>NC_140588.1:909963309-914963309 GCF_964204655.1 Triturus cristatus
CCCAACGGATGGAATAGTTGCAAATGGAAGCAGACAACACGTGGTATGTTTAACATGAAGGGAAACCTAGGTGAAACTCTATTCCCTCTTTTGTCGCAGCAATAGCCGCAAGAATATCATCATCAATTTTAGTCGTCATAGACCTAGTGACCACTGCTACTGAAGAAGTGGCTACTGAGACTTGGCTGCCTCATCCAGGGGTGTGGAAATTAATAAAATATCTACTTGTCCATGGGGCAGGTTGCTTCATAAATCTACGTGTCCTGTAACAAAATCCACTTGTCCCTTTTAGTGCCATGTAATGCGGCGACAAATTACACCAGCAATCTCGTTAGATAAGAGTTCTGATATAGCATCCTTAATTATGCCAGGGCTCGTACCACAGTAGGGTTTGAATACTAGCAATTCCCTTATGGTTTTTTTATAACACACTGAGTTTTTTGGTTTCATAAATCATACATTGCATTATATACTGTTTAAAACATCCTAGCAGTGTTTGACTTGCATAAATACAGATGTGCACCTCAGCTAGCAATTCCCTTATGTTGCTACATTTCTGCAGGTCTACATACTGGGGCTGAAGGTAGGGCCCCTTTGAGTCTGTGCAAACCTACAAACTTGCATGTATTAAGGGATTTCACAATCAATCAATCATAGCATTTGTAAAGCGCACTACTTACCCGTGAGGGTCTCAAGGCGCTGGGGGGTGGGGAATGCTGCTAAAGCTCGAAAAGCCAGGTCTTGAGGAGTCTTCTCAAGGTCAGTAGGCCTTGGGTCTGCCGTAGGTGGATGGGGAGGGTGTTACAGGTCTTGGAGGCGAGGTGAGAGAACGATCTGCCACCGGAGGTCGCTCTTCGGATGCGGGGGACTGTGGCAAGGGCGGCGGAGCGGAGCTGGCAGGTAGGGGTGTAGAAGTTGAGTCGTCTGTTGAGGTATGCTGGTCCGGTGTTGTGGAGTGCCTTGTGGGCGTGGGTGAGGAGCGTGATGGTTATCCTCTTGCTGACGGGGAGCCAGTGCAGGTCTCTCAGGTGGGATGTGATTTGACTGCGGTGAGGGATGTCGAGGATCAAGCGTGCGGAGGCGTTCTGGATGCGTTGAAGCCATTTCAGGAGTTTGGCCAAGGCTCCTGCGTAAAGGGCGTTTCCGTAGTCCAACCTGCTGCTGACGAGGGCCTGGGTGACTGTTCTTCTCGTTTCAGTGGGGATCCACTTGTAGATCTTGCGGAGCATGCGGAGGGTGCTGAAGCAGGAGGAAGAGACGGCGTTGACCTGCTTAGTCATGAAGAGGGTGGAGTCGAGGATGACCCCTAGGTTGCGTGTGTGGTTGGCGGGTGTTGGAGCGGTTACCAGTGCGGTCGGCCACCAGGAGTCGTCCCAGGCCGAAGGGGTGGATCCGAGGATGAGGACCTCTGTCTTGTTCAAGTTCAGCTTCAGTCGGCTGTTCCTCATCCATTCAGCGACGGCCTTCATTCCTTCGTGGAGGTTGGTTTTGGCGGTGTGGGGGTCCTTGGTGAGGGAGAGGATCAGCTGGGTGTCATCTGCGTAGGAGATGATGTTGAGGTCGTGCAGTCGGGCGACGTGGGCGAGCCGTGCCATGTAGATGTTGAACAGCGTTGGGATGAGCCCTGGGGTACGCCGCAGATGATCTCGGTTGCTTTGGAGCGAAAGGGGGGGGGGGGGGGCGCGGACGCTCTGCATTCTGCCAGAGAGGAAGGAGGTGGTCCAGTCCAGGGCCTTCTCTTGGATCTCGGCGTCGTGGGGGCGTGTTCGTAGTGTGCGGTGGCAGACCGTGTCGAAGGCGGCTGACAGGTCCAGGAGGATGAGGGCCGCGGTTTCTCCGTTGTCTAGTAGGGCCTGATGTCATCGGTGGCGGCGATGAGGGCAGTTTTGGTGCTGTGGTTTCTGCAGAACCCGGACTGGGATGGGTCCAGGATGCTGTTCTCCTAGAGGTAGCGGGTCAGTTGTTTGTTGACGGTCTTCTCGATGACCTTCGCCGGGAGCAGGGAGATGGGGTGCTTCCAACTCTTTTCTAATCTTATCCCATACTGAAAAAGTATGGAAATTTACTCCTGACAGTGGCAGAAGTAAAACCTCTTCCAGGGTTGGGAAAAAAGTGGTTGGAGGAAAAATGTACTTGAAACATTCAGATTTTCACATGAGCAAATCTACACATGCACATTTGCTCATGCTAAAATGGAGTTCACACATTTTTTCGGAGTACTATTTCTTGGCCTACTTCTGTAAATTCTTGTGAATTCACGGAAACTGTATATAACACTTCTATGAATATAAAGCAATTGTGTATATAACAGACGTAGCTCTGCGACAGTAACATTCAGATCATTTGCATTCGGTGTAAAACCAGCCAAAACCGGCAAAGTGGCCCCATCAACAGATATGGGGCACATACGAACAAAAGAGAGACGGCGAGGAAGGGCGCCATTCAAACAAATAGTATGCTCCCAGGACATCAACGGAACTTCAAGTAATGCATAAGAGCGATAAGCTGCTGGAGCATTCGCTCTCGTATATTCATGAAACAAATCATTCCCAACCACCGCGGGAAAAGTAAGCCAAGAATAGAAAATCTTGAAGTGGTAAGCTGGGTCCACCTCGACCACAAAAATAAAGGTAGCCCCTGCATTGAGGACTCCATGATTAGTCAAGTGTGTTGTAACCGTCGCGCGGTTAGGTGTTGCAATAGCGACCAGTTGTGCCAGGTTAACAAAAGAAAGCAATCAACAAAACGGCAGCGCAAAACAAGGTCAAGAAACCTTTTAAAATTCAAGCTTGAAAATCCTTTAAATATACAGATATAGGAGGCTAAGCCCCCCCACCACGGATGTCTCCGAAAACCGGTGAGAGGGTATTGTGGACAGGCACAAGCGCTACTCAGGGGGTTTGTGAATAAGTACCAGACCAAACGTTGGTGCGCCATATTGCAGGTATTCTGCCCAAAAACACACAGAGAAACAAATGATTAGACAACCCAGAACACAAAACACTCCCAGATCCCTCAGGAATCTACGGTAACAAGGAACACCCTTTTGCTCGCACTCTTGTACTTGTCCACAATAAGATCTGACAGAGACACAAAACTGTTTAAAATATTTATTTGAACTAACGTGCCTTAACATGCAGTATACGTGCCACAACAAGCAGGAAAACGCATAGTACAAATACAGTCAACATAGTAGCTAGTCCATATATCATGAATGGAGATGTCATCATGAAAAGACAATAGAGCCTACCTCCCTCCCCTTGCTAAGAAGCAGTATTGTCATATATTAGAATTTCTCTGGGATTTGTCAGCAGACCCCATACTTTAGCCTATAGATGGTAGATCTACATCATAGGTGCTGTCTCGCTCTTCTCCCTGGAAAGGTCCCTCCCAAAGTGTGTGTTACTTATTAGTGTATACTAATAAGGCCAAAGTACGTTGTCCAAACTACAGTTGCATCTGTATGTTTTGTGTAAGGGCTAAGGCCTGGCCAGAACAAAATAACAAGGGGCATTGTTGTTCGACCTTGTTCACAAAGTTCAGTCAAAATCCCAGGAACTTGCAGAGAGTGAAAACAGCCATAGAAATTATTGCAAAAATAAAGTTGTGTAGTACTGTGCACACAGCAGCAAGCAAGTTGCAGAATACTCATGCTAACTCAGAGAAAAACGACAGTGTCCCTATGGGCCATGTGACACTTGCTCACATGGCATTTTAAAATTTTAGCCGGATAAGGCAGGAGGGAAATTGGTGTACAATTACTCCAACTGGATGGATCCAAAGACTGAGTTTTCAGAAAAGGAGTTACAATTGTTTTTTGGCACTGGGCCGAATTGCAGGGATTGGCTACAAATGTGCCAGAGCAGGGGGAAACAGTACTTCCGCCTATTCTTTCCAGACTCTGACTGGCATAGGATGCAATGGTGAGCACCATGGAGTGGCCAGAGCCAAAGCGTGAAAGCACTCCTCAAAGGGGTTCAAAATTGTCAAATTTACATGAGAGGGTCTCAGACACCTCACCTAGCATTGGTGGATTCGGGCTCTCTCTCTGAACTTCCAAGGAGAGATGTCCCAAGTTCGAGGAATTAATGCCTTCTAAAATTCTATTCATCTTTCCCACGGAAAATACTGCCAGGTCGTCACACAGAAGTTGTGAGGGCACTAAAGCTGGACTTAAGACAGTCTGGATTGAACAATTTTCTTTTAATATCAAACACCTTCTTAGTACTGTTAGGGGCAGCCAAAATGACACTGGCATAGAATTCAGCCTTGGCCTTTATAATTCCTATCATATATTTGGGTATGGCTCTTTTATCCTCTTCATGGTACGTTTTACACCACCTCCTTTCTCTCTTTGTAAACGGTTGTTTTAACAGCCTAAGTGAGGCGTTATAGCATGGTGCCGAGGATTTCCAGCATGATTATATTTCCTTCAATGGAATAACCAAATCCAGGGATTCCAAGATATGATTCTCCAAGATAGCATAGTTATCCTCTAGAGTTGTCTGAATCAACGGCAGTGGACAGCAAAAACCAGAGGTCAAAAGACAGTTTGTCTTCCTACATTTACCTTTCTTTCTCTGACTGTGAAGTTAGAGGATTTTCTCAAGTGAACTGTGTGAATCATGCTGTGATAAGCGTGTACAATGAAAGGCTGTAACATGTCAAGCTTTTTATCTAACATAACATTAAAATAGCTAATAAGCAAACTGTACAAATATTTCAAAATATATTTTAGTAATTGGAAGGCATGTTTTGCGAGGTGAAAAAAAGATCTTAATAGGATGAAAACAAAGCAGAACACTTTACTTAGTGATGTGAAAATGATAAATATTTTTGCTAAAACCCAATTTCCAAACATTATTTGTACGCTGTAGTTTTACCAGTAAAACTGCATGTTAGCGGGAACGTTTGTGGCCATTTCAATGGAAAATGTGCTGTCTGTGAATGACCACATCATGCTCTAATAAAACATTTACTAAAACTACGTTTTTAAAAATTAACTAAGAAATATTCCTGCCCTCACCCTGATGACAATGCTATTAGTGAACAAGGAGGCAAGTCAGGGGTCATGTGTACCCTATATGTGGGCTTGGTTTTTATTATACATGGAACACCACATTTAGTCTATTACATTTAAAGAAGTTAACAAAAAAGAGCTTTTTGGTACAGCAGATATGCTCAATTTTCACATTTGAAGGTACTCCTATTTGTGATAATAAAGAAAAGGGCGGCTTCATAAAATAACATACTTGCCTAGGATAACACAATATGAGATCAGTTTATGGGTCAAGTACATTACACTTAGGCGGAGTAGGTCTATTAACATTTTAATGATTTTTCGAGGCCTGGCAGGGGCATACAGCAGCCAAGGGAAATATGGAAGTTAAATGTGTGTCGGCTACAGCTAAACCCACATGAACAAAAAGACTCAGTAGAAAGGTATTTAAAAATGTAAAACAGAAGGTTGCAAAGTTTATTGGTACTGCGAACCAAAAAAAATAAAACATTGGGAAAAGACAGAATGAGGAAAAGGATAGGAGAATAAACATTTTTTTTTGGTTTCAAAGCACACTAAACATTATTTCCCAAAGTAACATAACTATACAGCCAAGGACTCATTTTCTATGACTACATAAAAAACTTACTTGTTCCTCTAGAATTTAACTTGTTATAAAGTCACAAAAGATGAAAAAGAAAATCGGTTTGATCCATAACAATGAACAGCAAAACGGTAACAGTTAAAAAGGCATACTGATCGGACCATTATGGCAAGAAACTTCAAACTACTGCACATAACCACCGTTTCCTTCCCACACATTCAAACCAGTATGTTATGTAACTCACCCCTGGCTCTAGAATACACAAAATTAGTTTGGACACCACTTAGTGGAATGTTTTTCAAAGCGATTTTAGGATAAGAAAAGGTAATGTACTCAAATTTATGGGCGGGTCAAGTGTTTTTCCAGAATGGAGTTTAAATCTCAAGTTTATCCAACATGTAAAAACACTGGATTGTAGACAATATGATCTGAACAAATGTAAGCAATGGACATTCTAACAAAGTCATAGGTAAACTACCATATCAAGTCTCTTGGTCATAAAAAAGGAGAGGGGAATAAAGCAGGTGTTCAAATAACAGAGGAATATTAACTTTTAAAACACCCTGTTCTGTCCTGATGTACCTAGAGAATAATTAGTATTAAGAGCTAAACCGCTACAGATTGCAGCAATGAAACAAAACTGAAGGGGAAAAAAATGGAGACAAAAATAAGTTTACAAAGAGGTAGAAGATGGCATCGACCAACATGGCCGTCTCGAATAGTGTGTTAGCTTCCAAAATAGAAGGGATGAAAGCAGTCGCAACCTCGAATAAACTCAACTCAGAAGAAACAGAAGTCCTCATCCTCCGCTCCACCCTCTGCATGGGACGACACTTGGTGGCCCCCCCTGGCTCGGAAACCCACCCACCCCGACAGACCATGCACGCAACCTCAGCATCATACTGGACTCATCGCTCACTATGAATCACCAGATTTATGCAGTCTCCACAGCATGCTTCCACACCCTTCGCATACTACGTAAAACATTCAAATGGATACCCTCCGACTTAAGGAAAGCAGCCACTTACGCCCTCATCACCAGCAGACTGGACTAAGGCAATGCCCTTTAAGCCGGGAGAAACAAAAAACTCCTCCGCAAATTCCAGACCGCTGCAGCCAGACTAATCCTCGATATCTCACGGCACACCTTGATACCCTAACGTGTGAGTAGTACGCTTCACACACCCCTGATTGATTGAAAATACACTTTGGGGGTACTTTTCTATTATATTGAACACAAAAAAAAAAATAGGATTTAACTCAAGGTTACGCGTGTTAGGTAACAAAATTGCACTATAATGCAGAGGGAGCAGGCATGGGGAAGACAACAAAAGGGGCCTACTACAAAAACACCGCTATTAGCCTCAGCACCTCATCAGAAAACAATGACATGATATCAGACTGTATGCCTTCCTCCACTGTGGTGCACAAAACATGCCACCCTCCTAAGTGGCATACTGACAAATGTGTTCACCCATGTGAAAAACAAGTGTTCCACTTTATTCTTCATTTAAAAAAATTAATCAGGCACACCATTCATGAACGGACTGCAACATAGGCACATTACCAATGTTTATCCCAATCAACTCTTAAATTTAAGAACCTGCTACAAAAATGTTTAACTGAAAAACATGGTTTTAAACAGCCATTTAGCAGCAGACCACTGCTGTATCGCAGCAAACGGCTTCAACTCCTCCTCTCCCAGGTACTAAGACAAAAAAAGTATAATTGGTATTTGCCATTCCCAATAAACACTTCCTACATCAGTACATAGACCTACACGGAACATGGTTTTGCAAACACCCAAATATAACATTTCATAAAACAGCTCATGCATATAAATGTATATACACACTATTTATATATATATATATATATATATAAATTCACTTAAAAACCATAGGTTTCACACACGTTCTAGTTAGGAATTAGCATTTTAAAAACCTTGCAAATTCACTTAAAAAACCATCGGTTTCACACATGTTCTAGTTAGGTGGACATTTCACTCGTAAAAAACCAATGAAATTCCCCTGTTATAGTTAGTTCAGATTACTATAACTCGCACGACCGTCACTCTATCACAAGGATGATGTCATGAGTGATGCCACTGACCAGGTTATGAGTGATGTAATATGTGAAGTCATCAGCAGTGGATTGCGGGCGCGCGAGTTATAGTTATCTGAACTAACTATAACGGGGGAATTTCATTGGTTTTTTACGAGTGAAATGTCCACCTAACTATAGCGATTTTTTAAAAATAAAATGTTTTTTCACCCTTCAGGGTCCTTCAAGGACCCCCTGACAAAGGCTAGGGGGTCAGGAACTCTCTACCCTGCCCCCTTTTCACATTCGCCGCCTCTCTTTTTCAGTGTCGCACCCAAAACAAACAAAATGGCGGCCGACACTTCCTGATTTCGACCGATTCGAACGTTGACTGACATGTAACCACCAATCAGAATTACGCTCGCGCACGTAAGGGTGCGCGCACGGTGCGCGGCTATAGGTATTTATGTACTTTTAACTGCAATTTTCTCAGGAACTACTGAACAGATGGACTCCATATATGCAAAAGGCACATGCCTGACCTGAGGACTACCGCTCTGCCAAATTTCAAGTAATTCTGTTCAGCCGTTCGGGCTGTACCTTCGACTAAAGGTCCTATGGGAAAATTAATGGAGAAAACGCGTTTTGGGACCCCCCCCTTTTTTCTCGGCCCCCGCTTGACGAATAACCCCGAGACTTTCAGGATAGGAGCGGAGCGCCCCATTAGTTTTGAAAATATCGCGAGGATTTATCAACCGGCGCCAAAGTTATTCAAAATAGAATTTTGAGATTTCCTATGGCTCCATGGATTTTAATGCATTTTCTCCATAGTTGTTGTGCAGACAAGTGTCCGCCACACACACACACGTATTGTATAGCATGAACTTGGACATCGGCTGCAGAGCTCTCTATACACGGTTGAAGTCAATGATGGAGTCATAAAGTGCCTGCGGGAGAAGCTCGAGTGGGATGTATCAGTTATTTCAACATAATTTAAAATTCAAAGATGTGTGTCGTCAACTCTTTTCTAAATTGAAGTAGGACTGGGGTAGCTCTGTAGATACCATAACTGGAAATGATATGTATCTCACCTTGGTACAAAATGAATGCAGAATATTTCGATGCCTACTGTCTATGTTGTAGATGTATATACATGTTGCGATGGCTGCATCCACAGAGAACCTTATTATTCATAATATGATTACAGTGGACAGAAAGAGCATCCAGAAAAATTCATACAATTATTACAGTAAATAAAAATCTGATAATACGCCAATTACTACATTTCTCTACAGTCATCATAACAACTAACTATTTCTAAGGCATAATTGTGCGACACTGCAAACAATCTTATTTTTAAATCATATTGGACTTAACACTACAGTGAAATTTTTTCTATTTAATCAAAGTGCATACTACCTAAATGTGAAGATTCGGCACTACCACCAACTACAAAAACAGGTGATGGATGAAATGCTTGAATTAATCTCAGCGACTGGCAGTCACTCGGGTCGCATCCCAATCCATTGTTTTTCGCTCAACATACCACCTGTTAGGACTCAGCCATATGAAAATCAGTCTTAACGCTGCTCCTCATGGGAACAGTCCATCCCAAACTGCCAAGCCAGGTTCTCCATGAACTGAAACACAAGCAAGTCCGGAACGGTTTCGCCCTTATTAGGGCTCTTCGGCCAGGTATTGCTTAGTTCCAATGGTAAAACGTCTGGGCATACCTAGCACACTTAGGGCGTCAAATGCAAAAACAATAGGATGATGGGTGGAATGCTTGAATTAATCTCAGCCACTGGCTATCACTCAAGCTGCATCCTAATCCATCGGTTTTCACAGTTCAGAAAGGACTGTTCCCACTGGAGCAGAGTCAAGACAGATTTGTATATGGCTGAGACCAAACTCAGGTGTCATGGTGTGCAAAATAATGGACTGGTGTGCCGCCCAGAGAAATTAATAGTGCCAGAGATTCATTCAAGCATGCCATCCATCACTATTTTGTATACCACTTTTTACCACGACATTGCCCAAGACGTTGTTTAGACTCGTCCCCAGTGGTTTTGGCACCATCTACTTCTATTCTGCAATATTTCAGAATATGTGGACAATACCTTGGCATGGCATTTGCAACTTATGGTACAGTCACGGAAGAGATGCATCCCAAATCCACACAAACTACCTCCACAGTTATATGGCTAACTACTTTAAGAAGACAACATCCTTCAGAAAAATGGTCTTTATTAGGACTGCACCATAACGGACATCAGAGGGGCGCGATTACAATTTTTATATTTCAAAGTATTACACGGTTGGTCCTGCACACCGCATAAGCTGTATGGAGCAGGTGTGCTTAATCACTCAAATTGTTGGAGATGGTCTTAGGAGGAGGGCTGCACTCTATTATACATTCTATGGAGCTGAAGACTTATAGGACATGCATCGGTGAACAATTATCTCACACTAATAAACGGGTCATGTGGCTATCAGTTAACCTGGCCACATTACATGACACAGCTGATATCTTACTAATAACAAAAAACAAAGGATGGAGACATCTGTAGCGGTGGCTAAGAAACAATCAACTCAACTAAAATACGATTCATGGTTAACTGATCTCATAAGAATTACCAAATGCAAGGTGGTCACATGCACATTCAATTACCAATTAGATACTTATTAATACATTTGAGGTACTTCCTTACAAAACAAATTTCTCATTAAAGGATTTTGACAAACAATCTCGCGTCCCCTCCAGTGCCCATGGGTACATATCAACTTGTTCGAACGTAATGATGGCAATTAGGACTTCCACCACAAGCAACCTTGATTGACAAATTAGCCATTATACGGCCTTTTGTGGTTTGGGCTTTTGAACACTTGTGGACCGTTATTACTGGTTTCATCCCGTGTAAAATGTGATGATTTACTCACACGATATGAAGAGGTACACTGCCTCTCGTTATGTTCTTATTCTTTCTTCTAAATGCCAATAAATCTTTTCTTTTTTTAAATTAAAATACAATAACAATGTAGAATATACATGTTGGGTGCAAACAACCTCTCTCCATCTACGCATCCCAATAACTTTAATTTTGCTCAGCGCAAGCTTGTTCTTTGGTAAAAAAAGATCACAGGAGTAAAATCCGGAATATTCTTCAAGGAAGACCAATTAGTTTCCCTTATGCACACTTAGACATAAGCATTATGGCTCAATCAACAATAATCTTGGATATGCAAATATATTTAGACCACATTCTTTCACACCAGTTATCACAAAGTAAACGTTTAAAGGGGGAGGGGGGGGGGAGCAATCAAAATGAGATTTAAATAGTCAAGAAAATTAAATTCTGTATACACTGGTGTATGCATTATATCTACAGAAATGCCCTGGTGTAATGGAATCTGTATGGAAAACAGATGGCTCCTGCTCAAAGCTCACAACGCGTCTACTACCTGTAAGCTAGAGGAAGGACACTTTTCTTCTTACTCGATATCCCTTCTTTCACACATCATATTACAGAGAATGAATAAAATAAATCATTCTGAAGGGAACAGCTCGCTTTTAGCCAAAGTCGAGGACAAATTTAAAGACCAGTCTTTGGAAGCTCCATTGTGTAATCAATATAACATCCAGTGTTAACAAGAATTAATGTGGTGCTATAATGTGAGTATTTACAAACTAAACTCTCTGATCGTCTTTGTAGAACTCAAGGAGTTTGCAGTTAGTTCAAAATGATGAAAGTTTCATCATGTGTACGGCGACAGTACAAGAGCTACTAGTAAAAGAATGTATTTGCTCAAATTTGGCACTCTATGCTTGCAATTGGTGTAACCATATTTCACAGTCCCACCTTCACAGAAAAATGTGCACCAATATCCCAGTGGAAAACATCTGCTTCACCAATCTCCAGCAAGTGTCCAAAACTTATATCAGCCTCCAAGACCGATTACTGTGAAGGAAAGTTTAGAATGTGGCCTAGCGGCTAGGGCGATCTATCTCAAATCTGGGGAACAGGGTTCGAGTCTCGGCAATAACACTCAAAATCCTGTGATTCCGGGCAAATCAACACTCCTTAGGAATGACTGGGAAAAAACAACAGTTGTTACACTAACTCAACCCTTGCATGTAACCCCCGTCTACCATTCAATTCTACTTCTGCTAATGCATAACACTAATACATACACATAGGTATGGCTTGAGTTGCTTGTTGCAAACTGACTGAAAGACTGACCACGGTGGGAGAGACTATATTAAGCAGTCTAATTCATAGCCCACAAATACAAGGTATTCCATTTCAAACCACGAGTGACTGTCTTTCCCTCTTAATGAACATTTGATAGGAAAGCTGGCAGCAACATTATTTTGGTCTGGGCAAGAATCCCTTGGATCATACTGAAACTAATAATTAAGCTTTTTACATTGCAAAACCTTTAAGTAACAGATTCCATTTCTCACTGGTCACTCGACTACAGAGTGAGCTCTATAAAAATGTGGCAGTCCTGATGAAGATGTTTCACGCAATAATGCGAGTTGATATTATTGCAATACACCACAGTAAAAAAAGAATTGGATGAACAGAATTCTATAATATCTAAAAATGAAACTTATCAAATGAATAATGTCTATATTGTACTATATCAATGTATAGAGTAATAGCGATTTTGAGATAGTATCAAGACCCTTTTTGTCAACAGGAAAAACATATGATGATGAGTGTTTGATTGGAGGAATTAGTGAGCATGGGGTATGTGTGTGAGAGGATGAGCTTACTTTATTTTTTATACAAATAAACATAAAAATAATTTCTGTTTCTCATGAGACTTATGTTTGATACATTCAGGATGTAATGCCCGATTATAGGGATGTACAAATGTGTTGAAAGAATAAAAGACGACAAAATCACTCCGAGCTGTACATATGTATATATATTTTTGAGATGTATTATCAGAAGTAGAATTGAATATTAGTCAGGGGTTGTTGTTTCTATTGCTATTTTTCCCTGGCCCAGTAACTCTAACCTACCAGGGGGTCGCTCTTTAAGCATTAAAAAAGGCAGTTTTATGCATGAACATTTGCTACAGATGTAAGTTTTACAAACAGTTATTTAGTGGTATTCCAGCAGAGGGAGAACTGAGAAGGGGCAGCAAAAGAAAAGTCCTTACCGAAAACTCAGTAAGTCATACACCTCTTTCAATGTTCAACAAATCATCAGTTTTTACCAGATTTGACCCTGTGCTAACCCACAGTGAGTTTTCAATTCTTCAAACCTTAAATAATCCATTACGACCCAGTTGCAGGTCTTTTAAATCCATGCAAAATGTCTGTATATGGAGCACATTACACAGTATACCATTGTTTTTGTTTCCAAAACAGACAGTCGGTAGCCTATCTATTCTGACCAGTATAAATACATTTTACTTTAAGCTTATTCGTGGTCGACTGAAGTCGACATCAGACGTGCCAGGAAACAAAATTGCACTGTAATGGAGGGTGCAGGCCAAGGAGACAAAAGAGGAGACCTACTACAAAAACAAGACTTATTAGCCGTAGCATTTTGAATAGCAGTATGACATGATATCAGAATGTATCACTTTCTGCACTGAACAGAACCAGCTATCCTCCTTAAGGGTGTAATGACCAATGGGTTCACTCAGCATGTGAAAAACAAGTGTTGAACGTTGTTCTTTATTGAGAAAAGCAGACATACCATTCATGAGTGCCAGTTACCAGCTTAGATGGTAACTGCAGGAATGATCTACGATTAAAAGTGTGCTCATTACATGTATACGTTTATCACAATCAACTTTCACGTAAGAACCTGCTAAAAGAATAAAGACAAGCAAGGTTTAAAAACAGACACTTAGCAGTAGACTGTTGCTGTATCCCAACGAACAGCCTCAACGTTATCTCCCAGTTACGAAGACAAAAAGAATAATTGGTATTTGCCAATTCCAATAAGCACTCCCAACATCCGTGCATAGTACTCCCCAGAACATAGTTTTGCAAACACCTGTTTAAGGTCGTTGATTAACCAATTCCATAAAACTTGCATGTATGTATGCATGTATTTGTATAGCACAAACAGAAATAACGACTGCAGAATACTGTACGGGGTCAAAGTAAATAATCAAGACGGAAACGAGACACAAAATTGTAATTGGATGGGAAGCAGAGTTCTGGGAGGAGAAATTAATATTTACTTTATCGTGACTTAATCTTTAAAGAGATGAACATACAACTCGTTTTTAAGTTGGACAGACCCAAGAGGGAAAAATATCATGTTTATTTGGATCGTAGTCCAGTAAACCAAAATGTAACTGACATACAGCAACCTACAGTGATCAAGTACTAAACACACTCAATTAAAATACGCCTATATAATTGTACACAGGAATTATAAATATATAACGACATACTAAAAATTACTCATAAAATACATTTATCAAACACCCAAATACTTACGAAAAAAGCAGTTCTTAATGTAAACCATTCCAACCCCCTATTTATTTCACTTGCTTACAGCTTCTAAAAATCTCCCAATTGCACTAGCAACATCTAAAAATCGCATGTCATACAATAGGTTTATATACTGTCGCATAAAATTAACTAAATAATTACAATCTATTAAAATATCCATACTGGAACATTTAGCATTAACCCACATAAATGTTCTGCATCCATCAAACCCCACATCACAGGGAGGAAGAGAAGCCAGGATTTAACCCTGCCCGAAAATTAAAAATCTCTGTAGGCCAGATTGGGTTTGAAATGTCCAAACGATACAGAAAGTGTGTTGCTTTCTGCCACGAATTTAGTAAGTACAGAGCCGAGCTTTTTGTATTTATTTAACTCAAATCCTTATCTCTGGACTTCGTAGAGGCATTTTCCGTTAGCTTGGTTTGTACTTTAATTGAGATACCGCACTACCGAAATTAAATAGATTTAACGAGGAGTCCACATCCTTTAACCAACATCTAGTATCTCTTGCCCTACGCAATTCACAATGGCATATTTCTTTCATGCAAAATTGGGACATCTATTTAACATGCTTGCAATCTCAGCCAAAATCGTAATGTGATAATAGCGGAAATATGATTCCACAAGGTTAAGCCAAGTTCTAAACGAATGGCTTGTTAACTCGACGACGGTGGAAGGCCTAAAAGATTTTGCAAGCATTTTCCTTCCATTTTATTACCGTCATGCCGCAAACCTAGACTTAGGACCTCTGTATCAAACAACAATTGAGGAGATACTATACTTTTGAAGGCTGCAATCACCAGGGATAGGGAAGGGCAGCCGAATTCTCTGGCAAACTCCTTCAACCCCCCAGAAGTAAATGCTCTAACTTTTAACCAGTTTAAATGAGAGTTCCAATGCAAGTTATGTGAAAACGTTATTCCCAGACATTTGTATGCAAAAGCTCCTCAGCTCATTTTTTTGTCACACCTTATTTTTAAATTATTTTCCTTGCAATAATTACTAAATACGTCCAACCCATGATCGGGCATGAATCGCACACAGACACAGTCATGGAATCATGGAACCTATTCCTTATTTTGTTGCTTGAGAGCCCAATCCACATATACATTTTACTACCAATACTAGATCATAATTAACAGTATTGAGATCAAGATATAATAGAGTTACTAACAGCCGTTCACATTTTCTTTATACACTTGTGATTTGACAATTTTTGTAGAAACCAATGTCATTGGGCCTCCTGTCAGACGTCAGCGGACTTTAAATTGGGCCTCCCAGAGAATTCCTCCTACAGAAAGGGACAAGGCAGGGATGTCCTCTATCCCCGATTTAATTTGCTCTGGCACTTGAGCCGTTGGTGGCATGGATCCTTCAAGACCCACTAATATGGGGGTATCCCAATAGGTGATGAGTGTGAAGATCGTATATCCCTGTATGCGGATGATCTCCTGCTGTATGTACAATGTCTGCGGCAATCAGTAGATGGAATTCTGCAAATATTCCGCATTTTGGGTGATTTCTCTGGCTATCGCACTAATTGAGATAAGTTCTTACTGTTCCCGTTGGCAGAGGGCATCCCCCAATTAACCTCCAGATGCGAAGTACCGGTGGAGTTAGTGGGGT
The DNA here is from genome assembly GCF_964204655.1 of Triturus cristatus. Taxonomy (NCBI): domain Eukaryota; kingdom Metazoa; phylum Chordata; class Amphibia; order Caudata; family Salamandridae; genus Triturus; species Triturus cristatus. The sequence goes on from NC_140588.1 coordinate 909,979,069, forward strand.
TCAAGTATCTGGGGATACATATAACGAGAAATCTGCAAAGTTTTTATGACCAGAACCTGTTACCCCAGTTGACCAGATTTTGGCGGGATGCCCAAAGATGGAAGGTACTGCCACTGACCTTGATGGGCCGAGCGGCACTATTCAAAATGATTACACTCCCACTGCGGCTGTATGTCTTGCGGAATATCCCATACTGGATTCCAACGCAATTCTTTGACTTAACAGAGGCAGAACTACACTCTCCCTGCTGTGGAATGGAAGGGCCTCACGAATAGTGCTCTCTAAGCTGCAAAGGGGCCTATGATGGGGGCTGGCGATCCCAGATGTGAAATTATACTATTGGGGTTCTCAGCTGGTTGCGGTGAATGTCTGGCCATTTAGTGATCGGATGGAGCCGGCATATGGTGTAGACAGATTAAATATGGGAAACAGGGGGTAGAGCTCTCTGCTTTACGGTAGAAAGGGAACCAAGGACCTGCCGACACATACACAAACAGTGACCAAAATAGGGAGGGGTGAAATACCTGGGCTGGAAAGACAGACTAACAGATGACCCGCCTGTGGACGGAGGACCAATTGGCGGAGGTGAGCAAGTTAATGGGCTTCACCAAATGGTAACTACCAGGGTTGAAAAAATTGGGAGATGTGGGGAGAGGTCGGGCCCTTGCGACATTTCAGGTCCTCCAACAAGAATATGAGATAGGCCCGGGAGAGTGGCTGCACTACCTGCAGCTGGGCCACGCGTAACGGAGACACATCAAGGAAGGGGAGGATATGGCGGAAGCATCCCCTCGAGAGGACAGATTGTTGACAGATCCCCTAGTAAAGCAGGTTCTCTCATTAATATATAAAAAAAACTAGTGAATAATGCATTGTATTCCATGGGATGGTTGCGATCAGTGTGGAAACGGGACATAGGCACAATGGAGGATTCAGTTGGGGTGGAGGCCCTCCAGAGCCCTAGGGAAGTTGCAATAAGCTTTTGTTTACACCTAATTCAATTGATGACCATCTATAGAGTATACTATTCCCGCGGACTGTTGCACCGACTAGGCAAGGCAGACTCAGCCCTATAGGGGGTGCTGTCAGGAGGAGTGTACTTTCCATCACATCTGGGAGGGTCACGAAACTCAGAAATATTGAGGCAGAGACATTACGCTGCAGGTAACTGGGCTGACGATCCCTATGGAGCCACAATGGTTCCTACTGTGGATAACTGGGGAAGAGGACTGGCCTAGATACACCACAATATGGCTGGCTCAGGCAGGCGTGGTGGCTAAGCGTAACCTGGACAGGTGCTGGGGGACAAGGGCACTCCCACAAGTAAGGGACTGGCAGACCGACATGGACTGGTGCTGGCTAGCGGAGCGTACAGTATATCAAAGTAGAAGGATGTACTAAATAATGAGAGAGAAAAAATCTGGGATCAATGGCGGGGCTTCCGGGGGCTGTGAGGGAGGTTTGAACCTGTGAGCTGAGTACGATATCCTTATGGTAATACCTCTGCAGACAACAATAAGATAAAAATGTAAACAACTGGTAAAAAAAATCACCTTTGTTATCTGTGTCACTGATGTACTGCTATTATTTTGGGTTGGTGTAATAAAAATATATATATATTTTTTTTAATAAATTGGGCCTCGCACAGCTTTGTACCATTAAAAGTAAGCGTGGACCCAGGTAGCCAAGTCTCCTGTTCATAAATTCTAGTATTTGTGTCACATTTTGTTCCAACAGTATTTTTCCATCAACCTACTTAGGCCATGTATAGTCCAAGCATCATCCAGAGGATTTCTAAATTACAGTATGGTTGAGCAGCCCAGGGGATACCTTAATACCAACTGAGAGCAAAGAACTCATTGCAAACACAAAACTTAATAACTTTCTAAAAATCAAAAAGATGGTTAAATGGGTCATATACAATGGCCTCCTATATACAGTATCTACATTAAGATTAACAGCCCGAATGATAAAGAATAACGCAGGAACTCTGCTACAATTCATCCAGTAAAGTATTATTATAGTATGGCTCGGGATCTTCAACATCCACCACAACAATACATGCATTGTTGCAGTACAATGTTTCATTTGTTTATGAAGAAACATCCAAAACTGCACTTTTCCACACCCCACTACAGAAATGAGATTATAGATTAGCTTTAAAAAGATTATTTCCCAAAGAGTAATGCGCTGCGCGGTCGATGTCAGCAGCAACTTGAAAGTACTGCCACTGATACAGTTTTAATAAAGATGCAAGAGTATGCAGGTTATCCTAAACTTCAGGTTAGAGTCATTCCAATGGGCATCGAGCCTTTTGTGAGTAAAGATGCGAGATACCGATATGGTCAGTAAAATAGTTGTTTGCACCAATGAAGCTAATTCAGATGTCTGTCAAGCTTAAATGCAAACAGGATGTTTAACAGTGGGTCAGATAATACAATCTTATGTGCTAGCTACCACTTTAACACAAAAATGTGCACACAAATCCGATTAATTATGTTTGCACTAAATGACAATGTATAGCTTTCCACTACTTAACGGTAATGGGAATGTGCGGGTAGAACGTAGGATTGTGTCAAGAGTACAGGACTTAAACTGAATAGATATCAGCAGTTTAAAGTATGGCTCCATTTTCCCATTAAACTCAAGAAAACATTATACAAAGTGCTAATTATCAGTCACCACGCCACATGAACTCCAATACACCACCCTGTGCTTCAAATTACCTTCTAGCCTTCAAGTTTAAATGGGGGGGCGCGCCTAGAAGGTGTAAACACATTAACAGTTGACAACCACTGCAGGTAGAATATGTATCGCTGTTTACCCTTTGTTACATGTTGCTTATGTAAAGTACAAAGTTAATTAAGCGATTGTTAAAATGTATTTTAAATGTATAATGTGCAAAGAGCCATAAAATAAAATGTTTTAGAACGCTGTTGTAAACATGCCCACTGTTTTACAATAACATTTTGATTAAACCACACCGCACGTCTGCCAGTGCAGATTTGTAATGCACGTACGTGTTACCGAAGAGATGTTTTCACAGGCTGAAGTCATGAAAGGTTGTGGTCGGTGAATATGTTAGAGAACATGTAGCTCGCTTGAGGGCAAGTGTCAAGGTTTGCGTTTATCACCTACTGATTAGTCCGCGGTTTCCGCACTGCTGTGTGCTTGCAAAAGTGAGTGACACGCAATCCACCTGTTGGGAGCAGTCTTACCTTTGAAGTTCTTTATCACCAGCTTCTTGGCAGATCCAGGCTTGCTGCTGGCGAAGCTGGAGACCGTAGCAGACTTGGTGAGGCCATTGGCATGGTGCCCACCGGGGGACAGGAGAAGGCTCTTGCTCTTCAGCTGCTGGGCGGCGCATGAAGAGGAGGCGACAGAAGGCTCTTCTGCCATTTTCACATCGAGTCCGATAAAGTCCAGCGAATCCTCAAAGCGTAGCCTCTTCTGGATGTGGTTGGCCTGAGGACCAGAGGATCCGGTGTGTCGCGGAGACGAGATGGGATCGCACTCTTCCTTGTCACTACTGTTGTTAAGCTTCCTCTTCTTGGAGGCGCCGCTGGCCTCAGGCCGGACCTCCGGTACTGGGGGGTGCGGGGTAGAGAGACCTGTGGGAAACATGAACACACACAGAGATAACCAGCCTACTCAGCGTAAGATAGGCCCGTGGGGGCCAAGGAAGCCTACTGTGTCTCGTTCACTTATCCCCCCATAACATCAGTCATTACAATTACACCCTGCCACTGCCTACACTCAACCAGCTCCCCACTGCTGCAGGACCCTTGTTATTGTCAATAGAGCCTCAAAGATGGCTACGTTTCCGGTTGCAATGCATTATGGGAGCCGTGTTAGACAACTCCTGATGCCGGGTGAACAGATTGACTTGTATCATCATCCCCTGTGTAAGACAGATGGTCTGTGACTACAAGAACATATGTACTGTGTGTGCAGGCACTAGCGGTGCCGTCACCCACCGGAAGTGCTCTGGCCCGGTTCTTTCATAATGTTCCTCGCCGCCCCCCTCCTCCGCCTCCCTGTAGCAAGCACGGCAGCTCTGAACTCCCTGTGACTCGCTCTACGCGACGTTACATTCTGATTGGCTGGCGCCGTTTATAACGTCATCATGCGTGTGTGGTAGCGATGGTATCGCTTCAATTGCCCGCCCCTGCCCTCCTCATGTTATCCGCGTGCTAACTAGCATTTGTTGAAGGCTAGTTAGAGGGAGGACCCCGCCGATGGAAAGGGGCGGGGCTAACTGCACGCTGGTTTTGGGAGAAGGGCGGAGTCATGTCTGCTGAGATGGCAGGCTCCAGAGGGATTGTCACAGGCGGATATATTTGGATTCAGCGCTGGCGCGAAGGGGGCGTGGTTAGGACCAGTCCGTCTTTCCAGCCAATGGTTGTAACCATAGCAGAGGTGTGGCGCACGCTGCCTAGTGTACCTGTCCACCCTCGTCTGCTCTTCAATGGTCAGTTGTGTGGGAAAGCGAGTTACCCCAAATTATTGCACATTTCATCTGAATGCCTGGATTACTTACGTAGTATTTATCAGTCCAAGTCCTGCTCTTAGCCGTTCAAGTCTTAACAACTAACTAATGCTGGTAAAGTACTCCTTCGTGCCTTGTCCTAGCCATAATAAACGAGGCAAGTAGAGAGCGGGTGTACAGTAACAACACCCAAAGTGGTCAACACTAACAGTGTAAACGAAATAGCCATTGTTACAGTTTAGTCAAATAGATTTTAATAATTCAATTCAATCCAACCCATATTTGCCAATAGTCTGTCACAAAAACTTTTTTTTCGCTTTTAAACAATAATGATGTCACAGAAAATGACATAACCTGACATTTGACCCCTTGATATCGCAGGAAATACCACCGTGATCTCGATCAAATCGCAATACGACTGTGGGCCTTTTATGATGCATTCTGTGGGTTGGTCCACATTCCTAATGCACAGCCTAGCGCTGTGTGCTCGGTCTATGCACAATCCCTATGCAATGTCTAGTGATGCGTGCTGTTGGTCTATGCACATTCCATATGAACGGCCTAGTGCTGTGTGCAGTGGGGCTATGCCAGTGGTCGAAGTGGGGGAAAAAAGTAGGGGAACTGTGGGCGGAGACTCAGGGGGCGGGAATAACCCAAGGATTGGATTAGTGGGCGGAGTCGGAGGTGTGGCTAGAAATAGCAAAACATACCAATTTTTTAACGTTTGGCATTTCACTGACCAGTTACAGCTTATAACGTTATTTAATACAAAGAATCAATAAACATGTTTATTTGAGGTTTAATATACAAGTTGTTTATATTTAATTCATTTACAATGTGGGACATGTTTCCAATCACAGAATATTCCAAATACGCTTATAAGTGGAATCATAAGCCATTTGTCTCCGAGCCATGCAGTTTCTTTCATCTGCACTTCTCCTCCCTTTTTCTAACCATTTCTGAACATAAAATTCAGGTTCAAATTCTATGACAGGTGGCCCCACGATATTTATGAACATTGTAGAAGACAGACGATTGATTGATATTCTGTTCCGCAGTGGTGTGAGCACATCATTCATTACACTAAAGCCCCGTTCACATTCAGCAGTGGAGGTACAAAAGGTGTTTATAATGTGCATTAATGGTTTCAGGCTTTCAGAGATGCAATTTTTATTTTGTTTGTACTCTCTGAAACCAAGGATGTACTGCCTGGTATCAAATACATGCAACCGGCTACAAAGATTTTGTAATTCTCCCTCACCGTATACGATGTCTTCTGGATCTGGCCAATAAACTGGTTGTAGGAGTTTCATTCTATGTACTAACTCTTTGTATTCTATTTCATCATTGTTTGTGGTTGTGCATCTAGAAACATTTGATGCATTAGACATTGTCATCCTTTTTCGCAGGTTATTTGCTAAGCTCCTAAAGAACTGTGCCCTATTGATGATAACACAGCCTTTGTTCTGTTGCAGTCCTACACCAGCAAACTGCATCCGTTCAGCAGCATCTAATGCAGTTGTAGCAAACAAAGGGCCCAGGTGCATCAGCCATTGATTCAAACACTAAAATCTGCATCTGTATTGAACGATCGGCCTCATATATGGTCATATCACGCCGCTGCAGCCTTCTGGATAGGTCACCCAATTCTGTGAGAGCATCATATAAAATGCCCATAAAAAGCCACTGCTGCTCTAGGGTGTGCTGCTTTGTAGACCTGCCCGCAAGACTGGTGGTGAACCTGGGTATGAATTGTGGTGGACAGGGCTTCAAGTTTACCCAACTGGCCACCGGTAGGGTTCACCTGCTGGTGCTAAGAGACCAGGGCTTCTAAGGTCTAGTGGGGCCTTCTAAAGTCTAGCATGGGTGCTCCCTCAGGAGTGGTCTGATGGACGAGGCATGAAGGCTGAACCAGGTTCCCCAGTTCCAAATTTGGTAGCTCTGGCCATAATGCCACATCCTATCCCCACCGAACACCCTTCTGCCCCACTGAGTGAAACTCGCACTGTCTTCACCTACAACCCAATTCTGCCCCATTATAAGCACCTGGATGTGACTCATTTCAAATTATGCAGTGCCTGAAAAAAGTAACAACATTCTGGGAAAAGCAAATACTCATAGGGAATGCAGGATTATGTAAAGCATGCAAAATATAAGCAGGATCGACATGTTACCTTAACGCTTTTACTCTCGTTCAGAAATCAATGAGTATTTTTTGTCTCAAACATTGAGGACATGAATATAGGGCTCGTCCTGTACACATGTGTTAAGCAGGGCTCAGAGACAAAGGAACTCTTCAAGAGAATCTGATCTGACTCACGGAAACCCACAAGGGCTCCTTCTTATCCACAAATTGTGCACTCTTGATTGTCAGCGCCAGGATGCCTGTTAGGTGAGAGTGCGCTTTACAAGTGAGATAAATAAATAAATAATTCTTATTCATATCAGCCAGCTAGCTGCTCAAACATAGTATAGCACATATGTATTCAAGTGTCCTGCAAAGAAGAATGAGTGCGAGTAAGTTAATGTGGGTGTGAATGATTGAGTGCCTGAATGTAACTGAGCATGAGTGAAAGAGTGTATGTCGATGAAAGTGAGAGAAAGTGAGTGAGAAGGAGTCACGTAGAGTAAGTGAAACTGTAAGTTAGAATGAGGTAATCAGAGTAGGAAAAAGTGGTGAGACTGAGTGAGTGAGAATGTGATACCGAATGTTGAAGAGTGAGTGCAAGTGAGCAATTTTGAGTAAAAGGGAAAGTGAATGAGAATGAATAATGGGGGTAGTGAGCCTGAGTGAGATAACATGTGAGCAAGCAGGACAAAACACAGGCCGTGGCAAAGTGGAGGTAAATATTTACTTATGGGAGGAACATATTGTGCATCTTGAAAAAAAATGTGGTCAACTCCTGGGGATGTTGTCTTGGCACAGTAATGGCTTTTGAGACAATTTGTGTAAAAATGGGGTGTTGAAAATAAAATGCAGTATTTGACCCTAAAGGTTTTTTTTCAAAATTATCTTGGGAGTAGCAACACCCAGACTGCAAATCCTCCGGGCCCTCCTTTATCTCTTCTTAGTCTTACAAGGCCCAGTAAATCGCACTCTTTTCCAAATCTCTTTCTAAATATTATCACTCTCAAAAACTGTTTTTTCTATGTAATTTTCCTTTGATGGGAAGAGGAGGTTTCTGAGGTGGTAGTATCAGGCAAGTGACACTACTTGGGCTCCCTCTGTTCGAGCCTTCATGGAGGATCCCTCTTCATTGCTACCTCCACCTGACCCCAGACTCCGCAACGCACTTCCTTACAGGCTTGATTATCCACTACTCCTCTCCAGTGCACCTTATCTCACAGCTGACCTTGGGCCCCAGCCCCATATCAGGCACCATCGTGCTCCACTTTCATTTTTCCCGGTAAAAACATTAGTAAAATCACCTTCAAACTTAAAACATTGAATATAGCAGTAAATATAATTAGCACACACTTTAAAGTATGTGCCACAGTAGCCCTTATGACCCGACTGCTAATTAAATAAACAAAAACAGAAAGGCCATGACAAGGCCGGCTTTAGCGCTGATGCGAAAGTCTTTTTTGGCGCCACACCAATAATCACTGCCATACGCCACAAGTGCTCCTCATCTCCCCATAGCCCCTCCCCCTCATGACCTCCTCCTCGGATTCCCTCACTGCCACCCTCCACCAGTGCCCCTCATTTCGCTGTAGCCCCTCCCCCTCATGACCTTCTCCTCAGAATCCCTCACTACCATCCTCCAGCAGTGCCCCTCATCTCTCCCTAGCTCCCCCCTCCCCCCATGACCTCTTCCTCAGATTCCCTCACTGCCACCCTCCAACAGTGCCTCTCATCGCTCCATAGCCACTCCCACTACCTCCTCCTCGGATTCCCTCACTGCCACCCTCCAACAGTGCCCCTCATCTTTATGTAGCCCCTCTCTCATATGCATTTCATTTGTTGTGTAGCGCTACTCATATCAGTGTAGTGTGTGTCAGTACTTTACACCACGCACACATTATACAGAGACAACGAATCATACAAGTATGTAAATCAGCCTACCGGGAATGTCACATAAGCCAATGAGGATTACAAGGTGTATGAATCACATGTCATCCATACTGGTGGGCAGTTATTTTAAGAGGGTTTGGTCTGGAGAAGCACAAACTCAGGATTTAAAGAGTACTCCAGTGGTTAGGGGTTGGCTTTACTGATAAAAATGTATATCTGCCCAAAGATACTCATTTTAGCAACATTAGAATAATGAAAGACTGGGGAAGTTCTAACTATATCACAAAACAAAAAACGCGAAGTTCTAACTATATCATTCAGGTTTGCATACAGCTCTTTAATGACAGTTCATTGGTCACTGTCCTATGTTAGGATTGTAACTTCTGAACTGCAAGCAACACAAGGATCTCTGTCACAATGACAGTAACCCACTGAGCTTCCACATAAAATACAGTTCATCTGCACTTAACTACTAACAGAGAAATTATTGCTCTCCAGCAGGATCATTGATCCCCAGCGTTATCTGGGCATTTTTTATTGTCTTATTGTTGTCCTGCATCGGCCATGATAATGATAAAAACGGATTAAATGGAGCACACACAAAGTACATGTCCTGCTGCGCCTGTGCAGAATTTAAAAAGAAAAACAAATAGTGACACATTCTCCTACCTACTCCATTAGTCAATCTTAGTGTCGCAGCCTGAAGTGATAAGCAGCTGCAGGGGTTGGGAAAGGTGAATCAAAATAAACAAACTTCTTTTCTCCTGCGCTGCATAGAAAAAGAATATCCACGCAGCAGGACAGTAGGCAAAGGTTACCGCGGCCAAAGAAAGGATGTGCCGCCTTTCGCCATGCCCCTGTTGGAGATGATGGGGTGAAAAAATAAACAAAGCCTCGCTAACATGTAAATGGTCTTTTAAAGACCTGTGAAGTACTCGGGTAAGGCTGCGATAATCTCAAAAACTGTCTGTGTGCGCGCCCGGGCGCACACACACGACGGGGGAGGTGTGGGGGGGCGGCTTTGAAGCACTTTGAGCCCCATGGCGTTTCGCGCCTGCCTTCAAGCCCTTACTAGAACCGGGCCTGAATTAGGGCAGTCCCGGGACGCTTTTTTAAAATCAAGAAGTAGGGGAACGGACTAGCATAATTTTTAAAAGTAGGGGCACGCCGTGCCCCTCCGTTTCCCCTCACTTCTAACACTGGTCTATGCACATTCCCTCTGCAAAGTCTAGTAATGCATGCTTTGGATCTATGCACATTCCCTATGCACAGTCTAGCACTGCATGCAGTGGGTCGAAGCACATTCCCTATGAACAGTCTAGCACTGCATGCTGTGGGTCTATGCACATTCCCTACGCACAGTCTAGCACTTCGTACTGTGGGTCAATACTCATTCCCTATGCATAGTCTACCACTATGTGCAGTGGGTCTAGGCACATTTCCTATGAACAGTCTAGCTCTGCATGCTGTGGGTTGGTGCACATTCTCAATGCACAGTCTAGCACTGTGTGCTCTTGGTCTATGCACATTCCCTATGCACAGTCTAGCACCGCGTGCTGTGGGTCTATGCACCTTCCATAGGCACAGTCCAGTGCTGGGGTCTATTCATATTCCCTATGCACAATCTTGTTCTGCGTTCAGTGGGTCTATGCATATTACCTTTGCACAGTCTAGCACTGCGTTTAGTGGGTCTAGGCTCATTCCATATGCACAGTCTAGCGCTGCGTGCTGGGGTCTATTCCTATTCCATATGCACAATCTAGCTCTGCATGCTGTGGTGCTATGCACATTCCCTATGTACAGTCTAGCTCTGCCTGCTGTGGGTGTAATGATGCAATTTCCTTTGATGTCATATTGATGATAATGCTTAAAAGCGAAAAATCCTCTCTCTTTGATCGCAGACAGAATGTTGTACCCAGGACAGCAACATTGAATCTTGGCTCTCACGCGGTGCAAAAAAGTCCTCGTACCAACGTGAGGGCCTCCTAGTGTGCCCCACTGCCGCAGCATTAATGCATTGATGGGAAACCGTGTTCAGCACTCGAGCTAGGTTGGCTCTTATATGTGGAACATGTAAACGTGAGATTTTTCTGAACAACATTGAGGTATGTGATGAACTCTTGGAATGCTTGTTCTGGGCCTGTCCGGATAAGGAAAATATTGTCAATGTAGCGCTTCCAACATGTGATGAATCAATCAATCAGGGGTTTATAATGTATACTATTCACCCGTAAGGGTCTCAAAACGCTGGGGGAGGGGCTTTTTGGGCAGCTCCGAGGTAATCCGAAAAGCCAGGTCTTGAGGTCCTTTCTGAAGGTTTGCAGTGTAGGGCTTCGTCTGATGCTGAGGGGGCGTTCTTTCCATGTCTTGGCTGCGATGTAGGAGAAGGATCTGCCTCCCATTCTGGCTCTGTAGATGCGGGGGATTTCGGCCAGGGCTAGGTCAATGGAGCGGAGCTTTCTCTTGGGGGCGTGGAAGGAGATTCTTTCGTTGAGGTATTCGCGTCTGGTGTTATGGAGGGCTTTGTCAGCGTGTGTGAGCAGCTTGAAGGTCACTCTTTTTTCGACGGGGAGCCAGTGGAGGTCTCGGAGGTGCTGGGTGAGGTGGTCGTGTCATGGGATGCTGAGGATGAGTCTCACTGCGGTGTTCTGGACGGTCTGGAGTTTGTGAAGGAGAGATTTGCTGATTCCTGCATAGAGGGCGTTTCCGTAGTCCAGTCTGCTGGTGATGAGTGCGTGGGTGACGGTCTTCCTGGGTTCAGGGGGGATCCATTTGAAGGTCTTGCAACGTATGCAGAGGGTGTTGAAGCACATTTAGGATACAGTGTTGATCTGTCGGTTCATGGTGAGCGAGGAGTTGAGTATGATCCCGAGGTTGTGGGTGTGGTCTGTGGGGATGGGAGGGATTCCAAGGTCGGGGGGACCTCCAGGTGTCGTCCCATGCGGCGGGGGTGGATCAGAGGATGATGATTTCCGTTTTCTCCAAGTTGAGCTTCAGGCAATTGCTGCTCATCCAGGATGCGACGTCCTCCATTCCTTCCTGGAAACAGTGCCTGGTGATGTGGAGGTCCTTGGTGAGGGAGAGGTTGAGCTGGGTGTCGTCGGCATGGGATACTATGCTGATTCCATGTTTTCTGACGATGGTTGATAGGGGGGCCATGTAGATACCGAAGAGCGTGGGGCTGAGGGAGGATCCTTGGGGTACTCAGCATTTGATCTCTGTGGCTTCGTAGAGGAAGGGCGGGAGTCTTATTCTCTGAGTTCTGCCATAGAGGAAGGAGCAGATCCAGTCCAGGGCAGTTCCCTGAATGCCAGCATCGTGGAGTCTGGCGGCTAGTGTGCAGTGGCAGACGGTGTCGAAGGCTGCTGAGAGGTCTAGTAAGATGAGGATTTCAGTGTGGCCTCGAACAAGGAGTGTGCAAATGTCATCTGTGGCAGCTAGGTGGGCGATCTTGGTGCTGTGGTTGCTGGGTAATCCGGATTGAGATGAGTTGAGGATGTTGTTGGTTTCTATAAAGTGCGTTAGCTGGGTGTTTACGATTTTCTCTGTGATTCTGGCGGCGAAGGGGAGGAGGGAGATGGGGCTGTAGTTCTTTAGGTCTGTTGGGTCTGGAGAGGGGTTTGACTTCGGTGCGTTTCCAGTAATCGGGTAACGTGCCTGTTTCAAGGGTACAGTTGATCGTCCGTCGTAGTTCTGGAGCAATGGTGGAGGTGGCTCTATGGTAGATGTGCAGGGGCATGGATCAGTGGGTTCTCCGGATTGGATGCTCATCAGAGTCTTTGCAGTGTCTTCTGTGGTGACCGGGTTCCAGGTGAGGAGAGATTGCTGGGTCAGCTGGGTGGCGTTGCTGGTGAATGGTGTTGGGTTGGTGCCTTCATCTTGGTCGTTGAAATTGTCGTAGAGTGTCCTGATCTTGTGATGGAAGAAGGAGCTGAGTTTGTTCCAGAGTTCCTGGGAGGGAAGCATATTGGAGGATTCTCTGGGGGGTCTGGTGAATACTTGTATGATGGTCAAAGAGTTCCTTGGAGTTGTGGGAGTTGGAGAGGATTCTGGCCTGAATGAAGTTTCTCTTCGTAGATCTGATGAGTCAGTGGTGTGCTGTCGTGGCGGCCCTATAGGCCATGCGTAGTTGCCGGGTTTTGCTGTTCCTCCATGCCTTCTCCAGTCATCGGCACAAGCACTTGGATTCTTTGAGGTCCGTGGTGAACCAGGTGGCTTTCGTGTTGTGTTGTCTGTTGGAGTTCCGGAGGGGGGCAAGTGTGTTGGCGCAGTCGGTGATCCATTGGTGGAGGTTGTTGGCTGCGAAGTTGGCGTCAGTCGTGGCAGAGGGGAGTGCAGCCGAGGGAGGAGGTTAGGTGCTCTTTGGTGATCCTGCTCCAGTTTCTGTGTGGGAGGCCTGGCATTGGATTGTGTGCGGTGGGTTTCGAGAAGGAGAAGTGAAGGCAGTGGTGGTCCGTCCGGAGAGTTTGCGTGGTGTGACTGAAGCGAATGTTGTTTCCTCCGGCGAAGATGGGGTCGAGAGTGTGTCCCGCTGTGTGGGTGGGGGTGGGGGTGGTGACAAGTTGTTTCAGTTCAATGTTGGTGCAGTTCTCTAGGAGGGCGGTGGAGTTGGGGTCTTTCCTCAGGATCTTGTAACCGCCAGGGATGGCGGTTGTGATGTTGGGAGTGGAACTGGCTTTGGTCCAGGTCTCTGTGAGGAAGGCGACGTCGGACGAGAGGGTCTTAAGGAGGTCCCAGGTTTTTACTGCATGTCTGTGCAGGGAGCGTACGTTGAGGAGGATGCAGCTCAGGGGTTTGAGTGCGTTGGCATCCGGTGGGGTGACGGTAGCTGTCTGGGTCCGGAGGCGGGTGAAGGTGCAGCGGCAGTGTCGGCAGAAGAGCTGGCCTTGGTAGTTGCTAGGCATCGAAAGCTGGCGGTTGTTGTTTCGTCCAGGGGTGAGAGTGTGGAGAGTGCTGGAGTCGTAGCAGGAGGTCATCGGAGGACCAGGGTCCCTGGTGCTGGTCACGGTGGGGTCACGGACTGGCGCAAATGGGCTTCCATTTGGTGCACCAGCGGTGCGCCCTCTGCGCAGTCACCACTAAATTTCAAATTTTCAAATTTATTTATTATGTTTTGGCTCTCAAAGAGGGCCACATAAACATGTACAGACAAAGCAACACAGTCATCAAAAGTACAAGAATTATAAAAACATAGTATTCGAACCGTGATAGGTACACTGCAAGCCATCAGTCCCACAAGCCCGGGCCGGCACAATCTTCCAGAAAATTTAATAAATAGCTAAAAATCCTTTAAAAAAGTTAAAAACATAAGCACAGAACATTTCATTTGGTGGGCAATAAAGTGCATGAAGAAAATCTTGTAAAGTGACAATGCTGAGGCGTAGACAGATTACTTTAAGCCATCGCTTGCGCAAGCTACGTAACATAGGACAAATCAAAAGTACATGCATACAGTCCTGGTTATTTAATTTACATAGATTGCACAACGGTGAAGTGCCATGCCATTTGGACAGCAACACGTTAAGAGGGATTAAGTCATAACGTAATAAAAACCAAAACCTACGTATCCCATGTGGCAAGTTCCACAGGGCATACGGTTGGGGCTGTTTCAACCTATAGGAGGAGATCAGCGGCTCCACATTCCTTTTATCTCCAACTGTTTTTTTGTCGGATAGAAAACAATACTCCCACGAAGCCTCCTTAAGGACCTGCTTTAACTGCGTGGGAGAGTAGGAGAAAAGAGCGCTTTCATCCAGTCTAAGGATTTTCACAGCCCCTCTAAAATTACTAACAAGTTTAGAGAACTCCTTAAAATTGCCCAAAAGTTCATTTTTGAGTAAAACTCGCAGGGTTCCTTCTCTCGCTCTGGCTAAACTGGCTACCCACCTTATTAAGGCGCACAGCCCCTGAACCCAGGCACTCCTGAGTCCGAAATTCAGCCTGCAGGCAGCCAGTGGACAGGCATTGTTAAGAGTCGAGAGGGATCTTAGGAGTTTTCCCTCAGTCTTGTGGCAAAAGTCCCAATATTTTATCTCTATTATTTCTATACCATACAAGATGGTTGCGGGGATTTTAGCTCTAAATACTTCTAGAAGGCTAGAAAAATGTCTTTTCCCCGTTGCCAGGTATAGTGACTTTAACCCATTGCCATGGGCAAGAGCTTTGCGAGAGCAATGCTCTATATGAAGATTCTCGCTCATATTGGCCGAGAATATTTTCCCTAAAAAGGTATAACAAGTTACTACCTCCAATCTAAGCCCTCCAATAGCCCAACCAAAATTTGTCGAGCGGCATTTCTTCCTACCAGCAATACACATCACTTTACTTTTATTAATATTGATCTTCATATGATGCTCCCCTGCAAAGTCCTGAAGAGCCTGAAGCCGATTTGCCAGACCCACGGGAGTTAAGTCAAGCAATAACACATCATCGGCATACATCAGACAGGCTATTGGCACCCCTCCTATCAACGGTGCGATCCCCTCACTATGGGACACAGCAGCAGGGAGGTCAGTTGTGTATAGGGAAAACAACAGGGGCGCCAATAAGCAGCCCTGTTTAAGGCCATTCTGAGATGGTATTTTGGCCGACAGCCCCCTTTCGCCCCCCATTAAGACCCTGCACCAGGTCTCAGTGTGCAGAGCCCGCACCAATTCCAGCAGGGGAGTAGGGACACCCAGCGTCGCCAATTTTCTCCACAGCGTTCCCCGATCTACTTTATCGAACGCTGTGGAGAAATCAATGAAGGCGGCGTATACAACACCCCCTCTCACCTGGACATATTTATCAGTAATAACCTGAAGGGCAGTCAGGTTGTCCAGAGTGCCATGTTCCCTTCGGAAGCCAGTCTGTTCCAACGGCAAGATGTTGCGCTCCTCGACCCAATCAGAAAGAGATCTCAGGAGGCATTTCGCAAAGACCTTTCCGATGGAGTCGAGGAGCGCAATCATGCGATAGTTACTGGGGCTGTCCCTTGCTCCCTTTTTGAAGATAGGGACCAGAATGCTTCCTCTCCACGATGCAGGGACACGTTTGGAAAGATGGCATGCCCTAAACAGGGGGTACAAGATTTTACTCCAGGTTAAAGGGTCTTGTTTTAGGACCGTCATCGGAAGCTCATCCGGTCCCATGGCCCCAGAGGATCGCATATTTTTTATAGCCAACTCGATTTCCTTCTCAGAGGGAAAGAAGACCGAGTCATCAGGGGCAGCGTCCATGAAGTTATCCGCACCTGTGGTCCCGTTCCCTGCATATAATTCTCGGATATGAGAGGACCATAGATCTTCTGGTATAGCTATGGGAGTAGGGGAGTGGCGTGTACCACATCCTTTCCCGATTATTGCCCAAAAATCTTTAATGTTGCCATAAGCAGCAGATTCCCTTAATTTAATCCATACTTCATCCTCCCTGTCCCTTTTAATTTTTAGCTTGAGTCTGCTTCTCTTTCTTTTTAACCTAGCGATATCTTTCCCACGTTCCGGTACCCTTTCAACGTACTGTGCACGGATTAGTTTGTTTAATTCCCTATTCAGATTACGGAGAGTCAGAGGAACTACCTCTCCTTTTTTCCTAGGGGGGACAGTTTTTTTAGCCTTCAATAGAATCTTTACCATGAATTCCTCAAAACAAACTATTTCATTTCCGTTCCACTCTTCTATTTCCCTAAGGGTATCGGTCAGTAGCTCCTGCACCCCATTAATGGCAGCATTATTCCAGAAGCATCTTCCAGATGTCGAGTGGAAGGTAGCCTCCCTGCCATTTAGCGACCAGGATGCCGTATTCATAGAATTTAGCGAAATTGATAGTAACAATATACTGTGGTCGCTCAGAGTCGTGGGTATGATCTTTAAGTCAAGAATCTGGGGAAACAGACTGTAGCTGGCGATAGCATAGTCCAAAATTGATGACCCAAAGGGGGATTTGTGGGTATAATTTGCGGGGACGTCAGATGGAAATCTTCCATTTAAGATAATACCATCCCCGATCGCTAGTTCTTTTAACAAGATCTTCCCCCTTTTATTTGTCCTTAAGTTTTCAGGGAAGAGCGTCTGGGGGATGCAATGTGCTTCCTCCTTAGCTTTATCCCTGAAGAATTTTAGACTAGCGTTTGAAACTTTACAATTCAAATCACCGATAAGCAAGATTACAGGAAAAGGAGGTGAATTTTTTATCTTATCCATATACTGGAGAACCCGCTGCAATTTATCATTAAAACATTCCTCAGGCGGAATATACACATTGAAAATTACCATGGGGTATTTTACATTGTCATGGAACATATTTTCTAATGTTATTGTGTGGAAAAGTCTACTGGAGTCAATATAATGGGAAAATCTCCATTGAAACTTATTTGACAGTAAACAGGCGAGCCCCCCCCTAGCATGCCCTTTCCTAGAGGGCGCAGCCGGAACTTCCAAAACATAAAAATCTTTTAAAGGCGTTAACCTATCCATGCACCATGTTTCCTGGATGCACAATATATCAGCCTCCAGAGTGGATAAAAAGGTCATTTTCTCCGGGCTGCTATGGAATCCGGCCGCGTTCCAGGAGATTATGTTTAAGGCTGGGTTAAAGATGGTGGAACAATTTGGGGTTATCCTTATTTTTTGTTGATAATGCACTATGGAGCCAATTCCACCGGTTATAGTCATCATTGAGTGTGGAATTCTCAACTAGTGGGAGAGGCTTCACGTGCGATACTGAGCGTTTTCCCCTGGAAACCCAAATTTTCAGGTCTCTCAGAGGAGAGGTTACCCCGTTTTGCTCACCACCCCTCAACCCCTGCTTATCGAAAGAGTTTGGCTTGCCTGGGGTAGAGATAGGTAGAATATCAATACCTAAGCGTTGAAAATTTTCAGCCTGTTCTAGTATCAAATTTGTTATGATAGGGGAATAAAATTTCACCCGAATACTCAAAACCCGACTTCCACCCAACAGAGTCGCCAGTTCAATGTCTCTGGACTGAATGTGGTAGAGACATTCAACCTCACTGAAACGCTTGAGAAGCCAGGCTCTATTTAATAAGAGGTCAGTATCAAATAATGGAACAAAATCTAGTACACGCACATCCACAGGGGCCTTTGACGTACTTACAGGCCGGGCCGGAGGGCGAGAATTTTCAGAGTCAATTGTTACCACAAAGGGGGGGGCCAAAGGGTTTAAAAACCCGGATGGATAAGAAATAGGTCCTCCAAGTGCACTCCGAGAAGGAGAGCCTGGGAGAGAGCCCCCAATTTGTGGTAAATCTTCCTGGGAAGGCAGGCTGCCTTGTTCATTTTCCTCCTCCACTGAGGTTGAAGTGGTTAAGTTCACATCCATGTCCACTTTTAAGGAAGTGGATAAGGATTCCCCATTCCTTATTTCATTCTCCCTTGTCTCTGTGCATTTTTGGAAAATGATCCTCCGTTGCTTCTTCTTTCTATACTTTCGAATTGGTTTCCTCTTACTGGCTTTGGTACTTTTTTGTTTAACATATTTTCTCTTTTCTTCATTGACCTCAGATTTGTCGGCCAGGAGGTCTTTTCCGCCATCCGGGATAAAGATAGGAAATAATTCCTGAACCGTTTTGGGGCCTGGCAAGACTTTATCCTCCTCCTCTATCTCCAGGACTATATTCTTGATACAGTTAGAGGCTGCAGTATGAGGCATCTCCTTATGAGGGACCATAGAAGACTCTTCATTTTTCCTAACTAGTTCGCTTCTAATGGCTTTGAATTTCCCCTCAGATACAGATTGTTCAGGCTTAGGGGGAGAGGCCTTACTCGCATCCGGCACTTTCTGCAGCAATAACTTTAGGATCTGGGTAACTGATTCAAGGATACAGTCCGAGCTGCCTACAAATTTCCCTAGAAGCAGCAAAATTGAAGCAAGGAGTTGTTCCAGCGCGATCATGGACTCAGAGATCGGCTTTTCTCGTGCTTCCGCAGTGCAAATATTATCAAGGAGATTGAGGTCGGGGCTCTTGGAGGAGTTTAGCAAGTCAGATATTTCATGTCTATTTAGCGACGGGGTGCTACTGTACAGCATTAACCCTGATGGGGTGGCTCCCCTCTGAACTTTAAATTGCTCCAGAGATTCCACTTTAGCAGGGCTTACGTAGCGTCCCCATAGTTCCAAATCAATGGATAGTGCAGACAGGTCATCCCCCGGCCTGTCATTCATGGGTAACTGAGGGATCGATGGTATGTGCACTGGCTCACTTATAATCGTCAGCTTCCCGTCTATAGGGTCCCGAAAGGGAGACCCTCCTACCATAGTTCGGGGGGCCCCCTGCTGGACCTGGGGAGATCGGGGCACAGAGGTAGTTGGTACGTGTACTTCCAGGGCTTTAGTATCTGGATTATGTAGAGTCGCACATTTAGGTTTTTTTATACCAGATAGATCCCAGAGTTCAGATAACTGACATTGTCCTTTCAAAGGTGGGTTGTTTACTGACTTGTTTCTTGTGCGGATGGTAGTTAATTTCCGGGCAGGTTTTTCTCCCACTACCCTTCCTGATCGTAAAGTTTTAGACATTTTCCACAGTAATAAAAAAGAAATGTAGCAATATAAAACGTATAAAAGTCTGGAATTGAGTCAGTCCTTGGCAAAGCAGGTAGGACCAGGGTGCAGTATAGCTATCACAGTACTTGCATCAAGTTACCCTTCTACTCAAGTGGGCACGAATGCAGACAAGTAATTACAATGTATACAAATGAGAAATAAGGGACCGGGCCCAGCCCGGCCTACCTCGGTCACAGAGGGCCCGCCCTTTGCCCGGGCTTCGCCCGGCGTCCCGCTCGCGTCCCGCGGAGCTGGGGCTATGCTTTAATTTATGCGCCTCCAGACGCGCTGCTCGACGATGTCACTTCCACCCCTGGGAATGCTGGGAGTTGTAGTTCCAGCGTCCCTCCCCACTGCGGCCGCGAGGAGCTGGAAACTGCGGCAGCGGGAGGGACTCGACCAGCGGGGTTAGCGGTGTCAGCGGAGAATAGCAGGGTTCTTTGGCCACAGGTAGCTTCACAGCGAGAGGGTGCTCCAAACAGCAGAGTTTTTAGTAGGTAGTTGCAATCTCAATAAGGGAGCGAAAGGGGGACAAGGAAGGCAAAGGGGGCGAGAGGCACAGAGGTCACAGCGAAATGCGATGCGACAGCAACTCACCAACTCACAGTCGCCGCTGTATTCCAAAACTCTGTGTCCGTCATGCAGCCTCTGCTCCGCTCCGCCAGTTCTACCTCTGCGCCTGCTCCCCTGCTGCCTTGTTGCCTCGCTCCCCTTCGCCTGCCACACGGCCGAAAAAAACTCCCCAAGCACAATGCCTCAGACTGGGGGTTGAGCTGGGAGCCACGGGAGGCGAAACTGCAGATCAGCAAATCGAATCACATCAGCAGATTGCTTCCACGATGGTACCTGCCTGTTGCGGGGGCAGGAGCTTGCTCCTGGGCAATTCTGAGCCCGCTGAAGTTGCTGAGGCTGCTGCTGCTGTTTTATTGCGCCACGGTGTCCTCCGTGAATGAAGCAGAATCAAAATCCGTACACTGTACAGGGCCTCCGTGCGGCGGACTGAGACTCAAGGCTGACGCCAAGCTCCCGCCTCGCTTCCACCAGCTCCGCGAGTCACCACTAAGTAGGGGTCGGGGGAAGGGAGAGCAGCTGGGAGGCGGGACCGGGAACACGCATTGGGGAAATGGGCCATGGGGGCAGCAGCAGCGTGAAAAAAGGCAGAAACTGAGTCAAACAGTAAACAAAGGCAAAGTAAAGGCAAAGACAGAAAAAAAGCACAACAGAAAAAGCAGAAAAGGCTGACAGGACGGACCATCAGAAGAGCAATCTCTTTCACTGCACCACCAGTGATGAGTTGCAGCCAGGAGCCTGTGGGTGGAGAAGGGCCTCGAACATTACCTGGAACCAGAAAGGCGCTGGGGACAGAGGTTCAGCGATGGAGCTGGGGGCGAGGGGAGAGCAATTTCCCTGACCAAGAGGATAGAGGTCTTGTTCGCCCTGTCACGCAGTGGCCGCCATTAGGTAGGGGTCAGGGAGAGCAGCTGGGAGGCGAGAGCGGGAACAACTAGGGGGGAGGGGCTGCAGCAGCGATGTGAAAAAAGGAAGAAATGGAGGCAAACAGTAAACAAAAGCAAAGTAAAGACTAGATAAAGGCAAAAATTGCACAGACAGAAAAAAAGCAGAACAGAAAAAGCAGAAAAGGCTGACAGAGAGGACCAGGAGAACAGCGGGCTCTTTCACTGGACCACCAGGAATGTGGTTCAGGTAGGAGCATGCGGGTGGAGGAGGGCCTCAAACACCTAACTGCAACCAGAAAGGCACTGGGGGCAGAGGCTCAATGACAGAACTGCGCGAGGGGAGAACGGTTTCCCTGACCAGGAGCGCAGAGGTCTTGCTCGCCCTGTTGCGCTGCGGCCGCCATTAAGTAGGGGGCGGGTGAGCAGCTGGGAGGCGGAGCAGGAACACACAGGGGAGAGGGACTGCGGGGGTAGTAGAGGCGTGTAAAAAGGCAGAAACGTAGGCAAACTGTAAACAAAGGCATGATAAAGGCAAAGACAGAAAACAAGCAAAACAGAAAAAGCAGAAAAAGGCTAACAGAGCAGACCAGCAGTAGAGCAGGCTCTTCCACTGGACCACCAGGGATGAGGCTCAGGCAGGAGAATGCAGGTGGAGGAGGGTCTCGAACACCTACCTGGAACTAGAAAGGCGCTGGAGCAGAGGCTCAGCGACGGAGCTTTGCGAGGGGAGAACAGTTTCCATGATCAGGAGGTCAGAGGTCTTGCTCGATCTGTGGGGCTGCGGCTGCCATTTAGTACGGGTTGGGTGGAGGGTGAGCAGCTGGGAGGCGGAAGCTGGAACAGGTAAGGGGGAGGGGCCGCTTGGGCAGCAGCGACGTGAAAAAAGGCAGAAACAGAGGCAAACAGTAAATAAAGGCAAAGTGAAGACTAGATAAAGGCAAAGACAGAAAAAAGCAGGAAAGAAAAATCAGAATAGGTTGACAGACGGAACTAGAAGAACAGCAGGCTCTTCCACTGGACCACCAGGGATGAGGCTCAGGCAGGAGCGTGCAGTTTGAGGAGGGCCTCGAACACCTACCTGGAACTAGAAAGGCGCTGGGGGCAGAGGCTCAGTGATAGAGCTGCGTGAGGGGAGAGCAGTTTCCCTGACCAGGAGGTCAGAGGTCTTGCTCGACCTGTCGCATAGTGGCCGCCATGAAGTAGGGGTCAGGGTGCTGGAGAGCAGCTGGGAGGCGGGAGCAGGAACACGCAGGGGTGGAGGGACCGTGGTGGCCGCAGCAGCGTGAAAAAAGGCCGAAACAGAGACAAAAAGTAAACAGGGTCAAAGTAAAGACTAGATAAAGGCAAAAAACGCAAAGACAGAGAAAAGCAGAACATAAAAAGCAGAAAAGGCTGACAGAGCGGACCAGCAGAACAGCAGGCTCTTCCACTGGACCACCAGGGATGAGGCTCAGGCAGGAGCCTGGGGAGGGCCTCAAACACCTACCTGGAACCAGAAAGGTACTGGGGGAAGAGGCTCAGCAACAGAATAGCGCAAGGGGAGAGCAGTTTCCCTAACCTGGAGGTCAGAGGTCTTGCTTGCCCTGTCGCCAGCAGCTGCCATTAAGTAGGGGCCGTGGGGAGGGAGAGCAGCTGGGAAGTGGTAGGCGGGACTGAGAACAGGTGGGGGAGAAGGGGCCGCGGGGGCAGCAGTGGCGTGAAAAATGGCTGAAACAGAGGCAAACTTTAAATAAAGGCAAGATAAAGACAAAGACAGAGAAAAGACAGAAAAAAAGCAGAACAGAAAAGGCTCACAGAGCGGACCAGCAGTAGAGCAGGCTCTTCCAGTGGACCACTAGGGATGAGGCTCAGGCAGGAGAATGCGGGTGGAGAAGGGTCTCGAACACCTACCTGGAACTATAAAGGCGCTGGGGCAGAGGCTCAGCGACAGAGCTGCGCGAGGAGAGAGCAGTTTCCAAGATCAGGAGGTCAGAGGTCTTGCTCGCCCTGTTGGGCAGAGGCTGCCATTTAGTAGGGGTCGGGGGGAGGGAAAGCAGCTGGGAGGCGGGAGCAGGAACAGGCAAGGGGAAGGGGCCGCATGGGCATCAGGGGCGTGAAAGAAGGCAGAAACGGAGGCAAACAGTAAATAAAGGCAAAGTAAGGACTAGATAAAGGCAAAAAAGGCAAAGCAGAACAGAAAAAGCAGAAAAGGATGACAGAGCGGACCAGCAGAAGAGCAGGCTCTTCCACTGGACCACCAGGGATGAGGCGCAGGCAGGAGCCTGCAGGTGGAGGAGGGCCTCAAACACCTACCTGTAACCAGAAAGGCGATGGGGGCAGAGGCTCAACAACAGAGCTGCGCGAGGGGAGAGCAGTTTCGCTGACCAGGAGGTAAGAGGTATTGCTCACCCTGTAGCACAGCGGCTGCCATTAAGTAGGGGCTGGGGGGAGGGAGTGCATCTGGGAGGCAGTAGACGGGAACATCCAATGGGTGGAGAGGCAGCAGTGGCGTGAAAAAAGGAAGAAACAGAGGCAAACTATTAACAAAGGCCAAGTAAAGGCAAGATAATAAAGGCAAAAAAGGCAAAGACAGAAAAAAAGCAGAATAGAAAAAGCAGAAAAGGCTGTCTGAGCGGACCAGCAGAAGAGCAGGTTCTTCCGCTGGACCAGCAGGGATGAGGGGTAGGCAGAAGCCTGCGGTGGAGAAGGGCTTCGAACACCTACCTGGAACCAGAAAGGCTCTGGGAGCAGAGGCTCAATGACAGAACTGCGCAAGGGGAGAGCAGTTTCCCTCACCAGGAGGTCAGAGGTCTTGCTCGCCCTGTTGAACAGCGGCTGCCATTATGTAGCGGTTAGGGGAGGGAGAGCAGCTGGGAGGCGGGAGCAGGAACACACTGGGGGGAGGGGCTGCAAAGGCAGCATCGGTGTGAAAAAAAGGCAAAAAACGTAGGCAAACAGTAAACAAAGGCAAGATAAAGACAACGACACAAAAAAGACAGAAAAAAAGCAAAACAGAAAAAGCAGCAAAGGCTGACAGAGCGGACCAGCAGAAGAGCAGTCTCTACCACTGGACCACCAGGGATGAGGCGCAGTCAGAAGCCTGTGGGTGCAGGAGGGTGTCTAACACCTACCTGTAACCAGAAAGGCGATGGGGGCAGAGTCTCAATGACGGAGCTGCGCGAGGGGAGAGCAGTTTCTGTGACTAGTGGGTCAGAGGTCTTGCGCACCGTGTCGCGCAGCGGCTGCCATTAACGGGGCCGGTCATAGAACTTCTGGGGCCCCGGTCAAAAGGGAAGATGTGAGGCCCCTCTAATTTGCATGTAACATCCAGTCACAGCCGGCATGATTCGCGGGTGGGGGGTCTCGCGGGGGTTCGGAAGGGGGGGTAATTTAAAAATAAAATAAACTTACCTTCACGGATCTTGAGTGGTCACTGCTCCTCACCTGCTTTCCTGCCTCTGGCAGGAACAGGAAGCAGGCAGCCTCCCTCCCCTAAGCCAAACACAACGCTGCAATGGCAGCGTTGTGGTTGGTCGGGACGCCGACCAGCCAGGTGCCTATGGGGAGGCCATTTTCTCCATGTAGGCTGCACTGCAGCCTACATGGAGAAAGCCCAGGGTGCGCATGACTGGTTTGGTCGGCCCCAGAGGGCCGACAAAACAGTCAGCGCCCTTAGCAGTGGGCAAGGCACTCCTCCACTGCCCTAAAGCAGACCAGCCTGTCCCCAACCAAACACTTCTGCTTTCTCGCAGTGCGAGTAGCAGAAACATAAAATGGTAGTTTTAGCATTTTGTGTTTCTGCTTCTCGCACTGCGA
The DNA here is from genome assembly GCF_964204655.1 of Triturus cristatus. NCBI lineage: Eukaryota > Metazoa > Chordata > Amphibia > Caudata > Salamandridae > Triturus > Triturus cristatus. The sequence continues at coordinate 910,003,367 of NC_140588.1, forward strand.
GAAACAGTGGGGCGACGCTCCTCCCCCCTAGTGGAGGAGCCTCCCTTGGTAACATCACAAGAAGTGACATCACAGAAAGTGACATCGCAGGACTATTGATCTTATTTGCATCACTGAAGAGACCTAACGTGGATATCAGTAACATAGACAAAAAGATAAATATACAAATGAAATAAGTACATATATTTTAAAACTGTATTAAATGGATTTCATTTGTCACATTGGATGGAAAAGCTAGGTGCAGGTCTCACAAAGATGTATATTATTTACTCCTCGTTAACTGATTGTTTCCAGATGAGTGCATGATACAATTTCCAGTTCTGCATCTTAAAGGGGAGAGATCCTGTTTAGGTAATGAGGGGCGGGATCATTCAAAATATAACATTACACAAGAGAAAACCTCTCACACCATGGATATAATTGCAGATTTCAAAAGGCTCCCTTATATTTCTGTGCCCTTAATGTGCTACCTTAGGATGACATTAATACTTCATAATTTGTTTAACGTAAATCCTCTCACCAGTATCCCACACGCTCATGCTAAGAAACGTAGGACAATCTTTTTGTGTGTGGGCTCTTTACTCACCAGATTTATGTTAAGTGCAAAAACACCTGTCGGCATGTGCCTAGAAAGATTCCCATCAATAGCCTCCAAGGCTGATATCATCATCTGGGTTTAGTTTTATCACCTTCTTACCCGCACCAATTATAGGAAAAACTTCCCAAGGTGTCGGGTTGTGGTGACCCTTAGTATCAACATGTACTTCCAGATGCACAGATGGTTTTAAGGTGGTTATAAATGATGGGTTGCAGAGCATAGATTTATTATTGTTGTGATACAGTGATCAGTTAAAAATGGCTACAATGCTATATTAAAACTTTATTGAAACTAACATCGTGCCAAGATTAAAAATACCTCAGTGTAAGGGCTTTTAACAGAATAAGCCCCAATCCTATAGATAGAAAAAATGGTCTACATGTTTCTGCCTCCAATGACCAGACTATGGTCTAGGCATTCGTCAGGACCCAGGATTGATACTACTGCAAAATTATGTGAAAATAAAGTGAGAAACACAAACTTGAGTGGTTGAAACAATACAACCTACTGCGCCCTGTGCATCCTTTTGTTGTGTCACAGGAAATAGATGCATCTAGAAAGAACCATCATACAAAGTGAAACCGGTGAGTGACAAATACATTAGCTCTCTATAAATTATTTCTTTAATCAAACACATCAATGTTAGTATTCTACATACTGAAGTGTCTTATACTTTATACAATTAAAAATTCATACAAAGCTTACCCTGTGCTACTGGGATGCTAGCCTCACCTCACCTTGTTGCTGCACAGGGCGTGGGGCACCGCTCTACAAAAAAACAAATTCAACCACCATGCTTTATTGCTTTGCTTAAGGGCATGGTGTGATCTTTTAAACAGAAACTCTAAAAACAGAAACCATAGCAGACGGCTTTTTTGTTCTCATTTATATATACATAAGGACCCTTCTGTTGATGTTAATCTGGGTCCTATCCAGTCTCTCAAAAAGAAGACCACATCTTTTCTTTGCTCATTTGCAAGCTTTGAAGTTCAAAATGCCACTGGCGCTCTTACTGGACTCGATGAATTGCTTAACCGCTAGCGCATCGCATAGGCGAAATAGTATCAAAACTTAAACCCCCCTACCTGTCCGTCGGTAACCCAGGCATCCGAGGCCGCAACCAGAGGTGCCGTCGTGGTCTCGGCGGTTGTTTACATACTCTTTGGCGCGTATCACGCAATCAACGTGACCACGTGCTTACATCATCGCATCTGGCCCTGTTAAGTGTTATTGAACTTAAAGGGGCCGCTATGTTTATGTGTCGTCACTTTAAATAACCCTTAGCTAGTTACTTTTACAGATTACCACGGCCAAAATTGGATATGCCACTGTATTATCCTTGATAGTTACGGCTGTTATTCGTAACTGTCTAATATACCATAACTAGATGTCCTTACTGACTTGCCAAAATCCTTTCTTTGTTTGTTCTTAATGGTGTATTCTTCAGAGGGTTAGTGCAAACCTCTTGACCACTCCCAATAGATATACGAGCACATTGTCCATTGGATTTCATCATTCAGACCCATGAACAGGTGGAATTTGCCACCTGTTCAGGGCCATTTTCCGTGTGGATCATGTTCGGTTTGCTCACAGACTCAACATGCTACCACTGTAGATATAGGAACAGACAAGCCATGGGTTTTGAAGACTCACACTAATTGTAACAGCGAAAGAGTTATTTACCAAATAACATGTCCCTGCCAGAAAAGGTATATTGGTATGACCACGAGGAAGGTAAAAATACGGATTGGAGAGCATAAAAGTACGATTAGATGTAGCAGACAAGCGACGAAATTAACCCACCATTTCATAACACTAAAACACAAGCCGGAAGATATGAAGTCGGTTGTTTTGGAACAACCGTACATCCCACCACACATTTCAGACATAAACAGTTATCTGTTTCAAAGAGAGCAGCGCTGGATTTTTAAGCCATCCAGCGACATCATGGGTCTGAATGATGAAATCCAATGGACAATATGCACGTAGATCTATTGGGAGTGGTCAAGAGGTTTGCACTAACCCTCTGAAGAATACACCATTAAGAACAAACAACGAAAGGAATTTGGCAAGTCAGTAAGGACATCTAGTTATGGTATATTAGACAGTTACGAATAACAGCCGTAACTATCAAGGATAATACAGTGGCATATCCAATTTTGGCCGTGGTAATCTGTAAAAGTAACTAAGGGTTATTTAAAGTGACGACACATAAACATAGCGGCCCCTTTAAGTTCAATAACACTATACAGGGCCAGACGCGATGATGTAAGCACGTGGTCACGTTGATTGCGTGATACGCGCCAAAGAGTATGTAAACAACCGCCGAGACCGCAACGGCACCTCTGGTTGCGGCCTCGGATGCCTGGGTTACCGACGGACAGGTAGGGGGGTTTAAGTTTTGATACTATTTCGCCTTTGCGATGCGCTAGTGGTTAAGCAATTCATCTAGTCCAGTAAGAGCGCCAGTGTCATTTTGAACTTCAAAGCTTGCAAATGAGCAAAGAAAAGATGTGGTCTTCTTTTTGAGAGACTGGATAGGACCCAGATTAACATCAACAGAAGGGTCCTTATGTATATATAAATGAGAACAAAAAAGCCGTCTGCTATGGTTTCTGTTTTTAGAGTTTCTGTTTAAAAGATCACACCATGCCCTTAAGCAAAGCAATAAAGCATGGTGGTTGTATTTGTTTTTTTGTAGAGCCGTGCCCCACGCCCTGTGCAGCAACAAGGTGAGGTGAGGCTAGCATCCCAGTAGCACGGGGTAAGCTTTGTATGAATTTTTAATTGTATAAAGTATAAGACACTTCAGTATGTAGAATACTAACATTGATGTGTTTGATTAAAGAAATAATTTATAGAGAGCTAATGTATTTGTCACTCACCGGTTTCACTTTGTATGATGTTTCTTTCTAGATGCATCTATTTCCTGTGACACAACAAAAGGATGCACAGGACGCAGTAGGTTGTATTGTTTCAACCACTCAAGTTTGTGTTTCTCACTTTATTTTTACATAATTTTGCAGTAGTATCAATCCTGGGTCCTGACGAATGCCTCGACCATAGTCTGGTCATTGGAGGCAGAAACATGTAGACCATTTTTTCTATCTATAGGATTGGGGCTTATTCTGTTAAAAGCCCTTACACTGAGGTATTTTTAATCTTGGCACGATGTTAGTTTCAATAAAGTTTTAATATAGCATTGTAGCCATTTTTAACTGATCACTGTATCACAACAATAATAAATCTATGCACTGCAACCCATCATTTATAACCACCTTAAAACCCTCTGTGCCTCTGGAAGTACATGTTGATACTAAGGGACACCACAACCCGACACCTTGGGAAGTTTTTCCTATAATTGGTGCGGGTAAGAAGGTGATAAAACTAAACCCAGATGATGATATCAGCCTTGGAGGCTGTTGATGGGAATCTTTCTAGGCACATGCTGACAGATGCTTAGTTGGGAGAAATGTGGTGAATAGGGTGCGTTGGACAATGCACATTTAGCTCTCGGGTTTTCATTGAAGCCTTCCTAGAGACCTCCTCTACCCGGTGTTATATAATTGAGGAAAAGGGGATAAGGTAGAATTAGGTCTTTAAATATTGTAGTCCCCAAGACCCTAATTAAAAGAAGTTGTTTTTTTGTGAAGTGCAAAAACACAACACATATAGTACCAAATTACCAGACACCATTGCAAACAAATAAAGATTGTACATAAATAAAAAAGACTTAGAACAACCAAGGCCACTGCTAAATCATACATTGACTTGAAGGTATGCTTCACATTCAAGGGGTTTTCAAATCAACGTTTTTGATTTTATGTTAGAACTGTAGGAAGTAGAAGTGGCCGGCTTTAGCGCTGGTGGAACCCTGTACAACAATGTTGGTGCCCCTTAAAGACTCGCTCTGCCACGGATTCCCTCACTACCATCCTTTAACAGTGCCCCTCAAGTCTCCATAACCACATTCTCGCTCAGATGCGTTTAGTTTGATTTACAGCACCACTGATACCAGTGTAGGGTGTCAGAGAACTTTATAGCACACATTACACAGAGACAATCAATCATACGTGTGTAAATCACAATAGGTAATGTTACATAAGACAAAGGACTAGGAGTCACATGACAATCATACTAGTAGGCAGTATAGTTTAATAGTGATTGATCTGGAGAAACACAAACTCTGAATTTAGAACATAATACCATGGTTGAGGGTTCTCTTTAATAACCAGAATTGATTTCTGTCCAAATGAACCCTTTTTGCAACATTAGGATATTCAAAGACATAACGCTGTAATTTATACCTTGCAGTTTGCATGCAGCTCTTATATGACAGTTATTAGCTCATTGTTTTATGTTAGGATTTTGACTTATAAACTGCAAGTAACAATAGGATCTCTCTGACAAAAGCAGTAACCCACTGGCCTATTTACATTATGTGGACTTAGTGATCTGCATGGTACATGTTCTTTGCAGCAGGCCCATTAACCCTCTGCGCTACCATTCCACAAGTCAAAACTTCCACTTGACAAAACTCCATCTCTCTCTAGGAAGAACATTAATCACCGGAGTTATCATGACATTTTTATTGCTGCCAAAAATTTCTGCAGGCCAGGAAGGAGGCAGCAAGTGCTTTTAGAAACATAATATACTCGCAAACATGACGCCCCCACCCGAAGTCAGCGCTCAGTGCAATCTCACTGGTCGCACTGCCCTAAAGCCTCCCTGCTCAAGGGTCCTGTGACCTCAATGACAGAGTCACTGTTGCACTAGGGTGTGCTGCTTTGTAGGCCTGCCCAAAAGACTCGAGGTGAGCTTCAATAGGGGTTGTAGTGGACAGGCCTTCAAGGTTAACCCACACTTGCCACCGCTATGGTCCACCTGCGGGTGCTCAGACACCATTCTTCTAAGGTCCTCCGGGCCTTCTAAGGTCTAGCATGGAAATGTGCTCTCTCTCCGGAAAGTGGTCTGGTGGACTGGTCATGAAAGCTGAACCTGGTTCACCAGTTCCAAATTCAGCAGCTCAGACCATAGTGCCACATCTTCTTCCCCACTGAACACCATAGTGCCCCACTGAGAGAAACTCGCACTGCCTTCAACTACAACCCAATTGCGCCCCGCTGTAAACGCCTGGAGGTGACTCAATTCAAATAACGCACTAGACAAGAGCAATATGCTGCCTTGAAAAAAAGTGACAACATCCTGGAAAAAGCAAACACTCATAAGGAATGTAAGATTAAGTAAAGCATGTGCAATGTAGCAGGAACAACATGGTTACCTTAACGTTTTTGCACTTATTATTCAGAAATCAATGAGTGCTTTTGCATGAAAAGTTAAGGTCATGACTACAGGTCCGGAAGGGACCAGTCTCAATGTCTATTGCTTATATCCTTACAAAACGTAAGCAATATGGTAAAAAGACCACATTCGTGAATACAGAGCCTCTGAATGCATTTTGTTTTCCAATCCACCCATCAAGCAGGTATTGCAGTACATCCAGGAATGGTGCACTTCCCCACCCGTGGAAAACAATGCTGTTCAGAGAAAGACAAGAAAACAAAAGTAGCGCTTCACTGACAAGCTCTGTAAAGTGGCACTAATGTGTTTTGGATGTGAATAAAATCAATCTGGCCTCTTTTCGACCCACTCTCTCTTGCTTTAGTTATTTTTTACATTTTGAACCTTTTATTTCACTCCATCCCAATGCTGCACTTTGGAAGTGAAAAATGTCAGAAAAAAGATGACCTTTCTAGCAAAAGTGTTTCTTCTTTTTTGGATTCATTTCACAGGGGAACTAATAAAGGAAAGAAAAGAGGGAGTCATGGCAACATGGCCCAGACAAGGGGCTCCCCACACCTGGACATTGCAGCTTGCTCTAGTACTTAGAGGCCCAGGGAAAGGGGGCCCTCTCCCCAGGGCCTTCCAATCTGTAACGATGCATTTCGTAAAACACTGCACTAGCACCAGCAGTTCTACATACATTTTGAATACACATTCCCATAATAAAAAAGGGTGATGCAAAAGTCAACAAAAGCCAGTGGATCTGGCTGCTCCCTCCTTCCCTCACCCACCTCTCCTTACCTGTGTCTGGCTGGTCCTGGTTATGTCACCTAGCAACAAAATGCAGAAAGGGAATGACACTGTGAGCCAACATAATTGCTGGACTGGCTGCTGTGCCTTCCCCACTCTGTTTGTCTCTTCCATCCACCCTTGCATCCCCAGGAATGCCACCATGCCCTGACCAAAATGCCAAAAAATGTGCCAGTTCTGCACTTTATTCAAAAGAGACTTTCACAAAGTGTATTGACTCAAACAATATCACTGGCAACTTCTTTTTCAGTTGGATTTAATCAAAAAGATTCTTTGAATTACATTAAATTTCGCTTACAAAATACATTCCACAAACCTAAAAGCACGTCTCACAAAAATGCCTACATTGCTGTTTAAACATTTTGTTTTCTTTTACATTTGTATCACACCACCTTTCGTATCAAACCAACATAACCATACAACTCTCTTACTCGCTATTCACTCATACACAATCAACCACATTCATATCTGCTTGACAATTACACAAAACCGAAAGTATATTAAATACATATACAAGAAAAGGCCATCAACATGAACACATTAATCGTGATATTTGCACAATGAACTCTGTTTTTTGTTTTGACAAGTAGATTGGCCTTAAGGATGAAGGTCTACGCGTTTCGAATCCCTTTTCCTTGCTGGGACTCTCGTCAGGACCAATCTTCACTGTAAGAAACAAACAAAACTTTTGTTTACCTAATGACCTGACCAAACTGACCTCTAGCCTCAGTGGGTGCTCTTATCTTTTTGATTAAATCCAACTGAAAAATAAGTTGCCAGTGATATTGTTTGAGTCAATACACTTTGTGAAAGTCTCTGTTGAATAAAGTGCAGCACTGGCACATTTTTTGGTATTTTGATGTTATTAGGCTAGGCCTTGCTGCCATTAAGCCAAGAGCCGAGATTGTTGTTTTTTTTTTTTTTTACCATGCCCTGACCAGCAAGGTCGACTCGAGACATCCCGCATGTGTATTGTAATTGTGTGGGAAGGGGGCCCTGGAGGAGCAGGTGGGCAATATGTGAAAGTGTGGCATTTCACAGTGAAGCGGGCCCCCCTGTCTTTCAGCTGAGTGCGAAGCCCTGGGCAGCTTCTCACACTGCCCATACCTAGTGCCAGCCCTGGCCATTAAGTAGGGGCCAAGGGGAGGGAGAGCAGCTGAGGGGTTGTAGGCGGGAGCGGGAACACCTGGGGGGGGAGCACGGGGGCAGCAGGGGCGTGAAAAAAGGCAGAAATGGAGGCACACTGTAAACAAAGGCAAAGTAAAGGCAAGATAGAGGCAAAAAAGGCAAAGAGAGAAAAAAAAGCAGAACAGAAAAAGCAGAAAAGAAAAAGCAGAAAAGGCTGACAGAGCAGACCAGCAGAAGAGAAGGCTTTTCCGCTGGACCACCAGGGATGAGGCTCAGGCAGGAGAAGGCGGGTGGAGGAGGGTTTCGAACACCTACCTGGAACCAGAAAGGCGCTGGGGCAGAGGCTCAGCGATGGAGCTGCCCCAGGGGAGAGCAGTTTCCATGATCAGGAGGTCAGAGGTCTTGCTCGCCCTGTTGGGCAGCGGATGCCATTTAGTAGGGGTCGGGGGAGGGAGAGCAGCTGGGAGGCGAGAGTGGGAACAGACAAGGAGGGAGGGGCCACGTGGGCAGCAGCCGCGTGAAAAAAGGCAGAAACGGAGGCAAACAGTAAATAAAGCCAAAGTTAAGACTAGATAAAGGCAAAAAAGGCAAAGACAGAAAAAAAATCAGAATAGAAAAATCAGAAAAGGCTGACACAGTGAACCAGCAGAAGAGCAGGCTCTTCCACTGGACCACCAGGCAAGAGACGCAGGCAGGAGCCTGCGGGTTGAGGAGGGCCTCGAACACCTACCTGGAACCAGAAAGGCGCCGGGGGCAGAGGCTCAGCAATGGAGCTGCACGAGGGGAGAGCAGTTTCCCTGACCAGGAGGTCAGAGGATATGCTTGACCTGTTACGCAGTGGCCGTCATGAAATAAGGGAGTTGGAGCTGGAGAGCAGCTGGGAGGCGGGAGCGACAACACGCGGGGGGGAGGGACCGCGGTGACAGCAGCAGCGTGAAAAAAGGCCGAAACCGAGGCAAACAGTAAACAGAGTCAAAGTAAAGACTAGATAAAGGCAAAAAAGGCAAAGACAGAGAAAAGACAGAAAAAAAGCAGAACATAAAAAGCAAAGAAGGCTGTCAGAAGAGGCCCAGGAGAACAGCAGGCTCTTTCACTAGACCACCAGGGATGAGGTGCAGGCAGGAGCCTGCGGGTGGAGGAGAGCCTCGAACACCTACCTGGAACCAGAAAGGCGCTGGGGGCAGAGGCTCGACAACAGAACTGCGTGAGGGGAGAGCAGTTTCCCTGACCAGGAGGTCAGAGTTCTTGCTCGTCCTGTCACACAGCAGCTGCCATTAAGTAGGGGCCGGGGGAGGAAGAGCAGCTGGGAGGCGGTAGGTGGGAGCAGGAACGCGCGGAGGGCCTTGTGGGCAACAGCAGCATGAAAACAGGAGAAACAGAGGCGAAGTAAAGGCAAGATAAAGGCAAAAAAGGCAAAGACAGAAACAAATCAGAACAGAAAAAGCAGAAAAGGATGACAGAGCGGACCAGCAGAAGAGCAGGCTCTTCCACTGGACCACCAGGGGTGAGGCTCAGGCAGGAGCCTGCGGGTGGAGGAGGGTCTCGAACACCTACCTGGAACTAGAAAGGCGCAGGGCAGAGGCTCAGCGACGGAGCTGCTCGAGGGGAGAGCAGTTTCCCTGATCAGGAGGTCAAAGTTCTTACTCGCCCTGTTGCGCAGTAGCCACCATGAAGTAGGGTCAGGGGGCTGGAGAGCAGCTGGGAGGCAGGAGCGGGAACACGCAGGAGGGGAGGGACCGTGGGGGTAGCAGCGGCATGAAAAAAGGCAGAAACAGAGGCAAACTTTAAACAAAGGCAAGATAAAGACAAAGACAGAGAAAAGACAGATAAAAAGCAGAACAGAAAAAGCAGAAAAGGCTGACAGAGCATACCTGCAAAAAAGCGGGCTCTTCCACTTGACCATCAGGGATGAGGCTCAGCCTGCGGGTGAAGGAGGTTCCTCGAACACCTACCTGGAACCACAAAGGTGCTGTGGGCACAGGCTTGAACTACTGAGCTGCACTAGGGAGAGCAGTTTCCCTGACCAGGTGGTCAGAGGTCTTGCTCACCCTGTTGCGCAGCGGACGCCATTAAGTAGGGGTCGAGGTGAGGGAGAGCAGCTGGGAGGCGGGAGCACACAGGGTTAGAGGCCGGTGGGGCAGCAGTAGCGTGAAGAAAGCGAGAAACGGAGGCAAACACTAAATAAAGGAAAAGTAAAGACTAGATAAAGGCAAAAAAGGCAAAGAGAGAAAAAAAGCAGAAAAGAAATATCAGAAATGGCTGATAGAGCAGACAAGCAGAAGAGCAGGCTCTTCCACTGGACCACCATGGGTGAGGCTCAGGCAGGAGACTGCAGGTGGAGGAGGGTCTCGAACGAACACCTACCTGCAACTAGAAAGGCGCTGGGACAGAGGCTCAGCGACGGAGCTGCTCGAGGGGAGAGCAGTTTCCCTGATCAGGAGGTCAAAGGTCTTGCTCACCCTGTCGCGCAGTAGCCGCCATGAAGTAGGGTCAGGGAGCTGGAGAGCAGCTGGGAGGCAGGAGCGGGAACACACAGGAGGGGAGGGGCTGCGGGGGCAGCAGCGGTTTGAAAAAAGGCAGAAACAGAGGCAAACTTTAAACAAAGGCAAGATAAAGACAAAGACAGAGAAAAGACAGAAAAAAAACAGAACATAAAAAGCAGAAAAGGCTGACAGAGCGGACCAGGGGAACATCAGGCTCTTCCACTAGACCACCAGGAATGAGGCACAGGCAGGAGCCTGCGGGTGGGGGAGGGACTCCAACACCTACTTGGAACCAGAAAGGCGCTGGGGGCAGAGGCTCAGCAACAGAACTGCACGGGGGGAGAGCAGTTTCCCTGACCAGGAGGTCAGAGTTCTTGCTCGCCCTGATTCACAACGGCCCCCATTAAGTAGTTGTTGTGGGGAGGGAGAGCAGCTGGGAGGCGGGAGCAGGAACACGCAGGGGGGCGGGCTGAGGGAGCAACAGCGGCATGAAAAAAGGCAGAAACGTAAGAAAACAGTAAACAAAGGCAATATAAAGGCAAAGACAGAGAAAAGACAGAAAAAAGCAAAACAAGAGCAGAAAAGGTTGACAGAGCGGACCAGCAAAAGAGCAGGCTCTTCCGCTGGACCACCAGGGATGAGGCATAGGCAGAAGCCTGCGGGTGGAGGAGGGCCTTGAACACCTACCTGTAACCAGAAAGGCGGTGGGGGCAGAGGATCAATGTAAGAGCTGCACGAGGAGAGAGCAGTTCCCCTGACCAGGAGGTCAGAGGTCTTGCTCACCCTGTCACGCAGCGGCCTTCATTAAGTAGGGGTCGGGGGACGGAGAGCAGCTGGGAGGCGGGAGCGGGAATACGCAGGGGGAGGACAGGCCGCGGGGGCAGCAGCATCATGAACAAAGGGAGAAACTGAGGCAAATAGTAAACAAAGGCAAAGTAAATGCAAGATAAAGACAAAAAAGGCAAAGACAGAAAAAAAGCTGAACAGAAAAATCAGAAAAGACTGATAGAGCAGACCAGCAGAAGAGCTGGCTCTTCCACTGGACCACCAGGGATGAGGCGCAGGCAATAGCCTTCGGGTGGAGGAGGGCCTCGAACAACTTCCTGGAACCAGAAAGGCACTGGGGGCAGAGGCTCAACGGGAGAGCTGCCCGAGGGGAGAGCAGTTTCCCTGACCAGGATGTTGGTGCGGTATCTGTTGCTTTCAGAGAATACGAAACTTTGCTCTAGGTCTTGCACAAAAATGTTGGACGGATTAGGAGCAAAAACATCTCCCATTATCTCCCAGGGCATTGTTGAAAAAAATGATCGTCAGACTTGAAATAGTTGTGTTGCAGGGCAATCCTTAAAAGTGAAATTATAAAGTCGGTGGGTAGTTGTATGAGCAGTGCTCGTGTGTTGATTAGTCTTCTATTAGTTTGATCCTGTCCTCTTGTGGTATGTTCGTATAAAGGGAGGCTATGTCCAGGGTGGACAACAAGTCAGTCTCACTACCTCACTACCTTTAATGAGGTTCACCGTAAAGGCACTGTACCGTACATATGTTTCTTTTGCGGGGACAAAATCTTGTAGGAAGATATTGATTTTCATCTCACAGGTGACCCCTACTAATTGGTCGTGATGAGTCCTCACATCATGTAAGGAGTTGAAACATCTTTAGTGTGTACTAAACAAACCATTATCCAACTCCTTTGACTGTAAAGAGGGCTTGTGCTCAACATTATCTACTGTAAACTGGTCATTTATGTGATATTGGAAACCCCGTTTTTTCTTTATTTTACCTTGTTTATTCACCATATTATCACTCTTGTGTTCTATAGGTTCTGTTCACATGGGACACCTTGCAGTGTCTGTATTTATATGATTGAATACAGACTATATATATTCATTTACCAAAACAGTTCCTTGTCTTTTCTTACTGGCCTTCTCTATGTGTCCTAAAACAGTTATACTATGCCATTGTACCTGCATTTTATAAGCTATACATATCTTGTCAAATATGAGGCATGTTTATGATGTTTAAATGCCCTTGTTCTTTTTGAGTAGCGTGCCTTTGTTGTTTGATAGATTTCAGCCACTAGTAATTACTAAGGACACATCCCAAACCATTGTTATTTCATACATGACAACATTTTAGAAGAGAAGAGTGGGAGATAAAAAAAAAATATTCCGGAGAATGTATTTCTCCCATTGATTCCATGGAGGCCTGAATCAAGTCTATTGTCATGTTTGGGACTTGCAAGTGTGCTGCTGCAAGATTCGATATCAGAATTGCAAATATCCTTCTTTTTCCTTACCTGTCAGGAGCACGGAGAAAGCGCTATGGCAGGCAGAGAGAGAGCATGACAAAAATGTTATGCACTGCCCTGCAGGAGCAAGTTCCTGACAGTGCATACTCCCAGTCACACAAGGCCATTCCCTGGCGGCAGAAGCCCACTGAAGAATCAGGTTTTTTGCATGCAGGAATTGGGAGCAGGAGACTAGCCTTGAAATCGGTAGTCCCCCGCCTGAATCAGGAGGGTTGGCATGAATGTTATTTTACACACCATACCAAAGCAGTTTGGACCCAGTTATAGGCATATCAGTCTTGATCCTGCTCCAGCAGCAAAAAAGGGTGCGGTGGGGGTGGCTCACCCAGGTATCAAACCATGCTCCCACAGCCAAATAAAACCTGGGAAAATGAGAATCACCCCAAAGGACTCCCGTCAACTTTTGATGCAACAGGGTTAGAAAAATCATAAAATTTTTAGTAGACTTGCCAGTCTAGTAACTTTAATAATCTACTCGGCCTAACTGTAAAGTACTTGACCCGTGAACTGGTCTCAAATTGTGTGATCCTAGGCAAATATTTTGTCTTATGGAGACGCCTTTTCCTTTATTATCACATAAGAGAGCACATTCAAATATGCAAGTTCACTATTTCTGCTGTACAAAAAAACTCTTTTTATTTACTAGACTAAATGTTTGCTCCATGTATAACAAAAATCGAGCCCCTGTATCGGGTACACATGATCCCTGGCTTGTCTCTTAGTTCATTAATAGCATTGTCATCTAGGCAGGAGCACTAATAAATCCCAGTTCATGTTTAAAAACTCACTTTTCATAAATATATTACCAAAACATGATGTGGTAGCATATTTTCCATTGAAATGGCCACAAAACGTTCCCACTAACATGTAGTGTTACAGATAATAGTGCATAAACAATGTTTGGTAATCGGGTTTCAGCAAAAATATTTAAAATGTGCACATCACCAAGTAAAGTGTTCTAATTTGTTTTGATCCTATAAAAATATTCTTTTCAACACAGAATTACAAAATGGTTCTTCATAACTAGTGAAATATATTTGAAATGTTTGAACAATACACTTAGCTATTTCAGTGTTGTGTTAGAAAAAAGGAAGCCTGAAATCTTACAGCCTTTCATTTAACATGCTTTGCAAACTTCAATCTTCACACAGTTCATTTTACAAAATCCTCTAACTTCAGTCACAGAAAGTAAATAAATGTAGGAAGACAAACTGACTTTTGACCCCTGTCTCTGAAAGCCAGCAAATGTAACAAAATAAAATGTAAAGGCATTTTTATTGCTCTTTCACTTTGTGAGCAATAAAGATGCCTTTAAATCTTGTTATCCTTTCACATTTGCTCTGCTTTCAGAAGCCGAGGTCAAAAGTCAGTTTATCTTCCTACCTTTACTTTTGGTTCTGTGACTGAAGTTAGAGGATTTTCAGCTTGCCAGAAAAGTCAAGTAGTCCCTAAACATAGCTCGTCCTGAATAAATGTTGCTTGACAGTGCGAGTGGGCGAGTGTATTTTTCAAGCCTTGAATGCCTATCAAGGGCATTATGCCCTGCCACACAAGTGTAGTAGCGTTTGTATCGGGACAAGTAGGGTATCATTGGGTGGTCAAAATATTGTGGATCCCTGCAGATTCCGGAAGTTTACATTACAGATGTGCAAGGAAAATGTGCGATTTTAGGCTATTTGGAGGTTTGCAGGGCATTATGGGTAAGAAAATATTGGGAGGTCTTCATCCGGGACACCATCCTGCACTCCCCTATGTGTCTAGTTTTGAGAAATGTCTGGGCTTGGTAGGTTTCCCTCGATGGCCACAAAGAATGGGCACAAATACCGCAGCTACCCCATTGCCAAATCAATTATTTCTGACAGGAAATGTTGATGTCTCCACATTGTGTTAGGGGCCCTTACCTGTGCGGGCACTATGCCAATCCACACCCGTGAAGTAGCATTTTTATCAAGAGACTTAGGGGACTTCTGGGTGGTAGGAAATGTATGGCTTCCCACAGATTCCAGAAGTTTTCCTCACAAAAATGTGAGTCAGTTTTGAGTAGAAAAATGAGATGTGGCTATGTTGCATTTTTGGCCTTTTCCTGTTGTGGGCACTAGGCTTACCCACACAAGTGAGGTACCATTTTTATCAGGAGACTTGGAAGAATGCAGGGTGATATGAAATTTGCAGCTCAGGGCAGGTTTCAGCCATCGCCTGTTTTGCATCTGAGCTGAGTGCGTCATTCCGTAGTGTCATTCCGTAGCACCGAAAAATCAGAGTAGCACGGCTGGGGGAAAGGATCCAGCACACCCGAGTAGCCCTTACGATCTGATCTGCAAAACTCACAAGGCTGCCTTTGGGTCTTCCAGCCCCTCGTATGTGGTGAGGTGAAGGTTCAAAGCCAGGCGGCTCTCGTTTTGATCATGGTCAGCCGTGGCCAGCTGGTGGGTGAGTTGCTGGGTGCAGTCAGGGCTGCAGAGCTGGGTGGCTCGAGGCAGCATCTTGAGTAGTCTCAGCAGCAGTCGTTGCGGCGGGAGTTTGTAGGTCACTGGAATTTGAGCCGGACTATCCACTGCAGTCCTGCTTGGTGGGCTTGGTGCTGAACAAACAGAAAACAGCACTGCAGATTAGAACAAGGCACCAGGAGTTAGTCCCCGCAGTGTTGAGTAGAGTGCCGCTTAGCGCAGAAGCGGCTGGCACATTGGTTGGTGCGGCTTATGCTGTAGTGGTCTTCCCCACCATTCTCTGCCATATTAGCAC
This sequence comes from Triturus cristatus, assembly GCF_964204655.1. Taxonomy (NCBI): domain Eukaryota; kingdom Metazoa; phylum Chordata; class Amphibia; order Caudata; family Salamandridae; genus Triturus; species Triturus cristatus. The sequence goes on from NC_140588.1 coordinate 910,018,719, forward strand.
CCGCCTGTCTACTCGCCCCAACCTGGTCATTTATCTGTCCCCGATTAGCCATAGTAAGAAGTAAAAAAACGTTGTTCTCATTGGACTATAGATATTGAATTCTAGGCCCAGTTCACATATGGTCCACATTTTTCTTCAATAAATTATCCATTTCGAACCTTCAGTGACTCCAGCTATTGGGAATTCTACCCTCTGCTACTACAATATCTCTTAATCACCTCTTATACACCTCATCAATAGCATTTGCAGTGATTCCTGCTTATCAAGATAGTTTCATATAGAAAATGAGATCAGGCAAATACACGACAATGCTCCCTCAGAAAACTGTCTGCAGGAAGAGAAAGCAACAACAATGGTGCATGGACTGGTTACCGGAACTGAACACCCCGGGGCTACTGCGTTTACCGAAACCCCCTGGCTCGAGCCAACTATGGACCCTGATACTCATTCTGAAGTGGGCCACCCATATGGCTTAACAGTCTTCAGGTCGTGTTGGATGCAAGTTCTTAGTCGGACTCCACTTCTATCACCGTATTCTCTGAATCTGCCGCTGCAGGCATTGATTATGGTACTGCTGGGGCTAGAGGAGGGTCGCTTGTTGGAATGAGAAGAGGGTGGGGTTGGACACAGTAAGCATGTTCAATGCTGACGGAGTGCTGCGGTCTTTTGATGACTTATGCACGGAATATGCTATCCCGGCGGGACAGTTTCTGTTGTATGGTACTTTAACAGCAGCTGTACATACAATTTGGAGCTGGTGCGGTGTAGAACCGAAACTCCTTCATTGCTGTAGCTCCCTATGCAACATCTTTAACACCTGTTGCCTGATCTCGGGTTTATATACTGCCCTATGAGACAATGTCTGTTCCCCCTTTATAGTGCTGCACGGTCAGTGGTAGGAGGACCTGGGGGCCCCCCTATTGGACAGAGACTGAACCAAAATATTGGAGGGGCACTCAAGACCTCCTTCACTGCTCACTTTAAGTTTATCCATTTTTATGTTCTCCACCGAGCAGACCTCATGCCCTCAAAGCTCAGTGTGTACTTTCCAGCAACATCACCTAACTGCCAGCACTGTTGAGTTGCTGCAGTGGATATTTGTAGGAAAGTAGGATCTGCTTTCATGGTTATCCGCACTTTTTGTTGCCGATGCATCGTTCCCCTATGAGCTGTTTTACTCTTGAGTTACTTTTCCGGAGGTAAATGCGGATAATAGGACGTTTCATGCATACACTCCTACGGCAGTTCCAGCTAATTACACGCCATATAGGACACAGGAAATTCCAATTAATTACTGCTTGGCAGCATGGTATTTGGTTCAATGGCCCCCTCCCCCACACCGTTACACCAGTTCAGTTGGGTCCCTTGTCTATTCCAGTGGCCACCTGGCCAGTCTTGGCCGGGTTCACACCACATCCACGATATTTTCTAGCCCCGCTGGATGACTTACGTCAACTCCACACTGCCTTGATTGCGGTGCATAGGGCTTTAGTGCAATACGTCTCTCACAATGTTCAGGTGGGGGCACCTGGGGTTGCGACGCAACCAGCTGGCCCGGCCGGGTTTACTCTTAGTCCCGTCATGGTTAATTTAGTGATGGGCAAGCGCCCCCAGAATAAGGACGATATACCTTATTGGCTTGCTGAGAAATTTGACCAGCTGGAAGCAGTATTTCCAAATTCTACTCCTGTGGAAAAACACAGGATCCTTACCATTAGTTTGCAGAAAGACTTGGTCCTAGAGGTAACTGATTGTGAAAACTGGGGTAAAGTGTTTGCAGCAGTCTACTCGAAGTGCTTCGGCACACCGTCTATGACTGTACTGCCCTCCATGATCAAGCGTGTTCAGGATGAGCACTGTTCGGAGGCGGCGGTCAAGCTGGGAATGAGGCTTGTTGGCGTGTTCGACGTAGTTGCTGATCTCATCCTTGCTAACGTCAAGGGAGATGCGATTAACTTTCAAGTGTCGAATGAGCTGCGCCTCGTCGCCGATGTCGATTAACCCCGGCAGTTACCAAGAATAATTGCGGAGGCTTATAAGACCATTGGCCACAATAGTTTGGGGGTTTAGCCTTTTGCTAAAACAACAGCGCAACAGCAAACCCAGATGATTAAGTCGACTGGCCAGATTTTCCTAAACAAAATTGGAAAACTAAGAAACATGGGAAGCAGCAGCAGAAACAGGGGTCTCGTCCCGCGTCATCGGTACAAGTGACTACTGAACGCACTTATGAATTGCGCGATCGCACTTGAATTAGGTCTCAGGATAGATTTCAGGTTCCTAAACAACGTTCCCCTCGTTCTTCACAGGAAACATCGGTCTCACAGTCCGGTGGAGGAGAACGTGGCAAAGGTCGGGGTGCCCCACAAGAACGTGAGCAGCGCTGCCCGGCTGACGGTAAAGGCAAGTAGGAAGAATGTGCACGTCAACGACCCCCGTTTCAGAAAAAGAAGGTTGCTGCACTAACAGCGAGGTTTGCCACAGATAGTGAGAACACAGCTTCGGAACCTGACATGGGCACTAACGCTGCTAGACAGCGCAGCGGAGGTTACAATAGTGCGGCAAGCACTGCGTCCATGTCTGAAGGCGACAGCAACTGACACATTTATTACTGTAGAAACTGCTGACACTAAAGTGGCTCCCCCTGACAGACTATATGACATAGTCCTTTTAATTGAAGGTGACATACAACGTACCATGAAAGGGATTTTTGGGGAAAATCTGACCTCTACATATGACGTTCTGTTAGCAGAGGTGGACTGGCCCCCAGCTTTTGATTTGGCTGCTCCTAGAGGGGAGGAAGTAATCCTCCCATCTTTCGCGCACACTGTGCCGAAGGAGCAAGCTCAGAACTTTGCAGAGGAGTGGGCACAAGTGCTTGCTCCGGCATTGTACCATACTCAGGTCGGGTGGGATAAATTATCACCATTCATGAGATTCCATTGCGGCCTATGCCACAGCCATAACCCCAATATCCCATGCGCCGAGAAGCTAGATCTCACGTTGCAGAGATCCTTGAACAATTGGAATATCAAGGAGTAATTGAAACATGTGTGTAACCCATGAATAATCCTCTTCTCACTGTAACCAAACCTGATGGGTCGTACCGCCTAGTTTTAGATTATCGACATTTGAACTCTCATTGTCAGACGTGCGCGATACAGAATACCCATAGTTCTGCCTTCATCGACAGTCTCGTGAGAAAAAGGTTTAAGACCACACTTGACATTTCCAATGGCTTTTATAGCCATAACCTGTCCTTCATTAGCAGTCAATGGACAGCCTTTACTTCTGGCGGCAAACAGAAACAGTTTAAAAGATTAGCCATGGGCTGAAAAAACAGTCCAGGTGTCTTTGTCGCTCGTGTAGTCTCTCTGTTGGAGAGCAGTGACCCTGATGCGTACTCGTATGTTGATGATATCTATCTCACAAACGACTAATTATGGCCGCATCTGTGTCGCGTTGACCGCATCATTATGTTTGCGGACTTCAGTTACAAATTTAACCTTGCAAAATCACACATTGCAGAGTATACAGTGTTGTTTTTTGGGCTATGAACTCAACAACGAAGGTTGAGGTTTAGCACCTCACTTCCTGGAGAAATGCGCATGCTTGCGCGCTCCAACAACTCTGAAAAAACTACAGTAGTTGCTGGGTTTTTTGAATTTCGGTCGTACTTACATTCCCGATGATGCCCAGCGTATCAAGCCGCTATATGCCTTGGTACAACCTACTTTTTCCAAATCTAGCTGGCTGCCAAAACATTCAGCTATCCTGCAATCTTTGCAGGCTGATCTTCTTGCTTCTAAATACTTACTGACGCGCGATAACCACACAAACCTGGCAATAAGAATTGTGCCTGGTGCAGTGGGTTACACGTACTTAACGTTCAATGAGGGAGACACAGTCCCTATTTCTTACCAGTCACACCTGTACACTTCGGCTGAAATGCGCTTTTCCACTGTCGAAAAAGTTTTGACTGCAGTGCAGATGGCGATTCTGAAAGAAAGAGCGCTGTCGCAAGGGAAACGCATGTTGGTTGTCATACCGTATCCTGCCTTAGAGGCAGTGACAAAAGCCAGTGTACCAAATTCTAAAGCTTTGCATCTGCGTTGGATACAATGGGCCACTTCTTTGACGTCTCCGGATGTCACTTACATCTTTGATGCCTCATTGCAGACTCAGGAGTATTTGCAGTATGAATTTGTTCATCCAGCTCCTCTGTCCTTGCGCCAGCTTGAGGATTACCATTGTAACATTTACACTGACGGTTCGGCGTAACCGGTGACGGAATCTAAGCATGCTTATTCAGCAGTCTGCGCAATAGTGGCTGGTACTTTCGTAAATGGTGAATTCAAGTCTGATGTCGTGCACACACAGACATTAGGTGATTGTACCTCCCATTTGGCAGAGCTTCGTGCTCTGGTGCTTGCACAGGAGTTTGCTGATCCTCGAGTGTCTACTCTTATAGTGAGTGACTCTTTTTACTGTGTTCAGTCTTATGACAATTTATTCTTTTGGTCTCAGAATGAGTATCGTGATTCCAAAGGTAGCACAATCAAACATAAAATGCTTTGTGTTCGAGTCGCAGAACTTAAACAACGTCTGCCGCTCGTAAATATAATTCACACTCTTGGTCACCAGCGCGTCAGTGTACACGCTGTTGGCAACAGTTTAGCCGAAGAAGCAGCGAAAACAGCAATGGCAACATATCTAGTAGCAGCAGTTACAAGATCCAAAAGTAAGATTGATGATGACATCTTGGCAGCAATTGCTGCAACAGAGAAGGGTGATAATTACCCTTGTGGTTTCCCTTCTAAATACTCTTATCATTTAAGTCCTGATAAAGTTCGCTATGTGAGCATTAACGACGTTGATGACAGATTGATTCCCAATCCAGACTGCAGACTTTCCTTGATAACAGCAGCTCATGAAGGTATGGCTTCTGCTCATGCCGGCGTTTTAGCGACTGTTAGTATTTTTCAACAACATTACTGGTGGCGCGGATTGTATAAACAGACTTGTGCTCATGTCCTTAATTGTGACCTTTGTCAGGAGATTAAACCTTCGACTGCTGCGCGTCCACCTCAAACATAGTTGTACATATCTAATAAACCACTTGGGTGTGTTTATTTGAATCACTGCGGTCCTTTCTCCTCTGATTCTGCGTATAAGTACATCTTAGTTGCAGTGGATTCGTGCACACGTTTTCTATGGGTCTGGCCACAACGGAGTGCTGATGCTCGAACTGTCATCAGGGATTTGTGTGTCTTTGTGGGAATTTTAGCATGTGGTACCCTTCATTCAGACCAGGGTCCAGCGTTTGCCTCCAAGGCGTACAAGGAAGCCATGAGGTCTTTGGGGGTCCAAGTCAAATTTTCGTCTCCATACCGGCCTAAAGGCAATAGTGTTGTGGAGCGAATGAACGGTGACTTAAAGCAATCCCTGACAGCTAGGGTTTTAGGTACTGGCAGGAACTGGTTGGCTCATTTGTATAGCGTTCAACGTGCCCTTAATAATCTCCCTAGAAGGTCTCTGGGTGGGCGGACCCCATACAAAATGCTCTTTGGCATAAAGATGTTTGTCCTGGACCTTGATGGTCTAGACATGGCGGCGTAGGCCGCACCCTTTGACTTAGATGATCATTCTGCTGTATTACAGAATCTACAATAGACCCGAGACAGTCTTGCAAAGCAACACTTGCCCTCCACAACTGATGCTGCACTTCAGATTCCGGTAGTGGGCTGGCTAACTCGAGTTGGTGACCTGGTTCGTGAGAAGGTGGAGAACAAGGAGTTCGGCCCCTCTTATCGTGCACCGGTTCCAGTGCTTGGCTTGCAGGGTACAAGAACAGTCATTTTACCTCCACTTCCTAGTCGCAAGGATAACAGGTACATCTCCATTGACAATGTCAAATTACGAAGAGTGGTCGATTCTTCCTAGTATGACTCCAGCGGTCTCTTGTCCAGCAATGCTGAGAAACTCTCTTTTGGCTCCGGCATATACCAACAGGCCTGACATTGCCATCGAGATACACACAGTTACTAATCATTTATTGACTCCACCGGCTGGTGGTCCCGTTGAAGATACTGAGTATACCTATCCCACAGATGTGTCGTTGCCTGGTGTGCAATCAAGTGCAGTTGACCAGTAATGTTTTTCATTTAACACTAACTCTACAACATCGAATGCCCCATCGAAAATTGCTATTTTTGCTGTTTGGTTTAAAAGAAAAATCTTTATTCCCCCTTGGACTTACATTTGGCTGGGGCTCATATCTATATTTTTGTTTATGTCGATTGGATTTGTGGTTGTATTTTTCTGTCTGGTAAATGGACACTATGTAACCGAAAGATCTGCAATTAGATTAATTGATGGAACTTTGGCACCCCACTCCTCATCACACATCATGAAGAGGGACCAGACTTTTGTTAACAGTACTGCGTTAGATGGGATTGTATGGGATGCTGTTAAATTTCTAATTCATGGTCCCACAGAGGTGATTAATGTCCCCAATGTACTTCGTGTTTCTATGGGGGATGTTGTGAAACAAAACATACGCTCTGATGATTGGGATGTCCAAGCCGTCGAGGCTCTTTTTTCTGATTTGAAATATTATGCTGCTTTTGATGCTGAAGATTTGTATTTAGACACAGCAAATTATGGAGAATTGTTTTGTTACCAACACTATAGCAATCATTTTCTGCATAAAGCGAATACATTTAGAAATATCGTTAATTATACGCAATGGGAACATTGTCCAGGACCGGTTGAAGGCAGCTCCAAAACTCTAGTGAAAAAATTTACATATTTTTCTGATTTCAGTGTATCTAAGCCTGAAGCCTTTTATTTTGAAATGGCTGCTGGGTCAAAGTTGGACTGACCCACACTAGATTGCTTTATTCAAGGTCCTTTGTGGATGAATTGGCTGTAGGGGGCTATGGGCTGTGGAGGGATACCATTGATCTTAAATCTGTTTGGGGTTCAATCTAAAGCATGGCAGGAACAAGGCACAGAAGCACTGCATCGTGCATGCCTTATACCTAACCACCTGTTGTTTTTTAATTCTACTATTTTTCAGACCACCTGCTTTGAATTGGCTACTTCTAAAAAGATTAATTCCCCTAATATTCCTGATCTGGCTGCTTATCCGACCTGGGATAATCACACAGATATGTCCCATGATGAATTGCAGTCCTTAATTACTAATACATCCTTTAATATTTCTACCCTGGATTCTCAAAGATGGTTATTATGGCAGAAAAGTTCAGATTCCTGTCAGCATCGTTTTCTAGGTATGCTCCCCGGTTATACACAGGTTAGGGTGGATCCCCGATTTTAATCTTCCCATTCGGTCACTACCTATTCCGTGGGTAAATTATGTCAAAACTGGCTGCAACACTCCTCCGTGGCATCTGTTAAACTTCATTTGTCCAAATTAAATGACAATGTAGATTTAAATGATTTTGTTAAGGGCCCTGTGGGTGGCATGTCCAAATGATGGGTGTATGCTGTTTACAACGAAGTTTGGAAATTATCTCAAATTGAAACTGCTTCTAGATTAAGAGCTATTGATCAGCAAATTTGGAAAAACTGCTTGCTGTCATTGATAATAGAATTGACACCCTTTCTTCCAGAATTTACACATTAGATAATGTTGTTTCATCTGTTGTGGATGTTGTACAGGATGATATGTCTGTTTTGTACCATGGTCATAATCAATTACGTTCTATAATGCAGTTTGCATGGACTTTACAAACATTGAGGGCTGGGAAAGTTCCCTGGGACTATATGAACATGCCATCTTTATTCCTGCCGTTTAATCTGACTGATAAACAACAGTTCATGTCCATGAAAGATGCGACATATTCACTATTGCATATTGAAAAATTGGAACCTTTACCATTTTCTGTGGCCGAATCAAACTCAGCTGGGTGGCTTATCCATGGGTTAATCACACTACCATTTCCATTGTTCAAGTTCAGTGCATGTATGAAACACTATGCCTTAGGCAGATACGAACCATTGGGGACCGCTTTCCTACATGAGGTTTGGTCACTCCCATTTACATACAGGTGCCTGAGAGATGGTAAAGAGGTTTATTTAAAAGGAGAGGAGTGCAATTCCACACCTGATCACTCAGTGGTTTGTAGGAACATCCAATTGCATGGTGCTTGTAACGTTCACGCGCCTAATTTAGCTTGCATTTGGAAGGGAAACCCTGTGCCAGCGATTACACCAACTTTTACGTTGTTAGCTAACGGTAGCTATTTGCTTTTAAATAATGAGGCATGCTGCGGGATGCTAGTAGGGATTCCGTACATTGTAACTGTCTCATGGCGAGTGGTCTGTTGTAAGAATGTCCTTTTCCCACACCCGCATGGGAGACTGGATGTATCCATCTGGCCTTCCATACCAACCTTGAAAGCAGAGTTCAACAAGATGAGCAGAATAAGGGCTCTATTGTCTCAAAAAGAAGTCGCCCTGCCTTCCTCCCGTGAAACATTTGTCCTTCACGTAGCAAAAAGCCGCACCGAGGTGCATGCGCTTTTAAATACTGATCTCCCACTTCACTTCGGTGCTCTAATTCACACTATATTCAATGCCTCGTCAACAATTGGCTTGGTGCATTTTTTTAAAGTGTGGGCTCCGGCCTTGTGATCTCGTTCCAAACAATATTTGGTGTGATACCGGCATTTTTTCATTCTATTTTTTCCAGCGTTTTCGTCGGGCTTCCGTTAATTCTCGCCTTGACTGCTGGTGTGCTGCTGTTGATTTGTTTGCTCCGCAATGGCTGCACGATCTGTGCCACATGACAGCCTGCCCCGGCTGCTTCAACTGCGCAACCGGATGCTTGATTACTAAGGAACACTACCAGTAGCCACTTTGAGCGTAGCCTATGGATTGTCCTTCCGGTTCTCATACTTTACTTGCGAGCAACCTGTTTTCCATGCCTAGATTGTCCATTCGAATGGGCTCTGGATTTGTGCCTGTCGAACACGGAATCTCCTGCCCCGGATTATGATCGACTAATGAGTCCCTTAGTGGCTCATGAGTTGGACTGTTCTGGTATTGGGATTATGGCTTGTGGAGCGGTGCACGGAATCCTGGGGAATTGGGATATATATGCAGCAGCCCATGACTTCCTGATGCGAAGTTATCTTGAAGAACACGCAAGTTGTCCTCTGATGGTGCTAGAGGCTCCGGTTGTCATTGAACATATATGTTCATTTACTTTACTTGACTGGATGGCTGACACATTTACTGAACATTACAATGACTTCCTCTTGGTGGCAGTTGCAACATATTGTGCCTACACGTTGATGGATTAAATTGGCAGTTGTCCATCTTCCATCTTCCGCACGTCCTAATCCAATTTGTTTTTTTACTCCACAATGGGCTGTATACCGCCCCTGAGAGATGTTTTAATTTTTTACGTTTTCCCAACAAAGTTTTTTGAACTTTCACTACCAATTGTATGGATTGGCAATATATGGACTTGGTTCTGTCTCACTCCAACTTGAACTCTGCGTTCCTACATTGCGTCCCTATTCTGTTCGTGGTCCGATCAAGGGAGGGTGTAGTGGAGACAGAGTTTAATGTGCACACATTGCTATGTTAGCATAAGCGCTTTAGAAGTTAAACGCCATCTTGCCACTTTGCTGCTTTTGCACATGACACTATAGGTAGCTGTTGTTACAAGTAAAACTGCTTGCTTACTTTTTAATCACATGAGAATGGTCTGTTGTTTACATCCCTAGACGTGCACCGCGACCTTAATCTGAACACTGTGTGCAGAAGGTGTCAAGGTCAAATAACAATGTATGCTGTTGAATTCAGGTTGATCGGTCCACGCTCTAGACACAACAAGCCCACAGCTGCAAATATCTGAAACTCGGGTGCCTTTAATATTGCATTTGCATGCATGATTCAGGCACTTGGAGAAAACCTCTCCAGACACAGAGAGCAGAGCTGATCCTGTGATGTGATTCACCTAAGCTTGTCTTTGAGGTATGGGGTTCCCCATTCAAACCTAGAGACCTTCTATTAGTTTGTAAAACTAGTTTACTATCCAAAGGAGGGTGGTTCACAAGATATTATAGGACCTGTTTTCCACTATCATTTTTAATATGATTTCTCCCTTCATTTTCTATGGAATTGTAACAATGCTGATGGTTTTATTTCTAATCATTTGTCTGCCTATGTTAGCCAAAGTACTGCACCTTAGAGCACGTAGTTAAAAATAAACATTTAAAACTTTTCCGTGTCTCTGATTACTCTTGTTGTGGACTGATATGAGAATAATAACAAAAAGATGTTTCTGATTCCCACCATTCTTGAGAGTACTCTAAGTCGCTTGTTCTGGGTTGTCTAATCATTGGTAGCTTCGAGATGATACGGAGAACGAATGAGACACTGATGCTAGTCGGATAGGGGTTCTGGGTACTGAGGTGAGTTTTTTGGTACACCACAATTCACTGAGGTCCTGGTTTCCTGTGCATAGTTCTGTGCATGAGCAGAATCCCCGCAACAGCCTCTCAGTCCCAAAGACAGGGTGCTCGGTTTTAAGTGTGAGGGTGGCCATGCATGAGCAGGACACCCCTGCAAACTTCGGAGTCCATTCTCCTGGGTTGTCAGTGCATCAGCCATTACGATATATAGAGTGGCCATGCATCATTACGCTATGACCATCTCTAAACTGGCTGGAATGAACCCTGTCATGTTTGGTATCAAACATGTTGGAATCATACCCCCCACACCGTAATTGGTCCTGCTTGGTTCTAAAACTAAAACATAAGTATACCTTTTTTATACTTACCTAATTGGTCTGGATTCTGTCTCTGAGTGTGTGTAATCAGTCCTTGATTGAGCGAATACAATAAATGCTTAACACATCCTCCTGATAACCCTAACTGCTCAATCACACTACCACAAAGAGAGTTGTTAGTGTTTATCTAATTTAGCCTCTGCTATACCTCTGGGGATCCCCTGTACTCTGTGCTCACTATACCGTACTTTGGTATAGTATGTACAGATCCAGCTTCCTACACTGGCTAAGTGTAGAATTACTATGCTAGGGAAACACACTGACGGTCCCTGACTGAGTGCTGGCAGGCAGACGTATTACGGTGTGGAACATAAGAGGGTATTGCTTTGCTTTGTGAATTGCACAAGGCAGATGACCCTTTGAATATGTAAGTGTGTGAAATGTGGCCCTGGCTGACTTTCAGGGAGGCGAGTCTGGGAGTGCGGATGATGTCTAGATCAGGCAGTCTTCAAACTGGGGGGTGGGCCCCCTTAGGGGTCCTCAAGTGATCCTAGGGGGGTGCCAGTCTCTGGCCAAAAGAAGCATTATGCTGATAACAGTGCTTTGTTTTCAGCAAGGAGGAATGAGCTGCAGTAATCCGCTCTGTAATGGGCCATCTCTAACATTTTTTGTCATTTATATCCTGGCAGGGAGAAGCTGTCAGAAGGGAAGGAACACTAACTATTCTTTGAACCCCTCACCCCATATCTAATAATCACACAGTGGATACTTTACCAAGTTAGTATGGCCTGCCTGCCTGACCAGAAGAAAATGTTTGGCTATTATGTGTTTGACTGCATTTTTAAAACAGCACAAGACTTAACTGCAATGTTTAAATAAACCTAGACATATTTAAATATTGCCAGTTTAATGGAATAATTATAAAAAATGTTGAGGGAGGTCCCCAATTATTTTTTTCCACGGGTGTGGGAGGCATGGCATTAAAAAGTTTGAAGATATCTGTTCCTCAGATGGAGTTTGCAACCATCTGGTCAGGAAACAAAACAGGACCATTCAAGCTACAACTTAGTGGAGTCTACCAAGAACTTACTGTGTATTGCTTAAGTTTACTCAAGTCTTCAAAGAATTATTCAATTAACCGTCCCAGGTTCAGTAGTAAGTCCTGAGGTAACAGCAAGCACCTCAAATAAAGCAAGTGGACCCAAACCCGTTTAAACAATGGATCAAAATTGGTCAGAACCATTCATCAATAACATCAAATTGGACCATGTCCTTAGCACAAACTATGAGGTTTAAGCCACTTCAAATCATTCTAAATCAACTACATGATGACTTAGCCAGCTCTTCAAGACCAATACTAGATCACTTCACGACAAAAATATATGACTGCAATTTTGTCAAACTCTATTACAGGACCCGAGGCTTTGGATTATGCTTTCTCTTTCTTTACTACACATTTTCAGCAGCCAATAAAAACGTTCGACACATATATCAAACTACATTTCCCATGATGCCATGGTGCATATCAACCAATCATAGTCCCTACAAATAGGACCTTTCACATGACCAACTCCTCTTTCTTTTTGTGCTCACAGCTCAGTTAGGTGCTTGCTGTGTTTCCTCATTTAAACACTGCTTTTGATTGTTATAGAGATGATTTACTTATTTGACTTGTAAAGCGCCTGAATCACCCCCAGAGGGGAATCTCCACTCTACGGAGGTGCTGCAGTAGGGTGAAGAAAACTATTTCCAAAAAAGCTCAGTTTTAAGGAGCTTACGGAATAATCGATAGTCTGGGCATTTCCAGAGGTGGCTGGGGAGTTGATTCCAGGAGGAGGGGGCTAACCAATGGAATACTTTACCACCTATGCAGGATTTTTTAACACGAGGCACCAGTAGCAGTGACTTAGAGCCTGTACGGAGTGTTCTAGATGGCTGATAATGGGTGAGTCTATCTGATAAGTAGCTAGGGCTGTTGCCGTTTAGTGCCTTGTGCACAGTGCAGCAGATCATAAATCTGATCCACTTGCAGATTGGTAGCCAATGTAGTCCTTGTAGTAACGGAAGAGAGGCGGTCCTGGCAGGAGAGTTAGAGACAAGGCAAGCCGCGGTGTTTTGAACCACCTGTAGTCTATTAAAGGAAGACTCAGCTGAAATCAGAAAGGCATTAAAGTAGTCTAGGCAGCTTATTACTAATGCTTGGAGGAGTGATTTACGTATAGTCAGATTGAGAAAAGGGAAAATACTCAGTAGAAGGGTTAACGTATGGAAGCATGAATCTAGGGTGGTAGTGACTTGCTCTTTCATCATAAGTTTTTGGTCCAGATGTACGCCTACGTTTTTTACCATGGCTTTAGGGACCGGGCGGCACCCAGTTGGGGGGGCCACCATTCTGGGGAACAGAGTAGAGGGGCTTCTCCAAATAGCATGATCTCCGTTTTCCCCGCATTTAACTGCAGGAAGTTGTTCCTCATCCAAGCAGCAATGGCTGTCATGCCTTCTGAGAAGGTCGACTGGGTCTTGAGAGAGTTTTTATCAAACTGGGTGTCATCAGCATATGAGATTCGAGTAAAGCCCAATTCTCTGAGTAAGTTCACCAATGGAACCACATAAATATTGAACAGAGTGGGACTAAGACAAGATCCCTGAGGTACTCCTTTGGTCAACTTTGAAGTTTGTGATCGGAAAGAGCCTAGGTTGATAGTTTGGGTACGGTGAGTTAGGAAACAAGATAACTACTGAAAGGCTAGTCCGTGGATTCCAATATCTCTCCGTCTGTTAAGTAGGATGGAATGGGATATCTTATCAAATGCCACTAACAAATCCAGCAGCACTAATAGTGCTGCTTTTCCGTTGTCCAGGGAGTGTCGTGAGTTGTCAGTAACGGCAATCAATACTGACTCCATACTAAACTTAGGTCGAAACCCAGACTGAGAGAAGTCAAGGCATCCCGTTGCTTCAATGTACTCAGAAAGATGTTTATTGATGTGTTTTTCCAAGAGTTTGCACAGAAGGGGTACCAAAGAAATTGGGCAGAAGTTGGTCAGATCTTCCAGCGGGGCATCAGGTTTCTTTCGGATGGGAATTATTTGGGCGGCTTTCCATTCGGGTGGTAAATGGCCCTTGCTTATGGAAAGATTAAGAATTGAGCAGATATCAGGCACCAACTGTTTATGAAGTAGTGAAGATATTTTATCAGGTAGAATATCCTGAGGAAAAACTGATTTGACCATTTTCAATGAATGCGCATTGGGTAGGGATAAGGGACAGGGGATAGAAGTGTCCTTCAGAAGGTTCCTATCTTTGGTGAGTTTGTCGTAGATTATCTCAATTTTCTGTATGAAATGTTTGGCAATCTTATCACAAAGTTCTTGTGATGGAGTCACTTCATTGTGACAGGCCTTGGGATTAGTAAAGGAATTAAGGATGTAATATAATTCTTTAGATGATTTCCCTGCCTGATTAAGTTGTGACTCAAAATGGGCTCTACGTGCATTGTTTAAGTTCTTATGACAGTGGGCTAGAGAAATCTTGTACCTTTACGTTGTCGTTTGCATCATGGGAGAGACCCCAGAGTCTTTCCAGATTTTCACAGAGGCTTTTTCCCTTCCATAGGTCTAGCGAGAACCATGCTGTAAGCGTGTGTCTGGTCCAATTGGGGTGTAATTTTAATGGGATCGACTGATCTGTAGTAGTTTCTACTATGGTGTTATAACTGGGCAGACAATCCTCAATGTTTCCTAGTGCCAGATTGACATTGGCCGGAAATGTGTCCTCGAGGCGATCGGGCGTGATTCTATGCCATTGTCTTCGAAGACTGTCTGGAACTTTGGTGGAGGGGGGAGAGGCCCCAGGTCCTTTTATTTGAAAGTGATATATTTATATGATTCTTAAAGAGATTATATCGTTATATGAAAATTGTATTATATGATTGTTCATGATTTGGGTCTCACTAATGTGTTTATGTCACTTAATGCCGTTGTCAAGAATTCCTGTCATGCGAGGGGAGGAAAACGGTAACCAGCGAAAACGGACTACATCTCCCAGGATGCTTAGCGGTTGAGAGGTTATGTAAACAGGAGAGCTGTTACATAACTCAAGGAAAACACGCCCTTATGTAAACAGGAGAGCTGTTACATAACTCAAGGAAAACACGCCCTTATGTAAACAGGAGAGCTGTTACATAACTCAAGGAAAACACGCCCTATAAAGGGAGGAACCGGGAGGTACAACGCTGTCGGATATTGTGTTTACACCGACGTACCTGCTTAGTGAAGAGCAGTGTTCCGGAGTGGTGCTCCAGTAAGGCAAGAACGGAGGTAGGTCGAGTCGTTACTCCCTGGGCCGTGTCTTGCCCCATCGTCACCTGTGAAGGACCCGGAAGCTCTACCGGATAACCATTGAGCTTCGCTTTTTGACTCGGCTGAGTCAAAGCGCAGTGGCGCTTTTGCTGGTTGGAGTCGTAACTCCCAGCCCGACCAGAGATACAGGGACTGCCAGCTGTAACGCACACCAGGAGGTGTTTGCCGCGTTACAGATTCAGAAGTCCACGGGATCGATCGAGCGGCTGCTCTCGATTCAGTCTTCTTTGCTTGTGATTGGGGTATCGGTGACGCATCACCAGGAGGTGACTCCGCGTCCCGGTGCAGTCTGAGGAAGAGGTTGAGCGGCTGCTCCCTTCAGGTAGAGACCCCGGCTGGGTGTTTCCCTGACTCCTCGATTCTCCCCAACACTCTTCGTGCCCCTCACAGCCTACCGATTGGCATTGTCGGCCATTTCATTTCTGCCCTCTGTTGGCATACGCCGGGATCGGCGTATATGCAGAGGACGGTTAGGACCATCCATGCTGTGGGCTGGTAACGTACTTAGCCTGGAGGATTCCAGTGACTATAACCTTTGTTTATTCCTTGTATTATTTTTGCCTTCATTAAAATAACTAAACCTTCACAAGTGGTTGCGTTCTCATTATCGTGTCTGTTAAACGATCCTGAGACGTTCAGGGCGTTACAAAATATCCGACCTTAATAACACTAACTGTCTCCCGGTCGATAACAGACATGGCAACACTTGATGATGTGCTGGCTGCTTTAGCGACCGTGCAAATTGAATTGGCTGCCTCCAGGCAAGAAACAGCCGATGTAAAAGCCAGACTGGATGCTATCCAATTGGACCCGCTCACGCCCAGCACCTCCCTCACGAACCAGACCCCTGCGGTAGTAGTGGAAATGCCGGTAGCCGTCCCCTTGGCAACACCAGAGAGGTACAGTGGGGATCCTAACACAGTGCAGGTATTCCTCACACAAGTGGCGCTACATTTATCGTGCAAACCAAGGGCGTTCCCCACGAGTCAGGCTCGTGTGGCTTTCCTTATATCCTATTTGGCTGGAAACGCGGCACAATGGGCCGTACCTCTGGTGAGCAGGGACGACCCCATCTTATGTGATTGGGGTGCTTTTCGCGAGGAATTCCTGAAGGTCTTCGACAGAAGGGCTGACTCGTACACGGCGGACCGTGAAATGCTTGAGTTAAGACAGGGATCCAACGACCTGGTGCAGTATCTCAACGCGTTCCGAAGGCTGGTTGCGGAAACCAAGTGGCCTGTTGCTAAACAGACGGCGCTCTTCCATCACGGGCTGTGCGATGAGCTCAAGGACGCCGTGGCTCATATTGACCCACAACCCAAGACATGTGAGGGCCTTATCAACCTGGTATTACGGCTGGAACATAGGCTAAGTGAAAGAAAGGGGGATCATGGGAGAAAAGGAAAATCCCTTCCATCCTATGTGACAGTGGGAAGTCCTGAAACTGCCACCGCATCCAAGGGAGAACCCATGGACATCGGCGCAATACGAGCGAGCCTCACAGCCACGGAGAAAGAGTCACGCCGTAAACAAGGATTGTGCCTATATTGTGGCAAAAAAGGCCACTACGTACGTGAATGCCCTGCCAAACCGAAGACGTCACGTTATCGGGCCAACCGGTCGGTAACAGCCGTGGTGGACGTACCGGCGGAAAACTAGAGGACTCCCAGACCAAAGAAGGGGCATCTCGGAGTCACTCATCCATCCCTTCACTTTCCAACTCGGTCACTAAGGGACAACGACACCTGTTTCTCACGGTGCACGTGGGAGTGCATGACCAGTGGATACCCGTTGTGGCCATGGTGGATTCAGGGGCCACTGGCATGTTTATGGACCACAACGAGGCATGCAGGCTAGGGCTAGTGCTTCTTCCCAAAGCTGTACCCGAAGACGTCTATGCTGTAGACGGAAGGCGATTGGTGACGCGGCCCATCGGGCAGCACACGGGGGTCCTTCCGATGAGATGTGGGAGGAACCATTTGGAACAAATCGATTTTAACATCATCCGAGCGCCCCAATATGGCGTCATATTGGGATTGCTGTGGCTACAGAAACACAACCCCTCTGTGGATTGGCCAACACATCGCATCGAACTGACGTCACCGTATTGCATCCTGCATTGTGGAATAAGAACGGAATCCTTTGACGCAGATGAGAGCGGGAGTCAGACGGTGGCTACAGCGGCAGAAAAAGATGTGGCTCTCCCCCAGGCTTATCACAGTTTTGAGGATGTATTTGATGAGGTGAAGGCGGAAGTGCTACCACCACATAGACAGTTTGACTGCCAGATCGACCTGGTGCCAGGGGCCAGCGTTCCCAGCGGCAGGCTGTATGCCCTGACGGAGCCTGAAAACGTGCATCTCCGGGGGTACCTGGATAAACTCCTCAAGCTAGGATTCATCCGCCCGTCCAAGTCTCCGGCCGCCTCGCCACTCTTCTTCATCCCGAAGGCTAATGGGGAGCTGAGAGCCTGTGTGGACTTTAGGGCATTGAATGCGATAACCGTAAAGAATCGGTACCCCTTGCCTCTCATCAGTGTACTTCTGGAACAGGTCAAGAAAGCTCGTATCTACACCAAGTTGGATTTGAAAGGGGCATACCATCTGGTGCGCATGAGGGACGGAGACGAGTGGAAGACCGCCTTTAAGACCAGGTTCGGCCTTTTTGAGTACCTCGTCATGCCGTTCGGTCTGTGCAACGCCCCGGCAGCCTTTCAGTACTTTTTGAATGAGGTATTCAGAGAGGAGTTGAATATCTACGTGGTCGTATATATCGACGACATCCTCATCTATTCGTCCAGTGTGGAGGAGCACGTACACCACGTCAAAGCTGTGCTCCAAAAGCTGAGGGAAAACATGCTGTTTTGTAAACTCAGCAAGTGTGACTTCCACGTCACATCCGTGGAATTCCTCGGAGTGATGCTGAGTCCAGAGGGACAGGAGATGGCAGAACGAAAGATCAAGGCGGTGAAAGAATGGCCGGTGCCCCAAAGCGTGAAGGACGTCCAAAGTTTCATTGGCTTCGCCAACTTTTACAGGCGGTTTATAGATGGATTTTCAGGATTGGTGGCCCCAATCACACAGCTACTGAGGAAGTCCAAGGAGTTTGTCTGGTCCCCTGAAGCGAACACAGCCTTTGAGGCCCTGAAAAGCGCCTTTGGTAAGGCGCCGGTGTTGGCTCTCCCCGATCCGGATCTCCCCTACGTGGTGGAAGCGGACGCATCGGATGTGGCGCTGGGGGCTATCTTGTCCCAATGCAACCACGACACAGGGGTGCTTCATCCCGTTGCGTACATGTCCCGCAAACTCAACGACGCCGAACGCAACTACCATATTGCGGAGAAGGAGCTTCTCGCAATCAAGGACGCCTTCACCGAATGGAGGCATTGGTTGATGGGGGCAAGACATGTGGTATCGGTGTACACGGACCATCGGAACCTACAGTTCATGACGGCCACGAGACACCTTTCTCCCAGACAGCTGCGGTGGATGATCTTCTTTGCGGGGTTCAACTTCCGCATCACATATCGGCCGGGGACGGAAAACCGGAAGGCGGACGCCCTGTCCCGTCAATCTACAGTTAAGGAACCATTGCCTGCGACCGAGCATTCCATCATTTCCCCGAGGATGGTATTGGGGGTTATCCAACCGGATACTTTCCTGAGGGGAATAAAGAGAGGGATCAGATCATTCGCATGGCGGAGGTGGCTCCTCAGTCACAGAGAATGGCAGCTGAAGGACGGGATACCCCTGAAGGGCAGGTGCCTATTGATACCCACGCCGAGGCTAAGGAAACAAGCATTCATCTGGTGCCATGACTCTCCATGCGCAGGTCATTTGGGCTTTGAGAAAACGGTGGCTAGCATGGGACGGCATTTCTGGTGGCCAACCATGAGAGTGGATGTCAGGAGGTGGGGACAGGAGTGTCCTACGTGTGCTACCATGAAGGCCGACCATGGCCGAACCCAAGGGCTCTTACATCCACTTCCGACCCCGGATAGACCATGGGATAGCATATCACTGGACTTCGTGGTGGGCCTACCGGTAGACCAGGGGATGACGGCAATACTGGTGGTGGTGGATTACTTGACGAAAATGGGGCACTTCATCCCCTGCAAGAGAGTCCCTACGGCCGGGGAATTGGCGTCACTACTCCTAAAGAATGTGGTACGACTGCATGGATTACCTGGGGTGATCGTGTCGGACCGGGGGTCGCAGTTTACTGCGCAATTCTGGAAGACTTGGTGCACTGCGCTGCATGTTAAGACCGCCCTGTCCACCAGCTACCACCCTCAAACGGACGGCCAAACCGAGCGCCTGAACCAAACGCTCAAACAGTATCTGCGATGTTTTGTGGACCAGGGCAGGGAAGAATGGGTCGACTTGCTATGGGTTGCAGAGATAGCCTATAACAACGCCACTCACAGCTCCACACAGTCATCTCCGTTCTATAGCAACTATGGCCAACATCCCAGGTTCTTGCCATTTCTACATCCGTTCAGAGAGGACAGGATTCCCGCCACAGCGGACAGGGTGGCACACATAAAAGACACGTTGATGCGCTCAAGGGCTGTCCTAATAGAGGCCAAGAGAAGATACAAGGCTGCGGCAGACAGAAAGAGAAGGCCCGGGCCACTGTACCGCACTGGAGACTACGTCTGGATATCCACAAGAAACATGAGGTTTCGAAAGAACAGTGTGTTCCATCCCAAGTACATGGGCCCCTATCGAATTACCAAGTGTATGGGTCCCGTGAACGTGAAGGTGTGCTTGCCCCAGTCATTGCGGATACACCCTGTCTTTCATGTATCATTGCTCAAACCAGCACCCTCCAAGCCGTCTGGGACACCTAGGCCGGTATGCGTGGAGTCGGAGGTGGAGTATGAAGTGTCGGGCATACGGGCGTCCAAATGGCGCAGGGGGAAGCTGTGGTACCTGGTTGCGTGGAAAGGCTATGGCCCGGAGGAGCAGTCATGGGAACCGGCTGAAGGGGTTCATGCTCCGCGCTTGGTCTCCTTGTTCCATCGGCGTTTTCCTGCCAGCGCTGGACCCGTGGGGAGCCGCTGAGAGGGAGGATGTACTGTCAAGAATTCCTGTCATGCGAGGGGAGGAAAACGGTAACCAGCGAAAACGGACTACATCTCCCAGGATGCTTAGCGGTTGAGAGGTTATGTAAACAGGAGAGCTGTTACATAACTCAAGGAAAACACGCCCTTATGTAAACAGGAGAGCTGTTACATAACTCAAGGAAAACACGCCCTTATGTAAACAGGAGAGCTGTTACATAACTCAAGGAAAACACGCCCTATAAAGGGAGGAACCGGGAAGTACAACGCTGTCGGATATTGTGTTTACACCGACGTACCTGCTTAGTGAAGAGCAGTGTTCCGGAGTGGTGCTCCAGTAAGGCAAGAACGGAGGTAGGTCGAGTCGTTACTCCCTGGGCCGTGTCTTGCCCCATCGTCACCTGTGAAGGACCCGGAAGCTCTACCGGATAACCATTGAGCTTCGCTTTTTGACTCGGCTGAGTCAAAGCGCAGTGGCGCTTTTGCTGGTTGGAGTCGTAACTCCCAGCCCGACCAGAGATACAGGGACTGCCAGCTGTAACGCACACCAGGAGGTGTTTGCCGCGTTACAGATTAGGAAGTCCACGGGATCGATCGAGCGGCTGCTCTCGGTTCAGTCTTCTTTGCTTGTGATTGGGGTATCGGTGACGCATCACCAGGAGGTGACTCCGCGTCCCGGTGCAGTCTGAGGAAGAGGTTGAGCGGCTGCTCCCTTCAGGTAGAGACCCCGGCTGGGTGTTTCCCTGACTCCTCGATTCTCCCCAACACTCTTCGTGCCCCTCACAGCCTACCGATTGGCATTGTCGGCCATTTCATTTCTGCCCTCTGTTGGCATACGCCGGGATCGGCGTATATGCAGAGGACGGTTAGGACCATCCGTGCTGTGGGCTGGTAACGTACTTAGCCTGGAGGATTCCAGTGACTATAACCTTTGTTTATTCCTTGTATTATTTTTGCCTTCATTAAAATAACTAAACCTTCACAAGTGGTTGCGTTCTCATTATCGTGTCTGTTAAACGATCCTGAGACGTTCAGGGCGTTACAGCCGTACACCTCTGACGCACGCTGAATCAACCGACAGCGAGCGGACTGATAGTTTGCAAAGGTTCGCGCTCTACCGCCACTGCCACTATTCTTTGTGCCTCATTCAAAGAGGGTAGAGGACTTTGTTCTTGAATGGACACGAGAGCATCATTTTTATCAGGTCAGCGTTCACTCGGCCCGTGCTCTCATTCCTGATCTTCAAGTGTGGAGCCTTCCCTGTTGGGGCCCGTGCTCGTGCGTAACGTGATAGCGAGCGAGCGTGCGATACCCAATTTTTGGGCTCATTTTGGGCTGTGCGATGCTCCAATATAGTTACTCCTCCTCGTTCCACATTCTTTTAACATGGAATGCTTCTCACTGCTTAACTCTCTCTGTATTGCCCCAACGCCTTCCAAGGCTGGAGAAACAGGTGTCAGCCCCAAGCCGAGTGCAGGCTTCTGAATCATTTCGCTCTCCTTCGCCCTTGGGGCTGCAAGAACAAATATACAGCTGGGCCAAGGAGCACAGGAACATTTGAGTCTGTGGATCTTAGTGCGTGAGGGATTCTCCCCCTGATTAAATCCATGATTCGACCTGGCTAATCGACAAATAAAATGAATAATCTTCAGGATGGAGGATTGGGCTACTTTCGAGGAGGAGGAATATGGATATTATGAGGAAGAAGAGAGTCCTTATTTAGAGGGCAAATTAGTAGATGCCTTGGATGCCTCAGTGCAACAGTCTGTTAATAGGGCCAACGAGTCAGCCGTCCCTCAGACTTTTAACCAGGCATTAGCGGCCGCTCTTAAGCCCATAACAGCACAATTGGAAGGTTTCGCAAAGCACCATGGTTTCCAGGGAACTAAGGCATTATTTAGAGCATGTCTCATACCTCAGCAGATTATCTTCCAGAACGACACTGTGCAACAACTTCCTGCCAAGATTAATGACTTGAACACGCCTCGTATTCCCTCGCTTTCCCACTTTGAGGGATGGCAAAATTATACAGAACACAGTGAAGGTACACTAGATGACATCATGCATGAGGTTTCATACAATTCATAAGGACCCAATTGGAAGGGATGGTTTGTTTGGCCTAGCGACACAAGTAGGTGTCAGTCAAGATTCAAGGGTGCCACCGAAGGGTTTATATCCATAGGCCGGACCGACGCTATGTACAACAAGAACATCCGGGGGTGGTGACATCCTACAGTGTTGGGAAGTTATGCTTAGATTGGCTCAGAACCTCAACACTCACTAAGCCTGTGGGTGTTTAAAAAATGTTGAAGGAGCGAAACATAAACACAAACATGGACGCCAAGTTTGGTAAAGCGCCACCTACTGAAACACTGCCATCGTTATCAGAAGTTCAGTGGACCTCGGTACCTATACTCACTAAGCCTATGGGCGTTGGTTAAGCCTTTAAAACATGGTAAAGGAGCAAAACATAAAAATAGACGCCGGTCTTAGTAAGGTGCCGCATACTGAAACACTGCTGTGGTAATCAAAGGTTCTATGAACCTCGGTAAACATACATGCTTTGTCTGTGGGCGTTATAAGGCTCAATCGAGCCACTCACCTATCTGTGGGTACCCCGGGCGGTATAAGAGCTAGAACCAGAGGTACCCGACGGGCGCTTTTCGGAGGTTTAAATTCTATCCCTGCTCACCGTGATGCGTAAACGTCATGATTAACAGACGGTACGCGACGGCTAGGCATGCTAGGAGAAGTAGATCTGAAAACACCGCAGTGGGTGCTGCATACACACAAAGTAGTTCTGAAACCACCAAAGTGGGTGCTGCATACACATTGTTAACCTTATACATAATCCAATGTATCTGCTTACAGAGGAAAGCATCTAAGTGGAAAAAAGGCTAAAAAGTGAAACTTAGAGATCTCGTTACAGCCTAGCTGCTAGTGCTCGTTTTACATAGTGCTGCATGCAGATGGAAAGTATGCCTATAAGACGGCAATTTGGTTACTGGATTACTAGGTAAATGATACCTCGGTCTCGCAGAGCATGAGACACTCCTGCTGGATGATATTGGAGTGAGTTCCAATCAGGTGTTACATGGGGTGTGTAAGAGTGCCTCAATCACGAGGCTCCACAATAACCCCACCGTGTGTAGCTGATAAGGCTAGTGGCAGTAATAGTGCATACCAGGGGAAAAAACAGCATATACAATATGTCAAGTGCCTGACCTATCTACATAGTATACCTGTAATCTGGTCACACTAAACCTTGGTCTGAGGGATGCCTAAGGTGGTGCTAAGTGATCAAGCAGTGCGAAACATAGTTTATTGTTGCACCAGAGTGGAACTCCGCCACCTAAATCTCAGTTAACATGGAAGACCCATCCCCAAGTCAAGGAACCTGTAGGGGCTGCTGTGATTACAGTGCAGTCCAAGGGATGTCGTCATTCAACCCCCTGCTATCACTGTGTAGTTTATGGACACATCTTTGTTCTCTGATGAATAGTTAGTTATCTAGCTATGTCAGATATGTGAGTGGGATGTGAGGTTGTTCCAGCACTATCCAGCTTGGCTCTTCTGCTGTGTGATTTTTTTCATGGAAGTGGTTTGGTTGCCTGTTTCTTGCAACGAATAGTGCTCTTATGTTCCATGATTCTCCTTTTGATCTTGTGCGTGGTCATGCCCACATATTGAAGTCCACATGGGCATGTCACCAGATAGATGAGCCTCGCTGTTGCAGTTGGTAGGGCAAACTAGCATCCAAGGTCGGTCCATACCTATGTCAATAGAGGTGGTATGTCTAGTTTGTGGGCACACTGTGCAAGCACCACATGGAAAATGTCCTTTGATTGCTGGCAGATGGTATGCTAACTGATGAAAAGGATGTTGTGAATTGAATCAATAAAAAAAAGATTGTTTAGCACATGGATCATCTCAATGGATTGACTATTGAAGGAAATTGACAAATAAACATATGAAAGGTGATGTGTGATAAAGCATGTTGTCATCAGGCATTTGAAGAATTTTAAGTATTGTTGAGTAGCAATCATATTGTAACTATATTAGTGTAACTCAAGTCTGAAGTCGACATGCTGGAGTCTATATCAAGGGTGTCCTGTGTGAGGATTCTGGCTGTCTTAGAGGTACAGAAGATGAAGAACTGAGGAAGTAATTGCAGGAATTTCTACACTCTGATGCATACTGGATGATGGTCAGACTGAAAGGGTCAATGTGATTGCCGTGGCAAGGCTTTCCACATGAGGCCCTTCTGGGCCTTCCCAGGATAACAAACGCTTGCTGCTGAGTTGAGGAATAATATGAAAATGTCCCTGGTTTTGAGGACAGCTTTTAAGAACAGAGTAATTTGAGGAAGCATAGAATACGGATCTTCCTGGGTCTTAGAGTCTCTCACTATAATAAATAATAATAATGCAATTTACAGAGTGCATAGTTACTTCTTGCGAAGTGTCCCAGTGCTAGGATACTGACTCCGGAAAATAAATAATGTTGCCCTACTCACAGAAGTTGTCTCACCCAGATCCAAAAAGCCAAGCTTTTAGTTTTTTCTGAACAGGGTTTGGGAAGGGGCTTGCCGAATTCTCACAGAAAGAGTTCCAGATTTTGGGCGCAATAAGGCCAAAGGAGCTGCCTCCGATTCTGTCTCTTTGAATAACTGGTCATTTTGCTTCAGCCGATCTTAGGTTCCTAGATGGTACATATGGTTTCACAATCGACTGCAGGTAGAGTGGACCTTGAGAGGTGAGAGCCTAATAGCAGTAACAAAGTGCTTTAAAGATGATACTATGCCTTACCGGCAGCCAATGCAACTTTCTCAGTGTGGGACTAATACAGGCCCACTTGGGTAGCCTGAGAAATGGCCTTGCGGCAGCTTTCTGGTTCCACTGGAGCGGGTTCAGTCGGGACAGGGATACACCGCAGTAGAGGACATTGCAGTAGTCTAGACTGGATTACAACAGGGCCTGGACTACTGTTTTTTGGGTGGATACAGGAAGGAGATGGAGAATTTTCTTTAAGGATCTCAGTATCCCGAAACATTTCCCTGCGAGAGGAGTAATCTGAGCATCGAAGGAGAGTTTTTTGTCAAACCAGATGCCCAGGTTTTTAACCTTATACTTGAGGGGGGTAGAGGACCAAGGCTAGGAGGCCACCACACGTTGGACTAGATATTGAGGTGCTTGGCCAGTACCTCGGTCTTCCTGGCATTCAGCTCTAGGCAGTTTAAGTCCATCCACTCCACTACCTCTGTTAGACATGAGCAGAGGAAAGAGGCTACAGACTCGCTGTTCTGAGATAGAGTAATGATAATTTGTGTGTCATCAGCATATGATATAATGGCAAAATCATAGCGTTCAATGATCTCCATCAGAGGGCAGACATATACCTTAAAAAGGGTTGGGCTTAGCGAGGAGCCCTGGGGCCCTCCCTGCTGCAGGGAATGCACCGTCGAGTGGAATGGTTTTTTGGGGACTTGAAAGCTACATCTCTGTAGAAATAAGGCCAGCCAGAGCCAATTCTGCAGTCCCAGAGTCTCTTGATCAAGACATTATGTGATGCTCTGTCGAAATCAGCATTGAGATCCAACATGAGGATAGCGATAGCCGCAGTGTCACCCTTGTCCATTTTTCGACTGGTAGACTTGGGGACTAGCAACAAGGTGGATTCGGTACTGTAAGAGGGGCGGAAGCCAGATAGCGTCCTGTGCAAGTGATTGGTGTCCTCCAGTTAGCTAGAGAGCTGCCTATGCATGTGCTTCTTTGCTATCTTAGAGAATAGAGGTAGCAGTGATGTGGGTTGTTGGTTTTCAGGCATAGAGGAGTTGAGAGAAGGCTTGTTGAGGAGAGATATCACCATGGAGTTTTTCCACTGCTTGGAAACACATCCAGAGAACAGAGAGATTGATTCGTTCACACTGAACGGGTTGAATTGTTTCACAGCCCTGCTCCAGGATGGAGGGGGAGATTAGATCAACTTGAGAGCCATATTTAATGGCGGAGCATAGGGAAGTAAGTTCCCCGAGTTCGATAGGGCAGAAATGCTGAAGCTTGACACTGTCAGCAGAGAAGTCAAACCATGCCTTTAGTTGTGGGTGGTTTCCGGCTTCCACCAGAAAGGAGGCATAGATTTTTTCCACTTTTTCTGAAAAAAGGAGGCCAGGGATAGTGGAGATTTTATGGGAGGAGTTATTGGTAGCTGCCATTTTTTAGAATAACAGTCTCTGCAAGGAAAGGACTGCAAGTGTCAAGAACTCACTGTCTACAGGAATGCCAAGAACCTACCGATATTTATATCTTACGCAACAAGAATTCTCAATAACCAGGAATATAAAAATGAACAACCAAAACTCGTTAACAGAAAGGACACTTGGAAAAGAGATAGACACACACAACTGTAAGAGGCCTTCAAAGGTTTCATTATTATTCTGCTGAAATCTGGTTGGTCTAAAGATAAGACGAAGATTATCAGATAATGCTCAACTGATAAGCAGTAATTGGTTAATTCACTGTCTCTTGATATACCTGTAAGTTAAAGCCTCTAACCCTAGCTCTGTCTTATCAAGAGGACAGCTTTTTAGGTCTCGGCTCGAAGGCTGCGCTTGCGCAGTCTCGCTCCGAGATTTAATGACTTGGAGAAGAGGGGCTTGAACCCGCCCCTCTTCTCCCCTCTTCTCCATTGGCTGGCCTCTTGAATGCTGGCCAGCCATTGGAGAAGAGCTTCGTCACTCCGAACAGGCCCCGTCCTTTTCGGATTCGGAAACGTCGCTGCCTTTCTCCGAGGCATTTCTGCTTCGCCTCGGAGAAAGGTGGCGGCAGAGGAATGTAGCAAAGGCTTTATCAGCTGTGTAGTAAAAGTTTTATGTAAGGGGCTGGGCTTAATATGTGCATATTTACTTTAATGTTTTGGTGAGAGGCACGCATTGTGGTGAATGGCTTCTAACGCTATCTGTAGAAGTTAATTAACGCCGTAAGTACGTTACTGCTACTCTGCCGATTATCAGTGTTCACTGTTGTGCACTAGCGTGACGTCGTTCCCAGTACTTCTCACAAGAAACCCGGGTTTCCGAATCTGAAGGAAGTATGGAGCGCATGCACGTGTTTCATGAAAACAGCAGAGCTAGCCAGGGAGTGTGGGGATCCGGCTTTCCTTGGGGAGGATGGGAAGTGAGCGCGCGCTTCACATGCCAGGAACATGTGTAAACCGCAGCAGGGTTCTCTATACTGCTACTCTGCCGATTATCAGTGTTCACTGTTGTGCACTAGCGTGACGTCGTCCCCAGTACTTCTCACAAGAAACCCGGGTTTCCGAAGCGGAAGGAAGTATGTCACGCCGCTGATTCATTCACTTGCTTAAAAGGAGTGAGGGGCAGAGCTCGCGCTCACAGCAGCACCAGCAGCAACCCCGGCCGCACCTCCCTCCCTGCGCGCTCCACGTGGACTCAACCTCCCACAGCAACGCGAGGTAAGCAGATCACTTTTCAGTTTTTCAAAAGTTTTTAATTTCAACTTTCTTGGTCCTGATGGCACAGTCTGTATTTTAATCTTCAGTTTTAGTTGGCGGGGGGAGAAAAATTATTTTAGACAATGAAAAACCACAATGGGAAACGCATCTGTTAAAGTGGTAGTTTTGCACTGTTTGCCCGACGGTCGGTGAAATAATCACAAAGTAAAATTTAAGCCCAATCGAAGGTCGAGAGCTTATGAAGCGACACTCTGGGACCATCAGTCTAAGGGTTTTTGTGCCCACTGTATTAACACTCTAGAAAAAGTAGTGCAGAGGAGGTGTGTTTTTTGTGGCTGAATAACTGTCTTCGGAACTCGGCGACCAGGCTGCAATTCCGGCGCCTCCACTTGAACCACAGCCATGTGTGATTCTGGTTAAGTAATTTTATCTCCCTATACATCAAATGAAAACAAACTCGGGAAGTAATGTAAAGTGGGCGTTTTGTGCCAAACTCCTCTGTGGATGGAGCGAAGACTGCATAACAGTGGATTGTGAGTTGATGTTTGCATCACCTGGCATACAATTAAGAAAATAGCGATAAAGGGACAGCTATCGCGATGATGTTAAAATATATTTTTACGGATAAACTTTAAGGTGTATGTGATCATAACACCCTTTGGGGTCAACCTGGGAAATTGTTAAAGCTATGTTTTGCTTTGTTCAGACAGGGCATGTAAAGGAAGAGTTCCAATGGTTTACTTTCCGGTTATCTAAGAATTTAGAGTTATTTCTTAGTAGCTGGACAAATGTCCTAATCTAGTGGCTACTGTACGTTCTTCTCTCTTCTTTGTTACTCCTCTCGCGTTCTTTCTTTGTCCGTCTTTCTTTGTGTTTCTTACTTTCCCTCATTCTTTCTCACCTCCCTTAACCCCTCTCTCTCTTTCTTCTCTATCACCCTTTTCTCCCTCAGCCCCCCCTTCTTTCTCTGGTCTCGCTCACTCCCTCTCTGATTCCTCCTCTTACTCCTCCCATCTTTGTCTCCCTCTCTCTTTGACCCCTTCTCTCCCCTCCCTACTTTGTCTCCCTCTCTCGTTCATACATCTTCTCCTCTCACTTTCCCAACCAGCCGCACCGCTGCCTCCCTGTGCACCGACATCTATCGGTGCACACGGAAGAGACAACATGACATCTGAGCAGATAGGCTTCTGCATGACAAAAATATGTGCCCTGGAGATTATAATCATCTGGTGCTCACAAGGATGCTGAGAGGATACTGCTGTGCATAAACGTATCTGGGGAAAACAGTTAGGGGGGTCGACCTCGAATCTGGGGAACCGGGTACGAGTCTCGGCAGCGATGCTCAACATCCTGTGATTCTGGGCAAATCACTTAATCTCCCGGTGCCTAACAAAAATGAATGTGTGCTTGTGTAATGTAACTGGTGCTCATGTAAAGTGCTCTGATACCCTCAGGTCGAGTTCGCGCTATATAAAACTTCGCAAACAAAATCCATGCAAACAGTGGCTTCAATAAACCAAATTAGACTGCGCTCCACCCAGGCAGGCCAGAGCACAGCCTGTCGGAACCGTAAGCCCTTTCTAGGGAACACACCCGCCTCCCTTCTCTACCGGCAGAAGGAGGAACAAGCATTTACAATGCAACGGTCTCGGCATTGTTAAAGTTAGAGCTATTGGCATTGCTCATGACATTATTTTAGTTTATGTTTTTGTTTTTAAAACATGTAGAGAAACGGCATTGTTATTTACAATGTCAATAGCTTAATCAGTGTGTGTGTAGGTGGCTCTGTGTGTGGGTGCAAATGCAATAGGTCTCGCATTTGAGTGATTAAGCTATTGACATTGTAAATAACAATGCCGTTTCTCTACATGTTTTAAAAACAAAAACATAAACTAAAATAATGTCATGAGCAATGCCAATAGCTCTAACTTTAACAATGCCGAGACCGTTGCATTGTAAATGCTTGTTTTTATTTCCTCCTATATTGACGCCAAAGTCAGGATTAATCAGATTCTAAGACTGAGGAAAAAACTCAAAAGTTAATTACAAAGGCAGGGTTACACAGTTTTTGTTCAAATCAAACAGTTCTTGCTATATGATTTTCTGGTGCTGGAAAATGCATTTTGATATTTTCCCAAAACACACAAATGTCTGTGTGATTCTTCAATTGATAAATTTCGAGTGTCTTAGAATCCAGGGTGCTTAATTCAAAGTGAACCAGTCAATGAAAACGATGAATTTATTTTAGTTTTCATTTGTAGAGCGTGACAGTTACTTAGAGGCATCAAGGCGCTGTAGCCGACCATCTAGAGCTAAGACTTAAAACGCACCAGAAAGGAAGCTGTAGAGCATAAAGCCAGGTTTTAAGTGCTTTCCTGAAGGGCAACAACTTTGTGATAGCCCTCAGGCTTTGGGGAAGAGAGTTCCAGAGTTTGCTTTCAGCAATCGAGAAAGATCTGTTTCCCCATTTCTTCTTTCGGGTCCTAGGCACAGCAAGCAGATTTCGATGTGCCTATCGCAGATTTCTACCTGGAGAGTGCCAGTGAAATATATCTTTAATCCTTGCTGGACTAGGGAGAAAAAGGGCATTAAACAGAATGCCATTCTGATGGGGAACCAATGTAAGGCAACCAACCCAATAGCATCTGATTGGCGCTTGGGAATGGCAAGGATTATTCTAGCTAGCGCATTGTGTACTACTTGAAGTTTGTGCTGCGTACTTGTGTTGGAGTCCAGATAAAGAGAACTACAATAGTCCAATCTGGACAGAACCAGGGCTAATGCAACCTGCTAATGTGCTGGCTGAAAGATAAGCAGAAAGATTTTCCTAACCATCCTTATGAGCCAGAAGCAGGTTGCCACAGTGCAATTGGCTTAAGCATTAAGAGTAAGTTCAG
Organism: Triturus cristatus; assembly: GCF_964204655.1. Classification (NCBI taxonomy): domain Eukaryota; kingdom Metazoa; phylum Chordata; class Amphibia; order Caudata; family Salamandridae; genus Triturus; species Triturus cristatus. The sequence continues at coordinate 910,049,283 of NC_140588.1, forward strand.
TATCTGAGAAGACTCCAAGGTTTTTGGCCTTCTCAATTGTCTGGCCACCAACTGCTATTCCAGCTCAAGGAGCCCAGGCCAAAGAGCAACACCATTGGTTTTTTCACCAGTTAATTTCTGCAAGTTCAGTCCCATCCAATATGCAACTGATGACATACATTGAGAGACGTTTTCTGCAGTGGTGGCTGAGTTCTTGGGAACTGACACAATAATCTGTGTATCGTCAGCGTATGATGGGCACCTGCATCCCAAAGGCCCGAATTATGGCTGCAAGTGGTGACCCATAGAGGTTAAAGAGTGTGGGGCTTTATGATGCGGCACTCCACCTGGCAGGGAGAAAACATCTGAGTAGAACTGCCGCAGCATCACCCTCTGCGAGCGATCCCTAAGGAAATCCCTGGTATTGATAAACGATAGCGCTGAAATTAGTGTCACTCTCAGTGAGCAATCCTGGCATTTAAAAAACACTAGTGTGAAAAATGAATGATACTCAGTCTCTGCAGGTAATCCTTCCCTCCTACCGCCAGAAAGAGAATCCAAAAAGCTTCACCGCCAAACCTGTACGGACTACAGCATCTTCGTGGTCCACGAGCTGGAGAAGACTCTTTTCTCTGGACTTCAAACCTGCTGAAATCCGGAATAATTTGAAGAGTGCATTCATCTGTTTTTCCCTTATTTTGATGAGAGCTAGCACCAGCATGGCGTCTGATCACAACCCTTGCGGTACTTGCAAGAATACATACTTTTACTTGGCATCCTGATTAAGGTCGATTGTGGATAAAGCATAACCTCTTTCAATTGATCTCTTTGCCTATTTATTCTGACTATCACCCGTCACACTCAAAGCCGCAGTCCGCACTGCAGATTATGCCTGGCATCTTCTTGAAAGCTGCAGCAGAGCCATCAGTTTGGCAACCTACCAGACTGAGTGTACCATAGAAAGGGAGAGTCCACGTGTTTACCTGTTCTGGGTCATCCTGGGTTTATATGGCACACAGGTTTGACAATCGGTCAAGCTAGTTGTTTAGCGCTTTGTGAGTTGGTAAGGCATCTGTGCTCATAGAATGTTATGTGAATTCCTGATTCTTTAATGTCAACTCGCAGAGAGGTATGATCTGATGTTTTAAGGAAATAGAAGGTCCGGAGTGAGTCTTTTTTTATTCCCTGCGTTGGCAGCTTCACCTAAGAAGAGAGTGATGAAGGAGTGGTTGAAGTGATCTCAGCCACCATCAATCGTTTGTGCCACAATTCAGTTCATCGTTTTTCACCACCATGCCACCCTAGACAGAGACCGGCCATCATTCAAATCAGCCTTGGACCTGCTCCATTAGGAGCAGTTCAGCCCAGACTGGCAGAGCAGGAATTTTCCAGATGGGAACACCAGCATCTCCAGGCTGGTTTTGTCCTCGTCAGTGAAGTATAGCTTGAGTGCTCTGGCACAGTGAGCAGGTACCCACGTATGGTCATACCCGTTGCACTCCGGCGCCTACTGGAACAACTTAGTGCAAGGAATGCTTCATTTATTCTCAGCCACTGGTGAATGCTCAGGGCCTCATTCCAGTCCATCATTCTTCACCTGGCATGCCACACATAGTTTTAACTCTGCTTTGTGAGTTGGTAAGACATATGTGCTCAGGGGATGTCTTGTGATTTCCTGATTCTTTCATGTCAACTCGCAGTGGGGTATGATCTGATGTTTTAAGAAGTTGGAAGTTCAAATCTTGAGTGAGTTTTTTTATCCTCTCCTGTGGCAGCTTCACATAACAAGACAGTGATGTAAGGAGTGGCTGAATTGATCTCACCCACTGTCAATACCTCGTGCACATTTCAGTTCACCTTTTTGGTGTTTGATGTAATGCCACAAGTGGCCAAGTGTATGCTCAGACTTAGATCATGTGCTCATTGTGCCACTGGAGCCAAGCTGCACCTGACTGAAGAGGCCCAACTAGATTAAAGCCGGTCCTGGGTTGCTTGTTCAGGGAGGGCTTGGATTGGCAGTTCAGGCTGGGCTATTCTTTTTGGAGCAGGACCAAGCTTGATTTGCATATGCCTGATTCTAATCTGAGGTGGCACAGTGGGCAATAAACAACGATGGGGTGGAATGCTAACCCAAGCTATTGCCAGTGTTTAGACTATTTTCAAGCATTCTTCCCATGATCTTTTGTGTGTTTGCTGATTGAGTATTGCCAGTACAACTCCTGGTGCCAAAGAGAGGAATATTCATACACAGACATGTGGAACACCCATAATTTTAGGACAAGCAAATAAAAACAGAAATTGCCCCAAAATTTCCTAGCCTCCACCTGGGGGTGAAGGCTCGCTTAGGGTTGGTGGATAGGGTACTCCATCACAAATGTAACAGAGTAATCTGTTTGCCAAACTCTTAGCCCGCCTGTCTCATTTAGAGACGTCCAGAGCGAAATGTTTCCGTCAACAGAGCCCCCGTTGGATCCATTGATGGAAAGCTTCCTCCGACAACCAGGGCCGGACTCGGAACCCAGAGCAGCCCTGGCAATGTTGATGGACCAGCCCCCTGCTGCTTTTGTTACTGGGGGCCGAAATAGCAGCAGTCACCCTTCCAGCCTATCGAGGAAATGCCCAATGCCCGCTGCCACCAGTCCGGCCCTGCTGACAGCCTGACAGTGGGGATGATCGGAGTAAGGCTATTAAACCACTGTGAGGGACAGAAAAAACAATAATGAACCATTTTCTAGGAGAAACCCCCCAGAGTGTGGGGCTTATTAGTTTTCTCCAAAACAAATTCCCATTTCTTTAGTTTGTTTATGAGAAACAAAAGAATTTTAACATTTTGGCGAATGGGCATCAAAACCAATGGCAGCCGTCCACCAAACATTTTATATGCTGTGATGGTGGTTCCTTTCAAGGTGCAGAAGTGACTGATGAATCAACGGTCATCTCTAATTTTGACAAAAGGTATGGATGGCGGATTGAGTACTGTCAGTCAACTTTAAACTTAGGCCCTTACTCAAGATGTTGTGGCCAGTGGAGGAAGACAGAACCTGTTGAAGTTTCACAGTTTAAACAAACCACTAAAGAGAAACAACACAGAACCGGAGATTAAAGAAGTTAGTGATCTGTACCTCGGTGAATCCCCTTCTTTGTGTCTATCCACTCTCCCTTGATGAGGTTAGAAGAATCAGGTCCACCACACACTAGATCACTGGAGCTTTTTGCCACATAAACGCTCACCTATTGCTGTTTCATACAAAATTTTACAACAAATCTGTTCTTTGTCTTACCGTCTACTGACTTATTATTAGCAGAGTACCAAGCATTACAGTAGTCGATCATTAGTTGAGTACATGGTGTTGTCCTTCGGTATTTCACCCAAGTATAACTCTAATGAGCTTGTGCCCAAGCATAAGTCCTAAGGTTTACATCAGCACTAACCTCTGATTCTTGCCTTACAAGATACTTTGTGCACAGTGAAGGAGAGATCCAACAACCAAGAACGTGGATATAATGCTGTGCATCTGGAAATGAGAATGCAAACCTCTGGGGTATGCCCAAGTAAAGCAGACCTCTTGAGTTTGATACATATTATATATGAAGCTGTGCCCATAATGGTTGCAGACATTGTGCAAGAGTTCATTATCTCACAAGATACCACTGTTAATGTGATATTGTGATTATGCTCCCACAAGGTCTTGCCTGAGGTTGGCCCATAGGATGTGTTTGTGGGTGAGAGGCATGGGAAGGCAATGGCAGAGGCACTGAGACTGAGACCTTGAGAGGATAAGAAAGGAACACTGTAACATAGATTTATGACCCAAAAGTGACTGCGACTTGAGTTATGACCTGATAGTAAATCCACCATCCACCAAGGAGCCTAACTTCTGGACTAGACTTACCAGGATTCCATGCAGGAAAATCCCTGCCATGTGAGATGTGAGATGTGAGAAGGTTTTCTTTGAGTGGGCCTCGCTTACTGGTCTATAGCAGTTCAAGTCTATTAGATAGTAGAGGCCTCCACTAAATTGTTTGCAGTCCAGGATGGACCACAGCTCAAACTCATGATCATCAATGATAACCATTGGAGGAGCTGATGGTAACCTAGGGAGACACACCACATTGGTAAACTCTGCTTGGATGGGATTTCGTTTGAGATGGTGATTGGACACCGATGGCTATATACCTCAAGAAAGTAGGCAAGGGGTGTTCTCTCTTGAGCAAAAGACTTTCATGTGTAGCTGAATTTTATCAGCATGGGAATGCTATTAGAATTTAGAGTGAGTGGTGAGGGAGCCAAAGGATTGAATGACAAGACTGAAAAGAGCGGAAGAGCGAAACAAGCATTGGGACACTCAATACATAAATGAGGAGGGATTGTGTGGTGTTTTGCCTAGTTTTATTTGCTGAGAGAAATTCTGTAAGTAGGAGAATGCTTGAAAACATATACTTTGGTGCTGAAAAGATTCAGAAACCAGATCTAAAATCAGATCACGTGCTGAGTGGAATCACTCTTTATCCCACAATCTCCTGAATGTTCGGCACCATACTCAAAGTGCAGAAGCATGGGGAAGGCATGGAAAAGGGAGGAAAACAAGTAGGAGAAGGTAAGATACCCCAGAGAAGTTAATATGGTAATACAGAATGGGTTAGATAATGATTAAACATCAGATCCACGTCATATATGGAAAGGAACTCTCCCTTCTGATTTTACAGGACTCTCAAATCCAAAGGATCAGACACAGCACTACAGAGTATAAATAAGAGAGGAAAGGTAAAGAAAAGGACGTTTGGGAACAACTAGGGAAATTGCATAAGCACAGAAGTCCAAGTGCAAACTCGCAACAGTGGACAAACCCAACAACTCGTACTGTTTCAAGGCAATTGTGGACAGCTTGCTGGCTTTAAATAGTCTTCTGCCCCAATTACCCCAAAAGAAAATACTCAGTGGCAGGAAGTGTTCATGATTAAACATCATGATCTCCTAAATCAAATAAGGCTTTGCCCAAATCAACATGGCTGCTGCATGCAATGCCTCCTGTATGATCTTTTCTGTTCCCAGAGGGAGGGCCGGGGCTTAATAAGGCTCAGGGAGGGGGACCACGTGCCCCTCTCCTTCATTATTCATGTTTAGCACCGGAGGATGTGGTCCCCAGAGCCTCTTAAGGCTCAGGGAAGAGGGCCACGTGCTCCCTCCCCCATTATCAGTGGTTAGCCCCAGTGGATAGGGTCGAAGAGGCGGTCCCCCAAATAACTGTTTTTGGTCTGGAGATGTCATCAGTGATGTCATAAATTATGTCATTTGTAATGTAATGTGTGAGGTCATAAGCAGTGCATGGTGAGGGCGCAAGTTGTAATTAGCTCTGCTAATTATAACTGATCAATTTCTGTACTTTTTTTTAGTTCAAAACATTACATTTATTAAAGGGGGTAGTCAACACCAAACTCCTTACCTAAAAACTTTAATCTGTAACATTTCAAGTAACAAAATACGTCTGCAGGCTTTAACAGGGTGCAATAACAGTCCGTTTGTAAAGGCCTATTGGTGTTAACAGGTGTTTCATAATACATAAATACGGTCTACTGCCTTTGTTAGAACACGTGAGACAGATTAGACCAATGGCTTCTGAGACAACTCCTCCCAATAAACCAATCAGGTTCATAGCAGTTGTCATTGGCTTTTCACAGTAATAGAGTCAGGCCAACTGTATTGAGCATATGCTTTTTTACAAGGCAACCATCAGGTATACTACAATAAAAATTACAAATATGTTTAAAATTATAGTGGTCAAAACAAATGCCAGATTTGCATTTTGTGTAATTGCGCATTAATTCTACACAATTTTCCTCAACGTTTGAGTATCTATGTGAATTTTTCACTTCCCTAAATTGTATTGCACTTTATTTTTGGACGTAATGTGTTTGTATTCCGTTTTTAGGGTGGCTATGGAGTTTGCTCCATAATGTATTAACCAAACATTTCCAATCCAAAGCATGGTGTCAAATAATGAGTGAAGAGATGGTGTTTCTAGACAATTATGTTTTATTCTTCTTTGGAGAATTAACTGAGCTATATTTTATGATATGGGGAAAAGTAGAGACAGTCTGGTTAAGGGATTCACTCTGTTACTCTTCTTAGTCACCCTTCTGCAGAATGTTTTTTTCTTTTTTTGACTCACTGATTGTATTAATCGCTCAAACACTTCTGCACAAACTCAGCTTCTCATTCTCTCACTTGCTCACTAAAATGTTCATTTTCTCTGTCACCACTTCAAACTCTTGGTCATTTATTCACTCTCGCACTTCATGCTTCACTCACTCACTTGCTTATTCACGCTTGTAACCTCACACTCACCAGGCCACTATTATGTGCCTTGCCATTTACTCATGTACTTACTTCTTCACTCGCCTCAATCACTTGCATAATCATTTAACCACTTACTGACATCAACACTTTCACTTGCTTTCCCACTCACTTACTTGCTGCTCTCCTGTTCACTGATTTCTCACTTGTTTATTCACTCACTAATTTACACACTTGCCATTCAATCACTAACTGCTTCATTCATATACTCACCTGTAGGAGGCTTGCTTAGTTTTTGGTGCACACTTATTTAAGTGAAGCACCCTGCACTAATCCAGATAACGGTTAAGGTGATTTTAGTGGTGTTAGACACCCATAGAAAGCTCTCTCAGTGGTAGCTGTGGAGATTAGCCTTCAGGCTTAGTTCAGAAGGAGTGTAAAGCAGCTTGTTTCACCAGTACTAATCATATAGTGTAGTTTAAGTGAAAAAGAACCACACAAAATAGTTATAAAAATATGTATTTATTATAAACACTCACTAACACATTGCAATATCTCCTAGGCTGAGATATAATCACAATGCACACAATACCTCAACAATAGAACAGGTAAGTAGCACAAATACACAGTGGTCTCCAGGGGGAGACCAAACCATTTACTAATAAAATAGAATGCGAACTGCGATCAAAGTTGAGACTGGACCCAGAAGACTTAGAAGAGCCAGGGACCTAAGGAACCACCCAAGGTAAATACCTAGGAACCCCACGGAGACCGTGTGTAGAGTGGAAACACGACCGCATGCTCAATACCGTAGCAGTTTTGAAGAAGAAGGACCCTTCCCCGAGGACCCTGAAGAAAGCCCATGGAAGATGGAAGGTTGGAGAGACACCTCACCCGTGGATATCCCGGGATACCTACAACAGGGAAGCCGGGTGCATAGGTGCGAAGTGACATCGGAAACTGCCGTAGACCACAATGGAGGACTTCATTGAAGATGCCGCTGGCGAAGAAGGTGAAAGTGTCTGGTGGAATCCAAGGGTGGATTCTTGATGAGGAGTACCTGCAAGCAGAGGGGACAGAGTCTATGCCACTCGGGAGTGTCTAGGAGGCACGGAAGACCAATGACCACCGATGACGAAGATGCAGGAGAGTTGACAGTGCCCTTGTCGCTGCAGCTGTGAGGACCAGGTGATGCTGTGGAAGACCAGGAGCCATTCACAAGCTCTCTCACGTCAGGAGTCAAGAGCCAGGGGGTCGGTGTCCAGCAGGAGCACCAACAAGCCTTGGCAGCAGCAACAGACAAGGAAAGCGAAGAAGGTGCAGTGTCGGGACCAGGAAGGTCCAAGGGACTCACCCAGTGCAAGAGAGCCAGAGCAGGCCCCAAACAAGCAAGGGAGCCCACTGGAGCCAAGAAAACCCTCAAGAGGACCCACAGGCTGAAGGCACAGGAGTCGCAAGAGGACCTCGAGCAGCTCACCAAGAATGCAGGTCCACCGTGCAGAGGATGCAGTGAGGACGGAGATCTTGGTAGCAAGAGATGCTCGAGGCTGGAGCTTCTTGGAGCCTGAAGATCTCTGGAGAACTCAACAAGCCTTGGCAATAGCAAGTCGACGTGGTGCATAGGGGTACTGCTCCAGCGATTCCGACGAGGGTTACTGACTATCAAACTTGCTGAGAAGACACTGCAGGCCTTGAGGGAGTTGCAGAACCACCACCTCTGTTGCTGAGCCCCTCGGAGTCTGTGGGACGTCAGGAGCAGCAGACCGGTCAGTTTGGTTGCAGTGCCTGCAAATGCAGGGGCGTGACTCCTTCACTCCAAGGGAGATTCCGTCGGTTGTCTTGGATGTCCATAGGCCTGGAGAAGAACCTGTATGGAGCACAGGCACAGACGACACAGAAGACTGGCAGGACAACGAAACCAGGAGCAGCAGGAGTCTTCCCAGATGCAGACTCGGTTCCCAAAGCAAAGTCGAACGAAGTCCAAAGTGCCCAGACGGTTAAAGATGAAGTGGCTTCAGATCTTAATCTTGTCCCATGATGAATCTGAAGAGCTACCCACAGCTAAGCCCTTATGTACCCTAGGAAAAGGGTTGGTACAATTCAGGGATCCCTCCCAGAGGAGGGGCAGACCAGAGGGGAAGATACTCCCATGTCCTCTGTCCAGTTTCGTGCCAGAGCAGGAGCCAACGCCTTCCTAAACTGGTTCTAACTGGAGTATGCAAGGAGGGCACCAAATGTGCCCTTCAAAGTAGTCTGGTGCCACTGCCAAGCGCCCCACCCCAGCCCAATACACCCAGTCCTGTCTGGGAGGTGCTTACATCTCCCTGTGACAGGAAACCTATTGTTCTACCTTCCACTGCTCAAGCCTGGCTCAGCAGCAGGAGGGCAGAATTCTGTGTGTGGTCGACAGCAGCACTAATTTGCTGTTAGACCCTGAAAGGCTGGTGCCGGTAATACAGGTGGGCTCCTAGGGTTGGCCCCAGTACATGGGATCCTACATCCAATACTGGAATCAGTGTTGGGGTAGGATTCCAACATGTCTGATACCAAACATGACTGGTTTCGGTGCAGCCAATATATAGTTAGACTTCTCGTAATTGACTTGATGTCCACTATATGTAACAAGCATTAAAAATGCAATAGGTCTCGCCTTTTATTAAGTTAAAGCCATTTGCTTTGCTATACAATACCATTAGCAAAGCATATGGCTTTAACTTAATCAAAGGCGAGACCTATTGCATTTTCAATGCTTGTTTTCTATTGCAGGGAAGGGTGGCGACGTGTGCCGCTTGAAATAAAATGTATGTGTACGACTGCCATTTGTCGGTCGGGTCGGTGCGGTACATATCCTCAGAGTGTGAAGCGGAGAGGATGGAGTTGGTCCTGCGCAGTTCTCTTGAGTAGTAGGGGTGTCTGTTAAATCCACTCTGGCACCTGTGCTGTTAGTCAACAGAGAGTGAGCACGTAGTATGGTCTCCATTCTTACCTTCCTCAGCATAAGGCGCTGAGACAGGGGTGAGTTAAAGAACGCCAGAATGCGAACTTCAAGGTACACTACAGAAGCACGAACATGTTCAGTCTAAAAATATCTTGCAATCAACTAGCGCGATTCAGTTAACCGAGTGTATATCCTACAGAAACTGAAACCCCCAAAAGTATTATAGAAGAATTTAGAAAACAAATCCATTGTGTCTACGTGTAGTGCTAAACTAAAATATCCACCATGAAAAAAGCGATGGACGGGTGGTCCCCACCATCACCTGGGATCACAGGGGGCGTCTGCCCATGGCCCCGTCACATTCACTCCCCACCAACACATCAACCTACCAGAACGGAACGGGGACCTCACCCCTGCGCCCTGAGGCGTATGGACTGCCGACATTGATAGATCCTATTTTGAACTTGCAGCTTTCACTTTCGTAGGCTGGTAATTGAATTATGGGTGTGACACGTGCTAATTTTATAATGAAAAGTACAATTTTAAAATATGTTGCACTAACATGGCTCTAACATAAACGTTCAACTATTGAGGCCCATGTATGCGAGTCTGCATGGGATAATTTAGTATTTAGGAAACAACAACGGGAGGTACTGCTTCAACGTTTTTGAATAGAAACGTCAAATCTAAGTAGACCCGAGTGCAGACCGACATCTTTATCAATTTTTATTTTCTATTTTTATTATATATTTATATATTTTTGCAGTTTTATATAGCGCGAACTCGACCCGAAAGCATTGGGGCGCTTGAGATGGACACCAGTTACTTATACAAGAACACATTCATTTTTGGTAGGCAGGGAGAGATTAAATGATTTGCCCAGAATCACAGGATGTTGAGCCAATGCCAAGACTCGAACGTGGTTCCCCAGCTCCAAGGTCAGTAGCTCTGGCCATTACCCACATCCTCTCCCCAACCTCCAAGAGTCTATTCATAGAGTAGGCACAACTTCTTATGTAGGCAGCAAATACTAAGGTTTATGTAGTTTCCAAACCTTTCTCGAGTACCAGAGGGGCACGGGGGTGATCCGCCGTCAGCCCTACCATCCTCTCGGCCTATCATATGATTCACTCCACCACAGGCCCATCAGTTTTCCACGCTCCTAACGTGTCAATGACTATGCCCCAGGCCTGCATTCCTTCAGAGATTCCGACCTGTCAATGTATCTTGCACACGCCACACAAGCTTCCAGGGCCCTGGCATGCCTCAGAGGACTTTCAGAAACACCTGCTTTTCTCTTCTATATCTATTCACCCAGCGGCATATACATTTATCAATAGTGAAGCAGGTGCAGTAATGCCAGGGCCCAGGGGAGTTAGGCGCCCACTGAATCCCAATTATTGCTATTTTATGAGTCATCCGAGGACTTTCCTTGTGTACATTACGGTGACCCGATAGCACCCTTGCTACACCCTAGCACCATCGCCTTCAGAGCACCTCTAATGTCACAGTCTCTTCCCCCAAACTAGCTTACTGACTCCAACCCAGCCCCATTGTACTCTACACACCATCGTGAAAGCTGTAATAAGTGGAGCCAGGACATCGGCCTGGTCTTGACTCCTCCAGTCCTGCCCTCAAGGAATCCTGGGGCACCGGTGCCCTCTTCACTCACTCCATGCTGCCCATCAAGCCACTGACAGCCCTCAACCCGCTGTGTCTACCTCCCTCGGGCACCTACATCACAAACTGACCTCCTGACCCATACCCCTGTCCCCACTCACCCTCCCTCCCACCCGGCACTACCATGCTCACCCCGTTTCCTCACTTACCCTCGGCTTACGATGAGCCGTAGTGCCTCGAGGTTGCTGTGGTAGGCGGCCCACAGGGTGGGCATCATGCCGTCCTCGTCTGGGGAGTTGAGGTCCTTGCGTGTGGCCTCCTTGAGCAGGTCCAGGTACCCGTCCTGGGCCGCCCGGTGGTACTGGTCGTTCATGGTGAGGGGTGTGAGGGGCTGCCAGGCTCATGGAGAGAGGGCAGTGCCCGTCAGAGCGGCACCCGGGGCCAGAGTGAGCTTGTCGGGGTGCAGAGCTGTGCCTCAGATCGAAACCATGTCACGCAGCCCTGCGGAGGCTGTTACCAGGAGAGCCAGCAGCCTCCTCCGGGACACCTGAGCCCCCTTGCGAGGGAGGGGAGTGGAGAACGCAGATCCTCGGGTCCTAGCACCTTCGGGCATAGGACAGCGGACGCAGCGCTGTAGTCTAGGAATCTTCTCAAACAGCCCCTCCCATAGACCACAGCATAACCGTGGTACTTTATATCAGGCTGAGGATGAGACTGAAACGCTGGGCAGTAGCAATACGGCGTCCAGGCTGAGCCGAGTAAACGCAACAGCCCAACACCCAACAACCGGCGCCACAACTCAGCGAACCATTTCCAGGAAAGGGGCCAGCCCCGCAGCAAATTACCTCCAGTTTTATAGGTGGCACCCAACGAAAAGTAGCTGAACGTCTACAAAAACAACTGTAACTAATTGGTAAGAATTGAAAGAAAAACAACAAACCACCACAACACCATGGCCAGCACCTAGACAATCGCATTTGCTTTGTTTTTACGTGTTTCGATACATTACACAAAAGGGGAGGGACAGAAGATGTGCACGCGGTGGGGAAAAAAACCAGGCCTCGCCTGCTAAAAGGTTTCTTATCTTTATGGGGCCATGTGTTAGGCCCCATAAAGATAAGAAACCTTTTACCACAAACGTAAGGAAAGCGAGCCAGTCCAACTGGGACGGCTCTAAAAGAGAAAAGTGTACGTCACTGGAAGCTCTTTTCCAATGGCTGGCCACCGTTTAGCATAAACTGTGGCGCCAGCCAATGGAAAAGAGGGATGGGGCTTAAAGCCCTTTACAGAAGTTACTCTAAATCGTTAAATCTCGCCAGCGAGACTGCGCATGTCTGCGCAGCCTACGCCAGGCGACACCTAGAAAATGGCTGACCACACTTACAAAGCCGGGAGAATCGGCTCCTAGATTTGTAGGGGGTGGCCTGCTTATGCAGGGCACCCTCACACTTATAACCAAGTACACTGCCTTCAGGATTGAAAGGCCTACTTTTGGGGTAACTTATAGGTTTTAAGTGCAGTGACCTCAGATATAAGGAAACGTATAACTGTTGTGAGTGGTGCTAGCACCAGCTCACACAGGCTGCAATGGCAGTCCTTTAGTCACAGTTTGAGTGGTCTCTCATGGGTGGCACAATACATTCTGCAGCCCACGGGAGACCGCTGGTGTACCTATGCCCTGGGTTCCTTAGTACTGTATACTAGGGACTTAGAAGGGTACACCAGTAGCTAATTAGGAAGGTACCAAAAGTACTTACCAAGTCCAATTTAGGGAGAGAGCACAGTGACTGGGGTCCTGATTAACAGGATCTCAGTCAGAATAGTCAGAAAAACAGAATAACACCAGCAAAAGGTGGGGGTGACCGTGAAAGCAGATTATACTTTCCTATATCACTTCATTCCCACATTTAATCACTCCCCCACTTGCTTGCTCAATCATTTGGACATTCACCTCTCACTCATTTACCCATGCAACCACTGTTTCACTTACCTGCTCACTTGTTCATTTCCTTACTCACTTGGACATTCACATGCTCATTCAAAGACCCACAAATTCTATCAGTTGCCTATTCATTTATTCATTCATTCCATTTCACTATCTTTCACTCACTCGCTGTTTAGGCAACATGTGTCCATATTTGATTATCGAGACATTCCTTACTCACTGATTCATTCACTCACTTCAGGTTTCTGCATAAAAATTATGATTATTTAAATTATTATGATTTGCAAAGCTTCCAATGGAAAGGATGAATGCTCTTAATTTCCATCCTCAACTATCTTTAAAATATTGTAAAGTGCGGGATTGTCTGTTTCTGGCTCACGTTACAAGGTACTTGTTTTTATAATCAGATAAGTAATATTGTGCTATAACTCCGTTCTTCGAGGGTGAGCAGAGAGATGTGGCACACTGGCCTCAGGCTGCAAAGGAAAGCTTTGGTGATTCTTACCTGCTGCTTCAGGAGTGCCCTCTATTAGCATTTCTAAAGGCAAGCACATGTCTTTCAAAATTAATTTAAAAGTGCAGCTTCAATACAATCATGCACTTCAAAGACTCCAATGAAGCATTTAATGAATGTAGTGGAATCCTTTGAAGTGTGAGCTGTTTGTAGGTCTCTGTGCGGAGGGAAACCTAGGTGTGCGCGCCCGCTCAGGCACGCAGTTTAGAGGGAACTATAGTCACAGGTCTAGCTTGGCCTGACTTAAGCCTAATTTGGGAAATTTGGCACCCTCAGACCTCAGCTCATTCGCAGAGGGCTTAGGCTTTGGCAATTCGTTTGTGAAAGAATTGAGCAGGTTTGTTAATAAATTGTCCCTTAAAATGTTTTTCATCCATGACGATTTTTGATGGGCTGGATGTGGCAGTGGGTGCACATTCAGCCGTTCTCGAACTAAGCCCCTCAAAAACAGCATCCAGGAGGGGGCGTGACCAGCAGCTGACAAGGATGGACACACTCTGAACGAGCTCCGATAGCCTGGGAAAACGCAGGCGGAGAAGACGGATGAAAACCGATTAATACATACTGCTACGAAGAATGAAAATAAACATTTCTGGACTGTGTCCTAGATGGTCTAAAAGGCACAGAATGAATCTGTTTGACCCTGGAGACAACGACACTCACCCTTTTTGGGGTGAGAATGATACTTTAACTTCAGAGGCAAAACTCTCCATTAAGTAATCTGAAAACCGGCCTACAATTTGGAAGCTGCTTTTAAAATACCAGGTCTAATGCGCACCTATCACTACTTGTGAGATAGTTGCGAATTTTTTTGAGAAGACCATATCAAGATTATTCCAGATAAACCCACAGTCCACGCGTCTGTTTTGACCGAACACTGTCTTTGGTCCTGATAAAGGTGGCTCTAATACAATATCCACCGAAACGTGCGTAGCCCTTTTTCTACACAAGGGAATCCTACCAGAGACACCAAACGAGAAAATAATTGGAAGTGTAACCATCATAGAAAGGAATCAAATCTTTCTAATGTCCCTTAGAAGATCGATTGTTAGATGGGTCACTATTTTATTAAATTTTATACATACAGTTATCATCGCTTTACCATTACAGGGTAACAGCCCAAACTGGCTGTCCTTGTAAAGGATGCAGGTAAGTGGAATATATGTTTGGCTGTCCCCTTTTCCACTGTCTTGCTAGAAGAATAAGAATGGATGAGAAGGGGAAAGATAGAGAATAAAAGAGAGAAAGGAAGAGATAGTATACAAGAAGATTATTTCAGTCGTTGGTCTGTACTGGGGATATGGGCATATGCTTGTGATATGCCTGTGAGCAAACGCCCTTCTCCAGCTGGAGAAAGCCATATCTTTAACATATAAAAAACTATGTAACAACCTGCCCGACACCTTTAGTAAACTCAGAGAGCAGTGGCAGAGAGACTTGGGACCCATTGATGATGAGGTTTGGCAATCTGCCCTAATGTCCCCCAGGGAAGCAGCCATCACACTACGCTTTTGATTAATACAGCTTAAGATTCTACATCGGGCCTACATCACTGAGACCACCTTAGTTAAAATAGGCGCAAGAGGGGGGCGTGGCCGGGCAAGATGGCCGACCGGACCTAATCCGTCTCGGTTCCCGGCTCGCGCGCCGCCTGGAAGGGAATTTCAGCGGTTGCGGCAAATACCGTTCCTCACCCATGAAGGCTGCGAGCGTGTGACGCTCTTGGGCAGCAGAGGGTGGTGTTGGCGTGCGCTGCTCGTCGCTGGATCGGCCCCATTTTCCTCCGACGTCCGGACAGCGAGGGGCGCACCGGACCATCATGGCGGCGCACTCGTGACGACGGCCAGTGCCCTGCGCGGACCTGCGGCGGCTGTGTGGACCCCTGGGGATCACCAGACTGTGAGGCGAGTGGGGGATGGCCTGGGGGCCCCAGCGGTACTACCGGCACTCGGTAGCAACGGCCGGCTGATGTCTTCATTTGAGTGCCTGACTCCAATATGGCGACAGCGCATTGTTTCGTGGCGATCTTTCGTGCTCATGCCCTGTGGCCCAGAACCGATTGTCAGCTCTGCCTGAGAGGACCCCTTTAAGCCTCAAGCATAGAATCTCTGTTCTGCTGGACAGTGTGTGGCCTCTCTAACTGAAGCTTGTTGGGCCGGGACCTATCTTCCACCGCAGCACAGCGCTGTCTCGCCCACGCAGCTCCTCCACACTGCGCGACCCGCCAGCGCTTCCGATATGTGGGCCTCACGTGGGGTGACCCTGCTCCTCACTATCTAACATCTTCCTGCCCCCACTGCGGTGGCCCGCCGTGGGAGCAACGCACCAGGATTGTCCGAGGGGCTTTGATGCACGCTTGAGCTTCACGATTTCTCTTATTGCCGGGGCCACGGGTGTCTCCCCGGGAGTCTCCTGACTGCGCTCCTGAGAGGCGGGGTGTGAGGCCTGGTGGCAAGGGGTTCACTCCTAGCTCCGTTGCCTACAATCACTTATCAGTCCGACGTGGGTGCGTTCAGCGCTACTTACACCAGCACGACTCAAACAGTTTTGCCTTATGCCGCCTAAGAAGTCAACGACCAAGACTTCAAACAAGGTCTCTGATTTCTTTCCGACTGCAGACAAGCATTCTTCGCCACGAGGGGACGCGGGCTCCGCTGAGATGGCGCTCACGAAAGCCGATCTGCTAACTATGTTTAAAGACTTCCAATCTGAACTACGCAAAGACATTGGGTAAGATCTCAAAACTTCCATTGACCAGTTGCGAGCAGACCTGACCGAGCTAGGGAGTCCATCGCATTCCACGATCACACCTGTGCCATCTACCAAGATGTCGCACCAGCGACGTTTCCGGCGACAACTGCTCAGACCTGTTACCACTAAATTGCGGGACGACAAGATCAGATACAGATGGACGTATCCATTTGGGCTCAGCTTTGAATTTCAGAATAAGCGACGCCATATCACCAACCTCCAGGATGGCTTGGATTTGCTGGGCATTCCTTCTGGTGGGGATGCCGAAGTCCAGAGCGCAAGTGGCGGTCTTGCCCGAGGGGCTTCTTCTTCTGCCTGGTCCCGCAGGGTGCGGCGCTGAACATCCGCTGGAGGCTACGGGGGCTCTACAGCTTGCCTCCTGGATGGCTTGCAGACTTGGCGGGTGCCCCTAGGAGCCTCCGCAGATACACGACGGGGGTCGGCCCCGGCCGGGGGTGTCCTGTACCCTGCTGTGACCTCTGCCTCTGGGGCTGAGGATCCCTCCAGTTGAGGAAGTGGGGTTCTGGACGCTGCAGACTTCATAAGTAAGACTGATGTTGTTTCCGTTTGATACTAGCACCGTGGTCTTGTCACTCCAGGGTGTATTCATGCTAGCTTTCGGATGCATTTTGTGTGCCACACTGTTGTTGGTTGTTCTATTTTCCAATGTAGCTGCCTTCTTAGTGTAATTGTCTAGGCTTGGTCTGACGGTAAGTCTGGCCCTTTCTGTTTCTGTGGTCTTCTTGAGAGCCGCATACATTTGCCTTTGGTTAACTTCCATGCCGAGGCGTGCGTGGGCTGGGTCCTCGGACCTGTTGCCCCCCGTGGTCTCAGAGGGGCCATATTGGCTCCACGGCGGGACCTTCAGCTACGTGCGAAGTATTGTTATGTTTTTCTTTGTTCATTCTTTCTTAGGGGGGCTGGGTGGTGGTGGCGGCTTTATAACACGGGTTACGGGGGATTTTCCCGTTCTCGGGACAGCATGGCTCATGGGCTCTGGCCTTCTGCTTCTTCAGGGGGGCAGCTTGGGAATGGCGGCACGTTGGGATTATGTAGGCTGGGATGGGATGTAGTTTT
Organism: Triturus cristatus; assembly: GCF_964204655.1. Taxonomy (NCBI): domain Eukaryota; kingdom Metazoa; phylum Chordata; class Amphibia; order Caudata; family Salamandridae; genus Triturus; species Triturus cristatus. Next base: position 910,066,402 of record NC_140588.1, read on the forward strand.
CCTTTTGTAATATGATGCCGATCTCAATTGGTACTTGGAATCTTAGGGGTCTCAACTCACCCCAAAAGCGTCACAAAGTATGGAAATATATTATTGATCATCACCTTGATATTGTGGCCCTGCAAGAGACGCATCTAGCTAGGCCCGAATATTCACGTCTCAGACACAAACACTTTCCCCTAATTTACAAATCCTCGGCCCCCACGAAACACCGAGGGGTGGCCATTATATTTCGCTCTTCCACACATTTTCAACCATTGGGGGTTCAGAGCGATAGGGAGGGGCGTTGGGTGATGACTAAAGGCCATCTTAGAGGGAAAGTCTGCACCTTTGCGGCGATATACGCCCCCAATACCGGTCAGACGGTTTTCCTAAACACATTTCTGGGGAAATTGACTGATTTTGCAGAAGGCCCGCTGGTTCTTATGGGCGATTTCAATTTGATATGGCAAAAAGAACTGGACAGTTCCTACGCTCAACGGGCTGGCCTGGGTTCTTTCTCAGGGGAGACACAGCAACGCATGCATGATCTGGGCCTCCTTGATACCTGGCGCGCTCTCTTCCCACAATCGCAAGATTATACGTTTTATTCACATGTCCACCGTACATACTCCCGGTTGGACTACATCTTTGTTAGCCAGTCTCTGCAAGGTGTTTTACAGGACGCCAAGATCTTTCCCCTCTCGGTATCGGATCATAGCCAGTTCTCTGTTTGTCTTAATTGGCTAGGGACGGCCTCGACCACTTCCAGATGGTATTTCCCTCCGTCCCTTACTCGGGATAAGGACTCCTGTTCCAAAATTCGAAACGCCATTACGGAATTCTTCAACACTAATAGGCCGGAAGATACCTCAGAGTTTATCACCTGGGATACATTGAAGGCTGTTATCCGAGGGGAGTGCATAGCTCTCAACGCGGCACTGAATAAGCAGCGTGCCCATGAGAGAGAACTGCTAGAGACCGAACTGTCGGCCCTTGAGCGTACTCACAAGGCCAACCCCACACGGCAAACACTCCGCGGCCTCACGGCCCTCCGAGGTAAACTCAAGGCCATTTATAATAACAGGGCGGAATTCACGCTTCTTAAGCTACGACATCTATCATACACCCAGGGCAATAAAGTTGGAAAACACCTTGCCAGACAATTGAAAGGCAAACGAGAGAAGGAATACATAGGCGGCATCTTGGACCCCTCGGGGGCTATTACCCATAGGACAAAGCGGAGCTCTTTGGGTCTTTTTATGGGAACCTATACTCTGGGGATTCCTTAGACATGGATGCTCAACAGGAATACCTCAAGTCACTGTCTCTGCCCCGAGTATCGGCTTCTTGGAATGAGTCACTCACTGCTCCTATCACCTTGGAGGATGTCACCGGGGCTATTCACAACCTGAAATCTCACAAAGCCCCGGGGCCGGACGGCTATACGGCTCTCTTTTACAAGACATTTGCCCCCGATATCTCTCCCTACCTTGTCCGCCTTTTCAATAAAATGGCGGAAGACGGCTCAACCTCTGGCACCATGTCTGAAGCCGTGATCTCCGTGATTCCCAAACCCAGCTTTGCGCCTCCTATAGGCCGATTGCCCTACTAAACCTTGATGCTAAATTGTATTCCTCGATTATTGTTAAATGCCTAAATGACCTCATGCCCACCCTCATTCACCCAGATCAGTCGGGTTTTATCAAAGGGCGCCAGACGCACGACAATACCCGTAGAATCATACACTTGATTGAAAAGGCCAATAAGCGTCAGATCCCTGCAGTCTTGGTGGGCCTTGTCAAGAATTCCTGTCATGCGAGGGGAGGAAAACGGTAACCAGCGAAAACGGACTACATCTCCCAGGATGCTTAGCGGTTGAGAGGTTATGTAAACAGGAGAGCTGTTACATAACTCAAGGAAAACACGCCCTTATGTAAACAGGAGAGCTGTTACATAACTCAAGGAAAACACGCCCTTATGTAAACAGGAGAGCTGTTACATAACTCAAGGAAAACACGCCCTTATGTAAACAGGAGAGCTGTTACATAACTCAAGGAAAACACGCCCTATAAAGGGAGGAACCGGGAGGTACAACGCTGTCGGATATTGTGTTTACACCGACGTACCTGCTTAGTGAAGAGCAGTGTTCCGGAGTGGTGCTCCAGTAAGGCAAGAACGGAGGTAGGTCGAGTCGTTACTCCCTGGGCCGTGTCTTGCCCCATCGTCACCTGTGAAGGACCCGGAAGCTCTACCGGAAAACCATTGAGCTTCGCTTTTTGACTCGGCTGAGTCAAAGCGCAGTGGTGCTTTTGCTGGTTGGAGTCGTAACTCCCAGCCCGACCAGAGATACAGGGACTGCCAGCTGTAACGCACACCAGGAGGTGTTTGCCGCGTTACAGACTCGGAAGTCCACGGGATCGATCGAGCGGCTGCTCTCGGTTCAGTCTTCTTTGCTTGTGATTGGGGTATCGGTGACGCATCACCAGGAGGTGACTCCGCGTCCCGGTGCAGTCTGAGGAAGAGGTTGAGCGGCTGCTCCCTTCAGGTAGAGACCCCGGCTGGGTGTTTCCCTGACTCCTCGATTCTCCCCAACACTCTTCGTGCCCCTCACAGCCTACCGATTGGCATTGTCGGCCATTTCATTTCTGCCCTCTGTTGGCATACGCCGGGATCGGCGTATATGCAGAGGACGGTTAGGACCATCCGTGCTGTGGGCTGGTAACGTACTTAGCCTGGAGGATTCCAGTGACTATAACCTTTGTTTATTCCTTGTATTATTTTTGCCTTCATTAAAATAACTAAACCTTCACAAGTGGTTGCGTTCTCATTATCGTGTCTGTTAAACGATCCTGAGACGTTCAGGGCGTTACAGGCCTAGACGCCGAGAAGGCCTTTGATCGGGTGGACTGGGGTTTCCTGTTTTGCACTCTTGGGGCATTCGGTTTTGCGCCTAAATTCCTCGATATGGTGAGAGCTAACTACCGTCTCCCCCGCTCTAGAGTTGTGATTAATGGGGTACATTCTTCTACCTTTTTCCACTCGAGAGGCACGCGCCAGGGCTGTCCCCTCTCACCCCTCCTTTTTGCACTCAGCATTGAACCCTTGGCTCTAGCGATCAGAAACAATCCTCCCATCCAGGGAATTCCATTTACGGGAGAATCCCATAAGATATCGCTGTTCGCAGACGATGTTCTCTTATCCCTGTCAGAGCCGGAGTCATCCCTGCCGCCCTTGCAGGGGGAACTAGAGCGTTTTGAACTAGTGTCAGGGTTCAAAACTAACCTAGGCAAATCCTATATACTGAATCTTATCCTCTCACCTACAGAGGTTCTCCGACTTCAATCGCTTACCCCGCTGTCATGGGCCACCTCCTCCATTCAATACCTGGGGGTTCACCTGACGCCGAGACTTGGGGGACTCTTTGCTGCCAACTTTCCTCCCATTTTAACACGTATTCAAACGGAACTCACGACATGGAAGCCTCTTTTCTTGTCTTGGCTAGGCTGCATCCATGCAATCAAAATGACTCTCCTGCCCAAACTTCTTTACCTATTTCAGGCCTTACCTATCGAATTGGAGCCTGATTTTTTACGCAAAGTGAAGTCCATGATCTTGCGTTTTATCTGGCAGGGAGGTCGAGCACGCTTCTCTTACTCTCTGCTACGTCGCTCCCGCTCTGCTGGCGGAGTGGGCCTAACGGACATCCTCCTCTATTACAAAGCAGCAGAGCTGAGAGTCCTCGCTGAATGGTCCCAACGGGACTCCGAGAAACACTGGCTCCATATGGACCGCAGTGTGACGGGGTGAACCATCTGGGACCTGGTGTGGCGTGCGCGACAGGACAGACCCCGAAACACGTACATTAGCACCCCTACACGCACCACTCTTAAAATATGGGATTCGGTCTCGGGCAACGACAGGTGGACCACGTTCCCGTCCCCGTTTACCCCACTCCATTTTAATCCAGCATTCACTCCTGCCCAACATGAGGGACCTTTTGACGCTTGGAGAAAGGGTGGCTGCCTGGCTCTAACACACTTGTTCCATAACTTTGATCCACTCACTTTTGATCAGTGCAAGCGAGACTACCAACTAGAGAACACGGAACGCTATCATTACACGCAATTGATGCATTGGGCCCTTTCTCCTCAAGTGTGGGATGCTGCTACTCGGCCCCTCACGCAATTTGAGGCTTATCTCACTAAGACTACTAGTATGGAAGGGGTGATCTCGTTCATATATAGTTTCTTACTTAAAACAGCTTCATCCCCACGCCCCAGATATATGTCTATATGGGAGGACTTGATTCACCGCCCTATCTCTGACGAGGAATGGATGCACCTCTGGTCCGACATTGCGCGATTCAATCATTCTACAGAACTCAGGGAGGCTTACTTGAAGACCATGATGGACTGGTATTTGCACCCAGCCAAACTCAGGCAGATCTTCCCCACCACCTCGGATAGATGTTGGAGAGGGTGTGGTTTGCTTGGGGACTTCCAGCATATTTGGTGGGACTGCCCGGCTATCCGCCCCTTCTGGGAAGAAATCCTGGCGCACATAAAAGATATGCTGGATTACCCCATGCCCACTACCATGGCTGGAGTGCTTCTGGGGCTTCATGATGCCTCCCTAGTACATCAGACGAGGGCCGATAAAATGATTATGTGGCTTTGTATTGGAGCAGCTAAAGTCACCCTTGCAGCCGCTTGGAAGCGGAGGGAGGCTTCTGCTGTGTCCCTCTGGCACTCCCGTCTCTGGAGATTGCTTAGCTTGGAGCGGATGGCTGATATTTTCAGAGATGACTATAAGAATTTTGAATTTAAATGGGGACCCCTTGTTTCCTTCCTTTCCAGAGGCCTCCCGGCTGCTGTTTGTCCTTCTTCCATAAGAAGCCTCCACCTCTTCCAATTTTGATTAGAGTCATGCGTCGCACATTATCTCGAATCTTTGTGCTTTGCCGCCACCACGGGTAGGGTGGAGGGTGGGTGTTGGGGGGTGGAGGTTTTTCTTTGGCTCTTATTCTGCTATTGTCCCACGTTGGGATAATTTTGTATATGCTTTTTCTTTTTCTTCCTTGTCTCTTTTTTCTTTCCCTTATGTTCTTTATTTCATGTTTAGCGTTACCCTGACGCACCTTGGGTGGGTTTCCTTCACAGGAGGAAGTCAAACTTTCTACAGACTTGCCTGTTAACTTTGTACCTCTGCAAAGACTTTTGCTACGCTCCATTATGTTTAGAAACTGTGTTCTCCAGTCGGCTTACCTACCGAGCACAGGAGCTGGTTTTGTGTTGATCTAGGCAAATCGTTTAATTGTAATGGTCATGCTGAATGTTTTCTGATCCCCTGCACGGGATCCTGTGATGTTGCTTTTCCAGATTGTAAGCTGTAAACATTTAATAAATATATCTTTGAAAAAAAAATAGGCGCAAGACCGGATGGTCTATGTCTGAAGGGCTGTCAACAACCAGCCACCTTCTATTACACTATCTGGGACTGCCCTGATAGCCAACATATATGGAAAAGAGCCACAAACTACATACAGACTGCACTGGGAAAAGAGGTGGCTCTCACACCACAACTGGGACTACTGAACATTTGGGCGGCGACTGACCTTACTGAAATCGAACAACAGTTGGTAACTTTAGGATTCACACTGGTAAAGCGGGAACTGGCGAAAGGATGGGGGGGGGGCAACAGCACCATCCATTCCGATGTGGGCAAAAGAATTTGACAGATGCATGATAGCAGAGAATGAAGTATTCATAACCCGTGGATGCCCCAAAAAATGGGACAGGAAATGGTCTAAATGGAATGTTTATCGCGGAGACTTATGTGTATCCCCAACGGCAGAGTTGAAAATGCGTAGAATAGTATATAATTGCTGGAGAAACTGTACTATTTGCATATCGATATTGTATGTATGATTACGAAGAAAATCAATAAAAAGATATTTTAAAAAAAAATCTTTCCAATGTCTCTGCCAGAAGAAATAGGATCCCTTATATGTTCTAAAGTTTCTTTCTCTCTGTGATATTGTTCATGGTGTATGAATGGTAGTGCGAATGTAGTATTTTTGAGAGGTGTGAATGTAGTGTTGATGAGTGTTTTTTGTGGGGCTAGAAACAATTTTTCAAATTGATTTTAAGACAATGTCTACATCAAAAATTGTAAATACATGCATGTCGATTTAAGTGTGACAAAATAAATATAAATGTTAAAAAAGGTACATATATATATATAAAAAAAAGATAAAGAAATATATATACAAAAAATATGCATTTTTATAAATAATAAAATATTTTTGTATGAACTATCTATCTTGCAAAAATGTATTTTCTCTTCTTTGGGGAGATACCTACTTATGAGAGCCCATAGCCAGTAGCTAAATTAAGAGGGTTAGTTTAGAGATTGTTTCCCAGTTCACGAGCTCCGATAGCCGTCAGACGGATATATGACGTAACAACGCGAGTCATTACAACGCGTGCAGTTACATCGCGGTCGTTACATCGACTGCGATGTTACTACGCTATGCCATTACAACGCAAGTCTTTACATCGACTTGCGCTAGATGGCGTGCTAACATTAGAAAAGCGTAATTTACTATTCCAACTCCAGTCCACTTAACAGTAGGGAAGGTGTTGGGATAGTAAACTACACTATTTGTAATGTTAGCACGCCATCTAGCACAAGTCGATGTAAAGACTTGCGTTGTAATGGCATGCGTTGTAAATCCACTTGCGTTGTAAAAGTTTCGTTATAATGGTAGTGCGTTGTAAAAGTTGCGTTGTAAAGGTTGTTTACCCCGTCAGACAATGGCCTTAAGATATACTCCATAATCCGCCCAGGTCTGAACCCCCCCTCACCTCAAATAATTGAGCACAGTGCCGGGGGGCATGAGAGCTTTCTGCAGACACTCCGACACGGCGGGAGAAGAGGTTCTAGAACCAGCGACCGCCTCTTTCCTGGTGTCAAGATGGCAGCGACCGGAGCCCGGACCCTGACTTGGCTGATGCCAGGCAGGCCTCCATGCAGCAGCAGGTGAAGTTTTGCCACAGTTGATACAGTGAGCCCTGCCGGGAGTTCGCCCAACGGCATATGAGGTGGGGGTGGCGCGGGCACCCTGGGGCATGTGCTGGCAGAAGGGGCCCAGTGAGAGGCGGCTGGAAATCAACTGCGCTTGGAGGCAAGGTCCCCCCTTGATCATCGGGACCCGGTGAAACTGGGGCCGCTCCGGCTAAGAGATGCTCATGCTACGGGCAGTAAGACTGGCTGACCCTCACAGATAAACCTTGCCCGGGTTGGGCAGGGGGATGGACTACAAACTCTTACTGGAATAAGCACTAAGGTATAGTCTTTTCTTTTTTTTGGGCCCTACGCTAGGTGGTGGAGTCTCCCCGGGGAGTGCCATTTAAACTGTGCTTTACCTATATACCCGCAATGTACTTTCAGTATCAGTATTGTACGATGAGCTGATTTAATGATAAAAAGATTGTTTAAAAAAACCAAAAACAGCATCCAAAAAGACATGCCATTTCACCTTATTTTTCCCATCCCAGCCACGAGGGAATCAAGGGCATATCAGAGGAAACTCTTGATAGGGTAGAACGTATCGCAGGAATGTCAAGTCAACATGATCCCTTTCTACTGTTATTAGGAACCAACACACCAGAGTTTTACTACAACTGGCAAAGCCTGACCGCAGATGCCTTGGAACTTCAGACAACTTAGACTTTTCATTGGGAGGTTTATACCTCCCTGGTCCTTCCATCCTCTGATGTGGATTTTTTCATCATTAGGATAGCAAGCAAAAAGACACAGAAGTACAGAAGCTCCTGTGCAAGGGTACTATTACCCCAGCTAATTGGCAGCCCACCTCGTTTATCAAAAATGTCTTCTTAGTACAGAAAAAAACCGAAGGTTTCGACTGCAGATAAACTCAGTTTGTTAATCCTGTACCACCACTTCAAGATGGAGGGGATTCACCTACTAGGGGACATCTTGAGAGAAGGATATTAGATATTAGATGGTCGAATTGGATCTCGAGGACACTTACCTAACAGTCGCAATATTTCCTTCTCATCAAGATTCCTTCAGTGTTTGTGAGGCAGTTAAACTTACCGGTTTACCACTCTCCCCTTAGGGCCCCTGTCCGCACTCTGGTGCTTAATCAAATTCATGAGACTGGTGGTGTAGCACTTTAGGTCGCTAGGGAATCGTATCATAATTTATTGCAACAAAATGATTTTCATGTGGCAAGATTGTCTTTCTCTTCATTCAGAGTTGGTCACAGTGATCGTATTTTTTCAGAGTCTGGTTCTTATCTTTTTTATTATCAACGGCCCTAAGTTTAAATTATCCCAACAAGAGAATTATTAGAGAATCAGACATATTTATTTTCTGGCAACCGTGAACCTTCCAGGAGTGCAGATCAGATTGATCGAACAGGAGGAGCTAAGAAAGATGCTGCCTAAGATATCATTCTGCTGGGCCTCCTCTCAGGGTCGATCCAAGCTATCTTTCTGGGCACTCATAATTACATAGGTCTTCAGTGGCTGAAAATCCTGCATCTCAGGAGAGGTCTGTGGTATGCATATTCAATGATACTGTTAACAGAAGACAAACAGTAACTTCAGTGATGCTTGCCTCACATTGACACAGAACTGCAAGGCAATCTTTAGCTTATCTTCGGTACACAACATAGAATCCGATGCCAGTAGACCAGGCTGGGGAGTCGGGTGCAGGTCCTCCTACAAAGCAGAGAAAATGGCTTTAGAAAGAAATCGACCTCCACTTCAAGTTCCTAGAACTTTGCGAGCTCTATCACAAACATATGTTTGACCAGAGAAAAAAATGAATTGCTGCAGCCTCCTAAAAGTGGAAATCTCCTCTGGTATTTTAACCAACTAGGTGGCACCAGATTAAGGATCCTGGCAGACCTTGCCAAGGATGTTTTGCATTAATGCCTCATGCACAACATTTCAATTTCAACAGAGTATCTTCTGAAGAAGGGCCATCGAGTGGCACACTGCGACTCTGAGCAGCTTGAGGATTCCAACAGACTACATCTCTAAGTATTTTAGTTTCATGATGCTTTGAGGTCCATAAGCAATGCACCTTTTTCCATCTCAGTTGAAAATGCAACTGCCAAGTTTTATCAATAGACATCTAGACTCGGAGGCCCTGGCCACAGACTAGTTCCTCCATAACTGGTGAGGACAGGGGGTCATGGGCCAGCGCCGGGCAAGATGGCTGCTCACTGACTGAGCTCCTATCCAGCAGCCACAAATCCTCCTTTATCTGTCCACTATTCTAATAAGAAAAACAGCAGATTGAATAAAATGAGTATGGGAGCGGCTGGATACCAGGGGAGCCTGACAGATATAGAAAAATGAGATCTGGAGCAGGCCAGCGACCGCCTGTGAGCAGCACCTCCGAGGCAAATTGTCTCAGGAGCAGGACCACAGGAGGCTGTGAAACAACAAAGGAACAAGAAGCACTAGGATAAACAACAGGTGTGGTAGTACAGGGAGAAGCCGCAGAGCGACCTGATGAAGGTGCAAGACAGACAGGCCACCAGGGCGCCAGCCTGCGGCCGTGCAGACACTGGCATGATGGTTGGGTGGGTGCCATGGAAAACGCAGCAGCAGATCAGCAAATACCATAAATGAAGAAATAACATGTGGCAATCAATTAGAAACTGAAGAGGGAACAATGGGATCCCCAGAAATTAGTACACTCTTAAGGAGGGTGGGCCTGAACAATGAAAGAGAAGTTCCCCCTATTACAGAGAGGTCCACCACCATCCCAACCCTCCCCTGCAAAATATGCTGGGAATGCCCGGGGCCCTGGGATAAGGAATTGGAACTAATGAATAGGATAACCCACCTACAGGCCCATAAAACAGCAGCCACTGACTAAAGCATAATAAATGCAGAATAAATGCTGTATATAAAATACATAGCTGGGCATGTCTAAGATGGCAATGGAGCAAATGCTCCTCGACGGCACTCTGCACCTGGTCCAACAGCTTCCACATCCCCAGCCTACTATCACGCCACACCAGGGAGGCAGATTGACATGGAGGCCCCCTGAAACATTTGGGAGACCCCCGGAGCCTGCACCGGCCAGTGGGGCGCACCAGAGACAATGAAACTGAATGAACGTATGGACCTGAAAACACCCAACATGGCGTCCTTGGGGGGTTGGAAGCCTCACACATGGCACCCATGACTATGAAGGGCCTCATAAGCAAGGATCATCCCCTAATGACCAACAAGCACCCTGCGGATGCAAACGAGGATCACCTGTAGCCTGTAGGGTGACCAGATTCTCAAAACAAAAAACGGGGACAGGTCATAGACATAGAAGTAGGACTACGGTTTGCAGTAACCATCGACATAAAAGTAGGACTATTTGACAGCTCTCATAGACATAGAAAAAGGACTACAATTACAGCTCCCTCCACAGACCGAGATGAAGCATTACAGACAACAAATCTGCAGTCTTTTATTGGCAACCCTCTCCTTCACACAGCAGCATTAGTACTTTTTATTACATTTACACTTTTAAGGACTATAGCATATATTTGCCAAAAATCAATAAAACATCACAGGCTAGCAAACGCCAGATTTACTAGCTTTATCAATGCTCGTTTCTATAGCTGCACGTCAGCACCACATGAAGTACAACTCACCAATGTTGCTTAGTTGCTCATGACAGAAAAGCATGGGAGGTAAACTGCGGAATGCTAAATTGCCAAATGGCAGCCATGGACCAATGTACAAAAAAAAACTTCTCTCCAGGTATTACTGCCTTAGGGTCTTAAGGGTGGCAAAGGTTGGCCGACCACACTGTCCTCCCACATTTGCGTAGTCACTGCTGAGATGTCATGTTACCTTACTGGGGTATGTATAGTGCACTCTAGCCATTGGTATCATCTCATAATGCAATAGTGTGAAGACCTGAGCAAAAAGCTCGAGCAGCGCTGCTCGCCTCTCCCACAGGCGTTAACCCTGCTCCTTTAAGTCCTTTCCAGCTAAACAGTTTGCCGTGATCTGAAAGGTCAGTCAAAAGGTCAAGTCATAGCTTTGATATGGAGAACACAAAGCATGCATCAATTGGTTATGAATAAAACATGCAATGAGCAATGCCTTAATCCTTGCACGGTATGCATAAGGGCTACTGAAAAGTTTGTATGACTATGAATACAAGCTACAGGATGAAGAAATATTGTTTTATCCAAAGTAGAAACTTTGGCTGGCACGATGACGAAGGTGGCGCTGCGTGTAAAATGTCTCTCTTCAAAGGATTTCCCTTCTTGCTACAGCGCTCACCTCAGTGACGACACATGCCGTAAACAGTGCAAAGAGAGCATGCGCGCGCATGCTCAACCGGAACAATGAAAAACAGGGACATTTCTGTGTTTAACGGGGACACTGTTTGAAAACAGGGACATTTGAGTCACTTGGAGAAAAGTGTCGGGACACGGGGACACTTCCCCAAAAACAGGGACCGTCCTGGGAAAACGGGGACGTCTGGTCACCCTACCCGTAGGGCTGCACGAGTAAGCTGCAGTCAGCCTCCTGACATACTGTCGGCAGCCTTCTAGAGTAGAAAGCTCCCAAACGCGGTGAGGCACAACAGCACGGAGCAGCCCCTAACATGCACAAGGGATAAAAGAGAGCCCTCTCAATGGCAACCGACAGGGGCCTGTGCGAGCGAAGACCATGCCCTACTGAAGGATGAGCAGTCTGATATCACAAGCGAGGCAGGGCAGTCTGCGCCACTGCTGCCGCTTGTGCGCACAGAGATTTTACCTGTAATGTCTTAATTGCTTTTACATAAGACCCTTCTTAGAAAACGCTCTAAACGCTTTTAATGATTGACGCTTTTAAAACTTACCAACTTTTTACTTGCACAACACAGCATTGTTGCTCTGTTCCCTCGTCCCGGTCCACCGCGGCAGGTGCCGTTTGTGTGGAGGGCGGGGCTGACTTTGCCACACAGCTGACACCACTCGAGCTTGGAGAGGGCAGAGCTATTCTGTCGCTCGCTCTCCGATAAAAGCTGATGGGTCAACGGACGCGCAGCAGATGCGCCCCACGGGCGCGCCGCTGGCGCCCCCAAGGCGCATCAAGGCAAGCCCGTCTGCGCCCGTCCGCGTCCGGCCTGCGTCCAGCGCCAGACATGCTGCCCGTCTCTACCAACTTACGAGAATTGCTTGGTCCAGGGAACAACTCTTAGAGTTAGATACAGAAAGATGCACGCATGTTAATATGCGGGAATACTCCTTTTATTCCTACCCTCATAAGCTACCTACACGACTGGATCACTTTCTTTGTTCCCCGGAGCTTTCCACAGCGGTTGTCCATTGTGAGTTTAGGGGGAAGACAATATCCGATCATAATCCTATTGAAATGCAACTCACTTGGGGCCCTTCCTTGACACCCATCCCTGTATGGAGGATGCAGCCGCTGCAACTTGAGGATCAGGTCTATCGGGATGCACTATCTACAGCCGTGGACACCTTTTTTGCTGAAAATGAGGGCTCGGCCTCGTCCAGAGCGATTGAATGGGAGGCCTTCAAGGTGATGATCCGGGGGTTGCAATGGGAACGGTGGCGGGATCCCGGAGGGAGGTGATTAGGGATCTTACTGATATAGAGGGGAAGTTGCAGGCCCTGGAGGTCGAGGCCCAGGGTGGGGTGACCGGTGAGGAGCAATTGCAGTCTGCTAGGATTAAATATGCGGAGTTATTGGAGCGATTACGATTGCTGGATTTTGAGGCTTATACCCAACGTACGCACACTGTGGCAGATAGGGCAGGTACCCTCTTGGCGCGGATGATCCAACCGACATTGAGCCCTACCCCGGTTCTGGCAGTGTGCACCATCAATAATGTTATAGTTACGTCGCAGAGGGACATCAATTTCGCTTTTCAGGAGCACTGTGCCCGCTTATATACCGCCCCTTGCATGGCGGATCTCGCACCTATACATGCGTTTTTGGCGGAGGTACGCCTTCCCAAGATCCCTGAGGCCATGGTCAAAGAGATGGCTGCCCCGATCACGGCTGGGGAAATTAGGGTGGCAATAAAAGCATTGGCCCGTGGTAAGACGCCGGGTTCGGATGGCCTCCCAGTGGAGTTTTACTCCACTTTTGCAGATAAGCTGGTTCCTAGATTGCTACAACTCTATACCACTTCCTTGGAAACGGGCCTACTCCCGCACACTACTAAAGAGGCGATCGTCACATCCTTATTGAAGCCGGGCAAGGTAGCGACGGACCTTCTGTCGTATAGACCCCTCTCTATTCTAAATACAGATTACAAAGTACTTAGTAAAGTGCTTGCGGCGCGACTGTTGCCCTGTCTGCCCCCCTTGATTCACACTGATCAATGTGGATTCATACCCCATCGCAGCACCTCATTAAATATAAGACGGTTGCATGCCCTGATGCGCGCGGGGTCGACCTCTTTCCCGCGGGCTGGCTGTTTGTCCCTAGATGCGCGCCAGGCGTTCGATACCCTCAGCTGGGAGTATATGCTGGCGGTGTTAGCTGCGTTGGGCCTGCCCCAGTCCTATTGTGCTTGGATTAGGCTACTGTATAACGAGCCCACTGCGCGTGCCAAGATGGGTAGGGCCATCTCTCCTATGTACTCGATCTCCCGGGGTACTCGTCAGGGGTGCCCCTTATCCCCAATGTTATTTGTTCTCGCCCTGGAACCGCTAGCACAGCATCTGCGGCAGCTTATGGCCCCGCTCGGTATTCCACTCCGTGGCGAGATACACTCTATATCGCTGTACGCCGACGATATGCTGTTATATTTCCGTGACCTAGGGGCCGATAAACATCCAATAGCTGCTGCTATTGCCGGGTTCGGGGAGATATCGGGCCTGCTTCTTAACCCTACAAAGTCGGTGGCCTTTGCCTTTTACGATGCCCCAATGGCCCCTACACTGCAATTCGGGGATCTGCAGTTTAAGGTTGAGCCGGTTACCTTCAAATATCTAGGGATTCATATTTATAGATCGGATGCGGATACAATTGAGGGTAACGTAGTTCGTACCATCTCATCGTTGCGCTCCCAGGTAGCTTTCTGGACTACACTGCCATTGACGATAGCGGGTCGGGTGGCTGTCTCAAAAATGGTGGTGCTGCCCCGCCTTCTCTACTATTTTGTGAACATACCAGTTGTCCTACCAGCTTGGATTTTTAAAATGCTTGATACCTTACTAATATCATTGGTATGGGGGGCAGGAAGGCGTCGGTTGGCGCTGGCAAAGCTGCAGCTACCTACCACGCTCGGTGGCATGGGGGCACCAGATTTTAGGTCGTATTGTATTGCGGGACAGCTGCAATGGCTGGCGTACTGGTTAGCGGGGAAAAACCTATTTGAAATTGGCTATACCCCGGAGCAGTTACGAAGGAGGACACTCCAGTCACAATTATGCCCTGGGGCCCCAAAATTGCGCGATCCACAGTATTTGTGGAGGGTAGCATTCCAGTATTGGAAGCGGGCAGGGAGGATGGCGGGGATCCAGTCCCCGTACGCCCCAGAGGTCCCCCTCTGCGGGTTACCGACTGGAAGGGGGGTGCTGACACAGGGCCAGTTGCGGGGATGGACTGATGAGGGAGTGGAATCGGTTGGGGATGTCTTTCTTGATGGCCAGTTGATGCAGCATGAGGAGTTTGTGCATGCTCAATCGGTGACTGACGCCTTGTTCCTTACCCATGCAACCATAGTACGTTATATTCGCACCTATTGGTTTGCTGATCGCGCGGAGCCCCCAACCTTTCAATTATTGAGGTCCTTACACATTATGGGTCATGGGCGTTATTTAGTGCGCTGGCTCTACCGCGGCCTGAGGGAGCATTTATCAATCTCAAAGAGTCATGTTAGACAAAAATGGGACTTGGTCTTGGGTTCGGAATCTGGATGATGGGGAGTGGACTCGAATGCTAAACCATCCCCGAAAAATCTCACGGAACTGTCGGTTGAAGACTATCCAGTTGTTTATACTACACGCCGCATACCTTGCCCCGGCCACAATACGTAAGATGTACCCCTCGGCATCGGCGGCATGTCCGCGGTGCCATGCGTCAGACGCTGACTTTCTGCACATGATGTGGAACTGTTCCAAGCTGCGGGAGTTCTGGGCGGAGGTGACGCGGGAGCTTGCGGGGGTGACGGGACGCACCCCTTGGGACACCATTGAAGCTTGTCTTCTCGGATTATTTCCTATCCCCAAAACGGCAAAGCTAATGCGTAGATTCGCAGGGCTGGTCCTGATACTGGCGAAGCGCATGATAACGAAACGCTGGAAGGCAGCTTGGGTGCCGAGAATTGAGGCCTGGCGCGAGGAGGTGGGCAGATGGGCAGTGGTGGAACGGGAGGCTTTATACCAGGAGGAATACAGGGGCCTGAGGAAACGACCGATGGCACTGGAATGGGCTCAACTGATGGAGCAGTTCAAGGCGATAGTAGCCCCGGACCCCGCAGGGTCACCAACTGCTCTGCGAGTTAGTGGGGTGGATGTATAAAGGCGGGGGGTCGCTTGGCACTGGCGGAGCTGGGTGGGTGACGCACCGGTAAACCCCCCTTGTTATCTGGGATCTCGATTGTCTCCTGAGCGTGGGGGTCCTTCCTGGCCTCGCTCATGGGCTGGCTTTTCCTTCCCCTCTCCCCCCCCCCCTCAGGGGGGCTTGCCGCCGTGGCCCCTCTTCTGCCTTCCCTCTGGGGGTCCTTTCACCTCCCCCCCCGCTTTTTCTTTCCCCCTCCCGCCGCGGACTCCTCCCCTTCCTCCCCCTCCCCCTCCTTTCCCCTTCCTCCTCTTCCTCGGTACGGACCCCCCAGGTGGGGGTATCGGAGCTGGGTGAGCGCCTGCCGCAGTTACATCGGCGGGGGTGGCCCTCCCGAGCAGCGGCACCAAAGTTCTTAGTTCGTTTGGGGGTGGGGGGAGGAGGGTGGTTGTTGAGGTAGGGCTGCATTGCATATTATACTGATCTGCTCTCTGTAGGTGTGGTACATGCCACTTGGGTTACTAGTTGAGTGTCTCATTTGCTGATAACCATTGACAATGTGGGATGGGGTGTGCCTCATCGATGGAGGGGCGGATCTTTGTCAGTGGGATACCAGATCGTGGCTTATTCTCAGAAAAATGCACAGATGACGCATGCATACAAGATGTAACTGTTCACTATTGTTGTCTGATGCTCAGTAAAGATATTTTCAAAAAAAAAAAAAGATGCACAAGGTCTACATGCTTGGATCTTTGTAGCTGAAACAGGAGCTACACGGCCAAGGGCCATATTGCGAGTCATGCTCTTTTGAGCTTGACAGAGAGATCTTGGGAAGTACGTGTAAAGGCATTGACACGGTTGTACCTTTAATAACTCGGACCGCAACCTCTGGTTCAACTATCAAAGCCTGCTTAATCAACTGCAGATCCCTCCCCAATCATGCAGATGATGTCTGGCTAACGCTGGAATCAAATTCATGGGCTCTCATATTCCTTACAGAAACTTGGTTAAGAGATAGATCCAACCCCGACAGAATGCTGGCCATCCCTGGGGGTTATAAAATTACCACGGTTAACCAAGCAGACAATAGAATGGGGGGTGGGCTTGCTGTGATCATAAGAGAAAGCTGGGAGATATCACACAAAAGGATTGAATGAACTGGATGGATTGAAGCAATGTCCTTCAGTATTAAAATCTCCTTCACCTTCTCTATTGCTGGAATGCTAGCATACAGACCCCCTGATTCCAAGCCCACTGAACTATTGGAGCTTTGCAAGCTGATCGCCAATCTCTCTTTGAAATACGTGAACTTCATGGTCCTAGGTGACTTTAATGTTCATATGGACAATAATAAGTGCCCTCTGGTCTCTCAGCTTGCTGATACCCGTAAGGGGCTAAACCTTATCCAAAAGGTTTCTATGCCAACCCATGTGGCAGGCCACATGTTAGATGTCATTTTCTCCAACATCCACACTATAACAATAGCTGATCCCATTCCCCTCACTTGGTCGGATCACAGTCTCATACCATTTAACCTCACTTCCACCAGCTGTAATAATTCTGTGAGACCAGAACGCAAAGACAGAAGAAACTGGAGGAAAGTCACCCCAGGAACTATGAGTCCAGCGCTACTAAACACCCCTATGCTGCTCACTGGAGAACCTAGCAGTGATGCCATCACTTTTAACCACTGGGTTTTGTCACCCCTTGACAAAATAGCCCCTATTAAAACTATGAAACTGGTGAGAAATAAACCCTCTGCCCCCTGGTTTATGCCAGAACTCCGTTTAGAGAAAAGTCTCTGCAAGAAGCTTGAGCCGGTATGGCGTAAATCCTACAATACAGAGTCTAAGAGTGCATATAGAGCAGCACTAAAACAATTTAATAGGCTAAAGAGCAACACCATCAGGGATTATGTTGCTAACCAAATTAAATCCTCGGACAACTCTGCTAAAGAAGTTTTCAAAATTGTCCAGGGCTTCATTAAACCATGGACGATGAAAAGCGCCATAGTTCCTTCTGCCACTCTTTGTGAAGATCTCGCAACCTTCTTTCAGGAATAAATCCAAGATATATACTCTTCATTTTCCTTGACTGAGCCACCAACCGCACCTCTGCCTACCCCCGGCACCTAAGCATTTGGTTGGATTTCTGCCTTTTTAGCCCTGAAACATCCCTAATTGAGTTGGAAAAAATGAAATCTGGTTCTCCAATGGATCCCTGCCCGGCGACGTTCTTTAAACTGCTGGCCCCACTGCTTAAGCCCTCTCTAAACCGACTATGGAACTCATCCCTGGAAACAGACATCCATCCCTCCATTTGGAAAAAGGCATGTGTCCAGCCAATCCTCAAGAAAGAGGACGCAGATCAAGCAGAATTGAAACTTTTTAGGCCCACCTCCCTCCTGCCAGCACCAGCCAAGATCCTTGAGAAGGAAGTACCGAAACAGCTATCTGAATTCCTAGAGTTCAACAAACTACTCCATGACACAGAGTCGGGCTTCAGATCGGGATACGGCACAGAGACAGCTTTGCTTGAAGTAGCAGAGACAATACGGGAGACCATGGACAAGGGTAGCTGTGCAATCCTAGTGCTGCTGGACCTGTCCACAGCATTTGGCAGTGTCACATAAGATCCTTTTGGACAGGCTCAAGCAGCTGGGAGTGATAGGGACCATTTTAGCCTGGTTCGGCTCTTTTCTTATGGTCCAGTCCCAGAAAGTACTCCACCACCCCCATATCTCATCCACCCACCCCCTGATTTGCAGAGTCCCTCAGGGTTCGGCCCTGAGTCTGACTCTTTTTAATATCTACCTCGCTCCTCTTGCCCCACTAGTAGAAAAGCACGGTGTTAGTGTTGTCTCATATGCTGATGATACTCAGCTTGTTTTTTCCTCCAGGGATCACTCTGAGGCAGCATTTGCTAATTTTAAACAGTGTTTGATTGACATATCATCTTGGATGACTGACAACTACTTGAGGCTGAATACTGATAAAACGGAGGTTCTGTTCTTTAATCAGTCTTCCCCTCCACAAGCCAACCTCTGGTGGCCTTCAGAGCTTAATTGTCCCCCTCTTCCTGTCTCCGCTGCTAGAAAACTGGGGTTCAAATTTGACTCCACCCTCTCTTGCAAGGCCAACTCTCCTCCTCTTACTTCTGGAAATGAAGTCCTTACGGAGATTCCTTAATTTCCTACCTATGAACTGCAGGAAAACGGTGGTCCATGCTCTGATCACGTCTCAGCTGGATTACGCTAACAGCCTTCACTTGGGTCTGCCGGCCTATCTGATAAAAAAACTACAAACTATACAGAACGCAGCAGCCAGGCTTATCAGAAATGTACCACTCCGACGACAATCCTAATAAAAATAAGAGACCCCCATCCACTTAGCACAAGCCGCTCATGTAGATTCATTGATAAACCTAATCTACAATGAACAATCACAAACCTCCATACAAAAGGTGATCCAAAACTTCCTACAGGATAACGATAATGCAGAAACTCATATATCCACTCTTTGAGACACTCTAAAGGTCATAATTTGTGGCAAGATGATTACCCTTGTGACAACACTCAACAAGAGATGAAAGATAAGAGATCGGTACTCGAGGGAGAGTGAAAGATCTTGAATCTCTCCATAAACTAACTGGGGCAAATAAGGTTTAGTGGCAAGTGTAATGCCTAGACAACAGCTTAAGGCCCTAGACATGGACAAAGCATATTACACACTACAACATCTATGCCAGAAATAATACGAGCTGCAATGTTGCTCAGTTGTAAACTGAGAGCTAAAGCGCATAAAGGGACTGTTGACCAAATTACCAACACTAGGGCGGAGCAACTGCCTGCAGACAACGACATAGCCCAGACCATTTGATAATTTTACACCAACCTATATGCCACAGATTTCTTACTCGAGGCAAGCATAGAGTCCTACCTATCCCCTATCCTGACACTGGTCCTAACCCAGTAGCAAGCTAAAATCCTAGACTCAGATATTAGGATACAGGAGGTGATTTCCAGGATATCCAAACTGCAGCTCAATGAAGCCCCTGGTCCATACAGCTACACTTCCATGTTTTTTAAGACTTTCTGCCCGTTAATTGCACTGAGTTTAATTCGCCTGTAAGATGCCTTTGCATCAGCACGTCCAACAGGCCCACATGCCTACAAAACATAGATGTCAAGGTGTTTACAGGCATAGTGACACTGTGGCTTAAATCTTACATGTGAAGCTAGTGGACTCTAATCATTCTCTGAGAGGGGCTCCAACGACGACACCAAACGAATCCTGCACCTCCTTGATAAAGTCATTCTCATCAAGAAAACACCCCTCTCACCCTCAATAGACAATGAAAAGGCATTTGATCGTATCCACTGGCACTTCAAAAAGGAGATTCTGACTAAGACTAGCATGGCTTCAGAGTTTAAGAAGTGAGCAAAATGCAGCCTTGCTCAACTGATAGCCAGAGTTAAAGTAAGCTGAGTGACCTAAGAACAATTTGCTATGCATAGGTGCACAAGGCAGGGCTGCCTATTTTCGCCACTCCTCTTTGCTCTCTATATGGAGTCCCTGGCTGAAACCATTAGATCCAATACTGTAATCACAGGGATACTGTAGGAAAGTGGGTTTCTGTTGCAGTACCCCTCCCCCCACCATTTGCCTAGCTTTTGATGCATCTTTAACTGTAGGGTACTGGGTTCCTGCTTAATAGGGTTCCCAATACCAGTGTTGTTTCCCTAAAATTGTACCACAATTGGCACAACTTCAGACCCCCCTGTAAGTCCCTAGTAAATGGTACTCCAGCTTCATAGGGCTTTGGAACTGAAGAGGGTCCCTTAGGGACCCCTCACCAAGGTCATGCACACTGCCACTGCGGCCTGCATGCCTTAGTGCAGTGAAAAACAACATAGTTGACATGGCACACTGCTGTGTGCCATGTGAAGCAGATTTTCCTAAGGTATAGTTAAGTCATCCCTCTCGCAGGCCTTACAAGCCCTAAGGCAGGGTGCACTATATCTCAGGTTTGGGCATATCTGCATGAGCAAATATGCCCCTACAATATTTAAGTCTATTTTTAACCCCTTCCATGCCCATGACGGAACGGTTCCGTCATGAGCATCGGTTGCGCTGTGCTCATGACGGAACCGTTCCGTCATGGCCCCGCCCGCGCTCGAACCCTTCAGCACCGCGGGGGAATTCCCGCCGCGCTGAAGGGGTTAATACTGTAAGTGCCTGGGAAGACATAGAGAGTACATGGGCTGAAAACTTGACAGCTCGAGTTCCCCAACACCAGGATTGCTTTACTGAACCCAGGAGTGTTTGTTACCAAACAACTCATCTTTATAAACCCACACTGATGCCAGTGTTGGATTTATTAAAACACATAATCAGAGCGCAGAGATGCCCCCTTGAAACCTACCAACTCTGGTGTGGTCTACGACTGGCTTTAGGCAGCCTGCCACCACCAGACATGTTTCTGGATGCCTGGGTCGAGATCCCTTGCTCACTGAGGTCATAAACATAGCTCATCCTGGGCATAGGTGTCACACCTCCTCCCCCAGGCTGAGCATAGTGCTTGAGAGGGAAGCTTCAAAGGTCTTGCCACCTTTGAAATGCAACCCCAGACTCTGTTGCTAGCAGCAGATGGCAGCACCCTAGTCAAACCCGCAATTTTTGTAGGAGAACCGGCAAGAAAATTTAGTGACACCAGGAGGTGTGACCCCCTTTGCCAACTCCTCCCATCAGGTGCTGGACGCGAATAAGGCCATTATTTAGTGCCCACCAACTTGAAGATGGTGAGACTTTTCCAATCAGGGCTAGGGCTGTGCCCCCTCCCACAGGAGAGCGGAATAATAGAGGGTGTCAACACGCCAGGTAAGGAACCCATTGGTCTCTACTTGTCACCCCCCTGTGACACCCCTAAATCTAGTATTTAGGTGGCAACCCCAGACCCTGAGATCAGATTCCCGATGATCTTTGAAGCCTGGATGCACACCGAAGAGCTGCAATAGCAACAAAGAACAAGGACCAGTGACTGACTCGGCACCAGCCCTGCTGGACTGTCTGTTGCCTTTTGCCCTTGCTACAAAAAGTCAGCTCATCCTGTAGGCCCAGTGATCTCCAAAACCCTGAGAGGACTGCCTACCTTCCATAAAGATCAAGAAACTCCCATGGACAGCGGACCTGTCCAATAAGAAACCAACTGCAAAAACAAAAGAGCTCGGGGGGCGTGGCTTGCAGGCGACGAAGATGGCCGCAACCTAGTGCGGCTCCGGTGCCAAACGCCCGATCCCGCACCCATCCTGAAGTAAATCCTGGCCGAAACCGGCAGAAAATGAGCAGTGGCAACCCCTGAGCACCTGGGACACCGGATGGGAGCGGCAGGCGCCCGAATGCGATCGTCTGGGCGGAGGGCCGCCTAAGAACGGGTGCCTGGCCTGTGTGTGAGAGCGGCGCCGGGGCCTCGAGTGGCGACCTGCCGGCCCTGGTGAGCCTGAGGGGGCGTGGCCAAGAACTCACAGCATCGGAACCCTAGCGCCGGACACAGGACCCCGGGGGCTGCTGCAGATGCGAGGTACAGTGCTTGGAAGCCGGGCCTGCCTTATCGCCTGATAGACCCTGCGCTTCCCTTCGCGGAGGCCCCGGCATCGTTCGGCGCCGCCTCTGAAGCGGAGGAGGGGCAATGGTGGCGTGATCCAGGGACTGGAGGCGGGGGCGGACGGCAGCGACGGAGTGCGCTGAAAGCGCTGAGAGCTGCCACCGGTGTCAGGAGACGCTGCCCCATCGGTGGAGACCTCGGGGGGGGGCCTGGGCTTCCCCTGGAGCCTCGTGTGGCCCTATGGTGGGCAGTGAATGAAAAATGGAAGACTGGCGCTGGGGGCCTCCGCGTAGCGTGGTGGGCAGTACGGATCCCAGCATCGGACCTGAACGTGGCTGGAGACCTGTAGAAGGTCGTGACTGTTGGGCGGTAGCGGCGGGACCCCGGTGCAACGGACAGGCCACACGTGGGTATTTCCGTGGCCGGCGGCGGCGCCCGCCGGATCGCCGCTGCTTTCCTCCTCCAACTCTCCTGTGGACACAGACACAGGCCGAAGGGAGCGAAGTTCACCTGCGCCGGCCACTATGGGGGGCAGGGGCCACCGTGGGGGAGCACAGGCCAAGCTCGAGAAGTGTGCATTTCAGAAGGATCGGGCTGGCTCCCCCCCCCCTCGACAAACCTAAGGAGATCACTCTGGCGGATGTCATGGCCACGCTGACCCAGATGCAGGTCTCAATAGGCACGATATCCACAGACGTAACGCTGATGAGAGCCGATGTCGCTAAAATTAACACGAGATTGTCGGAGGTCGAATCAACCACGGCGACCATTACCAGCGAAGCGGCTGAGAGTAAGAAACGGATACAGACGCTGGAACTGGTCCAAAAGCAGCTACTGGTCAAGCTTGATGACCAGGAAGGCAGGTCCAGAAGGAATAATGTGCGCGTTGTGGGTGTGCCGGAGAGCGAACGGGGGCCGGCATTGGACCTCTTCGTTGAAAAACTTATCATGGAACAGTTGCAGCCACGTGGGCTGTCGAACTTTTTCTCAGTGGAAAGACTGCATCGGGTGCCCGGAGGGCGGCCGAGACCCGGGGCCCCCCCGCGCCCGATCCTGGCCCACATTTTCACCTTCCGGGACAGAGACGCTATCCTGCAGGCGGCGCGTACCGCCCCCCCGTTGAAGGTGGACAACTGCACGGTTACCCTCTATCCAGACTACACCACAACAGTGATGAGGCAACGCCGCGACTTCCTTGCGGTCAAGACGGAGTTGCGCGCCCATGAACTCAAGTATGCGATGCTCTATCCGGCAAAACTACGGGTGGAAGCCGAGGGGCGCACATGGTTCTTCACCACGCCGACGGAGGCCACGGAGTGGTTGGAGGGATGGCGCCCGGCGAGAGATGCGGGCCGAGCGGGACGTACCCGTCGAAACCATTCTCTATCCCCCGAGAATCTGGAGGAAACTGGTTCGGGAGAGGGGGATCGCACGCCGCGTGACTGAGGCAGAGATGGAGCGAACGGACTTCGGACGACGGAGCGGTGTGGAGTGCCAAGTGGACCCCGGTGATCACGGGAGGCTCGGACACTGCAGGGGCGCTGTGTTTTTGAACTTTGCTGTCTTCAATAACTGGTTTCTCGCATAGACATGCACATGGTGCAGGGAGCGGGCGAAGGAGCAGCTCCTCCCCCATACGCAAGTAGCAAGTTATGGGATCTAAGCACTCTGCTAAGTTGGGGTGGCGGGTAGTTTTAAATCCGCTGGGCAGGGAGGCAGGGAGGGGGGGTGGGGGGACGGGGTCATCATGGAAAAGTTGGTTTGTGTTATGTTCTAGGTTCAGCAACTACTCATTGGCGGATTCTGCAAGCTAGGCCTGTCATAGACCGAGGGAGGTGTGCACAGGTGCGATCACTTTCCAACTACCCTCCATGACTGGGGAAACACATAAAGCTAACCGGGAGGCCACTGCTAGCTCCACTGAGGGACACGCGCAACAATCCAGCCCCTTGTTCAGCGTTTTGTCCTGGAACGTGAATGGATTGGGAGATAAAATTAAACGGGGGCTGGTCTTACAATATCTCAAGCGCAGCGGGCCGGCGGTGGCACTCTTGCAGGAAACACATCTGGTAGGCACGACTACGAGAGCACTGGACAGATGGGGATTTAAAATGGCGATACACTCTGAATTCACGTCTGGGTCCCGCGGGGTGGGCATACTAGTTAACAAACGCTTCCCCCTGATCATTGTTGACTCCCGTAGAGAGGACCAGGGTCGCTTTGTGGCACTGACCTGCCAATGGGAAGGGAAACGGTATAACTTAGTGACTGTTTACGTCCCCCCGACACTCCACCAGGATACTTTCCGGGCACTGGGTGAGTTCCTGCTGTCGTTACCACAAGGGGAGCTAATCATGGGTGGGGACTTTAATGCGACTATGGATCAGTCAATGGATAGGTCATCCTCCAGAGACTACGGTAGCGCCACCCCCAAATTGCGTGAATTTACCGAGGCACTTGGTCTCATAGACACCTGGAGAACGCACTGTCCGGAGGAGAGGCAATACACATTTCACTCGGGGGCCCACAACACTCTTTCTCGTATAGACTACATTTTTACACCAACTACAGGGTTGAGGGGAATGACGGAAGTTTCTCACTTGCCCAGGGGCATTTCGGACCACTCTCCGGTAATCATTACATGTGCAACCTTCGCCCCGCGAAGACGTAGGATATTCCCAATTCACCCAGGCTATCTCAAAGTCCCTAAAATTAGCAAAGCCCTTCAGGTGACAACCAAACAGTATTTCGCCGAAAACAAGGACTCGGTTACAAGCCTGACGACGTTGTGGGAGGCGTACAAAACAGTCCTTCGCGATATCGCTGATAGCCGACCATAAGAAAACCCAACGGCTAGCGGTACTCCAGCTTGAGCAGGGGGTGACTGAGGCAGAAGCCGACCATGCCACACATACTGATGATGACACTACACATAGAGTACGCATGGCACAGCAGGAATATAAGTCCTATCTTTGGGAGGCTGCGCGAGCTAAACAGGTTGCAACACAGCATATGATTTATGAACTAGGGGACAAGGCAGGTAGACTACTGGCCTGGCTTGAGAAGGGGGAGCGTGCGGCGCGGTGGGTGGCGCGGATCAGGCTGGACTCGGGAGATTTTACGTCGGAGCCGCGGCAAATCGCGGAGGCCCTAGCGGCCCACTACAAAAAGATCTATACACCGGAGGCCGTGTCTACTGTGGCGGATAATCTGGCCTTCCTTCAGGACATCGCAATGCCGAGGTTGGACCAGTCTGGGGTGGCAGCCCTGGAGGCAGACCTGACGGCTGAAGAGCTCACGCTCGCAATACTCGCCCTCCGCGCTGGGAAGGCAATGGGGCCCAATGGAATTCAGGTGGAATTCTATAAGAAAAACGCTACTCACATAGTCCCGCACCTCTTGGCCATGTATAAGAACAGTCTGTCGACAGGGATTCTGCCCCAAGACCAGAGAGTGGCTACCATTGTGGCCATCCCTAAGCCTAACAAACCCTCACACGACTGCGCCTCCTATCACCCAATCTCTTTGCTGAACGCCGAGGCAAAGATTCTGGCAAAGGTGTTGGCGACAAGGCTTCAGCCCTACCTTGCGGCCTTGATACACCCGGACCAGTCGGGATTTATGCCTAACCGCAATACCGCCCTGAGTATACGGCGGCTTCATGGGATCCTCGCGCGCCGCTCATCGATAGAGGAGGACGCGGCCATCCTCTCACTGGACGCTCGGATGGCGTTCGACCGGGTGGAGTGGCCGTTCCTCTTTGCCGTTCTTCGTCACATAGGCTTTGGTCCCAAGATGTGCGCCTGGATCCAGCTTCTGTATACCGAGCCACTGGCACAGGTGGTGGTGGATGGGCATATCTCGGACCCCTTCCCGTTGGGGCGGGGGACGCGACAGGGCTGCCCTCTTTCCCCGCTCCTTTTTGCTCTGGCTTTGGAGCCGCTCACGGCCTGGGTGCGGCAGGACCCTGTGATCCGGGGCCTAAAGTGGACTATGGGATGGGAGGACCGCATCTCCCTGTATGCTGACGACGTCCTGCTGTACCTAGCCTCGCCGGCACACTCGATTAACTGCCTCCTGGACATCTGCGCGTCATACGGGAGAGTGTCCGGCTACACGATAAACTGGGAGAAGTCTATTGTGTATATGCTTCGAGGCTCCCCGCCTCGGCTCCCGAAGGGATGTGAGATTCGAGTGGTGGAAGATGGGTTCAAATACTTAGGAATTTATGTGACCATTGATAGGGAGAGATTTGTTGCTGAAAATCTGGCGAAGCCCCTGCATAGGTTTCGCAGCGACGTCAAACATTGGCGTTCTCTACCCCTGACACTACTGGGATGGGCCGCCCTCTTTAAAATGATGGCTCTCCCTAGATTTCTTTACCTACTTCACAACACACCCTTCCCGGTCGCGCCTGCATACTTCACCGCCATAAACGCGGAGGTCACCAGCCTATTATGGGAAGATAAGGCGCCGCGGATAGCGCTCCATAAGCTTACCAGAGGGTGGTACGACAGGGGTATCGCCCTCCCTGACATAAAGCTGTACTATTGGGCATCTCAACTTATGGTCATAAATCAGTGGCTTCATGTGCCTGGGGATGACCCGGCGTACCGTATGGATCGACAGTTGCTGGGTCATGGGAGCGCTCTACAACCACACGAGGGGCCGCTGCCCCTCGGGACCCACGGCACATACTCTCCAGATATGGTTCGCGGTGCAGCGGCCCTTGGCTGGGCCGGAAAGATTACTCAGGCCACACCTTTGTGGGAGGCGAAACAGTTGGGGGTGCTGCGCACCACTAAGGGGTTCCATCAGTGGGATCTGATTGGCATTTCCAGGGTCGGAGACCTTTGGAAAAAGGGGGAACTGGTCACATTTGCCCAATTACAAGCGGACTACGACCTGGCCGACACTGAACGGTTCAGATACTTACAAATCCGACACGCACTCCGGGCGGCGGTCCCGCCCGGGACCCGGCTTGCGGAGTCTTCGCCATTGGAAGACCGACTCCTCACGGAACACCTGACTAAAAGAGCGACGTCCCTGACATATCGGAAGATGATAAACAACCAGCCAGACCCATTTTCGGCCCTTAAGGTTAGATGGGAGACAGAGCTGGGGGAATTTGATGAAGCGGACTGGCAGGCGGCGCTTTCCTCCCCTCAGGAGGTGGAAATATCGTCCAAACTGCGGCTGGTTCAACTAAAAATCTTACACCGCACGTACTACACCCGCACACTCTTATTTAAACTTAAATGAGCTGACTCCCCCCTATGTCTTAGGCAGTGTGGTATGGATGGTACCCTTTTTCACACCCTCTGGGAATGCCCTGCAATAACCCTATACTGGAAGGCAATACTGCGCACACTCTCCCAGGTGACTAAAGTTCCGACGCTTCCGGAGCCGAGGAGGTGTCTCCTCAACATCTGGGAACCTACAGACCTCAGCAGAGTGGCACGACTCTGGGTGACACTGGGACTCATGTTGGCGAAGCGTAATATAGCCCAGGGATGGGGATCTAGGCAAACACCTACCCTCGCCCAATGGTCCCGGGATATGGACTCCATAATGATTGTCGAAAAAACAGTATACATTCATAGAGGCTGCCCCAAAAAATCGACCCAGGTATGGGGTGGGTGGAATACATATAGAGGAAATATATGTGAACCCCCGCATGACACTTTAGAATCCGAACTAAGTGACCAAGAATAGACGGACTATTGCTTGCTTGCAGAATGAGGGCGTTGTCGCCATGTGATGCCGCAGGTGTACCAGTGCTTTTTGAGGATGCCTTTAAAACCTTGCTGCACATTCGATTGGTTGCTATACTGCTGGACTCAATGCCAATGTATGTTGCTTTATGTTTGAATAAACTCAATAAAAATATTTACAAAAAAAAAAGAGCTCTGCCCTGAGGACCCGCAAAACAACCTCCAGATCCACTTCTGCACTTGACACCCACAACCCGAGTCCAAGTGGCCCACCAGTCCTGCAAAGGTTCCCCAGCGATTCTGAGCCAGAGACTACCATGGGTTGACCCCTGCTGTACTCTACATTGACGCCTGCAGCCTCAATCCGAAGACTCTCACTGACGGCGACCTGCCGGGTAAGCAGTTCCAGATGCAAAAGGACACCCCTGAACCCAAAGACCCTGGGCCTTGGGGAGCTTAACAAATGATGTCCTATGTCCCCTAGCATCAGAACTTACCTGGGCAGCTGTGGGCTTTCTTTGTTCAGCCTCCTGGCCCGACCTTGTAGCCGTTCTCCAAAACTGATCTGCCCCATTGATTTGTATTGGGCGTCCGATGCAGTGTTGGCACTCTGCAACCGGCCGCCCCTGTGCTGCTTAGGGTATGAGGGGGTTACTGCCCGCTTGCTCAGATCCTCATCAGCAAATCTTCTCAAACCTTCCTCTTTCAGGTGCAAGACAAAAGGTAAGAATGTATAAACGTGTTCTCCCAGATCAAGTGTGTTTCGTACAGTGGTGGGAAGCACACAGCTTCGTTGAAATACCCCTCACACACCAAAAGGGCCCTTGGTGACGTGCGTGCTACAACCCGCGACTATGCGGGAGCACTGATTTTGTGAAACAAAACTATGTGTAGTGTGGAAATGTGCTTATTATTCGACATGCACTTCACGAAGTATTATCTACTTGTATATACACTTCCTGTACTCATTTTGGAACATATATTTGAGTGTAAAAGAGATCCTTTTGGTCCTGATGAAGAAGCCAGGGGAGGGCTTCGAAACATGTTGACGACCTAGGAGAAACTGCTCATTATAGCTATGTATCTCCACCTCATTCCCCACTTTTAATACCACCAGCCCTACGGAATATTTAAAAAAATTCTTCCACAAGGGCCAGGTGTTTTTTAACTTACCATCACTCCTTCACTCACTCCTGACCCTTCCACTCACATTTCCACACTACATATAGTTTTATTTCACAAAATCAGTGCTCCAGCGTAGTCACAAGTTGTAGCACGCCCCGTCCCGCAGCGGGGCGGGAAGACCCCCATGATGCAGCATAACACCAAGGGCCCTTTTGGTGTGTGAGGGATATTTTAACAAAACTGTGTGCTTCCCACCACTGTACGAAACACACTGGATCTGGGAGAACACGTTTATACATTCTGGGGTGGTTCCTTTTTGTTTCTTATATACTGACTTGAGGAGCACGTATCCACCTTGTAGTGCTCTTGGAGCAATACCTCTTCACTCTCTATATTGTTTACATGGCAAGACAAAAGGTGGCAAATCTTTGGCTGCTCTCGGGTCCAAAGCCTGGAACCTCCTACCTAGTCATCTGAGATCCACACAATCAGAACCCCTTTTCAGGAAACTATTAAAAACCTAGATTTTTGCAGCCCCTGTTTCGCTGTGCTCTTCACTTTTGATTAATCCGATCTGGCTATTCAAGTCCCCTGAAACCTAGCTAGATTTCTGCTTAGCGCCATGATGTTCCTTCGGAGCAATTGCTGCGCTTTATAAATATAATACAAGACAATACAACACAATACAAGTTTGGTGCTGCCTTGTGGCCCACTCTGTGCTTATCTGAAACCCCAGAGATTGAGCCCTGACACTGCTTTACTTACCTGTGAGCAGCGCAACTTCGATCACCCCCATCCACTATTGGTTAACATTCGGTGCTCAACCCCTAATTTGACCTTTGCACCCCGCTGCACCAGTGCGGCTGGTGGTACACTCTTTGTAATAATTTGAACCTTGCCTGGTGTTGACCTGAAACTCGGAAAACTAGATTTGTAAGTCGTGTACTTACCTTCCAAATTGCATTCTTGTTTTCCTCCAATAGGTTAACATTGCTGAACTGAAAAATTGCAGTGTCCACTTTTTAAAGTGAAAAGTATTTTTATTGAAATACATACTCATCTTTTAGCGTACATCTTGGTCTTAAAATAAATCTTGAAAGAAACTTACTTTAATAAAGTTGGTGTGGATCTCCTGTGCCATGTGCCATTTATTAGTCACTATGTGTATAACATAAGTCTTACACTCCTCTGTGTTAGGCCTAAGGCTGCTCAACCACACTATCATAAATAGAGCAGTTTGGGTTTACACTGAGCCCTGTACACATCTGAGGGAATCCCTGGACTCTTTACACTATATAACCAATAACTGGTATATCACATTAGGAGCCAGCTTTATGCAGATACAAATTGACAACCACAAACACAAATTGCCCGTTGATGCACCGGTGACCTTGCCTAAACCCATGAGCTTGATCCCCACCTTGCTCATTGACTTGGAAGCGTTCAGATGGGTATCGGGCTTCAGAATAAACATCTAGAAATCCCAGGTTTTGAACCTCAGTATCTCACAGGGCACCCAAGACTCTTTTACCTTGAGAGCCTCATCCCACTAATGTGGGCTAAAGACCATGTAAAATACTCAAGGGTCAAGGTATGTCCTACCATCAATAGAATAGCATCCCAAAGCGTCTCTGATTTAATTACATCCATCCAAAGGGACCTACAGTCCTGGCAACTGGGCGGTCTGTCATGGCTGGATAGGATTGTGGCAATTAAAATGCCACTTCTGTCTAAAATCTTATATTTCATGCAAACGATACCACTACAGACCCAATACAAAGCTTTATCTGAGAAGGTAAAAAGCCACAATTGGGAAAGAAACATGCCTACCTATCCCTAGAGGCAGGAGGTCTGAGAACCCCAACCTCATGAATTAATACCTAGCAGCCCACATCAGGTATACCATAGAATGGAATAGAACTGTCCCCGATAAAGGAAAGGACATTTTTACAGCGCTGAAGGAATTCATTCATTTGCACAGCTAAATGCTGACTTTGGAATCCTCAAGAATCAGATACTGGGTAACTCACCCCTCCATTAAACCACTCATAAATAGACACTTACTCCCTTTGAAAAATGGGTCATCACAAAACCAAATGTCAAACACATTCCGTCCAGTTTCTCTGAAATGCCGCTTGTCCACAACACCCACCAGGAAATCTGCCATGCAAATGAGGTGGAAAGCAGAAGTAGAACATACTCTCTCCGAGGAGGAGAGATCTAGCATACACTTTAGAACTTGCACTTCTGCAATTAGTGTCTCTTTCAAAGAGGCCATGTTAAAAACCACACAATACTGAACTACACCCCCTTCTATATCAATAAATTGAACCCAACACAGCCATCCCATTTCCTGAGGAAGTACGGAGCGAGGGCATCCTGACTCACGTGCTATGTCGATGCCCCAAACGAGAATGATATCGGCACGATCTTTTGTACGAATATACCCCAATTCCCTGCATAAATCCTCCTCAGCCTCCCTAATAAACAAACATACCCCCTACAGTCCACACAAGGTGGAGCAATATTGCTGACCCTCTGCGCCACTAAGCAAGTGATCACCACCCAATGGGGAAGTGAGGCGGCCTCAGAATACGATGCCTGGTTGCACAGACCATGGGAGCATAGACATAAATGGATCATGACAGGGGTAACGGGCAGCCTCAGCAATGTAAACTTGTAAAATATGCCTTCCTGCCAAATCCAGAAAGCACAATGGAGGGGCTACTGTCCAAACTGTATGCTTTGAGCCAAGGTTGGCAGAAGTACTTCCTGCAGGAAAAGATCTAGGTAGGCATTGGAGCAGACAATTGACGTGTCGCCAATAGAAGTAAATTTACTAAGATCTCAAGAAAATATTGAATAAAGTGGGGTCTGTGGAACAATCGGCTAGAGACAACAGAGGGGCAATAAAGACATTACAAATTAAGGTAAAGCAAATTCAGATTACTGATGGCCAGAGCAGAAGATGCACAGCGAGGAGAAACAATATAAAGATTGTTGAAATATTGGAATGGAGTGAAGGCCCTGGCACTAAATTATTTGTAGAACACTGGATTGTGAATGAGTTAAAACCTAAATAACTGCCCTTCTTTTCAGTTGAGAGAGCACGTGGGAGACTGGGACTTCCAACCCTCAAAAGGCCATCAAGCCCACCTCCTGAATTACAGGGATAGGGTGCAGTGACACAGGGAGCAAGTAAACATGGTATGGTTCTGAATCTCTGTTCCCAGGCGTTACGTTAGTGGTCCAGAAGCAGAGAACAATTTCTGACGCATTCAAGAGGACAATATGAGAAAAAGAACTTCAATAGATGATGATGTTCCTGGCATACTTGAAGGTTATCATGGAGGGAAAGATATGGCACTTATTGACACCTGAGGAGGCATGGGAGTGGACAGAAGAATGGTGCACTGTCCCATCGAAGGGAAGAGACGCATGTCATAGACCCAACACAAGTTCAAGAGAAACTATGAGAGAAAAGAACATTAAGAGAGAAACTTTAGAGAACCAGAGGGAAAGGGAAAAATAAATCCTTGCTGGAACACCTCTGGCTATGGAGACCCACAGATTAGATGAATTGGAGCACACAGACATTTTATCCAGCAGTGATCACTGTAAGCAAGTTCTAAATACTGTACTTACGCTAAAGGATGTATGCCAGATGAGATAATATGCGCAGTAGCCATGAGCTATTTAAGATATATAACTTGTTTGGTTAATGATGCATAAAATAAATAGAAACTATAGATATGATGTGTAGGGCCCGAGATGAGGTGTAAAGGAGGCAATATAGCCAACGTCCGCCTGTAAAGGTGGTGGCTCCCCTGGTGGCTCACCTGCATCTCCAGGAGGTCTCTGTGTTTCCATACCTGGAAAACTGACTGGTGCAGGCCTCCTCTGCCCTGGTGATGTCTCATCATCTGTCTTTGACCAACCATACGCTCCAGAGTCAAGGCTTCCTTCTGAATTTTCCAAAGTGCCAATTTCTGCCTGCCACCAGGAGGTCTTTTATAGGGGCGGTCTTCGACTCTGTTCTGGGCAAAGTGTTCCTGCTTCCCTCCCGGAACCTGCATCTGCAGGCTTTGTTGGGGTCTCTGTTATCTCAGCCCTTGGTCCCGCTGCTTCATTGAATGGCGGTTCAGGGGCACATGGTGGCCTCAGAGTTCACAGCGCCGTGGGCCAGGTTGCAACTTCGCCCTTTGCTAGCATCTTCAGCACTTTGTTCATTTTCCTGTTCAGGATTTGTCCTTGTTAGTCCCGGTCCCTCCGGATGTGGTGCCCAGCCTGCAGTGGTGGATGGATGCTTCCAACCTCTCTTTGGGCATGTGGTTGCGTCCTGCGTCACCGCTGGTTCTGAAGACTAACAGCGGCGGCCAGATCAGCTAAGTGCAGTGTGGGGGTGGGGTAGGGCAGGGTACGTCAGGGGGAAGGCGACAGACTAGGTATAATTAAATAAATAAACAATACCTATTCTGACGACGAATGCCAGTGCCCTGGGATGGGGTGCGACTCTGGGTCAGTGGACCGTACAGGCTCATTGGCTAGGGTCGGAAACCAGGCGCTCTTCCAACTGGAAGGATCTGTTGGCTGTGGAGAGGGCCCTTTGGTACTTACAGGGTCATCTGTTGGGTTGCAATGTTCTGGAGCGGTCCACCAACACTGTGACTGTGGCTTACGTGAATCATTAGGGCAGTACTCACAGTCGTTCTTTGAATCTTGTGGCCTGTGCTATAGCGGGTTGGGTGGAGCAGCATCTCCAGGCCATTTCGGCTCAACACTTCAGGAGCACGGACAATGTAGGAGCACGGACAATGTAGTGGCAGATGCCCTGAGTTGCAGGTTTCCTTCCTGTCTGCTGCAGTGTCTGTCTCCCAGGGTGTTCCGCTTGGTTTGGTGGAGGTTCGGGACTCCCAGTATGGACTTGTTTTCTTCCAGGACTAATGCTCTCCTGCCTCTCTTTTGTTCCCGGGTTCCCGAGCAGGGAGCATGGGGTGTGGAGGCCTTGTCCGTCACGTGACCTCCTTGGCTGCTGTGTGCCTTTATCCCTTTACCCTCATTCCTGCATTCCCGTTGAAGGTCCAGTGGATAGGGTGCGCATGTGTTGTCTGTTACCTCACTGGCCCCAGAGTTCTTGTTTCCCACTGTTGGTGTGTCTGGCGGTGGGCCCTGCTTGGATCTTGCCGTGGCATCCATCTCCTCTGAGGTCTTCCTCTCCTCCCCGGCTGGTCCCGCTCACCTTAGCAGTCTGGAGATTGAGCAGCTGTCGCTAGGGGGGCGGGGTTTGCCTGACCATATTGTTTCGTCGATGAAGGGTTTTCGCAGTATGTCCACTTTGTCTTCTTTTTCTAACCATTGGTCTTCGTTTAACAGATGGTCTACTCTTCATGGTCTGACCTCTACTTCTTGTTCTCTCTCTGACATTCTGCAGTTCTTTTTGGACGGGTTCCATAAAGGTTTTGCACTCTCTACCCTGAAGGGCCAGTGGGCGGCTGTCCGGGATTTCCAGGGTCCGGCTTCTTTGTCCTCTGCATACGGTCTGTTGGTGTCTCGGCTGTTCCGGAGCTTTTCTCTGTCCTCCTCTGCTGTCCGGTCTTCGATGTCTACCTGGGCTCTTTCTCTGGTCCTGCATGCTCTTCAGTCCTCTCCTTTTGAACTTTTGTTGACTGTGGATGTCAAGTTCTTGTCTTTTAAAGTGGCTTTCCTGGTGGCCATCACTTCGGCTCGGAGGTTAGGGAACTTTCAGCTTTACATTGTTCTCCCCCTTATTTGAGGTTTATGGAGGATGCTTTGATTTTACGTTTGGATCCTGGTTTTCTTCCTAAAATTCGCTCTAAGTTTCATATGTCTCAGGAGTTGGTGTTGCCTTCTTTCTACCGTTCACTTTCTTCTCCTGAGGAACACTTGTTGCACTCTCTGGGTGTGAAGCGTGCTTTTCCTGTGTATGTGGACAGGTCTTCTGTCTTTTATGCTTCTGACAGTCTGTTTGTGACTTTTGGTCTGGCAGGCCGTGGGAAGGCTGCCTCTCGGCTGACCCTGGGTCATTGGATTAAGTGCGCCTTTTCTTTGGTTTTTCAGGGCTCTGGTTTGCCCTGTCCTTCAGGGGTCCAGGCCCAATGCACTAAGGGGGTCCCGGCTTCCCGGGCCACCTTTAATGGGGTGGCTTTGGATGAGATCGGCTGTGCTGGGTCTGGAGCTTCTGAGTCCACTTTTATTCAACATTATAGGTTGAATTGAACTCTGGGAGACCATTTGAATATTGGGTGTAGTGTTTTGCATGCTGTGTAGCCTGATGCTCCTCACTTGAGTTGTTTTCATGCCATTAAAGTTCACTGTGGTGCACTTCTCTTCTGTGTGTTGTCTGGTTTTTTTTGCCGGTGTGCCAAAGGCCTTCACCTTGGAGGTGTGGGCTTTGGTATACCTCATGTGTTATGACTGGGTCAAGGACAAGGGATGTGGAGGTATTGTCCTGATTACTTACCGGTAATCCTCATTACTCTTAGTCCTAATCGTCCTTGACCCAGTTATCTTTTCCACCCACCCTCCCTGTGTCAAGCCTTTGTTGTGCTTGTTATGTCAGGAAGTGATATGCTCCAGCTATAGTATTACATCCCCTGGCAGGAGGGTGGGTGGAGTTAGCAAGCATTTCCTGTTTTGTTTCCTGTCAGTGAATATTACCTCATGTGTTAAGACTGGGTTGAGGATGAGTAGGACTGTGAGAAAGCACCTCAAACCCCCACACCAACCCACAACTTACCTCTCCACTCGTCGCCACGGTCTCCATTCCTCCCAGGTCCTGATGACGACAACGAGGTCTGGAAAAGAAATAACCAAACAATAAGAAAGGATTATTCTTCATTTCCACTAGGCAGAAACTACTCAATACAACAAAAAAACCAATCAAACAGCGGTGGCGTGCAGCAGAAGGCCCAATCAGCAAACACAGTAGGTGGAGAAAAGGAGAGGAGGAAACAGACAGAGAATACCTTTGGGGAAGACGCCGATGGGAGTGAAGTCCTCGGGAATGGCGCCGTCGAAAGAGAGGCCATTGAGGAGGCAGTCACTGCGAAGGAGACCACCGGGGAAGACACCAGTGAGGAGGACACCACCACAGAAGATGCCGAAGCCGAGGGATCTCCAGATGTGTGGAGCGAGGTGTGGTGGTCCCCGGAGGACGCACAGGAGCGTTGTGGCAAGAGGCCGCACGTGACATAAAAGGGGGTAAAGGCAGGGAGGTCGAGAGGTTGTAACGTCTCTATTTCCTTTTAGGGGCTTCGTTTTCTTTTGTGATCCACTTCTATCCTTTACTTCCCCTCACTTGTACCCCTCCCCCTTTTCTTTAAAGCACATGGGAGTAAATCTAAGGGGACTACTCAAAGACATGACAAGAGTCTGAAAATGGGGCATACAAGGCTGGACTGCCTATAAAATATGTTTGTTTTTTTCTGCTCTGCACAAATTCCTCACTTGTGATGTGGTGAAAAGTTGAAATGCCCAACCGCCCCGGTCATACTTACCGTTTTATTGTTGTTGTTCTGCTTTCCTTGCAAGCCTCTTGGGATCCCCCTCCAGAATACCGGAACACCTAGAAGGAACCAAAGAAGAGAAAATTACCCGAAAGAACTCCTATTTAGATAAGCCTTTATTGGAAAAGAACTACTACTGTTGTACGTTAAGTTATTATCTGGAATAAAAGACCACCCCAATATTACACCGATATGGCCTCCTCACTTCTGTTTCTGCTCGTCCCTCCCACAAGGACTATGAGTAATGAGGATTACCGGTAAGTAAGCAGGACATTACACCTGGTAATGCTTATGGAAAGGAGGTCAGGGACTACATTTCCCAGGTTGTGTTTCAGTGATGTCCCAAGCAACTGGTTAGAGACTGTACTTGAGGTGCGTGTGATCCAGCGCGAAACCAGGGAGAAAAAAGGGCAAAATTTACATCTATCCTACCTACGTCGCAGACCCGACGTCACACTAACTCATTCACACACGTAGTCATTGGTGGGGCCCATAACACCAACACTCGCACATTTCTCTCACAGGTCTGCACACATGAGGAGGAGGGATGCGCTGGACATGTGGGGGAGTACCTTATTACCTATGGGGAAGAAAAGTTATTTACAGAATATACATCAGCATCACCCCTATAGGATTCTAACCTTAAACATCAAGGCACTCCACCACTTGGTCGACGGACCAATTAGTTGGACTGGTTGATGATGATTTAGAACCAGCTAAAACACATTTAAGACTCAGAATCCTCTACTCTCTTCATTGAAAAACCACAAACTCATAATTTCTGTTAATCAAGTTTTGGTTTATCTAAATATTGTTTGCAATTAATATTAGCATTTTGGTCAATCAAAGTTTAGATTTTGTTCAATCAGCACAAATCGCATGACATTTATATTTACCTATTCTTGCTATCTGGAGTTTTCCTAATTCATTTGGCTCTGGATAGCCGAATTTTAGCCGCTAATTGTCCAAATAAAGCAGGCCAAAGCTCAAAGTCCGAAAGTTCTTTGCTCAGCACGTTATAGTCCCAAAGATCTCCAAAGGACCAGAAATTGTGCAAGCATCTGTCATCGCCTGTGGGGCGATAAGGGAATGCAGTCATCGAAAACCGCAGAATGCCAGAATCTCCAATCTAAACCCCTCCCTATTCTACTACCCTTTTTATAATAAAATTCGGGATAACATGAAACATTCTTAGGCTAAGAAGGCCGATGATTGGCTCATTTGAAACGTCCGATATTCACATTACTTGAGGTTCTCATGGATTTTGCTGGTTCACTTCCTCTGTCCATGTTGCCCTTATGCAACAATGTAAAAGTTTTGCTTGTATGTCCCAAATGTTCATTTAGACCAGATTTTACTGACTGAAGTTTGGCAGTCCTCCATGTTCCTTTCCTTGACCAGGAACACTGTGCCTTGAGGTCGCCTGGAGGTCTACGGAGCCATCTGAGTCTGCGCAGTAGGCATCGTGCTCACGAGACGGTGGCCACTTCTGAACTCCATTTCAGACGCCATATTTTGGTAGGCCCAAATGCCAACTTAAGCGAAACAAACACAAAAGAGTAATTAATACAAATAAATGAAGATTCTAATGTTAAACCCTCAATAATCCCTTTATGTATTAGTATTTTCCTAGCTTTTAGCGACATTTAAAGCAATATAACTCACCCTTACGGTCCAAAACGGGAACGCAAACATCACAAAAGCAACATAAATCATGCGATATCCTATTACCACACGTACTACTATTAATATGCGTACATAATTTAGTTATTAGAGTTATTCTGCCATGCGAATAGCAATAAGTCTCACGTGTAATTGATGTTAAATAAAGTTGCAAATAGTTGGTTAATATAACACAGCAAACCGTTAGTCAAATTATAATATAAGTAGGTTATATAATTAGTATTTTCATGCACAATAGAGGAGGTATACAAAATTTTGCTTTACCTGCTCCATCAATCCCCCCTTTGGTGATTTTTAATATCATCACAAATCCCTACATTTTTGATAAAATTTGTAAATAGAAATGAATTCAGTTCTCTTAAAATTTTTGTTAGATCACATGATTGTTTCCCCTGTCTCTTCTTCTCTTG
The DNA here is from genome assembly GCF_964204655.1 of Triturus cristatus. Classification (NCBI taxonomy): domain Eukaryota; kingdom Metazoa; phylum Chordata; class Amphibia; order Caudata; family Salamandridae; genus Triturus; species Triturus cristatus. The sequence continues at coordinate 910,104,969 of NC_140588.1, forward strand.
TCTTTTTATACATATTCTCTTTCCATTCTTCTAATTCTACCTCTTCAAATTCTCTTTCTTTTCTTTCTTTCTCTCTTTTCTTTACAGTTTCTCTTTTTATGTTATTTCGTATTTTTCTTCTTTTGCTACAGAATTAATACTAGAATAATCACACATGTTACTGGAAATAAAATCTTATCAATAAAGGTACTACCTAATTTTAATAAAAAGTCTTTAATAGTAGAAAACCTTTTTCCGATCTTTTCCCAAATTCCTTCAACCTCCAGTGGAACAATGTCCTCATGCAAATCAGTTATATTCTTTATGTACATCTTTAAATCTTGACTTTCGTCAGGAATATAAGTACAACAAGGTTGAACCTTCAGCATTCCACAGACTCCACCCTCTTTTGCCAAAATTATATCAAGGGCAAGTCGATTTTGCATCACCATGGCTCTCATGGCAACCATTTCGGTATTTACCAATAAAAATCCTCCAGCAGTGCTTGTTGATGAGCGATCCACTACTGTTGATAATTTTCAAATTTTATGTGCATTCAGAGATATTCCAACTGCTGGTATCAACGCTCCAAAAATGTCTCCTACAATTTCTGACCAAGATTCTCTTCTTTTACGTGTTAGTTGTCTACCTATCTCGTGTGCACCATCTTTTCCTCTTCCCACATGAAATATCTTTGGGAAAACCAGGCCTAGATAACATGTGCTATACCAATGGTCAGGTAATCGATAATAAGCTTTGTTCCCGCAGATAAAATATAATCCAGGAAATACCGGATCATTTCCTCCTTTAAATCCCCATCCACCCATGATTCTATAAGTATCATGGCAATCACTTGCACCTATGAAATAGTTATCATATGCAGTTTGATTTCTTCTAATACACAATTTCCCTTTCTGAGGCCAATCCAGAGCCATTGCTGGACTAGCTTCTCCTTTCAAATGTTTTTCTCTTTTAACATCCCAAACTGTCTTTTCTTCTTTTTCCTAAGGTACCTTCTTTTGCATTTTTATTCTCCTTTCTTCTACCATATCTAAGAAAGTCTTCTCCTCTCTTTTCAGACTACAAGTTAGATTATTTTTGAATACTGACTCTAATGTTAATTCTATAGTTTCTATGAAAAATTCACCTAACACTTTACCAGGTTTTACTTTATTCAGTTTATGGACTTCAGGTACTTGTGAAAATATGTTATCTACATCTGAAAAATAATATTCTAGTTTCCCTATTTTGTAAAACAAACTTGCTAATACGCTACATGTTATTCCATATGTCACTGGAAGGTGATGGCACTTCACTCCCTAAGACACTGATGCAGGCAACTGCATGCATACATAGCAGTCTATCACATCCATTGTTTTTACGTATTCATATAATAATTTAGAGAAAACATTGTTAGAAAAATCAGTTATGGACATATCTTTAGGTAAATAATTTCTATCTATTTTAGTCGGATAAATCTTCTGAATCTTTTCTACATCAGTCTTATTCTCACTATGACCTTCTATTGTTTCTAATGTAACCTTAAATGAGACCATTAAAGCCAGCAAACTCCACAAAAGCATTAGTAATCTTGTACAACAACAACACATTTTGCACCATCTTCGAAGGAACACACATGTAGATTTTCTACTTTCTGTGTTTGCCATTTCGGAAAATGATCAGTGTCTTTTGACTTAGCCTTGTATATTTCACAACTAGTTTTGTCTAAACCCAAGGCTCTAAGCAACTACTTGGCTCTTTTCTGTTATGTCTTTTATTTAGTAATTTTCAAAATTCTCCTTTGAGAGTACTTTTGTCTCTTCAGTTTGGAATTTGATCGTCTTTCACTTTTCTTTCACAATCTTGATTCAGAATTTCCTGAACATCCGTCTCTTCCCCGATGTCGGACAAGATAACTCTCAGGATTTCCGATTCTTCGTCGTCCTCAACCACTTCTGAGATAGTCACCTCTAGATCTCCTTGGCTGTCTACCTCTTCTTGTACTTCAGGAAGTGCCACTTACGACCTTTCTGGTGACTTATACTTCTGGTTAGGTTATCTAGTCCTTTTGTTTTCCTCTGATGGTGTCTGTTCAACGTCTTCTGATTTCTCTTGGCTAGACACCTCATTCACTTGTTCAGCTCTGGATGATTTTACTCGTGTCAATCTGTATCTCAATCTCTTTATCTTGTTTGGCCAAATTTCATCTTTTGCTGGCCTCTTTAACTTATTTCCCTTTTCATTTCTTTCAGTTCTGCATGTTCTTTTCCTCAGGACTCGACCTTCTGGTACTTCTTCGCCACTGTCCTCAGATTTAGTTCCAACTTGACTCTTACTTTCAGTAGTCCTTCTTTCCACCACTTCCTTTTTCTTATCTACTTCTGTCCCTCCTCGTGATTCTTCCACACAATCTTCCTGCTGACTAACTGTCCCTTCTTCTACCTGGATGTATGGTTTCCCTACATCTCCTCGGGGGTCTTCCGCTACAATCTTTCCCTCTCTCTCTGTATCTGGTACCTTACCATCTACTTCTGTTATTTCAGGTGGCATTTTTCTTGACTTTTCATACAGAACTTCTTTATCAAGAATTTCTGTGACAGTCTCTTCACTGTTTTTATTTACACTCTTGTGTGCTTGTTCTGGTTCAATGTCTGATTCTGAGCTGGTGTCAGAAATTTGCAATTTTCTTCTTAATGGTAGATTCTCTGGTGCTATAGCTGAACTTGGTTCTGACTCCCCCCTTTCAGGAGTTGGTCTTGCTCGTATTTCTTCTGTATCTGATTCGGAAATTGTATCAGATTCTTCAAAGTATTCTTCTTCTCTGTTATCTACTGGATTTGGAATTCGCAAGGTATGACTAGCATGAATCCAGTTCTTCACTCCTGCACATTTTACAGCTGTCATGGTGGTCAGGATCACCTGACGTGGTTTACCCCACCTTGGGACCAAACAATTTCTTCTTCTATGCACTTTTATTCTCACCCAGTCACCTGGGCTCAGATCATGAGCTGGCTTCTTTTCAAGAGTGGTTGCATCCGATCCAACCTGATGAAACACAGAATGAATGGAATCAGCCAACCCCTTGCAATAATCCAACACCAAGTCATCAGATATAGGTAATAGCTTGTTGACAGGTATGAAAACATGTCTCATAGCTCTCCCCATCACAATTTCATGAGGACACAAGCCAGTATTCCTATCCGGAATAGATCTAATAGTCATGAGTACCAGAGGCAAGACATCAGGCCATTTCAAACCTGTGGCTAAACACATTTTTCCCAATCTATTTTTAATGGTGCCATTTACTTGCTCCTCCACACCAGAAGCCTCCGGTGATAGGCACAATGTAGTTTCTGTTGTACATTCAATGCTTCACAAATTAATTTCATGATTTCATTATGAAAATGTTTTTCTCTATCTGACTCGATCGTGACTGGAAAACCAAATCTGGGAATGAACTCTCTCAATAGTAGCTTTGCTACTGTAATTCCATCACTCCTTCTAGTTGGGTATGCTTCCACCCATCGAGAGAACAGGCAAACTATCACTAGAACATACCTCAACCTGTTGCAGGGGGGCATTTTGATGAAGTCAATCTGCATTCTTGTGAAAGGCCTTCCTTCTTGTCCTATCGTTCCCAAACTTACCACTGTTTTTCTTCCAGGATTGTATTGCTGACATATAAGGCATCTTTGACAAAGGCTTTCAGCTATAAGTCTGAATTTTGCATTATACCATGTCTGTTTGAAAAGTCTGATCATAGCATCTCTTCCTACATGTGCTTGTCCATGATACATCCTTGCCATGGTAGAAACCATGCTATCAGGCATGACTGGTCTTCCATCCCGATAAACCCACACATGATCTGTCTCCCGTGGTGCACATCCTGCTTTTACCCACTGTCTCCTTTCCTCATCTCCCGCTTCTTCCTGTAACTGCCTCACTTCTTCCCATGTATTCACAGTGTTAGTAAACAGCAAGGGACATGAATTCATTTCTTTTTCCCTTCCTCGATTTACAGAGTTCTGATTTCGTGCACAATACTGAGCTATGTCGTTGGCAAACTGATTCCCAGCTGAAATGTAATCAGCAGACTTTGAGTGTGCAGCACATTTCACCACTGCTAACTGCTTAGGCAGCTATATCGCCTTAAGCAATTTTCCAACCACTTCAGCATTCCTTATAGGAGTTCCACTCGATGTCAAAAACCCTCTTTGGGACCAAATCTGTCCAAAGTCATGCACCACACCAAAGCCGTACTGACTATCAGTTATCACAGTCACTCTCACATTCTTTCCCAACTTGCATGCTCTTGTTAATGCAAAAAGTTCAGCAACCTGGGCTGATTTTACTCCTTTCAGATAAGATGCTTCCAGTACAGCTGCTACCGTACATACTGCATACGCTGCACTCAAAATTCCCTCATCCGTTCTCAGGCATGATCTATCCACGAACATCACGTAATCACTTTCTTTCAAAGGTACATCTTTTATATCAGGACGTGGTTTGGTACAAATATCAAGCACTTCCAAACAGTCATGATCCACATCATCTCTGACTTCCACATTCTCAGCATCAGGTAACAGTGTTGAAGGGTTCACATTCAGACATCTCACAAGGCTCACATTCATTGCACCTAAGATGACTTTCTCATATTTAGTCAGACGACTATGCTTCATGAACTGAGTGCGGCTCCTTGTTAAAAGGATTGCCACATCATGAGGAACAAACACTCTCACAGGATATCCCATCGTAATTCCTTCACTCTGTTCCAGACTCTTACAAGTAGCAGCTAAAGCTTTCAAACAAACAGGCAAGGCTACAGCTACAGGGTCTAACATAGCTGAAAAATATGCAATTGGTCTCCTCAACTTTCCGCGTTTCTGTATTAACACAGAAAGTGCACATCCATTTCTTTCGCTGCAATAGAGTTCAAATTCTTTCTCATAGTCAAGCATGCCAAGCGCTGGGGCTTCACACAAACCATCTCTCAATTGTTTAAAAGCCTTCAACTCTTTTTTATTTAATTCAACTGGATCTTTTACATCACTCCTTGTCAATCGTACCAGAGGTTTTGCAATCAATGAAAATTTACTAATCCACTGACGGCAATATCCAACCATTTCAAGAAACATTCTCACTTCTCTCTGAGTCATTGGGGCTCGCATTCCTTTTATTATCCTGATTCTATCTGCAGTTACTTTTCTTAGTCCTTTTTCAATTTTATGGCCCAAATATTGTACTTCTTTCTGACAGAATTGCTATTTCGATGGGGATACTTTAAGTCCTCCATCTGCCAAATGATTCAACAATGCAATTGTATCCACTACACAAGCTTCTCGAGTTCTCGATGCCACAAGTAGGTCATCAATATATTGGACCAATACCAAAGTTGTGGGCATTTTTAAATCTTCTAGAGACTTTTTCAGAATCTGATTGAATATCGAGGGACTCTCTGTATACCCCAGTGGGATTTGGCACCATGCCAAAGTTCGTTCACCAAACCGGAACGCAAAAATCTGTTGGGTGTCAGAGTACAACGGAAGGGAAAAGAAAGCATGACACAAATCAATCACTGTTGAATCATTTGGCAGATGGAGGACTTAAAGTATCCCCATCGAAATTGCAGTTCGTATGCACTCGTATCCGCATAGTCTCGTCAGCCCACTTGATGACCTCCTCCGGAGTATCAAAGAAGTGAGTATGGGACTGATACACTACCCGCAGGCCAGCCGGAAACAGCAGAGCATATGGCAGCTTAAGGTCTCTCAGGCGGGCCTTCGCGGCCATGAAGGACTGACGCTGCTGCTGCACCAGACGGGTATAATCAGGGAATATCGAGATGCGTGCATTTTCATATTGCAGTGGCTCTTTAGCCCGGGCCTGTTTCAGAATGGCATCCCGGTCCATATAGTTCAGGAATCTCGCTATCACAGGTCTCGATCGCGCCCCCGGCGGCGGCTTCTGCACTAACGCCCAGTGGGCCCGCTCCACCACGAAGCAGCGTGACAGCGCGTCTGGCGGGAGCCAACCCTCCAGCCAGTGTGTAAGGAAGCGTTCCATATTACCCGCCTCGCATCCCTCCGGAAAGCCCACAAATCTCAGGTTGTTCCGCCGGGCCCGTCCTTCTGCGTCTTCCACCCGAAGCGCCAATCCCCGCTGAATCTTTTCCATGGATGCCATTTTTTGCTTCAGCGTGGTAACATCATCCTCAACCCCTGAGATCCTGGTCTCCGCCTCTGTGATGCGAGACACTGCATTGCGCAGATCTTGGCGCAGCAATGTAACATCCGACCCAACCGCCCCGATCTTGGCATCTAACATATCTCTGGATTGAGTTATGGCCGCCATTAGGGCCGCGTTATCCGGGATAGTCTACGATGGACCCCCGGTCGCGCCAGCCACCGCCCCGGGACCGGTAAATTTATCAATTGGGCCATGGCGCGTGGAGCCACCACCTTTATCCCTCGGCATGTCTTTCTCCGGGGATCCCCAACCAGATCAGTCAGAGCAGGGCCGAACGTCAGAACAGCCACCCCAGGCTCAAGAAGTTCCCTCCAGGGGGCCTAGCTTCACGGACCCACGCGGAGGTAGGTTCACAGACTCAGTACAGTCCTGCCAGATGTTGGGCGGCCTCCCCGAGCGCTCCGGACAACGATCGACCAGGAGCCTCCAGACCGGTCGCCCTCAACGAAGCCGTCCCCCAGGCCCAGGGCCACAATGCACCAACGCAACTCGGCCGATCTCACCAGCAATGGCGCACCGCTATGGCAGTCGGCAGGGTCCCAGGCGCTGCCACGTACGTGTCGGGCGCCCCGATATCATCACACTCCGCTCCTCCGTCTAGGGGCAGCCCTCCGATCCATCGCAAGCGTCACTCCTCCTCCCTGCTTACCTCCGCGGCCCGGTCTGGCCGCCGCAAAATCGATCGCCGCTCCGCCTAAGCCGTCACTCGCCTCCAGAGGTAGGCCCTCGCCTCTAGTCTGCCGCGAGTATCCGTCCACGCGTGGATAGCCTCCTGCACGCGGGTGAGGATCAGAACCCAGTCAGGCAGCGTCTCCGTGGCCCACCACGTCCAGGGGGCCCTCACCACCGTTACTCCAGGCCGTCTCTCCACTACTCCAACTCTCAGCCAGTGGGACCCGCGTTGGTGGCCGTGATGACTCTTAGCGCTTCTTCTCCGCTAGTCCCCTCCATCGGGCCCTCTGCTACGGCCACCACTCTCTTGTCGTCGGGCCGATCCCAATCAGCTGAGCACCCGACCCCCAGTGGTGCGATCGGCCCCGTCACCTCCTCCACTGCGGATCTCAGGCCACCAGCGTCACTCGCCGCCGATCAGGGCCGGGCACACCGCGATCCGCCGCTGCCAGGGGCCGTCCGGATGCAGCACTCGAGTCCCCGGCTGCAGCAGCGTCTCTAGGCCCGGGCCACGCGCGGCGTGACTCCACCGCCGGTAGCGCACCCGGGCACCCAGAGCTCCGTCGGTCAGCTGTGCGGGGGGGGGGAGATGCCCCTACACCCCCTTCCGACCCAATGTGTGGCCGGGGGGACCAGGATATGTGAGGATATTGCCGCGGCTGGACGGAGCTCAGCTAACTCGCGTCCGCCATTGCAGCTCCGTTAATCAAGTTTTTGCTTATATAAATATTGGTTGCAATTAATATTAGCATTTTGGTCAATCAAAGTTTAGATTTTGTTCAATCAGCACAAATCGCATGACATTTATATTTACCTATTCTTGCTATCTGGATTTTTCCTAACTCATTTGGCTCTGCATAACCGAATTTTAGCTGTTAAATTGTCCAAATAAAGCAGGCCAAAGCTTAAAGTCCGAAAGTTCTTTGCTCAGAACGTTATAGTCCCAAAGATCTCCAAAGGACCAGAAATCATGCAAGCATCTGTCGTCGCCTGTGGGGTCGATAAGGGTGTGCAGTCATCGAAAACCGCAGAATGCCAGAATCCCTATTCTACTACCCTTTTTATAATAAAATTCGGGATAACATGAAACATTCTTAGGCTAAGAAGGCCGATGATTGGCTCATTTGAAACGTCCGATTTTCACATTACTTGAGGTTCTCATGGATTTTGCTGGTTCACTTCCTCTGTCCATGTTGCCCTTATGCAACAATGTAAAAGTTGTGCTTGTATGTCCCAATTGTTCATTTAGACCTGATTTTACTGACTGAAGTTTGGCAGTCCTCCATGTTCCTATCCGTGACCAGGAACACTGTGCCTTGAGTGCGCCTGGAGGTCTACGGAGCCATCTGAGTCTGCGCAGTAGGCATCGCGCTCACGAAACGGTGGCCACTTCTGAACTCCATTTCGGATGCCATATTTTGGTAGGCCCAAATGCCAACTTAAGCGAAACAAACACAAAAGAGTAATTAATACAAAGAAATGAAGATTCTAATGTTAAACCCTCACTAATCCCTTTATGTATTAGTATTTTCCTAGCTTTTAGCGACATTTAAAGCAATATAACTCACCCGTACGGTCCAAAACGGGAACGCAAACATCACAAAAGTAACATAAATCATGCGATATCCTATTACCACACGTACTACTATTAATTTGCATACATAATTTAGTTATTAGAGTTATTCTGCCATGCAAATAGCAATAAGTCCCACGTGTAATTGATGTTTAATAATGGTACAAATAGTTGGTTAATATATCACAGCAAACCGTTAGTCAAATTATAATATAAGAAGGTTATATAATTAGTATTTACATGCAAAAGAGAGGTGGTATACAAAATTTTGCTTTACCTGCTCCATCACCTGTCTTTGAGTTCTCTGTGCTACTCACCCTGGACACACTTTCTCCACCGGCAACGGACTCTCTGCAGGTACACTTCCTCTGTCTTCAGTTTCTTTTGCAGTTTTGGGCCATTGAACATACTTTGCTGAACCCGCTCTTGAGTGCATGTCTTCCCCTATTTTGAGCAGTTGGCTCGAGCCTTGTTGGTTGATTGGTACACTACTTTACTTTTTTGAGAGGGGCTATAGACATTGGACCAGCATACTTTAAGAACAAGAGCTTGATCTATGTTTAAAACATCATTTTTCTCTGATGCATATCTGTTTCGTTTCGCAGACTGTGATTAGTCCATTTTTCATTTTAAGGATTTACAATACGCGGACTTGTAGTTTTCCAATATACTATCCACAGCCTTGCCCTGGTCTGTCTAAGGTTTTGGCGAGTTGGAGCCAATACACCATACCTTAACGGGTAAGCTTGTTGAAATACTGTGACACCACAGTTGTGTGTCTGTTTACTATGGTCCACTGTTTGGGGTCTTATGGTTGTACTTCGATTTTTATGGCCCTGTCGTTATATCTAATAGATATGGACATATGTGAGAATTCTCAAAAAATCTCCAGATTGCCAAATGATTTCATGTATTATTTACTGGTCTCTTGATTGTTTCACAGATGCTGACAACGATCAGCAAAAGACACATTGATTGTGGGCCAGCGTCCGTACCATTGAAATTTTATAAAACTATTTTTTCTCTTTTTATGCTGTCTTACACTTACTTTACTCACAGCGTGAGAGGATATAGCTATTAGGTCCTGAGGAATGTCACACACCTCCTTGTAGCAAAATTGGTAGAAAGACTGTATCCCCATTATCACTTACAGGGTGAAGTTTCACACTCCCCCTTGCTGGTTTTAAAGTGCTCCATGAGGACATACATTAAAAATTGAGTCTTACAGGCACATGCATCAAACCTTTTTGCGATCGCAAACGGTGCGAATCGCAAAAATTGGCCGTTTGCGATCGCAAAAGTCAGTGTAGAAATGCATCAACTGAATATTTGCGAAAAACCAATTTTTCGCAAATATAAGGAATCGCAAAACATTCTGCGAATCAAATAGCGAATCGGTATTAGCGTCTCCCAAATAGGGAATCGCAAACAAAGAATCGCTAAATGGATGCATGAAAAATCGCAAATAGCGATTTCCATGAAAATCGCCATTTTGCGATCGCTAAATAAGAAGGATCACAACCAGGTGGTAATCATGAGTGCAAATCACAGACAGGTGAAAACCAACTGAAACCCATTTAAACACAGCCAGAATGAGCCAGCACTGTTCACAATGGCAGGGATTTACCTGATGGCGAGGAGGATGAGGCTGCAGGCTGCCGCACAGAGACGGAGGCGAATAAATGAGCGCATCTTCAGAGTCCGCATAACTTTGCTAGGCCAGCAAGAGGATGAGATATACGACAAGTATAGGCTCAATGCAGCAATGATCCATGACCTAATCAATGAATTGGACCCCATAATGCAACGACAGACACGTAGGACCAATGCCATCCCAACGCATGTGCAGGTCCTATGTTGCCTACACCTCCTGGCGTCAGGCAGTTTTCAGGGGGTCATTGCTGTTGCGGGAGGTGTGTCACAAAGCGCACTTTCACGAATATTGAAAGCATTCCTTGATGCCATGATGGCCGTGATCGGGTCTCACATCAAGTTCCCTACCACCGCCCTTGACCTTGCAAAAACCAAACAGGAGTTTTACCAGATAGCTCGTTTCCCACATGTATTGGGTTGTATTGATTGCACCCACGTGGCAATATGTCCCCCTGCAACACAGGAATATTTATATAGAAATAGGAAATGTTACCATTCCCTCAACATTCAGGTTGTTTGCAATGCCAAAAACATTATCACTGACATTGTTGCGCAATTTCCAGGGAGTGCACATGACTCTTATATCTTCAGGCAAAGTGGCATACACACCCGTCTTGTCTGGGGAGAATTTGGAGAGGGACATCTGCTTGGTAAATAGTTGTAATAGATTATCACTGTCATTGTACGTATGTCAATGTGAAGCTGCCACTGACTCTTTGCTCCATTACATGTAGGTGACAGCGCATACGCCTTGCGTAATTACCTTATGACGCCTTACCTCAATCCCACAACTGCCAATCAACAGAGGTACAATGCAGCACATATTTCGACAAGGAACATCATAGAGCGCACATTTGGGCTGCTGAAGAGCCGATTCAGATGTCTACATAAGACCGGTGGAGCACTGAAGTACAACCCTGAACAATGCTGCAAGATAGTAGCAGCATGTGCCATGCTGCACAATATAGCGACAAGGGGAGGAATGGACATCGAGGTGTCTGACAGCGAATCGGAGGATGGGAACCAGCAAGTGCCACACCACCATGCAGCACAAGGGGCAAGCGCAGCAGAAGGGCGTAGGAGAAGATTTGACATCACACAAAATTATTTCTGAGGTGAGTAATGATGACACAGAAACTAAATATTGCTATCAAAGTATTCTTTAATTAAATAAAAATGTCATGAGTGTTCAAGCACACTTGTAATCTGACCAGTGCAATGGACATAAGTGGTTTGCAAATGTAATTTTACTTGTCAGTCTGTGAAAAGTCAAATCCAAATAAATGGTTACGTCACCATAGTGGAATGTACTTGTACATGCCAGTCTAGCGCTTTTTCCCACGAACACCCAGACGCCTGTCAGACCCAGCATTGTCATCCGTAATGTTGGAAGCGGCTGGGGTACTGCTGCGTGTGTTGCGTCCTTCTGCAGTGCGGACTGGAACTGCCAAACTACTTAGGCTTGAGCCACCCTCACTACCCTCTTCGGGCGTGGAATTGTTGGCCGCAATTGTGGAAGCATTAAGCAAATCAACTGCATTGGTGACCTGGTCCAGTGCTTTAACCACATCCCCGCTCCAATGGCACATTTCAGTTTGCATGGTCACAGACCTACGTGCCAGCAGTGCAGTTGTCGTGGCCAACCTATTGTTTGATTTAGCAAACATTTTCAGGTGCAGCATTAGTTGACGATGCTGTCTCTTCTGGGATACATTTCCCTCATGCATCACCTTGCTCAGTTGCTGCACACTTTCAGACAGTACTGCTATGTTGCTAGCCATCTTGCCAATTTGCAATTGTACTAATCGTGTGTTTTTTGTCTGCAGGCGCTGCATACGGAGCATCTGTCCCTCAAGACCACCCCAGACATCACTTGGTTGCTCCTCCTGCTGTGTCCTGAGTGCTCTTCCTCTCCTACGCCGGACTCTGTGATTGGTTCTGGGGACCTGTGGTTGTGGTTGTGGGATGGAAGTTGTCTGGCCATGGCTGCCACCTGGTGTTGCATCAGCCTCATCATCACACTCCATGGTGACTAGGGATGGAACAGTAGCCCTGCGTGACTTTGTTGGACGTGAGGGATTTATTTGCACCACGGGTGTGTCCATCTGTTCACCTGCGCTGGTGTCCTGCATGTCTGGGGAATCGCTATCCACATCTTCTACACGTTGAGCATCTGTGAGGTGAAACAGTGCAAAACTGCATTATTTAATGTCTGTGATGAAAATGTCACAGTAATAAATTTTTGCCTATGTTAATGATTTTATACACTATTAAGCTTTTTTGGGTTGTTACTCTGTGATTTGACATTGTAACTGCTTGACCTGACTACATCTCCCATAATGCCCCTCACCTACTGAATACATCTGTGTAGTGGATGTTCAAAGTCTGCACTTGGGCTGTACTGTGGTCATGTTCTACCTTTACATTTTACAAAATAAGGTAACATACATTCATCTTACCTTCAGATGTGTTTGCTGCTCCGGACGTGTCCAGCTGGGTCACACCAACAACAGCTTCTGGCTGGATGGTGGATTCAACCAAGTCCTCCATGGGAGTGTTCCCAGTGTCTGTTGGTGTTCCCCCTCCTGTCTTCTTTGCCTCCTTGAGCCGGTCAGCAATGCGCACCTTAGCCCGACTGCGCAAGTCGTACCATCGTTTTTTGAGTTCTTCAATGGTGCGGTGTGTCACCCCAATGGCATTGACCCTGTTTTGGATCCGGAGCCAGATTTTCCTTTTCTCCTGCTCTGCCACTTTCAATGATGCCTTTCCAAACAGCTTATCATGGCTGTGGACTACTCCCTCAATGAGGGTGTCAATTTCTTTTTCAGCAAATTTAATTTTGCGTTTCCTGCCTGTTTGGCTCTCCTCTGCTGTTTGTGAGGCTTCCATTTGTTAGAAAAAGTTGTTCTACTGTCTCTGTCACACTCCTGTTCAGCTCCCAGAGCCAGCTCCCTCCTCTCCCTGAGATTGTGCACTGGAAATGAGGCTGGTGCTGCTCACTTCCTGGTTGTGATGTCATCAGGATGCATCAAAATGCGACTTCGGAATTTGCGATTACGCTAATTGCGAAATCGCTAATAGCGAGTTCACAAATGCCGAAATCGCAATTTAATTAGCGATTATTTGCGAATCGCAATTTTCTCGCATTTTTTTTGGTGCATCGTGTTTTGCGAGTCTTTATTTGCGATTCCTTGAAATTCGCAAATAAGGACTCGCAAATTCTCATTTTGATGCGTGTGCCTGCAAGTGTCCACTGTGAGGCATTTTAAAATTCCCTTCACTTTCCTTTCACTTACAGTCTGTCCCCCTTCAGTACAACCAGACAACCAGACAGCTCACATTGGATTGGTCTTACCTCTGACACACCCACTTCAAGCGCTCCTGTACTTTGTGTTGGAGTTGTAGCCCATACCACTATCAAGCTTGCTAGAGGTTTACTGATGAAGCATGCCACCTAAGTGTGGGTGAGGATTTCTGGCCTGAACACAAAATACTTTTTGTTCCTTACTGCTTCTGTTCTTTTCAAAGAGACCTTTAATTTGGAAGCACAACAAATCAGTTTGTTGCTGAAGGCAGGCTCCCCATACCATTTTCGTGTTGCGACATAGGTTGAGTCTCTAAATGCTTCCTTTTGGGCCCTTTTGTGTTGAGTTTACAGATACCCATCAGGGCACAGTGAGGCTGCTGCAAGATGAAGAGTATGCAGGGTTGTCATCTTTCACAGAGAAAAATTATATTTCAAACAGGAAAGAGTACTGGATTTTGAAGATTTTGTGGATCTTTTTTCCTGTCCGGCAATATAATGCTATTTGTCACCTGCCCAGTATCGGGTATTTTCAAGCTAAGACAGGTCAAACAAAATCAGGAAAATAGTGGTATTCTGGAGTAGTCTAAACTATTTGTAGATGTTTCTAAAACAAATAGAGACTGATTTACTGTGTTCAAAAACTATGCAGTAGATTTCACATAAGCTGTGTTTTTAAGTACTATCTTCTGGACGTTTCAGAATCTTGAAACATGTACAAATGACCAGTATTTGTCTCTGAAAAATGTGGCAACTGTAGGAAGTCTATCTTCAAGATCCATGTAACAATAATCAGTGATGGCAGCTATAGAAGGGGCGACTCTTCCTGCTCTCACAGATAGGTATCATAGATACAAGTTTAGAACACGTAGAGGCAACTTTATTCCTAATAATCCTAAACCTTATTAGAGCAACATCTTTTTAATAGGAGCTGGGTCTCTACCTGCTCTCACTGACAAACAACGGGCATTGTAGACATAGGCTGAGAGGAATTAGAGGCCCTTTCATTTCGAAAAAAAAAGCTTATCAGAGCAACACCTTTTTATAACAAGCACTAGAAAGCCAAAATCTATAGCCTTTGCAACCTTCTGTGTTTTTTTTATTGCAGGGGTATGCAGCAAAATGAAAAGAAAATGTGCAGTCAGAGCCATGCCTAGTACCAGGCATCAGGTGTTAGACTAACGCATTTTAGTGTGGTGGTCCACATCACTTCACTCAAATTCATTAGTCCCTCATTTTTAGTGCCTTGACACCACTTGCGTGCTGTGAGGGAAAAGCTGGTAGTGACCAGGACTGTCGCAGCTGCATTTACAGCAGTGCTATGCAGACAGTGCTCCAAGACTCATACTGGCTGCTCAATCAGGTCTGTTTGTTAATATAAATTGACTGACACATTGATTATACAACATAAATATAATTTATTTTAGCAGCTTGCAACTCAGAACTGCTCTCACCTCAGGTGGCGGGCTGGGCTGACCTGACTGTATTGTAAATAGCTGAGACCTAGCCACGGCTGCCTCAGAGGCGGTGCCATTGTCACGAGGCCTGTAGTTCCTTCAGTCCTGTGCTGGTAAGCCGTAGACAGGAATAGGACATGTTACAACGCAAACTTTTACAACACATGCCTTTACAACGCAGTTTTTACATCGCAAAATCCATTACAACGCATAATTTTAAAACGCATGCCATCACAACCCATTTTTAGAAACTACACTTACAACGCATACTATTACAACACATACCAATACAATGCATACCATTACAATGCATAATACTTTTAGGGCAACACTAGTGTAAGTGTTGGATAGTGTAGGGGTAAAAATTACTATTCCAACTCCAGTGAGTGCAACAGTAGGGTAAGTGTTGGATAGTGTAGGGGTAAAAATTACTATTCCCACTCCAGTGAGTGCAACAGTAGGGTAAGTGTTGGATAGTATAGGAGTAAAAATTACTATTCCCACTCCAGTGAGTGAAACAGTAGGGTAAGTGTTGGATAGTGTAGGGGTAAAAATTACTATCTCCCATTATTTACCTTATAATACGTTGTAATGGCATGGGTTGTAGTGGCATGCGTTGTAATGGCATACGTTGTGATGACGTGTTGTAATGGCTGCGTTGTAATGACATGCGATGTAAAGGATGTTGCGTTGTAATGACTGCGTTGTAAAGGTAGTGCATTGTAATGACTGCATTGTAATGGTTGTTTCCCTTAGACAGATAAGTGAATTATCCGGGGGTAGTTCCACTGACAGTGACCTTTCATTTTGGCGGCTTTAGGCATTCTGATGGAGGCCATGCATGGGCATGATCACCACTGCTTTTCTATCTTTGACCCCCAGCACCAGAGTGGGGCCGCTGGCACCTCTTTCGGGTTGGTCCCACATGAATAGGACAGACTGACTTTCACTATCATGATACCGGGGAGGGTTCGGTCGGCAGACCCTGTGGCAGGATGCTTTTAATTCCCGGCCTAGGTCTCCAGGAAATGCTGCTGCTGCCTGACACTGGAGTTAAATTATAGGTCAAGACGTGTGTGTCCTACCTGACTTCAACAAGTGCTGCTGCCCCGTTTTGTAGCTGGGGGTTGTGTCCGGTCTTGGTGAGCCTGAGTCTTAGAGCAGATGCTGAGTGGCTTTAGAAGGCACCCAGCATGACTCTCAAGACAGTGGTGCCACAATGATGAGCTCCTCTCACCGTGACAGACTTCAGTTATCTACTGCCGCTCTCTGCAGCCAGTGAGTGTGACTCCACAGACACATCAGCTACAGCAACAAAGGCAGCAGGCTTTATTTTCCCAACTGTAGCACTACTGCGACTCAGAGATTTTTGGTAAGTTAGTCAAAAATTAACTTTGGTGATTATAATGTTCCTGCTCAAAGGTGGGAGTTTTGTGCACTGGCAGTTTTTACTTGCCATGTATGAGCTCTGAAGATTAACATCCCTGTTGCAAAAAACATGTACGACACATATTTGCAAAACCGTATTTTATGAGGATAGGAGTGATTTACTACTTTTCTCACAGAGATCCTTTTGTTTACTTGTGGAACCTGTGCCACACTGCACCTGGCACTGAGCTGAAGGGGTGGAGGGTGCTTCGTGTAAATAACATAGGTTTAAACTACCTGGTGGTGGTGTTGAATTCATTGTGTGTCCAGGAGTTTTCATGCAACAATTAAAATTTCAAGATAACTCTGGTGAATAATGTTCCTGCTGGAGCAAGATCATCTTTTTGTCTAGTGACAGTTTTAACTCATGATAGCGACCTTCCATTTCTACGCTTGGCAGCAGTTTCAAGATTTTCTTAGAATTTCTCATTGCTCAAATGGGTGTAATTTCTGATATTTATTTGTTTCCCTGAACTTTACTGCTTTATTTTGCTTGCGAGAAAGTGTCACTCTAAGTGTCACACATTTAGACATTGAATGTCACTCATAAGTACATTGAAACTATGAAAATGTCACACATACGCAATCTGAAACCTTGGCAGCTATGCAGTCATCTAAACGTATGTGATAAATGCTTGCAATAAAAACAATTTAAATTCAAAAGCAATCCCTGATAAGGTCATTCTACCAGTGATGTTTTTTAAATACGTTTTTCAGTTGTGCCATTCATGTTATTATTATTATTTATTTATAGAGTTTTATATAGTGCGAACATGACCCAAAAGGGTATCAGAGCGCTTTACAAATAGTCAGGAACAAATGAGAGGGAAACAAGTACGGTAAAACAACAACATGATCATGAGAGATACAGGAAGTCACAACGCCGAGCTGGTGGAGGAGGACCGATACATAGAGGAGCCGTTAGACTATATACAAGAGCATTCATAGAAAATTTAAAAAAACATGGTTGGGGAATACAACAATATGTTCAGGTATGACCACAGGATATCAAATCGCCAAACTGAACAAACATGTGTGTAGAGGATGCATCATCACATGGGCCCAAGCGTGGAGTTCATGTAATTGTACTTCAAAAAAGTATTTATCAGTAGTACTGTCACTTCTTTTTTTAAAGGGGCAGTTGAGGGATTCGGTCTGATTTCAGGAGTCAGTGAGTTCCAAATTCTTGGGGAAATATCCGAGAAGGCACGGTTATAAGTCTTTCTTTCTATGACATTTTTGTGGTTTCAGCAATAAGGTGCTGGAGCACTTGGAAGATCTGCAACCCCGAGATAGTTCCAGGTTTTATGTGAAGTACAGAAGGGTGTTGAAGTGTAGGTCGTTTTGGGTCATGCAAGCAATTTTTAATTGAACCTTGTGTCAGGACTGCCGGAATCACGGAACTACAAATATGGCCACCAGCCAAGGACGCGCATGCGCGAAGACGGGTCACACACGTTAAAACCCAGCCATCCCCAAACAACAGCGCTTCACATTCCGGTTCCTGCTTTCGTTTCGTTTCCCCTAATCACTTCCGGTGCGTCGCGCTCCTCACTCCTGATTCGGCGGTGGTCCGGCGTGCATTCCTGGTGGGTCGTCTTTTCCTCGGCGCCCCGTCGTACTTCGTTACCCAGCTCCTGCATAAAGAAGAAGTCATCTTCTCCTCGGCGCCCCGTCGTACTTCGTTTCCCAGCTCCTGTGTAAAGAAGAAAAATACTCTAAACCTACAGTATCGGGCTACAGTAACAACGCTTTTGCGCTGCTCTTTTTATTTTCCCTTTGCTATTATTGTTGCTGGAGCCTAATACTTACCTGATCTGGTGCTCTTGGCGCTGTGGGAATCCGCTCCTGCATTCTCTAGGGTACCAAAAGGAAAGCGAGGTTCAGTTACCTGAATTCAAGGTTCTATATTGGTTGTTTAGTACTAATTTTACAGTCAAGGAAAGATTTCTACTGGCTACATTTGGTTAACAGGTGGGCACATAAACAGTTCCTTATTTGTGGTAGCAACCCCTTTCAATGCTGTTGCCTGTTTGTTTCTTTCAGCACCAGATATTCATTCTATTCCTCATCTTCTACTTCTCTACTCAGCACATGATGAAGAGAGATTTAAGGTAGAGAGAAAAGAGAAGAACAAGAGTATTAGAATAGATAGGGTGCCACTATTTTGCCTAAATGTGTTTATTTATTTCCTTCTACCTACAGCCTTTTGTTGTACCCTGTTGAAACCTGTGGCCTTGTGCAGTCGCGACGAGGGATTTCTCCCCTTTCTTTCCTTGTTTTGTCTCCCTTCTTCCCCGGATTACCATTGTCGCCTAGACGGAGTCAGGCGCAGTAGGTGATTGGGAGAAGTTGTGGACCTTACTTCGAATTCCATGACGTTCCTGCGGAAACTCAGGTGAGATTATTACACCCTGGCCTCATATGGAAACAAGTTTAGGGATTTCAAATCAAGAGAGATGTGGTTGTTCCTTTTGCATCCTGCGATGAGCCTTGCAGCCGAGTTAAGAGAGGCCCTTAGCATGCCAATTTGTAGCTAAGTAGACAGCAAAGGTTGCACTACCATAATCCAGTAAGAAATGGCTAAGGCTTGAACAACAGACTTGAAGTCATCAGGGGGAGAAAGGGTTTTATTTTCCTTAGAATGCTCATTTGGAAGTTCACTCCTTTGGTAGCTGCGCTGACATGCGCCTGCGTGATCAAGTTCTTATCTAGTATTATTCCCAGTGATCTTGTGGAATCTATGATGTGTGATATGCAGTTTAGAGCTGTTAGTTGAAGATTGCATGAGAGGAGAGATTAGAAGCAATTTAGTTTTGAGGGAGTTTAGCTTGAGATGGTTGGAGGGTATCCAGTTTTGGGTTTTGGGTAGCATTGTGTTAAATGACCGGATATCCTCAGAGGAAGAGAGTTTCAGGTACAATTGGGTGTCGTCAGCATACATGTGATAGTGGATGTAAGATTTTTGAGAATTTCAATTGAAGACTCCATGAAGAGGTTGAAGAGCGTGGATGAGAGCGAGGAGCCCTATGGGATCCCTAGTGTGATTGGGGAGGAATTGGAAAGGGACTGATTGGCCTTAATTCTTTGTGTTCTGTTGTGGAGAAACAAAGTGAACCAATTTAACAATGACCCAGATAGTCCCATCTTGGTTTCCAGGATGTCAAGGAGGTTGTCATGTTTGGCAGTATCAAAAGCAGACGTATACATGCCAACCTTTCCGATTCAGGCGGGAGACTACCGATTTCAAGCATTGTCTCCCACCTTCCAATTCCTGCATTCAAAATCCTGTTCTCCGTGGGCTTCTACCGACAAGGTAGGCCTTCCGTGACTTGAAGTATGCACTGTCAGATCCTGTTCCCACAGACTGGGGCACAACGTTTTTGTCACGCTCTCTCTGCCAGCTATAGCACTTTCTCTGTACTCCTGACAGGTAAGAAAAAATATATATTTTTGGTTTTCTGATATTTTACATTGCAAGTCCCATACATGACAATAGACCCGATAAAGGCCTCGCCCTCAATAGAAGTCAATGGGAGAAATACATTCTCCCGGTGGTTTTTAAAAATCTCCCACTTTCCTCTTCTAAAATATTGGCATGTATGCAGATGAGAGGTTGAGGAGGATTAGATGAAAGGATTCGTTTTGATCCATATTATTATTATTATGATTATTCTTTAGGCAGGAGACAAGAATAAATCACCATCTAACCAAGCACTCAAATTGCAGGTAGCTACAATGTTACTATGTCACTTGAAAACTTTATAATAGACAGATGGATAGAAAATAAATCACATCTAATTGGGTACCCGTTGTGAAAGCTAAATAAAATAACCGTTATTTAAAGCTAACGTAAAATAACTAAAATAAGAGCTCTCAGCTTTGTCAATGAAGCATTAAAGTTAATAGAAAATAAATAAAATAAGAGCTTACAGCGTTGTCAATGAAGCAAAAGGAACTATTTTAGGTGGACCTGAACAATGTACAGTTGGTCCAATGGGTAAAGTGGATTGATCCAATCGGCCAATGCATAGGTGGGTGGAAGTAAAATGTTAAGGTAAGGACAATGTAACAAACCAATGGATGAGGCCCACTGACTAAACTCTCTCTCTCTCTCTCTGTCTCTCTGTCTCTGTCTCTCTCTCTATATATATGTATCATGTATTCATTTTGTGGGTGTTTGTGAGGGGTTAAAAGGAGCGTCAACTAAAGCTGTCTCAATGGCTAGGCTTTAACACAAGTATGCTCGCTTACGTAAAACCGACTGATTCACTGACGGACGTGACTTACGTAAAACCGACTGATTCACTGACGGACGTGACACTTAGTCGCTTCTCCCTGCTCTTTTGTACCAGACTCTTTATAATTTGAACGGATATACCCCAATCCAAGATGGCCGTCACCCGATGTCTATCTTTGGTCATTGGACTTCCTACCAGCCACCGGCGGCTTTTGCGGCATGGTGTGGCCTCCAGTGTCGGCACTTGCTTTTTGCTGAAGACTGCCGTAAAGCGGGTGACATCCGGCTTGTTAAAAGAGCAGACGCCTCATGTGCTTGTGAAGGGAGTGGGGGTGGGTTCATCACTGCGATTCAATTGCTGCACACTCGTTCTTTGCCCCGCAGCCCAACTGAGTCGGGCGCTCCCCGCCCCTCAGCACTCTTGGCCATTTCGCGGCCGCCAGTATGTTTAAGAAGTAAGTCTACTCCTACAATCGTATACGTGTGTACTTCACGTGATATACTGTTCTTCCCTATTACGTCTTCTATGTATATATAGTGCATGCAGTCTGGCTTGTCATTTAACGTTACGGAAAAGTGCGCTTTTCTAACATTGGTGGGCATTGGCCTATTTGATAATCCACATATGTTTGGACGTCTGGATACTAGAAGAAGAATAGTGTGTTTAGTGCGTTGGCTGTTTAGTGCATACCAGTCAACGTTTTACATTCTCAAAGCCGAAGATTAGATGTCCGAAATAGAGCGTACATTTTCTCATTGACTGTGTTCGGGTATGGATTTTTTGAGGTGAGAACGACAACAACTGCAAAAATAAAAACAATTTTGAAAAATATAGCCATTCACCGGATTTTAATTCACTGGCCCTGTGATTGGTTAATTTTAACGCACAAGTCCTAAGGGTTGGTATGTTTTTTTTTAGTGCCTAGGCCAGTGCTGGAAATGTTTTTCAATAATTCATAAATTAGGGGGCAAGTTTTGACAGCAGAAAGGGGGTGGAGTCTCGAGAATCATGAAAAGTGTAGTATGACAGTGTGTGTGTATGTGTGTGTGTGTATATATATATATACTTATTATTTTTGAACTCCGCTGTAAAGAATTTGGCGACAAGGTCAAATGTAACAGTAAATCTGTTCTGGCTTACTTAATAGGTCACAAACCTGCTGTGTTTTAAAAGCATCATACAGGTTTAAGGCACCTGTGCTGAGATCTTTGTGTGCCGAACTCTAGTGGTAATGCACTTGATGGAGAGCTTTGTGCTTTGTTGAGTCACAGTTTTAACTTATCATAATGTAACATAGTGTAAATGTGTCTACTGCACAGCACATTTGGCATGCAGATCACAAATTTGTATTTTATGTAGATAGCTCAGTGGTTTACTGCTTTTGTCAGATATTTCTGTCATGTGAGTTTATAAGTTACAGTTCTTCTAATATAGCCTAGTGTGCAATGTACCGGCATCAAGGAGCTCCTTGCAAACAACAAAACATAGGTTTTGAACCCTATAGTTTTTCTATACCTTTCATTATTCTAAGGTTACTAAAGAGGGTTACTTTGATAAGTATATAAGCCTTATTAAATACAGACCCTGCCAACCACTGTTATGTTCTAAATCCTGACTTTGTGTTTCTCCAGACCAGTCATTCTTAACACAGAATGCTACCAGTATGGCTGACGTGACTCCTTGCAACCCTTGTAGTCTTAAATAATAATTTCTGTACATTGTTTATTTTTATGATTCATTGTCTCTGTATAATCTATGTGTGGTATAAAACACTGATTTAAAAAAACATTTTATTGAGCATTTATAATAATAAGTACAATTCAACAATACAAGTCTAATCTGCTGATGTAAGATCTGCAGGATTATGCACTGTAAGTATCATCCAAGGTGTTCGTTAATTCTATAAAATTATAACACCCAACTTCCCCCCCCCCCCCCCCTCCTACACTGCGAGGTTTCACAGCCACATTGCTGAGTGTGTACAGGACATGTAGGCCTACATATATTTCCAGCTAGTGTGCAATGTAGAGGGTTATATAGTAATGGGTCGGTATCTCTGTATATGTGATTTAGACCTAGTAGTAGCTATAGGGGTAACCCCAGTATTATCATTGGGTCCGTGGAATGATATCCTGTTCTAACGATCTTCCTCCTCCGCTTCCTGATTCTCCCAGTCTAGATGTGTTAGCCTGGGTCTGGGAGACCCTTCTACATGAACTATGTCAATATGTCTCAGCCCCCTCTTGGCTTCCCTTGTTTTTTACTGTATGGGGGACCCACCCCAGTAGACCATGAGCTGGGGAGCAGGGTATCTCCTTGTCAATGACCCCTCCCTCTATGCTTGTCACTCCTTATCAGTATTCCCACAGGTGCAAGCATGCCCATAGCATGTGTAGTACATGCACTTGTACTTCTCTGCAGCAGGGGCAAGTGGCTCCCCCTACTTTAAGGTGCTGTGCCTGGTTCATAAAGCCCTTTATGGGGGTGGGCCCCCATGATTACCATACATTATTCCAATGGCATGCCCCCCGCAGGATGCTAAGATCTGCCAATAAAGCCCTGGTCCACGTCCCTAGAGTTAAGACCAGATGGGGAGGCAGATGTTTCTCTTTCTTGTCATCCAAGCTCTGGAATGAATTTCCACTCCATATTAGGCTTTTATCGTCCAGATCCCAGTTTAGGAGCCAGGTTAAAACCTGACTTTTCCCTACCCAATAGCGATCAAGTCACTCCTGACTTCTGTTCCGTTCTTGCTTTCTCCAGCGCCCAGATCCCTCGGCATATGTGTGCTTTATAAGCCCTTACTTACTTGAAAGTATCTGCTTATGTGTTCGGGGGGTCAAGTAAACCCTACAAAGGACGTAATAATTTATCAGTTTAAATTGTGCATTTCTGGATACTTTAGATATCCCCATCGGTATATTGTCCCAGTCCTTTGCATTTAAGGAGTGCCCAGATCCTCCTCCCACTGGAGATGGAGCGCCTCCAGTGGGCGCAAGCCATCTCCAAGTTGTGAGACAGGACACCGATTTAATGGTGCCCGCGGACAAGGCTATGTAGTAACAGGTCTGTTGGGCTGGGGGTTCTGTAGAGCCCAACTTTCGGTGTTTACGTATTGCTGCTGTGAGCGCTCTATGCAATAGGAAATGCCCCTGTGGTAACCCAAACTCTGTGCAGAACTCATCGAATGGTAGGCGCTCATTATCTCGGTAGAGGTCTCCCATCTTTGTCACCCCAGCTTCTATCCAGTCTCCTAGGGCCCTTCAGCTACCCCCATGCCGGAGTGAATGCAGCATATCTAATGGGATATCTGGTGAGTATTGGATCCTCTCTCCTATTTTTTTTTTTTTTGTAGTCCCCGACATCAGCATCTAGCCTGTATTCTAAGCGCCTGGGGGCCTTTCCCAGTGAGCCTACTCATCCTGAGAAATGTTTGTAATAGCGCGATGCCGGGCCATGTAGTCCTAACTGGTCCACCTGTCGCCTCTCTCGAGCTATGTTTTGTACTAACCACTGTAGTTGTGCCGCTATATAGTAGAGCTCAAAATCAGGGGACACCGTTACATTGTTGCAAGGGCAACTCATGCGCCCCGAACCCCAGATAAAAGCCTACCTCTGGAAGTTCAGGTCCTTAAAAAAAAAAAAAAAGCAGTGGGAATACACAGTGGTAGTGTGTTGAAGTATAACAGGCGGGGGGGGGGGTGCCTTCATTTTGCGTTGCACAATTCTGCCATCCGCAGAGAGCGCCAAGGTCCGCTTTAAGTCTACGGATGTCCTTATGCCCCGTACGGCCCTCCCTATATTGCCCTCATAAAGATCTGCCCAAGTATGATAAATGTGAACTCCCAGATATGGCAGACAGCTAGGTTCCCATTGCAGGCTTCGGAGGTCCCCCGGTGGGCGCCCCGTCTGCGTCACCAGGAAGGGTTGAGACTTTAGCCAGCTCACCTCAAGCACTGAAACAGCCCCAAATCCCTCCAGCAGGGTCTGTGTACAAACCCTACTGCCGTCCTCAGTTTCTAACTTCAGTATGTGGGGGGGCTCTTTTAGCTGGGTTAGCCAGCCATGCCAGCAAAGACCCCGATCTCTCTCTTTCGGCATGCGTTTTACCTATTAATTCTTAGTCAAAACAGCGCAGCCTCTCCACCTGCGTCGCCACCTCATCCTTAGCCGCTGAACTTCTGGGCAATCTGGTTGCCTGAGCTCTGTTCTGAAGGCACCCCTCTGCTTTTTCAACATCCATCAGTAGGGTTTGTCTAATCCCTTTGGATTCAGCAATACAGTAACCCTTGAAGACGTCCCATTCCGTTTTTGGGAGTTGAATCTGTCCCGGCATTATCTGCAAAATATTGAGTGATTTTAATTCTGATTGTTTCCCGGAAGACCTGGACCTCCAATGCGTCGGGCCTAAGCTTCCATGTTGGTATCGAGGACCTAAAGAGCGCTCATCTCAGCTGCAGTAGCACTGGGTTATGGTCTGAGATAGTTCGGGGTAAATATTCAATTGCGCTGACCGCGCCGTGCACATCTCATGAGGAGGGGGAACTAGTTTAACATGGACCTCGTGGAGACCCAAAAAAAGGAATAATTCCGGCTCTGTGGGTTTAGTCACCTCCAGGAGTCTCAGCCCCCACTGCTGCTGCCAATTAGTAAACATTTTGGCCAAGCGGGTGAACTGGGAGTCCCATATGGGAGGATGTGACCTGTCTAATATTGTATTGTACTTGCATTTGTATAGCGCTTATTACCCCTGACGAGGCGTCCAAGCACTTTTCGGCGAGTAGCACGCTACTCCGGGGCCCATAGAGGATTAGTGGTGAATTAATATAGTGAAACATGCAAGTAAATTTTAAGTGGTGGATATGTTAGTCAGTTATTTGGATGCGAAACGATAGCAGAAGGATAGAAGAGGGAAAAAGGTTTGTATTTATATAGCACTACTTACCCCCGATGGGGTGTTGGAAGAGCTTTTTTTGGCGAGTAGCACTCTACTCCGGAAGCCCATAAAGGATTAGTGGTGAATTAGTATGGTGAAAATATGAAAGTAATTTTATTCAGTTATTTGGAGTGAGAAGGATAGCAGGGGGATAGAAGGGAAAGAAAGGTTTGCATTCATATAGCGCCTGTTACCCCTGATGGGGTGTTGAAGCGATTTTCTGGCGAGTAGCAGGCTATTCCTGAACACATCTAGGATTAGTGTTGAAAATTAGTATAGTGAAATTTGAAGTAATTTGAGTGGTGGATATGTTGGTCAGTTATTTGGATTGAGAAGGGTTGGGGAGGGGTAAAAAAGGGAGAAAGGTTTGCATTTATATAGCGCTTGTAACCCCGGTGAGGTGTTAAAAATGCTTTGTTGGCGAGTAGCACGCTACTCTGGAACCCATTGAGGATTAGTGGTGAATTAGTATAGTGGAATATGGAATTGGAGAAGTTAACATGTTAGTCTGTTATTTAGATTGAAAAGGATAGAGGAGGGATAGAAGAGTGAAGGATTTCTTTTTTTTTTTGGTCATAGCAGTAGGAGGAGTCTTTTGGATGAGTAAAAAGGGTTTTTGGAGGGCAGGAGTCAGAGGGAAGAGTTTAGAAAGGTTTGTTGAGGGGGATCGGTATAGTAAAAGAAGTGTCCGATGATCCAAGGAGGGGTAGAGTAGGAGAGAGTAAAGAAAGGGTTATTTTGGGGAACATAGTAGTGGTATGGGGTTTGGGATAAATCAGAGTGCGTGTAGAGGATGTAATTATAGATGTATAGGGTGAGAGATAGGGTAGTGCATTGGAAAGAGTAGTAGAAAGAAGTTTGTAATGAGTCAAAGTTGGGCTAGAAGATATATTGAGAGAAGTATAGGCTGGGAAATAGGGTAGTGCATTGGAAAAGCTAAATTGGAAGAAAGTGATAAATGTATAGATCCACAAGTACAT
This sequence comes from Triturus cristatus, assembly GCF_964204655.1. NCBI lineage: Eukaryota > Metazoa > Chordata > Amphibia > Caudata > Salamandridae > Triturus > Triturus cristatus. The sequence continues at coordinate 910,131,438 of NC_140588.1, forward strand.
TGAGAGTATATAGATGCATAAAGGAGGTAAGTATATGCAGATTAAAGATATTGATAGAGGTACGGGATGAGAAATGGGGTAGTGCATTGGATATGCTTTTTCACGAGAAAAGTAAGACCCACAGATCCAAGTACATGGAGGTACATAGATGCACAATGGAAGCAAGTACATGTAGACCAAAGATAGATATATATTAGCCCTAGCCCTAACACTATCCAATCACAACACTAGCCCTAAAATCTAGAACTAATAGACCAGGCCCTCACAGCCAATCTTAGCCCTAGTCCAAGCACTCGTTCAGTTTCAAAAACCCTGATCTCTACGTCCAATAGAGGCGCTAGCACTACCAGTAGCCCCAACTCTAGCCCAAGCAACCAATGGCACAGGAAGCCCTAGTCCCTACTTCCAATAGAAATCCTAACCCTACTCTTAGTCCCACACCTAGTCCAGCAACCAATAACACCAGAAGCCCTAATCGCTACTTCCAATTTAATTAAAGGCTTAGCCCTAGTCCCAACATCCAATAACACAGGAAGCCCTAGTCCCTACTCCCAATAGAAATCCTAACCCTAGCCCCAACCCTACATTGATTGAATCACAGACCCAGAAACCAATCAGAAGCTGTAGTAAGGTAGCCATGGTCATCTTGTTAATTCCATGTACAGACTCTACTTTGCCAATAGAAATTGGAAAAAAAGTCAGGCTGACCAGTGACAAATCCATTTTGAAAAAAGTCTTTGATTGGATGAATTGCTGTAGACCTTAATCTTGTCCTCAGGGAGAAGATTAGAAAAACAATTTCAAGTCACTTTCAAACTGTGGTAAATTGTAAAACTCTGCCAAATCACCTCAATAAACAAAGGGTAGAGACGCCGAAAGGTGGTATGGTGTCAGCAACCAAATTAAAGCCCCCACCCCCTCCCATATTAATGTCTTTTCCATCAGTAGGGGGGGCTAAGCGTTGCGATGGTGTCGCAAAGAATACATTTTGGTCAATTTATCAGGGTGATCTCCTTACCCTCTAGTTGGCCTCTCACTGCTATATATCTGCTTTCTGTGTCTATTATTGTGTCTATAGGTTGGAAGGGAACCCCAGCTCGTATTGGACTTGGGTCCAACTTGCCCATGTGTTGGATATTTGTTTTTTCTTCAGGGTCACCTAGGATTTTATACCTTTTTTATTGAAACCTAATTTTGTTCGTTGTAGAACTCTGTGCACTTTACCACTGCTAACCAGTGGTATAGCCTTTGTGCATTTCAAATTAACCATATTTAACATTGGTATACACCTGATTGGCGGATTTTATTTACTTGTAAGTCCCTAGTATATGAAACCTAATTTTGTTCGTTGTAGAACTCTGTGCACTTTACCACTGCTAACCAGTGGTATAGCCTTTGTGCATTTCAAATTAACCATATTTAACATTGGTATACACCTGATTGGCGGATTTTATTTACTTGTGAGTCCCTAGTATATGGTAACACCTGTACGTAGGGCCTGTAAATTAAATGCTACTAGTGGACTACAGCACATGTTGTGCCACCCACTACAGTATCACTACAGAACTTGTCTCCAAGCCTGCCGCTGCAGCCTGGGTGTTAAGTTTTAAACTTCCATTTTGACCTGGCAAAATAAGCCTGTTGCCTGTCCTAAACCCACCTTTTTTAATACTTACAAGTCACACCCTATGGTAGGTCTTAAAGACTATAGGACAGGATGCACTATATTGTACAGGTAGGACGTGTGTTTAAGTCTTACATTTCCTGACAGCTCTCCCATAGGTTAACTCTGGTTTACACTATTTAGTAAGTGCTAAATTCAGTTTAGGAGCGGCTTGAAACTGGTTTGAAGGATCATTCAAAGTAAAAGTATTGTCCATTTATTTTATTAAAGTAATAGTTTTATTATAAAAAGTAAACGTGCAATAGCTTAAAGGACTTCTGTGGCATCAAGCTATGTAAGGAATTCTGAGTAAATCCAATAATCCTACTTTGTTGTTAAGCTGAGACAGTGCATTCATAGCTAGTTATCCAAACTTAACCTTTAATTAACCAACGACTCTTCCTTGTTTTCTGCTGGTGCATTAGTGTGGGCGTGTGCCTTTTAAAAATATTTGTAGTCTCTTGTGGGAGTTCAGGAGCTCTATAGGCTTTTAAGGTCTCTGGTGTTGGGACTCACACTGAGTGAGGGGAGGCTGCCATAGCCAAGGTGGCACAATGTTTTTGAGCAGTAAACAGTGGGCCAGAGTGGGGTCAGGTCTGCCAGAGGCAGTGCAAGCATGCATGTGTACTGAAGTAGCTGTGCCAGGGGTTGCGGGCGTCGACGATTCCTGCATTTGGAATCACACAGACGTTGTGAATGGTTGCAGTTGTTTGGTGAAATATTTTGTGTTCTGTCAGGTTGGCAGTTATCACTCAATGGGTGCCAGCTCACATTTATTGCTTAAAGCCAAATTCAAGAGGGTCCATAGGTTTGTTGAGACACCATCTGGGATTCGACTTCAAATAAACCTTCAACTTCCTCAGAAAGTAGGGTCTCAGAACTGTGACTGTCCATTTCATAGGGTCACTCTCAGTCTGTATCTATGAATGGGCTTTTTGGGTGTTAACTTTGTGCCAGAGTACACTATCAAACATCAGTGATGATCTCAGTTGCCCTTAGCAGGGTTATACACCTTATTGCTTCACGGGCACACTGGATTTCACGATCCAGTGTTGAAAGGCATGTCTAACTCTTCTTCTTCAGCTTTAATCTTCTCCCCAGTCCGGGGGATTTACTCCTAACCTTTTATAGGCAGACTGGACGGATTCTGTATCTTCTGTTTTTCTTTCAGGTGTCAAAAAGGGAGCCAAAAGCTGAACACTGTATAAGCGATTAGGTCTCACTATTATCCAGTATTTGGGGAGTTGGCATATCCAATTGTCCTGTTAAATTCAGGTTTCACACCAAATGTTTGTGAGGAACTAATCCTTCAAAGTGAATTTTTCTTTAAGCGTTTAGCTGTAAAGATTTTGTGGTGCAACTGCCACCATGTCACTGGTGTAGTCTGAGTTGACAGCTTCTATTCACCAGCCAAAGCACAGGATGTTGCGTGGGGCATCGGCCCAGTCTTTTCTGTCAGGTGCGTGCTATTTTACCCTGCCATCCAGCCAGTTTTTTTCCCAGTGTTGCTCTTTCTCAGATAACACCATGACCTGCTGGGATTGGTTCGGAGATTCAGTTAGAGTACAAAAACAGTGAGAGGTGGTGGAGAAATAGTACCTCAGTCTCATCGGGAGCAGCGGATGGGCACTGATTAACTTGAATCAGTCTGTGCTTGGTCCCTGCTCCACAGCAAGCATCGGAAGTGACTTATAGGCTGGACAAGCCATATATAGATGCTGGCAAGAAGTGACTGGAAGGCGCACAAATGATAAGCAATGAGCAGGCTCCAAGCACTTTATGCAGACTGCAGTGTCTCGCAAACGAGGCGCATGCGCTAGTGCATGACCTCGCAGGCTCAAACTTAAAAAAAGATAAGTAGGGCATACTCTTCTATTGGAAGAAGCAGTGTTGAAAGTCCCTTGATCAAAGCAGCTGTCACTACTTGTTCGTTTATTATCAAGCACTTTAAGTTGTTTCACCTGTTTTTGGTACAAGGAGTATCTGATCAGGTCACTGACGCCAGGCCAGCTCGTCCTGAAGCTCTCAGTCAGTGCTTGTAGTCCTAGAGGAGATGTTACTCTTCCACTTAGGTTTTTACTGTGATTTCATGTAATTGTAGTCTTGTAGATTGTTGGTTGCTTCGTTTTCCCTTCCCTAAGTCTCCTTTTTTGCATGTGCTGCATCTCCTATGTGCATATGCCTCACATTAGGAAATATATCTGCCTTAACTTTCCTTCAGAAATAGCAGCGGTACAGTTCAGCATGTGCACTCCCTGCTGCTGAAGTAATACCATAACAAAGTTGTGAGATGTTTGCCTACCACCAATGAAGGTAGGTGTCATTTGAATCTGCAAGGTGTATTCCCGGTTTAGAGTGCATTCAGGTTTGTTTTCAATTGGTTTGGGAATTATCACACCCTCTTAAAGCAATTGTGAGGGAAAGGTGCTAGACCTCCACTGAGATACCGCCTCTTATGGTAGGCTCTGGTCTTCTTTGTGTGCACTCTGTGCATTGAAGCTTACACAATAAAATAACGCAAACCTTTAAAATAGACCAGAATGTTGTGGCTACCAAGGGTAAATTTAGTAAACAAAAAACTGGCTTCCACAAAAGGGTTAATGTTGTTCTCTTAACTTTCTACCCTCTTTGAGTGGGGGTCCATTCGTACAAAAGGCCAACATGTTTTAGAATGAGTTATGATTCCTAGCATTTGAATTGAAATGTATGGTGGTGAAATCATCTTGGATGCTGAGATATCTTGGTAGCAGAGTAAGGAACAACTTTTCCTCTCTTTAATGTTAAATGATATTTATCTCTACATTGATCTGCATTTGGATCAGAAGAGCAAATAATTAGGTTTTCTGATTACAAGATTATACATTACATTCTGCTTTGAAGATCAATGCACCAATGGTTTCAAGTTATCCTGGCTGATAAGGGGTGATGCTCGAAACCGGTCCCAGGATAATTATTTCCGTTCCTGGGAAGATCTGGCTTGAATGTTCGGGGAAGGTGAGGAACAGGGTCAAGCCTGATTTGCATATGGCTGGGTCCAAACTGGGGTGGCGAGTAAAAGAGCGATGGATTAAACTCAGATATTTGTAACTGGGGGTGAATGTTTGCATTGTTCAGCATTCAGTCCATCAGTTATTCCTTTTGCTGTATACCTAGCACGTTATGTGCTATTGAGCTTAAAATCTGTGACGTCAAGTGGTATCTTTTTAACTGTTGTACTGAAAACGTGCTATGGATTATTATAGTTTCAAAAACACATTGGCCAGGCTGCAGTAGCTTTAAAATGTCTAGGGCTCGACTATATGGTGGTTCAAAGAAAAAGAATTGCTGATGCAGCTGGAATGCTGTGCCTTAATTGTGAGGGTTTCTTCCTATGACTGGAGTCAAGAAGGTCTACAGTGACTCACTAAAATTTAAGAATTGCTGTTTTTCTGTACCCGGTAATGCAATTTCTAAATGTATATTAACTTCTGAGTTGAATAATGACAATTGATTAGCTCGTCAGATTTAACACCATGCTTACACAGTCAGGCTCATTATCTTGTGGATGAGGCCATTTGGCTAGAATCGTGTGTGTACAATAATGTTAATCATATTTTCATCATCAAGCTAGAGCCAATTGTATGCCTCTCGAGAGTGGGCATAACCTAGGCAGGTGAAAACTTAAGAAGTAGCATTGGGACATGTATTTTTGCATTCATTCTGACAATCGCGTTTTTGGCAACCATTATGTTCATCGTATTTCTAAATATGTGGTACAATAATTTGTTCTGTCTTGGTGTCATGTTCACCGCTCAGTTTATAGGGGTTATTTCCAAGTTAACTGCTGATACTTTCTGATCGGGGTTAACTAATGAAGGCAGGACTCTATCAGGCCAATTGTCTTGTACCTTCAAGTATATTGTAGTGTCGTAATAAAAAAAAAAAAAGCGTTTGGACTTTAGAAGTAACCGTCCAGTGAATCATTCCCATGGTTTCTGAGAGTTAGAGGGTTCCTGGATTCTATGTAGGAGAAATAGTTTCTGTTTGCTGGATCTCATTTAACAGTTTGCTAGATGAGCTTTCAGTTTTGTTTTTGAACATCTTGTACAACTGGGGAATGAAGCTGCCTGTGGAAGAATCTTTGGTGCTAGCAGAATGAGAAATTATAGCTTCTTTTGACTCAGTGATGTTTTAATACCGGATCACATATCTGACTTCATTGGTGATGGGAGGGAGGTGAATAGAGTTGGAATAATTGCTCGCTGATCGTAAATATGATATAAACAATTTTTATGGTATGGTGTAAAGTATTCTGTCTCTTCACCCATACCTCTCCTTTTGGTGTCTGTTGTCTGACAACACAGTTCCCAACCTCCCCCATTCCGACTTCATACTATGAATTACCTGGTCTTGTTCACATTCTCTTCGTCAAGAAATGGGTCATGTCTTGAAGTAACGTTTCACGTCAACCATTAAGAGTTCATAGATGTCTTAAGGTTTCGTTGTCTCCAATGTGTTATGGTATAATTTTGAAATCTGAGTTGCTCTTGTGAACCTACTTTATGGGCAAGAAAGTGTGTGTGTGTGTGTGTGTGTGTGTGTGACCGTGTGTGCGTGTGACCGTTGTGTTCTTTGCTTTCCTAAAGGCTATCACTAAGGTGACTACTTTCCGGTTTATTACTGATGTTGCTCCCTCTATCTAATATTGTACACCAAGTAGTCCTAGCCTTCATCGTATTCAAGCTGAAGGGTAAATAATACATCACACTTAGACATAGAAGCACCTTTTTTGTGCATACTTATCACTATTTTGTGGTAACTAGTGAGGAAGGATTTGATAATGGTGTAGGCCTTCAAAGGTTTCTGCCTTTTTTCACTAGGTTTCAAATAAGCATCTTTTAGACCATTATTTCTCCTAAAGGCAGAAATAATTAGTATTTGGTAGTGCTGTAACCATTCCTGTACTGGACCAAATCTAAATTGTTGGTAAAATAAGAGAATGTGTTTCAGGTTGCTCTACAGTGGACTTGTTCCTTGTACTCTGTTTTACCATGAATACGTGATTTTAAATAGCTAAGAGGGTCCAAATTAGATTTTTCCCACAGAGGAGTGTCTACTTGTCACTGTATGTAAGTTTTGGCGATCGAACACACAGTAAACGTGGAAGTTGTACAGAGCTGATTTCCTGGATTGTTGTAATACATGATGGTTAAGTCAGAGCTAGGCATAATTCATTCCACCTGTCTGCCAAATTAAATATGAATGTGTCTAAAATATAATCCAAATGTAAAGTGACCGTTGGGTTATGGCTTTGTTGTTGTATTCCGCACACGAGGATGGCGACTTAAGCCAGTTTTCTTTATGTCCACCTAAACTGTTGGCACTTTTACTGTAGCTTGTTCAGTTCATATATGGCACTTCGTTTAGAAGGAATAATTGACTATTTCAACACTTGAGTAAAGGGAAGACAAAGGATTAAATATGCCACAGGTTAAACAGCTTCTGTACTATAATGTAGTGACTTGTGTTACTTTTAATTTTTTCAGGTTTAGGGAAGTCAGTAAGGGACCCTGTTAGAAATTGTGTTTCTGGTTGGCAGAGGAATGCACCCTATCCAAGCAGGAACCACAATGCTAGTTGGGATAAGTCAGATACACACCATAAATTAACCAGTACTCACTTTGTGGTTACTTGCTACAGAGTTGGCAGGCTTCACTTGAGAGGTGATTTGTAAAGTATTTGTGCAACACTTCAAACAGTAACCTAGTGAAAACACCACAAAAAGACTCCACACCAGTTTAGAAAAATGGTGTATGAGTTTATAAATAAAATAAGACCTAAGCAACAAAAATCCATTAAGTAGAATTTAACATATGAAATTTGACAGATTAAAAGTGAGAAATGGCACTTAGAAGCAGTAATCACCTATGGGGTTATGTGGTCGTAGTGGACCGGGGCACTGTCAAGAGTTCAGGCTGACCGCGATGGAGCATGGACTAAATGCAGGAGCCACGCAAGGCCCATCGAGCAAAAGTACCTTGATACTGGACGCGACAGCAAGATGCGGGGTGCAGCGGACGATGAGTTGGTGTCTATCCCTCAGTCGAGGTGATGTCTATTTTCTCCACGCAATGATGGCAATGCGCCGGTTCTGAGATGCGTTGGTTCCAAAGCAGATAAGCCGGGTTTCTCCATGCAAAGAAGGGGATGCGTCAATCGCCTCTTCAGTGGTGGCAATGCAATGGCTCCAGTGGTGGCAATGCAATGGCTCCAATGCATCAATTCTGATGGTAATGCACTGGTTCTGTGCCCGCAAAAGCGTTGATTCTGCTCACGCAGCAGAGGATGCGTCAGTTCCACTCAAGCAAGCACCTTGATCTACTTCCAGTGGACCAGGCACAGGAGCAGGCGGTAAGACTTTAATATCCCTGAGTCTCAAAACAGGAGGCAAGCCTGCATACCCATGGAGATCACCCTGGGCTCAAGTAAGTTAGTCCAGTTCTTTCTCAGCAGGGCAAAAGGTAGCAGACAGGAGGGCAGCAGAGAAGCAGCTCTTCCAGCGCAGTAGTCCAGCAGAATGGCAGGTTTTGCAGCAGCACATCAGTCCTTCCATCTGGCAGAGTTCTTCATAGGTCCAGTAGTGTCTGAAGTGATATGGTCAGACGTCCCAGTTCTTATACCTACTGGTGCCTTTGAAGTGGGGGAGGGACTTCAAAGAAGAGCTTTTGTAGTACACAGTTCCTTCCATCCAGCTCTGGCTCCAAACTCACTCCAGGAGGTTAAGCAGCCCTTTGTGTGGGGACTTGAGAACGCCTATTCAGGTCTAAGTGTCAGCTCATCCCTCCCGTCCTGCACAGGCTGTGGTTGGCCACCCATTCAAATCTAAACTCCCTTTGTGTGTGGCTGTGTAGAAGGAACGCACAAAGTCCCCTATCGCCCACCCCAGACGTGCATTAGAGGCAGGCTGCAGGCACACAGGGCTAAGAGCAGAAAAATGCCATCTTTAGAAAAGTGGTATTTTTAAAAGGATAGTGATAGATTCATCTTTAGCAGTAAAGAGGATTTATCATTTCTGTTCCAATTATGTGAAACATAACTGAGCTACTCATTCTCAATCAGCAATTACAGCTTTTACATGTAATAAGGAATTCCCCTGTTAACCTATGAGAGGGGTAGGCCTCACAGTAGTGAAAAACGAATTTGGTCTTTTTTTTTCTACCATGTCTTGGAAAACTTAAAAGTACATGTCCTACCTTTTTGAATACACAGCACTCTCCCCTATCTGGGCTACAGCGGGCCTACCTTGTGACCTCTGTAACAAAAGGAGAGTTTAAGGCTTGGCAAGGGGTTTTAAATGTCAAGGTCGACATGGCAGTGTAAACTGCACACACGGGTAATGCAGTGGCGGGACTGAGACATGTTTAAAGTGCTACATGTGTGGGTGGCAGAATCAGTGCTGCAGGCCTACTAGTAGCATTTAATTTACAGGCCCTGGGCACATGTAGTGCACTCTGCTAGGGGCTTGTAGGTAAATTTAAATGTGGCAAACAGGTGGTTGTGTCAATCAAACCATGTTTAGAGAAGAGGGCACATGCATTTTAGCACTGGATAGCAGTGGTAAAGAGTTCAGAGTCCTAAAGCCAACAAAATCTCGTTCCGAAGAAGGCAAAAGGTTTGGGATGACCCTTCAGAGAGGGCCGTTTACCAACAGGCCCTTTAAATGGAATGAAATTTAAAACATTCTAATCATGCCACCATTCCCAGAAGTAGTGTGGTATCTTCTTTTTGAGTATATTGGAATTATTTTTTGTTGGTATTGTTGATTTATTTTGAGGCACTTAAACCACTTTGGTGTGAGATATGCTATGGCCACATCTTCGCTGTTGCATCAGTAATTCTAGGATTTAGAGGTTCTGTTCTAGCACCACTAGGAGAATACCCATTGCATCGGTGTTTTACGTCCAGTTACTCAAGTGGACAAAATTGGTTACATGATTGGTTTCTGTGATTGTAAAAGTTGTGTGTGTGCGCGCGCTCACATCATCCATCTGTGCTATGGGAATGGTTAGAAACCTTTTGACTACAGCTTCTGGGAGGCTTCACTCCCTCATATCTTCCATGGGCTGAAGGACCTTTCAATGACTATGCAAGTAACATGCCCTTCCAATAATACCCGCCCCAAGATGATTATTGCTAAATAACTGTGATAGACCCCAGGCAATCTGGACCCCAAAAGGTTGGGATCATGACGAAGGGGGGTGGGTTCTCGTACTACAAGCCCCAGAACACAATTTACCCATTTGCTTTCTTAACTTTGGAGCAAGAGCCGTAACCTAAACTAGATGTTGAGCAACCTCGCCTCTAGCCACTTTGAATTCTAAAAACGTGAACCTTGTAGGTGGCCGTTGCCAGATTAGGTCTGCACCTCTTTACCAATAGTCTACTAGCGCTTCAGATCATAGGGCATTAGTTCAGCTAGCAGGGGTTTCCTTTTCACCAAATGAAAATGTGTAGTGTGGAGGACTAACAAAGTTACCTTTGTGTGCCCCATGAACACTGTCTTCACTACCCCAGCGAGATGAAACTAACCTTGATGCACTAGATCTTAAGAAAAGAAATAAACTGCACTGGAATGATCTCTCTCCTACATGCCTAAACCATTATTTGGGTTCACTAAGGGAACTGATGGGTTGATCAATATGAAATGAAACTGGTATGCAGGATCTGGGACCATGTTGGACCTCAAGAACATATGAGGTAATGTGTCCCCAATCACACCCAAACACAAGTGAAATAATTTGAGTTTCATGAAATAGGGGCTCTGGCGCCAGCAGCAAAATGTAAATCATGTAGGTTTATAAAAGTTTAAGGATATTACAGAACTGAAGACAAATATGATTCATCTCAATATCAGTTAAAATGCATAATAAATCTGTCATAGGGAATTAGAATGAAGTGCAGAAATCAATTGCCTTAAATGCCAGTAGAATTTAAGGGTGAAGGTGCAGCATGAGCAAGTAGCATTTGAGGGAGTAGATGCAGCATGAGCAAAATCTGCAAAATAGTCTAGTCAAAATATGAAGCCATTCGATATGCGAAGAAATCGGGCTACATCCATAAAGGCTTGAGACAAAATTCTGCCAAAAATATTCTAAACGACAGACTGACAAAGGTCTGGGCTCTAGATCTGAGCCGAAGACGGCTCTCCTCCAGATACATGATCTTTTACAGAAAAATGGATAAACCAATAATAAAAACTAATGGAAATCGCACAGTCGGAAAATGTAGCAGAGGTTTAACAAACTACAATGCACGATTTTACAGCGTCTTCTAATGCCATCTAAGCACTATCCCTTAATAAATATTTATTTTCCCTGTCCTGGCCTAATGTCATCGGATGTGGAAGTACTAATCTAGTTGCCTGAAACAATAAGACTTGCGGTGTTGAGCAACAAGAGACTTTGGAAAGTTGCGAGTTACGGTCAACTTCCTCCGTGGCTCACCAAGAATAGCATATCCTCACAAAGCATCCATGCAGATTTTTTCTTCGTGTGGTGTCAGAATGAGAAATGAAAATATGGCTGCATTGAAAACCAAGATTAATTCAGGACCTACTTTGGGGGCTAATTAACAAAGCACAGAAGAATGCACTTCTATAAAGTGCATAGTTTGAGTGCAGAACATTTTCAAAATATTGAGCATAAGATTTTAATAAATCAAAATCATCTCTAACCAAATTCAATCCGAACTACTGTTAGAAGTTTCTTATGACTACTGCCGCAAAATTTACTCAGTGTTTGCAGCACTCCTAGAAACAACAGCACCATATATTAGAGGTCAAACAGTAAAGTAAGTGGGGTAACACATTTTGATACCTTAAGATATACCTACTTTGAGGATCAGACCTGTCCCATTACAGTACATTTGGTGTCCACCTCTTCTTACACCTGCTCATACAAGTATCTTTTTATAAATAATACTATGCTGTTGTGTTTCGATTTAGATGCCCGTACATAGGTTTCCCTGAATCGTGTCCTTATATAGGCAAAATTCGCATTGCCCTTATTTAGGCATAGAGTTCCAGTCCTTATTTAGGCATTAGTCATGCTAACCAAATACAGTCATGGTCTCCTACATCCTTCCATCCCACGTCACGAGTTCTTAGAAACCAGACCCGTAAGCCATCGGGACTTTCCCTAGCTAGGATTATTGATTTCTCTCAAGAACTGCTATTCCTTAGGGGTTCATCCATGATGTCTTCCTTTACGTCAATGCTAGCATTCCTAAGCACCTTCCAGGTATAAATATACATTCCCTTACCTTGGCAAACCACGGCACGACTTGACTGCACGGTTCGCCACGGCAAGTTCGGAAGAGACCATATCCTGGCCTGACGCACTGACCAGATGCTGTCATCCTGCTCGCAGAGAATCCAGCTTCCAGTGTTCTGACTCCCTTCGCGGGGTGTTAGAGTTTGAGACCCGGAAAGAGATTTCTACCCCTCTCATTCTAAGGTATGGAGTAGACTAGAACCTCAAGTGACTCTTGGCATACAAACTTAGTGTATATACCATACTATAGAAAACCGCACCTACTTCTTACCTCGTACTACACTTAGGTTAGGTACACTGGGGTAGAACTATTTAGAAGCATCAGACGAGTACTCACTTTTTAGCCTGTGTTATGTATGTATATATGTCATAGCTAAGAGACCATGCTATTGCAGTATTATTTCTTCTTACTTCTTACGCTGTGCGTATTATATCTTGCTTACTGTCTGATTGTAACAACTCGTATCTCTTACACGAGAAACAAGACTGTTCAATAAATCCCTTTTATTGTAACTCTGAAGAAACGAAACATGCACGATTGACTGAGTGAAACTGTTATCTATTGTTTCCACGATTTCGACGCATTCCGATTCTAAGGGAAACAAAGTTGTCCTGTTTATGCGGTTGTCGGAAACTAATCCCTTCTTGTTTATTCGAGAAGTTTCTAGTGACCTCTGAGTTAGCTGGCACACACAAGTAATTAAGTTTAATGTACTCGATAGGAGCATACTGACCTTACTCCTATGCAAAAACTATAGTGTATATTATTCCAATGTGCAGAGCCTATAAGGGAAATAGGAACTACACTACAATGCCTGCAATCGGTGCTTAATTTGTAAGAAACAAAGTGGCACAGCCCTTGTCAGAAGGCTACTGCAGCTTGCACCACCCATTGCCTCTGCAAGTGCTGCCCTTGACAATATCAACACGACTAACCATCACACTCCTCCTACACGTGTGACAATCCGAACTACTCCAGGCCCCCAAAGATATAAGAATAGCCTGGGCGGCAGTTATTAGCTATTTTTAATATACATTGTATTAATAAACTGTTATCAGAACAAGCATTTGCAATGCAATAGGTCTCGCATTTACTCGAGTTTGAGTTATTGACATTTTAAATGACAATGCCTTTTTATTTTTGTTTTTAAAATATAAATAAGAGGCATTGTCATTTACAATGCCAATAGCTTAAACTTGCATAAAAGTGAGACCTATTGCATTGCAACACCTTAATGTGGTTATTTGCACACAAAAAAAGAAAAGCTGTCATACTTTTATACGGGTTCAATCTATGCGCAAAACTCAGCCTGTCTTTTCTCTTAAGGCAGGTTTGATAGTCTTGCTGTGTTCCTCAGTTGCATGTAAACAAATCATGCCCAGCTGGAGAATGATTCGTTTTGGGATAATGGCGCTCACAGCCCTTCTTAAACCTGGCCGCAACTGCACATGTGGGGGTTGGCTACGTCTATTGCTAAGGGTAGTTAGGAGATGGCCAATAAGTAGCCGTGAAACCACCGTGACATCGGATGCTTGCAAAACTCTAGTCTTGCAATTCAGCGCTCTATCTTTGCTGGGCGCTCCGGCTCAAAGACTCCCTTACACAATCGCTGCTGCTAAAGTGAGTGGACCACGCTGCAAATTAATTAAATAAACAAGCACGGCCGCTAAAGTAAGCAGGCCACGCTGCAAATGAATTAAACAAGCGCCGCTGCTAAAGTGAAAGCGGACCGCGCTGCAAATAAAAATTAAACAAAATAGTGCTTACAGACAAGATAAAGCAGACCGTGTAACACCACCAGTAAAAGATCCAGTGCATACTGTACTACAGCTTGCCTCGCAAAGCGAGTAGTGCATGCGCGCTGCCGCTAGGCTCGTCCTAAAATCAGTGCCACCATGTGGCAGACTGTCATGAGTGCCGGTTTTGACTAACCACCGGCGCAAATTAGGAACTGCCTGGAATCTGGTGCTTGTGGTTTTACTTGTCACATTATGCGTGTATACATTTTGTATGAGTCTATGCATTAAGCGTCCACATATGACCCAGCATGTCTAGAACTATTGCTACATGTTTTTGTCAGTCATTAGTAAACAAGATTCTACTAATCAAATTACAGATGCAGAAGATGGCAAATGGCTGGTGTCCAATAAATGCGATTTTCTTAAACATTTGGGAAAGAAATGCGTTACATAGCAATGATTGAAAGTTTTTTTTTTTTTCTCACGTTGAGGTTTTTTCTTGCAGCACACTTAAGGTTCCTTTTTTTGAAGCTTGAAGTACATTTTTATTTTATTAAGCACATCTGTTTGAAAAAGGAGAGCAAAGTATAAATCAAGGAACTTCATAAATTATGAGGCAGCATTAATTACTTATTAAATTCGAATGATGGAAAAAGTAACCGGCCTCATTACAAATACGTGTTGCCTCTGTGACCAAGTTTCTGGTAACATTGAACTTATGTAAAAGTACCACAGTCTTACTGCCTTTTATTAATAATTACATGAGACTGTGGGGGCCCACATAAATGACCCTCAACACTTGTTTAATCTTATTAAAAAGGGGGTGGGTATGCCATGTGTTGAAAATACCTTATTACCCAATGCTTGCTCTTCTCTAATCATACATTGACTGTCTGATAACATTTGCTAATGACGCCTGAGGCTCATGAGGATTCTGGCCTTTATCCTTTGTGCAGTGCTGCGTGCCATCTTCAGCTAAAAAATCATGAATTTGTAAATTTACTAGCATTTCGATAAAGGAACCAAGATGGTTCCTTGAATCTTGGCACAGCCATGTCTATGATAATTAGCGTAAAGAGTTTATATTATCCACAGGTCAATAGTGCTGTATAGCTATTGCTTTTGATAATCTCAAGCTTAACTTATTTTTTTGTTGCAGATTTGATGAAAAAGAAAATGTGTCCAACTGCATTCAGTTGAAAACGTCCGTCATAAAGGGCATAAAGAATCAACTTATAGATCAGTTTAAAGGAATTGACCCATGGCTTAACCAAATTATGCCAAAGAAGGACCCTGTTAAAATAGTGAGATGGTAAGTTCCATTTGTATCCTCTGTTGCTGCTAATCTTGTGCATGTTTGAGTTGGTAGTAACTTTAATTCAGTCTGTCTAAGATTTCTGAGTAATAAACATTGAAGTTCTATTCTTCGGCATGTAGCCTTTTTGTATTCGCTTTTTGTATTAAGACCTAAACGGGTATAATTTAACACTTTTTTTTCTTTGTCTTTTGCATTTTTTTTCCAGTCATGAACATATTGAGATATTAACAGTAAATGGAGAGTTGCTTTTCTTCAGACAAAGGGAAGGGCCGTTTTATCCAACACTGAGATTACTACACAAATGTAAGTTTTGTTGGCCTGGAGGGATGTATTGAAGGATAAGAACACAAGAGATTAAACTGGAAGAAAGTGTGGAATGTTTAATGCTCTCGTTCTACAGAAAAGACATTTTTGGGTTACAGTGTTGGCTTAAAATGTGTAAATCTGACTTTGTGTGTATTTTGTATATCTAAATTTACATCTGAAGATATATACATGCATACAAACTCAGATTTAAACTCCAACTATGCAATGAGTTGAACGCTTTCTTCATCGAAAATTCAGATGATAAAAAATTGTATCCCGGTTGGCCTTCTTACCAGTGCTAGCCCCTCGGAAGATATGGAAGTAATAAAACTCACAGCACTTCTGGCAGCCACAAAAAATGGTCTCTGAAGCTGATGACTAGGGGGGAGGGGAGGCGTGGCCACGCAAGCTTCCGATATGGCCGCTTGCTGCTGAAGCAACGACTCCGGCATTACCCCTGAAATGCCCAGCTGTCCAGACCTGTTTGTGCCGCACTAGTACGTAGGGGGGGGGACCTTGCACCGATCGCTCCAACTTTGAGAAGATACGGAGCCGGCGTTCCTGATATTCAGCGGAGATGTCAGACAGCCGTGGCGAGCTGTGAGGCGTTTCCCTGGGCGTTGTGTGAGATGAGCTCCGCTGTGAGACCGTATCAGGGACAGGGCCCATCGGTCTGCCTACAGCGCTGCTGAGGGTGGGTGCGAGAGCGCGCTGAGGGGGGGCGTCCCGGTTTCCCGCTTCCTTGGATTGCCTTGGCTGACTGCCCAGCTGCCCCCTCTCTCTCTCCCATCTTGAGGGGCCTTCCGGGGCACTTGAGCTACCGCCACTACAGCACGATTGGCTTGAGTAACAGGTTCCTGCTGCCTCGTCTGGGCCTTCACCATCGTCGCTACAGGGGGGGAGCGCAGTCAATTCAATAAAAGCTTTATTCGGAAGCAAGGCACATCCATAAAAGCAAGGTACAAATACAACAAATACAGCAAGTTAATAAAGTTCATGTAATGACGTTGCCTACAAAAATCTAACGAGCCAGTCCCTTTCGGGATAAAAATGATTGATCACAGGGAAAGCTGAGCAGGTCCGAAGTAAGTGGGAACTTGATTGTCAGCAAAATTTGTAGATAAAATATGAAAGGTAGTTATAAAACATTGATATTTGTGTTTTATGAGATTTGTTGACATATAACTAGCAGTCAGAACGACTGGATGTTTAGTGCTTAAAGATTTGATCTGTGCCTTATACAAAGTTTTAAGAACCTAGCAATATTAAAACAAATTGCAGGAGACTCCAGCATTTGAAGAGCCAATAATGCTGGACGGCATTCGCGCATTAACAGTTGATTCAAAACAGGTTTCAGCCACCGTTTTCTAGGTTCAGTAAAATATTTACAAAAAAAAGTAACATGCAAAAGGGACTGTAGAGAAAGATCGTCACAGGGACATGTGGGAAGAACCCTTGACCAGTCATTTGGGTTGGGAAAGTTAATTAATCGGTGGAAGTTGTTAAATCTGAATCTGGTAAGTAGGAAAACATCGTAAATTGGAAAACAAGAGGACAAATAAGGCTCAATTTTAAAAGAAGTTTGGATTAATATGGAATGCTGAACAGAAGGTTTGTTTGCTTCTGTTGTTAACCGGAGATTATCAAGATGTTTTAGACATTCCGCCTTGAGTGATTTGCGGGAAAGTCTTAGCATGTCATGTGGTGCAGAGTAGAAATTAGGGTAACCCAAGTCATTGAGGAAGTTGCGGACGTAATTTAGCCAGGGAAGTTTTTCAGAATGGTCCAACTTTTGACAATCAGTAATGATTTCTTTGGTTAAAGACGTCTTGTCTGAGGTCCAGATGCGGTGCCACAGGAGAATTGGTTGTAGTCGGATGAGGTCGGTGATGAATGGCATTCCAAGTTCTTGGTGGCAGGCGTAGGTAGGTGAGGAATGGGGGAGTGATAGTAAATATCTTATAAAGGAGTTTTCTGTTTTTTGGATGGAATCTACTCGGGCATGACCCCAGATACCCGCACCATAGATGGCAGTTGTGATACATTTTGGGCGGTAAATTTCCAGGATTTCTTTCGGGGATCTCTTTCCGAGTCTCTGGGTAAAGGACACTAGAGCCATTGTGGCCTTTAAGAACTGGTGGTTTCTCGACTCATTTGCATCCTGGGACCGGTTTCGGGTTCATAACCCTCATCAGCCAGGCTATCTTGAATCCAGTGACAAAGTGAGCAAGGGACCCACGTCTGGGCCCGCGTCTCAAACGCTCCGTCCATCATCCCCTTTGGTATCGCTTTGTTTGCCCTAAGTTGGCAGGGTATGCCCAGACGTGGGTCCCTTGCTCACTTTGCCACTGGATTCATGATACCCGAAACCAGTCCCAGGATGCTTGTTTCCGGTCCAGGGAAGACCTGCCTTGGCAGTTCGGGCGGGACTGTTCCCATGAGGCACAGGGTCAGACTGATTTGCATATGGCCATGTCTGAACTGGGGTGGTGGAGTGAGCTAAAGAATGATGATGGATTAAACCCAGATCGGTTGACTGGTGTTTGAGTGTTTGATTTGCTCAAACGCTCCGTCCATCATCCCCTTTGGTATCTACTTTAGATGTAGTGGAGGCCTGCGTATCAGACATTGAGGATAGCTCGGCGCAGTCTCTGAAGCGCCTGGACAGAATGGAACGAATCCTGAAGGAGGTCCCAAATAAGAACGAGGATTTGGAGGCGCGAAGTCAGCGCAACAACATTCACATTTTGGGCGTACCGGAGACTGCTACGGTGGGCAGAATGGATATTTTTGTGGAACAATTGCCATCGGATTTGTTCGTAAGGGAGGCCTTCACCCCAGAATTTGTAATTGAGTGTGCGCACAGATCCCTTGGGCCTAGACTCAATCCTGGCTTGCCACCGAGGCCCATAATTGCGATGGTCATGAATTTCAGAGACCGAGATTCAATTTTGCGTCTGGCCCGGGAACGCGGTGACATTTGGCAAGGCTCCATACTCTTTCTTTCTAGACTTCACTGTTATGGTGCAGGATGCACGCCACAAGTTCAACGGAACTATAGCAGTTGCGCTGGGGGCGTTGCTCTTCTCATTTGCAAAAGGCTCCCCTTTAGCCCTGGTTAAGTGGCGGTGCGGGCCGGTTCCTTATTGTCACGGGCATGCTCGTGGGTCATTTCATTGCTTTAGTGGGCGTATATGGCCCGAACGTTGATGCTCCAGATTTTTTTCACTCGCTACATACACAGTTGATTAAGCTTGAACCTACTCTGTCATGGGTGGGGACTTCAATTTATTATTGGATCCTAGATTAGACGGTAGCTCCATGTCCCCTGACTCCAAACCACGATCCAGATGCGCGCTGCAAGAGATTTGTACACCGCTTTCATTGATAGACATTTGGCGGAAGCACAATCCTACTGATACGTCCTACACTCATTATTCTGGCTACCATAATACCTGGACTAGAATAGATTATAGGTTGGTCTCTCCGGGAATAGTCTGCTGGTTTAGAAACCTTGAGACCTTACCACGGACATATTCAGACCATTCCCTGGTAATTCTTCATTTGTCGGTTCCCCGTCCGGAGGGTTTTGAGCGGCAGTGGTGGTTTCCAGGTAGGGCGGTGCAGGAAGAGGTCTTCAATGAGGAGGTCCGAGAGGCCATTGAGGATTATTTTACTATAAATACTGGATCTGTAGATACTCGTGCGGTCCTATGGGAAGGTATCTGCTTTGCTAAAAGTGCTGGCGTCCTAAAAGATTTGCGCAACACGCTGGCCCGAATTGAACGGGATATCTCTGCAGTGGATTCTGAATTACTCCTGAATGCCACGGTAGATGCCCCCCTCCCCCCTCCCTTCCGGTCAGCCGGTGACCTCCACATCCGAAATCCAAGACACTTTTGTTGCTTATTTTAATACGTCGTACAGTTCCAAGATTGGACAAGACCTTGAGGATCAGGAAAATTCTTGGCCGAGCCCATATCCGAGGCAGATGTGATGGGGGCAATAGAAGCACTCCGCGGCTCCTCTGCCCCTGGGTTGGACGGATTTACAGGTGACTTTTATAAAGCGTACAAAGATATCCTGGCACCCCAGTTGATCGAAGTGTATGCAGAGGCTCTGGAGAGACAGGTACTTCCTCCCACGCTTCGGGAGGCCGTCATTCTTCTTCCCAAGCCTGGCAAGGACCCCTCACTCTGCAGCTCCTATAGACCCCTTTCGTTATTGAACTTAGATTACAAAATATTGGTTTTAGATCCTGGCCAGTAGGCTCTCTCAACTAATGGAATTCATTATATTCCCGGCACAGTCTGGATTTGTCCCTCACCGTTCCACTTCTCACAATCTTTGGACCCTCTTCACGGTCCTTCACAGAATTGATCCAAAGGTCCCGGCCGCGGCTGTCCTATTGGATGCCGAAAAGGCCTTTGACTCTTTAGAGTGGCCCTTTTTTCTTTCAGTGATGCGTCGTATGGGGATGCCACTGGGATTCGTGGCTATTACCGCTCTGTTGTATACCAACCCAACGGCTAGACTCCGTATAAATGGTACGATATTGCCCCCCCCCCCCCCCCCCCTTTTCTTTATCGCGCGGCACAAGACAGGGCTGTCCTCTCTCCCCTCTTTTATTTATATTAGCTATGGACCCACCGATCAGGCATTTTCAACAAAGACCTTTACAACGAGGTCTACAATTTAAAACAGGACCTCTGTTGGTCTCACTGTATGCAGATGACACCATTTTGTACGTTCGTCACCCACAAGACAATCTAGAACCAATTTTAAGGGAAATTCTACGGTTTGGACGCTTCTCAGGACTAGACATCGAATGGCACATCTGTTATTTTCCCACTAACGGAGAGCACCTCTCCCTGGGGACTGCGGGTTTCCTTTGCAGTGGTGCCACGACTTTTGGACAGGCAGTACACAGCTTGGAGGCACAGGTGGAACGCTGGCTGCACTTTCCGCTATCAATGGCAGGCAGGTTCGCCATAATTAAAATGAGAGTTCTTCCCAAATTTTTGTACTTATTTAATAACATTCCTATTCCTCTTACTAAGGTTTTCTTTATACAACTGCGCACACATCTGATAAGATTGGTTTGGGGAGGAAAGAGGCTTTGTGTCCGTTGGCAGGTACTTACTCTTCCAAGTGACAGAGGGGGTTACGGAGTTCCTGATCCTTACCTATATTTGGTGGCCCAGTGCAGCTATGCCTATGCGTGGTATCATCCAGATGCCCGCATTCCATTTCTGAAACCGGTGACCGACTTTGTACCCCCCCCCCCCCCCCCCCCCCCCTGGAAACTGCACTCGGTGTTGCCAAAAGGCATACCCAGAGACCCACGTGACATACAAACCGTTTCTACTACTAGCTGGCCGTGGGACAGATTGCGGAGGCTCCTAGGGTTTACCATAATGTATTCGCCGGCTCTGCCGCTTCCTAATCCCCTCTGGCTCCCTATCAGACGATGCACTGGTACAGCGCACCTTAACCAAGTTTAACATTACAAAAGTAGGGGATCTATACCCTGACGGTCACGTTTTCTCCATGTCAGAAGAGACCAGATTTCAAGATAGATCTTTTATGGATTCCTTTGTGTTACAACGCATCCGTTCTGCATTGAGAACAGCGCTACGCACTTATCTGATTGCACCTGACTCCATGGCCCCGTTGACCTTGATTATTGAGAGTGATGCGGGCACGCACTTAATTTCCAAAATGTATAGGTCATGCTCCAGTCTGCGACCAGTGACCGATGTTAAAATACGCATTGAATGGGAACAGGATCTAGGCCGCCCTATTACAGACCCTCAATGGGAAAAGTGCTGCAAGGTAACAAGAGAAGTATCCCTAAATAACAACCACAAACTTATCCACTTTAAATTTCTCAGCCGCCTGTATCACACGCCTGCCATGGTGCATACAATTGATCCCAGCAGACCCCATCACTGTTGGAAATGTTCCGCACCACACGCGGACTTTGCCCACCTTACATGGATATGCCCCCAAATACAAACATACTGAGAGTAAATTCATAATACATTAGGAGATACGATAGGGCTAGCACTTATTCCCACTCCGGAAATTGCATTAATGGGCTACACAATTTCCCCAAAAAGGTCAGGAGATTTGCAGCACTAGGGTTATTAGCTAAACGGGAAATGGCGTTGCTATTGGGCCAATGCACTGTACCTACTCTTCAGCGATCGCTACGTAGTATGGCCTATTGTAATATTAATTGTGATTTATATTCTTCCTTAATGCCGAGTTCGTCGTGCCCCAAGGACATATGGGCCCTTACAAAGCATATATTGAACGTGAGCGTCTAAAATCTGCTTCCCAGGTTGAAAATGGGATAGTACCAGAGGGAGTGGGGTGAATGTATGGATATCTAAATGTTTGTTATATTTCAATTTTTTTTTCCTCTGTGGTACTTGTTAGGGTGTCCCCTAACTTATAGGCTTCTTTTGTAACCTTTTTTTTTTATTTTATTTTTTTATCCTGCTAGAACAAGGTCTAGGTATGGGTGGCCCTTGCGGCTTGTGGAGTTGGGGAGGGAGGGCAGGTGGGTCTGACCTGATTTAAAATTGCTACTGTAACCGTTTCAACTACCTATGCGAATGAGCCACATTGTATGACAATGCATGTTAGTGACAAAGGTTATGTGTATTTCTTTTGATCAATGTACCACTTTGACACATTTGTGTATAAGATATATAAGGAAATTTGAAAAAAAAACATAATTAAAAAGAAAAAATCCTGCTCCCCTAATGATATCTGCCCCCTTGGATCCAAACAATTGTCTTCTTGGATTTCCCTGACCCCGTGATCTCCTTGCTCAATCTATCCTTAAGTCAGAGCAAGGTCCCTTTATACCTTTACGGAAGCGGTAGTCGTCCCACTACTGAAAAAAACCTAGGGAAGATTAATCTGTTTTGAAGAACTACCGCCCGTCTCCTTGGTTCCTTACCTAGCCAAGATGCTGAAAACTCACCGCCTAATATTTTTGCTCTTTTCTAGAATACTGTACCTTCCTTGACTCTCACCAGGTGGGTTTTCGACCCACTCATTCTACAGAACCTGTAATACTATCTGTAGTGGATGATATGAGAGAGGAAGCTGACAAAATGCATTAGTCCTTCTGGACCTTTGACACAGTGGCTCATGACATCTTAATCGACTGTGTCGAGGCCGCACTTCTGCAGGGATCAGCACTAGAGTGGATGAAATCCTTCCTCTCAGACCGATTTCTGTCGGTTTGCCTACTCCCTTTTTGTTCATCCAAGATCAGACTTGACTGTGGAGTACCCCAGGGCTCCTCTTTGTCCCCCATATTATTCAGTCTTTCCACCCGCCCATTGGTACAAACTCTACAGAGGCGTAGGGTGAAAGTATAGAACTCAAACAACATGCAGCCACTTTTTGACATAGATTTCTCGCAGGAATATATATCTATATATATATCTATCCTTTTTAAAGCACTATGCCCTACATCCGTGACTGGGTGAACTGTCATCAGCTGAAGCTGAACTCCTATGAAACTGAGATTGCGGACCAAAAATAAATTGCATAGTTGGATTCCCTCTCTGGTCATTGGAGATGAGTTCCCCTCCTAAGCAGTTGGATTCTAGTCTATGAAGACCTTTCATTGAAGCCCCAGATAGGTGCAATGACTTGTTCCTTCCCCCTCTCTTTCCCCCCCCCCCCCCCCCCCCCCCCCCCCCACCCCAAACTTCGAAAAGGAGAAAGAGAAAGAAAATGAGAATTCTCCATCTAGGCTATCATTTAGCTCATTATTGCCCTGGTCATGTCCTGAATTGACCATGCTAACTCTGTCTGGGCCTTCCCAAGGGCTTGAGTTAGAGGCTCCAGCTGATCTAAAGCTAAGGAGCTAGATTAGTCTGGTGTCGTCTTAGATTTTGCCACACCAAACCTCTGTTGGTAAAATTACATTGGGCTCCCTGTTGCTCAGACAACCCTTTTCACAACTCTAGACGGTAAAAGCCCAACTTTTGTCACATCTGGAATTGTATCCCAAAGCGCAATCTTCGGTCTGCCTGCCAAAACCTATTTAAGGTCCCTAAATTTCACAAGAAGTGACAGGGTTGAACCAGGTTTTGCCATGCTTGCTCCTGGTGTCTGGAATTCCCTCCCTTCCCCCCCCCCCCCCCCCCCCCCCCTCCCCCAACATCAGAGCCACAACCTCCTATACGAGCTTTAGATCTTTATTAAAAACCTCGCTCTACAAACATGCGTACTGGTACGTTTTTGAGTCTACATTGCCTCCGTGCTCTTCTAGCACCATGAAACCTTTTTGGTGTACGTGCTCTTTATAAATATGCTGTAAAATAACATCCCAAAGTGGCAGACCCTGTTAAAAATAAAAGATTCTTTTTTTCCATGTGATTCCCAGATCCACCTATGGAATATATATAATACTTTTTTTATTTTTTTTATTATAATATCTGATTTGGAGACTTAAATCCAGATCTGTGGATCCTCTAATTCTTTCTGGCAGCAAATGAGCAACTCCTGCAAAATTGCAGGATGCAGTGCTGAAGCACAGATTTTGTAGTCACAGCTTACTGCATGTGACCTATAACCAAACCATACCCAAAACGCCATGTGCGTTCGGATTGGAGGGAGAGTGGCCAAATAGTTCTGTGCTAGGCCACGGTTCATGCATTCTGGGGGCAGGGTGTGGATTTATTCTTATTTAGATTTCAGAATGGAATATAAGAGCATGATCGTTGGATGCATCATATATAAAAAAGAAACTAACTATACACCTTTCTTAATGGTAAGTTTATGTTTTTTATTCACATAAAACATTAATGGAAGTTTAAAAAAAAAACTCTAATTCCCCATGTTATGAGTAAGAAACGAACCCAAAAAGCCACTGAAATTAGCTGGTTATGCTTATTCTATGACCATAACTCTCCAAACTCCTCCTCTTCCCCCCCCCCCCCCCCCCCACCCCAGTGCACTGCTCGTTACTGCACTCCTAAAGGTACAGATAACATTCTTGATCACTTGACTGGTGACACAAAACCTCAACTAACCATTTGTATAATTGATGACCTCACTTATGACGGCAGTGTAGCCATCCTGCTGATGAAATGAGGAGAAAGTGATGCTGATGGGAGAGCTATTTTTAGATCTCGCCTAAGACTGTTTGTGTTGGCTCTTGAGAGACATTATTTTTTCTAAAATTGGGTTGATTGCTTACCATTGGCAGATTTATTTGCCACTCTTGCTTGTTCCATATTGGTCAGCTGCCATAGGCTTCCTTTCTCTTTTTTGTGCTTGGCCCTTCCTTGGAACAGTTCATACCCAAGGACCCTGACCATTATTGGGTTCCCTTGTTTGTCTAAAAAATATGGCCCTTCCTTGAAGCGTGGACTCATTGCTTGTGTTCTTCCACTGTTCATTTTTGGGCCCTACTTTTTTTTTGTGTTTAAGCACTCTACCAAAGTGCGTCTTTATCAGTTGTCTCTAGTCTGTCTTACACCGGTCCTTCCTCCATTATCTGTGTTGAACCTTCAGTTGTCCATGTTGCCCACTCCCCTTCCTTGTCCTTGTTGCTCTTCCATGGCCCTCCGTCCTTCCGTTTTCCGTCCTGCATTTCCACTTCCAGTCCCCCATTCAATGTTGCACCTGCCCTCCCTACATTGTCAGTGTTGCCCCTGTCCCCTCCCCAACCTCAGTTGTCATTGTTGACTTTGCCACCTGCCATAGCAAAACAAAATGGCAGCATCATAGTGCTTTTCCCCCCCACGCCTTTCATTGTATGCCCTCCCTCTTTGTTGCCTCCCACTCTGCCATCACTCCCACGAGCAATAAAAAACAAGCAATGCAATCGGTCTCGCATTTGCGCGAGTTTGAGCTATTGGCATTGTAAATAACCATGTTAAAAAAAAAAAAAACCTGCAAGCAGTGTGCAAACACACATTGTACTTGTAGTCTTTGCTTACGAGAAGCAAGGCAGGCTGTAAAAAAAGTGCAGTTACTGCCAGCTGTGCTTCTTGGAAGCAACGACTGTAAGCACAAAGTGCATGTTTTCTGCACCGCTTGCCGGTTCTGAAAAACAAATAAAAGGCATTGCCATTTACAATGCCAATAGCTCAAACTCTGGCAAATGCTGGTTTTATTTCAAGTTACTTGTGTTGGTATGAGGTGTACCAATGCTTATACTGCGGTCTTCTAGGCAGTGCTCTGTGCACTAGCACTTTTATTTTTTTTATTACCAAATTGGCACTGACCCGATTCCTTTATTTATCTCGAATGTCTCAAGGCATGGATTTCAAAGCCAACTGCAGGGATGGCCCTTTCACTCGGCTGAGTAGCGGTGTCATGTTGTACAAGCACTAGACACAGACATCGGTCCAGCATGCATCTGGGGTGCGATTCAAGCAGAATAAAATAGTTTTCCTGTGCACGAGCAAGACCTGTCAACTATTGATGTGCGTGTTGGGTGTTTTACTGCTGCACCTGTAAACCACGCACTCCCACGCCCTTCTCAAAACACTGGCTTCTTTTAAGATGTACAGGTGCAATACACCAGGGGAAAGAAGTGTGTGTATATTGGACAGCAAGGATTACTGACTAGGTTGTGGTTCACACATGCAATTTGCAAACAATGTAACTTCATCGCAGGAAATGCAGAATACAGTCAAAAGGAAGTCCCACACCACAGAAGAATATTTATGATGAACTGGGCTCGAAAACATCGGTAATAAAAGACTAGGTTACGCAGCAGTGATGTTTCCCTGGCTGGTGAAAGATTAAGCAAAATCATAACTGGGAGTGTTAAAAGGAAAGCCTTTTATTGCAGCTGGATACTCGAGAAACGCTTTATAGGTAAAAGCGAGAGACTGCCTAATAAGATGCTGCTGCGCAAGACACAAGTAGTTATTCCCACACGGAAGTTAGGAGAATGAGCCGGACAAATAAGAAATCACCCGCCAGTACCAGTCCTGTAGTCATCGCACCGGTAAAGAGCAAGCAATGCTACACAGCAAGCAGGATTGGGTTCAAGAGACCTCCCACCGCACTCATGCTGACGTCACACAAACTTCTCTTAAAAAGGAGGAGAATCGCAACATCCCTTAAAGGGGAGTGAATACATACAACCCCCACCCCTCCAAAGGGTAGGAGAACCAACTCTCCTTAAAGGGAGAGAGATCTACAACACAAGAGAAATGTATGTTTTATATTTCTCAATTAGCCACATGATATTTTTAAATTGACAACCTGCCAATAAAATGCAATCTAAAGCCCCTGTAAATGAAAAGTGAGCCTCGGAACCAACGTTAAGTTAGTAGTGTACTAAGACACCCTTTTAAGGTAGGCATCTAGCACGTGATGTACATACAACACAAAGCGAGCGGAAAGACTCGCGATAGGCGTAAGCATTGGACTCTTAACCCCTTCAGTGCCCATGACGAGCTGGACTCGTCATGGGCTGCGGTGGCGCTGTGCCCATGACGAGTCCAGCTCGTCATGAACTCCGCCCGCTAATACAAAGCGCGGCACTGGGCGGGGAAAGGGGCGGGCATGCAAGGGGTTAAAGGAGGATATTACTTCCAAATGCATCACAGAAAACAAAACGGTGATGAAAGAAATAAGATGGAGGCTCAAGTTTAGCTAAAAAAAATAAACTATTAGAATCTGACAGAGAAAAGATAAAGAAGGCCATGGTTGTAAAAACATGAGTGCTTACCAGGGACAAGTTCCGGCGTCCCATGAGTGCTGTGAGCGGCAGCAAGCACCCTTTGTAAAAGTAAAAGCTTTCACAGCGCGCTGCTAATTGAAAGAAGCGGCCGCCATTGCTGGTGTCCTGCGAGTGCTGTGTGGTGTGGCAGCCACTCTGAGAGCGCATGGCGCGCTGCCATCACAAAGATTCGGTCAAGTTTTCTTTTGAAGTTACTTAGGTGGCATAGCTTACAGAGCTGCCGACCTTGTGCCTGGGTAACTGGGTTTGAGTCTCGGCGTCTGCGCTACAAAAAACATGCCAATCCAAATAAATTGAAGCTGGCTAATCCGAAACAAATGATGCAGAGCAATACAAAGTAAATCAGCAAATGCAAAGTCTGTTAGGCAAGAAGCTGCATCATGGCTGAAGTCAATCACAAAGGAGGGACTGAGTGCTTTTTAGATGGGTCCAGCATACATGCCCTAAAAATAATGAAGACACAAAAGGTATGCTGTTCCTAATATCGAGACAAGTGAAAACTGGTTTTATGTGGTCATGAAATGTAGAAGGATGAGGATTCCTCCTCGTGGAATATAGGGCCCTCACACACCCGGCAAGGTGTCATGCTTCATCATATGGGCTGCTCCTCGTCAGGTCGGCGCTACAATACCTGTCAGGCTCCCTATGAGGGACTCTTTGGTGGAGATCTTTTATTCCAAATGCCGTTTGGTGCCGTTTGGGTGAGGGGCCTAATTAGTGTAGATGAAAGTGTGGCGGTGTATAACCTGAGAGTCTTAACCTCCCCCCACTCTCTCTCTCCTCCCCCGAGGACAGATTGATACTTGACCCAATGATCCAAAAGGCCATATCCCTCACTTATAAAAAGCTGGTAAATAATCGGACCGACCCGATGCAGCTATTGTGTGAGGGATGGGAGTCAGACCTGGGAAGAATCGACGATGAAGACTGGCGTGACGCACTGGCCTCCCCTAAGGAAGTGGCCATCCCCATGAGACGTCTCATCCAGCTGAAAATCCTTCACACCGTTTATTTTGATGCTAAACTCCGTTTCAGATTGGGTAGACATCCTGATCCCCTTTGTCTACGACATTGCAACCAGACTGGCACCTTCTTTCACATACTATTGGACTGCCCACAAATCAAGCACTATTGGGATAAAGTCACGAAACAAATGGAAAGGACATGCGGCAAATCCCTAAAGCCAGCTCTGTCTTCTCAATATCTGGGAGTCTACTGACCTTCCCCAGGCACAGCAGGCGTGGGCATCGATGGGTTGGGCCATTGCAAAACGAAATATCGCACAGAAATAGGGGGTGAATACGAGCCCAAATTTGCGCGAATGGGCCAAGGACATGGATAGAGCAATGATTGCAGAGAAGGCTGTGTTCAAGAGTAGAGGGTGCCCCACGAAATGGGACCACAAATGGGGAGATGGAAAAAATATAGAGGGGGATATCAGCATCTCGCCTACCATTGAACTACGGCGTGAAAGACACTCTTTGATAGCTCACATAACTGATAATGATGGGCACCCACCTCTGCATCCCTAAGGTTGTTATATCCGCGTGTCCTTATTACGTTTGTATTTTATTGATAGGTATGACTCTCTTGCTTAATGATTCGTCACCCGGGTGGTTGGACAATACTCTGATTCAGTGAATTGACGGAACCTGTGATCATAGTCCTGTTATTGTAATGAATGTGGAGTCATGTATTATGGGCCCGGCTTTTGCTTTGACATTGCTCTGTACCAATATTATTTTGTTGGAAAAAAAATTGTTTAAAAAAAAAAAAAAGGAATGTTCGCTTAGCGTGTGTGAATCCCTCATCACCCAGGATATGTAGGAATACCATCTTTGGTGTGACAGAGGACAGTTAAGGGTCCGTCCTAGTGAGGACTCACTAAAGCTCCAGTATGGGTGAAGCATTGCACAGTCCCAGACAGTATGAAGGAAGTCTCCTTTCTCACCCCTCAACCATCCCACATCGTAAATATGACTGGGTTCGAGGCATGTGGGCTGCTGAATTCATATCTGTGCATAGATTGCCGCCTAGTGTTGGGTCCGGATGTTTGCACGTTGTTGTCCTGGAAGAGTCTTCGAAGTATCACGAGATAGGTGACTCCTTCCCTGGACTACAGTGCGCATGGGCATCCTCTCCATCCTTGGATTGTTTTTTTCCGCCATTGGGTTCGGATGTGCTTATCTTAGCTCAAGTTAGGAAAATTTAGTTTAAGGCCAAAAGGCCTTTAGTTTTCGTCGGTACTGTTCCCGCTCGGTATCGACTGCTTTCTTGCTTAGTTTAGAAACTTCTTCTAGTTTTTCGGATCCATCTAATCCGAACATCGACCTTACATCGACGATGGAATCGAGGACCCCATTCAAACGGTGTCCTGTATGCCACGCCAAATACCCACACATCGACGTCCACCCGGTATGCAACAAATGTCTCTCGCCGGATCATGACGAATCGAAATGTATGGCCTGTGCCCGATTCCGATCCAAGAAGACTCTCCGGAATCGACGGGCAGCGAGATTAGAAGCGCAGCAATCGGCACCGGCCCCGGCCAACATCTTCAGCACCGAGGACGAAGATGTTGAAAGCGTGGAAGAAGTAAACTCCAGCCCCGCTTCCGAACACGATTCCTGATCGGAAGACGCTGATGAAGCGCTTTTTCACAGGGAAGAAGCCGTCGACGAGTTAGGAGACTACGATGAGGCCTTTGGGGCCGAAGAAGATAGCTCTGGTGAAGAGCTGGGCCTACCCGTCGAAACGGAGGCCATCAAAGTGCGTCATTCTACGGCTCCGGTCAAGGGATCGCCTCCGGGCCTTACCCGAGATCAATCCCAAAGTTCTTCGGCCCCGCCTTCGGGCCCGGCCTCGAACATCCAGCACGAGCCATTATTACCGAAAAAGACTGGTTTCCCTTCAATGAAACCGAAACCATCGTCGCACCAGTTCCACCGAAACCAAAAGTGAAACTGGCAGTGGTCGGCTCGAAGACCTCCACTCCTTCGACGCCAGCACAGACCATCGGCTCCGAACGCACTAAGAGGGATTTCGGCGCCGAACTCGCTGCAGCAGATATCGGTACCGACCCGAAAAGGAAGGCCATCGGTCCCACAAAAGCGCCTCGGCCCCTGGCACCGAAGAAGTCGGCCCGACCACCAAAGTCAAAATGGCCGCTCCATCTGAGTCCACTTCGAAGACAGCGACACGCGTCAAGTCATCGGCTCCGACGACCGCTGATACCTCTCCTCGGATCGATGACCCTGTGGCTCCGAAGCAGTCGACGCCTACCTCTACGGAACCACTCCGGTCAACGTCGGGCCCCGACCCGAACAAGGCTCCAAAGGCACCCTCGGCACTAACCAACATCACTTTTGGTTTGCCGCCATCCACGGCGCCGAAGATGTTCGAGATCCGAACACGTGTCCGCCAGACAAAGTCCCCATCTACTGGACACTCTCCTACTGAGCCTTCACAGTCTCAATTCATCGACGCCGACACTGGCAGACTCATACTCCGAAAACGGAAGGTCACGCCAGAGCAGGCCTTGGACTCCTACAGAATCCCTCTGAAGCAGAAACTGCCAGCAGAGTCGGAACCGGTTCTATACGAACGCTTGCACACCCCCTATCAGGATCCCCAGTCCTTTTCTCCTATGCCCTCCGACACGGACGCAATGGAGGATTACAAAGGTGATGATACCACCTACCCTAGGGATATCGATCCTGAAGAGCAGCAGGACCCAGATCAAGCTTGGGATGACCCTACAGACCAGGGTGCCGCAACAGATACCCAGGACACGCAGCTTTACGGCGCAAAAACCTCTCCCACAGAGGACACTGCTGCTTTCAATGCCCTCATAGAACGTGCTGCAGCCAATCATGGAGTACAACTCCACTCTGACACAGTTGAGGAAGACTTCTTAGTGGACACTTTCGCCTCCTCAGAGAACTGTCAAAACTTTGCCCATGTTGAAAGGTGTTCTCAAGCCTGCAAAGGACATTTTCAAGGAAACAACCAGGGCACGGGTGCTAAACCCCAGGATTAAAAAAAAAAAATACAAACCTGCGCCCGGGGACCCTATGTACATTAGAGGTCAGTTACCTCTGGACTCCATGGTGGTTGCTAACGCTCGCAAACAAGCCCACTCGCAAACAGGTGATGCTCCTCCCCCAGACAAGGAGTCCAAAGTGCTGGAGACCTCAGGCAAGAGAATTGCAGCTCAAGCAGCAAACATCTGGCGCATTGCCAATACACAGGCCCTCCTGGCTCGCTATGATCGTTCACACTACGACACGCTAGAGTCACTACTCCAGCATCTGCCAGACGAATACAAAGAGGCAGCGGAGCTCCTCATCAGAGAGGGACAACTTCTTACCAACTCTCCATTAAGTGCGCACTAGATGCTGCCGACACAGCTGCAAGGGCGATAAACACCAGCGTCATGTTATGACGACACGCTTGGTTGAGAATCTCCGGACTCAAACCAGAGATTCAAAACAACATCCTGAATCAGCCAGTCAACCCCGACTACTTATTCGGCCCAGAAGTTGACACCACCTTAGAAAAAATAAAGGACACTGACACTGCGAAGTCAATGGGGGCTCTGCAAACGCAGACATTTCGTAGTGGCTCCTTTTGTCGCCCCGGGAATAGGGGAACAGCTAGAGGCCAGGGGTCACAGCAGCAATACACTAAAGGGGGCACACAGAGTACCTACGATAAAACCAACAGAGGTGGATATCGTGGCTCCAGCACCAAGGGCAGAGGTTGCGGTTACGGCAACACCAGGTCCTCACCCAAGAACAAACGGTGACGCCCTCTCTCTTCCCCCCCCGACCACATAACACCTGTCGGGGGGAGACTCCAGCGGTTCCTGTCCACGTGGAAAACCATCACCACAGACAGGTGGGTCAGGGATATTATCCAGCACGGTTACTGTCTCGAATTAACCTCCACTCCACCCACAATACCGCCAAAGCACCGTCCTATGTCCGCAGAGCACTTAGCATTATTGCAGCAGGAAGTGCTAAGTGTGCTGCAAAAAGGTGCAATAGAGGTCGTGCCCGTCAACCAGCAGGGGACAGGGGTGTACTCTCTGTACTTCCCAAAAAAGGACGGGTCGCTCAGACCTATACTAGACCTGAGACCCCTCAACCACTACATTCTGTCAGAGCATTTCCATATGCTCACCCTACAGCAGGTTCTCCCGCTGCTCAGCCAGGGAGACTTCCTAGCCACACTAGACCTCAAAGATGCGTACTTCCACATACCCATACACCCGTCACACAGGAAATATCTCAGGTTCACTATTCAGGGACAGCACTATCACTTCAAAGTCCTCCCCTTCGGCGTGAAACAGCACCCAGGGTTTTTACCAAGTGCCTAGCTACAGTGGCTGCACATCTACGGAGACAGCACATTCACGGAGACAGCACATTCACGTCTACCCTTACCTGGACGACTGGCTTGTTCAGGCAAAGTCAGCCCAGCAATGTGCCAGCCACATGTCCCTCACCATTCACCTTCTTCACAGTCTGGGATTCTCACTAAATTACCCAAAATCACATCTCCAACCCGCACACGTACGACAGTACCTGGGCGCGACCATAGACACTCTGGCAGCCACAGCTCAGCCAAATTTAGTGAGGATCAACAGCATGCAACTGCTGATCTCAAAGTTCAAACCTCAACACTCCCTTCCTGCGCGAGTGTTCATGCAGTTGATAGGCATGATGGCCTCCTGCATTTTCATAGTCCCGCACGCAAGACTACATATGCGCCCGCTTCAGGAGTGCTTGGCACGTCAATGGAATCAGGCTCACGGGCAATTAAAAGACCTAGTGTTGGTGAGCGGTCGGGCATACAACTCTCTGCATTGGTGGAATCCACAAAACCTTTGCAAGGGCCGACCATTCCAAGAGCCTATTCCACAAATAATACTGACAGCGGACGCCTCTCTCCAGGGATGGGGAGCTCATGTACTCAGTTACACAGTGCAGGGACTATGGACGACACAGCAAAAGAAGATGCACATCAACATTCTGGAACTGATGGCAATCTTCCTAGCCATGAAGGCATTCAAATTACACTTGTGCAACAAAGTCGTGTTGATCCGGACGGACAACATAACTGCCATGTACTACATACAAAAGCAGGGAGGAACACACTCTCCACAGTTGTCTCACCTGGCTCAGAGCATGTGGAAGTGGGCCATTTAGAGGAACATATTCCTCATGGCGGAACACCTCCCCGGCAAGGACAACCAGATGGCGGATCTGCTCAGCAGACACAGCCACTAGATGCACGAGTGGGAGCTACACCCATCAGTGCTCCAACCGTACTTCCAACAGTGGGGTCATCCAGAGATAGACCTATTCGCCACAAACGAAAACGCAAAATGCCAAAGCTTTGCCGCCAGGTTCCCACATCCACAATCGCAGGGCAATGCGATATGGATGAACTGGTCCGGCAGATTTGCGTACGCTTTTCCCCCAGCGCCATTAATACCGCTGGTGGCACGCTAACTGCGACAGCACTCACTGACACTCATCCTAGTTGCTCCAACGTGGGCGCGCCAGCCATGGTACACCACCTTTCTGGAACTTTCCGTGGTGCCGCATCAAAGGCTGCGGATAAAACCTGCACTCCTAACGCAGAGCCATGGCGAAATTCAGCACCCAGATCCGCAACAGCTGAACCTGGCAATCTGGCTCCTGAAGTCTTAGAGTTTGGCTACCTAAACCAGCCACCTGACTGTATGGAGATCATCAAGGAGGCCAGGAGACCCACTACCAGAGCTTGCTATGCAGCTAAATGGAAGAGGTTTGTCATTTACTGCACCAACAATGACATTAACCCGCTAGACGCATCCATTCAAAACATAATCTCTTACACCTATACCGATGCAATCTGGCATACACCTCAATCCGTATCCATTTAACCGCAATAGCAGCCTATCTCAAACAGGCAGCACCTCTCCTTATTCAGAGTGCCTGCCATCAAAGCCTTCTTGGAAGGACTTACACGAGTGATTCCTCCAAGGCACCCACCAGCACCGGTGTGGAACCTCAACTTGGTCCTCACCAGACTAATGGGTCCACCCTTCGAACCTCTCCACTCATGTGAGATTCAATTCCTCACCTGGAAAGTAGCTTTCCTAGTAGCAATCACTTCGTTAAGAAGAGTTAGTGAACTCCAGGCACTAACCATTCAAGAGCCATTCATACAGGTTCACACAAACAGGGTCGTACTACGTACCAACCCCAACTTAATGCCTAAAGTAATATCGCAGTTCCACATGAATCAAACTATTGAATTGCCTGTTTTCTTTCAAAATCCACAAAATGTCGCAGAGAGAATGCTCCATACACTAGATGTAAAGAGGGCCTGTTGGACCCGGCCTCGTGGCATGGTCCTTACCCCCGTGGATTGTGCCCGTTCCCCGCCCCGGCCTTCACGGGCCACCCTTCTGAACTGCACCGAGGCCCTTCATCCTGGGCTGCACGAGGTCGCATACCCCTCGTGGCTCCGCCATCTTGTTGGCACCCACGTGACTCCGTGTACCAGTCAGCGCGACACCGCTCAACCCGGCCTCGACCCCAGCGAAGCCCCGACATCGAGGCACCACAAACTGGCCAGGGGGTGCCGCAGGAACCATTCATCGCCCCCGGCGGAGGACAGTATCGATGGGACCCCCAACTGTCCTCCCCTCTCGAGGTGTGATCGCCCTGCAACTCCCTTGGGCCTGGCGCATCTCCTGCTGGGCGTCTGGCCACCTCCACCCGGCCTCTCCGCCCCCACCGGGCGCCTGGGTCCGGACATCAAAGGGCTCCAGACCTATATCTGGGGCGACCCCGCCACAGATCGGCAGTTGTATCCCGGAGTCGAGAGCCCTGCTGATTGAATCGCGGCTGACCCTACGGAGAAGAACTCTTGTCGGAACCATCATGAGCCCTGCTGACTGCGTCGCGGCCCAACCTCGCTGAAACCTCCCTCGGAGCCCTGCTGACGACGTCGCGGCTCGAGCTGAGCAGAAACCATCTTGAGAGCCCTGCTGATTGGATCGCGGCTCTCCCCGAACTGTACGCCAGAGCCCTGCTGACGCCGTCGCGGCTCGACCCCTCCGAGATCCGGAGGTCCTCCAGCTTGAGGATAAGAACTGGGCCCCAGGTACCCTCGTACCGAGCTCCTGCCAAAGACTGTCCCGCTACCCCTACCCTTCCAAAGAGACACTGAGACTTTTGGTGGATCCCTCGATCCCTTCGTGTAAATATTGACCTCGTAACCTTTTTATTGCTGATAAAGAATTGCTTGTCTTGAGACAACCTCCTTGAGTCCGATGTGGTGGTGTTACTGTGCCAGTACGTGATAGGAGAAGGATCTCTCAGGAGACTTCTCGGCAGCGCTCGGCTACTTTGTACAGTGTGAGGGCCCCCCTTGGTGGTCTCGCCGACTCCTCGGGGTCCGCCTTCCAACAGGGCCCTCATGTACTATATAGACAGAACTAAGGACTTTAGGAAGACAAAACAACTTTTCGTTGCCTTTTCTCCACAACACAAGGGCAACGCCATTTCCAAAGCAGGTATAGCCAGATGGATCGTTAAATGTATTCAAATTTGCTATCAAAAAGCTAAACGCACACTAACGATTCCCCCACGAGCCCACTCAACACGAAAGTTAGGGGCATCCATGGCTTTCCTGGGAAACATTTCTTTACAGGAAATATGTAGAGCAGCCACATTGTCCACTATACATACATTTACCAAACACTACTGTGTAGATGTACACTCAAAACAGCAGGCAGCTGTAGGACAGGCTGTTCTCAAAACTCTTTTTCAGACTGCTGCAGCTGGCACTGGTAGCCGCCGCTAATAGGAGGTACTGCTATGTATTCTATGCACAGATATGAATTCAGCAGCCCACATGCCTCGAACTGAATATGCTACTTACCAGTATGCATCAGTTCTTGGCATGTAGGGCTGCTGACATTCATATCTCCCACCCTCCTCCCCGGCGCCTGTAGCAGCTGCAGCCCTCAGAATTACTGTATAGCATGGTCATCACTTACTGTATCTACTCCATCACTGCCACAATGGCGAAAAACAATCTAAGGATGGAGAGGATGCCCATGCGCACTGTAGTCCAGGGGAGGAGTCACCTATCTCGTGATACTTCGAAGACTCTTCCAGGACAACAACGTGCAAACATCCGGACCCAACACTAGGCGGCGATCTATGCACAGATAAGAATGTCAGCAGCCCTACATGCCAAGAACAGATGCATACTGGTAAGTAGCATATTCATTATCTGTGCTCTGCATGTGTCACTGTCTGTTAAGTATATGCAACGTAAAAGTCAGCAGGTATGGCAGCCTATCTGGGACTTGTACGTGCAGCCACCTGCTCTCCCTCGTCCATCTCCCCCCCCCCCCCCCCCCCCCCCCCCCCCCCTACAGGTCATCCTCCCATCGCTCTAGTAGCATCTGGAAGGAAGGA
The DNA here is from genome assembly GCF_964204655.1 of Triturus cristatus. Lineage (NCBI taxonomy): Eukaryota > Metazoa > Chordata > Amphibia > Caudata > Salamandridae > Triturus > Triturus cristatus. Next base: position 910,168,000 of record NC_140588.1, read on the forward strand.
GTCCGGGATGCTGCTTACTAGTAATATGTATATGAGGGAGACACTGCCCGGATTCGTTTACCTTTTCTGAAGGGAGAATGCAACCATGCAGAGGCTGCACTACTATTCAAACATTCTTCCTTTCTTGTACATGGCTACTAGCCTCATCAATGTCCGGTTGACTAAGACAAATACTATTTGAAGGGGCCAATACTTTCCTCCCCTGTTGGCCAAAGGTATATTGCCATATCTAATCTGAGTGCTGTTTTTAAAGTTCCATAGCCACTCCAGTCCCGAGAGAACCTTTTTTCTGCTGTTGCCGACTTTATTTTGGGACTTCGTTTCCTCGCTTCCACAAAGTTGTTTGGGTTCAAAGAGGTGTTTCAAGTGTTGGCCTTCATCTAGAACGTTATTAGGGAAACAATGGAGGGGTTGGTTCAGGGGGACCCTGTACTAAAAGGGTTTGGGAGTTCATAGACTGACTTACAAGGTACACCAGTTTCTCAGTGGGTGAAGGGAAGGGCATAGTGTGTGTGTGTGTGCGCGTGCAGGCTCAAATGTTGAAGCTCAACATTACCAGCCCTTCAAAAACGAGTCGGCAGAACCTCTACCAGTTGTAACAGCCATTGATTATAACAGTTGGATAGCTTGTTACTTCACTGCTTTTGTTATAGTTTTTGTTTTAGCCCAAATTACCCAACTTTTGTTTTCTTTTGAAGCACAGTGCATGTGCCTAAGATATCTCTGGTTTGTAAAAGTCATCAATAATTATTTTTGTATGATTTAAATGCTAGCATTTCAAATGCCGCCTTGAAGTGAATATATTAAATGTTCTTCTCAAGTCATGTATGTTCAATATGAGTAATGTGCTTAATTTACATACACAGACAGACGTTCTTATTAATGCATTGCTATGCCATGGAGAAGATCTTCTAAATGAACTGTATGTTAATAATGTTTGATTAGCATTTAATTTCCGAATGACAATCTGTCTCCTGCATTAATGTTGTTCTTCTGTCTCAGTCCCATTTATTTTACCACATCAGCAAGTTGACAAAGGAGCCATTAAGTTTGTCCTTAGTGGTGCTAATATCATGTGTCCAGGACTGACGTCTCCCGGTGCAAAATTATATCCTGCTGCCTCCGACACAGTAGTTGTATCCTTTTTTTGTGTGACTTATTTGCTAGAACTTGATGGTAAGGTTTATACCTATACAAGTCAATATCTTAGGACTTGAATTAGATAATTTGACCTGCTAGGAGTGTTTTAGGATTTAGCAAAAAAAAAAAAAGCACAACGATTTGAAGTATGGATGCTAGTTGACTGGAAAGCTCAGATATCTCTGGTCAGCTCTTTTTCTTTTGGGTAATTCTAAGTTTTATTGAGGGCATATCTGAAATGCCAAATTGATTCTCTGCCTTCTAAATGGGAGATTTTTCCGTAAGAGATTCATTTAAATTCTATTACATTCATCATCTGGCTGAATGTTCACAATGTTAATTCATATACATTTTTCATTCAGTAACTTTGTTAGAGAGGAATTTCTGCATGTGTGGACTAAGAGAAACAAGCTTGATTTGATCATCCTTTGACGAAAATGTTTGGTTGTTGCAGTGTCATGAGCAGTTTAAATGGGTACAATGCTGGGAGTTACTACACTTTTGGCACGGTGCAGAAGTACAGCATGGAAATTGGAACACTGAAAGCCATAAACTGAACTGAGGCTTGACTAAGGATACCATCTAAGGAATGGAGGTGCACGTAATTGCAAAGCAATCTCTGGGAGTTGACTTTGTACCAAGTAAAGCAGGATTATAGACGCATTGCCATTTTTTTCCAAAATCTTTTTTAGAATCTGAACTCTATGGCAGCTGCCTCCTCTGAAAAGTTAGGTATCAGTACGGACTCTCCAAATGTACTATCTGGAGGAAACTTCCATTCTAACCACCACTGGATCCAATTTCAGCAACAGTAGACGCCTCCTTTGTAATGAGACTCCCCCAGACGGACCTCATGTAAGCAGGTGGAAAACCTTGCGAGTGGTCACTCAAATTGTTGTCCAGAGACTTTCATTTTTGATTTGTGTTTTTTGTATCATCAGAGAAGTAATTTAGCTTGGGTAGACATTGCTAATTAGGGCCGATTTATTTATTTTCTGGACGACATTTTAATAAATGGAGAATGTGTTGCAGTGATGATGAAATTTATCCGGAACCATAAGACAAACTTCATTTTGGTGTCAGAACATAGGTTTTGGGGGGTAAGTAGTCATATAGAGACAGAAAATACCTCCTCAGAGCAACCCTTCTGCCATTTTCCAAAATGGCGTTCCTGTAATGATGTGTTTCAGCTATCATATTGGTAATTTATTTTAATATCGTTTTTGTTTCGGCTTTCCATTGACTCAAATTCATAAACCTGAGTGAAGCCTGTGGTAGCAGAGGATCCGTACCTCCTGACAGTGTTGCTAACTATAAAATCTGAGGACTCCTTCAACAAAGAAAAATGTGCCAAACTAATGCAAAAGAAAAGCTAACCTCAACTGCAGCCTGACAGAAGAGAGTTCAAGAAGCTGCAGAAATACGGAAACACTAAGTTCACAAAAGATTGAAACTTATGGGTGAAGAGGATCAAATATTTTATCACTGTAACAAGTGCTACTAGTCGTATACAATGGAAAAATGGTTAAAAAATAGAAGAGACCAGTGAATCGCATCAAGAATCTGAGTCTTCTGAGAAAGCAACGACAATCGATCCCAATGCCGTCATTGGCCCTTTTTTTTTTTTAAAGGTGAAATGCATTGGCTGCACTTTATTGGAAATATATATTAAAGGAAAATTCTGCACCACCTCAAGACTTATGATCATCTGTGTATACTAAATATGTTCTTCTATAATTCTTGTTGCCTCTTGTTTTTTGTATATCGATGCTCATCCACTTAGAAGATCGATGGCTACCCCCTCGTCCACCTCCAACAACTGAGCAGAAAGCAAAGCATCTTAATGTGTTATCTGTGGTTTAGCCACAACAAGGGCCAAAGGGATTTACGAAAGAACAAAGTTCAGAGTTTGAGTCTCCAGGGGCAAACCTGCTTTTATCTGCAGCTGGTTTCTTCAAAGGTTGTTTTCAGCCAAGTAGCTGATCTAAACATAGAGGTGAATGTACTTGCAGCAAATGTGTATACCTCCCCTAACTGCATACGCGCATACATTAGAAAATATGAATGTACAATGAGCTCCCAGCAGCAACGTAACCGCCAGCCTTCAGTTAAGTTGGCACTATTTGAAATAGCAAGTTAATTTTAAATCCACACTTGAGTGCTGGCTACGGGTTCACTCCGTAAGATCAGAGAAATAATGATCAGCATTGATGAAACTCTATTGATACATAACGAAGATTTTTCAGGTGAGAATGTACAATGACCGAATTAGTTTGTGTCAGTCTAGCAAAAAGAATGAGCCACTTATGGTGTTCTCGGCTGATTTGACTCCTGAAGTTCTTGCTGCCAAAATAAAATCACAGCATACAGTAAAATCGGCTGAAACCATTTTATGAAACGTCCTGCAAGATTTAGATTTTGGACTTGATTCCAAATTTTGTGATGCCCCAGAGCTCCGCAAACGATGGTAGTCAAGAATGCCTGATGTTGTCATAACATTTTTTTCATCATTGTTTAATATCAGCAAGCATAGTTGTTCTGAACTAAAGTTCTTGAGTTCGGAACAAATGCAGACCACATTCATGACGGCTTTGAAGATATAAGCGAAAAAGTGAAAGACAATCCCATGAACCAACAGGCTTATGCTTTGCAAATGTTCTATCTTTTCCAAATCATGTTTTATGAATTATATAATGGCAAAAAGAAAACTCCGCTACACATGACTGCCCACGCAATCTATGACTAGCAAAAGTAGAGAGCTAATCCCTTCAGTGAATAAGATGTGTGTTTTAACAAATTATAATGACATAGTATGGAGCAGGAACTTGTTAGCAGCTCATGCTGTTAAATCTTGTGAATCTGACGCATTACCAGGAAAGGATTTTAAACTGCTGCTCTTGATAATTTTCATTTTGGAGACTGCTTTTTTTGTCTGGAAATTCAGCACACATGATACTGCCATGGTGCTTTTTTGAGACTGTACCAATGAAGGAGCTATTGGAAAACAAGCTGTGTCGGCTGAAGGCATAAACAAACCAAGCTCCAAACTTAAAACCCAACTGCTTTGCAAACGTATGCAAAATCACTACAAGCCATTAACCCATTCCCAGTCTACCAGAAAGTTTCAAACTGACTGAGGGCATGGATCTTCAACCTAATGCTGCGGTACACAAAGCTGATTTAACTGAATTCATTCAATTGCTTATTTGTTGCGGACTGAAGGATGAAGAAAAAATTCCTCAGTGGGCTGGAATTCTTATCTGATCTCCCAGAATACCGTCTCACTGAAGAAGGTTGAGTTTTTCCTAGTAATACCATCTCCAGTCACAAACTGCGCAACAGTATACAAAGCTCTAAAACCTTTTCAAAATGTGTGTAGTTCAGCTTGTAGATCAGTCTTTCCTGCCAATTTTCTGAATGAAGGTGTTTTTCTGTATTGTAGCTGACATTTGTAAGAGCACTTTTGTAGAATTCGATTATCTTTATCCAGTGATGGCTGTTTTCCACAGGACAAAAGTTTAGTTGCTGTGTGCAGTAAGTTATCTCAGTGGATGTAGCATAGACAATTGTTATATTATTGTTATTGTTATATTAGATTTCTATCGCGCCCAATCACCTACAGGTCTCTAGGCGCTCGGAAATCTGTGGTAACAACAATAAACTAGGCAAACACAGAATGAAAGGCACTTCCTGGTCTAGTTTACACCCAGGGTTCTTTTAAACAGCAGTGTTTTTAGTATCCTTCTAAACCGCAGGAGGTGCCCCTCCCTGCGCAGCACCTCAGGCAGCGTGTTCCATAGTTGAGGGACTAATACAGAGAAGGCTCTTCCTCCCTTAGTTACAAGTTTGTAACGGGGGCAGGCCAATAACTGAGAATCTGAGGATCTAAGTGTTCTCACTGGGCTGTACACCTCCAAACGATCTGTGATGTAAGCTGGTGCCTGACCGTAAATTGCCTTATGAGCCGTGCATAAGTTCTTAAATTCCACTCGCTCTTTGATGGGGAGCCAGTGCAGACTGTGGAGCAAAGGAGAGGCCTTGGTTCTCCTTGGGAGTCTAAAAATTAGTCGTGCAGCATCATTCATCACGACCTGCAATCTGTTAGTGAGAGTTTTAGGTAGGCCAAGATAGAGAGCGTTTCCGTAATCTATCCTTGAGATGACGGTTGCTGCTACGATTGAGCGCATCATTGATTGGGAGAGGACAGGGGTTAGCTTCCGCAACTGTCGGATGATATTTGTACACCTACCCACCACAGAGGAAATTTGACTGGACATTGATAGATCACAATCCAGTTTAATCCCCAAACTTTTTACATTCATACTTGGTTTTGGAGCAGGGCCCAACTCCGCTGGCCAATAGAGGTCACTACAAGGTGAGGCATTGGAAGGGATCACCAATACCTCGGTCTTATCTGGATTAATCTTCAATAGATTTCCAGTCATCCATTGTACAGTGTACCTCAAGATGTCCTGAGCATTGAGTTGCGCGGTCCTTGAATTGTCAACACTCAGCAGGAGCTGTGTATCGTCCGCATAGTTAAAGACTCTACAGCCTCTGCTGGCCAGTGATGCAATCAAAGGTTGTAAGTAGAGATTAAATAGCAATGGGGACAGGGCTGAACCCTGTGGCACCCCACATTCCAAGGTCCCCACCTCAGATGTTTGATCCCCCAGTTGTATCCTTTGTGTTCTTCCCGGGAGGAAGGATTGCAACCACTTAAAGGCCAGGCCTTTAATCCCAAAGTCATTCAGTCTCTCCAAGAGTAAGGCATGACTGACCGTATCGAACGCCGCTGATAGATCTAACAGGATCAGGGCGCTCGGTTTCTTGCAGTCAGCCATGCCTCTTAATTCATCCAGCACCGAGAGCATCACCAACTCGGTGCTGTGATGAGCTCGGAATCCTGCCTGCCACTCATGGAGTAGATGGTGAGACTCCAGATACAGGGACAGGGATTTTAATACATGTTGTTCCAGTATTTTAGAGAGGAAAGGCAATTGGGAAATGGGCCTGTAGTTCTTTAGCACTGCAGGATCTGCACCGGGTTTCTTCAATGGGGGTCTTACCCGTGCCTCCTTAAATTCCACCGGTAGATACCCTGTTTCCAGAGATCTATTGAGGAGGGAAATGATACATTTCTCCAATAAGGGACGAGCTGCACGAAAAACGCTGGGTGGGCACGGACCTGCTGGAGAGCCAGATTTAATTTTTCCCATCAGTTTCTCCAGACTCAGCTCATCCAGCTCTGGAAATGCTGTAATAGTGCAATCAGCTGGATTATGCTGGGCCGAAGTTATGGCGGTTCCATTTGCCATCCCACTCTTTATTTCCGTGATAATGGCCTTTACTTTTTCTAAAAAGTACTCCTGAAAGGAGTTAAAATTTATAAGGGACTAGGAATTTTCAGGTTTTTTACTTAACTCTGACAAGATTTTAAACGTCTCTTTCTGGATATTGACTGCCTTACTCAGGAGGGACTCATAATATTCTGCTTTAGCTAAGACAATGAGCTTTTTATATAGATTGAGGGAGGCTTTATAGATATTCCTAGCTGTGTCTTGCTTGGTTTTCCTCCAGCCTCTTTCCAAGGCTCTGAGCTTTTTTATGCTCCCTTAATGATGGCGTAAACCAGGGGGCCCCCTTACCTGGTCCCCTTATCAACTGTGATTTTACTGGCGCTATCTGGTCAATAGCCTGAGCCAGGCTCTGTATTAGATCCGTGTATTCTTGGTCCAGGCTACATTCCAGGTCTGAGGACTGTGCACTTATTGAGGCTGAAATCTTTGGAATCAAAACTGTCCAGTCAGTATTTAGTGGAACTCATGCTTATCCGTTACAAGGTATGCTGATCATATCTAAGGCTATAGAAATATTGCGCTGGAATGCTTTCTGGAACAAGAATGACAAATTAGGTTATGCATATCTTATCCCAGAAGTGAACAAGGCACAGGGTGCACTTAATTCAAAAGACTTACTGCAAAGCCAGGCAATATTAAATACTCAGTTCAAATCCGAAAACCTGAATACCTAGTTCAAAGAGTTTGTCAAAGAAAGTGAAGAAATTTTGTAAGTACTGAGGAAATGATTTACATATGATAGCTCTAGTAAAAAAAATGTGGTCATGCTGATCGGGAAGGTGATTGGGAGCTGCACGTGAAGACTGCAGAGTCACTGTTTACTGTGTTTTGTGAATTCGATTGCATAAGCAACCTGAGATATGGGCCCTGGTATAATACTGAAGAAGCTAGAGGTGGAAAAACCATACCTTTATAGAAAATTCACCCTCAGAAATTGTGTTGTGAAGACCGAAAGGGAAGGTTCAATGCTGTCTCCAGATATGAAACTGGAACAGACGATCCAGAGAACACGTAAAAGTGAATGTTTCTCAATGGGAACGGGTTTACCATGAAGTCCTTTCTATTTGCAATGTTTTCAGAGAGATGTCAGATTTAAAAATGAATGGACCATTGTGAAACTGTTCCTCACCATGAACTTGTGGGAAAGAAAGGGGAACGTTGTAATAAACATGTTGACCGTCTTCTTCAGATCATGCAGCAGCAAGGAAACTCCTTTGAAATGACTGAGCCTGCGCGACTACACCACTTCATGACCAAACAATGTGGATAACGTTACAAAGACATGTCTACTAAATATCCTGGAACATGGATCAAAACTATATGCGGAACTGAAGCGGAAGATATTTGTATTGAAAAAGATGTTTGGCATAATCACTAAAGCTAAGCTTCCACACTTCGATTACCATAGTAAGAGTTTTTCCAAACAGCCACTACAAAACCGGTTTTATAAAAACAACTTTCGCAAGCACATAGAGAGATGGATGTAGCAAAAGAAAGGACATTCGGTCTCATGATCTTCTAACCAATGCACTATTTGATGGAGATGCTGCAACCAAACCAGTAAAGCACAAACTCGTACAAGAGCTCAGAAAAAAACTTTAACCTGAAGAATTTTAATTCAAAAAGGTTTCCTTATTTAAAACAGCTGTTGTTGTGGTCTTTCTGTCACAATTGCGAATGGTCAAGATTTCGTCCATGCAAATCTTCAGAGCGGTCGTTCTACAGGTATCCAAGTCAGTGTGCACCTTGCAAGAACTGCACATTATCTTGGACAGTTATCTTGATTTATCCGTCAAGGAAAATGAGAGAATCAGACAAATGTTTACAAGTGGAACAGTTGAGCTTGCCTGCATCAAAAATTCTACCTTTATACCTGTGCAACTTGATAAATTCTGGTCATCAACATTGAAAAAGATTAACTTTGAGATGTTAACTCGTCAAAACATTGCTGATGCTTCAGTGAACACTGAATTTCCAGTTATTGCAAGTGGAATGATTGTCAATGAGGAGTTGGTGACTGCAGATATATATTCAAAAGGAACAGGACCTATTGTTCAAGAACTTAACAGCAAATTGGAGGAAGCTGACCTTCGTGTTGTGCCACATGTTGAGTGGGCTGTTTGAAATGGTTCCAATCGAGTCATTGTACTGTCAGATGACACATATGTTATTATTGTGCTACTTAGATTGTTTGTAAGTTAAGGATTGTCAGAGTTAGGGTTATGTTATGGAACAGGCGAGAAGACACCTAATCCTGCTTCATATTATGTACAAGAAACTTGACCCAGAGATGCCCAGTGTTCTTACGAGTGATGACACTATGAGCAAAATTAGAACAAAGCTTGGAGCTTTAACTGCTTAACCTGTGAAGTTGCTATAAGGATTTGATGAGGCAGAAGAAGAATGTGACTTTAAAGATGTAGAAAAATACCCTGGGCATGTGTGGAAAACAAGTTCTGACTGTCGCACATTTGACGATCTTTGGTATAGTGAGTTCAAGAGATCAATCCTGCTAAGTGACCTTCCACCGATGCCATATTCTGTGCGTGGGCACATTAAAAGCGCATTCAACTTGGTCAGAAGATTCGTAAATATGTTTGGATCATGCATATGTAGAGAAGAGCCATATGAATTTGGTTGGAAAGATATTGATTGGATTGATGGGGGTGCTAAAACATATGACATTTCTAAAGCCTCTACCCACAGAACTAACACATACATGCACTTGCAAAACCTGTGCTACACCACAAGATATCCCTGTCGATAGACTCTAATCAAATGTTCAACATTCTGCAAATGCACCACAAGCGATTGCTGAAACAAATAAAGTGAACTATCAAACAGGAGTGATGAGCATATTTTTTTTTTTTCATAATTCAGAACATAAACATTGTTTGGTGTGTATCAATCTTTTATTCCTTGATTATAGCCGCCATTTTGGAAAATTATGGAAGGGTTGCTCTAAGGGAGTTATTTTCTGTTTCTGCGTGATCCCCAAATCCTATGCTTTGACATGAAGTATATAGGTCTCACAGTTCCTGGAAATATTACTTCATCATGGCAACACATCTGCCATTTTTTGTAAAATGTCGTCTGGAAAATTTCAGCCTGGTTCAGCAGTGTCTACCCAAGCTAAATTACTTCTCTAATGATCCCAAAACACAAATCAAAAAGTAATCTCTGGAAACATTTTTTTTACGGCCCTGTATCATGGGGCCAGGATTAGGGTTTGCATTGTTCTCTAGGTGCTCCACTTATACCTCCAGTTGAAAGACCAAGTTAGATGCACAGTCCTGGGATTTTTCTATCTGCCTAATTACGAAGCCTGAGAAATTGTTACAAAATCCCTCATTTGTTGGAGTTGCTGCTCTGCCATCACCAGGCTGCCCTACAGTTTCTTCATTTTCTTTTCTTGCACATGTCACCTTTCCTTTGGGGCAGTCGTTCATAGAGCCTCTTATGGACAAATTACTTCCCCAAACCAGTCTCGCGTGAAGAGGTATGATCGCCTGTGAGACCAGTTAATCTGGGGCAAATAAACCTGAGTGTTTGCTCTTGCCACTTGGTTCTGGATGACTTTCTCTCCTGTCGCATTATAGAAAATAGTGTGCATCTGGGGATGCACACTCGACCAAAATGCGCTGTGCACCCCATGGTGGGCAGATTATCTGAACCTTTAATTTCAAGTTCTTATCCTGAGTAGGGGCTCCTTGCTGTGTCTTGCCAGCTTGTTGAGGAAAATACCCTGCCATTACAGCCACAGCAGAAGACCCAGGCATGTGAGGCTGCAGGCACCGGTGCATAACAATGCACATCGAAAAGTAATGTTGCCAACCTGTTTTCCCCAGCTGCCTCTTTTGCCAACACTGACCGGGTCTTCTGACTACTGTCTTCCAAAGAACTGATTGGTGCTATCTTGAACTTTAGTAGTGAGCATAGAGTGGCGACTGCTTGGTAACTTCAGGGCTCCAGAGAACACCGCTTGTTCCACTTTTAGGTCGGCAGTAGATAATGTAAGCGCTACACCCCATTATATAGTTAAGTGGAGCATTATTGCTGGCACAAGTCCGTACCCAACTCACTTCTGTTAAATCGTCTTTTTACAAGGGTGCATAAATGCCACGTTGGTTGGACAGTGTAATCCGTTTATCACAGAGTCTGGGGCTGCCAACTAAAATGGAGGAGAGGAGCAGTTTCAGAGGAGGTCTGGGGGGGTTGCCGTTGGGAGTGTGCGGATCTTGACAGTCTACTCTGCTGCTTGCAGGGAGAAGTTTGTAGTAACCATGTGGGTGGTGGAGCACTGGAGCTTCAACTGGGTATCCATGTCATATTAGGAACGGTTGCTCAGTGTTGCAGGGAACTGACTCTGAGGAGTTGAGTGAGATATGGAGGGAGAGCGGGAGCCAGGAGTTCTGATTAACAGTAAACACTGGAGCAACCAACAACCTTATGTGCTTCATAAAACCATGGGAGACTCATGCAAAGCTATCCTATCTTTTGTGTACCCAAACACACTTTACAAGGGTGATCAGGAGCCCAGTCATGCACTATACTACAGGAATGATCTTGGAAATAATAATAATGGGTTTTATGAGTCCATTGGATATTTTGGGTGGTAGATGCGAGTTTGGCGTTTGTAATTTGAGACTATTTTCTGCTAAAGTAAAGTTTGTTTGAAATATGCCTGTAGTTTTGACCTTGCTCATAAGGTTGGTTTTTTTTGTTGATCTGGAGAGCGGGTATCACCAAGTATTGCACAAAACGAACTCTCATTCTGTGACGGGTGTTGTGGGGTAGCTAGTGATGATTTCATTTGCAAGCATCCTGGTTTGCTGATGGTTTCTGCATTTTACCTCGATGCCTCTGTTGTGATCTTGTCAGACTAAGAGGAAAGTTCAAAGATTCAGGCTTATAAAACTGAGAATGCTATCTCTTTGTTTCTAAAGGCCAGTAACAGACTTGCATGGCAAAAACATGTGTTTCTCTCATATTTGTCTTATTCTTTTTTGTAGTTTTTGATGTTGCACTGTTAAACCCTGAAGAGTGACAGAATGCTTTGCAACAAAGATTAGTAGGATAAGAACTTGCGCTACATCTGTAAGCGGAAGATAAATCCGATAACAAGTACATTAGTGAGACAAGTGAGCCCTGTGGATGTTTACGGTTGGCATGTAATCCCAGGACGTTTAACATATATTACATTAGTAATTGTCTATTATTTTAAACTATATAGAGAAAGTATCAGAATAGTAAAGTATGTAAGATGCATACATTTTTATAAGTAGCAATAGTGTTAAAGAGGACTATGTGAGGGTGTGATTGATACATGGCGTTCACTTGAATCTTCATGGTGGAACGAGATTCTAGTGTAAACTACTTAAGTGAGTTTAGAACCAAAGTAATTCTGTAAAACGTTTCTTGTGAATGATCAGTCGCACTATGAGTGGAGGATGGCTGGAGAGGATATGGCAGGACTTGCGTAGTCTGGTTAGTAGAGCGTTCCTTATTCTATGTAAGATCACCAGTGCCTCTACAGTGGCTTTGCAGTCATGTTTATGGATGCTTTGGAGCAGCTTCAGTTCAACTCTAGTATTTTCACTGATATGGAGACCAAGATTGAGGGAGCGATTCAGCATGACACAAGTGGACTTGCCTGATTTCACTATCTTGGAGAAGTTGTTTAGGGCCTTTAGCTTGGTGATCAGTCGGGAGGGAGAACCGTAGAGCTGTTGGGTGATAATAGAAGGCATTTAGTCTCTAGACGGTTGAGCGTAACCAATTTGGTACATCCATGAACTAATGTCAGCTAGGCGCTTAGCTAGAGTATCCATATCATATGTTCTAGCTGTTTTGAGGCACTGCTCTGTATTGTCTACTCATAGGTGAAATTTAAAACCGGTCTTCAAGAATATCTTGCTCTGCAGCTCAACATACTAGTGAATAACAGAGGAACAAAGACAGATCCCTGGAGTAGTCTTAAAGAGCGGGTGTCGGAGAAAATGGTGAATCTCCTGTTTTAATGCATGGTCTTCACATGTATGCGTTGGCGCAGTTTAGTAGTGTAGGAAGGTGTCTCTTTACATGATATATCGAAATTAGATAGATTGTGTAAAGAGTCCAGGGGTTCCCTTAGGAGTGGATGGGGTTTGCTATGGCAATCCCAATGTGCTCTGCTAGGGGGTAGTGTGGTCGAGCAGCCTTAGACATATTACAGAGGCGTGCAAGACATCTGAAAGTACACAATGGTCCATAAATGAGACACGACTCCGAGATCCACTCCAATTTATAAAAAGGCATCAGAAGAAAATCATTCAGGTAAGTACGTTATTAAATATGAATTCTTTTTAAAAAAAGGGCGACACTTAGTGCAATTTCCCAGGGCTGCAATGACGTCCTATAGGAGGAAAAGTAAATGCGGAATTTATTATAGTACAGCAACTTGCGGGACTCTTTTCCAGGAGTTCAGGTGAGTGATGAGCAAGGTCCAAGGCTGCACCAGCGGCACTAGGATGGCCGGGAGCAAAACTGCATAGAGTGTCCAATGTTAATCTATGGAGAACGGCTGCGGTAAAAAGAAGATGCAGGCTTTGACTGGGGGGGGCAGTCTGACTGAACCACCGGGGGAGGAGGGGGACGCATGGGCTTAGGCCTCAAAATGCTCTGGGACATGGGGACACCGTTGGTCCCCTTCTCCAGAGCCCAGGGGTGACTGGTGCAGAGGTGTTTTAAAGCATCCGGTTTTCTTACCGGGAGTGGTCACGGTATAGGGGGCCTACGTGAAGAGGCTGCAGGGGATGCCGTGGAGTCCACAAGAGGTCTCACCACATTGGACTCTCTAGAGGGACAATACTAACACCGTTGGCGCACTTCAACTCAGTCTTGGAGCGACGGGTGCAGTGGTGTCTTAAGGCGTCTAGTTTCTGTGTTCAGAGTCCTTCCAGGGGGGTTTTGTGGCCTGCAGGATACGGGAAAGCAAATCTGCTGCTTCTCTGGAGGTCTTGGTTCATGAGTGAGGTACTGGCAGGTCTCCTGGGCTTTGGGGACTCAGCAGCTGCAGGACAGTTGACGTGGTGCAATTGGGCGAAGGCAGCAGGCAGGGTTGGCGGTAAGTCATTTGCTGGATCTTCTGTTTTTGCAGGATGCAACTCTTCTTGTCCTCCTTTGTCTTTCAGATCGGCAGGCTCTGTTCTTCTGGTGCTAGGGGCTCCCCTAAATACTGAATTCAGGGGCGTTACGGGAGTGTACGGTAGTAGCCAATGGGCTACTGACCCTTGGGGTCACAACAGCCCCCTGTATGACCACTTCCTATAGGAAGTGGGCATAACCCGGTCTCAAAATTCCTAAGTATGCCATCACAAAGATGTCGTGTCCACCTTAGGGGTGGGTGTAGCCTGAGGGTGGCAAGCCTACCTGTCTAGCTCATTTTTCCACCTGTCCAGATGCCAAAGGGGCTCTGAATAAAGGGTGGTTGGCTTCCTCTTCTGTGAGGGGATCCATATTTGCATTTCAAAGGCAACAGCTTTTTGAAGCTTTGTGGCCTAGGAAGGCTAATCAGCAGGTCATCCACTGGGAGGGAATGTAACGCCCTCTTCTCAGACAGGCTTTTGTTCTTGTTCTCCTAAGGACAGAGGCTCTCACCCTAGGAGTTCGGAACAGTGTCTCGGGTTTCCGGCTGGCTGAAATCAGTCGGCGAGCACACCAGAGGCTGGTAGGTTTTCAGGGGCACCTTTGTGTGCTTGTATTGGTAAATCCAACACTGGAATCGGTGTGGGTTTATCAATACGAGATGTGTGATACCAAACGTCCCTGTTTTCAGTGAAGCCATCATGAAGCTGGGGAACTCATTTTCCCCTGTGTCCAGCACCTGTTCTAAAATGGCTTTGCTGTCCACTTGCACTGGCAGTAAAGGGAATGCATGTGTTTCCTCACAAGTAATACCAAGCACCCTGCCTTAGGGCTGTAAGGTGACTTACAAGTACTACATACAGTGTTGGCGGGGGCCTGGCACATAGAAATGTGTCTGGATGCGTTTTGGGAAAGAGATCCGGCACTGGGGATCTGGTTAGCTGGAACCCAGTGCACTTCTAGTCAGAATCACATCATGTACCAGACAAAAAGTAGAGGTGACCATGTCAAAAAAGAGCCCTTTCCTACAAGTAGCATGTATACTGTTGCATTAAGTTTAAATGAGACTATTGCGGTCGATGGGATTGAAACTGCTGATAGATCAAATAGTAGTAGGAGTCATCTGTAATCTTGACAATGGAGGTTTCCCTATTTCGACCAGACTGAAAACCCGATGGATGCAGCAACTGTTTTTCTGATGTTTCGATCTCCATATAGGTAGTTACACATCTCTCTATTGCTTTAAACAGGAAAACTAGCGCTCTAATTTGTTTGTAGTCTTCAAATTTGACACAGTCGGTGTTAGATTTTTGTAGTAGAATGAGAACTTGGCCCCTTTTTATCTCATCTGGAAAAATGCCTTTCACAAGAATGTAGTTGGATTTCAAGCCATAGGAGCAGGAGGACATCAACACATGCCTTGGCAAGGGAGGATAGCAGAGGATCAGCTGAGTAAGACAAAGGCTTGGTGCTTCCAATGGTTCTTTTTTTCAAGTCCATTTCTGAAATGGGACTTGAGGTAGAGCTTGACGCTGATGGTGTTTTTCTGGTGAAAGGACTTTGTTCAGGTTCTTGTTGGGGTGCAGGGCTGTCAGTATCCTCTATCTTAATTCTTTTTGTTCTTCAGCTAGGTCATTGCAGTTAGGATCTTGAGGTTGTGTGTCGTGGCTTCATGCGCATGGTTCATTATGTTTCCTTGTTGTTTAGTGCTGAGACGCCACAGGGTATTTGTGCACGCTTTATAAAATCAAGTCAAATCAAATGGTGATCTTTCTAAAATGCAAATCGATTACCCTAAAAGGGTATCCATGCTCTAATCCAATTGAACCAAGTTGTACCTACTGGAATAAGTCAATCAATCTGGGATTATAAATCGCGGCTAATCACTGAGGGTGTTTAGGCGCATGCGGGGGGGGGTAGAAACTTTCAATGGTTTTATTTTTTCTACCCCAAGGTTGTCTGGGATACTTTTCCACAGCTTTAGTACCAGAACAGAGAAGGAGCTACCCACAGAATTGTTAGGATTAAGGCTTCACCTAGTCTTAGTGCCCTCAATGGTATACATCTTTTTAACTTCTCAGGAATACTTACTGGTCCCATTTGGTAGAATGCTTGCTGGGCCAAACAAGCAGTTTTAAAAAGCTCTCCGACTTGCTGAATGTCGATGTAGTTCTTTTATAGCAGCAGAGACGGCCATAATTCCCTCTTCCAGTTAAAAGCTTTGCCACCCAGTTTTGTACCCTTTCTTTCCACTGATTTGGTGGGGAGTCTATGTACAACACATGACAGTAGTCCAAGCGAGAAAGAATTAGAGCCTCGACTAGAGGTAAATAGGTCTGCCTGGGCAGCAAAGGGTCATGCATGATTGAAGCTTAAGGATGAAAAAAAGAGAACCTTGACTAAAAAAGCTTTTTTTAAAGTTTTTCTTTTCTTGTACCCTTATGTGAGTTTGAAGAGGATTTTTCCATCTCCCCTCATTGACACATGAGACCACTGAGCTGTGTTTTTGGCCTTTTTGTACTTCGTTGGGGAGAATGATTATTAAAAATGATGGATATTTTATCATTGTATTCAGTTATTTCGGTGAGGTCAGTAGAGGAAGGGCTAGCCAGTGTGAGCATGTATGAATCTAAATTGTTATGATTGATTGCCTTTTGCACGTAGCGTGGCAGGGATAGATCAAGATTGTCAAATATGACGAGCGGTCTGACCAGTCGACATGTATGTGTTTGTCCATACTGTTGTAGCCAGGTTTAAGAATAATTAAATTAAGAGGTAGCCTCCTTTTTTTTGGGCATGGGAGTGGCAGTGTTTTGTTTACGCATCCTTTTAGAGGAAAGAATGGAGTTGCTCAGTGTGTGTGTGTGTGTGTGTGTCTGGCAGTTTGTTCCAAGGGAGGTTAAAATCTCTGCGAAAGAAGTTCTTGCAGGTTGATAGTAGCCGACTTTTCATGAAGTCCATAAATGGTCAAGCAGGTTATTTCTGTCAAAGGGGTGACATTTTTTATTTTTTCTAGCGCTAATTGGCATGGTAGTATTAATATCAAGAGTAAGAATTGAAGGTTTTAACTGAGATGGGAAGTTATCACTGTGCATGATAATGATTCTATACAAACAATATCTCCCAATCTGTTTTAGCACTTCTCTCGGTGGCAGAAGGTGGTGAAGGGGAGTTTTATTCAAGACTGTGAACCATTTTTCTGTGTGTGAGCAAATCAAGGTTATTGCCCAATATCAAGGGGGAGATGGCTGCTGAGTTGGATATTGCAGACCTACGTGTTTTATGTTGAATGTCAAGGAGTGCATACTAATCAAGTTTTAGTGCTGGGAAAGGGGACACTTTATCTCAATTTTTTGGGTGCAAAGATATTAAATGGTGGCGTCAATGGATGTGGATTAAGTTAGTGGTTTGATCTCTTGATCGAGGCAGGGAAGGAAGGCACGTGGAAAACTGGTATTATTGGTGATCCTTTGTTTGTAGCAATAGATTGCTGGGTGAAGCAAGATTTTAGGTTTCGACTGGAGTACCACCTTGCTTCTACACTTAACTCGTTACCTAGGTACACTATAGACCTGTTGTGGTGCGAATTACCACCCTTAGTTAACAGCCCTCTCTACCCTTCCTGGAGCTTCTCTCATTAGACAAGTTTCTTTCCTGGATTCCACCAAATCTGGTCATCTCCTTGATCATTGCTTGATCTTTATGCTTATTGCTCCTGTTCGAGCTACACTTTATCTACTTGTGAAGTCACTATGCCCCATGCCTGGAAAAAAACATACAGCTTCTTCTGTTATAGAAGAAACCCTCTGCGCATCCCTCAGTTCCTGGTAACTTCTGACCCATTTGCTGTTAACTTTACCCAACAAGATCTTAGAAGTGGAAATTAGAAAACTTCCTACATTTACAGAGTATAATTTCTTGCTTGAACCTACCCAAGCTGGCTTCTCCCCTTCACCGGACAAAAGTAGCCGTACTCCACGTCATAGATTATCTTTGCTTCTTCCTTGCTTAGGGTGCTTGTTCGGAGTGTCTTTTAAAACCATATTCTACACAGTTCTTCCCCACTGACATCACTTTTTAGGCATTTTCAGTTGTCTTTCTTTCTTGCTGAAAGAGAGAACTCATGGCTCTCGCTCCCCCACTTGGCTCTTCTCCCATATAGGTCATATGCAGAGTTCCACAAAAGTCTTCTTTAGCACCTCCCCAACTTTTGTCTCTCACTTGCTATCCATAATTAAGCTTTTTTTTGTTTTTTCCTGAAAGTATATTTCAATGATGATGATCTAGGTGTTCTTAAGGCTAACAGTCTGGAAGCAAGCCCATCACCTGAAGCTTTATGAAGAAAAGACTGAGGTTGTCATTTTCTGTGAATCCTGACTGGTGGCCCTAAGAGTTGTGTGAGACGCTCCTGTGATCAAAGCTGAAAATCTCTGCCAACTGCTCTTCTTGTTTACCCAATACAAGAGGTACGCTCGTCCTGTTAATATCTGACTCCTCTTTAAAGTTCCCCTCTGATTCCCACAGATTGCAGCAAAACTATTATCCGATCTTGTCCATAGTTGATGTCAACTCTTTATTTAGAACTGCCCAAACACTCTTCAGCAGCTTCATCTCATATAATGCTCAGCAGCTAGGCTTCCCTGGGTCCTACTGGCCCAAGCATCCATCTAAAACCAGCATCTCCTTTAACGACACCCTGGTCTGAAGAGGCACCTTTATTGCTATACGCATCTGCCGTAGAGCCCACACCTGCAGAGCGCTTTCTTTTTTTTTTTTTTTTTTTTTCTTTTCTCCAATAGATATTCCACTTGTACTCTACTAGCGTAGTTAAGCTCTTCCGCTGCCTGTCTGGCCAGCATCTTTCATTTGGAAGATAAGAACGTTTTGCCGGTGTGTTAAATTCTTTTTTAGCAGCAAAGCATGGCTACTCTCTTTTTAGCTCTCGTAGTCTGCAACAATTCTTCACTTTCAGAAAGCACCTGAAAACCAAGCTGTTCAGCTCCTCCTGTGCTTAATATCTCCTTTCGTTTGATAATCCTAATCCAAGCAGCAGGATGCCTCTAGGGGTAATTTTTTCTTTCATTCAATCAGTGAGGTAACCACAGTTGAGCGTTGCAGATGAACAGGTTCCAGTCCATGTGTCTGTCAAAGAGCCAGGTTTTGAGGTTTCTTGCGGAGATGGGGAGCGATGTCTGAGGTGGAGCAGAAGGGCGTTCAAGGCTCTGGCCACGAGGAAGGAGAAGGAGCGGTCTCCCGATCTGGTCTTTCTGGTGCGGGGGACCACAGCGTAGGAGAGCTGGGCTGATCGTAGGGTCCTTTGCGGTGCGTGGAATTTGAGTCAGCTGTTCAGGTGTGCTGGTCTGGTGTCGTGGAGGGCCTTGTGTGCGTGGGTGAGCACCTTGAAGGTGACTCTAGCCTCGATGGGGAGCCAGTGGAGTGTGCGCAGGTGCTGGGAGATGTGGCAGTGTCTTGGCAGGTTGAGGACCAGTCTTGCGGCGGAGTTCTGGATGTTCTGTAGCTTGCGGGTGAGGTTTTTGTTTATTCCGGCGTAGAGTGCGTTGCCGTAGTAGAGTCTGCTGGTGACCAGGACGTGAGTGATGGTCTTTCTGTGTTCGAGGGGGATCCATTTGAAGGTCTTACGTGGGAGGCGGAGGGTGTAGAAGCAGGAGGACGAGACTGAGTTGATCTGGTGGACCATTTTGAGCTCTGAGTCCAGGATGATTCCCAAGTTGCGTGCGTGGTCTGTGGGGGTGGGCGGGCTTCCGAGGGCAGTGGGGCCACCAGGTGTCATTCCAAGCGTCGGGGTTTGGGTCCATGATGAGTACTTCTGTTGGTGTTCAGTTGTAGGCAGCTGTTTTTCATCCATTTGGCGACGGCTTCCATGCTTTCTTGAAACTTGTGTCTGGCGGTGTTGGGTTCGTTGGATAGGATGAGTTGAGTGTCGTCTGCGTATGAAGCAATGTTGAGTCCGTAGGTTCTGACGATGGGGGCGAGCGGAGCCATGTAGACGTTGAAGAGCGTAGGGCTGAGGGAGGACCCCTGGGGGGGCTCTACAGGTGGTTGGTGTAGGGTCCGAGAGGAAAGAGGGGAGTCTGACCCGCTGCATTCTGTCGGAGAGGAAGGAGCGGATCCAGTCGAGGGCCTTGTCCTGGATCCCTGCGTCGTGGAGTCTGCGTATTAGGGTGCGTGAGAGACTGTGTCGAACGCCGCTGAGAGGTCGAGGAGGATGAGGGCTGCTGTTTCTCCTTTTTCCAGTAGGGTGCAGATGTCGTCTGTAGCGGCGATGAGGGCAGTTTCCGTACTGTGGTTTTTTATGAAGCCAGATTGGGAGGAGTCGAGGATGTTGTGCTCTTCGATGAATGTGGCGAGTTGGCTGTTGATGGCTTTCTCGATGACTTTTGCTGTGATGTTGGTGACAGACTGGGTGGAAGTAGAAGTAGAAGCGGAGGGTTGATATGATAGTTACTGATGTTAAATTTCAGGTCCTTCAAACTGTTGAAGATGGTTCATAATGTGGAGAATTGACCGGAGCATAACCTTAGCATTGAGAGACTGATTACCAAGAGCTTTAGGTATTAATGTATGTGCAAAGGGAAAGCTGTCTTGTGACATTGATATAATTGCAAATGTTACGTGTGTATTTTTGTGTCAGAAGTTAGTTAAAATAAATGTGCTACATACACCAGTACTGTAGTGCCATGGTACTGCAGAGACTAGTTTGGAGTGTGAGATGTTCTCACACTTGTGACAACATTGTAGTTCTCAGAAGTTTAGGGGCCATCCGTTTTATATATAGAACAGTGCTGGACAAAAACAAGCATTGGCAAAGCCCATAGGACTGGATTTACTGTGCTGATGCAGTGTACGTGTCTCTGCAACTATACTTTATGTGCCTTCCACGCATGGGCTTGCAGTGCTATAACTTTTGTTAAGCATAGGTCTATGCTTATTTAGGCCTACAAAAGGAGATTTTTAGGATCTGGGCATGTGTAGTTTATGGCGTTTCCTTGAAGCATGTGACCATTCTTACTCCTCATTGAATTTGTGGGACTGATGTCTGCTGGAAAACCTTTACTTTGCAAAGGAGTGCATGGTAAGCTGGGCAAAACTTTGGATGGTTTCATATCAGCTGTCGACTGGATAAAATGAGACGTCCCATGTGATAGCCTCCAGCTTAGTGTTGCTTATAACAGATATGCTCCTTGTTCAACTCAGTGCACATATATGCACAGCCAAACTTGTTCGAAGAACTGCCATTTACATGCGATATATTTCTTCTTTATTTTGTTTATTGGAAACTAAATAAAGACTTATTGCGTGCATCATTACTTCATGGGACTTTCCCAAAATAACTATTCCTACACAACAGATCATTGGGTTATTGCAGTGTATTTATTTAGTGTGAGTAACTTGCTTCACCCTTAATTTTGTTACACAGTCTAAATTCCCCTCCCAACGTAGGGCATCTACCACTGACATTAGGAATTCCTCAACTATCATCTATACTTGAAAGCTTTATACCATAGGTTAAATGCCGACTATGTCTGTTTCCCTTGTAATGCGATTGTCTTTTTTTTTTCTAATAGCAGCCCCAATACAGTAAGACTGAATGAGACAATTGGTCATTGGCACAGCTGCAGTTCAAATTTGCAGTGTTTAAAATCTATCTTAGACTTGTTTAATATCTAAATTTAACATTTATTTCTCACTGCTGTCTGAAGTCTAGTCATCAGTGACCCAAAGAACCCAGATGCTGTCACAAGCCCATATGTGGTGTATCCAGTCTGCCGTCTTCTCATGGCACATTGGGCTTTTTTATGGATGGGGTGTGATAAATTCTATGTATCATACTAGGGGTATAACTATTAATTGTGTGCATCTAAATGTAGCATTACTTGACCTTTTTTTCTGTATATCTTAACATATTACTCCATTTTCCAAATGGTCGTGTCCAACATTGCACTTCCCACGTACCCTTGGTCTCAAAATGTGTGCTTGGTCTTGTCACCTCCTCCACCCCACAGTGCTTTATAGAGCACCAATGACGCCAACACGGCTGGCCAACCTCGGACTCGAGCAACTGGTCACCAACCCCACCAACACCGCAGGACACATGCTCAACCCCATCTTTTCAGCCAGCAACAGTAATGCCAGAACCTCCAGCTTTCCGTTTATGCTTGGTATCTGTTGGACCCGGCCTCGTGGCGTGGTCCTTACCCCTGTGGATTGTGCCCGTTCCCCGCCCTTCACGGGCCACCCTTCCGAACTGCACCGAGACCCCTCATCCCGAGCCGCACGAGGTCGCATACCCCTCGTGGCTCCGCCATCTTGTTGGCATCCACGTGACTCTGTGCACCAGCCGGCGCGACCCCGCTCAACCCGGCCTCGGCCCCAGCGAAGCCCCGACATCGAGGCACCAAGAACTGGCCAGGGGGTGCCGCAGGAACCATTCACCGCCCCCGGCGGAGGACAGTATCGATGAGACCCCCAACTGTCCTCCCATCTCTAGGTGTGATCGCCCTGCAACTCTCTTGGGCCTGGCGCCTCTCCTGCTGGGCGTCTGGCCACCTCCACCCGGCCTCTCCGCCCCCCCGGGCGCCAGGGTCCGGACATCAAAGGGCTCCAGACCTATATCTGGGGCGACCCCGCCACAGATCGGCAGTTGTATCCCGGAGTCGAGAGCCCTGCTGATTGAATCGCGGCTGACCCTACGGAGAAGAACTCTTGTCGGAACTATCACGAGCCCTGCAGACTGCGTCGCGGCTCCTTCTTGTGAACACTTTGAAGCCCCCCGGAACATCGGGGCCCTGCTGACGCTGTCGCGGCCCAACCTCGCTGAAACCTCCCTCGGAGCCCTGCTGACGACGTCGCGGCTCGAGCTGAGCAGAAACCATCTTGAGAGCCCTGCTGATCTGATAGCGGCTCTCCACGAACTGTACGCCAGAGCCCTGCTGACGCCGTCGCGGCTCGACCCCTCCGAGATCCGGAGGTCCTCCAGCTTGAGGATAAGAACTGGGCCCCAGGTACCCTCGTACCGAGCTCCTGCCAAAGACTGTCCCGCTACCCCTACCCTTCCAAAGAGACACTGAGACTTTTGGTGGATCCCTCGATCCCTTCGTGTAAATATTGACCTCGTAACCTTTTAATACTGATAAAGAATTGCTCGTCTTGAGACAACCTCCTTGAGTCCTGTGTGGTGGTGTTACTGTGCTAGTACGTGATAGGAGAAGGATCTCTCAGGAGACTTCTCGGCAGCGCTCGGCTACTTCGTGCAGTGTGAGGGCCCCCCTTGGTGGTCTCGCCGACTCCTCGGGGTCCGCCTTCCAACATTTGGTGGCCAGCGACGGGATCCGAGCCGAACGCAGTACGTACCAGCCAGTACCCACTAGCTACCCATCCAGGCGAACAGTAATCATGAGCAGCCAGGAAAACAACGCGACCATGGAGTTCCAGCCCGAACGGTTGGAGGAATATACGCACAAAGAATTAAAACAGTTCTGCAAAGACAAAGGCATTGCAACCACCGGCCTAGGTACCAAAGAGGAGATGCAGAAAGCTCTGAGGACCTGGCTGGAGGCCGAGGCGGGCCACTCCCAAGAAGAAGGTCCCTTGCCCCTGACTGAGGCCACATCAACCGCACTGACTCCGGCAACCGGAGGAAGAAAGAGCCTAGAAACCGGCCTCTCCGAAGAAGAAATACGAGAGCGGGAGAAGGTCCGGAACCACGAACTAGAGCTCGCACGACTGCGGCTGGACGGCGAACTCCAGCTGGCAGAAAAGAAACTGGCCCTAGAGCAGCTACGGCTTCAAGAGGAGATAGAAGAGAAGAGACGGCACCGAGAGTTGGAGGAAAAGAAACTGACCCTTGAGCACGAGCGCAGTCTCAAGGAGCTCGAAATCAAGGCCAAGAACGGGGGGACCAACACCCCCAGTACTAGAGACACCCTACCGCCTTCCGAGGCCAAGGTACATATCCCGAAAGAGGTCGTCAAGGAGTACTATAAGAATGACGACATCCAACAATGGTTCAAGGCCTACGAGGTGGCCATGACCTCTCATCGGGTGCCCCGAAAAGACTGGGGTGCCGGCCTGTGGGGGCGGTTCCTGAGTGAGGGTCGAGACACACTGCTCCAGCTGCCGGAGGAGGTGATGACCTCCTACGATCACATGAAGGAGGCCCTGCTCACCCGCTACGGGCTAACCGCGGGAATGTACCGCCAGCGGTTCAGAGACTGCAAAAAAATCCCGGGTACCACCTGGGTGGAATATGTGGACTTTTTCAGCCGGGCCCTAGAAGGGTGGATCAAGGGTAGCAAAGTCACCACCTACGGGCAGCTGGTCGACCTCATCGTGTGGGAACATCTCTCCAACAATTGCTTCGTGGAACTGAGACAACACCTCCTCGACAGCAAGATGACCGACCCACAAACTCGCCGTCGAGGCCGATCGATGGGTCAACTCCCGGGTCCCCCGGAACTCAATGGGGGAGTACCAGAGGAACCCCACCGGACCCCCCCGCCAACGCGGTGGAGGGGGAGGGCCGAACAGGAACCGGCACCCCGCTGCCGGGGCCCCCAGGAGCCCCCCTCGAGGGCCACCGCAGCAACAACTCTCCCCGAGCCTAGCCCGAAGGGGGGCGACCCCGGCCAGACCCGGACCACGGCCACCAGTAACATGCTACGGCTGCCAACAAACCGGACACTATGCCCGCGATCCGGTCTGCCCCCTGAACCGAAGAAGCGGGGCCGGCGGGCCCCCGCCCCGACAGCTGGCGGCCGCCGCCCTGGGAGAGGGAGAAGAGGAAGAAGAGACCCTCGACCGAGGGACCACCGAATGGGAGCCGGCAGCCATGTCCCTGGTCTGCCTGGGTAGCCGAGAAATGGTGCCCTGCACCCCCATCCCAAGCAACACCCAGAAGTACAGGCAGCAGGTCACTGTCAATGGACAACGGGCCGAAGCCCTTCGTGACACCGGCGCCAGTGTCACCGCTGTCCGCTGCCACCTGGTGACCCCCGAACAGATCCTACCCAATGTGCTGTGCCCCGTCCGGACGGCCGACAACCGCGAAAGCCTGTGCCAGATGGCCCTGGTCCCCTTCGAGTGGGGAGGGGTGACTGGCCTGCTAAAGGTGACGGTCCGCGATGACGCCCCCGTAGACTGCCTCCTGGGGAACGACTTGGAGAGTTCCCCCTGGGCTCAAGTAGAACGACGAGAGCACCTCCGAATGCTGGGACTATCCGACTGGGCCTGCGCCATCACCCGGTCCATGACCGCCCGGGCCCCCCCGCTCGTCCTCGGCCTCCGGTGCCGCCCAGCCCGAGGGGCTCGCACCACCCCCCGCCGGCGGCGAGGGGGAGGCGGACACCAACCCTGGACCTAGTGAATCCTCCCCCGAGGAGATTGCTTCCCCGTGCGCCCTACCAGAGCTGACACAATGGCGACACGAAGGGGGCCCCACCCGGGAGCAGTTCCAGCAAGAGCAGCAGTCCTGCCCCACTCTCGAAGGGGTCCGCCAACAAGCGTCCGCACAAACCAACGGGGACCAGACCGGCACCCACTGGGTCTACTGGGCCGAGGGCCTGTTATACAGTGGCAGAACTCGGGGCCAGCCGAGTGTTGGTGGTCCCCCTCCGCTTCCGGGAGTTCCTGCTCAACCTGGCACATGACGTGCCCCTCGCCGGACACTTGGGGCAAGACAAAACTTACAGCCGTCTGGTGACCCACTTCTACTGGCCCCGGATGCGGAGAGACGTGGACAACCACCGCCGGTCCTGCCAAGCCAGCGGGAAGACGGGGGGGTCGGGTCAAGGCCCCCCTCCAGCCCTTTCCAGCCGTCAGCACCCCGTTCGAACGGGTCGGAATAGATATCGTGGGGCCCCTGGACCCCCAGACCGCCCTGGGCCACCGCTTCATCCTGGTCCTCGTGGACCACGCCACCAGGTACCCGGAGGCGGTCCCGCTAAGAACTATAACGGCCCCCGTGGTAGGCCGGGCCTTGATGGGGATCTTCTCCCGAGTGGGATTTCCCCGCGAAGTGGTGAGCGACAGGGGCACGAACATTATTTCCAAATACATGCGGTCCCTGTGGCAGCAGTGCGGGGTCACGTACAAATTCACAACCCCCTATCACCCTCAGGGGAACGGACTGGTTGAGCGGTTCAACAGAACATTAAAGGGAATGATCCATGGCCTGGAAGAGCCCCTCAGGCGGAGATGGGATGTCCTGCTGCCGTGCCTCCTGTTTGCCTATCGGGAGGTCCCGCAGAAGTCCCTGGGGTTCAGCCCGTTTGAACTATTGTACGGACATCCGGTCCGCGGACCGCTCAGCCTGGTCAAGGAGGGCTGGGAGACGAAGCTCCAAGGCGCCCCTCCTGATGTCTACCGATACCTCCTGACCCTCCGAAACCAGACCCGCAAGTTCCGAGCCATGGCCGAAGCCAACCTCGAGGCCAGCCAGAAGGACATGAAGCGGTGGTACGATCGGAACTCCTCTACCATCGAATTCGAGCCAGGCCAGAGAGTATGGGTCATGGCCCCGGTTGAACCCGGCGCCCTCCAGGACAAGTGGACCGGGCCCTTCAAGGTAGTGGAGAAGAAAAGCCCCGTCACCTACCTAGTCGACCTGGAGTCCCCCCGGAACCCCCTCCGGGTTCTACATGCTAACAGGCTCAAAACCCACTTTGCCCGGACCGAACTGAGCCTGCTACTAGCGACTGTCGAGGGGGGCGAGGACGACTCCGAGCCCCTGCCCGACCTCTTGCAGTCCAACGTCCATGACGGATCCATCAAAGGTGTCCAACTCGCCTCTTCCCTGACCCCGGAACAGCGCGACGACTGTCAACAACTGCTGCAGGACTACGCAGCCCTCTTCTCCCTCACCCCGGGGGTGACCCACTGGTGCGTCCACGACGTCGACACCGGGGAGAGCCCCCCCGTGCGACACAGAGCCTACCGGGTACCCGACCGAGTGCGGGCATGCATCCAGGCCGAAGTAGCAAAGATGCTGGCCCTGGGGGTCATCGAACCCTCCGACAGCCCGTGGGCCAGTCCTGTCGTCCTGGTACCAAAGGCCGCAGCCCCCGGCCACCCCCCGGAGTTACGATTCTGCGTAGACTACCGAGCCCTGAATGCAGTGACCAAGACGGACGCCCATCCTATACCCTGGGCCGACGAACTCATCGACCGCTTAGGGGCTGCCCGCTACCTGAGCACGCTGGACCTCACCGCCGGGTACTGGCAGATCCAGCTCACCCCCGGCGCCCAAGAAAGATCCGCCTTTTCTACCCCGGATGGGCATTACCACTTTCGGGTGATGCCCTTCGGAATGAAGAACGCCCCGGCCACTTTCCAAAGACTGGTAAACAAGGTTTTGGCCGGGCTCGAGGCCTTCAGCTCGGCCTACCTAGATGACATTGCAGTGTACAGCAACCACTGGGCGGAGCACCTCCTTCACATCCAAGCCGTCCTGGCCGCCCTCCAGCGGGCCGGGCTCACGATCAAGGCCAGCAAATGCCAAATCGGCCACGGATCCGTGACCTACCTGGGCCATCAAGTGGGAAGCAGGCAGGTGGCCCCTCTCCAGCCAAAAATCGATGCCATCCAGGCCTGGGAACCCCCCCCCCCCCCCCCCCCCCCTACCCAGACAGCTGTCCGGGGCCTTCCTGGGTCTCACCGGATACTACTGGCGGTTCATCCGGAACTATGGGAGCATTGTTGGCCCCCCTCACAGAGCTCACATCCAAGAAGCAGCCCAAGAAGGTGCACTGGACACCCCGCTGCCAAGCAGCCTTCGAAACCCTAAAGACAGCGATGTGTACTGCCCCTGTGCTGCAGGCCCCTGACTACAATAAGGAGTTCGTGGTGCAAACGGACACCTCCGAGTATGGGATCGGGGCCGTCCTGTCCCAGGCCGATGAAAAGGGGCTCGACCGACCAGTGGCCTTCATCAGCCGACGGCTACTGCCCCGGGAGCAACGATAGAACACCATCGAGCGTGAAGCCTTCGCTGTAGTGTGGGCCCTTACGAAGCTCCGGCCCTATCTCTTCGGTACCCACTTCCGGGTCCAGACCGACCACCGGCCCCTGCGGTGGTTAATGCAAATGCGGGGCGAGAACCCCAAGCTGCTGCGGTGGTCCATCTCGCTGCAAGGGATGGACTTTGATGCCGAACACCGGCCCGGCAATGACCACGCCAACGCCGATGGCCTGTCCCGCTTCTTCCGCCTTGACGAGGAGAATCCCCAAGGAGATGGGTGACTCTCCATGCCTTCGGCTGGGGGGGACGCCTGTTGGACCCGGCCTCGTGGCGTGGTCCTTACCCCCGTGGATTGTGCCCGTTCCCCGCCCCGGCCTTCACGGGCCACCCTTCCGAACTGCACCGAGACCCCTCATCCCGAGCCGCACACCCCTCGTGGCTCCGCCATCTTGTTGGCATCCACGTGACTCTGTGCACCAGCCGGCGCGACCCCGCTCAACCCGGCCTCGGCCCCAGCGAAGCCCCGACATCGAGGCACCAAGAACTGGCCAGGGGGTGCCGCAGGAACCATTCACCGCCCCCGGCGGAGGACAGTATCGATGAGACCCCCAACTGTCCTCCCATCTCTAGGTGTGATCGCCCTGCAACTCTCTTGGGCCTGGCGCCTCTCCTGCTGGGCGTCTGGCCACCTCCACCCAGCCTCTCCGCCCCCCCGGGCGCCAGGGTCCGGACATCAAAGGGCTCCAGACCTATATCTGGGGCGACCCCGCCACAGATCGGCAGTTGTATCCCGGAGTCGAGAGCCCTGCTGATTGAATCGCGGCTGACCCTACGGAGAAGAACTCTTGTCGGAACTATCACGAGCCCTGCAGACTGCGTCGCGGCTCCTTCTTGTGAACACTTTGAAGCCCCCCGGAACATCGGGGCCCTGCTGACGCTGTCTCGGCCCAACCTCGCTGAAACCTCCCTCGGAGCCCTGCTGACGACGTCGCGGCTCGAGCTGAGCAGAAACCATCTTGAGAGCCCTGCTGATCTGATAGCGGCTCTCCACGAACTGTACGCCAGAGCCCTGCTGACGCCGTCGCGGCTCGACCCCTCCGAGATCCGGAGGTCCTCCAGCTTGAGGATAAGAACTGGGCCCCAGGTACCCTCGTACCGAGCTCCTGCCAAAGACTGTCCCGCTACCCCTACCCTTCCAAAGAGACACTGAGACTTTTGGTGGATCCCTCGATCCCTTCGTGTAAATATTAACCTCGTAACCTTTTAATACTGATAAAGAATTGCTCGTCTTGAGACAACCTCCTTGAGTCCTGTGTGGTGGTGTTACTGTGCTAGTACGTGATAGGAGAAGGATCTCTCAGGAGACTTCTCGGCAGCGCTCGGCTACTTCGTGCAGTGTGAGGGCCCCCCTTGGTGGTCTCGCCGACTCCTCGGGGTCCGCCTTCCAACAGTATCTCTTTTACTCATCCTAGCAAAGCCATCTGAGGTGTGAAACTGATAAAATAGTCTGCTATTTTTGATATAGTATTGCCCACGTTTTGCCAGTAATCATAAATTTGCTAGCACAATCATGCAAAAGTACTTGCTTCCCAATCTCCTCATCTTTCACTTCTTGAGTTTTAATGCAACATGTCCATGTACTCGAAGGAATATAATCTATTCTACGATTGTAGCGAAAGTGAGTCATAACCTGCTATTTGGACATCATACCCCAGTCTGTAAACAGCAATATTTCCTTACCTATTCAGTTACCAAAGTCTACAACACCTCATCTTATCTTCCTCTGGACTTGAAGCCGCCTCCTGTATTGAGATACAGAGGGCCGTTTCTTTGACTTAGCAGATGTCAAGAGTTCCAGCCTTAAAGGCAGGAGGTTCTTGTGAGAATATTGGTGTGGTTGCGTTATTGGAGAGACGATGTGTACTATAATATAGGAAAAATAATATATGTAATATAGATATATATTATAATAATGTATCATTCTATATAATATAGAAAAGTGTCTGGTGGCATGTACGCTTCCTTATTTGTTAGTGTCTGCCCCAATGAATGTACCTTTTGCATATGTCACACCAGTTTCTTATTTGAATCTTTTTCAATTGGCATATTACCTTCTCTTGTTAACACCAATATACAAAACCGAGTACAGGTGACACAATTGTATCTAGATTCACTCTAGCTTTGAGTTTATTCCAGGCCATCATTTTGCAATCTAATGTCTATGAGGGCCAACAAGGACAGTGCCTACATATTATTTTGTGTAAGGGTATATGCTCTGCATTATCCTTCTTCATTACCAAGTTTGGCATGTATGAGTGGTGATAAACAGTAATAGGCATAGTTTAAAAATAGAGCTTTGTTCAGCACCCTCATAAATGAGTATAATTGTCCAAGATGTTATGGATAAGTTTAAGAATTACAAAAATTATTTTGAGCACAACTTTTTCATTAAGCAGTAGTTCAAAACAGGCCAATTATATATGTTCTCAAAATATACAAGTAGTCGCAAGAGTCAATAAATTTATTTTCAACTAGTTGGTTTATTCTTTTGGTACTACCAGCTATGATTTTGCAAAATCTCTTGCTCAAAATAATTTTTGTAATTGTTAAACTTATCCATAACATCTTGGACAATTATACTCCTTTATGAGGGTGCTGAACAAAGCTCTATTTTTGCATATGTGTTAGCACATTCGTTTCCTAATGTGTAATTGGCACCTTTGGTAATAGGTGAACTGAGCCTATATCGCACCTCAACCTAACTGAAAGTTGTCTCACTACTTATTCACACAGGATTTGATTATATTCAACATTATAGCTTTTGAAGTGCGGTAATTTCCCAATTGGGGACTGTGAGAAAGTGCCATCTTTCTTGCATGGTATGCCCCCACTTTTTGCTGAATTGCTGAATGTACTTTGAGTGTGCCCTGGACTCCTGCCAATCAGGTGCCCAGGGCCTATGTTCCTTCCCTAA
The DNA here is from genome assembly GCF_964204655.1 of Triturus cristatus. Taxonomy (NCBI): domain Eukaryota; kingdom Metazoa; phylum Chordata; class Amphibia; order Caudata; family Salamandridae; genus Triturus; species Triturus cristatus. Next base: position 910,198,574 of record NC_140588.1, read on the forward strand.
AACAAACAAAACCCAAATTGGCAAACCCTGGCCACATGTCCGCCCCTGGTAAATGGTACCCAAGGCCTTGTGACCAGGGAAGGCCTCTAAGGGCTGCAGCACTCATTGTGCCACCCTTAGAGGCCCTGTACCCTTACACACACACACTGCCTTTGCAGGCTGAGTGTTTGGGTGCAAGACAAAAACAAAGTCGACATGACACACATCCCTGTGTGCCATGCCCATCACCTACACTGCCATGACATACATCAGCCACCCCTCTAGCTGGGTGCCCTATGCCAGTGGTGTGGGCACAGGAGCGTGAGCCCTGTGCCCCTACAGTACCCAGGTCCATTCCTGGGCACTGTAAGTGCAGTGCTGCCATTTAAGAGTACATGGTGCTGAGAGCTCGTCAAACACGAGCTCCACCGCACCATAATGGCAAAACTGAAGACTGAAGTTTGGTATCAAACTTCTCAGCACACTAAACCCACGCTGATGCCAGTGTGGGATTTAATGTACCAAGCACCCCAGAGGGCATCTTACAGATGCCCCCTTAAACCTAACCTACAATCCATATCTGCTCTGTGGCTGCCTAGGCTGCCACACAGCAGACATGTTGCTGGAACCCTGGGTAGGAGAGCCCCTGCTCTCCTGGGCCTGCAACAATGCACATCCTGGGCGAGGTGCTAAATCTCCTCCCCCAGGATGGGCAGGGGGAAGCTTCAAAGGCATGCTGCTTCTGTGAGCTTCCCCAGGCCACTGCTACCCCCCACTCTGGCAGGAAGCTTTGGCCGGAAACCCCAAATAAGGACAGGGAATGTGCCAGCCTGCCAACCCCACCCCTCAGGTGGGGGAGGCGAGGTGAAGCACATCTCCGGGCTCTCGCCATCTTGAAGATGGGGAGCCCTACCCTAGCAGGACTAGGCTACTGCCCCCCTCCCACAGGAGAGGGGCAGGATAGAGGGTGTACCCACCCCAGGACAGGGACCCATTGGTCCCTGCCCTTCACCTACCTGTAACGCCCCATAATCTAGTATTTAGGGGCACCCTGAACCTTTCTTCCCCAGATTCCAGATTCAAAACTACAAAGAAGAGCAAGAAGAAAGAAGACCTGCCCTGCAGCTGCTAAGAAGAGGAAGACACCAACTGCTTTGGCCCCAGCCCTACCGGCCTGTCGACCCTCGAACCTGCTCCTGCTCCAACTTGGCATCTCTTGTGGCCAGCAACCTCACAAACCCCGGAGGACCTGGCTTCCTTTTGGCTCTAAGCCCCTGGGACTCCCATGAGTAGAGGCTCTACTCAAAACCTACCTCTAATCCCTGGCAGCAGCCCGGAACCGCGAACCCAGCACACTCTGCACCAGCCAAGCCTGGCCAGTGCCGGAGTGGACAAAAACCACGAGGACGACCCCACGGCGACTGTGACCCCGAGTCCGGCACCCAAGGACCTCCCTCGACACTCCTGAAGGAGCCTGCAGCCTCAGAACAAGGTGCCCCCCCAACCGCGATCAACAGAGGGTAAGATTTCCCGACACCAAAAGGCACCCCTGCACGCGGTGCCCCGCGGCCCCCTGTGCCCAATCCCGGGGTACCTACCTACCCTCCAACTACCCAACTTACCTCTCGAAGTGGTGGTTGCACCTGAAGAATCCTCGTCCCCGAGCTTGCAGTCTTTTTCCAAACCGGAGATTTCCCATTGAAATCAATTGAGCGCCCGAAGGCTCAAAAGCACCCTGCACCCAGCCGTCCGAGTGGCCCTGGCAGTGAAACCTCTACACCTACCTACTTCCCCACTTGCCCTGAGTAAGTGACCAGGAGCCCAGCTCCCACAGCCGCGTGGCTTGCCAGTCAGCAGCCACCAACCAAGGCCCCCCTATCCCTCATAGGATAACATTGGGCCTAACTCGCTTTGCACCCGGCCGCCCTAGAGTTGCTGAGGGTGAAACAACTGTACCTACCTGACCCTGGGGGACCCCTGAGTCTATGCCCAGAACCTCAACTCTGCCAGTCGAGTACTTACCCTTAAACCGATAACTCTGCTTTCCTCATAGGGTAACATTGACTGGCTTTTTCCTGAAATTTCTTCTAAGTGTGGACTTTTCAAATCTTAAAATATTCACCAAAAATCAGCCGAGAATCGAAATTACTCACCTGCTCTTAGGTGAGCTCCCAGTGCTGGATCTTGGTGCCCAGCACTGACTCTGAAAAATACTTACAACTGTACTTACCCGTAACCCAATTTTCTTCCATAGGAAATCATTGACTGTTTTTCTGTGAAATTTCTACTAAGTGTCAATTTCTGCAATCTTTAAATATTCTTCAAAAATCGTATAATATCTGAAAACGTAATTACTTACCTGTTTTGGATAAAGGTCCCAGTACTGAGTCTAGGCACCCAGTACTGGATTACAAAAGTAACAAGAACATACTGTACCTGCAACTTGAATTTTCTTCCATAGGAAATCATTGACTGTTTTCTTTGAAATATTTTCTAAGTGTCAACTTTTAAAATGGCTAAATATTGTTGAAAAATCATTACAGTAATTAAGTCGACTCATCCCTTGATTCTGAGTACTGACCCAGGACTGAATCTAGGCTCCAGTCCTGGAATTCCAAAAGTAATCTTTTGCAAATAACTTGAAATTTCCATTGAGCTCAATGCATTGTTGTGTTTAAAATAGAGTTGCCTATTGCAACCACTTATAACTGTTTACAAAAGTCAATTGCATATTGCAAAAGTATTTATATGAAACATCTAATTCTGAGAAAGTATATTTTAAATCCAAGTGTTGGTTCTAAAATAAAACGAGCATATATTTTTTTTTTTATAGATCAACCATTGGCCTAGAGTTCAGTTATTGAGTGTGTGAGACCATTTGCTGACTGAGTGTGTACAACAAATGCTTTACACTGTCCTCTGCTCGACCAAGCTACCACTTTAGAGAGTAAGGTTATACCTAACTTTAGCCTCTGTCAAACCCTTGGGGACTGTGGACTCTGTACACCCTGTACCTATTAAGGAACAGTATATACAGAGCCACTTTCTCACAGGGACCACTACTACCTCATTCGAATTCATAATGGGCATAGTGTGCTTGTTCAGATATATAGTACAGCTCCATTTTTGGGGCAGCAAAGTCCCCCTGGTGAAATGACAGGGCCAGCACCTCCCAAACCAGACAGGGCTGCTTACCAGCCCAGCCCAGCTAGTGCAGTCTCACCATCAGGCACCGCAACGTTTGAAAGAACGACTTGGTGAAGGAGATGGGAATGTTTACAAAAAGATACAATGATTTGGGCCACACGACTATCTTGATCCCTTTGTCCTGCCTTCGATAACGGCAGGCCAATACGCCTCATTATATGTTCTTCTAGTTTGGTAATCACAGTTCTGTATCACTACCTCTGCGTTGTGGTTAACCCATATTCATGAATACTTCACTTAGTCCTTACTCCAGTCTAAGAAAATGTCCAAGGGGAATCTCCTAGTACTGGGGGTAGGAGGTAATGTGCATGATTTACTCCAGTGTGTCGACATACCAGATAGTGCCCCAAATTTTATTTATTCCCTGATAATCTGATTCAGGCTAGTCTGTGCTTCTCTCCTATACAATATCATATCATCCACTTATAGTGAAATGTAGAGGGGCTTTGATTTGTATCTAAAGGCACATGCTGAGTGTTGTTGACTCAACTTTGCTGCCTGCGGCTCTGGTGGTAAAGCCAACAAGAAAGAAGAGTAGGCACATTCATCTTATGTCCTTAGATATTTCTAATTAGGAGATATAATCCTGTTTCGAAGGCTCCTAGAGGTATTGGTATATAATATTTTAATCCAACTCACAAAAGATTTAGAGAAGCCTGCACATTGGAATATAGTAAATAGATGCACACATTCCAACTAGTCTGTATCTAATGCTGTCTCTGGCTTTATTAATGTTGCAGTGAGTACGTCTCTCATAATTGGTGGCAGCACAAACTTGGTATGTGTCTCTTCAATTCAAGCCAGCAAGTGCGGGCCAGCTGATCCGCAAATTCTCTAACATTCGGATGGTAGGCCGTCCTGGCCTAGAGTCTTGTTAGTTGGTCGTCCTTTTATCAGCTCAATTATCTCCTCTTATTAGGACTGATCGAAGTGTAGTCTGTATCATCACGTATCTAGGCCATAGCTGTGTCCTTCAAGTATTGATTAATATGCATTGTGTACTATGATGTTAAGAAGAGTAGAAGTCAGTGTAGTAATTTATGAATACAGACCATATTGAGTTTGTCTGATGTTCAGGAGTATCGATGGTTGTCTGCGGACATACTTTGCCGTTTGCAGCCGCGGGTCTCTTAATCAGACTGGTAAACACTTGGCCTGGATGATCACCATGCACATATCTGCCTGCTTCTCCAAATACTTGATTTCCCTCTCTGCCACCTTATTATACTCTGAAACCCTGTTCCTAATCTTAGCTTGTGTTGAGCCTCCCTCTCCTCCCGTGGTACGTTGCAACTAATTAAGCTGATGCTCTATTCTTGCCATGTGGTCTCTCAAATATGTGAGTACTCCCTCTTGGTGTGCAATGCATTGCCAACAGATTACCTTTTTAAATGCCTCCCATACAGTGCTCATGTCATCGACTGAACCTCTATTGGCAAACTATGCCTCAATCTTGTCTGCTCTCTTCTCTAAAAATCATGTCCTCTAACACTTCCACTAGCAACCAACATTGTATGGTAACTCTGAGCTTCTGGCATGTATTATCTCTTCTCTACTGGAGCATGATCCAACAAATTTCTGACCAAATGTTTTTTGTTGTTTTTTGTTGTTGTCATGCACTAACTTGCATCACATGCTGTGAACCAGTAATCAAATTTGATTCTTGAATTGTGTGCTGTTGACTTGAAGGTCCCCTCTGTGTTATTCACCCCATAGCTACCAAGTTGTGTTCTGATATTATCTCATTGAGAGCCTTTGCAGCCACTGCTGTGTACATACTTGGTGTGTGCGTCCGGTCAACTTGCGCTTGCAGCACAACATTAAAGTCCCCTCCCAATAGTATTGTCTTAGTAGAAAATGTATTGTACAGTTCTAAAGAGAGTGGGAAAATTGAAGCTGATCTACGTTTGGGCCATAATTATTGTATGACCCTCACAGACATCCCTTCACCCACACTGGTCTTCCCAACTTACCAGTGAATTGTAGACTTCCCCAACATTTGCCCTTGTTATCCCACTGTATTGGTGCACTGGGGAATGAATAATAGACATATAACCAATCAACTAGGTATTATCCCTGGGGAATCTTCCTGTGTTGACCCTTCTCATCCTTTACCATCAGAGGTGGCTAGTAGATTTGTTGAATGAGCATGCTGGTATGCAAGTCTGAGAACAACTTAGGATGAAAAGCATGTGGTCTCAGCATGGCTTCACATCATATTTCGCGATAGTGACCAACCAACCAGTGAATGAGTTAGGATAGGCTGGCCTTTGACTATACTTAATGCTCCAAATACAGCAAATATCTGTGCTGCACTGTATATTAACCCACAAAACCTCCTGATATCAAGCACTGTTCATGCATCAAAATGAATCCAGAAAAGGTGTCCATGTGTTTGGTTTTCATTGCCGCTTATACATGAAGAAGATACCCTTTGTTTTAATTGTTCCCTTTGCAGACCTCTGAGTTCTTTAGCTTCTTGAGATATGCTAATGCGGATCCAAGAGATATGCGGTTTACCTTGAAGAGTGGTTTTCTGGTGAGCCGGGTAGAGTATGGTATACGCAATATCCAGTTGCCCAGTATTCCTGTCTGGCTTAGTCATTGCTCGTCTGTCATCTATATCTGCCATTTTGCCTGGGTAGTTCACCTAAAATTGCAGTTCGCCTTCTTGTTAGTTTTTCCCATGTTCACTGTAGATAACGGTCAGTGGATTATGTATTGGTCTCTCAGTCTGGAAACTGCAGTATGCTGGCTATCTATTGGTTTAGCAGTCTGTTCGCGTTTGTCCAGCAAATATAGCTGCTGTTTAAAATTGTACTTTTTGTGTAGACCTACTTCACATTTAATTAGAGTCCATACAGAGAACATATCACTGAAGCCCCGCAGGGGTCTCCTGTTTCTCTCAACACAGTAGGGACATGCCACAGTCCAAATGAGCTGAGCAAAAGCCTGTTTTAGCACCACTGCCTCTACTAGTGTGTTCTTAGTTTTTCCAGAGGGATCCCATTCCTCCTGCATCACCTCCTTGTGGCAAGCTGCCCCATTCACTCTCCTGCTGTATTAGTAGTGCGGGCCATTGAGCTCTCCTTATCACAGCTATGTCAACTCACGCTCCCAGCACTCTTGCGAATGGTGCAATAGCAATCTTCTCCCTTGCCTCTCCGGAGCAATTGTATCTAGACTCGCACCTTTGGCACACTTGTATGAATGGCAACGGTTGACCCGCCAAGGCCCCTCCACAGGCAGAGCACCCTGGCTACCATCTCATTCCTCCATTGCCCCTCTGACAATCAGCCATTTTTTTTCTTACTGTTTTTCTTACTTCTCCTTCCTTGTGCCTTTTCTTGTTAACACCTGAGAGTAACACTGGCCTTTGCTGCATTTAATTTCCAATTTTGTGTACTTCCGCGATGCTTAATTGGTGCTCATTTTAGCAGTTGATGAGTTTCCCTCAGAGCCTCTCTCTGGTATGCTCATCTTGAAGAGAAAGCATGAAAACCCATACACTCAATTGAGTCTTGAAATCAAAAGAAAAAAGTGGTTCCTTGATATGAGCTGTGGAAGGATAGCAGTCATCCCATCTAAAAGGATCGTAAAGAGGATGTACTGCAGGTGAAGAGGTAACACAAGGTGTCATTGAATAAGAAGCAAGTAAATGAGATTGAAAAGGATGCTAATCAATGATATCCAATATGCTACTGAAAGGTTGAGTTGTAGACAGTAGGTCTTCGACAGGAAACCGCTAAATCTGTCTGTCGAAAATGGACTCTATTATCACCGATGGTGTCAAGATATGTTCAGCAAGAAGTTTGGGTCTGGGAGTCCGACAAAACTTTGGACATCTTTGCTCCAGGTACCATGGTCAGTGTCTACTGTGTTTGCTCTGCCATGCACATTCATGTCCCAAGCGAACTTCTAAACAAGAAGCCTTCCTCCAACAAAAGTCCAATAATTTGACTATGGTGAGAAGTTGTAGGTAGGACAACTTTTCCTTAACAGTTGTTGGAAAGGACATACTCATCTCAGGTTTGCACTGGACGCAAACAGTTGCCAGACCAAAGGTGCCACAAGGGTGGGCCCTGAAGCTTGACGTAACTGCTAAATGCTGTGGAATACAAACAGGTTGATGTCAGTGCTGTAACTTGGAGACTCCTCAGGAGTTACTGGACATAATTCTGTTTTGCCCCAATGCCAATTATTTGTTCTGGTTTGTTTTTTTGCTAGTGGTAAGTATGGCTCCCTTTGTGAGTCACCTTCAACATGGTTTCAAACTTTAAAAAAAAATGTAGATTAAACATTCATGTGCTCGTAAGAGGGTGAAGTCTAATTTCTGGGATTATGAAAATAAATGCAGATCTTATGATGTTTATGTTTTTTTTTCAAAATCTACTTTCCTTAGCTGTGTTTTTAGGCGATCATGGCTGAAGGGAAACAACATGCCCTGTGTGTTGGAGTCATGAAGATGTCTGCAGATGATATGTAAGTTGGTTTTCAGTTCAGATTGAAATCTGAGTTTACTTGTTTTCTTTCCGCAGAAGGTATGGGCCAGGAGCCTAGGTAAGACTTCCAGTCCGGAGCTATGTGAGCTATTTCTTGGAGTTCAGAACACTGCTGAAAGGCACATGCTCTGTTTTCTGTTGTGACCACTTGTTAGCAATGTCAGGCTACAAGTTTACTCTTCCGTTCACCACGGAAGTCAGTTATGTATGACGGTATCTGCAGCACTGGTGAACAGTAAGCTGCTCTAACCTGCCGGTGGACAATATTTGACTTGACATCAATAGGCACATTACCAAAAACACTACGACTCTTTACACCCACCAACTCCCATGTACTTCATATCAGACCTGGGTAGTATAATGTTATTAATCCTATGTACAGTGTTTTTTCTTCATTGGATTTTTCACACTCCACTTCCTGTAATCTGAGTTTAACCGGACCCCATTTAACCCACGCTAGACTGTGTACCAAACCTTTTGTGTTTGAGGTTCCCTTTCTGGGCTAAATTTATTTTTATAGTACTTCACTGTTCTGATCTAGATTTGCACAATGTAGAATACATAAAGTATTAAAAACATTTTTTTTTAACACAGCTAGGATCTTTCTTAATGTCTGTCATATTCTCAGTCTCAAGGAAGCCCACCCCACTGTAGTTATGACTTGTCCTCTTTGTTTTGGCTTCAATTTTGAAAATGTCACTAAGAAATTTGGCATTTTCTTGTCCTAACCATTTGGTGCCTGCAGCCTGGTCCTGGGTCACCTGACTAGGTGTAACTGTCACTTGGTCTTTGTGCATTGCTCCCAGACAGTGAGACAAAGGCAAATAGATGTTGGCAGGATGGGTCACTCTGAGTTAACAACGTGTAGGAGCTGTCACCTACCACACTTGCACATCACAAAGGCTCTTCCTGAGCAATTTCACAACGAGTTTGTCACTAGCATCCTGTGACTCCAGACACGCTGGAGCCAAGACAGTGATGATGGGGATGGAAACCTTTAGAAGCTTCCTCAACGTCAAAGTGGGCACCGGGTATAAAAGTTGGACCTCGGACCCCAATTCTTTGGTACACTTCTGGACCTGTGTACCTGTGCCAGGTAAAAGGACTGCTGTTCTGCTGAAGACTACTACTCTGCTGGACTACTGCTGTGCTGACCTGCTGCCCTCCTGCCTGGGTGAAAAGGTCTGGATCTGCAACCAGAGTGACTTCAAGGACTAGTTGGCTGGCCTCCTTATCAAAAGCCTCAGGGACATAACCGGCTTCCAACAACCTTTAACCCAGCACCTAGACTCTGCCATCTGTGAGTCTTGCCCTCCCAATTGGTTCCACCCCAGTCCTGAACCCTTGGAAGTGGGCCTGAAGGTGTTTTATCAGCTCATCTGTGTATCCAACAGAACCAGTGCATCTCTGCGGTGCAGCGCATCTCCTGCAGAACCGGTGCATAGCCTGCTGTGCGGATTTCACAGACGGAAGGACTAAGCATCGCCCATGGCAGCCTATTCGAGCCAGCGCATCTCTACAGCTACCGGGAAACTGCCGCTATGCGGCGCATCTCACCCGGACCTCACAAAACCTCTGCTGCGTGATGTATTCTCAACACGGGACCCTGTATCCCTTCGCTATCAGGATTAAGGCACTGTGTTAAGCGGGCCAAAGTGGGTCTCTGTAGCCTGACTACTCAATCGTGGTTGGCCAAATTTGTGACTTTGTCCTAGTCTGGTGGGACCCGATCACCACAGTCTAGTGATTGGATTTTTGTCATTTTGGTCTTGATTTTATTTTTAATTTACTAGATTCTAAATTGTGGATTCTTTTCTTGTTGTATTTACTCTTTATCAGAGTTTGAAGTGCTGCATAAATACTTTACACATTGCCTCGAAGTTAAGCGACTGTTCTGTGCCAAGCTACCAGAGGGTTGAGCACAGGTAAATATGGAGTTTGCTTGTGACTTCAACCTGACCAGGATTGTGGTTCCTACTTGAGCAGGGTTTCAATCCCCACCACCCCACCCGCCCCCAACCAGTAACCCAATTTCTCACACTGTTCATATTCAAGGACTGCCTGCCATTTGAGGTATTAATGCAGTCCTTTTAGCATTTCTTTAAATTTGAACCCACTGCGAACCCACTGCTTTTGCCTTTCAAACTTTATGCCTCAATGTATTTTCTTTGCTCTCTACTTTTTTCCTTTCTAAAAGTCAATGTATTAATTTCACTACAATTAGATTTCTTAGAATCAGAGTAATCGAAATAATGACACTGGAGAATAAATTGCAATAAATTACATGAATGAATGAAAATAGATTTATAGAGCGCAACTCAGCCCCCTGGGCATCAAGGCGCCTAACCAAAAAACTAGGTAAATAAGATATGCTTGCTTACTGGTAGGCCTTGATAAAACACCATGTTTTGAGCGCTTTTTTAAACTGGACTAATGATGGTTGGGCCTTAATTTCTACAGGAAGGGCATTCCAAAGACGGGGGGCCAGATTGGAAAAAGCTCTACTACCCCATCGGACTTTCTTTACCCGAGGAACCACCAGAAGATTCTTCTCAGAAGAACGCAGGCTCCTGCTGGGAGTATATAAGGTTAACAGAGGGCCTAATGCATTAGAAGGACCAGAGGATAGGGCTCCAAACACTAAACCCAAGAGTTTAAACACAATCCTCTGCTGGATTGGAAGCCAATGCAAACCCTTTCTGACCAAGGTAGCCGAGGACAAAAAGGGTGCAGCGACCACAAATCTTGCTGCAGCATTCTGCACTACCTGGAGGCGAGAGATGAGACCCTTGTTAATGTCGGCATATAGGGCATTACAGTAGTCCAGTCTTGAGCCTACTAAAGCAACTACCGTTTGCTTACGCGCCTGAGGGGAGAGGTAGTGGGCAATTCTCCTCAGAATCTTAACCCCCCAGCAGGTGGCCACCGTTCTATTAATTTGTAGAGTCATATTCAATGAGGTGTCAAATATAACGCCGAGATTCCTAGCCGAACAAGATGTTATAGGGCAGGTTCCCAAAGATGGAGGCCACCACTCATTAGACCAGATATCCGGAGTATTGCCAAAAATCAGTATCTCTGTTTTTTCACCGTTCAGCTTCAGGGAGTTTTGAATCATCCATTCCGAAACTGCTTGCATGCAGTTCCTGAAGCTGAGCGCGGTGATACAGGCCGAATGAGCTAGGGATACCATAATTTGGGTATCATCGGCGTATGACGCCACCTCCAACCCCATAGACTTCACCAACCTGGCAAGAGGGGCCACATAGATGTTGAAAAGGGTCGGACTCAAGGCCGACCCCTGTGGCACCCCACATTGCAGGGATTTAGCAGGGGAGAGGAACTCTCCAAGTTTGACCCTCTGTTCTCTTAGTTCTAAAAAAGAGGACAGAAGGCTCAGGGCCGGACCCGCTACTCCTGCCTCCCTCAAACGAGATGTTAAAGTTGAGGGAGACAGGGTATCAAAAGCTGCCGTAAGATCCAAAAGGACCAAAAGAGTAGTCTGGCCTTGGTCCACCTTCAGCCGGATGTTATTCACCACCATAATAAGTGCCGACTCCGTACTATGACATTTTCTAAAGCCATGCTGGGAGTTATCCAGATAGCCAGACGAGTCCAGAAAAGCCGACAGATGGAAATTCAAGTGGGATTCCAACAATTTGGCTGGGGCGGGTAACAAGGATATCGGACGGAAATTTTTCAATATTTCTGGATCTAAGGTGGGCTTCTTAAGCAATGGCCTCACTATCGCCTTTTTCCAGGCTACTGGAAACGTTCCCTGTGTCATGGCATTGTTCATCACCTCCAACAAAGGAGGTAATAACATATCCTGACATGATTTTAGCACCTTCAGGGGACAAGGATCCAGAGGAGAGGCTGATTTTGTCTTTTTCAACAAAAGCTCCAACTCTTCGAGGGACAACGGAGGGAAATGAGTAAAGGTCTTAGAAGGATCTCTATTCCACGCCTCCATTTTTTCCAGGGCCAAGGAAGAATGAGTTCCCAAAGTACTCCTCTGTAATTCCAGGGCCAGATAGATTTCCTCAATTTTATTATGAAAGAACTCTGAAATTGTATTACATAGTTCTTGTGACCCTACCACAGGATCAGGCACCTGAAGAGAGCAAAGGGAATCCACGATCTTAAAGAGTTCATTAGATGACGACAAGGATGAGGTGAGGTTAGAAAAAAACTCCTGCTTTTCCTTGATCACCCTGGCCTTATCTCGCAACAGATGTTTATATGTCTCTCTTTCCCTAGGGTCCCAGAATTTCCGCCATTTTCTTTCCTGTCGCCTAACGCCCTGCCTCAGGAGCCTTAATGGCTCCGAGAACCACGGAGCAGAAGGTTTCCGTTTTGCCACATATCTAAGGGAAACAGGAGCTAACACATCTACTGCTCTAGAGATAGAGTTGACGAGCTGTTGTGCAGCCTCATCTACTTCCTTAGTTGCAAAATGTGAGATAGCCCCAATGAAAGGAATAAGAGATTCATTGGTGATGTTCTTATAGCATCTTTTAGGTATTCTATTAATGGGGCTCAATTTAGGCACCTCTCCAAGGGAGACTGCTAAATCTAAAGGCACTGCCAAATGGTCAGACCAAATCAGCCGTACAGGGGAAGCAACTGACAACCTCTGATCATTAGAGAACACCCCATCTAAGATATGTCCCGCTCGATGGGTTGAACTGCATACCAATTTGCTGAAACCACATGCGTCAAGCGAGTCAACCAAGTAGAGTGTATCATTGGAACCCACATCATCTAAATGAAAATGTAGATCTCCAAGAATGGTCAGATGAGACTTACCAAAGTAAGGTTCCAAAATTCTAAGCAGCTCACAAGTAAAAGTAGATCTAGGGCCAGGTGGTCTGTAAATAAGAACGCCTGTAAATGATACAGACGGGGAGCAAGAAATACAGAAATACAAGGCCTCAAAAGAGTCAGACGACTGGGACAAAGCTTTGATACTACAGGCCAAAGAGATTTCATATAGAATAGCCAAACCACCACCCCCTGCATCTTGTTCTATCGAGTCTCTGCAGGGCATAGCCATCGGGGATAACCATCCGTAAATCATGACCCGCAGAGTCCGACGCCCAGGTTTCAGTAACAAAAACCCACCCTCTTCCTGCTTCAACACCCTCCGCATGCTTCGCAAGATCTACAGATGGATCCCCACCGGAACCAGAAAGACGGTCACCCACGCCCTCGTCAGCAGCAGACTGGACTAAGGCAACGCCCTCTATGCTGGAGCCATGGCCAAACTTCAGAAAAGACTTAATCGTATATTGAACGCCTCCGCACACCTCACCCTCGGCAATTCCCGCCCTCGGCAATCCCCGCCATTCCCACATCACAGCCCACCTGAAGGACCTGCACTGGCTCCCCATCAACAAGAGGATCACATTCATGCTCCTGACCCACGCTCACAAAGCACTCCGCAACGCAGGACTAGCATACCTCAACAAGCATCTCCCCCCGAATCGCCAGCTTCGCTCCGCCGACCTTGCCCTCGCCACTGTCCCACGCATACACAGAACCACCACCACTTGCGGCAGATCCTTCTCGTACCTCACCGCCAAGATGTGGAACACCCTCCCCACCCATCTGTGTCAGACCCAGGACCTGCTGACCTACAGGAGACATCTCAAGACCTGGCTGTTCGAGCAGTAGCTGCTACTAATTTCCCCCCCGCCCCCCCACCCCCACACCCCACCCCCCAGCACCTTGCGACCCTCACTGGGAGGGATTCTCACCATTAGCTCTGCCCACGCCCCATCATTTCATGCAGCAGCAGTATGTTTATTCCTGGCTAAGCACCTGCTGCTCAGTAGGGTGCTTCTTTTGTAATTGTACATTTGCTTTTGGCATGCAAGTTAAATAGCTACCTCTGCTCTCCCAGCCTCTTAGCTACTGAACAGGAGGCAGAATTAGATGATATATGAGTAGATCTAGATGAAGAATCTTACTAAAGGCCGGATTATGACTTTGGTGGTGTGGAAGTGGGCAGCTGCACCGGCCCCCGCTTCAACACCACAAAAACCGTCTGCACATCGGCCGCCAGATTACCGTGGTCAGGCGGGGGATACTTTGCCAGCCCGTGGTGGTGCAGTTTTTAGGCTCCTACGTGAGCCTCAGAATTGCAGCGCAGAAGGAGCGCCAAAGCCTGTTCCTGCATGACACGGACTGTGCAGTCCATGCTATGCAGGAACAGGGGTGCATACAGACGAGGGACACATGTGCCACCCCCTGCATTCACTTCCATTCACAGGGACTCCAGTCAGCCCTGTAGGACCCTCTAACTTTCCTGACCGCCACTCTTTACATGGCAGGCTCACTGCCATGAAAAGCCGTGATATGCTTAGCAGTGCCGAGTTGGAGACTGCCAGCACTTTTTGTGCCCCAGACTGCCACGCCAGCGCTGAAGGATCGCGGATCCCCGGTGGTTACAGCAATCCCAAGATAGTCTGAAAGCCGAAGTCGCAATACGGCGGTTGGACTGCCGGTGTGGCGATAGCCACCGCGCGCCTCTGCGGGCTTCGTGGTCCTGTGGATGGACAAATTCGTAATTGGGCCCTAAGTTAGATTCCCACTGCTCTGTATTGGTCGCTAAATTAAGTAGGTTCAGGTCTGTGGAATCCAAACTTCCACTGACTGTCAAGTATGTGAAACATAAAACAGTCCTTTTTTTAGGTCTCGCCTGACCCAGTGCATGCGCTGGTCTGGCGAGACTTATTGAGAGGGCTCCAGAAAGTGCTACCAGGCCAGCCTAGAGCTACAGTGCTCGGGCGCGCGCGCCGCGCTTTACCGCGATTACTTTCGCTTTCGATGTGTGATCGCGATCACTTTCACGGCCGCATGGCCGCTTTGCATAGCCAATAGGTCTCACTTTTGGCACCTTATAAGTATTTAGTTATGCAACTGTTGCATGGCTAAACACTTATAAGGTCCCAAGGGCGAGACCTATTGGCTATGCCAATGCTTGTTGCTATTTGGGGCAAGTCCTGAATAATGTCTTTTGGTACAGAAATTCGAGGTTGGGTCTAACTTTTTTTTTAAATCCTAGTGGTGCAAATGTACTTATTTTACCTACTTGTCCCTTGAAATGTAGTAACTGGAAACTTTGTTGATACTGTAAAGTGAATACATCTAAATGTTTTTTCTCACTTGACTTTTCACTGGTATTCGCAAGTGTGGAGGTGTCGCTGGAAGTGTTTCAAATGCTTTATTTTCTTTTTTTCTACAGAGAGAAAGTCAATAAGGGAATCGGCATTGAAAACATTCATTATTTAAACGATGGTTTATGGCACATGAAGACGTATAAGTAACACTGTACCTCCAGAGAAATGCACTTAGATTAAATGTGGACTGCTTTATATTTCCTGTTTTTATTTGTCTGGTAAACTATTTTCTGTCACCCTGCTGAATAAATCAATCTAAGAGTAAACCATAGTTTGCATCGTGTTTCAGGACCTATTCACAATATATATTTGCTCTATAATATAGCTTTAATGGTGCTTAATTTGTGCTGGTATTTGCAAGTAGTGTGCAACGACACTCCTTTTTGGACAACAGGACTTATTTTCATTATCAGACTTTGAAGCAAAGCAAGAGAGACAGAAGAGGGAGAAAAGAGGCCGAAGAGAAAGATAGGAAAACTGACTGAGTGAGAGAGCAAGAATGTATGGGACCAGCTAGAGTGAGATAGAGGTGAGAAGGGCAGTGACCGGATGAGGCATTTGACGGAATCCAGACTAAAAAGCCTTGGTATGGGACAAAAGTGGTATCTAGCTGCGTTGACGACAGCTGCCCAAGAAAAGCCTTTGGCCTATGCATGTTTATCATTTATTTTTACAAAGCGAGCTATAACTTTTAAGCATAGACATGGGTGTTTAATTTTTCAGAATTCCTGGTTGAGCTTTCACAGATTAGATTGTTTTCCTTTGACAGGATCCAGTTGTTTGCACTGAAGTTAGGTTGTGAGGTAAAGCTTTAGGGGAGCGGATTTAGCCTTACGGCTAAAGCGGTCAACCTTGAAGATGA
Source organism: Triturus cristatus (assembly GCF_964204655.1). NCBI lineage: Eukaryota > Metazoa > Chordata > Amphibia > Caudata > Salamandridae > Triturus > Triturus cristatus. Next base: position 910,214,308 of record NC_140588.1, read on the forward strand.
GGAACCGGGTTCGAGTCTCAGCGGGACGCTGAACCTCCTGTGATTCTGGGCAAATCACTTAATCTCCCCGTGCCTAACAAAACAAGCATTAAAAATGCAATGAACACGAGTTGGCCGAGTCGCGTGATATAAGACTCGCGGCCGCCATTATTTAGCAAGTAAAACAAGCGCGGTACCGCAAAGGCGAAAATAAACACACAAAGGCAATGAATCAAAGCTGATACTTGGTACAATAAAAGAAAAAAAGTGGGAACATGTAAAGCGAAACATTAAACCAAAGCAGTGCGGCCCTGACATCATAGACAAAAGGCAAGAAAATAAATACATGAGAAAACTAGATGTGCGGCGTAAATATTTATTATGTAAACTTGAAGGCGGAGTACAGGTGGGTCTTGTGCTCGGTGCTGTACAGTGTGGCGAAGCACGGCTCCTCATTGTAATTCTGGCAGATCCTGACGGTGGAGGGGTTGGCGAAGCCCTCCGGCGGGCTCTGCTCCTTGAAGACGTTGCACTTGGCAAAGCCGTCCTCGATGCGGCATCAATATTTATTATGTAAATTAAAGAAAAACGAGTTGGCCGAGTCGCGTGCGATAAGACTTGTGGCCACCATTATTTAGCAAGTAAAACAAGCGCGGTACCGCAAAGGCAGACGCATGTTTATTTTCGCATCCCGCTTTCACTTTAAGTCAAAGCGCGATGCGAAAATAAACACGCGGCTGAGTTTGCCAAAGCCGAATGAAGAAAAAAGTGTGTGCCGACTAATGAAGGAGTGTCACGTCGCCAGTAAACGATCCAATCTGTTGTGTCGTTGGGGGTGTATCAGGCCGTGAGCGCTGGGCTCTATGCAACGCGGGCTCAAGGCCTCCCCTGACAATGAGACACGGGGACAACGGTGTGTGTTTCTTGATCTGCAGCCATTCTGGCATACGTGCGTGCGTATCCAAAGAACAAGGGGCACCCCCAAGTCACACAATATGGGTAGAGATGTAGGGGAATAAACAACCAGGCAAAGAAACACAAAAGACTCTACCCCTATGTTTAAAGAATGTACAAAGTATCATATATTTGACTCCAAAAGGTATGGCACTCAGAAAAGAAAAGAACGGTGTAACATTAAGGTACAAAAAATGACAAAAAAGACAAATGCAAGTGCAGCAAAACACAAAACGATCACAGTAGAAAGAATATATTTTCCTTTTATTTGGAAATAGATATGGGGATTTAATGCATTTGTTTATGTTGTTTTGCAATACATCAATAACATGCAAAACATACTAAAAGACTGTACAAAACATAAATATAATACAAATGTAGACAAATAACAGGTTCCCAAGCAGGGGGGGAAAAAGAAGGTAAGGAATAGGGGGACAATTTCTAATCAAACAAGCATGCATTCAACTTCAAACAGCTCGCATTCATACAGCATCACAAAAAATCATTCAACAAAAACCAAACAGACTTTTGAGGGCCCATTCCCAAGGAAGTGATCACAGGGGACTCTGATAATTAGTCAAGATGGTAAGAAAGAACTATTTATCAAGGTATATAGAGAGTTTCAGGGGCGGGAATGGCAGGCCCAACAAACAACGCCGACGCGCGTTTCGGTGAAACCACTCCTAACCAGGAGCACCACCTTCCTCAGGGCGTAACAGACAGACCCCCACAGGCTGGGACCTATAGAGGTAAGAAAAAAATAATGAAAATAAAAATAAATGATAATAATGATAAAGATTAAAGGCAAAATAATATATTTAACAAACAAACAAGTTCACAAACTGAGTGCCAAAATCCTTGGAAAGGAAAGCTGTGAATTTTTTAGTGTAAATTTTCTGTTTTTATAAAAAACTGTTATACTAAAAATGACAAATATACAAACCTACATAAATGTGGACACCTAGGAAAAACAAAGGGAGAAGATGTTGACAAAGGGGGAACAAAATATAAAAAGATACACCAAATGCGCCAGTAAAACGAAAAAACTCATTAGTAACTCTTCTACAAACGATCCATGTCTGAACACAAAAACACAATAGGTCAAAGAGATACGGACTCAAGGCCAAAAAAATAAACAAAAAAAACAAAAAAAAAATATATATATGTGTTTACCTGCGTATATGAAAAGAGGAAAAAAGGGAAGAAAGGCAGAAGTTTCCTAGCGATAAAGCTCTTTGGTAGGACTCTCCAAATCTGAATAAAAGAAAAAATAAACAAATAAAAAAACTATAATCAAATGCAAAAAAGATGAGGAAAGAATAAAAGCAAAACAAAAAATAAAAATTAAAAATAACGAGGGACATCTATTCAAAGTCAGCAAAAGGCGGTTCCAAAATTCCGTTCAAGAGTTAACGGCTCAAAATCATCTCATAGGTATACTAGTAGAAGAGAAGGTAGGTAGAGAATCTATCAAAGGAGTTTACCTAAGTTCCAAGACAGTCGACTGTGCAGCGGCAAAGACGTTCATTCGTTAGGTAGAAAAAGATCCGGCCAAATTACTCCCGTGTTTGTTACAAGTACACTTTGGCTGAAAGAACTCCAAAGGTGGTTCACATGGCTGAAAGAACTCCAAAGGTGGTTCATATGGAGCCTAAGAAATCAAGGACCTACAAGGAAAGAAAGCGTTAAGGCTACGTGCACCATTGTGAGATGTAATGTCAGTACAGGATTAGAAAACATAGCCGAGTATTCAGTCAACGGACTGAGCAATCAAAAACTGCAAGAATTCCAATTAGAAGCCGCTATCAAACAGGGTGATACCCAATGAAGAGAGATCAGCTCACCTGGGTCCAAAGGACCTTTCGTAGAGCACACTGCAACGGCCAAATGCAAACGGATTCACTGAGATATTTTCAAAATAGAAATGCCAAGATGCTCGGAACGCTGAAACATAGAAAAGTAGAAAGAAAAGGGAATGGAGAGATAATAATAAAATATCGCCCAAAACGACAGCACACAACCAGCGAGATATCGAAAGTAAAGTAAATACAAAAGCGTTGCACAAGCGATCTCTCAAGGTTTACCTAGATGATAGGTCCGATGTCAGCGTTCTGAATAAAGGCGGTCAAAGCGGAAAAAACTTTTCGCGGGGATGATCGCACAAGAAAAGATCCTATTGGAGAGCGGATATTTAAGTTCTCCGAGTCAAAACCTCCCTGCTGATCTGCCAATCGACTTGCGAGGCAGAACAAGTTTCGACCAACCGAATGCGTCGGAATAAATAAATAAACCAATAGGAGAGGCTGTAGGCAAACTATAACAGAAAAAGGGGAGGGGGCAGTAATTGGTGAACAGATACACGAAATAAAGAGAGAACAACATAACAGCCGAGGCGCCATCCAAGAAAACAATGTTCTCTAATGAAAATAAAAATAAAAACTGAGGTGTAAAAAACGCTTGGATCCAATAAACAAAGGGCCAAAAAAGGTCGTCCTGAAAGGCGTATGTATGTCGAATCAGAAATAAGGATGAGAAGAAAATATAATGGAATCCAAGAGGCCACGTACAAATGCCAGATACCAAGAAGGTAAGCCAAGAAAGGGAGCTAGCGGAAGAGAACCAGGGGACATAATATGAATGAATAAAACGACGAAAAGGAACACTCAAAAAATATTTGAAAGGAGAATAAATGAACATAAAACAGAATATGAATAAGAGAAAAATATATATATGGTGAGAGATAAGCGCATCAAAAAGATAGGCTGTGAGGTTCAAATATACAGGCAGGCCAAATAGACACAAAAAGACACAAAAAGCTCTTATATGATGGCATTTTCCCATGGAAGGGATTCATTAAGCCCTCTGTTCTTAGTATCAAGAACAAAAATCCAAAAAACTTCGCGCTTTTTACGCAGGTTGTCTGGATTCGTGCCCTTTTGGGCTTGTACTTTCTCCAGTATTGTCCACCGTAGGTCTTCCTCAATGTGATTCTTCTCCGCCCAATGTCCTACTAAAGGGGCAGCATGCTTGAGACGTCTGATGCTAGACTTGTGCTCACCAATGCGTACTCTAACCTCTCTCGAGGTTTTGCCGACATAAGTCAATGGGCAGGGACACTGGATCGCATAGACACAATTCGATGTTCTGCAGTTGGTAATTTCTTTAAGGGCAGCAGTGAAACCATTTGCACAAAAAGAGGTGCCAACAATGGCATTAGCACAGGCATGGCAAGTGCCACACTTGTGGTTTCCTCTTACAGGGGTGGTTCCCTCAATCGACCGTTGTAGCCATGTTCCCTGACTAGGGATCTTAGCTCTAATCAGATGGTTTCTAAGGTTCTTGTTCCTGCGGAAAGCAAAAACCGGTTTGGGCATGGCTGCTGGTTGTTCGCCCAGGTTCAGGAGATGCCACTCAGAATTGACGATCTGTCTGATCTTGTTGTTAAATGTGGAATGTTTGATAACACAAACAAGTTTGTCCATAGGTTCTTGGTTTTTATTCTGGAACATTGATTCTCGGTTGTAGAAACGAGCTCGTTTCATGGCGTTCCTGACTAGTCTAGGAGGATACCCTCTGTCAATGAACTTTTGTTTCATGCTTTCAGCATTGGCGAGATAGTCCTTGATGGAAGTACAGTTTCTGCGAAGACGCAGAAACTGACTGAAAGGAATCCCATCTTTCTGGCTCCTAGGGTGGAAGCTTTCAAAATGCAAGAGGGTGTTTCTGGCAGTTGGTTTGGTGTAAAGAGACACCGCCAGTTTGGAATCATGGTGTTCCACCCAGACATCTAGAAACTCGAGTCTCATAGTGCTGAAATGGGCAGTGAACTTGATGTTGCAATCAGCCGCATTCAGCCATTCAATATATTCCTCTAAGGAGTCTTGGTCGCCGGCCCAAATAAAAAAGACATCATCGATGTACCGCGACCAGTGTCGCACATTCTCAAAGAATGGCGCGACCTCATTAAAGATGTTAAGTTTCTCAAAGTTACCCATGTATAGGCAGGCAATGCTCGGTGCGCATGCTGCCCCCATGCTAACACCTTGCACTTGTTGGTATAGCTGCCCATCAAACTCGAAGTTCTCTTCCAAGACAATTTCAAGGATTTTAACCATAAAAGTGAGGCGTCTGGCGATAGCTTCGAAGGAAGGTGAAGATGGCCAGCTCCACTGACTGACTGACTTGTCGTGAGCTATGCGGATTACCTTATTGAGGGTCCTCATGAGCTGTTCTACTTCCCCGTTCGCTTGAGCCCAGCGGGGCGTGATTCGCCGATGACGGATGCCCAAAATTTGCAGGTACGTGGCGAACTCCTGGCTTTGGAAAGGGGACTCATTGTCCATCCTGACCTCCCGCACTAGTCCATGGGTGGCCATGATTTTTTCTTCTAGCTTGGGAATCACTTCACTGGCGCTGAGTGCCGACAGTATCTCCACCTCCGGATATTTCGAGTGATCGTCAATTGCCACTAGGGTGTGGCGCCCATCCGGCAGGCTGCCAAAATCAATACTTATTTGGGACCACGGACTTCGCGGCCGAGGCTCCATGACGATGGGAGCTGGCCTGGGTGCTTCCCCAGTAATTTGACATGGGTGGCAGGCATGAACAGTAGCTTCTACAAGGTCATCCATAAGTGGGAACCAGACTTTGGTGCGCAGTCTCGACTTGGTCTTTACCATGCCTTGATGGCCTACATGGGCTAAGTCTACCATCCTCTGAGTCAGCGATGTCGGAATTACAAGCCTATGCCCCCTCAGCAGGCACCCAGTGTTATCCTCCGTCAGCTCGTCCCTTACATGGTATAAGATGTCCATTATCCATTGGGCCAGGGGTGTCAGGCTTCTCCACTCTTCCTTTGCTCGGTTCCAGTTGTTGTTCTGGACGGCTTGCTTGGCCCTCTGCAGACACTCGTCCTGGCTGGTGGCTTGTTGGAGGCTGGCCATGGAAACCGGTATGGGACAAGACCGAGCAGTGACGCATCTCACGTACTCCTCGGTATCAGCGGCTTCTTCCATCTCTTGGGGAGTGGCCTTCCGAGGATGGCGTGAGAGGTCATCCGCCGGGTTCCGTGCCCCAGGTTGGTATTCAATCTTGCAATTGTAGTTTTGTAATTGAAGCATCCACTTCTCAATTCTTGGTGGTGGTTTTGTAGAGGTCCCCGGGAACAGTGAGACCAAGGGCTTGTGGTCGGTTGCTACCACGAATGGTTTTCCATATACGTATAGATGAAAATGGTGACAGCCCCAGTGAATTGCAATGGCCTCTTTCTCTATCTGGGAGTACCTTTGCTCCGTCTCTGTGAGCGACCGGCTTGCGAATGCCACCGGAGCCCATTCATCTTGAAGCGTCTTCCGTTGTAGGAGAACAGCGCCTAGTCCTACCGGAACCGCATCCACAGCGATCAAGGTAAGCTTGGCAGGGTCAAAGAACGCGAGTGTCATCGCTTCTGAGAGCGCCTCCTTGATCGTTTCGAAGGCCCAAGCTTGCTCGCTGCCCCACGTCCACGGAGTGGACTCTTTTGTCAGTTCTCTCAGGGGGGCTGTCAGATTGGCCAAGTCCTGTATGAATCTGCCACAGTAATTGACCATTCCTAGGAAGTTTCGAACCTCGGTAATGTTCGTGGGAGCGGTCGCTTCTTTGATGTCCTTCACTTTCTCGGGATCGGGGTTTACTCCCTCCGCAGAGAAAGTGTACCCAAAGAATTGTAGCTTGTTACACAGGAACTCACATTTTTCTCGCTGCAACGTGAGGCCGGCCTCTCGAACCCGCCGCAGTACTTGAAGTAGCCGCTCATTGTGTTCTTGGACTGTCTTCGCATGGACCATAATGTCATCACTGACATTGATTGCCCCCGGGATCCCAGCGATGAGTTCCTGCATTACGTTTTGAAATACCTCGGCGGCACTCAACACTCCGAAGCTTAATCTTGTGTATCGCCGGAGTCCTACATGTGTCGAAGGTTGTAATATTTCGGGAGGCTTCGTCTAGTACCAGCTGGTGGTACCCCGATCGAAGATCCAGTTTCGAGAACAATCTGGCGCCCGCCATCTCCCCAATGAGATCGTCGATGGTGGGAGTGATGTGGCGCTCCCTCTTAATTGCGACGTTGGGGAGTCGCATATCAACACATATCCTGACGGCGCCTGGTTGTTTAGGCTTCCTCGCCACCACTATGGGAGACACCCACGGGGTGGGTCCTGACACTTTCTCGATTTATTCCGGCCGCTTCAAGCTTCTTCAGCTCTTCCTCGACCAACGGCCTGAGGTGGAACGCTATCCGCCGGTGTCGTAAGGCTACCGGCTGGACCGTGGGGTCTATGTGAAGGTGGATCTCCTTTCCGCGAAACTTGCCTATCCCTTGGAACACCTCTTCAAACTCCTCCAGGATGTGGTGCATGGATTCTTGGTGCACCGCGAACGCGAAAGTCGCTACTCCTAGGTCCTCCGCTGCCCAGCATCCCAAAAGCATGCCCTGGCCATCCTCCGTGACGTAGATGTTTGACGTGATCGACCGTGTTCTGTGAGAGATGACTGTCTTAAAATGTCCTCGCACTTTCAATGGTGCCTCTTGACCATATGCAAATACCGTTATCGTCGACTGGTTTAGAACTGGCTTCGGATGCATAGTGCCGTACAGTGTGGCGGCCATGATGTTGATACTGGCTCCGGTGTCCACAAACGCGGTGATCTCTTGCGACCCGACCCGGACGTTGCATTGTGGAAGACGTCGTGCTTTGCGCGTCGCGGTGCCTATCATGGGGATTTTGTGCACCACTCTCTCCTCATCATCGTCATCCATGTCGCTGGTCGTCGGCTCTCTTTCGTCAACCGCGTTTACGGCGGGGCTTGCGGTACTTTTTCGACCGACATACCTTTTCAAAGTGATTGAAACGACCGCACCCCGAGCACCTCTTCCCTCGCGCCGGACATTCCGCCGCGGCATGTGGTAGGCCCCCGCAGTATCCGCATGCCTTAGGTTGTTCCGGGGCGGTGGCCCCCGCCCCTTTTTTGCTCCATTTCTGCTTGGGTCTTGCCGACACCACGTTGACTGGTTCAACTTTCACTGGCACTTGAAGAGCAGCTTCCATGTGCGCAGCGCGCGCTTTCGACAGTTCTTTGGTCCGACCCATTGTTAGTGTTTCCGCCAATGGTTTGCCAGATTCCTCTAGTATCCGCTCTCGCAGCGTGGCTGAAGCGCACCCCTGGATTATTTGCCCTCTGATTTCTTCCATTTCGTCTCGGAAACCACATGTGGTTGGTAAGTTCTTGAGGCGGGCGTGGAACTTGTCCAGCGACTCCTCTGGGAGTTGGCGTGCTTGTCGGAATATGAATCGCTCATAGTCGCGGTTCGCCATCGGTTCAAAGTGTTCATTTAACGCGGCTATCAGAGTGGTGTGAGTTTTGGGGGTATTTTCTGCGAGCGTCTTGACAATATTGTGAATGTCCTTACCCCCTAGGTGGATGATCATTGCTCGTTTTTGGTCCCTTTGGACTTTGGTGGCCTCAAACAATATACGTAGTCTGTCCTCCCAATCTTTCCATCTAGCCGCCACTGCCGACGGTGACCCCTCTACCGTGAAAGGTTCGATTGGTGGTATGTTTGTCATGGCGCGCCCACGTGTTGCCTCCGCTAGGCGAGACCTGATGGTGATGTGGGCTTGTTTCTCCCCGTAGCACTCTCCTCCCTAGGACAACAGATGAGGTATTGTAGAGGGGTGGCAAGGAGCTCCCCCTCCCTTCTCTTTCTACAGTGTAGTCCCCCCGGGGCCTCAGGCGCTTTGTAGATTGTACTCACAGGCCTCTCGGCTGGACAGGTGCTCTTCGCTCCCCCACGTGCCTCCAGAGATCAGGGCCGCATTTGCGGTGCATGTGGCAGCAAAGCTCCAGTCAATGAGCACATGGGAACGCTCCGATTCGCAGTCAGGCCCAGACCACGTGGTGTGCGCAGGCAGCCCCACCTCCGCGCTTGTGGGCGCGCTCAGGGCACGAAGCGCTGACGAGTTCTAGCTCCTCACCGGGGTCGCAACGGAGGCGATCGACGCTGCGCAAGGGCACGAGCACCGCGAGATAAGGGACACTCGCGGCCGCCACTCCTGCTCCCAGCACGTCGGCGAGGGCACGCCCACCCTCGTCGCCAGTTTATGTTGTGTCGTTGGGGGTGTATCAGGCCGTGAGCGCTGGGCGCTATGCAACGCGGGCTCAAGGCCTCCCCTGACAATGAGACACGGGGACAACGGTGTGTTTCTTGGTCCGCCGCCGCAGCCGTTCTGGCGTACGTGCGTGCCTATCTTTTATTGTACATGCACACGTGACCTGACGCGTACGCCCCAGCGTATCGCGTCAGTGTCCCGACATCACACCAATCCCGGTGGGCGGGACCAAAAGGAGATAACGCGGCAACAAGGAGGGACTAAGAAACCTCCTTTACAATCAGAAGCCAGCGTTTTGCATGTAAATGACGCTACCCAATTAAAAAGACGGGCGGGGCTTCAACTCCGCCTCCGAGCTTCAGAATCTGTATTGATTCCAAGAAGCTCTTGAATGCTGAGAGCAGCGCATGCACGCTGCAAACGCCCGCCGAGACCTAAAAAGGACCTGACACAGAAAGAGAGGAGAAATGATGGAAGAAAGAGGTATGAGGTGGAATTAAAGCTAGGTAGCCTCTGTATTCGACGACCCTGGCATGTGATGCCGTGGACAGCAGGCTCCCAAGAAAAACGCTCAGCCCTTGCTCTCTTTCCCACATCTAATTCATCTGATTAATCAACCAATCAAGAAACCAAACCTACTGTGCTCACATACGCCTATACTTGCTCCAAAGCTGCTAGAAGGGTAAAAAACCTGGGAAGAGCCACCTGAGGCTGTGCAATGGGCAACTGTGCATTGACATAGCGCTCCACAGAGATCTATAACCGGATCCCGCTGAGTGTGATCTAATATAATCCATCACCAGGCAATCCCTTCGTCTGCTCCATCCTTGCCAGCTGCTATCCGATACGACTCCTCTTTAAACTGTAAAATAAAAGCCAAATACAATGTCAACAGACCACCTCGACTCTGGTCAACGAGGATCCCAGAATCGTAAAAGGCAACCAGGATCTGAAAGCGCTTCGTGATCATACAAATGATGGGAATGCGCTACACAAATGCGCTTAACATAACACCGTAGATTTTAAAAAACATGCATTTGGGTGCCAAACTGATTCCAGGCAGCCACACAGAGCCACGCAACCCGCATAAGAGCCCTTCCAAGTGTCAATTTACATGCAACTTCTCCCACACCTGAGCACTTCTGCCCCCCGGCGGGCGGTTAGGTATGTGCACTCTCAGGACAACCCATTTACTTCTGTCGGGATGTTACTCGTTACTGTTGAGGGAGCTTACGACCCACTGCTCACTGCAAAGCGTAAACTTTACTCCCCTCTGACAGATCTGTCAAGGGTGCAGCTAACACGGTTTTGCACCACATGATAGTGAACGGCCTGTGATTTAACAAATGCGACTGACATTCTCTAACCACGAGCCTGGCGCTCTGGGAGAGGTGCCTTCTGGCTAAACACTGGGTAAGGGCAGGAGGCTAGCGAATCGATGGTCTCCAGTGTGGGTCGCGGCTCTCTAACTCAGTCTTAAACATTCAGCTATGTGATTTGCAGTACAATCAATCTGGTCACATGATCCCAGAAATTTAGGACTAGTACAAAAAACGTGCTAAACCACTGGCTTGTTAAATACAGAAAATTCACACGAATACAGAATAAGGAGCAAACTAGTTTCACTATCTATGATGGCATTTTCAGAAGTGGGCAAAAAAACAGGTGGAGCACAATCTGTTTGTCCCTTTCCGTAGCCCACTAGCAGCTAAATAGCGAAAATGGATTTGGCACGTTTTGTGCAGAGCTAATTTGTGTAAGGCCCCTCCAAGTACGCAGTCCTACTTATTCCGGGTGGCCTACAGAGCAAGTCACACTGCCTGCAAGTGCCTATGGTCTCGGCAGCAATCTTACCCTGAATGTAAATCTTCTCCGAGGTATTTTACTGAAGGTGTTAAAAAGAAAGGGAAATAAAACACTCATTCGGGCGCGCAGAACGTCTACACACAACTGGTGTGTCCTTCACATGTTACAGAACGGGCATGCGCTAAATGATTAAGAGCCCCCAAGCAAGTCAGTGTGATCGGTGCATTCTAGGATAACACCACTCAAACACGTCTAGAAGATATGCTTCACGGCGCGATGTTAGTAAGTGGCCCCAGACACCGCACAATGGGAGTGGTGGAAGTGCCCATCGGCTGTGAGTGCTCTGCACTTCTACAGCAGCGCTTTAAAACTTTGCTCGCTCCATGCCTGCCTGTCACAGCCATAACAGTGCTAGCTCCCTCCTACCTCCCACAACGCCGGCCAACGCCCGCTTACCTGTTTACGCGTGTCCAGACGGCGTCCGCTTCCATTCCTTTAAATCCATACAAATAAGATAAGTCTGGAAAGTGAAATAAAATAAAAGCAGCGCATGCCCCGTGCACTTCCGGCGCTTTGTGCCTCCTCTGAGTGGTTCAGCAGACACCTAGGTGCAGCTGCGGCCTCCCTGCTCGGCCCTCCCCCTGCTGACACCAGCTGACATCGCGGGCTGCACCCCTGCCCCTCCCCTCCCCGCCCTCACGTCCTCATCGGGAGATCAGGCTCCTGGCACAGCAGGGCTGCCCCTGCCCGGGATGTGCACGGATCAAAGTGAGAGCTCGCGAGTGCGCCGAGTTCACCTGAAGTGAGGCCACTTTCACGTCAGCCTCATGGCTGCTGGCAGCTCAGCCTCTACTCCACCCTGCTGAGACATCTTGACAAATGAAGACAAACCGGTTACACAGGAAGTGTAACCGTACACCGTCCGTACCCTCACCTTCACCACACTGCGAGGGCGAGCAAGGCCTCTGTACAGTGCCGATCAATAATTTACAAGTCACAGAGGAGCTAGCCTTCAATGTGGGCATTCACATGTGCGCTGACAGGCAGTCAGTCTGTCAGTCACTTGACACGGTCACTTCAGAGATCCCCATTCCAGGGCAGGCAAAGCCGGCAGTCAAGCGCACCCACTAGTAGGCGCTAGCATTAAGCCATGCAGGGACGGAAATGCCTGGCAGTGGGCAGTTGGGTTGGCATACTACAGACGATTGTCTAGACTAGTGTCAGATCCTGATGGTGGAGGGGTCGGCGAAGCCCTCCGGCGGGCTCGGCTCGTTGAAGACGTTGCACTCGGCGAAGCTGTCCTCGTTGCGGTGTCAATATTTATTATGTAAATAAAGAGTTGGATGAGTCGCGTGGGATAAGTCTTGCTCCGCCATTATTTAGCAAGTAAAACAAGCGCGGTACCGCAAAGGCAGCCGCGTGTTTATTTTCTCATCACGCTTTCACTTTAAGTGAAAGCGCAATGTGAAAGTAAACACGCGGTTGAGTTTGTCTAAGCCGAATGCGAAGAAAAAAGTGCGTAGGGAGTAATGAAGGGGAGAGTGTCACGCCGCCAGTAAAAGATCAAATCCCGGTGGGCGTGGCCAAAAGGAGACCAGGTGGCAACAAGGAGGGACTAAGAAGCCTCCTTTACAATCAAAAGCCAGCGTTCTGCATGGAAGCTTACGCCAGCCAATTAAAAAGATAGGCGGGGCTTCACCTCCGAGCTTCGGAATCCGTATTGATTCCAAGAAGCTCTCGGATGCCGAGAGCAGCGCATGCGCGCTGCTTTCGAAAAGCCGAGACCTAAAAATTAATGTGTCCATCTGTAACGAAACTGGTGCTCTTGTAAAGCGCTCTGATACCCGATGTCTCGGGTCTAGTTTGTGCTATATAAAACCCTGGGGGGGCGGGGGGACCATTGATTGTAATTTCACATTGGCCAAAGTGCTGTGCCCAGTAGTTGATTTTGAATTATGGTTAACCATCAATTCACTGGCAATGTAAAATCATTAATTAGTAATGTTGAGCCCCGTTGTGTGAATCAACTGCGTTGCTCCGGTAGCATTAAGGGTATGGGCTTTTGGATTGCAAAGCACAAAAATTGAACTGTTCTTTTGTCGTTAGTATCTCCTTGTTTAGACTTTACAACACCGTGCTGCTGTAGCCGTTCCTGGTTCCAAATAAGGTTGTGCAGTATTTTCTTCTTGGGTTCCTTTTTTTTACGAGCCTAACTCCCAGTTTATGGTAGTGCACAGGAATCCTGTCTGAACATGAAGTTGGAAAAAAATTAAGTTAAAACTGAAAGCATGGCGGGTCCTTCGTTAACTATTGTAAAGAGACGATTGACTTCAAATATCTGTCTATCCTGTTAATGTAGGCATGACCTGTCCAGGAACTACTGTCCATGTGAGTTATTGTGGGATACCCCTGTGGTCCCCTTAACTCTTTATTTGATTTTAATTTATAAAGCACAGCAAATGCCCATAGGCGTCAAGGCGCTATAGTCAGCAGCCTAGCTGTGAAACCCACAGGTCAAGGGCCCTAGGAAAAGGGACTACCTAGGCTGTGTAAAGCCAGGTCATCTGTGCATTTCTGAAAGGCAGATGCCTCTTGATTGAAGTCAGATACTGGGGGAGTGAGTTTCACAGTCTAGCAGCAGCAACGGAAAAAGCTGTGCCCCTGCCCACCCCCTCCAACCCTCCAAAAAAAAAAAAAACACTTAGTCGGACTATGGTTAGGGTGACCTGATTATGGTGGGCTGATTGCAAATATCCACCAGGAGTATACTAATGTAATATCTCCCTTAACCCAGCCGGGCTTACTTGGTAAAGAGCCTTATGGGTCATGCAAATAGTCTTAAATTTATTTACGCTTTCTGATGGGAAGCCAGTGAAACTCAAGCAGCCCCACAGAAGCAGGCTGACTCTTAGGAATATCAAGAATAACCCTAGCAAGAGCATTCTGTGCTTTTCTTGCAATTTTGCTTGAATCGTGCTGTTGGAGTCAAAATAAAGAGCGTTACAATAGTCGACTCTGGACATAGCCAACACCAGAACCTTCTTACACGCCTAGATCGGAATGAAGGGATAGATTTTCTTTAACCTTTTTAGCCAGAAGCACGTTGCCACCATGCAATTGGCCTGTCCATTAAGAAAATGTTTGGTATCCAGGATCACCAAGATTTTTATCTTCATCAGATGGGACAGGCAAGGTGCCAAGGGAATTTGGCCATCCCACGTTATTCCATATCGAGGTATGTATTCCAAAAAGCAGCACCTCAGTTTTTTCACCATTAAGTTTAAGGATATGTCTTCCCATCCGTTCTGCTAATCTTCAAAACACAATATCTTCTGCAGTGTTCCTTCGGGAGCTAAACTGTGGGATGGAAAAGCCTTGATAATGGGTGCGTGTTGTCACAGCCTTGATCAACGCCTGCAGGAAAGACCATTTTAGTTGTGAGCTGTATAAATATTCTTACTAAGTAATTTATAAAATAAACCATATGCATAATTATCCCTCTTATGGAAGGATGACTAGGGATGCTTAGAATACTAATATTTATTACTGTTTACTTGGATGCGGAGATCAGAGTATAAAGCAGGAACACAAACCTACGTGGACAGTGGGCCTGCAAGTCTTGGCTTGTGTTTGGTTCTGTTGCTAGATTAGTGGTGTATCCTTGTTTGTATCGCACTGGCTCGTCCCTTTCCAACACTAGCATTTGGTCTTATGAAATTCCATCTTGCTATGCTTCCCCAATGTGCAGTTTTGTCTGCAAAGGATGAGAACTGAGATTGTCCTCCTTCCACATGTTTTTCTAAGGAATTTGCATTATTTGATCGGAGGTTGCGACTGGGTGTGTAGTATGACTTCGGCTTCTGTAAGTGTTTTGGGCGAAATGATCTGAGTGTTCTGAAAACTGTACATAATAGTTTGACTTATTTCACTTAGCCGCAGTCTCCGTATAGTATGTTGAGGGCATGGGTTCATATGATGCATTCTTTTTCTTTTCAGGTTGAAGAAGAATTTGGGTGCTCAATTGTGCTTCCTCTGTAGTTTTTTTTAACTTATTTCTGACGGAACAAGAGAAGTGTCCTGCTAAGTATGATCTGGTTCCTTACCTGGGAGAGATAAAGAAGCCTTTTTGGCATCATAATTTGACGAATGCAGGGAATTTCAAGGGAGCTTACTGTCGAGCCATACTCCAAGATTTCTCACAGATAACCCTGGTAGTGTGATTAGTTACTTGAATTTTCGTGCTGTTAAGTTAAAGGTGGCACTCCTACATCATGAAAATAATGTGGTTGAAACCGGTGTTGATGTTAGATACCTCAAACACACAAAAGATGGTGAGAGGAAGCTTGCAATAAGTGTAACCACTGGCAATCGCTCGGGTAGTATTCTGACCAGTTCTTTTGCCCACCATGACACCTCAGTTTGAACCCAGCCATATGCAAATCAGTTTTGTCCCTACTCCATTAGGAACAGTCGAGTACGAACTGCCAGGCCAGGTCCTCTTACCCCTTTGCATATCCCGTGTGTCATAGGTCTCCGAATTAAAGAAGGTCCAATGTGTCATAAGTTAATGACTGGTCAAGTAGGATGACAATTAATGGTGAGTTGGAACCAATTGTCTGCAGTTCTGCTTTCCATTTCCATGCCTGGTCTAAAACAGAGTTGTTGTATCAGAATTTTTTGATTCAATGAATTATTGTATTTATGTCCCCATTTGCCAGTTCTAAGGAATTGCTAAGTGGTTTCTTCAGTTGAAGGCAAGATGATTGCATGTTTTCATGGATCAGCAACTATGCCTTTTTTGTGGAATGCATTTATCTGTATCTAGTAATAGCTGGAAAGAGAATATATGTAGTCTTTCAGTGCAGGGATTCCCTGTGGAACGAGACGCTTATTATACCACTCACCTGTCCTTTTCTATCATATTCAGCTTGCCCTGTCACTCGCTGGTCTCTCTTCTGCTGATCAGATTGCATTGGGTACCAAACGCGCTGCCTCCGTCATCATGCCACTGGCCTTTGTTATCTGCAAGGCAGAAGTTGTCCTTACAACCTACTCAATTGCTCCACTCTTCATCAGTTTGTAGTTCCTAATATTCCTCACTCCAGGTGCGGTAGACACACCTTCTCCCACTTGGGTCCCAATCATTGGCATTTGATCTTTCTCCTTTCGTAAGCAATATAATTTCCAAGCTATTAATAAAGTTTTGAGGAACAACTTCTTCCCTACATAATTTTTCAGTTCTTTTCACAGGTTTCCCCTCTACTATTGGTCAGCATCAAGACACACTTTTGGGAATTCACACTTTACAAAACCACTTCATCATTCTGTGACCTTACATCAAACCGATAATTATCCAGTATTAGAGTATCTTTCATAGATTCACATGCCTGAATCATTCCCAGTAGTCGGGATGGGAGTCCCCGGTACATAAATAAAGTAATGTCTCATGAGACATATAGAGTAATAGGCCAAGGGCCTCACCTTAGTAACATATCCATGTCCTTTTGTAAAAAGGACCAAACTTTGGAGTAGAGCCAATCAGCTATCACCACCCTCTGGAACCTTCCTGGAAGGAGTTCTAGTCCCTCAGATTTTATACCGCACGTTGTGCTAAGGGAGTCTCCTCTGAGCTCTGCTTTCCTTATTTTTGGATTTCCAGTGCTTCTTACTTCAAATTTCCATCTTCGGGGTGAAGTTCTCCAGTTCTTCATTGCAGATACTCCAAAGAAAGGCCTTTTTAGGTCTTGTGCTTCCTGTGGAAAAAAGAGACTTCATGTGGATGAACAACACAAGGATTGTCTCTACTGCCTTTATCCGGATCACTCCTCAAAGGACTTTAGGGTATGTCGTACCTTTTCCTCCCAGACCCTCAAAGATCATGAGGGATGACTCTTAATTTGGCTGCAGAGGATTAAAGACCAAGAACAAGTACTGTCTTCTGAGGAAAGTGAGGGCTCTTCCATGTCTTAGTTCTCTCAGAAAAGGGTGGCTTCTCCAGGCCCTTCATCGCAGCCACCTCAAAAGAAGGTGCATAAAAAGTCTTCAAAGGTACATCCCAAGGCTCTTTCAGCGAAGGTTTCTCCTCAGGAGGTTCTTCACACCTTCAAAAAGCCTTCTACCACCCCGTCGACGACGGCCTCGTCGACGGTGGCCTCGACGACATGGAAATCTCCATCTACAGCCTTGTGTGTGACCTCTTCGACTGTTTCAACTTCTGTCGCGTCTTCTTCATTATCGACGACGACTCTATCGCAGACGGCCGGTAGGTCTGTCTCGTCGACGCTTAAGATAAAGAAGTCATCGTCGACATCCAATCTACCGTCGACGCTGCGATCGACACTGTCGACGAAGACTATCCCGTCGACATCCACTTCATCATCGACGAAGACTCCGTTGACGACGGCACCGTCTATGACTGCTCTGTCGACGTGAACTCCGTCTACCATGGTGCCCGTCGACGCTTCACCGTCAACGGCCACGTCGACAGCGGATTCCAATCTAAAACGTACGTACGTACATCTGATGATCACAAAACGTACGTTGACGCCGGCCCTGACTTCCCCTAGTAGGGTCCAGCTTTTGCCTCCAGCACACCTTTTGGAGGAAGAAGATTCTGATGGCAGTATGTTTCGGACGGCGACAAGCCCATCTCAACTTCACGTCAAGTATCAGGACAGTTCAGACTATGAGGATCAAGTACAGGAGGATCAGGCAGTTTATCCTGAAGAATACCATCCGCCTCCACCTCCCATGGTTTGTCTGCCTGCATCTTTAGTTTCTGATCTGCAATTCCTCATTACGGACTATAAGCAGAGATTTCCCACCTCTGCAACGTCTCCGCCTCCAGCTGTGTCTCCACCGCCAAGACCGCGGCCTCCACCTTTAAATTTGCAGTCTGGGCCTGTCACTTCACCACCTCTGCTTTCTACAGACGAGGAGGAGGATCCACTTGAGGAAGGGGAACTTCAAGATTCCCAATCTACTCGTGATGAGTGGGACGATTATGTACTCCCCTGTCCAGCTTCACCCGTGCCCGCTCAAGCTGACTCGCCTCCTGAGGACATTGGGGGATTTCACAACATAGTGGAAAGAGCGGCGCAGCGTTTCCAAATACCTATGCCTTCACACCAGCAGAATTGCTTCCTCTATGATTTTAAAGAGCCCTTTAAAAAATCAGTCAGATCTATCCCTATTATAGATTATATATGGGATCAGGGTGTTAAAATAATGCAAAACCCTTCCTCGGTTCCCCCAGTGTTGCCTCGTCTGGATAAAAAATGCAGAACTCCAGATACTGCTCCAGCTTGCCTAACCGGACATCCCAAACCAGACTCAGTCATCACACAAGCTGCTCAGCGGAAATCGAAAAATCCTTCCGCTCTGCTGACCGCTTCTCCGGATAAAGGGGGTAGACTGCTTGATAATATCGGAAAACGTTTCTCGTCAATGTCCGCTGTTAGGACGCTATAACAGGCAGATGTGGGCAGGTATTGCTCCATATCTTGCGGCCTTGCCAGATGACTCCGAGGAAGAAGCAAAAAAGATCATGCTGGAGGGCGAACGTTCTGCATCCAAGATAATAGACTGTGCGATGGATATCGCCTCTACTGGATTTCGCCAACTGGCTGGCGCAGCTGTACTACGGCGCCAGGGTTGGTTGGTTGAAGGCGCCTTCTTCCGACCGGAAGTGCAAACAAAAGTTTTGGACATTCCCTATGATGGTCAGCTTCTTTTCGGAAAACACATTGATGAAGCTCTTCAGGGTATAAAAAAAGGATACCGACACAGCTAGGCCTTTGGGTACCCTTCAATTCAAGAACCCACCTTTTCGGGGCTCAAGAGGAAGAGGACCAACATCTGCAAGAGGTGATTACCAACACCGATCTTCCTATTCTACCAGTCAGCAATATCGGCCACAATATCAGCAACGTCAACCGCACCAATCAACCTACACGAAGTCCTCCTTCCATGGCTAAGGAGGTCGACAGAAAGACGCTGCTCGGCAACAATGACTTTACACTACCGCCGGTCTCCATCTCCTCTCCGCCCTCAAAGATTGGAGGAAGAATTTCCTACTTCCTACAAAATTGGAGACCAATAACAACGGACCGTTGGGTTCTACAACTAGTTCAATTTGGACATTCACTAGAGTTCATTCAAATTCCTCTCCAAACACCTCCCCGACCTATGCTTCACAAACATTTACGTGCTCTACTCCTGGAACTTTCACTTATGCTCCAGAAGGGAGCTATAGAAAGAGTTCCTTTTCGTCAAAGGGGGAAGGGATTTTACTCCCGTTTTTTCCTGGTAAGCAAAAAGGAGAAGAAATGGAGACCAATTTTAGACTTGAGGTCTCAAAAAATTCTTTAAAAAGCAGTTGTTTCGTATGGTTACCATCCAGGAAGTACTGCAACTTCTCAATGTGGACGACTACATGGTGTCTTTAGACCTTCAGGATGCCTATTTTCACATCCCTATCCATTGGAATCACAAGAAAGTTCTGAGATTCGCAGTAGCGGACAGACCTTACCAATTCCGTGTCCTACCGTTCGGACTCAAATCCGCTTCATGCATTTTTACAAAATGCCTTTCTCTGGTTGCCGCATATCTCAGACAACACCACCATCAGGTCTTTCCATATCTGGACGACTGGCTCGTCAAAGCACCTTCTAGAAGGCACGTCCAGGTCTTCCGACGCCTGTCTACGGCTTTTCAATCACTTGGGGTCACTCGCAATCAGGACAAGTCCGTCCTCCGGCCTTCCCAGCGTATAACTTTCCTGGGTGCTACTCTCGACACGACCCAGAAGAAAGCGTTTCCCTCACAAGAGCGAAGAGACAAGCTTCTTTCCTTGGCGATTCGCATACGATCCAAAAAGTCTCTTACAGTGTGCCTTTTCAAATCCCTGCTCAGGATGAAGTCTTCCTGCATTCTACTAGTTCCACACTGTCTCCTTCACATGTGCCCTCTTCAAGAGGCGCTATCAGCTCAATGGGTCCAATGTACAGGATCATTCGACCGTGTCATCCGGGTGACCCCTCAGATGATCAAGGCTCTACGGTGGTGGATTTGCCCTCAGAACCTTTCTCAAGGCTTGCCTTTCTTGCTTCCTGCTTCTCCACATACCATCACAACAGATGCGTCCCTGGAAGGTTGGAGAGCTTTCCTCCAAGAACTCCAGATCAGCGGGAAATGGTCTCTTTCTGAAAGAAAACTCCACATAAATCTCCTGGAGCTACGGGCGGTTTATCTCGCTCTTCGGGCATTCCTACCACGGATCAGAAATTCACTAGTGCTTGTGCGGACCGACAATACCACGACAAAGCACTATTTAAATAAGCAGGGAGGGACTCGTTCTCTAACACTTTCTCACGAGTCGCAAAAAATTTGAACTGGTTGCTCCATCACAACATTTCTCTTTGGGCAGAGTACGTTCCAGGAACACACAACGTTCTGGCCGACTCTTTGAGCAGATAACAGACAGCATGTCACGAATGGTAATTGAATCAGCGGACTCTCAACCGCATATTCTCTCAATGGGGCACCCCTCTTCTGGACCTATTCGCTACCAAGCAGAATGCCAACACTTTGCACGCTGGCATCTCGAGAAGGGATCTCTAGGGAATGCATTTACGATCGCTTGGTGCAACGTCTTTGCATACGTTTTTCCACCACTTCCCCTGATTCCCAGGGTTCTCAGAAAAATTAAAGCGGAACCTTGCACGCTCATCCTGGTAGCTCCAGCTTGGCCACACCAATACTGGTTCACAGAGCTTGGCTCCTGAGTTCAGAGAGTTCCAGGGTCTAGACATACCGCCGGACTGTAGAGCAATTCTGGCTCGGGCAGACGGTACTAACCAAACATATTCCTTAAAATGGAAGAGGTACTGTATCTGGTGCAAGTCGAACAACATACACCCTCTTTCATCCTCTCTGGAGCAAATACTGCCTTACCTTCTCCATCTGGCGAACTCTGGTCTCGCTCATGCCTCCATTAAAGTCCATCTGGCAGCAATATCGCGTTTCAGGAGATCCTTTGCAGGCCCTTCTCTGTGGTCTAATAGGTTGATTAAACAATTTCTTAAAGGCCTGTTTCGGACATTCCCTCCTGTAAAGACTTTACCTCCTTCATGGCAACTCAACACAGTTCTGGCTCAGCTTATGAAACACCCTTTTGAGCCGATACACAGAGCTGATCTTCAGTATCTTTCCTGGAAAACAGCGCTCCTTCTAGCCCTTACTTTGGCAAGGCGAGTGAGTGAACTTCATGCTTTCTCAATTCAAGACCCTTTCCTTCAATTCAAACACGACAGGGTTATATACTACGCACGAATCCGAAATTTATACCAAAGGTCCCGTCCAACTTCCATCTCAACGAGCCTATAGTGTTACGATCCTTTTTTCCAAATCCTCAAACAGTGGCAGAAATGACCCTGCATTCTCTGGATCTTAAACTCTGCCTAAAATTCTACATTGACAAGACAAAGACTTTCCGCAAATCCAACCAACTCTTTGTGGCTTACAGTCGACCTAGGAAAGGTCTCCCACTCACTAAACAAAGTATCTCTTGCTGGATCTCCGCAGCTATTACTTTTTGTCATGAGCAAGCGGCGCATCCCCTGCATTCCAAAGTTCGAGCCCATTCCACAAGGGCAATTTCTACCTCAATGGCACTTTTTGCAGGTGTGCCAATTGAAGACATTTGCAGAGCGGCAACATGGAAGACGCCGCATACATTTACCAAGCATTACTGCCTGGATACGGAACTCATGAAAGACGCTGCAGTGGGACAAGCGGTGCTCCGTCACCTATTTCATTAGAGGTGAGCCCTTCCTTTCATCCCACCATCCTTTCTTCTATACGCACATTTCTCTATTGTGTTTCTTACTATGCTATTTCATTGCTTTTTGATACTTTCTATTTTCACGTTGATATGTTATCTGGTGAATTCATATATGCTGTACCATTTGAAATGTGCTTATCATTGCTTACTACTCTGATTCAGGCATGTGAATCTATGAAAGATACCCTAATACTGGATAAGGAATGCGTTACCTGTAACTGCAGTTATCCAGTATTGGTATCTTTCATAGATTCACATGCAACCCACCCACCTCCCCTGGAAGTACTCTCTTGGGTCTCTCAGTGATACAACTACTGTGCTTACGAAAATCTGAGGTACTAGAGCTCCTTCCAGGAAGGTTCCAGAGGGTGGTGATAGCTGATTGGCTCTACTCCAAAGTTTGGTCCTTTTTATAAAAGGACATGGATATGTTACTAAGGTGAGGCCCTTGGCCTATTACTCTATATATATATATATATATATATATATATATATATATATATATATATATATATATATATATATATTACCTACTGGCGGTCGCCAGTAGGTAGTTATAGTTAGGACCCTGTTTCCATAGGAAATCCGCAACATTCTATTTGGAATAACTTTGGCGCCGGTCGACGAATCCTCGCGAAATTTTCAAAATAGGTGGGGCGCTACGCTCCGCTCCTACCCTGAAAGTCTCGGGGGGATTCGTCAAGCAGGGGCCGAGAAAAAAGGGGGGTCCCAAAACGCGTTTTCCCCATGCATTTTTCCATAGGACCTTTAGACACAGCTACAGCCCGAACGGCTCAACAGAATTACTTGAAAGTTGGCAGAGAGGTAGCCATAAGGTCAAGGAAGTGCCTTTTGCAGGTCTGGTGTAAATCTGTTCAGTATTTCCTGAGAAAATAGCATTTAAAAGCATATATATATGTGGGCGGAGCCTAACCACACATCTCATCCTGAGATCTGATTGGCTGTCAGCACTTCATCCAAGAAGTGTTGGCAGCCATCTTGGGACCAATATACATGATAGCATCTCATTAAAAAGCATTGCAGTTAATAGAAGGTTTTAAGACTTTAGTTACATTATAAATCATTTGTTGATGGTACCATACTCATTTTAGGAATTGTGGTATGTTCTAAGGTGATTTCACCATGTGAAAAAGCCTTCTGCTGGGATATCATGATTGAGAGAAAAATATTTTCTCATGCTTTTACCACAGAGGTTTGGAAGGTGATCTATAGGCTAAACTGAGAGCTTATTTTCTGTAAATTCACATTATCTTTCTCAGTCATGTGAGAATGAAGACTGACATTCTCAGTAAAACATGTACATCCAACAAGGGCAGAGACTGTCAGTTGATTCCTTTGTGTTCTACTGCAGCTTCCCAGAGTGTTCCAAAGAACTACTAGAGCGCTAACAGTCCTACTTATGATAAACGTATGGCACACCTGAAGCCATCTTGCTTGGATTAAAGTGGTAACTCTTAAAACATTTAATTTAAAAAGGAACAAAATGAGGGGGTTCATTTTTCCATAAAAAGTATGATTAGTGCTGCAGAAAGAAAAATTAGGGCACATTTTGAGTGACTTCTCAAATCCTCTTCTATTTCATTAAAAAATTCTGACATGCAGACTGAAACATGCACTTTCAATACCAGCAGCAGTTTTCCCTGGTGAGCAGTAGCTTTACTACAGTGATCTAATGAGCAAAAAGAGTGCTAACATTCTGAATTTATGGCAAATGTGTGACACATCTGAATGCCTTCTTGATGGAATCAAAGTAAAAAACTGAAAGTATTTCCTACTGAGGAGACTGCAGTAAATGAGGAAATTAGGAAACTTCATAACAAATAAGTCTCCCAAGATGGCCACCAGAGACAAAAGAGCCCAAATGTAGCCCAAATATCACCCAGATGTAGCCCAAGTATAGCCCAATAACAGAATGTCCCAGAATGTTCTTAAAAACAACTAGAGCGCTTACTGTCTTCATTATGACAAAAGTAAGGCACACCTGAAGCCATCTTGATTGGAATAAACTGGTAACACTTAAAACATTTAATTTAAAAAGGAACACAATGAGGAGGTTCATTTTGCCATAGAAATTATGATTAATGCTGAAGAAAGAAAATGAGGGCACATTTTGAGTGACTTCTCAAATCCTCTTCTATTTCATTAAAAAATTCTGACATGCAGACTGAAACATGCACTTTTAATACCAGGAGCAGACTTCCATG
Organism: Triturus cristatus; assembly: GCF_964204655.1. NCBI lineage: Eukaryota > Metazoa > Chordata > Amphibia > Caudata > Salamandridae > Triturus > Triturus cristatus. The sequence continues at coordinate 910,238,265 of NC_140588.1, forward strand.
GTGAACAGTAGTTTTACTACAGTGATCTAATGAGCAACTAGAGTGCTAACATTCAGAATTTATGGCAAATGTGTGACATATCTGAATACCTTCATGATGGAATCAAAGTAAAAAACTGAAAGCATTTCCTACTGAGGAGACTGCAGTACATGAGGAAATTAGGAAACTTCATAACAAATAAATCTCCCAAGATGGCCACCGGAGACAAAAGAGCCCAAATGTAGCACAAAATCACCCAGATGTAGCCCAAATATAGCCCAATGACAGAAGTGTGCAAAACACTTATTATTTTGTGTTTTTGCAGTGTTATATAGTGCAGACTTGTCAGGTATTGGAGTGCTTTACATGAGCATTGGTTACATCACACAAGAACAAATTCATTTTGGTTGTAGACATGGGGAGACTAAGTGATTTGACCAGAATCACAGAATGTCGAGCTGAAGCAGAAACTTCAACCTGGTTCCCCAGTTGCAAAGTCTGCAGTTCTGGAAGTAACACCACATCCTCTCCCCTAAGTGCAACATTTAATCAAGTGGTCAACTGGATAAAAAAACATAAAGATAACAAATAATTTAAAAGTGCTTTGTCGCTATTTGAAAACTCAGAAAATATGTCCTTATTTTAGTCTTTTAGAGCACTAACCATAATTTTGATGCCAATAAGACCCTCTCATATATGTAATTTCTAAAGGAAATGCTCTAGGTATTACAGTTTTGATTACATCAAGATGATGTCAGGCGTTCCACACTTTTGTAATAAATATAGAATGTTAGCAATCTAGTTGTTCATTAGGATACTGTTGAGAGGCAGAGGCCAGGGGCACGGACTCTGAAAATTGAAGGCAGGTGGTAGGAGGGTGCAAAGGCAACAATTTAACCACACTGAGCAGGCAGGAAGGGCCGTGGAAGCACAACAGACTATGGAGGGCAGTGGAAAGGGGGGCAGGGGCAACAAACCAACAATACAGGACTTGCAAGAGAGGCTGTTGGAGGGAAGATCTATTACGGGTCAAGGAAGCTAGGGGCGGTCCCCAGATCCCCGGGAGCCACCACAGAACTGAGCAGGAGAGTGAGTCAGGGACAAAAGGGGCACCTTAATTTGAGCCGGGGTGCCTAGGAACGCTTGCTCCAAAAATGAAGAAAACAGACATATGAGACATGGAATTGGAGGCAGAATACAATGGCAGTTTAATGAGAAGATGCAACTTCAAAGAAACCGCAGAATAGAGACATAAAGTACAAAATACAGAATCCAGATAATCATACAGCTGTCATAATATTCTCTGTATCTCAATTAATGTACTGACAGAGAGAGAGAGAAAACACATCTATAAATGCATCATGAGAAACAAGTTACACCAAGGAAAATGTTACCTAGGAACACTCACGTTTACTCTTAGAGCAAGCATTCCTGCAATTACAATACAAAATCTTTTAAATGCAAAAGTAAAGAGAACAATGGTTAAACATAACATGACATTTCATATAGGTAAAATAGAATAAGATACTTCAAGCAAAGCAGAGCAAGACATTTTAAGCAAAGGAAGACAAGAGCTCCCAGCTCTTGGGGAAAACCTGCACTGCCTGTTAACCTACATACAGACGGCGAGGTAGTCCGTCGATATCTGTGGGTGCTCCCTTTTTATATCATTTTGTGGGCTCCTTTGCACGCTACATCTACCTACGTATGCTACCCAAAAACTTCGTCTGCAGATTTTACCAGACATTTCGTCATTTACCCACTTAATGCTGACAATGGACTGGGTGAAAAGGTCAGTCTCTCAGGCCAATCGCTTATCGTAAGTTCCATAGAGCAAGCAGAAAATAATGGGTATTGTACGGGAATTCAATATATTCATGTATAAAATCTCCTCAGTTCTCCTAACTTGACGCTCTGCGGTTGCCACTTCCTTAAAAGCGGGAAACCTGCCCAGGAAGCAAGTACCAGTCCAGGATGCAGCCTACTGTATGTCGACAGCTTCAGGGGGATGTTGAACTTTGATACCAAGCACGGAGCACTCGGGTAGGGTGGGGGCTACTAGTTTGGATCAGAAGGCCTCGCAGACCTGCCTTCAGACTGCTATACACTAAAATTGCAGAGCTATGGTCAATTTAACAAAGAGGCCTACATATTGAACAGAAGGGCCTACACAGGGGTTTTATGCTGGCTGAGTGGTAAGGATGTCTCAGGATAATTATATAGCAACACAGGACCCGCTGGTCAATTTAATACGGCCTAGAAATGCAGCTGGCAGGGCAAGGACAAGGGTCTCATACTTCAGGTGTGGACAGAACGGGCCAGGGGCCCCCTGTGATACAAAATCTACCCTCCTTCAAGGCTGTGGCAATGTAATAGACCATTGTGGGCAGAAGGAAGAGGCAATGGTAGTACAACCATACATGCCAACAGACCCGATTCAGCCAGGAAACGTCCAATGTTTTTAAGCTCAAATGGGCTTTATTTGATCTGTCTCCTGTCTACAATATCCTCTTTTTCAATGTAACTCAAAGAGGAAAATCAATACCCCAGTTTTTTTTCAAAATCTCCCTCTTACTAAGTTCAAAATGTTCGCAAGTATGGTACATTGGATCATGGAAGGAAATGGGATAGGGACATGGACTTGGATAACAGAGGACAGGAGGGACATGGAGAGGTGCACCAAACTGACCCTGCAGGGCAGGCATCAGGGTTTGCCGCAGCACAATACACCACACAGGGCATGCAGGACGGGAGTGCAGCACAACAATCCATAGAAAGCAAGAGGGAGGGGACAGGACCAATGAACATGGACAACAGAGAACAGAGGGGCAAGAGGCAATGGTAGCTAGCTGACCATAATGGACAGACAGGAGAGAAAGCTGCAGTATAACAGACCATAAAGGGCAGGAGGGACGGATCAGGGGCATTACAATGGAACAGACAAGCCAGGAGGGAGGGAGTAGGGCTGGGGGCAAGGGGGCAGGGCAGGAGCAGCAAGATAGCCATGGAGGTCAGGCAGGATGGGCACTAGAAGCAAGACACACCATGAAGAGCAACAGTGAGACTGTGATGGCATACACACAGACCATGGAGGGAAGGTGGGAGGGGGTCAGGGGCAGCTAACTGACCACACAGGGAAGGTGGGAGGGGCCATGGCAGCACAGAAGACCATGCATGGCAAGTGGGAGGGTTAGTGGCAGCACAATGGCTATGATGGGCAAGAAGGAGGGTGGAGGGGCATGCACAAAGGACGATGGAGGATAGAAGGAAGGGTCAGGACCTGTGCACAGACAAGAAAGTTCAGGGGAAGGGACCTCACAACAGACCACACGGGGCAGGCAGGAGGAGCAGTTGCAGCACAACAGACCAGGGAGGGCAGAAGGGTGTGGCAGTACAATGGACCATGTAGGACAGGAGGAAGAGGATAGGGGCATGGCATGTGGACAGGCAGGGTGGAGGTGGCAGGGACAGGTTACAGTCATCTGACAATGCTAGGCAGGTGGGAGGGGAGTGGCAGCTCAACAGAACACTCAGAGTAGATAGGAGTGGCAGGTCAATGGGACATGGTGGGCAAAAAGGATGGAGCAGGGGCATGCACAAAGACATCGGAGGGCAGGGGGAAGGAGAATAGGGGCAGCAAGCTAAGCACAGAGTTTAAGCAGGAGGTCAATGATGGGGCATAGAATTGGGCAATGGAGGGCAGGAGGAGTGGACTGGTACATCATACTAAATTGAGGGCAGTGGCAGCACATCAGCCCATGCATGGCAGGAGGGAGGAGGCTAGTCCATGGATTCACACAACAGAGGATAGGGAGGAAGGGGATGGGGCAGCAAGCTAACTGTTCAGAGAAGGCGGGTATTAGGAACTTTATTGTTTTTAAAACATTGTGTCTGTGCGAACTACTTAAAATATGAACAAGTATGCAGCATAATCTCACTTTTATTCAGGAAGAAGAGGACGTTTGTGACTGTGACTCCGGGCTCACTTGGCAGAAACACCCCCTGACCCTCCACCCCCTATCGCAAAATGTAATGCCCGTGAAAAGGGTAGGTGAACACAGTGTTATATAGAACATAGTCCTGAGAGCACGATTGAAAATGAAAACTAGATATAGTGTATGGTATAAACTATGCACCAAAAAGTGTGATATAAGATGAACCGGGCGTGAAATATAATATGCAATACATTGTGCGCAATGACAGATTCATTGGAGAGCGCGAGATAGCACAGGCACTAGCGCGTGCTATGCGATATGCGCCTTGGAGTGTAATATGCACAGGGCAGTGTTGTGTAACCTAACTAGTCTCTAAAGTTGTAATATAAAATATGTGCTGGGGAGTGTAACGTTGCATATGCACTGTGACAAAGATATGGATCCCAGATTGTAATATGTATGGCATAGCACTGTGCGTTATAACATAGGCATCGAGAAAGGCACGTTAGATGGGGCAATATAACCCGTGCGAAGACAAGTGTGGCATGACATATTCACGGGGTGGTGTTACAGTGCACATGGGCTAGAGAGTGTCATAGCATATGCACTAGCTAGTGGAATACAACACAGAGGTGTGTGGCACTCGGCAGGCAATGGTGGGTGTAACACAGCATTGGGCTCTGTCAGGAGCACGCTGTGACTCTCAAGTGATGTTAGTCCCCTTTCCAGAGAGTAAAATAAAAAGTATTACACATCCGGCAGTGGATGTGTGTTTTATTAACCGTGAGGGGGGTTTCTTGCATAGTTTTTGTCGAATTTTTGTCGAATCCCCTTTGAATGGCTTGGTGTGCATGTGTATTAAATGTGCCCGTCAATAGCTACCCATGTTTGTATAAATAAACGACAAGGGTGTCTACCAGGATTAGGCACGGTAGGGCATCAGACCTGTCAGAGCTTCACTAGTGGTGTAAATACATTCCACGTGGATTCATTGCACGCATAGTCGCCTTTTAATGAATATCACGCAAATCGTCATGGTGATAGGTACGTACGGTTTGTCCAGCATGTCCTAGGTGTGTCTATAAATATATATTTTTTAAAAATAATAAAAAACAGTGGCCGGCCCTGGGGATTGGGGGTCAAAAAAATATAATTAGGAGACTGGCCCTGGGGGATGGGGTCATCAGGGCCAATAAATTAGAATAAGAAGGGGAACCAAACAGCCCCCCTTCTTAAAAAACTAAAATAAATAAAAGACTGGCATCGTGCCGGAGGCCATGCCCCCTCCGTGCAGCACTCTGCAAACGCGCCCCCAACAGGCATCTCCAGTATGCGCCAGGGAGCTGCGCTGCAGCCAGGTGTTCTGAGGCCAAGCCCCTTTTTACACCTCTCTGCAACGCAGCTCTGTGGCGCTTACTGGAGGTACCTAGTGGTCTAGTTTGACCCTAGGGACCCTTAGGATTCAGGGGGACTTAATCTCTCAACTTAGAACAGCCACAGGGCACGTTTACACAGTGGTGAAGGGAGGGGACGGGGCCTGAGGCGACGTGTGCAAACACGCACTATGGCACGTTTTAAATTGGGGATATAATTTCCCTTCAATACTGAGGGCCCCTGGGGGCTAACTAGCCCACCAAGTGCTTCCAGTAAGCGCCACTGAGCTGCATTGCAGAGAGGTGGTCCAGGCCGTGCCACTTTTTACACCTCTCTGCAACGCAGCTCTGTGGCACTTACTGGAGGTACCTAGTGGGCTAGTTGGACCCTAGGGACCCTCAGGATTCAAATGAACTTAATCTCCCAACTAAAAATGGACACAGGGCGTGTTTACACAGTGGTGAAGGGAGGGGACGGGGCCTGAGTTAACGTGTGCAAAAACGCCCTGTGGCCTGTTTTAAGAGGTAGTTTTAATCCCCATGCCCTATTATACACTAGGGGCTTACAGAGGAGGTCATGCTAATCACAGGGGGACCCCAACGCAAAATGTTCCCTAGTGTATGTAGGTGTTTTCACTGTATTCTAAGTGTCTTTTAACATAGCACTGGCTCTAGGACTGGTTAGTCAGACTCAGTTACCACCAGTATCCGTCTGAAAAAGTTGAGGGTACAGGATGATTTTGCAACAAGGCTTCTTTCTGCTCTTCTTTTTGTTCTTTCTGCACGTTATCCTTCTTCCTGCACTTATCTTCGTATTTGAGGACTTCTGTTGCTTCTTTCTGCACTTCTTTTGTTTCTTTCTGTGTATTTTTTCTTCTTTCTTCACATGTCCTATCTCTGTAGGCATAGTTAGAAATTAGCATTTAAAAAACCTTTGAAATTCACAGAAAAAAACATAGGTTTCAGGCACGTTATAGTTAGGAATTAGCATTTAAAAAACCTCAGAAATTCACTGAAAAAACCATAGGTTTCAGGGGTGTTATAGTTAGCTGGACTTTTCACTTGTACAAAACCATTGAAATTCCCCCGTTATAGTTAGTTCAGCTAACTATAACTCGCGCGCCCGCAATGCACTGCTGATGACGTCACATATTACATCACTCATGACATGGTCAGTGACATCACTCATGACATCACTGATGACATCTCAAATGACATCACTGATGACATCACTGATGACATCACTGATTACATCATCCTTGTGATAGAGTGGCAGACCTCCTCTCACCCTAATATAACCTTTGATACACACATTCAAAAATAGAGACTAAAATTTTCAAAACAATGGACATACCAATACCAGTTACAACAACCTCTTCAGTAATTCTAAGATCCACATACACATCCACTCATTCACCAACAGTCCTATACAGTCACTCATACATGTACTCACTCATCATATGTACTCATACACCTATACATCCTGTTACACAATGCCACTCATCCATAGAGTTACTCACACACATAGTCACTCATGCTAATAAAGAATCAAACATACATTTACTTGCATATACAGTTATACACACACCACCATACTTACTTCTACGGAAACTTACACATACTTAGGGCCTCATGTAGGTAGCATACCAGTTACCACTTCTAAAATACCGAACGATACCGAATCGGTATTTTAGAAGTGGTAACTGGTATGTAGGTAATGAGTCGGTATTTTTTACCGAATCGTTACTAGTCGGTAATTACCGAATCGGTATTTACCGATTCGGTAATGAGGCATACCTTCCCATTGATGGGAAGGTATGCCTCATTACCGAATCGGTAAATACCGATTCGGTAATGGGGGGAACACATACAAGGGTGGCAGGGTGTCACATTGACACCCTGTTGCACCCCTGATTCGGCCATGTGTGCACATGTGGCACACATACATGCCCTAAGGGCATGTATGTATGCCACATTGCACACTGCTACGCGCGTAAAAATGCATTTACACATACATTCATTATTTACCACCAACTATAAGTTGGTGGTAAATACCGACTCTAAAACACACACACACACTCCCCCTACATCTCGATTTTGCTTTCGGAATTTACCGAATCGGTAAAATTACCGAATCGGAAAAGTTACCGATACGGTAACATTACCGATTCGGTATTATTACCGAATCGGTAATTTTACCGATTCGGTAAATTCCGAAAGCAAAATTTGTCCCCCTACATACCAATGGCCAAAATACCGGTCGGTAACGGTAAAATTACCGAAAATCGGCCGTTACCGACCGGTATTTGGCTACCTACATGAGGCCCTTAGTCTTTTAAACAATCACTTATAGAAACACATACTTATTCATACAGGAACTCTTTCAATCTCTCACTCTCACATATACTCACATATATACACCAATAGTCACATATACTAGTTTAAAACATATGTAATTACTCATAAAGACACTATTGAGACAGTCATTCACTCACTAACACACCCATACACACACTCATCCACCCATACAGTCCTGCACACATGCTGTGTTCAACACATACAAACAGTGAGTCACTCATTCATGCACCTATGCACTACGTAATACCCCCCACCGAACCATGCAGACACTCATACTGATACTCAAAAAACCAACTAATAACCTATATAGACACCCATGTAGCTACTCACCAACCCATGCAGCCACTTATACACAAAGTGAGAGACTGATACAGATATTTACATATTTAAACATTACTCACTAAGCCATGTATTCACTATGATACACTTAATCAGTCAGTTACACAATCAATTTTTCAAAAACAAATCATCCATTTAGACACTTATATACCCATTTATTCTTCCATCGACCTTGAGATATACATATATAAAACATATTTAATTTTCAGAAAAACACACATTCACTGGATGATGTCATCAGTGATGTCATCAGTGATGTCATTTGAGATGTCATCAGTGATGTCATGAGTGATGTCACTGACCATGTCATGAGTGATGTAATATGTGACGTCATCAGCAGTGCATTGCGGGCGCGCGAGTTATAGTTAGCTGAACTAACTATAACGGGGGAATTTCAATGGTTTTGTACAAGTGAAAAGTCCAGCTAACTATAACACCCCTGAAACCTATGGTTTTTTCAGTGAATATATATAAATATATATATATATATATATATAAAATCTAATGAGTCATTACTTTATTTATGTACCGGGAACTCCCATCCCGACGACTGGGAATGATTCAGTCATGTGAATCTATGAAAGATACCAATACTGGATAACTGCAGTTACAGGTAAGTAATGCATTCCTTCTGTAGTGGACCATTAGGAATGATTACCGCCATACCTACAGAGCAACATTAGTAACTTATGGTATTGCTGCTGGTCTAGTGGCCCTTTTCCCTCAGGTAAGTTTACAAAGGTTAATGAATGATTGAAATTTTCAATTGTATGAACAGCGTTTGCACTGTGTGATTGATAGACTTTCCAGATTGGTGTACCTAGGAGTGTGTGTTAAGAGTGTTCAATCTAAGCTGTAGGTCAGTAAATGTGCTGGCTGTGGTCCAGTTGCATGAACGCTGGCTAATGAAGAACCGTGTGTCTTTCACATGAGGATGTTCTGGTGAAACAGTGTGTGCATCCTGTAATTTGGAGCTCTAGGCCAGAGGGGGAGGGGCTGCAGTGAATGCTTGCCCTTTAAAAGGTTGCAAGTACTGGATGGGTCTGCACTAGTTTTATTCGAGCCAACAGCAGCTGTTCCCCAAGGCCATTCTGGACCATCTTTGCAGTTTGTTAGTTATGGCTGTAGATGGCGTGGAACTAGAAAAAAACAATCTGTGGTCTACTTAAACACTGTAAATGAGCAAAGGGCTACCAACCTGGGCATGTGAAAACAGTTTAGGTTGAACTTCACTTGTTATGGAGATGAGTCTGCCTAGGATCTTGCATACAGCTGTGGTCAATCATTGACTGGTACATATGGGCTGGCGGCTTGCATGGATTTTGCTGTACCTACGATATTTTGAAGAAGCCGGCTCGCACAGGCAATTGCATCATTCATGTATTGCTCTTCGAATGCAGAGTAAGAAAGAACCTACTTGAAATCACAGGGAAGTTTGAGGCATCCCCCCCCCCCCCTCTAATGTAAATCGTGAAACCATTTTTGTGCAAACTTTTTTTGCAACAGATTGAAGGGCCACGAGGGCCTGTTTGAGTGTGAGGTTGAGTGTTATTCCTCTATCTGAGTTCAGCTGTATGTTACCTGACCCAGCTCAGGATATCAACGTTTTACTTAGAACTGTAAATCTCTTCTCCCTGTAGCAAGAGATATTAAGTGTAGTCCTTCTGTATCCAGGGATGTATCTTATTTAAGATATGCAAGTGGCACTTGGCCTGTACATTATGAGCCTTAATTTTTTGGTTCTCTGGGCCAGTTGGATCCATATGTGTACATAAATTGGAAAGGATTGACTGACTACTGAATTTGTAGAGCGCTAGATAGCTACTTCAAGAAAGGGTGTCCTTGCACTAACGGAAGCTGATCAAGCTAAGTGAGAGAGAAAGAACTTCATTTTTAGGCAGGCAGCAAATGCCTGGTACCTATAAATCGTTGGAGAAAAGAAAAGTTTTTAGTTGGCTTCTAAAGGAGTAAGTCTCCCTGTATGTGTCTGAAGAGTGGTTCTAAATTCCAGGCCTTGGCTGTAGCCAGTGCCATAGAGCGACCACCCATTCTGGATTTATTGAAAGTGGGAAGCTTCACTGAACAGTCAAGACTGCGATCTCAGAGACCGGGTGGGACGGTACTAGGAAAAGAGGGAGTCCATGCATTAATCTTGCTTCCTGTTGTAGATGGCTCTATGGCCTAGGCAAAGAGCCTTGAACAAACGTTTTGTTTTTTTATCAGAGCCCATGCAATTCCATGAACTAATTGGTTATTGGAGTGGTTTTCCTTAATCCCAGGATCAGTCTGGCTGCTGTATTTTACAGGGATTGCACCTTCCGTATCAAGTCTTTAGGTAATATAGGCATAGCTTTTTAATGTGTTCTGTTAAAGATGCTTCTGAATCTACAATACCCACAAGGTTCCATGCTGGACTTGTGTACTCGCAATTTGTCCCACTGATTTGCCCCACACCATTTCACAGCCCATAGCTAGAAACTCAAGCAATCTAGCCCGTCACTGTATAATCAGTACCAACAACTGAAAATCATCTTTAGTGCCTATCATATTCAACTAGGGATCAAAGGGCTTCACTTGCTGTGCTGCACAAGAAAGTGGCATGCTAGGATTATGAAGTGGATGGGTCAGAGACTTTAGGCACTTCATACTAATGTGGGCTTCATTAAAGAGTATTCCCTTAAATATCTGCTTTCTGCGCAAGTACCCTAAATAAGAGGGTTTTGTGCCGCTGATGGGATTTTGGAGGCAAGAGGAAGGTAGGAAAAGTACTGACCTGGGAAGAGCAAGGTTTTGATACATTTTCAGAAAGAAAGTTGATTAGTGAAAAGAATATTCTCCCTCAGAAGGGTGTTCCTATGTTTTATTGCCAAATACTAAAAAGAGCAACCACCCAGAAGAGCACAAGTTATGTAGGTGTTGTACATCACATTGTTGAATGAATGATGAGAATGGGATGGTTATTGAGAGAAGAGTGAGTGTTGCAGATGGGTAGGTTCATGACGGTTTGTAGATGTTAGAGATTTGTGTTGAATAGAAGTAAGAACTTGCACTGTAATTTTGGCAAGAAGTGCAATAGTCGACAAAGACAGTAGAGCCCGTAACATGCTTCTCTTGACAGGATGGTTGCCAGAGATGCCTATTGGGAGACAGTCTACCACTGTTCATGGTTATCCAGAGGGAAAGTTAAAGCTGTGCTATTTATATAGTCCTGAGCAAGCCAAAGCACCTTTCCAGTTATTGAGGAGTTGGTCTGACCATATGAAAATCATTTTTAATGCTAATAAATTTGGTTCTCTTTACTAAATATGTATGAGATTAGCCAAGAAAGTATTTAGTCACCTCTTATTTGTTTTTGTGCAGATTTGTAAAGAAGGTGCAACTAAAGTTGTGTGGAGTGTGGTCCTTCACACTTCTGTGACCAGTTTTTCATATTTGGGAGTATAACAGAAATAGCCACGCTTTGTTGATGTTTAAGTGGAAGCAGGTAGCATCTGCTCACGGCAAGAAGATAAAATAACATTTGGGTACCTAATATTGATAGCTGTTTAGGTGACTAAAGGTTACTGAGTAAAGCGTGTAACTAAAAGTAACTGATCACTGGGTAGTGCCACTACCCAGTGGCACAGGTGATGATTAACCTAGATCTGGAATATGCACGTTTCTGTCACAAGTAACTTCTACATTTCTAGTAAGTCTTACTTACTGTGAGGGCTAGTGGCAGTGACTAAGGTTGTGTCTTCAAATAGTTCCTGATTAGTTATGTTATGTATTTGTCAAATTTCTAAAGCGCACGTTCACTGGAAGGTCTCTTAGCGCTATGTAGCTGTTGCGGCCTTAATCCATAATTACTGGTAAGCCTGTTTAAAGAGCCATGTCTTCAGGAGTTGTCTGAATCTAGTGTAGTCAGAAGAAGTGCTAAGGGTAATGTATTCCATGCTCGAGGAGCAGTGATGGAGAACCTACACCCTCCAGTCCTTTGTTTTTTATGAGTGGGGATGACTAGGTGGTGTAGGTGATTGGATCTCAGTTCTCTGGTGCGGCAGTACTTGGTGATCCAAGACTTTATGAAGGCCGGACAATTCCAATGTGAGGCCTTAAAGACCATACAGCACACCTTGAACCAAGTTCTCTGTGCCACTGGCAACCAGTGGAGGTCCTTGGTCACACGAGAAATGTGGCCATATCTGGGCAGGTGGGATATCAGCCGGGCGGCCTGATTTTGAATTGGCTGCAGCCTGTACAAATAGAATTTGAGGAGACCCAAGTAAAAGGAATTAGTGTAGTCAACTCTGCACATGACTAGTCCTATAATTACTTGGGTCAGAGCTTCCCTCATAAGGAATTCCTTTATCTTTTTTTATACATCGCATTAATCTGTTGTCAAATTTGACTTGCCTTGTGGATTAGTGGAGGTTTCTTATGCTTAATCATGCTAAGACCTTGTAAATTTTGGTTGAACTGATAATCATGAAAATAAATCCCGTTACTCATTGTGAGGTTCTTAAACCTGTGCAATCTGATTGAACAAGAGAACTTGATAGTTTCATTCCCACTCCTATAATGGTAAAGGGAGGGGCATTGTTAGAACGCTAGACAATGCGATGGGACGTTGGCATTCCGAAAACTGGGTAAGAAATGACGAGAGGATCTTGAACTGTCCCATTTTGTAAACCTCACAAAAAAATTGAAATATACACTAATTTTCTGTGACCATCTCACATGTAATAAGATAAACAAAATGTTCGATAGACAAACTGAAGTATCAGTTCTGATAGATACTTCTAACTGCAGATTGCGCACCTTGTAAATACCCCCAGGTGCCAAACTGGATACAGAGATTTTTCTATGCAATTCCGTTGTCAGTAGGTGGTGTCATCCATCTCTGCATCCAGTCTATCCAACACCAGAAGGACCATCAGCGCCCTATGCATTAATTTCCGTTTCTTTCTATCCACACCTTGCGACAGGGATGTACAGGTCGTTTCTTCGACCCTGTTGCATGGCAGAAGCTTTTTCCCCCCCCATAAATTCTAACTGTTTGCAAAGGACATGTCATCCCCTAAAACTACAAGTTTTAAACCCTGCAAGGATTGCCTTAAACAGATGTAAGTGACAGACCCTCACAACGGCTGTCTCTGGTGTTTGGGCTTCTGGCATAACAGGAAATGATGGTACAACTGTGCGCAGATTAATCTGCACGGCCATACTTTGTTGCCAAGCACTGCAGGAAAGCGATCAATGCCAAGTCTTGGTCTAGGTTGATGATGTGGATGTGTTCTCGCTTTCAAAGCTGTCCTGGAGAAAGGTCTATGTCTCACTCAAAGTCCTCGGGTAGGTTGAAACCAATGTGGCAAAAGAAGTCGAAGTACAACTCCCCTTCTTCCTGCCACTGTCATCAAAACAAATCGCACAGATGTCCGGGTACCTCATGATCTTGGTCCTGATCTTCCGCCATGAAACAGAAGCCACAGCTTTTCATGATCCAGCCTGAATTTCCAGGGCCATCTGTGATTTCGGATTAGAACCAGGCCTTAAAAGAGACCATGTTGTTTATCTTTGGTACCCTTCTGGCTCCCTCTGGCGTGTATCTGGGCCCCTAGGAACTGAGGAGATCTCCAATCAGATTACTGCCAGTGGATTCCTTCCTGACTGCTTCGCTTACCCTTTCTGTGGTCCTTTCTGATGATTCTTGGGCTGATGCCTGGTTCAACTCCTCACCAAGCACTAAGACCCTCACTGTTTCCTGGGCCTGACACTACTGATTAGACTTGGAAGTGAACCCACCGCAACCTCGGCTGAAGGCACAACCACCTCAACCTCAAACCCAGACTAATTCTGACTCTGAAGATACACTTTTGCCACAACGCTTCTCAGTCTCGGATGGTGATGATGAGCCCCACTTATTTGACGAGGAGAAACAAAAAATAAATTCTTTCTCCAAGATGGCAGTAGACTGGACAATTTTCCTACCTGGACCCTCCACAGAAGAATCCTTATCTTTTTTCATGGTCAGGAGAGCTGCGTAAATCCTCAACCTCCAACTGACCTCGGAGGTCAAGTCCCTACAGAAGTACTGCAGCCAAGACAGGCTTTTTAGAGCCATTCCTCCAGCACCAGCATCTTGCTGCCGGTCAACAGACAAATTGCTCAGTGATATATACCGGTTCTGGAGATCTATCTTTCCTCCTCCATCATCCCACGCCAGAGAGTCTTGAAGTACAAGCATCTAGAAGCAAACAACCCAAACGCTCCAAACCACATGTCCAGAGAGATAGTGTAAAAGAATTGAAGGCCTTTGGTAAAAGGATATTATTGTCTGCCAACCCGCATTCCAATCCATTAACTCGAGTTGCCGTCTGGGATTTTAATCGCACATGTTGTGCTTCTCAAATTATGACCAAGCATTACTGATTGACTTTACATTTGATGGCACCCATCTCTTTGGGGACAGAGCAGACTCTGCCCTGGAGCCATTTAAATGGCCCAAAGCTACAGTGCGCTCCTTTAGCCTTTCAGAGCCTGTGCGTAACTTTACCCAACAATCTTGCCCTTTTTGAGGCTTTGGAAGAGGCATCCACCAAAGACAAAGTCTGCCTTGGTAACAACAGACCTCCCAATCCTTTCGAGATAGAGGTCGGGAATCCAGCCAACAGCATCCGGGCCCTCGGAGGCAACACACTTCCCAGTCCTTGATGCCCATTGTCGCCTCTGCTCCAAAATCCCTTTCGATAACCCCCTGGGGTTCATTGTGTCCTGGTTGAGGCAGGATAAGTTATTTCCTCCACTGGTGGCAAAGTATCATGTCTGACAGATGGATGCTTCAAATCATCCATGATGAATACAGCCTACATTTCCTTTCCACACAGGCCACCTACACAACAATTTCCGGGGGAACACTTGTCCATCTTAAGTAAGTTCCAGATTTCTTAGACGAGGGAGTTATAAAGGGGTCCTCCCATTAGAATTGGGGACTGGTTGCTGCTCCCATTACTTTCTGGTGCCAGAAAAGGACCGAGAACTTTGGGATCCTTTCAGAGAAAGAAGTTCAGAGAGCAGTCACTGGATTATGGCATTGCACTTGCAGGATGCCTATGTTCACATTCCTGCCTTGAAGTTCCACAGGCATTACCTGTGGTTTCAGGTTGGCCACAAGCACTTTAAGTTCAGTGTTCCCCGTAGGTCTCACCAGTGCCCCTCAGGTGTTCACAAATTGCGGTGGTCGTCCCTACCCATCTTTGGAGGTTGGGGATACTAGTATTCACATGCCTTGAAGACTGGTTTCTGAAGGCGGGCTAGCCTCAATTGAGCGTGGACCACCTCCATATGATGGCCAATCTGATAACATCCTTAGGATTTCCATAAATGTACTAAAGTCACACCGAACTCCTTCGCATAGGCTCCCTTTCGTCTGTACCATCCTGGATAAAGTGCTATTCTGAGCCTTCTCTCCACCCCCATGAGTCCAGGATCCTGATGTTTCAATCTTTGATCTGGGGCATAATGAGATTGGGTCTGAGATTTCTTGGCCCCATGCATCCTGCTAGTGGACCACATCAGGTGGCACATGTGGGCTCTTCAGGGGCATCTGAAGTCGCAGTGGGTTCTGCATCGGGGGAACCTGTTGGATTCAATCCAGGGGTTGGAGGAGACTGCATTAGACTGGCAGTTGTGGCTGCTGCACTACAATTGTCAGACCATTTGCCTTACTCCACCCAGAACTAACGGCTACAACGGGTGCATCGTTGTTGAGTTGGGGGAAGTCATGTGGGAGTGGTGGAGATTAGAGGTCTCTAGTCTCTGGCAGATACCTATCTATCAAGTAACCTTTTCGGGTTAGAGGCAGGAAATTTGTTTGCCATTAAATGCTTTCCTCCTGGCCAGCGGGGTGAATGGGTGCAGATGCTCTCAGATGACACCACTGGCACTGCAACCAGCAAGGTAAGATGGGGATGTGGGTCCTTTGCCAGGCGGCTCTACGTCTCTGAAACAGGCTGAGTCATAGAGCATCTCTGTTTGTACTATACCTGGCAGGATTTTTAAACGCCAAGGCAAACTAAGTAAGTGTTACCTAGAGGATCACGAATGGCATCTATACTCTGATGTGGCACAGGGTGTGTTTCAGCAATGGGGAGAACCTTGGCTACATCTTTTTAGTCACCGCCGAGAACGTGTTTCGTACTAACTTTTGCATGTTGGCTTTCTCAAGACAGTTGTCCCTCGGAGATGGCTGTCAGCTGCAGTGGAGCTTGGGACTCCAATACACCTTACCATCTCTACCTCACCTGCTTAATGTTCTGAAGATCAGGAATGACCAGGCCCTAGTCATCCTAATGGTTCCAGATTGGGCCAGGAGAGTGTAGTATCCTCAATTTCTGGCAATGGGCATCTACTGCTCTAGGAGGACTTTCAGTCACAGCAACAGGGCAGCGCCCCACACCCAGGTCTGCATAACTTACATCTCCATACTTGGAGATAGAGCTGCAACCAGTAATTGTCTTTGATCCTCTTTTGGGGTAATGAATGTAATTTTAGAAAGGCCTTGCTGTGGCTACTTTAAAGGTTACTTTTCTGCCTTTTTTTTTATACAATTCCCTGATCAGCCATGTCTGTTTAAATCACGTATTGTGATGCAATTTCTATAAGGGCTGGCCAATATGTTTCTGGCAAAGGGTTTTGTGATGCTTCAATGGGACCTGCCTTTGGTACTCACATTCTTGATGTATACCCTAATTGAACCAATTCACAGGTGCCCTCTAAGGTTGCTTACCCTGGAGACCAGCTTCCTCATAGCGATCACATCAGCGTGTCCTGTGATTGAGCTGCAAACATTGTTTGTCCTGCAACCATAAACCACCTTTTTTCTGGACAAATTAGTGCTGGGATTAAGGCAGCAGTTCTCTCAAAAGTTACTGACTTTTCATCTCTGGTAGTCTGTTACACTGCCTGCATTCTTTATGCCACCTCATCTACCCATGGAGGAAGACACTCCATTGTTTGGACTCCGAGATCCCTGAGCTTTTATATTTATTGCATCAAGGACTATTGGGTGGACAATCGGCACTTTGTGGAGTTCTCCGGGACACAGAAGGGCATAGCAGTGCAAACCTCTCTATATGGACTGAGCTTTGTTTCCAGATCTGCTATGGGTTGGAATAACGCCTCTGGGAAGTCTATGGGCTCATTCCACTAGAGCCAAGGCTGCTAGCACTGTGCTGGAACATGGAGAGCCTGTCTTGGACATCTGCCAGGCTGGTTCATGGGTGTTTATTCACAAAATGCTACTGTCTGGACAGCAAGGCCTGGTAGGAGGGACACTTTTCCTATTCGGTGCCACAGGGCATTTTGATCGGAGCCATTTTACAGACCCACTACCTGGGGAGGTACTGCTTTGGTATCTATTCACAAGGTAAGGAACAAGCAGTTAGAAGTATCCATAAGAACAAGTTACCTACCGGGGGCGTGGCCAAGATGGCCGCCAAGACGGACGCGTCCTGCTAGGGCTCCGGGATCGGGCTTTACCCTCGCCCGTTCTCAGCAAGCCTGGGGGCGCCACATGACCTCCTGAGGCTGTCCGGAGGAGCGGGGAAACCAGCGCTGCAGACCCGGTAGCGGAGCGGCTCCCGGGCGCCGGACCCTTGGTGCGGGAGCTGTTCGGGTGCGGAGGCGCCGGCCACACAATGGCGCCCGCCTGGTGCTGCCGCGGTCGCTGAAGATCGGCGGTCAGGGCATTGGCGTTGACCGATCCCGCTCCCCGGCTGCATATCACGGGAGCAGAGTGCCGGGAGCGGAAGCGGGGCTGCAGAGAACTTCGGGCTCCGGAGCTGCGGAGGTGCCGGTGAGCTGCCCGTGAGTCCCCCCTCCCCCCGAGTGGCAGACATTGCTGGCGACGCGGAGCGCGGACGGCGCTGCTGAGAGGAGTGATCCCCGAGGGGCGCGGAGATCAAGGACGCCGACCAGCGAGGACTGCCTCCGCTGTCACCCAGTGCGGCGGAGTGGAGACCCGAGAAGGACCGGGCGACGGCCGTGCTGTGGGGCCCCAGAGACTGGGATGCAGGTGGGCCCGCGCGGCGGCGGTCCGGTGTGGCGGCGGCGCTCCCCCCCCCCCCCCTGGGGGGGGTGATACCTGTGCGGGGAGGCCTCAGGTGCTGACTGCGATGGTGCCTGCCTGGCCTTAAGATGGCGGCCAGTGGCGTCCCGGCCTACTGACTTGGAGGGCAGATCGGCGAGGGAGGTGCGCGCCTGCTGCTGAGGCCCGAGGGTGCTGCCCGGATCCCGCCCTGACGGCGGCGGAGATACCGAGAGGTGCGGAGATTGCCTTGGACTGCCGGGCCCCACTGACCCGGCGGCGGCATTTGGCCCGGGGACACGCGGCGCAGAGCACTGGCCGCAGGAGACAAGGGACTGGTTGCGACGCCGTGGGAGGGGGCCTCCACCGCCCGGGCGATTGATCTGCCCTCCGTGGCCCCGCCTGCCCCACGAGTGACACGGCCCGAAGGTACTGCCAGTTGGAGGTAGGCAGAGGCAGAGTGCCAGGGGGTCCGGTACCGGCCGCGGCCACATCTCGCTCGGACACTGCAATCGGTCTGCGCCTGCAGCGGCCCTCCGAGTGGGCGTCATGGCAAGTCCAGGACAGGGCAGTCGGCCCCGGGGACGGCGTCGGGGGTCCAGGCTGGCGCACGTGGAGGGGCCCCGGCAGCGGCTGGATCAAGCGGAGAGCCCTCTTTGTCGACCAAGCTGGATCAGGTCCTGGTGGCGATTGAACAGTCACGACTCTCATTGGAGCAACAATTGGGCACCCTAACCACGGACGTCAGTCTCCTCCGGGATGACCACCGGAAGCTAGCCGATAGGGTTGCAGACAACGCCAAAGAAGTCGCTGACATCCAACCTATGGTGGACACACACCGGGACTCGATGCAAGCTTTGATGAGTCGCATGTCCACCATGGAAGAACGCGTTGATGACTTGGAGGGGCGGTCTCGGCGCTGCAACATCCGAGTCCTTGGGCTGCCGGAAGGAATCGAACGGGCCGATGCGGTGGAGTACATCGAAACCTGGACGAAATCGTTCACCCCTGATGAAGACCGCACAGCCTACTTCTCGGTTGAGCGGGCGCACCGCGTGCCAGCTCGTCGGCCGCGGCCGGGGGCCCCACCTCGCCCGATGCTGGCCAAGTTCCTCCATTTCAGGGACCGAGATGCGGTACTACGAGCGGCCAGGCAGGCGGGCCCACTACGCATCGAGAATAAAACCGTCATGATCTTTCCCGACTACTCCCGGGCGGTCCAACGCCAACGCGCGTCCTTTCTGGAGGTGAAACGGCGCCTTCGAGCTCAAAACGTACAGTACTCTCTCCTCTTCCCGGCCCGTCTGAAGATTATCCACGGCGGCGTTACACACTTCTTCACGGCGCCGGAGGAGGCGCACGACTGGGCAGACCAGAACTGTGCCGGGGCCCAGAGGGCTGGGCGCCCTGTCGAACAACGAGCAGCTGCGGGAGGACGCAGGAGGCAGCGCTCGCGGAAGAGACACCGCCCTGGTACCCCCGGGGGGCCGGCACGCACTCTGGGGTCACCGGACTTGGAGCAGATCGTCCAGGAACGGCGCCAGGCCCTCAAAGCGGCGGCAGGCCTCTGCCCGGCCTCCCCGGCAACGGACTTGGAGCGGGCTCCTCATGTTTTCACGTCAGAAGAAGAGGAGGACAGTGAGGCGACACAGTCCGGGGTGGACTCGGGAGCCCTGCCCTCAGTCACCCCGCGGACGGCGGACGATCTGATATGACTGGCTCTGTGCGGAGGGCCGCACGTCCGCGGCCCGAGGTGATGCTCCCCGCCCCATGCAATTGCAAGCCCGGCGCTTCTGGCGTTATCCCTGCTGCCCGGGGCACTCTCTCCCCCCCTGAAGTGCCCACTTTTTCCCCCAGTGGCTAGCCATAGATCCTGCGCATAGCCCGCTTGTAGAGCTCAGGACGGACGCTAGCCGACCCCCCCCCCCCCCCCCCCCCTTTCCTAATAGGTTCATGCTCCCCTGCAACATGGGAGTAAGTTTGGACGTGTCGCGCTTGACGATAGGTCCCGTGTGTTGGGGCACGTTATGTTCGCCTCACCCTTGTTTCCCTTTCCCCTACCCCTTCTGCACTGTGTCCCTGCCCGCGCCGATGAGGTCATGCCGCTGCGCTGGATCCGTGGGGGTGGGATGGAGGGATTGGCACCGGGGGGGCCCTTGGGGGTCCCGGGGGACCAGTCCTGAGACGCACGCTAGGCACATGTCCTGATGGCGCAGGCTGGTAGAATTACATTCCTTACACTAAACGTGCGCGGCATGCACACAGCGCGCAAGCGGTACTCCGTCTACGCATACCTCAAGTGCCACCAGGCACAGATTGCACTCCTGCAAGAGACACACCTAGCGGCGGGGGAGGTGACAAAGCTGCGCAGGCGTTGGCGGGGGACCCTTTATGCCACGACTTACTCTGCATTCGCGCGCGGTGCCCTCATATGGGTGCGCCCGGGAGTCCCCTTTCAGGAATTGTCACACGTAATAGATCCGGAGGGTCGCTATGTATTGTTACTTGGCCGGTTAGACGGCCAGACGATCTTGCTGGGCAGTATCTATGGGCCAAATGTAGACCAATCCAAATTCTGGGACGCGCTCTCCTATCCCTTAAGCGCATACACGCAGGCACCATGGCTCCTGGGGGGCGATTTATAATTGCGTACAAGACGTGAACCTGGACAGATCTCATCCGCCCCTCCCCTCTTCCCCCATTGTAACGCAGGCGAAACGGTTTACCACATGGATGCGTCATTGGTCCCTGGCGGATGCTTGGCGGCTTCGGAACCCCACCGCTAAACTTTACTCGTTCCACTCCAGGCCGCATGACCTTAGAGTGCGCCTGGATTGTTTCCTTGGTTCTCCCACCATCCTCCCTACTGTTCTGGACGCTGATTACCTGGGCAGAACTATCTCCGACCATGACGCCCACACGATCACACTGCAATGGCGCCCGCCGCACCCCCCCGTCCCCGCCTGGCGCCTTCCCAGGGACAGTCTCAAGGACCCGGTCTTCCGGCAAACCTTAGCGGACCACATCAGTCACTATTTTAGGGAAAATACTGGCACCGCCAACACCCGAGCTTCAGATTGGGATGCTTTTAAGGTGGTAATGCGTGGCAATTGTATTCGTCATATTGCAGGGGTCCGGCGGGCTCTGGAGGGGGACATTCAGCGGACGGAAGGGGCGCTGGCTGCACTCACCAAGGAGACGGACCTTGCGAGGGCCGCGCCGGCTGCGTTAGCTAATGCTGAGACCGCGTACGCCACAGCGCTGGCAAGCATGCGTCGGTTTAACTTTGCGGCGTACGCAGCTAGGGCCCATACGGAGGGCGATCGGGCGGGCGCTCTGCTGGCGTGGCTCATAAAGCGGGATTCATGCCTCCCGACCATCACGGCCATACGGGACGTCCAGGGCACCCTGGTGTATTCGCAGGGGCAGATACTCAAGGCCTTCCAGGAGCATTACATGCGCCTGTACACTAGCCCCCGCCCCTCTGGGTCGGATGCCGCCCTGGCGGCCTTCCTGGATCGTATTCAGCTTCCCCGCATAGACAGGGATACGCGGCTGGACCTCGACCGCCCTCTCAAAGCGGCAGAGATTCGGAGCGCCTTGAAGTCGCTAGCCACCCACAAGGCCCCGGGTCTGGATGGCTTCCCTCTGGAATTTTATCAGACATTTGCGTCCCAGCTGGTCCCCCAGCTGGAATTGCAGTTCCAAGCGGCTCTGGATGTGGGAGTCCTGCCACACTCCATGCGCGAGTCCGTCATAGTATCCCTCCTCAAACCAGATAGAGACCCGCATCAGCTAGGCTCTTACCGACCCATAACCCTATTGTCGGCGGATTATAAAATCTACGGGAAGGCCCTGGCGGACAGGTATGCCACGATCCTCCCGCGGCTTGTCCACCCCGATCAGAATGGATTTGTGCCCGGCAGGCACACATCTTCGAACATCCGACGGCTGTTTCACGTGCAGGACCAGGTGCAGGAGCGGTTCCCTCGGGCAGCGTGTCTGGTGCTGGACCTCGAAAAGGCGTTCGACACGCTCTCTTGGGCTTACCTGTTTCAGGTCTTGCTCCGCGTGGGCGCCGGACCCCAACTGCTGGCCTACACTCGGCTCAGCTACACCTCGCCCAGTTCCAGAGTGCGTATAGGCCCTCTCATCTCGGACTCCTTCCCGATCCGGCGCGGTACTCGGCAGGGGTGCCCCCTCTCCCCCCTCCTATTCGCGTTAGCGATGGGGCCGCTGGCGGCCATGCTGCGAGGGGCGAGCGAGGAGTGGGGCATCCCGATCGGCAATTATACCCATGCAGTATCACTGTATGCCGACGACGTACTCATATATGTCCGGGACATTACGACCGACCTGACCCCAATATCAAGCATCCTGCATGATTTCGCAGAGGTGACGGGCATTAGGGTGAATTGGGCCAAGTCCACTGTTTATCCCTTGACACCTATCGTGCCCCAGGGTCCGATACGAATCAGAGGCATAGCAGTCTCGTGGAGTCCCCAGGCGGTTCGATATCTCGGCGTTAAACTATATCATACGCTGCAAGATATCTATGAGGGGAATTACCGCACGCTGATGGGTAGTATTCGATCCTTAGTCCATTTCTGGAAGGATCTCCACTTGGCTGTTCCGGGAAAGATAGCCGTTGCGAAGATGATCCTGGTGCCGCGCCTGCTCTATCTCTTCTCCAATCTCCCGGTGGTACCCCCGAGATCCCTGTTCCGGGAATTGGATACCCTGCTCGGGACCCTTATCTGGGGCAACGGCCGGCGGCGGATAGCCCTGGCAAAACTGCAGCTGCCCCTTGATCAGGGCGGGTTGGCGGCTCCCTCATTCGAGGCGTATTTCCTCGCTGCCCAACTACAATGGGTGTCGCGTTGGACGGCAGGCAGGGCGCAAGAGGAGTTGTGCACGGAGACGGGGCGGATTCCGACCCCCGCGGTCCACCGTATGTTGCTGCCGGGCGCAGCACCGCCGGCATCCCGGCCCCTCCAAGTCATGACGGCGCGTGCCTGCTTGGCGCGTGTTCATCGACTCAGCCGGGGTATTCCCCTGTACTCCCCGCTGTTGCCGTTGGTGGGGCTACCTAGGGGTCGGGCGTACTACACGGAGCAAATGATGCGAGTGTGGACGGATTACGCGATCACAGAGGTGGGGATGTTGTTCTCTGGGGAGAGCCTGCAGCCCTTCGAGGCACTGGTCGGGGACTTCGAACTCCCTGGGGGCCAATTCCTGCGGCATAGGCAGCTTCTATTGGATTGCCGGAGGCAATGGGGAGGGATTGAAGCGGAGCCCCCTACACACCCGGTCATCCATGCGATGCTGCAGATGGGGCCCGGCCGCCATCTAGTCACGTGGATATATAAAGCGGTGAGGGCCCTGCGGAGCCCTACGTTGGCGACCCTTAGAGAACACTGGGAAGATGACTTTCAAAGGCCTCTGCACGATAGGGAGTGGACAAGGGCTTTGGAATATACCAAGAAAGTGTCCCGTAACTACCGGTTTAAGAACATTCAGTTACATATCCTGCATAGGGCGTATCTAACCCCAGAAAAGTTGCAGAAATATTTCCCCGACGGGGTATTTGGATGTCCTAGATGCCTGGAGCCTGCTGCTTCGTTCAGGCACATGTTTTGGGACTGTCCGACACTCTACAGTTACTGGCACACGATTCACGCTACCCTAAAAACGGTCACAGGATTCCGGGACATGGACACATGGGAGGCGTGCGCGCTGGGAATTCATGACCGGCATAAGCAGCAGAAAGTGGAGAGGAGGTTTGCCTTCCTCATCTTGATCCTCGCTAAACGATGCATTGCCATGCATTGGAAGGCGCCGGGAGGGCCCCCTCTAGCGGCATGGGTGGGGGCTGTCAGGAAGTGGGGTAGAGCGGAGGAAACCACACTCAGAACGGAGGAAGCCCGTGGGATGCGCAAACACCCGATCTCAATGCCCTGGGCCATGTTAATGCACACATTCACGCAGGAAACAGAGGCTGCGGCGCACCCGAGACTGATAGACCCCCTGGGGGCGCCCGCAACACCGGAGTCCACCCCGGGTAGTGCACAGGCAGGCCAAGCTCCTGGGGTCTCGCAGAGGTTGTCCCCCCAGGCCCCACGACCTCATAGGCCATTTTGGATGCTCCCGCCCCCCCTGCCCCCTCCTCACCTCCGCGTGCGCGATTACCCGGTCCTTTCCCACACGATGGTCCAGCATATGAGCGCGCAGCTCCCAGTACTCCCGAAAGGCGACACAGTGCACCCTCCCTTTCCCCGGTTTCTCCGCCCCCAGTTAGTTCATGGTTACTTAATGGCTGCACTTCTATAGCCCCTGCGACGCCCCTCACAGGGGGTGTAGTCCTACTGCATGGCACCCCTGCGGCGAGGCGATTATGGCGCGCTCCAGTAGGGTGCACACAGAGGCTGGACCCGGGCACACATCTGCAGCCCCACTCAGGACAGCGACGAACGGCTTGAGGGGCCAGAAGGCTGCACGATTGTATGGACTGTGCACGGGTTCACTTGAAATGTAAACCTATGTGATAATGGCGATATCGCCTGTGCCCGTGTGTTATACTATCTATAAATGCCAATAAAGAAAGTTTTCAAAAAAAAAAAAGAACAAGTTACCTACCTTCGGATACTCTTTCGGGAGGATGCACTCTGTCTAATGGCAGATTCATCATCGATCCTACTACCACCTGTCCTGTGGAATGGACTCCTTTCTGCATCTAAAATAGTTTCATTTAGAGTTCTGCACACTATCAAATCTGATTCATAAAAGGCTCTGCAACCGACAGTGTGTACATATATTAGAAAGAAACCGTCGACATGCAAGTGTGGCTGTTTATATGTGGCGAGATGTCACTTCCAGGATGGAAAGGGCCCGACAGAGCCTCACCTACCAGCACATGAGGGAATTGCTGAGAAAAATCTCCAGATCCAGTCTTAAACCTGGGGTATTCACTAGGTGCAGAATCTGCAGTTCGAGAGGGAGAGTAACCAAAGGTATATAACTGGTCCTTATTTAGAAAATGGAGGTAGTGGCTTAGCTAGCAATAGTGCAGCAGGTGCAAAGGTCCAGGGGCTTGTGGGCCCCACTGCACCCCATTTAAAGTTTTTTTTCTTTAGTACCAGATTTGGTTACTGGGTCCTATTTCCCTGCTTGTATTAAGGCCCTTGGCACATTTGCAGTGCCACTGGATAAAGGTCTCCCAGGGTGGGCAGAACAGTACTAAGATTCTCATCCTTGCCAGAGATTGGGAACCCACAAACACTTGTGAGAACAGCTTCACCTAGCCGGCTGCCCTTCAATTTTAAAATCGGTTATCTATTTAAAAAGGGCCAGTGAAGCAGCTCTGTCCTCTATCATAGTAGTGTATCTTTTCGACATGTTTCCACGCCGGTGGCTTATTCCTTATGAATCTCCCATTCAGAGCTGTTCACTATGAAGCGAGCCGCGAGCTAAGGTGGTCGCATTGCCACGAAAAAATAACTGCTTGTTCCGGGACATTCCATACTGCATCTTGAGCTGATAAATGATGATCATTTCATCTTGCAGTTTGAAAAGGTTAAAATCAAAATCCCCAGAGATTATTATAAATAGTGTATCATGGGCTGATTTCAGATTGTCGAGGGTCTGTTCGAGAATCGTTATCGCTGCCAACTTTGATTTATATTCTGGGTTAAGAGAAATTTTCAGTACTATGAATAGCTATTTTGCCCCCTGAGCCCAGCCCTACGTTTTGATTATCTTAAGTCCATTCTCTGGACCGGGTATTAGGTTAACCTGGAGGTTCAGTATTGTTAGATGCCCTTTTTGGCGTCATTTACAGTTTGACCTGGATGCAGTCTTCAGAAAACCCATGTACCAGGCAATGGAACTGTATATTTAACCTAATGTCTATTGTAGCAGTGCGATTTGAAATTGCTGAAGGAAATCGACCATTTCCGGGTTGGTGACCCTGTTGCGAATACTGGATATTTTCCATTAGCAGTTGAGCATTTTTGCCTGGTGCCTGCTTTCTGATGACATGTAATTGGGTACCTTCCCCAATTATAATTCACACTTTACTGCCAATACCGAGGAAAGCCCGGACCAATCCGATTTTGCTGGGGCTCTAGTGCCCAGGGATACTTCTGGGATCGAATGAGCCGTCTTCAGACTGGACGGGTTTGAGCCCGTAGAGTTGAGATTGCAGAGCCAATGGAATTTCTAAGGATGGAGAAGGTAGTGTGTGGAAATTGCTCCTTTCCGGTCTGCGTGTCGTGCTCAATTCTTCTCTGTTGTAATGAATTGCACAGGGAGGATTTTTAGGTGATTACTACAGTCCTGTATGGCATTTTATCTGAATGCATTTCTTCCAAAGTCTCCTGCAGAATTGCTAAAGGAGATGGGTAACTATTGTCCTGTAAGGGTGAGATCTTGATGCCCCGTTCCCAAAAGGTTTTTTTCTCCAAGCACTTTTAGGGCTAGGTCAGGTGATGCCATGGTAATCAGAGTAGGTTCCGTCACTTGGATACCTTAGGGTTTTGTGAAGGCTATCGGAAAGTTATCTGATGAGTTGATGTTTTCAAGGGGTTTATTATTCTTAAAGTGTCATCAAATTGACACCCCTTCATATGTCAAAAGGCATATTGGGGCACCAGCAGAACTTTGTTGCCTGTTTGATCGGGCTGAGCCCCATCAGTGATGACAACCATTTTTTGGATCCTTGGCTGGGGTCAATCTATACCACCTTTACTTCCAGGGCTTAATGCTGCGTTGGGCTCTGGTCTCTCTTTTCTGGTGAGGGTGGCTGCAGCTGTACAGATACTAGGGAATTGCTTGCTCTGGATGGACAGACTCGTGCCCCGCTAAGACTTGATGGGTATCTTTGCTACAATATTGTCTTTGCTGAAGCTAGAGGGGTGGATATTTACCCCATCAGTGGCTGTTTATCCCAATCAAGCTTATTTTTTTTGTGTTAAAGATTGGGAATAATTTCTTTCTGCTGTTTTGTTACCTGAACAGCTATGTTACATGCATACAAACAGCTACAATTATGTGTATATTATACCTAATTACAGAGGTTTTCAGCCAGCGTGTTCATCATTTGGTCTGTTATTGTGTCATTCACATTTGTCTCACACCCAATACAGCGTAGAGCCTGGGTTACTGCCCACTTCAGCCAGTCTACTTTTACAGTGAGTGACTGCATTCTTCCTTTTCACTAGGAGCACATCCACCCACAAAGTAGTTCCCTTAAAAGCCAGTGACTACAATGATAATGTGTGCTTTTGAGGCAAAAAATATTTTTGGTTTGAACCAGTTTTTCCCCCCCTCTATTTAGATGGCTGAGGAAACAGCCAATTCCCCGTAACAGTAATTCCTGATCTATTGGCTTTGCGAGTGCATGTTAAATTGGTGTGCTGGCAGGCATGTTTTTAGGCAAGGTATCTGCACACTAGTCTGCAAATGTATATCTGCCAGCTGTACTAGAATAATACACACTAATTTGACTTTACAATTCCTTGTATCTCACTTCCAATCTGCAATTCGCATTTACTTTCACTTCTTCCAAAGATCATTTTCAATTCTGAAAAAGAACTACAATGTGAAAGAATATTTTATGAGATTTTTCTAGAAACATAGTGGTTGCATTTCTAGATCCTCCCCACGCCCTGACCCCCCCCCCCCCCCCCCCACACAGCACCAAGGACTTAGTCAATGTGGCAAGCTAAATCAGAAAACCAGTTGCACTGCAACCGTTCCACAACCCACAGTGCAATATTTGAGCAAGATGTCTTTCAGATCATGATCAGTCCCCCAAGACATTACAGGGTTAGTCAGTAGAACCCCAAACACTCTTATTAAAGAACTACACACTGGAAAAAAAACTAGATCACAAAGGATAAATGTACAATTTTTATTTAAAGTCATAATACTAGTCTAGTGCACATGATATGAGTAACCACATACAACCACAATAAAGACAAATAAAATGGCAGCAGCAACATTCACCAAAGGCGTAATTAAGATGGTAAATCTATAGCAATCCTACTGTCATTCTGCTATTTCTAACCGCACAGCAAAAAAATATAACCTATTTTGAGTTTGAGACTCTACACACCTGCTTAAAAAAATATCTTATATTCAAGGAAGTCACAAGGTCTGCCATTCTCTTCTCACGATGACAACTACACTGATAAATCAGCGAACAAAGGCTAAATGCATCCCATCCCAATAGCCTTCAATTGGGACCTGAGATATGATTCTGCATGGCCTGTTCCAAAGTCACCTGGCAGGAAGATTCCTCGATACCCTTCCCTCAGTTCTCAACCTTTATAACTTGATCTCATTGTCGTTAGAAAGTCTAAGCAAAAACAATAGAAAGTGGCCTGATGCCCTTTCAATTATTTTCCTACTACTAGATTGTGTTCTTTTTAAAATAATGAAAGGGACGTGGAGTTGTCAACCATCTAGAAATTTTGGAAATCAATAACAGGCTAATGTAAAATGAAGCAGTCTGCATTTGAAATATATACTGCAAATATAATTACACAAGCTTGATTTCCGATTGCAGAATACAATAATAAAAACTAAATGTCTGTGATATTAATCACACGCATTCAGCATCATCATAAGTATACACTTTTTCATTGATTGGCTGTCACATGTAACACAAGGAGTGAAAAACCCAGAATAGAAAAGACATAATATTCAGAAAAACATTTTAAAAAAATAAAACATAAAATCACCACCTAATTGTTAGTCCGTTGATGAGAGGTAAACAATTCCACCCGTAGGCCAGTCCACATACTTTCAATCATTGTCTGTACCATTGGGTGGCAAGAAAACCAAAGCATCTTTGAATGTGTGTCCATAAGCTCGGAGCCGGTAAACCCCATACATCATGACATGCATGTGTTCGGGTGACATTCCTGTAAAAGAGACTGCTGTATCAGAGCAGCATTCGTCACATACCTGCTGCGGGTGACTCTTCATTGCCTCGTTGATAAGAGCATCAATAGATTTTGTGTTGAAGACCTCTTGATTTTCTGAGTCTTCTCCATTCTCTGCATGTATTCCACCATACTTTAGACAAATTGCCAGCTGTTCACTTGCAGACAGAGTCCATATCATTCCTGCCTCTTCAGGGCACTTCGAGTCGTTGAGAACCAGGTAAAGGCGTCTTAACGACTCTACACTCAAGACAATTCCTCCATTCATATCCACGTACTCAAGTTCTCCAGATTTGATAGTATGGCCTACATAGAAAGTTTGTGCCGGATCTTTTGTTGCCAAAAAATACTTCAAATTTTCGACAACAGCAAAAGTTGTGGGGAGCACCATAAAAAACCAGTTGTAGGTATCTTTGTAATTTTCATACGCATATTGATAGGCTTTCCTCATCATTTTCCACATGTCGTCGGTCTCCAGGGAGATAGATTTGAACACCTTTGCATTTTCAGAACTAAAGAAGTCTGCCTTGTCGCAGTGTTTGCTCCAGGTTTCCCTCACCGCTGCCCAATAAGTGATATCTCTTGGCTTGACCATGATAAGGCAGTACACGCGAATGCTGCGGCTCAGTTCAAGGCGTTCAGGTAGCAACAGCTTTGACACTTCTTCCGCTTGTGGTGCTTTGATGTGACGGTGTTCATGGTGCTTTTTGGTGTCATGACTTGTATTCATCTGCTCAAGCATCGTCACCACTATGCAGAAGATACTCCCAAACAGGAGGCCATTCACAAAAGATTTACTTTCTGGATTCATCTTTGTCTGAAATAAAGGGTAGGGATATATTTTAGCACATAGATCAATGAACTACACCAGTTTCTCTGTAAACACAAGCCTGTGTAAAGCACAAATCGCTACGAGGGATATAGGACCATTACATCTTGCATGCCTCTTGTATATTAATTACTTTTAATAATTTCCTGTCCACTCCATTAATAAAGGGATACCTTGGGAATGGATGAGATTTTTAGTTACATATTGCTTCCCCCAGACTCTATAATATACAAAGCGCTCCCTGGGATACGGTTGAACCCACCTGACTTTTAGGGATCAGGGTGAACCCAATGATGAAGCATGCCACTACTACAGTGGGTATAGATTGGCTATAAAAACTGATTCATTTTCCTTTTCCCATCTCGTGCAGAGGTGGTGTTTATTCGAAAAGCGTACTTCAACTGTTTTAGGCAGAGGGACACCCTGTTGTTTATGTAAAAGATATACTTTGTAAGCCTCAGCTCGCCCATAGGCTTCCCATTTGTGGACTCCTTAGTCACTCTCCTATTCTTTCTATCGATTTTGTCTATAGCATGCATGAGTCATACCTCTTTCTGTGTTTAGCCCTCTCTGAGAGCATGGACCAATTACTACTATCAATCCACAGCTCTTATTTCAGCATCTGTTTTACAGACTACTTTTTTCTTTGATAAAGAGAAGTTAACATGAGCACTTGTGTTTTCACTCGCTCCGAGCTTACTTTCTGTAAACAGGCCTGTAAATCTTCTTATCTCGACACATTTGCTGTGCATTCAAATACAGAGGTCAAATGTCAGGCGCTCTTTTCTCAGGGTGCCTGTTTACTTTTCTTTCTGTGACTTCAAAGTGAGAGGATTTGCGGCCCACGAACATTGTTTTGTATTCTTTGTCTTGCTTATTCATCATTTGTAAGGCGGAAATTCTGCCTAAGAGGGAGAGGGGGAAAAGTAATCCATCTCGCAATATCTTCTTCTAATTTAGTAATGACACCGCCATTATTTTCCCTGAATGCTAGGTCAGAGTCTGTGTGTATTTGAATTCCCAGATAGCGTATTGGGTTGAGAGAGGGTAGGTTTTGTATCCTAGGGGGCCCCTGGCCCGTTCTGGCCACACCTGAATTATGAGACCCTTGTCCTTGCCCTTCCAGCCTAATTTGTAGGCCATATTAAATTGACCAGCGGGTCCTGTGTTACTATATGACAATTACCACTCAGCCAGCATAAAACCCCTGTGTAGGCCCTTCTTTGTTAAATTGACCATAGGTCTGCCATTTTGCTGTATAGCAGGCTGATGGCAGGTCTGACCCAAATTATATTCAGCTTCTCTTTCTGCAAGGCACTCTGCTCCAAACCAGTAGCCCCCACCCTACCCGAGTGCTCAGTTCACTGTATGAGTTCAACATCCCCCTATTCTTTCGACATACAGTAGGCGGCTTCCTGGACTGGTACATGCTTTTAAGGAAGTGGCCACCGCAGATGTCTGGAAACTATTGCAGTTTTAAGGAAGTGGCCACCGCAGATGTCTGGTAACTATTGCAGACATAGCTTTTTTGGG
Source organism: Triturus cristatus (assembly GCF_964204655.1). Lineage (NCBI taxonomy): Eukaryota > Metazoa > Chordata > Amphibia > Caudata > Salamandridae > Triturus > Triturus cristatus. The sequence goes on from NC_140588.1 coordinate 910,269,623, forward strand.
TAACTTACGTAGGTAGAAGTTGCGTGCAAAGAACCCCAAAAACAGTATAAATAGGGAGCACTCACAAACATCAAGCGGACTATCTCGCTGTCTGTCTGTGGGTTACGGACTGCGTAGAGTTTTCCCCAAGAGCAAAAGAAGCTCTTGCGTCTGCTTAGCATTATGTTGTATTTTACCCATATGAAATGTCTTGTCATGTTTAATCATTGTTCTCTTTATTTGTTTTTCCTTTTTTGTATTCACATAATGTATTCATTGTAATTGCAGGAATGCTTGCTCTAGAGTAAACGTGTAAACGTGAGAGTTCCTAGGTGACAGAGTTCTTATACTCTGAAACATTTCTCCTTGGTGTAACCTATTTCTTCAATTGCACTTATAGATGCATTCTCTTTCTCTGACAGTACAATAGTGCAGATACGGAGGGTATCATGATGAGCTCCATGTGATTATCTGAATTCTGTATTTTATGCCTTTGTCTTGCAGTTTCTTTGAAGTTGCATCTTCTCATTAAACTGCCATTGTATTCTGCCTCCAATTCCATGTCTCACATGTCTATTTTCTTCGATTTTAGAGCAAGCATTCCTAGGCACCCCGGTTCAAATTAAGGTGCCCCTTTTGTCCCTGACTAACTCTCCTGCTCAGTTCTGTGGTGGCTCCCGGGGCTCTGAGTACCGCCCCTAGCTTCCTTGTCCTGTAATAAATCCTCCCCCCAACATTTTTGGTGCCGAGTGACTCGGAGTAGCAGTGCCTGCAGACGGGGGCAGTAACGGCTGGGTTCGAGGGGACGCAGACTGAGCACTCGTGACTCCTTTCTGGCCGAAGCCTTTGAGTACAAGCACTCGGGTGAGTATTATAACTACCTGACGTGAGGTGACGCTTTGGTAACGGTTTATGAAAGGAGCGCTTGTGAGGCTTCTGTGTTTTTCTCGGCTCTCAGTTCTTTCCTGTCTCCTGTCTGGTTGGTCTCGCTATGGACATTCTTTAACTGGGGAGGCTTGTGTGTGCAGCATGGAATTCTGAGCTGGACAGTACGGTCAGGAAATTGTTGGTTTATTGTTTCCTTCTGTTATATATAGATGTGTGTGCTATTGTTTTTGCCTGGGGGTGCCCGGAGGAGAAGGCTGCGTCTTGCGCCTTTCACGGGCTTATTTAGCTCCTTTTTTATTATTACATTTTTACATTTTACATTTTTACATTGTTTTTGTAGGAAAACAGGCATAGAAGAAAGACAATAAAAAAGTAAAAAGAATAAGGGATAAGGAGAGGCTGTTTATGTCTGCAGTCTTTTCAATGCTATTCTTTTTGGTGTAGCTTGCTGTTGGGTCTCTCTGTATATAGTGAAACAGAGAGCGCCTCTTTATCAGGGGGCTACGGGTCGGCCTGGTAGAAGAGAAGGAGAGATTCGATTTACTATCGTATTCTTTCAGCAATAGAAAAGTGCTCCACTGAGTGGATACAGTGGAGGCTCTCCTACATCAATACAAGGTAGGAAAGAGGTTGGATATTGTCGGTCCACTTAGCTACTGGATAACGGATATCGCCTGATTTATGAGGATTTTAAGAGGTTCCCCGGGATGGTTTTTTTTTGGATATTATGTTTAAGTGTTTTTGGGTATTTGTGTGTCAGTTTCCCTTTTGTGTGTGCACCATTGTAGATTGGTTTGTTAGTGAGATTCAATAACTAGGGAGGGTTTTAGATGTGCTTTTTGCACTTCCACATGTATTGATCTGCCACTGATAACTCCAGAGATTCTGTGATTTAAAGTTTTGAGCGCCACAATTGTTACAGGTATATTGTTTAGTGCTGCCTTCTTTCCTGTGTGCATATTCGACATACAGGAATACCCCCCACCCCCATCAGCACAGCAGATCTTGCTAAGAATGAAAATAAATAAATAAAAGAAAAAGAAAAGCCAGCACCCATTTCCAGTGCTATTCACATTAATTAGGACCAATAATAACTAGGACTGTAACTGTTTTTATATATTAGAGCTGTTGCCTTTTTTGAATAAATAGTATTATGAATAAATAGTATTATGTAGTTACCCCTTGCCACCCCCTAGCCCCTTGTCTGACCCATGTGGCTCAGCACCACATTTAATTAGCACAAATCATTTTCAGATAACTGACCACGTAGTGCACAACAACATATCTCAAATTGTTTGACTATTTCCTCACATTTATACTTTGAGGGATGTACGTGGTGACAGGAGGTTGTGTCTGGCGTCTCACTGTGAGCCACAGATACATGTTTATGGGACTGCATCTGGCAGCTCACATTCGTTTTGAATTTTGATTACTTATTTGGAGTAAATTGTATTGTTTGAACGTTTAACAGTGTCTTCTTTTTGCAACTGCGTGCTTCCAAAAAGGGAGCTACTGTCATCATCACGTTGCATTGTGGTTTCTTATCTTAGGCCTGGCACTAGCCAACGCCTTTCGACTTCTCTCTCCATATTGTAATGGGTGTCCTCTGTTCTTCTCCTTTTTCAGCTACGTGCGGTGTACTTTAATAGATATAAAGTCTGTCATCTTCTCTCGATTTGCAATTTAGCGTCTCTCACTTTCGTACCTGGCTTATAAGCCTTTTTCCCAGAAGTGACTACAAATGCGCCATGTCCTGTAGGTCAGAGGCACCTGATAATGTTGTCCTTTTGTGGTCAATAGTTCATCATTAAAAGAGTATAAAGATCTGCTCCTTAATGCATTCAACGGACTACCCTGCTGCAGTGACCTCTTGGGTCACTGACGCCTGTGTGGTCTCCTTCAGCCCTCTATCTGAGCATCTTTGGCTGAAATTCTAATTTCTTATTGTGCTTTGAAATGGTTTCTTTCTCTCTCCTCTGCATTGTCATTATTCTAAATAATTATTGCAAAGCACTAGTGGTTGTCCCTCCTAACTTAACATGTGCATTCCTAGCATTGAAGTAAAGTGTATGTTGCATTTTGAAAGTATTTTCATTGATTTAAAATATATTTGCATTACATGAGTTTGTTCTTCACTCCAGAAATGTGTCTTTAAATGTCAAGACTTTACTAAGACTTCCAGGCTCTATATATTGAATTTTCTTTTAACAAAAGGGGTTCTTCTTTCATATAAATCAGACAGCTGCTTTTCCCTATCGTTAACTTGTTTATTTTGTCATATTTTTGCAGAAGCACCCCCCACAAATTAAGCTCCCTTGGTGCAGTGCCCCAGGACCATGAAATTTCACCCTTTCATTGCATTTAAATGTATTTTGAAATTTTAAATCCTTGCACGATTACTTTTCTCATTTAAGGGTTTGTCTTCTGGATAATTGAGCGTCATAAACATCTATTCTTGTGTTACTATTTTTGGCAGATTACAATTGTAGTTTTGAATAGTCTTTCTGGAGCTAACAAACTGATGAATATATTCTCTGCTGTGTTAATGATTTGATGAATAAAAGTGGCTCTTCAACGTAAGTCCTTTGTTGTTTAGAAGGGAAATACTTATCATTCATTTCTTGTTTTGCTTATGGGTCCTCCTCATCTCTTTCTCTCACAGTGGTACCACAGATGTTATATGTGGGTGTACGTCTTTTGTGTGCTACAGTAAGAAGTGATAAGCAGGAACATCTGGGTTCGTGCCAAGCACACCCACTTTAACTGAGACAGGTTCAACTAGAGACCACGCAACTGGTGCGCGGTGCATCCAGTGAATACTGTGTCTAGCTTCCAAGTAGCTGCCTTCACGATTCTTACTTACGTCTTTTTGTGCACAGTTTTGAAAAGACTCCCCTATTTTGACTCATTACACACTCACGCTTCTCATTTCACCTTTCTGGCGTGCTTGCACCCATAGTACAGGATCCTCCCACTTGAATATTCAGTAAAGTGGTAGTAAGAAGGGGAGGAAGGCTTTTTGCATGCACTTTTCGCCACAACACACAGCACCTTTTTGCGTTTTCTGGTTACTGTTACACCCTAGACTAGGCCCAGCATCAAATGATAGAACAGTCACACAAAAGGAAGAATGACATAATAAGATGAGGTTAAGGACTGCCGTCCCTTACCACCCAGAGCCCAATGATAGAAGTTGTGATACCAGGTAAAATGGAGCTGTTACTTATGATATTTATGGGTCATGGACTGAAATATTAAAAGACTAACAAAAAGCCATCAATATAAGTAATATAGTCTCCTGGCAGAAAAGGAGATACTTTCAGCTTCAAATGCATATTAATATCTCTCTATTTGGATGGCCAGTTATAATTCACACTGAAGGTTGCACTGAGTGTTGTAGTACTGAGCAACCAAGTACAGAATAATTTACTCCTACCTGCGTTCCAAATTCAGCAGCAAGTGAAGCAGGCACAAGCAGTAGCCCATCATGCTAGGGCAGATCCAGTAAGTGCTGCCACAAAGAGCACACAGTTGGGATTAGTTAATAGGGAAGAATCCTGAAATTGTGTCTCATGGCCAAGAAAGTTAGTGACACTTTAGAGATAAAATGATGGAGTGGAATGCATGCTAGATATACCCATGGTTTGACTTCATGGGCACACATCAAGTGCTGCCAGATCTCCTCAGCCTTTCATCTTTCCAAGTTGGATAAAATTAGTACCATTGAGTTAGGGGAACAGTAAAGATTTGCTATTTTGCGCCACAATACCATTCTGAGTAAACGTGCGCCTTACAAAAAAAGCCATATTATTTTAAAATAAGCTATATTTTAAATACAATTAAATACAACATGTGTCTGGATGTCACATGGTGTTGAAGGGTTAACGGATTTTTGAGGCTGCCTTCAGAAGTAGCAGTCCTGGCCGACCACAGATTCTGGGCGTTGAGCCAGGCAGGAAAGGTGCTTCCTGTGTTTGGTAGTGAACATAGGATTTTGTAGAAAGAAAAATGTATGTGTATTTGTGTTTGTGGAAGTGAAGAAGGACTAGTTGCCTAGAATGACACAATTTGGTAACGGGTGAAGCCGAGATTGAATACAGTGTTTTCTGGTTTCACGTGGAGAAGTTCAGTGAAGGAATATGTATGTGTCTATATACAGATGGGTGAGAGGAAGTGAGGAATAAGTTTGCGGATATGCACAGCTGTGTGCAGCCTTCAAGATATGAGACAACCAGAGATTCGTAGGATGCTCCAGTACTAGGAAAATACAAAAGAATAAATAATACGTGCAGATGTAAAGTAGATGCATAGAGTAAGCAATGCTCAGTATTGCAATATTGTCAGAATAAAAGGTGTGAGTTTAGAGAGGCTTTCTTAAATTAAAGTTGCAGATTTTAGAGGTGGTTGCATATATTTTGCAGTTCGACCACCACAAGTTTTTATCTCCCTTAAAAGTTTCTATCTTCTGTTTGGGTTCTTCTTTCTTGGTTAATGAATGATTAGAGGTTATTATTATTAGATTTTTCTCTGTGTCTCCAAGAAGTGTATTGCATTTTCTGTCTTTGGGATGTTTGCTTACATGGGCTCAATGTTTTTGTTTTCATCACCTCGTGTCTGGTTAGAAATAGAATACAAATAGGGAAATTTACCACAGGCTCAAGCCTACCACTTTTTCCTATACGTTTGGCTGACAGCTAGACCATGTGACCATTTTGATATAAAAGCAGCAACAGCTTTCAGCAATGCCTGAATGGACTGTTTAAAGGGAATAAATTGAGAGAAAGCAAAAGTGGTTTATTGCCCATGGATCACTCTGTTTTCACTCACAAATATTACAACGTTCTGACAACAACTTAACGCCCCATATACTTCTCCCTGATCAATTAATATATGTATAGGTCACATCAACTGAGCATCAAAGTGGCATTGAAATTATATAAGAAGCATGTTTTTGTATAAATTAACACCCGCTGCGAAGTTTCTTTCTACTCAGGTATTCAGGCAGAAGGAGAAGGGTCCGCCCCATCATCCCTGAGTCCAAAGAAGAAGAGGACAGGTGATCAGCCACAACAGGAACATCGCCATCTTCACAAGAATATGGGAAGAATAGATTACCGTGTAAGGTGAATGTGCTATAATGCATTCTCAGATGCAGTACATTTGCCAGGGACACAGAGGATAGGAGTAAAGAAAAGTAGTAATGTTGTGTTTATATTGTGTTTAGGTATTGATCATTTGTAATTATGTGCTTCGTATTATAATGTTTCAAGGAAACAATGTGTGCAGATTTGATGTGTGTTTTAATATATAGGTGCGATGTTTCGGGGTGTTTGACAATAGGTTTCTGTAGTCTTATGAATTTACAACAGGTGTATATCTGCAATTAATTCAAGGACATGGGTGCACTTTATTTCATGATTTTGCCCCTAAGTAGGTCTGGCGTTAACAATGACCTTTCATGTTTAGTAAAATGTTGTCTCTCCCTCCCTCTCTTGGCTAGCTTCACTGTGAGTGACTTCATTCTGTTCTTTCACAAGGAGCACATTCACACACAGTTGTTTTATCCAGTGCCAGGAACTACTGTGCAATGTGTGATTTTTGAGGCCAAAACAGTTTCTGCTTTTGCCAATGTTTGTTATAAAGATGAGGGCCCAGCAACACCCACACCAATGAGGGTTCATGAAAATATTGGCAAGACAAGTTGTGCATTGACAAAGCCAAAAGGCTGAACAACAATTTCATTGACTTTACCAATGCTTGTTTATTTTTATGTTGCAAAGAAATGGTACCTACCTTATTCCAGTAATTTAGCTAAATGTTTTGCATTCATTTTGTGAACTTTTTATTTTAAAAGCAAAGAATTATCGGTTTGCTTTCAAGCATTCAGAGAGGAGTATACATAGTCTCACATTCCTAAGAAGTGTGTACACATTTTCATACTCTAACGACTGTCAGTAGTGCAGTCTGAGCTTACAACAGTTACTAGGAGCGCTCACCCTGATAATGAATCCTTTGCATCAATGAACATTCAGCATTAGCACATGGACACAGATATTGTCCTTTTTGCAAACTGTGCCTTTCACAGATCCTTAGTTTGGTACTGTAAACTGACAGCCAAAGGACCTCAAACGGATGTGTCCTGGGCGTGGGCTATAGGAATTACACATCCCTGGGCACAATTTGACAACTATGAGTGTTTTGATTACTAAAGGTGTTACTGTGACAGAGGTTTTCATCTGGGTTTTCTGTTGGGTCAAGCTGTAGTACAATGTTTAAATATGAATATGGCCCAAATGGAAAGGGATGTTTACCAACCATAATGCTTGCCCCCATGGCCTGTCTTTTTTCATGGTTCAATACTTGTACGATGTGATAGGAGGACCAGACTGTTTTCCTAAAGCTGTATTTCCACTGCCTCAGGACACTTCATTTCCCCACATGAAATGGACTTCATCAACATATCCCCTACTAAAACTACAAGTACGTGTTGGTTATTGTGTGCATGATCAGCAAATGGACTAAGGCATGCCAATTCGAGAACAGCAATCCACAAACTATTGCCAAATGCCTTCTGAAAGAGTTCATACCGCGCTTTCGAGAACCTATGCTTTTGGGTTCTGAAAATGGACCGGCGTTCATCTCACATGTGATTGAGGGGTTGTGAAAGGGGCAAGGAGCCATACAGAAGCTACATGTGTTCCACAGAAACTACCGAGTGGGAATGATATCCCAAGTTCATCCTGAAGGGCTGCACGTGCTGCACAGAGGAGAAAGGACGAGTGTGTAAGCGGGCCCCTAGGATACGTCACCTAAAGAACGTCTGGAAACATCGACGCCCCAACCCCTCAGTCTACAAGATGTGACATCTTTACCTTTTCTTCACTTTGTTTCTTCATTTCGAATGTGCCCAAGTAATAAGAAGTGCTTGCAAACCTCTCAAATTACTTGAAGACGGGCACCAACGGTTACTTTTTCTGTTTAAAGGTATCATCTCTGAGGCACTACATCATTATGCAGCAGACCTTTTTGGAACGTAGTACAGACGCAGCAGAAGATAAGACATTCTTCCAACTAGTCACACTAGCCACACGTACCAACGATTGGAACAATGCCTCAAGACTTGCTCAAGACTTTCAGAACAATTAGAGAAAATGATCATGGGTGCCACTAGCAGCATTGATCCCACTTTTCTGCTATTATAATGACTTTTGTACCACATTGAATGAGTTACCATTGATGAAGACGGGACAAGGGGACGGTTGGCAGAGCATGTGTTACAATGTCATACCTGTTTGTCCTAATGTGCAATATCCTCTTCTGTAGACATACCGAGTACGTAGCAGTTGCACCTCCTGAGAACTGCATAATTAGCAAAGGGAGAACAAGCATAGAACAGGGAATATGAATATCTTGGCACTTATAGAAGTTGTAGAAGTAACAATGGGACAACCCTAAATGCGTCTACCATTACCAAATACCTCAAAGACCTGATAGGTATGCTGTCAGGAGTTTGTTCATATTATGAACAAGAGGGGGGAATGAGAGAGGGTAGGTTTTGTATCATAGGGGGCCCCTGGCCCGTTCTGGCCACACCTGAATTATGAGACCCTTGTCCTTGCCCTTCCAGCCTAATTTGTAGGCCATATTAAATTGACCAGCGGGTCCTGTGTTACTATATGACAATTACCACTCAGCCAGCATAAAACCCCTGTGTAGGCCCTTCTTTGTTAAATTGACCATAGGTCTGCCATTTTGCTGTATAGCAGGCTGATGGCAGGTCTGACCCAAATTATATTCAGCTTCTCTTTCTGCAAGGCACTCTGCTCCAAACCAGTAGCCCCCACCCTACCCGAGTGCTCAGTTCACTGTATGAGTTCAACATCCCCCTATTCTTTCGACATACAGTAGGCGGCTTCCTGGACTGGTACATGCTTTTAAGGAAGTGGCCACCGCAGATGTCTGGAAACTATTGCAGTTTTAAGGAAGTGGCCACCGCAGATGTCTGGTAACTATTGCAGACATAGCTTTTTTGGGTAACTTACGTAGGTAGAAGTTGCGTGCAAAGAACCCCAAAAACAGTATAAATAGGGAGCACTCACAAACATCAAGCGGACTATCTCGCTGTCTGTCTGTGGGTTACGGACTGCGTAGAGTTTTCCCCAAGAGCAAAAGAAGCTCTTGCGTCTGCTTAGCATTATGTTGTATTTTACCCATATGAAATGTCTTGTCATGTTTAATCATTGTTCTCTTTATTTGTTTTTCCTTTTTTGTATTCACATAATGTATTCATTGTAATTGCAGGAATGCTTGCTCTAGAGTAAACGTGTAAACGTGAGAGTTCCTAGGTGACAGAGTTCTTATACTCTGAAACATTTCTCCTTGGTGTAACCTATTTCTTCAATTGCACTTATAGATGCGTTCTCTTTCTCTGACAGTACAATAGTGCAGATACGGAGGGTATCATGATGAGCTCCATGTGATTATCTGAATTCTGTATTTTATGCCTTTGTCTTGCAGTTTCTTTGAAGTTGCATCTTCTCATTAAACTGCCATTGTATTCTGCCTCCAATTCCATGTCTCACATGTCTATTTTCTTCGATTTTAGAGCAAGCATTCCTAGGCACCCCGGTTCAAATTAAGGTGCCCCTTTTGTCCCTGACTAACTCTCCTGCTCAGTTCTGTGGTGGCTCCCGGGGCTCTGAGTACCGCCCCTAGCTTCCTTGTCCTGTAATAAATCCTCCCCCCAACAGGGTCAGTAGACCATCTTAAGGGAAAGTCTAAATCTTCAGGAATAGTTGCTGGGGTGAGAGGAAATATAACAGATGTTGCCCAGTTAATTTTCAAACCTGAAAACTCTCCAAATCGCACTCTTTTGCCGAGGACTGCGGACACATTTTGGGTTGGGTCAAGAACGTATAGGAGGGTATCGTCCGCATAAGATGAAATTATGAGGTTGTACCCAGGAAATCGGATTCCCTTATGGCTGTGGTATTCTCGCAACGCGCAGGCCAGTGGCTCCGCCACCAGGGCGTAGAGGAGCGGGGAGAGCGGGCAGCCCTGTCGGGTACCTTTTGGATATCGCCTGGGGAGCTGTGACGACGTTACCCACCCGCACTCGGGCTATGGGCCGCATGTATAAAGTGTTGACTAGGCGTAGGAAAACGCTTCCCAGCCCCATTCGTTCCAGGGTTAACAGCATGAAGTTCCACTCCACTGAGTCAAATGCTTTTTCAGCATCCAGAAAAATTGCGGCAGCCTTGGTGTCTGGTTTAGTGTGTTGGATTGCGCCAAACACTGTATGCAAATTATGCGTGAGCGTGAGTCCTGGTATAAAGCCCTGGACCACTTATTCAAGGAAGAGTTAGTTAAGCAGAATTCTCAACTTATTTGAGCTTACATTAATCAGCTCACAAACGTCTGTAAATCATGAAAATAATTAAAACAAACAAATGTGCAAAAACACCACTAGGTATTTTTACAATATATTTATTTAGTCATTTAAAGGAACAATCACTAGAGGGTCAAGAAGGTAGGAGAATGTTCTAGGGAACGTATAAGAAAGAGTGCTCAAGTGTATATAAAGGAGTCAATAGAGCTCAAAGTGTGTAGAAAAGTAAAGGGCATATATTTACAAGACTATATAGAACTGATATCCAATAAACAGTTAGATGCAACCTGGCCACATGCAAATTATTCATTTGAATTATATTTTCTAAATTTGTAAGGAGAGTTTCCTTAAGACTGTAAACAGGTGTAATGGGGAAGGGGAAATTGGTCCAGGTGTGGTGGGGGATAGCCTCGACGTTTCGATCCGGCTTATCGGCAACCGAGGGACTTTAGAACCTCAGCCATGCGGATCTTCCTCAGGACAAGGGGATAGGTGAAGTGACCCTCATCAATCTTGCAATGCTATATTGGAGTCCAAAACCTGGTTACACCAATGCCCGTAAAGTGGCAAGGGCCAACTAAGGACAAATCCTGTTATTCAGTAGATATAAACCATGACGGTGGTGCCCAGACCATCCATGGAAAGTAATATTCAGGCCCGTATGCATGGTAAGAGTTGGCTGAATGAATCTAGCAATCCAGGGCACAGCGTAATGTATACGACTGGAGACGATCTGATCAACGTCCTTACTTCATCGCGGTTGCAGCTCAAATAAGTTGATAATTCTGCTAAATGAAATCTTCCTTGAATAACTGGTCCAGGACCATTGTTTCTTTATAATAACCAATACCCGAGTCCAGGGACCATTTGAGAATACCCCATTGTTTATAATGGCTGGTATAAAGCCAGCCTGTTCAGTCCCACAAGTGTTTGCATCAAGGGGGCCAGCCGATTTGTCAATACTTTTGCAAAAATGTTAGTGTCTACGTTCAATAACGAAAGTGGTCGGTAGGAGGAGCAATGCTGCGGGGGTTTCCCGAGCTTCAAAATGACAACCAGGAGAGCCTCTCACATCGTAGGAGGCATGGAGCCTCCCTCCGCCATCTCCTCAAAGAGTGTTAGTAAGTGAGGGGTAAGGAGTTCCTTAAATTCTTTGTAGAACCCCACCGTAAGTCCATCTTGCCCTGGTGCTCCACCGCAGCTCATTGTAGCCAGTGGGACACAGTATATAGTTATTAGAGACTACCTACCTTTCAGTTTCCCTTAACCAAATGTGGGCACCCGCACTTAGTTGTGCTTTAGCTTCACATGCTAAAGTTCTCTGTGTTTCGGAAATATATTCACGGACTGACTGATGTCGGCTCGAGTTGTGTTGCTTGAACCTCCCCAGTGCTGTCTTGCTTGTCCCACCCGTGCTGCCATACACACATGCACTAGGACACAGCCACCACTGGCCATGTCGCAGCACTCTTTTCAAAGACTTGCACTCATGCTGCTATACAACATGGCTAAAACACATTGGCAACACCAATAACTAGGGCATTACTGAGACCTATTGGCTTTGCCAATGCTTGTTCTAATGCAGTTCGGCCACTGGCTTTCCCCACTGTTTCACATGGAGATTTCAGCTAATTCCAGCATCTGAAATCTGTGTGTGAAACCCCACAAATTATTATCCCGATAGACCCAGTAGCTCCTTTTACTGGCTGTCTCAGAATTAGCATGCAGTAATTATAGCCTATTGGTATGGTTTTTTGTTTGTATTTCCCTAGATTTCTGTCTTTGAGCCTGCACTTTCTTGCTGGTATAAATTGTCTTTTTTTCCTGCATGTATATGGTTGTGAATGAAAGGTTCAGATTTTAATCTTGATGTTTATTCTAAACCTGTACAAGTTATACAGAAAAACGAGGAACAATTTATGAAGCACCATACAAACACTTAACATTTTGAGTACCTGCAAAGTGGCCCTACATCTTGTGTGACCACATCAGCCAGTCCTGGCTTTATAGTCCGCCGCCAGGAGATTGTCATTTATCACCTTGTATATATGGCCTCAATCTGGGCTAGTAAAGTGCTAGGACCTCTGTGCTTTAGTCTGACTCTGGGGCGGCTCCTCCATAATGGCGGAGGTGCGCTGCCCCCCCCCCCCTGCAAAAAGGGGAAAAATGATAATGAAAGTATTTTATTACCATTTTATTTTTGCCTTCTGACAGTTGATGATGCGAGTCTTCAGTAGGGCGGTGCCAGGTAATCCTGTGTGACAGGCATGGCAGGGGGAGGAGTGGTGGGCACTTTTAAATGCGTGTCTGTTTGACCGGCCGTTTTAGGCTGGCCGAACAGACACGCGCACTTGGGTTTCTCCAACCCAGCTGTGCTGTACAGCCAAGTTAGAGAAACACCAAAGGCTCCCAGGCACTGCCTGAGCAGCAAACGAAGCCGCTTAAACCAATCCCAGCACTTCTCTCATGCTGGGAATAGTATTACCAGCATGAGAGAAGCACTGGAATTGGCATCTGAGTGCCTGTGCTGTGTGCCGCCAGAGTAGAGGAACGCACGAGAGGAGAAAGCAGCAGGTAAGTGTGATTTTAATGATGTGTTCAGTTTTGATTGTTTTCCTCCCCTCCGACTCACCACTATGCAATGATAGCAGCTGCCACAGCTATAACTAGCTGAATGTGTCCCACCCACAGAGGCGCAGCTTGACCCAAACTTTGAGAGAAGTGGAGGGGGGCTAACACGGCAAGCAGGGGCGAAGGATGCATCCGAGCAGAGTCAAGATTGTAGTGTGGGAGAATCTCTTTGCTGTTCATGTGACATGCATAATGTTGTGCTGCAAGGCCCTGCTCTGCAGCGTGAGGTGTGGGGAGGGGAAGCGAGCCACTCTAATGGGGCCCCGCGCGCGCAGCGCGCAATAACCACACATACGCGGTATCTCAGTCGGGCGCGAACTGCCAAGTTCGCCCGCCCCTTTATTTTTTATACTCGCGCGCTCACGTCAGCCGACGTGAGCGCAACTCACGCAATTACCCTTCGCGCTCTAGCCGGAGGCTAGAGCGCTAACTGTAACATCCCTCTCCAACTTAGTCCTTGACAACAGTTCAAACCTCACTTATCGGCGTCACTTACTTGGCACGCAAAGTCGCTCAACCGGCAGCTGGGTCTGGGGCTTTCTCTCAGCACATACCTCGAGGTCCCCCGAGGGGCCGGGGTCTGGGTTGGTGGCGCGGCCCTTTGCTCTGGTTCGCTGACCGGGTGCTCGGTATCGTCCGGGTCCGCCCCTGGGCCACCCTGGGGGACGGGGCTGGGAGGGCCCCGGGGTCATGCTCTTCGTTGACCTCCGTAGCTTCACGGTCGTCAGCGGGGCTCTTCACCACTTTGAACCATGATATGTTCTGGGTGACCAGCTCTCCTCCCCGGCGTGCTGTCACCATGGTCCCCCGCCGGTCGACCACTTTCCAGTGGCCCTTCTCGTACCTTGTCTTGAACTTTCCCCCGGGCCGTCGCTCTCTTAGAACTACTATGTCCCCTGAATGGATCGCTCGGGGCGCCGCTCTTTGCGCCTTGCTGACTTTGTCGTTGCGCTCCTGGCGCCTCCGGAACGCCCTTTCCTCTTTGAATGGCGGGGCTGTCCAGCCTGGGGCGACTGGTAGCCCACATCTGCGAGATCCATGAAACATCAGGGCCCATGGTGCTTGACGGGTGGAACAGTGAGGGGTGCTGTGATATTCTCCCAGAAACCGCTGCAATTCTCGCTCAGGGTCTGATTGTTCGGACACGGCGATGCGCAGTATTTTATTGATGGTACGCATGAGCCGCTCTACCTCTCCGTTGGCCTGGGGCCACTGCGGGGTGATGCGCCGATGGCGGATTCCATGTGATTTTAAGAACTCTTCGAACTCGTGTCCTTGGAACGGTGGCCCGTTGTTACTTCGCAGCTCCTGGGGGCATCCGAACATCCCAAACACCTTTTCCAGAGCTGGGCCCACGTGCGTGAAAGCGGTGGATGGCAACGCCTCAGCTATCAGGTACTTCGAGTAGCTGTCGATGATCACTAACGTGACTCGCCTATCGGGCAGGCTTCCGAAATCCACACTGATTTTCTCCCACGGGCATTGCCCGTGCTCCTCGGTTATGATGGGAGCCGGTGGTTGGGCTCCACTGGTTATCTGGCATGAGTGGCAGCTGCGGACTGCGTCGTCTACGTATTCGTCCATGCTCGAAACCAGACTTTCTCCCTCATTCGAGCTTTCATTCTCTCTGTGTCCCTTGGTGCCCTTTGTGCGCAAGCTGCGTGGCTCTTGTCCTGAGGGCGGCTGGGACAACAATTCTGGAACCTCGTATGACGAGTCCCCCTCTGGTCACACTTAGTTCGTGATGTACTCTCCACATATGTTGGAGGTCATCTCTCTCTTCGTTAGTCCATGAGTTCGCCGTTTGTAGCAAGTGCTGCCAGGTTCCTTCGAGGATGGTGTTCTTGACTTTGACCATTACTGGGTCTCGTTCGGCCGTCTCCAGAATCTCCTCTAGCGTCAATGCGCGGGGACACGCCAGAGCAGCCACCATGTCTAGATGACTTTCGGCCTCTTCCTCCTCGTCCATTGGCGTGGGCTTACTACTGGTTTCCGGGTGTCGAGATAGGAAGTCTGCCGGGTTTTTGGATCCTGGCCGGTATACCACGCTTAGGTGATACTGTTGAAGGTTGATGGCCCATCGCTCTATTCGTGGAGGCGGGTGTGGCGCTGTTCCTCGGAATAGTGGCACTAAGGGCTGATGGTCTGTCACCACTGTGAACGGGTGCCCACACACATACAGGTGGAAATGACGGCAGCTCCATCGGATCGCCAGGGCTTCGCGCTCAATTTGGGAGTAGCGCTTCTTCGTGTCTGTGAGGGCCTTGCTGGCATATGCTAGAGCTGCCCACTGTCCTGGTCCTTGCTCTTGCGTCAGGACCGCCCCCAGTCCTACAGGACTAGCATCCACTAGGATCTCGGTCTTCTTGCTCGGGTCAAAGTAGACCAGGGTGGTCTGGTCTAGTAGGGATTCCTTGATCGCCTCGAATGCTGTCTCTTCTGTGCCTGTCCACTGCCACATCACGTTGGTTTTGGTGAGGTGCCAGAGAGGTTCGGCCAGGGTGGCTAAATTCGGGATGAAACGTCCACAGTAAGTGGCCTTCCCCAGGAAACTACGGACCTCTGACGCTGGAGCTGCGGCCGCTTTGATAGCGTGTGACTTCCGGGGGTCCACTTGGATGCCTTCTTTGGTGAAGACGTAGCCGAATAATTTGATTGTCTGTTGAAATAGCTGGCACTTCTCTCGGTGTAGAGTGACACCATGTTCCTGCAAACGTGCTAGTGTGGCTCTGACGTGTCTGTAATGTTCTTCCACCATCTTGGAATATATGAGGATATCTTCGCTCACGTTTAAGACACCAGGCAGGCCGAGCAGAAGATCTTTAATGGTGTTTTGGAAGATTTCTGCTGCCGATGAAATCCCCAAATTTAAGCGTTTGTATCGTCTCAGTCCCGAATACGTACTAAATGTGGTAATGTATCGACTCTCCTTCGCTAAGGTGAGCTGGTGGTATCCTGCGTTCAAGTCTAATTTGGAGAACCATCGGGCGCCATTTAAATCAGACACTATATCATCCATGGTCGGTGTGATGTGCCTCTCTCGCTTGATGGCTTTGTTTGGGAGGCGCATGTCGATGCACAGCCAGATCTTCCCAGGCTGGCGTGGTTTCTCGGCGATCACCATTGGCAATACCCACGGTGTGGGTCCCGTAACCTTCTCGATTACCCCTTGTTCCTCCAGTCTCTGGAGTTCTTCCTCTACCAGCGGACGTAGGTGGAACGGTATCCGCCTGTGTCTGAGGGCCGTTGGTGTTACTGCGGGGTCGATGTGGAGGCGTACCGGTGGCCTGTTTATCTTCCCCAGCCCGGAGAATAGGCTCTTGAATGTTTCCACCAGGTCTTCGACTTGTTTGTCCTGGACCTTCCGGCGGAACGCGATCAGCCCTAGATCCTCTGCTGCGTGTCCGCTGAGTAGTGTGTCCACTTCTTGGTCGATTACATGGATGTCCATGACGATTTCCGACTTTTCTGAGTGCACGGCTACCGTCATCTTGCCTTTCAGTGGTAGCGGCGTGTCACTCCCGTAGGCGTAGATTTTGGCCTTGGATTGTCGGAGTTCGGGTCTTGGTCTGAGACGGTGGTATTGCTGTATGCCCATCACTGTCACGGACGCGCCCGTGTCGATCACGGCGTTCACTTCTGACCCAGCTATGAGTATGTCACATCGTGGCTGCGGTCGTCTGATACTTTTTAGGGCTTTGGTGAACGAAACCAAGTATGTTTCCCCCTCGTCCTCGGACTCTGTGCTCGAGTCCTGGTAGTCCCTGGTCTTCTCATTCCTCCACTTCGACTGTGATGACAGCGACGTGTGCGATAGCTGCCTCACCAACTTCCGCAGCGGCCTGTCCCGCCTGTTACCGCTTTTCTGCGTCTTCCTTCGGCAGACCGACGCGAAATGATTTCCAATGCCGCAGTTGGTGCATGTCTTTCCTTTCGGTGGGCATGTTTTGAGTGGGTGGTCTTCATATCCGCAGTATCCACACTGCCGGGCTTGGGCTGGGGGTCGCCGATCACGGGGCCTCTGTGGTCTTTCCTTCGCCTGCACTGCATCCGTCTTTTCTATTTTCACCTCCACACCCTTGTCCGTCCCCTTTACCAGGGCCTGGTCCATCTCCGCGCATGCCGCTGATAGGTCATGCGTCCTGGCTAGGACGAGGATGTCATTCATCAGGATGTTGGGTTGACGAAGTATCAACCCTCGCAGCGTCTTGCTCCGGATCCCTAGTATCAGTTGCGCCCTAATTTCTTCTTTGGCCCTGTCCCCTATGAGGTGCGTGTGAGAAGTTGGCCTGGCATATGCTGTCTCCTAGTTATAGGGACACCTTGCACCAGTCCAATTCGACTCTTATTGATGATAAGTTTAAGACAACCTTTAAAGAAAGCTATCCTAGTGGTAGCTGTGGAGAGCAGCCTTCAGGCTAAGTCTTGAAGGAGTGTTAAGCTTATTGTTTTACCATAGATAACCTCTTGAATAACCAAATGAAAGAGTAGCCCACACAGGTGTATATATATATATATATATATATATATATATAAAATATGTGTTTATTCTAGACAGAATCCCACAGTCTCTTTATGAAGCTGTGGCAAAGTTACAATTCAAACAAGCATTTATAAACACAATAAATAGCACAGGAATCACAGGGCCCCAGGGGGGGACCAAACCATATATCAAAAAAGTGGTATAAGAACCACGACAATTGTACAGACAATGGCTAGGGCATTTAGGATCGCTGGCCCCTGAAGAATCCACCCCAGGTTATGAGGAAGGGGGACCCACGGGAGGCGCGTGCAGTGGAAGTAGCTGCTATCGGGATCTTTATTATAGCCTATGGAGAATGTCGCGGTTGCAATTACACAGATTAAAGTCACTTCTAGCAGGAGTACAAAGTTAAAACTTTAGACTTAAGCTTTTGAGGAGCCCACTACCACGAGAGTACCGAGGTACCACTGTTGCCTGCCCCAGGGAAGCCGGGTGCATAGGTCGTTCTCGATGTCGGGTCGCGGGCTGATTTTCTATAGGAAAATGTTCAAAAGAGCTGCTAGCCAAAAGCGTCGATGATGCCGTGAAGATCAAAGATGTGAAGATTGTAGAGAAGAACCTGAAAGCAGAGGGAACAGAGTCTGGGTCACGGCAAAGTGACCAGGAGGCTCAAAGCAAAGAGCCCTTCGATGTCAGGTGCTTCAGGTGGAAAGTGGTGTAGCTTGGATCTGCAGCCACGGGCTCCGGGAGGTTTCAAGGAAGGCCAGCTTCGGGGGGGCGACTGTCCCACGTCGGATGAGGTTTGCTGCGGTGTTAGTGTCCGGATTGGATCCACTAAGCCTTGGCAACCGCAACCCACGCAAGATAAACAAATCTGCTACAGTGCAGACCCACGAGGTCTGGGAGAGGTCTCCTTCAAGGAGACTGTAGAGCAGGCCTGGAGCAACCAGGGGAACTCTTGATAGTAGAAATAGACCTCCGCTAGGGCCCACAAGTCGAGAGACAAGGGACCGCGGGAGGCGGCAATTTGGAGTGCTTAAAAGGGCACCCACCGGCCACCGGAGGGGGCTAGGGCGCTGGTCTTTGGCACAATTGCTGTAGAGTGGTTGGCTCGTAAACGGGCCAAAGCACAACTTCCCCACTGGTCAGGGTCGTGTGCTCCGCAAGAGGTGGCCGGTGTCCTGGGGTATTGGGGATCTCGGCACCCACACGGTCCACGGTGCCCAAGCTCGATGAGCACACTCACTGGCCTCTGGGATGCGCTGGAAACCCACCTCAAGGGTGCTGGAAGTCGTCGAAGTCCGTAGGAGCAGCGAAGTTCCAACCGGGTCACTTGCAGTGTTTCAGGTGCCTGCCAAGCAGGGGAATAACTCCTTTATCCCAAGGGAGATTTCTTCCGTCAGCTGGGCAGCAGCAAGTCGAAGGTCAAGACTGTAAAGTTCAAGATTAATCTGATGCTCTGGTGCCACGTTATTCACCTTTATCCCCAAGATTAGGGGAGTGTCCAGAGTAGTGTCCACCAATGAGAGGTGAGGCGGGAAAGGGTGGCTAAACCCTCTCCCCTTTGTGTGTTTCCCACCTGGGCGAGGGGCAGGATGCCCCTGAACCGGTTCCAAGCGGTGTATGCAGAATGAGGTCTCTGCAGCTGCCTACGTGCAACTCTGAAAGGACATTTGGTGCACCCACCCTGTTCCAATCCACATTATCCTGTCTGGGGAGATGCTAGCACCTCCCTGCCACAGGAGCCCTATTGTCCAGCTGGCGAAGCTGGGGTTTTCCCCGGCAACAGCCAGCCAGGGTCGTGTAGGTGGCGAGCAGTAGCCATTTTGTGTTACTTGTGCACTTTTAAATTGGTGTCCAAATTCTACCGCTTTTCCCATATCTCCCCTCTAGCAGGGGGGAATCGTACCCTCATGCCCATGGCTGTACTGGGGGTATGATTCCTACATGTTTGACAAGCAAACACGATATGGTTCTGTGTAGCCATACTCAAGTAATCGCGTTATCGCGATAGACTTATAATGCGGTTAAGAGTATATGGTATGGCTACACTACAAACAACCCAGCAATGATTTTACGAAGGTTGCAGGGAGGCCCTACTCACGTATGGGTCCCCCATCACACATACCTCAGCACCCTGTCTTGTAGGATTACCAAGGCCTGCTATAGGGGTACCTATGAGAGTATATGTGTTGTAATGGGGTGGGATAGAGGGTACCTAAATCCCTGTAAGGGGTGCTAGCACCACCTTACCCAGACTACAGTAGTGGTCTGGTGGTGTCGGTTTGTATGGCTGTCCCAGGGTGGCACAATAAGTGCTGCAGCCCTGGTAGGCCTACTGAGGGACCCATGCCCTGGGTACCATCTACAAGGGACTGTCAGGGCATCCTCAGCATACAATTGGGTTGTACCTAGGGTACTCACATCGTTTAACAGAGGGAGCAGATAGGCTGGGGTCCTGGATAGCAGGGCCACAGCCTGGCTAGAGTCATAAAACAGCAAAAACATCAGCAAAAAGTTGGGGGCAACTATGCAGTCGATGACACTCTCCTACAGTGCGTGTCAGCAAGGGCTCTTAGCCGCATGTGGAAAGCATCCACGGATTCACCTTCGCGCTGTTTCGCTTGGCAGAGTTTAAAGTGTTCATAATCTGGATTGACCTGGGGGTCGAAATGCGCGGTCAGAGCCGCAACCGCTGCCATGTAGTCATCTGGGTTCCCCGTGTTCGGCAGGTGTTTGAATAGGAGGTACACTTCTTCCCCTGCGTAATGTAGGAGGAGGGACCTTTTAACCGCACCGTCCGTCTCCCTGAATCGGATGAAATAGTTTTCCAGTCTGCCTAGCCAGGTCTACCATCGCGGTGCGGCTGTCGTGGGGTCAGCGGCTTTGCTGAATGGGGGTAGGACCCCTGACGGGGGGTGATGGGGCAGCGCCCTTGCTTGGCCGGGCTGGTCAGTGTCACTCATCGTGGCGCGGGAACCACGTGCCAGCTGCGCTTGCCAAATGGTCTGTGACTCACTTGCCTGTAGTGTCCCCTTCCAGGCAGCTATGCCGTGTCTCACCACCGGGTGATGCACCCTTCAGGCCTTCAGGGTGTGCTTGCTGCACCGTGGCTGGTGGTGTGGTCTTGTGGTCTCCAGGAAGGTTGTGTGGGCCTCCTGGACACTGCAGCCGGTGGACGTGTCAATTATCTGTTTAGTTCCACGAAAATTGGTGCAGGGGCCCACCCTTGTCGCCAGTGTTGTGCTGCAAGGCCCTGCTCTGCAGCGTGAGGTGTGGGGTGGGGAAGCGAGCCACTCGATCGGGGCCCCGTGCGCGCAGCGCGCAATATCCACACATACGCGGTATCTCAGTCGGGCGCGAACTGCCGAGTTCGCCCGCCCATTTATTTTTTATACTCGTGCGCTCACGTCAGCCGATGTGAGCGCAACTCACGCAATTACTCTTCGTGCTCTAGCCGAAGGCCAGAGCGCTAACTGTAACACAACACGGGGGGGGGTCCATTCTCCTCGACTACACCATCTGTGGTGAATAGAGGGTTTTTAAAGCACAGCGGGCCAGTAAAGTAGTTCTCAGCAAGACCGGATGTAAGTCACGTTTGGTTAGATTTGCAGTGTGTGCACCTGTTCTCATCCATAGTAACCCTACATCACACTTGGGATTTCCAGGGCGTGGAAGGTTTTAGCTCTGGCTTGCATTTAGTAACCCCGATACTGCATTTACACCTAGTTTTCTCGTGGGTCTTGAAGAAAAAGTGTCAGGATCGTAAATTAATACTCTTTCCTTTCATCTGGCCAGTGGACAGCAAATAACCGGTTGTTGAAGAGCTTCGCGTGGGACAGAGGGTGAACTTAAAATGCCACTGGCAGTCAGAGGTGTGATGTCCTTTCAGCTGTTTCTTGCTTTTCTAGGAAGGGAATAGCCATAGCAGCACAGAACCTGTACCCCAACTTGTAGCATACCCATGAACACTACTAGCTGCAGATTCATACATAGGAATGCCCTTCTGGGAAATATTTGCCCACAGCACATGAAGACTGACTTAAGCCTGTGAAATGGTTTAACAGATAGAATGGAGAGTATTTTGCCATCAAGTTCGTGGGTGAGGCATGGAATAGAACTTGGGGTAATATGAAGTAATAGAATGACATGACACTTTTGTATTTTGAACACTTTTGAATACATGAGGCTGGCTTCTAACCAAAGGGATGGGGCTTGATCAAAACAATTGAAGATGATTTTGGAAAAACCGGAGCTGTCATAGTATGGGGAAAAGGCTGTGTGTCGTACACAGTGGCAGGCAGGAAACTGAGTATAGCAGAGAGACCATGCAAAACTAACCCCATCCTCATTTGATTTTCAGAGTTTGAGTTATGACTCTTTTGAACAGGAAACCATAACTCCCAGACAGAAAAGACCCGCTCTTACTATTCTCAACTTAAAGCTCTGCTCCGTCTGCTAATCTTGCCTTCTCGCTCCCACCCACTTGAATTATTGTTAAAGACATGCCATATCTAACCGTGATGGCCTCTCAGAAGCCCCTCTCTCCTCTTCCTCCCTCTTTAGCTAACTATCTGAGGGCCCTGACGAGAGGTCTGCCTTTGAACACGGAAGCAGGTGGGCCGCCTTTCAAGGACTTTCTTTGGCTTCCCTAGTATCTTGAACAGGGCACCCTTATTTCAAGCTTTCTGCTATCCCCATTCCTCCCACTGCCATCCATCATCCTGAAATGCGCCTTTTTCTCTCCCTTGATCCCTCGGGCCCAGTTGTATGACGAAACATGCATGCCTTTACCATGCCGTCTTTACTACACATGCATATTTTTCACGAATGTGCCTTTACCACACATACCTTTACCACGAACATTTTATTTGTAAAGGCATATGTGTGATAAAAAAATAACAGGCAAGTATAGCCTCTACAGAGAGATGGAAGTAAATTTTGTACTGCACAGTGATAAATTTGGAACAAGGGGATACTGGCCTAGTGACTACTTAATTATATGGCACTGCTTAAGATGTTCGTATTACAGGTGCAGAACACGAAATGTCGATTAACAATGTGCAATTTGTGAAATGTTGATCTTCAGTCCCTTTTCTTCAAAATTTTTTCTATTTTTGAAGATAAAATTCCTTTGAATTGTTTTTAAAATTGTGTTTTGTAGCTTTGAAGAAGACCTTTGGGACGAAAAGCAGTGGCTACATATGAATTCTTTTGAACAAACACAATGAAATCTGTGTGTTATGTTGAATAATTCGGTTAGTTTGTACTGAGCTGATTTTTAGATTGTCATAACTATAAAAAAAACTGTGTTGCTGAGCCATCTAATTTATTAAATATAATATATATGCACACATGCATACACCCTTACCACCCAAATACCCACCCTAAACCCTAAAATTTCCATTGCCACCCCAAAACCCACACCCATTCTAAAAATCACCCTTAAAACCAAAAAACCTACACCCACGCTAAAATTAACCTTGCTACCAACAAGCCCATACCCACCCAAAAAATACCCTTGCCATCCAAAATCCCATACCCTACCAAAACTCTAAAAATACCCTTGCCACTCTAAAACCCACACCAAACCCTAAAATTACCCCTTTTAGCCAAAAACCCATACCCACCATAAAAATACCCTTGCTACCCAAAAACCCACACCCATTCTAAACCCCAATATATATATATATATATATATAAATACACTTACCTGCAAAACACTTAAATTTTAGTTGTAAAGGCATAGTCCTAAAAGCCTGCGTGGTAAAGGCGAATGCGTTGTAAAGGCATGCGGGGTTCGGCCGTCGTTGTAAAGGATGTTTCCCTTCGGACCTTCTTTATTTTTGTGTTTCTTTTGCTCCTTTGGGCCCAATGCCTGTGGCAACTACATGTAAAGCACTGGTTGCTATGCGGCATACCAACTCTTTCAGAAGAGCTGCTACATATACACATCATCTTCGTCATTCCTTCTTTAATTGTGCCTTCCCTTACTCTCTGCTTTGCTCTCTTGATATATGCCCCCTCCCACTGAGGCAGCATTAGGTATACAAAGAGTGATCTAGATGAGCAACATTGCAATTAACTTCAGTCAACATTTTCTTTACTTTAAAGCACAGATTACACCCCTCCACCCCATACAGATGATAGGCAGCAGCGTGTGAGAATGAATATCTCGCAGTCGCTCTTTTTGCCTCCACTTAAAGCGCATCTCCAACACCCCCCCCCAACATAAGAGCCTTCATTCCTATGGTGTCACCACCCATACCAAAACTAGGCTACAAACTAAACCCACCTTCTCAACCAAGCACAGTGGTATGTATAAGTGAGCATTTAGGTCACTCATACTTGCTACAGCCCATGCTGGGGCACAATTACATCTGTGCCACATCAGGAAAGTGAGAGCGACCACCATTAGTCCATAACCCACAACACAACTTTATATATGACTCGGAAACAGTTAAGATGCACTTTAAGGGCCAACATTCGTAAAAGCTTAATTGATGCATTTAACTTTTAACACTTTTTAGGTCTCGGCTACAGGACGAATTTTAGGTGCATGGTTGTGAATCACCTTTTGTGGCTATATCAGGAACAAACTGTGGGCTTAGAGCCCACCCACTCAGTGGAGGTTACAACAATTCATAGTGGTGAGCGAGCAAACTCCTACTGAGAGACGCCAGCAGTGCCTTTAGGCTTGGTGTCAGCAGGGGGGCATATTTACAAGCCCCTAATGCCATTGCTGCGTCACCTTTTCTGACGCTCCGGTGGCATTGGGTCATTCAACATATTCACCAGGTGACACTAATCCACTTAACGCCACCTTGTAAATGTGCCCCTTTCCGCAGCGACAAAGGGCAAGGCAATGGGTGTTGCAGTGGGCGTTCCACCTCAACACCCATTGGTTTTTGATGCTGCTGGGGCAGCACCAAAAACTAAGGCCATGTAATGCCTGGTCTCAGGATGGCGATACAAGGAGAAATTATTTATTTATCCTTGTTTTTTGCTCTGTGTGCACACATAGAAAGAACAAATTTCCATTAAAGATTGTTTATGGACAAGAAAGTGTCCCTTCATGTACATAAACAATCGCCTCTGCAGCGCAGGCACCCTTGCAACCAGGGGCGTAACACAGTCCCCCGCATTCCCTGTGGTGCAGGGGCCCCCCGAGCTGCAGGGGGCCCCTCAGCAGAATGCACAGGCCTGAGTGTTCCGGAGTGGGGCCCCTCCGTGTACATTGCAGGGGGGCCCCTTAAACTTTCGTTATGCCACTGCTTGCAACATGACGGCAGGGGGCCTGCGCTGCCCCTAGGCAGCTTTTTTAGCGATAGGGGTAATGCAGTGGTGCGCCGTATTTTTGTAAATGCGGTGCATCTTTGAAAATGTCGTAGCGTGGCATTGCCAAATGTAGCGTAACACCACGCTCCGGCATTTTCTTGTAAATATCTCCCAGGTTTTAAAACAAGCCATGACGTAAAGCCCTGGAGTTGAGGCTGAATGCAGTGCATGTTTCGCCTATCAGCGGGTCAGAAAGGTGCGACTGCAGACCCCAGCAAAATAAAATAAAAAGCTTGCAAGCAATAAACAGTAATCAAATCGCTGACGTGCATTGCATTAAGGTTTTTGAAGTTAAAATGTCAATGTAATGCATGTCAGCGATTTAGTAACTGTTTACATTTCTGATTCCTGTTGGGCTCTCCACTAAATGTGTTCCTGAAGAAGGCGGGGAGTACAGTGCTTAGCTGTCTGATGGCTCTGTGCACAGTCCTCTCTTCCTGTTGCTACTGTGGGCAGCGACTGGTGAGCCGCACAGTCTGTTTCGGGACAAGCTGCTTGATCTGTTGATGCCCGGTAGGCTGTGTGGGTAGTTAGTTACTTGCTCGCTCTTCGGTATGCATTTCACAGAGCCTATATGCTTGTTGGCGCTGCACACGGTGCCTGGTTTCTTGTTGGCGCTGCACACGGTGCCTGGTTTCTTGTTGGCGCTGCACACGGTGCCTGGTTTCTTGTTGGCGCTGCACACGGTGCCTGGTTTCTTGTTGGCGCTGCACACGGGGCCTGGTTTCTTGTTGGCGCTGCACACGGGGCCTGGTTTCTTGTTGGCGCTGCACTCGGTGCCTGGTTTCTTGTTGGCGCTGCACTCGGTGCCTGGTTTCTTGTTGGCGCTGCACTCGGTGCCTGGTTTCTTGTTGGCGCTGCACAGGGGGCCTGGTTTCTTGTTGGCGGCTGCTTACAGATCTCGGCTTCTTGTTTTAGATCCACACGGTGCTTTGTTGTTTTTTGGTTCCGTGCAAGGAGGCTGACTGGATTCTGTCACTGCGCAGCGTGCACTGTTCCTGGATGTCTGGGGGTGCCACACCGTTGCCTGGCTGCATATGTTTCATGCAGTTGGTACTTTCTTGCTTGCTGGTGATGGTTTTTAATGCCGACTGCCCTCCTCTTCTCCTTGGGCGTCCTTCCCAGCTCCGGAGACTCCGATACTCCTGGCTGCCTGGTTTAGCTCTCTTTCAGTGGGACCTCTTCTGGGAACGCCGTGGCGGCTCGGGAGCCGTTGCCAGGAGACGAGGGATGCGAAAGGTGCCTGGGGCATGCCGGAGGTACTGGGAGATGCCCGGGGGACTTCAGCTTGGACCTGGATTACAGAGTGCCCTGAGAGTCTGGGTGCAGGGGCAGCTTCTTTTACTCTAGTAGAAACGAACAGTAGGGATTGTGGGTTTACCCAAGTAAGGCCTCCAATAGGTAAACTACCCCACAACTCAGTAGCGTTGCCCGTGTCACGAGCCCTAGAGCAAGGCAGAAAATACCCCCGGCTGCTGGCTGAATTATTAAACACAGAGGTAATCTGGTTCAGTGGGCTCCTCTAACACGGTGCCAACTACGCATGCTGCACCAACGGCAACTGTGCCACCACTACTAACCAGCGGGATCACTTGTGATGCAGATTGAAGTGCTGTGATGCATCAGCAGCGTTTGGAAGGAGCTATGCTGTGCTTTGCTGCCAGATTATCCTTCATGGTTCTCTCTTTGTGACAAAAAGTCTAAGTGAAATCTGAACCGATTGCTTTCAGATCTTTATAACGGGTGCATTATCTCACTGTGCTGTCTACAAGTTAACACGAAGCGTTACCACAAAAGCCCATAAGGACAGTTCATTCCTCGGTCTTGTCTCCTCCTGCATTGTGGGACTTGCAGTTCTACACAAATGCATAACTACAAAAGCCGGCATGCACTGGGAGATCTACTCACCCGGACACAAGGCGTCCTGAGACCCCAACCGCCTTGTGATAAACTGAATGGAGCTACATCGGTTACCGGCTTTCACCCCGCGTTAAGGAGCTGCATTTTTACATCAGTCAGTAAAAGGAACCTGCTCGAGCATTTATTTACATTTACTATGATAAAGAAACAACAAAAGATGTGCAGTTTTATCTGTTTCTATTTTCTTATAATGTATTGGGTCCCAGAAGCCTCAACTATTCTTTTTCTGTCTTTGAAAAAGGCTGGAAAGAGCAGGGCCGGACTGGCCGGGGCGGTCATCGGGCATTTTCCCGGGAGGTTGGAAGGGCGGGGGTGGGGAGAGAGGGGAGTGGTTTGGCATCAGTGGGGCCGTTTTTTAGGCCTCGCGGAGCCAGCGCATGAGCTGCTCTGCGAGAAATTTAGTGAGTGGCTTTTTGAAAGTGCTACCAGAGTCTTTTGCTGGCCTCAAGCTTGCGTTCACGCGCGCAGCCGCTATGTGGGTTTCTGTCAAGGCTCATTAAGCCTTGCGTGCCTCTCTCTTGGAATCTCTTTGAAAATTCTGTGCGCCTTCTCCTCGTGTTATCTGTGCCTCTCCTCCTGTTATCCCTGGCGCGAGCGGCACCCCGCCACTAGTCCGTGATAAGATCCTTCTGTGCTCAACCAGCGCCCTGACTCTTCGCTGTATTTTGTAATCGGACCGCAGCTTAGACACCCCCACCTACTGTTTTAATTATCCGGTCAGCTGCGCACTTGCTGTCGTGGTTGAAGATGTTTTGATGTATGGCCCTTCATCTGGCAGCCGAGTGCTGTTTATTGCGTGGATATCCTTTAATTTTCGTGAATCGATTAATTTCATCGGGTCTACCGTTTTCTGCAAGCCTGCGTCTGTTTATTCTGCAGTGCTCATATTAACTGTTGTTGTCGTTATTAGAATTCAGAGACAGTAGCTGTCGATAAGGTTGTTGCCTGATAGATTTACCATTGGCTACATCAATATGATATTAAGTCACTTTTGTTTAACCTTAGACATGTGTAAATAATCAAGAAAGCTCATTAATTAACTGCAGAATCATTTTTTTCCCCACGTGCAACGTTTAGAATTGACGAGATAATGAGACCATCAAAGTTACATTTTTGTGGCACTGAGACTTTCGGAAGGTATTACATGCATTTTCAGACACTATAAGGGACATTTCATTTCAATAATAGTTTGGATAAAAACGTTTTTTCCCCCCCTCATTTTTCTTCAACCTCATCTTAGTGTTCATGTTCTGGGTTACTCGTCCAAAGTGTTTTTCTAAAAATTAAAGGGGGTCATTCAGTTTGTGGCCATATGACCTGCAGTTGTCCCGTTCTGGAGGCTACACGTGCATTGATACCAAGTATGTGCCAGACAGAGAAAGTAGAGAAGGAAGATCGCAGAAATTCAATATTTTGCTTAGATTTTGGAGTGATGGATGACATGGAGAAAGGACTACTTTTGCACAATGCATATTTGCTTTGAACGCCACATTGTACTGGAGGAGGATGTAGCACAGCTGCCAGAGCTGCCAACTCGGGAGCTGGAGACCTGCGTTCAAGTCTCTGCATCTGCCCAACATCCAATCATTCTGGGTAATTCACTTAATCTGCCCGTGCCCAAGGAAAGCACCTGGATACCCTCACGGGTGATAAGCCACTCTATATAAATCTACAAACTTAATAACCTGGCAATTCACAAAAACATTAGGATTACAGGAGGTAGGATTATAGACGTACTCCTTTACTTACCCGTAGCTATCTTTCTGAATCAGCCCCAAAATGTCCAACTCTCTATTAGTAACATTTCAAATAGGGCTCTGTCCTTTCTAATTGTACTAACTATGTGAACAGTCTATGAATAGTCCCATTTTAGATATTTTGGGGCAATTCACAATTATATTCAAGTGTAGTTTAGAGTACTCCATGCATACTGCTTTCCGTACTCTAAAATACCTTTATGATTAAGACCCAATTTGTTTAAAGAAAACATGTATATTTTAACAGTGTTAGTAGTTGGTTCGTTGTGCCTGTTATGAAACACTTTTGACTTTTATTTCAACAAGCATTGATTTGTTAAGTTACAGTTTCCTATCAGAGGCTGTGTTGCCCAAACAGCATACTATGTCACTTAAACGGCACCTGTGATTTGTAGGAAACGCTGCTTTTGCTTACACTTTTTAAGGGAATAACTGACGATGGAGACATAATGTGAAAAATTAACTGAAAGAGTGGGTAACCATAATTGACAAAGCTGCAGCATAAAGCATATAATTATAATGTCATCTGGCTACATCCTAAAATGATCAAACAATACTCTCATAGGAGAACCTGGTATGTTTGATCTGCCTTGATCCATGTCTTGGTATTGGACTTTGCCAACAAAGTTGGTGCAGATCTGCTATAACTCTCCATTTTCATAGTGAATATAATGAACACCTACCGCCTATGTTAAGTTTTGATCAAGAAACTTCAGTTTTTGCAGCAACATAAAACAGGTTTCTATTAACACATGTTAATCTAGTGATCTCAAATTGTGTGACAGCACTACACTGTAAAAGAAACCAGCATTGGCATAGCCAAAAGGTCTCGCCTTTGGGACCTTACAAGTGTTTAGTTATC
Source organism: Triturus cristatus (assembly GCF_964204655.1). Taxonomy (NCBI): domain Eukaryota; kingdom Metazoa; phylum Chordata; class Amphibia; order Caudata; family Salamandridae; genus Triturus; species Triturus cristatus. Next base: position 910,298,869 of record NC_140588.1, read on the forward strand.
CAGCACAATATCCTTGGTGCAACCACATCAACTGTTGCATGGCCAAACACTAATAAGGTCCCAAAGGCGAGACCTATTGGCTATGCCAATGCTTGTTTGTTGCTGGGGTAAAGTTTTGCAGCAGTGCTGAAATATCAGGCCTGAAAAACAAAGGCTACAGTGCTTCACACTTGCAGCTTCACCAACCCCCCACCAAACCTTGTGGGCTGGTCCTACAAAATTGCCAGGGCTGCTTTGGGTTCCCAGTCCAGCCCTGGGAAAGAGTAAAAAAACAAAAAAAGCACAAGACGCTCCCTGATAACCCTGAACATTCAGTACTATTGGCAGTGCGTACGGAAGAATGCCACCAGCATCCAACATATTTAGCACTCCATGGACTTTCATAACTCTATTTCTGGAATATTGCTTGAATATATAAATAAAAAATAAAATATTAATTTAACTTACCCTTTGGCTGCACTCCAGTCCTCTGAGCACGGGTCCCCAGAGCCAACTCAAACTCAACTCAAACAAACATCTCATTCAGTCAGTCCTAATTGACGCAAGCAGAACGGCAAAGACTAGCCTTAGAAGGCCAAACTTCAATAACCTGAGGAATGTGATACTAATCCCTGAAAAGCAAGAATCGCCACTCATCAAACCACAAAAACCTATTTCGTGTCTACTGCTCAACTATTGATCAGCAAAGAAACATGCCGTGGACATAGCTGACCTCATCTTAAACCATGAAATAGACATAACTATTCTAACAGAATCGTGGCTCTCTGACTCATCCTCCCCATGCCTAGATCTATTAGTCCCCCCAAACTGATGTATCGTGAGACTAGACAAACCTAACAAAAAGGGCGGAGGCATAGCCTGTATACATAGATCCGATATAGCCATTACAAAAGTGCAATCTGACCCCTTAGAGTCTTGTGAATATCTCGGTCTGTCATTAAGATCATCAGATAATCAAACTTGCATACTTCACGCATTTTACCAACCTCCCGGTAAAAACACCTTGTTCATAGACCAGCTGATGGAAATTGTCACAGCAAACTCTACTCCCCGTTCTAATCATATTTTTCTAGGAGACTTCAATCTTCACTGGGAGGATCATACCGACAATCAGATCAAGCTACTCAAAACCTTCCTTGGAGAACAATCGCTGGTTCAAGAATGCCACCTACCAACCCATTCGAAAGGCTCCACCCTAGACTGGATTATCTCGAAAGAAAAAGCTGTCGACAAAATAGCGATCACCCCCTGCGACTGGTCTGATCAACACATCATTACCTTCCAAATACCCCACATAAAAAAAGAATACCTCATCACAACCGATGAAACCCAGAAAATGGATTCGCGACACCAGAGGGCTCAAAATGGAAAGTCTCGCAGCACGCTGTGAGGAAGAATTGCAACCTCCAACCTCCAAATAACCTAGTAAACGTCAGTGACCTCACGGAATACTACAACAATACGATGACGAGCATAATAGAGGACATAACCCCTTTAAAACTCAAAAGGATCCCTGACAAAGACAAAAACCCCTGGTTTAATGGATCCCTCAACGGAGAAAGACGATCACTCAGACTCACAGAGCGGAAATGGCGACAACACCCTTCCTCACCACACTTAACACTACTAAGACAGGCTTGAAAGGTCTACTATAAAAGCATCCTAAATTCAAAAAAAGACTTTATTAGGGAAGAACAGAATAATGCAAAAAACAGACCGAGGAAACTCTTCCAAATACTAAATGATCAGTCCAATAAAACGGCCAAATCTGCACCAACAGCTACAATATCAAACATAAGCAGCGAAGAATTCTCCTCCTTCTTTACAGCCAAAGCCATATCGATGGAGAGGGAGCTCAAAAAGGCAGCGGATTGCCCTTTAATCAAGACGAACACCCCAGCCAAGCCTCATTCTCAACCAGTGCTGAAAAGACCTAAAAATAATGCGTTATGGTCAGAATTCAAGCCTGTCTCTGATTATCGCGACCATAAAACCAATCAATCACTTCAACGATCCTCTACCTGTGCTTGTCTACAATCAACCATCTGCTCATCCCCTCATGGACAAAGATTATTAACGCTTCACTATCGCAAGGCTCACTACTGGACTGCTTAAAAATAGGACAAGTCACTCAAATTTTAGAAAAAAAACAACCGAGAACCCCGCAGACTTGAACAACTTTAGCCCAGTAACAAACATGCCCATGCTAGCTTAAGTCCTGGAAAAAGGTGCACAACAACAACTGAGCCAACACACCGCAGACTTCAAACTGCTGAATGACTTCCAATCAGGTTTTAGACCGAAACAAAGCACTTAAACAGCAATTCTGCACATAGTGGACGATGCTATACTTGTCCTCGGCCGCAACGAAACCTGTCTCCTAATCCTACTTGACCTTTCAGCAGCATTTGACACTGTAAACTATATTAAAATGCTAGCTCGCCTGAAAAATAGGATGGGCTTAGAGGGTACAGTCCTAAAGTGGTTCGGCTCGTTCCTAGAAAACAGATCGCAAAAATTCATAGTAAACCAAACTTTATCTGCTTCATCCAGAAATTTTATCAGGGTACCACAGAGCTCAACAGTGTATACCCTGCTCTATTCAACTTGTACGTAGAGCCACTCACTGATATCTTACAGCAAGCAAACATCTCCTTCCACATGTAAGCTGACGATACACAGCTATACATAAAGATCACATCGACAGAAGAGATCGGTATCATGAACCAAGCATTAAAGAAAACTCTCCATTGGCTAACCAGTACTCACCTCAAGCTTAACCCACAGAAAACTGAATTCATATTTATTTCCCCCCAGGAAAGCACCACGAATTTCATGGAGTGGACCAAACTAATCACGGCGCTAAACTGTATCCCAGAGATTGTAGACTCAACCAAATCCTTGGGCATTATGCTAGACAAAAACCTGAACATGCTTGCACATATCAACACGATGGCAAAAAACGCCTGCTTCCATCTAAGCTACCTCCAAAAACTGAAACCTTTCATAAACAACGCAGACCTTAAAACTGCAGTCCAGGCACTAGTCCTATCAAGGATTGAATAGGGTTGCACAACACTAGCCGGTCTTCCTAAGATCTCAACAGCCCCACTAAAAGCTTGTCTCAATGCGGCTACAAGACTTATAACTGGATCCATAAAATTCGACCATCACCCCTCGTCTGAAAGCGCTCCACTGGCTGCCCTACAAAGCAAGAATACAGCTAAAAATGGCATGTATCACTCACAAAGTGATACATCACAATACACCCAGGTACCTCCCACAGAAAATCACTGTATCAGGAGGTTGTCGGGTTTCCCGGAGTCATGGAGATCTATTGCTAAAACTGGCCATTTTCCGAAAGAAAAAAAAAAAAATTATTATCGAGCTTTCTCTGGCGCAGCACCAAGAATTTGGATTGCTCTCCCCCATAACAATGGAAAAATTTCGTCCGTCGCGGCTTTTAAAAGCTCAGCCAAAACTGAGCAAATTTCTGCCATAACTCCAGCGGGCCGGTCATTATCAGAGGACCCTCTCGTTTAATACAGACACTACCACACATCGACCAATAACATCCATCATTTCGATCTCGATTTTGTAAATTTGTATGTCATGCACAAATGTCTCTATAAGAATTCAATGTACAAATAATTTATGACCTCGTAACATAACTGTTGCTAGTAACTTACTGTATAATGATTAGGTTTTGAAACTGCAAGGTGTTTGTGTTATGATAAGTGGATAACATTATGTGAATGTAAAGCGCTCTGATACCCTATTAGGGTCAAGTTTGCGCTATATAAAACACCAAAAATAAATTTAAAAAAATAAATAAAAACCCCACTAACCAATTCAGATGCTGCTCTCATGCTTTTAACCGTTGCAAATTATAGGGGTTAGCCCTAATCACCCTGAATAACCTGAACTAAAACATATATAAATGAAAAGTGGTGAAATGCGGGTACGAATTCTTATGTTGTTCGTTATCCAATGATTACACAAATTGATCACCAGCGCTATCTGCATAATTTCTGCGAATTCATTTTAACATTTTTGATAAGCTTATAATCGTTCACTCTTGGAGAGGGTACCTGGGTTCTACCGTGTAGCAAAGCCCATTAAACATACACAAAGAAACCAAATGAGCAAAACATGTATAAGGGACAATCAAAACACAAAGTTTCACATACATAAAACATATCAAAAGCTCAACACCAAATGTACCAACTAGGAAGTTATTTTTTTCGCTCTTCCAGTTGTTTTTATCAAATATGGCTGTGTTCTTGGTTTTTACACAGTCCATGGTGGAGATAGTCTGTGATTTGTACACACGCGAGGAGCAATTTTGCCCTCTATATTCTTTGATGTATATCAAAATGTCTTTGAAAATGAAAGAAAATTATAGAGACTCCTCCATTAGAAGTGCCGACGCGTTTTGGGTAGCCCTGTCGTTGCAGACGACTAATGGAGAATAATACTAACTTTTTCCTTGTTTCACAATATCTGGCTCTAGTGGTCAAGTTTTGTTGACTATGCTCACCTGAGCGTCATCTGCCGGTGCACCAATCGTAATGTTGTGTTGCACCTGTCTGAATGTGTATATGTATTCATATCCCTCTTATAGGTACTTCGTCTTTCTTCCATCCTGAAGTGGCCTGCAGTTTCTAGGCTGAAACGCGTCCGCACTTCTAATGGAGACGTCTCTATAATTTTCATTCAATTTCAAAGACATTTTGATACACATCAGAGAATATAGAGGGCAAAATTGCTCCTAATGTGTGTACAAACCAAAGACTATCTCCACCATGGACTGTGTAAAAACCAAAGAACACAGCCATATTTGATAAAAACAACTGGAAGAGCAAAGAAAATAACTTCCTAGTTGGTACATTTGGTGTTGAGCTTTTGACGTATGTTTTATGTATGTGTAACTTTGTGCGATGATTGTCCATTATACATGTTTCGCTCATTTTGTTTATTTGTGTATGTTTAATGTGCTTTGCTACATTATAGAACCCAGGTACCCACTCCAGGAGTGAACAATTATAAGCTTATCAAATATGTTATGATAAATTCGCAGAAATTGTGCAGATAGCACCGCTGATTAATTTGTGTAAGCATTGGATAACGAACGACATAAGAATTAGTTCCCGCATTACACAACTTTTCATTTATTCATGCTGTTAACCAGCACGAGAGAAGCGCCAGGATTGGTTGGGGTGGGCTGGCTCAGCATTCATACAGGCACTAGGGGCCTGTGTCATCTATCCACCTGGCTGTCTAACACAGCTTGGGCTGGAGAAGTTTAAAATGTGTATGTCAGGCTGGCCACCGCAAGACAACTGGCCAAAGCGGCAAGTGCACTTTAAACTGGTGTAGCCAGCCACCACTCCTCCCTGCTCCTAGTCTGCAACAATGACCCCGCAATGCCCTCAACCTCCGCTCCGGCTGGCAGAGCAAAAAATAAAATGGTAATAAAATCGCCTTATTACCATTTTATTTTTCACTTTTGCTGTGCCATAGCAGGAGGCGCGACGCTCCTCCGCCCAAATGGAGAAGTCACTGCTGCACCCACTGCATGCGTTTTTCAGCTCTTTCCCGTGTTCTTGTTGCGTTCTTGCTTGTGTGCATCTCTTCTACTTCCTTGTTGTTCTCCCTCCTCATGAGCTGCCTTTCTCTTGCCCGGTCCACTACCTATTGTTTCTCCGTTACTTAGTTCTCCGTTGCTTCCACACCCACTGCCTTTTCCAGAAAAAATATTTTATTTAATATATTTGTTTATTTAGAGAGAACCAGGCTGGAAATTGTTGATGACCCTTCTGCCCTAAAAAACAAAGAATAAGCACTTTCCCGCTACATTTTCGACTCGTATATCAGTGCAAGCTGTCTAGTTGTGAAAGACGTATTGTGAACCTACAGTGGGCTTATGCCCAGCCATTGATTACCATTGGTTATCTTTATTGTCACTCATTTACTTGCTTCTTATTCAATCACTTGCTGTCCTCTTTTTCTTTTTGTCCCTCCCTGGAGCATAGACAGTTTTCAATCCTTTTGATTGGCTGACTTGTATCCTTCCACTGGTCTCATTTTGGGAACTACTTATTTCTTTTTCATTCGGCATTCCATTTGAGTGCATGGGTTTTCTAGCTCCCTCCCTCATGTGCTGCTTCCCCCACCTAATTCCTAGTCCCTTGCGGTGTGTTACTCCTAAACCCCCCTCTGTTTGTCTATAAAAGCACAGCAACAGGAATATTTATGCTTAGATATGGCGGAAATGCAGACTTTAAGAGTTGTTTTTGTTTTATCTACTGCATTCCACATATTGCATAAAAGTATAAGCGTTGACACAAATACCTTTATGGTGGTGAAGGAAGGGCCATCTGCAGCACTCACTCAGTTGGCATCTAAGGCAGGTGTACTTAGCATGAATAGTCTCTGCGAGGCCCATAAATCTGCTCCCTTACCTACTGCAGACAACCAAATTGCGGAGTCCTGTGGAAAGTAAATTGGGCTTTGGCAAGTGTTTCAACTTTACATTCTGACACTTCCTTATTCTTTTTAAGTTCTGTTCAAAGTTTCCTGAGTGAAAAGTATTTGAAAAATACATTATTCCATTTATAAAGATTGAAGCATTGAATTCAATGTACTGTTTTGAGATACCATTAGATATGTGTTTGCTTTTTTTAAATAATACTTTACAGACAAAGTCAACAGCTCAGCAACCTATTGGCTTTGATAATGCTTGTTTATTTCCCGATCCGCTTTGGATCGGTCAAAAAAAAAAAGTGCCTCCTGCATCATCTTGTAAGCATGTTTGTGTGATGGCATGTTATCACTCATGGCGTGCCTATAAAATGACTGCGCGCTTTGGTTTTCTCTTTGTTATGTTTCACCTCAACAGTGTGCATGCACTGTCGGTAAAATCTGTTGTTAACAAAAAAAGCTTAAAACAGGCTTGGAGCCCGTCCATTACTTACCATTGGTTGGCTTCCATGTCTCTCTTGTTATTTTACTTCTAAAGGATCTGAGCCTCCTGCTCCATCCTGTTTCCTCCAGGAGCTTCCATTATGTGTCCCTGCCATAGAGCATGGACCTAGTACAGCTTCCTGTCTGCGGCCAGTGCCCTTCCACTGGCCGCAGGTTCCTGGAGATACTTTTTATTTTACTTTTTTACGTGCATGTGTCTTCTGACCTTCCCTCCTCCCACCTTCCGAGTTCTTGCCCTCCACACCTCTCGCTGCCTCCATTGTGTTGCTGAGCCCTCTCTCCTCCACCGCACCTCCTTTGTGTTTGCTTGTGTCTTGCCTGCTGTGCTCCCGCTGTCCGTTGTTGGTGCTCGCTTCCTCCTTGCACGCATCTCCTTCATGCTGCTTTACCAATATCCTCTACCTTCTGCTAGCGCTTATTGCTGCTTCTTTCCCCTCACCTCCTTTGTGTTGCTTTTTTCTCACCTCCTGTTGTTGTTGCTTGCATCCTCCTCCCCGCGCATCCCTCATGTTGCTTGCCCCCTATCACTGTCGGCTGTTGCTCCTTACCTTGTCCCCTGCACCTCCGTTTTATGGCTTGCCCCCTCAAGCTTTTTAGGTCGAGCCTGAGCCAGCATGCAGGCACTGATCTGGCGATCTGCTGTAGTGGAGTATGGAAGAGAAGGCCCACCCACTCTCCGCCTATATCTCCCATTGCCTTGTATCTTTGTTCTTCGTAAATGCTGGCTTCTGATTCCTTAATAGGCTTGTTAGTTCCTCCATAGTAGGGCCATGTCTTCGTTTTATCACACCCCCCCAGGCTACTGGCCCCTTTACTTCGGTTTTTACACTGGACCTGTTATTTAGTCTGTAAGCACCATTTACTTTATTGAGTTTCTCCTACTTCAGGCACGACGACTTTCGCCTCCAGCCCATTTAATTGAAACTAATCTTTGCGGCGAGGTCTGTCTTTTTTTCCCTAATCCTTCTCTGAGGAAGCTCACTTGCTCTCAATTACGGCCACACTGGGCCCTTGTATTTGGCTCTCGCTGAAAGCTCTCTTTTCTTGAAAGTTCGCCTTATTAACGCCATCCTCGCGAGTTCCTGCCTAACACGGCGACCTGGAGATGCTATCGCGGCCGGCTGTCGGATAAGGTTACCCCGGAAGCATTGTGGGGATAAAATTCTGTAAAAGAGGTGACAGGGGGCACAGCAGCTAGGACAGTGCAGGGGCTGTCCGCGAATTCAGATCAGCAACAGCCTTGCTGTTTACCTTGGAGCCCGGTTCATGCCTAGCATTGATACAGTGTGTTGGTAAATGTTTTCAACTATGATGGTCTTTTGTAGAACGGTAAAGACACACAGCTGATGGACAGAATGCAGAACAAATCAACACATTCATCACCAGTCAAGAGATCTGTGTTAAACCCATCATTCTTTGGCTCACCATGCCACCCCAGTTTAGACCTGGCCATATGCAAATCAGTCTTGACCCTGTGCCTCATGGGAACAGTCCAGCCTGAACTACCAAGCCAAGTCCTGCCTGGTCCGGAAACAAGCATCCTAGGACCGGTTTCGGGGTTTCACCCCTCATCAACCAGGATAGCTTGAATCCTGTGGCACAGTGAACCAGGGACCCATGTGTGGGCATACCCGGTGCACTTAGGGCGAGAAAGCAAAAGACACACAGTTGATGGACGGAATTCAGAACAAAGCAAAACATTCACCCCAGCCAAGAGATCTGGGTTAAATCCATCATTCTTTTGCTCACCATGTCATCCCAGTTTAGACCTGGCCATTTGCAAATCAGTCTTGACCCTGTGCCTCATGGGAACAGTCCAACCCTAACTGCCAAGCCAAGTCCGGCCTGAACCAGAAACATGCAAAAACAGTTGATGGACAGAATGCAGAACAATGTCAGGCATTCACCCCAGTACAGAGATCTGGGCCTAAATCCATCATTTTTTTGCTCACCATGCCATTCTAGTTTGAACCCAGCCATATGCAAAGTAGTTTTCACCCCTCATCAGCCAGGATTGCTTGAATCCAGTTCTTTTTGCATTTGTCACCCCGCGTGGGATGGGTATAGCCAGACGTGGGTCCCGTACTCTTCATGACACTGGAGTCAAGCTATCCAGGCTGAAGAGGGGTGAAACCCCGAAACCGGTCCTAGGATGCTTGTTTCCAGTTCAGGGAGGACCTGGCAGTTCGGGCTGGACTGTTCCCATTGGGCACAGGGTCAAGACTGATTTGCATATGGCTGGGTTCAAACTGGAATAGCATGGAGAGAAAAAAACGATGGATTTAGGCCCAGATCTCTGTACTGAGGTGAATGTATGACATTGTTCTGCATTCTGTCCATCAATTGCTCTTTTTGCATTGGTCTTTTGGAGAACGCCCACGGGCAGGCAGCTAGGCAGTGAATGAGTAGGGGGCTGGGGAGAGGGGGTGCTGGTCATTCCTCGCCTGTGCAGTCTTGGTGCAAGGCTGTGTTTCGATTTAGTTCTTTCACATGGGTGATAGACAGATATCACGAGAGGAAGGAACTTTTGTGGTGCCTGTGGTGCACTGGCGGGTAGAGATGGGAAACCGGCTTGACTCATCCGTTGACTTGCATTACAACTGACGCAACAGGGACTGGTGCACCCTGAGCTTCACTGCAGGGACCTTGGCCTGGGGTACCCTGTGCCACACCGCTTGAGACCCCCCATGACCCACCGTCTAGCACCTCGTGGGAGATCAAGGAGCTGAACCAGTCCTCTCACTGCCTCCTCTTACACTGGGGAACAGTGAAGTCCAGTGGTGGAGGGCAGGCTGGGGTCTTTTTGAACTGGTCGGCCTCCGTGTTGCAATGGACCTGTTCTTTGAGGCGGTGCAGTACAGTACAGTGCTTAATTTGAGCCGGTGCTTTCCACCAGCACTTATATGGTTTCCAGTGCACGGCACTGGCACCTAATTGTCAACACCATTCTTGGAACAGTCTGCCACATGGTGGCGCTGCTCATCTAATTTAGAGATGAGCAGAATAACAGTTGTTTAGGAATACCAAATACATTAAAATTGCTTATATCTGCCTGCCCAGTCATTCATTTAGCTTTGGGGACCTGGAATAATCTGAACTGTCGCATTTACATGCGAGAGAGATGGTTAGTAGTGGTTTTGGCAGCAATGACAAGGGCGATGGATGGTGCAAGCTGCAGTGGCCTCCAGGTCAGAGCCCCGGCACTTAATATTTTACAATTTAAGCACTGGTGCAGTATCATCAGGAGAAGAGCGCTGGAGGTAAGGCCGTGGCTAGGCAGGGGCCCTGTTCCCAGCGGGATGAGGCTCCTCCCGGGGATGTCCTTTTGGGAGTAGTGCGGTGGGCTCTCACCTGCCCAAAGTATGTCCACCAGTCAAGACAGACCTAGCCCTGTGCCAGGTACTTTATGACGAATATAACCACACAGCTCCCTCAAATGGTGGTGCTGTGTAGTTTTCTACAGCTCTGAATTTGTATACAGCTTATCCTCGGGTATAATGAGGTATTTATGAAACTATCCGTCTTTACGTGGACAGGGCGGTCATGTTGCTGAGGTAGAGTTGGGTCACTGTAGGAGTCCTAGCACAGCCATAGGGTTATGTTCACAAATAATTGATAAATAACGTTATAAAGGTGAAAAATGTACTTACATTTAATTTAAAATGACCATTTGTAGAGCGCATACCGCAAAAACGGAATACCTAAATGAAAGGATTGAGGGTACTCGACATATACTGCATATATCAACTTTGCAAGGTTGAAAGGCTGAGTGAGTCCATTTGGGACGCGTCACGACACACGCATGCATGTCTTGTTGTACTGCAGGCGCTTACATGACCAGACACCCAATTCAGAAGGAAGGGAGACTCACGATTATAAAAAACAATTATTTTAGCTTTCTCTCACCCCAAATCGCTCCCACTTCAATGCAAGTAATTGGAGAAAAAGCATTCACCTGACATATTTTAGAACTCTCCCTCTTTCCTTCTGCCAAATGTTGGCTTGTATTCTGGCGCATTAACCAACTGAGCTGTGGTAACGGGCTTCCCCTTTAATACTCCTAAAGAAGCATTCTTCATCACTTAGTTTCTCAGGGCACCAGCAATATTTACAGCTGCGGCCATTTTAATATACTCTGGGAAGCTTCCTGAGAAAGGGTTACCCCGGTGCGAATCCACTACTGCGAGGCTGACCTCATACACTGCACTCATTCTGCCTAAAGACTACCCACACATTGGCAGTGAAGCCATGGGAATGTTTTAAGAGATGCCTTCTTGGCGCTACTCAGTCACAATTGCATTTAGGGCTGTTATTGCGCTATGTGAAAGTTGGTCTACAAGTCCATGTTTTGTGCAGCAGCATGCTTTTATTTCCAGATGAGTTGGCATGTTATAAAGACTGCGCGTGACTCTCCTGATGGAGAGCTGACAGACTGCCAGGCACTCGTATTAAATTACTGCACCTTGAGAGTACCTAGGTGGGCATGTGACCCATGGACAAGGTGCATTTTACACTCCTGCTGCCTAGCATGAAGCAAGGCATAGCGTGTACGTGTGTTTCATTAGCTATGTCACAGCGTCATTTTGAGTCCTTACTGATGCGTGAGTTGTCACACACCAGATTGATTTCTCACCCCTTGTTTAAATAAGCAGGGACATCAGTCACATGCCCACATTGTGCCTGGAGTTGCGCCGTGTGTATTCCCAACCCCGTGAGCCTGCGTTCACACAGCGCTGGATGGCCTGTAATCCCTAGCGCGCCGCTGTACAAGGCTGGTAAATTGGCTTTCGAATACGTTTTTAAATCGCAGCACGGGTTTCACTATTGTATTCTGTTGGAGATTGGTTTTTAACAAGGTTTGTTTTGGAACCTTGACATAAACATTTATAATTTTAACCAAACTATTCTAAGCTGCCATCTCTGTGAATGTCCACTTCTAAATGTATTTTAAAAAGGTAATTAATTTGTCATCCTGTACCTTGATTACATAAAAATTCAAAGAGTGTAATAAAATGTGGTTGGTCAAACGCGACAGGGAACGCTTTCATTTAAATAGCAACGCTGCATGCGGACCGCCTCATCGGTGGAGCTCCTGTGCAGCGTGCTGGTAAATGTTTTCAACTATGATGGTGGGGGTGCCCTCACCACTTTAAGTTCCTCGATATGACAACTTATCACACCACTGCTGTCCCTTATCACTTTGCAGCCCCTCTTAGCACAGCCCTGGCATTGGACCTGCAGCCCCCGCGCATGAAGCCGCTCTTATGAATGCCAGTTAAACTCGCCTTTGCAGGCACCTGGCGACACTTCCACCGCCTTTCTCTGGAATTGTCGGCAGGCCAGGCAGAGTTTTCACCACCAGAGTGTTTGTTCAGTGCCACAGACGGGCACTTAAATTCCAGGGTTCCACAGAGGTCAGCGGAGTAGTGTATGGCTGTGAACCCGCCACAGTAGTGCACAGACATTCTGCCGGCAACCCTTGGAATCAAAACAATGTATGCGTTTATTACAAATTAAAACTATCTAACAATCAGTGCATCAGTATTCTGCATCCGCTGACTAATTAATGATTTACGTTCTATAAAAGTACATTTTAATAGCATTGCTTTCCTTACTATGGCCCGCAATAGTTCTTTGTCGTGCACCCGCTTCCCCTACGCTGCTGTCAGGGTGGACTGAGTGACGCAATCACGCGCGCCTTTGCTTTGCTCTTTTGAATGAACGTTATCTAGGGGATTTATCAATCCACAAACATCGGCCACTTACCTAGCGCTGCGACAGACACGCGATGTATGCTCGTCCGTAGGTAGTTCGTTGTTTGCTTTCAGTCAGTGCACCTGGATCCGGATCCTGACCCCGCCCAACTCCAGCTCCCGGAATCGAGTGTGATGTTCCTTAACACTTCGCACCCCCGCCCTATTCGGACGGGAGCGCGTCTGAACAAAGCCACACCTCTGCTGTTGGGAACATGGACACCGCTGAGAAGTAGGGCAGAGCAGAGCTGTGAGTGCGCCGGGCCTCCTCACACCCAGTCGCATTTTTGAACGGGCATTGAGACGGGTCCCTATATTCATGTCCATAGCTTTATTGTAAGAAAAATACAGGTAATCCATGTCCGGTGGCTTAGTGGTCGAATCACTGTAGGAGCCTGTGTTCGAGTTCATGACCACAGGTTCAAATCGCGGTGGGTCCACTTATCCATTCATCCTTCTGAGGTGGATAACATGAGTACCCTTGAGAAACAGTAAACGTATGTTATTAAGCGTCAACCCTTGGGTGAACGTTCGCTTTGGAAGTACACTTTATGTCCGTGATTTAGATCCCATCTATAGTTCACGTTTACTGCCTTAGAGTGTTATCTAGTCCGAGGATGATGTGTTTTTGTATTTTTTTCGTGGCCAGGATTAAAAGCTCTGGAGCTGAGGATGAACATAAGGCGAGTTTCTATCAGTGCCTGTCAGTGGGTCAGAGAGGAGTTCAGAATATGGTCATTCAATCCTCGAGTTTGAGATTGGCGCGGTGCGTCCATTCGGGCGTTGGGGCATTGCCCCCCCCGCACCCGCCCGCAGCTCCCTTGGTGTCTCTGAACTTAGTTTACTTAAGTTCAGAGACGCCGAGGGTGGGGAGAACTGACCATGCATGTCGGTCAGCATGACGTCGGACCGTGGGCGGTCCGGCGTCAAGTTGACTGAAATGCACTGTCAGACCAGGCAGCACTCCAGCACAAGTGCGCATGAGTGGGCATGGTGAGCTAATTTTTAGCCCGTGCCCAGTCATGCGCACTTGTGTTTTCATGGACTTGCGCATGCCCATTAGGAGCCCCTTTATGTGCATGATGACACGCCTTCTCAGGCGTTCCTGGCCCGTGCTTCTCCGTTGGCTGTAACCGCACTTTCTGCTGCTTACGTGCGGAGGAGCATAGCGGGCACTGCTAAGTGTTAGTTTCCTGGGGAGAGAAAAGTTGGTGTTACAGCGGAACTTTGTATGCTTGTTTCCCTGGGGAGAGTGCGTAACACGCTCCACTGTAAACCGTGACTTACACGAGGCGGGAGAGAACCTATCTTCGCCTCGCTCTCTATTTTCATTTCTTATCCCTGTTGGCGAGACCTGGCGCTCCTGGGTGCTCATGTACGAGGTGAACTATTCTTTGTTGCATTTCATAGGCTTTGTATTACAGAGGGATCCATGGCAAACAAACATCCTTGAAACCCTACTCATGGTTTGATAAACAGTGTTTCCACAGAGTACTGAAAGGTGGCTGGAAAACTCCAGTTCCTATACATGGGGTATATTGAAGACATTATTGCAGTCTGTATAAAAGACACCCCATGCCACGTTTTGTTTTGATCATTTTTGTTTGTTCTTCTCTACCGTTTCCTAGGGGAGGGAGAGAGTATCTAGAGTGTTATGAACTCCCTAGATTGTGATTGACCTCACTTTTGCATAACCAGGGTATGTGAATCACAGAGCGATGCCGCAATATTAGAGTGGAGGGCAAAGGGGGAATGTTGCTTTAGTAACAGCTGTTCTTTCTCTAGCTCAGTGGCCTATGCAGAAGACCGCTATCGCCCTCTCCTCTCTTCTGGTGGACATCTCCTTTGTTTCCTTTACAGGTAGTGTGCTCTAGCGCAATCCTCCTAGGAATCACTGTTGTAGTTGTTGTACTGCTGGTTCACTACTGTTCACTTACATTATTTTATGTGTCTTCTTTAGGTTTCCCTCCTGTTCCTTCCCTTTCCTTCCCTCACTTAACTAGCTCACTAGTCCGCATATATTTTACATTCCGGACTTGGGTCAGTTGAGAGGTGGACCCATTTGAGCATCAGCACCATCCCGAGGATTCAGAACGGGGGAACCTGACAACCACCCACAAGGTAATCAGACCTTGAAGGGCAGGATTAAGGGTCTAACAGAACCCATGAGGCATAAGTGGGATGTCCTCTTGCGGTGCCTTCTCTTTGCATACAAGGAGGTACCACAGAAGTCTCTGGGGTTCAGTCCCTTTGAGCTTCTGTATGGTCACCCTGTGAGAGGACCTCTGAGTTTGGCGAAGGAAGTTTGGGAAACTCCCCAGGATGTGTTTAGTTACATGCTGGCCTTCAGAAACCAAACTGCCCGCTTCAAGAAACTCACTCAGGCAAGCCTGGAAGAAATGAGGAAGTGGTATGACCAGAATGCCACTTTGGTCGAATTTCAACCTGGGCAAAAAGTGTGGGTCATGGCCCTAGTGGAACCTTGTGCCTTGCAGGACAAGTGGACTGGGCAATTTGAGGTGGTGGAGCGCAAAAGTGATGTCACCTACCTGGTGGATTTGCGGGCTCCAAGGAACCCTTTGAGGGTCCTCCACATGAACCGCCTCAAGCCCCACTTCGAGAGGTCCGAAGTGAGTATGCTCTTGGCAACAGATGATGGGGTGGAAGAGGAGAGTGAACCTCTCCCTGACCTCTTGTCTAACAAGGAGCGTGACGGGTCAGTGGAAGGTGTGATCCTCTCCCCTACACTGACTCCAGAGCAGCAGAGCGACTGTCACCAGTTGTTGGGACAGTTTGCCCCACTGTTCTCCCTGACCCCAGGTGTTACTCACTGGTGTACCCATGATGTGGACACCGGTGACAGCCCTCCTGTGAAGCACAACATTTACAGGTAGACTGACTAGGTCAAGGCCAGCATTAAAGAGGAAGTCTCTAAGATGTTGGCGTTATTGGTGATCGAGCCTTCCAACAGTTCTTGGGCCAGCCCAGTGGTCTTGGTCCCAAAGGCTGCTGCACCCGGTGCAACTCCAGAACTGCGGTTTTGCGTGGACTACCGTGAGCTCAATGCCATCACCAGGACTGACGCACACCCCATCCCCAGAGCTGATGAGCTCATTGATCAGTTGGGAGCTGCCAAGTTCCTCAGCACGTTTGATTTAACGTCTGGGTACTGGCAGATTGCCTTAACAAATGGGGCCAAGGAGGGGTCAGCATTTTCAACCCCAGAAGGAAATTGCCTGTTCCGGTTGATGCCCTTTGGGTTGAAGAATGCCCCTGCCACCTTTCAGAGGTTGGTCAACCAGGTGTTGGCAGGGATGGAGGATTTTAGTGCCGCCTACCTGGGAAGTACACTTGTAGCACCTTGGTGAAGTGTTGAAGGCGCTGCAGAGGGCAAGCCTCACGATCAAGGCCAGTAAGTGCCAGATCGGGCAGGGTTCGGTGGTACCTGCGACACCAGGTAGGAAGTGGCCACGTGGCTCCCCTACAACCCAAGATAGACACCATTCTGGCTTGGGAGCCCCACAAGACCCAGACAGAGGTGAGGGTCTTCTTTGGACTCAAAGGGTACTACAGGAGGTTTGTTAAGGGGTATGCCACCATTGTTGCCCACTTAACAGAGCTGACTTCCAGGAAGCAGCCCAAGAAGGTGATCTGGACTGAGTCATGCCAGAAGGCTTTTGATGCCCTGAAGGCCGCCATGTGCACGGCACCCATGCTCAAGGCACCCGACTTCTCCAAGGAATTTGTCGTGCAGACTGGCGCTTCAGAGCATGGAGTGGGATCAGTGCTCTCACAACTGAACGAAGAAGGCCTAGACAAGCCTGTAGTCTTCCTTAGCCGGAGACTACTCTCCAGGGAACAAAGGTTTAGTGCCATAGAAAGTGAAGCTTTCGCTGTGGTCTGGGCACTAAAGAAGCTGACAACATACCTGTTTGGGACACACTTCCAGGTTCCGACAGACCACATGCCCCTCAGATGGTTGATGCAAATGAGAGGTGAGAATCCAAAACTGCTGAGGTGGTCCATCTCCCTACAGGGAATGGACTTTACGGTGGAACACCGTCCTGGCACAGAACACGCCAATGCAGATGGTCTGTCCAGGTTCTTCCGCCTTAGTGAAGAGAACTCCCAGGAGGGTGGGTTGTTCTCCCTACTTTCAGCTGGAGGGGACATGTGTTAGACTTGGCATCTCTTGCCGTGTTTCCCCTGAGTTTTTGCTTTCTGACCTCCCGGTTTTGACTCTGCTTTTGCTGGTGTAGTGCTCCTGCACACTTTTCTCTCTGCTGATCAGTGTTAAAGTGCAAGTGCTCCTGTGGTAAATTATGTTATGGATTGGTGTTTCCAGGATTGGATATTTGATTTACTTGTTAGTCCCTAGTAAAGTGCACTGAGTGTGCCAGGGCCTGTGAATCAAATGCTACTAGTGGGCCTACAGCACTGATTGTGCCACCCACGTGTCTGCATGCAGTTTGTAACTGCTATGTTGACTTGGCCAGTGCGCACACTTGCCAGTCTCTCACCTTCCCTTTTCTTACATGTCAGCCACCCCTAAGGTAGGACCAATGTACCCCTGTGGGCCGGGTGCAGTGTATGTGAAAGGTAAGACATGCCCTGGTGTGTGTGGCATGTCCTGATAGCGAATTACAGCCAATTTCGTTTTTCGCTATTGCAAGGCTACCTGTTCCCCATAGGACAGAATGGGTAGTTTGTTTATAACATCCTATAAACATAACTTGCCCAGGGAATTAGGTAGGAAAATAAGGTTTAGTATACCTGAACTCAGAATCTAAAGATGCATCTTTTAGTGAAAGTGATTTTTACATTCTGTGTTTGAAAATATCACTTTTAGAAAGTAGGTCTTTTCTTGCTCAGTCATCCCGTATGCCTCTGCTGGAATGTGGATTGCCTGTCTGGGGTTTGTATGACAGAAGGCTGGGGAGCAGGAGTGGCTCCAGATAGTCTAGGTGGGTCAGGAAAGGGTTGAATAGACCTGGGCTGCAATTGGGGAAAGGGGAAGGAGATTTCCTTGCATCTCAAAGGGCCTGGTCTGCCTCTGACCATGCTGTCTCCACCTCCTGCCAGGAAGTCACACCAGAGAAGGCAGAACTGGTTCTGGCTGGGCACAGACACTCTCTGCCTAAGAGATCAAAGGATTTGGGGATATAAATATTGGGGCCCAGACCCCTGAACTTTAGAACTCTTTTGGACCAAGAAGACTGCTAAGAAGAAGAGCTGGAGAAGCTGTGAGGAGGAACTACCACATTGCTGTGTGCTTTGCTGTGTTGGCTTGCAATGGCTGCTTCTGTCTTGGGCAGTGAAAGGACTGGACTGAACTTTCTGCAATCTATTTTTGTGAGTTTCTCCAAGGGCTTGAGGTAGAGCTTGCCCCCTGGTCAAGAAGTCTCAGGAATAGCAGACTTCAAGCTCCTCTGTCCCAGCACTGGGAACTGTGTGTTTTGTTTTGCAACAGAAGAAAAAGCAAACCAACGGCGTTTATGATGTCACTGCCGACTCCGTGTCCTGAAGGCACCGCAGAGAGCACCGCCGCAATGCCGCACCCTGGTCTCACCGATGATGCTTGCTGATGCCGCCACCGAGCTGCTGCTCGTACAGAGACCTGTGGACAACGACTCCAGCATCGACCTCTGGAACCTATGCCTGAGGACGCCGTGCTTTCTGAAGCTCAACGAGAGGTCGCCGCTGCCCTGCATTTCTAAAAGGTACTGTTTGCGGGTCTTCCCGACACTGTACCTGGCCCACGACTCTGCGGTCAGCCAGAACTATTTGGATTTGTTTGCTCACGACACCGTGATAGCCCTGGACGGAGCTATCGACATCAAGGAACTATTTTTCAAGCATATTTTGATAACTGAAGATTTTTAAGTACGGTATTGTGGATTTTTATCGTTTTTGGTCTTGTCTTATGTATATAAAAATATTGGATATTTTTCTAAACTGGTGTGGTGTCCTTTTGTAGTGCTTACACTGTATTACTGTTGGTTATGTGCAAATGCTTTACTCACTGCCTCTAAGTTAAGCCTGACTGCTCGTGCCAAGCTACCAAGGGGTGAGCAGGGGTTATTTTAGGAGGGTAGCTCCCTTATCCTGACTAGAGTGGTGGTTTCTGCCTGGCTTTGGCGCAAGCCCTAGCCTACCAAAAATCCAATTTCTAACACCCCCCGCTCTTACATTCGGGCACTGCAGGCTGCAAACAAAGGGACCGCCACGGGCAGCACCAGGCCTAGGTATGCCACCAACCCTAGAGTTTGACATCCAAAGATAAAAAACTTTGTTTTCAAAACTGCAAGTCCACCTAGAAGTACAACAAATTGTATGACTGCAAGAATTGCAATGCTAAAACAAAGAAATTGATCTACACTCCATAGATCACTGTTAAAATCACAACACCAATTTCATGATGGACGCTGACATTCTGTATTGTGTTTAGTACATGTACACTAGTGGGACACTGTGGATCCACAACCCCTGTCTAGAAAGTGTGTATAAAAGTGGGACCCCAAACCACCCCACTTTGTTCAAGTCCCAAGTCTAGGGACTACTCTGCACAAAACCTGAAGGACTATTGTGTGAGCTGGGCTCTGGTGCCTGTTTGACAGTCAGTCTCCCAGAGGTGGGGGAACATCACTTGAATCCTGCACTTTCTGCTGGAGTAGATGACGGTCTGCCTACTAGCTTGTCTGCTGAGAGAGGGAACAAGTCTACCTCATCTTGCTGGAGGAGATCTTGTCCAAGAAGAAGCCGAGCATGTCCCTGAATGCAGGGACACCCAGAGAAAGCTGACTACCTGAGAGCAAAGCCAAGAGAAATCTCTGCATAGGGGTTTCTCCTGGTATCTCAGAAGGTTCTTGGTAGAAACCATGAAAAGCTTCTGTTTATGCAATGACCCTGTTGGGTATGCAACTGCTTTAGTGATTGTGACGGCCTGGTCAGTGTTGCGACTGTCCTAATGAATGTCTCGGCCAGTTGGGGCTGCAACTGCTGTGTTGATTGTATCAACCCAGTCGGGGCTGGAACTACCCTGCTGTTTGTATTGGACTAATCAGAGCTTCTTCCTGTGTTTGCCAACAGCCAAAGTGAGGCTGTAGCCATCTCACTGGATTGCCAGGACTACAGCAGCTGGGCCCATGCCTGTGCAAATGCATTAGGGCCACTGGTCGACACTAGATTGAACCCAGCCAGTCATGTGAGGAGAGGCAGGCTATGCATACCCTCTGCAGTGGCTTCAGAGGCCTGCCCCCAGCTACACTGGGACTCTACTTTTAGGGGGGAGGGGAGGCTAAGTTGCTGGATCCACACTTGTTGAGTATCAGAGACTAATTGTTTTAATTTTTTTATTTTTTATTTTTAAATATTTATTGCACATTACTCAATTAGACACAGCCATCTGCCTACAACCCAGGTGCCGGCAGCATGTCGTTATGATCAATTATACACAGCTATTAGGCCAACAACCCCTAGGGCAGGCAGCAATAGTGTACCGATAATTAAAAGATACATTATGCATAAAGAAAACTGATAATGCAACCCGCAATAACAAACCAAACATACTCCGCATGCGCCACTGAAATGCTGACAGTTATACCCGAAGTTATGAAAGGTATTTTGGACATCCATGTACGGTGGGATGAATAATCTATCCAGCGTGTAGCGCCTAGGCCTGCGCTGCCTGCAAACAAACACTACTTTTTAGACAGGTGCGGTGTGTGCATTGCCATCTATGTCCAAGGGAACTCAATATTGGCGTCCGCTTCTCAAGCAAGAAAATATGACGTGTAAAGTCCCCAGAAATTCTTAGGTCTACTCCTGGGAGGAAGTAATTTGCTTAAATTCTCAGTCTGTGTGCAACAGTAAAGCATGTTGTGTGACCATTGTGTCATCGTGGGCAAGGGACACCTAGACCGGCACATTGCAATTCGCTGCTTAGCTATGAAAAGTCCCATATCCACTAATCCATGTACTGACTCAGGCAGTGGCTTAGAGTAACCTAAAAGAGCCAGAATCGGGTCTGGAGTTAGCTCTGTATCTACTATTTCCCCCAATTCCCGAAAAATAGACTCCCAGAATTTATACAACCCCGGGCACTGCCATGCTAGGTGGAAGAAATCCGCCGATTGCGATCTACATCTCTCACAAGCCGAGGTATCCCTTAATCCATATCTATGTAATCTCTCTGGGATGTAGTACACTCTATTCACATACTTGAAGTGCATCTATCTGTTTCTGCCGTGCAGGGAAATGCGTCGTGTACTGTTGCAGCAGTAAGTCCACGTGTCGTCATCTATGTTTTGCTGTAAATCTCGTTGCCAGGCCAGCCTGGCTTTAGTGTAGTGGTGTGCTCTATGGGACATTGCTAATTTATATATATATGTCAGTAACCATTTTGCGGGGCGATTTTGCTCTGATTATGTAGGACAGTTCCAGCACTATAGGTGGTTCCTGAAGTTCGTCTTCTAAAATATCACACAATGCACTCCTCACTCTATGAAACTGGAACCGTTGCAACATATTGCTAGGTACAACCGGATCCCTTACCTCTTCCCAAAACTTAACTGCAATGTCTTGGAATAAGTCTCCAGCCGTCCATATATTCAATGATTGTAATGCACGTACAACCCCTTTATCCCTACACGGGGCCAACCAGAGAGTCCATTCAATGCGCATGTCCGGGGAATATAGCAGCGCGCCCGCCTGCAATTGCAACATGCTATACCATGCATGTCGAGTCGAGTTGACAGAGTCCAATATCCCCGTCCTTCGATCCGGGGGACCACAAATCGTGGCCGGAAGAGGGAGGGGGTCTGCGAAAAGTTTTTCCATGCGGAGAAACGGTATATCAGGAGAGCCGTGCATCCAGTAGTAAGCTAGAGCTCTTTGTGCCGCTCCATAATACAAATTTAAATCTGGCGCGCCTAACCCCCCCAAATGATACGGTAGTGTAAGTATCCGCCAGTTCACCTTCACCTTCACCTTCACCTGCTTGCCGGCCCAGGCCAATTTTATCAATAATGTGTTGACTCTCTGAAAGAAAGAACAGGGTAGCACAATAGGTATGTTTGTGAAGAGGAACAAAAATCGAGGCAGAACCACCATCTTCATGATTGAGATTCTACCCAGTAAAGACAGCGGTAACCTAATCCAAGTGTCAACGTCATCCTCCAGTCTGCTGACTGCGGTGCCGTAATTTTCTCTAAACACGATCTCCGAGTCCGTATGAAGGCGGACACCAAGATATCGTATCGCTTCAGTGGACCATTGCAGTGGATAGTCCGGCTCAAAGGGTATCGTGGCCGGAGTAAGCGGGAAAATTATGGATTTAGACCAATTAACACGTAGGGCCGATAGCGCCCCGAAGTGCACCACCTCCCTGAGGACCGAAGAAAGATTGTTTTCCGGCTCACGGACATATAATAATGTGTCATCCGCGTAGGTAGACACAATGATCTTATAGTTTGGGAAGCCAATGCCTCGATGGCTATGGTACTCCCTTAATGAGCACGCAAGAGGTTCAGCTACCAATGCGTAGAAGATTGGGGACAACGGACAGCCTTGCCTCGTTCCTCTGGTTATTGTGATAGTATCGGTTACTAGGTCTCCTATTTTGATACGAGCTGTGGGGGAATTATAAAGCACTCCAATCAGTTGGAGGAAGACTGGGCCCAGTCCCATCCTAGTTAGAACTTGCCGCATGAACGGACATTCAACAGAATCGAAGGCCTTCTCCATGTCGAGGAAAACCACAACCGCTGTATTGTCTGGGTTGGTATATTGAATGGCACCAAACACCGTGGGGAGATTGTATGTAAGGTTCCTGTCCGGAATAAACCCCGCCTGTTCCGGGGCTACTAATACTGGCGCCAGAGTCACGAGCCGATTAGCGAGAATCTTCGCAAATAGCTTGGTATGCACATTAAACAGGGAGAGTTGGCGATATGATCCACACTCATCCAAGGGTTTACCTGGTTTGGGGATAGTAACGATTAACGCTTCCCTCATTGACGGCGGCATTGTGCCCGACACACACATGTCAAAAAGCATTGAGATGTGTGGAAGTAATAAATCAAGAAAGCTTCTATAAAAGTCAACAGTGAGGCCGTCCGCTCCCGGGGCGCTCGTGGCTTTCATACCAGCCAGGGCTAATACAATCTCATCCTTTTCTATAGGTCGCACGAGAAACTCCCGGTGAGTGTTAGTGAGAAACGGTAATTGAATATGCTCGAGATAGGAAAGAATTTCATCCTCCGAACCAGACGACCAAGACGAGTACAATTCTGCGTAAAATTGTCTAAACCTGTCTGCTATCGCCAGCTCCTCTGTCAAAGTCTCACCCTCCTCCGACTTAAGTTCAGTGATCTGCATTCTACCTTGCTTGGCTTTCAATATTTGTGCTAATACAGAACCCGGCCCGTCCCCTTACCATATACTCGGGCCGTGGCATATTTGCCCAAATGCTTAATTTCACTGTCAGCGGCATCTTGATGTTCGCCCAATAGGTCTTTGATTTCCCGTGTTATTGCCTCATCATTACACACCTGTTGGCGCTGTTCCAAGGCGACCAGTTTTCGCTCGAGGTCAGCCAGCCTCTGTCGGATAGATCACAGTACACCAGAGTGTTTTGCCATGGCCACTCCCCGGATGTAGACCTTAAAGGTTTCCCAGACAACCTAAAAACTATCCACGGATCCCACATTTGTAATGAAAAAGGTTTCAATAGCTTCAGCCATGTCTTCTTTAAAGACAGGGTCCAGCAATGAATAAGGTGGAAACTGCCAAGTGAATGGTGGAACCGTCTTCTTAGGCACATTAAGTACCAGCAACAGTGGAGAATGATCCAATAGTGTACGAGGGAGTATCAAGCATTCACGGATATGACCCATAAGAGGGGAAGATATCAACCAATAATCTATACGAGTGTGCAAATTATGGTGAGCTGAAAAATGCGTGAAGCCACCTCTATCCGGGCATCTTGTTCTCCAGACATCGCACAGATCCATGCCTAACATCGCACTCTCCAGTGCCCTGGCTGCCACAGATGGTCGCCTCGCCGGCCCCCGATCTGTCTAGATTTGGATTCCTAACTAGATTAAAATCCCCCCCCCCCCCAAGATAGCATGAATCCGGATACCTATATACGATACTAGCAAGGAAATTATAAAACTCAAGGCAGTAGTAATTTGGGCCATAAACATTTACTACAATGAGATCAACTCCTTTCCCTTTACAGCTGGAAATCACAAAACGGCCATTGCTATCTGAGTTTAATTTTACCATTGAAAAAGCCGACCTGGGGTTCACCCATGTTAGCACCCCTCTTGCATGCGTAGTGAACCCTGATATGTTAATGTTGCCTAACAGTCCTCTACTTCGCAGCAACGCGCTGGTCAGTGGCAGATGTGTTTCCTGTATCAGGGCTATATCAATATTATGCTTGTTAAGATAATTCAACACTTTACGTAGCTTCCGGTGGTCGTTGAGCCCTCGTACATTCCACGTAAGTGCGCGCAGAGAGCCTAAAGTCTCTAACGTGTGGGCATCACCGTATCTCGCCGTCATGTATAATGGAGCACTCTTTGTATCCCGACCTATACAACAGGTATATGAAACACTCATCTTGTACATATAGACGCCAAGCTTCGTACAACTTAAACATCAACCGCTTCCCCATCTGCAGTCCTCCCCCCACCCACAACAGACCTCCCCATTTCGGTTGTGATTCATCCCCCTTGAACTCTCACCCATCTCCTCTCACCCACCCAAAAACCAAATGTCCACTCCCTTGTGTAATACACTCGTGGGCAGATGTTGCTCTTTCTACTACGAATAACCGTGTAAACATTAAACAGTTCACCCCCGTGCATCGACAGTTCAAAGATGTGCAGCCTCTCAGACCAATTATATGTAGGCCATAACTGACAAACAGCGCGTGCCAGGTGAAAGTTCCTCCCTGCCCAGTCCTCAGAAGTTCGTGGTGTTATGTTAACAACTTGTAGAGATTCCAACAGGCTCATTACCAGACCCGCACCACCCGTCCCACCCGCCGTCCGCCCCCGAAACTCACCTACATCCTGTCCAATGATCCCACCACAAGCCCCACGAGGCGGTTTTAATTGCACCAGTGTATCCGGCCCCCCTCCCCCGCCAAGTAAGGTCAGGAGCTACTCCCTCCAAACTGTATCTTCAAGATCAAACACATAGCCGCCCTACCCTCTTTTCCTTTCTCGCCGAAAAACCATACTTATCGTCCAGGTGTGTTCGACTCTGTTAGTCCTGGTCCTCAAGAGATCCCCCAGTCGCCTCGGCCTGCAGGTGTCGCTCTGGGCTGTGACGTCGCTCCTTAGTTCAGTCTTTTAGGGCCTTTTGTAAGGCTTTTGGGTCCGTGAAGATGTGGGATCGTCCCTGCCTGTTGACCCGGAGCTTCGCAGGCTACAGCATAGCGTAGTCTACGCCCATGTCGTGTAGTTGTTTTTTCATGGGGACAAACTGGCGGCGGGCCTCCTGCACTCGGATAGTAAAATCTGGGAACAATGATATCTCAGAGCCCTCATAGTTCAATGTTTGCTTTTCCCTCGCCAGTCTCAGAGGCACAGCCCTGTCTCTATAGTTGAGTAATTTTGCGATGATCGGGTGAGGTGGCACACCCGGGGGTGGGCGTGACCCAAGGGAGCGGTGCGCTCTCTCCACCACAAACATGGCGGAAAAAAACCCTTCACCCAGCAGCTTGACCAACAGCTTCTCAATAAAGTGTTCCATGTTACCAGTCGGTGTAGACTCCAGTAGGCCAGTGATTCTGAGGTTGCATTGACGGGAACGAGCTTCCAAGTCCTCTGTTTTGTCTTGAAGGATACGTAGGTCTTTTCCCAGTTGTTTATGCTCTGTGTCCAATGTTGTATGCGCTTCCTCCACCTCCGTAAGTCTCCGCTCGGACATGTCCAAGCGTTCAGCATGTTTGTCCAAGTGCTCAACCATTCTATCCATACGGTAGGATAGGGCATCCATCTTCGTGCCCAAAGAGGTGATTCCGTTTTGCAGGCTTTTTTCCAGAGCCACCAGCATCTCCCGTATATCTGGGCTTGGGACTTCCAGCGTAGGGCTGGTCTGCCTCCTTTCGGCTCCATCTGTAGAAGCGTCATGCGATTTCGATCGCTTCTACTTGAATGGGAGCTTGGGCTGAGCTCTATCTACTTTGCCCATGTTGGCACTCAGCGGGACTTACCAAGCAGGGCTCCCCAGCACACCAGACCCAAGATCTCCCACTCCAGATGTCAGGTTGCGGCTCGAGGGCGCCTCCAAGTTATCCAAACCCTGCTGCTGACAACCCTACGTCAAAGCGGTGTCCTCTGCCGAGTGATACTAGCAGCTAGCTTCCCTCTTCGCGCATCAGCTTGTGGGACTTTGTTTCAGGGCACAAGGCAGCTCCTAGTTACAGTACAGCTATGGGCTTACAAACGGGTAGCGTCCCAACTTCCAGACACCGACACTGCCACAGCTATCCAGGTCAGTACTGCTTTAGATTCAGACTGCCCAGCAATTTTCTCAGCGCCTCCAGTCTCCGGACTTCATAAGGCTGATCCTGACTTCAATACCCCACTCCTAGGGGCTGGAGCGATAAATGGCAACCACTTCTGTCCTCCCTGAGGTACTCTTCTCCCCCTCAGTCCAGGCACCCCGGAACAGGACTCGTACACCGGCGTAGCCACCCCCGGGCGGGCAGACCATCTCAGTGCTTCTTGTGGCAATCCCCTTCAACCTAACACTGCAAGGCTCTCCTTGTTAGCGGTCCCCTCAGTCACTCACCCCCTGAGCCAGTACTTGCAAGGCTCATATGGTGCAATACTTCTCTGCAACTTTGCATGCGAGCCACACTCGCAGAGCAAGATGGTGGTTCCAGTGGAGGGAGGGGGGGACCGAGTCTCCTATCTGCTCGAGCCCGTTCCCGAGATCCGCTCCGGGTTCCCACCGCAGGCCTGACACCCCGTTGGTTCCGCTTGTTAAACCAGGCACTGGGGTCAGAGAAGTGGTAACTCGGCGGTATGCGGCGCCTGTGATTTCCCACTAGAGATCAGTCAGCCGATCCCGGTGTTCCGCTCCTCCCCCAAACCTCACTCCTTACTCACTCCGAGGGTGCAGTGTGTCTCTCGGGGGTCCTGTGCCGACTCCGGGCTCTGTGGGGGGGGGGGGGGCAAAGCAGAGCTGACTCCACGCAGGCAATAGGTGTCGACCAGCACGGGATCCCACAGCGTCTCGTCACTAACCCGACCCCGCCGCTGCGTCACACCACAGCTCGGGGATCCTGGCATAGCGAGGCGGGTAAAGTCCGAGCCACTTAGCTCCGCTTTTCCCAGTCAGTTTTTGACCGGAGTAAGATCTTTGGGTTCCAGGCCCGCTCCGACGTTCAGTTCTCGGTCTACACAATGTGGGGCACTGAGAGACTGCCGGATAACTGGTGAATGGTGCAACGATGTGACGGAGCTAAGGGCTCAAGCGGCCATCTTGGTCGCGAGCAAGCTCTGCCTCTCCCAGAGACTAATTTTCTATCCACTACACCAATAGCAGTAGGAACATGCGATATGCATGAACTGGTTGCGCATTTGACTTATGCTGCACCACAATCTGCACATGAGGTTGGTTCATGCTTTTTCATAATTGCTGGGGGGAAAAGCTTATCAGGGGTTCCTTGGGTGGCAGATAGCAGCAGATGCAGCACCAGAAGAGGAAATCATGACCAGGATCTCAACTTTGTGTAAATTATTTAATTGTGTTGTAATTAGGACTGCAGTGAGATTAATAAGTAGTTTCTTTTCTAAAAAGACAAGGGCTGGTCTGCACATTGAAGCTATTGTGTCTGTTTGTTGATTGTTGAGTTCTGAACTTGTGCCCCTCACACTACCTCCCTGAGAAGCCTGGGGCTGATTGCCTTTGCTACCCTAAGAGACAAGTGTGTAAAGGATTGTACTTGGGCACGGATGCAGCACCATCCAAGGATGCAACTCAGGACACCAGTGGCAAACTACCTTAACCATCAAAGTTCTGCCCTCTGGCAATGAAAATTAAGGCCAAGTGCACAGGAACAACACAAATGATCAGAACGGGTGTGGCTGCTTCTGGTGGCGATTGTGTTTTTTGCACTATTTTAACACAAAATTAGTCCTCCAGTCCAAAATGGAGAAGCGGATGCATTTGTGCTAAAATATAGTGCTTAATGCAGGTTTTGTATTTTGCATTATTTGGTGTAATTTCAAGTACTCTTTTTGAAATGTAGCCTAATTATGCCAAAGCAGTTGTGCAAAGTTTTCACACGCTTATCACTTACCTCCTAAACTTTTCCGAAATAAGAATGCTGAGTATTTCTTGGTCCATATTGAAACAGTTTTTAATTTTCACTACTGCTAGAATCATCGACTTCTAGCAAATCACTTACTTTCAATAAATATCTTACCATTTTACATTTTCCCAGTTCACCTAGTCAAATGACTGTTTGAGGATACAATCTGTTCTCACACCTGAGAGATTTATAGTGTCTGGCCTGGAGTAGCAGAGCTGTCCTTTAAATCTTGAAACGCCTTTGATGTTTTTACAACATTGATGCCAAAGACAAAACACCAATTAGGAAAGAGTTTCACATTGCACATCATAAAATTCGATAAGCAAATTCATCGAATCGATATAAAATTGACATCATCTGGGGGTGAAAGTAGGTTTGTTTCATTTTCCACCGATGATTAGGATCACAATGCATTGAGATATCCGTGAACATCTCAATAACTACATGTTGTACATTTTTGAGACCAAAAGATTAAGATACTTACTGTTAGAAATTGGGTTTCTGGTTAGCAGAGGTATTCACCCTGTCCAAGCAGGAAGCACAATCCTATTCTGGGTAAGTCACAGACATGTCCTAAATTAACCTGTGCTTACCCTCTGGTAGCCTGGCACAGAGCAGTCAGGCTTAACTTAAGAGGCAATATGTAAAGTATTTGTGCAACACTTCAAACAGTAAAACTGTGAAAATAAATCCACACCAGGTTAATTTATTAAATAAAACAAGACCAAAACGACAAAAATCCAATAAGTAGAACTTGAGATATTAATTTTTAACGAATGAACTGTAAAATAGCGCTTAGAAGCAATAAGTGCCTATTTGGGATATCTTGTCGCGTTGGACTGGGGCAAGGAAAAAATTCAGGCCAACCACAATGGAGCGAGGGCTGGATACAGGGACCTACTTGTGCACGCTGAACAAAAGTACCTTGATCCTGGTTTTCGTTGAGGAAGATGCGAGGTGCAGCCGAGGCGATGCGTAGGTTTTCCCCATGCAAAGGCGTCAATGCAGCGGTTCTGAGGGCGATGGACTGGTCCTTTATGCGAGGCGTTGGTTCTGCTCTTGTAGCAGAGGATGCATCAACTCAAGGGTGATGCACTGGTTTCGAAGATGATGCATTGGGTCTGCTCCACACAACGACAAGGATGCGCTGGTTCCGATCCAAGCCAAGGCGAAGATATGCCAGTTTTGATCCCCGCAACAGCGAAGATGCATCTGTTCAGGACGCAGGACGGGGTTGGCATCACTTGGCAGGAAAGGCTCAAAGATGGCAGAGTCCAGGTGCAGATGCAGGTAAGTAGGAAGTCATTTATGTCCCTTAGACTTCAATAAGGAAGCAAGCTAGCAAGCCCAACACAGTTCTTCTTCCTGGCAGAATCTTCACAGGCCCAGAAGTGTACTGAAGTGGTGGTGTCAGAGGTCCAGTACTTATACTAGTGGTGCATTTGAAGTGGGGGAGACTTCAAAGAAATTTCTTTAAAGTGCACAGAGGTTGTCCCTTCTTGCTCTGGCTCAAGACTCATTACAGGGGGTATGCAGACCTCTGTGTGGGGCCAGACACAGCCTTTTGAGGTGTAAGTGTGAGGCTGTGTACGGCCCCTCCCTCCCATCCTGCCCAGGATGGCCCATCAGGATGTAGATGGCCCATCAGGCACACCTAAGCTCCCTTTGTGTGTGGTTGTTTAGAGGGAATGCACAATGCTCAGCTGTCAGCCGCCACAGACATGAATTCAGAGACAACTAGCAGGCACAGAATGGCTAAAGTAAGAAAATGTAATCTTCTTAAAGTGGCATTTTCAGACTTGCAACTTAAAATCCGACTTCACCATAAGTTGAAATTTAAAATTGTCTAGCTACACCAAACTTGAAAAATCTATCTTTTCACAATTGGAAGTTACACTTAAAAGATGTGATAAGAGAATCCAATTTTATCCTATGGGAGAGATAGGCCTTGCAGTAGTAAAAAATGAATTTGGGAGTTTCTCCCTACCAGGGCATGTAAAACTTAAAAGTACATGTCCAGCCTGTTAAAATCATTGCACCCTACCCTCTGGGTTACCAGGGCCTTACTTAGGATAAGAAAAGTTTGGATAAACTAATTCTGTTTGAGGATTAATTCCTCCAATTCATCTAAGAAGTTTACAATATAGTGAACTCTTTCATGAAACCAGCCAACATGGGCTCTGGCCCTCCTCCATCTGAGTCCTGCTGCATTATACTTGCTGACTACTTTATGGGTAAGGTTAAAAGCATCTAAGATTCCTTGGCGGGGGAGCTAGACCGCAGGGGCACACTCAGCGATTCCCAACAGGCGGCCCTGACAAAAGAGTAATTAGCACCGTTCCCTCCAATAGGAAGAAGACATAATTGTCCTTGCTAAATCTGTGAAATCAGGCTCCCTGCTTGACCCAGCACCTTCTGAAGTCCTTCGAAAGGAGCAGACATAATCTTTACAGTGCTGACTGATATTTACAACCGTTCACTGGAGAGTGGAACGGTTCCGGAGGCCAGGAAACATGCCATTTATAGACTTCTGCTAAAGAAAACCTCCATGGACCTGAGGCTTGCAGAGAGCTACTGGCCAATATCACTACTTCCTGACATTAGTCCAATTTTGGAGAAATGTATTAATTAACAACAATCCAGCTTCTTGGAAGCCCACAACCTACTGCTCCCTACTCAAACAGGCGTTCGGCCTTGATGCAATACAGAAACAGTATCCTAATGATCACAGAAGAGCTAAAAGGGGTCCTCAACCAAGGGGGCTCATCTGGGATCTTCTTGCTGGTCTCGAGTGCAGCATTTGAAACAGTCTCCCATTTAATTTTGCTTAAAAGATTTGTACTAGTGGGGATTGTTGGTCTAGCACACGAATGGCTCACCTCCTTCCTTGACATTCGTCACATGATGTGGGACTGCCCCCAGCTTGGGTCTTATTGGGAAGAGGTTATTACACTTCTGCGTGAAATCACTGAGAGAGAAGTAGAGCCTTCTATCGACCTGTGTTTACTCCACTGGTTTCCCCATACCTCCAAGAATAAGATTACTAGTAAGTTTTTGGACCTAGGCCTTCTTTTGGCTAAACAGGACATTACAACACATTGGAAATCTAAGAAGGGCCCCAGTGTACAGAAATGGAAGGCTAAACTCCTTAAATGGGTGAAATGTGAGGGTACCGTTCGACTGCAGCTTGCTAAACGGGCAAATAGTGAGAAAGCTCTAGAGGCAGCAAGGGCATGGGACACATTAGTGGTTCTGCTGAAAATCCCAGACACTGATTTAGACGAAGATCCTGTGGCTGATGTCCCGGCTGGCCTGTCCTGATTACTATATATTTAATGCTATTCAATGATTTGTGGTGTATGTTCACTGTGACCCTGACTACTTCTGCCTCTGGCACTGCTGGACTTCATGATGTTTTCTGCTGTGCATCTTTATTGTACTCCTTTGAGTTGCACTTTGGTGATGTAATCTTTCCTATGAGTGACACGCCAGGGTGGGGGGAGGGATAAGAGGGTGAGGGACAGTTTGTTTAGGGGTACTCAATGAGCGGAAGGGGTACAGGTTACATTATCACCACTGATAATTGGTTGCTGCCCATACAATTGATTATCAAGAGTCTAGCTCTCATTTTGCACTATTGTATTGGGGACGAAAACACAATGTAAATCGCTCATGGTGGTGTCGCCTGCTCTTTGGGCAAGATCGGGTTGTATTTTCTTTGCATCAGTGCCTGCTTGCATATATATTTTGGTGATGATTAAATTGTTATGTTTGGACATAATAAAAATATATAAAAAAAAGAAAAATGGCTCACCTCCTTCCTTAGCGACAGAAGTTTACAAGCCAGTTAAGCACTTTTTCATTCAGTCTCCCATCACCTAAAATGTGGGGTTCCATAGGGATATTTACTTAGCCCCACACATTTTTAAACTTATGTCTTCCCACTTGCAGACACAATATGGTCCCAAGGTTTCTCAATGGTGTCCTATGCAAATGGAACACAGATCATTATTTCCCTCCCTTCCAATTCCGAGGCAGTATCACACCAACTCACTTCCTGTCTAGCAGAAGTTGCAGATTGGATGGAGGCCAGTTGCTTAAAGTCTAATAGTGATAAGACAGAGGTACTAATAGTTGCAAATAATCTATCCTTATGGGGTTATCTCAGCTTGCCCAAGTCCCTAGCAGATCTCCCATCTTCCAAGTAAAAGGTCTGGGCATCATCATTGACAGCAAACTTACCATGGAAGCCCAGGCTAAAAGGCTGTCATCAACCTGCCTAGGTCTTTTGAGAACCCTCAGGAGGCTGCTGAGGTGGTCGCTAAGCCCCGTACGGAGAGTAGTTGTTCAGGGCTTGATACTATCACTGTTGGACTATGGAAACTCCCTGTCTACTATAGCCCAGGGACACCTCATTTGGGGTAGCTGCGCGCTCAACAAATGCCTTTTATTATTATTATTACTATTATTATTATTATTATTATTATATTTAGCTTGTCCAAAGACTGTGATTAAGAAACTCCAAGTGATCCAAAATGCTGCTACCCGTATTCTGTTGGGAATACCAAAGCATCAGACAGCTTTGCCTGCATTAGCCTTGCTACATTGGCTGCCGATACAAAACATGATTCAGTTGAAAGCTTTGTGCCTGGCTCCATGCTATGCATAGGAAGGGACTGCATATTCTATATCATTTGATTCACCCCTAGTGTCCCACAAGAGATTTAAGATCCAGGAACCTAAATTTGCTGGTCATTCCACGGGTGAATAAGACCAGGAGTGTGTGTGTGTGGGGTGCTTGTTAGCACACTTGGTTCCCAAATTATGGAATTTTCTTCCTTTAGTGCTCAGGCAGCATGACAATTTACTCAGTTTCAGGAAACGGCTTTAAACATACTTGTTTGTGTAATCATGATTTCCAAGAAGTCTGGCAGACATTTTAGCGCTGGGATGCCTGTCAGGTAGACATGTACTTTAACCCCTTGCATGCCCGCCCCTTTCCCCGCCCAGTGCCGCGCCTTTCATTAGCGGGCGGAGTTCATGACGAGCTGGACTCGTCATGGGCACAGCGCCACCGCAGCCCATGACGAGTCCAGCTCGTCATGGGCACTGAAGGGGTTAAAAAAGCCTTTGAATTGAATTTGGGGTGACATATATCTATATAAAATGAAGGTTTAGGTCTGGCAATAGGTTTATCTTTCCAGATCGAAATGGCAGTGTAAACTGTACATACAGGCTCTGCAATGGCAGGACTGAGCCATGGTTAGAGGTTTACTTAAGTGGGTGGCACAATGAGTGCTGCAGGCCCACTGTTCGCATTTAATTTACTGGCCCTGGGCACATGTAGTACACTGTACTAGGGACTTATAGGTAAATTAAATATGTCAATTGGGGGTGAGCCAGTATTATCATGTTTAGTGGAGAAACAGCACAAGCACTTCAGCACTGGTTAGCAGTGGTAAGGTGCACAGCGTCCTAAAGCCAGCATAAAAGAGGTCAGAAAAATGGAGGAGGAGGTAGGGAAAAAGTTGGGAGGAAGGTCACCCTAAGGCTGTCAGGTCTAACACTTACATATTCTTCACCGCTGGTACTCTCCAGCCCTGGGATCCAAGTTCACCATTGTTTGGCTTCCAGAAAGAGCAAGAATTCACAGACATCATTAGTTCATTAGTTTGGATTGACAAACATCTGTCTTTATTAAACCTATCATTACCGTAAAAAAGATCTCTTGCTATACACAGAAGTCTGGAGTTGATCTTCTCATTTATGTGCTACACGATGTATGTCTTGACTTAGATTGGCAGAATTGGTCTAAAGCAGAAAGAGTATCTGGAGCTTGATCAATAAAACTACCGTGACAACAGGGGCAGTTCTGCTTTGTACTACGTTAGTAACCTTTTCTATAAACCCCCAGCCAATAAAATCATACATAATGCCACAAACCCTTACTAAATGACATAATATCGCCCTAGGACTACTGCAACTGGGGCACCTCAGCTCCATCTCGGGAATTATTTTAAGTATTAGCCTGAGCCTAACATAGCTCCTAAATATGAATCTGAGATGTATTAATCGATAAAGTACGCTCATTTATACTTTGTGGTTCTTCTTAGCAGCTAATATGATAAGTAGCTGATAAGAACACCCACAATCCTGATCACTGGCACATTTATCCCCAACCTAACCCCCTGTACGAAACTGGCTCTGTAAATACTATTCCAAAGTAAGGTATAATGTGCACAGAGTTCAGGGGATCCCCAGAGGTATAGCAGAGGCTAAATTAGATATTCACTAACAGCTCTATTTCTGGTAGTGTGGTCGAGCAGTTCGGCGTATCAGGAGGGTGTGTTAAGCATTTATTGTATTCACTCAAACAAGGCTGATGTCACACGCTCGGAGACAGAATCCAGACCAATTAGGTAAGTATAAAAAAGATATACTTATAGTTTATTTCTAGAACCAAGCAGTGCTTGGTACAGGTTGGTAATAAGTATTTTCAAATGTACGACTGTTCAAGGAAATGCTTGTAATTGAAACAGTTACAGGTTGATATCACTTTTCAGAATACTTGGCATTACACAGAAAATACTCTTTGGTTACTTTTGGATTATGTTACATTAGTGCTCACTTTTTCCCATGCATCAGCAGTTATACATAGAACACTTTCTAGACCCAAATTCTCATACTTTGAGTCCCTGTGGGAAGAAAAATGGTCATCGAACTAGTAGGTAAGTATTGGACTTTAGAGGTTGAGGTTTCGGGGTTAGGATCAAGGTTCCCCAAGGTCCAAGAGGACACTCTAGCTGCATCACCAGCAACACTGGGGCGGCCCGGTGCACAGTGCAGGGGCCCAACATTAGCCAACGGGCTAAGGGTGGCTTTTGGTTGGCTTTTGAGTCAGCTGGCAAGCAGGCTACTTGAGTGTGGGAGCAAAGCTCCTGAGGTTGCGGTCAGCACTGCAGGGGCCAACAACCGACACAAGAACTTCACCGCCAGTGGCACTGAGGCGGCAGGGTGCAGGAGGTAAAGCAGACGTCGCGGTCCCTGGGCTTCTCAGTGGAGACTGTTGATTTCGGAAAGTTGCACGCTCAGTTGGGAGTACTTCTTGAAGGCAACCAATAACTGGAAAGGCGACTGGGGATCTGGGAGGATGCTTGGACACATTCGGTTGGGCCACCCAAGGCCGGGAAGGCTTCAAGGGCTGAGGTGTCTTAGGCATCAGTTTCCTTAGGCTGCTGACTGTCGCGTCAGTTGGACAGACACTGTCGGACTTCCTGGACCGCTTCGGTCATGGGAGCAGTTGTCCTACCACCTTCACCCGTAGTCGGGATCTCCCTTCAAGTAAAGGCTGCAGGTTTAGTTTTGAAGCTTGTGGGAGGTCAGGGGTCTTTGGATCCCAACTTAGGATCGCTGGGGAGACCTCTTTGGAGTATGGGGCCACTCGACCTCGGGCCATGGCGGGCGGGTGCAGAGTGGTGCACAATAGCGGAGTCAGTACTCTGACGGTTAGTCTTTGGTTTGAGCAAATCTGGTGCTCTCGGAAGACAGAGACTGTTAGTTGAGTGCAGGGCAGGTCCTCCGGGCTCTGGGGGTCTGCTGCTGAGGGACACACCAGTTTCTTTGCTGTAGGCAGGTTGTGGTTGGGACAGGTGGATAGGACTGGGCCAAGTCAGTTGGTGTCCTCGGTTTCTTTCTGGGTCAGCATGATTCTTCAGTCCTTCTTCCTTCCTCAAATCTGAGGAGGCAAGCTTCAGGGTCGCCACTAAATGTAGGGTTGTTAGAGGGGTGTGTAGGTTGGGAACAATGGGTCTTTTCCTTGGGGTGGGTACACCCTCTATTATGCTACCCTCCCAAGGGAGGGGTATTAGCCTCTTCCTAATTGGCTAAGTCCCTTCATCTTCAAGATGGAGGGGACTGAGATGTGTGCTTCACCTCGCTTCCCTCACCTGAGGGGGGGGGGGGGGAGAGTTGGCAATGGTGGGCACACCTCTCTTCCTAAGTTGGATTTACAGCTAATTTTCCCGCCCAAGTGGGGGTCAGAACCAGTGCTGAAGTGCCAGTTGTTGGGGGTAGCAATAGGCAGGGTCAGCGTCCAAAGGCAGCAGGGCTTTGAAGCTTCCCCTTTTGTGGGCGCAGTCCATCCTGGGGGAGGAGGCATGACACCTCTGAAAAGGATGGGTTTTTTTCTGGACCCTCTACCCGGGGTACAGAAACCTACTTTAAGATGCCCTCTGAGTGCATTTTACATTAAATCCCACACTGGCATCAGTGTGGGTTTAATGTGCTGAGAAGTTTACTATCAAACTTCACAGTTTTTAGTGAAGCCATTATGAAGCTGTGGAGTTCGGAGTGACCAACTCCCAGACCATATATTCTTTATGGCTTTACTACACTTACAATGTCTGTGAATGAACTTAAACACTGTAGGGATACAGGGCTGTAAGAAAGTGGCTCTGTATATACTGTTCCCAAATAGGTACAGTGTGCACAGAGTCCACAGTCCCCAGAGGTTTGGTAGAGGCTAAAGTTAGATATAACCTTACTCTCTAAAGTGGTAGCTTGGTCGAGCAGTAAGGCAGTATCAGAGGACAGTGTTAAGCATTTGTTGTACACACTCAGTCAGCAAACTGTCTCACACACTCACAAACTGAACTCTAGGCCAATAGTTTTGTATATAAATATATAGTTGTTTTATTTTAGAACCAACAATAGGTATCAAAATATACTTTCTCAGAATGAGATGCTTTAGATAAATGCTTTCAATATGCAATAGACTTTTGAATGCAATAGACATAGTTGTTGCAATAGGCAACACAATTTCAAACACAATATAACATTGAGCTCATTGGGAATTTCTAGTTAAATGCAATTGGTTACTTTTTGGATTACTTTTCTTACCACAGGACTGGATCCTAGATTCAGTCCTGGGACATCTCCTGTAAACAGCTGAGTAAAAACGTTTTGGTACAGTTGTGATTTCTAAGGAATATTATTGTATTTTAAAAGTTGACACTTAGAAACTTTTTCACATAGAATCCCCAATGTTATCCTATGGGAGGAAATTCACTTAGCAGGTAAGTAGGGTTATTGTTACTTTTACTAACACAGTGTTGGATCCTGGATCCAGCACTGGGGCATCTCCTGTAAACAGTTTAAGGAATGTGTTTTTTGTTATACAGGCGATTTTTAACTAATATTTGTAAGTTTGCAAAATCGACACTTAGAAGAATTTCTGGTGAAAACCTATGGAAGGAAAATCAAGTTATAGGTAAGTACGGTTGTAATTACTTTTCAGGGTCAATGCTGGGCACCAAGATCCAGCACTGGGATCTCTCCTTTCAAAACTCGACACAGAAGAATTTCCAAGTGAAACCAGCCAATGTTACCCTATGGAAGAAAAGTGAGTTATCGGCTTTTGGGTTGTCACTCGACTGGCAGAGTTAAGGTTTAGGGTATAGACTCAGGTGTCTCCCAGGGTCAGGTAAGTACAGTTGTTACACCCTCAGCGGCACAGGGGCAGCCGGGTGCAGAGTGAGTTAGGCCCAATGTTATCCTATGGGAAGCAGGGGGCATTTGGTTGGTGGCTGCTGGATAGCAGGCCACGCGGCTGTGGGAGCTGGGCTCCTGGTCACTTGCTCAGGGCAAATGGGGAAGTAGATTAGAGTAGAGGTTGCACTGCCAGGGGCACTCGGGCGGCTGGGTGCAGGGTGCTTTTGAGCCATTGGGCGCTCAATAGATTTCAATGGAGAAGCTCAAGAACGAACAAAGGCTGCAAGCTCGGGGACGAAGATTCTTCAGGTGAGACCACCACTTCAAGAGGTAAGTTAGGTAGTTGGAGGATTGGTAGGCACCCAGGAGTTGGGCACAGGGGGCAGCAGGGCGGCGGGTGCAGGGGTGCCTTTTGGTGTCAGGAAATCGTACCCTCTGCTGGTCGCGGTTGGAGGGGTCCCTGGTTCTGAGGCTGCAGGCGTCATCAGGAGCGTCGAGGTGGGTCCTTGGGTGCTGGATTCAGGGTCACAGTCGCCGGGGGGACGTCCTCGTGGTCTTTGTTCACTCCAGCACAGGCCAGGCTTGGCGGGTGCAGAGTGTGCAGGGTTCGCGGTTCCTGGCTGATGCCAGGGGTCAGTTACTTGCTTTGAGCAGTACCACTGCTCGTGGGAGTCCCAGGTAGTTAGAGTCACAAGGCAGTCAGGTCCTCCGGGGTTTTTGAGGTTGCTGACCACTGGAGATGCCGGGGTTTAGCAGGAGCAGGTTCGAGAGTCGACAGGCCGGTAGGGCTGGGGCCAAATCAGTTGGTGTCTTCCACTTGTTAGCAGCTGCACGGCAGGTCTTCTTGTTCCTTGTTCTTCTTTCTTGTTTCGGAATCTGGATCTGAGGAAGGAAGGTTCAGGGTGCCCCTAAATACTAAATTTAGGGGCGTTACAGGTAGGTAAGGGGCAGGGACCAATGGGTCCCTTCCCTGGGGTGCGTACACCCCTTATCCTGCCACTCTCCTGTGGGAGGGGGCAGTAGACTAATCCTGATTGGGCAGGGCTCCCCATCTTCCATATGGCGAGAGCCCAGGGATGTGCTTCACCTCGCCTCCCCCACCTGAGGGGTGGGTTTGGCAGAGGCTGGCACACCCCCTTTCCTCACTTAGCTTTTCAAGCATATCTTCCAGCCAGAGAGGGGGTCAGAACCGGTGGGGGCCAGTTGCTGAGTACAGCAAGTGGCCTGGAGAAGCTCACAAAGGCGGAATGCCTTTGAAGCTTCCCTTGCCCATCCTGTGGGAGGAGACCTAGCACCTCGCCCAGGATATGCATTGTTGCAGGCCCAGGAGAGCGGATGGCTCTCTACCCAGGGGTCCAGCAACATGTCTGCTGTGTGGCAGCCTAGGCAGCCCCTCAGACAAGACGTGGATTGTAGGTTAGGTTCAGGGGGCAACTCTAAGTTGCCCTCTGTCGTGCATCTTACAGTAAATCCCACACTGGCATCAGTGTGGGTTTACTGTGCTGAGAAGTTTGATACCAAACTTCTCAGTCTTCAGTGTGGCCATCATGGTGCTGTGGAGTTCGTGTTGACGACCTCCCAGCACCATATACTCTTAATGGCAGCACTGCACTTACAGTGCCCAGGAATGGATGTGGGTACTGTAGGGGCACAGGGCTCATGCACCTGTGCCCTCACCACTGGCATAGGGCACCCAGCTAGAGGGGTGACTGAGGTATGCCAGGGCAGTGTGTGTTGTGGGCATGGCACACAGGGATGTGGGCCATGTCGACTCTTTGTTTTGTTCTGCACCAAGACACTCAGGGTACCATTTACCAGGGGCTGACATGTGACCAGAGATGCCAATTGGGTTTTGGCTGCTAGGCAGTTTTTAGGGAAGGAACACAGGCCCTGGGCACCTGATTGGCAGGAGCCCAGGGCACACCAAGGAAAAGTGCATCAGTTATCAGGCAAAAAGTGGGGGGTTACTGCAACAGAAACCAACTTCCTTACACGGGCTCATGCCTCTGTCACCTCACCTTAGGACTAGTGCACACTGCTAAAGGGGCGACTTACCTATGCCTTAGGCAGTGGATTGCAGGTATGGAACGCAGGGATGTCTGCCATGTTGACTCTTCACTTCTCTCTGCACCAAAACACGCAGCCAGCTTGTGGACGAGCTTGCGGGTTATTGTGCAGGGCCTCTTAGGGTGGCACAATAGGTGCTGCAGCCCTCAGAGGACTTACTTGGCCACAGTGCCCTTGGTACCTTTTACAAGGGGTTTGCCTGTGGCCAAGGATGTGCCAATTGTGGATACAAGGGTACAATTTTGGGAAAGAACACAGGCCCTGGGAATCTGATTGGCAGGGACCCATGGCACATCAAGCAGGGTTGCATCAGATGTCAGGCAGAAATGGGGGGTAACTATGCAAACAAAGGGCACTTTCCTACACCCCCTTTATCGAGTTCTGCCTGCTTCCCGTGCAAATGAGAGTGCAATACCAGGAGAGAGTGAAATAAATGACTGTACCCTATTCACCATTACCCTACATCCAGTCATCTTGGTCTTTGTGGTCCGTACAAGTGTCTCCAGTGCCAGGGTACAAAGAATCAGCAATAGAGGGCATGCATGACAAGTCTCCTTCTGCAGTACAAAGTCGGACAAGACTACACCATTAACCACACAAACTTAGCCACCGGATACATATAAATTAGTGTAACTAATGACAAAAAATAGTGACCAAACTCAAGATATCTCAAATATCGTAGCAGGTAAAACCTCACAATTGAATACAAAAATCTCTCAGCATCAAGGTTCGCAACCTCTGTAGGAGAATCTGTCTCAAAGCCAAGATTATAGTAAACCAGTGTCTCTGCTTACTTGAGGCTCATATGCCTGGAACAAACCCAGCCTGATTTAGATGCATATATGTAGAATTTGACTGGTCTCCAAAGAGGCTAGCTGGTTTTAATAAAAACACATACGAGTAATATACTTAGTTGTAAGGAAATACCTATTTTTGTATGGTCACCCCCAAGCTTTCTGAGTGATGCTGCTGTTATTGTTTGACTCCAAAAATGTGCATTTAGGCCTGCTAACCAGACCTCATTGCCAGTGCCCTGACCGCAAAACGTGTATGTTACATTGGCTATACCCAATTGCCATAGGCTAGCTAACCTGTAAGAGGGTTCCCAAACTTTCACAACCCATGGCTACCTTGACCTGTTGGCCACTGGCCGCGGCTCCACATTATGTTGCCTTTTTTGGGCAGCTAGAGGGATGCAAGTGCTGCTTCAGGCCGATGATGGTATTATAATCATAGATGTAACAAAATAAAAATATAACAGTTGTTTAATAAAAAAAACTTTAATTGGTTAAGTCAGAAACAGTACTATTTAGCTCCGGAGCATCCATATGTATTTCTTTTAAATTTTTTTTTTTTTTAAATTGCTTCTAGCATGTTGGAGGAAAAGACACTTTTTTTCTCTTGTTTGTAATTAGAGTGAGGATAGAGGGCGTGCTACATTTTCCAGAGGTGCCCAGTCCTATTGGCATTACTATGTGTAAATTTATTGATTTTGCCACTCTTATAACAGCAGAATGGAGAGTCACCTTCTGAGGATTCAGACGTATAATCTGCAAATTATTCTAAGATCTCTACACAAATCTAAGCCTCTTAGCTACTTCACTTGTATACTTTTCTGAGAATATGTTACTAGCAGAGTACATATCTGCTGCAAGCACTGTGACATTCAAGCTATCCATCAGGAGTTAAAGCATGCTTGTGGCAAACCAAGTCCTGTAGTAGGCACACTAGTAGATAAGATAGTAAGGCATCTTTCCTTTGAAAGTGAACATAGTGCTTGTATTCTTGGTCACAAGTGCTTAGTTAGTGTGCTCTTCTTTGCTCCTAAATATGGTAACTTTATGTATCTTCCAGGATACAGTGGTGAACATTAACGTATTTCTATGATGCAGGTCAGTAACAGATACAATGTTTATGAGGTACGGTGACCCCTCACTTCTTCTCTGTGGAGTTGATGTTAGCATGTAGCAGCCACAGCTCCTCGGTCTTGGCCGAGGATAGGATGAGGTGGTGGTCAGACAAGCGCAGGGTTTCCTCTGCAGGTGGGTGGAAGGGCTGGTGCAACTGCACATTATCCACCATCGGGGTCTTGATCCACTCATCGAACCCCATCCTGAGCTTCCAAGCCAGTGAGCCCTGTCCCAGTGGCTGCGGGGTTCAACTGTGTGTGAACACTTAGTGAATCAGTATGTTCGATACACCCAGAGTCCAAACCCACAGCGGCAGAATCAGCGGCAGCATCATGTAGATAAAGCGTTTGTCCGATCTGCATATATGGCAGATAGCAGCAGCCATAGTAGAGTGGTACCTCCAACTTTATTTACCACAAGAAATTGCCCAAAATTATCACAGGGACCTAACTTGGGCACACAACTAATATTTGTACTCCGTCAATGGCATGAGCAGAGGAACACCGCTCCATAATGCACGGAAGGAAAAATCTGAAGATCCTAGACTTACCTCTGGCATTTAGACAAGGATTGAATATAAATGGGTGTGCATATGCTGCTGCTAATCAAAATATAATATATAGAACAGAAATAGTATATTTGGGACTTTATATCGACCCAGTTGCTTTGTTAGCACCAAGCCACATGTTAATAAGTCACGGTTGACAAAAATAATGTTTTAAACATTGTTAGGCAATACAAGGAAGAAAATATACACTCCCTCTCCATGAAAAGCCACTAGTAGTGTCCGCATGCAGCCAATTTATAGTGTCCTGTTTATTAAGATGGGCAGGACAACGCTAACCAGTGTTGCACTGTCTGAGAAGTGAATGCTATTTTAAAATGAGCATACAGGGGGCGAAGGCCTGTCCAGTAGGTGCCAATCACTGATAAGAGGTAAAAAAACTCTAGAGCGTCCAAAAAGTACAAATTATGGGGTACATCTTGGGCAGAAGGAATTGTAGAGAGCGCATCTATTTAACAAAATATGACAAGACCGTATTTCATGTCTCTTTAACAAGTACACACCCTCAGTAGAACATGCCTCGTAAATAAGACATATTAGAACATTAGAATGTTGGTAGCTCCATTGAAAACAATGGAGTGCTCCGGGCTTATAATGGCTGGTATAAGCCCGGAGCTCCAACAGTCCAATGTTTCTTTATTCACAGCTCTGGCTGTGAACAAAGGCTTCAGGGAACATGAGGGGATTTCAATCCTCTCGCGCTCCCTGAAGGCTTTGTTTTATTTGTTAGAACATTCTGCCCTCTAGTGGCAGAATGTTCTAATAGCCTTATAGCCCTTCGTAGCAGGGCTATACCGCAATTAAAGTCCCGCTGCTTTGTTAAAGTCCCTCGCCTTCGGCTCGGGCCTTTAACGCTGCAGCGGGCCTTTAGTAGCCGGTATAGCCCGCTACGGCGGGTTATAGGGCTATATTAGAACATTGGAATGTTGGGAGCTCCATTGAAAACAATGGAGTGCTCCGGGCTTATAATGGCTGGTATAAGCCCGGAGCTCCAACATTCCAATGTTTCTTTGTTCACATCTCTGGCTGTGAACAAAGGCTTCAGGGAACATGAGGGGACTTGAATCCCCTCGCGCTCCCGGAAGGCTTTGTTTTATTTGTTAGAACATTCTGCCCTCTAGTGGCAGAATGTTCTAATAGCCTTATAGCCCTTCGTGGCAGGGCTAAACCGGCTATTAAAGTCCCGCTGCTTTTTTAAAGTCCCTCGCCTTCGGCTCGGGCCTTTAACGCTGCAGCGGGCCTTTAATAGCTGATCTAGCCCGCTGCAGCGGGCTATAAGACTATATTAATAAAAACTAGCTGCTTTCTGCTGCAAACCTGAAATTGGAAATGCTAGAAGACATTACTCTGTTTTAAGTTCTACCAGTCTGCTCACACAATCCTCATATTTTACTGAAGTT
This sequence comes from Triturus cristatus, assembly GCF_964204655.1. NCBI lineage: Eukaryota > Metazoa > Chordata > Amphibia > Caudata > Salamandridae > Triturus > Triturus cristatus. Next base: position 910,342,380 of record NC_140588.1, read on the forward strand.
ATCCTCTTTCACTGCGCACTGCTACAAATAAAGATATCGAAGTGAAGGTGGAGATCACCGCTTGTGAGAAAATAGTTAAAAAAGGCATTTGCAACCTTGACATTCCTCGTGTCCCTTGCATCTGTCTCTATAAAACAGACGAGACTGCGCAGGAGTAATTTCCGGACCCAGGCAGAAAAAGCTCCACGTTTGATAGATGCAAAGTAGCTGCATTTTCTGGGGCTAGGATTCGAGGCTGCTGAAATGTTCATGTGTGTGTCCACTGACAGCAACTGTTGTAACTTTTTCTGTGCTCGAGATATCCGACATCACAGGAGTGTTCACCTACCAGTGGTTCCCAAACTGTGTGATTGGTGCACATCTGTTCCCGGCGCCCCTGACTAGTTTTGACGGCGCACTGGGGGGCCTCGGCGCACAGATTGGGAACCACTGCCCTAGTACATGGTGCAAAGAGTACCCAGGGCATGTAAAGTTAGAGAGTCATCCCAGGGATTGCAGCACTGGTTGTGCCGCCCTGGGTGTGACCCAGGTAAAACGAGTCTCCCAGTCCACCATGGGCGACCAGAAGTGCAGTTTTAAACTGCTAGCCCGATTTTGCTATTCAAACCAATGTCAGACACAAATCTCCCCCTGCAATTTGTGTTAACAGCCCCTATGACAGGCCTACCGAGCCCTACAGAAGGGTGCTACATATTTCATGGGCAGAAGATGTCTTTTACATGTTCTGGCAGTCAAAACGCGAAATTGCCGTACTTACTGTGGAAAGACTTGGTTGCCCTATTGGCGAGTACAGGGTTACAAGCTGACCCCTCAGCTCTGCTAACTCCTGAACTGTGTGACCAAAGTAGATACTCCAAGGCATCAAATGACTCGTTACATTAAGCCTACCTTGATTTTCAGGTCGAAATTAATGTAACAAGTAACAATGTGCAACTTTTACAAAGTTGCCACTTTGTTGGCTTCAGTCTTGTGTGCCCTTATCGGCTACACAAAGAGCTTGAGCCGGAGACAGCTTTCTGGCCTTCTAGGAAAGGAGCCAATAGGAGCCTGCACTAGAGAGAGGTGTTACCTCCCTCCAACAGGAACCCACAAGGGTTTTGGCCATAAAAGGCAAGCTTCAAACTTGAAGCTACCTTTGAAGAGCAAATGGGGAACACTTGGGAGAGGGGCACCCCCATTGTTTAGGCAGACTAGCTGTGCCCTGCTCATAAAGAGGTTGTTTCCATAGCAAACCAAAGCCAAGGGGCTCACGGGTCAGTTGGCTGACCTGTTCACAACACAGGGCCACAACAGCTGAGAAGCCTGCTGGGGCAAGTTGGTAGCCCAGAATCTTCAAACCACTGTCAACCACTGCTGTTGATGGAGCAAGGTTTCGTAATAAAAGGGACTTGCTCGGACGCAATCCTCTCAAATAACGTGTAACACTATAATCAACCTTTTTTGTGAATATTAATATTGCATTACACACCTTATATTGTATCTAGGGGAAGCTTTTCTATGTGTATTACTAACAAGTAACCCGAGTGTCTTTATATGGCCGCCTAAAAACGCGGGAACTTCATTGCGCATGCGTCTACTGCATCTACGTAGTATGATGTATTCTATCGCTTGGTGGGAAAACTTTGCAGCTGCGCAATAGCTTTAAATATGGCCGCTTGAAACTCACACATTAACGCATATGCTACTGCTTGAAAAAAAACTCGTAAGTTCTACTAAACACTAATGCAAAAGATTTAAATAAGTAAATGGGGATAGAATAGAGATAAGTGGTATACAGTGAAATCATTTATTGTCACGTTCTAACATGTCTTTTTCTGACTTTATTATTAGTTCACGTTTGGGCCTCGGAGGGTAACTGAAAACCCCTACCCACTTGATGTTCACGCAGGCGCACAAGAACCTGCTGAAAACCCTGTGACAAGACCACTTGAAACCCAGCGAAGGCCACATTGGCCGAAGACGCCTGGGAACATAAACCCCTGAACCGGACGAAAGCAACAATTTTGAATAAATTGTATAAACTCGAATTGATCATAATGAGAAATGTGGGTGGGAATAAAGCTATGGGAAAGTAAATTAAGGGGCGGATACATAGAACAATAGTCCACAGTAAATTATTACTTTTAATATGGTGTGATGAACTCACCTCTTCGCCCTGACCAATCAGAATAAGGGAAAACACAGAAATTGCAATATTGGGGGGAGGTACATGAATATAGAATAGTATAATTGATGTAAGTTAGCTAGAGACTTTGTCAGACTTGTCAGATCCATTCATTCCGACTCGTCACCGACCCAACGCGTATGCTACTACAGACTCTGTCCGAGACGCTGTCTCAGACCCTGCTGCTGCCAGAAACTTTGCTCGAGAAACTGTGATACTGATCGCTAATCCAATCATCTAGAAGGGGATTTCGGAAGAGAGACACGCAGGGAGAGTAGTATCAGAGAGGGGTGCGGCGCTGGCGTTGCGCTTAGAAGAGGTCTCCTTCCCAGGTCTGAATCTGTCCAATCCTCTGTCCGCATCCTGTCCTGGCAGATCCTATCTAGCCTATCTTTAAAGAGTTGGTTTCCTCTATCACTACTAGGTAAAAATATTTCTGCGAAAACTGTCATTGTACCTGCTCTCTCTTTTTCCTTTTCAGGTACCGTCTTCATTGATCATTATTTAGACTATGTTTTGTTGACTACATTTTGCCTTTTGAAATGATGTGTTTAAGCTGTGATTGATTTGACTCACAAAATTATTAATTAAGATAAAGGTTTTCCAAACTTTCTGAGGTTGTGGTTATTTCAAGTATAAGATAAATGTCATTTTCTACCTTAAACTATCTCAGAAACCTGATTCATCAAGTAAGGAAACATTAAAGAAATAAAATTGGTAAGACTTGGTAAAGGTGAAATTAGAATTTCAGGTAAAACTAAAAAAATTGATATCAGTGGGGTTTGCTAGCTCATTTGTGTGAATGGTTTGGGCCCAGGTGAGTATTTAGGTATGAGTGTGATTAACCCAAGCTGGTGATCCACGCTCTATCACCGTGCAGCACCAGAGACCAGGGCCCGATGCTCAAAGTTGCACCAGAGGTCGCTGAGCGAGAGAAAGTCGTTGTAGTGCAGCTTGATCACCCAGAAGCCGAGTTATCGCCCAGGGAAACATTTGGCTGTCACTGCGCTACTGGGCGACTGGACTTCTACCAGTACCGAGAGGACTTTGATGGACCTCAACCCTGTGACCAGGACTGCCTTACCCAGTTTGTGGACAGAGGAGTAGCCGCAGGAAGACCCCCGCCCCCCACTGACCGCATTGCATCCACAGCATCCTTGAGTATCTTCAGTATCCTTCATTTGTTACACAGGGCCACTTCCAAATAAAACCAATACAACAGATAAAGGTACCTGTAACTGACTGAAGACTGCTACACCTGCTGAGGTAACTGTTTCTGAGGACCTTGCTGGTCCCCATGACTGGCTCCCTTCTGCAGTTGGTCACCTAAAGTGACTCCAAGTGACTCCATTACAACTAGTTCAACCTTTGTTGAATTTGCCAGTGCTTGTTCATGGTTGAGTAAAATACTTTGATTTGCTATACCTTGTGAATTCTATATCTTCGGAACTCTCCAGTGGATCTTTTTCATTGTGGTGTCTAAAAATACAGAAAAATACAGTCTATTTTTAGGTGGAGCCTGGAGTCAGTGCGCAATCGCTGCTCTGCGATATCTGATGTATCTACATTAGGGCTTTAAGCAAGCCCATCGCTTGCTATTGGTTCTTTGTTGTGTCCATTCTGAAATGCTGGCTTTCTGTTAGTCCATTGGTTTCCATTGTCCTGCCTTTGAGTGCTTGGTTGAGGCCTGGGCAATTTCATTTATTGTCAGCAGCGGTCCGTGGAGGGAGTTTGGTGGGGCAGAGAGGCGGGGCGGGGGAGGGGCAGGGTGGGGAAATGTAAACACCGGAATATGGATGAACGGAGGTAAGTACACATTTAAATAAATAAAACCAATTTCGTTGCGTGCGCTGCATCGCATTTTTTACATTTCCCCACCCTGCCCCTCCCCCGCCCGCCTCTCTGCCCCACCAAACTCCCTCCACGGACCGCTGCTGCTTATTGTTTGTTTTGTTTGGCCATCCAAAGTTCACTGTTCCTACTGGCCCAGCGCCAGATGGCCCCTTCTTGGAATGAGGCGTCAGCCAACGCCCCACCTCCCACCGCTGGCTGCTTCACAACAACAACAACCATCAGCCCTGGTTACCATCACTTGTTTCATGGCGCTCGGTTCACAGCAGCGCTATAGTGCTGCTCCCACTGGCGGCCGGGCCGCCCACGCTGTGGGGGCTATGATGTAAATGTTGGCCGCCGGCAAATATTCATTAATTTCTGAGGCCTGCTAGTTAGAAAACTAGCTCAAGGGAGAGAGTGAGTGTAGTAGGGTCATCAGTCAAGTGAGTGCGGTTAACTGCAGCAACCAGCAAGGACTCTGAGGATAGCCGGCACCAGGGCAGGCAGCAGGACCCCACCCAGGCAGATTGCTGCTGTCACGATTTCAGTTTTAAAATCTACTTCTTGGGTCGCTGCATGTATGTGTCTGACCGCACTCACAAAACACCCGGGATCCGTGGGACTGTGCCAGTGTTTTAAAAACAAAAAGAACAATTGATGGACAGAATGCAGAACAATGTCACACATTCACCCCAGTACAGAGATCTGGGCCTAAATCCATTGTTTTTTTGTCACTATGCCATTCCAGTTTGGACCCAGCCATATGCAAATCAGTCTTGACTCTGCGCCCAATGGGAACAGTTCAGCCCGAACTGCCAGGCCAGGTCTTCCCTGGACTGGAAACAAGCTTCCTAGGACCAGTTTCGAACTTTCAGCCCTCATCAGCCAGGATAGCTTGACTCAAGTGGTTGATGAGGGGTGAAACCCCGAAACCGGTCCTAGGATGCTTGTTTCCGGGCTGCCTGTCATATCTACTGAGGTGTTTTGGAAATAAGAAATCCTTCTATTCAAATCTGTGCCCATAACTACTCACTTGCCTCCTGCATCACTCTTTTACTATATGAGGGCCCACTGAGTAGCCATTCATTTGCTTGGAGTGTGCCCTTCCCTGGATTCTGGCAGCAATGGTCCTTGATGTAGGCGAAGTTCTTGTGGTTTGTGTTTACTCTCAACCCTTGCTGTTACTGAGGGCGTCTCCACGGTTCTTTTTTTACCTTTTCAGCTGTACCTTTAAGAACCGTTTTTAGCATGGGTAGGTGGTGTACTATCGGGACATCTTCCCCTTCTATACCCACTTGTACTCTTTATTAGATCCCACCCCTTGTATGGCAAAGTGGTATGTAGTGATAGTGTCAGTAAAAGATGTCTTGACTGGATAGTGTTCTTATTACTCTTCGCTATAGGAATCCATCATGTATGTGATGTATTCATCGTCCAGTTTTGTGTGCATCTTCATAGAGTGCTCTTCTAATGCACAGATGCAAATAGGGCTAGTATCCTCAGGAATTTCTTTTTCCTTTTATTTTGGCTTAGACAACTTGGATATTTTGTAAGATCTTAACTCAAGTGCTGTCATGTCTTTTAGGATAGCCCTGGCATGTATGCCCCCTTTTTACATACATCGTCCCATCCACACGACAATAACGGTTCTGAACAGGTGACCTTTTACTTAGTAGCTTGCTCCTGTCTCTTCGACACCAGGCTCTTAGTATTCTATCATAATCCCTGTAACAGACGCACATAAACATGTCCTCAGGCACTACATAATTATTCTGTATAAATGTCACCACTTTTTCATCCTTGGCCAACAGCCCGCTGTGCATGATCACATTGTTTGGAAAAACATTTGTGATTGTTTTCAAAATATTTATGATTGTTTTCAAAACATATTGATTCTAGAAGAAACCCTGGAGTGACTACTCTAGTATACAAGACCCTGATTATCCCCTGCAAATTAGAGGAGAATTCCTTCCACGCTGACACGGGGTCTTGCATGCTGAATCTTCGACACGCAGCGGTTTAACATCCCTGCAGGGTGTCATCCTCAAAGCAGAAGCAGAGACAGGGTCCTTCATTATCTACCATCAGGTGAGGGGGATGTTTCTTCCCTAAGGGATTCTTGGCTACGTATATACATATACATATCTATACTCATATACATGCTACACATACAGATCTAGGCTAGGTACATTTAGGCAAATTACTTAGGGCGCGCAATTTTAGGAATATGCAAGTGCTACTGTTTTATCTGAACTGTATATGTTCATCTTCCTAGCACTATGGTAGAAATGTATCTACTGTTTACTATAATGGTAATTGCGATTTTGTTTGTCTGCTTTGGTCTCCTAAAGGTCGCAGCAAATAAGTTTTACACAAGACTGACACTGGACCAATAAATACTTATTGAAACGTTCTAATTACCATCCTGTGTATTTTCTGAGAATAAACAAGCATGAATGACTGAGCGAAATGTACTGTACTATTTTCCACGATCCCTGAGGAATCAGGGTTGTCATGTTTAGTGGTTGCCAGAAACTACCTACACCACTTTAAGATACAGGGGAGGGGGTGGTAGTGGCACTGTAGAACTAGCTAGCTGGTCTAATGGCTGACATATCCTGTGGGGGTGTCCAGAAGCGATTTGAACACCAAGCCCTCATTTTAGGTAATCCAAAACACGCAGGTCCTGGGGATTCCTAGGAACTACATGACAGTGCACTTGGCTCCTGAAGTTAATTTACCTTTAGCTTGCCTTGTGAGGCTGTGTGTGCGGTCCAGGTGCTGATGTATCACCTCGCCCCCTCTTGCTGCTCTTAAGGATATCTTAAGGATTCTGGGGGCCCTGGGTCAAACATATTTACGGGGCCCCTGTTCGGAACAGCTTTAAATTTATGATCTAGTTTCAGTTTTTTGACCAGGTCACTGGCAGTCACATTTTTCCAAATTCCTAATGTGTTTACATCTAACATTCAGGAACAGAGTGAATATTGTAACACAGCAGCAGCTCACTGATATTGCTGCAGATAATCTCTCATATGTAAGATACTGTTTTGATTTTAAAAAAAAGCATTTTCTATGTATGTTGCATGAAACATAAACACATGTTTCTGCAAAATCTCTGTAATAGATCGGCACACAGCCTTCACGCGGAGTGGTGTCCCTTTTTCTTGCCACAAGCCGGTTTTCATTTGCAGCGCGCGTAAGGTCTGCAAAGCACAGGACCTTACACTGGCGAAGAGGACAGAGCCGGAACCACGCTCCTGTGCCCCACCGTGCCTGCAGTACAACGCACGGCCCTGTCAGCCCGACACGCTCCACAAGGGAGTTAAAGCGCCACCCACGCCTCCACAACCCAGTAGGGGCAGCGTCAGATGCCGGTGCTGCGTCACCACCGGAGTGAACCCAGCAACTACCAGTAAGGCGAAATCACTCGTGGTTGACCCGCAGCGCGAGGCACGCGCTTGACCGCCCATGCTGCTACATAATGCTACGCCCACGCGGGTGAAGAAAGCCCACAGACACGTGGCGTGCTAGGATGTTTGCGGGCAAAAGGCCACAGGCACGTGGCAGGTGAAGCATTCACAAAGGGGGTGTGCCTGCATAGCCCAGCAAAGCAGCAGCCGTCAACCCCGCAGAACAAGCACACAGGGGGCACGGCTCAGACCCTGCAGACCCCACACCATACAGTGCCAGGACACGGCCCCAAGACACAATGGGGTACAACCCCGAAGAGAACCTGGTCCCAGTCCGGATCGCCACACAGCATGCTCCCACAAGTGTGTTACCTCCGTTCAGCGATGCGGCTGACCTCACCAAGGGGTCCCCAAGGTGGAAGACGTGGCTCAGACGTCTTGAGAATTACTTCATAGCCATCAGGGAAACCGATGGGGCAGTAAAGTGGTCACTCCTGCTCCACTATGCAGGGGAAGAAGTCTACTTGCTTTTTAAACATCTCCCGAACACAGGTGCCCCAACTGACTACGACCCGGCAGTGGCAGCACTCAACGCGCATTTTGACCCCCAACTGAACCCCGATTGCGAGCGGCTCCAATTGCGACAAGCCAGGCAAAGAGAAGGCAAATCCATTGATGCCTTTCACGCGAGATTGAGGGAAGTAGCAAGCACACACCTGGTTGATGACAGTGTGGTGGAAGAAATCAGAGCTCAGCTCATCCAAGGAATACGCAGTAAGGTGCTACGCAGACTTATACTACGAAAGCCAAACTTACCCCTAAATGACATACTAGTCATGGCTAGGACACACGACCTGTCAGCGGCCCGAGCAGACGAGATGGACTTGGCACTGATGCGCACAACCGAACAGAGTGCAACCACCAAAACGGAGCGAGCCGATGCCATCAAGACACGAGACAGGGGAAGCAGGCCAAGGCACCGCCTGCCCAGAGGCCAGTGCGGATACTGCGGGCATGAGGAACAACCCCCCCCCAGGCATGCCCTGCCCATGAAAAGATATGCACCAATTGTGGTATCCCAAATCACTTCGCACCCGTATTCAGAAGCAAGACCCCCGCATAAGGACGGCAGAGTAGCAAAGCCAATTCGGAAACTTGTGCGACAACTGTCAAGCGTTTCCCTCGTATCCTCCCAAGGGGGAAGAAAGAATGAGCGGGCTGCCTACCAAGCAGAAGACTCATCCAAGGAGGACAAGGAAGGGTACACATACTTAGTCTCCTTCACAGGCGCTCAAGAAACGAAGAAGGCCACAGCCTACGTGCACAGTGAGAATCGCTGGGTTCGAAGTAAGCGCAGTGATTGACACTGGCGCATCAGTCAACATCATGGGGATTCAGCAGTATAATTGATTAAGGCCCAAACCGGAGCTCAAACCTTCTAAAACAAAGATGTTTGCATACGGCAGTGATTCATCCATGCAACTCCGAGGCAAGATGACCATGCCATTACGGTCAGAAGACAACTAAATCACCACCGACATCCATGTCATCAACCAAGAGGCCGACACCCTACTAAGCAGCCACGATGCAGAAGATCTAAGGGTTAGTGACATTCGCAAGAAGCGTGCAGGTGAACCAGACCAAGGAAATGTTAAGTCAATTCGCGGGCTTGTTCAAAGTTCTAGGATGGATCAAGAAGGCCCCAATCAAGCTGCACATTGACCCGTCTGTCGCCCAAACAGCACTACGCCACAGACGGATCCCTTTCCACCTCAGACTACATGTGGAACAAGAACTACAAAAGCTGGAAGACTAAGGGGTCATTGAGAAAGTTTCCGGACCCACACCATGGGTGTGCCCCATGGTGATTGCCGAAAAACCCGACAGCCAGGGAAAATCAGGCTGTGTATTGATATGTGCCTCCCTAACAAGGCCATCCGGCGCGAATGCCACATCACGCCAACGATGGACGACATCCTGGCTGACCTCTACTGGTCCCGCTGGTTTTCCAAATTGGACCTAAATGCAGGCTATCATCAGCTGGTCCAGGTGAAGGAAAGTCGTTACATCACCACGTTCATTACCCACCTAGAGCTGAGAAGATACAAACGCCTATACTTCGGAATATCATCAGCAAGCGAGGTGTTCCAAGACGCTGTGAGGGAGATCTTAACAGGTCTGCCAGGAGTACTGAACGTGAGTGATGATATCCTCATCCACTCAGGAACCGTGGACGAGCATTAAAAACACCTGAGAGCTACGCTGAAGCGGCTCCAAGAACATGGTGTCACCCTACATAGAGAAAAATGCCTGTTTTTCCAAAAGCAGATCGAGTTTTTTGGATACATGTTCAACCAAGAGGGAATCCAAGTGGACCAGCTGAAATCCCAAGCAATTAGAGACGCACCAGCCCCCGACCATGTCGGAGGTATGAAGCTTCATTGGGATGGCCACGTACTGTGACCGGTTCATCCCCGATCCGGCCACCATCGCTGAGCCATTCCGGAACCTCACTCAAGCAGATGCCATGTGGAAGTGGGGGACCTTGAAAGAAGCGGCGTTCTAAATGATCAAGAACACCCTCCTCGACCACACCACGTTGGTGTACTTTGACCCTGCCAAACAGACGGAGATACTGGTCGACGCCAGCCCCGTAGGCCTCGGGGCAGTCCTCACTCAGGAACAGGAGCCAGGAAGATGGGCGGCCCTAGCCTACGCCACGCACTGAGAGGCGCAATGCGCAGATTGAGAGAGAGGCCCTAGCCATCCGGTGGGTGTGCCGCCATTTTCACTTATATGTCTGCGGCCAACCATTTAAGGTCATCACGGACCACCAGCCTCTAGTGCCATTGTTCAAGGGGACGGCACCACATCCACCCCCGAGGATTGAGCGATGGGCCATAGGACTCCAACAATATGCCAAGAATCCCGCCGTTTTCCTCTTGAGACACCCAGCCCCACAAGACGAACAAGGAGAAGAGTCAGACGTGGAGGCACTGGAAGCACACCTAAACATGATCTCCACCATCACATGCCCAAAAGCACTAACGCAAGAAGACATTGCTGCTGCAGCGGAGGGAGACCCCGTGATCACCAAAGTCTGCACCGCTGTCCAAGGTGAACACTGGCACCACTTCTTGCAGTCTGCCAACAGCTGGGCAGGTCCCGAGAAGGAGTGCCTAATGAAGATGTGGAGGATACGGAACGAGTTAAGTGTGATCCAAGGGGGAATTCTACTAAGAGGGTCCCGAGTCATCATCCTGGCAGCCCTACAACACCAGGCAACATAGTTGGCCCACGGAGGACATCAGGGGATCGAAACAATGAAAGCCCGGATGCGGGAAAAGGTCTGGTTCCCAGGTCTGGAGGCCGGAGTGAAAGAAGCTGTGAAAAAGTGCCCAACCTGCCAGCTGACGAGCGCCTTAGAGAGACCAGCACCCATCCAGATGGAAGAACATGGGAAGGCCCGTGGGAGAAGGTGAGCCTCGACTTTTGGAGCTTTCCCGATGGCCGGACGACCATAGCCATGATCGACAGCTACTCCAAATATCCCCTCGTAGAGGTTGTCAGGTCCACCGCTTTCTCCGGGGTTGCCACAGTGCTTGAAAAGATCTTTGCAATGTTCGGATATCCGGAGGAAATCAAAAGTGACAATGGACCCCTATTCCAGGGCAATGAGTTCCGGGAGTTCATGCAGCATCATGGAATACGACATCCCCGCATCACCCACAGGCCAACGGGGAAATTGAAAGGTTTATGAGGACTCTCAACACAGCCCTCCGAATTGCCATGGCCGAGAACACAGACCCTGAGCGGCACCTGCAGCAGATCCTCCGAGAGTACAGAAGCACCCCCCTACCGCACCATGCGCCAAACACCACGGGCACTTATGTTCAATGGAATCCACCACAACACTCTCCCTACCTGCCCTGGGTGGGCCCCACCACCCTACAGTAAGGAAGACGCCCTCAGGCGAAGAGAAAAACAGAACCTTGCCGCCAGCCGGACAAGAAGAGCGACACTCCGGAAGGTGCAAAGAGGGGACACCATCACGATGAAAGACAGGAAACCCGGAGGAATTTTTTTTACCCAGTACGAACCAGGTCACTGGTCAGTAGTCGGTGTCAAGGGAACCATGATAACTGCCAAGAAAGGAGGGGAAGAAGTGACACGGAACATCTCATGGTTCAAGAAGGTGTCGGCACTCTTTATCCGGTAAAGAAGCAGACAGTATCCCGGAGGTGTGGGAGAACAGCGGAGCAGAGCATGTGGAATCCCACGGGAGCCCGCCGGCACAACTACCGCCTGCAACACCTAGTGAAGTGATGACGGGAAGAACCCCGGAAGCATCGTCAACATCCAGAGCACTTGAGTCCCCATCCACTGCCGGAGGTTGTCACCTATGGTATGAACTGAGAAAGAAACCAAAGGCCGAGCTCCCGCCTGAAGGACTTTGCATGCCAAGTAAGGGGCTGGGGGGCTCCAGCAAAAGAGAAAAGGACTAAGTTGGGATGGGATGGAATGAGTCAGTGGTCCAGCTGATGGTCCCGGCTGATGCTGGATATGTTGCACCCACGCTCTCACGCCAGCGTGCGGAGCACGGCTAATAAAAGGTGGCGTGACCGCACGTGGTCAGTTGGCACCCAGCCTTCACAAGGAGTGGTGTCCCTTTTGTTGCCGCGAGTCTGTTTTCATTTGCAGCGCGCGCAAGGTCCGCAAACCACCAGACCTTACACTTCTGATCAGATGAGGATTTTGGAGCCTGAGGATATAAGCAGTGCTTTAAATGGGCCGGTACTCACCGATACTGTGTACCAGCACTTCTTAAATGTATCACTCTGAGTACCGGCACTTCTCCACTGCCCAGGAGAGTTCCGGGACTCATGAAAAGTAAGGCTCAATGGCTGAGACTGCTAATGAGCAGGAGTGGAACGTGTCTTGTAGCCAAGGCGCCGCTTCTGTATCCCCGATCTGAGCCCCAGCTGAGCTATTCAGCAGGGCTCATTTGAATTTTGTCCTGGTGCTCACCATCACGCGGTGCTTGACAGAGCAGGGTCCATTCAGGCCCTGTGCTGTCAACCACATTCACACTATCCTCTGCATTTGCGAAAACACATGAATCATGGCAGTCCCCTGGCAGTGGCAATTAAAAAAAGAATATAACATGGCTTTTAACATACTGGAGGATTTTTTGTGTCTGCTTATGTTTGTGTGTTTGCTTGCATTTGTATGCCTGTTTTTTGCAAGAAAAAGGGGAGAGAGAGAATCAAGACACTCTCAGGAGGTATTTTAAAGAAAATGGGTGGCACTTGTTGTGTACATGTCTGCTCAGTGACAAAGGTTCATAAATAACGTAGTAGGGAGGGTTGGTGGGTGAGTGAGTGAGTGGATGGATGAGTGAGCAAGGGTGGATGTATAGATGGATGCATGTATGGATGGATGAGTGAATGGATGGATGGGTGAAGAGGGTGGATGATTGGATAAAAGGGTGGATGATGGGTGGATATGTGAAAGATTGGATGGATGAATGAAAGGGAGGGAGGATGGATTAAAGGGTGGATAATGGATGAGTGAAAGGAGGGATTGAGTGAAAGGGTGAATGGAATGAAAGGGTGGATGGTATAAAGGAGTGAAAGGGTTGAAGGATAGATGGGCAAAAGGATTGATGGATGAATGAAAGGGAGGATAAAGAGATGGATAAGTGAAAGGATGAATGGATATGTTTAAAGAGGGACGGATGGATGGATATGTTTGAATATGAAGGGTGGACAGACGGAATGGTGAAAAACTGAATAATGGATGAAAAACTGAATAGACAACAGAATATAAATGGTAAATGGTGGACATCAGCAGGTAAATGGTAGGATGAAAGGATGAATGGATAGATGATGGAAGAGACCATAGATATCTTCTTGGGAGGGTCATGATGATTTGCTTCATTTGCTTGGTGCCATAAGAGCTTTGTGTCGAAGTGGGGGTATTTTCAGTTTCTTCCTACTCACATGCTCAAAAAATATATAGTATTGTGCCAAACAACAGCAATTAACAGTATGGCATTAAGAAGGTGCAACTATTGCAAAAAAAATGAAATGTTAACATATTATCGCATTTCTCTTTCATTTTGTGTAATGAGTTAACCTGCTTTGTTTATATAAACACATTTATCATGTGTTTTGGTGTGTGCTGCAACTATTTTAGAAGTCGTTAAGTATCATCATGTCTTTCCCTTACACTCACTACACCTCTAGCTCATTTTAATGAGTACCTGCACTTATTTTTTCCCATTTAAAGCACTGGATAGAAGTGTACACTTAGTCCTGCGTCATCAGCATGGGTGGCAGCCAGACAGAATAAGATCTAAGCAGCTGCATCAGAAGGCACAGGCAGGTGTTAAACAGCAGAAAGGGCGGTTCCACGTTGCGCTCCGCGCGAGATGGTAGGTGACGTGGCAAGGCACCAGGCTGACTGGGCTCCCTAAAAAGACACACACCTGTCCACAGATCCTAACTCCGCAGGTCGGGTCATAGGATCACGTGGTCCACGGCGTCACACGCAGCTGAAAGAACTTGGAGGAACAGGGCAACCTGACCCTGGTCAACCTTACTCCAAGTGCCAGCGCCATTGTGAGGCCCACTGATGAACTGCTTTCTCCAATTGGAGCTGGCACGGGCCGTTTTCATGACCGTTGTTGCTTCGAGGGCTTTAGTCTTTATATTTTAGTTCCTTTTTCTTTATATTCACTTCAGTATTGCGCCTTCAGTGAATCGTCTGGCGCGTGTCAGTCTGTCTGGCTTCTGCTGGGCCTTGAGGTGGCGGCGGCCTGGGCAGTGGGGAGAGGCGCCGATAACGAGGCTGGGCGCGGTGTGTGCTGGCAGGCGAGCAGGTGAGCAGCCAGGGTCGGGCCCTTACGTCCTCTTTAGATCTTGTTTAGCTCTCTATAGTGGGCTTTGACATTGGTTGGTTTCCTTTTTAATCTCATTTCTTTGTATCTTATTCAATGGCATTTTCTTCTCGTCTTCTATTTGTCGCTCCCTTGTAGCATAGATATTTTACACCGTTTCTGATTGAAACACTGTTCCGCTGCTTACCAACATATTTTTTTATTTTCTTATTGCATCAAGGAGAGGCCATTTGTTTTTTCTTCTCTCCTCCGTGCGTGCTTTTTTTGTTTTACATTTTTGCGCCCCTGTCTAATGTGTGGTGCTCTGCACCCTCCTGAATCTTCCCTTGATTTTCTTCATCCTTATCAGTTCCTCTGTTGCTCTGCCACCCTGCCCTGCTCTTCTGTTGCTCTGCCACCCCCTCTCTGCTGCTCCATTCTTTTTTGCCCTCTCGGGTCCTCATGATTGGTTCCCGTGTGCATTGCTTAACCACCACTTCCTCTGTTGGCCTCCCAGCCCAAACCACTCTTCTGTTGCCTTTCACCCCCCCCCCCCCACCAGGATCCTCCATTGTTCTGCCCCACTCCTGACCCGTCGCCTTTAATTCCCGACCTCCTTGCCATCCCACCCCTCCTCTTCCCACTTTTTTTTGATTTTCTTATTATTTTATATGGCTCAGGCAGCTATGTACTGCTTATGGGCCGCTCGAGCCTTTATTCTTACACATCAGCATATCCATTTAAAAAAAAAATCAATTTAATCTTTGAAAATGGCGTCAGTCATCGTGGGACGGTATGTTAAACTTAAAAAAAAGCCATCTTGGAATGTTGTTTCTTTCAGTGTCCTACTGCCCTTAATCCATCTTGGAATTTTTTATTTTTTAGAGGACAAAACATTCCAAGCTGGCCTTTGGTGCGACAGCTTAAGATATGGCAGCCATTTTGAACATTATTTAATGTTATATCTTCATTACGTTTTTCAAACACGCATTGGCAAAGCCAATAACTGCCTTCACATTTTAAAGGCATGGCTATTGGCTTTGCCAATGCTTGTCAATCATTATTTTCACTTGTCCTTTAAAGCAGGGGTTGATTCACACCAAGTTTCTTTTGGCCCAGAAGGGTCCTGGGGTTGACATCAGGAGCATGTTGAAGTGGAGGCCTGGTGCAACATTGAGGGTTCAGACATGACTTGCCCACTACTTTCTGTTTTCTCCCTACTCACGATGGCAGTAGCTCACCAGTTCAGGTCTATCTGTTCTTTTGGCAGCTGGGTACTTTGTTAGGGGGGTTGAATGTTGTCAGCTGAGCTGTTAAACATCTAGCAGCACATTATGGTAAGTCATTAAATGGAACTAGGGGCGTGGCTGGCAGGGCCAAGATGGCGGACACTTTCTAGCGAGGCTCCGCACGTCAATCCCATTATCCAGCGCCAATCCTGGTTACTAACAGCCATTGTGTGCCCCTCCCTGTGCCATCTGCTTCACCAGATCGCTTGGAGCAAATAACGCCTCTCCTCGAGCAAACAGGCAGACTGGGGCGGGTATTGTATTGTATTGTATTAACATTTATAAAGCGCAAATACTGCGACCCTACGGGTATCCAGGCGCTCTGACAAAACGGGGTCACTTATGCCGAGAAGGGGAGAGGTCAGGGATCATCAGGCTGCTGGAAAGAGCCAGGTCTTAAGGCTCTTTCTGAATGCCATCAGCGAATCTATCTGTCTAAGCCCCTGTGGGAGCTCATTCCACATTCGGGCTCCAGCCACACTAAAAGCCCTCCCGCCCAACCTTGAGCGTGTAAACCTAGGTTGCATCAGCAGGCTAGCAGTAGAAGATCGTAGCTGCCTTGTGGGGGAATAGCGTGTGAATCTTTCTTGGAGTGGGACCGGGCCCTTCCCATAGGTTGCTTTATGGATTAAGCAAAGGGACTTAAAGAAAACCCTCTCTCTGACTGGCAGCCAGTGGAGGTCACGCAGCGCCTGAGTGGAGGAAGAGTCGTACTTGCGATTTAACGCCAGCTTCGCCGCAGCTGACTGAACCCGCTGTAGCCCCTGCAGAATGTATTGGGGGGCTCCAAGATACAAGGAGTTACAGTAGTCTAATCTGCTTA
The DNA here is from genome assembly GCF_964204655.1 of Triturus cristatus. Taxonomy (NCBI): domain Eukaryota; kingdom Metazoa; phylum Chordata; class Amphibia; order Caudata; family Salamandridae; genus Triturus; species Triturus cristatus. The sequence goes on from NC_140588.1 coordinate 910,358,782, forward strand.
GCACCGTGCTCCTCACCACCGTACTTCGAGAGTCTTCGGGCAACAGTGGAAGAATTCGGCGCAAGAGCCGTAGTAGTCCAAAGCATATGCTGGCTGTCTTATTAGCCTGCGAATCCAACTGGAGATTGCTGTCAAATAGAAAACCGAGATTCCGTACCCTGCTAACTGGGACCAGTGGAGCCTCATCCGGAACGAGCCTGAGGTCCACTGGTAGATGTTGGATCTGCCTTGTCGGCGCATAGTACACCAGCTCGGTTTTATCTCCATTGAACTGCAGGCTATTTCTCTGTAACCAGTCGATGGTCAGCCTCATGCAACTATGAAATTGCTCAAGGGGAACTGCCTGTTTTCCTTCCAGTGAGAAGACCAATTGTGTATTGTCGGTATAGTTAATTAGCTCCACCCCGAACGCCTTGATGATTGGAAGGAGTGGCTGTAGATATATGATGAATAAGATGGGGCTGATGCTAGAGCCCTGCGGTACTCCAAAGGCCACTGGAGTTTTTTCTGAGGAGAAAGGTCCCAGAGTCACCATTTGGTGTCTTTCCGCCAAATAAGAGCGGAGCCACTGTAGTGCCCGGCCCTTCACCCCAAACTCCTCCAGACGCTCCAGCAAGATTGTATGACTCACTGTGTCGAATGCGGCTGACAAATCCAGGAGCACCAAGACTGCGGTGCTCCCGTTGTCAGCCCGCATTCGCATGTTATCCAGCATAGTGACCAGGGCTGACTCCGTTCCGTGACCGGAACGGAAGCCAAACTGGTCCTTGTCCAGCAGATGGTTTTCCGCTAGGTAGTCCGAGAGGGATCTACTTACAACCTTTTCTAAGATTTTAATAGGAAAAGGGAGGAGGGAGATAGGCCGGAAGTTAGCTGGAATAGTTGGATCCAGAGTTGGTTTTTTGATAAGGGGGGAGACCACTGCCTGTTTCCAGCTCTCTGGAACCAGACCCACTTCCAGAGACTGGTTGCAGATCTGGCGCAGCCATGGGAGGGTCAGGTGACCATAGTGCTTCCATGCCCTATGGGGCAGGGGGTCAAGAGGTGAGCCAGAAGAGATACTGTGAGCTGTTGTGGCAAACGACACGTCCGTAAAAGAGGGGAAGGTGGCCAAGGAGCAGTGGCGGCTCAGTCTCTCATTGGCCAACCCCTTATCAGACTCCTGGTCGGTTACGACATTGTCCTTAAAAGGATCAATTATCTTAGCCACTTTATCTTTGAAGTGGTTAACAATCTCATCACACAACTTTTGTGATGCTACTGCCTTGTTCTCGAGGCAGTGCGGGGCCGAAATGGACCTTACAATTTTGAACAGTTCCTTAGCCCCATTTGAGGCTTGCACTATAGAGTCAGCATAAAAGTTAGCTTTCCGCTCCATAATGAGCTGCTTATATCTGCTCTGTGCTGATTTTAGCGTCAACTTGTCCGTGTCCAAGTATCCCTTCCTCCATTTCCTTTCAGCCCGTCTGCAGAGCTGTCTTTGCGCTCTCAGGTTTTCATCGTACCAGGGAGCAGATGGTTTATCCCTAATTCTTATCTGTTTCATCGGGACTAGGTGCGGCGCAGAAGGCCTGCCTGTGGCCTATACCCGCGTGGTGTCCTGATGGCGTGGTGCGACGGTGAGCCCTGCTGTCAGCGCAGCATGCTGCTACTTTGTGGGACCCCGCTGGGTGCTGCCCGATTGCTGCTAAATCCCGTTAGCCAGGGTCGGATTGGTATCGCGGGCATGCTGGAAATGGCTGAAGGGCCGGTAGCCGAGTTCTAGCTGCGGGATGCTTTTTTGGGCAGCCTGGGGCTGTCTGTGCTGTTAGAATGCAGTCAGCGACCCAGTGGGTGCCTGAGTGGCATTTGTAGAGGCAGATGTGAGGAGGTATCAGTCCCTTTCTCTCACCGGGCCAGCCCATTAATGTATGCTGATTGAGCAGGGGCAGGGTGCGGAAGTGGTAAATCCGCCGAGTGTTGAATTTTGCACCCTGGGCCAAGTGAAGTGTGTGGAAGGGAGCTACTGATATGGAGCAGACGGGGGCACAGTGCTGTGTCCTACAATACCGCACCATTGCTGCGGTGAATACTGCAGCATACCTATGGGCCCACAAATCTTTCAGACACACCATGGGGCGAATACACTTGGCCAATCAGAACACACCTGCACACTACACAATAGCTCCTAGCGCATTGGATGGACATCTCTCGCGACCTGCTACCCTAGGTCTTTCAGAGGCAATTGAAAGCAAATTTGGCACTCTCTTTGTGGCCATAGAAAACTCCAGGACCTCCCTGGAGTCCAGGATAGATAGTGTTGTCACAGACCTGACGTTGCTATATGCAAACCATCACAAACTTGCGGATGTCAACTCGGCGGAACGGATTATAAAAGAACTGCAACCCACAACCAAAAGAATGGAATCCTTCTTGAAGGCATGTGTACACTGGAGCAGAAAGCTGAAGATGCTGAGGGGAGGATCAATATCCGCATAGTAGGAATGCCGAAGGAAATGGAGGGGTAGGAATGCTGGAGGAAATAGAGGGCCGAGGTGCAGTTACATATATATAGAGGGCTGGCAGTGTGACCTACTGCCTCCACATGCTCTGTCCCAATATTTCAACATTGAACATGCAAATCTGATTCCGGCACGCAACCCCAACCTGGTGCCTATCTGAGACTTATGGTATTTAGGGTGCTCCATTTTCCACGACAGAGACTCTATTTTACGAGAAGCCAGGAAGCTCACCGAGATATCAATAGGAAGCTCGCATGTTGTTTGTTCACAATTACACAGTTGCAGTCCACCCGAGTACATTCACCGCTGTAAAATGAGGACTCTGTGAATTACCCTGAAATATGCGTTCTCTTTCTGGCAAGGCTTTGTGTGGTTGCAGATAGTTTCACACTTTTCTTTGACTCTTTAGAGAAAACCTGGTGCTGGCTGGAGTCCTATGGTCCTCACACTACTGGCCTGTCACAACCTGGCACTCACGCGAGCTGGACCGCCATCGCAGGCAGCACACAAAGACGTGGCAAACTTCGGCCTTTAAGGCTGTACCAGACTTAGAACAGAGGATTACAGAGTACTACCAAGCACTAGAGCATGTGGCTGCAGTTGTTGAGTTATCGCAGCACTCAAAACCTGACACGGAATCGCTACACTCTTCCAGTGACAATAATTCTACCACCACCAGGCCCTCAAAGCTAGACTTGGTTCCTCCTCCAGATGTGACGCTGCAAACATCAGATGACATCATTTGACGCTATCATTATACTTAGCCTTTACTCACCTTTGCTGTCTACTGACACTTATAATACCTGATGTAATCCCATCAAATCTTTGTGGGCAATGATAAGTTTGCTCACTTCATGATCGATATGCTCTCCAATATTAAGAATGCAGGCCTACACCGTCTCGGCAGACTACGCTACCAAGTGGTAAAATTGATACGCTGTTAACTGATACAGATTGTGTATCTGAGGGGTTTACACAACACACACTCAACTCTTCTTCCCCCCCTCCTGTATAACCACACTTGTTAGTGGACACATGAATTTTAGGTCCTGGTTTGGGCAGACACTCGGTTGGTGCTATGCTCTTCTGGTATTCAAGGTTTTTCTTTATATTGATAAGTTCTGTTGTTTAAGGTTGCACTCTGTATTTGGCCCTATTGCAACCACACATCGCTACAGACATGGAAGAGGGGGGGGGGTCTCTGTCTCTAACGACATTGGTGTTTTAGGAGGGTAATACAAGGGTGTGTTTTAGCTCCACTACTTCTCATTTTGTATAATAATAATTTACATCCATTTTAAATGACCCTTATGCAGGATGCCCCAAGAATTAAAGGTCACAGAAAAGGCTCTAAGAGGCAACATAAACATGCATAAGAGTACACAGCACAGATGCCAAGCACAAGCAATTTGGAGCAAGAGGAGGTCTTTGATTTTCTGATCCTTTATTTCAGACGTTAAGATGCAAAACAAGTAATGCCAAATGAGTACAGCCAACGCGTTTCACCTGTTGCGGGCTTCTTCAGGGCATCCAAAAAAGGGGGAATTACTCCTATGGACGATTGGGTCCTATTTTCATAACAGTTACAGGAGCAAAAATGTACATCTCACTGTATATTTTAGGAGAAGTCCTTAATGTAAACCAATCCAGTTGGGAACAAAGTTTGTCAGTTAATTTTTCATTTGATGAAGAACGTCGCACAAAGTAATATTGCAAGCATTAAAATTTTCAAGTGGAGAGCCTGTCCTGGCTGTTATATGGCCTAAACAGCATTAGAGAATGTGGAACCGTCCCCCACATCTCAGAATGTACCCATGGCGCCTGTAGTATGTTTGGTCATGCTGGTGCCCCTGGGTTCCCTCCTCTTGCGTTGATCCTCTCGGACAACACCATTCCATTGAGGGGCTCTCATTATGTATTTTTATTTCAACCCCCTCGGGGTCCCAGACCCACCTCTGTAACCACCCCTATTGCCATCTGATACCGACTACCGCAGTCCAGTTGGCCCGCTATTCCCATGAGTTTCTTCACCGCCTTAGTTGTGAAACCTTTTTGTTTCAGTCCCCCCATCATGGAGCCCGAGCCATGCCATTCCGAGCTGGCACATCCAGGATGACATGCTCCAGACGTGCACCAGAAGTGCTACCTCCGACACCACAGCTGGATCCTTCTTTACTGCAGCACACATGCTGTCTCCATCACCGCTCCGGACTCACGGAGGGCAGGTCGGTCGCACTCCACGCACAAACAGACAGTAAGTCTACGCTTCTTTACGAGCCTCTGTGTCACTTTGTTTAATCAGCGTGTGCCTTTCTCTTCTTGGCTCAATACTTTACTTGCTTGTAGCTACGCGACCGTAATCCAGCACGCTCTCCCTTTGCTGTTTTTTCTAGGATTTGGTCGCAACGCCACTGCGCGACTCGTGACTCCGGAGTTGTTTGACTCCCTGTACCTTCTGATTTTGGTAACTGCCTCCAGATTTATGAGCCCCCGAAAATCACTCACATTTGAGTTTTTTTATTCTGGACACTGAGCCTTGTGTTTTGGTCTTCACTGCGGGATATGGGGGACTTTTGTTTTGTTCTGCTTAGACCACAGTCCCGGTCTCCATCCTTGGACTTCACATACTACAGGAGGGTCGTTATGAGGGGTACAACAGAATGGGCTCGGCCTGCTACATAATAGAGGACATCACGATGACACTTGTATAGTGTTTGTAAATGCGTATTACATCTCACTTATGAGTGTCTTGATATTTTTTCAAGTAGGAGTGAATAGAGCATCTAAGCCATAATGTCTTTTTCATATTTCACAGAACACGCACCATGATTATTAAATGACTGGAGGGCTGTAATTGGTACCACCTTTTTACCACCCATCACCGACTAGGGATGGTGTAGAGCATGGATACTCACAAACTTTCTCTCGGGGCCGAATTTACAGTGTGGTTTGTGGCCGAGGGCTGCACCAGTGGGGGGCGGAGGTAGTGGGGGCGGGGCTAGAGGGGGGAAAAAAATCACTACCGTTTCAAAACATTACTAGACAATGCTGTATTTCCAAAGCAGATGTAACTACAAGGAGCACATTTTTATAATATTTTTTTATTATCAGACAATAGCAATCTTAAGTGGGATTGCATGGCAATTTGCAGTTACCAGACATTCAGCACATTGCCATTGCAGCACAGGCTTCAGAGTCCAAAAAATAGGTACGTTAAAGACAAACACTATGAACTTATTTTACATTTCATGTCACCAATTAGTTTTCTGTAATCTGGTACCAAGTCTGAACCGGCAAGCCTTAAGAGCTGATCCAGCTGTATGTCTGTAAGCTTATTTCTGAGTTTGCTCTTTAACAGTCCCATTGTGGAAAATTAACATTCGCAAGCATATGTTGACCCAAACATACAAATTACCTTTTGGGCCACTGTAAAAAGAAGATGAAACTTGTCAAAAGCCACAATTTTCTAGAACTCATCTGGTGCTTGCCCCCAAAAAAGATGCTTTGAAGGCTGAATTGTGCTGCATGTCAATCAGCTCTATTTCTGCTTGAGCCCTTTCCATGCCAATAAGGGTAACAACGTCAAGATTTCGTGCACTCACCATCCACGGGTTTTCAACCAGCCTGAACAGAGGGGTGAGGGCTCTGAATTGAGAAAATTGGCGTTCGATCTCCCCAAAAACTTCTTCAAGACATTCACCAAGGCCTAGCTTTGTCTGAATTTCTTGTGCATCTGGAAACCTCTGCATTACAACCAACAGTTTTGGGAAGTGGGTGAAGTCACTATCATCCAGTTGTTCTTTGAATAGCACAAGCTTACTTTCAAAAGCATAAATACCATTCATCAAGGAGCACACAAGCTGTTGTTTACCTTGCAGGGTCAAATTGAGAGCAATAAAATGCGTAAAGATCTGAAAGAAAATGGAGCATATTAAGCCATTTCACATCCGTTAGTTCTGGGAATGATTGACCTCTACTGTTCACAAAGAGTTCAATTTCAGGAAGCAATGCGATGAACCGCTCCAGCTTGAGCCCTTTCCATGCCAATAAGGGTAACAACGTCAAGATTTCGTGCACTCACCATCCACGGGTTTTCAACCAGCCTGAACAGAGGGGTGAGGGCTCTGAATTGAGAAAATTGGCGTTCGATCTCCCCAAAAACTTCTTCAAGACATTCACCAAGGCCTAGCTTTGTCTGAATTTCTTGTGCATCTGGAAACCTCTGCATTACAACCAACAGTTTTGGGAAGTGGGTGAAGTCACTATCATCCAGTTGTTCTTTGAATAGCACAAGCTTACTTTCAAAAGCATAAATACCATTCATCAAGGAGCACACAAGCTGTTGTTTACCTTGCAGGGTCAAATTGAGAGCAATAAAATGCGTAAAGATCTGAAAGAAAATGGAGCATATTAAGCCATTTCACATCCGTTAGTTCTGGGAATGATTGACCTCTACTGTTCACAAAGAGTTCAATTTCAGGAAGCAATGCGATGAACCGCTCCAGAACCTTCCCTTTGCTTAGCCAACGCACGTTAGTGTGCATCATGAGGTCTGTATATTCCGCTGCAGATTCCTGCAGCATTGCTTTAAAAAGTCTATGGTTCAGAGCTTTGGCACGGTTAAAATTAACAATTTTCACTGCAACCTTTAGGACATTATTCAGTCCTCCATGCTTTAATTTTGTACACAATACTTCTTGGTGAATAATTTGAATTTGAATTTAAAAGCATTTATTAAGCGCACTTATACCATGCGGTTTCATGGCGCTTTAAGTGATGCAGTAGCAGTCGGTGGTAGAAGGCTAGACATTGTAGGCTTGCTCGAATAACAAGGTTTTAAGATCCTTCCGAAATAGTATGTAGGAAGGAGAGGTACGGAGAGCGGCAGGAAGAGAATTCCAAAAGAGCGGGGCGAGAACAGCGAACTTCGCTCCGCCAGATTTCTGTTTCTTGTAACGAGGAATGGTCAGGAGAGCCATGTGGGCAGAGCGGAGTTCGCGGCCTGGAAGATACGATTTTATGGCAGAGCGTATAAACTCGGGGGCTGTTCCCGATCTAGCCTGGAAGGTGAGGCAGCCGAGTTTAAAAAGGGCACGCTCTCTCACCGGGAGCCAATGCAAAGCTTTAAGCAGGGGAGTGGCTCGGTGGTATTTGGGTAAGCCATGAATCAGACGAGCCGCTTGGTTCTGTATCAACTGCAAGCGCTGGATCGCATAGGCAGGGGCTCCATTGTAGATGATATTGCCATAATCAATTCGTGATAGTACCATGGCCAACACAATGATTTTTAACGCAGAAAGGGAAAAAAACCGAGATACTTTCCTAATTAGTCTTAATGAAAAGAAACAAGCAGAGACCACTGAACCAACTTGTGAGTGGATAGAAAGTTGTGAGTTTAGAAAAATCCCAAGAGTTTTGACCTTAGGGACAGGAAGAGGGGGAACACCAAGTGACAGGGGCCAGTGAGAAGGGGCCCATGGACTGCAACCACCTCCGGTCAGGACTAACTCCGTCTTGTCCGGATTGAGTTTGAGGTGGTTGCAGTTCATCCAGTCCTGGATAAATGTCATTACTGTCCGAACATTAGAAGCGGATGAAGAGGAATTAGAAAGATTAAAGATTAGCTGGAGGTCATCGGCGTAATTAAACACCGTGACCTCCATCTGTTGTAATGAAAAAATGAGGGGGTAAATGTATAGATTAAATAAGAGGGGGGAAAGTGATGAGCCCTGAGGAACCCCGCACTCCACCTTACGGGAGACAGCGGTAAAGTTGGCCAGATGGACTGCTTGGGCCCTCCCTGTAAGGAAGGACTCAATCCACGAGAAGGCTAGGCCTTCTATGCCCGCCGCCCTGACACGATTAAGGAGGATGGAGTGATCCACCGTATCAAAGGCGGCGGACAGGTCTAATAAGATCAAGGCTTGCGGGAGGTTGGTGTCAATGCCTTCGCGTAGCACATCCATTACCGAAATCACCACTTTCTCGGTGGAGTGCAAGGGGCGAAAGCCAGCTTGACGAGAGGAAAGACAATGATTGATTTCTACATGGGTGCTTAAGGTGGTTGTGACGTGAGTTTCCAGGATTTTTGCTAAATAAGGCAGAAGGGATATGGGACGATAATTGGAGGGGGAGGAAGGATCAGCGTCAGGTTTTTTAATGATAGGTATTACGACCGCTGATTTGTGTAGGCTAGGAACATTTCCTTTCCTTATCGAATCATTAAGGAGGGTCAGGGGAGGAGTGGGGGAGGTTAAGTAAATTTCCCTAAGAATATGGGCTGGGGCAAAATCTAGGGGAGAACCAGATTTGACTCGGTGAAGTAGTGGGAAAAATGTATCCTCGGTTAGTAGTGGAATAAAATTGAGTTAGGGGGCAGTGGGCGGGGGGGAAGGATTGACAAATGTGAGGGAGGGTGGGGGAATGTTAAGTTTAATTTTGGCTACTTTGTCAATAAAAAACTCGTTGAGCGAGTTACAGAGGGACTGAGAGGGGGGAATGGTAGCCGTGGTTCTACTGGATAGTGCTAGTTCATGGACCGTGGTGAAAATTTCCTTTGAGCGAGACTCAGCTGCCATGATCCTGCTGGTATAGAATTCAGTTTTAGCCGCAAGAATGCCCTTTTTATAAGTTTTTAAAACAGACAGATAAATTGTCTTTAGCTCTGGACTGTAGGTTTTCCTCTAGGCTCGCTCGGCTCTCCTTGCTGCTAATTTCTGTTCTTTTAGGTCTGAGGTAAACCATCGATTGGCTGCATGGGCCCGCTTAACAGTGAGTCGCCTCAAAGGGGCGAATTCGTCACCCGCCAGGGTCAGCCAGTTGTCAATGGCGACCAGTTGGGAGGAAGCAGCGAGGTCTGCAAGATCGGGAGAAGTTTTGGCCAGGGTTGAGCAGAGAGAGGACATATCCGTTTTTCCCCATTTCCTGACCCAGGTGTTTTTGGGAAGTGGAGGTTTGACCAACGCGGTCAGTGCAAGGGAGAAGGAAATAATAGAATGGTCGGACCAAGAACACGGAGAGATTATGGGAGATGTAGATGGAATGTTTAATGCCCAGATTTGATCCAGCATGTGACCATGTATATGCGTAGAGCCATGAGTAAGCAATAGAAAATTTAAAGAAGTCATAAAGTCCGTGAATTCTTTGGATTGGGGAGTCTCAGCAGGTTCGTTGGGCCAAAAATGTAGGTCCCCTAGAACTAGTACCGATGAATTATTAACCACCAGGGTGGCTAAGAGAGCCTGAATGCTTGGGAGAAAAAAAGGGATAGGCTGGGGAGGACGGTAAATTAAAACAAAAGTGAGTGGTACCTGATGGAAGGTCGAACGAGCTACAAGGTAGTCTACATCAGGAATGGGTGGGGAAGGGAGAGTCTGGAAACTGAAATCGGTCCGTTTGCCCTCGGGCCGGTCTGCTCGAATGGCAGAGTATGATGGGGGCAACGCAGCTAACACGTTGGGTAGGGAGTCAGCCTTGAACCAGGTCTCAGTTAAAAATAGGAGGTCTGGGTTATGAGTATCGATGTAATCAAATAGCTCGTACTGATGACTAACCGCAGACCTAGTGTTTAGGAGCATAGCTGAGGTGTTGCATGATGGAGCGGAGGAAGCTGATGGGAGCAAGGAAATAATGGATGGTGTTTTGGGTGAAGGGACTAGGTGTGAAACGATAGTGGGAGGACAGTGAGAAGGGGAGGAGTATAGACCAAGCTGTCTCAGATAGATACTGACCAAAGGGTCAACAGCTCCAGGGACCCAATAAGAGAGTAATAGTGCAGGCGGATACGTAATTGGACGGGCAGCATCTCGTGTCCCTAGCCCCGATCGGCCGCGGACGGGCGCAGATGGGCTTAACTCAGGCGCAACTCTGGCGCGCCTTCGTCGCGCCCGCTGCGCTCGTCCGCTGCGCTGACACATACTGCACGATTAAGTAGGGGCGGAGCGGTGGAGGAGGGGCAGGGCTGGGATGGAAGGCAGCCCGATCAAAGATGGCGCACGCTGCCACTGGGAGCCCGCAGACACGCCAACCCGCCCTGGCAACCCAACTCTGAAACCCCAATAAGGTGAGAACCTGCACAAACTTTAAAAACAAGTTAGTGACAGTAAAAATACAATGCTAACAAACATCGCCTGCGCTAGTAATCAGAGGGGGCGGAGTGCAGGGAAATAGTGACAAGTTTTCCAAGCGTTTTACCAGCCAGCCCACTGCCACCGGGCTACTAGCAAACACAGAAGGAGAACAGATCTTAGCTCTTAAGTAGGGGCGGAGCGGTGGAGGAGGGGCAGGGCTGGGAAGGAAGGCAGCCCGATCAAAGATGGCGCACGCTGCCACTGGGAGCCCGCAGACACGCCAACCCGCCCTGGCAACCCAACTCTGAAACCCCAATAAGGTGAGAACCTGCACAAACTTTAAAAACAAGTTAGTGACAGTAAAAATACAATGCTAGCAAACATCGCCTGCGCTAGTAATCAGCGGGGGCGGAGTGCAGGGAAATAGTGACAAGTTTTCCAAGCGTTTTACCAGCCAGCCCCCTGCCACCGGGCTACTAGCAAACACAGAAGGAGAACAGATCTTAGCTCTTAAGTAGGGGCGGAGTGGTGGAGGAGGGGCAGGGCTGGGATGGAAGGCAGCCCGATCAAAGATGGCGCACGCTGCCACTGGGAGCCCGCAGACACGCCAACCCGCCCTGGCAACCCAACTCTGAAACCCCAATAAGGTGAGAACCTGCACAAACTTTAAAAACAAGTTAGTGACAGTAAAAATACAATGCTAACAAACATCGCCTGCGCTAGTAATCAGCGGGGGCGGAGTGCAGGGAAATAGTGACAAGTTTTCCAAGCGTTTTACCAGCCAGCCCACTGCCACCGGGCTACTAGCAAACACAGAAGGAGAACAGATCTTAGCTCTTAAGTAGGGGCGGAGCGGTGGAGGAGGGGCAGGGCTGGGAAGGAAGGCAGCCCGATCAAAGATGGCGCACGCTGCCACTGGGAGCCCGCAGACACGCCAACCCGCCCTGGCAACCCAACTCTGAAACCCCAATAAGGTGAGAACCTGCACAAACTTTAAAAACAAGTTAGTGACAGTAAAAATACAATGCTAGCAAACATCGCCTGCGCTAGTAATCAGCGGGGGCGGAGTGCAGGGAAATAGTGACAAGTTTTCCAAGCGTTTTACCAGCCAGCCCCCTGCCACCGGGCTACTAGCAAACACAATGCAGTGGTAGTCTATCACAGTCTGTCCTATGAGATTCTTTTTAAGCATAGATACAAAGCCTCTGTCGTGGCCTACCATGGCAGGAGCCCCATCTGTTGTTATTCTGACAAGTGTGTTCAGTGATATGTCATTTGTTTTAAAGTAGTTGCACATGCTGTCCAGTATATCTTCTCCTCTTGTGTGCCCTTGTAGTGGTAGAAGGCACAGGAGCTCTTCTTTAGGTTGAAGCGATTGGTCCAGATACCTCACCCAAACTAATAACTGGGCCACATCGCCTATGTCTGTGGACTCATCCATGGCAATGCTGAAGAACGGTGACTCTCTGACTGCTTTGACCACCTGCTCCTAGACGTTTTGTCCCATTGCCTTTATTCTGCGTGCACAAGTGGAATCTGATAGCTGCAATGCACCGATTTCCTTTAAAATGCTGGCTTTATTAGTGTAGTTGTCAAATAAAATTTCGGCTGCTGAAAGGAAACATTTCTGTTACAGCAAACAAATGATGGACGGAATGCTGACAATGCAAACATTCTCCCCCAGTCAAAAGATCTGGGTTAAATCCATCGTTCTTTTGCCCACTACGCCACCCCAGTTTGGACCCAGCCATATGCAAATCAGTCTTGACCCTGTTCCCCATGGGAACAGTCCAGACCGAACTGCCAGGCCAGGTCCTCCCTGGACCGGAAATACGCATCCTGGGACCGGTTTCAGGGTATGTCACCTTTCTTCAGCCAGGCTAGCTTGAATCCAGTGGCACAGTGAGCAAGGGACCCACGTCTGGGCATACCCATCCCACTTAGGGCAAAAAGTGTTACAGCAAACAAATGATGGACGGAATGCTGACAATCCAGTGGTTTATGCAGGAAATGTGTCACTCAATAGGGATTTGAAATAAATGGCAAGCACATACACACGTATATACAAGCACACGCTTACCCATAGATATCTTGGCGCTGAATAACAGATGTTTATTGCTACCCAACTCATTTTATCAACCTCAGATGGATGAAAGGCAGGACCCGCTGGGATTTGAACCTCTGACCATGAGGTAGAACACAGACCCCTGCAGTGGACGCATTAGTCCACTGAGCCACCAGACCCGGCATGTACACAGTACAAGGGTACAGAGTAGAAAAGCATATGGAAGGAGCTAATCAGGACAGCGCTATTTGGTGTGGAGCAGCTGTTAAACTAAAGGCATCTGAAAGGCTCAGATACAATGGTCAGGCCTGTAGAGAGGGCATGGGCGAGGGGAGGGGCCAGGTTTCAGGTGGGGGCTAGTAGAGCGAGCAGAGAATCAGAGGGCGGGAATAACCTGAAGATTGGGCCAGTGGGCAGAGTCAGGTGTGGCCAGAAAGAGCAAAACTTCCCAATTTTTAGTATTTGTTTGGCATTTCATTGCCCAGTTACAGCTTATTACGTTATTTAATTCAACTAATGGATACACGTGTTTATTTAAGGTTTAATATGAGTTATTGACATTAAAATACATTCACAAAGTGAAATATATTCCCAATCACAGAAATGTTCCAAATAGGTTTAAAAGTGGATTCACAAGCCATTTGTCTCTGTGGCATGCAGTTTCTGTCATCAGTACTTCTCATCCATTTTTCCGCAAGAACAGTTAAAACATGAATGGGAAAATATCCTACTTTGCAAATGTTTTCCACATAATTATGGCCCTGCCATATTTGACACATAATACATCATCTTCTGCTAAATATGACAATTTTAACAAAACATTGTAGCTCAACTTTGCCCTCTTTGCCAGCCGATATCTCTGCTTAATGCAGGTGGAAATTATTTTGCCAAACTACTGCTTGCTGTGCTAATTTCCCTTTTTAGAACAACTGGAGGCCTAGAAGCAGCATTGCTTCATTTCAGGTCATGAGAACTGGACACACCAATTTAGCATTGACACTACTTACTGTGTATGTAGAGAAGCTGTCACAGTAGGTCTCTCTCTTAGACGGGGACACAAAAGCAGCCCTGGCAATTTTTTTCAGACCAGCACTCTACAGAACCCGATCAATCATCAACCATCAATCAATGGCCCTACTTCGTGCAAATTTGCTGCATTCTTAAATATCTTCAGTTAGCTGAAAGTAATAACAAGGATGCAAGGCAAAGCTGCCAAGACTTTAATCCATAAAACATTCAAGGTCACGCACAAAGCTACTTCAAAACAGGATCAAGATGGCTCCATATGCGAAGCCCACCACCCGCATTCATTTTAATGGTCGTCTTACGGCCCTTATTCCCATCCACCGTGGCACTAGACAGGGGTGCCCACTCTCCTCCCTACTATTTGCACTCGTGGTGGAGCCCCTGGCTATTGCTATATGTCGTGATGAAGATATACAGGGTATTCCCATGGGTGGTTATGAGCACAAAGCCTCCCTCTACGCGGATGATCTCCTCTTATCCCTGTCCTCCCCACCGACCTCCCTTTCTGCAGTGGCGACACTCCTGGGGTCCTTTGAAGCCACCTCCGGCTATTGGATCAACCTTGCCAAATCCCACGCCCTTAATCTTACGCTTTCGGCCTCGGAAGTCCGGGAACTGCAGGGTTCGATTCCGGTGCAGTGGACCGATGTGTCAATTTGGTGCCTGGACCTGACTCCTACACTTTCGTCCTGGACTTCATCTAATTGGCCCAGGTATAGGAAATCCATACGGGAGGAAATGCGTAGATGGAAAGGCCTTTCGCTGGCGTGGCTAGGTTGAATTAACACCATTAAAATGTCTCTCCTTCCTAAAATTCTCAATATTTTCCAAACCCTTTCAACCCCTATACCACAAGCGGATATCCTGGTCCTGCAACGGGACTTTACCAAATTCATATGGGGGAACTCTCGCCTTCGCTTCTCTAATAAGATCCTTATGCTTCCCAGATCCCGGCATGGTATGGCCTGCCCTAATCTGCTAGAATACTATTGGGCCTGTCACCTTTGGTTTATCTCAGAATGGATAGTTCGTGAAAGCGAGAAGCATTGGTTCCATTTGGACCGGGCGTTATCTTGTAGACCCTTGTGGGATTTGGCTTGGCTCCCACGTGGAGCTCATCCCTGCAGTGCATATATAGCTATCCCTACGAGAACGGTCTTGGAGATTTGGGATAAGCTGGCAATATCCCGGTGTCTCACGATGTTCCCCTCCCCTAACAATCCTCTAACGCGTAACCCTATGTTTCCCCCTGCTCTACAACCTCAGGCGTTTGATGCGTGGACAGTTGAGGAACGTCGAGTCATCAAGGACTTTTTTCAGGGCTCTGCCCTCCATACATTTGAACACTGCAGACAAGCCATTCACCTCTCGGAAGGAATGCGTATGCAATACTATCAGTTGCGGCATTGGCTTAGCTCCCCGACATATGTCCAGGAGGCTACTCGACAACTCACCCCCTTTGAATCTCTGGTTTGTAGGTTTGAGGGATCAAAGGGGTTGATCTCTAAAACCTATTCTGTTTTACAACATTCTCAACAATCTACGCCCCATGGCTACCAGACGCGTTGGGCCTCAGACCTCGATGACGACATCCCCCTCCCCCAGAGGGGTGGGCCTGCTTGTGGAGGGACATCCCTAAGGTGTACCGCAGTACACCGCAATGCGAATCAGCATACAAACTGATCACACACTGGTACTATACCCCCACTCGCCTTCATCAGATGTTCCGGATCTCCCCTCCGCTTTGCTGGCGGTGCCAGAGCAAGAGGGGGGGCTTTCTGCATATCTGGTGGTCCTGCCCGGGTCTCACTCTATTTTGGAAGGAGGTCCTCAGTCGTATCAAGGAAGTGGTGGGTTTCCCGGTTCCATCTAACCCTTTGCTGGTGATTTTGGGCATTAAACCCGGCATCTTGAAAGCCATGTCTAACGCGGACTGGCATCTGATCCTCCACCTACTAGGAGTGGCTAGGCAGTCCATCTCCTTATGTTGGAAGAAGCCCCCCCCCCCCCCCCCCCAATTGCAACTTGGTTTCTTCGACTGTGGGATTTCCTGGCCTTGGAATTACTTACAGCCCGTTTTAACCACACGGACAAACGCATTTGGCAGCCTCACTAAGACTGAGCATTCCCGACTGGTGCCCCCCCAAACTGCGCGCCCTGCAGCTGTTCGATGATCCCTTGGAACGTCCCACTTGAATTTGCAGGCGGGCCTCTCTTGCCCCTGTAAACCTTTGCGGCCCCCAATTTGGGATCTAATTCCCCACAGCGCATTCAACATCCACCCCTCCCCCTGGGACGGTAGCTCCTTTTGATTGTTTCCTTTTTCTTTTTATGTGATTTCGTCTTTTAAGATCCCTTTCTCTTCTTTCTTTTTGTTGTGTGTTCCTGTTCCTATTCACAATGGAGATGCCCACTAGTATTTCCACAGTGCATGGTATTTCCTCTCCATGATGAGAAGGCCTCATCGTTGATAAGGCTAAGCCTACCAGGTCTCTACTGTATGTCCAGCTGTGGTGCTGTGGCACTCTTCCACAAGGTGTTCATACTCTTGAATGAACTGTGTACCTTAGCTTCTATCATATATTTTCCCTAAGCACTGGGACTGTTACGCTGTTTGCGACCTAGGAGGATATCGCGCTTTATGTTGCCCCAGCCTACTATATTTTGTAGGGACGGGCTTGCTGTTCCTTTCTTTTTTCTTTTACACAGTCTGACCTCTATATTTGGTGGGTTGATTTTATATTGATGTATCAATGTGCGGCTTGGACATTGATGTTATTTCACCGCTTTTCTCATTGGGACATGTGCCTCCTATTTGCTTGGCCTTTGTTTTTCTTGTCGTCTTGTTTTCAATAAACAGACGTTACACAAAAAAAAAAACAGGATCAACCGATATGCACCCATCAATCAAGGACAATTCACTTCACAAAGAAAAGAGAGAAGTCCTATTTGTTAAAAAATAAATCACTACGGGGACAAGAAAAGCAGCAGCAAACAGGAGCAAAAGAATAACCCTGCCACTCTCCAACTAAGCTGAATTCAATCTGTTTTGAAAAACTATATGAACATACACCTTTTCACAAACAACTAAAATGTGACACACCCCCTACTAGAAATAAGAGGAAAACAAAAACTTCAGAACCTTTGGATAGAATCGCTAACCAGCCATAGCAAGCGTTGGGAAAGCACACCTGGTTTATAATTAGGCCTATTTACAATATGGCAACACTTGCACAGTCCCCCAACATAACTAATCAAATCAGTTTTTATTATATGGTTAATAAAAGCTATTAACAGTTAAATACCAAGCAATCCAAAACAATAATGAATTAACAACCATTTTACAATATTGCTAATTGATTAACAAATTGTGGTGATGTGCAATTTTATCTGAAAGGTCAAATGTAAACACTTGTTCGGGTTAAAACATTCCTTCAGTGCAAGTGAGCATGATATAATATTGAGATGCCTGAAGGATAGAAGTAGAAATGTATATCTTTCTGTTACAAAAGCCATGACAGCAACAAATAACATGAGCCAGTGATTCTTTCCAGTAGGGGCAAAAGCGGCAGTTCGTGGAGTTGCAGATGTACTTCCATCGTTGCTTGATCTCACCCACAAAAAAGACAGGCCAAATCTTAGTCACGTACGATCAGGTTTTGTTAGTGCAAGCCTAGCTTATTTTTAATGGCAGCAATGGTCGAGTTGGACGCAATAAGGAGGGTTTCCTGACTGGCTTATGTCATGTTATGTTAAAAGTACTTATTAAGCGCACGTGGTTTCATGGCGCTGAGGATAATAGGAGAGGCGGCATCGACAGGACATTGGCTTACGCATAGGCTTGAGAAAACAACATGGTCTTGAGTAGTTTTCTGAACTGGACATAGGAGGGGGTAGACCTCAGTTCCATAGGAAGTGAATTACAGAATTGTGGGGCCAGGACCGCGAATCTGAGACCCCCGTGTTTTTTACGTTTAAATGCTGGGGTAGTCAGTAGGTTCAGGTAAGAGGAGAACAGCTCCGGGGATGGGCTGTAACACTGAATCCTTGCTTGAAGAAATAAAGACTGGACCAGTGCCAGCAAGGGCTTTAAAAATAGTGCAGCTCAGCTTCAAGGCACAGCGCTTAGCCACCGGAAGCCAATAAAGACTCTTCATTAATGGGGCTCACGAGATAGTGTCTGGGTTGACAATAAATTAGCCTGGCCGCTTGGTTTTGTACCAGCTGCAGGCGATGTAATTGATATGTTATGTTTATTTACTCTTGTATAGCGCATATACACAGACAGGTCTCTTAGCGCTCTGGAAGAAGGAGAAAACATGATCAAAGAGGCGGACAAGGGCTTCAGGTACTGGAAGGACTTTAAGCCATGTCTAAAGCTTCTCTAAAAAGGAAGGTTTTAGTGGTTTCCGGAAAGGGAGAAGTCTGGGTTCTTTCCGGAGATCAACGGGCAACTGATTCCGAAGTTGTGGCAGAAGGACCGAAAAAGCTCTCCCTCCTTTGGCTGTGGTGTTAAAGCGTGGGCAGCTCAGCCGGCCGGCTTCCGCTGAGCGCAGCGGCGCGCCCTGGCACATATTTGAGTAAGCGTTCTTTTATGTACCCTGGGGCTTGTCCGTAAAGAGCTTTGTGGTTAATGCAAAAACCCCTTAAACTTTGCTCTTTGCTTAATGGGCAGCCAGTGCAATTCGCTCAGCAGGGGAGTGGTATGAGTTCTTCTGGGCAGCCTGAAGATGAGCCTGGCTGCGTCATTCAACACTATCTGCAGTTTGTTAGTGAGTTTCTGGGGTAGCCCAACATAAAGCGCGTTGCCATAGTCAAGTCAATAGTTGCTGCTACTATCGTTTTCATTGTCGAGACCGAAAGAAGAGGGACCAGTTTCCTCAGCTGTCTAAGAAGACCTATACATGTTCCGACCACAGAATTAACTTGAATGGTCATAGAAAGCTCCGATTCGATCTTGATACCCAGACTTTTCACCACTGGTACTGGGTTAGGGGTGACCCCTAGCTCCTGGGGCCAGAACTGATCGCTCCAGGGGTTGTTTTTAGTTGAAATGGCTAAGATTTCTGTCTTGTCTGGATTGATTTTTAAGGAATTAGCAGTCATCCAGTTAACTGTGAACCTGAGTATGCTCAGGTCTGACTGTTGGCGTGGCCCGAGTTATCGATCCTTAGGATGAGTTGGGTGTCGTCCGCGTAGTTGAATACTCGGCAGTCCATTTTGGCTAGCGCAGCCACCAGAGGCTGTAGGTATATATTAAAGAGGAGGGGGGGGCAGTGCGGAGCCTTGAGGGACCCCACATGAGATGTTACCCTTTTCCGAAACCTGCTCGCCCAGTTGGATCCTCTGCATTCATCCTGATAGAAAGGATTCTAGCCATTTGTGGACCTGTCCTTGAATGCCCAA
The DNA here is from genome assembly GCF_964204655.1 of Triturus cristatus. NCBI lineage: Eukaryota > Metazoa > Chordata > Amphibia > Caudata > Salamandridae > Triturus > Triturus cristatus. The sequence goes on from NC_140588.1 coordinate 910,377,849, forward strand.
GTCCGCCAGCCGGGTGAGTAGTTTTAGGTGGCAGACCGTATCAAACGCCGCTGACAGGTCTAATAAGATCAGGGCGCTCGATTCTTTGTTGTCGCCCTTAATCCTGAGTTCGTCCAGAACTGATAGCATAACCAGCTTCGTACTATGATGGGCTCTGAAGCCTGCCTGGTGGGCATGGAGAAGCTCGTGTTTCTCCAGGAATGCTGAAATGGTCATCAAGACGTGTTTCTCCATAACCTTCGCCAGGAAGGATATGCTGGGATGCCAACATATAACAAGTTGGCATAATCGGTTCGGGAGATTGCCAGGGCAAAAATGACCAGGGTCAAGGCCTCAGTGGTCAAAAATCTGCTGATCTTTCAGATTCTGCATAGATGGGAAAAAACAAGCAGATACCACTGAGCCGATTTGAGCTTTCATGGACAGATCAATGCTAATAATGATTCCTAAGCTTTTGACAGAGTCTGCTGGGCGTGGAGGACTGCCCAGAGATGGAGGCCAAAAGTTGGAGTTCCATGGGTTAGCAGTTCCTCCGGTGAGACTCAACTCAGTTTTATCGGGGTTCAGCTTCAGTTGATTTGCATGCATACATTTGCTAATGAAGCTCATGATAGATGGAAATTGAGCACTGAGAAGGTGGAAGAATCGATGTTGAATACCAACTGGAGGTCATCTGCGTAATTAAAGGTTTCAACTATTTTTGTACACAGAGACCAAATTAAGGGTAGTAAATATAAATTAAAGAGAAGGGGTGAAAGGGAAGAGCCCTGAGGAACTCCACAATTCAATCTTATTATTTTGGCAGAAATGTTGGCAATGCGGACATGCCTGCGATCGGTTACTGAGAAATAAAGAAATCTATTGCAAGGCCAGACCCTGGATCCCAGCACTGCTGACACGGTCGATCAAGAGACCATGATCGACCGTGTCAAAAGCGGCAGACAGGTCCAGGAGGACCAGGGCCTGGGTAAGGCCTTTATTGGTCTCCCTCCTAAGTTCATCCATGACTGTCAGTACGACTGACTCCGTGGAATGAGCGGGTCTAAAACCTGCCTGGTGAGGGTCAAGGAAGTGGGAGTGTTCAATGAATGAGCTAAGGCAGTTTGTGACGTGAGCCTCCAAGATTTTACCTAGATAAGGAAGGAGGGAGATGGGGTGGTAGTTACCAAGGATCAAAGGATCAGTGTGAGAAGTTGGCCTGGCATATGCTGGTCACTAGTTGTAGTGGCAACCTTGCACCAGTCCAATTCGACTCTTATGGTAGATAGGTTTAAGACAACCTTTTAAAGAAAGCTATCCTAGTCGTAGCTGTGGAGAGCAGCCTTCAGGCTAAGTCTCAGAGGAATGTAAAGCAGCTTGTTTTACCTTATAATCTCTTGAATTACCAAATGAAAGGACACCACACAGGTATATATATCAAATATATATGTATTTATTTCTAGACACACTCTACTAATCTCTTTATGAGATTAGAAGTCAGGAACACATTCAAATATCAACGTTTCACAATAAGTTAAGCACAAATATGGCTGGGGCCCTAGGGGTGTACCAGACCATATACTAAAAAAGAAGTTTAGGAAAGTCAACTTGCAAGGGGACAAGGCCTAGGGCCTGTAGAATCACTGGGGCTTCACTAATCCACCCAAGGCACGTAAGTAAACGACCCACGAGAGATGCATGCAGTGTGAGAACACAGCCGCGGGTTCCCTATTGGTTTCAATGGAGCAAGTCGCGGTTGGATTTTTAAAGTTTAAGGGTTCTTCTAGGAAGTCTACAAGCAAGTCACTTACAAGGTTCATAGTTCGAGAGCCAACACCCACAGGAGCACCGAAGTGCACGAGTTACCTCACCCAGGGAAGCCGGGTGCATAGGTGTCTTTTGGTGTCAGGTCGCGTCATCGTTTTCTATGGAAGCTGAAGACGCTTTGCTGCTTGTGAAGACTGAAGAAGTGTCCAGTGGAATCCAAGGCTGGATTCAAGATGAAGAAGACCTGAAAGCAGAAGGGTCAGTGTTCACAGTCACTTGCCAGTGACCCGGGGCCAGGAAGATGGATGCCCACGGAAGTCGGGTGATTTCAGGTGATGAAGGGTGTTTTGACTCTTCATCCACGAGGTCCAGGAGGCATCGACGATGACCAGGAGCTGGATTCGGAGTGTCTCATGAAGTCTGCAGCTTACTGAGGTGTCGGCAACCGGATTGGAGCCAACAAGCCTTGGCAACAGCAAATCTCGTGGTAATCAAAGAAAGTCAGCGGTGCAGACCAGCAAGGTCTGAGGGATTCACCCAGCGAGGGTAAGTCAGGGCAGGCCTGGAGCAACCAGGGAAGCCCTTTGATTTGACAAAGAAGTCTTCAGGGGACCCACAAGCCAGCTGGCAAGGGATCGCGAAGACGCCTCATGAGGATTTGCTTCACAGGAGCCCACGGTCACTCGGGACGAGGTAGGCCTCTGATTTTCGAGGGAAATCCTGCTGGAGGCTTGGACCACACGTGGTCCAATGCACAAGTTCGTAGAACGTCGTGAAGGGGTTGCACTCGACAATAGTGCACGGTACCCAGGTATTGTTGTTCCTCGTCACTCTTGGGGTCCACTCGCCTCAGCTCTGCTGGGGACTCACAATGGCCGTCGAGAAGTCAGGAAATCCACTTCTGGGGCTGCAGGGACTTCGGACTCCAGCGGGAGCGGGAACGTTTGTGACCGTTGATCCAAAGTTTTGGTGCCTGCCAAGCAGGGGGAAAAAACAATAGGGGTATACCAAAATAACCCTTTTTATACTTGGGTAAAGGACATAATCTTACACAATCACAAGTGGTATAAAGGAATCAATACTAGAAAATTTCTGAGTAGAGCACATTTAATTGCCCTCTCCACAATTATTATTTTTGATGAATTATAATAATAAATCATCTTTATTCGGTTATACACAGACAATTATAACCATAAAAGAACATACAAAAATTCATATCTTGCTTAATATAGAGTTACATTCTAATATTTAAAATAACAGGGGATATTTCAGCCAAGATTTGTTCTATGGTTATAAATACATTTTAAAAACGTGGCCACAGTTTTTGTGATCAGTGTGGTATTGAGAAATTGTAGGTGCAGCATAGCAGGACGACATCTTTTAAAACCAAGAGATCTTAACAAAGGAATCAGCCATAAAGTGCGATGTTCAGCATAAAACTTACAAAACAGAACAGTATGCATGGTTGTTTGTTCTGAAATATCATCACATGGACATACTGCTGATGCCTCTTTCCAAGAGTTACGTTTGGGAAAAGCCACAAGTTTATGGAAGATATTCAATCTAAAGCGTGTCAACAGGAAACGCTCAAATCGGAAATCCACATATGTCAGGTATGGCTCAATAAACAGAGTGGTTGCAACAGTCAAGGAGTGTTGGACAGAAGGCTTTCTTATCTCCTTGGTTATCCGTAGTTCTTCCAAATGCGAGAGAGCTCTAATTTTTAATTCTTTTTTAGAGATTTCAGACATAGATTCAGGATTATCATAGTATTTGGGACAACCTAAATCAGTAAAGAATCTTTTTATAAATGTAAGCCACTCGATTTTGCTCACATTCTCCAAAGACATTACGTCTGTTACAATCGCCTTTGTAACTAGATTTCTTGTTGATAACCAGATACGGCGCCATAGTAAGAGGGGTTGGATTTTTGCCAAATCCTCGATGTGGGCCATGCCTAATTCAGCATGGCATGAGAAGGTGGACACACGTTTCGGAGTCATCAAAAGAAATCGTATGAAAATATTCTCTGCAACTTGCAGAGCATGTGTGTTTTTATGGCCCCACAAACCAGCCCCATAGAGTGCTGTTGACTGGCACTTCGCCACATATATGCGTAATAATTCTACGGGAGGTCTTTTCCCCAATTTTTGGGCGAATTTTATAAGGGCCATAATAGCTCGCAGAAGATGATGTTTTCTAGCATCAATTGCAGCTTTCCAATTGAGCTTTTCATCAATCATAACTCCGAGATACGGGTATTGAATAGTAAACTCCAACCTCTCTTTGTCTAAGAAGATGGACTTACCCCGCCTTCTATCTTTCCCTGCCACCATCACGTAGGTTTTTTTGATGTTTATTTTAAGGTCCAAGTTACCCATGAACTTAGAGTACCTATCTAGCGATTTTTGCAACTCTCGCGGAGTACGCGCTATGATTACTGCGTCATCCGCGTAGAGAAGCGCTTGGATGAGGCGATCTTTTATGCGAGGAAGGTCCTGAGCCCCTTGCAACATCTCCACCTCCAGGCCATTTGTGTAGAGAGAGAAAAGGAAGGGGGCCAGGACACAACCCTGCCTCACCCCACGTTCCACCCCAAAAGACTCGGATACCTCGCCCCGGGCCCCGAAACGGACCCGGAACGAGGCACCCGAGTATAGTGCACGTAGGAGATTCACCAGGGCCAAGTCAATGCCTAAGGCAGTAAGAACGGACCATAACTTGGAATGGGAAACACAGTCAAATGCCGCAGAAAGGTCGACATATACCATGTAGAGTTTACTTTCTTTAGCTGATACATATTTTCCCACCAATAGGCTTAAATTTAGGGCCTGCTCTGTAGTGCCAAAGCCCTCCCGGAAGCCAAACTGTAAGTCCGATAAAATATTATGGTCTTCCGCCCACTCTTGCAGTCGCTGTAACACCACCCTCCCCAATACTTTGCCAAGTGAGTCCAACAATGATATTGGCCGATAACACGACACATCGTTTCTATTCCCTTTTTTGAAGACCGGAATCATAATCGATTGGGACCACGTTTCAAGTAGACCACATTGCATGGTGGCATCGAAGACCACCTTTAGAATTGGGGCCCAGAGATCGAGTTTAAACTTAAAGAAATCGATCGGTATTCCATCTGGGCCGGGGGCTTTCCCACTTTTACTTGCCCGGACAGCTTTTATGATTTCCTGGAGATCAAAATTTAGGGCAATCGGAAGTAACGTTTCTGGGAGGATAACGTTTTCTGCCTCTAGTATATCAGGGACTTGCGTTTTCCTGAATACTTTTGAGAAATGATTTACCCATGTTGGGCCATCGATTGCTACCTCAATTGTTGGTTGATCACAACTATCTGACAGGAAAGGAGTCTTTACTACCCTCCAGAACAATGCCCCATTTCTAGATCGTGAGCTTTCTTGTAACTGGTCCCATAAAGATTGTTTTATTTTCTGCTTCCTTGTTTTGCAGGCTAAACGGTATGACCTCCTTAGCCTGCGGATCTCATCTTGATCTTTTTCAGGGTTAGTTAGGGCAGTTTTTAAAAGTTTGTTGGCTGCCGTGCATTCATGATTAAACCATCCTTTTTTCTGATTTGGTTTTCCTTTATTTTTGCGTATTAGTAGGTTTTTTGCTACTTCCAAGATTATACCGAAATTGTACAACACTTCCTCTTGGCTGATGTCACCATCTAAGCACTTCACAATGGCGGGATATGTTGCTTGGATCACCTTCGTGGTTATGACTTCCGGATCTATCTTCCCCCACCCTATAGTAAAACCATTCGTTTTTGCAAGATGGATGTTATTCTGGGCGAGGGCAGTCATCAAGGAATATGGTTTGAGTTTTCCCTTTTCAGTGATCAGGTTAAAAGCCAAGGCTGCGTGGTCACTTAATGCGGTGACTAATAATCTGAAATTCTGAGCTCTGCTTACCAAATGTGTTGAGATCAGGAAATAATCGATCGTTGTAGCCCAACCCCTGCCCAAATAAGTCGCCTGGGGCTGTTCCGAAGAGATATCGAGTTTGTTTAAGATCACTAAATCCAATTCCGACAATATTTCATTCATAAGGTCACCCTTCCTTGTATGACTGAAATGGATCACCTGATTATCGGTTTCATCAGCTACCCCACATATACTACTGTTTTTCACACCACAAGGGTGGAGATTAAAATCCCCACCCCAAACAATGCTCGGAACATCCGTTCCTTGGACTTTACTTGTTAGATTTGAGAGTTTGTTACGTAAAGATCCAAGCAGTTCTAGGCTCTCACACTCCAAGAGGTTATCATAAATATTTACCAAGTATGTTACCCGCCTTCTCGTAAATGAGAGTTTCAATAATTGGTAATTAGGGTGTAGGCTAAGACTAGCTACTTTGAGTCCAGGAATTGTGTTTTTTATATACACCGTCAGACCCCCTTTTGCCCTACCACGCGGACCTGCTGTTGCCGCTGAAAAATATGTTTTGTAGCCCATCAGATGTAGTTCGTTGACGGACCACGTCTCTTGCAAGCAGATTATCTGTAGGTCTTGGACAGAGTCTATTAGGGTCCCGTCTGCTATTTTGGAACTTAGACCCGCAATGTTCCATGACATTATCTTTATTATGTTGTCCACGTTATTTATATCTGGGCTATCATTCGTATGGACTACTTTCATAGCCAGGGAGTTATCTCGGACTTTGTTCGCTACACCCCCCTGTGGCTTAATTATTTTACTGGGAGTATTCCTCATTATGATAGCATCAGCGCTTCTTGGCAATGGTGAATTAGTTGGTAAGGGAGAAGGACCCAGTTTTGTCTTGTGGGACACTGCATTTTTTACTTGAACAGTGTTACTCATAGGGGTGTGATTTGGTACTGGGGAGTTTTGTAAATGAACAAGTGGTGTTCTGAGTCAATCTACATCTTCCAGACCATAAAGAACCGCATAAGAATTAGAGGTAGGGATATTAAATCTCTGGTTAGGCTGGGAATGATTATTCCAATATGCCTGATTTGGGGGCTGAGGAGACTTGTAGCTGTTAAATGGTACCCTTCTAATCGGAAACCTATTTAGTGGCTGGAAACATGAAGAAAGGTTACGAACAGCCGGGTGGGGAAGACGATTATCTACTTCCCTCCAATTGGGTTGAAGATCGTTTATTCTAAAAGGTTTAGGGCGAGAGATCAATTCTCTTGGGTAGAAGTAGTTTACGAAGTGCGTAGTAATCGTGTCCTCCCCCCTGGAATCAAACCAATCTCCTATGCACCTAACCGCTCTGTAGTCTCTAAAATTTATAATTATGGCGTCCCCCTTCTTATCTTTTGGCCTCGTGCCTACCCAGCAGGTGCGTCTAACCATCAATATTTCTCCATTTATGTGAGCTGGGAGGGGTCTATTCTGATTCAGCCAATGAATGGTCTTATTTTTCAGAGCGTAGAAATCCTCCCTTACCCCCTCCGATAGTTCAGGAACCCCAGTCATAATAATCGTGTACGGAGCAGATTCTGGGGGAAGATCCACTCTGTTGTTTATTGGAATATATTGTGGCTTAAGTGACCATTCATCCTTCTCATGAAGCTCAGTTGCCTTTTTTCTCATGTGCTCTAGACCCAGAGGATTTGTTGTGTTTTTACATTTTTGTTCTTCTATAATTACTATGGGATCAGATTTAGGATTATTGGTCGCTGAAACCGCGCGCTCTTCCCCTTGTGTGGTGCACGATGTTGTAGGAATGTCACTAGTCACGAGTCGCGACACCTCTAAAGTGGAAGAGGGAGCTTGATCATTGACACTACTTATCACCTTAGTATTTAGAAGATCTGATAATACTAGGTTATTTTTTCCCATTTGTGAACTTAGATCGTCCAGGTGCAAACTTATTAGTCTAGTTCTTTCTAGAAGGGTCAATAAGAGAGATTTAACCATAGTCTCTATTTTTTCTAATAAATCTGACAACATGGCCTCGGTGGAAGGTAAACCTGAAGCATTAGAATGTGAGGGAAGGGTAAGTGGTGCCGTGGAGACTATATGATTCGATTTATGGATTGAGGGTTGAACCTTGTTCTTTTTGACTATAAGTGTCCTAGTGAGTAACCCTCGTCTCTTTCTCACTGAGCATCGTTTTACCCTCGGGGGGGAAGAAATGACCAAGTTCGGGGATGCTGATAATCCCGACAAGGTTGGGCTACTAGTGATCTCAGGGATAGATATCAGAGAGGGTGTGTTGACCACGCTCACTACCTCGCTCATTCCATGGGTCATACAGGGGGCAGAAATTAAAGTACCCTTGTTCGGCACCTCTGGCGAAACAGCATTACCAATTTTTCCCAATGAGGAGCGTTTACCTGCTAGCAAATCTAAGGATAAGCGCTTTTCTGTGTCCGCTATTTCCTTCTCCAGCACTGTCGATACGCGCTTAAAAAATTGATCAATGGTGCCAGACACAAGACCTTTGGAAGTATTAACTGTTACAACTCGTGATTTGTCTGCGTTTGATGCCATGATTATACGTTTTAACAACAAACAGTAGGGATATAATTAGAACAAATATCCTGAAATAGGCTACTGGTTAAACAACAACATGGAAGAATTGAAGACAACTACCGTTATAAATAGTCTCACCATTAGATGGCAAATGTTAGGGTAGGGGCCCGGCCCGTCCTCAATCGTCCTCGGACGGCCTTAGACGGCCCGCCCTTAGCCCGGGCTTCACCCCGGACTACGCCCCGCACGCGTCCCGCTTACGCGAGACAAGGTAGGAAATATAAAGACTATGATGGAGGCGGGAGTAGAGGCTGGGGGAGGAGCAGGAAGAGGAGCCAGGTGCAGGTCGTCAGAGGTCCCAAGTGCACCCTGGTCCTCGCAGTCCCGTGAGGAAAGATAAAAATGCAAAGTTAAAAGCCCCGGGCCAGTCCCGTCTTCAATCAGCGTAACTGTCCTCGATGATGGCCTTTCTATCAGTAGAAGGCTGTCTCCATCCGAATCTCCAGCGTTTAATTCCTCTGCCTGCGAGCGGCTCCCGCGAAGCGGGGGCCGCGAGGCTTGATAAAGTGGCCGGGGGAGGAGCGGGAAGAGGAGCCAGGTGCAGGTCGTCAGAGGTCCCAAGTGCACCCTGGTCCTCGCAGTCCCGTGAGGAAAGATAAAAATGCAAAGTTAAAAGCCCCGGGCCAGTCCCGTCTTCAATCAGCGTAACTGTCCTCGATGATGGCCTTTCTATCAGTAGAAGGCTGTCTCCATCCGAATCTCCAGCGTTTAATTCCTCTGCCTGCGAGCGGCTCCCGCGAAGCGGGGGCCGCGAGGCTTGATAAAGTGGCCGGGGGAGGAGCGGGAAGAGGAGCCAGGTGCAGGTCGTCAGAGGTCCCAAGTGCACCCTGGTCCTCGCAGTCCCGTGAGGAAAGATAAAAATGCAAAGTTAAAAGCCCCGGGCCAGTCCCGTCTTCAATCAGCGTAACTGTCCTCGATGATGGCCTTTCTATCAGTAGAAGGCTGTCTCCATCCGAATCTCCAGCGTTTAATTCCTCTGCCTGCGAGCGGCTCCCCGATGATGAATTATATCGACACACATTTATACTCTGCATAAAGTGACACTTCGTATGGAGGAGTCAGTGGAAATATAATGATCGTTTATAACTGTATGATGGTACACTAGAATGATTTGTATTAGTTGACTATTTTTAGTGTACTACTTGGACTACCTCTTAGTGGTCCTTCCAGACTTGTAAGGAGGATACTAGTGAGAATAATTTTCTTAGGGTTACTGTGTTATACACTGATGTCTTGTTTTTTGTTTATGTACAGAATGTTGTGATTGATGCCATGTTTTTTTGTATGTATATATGCTTTTGTATTCTTGAGTAGGTGCTATTTTATGAAGAGTATAAATGTGTGTTGATATAATTCATCAAGAATAATAATTGTGGAGAGGGCAATTAAATGTGCTCTACTCAGAAATTTTCTAGTATTGATTCCTTTATACCACTTGTGATTGTGTAAGATTATGCCAAGCAGGGGAGTCACTCCTTGACTCCAAGGGAGATTCTTCTGTCTTCCAAAGGTAGTGGAACATCGAAGGGCCAGGATTCTTCTTGTGGAGCGTCGTCCAGGTATATCTGATTTGCAATGGTAAGGTTTCCCTATCTTATACTAAAGGAAAGGGAGGGACTAGCTCTATGACCACTCCTCTAGGAGGGTCAGGGGGGTGGGTGGTTACACCCACTTCCCTTTTTCCAGTTTCGCGCCAGAGCAGGGGCAGGTAGCCCCTGAACCGGTTTGAGCTGGCATATGCACAGAGGAGCCTACTGCTCCTCCAGTGCAGAACTTCAAAGCACTCTAAGAGTGCACCCACCCAGCTCCAATACACTAAATCCTGTCTGGAAGGTGGTGACACCTCCCTGTGACAGGATGCCTATTGTTGGGCCTCCTCCACTGCGAGTTTCAGTCGGCAGCAGGAGGGCAGCCCAGTGTCTGTGCTGGTGGCATCCATTTTGTGATGCCAGGGCTCTTTCAGATTTCTACTGTGTTTCCACAGTGGGTACATGTCGTCCCCTCTAGAAGGGTGGGATCATACTCCCACACCAGTTACTGGTGTGGGGGTATGATTCCAAGTTGTTTGACACCAAACACGACATGTTTTGATGCAGTCATTCCAAACTTAGCATTTACTGGGAGGTTATAATGCACTTAAGAGTATATGGTTTAACCGCATCCACAGACAGCCACAGGGAATAGACCCTGCCAGTTGCAGAGGGGCCCTGCTCAGGCAAAGGCACCCCTCACATTGTAAACAAAGCACCCTGCCCTCAGGATTGATAGGGCCTGTCTTAGGGGTGACTGATAGGTTTATATGTGTGAGTATGGTGAGATATAGGAAACTATACCTCAGTGAGAAGTGCTAACACTACCTCACCCAGGCTGCAGTAGCAGGCCTGTGGTTTCAGATTTAGTCTGCTTCCCAGGGGTGGCATAATACATACTGCAGCCCCTGGTAGGCCTGTGAAGTACCTATGCCCTTGGTACCTAAGGCACCATATACTAGGGGCTCATAAGGTACCACAGTATCCAATCACTAGTGCATCTAATATGCACACGAGTCATTTAAGGGAGTAAGCAGATAGGCTGGGGTCCTGGATAGCAGGATCCCAGCCAGACTAGTAAAAAACCATTCTAACACCAGGAAAAAAGTGGGGGCAACCATGCAGTCAGATTCCACCTTCCTACAGTCAGCATTGGGTTTCTTCAATATCGGGACAATTTCTGCGCTTTTGAAGATGTCGGGGACAATGCCTAGTTTAAGAGAATTATTCAGAAAAGAGAGGGCTGGGTCTGGACAAGTGAGGAAGGCTGCCTGTAGGATGTGAGAAGGGCAGCAGTCCGTGGGGGATCTAACTTTCTAAAGAAGCTTAAAAAATTCATCTCTAGAGATTGGAGGGATTTGTTCAATAAGAGAAGAGTTTTTACAACTGGTGGGGGGGTCGTAAGAAGAACTGAGGGTAGGGATGCTAGCTTTAATGACGGCAATTCACTCGATAAAGTAGGAGTTGAGGGAGTCACATAAGGATTGTGAGGGGACAGATTTTGCCATAACTCTGTCCAGTTGTGTAAATTCATCAACTATGGAGAAAATGTCCTTGGATTTATTAGCCGAGTTTGTGATTTTTGAGGAGAAGTAAGCTACTTTGGTCTGAAGGATAGCGTTTTTGTAATCTTTAAGCTGAATTATGTAGATGGCTTTTTTTCCCGAAGAATAATCACGTCTCCAGCTGCGTTCAGCTTGCCTTAAGGCTAGTTTCTTGGCTTTAAGGTCATCAGAGAACCAACGTTGGGCATCATGACGTTGTTTAATCGTAATTTTCTTAACTGGGGCGATGCTGTCACTGGCGGATTCAAGCCACAGCTTAATGCTGTTTTCCTGATTGAGGAGTGATTCGTGTGAGGTGGGCATTGTGGCCTTTAATAGTGATCAGAAGTCATCAATGCTGGCCCGATTCCAGTTTCTATCTAGGTGATTTTCTAACTGGACGGTTTTATTTGGGCAAGCCCAGGCCAAAGTGAATGTAATAAGATGATGATCTGACCATGTACATGGGGAGACTTATAACTTGGATATTTCCAGGTTGGATGTCCAAACTTGATCTAGGATATACCCTTTTATGTGGGTGGCAGCGTTCACATGCTGGGTACAGTTCATCCCCAGTAAGAGGTCTGTTAGTTCTATGGAACTAGCGCTTTCTTGTGGGTCGTTTGGCCAATAGTTGAAATCTCCAATTATGATAATTCTAGCATGATTGATGACCAGTAGGGAGATTATTTCACCTAGGAGTTGGGGGAAAGAGGGCATGTGGTGCGGGGGTCGATAGAATAAGGTGCAGATAAAAGAGGACTGAGGTGATTCAAATTTCAGTATGGGACTGTCGACTGATGGTATGCCTGTAATCCCTAATGAGGAAAACTGGAGTCTTTGATGGATGATGGCAGCAACCCCTCCCCCGATCTTGCCCAGGGGACGATTGGCATGGAGGATATAGTAGCCAGAGGGTATTGCGGCTAAAATATCAGGAACCGACTCAGCGGTGAGCCATGTTTCAGAAAGAAGGAGGATATCAGGTTACTCAGAGTCTATGAGCTGGAAGATCTCTAGCTGATGTTTCACCATTGAGCGAGTGCTTAGGTAGCTAATAGCAAGACTCCCTGCCTCATATGTCTCTGGAGCAGATGGAGCAGATGAACTCTTAGCATGGATAAAGGACTCCCTGCGACTAAGTTGGTGAGAGAGCTCTGGATAGGTGTCCTGTGGGCCAAGATCCCTACTTTGTCAGCGATAGCCCTGGTCCCGGGGTTGATAGGCCAATTGACTTGTAGCTGTTTCAATTCAGAGGCAGAGTACGTTAAAAAATTGGCACAATGTATGGCCCCTGGCCCCGGTCGGTTGCGGAAGGGCGCAGATGGGCTTGCCTTTGGCGCGCTGGCGGTGCGCCCGCTGCGCGCATTCGTTACGTGACGAGATTAGCATGCCAATGCTTAAAATATGGCAACACTGATAGGGCATGATGATACATGAAGCATGTGTAACTACAAGACCGGCTTATAACATGGCAGCAAAAGGAGAGCCCATTCACAAGGAGTGTGGGAGGACTAAAAACCAGGCTGATAGCCAGTGGTCGCAATCATACGGGCTACCTGCTGACTGCAGTCGCACTGGGCGAATTCAGGCTCAGGCCAGAGGATGATCCCATAGCGGCAACATAAACGGTCCGCAACCTGGGTGTTATGGTGGACAAGGACCTTCAGATGCAATCTCAGGCCAATAAAACAATCAGCACCTGCTTTGCCCTGTTGAGAGCTCTTCGCCAAATTCTCCCTCTTCTGCCCAGTGAGGCCAGACCCCTGGTGGTTAGAAGTATAATTCTGAGCAGACTGGACTATTGCAACTCCCTGTATTTTGGTGCCCCTCAATACATCCTGCAGGGGCTGCAAAGAGTCCAGTCCATGGCAGCCAAATTAGCTCTTAATAGACAGCGTGGCTCCTCCGCCACCCTGGCTCTGAGGGACCTTCATTAGCTGCTCATCAGAGACAGAATCAGCTTCAAGTCTCTTTGTATGGTACATAGAGCATTGCATAACACAGGCCCGATAGCCTTGCGAGAGAGATTCTCCTGGTATGAGCCTAAAAGACTCCTTCGGTCTACTGGTCAACGCTTGGTTTCTATCGCTAGAGTAAAATTGGCCAGGATGGGAGGCAGAGCCTTTGGCACAGCAGCAGCATGTCTTTGGCACACGCTACCCCAAAACATCAGCCAAGTTGACTCCCTGCTGGGCTTCAGGAAGAACCTTAAGACCTGGCTATTTGCCAGGAATAGGTAGCAATATTCCTGATTAATAGCTCAGCCGTTTTCTGCTGCTCCAGTTCATCATGGTCTCTAAGCGCCAGGATACCCGTTGGGTGACAGCTGCGCTATACAAGAAGTCTATACAATACAATACAATACTCATAGCATCGAGGTTGGCAGCGTTCACCAACATCTGAAACATGGGCTGAAAGAAAGCATAGTTATACTTTGTCCCTTAAAACTTGGCATTATTAAACGTACCTGCAGGTAAAGTGGCAGTGAAGATTCTCCGGGTGATTACAGGCTACAGTGAAGATTCTCCAGGTCTGCGGGCTGCGAGGACGTCGTCACCACCGACACGGGAAGCTCCCCAAAAGGTCCTTTAAAAGTCAGCTATAAAAGCGGTAGTTACAGCTGACATTTAAAGGGCATGTGCTTCCCGCCGGGTGCAGTCTGTGATGTCACAGAGGCAGGCCAATCAGAGGCAGGCAGTAAACAGAGAAGATGGCCGCAGGAGCCAAAGTAGTGAATATGTATTGAATACGTATTCACTATGTATGCTCCTGCGGCCATCTTCTCTGTTTACTTCCAGGAAGGAACTGGCATACTGGCATATGGCAACAAAGTTTGCGGGCCGCCAATAAAGGCCAGCCAGGCCGCTGGCAGCCCGTGGGCCGTCCTATGAGTACCCGTGGCGTAGAGGACTCTACACCTTTCTTAATATGGCTTTGATTTTACTTAATTTCCTTCCCTTCTTTTTCATTTTTACCTCTGTTTCTATCTGTTTTTGATATAGGTCCCCACAGAAGAGGAACCTGTTCGTTGATGACGTACTGACTGCGGATGGTGTAATTAGAAAGGGATGGTGAACGGACTCTACTATATAGATATGTAACACCCTTTTTTTCAAGTGGTTAGTAGTGGTTTTAGATCGTGAAGAAATGCCACGATCATTTTTGACAATATAGGGCATGAAACATGTCGATCGTCACTTGCACTTAAATACTTGACGAGAGTATTAGCGTCTCCATATTCGAGTATTACCTTTTTTTAATCAGGACATGGAACCCACAAATTAAAGTTAGTTCGAGAGCCTTGTCAAAATTCCCCGGAATGCCTGGTTCTGTTTGATCCAACTGTATTCTATACATAGAGCCTATCCTACCCCTGACACAATAAACAGGTTTTTTGGAGGTGCTGATGCCACCTGCCCCGTTGTCAGTTGATAAATGCAGATCTTCTGCACATGCTATAGGTCTGTTACACTAATATGGAATGGAAAGACATAACAGACTGATTATCACACTGCACAGAGAGGATACTCCTGTCAACATGGGAGGTATTCATTTTGGGGATGTATCGTAGGGACAAGAAATATAAAGTCGCACCTTGATTTATCGATCTGGGGTTAACATTGGCAAAACAACTAATTACTCGCAGATGGAAATCTCCCGATTTCCCCCCCACCCCACATGCTGCGGCTTGGCTCTGCTCATTCACTAACTGGGCACAGGCAGAAAGTACTGCCCTACATAGAGAGGACAATCTGGGTCTACGGAAATATCCCATTGCCACACACTGGGACACTCTCATGACTGACGTACACACTGAAATACTTGCTGCCTCCACAGCTCACAGCGCCTATTCTGATGGAGACGACAAAACACAAGATGGGGACCTCAACGCACCTCTTGCTAATGCAGCCATCATCTCACATACCACTACTAGCTGTACCCTGCCCTCATTAGGCATTTAAACCAATTGTGGTAGCCAAACACATGGGAGCCTACATTCACCTAAATGAACATATACATAATGAATGTAGCATTAGAGAGATTAGATCTGTCAGCTGAGCAAATGCATTTTAAGTAGCTGTATAAAAAGTTAATGTTATATTATGTTGTTTGAAGCAAATACTGTTTGGATCTGTAATTACAAGTGGGTGACACCTGGACCATTTTGGTAGAGACCACTAATGGTAACTTTTTCATGCACTCCAGTGTTATACTGTTGAAGCATAAGTATTAGTGTTGCTGGTAACTTTGCATGTAAAGCTTTCATCTGGCAAATGGCAATATACTATACAAATGATGCTAACACAGTATGTATCATGACTCCGCTTATATGTATTGGAAAAATTAATAAAGCAGATGTAAACAAAAATTAAATGGGACTAGCAAGGAAAAAAAAGTGATATGTACTTTTCTTCTGCTTAACATGCTGTTCCTACTACTTGTTGTAAAACCTTCTTGTTAAAGAGAGTAATGCAATTACATCATATAACAACCTTTAAGTTAATTTGTATAATAAATCCCAGATTCACCAGTCACCAAACTAATCAAACATAACCCTATTCACATACTGATACATTTACATAAACCCAACCAGTGATAAACACCCCCAGACATATTGGCTTTGTCAAAGTTCATTTAAGCATGTTTTACCTTTAGGCATTCTCCTTAATAATTATATTAATAGCCACTAAAGGGGATGTTAAACCATCATATGTTTATTGTGCACAGGGGTCCGAAGGGTCTAATAATAGTGCTTAGCAGGCCTTATTAAACCATCATTTACTATCTGTTTGAGCTTAAAAGCATACTTGAAAATGAAAGTGTTACAGCAGTTTCTTCAAAGAAGAACCTCCAGGCCCCTAAAGATGCTCATCACTATTTGCAGAATCGCGCAGGGTTCCATAGGTCTCTTGTCATCTTCACCCTCCAAATGGAGCCACTTGGCGCTCTACTCATACATAACAGCATCAAGATTTACCAATATGCAAATGATGCACAACTCTACTTGAAAGTCTCCTCAGCATCAGACATCCAATGACTCAAACACTACCTGCCCATAATCCAGCCCTTGATGTCCAGCACCTGCCTGAAGCTCAATCCAACCAAGACAGGATTTCTGTTAATTTGCCAAGAACAACAAGCAAGAAATAGTACAAACCTGACTAATGACAAGAACCTAGATGGCTTTGAGCCCCAGCTTTCACCAAATGCCTAGTCACTTGGATTCACCCTGGACACCAACCTCAAGGAACACATTACCAAAAAACAAAGCTGACCTGGTACCAGCTCTCTCTTCTAAAGAAAGTGAAACTGTTTCTTTTTAGATTGAGACTTCAGAACTGCTGTTCAAGCCATTGTATTCTTGCAACTGGATGGAGATAACACCAAGCCCCATGGCCTTCAAAATTCCACAATGGCACCCCTTAAGCGCATTCTACAGGCCACATGCCTCATCCAGGGCCTGAAGAAATATGATCACAATCTCCCCATCACCACATCCTGATTGAACTCCATTGGCTCCTCTTGCTGATCTGCACAATATTAAAAAACAGTGGTTTCATTTACAAAGCCATAATGACCAGCACCCCCCTCATCTTGCATAATAGCTCAACATCCATCCCAGTTCTCGTCACACCGATAGCCAGGACTCCATCAGATTGCAGACTAAGAAGTGCAAAAAATAAAACAAAAGACAGTAGGCCTTCTCTATCTATGCACACAGGATCTGGAACAACATCCTCATATCCATTAAGACAGCTCCAACACTGCTCCAATTTAGGAAAAAGTTGAAGGCTCACCTCTTTAAAGAACACTATATCACATTAACCATTCACTACCCAGCCTGACTAGATTCATGCGGTAGAAATACAATACATATATATAATGTACTATTGTTCTTCAGTATGGTGAGCTCTTTTTTTCCAGCTAGGTATGTTTCTTCAAATAGGTTTTCCTTATGAGAATTCCCAGTACATCTATAGAATGCTTATTTGTTGGAAGGTGGTTTACTAGTAGTTGCAGGTAGATACCTACAGCTAGCAGTTACACTACAATCACAAATAAGGGCCAGTCAAATTTCAATAAATCATTCCTTGAGAACATGGCAGCAACCTAGGGAGGCTCCGGGCTCCGAGGACACCTTCTAATTAATCCGCAGACTTATCCGGCTGCTCCCTCTCTGCAACTTGCAGCCAGAGACACCGGAGATCCAGGGGAGGACGCCCATCCCGGGCTAAGGCAGATTCAACCTCCCAGGCGGCGCAGACGACGAGCGCGCAAAGTGGGGCCTACCCCGGAGCGGTGAGCCGGGGTGTAAAGTGCCGGCAGGGCTGATCGCGGAGACCCAAAGTGACGGGCGGAGGAGAGCGCAGGATACAGAGGCGTGGGGGAGGACGTGAGGGGCCACCTCCCCACCGGCAGTAATCTGGCAGTGGTGCAAGCCCAGAGGCGGGGACACAATAGTGGAGGACAGCGCAGCGAGGGCGGTGATGAGCTGAGTACCGCTCCGGGGGCGCGCTGCGTCTCCCGTGGCACTGTGAGGAGAAGTGGTGAAGAGTAGGTGCGGGTGCGTGCCCCGCTGTGCCGATACCACGTACGGAGCACACGCCGCCAAGAGACGGTGAAGTGGTGGCGGAGCGAACGTCCCGAAGTACACCCATAGACTACGGCATCACTCCATAACTGCTAGAACGGCAGGACGCGGTGCACGGCGCCATCTTACCTGGACTGTCCTCAACTAAGTTCGGCAGCCCGAGGATCCTTGCGGAGAACAGCCTGAACATGTGCTCCGCCCGGCCCGAGGCGGATTAACGGATGCAGGTGGCGTGAGCGTTTCTCCAGCAGGGGACCTCCTGCGGTGCGGTGAGCCGGGGGTGGAGCGACGGCGGGGATTGCTGCGGGGACTCGTAGTGCAAGGTGGAAGGGGACGAGCGGTGCTGAACACTCGAGGAGGACGGGAGACCTTTCCCCCCCCCCCCCGCCGGCAGACACACAGCAGTGGTACTGCTAACAAAGCAGGAATTAAGCAAAGGGGGAACAACGATAACAGGCTGAAGTTCGTTTATCGAGCGGGGTGCGACTCCCGCGGCTATCCGCAAGGGGGCGGTAAGGTGCCATTGCCGTCGCGTGCCCCCCTATGCCACCACCGCAGACAAGGTTTTAGGAGACAAGGGTACCCCGATATGTGAACCTGGGGTGATAATGAAGAGTTAAGAACAATGGTTCAAGGATGTTGTGGGGTGGTCGACGGCGTTTCGAACCCAATTATTGGGGTTCATCTTCAGGACAGTGGTGAGCATGTATTTTGAAGTTAAACTGCCCGGCTTCAAAGGTTAATTATTTGAAAACAAGCAGCTTGGCAGTACATAGATCCGCCTGGAGAATGTAGTCCCAACAGCTGCAGGACGTCTCTGACTGCTCGGCCTCAGGCTCCCATTCACTGCCCTGTCGCCCCTCTAAAGAAAATTACATTCTCCAGGCGGATCTATGTACTGCCAAGCTGCTTGTTTTCAAATAATTAACCTTTGAAGCCCCTGCCTCCCACTTTGGAGACTCTAGGAACTTTACGGGCAGTTTAACTTCAAAATACATGCTCACCACTGTCCTGAAGATGAACCCCAATAATTGGGTTCGAAACGCCGTCGACCACCCCACAACATGAATTCCTTATAACTTGTAAAGATCAATTATGGAATTCAACTACTATATTGTTGTCAATGCGATGTCTTTTTAAAACTACTATCACTATTTCACACCACGCTTTTCTTATTTTGTGAGCATTCTAAAATTGATTTTGTTTAAATAAATACCTGCTATCTTTTGACCTACATGACCCTTTACGTACTTTATCTCCTGCTCCCTACGGAATTGATTTCACTTATCTTAAAAAACAAGTGACCCTGCCTGGGTCACCTTTTCTATTGGACCCTTTTGGGCCACCACCGCAGACAAGGCGGCGCCACCAAGTGTGAGACTGGTAAATCAACCTTATAGAAATACGCCTTTGAAAGAGCGGCGTTGCCCCTGCGTGTCTGGCAAGGCACCACTGCGTGGGGAAGAGGCTGGTAGACTTGAGCCATCCTTCGATAAGAAGAGGAAATACGAACCGCCAAACCTGCGGACCTCTTAGGACGTGGGGGCAGGGGGAGACACGTAGACGGCGCCAGCCATTGGGAAATTTGACCTGCGCGCTGAGGGAGGAACGGGGGCGAGAAACCCGACAGGCCGCGGGGGCTATAAGAGACCTCTGGCAGGCGGCGGTGATTACCGCCCCTAACCTCCAAATTAGCGCACGTACCTTCCCAACGCAAAGATGAGCGGCAGACATGCAAAAGGGTCGAACCAGACGAAGCTGGAAAAGTACGCATATGCAAAGGCGCTGCCGGATCACGCGGATCAAGATGTGACACCGGGTCCCACCACAGACACCGCTGAAGCCAAGGACGTGACGCTGCAGGATATTATGACTACACTAAATAAAGTACACACGTCCCTGGACTCACGCATTTGGTCGCTATCAGCAGAATTCTCCTTAATCAGGGCTGACCTCAACAAAATGTCCACCAGAGTGTCAGAGGTAGAGGTCACGGCGACAACCCTCACAAACGACACAGATATCCTTAAGAAGCAAATGCAACAGCTTACAGCGGATAACAAACTGCTGGCCGCCAAACTGGAGGACCAGGAAGGACGATCGAGGCGAAATAACATACGCCTTGTAGGCGTACCGGAATGGTCAGGTGGTCCAGCTCTTGACCTGTTTGTTGAGGACCTTATTACAAACCATCTCCGCCCGCGAGGCCTATCTAACTATTTCTCTGCGGAAAGAGCACGTAGAGTCCCGGGAGGCAAGCCCACGCCAGGGGCCACTCCGCGCCCTATCCTGGCCCGCATTTTCAACTACCGAGATAGAGACACAATATTGCAGGCCGCACGAACTGCTCCTCCTCTACGACTCGACAACGCTACTATTAACATATTCCCAGATTATACTGCAGCGGTCACAAAGCAGCGTTGCGGCTTTCTTGATATAAAAAAGACCCTCCGTGAACGCGGGATCAAGTATTCAATGCTGTTCCCCACGAAACTGAGGGTGGAGGCAGAAGGTAAAACATGGTTTTTCCTGTCTCCAGAAGCCGCCAAGGAGTGGTTGGAGGGTTCGCGCAAAGCCCCACGTTCGGATCGCCGGAGGGAAGACCAAGATCGCCGAGAGGGAACTGACAGGCAAGAACAACTGGAATAGCCGGCTCTACGGGGGAGACACCTTGCTTAAGGGAGTGCAGAAGGAATGAACGGAGGTGATAGGGCGAACAAGACAGAGACATGCAATATAACGGAGGCCTTGAATCCGGCCAGTCTTGTTGCCCGAAACGACGATGCTGTAGCTGCACTACAAACTGCGCTTAAGGGCTTGAGAGGATGCTCGTCGGGATGGGGACGGCCCATTGGAAAGGGTCTAGGCCCTTCAATCACTTAATTGCGCTGGCCATCAAAGAGGGAGAAGAGCCGCTATGGATAAAGAGGGACAATAGGTGTCTACGGACAGCGTACGATTGCTCTCACCCCCAAGTTATGGTAATGGGAAGGGACATGAAGCACTCTGCCCTGTTGGGGTGGCGGGTAGTTGTAAGTCCGTCAAGCAGGGAGGCAGGGAGGAGGGTGGGGGGTAAGGGATGGTTAACACAGTTTTGGATGTTATTGGTTAATACTTTGTTGAGAGTAGTGGCTACAAACTGGTTTATAAGGGTTGGTTACAGGAAATGCATGCGATCTACATCCTTGACTACACGCTTTAATTGGGACAGGACTTCTTAATGAAGATCATTCACAGGCTGAGTCCATGGCGTCCCCAGTGTCCCTAATTACTCCTCTGTCATTGGTCACGTGGAATGTCCGTGGGTTGGGGGATAAGATCAAAAGAGGTCTTGTCCTACAGTATCTGAAACGATGTGCACCGGCGGTGGCCCTCCTACAGGAGACACACTTAACGGGAGCAACCTGTAAGGCGCTGGACCGGTGGGGGTTTAAAATGATTGTACACTCCGAGTTCTCCTCTGGATCACGCGGGGTGGGTATATTGGTGAGAAAACAGTTTCCGCTGATAGTTAATCAAAAATGGACAGATGACCAAGGCCGCTTTGCGGCTATATCATGTCAGTGGGAGGGGAGATCCTTTAATGTGATGTCGGTATATATCCCTCCGGCACTCCATGCAGTGGCCCTCCCGGCCTTCAGTAGGTTTCTGCTCGACCTCCCAGAGGGGGAAATTATAATTGGGGGGGTGACTTTAATGTAGCAATCAGCGGTACTCTTGACCAATATCCTTCCAAACCTCTCACCAACACAGTATCCCACATAGAGAGTTTCCTAGAAGCCCTTGGTCTTATGGATGTCTGGAGATGCCGTCACCCCACGACACGCCAGTTCACGTACCAGTCGGGAGTGCACAATAGTCTATCTAGGATAGACTATTTTTTGACAACTGCATTTAGCTTACAAAATGTAGTGGACATAGACATTAGGCCCAGGGGGATATCGGATCATTCCCCAGTGATACTGACATACACATGCTGTCACACGATTAGACGGCGCATTTATCCCATACATCCAGGTTATCTACACAACCCCAAAATCTTTAAAGACCTCCACACAGCAACGCAACACTATTTTAAAGAAAAT
Source organism: Triturus cristatus (assembly GCF_964204655.1). NCBI lineage: Eukaryota > Metazoa > Chordata > Amphibia > Caudata > Salamandridae > Triturus > Triturus cristatus. The sequence continues at coordinate 910,399,878 of NC_140588.1, forward strand.
GAAGTATCGGTCCAGTCTCCAATCACCCTCTGGGAGGCCTATAAAACGTTTCTTCGTGGGCAAGCTATTTCCTCCATAGTAGGTCATAAACGCGAAAAGCGACAAGATGTACTGGACATAGAATTGAGACTGCATCAGGCTGAAGAAAGTCACGCTAAAAACCCGACGGCGGAAACATCCCACTCCCTGTGTATTATGCAGCGAGAGTATAGAGAAAACTTAAAAGAGATGACGCGGTCCAGATTGAAGGCCACGCTCCATAAGATATATGAAATTGGGGATAAGGCGGGTAAGCTTTTGGCCTGGCTGGACAAAAAAGAGCGAGCACGGAACTGGATAGCACAGATAAAAACTCAAGAAGGAGTAACAGTTTCAGACCCTCAAGCTATAGTAAGAGAGTTGGCAACTCACTTCACCCAGGTCTATGCGTCCTCTGCTACGAATACGATTGAGGAGTCGCAAGCTTACCTTAAAGACATCAAGATGCCCACGTTAACATCAGAAGCATACCACACGCTGGAAGCTGACATTACGACAGAAGAACTACAGTTAGCGATCGGCTCCCTGCAGCCAGGGAAGGCGATGGGGCCGAACGGCATACCCATCGAACATTATAAAAGAATGGCGGCAGTGATCTCCCCATACCTACTCAATATGTATCTCCCGCGGGACCAAAGAACAGCCACCATAGTGGCGATTCCTAAACCTGGGAAACCTCCTGAGGAATGTACCTCATATCGCCCAATATCATTGCTTAACACTGAAGCGAAAATACTCGCTAAACTCTTGGCGACTCGGTTAATCCCGCATATGATGGCCCTAATACACCCAGATCAATCAGGATTTATGCCAGGTCGTAACATGGCTCTTAACCTGCGACGCCTTCACGGGGTGATAGCCCGTGTACCCTATATCCAAGAACCAGCTGTGATACTTTCGTTGGATGCATGTATGGCATTCGATATGGTGGAGTGGCCCTTCCTGTTTGCGGTCCTTCGGCATCTGGGCTTTGGCCCTAAATTCTGGGCTTGGGTGCACCTGCTATACTCGAAACCTTTGGCACATGTCACAGCAAATGGTCATATGTCAGAGGACTTCCCGCTAGGGCGCGGAACCCGCCAAGGCTGCCCCCTATCCCCACTACTATTCGCACTTGTGTTGGAGCCAATGGCGGTGGTGATTCGGTGGGAACCGACTATCCGGGGACTTAAGTGGGCTGCGGGATGGTAAGACCGCATATCCTTATATGCTGACAACGTTTTGCTTTACCTGGCCTCCCCCAGGCGTTCAATCTTAGTGCTACTGAATGTCTGTGAGAATTATGGGCGAGTGTCTGGCTACACTATTAATTGGTCCAAGTCGGTAATGTTTGTGCTCTCTGGCCCGGCACCGCATCTTCCTAAAGATTACGATTGTCTAATCGCAACAGAGTGCTTCAAGTACTTGGGTATTTATATTACGCCTAGACCTGATGAATTCCTTAAAAAAAATCTTATACCCCCCTTGGAACGTCTAAAACGAGATACAGCGCACTGGCGCGCTTTGCCCTTATCGCTGCTGGGTAGGGCAGCACTCCTTAAAATAATGGTGCTGCCACGGTTTCTATATGCCTTAGAAAATACCCCATTTCCGGTACCAGCGAGATATTTTAAAACAATAACGGCAGAGGTCTCAAGTCTGCTGTGTAAGAACAAGCCAGCGCGTATTGCAATGGATAAACTGGTGAGGGGTTGGTATGATGGAGGAATAGCACTCCCAAATATACAAATTTATTACTGGGCAGCACAGTTAAAAATAATAAACCAATGGCTTCACGCCCCGCAATCGGACCCGGCATTCCAGGCGGACAGATGCGCGCTGGGAGAGGGGGGCGTTATGGCAGCCCTATACAACAAAAAAACGATCTAACCCATTGATAGGACCGACGGCGCATACAGTGGCCATATGGTACCTGGCACAAAGGAAACTGGGATGGAACGGGGTCATAACACAGCTCACCCCACTCTGGGACACACAGCGACTTAGGAGACTTAGGAAAAGTAAGGGATTCAATAGTTGGGACGCAATAGGCATTTCCACGGTAGGCGACCTCTGGGCTAAAGGTGGGGGGGGGGGTGATTGCGTTTGAGCGCCTACAGGAGCAATACGAACTGGCACCCTCTGAGCAATTTAGATACATGCAGATTAAACATACCCTACAGGCGGCACCGCATTGCCGGAGGCCTCACCCCTAGAGGAGAGGCTGCTGCCTGACTATATGCCCAAAAAGGCCACTTCCTTTACGTACCGGAAATTAATTAATAACCTACCTGATCCGACGCAAGCACTGAGGGCCAAGTGGTCTGCAGACCTTGGGGATCTCGACGAGATAGACTGGCAGACGGCACTATCATCGCCACGAGAAGTTGCAATACCCTCAAGATTAAGATTAATACAGTTAAAGATATTGCACCGGGTGTATTACACTAGGTTAACCCTACACAAAATAGGGAGGACACAACATCAGTATTGCCTGTGAGAATGTGGGGATGAGGGAACATTTTACCACACATTATGGCACTGTCCGAAGATCATGCCATACTGGACGGCAGTGATGAGAACCATATCTCAAACGGGGGGGGAGTCAGTAGTGCCAGAGCCTAAAAGATGTTTGTTAAAAATGAACCATCCAGCGCAGGACTGGGCAACTTTGGGAATGATGATCGCGACGCGAAACATAGCCAGACTATGGGGGTCCAGATACTTGCCGACACTCGCGGAATGGTGTACGGATATGGATGAGGCCATGTTCGCAGAGAAAGCAGTGTATGTCAATCGAGGCTGTCCTCGGAAATGGGAGAAGGTGTGGGGGGCCTGCAACAAGTATAGGGGCTTTATATGTGACCCCCCTGAGTTACCAAGTGAGGACATCTCAGATTGAAACGGGGAAGAAATGTAAAGAATTGTGTGGAATTATTAATGTGATCTATTATGTACTGATTGTAGTAGGGATGGGTATGCAATCTGAGAGAGCTGAACCAACCAAATGCAATAAGTGTTACAGATGTATGACTTTGCTATGCCATAACCTTAATAAAAATTAAAAAAAATCATTCCTTGCTCAACCCTTGATAGCTTGGCTCACAAGCAGTCAGGTTTAACTTAGGAGACAGATGTGTAAAGCATTTAATAACAACAACAAAACAGTAAATAAGTCAGACACAGCTCGTAATAAAATTCCAACACCAATTTATAAAAATAGGAAACATTTTTATGCTTTAAATGATACCAAAATGACAGAGATCCAATGTGGGGAACCAGAGATATGAATTTTTAAAGATTAAAACCAAAACTAGAATTTAGAACCTCGCTCAAGGGGGTTACAAAAAGTCGTGCTTGACCGGAACAAAGTCAAGAGTTCATGCTGCTTGCGATGCCACACCTTTACACTTACTTACAGAAGTGTCTCTTGATGCAGGAGAGTGGTCCACAGTACAAGCCAAGGATTTAGAAGCTTTGGTTTGCCTCTTGGGGTCTGGGACTACAACTGCCACAATGCACCTCGTCAATCCAAGTAAAATCCAGGAGGTGAAGCTTGTCAGCTGAAGCTGTGTTTGGTTGATGTTTGAGGTCGCCCTTCCAGCACTTTTCTACCTGTTGCTGATCGGGGGGTCCACTTCTTATTCTTTAAGACAGGCAAAGGCATTTTGTTGTGAAGCCTTGTGAGTGCCGCAGGTGCAGTCCTTATGAGTGCAATCCTCTCTTGTGCAGTCCAAGGGTCCAGCAAGGCATGTCGTCTTCTCCAGATGTTTTTGTTGGGTCTTTGAGGGTCCACAACACTAGCCAGAGGTCTAGAAGCTCTGATTTGCCTATAAGAGGTTTGGGACAACTAATCCCTCTAAGAGGTTTGGGACTACAATTCCCACAATGCACCTGGCCAAATCGTTTAAAGTACAGGTGATGCTGGTCAGCTGTGCTTGTCTTGATGGCATTGATGCAGGTGACATCTTGAAGCTCTTTTGTACCTGTTGCTTTCAAGGATTGACTAGTTTCAAAAGGAATAAGGATTGCAAAGTCTTCTTTTGTGACTGCAACAGGTGCAGTCCTTATGAATGCAGTCCTCCTGTGGTGCAGACCAGGGGTTCAGCAGGGCAGCCCTTCTTCTTGAGATTTCCAGGCAGAGATCTGAGTTACTCAGCAGCTCTCCTATATTTATCCAGGCTTCTGTGCTTGCAAGCAGGGTTGCACCCCTGACCAATACAGTGCCAGCCTCAATGATGACCTCTTCTCCTGAAGTGTGGCAAATTCTTGTTCCAGAAAGCACTGTTCAATAAAATACAAAATGGAGAAAATCTCTCCTGGAGCTCAAGGTCTGATTACCACCAACCTGCTAACTTTTCCTAACACCCCCCTTCTAGTCCCTCTGCTAATTTAATTACAGGGGCTCGCATCAGGCAGTTTGGAGTAGGCCTGGTTCCTGTCCTCACTGTCTTGCTCCCTGTAAAGACCAGTTTGGCTACCCAGCCCCCTTCCTGCATTTTGCTCTGCTGCCACAGATCTCTTCCCACCAGATGTCTCCTTTGTTTCAGCTCAGGCCACTTCACACCTAATCAAGAGCACTTGGCTTGTGGAAAGTGCCTTTTTAGGGGCACACCGGTGCAGGGTTCACCCTTAAGTTTATCCACAGGTCCTTAGACTAACAAAGAAGAGATTGGCACTGAAGCTGGATTTCAAAATAACAAGTTTATTAATCACTCATGAGTGGGACTACATCAACACAACACCCTCAGGCGCTGTAGGAGGTAGTACATGGAATACAGAAACCATGGGTCTTTTATTCACAGTTTGTTGCAGAGTAAGCATGTAGTTACAAATAGAAGGTACAGGCCTACACAGGAATAGATACTCACAAACCTGGGCAGATGAATATCACTTAAGTCAGCAAAGTGGGAGGGGAAACAGAACTGCTTACATCAATAGGATATGATAGTTACATTCTCAAACATGTGCATTCTAGCAGCTACAGGCCTTTCTGAGCTCATACATTGCTCTGCCTCAGTACAGAAGGAGTTAACTAAGGTTGATGAGTCAAGCAGAATAGAAAAGCAGGCAACAGTGAAGACGGCAGAAGCACAAGGCTAACAAAATGGATGCTGCATACAAGATGGCTTCAGCTCATGCCAACAGCAATTATTTTTGATTTCCACAGTGTGGTAAATATTTTATTACCGGGACTGAATTTAATACGGAATCTAAATAAAACAGCTCAGTGAAATAAGAGGCAGAATCCGTGGTATAAGAGGTTTCTGAATCGGCTTTATTCAAAATGGCCGACTCGAGTCGCGGCCTTCATGTTCCGTCACCACGGGGGTTCAGGAAGTGAAGTACAATATTTTATTGACAGTCAATCGTTTTTATAGAATGTACATTACAATGAAACAAATGCAGAAGGCGTAACAATTGATAAGAAAAGTGACAATTTACATGCGTAACCAAAAATGGGCGTAATGAGGAGTAAAAAGAAACATAATTGGTTATGAGGTTATATGATGTCATATATAGGTGGATCTATAAGATAATACTTGGCATAGATGCGCGCGCAGCTGCATGACGTGTGATTGACGTGCAGCTAGGGGGTGACGGGGACTTGACATTTAGCTCTACATGTGGAGACAAGAAGTCTGGGGGGTCACGTCAACCTAATCCCAAATCATATCTAACATCCTATGTTTAAAGAACTATGTTATCCACGAAGGAAGGACTCTCGGACAGAAACTATTCTATACTGACTGTGTGTGCGTGTACAAGCGTCTAAGTGTCTATATGAGATGCAAGAGGCAGAAACTTTCCATGGTAACGGGGCTATGAATCACTTGCATGAGGACAGAGAGGCCGACCCCTTTGCTCGGTAGCTGAAGGAAATGTTTACCTAAACTACTAGACAGGAATGCATCGGCTGAGGAGCGAAGTAGATAATTCGAAGGTGAAATACGGTTTCTTGGCAGGCAGGCGAAACCGGCCGAGGCAGGCACCGTTAGCCGCACAGGGAGTAGGACAAAGTTCATGGATACAGATGCGAGCTCAAGCTGAAGCTGTCAAAGGCAGAGAAAAAGGAAAGGCTTGATGGTAGAATCAGGGCCTACTCGCCTGAACTGCAAAATGGAGTAACTGAGCCATATAAAGTCGGTGGCCTTTCATACTTAGGAATCGAATATCCAACCCATTCATGGCGGATCTGACAGAGGACATGTTGACGGTGGACGCACATGTGTTTGCGTCTTAGAAACTGGAACTGGAGGGAACATACATGTACTTGTAACATGCACATAGAACCGTTGGGGTCCAAGATAGGGGACATAACTGATCAGGAAAATCCATATTTCCACATTCCCTCCTTGTCCCCTACTTGCCCATCAAGAGACATCAATCTTCATTAATCCATCGATTAGTTCATGGAGCATCATTTCTTCTTCTTTCTTCTTCCGGGATCTTGAGTGAAAACCTTGATGTGGAATACACGATGTGGCACACAGGCCACAAATCGCTGGTCCACATTGCAGGCATAAGCAGCAACTGAATAGTATAAGAAGGCCAATACCTAGGAAGGATAGAACTCTCCATCCCCAGGCTGATATCACACTCCAAAACCACCCGGACCAAGTCCAAGTGCCTGGACTCTCGTGTATCTGGCTCACAATCTTATGAAGGCGCGTTATAGCTTTATATACAGATGGCGAATTTTCTGGTATGAATACGCAGCAGCTTGATCCGATGACCCTACAAGCTCCGCCCCTATCGGCCAGGATGACGTCAAGGACAAGACGATTTTGAAGAACAACAATCCTCATTGCAGATTGCTCCTCTGTCAAGTTGCCTAGGGCGGCAATAGTTTCATTCACTACAGCTTCAAGGGTTCTAGTTAATCTACGTATCAGCTTACTATTAGTAACAGTACCTATATAGGGAAAGATGCCTTTATTAAAATCTACATACTTGTCCCATGCCGTCTCAGTGTAATCGACAATTGGGAGATCTCTCCGCTCTCTATTGTGTACTAAATGAATATTTCTGTAATAATCAGGAGGAGCTAGGAAAACAGGTGGCAAAAGGAATGCAATGTAGCAGGTACCATCCCAATCTAGAGGTAAACGCATATATGCAGTCTGACCACATACAAAGTAGGAATGGCGAGAAGCTCTAAATGAAGATTTGCCTTGATCACTGAATTCTACTATAGTAGTGCATTTACTATGGCCCATATGTATGGAACCACTTTTTCTTACACATAATTCACCCTTTACTGGGAATACTGACATGGTGGGCAAAATTAGTTCAACTTCGGATTCGACATTCAGAATCATGAGATTAGGTGTAAAATTACCTAATCCATATACTTCATTTTCTAGATCAGTTCCTGTTCTTTTGGGGCGACCCTCCTTGTCAGGGTAGCAGACCTTGAGTAAAACTAGGTTCAGGTTTCCCCATACCCAATGATCTTGGTAAACTGCTGTGTCTGAGTCTATGGAATTGATTAAACTAAACCATGCTCCACAGGAGCCATTATGTGTAAATGGATGTGGAAAGAAAGGCAAAACTCCCTTAAAATTCTGATAGGGAGGGAGTCGGCCACACACCCAACAATTAGTGGCATTACTAGTCTGATGGGAATGATGCAACATACTAATGAAAGTGTTATTGCGCAGCGCAAGTCTATAGGACAATTCATGCGGGGGTAGGTCACTAAAAGAATGTTCATCAGTTATATTAAAAACATGTTTAGAAATAGGATAATATATATGCAACAATATACTTGCAGTGATTATTATAAAACTCAAGAAAAACAAAATTAATAACGTCACTATACAGTGGCTACGCAGTAATTTACAATACGCATGTCGTTTCAACATTTTTCGCGATTTTCCATGATTCAGGTCTAAGGGATACATGTCGGAGACAGATTCAACCGCTTCACCTTGGAGAGGACTTAAACAATCAAATCGTCCGACGGTTTGGGCCTAAGTTTTAATTTATAGAGTTCTTTACTGGTAGCCTCAGCCAAAGGTAGTTTTGAGTCAATAGGTGAGGACACACGAGGTGGGCTGTTTACATCTGAAGGAAGTCCATGAAATTTCTTGATATGACTTGAATGTACCCATCCTTTCCTGCCCTCGATCTTCACGGCTGTCCTTGTGGTCAGCAAGACCAACTTGGGTGTCTTCCACCTGGGCTCCAGCTGAGTCTTTCGGTCGAAATTTCTCACAAGCACAAGGTCCCCCGGAACTACGTCATGGGGTTTCACCTCAGTATTGTCGGGAAAGGCTGCAGCTACCTGTGAACGACAAGATTGTAGTGCAGACATCAAGGAAGCCAGGTAATCTGTCAGCATATTACAGTCAACATCAGTTATTTTACGTGGTATAGGCGTCCCCCACATATTTGGTGGTCTTCCAAAGATCACCTCATAAGGGGATAGCCCTGTTCGAGAGTGTGCTACCATTCTCATGTAAAAGAGTGCAACTGGTAAGGCTACTACCCAATCAACCCCTTTTTCCCTACATATTTTGGACAATCTGATTTTCAGAGTTTGATTATGTCGTTCCACGAGACCTGCTGCCTCGGGGTGTCGGACACAATGAAACTTCCACTGATATCCTAGCAAGAGTGAAACATGTTTCATCAGTTCGGATGAGAAGGGCTGGCCGTTATCTGAATAGACAAAACGTGGTAACCCGTACCGTGGGAAGAATTCTCGAACTAGCTGTTTGGCAGTAGTCGAGGCAGTGTAATCTGATACTGGGTAGGCTTCGGTCCAACGGGAAAGAGCACAGACAACTACGAGAACATATTTGAATCCTCGACATCGTTCCATCTGGATATAATCCATCTGGAGGACTTCAAAAGGGTGATCAGGAGGATGAAATCCACCCTGTTCTACGGGAATGCTTTTTCCTGGGTTAAACTGACAACATATCATACAGGTACGGACTTTTTGCTTAGCTGCTGCTCGTAAATGTTTGTTGAACCAAATGTGTTGAATGCTGTCTAGCATAGCTTTCTCCCCTAAGTGTGCCGGACTATGAATTGTAGTTATGATAGCCTGGACCATAGAATCAGGAAGGAACCATACAGATTTCTCCTTCGTCATCCATCCCTGGTCCGTTTGGATCCCTCCTAATTCCGTCCATTTCTTTATTTCGTCTGCGGTAGCATGTGTCTGTATGTCAATTATGTCAAGTGCGGGATCCTTAATCGTCATACAATGTGTTGGTGTCGGAACTATTGGCTTTGTCATGTCGGATGTGCGAGTCTGAGCAGTCTGTTTAGCTGTTCTGTCAGCTAAATCATTGCCTTGAGAAATGGTATCAGTGACTTTCGTATGTGCTTTGCATTTCATAATCGATATAGCAGTGGGCAGATGAATTGCGTCTAACAGAGCATGAATGAGGGACCCGTGCTGAATGTGGGTGCCATGAGAAGTTAAATAACCTCTCTCTCGCCAAAGCACCCCGAAGTCATGTACAACTCCGAATGCATAACGTGAATCAGTGTATATGTTAACTTTCTTACTTGTGGCTTGAATACAGACTTGTGTCAGAGCAATAAGTTCTGCTGCTTGAGCTGACAAAGTATCTATACAGTTTGTTTCGATGACTTCAGTATCTGTCGTGACTGCATACGCGGCCACTAAATCTCCTGTACCTGTCCTCATACATGATCCATCTACATACAACGTCAGGTCTGGATCTAACAATGGAACGTCTGTCAAGTCTTGTCTGGGTTTCGTTGTTATTGTAATAACTTCAACACAATCATGAGCTAGTGGGTCTGTTCCTATTACAGGTAAAAGTGTGGCAGGATTCAATGTATTACAACGTCGGATTTCTATATGTGGCTGAAACAATGTCAGTTCATACCCTGTAAGTCTTGCTATGGTCAAGTGTTGTGTTTGCGTTCGGTTCACAAGAACCTCTACTGCGTGTGGTACTTGTACTGTCAACGGATGTCCTAACACTATGGCATCGCTTTGTCTTATTGCTAAAGCTGTTGCTGCCACTGATTTCAGGCATGCAGGCAAAGCCTGAGCTACGGGATCTAATGTACTAGAGAAATAAGCACATGGCTTGCGTGATCCTGCTTGTTCCTGAGTGAGCACTGACAAAGCAGTACCTTCACGTTCTGTAACAAAGAGTGTAAAATGTTTATAGTAACATGGTGTCGCTAAAACAGGTGCTTGACATAGAGCTTTCTTCAAGCTTTCAAAAGCTAGTGTATGTTCCTGAGTCCAAGGGAGGACAGCCGATGTGGCCGCCTCCTGTGTTGTCAACTGAATGAGTGGTTTTGCTAGAAATGCATACTGAGGGATCCACTGCCTACAATATGAAGTGAGGCCTATAAAAGCCCGCACCTCCTTTTGTGTCTTGGGTGTTGGCATGTTAGCTATTAACTGAATGCGATCGGGTGTGAGCTGCCTTCCCTCCTTGGACAGCGAGTGACCAAGATAAACAACTCGCTGTACACAGAATTGCAGCTTAGAAGGGGATACCTTGTGCCCCTTTTCGGCTAGAAATTGTAAAACCGTCAGTGATGCTTTTTCACATTCTGGTTCGCTTCGGGCGGTGATCAGCAGATCATCGACATATTGAAGCAAGGCGGTGTTAACTGGCATGTGTATACTGTCAAGTTCTCGTTTCAGTGCTTGGCTATAGATGCTGGGGCTTTCTGTGAATCCTTGAGGAGCGCGGGTGAATTTAAAGCTTCGTCCATTTAAACTGAATCCGAACAGATATTGGCTCTCCGGATCTATTGGGACGCTGAAAAAGGCATTCTTGAGATCAATTACTGTAAAGAATGTAGCTTGTGAATCAATGGCTGTCAGTAATGATGAGATATCGGGGACCACAGGAAACTGTGGCACAATGCATTTGTTTAGTTCGCGCAGATCAATAACCAGTCGATATACTGGCGGGGCCATTGGATCAGTTCGTTTAAGAATCGGAATTATCGGGGAATTACATACATTGGAGTCGGTTTCCACAACCACTCCTTGGGCAATGAGCTCATCAATGATTTTCAGTAAAGCCATTACAGCATCTGGTGGTAACTTGTATTGTCGCATTCGTGGTAATACCACTCCTGCCTTCAGTGTGACTCGATATGGTGTAATGTTCATGCAACCAACATCAGTAGGGCCTTGTGCCCATAAATGTGCGGGTAAAGTCTGTAATCGGTGATCCATGTCTCTGGATACATAGTGACCTTTGAAATCTCGTAAAAACAATCTTACTCCTTCCGGAGAACAACATATAATAGCCCCTAGGGCTTTCAATGTCTTTATACCTAACAAGTTTTCTGGGCATGATTTGGTAAGCAATAAATCTGTAGTTCGTGTCAAGGGACCAATCGTAAGTGGAAGTGGCTGTGATACTTCATTAACAATAGGTTTTCCTGAAAAACCAAGGGAAACATTTTGAGAGCCTGAGAGGGGTGCCCCTGGAACTTCACTACGTTTTATTGTTGTTCGACTTGCCCCTGTATCAAGTAAGAATTTTCTGTCTTGACCTAATAATTCACTGTGCACATAAGGTCCTTCTTGATCTACTGGGATTTCAATAAGGGGTAAGCCAACTTCCCTCTCTAGGCTTTTTCATGCGTAATGCTGATACTCAGGATATTCATACTGTGCGGTCTGATACATTTGTCGTGTTGTTGTTTGTGTGGCAGCAACAGGCAACGGTGGTGCAGCTGGCACAAACTGTATTGGCTGTTGTGCGGCTGGCATGGCCTGTGCATGCCGCGGAGCTCCTTGTTCATTCTGATCTTGTCTGAGTGGCCGTGGTCTTTCTTTTGCAATACCTACAGCTATATTACGCTTCAGGACTGGACAATCGTGTACATAATGACCTAGTTGTTTGCAGTAATTGCATGTTCCTTTTATAGGAACTGCTGAATCTCCGGAATGTGTCACACCCTTTTTGTGACCATCCGCTGGTACTGTCTGGGAAACTAGCATTTTCATTTTAGTGTCCTTCATACGTCTTTGTTCGTGTTCTTGTTCATCTCTAATTCTATTGTGATGATACTGTAACATTTGCAACATTTGTGACGGAGTGTTACCCTGCCATGTACTCTCGAATTTCAATACTCTATTCTTCACTTGAGGCAAGGAATTTTCCACTAATTTTGTCACGAATAAATGTGGATATGACTCACTATTTGCTTTTATCCCACTATTTATACCAAAGCATTTTTCAAATCGGGCATAGAAATCACTGGTATCTTCATCTTGTTTCTGTTTACAGGCTGAGATTGCACCCCAATCTTCCTTTTTCGTAGCTAATAAACGTGGCAGTACCTGTACTAGCAAACCTGGTAGTGCTTTAACTTTATCCCCAAGCCCTGAACCTGCAGTTCGACCTCTTTCTTCGGTTTCTAATGCTGTCCAGTCTATCTTTTGGTCCCCCACTTCCCACTCTTTTTCCTTAAGTTTTTCATAAATGCCAGCAGGCATTAGCACCTTTAATATCGTCATAATGTCAGGATAGGTATACTCTCCCATCAGTAACATGTCTTTAATTTCTCGGTGGAAACCCGCTGGATCCTTGTCGTGACTGGGTACCACCTTTTTCATTTCCAACAATTCCATTTTAGATATGGGTGTATATACAAATACACGGTGAAACTGATTATCCTCGCCTTTTATTGGGTGCACTTCTCGTAAAGGATTCTGTCTATCCATGTAATACGGCGTTCTTTCCTTGTGAGGCAGCGAGAAAGGATCTGGGCTTACAAAAAGAATGTACTGCTTTCTGGATACGAGTATTTCTTTGATTAACTTATTACCTGAACCTTTCCATCTATTCGTGAGTAATTCAGTTAATATGTCAGGTAAAGGACCAGGATCGGAATGTTGGTTCTTATATAATATAAGAAGTTGCTGAATCATGTAAATTCCAGCTAAACGCTGTTCATCTGGACTGAGGTTCAAAAACGTATGTGCTACTGTGTCATCACCGTATTTTCCGGGACTATCAATCCAATGAACGGCGGACCTAGCTAATTCTTGCTCATCCATAGAATCGAGGAGGTGGTAACCCCTTCGTTCTCGCAGTATTTTGTCAGCAGCTTGAAACGAATGTTCGGGAGACTTCAGATTTATGATAGGTGTCGGATAAGTTCTGTTATTATCTGGACATATCGAATGAATCGGATCAGTAAAACATCTAGTATTATTGCAGGACCTTCCTCTACCTACATAGGCTATGGTATCTGACTGTCTTACGGGATCCCCTGATTCGGGCACCTTGTTTTGTTCAAACTCGTCTGTCTCTAATCTCTCTTCATGTATACGTTCTATTTCCTTCCTTATTTTTCGACACATGGCTACTATACTTCCTTGTTTATCATGTCTTCCGTCTGATATATTCTGACTCCATCTCGTAAGAGTTTGCATTATTTCCGGGTCCACCCCCGGTCGGTCTTGATTTCTGATCACACAATTTACGAGAAAACGTAGCAATTCCCCCTGTATCTCCACTTTCTGATATTCCATAGCTCTGTTAATGCATTCAGGATCTCTCCCTGTTTGGACAAAATGATATATGTTATCCAGGTGCATAGCCATTCCTGGTAGCTTCCCTAAAAACCCTGCAGCTCTTCTGATACGTAATGATGCCATGACCATTTCATCCTCTTTGCCGGGCACCGGGTCATATCTACAATCTACTAAAAGGTCCTTAAGCATGCGAGTATTTATAAGTTTGGGCGTACGTGTATGTACTGGTTCTTGAAAAGTAAGTTTACTTATTCGGGGTGGCGTAGAATAAATGCTAGTAGCACCTCCGGTAGCCCCATCTGGGGTACTGGGCGCGAAAGGATTAGTTGAACGTGCTACAGCAACTACAGGTGTGGACACAACTATAGAATCGGCTGCGGAGACAGATGCGGAAACAGATGTGCTTGCCGAAGCTTGTGTCGGAGTTTGTTGTTGCACAGAGACAGATACCTGATCTTGACGTTGAGCCCCCCCAGCAGACGGTCTATGTGGTGCGGGGTTAGCATACTCGGGAGCTGCGTCATCTAAATACGAGGAAAGAAAAACATCTTCTGCGGTTCTGGGATGTCTTTTAGGATGTACTTTTATTGGAAACAATGGGGGTGGCAAGTCTTTTGGTATCTCCGTAGTAGCCTTAGGTAATCCTTCGGCCAGAAGGGGATACATACCTTTCATAAGGGCATTTCTTTGCCTATCGGTTTGCTCTGCTTTTACTCGTGTACCCTCTTCAATCAATAAACTTTCTCGGACTTTATTTGCACTTTCTTTGCTTCTTTCTTCCTGTCTTAGCGCTTTCTCGGTACGTCTATGCGATTCTTTACGCCATAACTCAACAGCGTCTTTCTGTGACTGTCTAGCTTTCCTCTTCCACAACTCTTCTTCCACTTTCATAATACATTCTGCATCCCAGGTCCCAGCTACGGGCCATCTCTGACTTTCTGGTAATTCTTTGGTGTAGTCCACCCATAAATCAAGAAATAATATGGCATCTAAGCCATGTTTGTGATACATGAAGTGCCCTGGATTGTCCCTAGGAGGAATAGGAACTGCTTCTTCAAGTACCCCTTTTCTAGTAGTGATCTGTCTTAACTTCGAAAAGAGCGGCATATTGACAACTGATCTGATACTTGAACTTGAACACACTTAGTACAAAAAGTACAACAATGAACAATCATTCATACCACAATATGCAAGACGTTTAACACTTTAAACATTAAACATTTAAACATTTTTCTTTAACCTTTAAAATGACCAACAATGATGATCGTCTGCATAACTAATCACCAAGCAGAATTCTTGACAATAACTAGATACTTCGGAATACTTGATATACTGCTAAACAGTACAGATACACTGCTAAAACAGTGCAGACCGGATTTGTGTACCCAAATCCGTCTTGACCGGCACAACCTAAGTGCACGTCAGAACGCCTCCCCAGCAATGGTACTCACCGGGTAGCTCGGAACGGAAGGCCTCGAAATGGGACTGGACTGGACTCGACACTGCGGACATCGAACTCTCTCTGGACGTCGGGACTTCGAAATCTGGTGGGCCTCTGTATACCTCGGATCTTGCTCTCTCTGCTAGGCTCTGGTCGGGATACTTCGCACTTCTCACCGCCTCGTCTGGGTTGATCGCAGCCTCAGTCGCCCCCGCTTGACCGGAGGGAGCTACAGGAAATCCTGCTGGTACGCGTTATGGTCCGTCCAGCTGTGGCAGGAGACCGGGCCTGCAACGCACCACCGGCGCGTGAGATGAGAAAGTGTCCCTGTTCGGGCGCCAATCATGTGGTAAATATTTTATTACCGGGACTGAATTTAATACGGAATCTAAATAAAACAGCTCAGTGAAATAAGAGGCAGAATCCGTGGTATAAGAGGTTTCTGAATGGGCTTTATTCAAAATGGCCGACTCGAGTCGCGGCCTTCATGTTCCGTCACCACGGGGGTTCAGGAAGTGAAGTACAATATTTTATTGACAGTCAATCGTTTTTATAGAATGTACATTACAATGAAACAAATGCAGAAGGCGTAACAATTGATAAGAAAAGTGACAATTTACATGCGTAACCAAAAATGGGCGTAATGAGGAGTAAAAAGAAACATAATTGGTTATGAGGTTATATGATGTCATATATAGGTGGATCTATAAGATAATACTTGGCATAGATGCGCGCGCAGCTGCATGACGTGTGATTGACGTGCAGCTAGGGGGTGACGGGGACTTGACATTTAGCTCTACATGTGGAGACAAGAAGTCTGGGGGGTCACGTCAACCTAATCCCAAATCATATCTAACATCCTATGTTTAAAGAACTATGTTATCCACGAAGGAAGGACTCTCGGACAGAAACTATTCTATACTGACTGTGTGTGCGTGTACAAGCGTCTAAGTGTCTATATGAGATGCAAGAGGCAGAAACTTTCCATGGTAACGGGGCTATGAATCACTTGCATGAGGACAGAGAGGCCGACCCCTTTGCTCGGTAGCTGAAGGAAATGTTTACCTAAACTACTAGACAGGAATGCATCGGCTGAGGAGCGAAGTAGATAATTCGAAGGTGAAATACGGTTTCTTGGCAGGCAGGCGAAACCGGCCGAGGCAGGCACCGTTAGCCGCACAGGGAGTAGGACAAAGTTCATGGATACAGATGCGAGCTCAAGCTGAAGCTGTCAAAGGCAGAGAAAAAGGAAAGGCTTGATGGCAGAATCAGGGCCTACTCGCCTGAACTGCAAAATGGAGTAACTGAGCCATATAAAGTCGGTGGCCTTTCATACTTAGGAATCGAATATCCAACCCATTCATGGCGGATCTGACAGAGGACATGTTGACGGTGGACGCACATGTGTTTGCGTCTTAGAAACTGGAACTGGAGGGAACATACATGTACTTGTAACATGCACATAGAACCGTTGGGGTCCAAGATAGGGGACATAACTGATCAGGAAAATCCATATTTCCACAACAGGCTCAGCCTGTCAAAAACTGGCCAATTAGAAGAGGCTGCTACAGGGCTGAATTCAGGCACAACAGAAAAGCACATTCTACAACTTTTTTTTCTATAACAGTTATAATAAATTCAACCTTGGCAAGTTTCTGGATTTATTGCAACTATCATTTTCATACTTCGAAGCATTAATTTAGCTCACTCCTGTCAATAAATAGTTAGACTTTATTACATTTCAATACATCCTTCCTATGTTAGCCTATGGAGCTAATGCACTACAATGAGGAAAAACGAAATTGGCAGCTTTCCCCTTACCCAGGGCTTATAAAAAACATTTTATAATGTCCCTGCTTATTTTAACGTAGCACCCTACCCTTGGGGTAGATTGGGTAGACCTTACAGGTGACTGCTGTGTAAAAATATGATAGTTTAAGACTTTGGAAGTACCTTTAATACCAGAGTCGAATTTGAACATCATTTTATTTTAAAAGCAGACTGCAAGGCAGGGATGGCTTGTATAATGACAGCAGGCATCACAACAGTGCACACTTAAGTGCATTAAATCTACTGGGCCTCTAAACCTACATGCCCTACCATATGGTAGGGACTTACAGGTAGGTTGTCAGTACTAATTGTAATTATACCCAATTACCATGTTATTTATATTCTTTGCACCTGCGGATTCTTGGGACAGTTGCCCCTTACAGTAGCAGTTAATTTTGTGGTGCACTAATACTTTGGTCGACACCAGTACATTAAACAACAGTTGAAGGACAGAATGCAGAACAATGGCTGAAGAGGGGTGAAATCCCGAAACCGGTCCTAGGATGCTTGTTTCCAGTCCAGGGACTGTTCCCATGAGGCACAGGGTCAAGACTGATTTGCATATGGCTGGGTTCAAACTGGTGAGCAAAAAAAGGATGGATTTAGGCCCAGATCTCTGTACTGGGGTGAATGTATGACTTTGTTCTACATTCTGTCCATCAACTGTTGTTTTTGCATATTTCTCCCCGAGTGGGAAGGGTATGCCCGGATGTGGGTCCCGTGCTCTCCATGCCACTGGAATCAGGCTATCCTGGCTGAAGAGGGGTGAAACCCCAAAACCGGTCCTAGGAGGCTGGTTTCCAGTCCAGGGAGGACCTGGCTTGGCAGTTTGGGCTGGACTGTTCCCATGAGGAACAGGGTCAAGAGTGATTTGCCTATGGCTGGGTACAAACTGGAACAGCATGTTGAGCAAAAAAACGATGGATTTAGGCCCAGATCTTTGTACTGGGGTGAATGCATGACATTGTTCTACATTCTGTCCATCAACTGTTGTTTTTGCTTTTATTATTAAATAGCTGGTAGATGATTTTGATGGGAGGTTGTTACCATACGTCTGTATGTGTTCTAGCCTAAAATATGGAAGGCAGTGAAAAACACCTATTGACAGCTTTTAACGCACAAAACTGGCAATGTGTTTTGAGGCAGCATGTCTATGAATCTAGATCTAAGGACCAGGTAAAGAGTCTCATCTTTGTAACAATGTACTCCACACCACAACGATGAGAAGATTGCTGTCAGCCTAATGCTTATCTGCCGGATCTATTACAATTTACTTAGCTCTACTTACATTATGATGTTTTTCATTTTTCTTTTTTTATTGCTTTGATACAGCCAGTTACTCGTCGTGAAGAAAGAAATGAAGGTATGTTTATTGTTTGACATAAGACATAACAATCGGATTTACAATAGCAGATGGGCATGTAATATATGTTACAAGCATTACAAAAAAATATAAGAGCGACAAATGCAATAGGATTTCGAAACTACATAACAGCAAATTTACCCCAATTACAAAGTTCCATCCTCGATTTCATCCCTAACTTATACTTCTTAATCTAATACATAAAAAATATATGTTAAGATGCAGAACAGCAAAGGCTATACACTAATTACAGATCTCGCTCAACTAAATCTATCACTGCCAAGCATTTCATGATATTCGCAGAGTATCCTTATTAGGTACTTTTCAAAATGAGCCACGCTGACCAAATATACACTTATACACAAAGTATATTAAAGGGTCATCAGTAGCAGAGACTTAATGTATATATACATCATGTTGTATTAAAGCATATGATCCATTTCTATTGAAGAATTAATATATTGGAACACCAAAGCATCAAATGCATTGTTACAGTTCAACCTCCAATTCATAGACACACAAATCACTGCTCACAGAGGTCCTGGCCTAGCTTGACATGAACACTTCGGTTGGAAAAATACCAAGGACAAACTTGAGATATAAAGTGTGTTATGCTTCTGGCTCAATATGAACAAGATATTGCTAAAACTTAGTATTTTACTTCAAGGAAAAAGAAATGGCTTTTATAGCGGATTACCTGTACCTGGCACCGGCGGCCTTATGTTTCTGGGACCAATATTCCTCACTGACTAGGTTACTAGCATCCAAGCTGATGGTGGCAGGGTTGGGCCAGAAGTGTTCAAACCCAATGTTAGAAATTGGGTTACTGGATGGCAGAGGTCAGATGTAAATTCCAGATGTGTGTGGCAGAGGCAGACTGGTGTAAGTAACAAAATGGCAACTTTCTAAAAGTGGCACTTTCAGACCTGGAATTTAAAAACCAACTTTACTAAAAGCTGGGTTTTTAAATAGTGAGTCCAGAGACACCAAACTTACTCTTCCTATCTTTTCCCAATTGTAAAGTGTTACAAGTCAGCTCCAGTGCTAACCCATGGAAGAGATAGGCCTTGCTGTAGTGAAATACGAATATTCTTTTTTTTTTTTACTACCAGGAATGTAAAACTGAAAAGTACATGTCCTAACGTTTAGATACATGCACCCTTCCCATGGGCCTACCTTAGGGGTAACTTATATGCAATAAAAGGGAAGACTTCGGCATGGCAAGCAGGTGAACTTGCCAGGTCGAAATGGCCATTTAAAACTGCACACACAGGCTCTGCAGTGAGAGGCCAAGATATGTTTGAAGGGCTACTTGTGGGTGGTACAGTCAGTGCTGCAGGTCGACTAGTAGCATTTGATTTACAGACCCTGGGCACATGTAGTGCACTAACTAGGGACGCATCAGTAAATCAAATATAATCATGGAGAAACTAAACGCCATTATATTTTAGACACAAAGCACACACATTTGTATACTTTATTTTCGGTCTGTGAACCATAAAAGAGCAGGTACAATATACATACCATACAAAAAACTGTTAGAAAAAGATAAAAGCCATCTAAAAACAGTATAAATTTGTATAGAAAAAAACACAGATAAAAGAATCAATCAATATTAAATCCATTAGTTAATTTCTAAAAACGACCTGCGTACCCACCACAAAGGTTAATAAATGCGAGACAGCAAATACAATTGGGAGTTGAGTTTTATTTTTCATAAATCTATAGGTCTTTTCACAGCACCTTGAGCCTAAGTCCTACAAAGGTGACCAACCATCTTTGCCTAGCCTTTTTGTAACCAGAACAGAAAAATAATACATGGAGTTCAGTCTCCTCTTCACTACTGCATGCAGGACACCGTAAGAGGGAACTACCAGTCCATTTGTTAGAAAATGCACGCAGGGGAAGAGACCCATGCCTAAACTGAATGCACATGTACTTTAGCACTGGTCAGCAGTGGAAAATGGCACAGAGTCCTAAAGCCAGCAACAACAAAGTTCAGCACACAGTCAAAAACAAGGGGTTAAAAAGCAAAAAGTCAGGGGAAACTACGTCAAAAGATGCCAGGTTTAACACCGCAGATCTGGGATAATAATTCTAAAATGATACACCCAGCTAATATCAGCTGAACCTGTCAGGCAAAAACATCCAACCCGTAACAACTCCCGTTCAGCCCACCCCAGTAGTGCACAGGGCTAAGAGCAATAATTCAGAAAGAGTTTGATGCCAAATTCAGTTTATAAAGATACTAAAGGGGTGCTACGGCCTAGCCTATGTAAAGTTCACAAGAAACTGTTTTCAATTGTTTGCAAATCCCTAAACTTTTTTATAGTGCCATAGTTCAGTGATGTACATAGAAACAGCTACTGTTTTTTGTCAGTACACGTCCAGTTTTATACTGAGTGGTTGGCTGCCAATCTTTTGCTTAAATCTCACTATGGCGTTAGTTGATTTCTTGTATGTGATTGAGGCCTTTTTTCGAGATGGAGGATTCATCCAGTTTCTTATCGAATTATATACCTAGGTAATTACAATTGCTAACACATTCAAGATATTGACGACTAAGTAAAAGTTGGCTTCTCATATTAGATGCTGGTTTTACTACTATGGTCTTAGGTTCAGCAACAATAATCGTCAGGTCTTTTCTTTTCAATACTGCACAAACTTCTCAATCCTATGGAGCATGGAATTTTCAGTCTGGGGGAACAGGACAGCATCGTCAGCCTAGAAAAAAGCTAGAAATCTTATTTCATAGCTTCAGGAAGTCAAGTGTGAACTTGGCCAAATAATCTTTGACGTCCTTTATAAACAGGCTGAATAAGAGTAGAGCTAAGACCCGTCGCAGCCGGCATGGCTCACGGGTGGGGGACGGGGGGTACGGGGAGGAATTAAATTAAACTTACCTTAAGGCTGGTTCACGCCTCTTCTCGGCTTCTGCTCTTCTACCTCCGACATGAACAGGAAGCAGACTGCCAGGCTCCCGCCACTAAGCCAATCACAACGCTTATGATTGGTCGGGACAGCACCCAGCCAGGGGATTATGGGATGGGCATTTTCAAGGGCAAAGTGCGCATGACTGGTTCAGGCAGCCTGAGCAGGCCA
This sequence comes from Triturus cristatus, assembly GCF_964204655.1. Lineage (NCBI taxonomy): Eukaryota > Metazoa > Chordata > Amphibia > Caudata > Salamandridae > Triturus > Triturus cristatus. The sequence continues at coordinate 910,421,145 of NC_140588.1, forward strand.
ACCAAACAGTCTTTGCGCACTCAGGAGTGGGCACACCACTCCGAGCAGAGCAGCCCGCCCACCCGCAACACAAACATAAAATTGTAATAAGTAAGAGGTATTATCATTTTATGTTTCTGCTTCTCACACTGGGAGAAAGCAGTGTGGTGACACTTGTACGCCATAGCGGAGGAGCTGCCCCTGGCTAAGACACAGCCTTGTCGACACCAGTGGAAATATAAATGCCACAACTGGATTCACCCTATTTAAAAAAAAAAATATTTTATTGGTTTTGTTTGATTGTTACAGTGACAGCAACAAGCAGCGTTACATAAACTATGTAAAAGGTCCTTAGATCTCATACAGTAGGTCCATTCTATCGACAAGAACATTGCAATAACTTATTCAATGGACATGCAGATGTGACAGCTCCGATTAAATTGTACTAGGTCGATGCCAGTGTTTAGTGCTCAATCCTCTTAAGCAGTTTATACAATCATTGCTTTCAGAAGGTAACAGTGGGATCCTGGATCCGTATGGAGGACCATGTTAAGCTGCGCATTTAACAACCAGGGGGTGGAGGGCATAGAACTTGGAGCTGAGTTGGAGTGCCTCCACCTGTCAGTGCGTATCTGTGGGGGTGTTACCTGCTGTGCCTACTCCCCTTACTTTAACATAGACTCCCCATAAATATATATGGCGGAGGTATCAGAGTACCAATGTCTGGTGTAGCAGTGGCAGTTCTGGATATCGCAGAGTTTTTATGTACATGCGTGGTGCTACTCATCCTGGTCAGGTGTCGATCTAGTCTTGGTTGGCGGGTTTGCATGTTGTTGTAGTGCTAAAAGGATCACTTCCCAATGTGTGGTAATTGGTATTTTCCTAAGGCCTATGGTTTCTTCACGGTGAATTGATATGCCTTCCGCCCTAGCCCATGCGAGTGTAGAATGCCTCCAAGCTTGGAAGTGCGGGGGGTCAGGCACCCTCCATCGTTTTGTAATTAGCCGCTTGGCTGCTATTATTCCCAGGTCTAAGAATCTGGATGTAACCTTGGTGCTGCATGTCCTGCGGAATCTATGCAGCAAGTACAGTGGTCATTCAAAGGGGAGCTCCCTTTCAGTGCAGTGATGTAACGCTTGCCCTACCTCTCCCCAGTATGTACTAAGGCTGGTGCAGCTCCACATGAGTATCAGGTCTGCATCTAAAACAGAGCATCTAGGACAAGCAGAGTCGGTACGATGAAAATATATGTTGATTTTGGCTGGCGTGTAGTACGCTCTGTGTGTAATGTAAAATTGGATCTGTTGGAACCTCATATTCCTGGGGATCTGAACTGGGCTGGCCAGCACTTGCCCCAATTCTTTGTCCGAGAATTGCCTGCCTAGGTCTCCCTCCCATTTATGTCTGAGGGGGTCTAAATGGACTGCTGCATGTTGGCGTAGCGAGGCTGTGAACCAACATGTCAGGTGTCTGCCTTGCCCCACTACGTGCAAGTATTGTATAGTAAGGTGTGTGGGCATTTCACTAGCTAGGTTGCCCCGTAGCGCCGTGAGTGTGGCTAGTAAGGACCGATGGAGGAGGAATTGTCCTGCCGGGAGTCCGTCCCCTTCTATCAATGTCCCATAGGGAAGTAGAGCGCCTTCACGATAGAGCTCTCCCAGTGTCTGTACACCCGCCGCATGCCACTGTTGTAATTCTACAGCAGTAAGAGTTCCCTGTCCTTAAGGAGCACCCTCTAGGGGGAGAGCGGGGGCATAAGGCGTCGTTCTCCGGGTCATGAAGAGGCTCCTTTTGTTGCATCTGTGTGCTACGCCTAGCCATGGAGATTACGGAGGCCGTACGCGTGCACTGAGGTGAAAGAGCTGGAGAATGTGGAACAGCGTGAGCGGCGGGAGCGTGATTGCGGTATCTTTGCATTGGCGACCTGCCATCCACCGGGCCACCCACTGAAGTTGCGCTGCCAAGAAGTAGTACTCAAGACACAGTGCCGCCAGACCCCCCTGGTCAGTATGCAGATACAGTTTTTTAAATGTTACTCTGTGTCGACTGGAGCCCCATATGAAATCTCTGACCGCCCTCTCCAATGCAGCAAAAAAAGGGGCCGGTATTTGGACTGGCAGGTTGGTGAAATAGTTCAAGAATCTTGGTAGGGCCACCATTTTCACCAGTGCCATCCAACCCGTCACCGTCAGAGGAAGCGTACTCCAGAATTGCATCTAGGATTTGATGACAGTTACGGTCCTACCTAGGTTACCATCAAAAAGATCTGTCGGCTGCCGGTATATCCGGATTCCGAGGTAGCTGAAAGTGTCTGTGGTCCACCTTACCCTCACTCCATTGAGTATTAGACCCGGGTCAGGGACTCCTGCGCTCAAGGCGTAGAGATTTGATTTGCCAATATTTACCTTTAGTCTGGATATTGCTGCAAATTCCCATAGGAGTTGGGCCAAGTTGTCCGGCACGTTGTGAATATCGTAAAGGTAAATTAATAGGTCGTCCGTGTATAGTGACACCTTATGTATGCCATCGCCCAACAGTGTGCCCCGTGTGTATGTACTCTTATCGACTCCGCTAGTGGTTCCATTGCAAGCGCGAAGAGAAGGAGGGAAAGCGGGCAGTCTGGTCTCGTCCCTCGTCGCACTGAAATCACCTCTGAGATGTACGGGCCCGTTTTTACCCTTACCACCAGTTTTGTGTAAAGCAGTCGGACCATTTGCAGGAAGGTTGGGCCTAGTTTATACTTTTCTAGTGCAGAAAACATATAATTCCACTCAAGGGAGTCAAAAGCTTTCTCAAGATCAAGCACCAGGCAACCAGCCCTCGGCCATGTGTTTGTGGAGTATGTAGCTATTCGAAAGAAGCGGCGCAGGTTGAGTGAAGTGCTGTGAGCTGGCACAAAGCCAATTTGGTCTGCGTGCACCAGTGCCGGAACCACTTGTGCCAACTTGTCTGCTAATACCTTCGCGAGCAACTTCTGGTCGGTGTTGAGGAGGGTGAGGAGTCTGTAGGAGCCAATGTCAGTTGGGTCCCCGTCTGGTTTAGGCAGCAAAATCAGGTGCGCCTCACATAGCGAGGGGGGAAGCCGTTCCGCATCTACAGTGGCTGCATATAGGGCGAGCAGCTTTGGGCCTATCGACACCCGATACACCTTATAGTACTCTGCCGGGAGTCAGTCTAGTCCCGGGGTCTTCCCCGTGGCCAATGACGATATCGCTCCCTCAATCTCCTCGAGTGAGATTGTCTCATCTAGCATGTCGCTGTACGCCAACTCCATCTCAGGCAATTGTATGCGGTCTAAATAGGCTGTCAGGGCATGCGACTCGCTACTGCAGTGAGATTGATACAATTGGCTGTAATGCTGTGTGAGTGCCTTGTGGATGTCGCGTTGTGTGTGTACTAGTGATCCCGTGCTGGTGCGCAGTACTTCGATGGGTTTGCGGGCGTGCTCTTGGCGAATTAGCCAGCCTAAAAGTCACCCTGCTTTGTCTGCCGTGGGTGTGGGCTGTATCTGCTGTATAGTTGTGGTAGCGAAGACGTTCTAGTAATTCCGCATGCTGTGTGCGCAGTGGTTCCAGGCGTTGTTGCCCCTACCCTCCGTCCCAGTCTACCTCATATAGCAGCAGTTACTTTTCTATTCTGCTTAAGTCAGAGGAAAAGTGGTCTTTGTATGTTCCAGGCCATACCCATAAAATGCCCTCTTGTTGTGACCTTGAAGGTCTCCCATTCCACCAAAGCATTCTCTGCTGTGTTTTCATTGATCTTGAAATATGCGAGCAGGGCAGTGCCCAGTGAGGAACGGAATGCTGAGTCTTCTAGTGTGGCAGGTTGGAGTCTCCACATGGGGACAGGGGGGCGCTCAATATCCCAGGTTAATAGTTGAAGGGTTGTGGTCAGAGTGTGTCCGGCCTAAATATTCTACCTGGTGTACCAAGTAAAGGAGCGGTGGGGATCCCACTATTCTATCCAGGCGCACATGTAGGCCGTGCACCGCTGAATAATATGAGTAGACCCGATTGTTTGGGTTGATAGCGCGCCATATATTTATGAGTGCCCAGTGTGTCAGCCAATTTGTGAGAGCCTGCGCATTGGATGCCGTTGTGGTCTTGGACAGGAGCGGCAACGATCTATCTAGGTCTATGTTAAGTATGGATTTGAAGTTCCACCCAAGGAGCCAGGGCATTCCGCTCCACCCAGCTAATGTCTTCGTGAGATTCTCCAAAAAGGTTGACTGGCCTACGTTCGGGGCGTAAATGGAACCGAGGAGTATTGGTTGGCCATGAAGACGGCCACGGACTAATGTGTATCTACCCTCAGGGTCGATTAGCACACGGTCACTTGTGAAAGGAATCCCAGCCCTTACCCAAATGAGGACTCCTCACGGAGGGGCCAAGTAACTTGTGCTATGTATTTGGCCGTTCCGTTTATTGTGCAAGCGTCCTAGCTCCACCTAGGACATGTGTGTTTTTTGGAGTAGCGCAATACCAGCGGATCTGCACTGCAAGTATGAGTAAATCAAGTACCTACGCGCCGGGGAGTGTATGCCTAGCACGTTCCACGTTACTACGTTGACTTGTACCATAATTCTTTCTTGGAATGATCAAATTGGCAACTGGAGGGCAAGCCATCATAGATTCTAATTGGTGTGAGTGTGCTCCAACTCAGTGCTTTCGATAACAATGCATGTCTATAAACTGAACTAGCATAACTATCTGGGGTGAATGGGCGAATTCCAACCGGGTATTCATCCAAACTGGAGTGCCTAACGTAAGGCTGCAACTGTGTCGCTAGTGTTTACGGGGTGGGCAAGTGTGATGCGTGTCTGGTGTGGGTTATGTCAACCCTCGGTGTTGTGCTCATGGCTGACCGTCACCACAGCCAATCCGTAGAGTCAGGTGAGCCTACGCACTGCGCGTTTCCTATTGCATGTTGCTGGGCGAGGGCTGACTGTGGCTGTGTGCAAAGGAGCACCGTTGCCCGTATAGGGTAAGTACCAATAGAGGAAAGGAAGAGAGAGGACAGTATTGAGTACAACATACGTGTTAAGAAGTCTGATACTTGCGTGGGCTTTCTCCCGACGCTGTGTGATAGTTTGTACAAAGTGAAATAATGTCATCTGCCGTCTGCGGTGTGACATCTGGTAATGGATACTCTTCTGGATCACCTAGTTTGGAGGGTGTGGAGGAGCCCGCATCAGAGGACCTAGAAGGACTCTGCTGGCATTCAGGGTTTTGTGGAGTAGTCCCTAGCGCAGCAGCAACATGAATCACCTCTTGTATTTCCATTCTACTTTGCTCCAGATTGGGAGCAGTGGCGGATGTTGTGGTGTGTGATTGAGGTCTGCCGCGTCCTCCCAGAGTCCGTCGCCTTCTGCTGGGCTTGCGCAGCTCTGTCTCCACGGAGGGTCTGACCCCTGACCATGTTCCCGATTCCTCCAACCAGTCCCGGCGTCGGCGGGCGAGTCAAAGAATCGTGTTTGTTCCTTTTGCAACTACTCGCAGCCGTGCAGGGAATATCAAAGCGTATTTTAGATTGAGTTCTCGGAGCTGCCTCTTCACAGCTGTGTATGCGCTCCTGTGTCGTTGCACTTGCGCTGTGTAATCCCGAAAAAACATGATCTGGTTACTTCCCAGTTCTATATCTGGCCTCTTGCGGGTCTCGCGTCATATCAAGTCTCTGTAATTGAGAACTTTGAACAGGAATGGACGCGGTCGGGCTCCTGGTAGGGGTTTCTATGCGGGGACCCGGTGTGCTCTTTCAACTACGAACTGGGAGGACAGGGTATCGGCCTCTGAACCAGCGCTCGGTGAAATCTTCCAAATGTCGTCCTTCATCCTCCGGGATTCCCACTACCCGAACATTGTTCCTGCATGAGCGTCCCTCTGCGTCCTCCACCCTGTCCTCCAGCTCATGCACTCGATCAATGAGGTACTGCAGGGCTGCGGTGTGACTTTGTGCAACGGGATTTTATTCTGTAGGTGTTTGTTCTTGCTGTTGCACTTTATCTCCTAACTTGTGATGGTCCGCTTGTAGAAGAGTGAAGTCCGAGGTCACCTTGTCAATTTTGGACTCCAACGACGAGAGAGTCTGATCAAGGGCGGATCCAATCTTCTCCACTGCCACTAGTATGGAGTCAAGTTTGGCGGCAAGTACTGTGTGAGGCATTTGCGGGGTTGTACCCCCCTCTGCTGTCCCCTTTTCAAATGCGCCATAGCGTGCATTGAGTTGTTGGGTGCTGGTGCGCAGGCAGCCCATGACTATTTGTTGTGCTGACGGCATTCGATTTGGTTCCGTATTGACAGGACCAACTGCCCGTGTTGTGACTTCACAGATGCAGCAGGCCCCTACTGTGGGTCGGTCGGCACCCAGGCAGGTGTTGCTTTTGTTGTTACAGTCGCTTCTGGCCTCAGAGTTGTTGTGTTATCAAGCGATTGAATGATGGAGAACTCTGTTTGGTAAGCCAATAACACCCTCTCTGCAGAGACCGTGGAGATCCATCGTGTGCAAGGCGAGTGTCTGTTTGATCTGTCTTCACGAAGGCCCCACACCGGTGCTACTACAGCCTGGGCCAACCCCAGTAAGCGGAATAGGAGAAAGGTGGAGGGGGGGCAGGAAAGGCCGCCCAAACCCTGCAACACGTCCCAATCACTCAAACTAGCAGCCTGCCACTGAGTGGGCGCCACGTGCCGAGTTCCGATGGCACAAAGGGTGGGCGGCGGGTACCGTCGCTCAGAAGTTGTTGTAGCATGGACTAGGCCTCATAGTGCCGCGCAGTGCCTGTAGGTGCTCACTGATTGCAGGCGGTTTCTTTTCATTTACGGTGCCAGCGCAGCTGCCCTGGGAAGGGGGGGGAAGCAATGCCCCCTCCAGTCGTCCCTGAGACCTGAAACGCAGCCCTGCCCGTTCCACAGCCCAGTCTGGTCACAGCCAAGTTAAGTCAGGAGGGGAGAAAAGGGGGAGGGCTGTTTCCTTTCTCCGCTTGGATCAACTCGCGTTGTGTCTGGCCCCAGGATACGTGGAAAGCGCCCTCTGCAGCAGATGAGCCTCTGCCGCCTGGGCCAGACCCGACCGCCGGGCTCCGCGTAGGGAAGCGTCTTCTTGAACTATCTCCTCCCTCAAAACCCTGCACCGGTGCTACTGCGGCCTGAGTCAACCTCCACAAACAGATCAGGTTTGAGGCGGGGCGAGAAAGACCGCCCGACTCTCGCGGCGCACCCCGCTCGCCACTCTTGCAATCCTGTCAGCAGTCAAACTCTATGCTTAGAGGGTAAGCGTCGGGCAACGCAACGTCCGGGCCCCATGATGGTGTGCAGTTCCCACGTGTGCTCACAGATAGGGGCGTTCACCTCCCCCCAAAATGGCTGCGCGATTGATCTGGTGGGGGGGGGGGGAGAGAACAGAGCCACCAGTCGGTATGAGGGCCCCCCTCCGCACCTCTATGCAGTGGGATGCTCTCACTGTTGCTGGCGACGCCCACTTCGGTCGAGCTGCCCCTACCGCCTGGGCCCGATCCGACCCCTGGAAGTAATGCAGGGCAAACTGTCATCCGGGCGGTCGCTTTCTTCCCCCCTCCTCCCCCCCAGGCCATGCGCCGGCACTGTCGTGGCCTGGGCCCAATCCGACCCCTGGGAGTAAGGCAGGGCAAACTGTTGCTGCCCCCCCCCCCTTCCCCCCCTCCCCCCAAGGCCCTGCGCCGGCACTATCGTGGCCTGGGCCAGTCTCCGCGAGCAGGGTAGGATAGAGGCGGGACGGGAAAGATCGTCCAACCCCCCGCAGTGCGCCCTACTCACCGGCCCTCTGATCTTGACAGCGGGTGGATGTCATGGGACGGGCTCCCTTGGCGCAAAGGATGGTGTCAGGCGCCGTCCACAAGGAGTCCACGCAGTGATGCCTGGGCCTCACGATGGCACGCTATTCCCTGGTGTGTGCACTGGTGGCGGGTGGCCACAATGGCTCACGTACGCCATGTTTGGCTGGTTAGCCATATTCCCCAACTGGATTCACCCTAGAAGCGATGATGGACTTGTAAGCTTGTTTTTGTGTGCAATCCTTTTATTGACTGCAACAGCACTTTATCCAATTCCTACAGGTTAGAGATAACTATAATTTAGATCTAATGGCCAGATCAAATACAGACTTAACATTTTTTAGTATTCTTTACTTAGGTCATGAATAACTGAACTGCATGGTCCACTGCCACTATTCCTTTGTGGCGAGCCAACTTGCTTGACACTCACAGCAGCTTGTGCATCAACCCAGCTTTGCACCCGGGTAAGAAAATTATTTTCTGTTCCTGAGTTTTCTGTGACACCATCCAAAGCTGGATGTATCTCAACCACCAAAGTCAGACACACAATTCGTTGTTTAAAGAGGTCCTGGTCTATTTTGTCATGAAAACTTTGTTTGGAGGAATACCAACAGCAAACTTGAGGCATAAAGTGTGTTGTGCTTCTGGCTCAATCCAATCAAGTTTCCTGGATACAACATATGTTATTTGATGTGATAAAGATTTGCCAATCAGGATTATCCAACATCGTACTTACTTCGGCTATATTCCAAAAAACAATCTTCATCCGAGTTGGAAACGATTCCCCTGTTTTCCCTCCAAGTGTAGATTTGCTTATTATCCGGTTGCTAAGGGGTGTAACTCCTGAGGTGTTGAGAACAAAGTTGAGAGAGTGTGGTGGATTCTTCCTATGCACTGTCCAGGGTAGCAGGAAGCCATGGCTAAACCTTTGGTTGTATGTCATCTCTTGTAGACTTGTTGAAGCTACTGCGATGATGTATTTTCACTGTTCTGTATCCTTGTGAATATGACCATATTTTTAGCTACTTCTCTGATATAAGTAGGTAGTTTATAGGAACCATCGGGACAATAATTTAAGGACAGGCTCTCTCCTCTATACCGGTCATGCACTCAATCATGTCCAACACTTTTTACACGTGGTGTATTTTAGGGGAAGGAAAAATCTAAATCATATCGATGCCCATGAGGCAAAGATGGTCTATATTGTTCATGATCAGTTTGGAAATCTTATGAAAAATAAACCCTACCTCCGTTGTCAGAAAATGATTTGAGTATGTCCCCGTTTTTTTTTAAAACAGATTTTTTTTGCATTTTGGTCAATTGTCAAGTCATATACAAACATTGTCGTTATTATCGTCCTTCACATCAACCCCTTATATCTATAGATATTACAAGTTACAGTGTAAGTCTGTTTGATTATAGCGCTGCTCTCGCGAGAGCTTTTGTAAAAGGGGGATTTGGAAGTGCAAACCAGTGCTTTCAGGCCGCCAACTACAGTGCATGTGCGCCCGCCAACTACAGTGCCTGTGCGCCGGGCGCGCGCACCATTTGGCAGCCTGCGTGATCATTTTGCGGCCGCTTTGATGTTCTCAGTGAGCCGCGCGGCCACTGAAAACATCAGAGCGGCTGCGAAAGGGCACACCATTTGCCACCCCCTCCCTTATCCCACTTCCTGCTTGTTTTTAACCCCTTCCATGCTGCGCAGATTCCGCCGCTGTGCTGACGGAATCTTGCGCGGGCGTGGTCATGACGGAACGGTTCCGTCATGAGCACAGCTCAACCGTGGCTCATGACGGAACCGTTCCGTCATGAGCACCGAAGGGGTTAATGCAGGTTTATACAGCGCAAACTCGTGCCGTAGGTACTGGAGCTCTTTAAATGAGCACAGATTACATTACACAAAGACACATTCAGGCACGGGGAGATTAAGTCATTATTATGGTGGCCAAATGCTTAACTTCTTTTTGCAGGCAGCACAAATGCTTACGTTTATTTTGCAGGCGGCAAAGAACAAAACAGCGGGACGGTAAAGCACAGTGCTTGCTTCCTTTTATTTTCCTTCATTTCACGGACTCTCCTGGTCCGTAATTTTTGTTGAATTTGGGGAAACACCAGCCAGCAGCTTTCATGTAACACGGCTGGTTTTTGATGCGTGTGCAGTTTTGTTTTGTTAGAGTGCTTTTTTTTTTGAATGCAGATTTATACAGCTCAAACTCGTGCGGTAGGTATTGGAGTGCTCTAAATGAGCACGGATTACGTTACACAAGAACACATTCAGGCACAGGGAGACTAAGTCATTACTATGGTGGCCAAATGCTTGCTTCATTTTGCAGGCGGCACAAATACTTAACTTTATTCTGCAGGCGGCACAGAACAAAACAGCGTGACGGTAAAGCACAGTGCTTGCTTCCTTTTATTTTCTGTTATTTCATGGACTTTCCTGGGTTCCTACTTTTTGTTGGATTTGGGAAACTACGCCATCACAGCTGATGTCAGCAGTGAGCTTCACGGACTCTCTTGGGTCCGTGCTTTTCGTTGGATTTGGGAAAACATGAAGTATTCTTTTTTCTCAACTTTAAAAAGGTAATTACATTTAGCGTGCATTTAAAAATATGCAAATGCGATGGGGATGTTGTCTTTTTACCCCTTACTTTAGCAGTAACCTATATATTTTTTTAGGAGCTTATCATCCTGCTGGTTGTTCAGTTGCATCTCACAGATGCTGCGAGCCATGAGATTACAATCTTTACTGCAAGGCTCAAAGCACTTAATTAGCTTGTCCTGGTTTCCTTTCCCAACTTGCAAACACATGCTAACACTTCACACTAAACCAGACTTTCGGTCTGAGTTTGTCCCTAAACAAATGTCAATAGATTATAATCTATCAGCACAGTTACAAAATAAAGGTGAACTCGAAGTTATTTTAACCAGAATTGAAAACGTATTGACCAAAACCACATTATTTTTTAAAAAACGATAGTACTTTTTTTGTGTGAGTGCGTTTGGGAATTTTATAAATTGGATATAACATGCTTCAGGGTCTATTTACACTTCACGCGCACTGGCTACCGGCATGCACGCACCTTCTACCGACGCAAGTACAGCACAATGGAGTCCAGGTACACTGGCGAAGTGGTTTTTGAAGTGAACGTTGTTTCTAATTTAATTAGTGCTACAGGCATTGAATAAAATGATGGAACACATTTTGGAGTCGGTCCCTGAGGAGTAGATTGTGTGTAATCGGTACATAGCGGGACGGTAAAACACAGTGCTTGCTTCCTTCCTTTCATTTTCCGTAATTTCACTGACTCTTCTGGGTCCGTACTTTTCCTTGTATTTGGGAAACTATACCATCACAGCTGATGTCAGCAGGGAGCGTGAAACTTGCTGATGTATTTTGGCAGTGAGATATCCGATGGAACACATTTTGGAGTCGGTCCCTGAGGAGTAGGTTGTGTGTAATGCAATAGGTCTCGCATTTATTGGAGTTTGAGCTATTGGCATTGTAAATGACAATGCCTTATATTTATGTTTTGGTTTTAAAATAAATAAATAAAAGGGATTGTTATTTACAATGCCAATAGCTTAAACTCGCGTAAATGCGAGACCTATTGCATTGCAAATGCTTGTTCTTTTTACTCAGTTAGGTGTCCCATCACTATGCCCTCCCCAGTGCCCTGGAGTGCTGGGCTCCCTGGTGGGGATTGTATCAATGGCGAAGATTCGCAGGAATCTGGCTCCGGGTCTCTCATGCCATCTATCAGTGCTTCCCAGGCCCTGGCCCTTTCAACTGTGCCTATCCCCCTATGCGCAGCCCTGAGTAGCACTCTTCTGTCGCATACCACTCAGGTTTTTAGTTCTTTTTTCCACCCTGCGATCTGGGGTCCCTTGGGCGCCTTCCAACACCCCGATATTTACTGTTTGACTAGGATAAAAGCCAGGTCCTGGAATCTGCCATTGACCCTCGTTTTGGGAGTGTGAGGGAACAGACTAAGGAGGCAGTGAGCCAGTGCGCAGGGACCCACTCTTTCAGTTACTTTCACCACTTCTGAGGTGAGCTCTTGCCAATAAGTGTGTAATGTTGGGCAGTCCCAAATCAAGTGAAGCATTCCCACCCCAAGTTCCTCGCAGTGTGGGCACCCCACATACTACCTGCGGAAGTATCAGCTGATGCGCTCCGGAGTGAGATATTTCCGGTAGAGGACATAGAAATAAGAAAATCTTCATCAGGCATTTCTCGAGATCTTGGGGTTCCTAGCTAGGGTGATCTCCCCGTCCCTATCCTCCATAGGGATATGCAGGTCTGTCGCCCATCGTTCCCTCAGTGTTGTCAATGGCTGTAGGGAGTAGTTGCTAATCGCTCTTTATAGACATGCGACTGCCTTGATTTTCCCTCCCACTGTGCCTATGTATCGACAAGTGGAGTGGTGTTTAGGTTCTGAGATACCCATCCCTCAGTGTCGTCTGATGGCCACTGTTATTGCTCTGTACAGCAGAAAGTGGCCCTGGGGAATGCCCCAGTGTGTCAGAAACTCTTCGAATGGGAGAAGCTTCCCCTCACGATACAGGTCCCCCTGCTTAGTCACTCTCGCCTGTATCCAGCCATCTAAGCACCTCCACTGTCCCCTGTGTGGCAGGATGTCTACCAGCACCAGTGGGAGGTCCGGTGAGAAAGGGACTCTGCTTTGTGTTTTCTGGAGACATCTTCCCCAGCAGCGCCGCATTACCTGTAGTTCACTTGTGCCCTACAGTGGGGTCCCGCCAATTTTCAAAAGTATCCGCAAGAGCACGTCTAGCTCAGGGATAAATGGCGCTATCCCTCTTCCCTGTGCCTGTCTTTCCGCCACCCATTGTGTGAACAACTGTAGTTGTCCCGCAAGGTAATTAGAGTATGTCCCTCTTGAATGTTAACTGTTTCACACGTTTGATATCATGAGGATACAAGTCTAATGAAAGGTATTGACAAAAACAGATTAAGCGTACATGATCTATTTAATTGATTTTTCATCATTCAGAAAGACGAGTGTGATGAAATTACTACCTTGGAATCTCGCTCTTGTTGCACAGTTATTACTTACTCACTTATAATAGGAGCATAAACGAGATCTAATAGGAGTGAAGGTGGTATTTGCAGATGTCAGCAGTGGATTTCCATCTGATGTTGATACAGTAGTGGCTGAGAAATGTGGGGCAGCGACCACCATGGGGTTCTCTTCGGCTACTGATCGGATTAGCAGCTTTGGTGATGCCTTGTGTTTTTGCGCTCCCTTAGCTTTGCCTTTTGCAGTTTTCTGATCTCTTAGCCAGTTTTCTTTGCCATAACTGTATGTAGAGGATACGATGGTGTACCATTCTCAGAGGTAAAGGTCTTTGTGAGAAAAGATTTGTTTGTCAGCTGGTCTGGTTGTTTTCTGCAAATAGGTCTTCAATGAGTATACAACAGCATCAGACTTCTTTTTTAGGATTGTTAAAACTATTTGTTCCCTTTCTGGGACCATCTTTAGTGCCTAATTTAAGTTCAGTGCTCTCAGCTTATGTTCACGCTCTGCCTTATTTATATAGGTTGTTATAATGCTACCATGTCCACTATCAAGATAACAGTGTCCACAGCTCTTGATATTTGGACTTTATCCCTATGGCCAAAACATTTGATTGCTAGACACGCATCAGTTGGAGTTGTCCAACTGGATGACATTGAACCAGCCCCAGAGTTAAAAATTGGTTAGCAGATGGGGCCATCTTTTTGTCTTATAGCAGAAAGCAGTTTGGTTGACAAATAGGAGCATCTGGTATAGGGTAACATCACCAGCCTTGACAGCACTTGTAAGATCGAGGTAAGTAAAGGAGAAATGAGACTGGTACCAGTCAGAGATTCCTCAAACGACAGTATGGAACAGAGTTTTTTTTCAGTGCCTACAGAGATTCCAAGATTAGATTATCTTGATCTCTTATATGAAAGGAGATTTGCAGGCCAGATTTATAACTGACGGGGACACTCAGAAACTCTAATTCCTCAAAGTACTGCTGCTGGCTGTTTCCAGCCATTGACGTTATCTTGGCAATATTCATGTGCATTCTCCTTGGCAGGTCCAGTAACTAATGGTCCGTCTTGGCAGCACAGGGATATGGAGGTGAAAGAATTTATAATCCACGATCATTCAGGAGCTTGTGAGAGGGGATCAACTAGAACTGGACTAGATGGTTTGATTTGCAAGTTTCCTATTTTTGATAATATGGAGGCATCACCCTGCTTGATAGTCTGCTTATAGAGCTGTACAATTGAATGAGCTAAATTTTCAATCTTTTTTTTTTGTATTTAATGTCAGGGTCAATATTATTGGAACTGGAGCTTTTACACGTGCTGCTGCCCAAACAATATGTGCTAATCCTAATTCTCCTAAACTGCAACAGTTAATCCTCTAACTGCAATACAGCTCTTATTGGGGGCTCCCCACCTTCCAATACAGCCCCTTTCAGTAGTTCAGGTTTAGCCTCAATGTGGAAGAATCAATTTTGGTTGTGATTTAGGCCTCAATTTTGCTTTGAGTGCTAAAAATGGTCCCAAATATTTTAGGACTGGGTCTTTTTTGTGGCCCACGTGCAATTTTCCTTTGTGCTTTTGAGGCACTAGGCATTCTTGGCAGTGTGGCAAAGTGATTGTTGTAAATTCTCGTTGACCTCTGCAGAAAGACTGTTCTTCTGTGAAGGTTGGGACTCTTCTCCACAAGTTTACTTTCTGCACATTTTACAATGCTAAATACTCTCGGTACTTGGTTGTCTCGATACTCTTAGTGGTCCTGCTCTCTGTGCTACACCAATCTGCTCTAGAGCCAATATAACTATCCACAGTAGCCAATCAGCATAAGCCAGGCAAGGGCAGATTTGCTTGATGTTATATGGGCTGTATAAGATATGACCAGGTTGATGGCTCACAGACCCCGTTTGACACTCCTTCAGCAATTACCATCCACTTGCCCAGACAGTGACCAGAACTAAGGCAAAGAAGTTATGCTGGTTCCAGGGTAATTACAACAGAAGATGATAGAGCCAATGTAAATCCCAGTTACTTGTGAGGTGGAAGCACAGAGCAGTGTCTGCAAATCAGGCAAGTATTCAATCAATTGCAAACTTTATTCGATATGTAAAAACAATATCATAAAAGTACACACAAATAAATTTAAAAGAGAATCAATAAAAAATCAGTAGTAAAATACCACAAAGGGTCATAAAAAGATTAAAAAGAGTACACTGGGGGTAATCACAATTGTTTAGCAGCTATCACAGAGTCATTTGGAGTGAAGGTACACAACAAACATTGAATCATATATCGTCTAAGGCTGCATTGATGCCCTCACTCTCACAATCACTTTTAAGTAAGAGGAGACAGCGGCCATAGTTAAAGGAGTGTCCAATGTTTTTAGTTTATAAAAAGCCGCTCTACAGGATTGTAGTCCCCATGATTTGAGCAGAGGTTTCAAAAGGGTAGCCCTCAGCAGTTGATAGTACCTACAGAATAAAATACAGTGAATATTGGATTGTGTTGACAAACCATCACAAGGGCATTTCTCCAGGTCGCTGGACCAACAATTTTGATTGGGAAATGTTAATAATCTGAAGAAGGTATCAGTGCGGAAACGAGTCACGAGCATACGGGTAAAAGGTGATGGTATTAAGGATAGGTATTGCTGAATCCCTTCAGTTGTAGTGGAATGTTGGTAATCCACTACTGTGCTCTTACATTTTTCGGATGACCAACGACAACTAGTCAGATGACTTAAGACTAGTCGTTTTAATGTAACTCTCGATATTTTGTTCAGAGTTGAGGGTTCAGAAAAAAATTCGGGATGCCCTAAGTCGGAAGACAAGTTTCTTACATAATTCAGCCACTTGATGTTATTAACCTCATTCAGTCTAAGACAATCTGTGATAATTTCCCTGTTAAAAAGTGTCTCTTGGTTGGTCCAGACTTTGTGCCATAAGATGATAGGGGAAGAGTTTATGATGTCCGCAATATGCGCGAGGCCAAGTTCATTGTGCACCACGTAGGTTGATGTACCACGTGGGACGGCCAGGAGGTATCGCAAAAATAATTTCTCGGAACGTTGAATTTGATCAGCGTGCTCGATTCCCCAGATCTCAGATCCATAGTGCCAGTCGAGATACACTTGGCCCGATAGATCTGTAATAAGGGGTTAATCGGACATCCCCCCAGCTTTTTGGAGAAGTGGGTCAGCGCACCTGTGCCTTTAGAAAACGCAATGCCCCTAGCTTGGGCAGCAGCCCGCCAGGTGCCCCTCATATCGAAAATAATGCCCAGATATGGAAACCTGTCAGTACTATCCAATTTCCTGCCTTTTAAAAAGATTGAACATTGTTTTTTTCCGATCCCTAGGCCGCAAGACATGGTTAAGGTTTTAGAGGCATTAACATTTAAACCTCTCCGTGACATAAAATCAGTAAATTCATCAACTGCCCTTTGTAGCCCTATGCGGGTCTGTGACATTATTGCTGCGTCATCCGCATAAAGAAGTATGGGTATAGGTTTGCCATTAATAGTAGGGTAGTCGTGGTAAGTTCTGTTTAGATAGTGGCCGACAGAATTTATATAGAGGGTGAAAAGTAAGGGGGCTAATATACATCCCTGTCTTACACCTCTCCTAATATAAAACCTGTCAGAGCATTCTCCACTTCTACCGTATCCGACACGGGCTGATGCTCCCCTGTAAAGCTCTTTAATGAATGCAAGAATGGAAGGTTCTAATCCAATCTCTACAAGAGATTCCCAGAGCAGCTCATGGTCAACGCAGTCAAATGCGGAGCGGAGATCTACAAAGGTTACGAAAACGTTTCCCTTTTTTGCCTGGGTGTATTTGGCAATTATGAGGGTCAAATTCAGGCCTTGCTCGATGGTACCTTTGCCTTGTCTGAAACCATATTGTAGATTGGAGATGATGTCTTGGTCGCTTATCCAATCATGGATTCTATTTAAAATAATTCTCCCTGCGACCTTCATTAGGGAATCGAGCAATGAGATTGGGCGGTAATTAGAGGGATTATTCCCGTCGCCTTTTTTGAAAATCGGGACTACGACCGCCTCAGGCCAGGTGGAAATGAAGCCTGTGGCATTCAGGGAATTCAGAACATTAGTAAGCAAAGGAGCCCACAAGTCCGGTTGTGATTTAAAAACATCTATTGGTACACAGTCCGGACCCGTGGCCTTCCCAGAAGGGCTTTCTTTTAGTGCCACGAGTACCTCTCCACAGTCAAAAAAGATGTTCAGGGGAAAAAGACTAGAAATGTGTGACTGTCTGGGGATTAGGGTGACTTTCCCGCGCGCTCATCTGTTCTATGGAATCTGATGGATTATATAAAGTGCTAAAATCTTTAACCCAGGTTTCGGCTGTTATGGCTAAATCCATTTTTGGGAGCTGGGAGCATCGCAAGAAAGGTGCATTAACTGCCCTCCAAAAGGCGGTATTATCCCTTTTAGTAGAGGCATCCTGCAGGGCTTGCCAGGCCTCTGATTTCAGCTGGTTTTTCCTGGCCAATCGGACTGCACAATAGTTATGTCTGGCTTGCCGTAATTCTATCTGAATTCTCGGATTAGATTTTAGGGCAGTTTTTAAAGATTTCAGAGCTTTAGTGCAAGTCCTATCAAACCAGCCTTGACTGCACGATGAAGTTTTCCTAGGAGCTCGTGCAAGTAATCTTTTGATCTCCAACGAGATTATGGAGAACGAATGGCTGATTGCCTGGGGATTTTCTGTTGTTGACAAGCATATCTGTATGTGCTCGTAGGTGTTCTTGACCAGTGAGTTATGAAAGGCAGAGGGGACTACTTTGTCAACCACAACCACAAACCACCTGGACGTCAGATCGTCTCAGGTTGTGGCTCCTTACTGGAACCCCTATGCAAATATGTGGATTTCTTTTGGAAACCATTGGCGGAGAAAACTGAAGCATATCTAAGGGATACGATGCAAACTATTAATTTGATTGATCAACTACCCTTTGATCCTAGTGGGCAACTACTTGTGACCTGCGACATAGTGTCCTTATACACTAGCATCCCCCAGGAACCGGCTCTGACGATCATGAGTGAAGCTCTGAATGCACGACCATCACCAATGAGAGTACCTACAGAGTTGATTATCTCTCTACTGACGATTGCCATGAAGAAAAATTTCTTCTTCTTCCAAGGCGTAGTTATGGGAGCAGCCTTCGCCCCAGATTTGGCAATCATTTATATGGACCACTTTGAACGATTGTTTATTTTTAATAACAATCCTTTCCCTGATAAGATCACCCTATGGAAATACTTAAATATAACAGCCATCACCCACGCGGTCTGAGAGACAATCTACCGTTTGGTCAATTTTTGAGGATTCGCAGATATTGTACTAAAAAAGAGGACTACATGGCTGAATCTGAAGATTTAAGTAACAGACTGTTAACAAGAGGATACCCGAGGAGATTGGTGAAAAAAGCACGAAAAAGGGCATGGTTTAACCCTCGAGAGACATTACTAACACCTAAAGATAAACAAGACATGACTTTACAGAGAATGATTTGTGTCACTACTTTCTCCACAAGAAGCAATGCAGTTAAGAAAGTGATTAACAAGCATTGGAATTTGGTAGCGGATGATATTGACCAACCGAATCCACCAATGCACTCCTTCAGGAAAGCTAGGAGCATTAAGGATCATGTAGTCCATTCCTTTCTGGAAATGACAGCAAAACCCACTATTCAAGAACTTTGGAATCTCCCACCAGTAATTGGGCACTTCAAGTGTGGACAATGTAAGGCTTGTGAAACTACTGATACAATGAAAGTATTTGTCTATAAGGAACACTCAATCACTTTAAATTCATTAACCAATTGCAATTCGGTCAATGTGATTTATGGCATAATTTGCCCCTGTGGCCTACTGTACATTGGGCAAACACAACAGAAAGTTAAATCTAGAATTCTGCAACACCACAGCAGGATTCGCTGTACTGTAGTTGGGGCCCCTTTGGTTGAGCATTGTACTTTGAAGAATCATAAGCCTGATGACTTGAAATGGTTGGTGCTTGAGAAAGTGAGGTTGGGACCCAGAGGTGGTAATCTGCCTGCCATTCTCAATATGAGAGAATGCAAGTGGATGATACGCTTGGATACGATAACAAATGGGCTGAATGAATTGGATGGCAGCAACGCACAACTAGCGATTCTTCGAACCTAAGCTTCACTCTCTCTGTGAGATATTCTTTTGTGTGCCATCCCCTTTGGATGCAAAAAAACATGTTTTCCTCCCTGTTGTTTATGACTATTTATGAATGTTTGGGTTCATTGCTGATTTGAATATTCATGTATGGGTCTTCGTAACTGACTTTTTTCAACCTTCAGTGGTGAAGACGCTGCTTCTTTGGTCCTTGTCGGATAACAATTATTGTATATTGTCTTTACTATCGGTCTATGGCATTTCGATCGTTTAAACATGCAGTTGTGACTATTATACCATGCTCTCAAAATGATGTCTCTCTCTAATGCAATGGTTAAACTATGTTGTATTCCTGATCTAGCTCTTCAGCTGACCTGTAACATCTGAACAACGTGTCATCAATTATGGGAATCTGTACACATGATGTATTTTTCCTTTTTGTATCCATCGAATCAGTTATGTATGCTTAATGTCACTGAATGATAATCCAGGATGCAATGCATTAGCCTATTATGTGTTTTAATTGCATTTGTTATTTATACGCAAGGCATTGGCCCTTTCTAAACATCTGTCGAAGGAATCAATATGTTCTATGAATTTAGAATCCCCTTGGGTCTTATCCTTCTTTTCATTCAAATAACTGTGATTACTGTGAAACACTACGTCACAGTCTTTTTTTCATTTCACTACCTGTACCGGCATCTAGCGCCAGCACGGTAACGGGGGTCACGTGTTTTCCCGCGTCTCACTTTTAAGGCAACGGTGAGATCGCGCTCTTCTCTCTTTTTCCGTGAACCATCCGTCAAGCGTTAGCAGTCAACGAGGGTGAGTTCCGCTCAGTGGAAGCTTTGCATGTTATGCCCCTGGGGCTCACGCAGGGTGTCCCCTCGAGGCCTTCATTTTTATCCTGAATGTCTTGGCCATCTCCATCGCGCAGCCACTACATATGCAACTAGACTCCGAACTTTGCGGCTGTCTACCTTAAAAAATTTTCACTGTTGAGATCTACCAATTGTTTATATTGGAAAGTGCCAGCGTTATAATTATCCTGACCATGGCGCTATACCGCACACCAATGTGTTTATGTGAGTCCGTTTTTAGCAGCACCCCGCAATATTTTCACTTGGGAGCACTAGCGCTTCATTTTCATCACGGCGCAACACTCGCACGGTCATCTCGATGACCCGGGGCATTTATTGGGCGTTGCCTTGGCTAATTTCACCATCTAAGTACCACGTGAGATTTTCCAAAACTCACTTTTGATTTTTTAAATCGTTGCAGGGTCCGCAACTGGTTTTTAATCCTCCTCTCCTATGTTTAGATTTATTCCCCCACGGGGACACAGCGGAGGCCTTGCCCCGCTCTTTCGTCCAGGCATGAATAACACTGCCTACAGCTCCGTCCAGGTTGATTTCGGACGGCATTAGGAAGAATCGACAGAGGATTTTTCGCTCTGAGGCTGAGTAAGTTTTTGCCTTTCTACCTCCGACCAGATTGATCTCTTAGATGCTAGAGACCGTTTTTAACTATTACCCTAATTTCTTTAGGTGGCCATCACTCTCTCCACCCATACCGTGAGGAGGTCTTGCTACCCCTATACCTTTGACGACAGTTGGCGTCTCTGAATTCTGTTCTTTGGGAGACATGGTAATCCTTTGCAATTTACATTTTATTCTCTCCCCAGACCTATTGAGACCAATTTAGTCTTACACTCGATTTGTTTGGGTTTTTTATAGGTGCCCTCCTCTTTTCCACTCGCACCCCAGTCCTGAGGAAGACCCCACTTTGTAAGGTCCTATTGAATACCTACACGAACTAAGAGGTCGAAACGTCGACACAACATCATTGCCAGTATCATCACCAGTACATGATGCACTGTGATCTTGTTCATACATGGCATTCTTCTAATTTGTTTGTATTATACTTTATGATTGGATCTGTATATAACATTTGGCAGTGATTCAATAATGCCGATCAATTTGATTGTTATTTAGTAGGTTTACTATTGTATTCACTTTCTCTTTAAATCTCCACACTCAATCACTTCCCCCCCCTTCCCTCCATTCCGGGGCACTGCCACTATTTGTTGAAAAGACTTTGATTGATTAGCCCTACTAAGTATATATGTACTTCAGGTCAGAGTGATTAAATAACACTTGAACCTATTTCAGTTGTTTTGTCTAAATGATTCTCTGATATGTATATTGTATGATTTCATTTTGTGCTGGGACCAGTTTATCTATACAGTGGTAGTTCCCAGCTTAAGTGGCGGGGTATAAGAGTGGTTCTTCCTTACATTGGGATTAACATGCAGGGTTAATTTTAAAGTCACCGCAATAGGATAGTGGTCGCTAATAGCAGTATCAAGGGTCTCCCAATCGAGTATAATCCCTGAATACCTTGAGGATATCAGGGTATAATAGATTGTGGTGTGACAGCCTCTCCCATTATAAGTTGGTTTAAAGCACTTTGGTGGAAGACACAACTCATTTACACAAGATAAATTAAAATGAGATGCTAGCCCGTTTAAGAGGTCTCCTAATTTAGTGTGAAAAATATGGGTAGAGGGATAGTCGCTAGCGGTATCCATTCCACAGGTGCCTTTGTTACTCAAAGGGCACAAGGGGCAGTTGAAGTCGCCCACCCAAATAATCAGCATATCAGTTTTAAGCTGGTTCTCTATTTTTATTAGGTCAGCCTTTAACCCATTGAGAACCAAATCATAACGGGGACTTGGGATGTTATTATAAAGATTAACCAAAATGATATTATTAGAGGGTCCACCTGTTAGAGTAATATTCTGATAGTTTTCGGTCCCTGTAAAATGTGCTGGTTTTAATCTGCATTCCACGGAAATGTAGGTCGAGAGCCCCCCCCTTACTTCTGCCATGTGGACTAGGAGAAGCTGGGGTATGTAAGGTCCTGTACCCTGAAAGATGAAGTTCAGTGATAGTCCAGGTTTCCTGCAAGCAAATGATACTGTGTCGGGAAACAATTTGAACCCATAGGGGGTCAGTCAGTTTGTCAAGTAGACCTGCCACGTTCCAAGACAATAGGCTGTCTCCCGGTGAGGGTTTTTTTTTTTTAACAGATGTTACCGTTCACAGTGTCATTCAAGATCTCAGAGATTTCCTGAGATGGAGGGAGAATTAATGGAGGTGAAATATCCCTCGTTGGAAATTGGGTTGGAAAGGAGTTGGATGTTAAGCTACCAATTGGACTATCAGATTCAGGGGGTGAAGAGTGGCAATCGGTGGCATGAGTTGACTTCGTCTCGAGCTCACCGAGGTTCGTGGTGTTTTTCTTTGGGTTAAGATGATCAGTGTCCAAGATGATCTGCAAGGGACTCGTGTTTGAAGAATTACCGACCACAATCTCAAGATTTGAGAGTCAGTCTAAATCATCCAGACCGGAAAGAGTGGCAAATCGATTGAAGGTGGGAAGAGTGAAGTGGTGAGCCTCTGTTTGAGTCCTGGTTAATAAATGTGATTTTGAGGGATTTAGCAAGAGGGAGCGGGGGTAGAAGTAGCTTAAGTTGTGCGTCGAGATACCCGCGCCCCTTCTCGCGGTATACCAGTCCACTGTATGAGGTAGTGCCCTACGGTCCCTAAAGTTAATAATGATGACGTCTCCCTGAATATCCTTAGGTCTAGATCCCAACCAGCTCAATCTTCTCACATGGAGTATTTTGCCGTTAATATCGGCGGGAAGTGGCCTGTTTTGACTCAACCAATGTACTACCTTATTTTTGAGTTCCTGATGTCTCTCTATTTTACCCGGGGCACGCTCCGGGACACCAGTGAGTATCACTACATAGGGAGCTGCTTCTGGGGGCAGGTCGATGTGGTAAGTCGTTCCCGTCCTATTAATCGAGGGTGGCTGCGAATGGACGTTGTTGCAAAGGGGCTCTACAGGGTTATAAGGTTGATCTCCTCTGGCGTCCCTTTCACCTGTAATTCTTTTCTCTGCTATGGGCATAGGAGCATATGTGTTCTCCGTACTAACCGATGGAATTGCCTGGTTGGCTTTTTGAATGGGCGAAGGAGGCCCAGCAACGGGGATGGGATTTTTTTAACAGACGAGCGTTCAGTTCCCTATTTGATGCAATAATTAGGGCATTTGATGCTTCCAAAGATGTTAACTGTGCTGCAATGTTTTTGACCCTCTCCACCAGAGGTAAAAGTAAGGATTTTACGAGGTGCTCTATGTCGGCCAATGAGTTAGAAGAAAGCGATGTAAGTGGCTGTGTGCAGGCTTCTGCAGACTTTGCGGGTGTGGAAACCAACGGGGTTTGTGAAATAACTTTGAGAGACTCAGTATGGGCATCTTTCCTCCCTTTTTTCTGGCGCAAAGATTTTTTTACTGGGGGCTTGGGAGCGATAGGTTTGTTTCTTACTGCCTTTCTCGTTTTATTTTCTACAGTATGAATTGGAATCAAATCCTCGGAGGAAGTGTCCGTTATTAATTGTGTATTTGGAGTGTGTGTGTTATTAACCTTTGAGGTAGCCGGTATATCTATTAAATCATGTAACTGCGGGGAGGAGCCGGCGTCCTGTACAAGGTCATGGCCCGTACTAGGGATCGGGGGTGAATGCGGCCTAAGGACGAGCGCTTGTGATAAATAGGGTCCAAAGACAGACGGCGCTCTGTAATGGCTATTTCTTGCTCTAGCACAGTGGCAGCTCTGGTGATAAAATGGTCTAATGTCCCCCTGACAGAGCCCCCCACCAGGGATTGCCGCAGCCTACGTTTACTTAGGCGAGTAGCCATAATATGGCGGGGGTAGTTAATACGCAATGGGCACAAAACAAAAATTAAACACTACTACTGATATATAACAAATAACGAAGAACAAACAAATTAGTAAAAGTGTGTCCAGCCCCGAATACGCATAAGAGGATCAAATATAACCTCTCTCAGGAGAGTCTTGTGAGGCCTCAACAACCAGCAGCAAGGGGGGGGTGGCCCAGCCCGGCCTTAGTCGGCCGTAGACGGCCCGCCCTTTGCCCGGGCTTAGCCCGGCGCGGTCCCGCGACGCGGGGGCTCTCCTCTGATTTGAAGCGCCTCCGGGCGCAGAAGAGGCGTGGGCGGCTTCCTGCCGCTATGGACTGTGGGTGATGTAGTGCACACTGCGACCGCGCAGATTTTCTTATGCGGCGGCAGTGGCAGAGAAGGTAGGCGCCGGGACAAACAGACCAGGAGCACGAAGCAAATGTGGCCCAGGCAGACGACAACAGCACACAGAGCCCCCGCTCCACCGGGGCTCTCCTCTGATTTGAAGCGCCTCCGGGCGCGGAAGAGGCGTGGGCGGCTTCCTGCCGCTATGGACTGTGGGTGATGTAGTGCACACTGCGGCTGCGCGGATTTTCTTATGCGGCGGCAGTTGCAGAGAAGGTAGGCGCCGGGACAAACAGACCAGGAGCACGAAGCAAATGTGGCCCAGGCAGACGACAACAGCACACAGAGCCCAGAGCACAGAGGGCAAGTAAACAATCCAAGAGCTAAAACAGTATGGCCACATTCATTTGGTGGTTGTTGGGAAACCAATAGGCTGGGCCTGCAGGTGAACCTACGAGCTTCACAGAGTGTCACATGACCTCACCACCAGCCCATACAAACCCCTCCTCCTGCGCATCTCAGCCTGGAAATCAAGTGAAATGGCAGAGAGGGCAAGGACAAATTCCTCATTTGGGCCAGTACCACATGACCCATTTGCCCACCCTTCTACTGGATCTATCCTTTGGGGTCCAAGTCCACCTTCCTAAATTCAGCCTGCGACACACCTTCAGGTAAGAGGAGCACCTTTTACTCCTTCTCGTAATCTGGCCTTAATCCAGGTCTGTTTGCAAAATATATCAGAGTAATACGTTACTTTGTGATTTCTGGAAACACTCAATGGCCCATTTGAACTCTAATCCTATTATCTCTGTTCTCGGTGCTCAGAAACGACAGTTTTTGCTTGCTGAAATCTGCAAAAATTCTTCCCCCCCCCCCCCCAACTGCTGCCACTATTTTTTTCCTGACTTAAATTCTGCCCTCTCCCTTTCTCCTCTCCGCCCCATGTGCTCCTGCACCTCCCCCCCCACCACCACTTACTGGCTCTGTTCCACTTTGTTTGCACTATTTTCTAACGTTGTAGCTTCTGTTTTCTTCCTTCTGCTCTGCTCTCTCCTCCCCACTCATCTCATGTAAGCCCTCACTTAACCCCCTAACAACCATCACTTACTGACTGCTTCCCTTTTTGCAGTCTGTTGTTTATGCCTCCCTCTCTGCCCCTCCCCCCTCCTATCCCACTTCACTCTTCCTGTGTGATGCTGCACTCCCCGTTATTCCGCCCCCCCCCATCCCAATTACTAGCTCGGATATCCTTTGTCTTCCCTGCCTTTCTCCTTTGCAGCCTCTTGTTTCAACCTTCCACTTTCCCCTCACTCTCTCTTCCTCTACAGTCATCCCCATCACCGCCTACTGGCTCTGCTCCGCTATGTTTACTCTGCTTTTCCCCCTTGAAGCCTATTCTTTCTGCCTTCCACTCTGCACTCTTCGTACCCTCTCCCTCTCCACTCACCCCTGTGTGATTCTAAGTGCCTTTGGCTTCCCCTGCGGTCTCTGCCCCCTGACACTCCACTAATCCCATCGTCCCTGCTGACTATCAGTGTCTGCTGATTAGCCCAATAGCTGTGTAATCCTCAAGAGTACAATCACAGGACCCCATAAGCATCTGCTGAGTAACTACAGAAGGGAGATCAGCTTTAGATCAGCTTTTTGTAACAAAATGTGGTTCTACTAACTGAAAACAGTGAATTTTGTGCAAAACTGCCTGCTCTGTGTTAGCTAAGGTTTTCAGCTGCAAAAACCAGTCTTCCTCCCTCCCGCCTTTCCCCTCCTCGTCAATTTCCCAAAATGTTCTTCCAGACACAGGTGTGGATTAGAATTAGGAACACAACCCTCCTCCAGTTGCACTCACTTGTTGGTTGCTGGGCAACCACTACGCTGGGCCTGTAGGTGAGCCTAAGGGACTGAGAAAGGATCATGTGACCTCACCACCAGCACAAACAACCCATCTTCCCAGGGTGTTTTAGCCCCGACATCGAGGCAAAGGGGGGAGAAGACAAGGGTGACTTCACTGTTTGGCTTGGTATTCAGGCCCAACAACTAATATGCACACACGCTCTAAAAAACTAACACATACCAATCCCAGGAAACAAGGTCACACCAACCTATCTTCAACCACCTAACAAAATCCTCCTCTACAAAACACTTCTACATACAGTCATACCCCTACATCCACACAAGGGCCCCTTTACTTCGACACACCCCACAATTCTGGGCTAAATCCAAATTCAGTATATTTATCATCACTACACCACTGCCCCAAACAGTATATATTCATCCTAACCGCAATCTCACAACCCACTCCCTCTTCTCACTAAATCCTTTACTAACCCCTGCCAATTCCAAATATTGTCCATACCAACCCTCACATACCGTATCATACCACTGTTCCCTACACAACTCACCCTCTTCTTTTCACTCAAAACCCAAGACAAGACTCTTTCAAGACTCCTCTCCACCAATAAGCCTACTGCTTCTCCCTTCTCACCTACAACTAACCCTTCTGACCAGTTTATCCCCCCTTTCACTCCTCATAGTCTCTCCTTTAACACTCAACCCACCCCCCTCACCTTCAACCTCCACAGCACCCCAATACCTCACATTCAAAACCTACACCTCAAGTCACTACAGCAATAACATACCATTTTAACCAACCACCATGCACCCAAAACACCCACACAACCTTTCTCTGCAAAACATTCCAGACATTAACAAACTCCCATCAATCACAGAACAGCAACATACATGCACTATGCCCCCATTTATGTACATATGGAAATCGCTGCAGTGCCTTTTTCGGGGGTAGTTAGCAGTATATAAAAACAATTTACAATGGCATAAAACAGAAATAAATTGCTTTGCTATTTTTTACCGGGTTTAACACCATACCAGCTTGGCTTGCTAGCCTTTTAGAGCTCATTCACTTGATAGTCACCTCAATAAAACAAGGTAGTGCATTATGATGGCACAGCGTAGGCCCCGACAGAGGCCAGTCAGGAGGCCAGTCAGGAAGGCACATACATAGTCCATGGGCCAAATCCTCTGCAAGACTCAATGCAGTGGCTCGATGCGACACCACTGCCGAGTCAAATCAAAATAAGCTTTATTCGATTGTGAGAAAATCATAACAGCACAATAAAATATCATTACAACAACAATTCATAGGTAAAACGAGTTGATAGAAATTCATTTACTCAGAATTTATAAAATTTCCATAAAGATAAAACTTTGTTAAAACTGACAGAACCCCAATATAAATTAGAGAAACATTTAGCTAAGCATTTGTTGTCTTTGACTCAGGACCATTTTCAGGAAAATTGCCGTCCTGTTGACAGAATGCACATTGTCTAGTTGTTGTAAAGCCAAAAGTGCAGGTAGACATTGGCGAAGCCCAAACAGTTTTAATACGGGTACTAAACACAGTCTTCTAGCAAAATAATAAAACCTACAAAAAATGAATAACATGTATCGTAGGTTGTTTAGAAGTATTATCACAGGGGCACAGTTGGAGGTCGTGAGACCAGTCATTCACTTTAGGGAAAGTGACTAATCTATTGAAGACACCCAGTCGAAATCGAGTTAATAGGAACCTATCATAAGCTTCTGCCACACAGGTAAGGTAGGGTTGAATATTAAAAGTGATTAAGATCATCTGATTGTGTAGGACAGTGGGTTTTGATATCTCAGATGACAGTCTGGCGATGTCGAACAGTGACAGGCCCGCCTTCTTTAAGTCCTTCCTGGTGATTTCCCCGATATAGCTAGGATTGGTAAAATACTCTGAGTATCCAAGGTCTTTCAAAAAGTTTCAGACATATCGTATACATGGTATCCTCGTGGCCCCATTCAATTTCAGGACATCCAAAAGGATGTCTCTGTTTAATTGTGCCTCTTCTTTAGTCCAGAGTCTGTGCCATAACAGCACAGACTCAAGTTGAATTAAATCAGAAATAAAAGGGAGGCCCAACTCCGCATGACATATACATGCTGAGGTACCATTAGGGACAGATAAAATATATTTTAAAAATGAGTTTTCTACTCTTTGGATGGGGAGCAGATCAACTGGCCCCCAGTCCCGTAAACTGCCCCTGAAACGCATTTTGCTTTATAGATCTTAATAAGCTCCTCAGGTGGTCTTTTACCTAGTTTTTTGGCGAAGGAACTAAGGGCGGCTGTGGTGCGTAGTAGTGCCAGTTTTTTCGCAGCCACTGCTTGCGTCCATTAATCATTATGGGCAAAAAGAATGCCCAGGTATGCAAAATTCTTGGAAACCCCGATCTTTTGCCCTGCCACAAACATATCTTTGTGTTTTTTAATGCCGTTGCCACAGTGCATTATAAAAGTTTTACAAGAGTTAACTCTTAACCCTAAATCTCTCAAAGTTTGTTAAGCTATCCAGCACCCTCTGAAGTCCTACTTGAGTACGGGACATAAGCACCGCATCGACTGCATACAAGAGGGCTGGGATAGGTCGCCTTGCCACTTGGTGGAAGTCATAATTATCATTTAAAAGAGCCTCCCTCAATCCGTTTATATACATGTTAAAAAGAAACGGGGCCAGGACACAACCTTGCCTAACACCACTTTTTATAGGAAAGGGGGCTGAACGTTCACACTTTACACCACAGCGCACTCGTGCATTGGCATTACAATAAAAATTTTCAAGAAAATAAATAATCTGAATATCAACCCCCATTACTTCTAAAATTGACCACAGTCACAAGTCGCACCATGCTCTGCGGGCACACCCCGCAACCACCTCCACTGCACGCTTGCATCTCTACATCTAGACCCCCCCCAAACACCGCTGATCCCTCCTGAACTACTGATGGTGGTGGGGGGGTATGGGGCTCACCCGAGCAGACAACCGGAGGCACACAGGAGTAGCAGTGGTAACGCATGACCCCAAGCAGCGGAATACTGCAACAGGTTGCTAGCAAAGTGAGGCTGACAGCAGCATAGCACAGCCACAATATTTGGAAAGCCAAGTTACAACCTCTGATAGTGGCAGGGTGTAGCAAATAGGTGCAAAAGCTCCGTCTGCAATTCGAAGGGGCAGAAGCGTCAAGGGTAAGAACAGGTGTCAGGATAGGGCTGTAAGTGGGGTCCAAACTGCAGGCACGAGCATGCTCAGCTGCTCCTTTGTGCTCACGTCATGTCACAAGCAACTAGCATGGGAGGAGGAGCAACAACTGCTTGGTAAGTGGTGCATCTTGAAAAAATATTTACCTATAGGTATAAATATTGTTCACCTATAGAATGCTAATGTATGAAGAACTGTGCTCCCTAACTGAAGATTCTTGTGACGGTTACCCTCGACTTGCTGAAGCTGGGAATATTTATGCACTAGTCTGTGGAGTTTTGGATGCTGCAAATATTTTAATCTGTGTTTACTTTGTTGGTGTTCAAAGACAATTTAAGTAAAAAACAAACCTCTAAAGATACGAATAAATCAAAATGGGTAGAGTTATAACAGTATAAACCTTGTGAAGAAAAAATATGCATTCAATGCTTTACAGAATAAGCAACACAATAAGTAATTCAGTATAAATTATATTTTAATCGTAATTCCATAATTTACATTTATGCTCAAATTGATTTTATAATTCATGGGTGATTTAAATGCACAAAAGAACACTAGAAAGAAACGTGTTCCAACAGACCATTCAAAATAAATTAAAAACTTGCAAAAATATATTTTCAAGATAGACCAGATTATACAATTTGAATTTCTACTATGTAAATATTTACAAGAACAATCCCAGTCAAGAGAGTAATCTCTGCAGGCAGTTGATAGCCATTCAGGGAACAGCAGATATTAGGCGATCGAAGGGAGCAGTTGCTGCTTGAGCGTTGAGGTGAGATGTCACGATGCAAGGGCACATTTCGTTTTAAATGAGTTCAAGGAATGTAGTATCCATACCTTTGTTGTACTGCACCCACTTGCCAAAATGCTTACAAGGCATTTGTCCACCTGTTAGAGGGGTCATTCCACAGGAATAGAGTAGGGCCATGCTTGATCAATGTATATACTGCAAAGTCTTGAAGTCAGTCGACCATAATGGGTGCAATCCTTAAACAGTATAAAAAAAGTGAACAGCACCTATGAGGTATTCGTCATACATGTTCAAGTCTGTCCGCAGATGCAGTGGCTCTCACGTAAAATAGTTATGATTAATTTAATACTGATGGGCCCTTCTGTGTGATCTTGACAATGTGAGCAACCTCAATCCATTAGAGAGGACTGAGGGAGGCTAGGGCAAGAGGGCCTAGGGAGGCCAGGGAAAACAGCCCTCTCACATGCCTTATGACTGGAATAATATTCTTCAAGAGAAGTCAGCGGCACAGAGCGTTGTTAACCACTGACAAATATTGGTGAAGTTAGGTACTCATTACAATATGAGGTCTGAAGCCACAGTGTAGATGTACAGTGGACATGCATAGACCATCTCTCATTCAGAGACACAATTCCATAGCTTGCAAACAATACAAGCTTGATGCTAACTCATTCCATAGGAAAAGGTAAACCGAGCCATGGAGGTTCCACTTACAGGAAGAAACAGAATGCGCCGATTTGCTTGCGAGTAGTAAAACACATTGGGTCTGATTCACATAGATATTTGCAAGTGTAGGTTTAGATAACATGACCAAATAGCCAAAAATCACATTTGGAATTCATAAAAGTTGATTTTACTCTCGTAAGAAGCTGTATTTACACAAACATTTTTATGTCAGTAAAGTTTGTGTACACCCACTAATGTGGGCAAATGCATAAATGTTTACCAGAAGTTCACTTGTAAACTTACAAGCGTCACTGCTTGGGAACCTGTGACAGACAGATGGAGATTTTTAGGTATAATTTCAGGAAGTGTGGGTAAATTTCCAAAAAGAGAATGTAGCCCATACCCAGCAAAAAAAACTTGGTGTAGATTGACTGTTTTCATTTTACAAATTGGGCTCATTTTTGGCTGTTTACTTAGCTCGTCAATATGTATATATATCAGCAAAGTTAAAGGCTCAAAATACCAGACTTTAGTTATCAGAACTATAAATTGTGTAAGAATGTTGAACCAGTAAGTAGGAATCTTAGTAAAAAGAATGTGTTGGCCAAAACACACGTATATCAATCTCAGTACAAATTACTTCACTGAATTTCCTCAATTCAGAAGCTGCGTTACTAAGTATGTTTATAGTATTCATGACAAAAATACTAACACGTCAAACAGCCTAAAAAGGACAGAATATTTACGGTGTGTGCAAAAAATATTACTGGTCGGTGTCTGCTGCACTTTTTCTGCGATCCTACTATGTTCAGAGGAAGGGTGTGCCTGTGCACGTTTCTCTCTTAACAGGCAGCACTAACCCGTAGAATCTGTACAAGGCTAACCAGAGTCTGTTGTGTAACCCTGCAGACAGTGAAAACCTTCTCCACAATTTATGAGCACTGCTGTGTTTAGCTGCGTTATCGGAATGGATGGGATGTCCCGAATCAGCCCGCGTTGTCACACCAAGCAAAATGCAGGAGAGCGGGCTCCGGTCACCTTTCAGTGATCTGGAATCAGCCTCCTGTCCCCACATATTGAATCAAAAACATTGGAGATATGGGTATGTGACACAAGACGTCCCAGCTACTGAACAAGATGGCACCTTCAAGTTAAAGTATACTAAGCAAACAGGTTTTGAGAATCCAAAAATATTTTATGTCTACATTACCAATAACAAACAAATGAGCCAATGCAGATATCAAATTAATCAGAAACTATTTTTGTAGATTTAGCCACCGGCTCAGGGCCCATGTCACAAGTGCTTTATCCTGCACGCAGAATCCAGCAGTCACAGAGAGCTAAGTTAGTTCGATTTAACTAACATATAGAACCACTACTATAGACGGTCAGCAAAATATGAGGACCAGAAATGTGGTTAAGCTACCAGGTCCCTAGTCCTCGTTTTCTTTCTGCTATATAATGCAACATATAATCTATAAGAAAACAATCTAATGACAAACAATCACTTGAAAAAGACTGCTTTCAGACACTGCCTCGCATGCTTTAAACCCGTTTTAGAAGACGTCTGATTTGGTTACGTGTGAATGTTCAAATAGAAGCCACAGAATGACAATTTCTTGTGCAGTAGGTGAATCCCTACGTGGAAAAAAATGCAAATGCATGAATTAGATTTATAGTTATCTTGTAATAACTTGAAAAACAAATAATCGTATCCGATTAAGCATCACATGGTTTGCCTGTTGATGTGTGGTGTGTGCTGAAGTTGAGGGACTAATAACCTTAAGAGACTGGGGTTCATCTTCCATATATGGGCGGCAAGGATTGGCTCATCTGGAAAAGGCTGCGCCCTTCACAAACAATTTACATTGCTAGTAATATCCATACACATGTGGGGTCCTATACAAGAAAGAACCCACAGTACAATCCTGGTAGCCAATGCAGCTCACACATGCACTGCCCAAGGTTTCCCCGGAGGAGCTGGAATATATTAATATAACATGACAGATCCCAGGAATCCTTCCCAATAACTTTTCTGAACCTTCAATTCTTTGCGTGGAGTAACAGAAGATGCAGATGGAACACAATACATCAGAAAAGGCAGTTAAAAGAAGACCCGACTGCACATATAAACTAGATGATGCCTCATACCGCTGCTTAAGATTCATCTTCAATGATGAACTCAAAACATTTATCGTACACTAAACCATAAGACTTTCTTTCCAATATGTTAGACTTCTTCTCCCTCTTGAACATTCAAGAGTTCCATGAGTCACATATGCAAGCATATTTATCACTCCATCTCCATTTTAGAATTTCTCAAATAACGTCAAGGTCTTTCATAAAGGATTCAGAAATTAAATTAACAGGACTTCCTAGCTGTGTTTGAAAGTGGGCTTTGGAGAGTGATGTTCTAAGACTGCGGTTGAGAAAAGACTTCGTAAACTGGCATGGATTCTTTAAAAAGCCACTGCTCCCTTCACACAAACCTCACTGTTGCATCATATAGAAGACGATTGGTTTATTTTAGCCTATTCAGTGACTGATCATTAATTAATTTAGCGATCTGAAATGAAGAATGCAACCAGATAGTTTACGTTTAAATAAAAAACAGAAGATCCTATAGGAATTTGAGCCAGGAGTGCACCAAGTAAAAGCAGACTTTTGCAATGCTGTGGGGATACCATTCAGGAGATAAGTTTACAACGAAAGGACGCACCAGAACATTTGGTCAGAAGTTCTCCAATGCAATGCCCTAGAGGTTGAACCTTGGAGGATGGTTCAGCTGCACATGCTACACAGGGCCACCTTTCATTTCAAAGAACAGGTCTCCCTGTCAAGTACGAAGATAGAAACAAATACCAACCCAGTATTCCCCTTGATAAGCAGATAACGTTGCATAACAGCAGGCTATTCAACCACTTGGTGGTATATACACTATTAGTTTATAATGCCGGAACATCACCTGTATCAGACAATGTTGCAAATTCAGCATTTTACCTTTAGGGAGTAAATTAAACTGAACCAAATGTATTTAAAGAGGTAATTAAAATTATGTTCCAATATTCATGGATGTAAACATTAAGAAATATACTTTTGGAATGGATCTTTCAGAGTTTGGACTTCCACACCCAGAAATAAATGCTAATTGATTAAAAATGAGAACGGGCAGCTCCGAGACTGTTCATTCCCTTATCCTAGAAAGGCATCTCCATCTATCAGCCATGGTTCGGATTATTCAGTAGCACTCCATATCCACACTGGATTCAGCTTTCAGTGCCTGGCATGTTCTTTGGGAAGGCACATTTGCACCTGTGCAGCTTCTCTCCCAAGGATTAATTTGCATTAGTGCCAATACGTTCTGTTGTAAAGGAGCAATGTTTACAGTCATTATTAATACAGGCCAATATGTGTTTGCAATATACCTCAATATTACAGTTGCTGCATGGATTCTTTTTGTAGTGATAGCCAAATGTAAAGGGCAAACCAAATATTAAATAAAAAAATAACATGACTTAAATACAAACTTCCACCACCGTTTTCTGTGACTAATTTGTTGAGCAACTGAACCTACACCCCTTTTCAGATACTCTTAATCATTGTCCGAGCCATTGGGCGGCAAAAAAACCAATGCATCATTGAAAGTATGCCCATAAGCTCGGAGCCGGTACACGCCGTACATCATGACATGCATGTGGTTTGGGGATATTCCAGTAAAAGAGACAGCCATGTCCGAGCAGCATCCTTCCACCACTTCCTGCGGACTTTTCTCCATTGCCTCTCTGATAAGAGTTCCAACAGATTTCGTGTTGAAGATATCCTTGCCTTCAGAATCCTCTGCATTTTCTGCAAATATTCCACCATATTTCAAACACACTGCTAGCTGCTTATCTTCCGGCAGCTTCCATATCATTCCTGGTTGTTCAGGACACTTCTCGGAGTCTTTCAAGACACTATAAAGCCGGCTTAAAGATTCTATACTCAAAACAATACCTCCTTTCATATCCACATACTCAAGTTCTCCAGATTTGATAGTATGGCCTATATAGAAAGGTTGTGCTGGATCCTTTTTTAATAAAAAATACTTCAAATTTTCAATAACAGCAAAAGTCGTGGGGTTCGCCATAAAAAACCAGTTGTAGCTATCTTTGTAATTTTCATACGCATATTGGTAGGCTTTTCGCATCATTTTCCAATCGTCGGCTGTCCCCAGGGAAACTGAGTCGAACACCTTCATGGTTTCGGAACTGAAGAAGTCTGCCTTGTCACAGTGTTTGCTCCAGGTTTCCCTGACCGCTGCCCACTGACTGAGATCTTTAGGTTTTACAAGGATGAGGCAATAAACGCGGATGCTGTGAGTGAGGTCAAGGCGCTCTTCTTCAGACAGCTTCAGAACTTCTTCCTTGTTGGGTGCTTGAATGTGGTGGTGCTCATGGTGTGTTCTGGTTTCCTGACCTGTCTTTATATGCCCCAGCATGGTCACCACAGCACAGAAAATGCCTCCAAGCATGAGACCTTTGACAAAAGAGCTGCTTTCGGAAAGCATTTTTCCTAAAAAGATACAAACAGGATACGGATTAGTTAACTCTCTGTAAGCATTTGGACTGCAAAAGAATACAATTCTCTACAAAGACTAATGACCCATTAGATTTTTTATTATTGAAGGGAAGATTACTGGTGCAGTAGGCCACATTCTAAAAATACTCTGGCTGCAAAGCGGCTTATGTTTTTAATTGTTTTATTGAAGTCAGAGAGCTGTAAACAAGAAAACAAATTTACGAATACATTGATTGGAAAGTTCAGGTGTACTGGTCACTCAGCTATACAATGCTCAATGACTTGAGAGTGGGCTGCCTGAGAGCCGCAGGGTTTCAACATATATCTAGCATTTTAGATCAAGGCACCTAAGCTAACAAACTCATGTTACTGCCTACTAGATCCGAAGATGAGCCAATCAGAAAATAATCTGCAGGATTTATGAAGCGCTATTATAATCCATGAGTGAGAATTGTGGAAACAAGATCTGCTAATTAAAACCCTCTTTATAAGGGAGTCGATAAGGTAGCACACTCTGTACGCTGCACTCCGTGTGGAAATACAGCATAAATTGGATAATAGTGACAACTGTTACTGGCATCTCTCAGAAACCACATCAGCATGTCAGACCCTGTTCAGGAAGCCACAGAACAGGCAGGGGCTACTGGGTCCCAACCCTGGTGGCCGAGGAAGTTTGCCACTGGGGTCTATCCTACTTATGAATCTGCAAACTGAGTCAAGTACGATGATTTCCACACTAGACTCTAAGGGTGCGAGGGAGAGCAGTCACAGGCTTCTCAAGGAGATAGTGTGGGGACAAGAGTTAACAAGTCGACATCCAAATAGACAAAATCCCATAATATCCAGCCCAGTGCTTACCTTTCATTGAAAAAGAAAAGTACTTTAATCGCACTGCAGAACCGAATACTACACAATCCGAAGAGTCAGTTATACAGGGTTGCCATAAATTGTGTTCCAACAGTGATGCCCTACACCCACACGATTTCCTGGTAACCATGCTTCCTCCTGTTATGGTTGAAACCTTGCTTTTGCTGCCCAATAAACTATGCCATTGTTTCGCAGACTGTGGGTCGCGAGCTGCTTTTTGGCGGGTTGCGAAAGTCAAAATTAAAAATAAAGATGCCTTTGAATTTTGCGTTTAACTTGTCTCCTTTGCCGTGATTCAAAGAGAGGTAATGCTGCTTTATTCTATTAACACGGGGATTGGTGATTACTTTTCTTTCTCTGGCTGCAAAGTGAGAGGAGTTTTTAAATTGAATTATGTGGACATGTAGTATGTTGTTTTTTTGCAATACACAACAAAATATAAATATCTGTAAATATACTGTATGCATCCAGCAGTTAGGAAAGCGAAAATGAAGCACTTTGTTTTGTAATTCCGAAGTGTGCTGAAAACCGAGATTTCAATAGGATCAAAACAAATCAAGACACTTACTTGGTGATGCACAAATGATAACTTTTCACAGAAACTCGATTTCCACACAGTATAATTTGTGTGCTATATAGATTTATTAGCAAAACTATGTCCGTGCACATTTAGTGCACATTTTAATGGAAAATGCGCTGTCTGTAAATGACAATGGGCGACCAAACGATGCTCGTGTTAAATTCAAAAACTTGGCCAGCGTCAGGTCCATTAAAGGTAGGTGGGCCTCAAACGTTTATTGTTCTAAAAGAGGGTCATAATTCTAGAATGTTTGGGAACCACTGAACTATTGTATTAGGCAGTATTTAGGCTCAGGTGAGGAAATATTATCATAGCTTCTGAAGCATCTCCGTTCAATGCTTTTTGCATTCCTTTTAGCACACTGTCTGTGCAAACTTACGTGCTTCAGTCCCTCATCCCTAGGTTAAGGCTAAGCCCTGCGGTTTACCTGCTGGCCATTTGTGCCATTCCGGTCTGGATTTTCTTCTGTCCTCACAGTGAGGACTCTTCTTTTGCGGGGACCCCAGCCACAGCCTTGCTCAGTACATGGTTTGTGGGACAACCTTTGTGACGTGGAACTCTGTGTTCGTACTGGCCTCTGGCAGTGGCAGCTACAGAGAAGCACTCACCATTGGTAGTTGTGGCCTACTGACTGGATCCCTCACAGTGGTGTCTAAGGCGGTTGCAGCCGTCAGTCTGAACAATGCTCTGGGCATTGGCAGTGACTGGGCTCTCCTACACTCGTTGACAGCAGCAAGCTGCTGAGCAACATGAGAAAACAAGCTCTAATACAATCTTGATACAGCTCATTCATGACTCTGCAGAGAGATCAGAGGAACCACTTCACAGCATGGGTCACTTGAGGCTCACTCTCTTGGCCGTCCGCTTTCTCTAGGTGCTCCAAATGCCAGAAAGCAGCTCAGCTGCTTCTCCTTCTGGACAGTCTCTTTTAGCAAGGCCACACATGCTTCTTCTCTTCCTCAGTAGGCAAGCTTCTAGAGTCGTTCGAGACACCCTCAGCTCCTCCAGCAGAAAGTATTAACTTCAGGTAATATCCCTGTAGCATGTTCTTCTGGAAGAAATCACAGACTAGGTATCCAAATGATCACAATAAGTTTATTGTGTAAACATGACCCACGACCACCTGCTAACAGCTCTCCAGCAGGTTCTCAAATATTGCCCACATCAACATTCTCCACAAGGGAATACTATAGCCTTATAGCCCGTCGTAGCGGGCTATACTGGCTATTAAAGGCCCGCTGCAGCGTTAAAGGCCCGAGGCGAGGGACTTTAACAAGGCAGCGGGACTTTAATAGCGGTATAGCCCTGCTACGAAGGGCTATAAGGCTATTAGAACATTCTGCCACTAGAGGGCAGAATGTTCTAACAAATTAAACAAAGGCTTCTCAAAGCTCGAGGGGATTTAAATCCCCTTGAGGTTCGAGAGGCTTTTGTAAAACATTGGAATGTTGCTCTGCGAGCCTTTACCAGCCCGTAGAAGCAGAGAGCACTCCATTGTCTACAATGGAGCTCCCAACATTCCAATGTTCTAATACAACATAGAACATTTTTTCAAAGATTCCTTAAAGAAAACGTAACTAAGAATACATTGCCACATATTACACCCCCCCCCCAAATCCTTAATACAAAACAAAATAAAATTAGAAATTAAATAAAAACCAAAAATGTATATCAAGAATGTTCAATCAATAGTACACGTAATCTCTGGAGTGAATAGGAGCAGATCTTACTCTTGAGCTACTTCTGATCAAATTGTCTCCACCACTACCAGGAATAGTACTAGATGGTAGTACAACCCTTTCAGCGTTCTTTCCAAAATCACCTCTGTCAGAGTTATTACAATTTTCATGAGTCTGCCCAATAACATTGTGACAAGAATGTGTTAATGTATCTAGATCAAACCAATCATGTCTTTCACACCCTTTAGAGAAACCAACTTTTTGTAAAATGATTTTAGCTTGTTCGTCAGTTACCTTCACTAAAGCTTTACTATTCCACCATCCTCTGTTCTGTACTAAAACTGCAGTTTTATTAATTTTCAAAACTTTAACAGGTTCAGAGAACTTGGACTGTCCTTTACAAACTTTTTTTTTTTTTAATCAAAGCCCAATCTCCAATGTTTAATGTTCCTTCTTTTACATGCATTCTTCTAGCATAATTCCGTTTATAACTATTCTGTTTCTCTTTGACGTGTTCCCTCAGAACATGTAAGTCAATATTATGATAACGATCAGCTTTGTTCAATAACCAAGTCGGACTAATGGCAGAAATTGGTTTCCGTCCTCTCAACAAAACAAAAGGAGCGACATCTGTGGTACTCTGTGGAGTGATATTGTAATTCCAAACTTTAAAATGTAAATAATCCACAACATTTAGTTTGTTGGCAACTGCTGTTTGAACTCCAGCTTTAATTAATCTATTGGCCCTTTCCACAAGTCCATTAGAAGCTGGACTTTATAATGGTACCCTAACATGATTAACATCATGTTTACTAAGAAAATTAGTAAACTCCTCAGAAATAAAATGGGACCCATTATCAGTAACTACTTCCTTAACTCTACCTTCAACACTGAACAGATGTTTCAAAAATAAAACTACTGAAGAAGAATCAGCACAACGTACAAAAGAAAAATATAACCAGTTTGAATAGTAGTCAATGGCTACGACTAGAAATCTTTTGTTACATCCAAAAACGGACCTGTGAAATCAAGACCAATTTTTTCCCAAGCGTTGTTTGGCCAAGTGACAGGACATAAAGGAGCTGTTGAAGTTCTCCAATGCTTGTCAGAGCATAAACACTCCGCACATGTTTCCACATATCTCTTAACCTGTCCATCAATTCCTGGCCACCAATAAATCTGTTTGATTTTCTTCACTGTAGCTGATATTCCTAAATGTCCTTCATGTGCTAATGAAACAATCTTAGATCTGAGGCCGACAGGAGGAACAAATAAATCTTGTCTTACCAAAATATCATTAACTAGGGATAATTCTGTTGCAACCTGAGCAAAACATCTTAAATCCATGGACATACATCTATTACTTGGCCAACCATCGATGAGAAATTTCTTTACTTGAACCAAACAATCATCTTTGGCACCACATTCCAACCATTCATTTTCTGATATTTTAAACTGTTCATTAATGTCATTAACAGTGAATACATACTCCACATCTTCCCATTCTGCTTTTCTACCATTATCAACACCATCTCCAGCTACGGGTAACCTTGATAAGCAATCAGCTCTAATGTTCTTTCCACATGGAATATACTTTATCTCAAAATTAAATTCCTGTAATCTAGCTAATAACCTTATAAGTCTTGAAGAGGCCTTATTTGAACAACTATCCCCTAACATATGTGATCAGTATGCAGCTCGAATTTTGTTCCCCAAATGTACATTTTGAATTTCTCAGATGCCCAAGAGCATGCCAGTGCTTCATGCTCAATTGTACTATAGTTCTTTTCAGCAACATTTAATGTGCGTGAAGCAAAAGCGATAGTGAACTCCTGACTTACAAACATTTGGCTAAGAACAGCACCCAAACCTTTAGCACGGGCATCAACAGTAATTATGCATTTTGCTCCTTGTGTAAATGGTTGAATAGCTGAAGTAATTAATCTTTTCACAGATTCAAAAACTTGACATTCAACAGACCAAACATATTTGCCATTTTTTTTAAAAAGATCCCTCAAAGGTTGGACAACGACCGCATATCCGTGAACATAGTATTCACTTAAACCTAAAAAAGCCCTAAGTGAATCTTTGTCATTGGGAACACTAGCATCATTAATTCCTTTCAACAAGGAAACCTTCGGTTTTATACCTTCTGCTGAAATATTATGTCCTAAATAATTAACTTCTTGTGCTAAAAATTTACATTTGTTAATGTTTACTGTCATGCCATGCAAACTTAATTTCCTCAAAACATCCTCTAATAATGTAACATGTTGTTCCAAACCCTCTGTGTGCACTAAAATGTCATCCTGGAAAGTTTGTATACCTTCCTGATCACCAAAAATTTCATCCATTAAAGGTTGAAATACACTTGCTGCGGATGCCAATCCAAAAGGCATCCGCTTGTACATGTATACACCAAAAGATGTTACGAAAGTGGTG
Organism: Triturus cristatus; assembly: GCF_964204655.1. NCBI lineage: Eukaryota > Metazoa > Chordata > Amphibia > Caudata > Salamandridae > Triturus > Triturus cristatus. The sequence continues at coordinate 910,461,874 of NC_140588.1, forward strand.
AGGTGCTGGGAACTTTCAGATAAAGGTATCTGATGATACGCAGAGCGTAAATCAATAGTAGAAAAGAACTTACTTCCACCTATTCTAGCCAACATTTCATGGATTCTTGGAAGGGGATGGCAATCTACAAGGATGTTTCGATTTAGGACTCTTAAGTCCGCACACAAGCGTATATCGCCAGAGCTTTTGCGTGCGACGACCGCAGCAGAAATCCATTCAGAGGATTCCACTTGCTTAATTAATCCTTAAGAACACATATCATTAAGTAATCTTTTAAGATCTTTCCTGGCAGACAGCGGAACGGGTCTAACCTTTTGTACGACAGGAATAGCGTTACTTTTTAATTTAATAGTGTGTTCGAAATTCTTTATAAGACCAACTTTATTTGAAAATACTTCAGGAAATTTACCTAGTAATTTCTGAGCAAAACGATCATCCAAAATAGTGTCCTGGACTGCAAGAACAGGCATTTCACCAATAGTGACAGGTTCATCATGTCCTGGTCTTAGTATGATACCTAATTTAGCTTGATCTTGCCATCCCAAAATGTCACGTCCGTTGACTGCCACGTAAAGTTTTGTATAAATATTCCTTCATATGAACAAAATACTATCATCAAAATAACCCTTCATTATTATATCAAATTCACCAAAAGCCTTAGGGTTAATGGTAGTATGCTTCAATAACTTTCCTGACCAAAATTTGTAAAATGTTTTTTCAGCTAGAATTGTTATGGGAGACCCTGAGTCAGCCATGACATCTAAATCGATAGCCACAATTCTTACATCACACAAGGGACCTTTACAACGTTTCTCAGAATTCCCCAACGCATTGACTTCAACTGACGATAGAGATACATTGCTAATGGCTTCAGATAATATATCATTTTCAACATGAAGTTGACGGACTTTAACTTTTGTTTTGCTAGCATGACAAACATTACAAAAGTGTCCAATTCTTTTGCAATTGTTGCATCGCCTACCTTGAGCAGGACAATTAGGAAAATTACCCAAATGAAACTTAGAACCACATCTATAGCACGTTCCCCCAACTCTTTTGTCACTGCTTTTTTTAACAATATTCTTATGTGAGCCAAAGTGTACATTTGTTTCATTATCACCAGATGTCATATCTACAATGGCCACATTAGAAGTGTCTGTAGGTGTCATAGCAGATTCAGATAAAATTTTTGAAGAGACAACAGAACGTTCAATACTTCTGGCTATGTCCATGACTTCATCTAGGGAAGGATTCTTACAAGTTAATATGCGTTCCTGAATTTTCTTGTTGAAACAATTGAAAACCAACTGATCCCGAAGATCAGTATCTAAATAATCTCCAAAAACGCACTTAGAGGCTAAAACACGCAATACAGCAAGATAGTCTCCAATAGATTCCTCAGAAGATTGTTTACGTTTGAAGAATTTATGTCTCTCCATCATTACCGACGGTTCATCCACATATTGTTTAGCAATTCGTGCTAATGCCTCTTTAAATACATCCCAAGATTCTTCACGTGAAGGTGCAAGAACTATAGGCAAATGATCAAAAACTTTTTGCCCAGCGTTGCCCAAATGGTTAAATAATAATGCTTTTTTACGTGATGCTGAATATTTGGTAGCATCTATGGCTTCAAGATAGTTCTCAAAAATTCTAAACCATTTATGCCAAGGTTTAATAGGTTTGCCACGCAATTCTAAAAATGGAGGTGGCTGCATAACATTGTTACTGCTACTAGAAGCCATGACACATTTCAAGGTAAGTATAAAATAACAAATAAAAATGTACACTTCAATTATGAGCACAAATGCAATACCTTGTATGAAGATTTTTGTATCTGGTTCTTTGAATATATATCACCTTTGTTCATGTAGCCATTAAATAAAGCATTACTAAAAAAAAAAATGTGTTCAATAGCGGTTACTCGTGTAACACCGCGTTATTTCAATGTTATTCCTGTTGCTGGGTTACCAATATAAATTACCCAACAAAATGAAGGCACGTACGGTCAAATTGTGTGAGAGTCAATTCCGCTTCCGTGACAAATGGAGATCTTTTTCCATCAGAGCGCGCACATCAGCTTTCGAAGGATGCAGGCAACGGAACGCCGCTTGAATGATGCGCTGAAACTGCAGATGCAACGGTGATGCAAGGTACTATACAATGCTCATCAGTAGAAGCATCTAAGTGCACGTTTGAAAAGGCAATCACTAAATTATTTAAATCAAATTGTTTACACGCACAGGATTGTTGCTCAGATTAACGCTCAAGCTTTTTACCTTCCGCGCGAACATCCAAAGTATGCGCTTGGTAAAATTAAGCTATATGCGCAACGGTAAAGTATGTTACCCTGGAAATCCAAATCTTCACTTAGTTCAGCAATAAATATCCAATCCCCTTTTCCTTCTTTATAGTGACTGTTAAAAAGTCAATACAATAATAAATAAATCAGACGTCGGTGGGTCCAAATTCAATCCAAAATCGTCGCCATAAAATGTAGCATGTTCTTCTGGAAGAAGTCACAGACGAGGTATCCAAATGATCACAATAAGTTTATTGTGTAAACAGGACCCACGACCACCTGCTAACAGCTCTCCAGCAGGTTCTCAAATAATGCCCACATAAACATTCTGCACAAGGGAATACTACAACATAGAACATTAGTTTTCAAAGATTCCTTACAGAAAACGTAACTAAGAATACATTACCACATATTACAAACGCTCACCTCTGGGAGGCTGGTCGTCCGGCAGACTCCAGCCATGAAAGCACAGCAGGTCTTAGAGTACTTGGTGGAGCACTCCCTTGCTTGGTCAAGAAGAACTTGGGACTGCAACAAAGTGCCACTTTTATACACATTTTGCAGACCGCATGTGGATTAACTGAGTAAGATTTCAGAACAGTTTAAGTAGATTTTCTTTACAATGTCACTTCTAGACTGCGCTCCTGACAGCCCTTGAGAAAAGGGATGGATCAAAAACAAGCATTGGCATGGCAAATAGGTCTCGCCTTTGGGACCGTATAAGTGTTTAGCCATGCAACAGTTGCATAACTAAATACTTAAAAAGGTCCCAAAAGCGAGACCTATTGGCTATGCCAAGCGGCCGTGCGGCCGCGAAAGTGATCGCATCAAACATCAAAGCGGCCGTGAAAGTGAAAGTAATCGCAATAAAGCGCGGCGCGCGCGCCCGCGCACATACACCGTAGCTCTAGGCTGGCCTGGTAGCACTTTTTGGAGCCCTCTCAATAAGTCTCGCCAGACCAGCGCATGCGCTGGGTCAGGCGAGACCCAACCAGGTGGCAAAGGGATAGTCTCCAAGCTGGACTATACAAAAGATAGGGACAATGATGTGCGAGTACTGTGCACCTGGCTGTCACCAGCCTTCCTGAAGCAGTAATTGGAGTCAGACTCACTTTGACCAACAGAAACCACAGTCCCACCTCTTACCTCATCATCTACTAAATAGCAATGATTTGAAATAACTAATCAGCAGTACTAAGCTAACAAGGACCTCATGGAATTTTTAAAAGGTAGCTTTTTCTCCATCCTCTTCACTTCAATGTCTGTCTCAACTCACCTGCCACAGGAATAAAGGCAATATGCTTCTACTGTCCGAGGGAAGCTTCCTCATCCTCTATGTTGCGTCATTGTATCCCAGGGGTATCTAAAATTGATCCCATTGGTCCCAATACTCCACCTCACACCGCACACAGTGTTACTACCATTCATGTAACACATGCCCACTGCACATACAATATGCACACAGGGCATGAGTGCAAGGTTCTAGGTTTCACATCTCAGCTAAATTTTACATGAGGGTGTCAGTGGTACACATTCTCACTGACATAGGAATAAGGCCTCGTCACAATACGGATTAATAAAAAACAGTACATTGCCGCTGCTACTTTATGCGATACCCCAATTGCATGGACAAGAGTCTGTGGCTTACTAGGAGCGCATGCCTGGTGTATCCCTCGAGGTCAAAGAATAGGACCGGGCCATCACTCTGTCAGGGACAGGCTTATGCCTCTACAAACGCGATACACAAGTGGGATGCCATGGAAATAAAAAAAAAGTCTGGATACCAATTTCACTTGCAGTCGGACACTTAAAGAGGAGTACGCACCAAATTGTGATATTCAGGACACAACCCAAGTTATTATCATTATTATTTTATCATGAATCTCCATGAGATAATTGCCTGCTACCTAAGAGGCATGACTGCCAAGGATAATGATGCCAAGCAGCACACTAGAGAATGACATGTCAACATGCTTGTTCAGAGCAACATGGGGTTTGAAGGCTAATTCAGAGGCATTAGTCAAAAACTATCTGCTGTTGAATAATGCATGTGTCAAGCAAAGCCAATTTTACATCACAATGAGGACACTGATATTTCCAGGAGTAAAAGCAGAGTCTTGCATTGATTATCTTGTGCAGGTGCCTTCTTTCTTAGTAGGGAAGAAAATAGGGCTGCTATAACCCATGTATCTCTTAACTCTTTAGTAGAAAGCAGACACCTGCACACCCTCCTCAGTGAGTCTATCACTATTGACCAACGTTGGGGAGGGCATAGATGTTTTTTTTTTTAACCAGGTGGGGGCACAGCAGAATCGCTTCAGCTTTAACCCCTTGCCAATATGTGATGTCAGCACGCCGCGAGGTGCACCGACGTTACAGATTCCCCACCGAGGAGTATGGAGCGGAGTGTTCTCTCCCACTCTGGTGTTTTTTAATTTTTTTATTTAGCCCCTAATGCCGCCCTACGTCTCAGGGAGGCATCGTTGAAAAGGAGAGGGCTCTCCCCTTTCCAATGATGGCTCACTTATATTGGATTTTGCTTGTGGGTAGCAGTCGCGCCATGCCCCACAAACAGGAAACTCATCATGCCACAGGGACTGCTGTTTTGGTGTCATCCCTTGTGGTGTACATGCCAACTCCCCTAGAGACACCTTTTAAAAATAAAAATAGTATGTTTGCCCCTACTCCTCCAGGTGAAATAACTTTTTTTTTTTTTTTAATTAGGTCTACCTCATATAAAACCAAGGCGACATAATAGAAATTATGCAAGGACGCATCTGTACACACCTGGTCATCAGAAATTTAACGTATTAGTCCTACACACAATTAGCCCTCTGCATCAGATCCACTCTCGGCCCTCAAATCACTATCCTTCTGGAACATAGCCAGCAATTGTGCCCTCAACATGATGGCATCGGCTGCCCCTTCATCAGTCCGAGACATTCTCATGTGGTTTTCCTCTGCCAAACCCCACTCCAAAAGATCTTGCAACCAATGATCCAGTAGGGGGACCTTTGTACCCATCTATCCAATGGCCACCCATAATGTTACCAATAAGAGGACAAGCTGGGCAAGTCAGTAAGGAATTTTACGACCTTTAGGGTGCAGCACCACTTCCAACAAACAAGCCAGTGCCATCAATGGTATACTAAACACAGTGGCAGCCTCGATGCATGGCACCACTTGGCCCCAAAAACCCAGAACTTGTTCACATTCCCATGAATGAAAGTGACCCCATTTACACCACATCGACATCACTTAGCTCCTCTAGCAGGATCTAGTTTATTCAGACAATACAAAGTGACATAAGTACAGTGTAAAAAAACAAAAATGAAGCATCTTAGATCTGTTTTTACAAGATATGGTACACACAAGGCCCAACGCACTCTCCCAATCCGAAATCGTGTGCCCAGAACTTTTTCCCAGGCCCCACGTGCTGTGAATTGTTAGGGTTGCATATCACCCCTACGAGCCTTATAAAAGAGGGTAATCAGGTGGCATCCCTCCCCCATCCAAAAAGACCATCCAGCATCCCCGAGGGCCCAGGCGCCCCTGGGAAGTCTGTCCAGAGCTCCTTTGCCAAACTTTCCAATTTAGCATAGTGCAAGAAGTGGCTGGTCCAACCCCAAAACAGTTCTAACCCTCCGGGAATGTAATAAAGATGTCTCCGGGGTATATATCACACGCAAACAGGCATCTACCCTCCACTGCTGCATGGACAGGTCTAAATCTATAGTCGGAAAGGGAGCCAGGTCCCAGTTGTAGCTCCTCACTGAAGGAGGCTCGATGGACAATCTTCTGGACTACCTTCTCCTAAAGTTCCGCCGTGTGCCGAATCAAATACGGAAACCGATGATCCGATCTGCCCCTTCGCATCAACAACTGAGGCAAAGTGTTGCCACCAAACTCCGTTCCCAGGAGCCGTTTTTCACAATTCTCAGACTCCGTGAGCCACCTAGCAACATGCTGTAAGTGTGTGGCATGATAGTAAAGCTGCATATTCGAGACTGCTAATGACCAAACCTCCAAATCCTTATTGAGAATTGCCAGACCCACCCTGCTACGTTTACCTGCCCATGTGATGTTCACCAACAGGCTATCCAGCTTGTGGAAAAAAATGATCCTGCAGAGAGTTCTGTAAGAGGTACAGGCAGCGCAGAAGAAATACTATTTTTGTTATAGCTGCCTGCCCCATCACTGAGAGGTGAAGGTTATTCCAGAACTTAATGGTATACTCTAGTCCAGTCAGCACACTATCCACATTTTTGCAATGATGTTGTGCCTTAGTATTGTTAAACCAGATCCCCAAGTATCGAAATCTTTCCAGCTCCCACTGGAGAGCCACATCTGGCAGTTGGTCCAACTGTTTCCCAACTAAACCGCCTAATGGGAACAAAAGTACCGTATGGATATTGAACCTAAGACCCGAGACCTCCCCAAAGGAGCGTTTTAACTGCATCTGGAGTGGGACATATACGCATACACCAGTGCATCATCCGCATGTAGTGATACAGTATGGGTAATGTCTCCCATGCTAACCTCAGGATTCTAGTTCAGCATCTAGCAGAAGAGCAAGAGTCTCTATCGCTAAGGAAAATAAGAGTGGTAAGAGAGGGCACCCCTTACATATACCCCTCCCTACTGGCCAAGCTTCAGACATGTAGACGCATCAGTGTACAAAAGTTGAATCCACGCACAGAAGTTGGGGCCAAACCCCATGTCCCGCAAGACTGTCATTAGATAGGACCATTCTATATCGAACATCTTTTCAAGGTCAAGAGAGACTGGAGCCATCTCTCCCTCCCCTTCCAAGGCGCTGTGTAGTACATGGGCCAACCTACCAAGATTCTGTGTGGAGCTACGCTCTGGCATGAAGCCACATTGGTCCTCACTGACCAGCTCCCGAACCACACCTCGTAACCAGGTTGTCATTATCTTGGATAGCACTTCAAGATCTGTATTTAACATAGTAAGAGGCATCTAAGCAGAAGGGTCATCAGAGTCCCCCCAGGCTTTAGCATTAAACACTTTATGCCCTCTCGCATAGTTGTTGGGAGAAGACGTTTCTTCTTTGCCACAATATAGACCTCCAGTAGTTTCTCCTTGAGCGTAGAAGAGAAGGTGTGATAAAACTCTGCCGGAAACCCATCTCCCCCCAGACCCCTGGACCTATTAGGTGCATTGGCACCCAATTCTTCCACAGTGAGGTCCCCCTCCAACTCCTCCGCAACCTCGCTCATTAACTGATGCAGTCCTACTCCAGCTAAAACCCTATCTATCACCCCAAAGTTTATGTTGGCCCAGCTCTATACACCAATTTGAAATGATCCAGTAGGACCGATAGAATTTCCTGACGACGAGTCTGCTAACGACCCCCTGCATCCCATATCGACAGAATAGGGGGCGCCTCCGCTTCCCGCCGGAGCACCCACGGCAGAAGCTTTGCAGATTTTTGCCCTCCCTGTGTGGGATTTCAGTGCAGGTTTATTCAAGGTATCCCAGAGAGAGTGTCTCTCCCTGTGAACCGCCAATGTCACTGTGCAGACACCGGCTTCCTGTTTCTGAAGGTCAGCTAGCCGGTCCTCCCTGTCCTCAGATCTGCTATGAGGCGCCTACGCACACCACAGTCCCAATGCCTTACCCTCACCCTAGAGCCTTTAAGGCTTCCCACTCGAATGCCCTGGTGTCTATGGTCCCTCAATTCTCAGCGAAATAATGCTCCAACGCAGTCCGCAAGTCCTCTTTGCAGGTCATGTCCATGAGAAGATCAGAGAGCATTCGCCACGTTCACGTGTCGCCCTAGACCAATATCAGGAACGTCGGGGCGGAATCAGAGAGGAATCGTGCCATGTGGGACACTGTCAAGGCTCGAAAAATCGTTACATTTTTACTAGACCTGCAGGTCTAGTAACCTACAAAATCTACTAGACCTATCTGAAATGCACTTGACCTCTGTCTGTGAAAACAAGCAAATGTGACAAGATAACAAGATTTAAAAGGCATTTTTATTACTCATTTACTTTGTGAGCAATAAAGATTCCTTCAAAGCTTGCTCTCGTCACATTTCCTCTGCTTTCAGAGAGAGGTCAAAAGTCCGTTTATTTTCCTATGCGCCAGAAAGGGCGAGTAGGATCTGAAAATAGCTCGCCCTAATTAAATCTGGCTCGCATATGCGAGCGGGAGAAGGGATTTTTCGAGCCCTGACTGTTTTATGCGGACATGATCTAAACCTCCCACCAAGAGCCGATCTGACCGGCTGTATTACGGGTTTGGGAATGACATGTATATTTGCGACCTCTTTGGTGCAGCAACCGCCATCCATCCAGCAGGCCCAGATCATGCATCACCCTCCACAGCTGACTCATCATTAGAGGTTTGGTGGACAGCCATCCCCTGCCCCATCCAAGACACAACTGAAATCTCTTGCCCAGATAACGGGTGTGCCTGCACTGTCCACCAACATGTTGTGCAACCCTCCAAAGGAATTCGTACCCTATGGGTTTAATAATGTGATCTCCGTCCCATCCAATGCGCCACTGTTGGAAAGTGGATTATTGGTAGGGGCAAATGTAGGTCTGCCACTGGCAATAAGGCCACTAACACAGTATAGGGCTCAGAATAGGTCTTAGAAAATGATTCCTATGCTCAACCCTTGGTAACGTGGATGCGAGCAGGCAGGCTTAACTTCAAAGACAGGTATGTAAAGCATTTAAAAACACCAATTTAAGACACAACACCTAATAAAAATCCAACACCAATTTATAAAAATAGGAAATATTTTTATCTTTAAAATGACACCAAAACGACAAAAATCCAATGTAGGAAACCGGAGATATGAATTTTTAAAGATTTATCACCTTATAGCACCTAGCAACTTATAGCACCATATTGGGATATCTGGTCAGATAGACCGATTCAAAATAGAAGTTTCAGGCCGACCGCGATGGAGCCCTGAGCGGCTACCCCTCGCGGTAGGTCCCGGTCACAGTTTTTACCTTTGGACTTCGAAACTTTTCTGGAGCTTTTTCTCGCAGGGTCTCTCAATGCTCTTCACCAGGCCGGGTTCGGTGAGGGTTCGCCGGCCTCAGATTTCTTCTGCTCCAGGTCAAACTCTGGAAGTTGGACCTACGGAGCTTTCAGCCGGACGAACCTGGATGGCTTGGCTGGCTCCCGGTTGAAAGCAGGCGGCATGGCTGGCCATGTTGAGTCGGCCCCCCTATGGAGCTTTTTTTCCAAAGTTGCTTAAAGTTCTCCAAACTTCTGGAACTTCTTCCTGGAGTTCCCCTAAGTGTCTCAAACTCACTCCAAGGGTCTGGAAGCTTCAAGATGGTCCTTGAAAGTTGAGGACTTCAGTTCCCACAATCCACTTGGAAAAAACCCTTACAAATCCACTGGTAGTTCTCCAGGTTGAGGATCCTTGGTGGTGATGTTCCAGGTGAGCTCTGTTAACCTGTAGCTTGCAGGGAGTCCACTCTTTAGCTCTTTTACAACAAGGTAATCCACAGGGCTGTAGTTTCAGCTGGTGCATTCTTCAGAGGGCAGGCCTTAGAATTTGTACCCAAACTTCTCGGCTTGGCAACGTCTTGATTTCTTAAGTTTCAAGCAGATCTGAGAGAGTCTGCCCCTCTCAGATACTTATTCCAAGTTCTCTGGGTCAAGCAGGAGGTCACTCCTGACCAATGGGAGCAGGACAACTCCCCAAAGATATGACCACATTCTGTAGAGTGTGGCATTATTTTGTCCCAGAGTGCACCAAATCCCCCAAATTCATAATGGCTGATTTTCCAGCAGGGAGGTAAGAGCTGGCTAAACACACCTCTAGGATGGCTACTTTCCATAGCTTCTCCCCCCTGCATCTGCTCATTCCTTCCATAAGCCTAGCTCTGGCTTTGGGTCAAAAGAGTGAAGTTGTAAATGACACGGAGGCCTCCCCTTCCCTTTGAAGACTATGGTTTACGACTCCTCCCCCTGCTCTGGCATTCCTGTGTAGCATCACCCTGCCCTCCCAGCAGAGCTGGTTAGCCCTGGGGGCTCTTTATCAACTCTTCAAAGCAGCCTGGCTAATCCACTTAACTCTGACCAATCAGGGCAGACCAATGGAAGGCTGAATCTGGACTTACAAACAAGAAAGTCTTATAACTTTTTGTCTGTACATTTTAGGTAAATTCAACAATATGATATTGTTGGATTCATGACTACCATTCTGGGAAGTCTTTGAATGGAAGTTCTATCATTCTCCTAGCAGGAGTTATTAATTAATAACTTCTTGCCATGTTAACCTGTATGGCACGGCATTTGCAATTGGATAAATGGCTTGGACCATTTTCCCAGCACTAGGGCTTATAAAAACATATTTTATTAGTACTTCGCTTATATCTACAGGACCCCTACCCCATGGAACAACTAGGGGAGACTTTAGGGGCTCTGAATCTGTAGAAATATTGCAGAGCCTCCCTCCACAGTGCTCTTGGCAACAAAATCGTATTTGGGCAGCACTTTATCACAATGTAGAGAGTGAAATGTGAAATTTTACTAAACCCAGTGAATATAAAACTCATTTTATAAGGGTCCACCTTATATATACCTGAACCCCACCCTGGGACACCTAGGGGAGACCCTGGGGGTTCCTAATATGCTAAAACATTGTAGGTTATCCATTTTTAAGTGCCCCAAACACAAAAGTCGAGTTTGGACACAATTTACTTTTTAAAAGCAGTCCTGCCACCCAGGGCTTCTTTTAAACTGACCTCAGGCTTCAGCAGTGCACACACGCAAGTGCAGAAAAAGCTGCTGGCCTCTAAACTGCCATGCCCTATTGTGGACTAGGGAATTCTAGGTAGTTTTAATCCCCTTCCCTATTATTTAATGGGGTCTGATAGGGTAGGTCATGCCAATCACAGGGGTACCCCATACCATAGTGTACCCTAGTGTATGTAGGTGTTTTCACTGTATTCCAAATGTGCGTCTTTCAGCATAGCACTGGCCCTGGGTCAGTCAGAGTCAGTTACCACCAGTACCATTCACCAAAAAGTTGGGGGTTGCCCAGGGCACATGATGACTTTGCAACAGCCACCAAATGGGCACTCTCCTAGCATAGGAAAAGTAGGAGGGAGAGAATAATTGACCCTCCACCTTTTTTGCAAGTTCTGTTTCTCCTCACCCATAAGATGTGTTTCCTGGAGACAAGCTATATGGATCTTCGGACGCCTAAGGAATGAGTGGAACCTGTGATGTTTAGTGTACTCTCGCAGCCCTCAGACATTCCATGTGACAATATTAAATTGATCAGCCATCAGCACAGTAGGCAAGACTCCCCCCCCCCCCCCCCACCCAACTCCTACCACCTCAAATATTCAACCCAAATCCCACCACAGAATAAATTGTCTGCACCATTGAAAGATCCACTCTGTCACAAAAAACATCCCCAAACAGGGTGTTCCATAAATAACCCCTTCACCCCGGATAATGCAGCGCATCAACAAAACCTCACACAGCAAATCCAACTGTGTTCTTGCTGTTAGGACCCACAACCTAACACTACCCCCTGCCCCCCACCATGGCCTACCACAAACGCAGAGATTCTACCCACTAAGACATGACCCAGTCACAAAATACCATGCCTTCAAGAAAAAATTTAAACAACCACATGTATAATATGTTCTCAGAAGAAACAAAGTACAGTACATGCCAATAAAAACACACCACTCAGTCCAACAGTCCAAGAATGTAAGCTTCCAACCCCGACACTGTACATGCAATGGAAAAACAAAATCTGCCAAGGATCCTGTGTACTGTTAGACGACATCAGTAGACCGCTATGCAGAGGATAAGACCACTTTAAGGGCCACCTCTTGCCGCAGACTCAGCTCTGTTGGTGTCTAATTTTCCTCCTGCACTTAAGAAGCACCCCCGACTCTGCAAGGCCAAATGGGCCAAGGCAAGGGTCCCATCCTCCTTGATGCCACCCTGGAAGGCTCATCGTGGTCAGGGGACTTCCGTTGCTTAGATATAGACCACCCGTCAGATCTCTCTGCATCGTCCAATCTCCAAGTTCCAGTCTTGCAGGATGCAGTTTGTTCCTTGGGCACCCTATCTCAGACTTACAGCAAGTGCCAAACATCATCCACGTGATCAAAAAAATTTGATTTGGCCCCCAAGATTACTCTCAGCCTGGCTGGGTACAACATAGCGAAGGCCCTTCGCACAGAACTTGGCCTAAACCTCAAGGAATGTTTTCCGGGCGCACTGCACCTTGTTGGTATAATACGGCTAAATGGAGATTCTCTGGCTTTCATAAAAGTCAGCACCAGAGTCCCTGGCCGCACCGAGGATACAATCTCTATCCTTGTAGTTTAAAATGCGGGCAGTGATGGCCCGCGCAGGAGCCCTAGGACACGGCCGTGCCACCAGCACACATGGCGCCCTCTTAACTCAGTAACAGCAGTGAGGACGCGATCATGTGATATGAAGAACCAATTAGGAAGCGTAGAACAAGAGTTAAATAGAAGCGATTTAAAGAAGCGCTTGGTGGACATTACTGACCCCGACACTCGTATTCTCGAGGCGACCTCATTATTTTCAAGGTGAGACGTGAAACGCCAGCCAGCAGGGTGGAGGCTTATGAGCTAGAAGTCCAGATGTAGTGTAAACACGGGACAGCCTCTTAATATTTTAATGTTTCTTATTTTTGAAGCTGCCCGCTGAAGAAGAAGAACGGTTAGCCTCACAGCATAGCGGCATCAACATACAAATTCCAATAATTTTAACATGTGGGATACGAGCAAAGATTAAGATAAGGTAAAATATAGTGAGTCAGCTATTGTAGTTATAAAAATTACGGTATAGAGCATTTGGACAAAATAGATGACGATAAGAGGATGTACATTCACCTTAGACTCGTGAGGTGCAGAGCTTACTAAATAAATAGGAGCGTCACATCCACAAATGGGCAGAAGATTCACTGTTGTAACAAAAAATCTGAGCCACGGGCACGCATTGAACTAATTTAATAACAAGGTGAGAAAGAGATACTTGGGTTCAGAGGGGAAGGGATAATGTGCGATCATACCAAGACACATTAAGGGCACATAGAGTTGCATAGAAGTAATAGTAGCGACACAGCCTGACAATAGGTCTGTTTTATGTATTTTGTTATCTGCATTAGTGAAAGTGCAACAATAAACAGGAACAAGAACGATTGGACATAAAAGATTTTATCAAACTAGTAAAAGTCCCAAGAAACAAGGTACTTTTTATAAACAGCCATACCTAGGGAAATTATGTGTCATGAAATATAGAGCTAACATGTGAGGGGTCTTCCTTATGAATAGACAATGAGGGGTTGAGTGTTTGTTAAATTTAGGGGGGGAGGGAGGGTTAAACCCATAAACAGCTGGTTAGTAAAAGGGGCAATCGCAAATACATCTGCCCAAAGTCAAAAAGGGCTTACCATTGCTTGTAGAGATCGTAGAGATCATAGACATTCCCAATAAAACATGAGACAGAGCATGTTTCAGAATTGTTGTGATAAATTTAAAATGTACAAATCTGTTCACTGATTATATACATTTGTTTTACTTAGGGGAGAAAAAAGTAATTGACATAAGACAGAGACAAAAACATTGTGTCTTGATAAAGATGGTATGATCAATTTGAAGCCATCGAAACGAGTCAACGCTGTTGAAAGCACAATCTAAGGACTGACACAAACGGGTTAAATACTGATTGGATCAATGTATTGACTGGAGTGTTTTTTTAGTCCAATTTGATGTGCACCTGTATTTGACAAGAGTTGTGTCTTACATTTGTGTTTGTCTCTATTATGCTGGTCATAATTGTAAATTGTTGATAAATTAATTTCCCCGTGATTGATATGTACTGTATGCTTTTTTAAAAAAGGAAGAATTTGTTTTATTGTGTTGCAATTGTGAAGCTTTATGCGGTTTTAATTTTTGTGTAATGGAATGTGAATTTGATAAAAAAAAGATTATAATAAAATACCTTTATAACTTATTGGATATTGCATTCAATATTCTAATGTATTGTCAACTACTGTATTCAAACATTTGAACTGCTGGTCAAGGGAATTTTTCTTGATTTGGTTATAAGTACCTCATTTCCCTTGAGAGCTTTAAGGGGTCCCTCTCTGTTTTTTACCGCCCTCTTAATGGTGAACTTGGAGGATAAGCCAATGGGCTGCAGATTGCCCCGTATCCAAGACTCTACGAGCTGCTCTGCATTTGCACCCTCAGCTCACTCCAGGAACCCCAGTAGGCGTACATTATTGTAGTGGGCCTCCCCTATGATTCTTCCAACCTAGTTTCCAGGACCCTGGACCACGAGGTAACCACAGCCACCTGCTTCATCAAGGTGGCCACCTCAGTATGAAGGTCAGCGATGGAGCCCTCAGCCATTCAGACTTTCTCAGAAACCATACAAACGTCAGTGAGCAAAGATTTACCTGATAGGCCACGGTTTCTATCTGGTTCTCCATGGCAACCCTAGAGCTATGAATGGCCTCCAACAGTTCCTGGTCTCCCCCCCCCCCCCCCGACCCGAGGCACGTCTCGTAGTGCACTGCAAGACTGGGCCAGAGTCGTATAATGCGCCATCATGTTTCCCCGAGTAGCCCCTGCCTGCTTATTCCTCCCCATGTGTACTGACGTACCGGGACCTCAAGGCGCACTCGCAAGCCTCACCAGCAGTAGTCCCAGAGGTCTCCTGCGTGCTCCGCAGGGTAAGATAGTTCAGCCATCAGCTGTCCAGCGTGCCCCTCGGCCATAAGGTGGCAAGCCAGGCCCAGGAGTCCAATACCAGCCAGGCCCTGTCCATCGCAGTACGGATTCAGCAGGCCTCCCCCCAGGCCCTAGACAGGAACATCCGCTGTCTGGGCAGCACTCCCCAACAGCAGAGTGGCCAGCCCAGCCCTAAGGCAGCACAGTTGAAACAATTAAAGTTGCATTTTGTTCTTTATGAAATGGTCAGGGGTTTGGCCCTACTGGCATACAGGCTGACACCCTTTGACCCCCAATGTATTTCTATAATGTGTTTTCCCTGGGTGGCCGATGGCAATTCAGTGTCAAACACACCTTAAAAAACAAAAAATGTTTTTAGGGGGTCAGCCCTTCTACCCCCCTTTGGGCCCAAGTTTATTTTTGGGGAAATGTGTGTTGCACCCTCCCCTCCCTGGGGGAAAACACACGGAGTGTGTCAGCACTGTGAATTTTCACTAGGGGTACAACTGTGCACAAAGTAGCAGGGTGTGGTAAATATTTCATTACCGGTACTATTTTTTATGCGGTAAAGTCTAGTAAGAATAACTCAGTAAATATAAGAGGCAGAATCCGTGGTATTAGAGGTTCTAAAAGGCTTTATTCCTCTACAAAGGAAATACAATTCGAACTGCAGGCTTCACATTCCATCACCATGAGGGTTCAGGAAGGAAGGCAATACATTATTGACAGGTAATCACTTTTATAAGAAATGCATTATAATGGAACAGATGCAGGAGGCGTGACAGTTGATAAGATAGACAAAATATGCATACGTAACCAAAAAGGCGGACATATAGGCGTAACTTAGAAAACGTCATTATACATGATGTCACAAGTGGGTGTATCCATAAGAGAATCCTGCAATGTCAGCAGAAATATTTGGCAGAGATGCGCGCGCAGCCGCATGACGTGTGATTGACGTGCAACTAGAGGGTGAAGGGGACTTGACATTTAGCTCTACATGTGGAGACAGAAGTCTGAGGGGTCATGTCAACCTAATCCCAAATCATATCTAATATCTTATGTTTAAAGATCTGTATTATCCAAAAGGAAAGGTCTCTCGGACGGAATCTTATTCTATACTGACTGTTAGTGCGTGTACGAGCGTCTAAGTGTCTACATGAGATGCGAGGGGGCAGGAATCTTCCATGGTAACAGGGGCTATGAATTACTTGCATGAGGACAGTGAGGCCTGGCCCCTTGCACGGCAGCTGGAGGAATGTTTACCTAAACTACTAGACAGGAATGCATCGGATGAGGAGCGGAGCAGATAATCTTGAAGGTGAAATACAGTTTTTGGCAGGCAACAGGCTGGATCAGGCACCGTTAGCCGCGCAGGGAGTAGGACAAAGTTCATGGATACAGATGCAGGCTCGGACTGGAGCTTTCAGAGGCAGAAGGCAGGGAAAGGCTTGATGGCAGAATTCAGGGCCTACTCGCCTGAGTCTGTAAAATGTGGAAAGTGAACCACATAAAGTCGGTGGCCTTTCATACTTAGGAATGGCATATCTGACCCATTCATGGCGGATCTGAAAGAGGACATGTTGACGGTGGAAGCACATGTATTTGCGTCTTCAAAACTGGAACTGGAGGGAACATACATGTACTTATAGCATGCACATGGAGCCGTTGGGGTCTACGATAGGGGACATAACTGATCACAAAATTCATATTTCCTCATTCCCTCCTTGTCCCCTACGGACCCTCAGGAGATATCGATCTTCATCAATCCATCGATTTGTTCATATAGCATCATTTGTTCTTCTTTCTTCTTCCGGGATCTTGAACGAAAACTTGGCTGCGGGATACACGATGTGGCACACAGACCACAAATCGCTGGCCCACATTGTAGACATAAGCAGCAACTGAATAGTATGAGAAAGCCAATACCTAGGAAGGATAGGATCCTCCATCCCCAGGCTGACAACACGCTCCAGAACCAACCGGACCAAGTCCAGGTGCCTGGACTCTGGTGTATCTGGCTCACAATCTTATGAAGGCGAGTTATGGCTTTATATACTGACGGCGAATTTTCTGGTATGAAAACACAGCAACTTGATCCGATGACCCTACAAGCTCCGCCCCTATCGGCCAGGATGACGTCAAGGACAAGACGATTTTGAAGCACAACAATGCGCATAGCAGACTGCTCTTCTGTTAAATTGCCTAAGGCGGAAGTAGTCTCGTTTACTACTGCTTCAAGGGTTCTAGTTAATCTACGTATCAGTTTACTATTAGTGACTGTTCCTATATAAGGAAAGAAACCTTTATTGAAATCTGTGTATTGCTCCCATGCCGTTTCAGTGTAATCGACAATCGGGAGATCTCTCTGTTGTCCATTGTGTACTAAATGGGTATTTCTGTGATAATCAGGAGGAGCTAGGAAAACAGGTGGCAGAAGGAATGCTATGTAACAGGTACCATTCCAATCTAGAGGTAGACGTATATATGCGGTCTGGCCACATATGAAGTAGGAATGACGGGAAGCTCTAAATGTAGATTTGCCTTGATCACTGAATTTTATCACAGTGGTGCATTTACTATGGCCCATGTGTATGGAACCATTCTTTCTTACACATAATTCCCCTTTAACTGGGAATACTGACATAGCGGGCAAGATTGGTGTGGCTTCGGATTCAACATTCAGGATCATGAGGTTAAGTGTAAAATTACCTAATCCATATACTTCATTTTCTAGATCAGTTCCTGTTCTTTTGGGAAGTCCCTCCTTGTTAGGGTAGCAGACTTTAAGCAAAACTAGGTTCAGGTTTCCCCATACCCAGTTGTCTTGATAAACTACTGAATTTGAATCTAGGGAATTAATCAAACTAAACCATGCTCCACAGGAGCCATTGTGTGTGAACGGATATGGAAAGAGGGGCAAAACTCCCTTATAGTTCTGATAGGGAGGGAGTCGGCCACATATCCAACAATTTGTAGCATTGCTGGTCTGATGGGAATGATGTAACATACTAATAAAAGTGTTGTTGCGCAGCGCAAATCTATAAGACAACTCATGCGGAGGTAATTCGCTAAAAGAATGTTCAGCAGTAACATTGTAAGCATGTTTAGAAATAGGGTAATACATGTGAAGCAATATACTAGTTACAATGATCAAAAAACTTAGAAAAAACAGAATTAATAGTGTTACTGTGCAATGACTACGAAGTGATTTACAATACGCATGCTTTTTAAGCTGCATCTGTTGATTTCTTTCTCTATTCCGGTCTAGAGGATACATGTCAGAGACAAAGTCAACCGATTCACCTTGGAGAGGACTTAAACAATCAAATTGTCTGACTTGCTAGACCTCAATTTTAGTTTGTACAGTTCTGGTTTTGACTGCTCAACCAAGGGGAGCTTTGAGTCGGTCTGTGAGGGAATGCAGGGCTGAGTGTTCACACTGGACGGTAGTCCATAAAATTTCTTGATATGACTCGAGTGCAACCACCCTTTACGTCCCTCGATCTTCACGGCTGTCCTTGTTGTTAGTAGAACGAGTTTAGGCGATTTCCACCTAGGCTCCAGTTGGGTCTTTCGGTCGAAATTCCGTACCAGAACCAGGTCACCTGGAACCACGTCATGGGGCTTCACCTCAGTGTTTTTTTTTTTTTTTGTTTTTTTTTTTTTTGTTTGAAACCGTTTATTGCAGTTTATAGAAGTTACAGGTATGGGCCTACAACCACCCGGCCGGCCGCTAGAGCATCAAAAACATATTACATACATACAGCAAAAAATTCTCAGCGGTGCACGGTAGGAAAACAGGAGTGATCGATGGTGCAGGTCTCCAAGCTCCATGCCCACAGTACGGTTCCATTTCTAAATACAAAACAACATAAACAAACCACAACCGCAAGGCAACCCTCGATCCAAAGTGACAACACGTGCTCCATAAGTGGGGGATCCACACCAGCAGCAAAATTCTGAAGAGGGGGACGGGAGTAGATCAGGGACTGGGGGACCGCGCGCCCGCGGCCAAGGGAGGGGCGCCATCTAAGGAGACGGAGCCGGCGAGGCCGCCGGTAGCAGCGGCGGCTCACAAATACCCCCGCGGTAGGCGTTCCAGGGGCCCCAGAGTTTCATCCACGCCCCAGGCTTACCCCTCGCCACATACACCACCTTTTCACGAAACATACACCAATCCATATGCTCTTTCCAGGCCGACACCGCAGGGGGCCTCTGGGATCCCCACAATTGGGCAATATCACGCTTGGCTATCATGTATCCCAGAGTCACCCACCGCGCCTGCGGGACCGAGTAGTCATTTGGTTCCCAGACATTCAGCAAGCATCTCCTCGCTTCAGGCAGCAGCGTGACACGCGTAACCATTCGTAGAACCTCATGCACACCACGCCAGAATCGCTCCACCTTCGGGCACTCCCACAGTATATGCATGAAAGTCGCCAACGCACCACAGCCACGCTTACACATTCCATCACCAGCAAAACCCATACGTAAAAGCCTTGGCCCCGTCACGTAGACCCGGTGAAGGATCTTGAGCTGGACGAAACGAAGGCGAGCCGGGATGGCCACCTCTTTCGGAGAGGCCACCGCGGAAATCCAATCCTCGTCGTCCAGCTCCAGCCCGTCGGCAACCCACGCCTCGCGGAGACTGGTCAGCAGACACGATCTATCGTTAATCAATTCACCTCAGTGTTATCGGGAAAAGCTGCAGCTACCTGTGAACGACAAGATTGTAGTGCAGACATCAAGGAAGCCAGGTAATCTGTCAGCATATTACAGTCAATATCAGTGATTTTGCGAGGTATAGGCGTCCCCCACATATTTGGTGGTCTACCGAAGATCACCTCGTACGGGGATAGCCCTGTTCGAGAATGTGCTACCATTCTCATGTAAAAGAGTGCAACTGGTAAGGCTACTATCCAATCGACACCTTTTTCTCTACATATTTTGGACAACCTAATTTTCAGAGTCTGATTATGGCGTTCCACGAGACCTGCTGCCTCGGGATGTCGGACACAGTGGAATTTCCATTGGTAGCCTAACAAAAGGGAAACGTGTTTCATTAGTTCGGATGAGAATGGCTGGCCGTTATCTGAGTAGACAACACGTGGTAAACCATACCGTGGGAAGAATTCTCGAACTAACTGTTTGGCAGTAGTCGGGGCAGTGTAATCTGAAACCGGGTGGGCTTCTGTCCAACGGGAAAGAGCACAGACAACTACGAGAACATATTTGAATCCTCGACATCGTTCCATCTGGATATAATCCATCTGGAGGACTTCAAAAGCATGATCGGGAGGTTGAAATCCACCCTGCTCTACGGGGATGCTTTTACCTGGATTAAACTGACAACATATCATACAGGTACGTACTTTCTGTTTGGCTGCTGCTCGTAAGTGTTTGTTGAACCAAATGTGTTGAATACTATCTAGCATAGCTTTTTCTCCTAGGTGCGCTGGACTATGTATTGTGTTAATGATGACTTGAACCATGGAGTCAGGAAGAAACCATATAGATTTTTCCTTCGTCATCCATCCTTGATCCGTTTGGATCCCTCCTAATTCAGTCCATTTCTTTATTTCTTCTGGTGTAGCATGTGTCTGTATGTCAATTATATCAAGGGCGGGATCCTTAACTGTCATGCAATGTGTTGGTGTCGGAACTATTGTCTTTGTCGCGTCAGTTGTATGAGTCTGGTTCTGAGCAGTCTGTTTAGCTGTTCTGGCAGCTAGGTCATTACCCTGAGAAATGATATCGGTAACTTTTGTATGAGCTTTGCATTTCATAATCGATATTGCAGTAGGTAGATGAATCGCGTCTAATAGGGCTTGAATGAGGGGTCCGTGTTGGATGTGGGCACCGTGAGAAGTTAAATAACCTCTCTCTCGCCACAGCACGCCGAAGTCATGGACGACTCCGAATGCATAACGTGAATCTGTGTATATGTTAACTTTCTTATCTTTGGCTTGAGTACAGGCTTGTGTCAGAGCGATGAGCTCTGCTGCTTGAGCTGACAAAGTGTTAATACAATTTGTTTCAATGACTTCAGTGTCTGTTGTGACTGCGTAAGCGGCCACTAACTCTCCTGTACTTGATCTCATACATGAACCATCTACATACAATGTCAGGTCTGGGTCTGATAAAGGGATATCTGTCAAGTCTTGTCTGGGTTTCGTCGTGATAGTAATGACTTCAATACAATCATGTGCTAATGGATCTGTTCCATTTACTGGCAAAAGTGTGGCAGGATTTAACGTATTACAACGTCTGATTTCTATGTGTGGCTGAAACAATGTTAATTCATAACCGGTGAGTCTCGCTATAGTCAAGTGTTGTGTTTGTGTGCGGTTCAAGAGAACCTCTACTGCGTGTGGTACTTGTACTGTCAATTGATGTCCTAACACTATGGCATCGCTTTGTCTGATTGCTAAAGCTGTTGCTGCCACTGATTTCAGGCACGCAGGAAGAGCCTGAGCTACTGGATCTAATGTACTAGAGAAATAAGCACATGGTTTGTGTGATCCTCCTTGTTCCTGAGTGAGTACTGACAAGGCAGTACCTTCGCGTTCTGTAACAAATAGTGTAAAAGGCTTACTGTAACATGGTGTTGCTAAAACAGGTGCTTGGCATAAAGCTTTCTTTAAGCTTTCAAAAGCATGTGTATGTTCTTGAGTCCAAGGGAGGACAGTCGATGTGGCTGCCTCCTGTGTCGTCAACTGGATGAGTGGTTTTGCTAGAAATGCATATTGAGGGATCCACTGCCTACAGTATGAAGTGAGGCCTATAAAAGCCCACACCTCCTTTTGTGTCTTGGGTGGTGGCATGTTAGCGATTAACTGGATGCGATCAGGTGTAAGCTGTCTTCCCTCCTTGGACAGCGAGTGCCCAAGGTAAACAACTCGCTGGACACAGAATTGCAGCTTAGAAGGGGACACCTTGTGCCCCTTGTCGGCCAGAAATTTTAAAACCGTCAGTGACGCTTTTTCACATTCAGGTTCGCTTCGGGCGGTGATCAGCAGATCATCGACATATTGAAGCAAGGCAGTGTTAACTGGCATGTGGATACTGTCAAGTTCTCGTTTCAGTGCTTGGCTATAGATGCTGGGGCTTTCTGTAAATCCTTGAGGTGCGCGTGTGAATTTAAAACTTCGTCCATTTAAACTGAATCCGAACAGATATTGACTTTCCGGATCTATTGGGACGCTAAAGAAAGCATTCTTGAGATCAATTACAGTGAAGAACGTTGCTTCTGAATCAATAGCAGTTAGTAATGAAGAGATATCTGGGACCACAGGGTATTGTGGTACAATACATTTATTTAATTCGCGCAGATCAATAACTAATCGATATACTGGTGGTGCTTTTGGATCCGTTCTTTTAAGAATCGGAATTATTGGGGAATTACATACATTGGAGTCGGTTTCAACAACCACTCCTTGTGTAATGAGCTCGTCAATGATTTGCAGCAAAGCCACAACAGCATCTGGTGGTAACTTGTATTGTCGCATTCGTGGTAGTACTACTCCTGTTTTTAGTGTGACTCGATATGGTGTAATGTTCATGCAACCAACATCAGTGGGGCCTTGTGCCCATAAATGCGTAGGTAAACTCTGCAGCCGGTGATCCATATCTCTGGACACGTAGTGACCTTTAAAGTCACGTAAAAATAGTCGTACTCCTTCCGGAGAACAACATATTATAGCTCCTAGAGCTTTCAATGTTTTTATACCTAACAAGTTTTCTGGACATGATTTAGTAAGCAATAAATCTGTAGTACGTGTCAATGGACCAACCGTGAGTGGAAGAGGTTGTGTTACGTCATTAATTATAGGTTTTCCTGAGAATCCAAGGGAAATATTTTGTGAGCCTGAGAGGGGTGCCCCTGGAACTTCACTGCGTCGTATAGTTGTTCTGCTTGCCCCTGTATCAAGTAAAAACGTTGTCTTCCCCTAATAGTTCACTATGTACATAAGGTCCCTCTTGATCTACAGGAACCTCAATAAGGGGTAAGCCAACTTCCCTCTCTAGGCTATTTCATGTGTATCGCTGATAATCGGGATAATCTGCTTGTGCATACTGATACATCTGTTGCGTTGTTGCTTGTGTGGCAGCAATAGGCTGCGCTTGTGGTGGTGCCACGGTCTGTTGTGGAGCTGTCTGTTGCGGAGCTAGTTGTTGCGGAGCTGACCTAGATTGTGCATGCTGAGGGATTTGTTGTTGATTCTGATCCTGTCTAGGGGGACGTGGTCTTTCCTGGGTTCTACCTGTGGCAATATTATGTTTCAGGACTGGACAATCGTGTATATAATGACCTTGTTGTTTACAATAGTTACATGTCCCTTTAACTGGACCTGTTGAATCACCCTTTTGATGACCATCAGCTGGAACTGACTGAGCAACAAGCATTTTCATTTTTGTATCTTTCATACGTCTTTGTTCATGTTCTTGTTCTTCTCTAATTCTATTGTGGTGATATTGTAACATTTGTAACATCTGTGACGGGGTGTTACCTTGCCAAGTACTTTCAAATTTCAATACTCTATTCTTAACTTGCGGTAGGGAATTTTCAACTAATTTTGTCACAAACAGATGTGGATATGACTCGCTACTTGCTTTTATGCCACTATTTATACCAAAACATTTTTCAAATCGGGAATAGAAATCACTAGTGTCTTCATCTTGCTTTTGTTTACAGGCTGAGATTGCACCCCAGTCCTCCTTTTTCGTAGTTAATAAGCGTGGCAGTACCTGCACTAGTAATCCTGGTAGTGCTGTAGTCTTTTCCCCAAGCCCTGCTCCTGCAGCTCGGGCCTTTTTCTTCGTTTTCTAATGCTGTCCAATCTATCTTTTGGTCTCCCACCTCCCATTCCTTTTCTTTGAGTTTCTCGTAAACACCGGCAGGCATCAACACTTTCAATATTTTCATAATGTCGGGGTAGGTATACTCTCCCATGAGTAACATGTCTTATCTCGCGGTGGAAACCTGCTGGATCCTTGTCATGGCTGGGTACTACTTTCTTCATTTCTAATAATTCAATTTTAGTTATAGGTGTGTACACAAACACGCGTGTAAAGTTATTACCTTCACCTCTGATTGGGTGTACTTCGCGTAACGGATTCAGTCTATCTATGTGATACATTTTTCTTCCCATAGTGGGAACTGGAACGTGTTCTGGGCACACGAAAGCTATATACTGGTTTCGAAATTCTAGAATTTCTTTAATTAAATCAGTACCTGACCCTCTCCATTTATTCGTGAGTAGTTCTGTCAATATGTCAGGTAAGGGTCCTGGATCGGAGTGTTGGCTTTTATATAATATAAGGAAGTGTTGAATCATGTATATACTAGCTAAACGCTGTTCGTCTGGGGCAAGATTCAGAAACGTGTGTGCTAGTGCATCATCACTGTATTTACTGGGACTGTCAGCCCATTGTACTGCTGACCTAGCTAATTCTTGTTCATCCATGGAATCGAGCATATGGTACCCCCTTCGGTCTCGGAGTAATTTATCAGCGGCTTGGAATAGGTGTTCAGGGGACCTTGCATTTAACATAGGGGTTTGAAAATGTCTATTACATTCTGGACGTATCGGACGTATCGGATCATTAAAGCTTCTAGCATTATTATGGGTCTTCCTCTACCTACATAAGCTATCGTTTCTAATTGTTCTGATTCTTGCTCCTCTTCTTCCTCTGATTCAATTCTATCTGCTTCTCGTCTTTCTTTATGTATTCGTTCTACTTCCTTGCGGATCTTTCGATACATGGCGATTATACACGCCTGTTTATCATGTTTCTCGTCTGATATGTTCTGACCCCATTTGGCAAGTTTTTGTATGGTATCATGATCTGCCCCAGGCCTGTCTTGGTTCCTGATCACGCAGTTTATGAAAAAACGTAATAGTTGTCTTTGGACATCCACTTTCTGGTATTCCATAGCTTCGTTAATGCTCTCTGGACCTCGCCCTGTTTGGACAAAGTGATATATATTGTCTAGGTGCTCAACCATTCCTGGTATCGTCATTAAATACAATGTAGCTCGTCGTATACGTAGTGATGATATTAGCAATCTGTCCTGTTTACCTGGCACTGGATCGTATCTACAATCCACAAGATGTTCTTTAAACATGTCGGATGTCGCTAGTTGGGGTGTACGTTGGAGTGCTAAATCTCTAAGGGTCTGTTTATTTCGCGGCGGTGTGGCAAACATGTCTGTCGTACCTCCTGTAGCACCATCTGAGGTGCTGGGCAAGAAAGGGTTCGTTGGACGTAAGATAGAAATTGTAGATGCGGGAAAAACAGTAGAAACGGACGGACCTGTGGGAATGGGCGTAGGAGTTTGTTGTTGCGGGGATAAAGACGGATGCTCTTGGTGTTGGACACCATCGGCAAGCGGTGTGTGTGGGGTGGAATTAGCATACTCGGGAGCTACGTCATCTAAATAGGAGGAAAGGAAAACGTCTTTTGCTGTTTTAGGATGTGTTTTGGGATGTGCTTTTATCGGGAGCAATGGAGGAGTCAAGTCTTTTGGTATTTCCAGGGTAGCCTTAGGTAATCCTTCGGCCAGAAGAGGATACATACCATTCATAAGAGTGTTTCTTTGTCTATCTACTTGTTCTGATTTTACTCGGGTACCTTCCTCAATTAATAGATTTTCTCGTGCTTTATTTGAATTCTCTCTACCTTTCTCTTCCTGTCTGAGCGCTTTTTCTGTACGTCTATATGATTCTTTACGCCATAATTCAATGGCATCTTTCTGTGACTGTCTGGCTTTCTTTTTCCATAATTCTTCTTCTACTCTCATGATGCAATCTGCATCCCAGGTCCCCGCTGCGGGCCATCTCTGACTTTCTGGTAAATCCTTGGTGTAGTCCACCCATAAATCAAGAAATAATACGGCATCTAGGCCATGCTTATGATACATAAAGTACCCTGGGGTGTCCCTAGGTGGGATGGGAACAGCTTCTTCGAGTACCCCTTTTCTAGTTTTGATCTGTCTTAATTTCGAAAAGAGCGGCATTTTTAGATCTGGTTACTTAATTTTGAACACACTTGATACAGTAAACACAATAATGAACAGTCATTCACACCACAATGTATAGAACGTATTAAAACATTTAACACTTAACAGTTTTAACGAACGATGATAACTAATAGAAAACTAGCTACTGACATAATACTGACACTAAATAATACTTAATTATATGCAAGACATTCTAGATATACTGCTAAACAGTACAGATACACTGCTGAAACAGTGCAGACCGGATTTGTGTACCCAAACCCGTCTTGACCGGCACAGACTATGTGCACGTTTAAATGCCTCCCCGGCAATGGTACTCACCGGGTAGCTCGGAACGGAAGGCCTCGGAAACTGAACTGAAACTGGACCGGACTGGACTCGACTCGACTGGACTCGGAACTTCGGAACCTGGTGGGCCTCTGTATACCTCGGATCTTGCTCTCTTAGCTAGGCTCTGGTCGGGATACTTCGCACTTCTCACCGCCTCGTCTGGGTGTTGATCGCAGCCTCAGTCACCCCCGCTTGGCCGGAGGGAGATACAGGAAATCCTGCAGGTACGCGTTTTTGTCCGTTCAGCTGTGGCAGGAGACCGGGCCTGCAACGCACCTCCGGCGCGTGAGATGAGAAAGTGTCCCTATTCGGGCGCCAATTTATGTGGTAAATATTTCATTACCGGTACTATTTTTTATGCGGTAAAGTCTAGTAAGAATAACTCAGTAAATATAAGAGGCAGAATCCGTGGTATTAGAGGTTCTAAAAGGCTTTATTCCTCTACAAAGGAAATACAATTCGAACTGCAGGCTTCACATTCCATCACCATGAGGGTTCAGGAAGGAAGGCAATACATTATTGACAGGTAATCACTTTTATAAGAAATGCATTATAATGGAACAGATGCAGGAGGCGTGACAGTTGATAAGATAGACAAAATATGCATACGTAACCAAAAAGGCGGACATATAGGCGTAACTTAGAAAACGTCATTATACATGATGTCACAAGTGGGTGTATCCATAAGAGAATCCTGCAATGTCAGCAGAAATATTTGGCAGAGATGCGCGCGCAGCCGCATGACGTGTGATTGACGTGCAACTAGAGGGTGAAGGGGACTTGACATTTAGCTCTACATGTGGAGACAGAAGTCTGAGGGGTCATGTCAACCTAATCCCAAATCATATCTAATATCTTATGTTTAAAGAACTGTATTATCCAAAAGGAAAGGTCTCTCGGACGGAATCTTATTCTATACTGACTGTTAGTGCGTGTACGAGCGTCTAAGTGTCTACATGAGATGCGAGGGGGCAGGAATCTTCCATGGTAACAGGGGCTATGAATTACTTGCATGAGGACAGTGAGGCCTGGCCCCTTGCACGGCAGCTGGAGGAATGTTTACCTAAACTACTAGACAGGAATGCATCGGATGAGGAGCGGAGCAGATAATCTTGAAGGTGAAATACAGTTTTTGGCAGGCAACAGGCTGGATCAGGCACCGTTAGCCGCGCAGGGAGTAGGACAAAGTTCATGGATACAGATGCAGGCTCGGACTGGAGCTTTCAGAGGCAGAAGGCAGGGAAAGGCTTGATGGCAGAATTCAGGGCCTACTCGCCTGAGTCTGTAAAATGTGGAAAGTGAACCACATAAAGTCGGTGGCCTTTCATACTTAGGAATGGCATATCTGACCCATTCATGGCGGATCTGAAAGAGGACATGTTGACGGTGGACGCACATGTATTTGCGTCTTCAAAACTGGAACTGGAGGGAACATACATGTACTTATAGCATGCACATGGAGCCGTTGGGGTCTACGATAGGGGACATAACTGATCACAAAATTCATATTTCCTCAAGGGGCTACTTTGTGAATGTGTGCTTCTTGAGACCATAGGTAGTATTAAAATATTTTCTGAAGGCAAAAAAATCTGACAATGGCCAAGCAGCTCCCAGAACAATAAAGTTTTGCATAAGCCATGACAAGACAAGCTTTGACAAATAGGACTAGCGATCACTACAAGCCTTTTGCCTTTGCAAATGGTTGTTTAGCCAGATTCTAGTTTTTTCCCCCTGTCTAACTCAGATACGTTTTTCGTTTGAGCCTAAGGGCAGCGCGCATGTGCTGCTCGCTCTGCGAGGCATGCTAAATTGAAGTATGGTCTTGAAGCCCCGCCCACTCTCCACCCATATTGGTCACTGGCTTATGCAATTGCCCTTCGTAAATGCTGGCTTCTGATTCATACATAGGCTTGTTAGTCCCTCCTTAGTACCGCCTTATCTTAACTTGTAACCTCCCACGAGGACTGGCCCTTTTACTTCAGTTGTTACACTTTCTGCTTTAAAAGTTGGTGAGAACTATTTTCTTTATTGCTCTTCCCCAATTCCACACAAGCCATCGGAGCACCCGCACGCTTGGTTTTAAACAGTGATCGTTTTATTTTAAATTACAGCGAGGTCCGCTTTATGGCGGCCGCGCTTATTTAATTATTTAATATACGGCGCGGTCCGCATTCACTTTAGCGCCTGCGCCTTTTTATTTACCAGCGCGGGCCGCTTACACTTTAGCGGCTGTGCCACAGAGCTTTTGAAATTACTTTCCCCCCCGAAACTTTGGGTGAAAGCACCATATGCGCTTTCACTATAATGGTGGCCACGTCCCTTTGTTCAGACGCTGCTCGCGGTAACCTGAATATGAGAGCAGTGTCTAAAAAAGGGGGCGTGGCCACCATTATAGTGGTCTCGCATTTGCAAGAGTTTGAGCTCTTGGTATTAAAAACAACAATGCCTTTTATAATTGTGTCCCTTTTAAAAACAAATAAATAAAAGCATTGTCATTTTCAATGTCAATAGCTTAAAACGCTCGCAAATGCGAGACCTATTGCACTGAAAATGCTTGTTTTAGTTGTCTCTCAACTAAAATTGCCACTGCTGCATGTCATTGCCATAATAAATTAACAGGGGCTGGAGTGTGCTCACTCCTTGGACATTGAAGTATGCTGTGGTATTAGGTATGTGGCAAGGTAAAGTAGTACTTTGTTTTGTTTGTATTTTTTAAGTGTCTTTGGAGAAGCTGCATCGATAAGCTAACTGCTTTTTAGCTTTTTTACTATTGCACGCATTTCACAGACACATAAACCCATCAATGGACTTAGAACTATATATCTGCCTTCTATGTAGCACAGTGTTTCAAAGGAAGTTTTTAACAGGTTTTAGAGAGTCAAAAGAGATGGCATCTTGGTGGATGACTGCTACCCAGGCCCCATCTTGGGTTGTGGAGGACAGCTCTGAGTCAGGATCACATACTGAGACAACATCTAAGGAAGAACAAAATGGAGCAGAATCTGTAAACAATTTAATTTTGCAGTCAGCAGAGTTCAATCCGATGACTAGTCTTACACTGATTCTGAGGAACATGGTCCTGGCACCTGCGATGTCCCTTCGCAAGCATAATCTGTGAATCAGAGAGCCAGAATCAGGGTAGAACAGCCTAGAGAGCAGACATGTGTGGCGACCAGCATAGACAGAATTGCTCCCTTATCAGCTCCCAATTTAGTGCAACTTCAAATTCCCCCATTCAAAGCAGACTCTGAATATACAATCAATACAGCAACGTTTTTGCCTAATGTCTACTTCCATCTCTTTTTAGATGTGGACTTCTTTGAGGAAATTGTGCATCAAACAAATCTGCGTGCCAAACAGTTTCTGAGGGAGCATGGCAGAGCTGAGGCCTCATTCTAGGACACACTGGTGGACTGCCAATTCATTTGCGAAGTTGAAAACAATTTGGGGCCCTAAGCTTGGGGATAATACACAAACCAAGTGTACCGTTCTACTGGTTTACCTACACTGATTGGGTAACATCCAGCTTTGCGCTGGTCATTAGCAGAGATCGGTTTCTGCTATTGCAGCGTATGCTGCATTTCAATGATAATTCTGCTATATTGTTCCAAGACCACCCAGACCATGACAAGTTGTCCAAAACTCCGCCTGTTGCATAACCTTTGTCTGTCAAGTTCCAGAGATTTAAACTCCTGGAAAGAACATAGCCATTGAGGAGTCCTTGATTCTTTACACAGGACAGCTGTTGTTTAAGCAGTACCATACAGAGCAAAAGAGCTGGTCATGGCTTCAAAATGTATATGCTCTGTGATAGCTCTACTGGTTATACATACAGCCTAAGAGTGTATACGGGGGAAGGATTCCACTCTAGATCCTGTAGGTTGGCCTTCCATGCTAGGAGTCAAAGCAAAGATTGTATGGGAGCATGTCCAACCACTCCTTCATGAAGGGTACTTTTATGTGGACAACTTCTTTACAGGAGTAGAGCTGTTCTGCGTGTTGAACAAAGCTGGCACTGTGACATGCGGTCCAGTTTATTGTCGCAGCAAAGGATTCCTGCAGGAGCTTGTTTGTAAGAAGCTCAAAAAATTCCAGAGTAGTGTATTGCATTCCAACAAACTACTCACAGTCAAATTCTCCAATCCATGATGAGAGCACTTCCCCATTCACAGTTGACCGAAGTTTACTAGCCCACCTTTATTATAACAAGTACATTGAAGGAGTGGATAAGAATGACCAGGTACAGCGCAAGTCGTAATACTCGCACATGGTATAAGAAGCTGTTTACTAAAGCACACAAAAAGAGATGGATTGATTGGCAATTACTTGGGGCAGCATCCTAGTCCATTATTATTATGCACACTATGCACCTCAGTTTGGAGCCAACAATATACAAATCAGTCTTGACCCCGCTCCAATGGGAGCAGTCCAGACCCAAGTGCCAATCCAGGTCTTACCTGAACCGAAATGGAAGCAACGCAGGACTCGTTTCGTCCTGAGTATGGGCTCATCGGCCAGGTATAGCTTGGTTCCAGTGACACAGTGTATACGGGACCCACATCTGGGCATCACCCGTCCCACATGGAGTGACATAATAAAGCATAAAAAAAGTGATGGATAGAATGCTTGAATTAATTCCAGTCACTGGTATTAACTCTGGGTCATACGATGGATTGGGACGTGGCCCAAGCGATTGCCAGTGGCAGAGATTAATTTAAGAATTTCATCCATCACCTTGTTGTTTATGCAAAGGAAGCTGTTTACCCACCTGATCTGCTACTTTGGTATGCGACGGGTACGCAATACCAAGCCGCGCGTTACGTCATCTAGGTATGGGGTCGTGTCCGCTGCGGGTTGTGTATGCGACAACTGCACGCTGCCAGGCCCTGTGTTACGTCAGACGTATAGTGCTGCGCTGGGTACGCCATTCCCTCATTTTTATTATGTCTCAAAACTATATCTACATAACTTTAAAGTGTATATGAGAGCAAGCGATAATCTAAAATATTTTAAACATTTGCATATTTCTAACTGTAATAAACGTATATAATGGTATTATTTTCTGAAAATCGCGTCGGTTGCAGCCTCCTTGCGCGCTCGCTGCGGGATTCCCATGTGACCTTAAAGAAAAACATTTGATTGGCTCACAACATTTCCCATTGTAACAGTGGGAGGACCCCACCCATTTTCGCCATTCTCTCTACAGCGTTTGATGAGACTCCTCTTCTGCTTACAGAGCTTTTTTGAAAACTTTTTGCTATGTACACATATCTGACAGTACACACAACATGCAGCTATCATCTCCATCTATATTCATGCTCTGTAAAGCAGCCTTCCACCTATGATAGCCATGCATCTAAAAGCTACATAACAGGACTTTTCCCCACTGCCAGAGGTAACATGGTTGCCTACGCTGTCCACATCACAATCTAATGTGGTACAGCCCAGGGGCAGTATCATGCATAGATAATGAACACACGGACACAGATAAATAGTGGAAGTGGGTACGGGCACGTGCGCTCGACTCCTTTTTATTACCAGGGTCACATATCCAGTGACGTCTGTGCTGGATGCGTGTGTGGTGAGTGTAAACCAGCCCTCAGGGAATGGTTGCTACTAGCATCAACTACAACAGTAATCATTGGATCACACACACAGAGATTCAACAATAAAAGGGTCAATAGTTAGTGCTGCAGTAAGGTAGAGACAGTAGATGTAAAATAATACAGAAAAGATTCTATCGTAAAAAAACCATAACTTGTGGTATACTGAGATACAGGCAGTAGATCTGAAATAATACACAAACAGATTGTATCATAAAGGGTCCAGCAGTTCTAGTGCACTCGGATAGCCACATCAAAAGCATTCAGCATGTGCACAGCCAGCGATGAAGCGTGCTGCGAAAGGGACGTACTAGCAGCAATGTCTGTTGCCATCAACACTGCATCATCTGCAATAGCGACTCGATCTCAATTGTGAACACTGCTGTCTGCAGTGTAGGACAGAGAGAGGGGTCAGCAAAGACCCACATCTACGTATGGTGGACTTGAGCTACACAGTTTGTCGTACGCAAAGCAAGAAAAAGCATGTGCGGAGCCTGCGATGATGCGTATGCATAGTGCGGACAGAGCGCACTGCAGCAATGTCTTTTCCTACAGAACTGCGCCATCTACAATACCGACTCGATCTGAATTGTGAACACTGCTGTCTGCAGTGTAAATTGAAGGCATTAGTCACACACACATCCATTAATACTTTTTCTCACTTCCTCTTCCCAAAATACAACAACATAAATTACAGAAAACTTTGCAATAAATAAATCAAAACAATTCGAATTGCGATTTCTACTGTCCACAGTGTAGACTATTCAGTGTTCCTTTGAACTTGCAAGATCAATTTCACCATTGTACTAAACATAGAACTCATCTAAAAAAAACTCTTAAAGCAAATATACTAAAAGAATATCCTGTATATTTCAAGACGTAGTTAGTTGCCTACTGAATTCTGTAATTAAACAATCACAACTCGATCTGAATTGTGAGCCCTGCTGACCGCAGTGTAAGCCAGAGGCAGTAGTCATTAACACCTCACAGCCATGTGCCGTTGGATTCGGATGCACGGAGTTGGTTGCACCTGGTCGGAGGGGGTACACAGAAATCATCACAGACTTTAACTTCTGACATCCTCAATCATATAATCAAGACCCCGTTTCAATGTTTGGACCTTCTGTACCGCGGTGTAATCCTCAGACTACAGTCA
This sequence comes from Triturus cristatus, assembly GCF_964204655.1. Taxonomy (NCBI): domain Eukaryota; kingdom Metazoa; phylum Chordata; class Amphibia; order Caudata; family Salamandridae; genus Triturus; species Triturus cristatus. Next base: position 910,495,025 of record NC_140588.1, read on the forward strand.
ACCAAGCCCAATAATCATGTGCAGCAGTTAACTACGGAAGCACAGACACGGACTAATGCACCTCAACGGAAACAGTTCTGTGAAAAGCAAGCAGCAGTTAATATCGGACACCGTCCATTGTGGGATCAAGACACCGTTCCACTGTTAGGACCTAGAGTTGATTGCGCCTGTTTGAAGGGAGTACCTACATCTCCACTTTCAGATGCAGTTCTAACATCGTCCATTGTGGGATCAAGACACCGTTCCACTGTTGGGACCTAGAGTTGGTTGCAGCTGGTCGAAGGGAGTACCTTTCTCTCCACTCTCAGATGCAGTTCTTACATCGTCCATTGTGGGATCAAGACCCCGTTTCACTGTTCGGACCTGCTGTTCCACGGTGTACTCCAGCCACTACAGTCAGCCAAGCCAAATAATCATGTGCAGCAATTAGCTACGGAAGCACAGAGTCTGATGCACCTCAACGGAGGGAGCTCTCTGAAAACCCAGCAGCAGGTAATATCGGACATAGTCCATTCTGGGATCAAGACACCGTTCCACTGTTGGTACCTGTTGAACTACTTTGTTGGTAGTATACAGAGCACTCCACGGTGCTGGGCCTCAGGCTGGGCGCTGTCTGCCTATGTCGCGGTAGCCAGCGTTGATCTCAGGAGCCTTCCCAGCTCGCAGACCTCGGCCCAAAAAGCTTCCACTGGCACGTGGTGGGCCCTCTTTCACATACAACGGTGTCGAAAGGTAAACTGTGGGGCATATGTGCGTCGCAGCGGCCACAACGATTTCTGAGTACCAGCAGGCTGAGAGCATCATTCACGCAGCCACCTTCACTCACGAGGTCAACCTCGTGGCGGTGTAAGCTGCGCAGACCTGGCAGACACGTTCGCCATTCCGAAAGAGAACCACACCCAGAGAAACGTGCATTTTATTCATACCCCTACGCTAGCCTTGCGTACGCCGAGCCAGCCCACTACGCTAAAGATGTGGGAGGGCGGGGGGAGGGAGAATGGGCACGTACGCGCTATGTTTTCAAAATCTTCCCTACTGACTGTACTATTATGGTTCCGTCCACTTTCTACTTCACTCACTAGATCATCAGTGTATGTTCACATGTACATGTGTGCGCTCTGCATACTGAAGTCTGTCCGGCACACCCCCTCAACACTTTGCATTGTATACTTTTATAATCGAGAATCACTTGCCACCTTCGCACATACTTTGCTCCCATCTCTCCCCGCATTCTGCATTGTATAACAGAGGTGCTATGCCAGGTTTGCTTTGGGACATGGCTAGCCACGGCTCCCACAGTACGTAGTGTCGGATAGGTGTACATGTTTGTCATGTTGTATGCGATTATATAAGGTAGCACGTTTATTCACGAGCAGTGGTTTTTCTCATTTACATATCAATAACATGCACTCCTACGGAATGTGAGGTGGCATACCGTATGTCCTTACTGTTTCAAACCGAGTTACTTCCTGTAGCAATGTCTATTCCCACCCATACAAAATAACTCCCAAACTTTAACTCGGCCTGGAATCCCTACTTTGCAAACAGTTTTCATTAAACTAAGCAAACTAAAGTGCTTTTCTTCAGAACAGAAGTGTCCCTCACTCCTGCAAAATAAATGTATAGCCTTCAGATAGCACAAACTTCCAGTAAAATACAGTCCCTTTTAAATTCAAACCTCCCATCACACTTTGTGAATTATTACCCAATTTTCAACACATCTCACACTCAAGGTCTGGCACACTTTTTTTAATATGGTCTCCTCCGGCCTTCTCACAGTCTTTCAAACTGTTTTTGGTATAATACCACACTTCATTCATTCGATCCTCTCTGGAATAACAGGAACAGTGCCCAAAATTCTCGCTCTCTTTGCGGCCATCCTACTACTATTTTTGCTTGTAAAAAATGACTGCGCTCCCTGTGGTAACAAGCATCTCCGACAGAATACGCCTCTACGCGAAGCTACATCAATACCGTGAAAAAATGGAACACATTTTCGGCTGCCTGCCTCTATCTATTATCAGAGCCAGCTACAACATGACATTTATTTACACATATACAATCTGCATGCAACCCTCTTTCTATTGCAAAACTTGCCCATTCGACTGGCGAATGGATGTATGCCTTGCCAACATCCCAACAATCGCTCCCGATATCCAGCAGGTAATGGAGTATCTTGAAAACCATGAACTCGATTGTTCAGGCAGTAGAGCAATGGCGGATGCAATGCAGAAAGGTATCGTGGCTGAATGGGATTTCCGCGCAGCCGCGAAAGATCTACTGCAACGTACGACCTTTGACAACATCGCAGATTGCCTGACCATTCAAATTGCCGCTCCAACATTCGAGGAACATTACTGTTCCTTCGAAGATATGGATTGGATCACTTCCCTTTTCTCACACGATGGCAACAATGACCTCTTGGAACATTACGCATCTCAAGCCGCTGAAGAACTTCCGGACTGCAATCTCCAAGACTTGTAAGAAATTCACGTTCTTCTCAAGCCGCTGAAGAACTTCCGGACTGCAATCTCCAAGACTTGTAAGAAATTCACGTTCTTCTTGGGATTGATTTTTACCAACTTTGAGTTTTTCCTTTCAATTTTTTTTAATACACTTCAATTGAACTATTTTCATATAATAACTTTCTAAGTATGCTCAGGCATTTGAACTCTGTTTTCATTATTGCCCCTTACGTCTCCAGTCTAACCAGGGATGGGTGATGTATGGCATATCCAAATACGCTATTTACTTCCTAAATTAGCCTAAACCCAACATCCATTTTGAAACCATCTCTATTCTTTGTGCACACGTCTCTCTGCCTGCCTGTTATCCACGAAGCCCGTTCACACAAATTTACTCATCCTCAGCCTCTACTCGCGCGCTGGCGATCAACATCAAAAAACACAACACTGTTTAGGAACTGGTGGGCACAGTGTGCTAATCGTATCCTACCTTTATTTTCATTATAGAATTGAGTCATTTATGTCCAATAGCTATTGTTTATGTCACATGGAACTGTTACATGTAATGTGGAATTCACTAATGCAGCAGCTTCAGATTTGAATATAACAGAATCGGTTGGAGTTTGCCTCAACTCGGTGCCTTAGCTCTTTGCACAAGATTTTTTTTTTGAAAGAGCTGAAGACAATAATGTATCGTTTGACGAGAAGTGTACCTAATGTGCTTCTCAGAAGCACAATTTTGTGTTCCTCCTCAAAGTTCCGATGTGACTAGAACTATTACCAATTCTGACACGCACCAGATTGAATCTACCGTACAAGAGATTGCGGACTGTTCCACTGTTGATAATTTTGTGTTACAACAAAGGAGTACCAGGGTACCGAAGAAGTTTGATGATTACACTTTGCAATTTTTTGTTTTTCTTAAAGGATACATGTGCTACTCGTATCCTACCTTCATTTTCACTATAAAATTGAGTCATGCGAGTGGAATAGGTATTGTTTATGTCACATGGAACTGTAACATGTAATGTGGAATTCACTGATGCAGAAGCTTACGTTTGAATACAGTAGAAGCGGTTGGTATTTGCCTCAACTGAATGCCTTACCTCTTGCACCAGTGGATCCATTTATGGCACTTAAATAAAGACACTCTTTATCTAACTTTCAGACTCCATTGCTTTATTACACACAGCCACTTTCTTAGATACACCCGATTTCACCATTTCTCTTCTGTCGCATTACAACATTTACAGTATATTCTTCACGATTATTTCTTTATTCCTCCTTCCTATCACACACACACACACACACACACGCACGCACGCACACACGCACACACGCACACACACCCGATTTCACCATTGCTCTAATGTGACATTGCAACATTCTGCATTATATTCTTCACGATTATTTCTTTATTCCTGCTTCCTAAAACACTACATTCGAGTTTTCAGAAAGTAGAGGTGAGTAGTTCGCTTCCCACTCCCTGTATCGTATAAACGCATACTAACACTACTTACACAGATATGCTAAGGCGCCCAGTATCCTACAACGGCACTTTACAATAATCAGCTCACGGCTTACACTCACGGTTTCATCCCCGAGTCTTCAGACCAGTACCAGTGAGTAGTTTGCTTCCCACTCCCGCTATACTCTAAACCGGTGGTTCCCAAACTGTGCGCCGCGGCACCCTGGTGCGCCGTTAGAAGTAGCCAGGGGCGCCACGCACAGCTTGGGAAAGTGGAAAAGGTAGCAGGTTCGGAATAATATTTTTGCAATGTGGAAAGTTTGTAGATTGTCTTAGTGGCGCAGAATAACCCATTTGGGACTGTCGTGGGGGATTTAAGAAAGCCTCCCTGTCAGCGTCTACTCTGGATCACATCTCACTCACACACAGCTCTGGTGCGTCCGCCTCCCAGCAGGCACTAAAGAGCAGTGAATGAGTGTGAAAAGTACAGCACCGTGTCCCATTCACACTCAAACACTGCAGCTCTACTGCGGCTGCCTCCCACCAGGCTTACACTGCACCCCCCACCGTCCCCAGCCCTCTGATATTATAATACAGCTGCCCATGGACAGTGGTAACCAGCAAGCACAGATGAACCTGCATTCACTATTGAAGTGCTTTACAATGAGGAGCTCTAACTAGTGCCCCCTAGGACCCGCCTCGCAGATTCCCTGTGCGAGTCACAGTGCTCATGAATGCCGGATACTTTCTGCCTCAGAGAAGTGCACCACAGTCTGAAACCTCCACGCACTTCCATGCCTAAGGCCCCTTGTGTTCTCCCCAGGCCCCCTAGCTGCGGCGGTCCAGATTAAAGTGTCAGAGCGGCTACAGCTGAGCCATGTGTTTGGGGAGCCACTGCCGTCTGAAACTTCACTTGAGAGGAACCTATTGAGTTCTCCCCTCTTCTGTGCCATGTCTGCCATCCCCCCATGTCAGCTCCTACATTGAGGGCATTTGTTTGGCAGTGATGGCAATGCCAGAGAGAGTCCTCGACGGAGGCCCAGCGTCATTGAGAAACAAAGTTGCTAAATTACCAAATTCACTGTGGTAGGTGTGCAGATGTCCCTGTCGCCTTCGTGTTGTGCACAGTATCATATATCATGTATTTGGAGTGCGGGTTGCTGCTACTTGTACGTTTATGGCATGGCTTCGTGATTTCTGCGATTCGTGGGACTTATGGTGATATAGATATGGTTATGCTTTGGGTAATTCTTCTGTGTTATGCATTACCTAACTGCTTCCTATTTATGTCCTGATGTGTGATATATATTGTTTTCCTCACATTTCCAGTAGCCATTGGAGAGAGGGTCTCGCATATGAAAGGAGCATACATGAAGGGGATATCTCAAATGTAGAAGTAGTGCTGCACGGGGGGGTTGTCACAGCCGGTAGTGACACAGAGAGGAAGGGTACCTCTGACTTCAGGGATAAGGGTGCATTTGAGCACCTTTAGGGACTCAGACTAGGATGTGCATCAAAGCACCTTCAGGGACAGAGTAGCCGTGCATTCAAGCCTTTTCAAATCAAAGACAGTGTGTACCTTTGACCATTTCCTTATGGGCCATGGTGGTGCATCTAAGTATCTGTACGGATAAAACGGAGCATCTAGGCGCCTTTACAAGAGTGATGGGCCCCTAAGCATGTTTAGGGACATTGAGCTGAATAAAAACATCTTAGGCAAGAGGGTAAGTCCACACTTCAGAGCTACGTTGTGCTCTAGCTAGGTGGCTGCTCCCAAAATACCAACACAAACGTATAAACGGGGAGATGCACCAAAACAGATGGAGTGAAAAGGAGGTGAATATAAGCACTAACAGAGTCAAGAAAATCCCGGCATAGGTACAGAGAGATTAACACAGGCACCTGAAGACGCAGGAATGTTTCTATGCACTTAGTCACTTAACACCTAAAGTTTATTATTAAACAACTGCTTTCATTTTTATTTTGTTACAATATAATTATAATATGTTCATCGGCTTCATCCCAATTATTTTCATGGAGAAAAATGAAAGTACTTCTGAGTCCGGGCTTACATCCCCCCCCCCCCTCCCCCCTCCCGAAAAAAAGTGACATAATAGGGAGCCGTGGCCATTGGCCAAAATAGGTCAAGGGAGCCGCAGGTCAAAAAAGTTTGGGAACCACTGCTCTAAACGCATACCAACACCACCTGCACAGCTATCCTGCAGCGGCCATTATGCTACAGCGCCCAGACCACATCAGTTTACACCACTCAGCTCACGGTTTAGGTGCACGCTTTCATCCCCGAGTGCACCGGCACCTCACCTCAGCACCCTCTCACTCTCGGCAAAACAGCACTTTCACACCGGTAGGACTAAATACTTCCCACAGACGTTACAGTGCTCCTACCCTCCCCTTTCCTACTTTTTTTGCCCTTTTTCCCCCCTTACTCATTTCAACGGAATCACAAAATGGCGGGCAACACTTCCTAGTTGCAACCGCTCGCACCGCTCACAGCCAATAAGCAGCCAAGCTTATGCTCGTAACGCCTCAGCCAATCAGATGGCAGAATTCCCAAATATCGATATCTGTAAATTTTGATATTTCTCCATAACTAGTGAACAGATTTACACCAAATAAACAAAAGCGTGCTTTCTAGACTAGGACCCTTCTCCCTGACAAATTTGGGGCAAATCCGTTCACCTGTTCGACCTGTAGCCTTGTCTAAAATTTCCTATGGAGAAAACAAGTTTTGGGACCCCCCTTTTTGCTCGGACCCCCTTGACGAATCACCCCCAAACTTCCCACATAGGAACGGATATGAACAAATAATTAGTTTGGAAAATTTCATGAAGATTCATCAAACTACCCCAAAGTTATAAGCAAAACAAAAAATGCTCTTCCAATGGAAACTTGGTCCTAACTAGAACTACCCAATGGTGACTGCCAGTAGGATATATATATATATATATATATATATATATATATATATATATATATATATATATATATATATATATCTATATCTTAAGTGCGGTCTATTCCTTTGCTGAGCGAGGGAAATCTGAGCCTGATATATTATATTATATATGTTGTTTACCGCAATACCACCACAAAAAGACAGATGCCTTTCCTTGACTTACAGTTGACCATCATTGAAAGTCTTACTGCTGAAGAAGCAGTAGCCTCAACTTCATCTGCTGTTGAGGATGTACCACGGTCACATCTTGTCGTTGCAGAATCTACTCTAGGCAAGGAAAGAGACTGGAGACTCGCTTTTACTGTCCATAGTGTCCATCTCAGCAAGGCCTATGCTTTTCAAAATGCTTTACATAGTACCATACAAAAGTGAAGTATTGGGAAATTGACTGAGGTGTCCTAGTATAAACCTTTCAGTGGCTGTGCATGGATATATATATATATATATATGTATCCATGCACAGCCACTGAAAGGTTTATACTATGACACCTCAGTCAATTATGTGCAGTGAAGTGACTTTAATACACTAGTTATATGGCAAACAGAGTATCTACCTCATTCTGATGGCAGCTAAAGGTGTCAAGCGGCCCATAAGCAAGTCAAAGATTTCTCAGCTGGAGGAAACAATTTTAAAGTCTGCTTTTCTAGTGAAATAGTGGCACATGGAGGGTATATATATATAATATATATATATATATATATATATATATATATATATATATATATATATTCACTGAAAAAACCATAGGTTTCACACATGATAGTTAGCGGAAATTTTACTGATAAAAAACCAATGAAATTGCCCCGTTATAGTTAGTGCTGGCAACTATAACTCACGCGACCGCAATCCTCTGCTGATGCTAATACTGTATTTAGACACGTATTTGCCCATGTCTTCTTCCATACATTTTTAGCTATACATATATTACAAATATTTTTTTTTATAAAGACACATATGTCATCAGCAGAAGATTGCGGTCGCGTGAGTTATAGTTGCCAGCACTAACTATAACGGGGCAATTTCATTGGTTTTTTATCAGTAAAATTTCCGCTAACTATAACATGTGTGAAACCTATGGTTTTTTCAGTGAATTTGCAAGGTTTTTTAAGTGCTAATTCCTAACTATAACGTGTGTGAAACCTATGGTTTTTTCAGTGAATTTGTACGGTTTTTTAAATGCTAAGTTACTTTACGCCATTCGAGGCGTGCGCGCCCACTTAACGCAGTGCGTTCCGTGCACGGTTTTTATCAACTTTAATAAGCCCTGTACATTTGGTGGCCTTCGGCCACCAAAAGCACAGGGGGTGGGGTCAATGTGGATAGTGTTTTTTTTATTTCGATTTTATAATTTCATGTTGCCAAAATATCGTTTTTTTACTGATGTAATAAGCCCTGTACATTTGGTGGCCTACGGACACCAAAAGCACAGGGGGTGGGATAAGTGTGGATAGTGTTTTTTTTATTTATATTTTTTACCGTACGCTTACGGTAAGCGTACGGTAAGCGTACTCGGCGAAATTGCCGAAAAAAAAATAAAACCGTTTTTGCTCTTGGGGGATGTTTGGGGACTCCCTCAACATGACTATGTGGGAGGGAGTTGTCAAAACAGCCCCGTAACATGTTTTTGGGCATCATGTTTGATAAATAACACTCAGTGCGAGAGACAAAATGGCGGACGCCGCTTCCTGGTTTCGGCCGATTCGAATGTTTACTAAGATCTAAGAGCCAATCAGAATTGCGCTCGCGTACGGTAAGCGTACGGTAAGCGTACCGTAAGCGGGCTCAGATATATATATAGATTTAAAGGCTATTTTCTCAGAATCTACTGAACAGATTTACACCAAACCTACAAAAGGCACTTCCTTGACATAGGGACTACCTCTCTGCCAAATTTCTAGTAATTCTGTTCAGCCGTTCGGGCTGTAGCTCTGTCTAAAGGTCCTATGGAAAAATGCATGGGAAAAACGCGTTTTGGGACCCCCCTTTTATCTCAGCCCCCGCTTGACGAATCCCCCCGAGACTTTCAGGGTAGGAGCGGAGCGTAGCGCCCCACCTATTTTGAGAAATTCGCGAGGATTCATCGACCGGCGCCAAAGTTATTCAAAATAGAATGTTGCGGATTTCCTATGGAAAAGGGGTCCTAACTATAACTACCTACTGGCGACCGCCAGTAGGTAATATATATATATATATATATATATATATATATATATATATATATATACCCTATAGTGACTTTAATACACTAGTTATATGGCAAACAGAGTATCTACCTCATTCTGATGGCAGCTAAAGGTGTCAAGCGGCCCATAAGCAAGTCAAAGATTTCTCAGCTGGAGGAAACAATTTTAAAGTCTGCTTTTCTAGTGAAATAGTGGCACATGGAGGGTATATATATATATATATACCCTCCATGTGCCACTATTTCACTAGAAAAGCAGACTTTAAAATTGTTTCCTCCAGCTGAGAAATCTTTGACTTGCTTATGGGCCGCTTGACACCTTTAGCTGCCATCAGAATGAGGTAGATACTCTGTTTGCCATATAACTAGTGTATTAAAGTCACTCCACTGCACATAATGGTGAACGGAACATAGGCCACGATGTCACAGAATACCCTAACCAGCAAAACCTGAAGCCTTTAGTAGTTTTTGAAGTGCTCTTTAGGGAACTTAGGACAGTGTTTACCAGCATGTTTACCTTAGTTTCAAAGGTAGATAAGCTCACTCCAGTCAGTGAATCTAAGACTCAAGGCATCCTTGGCCAACCCCCTCAACTCACATCCACAAGCTGGAAAGATTTGGATTTAGTACAGTGAGTGCGCAAAAGCGGTAAAAAATAAACACCATCTTGAGCTTCCGGTAGCTGCCACGGAAGGCGTTAGTAACAGTTCACGTTGCAAGCATTTGGGATTAGTCAGGATTTTGAAGAGGAGAGAGACATGAACAGGTAGAAGAGCTTAGGCTAATTGTGTTTTCACAAGGATATCACATAGGTAGAAGGTAGATAGTCTAAAAGGTAGTAGAGATACGTATGCTGTCTCTTAATCTTTACCAAAGCACTCAACCCCATCGGCACCTCACTCAGCCCGATATTCAACTACTCCCTCACTCAACTAAGCAGATAACTCCAAACCATTCAAAATGCAGCAGCCAGGCTCCCCCTTCCACCACACACACACCCTGCACCTCAAAGAGCTTCACTGGCTCCACATCTACAGCTCTCTTGAAACTCCTGACACAAACACATCCAAAGTCTTAGACAACACTGGCCCAGCAAACCTCAAAACCACCTCAGATTTAAGAAACCTTCCAGACACCTCTGTGAACCCACACTGCTACTTGCACACATTCCACAACTATGCAGCACCACAACAGGCAGTAACAACCTCCTACCTTGCTCCGAAAGTCTGGAATGACTTAGTCTCACACATCTGCGCTGCATCTAAAATTCTTGCATTCTGCATGAAACTGAAGACTTGGTTCTTCAACTAGGTGAGTCCATGGATCATCTACGACTGCTCCTGTGTCTGCGTCAGGATACCCTCCGGGTGACAGCATGCTCTTGAATGGCAGCTGTGTGAAATTGGGCTGTTGACTGACTGGGGTATGAGCCCTGATCAAGCAGCAAAAACGTATCTTGTCAGAGGGAGGCACAAGCCAACCCTAAATTAATCTGTGATCAACCCTCTGGTAGCTTGGCACAAAGTAGTCAGGCTTAACTCAGAAGCAATGTGTAGAGTATCTGTGCAACACTTCAAACAGTAATCAAGTGAAAACACCACAAACAGGCTCCCAAACAGGGGTGTGGAATTTAATCAAATATCTACTTATCCATGGGGCAGGCTACTTCATAAATCCACTTGTCCTGTAACAAAATCCAATTGCCCCGTAACAAAATCCACTTGCCCCGTAAAAAAATCCACTTGCCCCATTGGTGCCATGTAGTTCAGCAACAGATTACGGCAGCAACCTCTTTATATAAGAGCTCTGATATAGCCTCTCTAATTATGCCAGGGATCATACCATATTAGTGTTTGAATACTTGCAATCCTCTTTTGTTGCCACATTTCCACAGTTCTACATACTGGGGCTGAAGGTAGTGGTAGCAAAAGACCCACAATTGATGGACGGAATGCAGAACAATTCAAAACATTCACCCCTAGTCAAGAGACCTGGGTTAAATCCTTCATTCTTTTGCTCATCATGCCACCCCAGTTTAGACCTGGTCATATGAAAATCAGTCTTGACCCTGTGCCTCATGGTAGCAATCCAGCCCGAACTGCCAAGCCAGGTCCTCCCTGGACTGTAAACAAGCATCCTAGGACTGGTTTCGGGGTTTCACCCCTCATCAGCCAGGATAGCTTGACTCCAGTGGCATGGAAAGCATGGGACCCACGTCTGGGCATACCCGTCCCACTCGGGGCAACAAATGCAAAAATAACAATTGATGGACAGAATGCAGAACAATGTCATACATTCACCCCAGTACAGAGATCTGGGTCTAAATCCATAGTTTGTTTGCTCAACATGCCATTCCAGTTTAGAGACAGCCATATACAAATCAGTCTAGACCCTGTGGCCAATGGGAACAGTCCAGCCCGAACTGCCAGGCCAGGTCCTCCCTGGACTGGAAACAAGTATCCTAAGATCGGTTTTGGGGTTTCACCACTCATCAGTCAGGATAGCTTGACTCCAGTGGCATGGAAAGCATGGGACCCACGTCTGGGCATACCCGTCCCATTCGGGGTAACAAATGCAAAAAGAACAATTGGTGGACAGAATGCAGAACAATGTAATATATTCACCCCAGTACAGAGGTCCATCGTGTTTTTGCTCACCATTCCATTCCAGTTTGGACCGAGCCATATGTAAATCATTCTAGACCCTGCGCCCAATGGGAACAGCCCAGCCAGAACTGCCAGGCCAGGTACTCCCTGGACTGGAAACAAGCATCCTATAAGGTTTTACCGAAGTCATGCCAAAACAAATCACACATTGACAAAACTAAAAAGCTGACCTCATATTTCAGACCTACTGGCTTTGCCAATGCTTGTTTATTTTTGTTTCCCATAATCTTATTGAAACTGGTTACACTGATTTTCCATTATGAATATTTTTGGGCAATACTAACATGCACCAACACATGTTACTAAATGATGCTGCAGAGAAATGGTACCTGAAATTTTTCAGTAGTTTAGCTAAATATTTTTTTTGGCCGGCTTTCATTTTTTTTTAATGAACATTTTATTATGAAAGCAAAGAATCATCAATCTTGCCTTCAAGCTGCTGCAAATGTTTACATAAAATCAGAGAGCATTTTGGGAGCATTATACATAGCTTAATATTGCTAAACTTTGAAAACGTGTGTACACATTTTTGTGCTGGAACCTCTGTCAGTAGAGCAGTCAGAGCTTACAACATTTACTTAAATCGCTCATCCTAATAATAAAGGCTTTCAATTAATGAACCATAAATACAAGTTTGAACAGCATTACCGTATAGACAAAAATATTACCTCAACTGCAGACAGTGCCCTTCCCTGATCCATAATGTGGTACTGCAAACTGGCAGCCAAAGAGTTTGTGCGGCAGGGGTTTGGGCCTACTTGTCCCAAGGACAAAATACACGTGAAAACGTGTTGCCCTGGACCCCAAACAATAGGTCCTGGGCGTTGGGCTATAGGAATTCCTCATCCCTGCTCCCAAACAAAGTAAGAAAAATAGAACTGTTGTTAATAAATTAAACAAGACCAAAACAACAAAAATCCAATTGGTAGATCCGGAGATATTCAGTTTGAAAGATTTTAGTGTAAATAGTGCCAAAAACAAAAGGGTACTAACTGTGGATATCCGATCGTGCCAGACCGGGACAAAGTTACAAGTCCAGACTGACTGCGATGAAGCGCGGGCCAGCTACAGGGACCCAGTTAGGCCCACTGAACACAGAACCTTAAAACTAGGGGTGGGCGGAACTGCTGGAGTTAGATGCAGTGGAATGCCATTACAATTCTGAGACAGGGCGGAGTGGGCATTTGGTGCCATTTTCTCAGTGCAAAATGCACCCTCACATCCAAAAATGGATGCGGGGATGCATTTTGAGCTAAGAAATAGAGCAGCCAAATACTTAATGCACTGCAGTGCATACCCATCGGAATCCATACATACTCTGCAGTTATTACTGCAGAGTATGTAAGTGCGCTGAGGGGTATGCACTGCAGTGCATACCAGTAGAGGCTGGTGAAATTTGAAAAAGGTGAGGCGTAAGATTAGATTAGTATGTACTGCATACAAACAAGCAAGGCCAACTATCCATAAGAAACCCCCTCCCACTTTGAAGAAGTTTTTTTAAAAATAGGTTATAATGGTACTTTTACCAGCACAATTTATTTAGGAAACAGAGACAGTAGGAAAGATGCCCAATACTGCTGGGCACAGAGTCAGGATCAGACTGGGATAGAAAAAAGGCCGGGACAACAAATTAAAAGTGGCCTGCCCCTGAATTAGATAGCTAAAAAGAGGCCCATGCTTCAAATTTGGGACAGATGCTAATTTGTGAAGACACATTGCATAAGTGTTTTGCAAGGTATGGAAGACTGCATGAATTCAAGCTTGCTAAAGGCAATGTTTTCTTCTTTTATCAGGGAAATTTACAGTACCCCCCAAACAGCCAGTACATGGGCCCACAAAAGCCCAAAGACTGACATGCCGGAGAAGCCCCTCGGGCACTCCCTAATTGCTCAACAGGCCAGCCGGAACCTGTACAGCTGAAGATAAAAGTAACTAGGGAAGGGAATGTGACTGGCACTGCAAGAAATAAGAAAATACAGTGAGAGGGTAATGGAGTATTGAATCCTGGCACTGTAGGGAAAATGTGAAGGGACAATGAGAAAAGGGAGTATCATTTTAATTGCACAAAACCCATGAAAGTGGCTAAATGAATTAAGTGTTTTTTTGCTGAAACATGCCTATAAACCACTGGTCACGAGTCCATACTCAGCATGGCCCACTCAGCCTTTCATGTTTCCAAGGCACATACGGTGACTCAGTGAGTGTCACAACTTGCTCCCTGCGTTCTCGGGTCCATCACCAGGGGGCTGAACTGTGGGACTCTACAGTGTTCTAATAAGCTTCCAGGTCCTCCTCTTCATGTATATACTGACTTCCAGCCACTTGGACACTATTTGGGAATGGACATCCATTCCCAATCCATGCCGGGTTTTGTGAAAGCCATCCTGCTCATTCCTGAAACTCATGCCTGAAACTCCTAGAATTCCCTGCTCACTGCTTCATCTCAACCCCTGCAGGCCAAGGATGGGTGGAGGAATTCAGCTCAACTGTGGCTGGTTGCTGCTAGCCTGCTCACACCTGCTGCATGTGATTACTGTGAGCTCTTCTGAGCCCCAGCTCCCTTCAGGCTAAGGTTGGTCATTGTAGCTGTTTTCCAGTGAGACAGATCCTGGTTTCCTGAGCTTTTGATATTCCTTGATTCCGGATCTATAGTTAATCCTTGTTCCTTGATTCCTGAGCTATAGCTATTCCTTGTGCCTGAATTAGAACTGTCTGCAGTGCAACCTTGTTTCCTGAGTTCCTGAGATATAGCTATTCCTTGTACCTGAATTAGCACTGCCTGCAGTGCTACCTTGTTTCCTGAGGTATAGTTATTCTTTGTTCCTGTTCCTGAGCTTCAGCTATTTCTTGTTCCTGATTTGCACTGCTTGCAGTGCTCTCCTGACTCCTTGTTTCCTGAGCTGTAGCTATTCCCTGTTCCTGAGCTAGCACTGCCTGCAGTGCTACCTTGACCCCTGAAGCTTAAGTAATTCCCTGTTCCTGAATCAGCACTGTCTGCAATGCTACCTTGACTCTTGAGCCTTAGCTCAATTCTTGTTCCTGCCCCAGCACTGCCTTCTATGCCACTTTGTTTTCTTGCATCCTTAACCTGCACTATTCTAGTATACCCTTGTAGACTCCCCTTCTGTATATCCCTTTCCAGTCCCTGCCTTTCTTCCCATTTCCTTGGTTACAGTTCTAGTTTGCTGTCTTTCTATTCTTCTGTCTTGCTTCTGTTACCTTGTATGTTTGTTACCTGCTTTCTGCCAAGTGTGCCCTGTGATTTCCTTCCTTTCGTGTTAAGCACTTCTCCTTGCTAGCTCCTGGTCTATTGTGCTTGTGTTTAGTTCTACCCCTTTGCTGTTACTGCCTTGCGTGTTCCTGTTTGATCACCAGGATCCGTGGGCCCAGCAGACGACCTAGAGGGTGTTTCTTGTTCACTGTGAGTATCGTCTTTGAGTTACAGTTATAACATCACCATAGGTATATGCTCCACTGACCCTGCCTTTGCACACATATCCTCTATGTGGGTATTTTCAGACAGTATCTGTAACAGCAATTGTGAGTGAGGAACTTCCTGAGCTTCAGTCTTACCGTGTGGAGCTCCCGAGTGCTTTACCCCACATTCCCTTTATTGTTAATGTTGTAATATATATATATATATATATATATATATATATATATATATATTCACTGAAAAAACCATAGGTTTCACACATGTTATAGTTAGCGGAAATTTTACTGATAAAAAACCAATGAAATTCCCCCGTTATAGTTAGTGCAGGCAACTATAACTCACGCGACCGCAATCCTCTGCTGATGACATATGTGTCTTTATGAAAAAAAAATATTTGTAATATATGTATAGCTAAAAATTTATGGAAGAAGACATGGGCAAAAAAGTGTCTAAATACAGTATTAGCATCAGCAGAGGATTGCGGTCGCGTGAGTTATAGTTGCCTGCACTAACTATAACGGGGGAATTTCATTGGTTTTTTTATCAGTAAAATTTCCGCTAACTATAACATGTGTGAAACCTATGGTTTTTTCAGTGAATTTGCAAGGTTTTTTAAATGCTAATTCCTAACTATAACGTGTGTGAAACCTATGGTTTTTTCAGTGAATTTGTACGGTTTTTAAAATGCTAAGTTACTTTACGCCATTCGTGGCGTGCGCGCCCACTTAACGCAGTTCGTTCCGTGCGCGCACCGTGAGCACGAGGTGCGCTTCGCGCACCGCGCGCCCACTTTACGCAGTTGGTGCCGTGCACGCACGGTGGGCACACGGTGCGCTACGCGCACCGCGTGCCCACGTTACGCTAAATGGGCCATGTACGCACGATGCGCTTCGCGCACCGTGCGCACATGGAGGACATATGATGCGCTTCGTTGTGAAAGGTAATATTTTAATTTTTCTCTGTTTAAAATAAGCCATGTACGAATGGTGCCCTTCGGGCGCTATTTGCACATGGGGTGGGGAGAGTGTGGATATTTTTTTTATTTCAGAATTTTCAACGTACGCGTACGGTAAGCGTAATCGGCGAAATTATCGAAAAAATGAAAATTCCGTTTTTGGCTTTAGGGGAACTTTGGGGACTCCCTCAACATGGCTAGGTGCTTAGGAGCTGTCTAAACAGCCCCTTTACATGTTTTTGCTCTTTGTTTTTTAACCCCCTCTCAGAGTGCGAGAGAGAAAATGGCGGCCGCCAATTCCTGGTTTCGACCGATTCGAATGTTTACTAAGATCTAACAGCCAATCAGAATCGCGCTCGCCACCGTACGCGTACGGTAAGCGCACCGTAAGCGCACCGTAAGCTGGCTCAGATATATATATTGATTTAAAGGCTATTTTCTCAGAATCTACTGAACAGATTTACACCAAACCGACAAAAGGCACTTCCTTGACCTGTAGACTAACTCTGTTCAGCCGTTCGGGCTGTAGCTGTGTCTAAAGGTCCTATGGAAAAATGCATGGGAAAAACGCGTTTTGGGACCCCCCTTTTATCTCAGCCCCCGCTTGACGAATCCCCCCCCGAGACTTTCAGGGTAGGAGCGGAGCGGAGCGCCCCATTAGTTTTGAAAATTTCGCGAGGATTCGTCGACCGGCGCCAAAGTTATTCAAAATAGAATGTTGCGGTTTTCCTATGGAAACAGGGTCCTAACTATAACTACCTACTGGCGACCGCCAGTAGGTAATATATATATATATACACACACACACACACATATACACATACGTCCGTCCTGGGTGTAGTTAGTCTGAATGCTAAATTGCCTTGTGAGTGCCCTTCCTTTCTGAGTCTTAGCCATCTTGTACAGGCTTCCCCTTTGGATCCCTTTTTCTTCTCTGACTCCTTGTGTGATCCTGGGCAGCGCTGTACTACTCTTTCTGTGCACTGTATGTTTTCTACCCAGTTCCGGGTCCTTGCCGAAGTCCCTGACTGTGTTCTCGACATAGTCCCGAACAGTGAGCACCCTTAAAAATTGTGGAACCCTTGCCATTTAAATATAGTAAAAGTGCGAAGTGATGCAGAACATAATTACAAGTTATTGTAGTCAGTGCAGAAACAACAGAACATTAATGACCCAACACAGAAAACGAACAATGGGCTACCACTAGCACCGAACGATGATGAAGGTGTTGACAGTGCCCATGACTTTTTAATTGGGGCACACTCAAAGACAGGTCTCGGGTGTCCGCTTTGCTTAAAAATACTGTAAAAGTCAGTGTCTGAAAGCGTAACACATACATGTATGTTGCCATCACCTGGAACAGAAAAAGTTCTTGACGGTGCTTCTGCTGAGAATTTTGCTCCTGGTTGCTTGGCTCACAGTTCTGTTATTTGAATACAGGCAGGAGAAGGACGAGGCGCAGACTGCTATTTAAAGTAGGCTCTGTGCTAGTTTTCTTTTTGTAGCTGGGACAAAAGGCCCAGTGGGAGCAACGTCAGGACGTTGCAGAGGCAGTTACAGTGATTGACTTGGGTGCAGCTTCGGAACGGGCTGCATCCAATGCGCCCGAGTTTCCTTCTACAGTGACGTCACAGGCTCAACTCTATGAATGAACTCTACCCTATATGTGAGGCACCCAGCCCCAGGGCTGTTCACAACAAAACCCAGCGTAAATATGTGAAGACTCACACCTGCGCACTTTGCCTTCTGAATGTGCCTGGTTGCCTGATCCTTCGAAGAGAGGGTAAGAATTAGATTGGACTTTGAATGCCGTGGCCCAGTGGGACGCACATATTGAATTATTGTTTTTTCTTTTTATTGTGCCAGAAGTTGACCTTGCCAGGCACCCAGGAAATAGGCAGGGCAAGCTCCTATGCCATTATCTACCGGCCGCTGCTGGTGCATACGCCTCTACACCCTTATATGCTCTGCAGTGACTACTCCAGAGCATGTAAGGCTGCCGAGAGTTATGCACCCCTGTGCAATGGTTTCTAAACAGGGCCGGAAGAGGGAGCAGTCCCTCTATGTCTAAAAACCACTGCAGATTAAACTTTAATCTGCAGTGTTTTTTAAACATAGAAGACTGCTCCTTCTTCCTGACCTGTTTGGAAACCACAGCAGTGCATATCCATTGGCGCCCTTACATACATTACTCTGCAGTAAAAACTAGAGAGTAAGGGCACCGTGGGGTATGCCCTGCAGTGCATGCATTCCCCTCAGCGCCCTTACATGCTCTGCAGTAATCACTACAGAGGTCGCTGGGGGGGGTATGCTATGCACTGCTGTGCAGTCAGTGGTTTCCAAACAGAGCTGGGAGAGGGAGCAGAACCCCCTATGTTTAAACACTGCTGATTAAACTTTAATCTGCAGTATTTTTTAAACATAGAGGGACTGCTCCCTCTTCCAGCCCGATTTAGAAACCAGCACTTCAAAAAATTTGCGCTGGCGGAACGGCTGAGTTTATCAGCAATTCCACGTTTCAAAAATAATGTGGAATTACAAAATTCCTCCAATGAAGCAAGCGGAATTAAACATTTTGCCCAGGCTTCTTAAATCATGGTTTGCTGCGCATTTGAGGATCGGAGTCAAAGATGCGTTGCGCAGCCAAAGCAATGCAATGGTTCAGCGATTTGAGAGCCTGCGCTGTAGTCGAGGATCCCACAGACAGGGCTCACAATGGAAAGTCCGGCTTAAAGTATGCGTCGCAAAGCCTGGGCGATGTGTTGGTTTCAGAGACCTGCAAGACTGTGATGTAAAGTCAGCTGTCTTTGTCAAGCCTGCCGTTGATGAGAGATGCGAGGGCCTGTGCCAAAGATGCATCGCGTAGCAGTGGTTCCGAACGCAAAGTGGGTCTTTGCGGTGAGTCCTATCCACGCAGCAGCTGAGATGCGTTGGTACTGCTAGAGGTTGCACTGCATAGCCGAGGAGATGAGTTGGCTCCGCTGGATCCACAGAGGCCAGCAGAGCACCTTAAGTCCACTTTCAAGGGTCCAGGAGAGGGGTGGCACCACTTGGCAGGGAAGACTGGCAGACCGCAGAGTCCAGGTGCAAGGAAGCCTGTTATGTCCCTGGGGCTTCAGATCAAGAGGCCAGGTAACTATCCCTTGGAGTTACTCTGGGTTTAAGAGTTGCAGGTCCAGTACTTCCCACCCAGCAAGAGGACAGCAGTTCCTTTAGAGCAGCATTCCAGAAGAGTGGCAGCCCTTTCAGCAGCACCGCAGTCCTTTTTCCTGGAAGAGTATCCACAGGTCCAGAAGTGTAGAAAAGTGGTTTTGTCTGAGGTCCAGTATATATACCAAGTTGTGCCTTTGAAGTGGTAATAGGCTTCTAGAGTCATGCCTCTGAAATGCACAAGTGTTCTTCCTTCCAGGCCCTGGAATATTATTATTTGTAAGCCACATTTGACCGATAGGGCCCGTTATACACGAGTATGTAGGTAGAATACACAAACATGGCATTGTTTCTGTAGCGGATGCATCAATAACAAAACAGTTTTAAATATTAATGCAAACGCATGCCATAGCCCCTTCTTATCCCCCTGCAAGCTCCCAGTGGCGTCGGATTATCGTCATGCATACACAGTATAATTAATATTGGATATTTTACCTCTGTTAGGGGGTGTTGTGTGTCTAGTGGTAGGGGGGTAGCAGAATACCTTGGTAATCGGCCCAACGCTTCCATATCTTCGCATATTTTTGTGGACACCCTCAATAAATGAATACTGGACGTTCGAGGCCCATTCAGAAATCTAGTACTTCCTTCCATACTCCTTTTGGTGGAGAGGTAGGTGCTTTCTAGTGGCGTGCTGTGTCTCTCTTAGCTATGTTGAAGCACAGGAAAAGAAGGTCGCGTTTATATTTATTGGCCCCGATTTCAGCCTTAATATGTAGACGAGCAAATTTGGGGGAGGATGGGAGCTCCCAGCCCAGAACCCCGGATAAGCATGAAAGTACTCTCTGCCAAAACCTGGCTAACATGCCACTTGACCAAACTGTGTGTAGGAATGCACTGTCCCCAGCATTGCTGCGCAGGCAGGTAGGAGAGGGCACCAGGTCGGACCGCCATAATTTATATTGTGTGAAATATGCCCTGTGTATGTATTTAAATTGGATAAGGTGTAGGTGGGTTGAAATGGCTGCGCTGCTAGAGGATTCCAGAGCCTCCTTCCAGTCATCATCTTCAAGTGGGCCAATTTCCATGTGCCATGTCTCTCGGAGGCCAGTCAATCAGTTGTGACTGTTTGTGACGAGGGTTTGATAAATGTTGGTGATTTTGTGGTCTCCCAGCTTGCCCATGAGTAGTTTGCCTTCCAGGGGACTGAATTCAGAGAGTATCCTCAGATCTTTGATATATGGGGCCAGGGCGTGTCTGAACTGCAAATATTTGTACAATTGCGTATGTGGCATTTGGAATTCGGTTTGCAGTTCTTGAAAGGATTTAAGTGTCGTCCCACGTAGGACTGTCCCTAAAGTGGAAATACCTATGTCATCCCAGTTCTGAAATACTTATTATGTGGCCATCTGAGTAAGAAGGCGACACACCACAGTGGGGTGTCCTGTGTTCGTCTACCCCACCATCCCATCCGTTTCAGTGATTGTATCCATACCCGAAAAAAAAAAAAAAAACTGTTGCGGTTGGTAATGCCCTGATCCCCGTCTCTCTAAATAGGAAAGTGTGGACAGGGGTGCATTAGCAGGCGTTCAACTGCATAGGTTGGATCGCCTCCATCGCCGTACCACCATTCATTTAGTATTTGCAGGTGAGATGTTGCATGATATGTCTGCTGCTGCGATGCCGCCGCAATATGTAGACTGATAACACGTGCGTAACGTCACTCAGCTGGTGCCCCCTCCTCATATGAACTGACTTAATATGGCGTTTATTTGCAAAACGCATGTATGGGTGATTTTGCAGCTGATATAGCAGACGAGGCAAAGACACAGTCTTAAAGATGGCCAATCGGCCAAAAAGGTTAAGGGGTAGATGGGACCACAATGTCACGTCTGCCTGCATTTGTTCCATAAATGGAGCCTAACTGTGCTGCCATGCCGCGGGGTGTGAGGCAGTCAGAAAGACACCCAGCTATTAAATGCCATTGGTGGCTATTGTAAGTCCCTTCGCCCATGCACCCACTACCTGCATGCCTGACAGCGGCCAACGTACGGACTTGGTGATGTTCATATAAAGTCCAGAAGTCTCTCCAAACACTACCATTATGCGGAGGAGTGGATTTATGGGGATCGGTTACGAAAATAAAACATCGTCTGCATGTAGTGCAATTTGGTCTGACACCTCTAGTGACCATTCGAACCCACACAACTGCGTGTCCATCTTCACCCATGCTGCCAGCTGCTCCATTGCCAATGCAAACAGATAACGCGATAGCAGGCAACCCTGGCGGGTGCCTTTATGGATAGGGAATTGTGAAGAGACTGAGCCCGCTAATTGCACCACAGCTTTAAGATTGGTATATAGTAGGCTCATGTACGTTAGGAACTTCGGCTCAAAATTTAGCCATCTCAGAAGCCCGAAAAATAATGCCCAGCTGACGGAGTCAAAAGCTTTGTCTAGATCTGTCAGGAGTAAGGCAGCTAGGACTCCCAAGAGATCAGCAGCATCTATGGCATTATGGGCTCATCTGATGTTGTGGTGTGCAGCTCGTCGAGGCATAAAGCCAGCTTGGTCTGCATAAACCAATTCTGTTAAGTAGGGCAGCAGCCTATTGGCCAGCAGTTTGGCAAGCAACTTAGCCTCTAGGTTAAGGATGGAGATCAGGCGGCACGTGGAGTGGAGCCCAGGGGGACAACCCGGGTTCAGGAACACCACAACTTCAGTGTGCCTCCAGTCCGGCAGGAGCCTACCCTCCTGCACCGTGACCTGCAATGACCATTATCCCGCTGAGAAGGCCCAGGTGTTCGAGCCAGACTACCTCAACGACCTCGCTCTGCCTCCTCGCGCCAGAGGATGGCTGTCCCGCTATCCTGCTGCGGCCTGGGCATTTTCCCCATGGTAGTCTGGTGGGCTTTAAGCCACCCTGGGTGGGCATACTGAGGTATTTACTCCTTATACTCCATCCCGGGGATGTAGTGTTCCAGAAAGCCCCCCATATTATCTGGGAAAAAAGTGAAAAACAGAATGAGGTACAAGGCTTACTAATTCTGGCACTGGATTTAAGCTCCCAGGCAGTCTTTCTGCCCCCTTAGGGGGGAAGATAAGAGGGTTGCTCTATCGTCATGTCGCAGTGGTAGAAAGCCAACTAGGCACCACAGATTTGTGTCCAAAAAACAAATGGTGTGGGGCGTCGGCTAATCTTGGCAATGGGTCCTATTCCTGCACCCCTTATAGTCTTTCTGACACCCATATGGGGAAACGATTCCCAAATTAATCCAACATGTCCTCTCTTTTGCCACAGGGATAGCTATAATATTGGGGCAGAAAGACTGGGCTCCAGGAGTGGGTTGGGGGTGACAAAAAACAATCCTAGGTCCAAATTACACTTCAGATACACTTTCGCTATTTGCACCATAGTGCAACCTTATTTAGGTGCACCAACACAGACTGGACAGTGCAACCAATTACCATACAAACTGCTGCCCTAAAAGCAGGTGCTAACTTTGACACTTCACAACAGCCTCAAAGAGAGGAAATTGGGAAGTAGGTAGTAGCCGGTTGAAACAGTGGCTCTGTCTTTCACAGCAGGTAAGATGGCCTCTCTTTGAAAAGGGGAATATTTAGGGGTCCTTGGGACCATCGTGCCCTTGTGTTAAGAAAAATGAGTTCCTGCGATAAACTTATGGTACCTTAAGGTGATGGAGCAAATCAGTAGACGACTTCTCGGAGATAAAGATGACTTTACAGCCATCTGTGGCAACTGGTATTGGGCTACATGACCAGAGACTGCAGAGAAATGACATGATCCCCATGACTGACAGCACTAGGTTTATTTGACTGCTGACATGGATTGACTCTTAGTTAAAACAATATTAGATAACAGGGATGTTACACCAGACAGAGTGGAGAGGAAATACAATAGAAAAAGAAGGCTGAAGAGCACACGTTTTGAAATTAACATGTAATATAATTGACTATTTTGGTATTTGTTGCACTGTGTAACCTTTCAATAAAATGAATTAAAAAAAAATATTATTGTATATGAACATGTCTAGAATTTGTTTGTACTGTGCAGATCTTGAACTTATTAGCAGCAAGGTGCTCTCAAATATGTTTGGTAAAGCAAAATGATACATAAGGATGTAGCACGATTTGCCAAGATTCACACAGGGTTTGAACCAAGGTTTCTTGGTTACACATCTTGCACTTGGCCCACTGTATGGTTACATCCTTCTCTCTTCAGTTAGCACCAAAGGGCAATGCTTTGTGTTCAGTTATTTCATGTACCAATATTAGTACACAGTTCTATAAATACATTAATCACACCTTAAATCAAATGAACACCACACACACACACACACACACATACCTCACAAAAGCTGACGCCTCAAGTGGGCCTTAATGCCCCCCCCCCCCAACAACCGTAATAAATTACTTATGACATTCTGCACATCTACATATATGCTTTATGCCATGCCTTGTTTCATGTGTATTTATTATTTAGGAAAACAACAAAAACACACAAAGGATACTTACCCGAAACCAGAATGCAATCGGTTTAACTTGTGCAGTATGATAAAATCATATAAGAGAGGCCATTTGGAGATTTGTTTCCATGTGCAAGCTGATTCTAATATGCAACGGGTGAGATAGTAAACAGTGTTTTTAATCAGGTGAAGTAAGCTTTGATGCGAAACTAAACTGCAGTGAAGACCTACATCACGTAGGGTGTGTGGTTGGAAGGGTGTTGTTTTTGCTTGCTGCTTGTGTGGGAAGTTTTTTGATATTGTGCAAAAAGACCACAAGGTCTAGTTACCTTGTTATAGAACACAGTGCCTGCTGGTGTGGTGGGTGAGGGAATGTAAAAGAAGTGCAAATTAGAATTGTAGTGTGGACTGAAACATATAGGCAGCTACATGGCAAATGCCTAGCCACAAGGGCAGGCGGATTCTCAAAGTGCGTACATCAAAAAAGAAGGGGCACAGTAAAGAAGGCACAGTAATCAATCTGCTAAAATGCATGAGGAAGAAATGGAGTTGAATAATTAAAGGGATGCCAAAAAGGGCAAGAATTGTTGAGTAGCCATGAACAGTAATCATGCACTTTAAAAAATGTTTTTAAAAGGAATACTCGCTACAGCACAAATACAATCTAGGCTGGCAACCTCAGCAGAAACTACAGAATCTTGCAAAGGCCCAGAATCCATCTGCTTCTGCTAGGCCAAAGAAAACCAAAGTTTTGAGCAGGGGTTTGCACCTCACACCAGTCTCAGGCTTCCAAAGGCTGATGACCACCGGCCAGGCAAGCCCTAGCCAAGTCATGGCTCTGACTTTATCTAGGCTGGCACCATACACATAAGAGGGTGAGAGACAAAGCACTTTGTCGTTTGCTCTCATGACAGTGCAATAGCAAGGTGTTGGACCTGGCCCTTTTGGCAGGTTCACTCCTAAACTTTTTGCATTTATCCTGGCCTTTTTCCCTATGTAGTGTTAGTGGTTTTAGGCCTCAAGGCACTTTAGCACTGTGTCCCAGTGTAAAGTGTGTGCACTCTGTGTTACATTTAGTGAGACTGGCCTGTCCTCCCATAGGAATGCATGGGGAATATGTGTATCCATGGTAGTTCCTGATGTGAGAGGAGTGCAGGGGCGAGTTTGGTATGTGCGAACTTGTGAGAATAAATGCTGCGCAATGGTGTGCACAGATTTATTGTGACTGGTGGAGAAGTGCCACTTTTAGAAGTTGGCATTTCTGTGTGCTGTGAATTGCATGTCTGGCTTGTGATTGACAGGAGCTGAGAGGGCTGGGGAATTCCAGGAGCCAGGGTGAGTCTGCCCGGTGGTGAATGGAGAGATCTGCATGTAGATGGGAGGGAGGAGTTGCACCTGGGACCCGAATAGGGCTGGGCCTTCCCTCCACAATGCTGGCTCCACCTCCTGTGGTGCGTCTGATGTGCCTGGCCTGTCCTGTGAATAGAGAGGGGAGCTGAGCAAAACAAAGTGCTCCTGAACCAGTTGTATCTGGTTCTCCCCTTGCCCTACAGTTGCAGAACAAAGGAAAATGCTGTATAAAAGGGGCTGTGACCCCATGAAAATGTTCTTGCTTGTAGACTTAAATCTACCAGGGGAGTGCTGCTGCTGGGGCTCAGGGGAAGGCTTGCCTCCCTGGGCCCTGCCCTTGGATGCCTGGAGGACTTCTTTTTGGGACCCTTCTGCCTTGCTTTTATTCCAGGACCCTACAGAGACTTTGGCAGCCCTTTTGCGCCCTGGGAGTGCTGTGCTGTATTTCTTTTCCTACAGAAAAGCGTGTTGGCTGCGCAGCGATGTGCTGTAGCCCTTTTGGAGGGAATTCCCAGCGTAGAGATTCACCCTCCTTGTGAGCGCGGGTCCCCACCCCGCTTATTTTCATTTAATTAAGCAGGTGTCCACCCTGCGTCTGCGCTGTTCATTTTTATTAACTCGCGGGTGCCCACCCCGCTCATTTTGATAATTAATGCGCGGGTGCCCACCCCGCGACTTTGCCCTTATTTGGTTGAGCGGGTGCCCACCCCGCTTTCTATTTTTTTTGTGTGAAGAGGGAGCCTACCCCTCATTGTACCCAGTGTGAGGAAATCACCGCTGCGGCCCGAGCAGCACATCGAATCTCTTCCGGGCCGCTGCCCAGCACGACACAGAAGACAGGCAAGGCTGGGACTTCATGGGCGGGGCTTCCGAGACAGAAGTGAAGCCCCGAAGAAAGGATTCCGGCACCGGTGATGCTGCTGGCTCCCATGAGCGAGGGAGAGCCCCGCGGTGGCAGTCACCAGAGAGGAGAAGTCCCGGGTCCCAGGAGGGGGTCCGGGTGAAGAGTAACGCGAGCCGAGCCTTGCGGGCTCCACAATGAAGTCCCGTGTCCCGAGAGGGGGTCCGGGTGAAGGAGGTAGAAGCACCGGTCCCGCCTACTAGCGAGAGAACTCCGCGTCAGTGAGCCCAGTGAGTGAGGGCTGGGCGGGGGACACGGCCGCATTTCACTCCCGCTCCTACGAGGGGGCATATCTGGTTTTAAACGCCAGTGCGCTCTAAAAGGGGGCACAGTTGCTTTCTGAGCCTGCGTGGCTCCAACGTTTGGCTAATTGTTTTCAGAGCCCCGTGTGGCTCCTACGAAGGGGACACCTAATTGTTTACAGGGCCAGATGGGCCAGTGTCCTTTCCCCAGTGCTTGGGGACATGCTTCTTTCCAGAGCCAGATGGCTCCAACAGTGGGCACAGTTATTTCAAGGGCCAGTGAGAGCCCATGCCGCATTTTAACTTTTACAGCTGCCCAGCAAGTAGTGGGCAGCTGCACCGTTTAGGTCTTTCATTTTAAGGGACATGTTGAATCCAGGAGTGAGACGCACTCCTTCGCCCCATCTTTTCCTACACAGCTGCGCAGCACTTAGTGCCAGATGCTACGTTTAGGCCAGCGCAGATTGCGCACCCTTGGCTTTCGCTGCCTAGGCAGCAGCCCTGACTTTCTGGGCACAGGGCATTTGAGCCCCCCTTTGGGATGGCCAGTTGGCCAGGGAGATTGTTAGGTTTATAGGGCGCCAGGCCCTACTGTGATTTTGGGTGCTAGGAAATGTGATCCATGTAGAATGAATTACGCACCTGTGTTCTATACCTCTAAATATGGTTCCTATGATTAGGAGGTTGTTTTGCAACTAATGTGTTTATGCTAGTGAGATTATGTCCCACTGTGTGATTTACGCCCCTAATGTAGTTATAATTGGGCGCTCAGGGTCTAATGCGTTTAGACTTGGGAGATGACGGCCTCATGTGTTTATGATGGGGAGGTTGGCGCAGAATGTAATGTGCGCCTGATGTGATACTGAGCCTAATGTAGTTTATGTTACAGGCTGATGCTAAGTACAGTGGTTACCAGTAGTTACTGGTTGTGTTCTATGTTTATGTTAAGTTCTACATTTACTAAGTTCACTTTGTGATGGTTCTGACAGTGGTCCAGGGGGCCCTGTCATGTGTAAATAATCCCTTATAGATATGACCCAGTGCCAGGTGCCACCCTGTATAATAGGTGCTTACTATTCTAATGTGTTATGATAATACAAAGGCTATTTTTATATATAACCTTGTGTGGAGTTTCTTTTGTGGTGGGCCTGGGATGTTGCTGTGTGCGTGCGCACATGCTTTACACCTTGCCTCCGTGATAAGCCTGACTGCTCGTGCCAAGCTACTAACTTCCTTACGCTGACTAGATTGGTGGTTTCTGCCTGGCTTTGGCGCAAGCCTTAGCCAACCAGCAATCCCATTTCTAAGACAAGGTGTTCTACCTCCTGTTACCCTCACCCCTTCATGCAAACCAAATATTGCTTTGAGACAAAAGGCGTAGCCTGATCAGTAAGATTTGAGGGGACTGGTGGGTGCAATTTATTTTGTTCAACGATCACGCTGGCATAAAATGTTAAATACATTATATAATAAGCAGGGCGCAAGGGAGGGATTTAAGGGGTAGTAGAAAGGGAAAGGAATGCAGATTGGTAGGTGTATGGAGAGCGAAAACAAAATATTTTACAAAATACCCACATTTTTTGACAACTTTCAAAACAGAGAAAGTGTGTGCTCTTTTGTCTGTGTATATGTAAAATTCCTGGTGAAATCCGATAGATACCTCACCATACATGACAAAGCACCTGTACCCAACTATTTATCAGAAAATACATTTATTAAGGAGGTGTAACACCCAAAACACCCCACCCTCCCCCCATTAAGCTGTGCCCCTTTTCTTAAATAATGAAGTACCTTGCTCTCTCTCTCTGTCTAGGATTTTCTGCCAGGCAACCTCCACTTTCATTACTAGCAGTGGATGACATTTCAAGGTAAAAGACAAAAGGAGTGAAAGGAGACTTACACCACTCTCACCTAAGGTAGAAGCATGGCACAGCTTTGGTAATTACGGTTTTGGTTGATTTTAGTGCAGCTGGTCTCACCCGTGAGCCTTGCGTCATTGTGTGTTCAATGTGTTTACCTTACGGCGCTTTGTGCAACTGAATCCTGCTCCTGCCCGAAAGCACCTGTAACTCCCGGAACTGACGGTCTTGTTTTACACCACTTAACTTTCGTTTGAACTACAGGTCAGCCATTGTCTGGGGAAATCGTGAGCGCGAGAACCGTGACAGTGTGAAACAAGCAGAGATCAGCTGATCCTGTAAAAGAGGGCAGGAAGTGCAGCGGCCTATCACATTAAATCCAGGATAATGTAATTTTGGCTGTAAGGAGCTCAGCTACTTGGGGCAGCATTCCGTATTCCAGTTAGATGTGATAGGGTGCCATGCTTCGGTGCGCTAACACCATCGCTAGCCCCCGGCACAGAATGACTCACCAGAGGATTGGCACCGCTCAGAGAATTGGCACCGTTCGCTGCTCCCACCACTCCCGTCCTTCCTCCGAAACTGACGGTCTGGCAGCCAGTGCCACTGCTGCCGTGCGCAGCCTCACTCCTCACACTTCCGTACTGCAAGCAGCCTAGCTACCTACTGCTTCCGGGTCCGCCTCCATAGGCAGCAGCAGGGGCGAGTGTTCGGTGTGGCAGATGGCACGTGCCACACATCGTATTCAACAATTGTGACGCTTTACCTAAACTATTTAAAATGCCCCCACATAACCTTCTGTGGGCGATAACCCATTGAAATTTCGCGAATTATAAACTTGGAGAAGTGTCCACATTGGCCCTCTTAATTGTCACAATGGACAATTATCAGCATGACCGCGGATTCCCAAAGTATCGTGTATCAGCTGAGGTCTATTGACAGACTCGCCTGCACCTTTGTTTGGTCTCTACGTGCAAGACTCTGTCCCGCCCTTGTTACTCAGTGGACCTGGGCCAATCAGGATGGTCGCTGGGATGACGCAGCCTCGAGGTGCTTCTGTGCGATGCCTCACTCTACTGGAGTATAACTTTCCGGTCTCCATCCCTGCCTCTAGCTCTTGCAAACTGTAGGTCACGCCTTCGAGGCGCGTTTTCTTCGTTTACTGCATGGACTGCCCCTTTTCCTAGAAATTAAACCACCATTTGTTTACGTTTTGCTGTTTTGTAACAACCGAATGTGCAATTTAGGGATTCATGTGCTAAACTGAAATTATCACCCTGCTTGCTGCTCTGATCATTCCGAACCGATTTAGACAGCTTTAATTTTTTTTTGTTAAAACAAGGGCAAACCGTATGTTCATGTAAACATGGGTATCAAGTTCAAAATTAAAATAAAAAAATTAAAATCACTTTATTTGGAAGGATTTCTATCCATAAAGGTAACAACAAATCTCAATCAACATTTCATTCAATTTTAAACACACTAAATGGTATAAAAAATTTAAAATGACAAGTCATATCAATTAAAATAAGATAAAGTTCCATGGGCCTTTCCAAGTATATCACGGAGTCTACAGGATAGACCAGTTTAGTTTTCCAGATAATTAATTCGCAAGATGTACATAGAACGACAGTTTATCAAAGTAGTAAAGTGCTACATGTCCTAACTGGATGCTTTAAAAATCATCCTTGGAACAAGTGTTCACATGGAACCAATTTCTAAAGATAAATAATAATTGCACGGATCTAACTGTGTAGAATCAATCTTTTATACCAATATTGTTTTTTCCATTGTCATTAACATTTAATAGATGGTTGAAAAAAGAAATTGAAAAACAGCCAGTATTTTGTGAATAGCTATGATTCAGTCGAACCGAGCTTTCTTAGCAAGATA
This sequence comes from Triturus cristatus, assembly GCF_964204655.1. NCBI lineage: Eukaryota > Metazoa > Chordata > Amphibia > Caudata > Salamandridae > Triturus > Triturus cristatus. The sequence continues at coordinate 910,525,057 of NC_140588.1, forward strand.
TATGTATGTAAGTCAGAACTGCTTTTATGGTACCCCCACTTTTTGATGGTGTTATTCTGTTTTCTGAATGTCTGACTGGGATCCTGCTAATCAGGACCCAGTCACTGTGCTTCTTCGCTACATTTGACAGTGGTCAGTACTTTGGTACCTTCCCAATTGGCTACTGGTGAACCCAGGTAAGTCCCTAGTATATGGTACTTAGGTACCCAGGGCATAGGTACACAAGGGGCAGGGTCGGATTGAGAACACAATTAGGCCTGGGCACTGAAAGAAAAAGTGGTCCACATTTGTTGATAATGAGCTTTCATGAAACATTGCTTAGTATCTGGAGTAATTTGGGGGGAAATCTCTGATAAATTAGGCGTTCTAAGCTCGTGGGGTCGGTAGACACACCACTAAACATACCATTATTCTACTGCAACTGACCCGTCGCTCTCTTCACCTAATCTCCACGCCTATACATTTCTCTACTTTGGGTGCCGGAATGTGTTAGTCACCTATTGGCCCCTTAGTCTGTGCTTCCCCCAACGATCCCTGAATATCCTGTATTATATCAAGCCCTGGGTCAGAAAACCATCTGCATCCATTGTGTCTGTTCACCTTCAAGGAACCAAGGGTCTTCTTCTTTTGGTTTTCACTCAGGGGCCTCTTGCAAACGATGTCTTTGGGGATTGCATACTACTTCGTACTTGATGTCTTTTCTTTTGTGGTACGACTTGATCTGAATCTCCAAAAGCTGTAGTAATTCACTGAAATGCCATTCATTCTCTCTATACCCCTTTCTTACTTACTGTGGGCACCTTTCTCGTTCTTCGTATCACTTTTTGCAGCTATCCTAGTTCTTCCCTTTTCTCTCATACTCTACTTTTCCTCTCCTTGGTGTCTGTTAGACCTGTCAGCCCTTTGGGTGGTCCCTCCTCATCATTATTTATTTTGTCCCACTTTTGCCTCAACCCCTGTTTGAATTTTTCCTTTTTGGGAACCACCAGACTTTTTAGTGTTGCTGCAGATTCAGGGAGCCATTTTAGCTACCCCTGAAACTTCTGTCTGAGGGCCTGGAGCACAAAATGGTGGCCACCTGTGACATCACCAGCATCCACTGGAACCTACTAGCACCTTCCAGAACATTCCAGAACCCTGTGACAGTTGGAGGCGGTTTAGAATGTTGGGAAGCTAAGACAGTTGGAGCTGGCAGTTGGCACCTGACTGGTGAAGAGAGAGCAGCAGAAACCTGAAGGAGGAAGGAGTGAGGCAGCAGGGGTGGAAACTTGTGCCTGGAGTGGGGTCCATAAACCCACCCGTGATACTAGTCCCTACTGACTGAGCCCAGCCTGGAGCCCTGTGTGGGAAGAAGCAAGAAAAACCATCTTAAGGACCTGGACAGCAGGAACATGCCTTAGAAGTCAAGGAAGCAAGTACCTGACCTGTTTATTGGTTTCCCTGGAGTCCAACGTCGAGAAGCCTAGAGACCTGGGGCCGGAGGTGAAGAAGCGGCGCTGACTGGAAAGCAGACGTCGTACCCGGAGCCACCAGAGGTTGAGCGAGGGCGCCGACGGAGGTCGTGGAGAGTACCAGAGGTCGAGGAAGAAGACACCTGAGGTCAAGTGAGCGGCGTCGACGGGGGAGTGAAGTCCGCCCTCCGGAGTCGCCGGAGACCGAGGTGAAGTGTGCCGGAGGTCGGGAGTGGAGATCGCACTCCGGAGTCGCCGGAACCTGAGAGAATCGTGCCGGAGGTCGGGAGTGGAGGTCGCACTCCGGAGTCGCCGGAAACCTGAGGAGAGGAGCACCGGAGGTCGGGAGTGAGGATCGCACTCCGGAGCCGCCGGAAGTCGACATCGAGCCAAGGCCGGCCGACGTCATCGAAACAGAGGTCGCCATCGGACCGGAGCCGCCGGAAGTCGACATCGAGCCAAGGCCGGCCGACGTCATCGAAACAGAGGTCGCCATCGGACCGGAGCCGCCTGAAGTCGACATCGAGCCAAGACTGCCCGACGCCATCGAATCGGAGGTCGAGATCGAGCCGAGGCCGCCGACATCGAACCGGAGCCGCCTACCGGCGTCGTCAAGAACTGACATTGTGCCGAGGCCGCAGACATCGAACCGGAACCGCCTCACGGCGTCGACACGACTCCAGCGGCGTCGGAGCTTCAGAAAAAGGGCATTAAGTGGAATAGAGGGCGCCAAAGGCCCTGTGGAAACCTAAGAGACTACTCTAGGGGTTAGAGAGGTGATGGAACCAGCTGGACTGTGCCAGGGGTGAGCTGAGACTAATTTAGAGGGGTTGTGTAGAGTGAGAGAGCCAGGTCTCTGGTATTCCCCCCTTGATCTACCTCAGTTTAGGCCTCAGCCTTGTCCAAGCCAGGGAGTAGACACCCTCAAGCCTTCCACATCCCCACAAGCTGTGCCTGGGCCAAATTAGCCCATCGTAATCTCAAATGTGATCTGATTCTATGAGTGTCACTGTCAGCTTTTAATTATTTATTGGGGGCACTGTATTTATTGTATTTAACCTATTTATTGCTTCACTGTATTTATTGGTCCACAGTATTTATTGATGCACAATATTTATTGGTTTGCAGTATTTATTGCCTCAGAATATTTAATTGCCTGTATGTATTGCACTTATATTTATGCCTTTATTATTTATGATCACCCCTATTTATTGAATCATTAAGACAGTATTTATTTGACCTGCACTATTTAAAAAGCCTTGTATATTGTGATTGTGTTAATATTTATCTAATCAGCAACTAAGAGAAAAAGAAGATAAAGAAAGATATTTTCATAATTTTTACGGTGTAGAGTCGTTTTTGGAACGGATGCACGCATGGTTATTGTATGGGTATGTCGTATGCTTAGCACGGTGCCTGATTCCTGACCACTCGAGCCAAGCTACCACTGTATGTCCTGGAAGTACCCCGTTACCACCAACCCTTACCGGTGTGGGAGCGGAGTAATTTCCAACATAATTGGTGTTCAGTGGTGGGATAGAGCTGTGCCTACGTATACTCAACAATAACTGTGGGTAGTCCATAGGCCTACACCGGGAGTTTTCTCAAAGCGGCCTTCCTAATTGTGGGTTTTTGTTTTTTCCAAATTTACTCTGGTGGTGGGAGGAGGTATTGTATAAGGTACCCCCCTGCATAGTTACTGCAAATAACTGTCCTCTGACCTGAGTGGGCAAGATGGAGTTTGTACTGGAGAATTTAGAAACGTACACTGTGGCCCAACTCAGGGAGTTTTGCCAGCGGGAGGGGGTGTATTGTCCCCCAGGAGCAAAGAAGGGTGCACTCCAAACCAGCTTAAGGGCTTGGGGGGAGGCACGCCGAGAAAGCAAGGCTGAGGAGGAGGACAGGGAGAGAGAGCCCGATAGCGAGGGAGCTGGTTTGTACCAACCTGAGGTGGGGAACCTGTCAGCGGGGCCCAGGACACTTTCCAGGAAGGGCAGCAGTGCCTCTAGCGGTGGCTTGTCGGAAGTGGAGTTAACAGACCGAAGGGAGAAAAGACAGCTCACATGGGATTTAGCAAGGCTGGAGAAGGAGAAGGAGGAACAGAGGATGGCTCATGAGATAAGGCTGAAAGAGATAGATCTTCAGATCCTGAGAATCGGGGCACACCCTGTACCTAACGGTGGCAGCGAAGAACGAGAGTACACCAGGGAACCCAAACCCTACCTGCCAAAGGACATAGTAGCTGGCTATGGAGTGGGCGACGATATTGCCAAGTGGCTAGCGGCCTATGAGGTCTCGTTAAGGGCCCATGGGGTTCCAGAGAAGTACTGGGGAGGGGGATTGTACAAGTACATGCCTCCAGCTGGTAGGGATGCATTATTGGCCCTCGAGGAGGATGAGCAGACCCACTACCCCACCATGAAACTGGCGCTCATAAGAAAGTTTGGACTAACACCCGAAAAGTACAGACAGAAGTTCAGGGGTAGTCACAAACTGGGCACACAGAATTGGGTGGACTTCCTGGACTATGCAAAGAAGGCACTAGAGGGTTGGATTCAGGGCAGTGAAGTGAGGAACTACGAGGGGTTGTTTGATCTAGTACTGAAGGAACACCTGCTCGAGAAATGTTTCCCTGAACTGCGTCAACACCTGGTGGATAGCAAGCTGACCAGTCCCCGGAAGCTTGCTGAGGAGGCGGACATTTGGGCTAGTACCCGGGTGTCCACAAGGGGGACTTGAGGGGATACTCAAAAGGCCGGACAGGGCGCCCCCCAGAAGAAAGAGGGAGGGGAAAAGAAAAAGGAGTTCTCCAAAGGCCCCCAAAATAACTTCCAAGGGAAGGGAACAGGATTCACCCCTAGGGCTAACCCACCCAGAAACCCTAATCCTGGCCAGAGTCAGCAGCCAAGGGTTGTCCATTGCTACGAGTGCGGTGGCGTTGGACACTATAAAGGAGATCCGAAGTGCCTGAAACGACCACCCCCTCCCATTGGAGGAAAGACCCCCGGAGTAGCTAGTGTAGTGCTCGGGGAGGAGATGCCCTTAACTAAGGGAAGGGAGTGGGCGGGTGTCACTTTAGTGTCCCTGGGAGAACGGGAGATGGTTCCTAAGATCCAGGTGCCCGCAAATACCGTAAAGTATGGGCAGTGGGTCACCATCAACGGCCAAAGAGGGGAGGCTCTGAGAGACACAGGAGCCAGTATGACTATGGTGCGTAGCCAACTGGTGTCTCCAGAGCAGGTAATTCCCGATGTACTCCACCCAGCCGCGATGGCTGACGGCAGAACAGGCCACTATCCAGTGGCCGAGGTTCCCTTTGAATGGGGGGGGGTTGCAGGTTCACTTCGAGATGCCGTAAGCCCTGCCGTGCCAGTCGATTGTCTGCTGGGGAATGACATGGAGCACAACGCTTGGAAGGAGGTGGAATACCGGACTCACACTGAGATGCTGGGTACAACTGATTGGGCCTGTGTGAGCACAAGGTCCGCGACTACCCGAAGAGGGAGTTCATTTCGGCTGGAGCCTGGAACAAAGGCCCAGCCAGCTGCCAGTCAAGGGAAGAACCGAGGACAGGAGGAGCCTGCCTCGGCGTCCACACCCCGTAGGACGGATAGGCCACCGGAGGTGGTGGACCAGGAGTCTGCGGTGGGGGACGTTACCAAACTGGAGGACCTACCCATCCCGGCCGAGTGGCACGTGGAGGGGGGCCCGTCCAGGGAGGAATTCTGCCAGGGCCAGAGGGAGTGCCCTACCCTTGAGGGGCTGAGGCGACAGGCCGAAGCCCAGACAGCAGGGAACGTTGAAGGGAACTACAGTGTTTACTGGGAGGATGGCCTCCTCTACAGTGAACCCAAGGCACCCCTCCACGGATCGTCACGAGCCTTGGTAGTCCCTCAACGTTATCGAGCCTTCCTTCTGGAGTTGGCTCACGAGATACCATTGGCAGGACACCTGGGGCAAGACAAGACCTTCGCCCGTCTTGTCCCACACTTTTATTGGCCTCAGATGAAAGTGTCGTCCGATACCTACTGCCGGACATGTGTGTCTTGCCAAGCCAGTGGGAAAACAGGGGTGAAGCTGAAAGCTCCCCTGGAACCACTTCCTGTCGTTAGCACCCCCTTTGAAAGGGTGGGCATCGACATTGTGGGTCCATTAGATCCGCCGACTACAGCTGGTCACAGGTTTATCCTGGTTCTGGTGGATCATGCCACACGGTACCCAGAGGCAATACCTCTGAGGACCATAACAGCACCTGTTGTGGCAAGGGCCCTGATGGGAATCTTTACCCGAGTGGGTTTTCCCAAGGAAGTTGTGTCCGACAGGGGGACCAACTTCATGTCAGCGTACATGCGGGCCATGTGGAAGGAGTGTGGAGTGACCTACCGGTTCACCACTCCTTACCACCCCCAGACCAATGGTCTGGTGGAGAGGTTTAACAAAACCTTGAAGGGCATGATCAGAAGTCTGCCTGAAAGCCTGCGGAGGAAATGGGACGTCCTCCTACCCTGTTTACTCTTTTCTTACAGGGAAGTGCCACAGAAGGGAGTGGGCTTCAGCCCCTTCGAGCTTCTGTATGGGCACCCTGTACGTGGACCTCTCAACCTGGTGAGAGACGGATGGGAAAGAACTCCCAGAAAGCTTCCCCAGGATGTGGTGAGCTACATGCTGGCCTTCCGGAGCCAAATGGCTAAGTTGTGGAAGCAAGCTTCTGACAACTTGGAAGCCAGCCAAGCATTGATGAAGGCGTGGTATGACCACAATGCTCACCCGGTGGAGTTGGAGCCTGGCCAGAAGGTGTGGGTGATCGAACCAGGAGAGCTTAGTGCCCTCCAGGATCGCTGGTCAGGACCCTTTGAGGTGTTGGAGAAGAAGGGTAAGGCTACCTACTTGGTGGACCTGAAGACCCCTCGTCAGCCCCTGCGGGTGCTGCATGCCAACCGCCTCAAACCCCACCACGAGAGGCCCGAAGTCATCTTGATGAAGGTGACTGACGGAGGAGAGGACGTGGAAAGCGAGCCTCTCCCTGATTTGTTTGCGTCTCAAGAAAAGGATGGGTCGGTGGAGGGAGTGATTCTCTCCCCATCTCTAACTCCTGAACAGCAGGAGGACTGTCGCCAGGTCCTGGGGCAGTACTCTTCGTTGTTCTCCCTTGTCCCGGGTAGGACTCACCTGTGCGTCCATGACGTGGACACAGGAGACAGCCCACCTGTGAAGTCCAAGATCTACCGGATGTCAGACAAGGTGAAGGCCAGCATTCATAGTGAAGTCACTAAGATGCTGGAGCTAGGAGTGATCGAACCTTCTAGCAGCCCCTGGTCCAGTCCGGTGGTACTAGTACCAAAAGCTGCACCACCGGGTGCCCAACCGGAACTGAGGTTCTGTGTGGACTACCGGGGACTGAATTCAGTGACCAAAACTGATGCTCATCCGATCCCTAGGGCGGATGAATTGATTGACCGGCTGGGAGCTGCCCAATATCTAAGTACCTTTGACCTTACTTCTGGGTACTGGCAGATCTCTTTGACTGATGGAGCAAGGGAAAGGTCAGCATTCTCCACGCCCAATGGCCACTACCAGTTCTGTGTGATGCCCTTTGGGCTCAAGAACGCACCTGCCACGTTTCAGCGCCTGGTAAACCAGATCCTCACCGGAATGGAGAGTTTCTCTGCTGCTTATCTGGATGACATAGCCGTCTTCAGTAACAGCTGGGAGGATCACTTGCGTCACCTGCAAGCTGTTCTCCAGGCCCTGAGTCAAGCTGGATTGACGATGAAGGCCAGCAAGTGCCAGATCGGGCAGGGGTCGGTAGTGTACCTTGGACACTTGGTGGGTAGGGAAGCGGTGCAACCCCTCCAGGCGACGATCGAGGCCATCATGGCCTGGGAACCCCCCAAGACTCAGACTGAGGTCCGAGCATTTTTGGGCCTCACGGGATACTACCGCCGCTTCGTGAAGGGGTACGGTACCATCGTAGCCCCCCTCACGGAGCTCACGTCCAAGAAACAACCTCGACGGGTAGTCTGGACGGAGGCTTGTCAGCAGGCCTTTGTGAGATTGAAGAAAGCCATGTGCGAGGCCCCGGTCTTAAGGGCCCCAGACTTTTCCAAGGAGTTCATTGTCCAGACAGATGCATCAGAACATGGCATTGGGGCAGTGTTATCGCAACTCAACGAAGAGGGTCTGGATCAACCCGTGGTCTTCCTATCCCGGAGACTACTTCCCAGGGAACAGAAGTGGAGTGCAATAGAGCGTGAAGCCTTTGCAGTGGTATGGGCTCTGAAGAAGTTGCGGCCATACTTGTTTGGCTCGCACTTCCTGGTTCAGACCGACCACAGACCCCTTCGTTGGCTGATGCAAATGAAGGGGGAGAATCCCAAGTTGTTGTGGTGGTCTATTTCCCTACAGGGAATGGACTTTCAGGTGGAACATCGGCCTGGAGTGGACCACGCCAATGCAGACAGTCTCTCAAGGTATTTCCGCCTTATTGATGAGAACTCCCAAGGGGTTGGGTAGCTCTCCCCACTTTCAGCTGGGGGGGACGCGTGTTAGACCTGTCAGCCCTTTGGGTGGTCCCTCCTCATCATTATTTATTTTGTCCCACTTTTGCCTCAACCCCTGTTTGAATTTTTCCTTTTTGGGTACCACCAGACTTTTTAGTTTTGCTGCAGATTCAGGGAGCCATTTTAGCTACCCCTGAAACTTCTGTCTGAGGGCCTGGAGCACAAAATGGTGGCCACCTGTGACATCACCAGCATCCACTGGAACCTACTAGCACCTTCCAGAACATTCCAGAACCCTGTGACAGTTGGAGGCGGTTTAGAATGTTGGGAAGCTAAGACAGTTGGAGCTGGCAGTTGGCACCTGACTGGTGAAGAGAGAGCAGCAGAAACCTGAAGGAGGAAGGAGTGAGGCAGCAGGGGTGGAAACTTGTGCCTGGAGTGGGGTCCATAAACCCACCCGTGATACTAGTCCCTACTGACTGAGCCCAGCCTGGAGCCCTGTGTGGGAAGAAGCAAGAAAAACCATCTTAAGGACCTGGACAGCAGGAACAGGCCTTAGAAGTCAAGGAAGCAAGTACCTGACCTGTTTATTGGTTTCCCTGGAGTCCAACGTCGAGAAGCCTAGAGACCTGGGGCCGGAGGTGAAGAAGCAGCGCTGACTGGAAAGCAGACGTCGTACCCGGAGCCACCAGAGGTTGAGCGAGGGCGCCGACGGAGGTCGTGGAGAGTACCAGAGGTCGAGGAAGAAGACACCTGAGGTCAAGTGAGCGGCGTCGACGGGGGAGTGAAGTCCGCCCTCCGGAGTCGCCGGAGACCGAGGTGAAGTGTGCCGGAGGTCGGGAGTGGAGATCGCACTCCGGAGTCGCCGGAACCTGAGAGAATCGTGCCGGAGGTCAGGAGTGGAGGTCGCACTCCGGAGTCGCCGGAAACCTGAGGAGAGGAGCACCGGAGGTCGGGAGTGAGGATCGCACTCCGGAGCCGCCGGAAGTCGACATCGAGCCAAGGCCGGCCAACGTCATCGAAACAGAGGTCGCCATCGGACCGGAGCCGCCCGAAGTCGACATCGAGCCAAGACTGCCCGACGCCATCGAATCGGAGGTCGAGATCGAGCCGAGGCCGCCGACATCGAACCGGAGCCGCCTACCGGCGTCGTCAAGAACTGACATTGTGCCGAGGCCGCCGACATCGAACCGGAACCGCCTCACGGCGTCGACACGACTCCAGCGGCGTCGGAGCTTCAGAAAAAGGGCAGTAAGTGGAATAGAGGGCGCCAAAGGCCCTGTGGAAACCTAAGAGACTACTCTAGGGGTTAGAGAGGTGATGGAACCAGCTGGACTGTGCCAGGGGTGAGCTGAGACTAATTTAGAGGGGTTGTGTAGAGTGAGAGAGCCAGGTCTCTGGTATTCCCCCCTTGATCTACCTCAGTTTAGGCCTCAGCCTTGTCCAAGCCAGGGAGTAGACACCCTCAAGCCTTCCACATCCCCACAAGCTGTGCCTGGGCCAAATTAGCCCATCGTAATCTCAAATGTGATCTGATTCTATGAGTGTCACTGTCAGCTTTTAATTATTTATTGGGGGCACTGTATTTATTGTATTTAACCTATTTATTGCTTCACTGTATTTATTGGTCCACAGTATTTATTGATGCACAATATTTATTGGTTTGCAGTATTTATTGCCTCAGAATATTTAATTGCCTGTATGTATTGCACTTATATTTATGCCTTTATTATTTATGATCACCCCTATTTATTGAATCATTAAGACAGTATTTATTTGACCTGCACTATTTAAAAAGCCTTGTATATTGTGATTGTGTTAATATTTATCTAATCAGCAACTAAGAGAAAAAGAAGAAAAAGAAAGATATTTTCATAATTTTTACAGTGTAGAGTTGTTTTTGGAACGGATGCACGCATGGTTATTGTATGGGTATGTCGTATGCTTAGCACGGTGCCTGATTCCTGACCACTCGAGCCAAGCTACCACTGTATGTCCTGGAAGTACCCCGTTACCACCAACCCTTACCGGTGTGGGAGCGGAGTAATTTCCAACAGTGTCTCATTGTACCTATGTGCATCACTCACTCTAACATTTCACCTCTCTCTTTTCCTTTCTTTCTCTCTGTCTACAAATCCCCCTTGCCCTCCCACGCCTGACTCCCCTGTGTTTTTTTAAAAAAGTTATTTGTATATTTCAGGCCCTTATTCCTTATATCTCTCCTTTAAGTTTTATTCCATTTCTCTGTCTTGCAAACCTTTTCTTTTTCTCCTGTCTTGCTCTCTCCTATACCGCTATCAGCCTCTTTCACATCCCTCTGCCTCATGAATTTATTTGTACTGTACTTAATGCTATATTCTTATGTGCCCTTTATTGCTTCGCTGCAGACAGTAATAACAGAAACTCCGCATGTGCCTGGAGGCAGCGTTTAAACCAAAGGAGAATCCACAGGTGGAATTTCCTTTAACATTCCCTCCTTATGATGAAGGTTTTTTTTTTGTTCCATATTTATGGTACCCATTTGGAAACGTCTTCTGTCATTAGCACACCCCCGTTTGTTCAGTGGTGCTGTCACTGTGTGCCAATTTGAAGGAGGTTTTAACATCGGTGATTAGCACACCACTTTATTAAACGTTCAGTTTCAGAGTGCTGATTTGAAGATGTCTTGGTGATTGGCACACCACTTTATTGGCTGAGGTTCAGTAATTTGTTCATTTACTTTACGCGTAATTTCTTCAAAGTCAATATTTTTCAGTGCTAATTCATTATTTACTGTAATTAAACGGTGACTTTGGTACTTGAATTTTTATTAAAAAAATGTATGCTTTGTTTTTAAATTTAGTTTCATCTCTACCTGAAGGGATTATTGAGTGAATAACTTCACCACACTGGTCAATCTCCCACGTGTCAGTACTATTATAGAGAGATATCATTTTGGTTTAAGAGAACAAAAGAAAGATAACTCTGTTAAAAAGTTTGTAACGGAGTTAAGGAAACTAGCGTCCGCTTGCAAATTTGGTAGAGCTGTAGAGGAAAGAATAAGAGATCAATTTGTGCTAAAGTGTGCTCATGATAAAATTAGAGAGGTGTTATGGTTGAAAGATGAAACTCCCTTAGATGAAGTATTGGCAATTGCTAGATGTGTTGAACACATGATGAAATGTGTAGATGATTTGAGCAAAGCAAAAAACAAGTCAAATGAGTTTGCTACTAATGTTGAGGAAGTAGTATGTCAAGTTAAAAATAAGACTTCTGTAGACCTAAATAATAGAAAACCTCCTCTTGGCGCAGAAGGTAACTGTTCGCAAGACAACAGGGTAATCTACTTTAGATGTGGTACGTTAGGTCATAGAGCGAATGCTTCCCTCTGTCCAGCTTTGCAGGTCATTTGCAATGCCTGCGGGAGAAAAGGTCACTTAGCAAAATGTTGTAAGAGTAAGGTAAGAGAAGGGAACAACCTTAAGTTAAAGACATTTTATATCAAGTAGATGATGTTAAGGCAAAACATCTGTCTCATGTTGTCATGATCGAGGGAATTGAACTTGAAATGAAGTTTGATTCATGCTCACTCCTCACTATGATTAGCAAAGATACATTTGATGTTCATTTTAGAGACAGAGTAACACTTTTAAAAACTGATGTATCACCTGTTGGTTATGGAGGTTTGCTGATAAACATGCTGGGGTATTTCATGGCATGTAGTGAAATGAGTGGATGAATAACTGCTGGTTAGGTTTATGTTGCCAGGAGAGGTGACGCACTTTTAGGATGGCCACACCAACGGTTACTTGGTCTTCTTCGTAATCTGAATGCTGTTCCGCAAGTTCTAGTCCTGGAGGTGGATAATCCCTTGGCAGTTCTAGGTGAACAGTTTGCTGATGTGTTTCAAGATAAGTTGGGGTGTCTTAACCCCTTCCATGCGTTGGCCGTCCGAACCCCGCCCACTAAATAAATCCCCAGCACCGCGGCGGAATTTGCACTGCGGTCAAGGTGTTAAAGGGTATAAACATCACATAAAAGTGAAAGAGGGTGCCATTCCCATTGTTGCCAAAGTAAGGAGAATACAGTTGAATGAACAAGCCAGTGTGCAGAAGGAGATTGAACGTCTGATTGACATGGGTGTTATTGAGTCTGTTGAGGCAACTGAGTGGTTAGCTCCGATTGTCGTTGCTAAAAAAGCTAGTGGCGAGATTCAACTTTGTATTGATTTGCGTTCTCTCGATAAGGAACTAGTTGTGGATAGATTTCCTCTCCCCAACATTGATGAGATTATCAGCACCCTGGCAGGTGCTAGGTACTTCACTACACTAGATTTAGCTTCCGCCTACCATCAGGTAGAGTTAGATAAGGTATAGCAAGATTTGACAGCATTTGTGGCACCCATGGGAACATTTAAATTTCTAAGAATGCCATTTGGGCTTGTATCAGCAGCCTCAGTATTTCAGCGTATCATAACGAATGTGGTATCTGGTGTAAAATGTTATCAAGGTGATTTGTTAATCTATGGGAGTACAAAGGCAGAACATCTTTCAAGGCTCTATGCTGTGTTGGAGAGACTGAGGAAAGCTGGATTAACTCTCAAGAAGGATAAACGTAAGTTCTGTGTATTGGAAGCTAATTATCTGGGACATTGCATTACAGGGTAGGTGTTTTCCCAAAAACAGAGTTAGTTGACACCATTGTGAAATTGCACGAACCTTGTAACAAGGAGGAGGAGTTGGTGTCCTTTTTGGGAATGGTCGAATATTATTGTAAATTCATTCCTGGTTATGCGAACATGACAAAGTTTTAGGAGGTTGACTTGTAAAAATGTGCAAGAGAATTTGTTTATATCAAGGAAGATTTGAAGAAAGCACCTTGTTTACAGGCCTTTATACCAGGTGATGAAACTCATATCTTGACTGACGCCAGTGCAAAGGGCATTGGAGCTGTGTTGCTTCAGAAGAGTTGTGGTGTGGAACGACTAATAGCTTGTGCCTCGATGTGTTTGAGAGGCTCACAGTTAAATTACTCTGTAATTGAGAAAGAGGCCTTGGCGATCTTTTAGGCTTTGAGAAAGTTGATTTGGGGTACAAAGGTTAAAGTACTTTCAGACCATAAGTCCTTAAAGGAGGTTTTTTCTAAAAAAGGACTTGATTCAATTTCGTCAAGGGTTAGGAAGTGGATCATTTTACTTCAAGAGTATGACTTTGAAGTTGATTATATTTCTGGTGTGATCAATTATTCTGCAGAGTGTTTATCACGTTTGGTAGATGCCAAAGAGATCGATCTGGAAGAGGAGAGTCTTGTGGATGAAGTTATAAATGTCTTTGAGGTGACGATGGGTTCCGTTGATGAGATGGAATGGAAAACTGAGATAGTTCAAGACTCTGAAATCTCTAAAGTGATTGAGTTGTTATTAGGGAAAAACAAACAACTTGAAAAACATTGGTCTATGGTATGTGAGGAGTTATCGGTGATGTAGCGCCTAAAGGTTTTGAAAATTGTAGGGGTGCATCATATTCACTGTTAGTTGGCACCCGCATATAATGAATTTATCTTTAGTTATGCTGTGCGAAATGCATTAAGAAATGTATCAGCTATGTCGCAATGTAGAGGCGTTAGTAGACGTGAAAATATATTGTGAATGTATTTAGCAAAACGCATAACGATTAGTTCCTGTTTAATGCAATGTATTAGGCTAAACGTGTAACCTGATTGAATTAACTCATGTATGTCGTTTATCCACGTATATGAAAGTAAAAGCACTAATGTTAGAATGTAATTTAATAGTGTGTTTAACCTAGTAGAGGCCCGAATTCACATATATCGTTGAGAAGAAAGGCCTGGTATTTCTTATGTTAGCTGAATGCGGTAGGCCGCAAGTGATTTATTCTAGTAGAGGTTTTGGGCTGCAGTAAATCGTAGAGTTAAAAGATGCAAAGTATTTCTCCATCCCATGATCTCACCACAGGTGCAAGGACAGTTGGTTCATTAGTAAAAAGGTCTTTGTCTAACAGTTGAATTATGGAGGAAGCCAGACATGGGAGTGCATTGGAATGTGCCAATCGCAACTCCTAGTGCCGACGGTGTCTGGGACTCAAGGCCAAGCTGATGGATGATGGAAGATGGACAGAGCTGGATGGAAAATTACTGGAAGAAGACCTGGTCGAGGAGGTGTGCCGGAGGGCGTGTTCTGTGATTTGGGGTTTCGTATTAGGGACAGCGCCCCGAGGGTTGAGCAGAGAAGAGGTAGGCCAGGAGCTAGAAGGAGCGTTTTAGATCAAGCTCTCTAAGTGAAGACATCTTAGGAAGATCACTTCTGACACCTTTTCACGATTTCTTGGGTCTTAAGGGAATGGTAAGCAGGGATGTCATCTAGGATAGAGTAGGGACAGAAATGCTTTGGTTTAATGATTCCTAATATCGACATTAGCTTGGTAGTTATCTACCTCATGCTTTTAGAAGCTGTACTTTTGTTTATATTCAGTTGAATGCGGATTCTTCGTAGAGTGGCATTTGTATTAGTACCCATTTACCTGTTGAGTCTTGTGCTAAGGTGCTTATATCTGCAGATGTTTTTCTTGATAATAAAATCCCGAGAAAAATAGAAATTGAGTTTCGAATCTTCAATTATGTCAAATTGCGGAAGGTATTCTTTGATAATTGTGTTTGCTCCCTCCACGCTATTGGGCAAGTAAAAAGGTCCAGTCGACCAGAGTGGGTTCTTGAGATAAATGGAAACAAGAAAATTGGGCCCCAGCAGTTGGTAGCAGGGTCGGATGGTTACTTCCGATAGCGAGGGACGATTAGATTAAGATAAGTGATCCTTGAGACCCATAGACGATAAGTGATGGTGAATCATCAGATGGTGAGCAGCAGATGATGGCGGATGATGAACATAGACGGCGAGTAGCAGCGCGGCAGGAGGCAGCAGTTCGTGGAGTGAGTATGAACAGGATGAGATGTTGTAGATTGCGGTGTTGATTTGTTGTGTGATGTCTTGCGGAGTTAGAGTGAATGTTGAGTGATTGTGAGATCAGGCTGTGAGCGCACGCAGCCCGGGAATTGTGGTGTAGAAGACACCCGTGGTAGATTTTGTTGACCACCCAAAGGAGATCGTGAGGTACCATCGATCACCTGGACCGAGATAGTGGGACCGAATGTGTGAGTGCATGACAACTCGACGCTGGTCGTGGGTTGTTGTAAGCAGATTTGAGTATTTGTAACCTCTCAGAGGCGAACTTTCTGCCCAGACGGGGACAGACAGTTGCCAACCGAGGTCAACAATTTCGAGAGACTGTGGACGTACAGTCAGAGGCTGTGGACGGACAGCCAGAGAAATAACTTGCTTGGGACAAACGGTTATTTCAGTGTATGAATGGGACGAGTGCAGGCGTGAGACGTAAACAGTCAAGGAAAGGGAACTACTGCGAACGAAGAAAGGTGACGTCAGAGAGTGTCGCGCTGTGATAGGCTGGTTGGTGTTAGTCGCGCTGTTATTGGATGGTTCGACATCAAGAGGTAAACAGCGTGTGAGATCGAATTTTGTCAATCATGAAGTGTTTTAAGGTTTTTCGAGAATTGTGTAGAGGTGATAAACATGTGGTTACTCGAGAGGGAGAAGAAGCCCCTCCCGAGGATACTCCAGCACATTACATGGCAAAGAATGTGGGATTGCATACGATAATTTGGCTTGAGAATTGGCATAAAATGACTCAAAGTGAAGGGGAATTAGCATTCCCGAGGTATGGCTCGTTCAGGCTAGCAGTGTTGTACCAGTTGAAATCTGTGATGGCGGGTTACGACCTTTG
This sequence comes from Triturus cristatus, assembly GCF_964204655.1. Lineage (NCBI taxonomy): Eukaryota > Metazoa > Chordata > Amphibia > Caudata > Salamandridae > Triturus > Triturus cristatus. The sequence continues at coordinate 910,540,801 of NC_140588.1, forward strand.
CCAAGGCCAACACAGTTCGAAGCACTACATGCGTGGATTAGAGCAGCGCATGATAGGGATAGAGGAAGGAATCAGGAAAGGGTGAAAAGTCGATCAGGGCTTTCCAGGATGCCAGATGGGATGCAGCGGAGAAAAGGTAGAGAGTACAAGCGATAGAGGGAGATAGACTGTATCCCTTATTGATCACATCGGAGGGGGTAAAGAACGTAAAGCCAGAAGAAGAGGATGATAGTGATATAGATGATGACCTATTGGAAAGATTGTTGGCAGAGAGACCACCTCCGTATAATCCAGAGGTCCCAGAAGGGACATTGATTCAGATAGAAGAGACTAGAGGAGTAACAATCCACCCAGAGATGAGAGTAAAAGGAAGACTCTCGATAGGAACAGAGGGTACAAGGAGCCCGTCCGAGGCAAGCGTAAAAGTCGAGAGAGATGTGAGGTTACCGGATGCTTTCAAGGTACCGGTTACTATTGGACCTATTGTTTCGATTTACCACACAGATTCAGAGGAGGCTGCGAACCCAGAGCGGACAGCCGAGGGAGTAAGGAGAGAGGTCGCAGGAAGTGACCTAGTGGGTGCGAGGGCTCGGACTCCGGACCCTATAGAATGGACTACACCCTTGCCAGCCATGTCAGATTCATCTGGGGATCAAAGAGAGCAGAGACCAGAGAGGTCGAGGTCCCTGATAGAGTTGAGATCAGATTTAAGATCATGGGTACCACCAGTGAGAAACCAAAGCCCAAGAGTGATGACAGCAGAGAGAGAACGGGTCGTTTTCAGGGATCGATCCGCTCCAATGGGTATACCAGAGGAGAATAGGTCGCAGGACCAAGAATGCGAGGACAGCGGTAGGGAAGGGGCAGCCTGCCGAGAAATACTGAGAGGAGCCCTGAAAAGGGGAATGATGATAGACGTAGTAAGGTTAAAAGCGGAAGTGGATGAGATAGTAGGCGGAAGCTTACCCATCGAGAGAATATTAATATATGGACCAGACGAATTACTCTTCGTAGCGAAGGATGTGACTCGGAAGGCACGAGTTGCACATGAGAAATTGTCAGAATTGGCTAGGCGATATGAGGTGGACTTGTCCAAAACGAAAACATTGCAAGGAGGTCATAGGTTGCAGTACAGTGACCAGGAACTGGAGGAGAAAAGGGTTGCAGGATTGAGGTCCCACATTAGAGACCTGATCACATCCATGCGTGCATGGATGATGCTTGAAAAGTGGGAAGAAAGGTGGGCCAAGAAGAAAAGCTCTAGGGGAACTACAGGTGAGACCCCACCTCCGGGTGGAGGGGCGAGGGGGATAGGGAACTTCCCTTTGAGCCAAGTGCAGAATGGAGGATACGTGCATGTGCCCTGGAGTAGGGGCGATTTGGCGGCGTTTACCAATGATTTTCCCAGGCTTAGGGAGAAGCCCGTAGAGTGGTATAAGCAGGTTGATCGCTTTGTTAAGATCTCAAAGGTATTGTGGACCGATTTTTTTAATTTTTTTATTTTTTTATTAGAAACCGTTAGCACACAATAAAAGACAGACAAGGGCCTACAACCACCAGGGCCGGCCGCTATAGAGCCCGAGGGCCCGCAGTGTAACGCCACACATTCAAATGAACCAGAGGCAAAGCGCCCGGCAGTTCGTAAGCACATATAACAGGCCGTGGCTATAGGCCAGGAGCAATTGAAAACAACAGTTTCATTTTTTATTGAATATAAAACACACTCAAGGCAATGAGAGTCCGAAATAGCAGCGTGCTCTTCCCATGACGGGGAATAACATACAGTGTCCAAAGCAGTGCTTGTCCGGAAGCGGTAGAGGGGGGCAATGGGAAAACAAAGCATGGAGCACACCTCACACCCTCCCGCAGAATGCGTGGCTAGGGGGTCAAAGCAATGTCGACCTCTAATGACAGAGGCGGGGTGCAGATACGTCCTCGATATAAATTCCACGGACCCCATACCCTAGTCGATTTCCCTGGCTAACCTCTCGCAACATACACCGTCTTTTCCCTAAACATACACCAGTCCATATTCTCCTTCCATACCTCGATCGTGGGCGGCCTCGGGGAGCCCCATAACTGTGCAATGTTACGCTTAGCCACCATGTACCCCAAGGTCACCCACTGCGTCTGTGCCGCATTACAATCATTCGGTTCCCAAACATTCAACAAACACCTCCTAGCCTCTGGCAACAGGGCAACGCGCGTGACCTCCTCCATAACGGTGTGGACACCGTTCCAAAATCGCACAACCTCCGAACATTCCCACAAGATATGAAGAAAGGTGCCCGGTAGGCCACATCCACGCTTACACAGTCCATCCATCGAATAACCCATACGCAGCAAACCGGGCCCCGTGACATACACTCTATGAAGGATCTTCAGCTGTACAAACCGTAAGCGGGCCGGGATCGCCACCTCTTTCGGGGAGGCCACCGCCGATACCCAGTCCTCATCATCCAGTTCCAAGCCATCGCCCGTCCATGCCTCCCTCAGACGGAGCAGCAAGTCCGCACGATCATTAATGAGTTTCTTATAAATCAGGGAAATAGTGCTGTCGGGCACGTAGCCATCCAACACTCTATCCTCCAGTGGGGAATACTCGGGGATAGCAGCAGCGTCCGGAAAAACCGAACACAGCGCATGGTAGACTTGAGCATACCGGAAGTACTCTCTATCGTTTAAGTTATATTCAATCTTGAGCATTTCAAACGTTTTGAAAGATCCCTTCGCCCACAGATCACCCACCTTACATATACCAATCATATCCCATTTCTCAAAGCCTTTCGATCTCCACAAACAGCCCAACCGCCCAGAGGCATACAACGGCGTCGCCCGAGTCAAGCGATCCCTCCACCCCATCGCAGCATTCGCCGCGTGCCACACACGTACCGCCACCCGCGTGGGTCCCGTCAACCGCGTGTCCGGGGTCACCGAGTACAGCGCCCTATTATAGTCCCCACCCGGGAGCAGGAATTTATCCACCTCGAAGGCCGGGTTTAAGGCAGGACCATATATCCCGTGGTTCACTGCCGCCAACTGAGACGCCCAATAGTATCGTTTAATATCGGGGAGGGCGACCCCCCCATCGTACCAAGGGAGCGTCAACTTGGCGAGAGCAATCCGCGGCCGCCCGTCCCAAAACAGTTGGCGCTGAAGACCCTCCACCTCCCGGAAATAACGGGCCGGCACGACATCAAGAGTATTTTGCAAAGCGTACAAAAAGCGAGGCAGCGACATCATTTTAAACAATGCCGCCCGTCCGAGCGGCGAAAGCGGAAGTCGTCGCCATTTGTGGACCGATTTGAATACTTTATTTGATATTGTAGTTCAGGGAGATTTGTGGGAAGCATGCAAGATTGCCATTGATTGGCCAACTTACGAGCCTGAGAGAAATGCACTCACGAATGGCCCGTCACCGGCAGTAATGAGGATGTATGAGCGAGTGATCGCCTGGTTGAAGGAGAAAGTTTCACCCCAAGATATCGATTGGGTAAAGATAGACAGGACAGTGCAGGAACCTAAGGAGACGGTACATGAATTTTATGAGAGACTCTTGCAGGCTTTTAAGCAGTACAGTGGCCTAGATGCGTTGGACACGAAAGATATGGGACAGTTTGTTTCAAAGTTTGTGTTGGGATTGAGGCCAGAGGTTAGTCTCATCATACAGCAGCATTTGATTTGTTGGCAGAATAAGCCTGTTGACGAGATTTTACGGTACGCCAGGTACTGTGCCGATGAGATTGAATCCAAGCACAGAAAGTTGAAAGATAACTTGATGCTTGTTCAGATGCAAACCGCTCAGGGACAGCCTAATGGGGGAGCGTTGGTAAGGAGACAGGGGAATTATCAGGCGGGAAATCAGAATGTTCAGGGGCAGGGAAGGCCAAGACCAATAGACCCTTGGACAGGGATGGATGTGGCGACATTGAAAAAGACTACAGCATGTCATCAGTGTCACCAGGTTGGACACTGGAGACGCGAACGTCCCCTGAACCCATGGAATCAGATACAGCCGGAAGGAGAAGTAGTTCAGGTCCTGGGGCGGAGGCGGTACAGACAGTAACTAGACCTAGGACGATAAAAGGGGGGACTGGTGTTCCGCAGGTGCAGGTTCCCCAGCCACCCAGAATACAGAATGTACAGCAGGGAGCTCGCACTTATTTGCAGATGCCGATGTTTGAAGTGAGTGAGGGAAACGATATAAGCCTGTTGGCACGATTAGGGTCAAAAAGAGACAAGGATTGCATGCTTAGAGCCATTCTAGAGGTAGATCAGACAGGACCCTTTGTAGAAGCAGACCTTGACGGTCACCCTACAACCTTTTTGGTTGATACGGGAGCTACCAGATCGACTATAAGGTCGGCAGTGGTTCCAGGGTTAGCCCTTTCTGGACAAAGTATCCAGGTTGTTGGAGTGGCAAATAAGAAACTGAGTAGTCCACTGACGGAGCCAATTCCAATCAGGATAGGAAATTTCAGTGATCGACACCAGTTTGTGGTGTGCGACTCTAGTCCGGTTTGCCTGTTAGGAAGAGATCTATTGTGCAAGCTCAACTGTACGATCTACTGTACCCCAAAAGAGTGGAGGTACAGACGAGAGACGATGACGCGACCTTTAAGGTTGCAAATCAGCGTGTGTGTGTGGAAATGTACCCAGCATTAACGGTGGAGGAGCTTCCACTTGATCTGAGGGACTCAGTGTCTATTGAAGTATGGGACCTTAGTGGTGAGGAGATTGGTTTAGTCAAGGGAGTAGACCCAGTGAAAATCCAGATTAAACCAAATGTAGAATTTCCGAGGACACCCCAGTATAAGTTATCTCCTGAAACTATTGCAGGGATTAAACCTGTGATTGAGTCTATGATCAGGCAGGGAATACTGATGGAGATTATGGGTAGCCCATGTAATTCGCCCATTATGGGACTGCAGAAGCCAAGCGGGAAATTTAGGATTGTGCAGGATTTGCGAAAGATAAACGAAATAGTTGTTCCATGTTGTCCAGTGGTACCAAATCCATCTGTGATTCTATTTCAGATCCCATGTGAAGCTGAATGGTTCACAGTGATTGACTTGTGTCAAGCGTTTTTTTCGATTCCTCTGCATAAGGTCAGCCGATTTCTTTTTGCGTTTCGGCTGGAAAATCGTGTGTTAACGTGGAGTCGTATCCCACAGGGGTATACAGAGAGCCCATCTATCTTTAATCAGATCTCGAAGAAGAATCTCGAAGGTCTTGTGTTGCCACAAAACTCTGTTTTAGTGCAATACATTGATGATCTGCTTGTTGCGTCGGAGACGGAAGACGCTTGCAGAATTGACACCGTTGCTCTGTTGAATTACTTGGGAGAGAATGGGCACAAGGTGTCTCCAAACAAGCTGCAATACTGTTTGAGCGAGGTACAGTATTTGGGGCACCGAATTGAGAAAGGCAAGAGAAAGGTGTCTCCAGATCGTATTGATGCGATTTTGAGAATGCCGATTCCCTCGATGCAGAGGGAAGTCAGAATGTTTTTGGGAATGGTGGGCTATTGCCGCCAGGGGATCCCAAACTTTGAAGCGAAGCCGTTACAGCGGCTGACACGAAAGGATGTGAGTGATCCGGTACCATGGGATGACGACTGTTTAAGGTCATTTCTGAGGCTGAGAGAAGCTTTATGCAGCGCTCCAGCTTTGGGAATGCCAGATTATAACAAGGCATTCGCCTTATTCTGTTGCGAAAAGGAAGGTTGCGCATTAGCAGTGTTGACTCAGAGTCACGGAGGAGTCCTGTAATAATTAAAGTGAAGCCGAGGGTGAAGAATAACTGCCACTTTATTCAGGCCATCCGCTCTCGCTCTGGCGAGCGGTATGTCAACATTCTAAGGTCAGCTCCAGGTGATACCAAGGTGAGTGGGAAGGAGGGGGGTGGGCAGAAGGTACCAAGGTGGGAGTAAAAGGGGAAGATACAACACATCTCCTTACCCAACATAACAGATAATAGAAGCAGGGTGGAACATTACATAGCTACTCTGTCCCCACTCCATACATGACCGTCCTCCAACTCCACCACATTTTTCCCCTTGTTCTTAATCTTTTGTGGAAGGAAAAATTTACTCTGTCCCACTTGTACCCTTGTGGGTTTCTTTATCGCTACAGGATTGTGAGAAGTTGGCCTGGTATATGATGTTCACTAGTTAAAGTGACCACCTTGTACCATGCCAAGCAACCCTTATGGTGTGGTTGTAAGTCAACCTGTTCGGACTAGCTGCCCTAGTGGTAGCGTAGGCTAAGCAGTCTTTGAGGCTAAACTCGTGAAACGTGTTAAGCAAGCTGTTTTACCAAATGCAACCCCCTTTTATACCAATGAAAGGACACCACACAGATATATATTCAAAATATATATGTATTTATTTCTCAAAGTAACCCCTAGTCTCTTTATGAGCACAGGAGCACAAATCGTCAAACAAGATTACAGCAGAATACACAGAAGTTGCACTTTATATGGATAGGCCCTGGTGGCCGCTCCAACCATATACTAAAATAGTGGTATAAGTACCACGAACAGAAAAGGGAAAAGGCCTACGGCCTCTAGAATCGCTGGGCCTACAAGGAGCTAACTTCAGTTAGTGACCAGGAGGTCCACGGGTTGCGTGTGCAGAGCAAATAGTCACACGCGAGCTCCCATAGGTTTTCAATGGGTGCGTAAAAAGTACAAAGTTACTGCAAAAAGGATCTTCCGGATGGACTATGAACTTAAGATTCGAAACACAGACACTAGAGATGATACTCTACACTTGGGCACCAGAGTGCCAGCTTTACCTCACCCACAGGAAGCGGGTGCATAGGCGTCGAAGTGCGTCGGGTTTCTTCTATCTGTTCAATGGAGCCTGTAGACAAAGATGCTGCAGGCGGTCGCCCCGGAAGAGATGCGGTGGATCCAAGAGTGGATCGGAGATGTTGAAGACCTGTAAGCAGAGGGGACAGTGTTCACAGTCACTAGCCAGTGACCAGCGTGGCACCAGGTGGGTACCAGGCGATGTCGGGTGCAAACAGGAAGGAAGGTGTAGCTTGTCTCTGCAGCCACGTGGTCCCTGAAGGTCGACGACGTCCAGGAGTCGGGTCACGAGCTGTCCCACGCAGGCTCTCACTGTCGGCGACTTGATCAAAGCAAACAAGCCTTGGCAAAAGCAATTGTTGTAGGAGATGAAATAAGCTGATGGTTCTGACCAGCAAGGTCAGAGGGACTGCTCCTTTGGAGGGGAGCAAGGGCCAGTCTGGAGCAACCAGACCAGCGGTGTATTTCTTGAAGTTCGTCGCCAAGATGGCCACTGGCCAGCGGGCCAGCAACCGGTTAGGCGCGTCGAGTGGCAAAATGCAGAAGGGCCCCACGCAGATCGTGGAGATGCTGGAGGGCTCACCTTTGGTGCAGATGCTGCTCGAGGGTTGGGCTTCTCAGATCCCAAAGCACAACTTGGAGGGAGCCTCGGTTGTTGCACTTGCAGCTTGTCGTGGCCTTTTCAAGATGGCTGGCTCCACGTGTCTCGGTGCCTCCACGGGTCTCCTCTTTTCAGGGACTGTGGATCGGGCGGTGAGAGGTCTGGAGGTCCAGGTCTTGTCAGTCTCTGGGCTCGGGCTCCGGCGGGAGGCGGCGGCAAAGCAGACGTTGATTCGCTGGATGGTGCTTGCGTTAGCAAGGTGGTCACTCCCTGACCACAGGGGAGATTGGCTTCAGTCCTCTGTGCGGCAGAGCGTCGAAGTTCCCGTCTTCTTCTTAGTTTCAAGTTGATTCCAGGATGTCTGAAGTCTTAGGACACAGCTCCTACCTTTAAGCGGATTCTAGGGGCTGGACTACCTGCTAGGTCCCTCCCTAAGGGTGGGACCAGGAAGGGGGGTGGTTACACCCCCAATCCTTTGTCCAGCTCGCCCCAGGCCCGGGACTAGTGTGCCCCAGGACCGGTTTGGACTGGCATATGCACCGAGGCTCCTTGTGAGCCTCAGGCATGTCTGGTTTCTTTCAAGCCCTACCTGACCAATACACAAAATCCTGTCTGGGGTGGTGCACGCACCTCCCCTGGCAGGAAACCCTTTGTCCACACCTCCCAAGTTGGAAGGACTCCCAGCAGCAGGAGGGCAGACTTGTGTCTGTGGTGGCAGCATCCATTTTGTGGAGCTGAGGCTATGTCTGATTTTACCCGGGTTTCAGGCACTGTACATGTCGTGTCCCTCTAGAAGGGTGGAATGCTAACCCCGTCGCCAGAATTGGCGAGGGGTTAGTATTCCAATTCGTATGACACCTTACTCGACATGTTTTGATAAAGCCAAACCAAAGATAGCATTTAACCGCGAGGTTCATAATGCACTTAAGAGTATATGGTATGACGATATCTGGAAACAGTAGAAGGACGTTGTTCCAACCACTGCAGACAGGCTCAGCTCATGCCAGAGCACCATCTCACATGGAACCAAGCACTCTGCCTTCAGGATTGTTAAGGCCTGCCATAGGAGTGACTTATAGGTTAACATGTGTCCCATTTAAGGTTAGGTATAGGTATACTACACCTAAGTAAGAGGTGGTTACACCAACTTACCCCAGCTGAGTGATCAGCCAGTTGTGTCAAATTTGTTAGGCCAAGCCAGGGGTGGCACAATACATGCTTCAGCCCCTGGTAGGCCTTGGGTACACCTATGCCCTGGGTACCTATGGTACACTGTACAGGGGCTGATAAGGTGATCCCTCCCAATTGGGTATGTACCTAGGGTACATGGAGTCCATTTTACAGAGAGAGCAGATAGCCTGAGAGCCTGAATGGCAGGATCTCAGGCCAACTAAGTCGAAAAACCAGCTAGACACTAGGCAAAAATTTGGGGGTAACCATAGTCAGATATCCACCTTCCTACAAGGATCATTGGCATTAGATTTTAAATTCTTCACACCATGTTTCTTGTCATACCATCCTTTGTAGCGGGATTGATGTTGCTGAACTTTGATCTGACTTTCTGATCTGTCATAGACAACGGTCTTACCCCCATCTAGCCAGAGGGGGAACAGCTTTGTGCCAGGTTCTCTCCCTCTCAAAACCACAAAAGGAGAGATACCAGTCACTAAGTTTGGTGCCGTGTGGTAGGCCCACAAACAGTCTCTCAGGGAATTGTCTACGTTGAACCCATTAGACATTGCCAGTTGGATATGTTCTTTAATCATACGGTTCATCCTCTCCACTAACCCATTAGCTTTGGGACAGTAAAGCGCCGTTTTCTCATGCTTGATGTTAAGGTTCTTTAAAAAAGTTATCATTTCCTCCGATGTAAATTGCACCCAATTGTCGGTCACTAACATAGATGGTACCACTTCAAAGGAAAACACTGACTTTAAGAAAGCAATGAGGTTCTTGGTCGTTGTGGAAGGAGTGAATTTGACATTGACCCACTGGGAAGTGTAGTCCACCAAAACAAACATGAACCTTCTTTGTGGACCTAAAGCATCCATGGGGCCAATTATGTCCATGGCCAATTTTGTCCAAGGAATAGTTGGTACCTCCACTGGGGCAAGAGGAACCCTATGTGTTGTCTTTACCTTGTCACTTTTGGCACAGTTATAGCAGTCCTTTACCTTCAATTCTACCCTTGAATCCATCTTTGGGAACCAGAAACTGTTCCTTACTTTACTTTTTGTGAAACTCCTCCCTAAGTAGCCTTCGTGGGCAAGGTCTATTATCCTGTCTCTGAGAGCTTCAGGTGGCACAATTTTGGAATTGCGGTAAATTTTGTTTTCATGAATGGTAAGCTTGTTTCTAACTTCCCAGAATCCCTTTAAACCCTCCATGACATCGCAACATTTGTCAGGCCAACCATTTATGATGAGACCTTTAAGTGCCTTCATATTGGAATCCTTCTCCATTTCCATATTCCATTCCTCCTTGGAGAAAGAAGGTAGGAGGATTGAAAGAATGGGAGTATCCAAAGGGTCTGCCTCAATGTTTCCTGTTATAGGAGATCTGGATAAATAGTCTGCAAGAACGTTGTCCTGACCAGGAAGATACTCAATGCGAAGGCTAAATTTCTCTAGCCCTAGAACCCATTTAACTATTCTGGGGGACTCACAAAGTACTTTCTTGGATGAAAATATGTGCGTTAGTGGTTTGTGATCCGTGCGGACTGTAAATGTACTGCCCCAAAGGAAAAACTTAAAATGGTTAATGGCCCAGTAGCAGGCCAAAGCTTCCCTTTCAATTACGGAATAATTCCGTTCAGGTTGGCTTAAAGTGCGGGAGGCAAAAGCTATGATAGTTTCTCCACCTTCCCCCTTCTGAGTCAGTGTGGCCCCAAGACCTTTGTTGGATGCATCAGTACATAAGATGGTTCTCTTCCTATGGTCAAAAGGGCCCAGTGCACGTGAGCCAATGATTTATTTTTTTAAGTTGGTTACGGAATCAGAGTGTGTCTTTTCCCATTTGAATTCGCTATTCTTTTTTTAGCAGTTCTCGTAAGGACTCACATTTTTCTGAAAATCTGGGAATGAACTTGGCCATATACTCAACTAAGCCTAAAAATGATTTAAGCTCCTCCTTGTTCGTTGGGAAAGGAGCGTTTTCCACTGCCTGAACTAGACTAAGTTTAGGTTTTATCCCTTCAAAGGAAAGATTGTGACCCAAATAATCCACTTCAGTGACTTTGATCTTGCATTTTTCTCTTTTCACAGTTAGCCCAGCATTCGTCAGCCTGGTACATACTTTCCTAAATATGGAGTCATGTTCTTCTTCATCAGCTCCGTAGACTAAAACATCATCTTGGAAACACATGCTGTTCGGAATTCCTTCCAGTACCCTTTGCATCATTTTTTGGAAGACAGCCGCCGCCGAGGCAAGGCCGAAGGGCATCCTTCCGAACATGTATGTGCCAAAAGGGGTGGAAAATGCCGTTAGTGGCCTAGAATCCGGGTGAAGATCTACTTGATGATAGGCCATGGAAAGGTCTATGACCGAAAAAAACTTAGCCTTACCCATGGTACTCAACATTTCATCGATGTTAGGAAGAGGGAAACGTTCAACCCAAATGTTTTCATTAAGGCTGCGTAAATCAATGCAAAGGCGAATGCCCTGTCCATTGGCCTTGGAAGCTATAATGATGGGAGATAACCACTCCGATGCGTCAATGGGATGAATGACGACTAAGTGGCATAGTTTGTCAAGTTCATCTTTCAATGGCTGTCTTAAGAGTAAAGGAACTTGGCGAGTTTTATGTACCACAGGTTTTGCCCCTTGTCTAATTTTTATTTTATGCTGGTAGTGTTTCAACAACCCCAGATCATTAGAGAAAAGGTGGGGAAATTCGTTACAGAGGGGGGACTTCCCCATAGCTTCTTTGACTAATTTGACCTGTTCCTTGCTATTGGGGTCAAGAATAATACAGAGTTCTCTCTGGTGACGCCACCCTAGGAGATTAGATCCTGAGCTGACAAGGTAAACCTTACCCACCGTGGACCTCCCTTTAAAATATATTTGTGTCTCCATCATTCCCACTAACGGAATAGGGTCTTTGGTATAGCCATGGGGTGTAATATCAGGTGTAGAAATAACCATACTAGGATCCCCTTTGATTTTCCTGAAATCTTCCACATTTAACAAGGTAAATGGAGAGCAGGAGTCTGCGAACATTTCAATAGATTCGTTATTGATTAAAATATTGCATTTTGGATATTCAGTGAAATTTCTTCCAACAGAACTCTTTACTTGGAACACAAATCTAAGCTGGTCTTCACTGGGTTCACTGATGGCTTTGACTTGGCTGGAGTCGCTGTCCCTGCACACTCTAGCTAAATGTCCTCTTCTGTTGCACTTCTTACAATGAGCATTACGAGCTGTGCATGTAGGATTGTTAGCTAGGTGAATACTACTCCCACATCTGTAGCATTTGAGGTCAGAGTGTTCTCTTGGGAACTTAATGGATGACTCTCCTTTATGTCTGACTTTCGAAAAATTCTTATTTGACGCATCAACCTGAACCGCTGCTACCACTTCCTCAGATATTTTGATTTCCTTCATACACTTAGCAGTGTGCTCGATAGACTGAGCTATGGAAACAGCTTCTTCCAGCGATGGATTTTTTGACAGCAATTTCTCTTGGATCTTACTATTGCTTGTGCACCTGACCAATTGGTCACGTATTAACGAGTCATTAAGATCCCCAAAATCACACCTTTGAGTTAGACCTCTCAAGTCTGCAATGTAGTTTTTTACAGACTCAATTTTTCCTTGTGACCTACTGAAAAACTTGTGACGTTCTAGGACCACATTTATTTTGTCCCCAAAATGATTTCCTAACTTTAGCATAGTTATATCATACACATCTAGGTCATCTTCTTCATCCAACTCAGGTTCTGGGAGAGTTTCGTACACTTTGCGACCATGAACACCAATATTGTGTAAGAGAATGTACTGTTTCCGTAGAGCAGAAAACCTTTCCCCACCCATGGCAATCAAATAGGACTCAAAAAGCTTGGTCCATTCCTTCCAATGAATATCAGGATCTCCACAATCATTAAGAAATGAAGGAGGTTGACATATTCCTGGAGTACCCATTCTATTTGAAAAGTAGATTAGGTTTGCAAGTAACGTAGATCTAAAAATGAGTGAAGAACAAAGGAAGTCCAAGCACACAGGTAAGTAGGAAGAATTTGCTCACCACAGTTAGTTCAATGCAGATATGGCTCAGCGCAAAGTTAACGTAATTCTTTCACCGCCAATTCCTGGATAAAATTGCAATAATCGTGTATATTAGGCCAGAAATCACAGAATGCGAGAGTTCCTATAATGCTAGGCCCAAAAATAGTTCAATACTGGCAGAAAATTGTGAATATAGATAACATTCACCACAAGTTCCAATAATAAAAGTAGTTTGCGCTATAAGAATGCCGCATCTCAGAGTGTAAGTTCAAGTAACGCCATACAAACAAGAGAAATGGCAGAGTGTTTAATATAGAAGAACCACAAAAACTGCGTGGCAACTCTAGCCCCAGCTGGACAAGGTGAGGTAATTTACTCTTACCCCAACCTCTTTGTAGACAGCAGACGGAGAGAAAATGCCCAGATATGAAGGATACTTGAAAGCAGGCGAGTTGAATGCGCCTCAACAATGGCAGAAGTCTTGATCACGACGTGCTGCTTAAATAAAGTTGCTGCAGCGACCACCACCCGCTGGTGGCGAGCGCCGGCATCCGCAACTCACAACACACGTAACGGAATACCTTCACAGAAGCAGGTCCCGACGGAGCAACGATCACTTCTTGCCTGCTTGTGGGCATGAAGAGGCGTCCCCAGCCGCGTCTGCAGTCTGTCCCAGGGCCCAGCCACGATCAACTCCGCCCGCTTGTGGGCGTGAAGAGGCGTCGACAGCTGCAACTTCAGTCCGTCCCCCAAGGCAACCACGATCAACTCCGCCCGCTTGTGGGCGTGAGAAGGCGTCGACAACAGCGTCTTCGGTCCGTCCCAGGAAGCTGTCAGCAACGCGGAAGCTTCGCCACGGACCAGCTGCCAAAAGGAAGCTGCAAATGGAATGAAGAGATCTAACTCTCGGAGATTCCTCACTGCCGACAAATGATGAAGGGCTCAGCACCCAAAAACGGCATAACAGGAACTTGTCCAAAAGGTGAGGGAAGCGACCTGGAGTACTTTAGATCGCATAAGACACCACCCTACGCCGGGCACACTCCTCTCCAGAACTACTTGAAAGTAGATAAAATGCACAGCTGATCAATGTCCATATCCGAGAGCAACACAAAGGGGAAATGACCTGTCCTGCCCCCCTCACAGGATCGTCGCCAGTGTAATAATTAAAGTGAAGCCGAGGGTGAAGAATAACTGCCACTTTATTCAGGCCATCCGCTCTCGCTCTGGCGAGCGGTATGTCAACATTCTAAGGTCAGCTCCAGGAGATACCAAGGTGAGTGGGAAGCAGGGGGGTGGGCGGAAGGTACCAAGGTGGGAGTAAAAGGGGAAGATACAACAAGTCCGTAGACCAGTTGCCTATTTTTCAGCTACTTTAGATCCAGTAGCTTCTGCGTTGCCCGGATGTCTCAGATCCGTTGCTGCAACAGGTGTAAGTATCGAAATATGTGAGAGCATTGTGATGGGTCATCCGCTTACTGTTCATGTGCCACATTCTGTTGAGTTGTTGATGACTAGGACTAAAACACAGCACCTCACAAATAATAGGTTTACTCGTTATGAGCAAGTCATCCTTGCTGCAGACAATGTGACGCTGAATAGGTGTTCTGTTTTAAATCCTGCTATATTGTTGCCTATTCCAAAGGTAGATGATGATAAACATTGTGAGGACCATGATTGTCTCGATGTGACGGAACTATGCACCAAACCGAGACCTGACATTGTCGATGAACCGCTCCCAGTTTCAGATGAGATTTTCTTTGTGGACGGTTCATGTTTAAGAGACAGTGTTGGTCGACTGAGAGCAGCGTTTGCTGTGTGTACCATCACAGGGGTGGTTGAAGCCGCTTGTCTCGAAGGAGTACACTCCGCACAGGTGGCTGAGCTTATTGCCTTGACCCGTGCCTGTTTGGCCACTGATAAGATCCGTGTAACGATTTACACAGACAGCCAATATGGGTTTGGTGTAGTTCACGATTTCGGACAGCTATGGTCCCAGAGAGGATTTATGACATCTTCTGGTTCACCCATCAGAAATGGGGATTATGTACGACAATTGCTGGAAGCATTGCAAAGCCCAGATGAAATTGCTGTTGTTAAATGTTCTGCACACACTAAAGGAACCGATTTCGTGTCATTGGGTAATAATTACGCAGATGAAGTTGCTCGATTTTGTGCAGAGCAGGGGTGTAATTATACTGAGAATCATGTTGTGGAAAGTGAAGAGAAAACAGATTACACTGTGATGTTAGCTATGGCAGACTCATGGGAGGAACTGAAGCAGTTGCAAGATGGAGTCTCTGATCAGGAGCGGGACAGCTGGATACGAGCGTGATGTGAGAAAGGAGATGTGGATATATGGGTTTCGAATGATGGACGCGCTGTGTTACCGGAATGTTTGTTGAGTCCCATGGCGAGACTGATACATGGTGCTGTACATCTTGGCAGTGATGCAATGATGCGAGTGTTTCGCCAAACGTGGTACAATCCGAAGTTTCGGACGGTAGCTGAGGCTGTGTGCCAGAGGTGTATTACATGTCAACAGATGAATGTAGGAAAGAGGACCGCTGTGACGTTGAGTCACATAGGTAGGTCAGGTGGACCTTTCAATAGAATGCAGCTGGATTTTATTGAAATGCCGAAGTGTAATGGGTTGAGGTACATATTAGTCATAGTATGTGTCTTCTCCAGGTGGGTGGAGGCTTACCCGACACGTAGGTGTGACACACTCACCGTAGCTAAGTTATTATTGAGAGAACTAATCCCGAGGTACGGTTTTCCGACCTCTTTTGAATCATATAGAGGAATGCATTTCCACAGTGAAATCATGAAGCTGCTTTGTGCTGCCTTAAATGTAGACCAAAGATTGCACTGCAGCTACCGACCAGAGGCTTCTGGGATTGTGGAGCAAGTTAATGGAACTTTGAAAGCCCGAATGGCGAAAGTATGCTCTTCGACATCTTTGAAATGGCCAGACGCATTACCTTTAGTTCTCATGAGTCTCCGGAGTGTCCCTCATAGGAGGACTGGATTGTCACCCCACGAGATCATAATGGGGAGGGCGATGCGCTTGGCAGCAATACCTGCTACTGCTTTGATTAACATCACTGATGACATGATTTTGGACTATTGTAAAGGCCTGGCTGACGTGGTCCGTTCTGTGTCTCAGCAGGTGCAGACAGGAACGGTTCCAGCCGCAAGCGACCTGTGCCACGACTTGTGCCCAGGGGACTGGGTATTGGTGCGCAAACACGTGAGGAAGAGTTGCCTGGATGCTAGTTGGCGTGGGCCGTACCAGATAATCCTGGTTACGAATACAGCAGTGAAGTGTGGGGGACTGCCGAACTGGGTACACGCCTCCCATACCCGTAGAGTTACAGCACCCTTGGAAGAAACAGCCCCTCTCGAGAACGAAAACCCAGTTGAGGTGGCAGAGCCATCTGAGAGGGCAAGTCAAGCTGTAGGGGTTGCTGACGCAGCTGGTTGTGTACTAAACCAAGCCGAAAGGGAACGTGAAAGTAACACTGAAACGGACCCGGAAGAAGGAGAAAAAGCTGCAGTGGGCAGTACCGAGTCGGATTCTGCTGAAGGGGAAAGCAGTGCACAGGGTACCAGTAGGGAGCATGGAGGTGCCACGGAAGCAGAAAGGGTTTGGCCCGTGAGTCAGAGACGGGTAAATTCGAGATTGGCAACAAGAGCAGATCTCGCCCCAGTTTCGGAAGAATCTGAAGCAGAGCAAGATGACGTAGATCGACCCCAAGGTGCTTTGAGAAGATCAAGGTGAATAAGAGTGCCGTGCCAAAAGTACGCCTCACCAGAGTGGGCATACACAGTGACCGATTCCAAGTTTACTGAACACGGGAAGATTGAGATCGATCACACTGGTCAACAGTCTCCTGTTTCCGAGAGTGGAAGTGTTGTTGAAGATCCCAGGTTTGGAGATCGAAGGAGTACTGACTATCAATATTCCGAATCCACCATTCTTGAGTATCATCCGTGGTCTGATTCTGGAAACGCTGGACTTTCCAACCTTTGCAGTCATACCCGCTCCCCAAAAATTGACAACCCTTAAACTTGAAATACTGCAGGCGGTCCTGGAGCTGTTAGGACCGGCCGTTATTCTGGACTTATTGAAAAAAAAAAAAATTATCGTTGTATATAAGATTTGCAAAGAAGATAACCTAGGCCCGAGAGGAAGAAGAATAAACTTAGGGATTTTCCGTTGAGAGACGAAGAAGAGTTAGGGAAGTCTTCCTGATCAGAAGAGCCGAGAAATTGGTTCCCTGGTTCAAGAGAGCAGCTGAAGGGAACTTGCTGGATGAGAAAGAGACTTGTGTCAGCAGAGACTGTACTGAACATTGAGAACATTTCAGAGATGGGGAACCTGGGAATACACACCGTAGAGCCAAAATAGTGATAGGCACAATGTTAGGAGTAGTGATAGCCGTTATCTTTGCAGTAGTAGCGACTTCATACATGGTGGCCCATAGACAGGAGGGAGAGGTACAGGGAGCACCCACACCTACCACTCTAGGTCAGGGTGTTAAATGGTAGCGGCAATTTCAGTCGATAACCCTTCAAGTATTGCCCGGCGGTAATCGCCTCTCATACCACTCGATAATTTACCAATGAAAGAGGCAGGCGCCGGAGACTGGAAGGCAGGAAACAAAGTTTTATTCCGTCGGAGCAGAACACATCAGATCAGACAGCAAGGTATCGTCACGAGGTGCTCTAACTGCATCTCTGAGGCCTGGCCTCTTATACACAGGTTTATTGCTTTATTACACATGGTACATTCTTATTGAGACTTTGATGTACGGAAAGGCATCCTTGGAACCCCCACTTCAAGCTCGTTCCCACACATATCTACAGTAGAAGTCCCCACCCCATCTACAGTAGGAGATGGCTATCACGCAGCTGGACATTCCGCCAATTCCCGGGGGTGTGTGCAACCGGCCGGGTCTCAGGGGGTAGGGGCTTTGATCCACTGTAATCCCTTTGATGTGGGGTGTTTCCCTTACAGTAGGGGCAATAAACTTCATCCGCAGGGCTAGGTGATGGCCTGGGATCGGTTCGGACAATGGGGCGCAGAGGAAGGGGGTTATCAAAGAGAGGCATGACCATGTATGGGATGTCGGTCAGGCGTGGGATGTGGTTCCATGGCAGGGTCGCGCAGAATGAGAGGGTTTATGGCCCGTGTATGAGAGAGCGGGGGTGGCCGGCGCGCGGGGGATGCTCGCAGCGCCAGGGGAAAGCGCTGGCGATCGAGAATGAGCGGGGAGAGAGTGGGGCGCCTAAAATGGCGGCCGTGCATTCGCTGTGCGTGGCGCTGGGGAGAGGCAAGATGGCGCAGATAATGTTCAGTTACAAGCTAAATTTCCACAGTCCTCCCTTTTAACATATCTCGCCAGCTTGTCTAGTTCGGATCTATCCCCATAATACTTCGAACTTCCACCTCATACAGAGCTTTCATTCGCTCTGTTTCAAAGTCCAAAGTCTTAGGGCAGATGCAGTTCATAAAAAGCGAACATAAAGGTGGCAGACACTGAATCCCCAAGCAACATCCACATAGTATCACAATCGGTATTAGGATAAATGAAAACAGCCTCCATCACCAACTTTTAATAGTGTCCCAAAACCAACTCCCCAGTGACCATTCTTCTTGCTCTTGATGGACCTCTGCGGACAGTCTGTGGAGGTGTTCAATTGCTTTGTAGACTGAGGGTGAGTTATCCGGTACGTAGGTACAACAGCTGGACCCAATGATGCGGCATGCTCCTCCACGATCAGCCAGAACCACATCTAGAACGAGGCGGTTCTGAAGGGCCACTAAGCGGACGGCCTGGAGCTCGGCGGTGTTGTTGGCGAGGGCGCCAGCCGTAATGTTCATCGCCGTTTCGACTGCCTGGGTTAAGTGGCGGATGGCACGGCTGTTTGCCATTGGACCCCAGAGTGGAACAAGGCCTTTTACTGCGTCCATGAACTGTGCTCCGGCGGAGTCGGCTTGCACAATGTCCTTGGCCCGTTTCTGTCGGTGATGGTTTGCTGGAGCCACATATGTCGGAGGAAGGACAAAGGCGATGTAGCAGGTGCCTCCCCAACCTTTCGGAAGCCAGGTGTAGGCCTTAGTACCACAGACGAAGTACATATTCGGGGAGGCAACAAAGGAGGGTGGGTCAACTGAGTCCAATGTTCGGGTGATGAGGCAGGAGCTGTGGCGCACCAGCTGCGCCCCCAGGCCTTCGAGGCACACAAATCCAGTGATGTTGATGACGGACAGGGCCACTGTTAGGGTGGCGGCCGTCCGTTTCCGGAGGTAAGAGAAGGTGGGTCTGGCTGGGTTGTTGAACACTTGCATTTCAACTCGTTCTTTGGCAGGGATGTCCATGTGAAAGGAAGTGTTCGATCTCAGAGGGCAGAAGAGGGCAGAAGTTCTTCCAGTTTTGTTCAGCCAGAACCCATGGTAGAAGTGTGACATGGTTCTGCCGGAAGTGGCATTGTCCTTGTAGCTTTCTTACAGGAGGATTAGCCAGGCGAGGCAGGAACCATGGACAGAAAAAGGTGAAGGGATGAAAGGGATAGAGTGTCCAGTGGCATGTGGTAGCAATCCACAGATCCAGCAATTAGTGGCGTTGGCAGCAAGATTGTGTTGGTGGAGCAACTGCACAAAAGAGTTATTCCAGAACTCCTTACGCCTTTCTCGGAGTTGGGGTGAAAGTGAGATCAGATGGTGTTCTTTCGTGGTGGTAGGTTGAACGGTGGTCAGCAATGTCTTATGAGCGGGTGTGCTCTCCTCCATGATCCAGAAGGTGACCACGAGGAGAAGGCAAAAGAGAAGGGTAATGAAAAGTGCAATAGTCTTTAAGCTGTGCATTCGGTCAGTCTTTGGGTTTTTGTAGTGGATCTTCGGACGTCCGGTTGCTTCCATCATCTTCATGTCGGGCGCTTCCATCACCTTCAAGAGACTCGGTAGCGGGCAGAACCACAGACTTTGTTTAGTTTCTCTCCTGGTGGCCTTTGAGGTGACTAGGCTACCGCTCTGAGAATTCCACTTAGCCTGTGGTCTGCTTAGCCGAAGTTCTCTCCTTTCGTCGCAAGTTATACCCTTCCTTGGATGGCACGGTGGGATCAGGATATCTTACTAACTCAAGTGTCTCTGTATCTGGGCAGGGGCTCAGGGATGGTCGGTCTTTGTCCAGAAGTTCTTCTTGGGCGGTGATGTTGTCCGTGGTTGTCAGGGTCGGCGATACCTTCTTGCAGTGGTGTGCATGCAGCCAATTGCGTTTCCCCTCCACTCGAAGAGCTGTTCGGGTGGTGATCAGGACTTGCAGGGGGCCCGTCCACCGGGGCTCCAGACTCTTGGTGCGCTGGAAGTTACGCACTAAGACGAAGTCACCGGGTTGGATGTCGTGTCCGGGGCCCCTGGAAACATCGGGAATGGTGTGCAGCACCTGCTGATGGATGACAGACAACGTTTTAGTTAGGTTATACAAATAGTCAGACATGAGGACGTCTGGGACGTCGTGGATGGATGTTGGCTTTGGAGCAGCCCAAAGGTTCATGGGCCGCCCGAAAACGACCTCGTAGGGGGTTAAGTGGTGTTTAGTGGGGGTGGAACGCATTGATAGCAATGCTAGCGGGAGAGCGTCTGGCCATCTCAGTCCTGTGGTGGCGACTATTTTTGCTATCTTAAGCTTCAATGTGGCGTTGTGTCGCTCAACCAAGCCTGCAGATTGGGGATGGAAGACCGCATGGAATTTCTGTTTTACACCCAACCCTTTTAAGATGAGTTGGATAACTTCGGCTACGAAGTGGGGGCCGTTGTCGCTCCACAAAATTCGACAAAGGCCGTATCGGGGGAAGAATTCCTTCAGTAGTACTTTTGCGGTAGTCATAGCGGTGTTGTCATGGGTTGGGTAGGCTTCTACCCACTTGCTGAAGGCACACACAACGACAAGTACATACTTCAAACCTTGGCACCTTTCTAACTGGACATAGTCCATTTGTAGGACTCCAAAGGGGTGATTGGGGACCCCAAACCCTCCCCGGGGTACAGCAGTTCCTTTCCCAGGGTTGTGTTGGAGGCATACTAGGCATTGTTGGACCAGACGTTTGGCTGAGTCTGGGATTTTGTCGTTGTGCCAGACTTTGGAGATGAGCTCGATCATGGGGGCAGACCCTATGTGTGCGGGGGAGTGTGCCATGGTCAGCATGGGGATCAAGTATGAATCTGGTAGCAACCATTTGTTCAAGTCTTTAGTTCGCCAGCAACCGTCATCGTCCTTCAATCCCACCCGGGCCCATTCAGTTAATTCGTGTGGTGTGCTGGCTAGTTGGATATCCCTGATTGTTTCCCTAGCATCCTTCCATTTCTCAGTTTGTGACCTGGTCACGTACATACGGGTCGTGGACCTATTCTCAGCTGTGGTTCGGGCAGTAATGTCAGCCAGTGCATTTCCTTGTCCTATAATGTCTGTCACCTTCTTGTGTGCCTGGCATTTGATCACAGCTAACCGTGTGGGGAGGAGGACTGCTTCGGTCAGGGCAGAGACTAGATCTCCATGCAGGATGGGTGTGCCATGAGAAGTCAAGAATCCCCTCTCTTTCCATAAGAGCCCAAAGTGGTGAACTACCCCGAAGGCGTACTGACTGTCTGTGTAAATGTTTGCGGTTGTCCCTGCTGCCAGGATGCAGGCTCGTGTGAGAGCAATTAGTTCTGCCGCCTGTGCGGATCGCTGTGTGATGCGGGCTGTCTCAACAACTGTTCGGGCTGTGGTGACTGCATAGGCAGCTGAGGTGGTGCCATCGGGGAGCTTGATGCATGAGCCATCTACCCACAGTTCTCCGTCAGGGTCCGGGAAGGCAGTATCCCGGAGGTCAACCCTACTCTTGGTTTGTTCGTCGGTGAGGGTCACGCAATCATGTATAGGGGACGCATTGGGGTCAGCATCAGGGAGAGGCAGTAGAGTAGCTGGATTCAGAGTGGTGCATCGTTTCAATGTGATGTGGGGTGCAAGCAGAGTCAGTTCATAACCAGTCAGTCGTGCGCTAGTCAGGTGTTGAGTCTTGGTTTGGTTCAGGAGGGTGTCAACCGCATGGGGTACCAATACTGTGAGGGGGTTTGAGAGCACGGTCCCCTCGCTTTGCCGGATAGAGATAGCCGCGGCGGCTACTGCTCGAAGGCAGGCGGGCAAAGCTCTGGCTACAGGGTCAAGAGTGGCAGAGAAGTAGGCACAAGGGCGTTGCTTAGGGCCTATGGACTGGGTTAGGACAGACAACGCACATCCCTCCCTTTCGTGGGTGTAGAGGGAGAAAGGTTTAGTGAAGTCTGGGGTTCCTAGGACTGGGGCCGAGCAGAGGGCGTCTCGTAATTCTTTGAAGGAGGATTGACATTCGGGTGTCCAGGGGAGGGGGAAGGGGACATCTTTAGCCAGCAGGGAAAGCAGAGGTTTTACGATAAGACTGAAATTTGGCAACCACTGTCGACAAAAGGAGGTGAGGCCTACTAGGGACCGCACTTGCTTCTGAGTTTTGGGAACAGGGGTTTCTAGGATGGTTTGAATTCGGTCAGGGGTAAGTTTCCTCCCGTCTTTGGATAGTAGGTGGCCTAGATACGTTACTTGGGGCTGGCAGAATTGCAATTTCTTTCTGGAGACCTTGTGACCGTTCTCCGCGAGGAAGCGGAGGAGGTGAATGGTGGCTGTGACGGCAAGTGGAGTGGTGTCGGCCGCCAAAAGAATGTCATCGACGTACTGTATCAACACCACTCCATCGGGTAGTTGGACTGCATCTAGTTGCCTCTTGAGGGCTTGGCTATAAATACTGGGACTCTCAGTGTAGCCTTGGGGTGCCCTGCAGAATCTGTACGAACGGGCTTTTAGAGTGAAGCCGAACAGGTAGCGGCTGTCTGGGTGGATGGGGATGGAAAAGAATGCGTTCTTGAGATCAATAACAGTAAAGGTGGTGGCAGTGGATGGAATCAGGGTGAGGATGGTGGTGATGTCTGAGACCACGGGGTACTGGGGTATGACTACTTTGTTAACCTCCCGCAAATCAACAATGAAACGGTAGGCTTTCTCATCTCCCTCGCCTTGCTTCTTTACAATGGGTAGGATAGGGCTGTTGCAAACATTACTGACTACTTCTTCTACCACTCCTGCCTCGACTAGGGACTCGATGATTTCCACCAATGCCTTCTCGCCTTCGGGTGATATCCGATACTGTGGAAGCTTTGGGAGCACTGCGTCCGGTCGGACGGTTATGTGTACCGGGTCGATCACCATGCGCCCTACATCTGAGTCGGTTTTAGCCCATAGATGTGAAGGTAATGTGTCGAGTAGGGACATGTCAGCATCGGTTATAGAGAGCATACGCCGTGTGTGACAGGGTCTGGACAGATCTGGGTTATCGTGTAGGATGACTCGAACTCCGTCTGGGGAGCATCTGATGGTAGCTCGAAAATGTTTTAGCAAATCAAGTCCCATAATAGCATAGGGGGTGTTGGAGGAGAGCAGAAAGGTCGTGTCAGTGGTGTTATCTTCTAAGTCAAAGGAGATTGGTGCTGATAAGGGGTTAGTGGAGGGCGTTCCATCGAAGCCTATTGAGGTTACATGTGAGCCAGACAAGGGTGCCCTAGGAATCAGTCGTTTGGATAACGCACTACGTGTCGCCCCAGTGTCTACCAGGAATGGAGATTTTGTGCCCAAGACCTTAGCAGTGACGTAAGGACCTTGCTGGTCAACACGGAGTTCGACTGGATCCCTCCCTTGCCCCTGGCGGTCCTATGCGAAGTCATGGGTGCTTTCATAGTCGGACTGTTGACACTGGTTTTGTCGGGGGCGATCAAAGGTGTTTGGTCTGCCTGGCCTGTCGTTGATGGCGTCGTTCGTGTACCCTCGTCCCTGTCCTCTATTTCTGGGGTCATATGCTGTGTCTCTGGGGTCCCTATTTTTGTTCATTTCCAGAAGGACCGGGCACTGGGATTTCCAGTGTCCGA
This sequence comes from Triturus cristatus, assembly GCF_964204655.1. Taxonomy (NCBI): domain Eukaryota; kingdom Metazoa; phylum Chordata; class Amphibia; order Caudata; family Salamandridae; genus Triturus; species Triturus cristatus. The sequence continues at coordinate 910,564,437 of NC_140588.1, forward strand.
ACCCTCTACAGAACACACATTGATTCCCATCTAAGTCTCTCCGTCCGTTGTAGGGTGCAGGGGTATGGTCTCTAGGGGGTAGCTTTCTAGGGGCGGTTGGTTGGTAATTCCCTTTCGGGGGTTCTCTTCCTATGGTCACCCCTTGCAACTGTGCTATCATTACCCTCTCCTTTAGTTCCTTTTTCTTCCTTTCTGACGCCCTATCGTTCTCATTCTTTTGGTTTTCGTAGTATTGGGCCATCTGGAGGATAGCTGCGGGTTTGGAGGCTGCCCAACTACTCTCGCTGGTCTGCAGCTTCTGAGAAACTTCTTGTGATAGACCCTTCACATAATTCTGGACAAAGAGGTGATGTCCAGTTGCAGTGGTCATGTCCTGGCCACTATAATCGGAAAACACAGTCTCGAACCGAGAGAAGTATTCAGACACATCCTCCTGGGGTTTCTGGCGACAAGCCGTCACTATTGACCAATCTACCTTTCTTTCTGGGATTAGAGTCTTCAACTTAAGTACAATCTTGTCTGGGAGCTCTAATATGGCTTTCGGGGGTTTCTGTCCTGGTTCTCGCTGTTTATCTATGGTATCGAGTTGTACCCAGGTATATCCGAACGGCTCAGCGTGGTCAACTTTCCGGATTTGTTTCCACACATCAGCCGGCAGACATAATCCGAAGAACAAGTCGATATCTGCTAAAGTCATTATTGTTGAGCCTAAGGCTGTACCTAGTTCGGTGTAGAAGGCAGTCGGGTTCTTTCTTAAGTCGGGTAGAGTTTTTCTAAAGGTCAAAATATCTTGTCGGTCCCACGGCTGGTAGACCCAATTATATACAACCCTCCCCTTCGCATCTTGGTGGTTGATGTCGTCATGTGTTCCCTGACCTCGTGGGGGGACCCAGTAGGGGGCGGCCTCTTTGATGGGCATCATGGTATCAGTCCTTCCTTCCTGGGGCTTAGCCGCTATGGGGGTTTCTGTTTTGGTTGTCTGCCTGTGTTCTTTAAGGTGTCGATAGACCTCGAGTGTGCGAGTGAAGAGGTTCATCACATCGCCCTCTCCTTCTTCCCCAATGTCTACCTTCCTATATAGGGCCGCTAAGCCTTCGGGACCTTTATCGTGGTACCTATCCTCATATGCATTCAGGGCGTGATAACAAAGTCGTACGACAAAGTGTCGTCTGCGGCTGTCGGCATACGAGTTATACACGTCCGTTATATACTCCTCACTTTCCTTCCGCTCCACCAGTGTCCCTACTATCTTGTCAATTCCTGCTCGTTCATCCTTTGTTAATCGATTCATTCTGGTGGAATCTTTCTTTCTTATCTCAGGGTCATCCAACGTCGTTGCCGACGTTGTGTTCAGTACAAGAGGCTCGGCCGGCGCGGAGGCCGTGAGGACCGAGGCCCCTGTACTGCTTTCGCTCGTGTTTGGGGGTTGTGGGTGTTGCACTACCGATTGGGAGGGTGCGTATGGAGGGGGCATGTAAATGATTGGGGGACCTAATAGTAATTCGTCATTCGTTCGTTGCTTAGAGGACAACTCAGGGTAGAGCATAGAGGGGGTCCTAACAGCGTACTGGCCTGAGGTTTCGGGCTCCTGTCTTAGTTTAGTTTCCCTTCTCTCCTTTATTTCTTCTTCTAGCTTTCTAGCGGCAAGGTGAGCTGCCTTTCGTAATTCCTTTTCTGCTTTTACTTCTTCCCTCTTTTTCCGTTGCGTTGCTTCTTTGCGCCACATGCCGATACTGTCAAGCATAGTAGGCGTCGTCTTATTGCTACGCAGAGCCATTTCTAGCACTTCTATCTTATGGTCGTCGAAGGATCCCATCAGTGGCCACTGACTCTCGGGGTCCTTCTTTGTATATTTATGCCATAGCTTGGTATAAGCTACGGCGACTAGTCCATATTTAGTGAACATGTCCTTATTAGGGGTGCCTTCCAGTGGAGCCAGATGGTCCACCTCTAATAAGCGGTCCGGGCAGAACCAACTACCAATCAGTGGGGAGAAGATAGGCATGACGGGTTTCAATGGGGACAAAAGTCAGCACTACCTATCTTTTCACTGCTTGCAAAGACTAGACAGAATATCTCTATTCCTCGTTATTTGTAAGCAGAGAATACCTCCAAAGAACCAATATCGAACAACTAGTGTTCGGACAATCAATCAATCAATCAATGGGGAGATAAAGATAGGCACGACGGGTTACAACGGGGACAAAAGTCTGCGTTACCTACCCTTCACTATTTGCAAAGACTAGACAGAATATTTCTATTCTACGTTATTTGCAAACAGAGAATATCTCAAAGAGCACTATTCTTCAAAACAATCAATGTTCGGACAATCAATCAGTGGGGAGATAAAGATAGGCACGACGGGTTTCAACGGGGACAAAAGTCTGCGTTACCTACCCTTCACTATCTGCAAAGGGAGAGAGAGAGAGTATTTCTACTCCTCCCCGTTTGTAGACAGCGAATATCTCAAAGAGAACAATCAATGAGCACAATCAATGAGCAATACTAGTATTCCAAAACTTCAAACAATCAATCAATTATTTCGCAATTTGTCGTGTATCACGACCTTACCCGGACCGCGTGGACAGTTTCTCGTCTTCCGCCTCCAGCGCCCGATCGTCCTCTACTCTCCGTATTTGCCGCGGCACTCCTGATGGTTCCCAGTCAGGACCGTAGATCACTCGAGAGAGGTCTGCTCGGAACCAGTGAAGTTCGGATGATCGGCAGCCAGACGAGGGTCTATTGGGCAGGAGCTCTCCCGATCGTTGCAGTCGTTCACTCTGTCGTCAGGACCTCTCCCACTGGATCCACGTGTCTCTGATGGGCCCCACGTTGGGCGCCAATTGTTAAATGGTAGCGGCAATTTCAGTCGATAACCCTTCAAGTATTGCCCGGCGGTAATCGCCTCTCATACCACTCGATAATTTACCAATGAAAGAGGCAGGCGCCGGAGACTGGAAGGCAGGAAACAAAGTTTTATTCCGTCGGAGCAGAACACATCAGATCAGACAGCAAGGTATCGTCACGAGGTGCTCTAACTGCATCTCTGAGGCCTGGCCTCTTATACACAGGTTTATTGCTTTATTACACATGGTACATTCTTATTGAGACTTTGATGTACGGAAAGGCATCCTTGGAACCCCCACTTCAAGCTCGTTCCCACACATATCTACAGTAGAAGTCCCCACCCCATCTACAGTAGGAGATGGCTATCACGCAGCTGGACATTCCGCCAATTCCCGGGGGTGTGTGCAACCGGCCGGGTCTCAGGGGGTAGGGGCTTTGATCCACTGTAATCCCTTTGATGTGGGGTGTTTCCCTTACAGTAGGGGCAATAAACTTCATCCGCAGGGCTAGGTGATGGCCTGGGATCGGTTCGGACAATGGTGTCAAGAATTCCTGTCATACAAGGGAAACACGCCCTTATGTAAACAGGAGAGCTGTTACATAACTCAAGGGAAACACGCCCTTATGTAAACAGGAGAGCTGTTACATAACTCAAGGGAAACACGCCCTTATGTAAACAGGAGAGCTGTTACATAACTCAAGGGAAACACGCCCTTATGTAAACAGGAGAGCTGTTACATAACTCAAGGAAAACACGCCCTATAAAGGGAGGAACCGGGAGGTACAAGGCTGTCGGATATTGTGTTTACACCGACGTACCTGCTTCGTGAAGAGCAGTGTTCCGGAGTGGTGCTCCAGTAAGGCAAGAACGGAGGTAGGTCGAGTCGTTACTCCCTGGGCCGTGTCTTGCCCCATCGTCACCTGTGAAGGACCCGGAAGCTCTACCGGTCAACCATTGAGCTTCGCTTTTTGACTCGGCTGAGTCCAAGCGCAGTGGCGCTTTTGCTGGTTGGAGTCGTAACTCCCAGCCCGACCAGAGACACAGGGACTGCCAGCTGTAACGCACACCAGGAGGTGTTTGCCGCGTTACAGACTCGGAAGTCCACAGGATCGATCGAGCGGCTGCTCTCGGTTCAGTCTTCTTGCTTGTGATTGGGGTATCGGTGACGCATCACCAGGAGGTGACTCCGCGTCCCGGTGCAGTCTGAGGAAGAGGTTGAGCGGCTGCTCCCTTCAGGTAGAGACCCCGGCTGGGTGTTTCCCTGACTCCTCGATTCTCCCCAACACTCTTCGTGCCCCTCACAGCCTACCGATTGGCATTGTCGGCCATTTCATTTCTGCCCTCTGTTGGCATACGCCGGGATCGGCGTATATGCAGAGGACGGTTAGGACCATCCGTGCTGTGGGCTGGTAACGTACTTAGCCTGGAGGATTCCAGTGACTATAACTTTTGTTTGTTCTTTGTATTTTATTTGCCTTCATTAAAAGAACTAACCCTTCACAAGTGGTTGCGTCCTCATTGTCGTGTCTGTTAAACGATCCTGAGACGTTCAGGGCGTTACAAAATATCCGACCTTAATAACACTAACTGTCTCCCGGTCGATAACAGACATGGCAACACTTGATGATGTGCTGGCTGCTTTAGCGGCCATGCAAGTTGAAGTGGCTGCCTCTAGGCAAGAAACAGCCGATGTAAAAGCCAGACTGGATGCTATCCAATTGGACCCGCTCACGCCCAGCACCTCCCTCACGAACCAGACCCCTGCGGTAGTAGTGGAAATGCCGGTAGCCATCCCCTTGGCAACACCAGAGAGGTACAGTGGGGATCCTAACACAGTGCAGGTATTCCTCACACAAGTGGCGCTACATTTATCGTGCAAACCAAAGGCGTTCCCCACGAGTCAGGCTCGTGTGGCTTTCCTTATATCCTATTTGGCGGGAAACGCGGCACAATGGGCCGTACCTCTGGTGAGCAGGGACGACCCCCTCTTATGTGATTGGGGTGCTTTTCGCGAGGAATTCCTGAAGGTATTCGACAGAAGGGCTGACTCGTACACGGCGGACCGTGAAATGCGTGAGTTGAGACAGGGATCCAACGACCTGGTGCAGTATCTCAACGCGTTCCGAAGGCTGGTTGCGGAAACCAAGTGGCCTGTTGCTAAACAGACGGCGCTCTTCCATCAAGGGCTGTGCGATGAGCTCAAGGACGCCGTGGCTCATATTGACCCTCAACCCAAGACATGTGAGGGCCTTATCAACCTGGTATTACGGCTGGAACATAGGCTAAGTGAAAGAAAGGGGGATCATGGGAGAAAAGGAAAATCCCTTCCATCCTATGTGACGGTGGGAAGTCCTGAAACTTCCACCGCATCCAAGGGAGAACCCATGGACATCAGCGCAATACGAGCGAGCCTCACAGCCACGGAGAAAGAGTCACGCCGTAAACAAGGATTGTGCCTATATTGTGGCAAAAAAGGCCACTACGTACGTGAATGCCCTGCCAAACCGAAGACGTCACGTTATCGGGCCAACCGGTCGGTAACAGCCGTGGTGGACATACCGGCGGAAAACTAGAGGACTCCAAGACCAGAGAAGGGGCATCTCGGAGTCACTCATCCATCCCTTCACTTTCCAACTCGGTCACTAAGGGACAACGACACCTGTTTATCACGGTGCACATGGGAGTGCATGACCAGTGGATACCCGTTGTGGCCATGGTGGATTCAGGGGCCACTGGCATGTTTATGGACCACAACGAGCCATGCAGGCTAGGGCTAGTGCTTCTTCCCAAAGCAGTACCCGAAGACGTCTATGCGGTAGACGGAAGGCGATTGGTGACGGGGCCCATCGGACAGCACACGGGGGTCCTTCCGATGAGATATGGGAGGAACCATTTGGAACAAATCGATTTTAACATCATCCGAGCGCCCCAATATGGCGTCATATTGGGATTGCCGTGGCTACAGAAACACAACCCCTTTGTGGATTGGCCAACACATCGCATCGAAATGACGTCACCGTATTGCATCCTGCATTGTGGAATAAGAACGGAATCCCTTGACGCAGATGAGAGCGGGAGTCAGACGGTGGCTACCGCGGCAGAAAAAGATGTGGCTCTCCCCCAGGCTTATCACAGTTTTGAGGATGTATTTGATGAGGTGAAGGCGGAAGTGCTACCACCACATAGACAGTTTGACTGCCAGATCGACCTGGTGCCAGGGGCCAGCGTTCCCAGCGGCAGGCTGTATGCCCTGACGGAGCCTGAAAACGTGCATCTCCGGGGGTACCTGGATAAACTCCTCAAGCTAGGATTCATCCGCCCGTCCAAGTCTCCGGCCGCCTCGCCACTCTTCTTCATCCCGAAGGCTAATGGGGAGCTGAGAGCCTGTGTGGACTTTAGGGCATTGAATGCGATAACCATAAAAAATCGGTACCCCTTGCCTCTCATCAGTGTACTTCTGGAACAGGTCAAGAAAGCTCGTATCTACACCAAGTTGGATTTGAAAGGGGCATACCATCTGGTGCGCATGTGGGACGGAGACGAGTGGAAGACCGCCTTTAAGACCAGGTTCGGCCTTTTTGAGTACCTCGTCATGCCGTTCGGTCTGTGCAACGCCCCGGCAGCCTTTCAGTACTTTTTGAATGAGGTATTCAGAGAGGAGTTGGATATCTACGTGGTCGTATATATCGACGACATCCTCATCTATTCGTCCAGTGTGGAGGAGCACGTACACCACGTCAAAGCTGTGCTCCAAAAGCTGAGGGAAAACATGCTGTTTTGTAAACTCAGCAAGTGTGACTTCCACGTCACATCCGTGGAATTCCTCGGAGTGATGCTGAGTCCAGAGGGACAGGAGATGGCAGAACGAAAGATCAAGGCGGTGAAAGAATGGCCGGTGCCCCAAAGCGTGAAGGACGTCCAAAGTTTCATTGGCTTCGCCAACTTTTACAGGCGGTTTATAGATGGATTTTCAGGAGTGGTGGCCCCAATCACACAGCTACTGAGGAAGTCCAAGGAGTTTGTCTGGTCCCCTGAAGCGAACAAAGCCTTTGAGGCCCTGAAAAGCGCCTTTGGTAAGGCGCCGGTGTTGGCTCACCCCGATCCGGATCTCCCCTACGTGGTGGAAGCGGACGCGTCGGATGTGGCGCTGGGGGCTATCTTGTCCCAACGCAACCACGACACAGGGGTGCTTCATCCCGTTGCGTACATGTCCCGCAAACTCAACGACGCAGAACGCAACTACCATATTGCGGAGAAGGAGCTTCTCGCAATCAAGGACGCCTTCACCGAATGGAGGCATTGGTTGATGGGGGCAAGACATGTGGTATCGGTGTACACGGACCATCGGAACCTACAGTTCATGACGGCCACTAGACACCTTTCTCCCAGGCAGCTGCGGTGGATGATCTTCTTTGCGGGGTTCAACTTCCGCATCACATATCGGCCGGGGACGGAAAACCGGAAGGCGGACGCCCTGTCCCGTCAATCTGCAGTTAAGGAACCATTGCCTGCAACCGAGCGTTCCATCATTTCCCCGAGGATGGTATTGGGGGTTATCCAACCGGATACTTTCCTGAGGGGAATAAAGAGAGGGATCAGGTCATTCGCATGGCGGAGGTGGCTCCTCAGTCACAGAGAATGGCAGCTGAAGGACGGGATACCCCTGAAGGGCAGGTGCCTATTGATACCCACGCCTAGGCTAAGGAAACAAGCATTCATCTGGTGCCATGACTCTCCATGCGCAGGTCATTTGGGCTTTGAAAAAACGGTGGCTAGCATGGGACGGCATTTCTGGTGGCCAACCATGAGAGTGGATGTCAGGAGGTGGGGACAGGAGTGTCCTACGTGTGCTACCATGAAGGCCGACCATGGCCGAACCCAAGGGCTCTTACATCCACTTCCGACCCCGGATAGACCATGGGATAGCATATCACTGGACTTCGTGGTGGGCCTACCGGTAGACCAGGGGATGACGGCAATACTGGTGGTGGTGGATTACTTGACGAAAATGGGGCACTTCATCCCCTGCAAGAGAGTCCCTACGGCCGGGGAATTGGCGTCACTACTCCTAAAGAATGTGGTACGACTGCATGGATTACCTGGGGTGATCGTGTCGGACCGGGGGTCGCAGTTTACTGCGCAATTCTGGAAGACTTGGTGCACTGCGCTGCATGTTAAGACCACCCTGTCCACCAGCTACCACCCTCAAACGGACGGCCAAACCGAGCGCCTGAACCAAACGCTCAAACAGTATCTGCGATGTTTTGTGGACCAGGGCAGGGAAGAATGGGTCGACTTGCTATGGGTTGCAGAGATAGCCTATAACAACGCCACTCACAGCTCCACACAGTCATCTCCGTTCTATAGCAACTATGGCCAACATCCCAGGTTCTTGCCATTTCTACATCCGTTCAGAGAGGACAGGATTCCCGCCACAGCGGACAGGGTGGCACACATAAAAGACACGTTGATGCGCTCAAGGGCTGTCCTAATAGAGGCCAAGAGAAGATACAAGGCTGCGGCAGATAGGAAGAGAAGGCCCGGGCCACTGTACCGCACTGGAGACTACGTCTGGATATCCACAAGAAACATGAGGTTTCGAAAGAACAGTGTGTTCCATCCCAAGTACATGGGCCCCTATCGAATTACCAAGTGTATGGGTCCCGTGAACGTGAAGGTGTGCTTGCCCCAGTCATTGCGGATACACCCTGTCTTTCATGTATCATTGCTCAAACCAGCACCCTCCAAGCCGTCTGGGACACCTAGGCCGGTATGCGTGGAGTCGGAGGTGGAGTATGAAGTGTCGGGCATACGGGCGTCCAAATGGCGCAGGGGGAAGCTGTGGTACCTGGTTGCGTGGAAAGGCTATGGCCCGGAGGAGCATTCATGGGAACCGGCTGAAGGGGTTCATGCTCCGCGCTTGGTCTCCTTGTTCCATCGGCGTTTTCCTGCCAGCGCTGGACCCGTGGGGAGCCGCTGAGAGGGAGGATGTACTGTCAAGAATTCCTGTCATACAAGGGAAACACGCCCTTATGTAAACAGGAGAGCTGTTACATAACTCAAGGGAAACACGCCCTTATGTAAACAGGAGAGCTGTTACATAACTCAAGGGAAACACGCCCTTATGTAAACAGGAGAGCTGTTACATAACTCAAGGGAAACACGCCCTTATGTAAACAGGAGAGCTGTTACATAACTCAAGGAAAACACGCCCTATAAAGGGAGGAACCGGGAGGTACAAGGCTGTCGGATATTGTGTTTACACCGACGTACCTGCTTCGTGAAGAGCAGTGTTCCGGAGTGGTGCTCCAGTAAGGCAAGAACGGAGGTAGGTCGAGTCGTTACTCCCTGGGCCGTGTCTTGCCCCATCGTCACCTGTGAAGGACCCGGAAGCTCTACCGGTCAACCATTGAGCTTCGCTTTTTGACTCGGCTGAGTCTAAGCGCAGTGGCGCTTTTGCTGGTTGGAGTCGTAACTCCCAGCCCGACCAGAGACACAGGGACTGCCAGCTGTAACGCACACCAGGAGGTGTTTGCCGCGTTACAGACTCGGAAGTCCACAGGATCGATCGAGCGGCTGCTCTCGGTTCAGTCTTCTTGCTTGTGATTGGGGTATCGGTGACGCATCACCAGGAGGTGACTCCGCGTCCCGGTGCAGTCTGAGGAAGAGGTTGAGCGGCTGCTCCCTTCAGGTAGAGACCCCGGCTGGGTGTTTCCCTGACTCCTCGATTCTCCCCAACACTCTTCGTGCCCCTCACAGCCTACCGATTGGCATTGTCGGCCATTTCATTTCTGCCCTCTGTTGGCATACGCCGGGATCGGCGTATATGCAGAGGACGGTTAGGACCATCCGTGCTGTGGGCTGGTAACGTACTTAGCCTGGAGGATTCCAGTGACTATAACTTTTGTTTGTTCTTTGTATTTTATTTGCCTTCATTAAAAGAACTAACCCTTCACAAGTGGTTGCGTCCTCATTGTCGTGTCTGTTAAACGATCCTGAGACGTTCAGGGCGTTACAAATGGGGCGCAGAGGAAGGGGGTTATCAAAGAGAGGCATGACCATGTATGGGATGTCGGTCAGGCGTGGGATGTGGTTCCATGGCAGGGTCGCGCAGAATGAGAGGGTTTATGGCCCGTGTATGAGAGAGCGGGGGTGGCCGGCGCGCGGGGGATGCTCGCAGCGCCAGGGGAAAGCGCTGGCGATCGAGAATGAGCGGGGAGAGATTGGGGCGCCTAAAATGGCGGCCGTGCATTCGCTGTGCGTGGCGCTGGGGAGAGGCAAGATGGCGCAGATAATGTGCAGTTACAAGCTAAATTTCCACAAGGGAGGGGTCACTATTAGAGATCAGAGAGCTCAGACGCTCGAAGAGAGTTGTATGTTTCATATAGATTTGTCTAGGGATGATTTTAAACTTAATGCATATGCGAAGCTGTTGTATGAGTATGTGGACGCGATGGATGCGAAAGATTGTTATGTGTGCATGCAATTGCCTGCTTCAGTAGACGAGGGTATTAGGTACCATCATCTCCCACTGACATATGGGATTTCTTGCAGCCTATTGCTTAGTTTGTTTTATGAAAGGAAACAGTTTGAGTATTTCTTCTCAAATTATGATACAGTACTTCCTGAAGTTCCGGCATACAAGCATTTGAATAAGTATGATTATTACAAGACAGAGGATAGGCTTCGGAAGTATTTTAGACCAACTGTGAAGCTAGATACAGCTTATGCACATAGACATAATCTGACATGTTGGTTGTCCGAAACGGAAAAGAAGTTCATAGGTCAGATAGAGGATAGGTATAGAAAACTGACCCAGACACGGAATACAGGAGATAGTCCAGTGGACTGGACGGATGAGGAGAGATTGCCTAAATCTAAGGGAAGTTATGGACCGATTGCATTAGAGGAGGTACAGAAGGGGAAATTGTGTGTTGACCGTCCTCAAACTCCCAAGGAGAAGGTTCTAGTGGGGCATAGTACGTGTGAACATACCTTTACCATGGAGGACTCTGCTAAGAATTTCTTGCAAGGTTCGGTACAGGTGATTCCGACTGTGTATTATGTGTGTGGGAGAAACGCATATGTGATATTGCCTGCGAATTGGTATGGTACGTGTTATTTGGCAATCATCTTCCCCAAGATTTATCATACTGAAGACTTGAAGCTATTAGAGACGGGACGTCATTCCAAAGTGCGTAGAGCTGCAAATACAGGAATGGTGATTGGTGATATATTCGGAGTGACAATACCTAGTTTGGGTGTGGTCCTGAATGATGTGAAAATAAGAAGGTTGGCGACTGTGGTGGATGAATTGTCAATGAATTCGGCGAGGTCATTGTTGTTGGTGAATGGAGAAATGTTGTCGATACGGAATATGGTTTTGCAGAATCGACTTGCGTTAGACGTATTATTGGCAAAAGAGGGCGGAGTCTGTAAATTGCTGAAGGTCCAAGAATGTTGCACGTATATTCCAGACAACAGTAAGGACCTGGAGAAATACATTGTTAACATCACCACGATCCATAAGGAAATACTAGATTTGACGGAAGAGAATGTGTGGGAAAAGATTGGTCAAGGATTTTGTCGAGTGGGGACTTGGTTTGCGAACCTGGCAATGGGATTCCTGGGATTTGTGTTGAAGCCAATTATAACTGCAGTGGTATGTGTGATCTGTTTGTGGGGACTCTTAAGAGCTTGGGAGTGGTACAGAGGGAATTGGGCCGAAAGAGCCCTCAGAGCAAATGAGCAGAGAATGGCGAGATTGCAGGACCATCAATATCAGAATCTTAAAAGGATGGAAGGGATCCGACATGGTAGGATGGTAGCAACTGCAGTTTAGATCAGCTTTTATTCCAGGAGGAATGAGAATGATGGTGTGATGACAGTTGTCATCAAAGGGGGGAATGATGTAGCGCCTAAAGGTTTTGAAAATTGGAGGGGTGCATCATATTCACTGTTAGTTGGCACCCGCATATAATGAATGTATCTTTAGTTATGCTGCGCGAAATGCATTGAGAAATGTATCAGCTATGTCGCAATGTAGAGGCGTTAGGAGACGTGAAAATATATTGTGAATGTATTTATCAAAACGCATAACGATTAGTTCCTGTTTAATGCAATGTATTAGGCTAAACGTGTAACCTGATTGAATTAACTCATGTATGTCGTTTATCCACGTATATGAAAGTAAAAGCACTAATGTTAGAATGTAATTTAATAGTGTGTTTAACCTAGTAGAGGCCCGAATTCACATATATCGTTGAGAAGAAAGGCCTGGTATTTCTTATGTTAGCTGAATGCGGTAGGCCGCAAGTGATTTATTCTAGTAGAGGTTTTGGGCTGCAGTAAATCGTAGAGTTAAAAGATGCGAAGTATTTCTCCATCCCATGATCTCACCGCAGGTGCAAGGACAGTTGGTTTGTTAGTAAAAAGGTCTTTGTCTAACAGTTGAATTATGGAGGAAGCCAGACATGGGAGTGCATTGGAATGTGCCAATCGCAACTCCTAGTGCCGACGGTGTCTGGGACTCAAGGCCAAGCTGATGGACGATGGAAGATGGACAGAGCTGGATGGAAAATTACTGGAAGAAGACCTGGTCGAGGAGGTGTGCCGGAGGGCGTGTTCTGTGATTTGGGGTTTCGTATTAGGGACAGCGCCCCGAGGGTTGAGCAGAGAAGAGGTAGGCGAGGAGCTAGAAGGAGCGTTTGAGATCAAGCTCTCTAAGTGAAGACTTCTTAGGTCTTAAGGGAATGGTAAGCAGGGATGTCATCTAGGATAGAGTAGGGACAGAAATGCTTTGATTTAATGATTCCTAATATCGACATTAGCTTGGTAGTTATCTACCTCATGCTTTTAGAGGCTGTACTTTTGTTTATATTCAGTCGAATGCGGATTCTTCGTAGAGTGGCATTTGTATTAGTACCCATTTACCTGTTGAGCCTTGTGCTAAGGTGCTTATATCTACAGATGTTTTTCTTGATAATAAAATCCCGAGAGAAATAGAAATTGAGTTTCGAGTCTTCAATTATGTCAAATTGCGGAAGGTATTCTTTGATAATTGTGTTTGCTCCCTCCACGCTATTGGGCAAGTAAAAAGGTCCAGTCGACCAGAGTGGGTTCTTGAGATAAATGGAAACAAGAAAATTGGGCCCCAGCATCGGTGATGGATGACATGCTTGTTCTCGGAACTAAACTTATACCACCATTAGGCGTACGGAGAACACTACTCAATTTTGCACATGTTTGTCATCTAGGCATAGTAAAGACTAAAGAGTGTTTGAGGGTGTAATTCTGGTGGCTAGGGATGGATAAATAAGTTGAAAGGATGGTCAGAGATTGTTTAGAATGTTGCGTGCATGATAACATTTTGAAAAACAAGCAAATGTCCATGGTCTGCAGGAAGTTACCCAATCATCCCTGAGATGAAATTGCCATAGACATAGTTGGTCAGTTGCATGGTTTGAGTGATACTCCTTATTTGATTGTTGTCTTAGATCTTTATTCAAAATGGATCGGAGTAAGCTCTGTTAGAGATATTTCTTCTGCAAGTGTGATGACATTTTTAGAAGAAATCTTTAAGAGAGAAAGCTATCCCAATTTCCTTCTTTCAGATAATGGTCCTCAGTTTTGCTCAACAGAAATGCAGACATTTTAAAAAGAATGTGGTATAGTTCATAAGATGAGTTCAGTTTATCACCCAGAAACCAATGGGGCTGTGGAGAGGGTGAATAAAACTCTCAAAGAGAGCATTCAATTAGCAAGACCAAGTAATCTCAATTGGAAATCTGTTCTGCAAGACAGGATAACAGCCTATCATATGTATCCTCACTCGACCACGTGAGAACACCCTTTGAGTTGTTCAAAGGAGGGGCTTCCAACTCCAAGTTGTGCCCAGGTTGGATGGTGTTGAAAAAGGGTTGAAAAACAACAATATTGGTGATTGGAGGTGCAAAGAACTTGATCAACAGAAGGCAAGGAAACTGTGCTTTGATGAAAAGAAATGTGTACAAGCCAATGATATGACTGTGGGTGACTATGTCAAAATTAGGGCTCCTGTTGGTTGTCAACGATGGTCAAAGTATACAATAGTTAGAAGAGTTGTTAAATTATTTAAGAATGCTGTGAAGAGTGATGGTGGTAGGATTTGGAATAAGAGCAGGATTGTTGTGGTCAGATCCACTTCAAATTCAGCTTTTATGGAAATGGGTTGTAGTAGCAATTGTTATTCTAAAGATGGTGTTGATTCTTCTCAAACAAGGTCTAGTTCTTTGCCTGTCAATTTTAGAGAGAGGAGTCAAAGAGTGCGTAGACGACCTTTGTATATAAAAGACTATGTTTGTTAATTTCACTTAAATGTGTTCTCATTTTCTTTACAACTGATGTTTTATTATTCGACGTACTTGTAAGCCCTGTCTCAAGGGATGCCTTTTGTTATATTGTTAAGTTTCTTTTGTTGTAAAGAGGGAAGATGTGTGACATCATCCAAGGTTCCATGTGGAATCTTGGTATGCAAGGGGGTTGTGCAGGCGTCAGTTACTGGAAGCGGTTGATGGATGAGGTGAATAAACCTTGCCTTGGCACATGTCGTGTGCTGGACTTTTCATTTCTAATGTAGTGAACACCACAGATCTCCAGTGGTGCAACCGTGTAGGACCAAATATAGGGAAGGTAATGAACGCTAGTGAAAGCCAGATGTTATTGCGTAACAATAAGTGTTTGAACATTCTCTCTCTAAATAAAACATCTCATTCTGTTTTTAATTCCATCAAACAACTTCTTGGTGGCTTGTAAGCACTATGTGGTGATACAGGTAATTTAAATGGCAATGCCACTACAACTTGTCACTTGTCAGGAGTGCCTTTATTCTACATTCATCATCAGTGCCTCATCAAATATTATTAAATAAACTGTCATCATCAACTGTCAATATTAGAACCAAGACATCAATATTTGGTGTACGAGCCTATTATCCAGTCAGTACAAGGGAGAGGGAAAAGGTGGAGAAAGGGAGGCCGAGAAAAACAGGAGAGGGTCAGAAAGGGAATAAAAGACATACTGTGTGATTAAAACATGACACATCTCCCTTCTTGACAATGTTTTGAACCAATTTTCAAGTTAATCATCAAATAATATTTTCCTTGAAGAATCTCTAGACCTTGGAGCATTTCTCACATTGTTGGCTATAGTGTCATCATCACTTGCTGTTGTGCTATTAGAGCCTACAGAGCATTCCTCTGTCAGAAGTAGAATTAATTACCTTAGCTTGTGTCTTCAAACTATTTTCACTTACTCACACATTCTTCTCAATGAACAACTCACTATCCACCCGACTTTGTTCATCCATTTGATCATTTTCCGCATCACTTCTGCACTCCAAAGGCATTTTACTAATCCCATCAATATTGCACTTGTATTGTCTCTCCATACTCCAGCATTTGCCATCTTTGGTGATCACACTTCCGTTGTTGGTTTTGATTACCTTGATAGGTTTAGAGAATTTGCTCATGCTTTTACTCATTCTTCTACCCCCTCTTAGTCTCACAAAGTCACCCACAGTTATATTGCACGGGGTTACTTTGCGTGCTGCGTCATATTGTCTCTTTGAAGTGCACTGCCTGTTTCTGACCTTTCTTATGACAACAGTCATATCGTGCTCATTCATAACCTTGTGCTTAGAGAATTTGATTTTCAACCACCATGGACAGATCAGGGAGGTGGGTTGTCTTCCTTTCATCAGCACAAAGGGGGATACACCTGTGACAGTATGTGGTGTGATTCTATATGCCCACAACCTTTCACGAACAGATACAAAGAAAGGAATCTTTCCCACCACAACCAAGTGTATACTTTCCTTCAAGAAACGATTACATCGTTCCACCAAACTGTTGCATTTTGGTTCATATAAGGCTGTATGTACATGCCTTATCTTAGGGGTGCAGAGAATCTGTGACATCTCATTAGAAATGAACTGCACACCATTGTCAGTAAATTCTTTTCTCAGGGAAGCCTTCTCTACTAAATACTTCCATGAGAAATTCAATCAGAGCACAGGTATTTACACTTTTGACAAACTTTAACTCAGGCCACTTTGAATGATTTTATAAGGGCTATTACAAAGCTCACAGCTGGTAAGCCCACTAAAGGTCCCACAATGTCTAACCCCACCTTTTGCCATGCACACTCTGGCCATGGCGTTACTTACATAGGGGGTATCTTGGTCTGGCAATATTTGTCTGAAACCTTGCATACATCACCCTGTCTCACAAAGCATCCAGCATTAACATCCATCCATGGCCACTAGTAATGTCCACGCATTTGGTTTTTCAATGCAGTCATTCCTTTGTGCCCTTGGTGACACCATTTGAGGAGATGATTCCACAGTTTTACTGGAGGAATCCATTTGTCGTTACAAAACTACAATTCACCCTTCATAGACATCTCAGCTGCAACCTGTGCATAGGACTATAAAGGACCTACAAGACTTTTGATACCTGGTCCACCTTCCGCAAGGTATTTTTTTACCATGTTCAGTTAAACATCCTTAGCATATACACTAATTCAAATATCTTTGTTGTTCATGTCTGCATTTTTTCCACGTACATCATTTACACTAGCCACCTCATCAAAATCCTCATCCTCATTTATTTTCACATTCTCCTCTCGCTGTGGCATCTTGGACAGGAAACTTGCTGCTTGATTTATTCTGCTAGGCACATAACTAATATCAAAACTGTTCTCCTATAACGTGGAGCGCAACCTGGCAATGTGTGCAGTAGAATTTCTTCCACCACCAGGAGAAAAAATGGGTACAAGGGGCTTGTCAACTGTCAGAATAGCAAAACGATTTCCCCAAATAAAATGTCTAAAGTGGGTTGTAGCCCACACACAGGCTAATAACTCACGTTCAATTACGGAATACATGCGTTCCCATTTATTAAATGTCTTAGAGGCATACACATCCACCTGATCTCTGTGACAACACAGCCCCTAGTCCAAAAGCACTTGCATCCACTAATATCACACACTTCTTTCCTTCCGCAAAAGGTTGGAGAGCAGGTGCATTTACAATTTGTGACTTAATCAATTCAAATGCATTTTGCTGGTCAGTTTCCCACACAAAGTTTGCATAACAATTTACTCAATGGTTCCATCACAGTGGCATAGTCTTTCACAAATCTGTCATAGTACACACACAACCCAATAAAGGGCATCAATTTCTTTCTATCATTAGGTGCAGGTGCTTGTTTGATAGCATCCAGAAGATTGTCTTCTTTCACAAATCTCCCATAGAACTCAGTCAACCCGATAAAGGACATACATTTCTCTCTATCTGTAGGTGCGGGTGCTTGTTTGATAGCATCCACAAGATTTTCTTTGGGTACCACACCTTTGGCAGATATTGTATGTCCCAAGTAGTCCACCTGGGACTCAAACACAATTTACATTTATCAACACACAAAACAATACCTCTCTTGGACAGTCTCCTGCCAACCTCTTGAAGTACATTATAATGTTCCTCCTCCGATTTTGGCAAAGTTAGGTTATCATCCTCTAATACTTGACTCTTCATATCCGTGAACATATATAGCATGGCTCTCTGGAAAACCAAAGATGCTGATGACAGTCCGAAGGGCATCCTTTTGAACTGGTACCCATCACAGGGTATGATAAAAACCATCAAATACATAAACTTCTCTGCCAAGTTCTATTGATGGTAGGCACTATGCAAGTCTAAAGTAGAAAACACTGTGCCTCTATTGAACATCAAAATCAGATAATTAATTTTTGGCAAAGGATGCCCATCTACAATGATGTTTTTATTAAGTGCCCTCAAGTCTATGCACAACCTGGGTTTGCCAGTTTTTTCCGTGGCCAAAACCACAGGGGAAATCCACTTCGATGTTTCTATCCAAAGACATCCTCTTTCAGCATTTGATCCAAAAAATTTTGTAACAACTGTCTAACACTGAACGGTGCATTCTCACTTTTTGTTTGATAGATTCTGTACTACTCTTCAATTTTATTTCCTGTTCATTGTTCCTTGCAATGACCCAATTTTTCACTAAATACTTTAGGGAAGGAGTGAAGAACCGGGCTCATTCAGCCTGGCGGCGCAGGGTACGCCTGAAATCTTCTGAGTTCGCCTTCCAAATTACAGAGACACGGCACACTCTGTCTGGCATAGGAACTTCAATTTATTAGCTGCAGCTAGGTACAGTTGTCCTAGAAGTACATCAGTGGTAGGTTCTCAGGAGACTGCCACTTCAATCCGTGGCTCACAGTCTTTTGCACTTGAATCCCCTAAAGCAACAACCCCCACAATGTGCAATAAAAATACAACTCATCCACAAGAAAACATTCTTTGTACAAGATACAGGATAATGGGTAATAGAAATTCCTTCCCTAAGGTCGTGTTCTCTACCCGACCCTATAGGTCAGGTGGCATAGCCATTCCTTGGTTAAATTAATTTACAACAGGACGTGTTTGCGTGTTGAAGATGGTGATTCGTAAAACAACTGGAGAGGCCGAGAACGGTCACCAAGGGTCAATAGATGTTATTTGGGGGATTAGTTGCTTCGAGCCGGGTCTCAGAATGGACTTAGCTCAGGGAAACAGGAAAGGTCGTGTAATATGTGCAACAGTATAGAACGTGAAAGAAACGCTATGAAGGTTGAAGGGGCCTGAGTGAGGGCAACAGCGTAATGGTGTTACAAGCAAAGATGGGGCCGTATTTGAATTTCCTCAGGAGGAACATATATTTAGCTTGCAGCTGTTGTAGCACCAATACAGGATCCACTGCATTAGGATCAAGTTTAATGTTTAGTCTTCTTTGGTCCTTCCAACCAAGCACATTTGCTCCTTTTATTGGCCACATAAATCTTTTACTGGGCCACTCTTCCTTTGAACTTTATGGCCACAAAGTGACCTATGAAATCAATGTGTCGTCCGTTAAAAGTGACAGCTATTGTTTCTGATTGAAACAAAAGTGGCATTTTATTTTCAAATTTGGTTTCGAAATATGCCTGGGATATTATTGTGAATTGAGAACCAGAGTCTGCCATCAAAAACAATTGTGTACCCAGCACTTGCAGATTACACATAGGTGGTTTGATGGGCTCATCATCATCTTCCATATTTTCTACACTAACCATTAACACTACATTTCTCTCCTTGACCATGTCATCTTCACTTTCAATTTCTCTGAAAGATGTGCTTCCTGACACCTGTGCGACTTGATGTTTAAGTTGTTTTTTTACATCCCTGCAACTCTTTGAAAAGTGACCTTTTCTTCTGCATTTGTTGCACTCGTTGAGTACAGGACAGTTTCTTGAAGATGCTAAATGGTTGGGATCTCCACATCTAAAGCAGTCCGGTTTGTTGTCCTTGCGCCTACTTTTATAGCTCTTATTTTTCACATATTTTTCTGCAACTGCACCAACCTCATTCTCCTTTTGACCTTGTTGGGTTTCATTTACCACTTTAACTCAGTTCATGGACTGTTCTATAGCTTTCACTGAAGCCAGCACTTCTTCCATGGTGGGATCCCCCATGAGCCAGGAATGTTTGTGGATGAGTTTATTGTTAGTGTTAAACATGAGTTGATCAGGTATCATCTCATTTGTTGTGTTTCCAAAATTACATGCGTTTATTAAGCTTCTCAATGCAGTTAAACATTCATCAATAGATCCTCCTTCTTTCTGTCCCTTCGTATAGAAATGATATCTCTCAGGCATGGTGCTTATAGTAGGCTTAAAACGAAAATCTAGTCTCAAAAGAGCTTTATAAAATACATCTACGGCCTGATTTTCGTTTTCATTTTCAATTTTAGGCAAGGACCTGAAGACCTCTTGAAGTTCAGACCATAATGAGTACAATAGGATTTTTTTCCCCTATCAGCTGGCATTCTATTACCATCAATTGCCATCAAATAGCATAGAAACTCCTCCTTCCATCTTTTCCAAAGTATAGATGGTTCACCTTTTATTTACAAGAACTTTAACTGCATATTTTTACCTTATTTGCTTCCAGCAAAAGGAACTTAATCAGTTGTAGCACTATTTTAATGGAGCTTATACAACGTATGTGGTTTCTATGACCTTTCTTGAAAATGGCACTGAATTATAGCAATTTCCATACAGAAATGTTCAAACTTTTCATTGACATTGCCTAAGATGCCCGCCGATTAAGCTGAAATGCATAACATTTATTGAGAAGTACTGTAATACAAAATGGCCGCATATAATCACAAGCATTGGCATAGCCAATAGGTCTCGCTTTTGGGACCTTATAAGTATTTAGTTATGCAGCACAATATCCTTGTTGCAACAACATCGACTGTTGCATGGCTAAACACTCATAAGGTCCCAAAAGCGATACCTATTGGCTATGCCAATGCTTGTTTAAATTTGCTAACACTGTATGGGCTTTAGTTGCACTTGTCTATGTGAACATAGCCAGCGAAATAAAGGGACGCAAATAGTCACAACTGTACGGAGAACATACATCACGGTACATGTACACAAGAAATATAAGAACACAGAATGCTGCACAGAATTAGTGCAGTCAGTAGAGTCTGTTATTTCTACTGCATGTTAGTGCCTGGTGGACATGGCAGATAGGAGTTGACCTGCTGTGCAACATGGCTCAAAGTTTTTTTAAAGTGCTATGACACGTCCTACTTTGACCGTCTCATAGTGTTATTTATTTACTTTGTCATGTTCCACAGCATCTGAACTGCTGTGCAACAATGAAAAAAAATATTGACAACGCTAATAGATTTCGTATAGGCGAAACCTACTGGCTAAGGCAATACATGGGGTTGAGGGGGGGATATACAATTATTTTAGTATAGAGATATAAGTAGGTAGATGTTACATGCCCCCCGATATAATATTGTAGACAATATTTTTGGAAACAAATGTGTGATAATCATGCATGTTGTTGAAATTATGAACAGATGCCAGCTGGGAGCTCTCGTATCAGCTGTCATATTTTTTACTTTTGGTCAAATGTGAATACAATAGTGGACATTTGCTTATTTGTTTGGGGACATACAAATACATAATATATGAATGACCTGCAGTAAGTGAAGAAAATTTAAATATATCGCTATGCAATAAAAGGGTGCTGGTGGGGGTAAAGGCGTGACCCCACACTGTATGTTCTAAAGCGAGGGAGTGAGGCTGGCTACATTTTTTCAGCCTGCTGCACATTAGAACTATGATATCTGACAACAATGTCTCAACGTGGAATTCAATGGAAGGACAAGTTATTCAAAGGTGAGATGTATCTTAAAGTATCAGAGGAGTGAATCCATACAGAGAGGACAACAGGAGACCAAGTCCGTAGGAAAGAGTTGTATTTTCAACACATGATGAACATATTACTTCATATGTATATATCATATAGGTTAAAAGCACTGCGTGACACTTAGTGAAAGTGTAACCGAAAGAATACTGTGCACAAGTGCTCGTGGAGTTTGTGACGGCGCAAGTGACACATAAAGTGGTATATACAGCGGTGAAACGGCGCAACAGGGAGAACAATGGTACTTTGAATATGCCAAAGTTTACACAATAAATGTATGAGATTTTCAAAGAACAATAGAGCAAATGCCCATGTTTATAAATGCGCCAACAGTAACGCTGTTGAAGTCGACGGCGTTTCGGCCCGTAACACTCTAGGCCATCATCAGGACTGGTTACACATATTTTGAACAGTGCCAGGGTAAAGGAAAAACAATTCTCAAAAACTGGACCAAAGAGGGAGAAAAGGGGACAGTCGTGCAAAGGGTGGTGACCACGGCGACGTATTGCGGTCGTAGGTTAGAGTCTTCTGAGTGGCCATAGGTGCCGGTGCTCAGGAAGGCCAAGGAGCAGTGATCGGTTGAGTTGTGAAGGCGAAAGCGGGTATCACAGCGGCACAAGAGTGAAGTGGGCAGTGCCCGAATTGGCAGAAAAGTCCAGGCATAGGGTAACTAGAGACCGGGGCCAAAGAATGGTGAGCGGTGTGGTCGATTTATTTAAGTGCCAGATACCGGAGTGAAAAGATGGCTGGATTTGAGTACGGGACCGCGCGACGTGAGGGTAAAGGGGTTGGGATGGGAAGGAGTGCCTCGGTGGGGGAATAGTGGAAAGGCCGAGAGAAAACGAGAGGTGACAGCGGGCAACCCACAGGGAAAGAAGAGGGACAGAAAACTTACTCGCACGGAAAGGGTGAGCCGAGTAAATCGGCAAGGCAGGACCCCGTGTGGAGTCAGACAGGTCCGGGGAAGTCCAAACTAGACGGGCGGAGAAAGCAGGGGGTGAGGAGAAGGGCAAAGGGGACCGGTGGAAAGGAGACAAACAGGGAAAGAAAGGGGACAAAAATCTTACTCGCACGGGAAGGGCGAGCCGAGCTAAACGGCAAAGCTGGACCCCGTGTGGAGTCAGACGGGTCCGGGGTAATCCAAACTAGACGGGGACAAAGGGCAAGGGGTGAGGAGAAGGGCAAGGGGGAGGGAATTGAAAGTGATCGTGGGGAGAGGGACA
This sequence comes from Triturus cristatus, assembly GCF_964204655.1. Lineage (NCBI taxonomy): Eukaryota > Metazoa > Chordata > Amphibia > Caudata > Salamandridae > Triturus > Triturus cristatus. Next base: position 910,586,818 of record NC_140588.1, read on the forward strand.
AAGTGACGCGGCCGCTTGGCCATGAAAGTGGCCAGGAGCAGCAGCAGCCAGCGGGAGGAGCTGGACGCGCTCTGTGGTGGGGGAGGGGCGTGCATTGAGGCATGGGAGAGCGAGAGGAATGCTAGATGGCGGCTGCGTGCGTGAGAGTGAGAGGGGTGAAAAGCGCGTGCGAGATGCGCTCTGTGGTGGGGGAGGGGCGTGCGTTGAGGCATGGGAGAGCGATAGGAATGCCAGATGGCAGCTGCACGTGCACATAACCGCACGCTGGTGGCCGGCAAATGCCTTTGGTAGCACTTAAAAAACCCGCTTACTAAATGTCTCGCAGGGCAGCGCATGCGCTGGCTCAGGCGAGACCTAGAAACGAGGCTTGAAGAGCCGGATGACCCGCTTGTTTCATGTTCCTTTCCGTGATCCTTTCCAGACTCCTCCTATAAGGTGTCCCACAACTTGGGGAACTCCCTCTCAGGGGATCCCGGCTACCAGCTGTAGCTGGAATACACTCAGCGTGCTGAACACTCAATGCGCACAGTTGGTTCACTTCGGGCAGCTGTAGTCCAGCGCAGATGGCTCTCAAGGAGAGGTGCACAACATCCAGCTCGGATGGCTCTCAGGAGGCGATGCACACTGTCTTCTCCCTGCAAGTAGCACTTACAGGTCTCGTCGTTTGTTGACACAATTACGATGTGGTAATCCAGGTAATTTAAATGATGATGCCAATAAAACTTCGCATTTGTCAGGAGTGCCTTTATTCTTCATCCAAATTCAGTGCCTCATCAAATAATAACAAATCAACTGTCATTACCAACTGTCAACATTAGAAACCTCAAGACATTGCTGGAGCCCAAAGGTTCTCTCCTTGATGGTTCAGACCTTAAGATACACCCACTTACAAATAACACCATGGAGAATCCTCCAGGCTCCTGGGAGGTCAGATGGACTTTTTCCACGGTGTAGAGAATTATAGCCACCTACAAAGTAAGATCATCAAACATCAGAGACATTTAGGATTATGTTGAGTCAATGATGAGAGGTTGGGTTTAGTTTTAAAGGCTTTATTTATCTATATGGTTAGAATTTCATGTTTCTTTATTCAAATTAGAAAAATGCACAGAAATATAAAAGAAGGTTAGAAATTAGCAATCAAAACATGTGTTCCATAAAGAAACCCAAGAATCTAACTGAAGGACCTATTCTAAATAAGAACCCGTAAAGAGTTCTGCTGAAAGACAGCGATGAATAGAACGCCAAAATCTTCTTGAAGAGTAGTTCTGGAAACCCTGATGAGTTCCCTTAAGCTGCAGTAGCAACTTCAGAATAATGATCTGTGCAGTAGCATTGATCACAAAATGTAATAAAGTAGTCACCTCAAAGATCTCCATGAAGAAGCGTTTCGGCCATAAGGAGAAAATCCAGAAGCAAGACTAATGGATGGGTAAGAGGGAAAGTAGAGGTGTGTGAGAATGTCTAACTAGCTAGGAACACTCGTTATTATAACATTTCAACACATGCATCGGTTCATTATGATGCTCTCCCTTGATGTCTAATCAGAATAGTTCGCAAGGTGGTGTTGTCATTCATATGATGCGTCTTCTTCCGATTCCCAAAGTCCACTTTCTAGTCATCTGAATTGATACAGTCTACTGGTACAATTGTTAAATGAAGGAAGGTTCCCTTGAGATCCCTCTTACCTAAGCTAATGGCGCATTGTGAGTTTCACCACAGTAACAATGACTAGTCATCAATTGTGAAAACATATATCGAGTTAATTTTTAAGCAACATTTTAAGTCTATATCACTATTTATTCTATTTAGTTTCAATAACTTTATTATTCTGAATTGAAATGATCTAACATTGGGCGAGAGGAACTAAATGAACATAATACTAAAGCCAGCACATTTCTAAGATGAAATCATCGTAAAACTGTTGCACAGAACACTTTACTATGAGCAAAGGTCAAAAGGAAACTTCGGAACTAGTCGCTGCACAGGCTACAGTATAGCTGCTTGGTGCAGATTTTAAAAATACAGGCAATTTCAGTGAATCGTTTCTAATAGCATCTTTCACATCTGTGTTTGTCATTCTACAATATGTTTTTATTTTATTTACTTATTCTACCAAAGGATATTAACACATTTCATAAGCCATTGCAAAATATGTGTTTTACTCATGTTAAAATACGTTCTGAATTGCATTTCTAATGTGCTAAAATATGTTGATTTCTAAATATGTGGCTATTTCTCTCAAACTCCCTCCTTTTGATGATGTATATCATCCTAATAATAGTTGGTTTCACCTTCACAATCAAATCTCGTTTCATTTTGGAGGTATCCCGTCTCTTTCTCTTTACCCCCCATGTGTGTTGTAGTGTCTTCATGAAGTCATCGTTCATTATTCCCCTTTTACCTATGCCCTTTTTAAAACGTTTTTGTTGATAAGCATCATGTCTCTTGTGTAGTACATATTTAGTCAATTATAAGACATATAGGATTATTAAGCATAATCCGACAATTAGTATGGGCATTAATATTGCTTTTATTATCGCTTTGCCGGCTGTTGAGAACCAGTTGCCAATTCTATTTAAACCTTTCCCACACTTTGCATACAGAAAATTTTATATGTTCCCTGTGAATTCCTCTATCTGTCTCCGCTCGTCTGGGATATATGAACAGCAGTAAGTTAGCTTTCTCATGTGACAGAGCCACCTCCCCCACCCTTCCTTCTCAGCCAAAAGGATGTCTAATGCGAGACGGTCTTGCAAAACCATAGAGCTTATAGCAATTAATTCTGTGTTAATTAGTAATAATGCTCCAGATGTACTAGTGCCATTTTATACACTACTGTTGCTCGGTTTTGGTTCAGCTCATCATTTACTTTTATCCCCACAGGTGGTATCATTGCTCCAAATATGTCTCCCGTTAATGAAGCTCCGCTCCCTGCACTTCGCCTATATCTATTTGATGGTGTTAGTGTTAATGCTTCTCACCTACAGACATTATACATCTTTGGAATCTGTATATCCCATTCCCGCTACCGGTCCTAGGATGCTTGTTTCCGGTCCAGGGAGGACCTGGCTTGGCAGTTCGGGCTGGGCTGTTCCATTGAGGCACAAGGTCAGGACTGATTTGCATATGGCCAGGTCTAAACTGGGGTGGCATGGTGAGCAAAAGAATGATGGATTTAACCCAGATCTCTTGACTGGGGGTGGATGTTTTGATTTGTTCTGCATTCTGTCCATCAACTGTGTGTCTTTTCCTTCCCAATCTGCGGGTAAAAAAAGTAAGCATTTTGTTCAGAAACGTATTATACCCCGGGGATTTAATTCTCAGCTCCCTGTAAATTTACCAAGTTTCGATCATTTATTCAAAGGTGTGGTCACAACTACTAATCCCTACATGTCTAGTTGGTTTTTGTGTTTGTCTATCATAAAAGCAGACATTTCCCATAAGTTGGGCATCTAATCTAAGTTTCGGATACATTAGTTTTCTTCTAAATTTATTTTCCTAATTTTTCCATCCATTTTCTATTTAATCTCCCTTTTGAGCAGCATTCTTCTTCATGTTCATGTACCTTTCTTCTAACATCATAATATATGCCTTTTCTTCTGGATGTATTCTGCAGGTTAAATTTCTTTTGTAAGCTTCTACAGTATTCACTGGTAAATGTGGGAAGAAATAATACAAAGCTGTGTCCATTGTTTTTCTTTGCAGGTGTAAATTCATGCTTTACCTCAAAGGTACTTGTGACAGCACTAAATCATAATTGGAGTAGAAATATTCAAAGTGTTCCTGCCTATAAACTAATGAAAGCAGAATACTACATGAGTTTGCATGATAGCGGTAAGTGATAGTAGGTGACTTCTTCTGAAACGGCAGGTGGTCAAATGTGCACACACATAACAATCCTTAACATCTAAATCATTCGTATAGTCCTACACTTATCTAGAATAAACATTAGTAGAATAATCTTCTCCTTTAATATTTCTAAAGTGTGTAGTAAAAGGGTTGTTCCTGAAATTTTGTGCATAATCATCAGTAGTGTTTACACTAGGTGTTTCAGGTTCGGGGGGTCTAATAGAACCCTATTGATATCATAGTAAGTGTTACTACAAAATCACATGCAAAATGCATTTACAATGCCTTCTAAAGCAACACATCCCTCTCAGTCAGAAATATGAGAGTTTGAAAGCTAAGGCTTCTTTCTTTTCTTCTGGACAGGTCCCTATCAGACAATCCTTAACCCAACTCCATGTTGTTCTAGTATGTTATCCCTATTCTTCTGTAGCTTTATTTTCAGGGCCCAGGATAGTATTCAGTAAAATAAGTAACTAAAATAATGCTCTTTTGCAATGCAATAGGTCTCACATTTGCAAGAGTTTGAGCTATTAGCATTGTAAATGACAATGCCTTTTATTTGTGTTTTGAAAACCTGCAAGCGTGCATAAGCATGCACTTTGAACTTATAGTCCTTGCTTACGACAAGCAAGGCTGGCAGTTAAATAGGCGCAGTTACTGCCAGCCTCCCCTCTGGTAAGCGCCGACTATAAGTACAAAGTGCATGCTTGTTAAACATGGGGACTGGTCTTTACAAACTACTTTCACTTTGCAGTCATAGAAAGAAAAGTAAAGTTAATTGTGTGACAATCATGCTGGGGTACATGAAGTGTGAAAGGAAAGGCTGTTGGATGTCATTTTTTGCAACACCCAACAAATGTAAGTGCCAGTAAATGAGCTGTACACACTTTACTTGGTGATGCACATATAATACATATTCACTGAAACATGATTTGCACACATTATCATTAGTGTGCAATATAGTTTTATTAGTACTGTATGTCTGTGGAAATTTAGTGACCATTTCAATGGAAAATATGTTGTCTGTAATTGACAATGGGCTACCACATGACGCTTTAGTTACATTAAAAAATTGGCCACCTTAAGTCTATTAAATCTAGGTGGGTTGGCAAAGTTTGTATTACTAAAAAGTGGAATGCGGTTCTAAAAAGTTTGGGAATCACTAGTATAGACTGCATCCTAGGCTTTTGCTTTAACGAGTTTTATCCCAGTCATTTTCTATGGCATGTTTGTCCCTGCCTGCATTGTGGCTGTTCCTGCATGAGTCTTGAGTCAGTGATGGAGCTCAGAGTGATAAAATGCATCTTTTAGTGCAGTTGGTTTTAACATTCTGTGTTTGAGAATACCACTTTTAGAAAGTAGGTATTTTCTTGTCTAACCATCCAAGCCTGCCTCTGCTAGGTTGTGTATTCCTTGTCTGGAGTTTGAGTGACAGGGGCTGGGGGATTCCAGGAGACAGGGGGAGTCAGCACAGGGCTGAATAGAGAGATCTGCATGCAGATGGGTGGGAGGAGTTGCACCTGGGACCTGAATAGAGCTGTGCCTTCCCTCCACAATGCTGGCTCCACCTCCTGTGGCGCGTCTGATGTCTCTGCCCTGCACTGTGAAAGGAAAGAAGGAGTCATGTAAACAGAGTGCTCCATGACTGACCAGAAGTGGTTTGGACTAGGCAAAGGCCTCTCTGCCTTCAGAGAACAAAGAGAAACTGTGTATAAAAAGGGGGACCCAAACCCAAGAACTTTAGATCACTTTTGGGAAACAAGAAGAAACCTTTGCTGAGGAGAGGAACCAGAGAGACTGAGGAGAGACTATCCCTAAGCTTGAGGGCTTGAGAAAAGAGCTTGCCTCCTGCTGAAGTCTCAGGGACAACAGACTTCACCAACCAGCTCCCCAAGAGTTCTTTGGAAGTGCCTGCAGTTGTGCTGGGCTTTCTGAGGGACTGTGTGTCGCTAGGAGCTGGAAGCGCGACTCACGAGCAAGAAGCGTGACGCCGTACTGCCGCTTCACAACTCAAAAGCGCCTTGCATCGTCGGAGAAGAGGATCGACGTCGCATCAGATGCCGCCGCATCACCGGGAAGCGTGTCGCTGGGCCTGTCACGGCTCAGAAGAATCGTTGAGTTACGTAGGGCCACCGAAGCACCTCGCATCGCCAGAGAAGAGGATCGACATCACATCAGACACCGCCGCATCACCGGGAAGCATGTCGCAGGGCCTGTCGCGGCTCAGAAGTATCGTTGAGTCGCCGCACGGCCGTCGGGCGTGCACGCATTGTGTCGCATCAAGAAGAAGACGCCATCTTTGTCGCATTGTACCAGATCTTCATCGCATCACGGCGTTGCGTGCCGCAACGCCACGGAAGCGCAGTAAGAAACCGACGCATCACCTCCCCTCGCAGAGAAGATCCGACGCATCCCCTACGCATCAATAGGGACCCGACGCATCACCGTTCTTGCGTGTAAGGAACCAACGCATCACCTTCCCTGCAACACTTTAGTTGTATAGCGTTACGCATCCTAAGGTACATTAAACTCAAAGTGTCGCATTTTAACATTTAACGAGAACTAAGCTAAGTCTGCCATTTTAAGTACAGTATTGTGGATTTTTGTCATTTGTGGTCTTGTGATAAGTCTATATAAAGAATACTTATTTTTTATATACAATTTGTGTGGTGTCCATCTGTAGTAGTGTCACTTGATTACTGTATGTGCTCACAAATGCTTTACACACTGCCTCTGAGATAAGCCTGTCTGCTCGTGCCAAGCTACCAAGGGGGTGAGCAGGGGTTATTTTAGGAGTGTACCCCCTTACCCTGACTAGACGCAAGGGCCCCTATTTGGTCAAAGGTACTCTGCCAACTAGAGACCCCCAAATCTAACAGAGGGAAATTCTTGCGCATGAGCAGAAAGCACTAAAATGGCGTCTTTAAGACTCACATGCATGGCACCTGCTTAGCTGAATAGAAAACAAGCTATTTTGCTAATGCTAATGCGGGAAATTATTAATAAATTAAGGGGAATAGAGTAGAGATAGGTGGTATATAGTGAAACCATTTATTTTTTTAAGTAACATTTGTCTTTCTGACTTTATTATTAGTGCGCATTTGGGCCTCTCGTGTATGTCCGAAATAAGCTGAGTCACATGATAATCGCGCATGACTACTGAGAGTGGACCCGGAAGGATGACATAAGGGTCGGAAGAAGGACAAGGTCGCAGAATGTCCGAGCCTGGGAACCGGCAGTGAAAAGTTTAAATGAATGACTCTCCGTGTTAGATTTTCAACAATTGTTGCAGATGAAATGTGAATGCGGGTGCAAATAAAGTTTGTGAATAAAAATTAAGGGAATGGATCTATAGACAATGGGCTAACTGAAAAAGGTGAAATGTAAGCATGGTGTAATGATCTTCCCCCCTTGCCTGACCAATTAGAATTTGAATCTTTACGATATTGAAACTTTAGTGGGTGGTACTGAAGAACGAAAGGTATAATTGAGATAGTTTTAGTTAGTTAGGGGAGATGAAGTTTTGCTGAATGATGCAGAGGGGAGATGCTGTCGGTGTAGCGGGTGATGCTGATGCTGACAGAGATACTGTGAGATGCTGATGAAGAAACCGAATGCAGAGCTTTCTCTTCTAAATTAATTGGAGTTAGATAAGAAGATCGCGGAAGAATCTCAATGAGGATGAGAGTGTCAGAGAGGGGTGCAGCGCAATCGTCGGTTCTAGAGAGGTCAACTATCCTGTCCTGAATCCTGTCCTGCAGCCTTTGTTGCCTGAACTATCCTGGGGGACCCCTACCAGCCCCTTGGCCAGGGGGTTGGTCTTCACACCATTCTTGGTAATTAGAATTTTGTGTATTTGCTGATGCTCTTTTCTCTTTGTCATCTCCCTTTCTGTGCATAAGTCATTGCATGAGTCCGAAGTTTCTGATTGATGATTAATAGATTGAATTTCCTCTCCTAATGAGTGAAGGTGTCCGAGCTGTATTTTGGAAGTGGTTCACATGCAATTTAATTTAGTTAAAGACTTAAAACTTCCCTGAGTCTGTGGTTATTGACTTGAAGAATAGAAAAGTTAAGATATGTACATTATCACGATCAATTACTTCAACTAATGGTGCATTGACCAGAAGAAAGACCTTTTTGATCAGTGAAGGGTTAGTTAAGAATAATGAATAACGGATCCTGATTCTGCGATTACACATATAAAAAGACTTTGACTCCAGCGGTTTACTCAATTGTGTGTGTTTATGGGCCCAGGTGAGTATATAGTAGTGGAGTATCTGTTGTTGGTACGCCGCTGGATCAGTTTTCTGGTAGCAGAATAATGGGTATTAGTCTCTAGTTTGGTGATAAATATTGATTATTGATTTATGTTTAAGAAACAGAGTTAGCATCTCGTTTTATGTTGTCCAGAAATTCCCGGGGAATAAATAGCGGGTGGTGACAGAAGCCATACTGCAGTGAGGTTACTCGTCTGTTGGAATAGCACTGAGAAACTATGCAGGGCTGGCAGTGTTAAATTAGGGACTATTTCGTATAAAAGTTGAGTGGGAATGATAGCAGAGAGTTCGCTAGTGAAACTTTGGTCTTAATTTCCTAGTAAGGGTAACACTAAAGGAGTAGCAGGTTCTTCCAATCTTGAATGAAGGGTAAACACAGGTTTTACTCACAGTAAAAGAGGAGCAATTCTGAGACTCCAGAATAAGTTGAAATCTATCCTTTGTTTAGTGGAACAGGCAGAGTAGCGAATGTTTTTATGTTGTTATTAACGAAGAACTTAATGAAAAGTATTAAGAATTACGTTTTCGCATTACCTCGTAAGGGAAGGGTCAGTCGCCGGAGTTGCACTGACGCCACAGAGAGCCGTGCTGGGATTGGTTGAAACAGCAGGCGTGTGACAGAAGCAGCCTGTAGAGGAGGGGTCAGTAGTGAGGAGTAATACTGACGTCACAAAAGGCTGCGCTGGTATTGGTCAGAACACGAGCGTGAGCCTGAGTTTGATTGGATGATTATTTAGAAGCCGCGCTAGGATTGGTAGAAAGAGAAATTGTATGCAGGATTCCGATTTGACTGCTAGTGTGAGACGCACAGATAGAAGATTTTAAGGGTTTGCGGAATACAATTTTATATATCGTTCATCCAGAATGTATGGAGAAAAGAGAAAAAATGTCGCTAATGAAGAGAATTAAGAATTTCTTTAAGAAAGATAAGCCTGTATTGACTTTTAGTATCCAAGAGATTCTAAAACAGGAGCACTCTCAGAAGAGGTGATGACGAAATATCACCAAGTAATTACTTTTCTGAAAGGGAAAATCCTTCCTGAAGAAACAGATCGGGTGAAAATAGATAGAACAATTCAAGAGCCAAATGAGTCTGTACATGCGTATTATGAAAGGTTACTACAGGTGTTTAAGCAGTATAGTGGTTTTGAGAACATTGGTGATAAGGATATGGGACATTTTGTGTATCGGTTTGTGTATTGTTTGAAACCGGAGATTAATCAGATGATTCAGCAGCACATGTTGTGCTGGCAGAGCAAGACAATAGATGAGATTTTGAAGTATACAAAATATTGCGGGGATGATATTGAGGCCAGGCATAGAAAGCTAAAAGAGACAATGATGTGGGCACAAGTGAAATTGGCAGAACAGCAGGAAAGTACATTAAATACCCAGACTGATAGTCAGGGAAAAGAGCAGAATCAGAGTGATCATGTGGCGAATGGTGGTTAATTAAGAGGATGAATGAATAGAGAGGAAGCAAGAAAGATGTTTCCTTGTCATGGGTGCGGAAAGCTTGGACATTGGAAGAACGAGTGTAAGAGTATACAGAATAATAATGTGCCAAATCAAAATTTGAATCCACAGATGCAGAATGAAGTGATTATGAGTCAGCCGCAGCAGGTAGTTACTCCACAGTATTAGGTGCCACCAGCTCCTATGTCAAATTTTGTGAACCCACCAAAATTGAGTGCAGACGCCGGATTTCAAGGAGGAAGTGGTAAGAAAAATTCTGTAGTTTCACAATATCTTTTACAGAATAGTAGTGATGAAGAGGAGTACTTGCAATGACGGTGCCTGAGGGGGGAGGGAGAGGAGTGCGTACTTGGCGCATCCTTGCAGATAGATCATGTGAGAAGATGGCCTGATATATGCTGTCCACTAGTTCTAGTGGGCACCTTGTATCAGTCCAAACAACCCCTTATGGTGATAGGTTAAAGACCTTTATTGAAAGCTATCCTAGTGGTAGCTATGGAGAGCAGCCTTCAGGCTAAGTCTTGAAGGAATGTAAAGCAGCTTGTTTAACCAGTCTATAATCTCTTGAATGATCAAATGAAAGGACAACCACACCAGGTATATATTCAAAATATATGTATTTAGGTCAAAACACACCCCTCTAGTCTCTTTATGAGGCTGGAGTTCGAAGTACTTTGTTTACAAGTTAGCAATCAACAGTAAGAGCACAAATACACGTTTGGGCCCTAGGGGCGTACCAAACCATATACCAAAAAAGTGGTATAAGAACCACGACTGGAATAGACACAAGGCCTAGAGCCTGTAGAATCGCTGGGACCCCAAGGAACCATCCAAGGTAGTGACACAGGGGACCCACGGAGACTGTATTCAGTGTGTAAACACAACCGCGGGTTCCCGTTAGCTTCTATGGGCAATGTCACGGTTGGAAATTGAAAGATTAGGGATACTTAGAATCGAGTCAGGACCAAACCCTTTTGGACTGAAGGAGTACTGGGGCTAGCACCCACGGGAGCACCGGAGTACTCGAGTTACCTCACCCAGGGAAGCCGGGTGCCTAGGTGTCATTTGGTGTTGGGTTGCGTCGTTGATTGCAATGGAAGCCTGCAAAGAACTGTTGCTGCCATGAAGAGGAGAAGTGTCCGAAGAGATCCAAGCCTGGATCCGGGATGGAAGGAACCTGAAAGCAGAGGGGACAGACTCTGGGTCACTAGCCAGTGACCGAGTGCAGGATGGACCAATACCCACAGATGTTGGGTGCTTCAGGTCACTTGATGGGTGTCTTGACTCTTCAGCCTCGAGGTCTAGGAGGTGTCGACCACGTCCACAAGCCGGATTCAAGCTCTCCCACAAAGTCTGTCGAGTGCTGCGGTGTCGGCGACCAGAATTGACCCGACAAGCCTTTGCAACGGCAAGTCACTGGAATTCAGAGAAAGGACTGCGGTGCAGACCAGCAAGGTCTGAGGGACTCACCCAGCGAGAGTAAGTCAGGGCACGTCTGGAGCAATCAGGAAAGCCCAATTAGAAGAGGAGTTGCCTTCGTGGGGACCTGCTAGTCATCGGGCTAGTGATCGCGAAGGAGCCTCGAGCGGTCGCACTTGAAACTGGCCCATGGGTCACTCGGTGGAGTGGAGGCCAGCAATCTTCGGTGCAGGAGGTGCTCAAGGCTGGGGCTACTCGCAGCCCAAAGCACAACTTCGAGGAGGACCATGAAGATAGTGTTGCTGCAAAAGTTCACGGTGTCCAGGGGTCACGGTTCCACGTCACCCATGATAGCCACGGGCCTCAGCTTTGCTGTGGACTCAGGGTAGCCTCGGGGAAGTCTGGAAATCCACCTCTGGTGATGCAAAGACTTCAGCGTCCGGTGGGAGCTTCAGCGATGCAGACTGGTCAGTTGCTTCTTTGGTGCCTGCCAAGCAGGGGAGTCACTCCTTGACCCCAAGGGAGATTTCTTCAGTCTTCTAGTCAGGATAGAACATCGAAGGTCCAGGATATATGTTGCAAAGTTTCGTCCAGGGTAATCTAAAGTCGCAAGGACTGGGTTCCCATACTTATACTAAGTGTGGGGGTTGGACATACTCTAGGGACCCACCTACGGGAGGGTTTCGAAAGAGGGGTGGTTACACCCATTTCCTTTGTCCAGTTTCGCACCAGAGCAGGGGCAGGTAGCCCCTGCAACCGGTTTGAACTGGACTATGCACAGGGACACCAAGTGTGCCCCCAGTGCAGGACTTCAAAGCACCAGAGAGTGCTCCCGCCCAGCCCCAATACACATCTGCCTGTCTAGGGAGGACAGGAAACCTATTGTCCAGACCTCCCCTGTCGGAGTTTCGGTCAGCAGCAGGAGGCCAGACCCGTGTCTGTGGCAGAGGCATCCATTTTGTGATGCCAGGGCTCAGGAAAGTCCTACCGGCTTAGACCAGTGTGAACATGTCTCTCCCTCTAGAAGGGTGGAATGCTACCCCCGCTGCCAGAACTGGCGGGGGGGGGGGTAGTATTCCAAAGTGTTTGACACCAAACACGACATGTTTTGATGCAGCCATTCCAAAGTTAGCATTTACCGCGAGGTTATAATGCACTTAAGAGTATATGGTATGGCTGTATCACAGAACAGCAATAAGGAAGTATTTCCAAAAGCTGCAGAGGGGCTCAGCTCATATTTGGGCACCCTCTCACACAAAACCAAGCACTCTGCCTTCAGCATTGTCAAGGCCTCCCATAGGAGTGGCTTATAGGTTTATATGTGTCTGTATATATAGGTGGATATAGGTAACCTATATCACTGTAAGGGGTGCAAGCACACCCTTACCCAAACTGCAGTAACAGACCTTTGGTGCCATTTTGGAGTGCTTCCCAGGGGTGGCATAATACATGCTTCAGCCCCTGGTAGGCCTCTGAGGTACCTATGCCCTATGTACATAGTATACCATATACTAGGGGCTTATAAGGTACTCCAGAATCCAATTAGATATGTACCTAATGTACATGCAAACCATTTTAGAGAAGAAGCAGCTAGGCTGTGGTCCTGATTAGCAGGGCCACAGCCAGACTAAGGTTGAAAAACAGTGAAACACCAGCAAAAAGTGGGGGTACCCATGCGAAGCAGATCCTACTCTCTTACAGATCAGTCAGGTCCATTTATTGATGAGAAAGTGGAAGGAAATTATATCACTTTTTTATTGGATACTGGTGCTACCCTGTTTACTGTGAGAACAGCGGACATCCCAAACCTACCCCTCTCGGGAGAAAGAATCCAAGTAGTTGGAGTGTTGAATCAACAGATTAGGGCCCCAATCACAAAGCCAATGGAAGTACATATTGGAAATTTTAAAGACATGCATCGATTTGTAGTGTGTGATTCTAGCCCAGTAAATCTGTTAGCATGAGACCTGTTGTGCAAAATGAATGACACAATCTATTGTACACCGGATGGTGTCGCTTTCCAAACTCCTGATGAGGACGTTGTGTACAAAATGTTGTTAGCCAAACAAGGTACAGAGGTAGATGGCGGCACGTTTCTCCGGGGATGCGACGGCGTCTCCTGCGACGGCGACACTCTTCTCCCGTGATGCGACGACAACTGCTGCGGCGGCGACACGCTTCTTCGCCTTGAGTCGCGCTTCCAGCTCCCTGTGACATGCAGTCTCTCAGAAGGCCCAGCTCCACAGCAGGGACTTCAATTCCCAGCAAGGGAAGGCAGGGGAAAGCTGGTGGGTGAAGTCTGTTGTCCCTGAGACTTCAGCAGGACGAACGCTCTAGTTCAATCCCTTGGAGATCTTCCTACAAATTGATGAAAGTACTAAAAAGTACTTTCTCCTTTCTTTGGCAATCAGGTAACCACTGCAGGCCAATCCTCAAACAGCACACATCATCGGGATAGTCTCCTCCTGCAGTCTTTCTCTCTCTCTCTGGTTCCTTTCCTCATTAAAGGTTCTTCTTGTTTTCCCAGAAGTGATCTAAAGTCTTGAGGTCTGGGCCCCATTATTTATACTCATATTCTCTTTGTTCTCTGAAGGCAGAGAGATCAGGGCCTAGTCCAAACCAGTTCTGATAAGTCTTGGAGCACTTTGTTGATGCACCACAGGAGGTGGGGCCAGCATTGTGGAAGTCAGGCACAGCCCTATTCAGGTCCCAGGTGCAACTCCTCCCACCCATCCACATGCAGATAGCTCTATTCAGCCCTGTGGTCAGAGGCAGGCTTGGATAGTTAGGCAAGAAAATACCTACTTTCTAAAAGTGGTATTTTCAAACACAGAATGTTCAAACCAATTTCACTAAAAGATGTATTTTATCATTCTGAGTTCAGGCATACTAAACTTGAATTTCTACCATGTGACCTGGGTCAGTTAGGATTATAAGGTGTTATAATCAAACTGCCCATTCTGGCCTATGGGGAACAGGTAGCCTTGCAATAGTGAAAAACGAAAATGGCTATAATTCACTATTAGGACATGCCACACACACCAGGGCATGTCCTACCTTTTACTTACAATGCAGCCTGCCCTTGGGCTTACCTTAGGAGTGTCTGATATGAAGAGAAGGGGAGGTTTAGGGACTGGCAAGTGGGTGCACTTGGCCAGTCAACATGGCAGTACCAATAAATGGCATAATCAAGTCAAGGTTAGGAAAAGTGTGTGCATCCACATCACTGAAATGGCCAGAAGCATTGCCTCTTGTGTTGATGGGACTTCAAAGTATTCCTGACAGAAAGACAGGATTGAGTCCGCACAAAATCCTAATGGGAAGGGCAATGAGACAAGCATTTGTTCCTGGACATAAATTAATGAATATAACTGGTGATTTGATATTGGACTAGTGCAAAGGATTGGCTGACCTAGTACGTTCTGTTTCTCACTAGGTTGGAGAAGATGTAGTTGCCAGTCATCCAACGCAGGCGCATGATTTAAATCCAGGAGACTGGGTGGTAGTGAAGAAATACGCCAGAAAGTCATGCTTAGCACCCAGTTGGGATGAACCACGACAAGTCATACTGGTCACTACTACAGCAGTGAAGTGTGCAGGTTTACCCAATTGGATCCATGTGAGCCATACCAAAAGAGTTCCAGCCCCCACTGAGAAAGAACAGCAACTGATTGAACCAGTTGAGACTGCTGAAGGTTGTGAAGTCGGAGAATCTAGAGTAATAGATTCTGAAGTGATAGACGAAGAACAACCGAGCACAAGTCAGTGGGAATGGATACCAGTGATTGACACACCTGAAGTTGTTATTCAAACGAGAAGCAGAACCAGATTAGAGAGTCAGGAAGGTAGTTAAGACCAGATAGGTGTAGAAGAACACACTCAGGTAGAAGAGAACGAAACTAACAGAAACCTTGAGCAGGGCCAGACAGGGAGAGAAGAACACACTCAGGCAGAGTTGAACAGATCTATTCAAAGACCTGAGGAGGGACAGATAGGAGAAGAAGAACACGTTCAGGCAGAAGGAGAACAAATTGTAATAAGACCTGAACAGGACCAGTTAGGAGAAGAAGAACAAGTTTGGTTAGAAGAAAAAGATCAATTTGAACTGAGACCCGAACAGGACCAGATAGAGGAAGAAGAACAGGTTCAGGCGGATGACGTAAGGCCTGAACAGGAACAGGTAGAAAGTGATTCAGAAGAAGAAGTTCGGATTGTGCCTAAACACCCTGAAAATAAGAGAAATTTAGAAAAAGACGAGGATGGTGAGAGTGCAGTTCCAATTAAAAGGGTCGGAAAAGGTGACAACTGGCCAGGTGGAGTTAAAAGATAAAGATACTATCTGAGGAAAACAAGAGAAAGACCAGAGCTAGTGAATTAGGTTACTAGTCAAATTCAGTCAACACAGTAGATTGTGAGAAACCATCGAAGAAGTTCAAGACTGAGAAATCTGAACAACAAATACAAGGGTCCTGAGTGGACCTATGTAATTCTGTAAGAATTTGAAAATTTTGACTTAAGTGAAGAGTCTGAAGAAGTAGACGCTGCACAGATTGATGAAGGGAAAGTGAGGCCACCTTGAAAACAAAAATGTGAGATTCCTAGTGAAATAAAGAAAAGAAGAGAGATCTTCTTAGACTAAAATGGCTAAAACCGAAGTCACTGATCGACCAAAACAAAGTTTTAAACAAATATGCATATATAGCATTTTGTTAGTGTTCTCAATATGGCTATTACCAACAGTAGCTGTGCCTTATTTGATGATAACAAGTAAAAAGAATTATACAGTTACTAATGAAAGAGCAGATACAGTGAAAGGAGATAGAGTAGAATTAGAAGCATCAGATGAGACAGATTTCCATCACACAGTATTAGATAATGATACATCTTTAAATGTTTTCACAAAATTGTTATTTCAGTATATAGATACAATGGAGATTAGTGAGTGTTATGTCTGTATGAAATTACCAGCGTCAGTATCAGAGGGAGTCACATACCACCACTTACCTTTAACATATGGCATATAGTGTAGTGTGTTAGCAAGTCTGTTCTATGAAACCGGGAAGCTTCAGTATTATTAATCAAACTTATGAATCCAGTATTTAGTAGTCAAGATGCACAGTTTATGGGTGAAATCTTCTTAACAATGAAAACAATAGATATAGTAGCAGCACACAAGAATAATTTAACATGTATATTACGTGAAGAAGAGAATGTATTTTTGAATTTACTGGAAGAAAGGAGACAGGATTTCCAAACGAAAGCTGCTGAACAGAAAACTCATGTACCACCATGGGCTGAGAAAGGGGGAATTTATACAGCTGGTGTTTGACTTGACCCTTTTTGCAGGGTCATCCCTGAACTTTTTGCCTTCCTCCTGTATTTTTTCTGACCTGTAGTTGGCTGTTTTATGACTCTGGGCACTTGACCACGGCTGATCAGTGCTAAAGTGCATATGCTCTCTATTGTAAATTGATGTATGGATTAGTGACTCCATGATTGGATTATTTGATTTACTGGTCAGACCCTAGTACAGTGCACCATGGGTGCCCAGGGCTTGTAAATCAAATGCTGCTAGTGGGCTTGCAGCACTGGTTGTGCCACCAAAGCAGTCTGTAAAGTGTGTCTCAGGCTTGCCATTGCAGAGCCTATGTGCAGTCTGGTACTGCCATGTAGACTGGCCAAGCGCACCCACTTGCCAGTCCCTAAACCTTCCCTTCTCATCATATCAGACACCCCTAAGGTAGGCCCAAGGGCAGGCTGCATTGTAAGTAAAAGGTAGGACATGCCCTGGTGTGTGTGGCATGTCCTAATAGTGAATTATAGCCATTTTCATTTTTCACTATTGCAAGGCTAACTGTTCCCCATAGGCCAGAATGGGCAGTTTGATTATAACACCTTATAATCCTAACTGACCCAGGTAACATGGTAGAAATTCGAGTTTAGTATGCCTGAACTCAGAATGATAAAATACATCTTTTAGTGAAGTTGGTTTTAACATTCTGGGCCTCATGTAGGTAGCTAAATACCGGTCGGTAACGGCCGAAATTCGGTAAATATCCCGTTACCGACCGGTATTTAGGCATTTGAGATGTAGGAGGCATGATTTAAGGATTCGGTAATTTACCGAATCGGTAAGGGATCAGTACAATACCGAATCGGTAAAATACAGATTCGGTAAATTACCGAATCCTTAAATCATATGTAGGGAGCACTCAAGTGAGTGAAATTCAGTAGTAAGGATTCGGTATTTAACACCAACTACAGGTTGATGTTAAATAACGAATACCTTTCAAAAAGCTAAATTTGGCTGCTTTAAAAGTGCCATGTGGCAGACGTACATGCCCTTAGGGCATGTATGTGCGCCACATGTGCACACATGCACGAATCAGGGGTGCAACAGGGTGTCAATGTGACACCCTGCCACCCATGATTCTGCTTCCCCTATTACCGATTCGGTATTTACCGAATCGGTAATAGTAAATGGCTTCCCATTCATTCCTATGGGCCTCCAGGCCCATAGGAATGAATGGGAAGGGATGCATTATTACCGATTCGGTAAATACCGATTCATAAATACCGATATTTACAGAATCGGTAATAATTACCGATTGTTTACCTACATACTATTTACCGATTCATAAATACCGAATCGGTAAAATTCGGTATTTATGAATCGGTAAATAGTATGTTCCCTACATATGGCCCTCTGTGTTTAAAAATACCACTTTTAGAAAGTAGGAATGTTCTTGCCTAACTATCCAAGCCTGCCTCTGACCACAGGGCTGAATAGAGCTATCTGCATGTAGATGGGTGGGAGGAGTTGCACCTGGGACCTGAATAGGGCTGTGCCTGACTTCCACAATGCTGGCTCCACCTCCTGTGGTGCATCAACAAAGTGCTCCAAGACTTATCAGAACTGGTTTGGACTAGACCCAGACCTCTCTGCCTTCAGAGAACAAAGAGAATATGAGTATAAATACTGGGGCCCAGACCCCAAGACTTTAGATCACTTCTGGGAAAACAAAAAGAACCTTTAATGAGGAAAGGAACCAGAGAGAGAGAGACTGCAGGAGGAGACTATCCCTATGCTGTGTGCTGTTTGAGGATTGGCCTGCAGTGGTTACCTGATTGCCAAAGAAAGGAGAAAGGACTTTTTGCTACTTTCATCAACTTGTAAGAAGATCTCCAAGGGCTTAAACTAGAGCTTGCCTCTTGCTGAAGTCTCAGGGACAACAGACTTCACCCAACAGCTTTCCCCTGCCTTCCCTTGCTGGGAATTGAAGTCCCTGCTGTGGTGCTGGGCCTTCTGAGAGACTGCATGTCACAGGGAGCTGGAAGCGCGACTCAAGGCGAAGAAGCGTGTTGCCGCTGCAGCAGTTGTCATCGCATCACGGGAGAAGAGTGTCGCCGTCACAGCAGACACAGTTGCATCACCGGAGAAGCGTGCCGCCGCTGCCGCTGTCGCCATCGCATCATCCCAAGTGGCTCTCATCACCGGAGAAGCGTGTTGCCGTCGAAGCAGACGCCGTCACATCACCGGAGAAGCATGTCGCTGCCGCAGCAGCTGTCGTCGCATCGTTGAGGAAGCGTGCCGCCACTGTCGCATCGCATCACCAAGGCACCCCGCATCCATGGAGAAGAGTGTCGCCGTCGCACCAGATGCCGTTGCATCACCATAGAAGCGTGTTGTAGGGCCTGTCGCGGCTCAAGAAGATTCACTGAGTCGCCGCAATTCCATCGGGCGTGCACGCATTACCCCTTCGTTGTCGCAACATGAGAAGACGCCATCTTTGTTTCATTGCACCGGATCTTCATCGCATCACGGCATTGCTAGCCGCCTCACCACAGAAGCGCAGTAAGAAACCAATGCATCACCTTCCCACGCAGGGAAGAACCGACGCATCACCTCCCCTCTGGTAAAGAACTGACGCAACACCGTCCCCTACGCAGCAGTAGGGAACCAACGTATCACCTCCCCCAGAGTAAGGAACCGATGCATCCCTGTTCTTGCGTGTAAGGAACTGACGCATCACCTTCCCTGCAACTCTTTTGTTGTATAGCGTTATGCATCCAAAGGTACATTGAACGCAAAGTGTCGCATTTACCATCTTAAGAGAACTAAGCTATTTCTACCATTTTTAAGTACAGTATTGTGGATTTTTCTCATTTATGGTCTTGTGTTAGATCTATATAAAAGACACCTATTTTTATAATACAACCTATGTGGCGTCCCTTTGTAGTGTTGTCACTATATTACTGTATCTGTTCACAAATGCTTTACACACTGCCTCTGAGATAAGCCTGCCTTCTGGTGCCAAGCTACCAAAGAGGTGAGCAGGGTTTTTTTTTATAAGTGTACCCCCTTACCCTGACTAGACGCAAGGGTCCCTATTTGGTCAAAGGTACCTACCTCTGCCAACTAGAGACCCCCAAATCTAACAGCTGGCAAGGCTCATGCTGCGATGTCCCTGGACTTTGTGAAGAAAGGGAAAACCTGTCTCCATAGATTAAAGACAGATTATAATAACGTATTTATTGGTTCCAGTGAATGTGAACATAACTTCCTAATTTTGGGAAGTTGGGGACTAAAAGGGGGAACTGATCCAGTATTTCCTGGGGTTTACTACGTGTCTGGGAATAATGCTTAATATAAGTTACCTGCACGGTGGAATAAGAACTGCTATTTTGGGATAGTATTTCCGAAAATCTACCATGTAAAGAGAATCGCTGGAAGCAATGAAAACATTGATGAACTAACACGAAGAAAGAGAGCTAGTTTTTCAGAAATAGTAGGTGACATATTTGGTGCATTGATACCTTCAGTGGGAGTCATTTTGAATTCACACAGAATTTGTAAATTGTCGACAGTAGTTGATCGTCTCTCGACTGATACTGCTGGGGGTTTCTTGATGATTAATACCGAAATGGTTGCGTTTAGGTCTATGGTTTTACAAAACTGACTTGCGCTTAATATCTTATTAGCAAAAGACGGCAGAGTCTGGAAAATGCTGAGAGTGCTACATTGTACTTACAGCCCTGATAAGAGTAAGGAAATTAGAGGGTATATTAAGAATATTATAAAACTTTATGAAACTTTGAAACCACCGGAGCTTTACAGTGTATGGGAAAGACTAACCAAAAGTATTTCTTCAATAGGAACTTGGTTTTCTGATTTAGGGAAAAGTATTTTAGGTCAAATAATCCTTCCAGTAGTTGGAATAACAATAATATTTTTGCCAATAATGATTTGGTGTAAATGTTGCAGAAACAAAGGAAGAGTAAGAAAATATGAAGTGAATAGGAAGGGAAAGAAAAGAAAGAGAGAATACGAGGAGATCAAGATGGAGGAAATGAAAGGGAGAATGTATAAAAAGATGAGAGATTTAGAAAACAAAAATTTAAATGAGAAAGCGAAGGAGAAGAACGAGAATGAGAAGTGCTGAAAGTTGGTATCTGGTTTGGGATCGGTAATTTTGTGATGGCTCAAAATTCCATCAGAGAGGGGATTGATGGAGCAAGGACTCGTAGGAAAGAGACTTGCTCGTAAGCAATCCGCTAATTTAACAAACTAACATAATATTAATTACGTATTGTGTAACACTAATATGCACAGCAACACGCGGGTTAGAGAAGCTTGCCTATGTGTTTGCTAAACACTAATAACATGAACGTAGGACTAAAACAGCTTCAACTGGGAAATCTTTACTGCGCATGCGTCAACTGCATCTATGCAGTATGACGGAATAACGCTTGGAGGGAAATTCTTGCGCATGAGCAGAAAGCTCTAAAATGGCGTCTTAAAGATTCACGTGCACGAAACCTGCTTAGCTATTTTACTAATGCTAATGTGGGAAGTATTAATACATTAAGGGGAATAGAGTAGAGATGGGTGGTATGCAGTGAAACCATTTATTTTTTAAAGTAACATTTGACTTTCTGACTTTATTATTAGTGTGCATTTGGGCCTCTTGTGTATGTCCGAAATAAGCTGAGTCCCATGATAATCGCGCATGACTACTGAGAGTGGAGCCGGAAGGATGACATAAGGGTTGGAAGAAGGACAAGGTTGCAGAATGTCCGAGCCTGGGAACTGGTAGTGTAAAGTTTAAATGTATGACTGCATGTTAGATTTTCAACAATTGTTGCAGATGAAATGTGAATGCAGGTGGGAATAACGTTTGTGAATAAAAACTAAGGGGATGGATCTATAGACAATGGGCTAACTGAAAAAGGTGAAATGTAAGCATGGTGTGATGATCTTCCCCCCTTGCCTGACCAATTAGAATTCTATTTTTTACGATTTTGAAAGTTTAGTGGGTGGTACATGAAGAACAAAAGGTATAATTGAGATAGTTTTAGTTAGTTAGGGGAGATGAAGTTTTGCTGAATGCTGCAGAGGGGAGATGCTGTCGGTGTAGCGGGTGATGCTGATGCTGAGAGGGATGCTGTGAGATGCTGATGAAGAAGCCGGATGCAGAACTTTCTATTCTATATTAATTGTGGTTAGATAAGAAGATCGCAGAAGAATCTCGAGGAGGAAGAGAGTGTCAGAGAGGGGTGCAGCGCAATCGTCGGTTCTAAAGAGGTCAACTATCCTGTCCTGAAGCCTTTGCGCCTGAACTATCCTGGGGGACCCTTACCAGCCCTTTGGCCAGGGGTTGGTCTTCACACCATTCTTGGTAATTATAATATTTTGTATTTGCAAATGCTCTTTTCTCTCTGTCCTCTCCCTTTCTGTGCATACGTCATTGCATGAGTCCGAAGTTTGTGATTGATGATTAATTGATTGAATTTCCTCTCCTAATGAGTGAAGGTGTCTGAGCTGTATTTTGGAAGTGGTTCACATGCAATTTAATTTTTAAAGACTTAAAACTTCCCTGAGGCTGTGGTTATTTACTTAAAGAATAGAAAAGTTTAGAAAGCTTAGAAATGTCCCACTAAGGCACCACATCACCCCTCACTTACGCAGTCTACACTGGCTGCAGGTAGAACAGAATTCAAGGCACTGACTCTTGCCTACAGAGCAATTAACGATGTGGGCCTTCATTATTTATGGAAAATACTCCGTAAATCCCATCAGACAAGGAACCTAAGATCGAATAACCTTCAACTCCTCGTCACACCCCGCTTTGCTAATGCCAGACTAGGAGGACGGTCCTTCCCCGTCAGAACCACGACTCTGTGGAATTCCTTGCCTGAACACATCAAAAAGGCCAACTCAGAATTTACCTTCAGGAAATCCTTGAAGACTTGGCTCTTTAGTCTCCCATAGTACCCTGTGGCACTCAACATACTCACCCCTCCCCTTCTTGTCTCTGCTGCTAGCGCCGGGTCACCCCCGTTGGAGGTAGCCGTGCGCTCTACAAGCTACGAATAAATAAATAAAATAAAAGTTAAGATATGTACATTATCACGATCAATTAGTTCAACTAATGGTCCATTAATTACAAGAAAGAGGTTTTTGATCAGTGAAGGGATAGTTAGGAATAATGAATAACTGATCCTGGACCAACTTTGAGCCTGGAGTTAGGTGCAGTTTCGCTGTAGCTCATTCCTGGCATCTATCGGATACTCTGCTGTAGTCTTGTAAACATGGAAGCATATAATGTTGGATGAAAACGACACAAATTAAAAAAAAAATCGCATTGATTGTTAGATTTAATAGTCAGGGCCGCTAGAGTTATGTTTAAGTAGAAGACTGATTACGCGGAAGGTTTCACTCCGTTCTGCGTCAAGACAGGGCAAGTTATTCTGCACAATGCCGGGCATTCTGCTGAAGTATTATTTCGCAATGTTAACGCAGAGTGCTGTAACAAATGTGGTGCTTTTTTGTAACTTTTGACTTACATGAGCTAGTAATTTTTTTTTGTCGAAATCAGCAAATTATTCAGCAGATGGTAGTTTATGTGACAAGTACGGTAAATGGATAATTACGCGAGATACACATAATTCCGGTGGCCTTGATAAAAATGCTTCTTGTAAAATAGAACACTAAAATATGCGTATGGGGAATGCGAGAGCACTCCACATGTAAGTATTTTCTTTTCCGATTCCTTTCTAGTACTCGGTTCGGCGAGGCTGCTTGGGAAACTGTGCGTCAGAGTGCCTTCTGAATAACGTTTGTAGAGAGTCCTCCGTTAGTAAATACATTGATTGCCAGACGGTGCCACTACGGCAGCAAAGGGTTAAGCGGAGTTGTTTATCCGCACCGCTGGGGCCCACAGTCTCAGCTTTGTCGAGGCTTTCAGAAGTTCAACACTACAGTCCCCCATGCAGGCACGAGTCTGGCCCTTTAAATCATGCAGCTTCACTGGTAAACAGGGCTGTGCTTCCTGCAGACTGCACATGACAAAGCATGCCCTGATGCCCCCGTCTCCCTGCACACCCTAAGCTCACCCACCCCCTGGTGCCAGCACAGCCTGGCAGGCCTCGGACCCTGCACATCAGAGCCCTCCCCTGGTGCAAGCACAACCTAGCAGGCCTTGGACCCTGCCCACACCGAATCCAAGAGGCCCACCGGCAGGACCCAGGCCCGAGCCATGGCGGGGCCATCGCTGCTGCTGCCCCGGGCCCTGCGTGGCCCCGCCTGCTCCTCCGCCTGAGGACCCCCTCTGCCATCCTGCAGCACCCACAGGTAACCCCTGCTGCTTTGCAAGCGTGGGTGTAGCGCTTTGCACCAGCTGAGCTGCTTCAGAGCACTGGAGGGTGAGGGGAAGTTGGCAGTAGATGCGAGGATAAGCGGATGTCAGAAGAGAGAAAAGTTTGAGTGTAAAGTAGACACGCCCCCTTCCCTCTAATATACCTAGCAAACCTTCCTGACACTGGCTTTACGGTACTCTCTGCAAAACCAGAGGCACAACTAATTCAAATCATGCACACACGTCATATACTCATGTTTTCAACCCATGAAACCCTACCTGCATGTACCCATGTGTCCCAGCCGTGCACCTATTTGCATACATCCACGTGTCCCACCGTGCACCTACCTGCATGCACCTGTGTGTAGCGTCCGTGCACCTACCTGCATGTACCCACGTGTCCCACCCATGAAGCCCTACCTGTGACTGCACCCCCCGGCCGCCACCTGTGGTTCAAATTTATGGCGTGTCCCCTGCCTACAGGGAGCAGGAGACACACTGTGCACCCCAGGCGTAGCTCCACCCTCACTCCCGGGCGAGAGAGGTGCAACCCATGCACCCTATGCAGGGCCTTATCAGTAACTAGGAAGTGCCTTTGAGGAAAAACGGAAGACGGCCAATCAACAAAAGCCCCCCAGGCACCAGCTGCAGGGGCACCCAGCCGCTCACTCCTCATCATCATCCACACGGTTTAAAAAGTTGTTGAGAAGACAGCCATCCAATCGTTGGCCTCTCTGTAGAGCGCACAGAGCAATTGGTCACTATTCCAGTTGCCATTTTGTGTAATGTTTGCGCTGGAGGTACACAGCTGTCTAAAGGCTGATAAGGCAAAATAAAATACAGTGTTTATAGGTAAGTGGGTGCGTTGTGTGTTTGAGCGATTAAAACACTCTGAAGATCACTACAGCTTCCACATGTCCCACAATTTCAGAATTTAAAAAAATCAATAGTAATTATTTACAGCAAAATAATAGCTGTTTCTTATTTATCTTGAAGAGCTAATGATCATTGATAAAGCCAATAGTCCTGGCTGATTTTAGGTTGTCAGTTGTAAGCTCAGAGAGGAACCAAAATACCAATTGGTTGGGACACTATCAGTATCACAAAAATTTAGTTTACTTCTTTAAGTCACACCCTTAATTACATAGACCACCCCCGTTTCAGAGATCCCCGCCTTTTTGCATCCCATGTAAAGCCCTTGTCAGTGGCGTCAAGAAGGTTCCGCATGGGACTGGCTGCATCATTCTGTATTAGGCCGGTCCCTACACATTCTTCTGCTGTAGCTCGATTCTTGTACGTGAAGTCTTTTACAGCGCTTTGCAACCCTCTTAATCGGCTCTAGTTAGGGTGACCAACTGGCATGGGTGCAAATTCAGGACAGTGAGTGTAAAAATTCAGTACAAAGGGTCAAAATTCAGGACAAAAATTCAGGTCAGGAAGTCGAAATTCAGGACAAAAGGTACGTTTTACAGACACATCAGAGGAGGTTGCGCAAAAGTATATCAGTAAGTAAATAGACAACCACTTAGTACAAGTGAAAATAAGTTTATATTAGGTTGAGCCAATTGTGCACTTCATGGTTTTTCAGTAAGCGCAGCTTTGAGCAAATGTGCAGGTCTTTTTGTGGTAACAGAACCACCCCCACCTCACCTATCCAGCCTCCCAGGGAAACCTATGATGCCTGGACTGACCAGTCCGGCCTTGCTACCACCCTCCAATGGTGCCCCTAATCTCCACAAAGACCCTCTCTCATGTGTATTTATTTTCTTTTATAGTGCTACTCATCCCAAGTAAGTAGGACAGGGTGTTGGGTGTGTTACATCACACACATATTATATAGAGACAATGACTCATATAAATGTGAAAGTCAATGTATAGGAAATGTTACTTAAGATTAATGGGGGTTAGAAGGTGTCATCATTCTTTCATCCATCATTCAATCTTTCACCATTCATTCTGTCCTTCCATCTGTGTGCCCATCCATATCAATATTCAACCATGTGCAAACCTATCCATAATCCATCATTCCACTCATCCATCCCTCCATTCATCCTTTCACCCTATACATTCGTACACTCATCAATCCACTCTTCCACTCATCCATCCATTCACTCATCCATCTAGCCATTTAACTGTTCACCCATCCAGCCATTCTTTCACTTACTCATTCATCCACCCAGTCACACATCCTTCCACCCATTCACCCTTTGTCATCCATCCATCCTCCCTTTCTCTCTCCATACCCTTCACTTAGTCATCCACCCTTTCATCCACCTATCCATCTACTCATCCACTCATGAATCCATCCATTGGCCCTATCACTCATCCATCCTTTCACTCATCCATCCATCCTTTCTCTCATCCATCTACCCTTTCACTCCATCACTCATCCATCCACCCTTTTACTCCTTCACTCATCTATCCACCCCTTTGTCCATTTACCCTCCCTTGCACTCACTCATCCAGCCTTACATCCACCCTTTCACTCATCCATCCATCCTTTCACTTATCAATTCATCAATTCTCCCATCAGTTAACTCATCCATCCACCCATTCACTCACCTATCATCCACCGTTTCACTCATCCATCCATCCATCCACTCATCCATCCCTTTACCCGTCTATCTACCCTTCCACCCATACATCCATGTACTTACCTTCTCTCATCCATCCGTCCACTCAGTTATCCGTCCATTCTTTCTCTCATTATCCATTCATTCACCCTTTCATTCATCCATTCACCCTTTCACTAATCCATCCAGCCATCTACCCATCCCTTCACTTACTCACTTTTTCACATTAATTATGAGCTGAGCCTTTGTCTGCAGAGTTGCAGACAGAAGAGGCCCATCAAGTGCCTCACCCCTGCTGTAGTTCCTAAAGCAAGGGGTGGGGCGGGGGAGGGCTCACTATACCCCTGTACATAGGCAATCCAAAAAAGTGGAAGTCATGAGTCATGCATGAAGCACAGTGCCACTGTGACATGGTGCTGTTTTTAGGGCTTTAAGTGGGATGAAAAAACAGGGGGGTCCCTCCAAAGGGGGTGTTCGATGTACCTAAGGGCATAGCTTAAAACAACTAAGCTAAAAATCTGTGCTTAGCATAGTGTGCCGCCCGACTGGTAATTTGCTGCTTCTTTCATTGCATCCAGATATATAACACAAGTAGAGTTACACCTACAAGCCAGAACTATTGGCTTTGTCAATGGTTGTCAGTTGCATAAATTAAAAAGCAGCAACCATGGCTTTATTGAATATAACACTGAAAATGCGTCCGTTTTAAAATGTTTTTTTTTAACTTGTTTCACCGCCTTCTTTTCGTGAACCTGATTCTCGTGTAGCAGCATTGGCGTTTTTGTGCATTTCTTCCACCTGACTGAATGCCCTGCCCTAGACCGAGGCTGCAGGAGGCTCACCACATGCATTACGAGTACAGACTGTCCCATTGTCATTCTGTATGTGGCAATCAGCCCCATACAGAATGACAATGGGAGGATGGGGTTTGCCTTGTGCTCAGCGTGCTCAGAGGATGAGTGCGTGGCGTCCCCATCATGGAGGTGAGGCTTCTGGCAGGGGAACAGTTCTGTCCTCCCATGAGTGCAGTAGGTCCTGAGACCCAGGTGTTTGAACAGAAGGTTCTCCAAGACATCAGCCAGCTAGAACAAAACATGCACACTGTGGCCCATAGTAATATGAGCCTCAGAGATTGGCAGGCTTTAAAAAACATACAAAGCAATCAAACCATCACTATCAAGCCAGCCGATAAAGGCGGGGCGGCGGTAGTGATGGACATCCAAGATTATGACATTGAAGTGGCCAGGCTCTTGGGGAACCGCTGAAATTATAAACCTTTGGCGCGGGACCCTACTAATGAATTACAGGCAACTATCATCCAACTTGTGACGGAGGCTAAGGAAAAGAAATGGGTAACATATAAAGAAGCGGAATTTTTGATTAATATGAAACCGAGAATGCCGGCGTTCTATATTGTACCCAAAATTCATAAGACATAAAGACCCCCGCCTGGACGCCCAATAGTATCGGGCATTCAATCCTTATTAGAACCATTGTCACAGTTTGCGGACTTCTTCTTAAGGGAATGTGTCATCACCCAACCCTCGTATGTCCAAGATACCACCGATGTTTTAAGAATCCTAGAGGAGGTAACATACAATACTGTCAACCAATTTCTTGTCACCATAGACATAGAATCATTGTATACGAGTATCCCTCAGGCAGCCACGCTGGTGGCAGCAGCGCGTGCCCTGAGGGACTCTGAATGGTTCTATGATACTCCCCAAACCTTCGTCCTTCAATGCATAGAGATTGCACTGACACAAAATTTCTTCTCATGCAAAGAACAGATATACCTCCAGGTGTCCGGAACCTCGATGGGGGCTACTTTCGCCCCAAGTCTGGCCTGCATCTATGTGGGCCAGTTCGAGGCGTACCATATCCATCCTGACACCAATCTCTTCCAGAGGAACATTGTCCTCTGGAAGAGATATATAGACGATGTGCTATGCATATGGGAGGGATCGGAAGAGAGACTCAGTGAATTCCTAACCTGGTTGAATGGCCTTGATGACTGCTTAAAGTTCACTTGGGCGGTGAGCAGAACATCTGCAGTTTACCTGGACCTTGACATTCAGGCCGAGCATGACAAGCTCGTGACTAGGGTGCATCACAAATTAACGGACAAAAACTCCCTACTGCACTACAGATCATATCATCCCAGAGCCCTCCGGAATAACCTGCCTGTGGGACAGTTTCTAATGTATCGTCGTAACTGTTCCAACCTATGCCAATACTCTGAACAATCTATTGTGCTGGCCACTAAGTTGGAGAATCGAGCTTACCCTAAGAAAGTAATCAGACAGGCAAAAAAACGAGCATACAACACGCCCCGTGCTGCTCTCTTGGAAAGAACTCCCAAGAAAAGGGTGAATGTATTCCAGTGGTCACCACTTTTGGTCCTCTCTCTACCAAAATTAGGCAGATCATTCGGAGACATTGGCATTTGTTAAACACTACCAATATGCAAATGCCTCCACCTCGTTTTGCATTTAAACGATCGACAAACATTCGTGACCGGCTAGTACATACTAGACCTAAAACAGACCCACGGGAGACTAACATTCCGCAGGGGCATTACCCATGTGGGTGTTGTTCGGAGTGTGCGCCTACATCAGCCACAAAATGTGTTACTCTTGCAAACCATCAAATATGGTTCTTAAATAAATTTAGTAACTGTAACACACCCAACGTCATTTACAGATTGACTTGCCCCTGCGAGCTGCACTACATTGGCCTCACCACCAGGAAGGTTAAAATAAGGATTCAAGAACATCTCAGTACGTTACGCGCAGGCAAATTGAGCACAAAATTGGTGCAACACTTCCAGCTTCACAAACACACCCCTAAGGATGTACGTTGGGTAGTGTTAGAAAGAGTAATGGGGGACCAGTTTAACATGGAATCCAGATTGAGCAGCAGGGAAGCCCGCTGGATTTATCAGGAAGGTGCAGATCAAACTGGATTGAATGATTCCATTGAGTGGAATAAGGTCAATATATAATCCATCCATCACTAATGCCCACTCTGATATGGGCTCCGGACTATGTGTGGCTGGATGTCCATGGAACTGTGGGGCATTAAGCAATTTAGAAACATCATATTAAAATGACATACACACCCAGCCAATGTTTGAATGTATTTCCACATGTTTTATTGCCACCGCCTCGGAATATGAGTATTCATACATCAGCATTTATCCCCACGGGAGGGTTGGGTTTGGTAGTGTAACAATATTGATTGCAGCACGATCTTGACAAACAAATACCATATAGAGGGTCATTCGGGGGCACACACAATTGCCGGTAACGTTGAGTGTAACGTTATCGGCAAAAATGCTCACCCAACATCACAGATGACCAAAGTTACCCGTGGGGCAGAGCACCCAGGTGGTGATATGCCTCCACATACTGATCTTTGAATCGCCCTGTACACGAGGGGCACTTAAAATATTATACTATTGAATTGAGGAGTTCACCTTTCCAAGATGGCGCCATTGGGTGTCAAAGATAACACGGTAACTGCCGGTGAGAGGCGTGATCTCCGCAGCCCGGTCACGTGATGAGCGTGAGTACGCTCTTATTCACGGAAGACAACAGCCGCGTTGTTGCGGTGCTGAGTTATTGCCGGACACGGACGCAATAACGGTGAGTCCTGACACACGCTCTGTAAACGTGGGGCATTACTTTTAAGAGCGGGGCACTCGGTTGAGAATAGGAGGTGAACCCGCACTCTGTGACTCAATATCCTCTGAGTGCTAATCCAGGCCACGGGGTAATAAGGTGGGCAGGCTTTGATTGGATATGAGAAGCCTTTTTGAACGGGACAGGGCTACCCCGACCATATGCAGAGTAGTAGTCATACTTTAGGGGCTACACAGCAGCGAGGCAGATATGTAATAGGATTGTGACATTAGAGGGATAGCATTCCATGTTACGGGGAGTAGCAGGAACCCGTTATCTGTATTCCCAAAAATCTCATAATTCGTAACTTTTATTGTGTATTACAGACTCACGATAGGAGTCGAGTGGATGAGCCTTGAATGAGTGATCGCTGCCACACACACGAGTGCTCGAGGGTTAAGGTATGCCCATGGTGGGCAATATCCCGGTAAATACTATGGTGGACATACAGTTCGGAATGCAGTAGATACAGCACTAGGTCCTTTTGAACCGGACGCCAACTAATTTTGCTATGTGTTGTTTGTCTGTCTTTTGTCCTTAACAGATTTTTTTAATAGACTAAGCAAGGTTGCAGGGTGGAATGACGATACCCCAAGCCCTGAAGAAGTTGCCGTGAGTTTTTCCAAAAGGCAATGAAACCTGTTGGCATTTTTTTAACTATGAGTAGTCACACAGTAGAGAATAAATAGTGCAAGCCAGTGTGAACTAGCTCAATTTTGTGTATATACATGTGGGGTTTATCGTGGTGCACGGATCACTGCACAGTTTCTCTTTACTATACACCCTAGCCCTTTGGGTCATTACCCATTCTTTTGCTATATACTTTTTCCATACACATTCTTTTCTGAGGAGTGTTGGTAGCTGATGATGAGATCTTGAGGTAGCAGGCGAGTACCTTCCTGCTTTATCCTCCCTGGTGTTGCTACCGTGAGGCACCATCACTCCTTTCCTACACTTTTTCACCACATTTGGGTGTTAGTAGATATAAATTGTTGGACACAGGATAGCCTTCTCTTCTACCTCGTTTGAAATACTCTTGTCTTTCCCTTGATTGGTGAGTCTTACCTACAAGTAGCATAGATGATATAATCACTTGCTCTACAGTCTGTCTAAAATAGATGACAACTGCAATGGATGTATGAATCACAAGCTCACTAAGTGAACAGGTCCTTTATTGTATACAGATTTCTGAGTGGGGGATGACCTGTTCTCTGCCCCTTCAGCTCCTTATTGTGGTTTGAACAGTGATGTTCCCCAATGCCCAAAACTACGGACAAAAGGCGTCGTCACGGACAACGGACGTGAGATCCAAATTACGGACAGTCCGTGAAATTTACGGACGGTTGGTCACCCTAGCTCTAGTTGAGTCAAGCGGATCACGTTTCTCTGAAAGAAGTATATGCATTCTCTTTTTTTACAGAGCACAAAATGCAAAGCCAACCTGTTAAATGTATATAGATTTAGTCATTTTTTTGTAAAACGCAATTACACAGCCGGTCTGCTTTTAGTTATTTAGGCTCTGGTCTGCTTTTATTTATTTAGGCTCTCTCAATACAAAGAAGGGTGTTTGATGTATTTCTTCACTAGCTCTGATATATTGTACTGTTTTGATTAAATTCCTAATTAATTTTGTAACTGCACTAGATTGTACTGATTCTGTTTAGGGAAATGAATAACATCTCCAAAAATGCAACATGTTATTGGCTCGAAGGTCAGGACTGTCTGGAGTTTGTCAAACCTGGTATAGCTGACTTGGTGGGGTGTCACATAATTTTTTTTTAAAAAGTTTTTATAATTGCGAAGTTTGACTCTGTTTTCAATATCTATCAGATATACAATCTCCTCTTCATCAGGCCCTTAGGCTGGTATTAATGTATAGCAAGTTTACCAGATAGGCCATGTCGCCAGGGCCACCCTATTCAGGGCCATCTATTCCTTTTACAAAGCATTGTAGTTTGGAATCTATCTATCCTGCCAGAATAGAGAAATAAGGTTTTACATTTCAAGGATCGTATTTTGAATTAATCTTTGCAATCAAGACAACCGAGGAAAGTTTTTCAGAGCGTACATTGCCAGGATGAATATATTTATTTCACAAAACAGAAAGCGGCTGACACAAGAACGAGAAGTTTCTGAAAGTAAACAGTTCTTATCTGCATCCTGTTTGCCTTCTGCTCTTCATTTTGATCTACCTGCAATGGGTCACAAGGGGAGTGCCATGGGTCGCAAGAGGAGTGCCATGGGTCGCAAGGGGAGTGCCATTGGTAGCAAGGTGTGGCAGGCGCGATCCCTGGCGACTTCTAAATGATAGTACATGGCTGCATCCTTCCTCTTGGTACTTTTCATTGGCTTCTGCCTCTGCTGCAGTGACTCACTAGGAGCACCTGCCTCGCAGCTAGCACTGACTACTAGAGAAGAGCACAAGCCACCAACCTCTGGAGGGCCTAGGATGACTAGGTGTCCTGGATTCGCCAGGACAGTCCAGGTTATTCACCAGCTGTTCCATTAGATTTTGACAATTTTAGCACATGTCCTGGTTTTCAGAGAGGGTCGACTAAAGACATAGGGAGGCGCGTTTTTATGTGTTTCATGGGCAGTATGGCGGCTCGCTGCCTTGAGAGCTCTTGACTGGCACGGAGAATGGGGGGGCCCCCTCCATGTACTTTGCAGGGGGCCCCCCTCAAGTTTCGTTACGCCACTGTGCTGAAGGTTGTATGTGCACCAGCAGATATATTGTTGCTAGTTCCAGATACTCTGCAACCCTCTCCTCCAGTGGAAAGTGCACTGAAAGAGGATATGGAAAGTGCCAGTGCACAAATGGAAGCAAAAACTGAATGGGCAAACCATGCTCAGCGGTCACTGAAGACCATAATGTGGGCTACAAAACATAATTCACCATTTTCTATAAAGAAGCACGAACGAAAATATGAAACACATGGAAAGGGTTTTGAACGTAAAAATACATTGAGAACGGAGAGGATAGCAGGGGACAGGGTGAGCAGTGAAACGCTCGACCAAATTGACTAAACGACTGCGTGGAAACCTACCTCGAATGACACTTGAAGGTTGTCTACAGTTTCACTTTCAAATAATAATTTAATTTCTTTAATATTAATAGTTTCCTTGATTTGCTTCCGAACTATCATACAGCAGTGTGCAAAAGGACAGAACGCTAAGGTGGAATACAAATGTGAAGATTAAAGGGAGTTAGTGGCCATTTAAACTAAGTGATCCCCTGTAGCAAGTCAATGCAAAGATTCCGTGAAATTGTTTCATTTCCATGTTCTGGTTTTCGTTCTGTCAGGGACGCCAACCAAGCAGACCCGGCTTCAGGAATTGTTTTTTGGGCGGGTCAAGGATGCATTTGGGTGGGCCACTGCGGGCCAAATTTGTTGCTTATTGTGGTAGCCTACAAGCCCTAGATTCCATCATATCTACTTGCAAACAGTCACCATGATACAACGGATAGATTCTGTGTGTATACAGAGCATGTGGAGAGTTATTTGAAAGTAAGAGCAATGTCTGGACTTAAGTGCAAACCCTCAAATCTCAACAGGCCAGGCTTCAAAACAAGTGCTTCCAGGCCTGATTACCTACTTTTCTACCATATCTCTCCTGTGCACCTATCTCACAGCTGACCTTGGGCCCTAGCCCCATATCAGCCACCATCCAGCTCCACTTGCCTTATTCCCATTAAAAACATTAGTAAAATCACCTTCAAACTTAAAACATTGACTATACACCTTAACATGTTCCACAGTTGCCCTAATGACCTGACTGCTAATTAAATTAAACCAGAAAGGCCATGACAGGGCCGGCTTTAGCAAGTGCGAAAGTCTTTTTTGGTGCCCCACCAATTACCTCTTTCTCCGAAGATACCATTACTACCACCCTCCAACAGTGCCATTCATCTCTCCGTAGCCTCTCTCATATGCATTTCATTTGTTGTATAGCGCTACTCACATCAGTGTAGGGTGTCACAGTACTTTACACCACGCACACATTATATAGAGACAATATATCATACAAGTATGTAAATCAGTCTATAGGGAATGCCACATAAGCCAATGAGGATTACAAGGTGTAGGAATCACATGCCATCCATACTGGTGGGCAGTAAATTTAAAGAGGGTTTGGGCTGGTGAAGCACAGACTCAGGATTTAAAGCATACCACAGTGGTTGGGGGGTTGGTTTTACTAATAAAATTGTATGTCGGCCCAAACTCTTTTTACACAAGAATCTCTGTGACACAGGCAGTAACCCACTGAGCTATCCACATAAAATACAGCTTATCTGCATTTCAAAACTACCAACAGGCAAAGGATTGCTCTCCAGCAGGATCATTAACCCCAGTTATCGGGACATTTGTATTGTTGTCTTGCATCCATGGCCATGATAATGATAAAAACTATTTGAATGAATGTTAGAAGGCGACCTCAGGGGAGACAGGGAGGGTACCTGAGCACCCTGAGACCTACCCTCGGGGTATCGTAGCCGGGCACTGGCGGGAGACTCCTCAGGGGAAGAGTCTCGTGTCTAGGATCGTACACACTGCACCAAACGACAAAGAGACACCACACTGTATGTTCTTGGGAACAGATCTTTATCTAATCAGCTTCGTAGGATCTTTATGATCAACAAGGTGGATATTTACAAGTAGAGCACGGGCTCAAAGAGTCTCGGTAGGGATAGGAGGTAGCGGGACAGTCTTTGGGGATCCGGATCAATGCAGGGACGTACCCGGCGCACAGCTCACAATCCTCGAGCTGGGGGGTACGCTGTGGTCATTGGGGCCCAGCTGGACCGAGGGAGTCTTTCGGAGCCGTGAGTCACTCAGCAGGGCTCAAGCACTAGGTCGGAGGTCTTACGATCTTCAGGGGAGCCGCGAGTCACTCAGCAGGGCTCAAGCACAAGGTCGGAGGTCTTACGATCTTCAGGGGAGCCGCGAGTCACTCAGCAGGGCTCAAGCACAAGGTCGGAGGTCTTACGATCTTCAGGGGAGCCGCGAGTCACTCAGCAGGGCTCAGGTGTTCCAAGGTTGCAAGGGAGCCGCGACCACGTTAGCAGGGCTCTCGTCGTTCCAGAGTCGAATCTCCAGATAGTCCCAGAGCACCCCTTGTTATAGGTCGACTCCTCTTTGATGTCCGGAGTCTGTGTAGGCAGGGGTCGTAGCACCTGGGGGCCGCTTGTTGGAGTTTCCTGCCATGTCGTCCTTTGATCCTTTCAGGGCCGGGTCGGGAGGAGTCCCAGACACCCAGCAGGCATGGAGCCAGCCCTCAGGGAGGCCGGAGGGCCGATCGAAACCATCTCCCAAGGGGAGGTCAGAGGTGCGATGGAAACTGCTCCTCCCTCTCTCACTCTGTGGGAGCGCGAAGTCCTCCAGCCGGGGCGGCGCCTCTAGGCCTGGGTTGCGCTGGAGCCGGGCGGCCATCGTAGGTGTATGAAGTGGGCCCGCGGGCCCGGTGGTGCTGGAAAGATGGAGGGCACGGACGGGGAAGTCCGGGTCTGGTGTGTGTGGGTCCTGGCGGGAAGGACTGGCTAGGCTGTGTACTCGGGGCTGAATGAGG
This sequence comes from Triturus cristatus, assembly GCF_964204655.1. Taxonomy (NCBI): domain Eukaryota; kingdom Metazoa; phylum Chordata; class Amphibia; order Caudata; family Salamandridae; genus Triturus; species Triturus cristatus. The sequence continues at coordinate 910,622,307 of NC_140588.1, forward strand.
TGCACGGGTCAGGGGGTGTAGCTAGGGGTCAGGGATGGCCATGCCACGTGGCCGGGTCTAACAATGAAGCATAAACAACGTATGTGCCTAGCTGGGCCTGTGGATTTAAAAAATATAAACAAACAGTAACACATTCTCTTACCTACTCTGTTAGTCAAACTTTGTGTCACAGCCTGATCTGATACGCAGCTGCAGGGGTCAGGAAAGGTGAATAGGCATACACAAACTTATTTTCTCCAGCGCTGAACAGAAAAGGAAATATCCACATAGTAGGACGGTAGGCAAAAGTTACTCGTTGCCAAATAAAGAATGTGTCTCCTTTGCCATGCCCCTATTGTTCCTGCACGACACAGCTTACCCTTCAAAAAGGAGTTGGGTGATTGGGGAAGGCTGTAAGAAAGAGCCCATGCCAAATCACTCAACTTCCAGAACAGTAAGGAAAACGTTTGGAGTAACGTTTTAAATTAAGCGCCCTCACTGCGAGGGCCAAGGCTCATGTTTGGGGGGGCCTGGCCCACCCGGCTCCCCCTCAAGAACCGGGCCTGCCACCAAGTTACGGGATTACTGGTCTATCTAAGCAATCACAGGGCAGTTGAAAGCTGTAAGTAAGCCTTGTGCGAAACTACTATGCACCACGCACGGATTTGTAGCTACGGCCCCAGGTAGCAAAGTAAAGGATAAAATTATTACCCAGACAAGTTCATAGATATTTAGTCACCTGTAGTAACCAAAACTTCTTTTGTATAGCGATGTATTCTGCGGTTGTCTTGCTTCTGCATACTACTAATAACAAGTATTATATTTACTCAAAATAATGGTAGTCAAGTTATCAACCTCCAAAGGATGAAAGGATGATTCGGCATTTCCAGGACTCGCGTTTGTGAGCTGCATGCCAGAGACAGATGTCATCCGCGAGCGGAGTATTACGAGGCCCCTAAAGACTAGGGCTTTGCGCCAGCACATGCACCACTGCCAAGGAGCTAAACGTCGGTAGTTCATAAAACACACAGATACATTTAGCTGTTATTTAGAAATCTGAAGTATGTTTTCTCTTACACGCTCCATTTGTCCTGTGAGCTAGTGCACTGACCTCCTTCAGAAAATACATTCAGAGGGATCAAATAGATGATAACACAGCTCTGGCGTACAATGGGTGCGATTTTACAAAAATACCCTCCCACAACACTTTCGTTGTATTTTCAATTGTGCTCGCATGCTACAATTTATAAATTGTAAGGCGTTAAGGCTGCGCTGAAAACGAAAGCGCGAAAATGAGGACGCACTGGGACAAGACTGCACCGTTCCTGCAGTGAATAAATAAAGGAGTCCTCAAAATAAACAGATAAACAATGAAACAGCAAGGAGACATTAATCGGCCAGTGCTCCTCTGTCTTGAACGGAAGTGAGCTATCGGCACCCAGAACAGGATGCAGCAATTAAGAGGGGCACTGTAGGGAACCTATGGCGAGCAGCAGGCGGGCCTAAGGGGGGCTTGGGGGGGGTAGGCGACCGTAGGGAGTCCCCACCCCCGGGCAATTTGGGAGGGGGTGTGTGGGGGGGGGGGTTTGCGGGCCTCGCGCGGCCTTTTTCGAATTTGGGCTCCTTTGTAGCCCAAATGTAGCCCAAATATAGCCCAAATATAGCCCAGGTATAAATACTTTGGGCGCCTGCTCCCGGCCACCATTTTAGGTTTGGTGACCTGGTGGCCGGGAGCTAGGCTAGTGGCGTGTTTTTTGTCAAGGCTTTTTAGGGTGTTTTGTCAGGGCTTTTAGTGAGGAATTGTCTGGTTCAGCGATGGCAGCTCACGATTATCGAGTCCTTGAAGCCCTCCGGCTGCTATCCGAGGCGGGCCGGATGGACCTGGTTGTGGGGGAGGTCGCGGGGCCGGCGCGCCCTCTGCGGCAGGCCTCAGCGGGAGTTGCGGCAGCAGTGGCCGCTTGTACATCGCCGAAGCGCTCGAAGATGTCGGTGAGTGAGCGGGGCCGTTCGCCTGTGAGAAAGGCGGCCCCCGCTCGGTACGGCAAAGCGCGTCGATCGGAGTTGTCAGATGAAGCGGGGGAGGCGGATGTTGCGGATAATGCGGCTGGGTCCGGGGCGGGCTTAAATTTGTATGTGGCGCGTTCCTTGTCATCTCCCGCGGTGGGGGGTAAGCGCGGGCGCGGGCGCGGCTCGAAGAGACGCTCTTCGTCAGTGCCGGAGGTTCCTGCAATGAGCGTGAGGGAGGGGGGACGTGGAGTGTCTGAAGCAGGGACTGCCGGCTTGGGGCCGGCATTGTTTCAGGTGCATGTGGGAGTTTTGCCTGTCAGGCCAGCAGAGAGGGAAGCGGGTGATAGTTGTTTTTTCAACAGGGGTTTGGGTGGGCATGATGCTGGAGGGGAGTCTGCAGGGGAGCAGGTGCCAGGTAATTTGGTTTGTGAGGGGTCTCATGAGGCGCGCTTTGTAGATGAGAGGCACTGGGTTCGTAGAGAGGCAGAGCTCGGTAGCCCTTTGTTGTTCTCTCCAGGTTCTTCTGTGGGGGGCGCAGCTTTCTCTGTAGGGGCGAGCTCTCTAGGTGAGGGGGAATGGGCGCAGGTTGAAGGGTGGTGTTCGCAGCAGGATTTGAAGGAACATGGAGAGCAGCTGGTTCTTGGGAAGTCGCTATCTTCAGGTGGGGGGGCTGGCAATCATGCAGCGAGGAGGCTCAGGGGAGGGCTAGCAAAAGGGGGGGCAGGGGGAGGGCTGGTTTTTGGACGGAGGGGATTCAGATGGGGGGGGCCTGGAGGGAGAGGGTCTAGACATATTTCCTTCCTGGGCTGAAGGTGTTCGGGGCCTGGGTGGGGATGATGCACCGGGTTTGTCAGGTGTTCGGAGACAGGTGCAGGGTGTGGGAGGTACAGCGACGGTGGTTTATGGGGCGAGTGGTCGCGAGCGTGTAGGTTCGGGAGGTTCGCGGGTTCACGGTGAGGAGTTTGGCGAGGGTCCTGCGTCTGCTTTTGGGCATGCTATGTTGGAGTGGAGTGGGGATGAGGAAAGGATGGTGTCGCCATCTCATGTGAGGATGGGTCCAGTGGGTTTTGCTAGAGGTGACGCGTCGGGCGAGGGTTTTTTGAGTGGTCTTGGGCCACGAGGGTCGGTTAGTTTGCAGGGTCCCGGCACACCAGTCCAAATTTTCTCTTCGCAGGGGAAGAAGAGTAGCAGAGCAGCTGACTCGGTAGGGCGAGGTGCGGCCCATTATCGCCGAGGAGAAGGGAGGATGAGGCCTTGCGCGGCACATTCCGTACCGGCGGGGGATCCCGTCGCGGCCAGCTCACGAAGGTCCAGCGCGACCTCGCTGGCCCCAACGTCACGAAGGTCAAGGTGGATTGAGTTTTCTAATAAGATGGACAGTTATGTAACGCAACGAAGGGGGGAGGACCGGTGTGTACAGTCGGCTCCCCCGCAAGTTGGTTTTAAGGCCGTGGAGGCCGTGTGTGGTAATGCAGGGTCTGGTAAGGCCCGTGTGGTGGATTTTGCTGAGGACTATTCGCAGGTGGAAGAGCCAATCATGCTCGATTATGAGGAGGACAGCCCCGAGGAAGGGGAATTGCGGGGTCATGAGGAGGGGGGACACTCTCATGTTTCTTGTAGTTTTTTGCAGGTTTCAGGTGTGGCACCCATTAAGCAGTCTGTGGCGAGGAAATCTAAGGGAGAGCACGGCCCGTCGGGAAGGGCTCCTCCTACAAGGGATTCTTCTGAGAGGTCGGCGAGGCGGCCGGAGTCGGTCCGCACACCCTCTTTAGAGCCAGGTGAGAGCGCTAAAGCACAGGCCAAACCTATTATGGTGTCTGTGGGGTCTGGGGAGGACGGGGGAGGGGGTGTGTCGGAGGGGAGTTTATATAAAGGGAGGTATGTAAAAGATGCAGGGGTTGGCACGGGAACAGAAGGAGCGGTTCTAGGGGCCAAAGGGGAGAGTGGGATCATTACGGAGGCAGGGGATGTTAAGGAGAAACCACAGAGTAAAGAGTTGAAAATTAAAAAGCTTCCGTATATGGGGCTGACTCAGCCTTTAGGTGCCCACTTAATGTTGGCAACAAAGGAGCGTATATGGAAGGGCGAATATGTGGAGATTTTGAAGCTCTTACATAGGGAGGTGAGATCTAAAGAGGGCTCTAAGAAGGAGGAGTACGAATTGGCTAAGCGCCCTAAGGTGCCACTGACAATTGAAAATTGGACGGCGGCATTTTTAAGTTATGCCAGTGTGTATTGTGAGAAGTTCCCTGAGCGCTGCGTAGCCATATTTAAGTATATGGATGTAATAAGGAAGGCCCAGATTACAGGTACTGGTTACGCTTGGGCTCAGTATGACGAAGAGTTTAGGGCTCGTATGGCTTGGGATTCTGAGGCAAAATGGGGTGAGCTGGATAATGATTTGTGGCAACATACCATGGGGGCCGGGCCAGGGGGTAAGACTATTTTTACGGCTAGTGGTTTGCCTTTAGTTTACCGGCACTTTCAGGGAAAGCCCACCCGGGGTGGGGTGGGAGGCTCAGCCGCATCACAAACTGGAGTTGGGGCATGTTGGGTTTTTAACAAAGGCCTATGTACGCGGGAATATTGCAAATACCGACATGAGTGTTCCAAGTGCGGTAAGCGGCACCCTCTCGTCAACTGCTGGGGCGTTAGACCATCAGGCGGACAGCATGGGCAGCAGGCGGGCGCAGGGATGTCTAGCAATGCGCAGCAGTCACAGGGTGGACGGGGGGGGCAGGGGCGCACAGGGTTCTGGGCCAAAGGGCTCCTACGCCAATTAAATTGGCTCAGCTCGAGGAAGCATTGAAGGGCTACGGGGATTTGGTGGCAAAACAAACACTTTTGGATGGTTTTAGGTGGGGTTTTCATTTGGGGTACCACGGGCCCCGGCTGAGGAGATGGGCGGATAATTTGAAATCCGCATCAGAGCACAAATTGGTTGTGCGTGAGAAATTGAGTAAAGAAGTGCAAGAGGGGAGGATGGCAGGCCCTTTTGGAGAGTGGCCAGTTCATAATTTGATCATTTCCCCCATTGGTGTGGTGCCCAAAAAAGAGGTAGGGCAGTTTCGGCTGATTCAGCATTTGTCATGGCCAGAGGGGTCGTCAGTCAATGACTTTATTGATGAAGACGCGGCATCGGTGTCATATTCCTCAGTTGACGTCGCCATGTCACTTGTGGTGACCGCGGGCGCAGCTGCAGGCATGGCAAAGTGTGATATCAAGTCGGCTTTTAGGCTGCTCCCGGTTAATCCGGACGATTGGCCTTTGCTGGGTATACAATTTGAGGGTAAATGGTATGTAGACAAGGCACTACCGATGGGCTGTTCGGTGTCATGTGCACTGTTTGAACTGTTCAGCACTTTTTTACAGTGGTTTTTCACGAATCACACTGGTCACACCTCGGTCACACACTATTTGGATGATTTCTTTTTTGTGGGTTCCCCGGGCTCTGCGGAGTGCCAGCATGCCCTGGACTCTTTTCATGAGCTTATGGAAGAGCTGGGGGTGCCGTTGGCACTGGAAAAGACAATGGGGCCTGATACTGTCATGTCCTTTCTGGGTATTGAGCTCGACTCAGTTGCAATGCAGGCTCGTTTGCCTGAGGATAAGAAAAGCAAAATGTTGGAGCTGCTGGACACGATGTTAGCTAGGCGGAAAGTGACAGTGAAGGACATCCAGGTGTTGTTAGGCCATTTGAATTTTGCTTGCAGAGTTGTAAGGGCGGGGCGGACCTTTTGCAGGCGCCTGGGCCGGGCTTTGGCGGGTCAGCAGTTGCCTCACCATCATGTGCGTTTGTCGGCAGGTGTAAAGGAGGACCTGCGGATGTGGTCCTTTTTCTTGCATTCCTTTAACGGAGTACCACTGGCCAGGGATGAGGAGGTGCAGTGGGATGTACAAATGTTTTCGGACGCAGCAGGCAGTGATGGTTTTGTATTTACTGGCAAGGACGATGGTGTGCAGAGAAATGGCCTCAGGGTTGGAGGAATGGAGGGCGGAGCATTACCTTTTTGGAACTTTTTCCACTCCTGGTCGCCTTGACCATTTGGGGCAAGGAGCTGGAACATAAGAGGGTCCTGTTCCGTGTGGACAACATGGCAGTGGTGCAAATAGTCAACAGGCAGTCAGCAAGGGATGAGCAGGTTTTGAAATTGATGAGGGTGTTTGTGTTGGGCTGTTTGCGCTACGATATTTCATTCAGGGCTTTGCACGTGCCGGGTGTGGACAATGACATTGCGGATGCTTTGTCTCTTTCGCAGTGGGGCAGATTCCATGGGCTGGCCAAGGAGGCGGACAGGACACCGACCCCGATGCTGGAGCACCTCTGGTCCGTCGGCAACGTAGGGTATTTCAACTGGTGGTAGGTTCTTTGTCTGCTTCCACTCGTGCAGCGTATGCTTTGGCGTGGAAGGAATTTCTGTCCTCAGGAGCTTGTAGGCGGGAGGAGTCGTGGCGCAGTTCTGAAGATGTAGTTCAATTCATCCTGGACCTCATTGAGAAAGGTTTGTCTAGAGTCACTATTGCTGGGAAGCTGGCGGGGATTTCCTTTATGGGTAAGCTTTTTTGGGGTTATTCCCCCTCTGCGGGGGAAATAGGACGCAGGATGCTTGAGGGCTGGTCTAGGGAGCGGGGTGGAACCGTTATGTCCCGTTTACCTATTTCCTGGCAGACGTTAGCACGTTTGTTGACGGTTTTGCCTGCAGTTTGCAGGGACGATTTTGAGGCTTCATTGTTCGCTGCCCTTATGGTGTTCATGTTTTTTGGGGCTTTTCGGGTTTCTGAGCTCCTCGGGACCAAGGTAAAGCAGGGCATTTGTTGGCAGGACGTGTTCTTCACGGACACAGGTGTGAACATTTGGCTGTCCAGTTCTAAGACGGATCAGAGGGGTGTTGGAAAGGGGGTGTGGTTAGAAGCAGTTTCCCCCAGTTGTACTTGTCCGCTGCGTTTGGCGAAGCAATGGAAGATACTATCAGGAGGAGTTGGGGGCGACCGGGTTTTTAAACATGTGAATGGGTCACGCGTTACTGATTTTCAGCTGCGTATGGTTTTGCGCAAGGGGTTACGGCAGATTGGTTTGGACGGGGCCCAGTTTGGGACTCACTCTTTTAGGATTGGGGCAGCGACTGAAGCGCATAACAGGGGTTGGTCTCAGGGTGACATCATGCGCTTAGGGCGTTGGTCATCAGACTGTTTTCACAAATATGTAAGAGCAAAGGCAGCTGAGGCGCAGGCGTCACCTTCTTTAGTATGAGTCTCATTCTTGTTTTTCTTTTCAGGTTCGGTTCCTGGGCCCCACGCAAAGGAATTGATGGTGTGGATTGTGGGGCACTCCTTCGCCAAGTGGGCACATGTACAAGCGTGCAAAAGTTATTTTGGGGGAAGTTTGGGTTTTAATGGCAGCTTTTTTCGGGTGATCTGGAAAGGGAAAGGGGGAATGCTTTGGAGGGAGCTTATTCCATGTTTAAATAAAGCCATGGTGAGGGGACAATGCCCGGATATTCTTTTGATACATTTGGGGGAGAACGATCTTTGCAGTGTGAAAGGAGTGGTCTTATTGCGTGCCATCAAAAGGGATTTGGCTTTGTTGAAGGAGCGCTGGTCGGGTTGCCATGTGCTCTGGACGGAATTGGTCCCGCGGAGGGTGTGGAGAGGGGCTTTGAATCCGAGAGCTGTTGACAGGGATCGGAGGAAGGTGAATGCAGAGATTTCCAGGTGTTGCCGCGATTTGGGTTTCGGGAGAGTGACACACAAAGATATTCGTTTTGAGACGGTGGAGTTTTTTCGGGATGACGGGGTGCATTTGTCTAGGTTGAGCATGGACCTTTATTTGTTGGAAATCAGGGAGGTGTTGTCTCGGTGTTTGAACGTTCAGAATCTTGTTCGAGGAGTTTAAAGCTCTCTGTTGTTGGGGGGGCAGAAAGAGGGGTGGGTGGTGGTCGCTCCCCCCCCCCCCCCCTTTCTGGGTGGTGGGGGTTATGGTGAATTTTGGACAGTTTTACCGGAGGTTGGTGGAGTTATGTTGTTGAGTTGGGTTATCGACAGGGAAAGGATAGGTTGGTAAGTTTTGTTCGTTTCCACAGTTTGGGGGCCGATAGCTGTAAAGGGGCAGGCAGGGGAGTTTGGTTAACGGAAGGTTTGTATTTAGAGATTGTTGGGGGGGTTTATACAGGAATGTAATGTTTGATATTGTTGTAATGTTGTAATGTACGGGCGGGGGCGGGCTCAAGGGAATTTAGGGGAGGGGGCGGGGGGCGGGGTTAGGCATGTTATATTTAGTGAGGTCTAGTTTTGGAAGGGGTTCGGCCAAGGTTTTTATATTGTAATGTGCACCTGTTTCCAATAAAGCGGACTTTTACACACAGTACTTGGTCAGTGGCCTGCTTCCCCCCCCACCCCTCCCTCCCAAACATGGTGTTAGTCATTACAGAAGGTCTGCAGACAGCGCATGCGCTGTAGACTCGACCTAATAAACGTCTAATAGACACCGTTCAGTGTTTCACTCTTGAATCTTCTACTTATTCTCCCTACATTTTTGTACATTTTCCAAATGCCGTCTCTATTTCTTTTTTATGGCGGTTCTAATAATCCAGGATTATGCAGTCTTTCTATTCAGGACCCTGACATATTCCATAGTGCCGGTCAAAGGCTTCTGAATAAATCTTTGGGCGCCGGCACTTATTCTTTTACAAATTAAAAATTGATTGTGGTAGATGCATTCTAAGAGTGGTTCGCTTTTCTTACCATTTTAAATGACAAAATTACCTAAAAACAATATAGATTACTGATTTTGCATTTACCCGCCAGTAGATGGTGCTCCAAGCCTTATTACTACACTGCAGAGCCTGAAGGAAAATTCTTGTGTCTCGATGTAATGCTGTAGGTGAGTAATCCGCTCTCAGAGCTCCTTTCAGTCTGTTTATAAGCTCATTATTTGTAATTGTAAGTGCTTTTTGTTTGTTTCCTTGTGGAGATTATTCGTGGTATGTTTATGTTCTTGAGATCTCATGCATTTACTGTATTTTTCCAAAGGTGTAGATTCATTGCAATGGACTAGTAAATGAAGATGTGAGGGGTTATTGTGAGTGGTGAACATATGGGACTGTTAGTTGGATGTCCTGGATCGAGGAGGGGTGAGTTTGAAAGGATGCTTTTGAGTCTATAGAAGGCAGAAATGTTTGAGAGGAGTCAGAGAGTTGAGGGACAGGCTGAGGTTGAAAAAGAGCATTTATTTTCCACTCACCCAATAAGTATAAATCAATATATGTGTATAGAGACTTAACCACACTTCAAAACATGTTGCGATATGTAGACATACCCACACACATAAACATATTATAGTTAATAAATATTATGTACAACACACAAACCTCACTAAATATACACCCATATGTATAAACATGTAGTAATAATTAAATGGTCAGACATTCACGTGCATTGTGTATAAATATACATAGACTGTGTAAACATCTATTTAATTTTTTTTCTCTCTTCAATATCATGGTAGGCACTTTTGCAGGTCTAAAGGGGCACCAATCACAGCAAAGAACACTGCTTCAGTTCTCCTCCTGCGAACTGGGCTCACAATACTTTACCTGCAGCTATCCCTAAAGTTAAATGTGGGAAGGGTACCCCCCCCCTCCCGATTGCCGGAGCTAAGCGATGACCCCTCTACATTGGCCCTCACCAGGTCCGGACTGGCCGTAGCGGGCATCGGGCGTTTCCCCTGGAGACTGGGAGGATTGGGTCCGATCTTGCAGTGGTGGGGGTCATTTTTGTTTCTGGGGGCCGGTTTTGCAGTGTTGCTGCCATATCGGCCCTCAGTAACAGAACTAAGCAGCAGGGGGGCAGGTCCGTCAACATTGCCAGGGCTGCTTTGGGTTCCCAGTCCGGCTCTGTGCCTCACTATTGCTACTCCCCTATCTCAGCAATTTGTGATTCTCACCTTTCATTGCATTCATCCGCATGAACAATTTCTGATCAGTTAGTGCCATAAATGTAGTAGCAAACTTATATAGACTAACCTTCTCAAAGACCACAGTACAAAACATTCCTTCTCAATCCCTGCCCAGTTTTTTCTCTGAGAAGTAACCAGGGCCGGATTGGGAACCAAAACTGGCCCTGACAAAGTGCTCGGCCAGTCCCCCCGGGAGTTGGGGGTGCGGCCGAGCTCTTTGCCAGAGCCGGTTTTTGGCTGTTTTTGTTACAGGGTCAATTTTGCAGCTATGCTGCAAAAACGGCCCTGTTACAAAAACGGCCCCCAGGGGCCTAAAAACCGGCCCCCACCTGTGCGGTGCACCGGGGGATTGCCCAGTGCCCGCTAAGGCCAGCCCTGGAAGTAACTTACAATATTGGCCACCGGATTCTTGTTAACCTTATCAAAGAGTAGAGTCTGAATAGCTGATTGTAGTCATGGCCAATGGAGTAGCCTGAAATTAAAATACCCCCCACTATGAACCAAAGCTCTAATGTCACAAAGCTAACTAAGCAAGTCATCACAACCCTCCCCAGAAGAGCTTGCTTTTCTCTTCCATCCAAGCATCTATCCATTTATCCTTTCATCATTCCATCCACTTGTTCCTCTATCATTCAGTCTGTCACCATACCATCCATCCATCTGTCCATCCATATCCGAACCTATGCATCCATCTTCAAATACATCCATCCACCCTTTCACTCATCCAACTATCCTTTCACTCACTTATCCATCCCTCTTCCACTCATCCGTCCATCCATTCACCTTTTCACTCATTCATAGGTCCACCCAACCATCCAGCCATCCATCTACCTTCTCTTTCACTCATCCATTTATTCACTCATCCATCCTTACATCTATCCATCCGCTCATCCATCTATCCACTCTTTCATACATCCATCCATCTGTTTACCTTTTCACTCTTCCATGCATCCTGTCACTCACTCATCCATCCTTTTTCTCATCATCCATCCTTTTATCCTCCCTCCCTACCACTAATCCATCCTTACATCCATCCTTTCACTCATTCATCCATGCATCTATTTGTCTACCCTTCACTCACCTATACATCCACCCTCTCACTCACCCATCCATCCATCCATTCTTTCACTCACTCATCCTCCCACCCTTTCACGTTATGAGCCTTTGTCTGCCGAGCTGCAACCAATTGAAGCCCATCAAGAACCCCAGCCTTACAGTAGCTGCTAAAGCAGGGGGTTGATGACGCCCCTAGTCATGGGCCTTCAGTGCAGGTATATTGCATAATACTCTCTTCTGCTTTTGACTCTCTTTGGTCTAAATCATATCCCTGGGCTGCTTTATGGATGCCAGAGCTGTCAATGGGGCAACTATAGTCCTTTATTTAGTCACATAACTACTGTAATTTCTGGTGAGTGGTAAGAATCCAAAGGTCAAATCTTCCCATTACCCATCTAATGTCCATGGTAGAGCACAAATGACTTCCCCAACTGGCCCTTGGTATCCTTGATTGTCAGTTTCTACCGCTGTACCCTTACCAAGACCTGTTCAAGATGCTTGATGTGGTTCTCCCATGAATTACTAAACACAGCAATGGCATCCAGATAGGCCACACAGAACTCTTCTAGCCATGATAGAACATGGTTCTATCGGCAATGGAAAGTGTTAGGAGCATTATTAAACCCAAAGGGCATTACTGAAATAATCCCTCTAGAGTGGAAACGGCAATCTTCTCCTTGGCACTAGGGGGTCATTATGATAGCGGGCGGATTGCCACCGCCTGTATGGCGGTGGCGATCCGCCCGCCAAAACCGACCGCCCGCATGACTTTCCCCCCCGCCACATTACGATGGCAGGGGGGACCCCGGCGGACGGGAAGACCGTCCGCCAGTTTTACACCAGTAGGAAATCCACCGGATTGCGTACCGGGCGGAAAAGCCCAGGAATATGGTGGCAGTGCCTTGCAGGCACTGCCATCCATATTATAATCATTGCGGTGAACTGCCTTTCCATGGCGGACACTCCGCCATGGAAAGGCAGGCGGTTTTGTCTTTGGGGGCCCATTGCGTTCCCCCAGGGTGTTCAGAGGTGTGGGGGGTACACATGGGGGGTACCTATGGTACCCCCCTCTATTTGCATGCACAAGGTGACAGGCACCGCAGCACCACCCGCCGCAATGTTTAAAATACGGGATGCGCCTGCCAGTCCGGAGGGCACATCCTAATGCCACCTGCGGGACTGCCGCGACAATGGCGGGCGGTCCCATTTACCGATGCAGCCATCGTAATGCGCCCCCTAAGTGTTTAAGCCATTTGCCAGTAGACACTGATCAAATCAGAGGTGCTCATGTTTTTTATAGCACCCATCCATGCACAAGCTCTTCAGCTCTGGGGATTGGGTGTTCATCTGTCTTATTGACTTTGTTTGGACAGCAAACTGTGAGGCTGACCTAAAGATGGTAGGATCACTCAGTTAATCCCAGGTCCAACATCTTGGCCACTTCTACCCTGGTGGATTCTGAACTTAGTCAGGTATCCAATAAATCTTTCTTTTCAATGGCAGACTGTCTTCTGTGTGAGTGCCATAAATACAGGCAGGCCGTCAACCCTGGAGTCAGCGAGAAAAGACAAGAAAGTCACCCCAGTAGCTTTCCACACTCTCTCTGCTGCTCCAGCAACAAATTAGGAGCAAACTGTACTCGTTCCACAGATCCATCCTTTATGTCACTATGCAACAACTCAAGAAGTGACTCACTGTCTTCACCAAATTCCTCTGCCTTTGTCATGATATTCACTGTGTGATCTCTCCAGAGGTAAGGTGTAAGCAAATTCACATGGAACGCCCTCCTGGGTTATCTTGTGCTGCCTGTGTCCACCAAGTAGTTCACATCAGGAACCTTACCCGTTCCCTTGCATGATCCATGCCACTTATCCTCTAGAACTTTTAAACAAATGAACTTCGACATCAACATCTCCTGACCCTCCTAAAACCCAGTCAGCATCACTTCATCAGCTTGTAGCTTATTCGTTTTGAAATTTTCAATTGAGTTTTACAATGAGAGTACATCATCAGAATAAGAATATTAAAGCACTAACAAATTGGTAATAAATAGGCAAAAGAATCTGGAGAGGTAAAAAGTAGCAGTAGATACATGACGTTTGTTATTAAATAAAGCATATAAATATGATATATATAAATAAGTACATTGCGAATAAAGAAATAAATAATTGAATAGATAAAAGATAGAAAGTAAGAAAGAAAAAAGTAAAAGGGAAACAGTGGGCAAAAGTAAGGGAAGAAGAATGTAGGAAGAGTAAGAATTAATAAATATGTAAATGACATAAATAAGAAATAAATATAGTATATATTATACATTCATTAAATATATAAATAGTACAAAGATAGATATAAGTCAAGGGATATATAGGAAAACAGCAAAATAAACATATACAAATGTGTTATCATAGGCAAGTACTCACCTTGCAAAACGTTAAGACAAAGTAGATTGGGGAGAAAAGAGGATGTAAATATGAGAAAAGGAGAAGAGAATAAATGGGGGGAGAAATAGGAAAGCAGGGGAGGTAATAAGAAAAGAACATGGGAAGAATGGAAGAGGCAAAACAAATTATAAAACAGAGTAAACAAGGATGTAGGGCAATGAGTTAGTCTTCTTGATTGGGTGTATTGGGAGGAACGGAAGAGTTAGGAGGGTCAACAGCTTGTGTTTTTAGGAAAGGTGACCATTTCTGAAGAAATATGTCAGTTTGATCGTGAAGGTTATAAATTGTTTGTTCATGTGAAGCCGTTTGTATCATGGCTACCAACCATTCTTCCTGTGAGGGTGGTGAGGATGATTTCCAATGACGTAGAATACATATTTTAGTTGTGGCCAATGCAGTGTGGAAAAGACGATGTTGTGGTTTAGAGAGCTTTGGGGAATGGCGTGAATCATGTAAGAGAATATTGGCTGGACTGAGTGGCAAATGTAAGGGCATTATGGAGTGCAAGGTTGTACCAACATAATTCCAAAAAGATTGTATACTTGGACATTCACAAACAATGTGAGTTGTATCGCAACCAGAATTGGAGCATCTCCAGCAAGTAGTATGGGAGAGTAGACCAGCTTTATGCAATTTGACTAGCGACAAGTGGCAATCATGGAGTATTTTGAATAAACAGAATTTGAGCCTTGCTTCACGGTATCCTATATGCAGATTCTCCAAGCTGTTCCCATTCAGTGTCTGTATAAGAGGTTGATAAACGGGATTGCCGTTTACATTGAAGATTATGAGAGAGAGGTTGAGAAAAAAAAGATGAGATGTAAAGGATTTATAGAGACCAGAAGTCACTCCTTTAAGTTTCCCCCATGTAGTTAAATAGGATAATATTGTAAACGTGTGAAACGACTAAGAGGGTGGTCCCAAATGTTTCTTCAACACTGTTGGAGTTGAAGGTATTTGGAAGAATGTTGTGTAGGAAGATTACATTCCTCACTTAGTTGTGAGAATGATTTGAAGTCACCATTATGAAGAAGTTGGTCCGGTAAGTGAATGCCAGCTGCTTGCCACAAAGGCCAAGATAAAGTACGACCATTAATATGGATATCTGAGTTATTCCAGATGGGGGCCTGGCTAGGGATACGCAGGTTTGAATCTAATAAGCAATGTCCTCTTTGCCAGGATTTATGCATAGCGGATAAAATTGGGTTTTTAGAGTCAGAACGACTAGTACCACTACCATACAAAAGAGAGAGACCTGAGTCTGTGGCTAAAAGATGGCGTTCTATATGAACCCATTGTGGAGCATCTTTGATTCCTGGTAACAAATAAGAAAGTTGAGAGATGTGCAATGCGAGGGTATAGTGTTCAATGGATGGGAGGCCACTTCCTCCGTATAATTGGTGAGCCTTCAGCTTTGTCACGGCAAGACAAGGTTTAGTCGAACGCCAGATAAAGGTTTTAATCTTGGAATCTATTGATTGGAGCGTGGATAAGGGGATCTGGAGGGGAAGCATGCCCAAGATGTAGATGAACCATGGAAGAGTGACCATTTTAATAGTTTGGGCTCTGCCTCAAAGGGAAAGCCCCAAAGCCTTCGATTTGTCAAAATCATGCTGCATTTGAGAAATCAGAGGAGTTATATTATCTATAACCATACTTTCTAAACCTTTATTGACTCAAATGCCCAGATACTTAAGGCGCGAGGATTGCCAATGAAAAGGGAATCCGTGTATAGCTGATTTTGTATGTTCCATCAGAAATGGGTAATGCCTCACCCATGTCCCAATTAATTTTGTAACCCGAAAAAGAATTAAAATCATTGATGATTTGAAGAAGGGTTGGAAGAGATCTGGGGAGGTTTGTAAGAGTAAGTAGGATATCATCGGCATATAAGTACATTTTAGAGTGTCCAATTGGGAGGAGAATACCTACAATTTCATCAGTTTGGTGAATGGTAGCAGCTAATGGTTCCATAGCTAAGAGGAAAGGGAGGGGAGATAAAGGGCAACCTTGGCACGTCCCTCTCCGAATCGGGAATGTGTCAGGCTGCTCCTGGTGGGGCTTTATATGAACATTACATGGACTTTGTGACTTAACCAATAAACCTATAACTTGTTCTACGTGACCTGTCTACGAGACATCTTTCATTTTAACACTGGCGATGATTTGGAGGAACCTACATGTATGTTACTATGGATTATGAAACCTTAAGGACTTTCAAGTAAAAGGAACTCCAAGAGAAATTTTAAGTAAAAGGAACTTCAAGAGAAATTTCAAGTGAAAGGAACTTCAAGAGAAATTGCATATTTTGAAGTGGACACTCAAGAGCCCCACCAGTGACCACTCCATCGGTCGCCCTAATAAGTGAGTGCCAGTTCCTTTTGAATTTTCCTTTTCTGTACAAGAATCTCATGTTCAGCTGTTTTTCTACTGTCATGGAACGAGCTACTAATTTGGTGTGGCAGTGACAATTGGTTTTTGAGTTTTGTGATGGGTGCAGGGAAATTGGCAACTGTGACTTTCATGGCGTTTGACTTTCTACTACTGTGGAACCTGCTGTGTCTTCAATCATTTATGTGGAGTGAAAGTAGTAACTGATGCTTAGGATTGAGCACCAGCGATGGGTTCTGGAAAAAATTGACACCCTTGTGAGAAGTTACATTTGGGAAAAATAATAAGCAGAGGCTACTATTTCTTTTAAGCCGGTGAAGAGAGGCTGCTGAGGTGAATGCTGACAATGTGAGCCTCGACGCTCCAGAAAAAAGGGAGCGACGCGTTCTGGAGGAAATCGGCACCATACACGAACTTCAGTGCAGGTCTGAGTGCCCTGTTAATACTGCTTGTGGCACGTGAGGCTGCTGTGTTGTTTAAAGAGGGCACTAAATTGACCCTGACTGACATTTCAATTGAATTGGCAGCTCCAGCGTGTGCTGGGGAATTGGTAACAGTAAACTGTGAGTTTTAAGGAAAGAAAAGAAGAAGTTGGACTTTGAAACTTTGGGCGTTGGACAACCGCCGTGTTGCAGTTTAAAAGACTGAGGCCCGAGTTACAAACAGCGCGCGCAGCCTTACCTGATTGTCCTGCGATATTTTCAGGTATTTCCTATGACGCTCCAGGCTGCTCGCGGTGTGTACCTGCTTCTGGACTCCTGCATGCACGGGCGCGCTGTGAGCCATCCAGCACGGCGTGGCACTGCGTGCCGCCATCTTGTGGTTGGATAATGCCACAACCTACAAGTATGTATTGCGGTTTGAAAGCATGTGGAGACATTACATGAACAGCAAATTTAGATCATGTCACGTCGTGGGATTCTTTCTTTTTGTTCCATTCTGCACTTTGAGGGTAGAACTAGTTGAGGAATAGACAACGAAGGATTTCTCTTTATTTGCACTTTTGCACAATTGCAAGTTTGTGCTGTCTGGGAAAGTTGCTGGAGGACTTTTGCTTCACTTCAGTTATTTCAGGTACTTTCTCTTTTTCTCTATTCTTTGTGCGGGGAAGTACACAGTGCACAGTTGAGCAACTACATCAGCATGGAAGTACACAGTGCACAGTTGATGAGCAGTTCTTCACGCTGACTTATTGTTTTCGGCTCCTTTTCATTTTTTTTCTTTGTCGCATTTTTTTTGCATTGGAACACTCAGAACTCTGACGGTGGACTTGTTTAAATGGTTATGCCTCCTGGCGTATGGTAGTTCCACTTAACCATCGAGGATATTCTACTCGGGTGAGAGGTCGCTCACCGGCGAGTGCTCAGTTTAAATGTTTTACAGTTATAGTATGAGTATCTCTATTTTAGTCCTATATTCACTCAATTTTACAGTATATTTTTATTGTTTTCTGGGGTAGGCATTGCCCAAGTCCTGGATCATAGGGAGGTGAGTTCCCCTATTTTGGTCTTTTTTTTTTTTTTTTTTGTCCTCATACTCAGCCCATTAGGAACCACCCAGGCTTTGGAGAGAGAAAAGAGAGTAACACCTCCTCAGTACACTGGATTTGTAAACTTTATCAACGGACAAGCTTACCGGTGCTTCCTTTACTCAAACACTGGCCGAAGGCAATATCCACTGAGGGGCCCATTGCTCAGCCCGAAAGGTGATAGCAGCTCATCAGTCCCCTACATTTAGGGAAGAGGAAATCTGTCTAGGCAGGAAGTGCTGTCCAGTTCTTTAGGGATATCTATTACTTTTGACTTACCTTTGATTTTCTTTGGGTTAATACCCAACCTGGTTGGCCCACCTAGGAATCTGCTATTCTACTCCATCCTAATAGCAAGAAGAGAGATTTGTATCAAATGGAAAGACTCTAAACCTCCGGAATTCCTAGATTGGCAGGCTTCTCTCTTAAGGATATCCAAGATGGACCTTATAAGACCAGGAAGTAAGAAGAAGCAAGAATTTTGGAAACTTATGAAATGGAGATAGGGTTTTTTTTTTTTTTTCTTTTCCCCTGTCCAAGGATTACTTCGCCCTTCCTGCCTAGACAGAGTTCCCCTATTTTGGTCTTGCTTAATTTCTTAGGGAGGTGTGTTCCCCTATAGGGAGGTATTTTCCCCTATTACAGTGTTTTGAGTTTTGGAGTATCATAGGGAGGTGTATTTTTTCCCTATTACAATGTTCGGTGAGTCTTTGGGAGGTGTTTTCCCCTATAGGGAGGTGTTTTTCCCCTATTACAGTGTTTTTAATTTTGGAGTATCATAGGGAGGTGTATTTTCCCTATTACAATGTTCGGTGAGTCTTTGGGAGGTGTTTTCCCCTATAGGGAGGTGTTTTTCCCCTATTACAGTTTTCAGAGTTTTATAGGGAGGTGAGTTTCCCTATTACAATGTTCTGTGTGTCTAAGGGAGGTGTATTCCCCAATAGGGAGGTGTGATTCCCCTATTACGTTGTTTTAGTTTCAAAGGGAGGTGTATTCCCCTATAGGGTGGTGTGTTTACCCTAGTACTTTTAGTTTGTTGGTGGTGAGTACCCAGCTAATTAGTTTCCCTTGGGAGGGGATGGGGCTCATTCCTTCTTTTGCTAAAGATATTTTCTTGCGAGTATTTTCTGATTCGATGTATGTATTCTTGTTTATGTAAGCAAAGTTATTTTGTGCTCTCCTGACTTAATGCATTTATATCTTTTTGCTTAGTTTTCATAAGGAAGGGAGATGTGCTATAACCTATTGTTGTTAGTTGGTGCATCTTCCTTATTACTGTTCTGTCCCTTGCTGCTCAGCCATGAATGATGTCACTTGGAATGTTGAGTGTGTTGGACAGGAGGAGATGGCAGTTGGAAGAGATGGGCTGAGCAGCAGGGAGGCTGCTCCTGGTGGGGCTTTATATGAACATTACATGGACTTTGTGACTTAACCAATAAACCTATAACTTGTTCTACGTGACCTGTCTACGAGACATCTTTCATTTTAACAAAACCCACCACAGTTCACCTGAGCAGAAGGATAGTCATATAGTAAGCGTACCTTATGGAGAAGTGTGGCTCAATGATTAGAGCGGCAGACCCTGATGCAGAGGTCTAGCCCGGGACCTGGGTTCAATTCCCTGCCTCGGCGGGGTCTTGGGCTAAAAAATTCCACGGACCTGATAATTCTCGCCTCGGTGCCTATTCCAATCATGGAGTCCCACTCTGCAACTCTGGGCAATAGCTTGCTTAATCTCCACAACGGCCCCCACAACGCTAAGGATGCCTGGCCTCCACCTTGGGGGTGCCCGGGAGTGGACGCCTCCCAGGGAAAGCCAGGATGGGTTCCACAGCGGTATTCGTACAAGCGCCTTGAGACCCTTGCGGGTGAGTAGTGCGCTATACAAGTATCAAATTTACATTTAATTTAGCTATAAATTGATTACCCAATCCGAATCGTTCCATTACCGTGAAAAGCTAGTCCGACTCAATGCGATCAAATGATTTTTCTGAGTTAAGCGAAAAGGCTAGTGCATCATCTGAAAGATGTTTAGCCGACCACAGTGTATGGGCCAATGTGCGAAGACGAATCCCAGAGGAACGCCCCGGAACATAACCAACTTGAGTGTGGTGTATCAAGGAAGGTAATACTTTACGGAGGCGGGACGCTAGGATGCTAGCCAAAATTTTAATATCAGAATTTAATAATGAAATGGGACAATAACTACTGCATAACAGGGGATCTTTACCAGGATTGGGTAAGACAGCGATAATAGCTTTGTTGGAGAGAGGTCCTAATGAAGATACATTATTCACTTCTTGGAATGCAGCATGTAAGGTATCGATAACATTGTGTCCTGCCCATTGATAGAATTCAGCAGGGAATCCATCTTTCCCAGGAGCTTTATGATAAGGTAGGGCAGTGATAGCACTGGAAATCTCGTCTTTGGTGATTTCACTTTCATTGTAGAGCTCTACCATCATCAGAGAGACGGGGAAGGTCCACCTTTGTAAGAAAAGTAGACATCTTATCCAAGTCTATCTGATTACCTGGGGTATAGAGAGATTGGTAAAAGGAGGCAAATTCATTGACAATGGCTTGAGGTTTCGTAAGCATATCTCCTCGTGTCGTTCAAATGGCCGGGATAGCCATAGCTGCCTCTCTTTGGCGTAATTTTGCAGCTAATAATCTCCCGCCTTTTCCCCCTGTTCGTAGTGTCCCCCTTCATTTTCTGCAGAGCATATTCGGCTTTGGATATAAAAATGCTATTTAGGGCCATGCGAGCTTGTTCAAGTGATTTACGATTCTGCAATGTTGGGATTAGTGTGTACAAGCGAGAGTAATATTGAATGTCGCGTTCGAGTTCTGTTTGTCGCATAGCTTTCTGTTTGTTAACAAGTGCTGCATTAACGCATTAATTGACCCCAGATAGTGGCTCTACCTGCAGCACAAATAGTCCTGCTGGAGGTTACAGATCCCTGATTAGTGGAAAGATAGTCTTGAAGATGTGATTGTAATTGAGATTTACCCTTTGGAGATCTATGCCGTTGGATGTTCATGCGCCAAGGTTTACACCCTGGTCTAGAGAGTCCCACTTCAAGGGATAGAAGGCCGGGGGAGTGGTCAGACAAAACCGTTTCCAAGATGCGGGATTCCGTGACCAACTGAACTACTTTCTGTGATGTCCGAAAATAGTCCAAACGAGAGAATGTGCCATGAGTGAAAGAAAAGAAGGTGTGTTTCGTATCTGTTGGATGACTAAGACGCCAATGGTCAACTAATCCGTTATCCGATATTACGTCACCTAATAGAGCCCTATCTACAGCATTTCCCCTGTCTAATGGACCCGTTTTATCTAGAATGGGGTCTTGCGTCAGATTCCAATCCTCGCCAATTAGGTATTGTGATGCATTTATTTCTGTTAATAGATGGGACAACTGAAGGAAGAATGATTTTTTGGTACCTGTCGGGGCATAGACGGACCCCATGCAAATGTATGTGTCTCCAATTTGTAATTTAGCAAATACATAACGTCCATCAGGATCTGACTATGTTTTTGAGACAGTGACTGGAAGTGATTTGCGAATAAGGATTGCAACTCCACATTTGCAAATAGGGCCAGCGTCTGTGGATTCACCCTTTTGAATACTACTGTGAATGACCTTCCCCACCTAATCTCTGTATAGTTTATCAGATTCTAGCGTGTCTAGATGAGTTTCTTGTAGTAAGGCCACATCCACATGTTTGGACTGGAGATAAGAAAGCACTTTCTTCCGTTTAATGTAGTGGGTGAGACCATGAACATTCCATGTAATTGTACATAGAGGGTGTGTGTTCGTCATATTAAAGTAGTGTCAATATCAATAGGAGAAAAACAATAAAACAATATTCAATGTCCTTATCGAGGTGTGGAGAACAGAAAGTTAGAAAGAATATAATATAAGGAGGGAAGAAGAGATAGAAAAGAGAAACCCTGGCTCAGCGCACAGACACCAGTTTGTGGGTATATAAGAACAAACAAGGATGAAGAAAATAAGCCAGGCAGATAGTATAGCGTAGACAATGTAATAAGATGTTGTTTGTTTGTTGGGAGTATAAGAAGGAGAAGAAGGAGAGAAGGAGAGAAGGAGTGAGGGTATAATATGAGAGGAGAGAGTATAGATTAAACAAAGTTGGGGGTCCTAAACTGTCAACCGCTGGCCTGGGCTCACTGGAGCACCGCCACGGGGGAAGACCCCATCAGAGAAAATAAGGAATTAGTAGGGCGGGTAATAATATAAGATAAAAGCCCACGGTAACACATTGGTCAAGTTTCATAAATACAATTGAAGGTGGCATAAAGGTGAGTAAGAATAAAATGAGAATATAGGAAACAGAATAGGTCACAATAAGGAGAGAAAGATAGTAATAAAAATTACATACACTAATCTAAGAGAGTATACATTATGTATATAAATAGGCATGAAGTGGTATTAAGTTATTATAGGTGAAACATTATAAATACAAAATCGAATAATTAAATATCAGAATAAATATAGCAGAGTATGGCCTATGGTAATATGCTATAACCTATAATATTGATAGTAACAGATGAAAGGCTTATTAGAATAAAACAGTAAAAATATAAAGGATAAGAATACAATGTAGAATGGCAGAGTGAAAAAAGGTTCGAATATCATTGGCCTGTAATGGGATGTAGATTGTTCGTAATGTAGGTACTAATAAAGAAAAGAGCCTGAAAGTGGCGTGAAACATACTATTAACTAACATTATAAGTTTTAAATAGAATAATATAGAATACGATAATATACTGCAGTTGAAAGTAATATAATGCAATATACCATGTTGGAAATAACAGGGAACCGGTATGAGGGAAGAAAACAGTATAAATATAGAATTGCATAAATAGAAAGTAGAGTAATACAACTAACTATAATTCACATAACAGTATTTAAGCATCATTACATGCAAGAGCAAGCAAATTAGTTCTAGTATTAGTATTAATGAGGGAAGACCAAGAACAAATATGAGGCCTTCTATTAACTACAGCTAAGCATAGGAACAACAGATTGAGTAACAGAAATCTGTTCAGTCGGCATCTGAGGGAGTTTGAAGAAGGGACCTAGATTTGTCTCTATGCGGCTCTTATGTAAAAGTGAAACAGATTGCAGAGCTGAGTTTTTGTCTTCTTGGGAGTGGTTGGGTTTTTCCAGGTCCCTACCACGATGCCTGGAGTTACTAAGGTTTCGTCGTCTGTGATCTGGCAATTGCGGAGAGAAGGGAGAGGATGATTGAGATTGATCATGTTGCGAAGGTTGTACTTCCATGTCTTGTAGTTTCATACAGTCTAGAAATTTCTGTAGGTGTTCCGGGTCATAGAAATCTTTAGAATCTCAGTTTATGGTGATGCGAAAGTGCGCAGGCTCAAATAGTCCATATTTGATATCTAGTTGTCGCAGTTGAGGTCGCATGGAGAGAAATGTTTTTCGTCGTTCATTTGTTTCCTTAGAAAAATCAGCTGCCATGTGGATGAGATGACCCTCAAATGAAAAGGAGCCTTGTGAGTGAGCTGCAGCTAATAATTGGCTTGTTTGTTCATGACGAAGAAAACAGGCAATAATCGGTCTCGGTCGCGCTGCAGAGTCTTCATGTGGGGGACCGATTCTGTGAGCTCATTGGATTTCTAAAGGTGGGGTGAAAGAAATGCCAGTCAATTTTAGAAGGATACCACAAATAAATGCTCTGGTATTTTGGCATTCGATATGTTCCGGAAACCCGAAGAAGCGGATGTTGTCTCTTCTGCTGCGGTCTTCTAAATTGACAATTTTACTACGGAGGAATAGAAGATCTTGGTCTCTGTTTTGAAATGAGTCAAGGCGATTTTCCATTATCAGGATTCTAGAGTCAAGACCTTCAATTCTGGTATGAAAGCCTGCAATGTCTGCTCTAATTGACTTGGTCTCTTCAGCCAAAGATGTGATTGTGGTATCCATACCTTCTAGCCGGTGACTGACCCCAGAAATTTCATGTAGTATACGTTGCATGGTCTCCTCTGGTGCATGTTCAGTAGTAGGGGGTGGGACCTGAGGCAAGTTGGGTACAGAGGATGTATTTCCGTTTGTTAGCATGGTGTTGGAATGTTTGAAAACTTCTGTGAAGAGAAGGGGTCTTGCTTCCGTGTTTATTAGTAGAAATTCGAGTGTTACGTTTGATGGAAACTCTGAGGTAACTTGGAGATGGCGTATCATGGTATAAGATCATTATATACAGTGGATTTTAAGATCCTGAGATGAGCTTGATAAACTTGAGAGTGACGTCGACGTGATAAGATGAGTGTACTAGACGATAGGTGGCTGAAGTATAAAAGCTTGTTGTTGATATGCTAACTGAAATAATCACAAAGGCGATTCTTCTCCCGTTTATAGTTTATTAAAGTTGGTGGAAATCATTGCATAGCAGACAAATATAAGTAGGAAGACCTGTTTGTCAAAGACAACTGAATAAATGAAGAAGATGCTGGTAATAATAGTACAGCTGCTAACTACTTAGCCGATGTATGCAGAGATTAGTAATCCGTCTTTTACATTAATAGCCTGGACTCAGTTTATTATGAAAAACATGCGTGGAGGCAAAGAAAAGGTTCCATGAGAGTTGCTAAAATTCCCCCATCGCAAAAATAAATAATGTCAAAGGAATTGCATGCATTTTGGGAAGGAATGAAGAAATGACCTGTCAGGCACTGACATGTGGTAAAGTCAACACCGTTGGGAGAGCGCTGTGAAAATGAAAGTAGAACAAAGCTTCAAGCCTCAAAGGTAACGTGAGAGAGGGAGAGAAAATTGTTACTCACATCGTTGCTTGTCTCCTCCTGAAATCACAGACTTAGTATTATAGCATGTATAATTATACTAGAAAAAGTGCAGGAAGTCAAAAGGAGGGAGACAAGTTCAAAGGTGGTATATGCTGGGAAATGTTGGAAGACTCGCCTTCAGAATAGTTGTGAAAAGAAAGCGATGTGCTATGCTTCCAATTCTCAAGGAGAGCGCTGTTATGCAACAACAAAGGCTCATTCTCAGCTGGAGCAGGAGACACGGCCTCGGTGATTCATAAAAATGCTGCCACAACAATGACAGGAGGCGCGGCCTCAACAGGATGAAGAGGAGCCTCCTTAGCTGCAGGAGGAAGCGGGTTTGTGACGAAGATGATGAGGTGCGGCCCTGTCAGGGGAAAAGGGCACATCCTCAGGAATGCCGTTCAGTCAGCAACGGAAGGCGCGGCTTCCAATGCAGGGTCCGGCTTGAAGATATGAGGCGGCGTGGCTTCAGTAGTGCAAGGAAGCACGGCCCAGGTGGGGGTAATGTGCACGGCTCCCGGC
This sequence comes from Triturus cristatus, assembly GCF_964204655.1. Lineage (NCBI taxonomy): Eukaryota > Metazoa > Chordata > Amphibia > Caudata > Salamandridae > Triturus > Triturus cristatus. Next base: position 910,647,020 of record NC_140588.1, read on the forward strand.
GGCATGAAGGGCGCGGCCCTGTCAGGAAGAGGAGGTGCGGCCTAAAGAGATACGTCAGGTGTGGAGTGCGGGGCAGAACGGAGCCCGAGCAAGCTCCTCCCCAATGATTAATTCCGGAGAGCCGTCACCACCAGCCGCCAGGAAATCCCGTCAAACCTGCCTGCATGTCTTCCGATTGTGCCTGGGCGAGAAGAAGATGCAGGTAAGGGACTTATTCTCATCAGGGGCCCATCCCGCGATGGAGCTCGTACTTCAGGTGGCCATCTTCCTCCATGGCCAGACCACGCCCCTTGTAGCTTATTTGACTGTAAGGTTTTTCTTCGCTTGACTCATGTATTGTGCCATCACATAGTCTACTGCATCTTTCTAAAGTGACTCACAAGTGCATTCTCACCCTTTTCTGAGCAAGGTGACCAGTGCCCAAACATAAATTCAGAGGGACTGAACCCACTCCCTTTTGTGGAATTTACCTGTGAACGAATAAGGCACATAGTAGGAGAATATCGTACTTCCTCCTGAAGTACTTGGGCAGTGATCCCATCATACCTTTAAGGGTCTTAATGAAACTTTCCACCTAACCATTTGGTTGTGGGTGGCATGCTGTGGAGAAGTGTTAGATCACACTAGCTTGCTCCCACATCTCTCTCATATGTGAGGATATAAAGTTGGTTCCCCATTTGGAAATCACAGTGTTAGGAAATCCAGTCCAAGCCCTAGCTGCCACATTTGGAGTCATGTTTCTTAAAGGTACTTCTCCTGGATAATTGGTGGAATGGTTCACCACATCCAAGGTGCACTTATTGCTTGGTCCCAAGGAGTGATCAATGGACCATCAATGTCTATTCCCACCCCCTCAAATGGAATATCTACAAGTGGCAGTGGCATTAACATTGCCTTGGTCTTACCTCCTGATTTACCACTTAATTGGTAACTGCTAGAGGTTCTACAGCACCTCTCTACATTCTTGTGCTTGTGCTTTCCTGACTAGAAGAACAGAGAGTCCAACTTATCCTTGCTCTTCCTAATAGCTAAGTATCCTGCTAAGGGCACTTGATGGGACAGTCACAAAAATAAATTTCTGAATTGGTTGTAGTGGAACTACTAGTCTGTTGCTAGCTCCTGGGCAGGATTCACAGGCTCACTGAAAAGCATTCCATTCTCACAGGCAACATAATGCCTTCTGACTGCTCCCTTAATGATCTGTACCTGGGTTTCCTTCCAAAGTTCCACAAGCGTACAGCATTCAACATGTGCCTTGCAGAATACCTCGATTACAAAAGGTGTTCCTATAGTTCCTCAGAATTAGAGTAGAGTCAAAACGAAGGCTAAATCCAGTTTAGTACACCATGTGGACATGGATGGAAATCCATATGTTGGATTTTAATGCCCTCACACACCCTTTCAGGTGTCATGCTTCATCATATGGGCTGCTCCTTGTCGGGCCGGCGGTGCAATGCCCAATGGGCTCCCTTAAAAGGGGCACTTTGGCGGAGATCTTCTATCCAACTGCCGTATGGTGAAGTGCAGGGCCTGGATAATGTAGATATATGTTAGTGTGGTTAAAATAAGGTCAGGAGTGCCTGGTGAAAATTAATTTTATTCTGATGGCCTCCTACCCTAAATTAAAAGCGTGTAGACATGGCACTTATTTGAGTATAATGTCTCGTATTAAGGTGTCATGTCATTATAAGGAGTCGGTCAACATGTTTCTCGCCATGTGTAGGTATACTCGCAATTCGTCAGGACCTTTAGAAGAAAACTATCTACATTTGACAAACTAATAAAGTTAGGGTTATTTACAACCTAAATGTTATGTTCTAACACAATACCTGTTAATGTCAGGAGCTACCTGAAAAGAAAAAAAGGTATGGTAAAACATATACATGGGTACATATTGTATGGAACAATTAGTGAGAGAGCCTTCAGTGTGACACACACTCTTTAACTTGATTAAAAGTGGTGATGTGTCGCGAAATTCATCAGGACTTAAAGAACAAAGTAGTGGTGAATCCCCACGGTGAGCTAAAGTGACTACTCACCAGTGTGGAAATCCTGTTTAAAAGCAGCAGAAAATACACACATGTGTGACTCACCCTATTCAGTCATTGTCCAGACATCAACAGTGCTCGGTGGACTGTACATGAGTGTGAATTGATCAATGTTTAACTGAATCAGAAAAGGTTAGCATCAATCAATGGTACTCTCTAATCTGACGGTTTTATGTAAGGCAATAAAAAGTTAAGCAGACAAGAATGGTCTCTAAGGTAAAATGTTGAGTACTCATCGTCTTAATTACCCCTCCCCTTGCTATCTGGTGAGCAAAGAGGCAGCGATATGGCTGATTGCAAAAATGAGCTAATGTCTTGTAGAATAATGTTGAAATCATCACTGATTTAACAGTTCTTATGGTCGCTTGGCATCAACAAGATTATTCGTATATGTGTTTATGTATTATTTAAAAATGTCATATGGTAAAGATAAAAGAGGTTAGGTTTCTATATTACATAATGTAGTCTAGTGCACAACCTGGTGTGAGATCATTCAGCCCGTTTAAGTATAGGATCGCCGGTACAGATTATATACTAATTATGCTTCACATGAGTTGCTCACCAATCACCGTGTGACTGGTTTGCCAGGGTAAAATCCACGGATGATTCCCTTCTACTATGTTGCCGGGGGACTTATTTAAACAAAACAACCCTTTTACATTGCGTTACTATCAAAAGTAACAGAAACTGCTGATTAGCTAGATCTGCCCTCATACGGGTTGAAATGTCGTATTTGTCGTGTCCTGCACGGGTTATACAGGGAGTTAGTTACGTTTGTTGTCCGTTACTCACATTTCTCCTCCTCACGCAGCTCGCTATGACCTACCCTCTCCACCGAGTCCGGGAGGTGGCGTGGTGGAAAGAGGCGAAGGACTTATGCGAGAGGTTGTGTCATGTGACTGGGGGTGGGGTTTGGTGGCTGCACCCCTTGTCAAAGGGGGCTTATATGGCAGACATTTTGAAATGGTACTTATGATGCGTTGGTCCATGAAACTACTTAGAGGGATAGCGTAAAACTATAAACCAAATCACCGCAATGGGATCAAGGAATATACAACTCATGTAAAAAGCGTGGTGCGAGGTATTCTCAAGACTAAATGGCCGTAGGATATGTTGTCAGACACGTTGTTTATACATTGGTGTTTGGCAGACATATTGGAGTGGAGTGTACAATATGTTAGTTCACAAGATGAAAGAAAAATGGATCAATGATTAAAGAACGATGTCATAGTGATCTAGTGAGTAAATCCCATCGTATTAATACTAGTCAGTGTCTATAGTTCGGCCAATAATCGATGGAAGATTATATGTCGTACCAAATCAACATGTAAGGTGTAGGGAAAATCAATAATGTCTATTAGTGGAGGGTTGAACAAACGTGACCAATTCAATTCAGTGTGATCAATATCGAGTGGTGTTCATCACAGGACAGATTAGATCTTGATTGCACCCCAGGGAATATCGTCGTTAAGACCATTGTTATCAGTTGACAAGCGATGTATCCACTGCTGTTCTTTCGCAAAAAGACTCTGTTTAGTTATATTGGGATTCGCTTCTAGGATCAACCATTTAACTGAGTCTGGTGAGTGTTTGCGTTCAAGGAAGTGGGTACTTATTTTGGTGTTACTCTTGAGGCAACGAAAATTACTGCGATGTTCCGTGATGCGTAATTTAATAGGGCGAGTTGTCATCCCTATGTAGTAGAGGTTGCAGGGGCAAATTAAGAGATAACTGCAATTCGCAGTATTGCAGTTGGTATGTGCTCTCATTTCCCAGATAAAGGTATTATTCAGAGTTATAGTCTTGTGCGTAGATGTAAAGGTGCATGCACTGCATCCTCCACATGGGTAGTGTCCTTTAACCATGGGGAGTTGCCACAGTGTTCGCTGTGAAGTTTTTTCTTTGGGTTTAGGTCTAGTATTAATGAGCATGTCTTTGATATTTCTAGAGCGTCTGTATGCAAACCGGGGTAGTTCAATGTTCATAGAACCTGTATTGAGTATATTCCAGTGTTTTTTCAACACTTTGGTCAACTGGTTAGATGCTGGTGTAAACGTGGTAATACAAGTCAGTACCTCCGGATTGTTTTTAATTTTGTGTTCCAAGAGGCCCTCTCTGTGATTGTTCCGTGCCCGTTTTTTTGAAAGTGTAATACTCCTCTGATGGTATTTTCTTTCAGTCAAGTTTTTCTCAAGAATGGCTGCTTCACTTTTATATTCATCCAGTGTACAACAGTTCCTTCTTACTCTCAAAAATTGTCCGAAGGGCAGGTTTTCCTTGAGAGATTTAGGATGGTGACTATTGAAGTGAAGTAAGCTATTGCGGTCAGTAGCTTTCCTAAACATAGTGGTAGTAAGATCACCCTGTGTGATTTTAATAGTCAGATCCAGGAACGCTATCTGGGAGGGGGACGCCGTAATAGTGAAATTAAGGTAAGGATTTAGATTGTTAATCCATCCAAAGAAGTTACCATAACTGTTATGGTCTCCTGTCCAGAAGATCAGGATGTCGTCAATGAAACGTTTCCATAAAAGGATATGGTTCCGGTAGGGGTTAGTTTCATTGAAGATGTGTGTTTCCTCAAATGCTGCCATGTAGAGGCAGGCCACACTAGGAGCAAAGGTACTCCCCATGGAAGTACCTTGCGTCTGATGGTACAGTTGACCCTTGAATTCAAAAAAGTTTTCAGTCAGTGCCAGTGTAGCGCACTCCATGATGAATGAGGGTGGGGTAGGTGACCCCTCGAGGGATGAGTTCAAAACTTCCTCGATCACATCTAGAGTGGCCCTCTGTGGGATGTTAGTGTAGAGGGCTACGACATCTAGAGTGATGAGGAAGTTGATTGTGTTAGTGTTCTGAAACTGATCCAGTTGACGTAGTATATCCGTGGTGTCTTGGATGTATGATGGTATTAGTTTTACTAGAGGTTGGAGGAAATGATCACAAAATTGTGATAAAGGTTCAAGAATGGAATCAATCCCTGATACTATCGGGCGCCCTGGTATTGGTGTAGTCCCCTTGTGGATCTTTGGTAAGATGTAAAAGTAGGGAGTCCTAGGTTCTTTCTTGATAAGAAAGCAGTCCTCCTTCTTACTTAACCAACCTTGACTCTCTGCAGAGTCAACCAGACCCGTCATAGTCTTCTCGAGACGTTCAGTTGGATTCCGGGATATGGGTGTATAGTACTTCCTGTCCCCCAGTTGTCTTAGGCACTCCGTATCGTAGTCTGTAGTTGCCAATATGACTGTGGCACCGCCCTTATCAGCCTGTTTGATGGTAATAGTAGTGTCATTGGCAAGTGTTTCAATTGCCTGCATCTCTTGTTTAGTGATATTATTGAAATGCTTATTTTTTGTCATAGCTTTCACATCTTTGAGTACTGCTTGTTCGTGGGTCAAAACCTCATTGGGTACCATCCCACTCTGGGGAGTAAAGGAGGAAGGGTTGTGTAAACCCGAATCTTCATCAGGAGTGTATTCCTTCCCCTCAAAGAAAAATTTGAGGTGGATTTTACGGAAAAATTGGTGCAATTCACAAGTTTGTGAAAAGGGATCGACTCGGGGGGTAGGAACAAATCCTAGTCCTTTCTGGAGGATATCGTTTTCTGTCTTGGTTAATTGTCTAGATGACAAATTTACTACTAGGTTTGTTTTCTGTTGGCCTGGCTCCTGGTTTCCATTCCTGGTTGAGCAGGTTCTTCCCATTGTACTCTTTTTTCCTGTTGGGTACCTCTTTTTCGCCCTCGCCCTCTGCCCCAACCTCTGCCTAAAAAAGGCTGGCGCATGCCATGGGGTGCCAACTGAGGTGGATACTGAGGGCCAAACTGTGGAGGTCCTTGAGGAAACATTGGGTATTGCCAGAAAGGAGGTCCCTGGTAGAGTGGTGGTGGGTAGGTGTTATAACCCTGCCTACCTCTCTTACCTCTGTATTGATTGGGTCCCATATTTTCTGTACTAGAGTCGCTGTTATTCGATGAACTCCTCTTTGAAGAATTTGAGCTAGTAACAGATGAGTAGTTGGTATTGGCCGGGACATAATCAGCTTTAAGGTAAGGGTATGCCTTTTCTTTATCAAACCGTTTAATATCCTTTTGTAGCTTAACCACTTTCTGCTTCATGAGATATTCTTTATGTTCAGCAATCTCATTGTTAAGCTCCATCAGTTTAGTTTTAAAGGTGGGGCCTGAGTTGTTGTGTTTTAAGGTACTCTCGGTGGCTTGCATTCGAACGAGTAGTTCGTTAGCCAGCCTTTTAGCCGTGTTTACAATTAAAATGAGAAGATCTCTGGTGCACTTCCAGGATATTTGCGACCATTCAATTTTGAATTGGCCATCTTCCCAGAATATCCTAGGGAAGTTTTTTACTATAAGGCCATTTGGTGAGATATTTGCCCTAAAGTATTCAGCCATGAGTGCACCGTGTAAGGTAATCCTTACCCATTCTCTCCTCATGTCCGATAGTAATTGCCAATCTCCTGATTGGCTTCCAGTCGCGATCTCATTGTCAAAGCCCAGAATAGAGGGGGTCCGGAGTATTTCCGCTGCATGGTCCTCACCATAACTCAAGCCCTGGCCTTCCATAGGTATTTGGCTGGGGTTAAGTTGGGGGTGGTAAAATCCGTTCTCAGTAGAGAGGTAACCACTCCAATAAAGTGGTATATTGAATAGAGTATCCGGGGGATAGAACCGCTCTCACCCACCAGTAGAATGTCCCACGGGGTTAAGCCATGCAAGAACTAGAATACAAAAAGAGGGGCAAGAGAGGCCTTTTCCATTCACACGGGAATGGGAGGTCCAGTAGGAACAGGGGCCCCTAGTACAATGATTACAAAAGGTGTTCCTATAGTTCCTCAGAATTAGAGTAGAGTCAAAACGAAGGCTAAATCCAGTTTAGTACACCATGTGGACATGGATGGAAATCCATATGTTGGATTTTAATGCCCTCACACACCCTTTCAGGTGTCATGCTTCATCATATGGGCTGCTCCTCATCGGGCCGGCGGTGCAATGCCCAACGGGCTACCTTAAAAGGGGCACTTTGACGGAGATCTTCTATCCAACTGCCGTATGGTGAAGTGCGGGTGTGGGGCCTGGATAATGTAGATGTATGTTAGTGTGGTTAAAATAAGGTCAGGAGTGCCTGGTGAAAATTAATTTTATTCTGATGGCCTCCTACCCTAAATTAAAAGCGTGTAGACATGGCACTTATTTGAGTATAATGTCTCGTATTAAGGTGTCATGTAATTATAAGGAGTCGGTCAACATGTTTCTCGCCTTGAGTAGGTATACTCGCGATTCGTCAGGACCTTTAGAAAAAAACTATCTACATTTGATAAACTAATAAAGTTAGGGTTATTTACAACCTAAATGTTATGTTCTAACACAATACCTGTTAATGTCAGGAGCTACCTGAAAAGAAAAAAGGTATGGTAAAACATATACATGGGTACATATTGTATGGAACAATTAGTGAGAGAGCCTTCAGTGTGACTCACACTCTTTAACTTGATCAAAAGTGGTGATGTGTCGCAAAATTCATCAGGACTTAAAGAACAAAGTAGTGGTGAATCCCCACGGTGAGCTAAAGTGACTACTCACCAGTGTGGAAATCCTGTTTAAAAGCATCAGAAAATACACACATGTGTGACTCACCCTATTCAGTCATTGTCCAGACATCAACAGTGCTCGGTGGACTGTACATGAGTGTGAATTCATCAATGTTTAGGACTTTAATCAAGTTAAAGAGTGTGAGTCACACTGAAGGCTCTCTCACTAATTGTTCCATACAATATGTACCCATGTATATGTTTTACCATACCTTTTTTTCTTTTCAGGTAGCTCCTGACATTAACAGGTATTGTGTTAGAACATAACATTTAGGTTGTAAATAACCCTAACTTTATTAGTTTGTCAAATGTAGATAGTTTTTTTCTAAAGGTCCTGATACGAGACATTATACTCAAATAAGTGTCATGTCTACACGCTTTTAATTTAGGGTAGGAGGCCATCAGAATAAAATTAATTTTCACCAGGCACTCCTGACCTTATTTTAACCACACTAACATGCATCTACATTATCCAGGCCCCACACCCGCACTTCACCATACGGCAGTTGGATAGAAGATCTCCGCCAAAGTGCCCCTTTTAAGGGAGCCCGTTGGGCATTGCACCGCCGGCCCGACGAGGAGCAGCCTATATGATGAAGCATGACACCTGAAAGGGTGTGTGAGGGCATTAAAATCCAACATATGGATTTCCATCCATGTCCGCATGGTGTACTAAACTGGATTTAGCCTTCGTTTTGACTCTACTCTAATTCTGAGGAACTATAGAAACACCTTTTGTAATCATGGTACTAGGGGCCCCTGTTCCTACTGGACCTCCCATTCCTGTGTGAATGGAAAAGGCCTCTCTTGTCCCTCTTTTTGTATTCTAGTTCTTGCACGGCTTAACCCCGTGGGACATTCTACTGGTGGGTGAGAGCAGTTCTATCCCCCGGATACTCTATTCAATATACCACTTTATTGGAGTGGTTACCTCTCTACTGAGAACTGATTTTACCACCCCCAACTTAACCCCAGCCAAATACCTATGGAAGGCCAGGGCTTGAGTTATGGTGAGGACCATGCAGTGGAAATACTCCGGACCCCCTCTATTCTGGGCTTTGACAATGAGATCGCGACTGGAAGCCAATCAGGAGATTGGCAATTACTATCGGACATGAGGAGAGAATGGGTACGGATTACCTTACACGGTGCACTCATGACTGAATACTTTAGGGCAAAAATCTCACCAAATGGCCTTATAGTAAAAAACTTCCCAAGGATATTCTGGGAAGATGGCCAATTCAAAATTGAATGGTCGCAAATATCCTGGAAGTGCACCAGAGATCTTCTCATTTTAATTGTAAACACGGCTAAAAGGCTGGCTGACGAACTACTCGTTCGAATACAAGCCGCTGAGAGTACCTTAAAACACAACAACTCAGGCCCCACCTTCAAAACTAAACTGATGGAGCTTAACAATGAGATTGCTGAACATAAAGAATATCTCATGAAGCAGAAAGTGGTTAAGATACAAAAGGATATTAAACGGTTTGATAAAGAAAAGGCATACCCTTACCTTAAAGCTGATTATGTCCCGGCTGTAAGAAAGTGGGTTTCTGTTGCAGTAACCCCCCCTTTTTTGCCTAATAGCTGATGCACTTTTCCTTGTTGTGCCCTGGGCTCCTGCCAATCAGGTGCCCAGGGCCTGTGTTCCTTCCCTAAAAACTGCCTAACAGCCAAAACCCAAATTGGCGAACCCTGGCCACATGTCAGCCCCTGGTAAATGGTACCCTAGGTACCCAGGGCCTTGTGACCAGGGAAGGCCTCTAAGGGCTGCAGCACTCATTGTGCCACCCTTAGAGTCCCTGTACCCTAACACACACCCACTGCTCTTGCAGGCTGAGTGTCTGGATACAAGACAAAACAGAGAGTCGACATGGCACACATCCCTGTGTGCCATGCCCACTACCTACACTGCCCTGGCATACATCAGCCACCCCTCTAGCTGGGTGCCCTATGCCAGTGGTGTGGGCACAGAGGCAGGAGCCCTGTGCCCCTACAGTACCCAGGTCCATTCCTGGGTCCTGTAAGTGCAGTGCTGCCAGCTAAGAGTATATGGTGCTGGGAGCTTGTCAAACACGAACTCCACAGCATCATAATGGCAGCACTGAAGACTGAGAAGTTTGGTATCAAACTGCTCAGCACAATAAATCCACACTGATGCCAGTGTGTGATTTAATGTACAAAGCACCACAGAGGGCATCTTAGAGAGGCCCCCTGACACCTAAACCTACAATCCACGTCTGTTCTGAGGCTGCCTAGGCTGCCACACAGCAGACATGTTGCTGGACCCCTGGGTAGGAGAGCCCCTGCTCTCCTGGGTCTGCAACAATGCACATCCTGGGCGAGGTGCTAAATCTCCTCCCCCAGGATGGGCAGGGGGAAGCTTAAAAGGCATGCCGCCTCTGTGAGCTTCCCCAGGCCATGGCAACCCCCCACTCTGGCGGGAGGCTTGGCCGGAAACCCCAAATAAGGACAGGGGATGTGCCAGCCTGCCAACCCCACCCCTCAGGTGGGGGAGGCGAGGTGAAGCACATCTCCGGGCTCTCGCCATTTTGAAGATGGGAAGCCCTGCCCAATCAGGACTAGGCTCCTGCCCCCCTCCCACAGGAGAGAGGCAGGATAGGGGGTGTACCCACCCCAGGACAGGGACCCATTGGCCCCTGCCCTTCACCTACCTGTAACGCCCCTAAATCTAGTATTTAGGGACACCCTGAACCTTTCTTCCCCAGATCCCAGATTCAAAACTACAAAGAAGAGCAAGATGAAAGAAGACCTGCCCTGCAGCTGCTAAAAAGAGGAAGACACCAACTGCTTTGGCCCCAGCCCTACCGGCCTGTTGACCCTCGAACCTGCCCCTGCTCCAACCCGGCATCTCTTGTGGCCAGCAACCTCACAAACCCCGTAGGACCTGGCTACCTTTTGGCTCTAAGCCCCTGGGACTCCCATGAGTAGAGGCTCTACTCAAAACCTACCTCTAATCCCTGGCAGCAGCCCGGAACCGCGAACCCAGCACACTCTGCACCAGTCAAGCCTGGCCAGTGCCGGAGTGAACAAAGACCCTGAGGACGACCCCACGGCGACTGTGACCCCGAGTCCGGCACCCAAGGACCTCCCTCGACACTCCTGAAGAAGCCTGCAGCCTCAGAACAAGGTGCCCCCCCAACCGCGATCATCAGAGGGTAAGATTTCCCGACATCAAAAGGCACCCCTGCACGCGGCGCCCCACGGCCCCCTGTGCCCAATCCAGGGGTACCTACGTATCCTCCAACTACCCAACTTACCTCTCGAAGTGGTGGTGGCACCTGAAGAGTCCTCGTCCCCGAGCTTGCAGTCTTTTTCTAAACCGGAGATTTCCCATTGAAATCCATTGAGCGCCCGAAGGCTCAAAAGCACTGTGCACCCAGCGGCCCGAGTGGCCCTGGCAGTGAAAACTCTACACCTACCTACTTCCCCACTTGCCCTGAGTAAGTGACCAGGAGCCCAGCTCCCACAGCCGCGTGGCTTGCCAGTCAGCAGCCACCAACCAAGGCCCCCCTATCCCTCATAGGATAACATTGGGCCTAACTCTCTCTGCACCCGGCCGCCCTAGAGCCGCTGAGGGTGAACCAACTGTACCTACCTGACCCTGGGGGACCCCTGAGTCTATGCACAGAACCTCAACTCTGCCAGTCGAGTACTTACCCTTAAACCGCAAACTCTATTTTCCTCATAGGGTAACATTGACTGGCTTTTTCCTGAAATTTCTTCTGTGTGGACTTTTCAAATCTTAAAATATTCACCAAAAATCAGCCGAGTAACGAAAACGAAATTACTCACCTGCTCTTGGGTGAGCGCCCAGTGCTGGATCTTGGTGCCCAGCACTGACTCTGAAAAATACTTACAACTGTACTTACCCTTAACTCAATTTTCTTCCATAGGAAACCATTGACTGTTTTTCTGTGAAATTTCTTCTAAGTGTCGATTTCTGCAATCTTTAAATATTCTTCAAAAATCGTATGATATCTGACAACGTAATTACTTACCTGTTTTGGATAAAGGTCCCAGTACTGAGTCTAAGCACCCAGTACTGGATTACAAAAGTAACGAGAACATACTGTACCTGTAACCTGAATTTTCTTCCATAGGGAATCATTGACTGTTTTCTTTGAAATATTTTCTGTCAACTTTTAAAATAGCTATATATTGTTTAAAAATCATTACAGTAATTAAGTCGACTTTCATCACTTGATTCTGAGTACTGACCCAGGACTGAATCTAGGATCCAGTCCTGGAATTCCAAAAGTAATCTAAAAAGTAATCTGTAACAAATAACTTGAATTTATCATTGAGCTCAATGCATTGTTGTGTTTAAAATAGAGTTGCCTATTGCAACCACTTGTAACTGTTTACAAAAGCCAATTGCATATTGCAAAAGTATTTATATAAAGCATCTCATTCTGAGAAAGTATATTTTAATTCCAATTGTTGGTTCTAAAATAAAACAAGCATATATTTTTTTTTATATATAAACAATTGGCCTAGAGTTCAGTTATTGAGTGTGTGAGACCATTTGCTGACTGAGTGTGTACAACAAATGCTTTACACTGTCCTCTGATACTGCCTTACTGCTCGACCAAGCTACCACTTTAGAGAGTAAGGTTATATCTAACTTTAGCCTCTGTGAAACCTTTGGGGACTGTGGACTCTGTACACCCTGTACCTATTAAGGAACAGTATATACAGAGCCACTTTCTCCCACCGGCCAATACCAGCTACTCATATGATACTAGCTCAAATTCTACAAAGAGGAGTTCATCGAATAACAGCAACTCTAGTACAGAAAATATGGGAACCAATCAATACAGAGGTAAGAGAGGTAGGCAGGGTTATAACACCTACCCACCACCACTCTACCAGGGACCTCCTTTCTGGCAATACCCAATGTTTCCTCAAGGAACTCCACAGTTTGGCCCTCAGTATCCACCTCAGTTTGCACCCCAGGGCATGCGCCGGCCTTTTTTAGGTTGGGGCAGAGTGCGAGGGCGAAAAAGAGGTACCCAACAGGAAAAAAGAGTACAATGGGAAGAACCTGCTCAACCAGGAATGGAAACCAGGAGCCAGGCCAACAGAAAACAAACCTAGTAGTAAATGTGTCATCTAGACAATTAACCAAGACAGAAAACGATATCCTCCAGAAAGGACTAGGATTTGTTCCTACCCCCGAGTCGATCCCTTTTCACAAACTTGTGAATTGCACCAATTTTTCCGTAAAATCCGCCTCAAATTTTTCTTTGAGGGGAAGGAATACACTCCTGATGAAGATTCGGGTTTACACAACCCTTCCTCCTTTACTCCCCAGAGTGGGATGGTACCCAATGAGGTTTTGACCTACGAACAAGCAGTACTCAAAGATGTGAAAGTTATGACAAAAAATAAGCATTTCAATAATATCACTAAACAAGAGATGCAGGCAATTGAAACACTTGCCAATGACACTACTATTACCATCAAACAGGCTGATAAGGGCGGTGCCACAGTGATAATGGCAACTACAGACTACGATACGGAGTGCCTAAGACAACTGGGGGATAGGAAGTACTATACACCCATATCCCGGAATCCAACTGAACGTCTCGAGAAGACTATGACGGGTCTGGTTGACTCTGCAGAGAGTCAAGGTTGGTTAAGTAAGAAGGAGGCCTGCTTTCTTATCAAGAAAGAACCTAGGACTCCCTACTTTTACATCTTACCAAAGATCCACAAGGGGACTACACCAATACCAGGGCGCCCGATAGTATCAGGGATTGATTCCATTCTTGAACCTTTGTCACAATTTTGTGATCATTTCCTCCAACCTCTAGTAAAACTAATACCATCATACATCCAAGACACCACGGATATACTACGTCAACTGGATCAGTTTCAGAAGACTAACACAATCAACTTCCTCATCACTCTAGATGTCGTAGCCCTCTACACTAACATCCCACAGAGGGCCACTCTAGATGTGATCGAGGACGTTTTGAACTCATCCCTCGAGGGGTCACCTACCCCACCCTCATTCATCATGGAGTGCGCTACACGGGCACTGACTAAAAACTTTTTTGAATTCAAGGGTCAACTGTACCATCAGACGCAAGGTACTTCCATGGGGAGTACCTTTGCTCCTAGTGTGGCCTGCCTCTACATAGCAGCATTTGAGGAAACACACATCTTCAATGAAACTAACCCCTACCGGAACCATATCCTTTTATGGAAACGTTTCATTGACGACATCCTGATCTTCTGGACAGGAGACCATAACAGTTATGGTAACTTCTTTGGATGGATTAACAATCTAAATCCTTACCTTAATTTCACTATTACGGCGTCCCCCTCCTAGATAGCGTTCCTGGATCTGACTATTAAAATCACACAGGGTGATCTTACTACCACTATGTTTAGGAAAGCTACTGACCGCAATAGCTTACTTCACTTCAATAGTCACCATCCTAAATCTCTCAAGGAAAACCTGCCCTTCGGACAATTTTTGAGAGTAAGAAGGAACTGTTGTACACTGGATGAATATAAAAGTGAAGCAGCCATTCTTGAGAAAAACTTAACTGAAAGAAAATACCCTCAGAGGAGTATTACACTTTCAAAAAAACGGGCACGGAACAATCACAGAGAGGGCCTCTTGGAACACAAAATTAAAAACAATCCGGAGGTACTGACTTGTATTACCACGTTTACACCAGCATCTAACCAGTTGACCAAAGTGTTGAAAAAACACTGGAATATACTCAATACAGGTTCTATGAACATTGAACTACCCCGGTTTGCATACAGACGCTCTAGAAATATCAAATTCTGGGGGGTGGGGGTTGAACATGCATTTGATGCATGCGTTTCAATGCACAACGTGGCAAGCACCGCGCAGTGCCTGTCACGTTGTGCATTGAAAGGCACAACTTGCTTTTGTGGCATTGCGGCAGGCGGTGGTCATGAATGCGGGATGCGCCCGCCAGTGTGGCGGACACATCCTAATTGTAGATGCGGGACCGTCGCATGCATTGCGGGCTGTCCCATTTCCCGAGGGCCGCCCGCCATACTAATGACCCCCAAAGTCTTCTGGCAGCGAACTACCCCTGCACATCTGTCAGAGCCCCAAATTCCAAAACCTGGTCCACTTTGAGTGTCTCATCCTCCTCTTCTTCTGGAGCAGGAGCGATGGACACCATGGCAGTACCTTCTGAGAGTCTTCCCTAATCCGCTTACTACAAGCTCCGGGTCTTGGCAAATCTAGGATGGTCCTAGCCTCTTCCTGAGAGTGGTGCAAATCTGTGCTCTGCTCACCTTAGCTTATATAGCCCAAGCCCTGTACTCTTCTGGTCTTTGTATTAATTCAGGAGCTATCAAATCATCATTCAACAGACATCCAGCACTTTACTTCTCTATCACACCTCCATCAACCATGGCCAACTTGCCATTGATTTTTGCCTCACCTCTGCAAATTTGGTACTCCATGTCCTCCCTACTGGGTGCCAAATGTGTGCAATTGGCACCAGAGAGACTCTCAGTGGATTTGAGATACTTCCTCTCAACTATAGTCCTTTATCTCTTAGGGCAGAACCCCTCCTTCCATTGATACTAGATTCCACTAGTGTATGTTCTTCAGAGCACATCCCTTTCCCAAATGTCCATTGCTACTAGGTAGAGGGCAACAGGGGTCTCTGGGATACCTTCTCTCATAATCAACACACTTGCTGTCATGGGTGCAGCTGGTTCAGGGTCTTTCACCTGCCAGACGCTTTTGGAATATCCCTCCTTGTTACACGTACAACAAGTAATTTCTTTAGGCTTGGAATAACCTTCCTATTCTCCTTTCCCCCTGTGTTGTTCCTGACCCTGAAGCCAGTTCTCTTTGCGCTTCTCTCCTCCCTTTGAACCATTGGGAAGTGCCATGATACTTACCTTCCTAGTATGGGACCAGTCTGTGGAGTGTTCCTCTCTCCCTTTGGCTTAGAGCCATGCTGCTTTGTAAACCCCGTTAGCAAACACCTTATCAGCTAACACTGTAAGTTTCTCTCAAAAACTTTTGTGAAATCTCTTCTTCAGCCTTAGTATTCTGGAGGGCCAATGGCAAGTAGAGGGTCTCAGCTAGCCTTAACTCACCCAAGGGAATAACTCCTGGAGTTGGTCACAGGGTACACTGGAATTCAGCTGCAGTGATTGCCTTGGGGCAAGTATTAGAAATCAAATTTGGATACACACAAAAGGTGTCCCTAAGGAAAACCTGCATGAAGGGGATAATGAGCGACTGACAACACAGTTCTTTCTCCGTGGGTTCCTATCATGGTACTATCCCATGCATCCATTACAGTTTATTCCCCCCACCCCCTGCTTGACTGACTGTCTTTTACAAAACTCAGAAGGACCTACTTGTCTCTGTTCCAGGCAGCCCTCCACATGGGCGTCTCCAAGCAGGGGTTGGCGGGTGTGTGGGGGAGCGCTTTCCTCCCCCTGGATTTTTCACTTGCCCTTTAATGACTCTGCCCCTGCCCTTTGACATTGGCAAAACGAGTCAAAGGATGGATGAAGTTAAAATTATACCCACCCCCGGAAATATTTCTGTGGATGCCCATAGCCCTCCACCCTCTTTTCAAACACAGATCTGTTGAAAGATCTAAGCAGATGGTTTCAAGGTCTACCCCCACTAACCTTGGATTTTGCCATATAATTAGCAGGTCCTAATGTAAACAAGCTGTACCTATTGCTTTGTTACTGAAAGTTGAAACTGGGTTTTGCAGGATCTCACACTACTTGCCACCAATTGTCAGATCGTGTTTGGAGTGCCACGGTGTGGGCATGAGCTACTGTAACTCAAATCTGGGGGTTCATGTTTTTGCCTCCGTTGTCCTTGACACCATTCTACAATGGCTCTGCAAACTGGGAAAGGTATAACTTCTTCATCACTTGTCACTTGAGTGCTTGGGCTCAGAGCTCAAGCATAACATAATGTGTATTTGTAAAGCATACGCTCACCTAGAAGGGTATCTTGACGCTGAATAACAGATTGTTACCCAGCTCAATGATATTCAAACATCACGCAATAATACATTAACAACACATGTTCAGCCCAGTGCTTCTCTTTTACGAAATAATTTGTTTTGCACACTACAGTAAATTAGTACACTCTTACGACAAAAGGCGTTATCAGGCATTGCTGTGCCTCTATCCGCCATCTCTCCTAATTTGTCCTCTTGATCCAGGCTTGGTTCCCCCTCCCCTGGGTCTAGGTGGCTCCCCCCTTTGGGTAAGAGTTAATTGCCTGATTATGGCTTGGGTGCAGTATCTCTCCTGAAGGTATTGTGCTTACTCTTTACTTCCCACTCTCAGTTTTTAGTCTTCACACATATGGTATATTAGTCTTCATGAATCTTTGCAGTTGTCCGGCTCTCTTTCTCAAACTCACTTGCACCCTCTCCCCTGAGAAGAGATGCACCGGCCAGCAGTATTGTTTATGCACCAAGCTACGTCTGCTGGGCCTACACTCTTGCAGTGTACCTGACAGGTTCAGAGTCTTCAGTCTAGGTCTAAGAGTCACAGCAGTTTGGGGCCTTGGTGACATTTGCAGGTGCCGCCTCTTCCGTATGCTCAAGACATAGGTAGGTGTAGCCCTACATGGGATGGGAGATGCTGCCACACATGGTCTGGTTATTCAGGGCAGATGCTGCTACTCACAAACAAGCCATTGCTTTGGGGCAGATGAAGCTTAAGGAAATGATCATCTTTTGACATGGTTCACCCCAAATATTTTTTCCCCTATCTGTTTTGCCGACCTTAGAATTCAGGTCACTTGACCTCAGCTAAACAGGAGTAAAGGGCCTGCGCTCCCCTTTAAACATCAGAAAACAAGGTCATGGATGCATTGCTTGAATTGATCTCATCCACTGGCAATCGCTCTGCCCACATCCCAATCCATTGTTTTCCAGCCACCATACCACCACAGTTTGGACCCAACCATATGCAAATCAGTCTTTACCCTGCTCCTGTGGGAACAGTCCAGCCTGAACAGCCAGGCCAAATCCTTTCTAAAACGGAACACAAGCAACCCAGGACCGATTTTTCCCTCATTATCAGTAAGGTATAGCTTGGTTCCAGGTACACAGTGAGCACACCACCCACATTTGGGCATATCCATCACACTTAGGGCAGCAAAAAACAAAGTGATATACGGAATACTTAAATTAATTTCAGCCAATGGCGATCACTCGGGCCGCGCTCCCACAGCCGTGTCCGCTGCAGGTAAGAGCGGTGGGTCGGGCTTGGTGGGGGATTTCGAGAGATGACCACAAAGGATAATTAAATAAACAATTAATTTTCCCTTGCGGTCGTCTCTCAAAATCACAGCCAGCCAGCCCCACCGCTCTTACCTGCAGTGGCCGCGGTTGGCGTCCCAATCCATCCTTTTTTGCCCACCATGCCACCTGAGTTTGGACTCAGTCATATGCAAATCAGTCTAGACCCTGCGCCAGTGGGAACAATCCAGCTCAAAGTGCCAGGTACTCAAAGACCATTATTGTGAACTAATCCCTGCCAACTCATCATTCAATATCAATGGATTCTAATGGCACCCTCCACTATAGGGCATCTTGTTTCTCATGTTTTGCTGCATCACTGTAGCTAAAAGCATAAACATTTTAAATGATTTCTAATTCTGTACACTCTGTTCTGAATGTTGCGCATTTGGGACCATCACATTTCCCTGCATTTGTGGAACAACTTTCCCTTGAATCCTATTTGGTGTCATCCTCTTCCAGTGTCCGATCTTCCCACAGAAGTGACACACTGGGTTTTTCTTTATCATTTCAACATTCACATTCATACCATCATTATTCACCATCCCTCTTCCACCTCCTTGCATCTGCATTGCCCCATTTCCCATCTGTACACCTTGCATTTGATTCGTTCCAGGTCAAAGAAACTTAATAATTGTATTATTTGGTTTCAGGACCCTTTCTCAAATCATTTTGTCTGGACAATCATCAGCTTTTTCTTAAACGTTTCCTGGTTCACATCAAAATAATCACTACTATAATATGCCAGTTTCAGGATTTCATCTAGGACATTTGTCTTCCAACACAATTCACTCAACTGAATATTGCTACTAATCTCAGGTCTCTAATCCGCCCTGAAAGTAAACATGAATCTACTGACACCATTTTTTTCAGGGTTGTCGACTCCAATATGTTTCTTGAAAATCTGCATACACCTCTAACAAAAAGCATGCACTGACTCTTTGGCTCATGGAATGTTCAAAATCTTTAACCAATTTCTATCTTTTTCAGGACCTTGCTCAATCACCTTTTGGCATATCTCAGCTACCTCGTCTGCAGGAGCTTTATTAGGAGGCACCCTATTCAGTTCCTATGTGAGCCATCCAACTATAACCTTACAGTCTGCCCACAAATCACTAGTAACCACAATTACAAACAGTGAATTCAAAGCAGTTCACAACACCTGTGAAATGTTTGTCAACCTGTGTACTTCGATATATCACCTTCCTGGTTCTTCTCAAAATTTCAGAAAACTATTAGTAAAAGCTTGTGTACATAGCACATCCACCAAATTCTTTCTGTGAGCTTCTCTTGCAGGAAATTTCAACACCTTTCCTGTCGCTACTTCGGAATCACTAACTAAACCTCTTGCCCCGCCTGCAATCTCTTTTGATTTCTCTTTACTTGCTGTCTCTCTTTTCCATCTTTCTTGATATTTCTTTCAATTACTCCATTCTCTTGTTTTCTCATTAAAATCTTTTATATGAGCTCTCAAGGCAATCAAGCCCCTTTCCTAAATTTCACCATGAGTTAAATCAATTGTATTATTTAATGTCAACTTCTAATTCATAAGCTAACACCTCTAATTTATCATGTGCTTCATTTGTACATCTGGCTGCTTCTTTAATCAAATATCTAATTTCATCTGCATTGTAGGTTAACAGCCTGTTTAATTCAATGTCTCCATGTAATATTTCAGCTAAATTCAATGTTCAATATTCAAAATTCCAATGTTAATTTGTTTAGGATCCTCTTCAACTACCATCTTTATTAAAAGTGTGGCAGTCAGTATTTGAACACCAGCCTGTGTATCTCTGCTTGTATTGGTCACTGCTGTAATTCCCGTCTCAGTTAGTGCACTCTGTTCCACTACAGGAGTGGCAAAAATCTGTACAACTGTACCACCATCTTCCCCGGCACCGGTATCAGTTTCTGAAATAGTAATAGTACTAGTTCCACCACTTGTCTCTGTTGCTCTAGCTGTGTATGTAGGAGGTCTAGAATTAAAAAGATCATTTATAAAATGATCCTCCTCATCAGAATTACTTGTCTGCTTCTCTCCTTAGTTTGTCTTGTCCTTGTCATTTGTTTCCTTAACTATAGCAGGGAAAGGGTTTCACACACTCAATCATATTCTCCCTCTAGCTTTTCTCCTGCTGGTCCTAATTACTTTCAAGGCAATGTCTAAATGAATTATACAGCTGTTTTGTCATTTTCTTTCTCTCCTCTGTTGCCATCCGATCCCATTTCGCATGCTTTGGCAAAGGGGAAGGGGTCCCTTGAGGACCCCTTCCCCTTTGCAAATGCATTACCACCTACTTGAAGTAGGTGGTAATTGCGCGTGTTTTGCGACCACAACAGCGGTCACAAAACATTAATACATTGTTTTGAGACTCCCTATTTGGAAGGGAACACCCCTTCCAAATAACGAGTCGCAAAACCTATTTAGCTAAATATTGCGACTTGCTAAATAGGCTATGTACAGGGCCCAATATGTTTTTGCATGCGCAAACGGGTTCTCAAAACTGTTTGCGCATGCAAAAACAGGTCGTGCATCTGGCCCCTGGTGTTAAAAGTAGCATTTAATGGAAATTGCAAAGCTTTGTCAGATCCAGTATAGTCATGTGTGGTATCCTTCCTGCTTTTGCCATTGTAAGTAACCACTGGCTGTGTTCTCCACAAGTCGAACACTGCTGGTGAAGGGTTCCAGTGAAAATGTTAGTATTTGAATAAGTGAGTGGTTGGAGAGAGAAGCCAAAGGAAGGAGGCTGAGGTGTACAACTGACCTTAATAAAGAAGCTTGGGCCCGATTCACAAAAGCAATCTGAGACTAAATCCTAACTTGATGACTTTCGGTATTCACAAAAGGCATTTAGGAGTAGTAAAGTTAGGATTTGGAGGAGTGTGGCTCAATGGTTAGAGCGGCAGACCCTGAAGCAGAGTTCTGGCCAGGGACCAGGGTTCGATTCCTACCTCGGCGGGGCTCGGGCTCAATTTCCTCGGACCTGTCTATTCTCGCCTCGGTGCCTATTCTAATCACGGGCCCCAAGCTGCAACTCTGGGCAATAGCTTGCTTAGCCTCCGCACCGGCCCCAACAGCGCTAAGGATGCCTGGCTTCACCCTGGGGGTGCCCAGGAGTGGACACTTCACAGGGAAAGCCAGGAGGGGTTCCACAGTGGTATGAGTATCAGCGCCAGGAAACCGCAAAGGCGACACCGCAAGGTGGCCGTCTGGTGACAGTGCGCTCTATAAGTACCTTGACATTTACATTTACATTTACATTCCTAACTTTACTACTCCCAAATGCCTTTTGTGAATACCGAAAGTCATAAAGTTAGGATTCTGGCTCAGATTACTTTTGTGAATCGGGCCCTACAATATTTCATCATTTAACTGCGTGATGTTCATCTTTACAATGGCCACGACAGGAAACTATCATGGATGGTACAAATTTTGAACATCTCGAACACCTCAACTACACTAGCTCGAAGTAAAAGACTGGCTTTCCTCTTGATTACATAAGGATTCAAGTAAGAGTATTACCCCGATTTATGTCCGATGCATGTTACTGCTGCTGGCGCTGTATTATAGGTCACTTTAAACTCAAAATACCAGCGTGTTCAGGCTGAACCTCACTGATACAATGTAGGGGCAGGTGGCAAGGGAGGCATCTGCTACTAACATGTTGCTGAGGAAAAGATCAAGAGATCAAGAGATCACGCGAGACTAAAAGCAAGGAAAGGTTTGTGCTGGCCTGGGTGGAGAGCTAATGGGTAATAGCGCTTGAGCGCCCCCTCGAGCCTACATTGTATTACAGGCCCCACCGCGCTCGTGATCAGCTGCCCTAGCACATTTGCCTTGAAGTGTCTTGAGCCTCCATTGTATCGAATGCCCCACCACGCTCGTGATCAGCCACCCGAGTGTGTTTATTTTAGAGTGTCGTCGGAGAGCGTTCACCCTGTTGCAACGCAGCAGTTCAGGGTTGAGCACTAAGTAAACGCTACATATCAAAGAAGTTTTACACACTGCCACTTCAAAAGTGCTTCTACATGGTCTTCAGAGAATTTTCTGCCATGACGAGGGAAGGAATCTGTCAAACCCAACACATTCTGTGTCCTGCATCTCACAAGGGGATACTTCTGGAGCCCTTCATTTAACCGTGTTTGAGTCGAACTCTGCGATTGGCTCGTATCTTCAATACTCTGCGATTGGTTAGTGTTTCCAGTTGTTCTCCACTGATATTGGCTCACACTGCCAATCCTGATCTAGTGATTTGATTGGACCTTATGGCAAAACTTGCCTAGCCACGTTGCCATTAACTCTCTTCTGTGTTTGGCAGCCATATTGTAATGTTATAATATATATTTCTTGCAGGTGTGTACTTGGGTATTGATAGCGGTAAATTAGCTTAGCTGTCTAGATTTATTTATGTGTACTGTGTTTTTTCCTTAAATAAATGTAATTGCAAAAAAGTTAAAAGGGCAATGCAGAACATCTCTCCGCCTACATTTTTCCTTATTTGTCCAGGTGATCCACCTATACCATGGAAAAAATTGAAAAATGTCTTTTCACACTATCCTCTAGTTTGTGGGACCAATCTCAGTGTAGAGCGGAAAACATCGTTCTTAATACACTGTTTAGGCCCAGAGGGTCAAGAGATTTTTTAATATTTGCCTTACTTATCTGCAGAGGAAATGGAGGAGATAAATAATTTTGACATTTGTCTTAAAAGACTAGATATGCATTTCTTGCCAAAAGTTACAACAGTACTTGAAAGACACCACTTTGGCAAGCGTATACAAAGATTAAGGGAAAGTGTATAAGAATATATAACAATTCTAAGGAAGTTAAGATTATGGTGAGAGGCCAATTAAATTGTCAGGTTACTTTGTAGGGAGTATCAATTTCAAAGATAGAGTTGCTACAGGGAAGATCTATGTCTCGGAAAGGGCTGATTTGTTAATAAGCTGGATACATCAAAGGGATCTCAAGGTATATTTAGACTCTAATGAGATTCTGGCTGTAAGACTAAAGCAGACCAAAGGTGAGTGAGGCATTCAGCTTCGCGATGGAGAAACCAGTGAATGTCTTAGTCAAGTGCAGATGGATAGACCTGTTTTTGAGAACGAGTTCCCAGAGGTATTTTCAGATCAGTTGGGTTGTCTAAAGAGGTATGTCCACAAGATCAAGATGAAAAAGGGTGCGATTCCAGTTGTTGGTAAAGTCAGGACAGTTCCCATTAAAGTGAAAGAGAAGATGCAGGGGGAACTGGGTAAACTCAAAGAAAGTGGGATTATTAAGGAAGTAGAAACCACAGAGTGGTTGGGTCCAGTGGTTATGGCACACAAAGCCAATGGGGAGTCTAGGCTGTGCATTGACCCAAGAGAGCTAAACAAGTGTCTCATAGTGGATTATTATTCATTACCCAACATTTCTGAGATGCTATCATTGCTGGAGAGGACAAAGTATATTTCTTTCTTAGATCTTGCCTCTGCTTATCACCAGGTGAGGTTACACTCAGACTCACAAGATCGCATGGAGTTTATTACGCAGTTCGGCATTTTTAAATTTCTGAGGATGCCGTTCGGATTAATTTTCGCAGCTGCAGTCTTTCAAAGGTGATGGAAGAAATTTCGAAAGTAACTGATGGAGTAAACATTTTTGGTATTTGGAACCAGCGCTGAAGAGCACAATGAGAGAGTCAGGAATGTTTTGAGCAAATTGAGAGAGAGTGGCCTTACACTCAAAGCAAGAAAATGGTAATTCAATTTCACTGAGATTGATTACTTAGGCCACAGGATTACACCTGCAGGCGTTGAACCAAAAAGAGAGTTGGTGGACTCAATAAGTAACATGGCTACCCCACTGAACAATGAAGAAGTGATTACGTTTTTGGGACTGGACGAATATTATGGCAAATTTGTACCCATTTTTGCAGGAAAAGACGCATAGGGCTATACTCTAGGTGGCAGGGTTTCTGTGCCATGTAAGCACCAGTTCATTTGAGCTTGCTACTCGGATTGCGATTCCCTAATTTATCTGTGCAGCTATTTGATATTCAGCGTTCCTTTGGCATAGCTGCCATTGTTTTGTTCATTACTTAAAAAAGGTGTTGGGTTTTGTTGGAGTGAAGAATGCGGTAAACGATTTGTGAGGTTGAAGTCTCACTTATCTAAAGCAGCTTCTTAAGGAGCTTTGAGCCAGGTCAGGAGCCCATGATTGTTACAGATGCAAGATCTACTGGTTTAGGAGCTGGGTTAATGCAGAAACACATGGGGGTAGAAAGAACAATTTTGTTTATATCTAGGAGCTTAAGTGGTGCCGAATTCAACTACTCAGTGGTGGAGAAAGAAGCTTTAACTATCTTCCGAAGCTGTATGAAAATTATGGAAATCTATTTGGCTTTGTGAGTTTCTAGTGATCACAAGCTACTAAAGGAAATTTTCGAGAATAAAGGTTTGGATAATATATCTTCTACATTATGGAAATAGGCTGTTGCCCTACAGTTCATGTTTAAGGTGGATTATGTACCGGGCAAGAAACAATCTAGGGACTGCTGTTCACAATTAGTCAACAAAGACACCACAGGGCAGAAAAGAGGATGAAGAGGAGTCTAGTAATATTGATGATTATGCATTGTGCCTAATCAGAGACAGTGTTATCAAAGAGGATGAGTGGATTCAAGAACTGGAGAGTGATGAAACGCTACAGACAGTAATGCATGAAGTCAGAGGAGCATGGAGAGAGAATTCTAAAGTGGAGGATTCTTTCAAAATATTTTTGAGAGAAAGATTTGTACTTGCATGTCAGAATGGTTTATTAATGGGAGGTCCTAGACAAATTCCTCCAACTAGCCTGAGTGAACAGTTGATAGAGTTTGCACAATGATGGTCATCACGGTATATCAAAAACAAAGGAAATGCTAAGACAAATATATTGGGGTCCGGGTATGGACATTCTGAGAGAGAGAGCAGGGCGAGGATGCATGGAATGTGAGAAAAGTGAGAAAGTGCTAAAGCCCAGGGTGCAACCTATCTATTTAAGGCAGCTTCCCAAGGAGGCTGTGGAGGAGGTATGTATTGACATTCTGGATCCCACAAGCATTCAAGTATTGCCAACTATGTTATTGTTTTGGTGGATGCATATTCGAGGTGGCCTGAAATTGAAATGTCTAATTCCATCGAAACAAGAGATGTTATAAAATTTATGGATCCTGTTTTTGAAAAGGAGGGTTTCCCATCTACACTTTTGTCTGACAATGGTGTTCAATTTACCTCTAGGGAGTTGAAGAAGTTTCTGGGTGATAGGGTTATTAGACAAAACAGAACCACTCTGTATCATCCAGAAACAAATGGAATGGTCGAAAGGTTCGATCGAGTTCTGAAGGAGACCATACAGAGTGCTGTGGCAAACCAAAAGTATTGGCGAACTGAGGTCTGGAACAAAGTCAAGAATTATAGGTTCACTCCCTACTCAATGTCTGGTAAAACAAAGACACCACAGGGTAGAAAAGAGGATGAAGAGGAGTCTAGTAATATTGATGATTATGCATTGTGCCTAATCAGAGACAGTGTTATCAAAGAGGATGAGTGGATTCAAGAACTGGAGAGTGATGAAACGCTACAGACAGTAATGCGTGAAGTCAGAGGAGCATGGAGAGAGAATTCTAAAGTGGAGGATTCTTTCAAAATATTTTTGAGAGAAAGATTTGTACTTGCATGTCAGAATGGTTTATTAATGGGAGGTCCTAGACAAATTCCTCCAGCTAGCCTGAGTGAACAGTTGATCGAGTTTGCACAATGATGGTCATCGCGGTATATCAAAAACAAATGCTAAGACAAATATATTGAGGGCCGGGTATGGACATTCTGAGAGAGAGAGCAGGGAGAGGATGCATGGAATGTGAGAAAAGTGAGAAAGTGCTAAAGCCCAGGGTGCAACCTATCTATTTAAGGCAGCTTCCCAAGGAGGCTGTGGAGGAGGTATGTATTGACATTCTGGATCCCACCAAGCATTCAAGTATTGCCAAATATTTTATTGTTTTGCTGGATGCATATTCGAGGTGGCCTGAAATTGAAATGTCTAATTCCATCGAAACAAGAGATGTTATAAAATTTATGGATCCTGTTTTTGAAAAGGAGGGTTTCCCATCTACACTTTTGTCTGACAATGATGTTCAATTTACCTCTAGGGAGTTGAAGAAGTTTCTGGGTGATAGGGTTATTAAACAAAACAGAACCACTCTGTATCATCCAGAAACAAATGGAATGGTCAAGAATTATAGGTTCACTCCCTACTCAATGACTGGTAAAACTCAGTTTGAGCTTTGCCGCAAACGGAAGATGTGTACTAAGATATGTCCCTTTTGGATATAGGCAAATCGCAAGAGTAGCAATGAGAAAGAATTGAAGAAAATGGGTGAGAATATGAAGAGATTTGATGTGCGGAAAGCAGCAAAGAAGACTGTGGTGGAAGTGGGGGATCTAGTAAGGATAAGAAATCCTCAGATAGGCCTGATGTCACAAGGTTCCATAATTCCAACCCCCTATGAGAGTGATCAAAGTTTTCAAGAATGCCATCAGAACAGAAGACCACAGGCTATGGAATCTTCGTAGAGTTGCCAAACTTAATGATGGTTGGAGAAGTGATGATGACGGTGACTACAAGAACAAAGATTGTGGTCATGATAATAAAGATGGGGGTTAAAACAAAGAGGGTGATCGTCTTAAAGAGAGTAGGGGGAGAAGCGCTCGATAGCGCCGTAAACCAAAATATTTATGCTATTATATTTGATGCTGAGAGATGATGCATTTACCATGTAAAGAGACCGGCAGCGCATTAAACCAAAATATTTATGTGATGATATTTGATGTTGAGAGATAATATATTTACCAATTACAGTATATCTTTGTTAGTCTTTACCTTGTACTGTGTATCTTAGTTAGTCTTATACTTAGTTCAACTTTAGGTTCTTTGTTAGTTGTGCTCTGCAATTTCTTACCTAAGTTATGTCATCGTTTTGTATTATTGAGAGGGAGATGTGTGGTATCCTCCCTGCTCTTGCCATTGTAAGTAACCATTGGCTCTTTGTGCAGCTGGTGTTATACACAAGTGGAACACTGCTGGTGAAGGGTTCATGTTAGTATTTGAATAAGTGAGGAGTTCGAGAGAGAGAGCTGGAAGCTGAGGGAAGGAAGCTGAGGTGTACAATTGATCTTAATAAAGAAGCTTATTACTTCATCATTCAACAGCGTGCTGTTAATTTTTACATCATGCCATTCAGAAATCCAAGTACACGTGTAGTACCCAATATCTGTCATCGTCTTGTATGCAAGCGTCACTTCTGGAGGAAATTTGTGACCATCGACAAGAGCTACTGCAACTTTAGGCTTTTTCTGCTTAACCCCTTCAGTGCCCATGACGAGCTGGACTCGTCATGGGCTGCGGTGGCGCTGTGCCCATGACGAGTCCAGCTCGTCATGAACTCCGCCCGCTAATGGAAGGCGCGGCACTGGGCGGGGAAAGGGGCGGGCATGCAAGGGGTTAAAGAAACTCAAAATCAACTGAAAGTCACAACAAACAAATTAGCCAACAACAACCAATCACAATGCCGCTGTGTCAGAGGTCAACCTATCACAGCGGAGCTCTGTCAGCAACCAATCAATCTGAGCACAGCTTTATGGGGACATCTCACCAATCACAGCACAATTTGCCTGTGAAAAGGAGAACACTCACAGAACCCCTTTTATCCTTATAAAGTAACTAAACTTTTGCCTGTTTACCCTATAGAGGAAAAAAAGTCAATAAATCAAGTAAAACAATTCAATTGCAAACCTTAAAACTTTAAAAATAAAAAATACAAAAATTCAAAGTCAAAAACGGAAAATGGAATGCCCTGTTTGACCACAATTCACAATAGGTAAACCGCCATCCAGCGGCAGTCCACCCTTGTAAGTGCACTTAGCCACGTCACTCATAAGCAAGATACACCAACCGAAATTAAGCACACAACCTGAACAGGAAAACTCATTAGTTCAGAATCCCTATCCATGTATGTGGGGTGCCTACACCATACACTAATTTTTACAGACAAGTAAAATCAGTATATATCGAAATCTTGGATTTCCATGATCCGATAACCAAACCAACTAATATAAAACCAAATGAGATTACAAATATGAACATACATCAATAAAACAGTGATCCATTCTCCATTTGAACCCACAATTTTCATAGCATATCCAAACAACTCACGAAGACAACAGAAATCCATCTCTCACACTAATACTTCAATCATACACATAAATCAAAGCGCCCTGCTCATACTTACAGTCCAAATCATTCAGGAACACACTGCAAGTCACTTCTCAGGAGTCTCCGGTATTGGAAGCTTGGCAGAGTTCCAAAAACTCCACTATTTCCTTGGACAGGGCTTTATAGACCAGAAAACTTTAACTTTAAGGGAACTCGTAAAAGAGGTGCTTTCATGCATCCATCCGCTGCTGCCAATTTTGTGGGAGCAGAACCCTGAACCTCAAAATTCCAAAACCCTAAACTTTACCTCTAACAGTTCCGCTCCTCATGGTTGATCTTGAATTAAAGAACACACTCCTTAACATCAGACTCAACATTAGTTTAGCAGCGTAACAAAATACGTAACTGGGACCACACAATAGTTCTAGCTCAAGGAAAAGTTTTTATTACAAAATCTCAAAATCAGGCAATACAGAATAAATGTTTAATGCCATGAAGGCTCAAATGCAGAGAACATTAACGGAAATCAGATTTATTGTATGTCTCAAATGAACAACAAAACCCTAAGAGAAACAGATAATATCTCTAGTAGAAAAGGAGAATCACTTCAATAAATCGACATAGCCCCTAGCAGAACAGGAAAGTCTTCTAAAAATAACTGTCAGAATAACAACGAAAACAGACAGCATCTCTAGTGGAAAAGGAAAAGGAAAAGGCTCTTGCTTACCTCCAAAACCAAGGGTTTTCATACACAATTCCAGCATAATTAATAAACACAGTGACATGAATAGAGATAGCACATTTTAGGCAAATCAAAACATAACACGTAAAGAATAAGTTCATAACACTAACCCACGTTTAAGAAAGCATTGAGTAGCTTCCACACTTGTGTTAAGATGAACAGCATCAAAGCCGCATCCTTGTTAATGAAAATGGTCACTTTGTGAAAATTTGACACAAATAAATCATATTAATACACACACTTCTAAATGTCATATTACATTTGGTTTAACCAAAATATTATGACTCATCATTTGGATAAATAATTCATTATAAAAATCATTAATACTGAATATTAAATGCCACACAAAATGATGCATTTAGAAAAAACTTTAACAGTCACAAGGTGGTTTTGAAAGGACTGCGGAGGGAAAATAGGCTTAAGGTGCAGTCACTAATATCAACACAATGAGCAGAGACCTGGTGTGTTCAGTTACACAGCAGAGGGATCAGCTGGGCCATGTTATTGACTTTCTGAGGGTCCAGCTGATCACATCAGGGCCCACAATGATATTTAGAGGGTCCAAAATGATCTTGCATAGTGTTGTAATTTTCTTTCCTTATTGGTTCCTTCTTTTCCCCCCTCCCCTCTACCGAATTGGTATTTCCTAAGAATGCTGTGAACATTCTATGCCGCACTCCTCTGTTGACTGAGGTTTTCCTGTCACTGGGTCATGGATGTCGTTGGTTAAACCCATGCAAATAAAGACTCTAGAGTACATCGCGTGCAAGAGTACTTATTTCACTGGCGACGAGAGTTGTGAGTAGGGCAAAGCTACGACATTCCCTCCAGATGTTACCCAGGAGAGATGAGCAAGTGAATTAATGAAAGATACATAGAATATTGGAAAACATTACTGGAAGTAAGTGAGAAAGAGCTCAGGGAATCACATGAGGACAACAGTGGAATAGAGAAAGGTATATCTATCTTCGGAATATATGCAGAAAGAAGATTAATTAATGGTTAATGAAAAACTTATCGTTCGAAGGTATGCAGCTTGTCGCTTCACAATTGATGAGTCCTCCGTGAAAATCTTGTGGTCTGTCCTTGTGAGCAATTCCATCGAGGGAGTTGTCGAGTGTTCATCCGTGTAGACAACGGTTGTGAATGAACAGTAGCGGGAGTGTTCGTAGTTGAAAATGAGGTGACGAGAAAATTTCAAAGGAATCGGCAGTAAAGCACTGCAGTGTCGAACTGTACCGTTGAACATCTGAAGGCGACTGTTCATCCGTTTAGACAGTGTTGTGGAGGAACAGTAGCGGGAGTGTTCGTGGTTGAAGTTTGAAGCGACGGGAACATTTCAGAGGAATATCGGCAGTAGCGCACTGCACCGTCGAACGTCTGAGGCGTCGAATAGGAAAGGTATCATACCGGCCCATCAGCACATCCGGATTGGAGCTGAGGCGGAACAACGCTACTCTCGTTATAGAGGAAGTCACTGGGAGACTTTAAGGGAATCGCCTCTACGTGAAGAAATCCAGTCACCCAGCACGAACGAAGATTAGTACGCAACTGCATTGTAATCGCACCAGAGTGGAGAATTCCTTCAGCAGTCTTCAAGAACTAACAGGAATGCAGCGCGAAGTTTAGACAGAGTGGACATTCTGTCAATGGGTACATTGTATGCTTTGTATACATTTCTCCAGTAATTGAGTAGCAATTGGTGCAGAAATCTCTCAAGTGTAAGGAGGACTTGGACTGAAGGGGGTGAGTGGAATAATTTGAAATGAAAACGGGAAGAAATTAATTGCTGTGACTAAGCAGCACTATTGTCCTAAACTTTAGCATGTATAGAATCAGCAAGATAATTGAGGCATAGACAGCAAACTGTAATTTTAGTAGTGCACAGTTATTAAGAATTCTAGTAATTCTGGCTTAGATATTCTGGATGTTAATGTACATGTGAAACAAATTACAAGTGTTCTTACTCATTCCATCTCAGAGTATATATATCTCCTTATCATAATGGCTGCGGCTAGTATGAGTCAACCCTCGCCTTTCCTTTCTGATGCAGGGGAACCTGTTGTGCCATGGAAGGATTGGAGGAAGGGGTTTGAATCTTATCTGATAGCCATAGGTGCAAGCGGATTCTCAGCTATAAGGAGGCAACACATACTTCTAATTAACTTAGGTACGGAAGGTAGGAACGTTTTCGACAGTTTTCCTGATTTAGAGGAAGAAAAGATTGGAATTGAGGAATGCTCTTTATGATTACAGCATCAGGAAGTTAGAGTTACAATTTGCAGACTAAATAAATGTTGTTTTAAAAAGGCATAAGTTTTTTGTAAGAGTACAAGGAAAGAATGAGAAAGTTGGAAATTATATAGCCAGCTTAAGAGGGTTAGCACCTGTGAATTTAATGAATTGACAGAGTCATTGATTCGTGATCAACTGGTGCGTTGCACCAACAACAAGAAAATACAAGAGAAATTGCTAGTAGGTTACCCTGATTTGAAAAATGCAATTGACATTGCTAAGAGCGTGGAGCATTCCGCAAAATGCATTAAAGAAATGAATGTGAACGGGGAAGGAAATGTACATGCAGTAAGTGAAGAATTAAAAAGTGTATGTGCCATTAAGAGTTTAAGGAAAAAAGATGTGTTAAAAGAATTTAACAAGGAAAGCGAAAGCACAGAAAACAAACTTAAATGTTTCCGCTGTGGGAGCACAGGGCATTTGGCAAATAATGTGCATTGCCTTGCGAGAACTGCAACGTGTAGAAATTGTAACCGCAAAGGACATTTCGCACGGGCTTGCAAGGATGTATCTAACAGAACTGTAAATGTTGTCAACACCCATGAGGAATTTAGAAACATGCATGTTTTACAAATAAGTGTGAATGAAGACTGCAAAGTAGATAAAATTGATCTACCTAAATGCGAAATTGGGTTAGATGGTCACAAAGTAGAAGTATATGCGGATTCTTGTTCACCATTCACGTTTATTAGCAAAGAAACTCTATATGACAAATTTAATGTGGGAGAAGTGTCCCTAAATAAACCAGATGTATGCCCAGTAGGCTACAATAAAGACCCCATTCCGTTAGAAGGTGTAGTTACCATGGGGATCATATTCAAGGACAGAAGCACTGTAGGAAAAGTGTATGTTGCTAGTAATGGACCTAACCTTTTAGGATGGGCACACCAGAAGGATCTGGGAATAAAACTTGACCCTACGGCTGAAATACCTGTCATGCTAGTAGAAAGAACAGTATGTGGGTTAAAACTGGTAGATGAGTTTCCAGAAGTTTTTACAGACAAGCTTGGTTGTCTAAGAGATTATCAACATAACATTAAATTGAAGGAAAATGCCAAACCTGTAGCACATAAATGTAGGAATATACCTTTAATGATGAAAGAACACCTGAGACAGGAATTAGACAAATTATTAAGTCAGGGAGTTATTGAACCTGTAGAGTGTGCAGAATGGGTCGCACCCATAGTTATCACATCAAAGGCTAATACCAAGAGCATCAGGTTATGCATAGACTTGAGAGAGTTAAATAACAGCATTTGGGTGGATAGGTATCCCTTGCCTAACATAAATGAAATGTTAAACAGCGTTAGGAAGGCAGAGTTTTTCACAGTAATTGACCTATCTCAAGCGTTCCATCAAATCAGACTTCACACATCAAGTAAAGCCCCCACTACTTTCATAACACCATTTGGAGCGTTTAGGTTTTGTAGAATGCCTTTCGGGCTAGCCTCCGCTGCTGTGGTTTTCCAAAGGGCT
Organism: Triturus cristatus; assembly: GCF_964204655.1. Taxonomy (NCBI): domain Eukaryota; kingdom Metazoa; phylum Chordata; class Amphibia; order Caudata; family Salamandridae; genus Triturus; species Triturus cristatus. The sequence goes on from NC_140588.1 coordinate 910,679,741, forward strand.
ATGCAAAACATTTTGGAAGGAATAGAACACGTATTGTGTTTCCAAGATGATTTGCTAGTTTTTGGAAAAAACGAAGAGGAACACAACAAAACCTTTTGGAGAGTTTTAACCAAATTGAGGGATGCTGGACTTACATTAAAGAAGGAAAAGTGTCAAATTGGTGTGCGTTCAGTCACATATCTCTGACATGTGGTGTCCAAGGAAGGTATCAAGCCCAAGGTAGAACTAGTTAATGCTATTAAATTTGCGCCTGAGCCCAGTACCAAGGAGGAAGTTAAGTCTTTCCTCAAGCTGTCAGAATATTATTCAAAATTCATTAAAACTTTGCAGAAATTACATATCCTTTAAGGAACTTGTTGAAAAAAGGGACACAATTTGACTGGGACAAGGAGTGCATAGAAGCATTTGAGAAACTGAAATCTCATATTGCAAATGCACCACATTTAGGACCGTTTGACACTAGTAAGTGTACCATAATCACCACAGATGCGAGCACAAAAGGTATTGGAGCCATACTCAGTCAAATTGTGGAAGGAGAAGAAAGAGTTGTGGCTTTCGCATCTAGATCTTTGACTGAAGCAGAATCCCGCTACTCTGTAGTAGAAAGAGAAGCACTTGCATGCTTTTGGGCGGTGAAACACTTCCGGGTATTTATTTGGGGAATACCTTTTACCATAAGGACTGATCACAAGCCATTAGTAAGTGCATTCTCAGTAAAGAACATTGAAAGAACAACACCCAGGATTTCAAGGTGGTTCCTAGGCCTTGAAGGGTTTAATTGTAAGATCACATACATACAAGGTAAATTAAATCAAGCAGCCGACTGTCTTTCTAGATTACCCTTGGAAAATAAGGAAAATGAAAGTGAGACTATAGATGAATTTGTAGTGGCTGCCGTTACTGAAGGCATGAATAGACAAGAATGGAATGAAAGTATAAAGAAGGATTCTGTATTCAATAGAGTAAAAGAAATGGTGTTAAATGGGTGGCCCAACAAATGTTCAAACCATAAGAGTGATGAAAGCGGATTTTGGGAAGTGAGAAATTAACTATGTGTGTGTGACGAAAATCTCTACAGAGGTAACAAACTTGTACCACCAGAAAACTTAAAAGAGAAGATTGTCATTTTAGCACACGAAGGTCATCCAGGATGTAGCCTTACTAAGAGTAAAATCCGTCTTCACTATTGGTGGCCTAGTATGGACACCATTATAGAAAGGAAAGTAAGACAATGTATGCAATGTGCCATGAGTGATAAAAGTAAACAAGTAAGTAAGGGTCCTATCTCTGCAGTGGAGGTACCTTCCTCTCCCTGGAATAAATTAGCTATGGATATTATTGGCCCTGTGAATGTGAAGGGGTTAGATGGTAGATTCATACTAACTTTAGTGGCCTACCATTCCAAATGGGTGATCATCAAAACAGTGAACAATGTAACGACGAGTACAATCGTTTTGTTCTTGAAAGAAGTATTCCGCAATGAAGGAGTACCTCAGACTATAGTCACGGACAATGGTGTACAATTTACATCTACACTAATGAAAGACTTTTTAAGAGAATTCTCTGTAACCCATCTACAAACTGCACTATACTTACCGAGAGCTAATGGTCTTGTTGAACGGATAAATCGCATGAATAAAGATTGCATTCAACTCAATGTAAGTAAGGGCACCAATGTTCAAGAAGCATTAGAGAAGATGATATGGTCTTATCTTGTAACCCCTCACTCTGTCACTGGTGTTTCACCCTTCAAGTCCTTAAAGGGGAGGGAACCAGGAACAAAACGAATTCCCATGTGGCTTGTGGGAAATAAGATGGAAGAGGTTGATCAGGGAGGAATTATGAGAAGAATATACGATCACCAAAAGAAATATGTAGATAGGTACAATTGTACAATACAAAGACCAATAAGATGTTTGAAGGAAGGAGATGTAGTAAGAGATAAATTGCCTAGAACTGTACATTCAGGTTGTTCTAATTTCTCTGACAGAAAAGTGATACGCAAGGTCTTCAAGAATGTTGTATTACTTGATGATGGTCAATCATGGAGCACTGGCAGGATTGTCTGAGACAATAGTGGAAGTGCACTCACTACCTCTGACATCCCCAAGAATAACACCATAATCAACAACAGTGCTCTGCAATTGAGGAAGTCCTCAAGAAATACTCAAGGTAAACCTCTATGGCAAAATGACTATGATATGCATTGATGTTAACCCTTCTTCATTGTTTCATCCCTAGGGAAGGAGATGTGTTGTAATTTTCTTTCCTTATTGGTTCCTTCTTTTCCCCCCTCCCCTCTGCCGAGTTGGTATTTCCTAAGAATGCTGTGAACATTCTATGCCGCACTCCTGGTGACTGAGATTTTCCTGTCACTGGGTCATGGATGTTGTTGGTTAAACCCATGCCAATAAAGACTCTAGAGTACATCGTGTGCAAGAGTACTTATTTCACGTAGCCTCACCTGAGTGTCCAAACTTTACATTCTGGGATGGTGTAGGATGCCTTCAGATCATTGTCTGCAGCAGTGTCTGATTTAAATGCTGCTTTCAGTGGTCAGGCACCACCTGATTCTAGCTTTATCTGTAAAACATCAGCTGGCAAGGAAAGCAAGTCACAGGTGCACACAGAGCCACCTGTCACAACTCCCTTGTTGAGACTCAGGCCTCTTTCAGTGGTCCTTAGGAGAGGTTGTTCATCTGGCTTGGATGAGGGTCAACACCAAAGAACCTACCACCAAGAGATGCAAAAAGTGATATCCTAATGTGAGTGTCAGAACTATTCTCCGTATTTACCTGATGTCCACACATTTTCCTTCCGCTTACAGTGTTGTCTGGAAAAAGGACTCTAAGCAACTGTTGGCTCATTGTTAATTTGACATTCAACATACAAATTAACTTATGACATTTCTGTACCGACTGGCCCACTAAGTGGAGTAGTAACACAAATGGTAGTCTACAGCCACACATTAGACTATCTTCATGTTTGCACCAATTCTATGCACAGAGGCAGTCATAAACTGCACCAAATTTCCATGGATAGGCTACAGCTGACAACATGAAGTCCAAGTTCTAATCTTTTACACACACTAGATGATTTATATTGGCATCACTCCATGAGTGAGAGGATGTGTACCACTATTTGTTTGACCATTCCACCAATTATCAGGCAACTTGCACTGTGGTTCTCTCTATAACCAATATCTGTACAAATTGGCAGTTGCTGGGAGATGAATGCCTCTCCGGCCTGAAGCACCGCAGCGGTGGGGGCTCAGGGACCACTGAGAGTGCTGCAAGGGGGGTTGGTGCATTCCTTCTTTTCTTCCCCGCCCCCTTACCTTTACCTGGAAGGAGTGCAGGGAAAGGCTGGGTTCCCTGTCCGGGAGCTGGTTGTCGGAAGAGTGGAAAGGCGCATTGGGAGTGGGGTGACCTGGCTTGAAAACACCATTGTGGGGCCAAGTCTCCTGGGGCAGCAGGTGAGAAGGGCGCTGGGACGTGCCAGAAGGACACAGAAGCTGCAACTTCCCCTCTCCAGATGGTGGCTGCGCATGGCTGATCCGCCCCCCGGGGTTTGTGGCAGCAGGCGGCAAAGGCCCAGACCGGCCTTGAGGGGTAGAAAGTGGATATCAAAATCCCCCAATCCCTCCAACATTGAGACATGAGACATCAGGGGTGAGACGGGGACATAAGCCCTGTGAGGAAGCTGGACTGGGCAAGGTACCTGGTGGGAAAACAGTGCGGCTGCCTCTTAAATGGGTCCCATCCTGAACTGGGCACAGGACCACAAAGATGAAGCCAGTTGAGCAGAGGGGGCGGAAAGCCAGGGCTGCTACACTTAAGACCCCTGGTAGAGCTGAGGAGCAGCAAGACTCTGTGAAGGGAGCTTACCCACTTGAGGACATCATCGCAAGGCTCTCCTCCGGGGAAGCAGCGGCGGAGCAGGCAAGTGAGGCCGCAAAGTTGCTGCACAGCGAGAGGAAGATAGTGTGACCCCGCTCCCCCCCAAACCTCCCTCCATTGAGACTCTGGACACTGGGGATGAGTCGGAGGCATCTATACTGTAAAGGACTAAAGGAGAGGACAAGCTGGGCAAGGTACCTGGGCCAGTCGGGACGAAGCAATGCTGAAGTTAGGCCGTATCCAACTAGACCAAGACGGGGCCATAAAGGGGACAGTGGCAGTTGGTGTGAACTGGCAGGTGCAGCCTGCAGTTCAGGAACAAGGGGGAGTTGCTGACCCAGACAAGGAGTACCCAAAAGATACAGAATCGCCAAGTGAGTACCCAGTGCCCCCCCTTTCTCTTCCCCTGTTATGGTTGAGGTCGGCCCCCTGGCCCCATCCCCATGTTGTGGTGCCCGGTCCTGGACAATGGCTAAAGATAGGGACCTAAACTGCCCAGGCAGAGAAAAATGGACCGCTACACTAAAGTGGTTGCTCCTCCGGTGGAGGAGGTGACACAGACTATACCGACAATGCAACACTGCTTCTGGCTATTTAGTCCTCCCGGGAGGCCCTGGAGGGTAAGGGTACGAGAGGTGTGCTCAGAGGTCTACCTCTTGCAACAAGACCTACACAATGTGGCAGACAGGGTGACGGTGACAGAGACCAGAATTTCGGAACGGGAAAATACGATTCAGGTGCTCCGGAAAGAGGTAACATTGGCCTGGGCCACCACCAAGGATGTGGTCTGGAGACTGGAAGATGCAAAAAAAATGTATGATGCCATAACCTGAGATTCGTGGGGTTCTCCGAAGGAGTTGATGGAGAAAACATGGTGACATTTATGGATGGATGGCTGAAAATGACCCTCCCCCACGGAAAGTTCTCTTTATGCTTTATAATAGAACGTGCAGACAGAACAATGGGTGGGAGGTCTCCTCCAGAGGCTTACCCAAGACCCGTGATTGCACAATTTCTAAATTTCATAGACCAAAACATGATCCTGAGAGAAGTCAGGCACTGTATAGAAATATGCCATGACAACTCAAAAGTCCTTGTGTTCCTAGACTACACACAGTAAGTCCAGAGGTTGCGCCTCTAACTCCATGAACGGCAAGCTGCGGGCCCTTTAACTGCAGTATATGCTACTATTTCCAGCAAAGCTTAAGATCCTCCAACAAGGAAATTCACTCTTTATTCACTCACCAGAAGAGGTGTGATAATAGCTTGAGGAATGCCCACAGCTGTTGGGGCAGAGGGCCAGACGACTTGGCCTGCGATTGCATATCGGTGAGGGAGCCTGGCAGAAGGACAGAACATGGATCCGGAGGAGAGGCCACCCTTTGGCAGTGGGAGGAAAGGGAACCCCATTGCGAGGTGAGTTGCTCTTGGGATGGCCTGGAGCCTTCTCGGACTCAGAGGAGAAGTGGACAATGGTGCCAAAAAAGACCAGGAGGAGCTGACCCATGGAGAAGCCCTCTCCTGGCTCCTCAGGTAAGGAGCTAACAACTGGATCAGATAAACCACACCCCAATGCCATAGCGATTGCAAACTTGGAACATGAACCAGAGAGATTTTCGACTAGCGAGACAGCCGGGAAAATGGAATGCCACCCCACGCCCTCAAAACTCTTGGTGGAACGGAGCGTGAACTTTATCTTTACACTACTAAAGGGTCACTGCTTACAGGGGCAAGTGGCGCAGGTTTACTTTGGTATTTCATGAGCTTATGTTTGATGGGGGTGGTGGGCTACAGACCTCTCATATTTCCCTAATGAGTGGTTTAAGTTTAGACCTGTGGGTTTACACTTGTGGGGGACATTGGGGTGGGGGGTGGTTGGGGGATGGGTTTGTGTTTATTGATTACAACTGTTCACAGATGAGAGACACTAACACTACAGCCCGCATTCCGACCAAGACACGGGCATCCAAACATACCAAGAAGCACTTTAGATGCATGGCACAGACTAGACCCATAGATAACATGGACCTCAAAGTCCTGCCTTGTAACGTCAATGGATTGGTTAGCAAATTAAGTGGGGCATTGTAGCACAATACATTAAACAGCTGCAGCCGGATGTAATCCTCCTAGTGGAGACACACCTCCAGGGGCACATTGCCGTTTCCTGGGATGGATGTCATATACCACACTAGCCCATGTCAGCTATACCACCGACTAAAGGGGCATCGCCATACTGATAAAAAAATAATCTCTCATTCAGGGTGACCAGAACATGGACGGACCACTATGCTAGATTTGTGGGACAGATATCACCCTACTGAGTGCGTATGCACCTTCCCGACTGCAGCTACCCGCACTGGCCAACTTACCGGGATACTTCTCAAGGCAACTTCCTTGTTATAAATAGTGGGTCGTGACTTTAACGACTACAAGGCTAGATCAATCCAAGACCTGGCGACTACCCCGCAAGACTTTGCAGGCACGACGGGCTTCTCTGATCTGTGGCGATCACCCCGTAGACAGGCGGTATTCTTACTTCTCCTGGCACATAGGGTATTTCCTAGGCTTGACTATGTATTTGCTCTAGGAGGGAAGTCGGCACTACTGACCAAGTAGAATACATGGCCAGAGGACTGTTGGAATATTCCCCCCCTAATGGTTAGGCTGGGTCAAAGGAGAGGACGAGGGGGGCTGACTGGAAGCTAAGTGCTTGGGACCTACAGGATCGGGCGGTAGCCCTGGGATTTCACATTAATACTGAGCTCTAATTCACGGAAAACAAGGGCGCCATCACACCAAAGGTGATATTATGGGAGGCCTACAAGGCAGTCCTAAGTGATAGGGCACAGAACCTGATCCTGCAGAAAAAAGAGGAGAGCAGTGGCAGATCTAGAGGGTCTTGAGAATCAACTCCTACAGTTGGAAAGTGCAGCTGTGTCCACCATGGATTCTGCAAAGGGAATGCCGAGACTTGGTGCAAGAGGCAGCAAAGGATCAAATGCTGGCTACACAGCACCATCTGTATGAAACAGACGATAAAGTGGGCAAGCTTCTGGTGTGGTTGGGCAGGAGGGAAATGGAGGTCAAATGGGTGCGTATTATCAAGAGCTAGCCTGGGGCACCATGCGATACGGATGAGCAAATTGCAGAGAAATATGCCGAATACTACAGGTCAGTTTACAAGGCCCGAACACTGCAGGACACACATCATATAAAACAATACTTGGCCAAAGTGGTGACCCCAGTGATGGTTACAAAAAACCCTAGAGGGAGACATTACGCTGAGCAAAGTCCAGTCAGCTGTAGCAAAACCAAAGACAGGTAAATGCTCGGGCTGTATGGAATCCCAGCAGAGTTTTACAAGCACTATGCCTGACCTTTGTGTCCCCACTTATTGAACCTAGTTGGAGAGGCAGAAGAGCAGGGAATGCTACCACCAGATCTGCGATGAGCCACCATCGTGGTGCTACCCAAAGACGGTAAACCCAGGGAGCAATGTGTCGTACCGCCCAATATCCTTTCCCAATATCGAAGTTAAAATTCTTGCCACACACTGGCCACGCAGCTCCTGCAAGTGACAGTGCCTTAGATACATAAATACCACTCAGGCTTCATGCCTGGCAGGTCTACACAATATAATCAGCGGCGCACCAACAACTGCCTGAGGTGAACAATAGGCCTGTCCTGCATATCTTGCTTGCACTAGAACTTCTTGCCACACTTGTGGTTAATAACTCCTCGGTTCTCCTGCTGGGAGACTTTAATTTTTGGCCGGGCGATCCTAAGGAAGATATGTCTTCCAAAGATTTTTCGGCCACCCTTCAGTGCCTTAACTTCTTGGCCCATGTTACTGCTCCCACCCACGACCAGGGTCATATACTTGACCAAATTTGGTCATCTCGCAGCACGGTTTTCCCTCCTAGCATCCTTCCCTGCACCTGGTCCGATCACTCTCTCATATCCTTTTCTATCAATCTTGGTGTCCCTGATAAACCTCCCTTACCTAAAAACATTGTTGCACGTAGTTGGAACCGGGTTGATTTGAATTCCCTCTCCCTCTCCCTTGTCTCTTCTATCCCTGACCTTTCTGAGCTTTCTCTTGATTCCCAAGCTGAAGCGGTTAGCACCTGGTTGTCTTCTTCCTGCGATCGGGTTTCTCCCCTCAGGAAAACTAAGGCCGTCCGTCCTCATGATGCTCATAAATGGTTCAACACCGAGCTTAAAGCTCTTAAATTGGACCTTAGACGTTCTGAGCGTCACTGGAGACACAATTACTGCCCTGTCCTTCGGGCTAAATACAAACGTCTCTTAAATGAATACAAGAGAGCCGTTCTTTCGGCCAAAACTAAGTATTTCTCTGAGAAAGTTGCTCTTTCTGCTAATAAATCCAAAGAGATTTTCTCTTTGGTTCATGACTTGGCGATCTCAGATCGCGCCAATCTTAATCTCATCCCCTCTCAGGCTCTCTGTTCCTCACTTAACGATTATTTCATTGAGAAGATCGTTAAGATCAAATCCAACATTCCTCCTGTACCCCCTGCTTCCTTTCTTTACTTTTTCTCCCCAATTTCTCTAGACTCATTTCTTGCCTTGCTCACTAATATTAAGTCTGGCTCTCCGGCCGACTGTGCCCCGGCACGTATTTTGAGAGCGTTATTCACTTATTGCCCCACTTTCCCCCTTTCCCTTCTCAACGCCTCCCTTTCCCTGGGCTCAGTTCCCTCATCCTTTAAATCCGCTATTGTCTTGCCCATCCTTAGTAGTAAAGTTAGGACTCCTAACTTTAGGACTCCTAAATGCCTTCTGTGAATACCGAAAGTCTTAAAGTTAGGATTTTTCTCAGTTTAGGAGTAGTAAAGTTAGGACTCCTAACTTTAGGACTCCTAAACTGAGAAAAATCCTAACTTTAAGACTTTCGTTATTCACAGAAGGCATTTAGGAGTCCTAAAGTTAGGACTCCTAACTTCTATGAATACCGAAATGAGTAAGTGCCTTCTGTGAATGCCAAAATGAGTAAGTGCCTTCTGTGAATACCAAAATGGTAGTAAGTTTAGGATTTTGTCTTAAGTTAGTTCTGGAATCGGGCCCTGAGATATTATGTCATTTTCCTCGCTTTAGCAGGAGTATCATCTACCCCAAATTAATTTTTGAAATGTGTACAACTGCGACATGCCTGGTAGGTGGCGGGGCTTAAAGAGGCAGAGATCCCAGAATATGTGCCCCTAGAAGGACGGCTACTAATGGAAGAACTAGGGAAGGGTGCAATCTCCCTCATGTACATGACATTGAAAAATAATATTCCAGACACCATAGGTAAGTTGAGAACGAGATGGGAGCTAGATGTAGGGGCCACGGAGGACATAGACTGGGAGACGGCACTAGGGCACTAGAGGTAGGTGGCGATGAAATCAAGAATGGGGTTGATACAGTTTAAGATCTCACACAGGGTTTACTACGACCGGCAGAGAATACACAGCATAGGAATGGCTGCTTTCCTGATATGTATGAGATGTGATGAGGCCAATGAGGCCTTCCTCCACATGATCTGGGGCTGCCTGCTTATTCATCCGTACTGGGACGAGATCATCACGGAGCTCAGTGCCATCCTAGAAGTCGCCATCCCACAAAAGCCGAAATATGTGCTCTTGGAGATTCCCCATGACGTAGCTGTCACACTAGCCAAGCTACTGTTTAGCACCCTTGTCCTGGTGGTAGCCCAGAGAGACGTGGCCCGGTACTGGGGTGCATGAGAGATCCAGACTATAAAAGAATGGAGACGGGAATTGACATATATATGGCGGCAGAGAAAGGCACCTACACCAGCAGGGGTGTTCCCCTTAAATTCTATAGGGCATGGGGAGGCTGGCTCAAATACTATACACTGGGGTCCCCAGGGAGAGGTGCTGGGCCTACTCCAAACCTGTGTACCAATTAGGATTGACTGAACATGGATGAATAATGCCAAAACCTGTTTGTGAGCTTTTGCTTTTACTTCCTTTAAATGTTCATTGGATGTCTGATGTCCGGTATTCTAAAATAATGGCAAAGTGTTTGTCTCCCTTTTAGTCTGAACTGACATGGGTGTATGTTGTGCACTGCAGTATGTTGTTCTTTTTTTAAACAAAAATACATTTAAGGAAAACAAATTTAAACAAACAAGATAACAATATGCACCCGATTTTTTAATTCGTAAGATAAGATACTGATTCACAGACATGGCAAAACAACCATACACCATTTTCCACATGACAGTGATGGATCTAGCACTACAACATCTGAATCTGAGGCCTGCAACTCTGGCCAGTCTCTTGTGGTTGATGCAGAAACATCACATGCCACTACATCTGTTCCCATGGCCACCACTGCCACTAGCACCAGCACCACCCTCACTCTTGTTCCCTAGTATAAACCCAACACCCAGCCTTTAAATGCACTGGGATCTCTTTCACTTCATGCACCTCTTCCCCTGCTCACTTCCGACCAGCGCTGGTATCAGAGGAGGCACTAGAGGTTCTTAAGAATTGTTGCATATCATCCAGAGAGCCAGTCAGCAACTGTCTCAAGTGAGGGACATACTGAATGATATGCACTCTGCCACACATATAAGTTCTAACTATGCTAATGCCTCCTCGGACACCAGTGCCAACCTTCCTTTTGAACCCCATATCCGATTCCATTGTGTGACCCCATTCAAAGCTCTGACGCCATTCCAAAGCTCACCCAATTACTCCTGCAGTCCCAGTTCTTCCCTCTCCTTTCACTATTCCACCTGTCCACAAACCACACATGCCCCACAACATTCCTATAACCCTAAACCACCCCATTCCTGTAGACCTTCCTCCCCTGAAACCCCAGGTTCTGCCCCCCTAAAAGAATCCTCAAAAGCCCCCCCATCCCAAAAAGTAGGTGCCTGGACTTGCATCTGCTCCGGAGGCTATTCCCATAAGGAGTGTGCTGAGACGGAATATCAAGATGAAATGTCGACTTACACAAATATTGAGTTGGAAATATCGTGATTCAGAAATATCGACAGCAAGAATATCGTGGTCAAGAATATCGAATTTAGAGTAAGAAATATTGTTTTTTAAAATATAGAGGTCATTAATAGTTTTCAAAAATATAGATGTTCAAAATATTGATTTTTCATTTAAGGGCCGATTCCGATCCGGGTCGGAAGGGCACCGAACGCAATCCGGCCGGAAAAACTACGAGCTGTACGCGTGTTTCCCAGCCGACTCGTACAGCTGTACGAGTGAGCAAGTACGATGCGAGCTATGTGAGATTCACCGACCGAGTCGTTTCCGGGTCTGAACCGCTCTGTACGTCTCAGTCGGAAGTTAACCGTGGCGTGCAATGGATGCGATTTACAACCGAGCCAGTACGATGCATGCGTCGGACAGCCTGTGCGAGCCGGAGTGTCCGGCTCGCAAAACGTCCATGTGGTTACCTTTGGGGGTCCGCGTCGGACATCCTGACACCCGCAGCCCTACGACTCGGACACATGGGGAGGCCTATGGGTCTCCCCAACACAGGCATGTACGTGCGGCTGGCACGACGCGTACCCACTGTAGGGGGGGTACTTGTCTGCGACGTACCCTTTCAGTCAATGGGAGCCCATGTACGCGTCGTACGACCGGCTCCCATTGACTTCTATGGGAGTCCGACCGAACCGAGTCCGGCAGCATACGGCTGCATCGTACTCGCTGGGTCGGACTGCAGGCCTCCGGCTCGGTCGGAAAACACCCCGGATCCGGCTCGGTCGGAATGCTTTCCGACCCGGATCGGAATCGGCCCCTCGGTGTTATGTATTTTAGTTTATATTTTAAATGTATATGATGTATTTTTTTGTATAAGTATTGTTTATGTTTTTTTAATATATGTGTTACATTTTTAGTAGTTCTTAAGTTTATTTTAATTAAATGTGGCATTTTTGGGTTTAGTAGCGGGTTGTGGGTATGTAGGGGAATAGAGTGGGAAGTAATTTAATTATAATAAATGAATGATATTTTTTTTAATTTAGATCGTACAGCGTTAATTGTGGGAAGTAATTTATTTGTAATTAATTATTAATTGGTTGTTAATTAATATTAATTAATTGATAATTAATTATGGTAATTGTGTGATTTTGTTTAGGTGTGGGTTGTGGGGTTTATAGGGTAAAGGGTGGGAAGTAATGTATTTTTAATTAATTCATAATTAGTTCTTAATTAATATTAATTAATTCATAGAACATTAATTACAGAAATTGTGTAATTAATTTTAGGTGCAGGTTGTGGGGTTTATAAGGGTAAAGAGTGGAAAATATTTTATGTTTAATTAATTAATAATTAGTTGTTCATTAATATTAATTAATTCATTAATTGAAAATTAAATATGGAATTTGTGTAATTCATTTTAGGTGTGGGTTGTGGGGTTTCAAGGAGTACAGGGTGGGAAGTAATTTTTGTTTAATTAAAAATTTGTTGATTATTAATATTCATTAATTTATTTTTATTTAATTAGGGTATTAGTTTATTTTTTGTGTGTGTCGGTTTTATTGTTATATGGGTACAGTGTGGGGAGTACACTAATTTTACTTACTTTATTATTAGTTGTTAAATACTATAAATTTTTTATTGAAAATAAGTTTTCATTATGTAATTAATTTGTTTACAGTTTAATTCAAGTTGTGGGTTATGGGGATTATAGGGGTAAAGTGTGGGAAGTTAAATAGTTTTTATGAGTTTTAATTTGCTTTTTAATTAACAATATTTCTTTAATTGGTAATTAATTATGTTAGTTGGGGAAGTACATTTTTATTTTTATTTATATGTGGGTTGTGAATTGTGTGGTGTTATAGGGTAGGAAATTTAAAAAAAGCAAAGTTATGTAATAATTCATGTTTTTGTTTCTGAATAATTTTTAATTACAAATATTAATTTGTTTGGAAATAATTTTTTATTTTATTTAATATAATATTTGTAGGTATTTGTTATATGTATTTAACATTATAGTATGGTTTTTGGAAAAATGTAATATTAAATATATTTGTATGGGAATTTTTAACATATTTATAAATCTTTTAATTTATTTTGTTTTTTAAATATTTTTATTGTTGTTAAAATGTTGTTTGTTCTTAATTTTGAACTGATTGGAGTGAGAATATTAATTTTTACCCCTCAGCTATCCAACACTTTCCCTACTTTTACAATTATTGGAGTGGGAATAGTACATTTTTTCCTGCCACTATCCAACACTTTCTCTACTGTTACACTCACTGGAGAGGGAATATTCATTTTTACCCCTCCGCTATCCAACACTTTCCCTACTGTTGCACTCACTGGAGTTGAAATAGTAATTTAGTGTGAATAGTCAATTTTATCCCTCCCCCATCCAACACTTTCCCTACTGTTACTCTCACTGGAGTGGGAATAGTAATTTTACCTCTCCGCTATCCAACACTTTCCCTACTGTTACTGGAGTGGGAAATGTAAGTTTGAAGATTTTTAAATAGTTTAATGTTCGGTGCTTTAGAGTTTTTTATTAAATGCCCTGCACCACCGCCATAATGCGTTTCAACCTTCCGGAGGCCTTGATCACATGCCGTGTTAAATGTTAAGTTCCCCATGGTCCATGACATAGGACGCACTCATCATCTGTAAATCTTGTTTTATCAGGCTCTGCCTGTGAACAAGGACTATTGAAGTCTGAAACGCGTTAGGCTCATGTGATTGTACCGATGACTTTGCCGATTGCGATGCAGCCTGATAAAACAAGATTTACTGATGATGAGTGCGTCCTATGTCTTGGACAATGGGGAACTTGACAGTTAACACGGCTGTGAGGATGCGCCACTGCATGATTTTATAGCGGGCCAGGGGGACCATGAACTTTCAAAGCCTGTATCAGACCATCAGTGTGGCAGAGATTGTTATGGCAACGCAATGAGCATTTTGTTGGTAGCTCACTAATTGGCTGGATTTTAAAAATATGTGAGTTGGCATCGCAGTGTTTATTACAAACTATGACGTACATTGGAGAACTACTGATCCCAAAATGCATTATTGTTACATCATGAAGCCCACTAGAGGGCAATAAAAGGCACAAGTGAAGGTGAATGTAGCCTGTTTCATTCGTTATGTTGCATCTCCACCTGTGAACAAGGACTATTGAAGTCTGAAACGCATTAGGCACTTGTGATTGTACCGATGACTTTGCTGATTGCAATGCAGCCTGATACAACAAGATTCACTGATGATGAGTGCGTCCTATGTCTTGGACAATGGGGAACTTAACAATATATATATTTGTAAATTTTTATATATTTTAAAAATGATAAATAAATTAAAATTAATAGTTTATTAATTGTTTAAAGTAAATATTAATGAATTATTCTGTATGTGTTTAACTTTTCTTAATTAAGTTTATTTATTATATTTTTTAAATTTATATTAAATCTACTTTTTTTGTATTAATTTTATTATTTAACATATTTAATATTTAGAAGATTTTTATTATCCCTTTTTATTTGAAATTGATAAAGTTCTACTTGAACCTTTTGTGTCTTGGGATTTCCTATGTGCTGCATTGTGGGTGATATAGTTTCCAGAAAGACCAACTATTTGGGATTCCTATTCAATGCTAGGTCTCTGGCCAAAAGTCAAGCAAAGTTTGCAGAATTTATTGTGATACACACTCCTGATTGGGTCTTTGTTACAGAAACCTGGGCCAACAGTTCGTCTGGTCCTGACCTGGTGAATGCCATCCCCCAAGGCTTCACACTCATCAGATATGACAGGACAGGCAGAGCAAGGGGAGGATTGGCAGTTATTCATAAAACCAAGTACTCAAGCATCATGTAACCTCTTCAGATTTCGATCCCCTGTGAAGCGCTTCACTTCTCTATAAAAATAATGCCTAACAGCTCATTTGCCTGGGTTCTAGTTGAGTCACCTCCTGGACCAAGGTCTGCCTTCATATCTGAGTTTGCTCGCCAAATGGAGCCGCACCTAGGAAAACATGATGTCACACTCCTAGGTGATTTAACTTCCATCTGGAAGACAATACAATCAAGGACTCTCAGGCATTCAGGGATATCATGACATGTTGTGGACTGTCACAACGTGTCATGACCCACACACATGGAGCAGGCCATATATTGGATGGCATTTTCTCCAATGACTTTTTCCCTAAAAGTCTTTGAGGCCCTACCGCTAATCTGGTCCGACTATCATGTAGTTCCATTCTCTCCCTTCTGGCCTCACATACAAGAGGATCTCAACTGTAGGAACAACAGAACGCTTAAAAGAATCTGGAAAGGGCTCTCTAAAAACCTTATCTCAGGCGTTAAAGAACTGCAACAGGACTGATCACGAGGACATGGAACTAGCAGCCGCTGAGTTCTCCTCCTGGCTCACTTCAGACATCAGCACTGTTGCTCCCATTAAGTAAACTTACATGCAGAGGAAGTTGCCAACTTCCCCGTGGTTTTCAGAGATGTTCAGACTTTTAAGATAGTCCTGTCATTGCCAAGAACGGGCTTGGCGAAAAAGCTACGACCCTCAAAGGGCCATATACAAGTCTGTTATGGGTGAATACAAACCCGTCATCAAGGAAGAAAAATCCCTCTACTGCACCATTAAGCTTCAGTCAGCCAAATCTTCCTAAGATCACTCTGAGCTGGTCAACCTGCTCTCCACACCATCCCAGGTCCGGCGGCAGGGGTAGGTTTACGAGCCGCAGCGTCTCTCTACGCTGGACCCAAATTGTAGTCCTCACACGGCCGCCGGTCACTGCTGCAAGATTACCTTGGTAGCGGTATAGGTTACCTTGCTGAAACCTGTTAGGTATGTAGATTTTTCACGTACCAACATTTGTAGATAGTTCTTAACACTGATCCTGAGGAAGTGCCCTGACCATTATGGCAACCATGGCACGAAACATGTAGATCTCTTTGAGAGTAGGGCTTGCACAACTAGTTACGTAACCACTAGTTTCAATACCCACCTCAACCTTTTTTTACTGAGGCTGTTTACCACCATAATAAAAACTCTTTGCTTGTGGACTAACAGTACCTATTTTATATTCACACACTTATCACTCACATCTACACACACTAGGGCCCCTTACCCCCACTGCACCCATCGGCAGGAACAAAAGATCCCCGCCAAAGAGCCCCAATATTGGGTGCCCGTCAGGTATTGCAGCGCCGACCTGACGAGGGGCAGGCTCAAATGATGAAGCATGACACCTAGCTTGCTGGGTGTGTGAGAGCCCTAGTTCCAACAAGGGACTCCCCCCCCCCCCTTTCTGTTTCGACCTGCTTCACTGACAGCCAGGGCCACTTTTTCCTTGACACATGACAATACATTTTTCTCCCCCTTCTTCGTTAGAGGAACTCTGTACCTTTTTGCATTACTGCATGAATACAAAGCCGTCATCAAGGAAGAAAAATCCCTCTACTGCACCATTAAGCTTCAGTCAGCCAAATCTTCCTAAGATCACTCTGAGCTGGTCAACCTGCTCTCCACACCCTCAGACCCCTCCAGTTCAAAGATATCTATGGATTGCTGCAATCGAATTGCAAGTTCTTTCCATTCCAAAATTCAGAATATATATAAAGAACTTAATCTTCTTAATGCAGAGTCCCCTACGTCTTCCCAGGGGGACACCTACGTGGAGGTATGCCCTTCAGAGACTATGGGAACCAGGGATAGAATGACAGCATCGCTCTCTTGCTTTACCCACCAGACACCCGAGCAGATGAAGCTTCATCTACTTAGTATGAAGTCAGGCTCACCCTTTGAACCTTGCCCTCCCAAGAGTTAGCATTGGCAGCCAAGACCATTGTTCCTCATCTGACAGCAATCCTGAATATAGCCATCACTTCAGAATGTTACCCACGACTATGGAAAAAGATGGTAAACCACTTCTTACAAAACCCAACTGATTTAAAATCCTTGAAAAGCCCCTGAAATCCCAGTTGATGCCATATCTGGAAGAACATGAACTGCAGAATCCCTCACAGTTTGGGTTCAGGAGCAAACTTGGGACAAAAACTGCACTGGTTTTGGCAGTTAACAACATTCGAACAATGTTGATGCAGAGCAGGCTGTGGCACGGATACTTTTGGATCTGTCCGCAGCCTTCGACACCATTTCACTTACCCTGCTTGTGAGTGGCTGAAGGAACTGGGGCTCACAGACTCAGCACTAAAGCATCCAACTTCCTTTCTCATCGACATGTCTCAGACAGTAATCTTAGATCAATTCTATTCTTAGCCTATCATCCTGCCATGTGGGGTTCCTCAGGGCTCTTCCCTGAGCCCGACCTTATTCAACCTATATGTCTCCCCACTGGCTAAGCTCATAAGGTCTTTTGGGTTACAGGCTCTCTCGTATGCCGATGACACGCAAATCATTGTGTCAATCACTAGCGAAACGGAGGCCATTTCCACCAACTTCAGAAACTGTATGCAGTCAGTATCCATCTGGATGGGCAAAGACTACCTCAGATTCAATGGAGGCAAGATGGAGGTCTTGATCTTTGGTAGCCAACTATTCATTTGGAGCAACTCCTGGTGGCTGGAAAAGCTTGGCACTTTACCCACTCCCACGGATTCCGCAAAAAACCTTGAGAGTTCTGGTTGACATTAACCTATCATTTCCACACAAAAAATACCCCAAAAACCTAGGGGCTGATTAGGATGCCGCCACCCTAGCTGTGCTGGGACTGTCCGCCAGCGGTGCGGCGGTCCCGCACCTCCAATTAGGATGTCACCGTGGTGGTGGCACCCTCCATTGCCAGCATTGTGGAGGGCGGTGCTCACAGCACCGCCCACCACAATGCTGGGAATGCACTGTGCGCATTGTCATGCACAAGGTGACAGGCACCGCGAGGTGCCTGCCACCATGTCCATGACAATGCAGTGGGGTACCATAGGTACCCCCCATGTGCACCCCCCACACCCCCAATAACCTGGGGGCCTGCAACGGGCCCCCGAAAGCAGACTCTGCACGGCTTTCCATGGCGGGGTCTCCGCCAGGGAAAGCCATGATCCGCTGCGCATGCTAATATGGATGGCGGTGTCTAGCAGACACTGCCACCATATATAGCCCCTTCTCTGTCCGGTCGACTGGTCGACCGGCGGAAAACCGGCAGACGGTCTTTCCGTCTGCCGGGGTCCCCCCACCATACTAATATGGCGGGGGGAAATGGGTGGCGGGTGGGGAAGGATGTAGGGCAGATCTCCACCGCCATGCGGGCGGTGGCGATCCGCCCTACATCCTAATCGACCCCTTATTGTTTGACCTTCAGGTCAATCGGACAGTCTCTACCTGCTTTTGGATTGTCAGAAATCTTAGTAAGGTATTTCCCTATATTCCCCTCTCAGTGCGCAAGCAAGTTGCTCTGGCGTTGCTCTCATCCAGGCCTGACTATTGCAATGTGCTCTACTTGGATATCCGCAAGACTATAGTAGCCAAGTTACAACTGGTGCAAAATGCAGCAGCAAGACTGATTCTTGATAATCCTAATATCAATCGGTCTTGGGGAGATAGCAAAGCTCTACTGCCTACCTGTGAACAAACATATTATCTTTAAAGCTTTATGCATTGTTCACAAGGCATTGCAGAGCACTGGGCTCGGAGGACTTTAAGCCATGTTCCAATGGTACACTGCCTCCAGACAGCTCGGGTCTTCAAGCCATAACTAGGTGATTGTCTTCAAACTTTTAAAGGCAAGATGGGGAGGAGGAGCCTTTTCGGTGGCTGTGGCCAGGTACTGACACTCCCTTTCTCGCTTCATCACTAGCCTCCATGCTCATACCTCATTCCGAAAGGCCCTAAAACCTCGGCTTTTCACCCTCTAAAGAATGGCCTCAAGGTCATTTAGATCTCTGAAACCCCTCTCCGGCTGACCTCCTTCCTTCAGGACACTCCATAACTAGCGCGTTGATGACTTTAGGCATTTGTTCACATTCATTTAATTTCATTTCATAGTTCATTATCATTTCGAAGTATGTTGAACGAACTGGAGTGTTGTTGGAAAGGCCTAGTGTGTGAGGCATTTATAGTGGGAGGGTGTTTTACTACATTAGACTTTATTATTTTTCTTATAAAATGTAGGAATACCTTCAGATACTGGGATTCACGTATAGTCCATGTCATACAATATGTATGCCTAAATTAAGTATATGATTAGAATGTCTGGCACATGAGTGTGCGACCTGATCTTTATGAAATGTGCCAGATTTAAAGACATTACATAGCAGTGATTGGGTGGTGGAAATATCTACTTGGGGAACATGGTTGCATCATATGATTGTGGAGTGTAGAGTAAGTGGGTAAAGCGGATCATGGGTAGTTGTGTGGTTTACTTAAAACACTTGAATTTGAAGGTATTATTAGTATACATTTAGGAGATTATTAGGATGGCGGGTGGATCGCCACCACCGGCTCAGTTGTGGCGATCCGCCCGCCATCCCAACTTGATTTACCCCCCACCATATTATTATGGTGGGGGTATCGCGGCGGACGCAAAGTGTGTCTGCCACTTTTCCGCCGGTCAGCAACGTTACGATTGCCGGACGGTTGGACTTGGCCATTAATATGGTGGCGGCGCCTACAGGCACCGCCATCCTTTTTACGATGGGTCCGGTAACTGGCCATTCCATGGCAGCGATGCCGCCATGGGAAGGCTGGCGGGGATGTGCTTTGGGGGCCCGTTGTGGGCCCCCGGGGGGTGGAGGGGTGGGGAGGTCCCATGGTACCCCCCTGCATTCCCATGCACAAGGTGGCAGGCTCCACTCAGTGCCTTCCACGTTGTGCATGGGAATGCACAACATGTCAATTTGGGTGCTGCTGTAAGCAGCACCCGCCGCAATGTCAAATATGCAGGATGCGACCGCCAGGGTGGCGGTGTCATCCTAATCAGCGGTGCTGGACCGCCGCACGTCTGGCGGCCAGTCCCAGCACCGCGAGGATGAGAAGTCTGCCCGCGATCCTAATGGGCCCCCAAGTTTTTAAATAATTTTAACAGCTTATCGAGTGTTAGCATTACATGTTTGTCCGAACACGTAGGTTTATAAAATATGTGCATTTGTGTACTGACTTGAGGTGTAGAGCAAAGTAAAATTGTATTAGGTGAGCTTATTTAATATGGTTAAGTAGTGTGAGGCATGTGGCCAGACAGGTAGACAGGCCAGATTAGTGTGTATATAAACTTTATTTTAACATCCTTCATAGCTACCATACTGCCAGAGGAAGTGCCAAGGCGTAGAGTAGAAGGGATATGTTGATAGAAGTAGGCTTTGTAAAAAAAATAAAAGATAAAAAAGTAATATTCAGTGATACCCATATAATTAATTTGTAAAACAGTGTATCTACTTGTTAGCCAATGATGGCATTAATTTACTTAGGCCCGACTGTCTGATTTTTCATGCAAGAAGTTAATTGTGAAGCATACCATGCCATAAGTTAACTGGGGGAGAACATCATATCTGAGGAATTGTGGCTATGGCCACTCCACACACTAGCACAGTTCAAACCTGGTCTCAGCTCTGCTTCCACACTCTGTAACATTTACCAATAGTGATTAGCCTCTGATGTAGCTGCCCAAGACCTTCATAAGGACCTCCATGGTTGGATTCCGGGTTTGTCTAATGCAATGTGATCTTTGGGTGTGAGTGCGCCACACAGGATTAGTTTAAAGAAACCTAACTGAGCAGAGCCCTATCCCATTTCCCATTTCCTTCCCTACCTCTCTCCATGGGATGAGCTGTTGGACCAACTTCTGCAGACCCTTTCCCCATTACCCAAGTATGAGTGAACTAGAAGGAATGGTGATCAGGGCTGGACAATCTAAAACCAGTGCGCGCCCAACCGTATGGACTCCTGACCAATCTATGTACCAACAATATGGTAAATGCACATGCAAATATTTACAAGAGTGGATGGGACTCACTATTAAGGACAGGAAGAGGTCTCTTCCTCAACATGGTACATTTGATGTAGAAAGATTAGCTAACTTACAGAAAAAACTGAAAGATCCTAAGAATAGGATAGATGCTGAGAAATCGCTACGGTTCGCTGTTCTTCATACAATGGCATGAAGAGACACACAAACACAAACATGAATCCAAAGTCCAGCTTGTGAGTAATACAGAGGATAAGTTGGAATACCAAACTAGATACTTTAGGGACAGAGTTAGTCACTAAACCACAAGAGAAGTAGAAAGAGAGCAGGGACACGAGGGAGTATGATTTATTGGACATGTGCCCCATGCCGGCTAATGGGGCTGAGTGTGCAGTTGCTGATGCACTCAAATGGAGCAATGGTTGCAGGATCGGTAGAAGCTGGAGCGCAAGAAGGTAATGTGCAAGCGAGTGCTGCAGTGTGACTGGCTGTTAGTAGCACAATTAGGTTGGAGGCTGATCCACTACTCACACATTCCACCCTGGGACATTGAAACCAACAAAAACGAAGCCCCGCTGTTACCTTGGAATGCTTGAAACAGACGGCAGGAGGTCTGTCTAGAAGCCACCTCCTTTCTCCTCATCCAAGTGAGGGTGACGATGAGAGACCTTCTTCATCCAACCTCCTCCCCTTGAGGGACTACCCTACTGCCAGGCGTAGAGTTATGATCCATACTGTAGTAATCATGCACTCTCCAATGTGGGTTCTTCACCTTCTTTAATTTGCAATACATTTAGTTGTCAAGACAGTAACCTCCATCTAAATGAGAAAGCAACAGCTTTTTCCTACAATACTACTTAATACCCCATTCCAACAGCATCATCAATGCCCTCTCACCATTCCACATTCAATTTCATCTCTACACATACCTTTGACCCCTTCTGACTTAATAAATATCAAGAAACAATATCCCAATGTTTGTTGGAATCCCACTCACCTCCAAGACACACAGACCCAACTGGACCGATGTGAGCCAGTTATAGCAATTGTGGAGTGACCCCATGAAATTATGGGGAATTTAGTGTTCCAAAAGATACATTGTTGAATGCGATTGTAGAGGTATAACCAGTAAAATCGGATTGTATTAAGATCTGAGTTGTAAACAAAATAAGGATGAGGCATAAGCTGATTATTTGGATAGACTTAAGGATGCGTTTGAAATGTATTTGGTCATAGCCCATACATCGGAGATAACTCAAGAAGCAGTAGGTGCTGCTTTTGCACAGGGAGCATTACCAAATGTTAAGATCAGTAAACAACAATATGTATTTAGCTGCACTGGTGACAGTTGCCAATCACTGTGTAGCCTTGCAGGAGAAAAAGAAAGAAAATATAGAATATATATTAATGTCTTTGAAATTGCAGATTATGCACAAGGCAGTAAAGGGAATGGGACAGGAAGTCTCTCGAGGGAAAAATGGAAAAGGAGGCCAGGATAAGAGGAGAATTGGCAGAGGGGACAGCAGTGACTGAGGAGAAACCTTGGGTGCAAGAGGTATTTGCTTTGCATGTGGTTAGCTAGGGTATTGGAAGCAACGTTGTCCCAATACTGCACCTAATGCATCGGGTTTACATGATTTATCTGAGTATCATTAAATTGCTTAAAATCATTTCCCTGAATTCTAGGGCAGCCTGAGAGGTGCTGACTGTGTTAATGCATACCCTAATTCCGATAGATCTGAAGGGCCCTCATGCAAGTTGTGTGATTGATGGTAAACATACTACTTTCCTTATTGACATGGGCACAGATCACTTGGCTCTCAAAACCTCTCCTCTTTACCTCTCTTAAGCCTTGGGCATATACGTAGATGGAGTAATAATTTCCAATCAGTAGTTACAAAAAAGGGTAAACCCAAAATACGTCACTGGGACCTGGGTATAGGACAGTACAATGCAAAAAGTGGTCCCAATAGACAGTTATTCAGCAACAAAGATACAGTAACAAAGAAAATGAGTAACACAGTATGAGAAACACATTGTGTACTTGACAATATGATTACTACGTGGCCATTAAATTGGCTAAGAGTAGCTTCTATGCAGATCGCATTGCTAAAGCAAAAAACAATGGTAGAGAGATTATCTCCATTGTTAGAAGCTTTTTGACACCTTATGCCGAACAAGCGGCTTCTCCCACATCACTTCAATGGTGTGAGGAGCTCTCCTCCTTTTTCATTGGGAAAATACAAGCTATTCAAGATAGTCTGATGAAGAATGTTCAGGGTCCTGGTGTTCCCTACCATCTGCCCCATACCCCTCCACTTCCAGCGCCACCTATATTTACTGGCTTTTCCCCTGCAACCGGGTCAGATATATTAGCTATTTTTAATACCCTTAAATCAGGCTCACCTTCTGACGCATGCCCTGCCAGAGTTCTGGCAGGTGTTGCCGAGGTCATTTACCCTGAAGTAACATCAATTATTAATTTATCTTTATCCACGGCGTAGGTCCCTCTGCCTTGGAAGCAGGCCAAATTACTGCCACTCCTAAAGAAGCCCTCATTAGATCCATTACAAGCGGCTAATTATCGCCCCATCTCTCTTCTTCCAGCCCTGTCCAAGGTCTGTGAAAAAGTCGTCTTCCATCAGCTTGATACCTTTATCGAAAACTCGGGTGCCCTCCATCTGGCTCAATCCGGACTTACAAAAACTTATAGCACTGAGACTGCTCTAGTGGAAATGGCAGAAACAATCAGGGAATGCCTGGACATAGGCGGCAGGGCGGCCCTGGTTTTGCTCGATCTCTCTGCCGCCTTCGATACGGTACCCCACCAACTTCTCCTCACTCGCCTTGCAAATATCGGCATCGCAGGCTCTGCCCTGGACTGGCTTAAATCTTTTTGGGAAGATCGCTTTCAGCAGGTCTGGTCATCTCCGTTTTCTTCAGCTGCCAGGAAAGTGTCCACGGGAGTTCCTCAAGGCTCTACCTTGAGCCCATTACTTTTTAACATCTATCTGACACCCCTTATTTTCCTGGCAGAGGAGCTGGGGGCAAAAATAATTGCCTATGCTGATGACACCCAGCTCCTATTTACTTGGAAGGACGGCGACCTGTCGACTTCGCTGGCGCAGGCCTGCCTTTCCTCCGTGTTTCAGTGGGTGGCATGTGCCCAACTGAAGTGCAGTAAGGGTAAGTCGGAGGTCCTTCTATATGGCTAATTTCCACCTGCCTTCAGAGAAAACATGTGGCCGCCTGACTTCCCTCACCCTAAATCAGCGGGCGCGCCCGCTAAGTACCTGGGGTTCTGGTTTGGTGACGACCTTCGCTTTTCGGTGCAAGTCAAGAAACTCACCGATGTCTGTTTTGGCACTCTTAAATCTCGTAGAAGGTTTTTCCCCCTACTCCCCAGGCATGCCAAGGAAACGGTTGCTCGGGCACTGATTCTCTCTCGCTTGGATTATGCCAACACCCTATATTGTGGCATCTCTGGATATCTGTTGAGTAAATTGCAAACTATACAAAATGCCACGGACAGACTTCTATTTAACATCTCTAGAAGATCTAGCGTGAGACAGCATCTGCGCGACCTGCATTGGCTTCCGGTGGCCCAAAGAGTGCAATTTAAAGTCCTTACGGTGGCTCAAAGAGCTTTGCATGGCCTGGGACCTCTATACATCAGGAAGCGGTTCTGCTTCTATGTCCCCAGCAGAGCTTTGCGGTCAGCCTCCCAACATCGGATGACCATTCCTCGATTTCGCAGGTCCAGGCTGGGTGGTCAGTCCATCTCTGTCAAAGCCGCTCTGGCTTGGAATTCTCTCCCATTAGAAATACGAAGTATTCAGGATTTGGACCCTTCAAGAAACAGCTTAAAACTTTTCTTTTTAATTAGCTGATCCATGCATTCCACTCCCTATGGTTTTCTGATAACTGCATGCGCCAGGACACTCTTGAGTATTTGAGTGCGCTATAAAACCCTTTATAACATAACAACATAACATAACATTACATAACAATACAGTGTTATTTAATCACACTGAACGTACATAAATTTGTAACGGTATTTAAATCAAACAATATAAAAAATGAGTCGGGGAGAGGGGAGGAATGTGGGTGATAAGGTAGGTATCGTGATTTGAGTGAGGATAGGAGGGTAAATAAAGAAGATATTGTGCAGATTAAATAATTTTCACATAAAAAGAAGGCTCATGTTTTAAGCCATGAAAGTCGAAATGGTATCCAAAAGATAAACAGCCATGGTTGAGAACATTGAGGTGCCGATTCCGATCCTGTAAAACCCGGGTACAAATGGTCGTACGGAGCGTTTTCTCCGTACGACTCGTACCCGGCAATTCCACCGTACAAACCAGTAAGTACGATTCGTACAGAAATACCTTTTCCGTACGAATCGTAAAAAATACATACAATTCCGATCCTGGACAGCGCGTACGCGACGTCCGCACGGAGTCAGGCAGCGTTTTACGGACCGGCAAGTACGATTCGTACCCACAGCACTCCGCACGGCTATATTTTTACGGGAGCCAAAAAGTGCCGGAAAAGCTAAGTACGCCGCGATGCACAAGGAAAAGAGGGCCCGGTACGTGCCGTACCCCCACCCCCGTATGTACGCGCCGTACCCCCAGCCCCCCGTATGTTTGCACCGTACCCCCACCCCCGTATGTATGCGCCGTACCCCCAGCCCCCCGTATGTATGCGCCGTACCCACACCCCCGTATGTACGCGCCGTACCCCCAGCCCCCTGTATGTACGCGCCGCACCCCCAGCCCCCCGTATGTACGCGCCGTACCCCCACCCCCATATGTATGCGCCGTACCCCCAGCCCCTTGTATGTACGCACCGTACCCCCAGCCCCCGTATGTACGTGCCGTACCCCCACCCCTGTATGTGCTATGCGCTGGGGGTACGAATCGTACTTCGCAGTTTGTACGGTACTTGTACGATTCATACATGAAAATATACGGATACGAGTCGTACGCACATTTTTTTACCCGGATCGGAATCGGCATCTGAGTGTCTGAATGAAACAACGGCGGACCTCCGATGCGGCACCTCACACCAGTTCCAATATTTGTATTTTGCCGTGCAACAAACCCCAGCATCAGCCATTAGATGGCGCCACTGTGCTCCAGATCAAAGAGAGATTATGATAAAAGGGGGTGCGCAGCTGAAGAAGTCCAGTAGGCAAATTTATATAGTAAAATATCTTCTTTTTATTGTCAAGTGCTTCAAAATGTAATCTATTGTAAAACCATCCAGCCAACGCATTTCATTCCCTCATCTGGAACTTCATCAGGGCTTTGTATGTACAGTAACAGCCTCTGTTAGTTATCCAAAAATTCAAGGCGTGATGTGTATTGCACTACCGCCTATTCTATCCTCTGCCGTAACTAGCTGTCCGTGATCATCTCGTCAGTGACGATAACTAACAGATGTTGTTACTGTACACGCGAGTATTCTTACCGGGAAGGCTCTTCTTGTTTGCTTCTCCCCGCTAATTACCGACACTCGACCCAAGCGGACCCGGCTGTAGGCAGGCCCGCATTGCACCTGGGATTGACGTGTCAGTTAGGGGCGTGATTCCTGGCACGATAAAAATGGCGCTGGGACGGTCGCGCAGCGGGCGCGCCGGCGGCGCGCCGAAGGCGCGCCAAAGGCAAGCCCGTCTGCGCCTGTCCGCGCCCGATCCACGCCCAGCGCCAGGACCCCTGCCCCTCGCGACTTGCATTTGTATAGCAGAGGGGAGTTGTTTGATATGGATAACTCTGTATGTAGACCCCACAATTGGGATCCTAATCAGAGGGATTCATGGTTAAAATCCTGCCCCAAGTGTGAGGGCCAGGTTTGGAACAACATCAGGAAGGACGACGGGAGGTCCCCACAGACCGGCCAGAAAGCCGGAGAGTTCAGGACTGAGAGTAAAGCAATGCTCCCCCCCTTGATGAAAGGCCACCCACTCCAGTCGCTTAGCTGTGCTCTGGTGAATGTCCGGTCGCTGCATAAGCATACTTACCAAATTCATGATCTGATAGAAAGTGGTGCATATGACTTAGTTTTTTTAACTGAGACATGGTCGGATGAGGCGTCCGGTCCTGACTGGAACACTGCCTTACCGAGTGGGTATGTTGTCTCTTCCCAAGATAGAGGTGAGAAGAAAGGGGGGGGAATAGCTGTTGTTCATCTATCACACCTGAAAATTCGGGTGGAAACACACCTGGACCTTGCCGCGGAAGCAATGTTTTTCAATATTTATGTGGCCAATATGTATAACTTCCGCGGGATTTTAGTTTATCGTCCACCAGGTCCTAAGTCCACCTTCCCAGGTCTGCTTATGCATTGCTTAGAGTCTCGAGTGGATTATCATCCGTTTATGATTTTGGGCGATTTCAATGATCATTTAGAACTCCCGAATCAATCCGAGGTTGCCACGTTAATCGAAAGTTTAGCGGCGCTGGATTTTAACCAAATAGTCACTAGTCCCACGCACAGTGGTGGACATACCCTAGATGGCATATTTATTAATAATATGGCCTTGAAAGTGGTCAATATCATGGCGCTCCCCTGGTCTGATCATAAGGTAGTAAATTTCACTATCATGACTGGGATATCAGCTATTTCCTCAGGTCACAGATTAGAGAATCGTATGATCAGACTATGGTCTCAGGTGACTGCAAAAAAACTACTCCCTATATTGGCCGGGTCACGTCCTGTCCATACTAATGAGAGTTCCGAGGCGGCACTGTACTTCAGGGAGTGGCTGGAGTCGGCGGTGGAAATGGTAGCCCCTCAGAAGTCACTGGGTACTAGGAGAACTAAACCAAGTGCATCTTGGTACAACGCAGAGCTCAAGACCTTGAAGGCCACATGTAGAAGGGCGGAGCGGTCGTGGAGGAAGGATTATAGCGTGGAGGGTAAAGCACATTATAATAGCACCCTTGCAGCCTACAAGCATGCGATAGTGGCAGCCAAGAGTGCTTATTTTTCTGCCAAAATCAGGGATGCCGGCAACTCGGCCAAGGAGCTGTTTAGAACTATAACAGTGCTGGCTAAACCTCCCCAGGACAGCAACTATCGACCGGACCAAGAAATGTGCCAAAAGTTGGCAGTATATTTCCAAGAGAAGGTCCAGGTCATATATAATGAGTTCAGCAGCTTGGGTTACAGCCTAGGAAAGGGAAAGGTAGGGCCGGATTTGGGCAGGAGGAACGACACAGAACTCAGTGAGTTTGCCTCAATTACGGTGGAGGAAACTCAGAGGCTGACCCTCTCAACAAACTCAGGATCACCTCTGGATCCTTGCCCCCCATCTGTGGTCCATTTGGCTGCTGACTTGATAGCGGAGGAACTGTCCCAGGTAATTAACATAGCAATGCAATCTGGGCGTTATCCGTCTTGTTGGAAGAGGGCAATAATTAAACCTTTATTAAAAAAAGCAACATTAGACCCTCTCGTCTTGAAAAACTATCGTCCAATCTCTGCCCTGCCCATGGGGGCGAAGATTCTGGAGAAAGAACTAAACCGTGCCCTTACGGCACACTTGGTAGCCCACGATTTGCTCGACTCATCTCAGCACGGTTTCCGTGCCCAGCACTCCACGGAGTCAGCATTGTTGATCGCAGCAGAAAATGTACGGGCTATAGTAGACCGCGGAGGTCGAGCAGTATTGGTGATGTTGGACCTCTCGGCTGCCTTCGATACCGTTAATCACAAGGTGTTGCTTCGAAGGCTTCAGGAGTTTGGGGTCCAGGGTAGGGCATTGGCACTGTTAGCCTCCTTTTTGGATGGCAGAGATAACAGCCTGTTATGGGACGGCCTGCAGTCAGACCCGTTCCATTTACCATGTGGTGTGCCACAAGGCTCCTCTTTGTCCCCCACGCTCTTCAACATTTATGTAGCCCCCCTGGCCAAGCTTATTAAGGCTCAGGGCTTTACTGTGATCTCCTACGCTGATGATTCACAGCTTATAGTCTCGGCTGGTGAAGAATCAAATGACACGGCTAACAAGTTTCATAGCTGTATGTCCGTAATCATGAGATGGATGCGAGAAAACTTCCTTAAGATCAACACAGAGAAAACGGAAATAATGGAATTTGGTCCGGGAAGTCCGGTATGGAATAGCTCCTGGTGGCCGGCGGAGGCAGGTGAATGTCCCTGTCCTGTGCTTAAGGTCAGAAATCTGGGAGTGGTATTCGATAACCAACTTAATTTCTCTGCACATGTCAACAACCTTGCCTCCTCCTGTTTTTACTTAATCAGGATACTGCGGAAGATTTTCCCTTTTATTAATCCAGATCTTCGCAGGAATGTGGTGGTAGCTTTAGTGCTGTCCAAAATGGACTATTGTAACGCAGTACTGCTAGGATTGAATAAGACCTTGCTCAAAAGACTGCAGATCCTGCAGAATGCGGCAGCTAGACTCCTGCTGGATGTACCCAGGGACCAGTCTGTTGCCAAGGGAATTGAAGCGCTGCACTGGCTCCCAGTTCAGCAGCGTATAGAGTTCAAGGCGTTATGCCTAGTCCATAAGGCGGTCTTTGGGGGGGGAGCTCTGGAAGTCCAGAAGCTCTTCAGCCCATATCTCCCGGGGCGGACACTGAGATCATCTACGCAAAGCTTGCTGAAACTGAATCGTGTCAGAAAAGCCAGATGGGGTGGTAGAGCTTTTTCCTTTCAGGCGGCTTGCCTGTGGAATGAGCTCCCTGGCTTTGTTAAACTTACGGAGAATCACCAAGCTTTCAGAAAACTGATAAAAACACGGCTGTTTGATACGACCAGGGGTTAGGTGGAGCGATCTCTCTCTATGGACCAGCGCCAAGACGCCTCGGCATTCGTTCGCGCTTTATAAGTGATGATCCTATCCTATCCTATCCTACATACAAAGCCCTGATGAAGTTCCCGATGAGGGAATGAAACGCGTTGGCTGGATGGTTTTACAATAGATGAAATTTTGAAGCACTTGACAACAAAAATAAGATATTTTACTATATAAATTTGCCTACTGGACTTCTTCAGCTGCGCACCCCCTTTTATCATAATGGTTGAGAACATTATCACAGTGAAAAATCGCTGTTGATCAAGCTGGCAAATGGTAAAAATGTCGACGTTTCGACCCCAAGACAATGTAGGTGTTCTGAATCCCTTACGAAGGGGTCTTCCTCAGGACAGGAGTGAAAGGGAAGGGGGCATCTAGGGATGGAACATAAAAGAAACCTTAACACTAAGAACACCAAAAACAGTCAAAAAATGAACATAAGGGGGGCTAGAGCCCCTTTAATTACCATAAACAGCCCCTCAATGAGGGCTGATTCGCAAACGTGGGCGCGTAGGCTCCACACGACTGTATTGCCTTGCCCACTTGCGTAATCTAAACTTACGCACACCACTTACTTACACAGAAATTCCAACATCCTCTGGAGGTAAAACGAGCTTTATTGGTATCGTAGACAAGGGCAATAAGTCACTGAAGCTAGTAAGTTCTTAGGCACCAAGTGAAACAATGAATACACCACACTATATATATACAAATATGAGATCTTGAATATAGATATATAAACAGTTAATGTACAAAGCACCTCACCAGATGCATCTGCACCGGAGTCTTCAACATCCCTGGCCAAGCACCGAAAACACCAAGTCGGGAACCCTGTAGAGACTGGGGCACAGGAAGTAATCTCTCCGGGCACCAAAGTCGTCCCGCGAGTGCGTCCACTCCAAGACTGAGTTCCTGAGCTCCACCCCACAGACACCGCTTTTTATAGTTAAATCAACACGTTCGAGAACCCTCTAGCAGGCGTTCTCGCCCATCTATCCATCATTGGTGCTGGCCGCATCTCTGCGTCAGATCCACCCATACAGACCTGCCCAGATTCTGCTTGGGTGCGCAGAGGCAAAAGACATTCCTTTCCCTGTCTCCGACCTTGGAGAGCCTTGCACAGCGCATCCTCCCTCTGTTCTAGAGATAAGCATTGAATGCACAAAAACAAGCTCAAGGTACAAAATAACCTCACGAGGTATGTCTTGCACCAGCTCGTACTGGTTTACGTGAAAAACATGTTTATGTTACTGCTGAAGTGTAACTACAGGTCAAAGCAGCACAAAATGGAAATGCAGTGCAACAAAATGGAGGATCAGAGCATCACATGGAATCGAGGTCAACATGCAGTTTAGCATGGCAAATGCAGTACATTCCACCCCTTGACCCTCGATTCACCCATCATACCCCATTGGCCTAAATACCATGGATCTGGGACGAAGAAGGGAGAGAAGATTAGGAATGCATTGAATACAACAACATAGTGAGATAGAAATGCAAATAGTCACTACAATAACACCCAAGATATAACAAAGCTGTCCAAAATTAGGTAGCCACCCAAACAACCAATCCCACCATCCTTGATTAACGTTTTGGGTAACCCCTTTTACTAAATCTTTTAAAGCATTAATATGCGCATGGATAGATGTAGAATGATCAGATAAATTGAAACAACAGAGTCCATCAAAGTCCTCGCAGCCGTGGTTGTGTTGTAACAATAAATAGTCCACAGCTGCCCTATTCTGCAAAACAGCTTTTTTCGTTCCTTGAACATCTAATAACAAATCAGCTAAAGCGACAGAAGTATGATTGAGATTCTTCACAAGTAAACAGGCAAGCTTAGCAATAGTTCTTGCATTATAAATGGACAGTCCTGGCACTCCTACAATGGAAATAGCCAAACTAGTATACTCTGCTCTAGAAAGCAAATCAATATTGGAGTCACAATCCTCAGGTAATTGAACAGCGGCTCTAGAAGAGCGAATATGTGTGACAGAATGCATGGGAAAAAGCATAAGACTTAAACGTGATAAGGCACAAGGTCCTCCAGTTATATTAGCTGGTATGTAAGTGTAAGAAATATTGCCGCACGAGAACAGTCATCCCTTAGATAATTTCACATGGTTAATATGGCTAGCGGTTAATACTGTATGATTACAGACCATATAATTGGTAACATTACTGCAAAAACTGTCATGTCGTGACTGACATAATGTTTGTTGATCAGTGGTCAATTGTGTGCTTTTCTCTAGTTTCAATTGGCCATACTTGCCAATTTTGGCAGGGTCACAAGTTAGTTGATAGCAAACGTCTCCAGTAGTGATGTTGTAGGTAACAATACTCGTCATGTTCCTCCAGAGGTTATCTGTAACCTCCGGGCAAAAACGACAGTACTCCTAAAGACTCAGATGTGTTTGAACATCATTTTCCTCCACTACCCCATCAAAGTTAGTTTGGTTGAAGATGTGCAGAAGCACATGTGCAGGGGTAGGTACGGCAACAAGACAAGTGGATATCATATCAGCTGTACTGTGAAGATTTCTCATACAGAAGTGGGAAGTGTTCAGCACATTCCCGGCCAAGTAGGTCCAGATGTTATCCGGTTGCTGCAACAATGCTGTCATCCGACTCGGGCGGTTGATCCCCTTCGGCATCCCCGGGCCCTCCCGGACCCCTCCGGACACGCCCAAACACAGACCACACAGCGCAAGCATCGCAGCGGCAAGCCATACTGTGATCTAGATACAGAAAACAAACTGGTATAATCACTCTCGTAAATAACATTTTTCAGCAGGTACATTTTCCCACTTTTCCTGTCCGGGTCTCATGATGACAAGAATATTATCCTTTCCCTTAGCGATTAATTCTGCAGGTTCAGGAGGTTTGTTTGGGGACTCTACCCATACTTTCGCCCCTGGTTTCTTGTCAGGAGATCCGAACCCGCCCTTTCCTCGCACAGTTAGAAGGGCTGGGGCCGTCCCCTTCATGACATTTCCTCCATAAACCAGCATGATGACCATTTGGGCAACTCGGTCACCGGGTTGCACAATCAGATCATTGTCTCCACTGTTCAATAGAATAACTTTGATCTCCCCCCTGGTAATCGGCATCGACCACCCCTCCCAAAACCTGGATGCCTTTAAGGGCAAGCCTAGATCAAGAAGCGATCAGTCCGAAATGCTCTGGGGGAATTTGAACTTCAATTCCTGTCTCAATCAAGGTAATGTCTCGTGGTTGCAGTCGATAGAGTTTCAAGGCATGTCAATCAAGACTGCAGCCTCTGGTGTGGCACGATATGGAGCTAAAGCTCCTGGAGCTGTCTCCCAATACAGAATCGTGTTTGTGGCCACATGAGGCTTGATCTGCAAAGCTGGGGTCAACATGCGCATCAAAGGAGTCTCTGCATTGGCAAGGGGTCTGTTGTTCAAAATTTGCAATGCATCAGCCAAGTGATCCCTCCACCCCTTCAATGACCCATCAGACAACATTTTCAACTGCTCTTTCAACAAACCATTCATTCTCTCAATCAAACCCGCTGCCTGTGGGTAATAGGGTATGTGATAGATCTAATCAATGTTATGCTGCACACAAAAATCTTGCACCATCTTTCCTTTAAAGTGTGACCCATTGTCACTTTGGACCTGCAAAGGAATTCCGTAATACAAAATCAACAAATTAAAAGTTTTCAGAGTGTTAGACTGGGTTGCTCTCTTGCATGGAAAGGCGATGAGATAGCCAGAATAGGTATCCACCACCGTGCATGCATACTGACATCCTCGACTCATTGGCATTGGCCCAATGAAATCAATTTGCCATATTTACCCTGGCAACTTCCCTCTGCCTAGGTGGCCTCTCACTACCTGTGGAACTGGTCTGTGTTGGGTATGCTGACAAATGGGGCAGTGATTGATTTTAATCAAATCCAGGGGAATATACATCCCCCTACTTTCTGCCCACCTGCTAGTGGCTCGCTCGCCCAAATGTCCGCTTTTCTGATGCGCCCATTTAGCCATGCCCACCAAGTCAGAATCCTGCGTCGCCACCTCAGCTTCACGAATGGTCTGCAAAGGAATTGCACCAATGCTCTAGTGAGTCAGTCGGGCAATGAGCATCAACATGATAAACTGTGACTGTACTCTGGGACAACAATTCCCAAATCTCCTGCCACAACTCCTTTCCCCAAACCTCCCTATTGTGAATCATCCACTTGTGAGCATGCCATGTGGGAAGCCAAGTGGCTAACCCATTGGCCATAGACCATTAATCAGTATAAATGTGACATGTACCAGGGAGCTCTTTCTTTAAGGCCAGGTAAACCGCATACAATTCTGCGAACTGACTACTTCTTCCCTCTCCAGTAGTCGACAACAACCTTTTGGTCACAGGATTGTATGCCACTGCCTTCCAATGTCTCTTGGTCCCCACATATCTGGCTGAGCCATCTGTAAACCACACATCCTTTTTGTCCTCCGCGGACAACTCTGAGAATGGCCCGCCCCATTTCACTGGGGACTCTCGTACTTTGGGTACATCTTGCAACATTTTTGCATCTGCTACTGGAGTCTGTGCCACTTGCTCATGCAGCACTGTGGTACCTTTAGGACCCACTCGTGCTCTGTCTTGTATGTACCACTTCCACTTTATGACGCTAGCCTCCTGTGCATGCCCAGTCCAATTTCTTGGGTGAGCTCATCACCCATTGCATGATAGGAATTTCAGGTCTCAAAAACACATTGTGTCCCAAGGTCAATTGCTCGGTATCCACAAGAGCCCAATAACATGCCAACAACTGCCGAGTGTACCGCTCTCCAGCATCAGGTAATTTCTTTGTCCAAAACCCTAGGGGGACTTTATGTCTCCTCTGTTTTTGCCACAGGCTCCAGGTCGCATACTGATCCTGGACCGTTACATTCAAATCAATACTTCCCTCTCGTATGGGCCATAGATCCATGGCACGCTGTAAAGCCTCCTTCGCTGACTCAAATGCCTGTTGCTGGGCCTCCCCCCACTCAAATTCATGCTTCTTCCGCGTAACCTTGTACAGAGGCTCCAAGATCTGACTCAAATGGGGAATGTGCTGTCTCCAAAAACCAAACAATCCAATGAAACGCTGCGCCTCCTTCATGTTTCGCGACACTGCAAACTCCTTGATCTTTTGCCTTACTTGTGGCAGCACCTCTCTATGCCCCTGATGCCACTGAATACCAAAAAACTTCACACTCTGGGAGGGTCCCTGCACCTTCTCTGGGTTAATCACCCACCCTTTGCTTTGCAAATGCTCTACAATTCTGTCTAGCTGAGCCTGCACCTGTTCTTGGGTCTCTCCTTGAATCAACACATCATCAATGTAATGACAAAGTTGTACCCCAGGAATAACTGACACCTCATCCAAATGCTCTGCCACCAACCGGTGACAGATTGTAGGGCTATGTAAATACCCCTGTGGCAAATATGTAAATGTGATGTGCCTACCATTCCATGAGAAGGAGAATTGTTCCTGGGACTCGGGGGCAATTGGAATCGGGAAAAAGGCATTGGCAACATCAAGTGCCACATACCATGTCCCATTGTGTTTCCGAATTTTCTCAATCAAAGTGATGGTGTTGGGGACCGCGGCCGTCAACTGGGGGCGTATGCTTATTCAGCTCGCGCCAGCTTCCATCCGGTTTGCGCACGGGCCACACAGGGTTATTCCACGCCGTGGTAACCGGTCTCACCACCCTACGCCTCCACCAAGTCCCGTATGGTTGCAGTAATCTCATCATGTCCCCCTGGGATCCTGTACTGCTTCATGTGAACTGTCGTAAATTTCAGAAGGAAGGTACCACACACCTGAAACTCTTTGACTTCCACAGGAGCAGCAAACTTCGGAGAACCAGGACTCAAACGTGATGAAAATTTCCCAACTCCCCTGCCCCGCTACAGCGAATAGATTCACTCTCAGCAGGACGGGGGAAGGGGGAAGAGGGGATAACAAGAGAGACTCCACTGCAATGCCTGCTTCCTCAAATTCTATCTAGGACTGCTCTGGCATCTGTAATTTCAAATAAACATAATTACTTTAGTGAATCTGTAGTCCCCAAGCTGCCTCCACCCACGACTCGCCAAACCCTTACCTTAACTAACAGTGGCTTAGCCTCTCTCTGAAAATAATGCTGGAGATA
Organism: Triturus cristatus; assembly: GCF_964204655.1. Taxonomy (NCBI): domain Eukaryota; kingdom Metazoa; phylum Chordata; class Amphibia; order Caudata; family Salamandridae; genus Triturus; species Triturus cristatus. Next base: position 910,715,521 of record NC_140588.1, read on the forward strand.
TAGTAGATAATGCAGAGCTGAAGAAGTTGAAGTAAATACTTTCCAGGCTGGCAGTTGACTATTGTTGGTAAGCATAATATATATATATATTTCTACATACATGCTGTATCAATTCAAGTACTGTCTCTGCCTAGAGATTCTCATTGCCTTCCTGCGCTGCAACAGTTCTACGTTCAAGGAAGACTGCTCTGCCCAAGAAGCTGCCAGTCACTTCATTGCAAAGTTCAAAGTGACCAGAACTTAATTATTCAAAAAGAAAACTTTCACTTGGAGCGCTGCAAATTTCTCACATAAAAAACGTAGTGTATCTGGTGCTACTCCTTCGCGCTGTCTTCCAAATTACCAAGCGAGCATAACAAAAATTGACTCACCGATAGCCAGTACATAAACAGGACTCTAGACACACCACAGAAATTGCCTCAAATTTTGCTCTTGAGGACGAGTCTCTGAAGGACTTGAAGCGCTGCCAAAAATCTCTTCATATCCAGGAAGTCAGGCGGCGAAATATTGCTGAGGAAGGAATTCGCCCCTGAGGGAAATAATGTTGTGAGAGGAAAAATCGAGAGACACTACCTCCTCACCAGAAAGTTCAGTTGAAGTGCGTCGCGTTAGAGGAACGCGCGAACGAACTTGAAAATATTTGCGGAACACTAGACCGCTAACCTACAATATCCCTTCTTGAGTAGACGCCATGATGGAAGGGGCTGAAGGAGCACTAGTTACCATTTAAAACGTTTCTGGGAAGGGAAACGACGGAGTCTGCTCCATGGGTAACTCAGCTGTTACTCCTATAAACTACGAGTTTGGGAGCAGAGGAGGAGCACAGATTGCCTTTCCTGACAGTACCCCCCACCAAGAATCCACCCTCTCTCTCAGTAGGTTTATTGGGATGAGTCTTATGAAATTCACGAACCAATTTGGGGGCATGCACATTGATACTGGGCTCCCATGAACGATCCTCAGGACCAAACCCTTTCCAATCGACCAAATAAAAGATTTTCCCTTTCTTCAATTTAGAGTCAAGGATTCTTTTCACTTCAAATTCCTCTTCGGACAGATCTCAAATGGGATTTGGAGGCAAATCCATTATTATTCCCACTGGGTTTCGTTGTCTCAATGATACATGAAATACTGGATGAATTTTAAAACTGGAAGGAAGCTTAAGTTTGACACTGACTGGGTTCATCATTCTTTCTACCTCATAAGGACCTACAAATCTAGGCTGGAATTTTCGATTTCCCTTGAGGCGCAAATACCGCGTGGACAACCATACCTTGTCTCCTGACTCAAAAATGGGATTCTTCCTCCTACTTTTGTCTGCCTGTTTCTTGTGAGCTATTTTGGCTCTAATCAAGTTCTGGGTAGCAATCTGATAGGTTTCTTGTAACCTTCGCACTTTCTCTTCAACTGCGGGACCAGACTTTCTGACTTGTTCACCAGGGTATTGGGATGTCTGCCAAAATTTAAAAAGAAGGGGGAAAACCCTGTGGACGAGTGTACAGCATTATTGTATGTAAATTTGGCTACCCATATTAACTCTGGCCAATCTCCCTCATGGTCCATCAAGTAGAGGCGCAGATATTGCTCCAGCTCTTGATTGACTCTCTCTGTCTGCCCATCAGTCTGTGGGTGATAGCTGGTGGACAGACAGGAGTCTATCCCCAATGTGCTCAAGAAGGCTCTCCAAAATCGTGAAATAAATTGGGGTCCCCTATCTGAGATGACCACCTTGGGAATTCCATGTGCTTTAATTATATGTTGAGTGAACAGAGTGACTAGTTGATTAGAATTGGGAAGAGATTTTAATGGAATAAAATGAGCCATCTTGGAGAAATGGTCTACAACCACCCAAATAGTGGACAGACCCTGGCTGGAAGGAAGATCCACAATGAAATCCATTGAGATTGTGTGCCAGGTTGATGGTGCGACGGGCAGGGGTTGGAGTAGACCTTGTGGGGCCTGTCTTAAAGCTTTTCCCTTAACACAAATTGCGCAAGATGCCACATACTGTCTCATCTGAGCTTCCAAATCGGACCACCAAAAATTTCGTTTAATCAATTCAATGGTCTTGGTTATTCCCTTGTGGCCCGCCAAGGGATCATCATGACAATGCTGCATAACTTCTCTTTGCAGTTTGGCAATAGGGACGAACAGGACTCCATGATGATAAGGTTTCCCATCTTTTATTTCTCTTCCAGTATCTTCTTTTACCCACTTAGCCAATTCTTCTTGGGACATTGCATTTTGGATCTCCTTTTCAAATTCCGTAAAATGAATGGTACCAATTATCTTTTCTTCAGGAACAATGTGTTCTTCTCTGGAGGTTTCCTGAAGTTCGCTTGCATTTAGCCGAGACAATGCATCTGCCTTCCCATTAGCTGATCCCGGTTTATATGTCAAGACAAAGTTGTAGTCGGCAAAGAAGAACGACCATCTCAGCTGTCTAGGCGTAAGGGTTCGTGCTGATTTCACAAACTGTAGATTTCGGTGATCAGTATAGACTGTGACTTCGTGCTTTGCTCCTAGCAAGTAATGCCGCCAGTCCTGGAAGGCATCCTTCACTGCCAACAACTCCTTATCGGCTATGGAATAGTTGATTTCAGCCGCCGATAGTTTTCGTGACCTATAAGCTAATGGATGAAGTTGGCCAGTATCTTGATGTCTTTGAGACAGGATTCCTCCTATGGCCTGATCGGAGGCATCCGCCTCCACAAAGAAAGGTTCCTCAATATTTGGATGTAACAAAATCGGAGAAGTGGTAAAGGCTTCTTTCAATGACTGGAAAGCCACCTCAGTTTCTTGGTCCCAAACAAAGGGTTCTTTCTTCTTCAAGAGACGAGTAATCGGGTGGACCTTTTGTGAGAAATTGGAGATAAAACGTCTGTAAAAGTTAGCAAATCCAATGAATCTTTGTATCTCCTTGACATTATGAGGCGAGGGCCAATCTCTTATTGCTTTTACTTTTGTATCATCCATTGACACTCCATCTGGAGACAGGATGAAACCCAAAAATTCTACTTCGGTGGAATGAAAGACATATTTCTCTAATTTGACGTAAAGCTGATGATCAAGCAATTTCATCAAGATAGCTCGCAAATGCTGAACATGCTCCTCCATATTGGCCGAGAAAACAAGGATGTCATCAATGTACACTACTGCGAAGCGATCAAGAAATTCTCAAACAATATCGTTAACAAAATGTTGAAACGCAGCTGGGGCATTACACAGGCCGAAGGGCATGACCTGGTACTCAAAGAGACCGAATCGAGTTCGAAAGGCCGGATAAAACCGCTGGCCAGGTATTGGTCTAGATATTCCTTAAGATGAACGTTCTCAGCTTCAGAGAGCGCATAAATTCTGCTGCACGGCAGTAACGCACCAGGTTCTAATTCAATAGTACAGTCGTACTCCCTATGAAGGGGTAATCTTTTGGCCTCCTGCTCATCGAAAACAGCTCTCAAATCTTGATATTCTTTTGGAATTGCTGGAACTTCAAAAGCACAGATCGTCAAGGATGGCTCCGCCATTAAAGTAGATTGGGAAGTTTGAGGGTTAGATTCCTTCAAACGAAAGCAATGTTCATGACAATAATCGGAGTTCATTTCCATCGTTCTTCTTACCCCGTCAATCCTTGGATTATGTTCGGTAAGCCACGGAAGACCCAGAATTAGTTGGAACTGCGGAGCATCGATTAAGGCAAACTTCAATATGCTTCTATGTCGCCCAGGACCATCCAAAATAATTTCTTCGGTATCCCAAATGATAGGTCCAGAAGAAAGATTTGTTCCGTCGACTGGTCGTACCGATTCTGGCTTGATCTTGCGAACATATTGTATTCCCAAAGATTTGGCAAATTTTATATCGCAAAAGTTTCCAGTTGCGCCTGAGTCAATCATAACTGCAATGTTTTCCACAGACCTTATTCCAAAACTTATCAGACATGAAATAATCAAATGAGGAGCTGCAGACTGAAGGGTATTAGCGATCAATTGGGAATCTGGAGTCGACTTGTCAGCTGCGCCCACCAGAGCAACTCCTCCTACTGATGGGACCTGTCTTTTGGCCCTGTGCTGGTCTTAGGCTTATGTGGACACTCCTTGACAAAATGCCCAGCTGTTCCACAGTACATACACAATTTCCCATTACGACGCCTCTCCCTTTCTTCCTTGGTCAAGGGGCCCCTCACGGACCCTATCTGCATAGATTCTTCCACTGAAGCAGTCTCAAAGGACTTAGTAGGTTCAGGCCTAGCTCGATCAAATCGCGGTGGGATTGGTCAGACTTGATTGCGACGCTCATTCCTTCTTTCACTTTGCCTCAGATCAATTTGGAGTACAAGATCCATTAGCTCTGAAACGTCAGTGGGCCTCCTTGGAATTTGCGCTAACCCATCTTTCAATTCGTCCTTTAATCCTCGATAAAATATTGCAGCTCTCTTTTCTTTAGGCCACTTGGTTTCCACTATCAGTTTGTTATACTGTGCAATGTAAGCAACCAGTGCCCGATTACCTTGTTTCAGATCCAAAAGTTCATTATCAGTCAATTGGGAAACAGTTCTGCGATCAAAAATTCGAAGGAATTCTTCCTTGAACTCCTCAAAATTATACAAAATAGGATCATTGCAGCTTACTAATGGCATAGACCATGCGGCAGCATCACCGCTCAGGTAAGACAGTATAAAGGCCACCTTGGATTGATCTTCCTTAAAAACGATGGGCTTACAAAGGAAGTGCAAAGAGCATTGGGTGAGAAAAATTTGGGCCTTGTGCGGGTCCCCTACAAATCTTTCTGGAGCTGCCAAAGGTATGGTGGGGGACATTGCATGTATAACTTGAGTGGTCAATTCAGATGTGGAAGGAGAAGGTGAGAATTGGAATGGTTTAGGGGACTTAAGCTCAGTGCTAGCACCAGTAACGAATTCTTCCAATCTCTGTCCAAGGAAACTCGCTTCCTGACTAGACTTCCTAACCTCCTCACTAAGCATCTTATTTGCCTCCATGGTGACATTTAGCTGTTCCTGTATTCCCTCCAACACTAAGGCCAGTGTCTTGACATCCAGCCCCTCCGTCATCCTGCCCAGGTGGAAGTTTGATAATGGCACTTCAATCTGTCGTAAATTTTAGAAGGAAGGTACCACGCACCTGAAACTCTTTGACTTCCACAGGAGCAGCAAACTTCGGAGAGCCAGGACTCAAACGAGATGAACATTTCCCGACTCCCCTGCCCCGCTACAGCGAATAGATTCACTCCCAGCAGGACGGGGGAAGGGGGAAGAGGGGATAACAAGAGAGACTCCACTGCAATGCCTGCTTCCTCAAATTCTATCTAGGACTGCTCTGGCATCTGTAATTACAAATAAACATAATTACTTTAGTGAATCTGTAGTCCCCAAGCTGCCTCCACCCACGACTCGCCAAACCCTTACCTTAACTAACAGTGGCTTAGCCTCTCTGTGAAAATAATGCTGGAGACATAGTAGATAATGCAACGCTGAAGAAGTTGAAGTAAATACTTTCTAGGCTGGCAGTTGACTATTGTTGGAAAGCATAATATATATATATATTTCTACATACATGCTGTATCAATTCAAGTACTGTCTCTGCCTAGAGATTCTCATTGCCTTTCTGCGCTGCAACAGTTCTACGTTCAAGGAAGACTCCTCTGCCCAAGAAGCTGCCAGTCACATTATTGCAAAATTCAAAGTGACCAGAACTTAATTATTCAAAAAGAAAACCTTCACTTGGAGCGCTGCAAATTTCTCACATAAAAAACGTAGTGTATCTGGTGCTACTCCTTCGCGCTGTCTTCCAAATTACCAAGCGAGCATAACAAAAATAGACTCACCGATAGCCAGTACATAAACAGGACTCTAGAGACACCACAGAAATTGCCTCAAATTTTGCTCTTGAAGATGAGTCTCTGAAGGACTTGAAGCGCTGCCAAAAATCTCTTCATATCCAGGAAGTCAGGTGGCGAAATATTGCTGAGGAAGGAATTCGCCCCTGAGGGAAATATTGTTGTGAGAGGAAAAATCGAGAGACACTACCTCCTCACCAGAAAGTTCAGTTAAAGTGCGTTGCGTTAGAGGAACGCGCGCACAAACTTGAAAATATTTGCGGAGCACTAGACCGCTAACCTACAATATCACTTCTTGAGTAGACGCCATGATGGAAGGGGCTGAAGGAGCACTAGTTACCATTTAAAGCGTTTCTGGGAAGGGAAATAACGGAGTCTGCTCCATGGGTAACTCAGCTGTTTTCTCCTATAAACTACGAGTTTGGGACCAGAGGAGGAGCACAGATTGCCTTTCCTGACATGAACCACTTTTGTTGCTTGGGGCACCTTCACTGGGGGAATTAAATTTTCGTGGATTGCCATGTATCAACGTGGCCTCCGGTCCGGTGTCTACTAAAGCCCGCACCTCCTGAACGTTTCTATTTTTCCAATAGATCTCAACCCTCACATGCGGTCCATTATCTTTGCGAGCCCATCCCTGCACCGGAGCTTGGCCCATTTCCTAATCTAATTTTCGCCTGCGCAGCTCTGCATCTGCCCGGCGCAGGTCCCGGCGCAGATCTGAATACAATGTCGGGTAATCCTTAGGGAACAACTCCTCCTCTTCCCGGTCCCCATCTGAATCTGTGCAATTTCGGTCCCAACCTTTCTCTTTTGTCACTTTCACATCCAGGAATTTGCATGGGGGCAAAAGGAATTTCACTTGGTGCCAAGGAACCAAAACCACCTTTCGTCTTTTTAAACATGTTCCTATCCGCGTTATTTACGTATCCTGTCGACTACGCCAAAATGTATTGCCTTGCCCACTTGCGCAATCTAAACTTACGCACACCACTTACTTACACAGAAACTCCAACACTCCTCTGGAGGTAAAATGAGCTTTATTGGTATCGTAGACAAGGGCAATAAGTCACTGAAGCTAGTAAGTTCTTAGGTACCAAGTGAAACAATGAATACACCACACTATATATATATACAAATATGAGATCTTGAATATAGATATATAAACAGTTAATGTACAAAGCACCTCACCAGATGCGTCTGCACCGGAGTCTTCAACATCCCTGGCCAAGCACTGAAAACACCAAGTCGGGAACCCTGTAGAGACTGGGGCACAGGAAGTAATCTCTCCGGGCACCAAAGTCGTCCTGCGAGTGCGTCCACTCCAAGACTGAGTTCCTGAGCTCCACCCCACAGACACCGCTTTTTATAGTTAAATCAACACGTTCGAGAACCCTCTAGCAGGCGTTTTCGCCCATCTATGCATCATTGGTGCTGGCCGCATCTCTGCGTCAGATCCACCCATACAGACCTGGCCAGATTCTGCTTGGGTGCGCCGAGACAAAAGACATTCCTTTCCCTGTCTCCGACCTTGGAGAGCCTTGCACAGCGCATCCTCCCTCTGTCCTAGAGATAAGCATAGAATGCACAAAAACAAGCTCAAGGTACAAAATAATCTTATGAGGTATGTCTTGCACCAGCTCGTACTGGTTTACGTGAAAAACATGTTTATGTTACTGCTGAAGTGTAACTACAGGTCAAAGCAGCACAAAATGGAAATGCAGTGCAACAAAATGGAGGATCAAAGCATCACATGGGATCGAGGTCAACATGCAGTTTAGCACGTGAAAATGGCAAATGCAGTACAACGACCGAGAGCGAAGGACAAGCACCTGCAATAGTAAGGTGCAAAGTATGAATGGCCCTCCCGTGGGCATAGGTAATTGGGAGTGGCAGGATAGGGATTAAAGGGAATGGATCCACTTACTTTATTAGCTAGCTAGTGTGTCCCTTCCAAAACTGCAAAGGACCAAGCCAGACTACTCAGCTGGACCTTAGAATTATATTATCCCTGAAAAACAATATAGAAAACAAGCGCTAATTAGGATCGAATAGCTCGCCACCACTAAGGCTAAATACAAGATATTACAGGGTGCCCCAAACTGTGCTCATAAAGGAAGTACCTGGAGGATTCCTCGGGACAGATAGCCGGCCCGCACGGTGCACAATCTACAAATAATGAAAGGAAATGCAACGGTTTTAGGAAAAACCGAACTCGGCACTCTCTGTTAACATGAGTGTCTATTAGGGAAAAACGCATTGTTTAGACTCACCGCTACTCGCAGAAAATGTCTCCATTCAGCAGAGGGGTACCGGAGCTGTGGTGAACCTGCTACTTAAGTAAAGGGGCTCGTCTCAGCCGTGCACGAGCATGACGTATCTACACAGACCCTCTATGCTTGTCAAATCTGCAAGTTCCCCCACCGTATTACTGATCCAGTGTCCATTTCTGCAGTACCTACTAGTGATTGTGAATTAATGTATTTTATGGATGGGTCATGTCTCAGAAATGCTGAGAGTGTCCTAGTTAATGGATATGATGTGTGTACTGTGTACCAAATTGTGTAGAGTAGCTAAAAGAAGGACTGGTACTGTATGCAGAGACTCAAAGTATGTATTTTGAGTGATGCACAGCGTTGGGCTCCTCTTGATGCAAAGGGTGTGGGAATGCGCAGTAAGAATGGGAAATATCTTTAAAACCTGTCAAACGCAATGCAATTACCAGAGAAGATGGCAGTGATGAAATCTGCTGCACACCAGCACACTCATGACAATGTTTCAAGGGGAAATGACCTATCCGAATCAGCTAGTAAGAATGATGAATTCTCTAAAATTGCTGATATTGCTATGTATGTTATGAGAATTAATGTATTTCCTGTACGACTTTAAATGTTTTTCCTCATTTGCAGGAGCAAAGCTCTGAAAATGAAAAACAGTTCTGGATCAAATAACAATGCAAATAAAAACCCTGCGGGGTGTGGAGAGACAGCACTGGGCGTCTGGTCACACCAAAATCTCTGCTCTCCGTCTTCGCCAATTTGTTTCATGGATCAGCCCATTTTGATAGGGACAACATAATATGTGCTGCTGCAATTCATTGTCATGCACCATATTTTTCTTCCATAGCCCAGAGATTACACAATGTCAGAAATTGGACAAAGGCCACACACTGGCTCCTCTCTCCCTTCGGACATGCAATTACTCTTATTTTATTGTCATCGTATGTATGTTTTCAAGATAGGTGGAAGCATACCCTTTTGCTTGTGCAGATCCCTTTATGGCAGCTAAGCGGTTACTCAGATATTTTATCCCTTGGTTCTGGCTACTTTACTTTCTGTGTTGCTAATTGGCAAGGGTATGCCCAGACATGGGTCCCATGCTATCTATGCCTCTGAATTCAAGCTAACCTGGCTGATGGGGGTTGATTCCCCAAAACTGGTGCCAGTACGCTTGTGTTCCTGTCCAGGGAGGTCCTGGCCTGGCATTTCGGGCTGGACTGTTCCCATGGGAAGCAGGGTCAAGACTGATTTGCATATGGCTGAGTCCAACTGGGGTGGCAGTGATCAGCGAGCAGGAAAATTATGGATTTATCCCAGATCTGTGACTGGGGGTGAATGTTTGACAATGTTCATCATTACATCCATCATCTTTTCGAATTACTGTACAGAAACAGCAGTGACTGCGGACACATTTCATGTGTGCAGTGGTGCAGGCAGTTTATAATGCCCAGGAATAGACCAGCATTTACATTGAGCCTATCACCCAGAGTCAGTTGGCAAAGTGGAAATGAGTATTGGTATTCTTAAGAACAAATAACAGAGATATGCTCGCAAATACAGTTAAAATGGCCTGCTGACCAGCTGTTAGCATTATGGTCCCTGTTAGAATCCAGGTTCTCTGGTTGACACAGGTAGGTACTTGTGTCAAGCAGGGAACCGTTCCTCTAGTCAGGGTAGGGGGATACACTCCAACAATAACCCCTGTTCACCCTCTAGGTAGCTTGGCGTGAGCAGACACGGCCAATCTCAGAGCGTTGAGGTTAAGCATTTGTGAACACACACACAGTAACTCAGTGACAACCCCACAAATGGACTCCACACTGGGATATATAGAAAAATAATACTTTATATATATAGTTTAGGCTTAGCACAAGACCAGAGAACGTTTAAACTGCCCACAATACTTATTAGACAAAGAGTTCTTGGTTTTAGCGTAGTTTTAAAGTTCTGTGCGCTTCGTTCCTGTCCGTACGTTTCGTACGTGGTAAAAACTGCTTGGGAACGGGTCTCACACGCACTGTAGGCGCTTCGGGATGAAGCGTACACCCTACGGTGCGAACAGGCACAGTACCTTTACTTTTGGTGAGTTCGTCACGGATGCTGCACTGACATCAAGCGCAATGTACGGTGGGTTGTCCTCCTGGTGTGATGCGTACTACGGTACGTTAGACCTTGGGTGTGCAGGGCTTCAGGGGATGGTGCGTAGGTACGGTGCTTTCAATGTTCGTCGCGGAATTCGCGCCGTACCATGAAATCGCCAAACTTGATTCGAAGCGCTGGATACAAGCGAACAGTACGCTCCGCACAGGGGAGACGTACGCGACTACCGTACGCACCGCAGCCTTTCCAAAGCAGGGGAAAGGAGCGTACGCTGGGCAGTATGGTTCGTAGGGGATAGAAGCAAGTACGGTTCGCAGTCCTTCCGTTGAGGCGCGAGCTACGGCTCGTAGGGGCCTGTTAGTCACGTTGCTCAGGCCGGACGATACCTTCCTTTGCAGTGCGAACTACGGCTCGTAGAGGGGCCTAAGACGCTTTGTTTGGGCCGGACAGCGGGATACCAGCTTGCAGGGGGTACGCTGCGATCAGAGAGATGTACGCAGCAGTTCGAGTCGAAGATGCGGGGAAAACGGTCCATTTTCCAAGGCGATCTCACGGCGGTGAAGTCCACTGGTCCCGGGACTTCGTTCAGGGGGCAAGCTCACTCACAAGCCCTTGGAGATCTCTCAGCACAAGTCAAATAAAAGTTTCTTGAGTCTTTTCTTCCTCTTCTTCAGCAGCAAGGCAACCACTGCAGGTCAATCCCCCAGGTCAGGGATAGTACTCCTCCATGCAGCTTTTCCTGTTCCTTCAGGTCGGATAGAGGTTTCTTCTTGGCAGGACAGGATCTAGTTTCTTAGGAGCAGGGCTCCTACATTTATACCACAAATCCTTTGTTCTCTCAGGCCAGGGGGGCCCTTGCCTAGTTCAGTCCAGTTCTGGAGCACTTTGTTGATGCGATGCAGGCTTCTTCTTTCAGGGTGCAGGGCAGAGCTATCAGACGCTCCACAGGGTGCGGAGCCAGCATTGTGGTGGCAGAGCACAGCCCTATTCAGAGTTCAGGTGTACTCCTCCCACCCATCTATATGTCAATCTTCCTATCCACCACCAGGCTACCTAGCCCTGCCCATCTGGGTTTCCCCAGCCCTGTCCCTCACACAAGCCAGACAGCAGATACACATCACGCAGAGGTGGGCTGAAATCATGTTCCCTGGGTCTGTTAGGATCATAGGATGTAACAATCTTAACAGCCCATTCTGGCCTATGAGAACAGGGTAGCCTTACAATAGTGAAAAACGAAAATGGCTGTAATTCACTATTAGGACATGCCACACACATCAGGGCTTGTCCTACCTTATGCTACAATGCACCCAGCCCTTGGGCCTACCATAGGGGTGACTAACATGAAGTTAAGGGAAGGTTTAGGGACTGGCAAGTGGGTGCACTTGCCAGTCAGCATGTCAGTACCAGACTGCACGCAGGTTCTGCAATGGCAGACCTAGACACATTTTACCAGGCCGCTTCTGTGGGTGGCGCAACCAGTGCTGCAAGCCCACCAGCGGCATTTGTATTTACATGCCCTGGCACTCCTGGTGCACTTTACTGGGGTCTGATAGTAAACCAACTAAGCCAATCATGGAATCCAACCAACATATACATTTTACATAGGGAGCATTTGCACTGTGGCACTGGTTGGCAGTGGCACAGTGCTCTGAGCGGCCAACACCATAAAAACACATGAGGGACAGTGACAAAAAGTGGGAGGGAGACTCACGCCCAGGTGCCATGTCTAACAGTCCCGGAGAATGATTTCTCCCCGGAAGACAAAGCTGAGCCTCTATGAAATAATCATGGGTTGACTCATGATGCTCCCCTCATATCCTCCTTTATCAAATGCCAAGCTGGATTTACAGTTAAATGATGATGCGGTCATAAAATATTGCAGAAAGCTTACACAATGTCTTGACAGGTTGTTTTCAGGTGCAAGCAATTTTACCTGAGTGCCCGGCTAACGCCTCCCATTCTCTCGAGCCAGGTGACTCGATCTCCATTCATGTGTACTAGAGGAAGACTACACTGCATCCTAAATTGGTGTGGATCGTATCAGATGCTGTTCATCACAAACAAAGCTGTTAAATTTTGTGGTCTGACAACTTGGATCCACTCTTCATACTGTAAGCAACTGTGTTCCTGCTTTTGCCTCAGGCCCTGTTCCTGGCCCTAGATTTTCTACCAAAGCTGTTCCTGCTGCAGCCCTACCATCTGTCAGTGGGTCAGGTTCTTAGTGTTCACTTCTTTGCCTATCCCACCACCACCATGCAATTTTGTCCCTGCGGCCTCTCATTGCATCCGAGTAAATTGGTCTCCTCCTTCTGGATTTCGAATTCCTCTGTGGAGCTGGCCTGCTATCTTCATTGCTGCTTTGAGCACATGGTTGGTGGTGGGATACATTATTGCTGCAGAATGGAGAATTATTACAAGACCGACTTGTACTGAACCTTCCTTTGTGTGTAGCTGCCGCTTTGCCTCTAAGGGTAACTTCTCTGCTGTCTCTGAATAAGTGCAGACAGACAATTAATTATTTCTCTTGCTGGATTTTCACACACATGCCTGTTGATGTGGGGGATGTAATTCCTTTGATTGGAGTAATCTCATTTATAGTGAAACTTGCCTTTATGTTTCCATGACTGCTGGAGTGTGCCAACATCCCCCTTTTCTTTCTTCCCAGGCCTTGAGAGGTTTAACGGTCCATTGCACTGCAACATGCCAGATGTGACTCATCTTGCAATGAATGAGCAAGGTTTATTTGCAAGCACAAAGAAGCATATTTCTCTAGTGTTTTTGTTGGACATAGCAAGTGTGATTTAATGGCGGAGAATTTCTTTTTTTAGTCATCTCCATTTGAGTATCATCTTTCTCATGGATTGTTGTTTAACAAGCTTCACTTGCAAGGACATCATGCTTACTTTATTTGCAGTTCACAAGCCTATCCTTCCTGCCCCGAGATTGAACTAGAACCTGCCATCAAGGATACTTCATTTCTGCTGTTAGGCACTTTGAAGATCAGGTTCCCAGCTCACGACAGAAGACACCTTAAAGACCCTGAAGAGCATCCACTTCGGAGCACCCTCAGACCCCTGTCCGACCCACATCTTCCATAGAGCTTCCACGGACATCGCACCTGAACTACGCCGGATGACAACTGCTCCCTCGAGACGGCTACATTCCCCGATGACTGGAAACACACTGAAGTCAACCCCCTCCTGAAGAAACCCTTCGCAGACCCGATGAACCTCAAGAACTTCAGGCCCATCTCACTGCTTCCTTTTGCAGCCAAGGTCATCAAAAAGGCTGTCAACACCCAGCTAGCAAACTTCATCAAAGCCAACAAAGTCCTGAACATCTCACAATCCGGATTCCACAGTACCAAGGCCGCCCTATTCGTCAACACCGATGACATCCACACCATCCTTCACCAGGGCCAAATGGCAGCCCTCATCCTCCTGGACCTGTTAGCTGCCTTCAACACCATCTGCTTCCGCACACTAGCCACCAGACTCCACGACACCAGCATCCGAGGAAAGGCCCTCCACTGGACTTGCTCATTTCTCACTGGCAGAACTCAGCGAGTCAGACTTCTGCCCTACCTCTCAGAACCAACAGAGACCAGATGTGGAGTACTCCAGGGATACTCCCTTAGCCCCACCCTCTTCAACATCTACATAGTCCTCCTTGCAACCTTCGGCAGAAACCACGGGCTCAACATTGTCTCCTATGCCGACGACACTCAGCTCATCCTCTCCCTCACCCAGGAACCCAACATCACCAGGCACAACTTTTGAGAAGGGATGAAAGCCGTCGCCACCTGGATGAAGAAGAGCTGCCTGAAACTCAACTCAGAGAAAGCAGAAGTCCTCATCTTTGGCTCCACCCCCTCAGCATGGGACAACACCTGGTGGCACCCCGCCCTCGGAAACCTGACTGATAATGCACAAAACTTCTGCATCATACTGGACTCAACACTCACTATGAACCGCCAGATCAACGTCTTGTCCTCGGTCTGTGTCAACACCCTCCACATACTCAAAAACAAATTCAGAAGAATTCCCTCAGAATCCATAAAAATGGTCACGCATGCCCCTACCACTATCAGACTGGACTTTGGCAATGCCCTCTATGCCAGAATCAACAAAAAACTCCTTTGGAAACTTGAGACCATCCAGAACGCCAAAGCCCGACTGATCCTAGACACCCCCCGTCTAAACCACACACCCAACACATCTGTGATCTCCACTGGCTTCCCATCGAAAAAAGAATACCCTTCAAGCTCCTCACGCACGCACACAAGGCCTCTACAACATCGGACCAGCATACCTAAACAACCTCCTCTCCTTCCACGCAACCAAGAGGAACCTCTGATCAGCCAACCTCTCTCTGGCCACCATCCCTTGCATCTACAAGACCTGAGCGGCTGGAAAGTCCTTCTCCTACCTCGTAGCCAAGACCAGGAACAACCACCCCCTCCACCTCTGGCAAAGCCATACAGTGCTCCAGTTCAAGGACCTCAAGACCTGGCTCGCCAGTTGACCCCAGAACCCAAAGGAGCCGCCCCTTTGGCCCTTTGAGACACTCACGGGTGAGTAGATGCACTTTACAAACCCCTGATTGATTGATTGATTGAAAATAAAGAAGGGGTAGGTGGGCTGTTTCAAATACTATTAGGTTAATTTCTGCTTTCATTCCCATGTATGGAATAACTGTTGCTTTAGATGCTTTAGAAAAAATAAGAAGTAATGCAGAAATCCTGAAAGAATACCTAATTCTACCTTAAAATCTTTAGGGCAAGTGACAGAGCAGTTAGATATCATGCTAAAATGTGGATTGTAAAAAGAATTATATTAGATTATCGTTTAGCAGCTAAAAGGGGGATTGTGTGCAGTTGTAGGGAATGCATGTTGTAATCATCTCCCAAACACTTCTCATAGCATACCTGAGCAGTGAGATACAAAGTGGCCCTGTTTTGAGCCCAAATGCCACCTGCACATGGCATTTCAACCCCGGGGAATGAAACTATTTGAATCAATTATTGAAATAGTTTTAACTGTGGATGTCTTATATACAGCTATTACTCTATTAGACTAATATTATGCATCATCCAACGCTCCAGCAAAAATAGAGATGCTGACAATATTTTTACTGATTTTGTTTCTATGAATGTTGAGGAAATTAACAAAGATGTAAAAGTAAAGAGGTTGTTTTCTATTGAATTGTTGTAAAAGGAAATATTTCCTCTCAGAACAAAGGAGAGGTTGCGAAAATCTAATCATGTATTCCTGATTGCGTCATACTAATTTATTCCCGTTTTATTAAATATATGACAAAGAAGGTATTGATATTTCATATTCAAACATGGATGTTCTTTTGCATTGGCAAAGCAACATCCAGTTGCTTCGAGTATGCTTGCTAATTTTCATTGTTCATGTAGGCCTGGAAAACATGTTACTCAAGGTTGTACATTTCCATATCTCCAAGAAGTGCAACCTCGCTTTCAAACCAAATGGCAGCGGGACTTTAAGAGAATAATGAGCCTGGTGATATATTTATGAATGATATCCCCTCCTCAAGGATGTCTTGCTCTTCATCAGGGAGAAGATCCTGCCATCTGCTCATGATAAAAGATTTTGCTGAAAGTAACAAGTTTCTGCCGCATGGGTAGGTTCAATAGAAAAAGAGCCCTGGTCAATTGAAATGAAAAGTGCTTATAAATATTTTGATGTGCTTATTGCTATTGTGCAATCAGCACAGGCTTAAGCTTCCTGATGTGTTGTGTTTTATTTTTAACAGGAGAATGTAAGTGTTTTTGCATCAAATATCCCAAGATAACAGTGTACTGCCCACTTTGTTAGCCACAGGTCAGTGGCAAAGACCAATAATTCATGTAAACTTTAAACAAAGTACTGTGATTTATCAATGATCTGCACCAACACTACCAGAAGATTGCCATATCTGTGTTCTAGAACCCTATTGAATGTAATGTTTGGTTCTCATTACAAGTGGCCCCTTAATACTATTTTAGGCAGAAACATAGGTTTCCACCCAAAAAGATATTATAAGGCCGGCTTTTTTTTCAAAGATAAATACTCCAAATGAACGCTGGAGCATAACGCTGTCAAATTATGGGTTTATTGTGGACGTTGATGCCATAGCACTGATTTCCCCATGCTGAGCCTCATCCCATGTATTTTGTTTTGACACTTGAAACCCATTCAGGACTGCAAAGTTCAATATATTTTTTGTGTTCAGGCTTGTACAACAAAACTGATCTGTGCATCTTAGAGACAAGGCAATCGGTTATTTTGTACAGAAATTGAGTATTTGATTTTTATTGCAAACACTTTTGTGTCTACTTGTATGTGGTATTTTACTCCCCACTGTGAGTCAATGAAACATGTTTTCAGTTCATTTTTGGTTTATTGTTGCAGTGAATAGCGCTTACAACTCACAAAGACACATTACCAGTATACTACAAAATATTTCTTTTTCTTTAAAAATATCAAGTAAAAAGTATGTACACCATGCTCAAATACAGGTTAGATAAAACACATTTTAAATGCCACAGTATGTGTGCTTAGCATTTGAACAGATACACAGGAGTTCATAAGTTAACTCAGTTTTAGAATATTATGGACATAATAGTTACATGGGGGAACATCATTCCAACCCAGAGCACGCATTCATACCAGTGACAGGGAAATGCAATACTCCAAGCCCTCAAAATATTTTCTGAAAAAGCCATTAAAACCGCATGTGTACAATTTTAATAGATAAAAATAGAGATATGCATCTATGACATAGGTGAGATAATAGTTAGAGTTGGGTGGTAGACTTTATTCAATCACTGTCTAGTGCACAGGATAAATCTGGCACCTCCACCACCATCTCATCAGAATGTTCCTTGGCCTGGGAAGATACCATCTGAAAAAGAAGACCCACTGGAAGAAGACCCCTGCTGGACGAAGAGAATTTATATGAGGACTTAAGGGCCCAAGGACTTTTAGCTTTTGTTTATGCCCTAGAACTGGAACTAGACTCCAAGGATTAAGTGTTTAGACTCCTGTTTTCCTCCTCCAGGGGCACAAAAAGCAGAAATCCTGGTCCAAAGATGGACAAGAACTGCTTGTAGCGATATTTGGTGCCTTGAACTCTGCTTTGAGGAGCTAGTAGCTACAGGGCTGACCAGGAGGAACAGAGAGGGTAACTGTGAACAGTGTCCACGTCAGTGCTCTGTGGGAAACATGTGTCAGCTGGACCCTGGTAGTGAAAAGGTTGATTTCCCCAGAATAGTATCTGCAGAAAGAGGTCTGAAAGGTAGGCAATGTCCATAGTTGAGTGGGACCTCCCTGTTGCCATAGTCTCCTTAGAGTAGTAGGGGATAGTTGCCTAGCAGAAAGTATCTGTGTATCTGTGACTGCCCATAGATTGCATCCTTGGCAGTGAAATACCACAGGCAGGAAGGAAACCAGTGGGTCAGAGCATGCAGGTTGCCTCACTATAGATCTATCAGGGTACTGGCTCTTAGGTTAGGGTACATGGACCCAAGAGAAAAGTAGGAGGTGGGAGACAGCTACTCCCTGCTGTGGGAGGACACGTGATCTAGGGGTTACTTGATTTCACAGGGAGGGACTGGTGGACTGGCTCTGGCGAGGCTACGTCTGTCCTGGAGGTTCTCTTACAGGTGACCGTAACCCTGTACCTGGCACACTCATGCTTGATACAGTGTGTCATCATCATTGTGAGCTGTGTGTTGACATTGGCAAGTGTTAAGTTTCAGAGTACAGACTCTGAGTGGAAGGGTCTGTCTCAGTGTATCACCCCTGAGATGATAGAACTGAGAGTAGAAGGAGAGTGTCTTCAGCCTGAGGTTATAAACCCCCAACTCTGAAAGCCTTAGGAAGACTGAAAGACTGCAGGGAAGTCTCTAAACCAATGGCTTAGAGACACATGAGTTTGCCCAATGGATGGGGTGCTAGAGGATGCCTGCCTTGATCTCCTGGAAAGCTTTCAGAGGCCATTGTGTAAATCTAGTGGTGACAGGTTAGAAGAGAGCCTTAGGACTTGTGCCTGACTCTGTTCAAAAGACTTGGCATTGGGGCATATTGTTCACCCAGGGCTGTGTGTGCTGGAAGATCCTAGCATGTGCTCAGAGAGTCCCCAGGACCTGTAGATAACTCCAGATCAGGTCACAGGTTGGAAGTGAGGCCTACACAAAGCTGTGGGTTTGATCATTCATCTGTGAGTGGATGACTTGTGCAATAAACTGACAGTTTAGTTGTTTTGGTTGTCGATTGCCCTGTGGACAGAGCTAACCATAGGTTGTGGACAGAGATTGAATACAAGAGGCAGAATGGGGACATATAACCTTGATGGCCAAGGAGGTACTGTTTGCATACTGAGAAGCATGTATGTGAGTAGGCTAGGGTTAGACCTGTCACAGGTGGGGTCTCCAGATTAGGATAAGAGTTTCTCATGGACAAAGTTACTGGTGAGGGCAGCTTTTGACAGGCTTGTACTGTTTGGTTCAGAGGGGCATAGAACAGACAAGTGCCACTGCTGAGGCATGGATAAGGTTTTGCTTTATCACCTGAGCAGGGCAGTTCATTAGGGATTGGTTAGTCTAGCATAGCTCTCAGCTGAAGTGGGACTGTGTAGCAAATCTGCCTTCTCTGCATGGTCAGTTGCCCTTTTCTGAACCCTATTTTTGTTGGCTTTTGGACTCTGTGCACTTTTCCACTGCTAAAGGTACTAAAATGCCTGTGCTGCTATTTACATCATGAGTTGTACAGTGAAATTCCCTATTTGACCAGTTTAACTTTTAGATAACTTTTCTATATGTCCATTGTCAATGGTGCCTAAAATGCACCTATGGCATCAAAGGTTAACGTCATGTGTGCTGTAGTGTGTATTTAAATCACCCACATACTACAAAAATATATGTCTGCCAGAAGCACCACTGTTCTCTGGTTGGACTTCAGGTTAAATGCACTGTTGCTTGTAAAAGTGCCTAAGCTATGTAGGAAAAGGCTATATAATAATTTCAGGACTGAAGCATGCCTTGTAAGCCCAGAGGATTCCTGCTGGAACTGGTTTACAAGGATGAAGTGGTTGACCTACTGTTTACCTGATTCAGGGACACAAAATCAGATAGATTTCTGACTCCAAGAAGTTCCAGCTGACCACTTAGGCTGGACTCTGAAGGAGACTTCCCTGCAGAAATACCTGTTGCCTAGATGCCTGCCCTGTATAGGTAGAGACTGCAGGACCAGAAGGAACTTTGACAATGTTGAGACTTGGCCATTTTTATCACCTTTGGAGAGCACAGTACAAATTGCTGAGTATTGCTCACAACGGTCATACTCACAGTGGGCAAGAAAACCAGGTTTGTCCTCTTTGGAGTTTTTCGCTGTGCTGAAAATTGATTGAGCGATACTTCACAGCTATGTATACTATAATATACTATAATCATGGAAATAGGTAAAGGGAAACCAGAAACCAGATTTTTAAGTTTTAGGGCAAAAAGCGCCAGAAAAAAGTAAAGGGTAAATCAAAAGTTACTGTTTGTGGTTGACAGGGACCTAGGCATACTATTAGTTCGGCGGCCTTACGGAGCCCTCCCTCCCCACTACGACTTTCCGCCTTGCCCCGTTGGAGGAATTTGACTTTAACAAAAGTGACTGAATCTGAAGGCAAACCCTCAGACCTGGGCAAGGCGTCAGACCTATCTGACCCTTGAAGTTACCTTGACAACTAAGAAGTCCAGGTTTGTGAGATTTGTGAGATTTTGGCACATAGTGGAAGTTCTATATCGATGTATCTGACTTCAAGGGACCCTTATTAGCCACCTATTTCCACTCCATTTCCGCCGACCTGATAGTATGCCTAGGTCCCTGTCAACCACAAACAGTAACTTTTGATTTACCCTTTACTTTTTTCTGGCGCTTTTTGCCCTAAAACTTAAAAATCTCATATATCTGGTTTCCCTTTACCTATTTCCATGATTATAGTATATTTTTATTATTCATTTTTCTAAATTGGTTTGGAAATTTAGTTTTGATATTTGCTTATTAATTCTTGCTATTGCATGAACTTAACTCACACTTCTCTGGGGATTACCTGCTGATTGTGTCGTAGCTACCAGGGCTTTAGCAAAGATTCTCTCAGACCTGTGTTTTTACCTAACCATAGTGGGTTTATAGAGTTGGTAGGATTTTTTCCCTCCCAAATTAGTAACCCCAATTCCTGGCAGTATAAATAGTCAAAACATAAGTAGGGAACCCTTGATTGTTTAAATGGAACCCTCTGTCATTCCCAGTCCTTAGGTGGAGAGCTGCTCCTATTTTTTTAAATCACCAGCAATCACCTCAAATGGATGTTTTTGTAGCAGAATTTGTAAGCATAGGATAAGCCCAATGGCATCCCTGTTGAGGTTGAAAAATGACAAGACCGTTTACCATTTTTTAGCAATCATATTAAGCATTAGGTTAGCAAGAACCATCCTTCACAGGCTAAAAATGACAAAGGCATTTTGCCATTCCAGACACAGCTTTGGATTCGTAACACACTATCCAATACAACCTGAAAAAGGAAAAGTAACTCCTTGCACATGTATTTAATTCTTTTTAGAACTTGTCAGAGGAGCATAGCTTTGTCCAGACAAAGAGAGCACCAAGTAGAAGTCCAAACCTTGCCCTTGCAATGTTAGAGTCCTGGGATGTAAATGATCAACTGAATTGCCAGACAATTGTGGAGGAATAAGGACATGTAGTAAGCACCCATATATATTGAACAATTCCAGCTTGTATTGCTGTTGGGCTGCACAATCCATGATTCCGAAAAGCTGATATCCATTCAAGTATCAGGCTTGCTTGCCTTTTGGTATGTAATACCCATTGGAGTCTGAACCATATTCTTGAACAAGCTGTTTTCCAACACCAGGAACTGCCACCATCAAGTGATGTTGCGTCCCATGGCTCCAAAACTTTAGTCAATGTAATTGAATGTTTTTCTTCATTACAGTCTTAGAATACAGAAACATACTCACTTGTCACTAATATACATCCAACTCCTACAGGAACAGCTAGATTTAAGTCATGAAAAATACACAAGAGCTTGTTATCAGAATTAACATAACACTGTTTGTAAAAACAGTGTAGCTACTCATGAATACTTTACAAGTACATTAGGTACATTATGAGCTGAGAAATATATTATTCAGCACATATTCTGAGGACTGTCTCACACAATTATCAGATATCTGTCCTTATCTATGCCATTTCCTTGTAAAGACCTGCAACCAAAGTATTCTGAGTCTGTTATAAAAATGTAGATTATTTTGCCTTGGATGGCATTTTTTTAGGTATTCTTGGAAATTTCAATCAACTTTCACGTCAAAATATAAACATGGCATAGATACGAAGCCAGCCATAGGAATAGTTATCGTCTTAGCCAAATCGAGCATCTTTCTCTGTTAAACCTGTCAACCTTAGGGTGATCTTCCCCCACTCTTTTTTTGCCAGCTTGCCTCCAATTTTGCTGGATTCGTTTTTGTTGGCCTTAGGATTCTGTGCACTTTACCACTGCTGACTGGTGCTAATGTGTTTGTGCTCACTCCAGTAAACATGGTTTGATTGAATTTTCCACAATCAGCATATTTAATTTACCTATAAGTTCCTAGCAGAGTGCACTACGTGTGTCCAGGGCCTCTACATTAAATGCTACTAGTAGGCCTGCAGCACTGATTGTGCCACCTACTTAAGGAGCCCCTTAATCATGTCTCAGGCCTGCCACTGCAGAGCCTATGTGGGCACTTTACACTTCCATTTTGACTTGGCACTTAACACCCCTTGCCAAGCTTTAAACACCCCTTTTATTACATATAAGTCACATACGGTTGGCTCTAGGTAGCCCATAGGGCAGGATGCTTTGTAATTAAATGGTAGGACATGTACCTTTAAGTTTTACATGTCTTGGTAGTGAAAAACGCCCACATTCGTTTTTCACTCCTGTTAGGCCTACTCCTCCCATAGGTTAACATTGGGTATTCCTTATTACATCTAATAAGCTGTAATTCCCAATTGGAAGGAGGTTCCTACACATGGAATTGCAATGATAAATCCACCTTAGTGGCAAAGTCAAATGTATCATTACAGTTTAAAAAATGCCACTTTTAGAAAGATCAAACAACAATAGATACCTTTACTGATAATTATTTTGTCCACACACTGTTTGAAAGTGACCACGTTTTTATTTTGTCATTTAGTTAAAACTTTAGTTATTTTAAACAACACATTTATACACTTTCCATATTCTTCAGACAAGCACTACACTTTTGACAATATTTTAAGCTCACAATCTCAAAAAACAAAGGGCAAAAATAATATATCATACATCAAATTAATAACAAAATGCATTACTATAGGCACAATTACATCATACCAGTCATTAATTCAAAAAGTGAATGGAGTTGTCCTATTCTGCCCTATTCTTAAGCAAACTCCTTATTTATACTCACTTAGAGGAGTTGTACCACCTTTTTGTTTGGATAGAGCAAGGTATCCCATGTTCCTTTTTGGATTGCCTTTGTGTGGTTATTAATTATTGCCAACTTCCTTGTGCAACACGGTCAATACGTTTCAATTTCCCCTTTGCCTTTATTTTTATTTTTGGGTTGAAGCCACCATTCTTTTCGTGAAGAGAGAGATACAAAATATTATTCTAGGTTTGTTCACATTGTGTTTGAAACATTCAGTGCCTCATGCATATGTATTTTTTTTTAAAAATCGTCTTTCTGTATGCTTTGTCATGCCGTGCCACTGTGTAAATTATTCATTACCCAACCTAATTCCAATGTCTCTTAAGTGCAGCCTTTCTCAACTTCAATCTCTAGCTCCGTGTTGGGCTGGAAGGAAATCATTTGTTTCCTTCTAATCTTTAAACAAAGGTTTCAGTATAAAGGCCTTGGGCTTCTTTCATTCTGCCGTCACTCCTTGGAGGAGATGTATTTCTCTTTCTGTTTACCTTCTAAAGTAAAGTTTTATTTTGTGTGGCTAAACACCCAGCTTCATTAGTTATCGATCAGGAAACCCTGTTAGACTGTTGCAATGAATCTCAACTTTCAGAGTTTAAAAGAAATGCTTTTTCAACAGACAAATAGCATTGCATTTGTTACTAACTTTTCATTTAATGAAAAGTTTCTTATCTTCTCTCTGTTTGAGCTAGCTCCGTAGCTGCAGTTTTTCCTGACTTGTGGTCAAGTAGTTAATTACATTCACAATGTTGGTATTTGGGCTAGACCTTAGTAGTTGATTTACTAATTATGCCTGGGGCATTCTGGTCTTTGTAGTACTTAGTACGATTTTTGCCCTTTGTGTCTCCACTTTCATTCCTTGTATTTGATACTTACATCTAGGTGTAATGTGTCATTGTTGTCTTGCCGCAATTTTTATTAAAGCTAATTTTTCCATCTTTAACAATGTGTCTGAGCCTAGATGATGCCTGGAATATTCAATTATTTAACCAACTTGGAAATTGTTATGTTTCTTGTAGTCCACGTCATAGTTGATGTAATTCACACATTTCATTCAATCCAGTAGCTGTGGAATTAAAACGCAAGATTAGATATGCTTCCTTTTCTTGGAGAACTGTCTCACAAATTGGGCTGGACTACCATCAAGACTGTCCATTTAAAGTCCTTTTGTCCTGTTGATAGGAAATGGCTTACAATTGGTGCCGTGATTGCCTTTATTCTTATCCTAGATTAAAGCTGGCAAATTTGTTATCTGATCTCCTGACTTGTTTTTCCAATGTATAGTTTTTGGCAGGGACATAAGATTCCGCATACAACATTTTTATTCAACAGTTCGAAAAAGTGGTGTGCCTCTATTTGAAATTCCCCATTTGGACATTTGAGCCTTCTATTGTTTGTGATGGACTTGTGATGTCCTTCCAATGGAGCCATATTCCAATGTTGCCTCAAGCTAGTTTTTGCTATTTCTGGAGGGATATAGACTCTGACTAAGGGCCTCATTACGATGTCAGCCGGAAAGCCTCCCCCCGACAGTCGGATTCGGCCGTCTTGGTTGGTTCACAATCTGCCCGACAAATTACGACGTTCACGGTCAGAAAGTAATCTGTGCGGTCAATCCGAATCGGTTCCAACTGGCTCTTGGAGTATCCGTGTCAGTTGGAGCCACATCATACACAACTATGGACAGCATTTCCAACCTAGGGATTACGATGCCGATTTCCACCAGCCTTTCTGCATCAGCCTGTTGACACGAAATGGCTGTCGGAAAGCGACTTTGGAGGCCCTCAGCATCCTGCCATCTCCGGTCAGGGGCTAGGGGGTACCAAAGTGACCCCCCCTGTAAAACCCTGCCCTGGGTGGCAGGCACCATGGAGGGCCCGCAAAAGGGTGCAGGGTTTTACACACACACCCCATTTCTCCATAGGAGCCTGTGTTACGTGCGGAACACAGGCTTCCATAGGAAACAATGGGAATCTGACCGAACAGTGTTCCATCACATCATATTCGGGCAGGCAGAACCGCCGAGTGAGAGTCGATCGGTCCTGATTCCGAGTTGGGGTCGGGCAGAAAGTTTCCGTTCGACATCGTAATGAGGCCCTAAGTGTCTGCCAATGCTTGCATTCTTCTTTAGTACGAGGTGCATGTTTTTTATAATGATTTTCTTAAAGTTATTTGTTTGGGGAGAATATGTGGACACGCAGACTAGACTGTCTAATGTTGGTTTCTCTCTCTTTTCTAGGAGGCGTTCCCTTGGCGTGTACCATGCCTGCTTGTGTGAGTGATTTAGATTTTTTTGGGATATCCTTTTTACTTCAATTTTTCTTGTACAGTAGCAGCATTCTCAAAATAGCTTTTTCTTGTTGAACAATTACGTCTTATCGTTAGAAATAGCCCATAGGGTAAATTAAGATTCTGAAGTGTAAAGTGTTATTCTTGTCTGTTGGCTTCTGGGTGAGTAAAAGAGAAGGTAAGCAGAAAGAGAAATAAATCTCCTCCGAGTTGCATGTAAAGCCGCAGATTGTATATAGATAAGGCTGCAAATAAACAGGGAGACGGCAGAATGAAAAGAGCTACAGGCCTTTATACTGAAACCTTTGTTTAAAGATTAGAAGGAAACAAATGCTTTCACTTATTTCCTTTCAGCCCAGCATGGAGTTACAGATTGAAGTTGAGAAAGGCTGCACTTAAACAGAGAGGCATTGGAATTGAGTTGGAAAATGAATAATTAACACAGTGGCATGGCACCAATCTTACAGTAAGCTGATTGTTTCAAAAATACATATGCTTGACACACTGAATGTTTCAAACACGATGTGACCAAACCTAGAGTAAAATGTAGTTTCATTTTTATCTCGCTTTTTCTTCATGAAAAGAACGGTGGCTGCAAACCAAATTTCAAAACTAAGGTAAAGAAATGAAGAAAAAAGCCCACGGATGGCTTGAAGTACTCAATGCAATCTTTGGACATAAACCCCTTCCAAAAAAGAAAAAAGTTAGGTAAATGGTAAAAAAAATTAAATGGCAAAGAAAGCACATTGCCCCATTCATTAAAATAACATAGTTTACAATTTTTTTTAATTTATTTTCTTTGTAATTGAACACCGGCATTGGTCTAGAAACCAGTCTTGATCCTAAGGAAGATTCATAATACGGGGAATTTGAAACAAGTTGACCGTGTTGCACTGTGGAGTTGATGATAATTAGTAACCACACAAAGGGCAATCCAAAAAAGGAACATTGGATGCCTTGCTCTATCCAAACAAAATGGTGTACAACCCCTCTAAATGTTTATAAATAAGGAATTTGCTTAAAAATAGAGCAGAATAGGACAACTCCATTCATTTTTTGAATTAATTACTGGTATAATGTAATTATGTTTATGGTACTGTGTTTTGCTATTCATTTGATGTATGATATATGATTTATGTCCTTTGGTTTTTGAGTTTGTGGGTGTTTGTCTTAAGAATATGGAAAGTGTATAAATGTGTTGTTTAAAATAACTAAAGGTTTAACTAAATAACTATGCGTTCAAGAAAAATAAAAACTTGATCACTTTAAAAAACTGAGTGGGCAGAATAATTATAAGCAAGGGTATCTATTGTTTTTTGATTTACAAGTGGCCCAACCTTGGCGAGAAAATAGGCTCAACCCCCTACCCCCCCAATCCAGTACTTTTAGAAATATGGCATTTTTCTGCTCTTAGACCTTTATGCTTGCAGCATGTGTCTGATACACGTTTGGGTTGAGTGACAGCTGGGCTTTGTGTATTCCGTCTAGGCAGCCACACACAATGGGAGCTTAGGTGTGACTTCATGGGCCATCCTGGGAGGATGAAAGGGAGGAACTGTGCACAGCCTCACACTTACACAATAGGCTGTGTCCTATCCCCACATAAAGGCTGCATACCCCACTGTAGTGAGTCTGAAGCAAGGGCAGGAAGGGAGGACCTCTGTGTACTTCAATGACCCTTTTTTGGAGTCTCCCCCACTTCTAAGACACCATTGCATATAAGAACTGGACCTCAGACCCTACCATTTCAGTACACTTGTAGACACGTGGATACTCTGCCAGGAAGGACTGCTGTGCTGCTGAAGGACTGCCACTCTGCTGGACTGCTGCTCTGGAAGAACTGCTTTCTTGTGTGCTGACCTGCTGCCCTTCTGATCTGGATGAGAAGGACTAGATCTGCATCACTTGACCTCTAGAGTGACTTCAAGGGCTAGTTGGCTTGCCTCTTAATCTGAAGTCTCAGGGGCACAACAGAATTCCAACTATCCTGCTTGTGCACCTGGACTCTGCTGTTAGTGAGACTACCCTGCCAAGTGGTGCCGCCCCAGTCCTGGACCCTTGGAAGTGGGCCTAAGGTGCTTGCTCAACACTTCACCACTGCTGCAGAGATGGAACCAGTGCATCGCTGTTACTAAGTGTTCAGCACTGACACATCTTCGTCACTGCATGGATCAGAACCGCTGCATCACCCCTGTTTGTGTGGACCAGAACTGATGCATCACTGCAACTGTATGGCTCAGAGCCTACGCTCTGCCTTTGGAACCACCACTGTGCAACATTCTTCAAGTAAAGTCCCCATATCTCCCTCGATGACAGCAGCGATGTTGAAGCTGAAACTCTGCATCAGAGCTGGTGCATTGTCACTGTTGTACCTCCAGGACAAGCACATCACCGCTAATCCTGTGGGTCTACATTGGCGTATCAATCCCTCTGCGCTCCGCATCCTCTCCGTCAACAGGATCTTTGAAGTCTATGCAACCCGGACTAAGGTACTTCTGCTCAGCGGGCCCAACCTAGTCCCTGTAGCCGGCCCGAGCTCCATCGTTATCTGCTTGAACTTTTGACTTTGTCCCAGTCCAGCGTGACCAGCTATCCCTTTGTTGCACTTATTTCATTAGTTGTTGTTTTTGTTATTTTCACAAAATTCTTCTAAAATCTATATCTCCAGTTCTACTTACTGGAAGTTTGTTGTTTTGGTGTCAAATAATTTATTAAAATATAATCTATTTTTCTAATCTAGTTTGGGATTTTAATGTGTTGTGTTTTCACTTTATTACTGTTTGTGTGCTGCAGAAATACTTTTCTACATTGCCACTGAGTTAAGCCTGACTCCTTGTGTGCCAAGCTACCCAGGGTTAAGCACAGGTTAATGTTGTGACTTTCAGTGGTTCACACTGCAAGGGATTGTGAATGTTGCTTGACTAAGGCTCACACCCAAGTCAACCAGCAACTCTATTTCTCATGTTCCCCTACAGTTGAAAAACGTTCTATACCTAGAATGTTAGGAAACGTTTTACGGTACTTGCCAGGTGGGTGATTTTCCAAAACCTAATTTCTAGCAATATCTGAAATCATTAAGCTTTTAGTGCTGCTACTGATACTTAGGAGCATAAACAAATTCAGTACAACACGGGTTACAGCTGTTGCATTGATCTGATGGAATTCAAATTTTATCTGGTTCTAAGCTGAAACTAAAGAAGTATGCTCCCTCGCACCCATCAGAATCCTAAAGAAGACATCTTCAGTCTTCTTCAGATTCAGCAACTCTGTGACTTCTCATTTATCTGCCTTGTGAGCTGCATTCAGTCTTATTGACAGGTAAAGCTGCAGTGATGTCAGTATATTTGTCATGGGTCCTAGGCACATTTTTATTTACATCCCTCTTGAACTGTGAAGCACCTACATCCCAAATTAACTGCTTATTAGGTGAAAAAAGAATATAAGGTGGAAGGGTGGTAACACAGGCCTCTGCAATCTCTTTGGAGTGGGCCACACTTCAGGGTACCACCAATTCAGCATCAGATCTATGGGTGTATTTGAGATATGGAACTATTAGGGGCTCCTCAACAAATTATACAGCCCCCCCATCATTTTGTATTACACTGCAATGAGATGGAAGCTTTGGTAAGGATGTATGGCAAAAGTTCATGAAAATTCCTAAGGCCTTCCTAAGATCCCACTGTCCACTGAAATGCATCCCTATTCTCTAGGGAGACAGATATCCTTCCCATACCAACCATTGCACTTTCCACTGTGTAGTTGTTTTTATTTCTTAACACTCTTTTTTATTTTTTCCTCTTTCTTATAATCCACATCTTAAACACTATTTACAGGTATGTATATGGTATTTTGAAAGCGAGTACCTGGCCAAAAGGCAGCAGAGTGCTATGACTGGTCAAAGACAAGCATATAGTCAATGAGTGATAAAGAGAAGTAACTGTTTTGTGGACTGTTATTGCATTGTGATGTAGTGTTCTTTAAAGAGATGAGTCTTCAACTCTTTCCTAAACAGGAGCCAAGTTGGAACAGTCCTGATGGATGTGGAGTTGTTGTTCCACATCTTGGCTACATAGATGAAAAATACCTGTGGCCTTATTCTCTCTGTTTTACACTTCTTAGTTTGCAGTGTGATGGTGTCCTTGCTGCAGATGCGCCACCTACTGCCTCTTTAATCTACTACTAGACATGTCCTGTCTATTTATCTTACTCTTACAGGTTCCTGCTTTAACACTTTGTGACTTTTTATGAGCCCTTCTCTGTCTTTCTGTTTTGTATGTTTTTCTCTTTTTTGCTCCTGGTAAGTGTCTGAAGCAGAACATCAAGCGTTGGTCCCCAAAAATAAGTGCTGGTGGCCCCGAACCAGCAACCACCGGCTCAAATTAAGCACTGGGTGCAGCTGGTTTTGAAGTTGGAGCATGCTGGCAAGGGAAAACAATGGAGTTCCATCATGATGAAAATGGTGTGGTCATGTTTCTTCAGACTCCGCACAAGATGTGCTACAACATGTAGCATGCTCTTAAATGGGTGGCAGTAGGGAGTCTGGGAGGCCATGGAACAGGGTGTTACCACAATCCAGATGCAAGAGTACGAGGGCTTGGACAGCAATTCTGGATATGCTTTTTTTAAAAACATTTCAATTTCTTTAGAACCAAGTGTTTGTACCATGCGGTCTTTGTTTATTTAGTAATGTGTTCCTTGAGGGTGAGGTTGGTTTTCAAGATTAATCCAAGTGACGTGGTATTTGGTGAAAGTTGGGGTCCGAAGCCATCAAGGTTGATGTGAGTGAGCCAGAATTGTACTTACTGTTTCATGTTTTCTGTTCTTGGTAAACAACAGAATTTTTGTCTTTGTTAGGTTGAGCTTCAGGTAGGTGCTGGATGATGTGCAGGCATTGTCTGAGGAGCTGGATGTTTGAACAAGAGGAGATTTGCAGATAGAGTTGCGCATTATTAATATATTGGAGAATCTTGATGCCTTTCATCTGTGAGTAGGGCACCACATGGGTAAAAGGGATCTTTGGAACTTGAAGGGGCACATATGAACAAACTGGTGTTGGTTGGAAACTGGTGACATTACACTGTTATTCTATATTGAGTAGGTAAAACTGTGATGTGGCATTCCATGTGACCTTTCCACAACTTGTGCTAATGCAGCCAATTTTGCCATATTTTTTCTCACAATTTTCATTCACTGCTGGATATAGTCACCAGCTTGGACCCAGTTGAGAGATCACTCATTTTCTGTTCATCTGTTGATGCTGCAGAATGACTATTCTGTGACTTTGACCTGGTGGAGGAAAGGAATTTGCATCCCAGAAGCTTCTTGCACTGGACTCTCAACTCTTTGTTCATGCAGAACAGAATGATGGGGTTGGTGAAGATGGGTAGATCAAACAGAAACTCTGTTGCTGTTTCCAGGCAGATATTCTTGTCTGCAATCAGAGGCAGAATTCCACCTGGAAAACAAAACAAAGAGTGATGTATTATTTCATTACTTCAATCTAAAGGATACATTAACATGTCAATTGAAAAGATCAATTCAAACAACGAGAAAAGAGTGGATCACATTTAATTTTAATAAGGGCATAATGTCTGAAAAGTTAGAACAATTGCTGGCCTAACAAAACTATTAAACATAAAACAGATTTCAAAGGGTAGATGTTAAGAACTATGATTTGTGGTAGGTTTATACATATGATCTGTTTTTTTCTAAGAGTGGTAGCTCCTTGGAACACAGTTATGAAAGATTATAATTCATAGGCCTCGGTTACGAGTGACTTTTCCATTTACAACACCAGTCCAAATCCATGACTTTACCCCAGGTGAAAATTGGCATGTCAAATAAGTCGCTACTTACCGTATGAAAAGGCCTGGTAAGTATTGGCACATGTGGCTTTTGGTGCAAAAGAACAAACATCCATGTTATTCCTCATTCCAATAGGGAAAGGTTGTAATAGGTACTATTTATTGCACCTGTTAATTTCCAATCCCAAGGACATCAGAATTTAGGTGTGTTGTTGGAATATGAATTTACCTTGGAAAAACAAAACACAAGAGGCGTTTGGCAAAACAGTAACAGTTGGTTTAATTTAACGCTTTGGCCAGGAAACAACCACAGAAACCAGTCTGAGACTGTCTCAAAATACTTTCGTTCTGAGTGCCATTAGATACAGTCTTTATAGCATCATAAAACACTTTAGATTTTATTTCAGGGAAATGAATGCAAGTCTAGTCATGGGGTTGTAAATCAAGACACCTAATAGTAAATGCAGGTAGGTCTCAACCTTGCATGTACACAACGAAGGCCAGTGGGTGAGGTGCCCAGATTTCTGGTATGGGGAGCGTGTGATCACTGCATGTACTGTGTGTGCTGTTCCCTGATTGGCGGAGGGCTCCTAACTTAATGTAGCATCTAATTGTATGCTCCAATATATAAGTCCCACCATATGTGCTATAGTGGGGCCATTCTCCTCAGACCATTGAGGTGTTTCTGACTATCTAGGTTTTTTCTGTTTACATGTTAGTCTGGCTAGTTACGTGCCACCCCACCTGTGATCTATCAATCGATGGCCTCAGCCCTAGGTCACAGGGCCTGCCTGACCATGTATTTCTTAATCTAATTTGATATCAATAATAACATTCCCCCCTCTTGTTGAATTTTTAACTATACATAAATCTCTAGGGAGGGTTACCCTAGTGAGTTGAATTAATTTTGGTATAGGGTTCCTACCCAGGCATAGCATCTTACTCCTTCAAGTTTTGACAGAGAATTTTCAACTTCATCATTACCCCATACTTCATGTCAGTCACATTGTTGGGGGATTGCTGTTTTTCAGTTTCGATTACTACTACTTTTCGATTTATTGCATTCTACCCAATTTGAGGACTGCGTTTTTACAGCAGGAAATACCCAATTGTAGGAACCCACACATAAACAGTATAAGAATGAAAACTGGCAGCAATGACGTACACAGTCCCGCAAACCACCAGGGAAGCCAGGCAAACTAGCCTTCATACCAGTCCTGCTTTGGGGTACCTCCCTCTTTACGCGCGCCTGTTTGCAATTGATGCAATGTTTGGATGGTGAGTGTGAGCGTCCCGTTATCCGTGTCATTGCATAAAAGGAAAGTACAGCAGGACGTATTAATCTTGATACACACCCCTCCCTCCATTGCAGTAATCAAGCCCAACAAATACCGATGTTGCATCACCATGAGGCAGATGGCTCTTAGTTCTTCCTCAATTGCATTGAGACTGAGCCCAGTACCGTTCATCATTTTCAGCAGCTCCCACCTGTTTATTTGTAACCAGTGGGCTTTTGCTTTTGTCTGCATGGTGAAAAGGGTACAGACCCATCTGCGTTTACTTGTGTGTCAGAAAATAGTCTAAGTTCCTCCGTAATGTCCTTGTACTGAGTCCAACCAAAATAATCGGCAGTTCTTTTTTCTCAATCTTGATGCAACAGAGTTGCTTTCTTCTGTAGCGGATGTTGGTATAACTCTGACAGATCTTCTCCAGGGATGAACAGGGTTGGGGTGTATATGATGACAAGGGAGCACAAGACACACCATCAGGGGATGAGCTGAGCGTATGCAAATTCCCTACATTGCCAGTACAGGTCCACAAGCATGGAGGTGCCCAATGCATGTCCGGTATGTGCGGCATTGCTCTGCAGCTCTCATTTGTGCTAAGTGGAATCATTGCTTTGCCTCTGAAACACAAGAAATACAGTGTAAGTTTCCAAACAATTAGCGTCTGCCCCATCCACTCTAACCACGTCTAGCTATCTATCTCCGTGTTCCATATTTCCTGACAGGGGTTATCTATGCTGAAATTTAACCCTCCCCTACGTGAATCATTTCCTATCGCATCATCGAGGTGGATGACCCTACACTGGCACTCCATGTCTGGTATCCATTTGTTATTAATGAAGACTGCACCAGACTCACTAAGGGCCCCACAGGCCACAGACGGAAGCGGGATTGGACGTGTTTGTGCACTGGTGCAGTGGTTTTGCTACCATCAAGAATCTCTTTTTCAGAAAGTCTCCAGGCCAAATAGAATCCTCCCTTATGGTGCCCCACCTGCGCATCCTATCTAGCTCAGTTTGAATACCGCTAGGCTCGGTGCAAAGGTATAGTGTTGTGGGATTGATCTTGTATCGAGTCACGTTTACTACTATTGTATGGGGTTCTACTCTGTTGGACCGTATCTTGGCACTAATCCTACATAGGTACAGATGGAGGAGGCATTTAGCTTTTTCAGGGGCTACCTCTTGAGATAAATAAAGCCTGTCTGTGCTTACTGCGTGTGGTATCAGTGAGTATACATAACATGACCAGGCTGATGTCTGGGCACCCACAGCAGTCATGTGCTGATACCAGGTGTTGTGTAAGAGTGAGCTGTGTAGGGCGGAATACTAGAGCTGGGTTCAGTGTAATTGTAAATGGTGTGGGAGAGGTCCCTGCGCAAGCACTGTAGAAATGGCGTGATAGGTTCCATTTGACTAGGCAGATTTCATGCTACAGATGGATGCGTTCACACCCATACTAAACAGAGGGTATACAACAGTACAATAATACATAACTTTAGAAACAATGCAGGTGTTGGGATGGTTTCCGGAGAAGACATCTGCAGTCTTCTGGCAATCAGGGGTTTGCTTTGATGAAAGTGCTAAAAAGAGTTTGCTTGCAATTGTCCTTAAAAAGAACAGTCCATGGTTTGGGCCTGGTTGAAGTTCTGAAAGTAGTCCCTGCAGAGGTGGTGCACCGCTGTAAATGTGGTGCACTTTTGGCTTGAATGCAGACCTGTTGGAGAAGAACTGTTGTTTGTAGGTTAGTTCAGAAAAACATGCATACTTATGTATTATCATAAATTAACCTTGGGGTTTCCTGTTCCATTCCTGTTTGGGGTTTTGCCTTCTTTTTTCTTTCCACAATTTTAGTGGGGTATCGGAAGGTAGCCCCAATTGTTGTAATTATTTAGAAAGCAGTGGTGAATGGTTATTCATGGTTCGCCTGAGTCTTTACTCATGAGTCATCATCTCTCCCCCCTCACCACAGCAACACGGGATATTTAGTGGGTGATCTCGTCTATTTAGTTGCTTGTTATGGTTGTTGTCAGTCTTCTAGCCTCCTAACATCCTTAATATGCGTGGAGGTAATTTTATCGATGCTGGTGGTGTCTTTTGACCAATGCGAGTGTGGGACGATGTAGAAGAGGGGATAGATCACAATTGGGTGTTTGTTAATGCTCACATCGTGATCTCAGGTCACACATCTTTCCCTCTAGCTCTAGCACATGGTGTGCTGTGTGATTCTCCCTTGTGGGGCCAGGCATCCTGGTCACACCCTTTTTCTAGAGACTTCTTTTGGGCTGGTTTTGGGCTTCTTTTTTTGTAGATCTTTTGGGTGCTTCCCTAGGTTTTCATGTGATTTGGTTATTTTCATTGTTGTTTACCCGAGGGGGTCAGAGAGCTGTCCCGTGGCCCCCATGTGTTTCTGCTGTGGCGGTGTTCGAGATTGGGCTTACTTGCTTCCCTAGACGGTGTGTAAGGCCTTTTGTGCTGTCATCTTGGTTGCTAGGCCGGGTACTGTGTGAGTCTATTTCTGACCTTGCACGGAGCGGTGATGGATTTCTGTAGACCTTCCCCTTCCCATCACCCCCTCTCCCTTCGATTACGCTCCACCCGAGATCTTGGGCCTGCTGCCCCAGGCTCTGGCCAGAAACTTACAAATCTGGAACATGCTACCTTTGATATTTTGAGGGACATGACCTGAGGAGCAGGCTGTGGGTGTTTTGGAGAACTTTAAGGGAAAGTCAGAGGCAGAATGTTGCTCAATGGAGAGTCCAGTGCAAGCCCGAACTTCTTCGTATTTCCGCTGATGGGATTAATAGACTAGGATGATCGATTGTTCCGATATGCTCAGTACTGACACTGTGGTGTCGGAGTTTAATGGGTGGCACCATTATCTCAAGCGGGTAGGAAATCTGGCTCCGGATACTGGAACATCGCCTTGTTTTGAACCAAACGGGGACCTCCATTGGCCTGGAGGTAGTTGAAGGATGGGGTTCTTTTGTATTAGGGCCCGTCCTATTGACTTGGGTGAGAAGACCTGGGTGTCTGTTTTTATGCGCTGGATGCGGGAGCCGCCCTACCCCCTCATCTGGCTGCCCTTCCCCCAGGGCTTGGCCAGCCAACCCCTCCCAGGAGGATCAGGAGCAGAGTGAGGCCTAGGCTCCTGTGGGCACCCGAATAGTGAACTCGAGTGTGGATTCCCTTTCGATAAAAGGTACGGCAGCCATGAATTTCTTGAACGCAAGTAAAGACTTGAAATTCCTAATGTTGTCTTACTAGTCTTTATTCTGAAATGTGTATTGAGGTTTGCCTGAAGTGTATGCTCTGCATTGGGGGTTCAAATGTACTGTGTATTTGAGTTTTGTGTTGGTGTGAAGGTACTGCCTTCCCAGACAGTTACCTCTCCCTGCTGTGGTTGCGGCCCCTGTCCCTATTGGGTTGAGCTCCCTGTTTGTTGCTTCTGTGGCCATGTGCTTGACAAACCACCTGGTCCATGTTGCGGAAGTGTGATCGCTGACTGATTTCACTGTAGCTGGATGTAAATTGTATTCAGGTTGGTCTGGGCTTGATTTTGTGGATGAGGATTTTGAGGGGACTGGTCTAGGCTTATTAATCTTTGCTCATGATATTCCTTTAAACTGCATCGTGTAGCCATGTGGCTGATTCTTTGGCAATAGAAATATTCTCTAAGGTCTGGCTTCTGCCAGACTACCTGTCTGCTGTTAGGACTGGGTGGAAACCCTCTGGGATTCTGAGGCAGAGCTTCCTTCAAGACTTGTGCCATTTGCACGCTTGCAGGTAATGTGGTGTCCTTGAGGATAGTCTTTTTTGATTTGTGTTGGACCAGCTTAGCAGTGTCTCGTTGGGCTTGTTCCTCTCTCTTCCCTGTAAGCCTTGGTGTGGGTGGTCCATGTGGCTGACTATCCTTCTAACGCTCATATTCCCTCCCTGGTGGTTGGCAGAGACACTTCCTTGAGAGGTCATCTGTTTGCTCTACGGGCCGAATTCCCTAGGGTGGTTACATGTTTTGATACCTCATTTGGCAGTCACAAAGTGCCAGGCATACGTGTGTTGCTGTCCCAGCTCCATTCCTCCCTGTATACCCTGTTAATTATCAAGGTTCTCTGTCTTTTGGCTGCTTCACCTAGGCGGTGGTGTGAGCGACATGTTCACTGCTGGGTTGAGCCGCATAGTTCGACGAAACTTTCTATATATTCCGTGACTGACTCAGTGAAGGGGGTCCGGTTTGCCGGGGCTGGCCTTGCCTGTACACATGCAGTGCGGTAATGCTTTGTCAGTCTGGGTTCTAGGGAAGGAGCTCCAAGGGAGGAGCAGGTAATGGCTCCTTTGCCGGTAAACTGAATGGACATTTCTAGCTTGGTCATTAGGTCTCATCCTAAGATATAAGTCGGGGATGAGCGATAGGATAGTTGCTGTTCCCTTATCCTATTCCCCCCAACTCCAACTTGAGGGGTTCTGTGGATTGCTCCTTCCCATACGCACGATGTCCTTACCCCCATGTCTATTGGTAAATTGTAAGGCATTTTGTTTATTAGCATCGTGACCAGGGGGTCTCCTTCTAACCGGCTTGGGGTGGATAATAGGATATGCATGTTGTCGAGTGTGTTAGTGGCCTCCTGCATAGGTCTTTTGTCTCCTCTCTTGGTCTCTTTGTCTGACCCTGTAACCTCACTTATGCTGTCGGATACCGAGGGACCAGCGCCCTCACCCTCACTCTCGCAAGTCATGTCGCTCTCCAGAATTGCGATGAACCTCGCGGTCACCTGAGAGTATTCCAATAGATGGGTTGGAGTACAATCTCCCTGTGCTGCTGGGGCTTGATGTGTTGAATGTGATGGATGAGGGGCCGAGCTTCGGGAAACACTAGCACCGAGCTGGGGTGAGGCTTGAATCGCCTGGGCTTGCCAGTCCGGTAGCTTCCCAGTCCTAGATCTAGTAGCTCGATGACCAGTGGGGGGCCCTCTAGCTCCCACAATCAGCGGGTTGGCTTATCCTATTGAAGGAGTGGCTGGGGTTGCAGGCATCAGAGAGAGCAACTCCCCTCCTGTATACGGTGCGGAGGAGCGGATGCCTTATGTGGGTGTTCTGAGACGGGATTGTCGGTCTGAGCCACCTCGAAGATGGCCAAAAGTTCTAGCAGTGCCTCTCTTCTAGCATTCTTTGTCCTATATATTTGGTGGTCTTAATGTGTGTCCTTTTATGTCCTAATATGTTGGTGTTGAATGTTCCCCCTTATGGCCAGGGGAACGTGTATGCCTTATTGTGTGTGTGCCATTCACGGCAAAAGTTATCTAGTTTTTTTAGCCTGCGTAGGGAACCTAGCTTGCATGTGGGTTAGATGCGACTCCATTTATTTGGTTGGGAACTTTTTAAGGGAAAGGTACACTCTAACTTCTCGGGTCAAAATAATTCTAAGTTTCCTACTCTGATCGCGGAAAAATATGTACATGTAATTATGCCGGCAATACCTACTTTACTACGCGCTCAGCTTTAGACAAAGATGAATCGAAAACAGACTTTTCACCAAAAAAAAAAATAGCAATGAATATGAGGGATCAGAACCTGAAGAGTACAATGGTTACATTCAAAATTCTGACTTCTTAGCAGTGGGATAGCAGATATGGAACAACAGGTTGCCGTAATGGTAACTTCTTCATTAAGTCAGTAACAAGACACAACGTTCAACATAAAACACAGTTGCAATAATTTACCAGCATCACAACATCAAGAATATCCAAAACATTGTGAATGTAACATCTGAACACTGCACGAGAGAGAGAGAGAGAGAGAGAGAGAGAGAGAGAGAGAGAGAGAGAGAGAGAGAGAGAGAGAGAGAGAGAGAGAGAGAGAGAGAGAGAGAGAGAGAGAGAGAGAGAGCGAGAGCAATAAAAAACTGACCGAAGAAATTGTGACTTTTAAAAAAAACATCTCTACCTGCTCCTAGTGCATGCTGCCCAATTAATAGGGGAGGCTCTGTGCGGTACATTAGACTAAGTGAGCCCGATAGTCTGCCAATATCGGCTCTGGGACAAAGATAGCCACAATTTATGCAGAGAAGAAGGAACAACTTGAGAACCACAGGCCCTCCTTGGCCCAACACAAGCTACACCTGGTCTTAAGTTGGCGAAACGAGGAGAAATGCATTGTTTCTCTTCGTTTTTGCTTTTTCCATGTGTGCTGCCTTGTGCAGCACACATGGAAAAACGCAAAATGTCATGGCTTGTTTATGTACTTGAAGGTGTCCCTTCCTGTACATGAACAAACCTTTTTAAAAAATGCCATCTTGTAACTTTCATGTGTGCTGCATGAAGCAGTACACATGAAAGTTACAAAATGGCATTTTAGAATTGTTTATGTGCAGGAAAGGACACCTTCCTACTCATGAACAATCCTCCCCTGCACGCAGACACCCTTGCACTCTGGTGCAAGGGTGCTTGCGTTGGCGTTAAGTTGTTAAACTTAGCGCTATCACAGGGAGAAACGCAAGGCTGCACCACATTCTTGTAAATATGGTGCAACCTTGCGTTTCAAAGTGGCGGAGCGTGTCGTTAAGCCAAGGAGGCTAACGACACACTCCGCCACTTCATTGTACATATCACCCTTGGACTCCATGATGCAAATTTTCCCTAACATCCAAATTACACCCTATGTCACACCCAGGGGCCATGTGTACCAGCTGTGTCACGCCCAGTGGTCCGAGCGAATAACACCTCTCACTTCTTTCAGATACTGCCAATGTTAAGAAACCGACAGCACGGAGAAAACCCTTTAGACTAAGAACATAAGACCGAGGTGATTGTCCTATATCACACCCAGGGCCTATGCATACCGTCTGTGTCAAGCCCAGATGTCCAAGCGACTTAATAACCATCACCTTTCCTAGTTTGCTGGCTATCAAAAAAAGGTGACCTCTGCGGGATTGCCTCCGAGGCCGCTTTGCGACTACTCAGTTCGGACACATAACATAGGCAATATGTCAGATTTCTGTTAGTGACAGGGTGCTCAGGTTAAATTTTTGCGCTTCTTCCTAGTTTGCCATATGACAAATGCTGGGACTAAAGATCAGATGTAGTCTCTTACCCACTGGCTGCAGCTT
Organism: Triturus cristatus; assembly: GCF_964204655.1. Taxonomy (NCBI): domain Eukaryota; kingdom Metazoa; phylum Chordata; class Amphibia; order Caudata; family Salamandridae; genus Triturus; species Triturus cristatus. The sequence continues at coordinate 910,754,759 of NC_140588.1, forward strand.
CAGGACAGAACTCCGCCCAGCGGATTCAGTAGAACGTTCAATCAATTGAGGCGTCTGCTCACCTTACTTGTTGCACAGACATGAATCTGTTGGGCAAGGTCCTTTTCCTTCGGCTGCAGTCAGGTTCAAAGAACCAATCTCTCTTTGCTGCCTTGCCAGAATGTTGCAATATGAATTTACCTTTAAAAAAACTAATGACAAGAGGCATCTGGCAAAACAGGAACAGTTGCTTTAATTTACCCCTTTGCTGCGGCGCGAATTCCGCCGCAGCGTTGGGGGGGTGAGGGGCGAGCGCGGCGCCGCCATGCTCATGACGGAACCACGCCGTCATGAGTCACGGGCGAGCTGTGCTCATGACGGCGTGGTTCCGTCACGACTCCGCCCACTCTCTAATTCGCCCGCACAGGCGGGGAATTAGAGCCGCGTGGGAGGAACGGCCGCAGCATGACGGAACCACGCCGTCATGAGCACACGCCGCCCGTGGCTCATGACGGCGTGGTTCCGTCATGAGCGCAGAAGGGGTTAAACGCTTTGGCTTGGAAACAACCACAGAAACGGGTCTGAGAACTGTCTCAACATACATTGGTTCTTAGTGCCATTATATACAGTATTTGGATTATCATAACACACTTTAGATCTTATTTTAGATAAAAGAATACAGGCCTAGTTATGGGGTTATAAATCATGCCACCTGATAGTGAATGGGTCTCAACCTTTCTTGGACACAATGAGGGCCAGTGGGTGAAGTGTCCAGATGTCTGGTATGGGGAGCACGTAATTGCTGCGTGTACTGTGGGTACTATGCCCTTATTGGCTGAGTGTTCCTAACTTCAGGTGGGATCAAACTTCAGGTGGGAACAAAAATGGTGTTTTGGGAACGAGAGCACCCCTCTGGCCATTTGTGCTTTATTGTGGCCAATCTCCTGGGACCTTTGTGGTGTTGCTGCCTATCTGTAGGACTAATATGGGTTTTTCATGTTTGTCTAATTCCATCACACTTAAAATAGACCCAGCCAACGCACTTCATAAGGGAAATTTGATATCTCCTCCTTTCGGCCTGTGTGTCTCAGTCCTGTCTGGTCGATCTGTGAAGGATAGCGTTGGCTAGGTCTGTTTTAAGTGTGAGGGAACTGGGTACTTAATAAAATTAACTTTTTGGAAAAAAACACCAACGTCTGGAAATTAATTGAAAAACAAAATATGGAAATTAATTGAAAACAAAAGAGTGATTACAAATGCATGCAATTCGAATTGGAAAGTTCAATGTGAATAAGAAAATTAGGTTGCCCTCCTAATATTGTGAAAACACTGACCTGATGAGATCTGCCAACTCAAAGCAGGTTTAAACATCAACGCTATACCCTTGGTTGTATTTGGATTGATTCAGGTAAAAACCTTCAAGATGCTTCTGGCAGGATTCTCTTTTGTTTAAAGTATTAACAGAAACCTCAGGGTACAAAAGAACTTTTATATGACTCTGTACATAAAATCACATATATTTTAGCACTGTGCTGTCTTCACTATATCAACGATTGTATAGCACCATTGGACTTCATTTATTGCAAGAAATAAGAATTCAGGCTCACCTGCAGTGGGAGGATGTTCAGCTGCTGCGGCTGTGGCTGCGGCTGAGTTCACGGGTCCCGGTTCCCGGCTCCTGATTCCCCGCTGACTTTAGCTCCAGTTTCCCTGCCGGGGAGCTTAACAAAACGCAGTCCAGTCCGGGCTGCGGGCCACATCCAGCCAGTCAGCTGGGCCAATTATTCCTAAGGTCCTCTTAACGATAACCAAACACCCGCAAGAGGAAAAGAGGGACTACGGCTCTGTGGCACTGGCCGGACCGCTACAGCTTCGTCTGGCTCTCCGCCCTGCTGATTCCTGGTTGCGGCCGCCAGAGTGAAGTCAGGCAGCTGCGCATATTCCTTTATCGGAGCGCTGTAAGAGCCGCGGTGGTGGCGGTGAGTGACGGGGTGGCTCACGCTCATTCCGGCTGCCCCCGTGGACGCCTATGGTGACCTGCTTCCTTCCGCTCCCGGCCCTGATATTGGTGCCTGCCCCAAAAAGAAGAGTTCTGCGCCGCGTTGAGTTGCGTGCCCGCTGGCCCTTATTCCTGCCTCCTAACAGGCGGTACTGCCAGAGACGTTTTAAGGCATGGGCAAAGTGGGCTCTGGCCCAGGGCCCCAGCCTTTCAGGGGGGCCCCTTGGAGCCAGGTCTGTGCTGCAGATTCTTGTCCGAATGACTTTGAATAATTCTTAAACATATTTTCTAAATACCGTTTTCCATTAAATTATTTTAATTGAGGGTGATGTGTGAGAGTGCATTACAGATATTTTGCAGAGAAAATGTTGTGTTTATGTTTCATGCAACATCCCTAAAAAGAAGTTTCTTTTAGACCAAAACAGGACCTCACATATGAGAAATGGGAGGGTGGCACACAGAGATTATTTGCAATAATATTAGTTAGCTGCTGCTGTGATACAATATTGAAAACACATAATTATATCTGAATATTAGATATAAACACAGTTAGAATTTCAACAAGTGTGTCTATGCACTGTCAGTCACATGTCCAAAGAGGGCATGAAATAGCTAAAAATGGATCATAAATTCGAAGCTGTTCCAAAGAGGGGCCCCAAAAATACCTCTGGCCCAGGGCCCCCAAAATCCTTAAGATGTCCCTGGGTACTGCTGCAGCAGCCCTCTGGCTTCCTTGGTGTCCTGGTTGGCAGGCGCCCTGGGGCTGCCCTGTCATAACGGTTACTTTCTTTGGGGGACGCGCTGATCAAAAAGGGGTGTCTGTTGCCACCAAAAATACTTGCTGCTGCTCATTTTCGATCCTGGCGGGAGCGTAAGCCCAGGTTGTGGTTCTTCTGTGCATTGTACTTCCCCTACTGCACCAATTCAGTCTGCTACTCGCCCTGGTGGGACCACAAGTCCCAGGGGCACTCCGCGAGGAAGCTTAGCCCCAGTTCCACAGGTGCCGCGGGTGAGAGGGGGAGGAGTCACAACAGTTCTATAAAGAGCAGCCTCTCCTGCCGCGGCGTGGGACGCGCCCGGGCTGCACCTGGGCGAAGCCTGTCATGCACCCGTCATCACCAGTAAGAGCTAGGGCAGGGCCAGCCCCCATATGTTTCCAGTCCATCAGCGGATTTTGAGGAGAAGCGCGGGCTCACCTTGGCCCCTGAAGGTACTGTCTAACGATGTGCTAGCTGTGATTACCAACTCGAAGGAACTTTGGACGCTTCCTGCGGACTAGTGTAGTTGGCTGCTAAGATCTTATTTACAGCGGGGGGGCATACCGGTATGGGTAAAAGAAAGACTATGGAAGGGGGAGGAGGGGGGGGCAGAGGCTGGTAATGCCAATAGACCTCGTAAAGGGAAAAAAGCCAGAAGGATAGCCAAGTATGCTGCTAGCAATTGTGTACTTGACCGAATTGATAGTCTAGTGGAGGAGTGCGAGGCCATCTTAGTAGGTGAGCCAAGTCTGCAACTAGATGAGGATTTGGTTCACCAAAATGTAGCTGAGTTGGGGTTGGAGGGTTCACACAAGGCTCCTGCCACTCCCGCTATTCCCGCCATGTTTCTTATAAAACAGAAAGGTACGAAGGGCAGTGGTGGTGAGAGAGGAGTGGTTCTAACAAAGGAGAGTCTCATAGCTGGTAGTACTGATAACCTCTCACCAGCCGACAGTAGTGACCCCCATACCTGTGCACCCCTAGTTCCCTGCACAAATAGGTTCTCCGTCTTGGCAAACATACATGGGGAGAGTACCATGCAATCATCCAGCCAATCATCAGAAATAACCATGGATGCTGCCTTAAATCATCCATTAGCACCCCAAGCCACTGCTGTGGATACAAACAACACACTAGTTCTCCAAGACCTAGTGAAGATGGTACATTTATTACTGGATGAGCTAGGGTCTATGAGGGTTCTGATTGAAAACATAACTTCTATGGTCGGGTCCGTGCCTAACGGTGGGGTGCGGTTTCCGGCAAACTCAACCCCGAGGGACACCATCTCTCCCTTACCAAATTCTGACGGTGCTTTGGCTAAACCAACGGGAGCCCCATTAGCTGGTGGCCAGTGTAAAATCATCACTTCTTACAGTGAGGCGACTAAACACAGAAAACCTATAGCTCCATCACCCACTAGAAACAGAGCCCCACTCGCCACAAAAAATAGTTTAAGTTACCCTGCTAAGGAAATGGTGAGAGAGTACCTGCCACCTAGTGGGAGATGGAATATCTGTCCACCAGTAAATCACCAATATAAGTCTGGAGAAGGAAGGGGGGCATGAATGTAGGTAAAATACATAACACTAATAAAATCTATATGACGAATGTCCCTAAGCTAGCATCAGAGAGAAGTAACGAAAGTGCAGACTCTTTGACTAATAAAGCTATCCACTGGCTACGCCATGTTAGAGGGTGTCGATCCGTGATTAGGGAAGACATCTCTAAGGTGCGTAGGCTCACTTCCGCCACTGAACAATCTGACTGCATCGAATTGACATTACAGACAGAGGAGCTGGCTGAAAATCTATTCGCCCTTGAGTTTAGAACTAGCCCCCCTGTCTATTCTTGTATCCAGCTAAGGAAGGCCCTACCTGATAGTCAGGTGAACCATTCTTTTGGGCAGCAGTTGGAAGGCCGGTGGGAAGTTCTGGGCTAGAACACAATGACTGACTGTCTGGCGAACACGTACAAGGGCTATGTACCGACAGTGAAGAGGACTTAGTTGCCACTATTGTTGGATACCAGCCCGATAGCCGTGACATTGCTAGTCATACCCCCGAAATGAGACACGCACAAGGGTCATGCATTGACAGTGAAGAGGACTTAGTTGCCACTATTGTCAGACACCAGCCCGATAGCTGTGACATTGCTAGTCATACCCCCAAAACGAGATCTGCTAATGTAATGCGATCTATGCATGCTCCTGGCTTGGATCTCCAGCACCAGTCTATGGCCAATTTCTTAAGGCAAGATAATGATCCATTGCATGCTGGTTATGCCCCTACTAGGGGCTCACTTATGTCATGGAAAATTGCAGGTCTGGGTTCAAAAATATCAATACCCGATTGGCTCACTTTTGTCAATGGGTTTGATATTTGTCTTTTCCAAGAGACTTGGCTCTTGGCACCGCAATTCTGTGCAGGCTACTTACATTTTTATATCCCAGCTATTAAAGGTGCAAAAGGCCGTCCAGCAGGTGGCCTTATTATATGGATTTGTCAAGTACTTGGGTCTTAGCATTAAATAATTACCATTTAAGAGCAGTGATATTCAGGTGATAAGGATAAACCTAGGTCCCCTAGGGTATGTCGACATCTACAATGGGTATGTGAGGGGAGTCTGAGGGGGTAAGTCCCAAGTTCTAGCGGCTTTGGACAGCCTCCTCGATCTCTATTCAACGGACAATAATATTATTACTGCGGGTGACCTGAATTCAACCTTTGAACCACTTCCCTGACTGACACCTCACCGATGAAGAAGACACCCAATGGGGAGTCCCAAAATTAGAACTTGACCCAGTAAAGAAATGAACGGAAGTGATTAACACTATCTGTTATGAAAGGGGGCTTAGGGCCCTCAACGGAAGGATGCCGCAGGATAGGTTTGGGGCCAACACGTTTAATAATGGGTACAGTAAAAGTAGGATTGACTACATTCTCTCTAATGTGAAATTCTGGCATACAATTGATGATATGGAGATAAAGGACCACCTTGAAAGTGACCATAATCCTTTGTGTGTTACTCAAGGTTGGTGGAAGTCTGTGCTACCACACGTGGGGGAGCTTGAATTCCATGCCGCGGATATTGTTCCCACCAACGACATGCGTCGGCTCAAATGGTCATATATAATTGAAAATCCTGAGACTTTGAGATGTAGACCGTACCTCACTAGAGATTGAGCAAATTCTGTCTACTAGAGTGTGTAACACAGGCACATGATAGCTTTTTCATGCGCACAAGATCCCATATATGGATGAGGCTTTTAATAATAATGATGTTTCACTAGCTCTTGGTGCAGTGGCAGGAGGTAGAGTGCCGGGACCTGATGGTGTCCCCGCCGATGTGTTCCTTCACGATAAAGTAAGATGAGGTAGATATATTTTGCTGATGGCGAACGCAATGGCTCAGGGTGCCCCCGTACCGGATTCCTGGAAAGGGGCTGAAATAATTCCAGTATACAAAAAGGGAGATAAATCACTCCCAGGGAACTACAGTCCTGTCAGTCTGATAGATACGATACAAAAGGTAGTTGGGAGGTTGATCCTGAATAAAATCCTAGCCTGGATTGAAGAGAGTAGTATACTGTCCCTCTTTCAAGCAGGTTTTCGTAAATATACTAGTACCATCGATCAAGTCTTCCATTTTATCCTTTTGTATTGGAAGACAGTGACCTTGGGCAAAGGTAGCCTCTATGCTGCCTTTGTCGATTTAAGAGCAGCATTCGACCTCGTTCCCCGTTCCTGTCTGTGGGTGACGTTGAGTGAACTAGATCTTTCTAAAGAGCTGTTAACTCTTATAATGAGGTTGCATGAGGGGAATTATGCTAGAATCCGGTGGGGGGCACAGGGTAGGGTCACCACCCAGTTTCCCGTAGAACGAGGGGTGCAACATGGTTGTGCTATGGCACCCATGTTATTTTCTTTGTATATTAACGGGCAAGTGGATTGCTTGCTGCCAGTGAATACGGATGCCCCTATTTTAGCTGGTGTAAAAACCCTGATTTTAATGTTCGCTGATGACACATTAATTATCTCAAAGACTCCTAGTGGCCTTCAGCGAGCTTTAGTAATTCTTGAAGATTTCTGTTCTGCTCACGGCCTTGAAGTTAATGTGGCAAAAACGAAATTTATGTCTTTTAACCCGCACAGAAATTTTAAAGGAAATTTTTTATTGAATAACCAACCACTCGAACAGGTTAGGGCTTTTACTTACTTGGGGATCCAAGTAGAGTGGGATTTAAAGTGGAATTATCACACTGATACAGCTGCATTAAAGCACCGGCAACTTTCGGGAGCCCTAAGCACAGAACATAAAAGGTCACTAACAAAACCAATCAGACCAGTGCTCCAGGTTTACGACTCAAAAGCTGTCAGCTCCGCCCTCTATGGTACTGAACTCTGGGGGTTCGAGAACTTAGCTAGCTTAAGTGTTTCGGAAAATAAGTTCCTGCGTAGTATTACTAACCTCCCCCAAAGCACTCCATTAAGGCCGGTATGGTATGATCTTGGTAGAAACCCTATTTCAGATGTTGCCAAACTGCACCTATTCTATTGTGGAAATGTGGATTTTCCTGGTCAGTTATGTCCCCTATCTTGGACCCCAACGGTTCTATGTGCATGTCACAAGTACATGTATGTTCCCTCCAGTTCCAGTTATGAAGACGCAAATACATGTGCGCCCACCGTCAACATGTCCTCCGTCAGATCCGCCATGAATAGGCCGGATATTCCATTCCTAAATATGAAAGGCCACCGGTTTCATATGGTTCACTTATGCCATTTTACAGTCCAGGCAAGTAGGCCCTGATTCTGTCATCAAACTCCTTTTGCCTTCTGCCTCTGAAAGCTCCAGTCTGAGCCTGCATCTGTGACCATGAACTCTGTCTCATTCTCTGCGCGGCTCACGAAGCCTGACATCAGCCTATTCTCTGCCAAGAGCTGTATTTCACCTTCGAATTATCTGCTTCCCCCTCAGCCGATGCATTCCTGCCTAGTAGCTTAAGTAAACATTCTTCCAGTTACCAAGCAAAAGGCCCGGCTTCTCTGTCTTCATGCAAGTAATTCATAGCCCTGTCACCATGGAATATTCCTACCCCCTCGCATTTAGTGTAGACACTTAGACGCTTGTACACACACGCACAGTCAGTATAGAATAGATTCTGTCCGAGAGTCCTTCTTTATGGATAACATAGTTCTTTAAACATAGGATGTTAGATATGATTTGGGATTAGGTTGATCTGACCCCCAGACTTTTCGTCTCCACATGTAGAGCTAATGTCAAGTTCCCTTCACCCCCTAGTTACACGTCAATTACACGTCATGCTGCTGCGCGCGCATCTATGCCAAGTATTATCTTATAGATCCACCTATGCATGATATCATAACCAATCATGTGTCTTTTTACTCCTTGTTACACCCATTTTCGGTTACGCAGGTACCACGTCAAGTTCCTTATCAATTATTACGCCTACTGTATTTGCTTCATTATAACGTATGTACTATAAAAGTTACTTCTTGTCAATAAAGTATGTACTTCACTTCCTGAACCCCGTGGTGATGGAACTTGAAGCATCCGATTATAATCGATTATTGGAATAAAGCCCATTCAGAAACTCTAATATCACGGATTCTGCCTCTCATTTTTACTGAGCTATTTTATTATGATTATGTATCAAATTCAGTCCAGGTAAAGGAATTTTTATTTACCACATGATGGCGCCCGAATAGGGACACTTTCTCATCTCACGCGCCGGCGGTGAGTTGTAGGCCCGGTCTCCTGCCACAGCCGGACGGACAATTACGCGTACCAGCAGGATTTCCTGTATCTCCCTCCGGCCAAGCGGGGGCGACTGAGACTACGATCAACACCCAGACGAGGCGGTGAGAAGTGCGAAGTATCCCGACCAGAGCCTAGCTGAGAGAGCAAGATCCGAGGTATATCGAGACCCACCAGTTCGAAGTCTAGTCCAGTTCCCGACGAGTCGAGTCGAGTCCAGTCCGGTTCAAGTTCAAGTTACTGAGGCCTTCCGTTTCCGAAGCTACCTGGTGAGTACCATTACTGGGGAGGCATTTCTGACGTGCACATAGGTTGTGCCGGTCAAGACGGGTTTGGGTACACAAATCCGGTCTGCACTGTTTTAGCAGTGTATCTGTACTGTTTAGCAGTATATCAAGTATTCCGAAGTATCTAGTAAGTGTCAAGAATTAAGCATGGTGATTTAGTTATGCAGACGATCATCATTGTTGTTTCAGTTAAAGGTTTAATGTTTTAATGTTTAATGTGTTAAACGTCTTGCATATCGTGGTATGAATGGTTGTTCATTAGTGTGCTTTTTGTATTAAGGGTGTTCAAAATTAAGTATCGGATCAGTTGTCAATATGCCGCTCTTTTCGAAGTTAAGACAGATTACTACTAGAAAAGGGGTGCTTGAAGAAGCAGTTCCTATTCCTCCTAGGGACACTCCAGGGCATTTTATGTATCACAAGCATGGCTTAGATGCCATATTATTTCTTGATTTATGGGTAGATTATACCAAGGGATTGCCAGAAAGTCAAAGGTGGCCCGCAGCGGGAACCTGGGATGCAGAGTGCATCATGAAAGTCGAGGAAGAATTATGGAAAAGAAAGGTCAGACAGTCACAGAAAGACGCTGTTGAGTTATGGCGTAAAGAATCTCATAGACGTACAGAAAAAGCACGTAGACAGGAAGAGAAGAGTAAAGAAAGTTCAGATAAAGTTCAAGAAAATCTATTAATTGAGGAAGGTATCCGAGTGAAATCGGAACAAGTAGATAGACAAAGAAATGCCCTTATGAATGGTATGTATCCCCTTCTAGCCGAAGGATTACCTAAGGCTGCTCCAGAGATGCCAAAAGACTTGCCACCCCCATTATTTCCAATTAAGGTACATCCTAAAGGACATCCCAGAACCGCAGAAGATGTTTTTCTTTCCTCATATCTAGATGACGCAGCTCCCGAGTATGCTAACCCCACACCACATAGACCGTCTGGCGGGGGGGTTCAACGTCAGGATCAGGTATCTGTCCCTGTGCAACAGCAAGTCCCGACACAAGCTTCGGCAAGCACATCTGTTTCCGCATCTGTCTCCGCAATCGATTCTACAGTGGTGTCCACACCTATAGTTGCTGTGTCACGTTCGACGAATCCTTTCACACCCGACGCCCCAGATGGGGCCACGGGAGGTGCTAGCAATACTTTTACGCCACCTAGAATAAATAAACTTGTTTTTCAAGAGTCAGCGCATTCACGTACACCCAAATTCGTAAGTGAACGTGCGCTTAAGGAACTTCTTATAGATTGTAGATATGACCCGGTGGTCGGTAAAGAGGACGAAATGGTCCTGGCATCATTACGTATCAGACGAGCCGCAGGGTATTTAGCGAAGTTACCAGGAATGACTGCACATCTAGATAAAATATATCATTTTGTTCAAACAGGGCGAGATCCAGAATGTATTAACAGAGCTATGGAATTCCAGAAAGTAGAGATACAAGGGGAACTGCTACGTTTCCTCATAAACTGTGTGATCAGAAATCAAGACCGACCGGGGGTAGACCCGGATGCAATGCATATTCTTACAAGATGGAGCCAGAATATATCAGAAGGAAGACACGATAAGCAAAATTGTATAATAGCCATGTGCCGAAAAATCCGTAAAGAAATAGAACGGATACACGAAGAGAGATTACAGACAGACGAGTTCGAACAAAGCGAGGAAGAGGGGTCAGGACCGCCCGCAGGACAGTTGGACACCATAGCCTATGTAGGTAGAGGAAGATCTTGTAATAGGGATCAGACTAGATGTCATACTGACTCAATACGTCCGATATGTCCAGATAATAACAGGAATTTCCAAATACCTATAATTAATATAAGGTCTAACGAGCATTCGTTCCAAACTGCTGACAAACTACTCCGAGAACGAAGGGGTTATCATTTTCTCGATTCTATGGATGAACAAGATTTAGCCAGGGCAGCTGTCCACTGGGTGGACAGTCCCGGAAAATATAGTGATGCTACAGTAGTACGCACATTTTTGAATCTCACCCCAGATGAACAGAGGTTGGCTGGGATTTATATGATTCAACAACTCATTATACTATATCGGAGTCAGCATTCGGACCCTGGTCCGTTACCTGACATATTGACTGAATTGCTTACAAATAAATGGAGAGGTCCAGGTACTGAATTAATTAAAGAAATTCTAATATCAAGAAAGCAGTATATTCTTTTTGTATGCTCAGAGCATACCTCATTGCCCAGCAAGGAAAGAACAACGTATCACATGGATAGACAGAATCCCTTACGAGAAGTACACCCAATAAAAGGCGAAGGCGACGAGTTTAGACGCGTATTTGTATATACACCCATATTAAAAATAGAACTGTTAGAAATGAAGAAAGTGGTACCTAGTCATGACAAAGACCCAGCGGGTTTTCACCGAGAAATTAGAGACATGTTACTCATGGGAGAGTATACCTATCCCGACATTATGACGATATTAAAGGTGTTGATGCCTGCTGGCATTTATGAGAAACTCAAGGAAAAAGAGTGGGAGGTAGGAGACCAAAAGATAGAATGGTCAGTGTTAGAAGCGGAAGAAAAGGCCCGAACTGCAGGAGCAGGACTCGGGGATAAAACTAAAGCACTACCAGGTTTACTAGTACAGGTACTGCCACGTTTATTAACTACGAAAAAGGAAGATTGGGGTACAATTTCAGCCTGTAAACAGAAGCAAGATGAAGACACTAGTGATTACTATGCCCGATTTGAAAAATGTTTTGGTATAAATAGTGGCATAAAAGCAAGTAGCGAATCATACCCGCATCTGTTTGTAACAAAATTAGTAGAAAATGCTCTGTCCCCGGTAAAGAATAGAGTATTAAAATTCGAGAGTACCTGGCAAGGTAACACTCCAACACAAATGTTACAAATGTTACAGTACCATCACAATAGAATTAAAGAGGAACAGGAACATGAACACAGACGCATGAAAGACACAAAAATGAAAATGCTAGTTGCCCAGACAGTACCAGCTGAAGGACATAAAAAGGGTATGACACATTCCGATTCAGCAGGACCGGTAAAAGGGACATGCAACTATTGTAAAAAGCCAGGTCATTACGTACACGATTGTCCAGTTTTAAAACATAATATCGCCATAGGTAAAACACAAGAAAGACCACGGCCACTCAGACAAGATCAGAATGAACAAGGAGCTATGCAGCATGCCCAGGCCATGCCAGCCGCACAACAGCCAATACAGTTTGTGCCAGCTGCACCTCCGTTGCCTGCTGCCGCCACACAGACCACAACACGACAAATGTATCAGACTGCACAGTATGAATATCCTGAGTATCAGCGTTACGCATGAACTAGCCTAGAGAGGGAAGTTGACTTACCCCTTATCGAGATTCCTGTAGATCAAGAAGGACCTTATGTACATAGTGAATTATTAGGTCAAGATAGAAAATTCTTACTCGATACAGGGGCAAGTCGAACAACTATAAAACGTAGTGAAGTTCCAGGGGCACCCCTCTCAGGCTCTCAGAATATCTCCCTTGGTTTTTCAGGAAAACCTATTGTTAATGAAGTATCACAGCCTCTTCCACTTACGATAGGACCTTTGACACGAACTACAGACTTATTGCTTACTAAATCATGCCCAGAAAATCTGTTAGGAATTAAAACTCTGAAAGCCCTAGGAGCCATAACATGTTGTTCTCCGGAAGGAGTAAGGTTGTTTTTACGTGATTTTAAAGGTCACTATGTATCTAGAGATATGGATCCCCGACTACAGACTTTACCTACACATCTATGGGCAAAAGGCCCTACAGATGTTGGTTGCATGAATATTACACCATATCGAGTCACACTCAAGGCAGGAGTGGTGCTACCACGAATGCGACAATACAAGTTACCACCAGATGCTGTAGTGGCTTTACTACAAATCATTGACGAGCTAATTGCCCAAGGAGTAGTTGTAGAAACAGACTCCAATGTATGTAATTCACCGATAATTCCGATTCTCAAACGAACAGATCCTACAGCCCCGCCAGTATATCGATTGGTTATTGATCTGCGCGAGTTAAACAAATGCATTGTGCCACAATTCCCTGTGGTCCCAGATATCTCGTCATTATTGACAGCTATTGATTCCGAAGCAACATTCTTTACTGTAATTGATCTCAAAAATGCCTTTTTCAGCGTCCCAATAGATCCGGAAAGTCAATATTTGTTCGGATTCAGTTTAAATGGGCGCAGTTTTAAATTCTCACGCGCACCTCAAGGATTTACAGAAAGCCCCAGCATCTATAGCCAAGCACTGAAACGAGAACTTGACAGTATCCACATGCCAGTTAACACTGCCTTGCTTCAATACGTCGATGATCTGCTGATCACTGCGAGAAGCGAACCGAAATGTGAAAAAGCATCACTGACAGTTTTACAATTTCTAGCCGAAAAGGGGCACAAGGTGTCCCCTTCTAAGCTGCAATTCTGTGTCCAGCGAGTTGTTTATCTTGGACACTCGCTGTCCAAGGAGGGAAGGCAGCTTACACCCGACCGCATTCAGTTAATAGCTAACATGCCAATACCCAAGACACAAAAGGAAGTACGAGCTTTCATAGGCCTCACGTCATATTGCAGGCAGTGGATCCCTCAGTACGCATTTCTAGCAAAACCACTCATTCAGTTAACCACACAGGAGGCAGCCACACCGACTGTTCTCCCTTGGATTCAGGAACATACACAAGCTTTTGAAAGCCTAAAGAAAGCTTTATGTCAAGCACCCGTTTTAGCAACGCCATGTTACAGGAAACAGTTTACACTCTTTGTTACAGAACGCGAAGGTACTGCCTTGTCAGTACTCACACAGGAACAAGCAGGATCACACAAACCATGTGCTTATTTTTCTAGTACATTAGATCCCGTAGCTCAGGCTTTGCCTGCATGCCTGAAATCAGTAGCAGCGACAGCTTTAGCAATCAGACAAAGCGATGCCATAGTGTTAGGACATCCATTGACAGTACAAGTACCACATGCAGTAGAAGTTCTTGTGAACCGAACGCAAACACAACACTTGACCATAGCCAGACTTACAGGATATGAGCTTACATTGTTTCAGCCACATATAGAAATCAGACGCTGTAACACATTGAATCCTGCCACACTTCTACCTGTAATAGGAACAGACCCACTAGCCCATGACTGTATTGAAGTTATTACGATAACAACGAAACCCAGACAAGACTTAACCGATGTCCCATTATCAGACCCAGACCTAACATTGTATGTAGATGGTTCATGCATGAGAACAAGTACAGGAGAGTTAGTAGCCGCTTACGCAGTCACAACAGATACTGAAGTCATTGAAACTAATCGTATAAAAACTTTGTCAGCTCAAGCCGCAGAGCTCATCGCTCTGACACAAGCCAGTATTCAAGCCACGAATAAAAAAGTCAACATATACACTGACTCACGTTATGCATTCGGAGTTGTACACGACTTTGGCGTGCTGTGGCGAGAGAGAGGTTATTTGACTTCCCACGGTGCCCACATTCAGCACGGACCCCTCATTCATGCCTTATTAGATGCAATACATCTACCCACTGCAATATCAATCATGAAATGTAAAGCTCATACGAAGGTTACTGATATCATTTCCCAAGGCAATGATCTAGCCGACAGAACAGCTAAACAGACTGCTCAAACTCAAACCCCCGACATGACAAAGACAATAGCCCCGACACATTGCATGACAGTTAAAGATCCTACTCTTGACGTAATTGACATACAGACACATGCTACACCAGATGAAATAAAGAAATGGACTGAATTAGGAGGGATCCAAACGGACCAAGGATGGATGATGAAGGAAAAGTCTGTATGGTTCCTTCCTGACTCAATGGTCCAAGTTATAATAAACACTATACATAGTCCAGCACATCTAGGAGAAAAAGCTATGCTAGACAGCATTCAACACATTTGGTTCAATAAACATTTACGAGCAGCAGCAAAACAAAAGGTCCGTACCTGTATGATCTGTTGTCAGTTTAACCCAGGAAAAAGCGTTCCCGTAGAACAGGGTGGATTTCATACTCCTAACCATCCTTTTGAAGTACTCCAGATGGACTATATCCAGATGGAACGATGTCGAGGATTCAAATATGTTCTCGTAGTTGTCTGCGCTCTGTCCCGTTGGACAGAGGCATATCCGGTTTCAGATTACACTGCCCCGACTACTGCCAAACAGTTGGTTCGAGAATTCTTCCCACGATACGGTTTACCACGTGCTGTTTACTCAGATAACGGCCAGCCGTTCTCATCCGAATTAATGAAACACGTTTCACTTCTGTTAGGATACCAGTGGAAATTCCACTGTGTCCGACACCCCGAGGCAGCAGGTCTCGTAGAAAGACATAACCAGATCCTGAAAATCAGAATGTCCAAAATATGCAGAGAAAAAGGTGTCGACTGGGTAGTAGCGCTACCCGTTGCACTCTTTTACATGAGAATGGTAGCACACTCTCGAACAGGGCTATCCCCGTATGAGGTGATCTTCGGCAGACCACCGAATATGTGGGGGACGCCTATACCTCGCAAAATAACTGATATTGACTGTAATATGCTGACAGATTACCTGGCTTCCTTGATGTCTGCACTACAATCTTGTCGTTCACAGGTAGCTGCAGCCTTTCCCGACAACACTGAGGTGAAACCCCATGACGTTGTTCCGGGTGATCTTGTGTTTGTGAGGAATTTCGACCGAAAGACCCAGCTGGAGCCCAGGTGGAAAGCACCCAAGTTGGTCCTGTTGACCACGAGGACAGCCGTGAAGATCGAGGGCCGCAAGGGCTGGATTCATTCAAGCCACATCAAGAAATTTCATGGACTATCCTCGGATATAGACACTGTGCCCTGCACTCCCTCACAGACTGATTCAAAACTTCCCTTTGTTGAACCAAATGACTCTGAGAACTACAAACTAAAGCTTAGGCCCAAACAGTCGAGCAATTTGATTGTTTAAGTCCTCTCCAAGGTGAAGCGGTTGAATTGTCTCTGACATGTATCCCTTGGACCTGAGTAGAGAAATTACCCGGAAAATGTTGAAACGACAGGCGTATTGTAAATCACTGCGTAGCCACTGTATGGGGACATTATTAATTCTGTTTTTATTGAGTCTTTTAATAATTATTACGAGTATGTTGTTGCACATATATTACCCTATTTCTAGACATGTTTATAATGTTACTACTGAACATTCTTTTAGTGACTTACCTCCGCATGAATTATCTTACAGACTTGCGCTGCGCAATAACACTTTCATTAGTATGTTACATCATTCCCATCAGACTAGTAATGCCACCAATTGTTGGGTGTGTGGCCGACTCCCTCCCTATCAGAATTATGAAGGAGTCCCGCCTTTCTTTCCACATCCATTCACACATAATGGCTCCTGTGGAGCATGGTTTAGTTTAATCAATTCCATAGACTCAGACACAGCAGTTTACCAAGATCATTGGATATGGGGAAACCTGAACCTAGTCTTACTCAAGGTCTGCTACCCTGACAAGGAGGGTCGCCCCAAAAGAACAGGAACTGATCTAGAAAATGAAGTATATGGATTAGGTAATTTTACACCTAATCTCATGATTCTAAATGTCGTATCCGAAGTTGAACTAGTCTTGCCCACCATGTCAGTATTCCCAGCGAAGGGTGAATTGTGTGTAAGAAAGGTTGGTTCCATACCTATGGGCCATAGTAAATGCAATACTATAGTAGAATTCCGTGATCAAGGCAAATCTTCATTTAGAGCTTCTCGCCACTCCTACTTCATATGTGGTCAGACTGCATATATGCGTTTACCTCCAGATTGGGATGGTACCTGCTACATTGCATTCCTTTTGCCACCTGTTTTTCTAGCTCCTCCTGATTACTACAGAAATATTCATTTAGTACACAACAGAAAGCGGAGAGATCTCCCCATTGTCGATTACACTGAAACGGCATGGGACAAGTATGTAGATTTTAATAAAGGCATCTTTCCCTATATAGGTACTGTTACTAATAGTAAGCTGATACGTAGATTAACCAGAACCCTTGAAGCAGTAGTAAATGAGACTATTTCCGCCTTAGGCAATTTAACAGAAGAACAGTCTACTATGCGGATTGTTGTGCTTCAAAATCGTCTTGTCCTTGACGTCATCCTGGCTGATAGGGGCGGAGCTTGTAGGGTCATCGGATCAAGTTGCTGCGTATTCATACCAGAAAATTCGCCATCTGTATATAAAGCCATCACTCGCCTTCATAAGATTGTAAATCAGATACACCAGAACCCAGGCACTTGGACTTGGTCCAGTTGGTTTTGGAGTGTGATATCAGCCTGGGGATGGAGAGTTTTATCCTTCCTAGGTATTGGCTTTCTCATACTATTCAGTTGCTGTCTATGTCTACAATGTGGACCAGCGATTTGTGGTCTGTGTGCCACATCGTGTATTCCACCACCAAGATTTCATTCAAGATCCCGGAAGAAGAAAGAAGAACAAATGATGCTATATGAACAGATCGATGGATTGATGAAGATCGATATCTCTTGAAGGGCAAGTAGGGGGACAAGGAGGGAATGTGGAAATGTGGATTTTCCTGGTCAGTTATGTCCCCTATCTTGGACCCCAACGGTTCTATGTGCATGTCACAAGTACATGTATGTTCCCTCCAGTTCCAGTTATGAAGACGCAAATACATGTGCGCCCACCGTCAACATGTCCTCCGTCAGATCCGCCATGAATAGGCCGGATATTCCATTCCTAAATATGAAAGGCCACCGGTTTCATATGGTTCACTTATGCCATTTTACAGTCCAGGCAAGTAGGCCCTGATTCTGTCATCAAACTCCTTTTGCCTTCTGCCTCTGAAAGCTCCAGTCTGAGCCTGCATCTGTGACCATGAACTCTGTCTCATTCTCTGCGCGGCTCACGAAGCCTGACATCAGCCTATTCTCTGCCAAGAGCTGTATTTCACCTTCGAATTATCTGCTTCCCCCTCAGCCGATGCATTCCTGCCTAGTAGCTTAAGTAAACATTCTTCCAGTTACCAAGCAAAAGGCCCGGCTTCTCTGTCTTCATGCAAGTAATTCATAGCCCTGTCACCATGGAATATTCCTACCCCCTCGCATTTAGTGTAGACACTTAGACGCTTGTACACACACGCACAGTCAGTATAGAATAGATTCTGTCCGAGAGTCCTTCTTTATGGATAACATAGTTCTTTAAACATAGGATGTTAGATATGATTTGGGATTAGGTTGATCTGACCCCCAGACTTTTCGTCTCCACATGTAGAGCTAATGTCAAGTTCCCTTCACCCCCTAGTTACACGTCAATTACACGTCATGCTGCTGCGCGCGCATCTATGCCAAGTATTATCTTATAGATCCACCTATGCATGATATCATAACCAATCATGTGTCTTTTTACTCCTTGTTACACCCATTTTCGGTTACGCAGGTACCACGTCAAGTTCCTTATCAATTATTACGCCTACTGTATTTGCTTCATTATAACGTATGTACTATAAAAGTTACTTCTTGTCAATAAAGTATGTACTTCACTTCCTGAACCCCGTGGTGATGGAACTTGAAGCATCCGATTATAATCGATTATTGGAATAAAGCCCATTCAGAAACTCTAATATCACGGATTCTGCCTCTCATTTTTACTGAGCTATTTTATTATGATTATGTATCAAATTCAGTCCAGGTAAAGGAATTTTTATTTACCACACTATACTGGTGCAGGTTGTGAACAACACCTGAACTGTCATCATACGCTGCGGGTTTCCTCGATGTAATACAATCTGATGGCTTCCATAAAATCGGTTGGCTAAGGGGAGTTAGAAATAGTCTAGTGGGTAAAGGGTATGAAAACGCTATGGGAGAATCCAACAGAGGCCTCTTTCCCCTCTAAAAAGATCTTAAAAGAGAAGTATTGGGAAAGGGTCACCCATAATGTTCTGATTAATACTGACTCATCTTCATTGGCGGGAATCTTTCTGGAATCAAAATTCATCCCCAGACTCGAAACATACTGGGACACCATTACTAAACCAAGGGACAGGGAATTGTATTTTCAGCTGAGGGCTGGTTCACTGCCCCTAAGATCTCTTACTTCCATGTGGTCTCCACCAAGCAATAATATATGCCCGGCTTGTGGGATCCACATAGAAACAGTCGCCCATATGCTCTTTGCCTGTTCCGCTTATGCCAGCCCAAGGAGGGTTTGGCTGAGCCCTATGTGTAAATTATTTGGCACAAACAGGAGTGCTGAAGCTGAAAGGCTTATATGCACCAGTACTTTGCCATTCTAGTTCAAACTAAGAATGTGACTGATTCTATACTAAACTGTTTTAGATTTATTTGAAACAGATTTTTAGTGAAATGAAGCGAGTAATATGAAATTTGTATTTTTTCTACTTGTCTAGATCCTAGTTTTAATTAATTTTTCCACCAGCAGGATTATGTATAACCCAGTCAAGACATTTTTAAGTGTGTAATTTTAAATGTTGTTTGTAATGTGCTTTTATGATTACATGTCGAATAAAGCTTGCTTGGATTGGATTGGATATTTCTATCAGAAAGAAAGGGGGAGGCCTGTTGTAAACTTTTGCACATTTAACGAAGAGTTCTTTGATTAATGATGGAAATTGAAAGTATTGTACTTCAGAAACATAGATTGTTCCGAATGGGGCCTCTTGCTGTGTATATTGTGTCTGAGGAGCAGAATATGAGTCAAATTCCGAATGAGGTCACAGCAGCTTCCTCTGGAGTGCAAGAGCGACCGGAGCAGAAGCAGGACCGCTCTATGCTCTCATACCTCACTGTCTGATCTTCAGCCACAGAATGCAGGTAACTGCAGCTCCTAAACTGTGAGTGGAATGAAAGACTGAAGAAGCAGAAAGAGTTGTGCCAGACCAAGTTAGGACTTTTACCAGGTGAGCTTGAATTCTATGTAAGGACCCGGAGGCGAGGATAAGGCTTTTCTTTTCTCACTTTATTTTTCTCCAGCAGAGTTTAAACAAAACCATTTTCAAACAAAACTACATTTCCCATGAGTTCTTGGGAAAGCGAGAGAAAAACAGTCATCCAATCAGAGGGCTGAAGCTTACTATAACAGTACTCGTTGCCTCTCTACCTTCCTCTTTCTTCACTGCTCCAGCAGCACTAAGATAAGTGTCTCTTTTTTTATTCTTCATATGCGCATTAACGAGTTTTGTTGTAACCGACGCTTGCTTTGTTTCTCTTGTTATGTACGATTAAGTTGCAACAAGTGATTAGCTGACTATTTCCGACCGCGTGAACATTCTGGTTCGTACGCGGTCGCACTGTGCTGCCGGCTACAGTGCGTTGTGCCGGCCGTTAGAGGGCCTGTGTACCTATTCGCCAGCTTCACTTACAGAGTGCAGCGTCCCGTGTCCGGCTGCGTTAGAAATAACGAGGGAGGATTTAGGCCGTACCGGCCTGTTTTTTGGCAGCGTTTACACAGTGCAATTCTGACCCACCACCTGCAGATGAACACCCGCATCGCTTGTAGGACTGCCTCACGAGGCAGAAGTGTGGGCTCTTCCCAGGCGGCAAACTGCCCTATTAAATTGAGGGTGCAGGCCCACGACCTCTGGAAGGGTGGTAGTATAATCCCCAGTGGGATCCTAAAAATATTACAGGCCTCTCCTGTGACTAATTGCTCCCTGAAATGTAACCCTTCTACATGGAGCAGTTTGAGGACACGGAGGGCTTTATGGAGGAGGAGGAAATCACATACCTCACCATAAATGATGATTTTTGCCAAGTGATGGATGCTTCCATCTTTAGGGCCGTAACACAGGTGGTAGCCCCCCTGGAGAGGAAATGTTGCAGTTGCAGACACAATGCCTGAGACCCCCTGACCAAAGGGAAGACACCTCTGGACCTAGTGCCCCCATACCTCCAGGGCAACAGGCTAAGCATGATGCTGAGAAGCGCAAATGCCCCGGTGACCAAGGTGTTGATCTGAACACCTTTGAACACCTTAAAAAGGCCTTTATTGATTCCCAGCACCGACAACCTATACCCCAAACTCCATTGCTCCCTCCCTCCCGCAACCCGACGCAGGGGATGCTGATGACTCCCCTAATATGTTGGATGGAAATGGGAAATCGGGACGCCCCTGGCACCCGTCCACCGCTTCCTTGACTACTCTTGACCCCACTGCAGATACAACAAAACTCTTGAAGCGGATCTATTGGACTGGGCTGATCTACTTAATCCGCGTTTGGCGGAGTGGTGTCCAGCGCCCAAGGTGGCCGCATACATGGCAAATAGGCTCAGGAAACCCCTGGATAAGAAGGTGAGATGCTGCCTCTAGGCGGAATACCCTAGATATTCGTTGGAGGGCAAAGTAGGCCTCACACCGGTGATAGACAACAAGATAGCTACCTTTCTCACAAAAAAATTTCGCGACCTGAAAAAGGGCATTGACAGGTTCTGGCGCTCCTGCCAAGATAAACTTCTGGATGTAGCAGGTCCCTTAGCTAATCTCATGGATATGGCCCAAGATGCGAAAGCATCTGGAGCGCTGTTTTCCCCCAACACTCTCTCCAGCTGGACCCAGAGAGCTAATATCTTTCTGGGGAATGCCAACTGCTTGATTTCAACTGAACCGGGCAGGTCGTTACCCATTAAGATAGACCCCAAATTAGGGGAACTTGCAAACTCAGAGGCCGGTGTGGTGGCTCAGGGTAACTTGTCTGGGGACCCGTTCATAAGCGAACTAAGCAACTTCGTCAATACATTCACTTCCCTCGACAAAGCAGAGACATCGGTAAAATGTGTTTTTAGGCAGGACTCCTCTAAGTTCGCGAACTTCTACCCGACAAGATCCGACCCCCAGTGCAAGGGGGGGCCTGGGAAGGTTTCAGGGGAAACGGCAACTTTAACAACTCCCAAGCCGAGAGTACAGAACCTGGAAGGGTTACAGGTGGGGGGCAGAGTGATACAATTTTTGAGCAATTGGGAGGCTCTTTCCACAGATGCGTGTGTTTTCCAAATGGTGAAAGGCTATCAGATAGAATTTTATAGTACCCCGACCCAACCTCGCACACACAAACCCCTGTCCTTTTCCCTGGACCAGGTCAGATTGGTAGATTTAAAGGTGTACCAACTTCTACAGAAAGGTGCAATCATTCACTTTTCCTTACATCCCAATGGTTTTTTGAGCAATCTTTTCCTCGTAGAGAAGAGGGAAGGGGGCCAGTGTCCCATCATCAATTGAAAGCAGTTGAACGAGTGGCTGGTCTACCGCCACTTCAAGATGGAAGGCATCCATCTTCTCAGGGATCTCCTACTGATAGACGACTGGATGGTGAGAATAGATTTGAAGTACGCTTATTTGGCATTTCCCATATTTCCCCCTCACAGGAGGTTTTTAGAGTTCCAATGGAGGTCTCATGTGTTCAAGTTCACCTCCTTCCCGTTCAGCCTATCCTCCGCTCCTTGGTGTTTTACCAAGCTTATAAGACTGGTGGTCGAATATTTAAGGACTCAATGGGTGAGGATGATCGTCTATCTCAACGATATATTGATCATGAACCAATGTCCAGAGCGTCTCTGTAATTCTGCAGAAGACCATCGATCTGCTAGTATCTCTCGGATTTGTGGTCAACACAGCCAAGTCGGCCCTCATTCTCTCTCAGTCCACGCAATTTCTAGGTTTCCTCATAGGCTCAGTCACTGCCACCCACAGTTTACCGATGCACAAGATGGCGAAGATCAAACACAGGAGACGGCATATGTTTTTCACCCATTTGCAATGTTGATGAGGTTAACAAAGCAGGTGCACAAGCAGGAAGCGGATCTGTTGGTGGTGACCCCAATTTGGAGGTCTAGCCTGGTTTCCAGTGATGATGGAACTTTCCTGGGATTTTCAAATTCCTCTACCCCTCTTTCCGGATCTTCTCCGGAATCCCCAGGGCAATCAGCACCCGCTGGTCCTAGAGAGTTCTCTGCATTTTATGGCCTGGAGGATTGCCAGGAATGGTGGAAAGTCCCAGCCATTTCAGAAGAAGCTGCCATCCTACTCGCCAAAGCATAGGCAGACAGCACTTCTAAGCGATATCGTTCAGCATGGTCCAGATGGCTGGGTCGTTGTGTCCGCCTCAAAGTGGATCCCATGGGGGCGGATGTTGTCAATATATTGAGTTTTCTGGTACATCTGGCTTCCTCAGGTTTAGCGTACAGATTGATAAATACCTTCCGATCTGCGATCTCAGCAGGTCACCTGCAGGTGGATGGTCACCCCGTGGGAGAACATTCTTTGGTGTGCAAACCTCTGAGGGGCATTAGTCTATCTCTGCCTCTGGAGGCCATGTATTCAGTATTGTGGGACATGAACAAGGTCCTTCGCCTTTTTAAATCCTGGCCTTCCAATAAATATCTGTCTAGGAAACAGCTGTCAACGAAATTGGCTATGTTTTAATGGTTAGTCTCATGTCTTGGGTTCTCGGATGTCCGTGCTCTGCACATACCAGGTAGAGTATTCACCCTGGATGGGGTTTCCTTTCATATTTTGAGATGTACAAAATGTAACTCAAGAATTGTGTCTTATGCTTTACTTCATAATGTTCCCAAATTATGTGTGGTTAAGACGCTGAAGACGTATGAGGCGCTAAGAGAGGATTTATATCCTCATGATGAGTTACAATTGCTCATTGCACTTACCAAACCTCATAGGGTGGTTTCATCCCCTATGATTGCCAGATGGGTCAGATAGGTAATGCAAGAAGCGGGTATTGGCACTTCCCGTTTTGGAGTCCACTGAGTAAGGGGAGCTATGGCATCTAAAGGCGTTGCCTTGGGGGCCAGACTGGAGGACATCCTCAATGAGGTGGACTGGTCCTCGAGCTCAACCTTTAAGAGGTTCTACTTTAAGCCAGTATCTGACCTGACAACCCTGGTGGTGGAGATGCTTTGAACTAGTCCAATCCTTGCTTCCGGGTACTGACATAGAATTAAACATTTCCTAGATATTGTGACAGAAAGTTTCAAGTCTATTGAGGACACAGAGGCAAGGATTAGCTCACCTGATACAGATGTTCAGGTATAGCTACATACTTATGTAGGCTACATCCATTTCATAACCCACCCAGTGCCTTGAGAGTTATGTCTTTGAAAGAGGAAAATGATAAAGCTCAATTTACGTTCAATTAATTGTTGCCTTTGATATTTCTTTGCCATACACTGGTGTTTTGTCTGCCATCCAGTCTGGATATGGATAATGGATATATTTCCCATACTTCTTTTTTTCAGGGACGGATTCCAATAAACAGGAGTGAACTGTGGGAGAATACGGCTGTGTCGCAGGAAGAAAGAGGAAGGAAGAGAGGCGACAAGGACCATTATAGGAAGCTCCAGCCCTCTGGTTGGATGACTGTTTTTCTCTCTCTTTCCCAAGGACTCATGGGGAATGTAGTTTTGTTTGAGGATGTTTTTTTTTAAACGCTGCTGGAGAAAAAAAAGTGTGGAAAGAAAAGCCTAAACCTCGCCTCCATGTCCTTAATAGAATTGAAACTTTCTGTTATGATAGCTAGGAACTTTTTCATTGGTGAAACCAAATTGAACTGATGTGCCCTTCTGTGCTTTGTGGTAATGAATGCATGCACAATCAGTGCCTTGTTCCATGGTACACACCGAGGATTGTAAAAACTGGGCATCTTTGTTAGTTGGTTAGTTGAGGGAGGGTGTAGGTTCACACTGAAGATCACAAACAGGATTACAACCCAGTCTCTGGGACCCCTGATTGTCCTGCATAGTATTACAACATGTTGTGTGAGTAAAGTACTTTTTTTTTAACCAAAGGGCAAGCACTGAATTGGACAATATATACATATGAATCTTTAATAATTTGCCACTGTTCATAACATAAAGCATAATTTTGAGAAAGAACAATGCCTAAAACAGTCCTACATAGGTACCAATGTAAATGTTCACCTCACACCTATAAGAGCGCGTGCTCTTCTCATCACTTGAACTGTGGATCTACTCCTGATATCATCTGAGAGCTCCATATTAAGTTCTGACCTTCAATCATTGAATCTCAAGCCCCGCCTCTAATCCATTATACATTAAGAAAGAGAAGGACTTGATAGCGTTGGGAGCAAAGAATATAAAGAGACATAAATATATCTCTAAGGTGCAAGGTGTATGGAGTAATCACTGAGACGGTCTACGTAGGAGGTATGTCAATACAGTAGAAGAAGTATTGTTTCTTGAATTCCTCAAATATCATCACTCGGCATTGAGGGTCGATGGAGACGGAATGATGCTTGTCACACTCCTCGCTACTTGATCTAGATAATAAGACACCGGCTTGGAGTCCGTGAAGTTAGGATCTGAGGAAACAAATATACTTACAGATAGATTGTTCTCTGCCAATTTGGATTGATGAATTTGGAACCATGACTTGGGATTGGTGGTTGACTCGGAGAGTTTATACCACAGATATTGGACTATTGACTGTGGCCACTCAATTTTGGGACTTAGTCAGACGAAATTTGTCCTAAGGACACCCTGTAACTCAATAGGGGTCGAAACCTCGATATGTGTTTCACTTGGTTGCTTTGACTATTGATTAGTTGGCTTGCTGTGATGTGATACTCACATTTCTTTATCGTCCATACATTGAACCAGTGAACTTTTTGTTTTGTGTCTTTTGTGTATATATTGTATATGTTCTTCACACTAGAGCACTGCGTCGCCTGCACTTATGCTATTAATTATACTGTCACCTCCATATGATAAGAAATATGTTCTGACAAATAATACAGATAAATAACCACAGAAACCATTGTCATCATTTTCTCCAACAAAAATTATTTCATTCCCTTTTACATTAGAAAAAAACTGAAGTGTGTAGATAACACTTGGAATTTATGAGTGACTACATTGAATGCGAGCCTCCACAAACAAAAGTAGAGGGTGGCTCATGGTTTTGACAAGAGTCCCACGTGGATGTTGTTTGCATATAAGTACAAGTAACCCTGGTCCACGTGGGCATACAAAGAGTTGTCCTTGTGATAATACAAAACCAGTTGTTGAGCACTTTTAAATATGTGAATTTGAATCTAGCTTTGTTGGAGGTCCTGATTCTGGACCTCCATTACAACTGTCCAGTATTCATCTATATAATCTATGTTTAAACATACTTCCTGCAACTGGACATTTGATAGCCCTAAGTGGAAAGATCTTGCGTGGGGGATTTTATGGACCAAGGAAGCACTCCATTGTGCTCTGGCGAATGCCCGCTTCCTGATTAAACATAGCCTGGGGATTAATGAGTTGATTGAGACAAAGCATTTGGATTGTCTTTTTATAACAGAGATCTGGGCCAAAGAGGATTCTGGTCAACATGTTGTGATTGCTGCACCACCAGGGATTAGGGTGGTGAGATTGGATAGAACTCTCTGGAGGGGGGAGGCCTTGCCATTATTTTCAGAGATCATCTGAGTTTCATGCTAGAAGCTATTGCTACTCCCATTGAAGGCTGGGAAGTAGGCTATTTTGAAATCAAGAATAAGAACTTTTTGTGACTGGCGGGTTTGTTGATCTTTTTTAATCCACCTGGTCCAAAAAAGCAATCTATTTATAATCAACACTAAGTACTGGAGCCCTTTATATCTGCTAACAAGCTTACTGTCCTGGGAGATTTTAACCTTCATTTGGTGGACTAGCAGGATCGGGATTCCAAGGCTTTTCTGGAGTTTATGTCGAGCTTTGGGCTGACCCAAGTTATGTTTTCTACCCATAAAGGAGGACACATTTTAGATGGGATTTTTTCCAATCAAGAGAGTTTGATTTTTCGGTTTAAATCATTTTTATTGATTTTAAACAGCGTAACATCAATACAACATAAGCCACCTACAACCCTTGGCCGGTGGTTTGTGCATTTGGATGCATACTTAGTAGACAGTAAGTAAATAAGAAGGAATACAACTTATTAACAGTGCTGTTGAGAGTGAAGGAAAGATGAGGGGGGACATTAGAGGGGAAGGGGCATCACTTTCCTGGCGAGCTTGCGTCTTGAAGAGTAATTGCGGCGTAGGTGGGTGTGGTAAACTCAGTGGCTGTTAGTTGCAGGATCCGCAGGTATTGGGGGCAGGTCAACTTCTGGATTTCGTCTGCCAAATACAGTATACATGGTTGCCACATCTTATCAAAACGGAGCAATTGCTGTGCGATCACTGCCATCAACTTCTCCATTCCTAGGATTTCCCACACTTTGTGCAACCAGTCATGATGCATGGGTATCCTGTCTGTTTGTAGCTCACACAAATGAGGGTCACGGGAAGGATTAAGCTACATACAACTACTGTTGTCCTATATATCTTCCAAATCAGGTAAATCTCACAAATAATATAGGGTAGAACGATAGAATCTACGATCAACCAAGTTGTTTGGGCATGTGCCAATTATGGACGAAAACCCTCACTCACCCGAGGGTGACATGCTTCATCATAGGGTTCCTCCAGCACACGGGGACCGCAAGGTACCCCGTGTGGGCTACAACTTAACCCAGAGGGAAGGAGCAGGAGTGCAAAAGCACGTGTTGGATCTACCAACTCGAAATGGTGATGAGGGGCAGAGTGATCGTAGATTCTATCGTGCTACCCTATATTATTTGTGAGATGTATCCTGTCTGTTTCCCACCTGGCTAAAAGAGGCTGCTCAGCCGCCCCCAAGGTAAAAGTAATGCCTTTGCCTCTGGGCGATTTCAGTCGGTAGGTGAGCGGATTAGAAAGACCCAGCAATATGTAACTAGGGAATTTGGGTATGTCTGTGTTAAACATTGTGTTAATAGCGTCTAAGACTCCTGCCCAGTATGCTTCTATTTGGGGCACTGCCATAGGAGGTGCATGAGTGTGTCCTGCTGTCCACATTGCCACCAGCATAACCCGCCCTCCCTAGGGTCCCACGTAGCTACTCTGGCCGGTGTGAGATAACAGTAGTGAGCTATTTTGAGGAGCATTTGTTTACTAGTGGTGTTGAGGGCAGATGTTTGTGCTCGGTTTAGGATGTCACTCCACTCTTTATCAGAGAAGGGGCATTCGCATTCTCTTTTCCCTCTAGCCCTGGTGGGGGAAGGCAAGGGATGCACAGGCTGCATCAGGAACGCGTATATGTCGGAGAGCAGCCTCCTGTCTGAACTCCGAGTAATGAGCCACCTCTCAAAGGGCAGTAGGGGTCTGCCGGCATGTGGTTGGATACACTGTTGGGTCACCCAATGTGCCACTGCCAGATACTGCCATCTCACTGAGTTCAGGAGTGGGTAGCATGTCTGCAGTTTGGCGAAATCCATTAGCCCATCGAAATCAAATTGGTCCCCCACCTGCTTGCAGTTGGCGTCCCGCCATACCTTAAAACCCAAGCCTTCCAACGCAGGGGGAAGTACTGGTTGCCTTTAAACGAGGTCTGCGGGGATATCGGAGTAGAAAGGTTATGTCTCCCCTGTACCTTATCCCAGACTCCCAATGTTGATCTTGTGACCGGTGAGATATACACACCCATCGGCATGAAAGTTTGATTTTTTTTTTTTAAAACATATTTTATTTATCAAATTGCGCATACATCGCAGGGCTCTGCACATCAGAGACATCTGCAGAATTAAGCCAGACATTACCACGGGAGCAATCGACTTTTGTGAAGGACATCGAAATGCAGAACAAAAGCATACCAAATAATACAGAACCACCCCCAACTCCTGCCCTCCCTCACCCCTCCCCCCCGAAGTTGAACGTTTGATTTTTAAGGAGTGCTCGCAGCTAGACTGGACAGTTCATAGTCTTGTGAGATTTTTGGTCCATGAAGAATGCGCATTGGATCACATATGGAGCACTGCTAAGAACATCAGAAATTGGGGTAAAATTGCTGTGGAAAAACTTGTTAGCACTCTGGAGAAATTTAAGGTGAAGGACCTTTAGGGTCTGGATTCTTTGGCAGAAAATGTTAACAGTTGGGTAAGATCGGTGGAAGAGGAGGTGGTACACCTTAGGAAAGTCAGCCCAAAGGGGAGGAAGACATCCTTGGCCCCTTGCTTTTTAGTAGAGCTCAAGGAGCGCAAAAGGCAGTGTAGAAGACAGGAGCAGAAATAGAAACTCTCCTTGGAGCCGGTGAAAAAAACAAAATTTAGGGAGTTTACCCTTGAATATAAAAGGGTGATTAATGAAACAAAAACTGCATACCATTCAAAGAGGATAAGGTCAGCTATTAACGCCCAAAGAGAACTCTTTAATACTGTTGCACCCTATTGGCATCACGATGTCTCAGGGGTTGCAGAACTCCCAAACATTTAGTAATAAGTTGGCAGGGATTTTTTAAAGAGAACATTTTGAAGATCTATGCAGATTTTCCAGTTCCTTCAATTAGCTTGGATGATTCTGGAATTCAGGTAATCTGCAATAAGGTTAGGACATCATCAGCATATTCCATCTCCAGTGGCTTCACTACATTCTCCACGCTGCAGGTATCCAAGATCAGGGCCTTGCTGCCAGTCATGACTTCAGGTTCGCCTGATGACCTGTGTCCGCTTAGGATCCTGCAATTACTACTGGACCTCATGGCGGACGTAATGGGGAAAATTTACTCTGAGGTTCTGGAGACCGAGACATACCCTGTAGTTGTTATCCCTCTAAAGAAGAAGCAGGATGGTTACCCTACTGACTTGAAAAATATGTGTCCAATTTCTCTGTTGCCTTCTCTGGTGAAAATCTTGGAGAAACATATAAACCAAAAACTTGCCAAATACCTCCTTGAGCATGAACATCTGGATCCTTCGCAGAAAGGGTGCAGGAAGAATTATAGTACCGAATTGGCGCTTATTGCTATGAGATTCTATTTGTAGGCAAGGTGATCAAGGAGGAGCAGCCATCCTAGTTTCACTTGACCTGTCAGCAGCTTTTGACACCATATCTCCATCCTTGTTGGTGCAAAGGCTGTGACATGTCTGTCTGAAGGTAGTGGCCCTTTGGCTGCAGGAGCCTTACCTGTGCAATAGAACTAGTATTGTCTGTTGTGGCGATTTTAGAGGAGCCTCCTTTCAGCTTCCATTGGTGTTCCTCAAGGGTCATCCCTAAACCCTATCCTGCGGATGACACACATCATTTTTTCCATCATGGATGACTGGGAAGAGGTAGCGTACAGGTTGAGGTTATGTATGCAAGAAACCAGTAGATAGATGAGGGACAACTGGTTAAAAATGAATGGGGGGAAAACGATATTATGATGTTTGGAGCAGAGAGCTTCAACTGGACTGGTTGTTGGTGGCCCGATAACTGTGGTACCCGTGTCATTCCTGTAACGATGGCCAAAAACCTTGGGGTTTAGTTCGATAACACCTTGATCTTTGACTCCCAGGTGAATAGCATGCTGAGCTCTTGCTTTTGGATTATCAGTATCTTAAAGAAGATCTTACCTTTGCTTTCAAAGGCGCTTAGGGCATCAGTGGTCATCGCAATCATCACCTTGCGTTTAGACTACCGCAATGACCTATACTTAAACATCAATCAATGTTCTTTGAAAAAGCTCAGAGTCTTCCAGAATGCAGCGACTTGCCTGATCCTGGGAGTGCCCAAACATGCCTTGGTCAGAGGAGGTTGGGGATTCAAATTATTTAAATACCACCCTAAATTGGTATGTTCCCAGGAGTTCGCTGACATCTGCGAAACAGCATAAGGTAGCGTCAAGAAAGTTAGGTGGGGTGAATGCACCTTTACTGTAGGGGCTGCTAAGTTGTGGAATTTTCTTCCTGAATTTATCAGAAGTCAGGGCTCTCATTTTAGCTTTCAGAAGCGAATTAAAACCTGGTTGTTAGCAAAATAGATCGATGGGGACTGTTTAGGTGATTTGCCTGTTGTTGTGATCCACTGTTCTGTCTGTCCCTCCTCATGTGTAGCACTTTGATACCGCTTGGTCTAATGCATTTAGAAATACCACAATTACAAATAAATCATTATCGGTTTTGACCAGCAGGGGCTGTATGTTATCCTGACCATATTTCGGGGCTCTGTTAATCAAAATACCCAGGTACTTTAACTTGGAGACCTTCCATATGAATCCATAACCGATTACCGCTTGTCTACATGGACACTAAGCTATAAAGAGAGCCTAATTTTTGCTCCAATTAATTCTATATCCAGAGAATACAGAGAAGGCATTAATGAGAAGCATAAGATGTGGTATTGACATGTCAGGATCACTAAGCGTCAGGAGGATATTGACAGCATAACAATAATTTTTTCTGTCCAGTTGGAGTGTCTATTATCCATATTTAGCCTGTTTATCTATTTGCCACTGGTAATGGTTAAGGCCAATAGAAACAAGAGTGGAGATGAAGGGACCCTTTTCTTGTCCCTTGATAGATCAGGAAAGACTGAAACTTATGACTCCCACGGTCTATTTGTACAGTTGTATCTGTATTCAACCATTTTTATTTTGTCCAGAAATTTGGGCCCATTGCCGCTCTTTCCAATGTACTGAATAGGTATCCCCACTCAACTCTGTCAAATGCTTTCCCAGAATCCAATAACAGAAGTATCCTTTTATCCGCATCATTTTTCACCTGCCATAACACATTTGTCAACAATAACATGTGGTTGTTTGATGAGCAACCAGGCACAAAGCACAATTGGGATTCATGGATAAGGTTTGGCAGAACCTGTTTCAGCCAGTTCATCAATAATTTGGCAAAGATTTTTATGTCAGTATTACTTAATGAAACAGGACAATAACTGTACACTGGGTTGGATGGGATCCTCATCTGCCTTCAGTATTAGACTAAAGATCGCCTTATTGTGTTCACCTCTTAGCCAGGAGTATGTATTCTGGGCGGCCTGGTCCCCAGTAACTACATTATTTTTTTAGGGCTTTTTAAGGGTTTTAGGGGGATGGGTTTTGGTCTCTAAAACAAAGCTAATGACTAATCTACAGCACAATTCATGCCTGGGCTGCAACTGTTGTGTCTGCTCACCTTCCTTTTCGTCTTTGCTACTAAGTTACTTGTTCCGCACATTAATTCCTCATTAAATAATGGCTCAACTCTGTATATTCAGTGATCTGAAGTGACCAATAGGTGATATTTAAGCACTTCAGAACATCTTAATAAGTACATACCATAACATTCTGAAACGTTGCCTTGGCTTAAGTCTGAAAAGCCTGCAGCGTGAACTTGCTGCTGTAATTGTGGGTGAGAAGAGGGACTGTGCCTGCTATGAGGAGTCACCTAATCTCTGGGTAAACCAGCAAAAGGCCCATATGACTGAAAGGCCTTTGTGAGTACAGCTTGATGAATGGAGCCTGCCGAAGAAGCACAAGGTGACCCACATTGCTAAGAGGAAAGAAGAAGAGTATCTGGGTCATGGTGCTGTTGCAGTCCTGTCATTGATGTCAGATTAAGCCTACACCTTCCCCAACCCATCGTGTTCATTGAAGGATATCTGCATTGTCCCTTATCCAGCCCCAGAGGGAACAGAGGGAAGCTTGATTTCATACCCTTAGTGTAGGTCTTGGTTTCGTTAGAGGTAGTGTCCCTCAACCATGTTTCTAGTCAATAAGGTTCTGTAATGTATAATTAGTTGAAGACACAGTGAAGCCTAACCATAAAAACCAACCAGTTCCTTGGTAGGACAGGTACCACCAGGTACTGTTGTGGGTGTTCCTAGCCACATGAGTGTCTGTTTCACACTTCAAGATACAGGCCCCTAAATGAATGTCAACTTCTGGACTCAGTAGACTAAGCTAACTCAGTACTGCTATCATTCCTTCTGAAAAATTGCAGATCGCATCAATGGTAGCACTAACAGCAGCAAACAAGAAAATCTTTGCCATTATCAAAGATTTCACGCGTCCAGCAACATCACTCCCTCACAAGACCTTTGCAACAAGCTCTCAGAATTCTTCCATAACAAAATCACCTCCATATACAGCAATTTCCTCCGTCACTATTGCAACTTGTAGGTAGGTGGAGTATTATGTAGTGATACTGGTTAGGGTTCACTATGCAATACTCTCACAAACCACAAAGATGGTCCTTGGATTCATAGCAATAAATCCTCATGCAAAGTCACCAGGAAATGGACTATGGGAACACCCTCTATGTTGGGATTACAATTCAACTCACTGGCAGACTACAAACCAACTAAAATTCAGCCGCCAGACTCACTCTCAAACACTCACACAGAATTCACATCACACCACACCTCAGGGAACTACAATGGCTCCCAATACACAAATGTGCTAAATTGAAGCTCCTAACACACACATTCAAGGCCCTACACAACTTAGGCCCCACCTATCTCAACAGTCGTATCTCCTTCCACCGACCACCCAGACACCTCTGCTCCTCAGGACTCTACTTGCACACATACACATCCCACGCACGCATCACTCCTACAGCTTGGAATGATATTCCACTCTGCATCACAGCCTTGTTCTCTCTTCCTAAATTCCAGAAGAAGCTGAAGATCTGGCTTTTCAAATAACCAACCTAACATAGGAAGGGCTAGGCACATACACCTGCTCACTGCCAGGATACCCTCACAAGTGACAGTGTGCTTTACAAATACACATAACATACAAATATAGAGACCACTTTGGTCCTTGAGATGACCTGGGACTCTAGTTCTCTGTGGAAAGTGGCTCTAAACAGACACTAGTAACAGGACACTGGGTAACCAGAATGTCACTGGGAAAAGTGGGTGCACAAGATAAGTGGGCTCCTAGCTGTTTGGGTGGTTGGTATTTAGGCTCTACATTTCTTAGGGTAACACATGTTATTCTTGACTTCTGCTTTTAGGGTCTAAGCCTTTTTATTTTGTCATGTGGTGTCTCAGAGGTATCCATGGACCAGAGTTGGGTCTATTTTCACAGCATCTATATCTAGTGCCCAAATAAATTCAAACCCCCATTTGTGATAGTTAAGTTAAGAAGCTGGGAACTGAGCGCTTACAAAACTCCCTGAATCATTTCAAACAATTCACCCCAACAGGATAACATTTGCTCTAGGGTGAATGTTAATAGACATGTAGTGCCTAGAGCTAAGAAGTTGTAATAATATTTGTAGTCATATCTTGACCCTAAAAGCGACTTAGACCTTTCTGGATTTATATGTGTGATTTTTTTCTGAACTAGGTACTTATCTCTTCTACAGTTCTGTCTGGACTTTGATTTTATTGAATGTTATTTCCTGTGTCATACTGAATCCGAGTTTCTAACTCCCTCAATATACTGGAGTAGTTATCACTGCTCATCCTCTTTGTGACAGCATTCCCTCTCCACCAAGATCTAATGTGTACCAAACGGCAACACATTTCTATAGACGGAGAGGTGCATTTGTATGCCTACCCCAAGCTTAATACACAGTCAGCAGCCCCATATGTAACTAAGAACCACCATAAGCAGCCCTACGACTAATAACTCGTTTTTCTATAGCACTTTGCGTCACATTTTTAAGAACCATTATCCAATGTAATAGTATTCAACTTACTGATATCAGACAGATGGAAGGCTGTGGTGGTGTTACTACAATTTGAAGTCATGAATGCAAATCATGAACTTTATTGGTGCTGATGAATAAAGATGGCGCATTGTCAAACAGGCAATGCAGCACACCACAAGAGTAACATACACCCTATTTCCGGGTGTCGTCCATTAATTGTAAATGTTATTCAAGGAACACAATAAATATCCGTTCTTGATATCACTTGATGTGTAATATTTATTCGGTAGTAATCATATAGGTGTCCAATTTTCACAGCGCAGCCGACGCGCGTTTCGCCCAAAGGGCTTTCTCAAGGCTGCATATATACAAGAAAAAAGAGAAAAACATGGTATCTAATAACCTGTACAAACAGATATATGACCCATATTATCAACTGTACTGCGCGTACAAAGCAAAATCATTATGTTTAATATACAAACATAATCAAGGATCTGTCATATAGTTTAATACAATCAAAACAGGGCTCCAGGGGAGAGTACCCTCAAAAAACAGAATGCTCCCCTAGAGTGAACGATTGTTTTTATCCTGGCCAGATGATATCTGGGAATTCTTATGAGATACTAGAGACGCTGGGTTTTTAGGAATGATACTGTGTTATAATTTTATTTAAAACAAAGGCCGTCGTTGACACACATGATGCAAATCAAAGGACGTGAATCATTATAAATATGCACGAATGACTTTACATTGTTGAAGTCACGGCAACTTTCTGACTGAATGTGAATTTCTGGGTTCTAAATACCCAATCCTAGACATACACGCGCTTATTAGATGCGTTGCGGTAATGATTTGTACGTAACATGGTATTGATTAATTGTTTACGTAATACACTTGTTTCAGAGGGGACGGATCCTGGTCCTTCTGATTGCTTCAATACTTTTACAACTGCCGAAAACGCTGACATTGTTCAATTTAAGGCACTCTATACGAAATACACGGGACGATTCTGTTAAGATTAGATAAGCAATACCTAACGTTTCGACATACGGTGTGTCAGATATCGTGACAGTTTATCACCAGTTTGTAGATCTGGTTTATTATTTTGTCTTCCAGACTCAATAAACTTAACATATTATTTACGAACGAGACATTGAACTACACTAGGTGAGACCACATCACCTTGTATACATTTACCTTGAGCACTTTACGGGCATGTCCTCCTTTGACTGGTTTAGTATCTAACATGGGCACCCCCATTAACACTCACTGTATATATTGGTGATATGCACATGATTGAATTGGGTAACTTAAGGATACAGGATTTAGTTACTCATTGGTGTTTTTTACATTCACGATCTTTCCATCTGGGGAACCTTTCGGGTCCAATCTCTCTATAAATCGTTCACTCTAGGGGAGCATTCTGTTTTTTGAGGGTACTCTCCCCTGGAGCCCTGTTTTGATTGTATTAAACTATATGACAGATCCTTTATTATGTTTGTATATTAAACATAATGATTTTGCTTTGTACGCGCAGTACAGTTGATAATATGGGTCATATATCTGTTTGTACAGGTTATTAGATACCATGTTTTTCTCTTTTTTCTTGTATATATGCAGCCTTGAGAAAGCCCTTTGGGCGAAACGCGCGTCGGCTGCGCTGTGAAAATTGGACACCTATATGATTACTACCGAATAAATATTACACATCAAGTGATATCAAGAACGGATATTTATTGTGTTCCTTGAATAACATTTACAATTAATGGACGACACCCGGAAATAGGGTGTATGTTACTCTTGTGGTGTGCTGCATTGCCTGTTTGACAAATTGTAACATCTTGGGAATTTTTTATTCTCTGAGATGACTATTACTCTAGGTGGATGAGTATGTGGTGATTTGCTAGCACCCAATACATTTGTGAATAATAACCTATTACATTACAGCGCTTACTTTACGATGTGCAGGTCCTCATAGCATATCCACTATCAAGTATATTTATACAAAGATGGCGCATTGAGTTAAGTCTTGGCTGCTGATACATGCCCTAATATGCAGGTTATAAGTTTGATCCTGCCACACCCAGCTCAGCCTTCTGTCCATCTGAGTTTGGC
This sequence comes from Triturus cristatus, assembly GCF_964204655.1. Lineage (NCBI taxonomy): Eukaryota > Metazoa > Chordata > Amphibia > Caudata > Salamandridae > Triturus > Triturus cristatus. The sequence continues at coordinate 910,791,146 of NC_140588.1, forward strand.
AAACATATTACTTTTCATATGACAATAATAATACTTGTTATTTAAGACACTTAGAAAAGGCAGACGTGCAGAATGAAAAAGCAACTAACAGAAACACACAATTATTAAATTACAGTCTATTATGTGGTAAAAAATACAATGTTTAATCAGAAATACCAATGGGAACATTTACTAACACTTTGTGTTGGTTTTGCCTTCCAACACAAATCAATATTCGATTTGAAAAGTTGCTTATAATATGGCATCCCATGAGTTGCACATGGGCGTTCCCATGCAACCACCCATGCTTTTGATGCAAACCTCTATCTACTCACATTTGTAGACATAGCTTTGCACAAAAAATGACACCCCCTTAAAGCAGGCGTAACAGGGAGCAGGTTTTGAGAGTCTCTACACTTTTACAACTTTGCATATGTGCTGTTCTGTACAGTACACATAGAAAGTAATAAAAGTGTTAAAGCATTGTTTTTATCCTTCCAATACAAAACCGATACTTGACAGAACACACAAACAATTGCACTATGGTGCAAGGGTGTGCTCATTGCCGTATTGCAGACTAAGGTGAGTCTTCATTTGGGGAAAGAAAAACAATGCTATGTCCCATAGATGCTTTTTGCAACAAAAGGGTGTTTGGGCGTGTGTTTTTAGTGTTAAAAAAAAACACTTTCACAACTAAAGTGGTTAGGTGTCTTTATTTCACCTTTCTATTTTTCATTTGATTATTAGATATATTGACCATTTAAATCATGTCATCAAGAAAGACAATACATTTTTAGAAACATTCAACATTACATCAAGAAAATTACCGCACATGTATGATTTAACACATAAATGACCAAAAAGGAACAAAAAATTACGAAAAATAACACAATAAACAGATAGATCAGTCCTAAACTTGACGCTGGAGTAATGGCGGCGTCAAACTATTTATATGTTCACAACCTGCCATGCACCACTAACTGATACGATATTTACCACAGGCGCGCTGCCTTGTTTGTACACTGTATTTAATCAGTAGAGTGAGGGTGATTTCAGCTAGCAGCAGTAGGTCGACGCGTTTCAGAACCTGTTTTTCTTTTTTGGTTCTCCTCAGGACCAGGACGGATCAGACACTACAATATTATAACAAGCATTTGCAATGCATCGGTCTCGCCTTTGGGACCTTACATGTATTTAGCTATGCAGCATATTAGCCTGGGCGCTGAAACATCTACTGTTCTTTAACCTAGAAGCAAACTTGTCTGCTGAGATGGAAGGAGTGCACAAACCCCGCAGGATGTGTGAACCTCTAAATCGAGCCAGAAGCAGCTGACCACGGAGCTGAGGGTCCATCTACAGAGAAATGTGTGTGCTCCTGGATTGGAGTGCAGTCTTTTCTCTGAGCGACTGCACCACAGCACTTTTGTGAAGTAAGAGGGCGACACTTTTAAACACCCCTTTTTATTTGCGCTTCGAAATTAGAAGCATTACCCCTTTGACAAGTCGGAAAAGCTTTCCTGATAGGTAAAAGTGATTTAGCAGATAACAAAAGACTATTTGCACTTGCAAACACATATTTATACATGATGGTTCCGACTATGAACGATGAACTGTTGAAATGCACCTATAAAATTAGCAAGAGTGTTTTCCAAAGTGTTTTCCTCCTTCCCAAATGAGCAATCCCATTTTACAAACCCCACTGCTTGAAATCAACTTGCAAGTGAAAGGATATTGATGATAAGGATAATGACGTTAATGAAAGCGGGTCCCTTGTCACATGCCCAGCATACCAGAGGCCTTTTAGATGTAAAATGCCTGCACATGGAGTAAATGGTAAAAAAGACGAACACGGTTTTAATTAAAATATCCAAGCTAATAAATGTGTTTCCTTGTGAATTTCTTGTAGAACACGGAGCAACTAGTAATATTTCTAATGTATTCAGCTGAAGCGTTGCACATATTTCTCATTACAGATGCTGTTCTGTATCTACCGTCTGACAATAGAAATCCCTCCAAAACCATTGTGACTTCATTAAAAACCAGACGTTTATAATAGCTTGTGAATGAAACAAACGCAAAGGGAAACCAGGGGGCATATGTATCAAACTCCCGTTTAGCGAATCCTAATTTGCGTTATTTTGCGATTCGCAAATTGAGATTCGCTAAGCGGGATGTAAAAAATTAATCGCAAATATATTGCGATTTCTTAAAAATCGCAAATTGTTCCTAGACACTCGTTTTGCGATTTCTTAATAGCGAAATTCGCAAATTAAGAAATCGCAAAAACGGGAATCTGCAATCCAGGTGCTGCCTGATGACATGACAAACAGGAAACTGGAGTGATTTCCTGCACCTGCTCACCTGAGCCATACCCAGAGGCTGCATGGGGAGTGTGAGGAGGCATCCCAGGAGAGTGCAACCAGCAATGGATTCCACAAAACAACAGCAGGGCAAGGATGCAGAGAAAAGGAAGAGAAAGCATAAGTTCTCTGAAAAGGAGCAGGAGGTCCTCATTGAGGAGATGGTCTGCAGCCATGAGCTCCTCTTCGGCAAGAAGGCACTGCGTGTCCCAGAGGCGAGGAAGAGGAAAATCTGGCTAGAAATATAGAATAAGGTGAATGCAGTGGGAGTCACCACACGTACCATCGAAGAGCTGCGCAAGCGGTGGTACGACATGCGCCAGAGGTCCAAGGAGAGGGTGGCAGCCAGACTGAAGGACGCAAATCAGACTGGAGGAGGACCATCCACTGCAGAACAGCCAACCCCCCATGAGGAGCTCGTGGAGTCTACTCTTCTGCCTGAGAGCGTTGGTGGTGTGGCTGACATAGACAGCTCCGACCCTGCATCCAGCAGTCAAGGTAAGATGCATGCAAAATCAATCTGCACTCCTCCCCATCCCATGCACACTTCCCCAAATGCGCATAGTTAACTCCCAAAATGTCAATCCAGCCTAGGTCTTACAGCACACCCAGCAATGCATCATGGGACTCGTAGTACTGTGTCTGACTGTGTGTCCATGAGACAAAGGAAATTAAATGCAACATGTGGGTTGGGGATAAGTGAATGATACAGTGTCAGAGGTTAGCCAAAAAAAACTGTAGGAACTTTATTGATTGCCACATGCAGACAATAACACAAACTCATGTAGTCCCCTTTACATCCACAGCACATGCCAGGGCACAAGAAGACAGCGCAGAGGGAGAGGAGCCTGCACACCCTGCGGACTCCAGCGATGACACTGAGCAGCAGCCAATCCAGCGCAGGAAGCGCGCACATGTGCCCCCACTGCCTCCATTTGAGGACGAATTACCTGCCACAGGGGATGACACCAACAGGAGAGAAGGGAGTCAGGGTGTGTCACACATGCCCATTCATGACACACAAACGCCAAGGAGTAGACCACAGGAGACATGCAGATCAAGGCCCAGGAGCAGCACTGCGACTGAAGCAGAAGGATCCGTGTTCTCAGGCCTGGAACAGAGCATGCTGCAGGAACAGCGCCTGCAAAGCAAAGCACTGCGGTCAATTAATCGGCAGCTATGCCGCATACACAAGGACCAGAAGAACATGGGGGAGGGCTTCGTGGCCATGGCAGGGGCGATCCATGAGCTCAGTGACACTTTGAGGCACAACCAAGCCGCCAATGACAGGGCTGGCCGACGTGCCAATGCACGCCTACACAATTACACGAAGGCCGTGAACCGCCTCTGCACCACCACCACCACCCTCACACGCAGAAGCGTAACTAAGCAGGTCGAGATGGCACACTGCTGCCAGGATATTGCCCTAGGACTTGCGCAGGTAACCACTGCTGTGGAGCAGCTGCAGACAGCCAATGCTGGTGGCAGCGCACTCATGGCCTCTGCCGAGAGTGAGGACACCTCGAGTCGGAGCAGCATCACTCCCACCTTGCCAGGGGAAAGACGCCGCAGTGCCAGACAGGGTGCAGGCCAAGGGACACCATGGGGGGCACTCAGCCTGGACGTCACCGAAGGAGGTGAACATGTGCGGTGACACTCACTGCAACACGGGTGCATGAACCTGAAAATGCTGTTTGCACAATTACTTGTGCCTTACCTGCACTGTGTGCACAACATGTGCTGGGGTCAGCTATAATTTCTTCAATGTGAAATGTAAATAAACACTTAACACATTATCAAGCTTTTTTGTCTCTTTTCATCATTACTCACCTAGAAGTAGTTTTGTGTGATCTCAGTCCGTCTCTGGCGTCCAGCAGCTGCACCGACTCCTGATGCTGGTCTGGCAGGGGGAGCAGGGCGCTCGTCATCCGATGTGTCTGTATCGGTCACATCAATTGTGGTGCCTTTCCTCATTGCCATGTTATGTAGCATTGCACAGCTTGCCACGATTTTACAGCAGGTCTCAGGGCAGTATTGCAGTGCGCCTCCGCTTTTATGCAGGCACCTGAAGCGGCTCTTCAGGATTCCAAAGGTACGCTCAATGACGCAGCGTGTAGATCTGTGTGCCCTGTTGTAGCTCCTCTCACTTGCATTTGCAGGATCCAGATATGGGGTCAGGATGAAGTCGCACACTGCATAGGCACTGTCACCTGCATGGACAAACACAATAGGTAAGTCAATGTCCCCCTCTCAAGTGATGTAGTGTATGTATTGATGTGTGCCATGTATTTACCTAGCAGGTACCCCTCCCCAAACTCTCCAGCACTCAGACGTCTGTGTATTCCGCTGTGTCTAAAGATGAAGGAGTCATGTGTACTGCCGGGGTATTTGGGTACGATGTCAGTGATGATATATTTTGCGTTACACACAATCTGTATATTGAGGGAATGGTAGCATTTCCGATTCCTGTAGACATATTCAGTTGCTGATGGGGGTGTGATGGCCACATGGGTCCCATCGATGCAGCCAATGACATGGGGGAAACGTGCAATCTGGTAGATGTCCAGTTTAGTTTGCTGTAATGCCTGTTGGGTGGTGGGGAAGTAAATGTGATGTGAGAGCCTCTGTAGCATTGTATCTAGGAAGGCATGGAAGAAGCGCGAAAGTGCACTCTGTGACACCCCACCAACCTCCGCTATTACTCGTTGAAAACTCCCTGACGCCAGGAGGTGCAGGGAGCACAGGACCTGCACATGTGTGGGAATTGTTTGTGTCCTGCGTGTAGGGTGTTCCAAGTAGGGTTTCAGCTCCTCAATCAGGTCCATTATGGTATGTGGGGGCAGTCTGTACTTGTCATAGATGTCCTCTTCAGTGTGCTGGAAGAGAGTGATGCGCAGCCTGAATATACGCTCCTGTCTCATTCTCCTCTGTGCAAGAGCCCGAATACGCAGCCTCCTGGCTATCACGAACATTCCTGCCATTGTGGGTGGGTCTGTTGCATTGTGGGGTGGTTTAAGTACCTTGCACCAGTTTACCACCTGCATGCAATTGGTGTTAATAGCGATTTCTTAATTTGCGAATTTCGTAAAATCGCAATTAATGATTTTTTCATACATGTGTCAGCGATTTCTTAAGTTGCGATATCCTTTTTGCGAATTTCGCTATTTTAAGAAATCGCAATTTAAGAAATCGCAAGGAAAGTCGCAGATTTCTTGTGTCGCAGACTAAGAAATCGCTAATTTAGCGATTTCTTATTTTTCTCTTAAGATGTGTGTCATACATATGGATTTGCGAAAAATCGCAAACACTGCTTTTTGCGATTCGCAGCGTTTGCGACTAATTTTTGCTTTCAAACATATGGGCCCAGGTCATTGTTTTTCTTTCACATTGACTAAATGGAACTTACATGACAACTTTCATAGCATGCAAGTTGGCTTAAATGATGTGTATTTAACCTTCCAGCCAGTGTTTAAAACGTTGAAGCCATTTATGCTGCTATAAAGCATCGAGCAAATAATTTGACAAAAGCTTTCATACAATGTGACGCCATTTTGATGATCTTTGTAGATAGAGAATGGTATTCACGATAACAGCTTTAAGCGCCTTCACATCACAGCTGTGGCGAGGCTTAATGTGGCAGGAACTGTCAGCCCGGATCCATACATGCTTTTCAGCCTTCTTTTGGTGCTATAATCCAGGCCCTGCAAGAATTGACCTCATGAGCCGCCTAACCTGCAGTTGTCCTTGTTCTGCTTTGTTTACTGAAGAATATCGAGGCTTGAAGAGATGGCAAAGCCGAGCAAAATGCCAATTATGAGAGAAAAACAGTAAAAGCAGGGGTGAGGCTGGGTCAGCTGCAAATGAGCGTGAGAGACAGTAAACTATTGATGCTGTTCATCTCTCTAACTGGAGTTGGTGTGTGAGGTGAAGCTGCAGTTACTTTTCAGCGCATTGCCAAATTAAAATTACTGTTATCTCACACTTTTGATACCACATGAGCTATTGATTATTTAAGTGGAAAGTCAAAAACGATCAGAACCTGTAGAGCAGCAGTCTTGGCCTGCTTTGATCCTAAGAACACTAAATTAAACTGTGCCCTTTTAAGGTACATGGCTCATGCAGAGAAAAAACTCAGTGAGGGACCCCCAGTCAGCGATCCATCGTCGGCATAACGTTTGGCAGGCTCCATCCGACACCCCTACTCTCACTGGACTAAATTAGTTCTATCTTTAAATGAACTTTTGAAATTTTTAACTTTGTACTTGCAATGGTTTTCTTAATCACGCAATAAAGTATTATTATTATTAAGTGGAAAGTCTGCAGCAGATTTAGCTTCGCCACATTAATCTTTTGCAGATCATCTCAGGCCAAGATGAAGGCAACGGTTCAGAACAAAATGCTCAGTGTAGAATGAACACAAGTATTGCAGCACCGCCCATGCGCCGCGTGAACTCCCAAACAGCGTCACAAATGTAGGCATGCGCTTAACTTAACGTTAGCGTCACAAAACGAAAAGAAAAAAAAACCACTGAGCGAGGAAACATGTCGCTCCCTCTTAGCCCGGACTCAGACCCACCTTCTACAGCCTGCAGCAGTTTAAGTCCCAGGCGGAGCCCCATTCATAAAGCCCTCTCTGTTACAATTGTTTTCATGTCCCGTCCCCCCAGATGCAAAGCCAGGCCTCTCTGTGGTACACAACTGACACACAGCCCCGCTCTGCGCCATGTCTATTGATATATCTGGAGTTTTCAAAGAATGCATTGCTGGCAGCGGGAGATAAAATCGCTCGTTGGACACAATGCCAGGAGCTGTTTCTTATACTGTGTTCAAGTGTTTCTCGGCAGGTTTGACTCCGATTGCAAGTCCATTCATTGATGAAATGCAGTCACTAGTAGGGCCGTGCACGAGGCGGGCAGCGGAGCTAAGGGCACTGGGTTTTCTCAACCCCTTTCTCACCGAGAAATCGGCCCTTTGCCCCGTCCAGGGAACTGCTGGCCTCATGTCACGGGTTCAAATGTAATAAGCCTCACCTGTGTGATTGGAGACACGTCTCAACTGTGCGGTAGCCGGAGACCTCAGGGTCGAGGGAAAGGCTCAATGCCAAGCGGCTGGATGTGCCCTTGTATGCCTGGTGGGGAGAGAGGAGACTGAGGAGGGGCGGGAACATGAGACAAGGAGCCGAGGGAAAATGCACACTAGAAAATGGCGTGGAAAAAGGGGCTTTAAGAACCGGAATAAGGGAACGGAAGAGGAATTAGGCTCTTGATTGTCCGGCTGCTCAGAAAGTAAAAGCGCGTAAGCAAAGCACATCCTGACGTATATACAGAAATAGTGCTTACAAGTATGAAAAACAAACTGTGGCAATGCAATTCACGCGAGGCCATTGCATTGAAAACAAAAGTACCGGCAGGCAAGAATACATGAATGGGAGTGGGGGGTGGGGTTGGGGGTCGTGAGAAGTCACAGACTGAGGTAGGTGGCGGAGGGGAGGGGAGACAGAGAAGAAAATAGTGCTAGGTGTAAAGGGGCCAATAGCCGTGGAAGGATACAAATTATGAATGAGGAGGGACTAACCAGCCCCAAACCAATCAGAAGGCAGTATTTAAGACAAAAGCCAATGGGCAGAGAGTGGGAGGAGCTGCCACGAAGCTTCCACACTACAGTGTATACTGCATGCCTCGCAAAGCGATTGCAGCACATTCGTGCTGCATCGCTAGGCGAGACCTAAAAATGAGAAAAGTTTGCATCAGCTAAAGGTCCCTGTATTCCAATTGCCCAGAGCTCTGGGGTTAAATAATTTTTCCCACCATTCAGGGTTGTTGATCCCGGGTGCTGTGTTTATCATTTATTAGCAAGCAAAGTCGCTTGATGTAGAGAATTTCTGAAAGGTAGAGAAAAGTTGGGGCATTTACTACAAACCAACTGACTCTAATGTGTATGCACTCCATTAAAACATCACCTACGAGCTTCTGCTCGTACTTGTAATGAGCATCATCATCTATTTTCAACTTGCCTTTTGTATTAGTTGAGAATTGCCAAACTGTGGTTCCGGTAATGGATTTGGTCAAATGTCACGTAGAATCGAGCCTTAGGGGCCGCCTATAAAACATAAAACGTTGGCACACGCTATAGTTAGGTTGTCGAAATCAAACTGTGAATGTGGGTAGTGTGTTCATAATAATAAGGACATACCTCATTGGGGATGAATTATGCGTGGGCAGTGCCCTCAATTATGTTGGAGATTCTTTCAGTTCTGTTGTATTTCCAAATTTAAACAACCGTGCTGGAGCCCCATACACGCTGTGTCAATGGCACCTAAAATGTGAAATGTGTGAAGGCAAGTACTTTTGTAAGAAATACATTAGTAGCATAGAGTTGATACAAAAGGCAAGTTGAAAATAGATGATGGTGCTCATTAGAAGTACGAGCAGAAACTCGTAGGTGACGTTTTAATGGAGTCTATACATATTAGAGTCAGTTGGTTTGTAGTAAATGCCCCAACTTTTCTCTACCTTTCAGAAATTCTCAACATCAAGTGACTTTGCTTGCTAATAAATGATAAACACAGCACCCGGGATCAACACCCCTGAATGGTGAGAAAAATTCTTTAACCCCAGGGCTCTGGGCAATTGGAATACAGGGACCTTTAGCTGATGCAAACTTTTCTCACTTTTATAATATTGTAGTGTCTGATCCGTCCTGGTCCTGAGGAGAACCAAAAAAGAAAAAAAGGTTCTGAAATGCGTCGACCTACTGCTGCTAGCTGAAATCACCCTCACTCTACTGATTAAATACAGTGTACAAACAAGGCAACGCACGCGCCTGTTGTAAATATCGTATCAGCTAGTGGTGCATGGCGGGCTGTTAGGTTGTGAACATATAAATAGTTTGACGCCGCCATTACTCCAGTGTCAAGTTTAGGACTGATCTAACTGTTTATTGTGTTATTTTTCGGAATGTTTTGTTCCTTTTTGGTCATTTATGTGTTAAATCATACATGTGCTGTAATTTTCTTGATGTAATGTTAAATGTTTCTAAAAATGTATTGTCTTTCTTGATGACATGATTTAAATGGTAAATTTATCTAATAATCAAATGAAAAATAGAAAGGTGAAATAAAGACACCTAACCACTTTAGTTGTGAAAGTGGTTTTTTTGAACACTTAAGACACACGCCCAAACACCCTTTTGTTGCAAATTGTATTTTGGCCTAGTTTGGGTGGTAGTACAGACCCAACCCCTATCTTATTAAAAAAAAATGTCTCATAGATACGGCACTGTTTTTCTCTCTCCCTTTGATGCAACACAGCACAGCAACTTGTTTTGTGGATAACTCATTAGGGCAGATTTACCAACACTTTGCACACTGGGTTTGCTTCACATAAGTGACACAAACTGGTGCAAAGTATTGCTTTACTTTCCAGCGCAAATCCTGATTTGCATTGGAGAGTAGCTCTAAAGTAACCTAAAGTAGCGCATGGGCATTCTAATGCAACCACCCATTATTTTTGACACAAAGCTCCATCTACTTAAAAAGTAGACAGGGCTTTGTACCAAAAATTAACACCTCGTCAAGGCAGTTGTAAAGTTTGTTTTCTCAAAACTTTTCAAACTTATCATGTGTACTGCACTGTACAGCACACATACGAAGGGAGAAAAGTGTTAAACTATGTCTCAGCATACAGGTACCCTTCAAGTACCCAACCTATGCCTGACATTACGAATACACTCTTGCACTCTGATGCAAGGGTGTGGGCTTTGGCACATGGCAGACTAAAGTGTGCCAGGGCGGGGCGAGAGAAAGAGTGCCTTATTACAGTATATACAGTGCTTTTCTGCTCTCTGCCTTTCATGCAACGTAGCACAGACACTTTGGTTGCTTTGCTGCATTGTGTGAAATATTGATAAATCTGCTGTTATGATTTGTAATGTACCCCATTATAGGCTTGGGCAGTCACCTAACCTTTCACCTACATTTACCATACCATTGTACTACATAATGGGTTTGTGCTGACCTTTTACCTAGTTAGGTGCTGCATAAATGTTGTGTGGTTTTCTCCGAAAAATAGCCTAATTTATTATGCATGAGGATTCTCAGAATCACAGCAGGACTACAATCTTCTATATCTTCTGCATAATAACTATGTATAAGGGTCATCCCTTTCGTCATCCTCGGCTGACATGACACAGCAAGGAGGTAGAACCCCTTAGGGTACCTTTTGGGTATATAAACACCATATCTTTGCTGGGGCAGGTAGAGGAGAAAGACTACCATGCTGACACACTGACGCAAGACGCTGAGGTTCCTGCATGCAGACATCCAGGCACGCAGTGGTCTGACATCCCTCGCGGGGTGTCCATCTCAAGACCAAGACGAGGTCCTTCATTCTCTCACAGCAGGTAATGGGGTTGGTTCTATCCTGGGGGGATTCTTGGCTATGCACATACATACATGAGAGGTAAATTTAGGTACATCTAGTTAGGGTCTGTATCGTACGCATTATTACTGTCATGTATTTATATGCCTGCATATATTCATTGTTTTAGCACTATGGTAAACATCTACCATCCATTTACTCTGTTGGTGCTTATAATCGTATATATCTGTTTCTGTCTTATGGTTGTTGCAGCACACATTTTCTACATGAGAATGATGCTGGTTCAATAAAAGTTTATTGAAAACGTTCCCATAGTTTATTCTGTGTATCTCTCTAAGACAAAGTGAGCACGTGTGACTGAGCGAAAAGTACTGTACCGTTTCCACGATCCCTCAGAGGATGGGTTGTCATGTTCGATAGTTGTCAGAAACTATTGGCTCCTTGGTAAGAGGGGCTCATAGTGGCACTGTGAGCTAGCTGGTATACAAGCGAACATATACGGTGGGGGTGTCTGGAATCAGTCTGGACACCACTCGCACAGTTTTTGTTGTCTAAACGTGCTGGTCCTATACAGGTTTTTAGGAACTGCACGACACTGCCCCGTGTTTGTGTGTTTAGGCTCAGGTTCATAGTGTGATTTAGGGGTGCCAGACTAAAATATGAAGGAGATTGGTCCCTCTATCCCCCCTATGCACAACTATGGTCCTGATTAAAAAACACCCCTGATTGCTGATAGCAGGTATGGCTAGATGGGCCTCTCTCTGCCATAGCTGTGCTGCTAGCAGCTGGCTGGCCTTTTTAACCCTGTTAGTAATGTCACCATTTTAGCAGGGTACTGTGCCTGTGAGGTAAAATGGGAATTGAGGTCAAATTTTGCTATCTCAATTTGTTGTAGTAATTGAGGAATAGGACACTTGGCATATCATGTTGTCATGGTTTTGATATTAAAATACCAACTATTGTTGGTTGTCCTGAGATTTTTTTCTTTTTAGGGCGGAATCCCTCATCAGCACCCCTTGCTGGGTGGCCTTCCCAGCTGCCCGTCCAGGTATGTATATGGGTGGTCTATAGTGGATGAAGGGGTGATGTGTCCAATCTTTACTGCTAACATAACAGCGGCATGATCAGATACCCCTCCCTCACCAATTGTAAAGTCCTGTAGCATCAAAACTATAGAGTAGTGTGGGAAAGTGGCCCTCTTTAGACATGGTACCCCCACTTTTTGACTGGTATCTGATGCAATTGTGACAGAAGTGCACTGGGTTCCTGCTATATAGGTCCACAGTGCCAGATCTCTTTACCTAAAACTGGGGTCCCCCTATTAGCAAAACCTTTATAACCCCTTGTAAGACCCTAGTAAGTTGTACCCATGATACCTAGGGCAAGGAGGCTAAAAAGGGTCCCTCCAGGCTGCAGCATGTATTGTGCAACCTTAAAGGAGCACTCAGTGCCAACATGCAAACTGCCATTGCAGAGAAAAGTGAAAACACGACATTGAGCACCTTCTGTGCACCATGACTGCAGACACTGCATGCAGTATAGGTAGGCCACCCCTACAGCAAGCCTTACAGCCCTAAGGCAGGGTGCACTGTACTACATGTGTGGACATAGCTGCATGAACAGATATGCCCCTGTGATTTCTAAGTCGATTCTTGGATATTACAAGTGAACAGGGAAGCCATTTTAAGAGCATGTGCTGGACACTACTGTTTACGAATTCCCCAGCTACATGATGGCGTTGCTGAAACTAGAGATGTTTAGTTATCAAACATCTCATATTAATAAACCCACATTGATTTCAGTGATGGATTTATTATTACATGCACCCAGAGGGCACCTCAGAGGTGCCTCCTGGAAACCTACCAACTACAACTGGGCTGACTGACTGGTGTAGAGCATCCTGCCACCTCAGACAGGTTTCTGACCTCCTGCAGGTGAGAGCTCATGCTCTCTGGGGGCAGAAACAATGCCTTCTCTGGCCGGAGGTGTTGTCACCTCCTCCAAGCAGTAAGGCTAAGTGATCAGCATATCAAGGCAGGGGGCGTCAAAGGCCTCTGCTGCCTTTTGATATGCAACCCTAGGCTTCACAGACAGGGGAAATGCCACCCCAGGCCCATTTGGCACCAGGACAGAAGGGGAAATTAGCTGGGCAGGAGGCAAGCCCCCCTCTGAGGCTAGTACTACCACTAAGGTGGGCTACCTGATGCCGGCACGACTTTTCGAATTCACCATCTTAGTTTTGGCAGAATTAAGCTCTCTGGACTTGCGCCCACTTCCCACAGGAAGTAGTCATATAGAGGGTGTCAAGCCCCTAAAGGTAAGCAGTCCATGGGCTACTAGCTGTCACTCCCTGTAACACCCCTAAGTTGAGTATTAAGGTGGCACCCCTGACAGCAGGAACTTAAATTCAATGGATCAAGAAGAGGAGGACGAGAGCCACGAGAAAAAGAGAGAACTGAAGTATGCTGTGGACTTTTGGCACTAAACACTGCCGGCCCGCACCATATCTTGACAATTGTGACCAGCGACTTTCTGTAGCTGAACAGTTTCCAAGAACCCCAGGAGACTGCCAGCCCTTCGCAAATTGCCAGCAATCTCTCTTGGATTAGAAAAGCTACTCCCTTGAAGTCCGCAGGCACTGAAACGCAAAGTCCGATCGACTGACTTGCCACTCCCCGGTCAGCCCGACTGTGGCAGGGTGGTATGGAATTAAGAAGCAGGAGATGTGTAGGGATCCAAATGTGCTTTATTAGCATAGCAGTTGGCCCACGACCAAGGACACGTCCGGATGCTCCCAGGAACACAGCCAACTGACCACTCAGCTGACATTCCTAGAATCATCCAGCCGGTTCCAAAGAACATGGAACACCTATCATAGGTAAACAACAGAAGGCTCAGGGCCTCAAGCAATACATGAAATCATAGAAAAAGAAAGTCACAATGTTCCAATAAATTCCAGCATACCACATCACCCTCCCCCCATAAATAAACAAAAGAGGACCATGTCACAAAACACATCAATACATAACAAAGTCTTTGTACTTGCATGGTACCCTTGCCACTGTGGAACACTGAGTAGTCACCGTTCCCTGAATGCCAGAAGAAGCGGAGGGAGATGGAGGGACAAGAGAACTGTATGCATCAGATCTAGTCTGATTATTTGAACCATGCGCCACAACATCTTTAGATAACATTGACTCAAAATCATCCTTGGGTGTACAGGTTTGGTTTTAAATGTTGGCTTGACTCTTAGAAATGGTAATCAAACTGTCCTTGTACCACCGACCTCTACCTTGAAGAAGAACAGAAGCAGCACCTGCTTAATGACTCTCACAGGTGAGGAATACTGAGACTCCCCCTTGACCATTTTGTGTGGTTTCTTTATGAGAACAAAATCATTCTCTGTGATGTCAACAGTGCGTGTTTTGTACCTTTTGTCATTTTTTGTTTGTTCTGTTTGTGCAACACTCTTTGGTTTATGTCTTCAAAAGAGACCTTAGGAGCAAACTTTCTTGACCGGAAACTAATTTGAGTCAACTTGGAATGAGTTTAGACTTAGCGTCTCTACCCCTCAAGCATGTAAAAGGCGCTACACATGTAGTAGAGTGGGGAGTAGTTAAATAACTCCAGATTTTGTCCTCAAGAAACCCAGCTACATCTAATCTTGCTGAAAGAGCTGTTTTTTACAAGACCATTTGATGAGAAGGGGCTATCGAGAGCCACTTTGAGATGAGAGATGTCTAATTTGGTTATGAACTGATTCATTTCTTTAGATAAAAAGTGAGTGCCATTATCTGTAACCAAGGTTTGAAGACAACCTTCAATTAGAAACAGCTTCTTGAGAAAATCTATAGCAGTCTTAGTGCTAGGGATATCCACAAATGAATAGTAAATCCATTAGGGAAAATAATTCACTAATACTATGAGGAATCTCTGATCAGTGGGTAACAAATTGATTGCCCAGAGAAATCCAAGGCTACCTTGATCCATGGAGCAGAAGGTAAGGGAACAGGATAAAGCGGTTTAATTTTAGGAACCCAATGTTTATCAGACACTAGACATTGGGGACATTTATCAACAAAAGTGGAAACAATTTTGTCAATACCAGGCCACCAAAATAATTGTTTATCTTTTTTACAAGTGGAGGAGATGCCTAGGTGACCTGTGTGAGCTAGAGAAATAATGCGCTCAAGCAAACTGGCAGGTGGCATAAAGAGACTATCACGCATGCAAATTTGACCCAACCAAGATATCTCAGCAGTCACACTGGCAAAACTGCGAATTTCCTCTGATTGCCATTTACCAGTGGGCCAACCCTTGTTTGTTAACTTGATCACCTTTTGCAAGTTCTCATCTTGAGCAGTTGCAGCACTCCATTCCTCTTCTGACATGACTCCTTCACAGGCATGTAAAACATCAATCATGGCTACAACACACTCTTTGTCACCCCCAACATCGACGTCACAGGATATCAGCATGCGAGAGAGACACTCAGCTGTGAAAATTCTTGCCACCTTGAATATACTTATCTGACATGTGGAATTTTTGCAATTTAGACTGGAGTCTGACTAGGCGTGAAGGCGCTTTGCCAAGACCATTACCACTTAAAAGATACACTAAGGGTTTGTGATCGGTGAATAAATCAAAAGAAGTGCCCCAGATGTAAGTCTTGAATTTATCCACCACCCAAACACAAGCGAGCACCTCACACTCAATGGTACTGTAGTTGACCTCAGCAGGAATAAGGGTGCATGACGCAAATGCCACAGTATTTTCTTGACCATCAACAATTTGTTTAAAAACGGCTCCAATTCCTTTACTGCTAGCATCAACCATGATAAAAGATTTTCCTCTAGGGTTAAAGGATTGAAGTGCAGGAGCATTCGACACCAACATTTTAATGTCATTAAAAACTTGTTCAATCTGTGGCGTCCAAGTAAATTCGACTCATTTTTTTAACAGTGTGCATAAAGGTTGGATTTGCAAAGCATACCCAGGAATGAAGCGTGCATAATATTCGTACAGCCCCAGAAAGGATCTTAGAGTATCTTTATCAGAGGGAGCAGGACCTGCCCTAATGGCCTCTACATTGCAGACTTTCCGTTTGATCCCTTCTGCAGAGACGGCGTGACCAAGATACTCAACTTGCCGCACAAACATCTTGCACTTATTCATTTTGACAGTCATACCATGGTTACCCAAAATCTCAAAAACTTTATTTAGAACAAGCATGTGCTCTTCCTCCATGTTGTTAAAAACAAAATGTCATCCTGGAAGGCCTGAACGTGTGGTACATCACAAAACATCATGTCCATCATTCCCTGAAAGACATTTGCGGCAGACGCAAGTCCAAATGGGAGCCTTAAATATTTAAAAGCCCCAAAGGAGTCACAAATGTGGTCAGGGTTTGAGACTCTGGACTAAGAGGCACCTGATGATATGCAGAGAAGAACTTTGCCTCATTATTATTTGCCATCATCTCTTATAGGCGAGGAAGAGGATGACAGTCCAATAAAATATTTTGGTTTAGGGACCTCAATTCCACACAGAGCCTCAAATCCCCTGCGCGTTTTCTGGTCAAAACGACCAGATAAACCCACTCAGAGGATTCAGTTTTGGTAATGACCCCTTGTGAAATCAGATTGTCCAACAAAGCTTTCAAACCCTCTCTCATGCTCAAAGGTATGGGGGTGCACCTTGTGGATGACCGGAACTGCATCTTTCTTAAGCTTTATGGTATGCTCAAACCCTTCACATTGCCATTGGTTCTAAGAAAACACTGGGCTTTACTGCCATGGAGTGTAGTACAGACTCAGGAGTCTCTATAGCCAAGACAGGCATGTCACCAAACACAATCAGTTCTGGGTAACCAGGACGCAAATAAATGCCCAGCCTGGCAAGTCCATCCACCCAATGATATCCCTGCCCCTGACCGCAACATAAATCTTGGTGTTAATCTGTTGACCCTACACTTCGAGCACAGACTCAATAAAACCAACAAGATCAATGTCCTGCTTCCCAAAGGCCTTAGGGCAAATATCTGACTTTTTAAGAACGGTATCGACAAACCAGTATTTGTAGAATGTAATGTCAGCCATAATGGTGATAGGAGCACCTGAATTAGCCATCATAGTTAGGACTTTACCAGCGACGGTGGCTTGACAGAATGGGCCCTTCCCCACTTGCTTACATGGGGCATCAGAGGTGAGGATAAGATTGGATAACCTTTCATCGTACTCATTCACAGCTTCAGAAAGCAAAGCAACATCCACATGACTAACCCTGACCCTGTCAGGATTGACTGGCGCACTCCTACGCACCCGTGAAAATGTCCTACCTTGCGGCATCGATTACACCTTTCACCCAAGGCAGGACACTTGGCATGATTCCCAAAGTGATTCTTTGACCCACACCTATAACAAGCTCCCCCTTTGGGCTTGGGCACTCTAGTGATGGCTCCCACAACAGATTCATCAGAAATCGCATTCACAGGTGAACTAGCATGAAATGCATTGGAGTAGACAGGTACTTGAGAAGTCACAGCTTGATACGTTATGATTGACCTCTCTATGCTCCTAGCAATGTCTATAGTCTCGCTCAAAGTCGGATTCTTGTAAATTAATACATTTCTTGTACTTTCTTGGAATAACAATTAAAAACAAATAGGTCTCTAATATAAATATCCACGTTACTCTCAAACTCGCATTTTGCAGCCAGGACACGCAAGGTAGCAACATATTCTTCCACTGTCCCGTCTGGTCCATGCTTGCATTTGGAAAAATGATGTCTCTCCAGGAGAACACTTGTCTCATCAGTATATTGCCTCCACATTCTCTCTTTAGCCTTAATGTATACATTCCAAGGTGTGTCCTCCCCTGCGGGTGCAGTAACTATGGGCAACTTAGCAAAGACCCAATGACCCGCGACTTCGAGATGATTGCATTTGGTAAAATGATGTCTCTCCAGGAGAACACTTGTCTCATCAGTATATTGCCTCCACATTCTCTCTTTAGCCTTAATGTATATATTGAAAGGTGTGTCCTCCCCTGCGGGTGCAGTAACCATGGGCAACTTATCAAAGACCCTTTGACCCGCGACTTCGAGATGATTGAAAATGAGTGCTGCTTTTCTAGTGGGAGATATCCCACGGCATCAATTACTGAGATGTAATTTTTCAAAATTCTCAGGCAATCTTTCCACTTGATATCAGGTTTCCCTGGCTTTTGTAAAAAGGGAGGTGGTCGCACCGCTCCTTGGACAGTTGCCATTATAGGTAGGGAAAGATGAAGGCTGACCAACAACTGTTGTCAATGTCAAAGTTAACGACAAACCCCAAGTAGAGGCAGACCAGTGTCTTGCCGCAATGACACTGTGGTCAGCAAGCATGCGGGGACAGCAAGCAGGCAAGGTGAAAAGTGAAAGCAAAAGGAGTGTGGTAAAGTTGCAACTCCTGGAAAATGTAGATACGCAATTCAAGAAAAACTGCTCTCACCTGAAACACCGTAAAGGGAACAAAGCCTGACAAACCTGACAAACTGGTAGGCAGTATGGTTTAAGAGTGCTTGGTCTGGGGAAGCACTCTTTTTGCAATATTAGCATAATGAAGCACTGGGGAAAAAATCGTAGCACTCTAATCTATAACTTGCAGTTTGCATTCAGCTTTTTGATGACAGTTAATCGTTCACTGTTCTATACCAGAGTTTTAACTTATAAACTGCAAGTAACAAAAGGATCTCTCTGACAAAAGCAATAACCCACTTAGTTATTTCCATTATATACACTGTGATTTGCATGGTACACATTCTTTGCAGCAGGCATATTAACCCTCTGCACTATCTTACGATTAGTCAAAACATTCACTGGACAAAACTCTGATCTTTCTCCAGGAAGCACATTAATAAATTGCCAGAGTTATCTTGACATTTTTATTATTGCCTGAAAATTGCTGGTCGCCAAGAACACAGCAGCAGGTGTTGTTAAAACCATAAAATACATGCAAACTCTGCGTCCCCACCCTAAGTCAGCGTCCGGTGCTGTGGCACCGATCGCACCTCCCAAGAGATGGTCTTGAACGCCCCATCTCTCTCTCCCTCCTTCACACCTGATGTGCCTTCTCTCTCCCACGGTGTATTTGGGGCTGTCCTCTCTTCCTTCTTCCCTGCTCTCTTTCACATCTTTCCTCTCCGGTCCTGCTTTCTCTCCTTTCTCAGGCCTCCAAATCTCGGTGGTTCAAGAGACTCGCACTCTGAGGTTGGCCAACCCTGTAATTTTGTCTGATTGCATACATTAGGAGAGAAAGGAAGTGGCCCACAGACAGGTTGATCTCTTCCTTCAATTTTTTATTATGTGCAGGATGTTTGATATACCCTCTCACTGTTGTACTTGACTCAGCAATCCCAGGCTCAGTGATGGGCCTGAGGACGGACAGCATTTTCTTTCACTATGGAAGATTTGATTTAGCGATAGCAGGGCAGGAATGGAGGCATGAGTGAGCCAGGTCAGTCTTTTTATACGAAGAGCATCGCTTTAGCATATTCCGTGACAGCTCATGGTGCGGACTGTGCAGTTTGCTATGCGACCTGTGCTCAGCCAGGGGCAGTCTGAGCCTCTGTAAGACAGCCATTGTAACTAAGCCTGGGCAAAGCACTATGCTACGCTCTCGTAGTTTGCGAAGTTTGCGCTACTTCGCACCAGGCGAATTGCACGTAGCACAGTGCAAACATGCGTAGCGTAGCATTGTGTAGTGCAGCGGTCATTTTTTGCTTGCTCGCGGTCCTCAACATCAAGTTGGCGACCGCGAGCAAGCAAAATGACATCCCGGCGAGACTTTTTCCTTGTTCGCGATCAGCAACATCAAGTTGCCGATCGCGTGCATGGAAAATGAACATCCCGGCGAGATTCTCAACGCGAGGAGGTCAGGTTTCTCATTGCGAGTGGTCGCGTATGCTCGCGACCGCTCGCGATGAGAAACTACCAGTCCGCGTTGAGAAATCTGCCGCTCGAGTAAAAATCTACTCGAGCAGCAGAAAACTACAGCTCGGACTGTGCAAGATGCCGTTGTCAATGATTGCACAGTGCCGGATGCTTGTCCGCACTGTGCAATCATTGAAAACGACATCTTGCACAGTGCGTAGCTCGTGTAGTGTGAAGTGCACTTTGTGTAGCTTCGCGTAGTGCAACTTCACGAACTACGCCCAGGGTAAATTGTAACTGCTTATTGCTGACGGGCAGCTCGGGGCGCAGTCTGGCCTCAAAGTGGACAGAATCCATCAGCAGGGTCAACTCTGCTCATGAGTCCACCGTGCCACTGCGCCAATGCCAGACTCTGGGCAGCCCTTAACTCGGGGTCCGCCACGGTACTCAGGTGCTGCCAGCCATTTAGACAGGTGGCATGGGAAGGGCGGACGGCACAATACTTTCCTTGCTACTGCCAAGTACTGTCTGTGCCGCATGACACCCACCCTACCCAAGCTCAGCAGCAGCCTGATGCCCATTGGTGCTGCATCTTCCACTCAGGGCACTGGCGTCCTTGGCGAAAGGACATGCACCCACCTGGACATTTCCACTTTTACAGAACCGGATCGGGACGGGCGCATCCTGCACTAGCAAAATGAGAACCAGTCCCAAAAAATGAGTGGAGGTGGGGCCCCCACCTGCACCCGACAGCGTAAGTTAAGCACTTGCACCATTGTCGTCAGGGCAAGGGTTGGGCACAAGGATATTACTCAGTCCATGTTTAGAAACTCTCACGTTTAATAAATACAGTTCACAAAATGTAATCTGTTAAGGTAAAACGCTTCCTTGTGTTATAATATATCAGGGTATATATGTCTCACACTACAATGTAGAATGTATATAGTGCTTCATACCCTTGAAGGGACCACAAAGCACTCAGATTCTTTTTATTATTACGGCACTCAGTGCCACAGTCATGGGGCTTCTCGGCGCTGTAAAAAACAATGCTTCGGATTTCCTTAGTAGCGTGGGTAAACCTAACCACTTGTCTGCTGGCTGCACACAGATCTCTGCAGCAGGGGCTGTAGCCCATCGAGATATCGGAACAAAACCAGGGTCACATGAGGAGAGAGAGTCAAGGTCACCTGCAGAACCAGCCATGTGGGAAAACAACTTATTTGCTGTCATAGGTTTGTAGCACCATAAACATGCTACATGGCACCAGTAAAGTCAGTTAAATTCACCTGCAAAGTACACATAATGTAATCGACCACTAGGACAGCAAACTGCACAAGGATCTCAGCAGCAGGCCCACACAGATCTCTGTTGTAGATTACTCCTCGACCCATGTGTTAGTGGTTGGAAGCCAGAGCCAGCAGTTTGCACATAAATCACTAAAGGAAGCTTAAAAACACTGAAGTAACTTACTGAATACTATAGTAAATGTGTGTGCGTGCGTGCGTGCGTTTGTGTGCGCGCTAGGGCAACACGAGTCGTCCTCCTTCCAAGGCCCCCCTGGGATCTTTGTTCCACAATATCTCACCTTTATCAATTTCCCTATCAGAACCTCTCTCTTTCTACCTCTCACTTTGCCTCTCTATCTAGCAAGTTCAATGTTAAAGCTTTTTGGGCCCCTGTTGCATCTATTTTTGCGAGAAAGTTAAAGTATAATTGAATATTGTTCAGCATCATGCAGGCCTACATTATCAGAAAATACGTAAGACAATTCATTGTTGATGCAAACAGGGGGCTCTAAAATATGTGATGCCCAGGACCCCAAAAATCCTTAGATGAGACTGCACGTATAAACAATAAAATGAGACATGAGGTACTAATAATATAATACAATACAATACAATACAATACAATACAATATAATATAATATAATAATATAATATAATGCAATGCAATGCAATGCAATATAATATAATATAATATAATATAATATAATATAATATAATATAATATAATATAATATAATGCAATATAATATAATATATGATATAATAGAATGCAATGCAATGCAATATAATATAATATAATATGTTCTTTAAAGTGTTATCAAGAAGAATATACTGCAGCTAATTCGTTTATGAAGCCTGAATATGTGGATTGCCTTCACAATCAGTCTCAGAAAGCTGCATCTGAAGAGACACATTTCAGATTTAATGAGTATTACAGGGAGCTCCTTCCAAATGCTTACATGATTTACAATTGCTCATGCAATGTCACGTCTTTCATTAAACTAGCTGTACATTGCCTGAAAAATGTCTTTCTCCGTTAATGGAATAACTCTGACATCTAATGGTTATAGTATATATTACACCCATGAAACACAATTCTTGATAACCTCCAAAACCACTTATTTACAAATCCAATCATAGATAATTAGGTTGTTTAAAGTCTTAGGGTTTGGGAGTTCATTGACAAAGGTGTAACTGCAGAGTTGGCAAGTGGTGCCATCTCAGGAGGGTGGCGTTCATTTAGTCCTGTTTGCTTATAACACTAAGCATGCCGGGACTCGTAGGCTACTCTAATACAAGGAAAAATTAAACTACAAGTCCCATCGTGATTAGAGTTGTCGGTTATGACAGGGCTGGCTTGAATGTCACCCCCCAAGAGTGGGGCTGGTTGAGAACAATATACATAGTAATGCTTTTCATGGCACACTCGAGGGCGCATAGCTGAAAGGCTGGGGGCCTGATTCATGAGGTGGGATAATCATTGACCCTTAGCGGAGACATTTTCCATACAGCAAAAGGAGTTGCCTGCAGGCTGCAGCATCACAAATTTACTAGAATTTGGTGTCACAAAGTGTGGTGTTCCTGAATACAGAGGCGGGCACCAAAGTGTGGATTGCAGCAAGTTTTTATTCCCCTAATTGCGGTTCAAGTCTTCACTACAAACTCCTCTCTTTTCCCTTTCTTCGGCAGAAAACTCCTCCCCAACTCCTCCTTCCACGACAGACTTCCTCTTCCACCCAGGAAGGAGGAGTGGTGTCCCTAGGGTCCCGTCGGCGATCCCACACCTCCCCCTCAAGTTTAATGCTTAGCAGGGGCACCCTGTACTTGGTTGCCCTCACGGATCCCACAAGCTCAGACCACACCAATTTCACGTTTATGGAAGAATTGAGGCCGCAGTTTATTAGGCAATTTTCCAACTTACAAGTGATCCTTCAACCATCATTTCTTTTTTTATTTAATTAGCTTGTGCCCTCCTTACCATAGCCACAAGCACTTTGACCTACATTTAGGGCCAGCTAGTCTGCCCAGGTGACCTATCACCTTGGGTGCAACCATTCACTCAAAAGCGTGTGCTTCCAACCCCAGCCGGAAAACCTACCACTTCCGGCGTAACTATACCTTTCCCTCCGGGAAATGGTCCGCCTCCAACCCAGACCGGTGACCTTTCACTTGCAGCGTAACCAAACCTTTTCTTTTCTGGGCAAGCATCTGCCTCCAGCCCGTTGGGTGACCATTCACTTCTGGTGTAACTATTCATTTCATTCAGAGCAAGCATCTGCATCCAGCCCATGAATGAATTGATATCCTGGGTGAAAGTCTCCACCCTTCCTTGCAAGATGACCCGGTCATCTGTCCACCAACTTCTTCTGGGCCACGGGCTCTGCCCTTGACTGTTTCCTTCCAGTTCAACCCAAAAGGCCATGGCGGTAGCCTGCCAGGACCCCCTAGGTCCTGACCATCACCTATTTGTGGCCTGTACCACTCAGGCAACCTGTCATGCCTCTGATCCCCAAAAGACCTGTAAGTTTCCTATGCCTCTCTGACAGATATTTCTTGGTGCGCCCAATCTCTACTCTTTGCCTTCTCGGAGGGTGGGTCTCCTCTGCAGAATCCCCAGGAGAAAGATGACCCCTTGCCATGTGCCTGTGGTTAAATACCCTCCTCCCCCAAGGCCAAATTCCTATAGGTAAATTTACGACTGGGCTGAACCCAGTGTCCCACTCCACTGCCCAGTAACTTTCCTGCCTTCACATTATCCCTGGCCAGTCCGGCTTCGGCTCCCTGGAGGTGGCCTTCACTACAGCCCATGGTCCAGCCATATCCCCCGACCCTTTGGGAAGGGGGGAGGCTTAACCATGGGGCAAAGTCAGTACTTGGCATCGCCATTAGATAGGGGCGCAATGTCCATTAGGCAAAAAAGGCTTTAGCCCCCTCATTGTCTCCAGGAGCTCGACCTGTGAATTGCACACGCAGTTCATCAGCTGTCGTGGGCTGGGGCTGGGCAGGGGCTGACGACTCAGACTCTGCCTCATCCAAAGTACTTTGTAAGTCTTCAAAAGACCTTTTATCAGATCACGGGTCTTTGTGTGTTTTAATTCCTACGGGCCACCCTGCTGTCCCTACTCTTGTTATGGACTGTTGCTGCCAAGGTGGGAGAAAGGATTTCATTTACAATACATACATGGGAATGTAGCTGTTGGAAATTGCCCTTTTTGCAGGGTTATCCCCAAACATTTTGCTTCTTCCTCCTTTGTTTTTCCTGACCCGGTGTTGTTGGCTATAGGACTCTGGGCACTTTACCACTGCTGATCAGTGCTAAAAGTGCATATGCTCTCTGTATAAATTGTTACTATGATTGGTTATCCATGATTGGCATATTTGTTTTACCAGTAGGTCCCTAGTAAAGTGCACTGAGTGTGCCAGGGCTGGTGATTCAAATGCCACTAGTGGGCCTGCAGCACTCATTGTGCCACCCACATGAGTAGCCCTAAAATGGTGTCTCAGGCCTGCCACCACAGTGCATGTGTGCAGTTGCTAACTGCCATGTTGACTGGGCAAGTGCACCCACTTGCCAGTCCCTAAACCTTCCCTTTTCTGCATATTAGTCACCCCTATGGTAAGCCCAAGGGCAGGGTGCATTGTAAGTATAAGGGAGGACATGCCCTGGTGTGTGTGGCATGTCCTAATAGTGAATTACAGCCATTTTCACTATTGCAAGGCTATCTGTTCCCCATAGGCCAGAATGGGCAGTTTGATTATTACATCCTATAATCCTAACTGACTCAGGGAACATGGTAGAAATTCGAGTTTAGTATGCCTGAACTCAGAATGATAAAATACATTGTATTGTATTGTATTGTATATAACATTTATAGAGTGCCACAAACACCCTACGGGTACCCTGGTGCTGAAGATACGTGAACACAGACCAGCAGGGAACAAGAAAGATGAACATTACTCAAAGACGACAGAATGAATTTTCATTTAGTGAAGTTGGTTTTAACATTCTGTGTTTGAAAATACCACTTTTAGAAAGTAGGTATTTTCTTGTCTAACCATCCCAACCTGCCTCTGCTATGTCGTGTATTCCTTGTCCGGAGTTTGAGTGACAGGGGCTGGGGAAATTCCCGGAGGCAGGGTGAGTCAGCACAGGGCTGAATAGGGCTATCTACATGTAGAGTGGCGGGAGGAGTAGCACCTGGGACCTGAACAGCGCTATGCTTTCCCTCCACAATGCTGGCTTCACCTCCTGTGGTGCGTCTGATGGCCCTGGCCTACACCGTCAAAGGAAAGAAGCAGTCTTGTCAACAAAGTGCTCCAGGACTGACCAGAACTCTCTGCCTTCAGAGAACAAAGAGAAACTGGGTATAAATATTGGTACCCAAACCCAAGAACTTTAGATCATCCTGGAATCAAGAAGGAACCTCTGCCAAGGAGTAAAGCTGGAAGACTGAAGAGGAAGGACTGCCCTGCTGTGTGTTTGTGGGCTGACCTGCAGTTGCTATTCTGCCAAGGAGAGGGGAAGGACTTTGCTGTTGCTGTGTCCCCTGATTGACAAGATCTCCAAGGGCCTGAGGAGAGCTGGCCTCCTGTTAAGAAGTCCCAGGAACAAAAGGCTTTCTCCCCCAGCTTTCCCCCTGAACTCTGCAGTGTGAGTTCTGACCTGCCCAGAGTGCTTGATCCAGTTGTGGGGCCTCTGGAGGTTGTCTCCTGTTGTTTGGGGAGCTGGAAAGGAAGAAGAGAAGATCTACAATTTTGCACGCATCGCTCGCTTGTGGAGTGCATCGTCGACAATGCGGGAAGATTCCTGTCGCTGCAAATATCGACGCAGAGCCTGTCGTCGCTGTGAGGCCCGTCGCACCACTTGCCTGCGGACCGCATCCCGTCGCTGCGAACATCGTCACAGAGTCCCGCGCCAACGCATCGAGGTGCCGCGACAGAAGAGGATCAACGCTGTGCCGCGCATCGCTGCTGCACTGAAGATCGTCGCATCGTGCCTGTGCGAGACGCTTCCTACCAGAGAACCTGCAAACCGTAATCCATACAAGGTATCGCATCGCTCCCCATACAGACCGGACTCGACGCAACCCGCCCGCTGCGTGCAGTGGGGTTGTCGCATCACCTCCCCAGGGTCTCAGGAGTGACACATCGCTTGTATTCTGACGCTGCAGCTGCCGCTGGGAACTTTTGTTGCATCTACAGGTACTTTGGGCTAAAAGTGACGCAACTGTGGATTATTTTGGTGCAAACCCTTGAACTCTTTTCAAAGACTTATTTTGGAACAGTGTATATTGGATTTTTGTCGTTTTGGTCTTGTGTAGTCTAGATAAAAATACTTTATTTTTCTAAACTGGGGTGGAGTCCATTTGTGGTGTTTTCACTGTGTTACTGTGAGTGTTGGTACAAATACTTCACGCATTGCCTTTGATAAGCCTGTCTGCTCGTGTCAAGCTACCAAGGGGGTGATCAGGGGTTATCTAAAGAGTGTATCCCCCTTACCCTGACTAGAAGCAAGGGTCCCTATTTGGACATTGGTACCTACCTCTACCAACTAGAGACCCCCAGATCTAACAGTAGCACATTAAAATAAAGTATGTAGCCATTGGCCTGGTTTGTCTCTAAGTTCCAAAACAGGAACTGAACCCTCTGCATGGTATATAATTCATCATTTAAAAATGTACCGAAGCTTCACATCTCAAAATGTAAATTTCTTTAACATGGAAGCATTTCACTTAAGTATACTAAAATAAATGTCTGCATTGACTGACATTTCTCATAATTCACAGTTTCCAAACGTAAAGTTTGAAACATTCCTACTTGTGATGAGGATGCTATTAGCAGGGCCACTGGAATTTTATTACAAGATGGAAGGCTCATATTATGCAGTCTTTTCTTGCTTTTTACTCAATAGCAGCCAAGAACAAAACAGAAAACTACACTACCAAGAAATAACTGTGAACCAGAACTACCAAATGACATCATAATGCGATATCCAATCACGTGTCGTCCATATTGATACTTATCTTGAATGGTATCTTCTTACTGCTCACAGTCAAGGTAAGTACATTTTTTCTCTATGCACTTTGGTGTATTTATTATTTATCTGCATGATTATTTATGGCAGTTTTGTGTGTTTACAGTAGTGCTCACAAGCCCTTTTTGAGTGTCCCTGCTTACTGTTAATGCAAGTGCGTGCTTTCACTCACGCACGGTGTTCTCCTCACTTTAACGCCTCTTCGAGTCTTGGAAGGCTGTTTCTTGGTGCCATTCAGTGGGGAGCCTCACGAAATGCCTCTGCAGCCCAGTGCCTCACATGTCTGCTGATAGGAAGGACTTTCAACCCTCCTGCTTCGCTCTGCTTCTCCTGCCTCCACCCTCTTTTTGCTTAGTGCTTAGTTCTCCTCCCACTGACTGGCTGGGCGCACCTCCTTTAAGGAATCCCCTTCTCGTGGTCTATATTAACCCTTGTTGGGCTGCCTTGCTATTATTATTATTTTTTCTACATTTGTACACTGTTATTTTGACTTTTGCTTCTGCCATAGCAGTTTTGCTTCTTTAGTTCCCAGTTTTTTGTCCCCAATATCCTTATTTAAAATAGAAAATGATGGGGAGGCTCATGTTTTAAGAGATGACTTACAGTCCTTCATTAAAGACTCAGTGCAAAAGGCTGCATCTGTTTCTATGTTAGACATTTCAAAGAATTTGGAAGCCTCAATGGCGAGAATGTTGTAACATAGGTGCACCCTTAAAAAAGTGCAAGAAATGTGCTAATCCGCAAGATAGATTTACTGAAGGTATTTCTGGTAAAACTGGTCCTCCCACCCGAGAGGTTTATAAATCTTGGTTACTTCCCTCATTTCCACTCACCATTACTCATGTTAAAGACACCGATGAGGGTGATGATGTGTTTAGTTATGTGAAGAATTTTGATAATACTGCAGATTTGTATTTATATGGGCCTACTGAGAAAAGGCACAAAATATCTCTTTCTAAAAGTGGGGAGTGTTCTATCCCGGTTTCTACAAATTTAGTGGACCATTTCAGGAAACCTGTGTTTGACCCTACTCTTATTCATCATCCAAACTCTACTGAGTGGTACCCTGTGGATCAAGTTTCAGGTTATGTGTCCTTTTATTTGAGACATCCTTTGGATTAAGTTACCAGAAACAAATTATGCTCTGAGTGCCCCCACTCCTTCCTCCCCAATGATGTCACTGCTACGCCTCTCATTTACCCTAATATGTTATTATTTTTCACCAAATTCAGTAAAAACCCGAAAACAGGAGTGGATAGGGCTTGGTCTAATTGCCAGGACAGAGTTTTGGATTTGATTGGCCCATTAACCAGGATTTTGGTTGTGGCTGAACAAGGCAAAATGGAGGGTTTGCAGGTGGACCTGGATGATTGGAAAGGGCTATTTGTCTTTTAGGAAATGCTAACCCAGCCATTTCCCAAGAGAGACGCAAGAGTCTTTTATTGAAGATAGACCCTAAGCTTAGTAGTCTATCTACAAAAGAAGAGGGCACTCAGGCCTATGGTCTTTTATTTGGGGATTCCTTTATCAAGGAAATGAGTAAATATGATTCCAGTTTTGCCAACATTGATAAAGCCCAGTATTCCATCAAAAAGGTTTTTGCACCTCATATTTTTGGCGGTACCGGCAAAGGTAGGAGTCACTTCGCCATCCGCTATTCCTAAAGATAAAGTTTATTCAACAGAGGCACTTTCAACCAAGGATAACAACAAGGTTATTACCAGTCCTTCAGACCTAATTTTAATCTCCGTCGTCACAGAGGCTTGCGAAACAAGGGGTACAGAAATAAATCAGACCAGTTCCCAGGTAAGCGTCACCAATTCTGGCCCTCCTCCTGTAGGAGGTCATTCGTCTTTATGTGTAAACGTTTGGTTCTCAATCACAACATATCCCTGGGCTATTCAAGAAGTTCAGGGCTGTTGTAGAGAACTTTATCAAGTCCTACTACAACCCCAGCTACCTCATCCTCTTCTTTTCTCTCAGAAACAATCCTTCTGGTTCACCAAGAGGTTCTCTCTCTTCACAAAAAAAGGCAATAGAACCTACCTCTTTCGACCTATCAGGTTTCCTCAGCACCATTTTCCTGGTTCATAGGAAAAACTAAGTTTTTGTACAGTTATCAATTTGAAAATCTTCAACAACTGTGTGGTCTATCAGCCCTTCAAAATGGAATTCATAGTTCATCTCAGAAATATTCTTGTGCAAGATGACTAGCTCGTAAGATTGGACCTTCAAGAAGCTTACCTCGTGGTGCCAATTATTCCTCAGGAATTTCTTGAATTCCAACGGGAACATTATTTTATTCACTTTAAGACTCTTCCCTCTGGCCTCCCCTCCTCCCCTTGGCGTTTCACCAAAATCCAAAAACCAGCAGTGGCCTTTCTTTGAGCTCAGGGCAGAAATCTGGAGTTCCTAGGTATTTTAATGGATACTTATCAGGCTATCTTACAGTTACATCTTCAGAAAGTGTCCCTCATCAAGAAAGAAATTCGACACACTCTCACTCTTCAACATATTCCTCTCAGGTCGGTAGCCCGCCTTGTAGGTCTTTTGGCCTCTGCTATTGAGGGCATTTTCCTGGGCCCTCTCCACTATCGTGCATTACAAAGGTTAAAGATTCACATTCCGAGGACTGCTGGCAAAATGTGATGTTCTGGAGGGCAGAATAGCAGGATGTAAAATAGCAACACTGGAGGTAGAACTTTGAAGAGGGAAGCACTCTAATGCAGGAAGCAGAATTGAATGCAGACTTGAAGATTCCAAATCCCGTAACAGGGGCTTAGAAGCCTGAATCAAAGGTGCTTGAATTTCAGATGATAGCAGGCTGGAGTAGCACTTTAAAAATGAAGGTAGATTGACTGTAGGGCTAAAAGAAGATAGCAAATTTGCAGGACACATATAAGCCAAAGGCAAGCTGACTGAAGACAAAGGAGGTAACAGGAACCAGACCTGAGGCTTTGAGCCTGACGGAAAACATACAGAAGACTCACGTGCAGGAGAGTCTGGAAGTTGGCATGCAGGAGACTTAGGCCCTGGAGGCTTATATACTGAGAGTTTTATCTCTGAGGCTGGAGGAAAGCTAGAAGCTTGGTGTCAGCAGGTAGGCAGGCTGGAAGCTCTGGCTCTGAAGGCAGGCAGGCTGGAAGCTCTGGCTCTGAAGGCAGGCAGGCTGGAAGCTCTGGCTCCAAAGGGAGGCAGGCTGGAAGCTCTGGCTCCAAAGGGAGGCAGGCTGGAAGCGCTGGCTCTGAAGTCAGGCAGGCTGAAAGCTTTGGCTCTAAAGGCAGGCAGGCTGGAAGCTGTGGCTCTGAAGGCAGGCAGGCGGGAAGCTCTGGCTCTGAAGGCAGGCAGGCTGGAGACTCTGGCTCAGAAGACAGGCAGACTGGAAACTCTGGCTCTGAAGGCAGGGAGGCT
This sequence comes from Triturus cristatus, assembly GCF_964204655.1. Lineage (NCBI taxonomy): Eukaryota > Metazoa > Chordata > Amphibia > Caudata > Salamandridae > Triturus > Triturus cristatus. The sequence goes on from NC_140588.1 coordinate 910,821,508, forward strand.
GGAGACTCTGGCTCCAAAGGCAGGCAGGCTGGAGACTCTGGTTCTGAAGGCAGGCAGGCTGGAGACTCTGGCTCCGAAGGCAGGCAGGCTGGAAACTCTGGCTCTGAAGGCAGGGAGGCAGGGAGGCTCTGGCTCCAAAGGCAGGCAGGCTGGAGACTCTGGCTCTGAAGGCAGACAGGCTGGAGACTCTGGCTCTGAAGACAGGCAGGCTGGAGACTCTGGCTCTGAAGGCAGACAGGCTGGAGACTCTGGCTTCGAATGCAGACAGGCTGGAGACTCTGGCTCCGAAGGCAGACAGGCTGTAGTCTCTGACTCTGAAGGCAAAATGGCTGGAGGCTCTGACTCCAATAGCAGACAAGCTGGAGACTCTGGCTCAGAAGGCAGACAGGCTGGAGACTCGGGCTCCGAAGGCAGACAGCTGGAGACTCGGGCTCCGAAGGCAGACAGGCTGGAGACACTGGCTCCAAAGGCAGGCTCTTTGGAGGCTCTGTTATCAGATTGGTTGCAGGCAGGCCAGAGGCTTTGTCTCAGTGGCCAGGCAGGTTGCAGGCTGAAGTTCAGAAGGTAGGCTGGCTGAGGACTCTGGCTCTGCAGGCAGCAGGCTGCTGAGGACGTTGGCTCTGCAGGCAGCAGGCCAGCTGAGGACCCTTACTCTGCAGGTAGCAGGCCGGATGATGACCCTGGCTCTAAAGGCAGCAGGCCGGCCGACAACCCTGGCTCTGAAGGCAGCAGGCCGGCCGGCCGAGGATCCTGGCTCGGAAGGCAGCAGGCCGGCTGAGGACTCTGGAGAATCTGCAGGAAGGCTAGTGGAAGGTGGAGAGGCACAAGGTTGACAGACTTTAAGCTCTGGAAATGTTAGTAGCTATGAACAGTAGATTCCCTGTTGTCAGTAGTGAAATCTGAACAGTTCCTTGGCACATTTAAATACACTGAAGCTCTTTTTTAGGGATGGCTAAGGGTAGTGCTTATCTTAGAGTCTCTGATGATCATACTTTTTTTATCATTTTCCAGTTCACATCTCTTAGGGAGAGGAAATGAGTCAGAGGTTACTTGGTCAGGAGAGATATTCTCAAATTCCTCTGCATTTCAAGATGATACGAATTCATAAGAGCACAGACTACAGACATTTCCTCACTTTTCCATATGTGGGGTGCTTGAAGGCAAGAGAGCAAACAAGGTGTCAGGATTTTGTTCCTTCTCAGTAAGGAGTTTGGCTTCAGGCGCAGCAGTTAGATCAAGAGCGTGGACTGAGTCACAGGATGTTATCACATGAGTGATTATGTGGGGGACTGGTTCAGGTTTTTTCTTTACATCAATGGCATGTGTATGTTATACCTCTGGGGTAGAACTGACTTCAATACCAGGAAAAGAAAGCAAAGAGATATTTAGAGTTTTGCCTGGCATTTGGTGGTGCTTAAAAGTGGAGGGTCACATCTAAGATGTAGCGCTTAAATGTAACTTAGCACTAGAAGAGAAAACATAAAAGAGTTAGAAAATTCAGACACTTGGGAAACGTGTAATACGTCACTGAGAACGCTGCCGCTCCTGCCGCCGCTGCTACTGCCAAACTGAAGAGTGGGCCGGGGGCCGTTCACGGCTCTTGCTTGATTCTGCCATTCGTAAGGGGCCGCAGGGGTTGAGCGCACCAGAGAGTGGCGGCGTTTGGAGGGAGCTGGCGTTTGACGTTCGGCAGTCAGCGGCTGGCTTGTCCTGGTAGCTGGTTGATAGCTTGCGTTTTGCGGCCTGGGTCTTGTGGCTAGCGGTGAGTGGCATTGGAAGTTACCCCCCTCCCCCAGTTCTCCCCTTTATGAAGTAAGGGAAGGACATGGTGGTCGAGAAGGGGGCGGGAGGCCGAGCACTGACTGATGTAGAGAACTGATGCAGAGAACTGACTGATGCTGAGTCCGGTTCAGAGCAGTACAGAGAGCAGAGACCACTAGAGCATCTGTCCGTGGTTAGATCGCCAGAACAGCTTCCGACCACGGAAAAGAGCGGCAAAGGCGGCAAAGGGCAGCGGCAGTCGGCAGTCCTGAAATAGTGGGAGCCTGGAGTATGAGTATGAGTAAGGGGCACTGAGGCACTGAAGAGGAACTGAGGTGCTGTCGACCTGTGCTTCTCGGGCGGCATTTCCCAGGATTTTCTCAGTCAAGGGCACTTCCCAGGATTTACCAGGTCTTTCCAGCTGAGGGCACCGACCTTTCCACCACCGAGTCCCTAACCCGGCCCGGTAAGTCATAAGAACTTATACTGGGCACGGCTTGTGGTGCTGTGGAGGTGAATACCTCCCTTTTATAGAACCTGTGGAGCCCGTGGAGAAAGTAGAACAGTTGCAGAGGAGCAGAGAACCAGACTCCCTGTCCATCATAACTCCTGTCCGCCCACCTGTCCGTTTCGAGCCAGCACCAGTGACCCAAAAATTCCAGGGGGATTACAGCAGTCTATAATAGGGTATTATGTAATGCCATCCAGGTGCTTGCGCTCCAACGCAACAGCAGAACCAGACAAAGGACTGATAGGGCCATCTGCAAGCTCAGTAAGTCGCTCCACGAACCACCTTAGTCCCCTGAAACTCCCAAAAACTATCCGGCGAAGGAGAAATAGGGAACACCTCTCACATCTGAAAACGTACCCATTGGTGATGTCAATGCTCACTAAGGGTGTAAGGTGCTCCAAACGTGGTAAGGGCGCAAAGGAAGTGGAATGTGGAGGGCATTCAGTTCGCTCCCCAGAGTTTAAAGCAGCCCTTATCCCTGCCGTAATTATCAACCATCAGAACAAAGGCATGAACATTCAGTTGTCCACATTTACACAGCCACCCGGTGGAATTATTTTACAAACAGGAGGGGAGGACAGTAAGATGAAAATGGATCCAGCTGAGGGCAAAGTAGAAGTCCTTCCGAATGAGAACTTGGACCGTAAGGAATTATCATCATTATCTCCATTGGCAGGGTTGGTATCGCTATTTGATAATCCCCAAGTAACTCCAATAAGTACTATCGGATGTAATTCAGGTCCCCCTCAGTTGAACTTGTGTGAGCCGGCGCAACAGGTGCCACAGTTCATAGATCGTAGCCCAGCACTGGCAAAAACTGAGGACTATACTCTACCGGATATTGCAATACCATTGGAAAAAAACAAAGAACTGAAGGTGCACTTGAGAAAAACAAGCACCAAGGATTTGGACCTCAAATTGGAAGTGTCTTCGGTTTTATTAGCTGGTCAATCGAATATGCCCGCCCTATATAGCAGTACCACCGCTAGTTTTTCACATGTTCATTTACTAGAATTGTCTGATGTAGGAACAGCAGATCATTTTTGGCTAAGGGGGCAGATAACATCTTGAACTCAGTCGAGAATATGCGGGGAGGAGGTTCCTTAGAGATTTTTTATGCATTGGAGAGAATTCTCTCTTCAATGTTATCTTTGTTAAAAAAAAAGAATGGTAAATTCTTATCATATATTGGAAGTTCTCTCTCGTATATTAAAGGAGATTCAAGAACTTCATCAGGTTAACCAAGCAGCAAGTAAATTAGCAAAGGTCCCTGATGTAACTTGTCACCCATGCCAGATATGTAACGGAGTGTCTAAAAGGGGAATGAAGATAAAGGATCAGGAAGCGAAGGAGGACTTTATAGCTGTACCAACCGGAGGTACTCCCCTGGTAAGTTCATCCCCAGTTAAGCAACATATAGAAAGTGCCCAGCCTACTAGTCAAGGGGGTAATTTAAATTTAAAAGTAACCTCAGTTGCGCCCCCATTACGGCTTTATCCCATTTTTAAAAACAGTATCTCAAACAATTCACGCACAACAAATCCCCCGAGGAAATTACAGCTAATTTAAGAATCAGCTAATATTTCAGTCACTTCACTCTTAGGGGAGGCCCCCGCACCAAGAGAAAGTAACACCAGACTTGGTCGGAGGGGAAAGAAGAAGAACAGGATTAGACGTATCCCAAAACGGAAACAGAAAAAATTGCGGTTCCCTTCCGTAATAGAGGAGTTAATTAGTACAAAATCACCACCAAGTAGAAAGGTTCCCGGGATCCTGGGGCAATCTATTTTGAATGGGGGTTATAAAGCAGGGTTAGATAACGGTAATCAGCCAACCATCTCGAAACCGGTGCTGATTAACCCACGGAGCAGAGGGTCAGGAAGAAAGTGGGAGTCCCAAAGTCAACAGGGGTGACATTGAGAATCAGAGTCTTTCCCGCAATATTAATTTAGCTAAATATGAAACAAGCAGTGACCCTACACCAGGAAATGTATTGGCAAACTCACATGCCCCTATATTTGAACAGGGCTTAGGTAGCGGAGGTGCCCCTCTTCTTCCTTCTTGACGGGACACTTTGCCAGTACGGTCTGATCCCGGCCAGGGGAAAGTTGGGAAAGCTGACTTAATCACAGTTTGCAGCAGTAAGGGGGTTATGTCAGAGAGGGGACCGGTCTTGGGGCATATTGGTAAAAGGTCCATAGGGCATGCAGGGCCGGGTGTCGGACAGGTGAACAGGACCTTACTCTTTGTTTCCCTGTTCGAGACTGACTCAATGTTACTGAATAGAAGTGCCCTTTTTCAGTTGCCATCAGAAATAAAGGGCTTGGGGCCGGTAACATGCAAAGACCTTGAGCTGGTCTACTTAGATCTGAGGGGTGCCCCCCCCAAGTACTAGAGTCACATTTACGTATGGAGTAGTTTAAATGTTAGTATTAGCTAATGTAGATTCCTTTAGGAAGAGAGGTATAGATGTGCTCGCTTGTGGGAACCCTTGCCCAGTTTCATCTGAAAGCTCAGGAAAGACCCATCAGGTGCAAGGTAGCGGGTTCTCTTCTGACCTGGGCGTTACAATTCCTATAAACACTAAAGACATTGAAATAACAGTAGGCAGATCGCTAGGAGTAATTAACATTATAGGTCCCGAAGTTCAAAGGCCTGGTAGTCCCATTGTGGAGGATGAGATGGCACAGTGGACCTGGGTGGCCAGTGCCCTGAATGGGTCAAAAGTAACAACAAAAAAGTCCATATTGCAGGGGTAGCCAATTGGGAAGAATCCTATCCCGGAATTTAGTGGGGGTAGGAAAAACTGACTGTAAGCTCAAATTGTTAATAGAATATGACCCCAAAATAATTTGCCTCCAGGAAACCTTGAAGGGTGGGGATTTTCACTTTGAGAATTTTTATGTGTATTATTGCGCTGTAAAGACATCTGTAAAAGGGCATGCTAGTGGTGGTTTAGCTATTTTACTTAGCTGTACTATGAGATGGGATCCTGTGATTTATATTCATCCCTCAAAGTGTTGTATGGGGGTGAAGTTGAGGATTGGTGAAGATAACTCAGGGCAAGCAGTTTTCCTTTTACTGGTAAATGTGTATGTTCTCCCATGGAGAGCATCAAACCTATTGGTTGATTCAATCTGTACTTATGTGCAAAGGATAAGTAATTCTGAAGAATGCGCACAGATTATTATGGTGGGTGATTTTAATGCAAAAATATCCAATGGTGCAGTCACGTCCTTTTCAAACCCGAATTGGAGGAAGTATGGTCCATTCCAGATTCTGTACTGCCCGATCATATTAGGCCAGATAAACGAGGCTTGTTACTTTTGCAGAATTAGAGAATGTTCGACCTAGTAATGTTTAATGGTAGATTTCTAGAGGATTCTCCAGCCTCTCATCGGGATGAATATGGCCACTCAATAATTGATTACATGGTGGTTTCTTACCAACTATTTAGTGTATGTACAGAATTTAAGGTATTTTCTACAAGTTTGAGTGACAATAGTATTTTGGCTGTTAATTTAGATATAGAAATTGAGAAGCCGGAACTCTGACATTATAGGGATGAGAAGGTTTTATATAATCGCAGTAACGGGTGCACTTGCTGGTCAAATAATCAGCCCCCAAATTTTAGGAGAGTCTTTGAAAATACTGCTGTTATTTGTACTCAAGAAACCACTATTGATAGGTTTGAGTCTTGGTTGCAATAAGAACTTTTGGGAGAAAAATGCAAGTTGGCAGTTCTGTACCATCTATATTTATATCATGGGAAATAAAAAAACTGAATCGGGAAATTAACGCATTAATTAGAGAACAATTTAGACTGTCTACTGTCCAAGGCAAAAGGAAATTAACAGGTTGAAACAAGTACGGAGAAGGAAAAAGGTTTCAGAACGTAGAAGGGTTGAAGACTCAAATTGGGTTAAACTTCGAGAGGTTGCCCAATCTGGCGACACTAGGAAATATTGGGAACTGATAGCAAAATTTTGTGATGGGAGAGAGAAGTCAAAACCTATTTTGATTCCAGAAGCAGAATGGTCTATGTATATTTCCCAGCGGTATGCTTTAAATTCTGCAGCTAGTTGGAATCAAGATTTTAGCCTTGCCCTGTCCACAGGGAGTGAATATATGCACCATCATGCTCTGTAATAGAGGTTTACATTAAAGGGGCAAGATACTCTAGTGCGATGGGCCTGGATGATGTACCAATAGCTATAATAAAACAGGACAGTGAAGCATGGGCGAAATTTTTGCATCCACTGTATGTCCATTGTTATACCCATGGAGATATCCCACAATCCTGGAAGGGAAGTATAATCGTTCCACTATACAAAAAGGGTCCCAAGAATTCCCCAGTGAGTTTTGGACAGATCTCTCTCCTGGATGCAACTGGGAAATTATTTGCGAAGAGCATCCTGACGCATCTACAAGATTGGGCATTCGGAAATAATCGTATACCCTTAGAACAAACAGGATTTCACAAGAATAGTGGTACCTTGGATAATATTACTGTCCTCCAAACTTTAACCGAAAAATACCCAGTGAGTCGGGGAATGCCGTTATATGCGGCTTTTATAGATTTCTCTACAGCATTCGATCGGGTAGATCGGGGGATGTTGTGGAGAAAATTGGTCACCACGGGGATACCAGGGAATTTATTAGGATTGGTTATTGCTCTCCACACCTCCACTTGGACGCAGGTTTTATTAGGGGGAACACAGGGCCTCTCGAGAAAAATAGAAACTAATAATGGCTTGAAGCAAGGGTGCCTTCTGGCCCCTCTTCTTTTTTCTATTTACATTAATGATTTGTCAAGAAGAGTGGGGCTCAGCAAAGGGGATTCCCCAAAATTAGGAAATTTAAAGCTGAGCTGTCTGCTATATGCAGATGAAGCCATAATAATGGATTTAACCCCAATCGGACTTCAAAGACGCCTTGCTGAGTTGATTAGGTACACAGAAGAATATTATTTAAAAATAAATATTTTAAAGTATAAAGTCATGATTTTTTGTTATCAAGGATGTAAAGTCATAAAAAACTTGCATTGGGTCTTGGGAAAAGAGAAACTGGAAGTAGTTAAGTTTTACCCATATTTAGGAAAATTCTTTACAAACATTTGTTCCGCTAGCAATCATATGCAACACTGTAAAGGCAAGGCAATTTCACAGGCCTTTGCAATTAATTGTTTGTACACACACTGCGGGAAAAGACAATTCACACATATCTTATCAGTCTATAAAATAAAGATACCACCAGCACTGATCTATGCCTGTGAAACAATAGATGCACAGGAGTGGGATAAATTTGAGAAAGTGGAGGGGCAGATCTGGCGTCAAATATGTAATTTGAATCGCGCTGCTCCTATTGCAGCGATTAGGCTTGAATTGGGTTTACTCTCCACTTATGTGCTATCTATGGCCGCGTGCTTAGGATGGAGCAATGCACTATTAAATAGCTCCGAGAATTTGTTACGGGTAGCACTTTTTTTTTTAAACATACTTTATTAACTTTCTGGTCACATACAATACATTATTCCTTTATACAGTACCATATTTCTGTTATAACAATTCGCTTATTTTCATACAAACAGTTGGCATATAACGTACTGTAAGTTATCATATGCATCCTCTATTTCTTTGCTGTACATAAAGTCTCTACATTTTAACAGTGCTCCATCTCTTTTATATGGCCATCTATACATGTGGGTTCATGAAAACAGCACTACATAGTATAAAATCTATATCTTGCCCTAATATATAGACCAATTCTAATGCTAAACATTCCCCTCCCTCCCTTCCAATGAACTCAATAATTGCTTTATATATCACAATAGCAGTCAACAGGAGCAAATTCCTCAAGTACTGGTGATGGCAGAGTAGTTATAATATACTTCTAGTACAGTTACGTGATGCATCCTGATTATGCTAGCACTAGACAACTTGTCCCAACTATTATCACTGGTTACTATCCATCTTGTATAAGTGTATCGATGTCTATCGCTGTGTATTCCTCTAACATAATATTTCATTCAAGTGAAATAGGTTTTTTACGTAGGCCCCGTTTTTCCTCCCTTTGTAACTCTATACTTTCAGCTCTGCCCCACCTGATTACCTTGTTGTACTAGTCAATGATTGATGGTGGCTTTCTTGCCTTCCAACGCATTGTTATTGTTCTTTTAGCAAGTATCAACAGCAAATTAAGGAAACGGGCTGTGGGGTTTCCACTTTTAGCTTTTACATTCATACGTAACAAACAGCTTTCTAACGTGTCTCTTCCTCTCCCTGGCATCAGTTTATTACATATTTTGTGTATTGTGGACCAGTACTGTGTGAGTCTCGGACATGACCATAGCATGTGAAGTAAAGTAGCTTCCGGGTCCTGACAGCGGGGACACACATCTGCCACGTCCGTAAACAGGACACTTATTCTGTGAGGAGACAGATATGCCCGGTGTAAAATCATTAGTTGAATAAACTTAAACTTTGAATTACGAGACACCTTTCTGGGATATTCAAGTATGACCTTCCAATCCTTGTCCGTGAATTCCCTACCCACATCAGTGCTCCATTTGTCTCTAAGGGTATGTAGTGGTATTGCTGTGTGTGATTTAATTCCATGTGCTAACCATTTTGTGAAATGACAACCATTTGCCATTAGGTACTGCATGTGCACCAACTCATGTGCTGGAGGTTCAGTGCCACTTGGTGCCCAAGTATCACGGACAAATCGCGATATATGGGCATGCGTCGGAATAGTGAACTGGGCACCCCCTGTTCTCTTACAAAGGTAGCATGATCTAGTAGCATACCATCTACAAATAGCATTCCTACTGTATCCACATCTGCTTCCAACCAGACCGAGATGCGTCACGGGTAGCACTATACAGGGAAACTTTTGTTAACATGAAAGAAAAGAGTTCTCTTTTTAGGAATTATTTAAAAGCCATAACAATGTTCGGCTTAGATAAAGATATGTTATGTTATGTTATGGGGATTTGTAAAGCGCGCGATTACCAAGTAGGTGTCCTGGCGCTGTCCACAACTCTCTGATCCTTAGGCTAGATTAATTAATGAAACAGCCAGGTTTTTAATGCTTTCCTGAAATGCAATTGGTTCTCCATGCGTCTCAGGTGGAGTGGCAATTTGTTCCAGAGCCTGGCTGCCCCGTAGAAAAAACTGCGTCCTCCCCAGCGGGCTTTTTTTACGACTGGGACAGTAATAAAACTGGCTTCAGATGAGCGAAGACGCCGTGCAGGAACGTATCTTTTAAATCGTTTAGTAAGGTATTCAGCGCCTTCTCCATTCAAGGCCTTGAACACCAGGCACAGAGACTTAAACTGGACTCTGCTTTTAATTGGAAGCCAGTGTAGGTCGCGGATGGCCTTGGATATGGGAGAAAAGTTTGGGATGCCAGTTAGCAGTCTGGCAGCCGCAGATTTTCCTGTATATTCAGATACAGACTATTGCAGTAATCAAGCCTGGACGTTACAAGGGCCGTGACCACCGTTTGTCGGCTTTCATAAGGAAGCAGAAACAATTTTTTTTTTAACATTCTTAAAATAAAGCTTGTTTTAGAGGCCACTGCCTTAACCTGTAGTGCCATGGTGAGTTTGTCGTCCATCACCATCCCGAGATTTTTTACTTTATTAACAGGGCTGGGAAGGGCCCCCAGTTCCTGAGGCCACCATAACGGGGTCCAGAAGCTAGGGTTATTCCCAAACAGCATGACCTCGGTCTTGTTAGAGTTTAGCCTAAGGCAATTGCTAGCCATCCAGCGGGCCACCTCCGACATACAGGCCTGGAAATTATAGTCCAACCCCAATTCACGTCCGGGGAGAAGAGACACAACGATCTGCGTGTCATCCGCATACGAGGTGATACTAAAACCGTGGCCTCTGATGATGGGAGCAAGGGAGGCCACATAGACGTTAAACAGTGTAGCACTTAGTGAGGACCCTTGCGGGACCCCACAAGGCAGAGAAAAAGGACGGGACGAGAAGTTACCGAAGGCCATTGTTTGATAGTGCGGCAGATCTATGTAAACGGGCTTTGAAAATTAGAATTAAGAAAACAATCAATGGGATTTCCGGTGAAAGAGACATTAAAATGTGCGCAGAGAATAGAAATAATGATTGCATTGTGGGGAGCAGTATTTGCAAAAAACCCCAACCTTATGTTTTATGGAATCTTAAACATGGAGTACGTAGGGTCATTCTGTTGCTTAGGCTGAACTTACTTCCTCTAAGAATTGTAACAGGAGCTTGGAAGGGCATTGCTAGACAGGAAAGACTTCATCATTTATGTAACTCCTGTATTCAAGACCTAAATCATGTCCTATTTGTCTGCCCCACATTACAACCAGTACGTACTAGATACCTGAGGAATTGTTTTTTAAAGCACAATATCACCACAGCAGAAGAGGCCCCCAACTGTCTGCTGGTGCCCCCATCTGAACTTATGTGTTTTAAATATTTTAGCTTTTTTAAACATTTTTAAATATATATTGGAGTAATATTGAGTGATTCAATTTGTATGTTCCTGAGCGCTTGCACTTTTTCAACTTTTCCCTTCTTTTGCTGCTAGCTGAGAAGTAAAGGATGCTGAATTACTATGTACGCATCCGGGCACGTGCACTTTTCCAACCCATTTTGCTTCTAGTTTACGAGTATGGTATGCTGATTTACTATGTATGCATTTGTGCACTTGCACTTTACTAGCTTTTTGCTGCCAGCTATCAGGTACTGTATGATGAAAATTGTTCTGTGAAGTTTTAAATATTCTTGCACTGCTATTATACTGCTGGTTATCTTGTACTGTATAGTGAAGTGACATTCACGGTTTTTACTCCTACAGCGTAGCCATTTTTTACTACATGGTTACGCTGCTTGATATCTAGTACTGTATTGTGAATAGTCAAAGTCAGAATTTTATGATAAGGTTTTATTTTAGAAAGTTTTAAGATAGCATTAGATCATATTCTTCATACAAGTTAGCAAGTATCCATCTATGTTAATCTGATTTATTATGGATCAATCCCCTTGGCACTCGAAAGTTATAGAATGATTCCCATGTATAGGTTTTTCTGTGTTTTTATATATGACATGTTGAATTCAGTACTCCACTGTCTATCTTTATGGAGTGCAATGTTGATTTTCAGATGTACTTTTATGTCGAACTCTTCAGAGTTCCAAATCATAATAAATAATCTGTAAACTAAAACTTAGAAAATTCAGAAGTCAAACCAGTACTTTCATTAAGTACACTTTGCGACAAGTTACCATGGCTATTCTGAGTGGAATATGGGTGGTTAGCCACAGTATTATTCACAGATTCACTAGACCAGCTCTGAGGGGACCACAAAAAAGAGCGCAAGGTTTCATTCTCCATTTGTAAGGAGGCTAACATAGATGCAGAAAAATAGTCTCGTACAGGAGCTTTAGATACTCACTTGAAGTCTGAGTTATACATTTTTAACAGGGTAAGCAGAAAGAGGAGTTCAGTGCGGCCCAGGAAGACACTGAGAGTTAAAGGAGAAAATGGATTCTAAGGGGAAGCCTGCACAAATGGAACAAGATGGTTAAGACTCAGAAAGAACAGTCACTCATGAGGCGATTTAGCATTCAGAATAACTAACACCAAGGACGGACGTGCAAGACATATGTATATATAGCAGTATTAACAGTAAAGGTAATGTGCGGTAAAGCCCTCAGAAGCTCAACATAGTGAAATTGAAGCTCAGTAAGTTCCTCTCCCACAATTGCTGTTAGAGATGCTGACTGCAAGTACCCACCTATACATGAAAGGTAGGGTCTGTGGAGCAGATACCTATATCGATGTTATAAATAACTCAAAGACAAAATTAACAGTAGACAAGGAACACCATCTAGGTTGTTAGTTGTGCCCATGGATACTGGTGATCAAACAGAAACATGCAAGGCAGTAACAGCAAGGGCTAAATACACAGCCACAACGGACAAGGAACTAGCAAGGAGGAGAGCGTAACAGGAAAGCAGGGAAAACAAAGAGCAAACTTGGCAAAAGGTAAGACACAACACCCACAAGGATACTGTAGGCTATGCCTACAGGAACAGCAAGACAGCAAAGTAGAAACTAGAACAAAAGGTAAATGTAAAAAAAGAAACAGACTGGGAAAAGGAAAATACAGAAGGAGACTACCAGTATGCACTAAATAGAACTGGTTCACGAATCAAGGAAACAAGGTAGCACTGAAGGCAGTGCTAGTGTAAGGAACAAGGAATTATCTGTAGCTCAGAAATCAAGGAATCAAGGTACAGAAAAAAGGGAAAAGAAAGGGTACACTTGGAATAATGCAGGTAAAAAATCATACAAGGAAACTAGGAGCAAGACAGTAGGCATAGGAAGACAGCAAGCTAGGAACTGGAACAAAAGCAGGGACTGGGAAAGGGGAAATACAGGAGAGAGGCTTCAAGGGTGCACTGAACAGCACTGGTTCAGGAATCAATGAAACAAGGAATAGCTAAGGCTTCAGAGTCAAGGGCGCACTGAAGGCAGTGTTAGTTCAGAAACAAGGAATCAAGGAATAACTAAAGCTCAGGAACTCAGGAAACAAGGAATCAAAGAATAACTAAAGCTCAGGAGCTCAGGAAACAATGATATCTAAAGGTCAGGAAACAAGAGTCAGTCTCACAGGAACACAGCTGCAATGACCAATACTTGGCTAAAGGGAGCTGGAGCTTAAAAGAGCTCACAGTAATCACATGCATCAGGTGCGAGCAGGCTAGTAGCTGCTAGCCACATGTGTGCTGAATTCCTCCACCCATCCTGGGCCTGCAGGGGTGGAGAGGGAGCAGTGAGCAGGGGATTATAGGTAATGGAGTTTCGAGAATGAGCAGGCTGGCTTCCACGAAACCTGGCATGGTTTGGTAATGGATGCCAATTGCCAAATAGCTTCCAAATGGCTGGAAGCCAGGGTATTCATACAGGGGAAGGCCCTGAAGCTTATTAGAACATGGGTGAGTCCTACGCTTCAACCCCATGGTGGTGAGCACAAGAGCACAGGGAGCGAGTCATGACAGAAGCTCTATTCACCAATACTTATATTGCTGCTTGCTCATAGCACTATTCTTAGCCAATACTATCACACCATTGTGGAGAGGTCTTATTCTTGCATACTGCCATGGTATTGCATTTTAATGGGGTAGCCATGTTAGGTGAGGGAACACCACTCAGGAGAATTGCAACAAGCACTGCACTCTTTCTCAGCATCGCTACACAAGTTCTGCCCAATCAAATGCTGTGATCAAGGCAAACAGGGAGGAGCCAAAGTCTCTCTTATGGTTGTGTTTCTTAAGGATTTTTTCTGTTGATCACACAAGGTATGACGATAGCCAGACCTAAAAAAGTACATCTCGTAAGTATTGAAACACATTCACTATGATGCTTAAAAACTCACATCATAGCACTATGCATTAACAGGTACATTAACTCTTCAAGAATAACACAAAGAGTTATGTTATGTGTGGTGGAGTACTGGTGATTATCCAGAAGTTGTGAAGTGGTTTTGAAAACAGTATTAGTTTTATTTTTAAAAAAATCATTATTTTCCTTTAATGCCTTTAGTGCCTCTTGCACCATTCCTACCTAAACGCATTGGGCCCGATTCACAGAACTAACTTAAGACAAAATCCTAAACTTACTACCATTTTGGTATTCACAGAAGGCACTTACTCATTTTGGTATTCACAGAAGGCACTTACTCATTTCGGTATTCACAGAAGTTAGGAGTCCTAACTTTAGGACTCCTAAATGCCTTCTGTGAATACCGAAAGTCTTAAAATTAGGATTTTTCTCAGTTTAGTTGTAGTATAGTTAGGACTCCTAACTTTAGGACTCCTAAATGCCTTCTGTGAATACCAAAAGTCTTAAAATTAGGATTTTTCTCAATTTAGTAGTCCTAAATTTAGGACTCCTAACTTTAGGACTCCTAAATGCCTTCTGTGAATACCGAAAGCCTTAAAATTAGGATTTTTCTCAGTTTAGGAGTCCTTAGGTTAGGACTCCTAACTTTACAACTACTAAACTGAGAAAAATCCTAATTTTAAGGCTTTCGGTATTCACAGAAGGCATTTAGGAGTCCTAAATTTAGGACTACTAAATTGAGAAAAATCCTAATTTTAAGACTTTCGGTATTCAGAGAAGGCATTTAGGAGTCCTAAAGTTAGGACGGCTAACTTCTGTGAATACAGAAATTAGTAAGTGCCTTCAGTGAATACCAAAATGTGTAAGTGCCTTCTGTGAATACCAAAATGGTAGTAAGTTTAGGATTTTGTCTTAAGTTAGTTCTGTGAATCGGGCCCAGAATTTCTGGCAGAGGGCATGTGTCAGATCCAGTTCAGGGGACATGTTTCAAATATGATTTACCAGGCCTCAGCTGGGGTGGTTTGTCCTACTTTGGCTTCACAAACTGGGCCTTGTACAACCCTTCAGCATTTGACTCAGTGGTATCACTTTATGTTTATGTTTATATGTTTATATAGCGCTCGATTGCTGTGGCATCTTTGCGCTGTGGTGTGAACAAAGACCAACGCACTGTGTTAACCGGGACCTATGTGGAAGCAAACAACCATGTTTTCAGACCCTTCCTGAAAAGCTGCAAATTGGGTTGAAGTTTCATTGCCAGAGGCACTTTGTTCCAAAGCTTTGCCGCACATTATGATATCGCCCTGCCCACCCCATCTTGCCCGACTGTTTTTTATGACCCAGACTAGCAGATCTAAGAGCGCGTGGGGGAATATAAGGTGGAAGCAGTCTTTGAATATCCTCAGCACCACCACCGTATATTGCCTTGTGCACAAGGCATAAAGATTTAAATTCCACCGCTGTTTAACAGGAAGCCAGTGAAGCGATTTGATTCCTGCTGCGGTTGGCTGTCCTCTGGGTATACCCAGAAGTAGTCTCGCTGCGGCGTTCTGTAGGGATTGCAGTTTTCTCATTTGGGACTTGTCAATGCCCAAAAATAGGGCATTACAATAGTCAGACTTGGATAAAAAGAGTGCTACCATCACCGTTTTTTGCAACTCTTGTGAAATGAAAGGAACATTTTTTCTCAGGGTTTTTAAATGCAGGAGGAGGTGAGACTATTTACCTGGGCACCGAAGTTCAATTGATCGTCGAAGATGACCCCAAGGTTCTTAACCTTGGTGACCGGGTGTGGACATTCTCGAGCCTCAGTTGGCCACCAGGACTTGTTCCATAAGCACTCTCCCGGGCCGAACTCCATCACCTCTGTTTTGTCTGTATTAATTTTCAGGAAGCTATGGTTCATCTAGGTCATAATCTCAGTGAGACAGACATGGAACCTGGTGGCTGTGTTCTCAGGCTGGTTAGTAATAGAGATGACAAGTTGAGAATCATCAGCATAGGAGACCAGGGCAAAACCATGTCTCCAGATAAGTTTGGCCAACGGGGTGACGTAGATGTTAAACATTGTCGGGGAAGGGGCAGATCCCTGTGGGACGCCGCATGGAAGTTGGAAGCTATCGGATTGCAGGCCGTCCCAGAAGGAGGGCCAGGGCAGTGGCCTCCACCCCCACCCCCACCCCCACATCCCTCAACCGCTGCACCAACACCTTGTGGTTCACGGTGTCAAACGCGGCCAACAAATCTAAGAGTGCAAGGACCGCCCTCCCCCCCCATCCATCCATCCACTTCTCAGGAAGGTAGTGCAGGGGTATGGAAACTCAGACCTCAGATCACCCAGCAGAGCAACGCCTGTTTGTCCAACCCAGTGCATTATTTGGATAAGAAACATACTTTCATCAACACGCTTAAAAAGGTTTACTGCCGCAGGTACAATAGTTTCCCCTGCCACTTAGGCTCCGGCACCTTGGGATACTGTCTTCCTCTTCTCCCTTTCACATGCGTACCTCCTTTTGTGAGTCCAGGCAAGTTCTGGTTGGGTTATTTTTAAAGACATTAATCAAGGCTCAGGTACAGGTATCCCAGTTCAATTACAGTTGTGCTCAGTTCATTAATGACTCCTAGATACAGCCTCACCACATTTGCAGGTCTCTATGTGTTTCGGCATCCCTTGTCTCTAATCTCACCTACTTCTAGGATGAGACGGCATG
Organism: Triturus cristatus; assembly: GCF_964204655.1. NCBI lineage: Eukaryota > Metazoa > Chordata > Amphibia > Caudata > Salamandridae > Triturus > Triturus cristatus. The sequence goes on from NC_140588.1 coordinate 910,837,890, forward strand.
GTTGCAGGAGTGGCACTTGGTCTGGGTAGGCCACAGCTGGATGGGGCAGCCAAAGCTGCAGCCATGACTCCTTCGGTCAGTGCAGGTAATGGAAGTCAGTGTGGGCTCATGGCAGGCATCAGATCTGCTTCTGGGTCACTGGGCAGCAGATGAGCCACCACTTACACAGGTGCCACAACAGCACACTAGCAGCCATGGGATGTACTTGTTAAATAATGCAGTGGTGACTGTCATGTGCAATTTTGGCTACGATGGAGACATTCACCATGGACATAGTTTTATACTTCTGTGGCAAAGTCAGCCACAGGAACCGCTCTGTGGTTCAGTGGCTGCATTCACCTTGGGAACAGCTCTTCAATTAGGCAACACAGTAAACTATTATTATTCTTATTGCAAGGTCTGCTGTCTGCCCGTGATTCCCTCTTTGAACCACATTTCTGGAGAAATTATGCTGACCCTCACAGATCGCTTTCTGCAGTCTTCTTTCTCCCGATAGACCCTCCACACTGGAGTCTGGCAGTTTTTGGCACTACCTGGACAGTCACAATTCCTCCGCTTGACAGGCTCTTTCACTCTATCAGCAGACAGGCTGGCTTCCAGGCGCTTCAGGTCAGGGGTACAACTCATCCAGTAAGTAAAGACTCCAGTGTATGTACCCCCTCTTCTTGGAAGCTGGTTGTCACACAGACACCAGTTCTGGTTATTGTACAACAGACCTCAAAGTATGCTGCAGAATACTCCCTTTCTTGGTGCAAGGACTTGGAACTGATGCAACACTGATGAAATTTGCCCCCACTGCAGTCAATGCAGATAAAGAACATTGATTCGCTGCCTGCAATCTCAAAACAGGTTTGCAGTGTTTTTTCTGTCAGGAGGCCTCTTTAGGCTATGCTCCAGGCAGAGCCTTTGTGTAGAGTGATGCTCTTCACTGCAGGTTATTCTCCAGCCTGGAGTACTCACAATGGAGGCCCAAAGAGGCGTGAAGTTTCTGCATCTGGATTTTCACCGGCCACACTGAACAGTGATCAGTATGAAGACAAAAGGCTAGCTTCAACTAAAAGATCTCTCTCACCCTGAACAACAAAGATGAGAGTCCCGCCCACACACCTACCAAATGACAGTCAGATGAAGCTGCTTAAGTTAATTTTAAAGGAGCCTTGTCACCTCCCACCATTTTCAGAAATGACAGCAATACTCTTCCACTGTCTGTGTAAACAATCTCACCTACATCTTGTGCACAGGAGCAGGCTACAGCCTGCCAAAATGAGACCTGCACACCTCCATCACTCTGGCTCACTCAGGCACATACTGCACGTACTACACAAGCCACAGCACACACAATCCACTTGGATGTTAGCACTAGGATCTAGGTTACACATTGATGCGGAACTTTACACAAGTGGGGCCAGCTACACAGAAAACGATATGCTGCCACCAACGCTACAAAGAATAATAATCTCAGTCCATCAGCATGTTCAGTCAATATTATCTTTTTCCTAAATTAACATGGATTATTTTATGGTCTTTTCACTAAATATATGTTTGCTTGACTATAAATATGCTATTTTGTGCATACTAACAAGTGCATATTTATGTCACAATGTATAATCATTTTTGTAAATGTACATTATTTCATATTATTGCCCATCTCTACACAGTGCACACATGCAGGAATATCTACTCCTCACCCTCTAAATGGTGAGTAGCTTGGATGGTTTTTTTTCTTCACAAGAACAATGAGTTGGTAGCAAGGAAAGCTAACTGGAGGCAGTAAAGTTAACATTCCTTGTGACCTGGTGGCTGCCTTGATCAAGGGAGACCTGCCCTATGGCTGGAGAGTTAAATATAGACTGCAGAGTTGAGACTAGCCATGAGCCCTTAACATAGGGCAGAAGACTTGAAGAGAGAGCGCTATTGAGAGGCCTTCAGGGCTGATGAGAGACTGCAAGTTCACAAACAGCAGCTCTGCTAGAAGATTTCAGAGGGAAAAGTGTCCGCCAGCCATAATACCTGAAGTGGCTGTACCTTAGAACATCCTGATTCCTTGGCAGTACCAGATAACAAAACAGAAAAAACATCTACAATCACTCACCTTTAATTTCATTAGGGTTTTATCAATCCTTCATCAATGTTGCAAATGCCTGTGGGCCAGCAAAATCACCTCCGCACCCATGTCCTCTTGATTAGCTCTGCAGTCAATCCAACCAGAACAGCCAACAACGCATTGAATAAAGCTGTTTTCCCAAAGGAACTCTAAATGCTTTACATAAAACTCACACTAAACCAAACAGGCTTTGAGCTAAGAGATCCTTCTAACCGCTGGCCAATAACAAGACTGTTTTTAGTCAAAGAGATAGAACGATTGAAAGTTCTGCCTCAGAACATATACCTTCGTTCAAATAAAATTTGTAAAACATATTATAGTATGGCTGAGGCACAGAAGCAGTTATTTTACAACAACAGTGAATTAAAACTGGAGTACCACCACACCTATTACTTGAACTCTCCCTTGATTTTGATACTATTCACCAGCCCAAGCTTCTACAGGGACTTGACAACATCAGAGTGCAGGGCTCATAACTGAAGCAGATTGCATCTTTTCTGTCAGACAGATCAGCATCCCACTGCATCCCACTGCTCCCAAAATGTCACCTCCATTAATTCACAATTAAAGTACCAAACATCTTTACCCCCTCTTTGGCATTTACCTTAGCTCTATAGTGCACCCAATCTGCTCCTTCAGTTTCATGTGTTACTCTTAAGCAGATAATAAAAAGATCATACTACAGTGTGAAAACCCATCTGACTTTGACTCATACTCAATTGCATAATAGCTCATAGTCAAATAATGAAAGATACCTAACCACAACAAAATAAACATGTTACAAATTGAAATATCCACATGCAGTAAATGGATCAAACACCACCCATTAACAAAATGGCCTCAGGAAGTAGGCCCACCACCAAACAACTAAACCTAAGTGAGGAATCTGGGTATAAATACGGACTCCAGCCTGTCACTCATAATAAGATTGTGTTTGTCTAATACATTTAAACTGTAGTTTGGTAGTTCTTTCTTTCATATTGACTATAAAGATATCTCTGCCTACATTGCTTGAAATGCTTGACCTGCCTCACTAACTGACGAGTTATTCCCCCTCAAAAGTCATGTCTAGTTACGCTCCTGCCACTAGATCGCCTCAATCAGTCTCTTTGGATGACATATCTAATGATCAGATCTCAAGGGTTTATGGTTGGACTTATGAGCTGACTTGATTCCACTCCCGTTTGCTCCCTGCCGTTGGACTCGGAGGCACTCTTGGTTGAGCCTTGTTCGTTGGAAGATGGTCTTGGCCAAACATGAGTGTGGCAGGGCTGATACCTGTTGTTGAGTGTGAGGTGGTTCTGAAGGCTCTCAGGACTTGACACAGAGCTTGGTAGGTCATTGCTTCTTCGGCTTGAGCCCTTTGTACAGTTGTTGTGAGTGTGCACAGAAAGCGTTCCACCATTCTGTGCCCTTGGGGCCGCAGTGGTATGATGTGCCTCTGCCCCACCCCCAAGGTGAGATAGGAAGTCTCTGAACTCTGTCCCATTGAATGGCGGGCAGTAGTCTAACTTGAGGAGTTTTTGGATTCCACAGTTGGCAAACAGGTTGTCTAGTGCCTTTATTACCTTTGCATGCCGTGGATGAGTTGCTCTTAATGAGAGGGAACCATGAATATTCATACATAAAAACCAGGAAGTATTTGCCACTTGTGATAGGTCCAGAGAAGTCAATGGCTGCCTTCTACCATATGTTGTCTGGGAGGTCTGACATCATCAGTGGGTGTTGGTTTGTTGCTGGTGAGAGGCAGGCCTAGCTATAGCAGGGTTTTAGCTCATTTTCTACTTGTTCATCTAGCCACAGGAACCATATTCTATCTTGTAGGGCACATTTGTTAGCTACGATGCCACAGTGACCTTCATGGGCTAGCTCAATGGCCTTCCGTCGAAGGCAGCTGGAGAGTACTATGCGTGACCCAAGTAAAATGATTCCTTCTTGGTTACAGTTAGTTCTTCTTGTATGTTATAGTACTTGTCCTTGGTGTCTCCCCTCCTTTTTTGCTTGACTGAGCATACTTTTCTCGCAATGAGCTGTCTGACCCTGGTGATTTCGACATCATTAAGAGTGGCAGAGGTAACCTGAGTGTGAGAGAGGGACGGTGGAGTGGAGTATGGAGAATGAAATTGAGGTGCTCATCCGCTAGTGAAGGCGGTGACCTGGTCACATGTAGTAGGCTTTTGGAGGAGTAGTTGACCAGGTTGTGCTCCGTGCCTAGTTTGTGAACAATGTTGAAGTTGCATTTTTGCAGGTGTAACCCCTATTGTTCAATGCCTGGGGGCATCTTTGCTTTTCCAAAAAACGTGAGCAATGCTTGATGATCCCATACAGGAAAATGTTGAAGTGCTTGCACGTCCAGACGACTGTGAGGCTTTCTTTCTCAGGTTGTGAGTAAGCCTTTTCTGGGTTGGAAATGAGGCGCTCTAGTAAAATGGGGGCGTGATTGACGAGAGTGCTTGGTAAATGTGCTAATTTTGTACCCCAGGTCTGAATGTTCCGAGAGGTTAGACAATAATCTATTCTATTCTAGACCATGCGTTGTGGTGAGTTGTAATGCATGTGCCCTCCATTGCGCCTGTGTGTAAATGTCGCCACATGTCTTGGAGATGAATTTCAAGGATGATTGTGTTCAGTGCCAATGCAGCGCTGGGGTGAGGACTTCAGTAAGCGCCTGACTAATCCAATCAGTCGTCAAGTATTACATTAAAGTTACCACCCTGTAATATTGCCACAGGACCTAGGCTAGCAATCAAACACCAAATCTCCAAAAAGAAACCCGGGTCGTCAGCATTGGGGCCATAGACTGCAGCCAGGATCACTACCTGTCTATGTTGGGAGCCGGCAAGAATAACACAGTGCCCGCCATCATAACAGATGGCGCAGAGAAGTTGCCATGATAAGCCTCTACGTTTTAAAATTGCCATGCCACGGGTGTAGCCAGAGTACAAGGAGGTATAGGATTACCACACCATTTGGCGCAGAGAGGAATGTGTAAAGTGGAGTTTGTGGAGATAACAATTGTCAACCTGTTTCGTGACTAAATATGCATGAACCAGGCGTGCTTTCCTGCGTTCTTTAAGCCCGTGGATGTTCTATGTCAGACATATGGTGGTTGTCACAGCATGTTAGGGAAAGAATGTAAGGAGTAAAGTTTGGGCAGCTAAGAACTATATTACGTGCACATGGGTAAGGAAGTTGACAAACTTGCAGATTAGGTCCAGGAGAGGACACAGAGCAATAACAGACAGCAGTAGGAAATAACAACCCAAATCCACCCGCTCCCACTCCAACCCCTGAACATGGTTGAGTTTGACAATCCCCACCCCCCACCCCAGTGTCCCATTGTGAAATTAACAACAAATCCGGGAAACATCCCTAGAGGTGTAAAAGAGTCAGGATATCAACCTAGCCTTGTAATAGCAAGGGGGCCAAATGGTGTACAAGCCACCTGGAGATAGCACTGCAGCCCATCAGATCTGTCTGGTATGTCTATGAGCACAACGGCCCTGTGGCGTGCAACCATCCGACCCAAGTCAAAGGGCGTGAGTAATAGGAGGGGACAGACAATGGCCACCCTGGCATGTCTAGTAGGGTCAAGTCACCCGTGGGCGCCAAAAAGTCAAGCTATTAATCGTTGTCACTGAGATGATCCTCTCTAGAGCCACGTGGCAAGTTTCAGGATGAAGGCTTCTTAGAATTGATATGTTTGGCAAACTTCAACACCAATTTGGCTTAAAAGGTTTTCATTAAGAGGGGATGTGAAGTTTTGCCAGATAGTGGAGGGCATAAGGAATGTCCGCCTGTTGCAGGAGTCTCTTAGCAGGCAAAAACTCCCACCCGGTAGTGGAGGAAGGGGTCAGAATAGAAAGAAGTAGAGTTTCCTTTATATATATTGCAGCTTTTGGTGCTCATGGGCCAACCTCAGGACCACATCTCTATCCCGGTAATTTAGAATGCTTGCGATGATGAGGTACAGTGGGAAAAGGGCCACTGCGATCAAATTGCGAAGACTAGTTTCCACAAAATCCTCCATTTTCTTGATAGTGGTGGACTCGGCATCTCCGTGATCTGGAGGTTGTTGCTGCGGGACCGTGATTCTCCTAATTTTTGACCTTGATAAGTTCAAGTATCTTGTCCATCCACAGGAGATGCTCCCTGGAGTTGGCCTGAATATCCGCATCCGAGACCATAGTTTCCAGATTGTCCAGTCTGCCGTTGTGCTTGCCCACGCGTTGCTTCATGTGATCCATGTCAATGGCTTTGAGACTGGTTTGACATACACAAGGAGTTCTTTGAGGTCGATATCATCTTGGGTGGCTCCTTCAGCATGTTCAGGGGCATCTGCCCGTGGCAGGTCCTGTTCAGCCCGTTGAGTGTGTTGCTTACCTTCAAAAGTAAGCTTAGATTGGCGTGCGTCCTGTTTATCCATGGCTATCGTGCAGTTTGAGAGGATGCAAGAATAGTGGTGTCAGCAAGAGCTGAGTAGATGGTGAAGGTCGACTGGACAGCAGCAGTGCAAGCATCAGCAACAGCGACCTGTTCAGAATGGTGACCGCAGCACCACACCAGCAACAAAGAGCATTCTGTGATAGTGTCTGAGTTCCGCCACTCCCAGGAGAATGGTCCCTCATGGGGGCATGAGTAGGTTCACAGGTTCCCAATAATGCAATTGCAAGTGTGGAGAGCCGGTGGTACAAGAGAATGGCAACTAGGATATGATCCGCCTGGTCACAATATAGTAAGGGGCCCACTAAGAGCATAACATCAGAAGGAGGGCAGCCTGGAGTGTACTAAGAGCAAGGGTGGTGGTGATAATTGCTGCAGCCAACAAGGAGTAGACTTGGGGCTCCAGCCGTGTGGTGCACAGGAGCCATAAGCGAAAAAAAAAAGCTGTGGAACAGTATTACACACTCACCGGCTGCCAGAGGCTCTTCAGACCTGTCACTTGTGGTCCCAGCACTTGCTAGCTAAAACCGTGGTCGATGCGGGGTGAGCAAGAATGGCACTCAGCCATGGCGGCAGTCTATCACCTACGTAGGAGGTTAAAATTGCTCCGCAGGGCCTGACCAGACCCGTACACAGGCCCAGGATGCGAGTCCGAGACCAAGGCAGGCTGTACATGCAGTAGCGGGGCCCATCGCCGGATCCGTCAGCCACAGAGGCCGCACCTCGCCGCAGTGCATCAGGCCATCAGAGCCTCATGGGCCAGCAATGGCCAGGCAGTGGCCACCCGTACTCCACAGCTCATCGCCGCAGATGGGTTATTCACAGCAGTCCATGGCCATATAAGAAGGACTATGGCGCACTGTCATAGTGAGGCCGCATCGTAGCATGGGCTGGCCAAATCCCAGGTCCTCGAGTTCGAAGCACCACAGCAATCCGGGGCTACAAAACTCACCTAGCGGCAGCCCCAGCCAATTAAGGAGTTACAGCAATAGATAAGTGAGCTGATGGGTCCGCTGTGATCAGATCTGTGCAGGATATTGGTTGTGGCCGGCAGAGCCCTCTTAGCAAGCACCCATCTTGCGGCCCAGCTAGGGTCTTCCCCAAAAAGATGCAAATCTTTAAGACTTGTTTACTAAGCCGTCCACAAAGAAGACTGACCATGGTGCGAACTTGGTCCCACCTGCTCCTCGGCCCACATCACCATCAGCTGCGGGGCTCCAGGACGATGACGCACCAGTCACCTGGTCCTTCTTGGAAAACCTCTCTGGTGCTTCTAGGGAAGATCTAGCAGCCTCAAGACATGACATAGGAACAGAGATCAAGGATAGGAAGACGGACATTGGCAAGCTGGCCCAGAGAGTCAACGCATTGGAGCAGACATGTGATTCATGGGAGAAGGAGCTAGAGGAACACAGGCGCGAATTATTAGAATTGAGGGACAAGAATGTAGAACTCCTTTACCAACTGGAAGACCTCTAAAATATGTCTTGTTATTCTAATATTCGCATTAAAGGTCCCCACTACAAGCAGATTCAGACAAACTTGAGTATGTCACCCGCCTGCTTCTCCATATTGTGCCCGAAATAGTATTAAACCGCACACATAGTAGTATTAAACCGCACACATAGTGCAGGGTGGCCAGCCAAATCTCCTGGTATGCCTTAGGATATACTCACCTGCCTAAATTCGTATCATCATAAAGAAACCATCATCGCAGCAGTGCGTGTCTGGAGAAATATCAAATTTGAAGGCGCAAAGATATGGATATATCAAGACCTTTCCACTGTGACATTGTAACACTGCAGGACCCTACGGCTCATAACTGACTTTCTGCAGGGCCCAGGGATCCAATACAACTGGGAACACCCCCACAGACTCACCTTTGTATGGAATAATGAAACTGGAAGTGTCTGTACTCTGGAAGAGGCCTGTTCCTTACTGGACATGGACAAACTTCAGGTGGGAGGCGCAGCGCTCAGCACCCATCAAAGTGTGCCACAGGACTGACTGCAGGGCCTCGCCGCTCTTCTCGTCCAAACAGGAAGCTCTTCATGAAACCTATCGATACCGAAAGCCATAAGGAAAGAGCTGCTATACTGCGCCAACTGCAGCAACAGGACAACGCGTCAGAGTACGAACATGACTGACGGAGATGTAACACATCCAAGCCATGCAAATGACTTCTACTAGAGCGCTTTACATGAGCACCAGTTTCATTACAGATGGACACTTTCATTTTTGTTAGGCACGGGGAGATTAAGTGATTTGCCCAGAATCACAGGATGTTGATTCCGAGACTCGAACCCGGTTCCCCAGCTTCGAGGTCGACCGCTCTAGCCGTAAGGCTACATCCCCTCCCCAATAGTTGCTCCCAAGCCACACTATGGGGATTCAGGGTTCTGCCTTATCCCCCTCATTTTTATTGTTGGCAGTGTTCCCCTTTCACCTTACTGCATCTGTTGATGGATTTGAAAACCGCCAGTGACATGGACCCTTTTTTCTTTGACTTTCCAGTTCTATTGCCATGTGTTTTCTTCCCTTTCTATTTGCTCGACAGCCCCCAACTTGAAGAGCATGCTATGTTTATTGTTACCCACTCAGACACATAGAGGGTTTCATGGAGCTTACCTTCTCTCCCCTTTCAGCTCACAGCATTACAGCGCACCAACACATGGTTGAGATATTAAGCCTTAATATATGGGTTCTTAATGCATCGGCAAAGCGGATAGCACTTCTCTCATTACTTAAGGACTCTAAATGCGATGTCTGTTTGCTTTAAGAAACACATCTTCTTCATACAGATTGGAAACATCTACATTTGCGCTGGTTTAACCATCAGAGCCTTTCCTCTGGGCCTGGGAGGAAGGCAAAAGTGTAAATACTGATAGCCTCAAACTTCCCAGGGAAGGTAATTTAACTACAGGTGGAGCTGTCTGGTAGGCTCATATCCCTGCGATTGGCGGTGAAGGGCTATACCTTTATCATCATCATCATCATCATAATCTTTATTTCGGTCACTGTGGACCATAAAAGCAATAACATTTCACCATATTTACAATAAAAGAGTAAGATTAGATGAAAATCAACACATTAATCCAGGAAAACATTTTTAAACAACATAAATTACTTAACAATTGGTACTAGTGGCTTTCATTAATCGGTTTCGGATAAACCACATCGTCGTTAAAAATTTGGCAACGGCAAATACAGTTGGTGCGGATATGTCTGACTTTAGGACTCTGTAAGCAGGGTAATGTTCCCTAAAACCCAAATTTCTAAGGAGTGGGGTAAGCCAGTATTTTCGGGGTGTATTGTATGCAGGGCAGAAAAAAATAACATGTATATCATCTTCTCGCCTAGATGGACAATTTGGGCAATTCACTGTAGAGTGTGTTTCAGACCAGTGTGCAACATGTGCCCTCAGGGGAAGTGTACCATAGCGCCACTGCATGAAGAGCTTCCTTGTAAGTTGGGGAGCTATATCGTCGAGGACTATTTCCAGATGATAATGATCTTTAATAGTAAGAAACTGATTAGAAAGGGATTCCTGGCGCAGGGACTCAGTTGCAACCTGTAGCTTGTATTCATAATACACCTTTGATAGGGTACTACGGGATATCCTGCAACAAGCATTCTCCGGGTTTGACCACAGATCCGGCCTCCCCAACATATCAAAACTATGCTTGATATATTTAAACCAGGGTATTTGTAACAGTTTGGGGAGGCGCAGAATTTCTGCCAGTTCGGCTCTATAGCTGGCCAGATCGGGTGAGCTCCATAATCTACGCCAAAAAGTCAGGGGTTTAAGACCCAACTCCTCGGAAATAGGTCTAATACCAAGGTCAAGTCTTAACGGTAGAAGTGGGGTGCTAGTCGGGAGTGCAGCCAGTTGTCTAATAAAGTTATTTTCGGTAATCTGTAATTTCTTGCAGGGTATGTGTCCCCATATCTCACCCCCGTAGGTTACTGCCCCTCTAGCCTGAGTTTTATAGATGTGAAGGGGAGGGCCGAGGGGTTTGTATGTTGACCCAGACAACATCCTGCATATGCCACCCGTGCGTTGCACAAGTTTCAAGTTCGCCTTGTTTATGTGAGAGTCCCAGGACATAGATTGAGTAAGGGTTACCCCCAGGTATTCAAAGGATGAGACCCTTTCCAATCTAACGGACCCTATCAAGGGGCTTGGACGTGATGAGGGTAGCGGGTTGAAAATCATGAACTTGGTTTTAGTCGCGTTAACTTCCAATCCGCGACCCTCACAAAAATTTATGAAACCGTCCAACACCCTCTGGAGGCCCATAGGGGATTTAGAAAGCAGCAGGGTGTCATCCGCGAACATAATGGCGGGCACCCTGCTGTCATTCAACCTGGGTGCATCAATGTCTCTTAACCCTCGCAGAAAATCTATGACCCCATCGACGAAGAGGCAGAACAGGGTTGGTGCAAGGACACAACCCTGTCTGACCCCCGTGTCTACGGGGAAGCTATCGGAAAGGGCTCCCCCTCTACCACACCTTACCCTAGCAAAATTGCCCTGGTGCAATCTCATTAGCATAGATGTGATATCGGCCGGAACATCTAGATCTTTTAAAACTAACCATAGCTTGTCTCTAGGTACCAAGTCAAACGCCGCTCTTAAGTCAACAAAGACGCTATACAGAGTACCGCCCTCAATTAATACAGTCTTCCAGTATAACAGGTTAAAACGGAAGATCTGGTCGGTGGTGGAGACCCCCTCTCTGAACCCAGCTTGATACGGGCTCAGTATCTCCTGTTCGTCCATCCAGACCTGTAGGCGATTTAATAACAGTCTGCTGAACAGTTTTTGGGGAACGTCAATCAGACTGATAGGTCTGTAATTGGAGGGGAGTAGGGGGGAGCCCTTTTTATGTATTGGTACTATCTCAGCACCCAGCCATGTGTTTGGAATATCCATTTCATCTAAAATAGAATTAAAAAGAATTAGTAAGTAAGGGGCCCATACAGCGGGTTCATGTTTAAATAAATCTCCAGGAAGACCGTCTAGGCCTGGGGCCTTTCCTGAGGGTAGCCTTCCTATCGCATCTTGTACCTCTGTTAATGTAAATGAAAGACTGCTCGGTTTATTTGTGTCGAGGGTAATGGGGTTAGGTCGGGGATCATCAAGTGCACTATATAAAGCTTTAAAATGGTTTTCCCATGCGGCGGCGGAAATGTTCGGCTCAGTTGCACTGACCAGCAGTTCTGAACCTGTGTTCACAAGCCGCCAGAATAGGCGGGAGTCTCCTCGTGCCAAAGTAATTTTGAGTTTCTCCCATTTATCATATTCCCATTCCTTTTTGGCATGGTGAATCAAAAGTTTATAGGCAGAGCGTTTTGCCCTAATGTCCTCGATACCCTTCCTCTCCTTTAATGCATTCAGAAGGGCGGTTTTAGCCTTCCGGCATGTGGAATTATACCAAGTAGGACGAGGGAGGCGTCCAGTATTCCCATGTTGGGGTGAAAAGAGGATGTCAGACACTGCGGATATTAGTTCGTTGTGAAGTGTGCCCCACACTATCCGATTTTCGGGGATAGTGTCGTGCTCCATACTTATGGAGGCTTTTTCAAATATAGGAGCAACCCGGGCATAGAGCCTGGATAGTTTCTCTGGGGAGGAGGCTAATCTATCCCATTTTACTCTACGTCTGTTATTTGCCAGGGCTAGCTCTTTTTGGAAGGTCGGCCTCTGTTCCCTCCTGATCACGGGGGCGGGGAGGTTATATTCGAGCTCCAAAGCATTGTGGTCACTCTCCATCCTTGGGGATACCCGGAAGTCCTCAATGAGTGGCCACGTTGTTAGGGGAACAAGAATGTAATCCACTCTTGATTCCCTGCCAGCTCTGTTATATGTGTGTTTCGGAGGAATATCAGATTTTATCCGACCATTGCAGGCCTGAACTCCGAACTTTAATGTAAATGTTGTAATTTGGACAGCCAATGGTGTCCAGACTCGAGGGCCAGGTGCCTCAAGGGGAGGTATAGACCACAAAACATCCTCTTCGTCGGTCAGGGCATCGGTCGGACCGTAGAGTGGCTCAAAGTGGCAATTTAAGTCACCACCAATCAAAAAAGGGATGCCATCCGGGATTTCTCTCAAGACATCCGTGAGTTCCTCTATAGTGCGGGATTCATGTCCGTTATTTACTGGGCGGGAATAAACATTTATCAAAAGGAGTTTATTTAGGTTAGACCATTCCAATAACACAACAAGGATGTCCTCCTTGGTGAGTGGGTCCATAATTGCACTGCACCCTAAGTCTAAAGCCACCCAAGTTGCGAGGCCACCCGAAGGACGTCCCATGCCACCCCATTTTGCCCTAGTGGAAAATGTGGCATAACCTGTATAAGTTAATTCATCACGTGCCCAGGTTTCTTGGAACATACATATGTCTTTGCTTTTGACATATGCGTTCCAATCTGGGCAGTCCAGCTTATTAGTTATGCCCGCCACATTCCATGATAGTAGTTGTAATGGAGGGGATATGGTACTATCATTATATCCAATTAGGGGTTGAGTTCTGTTAGGAGAGTTCTGCTGGAGTGGGCTGGCGTGTAAATTAGAGGCTTGGGAAATCACCGGCCTCACATAGGGAGAAATATCAGGAACTAGGCAGGTGGGTTCGTCCGATGTTATTACAGCCTTCAAGAAATTAACTTAACTTCCTCAGTTGGAGAGTGGCTGTACACATCCATTTGCCTACCATTCCTGCACTGTCAATCTACCAAATCTAAGTTAGTATATCTATTCTCGGTCGGGAAAAAGTCAAGAAGAGGTGTCCCAATCGGGTATGGAGGCATAGATTCCCTATGACCCCACCTGCAACCTCTTCTCAATACTGGTTCCCATACCTTTATGATTGCCTTGGTCTATGCCCTTGATGAGCACAAAGGGTGAGGCAGGCAGGGGCAGGCAGGGGCCTTTCGGTATCGAGCCATATGGCTATAGGACATGGGGTTATTGACTGTGTGCATTGGCCATACATGTGCTTGCCAAATTTGGATTGGGCACAAAGTTTAGACGCTGGAAAGAGTGCAACTATGCATACTCAGAGGTGAAGGTTAGGGTCAATGGTATGATGTTCCGACAATTTGGGGTGGCACAGGGAACCAGCCAGGGTTGTCCACTGTAGGAAGGTGGGATCCTTCTGCATGGTTACCCCCACTTTTTGCCTGGTGTTGCTATGTTTTCTGACTCGTCTGACTGGGATCCTGCTAATCTACCGACATCAGTGGGCATTTGTCTTCCATGCCTCCTGGTCACTCCTGAGTGGCATAGACTCTGTCCCCTCTGCTTGCAGGTTCTTCTTACCTTGAATCCACCTTTGGTTTCCACCGGACTCCTTGATCTTCTCCAGCATCACCTTTCCTGAAGTCCTCCTTTGTGGTGACATCACTCGACACCTATGCACCCGGCTTCCCTGGTGTAGGTATCCTGGTTCCTGGGGTATCCACGGGTGGGGTGACTCTCTAACCTTTTATCTTCCACAGGGTTTTTTTCAGGGTCTGCTGGGATGGCTCCTTTTTGTTCAAAACTGCATCCATGACTTACTGTTTGACTAACATTGAGCACACGGCCGTGTTTCCACTCTGCACAAGAACTCCGTGGGGTTCCTAGATACTCACCTTGTGTGGTCCCTTGGGTCCCAAGCTTTTCTACGTCTTCTGAGTCCATTCTTGGCTTGAGTCGTAGTTCACATACCACTATTTTAGTATATGGTTTGGTCATCCCCAGGGACCACTGTGTATTCTGTGCTATTTACACATTTTAGTACCAAAGTATTGTGGGTATTGTGCATACATCTCCTGATATGAGATATTGTATTGTGTTAGTGACTGTTAAGAATAAATACATATTTTTATAACTACCCTTTGTGGTTCTTTTTCACTTAAGCTATACCATAAGATTAAGTACTGGTAAAACAAAATGCTTTACACTCGTTCTGGACTAAGACGGAAGGCTGCTCTCCACAGCTACCACTTAGTGAGCTTTCTATGGTTGTCTAAGACCACTAAAATCCCCATAAGGGTTATCTGGATTAGTGCAGGGTGCTACACTTACAGAAGTGAGCAACATATACGAAGCCAGCCTCTTACATCCACTGTCCCCATTATTATTTGCCCTTTACATGGATCCCTCTGCTGAGCAGGTATGAAGACACCTCTCCAAAACAGGTATACATATGGGAGGCAGAGATCATAAGCAAAGTAATATTCCCACAGATTGGGAAGGGAAAAGACGCCTTCCTCCACATCTTTATTCAAAGTGCTAACAGCGAATCTAGTCGTTTGATTCCGCCAGATAAAAGAAGACAAAAGAGATTCCACTTTAAAAAAGGCAGTCATTAGCACACAAGGTACTGCAGAAAATAGAAAATTGAACAGGTGCAAAATCATAATTTTTGAAGTATATCCAATACCCAGGTTAGATACTTCATTTGCTCATTCACATAAGTAGCTATATTTGGGGGTAGGATTTCAGCCTCACAATTACATGAGACAACTTCAGTGTTCTTTGTATTAATTCTGCACCCTCCAAACTCTTCATAAATAGAAAAAATCTCAAATATGTTGACTTGCGTACTTTTCCTAATGTCGAGCATCAAAATTATGTCATTAGCATAACATTTTATTTTATCAACCTGTGGTATAGGAGTGCGGATCTTCCTAACTTTCAGTATTACAATCGTTTTTTGGCTCAATAAAAAGAGCAAATAGCACCGGAGGCAGGGGGAAACCCTATCTAGTGCCTTGCTGGACACGCACTGATCCGGCCTCTGCTGAATTAATAATAATCTTTGCCTATGCTCTTTCATACCTCTTATAGATTAACCTCCTGATTTGGGAAGGAATATTACATTTCTCCAAGATACCAAAAAGAGTCTCCCAGACCACGAGGTCGAGGGCCTTCTTGGCATCCAGCAGAAGAGCAGGAATTTGATTAGTGAAAAGCTGATCCAATACCTCTGCTAAATAATGCATGTTTGTTCCTAGTTGGCTCCCAGTGATAAAACTATTCTGATCCCTGTGTATCAAAATAGGAGCTATGCCATTAAATCTGTTTGGCAGCAATTTCATAATTACTGTGTAATCTGAATTCAGTTACGTTTAACAGGTGATATGAGTTTGAATCTTCCCTGTCCTTTCCATTTTTTTAAAAGCTGACCACATTCTCTGAAGTAAATGAGAATGGGATGGGACCTTTCTCTAATATAGAGTAAGCTATCAGCAGAAGATACTCCATTAAACCATCCACAAATTCCTTGTAAAATTCTGACGGAAAACCATTGGGCCTCAGACCTTTCAATTTGGCAAGCTACTTACTACCTCAACCGTTTCCTCTTTCGAGAAGGGGTGGGCCATTTTTTGCCTATCTTCCTCCGAAAGTGAAGGCATATCTAGCCTATTAGAAATTGGGTTTCTGGTTGGCAGAGAAATGCACCCTGTCCAAGCAGGAATCACAGTCCCAAGTCAGGATAAGTTACAACACACCCTAAATTATCCAATGCTCACCTTCTAGTAGCTTGGAACAGAGTAGTCAGGCTTAATGTAAGAGGCAATGTGTAAAGTATTTTTGCAACACTTCAAACAGTAAAACAGTAAAAACACCACAAAGACTCTACACCAGGTTAGAAAAATAGAGCTTAATTATATGAATAAAACAAGACCAAATTGGCAAAAATCCAACAAGATATGATTTTTTAAAGAATAAATGCAAAATAGATTCTAGAAGCAAGAAGGCCTTAAATGGGTCATTTGGTTGTGCTGGACCTGGACTAAGTCAAAAGTTCAGGCCGACTGTGATGGAAAGCGGGAAGGATACCCAGACCTACTTGGGCCTGCTGAACCAAAGTACCTCGATCTAGGATGCATCGCTGTTGACAAAGATACGTTGGGCAGCCAAAGTGATTCATCGGTGTCGGGCCACGAGGTGGATGAGATGCGTCTATTTTGTCCACGCAAGTGTTGCGATGCGTCGGTTCCAAGTGCGAGGCACTGGTTCCGAATGCGATGTGTGGCTGCTTAATTTACAGATAGACCGTGGGCAACCACACCTCTTTTATTTATTTTTGGATTGAGTTGATGAAAAAACAGACAGGTGTAAGAATGACTAATACAAACTATTTCAGATTCACACACATTGAACGGTTTCGGATGAATATCGGTTTACTTGTCTTATTTCTAAGACCATATGAATCTCTGACATTATATTACATTTAACATAGATTGTCAACATCATCAATATACAATGTGGCAAAATACGTAATTATTAACTACTGTGGCCCTACTCCAATAATGCTACCACGATTGTAAACTCACAAAGCGTCTCTGTGATCCATCAGTATATTGCTTTCGTATTTTTCCGTGGGCAGCCAAACGCGGAAGATATGCAGCATAGACACGTCGATCGAAGAGTTCTAAAATAATAAGTACGTTTAAATCTTATTTGACTTAGGTTAAAATAATACTGCATTATCTTTTAACACCCAGCGTAATTCTACCCTCTCGATGTTTTGTTTCATTTCTTCTACAGATATATTTTAATATCACTCAATACAGAGATTGTTGTCACAACATGCTCGCAAGAATATGCTTTGGACAAATTGAGTAAGACTTCTATTTTCTTCATGTATTTAATGAATGCTTCTAAGATCATACAAATGGATTCACATACATAAGGACAAACAAATCAGTGTACATCTGGATTCGGTGATAAGTACTAAGATTGAACCTCTCATCACTGAGGGTTGGTTTAGTTGAATACACCTTGTTTAGGTGATGAGATCCAAGATAATAACTTTCCAGTATCGATGTTATGTTTTGTTATGTTTTGTTTAATTTCAACTTAGTAATAGTGTTACACAGACCAATTTCATCTAGTCAGTCCTCTGGTAGAAATTTTACAAGACTTGATTGCCAAATATTTGGTTGGTAATCATGAAGTTTTAATATATCTCCAGTGTCCTGGAAACACTGGTTGCATTGACCACAGTCACTTATTTTCTGACTTTTAAATTATAGTAATTGTAGGTTAGACTTGTTTTAGACTATTAAAAATAGTTGATGAAACAACATTTAATGGATCATTATAGATTGAATTGACTCTGCCAACAACCATCAATAAGACTACTGACCGAAATGTTATCAGCAAGACTTTGCTATTAAATTAATTAACACAGAGGTGATGGATCTATCTCATGAAATTCTTTGACTCCTTCTTCCTCCTTTCGATTTTAGTCCACTTTGTGGCATAAAGGGTCTTTTCTCACAAACATTATTGAATTGAATTTTACTTTTTCACAAATATTTCGGGTGTATTTTCTATTTTTTCAACAATGTTTATTTAATTAAAAAAATAAACTGTATCTGTAAATATTTCTCTTGCAGAAGGGCCTGTATTCTTCATAGGAATTGCAATGTCCTGAAGATGGTCCTATGGATGAACCACGCAAAAGACTGAAACATCGACACGCCAACCAATTTGTCTAATCTACTATTGAACCTATATGTTTATGAAAACTATGTCCAATGTATAAGCTGTTTTCATCAGGATTAAATTTGTAATGGGTTGTAATACATCTGTGATGATGATTAGCTAGTGTATAATCTTTAGTCCTATGTATTTTTTAGATATTTTTGTACCCTTAGATCTGCTAAACAAATTAATTTATACAAAGAAATACACCCTACTTTGTTTCCTCTGTTCTAAAGATGAATCAATAATTAAGTCACCTTAGTATTTCTTAGTCCAAATTCGTTTACTAGAATGCTAATTTGAGGGCATTCATAAATATTGTCTAAAAGAGATTCAATTGATTTTATATAATATCCCTTGTGGGCACTTTTACTTGATACAGTGTACCACCCAAGCACACAAGGGTATACAGGTTAACTCAATCTTTACTTTAGATATTAGCGCAGACTTTTGTCTGTGATTGGGTCACTTAACATAAGTGTTTTTTTGTTTATTAGCTTAGATCACCTCATTCAGCCTCCATATGTCGGAGGCCGAAACTCTTTCATATACAGAAGAATACATACTTCAGATAGCAAGTGGGCCCTCTCTTTTAGGGAAAAGGATCCTTCTATCCAACAACCATTTGAATCAGAACTTGCATAATTCGAAAGAACTAAAAAGAAATTAGTAAGAACAGAACTCCAATCAAAATTCCTAACAGATTGCCTTTATGCAAATATTATACCAACAGTCTTGCATATTATGAATATTCCAATCATTTTTATGGAAGATTAGGATTTCAAATTAGACTTCAGTTTTGCGGCAATGGACCTGGATAGTCCTTAGCATTGAGACTGCTCTCAAACACATTAAGGTACTTATAAAAGAGATAGAAACCTTAGATCAGTACCGATTCAACCATAACAAATTCCAAGGCACTCCTTGATAAGGTTGAGTCGTCAATCAAAGACATTGAACAATTTAATACACACAAGAAAACAGATAAATTACATGTAGATATTAAGAGATACAGTAAAGAAGGGACTTATCCCTACCTAAGGAAAGATTTCTATCAAAACTCTGGTCCAACCAATACTTTTGTTAAAAGGATTACGTTCTCTGACACTAACTCGGACAGAGATAGCGATCAGACCTCAAGTAGTTCATATCAATTAGATTACGATAACCAACCTTTTACTTCACATAAGGCTTTTTTAGGGCAAGCCAACAGAGGGCCAACTTCCCTCAGAAGACAACAGGGTGGAAGAAGAGGATGGTTTCTCAATCAGTACACTCCTGGCCAAAGTAAACGTTACATCCGCTACACAAATCTGGCATGACAACACAAAACTAAGTGACCTAACACGTAATTTAAAAAAGGCAAAAATAATTTACTACATTGCTGGCACGCAATTTACATGGCACAAGTATAGAGAACTCAATACTGAGTGCAAACATCTGCTATGGACACTTAAACAGAAGAATCCAGAGGAAGAATGGATCAAGATCCATGAGCTATCCAAGCATCACAAACATCTGCAGTTTTGGCAATATATTGCCTGGCTGGAAAACAACAAAGTGGATCAGGGTAACTCTGTTCGATGTATAGTTGAGTCATGTATCCACAATCTAAGACAAAGGCAGCACTCAACTTGGAAGCACAGTGGAATGCCTAGGCGAACGCACAAATGACGAAGATGAGCCCGTGCCAGAAGCCGTGAGTAAAGAACAAAATGGTCCAGGGGTCAAAAAGATAAGAAAAGACGGGGCATCTGGTCCCAATGGGTTACCGGGAGAAATGTTTAGAGAAGACCCG
Source organism: Triturus cristatus (assembly GCF_964204655.1). Classification (NCBI taxonomy): domain Eukaryota; kingdom Metazoa; phylum Chordata; class Amphibia; order Caudata; family Salamandridae; genus Triturus; species Triturus cristatus. Next base: position 910,857,729 of record NC_140588.1, read on the forward strand.
GCATTTTGGGGAGGAGTTCTATCTAACCTATTCACCGAATTTCGACTGCAAGCCAAGGTTCCAGACTCATGGCTCGGCTCATTTCTACAACCATTTTAAGAAAGGAGACAATGCAGAACCAAAAAAATATAGATTGATTGCTCTCCTGGACATCGAAGGGAAAGCCTATGTAAGCACCTTACTGGCAGAGTTGAATAGAGTTGAATGGGTGGATCGAAGATAAAGAAGATAAAGAAATTCTCCCCCATACCAAACTGGGTTTCACAAAGGAGGCCCAACAATTGACAACATAGTAGCTGTATTTAACTTGAACCAGCAAGCCAGCACTAAAACAAAAAAACAGTCTTTCCCTGTATTGTAGATTATTCAGCAGCTTCCGATGGGGTCTCTCGACATAAGCTTTGGATCAAGTTAAGTAACTGGCAATTCCCAGTAGGGTTCCTCAATGCCATTATCTCTCTATTTAGCAAAACGTGGATTAAAGTCAAGCTAGTAGATAACACAACAACAAAAAAGTGCTTCACAGACCGGGTCCTAAAACAGGGCTGCGTTCTCGCCCCTACACTTTTCAACTTATAGACAGCAGATTTAGGTAAGATGCTTCCAAATGCAAACCTTGCAAGACCCAAAATAGGCCCTACCAAGTTCCAAATATTGCAATATGCAGATGATCTAGTAGTGATGGACCGCACCAAAATTAGCCTATAAAGGGGTCTAAATACCTTAAACACCTATATTGAGACAAATATGTTATCCATAAATTCATACAAGACTGAAATAAGGATTTTTGGGCATTGCGAAAAAAAAACATTGCTTAAATGGAATGTCGACAGAGAGATAATTTCCACTACAAAAACCTGTAACTAGCTCAGCGATTCTGGAAAAGCGACTCTACTCTTACATAAAATGAATTCAAAAGTACAGTTGACAATTTATGCATTGTCTAAACTGCAAAGTCCAACGACAGTCCCAAAAAGAAAGGTAATACAATCCAAAATAAGCCCATTAGCGGGTTCGCACAGCAGGCTTTCCCAGGCAAATGGACAGCATATTAGAAAAAGCACAATGCCAGGCATATAAACACACATTCAAGCCACCAAAATACACCCACAATAGCTTGATTCACCTGTAGTTTGGATGGGTGCAACAAAACCAAGAATGCCTGGGAATGCATGCAAAATATAATTACCAAGTCTTTAAAGCTCCTATAGGAAGTGTGGAAGTGTAAAGAACATGTTAAAACCCATCTATAAAGGAACAACTAACCCATGGCAAATGTATATGCAGATAGCAGTGGAAACATTGGGTCTGGCAATACAGAATTGGGGACAAGAGGTCTAAACTATGTGGCTCATAAAAACACACGTAACAGACAAATTTACCAGTTGTCACGCAAAACAGACTTAGGTAACTACACAGCAGTGGGAGGTCTCCATGAGATGATTACATCACATATGGAGCAAAAAATACAGCCCTTCTTTAGAAAAGCATTGGGGAGAAAGGCTCTAAAAAATATTCAATGGGCCAGACTAGTGCCCCTTCCAATTAAAGAACTAAACCCAGGATGGAAATCCCTTGCTTTTATAACCAGGTGTAGAATCTTTAACTGCAAAACTGAATCACTGGTACATTTGGTGTGCTGTTGCCCTGGCCTGTCACAGTGTCGTCAGAAGCTTCTAAAACCGATGTGGCTATCCAAAGGAGCTCAGACTTGCAAAGAAGCGCTATTGGTTCTGTTCTCCTGTTCTGCACCGACAGACTTGGCCAAATTTGGGAGATACATGGATGAGCTGCGCATCAGACTTACAGAGAAAGAATGTTCGGAAGACACAGGAGGAGTTTAAACAGCAGCACACCATCAAATAAAAACATATTTGCTGTTAAATGTTTACATCATAGTTTTAAACGACACATGGCACCTTGTCACTTTAAATCCAGCGGTGTTCACATATCAAGAAGGCCAATATAGAGACTTTTTCTGTTTTATAAGTTGGTCGTACGATACACTTTGCTATTTTGATAAACATTTTCTTCTTTTAACCAGTACTGCTGCTTATTTAACGGTTTTAATATAAATAGTGTTTTCCTTACAACCGCAATCGGACAAAATTGTGTTTATGTGCTCTTTTAACAGATGTAAGATATATTGCAAATAATTTTAAGTAATTGTGCAATTAAAAAAATTCACTTCACTCCTGGCCAAAGACAGACCAGGAATCAACATTACATGGGGTGATGGAAAATCAAACAATGCTGATTTTCAATCTATCCTCACATATACTCTCAAAAGCAGAAACTTCTGTTCATCAGGACTATCTTTTGTACCTATGCATAAAAATGACCAATTTCAAACTAAAACAGAATTGCACAGATTCTTTCAAAATGTGCAACTTAAAAACTTCTTTGCACTTCAAGTATCTGAGCAACAAAGTGACACAACGGGTCTGCATAAACCCTCAAGTTTCTGTCCTTACATTCACATGATTGCAAAAGAAAGTTTGACATTTAAAAATGCTGTTCTAACTGAAATTGATAACTTGTTTAAAAATCCACAATATACAAAACACAGTGCATCAAAGGAAGAACAAAAAAGCACTTCAAACACTTCAGTCACTTCCCGAAACAATACTCAAACCAGCCGACAAAGGAGGTGGTATCGTCCTTTGGATTAGATTGTCCTATAGAGATAAAGTACTTAAATAACTATCAGTCACAGAAACCTATAGACGACTCCCGAGTAATCCAACAACAGAAATAAATAAATCAATCCAACAACTCAGTAAGAGAGGGCTTGAAGGTGGATGGCTTAGTGAGAAAGAAACTTCTTTTTTAAGCAACACTGAGCCCACGGTTCCAGCAATTTAAATTTTGCCCAAAATACACAAAAATTCTACTAATCCTTCTGAGCGACCTGTTGTATCAGAGTGTAGTTCCATTCTGAAAGCTCTGGCACAATATTCAGATTTTTTCATAAAACCTTATGCGATTGATATCCCAGTTTATAATAAAGACATGACATTAGTAATTAATAAGATCAAAAAACATCCATTGAATGCGGATGAAGAAGTACTAGTTAGTATGGATATTGAAAGCCGATACACTCTCAACAATATGTTCTGAGAATATCGGCAGAACTTCTTAACTTTAGACCATGACCTCATAATGTACCAACATCTTTTATCTTGGAATGGGGGCGCTAGAGGGCGCCAAACCAAGATGGCCGCACGCGAGTGAGGCTCCCGCCGGACCGGGCGATTTCGCTATCCTTTCCAGCATCCTGACAGCGTAATCCTCTGCCTCACCCCTACGGCTGGGTCCGCTGTGCCCTGTGGGACATTCCGGTGCCCGGCACGTCTGCGGGGGCGGCCGGAGTGCCCCGATATCCTCTATTGTTGTTCCGAGCGGAGGGGAGCTTTCATCCACGGCCTGCACCTGACGGGGGACTCTGCACGCGAGCCCGGTGCTGCGGGGCCTAAGCGGCGTGGACGGATCCCGGTCCCCAGAGCTGGTAGCTGAAACGGATGATCATCGGCTGTCCCCGCCATTACGAGGAGGTCTCGGAGGAGGTAGGCGGGGAACCCCTCTGTGACCTGGGCGCCCTGTGGGTCCTTCCCGCCCGCTGCTCCCTGCATCTGCCGGAGCCTGCGCCCGAGCCTCGGGTTGGCGGGCTGGTAGTGTCGCTGAGGGGCTGTGCACGCCTTGGACTGCTGCGGCTGACTGGGGGGCAGAGATAACCATTATAGCTCCCCTGCCTGTGTGGACGCCTGCCCGGGCCTGGCTGCGGGGACGCACTTGGAGGGGCCTGAGAACGTCGACCTGCACGGTGCATCATACATCGTTTGGCCGGCGGGGTGGACCGAGAGGCCGGAGCGTTTGCTGTTGCCCCCCCGCCGCTGTGGTGAGAGGCGGGGGCTGTGATCCTTCGGTTGCGAGGAGTGTGCGCCCGTGACCACATCCGACTGACTGCAGACCTGGGGTCGGGGCCGCCTGCGGTGGACCACGCTGTGGGGCCGCTTGGAGCGGGCGGATCGTGACCCGGACATCCCCCCTCCCCCCCCGCTGCCATACAGACGCTTGCTGCGGTCTACTACGGGCCTGGGGGCGCTGCCTCGTGTGACCCGGCCGGGGTGGGCCTGGCTGTGGGGTTCCCCCCCCTCCCTGATTGATTGACCGGCCGCGGGCGGGGTGCCCTGGGGGGGCCGGTGGGACCGCGCCCCTAGTGGCCGTGCTCCTCGGGGTGGACCTGGGAGTTGCGTCGGCCCGATTTGCACACGCGGATTGGCCGGTCCCGAGCGGGCCCCCCGCGGGTCCCGGTGGTGCGTGCTCTCTCCTCGACTGCGCTGGCTGCGGGGTGAGCGGGGAAGGTCGGATTCCTGGCATCATGGGGCGCAAAGACGCTAAGCAGTCCAAATTGCCGTTTGAAACCCAAAAAGCCCCCGCGTCGTCGCCCGAGCCTGGCCCCTCCGCCGCCGGCCCTCCGGACGAGGACTGGAAATCTCTCCTGCTGGGATTGAAACAAAGCCTGTCTACCATAGACTCCAAGATTGACAACATTACTACCAGGTTGGATGGTGTGGTTGCCAAACTGGACCAGCATGACGCCCGCATAAAGGAGACTGAGGACAGGATCTCCACACTGGAAGACGGCGCCACATCTGCGGACTGACATATGACACAAATGGACCGACTTCTCAAAATAATCGCCGACAAGAACGAGGACCTAGAAGCGAGGTCCCGTCGCAACAACGTTCGCATCCTTGGCCTTGCGGAGACCACCAACACTGGGAAAATGGAGGTCTTCATCGAGAACCTGGTGGCTGAACTGTTTGGTAGAGAGTCCTTCTCCCCGCACTTCATCGTGGAGAGAGCCCACAGATCCCTTGCCGCCCGTCCCCCTCCTGGCGCCCAGCCGCGGCCCATCATCGCGCGTTTCCTCAATTATAGGGACCGGGATGTGGTGCTCAGACGCTCGAGAGAGATGGGAACAGTGAGTTACTGCAACACTACGCTGTCCTTCTTCCCCGATTTCACCGCATCTGTGCAGGAAGCCCGTCGGAAATTCACTGGGGTTAAGAAAAAACTGCAGGCCCGTGAGATTCCGTACGCGATGCTGTACCCTGCGAAACTGAAAATCTCGCACCGTGGCAAACAACTGTTTTTCCAGCAGCCGCAGCAGGTGGAGAACTTCCTCAAACAGCATAGGAGGGACTCAGCCAAAGAGGGCGCGGAGCCGCGGCGCTCTCGATCGTCCTCGCCGACGGAGCAGCTGGACTGAATGAGTTGGGGGGATGCTCCCCTTGGCTCGCTATGTTGCCGCGGCTGGACTTGCCCGAATGGGCCAACGGCACTCCTGGTGAGGTACTTCTTTGTTTTTTCAAGAACATGTCACTTGAACTATCGCTGTTATACTATGTGCCCGGTCGCCCACCTCCGTCCCATACTGGGGCCCTGGAGTATTTCTGGGTCCTCGTGGGTGTAAGTAGGGAGGTGGTTGGCAGGTCTGGCGCCCCTAGAGTTCGATCCCCCAATGGGCGCACCCCATTACGCCCCTTTCCTCATTAAGGCAGGGGTGGTTACTGCCATTGTTCTGGTTGTTACGTTGGGTTTGGTGGGGGGGGGAAGGGGATGGGAGGGCAAAGTGTACCCGGCCAGTTGGGGTTGCCGGCGTGGGTGGGTTGCTGTTCCGACTTTCTCCTGGGTTTATCGATGACTCCGGACAGGGTATGAAAAGTCGAGTGGATGGGTTAAATAATTGGGACCTAGGTTTGACATGTGATGCTGAGTGCTATGTGCAATTACGTGCTATGAATACATGCCACATATACCTTCATCCGGGTGAATGGGGGACCTAGCTGACACGCGCCCTGCGCCTAACTTTCAGCTGCTCTCCTGGAACGTACGCGGATTAAATGACCCAAGGAAGAAGAGGCAGGTCTTGAGTTACCTGACCAGGCAGGGAGTGTCCGTAGCCATGCTCCAGGAGACACACATAAAACCAGGTGGGACTCCCTCCTTTGCATCACGATGGGCTGATAGTAGGGTGTTCTCGTCTTACTCGAGTTACGCGAGGGGAGTGACCATTCTAGTGAGACGCGGGGTAGGGTTTACACTTGCGGGGGCCGAAGTGGATCCTGGCGGGAGGTACTGCATGGCGAGGGGGACATTGCACTCACATACAATGCTGTTTGCGTGTTACTATGGCCCTAATACGGATGACCCGTCCGCGCTCCTCACTATGTGGGGCAGGATTCAGACCCTAGGAATATCCCACATCCTACTGGGGGGGGGGGTTTCAACACTGCACTCAAACCTGCAATGGACAGGTCACGCCCGCAGGCATCGCATTACACAAACACACAGCGCGCGTTGGTAAACATAGTGGATGAGCACCACTTAGTTGACGCTTGGAGGCATTGCCACCCCTCGCTCCGGCAGGGCACGCACTACTCCGCAGTGCATTCCACTTGGGCACGTCTTGATTACATGTTCCTGTCGCCCGGCCTCTCTCCTTGGTTGGGCGAGGCGCTTCATCTCTCCCGCACATTCTCGGACCATTCCCCTGTCCTGCTGTCCATACGTATTCCCCTTGAGGTATCTCCGTACCTGAACTGGTGCTTAAATCCTGCGCACCTCACGGACCCCGTGTTTCAGGCGGAACTAGAGCACGACATAAAAGACTTTTTTGAGCGTAATATTGATTCCGTATCTAGCCTCACTACTGTTTGGGAGGCGTTTAAAGTCACCGTAAGAGGTTGGTGCATAGCTAAGGGGGGAGGTGTCCTTAAGTCTCTGCGCGGAGATCTGCGCAGGCTGGAGAGTGAACTCCGTGAGCTAGAGCGCGAAATGGAACGGAACAAACGGGGGCCTGACACGGCGGCACAGCTCCGAGAGAAACTCAATGAATACACGGAAGCTGCTGCCAAAGAAAGCAAATTTCTGGGGCGACCCTTTGTCTCTAGGGTGTATGGAGAGGGTGACAGGCCGGGCATGGCGTTGGCCTCCGCAGTTCGCCCCCCCAGGTACCATAACTACGTTACCTCCCTGCTTGATGAACAAGGCACCCCACAGCGGGATCTTGCTGCCCAACTCAAAGTCCTCACAGACCACTACACTAAACTTTACACATCCCACAGGACTACACCGCTCGTACTGCATGAGTACCTTGACGACACTGCGCTTGCGTGGCTGGGCCCATCCCAGCAGAAGTTCCTTCATCACGAACTAGAACTAGATGAAATAACAGACGCCATAATGGCCATGAAGTCGGGCAAGGCGCCGGGATCGGACGGGTTACCGGTTGATTTTTACAAGGCCTTCAAGCATGTGCTGGCCCCCATTCTACAGCAGGTGTACTACTCTGCGCTGGAGGTGGGTGCCCTGCCTGCCACGATGCGAGAGGCACTCATAACGTCACTGTTGAAACCTGGTAAGCCACCGGAACACTGCGACTCGTACAGGCCCCTTTCGCTATTAAACACGGACGTTAAGATTTTGGCGAAGGTCCTAGCAACGCGTCTTAACCTTCTGATGGAGCGCCTCGTCCTCCCGGACCAGGCCGGGTTTGTTCCCAACCGTGCGACTTCCCACAACCTGCGCACGCTACAGGCGGTGATGCAGGATATTGAGCCTACGAGTGAGGCTGCCGCGGTTTTTCTTGACGCCACCAAGGCGTTTGATTCCTTGGAGTGGGATTACCTTCTGGCCTTGTTGGAGCGGATGGGCATGCCATTCAATTTCCTAGATTGGATACGGCTGTTGTACCGCCAACCTCGAGCAGCGGTCCTGCTCAACGGTGCCCGCTCCCCCCCCTTCGCGATCCACAGGGGTACCCGACAGGGGTGCCCTCTCTCCCCGGTTCTGTTCGCAATCGCCATAGAGCCCCTGGCGGCCAAGCTTCGGCAGCATCACAAACACCGAGCTCTCATTTATTCAGAGCGCCAACTACTCATTGCCCTATATGCAGATGACATGACTCTATATGTGCATAAGCCGCAGGAACACCTGAACCCTCTGCTGCGTGAAGTCACCAAATTCGGAGCCATCTCGGGGATACAAATCAACTGGGCAAAGTCGGCTCTGTTCCCCTTGACTGACAACACCACGCAGTTTCCTCTAGATTACCCCCTGGTGTGGGAATCGGCCGAGATAAAATACCTGGGCATTCAGGTGGCTAGAAATCGGGAGGCCCTGATTAGAGCCAACTACGGGACTGTCATAGACAAACTCACGGACAACGTTACTCGGTGGATTCGCCTCCCGCTGTCAATGGCGGGTCGGACCTCGCTGATAAAGATGGTGGTTCTTCCCAAACTGTTGTACCTCTTTACCAACATACCGTACAGCCCTGGCGCATGTTTCTTTCGTGCTCTCGACTCCCAGTTGTCGAGACTTATCTGGGTTGGGAAGCAGGCCAGACTTAGCCTGCGGACCCTCATGTTGCCTTATCACCAAGGGGGGTTTGATGTACCCAACTTTCGACGATATTATGACTGCGCACAGGGCCACTTCGCGGCCTACTGGTTCCACCCCCCTCCCTTTATGGCGCACCTGGCAGTTGAAGTTGGGTATATGAGGCCAGAGCAACCCTCCGGATATTTATACACGATAGCACGCACAGAACATAGAGACCCCACCACGGTCGACTGCACGGTCAATGCCTGGAAACGATTGACAGGATATATGGACGTGAAATTCCTATACTCACCCCGCATGGCTCAGGCGAACGATCCCAGATTGAGTGTCACCCGTGAGGAGATTGGCCGTAGGCTGCTCATAAAACTCGCGATTCACACTTGGGGGGATTTATACCACCAGGGGAGTTTTCGTACGGCGACGCACTTCTTTGGGGACAATACTCCTTCGGTTATGGATACCTTCATTTACGTTCGGCTTCGGCAAAATATCAGGGCTGTCACGCCTGACTTTCCGGATGAGCCAGATACCGTGGTGCCGCTACATGCTCTGTTGCAGAAGGGAACGCCGTCACACGTGGTCTCCATGTTATATAAACACGCGCAGGCGGCCCCGTCTCCCCCCCCTCTCAGTGCACGCGCCAGCTGGGACACAGATCTGGGGGAGCCACTGTCGGATGATCAGTGGGAAGAAAGTTGCTCTCATACCAATGCGGTGACAGGTAATGCTCGCCTTAGGCTAGTTCACTTTAAATTTCTACATCGCCTCTACTTTACCCCTGCCAAACTGCACCGATTCGGACTCCGGGACAATGATCGCTGCCTACGGTGCAGAAGGCCAGGAGCAGGCTTCATGCACCTAGCATGGGCGTGCCAGGCCGTGGCCGCCTATTGGGTAGCGGTGTTTGCTGCTCTCTCTGACATGATTGGGGTAAACATTGCGCCTTGCCCTAGGATAGCCCTGCTGGGTCACTCCAACCCCGCTGTTAAGACACACCGGAAATCTTTCGCGCTGGGACTCCTGCTGGCTAAGCGCCACGTCGCGTGCCGGTGGGGACGGGGGCGAGCGCCTAAATTCAAAACCTGGCTGGACACGATGACAACTTGGCAGGAGCAGCTGCATAGTTATTCAGACCTTTTACCACACAAGTCGTGCCCCAGGGACCTTTGGGGCCCCCTACCTGCGTATCTCCTTCGTGCACAGGTTCCAGACGCATCCACTGCTGACGCGAATAGTGACATGGTGATGTGCAGCCGGCCTTCCATGCTGGCTCCAGCGCCCCCTCCACTGACAACTGACATTGTCTGATCCCCTCCCCTTCCTCACCCCTCTTGCTTCCCATACATAAGGGCTTGCGTTCCGGGTACGAATGGCAGGGCTACACACGTCCCGTGGAGCATCCGCTGACACGGGTTAGTGGGGTGGCGGACCTTCCGCCCCCCCTGGGAATGGAACGTGGCGGAGTCCACCCCGGGATGGCATAACATACACGGCACTACAGGCAGTGGCTTCATGGCGCGTTTCTTACTTGGGTCAGTACCACATCCTCCCAGAGCATTAGATGGGTCTGTGGGGCGCAGGGCGTCGCGACGCTGCTTATCGACTGCATTCCATGATGGGAGGTAATGCCCTCACAGCACCACGCTGCACTACCTTTGTATACCTCATACTGTGTATAGAGGGCAGCTTCTGGGAGGGAACAGACCATATTGCACTTGTTTTGGGTTTGTTACTAAAGTTAAATGAAACCTCAGGTACCTCATGCTTGAATACCACTTGCGGATACGCCTACTTACTACTGCATTCTTCAACAGCTCAACTCCCAATACTACGCGGCCGGCCCGACTGGGTTGTAGGCGACATGCTGTGTACTGTAGTCGATGCTTTTCAACCTGTGCTTCTTGATTCTTGCACTACACGTTGTCGCTGCCGGCCTGTTCATTCAGGATGTAGGCGTAGAGCTGTGTGCTACTTTTTCAGGATCAATAAAGGTTTTGGAAAAAAAATAAAAAAAAAAATAATCTTTTATCTTGGAATGTACAAAAATACCCCTTTGTAAAAATGTATTTCTATTTGAGAATGACTTTTATGAGTAAGTGAGGTGTCGCAATGGGAGCAGTTTTCACCCCAGATATTGTGAACATCTATGTATCGTGTTTTGAGACAGGATTAATTGAATGTAGCGCCAACCCTTACTGAGAGAACATCACAAAATGGATAAGATACATTGATGATATTTTTCTAATATGAAGAGGAAATATAGAGAATCTATTGACTTTCTACCTACGGATTAATTATTTAAACCCTCATCTAAAGTTCACGATTGAATATTATCACCAACATATGAACTTCTACGATATCACAGTGAAGGTTGATGTCAACAAACTTTACACAACACTGTTCACGAAAACCACAGCGACAAATACACTATTGAAATATAATAGTCATCATCCGCAGGCCCTAAGAGATGGGCTGCCATTCAGACAATTTCTTCAACTCTGAAGAAACTGTTTGAAAAAAGAGGATTACTTCTTAGAAGCACACACATTGAGAGAAAAACTGAAAGCTCGAGGATGTCCCTCCAAACTCCTCAAAAAATCACTTAAACTAGCATGGTATAATGACAGAGAGGCTCTTCTCAAAATAAGAAAAAAAACAACAGAATGATGCTTGGTATGCGTTTCTACTTTCGGGACATTATCTAATAAAATCAAAAAATTAATTTGAAAACAATGGAGTCTCCTAAGAGGGTTACCAGAGTTTAAAGAAAAACTTATTTTTGCCTTCAAAAGAGAGTCTGACCTGAAAGACAGACTGGTACACACCTATGAGCCACCATCCAAACCAACAATGCAAAATATCTTACAGTTACCACCAGTCATTAGCCACTTTAAGTGCAACATGTGCGTTGCGTTTACTACAACTAAATGACAAACAGCTGCAACATGAACGGACAACTTTTTGAAGTTAAACATTTTTCCAATTGTAATACCTGTAACGGTGTGTACTGCATTGAGTGTCCCTGTGGCCTATACTATTTAGGAAAACACAGCAGATCAAGAAGTGTATAGTACAACATCAGTCAAGGATACGCTGTAAAGTTGAACATGCCCCTATGGTTGAACACTACATACCCCAGAAACACACAGAAAAAGACATGTCTTGGTGGGTTATAGATGTTGGAAACCCAACGTTAGATTGTCAAATATTGACAATGTTCTTACCATAAAAGAAAATCGCTGGATATGCAAAACTGGTAATGTAGCAAAAGGCCTTAATTCAGCGGTGGAATGGCAATGATTGGCCCTCAAACTGTAAATGCATTCGAAGTGCCATGATACCATTCATAAAAAACAGTGACAATTGATATTCTGTAATTGTTGACTATTTGACAAATCTGTCAGTATATAAGAGATGACTACAATATATGTAATATGAAATTGAAACCCAAAGGACATTGTATTTAGAGAACATAATTGTAAACTTGGGTCATCAATGAACCATGTGCTCTCCTAATCATGTACTTTATTGTTCGTTAGATATTGAAGGATATATGACCTAGCGATCGACGAATTTTATACACCATTGTTGTTCTTTACATTCTGTAACAGATGACGATTTCACAAAAGTGACGATATTAAACAAACGTTTTTGATATATGTTTTTTGATGTTTAAAACTTTAATACTTTGTACTTTGAACACATAATTGTGAGTTCTGGGTTGTTATTTGATACCTGTTTCCTTGAGTCTTGCATTGCTGCTCATCTAGTGATGATTGATATGTGAACAAACAATAAGAATAATGACAAATACTTCCTTTGTCACCGGGCTCCTACTGACTCTTGCACAGAATTAACAAACTGTTCCCTTCTTATACTCTTTCCTCTTCTTCAATATATAACTAGAATGTTGAACACAGATAAAACATTGTTGAAGGATTGTTCTGACCTTAATTTACGGATAGACCATGGACAACCACACCGCTTTCATTTATTTTTAGGATTAAGTTGATGAAAAAACAGACAGGTGTAAGATTGACAAATATAAACTATTTAAGATTCATACATATTGAACGGTTTTGGATGAATATCGGTTCACTTGTCTTATTTCTAAGACCTGAATCTTTGACATGATATATATTCACATAAATTCCATTTAACTTAGATTGGCAACATCATCAATACAAAAGGGTGCGAATCACGTAATTATTTACTACTGTGGCCCTACTCTAAGATGGCCGCCATGATTGTACGCTCACAAAGCGTCTCTCCAATCCATCAGTATATTTCTCCAGATTTTACCGTGGACAGCCAAACGCAGATGATACGCCGTGTAGACACGTAGATCAGGGATGGCATTCTAAAAGAGTAAGTAAGTTTAAATCTAATTTGATTTAGGTTAAAATAATGCTACGTTAACTTTAAACACCTAGGGTCATTCTACCCTCTTGATGTTTTGTTTCATCTCTTCAACAGATATATTTTAATATCACTCGATACAAAGATTGTTTTCACAACACACTGGCGAGAATATGCTTTGGACAAACTGAGTAAGACTTTTATTTTCTTCATGTATTTAGTGAATGCTTCTAAGATCATACAAATAGATTCACATACATTAGGACAAATTAATCGATATACCTCTGGATTCGGTGATAAGAACTAAGATTGAACCTCTCATAAGACACAGTGCTCAGATAGGGGCTGTAGGGATGGGCATATTCTCCATGCACGCTGTAATGCAGCCTGCATTGAGAAGTGGTACGTGCGCATGACTGGTTTGGTCGGCCCTCATTGCGCACTTAGGAGTGGACAAACGGCTCCTCCCCTGCCCTGCACTGTGAGCAGAGCAGCCCTGCCCACCCACACGCCCGCAAAGCAAACATAAAATGATAATAACTTAAAATTATTATAATTTTATATTGCTTTCTAATGCTCAAAAGGAGTGGGGTGGGGTGACACTCCTCTGCCATAGCAGAGGAGCCACCACTGTCGACACTTGCCCGAAAAGCACATAAGTTCCCTCTTTTCTGAAAAGGTATCTCTCCGAGGATCAACTAGAGAGAGAACCCTTTGATCATTTTACCTAACTTTTGCTATCTTAGCTATCTGCTGCCTTTGCAGCTTGAACAGTAGTCTACTCCTGGTTTTTGCTTTTTTTTTATCTCCACCTTTAATACTCTCGCCTGGAACTTGCATTTAAGTTTGAAATAGGTCCTCATATAGTCTAGCATTATCTTCAACAGGGGCATAAAAGCTGATAAATGTAAACCATACTGAGGAAACAGAGCAATTAACCCAACACCAGTGACCCTGCGTGCCGCTTGCCCAATCATGGACTACTGCATTCAGACTTCATGGTAAAAAACAGCAACACCCACTATTCCCAGCCCACTTCTCAAATATAGAGAGCTTTACTAGCTTTCCTGACGGAATACGGGGTTCCTGCAATAGCACTACAGATGGGATACACTTCTCTAACCAGGCTTCAATAGCCTGCATTTGCTTTCTATTATTTAGCCCTTTAGTATTAAATGAAACAATCTTTAGTGCATTCCTTGGAGTTTCTTCCTCCCTCCTTTTTCTATCACTGAACATGTACACTAAAAGTGTTTAAAATGCAAAAATGTGCCTTAAAGTGCATCAAAGCACCAAAGTGCTTCTTTTGCTTGCTAAAGATCAGCAGCTCATACACATACCCACACCACATTTTTGCTGTTTCCCTCCCCTTCCAAAAGTGCTTTACCATCCCTAAAATTGCAGAAAAGTGCCCAGAAGTGCTTTAGTGCCTCATACCCTTAACAGTACATTCCCAAATCTGCAAGAGACATCCCTAAATGCTCAAACAGTCTGCAGCCATTAAAGTTCATAAGCGTCGGCTGTACCATCCCTTCCTAGTTTGGACTCCCTGGTTAATGGGCCTATTCTTCCCTGATTTAACTGCTCTGGATCTAATTTTTTACTGCTCCACAACACCGCCCCCAGCACGCCCAATCCTTGCCCCATTCACCCCCTTCCTCATGCCCTGGTGGGATTCCACCCTCTCTTTCACACCTTGCATCCCTCCCCATGGATATTGGCACCATGTCACAGAACTAACTTAAGACAAAATCCTAAACTTACTACCATTTACTCATTTTGGTATTCACAGAAAGCACTTACTCATTTTGGTATTCACAGAAGGCACTTACTCATCAATGAGTAAGTGCCTTCTGTGAATACCAAAATGAGTAAGTGCCTTCTCTGAATACCAAAATGAGTAAGTGCCTTCTTTGAATACCAAAATGAGTAAGTGCCTTCTGTGAATACCAAAATGGTAGTAAGTGTAGGATTTTGTCTTAAGTTAGTTCTGTGAATCGGGTCCAGAGTGCCTAACTCCCCAGCTTTTTCCCTCCATATCTATTACACTGCGATCTAAATTTTCCAAACTAATTCATTGTTTTCAAAAACATAGCACCTTCCCTAACAGCTCAAAATATTTGAAAAGTGCCATTAAACAATGCTTTGAGGGACTCATTTGCAACTTTTTGTTGCAGGGTAGCGCCACAAGACGTCTTGTTGCTCAGCACTGCATCAAGAGGAAAGGGCAGGAATGCGCTGTATTAATGAAATACGGCGCATTCCTGTCCTTTCCGCCTGTGCAGGTACACAAATTGGTGCCTGGTGCCCATACAGGCACCCTTGCACCATTGTGCAAGGTTGTCTGTTTTGTTGGCACAATTGTTTTTGTGCAGGGAGGGACACCTTCATAACATAAAGTTATTTCTCCTCGTTATGCATCCCCGGCACAGTTTTGACGCATTCCCAGGTTTACAGATCCTTGAAAATCTGGGGATGTGTCAAAACCAATGGGTGTTGCATGGGGAAACCCACAGCAATGACCAAGGAACACCTCCTTGGCGTAGAGTAAGACTACGCAGTGCTATGCGCTGCCTTGCCTCACTCCATATAATATGAGGCCATTGAAAGCTGAGCAGGGTCGTTTTGCGTCACCTCATGGATATGATTGAGAGGGTTGCGCCACCAGAGCGTCATAAAAAGTGAAGCTCCAATGGCACACTCCTCTTGCATATGAGTCCCTGACTTTAGAGAGTTGTATTATGGAGGCCTGTGCCCCGGCTGCTTGAAGCCTTGGAATCATGCTTTTAAATTATAGTCCTGGGATACTTGGCTTGGCCTACAATCTGAGCTGGGGCTCTATGAGCCTTCATAATTGTCAAATCTTGATTATGAGTTGGAATCACATGAGTCTTAACCAGGCTGTTCAGAAAAGGTATACAACCAGCAGCATCATCTCTAATTCCCATTATTGGTAAATTAGATCTCCTAGCATGATTCTCCATTTTCACCTGTTTCTTTTTAAGCCAAGATACTTCCTTTTCCAGATTGTCATTGGCTTCTTCAAGGAAATGGACCTTATCCTCACACTCAGATACTCTTTGATCCATCTCCTTTAGCCTAGTAGAGAGGCTCCCCAATTGTACACACACCAAGTCTAACCTAACCATTCTTTCAATTCATCTGCCACCTTTGCTTGTGGTAAGGGCTCCAGCTGCTCTTCTTGCTTTGGAATTGCAGAGCCCTGAGTGCCAGGGGCATCAGCATGGACATCGTCCGTTCTGAAAGTTTTCTTATGCGAGTCCCGTATCCAGCCCTAGGCCTTGAAGAGCTTCGCCCTGGCTCCACCCCATGATGTTAACTGGGCTCTTGGTGCTACTCCTACTGGTCTGAAATAAGGGGTGCATGCCTCCTCCATCAGAGTTGTGAAAGAGTAAACCCCCCTCTGACCTGCTTTCCTAAGAGACATTACACGAGATTCCCTGAACCACCTCTGCTCCCTCAGCAGCCTGCTCTAGCTGCTCTCACTGCTTTGTCTGTGCTTGTTGTGCCTGCATTTCAACCACTGCACAAGTTAAGGAGGCAGGGTCCCACTGAGGCCCGGTTCTAGCGGGTGGGCCGGGTGGGCCAGGCCCACCCAAACATGAGCCTGGCCCACCCAAACAGGTGCCTTGGCCCTCGCAGTGAGGGCTTGAAGGCAGGCGCGCAAAGCACACGTCGTGTGTGTCAGCCCGGGCCGAGACAGCTTCCCGGGCGCGCACAAACACACAGACAGTTTTAGAGATTATCGCAGCCGCACCGAGTACTTCACAGGTCTTTCAAAGACCATTTACATGTTAACGAGTCTTTGTTTATTTTCTCACCCCTTCATCTCCACATGGCAAAGGCGACAATGTTCTGCTGCGTGGATATTTCTTTTTCTATGCAGCGCAGGAGAAAATAAGTTTGTTTATTCCTTATACCTTTCCTGACCCCTGCAGCAGCTTATCACATCAGGCTGTGACACAAAGTTTGACTAATGGAGTAGGTTGTTTTTCTTTTTAAAGTATGCACAGGCCCAGCAGGACACATACTTAGTGTGTGCTTCATTTAAACAGTTTTTATCATTATCATGGCCGATGCAGGACAACAATAAGACAATACAAAATGCCCAGATAACAATGGTGATTAATGATCCTGCTGGAGAGCAATCATTTGTCTGTTAGTAGTTTTTAAATGCAGATAAACTGTATTTTATGTGGAAGCTCAGTGGGTTACTGCCTTTGTCACAGAGATCCTTGTGTTACTTGCAGTTCAGAAGTTACAATCCTAACATAGGACAGTGACCTATGAACTGCCATCAAAGAGCTGCATACAAACATGAATGGTATAGTTAGAACTTCGCTTTCTTTTTTTGTGATATAGTTAGAACTTCCCCAGTCTTTCATTATTCTAATATTGCTAAAATGAGTATGTTTGGGCAGATATACATTATCAGTAAAGCCAACCCCCCGACCACTGGGGTATGCTTTAAATTCTGTGTTTGTGCTTTTCCAGACCTAACCCTCTTAAAACATACTGCCCACCAGTATGGATGACATGTCATTCATACACCTTGTAATCCTCATTGGCTTATGTGACATTCCCTGTAGACTGATTTACATACTTGTATGATTCATTGTCTCTGTATAATGTGTGCGTGGTGTAAAGTACTGACACACACTACACTGATATGAGTAGCGCTGTGCAACAAACGAAATGCTTATGAGAGACGGGCTACATAAAGATGAGGGGCACTGTTGGAGGGTGGCTGTGAGGGAGTGTGAGGAGGAGGTCATGAGGGGGATGGGCTACAGAGAGATGAGGGGCACTGGTGGAGGATGGCAGTGAGGGAATCCGAGGAGGTCACGAGGGGGATGGGCTACAGAGAGATGAGGGGCACTGGTGGAGGATGGCAGTGAGGGAATCCGAGGAGGTCACGAGGGGGATGGGCTACAGAGAGATGAGGGGCACTGGTAGAGGATGGCAGTGAGGGAATTCGAGGAGGTCACGAGGGGGAGGGGCTATGGGGAGATGAGGGGTACTAGTGGAGGATGGCAGTGAGGGAATCTGAGGAGGAGGTCAATAGGGGGGGCCATGGAGGGATGAGGGGCACTGTTGGAAGGTGGTAGTAAAGGGTATTTACGGATAAGAGGTTATTGGTGCCCTGTCATGGCCTTTCTGTTTTTGTTTATTTAATTAGCAGTCGGGTCATAAGGGCTACTGTGGAACATACTTTAAAGTGCGTGCTAATTATATTTACTGCTATATTCAATGTTTTAAATTTGAAGGTGATTTTACTAATGTTTTTACCAGGAAAAATGAAAGTGGGGTCCGATGGTGCCTGATATGGGGCTGGGGCCCAAAGTCAGCTGTGAGATAAGGTGCACTGGTGAGGAGTAGTGGATAATCAAGCCTGTAGGGGAGTGCGCTGCAGAGTCCGGGGTCAGGTGGAGGTAGTAATGAAGAGGGATTCTCCCTGAAGGCTCGCACAGAGGGAGCCTGAGTAGTGTCAGTTGCCTGAAACTCCCACCTCAGAAACCTCCTCTTCCCATCAAAGGAACATTACATGGAAAAAACACTTTTTGCGAGTGATAATATTTAGAAAGAGATTTGGAAAAGAGGGCATTTTACTGGGCCTTGTAAGACTAAGAAGAGATAAAGGAGGACCCTAAAGCAGGCCTGCCTAGACATATATGCGACAAATCGAGAGCACAATGGCCCACCCAAATGCACCCTTGGCCCACCCAAATAAAAATTCCTGTAGCCACTTATCTGGGACCCTGCCCCCAACTAAATTGCCACAGTGTCTTGGACCCTCACCGCCTCTGTGCCCTAGGTGGATGCATTCTTAAACTTTGTAAAAGGAATGACCTTATCTTCTTTCATGGCAATATGGGCTGCACATGCAGCTGCTGTAGCCTTGGCATGCCCCACCGTGGTTTTCTGTGCACTCCTTAGTGCGCCCAGAGATGTTTCCTTCTTCTCGTAAGAGTGCTTTAATGTCTCCAGTGGTTTAGATAATTTGTCCAGCATTATCTTGAGACCCCTTTATCATTCAAGTTGTGGATAAACTAACCGCCTAGGAGGGCTCTAGATTCAAACAAGTCAATAACAGTCACCAGATAAGGCACAGTAAAAAAAAGCCAAGAGCAGAAGTTCAAGGTGAGAGAGAGTATACTCCAGGCAACATAGAACAGTCAACAACCAGGCAACATTCCAAAAATTCTAAAGGGGGAGAAAACCAACGCTCTCTACCTGGCATCGCTGTGAGGTACGCTACAGTGCCGCAAGGTTGCTGCTCCTTTGAGCCACTCTAGAAATGCCTCGGTGCATCACTCTGTTATAGCATGCCGTCTGGTTCAAAACTCAGTTATTCTCCAGTCCAATGCTAAACGGGGGCCGCCGAGTAGTCAGAGCTACTGAGAAGCCACTAGAAAGGTGCTGCAGCTACCATCAGATGCAGAAGGCACGGCGGTTAAACCCGCAGCAAAAGCAGTACCATCGGGCAGCCACCCGTGGGCACCATCGCCCGCTGCCCGATTGGAAAGCACAGGGCGTAGCTGGAGCCGGAAAGTCAGGAATTAGGGGACACACTTAGGCTGCAGCATCATCCAGTAAAATGTGTGTATACACTATTTTAGTTATTTTTTTTATATCCAACTTTGTTTTTATTTAGAAGAAGAGGTGAGCTCAAAGTACACAGCTGTGTGCCTACAACCATCCTGGCCGGCAGCGAACAAAATCAAATTCCATTTTACAAAGGCCTTACAGCCTAACATATCGCACATTTTCCCCCCTTCCAATTCACTGCCTTCAGCGTGTCATACTCCGGAGGCCCACCACCCCACATCCCATCCAAAGCCTCGTGTATGCCCGATGCGGGGGCGGATAAGGCAGGTGTACCTGGTGGTGCCCGGTAATCTCCGACACGAATCTCGCAGCTGAGGGCAACCCTGTCGCTAAGCCGGGGCTGCAGCGCGCTGCGCGTGTACACAATGTATGAGGTAGCTCGTGTGTGGCGGTGTAGCGCCCCGATGTAAGCGCGCAGGGTCGGAAGGGGTTGGATAGAGGCGCGTCGCGCCGCCGCGTTGGGTTATCAAGGCCCTATTAACGCACTTAACCTCTACACGTCCTGAAGGCAGGACAAACTTAAGTAGACAGAAAGCGGGGGGGGGGAAGTGGCGGGGGGAGGGGGGAGGGCGGCGGGGGAGGGGGAGGCAAAACGGCAGTCCTCGCAGCGGTGTGGAGGGGGAGGCCCAGGTCTAAGGGACGCAGCACGTGGGGAAGCATGCCCATACCATGGGAGGGTCCGGCCCCGGCAAGCCCACCCGCATCTAGGAACCCCCCAACGTCGAGGGTGTCAAAGCCCCCGGCCGTGTGAGAACCTCAGAGCGCGTCTGAGATATCTCGTCATCGAACAGTTTCAAGGCCCGCAGTCTCGGCGGTTTCATTCGCGCGTGTTCTATCCTGCCCAAATGGGCCACCAAGGGAGACCAGAGGGTCTTAAACCTGGTGTCTCTAAACTGAAGGCGGGCTGTAAGCAGTTCCATCGCCAGTACCTGCCAAAGACGAGTGAACCACACGTTGACGGACGGTGGCTCCGCCTTCTTCCAGTACACCGCCACCGTTTGCTTTGCAGCGCCTAACATATGAAGGCTCAGATGCCAATCGCGGCCTGTCATTGCCCTTCGCGACGTCGGCCGAAGGCCCAAAATAATCGTGAGGGGGTCCTCTGGCAGGGGGTAACCAAGCACCTTCTTGATGTGGCTGAGGACTTCCTTCCAATAGGTAGTCAAACTCGGGCACGTCCACCAAATGTGGATAAAGTCTCCTGGTGCTTGAGCACAGGGCCAGCACAGCGGGGACACCTTGGGGAACATCTTCTGCAATCGGACAGGGGTGTAGTACCACTGGGTCATCACCTTGTAGGCTGATTCCTGTTGGGGAATGCTGCGGAAGGTTTTGGGGATATCGCTCCAGAGCCTCGTCCATTGGGCGGGATGAATCTCGGAGCCCGAAAGATTCTGCCAGCGCTCTTGGTACGGATGTAGGCCTGGCCGCTGAGAACGTTGAAGCACTTTATAGACTCGAGAGACTAGGCCCTTGTATGAGCCAAACGTACGCGCCAAGTGTTCAAACTGGGTGAGAGGTCTCGTGGCCGCCTGCATCAGCGAAGAGCCCTGCACCCAATGCCGAAGCTGAGCGTATTGGAACTTGTCCCCGTCTGCCAGCCCGAAGTCCCTTTGACATTGCTGGAAGGATTTGAAGGTCCCTCCCTCGAAGAGGTCTCGGATCGTCCGGCAGCCACTCTCCGTCCAGTTCTCGAAGTATGGCGCGCATCAGGCCGGCGGGAACTGGGGATTGCGAGCTAGAGGGGTGTGCGGTGAGGGGAAGGTGGTGAGGCCCCTGCGGACCGCCACTTTATCCCAAATCTCTAAGACCGTCCTAGTGGGGATCGCCATATACGCACTACGGTGACGCGCCGCCCGGGGCAGCCAAGCGTGATCCCAAATCGGGCGACAGGTAACTGCCCTGTCCATGTGGAACCAGATTTTCTCGCTTTCCCACGCCCCCCACTCCAGGACATAACGGAGGTGTGACTCCCAGTAGTACTCAAGTAGATTGGGACAAGCGAGGCCGCCTCTATCCCGAGGAAGCTTTAATATTTTGTTAGAGAATCGCGGTTTCTTACCTCCCCAAATAAAGGAGATCAAATCCCTTTGTAGCCCCTGGATGTAGTGTTCCGGGATGGGGGTCGGCAGGGTCTGAAACAAGTAGAGAATCTTTGGCAGCGCGGACATCTTAATCGCGTTGAGGCGACCAAGCCAGGAAAGCGGCAGTGCCTTCCAGGCGCGCAAGTCGTCTAGGACAGAGCGTCTGCACTCCTGCCAATTGGCCTGCGTCCAGGTGGCTAGGTCCGGCGTCAGGTTGAGACCAAGGTATCTCACGGAGTCGCTCGCCCATTGATATGGGGTGCTCGTCCGCAACGTCACTGCCTCCGTCTCCGGGATCGTGAGATTGAGCACCCAAGACTTGGCGTGGTTAATTTTAAGCCCGGAGGCCCGCTCATAGGTATGTAGCAACGAGTGCGCAGCTGGGAGTGAGGCTGAGGGCGAAGACAGCGTGAGGAGGAGGTCGTCAGCGAAGAGCGCAACTTTATGGTCACGTCCCCGAAGGGAGATACCCTTGATGTCCGGCGACTGGCGAATGAGAATAGCTAAGGGTTCTACCACCAGGGCGAAAAGCAGAGGCGATAGGGGGCAACCCTGCCGCGTGCCCCTGCAGATGGGGAAAGGCTGTGTGAGTTGGCCATTCACGCGCACCCGGGCTGCCGGGGCAGCGTATGGGGCCATGATGCGTGCCTCCATTTTGGGTCCAATCCCCACTTTCCGCAGAACCGCTCGAAGGAACTCCCAGTCCACCCGGTCGAACGCTTTTTCAGCGTCTAGGGACAGCAAGCAAGCCGGGATATTCCAATGCCTGGCCTTTCCCACAATGTGGGCAATGCGGCGAACATTATCTGCCCCCTGGCGTTGGTGGATGAACCCCACCTGATCCGGGTCCACGAGATGTGGGAGATGAGCACTAAGCCGTTTGGCAAGGATTTTAGTATAAAGTTTAAGATCCGAGTTCAACAGGGCTATGGGCCGGTATGAGGAGCAGAGGGTGTGGTCTTTCCCTGGCTTTGGGATGAGGGCAATCTCGGCCATCGCCATGTCCGGGGACGGCCCCCCCGAATCCGCGAAGGAGTTAAAGAGACGGTGTAGGTAGGGTTGCAGCTGCGGCAGAAAGGCACGGAAGAATGCCACCGGTAGCCCGTCTGGTCCAGGCGTCTTGCCAAGCGGAAGATCTCCCAGGGCACCCGCTATTTCTTCCAGCGTGATGGGCTCCTCTAGGAGCTCAGATTGGTGTTTACTCAGCGGTTCCCATTCACAACTACCCAGTGTCTCTGTGATCAGCGCAGGATCTGGCGGCTCTCTCTCATACAGGGAGGAATAATATCCATGGAACGCCCGAAGTTTAGCTGCCTCGGTGGTCACCCATGTACCTCCCCCTCCCTGTAACTTCGCAATGTGGGCCTTTGCCATCCTAGCGCGCAGCCGCCTTGCCAGCACCTTTCCCACCTTATCCCCACCGATGTAAAAGCGCTGCCGGAGCGCAAGAAGTGCCCGTTCCGCCTTGTTCGTCCGGTGTGCCCGTAACTGACCTCTAAGGACCGCCAGGCGCCGCTTATGGACCGCCAATGGGCGGGTCTGGTCCATCTTCTCCAGCGTCTGGAGTTCGCGGGTGAGTCTGGTTTCATACAGTTGGGCCTCCCGTGTCCGCGCGGCAGAGATAGCCGTGAGGGTACCCCGTATCGTGGCCTTAAAAGCGTCCCATAGGAGGGGGAGGGGGGTCTCCGGCAACTCGTTGTGCTCGAAGTAGTCCAAAATGGCCGTCTTTATTTCCTCCCTGTCTCTCGGGTCCCGTAGGGCGTGATCTGGGAACCGCCAGCGGCGCGGACCGGGGGCGCGAGAGGAGCGCTCGTGGAGTAGCAGCTCCACATGGGCATGGTCGGAGACCGAGATGCTCGAGTGCGAAACCGATATAGTGTCAGAGAGCAAAGAGTGGGAGACAAAGAGCATGTCGATGCGGGAGTAGGAGCGGTGGACGTGCGAGTAAAAAGTGAAGTCTTTCAGCCCCGGGGAGTGGTAACGCCACACGTCCACCAAGGTCAGAGCAGTAAGGGATTTTTTCACAGTAGCCGACAGGGCCCCCACGCCTCGGAAACCTCCCCCACAGCGGTCCAACTCCGGGTCCCAAACCAGGTTAAAGTCCCCCCCCACTATGAGGTCCGAATCCACCGGGTCGAGATACTCCCGGATGACCCCGCGCAAAAAGGTATCTTGCCCCTGATTAGGGGCGTAAAGATTGCAAAGCGTGAGCCTACGGTGCCCCCTCGTGAGCTCCACCCTCAGTACCCGGCCCGCAGTGTCTCTACGCACCTGTGTGTCCCCGTGACAGAATCCCGCCCGGCAGAAAATAGCAACCCCCGCTGTCTTGGTGGCCGCGGAAGCCCAAAATCTGTGAGGGAAGCGCGGATGGGCCATACGACCCACATCAACCCGCAGAAGGTGCGTCTCCTGCAGGAATACCACGTCTGCCCCCTGTTGGAGCAGGTACCTCCAGATCTGATGGCGTTTGCTAGGCGAGTTAAGCCCCTGCACATTCAAAGAGACGACCTTCCAGGAGGGTACAGTAGTCACAGACATGGGTCAGCACGTGCAGATATCCCCCCCGGCCACCCCCAGCCCCCCCACAGAGCCCCCCCGCCAAAGGGTAAGGAAAAAATGAGGAAGAAAGTCAAAGAACAAAGATAAACGAAAGAGTTAGAGGCACAAAACGGCCAACATGGCCAACAAGGACTATTCCAGTCTAGGGAGTGGCCAGGCACTTCGGCACAGGTTATCCCAGAGAAGTCACTCTCCCAGGAATAGTGGTGGGGGTCCGTCGGCGCTACCGCCATTCTCCAAGTTCGAAGGAGCCCCGGGCCGCCGCCCGGCATCAGGAGTTGCAGCAGCGACAACAGCGAGAGGGCCGCCGTCTCCTCCCGCACCAACAGCCGGGAACCACAAAGCGGGCCATCTCAGTTACCCAAGGGAGAAGGAGCCCAAATTGCATGCCCGGAAGGCTACTAGGGAGCAGGCTCCTGTGACCCCGCCGGCGAGGTGCCGGCCTCCAGCGACCGAATGTGGCGTATGATGTCTTGCTTGTCCTTCGAGGAGCGACTAGCGGCAGGGGAAGGTGAGCGCCCCGCCCGGCGCACCCTGGACCAGCTAGGCTTAAGCGAGGCTCGAGGCCCCGCGGCACCGCGCACCGGGCTGGCCGGAGGGGAGTCCGGGATCTGGAGTAGCTGCGCGGCTTCCCTGTAGGACCGCAGCACCCGTCGTCTGGACTCCCAGTTGAAGATAAGAGCGAAGGGGTGTCCCCATTGATATCGAATGTTGAGGTCTCGCAACTTGTCCGTAACCGGTCGGAAGGCCCGCCTGCGCCGGAGGGTCGTGGGAGCCAGGTCTTGGAACAGCTGTATCGGGGCCCCGTTGAATTTGATGTCCGTCCTGTCTCTTGTCGCCTTGATGATGGCCTCTTTTTCGACAAAGAAGTGGACCCTCGTCAGGATATCGGGAATCAAACCTGGCCTTCCGGGTGGGCCCGACACTCTATGGGCCCTGTCCAAAGCCGGCGGGGAAGCGTCGTCGTCCCCCCGGAGTTCATGCAGGAGGTCCGCCACGAAGGTCATGATATCCGTCCCCTCCGCACCAATCGGGACGCCCCTAATGCGGATGTTATTGCGGCGCCCCCTATTTTCCAAGTCCTCCTGCCTGATCTGCAGCTCCACATTCTGTTCCTCCAGGGCCGCTATCCTCTGCCACAGGCGCTCCTGATCCTCCGAGCGGGCGTCCAGGGTTTTCTCCATGTCGTCGACCCTGTCCCCCAGCTCCCCCACATCTCTCCGGAGCTCCTTGACGCAAGCCTGGACCTCCGTGCGCAGCGAGCCGATTTCGGACTTGAGGTCCTGCATGAAGACCGCCATGAAGGACTGTGTCACTGGCTCTGCCGATCCACCGGCTCCAACCACCTGCGAGCCCGTCGGCGCCCCTCCAGGCTTACTCCAAAGGTCCTTTACTGTGGCATCTTTCGCGGGCGCCGATGGGTCCTTTCCTGACTTGGTGCGCGTCATCTTGCCGTTATACGCCGCCTCTACAGGGAGACCCCAGCCGCAGGACGGCTCGTCCACTCAGCGCCCCTGGGGGGCCAGCCCGCGCCGAAGGGTGTACAGGCCAGGTCGAGTCACGTCCAGCGTAGGGCTGCTCCACTCCCCAGGTCGCAAGCCCTGTCGCAGCGCCGCCGCGGACGCGCCTCAGGCGCAGTAGGTAACCAAGGCCTCGCGGCCCACGCCGATGCGCGTCGTCTTCAGGGCACGGAGGCCACCAGGTCGCCGGGCCCACCAGAGTCCAACTCAGGGCCCTCCCCACTCACACAGGGAGCAAGCAGCACAGCGTCCGGCGCTCCAGGAAAGCGCGCCGTCCTCGCAGCGCAGCAACCACCTGGGGGGGGCCGGTAGCCAAGCAGTCCCACCGTCCCGGGTCCCGCTGCCACCGCACCTCTCAGCCCTGCTCCTCCGTCGAGTCCAGCAGGAGGGGCGAGCTAATATCCAGGGTTCAGTCCAGCCTCCAGGCCCACAGCCGCCGCCCGCGATGACCAGCCAGCCCAGCCGCCTCCAGTCCAAAGCTCAGATCCAGGGCCGCAGCAACCTCCTCCGCTCTAGGCCTTCAAGCGCCCCCACCGCAGCCGTCGCCACCACACGAACAGCGCTCTCAGGAGCCCCCCAGCGTCCGGGACCACCGCTGTCAGGACACCCTCCGCGGCTACAGGCTGTACCCAACCAGGGTGAACCGCCCCGCGGGCCGATGCCTCCCGCCGACCTCCTCACCTCGGGCGCAGTCCAGCGCAGCAGGGTCCGGTGCTCGCAGGCAGCGTCCGCAGCTTCAGCGGTGCAGGGTCCCAAAATGGCGGCCTCGCCCGCCGGGGCAGACAGCCCAGCTCCGCTGTCCTCAACCGGCACCAGGGGGTTCTCGGCCCCCGCCCTCCGCCGCCTCCGATCACCTCAGGCCGGCCAGGCGGCCTCTCAGACGGCCCCTCAGCAGGCTCCAGCTATCGGGTGGGCCGCGGGACCCAGCAGCGTTCATCGGCGCAGGTCGCGCAAGATGGCGGCCGTCTCGTCTGTGCCCGGGAGCCCTCAGTGTCCGGCCTCCGATGTCGCCAGTCGTGCTCCCCGAGGCCGGCACACCAGGCAGCGGCAGCCCCCACCAGCTCCGATGGCCTCTCGCACCAGGGGAAGCCTTGTACCGGCAGTCAAAGGTGCTTTAGAAGCTTATTTAAGCCGGCGGCAGCCCGGAGCCCCGACAGCTCGCGTCCTACACCATGCTCGGCTTGGCCACGCCCCCCTAGTTATTTTTTTAAAGAATTAAGTTACATTTATTTTCTAATTAAAAAACATTATACAAATATTTTATAAGAACTTTATTTACCTGATTATATATATTTTTTTTAAACATTTCATTAAATTCATATATATTTAAAAAAAAGTCGAAATACATAATTTCTTATCCGGTTCTATTTTAAGTCCCTCCCTCCATCATATTCTATCGGAGGACGTTGCAGACTCAGTTTACTGGAATTACTCCAGGTCTGCGCTGGAGTTCGCTTTTTACTGCTTTGGGTGCATTTTGGCTACAGCAACTTTAGAAATGCAGCTTATCACTAGGAATGGGCTTACTTTTTAGTGGGTGGGTACTTGTCCCTCCCTGAGAGCCTCTTTAGCACTCCCTAAATCCCTCCTTACTCTTCCATAAACAGCTCCTATTTTGTAGCAAGTATTCCCACTTTTCTAGCCACCACCCATCCCTCTAACATTTACTACTGAAAATATAGGTGTACGCATGCACAGACCTCTGCAGTCGGGGTAGAGAGCTCTCCATACAAAAGATAAGAGAGGTGTAGACCGCCGCACTTAGATTACTGAATAGCATGTTGTGATGCAAGAGTACTACCATTTTATAGTACCACTAGATGTACTATAAAATGCAGTTTATGAACAGGCCTGCCTGTTTGTATGAGGAGGCCCCCATGTTTGTCTGCTGCACAAGATCTAAGTTACTTTTTTCTTGGTTGTTGTCGTCTCGGACATATGAATCCACATTGTATACATCTCCTGTCTCTCTCCCAGACAACCAGACAGCAGACTGTTAGCTTCCTGAAAGCATGTTATCTTTTCAAGATGACTATTTTAACTCCTCCAACCACAAGGTTCAAGAGGACCAAATTCTCACCATTTAATCTTGTTGTATTTGTCTCCTCACAAGCACTGTACATGTAGCTGGATGGGTTCACTCAGCCTTTCATCCATCTGAGGTCGATAAAATGAGTACCATTGAGTTGGGTACAAATAAACATCTGTTATTCAGGGCCAAGATGCCTATGGGTGAACGTGCGTTTAAAAATACACATTATGTTATGTTCCAGTCACTTTCGGCGAGTAATTATTAACTAATGGGTGCTGCTGTGAGCTTCCCTAGAATTTTTGGTTACCAGGTAAAACTATGTGAGATTCCATATTTCTATCCTTCGGTTTCACTGCTCGTTTCAGGGCCTTGCCACTATGTTTGCTTCTTAGGTGCAAAATACATATTAGAGTGCTCCTACGGGCCACAGGCAGATTTATGTATGTCTATATAAAAATAAACAATGCATTTCACTACTTAAAAACAACAATAAAATAGATGTTAAAAGATTGGAGTCGATTAAAATAACATCCATTAAATGGCAGTGAGACCCCTAGAATCCTGACAGTAGGAGCCAAAACACCCAGCACGTTATGACAGTGGGGCGTGCCAGGCTTGAGGAAAGAATATTCTGCATTTAGGGCCACATAGAAACGACCCTGTAGCACCTTTACTGAACATGTAATGCAATGATATGGAATGAGAGAAGGGAAAAAAAGATAACTAAGGGCCAAATAGACACAATTTAGGAATTGCGATTACCTAGTTGCGATTCTTACTGAACCACAATTTGGAAATTGCGCTTCATAATGTAAGAAAACATACAACGTTTCAATATCGATTCTTAATGGTTCACAAATCGGCCTATCTCATGAATATTAATGAGGCAGGTCACAATTAGCGACCCATTAGGACTAATAGCCATCACAGGGATGGTGGCCTGATAGGGTCAGGAGACCACCATGTCTGTGACTGCTTTTTAATAAAGCAAACTTTTTTTTTTTTCAAATGCATCCTGTTTTCCTTAAGAGAAAACGGAATTCATTTAAAAAGAGAAAATTAAACTATGAAGTTTCCTTTTCTAAGGGTAGGCAGTGGTCCCTTGGGGACCCCTTCCCATTTGCGAATGGTTACCACTACCTTTTAGTGGGTTGTAAAAAAACATGAAGGTTTTGCACCTGTAATTTAGTCGCAAAACACTAATACCTGGGACTGCAATTCGGTATTTCGAAGGGACGCTCATAACATGCCCCTTCCAAATACAGAATCACTAAATCTAATTGCGATTCGGTAACAAGTTATCGAATTGTAATGTGGCATTTGTACATACGTAAAAGCATTCAGAAATTACTAGAATGTGCTGTTTCCGACCACAAAAATGGTTTGTAGATATGCTCTTAAATGCTTTACATTATGTAATGCCCTAGTTTTGCATTTGCCTAAATGCGCAAATATGGTGCACAAATATTCCTCTTGCCTCTCTGTGATTGACTGCTTTACTATTGTTAATTAAATAATCATCTTGGCACGGGAAGCAATTGCCATATAAGCAAAGTGTCAGGCAGTCTGCATTTCCAATATGTGTATAATTGGACTTTTACTGTCTGTCGTTACACTTTTGAGCAAGTTTGCACTCAGATTTTGTGAGTAGCCAAAAGTAGTAAACCTACTCAAAAGTGCATAGGTAAATTACATGTGTAAATTACTCAAAAGTTTAAGCTACTTTTAAGAATAGTGCATGCAATTGCCAATAGCCCCCAGACCTTTCAGATTTGGGGAGACATGTAACACTTTTGGAGTAAATTTACACTTGAATTTTGTGCATAGCTAAAAAAGTAGTAGACTTACTCAAGAGTCTAAATCATCTTTTTGAATCAGGCTCAATGACTCTTGATTGAGTTCCTGAATGTCAGTGGGTGAGCTTTAAAGCATTCTCTCCCATTTTCACACTACACACTTACACATCCTGTAATCCATTTTAGCACCTTGTATGTGTTTCCTTCCCTCATGGTGCCAATCTTTTTGGCTATTCATGAAAATATATTCACCAAGCTTCACTAACATACAATACAGGTGCAGCATGAACAGGAGCAGGGCAAATGTTTCTAATACAGTTACACGCATACTTATGCACACTCAAACAAGCACACACAGTATAAAGTGCAGCAGCAGTGCAAGAATCACTGTGTGTGGGAATGCAGCATCCCCTAGTGCTAGCCACATACTACCACCTCTTTGTGTTCTATGTATTACTCAGGCTCTCACGCTTGCAGGCATGTTTTCAACATAAAAAAGCCAAAATGGTTGGCTTTGCTAATGAAAGTGACTTAATAAAAGACAATTTAGTGATAATTACTCTGTGAGTTCTCTGCCTCCTCTAAGGAGGATCTTAGATGTGCAACCACTAGCTATCCCATGCCAGTAGGTAAAGAGATGATGCAACAACCAGAATGGCAAAGCACATCCAAACAAGAACCACTCTGGTCTCACCCCAGAAAGTGCAGTGGGGCATCATGGGGTGGAGATGAAACATCGCCAAGCAACAACACATGGATAGTTACAATTGGATTCTGCATTGGGCAAGTACTGCACCAAGGAGTAGAAGCAAAGGCAGGTAGCCACTTGTGATTCACCAATCAAGTAATTTCTATTTCACGTTTCTATAAATGCACTTCAACAACTTTTTAAATCTTTATAGGTGAGCACTACAGTGGAAGCAAAAAATAAGTTGAAAACATACCTGGTGTATGTGCAAGGAAAGTGATCAGTCCAATGGCAGAGAACATTTTTGCCAGCTTTTTGTTGGGTGCCTGACTTCTTTGCGTTATTTTAGCGCTTTTGAAGATGGTGATTAAGACATGCAGGTAGAAATACATTGTGAGAGGCAAACCCAAGAGGATTTTAAAAAGCAATCGTATTTTCATGGTTTCATCGTTAATGATGGTGAAGCACGTCTTGTAAACCATGTCATAGTGAACCTCCTTCCAGTTGGAGAGGTGCTCCGCCAGCTCCTCAATCAGCAGGACCATGCACGGGAAGAAGAGCTGGAAAACTGTGAAGAGTCGGTGATCAACAATTCTATGCCCAAGCACTATGGCGACGTAGATGGAAAAGGTGATGCAGAACACATAGTAAAACGAGATTGTGCTGGATATTTGCTTCACGTAGACCATCAGCTCGCAGACGGGGGCACTGAAGCGCCAGCGCTGGTGGATCCTCCAGTCGATCATCAATGGCCAGGAGATCAGGTTGATTACGTTAAAGATGGTGCTCCCCACGATGTAAGAGACCACATTATTCTTAATACCCTTCTTCTTGCTGATCAGGCATCTCACCACAGAGGCCAGAATGAGGATGTTAATGGTCAGCCCGGGGACGATCATGACACTCCGCACGGAAGCACAAAACAGGAAGTAAATCTTCACGTCGCAATAGTCTGTGACATTGAAATCCATGGTTCCTGATCTTGAATTTGAGTCTTGGTTGAGCTATCAGGAGCACTATCCCAAAGTCAGGCTATGAAGCTTCCTCTTGCCTCCTGGTCCTGTGTTGGCCACAATCCGTGTGGGTGATGTAAGTAAGCTGAGCATCCTGTCATTTGCTTCTTGCCTTCAAAACATCGACTTTCAGACGCTGCTTTGTTAATCAAAGCCCTGCACGCCGTTGATCTAGATGAATTTCAGTTTTCTTGCACATAAAGATTTTATTGAGTCATTTATATACTGATCTGTCAAAAGAACAGACCTGGTAGCCCCAGGTGGCTAATTAGACTGAAGTAGATATATAATCCTTGCATCACTCCTTCATCCGCCTCATTACATGGACATTTGAGCGTCAATAATTACCTGCAAGTCAGAGCCTTAAATCTTTCTAATAATCTATATATTCATCAGAGAGTTACATGAAGGTCACTCAGCAATTAAATAATCAGGTGACAGCGGAAAGAGGCACATCGCACTCAGTTAACTGCTACATCATCCTTCCAGGAACTAAGGCTCTTGATGGCTTAGAGGTTTGATTGCGCTCCACAAAGTCCATGCAGATGCTTCCTGCTTGCACCTTTGGGGTTGTATCCAGGACATGCGCTCAGGCGCAGAAGGGAGCTGTTCACATGTTTCTGAATGTACTCGTCTTGTCAGGCACTATTTCAGAAACTCTTGGACACACAAAGGGCATGAGCTGCAGCTAGCACAGCTGAATAACACATAGGCCCCCAGTCCGAGTTGCACAGTACTCAGAGCTCAGTAAAATCACATGCAATGTTACTGATAAAATGCAGTTAATCTGCCCGGTAGCTTGCAATTGCAATTTAACTCCCATGAAATGAGGAATTACCATGTGGGATCTATTTTTCCAGTTATAAAACCACACAGAATTCCAAAATGTGTGGGATGTAATGCATACAAACACCACTAGCTCTGAGTAGGTGGTCAATATGGGAAACAACCTTTACAACGCAGTCATTACATCGCACTACCTTTACAACACAGTCATTACAACGCAACATTCTTTACATCGCATGCCATTACAACGCAACCATTAAATCACATGTCATTACAACGCAATATAAGGTAAGGAAAGGGGAATAGTAATTTTTACCACTCCCGTATCAAACACTTACCCTACCGTTGCACTCACTGGAGTGGGAATAGTAATTTTTACCCCTACACTATCCAACACTTACCCTACTGTTGCACTCACTGGAGTGGGAATAGAAATATTTACCCTTACACTATCCAACACTTACCCTACTGTTGTACTCACTGGAGTGGGAATAATAATTTTTACCCTTACACTATCCAACACTAACCCTAAAAGTGATATGCTTTGAAATGTTTTGCGTTGTAATGGTATGCGTTGTAATGGAATGCGTTGTAAATGTAGTTTCTAAAAATGGGTTGTGATGGCATGCAATGTAAAATCAAGCGTTGTAATGGATGTTGCGATGTAAAAACTGGGTTGTAAAGGCATGCATTGTATTTATTTATTTAAAGGTTTCATATAGCGCTGGCTCGACCCGGGGGTTATCAGAGCGCTTTACAATAGCATGGATATAGTATAGGAGTAAACAATTGTTCAGAACGTAGGATTCAAACAGAATAGAATACAAAGAACATATAGCATAATACAATTTACATATGTCAGAGGAGCAAGAAAGAACTATGTACATAAATAAAATGGGTACAGGTAATGAAATTATTAAACAGTAACAGGAGATGGCGGAAGGCTAGAAGGTAGGAGGGTAGTGGGTGGTTAGGCGTGAATAGGGGAGAAGAAGAAAAGGCTAAGGAAGGGGAGGAAGTAACTAAAGGGAGGGAGTATGGAAGGAGGTGGGAAAGAAAAAGGCAAAGGCGGAGAGGGGAAAGGAGGAGGAAGGGAGAGAGTAGAAAAGCAGCAAAATGAAAAGGATTATGGACCCCAAAATTTGTTGAGCAGGTGCAGTTTGAGGTCTTTTTTAAGTTGATGTAAGAGGGGTTACAACGCAGGTCTTTAGGGAGGGCATTCTAGATGTTAGGGGTGTTTCCGGTGAAAGAGCAAGATTTTGTGGTTTTCTTTTTTAACGGAGGTGGAACAAGGAGGAGAGCGTTGGTGCTTCTCAACGGTAGGGAGCAGCCCGCTTTGTTGAGTTTGTTAGTGAGATACAGCGGGGCCTTTTGATGAAGGGCTTTGTGCGTAATGCATGCAATCTTGTAGAAGGATCTGCTTTCGATGGGTAACCATTTAAGGGCTTTGAGGGCTGGGGAGATGTGGTCAAAGCGTTTGCAGTCAGTGATTAGTCTGGCCGATAGGTTGAGCACAGATTTGAGTGGGGCAAGGTGAACTTTAGGGGATCCAGAGAGGATAGCGTTACCATAGTCCTTTGGGAGATGTGGTCAAAGCGTTGGCAGTCAGTGATTAGTCTGACCGCTAGGTTGAGCACAGATTTGAGTGGGGCAAGGTGAACTTTAGGGGTTCCAGAGAGGACAGCGTCACCATAGTCAATTCTCGAGAAGACTAGAGATTGGACAACCGATTTAAAGTCGTCCGCTGAAATGAAGGGTTTAATTTTCTTGAAATTACGGAGAGAGAAGAGTGCTCCTTTAGCCGAGTTTTTTATGTGGTCCTGAAGAGTTAGTCTATTGTCAATGGTGATACCAAGAGTTGGAAAGGGAGAGCAGACAGTTGAGGGCCTTAAGGTCAGAGATCCATGTTTGGATAGGAAGAGAATGATTTCAGTTTTTTTAGGGTTGAGTTTGAGATGATTGGAGTGGAACCAGGATTGGATTTTTGCCAGGGTGTTGTTAAGGTGCAGAACATCAGAGTGGGATCTAATCTTCTGGTATAGTTGAGTGTTGTCAGCATAGAGGTGGTAGTTGATTCCAGCGTGTTTTAGAATGAGGGTAAGGGGTTCCATAAAGAGGTTAAAGAGAGAGGGAGAGAGAATAGAACTCTAGGGGACACCAAGGGAGATGGGTGTGGGGTTTGAGAGGCAGTTGTAGATTACGATTTGTTGTGTTCTATGTTGGAGGTAGGAGGAGAACCATTTGAGGACAGGACCATTGAGGCCAAAGCGAACTTTGAGCGCGTTAAGTAAGGCAGGGTGGTTAACAGTATCAAATGCTGCAGAGAGGTCGAGGAGAATAAGTAGGCAGGTCTCGCCATTATCTAGGGAGAGGTGGATGTCATCAACAATATTTAGCACGGCAGTTTCTGTACTGCAGCTTTTTCGGAAGCCGGAATGTAAGGAGTCCAGTAGGTTAAAAGTGTCAATGTGTTTGTCCAGTTGAAGAAGGGCACATTTCTTAAGGGCTTTGGAAAGCAGGGGGAGGTTGGAGATCGGGAGGAGATTATTAAGGTCGTTGGGGTCGGCATTGGGATTTTTAAGAATGGGAGTGATTTGTCCGAGTTGGACGAGAGGCAGGGACACATTCCGTGGTAAGGGAGGAGTTGACGTTAGTGGTCCAATAAGGGGCAATGATGTGCTTAAGCTCCTGTACAAGGTTTGAAGGGAGAGGGTCTTTGGTGTGTGAGGACGGTTTGGTTTGAGTCAAGCTCAGTTATGGTGTGGAAATAGTGCCAGGGGGCGTTGTTTTTAAGCGTGAGTTTGAAAGGCTGTTATCTGGAGGGGTAGCGGCAAGAAGGTGGGAGGAGGAATCAGGGGGGCGAGTTAATAGGGGGGAGGTTTAGAAGTAGAGTCGGCGGTAAATAGTGGATAAGAAGGAAGGATTGGTCTATTTTGGCTATTTCTTCGGAGAAGAAGTTAGCAATTTGTTTGCATCTATCAGTTGTGGCCATCAGTTTTGGAGGGGAAGAGGAAGTTTGGCTTCGAACTATGTAGAACAGCTCTCTGGGTCTATTTTCAGCACGATCGAGTTGTGTGCGGAAGAAGGAAGCCCTTTCAGTGAAAATGTGTTTCTTGTAAGTAGCTCTAGCGGATCTGATGAGGGCAAGATGGGCAGGGGAATGGTGTTGTCTCCATGTTCTTTCATTTAGTCTAAGTGCACGTCTTTCGTTTTTGAGATTAGAATTCAACCACGATTTGGATGGAATGTTTCTTTGAGTTTTTAGTTTTGAAGGGGCAATTTGGTTTAAGACATCGATGACAGTTTTGTTAAAATGCTCGGTGAGTTCATTAGCATTTTGGGAGAGAGGGGTGAGAAGACCTTGTGCTTGGAGTTTAGACTCCAGTTCACCAGGGGGGATACGATTACGTTGTCTGGTCCATTTCGTGGATTCGATGTTACTGGTGGGGGTGGAGCCGTGGTGGCGATTGAGAACAGAATGAGGTGATGGTCAGACCAGTCGATGGGGATGATGTTGGAAAGGGAAGCCAAGTCATTGTTGGCAATGATGGTGTCAAGTGTGGCCCCTTTGGTGTGGGTTGGAGAATGGCAGAGTTGTTTGAGGTCACTGATCTCTAGAAGATTAGTGAGGAGGTTGACTGTGGGATCATCAGTCTCATTCCAGTGGAGATTGAAATCTCCTAGGAAGAGATGTTTTGAGTTAGAGAGTGAGGATTGAGTAAGAAGTTCAGATAATTCCTCAGCGAAGGAAAGAGGAAGGTGGTAGATATTATGTAGTCGAATCGGGGGAGAACCTTGAAACTTAAGTTCGACTTCAAGGTATTCAAAGGTAGTGCTGTCAGAGTTCTTGACAAGACAAAGTTGAAGATCGTTTTTAAAGATTATCACTAATCAACCCCCTATTCTCTCAGTTCTGTCTTTTCTGATGCTAGAGTAACCGGGGAGAGAAAGTAAGTCAAGGCTGGACGTTGAGTGGTCATTGAGCCAGGTTTCCGTGAGGAAGGCGATGTCAATAGCTTCGCTAAGGATAGTTTCAGATATTTCGATCGCATGTCGGACGGCCGAATGGCAGTTCACAAGCATGCAGGCGAGGGGTTTAGGGTTGTCTTTTGGTGAAGAGCACAAATGGATGGTGGTAAGTTGGGGTGGGGGTCTGCGGGAGACGGGAGAGGTGGGGATTCTGCTAGTTCCCAAAATAACGGGGATGTTGGAGTGAGGGGGGAACATCAATCAAAGAATTTGGAAGGTAGGAGTTGCAAAGATCAAGGCGGACGGAAGAGGAAAGATGGCTCCAAACACGGAGGGGCCTTTGGGTATGGCAGCTGAGGGGTGTAGTGCTCCACGGTTTAGGATTAGAGATGCGTTGTGAGCCAGAACCGAAGGAGTTAGAACGATTGAAGAGGGACTTGGAATAGAAGGAGTTTGAAATCTTCTCTCAGCCGTGTGAGTTGAGTCGTCAGGGTTGAGAGATTGCAGTCTATGTTGGACAGTGTCTGGGTTGAAGGAATGGGGAGAACGCTGTTGTAAATGTTTGCGTTGTATCAACATACATTCGGTAGATATATGTGTGGGTCTGTGGGCAGGGTGGGGAAGAGTGGGGGAAGGTGGGAAGGGGAAGGTGTTTTCTGGCAGGGAAAAACATTGTATGCTGACCTTGTCAGAAAAAAGGGGTAAGAGGGTTGGCTCTCCACGAAACCATTCATATTGGGAGAGTGCAAGCAGTGCATACATGAGAAATACCTATATTCTCAAATAAACTGTTGTATGTCAGTGATGTAAACTTAACCCCACTATCTGTTCTTTTTCGAAAAAGAAATACTCTCTCTGTAAAAGCAATCTTATAGGAATTCTTACCCTGCATCAGTACAGGGATGCTTATCCACTTCAGCTCTGCCCACTTTGAGAAATAATGAGTCAGCTTCCCTTGGGTCCATCTTTCATATGAATCCATGTCTGGCTTCTTTCAAGGAGCCCCTGGAAATTATTATTATTATTTTTTAAAATTTGTTTATTGGTATTTCAAAATAAATGCAATATACATTTTAAGCAACAACTAACAGGTTCGGTGTACATGTGCTAGATATATGACAGTCCAAAACACACATATTAATCTTTAGTCATCATGAGCCTACTACAGCGATGTGCTCCCATGTCTCCAGGGGCAGTAGTGATGAACCAATAAACATTTAGATGTATTAATACCTGAATATAATAGCAGTGTCTAGAATCTACCGTACAGTATCCACTGTATACGCATATCAAACCCTCACATCGTATTAATTATACATCTCCAGTTTGGACAGCATGTAGCACAGTGTCCCCCTCTTCACTCGACCTCTCCCGAACCCAGGTAATAAATGGTTCCCATATCTCTCGGGGTCTGGAGGTGGGTGGCATCAATTCCCAAAAAGTCGTTTAACTGAACGTGACCATACGTAACCTCCCTAATCCAGTCCCTGGTTGTAGGTTTCCTCCTCCTCCCCCAATGAACTGCAATTTGGCGCTTGGCGAATAGCATCAATAATGCATTCAATTTACGCTTTTTGATATGTGTTTCCTTAACGTATCCTAACAGTCCCAATAACGGAGACGGAGATAGGGACATTACCCTGAATCTGATTTATAGACGTGAAAATCAGGGACCAATATTCAGCAAGTGCAGAGCACTCCCATGCCATATGGAGGAAGGAAGCGGGGGCCACACCACAAGGTCAACAGCTGTTATCCTCCTTTAGCCCCATACGATGTAGACTTATGGGCGTTCTGTAATACCTATGTAGGAATTTGAAATGAATCAAACAAAGCTTGTAGTTCGGAGGCAATTCAGTTAGCTGAGTGCAACAGTATGCCCATTGATCATCAGTCAGTGGGGACGATAGTTCTCCGTTCCAACTCAGCAATGCACTAGGTCTCGTCACAGGGGCAGTGGCCTGAATGTGTGTGTAGAGCCTTGTTATAAGTCTCCGTGGTGATTGTGAATGAAGTAGGCTCTCCAGGGCTGATAAGGAAATCGCTGTGCAATTCGCGGCAGGCAGCCCATAGTTTGTGATAGAGAAACATCTCCCCGAATGGAACCCTCTGTCCCTCCTCTGCCACCGGTGGGTCCCTGAAAGTGTCCCCCGGGCAGAAGTCCGCAAACGTATGACGTTTCATCTTCTGCGCAACCTTCTTACTGATCTCATCTTTGATGTTGGGCAACATTGGGTTTTGTGCTAGGGGAATTGAAGGGGCATATAATATCTGGGCTCCCACCCGCCTCCGTAGACGATCCCACGCCCATCGCAAAGTCTCGGAAGTGTCAATACTGTCTGTGGGGCGTCGGTATGCCTGGTACAACGCCACTTGCAAAGGAACCAGTGCCACCGCATCTTTCTCCACAGCTACATGTGGCTGAAAGGGCGTTGGGTGGACCCAATAATGCAAAAGCTGTGCCTTTGTGCAAAGTGCATATAGTTTCATATCCGGGGCACCCAGTCCTCCCTGTCTCAACGGAAGAGACAATAATTCCCACGAAACTCGAGCCTGTCTGCCCGCCCACACCAAAGATAATAACAATGAGCGCAGCATTCGAAAAAACAGTTGTGTAAGTATGATCGGCAAATTCACAAATAGATACAGAAATTTAGGCAGTACAACCATTTTCGCCAATGCGATCTTCCCTGCCAACGACAAAGGAAGCTTAGCCCATAAAGCAACCTTTTCTTCTAGCCAAGTAATGGCTCTACCATAATTCAAGTTCCACAGTTCTGCAAATTCTGACTTATCCAGATTCCCAAGTATTTTACTTTCTCATCCTCCCACTTCAGCGGGAACTCAGAATTCACAGCCTTGGTGTTGTCTGTTAGGGGAAATATCACTGGTTTAGCACAGTTTATGGATATGCCGACCAGCCCAACACATTTTATTTATTTTTTTTGTTTTTGAAAAGATTTTATTGTGCATAGAAGGGTTACAAACACGGGCCTACAACCACCAGGGCCGGCCGCTAGTAGTCAAAGTGTTCCAGCATGTCAGAAAACAATGGCTGGCCCACAGGGGCTCCGCACTATCACAGTAAATCAGACTGCACATAAAGGAAATCAGAATACACACTTTTAGTATAAATAACAACAAAAAAGAAAAATACAAAAATACAACAAACAAGGCGAAACGACTTATGAAGGGCGGCGAACACCAGCCGGGGGAGTCAACACCCAACCACCCGAGGGCGGTCAATAAAAGAAGACCTGAGAGGGAGGGGGGGGGCAACGAGAGAACCAAATCTGTACTCCGAAGTACGAGATGCCCAAGGAACCCTCAAGGATCAGGGGGACGAGGCAACCCCGGACGTATCTACCAAAGGGGGAGCACAGATAGACCCACGATACGCGTTCCACTGCCCCCAAATTTTACCCCAAGCCCCCGGTTTACCACGGCCACATACACCGTTTTCTCCCTGAACATGCACCAGTCCATGTTTTCCTTCCAGACGGACACGGTGGGAGGCCGCTGGGAACCCCAAAGCTGCGCAATATCTCTCTTTGCAATCATGTTCCCCAAGGCCGCCCACCGAGCCTGAGCCGCATTGCAGTCATTGGGCTCCCATACATTCAGCACACAACGACGCACCTCCGGCAGCAGAGCGACCCCGGTGACTCGTCTCATAATATCATGCACCCGGCGCCAGTATTCCGCCACCTCGCGGCATTCCCATAGGATATGGAGAAAAGTAGCACTGAGCCCGCAGCCACGCTTACAGAGTCCGTCGTCTGAAAACCCCATCGAGACCAGGCGGGGGCCCGTCACATATACACGATGGAGAATCTTAAGCTGGACCAGGTGGAGACGGGCCGGGATGGCCACCTCCTTAGGGGATGACAGTGCAGTCTGCCAGTCCTCATCGTCCAGCTCCACCCCATCTCCCTTCCATGCCTCCCGAAGACGCACCAAGAGGTCAGCCCGATTGTTTATCAGTTTTTTGTAAATCAGGGAGATAGTACTGTCGGAGACGTGACCGTCGAGTATGCGGTCCTCGAGAGGCGAAGAAGAAGGGACCGTGGTCCCCTCCCCAAAGACCGAAAGCAGGGCGTGCCGGACCTGTGCATACCGGAAGAACTCTCTGTCACTAAGCTCATACTCGCACTGAAGCGCCGCGAAGGATTTAACCGCACCTTTAACCCACAGGTCCCCCACTCTGCTGATGCCGATCGTATCCCAGCGCTCGAAGCCTTTCGTTGTCCAGAGGCTTCCCAAGCGGTCTGAGTCGAATAGAGGAGTGGCGCACGTTAAACGCTCACTCCAGCCCATCGCAACGTTAGCCGCCTTCCATATACGGACCGCAATCCTGGTAGGGCCCGTAAGGGCCCCACCAGCAGACCGCGAGTAAAGCGCTCTGTTATAGTTACTGCCGGGGAGCAGGAATTTATCCATCTCATATGCCGGGTTCGAACCAGGAGCGTACGTAGCATGATTAATGGCAGACAGCTGGGAGGCCCAATAGTACCGTCTAATATCAGGAAGCGCAATGCCCCCGTCATACCAGGAAAGAGTCAGCTTGGCCAACGCGATACGCGATCGCCCGTCCCAAACCAGTCTCCTCTGCAAACTCTCCACCTCCCTAAAGTAGGCCGCAGGAATGACATCGAAGAAGTTCTGGAGTGCATAAAGGAATCTGGGAAGGGACATCATTTTAAACAGCGCCGCGCGACCAAGCGGAGACAAGGGCAGCTTACACCACCGAGCCGTGTCTGCCCTCAAACGCCGGAGTGGAGACAGAAGATTCTGCTCATAGCGGACCGCCGGATCCAACGAAACGTACACCCCCAGGTATTTAAAGCCGGACTGAGATATTTGGAGCGGAAGCCGAGGCGGCAAGAGAGGAAGACCACCAGAGATAGGATACACACAAGATTTGGACCAGTTGATTATCAGACCCGAGTTTTTCCCGAAGGAAGTAAGGACATCAAAGAGAACATTGAGCGACTTCCGCGGTGAGGTGAGATACAAGAGAATATCATCCGCGTACAATGAAACCCGATCCTCGAAGCCCGGGGCCCACCGGAGCCCTCTAATCGAGGGCTCCCAACGGAGCCAGGCAGCGAGCGGCTCCAGGGCGAGAGCAAAGAGCAGCGGGGACAACGGGCACCCCTGTCTAGTTCCCCTCCCGAGAACGAAAGGCCGAGAAACCCGCCCATTGACAACCACCTGAGCCATTGGTCCAGCATAAAGGAGCTTCACCCAGCCAAGGAACCCCTCCCCAAACCCAAACTTCGCCAAGACGGCCCAAAGAAATGGCCATTCAATGGTATCAAAGGCCATCGTGGCGTCTAGGGAAACCAATATGGCAGGTTCAGCCAAGTACTCTAGCAAGGACGCCGTGCAGACGCCGTAAGTTGAGAGCGGTATTACGATGTGGGATAAAGCCACATTGATCCGGATGTATCAAGTCACATATAACGCTCAGCAAGCGATTAGCGAGGACCTTAGCAAGTATTTTGGGTTCGGCATTCAGCAGGGAAATAGGCCTATAAGAGGCACAGCGGTCACGTGGCTTACCCTCCTTGGGAATCACTACTATAGTAGCCAGACGCTGGTCGTCAGGAAGGGAACCCCTCTCGAGCGCTTCCTGAAACATATGATGGAGGAAAGGCGCGATTTTATCCGAGCGCAACTTATATAGTTCAATCGGCAGGCCGTTGGGGCCCATAGCCTTGCCCGAGCGGAGGGAGCGAATCGCAGTAGCTATCTCTTCGACAGACAAAGGGGCATCCATCAGCTCGCGGTCCTCGACGGATAAGCCGGGCAGGGCAATATCCCGAAGCAGAAGACGAGAGTCGTCCTCATCTCTATCGGACACCGGGGAGTACACTGCACGGAGGTGGTCAGCAAAACACTCAACAATCTCACCAGGCTCAGTCACACACACTCCATCCGACACCCGAAGCTCCGGGACCACATGATTCACTCTCTCCTTCTTGTCCAACCAGGCAATCAGCTTACCCGCCTTGTCTCCGGCGTCATACAACCTGCCCTGCTGCTCCCTATATATAGTCTTGGCAGCATCAGTGACGAGAGACTTATACTCAAACTGCTTCAGGCTGAGGGCATGCAGCCCATCCGGGGTGACACCCGCCTCCAAGGCTGCCTCCAGCCCCGATATTTCAGTCTCCAGCGTCACAACCGCCTCTCTCTTGACCCTCTTGGCCTCCACTATCTGGGACAGGGCATGCCCGTGGAGCACTGCTTTGAAAGCTTCCCACAGGGACACCGAGGACAACACCGACCCCTCATTCTCAGAAAAATATTGATCAATCGACTTAATCAGGCTATCACGGATCTTGGGGTCTCGCAGGTACCAAGGGTTAATAGGAGCGATCCGCCCAGCGGACCGCAACCCGGTGTCAAAAAGCAACCACAGTGGGGAATGATCAGAAATACCCCTGGCCAGGTGTTTGACCTCTCGAATCCGAGCAGCCTGGGCCGCGGGCATAAGGAAATAGTCCAGTCTGGAGAGACTCCCATGGGCCCCAGAGTGAAAGGTGTACTGACACTGTGTCGGATGCATTAACCTCCAACAGTCAACCAGACCGAAGGTCTCCAGGAGCCCGCCCAGCCACGCCTGGGCAGCAGGGAGGGCCCTGGGCGGATGACGGTCCAGGTCACCCGAGACAACCGAATTAAAGTCCCCACCCATAAGCAAAAGACTGTCAGGAAGCCCAAGCAACATACGACCCAAGTCTGAGAAGGTGGAGTTCTGGAGGCCCGGGGGAACATAGACCGAGATAAAGGAAAGGGACTGCCCCTCCCACCTCCCAGTCAGAGCCACATAGCGCCCTCTATCGTCTGGGACCACCCTGGTGATCTCCAACGGAAGTGAAGCTCGCAAGAGAATGCCCAGCCCTCTCGAACCAGTGGTGAAACCAGAG
Source organism: Triturus cristatus (assembly GCF_964204655.1). Lineage (NCBI taxonomy): Eukaryota > Metazoa > Chordata > Amphibia > Caudata > Salamandridae > Triturus > Triturus cristatus. Next base: position 910,900,512 of record NC_140588.1, read on the forward strand.
TGGGCCACAAGTCGATATCCCCCCCTGTTCATAGCCCGACAAACATTGCCAACCAGATGCGTCTCCTGTAAGAACACCACATCAGGAGTCAGACGACGCAGATATTGCAGCACAACACCCCGTTTGATACGGTCCCCCAATCCATTGACGTTCCAAGACATCAATCTCAACCCGTCCCCCCCATCCCATCCAGTAGATCAAGGGCCCCCTAGCAAAGAGCTCAACACCCAAGGATGAACCATAGCCAATACTTCGCCTTGAAAACAAAAAACACAAATGCAAACAACCCCACCCACCCACCAACCCCCCCCCAACTCCAACACCCCCCACCCTGCACCCCTGCGGTCCAAAAAACCACCCCAACTTGCAGTGTGCCTGTCGCCCTACAAACCCCATTCTACGAAAACACCCCGGAGGAGGGAAGGGACCCGTCCCCGCCCGCTCCCCACACACAACATAGTGAAACAAAATGCACAAAAGAAGTAGAACCCAGCCGAACAGTACAACCTGGCAGAGTCCGGGACCATAAGTCACTCCAAAGGAGACCCACCACCCTCGGTACCGGCAGAGGGCCCAGTCCGGTCACCCCGGTCTGGCAGCGAATCCAGCCAGTCCCTCACAGTCACAGGAGAGTCAAAAAAGGTAGTCCGATCTTCATGTTCCACTCGGAGCCTTGCAGGATAAAGCATAGAGTACTTGAGACCGAGGTCCCGGAGCCGCCGCTTCACCCCCTGGAAGCCCATCCGCTGTTTCTGGACAAGTTGGGTGAAGTCCGGGAAAAAGTTAATGGACGAGTTCTCATGTCGGACCGGGCCATGAACCCGTGAGGCCTGCAGAATCGCGTCTCGGTCTCTGTAATGGAAAAGTATCGCAACGATAGGCCTCGGGGGGGCACCCGGTCGCGGCCGGCCACCTGGGACTCGATGGGCCCGCTCCACAGCGAAAAACTTACTCAGGCCAGCGGGAGCAAGATGTTCGAGGATGAGCTCCTCGACCAGGAGATCAACCGGGCGGTTATCGGAGGTCTCCGGAACGCCTATGACGCGGATGTTATTGCGGCGGGCCCGTCCCTCGAAGTCTTCCAGCCGCCGGGCCATCAGATCATTGGCCGACTTGAGATCGCCGAGAGAGGCCTGCAGGTCCGACACGTCCGTACCAAGGGAGGACGTCCGCACATCCAGCGATTGAACCCTCTCGTTGGTCTTAGAGAGATCCGCCCGGATTAGGGTAATGTCAATGGCCACCGTGTCGATTTTACGGGCCAAGGCCTCGTACTGTGTAGCGATGGTCTCTCTGATGCCCTTAATGGCGCCCATGATGTCCTGCAGGGACAGATCCGGAGAAACGGACGGGCCACCACTGGTGTCCTCCGGGGGGACATTGGCTGTCCCGGGGGGTCCTTTACCCTGAGTGTAGCGGTCCATGTTGTTCGTCTGGACCGGTCCCCCACGTAGGGATGTCTTGGTCTTACGCCTCTCGGGGTCTCCCTTGCCTCCCATGAGAACCTCGATCGCCGAAGGGGACCACCGAGGAAGCGTCGAGGTGGCACAGGCCCGGCAGACGCGTGTCGCACCACAGGCCGCAATATGGCGGAGCGAAGGGACCACCGTCAATGAGCACACTGGCAGCAGACGAAGCCACCGGCATCAAGCGAAGGCAAAATGGAAGCCCAGTCGCACCAAGCAAGTCCACAGTCCAGCCCCTCAAAGACCAAAAGTGAAACCGAAAGTGATGTGACGGCCACGGGCACCGCTCCGCTGCCGTTGTTGTTCAACTACGCCCCGGCTCCACAGATCACCCTCGCATCGGGCACAACCGTAGGGTGGGCCTCAAAAGTTCAAACCACCATAACTCCGGATTGCCAGGTCCGATTTGATTTCCGAAAGGAGTTTAGTGTTCAGCCAGCATTCGTCTCCCAGATTCCATCAACCGAGTCAGGATAGATTCAGGATAAATTCCGAGGAGCAGCGAGGGTCCGGGGAGCCCTGTGCTCACGCGACCATCTTGGATGCGCGCTAGGCTCCTCCTCCAGCCCAACAAATTTGATGAACTCTCCTAATACAGCACCTAAGTTCTGTGCAGGGTTCAGAATATACAGGGTAACATCATCCGCGGAAAGCGATATCAGGAGGCTCTTAGAGCTGAACCCTATCCCCTTGTCCGTGTGATGTTGTCTGATATGTGCAGCTAGTGGCTCCATTGCAATGGCAAATATCACGGGTGGACAGAGGGCACCCCTGACGCGTGCCCCGTGCTAATTGGGAATGGATCAGACAAGAGACCATTCGCTCGTATCCTAGCCGTTGGCTCAGTGTATAAGAGCCTGATCAATTTAGTGAAAAGGGGGCTAAACCCCATCCTCTCCAATATCCTAAACAGGTAAGGCCACTCAAGCGAGTCAGAGGCTTTGGTTGCGTTCAAGAACACCGCTGCTGCCTGTACATCTGGGTGTAAATAATGTAGGACCGAAAATACTGTCCTATGGTTATGGGAAGTAGACCTCCCCGGTATGAAACCCGATTGGTCTGGCAGGGCAATGAGGGGGAGCATAGGTTGCAACCTGTTAGCAATTAATTTCGCAATAATTTTAACATCCACATTAATGAGTGACAGGGGGCGATACGAATCTAGGTCGGAGTCAGGCTTTTCTGGTTTTAACAAGGGTACAATGATCACTTCCCGCATGGTTTGGGGCAGTATACCTGTGTCCAGGGCCTCCTCATAAATCGCCAGCAGTCTGGGTGCCAGCTCCTCCACATATGCTTTATAAAACGCGGTCGTTAACCCGTCTGACCCAGGTGCCTTATCTAAGGGCAAACTTTTAATCACTGTTTCCACGTCCTCCACCGTAAACGGTAGGTCCATGTATTCCCTGTGGCCGTTGTTGAACCAAACAAGTGCCAGGGAATCCAGGAACACCTGCATGCCCTCTTGGCATCCGACCTGTGTAGCTGTGTATAATTGGGCATAAAATGAGGAAAACTCGGTAAGTATAGCCACTGGACCTCTGACAATACTACCCTCTTTTTTTTACTAACTAGTATAGGCAGTGGACCTTTGCTTGCGAATCATGCCAGCGAGCGTCCCTCCCCATATCTGCGCGCTTCTGCATCTTTCCAAAGAAACTTCACCCCTCTCTGTGCCTCTTCATCATATTCTAGTAGTTTGGCTTTTACCTGAGCTAAAATGGCAGGCGTGCTATCAGAATAAAACCGCGCTTCGAGATCTTTTATTTGAGCCTCGATGTCAGTAAGTGTGCGTCTAATGGCCTTAAGTACCCCCACTTGCCTAGCAATACATTGCCCTTGAATGACTACCTTGAATACTCCCCACAAAGAGGCTTCTGTGTCGACATTGCCTGTATTTAGGGTGAAATAATCAGTTATGTCATTCCGGATTTCCTCCTTAAATGGCGAATCCAATAACGCATTCTCCAGGAGAACGCTCTCCGCACTGCGTCAGAGATTGATAACCTCAAGAGGCATGGGGAGTGGTCCGACAGTGTTCTCGGCAAGTGCGTCACCTCCACCACCCAGCTCGCCTCATCTCAGGACGACAGCCAATAGTCCAATCGAGACCAGACCTTGTGGTGCTCAGAGAAGCACGTACCCTCCCGAGCACGCGGATTATGTGAGCGCCAGATGTCAACCAGGTCACCATCTTCAAGTATTGCATTTAGAACCTTGCCAGCAGCGGGATGGGGTGCCCTCGCCGTATCCTGTCTATCCATTTCATCATTTAAAATGGCGTTGAAGTCCCCTCCATAGAATCGTGGTGCAGCCAGTTGCTCTAAGTTTGGCCCATATAGCCCGAAAAAAACTGGGAGAGTCGAAATTAGGTCCATATATTTCTACCAGGACTAAGGAAACCCCACCCAACGAGCCTCACAGAATAATGTACCTGCCTTCAGGGTCCGTGTGTACTTCCCTCTCCTTCCAGTCAGTTCCACGTTTAACCAACATTGCCACCCCATGGGAATAATTGGAATAGACCGACGAGTATGTGAATCCCCACCTTTTAAGTTTGAGTTTCAGGGAGGGTTGAACATGTAAGTGAGTTTCCTGTAGCATACACAAATCTATATTGTGCCTCGTAAGGTAGGCATGCACTAGCCTGGACTTCCTGTCATCATTTAACCCTCTTAAGTTCCATGACAAACAATTTATACTGGTACCGTGTTGTCCAAGAATATCATGTGTGTGAAATCCCTGTGTCTATGGTGAAATGCGCTGATTATAAGTCTTATCATGTGTGTCATCCAATAGCATGCCAATAAACCAGTAAAACATTTAACAGCATCCCCGACTCACCACCCCCTCCCACACCAACCCCTCAATCAGGTTGAAAATTACCCCCCCAACAACAAAATACAAAATCACATAATACAAGGAAAGCTTCCATGGGGTTGTATGAACACCGGCATACTTCCCTACCGTGGCATGGTGGCCAAGAAACTGCAGGGAGTCGGGTCTGCAAATCAAAAGATCGAAAAATATGAGGCTACATATTAGAAGTAAGTGCCTCTCCCCCACCTATCCATTTCAAGTACAATCTGGTATCAACCCGTTACAGAAAGCAAATCACTAGCGATAAAGCATAAAACAATAGTCTCTCGGGGTATTCAGCTGCCCTTTGCAAACCTAAATTAGCCCAACATATAACAAATACTGTAAGCTGGCATTTGTCAACTACAACCAGCAATACTGATCGATTCAAAATGACAAATAACTAACGTCAAAACAGAATAATCGTACATTTTCAACATAATATTGCTGTATACTACACAAAAGGATAAATTATACTTCCTTCAATCATTGTCACTTAGCTGGTTTTCGGTCAATTCCTCCAGTCTAGGACTCTTCTTGGCCTGTTTACCACCCACATGTTTTGCGAATTTAAGGGCGGATTTAGCATCAGTGAAAAAGTGGAGGTGCCATCATGAGACACCCTAAGTTTAGCTGGATACAACAGCGAAAAGGGGATCTGTGCCTGCAGCAGTGTCCGCTTTGCCGGCAAGAACTCCCGTCTTGCCGCCTGCATTGCCGGTGTGAAGTCCGGAAAAAAGGAGATTTTGTTGCCTTGATGTGTGATTGTCCCCAGTTCGCACGCCTTACGTAGTACCACATCACGATCTTGATAGTTCAGGAGCCTCGCCAAGATGGGGCGGGGAGGAGCCCCCACTGGAGGTTTGGTATCCAGGGCTCGATGAGCCCTTTCCACCGCAAAAACAGGTGAAAGGTGTGCAGCAAACAGGTTCCGTAGCAGTTCCGACACATACAACTCCATTTTGGTAATTGCTGTAGTTTCCGGAATTCCTGTAATACGCAGGTTGTTGCGGCGGGATCTCTCTTCCAAATCTTCATTTTTGGCATGGATTACACCTAGTAACTTATCCATCTGCAGCAGCTGATCTTTTGTTTCCACCTGAAATTCGTGAAAGTCTGACTGCTTATTTTCAAGCACATCCAGCCTATGTTCACGAACCCCAACCTGAGACTTTACAGATTCCATTTGGGCCGTTAGCGTGTCCAATTTTGCATCAATGGTGCGGAGGCTGGAACGCATCTCAAGCATGAGCGTACGGATGTCCTCTCCCTGGTCGCACAGTTGCCCCTCGGTAGAACCTTCAGAGGCGGTCTCAGGGTCCGATTCTGTAAGGCGGGTCGCCCTTCTCTGATCAAAGTTAATTTTGGGCTGCTTGGCATCTAGTTTACCCATGTTTGATGTGCAGTGGGTGCACTACCGTAGTGAGTAAAGGGGGCTGTACAATAACCTCCACGCATACACTTCCTCTCTCCCCACGCGTGGTATTCGGTGTGGTATTGGACCACCGATATGCAAAATATATTTCTGCCCTCAGCCCATGTATTTCCCGCACCTTCCCTCTTTTTTGGGGTGCAGTGTGTACAGCACGCGAAGAGCTCAAAGCAGCAGTGGCATATGACGGCAGGAGTCAACTCGGGCCTTGCTTCAAATCACCTCCCAATCCCACCTCAGCCCGAGGCCTTAGCAATCACTCCCTTCTCTCATCTGTAGCCAAACAGTCAGGGCGCAGCACGCATTCAGTTGGAGCCTATCCGGCCGATGTCACGCTCCCACCAATAACTCCTTGCACTCCCACTTAGCAGGATCTTCAACCAGCTATTGGCACGCAGTGAGCGGCAACTCAGGGGCCATTGTGCACATAAATTGTGTCCTCTGGGCGATACGTAATCCCACACTCGTGCCCCACGGGCACCTCTGAGCTTCCAGCGCAATGCCTCTTCAAAGCGAGTCGCTTCCCCGTCTCGCTATCGCATCATACCTCCCAGCTCCACAAGGCAAGCACTCATTTCTGACTCTGGTGGCCAGATATCGTCCGACACCGTCTTTCCTTAAATGGCGTCTGCAGAGCCCAGAGAGTCCTACCGGTTACTCCATATCACAGCGCTCTCGTCCACCCCTCCACTCAGCAGGGACGTTCAGGCAGCCAGTCTTGTCCCGCACCTAAATTGGCAGGTGGGCCTTATCTGCTAACGCTGAGAGCCGGCAGCGCTTAGGCCCGCACTGAAGCTACGGCCTCGATTAGTTTCAGCCGCCCCTCTTAATCTCCGTCGGGTCCGCCCTCTCCACCGCACTCTGCACACCAGGGCTTATATCTCGGCTTCGGAGCAGGTTAGGCAGCAGAAAACAACATCGCTTTGCGCCACAGTTCTTCCGCTTCAGATGAAGCGAAATCAGCAGGTCTCCGACTCCCCTCTGTGTACGGATTAAGACAGGATAATTTCTCGTCCGGCGGAGCTCACTCACAGAGCGGCCATTCCGCAGCACGACAGACCATGCCCTGCCCCTGGAAATTCTTAATTTTGGATGTTGAAGCACACAATTTCAATGAATTTATCCGAGTTGACACATCGGACACATAACTGTGCAAAACTTGACAATCAGTATCTGGCCACCAAAATTTGTCCCCAACCTTTTTCTTAGTTGCTGTCTCTTCAATACATATCTTACTGATGACATGTTTCTGTATCATAAAATGTTAAAATGTTACCCAAAGCAATCCCCTTTAATCAGGACTTCACCTTCAATTAGAGATGCCACATTTCTTAGAAAAAAAAATACCTGCCGTTTGTTTAAATTTTAAATTTTAAAAGAGCCAAGAACTGATAGTTGAAAAATAATTTGTGTAGAAGCGTCAGGACTCTTTTGTACCATTTCAGTTATGCCACAGCTTGCTTTAAATGTAATTCTGAAACAATTTAGACAATTCTGTAATACTTTTTGACTTTCATTCTTCATATGTCTGTTGTTTTAGACGGTTTACCACAAAACGTTTTCCCCGCAGGGAATCACAACGCGGTCGTTACAACGACCGCGTTGTGATTCCGCATACCATTACTCCGCAAGTCGGAACAACGACTTGCGGAGGGGGGGGAGGTGTTGGATTTAAAATCAAACACCTTCCCTAGTGTCCGCACAGACTGGAGTTGGAATAGTAAATTATACTATTCCAACATCCAGCGCCCCCTCTCCGCAAGTCGTTGTTCCGACTTTCGGAATAATGGTATCCGGAATCCCAACGCGGTCGTTGTAACGACTGCGTTGTGATTCCCTGCGGGGAAAAAGACGGCGGGAATGCGACATAGATTCATTTTAGACCTATCTTTCAGAAGTGAAAAAATATCAGATTTAGCTGATTTTGCCATTATATTTTCTCCCCTGTAATTAAAAATAGAGGCAAAATTTAATTTCTCACTTTCCCAAAAACTTGTAGCTCCTTGATATTTCCAAACACAGAATAATTATTTCATATCTTCAACTCATGACTCATTGCTCATTACTCAACTCATCATTGGAATCCTTTATCCCTGCTACAGCCTACACTTCAAACAGATTTCACACCTGTTTATTGTTAGTACTGGAAGTCAGTCTAGAAAAATAATCAACTCCATCATTGTAAGCACTTGGGGGCATATGTACAAGGAGTTAACACCGCATGAGCCCCACTTTTCCGACGGTTTTGCGGCAAGATTTTTATCGCCTCATGTACAAGCTGCCGCTAACCTCTGTTAGCTGCAGTTTTCCGGCAAAAATTTACATTACAAAGATAACTGTTAGCAATAATGACATGCAAGGGAGGCGTTCCCATGCAAAAACTACTGCTAACCCCACTTTACGATATTTACAAGGGTAATCCTTAAGTTTGGAGGACTAAAAAACTGCCTCTAACTGTAGTTAGAGGCAATTTCTTAAGACCAGAAAATAGCTGGTCTTAAAAATGGAGTTTACTCTTGGGGCCTCATTTCAGCATGTTTTGTTACTAGACCGCGCTACCCTGCAACAAAACTACAGGGCAGGACTGCGCACCATCAATAAGATAGTGCGCATTCCTGGGCCGTACTCATGAAAAGTGTTGCAGCGCTGCGACAAGACAGCGTTACAACACTTTTCACTACCCCCTTTTTGCTACACCACGGATGCGCTGTATTTACTGGCCAGCACTCCATGACACAAGTAATGACAGATACGTCTGGAATCCTGATGTATCTGTCTGCACTAAAGTCACCCATTGCTACAGTCACGTCACAACCATGACGCAACTCCAACTATGCATGGGGCTAGCCTATCCCTGTGGCACTCACTGTGTGACCCTTACGCCTGCCATCATGCAGGCATAAGGCACTGACGCAGTGCGGTTCTTGAGGGGTGCCTTGGTGTCCGCGCAGTTGGAGATCCATCGGTGGCGGTTGCGTGCTGCGGTGTCATCGTCTGTAAGCGTTGGCGGAGTGGTGGTGCTGAAGGAGTTGATGAGATGTACTTCGGTGGCCTTGATCCAGCTGCGTGGGGGCGATAATGGCAGTTGTGTACGGTGAAGCCATGATGTATACAATGATGGTTGGTGTGACTGTAGTTGAAGGTCCCGATGGTGGAGGAGACGTGCTCAACCGTGTGTCCTGCTATGTGGCTTGCTGCAGTGACTGGCTGCTTGAGTCTGATGTTGGGGAGCTACCCCAGGAGGGGTTAGTGTTCTGGTCACTGGGGTTGTCCAGGTGGAACTTGAGTTCGCCGAGTAGGATGTCGTCAGAGGATGGGAGAGCCTGGTGTGCAATGAGGTCTACAATGGTATTGGAGAATGGGTTTCCATGGCCCGGGGGGCCTGCAGATGAGGGTGCCGCAGAGGATGGGTTTGGGGTTGGTCCGGATCTGGAAGTTGAGGTGTTCCATGGTCATCGTTGGGTCATTAGAGTGCGTTGTCAGTTGGAGTGTGCTTCTCTAGGTGATGGCAATGCCTCCTCCTGGACTGTCGGGGTGGTCCCTGTGGGTGATTTAGAAAGCCATGAGTGATGGCGATGGTGATGTCCGGTCTGGAGCAGATATTGGTCCTGGCAGGCGATGTGGCATCCAGGGTTGATGGCGAGGTGGGTGCTGGCGCCGTAGGGGTGGAGTGTCTGAGAGGGCACTCCACGCAGACGGACGCAGACAGGCTTGCCTATGGCTTGCCTTTGGCATGGGAGACATCCATCACAATGCAGGCATTACATCGTAATGCATTTAGAACGCAAATCCAACAACGCAGGTGCCTTTACATCACATTCCATTACAACGCATTGTGAGGTCAGTAATTGGGTTTTTTTAATTTTTAGGGTGGGTATGGGTTTCAGGTTTCGGAGATGAAATGTGGGGTGTATTATGGGGTAACATTTTAAATTTGGGGTGTGTTTTGGGGTCAACCATGAAAATTGAGGTGTGCATTTGGGTCAAATATGATTTTTAGATTGTGTTTTGGGGGATCAAAGATGAATTTTAGGGTTCAGGGTTTGCTTTGGGGTGCAAGGGTTAGTTTTAGGGTTGCACTAATTGAAGTGGTAATAGTGATGCTTACATCTCAGCAATCCAATACATTCCCTACTGTTGCAATAGGCCTAGTATTAGTATGCATTTTAAAGGAATGCGATATAATGGTATGCGTCGTAAGTCCATATATACCTTTGGCACACCAGTGGTATGCCCACTGCGCATGGCCGCACAGCGGCCGCCATTGGGAGGTGCTGCGGGGGGACTGGACAGCTGGGAGGTGGGAACCGCCGGAAAGAAGACTGGATGGGACGTGGACGCGGGGTTGTGTGTGTGAGCGGGTGTTGTAAATATTTAAATGAGAGAAATCTTACCTTGAGGCCGGGTCCCGTGTCTTCGTTGCTTCTGCTCCTGCTGAGTCTGTTTCCGGAAATAGGTAGTAGGCAGCCAGGCTCCCTCCCCTAAACTAATCACAACGCTGCAATGCGGCGTTGGGATTGGTCATTGGCGCCGGGACGGGGTGTTCAGCCAGGGGCTGGAGGTGCGGGCATGTTCTCCATGCAGGCTGTAATGCAGCCTGCATGGAGAACAGGACAGTGCGCATGACTGCTTTGTGCGGCCTGATCAGGCCGACCAAACAGTCACTGCGCACTTGAGTGGGCATGCCACTCTGCCCCTGCCCTGCTATGTGAATGGAGCAGCCCTACCCACCCTTCCGCCCGCAAAGGAAACATGGCACAATAACATCAGGAAGTTATCATCATGTGATGATTGTTCCTCTTCTTGCACTGCTTGAAAGCAGTGGGGCAACGCTTTTCCACCATAGCGGATGAGCTGACACTGGGGGTGCGTCTTCTACTGGTGCTAGGCCTGGGCGACTCGACCCCGGGCCTCCTCTGCTACCTGTCCCACCTTCTCCTTACCTGGACGTTGACATCGTGGCACAATCCTCTAAACTTTCTCCTTATATGTGACTCACCCAGCAGGAGCCTCAGCCAGGTGGGATTTCACAAGTGTGGGTACAGCAGTCGCGCCAAGTACGCTGGTGAACCTCTCGATGCACTTGATGCAGCAGGACCCCCTTATGCGTGAACTTGCAGCGCTCCTGCCACACAAGTTTGGCGCAGCTCAGGGGCCTCACCCTCCACAGCGTCCGGCCAGTGCAACCTCATCTGGCCTGTGATGAAGAGAGGTGCCGCCCATCGTTGATAATCCTCTCTGTGCACCCCTGTGTAGTGGTGGATCATAGTATGCGATGCAGACCTCCCTACTTTGGTGCGCAGGAGCGCCTCTACTATTCACAGCTCCAAGGGGCGCAAGGTGGCCTTCTCACACAGGTCAGCAACGTGTCTCCATGCGACCAGCCAGACTTCACCAGTAGGTACGGGCGATCGCCGTGCCTCAATATCTACCTCCATGGATCACAGCTCCTCCGCATCCCACTCCAGGCTCCAGATGCAGGTCCAGCAAGGCATCCAGGCTCCAGACGCAGGTCCAGCGACGCATCCAGGATCCAGACACAGGTCCAGCGAGGCATCCAGGCTCCAGACGCAGATCCAGCAGTGCATCTAGGCTCCAGACGCAGGTCCAGCGGCGCATCCAGCCTCCATGCGCAGGCCCAGCGAGGCATCCAAGCTCTCATCCTGTTCATCCTGGATGTTGGGTGGCTTGAGGGGGTTGTTGATGTGTGCTGCACTTGGCCCTGGCTGCTCCATTCTGCATTTCATTGTTTTTATTGCCTATTTTCTATTGGAGGTCGACTGATAGGCTATTCTTTCCAATTGAGGCAAAACTCATTTTGGGCTGACTAACGTGCGTTTTTTGTCGCTAATCTGCTTTTTGTTGGATTTTGCCCGGTAATTCCAGAATTCCTGTCGCCATCACACTAATGTTAGCGGCAGTTTTCACCGCTGATCCCTGAAGCTATCGCCATGTAGAGACGTCTTGTACATCCGTCGCTAACAAGGCGATAGTTTTCAGCGGTTCACAGCGGTAAGAAAACTGCAGCTAACTAGTGTTAGCGGTAGTTTTTGCCAATCCTTGTACATATGCCCCTTGGAGTTTATCAAACTTGAAACTTAAATTTTTATGATCTAGATCAAATCCTGAACAATCTTGCTGAAGTCCCCACAGTACAATTGCCATTTAGTGCTCTACACCCCATGAACATGCAAGTGCTTCTCTCTCAATAGCCGAGTATTTAGATTCAGTATGAATTAAGGACATAGAAGCAAAGTCACCATGTACTGTTTCCCTAATTTCACCTCACTGAATGCTGCTCCTCAGCCATCACAACTTGTTTCAACTTTCAAAATACATTGTGTGGGAAAGGACTGAGAGGGATTGTGTTAATATTGAGTTGTTTGAGTTGCTTAAAAACCTTTGTATGTTTTTGTGACTGATCACATTGAACACTTCTGTTAAGAAGCATTCTCAATGGTATATCAATCTTTGAAAAGTTACTTACAAATCTTGAATAAATTTCAGGCAGATCCAAAAAGGATCTTATTTCGTATTTGTTCTTGGGTTTTGTTACTTGCCCTATGTCCTGGTGTGGAAATTTAGTTCGTAACTGAACATTATCTGCGCCATCTTGTCTCTCCCCCAACGTCACACGCAGAAACACACGACGGCCATTTTAGGCACCATGGCCTCTCTCCCCGCTCATCGCCGATCACCAGCGCGTCCCTCTGACGCAGCGAACATCCCCCACGCGCTGGCCACCCCCGCTCTCTCATACATGGGCCATAAACCCTCTCCTCCTGCGCGACCCTGCCATGGAACCACATCCCGCGCCTGACCAACACCTCCTTTCATCCCATACATAGTCATACATCCTCTTGATAACCCCCTTCCTCTGCGCCCGATTGTCCGAACCGATCCCAGGCCATCACCTAGCCCTGCGGATGCAGTTTATTGCCCCTACTGTAAGGGAAACACCTCACATCAAAGGGATTACAGTAGATCAAAGCTCCCACCCCCTGAGGCCCGACCAGTCGCACACACCCCTGGGAATTGGCGGAATGTCCAGCTGTGCGATAGCCATCTCCTACTGTGGGTGGGGTGGGGACTTCCACTGTAGTTATGTGTGGGGGCGGATCTGAGCCGGGGATTCCGAGGATGTTCTTTCATGTATCAAAGCAATCTCAAGAATGTGCCATGTATGATAAACCTGCAATAAAGTCATAAACGTGTGTATAAGAGGCCAGGCCTCAGAGATGTGGTTAGAGCACCTCGAGACGATACCCTGCTGTCCGATCTGACGTGTTCTGCTCCGACGGAATAAATCTTTGTTTCCTGCCTTCCAATCTTTGGCGCCTGCCTCTTTTATTGGTTAATCATCGAATGGTATAAGAGGCGGTTACCGCCGGGCAATACTTGAAAGGTTATCGACTGAACCTGCCGCTACCATTTAACACTGGAGCAAACTATCATTGGCAAAAATCCCTTTCTCAGAAACCTGTGTCCAAGATGCTCAGTTTCTTTTTCCTGGAACTTACACTTTTACAGTTTTAGTGGTAGAATGTAAAACGTATAAAACTCAAGCCTCACGTTATGTTGCTCATCTGACTCTGCAATTACCAATAGCTCACCCTAAAAATAACCAGCACCCCCTTAATATTCTCAAACAAAACATGCATGGGGTTTTGGACTAATGAAGCAGTAGATGTCAAACCAAAAGGAATTCTGGTGTATCTGACTGTCAAGTGTAATGAAAGTGGTAATATGTTTTGATTGATCTGAAAGTTCCATCTAGTGATAAACTGATTTTAAATCCAACATACTGAAAAATGTGTCTCCTTCCATCATAGTTTACTTTTACCGAATTTAATCTGATAGTTGAAAATCACGGCCTTATTTATGAGGTTGTGCATTAGGGCAGCATCGCAGGCCTCCCTGCTGCGCTGCACTACGGCAAGAGAAAAGGGGAGGAATGCGCCGTATCTATCGGATGCAGCGCATTCCTGTCCTTTTTCCCCGTGCTGGCACACAATAGCCTGCCGTGTACCAACGCAGGCACCTTTGACCCATGGAGCAAGGGTGCCTTCATTTGGGGGATGATTATTTTTGTGCAGGAAGGGAAACCTTCCTGCATGAAAACAATCACAAGAGGCTTTTTCCTCTTTCTATGTGTCCTGCATTCTGCAGCACACACAAGAAAAGGAAAAATTAGGAGAAAAACAGATATTTCTCCTTGTTGTGCCTCCCTTACGTCTCCCCTGGGAAGGAGTACGTTTTCGGCGCTGCCTCAGATTTACGATTTCTCGTAAATCTGGACACTGTCATAAAGTCATGGATGTTGCTAGGAATGCCCCAGCAACACCAATTGCACACAGTGGAGAAGTGTAGCTCACTGGTTAGAGGAGGCATACCCTGAAGCAGAGGTCAGACCCGGGACCAAGGTTCGATTCCCGACGCGGCAGGGTCTGGAGCCCAATTGTCCACGGACTCGATAATTCTCGCTTCGGTGCCTACTCTAAGCATGAGTTCACACTATGCAGCTCTGGGCAACAAGCTTGCTTAATCTCCACAACAGCCCCCCGCGGCGGGATGCCTGGCTTTCACCTTGGGGATGCCCAGTACGGGTTATCTCACAGGGAAAAACCAGGGCGGGTTCCCAATGCAAGCGCCGAGATGCCCAAGGGTAATTTGAGCGCTATATAAGACCGCACATACATACATACATACCCTATAACGCAGAAACCTGCATTAAAGGGAACCTATATTAATGAGGCAGCATTAAGTCAAAAAAAGTGGCTTAGTGCTGCCTCGTAAATACGGAGCAGGCTCCTGCACAACGGAACGTCACAAAAAGTAACGTTCCGGCGGTGCAAGAGGCCACATAAATGAGACCCTAGTCTAGTGGTTATCTATGGAGTGCCCACACAAAAGCAGAAAGTTCCCATTTTGTTGTACAAGATCACTGAATGGTTTCTCATTTTTTTTAATTTTGAGTACAATATCTAGCAGAAGCACTGAAGTATAGGTCCTGAAGAAGGGTGCAACACCTCTCATGGGGGTTGTAGGCTGAAACATGTTGACTTCCCATTTTGACACAATAAAGCAGGTTTAATTTTCTCCTTCAGTGCCCTGATTTTAATCCTGCTCCAAGGACGCACTAATAAAGATATTTGTGGACCCTGTAGCTAATTTTAACCATCACCGGTTATTCTGATTTTGCTCTGCTGCCCTCATCACCCTCCAGCTCTTCTGAAAGGTATTTACTATCACTCTCAGAGAGGGGATAGAAGCCCGGACCACGACAAAGTCACTAGTCTCAATAGTAGTTTGTTTGTTGTAGACCGAGGGGTTTCCTTTGTGATTCACGTGCATATGTTAGGGGAGTTAACTCCTGCCAGTCTTTAAATCTCCTCTGGCCCTTCGGCTTACAAAGTATGCCCCACAATAAATAACACTATACAGTCATGCAACACAAAAGTGCTACCACATCATTCACAAATTAATTTGCAATAAAATGCACAATCATGCCAATTCTCATTCAGTTTTATGCATAAGTGAATGAATGAATGAGGGGTATTTATATATAGCGGGAACAGCTACTCAGAATTGAGTGCCCCGGCGCTGCCAAAGGTACTCAGAACTGAGTGTCCCTGTGCTGGCAAAAGTTTTAATATCATTCAATTGTCACTGTATATCTCCCCCCCAAAAAACCATGTCTCATAAAATGATAAATGGCAAGCCCCATTTGTCTATAACTTCTGCTTTCATTCCATCACTTTCAATTTGACAGTTGAAAAGGGGCTTATGGTTCCTCTTCAATAGCCAACGGAGATTAAGCCAAATTAATAACTTGTGAGTTATTATGTCTATCAGGGCAGAGCAAGCACAAGTGAGAAATCCCCATAGCTGCAGCAAGCTGGGGTACACTTGCCGACCCCCCGAAGACACCCTAAAGAGTATCTATTAAAGATACTATCGACCTAACTTCCATAAGTGGCCTAATAGTATACCACTTACTAGCGCAACACAAATTGTGATTGCACACACACATTTTTTCTGGTCCTGAAGAAAGCCCCCTAGACCCGGCTGGGCAAATGGGGCTGAAACATGTCGACCTCACATATGGACTTTTTGTAGTGCATAAGATCTAGTAACGCGGTCTAAAAATGCACGCTCACTAGTTTAATTTCTTTGAACTTCGATCCACTAATAAATATTTACACACAAATGAGGAATTTTAAAGAATTTTAATTTCACTTCACTGCGAGCACTTATTTTTAAGAAAATCTTTTTTGGTCTCTGGACACTACTACAATACCAGTGGTTAACCTCCGGGTGGAGGACAGCATACCAAATAAAACCCGATGATGATGCTGTCACGTCACGATTAGGCGGAGAATCAAGATATACCGCCTTCCATTTCCAACTACGTACGTGTATGAGGGTTTTTAATGAAGGCACCACTGACTAGCAAACCCTGGTAATGTGGTTACACGTGATCCATTCCTCCTGTTGATTTTTGTATCATTACTTTCAACTTCTTTTTTCAAATTTTCACCATTCTCCACACAATGCACATTTGGATCCTCTTCAAGACCAGTTCCGTTGTCTTTAAGTGTTAGCCATAGTTACATTCATCTCAGCATGAGCTTCAGCACCTTGTTCCTCATCCTTATTTTCAGTTGCACCATCAAAACAAGCATTTACAATGCAATGGTCTCAGCATTGGTAAAGTTAGAGCTATTGGCATTGCTCATGACATTATTTTTGTTTATGTTTTTGTTTTTAAAACATTTAAAGAAACGGCATTGTTATTTACAATGTCAATAGCTTAATCACTCTCAAATGCGAGACCTATTGCATTTGCACCCACACACAGAGCCACCTACACACACACTGACTAAGCTATTGACATTGTGAGCATTAGAGCGCCCCCCGCCTGCTCGCTCTCCCCGGCTCCGCAGCACAGGCTCATCCTGCCTCCTACCTTTCATCCAGTCCACGACTTGCGACGGGCTCCACTTGGTGACGGGCTCCATGTTCGTCCCCCCAGTCCTCCGGTGACCCCCACTCAGCGCCGGTCCCACTCCTCCATGGATCCTGTGCTCTGCCGCTGCCCCCTGCTCGGAGCCCCGCGGACGCCCTGGCGTTCCCTGAGCCCGGCCACTGGCTGCCTGTCCGCCGCCCGCCCGCTTCCCCTCGCTCCCTCTGTCGGTATGGTGGCAGGGCCTATGCTAATGATGGGGGAGGAGAGCCGCCAAGCTCGGGTTACAGTTTCAGCTGTTCCCAGTCTCCAGCACTGGCACTGCGGGGGCCGAGGGCCTGAAACGGGCGCGGGAGGAAGGCCCGGGGCGAGACTGTCACGGCGCGTACTCGAGGAGGCGCACAAATACACTCGTGCTGAGAGACGCGGGCTTCACTCACACTGACACGAGCATCACGCACAGTCCCCGCTCAGAGTACTTCACGTACGCGCACGTGAATGAATTACTACTTTAGGTAGAATTTTACCATGGTTACACGCATTATAGGAAAGAAAGACAACATATGTTGATCTGCTCTGCATGCCCTTAACTCTATAGCTCCAGGATGATCCATTCGGAGTGACAACGCGCTCTATAAGTTCCCTATTCACTTCAATATGTCCAGATCGCTAATCCACTTTCCTTTACTAGCCTCCTTGTGTGGCGTAACTGGACTGTAAGCGCTCGAAGGATGTGGCGTAAGGACCAGTGACTCTGCGCAAATCATTTAATTTACTGGTGCTCGTGTAAAGGTTCCAATACGTTCAGGATCGAGTTCCAGCAATAGGAAGCTGTATATACATAAAAAAAAACAAGGCAGAGCAAAAGGCAAGCACACCACTGTCTTTCTCCGAGGCGAAGGAGAAATGCCTCGGAGAAAGGCAGCGGCATTTTCGGATTCGGGGGCGTGTTTGTCTTTTCTCTCCTCCAGCCATTGGCTGGAGGAGATAATTAGACTTCTTGGAAAAAACACGCCCCCGATCCGAAAAGGACGGGGCCTAATCAGAATGACGGACCTCTTCTCCAATGGCTGGCCAGCATTCAAGAGGCCAGCCAATGGAGAACAGGGGAGAAGAGGGGCGGGTTCAAGCCCCTCTTCTCCAAGTCATTAAATCTCGGATCGAGACTGCGCAAGCGCAACCTTCGAGCCGAGACCTAACAAAAACAAATGTATCCTTTTTGTCATCTGAAGATTAAACTTCTTGCATGAGGGACACTTTCTTTTACCACCCTTCATAATTGAAAAATGACTACCCCTTCCACACTTCATTACCCAATGATGAACATGACTTATAGGAGGACAAATGATTCATTGAACCACAATGTGTAGCACTATTTTTAAGGTTACCCTCTTGTGCCCCATCACAGCTGATTTCTGATTACAGTAGAAATTATTTTGTTTAGAATTTTCAGATTTATATTCTCATTATATGACGTTCCAGACACTACTCCAACTTCATCTTGAGACACAGGGTCTTATTTAGAGTTTAGCGGATGGAATACTTTGTCATTAACATGGTGGCTATCTCGTCCAACATATTATAAGTGTTAGCAGCTGTTATGTACTTGTAATATGGTGGACAGGATATCTGCCACGTTTGTGATGCAGTATCTCATCTGCACCACTCTAAATAAGCCCTGGGGTATCTACATGAAGTTTTTTCTAAAGATTATACTGAGCATACTACACACTTTGCTATATCAATTGTGTCAGCCAGTGAAGGAGTGGGATGTGTGAGTGATTGTCATGGATCTTTTTATCAAAACATAGAATATAACTTGGTCTTTAATGTACAGATCCAGAACTGTCAAAACTCTGGGAGGAGCACATTGGAACGCGCTGGTTCATTAACTATTTCATGATGGGTATAAAAGTTAAATCGTTCCATCACAATATGTGGCTCTTTAATAAAACGTAAATTGAGCCTATCAAGTGCCTTTGCAAAAGAATCATAGTTTGTTGCGCCAGTACTAGTAGGAGATTGTCACAGTGGTATATGTTCAAATACTTTCTTGTCCTCATTTCCCATTTAGTTTAAAGTAATGTTTTTTCTATTTGAGTCAAACGGCTCTACATAAATTACCAACATGCAATTCTTATATACCCTTAACCACTTTCTTCACTACATGCTCACCCCCATATTCCAAGATTTATGGCTTTGATCAAGTACCTAATGAAGGTGTGGTGCCAGACAGTTAGTTATTTACATTATCGTTGTTGCTATTCCCCTTCTTTTTGCATGTTATGCTGTATGACATTTGTCTTTTCTCCCACATTTCTCCCAATCTCTTGTTTGTTTTTTAATTAAATTAATCTCATTTATGTGCCGCATTATTGTATTCTGTCTCTTTAGCTATATCGACCCAGCCATTATTTTCTCTGAGTGTTCTGCTCACTCCATGTTTAGGTCTTGCTTGCAGACAACTTTAGCTGTGTAGGGAGAGCTTTTGCCATAACACAGACAACTCAACACACAGGATGCACATAAATAGACAAATCCATACAGACACATATAAAAAGGGGCTTTTGAAAAGCTCCATTCAGCCATTGGCTACTGTGGTTGTGAGAAGTTGGCCTAGTATATGCTGTCCACTAGTTATAGTGGGCACCTTGCACCATTCCAAACAACCCCTTAGAGATGATAGGTTAAAGACAACGTTATTTGAAAGCTATCCTAGTGGTAGCTATGGAGAGCAGCCTTCAGGCTAAGTCTTGGAGGAATGTAAAGCAGCTTTTTTTACCAGTCTATAATCTCTTGAATGACCAAATGAAAGGAGAACCACACCAGGTATATATATATAAAATATATGTATTTATTACTAAACACACCCTACTAGTCTCTTTATGAGGCTAGAGGTCAAAGCACATATGTTACAATTAAAATTACACAGTAAATTAGCACAATATACGATAGGCCCTAGGGGCGAACTAAACCATATATTAAGAAAGTGGTATAAGAACCACGACTTGACTAGACACAAGGTCTAGAGCCTGTAGAATTGCTGTGAGCCCAAGGAACCACCCAAGGTAGTGACACAGGGGACCCACGGGGGACGTGTGCAGCGTGAGAACACAGCTGCGAGCTCCGTTAGCTTCTATGGGGAACGTCGCGGTTGGAATTTTGAAGTTTAAGGACACTTAGAGGTGGACTAGAAACAAACCCTTTTGGACTTAGATGGTTCTAGGGCCAACACCCACGGGAGCACCAGAGTACTTGTGTTACCTCACCCAGGGAAGCCGGGTGCATAGGTGTCAAATGGTGTCGGGTCGCGTCGTCGTTTCCAATGGCGTGATGCTGCAAAGTGCTGCTGCCGGGAAGAGGAGAAGTGTCCGGAGAGATCCAAGCGTGGATCGAAGATGTAAAGAACCTGAAAGCAGAGGGGACAGAGTTTGGGTCACTTGCCAGTGACTAGGGGTACGATAGTCGAATGCCCACCGATGTCAGGTGCTTCAGGTGCGAGGAGGGGAATCCTGACTCTTCAGCCACGAGGACCAGGAGGCGTCGATGACAACCAGGTGCTGGATTCGAGCTGTCCGACAAAGGATGTCGAGTGCTGCAGTGTCGGTGCATGGATCAGACACAACATGCCGTGGCAACAGCAACCCACGCTGAAAGAGGAAAGATGCTTCGGTGCAGAGCAGTAAGGTCCTGGGGACTCCCCAAGTGATGGAGAGTCAGGGCACGTCTGGAGCAACCAGGGAAGCCCAATTAAAGTTAGAGTTTCCTTCACAGGGACCCACCAGTTGACGGACCAGGGATCGCAAAGGTACCTCGAGCAAAAACACAAAGGGCCAGCTCACTGAACACTCGTGGAGTGTAGGCCAGCAATCTTCAGTGGAATAGGTGCTCAGGGTTTGGGCTACAAGTAACCCAATACACAGCCTCAAGGGACGTCGAGAAGCTAATGCACTTGCAAATGTGCACGGTGTCCAGGGGTTCCGGTTCCACGGTACCCATGAGGGCTACGGTTCTCAGCTTTGCTGGGGACTCCGGTCAGCCTCTGGGAAGTCTGGAAACCCACCGTCTGTGTTGCAAATACTTCGGAGTCCGGCGGGAGCTTCAGAGATGCAAACCGGGTAGATGCATCTTTGGTGCCTACCAAGCCGGGTGAGTAACTCCATTACTCCAAGGGAGATTCTTTAGTCATCTAGCGTCGTGTAGATCATCAAAGTTCCGGGATTCAGTTTCAGAGTTTCGTACAGGGATATCTAAAGTTCTGTAGTCAGGAGTTCCTTCTTTATACCCAAAGAAGGGGTTGGACTAACTCAGGGGACCCACCTATTAGAGGGTTTGCAAAGAGGGGTGCCTACATCCATTTCCTTTGTCGGGTTTCGCACCAGAGCAGGGGCTGGTAGCCCCTGCAACCGGTTTGAACTGGACTATGCACAGGGACACCAAAGGTGCCCCCAGTGTTGAACTTCAAAGCACTCTTGGAGTGCACCCACCCAGCCCCAATACACTAACGCCTGTCTGGGAGGTGATAACACCTCCCTGTGACAGGAAACCTATTGTCCAGGCCTCCCCTGCCGGAGTTTCGGTCAGCAGCAGGAGGCCAGACTTGTGTCCGTGGCTGGCAGCATCCATTTTGTGATGCCAGGGCTCTGTTAGCTGGTACCGGGTATACCGTGCTGTCATGTCTCTCCCTCTAGAAGGGTGGGATCATACTCTCACACCAGTTACTGGTGTGGGGGTATGATTTCAAGGTGTTTGACACCAAACACGACATGTTTCCGTGCAGCCATCACAAAGTTAGCATTTACCGTGAGGTTATAATGCACTTAAGAGTATATGGTCAGGCTGCATCACAGACAACCCCGGAGAATAGATTCCGAAGGCTGCAGAGGTGCTCTGCTCATGCATGGGCACCCTCTCACAGAAAACCAAGCACCCTACCTTCAGGATTGATAAGGCCTGCCATAGGGGTGACTGTGTGCAGTGATAGGGTGAGATATAGTGAACCTATATCTCAGTAAGGGGTGCATGCACCACCTCACTCAGGCTGCAGTAGCAGTCCTGTCATGTCATTTTGGAACGCTTTCCAGGGGTGGCATAATACATGCTCAGCCCCTGGTAGGCCTCTGGGGTGCCTATGCGCTGGGTACATAGTATATCATATACTAGGGACTTATAAGGGTACCCCAGAATCCAATCTGGAGTGTACCTAAGGTACATGGAATCAATTTAGAGAGGAAGCAGCTAGTCTGGGGTCCTGGATAGCAGGGCCCCAGCCAGACTAAAGTCGAAAAACAGTGAAACATCAGCAAAAAGTGGGGGTAACCATAAGAAGATCCTACTCTCCTACACAACCCCCCCCCCGCCCAACGCAGGGACATTAAACTAACCTTGACCAGTTGAGTCTTCCTTTTCTAAGTGGAAGTATCTGGAGAGTCCATCTGCATTGGCATGGTTACTCCCAGGTCTATGTTTCACTGTATAGTCCATCCCCTATAGTGAAATTGACCACTTTAAAAGTTTGGGGTTTTCACCCTTCATCTGTTTTAGCCATAAGAGGGGCTTATGGTCTGTCTGACCAATGAAGTGAGAACCAAACAAGTATGGTATCAACTTCTTCAGAGCCCAAACCACAGCAAAGGCCTCCCTCTCAATGGCTGACCAACGTTTCTCTCTGGGTGTAATAGCTACTGGCTGATCCTGAACTCAGATGCATCTGTTTGCACAATGAAGTTCTTGGAGTAATCAGGACTCTGCAGAATGGGAGCAGTACACATGGCCTGCCTTAGGTCATCAAATGCTTTTTGACAGCTAACTGTCCACTGAATTTTCTTGGGCATTTTCTTAGAAGTAAGGTCATTCAATGGAGTCACTATGGATCCATAACATTTTACAAATCTTCTGTAGTACCCAGTCAGGCCCAAGAAAGCTCTGACCTGAGTATGGGTGGTTGGAGCAGCCCAGTCCATGATGGTCTGGATTTTGCTCTGCAATGGTTGAACCTGGCCTCCACCTACAAGGTGTCCCAGGTACACAACCTGACTCTGCCCTATCTGGCACTTAGTGGCCTTGATAGTTAGGCCTGCTTTTTGCAGGGCCTCCAAAACATTCCACAGGTGGACCAGGCGATCCTCCCAGGTGGAGCTAAGGACAGCAATATCATCTAGATATGCTGCACTATAGGCTTCCAGGCCTGTAAGGACTTTATTCACCAACCTTTGGAAAGTGGCGGGTGCAAAGGGCATCACCACAAATTGGTAGTGCCCACTAGGGGTAGACAATGCTGTCTTTGGCTTTGCATCATCAGCTAGTCTGATCTGCCATTAGCCAGCTGTCAAGTCAAACGTGCACAGAAACTTGGCTGAGGCCAAAGTATCTACAAGCTCATCTGCCCTTGGGATGGGATGGGCATCAGTCCTGGTGACTGCATTGAGACCCCTGTAGTCCACACAAAACCTCATCTCTCTCTTTTGCCATCTTTGCTGTGAGGTTTAGGCACCAGGACTACTGGACTAGCCCAAGGGCTATCCGAGGGTTCAATGACTCCCAAATCCAACATCTTCTGGACTTCTGTCCTGATACAGTCCCTGACATGATCAGGTTGCCTGTAAATTTTATTTTTAACAGACAGACTGTCCCCAGTGTCCACTTCATGAGTGCACCAGGTAGTCTGATTGGAGTAAGGGAGAACATATGCCTAAACTGGCTGAGAACCTTTTTGCAGTCAGTTTGTTGCTGGACAGTGAAGCTGCCTGCCAAGGCTACACCGTCTACTGACCAATCATCAGGGTTCTGATAGAGCAGGTCAGGGAGTGGGTCATTCTCTTCCTCCTGTCCTTCATCAGTTGCCATGAGCAAGCCCATGTCAGCCCTGTTGACAGAGGGCCCTTGCCACCACAGGAGCTGTGGTGGTCCTAAGTGGAATTGGGTACCTAGTGACATGGTCCACCACCACCAGGATAAATCTTTGCCCAGAGGCTGTCTGAGGATCCATGGGACCAACTATATCCAGGATGACCAACCGTCCGTAAATGTCATGGACCGTCCGTCATTTTGGTGTGATGTCCGTTGTCCGTAATCATTCCTTTTACGGACGCCTTTTGTTCGTAATTTTGGACATTAATTACAGCGTTCCCTGCGAGAAGCCCCAAGAGATTAAAAGTTCTCAGGGGCCAGCCCGCACTTCTCTGTAGAACTCCAGAGGCTGCAGCAGCCCCTCCCTGAGCTCTCACGGACTGTGGGCAGGCCCATTGTCATTCTGACTGAGGCCGATTATCCCCTTTTAAATGACAATGCACCCGCCGCCTGCCTTTAGCACATCATGTGCCAGTGAGATCGTAGTTAGTGATAACAGAGGAGCTTTACCCAAACAGAGTACTGTGGGGAACTTGCCCCCTTGTGTAATTTGGCAATGTTGTACACAGAGTGAACAGGGCAGGAGCAGTGACGGGACAGAAGAGGCGACAGGAAAGGAGAGGTGATGGGGCAGGAGAGGTGACCGGACAGGAGAAGTAGAGGGCAAGAGAAGTGACAGGGCAGGAGAGGTAACGGGTAAGGAGCAGTGACGGGACAGGAGAGGGGACAGGAAAGGAGAGGTGATGGGCAGGAGAAGTGACGGGGCAGGAGAGGTGACAGGAAAGGAGAGGTGATGGGCAGGAGAAGTGACGGGGCAGGAGAAGTAACGGAGCAGGAGAAGTAACGGGGCAGGAG
The DNA here is from genome assembly GCF_964204655.1 of Triturus cristatus. Lineage (NCBI taxonomy): Eukaryota > Metazoa > Chordata > Amphibia > Caudata > Salamandridae > Triturus > Triturus cristatus. Next base: position 910,924,939 of record NC_140588.1, read on the forward strand.
CAGTGATTAAGCATGAGCAGGAGCGGTAACGGGGCAGGAGCAGTGAACGGATAGGAGCAGTGAATGGATAGGAGCAGTGAACGGGGCAGGAGAAGTAATGGGACAGGAGAAGTGATAGGGCAGGAGCGGTGATCGGACATGAGCAGGAGTGCTGACCGGACAGGAGCAGTGAACGGGCAGGAGCGGTGATGGGCAGGAGTGGTGATCAGGCAGGAGTGGTGACGGGCAGGAGAAGTGATGGGCAGGTATGGTGACCGGGCAGGAGAAGTGACGGGGCAGGAGAAGTGACAGGGCAGGAGAGGTGACGGGGCAGGAGATGTGATGGGGCAGGATAGGTGACGGGGCAGGAGAGGTGACGGGGCAGGAGAAGTGACGAAGCAGGATAAGTGACGGGGCAGGAGCGGTGATTGGGCATGAGCAGGAGCGGTAACTGGGCAGGAGCGGTGAAAGGACAGCAGTGGTGAACAGGGCAGGAGCGCTGAAAGGACAGGAGCGGTGAATGGGGCAGGAGCGTGAACGGGGCAGGAGCGGTGAACGGGGCAGGAGCAGTAAACGGTCAGGAGCAGTGAACGGGGCAGGAGCAATGGCGGGGCAGGAGAAGTGACGGGGCAGGAGAAGAGACGGGGCAGGAGAAGTGGTGGGGAAGGAGAGGCGACAGGGATGGAGAGGTTATGGGGCAGGAGAGGTGACCGAGCAGTAGAAGTGACCAGGCAAGAGAAGTGACGGGCAGGTGAGGTGACGAGCAGGTGAGGTGACGGGATAGGAGAAGTGACAGGGCAGAAGAAGTAACAGGGAAAGAGAGGTGACTGGGTAGGAGAAGTGACAGGCAGAAGAAGTGACGGGCAGGAGTGGTGATGGAGCAGGAGAGGTGAAGAGGCAGGAGAGATGACGGGGCAGAAGTAGTGATTAGGCATGAGCAGGTGCAGTGACTGGGCAGGAGCGGTGAATGGACAGGAGCGGTGAATGGACAGGAGCGAGGAACGGGCAGGAGAAGTGATGGGGCAGGAGAAGTGAGGGGGCAGGAGAAGTGATGGGGCAGGGGAAGTGACAAGGCAGGAGCGGTGATTAGGCATGAGCAGGAGCTGTGAATGGGTAGGGGCAGTGAACGGGCAGGGGCAGATAACGGGCAAAGCAGTGAACGGGGAGGAGCAGTGAACGGGCAGGAGCAGTGAACGGGCAGGAGCAGTGAACGGGTAGGAGCAGTGATGGGGCAGGACCAGTGATGGGGCAGGACCAGTGACGGGGCAGGGGAAATGACAGGGAAGGAGCGGTGACTGGGTAGGAGAAGTGACTGGGCAGGAGAAAGTGACAGGGCAGGAAAAGTGATTTGTACTTATATTCCTTGCCTATTTATTTATATACTATTGCATGACATCCACTGATGTGTCTGCAAAGCACAGCTGTTGCCCCGAATTTTTGTCCTGAATTTTGACCCTTTGTCCTGAATTTTTACACTCACCATCCTGAATTTGAGCCCATGCCAGTTGGCCACCCTACCCATATCAATCCCCACCCTCTCAAAGGGAACCCCCACCACGGGCAGTGGTATCAGGGGGGCCTTTGTGGTTCCACCTGCCTTCCCACTGGCTTGACAGTTGACACAGGAGCGACAAAACTCCTTGATGTCTTCAGACATGTGGGGCCAATGAAAGTGAGGGATAATTCTGTCCCAAGTCTTGTTTTGGCCCAGGTGACCTGCTAGGGGAATATCATGGGCTAGTGTCAGCAGGAAGCCCCTAAACTTCAGAGGTATTACCAAACTCTTGGAAGCACCAGGCTTGGGATCTCTACTCTCTGAGTATAGGAGTCCATCATCCCAATAGACTCTATGGGTTCCACTAGCATTCCCAGCAGCCTCAGCAGCAGCTTGCTGTCTGAGGGGTTCAAGAGAGAGGCAGCTCAGCTGCTCCTGGCTCAGATCTGCCCTGGAAGGGCCCCCTGTCCCCAAAAACTCAACCTGATCAGGCTCAAGCTCCTCTGGGACAGTTCCTTCTTCAGGACTAAGATCATCTCCCTCAGGAGGCTGATCTGTACTCTGAGTCAGGGAGGAAGGCACTGCCTTAACCCTACTGCTCCTCCTCTTGGGAGGCACCTGGTCCATTATTCCAGGATCCAGGGCCTTTTCAGTGTTAGACATTTTGGCCTGTGACCTGGTCACAGCAAATGCATGTGCAGGGATTCCTAGCATTTCTGCATGTGTCCTGAGCTCCACTTCTGCCCAAGCTGAAGTTTCTAGATCATTGCCGTGCAAGCATTCAACAGGGAGGTCTGCACTTACCACAACTTTCTTGAGGTCAGTTACCCCTCCCCAGGAGAAATTAACAACTGCCAAGGAATGGTCTGTCCTGACATTGCTAGCATTGGTCACTTGGTACATCTCACCAAGCATAATCAGCTCAGGAGCCACAAGATCTTTCGTCACCATTGAGACACTTGCTCCTGTGTCCCTGAATGCCAAAGCCTCCTTTCCATTTATCAAAGGCTGCTGTCTGTATTTGATCAAGTTACTGGGACTCTCAAACGAGGACATATCCATACCTCCATCACAGATCAGGACAGCCTGAGTTGGAACTCTGACTAGGCCAGAGTCCATCTCAGAACCCAGGGTTAACCCTACTACACCCTTATTCTGAGCACCACCACTTGGAGCTAAACTAGGGGGAACAGTTGCCTTAGGGGCAATGGTGGCAGAAGTTGAGTCTTTGGACTTTGCACAGTCACTATTCCAATGGGTTTTCTGCTTACAGATTTTACATCATGGTTTCTTTTGGCCTTTTCCTTTGTTAGATTGGGACTCCCCCCCCCAGATGCAGATTGTTGGGTACCTTGAGAAGACTTCTGGTCTTTACCCTTTTCCCCACCCTTGTCAGAATTCTTAGAATATTGCTTGTTTGGGTCACCACCTTGGTTCTGAACCTTCTGCCTCACCCTGGTTCTGACCCATTTGTCTGCCTTCTTTCCCAATTCTTGGGGAGAGGTCAGATCAGAGTCTACCAGGTACTGATGCGACAGCTGATTTTGACAATTATTTGCTCCCTCATAATTAAGTTGTACAATCCTTTGAAATCACACACCTTACTGCCAAGTAACCCGCCCTCCAGACCCTTAGTAGCACAATCTACAAAGTCCATCCAGTCTTGATTCTGTGACTTTTGGGTATCCCTGAACTTTATGTTATGTTATGTTATTTTAATTTATTCAGCGCACAGCTACTCGGAAGTGTCCCGGCGCTATAGACCGCTGGGGAACTCGTCCTGGCTATCCCTGTGAGATGGTCCCTTTCTGGGTATCTCCAAGGTGAAACCAGGCATCCCCTGCGTCTGTGGGGGGTCGTTGTAGAGATGAGGCAAGCTTAATGCCCAGAGTTGCCGAGTGTGTTCCTGGTTAGAATAGGTACCGAGGCGAGAATTATCGAGTCCGTTTTGACCCTGGTCCACGACCCTGCCGCGTCATGAATTGAACCCTGGTCCCTGGCCGATTCTCTGCTTACGGATCTGCCGCCTCTAACCAGTGAGCCACACCTCTCCATCTAACCTGCATTGTTCAGTGGTTAGGCCAAACCCTTCAATCAGTGCACTCAAGATGTGGTAATCATCAGCATCCTCTTCTCTAACAGTGAGGAGCTTATCTCTACCTTGGTCTGCAAAGGAGAGCCACAAGATTGCTGCCCGCTGCTCCTGAGGGACCCTCTGAACTTTACAGGCCCTTTCCAGTGCAATAATTCATTTGTGGATGTCATCCCCACTCTGATAGGGAGGGACAATCTTGCTGAGGTTCCTATGGTCATGAGACTTCTCTCTACCACTAGGGATGTTGCTGCCACCATGGGGATCTAGCCACAAATTTTTTCTTCTAGTTTTCTGAAGCTCTAGGGACTCCCTTTCTAAGGCTAACTGCTCTCTTCTGATTCGAAGCTGAGCTTCCTCATGGGTGAGCATCATTTCTTTCCTCTCATTGGAGAATTCCCTCCTATGAGAAGAAACAGAGGTCCCTACAGATGTACCAGAATGGTTAGACTCCAGAGAAGGAGATCTTGACCTCATAGGCACACTGCCAACTCTCCCAGGTGGGGTAAAGAGGGGCCATTGTGGCCTTCTTCCTCATCCTCAGGGGGAGTTGTATCTTCCAGGTTAAGATGATTGTCATCTTCCTGGCCAGTGTGAGAAGTTGGCCTGATATATCCTGTACACTAGTTACAGTGGGCACCCTGTATCAGTCCAAACAACCCCTTATGGTGATAGGTTAAAGACAACCTTTATTGACAGCTATCCTAGTGGTAGATATGCAGAACAGCCTTCAGGCTAAGTCTTGAAGGAATGTAAAGCAGCTTGTTTTACCAGTCTATAATCTCTTGAATGACCAAATGAAAGGACAACCACACCAGGTATATATTTAAAATATATGTATTTAAGATAAAACACACCCCTCTAGAATCTTTATGAGGCTAGAGTTCGAAGTACTTAAGTTACAAGTCAGTATTCAACAGTAAAAGCACAAATACACGTTTGGGTCCTAGGGGCGTACCAAACCATATACCAATAAAGAGGTATAAGAACCACGACTGAGCTAGACACAAGGCCTAGAGCCTGTAGAAGTGCTTGGACCACAAGGAACCACCCAAGGTAGTGACACAGGGGACCCACGAGGGATGCGTGCAGTGTGAGAACACAGCAGCGAATCGCCGTTAACTTCTATGGGGAAAGTCGCTGTTGGAAATTAAGAGTTTAAGGACACTTAGAGGATGACTACAAGCAAACCCTTCTGGACTTAGAGGTGTCTAGGACCAACACCCACGAGAGCACCGGAGTACTCAAGTTACCTCACCCAGGGAAGCCGGGTGCATAGGTGTCAAATGGTGTCAGGTCACGGCATCGTTTTCAATGGAAGCTGGCAAAGAAGTGCTGCTGCCGTGAAGAGGAGAAGTGTCCGAAGAGATCCAAGCCTGGCTCAAGAATGGAAGGAACATGAAAGCAGAGGGGAAAGAGTCTGGGTCACTTACCAGTGACCAGGGGCACGATAGTCCAATGCCCACAGATGTCGGGTGCTTCAGGTGAGTTGACTCTTCAGCCACGAGGTCCAGGAGGCGTCGACGACAACCAGGAGCTGGATTCGAGCTGTCCCACAAAGTCTGTCGGGTGCTGCGGTGTCGGCGACCAGATTGGACACAACAAGCCTTGACCACGGCAAGTCAAGTGGAAATAGAAGAAGGACGTCGGTGCAGACCAGCAAGGTCTAGCAATCGCAAAGGAGCCTCAAGCAGTCGCACTGGAAACTGGCCCACGGGTACTCGTGGAGTGGAGGCCAGAGATCTTCAGTGCTGTAGATGGCCAAGACTGGGGCTACTCGGAAGCCAAAGTACAACTTCAAGGAAGACCAGGAAGATGATGGACCGGCAAAAGTTCCCAGTGTCCAGGGGTCACGGTTCCACGTCACCTACGATAGCCACGGGTCTCAGCTTTGCTGTGGACTTAGGGTAGCCTTGGGGAAGTCTGGAAATCCACCTCTGGTGATACAAAGACTTCGGCGTCCGGTAGGAGCTTCAGAGTTGCAGACCGGACAGTTGCTTCTTTGGTGCCTGCCAAGCAGGGGAGTCACTCCTTGAACCCAAGGGAGATTTCTTCAGTCTTCTAGTTGAAATAGAACGTCGAAGGTCCGGGATATATGTTGCAGAGTTTAGTCCAGGGTAATCTAAAGTCGCAAGGGCTGGGTTCCCATACTTATACTAAGTTTGGGGGTTAGACATACTCTAGGGACCAACCTATGGGAGGCTTTGGAAAGAGGGGTGGTTACACCCATTTCCTTTGTCCAGTTTCGCGCCAGAGCAGGGGCAGGTAGCCCCTGCAACCGGTTTGAACTGGGCTATGCACAGGGACACCAAGTGTGCCCCCAGTGCAGGGCTTCAAAGCACCAGAGAGTGCTTCCGCCCAGCCCCAATACCCATCTGCCTGTCTGGGGAGGTGGTTACACCTTCCTGGGACAGGAAACCTATTGTCCAGGCCTCCCCTGCCGGAGTTTCGGTCAGCAGAAGGAGGCCAGACCCGTGTCTGTGGCATCCATTTTGTGATGCCACGGCTTTAGAAAGTCTTTACCGGGTAGACCAGTATGAACATGTCTCTCCCTCTAGAAGGGTGGAATGCTACCCCCCTGCCAGAACTGGCGGGGGGGTGGGGGGGTAGTATTCCAAAGTGTTTGACACCAAACACGACATGTTTCCGTGCAGCCAGTCCAAAGTTAGCATTTACCGCGAAGAGTATATGGTCAGGCTGCACCACAAACAGCAGCAGAGGAGGTAGTCCGAACGCTGCAGAGGGGCTCTGCTCATGCAGGGGCACCCTCTCACATAAAAACCAAGCACTCTGCCTTCAGGATTGTTAAGGCCTGCCATAGGAGTGACTTACAGGTTTTATATGTGTGTGCAATGGTAGTGATATAGGTGGCCTATACCACGGTAAGGGGTGCAGGCACCACCTTACCCAGGCTGCAGTAGCAGACCTGTGGTGTCATTTTGGAGTGCTTCCCAGGGGTGGCATAATACATGCTTCAGCCCCTGGTAGGCCTCTGAGGTACCTATGCCCTAGGTACATAGAATACCATATACTAGGGGCTTATAAGGCACTCCAGAATCCAATTAGCGATGTACCTAATGTACATGGAAACCATTTTAGTGAGGAACCAGCTAGGCTGAGGTCCTGATTAGCATGTTCATAGCCAGACTAAGGCCGAAAAACAGTGAAACAGCAGCAAAAAGTGGGGGTACCCATGTGAAGCAGATCCTACTCTCCTACAGCCAGTTTCAGAGGTGAGGTCACGGGTATCTTCACTCATTGGCCTTTCCTCATCTCCTGCCCTACCCACTCTGCCTACCCCTTCAGACCCTGAAGTCTTTCTGAGATCATCTAAGAGCAGTACCTCTATGAGGCGTTGGGTGTTTGCACTTTTCCCTGTCTGCAATTTCCTAGTACTACACAATGCTCTCAATTCCAAGAATGTGAGTTTGTCATACTTAGATGGGAGAAGCCCAATGGCTTCTGGCAGGGGCCCACTGGCTCCTGGTCTTGAAGACATCACTAGTGTGGTGTGGTGTATGCACCTACCTACTCTAGTGCGGCCTACTAAACTCTCTTGAGTTGTAGAAAGGGTGTGCTAAGCCCTTGACACACAACTCCAAGTTCAGTAGAACTTACTGTCATTTAAGCTTGAATTATATGTACTTCAGGTACCTTTAGTGGTTTTCAGTTAGTCACTCACTTGAGATTATCTGGTAAAAACAATGGCAAGCTTGAATCCCAACCGCTACACACCAATGTGAGAAGCTGGCCTGGTATATGCTGTCCACTAGTTATAGTGGGACCTTGCACCAGTCCAAACAACCCCTTAGAGATGATAGGTTAAAGACAACCTTATTTGAAAGCTATCCTAGTGGTAGCTATGGAGAGCAGTCGTCAGGCTAAGTCTTGGAGAGCTTTTGTCATAACACACACAACTCAACACACAGGATGCACATAAATAGACAAATCCATACAGACACATATAAAAAGGGGCTTTTGAAAAGCTCCATTCAGCCATTGGCTACTGTGATTGTGAGAAGTTGGCCTAGTATATGCTGTCCACTAGTTATAGTGGGCACCTTGCAACATTCCAAACAACCCCTTAGAGATGATAGGCTAAAGACAACCTTATTTGAAAGCTATCCTAGTGGTAGCTATGGAGAGCAGCCTTCAGGCTAAGTCTTGGAGGAATGTAAAGCAGCTTGTTTTACCAGTCTATAATCTCTTGAATGACCAAATGAAAGGAGAACCACACCAGGTATATATATAAAATATATGTACTTATTACTAAACACACCCTACTAGTCTCTTTATGAGGCTAGAGGTCAAAGCACATATGTTACAATTAAAATATCACAGTAAATTAGCACAATATACGATAGGCCCTAGGGGCGAACCAAACCATATATTAAGAACGTGGTATAAGAGCCACAACTTGACTAGACACAAGGCCTAGAGCCTGTAGAATCGCTGGGACCACAAGGAACCACCCGATATAGTGACACATGGGACCCACGGGGGACGTGTGCAGTGTGAGAACACAGCCGCGAGCTCTGTTAGCTTCTATGGGGAAAGTCGCGGTTGGAATTTTAAAGTTTAAGGACACTTAGAGGTGAACTAGAAACAAACCCTTTTGGACTTAGATGGTTCTAGGGCCAACACCCACGGGAGCACTGGAGTACTCGTGTTACCTCACCCAGGGAAGCCGGGTGCATATCTGTCAAAGGTGTTGGATCGCGTCGTCGTTTCCAATGGCGAGATGCTGCAAAGTGCTGCTGCCGGGAAGAGGAGAAGTATCCGAAAATATCCAAGCCTGGATTGAAGATGTGAAGAACCTGAAAGCAGAGGGGACAGAGTCTGGGTCACTTGCCAGTGACTAGGGGCACGATAGTCGAATGCCCACCGATGTCGAGGTGCGAGGAAGGGAAGCTTGACTCTTCAGACACAAGGACCTGGAGGCATCGATGACAACCAGGAGCTGGATTCGAGCTGTCCGACAAAGGATGTCGAGTGCTGCAGCATCGGTGCCTGGATTGGACACAACAAGCCTTGGCAACAGCAACCCACGCAGGAAGAGGAAAGATGCTTGGGTGCACACCAACAAGGTCCTGGGGACTCCCCAAGCAATGGAGAGTCAGGGCACGTCTGTAGCAACCAGGGAAGCCCAATTAAAGTTAGAGTTTCCTTCACAGGGACCCACCAGTCGATGGACCAGGGATCGCAAAAGTACCTCAAGCGAAAACACAAAGGACCGGCTCACGGAACGCTCATGGAGTGTAGGCCAGCGATCTTCAGAGAAAAACGTGCTCGGGGTTTGGGCTACAAGTAACCCAATGCACAGCCTCAAGGGACGTCGGGAAGCTAATGCACTTGCAAATGTGCACGGTGTCCAGGGGTTCCGGTTCCACGGTACCCACGAGGGCTACGGGTCTCAGCTTTGCTGGGGACTCGGGTCAGCCTCTGGGAAGTCTGGAAACCCACCTCCTGTGTTGCAAATACTTCGGAGTCCGGCGGGAGCTTCGGAAATGCAAACTGGGCAAATGCGTCTTTGGTGCCTGCCAAGCAGGGGAGTAACTCCTTTACTCCAAGGGAGATTCTTCAGTCATCTAGCATTGTGTAGATCGTCGAAGTTCCAGGATTCAGTTTCAGAGTTTCGTCCAGGGATATCTAAAGTTCTGTAGTGAGGGGTTCCTTTTTTATCCCCAAGGAAGGGGTTGGACTAACTCAGGGGACCCACCTATGGGAGGGTTTGGAAAGAGGGGTGGCTACACCCATTTCCTTCATCCAGTTTCGCGCCAGAGCAGGGTCTGGGAGCCCCTGCAACCGTTTTGAACTGGACTATGCACAGGGACACCAAATGTGCCCCCAGTGCTGAACTTCAAAGCACTCTTGGAGTGCACCCACCCAGCCCCAATACACTAAAGCCTGTCTGGAAAGTGATAACACCTCCCTGTGACAGGAAACCTATTGTCCAGGCCTCCCCTGCCGGAGTTTCGGTCAGCAGCAGGAGGCCAGACTTGTGTCCGTGGCTGGCAGCATCCATTTTGTGATGCCAGGGCTCTGTTAGCTGGTACCGGGTATACCGGTGCTATCATGTCTCTCCCTCTAGAAGGGTGGGATCATACTCCCACACAAGTTACTGGTGTGGGGGTATGATTCCATGGTGTTTGACACCAAACACGACATGTTTCCGTGAAGCCATCCCAAAGTTAGCATTTACCACGTGGTTATAATGCACTTAAGAGTATACGGCCAGGCTGCATCACAGACAACCCCGGAGAATAGATTCCGAAGGCTGCAGAGGGGCTCCTGCTCATGCATGGGCACCCTCTCATATAAAACCAAGCACCCTGCCTTCAGGATTGATAAGGCATGCCATAGGGGAGACTGATAGGTTTATATGTGCAGTGATAGGGTGAGATATAGTGAACCTATTTCTCAGTAAGGGGTGCATGCACCATCTCACTCAGGCTGCAGTAGTAGTCCTGTGGTGTCATTTTGGAAGGCTTCCCAGGGGTGGCATAATACATGCTGCAGCCCCTGGTAGGCCTCTGGGGTACCTATGCCCTTGGTACATAGTATACCATATACTAGGGACTTATAAGAGTCCCCAGAATCCAATCTGGAGTATACCTAAGGTAATGCACTTAAGAGTATACGGCCAGGCTGCATCACAGACAACCCCGGAGAATAGATTCCGAAGGCTGCAGAGGGGCTCCTGCTCATGCATGGGCACCCTCTCATATAAAACCAAGCACCCTGCCTTCAGGATTGATAAGGCATGCCATAGGGGAGACTGATAGGTTTATATGTGCAGTGATAGGGTGAGATATAGTGAACCTATTTCTCAGTAAGGGGTGCATGCACCATCTCACTCAGGCTGCAGTAGTAGTCCTGTGGTGTCATTTTGGAAGGCTTGCCAGGGGTGGCATAATACATGCTGCAGCCCCTGGTAGGCCTCTGGGGTACCTATGCCCTTGGTACATAGTATACCATATACTAGGGATTTATAAGAGTACCCCAGAATCCAATCTGGAGTATACCTAAGGTTCATGAAATCAATTGAGAAAGGAAGCAGCTAGGCTTGGGTCCTGGATAGCAGTCGAAAAACAGTGAAACATCAAAAGTGGGGGTAACCATAAGAAGCAGATCCTACCCTCCTACAGTGTTTTTTCTGGCTTTTGGCATTGGCTCATAGGACTGTCAGCGTACTGTTTTTCATGAGAGTTAACTTCTGTAAAGTACTGCTTCTCCTCATTCTCACACACACACAAAGTCTGATCACCACGCCTCTTTGCCCCAATCGTCAGTTGCTTTTCAGTGCCACCTCACCTATCCTTGTCTCACTCTGGGGCTCCCATGCCTTTTTTCCGAAGGTCCATGAGCTGCATAGTGCCAGTGGACCACTGATTTTGCATTAATGTAATTCTGTGCACTTTATTTTTACTTTACCGTTCTAATATGGCCTTTGACTATGTTGAAACGTAAGTAAAAAAAGCCAAAGAGGCCACTGGTGCGTCACAATGTTGGCATGCGCATGCATTGCAATGTATGTGTAGATGCACATCACAGCCATCTTGGAATGGTTTTCGTAGTGTTACAAACTGTCTGCCATGTGTGCACATGCATACACATGCATAATGACACATGAGCATGTTTGCATCATGATGTGGAGTGCCAATGCAAACACGTTTTGGCAAGGCAAATAGGTTGTTGTTCACTTTTTTAAAGTGAGAGCTATTGGCTTTGACAATGCTTGTCATGACTTTATTGCGAACCTGGCCCTTGGTCTTCTAATTGCTTTTTGCTTACCACCAGTACCATAAATACCACCACAACAAGAAACCCACACATCACCAATATAACCACCATATGTGCCACCACATCACTACCAGTACCACAAATACCAATACCTTCACTAAAATACAATACATGCAGTAATACCACACCAACATCCCCCTCAAGACTGCCCTCACCACCAAAAGCCAGCCCACCATCAATACCACCAGCAATAACACCGCCAGTAACACCACCATCCCATACCACACCACTACACATATCAAATTTCAGAACCAACACCACCACCAACACCACCAACACCACAATAAATACTACATCAATAAAGCCAATACCACACTACCAATACCACCACCATTAATTCCACCACCAGTAACCCAGGCACCACTACCATCAATACCATACCACCACCAGTACCGCACACCACTAGTACCATCACCACCAATATCACACCAGCATTATTACCACCACCAGCAAGACTCTCACACATACCACCAATACCAATATTGTCACCAACAATACCACCTACACAAATAATCATGCTACAACTACCAATGCCACCACCAAAAACATCACCAATACCACCACCAATCCAACAAATCAATACACCACCAGACCACCAGAAATAATGTCTCTTTTATGGCTAAAGTCAAGTGTTGAATGTAGGCTCTGCCTAGATGATGGATGTAACAAATACTAAACCACCAGGCTTGACAGGAAATAGCAATGTCCTTCCAATTCTTGGTTATTTGTTGAAAGGCAACTGCCAGTAACAGATCAATAAAATTAACTGTATAAGGAGAACATTTCCAATCATCTAATAAACTACCAAAGAATACATCTGAATAAGAAAAAGGTACATTGGTATGAAAAATATATATAATTCGTTTCCATACTCTGGGCCCGTTTCAATCTACCATTTGAGATAATTTCTTGTAGTAATGTATATTTTTGAGCAAAGAAGTTAGATAAACAAAAACTTAATTGTGCCTTTTGGAACGACATACATGTATTATTATCAAGAAGCTGCTTAACCCATAGACCTTTGTCCCTCCAAGATTTCTAAAAAATGATTCTACCTTTAAGCTTGATTAATTTAATGTACTATAAAGAAGATTCTAAAACTGCTTCTAGTTTGGTTAGATAAATAGCTAGAATGGTATGTAATGTTTAATGTAGGTTCATAAGAATAGGAAGGGACCGGGATGCTGGGTTTTGAGTAAATGTTAAAAATTCATCAAATGAGAATGAAAAGGTAAAGGAAATTTCAATAGCGGTCCACTGAGGAGGATTAAGATTGTCATCCATATTAAAATATTTGGGTTTATATAAGAAAAAAGCAGTAGGATATGAATGTAAGTTGGGAAAATTAACCCCACCTAATTCTTTAGGACATTGTAATTTAGTAAGAGACATCCAAAGACATTTATCATGCTATAAAAATGTAGATAAAATAGTATATATTGTTTCAAAATAGCGATACAGAGTCTGTACAGGAACTTTAGCTAAAGAAAAAAGTATAACTGGGACAATCATCATTTTAATTGAATCCGCTCTACCCCCCATGATAAAAACAGTGGATTCCATTTAGAAGTTAAATATGAAAGTTTTGCAATTACTGAATTGAGATTAACAGAAATCGCATCTTTCATGTTGTCTATAAACCATAATCCCAAGTATTTCATTTTCTGGGAAGTCCATGTGAAATTATTGCAAACCAATTCGTACTTAAAATAAAGTTTATTAAGAGGGAGAAGTTCACATTCATCAGAATTAAGTTTAAATCCTAAAACCAGAGCGGAATGATCCTCTTCGTTGAGGAAAACTGGTACCAAGGAGGTCGGATTAGGTATGAACATAAATCTTTCATTTGCGTATGCTGCCTATTCGAACTGCTTGGAACCACATTGAAATCCCGTAATACTTGGATTATGTCAAAGTCCAAGTACAAAAGGTTCTAAAGCACGGATAAAAAGAAGTGGGGAGAGAGAACAACCTTGTCTGACTCTTCTGTGTAGTGAGAAGCAGTGGCGGCTGCTCGTGGGAGTGCTGCGGGCAGTGGGGCAGGGCGGAGGAGGGGCAGGATGGGGGTTAGTAAACTTCTGCTGTAAGACAGAGTTTACTAGCCCCCACCCTGCCCCACCGCAGCTCTTCCACGAGGAGCCGCAACTGGTGAGAAGGAAGAGGATATTAACCCATTTGCACATATAGAAGCTGTCAGCAATGAATATAATAGAGAACCTAAATTAGGAAAGTAAGGACCAAAACCAAACCACTTAAGGGAATGAAAAATAAAAGACCAACTCATTCTATCAAATTTGTTTTCTGCATCAAAAAATATAGCCACCAATAAATGCTTATATTTTTTAAACTTACTTAATATATTTAAAAAAATCTTGTCTAATAGAAGTCTACCTTTAGCTAAACCCGTTTTTTCACCTCCTAGCAAATTGGATGATAATGATTCATGGCGCAAAGCAACACGTTTTGCAAAAATGTTATAATCCAAATTGACCAAAGAAAAAGGTCTATACTTTTTACAGAAATGAAGATCTTTACCATCTTTGGGGGTAAGACAAATGAGGTCATCATGAAACGTTCCCTCTGCATATTGATTTTTGATAAAGAAGGAAAATAAGGTAAGCATTTTGGGTAGAAGTGATTTTGAAAAGTAAAGATAATATTTTATTGAGAAACTGGAGCTTTCCTTTTTTTAATCAAGTTCGTTATTGAAAGTATGTCTTTAATGGTAATTTCATCTTCGAAAGGCGAGAAGTCCGCAGATAAGTCAAATTCTTTTGGAGTATGAGCTAAATATTATGGAATAGAATTTGAAGATGTGGTTACTTCCGGTGGGTAATAACTTTTACATTCATCTCACTAGAGTCTCCAACCTTTTCTGTACTGAGAGCTACTTGTGTTGAATGAAATGCATTCAGAGCTACTAATATTATTAGTGCTGTATAATTTCATTTTATTATATTTATAATAATTCAACCAAGCAAAAGCTTTCTGCTTTAATAAGCTGGGCTACACACAGCTGAGCTACTCAGAGGTAGCTGGAGAGCTACAGTAGCTAACAAGCTACTGGTTGGAGACCCCGTTTCTGTATCGTTGAGAGGGGAAATACTATTTTCCCTTATACTTGATTCAGTTTTGGGTTATTCTTTTTGAATTTTAAGAAAATTGGTGAGACCACATGAGGTAGACGACACACTGGGCCTACGGACACAACAGAGAGGTAAGTAAAATCACACAAACAAGTGCAGGTAAATTTCAGCAGCATAAGATGTTATATCTAAATGGAATAAAGGGAGAGAGAACAAATATATATCAGGGTTATAACTGAGTAACAATAAATATAAATAATGACAGTATAAAAACAATATATGATATTTAAAGAGATCAAGCAAGAACAAGTGTTATCACATCCATTGCTTCTTCTCTGCAACTGTCGATGAACTTCTGCAGCAGCTCTGGGTCTTCATACAAGGTGGTTTTGTTCTCGTATGTAGCCTTAAATAAAACAGGGATGAAATAGACCAAATCTTGCGTTTAGAGATTTGAGAGCAGGATGCATCTCCAAGAACATCTTATACCTATCAGCAGTAGCTTTGTCCAAGTCTTGTGTAAAAACGTAAGTTAGATCCCAGCCATGAAACACAACCTTTACTTTTAGCTGCTTTAAGAACCATTAACTAGTCAGTATTTTGTAGAAAGAATATGATGACCCCTCTTGGTTTCAGAGAGGTTGCAACAAGTTTAGGAGCATGCCCCAGTTGATTAGCTCTTTGAATATTTAAAGAAGCAATTTCTGGCACGCCAAGAAATGTGGAAATAAATGACTGAAAAAATAAGATTGGGTCTGACCCTTCCAAGCCCTCTGTCAATCCATAAATGTGACACAATTATTTCATCGGAATCTATTTTCGAAATCTTCTGCTTACTTTTCGGTTGATCTTGTAGAGTTCCAATTTTATCTTCTATGTCTGTCACCCTATTTTCCAGTGAAGACCATTTATCGTCCAAGATTTGCAGGCATAGATAGTTTCGTCTATATATGATTTAAGAGCACATATTTCCTCCATGATAATTTCTATGGTAATAGGAGAGGGGGACTTGACTGGAGAAGAAGAACCCTTTTTAACTTTTTTTGTGGAGAAAGAGTTGAGGTGCCATTCAATTTAGACGTAGATTTAGATGAATTTGCCACTTGAGGATGAACAACCAATGTGGTAGCTGTTGATGACCTCTACAGCAGAGGATCAGAGCCTTCCATGTCAGTAAGTAATGCTGAGAAAGGATTAGGGTCAGAGAATGTACTTATGGTGGAAGGTGACTTAATATGTGGAGAGCTAAATTTCAAAATGCGTGTTTTCCCCATAGAAGATGAACAAGAACTATATATTATGCAATTCACAACAAAGGACCAGCTGAAGCATAAATTATCCTTCAAAAACTATCGGAGGTATCCACAAATTATTAGGTGTTGAAAAGCAAAAGGCAAAAAAAGTGCAGTAATGGTGATTAGAGACAGTATTAAACGTGTGTAAAATAAGGTAGAAAATTTGCAGACACTGGAAATACATTGGAAGAGGAAGCAGGTGTCACTGTTGGGTAGATCTTTTTTCAGAATATGTGTTACCGTTAGTTATACAGTCATTACGTGTGAGGAAGTATAATATCAAAATGGCAGTGTTACTTATGCAGTCAGCGCGCCTGCAGTCATACGAGAAACATGCTAGCACCATCACGGTTCCAAGTGGCAGATGGCTAAAAAGAAAGAGGAGTGCTTTCCCTGATGAGTTCTCCTATGACCAGGGCATCATAAAGAGTGGTCACCTTCCAGGGGTGCCAAGTCACAACCCACTACTGTTTCCTCCCTGCCTCCGTCTGTGTCACGTTCTGTATCTGATCATCTTGCCTACTCAGTGTCATTAGCTACATCATTTCTTGCCAATGGCATCCTAGTTCGTCTCTGTTTGATCTCCTGCTGTCCCAGTGCAAATGAAATAACTTTCTTTTGTGTGTCTCACTGCCATCCCTGTCCCTCAGCCTGTGCCACTGACTGTGTCTACGTTCTCTGCATGCACTTCTGAGCCTTCTGCTCCCCTTGCTTGTTTTTCTTCTGGTCTCTGTCTGACCCATGATCCATTAAAACATGCCACTTGTTTTCTCTTGAGAATTTTCTGCTCTCCCATTCCTTCTCACTCAGTGTCAATGACTGCCTATGCCTTACCCTGTCCCTGGCTCTAGAGGTCTCCTAGTGCTCTACTCTTGCTGTATGCTCCATCTATCCCTACCCCTGGATGTATTAGCTTAACTTTGTTTATCTTCTCAACACGTTATTATGCTGCACTGGCCCAGTCCTTGCCTCTGGCTATCTAGTGGTCTCTACACACCAAGTACCACTGATGCAATTCGCCTCCATGTGGGCGACTGCCGCAGACCACCCACAAGTCACCATGTACAATCTATTAATGTAAGAAGATTCCTTTGAATCCACTAGGGGTGCCAGATTTCAGCAAATGGCCTACTTTTAGCCTTTCTCCGATAGATGAAAGAGTACACAAAGACAAATTGTAATTTTGCCCAGGGCAATAATTATGTGAACTGCCCAGGTTTATTGCCGTTATCATGAACATGATACACAGAATAACTTACAGTATGTCACAGAATGCATGTTACAGCCCAACTGACATTCTAAGTCTGTAGTTGTGCACCAGCTTTTAAAGAATGAGCCTCCAATTTCAATTTTAGGTCATGTTTCCACATACTCTGGCTGTCTTTGTTAGATATTTCTTATCTATGACTATCATGCAAATTGAACCCCCCCCCATCTATCTCTAGCACATCCAACTGACGCAGGATTGGAATAAAGCTCTGAGCTTTTCCAATCGGATGGTCTTTCCTTCACTTGAGTACACCTTGCATGGATGAAGCCATCAGTGCTGTGTTGGCTCCTCATGATAATGACCCCTCTCTGTGTGGCTCTGGGACAAGCGTTGGTGCCCCACCCCACCTCTCTGTGGCCCTTTGTACTGCTGCACTACACCATCATGCTTCATGCTTCCTATGGTACTATTTGGCACTCTCTAGCCTGCTTGTACCCTGCTTTGCTCTGCCCCTCTTAAATGTGGCCCCTTCTTGCAAGAAACTCTTGCCACTCTTCAGACCCTCCCTGCTTCTGGCCTTCATCTGCATGCACTTTGTGCTGTTGTATATGCCTCTCCTGCCTACAATGCTTCCATACATATGGCCACTGTAGGACTTAGCCCTATCTGCAGGGACGCCTCTAAGCTTTTTGCCAACACCCGTCCTATTTTTGCTGAAATTGTTTTTGTTGGCCTAGGACTCTGTGCACTCAAGCACTGCTAACCGGTGCTAAAGTGCTTGTGCTCTCTCCCTAAAATGGGCACATTGGCTCACATCTGATTGGCATATTTATTGTACTTATAAGTCCTTTGTAGAGTGGTCTAAAATAGACCAGGGCCTGTACATTGAATACTTCTAGTAGGCCTGCAACACTTATTGTGCCACCTACTTAAGTACCCCCTTAAAACATGTTCCAGGTTTTCCAATGCAGCCTGAATGCAGTTTTAAACTGCCAATTCGACTTGGCATTATAAACCCACAGGGAGGGTTCCCCCTCCATTTCCAGGAAATTTTTGGCCTCCTCCATCCACGCCTAGTGTGGCCCCGGTCAAAGTTGCACACAATTTGGGAGTTATGCTCGACGCTGCCTTGACTTTGGAAACGCATGTAAACAAGGTGGTAGGGAACTGCTTTTCTCTAATTAGAGTTCTGAGGAAGATTCTCCCGGTACTACCAGTGGCGGCCAGAGCGCTGGTTGTTGGCAGTATCATACTTAGTAGATTCGATTATTGTAACGCCCTATTGTTGGAGGCCCCTAAATATTTGTTTGAACGCCTTCCAAGAGTTCAAACTGTGGCGGCTAAACTTGCTCTGATGAAACCACGTCGTTCATCGGGCTCGCTGCCTCTCACAGAGCTTCATTGGCTGCCTCTATTGCAGAGGGTCCAGTTTAAGTCCCTATGCCTGGTCTTTAAGGCCTTACATGTTCTTGGGCCTATACCCCTTTAAGAGACCTTTGCATGGTATATACCAACAAGGTGTCTTCGTTCTGCCACTGCATGTCTGGTGAAAGTTCCGAAGATTCTGAGAGTTAGGTCAGGAGGTAGGGCCTTCAGCTATGCTGCAGCTAAGCTTTGGAACAGCCTCCCTTTGGAACGTAGACAATCTCATGATCTTATGCAATTCAGAAAGAAGATTAAAACTTGGCTGTTTCCTAGAACATGATGGCCCTGGAACTGTCTTGCTTGCTTTTCTTTCGTTTTTTCCCCAACCGTCTGATGACCAGTCATGTAACACAGCGCCAAGGTACCCGTTGGGTGATAGTTGCGCTTTATAAAAACTGTATACAATACAATACAATACAACCCCTTGCCAAGCCTTAAACTCCCCTTTTACTGCCTTATAAGTCACCCCTAACATAGGCCCTTGGTAACCAAAAGGACAGAATGCGTTGTAATAAAAAAAGTTGAAGATGTACTTTTAAGTTTTACATGTCCTGGTAGGAAAAAACTCTTAAATTAGTTTTTCACTACTGTGAGGCCTACCTATCCTATTGGATACCATTGGGTTGGCCTATCACATTTAATAAGTGCTAACCTTTGATTGGGAATATGTAAGCATTTCATTCTTGGTGTCTGTGAAATTGAAATTACAAATCCTCTTTAATGGTAAAGTTGGATTTTAGATTACAATTTTGAAAATGCCACTTACAGAAAGTTGGCATTTTGCCTGCAGCCTGTCCCTGGGTCACATGCCTAGGAGCAGCTGGCAGTTGGTCCTTGTGTATTATCTCAGACAGTGAAAGAAATGAAAGATAGGTCTTGGGAGGATGGGCCATCTCTGACTAAATGAGGGGGCGGGGCAGTCACCTAGCACACTTTCACATCACAAAGGCCCTGCCTGACCACACTCACAAAGTGTTTGTCACTAGTTGTTTGTGTCCACAGACAAGTTGTTGCCAGGGCAAGGAGGAAGTGAACGCCTGACACCTCAGGGGAAGTGGAAACCTCCAGAATGTTCTCTTACTTCAAAATGGCCACCAGGTATAAATAATTGACCCTCAGACCCAACTCTTTCATACACTCCTGGATCTGTGGATGCTACAGAAGAAGGACTGCTGTGCTGCTTTGCTGGCAAAAAGACTGCCAGTAGGCAGCCCTGCAGCCCTGCTGCTCTGCTGCCTGCTGCCCTGCTTTCTGAGAAGGACTACTGGACCTGCACCCTTCATCCTAGGCTGAAGTGACTCCAAGGGTCAGTCAGCTGACCTCCTGTTCTGAGTTAAAGGGACATAACAGGTTCCGTAGGCTCCCTGCAACTGCCCAGCTGACCTGTTGCCTGGATCTGGCTGAGCCCTGGGGGCCTCTGCTGGAGCGAGTTCCTGATCCTCAAGTGGTGCCCCTCAGGTCCAAGACCTGTGGTAAGGCCTCTCTTGAGCTCCCCTCAAGTATTTGTGCTCTGTGTGAACGGGCCCAGCAAGGCGCAGCTCTGACAAAACCAACGCTTAGTGCTAAAGTGACGGCCAACGATGCCTAGCAGCACGAGATCAGCACTTCGCACAACAACATCGACAGCTCGCGGTGACCACCAATGCGAAGCTCCAGCAATGACTGCCTGATCATCCATGACAGCGTGCCTGATCTTCATGCTACTTCATGCTACTTCTATGGCAATTCGCAACGCTTCCCCTGCTCATCGCTGCTCCTTCCACCACAAGTAGAATTCTTTGTGCTGAACTGTGAAGTTCACTCTTTCAGCGGGACTAACCTGGTCTCTGTATCTGCCAGTGCTTCAAAATGGTTGGCCTGAACATGTGAATTTTACCCGGTGTTGCATGACCAGATAGCCCCGAGTAGCGCTCTGTGCTTTTTGGCATTCATTTCATTTCGCTCTATATTCTAAAGTGGCGTGGTATTTCTCGTGTTACATTTTCATGCTATTACTCTTTGAAGTGCTGCATACATAATTTACACATTGCCCGTAAGTTAAGCCTGACTTTTTTGTGCCAAGCCACCAGAGAGTTAAGCACAGGTTAATTTGATGTTTGTTTGTGACTTCACCATGACGATGATTGTGTTTGCTGTTTGAGTAGGACTTCACCCCCCTCAAACAGCAACCTAATATCTTACAGCCACTTTATCCAGCTGATAAACCCTGTGTGCAGCTATTGCTGCTGCTTGGAGATCACCTGCCACCCAGCAGTTACCCTTGATGCTGTCTGGGGACCCCCTTGGCTTGATCCCTTCCTCAATGCACCCCTATGTGATGTTCATTCCTTCTGACTGTAGCTGCAACTATAACAGTAATGTTTGAGCTCCACCAGAATATGTCCTGTGCACCCTCTGTGGTCAGAAGTGCATTTGTGCCCCTCTTGTCCCTCCTGCCTGTTTGTACAATTTCTGCTTATGGTCAGGTGCAGCAATGCACTCTCCCTGTATTCTGCTCTTAGTGCTCTTTGGACTCCTCCTGCCTGTGTCCCCTCTCTGCATGTCTAGTTCAATAGTGCACATTGAATGAAAATAAGAAACACCAACTGCTTAGTTTGCCCTTTTGAAAGGGAGTTTACCTATCCAAATCACCTGGAAGCCAAAAAACCTCTGTTGTTATGTTATGTTAGCGGGATTTGTAAGGCGCGTTAATCACCTGAGAGTCATTGACGGCACCATAGAAGAAGTGACTGCGCTGTCTGTGACGTGCCTTGTTGAAAAGCCAGGTTGGCAGATTCCTTCTGAATTGAGGGAGGGAGCTGGCAGCTCCGATGGAGGGAGCGAGTTTGTTCCACGTCTTATGGGGGATGTGGGAGAAAGTAAAACCTCCCATTTTCCTGTGCTAGATGCGGGGATATGGGCGAGGTGTTGTCCATCCGATCTAGGGTGTCTGTTAGGAGTGTGCAAAGTGGATGTGGGTGTTGAGGTAAGCAGGCCCTAAGTTGTAGAGTGCTTTGTAGGTGAGAGTGATGAATTTGAAGGGGGAGCATGTAGGAAACTGCCTCTTTTTGCATGATCATTCCCATTTTTTTAAGACTGATGTTGCTGTTTTTTTTTACAATGTGCACTGGGACTCTGCTAACCAGGGGCCAGTACATGTGCTCTGACCCCTAAAACATGTTGATAATACCTATCCTCCAAATTGCAATATTTAACTTACCTATGCGTCCCTAGTAAGTGATTCAGAGTGTACCTTGATTAAACTAAAATGTCCCTAGTGGACTGCATCACCCCTTGTGCCACCCACTACAGTGACAGTGCCTATATGAATGCAGCCATACCACTGTAGCCTGTCTGTGCAGTTGTCAAAATAACCCCTTCTGATAGGCCTGGCCCATCGCTGTATATTAATAAGCCACACCTCAGTAGACCCTAATGCCCATAAGACAGGGTGCATGGTATTCAAAAGTTGGACATGTTAAAGTATAATGTTAGAACAATTGCAGCAACCTAGCGCTCCATTTCCAATCGCACAGCTCATCTGAAATTTATCACAAACTCCTCTTGTTCAAAAGTCAATATTTTATTCCATGATATCCTTGATTCAACAAGCTTTACTTTGCTGTACACGATAAGACTGAAAATAGTCCCAATATTTTTCAAATGAGGCAGTTATGCCTATACAGGCCTTTTACTGCATCACGTGGGTCACACAAATCATATTAGGCAGCTAAATTTTTAAGAATATCCCAATGCATTTCAGGCTTTTGTTTAGCCCTTCGTCAGGGGTAGCTGTTGAATAGGAAAAAAACGCTTTTAGTCTTCTATATCAAAGAGCTGTAATGTTTTTACAAAAACTGCATATAGAATACTAATAGTATAGACTTATATGGTAATAGTCAATAATACTGTATTAGTCACTATTAGTGTAATAAAAAATAGAGCATAGTTAACTTGACTATGACTCTCCCTGTCAGAGGATGTAAGCAAAAAATGCTCCTAAAGTTATGTTGTGTGCGTGCTTGTGGGTAAGTGTGTGTTTATGTGAGAGTGAATGTGTGTGCATGTTTAAGCATGTGTATGCGAGTTAAAATAAACATCAAATGGCATGCGAAAGGGCCGGGCCCATAAGTTCTAGATCTGTTCTAGAGTCACACTCCAATGGTTCTTTTTCGCAGCATGAAATTGTAAAGTGGAAAAAAGTTATCCTTGATACATAATAACGCACAGACAACTGCTTAAGCTTAGTTAGTTTTTTACAAAGTCAAATATAACTGGACACAGAGACACCGCAACATGAGGGTATAGAAATACAAAGGAATTAGCATGAAGCCAAATCTGCGCATCCAATTTA
Source organism: Triturus cristatus (assembly GCF_964204655.1). Classification (NCBI taxonomy): domain Eukaryota; kingdom Metazoa; phylum Chordata; class Amphibia; order Caudata; family Salamandridae; genus Triturus; species Triturus cristatus. The sequence goes on from NC_140588.1 coordinate 910,947,657, forward strand.
GACGGTGCAGCATGAGCAACACAATTAATTCAAGGAAGTAGGATGCAGAAAATCAGTAAGCATGAGTCCTTATTTCACTGCATCGAGGGTTGGTGAGTGAAAAGCATTAATACTATCTCTACTCTAACGCTAAGATGACATCCCTACATAAGCATTTTCAAGGGGAAAGATAAAAGGTGTCAGTGCATGGAGTCTTCCTAAGAAGTCTCTCCACCATCAATGGGTTGAGTAGCATAAAGCCACTATCATAAAGATAGAGCTCGCTTTGAGCTGCTCTCTCTCTGAGACAAGGAAGAAGTGGGGCACTCTTTCCCTAGTTCCAACAAACAGTTTTACACAAGTAGAGCTCCCATAGTGCACTGTGCTCACGCCATCCACTCTGGGTACGGTCCTGAATGTACTTTTTCACAATGTCATCCATGTACCTTTCTCGCAACAATTTGTCCTTGGTTCCCAGACCTTCTCCTGTGTGAATCACAACGACCTTCCTTTATCGACTCAAGTCACACGATTGAAACTTCTTCTCTCCTTGCTTCCCTAGTAAAACAAATAAATTATTCTGTCTAAAGGAACGCTTCTTCACCTGCAATACAAAAACGTGAGAAAGAACAGATTCCACAGCACACATGAGATTCAACTATTAATTCTAAAGCGAGAGTTGTCAGGGGCTTGCATTTCAGGCCTTTGATTGTCAGCTGACATACGAATGCGCCATGTAAGCTTTACGAATTCACATAAGCAGTAATTAAATTTCAACTAATGCATTTACCTATGTATGGAATGGCATAATAAATAAGTACATTTAGTACATGAGTATTTGTCGGTTTCACAACACGAGTTCTCCACGTTAACGTTTTTGCTAGTTACATTCAATTTCCTACGTTAATTCTCCACAACACCTGTCAATAACTTAAAATACGTTACATATTTATGTTAATACATTTCACAATTCTAACACTTCACGTTTACACAGTTGCAAGAGTATATGCGGCTGCGCTTTACATGTGATTATGATGCACCCCTACAAATGAAATGGGATTTCCGCTCCATCACATGTAATGGAGAGGAGTTGGCCTTACTCGAGGCTGAGGAACTGAGTTTGAGTCTCTGCATGAGGCAGAACTTCCTGTGATTCTGTGCAAATCACTTTACCTCCCCGTGCCTAACAAAAATGAATGTGTCCTCTTGTAACGTAACTGGTCTTTGTAAAGCGCTCTGATACCCAATACCTTCGGGCCAAGTTCGCGCTCTATAAAACTCCATAAAATAAAAATAAAATGATAACAAATTCCTCTTCTGCTATCATTGGCTTTCTGGTGAATTCACTCCATGTCTCTGCTCTGGTAATTAACGAGACCGGTGCGTCCTGCCTTCTGGACCTTACTTAAAGACCACACAAGGTCGTGGCTTATAAGGGTGATTTGTTGTGATGCTGTCTCACCTTTCTTGTCTTACACAATGCACCACTCGCAATAAGGCCATTCTGTCCCCATGACGGTTTCAGGAGAACTATAATTAGGCATTAGAGTTCAGACAGGAACAGCCTCCGCGCCTCTAATGAGTATCTGCGGCAGGGCTCTGAGTGCCTGCATGCCGCATGGACACGAGTAATTGGGAACCGTGGAAGGATTATGACTTCAGGAAGATTTGTCCGTCTTCGAGGTTCATTGTGATAATGAGAGCGTGTTCAGGAGCTTTGGTGTTTCACATAAGCCATGTCAACAGGTCAAAGTGTGTGGCTCTGTTTTATAACAATGCGTACAGTTGGCAACCATCAAACTAGCTAATCCAAAAATAGCCACTGCCTATTGCTTATACCTCATAAGCAACCATTGGCAAAGCTAGAAGGGCTGGGTTTAATGTGGTAGGTAAAAAAGCTGTCTGTATTTGTTAATACATAATTATTGCGTCCTATTGCCTTTGTAGTTATAGTTCCATAACTTCAGAGTGCAAAGTGAAATGACTTGCTTCTGGATTTTTTTTGTTGGCCTACATTTTAGGTTTCAGTCGAGCTCTGTAATTACCTTTTCATTTTGTTGGCTGTCAGTGCAAGCATTGGCAAAGCCAAAATGTCTGTATTTACTGTGCCAACACATGCAAACACAATTTTGCTGTTTGCCTGCCTTAGTGCATAAAAGCCCGAACTATTGGCTTTAATAAGATAATGAATACAGACACGGGCATGTCCAAATTCTTTTTTTTCGTGAGTTTACCACATTAAACCTAAACCTACTGGCTTTTAAAATGTGTTCTTTATTATTGAGAGAGCAAGCTCAATGTCTCACTTAAACACGCTTACATTGCACTTATCTTACACACACACACACACACCCGTGCGCGTGCACACACACACACACACACACACATACCCACACACACTCACCCAAAGCTGTTACACGGTCATATGTTCTTACACACACTAACAAAGGAGATTGTTATGGTAATAATAGTAATAATCATCACAGTGTTGGTAGTAATGGTGGTAATGACAGTGTTGGTAATGGCAGTTTTGGTGGTAATGGTGGTGGTGATAATTGTGTTGTGGTAATAATGGTAATGGCAGCGGCAATGGCGGTGATGAGGAGTGGGACATAGTAGTAATGGCAATGGTTAAAATGGTGGTCAGTGGTAGTGATAATGATGGTAATAGTGATGGTAGTATAATAGTGGTGGGTTAGTGGCAATTTCGGTGGTAATGGTGGTGGTATTAATAGTGGTAAATGTAGTGGTAATGGTATTGTTGGTGGCAATGGTAAAAATCGTAGTAGTGGATAATAATGGTGCTGATGTAATGGTGGAGAGAAACATGCTGCCAAGGAAAAAACTGTGACATTAATTGTGGTTGTAGTATTGGTACTAGTAGTACTGGTGGTGGTGGAAATGGTGGGGTGGTAATAATGGTAGTGTAAATGGTGATAGTTGTAATGGTAGTGATGGTGTTAATGGCAGTGGTGATTGTCATGTTCGTTATGGTAATATTGGTGATGATAATGGCAGTGGTGGTAATTGTAATGTTGTTGCTGGAGGCGGTAATGGTGGTGGGAATGGTGTGAAAGTAGCTACGGTGGTGGTGATAATTGTGGTGGTGGTAATAATGGTAGCACCACTGGTAAAGGTGACGGTGGTTGTGGGTCCCACAATGGTGGTGGTGGAAATGGAAGTGTTAATGGTGTTTGTGGTGGTGACAATGATGGTAGTGGTAATGATGGTGGTGGCAGTTTATGGTGGTACCAGTTATATTGGTGGTAATAGCACTAATGGTATTGGTAGCAATGGTCATGTTCATATTGGTACCAGTGGTGCTGGTGGTAATTCTGTACAGAAGGATGATCGTCTCTGCTGGTCTTCAGAAACATGTTAACTACTGGAGCATGACTTCTTCTAGTTCCAAGTTGTAGTTAAGTGCAGAAACCTATACCCTCGTCCATTAGCTTCCCATGCAGATGCTTCAATAAGGTGCCCCTTCCTTGCTTGGTACCTTTCAAATTATACACCCTGTGAGATCCAACAAATTGTGGGGGCCCTGATCTTGTATGTAAATGGCAGTCTGTAACAGGCCTTCTGTAGAAATGCAGAGTATGTTGGACATATTACCAAACACATGGGCCCATACGTATCAAAAGGTTACATTGCTTATGCACCATTCAACAGGGTGCAAGCGTGACACAACCCTTAAGTTCGATTTATCAAGCCATGCAAGGCCACCTTGCATGTCCCTGAGTGGCTTAATAAATCTGGAGTAACGCAACTCAGCGCAAATCACTGTGTTGCGTTACTCTGCCCCAGGGAGTTGTTCCAAGTGTGGTTTGTGGGTGTTTCCATGCAACCATAGATTTTGATGTATTTCCAGATTTACCATTACTGGCAGACCGGGAATGTCCGAAACTGCTACGCATCCCAGGGGAGTTGCAACATGGAGAAATATCTTTATTTCTCCTTGTTTCTTCTTCTTTCTATGTGTGCTGCAGAATGAGGAAAATGCCTAAGGGGTTATTTTTGTGCGGGAGGGTGTCCCTTCCTCCACAAAAACAATCTTGCTTACAACGCAGGTACCCTTGCTTCATGGTGCAAGAGTGCCTGAATTGGAGCCAGCGCTGGGAAAAGTCAGGAATGCACTGAATTATGTAAAATAGGGCACATTCGTGCACTTTCCCTGTTATGCAGTGCAGCAAGGCGGCTTACTTCACTGCGTAACATATTGAAAATATGCCACAATATGCCACATCAACTCTTGAATGGTTGATTTACCACTCAATGCCTCTCTGTCAGGTATGCATGACAGGGGGCTTTTTGTTGAGTGCGTTGGAAATAACAAAGGGTGTGCAGCTTCCTATTATTGTTACACCTTTTACAAACACTCTTTGGCTTGTTCCTTACGGCTCATAAATAGCACAACAATAATTGTATTTTAAAATGAAGCACACATTTCAAAACTGCTATGTGCACTGCTGACAGCAACAATTTAGTGTTGTTAGGTTTTCACTTCCTAGCAAATTAAAGAACTGAAAATTAATTAAAGTTCATAAATGATGCTATCTTGAAGTATAAACAATTCACGGATAATCAAAGATGGCGCTTCTTCTGTGCTATTGCTTGGATTGTGTAACCTCTGTGTTTTGTGGAAATGCGAGTGCATATTCATCTCATAAAGAGTAACAATAGGGATTGCAAACGACTTGCAAATGAAAAGCACGAGGAACAGATCATAGTTTTAAATATATATGTCACGATATAAAACTGAATTTTGTAGAATGCAAAATAGCCCTGCAGTAGTACTACCCAAGCACTACTCACTTGCTCAAAAATACTATTCACAAACCCACACCTGGAGACCTGTGACTACTACTATCTCACCTGTGCGGACCTTGCTGGAGATCTCAGAAGACGAATGTGTAAGACTTTGTAGTAAATGTGGGCGGGACAATGGGGAGTGGATGGAATAACGGGAATACTTTCCATAGGGAGTTATCCACCACCCACCTATTTGTGCAACATGTAGTAACTTTACACTCCTAAAATCCTATTGTGAGAGGCTCCACCACCAGAGTTGAGGGCCGTGGAAGTTTACCATTACAACTTTGTTGGATTATGGTGAAAGATATTTATCGCGTGGCAAATTTGAAATCGTTTTTTTACACACCATATTCTGCATGTTTTGCCTTTTTCCTGGCCTTTCCCCCCCATTACATTTTTGTAGGTTTGACCTTCAGAAATGCTTCAGTTGAACACTGCGAGGGTGTGATCATTATCATGCAACTTGTAATTCCGATCCCTATGCACACAAGTTTGCACAGGAATCAGCATTTAGTTCTGAACCCTTACTGAGGGCCAAAGTGTTGGTTTGACATCTGTGTTGGACAGGAGTTATGGTTGACCACCTCTTATAGCACTGTTTGTAGAGTTGTGGATCCTGAAATGGAAAAAGAGAACTTTTGATGAAATGATGTTCTCTTTGGCTTTATTTCTGGCAGCTTTTAGAGTGGAGAAAGATTTAGGGGGTTTATCTGCTCTCCACTTTATTTCCTATTTTCTAAGAGCTTTCCTTCCCTGGAAGACGTCCTTTGAAAACCAGGGCTTGCTGGGGTTGGTTGAGGATCTCCTTGATTTGAGAGGCGCTACATTGTCCATGGTTGAGGAAAGGGTTACTGTTGGTTCTGAAACAGAGATTTTCAATGATTTTGGTTATGACGTGTGCAAGGGAGTCTTCAGAAATATGTTTGATTGTGGTTAGGTTTATGTTATTTGCACATTTTGGAAAGGTTTATGGAGTGGATGTAGTAGTCCAACTAGTCAATTTCAATTGGTTTTGAGCAGTTGATTGAAATATTGTCATTGAGGATGAGATCCAAGATTTTTCCTTAGGTAAGGGTGGCATATACAGAGAGTTGTGTTAAATTGAGGATGAGGAGGGGATGTTTAAAGAAACAAAAGAGGCAGTCAATTGGATTCTCCCAGTTTAGGTTGAAGTTGTTGTTCTGTGATGTGGATTGTAGCTGGAGTGCAGGTAGATGGTTCTCTTAGACAAGAGTTACTGTCAAAAGAGTTAGAAAGACAAAAAGTGTGCTTTTGCAGGTGAGAGAAGGTTGGTACATTACAATCACACCAGCTACAGAGTCCCCCGATCTATACAGGGGATGGAGCAGTTGGGCTGAACTAGGATGTCTATGATGGGTTGAGAATGGCTGTCTAGCAACCTTTCAGTTAAAAAGAGGAGATTTAGGTAGAGTGTGATATTTCTGTCAGTGCTGAAGTTGTGATGTGCTTTAGCTGCCTGCTAGACCTGTCAGCCTTAGGGTGGTCTTTCCCCAAACGTTTTTTCTACTTACCTCCATTTCTGTGCTGAAATTCATATTTGTTGGCCTTAGGACTTGCACTTTACCACTTCTAACCAGTGATAAATTGCTTGTGCTCACCACCCTAAACATGGTTTAAATGGTTTACACCCAATTGGCATATTTAATTAACTTATATGTTCCACAGTCCCTAAATTCAACTAGTGGTCATGCAGCACTTATTGTGAAACCCACTTAAGTAGCACCTTAAAGCATTTCCCAGGCCTGCCATTGCAGCCTGAAAACATTTTTAAACTACCAGTTTGACTTGCCAATATAACATCTTTACCAAGCCTTAAACTACCCCCTTATTGCATATTAATCACCCCTAACGTAGGCCCTAGGTAGCCCACAAGGCAGGGTGCATTGTACTTAAAAGGTTCGACATGTCTTATTACATTTTACATGTCCTGTTAGTGAAAAGCTCTTAAATTTGTTTTCACTATGGTGAGGCCTACCCCTTCTATAGGATAACATTGGAGATTCCTTATTAAACATAAACACTTTTTAATGGTAGAGTCAGATTTTTCATTACAATTTCAAAAATGGCACCTTTATAAAGTTGTTTTTTTCCTGAGCTTAGTCCTTTGTGCCTGCAGCTTATCTTGGGTAACATAACTGGGTGCAACTAAATTACTGAATTTTAATTTCCTGCACCACACTTATGTGACCCCTAGGGAGCTGAACAGGATAGACCATTGAGAGAGGAGCTAGCTGTGTGCATTGTGGGGAGCTTCTGTTTTACATCTAGCCTGGACTGGTAATGTAATACAGAGTTTCTGGAGGGCTGTGGTGTCAACCACAGTAAGAGCGACTGACATGGAGGTCCCTCTCACCCCCTGACTTGCCTCTTGGAAATGGTGGCTAGACCTAAGTGTTTCAAGATCCCCTACAAGCTTGCCGTACTTGAATTGCTATTATCAAAAAGTAGAATAGCCATTAGGTGGATGGACGACAGGCTGCTGCAGTTAAAATCATCGATTAGGGACCTATGCGAATGGGGTACAGTGGAGGAGACCTATATGCACCTCACCTGTACCAATGAGAAAGCTGAGGAGGAGATCATGACCTGGGGGCTGCTTCTTAATAATGTCAACAAGGATGGTGACACTACTTCGGAGAAGGACGCGGAAAATGAGGTGTGATAGTCTTGTTCAGCCTTTGATGACTTGTACAGAACAAGATGGCCAAGTGTGATATTACATATGCCTATGTTCTCTCTGAGTAATTGAGTACAATCTTGGACTCACAGTTCTGCTATTCTAAATGTACGTTTTTGCCTCCTATTGCCTGTATAGTATTGTATTGCCTGTTAATAATGACATGGTCTGGATATAAAGTAGTAGTATTCCCATTGGTCTGTACTTTGTATTTTGCACTGCTTGTTTTATGAGAAACTCAATAAAACATAAGTTTCAAATAAAAGACATAACTAGGTGTAACTGACAGACTTTGTGAATGTGGGATTAGGTGTGCCTCAAAGGGCCATCTGCTGGCAGGATGTGGGCAGAGCTGAGCACAGACCCACTTGCAACTGTAGAGGGGGACCAATCACCTCCACGTTGTTGCTGTAGCCAGCTTGGAGTCAGGGCAGAGGAGGCAGGCACTTCAAAGAACCCGTCTAGAAGCTTATTCCACCTTCCAGAGGAAGTGCACCAGGGTTTAAAAATAGGACCCTCAGACCCATTCTTCAGTTCACTCTTGGACATGCGGAAGGACTCTCAGAGGGCTGCCTGCTGCTGTGACCTGCTGTGCACTCTACAAGACTGCTTTGCTACACCTGGAAGGACTGTTTTGCTGCCTGGAGCCTGCCTTGAACCATCAGGGGCCAGCCCTGCAGCTGAGCCTTGCATCTGTACCTAACTCCAGGACTACCAGAGTGACTCCAAGGGCTAGTTTGCTGGCCTCCTTTTCAGAGGCACAATGACACAAAAGGCTCCCACCACCTGGAACCCGCACTTGGACCCATCCTGAATGAGTCCTGAACCCCCCAAGTGGTCTCCCATCAGTTCTTTACCCTTGGTTGTGGTGCTAAAGGTGCCCAGATTGCCAAATCCCAAAAAGTGAGGAATTACAAAGATTTTGGCCATAAACTGCTCTGAGAACCAGGAGAAGAATGGGACCAACCTGCTCAACTGTCTGCCCGAGGTGCATAGTTATTCGGATTGACTTTGGGGTTTCTCCTGCTATGTTCTTCTCCACAGCAGCAACTCCCTGGGTGAGTAGGCAGACATTCAATGTAAGGGGGACAGTTGCAGAGATTAGTAAGCAGTTTGGGAGTTGGGATGGGCTAGTGCTGAGCAGAGATAACTAGGTGGGTGTTAGTTTAGAGAAGTACCTGTCATTCATGAAGAGCGAATGGCATGAAAAAGGGTTGTCAGGCTTAGGGGAGATGAGTGGGGAAAGGGGGTGTTGAGCAGCTTTTCTTGGAGGGGTTGAAAGGGTTGTAGGTGGAGAGAAGGTGCATGGCTGTGTATTATCTCAAAGGCAGCGTGAGTTGAAGTGGCATCTAATAGGGCTTTATTTGTTTGATCTTATTTTATAATGTCAGGTGTATTAGCTAGTTACTTTCAGATTTGCAGATTGACTGTTGTAGATGTTCTCAGGCAGTGGGCCTGGAATGAGAAAGTTGCGTGGTCGTGCAGGAAGCATAACAAGTACACCAACACTAGTGCTCAGTATGGACATTGCCCCAAGCACCAGTACATCCCTTTGTTTATACCTGTGGCTGGGCCTGGCCACACAGTGTGTGATGCAACCATATTCAGGTGCTGCTTTTGCTGGAAGGCGCATTACAACTGTCAGGATGGACTGGAGGGATGAGGTTAAAACTGAGATTTAGGGCTGGTGAATTATACCAGTTGGTGAAAGGTCACAATGAGCAGATGGGGGAAACTAGTAGGCGCTGCAGGCACATCTGGGGAAAAGTGAGATGGGAAAGGACAAGTACAAACTATCACCTATGAGCATGAAAATGAAGTACTACACACATAAGAGGAGTCAGAATAATAAAAATCATGAGTGTTGCTTACCTTTGAATGGGAGTTATTGAAGTGGTTGCTATGTTATGTGTAAATTGAGCACAATGCTGAGAAATTGGATTGTTGATTGAGGGGTGTGAAACCCTGCTCAAGTAACAGCCACACTCCTTGTCAGTCTTAACTTAGAGGCAATGTGAAAAGTATTTATGCAGCACTCAAACAGTAATAGAGTGAAAACACGACACAAGAAAAATCCAATACCAACTTAGAACAAGCATTGGCATAGCCAATAAGTCTCGCTTTTGGGACCTTATAAGTATTTAGTTATGCAGCACAATATCCTTGGTGCAACAACATCAACTGTTGCATGGCTAAACACTTACAAGGTCCCAAAAGCGAGACCTATTGGCTATGCCAAGGATTGTTTTTGATAGGCACGGGGAGATTAAGACACTTGCCCAGAATCACAGGATGTTGAGCCGACGCCAAGACTTGTACCTGGTTCCCCAGTTCCAAAGTCAGCCGCTCTGACCCGTATGCTTCTCCCGCTGACTAGGCGCTGCCCCACCCCCATGCATGGACCTTAAGTCACACATTTGATCCCCCTTGAGCCTCCACTAAACTTTCACGCTGATAGCACAAATTGTTTTAGCCTTTGCATAGTGAAAAGATGTTCGCCAGGCTTCACAAACATGGAACACCGGAGAAGCACTGCCGCAGCAGTGCATTTCTAAGTGTATGTGGGTAAATACTCACCCGGTATTGCTACCTATGTCTTACCTCTTCCATGTATTGTTTAAGCTTGAAAACAGCTTTTGGGTATACTCAAACTAAGACGACTGGCATTGCCAGTGCTTGTTTAGGGTGGGCTGCGGCATGCTTTATGACGGGCTGGTGACAGTCTGCACCCGAGTCCTTCACTCATGTGAACACAGTGTTGCGTGACATCTGGCATTCAGCATTAATGTCCTGCTGGAGCCCGGGCACTTTATTGGATTAAAACTCTGTAAACAGCTAAAAAAAGATGCAGCGAGAGCAGATTGAGCTGGGAGGGGCGCTGTAAAAGGGGGATATGAACAGACGGGCAGGAGGAGAGGGCGAAGTGCTAGCGGAAATTACACCCAGGGAAAAACAAACAAGCGGAAAGCAATAAAAGGGACTGCTGGGAACGGAGGAACGAGTACTGAGAATAAACAGAAGACGGAGCTAGAGAATGAAATGTGTAGAATAGAGAAAAGATGGGAGAACAGACACATGCAACATAATAATCAACAAGCATTGGCCGCACTGTCGTAAAAGTAACGCCGCGCGGCCGCGAAAGTCTTCGCGATCACGGTGAAAGCGAAAGTGATCGCGATGACGCGCTATGTGCTCACAAAATGAAATAAATATAAAAAAAACGTGAGTGGTGCGCGCATGTGACGGGAATAAGTGCTGTGCACGTGGCGCTCGCTTGTGCGCGTAATAGCAAGCTGGTGGCTGGCAAGGTAGCACTTTTGAAGCAGCTACTAAATGTCTCGCCAGAGCAGCGCATGCGTTGGCTCAGGCAAGACCTAAAAATAGAGTTACACACAGTAAAGTATTGGACACTAAAACAACAAAAGTCCAATCAGTAGAACCGCAGATATGTAATTTAAAATATTTAAGGTACTTATAGCACTTAGGCGAACTGCGATGGAGCACAGGCTGGGTATAGGGACCAGGTTAGTCCCACTGACAAATTTGCCTACTAAAGTCTAACGTGGAGAGTTCAGTTCGGCAGTGGAAGAGGCCACTAGGAGCAGAGAGAGCATCACGTATGATCGTCGCTGTAGTGTGAATAGCAGGCCAAGCATCGCGGATGGTCATTGCTGTAGCGTGAAGATCCTGTTACTTGCCGCAGACAGTCATTGCTGGAGGTTCTCATTGGCGGTCACTGCGAGCTGTTGATGCTGTAGCACGAAACACTGATCTCACATTGCCAACCCTTACTGGCAGGCGCTGTAGCGTGAAGAGTCAGTTTCACCAGACCTCTGTGTTGGCTCAGTGTTGGTGGTCGGCAATATCTTGGTGCAAACTGGCCTGTTCGCGGTCTCAAAAAGCTCAAATCTTCAGGATGTCTCCTTTTCTTCAAGGAGGAGTTCAGCTGATGCCACACCATGGGTCCAGGACCTGTGGAGTACCTATTGGGGTTCAGAAACTCACTCTAGCAGAGGCAAACAAGGGCAGAGGCAGGTCCAGTTGCAGGTTCAATGCAGCAGGTCAGATGGGCAGTTTCAGGAAGTTCTCTGGAGCTTGGTATGTACCTTTAGCTCAGACAGGAGATCAGTCAGCTGAATCTTGGAGTCATTTTAGCCTTAGATGAAGAATGCAGGTTTTCATACTCACCACACAAGGCAGACCTCAAGCAACAGGGCACCAGGGCCTCCATCTTCTGTAGTATCCACATGTCCAGGAGTGTACTGAAGCGTGGATCTGAGGGTCCCCTTTTTATATGTGGGTCCCTCTTTAAAGTGGCAGAAACTTCTGGAAACTTCCCCAAAAAAGTTTCTGGAATTTCCTGCCTCTCAGCCCTGGCTCCAGCCTGGCTACAGGCAAAAAAGGCTAGTGTGAAGTTCTTTGTGTGAGAGCAGGGCAGAGCCTATTGAAGGTTAAGAGGGGCTGTGCACAGCTCCGCCCTCATTATGCCTGAGATGGCTCATCTAAGCACACCTAATCCCTCTATTGTGTGGCTGTCTGGGAGGAACAAACAAAGATGAACTGCCACTCAAAGTTTGTAATGTGACCCAGGAACAGGCTGCAGGCATCATATGGTTAGGCTAGAAAATCTGATATTTCCTTAACAATCTTATCTACGGGCTTACATAGCAAGCATGCATTAGTGTACTGTGTGTGGCAAAGGTAAGCCTACATTTTATTGTTGAGCGTTTGTGGTGTGCATTACACACTCCAAGCTTACCTGCCTGCCTTTGAGCAATGGCAGTGCCAATGAATACGACACGTTGACAATCAATGCCCACATACAGTCTCACCTTCATACCACATAAATTAATATGTGACATATGTGAAACTTAATGAATCCTGGCTCCTGAACTTCATAACTTGTTTTCTTTAATGTAGATTTGGAGCAGTTTGATATTCACCTCAGCACGGCTCTTGTGGTGCTCCACATCAGCCTGGAGGCTAGACAGCTACTATGCTTGTTTACTGACTTGTTTTACCCCTGACGTGGTTACCCCCATCTCCAAGACAGGTATATGCCCCCCATCCCAGAATCCTGCCCCTGCAACTCAAAAAGTGATCCTGCACTATCAGATGAGGAGGATTAGGAAAAGGTGCAACAAAAGTAGGATGCACAGTTTTGAAAACATTAATACCAGGCCAGACTCCACCAAGTGACACCAATCGCTCACTTTACTTAGATGTGGTGTCTGTCCAGTGATGATTACGTTTTGCCAACAACCCCACATCAAGCAGGAACGCTCTAATCTGTGGGAGGAAAGATCAGATCCACCGGACATCACGCAGGGGTCTGCAGGAGGCTCCAAAGTTACTCTAGATAAGTTGCTCTAATCGAAAAGTGAATGGTTGCATGGCTGGCCCAGATTGCCTTTAAAACAAAATCATGGCCCTTCCTCTTTGGGTTACATTTCATTTGCTGGTTTTGAGATGGAGGTAGAGTTGGCAGAAGTGTTATGTGTGGCTCATGCAGTGCTAGGCCTGTCCACCAGTTGGTATTGTCTGGCCAGGGCATAAAAATAGAGCCTGGTAGGGACCCATTTCGATGCCCCCATTTTAAAATTGCCATTGCTCAGCACTAGCAGGACCCAGCTCACTTAAGGCCCTGGGATTTAGACTTGGCAAAGGGGTTATTATGCTAATTTGAACTAGCAGTTTAAAAGTTCACACACGGGCTGCAATAGCAGACCGACCTATGACATCTTTTAATGGGCTGCTTAAGTGGATGGCATTATAAGTGCTGCAGGCCCATAAGTGCAAAAACAACAGTTGATGGACAGAATGCAGAACAATGTCATACATTCACCCCAGTACAGAGATCTGGGCCTAAACCCATCGTTTTTTTGCTCACCATGCCATTCCAGTTTGAACCCAGCCATATGCAATTCAGTCTTGACCCTGTGCCTCATGGGAACAGTCCAGCCCGAACTGCCAAGCCAGGTCCTGCCTGGACGGGAAACAAGCATCCTAGGACCGGATTCAGGGTTTCACCCCTCTTGAGCCAGGATAGCTTGATTCCAGTGGCATGGAGAGCACGGGACCCACGTTTGTATTTGTCACCCCGAGTGGGACGGGTATGCCCAGACATGGGTCCTGTGCTCTTCATGCCACTGGAATCAAGCTATCCTGGCTGAAGAGTGGTGAAACCCCGAAACCGGTCCTAGGATGCTTGTTTCCAGTCCAGGGAGGTGTGGAAATATGAATTTTTATGGTCAATTGTGTCCCCTATCTTAGACCCCAACGGCTCCATGTACATGCTATAAGTACATGTATGTTCCCTCCAGTTCCAGCTATAAAGACGCAAATACATGTGCGTCCAACGTCAACATGCCCTCTTTCAAATCCGCCATGAATGGGTCGAATATTCCATTCCTAAGTATGAAAGGCCACCGACTTTATGTGGTTCACTTTTCTAGTTTTGTAGTTCAGGCGAGTAGGCCCTGAATTCTGCCATCAAGCCTTTTTCTGCTTCTGCCTCTGAAATGCTCCAGCTTGGACCTGCATCCGTGTCCATGAACTTTGTCTTACTCCCTGCGCGGCTAACGGTGCCTGATGCGGCCTGTTGCCTGCCAAAAACTGTATTCAGCCTTCAAGTTATCTGCTTCGCTCCTCATCCAATACATTCCTGTCTAGTAGTTTAGGTAAACATCCTTCTAGCTACCGAGCAAAGGGCCTGGCCTCGCTGTCTTTATGCAAGTAATTCATAGGCCTATGGAAGATTCTTGCCCCCTCGCATCTCATGTAGACACATAGACGCTTGTACACGCACTAACAGTCAGTATAGAATAGGATCTGTCCGAGAAAACCTTTCCTTCCAGATAATATGGTTCCTTAAACACAAGATATTAGATATGATTTAGGACTAGGTTGTCCTGACACCCCAGACTTCTGTCTCCATATGTAGAGCTAAATGTCAATTCCCCTTCACCCTCTAGTTGCACGTCAATCACACGTCATGCGGCTGCGCGCGCATCTCTGCCAAATATTTCTGCTGACACTGCAGGATTCTCTTATGGATCCACCCACTTGTGACACCATTTTAAATGACGTTTCTAGTATACGCCTGTATTACGCCTATTTTTCATTACGTATGTGTATTCTTATCTGTATTATCAGCTGTTACGCCTCCTGCATCTGTCTTAATGCAATGCTTTTCATATAAATATTGTTACTTGTCAATAATGTATGGCTGATCCCTTCCTGAACCTTCGTGGTGATGGAATATGATTGCCTGGTTCGAACTATAATTCCTTTGTAAGGAATAAAGCCCTTTTCAGAACCTCTAATACCACGGATTCTGCCTCTTATTTTGACTGAGTTATTCTTACTAGACTTTACCGCATAAAAAATAGTACAGGTAATTTAAATATTTACCACATAAATTGGCGCCCGAACAGGGACACTTTCTCATCTCACGCGCCGGAGGTGCGTTGCAGGCCCGGTCCCCTGCCACAGCTGAACGGACAAAAACGCGTACCCGCAGGATTTCCTGTATCTCCCTCCGGCCAAAGCGGTGGTGACTGAGGCTGCGATCAACACCCAGACGAGGCGGTGAGAAGTGCGAAGTATCCCGACCAGAGCCTAGCTGAGAGAGCAAGATCCGAGGTATACAGAGGCCCACCAGGTTCCGAAGTTCCGAGTCGAGTCGAGTCCAGTCCGGTCCAGTTCAGTTCAGTTCCGAGGCCTTCCGTTTCGTGCTACCCGGTGAGTACCGTTGCTGGGGAGGCAGTTAGACGTGCACATTAATTTGTGCCGGTCCTGACGGGTTTGGGTACACAGATCCGGTCTGCACTGTTTTAGCAGTGTATCTGTACTGTTTAGCAGTATATCCAGTATGTTCATATATATAATTCAATATTATCTAGTATTAGTATTATGTCAGTAACTAGTTTTCTTCTAATTATTAAATGTTCGTTAAAAGTTAAATGTTAAATGTTAAATGTTTTACTGTGTTCAAAAATTGTGGTATGAATGAGTGTTCATTATTGTGTTTATTGTATTAATTGTGTTCAAGTCCAGTTCGAGTAAGAACCAAGTAGCAAGGTTTAAAGATGCCGTTCTTTTCAAAATTAAGACAGATCAAAACTAGAAAAGGAGTACTCGAAGAAGCTGTTCCCATTCCACCTAGGGACACTCCAGGGTATTTTATGTATCATAAACATGGTCTAGATGCCGTATTATATCTTGATTTATGGGTGGACTACACCAAGGATCTAGCAGAAAGTCAGAGGTGGCCCGCAGCTGGGACATGGGATGCAGATTGCATCATGAGAGTAGAAGAAGAATTATGGAAAAAGAAAGCCAGACAGTCACAGAAAGATGCCATTGAGTTATGGCGTAAAGAATCGCATAGGCGCACAGAGAAAGCGCTCAGACTGGAAGAGAAAAGTAGGGAGAACTCAAATAGAGCCCGAGAAAACGTATTAGTTGAGGAAGGTATTCGAGTAAAAACAGAACAAGTAGACAGACAACGAAACACTCTTATGAATGGTATGTATCCTCTTTTGGCCGAAGGTTTACCTAAGGCCACCCCGGAAATACCGAAAGATTTGCCACCCCCATTACTCCTGACTAAAGCACATCCCAAGACCGCAAAAGATATTTTCCTTTCCTCCTATTTAGACGATGTAGCTCCCGAATATGTTAATGATCCACCACACACGCCACCTGTCGATGGAGCTCAACACCGAGATCATCTGCCCCCACCTCCGCAACAACAAACTCCTCCGCACAATCCAACAGGTTCATCTGTTTCCACCGCTTTTCCTGCATCCACAGTCTCTACCTTACATCCCACGAATCCTTTCATACCTAGCACCTCAGAAGGTGCGACAGCAATTTTTGCCACGCCACCATCACAAAGTAAATCATCTCTTAGAGATTTAGCAAACCAACGTACACCCCAAATAGCAACGTCCGACATGTTTAAAGAACATCTTGTAGATTGTAGATATGATCCAGTGCCCGGTAAAAATGACAGAATGGTGCTATCATCACTACGTATACGACGAGCCTCAATATATTTAACGACGCTACCAGGAATGATTAAACATTTAGACAATATATATCGCTTTGTCCAAACAGGGCAAGGCCCTGAAAGTATTGACGAAGCCATGGAATACCAGAAAGCGGATATACAGAGACAATTGTTGCGTTTCTTCATAAACTGCTTGATCAGAGACAGAGATAGGTCCGAGGTAGACCAGGATGAAATGCAAGTACTTACCCGATGGGGTCAGAATATATCAGAGGGAAAACATGATAAACAGACATGTATAGTAGCCATGTGCCGAAAGATCCGCAAAGAAGTAGAACGAATACATAAAGCCAGATTGGAGGCAGACAAAACTGAATCAGAGGGAGAGGAGGAGGAAGAATCAGAAATGCCCACTTTTAGCAATTAGAAACGATAGCCTATGTAGGTAGAAACGATAGCCTATGTAGGTAGGGGAAGACCTTGTAACAATACCAGATACTTTAATGACCCGATACGCCCGATACGTCCAGAATGTAACAGACATTTTCAAGCCCCTATGTTAAATATGAAGTCCCCTGAACACTTATTCCAGGCTGCTGATAAATTACTCCGAGACCGAAAGGGGTATCATATGCTCGATTCTATGGATGAACAAGAATTAGCCAGGTCAGCAGTACAATGGGCTGACAGTTCTGAAAAATACAGTGATGATGCGTTGGCACACACGTTTTTGAATCTTACTCCAGACGAACAGCGTTTAGCTGGTATATACATGATACAACATCTCGTTATATTATATAGAAGCCAACACTCCGATCCCGGTCCCCTGCCTGATATATTAATAGAATTACTCACGAATAAATGGAGAGGTTCAGGTACTGATTTAATTAAAGAAATTCTGGAATATCGACACCAGTACATTGTCTTCATATGCCCAGAACATGTTTCAGTTCCCCCCAAGGAAAGAAAAACGTATCACATAGACAGACAGAATCCCTTACGCGAAGTGCACCCAATGAGAGGTGAGGACAATATTTTTAAACGCGTGTTTGTGTACGCGCCCATAACTAAAATTGAATTATTAGAGATGAAGAAAGTAGTACCTAGCCATGACAAAGACCCAGCAGGTTTCCACCGTGAGATAAAAGACATGTTACTCATGGGAGAGTATACTTATCCGGACATTATGAAAATATTAAAAGTCCTATTACCCGCCGGTATTTACGAGAAACTCAAAGAAAAGGAATGGGAGGTGGGAGACCAAAAGATAGATTGGACAGTATTAGAAAACGAAGAAAAGGCCCGAGCTGCAGGTTCAGGGCTTGGGGAAAGGACTACAGCATTACCAGGATTATTAGTGCAGGTACTACCACGTTTATTAACTACGAAAAAGGAAGACTGGGGTGCAATTTCAGCCTGTAAACAAAAACAAGATGAAGACACTAGTGATTTCTATTCCCGATTTGAAAAATGTTTTGGTATTAATAGTGGCATAAAAGCAAGTAGTGAGTCGTATCCACATCTGTTTGTGACAAAATTAGTTGAAAATTCCCTGCCACAAGTTAAGAGTAGAGTATTAAAATTCGAGAGTACTTGGCAAGGTAACACACCGTCACAGATGTTACAAATGTTACAATATCATCACAATAGAATCAGAGAAGAACAAGAACATGAACAAAGACGTATGAAAGACACGAAAATGAAAATGCTAGTGGCTCAGTCAGTTCCAGCTGACGGTCATAAAAAGGGTACGACCCAATCCAATGATTCAACGGGTCCCGTTAGAGGGACATGCAACTATTGTAAACAGCCAGGTCATTATATACACGATTGCGCAGTTCTGAAACATAATATCTCTACGGGTATAACGAAAGAGAGACCACGTCCGCCTAGACAGGATCAGATCCAACAACAAGTACCTCAGAATATACAGCCTACGCCAGCTGTACAACAGACCGCGCCACAACAACAACAACAGCCACAGCCTATTGCTGCAACACAAAACACGACACAACAGATGTACCAGTATGCACAAGATGACTACCCAGAGTATCAGCGCTACACATGAAATAGCCTAGAGAGGGAAGTTGGGTTACCCCTTATCGAGGTTCCCGTAGATCAAGAGGGTCCTTATGTACAGAGTCAAGTATTAGGGAAGGACAGAAAGTTTCTACTCGATACAGGGGCAAGCAGAACCACTATCAGTCACAGCGAAGTCCCAGGGGCACCCCTCTCAGGCTCACAAAATATTTCCCTTGGTTTTTCAGGAAAGCCTACTATTAACGAAGTATCACAACCACTTGCATTTACAGTCGGTCCATTAACACGGACTACAGATCTATTGCTTACGAAATCATGTCCAGAAAACTTGTTAGGTATAAAAACATTGAAGGCTCTAGGAGCTGTAATATGTTGTTCTCCGGAAGGAGTGCGACTATTTTTGCGTGACTTTAAAGGTCACTACGTGTCTAGAGACATGGATCACCGGTTACAGAATCTACCTGCACATTTATGGGCACAAGGCCCCACTGATGTAGGTTGTATGCACATTACACCATATCGAGTCACAATCAAAACAGGAGTGGTACTACCACGAATACGACAATACAAGTTACCCCCAGATGCTGTAGTGGCTTTACTGCAAATCATTGACGAGCTCATTGTGCAAGGAGTGGTTGTGGAAACCGACTCCAATGTATGTAATTCCCCGATAATTCCGATTCTTAAAAGAACTGATCCAAAGGCACCCCCAGTATATAGATTAGTTATTGATCTGCGAGAATTAAATAAATGCATTGTACCACAATACCCCGTGGTCCCAGATATCTCTTCATTATTAACAGCCATAGATTCAGAAGCAACGTTCTTTACTGTAATTGATCTTAAGAACGCTTTCTTTAGCGTCCCAATCGATCCGGAAAGCCAATATTTGTTCGGATTCAGTTTAAATGGACGAAGTTTTAAATTCACACGCGCACCTCAAGGATTCACAGAAAGCCCCAGCATCTATAGCCAAGCACTGAAAAGAGAACTTGACAGTATTCACATGCCAGCTAACACTGCCCTGCTTCAATACGTCGATGATCTGCTGATCACCGCACGAAGCGAACCTGAATGTGAAAAAGCATCACTGACGGTTTTACATTTCCTAGCCAACAAGGGGCACAAAGTGTCCCCTTCGAAACTACAATTCTGTGTCCAGCAAGTTGTGTACCTAGGGCACTTGCTGTCCAAATGGGGGAGACAGCTCACACCTGATCGCATCCAGTTAATTGTAAACATGCCACCACCCAAGACACAAAAGGAGGTACGGGCCTTCATAGGCCTCACTTCGTATTTTAGGCAGTGGATCCCCCAATATGCATTTTTAGCTAAACCACTCATTCAGTTGACAACACAGGAGGCAGCGACACCGACTGTCCTCCCTTGGACTCAGGAACATACACAAGCTTTTGAAAACTTAAAGAAAGCTTTATGCCAAGCACCTGTTTTAGCAACGCCATGTTACAGCAAACATTTTACACTTTTTGTTACAGAACGTGAAGGTACTGCTTTGTCAGTACTCACGCAGGAACAAGCAGGATCACACAAGCCATGTGCTTATTTTTCTAGTACATTAGATCCCGTAGCTCAGGCTCTTCCTGCGTGCCTGAAATCAGTCGCAGCAACAGCTTTAGCAATCAGACAAAGCGATGCCATAGTATTAGGACATCAATTGACAGTACAAGTACCACACGCAGTAGAGGTTCTCTTGAACCGGACCCAAACACAACACTTGACTATAGCAAGACTGACGGGTTATGAACTAACATTGTTCCAGCCACACATAGAAATCAGACGCTGTAGTACATTAAATCCTGCCACACTTTTGCCATTAAATTGAACAGACCCATTGGCACATGATTGTATTGAAGTCATTACTATTACGACGAAACCCAGACAAGACTTGACAGATATTCCATTATCAGACCCAGACCTGACATTGTATGTAGATGGTTCATGCATGAGAACAAATACAGGAGAGTTAGTGGCCGCTTATGCAGTCACAACAGATACTGAAATTATTGAAACAAATTGTATCGATACCTTGTCAGCTCAAGCAGCAGAGCTCATCGCTCTGACACAAGCCTGTATTCAAGCCAAAAATAAGAAAGTCAACATATACACAGATTCACGTTATGCATTCGGAGTCGTCCATGACTTCGGCGTACTTTGGCGAGAGAGAGGTTATTTAACTTCTCACGGTGCCCACATCCAGCACGGTCCCCTTATTCAAGCTCTGTTAGATGCAATACATCTGCCTACTGCAATATCGATTATGAAGTGTAAAGCTCATACGAAAGTGACGGACATTATTTCTCAGGGTAACGACCTAGCTGACAGAACAGCTAAACAGACTGCTCAGAATCAGACTCATCCAACTGACACGACAAAGACAATAGTTCCGACACCAACACACTGCATGACAGTTAAGGATCCCGCCCTTGATGTAATTGACATACAGACACATGCTACACCAGAAGAAATAAAGAGATGGACTGAATTAGGAGGGATCCAAACGGATCAAGGGTGGATGACGAAGGGAAAATCTATATGGTTTCTCCCCGACTCAATGGTTCAGGTCATCATTAACACAATACATAGTCCAGCGCACCTAGGAGAGAAAGCTATGCTAGACAGCATTCAACACATTTGGTTCAATAAACACTTGCGAGCAGCAGCTAAACAGAAAGTACGTACCTGCATGATTTGTTGTCAGTTCAATCCAGGAAAAGGCGTACCTGTAGAACAGTGTGGATTCCAACCCCCCGACCACCCTTTTGAAGTCCTCCAGATGGATTATATCCAGATGGAACGATGTCGAGGATTCAAATATGTCCTCGTAGTTGTATGCGCTCTTTCCCGGTGGATAGAGGCGTATCCCGTCTCAGATTACACTGCCCCGACCACTGCCAAGCAGTTAGTTCGAGAATTATTCCCACGGTATGGTTTGCCCCGTATCGTGTACTCAGATAATGGCCAGCCGTTCTCATCCGAGCTAATGAAACATGTTTCACTTCTGTTAGGCTACCAATGGAAATTCCACTGTGTCCGACATCCCGAGGCAGCAGGTCTCGTGGAACGACATAATCAAACTCTGAAAATTAGACTGTCCAAAGTATGTAGAGAAAAAGGTGTCGACTGGATAGTAGCTTTACCAGTTGCGCTCTTTTACATGAGAATGGTAGCACACTCTCGAACAGGGCTATCCCCGTATGAGGTGATCTTCGGTAGACCACCAAATATGTGGGGGACGCCTATACCTCGTAAAATAACTGATGTTGATTGTAATATGCTGACAGATTACCTGGCTTCCTTGATGTCTGCACTACAATCTTGTCGTTCACAGGTAGCTGCAGCTTTTCCCGACAACACTGAGGTGAAGCCCCACGACGTGGTTCCGGGGGACCTCGTGTTTGTGAGGAATTTTGACAGGAGGAGCCAGCTGGAGCCTCGGTGGCAGTCGCCGAAGCTCGTCTTATTGACCACAAGGACAGCCGTGAAGATTGAGGGACGTAAAGGGTGGTTGCACTCGAGCCACATCAAAAAATTTCATGGACTACCGTCCGACGTGAACCCTCAGCCCTGCATTCCCTCACAGACTGATTCAAAACTACCCCTGGTGGAAAAAACCAAGAGTGAAAACTATAAACTGAAATTAAGGTCTAGCAAGTCAGACAATTTGATTGTTTAAGTCCTCTCCAAGGTGAATCGGTTGAATTTGTCCCTGACATGTATCCTCTAGACCGAAATAGAGAGAAAAATAGACAGAAACAGCTCAGGACACATGCGTACTGTAAATCACTTCGTAGTCACTGCATAGTGACATTGTTAATTATGTTTTTTCTAAGTCTTCTGATTATTATCTCCAGTATATTATTACACATGTATTACCCTATCTCCAAGCGTGCTTCCAATGCTACTGCCGAACATTCTTTTAGCGAATTACCCCCACATGAGTTGTCCTATAGATTTGCGCTGCGCAACAACACATTCATTAGTATGTTACATCATTCTCATCAGACCAGCAATACTACAAATTGTTGGATATGTGGCCGACTCCCTCCCTATCAGAAATATAGGGGAGTTCTGCCCCTCTTTCCGTATCCGTTCACACACAATGGCTCCTGTGGAGCATGGTTTAGTTTGATTAATTCCCTAGATTCAAATTCAGTAGTTTATCAAGACAACTGGGTTTGGGGAAACCTGAACCTAGTTTTACTTAAAGTCTGCTACCCTAACAAGGAGGGACTTCCCAAAAGAACAGGAACTGATCTAGAAAATGAAGTATATGGATTAGGTAACTTTACACTTAATCTTATGATCCTGAATATTGAATCCGAAGCTACACCAATCTTGCCCGCTATGTCAGTATTTCCAGTTAGAGGCGAATTATGTGTAAAAAAGAATGGTTCAATACACATGGGCCATAGTAAATGTACCACTGTAATAGAATTCAGTGATAAAGGCAAATCTACATTTAGAGCTTCTCGTCACTCCTACTTCATCTGTGGTCACACCGCATACATACGCCTACCCCTAGATTGGGATGGTACCTGTTACATTGCATTCCTTCTGCCACCTGTTTTCCTAGCCCCGCCTGATTACCATAGGAATACCCATTTAGTACACAATAGACAACAGAGAGATCTCCCGATTGTCGATTACACCGAAACAGCATGGGAGCAATACACAGATTTCAATAAAGGTTTCTTTCCCTACATAGGTACAGTCACTAATAGTAAGTTGATACGTAGATTAACTAGAACCCTTGAAGCAGTAGTGAATGAAACTACTTCCGCCTTAGGCAACTTAACAGAGGAGCAGTCTGCGATGCGGATTGTTGTTCTTCAAAATCGTCTTGTCCTTGACGTCATCCTGGCCGATAGGGGCGGAGCCTGTAGGGTCATCGGATCAAGTTGCTGTGTTTTCATACCAGAAAACGCGCCGTCAGTATATAAAGCTATAACTCGACTTCATAAGATCGTAAGCCAGATACACCAGAATCCAGGCACCTGGACTTGGTCCGGTTGGTTCTGGAGCGTGTTGTCAGCCTGGGGATGGAGGATCCTATCCTTCCTAGGTATTGGCTTTCTCATACTATTCAGTTGCTGCTTGTGTCTACAATGTGGGCCAGCGATTTGTGGTCTATGTGCCACATCGTGTATCCCACCTTCACATTTTCATTCGAGATCCCGGAAGAAGAAAGAAGAACAAATGATGCTATATGAACAGATTGATGGATTGATGAAGATGGATATTTCATGAGGGTCCGTAGGGGACAAGGAGGGAATGTGGAAATATGAATTTTTATGGTCAATTGTGTCCCCTATCTTAGACCCCAACGGCTCCATGTACATGCTATAAGTACATGTATGTTCCCTCCAGTTCCAGCTATAAAGACGCAAATACATGTGCGTCCAACGTCAACATGCCCTCTTTCAAATCCGCCATGAATGGGTCGAATATTCCATTCCTAAGTATGAAAGGCCACCAACTTTATGTGGTTCACTTTTCTAGTTTTGTAGTTCAGGCGAGTAGGCCCTGAATTCTGCCATCAAGCCTTTTTCTGCTTCTGCCTCTGAAATGCTCCAGCTTGGACCTGCATCCGTGTCCATGAACTTTGTCTTACTCCCTGCGCGGCTAACGGTGCCTGATGCGGCCTGTTGCCTGCCAAAAACTGTATTCAGCCTTCAAGTTATCTGCTTCGCTCCTCATCCAATACATTCCTGTCTAGTAGTTTAGGTAAACATCCTTCTAGCTACCGAGCAAAGGGCCTGGCCTCGCTGTCTTTATGCAAGTAATTCATAGGCCTATGGAAGATTCTTGCCCCCTCGCATCTCATGTAGACACATAGACGCTTGTACACGCACTAACAGTCAGTATAGAATAGGATCTGTCCGAGAAAACCTTTCCTTCCAGATAATATGGTTCCTTAAACACAAGATATTAGATATGATTTAGGACTAGGTTGTCCTGACACCCCAGACTTCTGTCTCCATATGTAGAGCTAAATGTCAATTCCCCTTCACCCTCTAGTTGCACGTCAATCACACGTCATGCGGCTGCGCGCGCATCTCTGCCAAATATTTCTGCTGACACTGCAGGATTCTCTTATGGATCCACCCACTTGTGACACCATTTTAAATGACGTTTCTAGTATACGCCTGTATTACGCCTATTTTTCATTACGTATGTGTATTCTTATCTGTATTATCAGCTGTTACGCCTCCTGCATCTGTCTTAATGCAATGCTTTTCATATAAATATTGTTACTTGTCAATAATGTATTGCTGATCCCTTCCTGAATCTTCGTGGTGATGGAATATGATTGCCTGGTTCGAACTATAATTCCTTTGTAAGGAATAAAGCCCTTTTCAGAACCTCTAATACCACGGATTCTGCCTCTTATTTTGACTGAGTTATTCTTACTAGACTTTACCGCATAAAAAATAGTACAGGTAATTTAAATATTTACCACAGAGGACCTGGCTTGGCAGTTCGGGCTGGACTGTTCCCATGAGGCAGAGGGACATGACTGATTTGCACATGGCTGGGCTCAAACTGGAATGGCATGGTGAGCAAAGAAACGATGGATTTAGGCCCAGATCTCTGTACTGGGGTGAATGTATGACATTGTTCTGCATTCTGTCCATCAACTGTTGTTTTTGCATTTGTCACCCCGAGTGGGACGGGTATGCTCAGACGTGAGTCCTGTGCTCTCCATGCCACTGGAATCAAGCTATCCTGGCTGAAGAGGGGTGAAACCCTGAAACCGGTCCTACGATGCTTGTTTCCAGTCCAGGGAGGACCTGGCTTGGCAGTTTGGGTTGGACTGTTCCCATGAGGCACAGGGTCAAGACTGATTTGCAGATGGTTGGGTTCAAACTGGAATGGCATGGTGAGCAAAACAACGATGAATTTAGGCCCAGATCTCTGTACTGGGGTGAATGTATGAAATTGTTCTGCATTCTGTCCATCAACTGTTGTTTTTGCAGGCCCATAAGTAGCATTTAATTTTCAGGCCCTGGATATATGGTATACCGCTTTACTATGTACATACAAGTAAATTAAATATGCCAATCATGTGTAAAACAATTTTAATATGTTTTTGGGAGTGAGCACAAGCACGTTATTACTGTTTAGCAATGATAAAGTGCACAGAGTCCGAAGGCCAACAGAAAAGAATTGAGAAAAATAGGAGTGGTGAAGGCAAAAGGTTTGGGGGTGATTCTGCAGACTGGGCCAGTCCTACAGCAATGCATTGTACACTGTCAGGATGGTGCATTGAATAGAAAGCAGTCACATGAGATTTGAAGAAAGCAAAGAGATGCAGGGATAGTGCAGTGCCCCGCAGGGGCATGAAATTGAGTGCAGTCACAGAGGATATCAGTCCTCTCTCGATGTTTACAATCTGGGCGATGGAGACACCGTCTTTTAAAAGTGGCATTTAGTACCCACTTAAGGTACAAGGACAAGTAAATGAAAGGAGTGGTGGCCTTTATTGTGCTGCTGGCTTGCATTTCATCATCTCTCTGGGTTGTGTTCCAAATGCCACGCCGAGGAGATGAGGAGTCGAGTCCAAAGGCCAGAGGTTTTGGGATCAACATGAAGGAGGATTCAGCAGTTGGACACCGCTCTCAGGTGTTGAGGAGACCAGGGTGTCCAAAACATAGTCCCAGGGCAAGTAAGACCGCAGCCTGGTTCTAGACAGGGCCAGTTCCATCCGATGGCCACTCAAGAAGTGTCTTCGCTCATCTGTTTGCTTCTGTGAAGCAGACAAGAAGAGATGCAGCACACAACCATTTCAACACTGGGATCAGGGAGAGGCCAGAGGGCTGAGCTCTCGTGGGCAGCACCTTAATAAAGTCATATAAGATTGTGGCTCACTGAAAAAAGCAGGCTTGGAACCTCTCATCTTGATGGTGCGTTAGAACACGAGTGCTCTACTGGGCCTGGTGCATGGGAGGCAGCAGCAGCATCAGAAGGTGAAGGGAGCATTGTATGAACTGGCCATGGACTCACCATGAAGGTGATTTCTCTGGTGGTTGGGAGAGGGCCTCTCCCATTAGACCCCTGAATGGGGACATGGGCATGTCTCATCTGGCAGGTGGTTCACTTCTGGGCTTGGCACATGGGAAGCAGCAATGGTGCCAGAATGAATGAGAACAGGGTGTGCCCACTGAAAATATCGGGGGGACCCCTCAGGCTATCAAGGTGAGTATTCCGATGGTCAGGAGGGGGCCCCTTCAATTATATCGAGACATGGCTTCAGAGGTAGATGAAGCAATGCAGGCGAAGAGTTTGGCGGATGTTGGCAGGAGAGCAGTGTAGCAATAGCTTGGTGAAGTTGTCTCCTAAATTCCTGGAATCTTTGCCTTGAGAATTTGAGAAAGTGAAGTTGGGTTGTAATGAGTTCCAGGAGAGGTTTTCAAGGGGCTAGATGGAAGATCTCCTGATCGGTCAGCCATCCTGGAAAGCTGCTGCCAATGAACTTACTAAATAGTTTTTAATATCATAACAGTGGGGAGAACACCACTTAGCGCCTCCCTCTGAGTACCATTGAAAACAGGCAGGAACTCCACCCTGCTCCCCAGTGCTACACAAACGAAGGGTACTGGTATCTCCTGGGCTGGAGAGCTGGGGTTACCAGCCAATTAAGAGTAGGACCCTGAGTGTCCCCTTAGAAATCAGGATATACCAGTGGCATCTGTAAATCTACATCTGACCCCCAGAGTAATTCCTTTATGTCCCCCCCTTTCTATATGTTTCACCTACCTGTAGCAGAAATCTCTGGGACAAAAACACCGGGTCCACAGTAAATCCGGGATTTCGAGGGCTGGTTACAGAACTTACTGGCCAAGAGCACCTGGAAAAGAGACTGTTTATCAATAGTTTTTTCACTACGAGTGATTTAGCACCTAAAATCTTCTCACTGAAACAAGGTTGTATTCCAATGAAGAGAACAGATTGGTAAAAGCAAGTGCATGCAGCCATTCTACGGCATATCTCAGCCAAGCATGGGTGGATATAGATTTATTTTCCGTATTTCCATTTCAAATTTAGTAAGGATTCTGTTTTTTAAATTTAAGGTCAAATGTCATTTTTTTTAGCAAGACAACATGCTGAGCTGCTTGAAAGGGAATAGTGCATTCCAGTCCTTTGCCTGCGCTGTCGCTCAATCTGCAAGCCAACGCAGGCACCCTTGTGCCACCATGGAGTAAGGGTGCCTGCGTTACGGGCAGGATAGATTTTGTGCTGGAAGGCAGACCTTCCTGCGCAAAATCAATCCTTGGATGCAATTTCCTCTTTCCTCTGCCGAGTGCAGCACACTTAAATAGAGGTCACAACAAGGAGAAATAAAGACATTTCTCCTTGTTGCGCATCTGGTGGTAAGGCGTACAACTCTGATGCATTCCCAGGTCCACTAATGTTGGTAAATCTGGGAATGCTTCACAATCCTGGGTGGATGCGTGGGAACACCAACGCCCCACCCATGTGACACCCCACCACGTAGATTCATCGAAGGCAGCAGCAACTTGTGCTGCCTTGTGTTACTCCAGATTTCCAAGCCATGCAGGGCCACACAAGGTAGCCTTCCGTGGCTTGGTAAATCTCATTCTAGGTTTTGCTCACCCTGCATCCCTTACGTGGCACAAGGGTGACCAAAACTTCATGAATCTGATCCTTAATGTTTTTTTCTACTCTCAATAGAATCTGCGGTTGCACTGTGGACAGGAGTAGATTTGCTAGGTCAGACTGCCAGGTTACAATTTAGCACAATGATGTAAAGGAAAAATGCAAAATGTCATGTTGCAGTTTTAAAGCAATGCAAGAAATAAACATGTACCTAGTGGTTACATTTAGAGCTGCTCATTTGTAAACCTGCATGTGTGTATGCACATATGTGGTGTTTGTATAACACACGCCATATTGAAATAGTTAAAGCAAGAATGTAAGCAACAAGTTATTGGAGGGGTAGCTGGCAACTAAGAGCAAACGTGGAGTGTTACTCCAGCGTGATGTAGGGCCTTTTAAAAAGTGTCCTCAGGTAAGTAGCCTGCTGATGGCGACGGCATTCTATTATTCCTATAGGTGGTATTTCTGATAACTGGATGAAAATTGTGCATGTTTACAGAATTCAGTAGAGCTCATCATTTCATTCAGAGTTTTTCAAAGTTCTAAAATAAGGGAATTGAGTCTGAATGTAGGGGCCATATTCTCAAGGAGCTATCGCCGAGTTATCTGCACCTTAACACCCCATTTACAAGCTTGTGCTAACAGCCGATAACACCAGTTGTTTTCCTCCGATAGCATCCTCAAAAAACATCGCCACAGATGACCCCGACAACTATCGCTAATGAGATGCAGAGTAGGTGTTCCCGAGCAAAAAGCAGCGACAACTCCACTCCACAACATTCACAACGACCAGCCACATCGGCGATAAGAACACAAAACATGTGATAAGGCGCGTTAACACCAGGAAACTAACACCTGCACCACAAAAGCGGGCCCAGCCCAGAGCCACACCTGAAGAACAACAGATGACATGGAGCCACTGAACATGCGTGCCGGACACCAAAGAGGGCCACAACACCCACCGCCACCACCCCCAGGAGCCCAACCCCCAAAAGCACCCCCCCGGACTACCACAGAGGCAGCGCAGACAAAGACAGTGGACCCCAAGGAAACGCCTCACAGACCCAACACCTGACAATGTAATTGCCCACTACAGGCCCAAAAGGACAACCATCCTACGCATCCTGACCATCATCGCCCAACAGTCTGACGGCACCAACACAGCGGACAACCAACATCCCAACCCCCACAAAGCTGCTGGCTGTGCTGCACCTGTTGGCCTCTGGCACCCCCCAACCAACACCCGCCAGAGTCGGAGGAGTCTCACAGCCAACCAAATACAAGTCCTTCACACCTGTCCTGGACATCACCATCAGTCTGGTACCCCAGTCCCTAAACGTCCAACACAATGCGCAGGATACGCTGGAGACCAAGCAAGGACCATACGCCATAGCTGGATGCACACACGTGTTGGGGGCAATCCACAGCACACATGTCATACCTGTGCCCCCTGGTGACACAGCACACAATCACTGCAACAGAAAGCACACGTCTCACATCAATGTACAGGCAACATACGAACACCGTGGAATCTCCACCAATGTCGTCGCCAAATACCCAGCTAGTGTGCATGATTCCATCATCCTCCGACAGTCCAACTTCTACCCGCGCTCCCAGGATGGCACA
This sequence comes from Triturus cristatus, assembly GCF_964204655.1. NCBI lineage: Eukaryota > Metazoa > Chordata > Amphibia > Caudata > Salamandridae > Triturus > Triturus cristatus. Next base: position 910,977,470 of record NC_140588.1, read on the forward strand.
AAGGGAAATGCACAGCCCCTTGGCAAGACCCAAATGAAAACCCCACACACCTCAACTACACAACCATGCAACCCACAACTCTGGCAATGCACACGTCACAAAATCACATACAACATGCAAAACAACATGCTCACCCACCAGACACGACAGAACAACTTACTATGGTAACCTGGGCAAGCCGTGAACATGAGCCATCAACGGCATGGCACCTCAGCCACACAATAGCAGAATGAGTGGAGAGGTGGGAACCAGGCATGTGTATAAAAGGCAGGAGAACTATGATTGGGAAAGCACACAATGCCAAGAGTGGCGGAGATGTGCTGGACAGACCGCAGTATGCAGAACACAACCATATCCATGGCGACATACATCGCTGGTGTATTGAGTGTAGTGGACAGTGGACGCAACCATGTCACCCTAGCCAGTGGGGGAGTTCGCAGAAATGTTGCATGTTACGTCCCCCCCGTAAGCGTGAGCGGAGTGGGATGGGCCGGCATAGGCCAGGCCAGCGTAGGGGTGTGAATAAAAAGCACGTAGCCCTGGGCGTGGTCCTCTTCCAGAATGCCCAACGTCTCTGCCAGGGCTGCGCATCTCACCCCGCCACAAGGCCGACGCGGTCCTCGTGAGCGGATTTGCCTGCAATCCTGTGCGCCTGGTGTACCCCGGCCCACTGGACCCCAAACCCGTCAGGCCCTCCCCTGCACAGCACACTGATCACCTGCCGACACCGGCGTATGTCAAGGAGGGACCCCCACATGCCGGTGCAAGCTCCAAGCCCGAGGCCCACAACCTTGGCAGCCTCCTCAGACCATCACGGCCTCCACGACACAACCCGCTTCAGTCCTTTCTTGTTGACGTACTCTACTGCTGCCTCCAGCATACACTACAGTCAAGTAGGTCACACATTTGGAACTGAGCCTTGATTACACGATGGCAGAGTACATATGTTCATTGCAGATTTTACATCAGTGTACTCCCTTCGACATGGTGCCACCAACTCTTTGCATGGCATGCTCACGACACATGTCTGTTGTCCTCTACTGACTACTGCTTCCGGCCTACACTACGGACATGTAGGTCACACATTTGGAACTGAGTCTTGATCATACATTGTCTGTGTATGCACAATAATGAAGATTCTAATTCACTGTACTCCCTGCAATCAGGTGGCAGCAGAGGATGTGGTCCGTCGCCTGCGCTGCCGCCTCTGGTGCAGGAAACCAGGGTTCGAGCCTCGAGGTCGCGTCCACATCCTGTGATTCTGGGCAAATCACTTAATCTCCCCGTGCCTGAATGTGTAATGTAAATACGGTGCTATGTAGAGCGCTCCAATACCTTTGCGTCGAGTTCGCGCTATATAAATAAACAAAAAAAAAACAAAAAAACCATGTGCATAGTATCCCAACGACACGTGGCTGTGGGCCCTTGATGACTACGCCGTCGGCCTACACTGCGGTCCAGCAGGCCTCACGCCAATCCACTCCAGTACGTACCAGGCAGAACACGTCATTGTCGCTGACTGAACACCCGCTCGGCTCTGGTGCTTTTGCCTCCGTCAACCACAAGTCACACCCAAATGTCATCTCAACGTCTGGAGGGGCTTGCTGAAACGCATCTGGCCCTTGCTGACCGCTGCCTCCGGCCTACACTGCGGTCGAGTAGGTCACACACAATTTTGAATTCAGCCTTGATTTATTTATGGCTGACCTGATGTCATTGTACAGGCCTCATCGCAGACTGCATCCCCTTTCAGGCCCATGGACACTTTCTGGTTGGACTTTGGTGGTGACTGAGTTCATGGACTTGGAGTTGTCGTCGCCATTATGTTGGTGATTCTGACTTTGTGGCAAAAACGATGCTGTGGCATTCCACTCCTCCATTTGCTGCTTCCGGACAGCTTCCACCTTCTGCATCATGCCCTGGAGGACAGCTTTCACTGTCCCCCGCAACCCTCCGCAACATGCACCTCGGACATTGATGAGGACCCGCTCAGGTCGCATGGCCCATCTGACTGCACCGCAAGTCACCGTCCCGTGGCTGGGTGCCTGTGCCGGCCGCAGTGCATCCGGGGCCACTAACTCTGTGCTGGTCAGGTCCGGGACCCCTTCTTCTGAGATATTGGATGGCCTCTGAGGTGATAGCCTTGGGGTCATCAACGCCATGTGTCTGTGGCCCTGCGCTGTCCGCAGCCTCCAGCCTCAACTGCGGCCCACCAGGGCCCACACATGAAGTTGAGTCCTGACTGGCCCGGATGTCGCATCACTGCAGGAGGCACACGCCACCACAGAAAGGACCACCTCCAACCGCCATCTGCCAGAGTCGAAACGGTGGTCCTGACAGAGTTACGGAGTTGCTCACACCTGTTGTGGATGCCATCATCAGCCTGATACCCTGCTCACCACTCCAGGTGCCACTAACTCAGTGCACCGCAAGCCATCGTCCGTTAATGATCGAGTTTTGTGCTGTGGAGAGGTTGCGCAGCAATGTCATCTCAAGCAGTGTGGGAGACCTAGGACGTTGAGGAAGATGATGCAGGTCTAACACACCCCACTGCATCTGCATCTGGAATATCTTGAAGGGACACAATCTAAGACTTTTTCTTCACATGAGCGCGCTCATCTCTAGTGTCCCAACCACAGTGCACTGCAACTCACGGACACTTTGTAGTATCCTGGTGTTATGGATTGCCTCTCCCATGTTTGCCTGTCCCTGGCTGCTCAGCCTGTGTGAGTGTTCTGAATGGAATGTTTGGTGTGTGGGCTATGAATGGAATGCTTGGGTGACTGGATCAGGAGTGACAGTTGATGGATGGGGCTGAGCAGCCAGCAGGCTGCTCCCGGTGGGGTTTGATATGACTTATACCTGGACTTATTCTACCTATGTACCTGCGTACCTGATACCTGAATAAACCTATGTTGACATCATCACTCCAGTGTGGTCTCCTGATTACTACACTTATTTTTGGCGATGATTTGAGGACGTCCCCACGCTCTACAGTGGTACAAGTGGACAAGAAAAACTTCAAGATGCCTTCTACATCATGCTGGGAAGGAGCCACTACATGGAGAAGTCGACTAACGCAAGCGGCAGGTACAAGACGGAAAAAACAAGGGTTACAAGACGACACACAACAGTGTCACTCTAAAGACATTAAGCTACAAAGACAAAATGTGAAACAGGTACAGCAACAGCACGCAGTACAGCCCCACCGGTGTCCATCACATTGGACAGCCCCCACAAAAGCATGCTGTACCCTGTGGCAACATCAACAAGATCTGCGTCCATACAAGCGTGCTGTACACCGTCTAAAGAGGCCACTACTACAAGACACTTTGTGGATCCAGCGCAAAGACACTTATTATTTACAGTAAGCCTCTTCTTTTATCTCATGGATGTTACGCCAAGTGGTACAAACTTGACATGTGCGACTCACGTTCTTTGTTCGTAATGGGTTGACTAACATGTCCTAGTTGATGCAGTCATAGAGATATCCTCCACTTCAGGGATGGGTTTGGGTTCCTTTCACATCGTTACATGCTAGCTATGTGTTGATTTTGGCATAGTTAAACAGGTTTTACAAAGTATTACAATGTTTTAAAAGTATTTTTCTCAATTTAATCTATGAAAATGTGTATTATGTTTGTTCTTCTAGGGTATTCACAATATCCCTTACATGAGGGTTGGCCCTATACATGGGTGGGTTTATGGGTCATTTTTCCATATAAAAATGTAGTATCTCAACTGGAGGTTGGCGCTTGAGTTTTCTACTTGATGTTTCAGTTTCTTCACATGGTTGGGTTATTAGTCCCATTTTTCACATTTTTATAGTACCCTTACGTGAGGGTGACCTCTTGAAGGCTGTTTTTCCTTCTTTGACTTGTTGCAGGGGTGGGTTCTCTGCGTGCTTAAGACGCCTTGCGCTGCACGAGTTTATGTTGCAGGGGTGTCCCTGTGTGCTTAAGACACCTTGCGCTGAACAAGTTTTGTTGCAGGGGTGGTCCCTGCCTGCTTAAGACGCCTTGCGCTGCACGGGTTTTTGTTGCAGGGTTTTCATCCTCACATTGGAGAGCTTTCACGTTTTTTTTTACAGGTTGTCCCTTGTAATTTGTGGGGCAGGACATTGGGTGTATGTCCCTTTTGTCCTCATGACATTACTCTTTACATGGTGTATTATTTCCAACTTACTGGTTGTCCCTATTGGTGGGCGGGGGCAGGACAATGGGTATTAGTCCCTCTAGTCCTCGTTCACGTACATGTTGTCCTTGCTTAGTGTAGGGGCAGGACGTTGGGTACTAGTCCCTTCTGTCCACATTGACTTTACTCCTTACATGGAGATGTTATATTTGTACGTTTTCTCATTTTTTTCTTCACGATAGGAGGGGGATGGGTATTATTATTTATTCGTCCTTCTCTTTAATCTGCTGTTCCTTTCCCCCATAGTGATGCGTGTTTCGCCATCCCTGGGTCTGGGCTCTAGATTCATCTTTATTAGTTCTATTCCCCTTGCGATGTTGTTTTTTCCTCATCCCTGGGTTGTGAACTATTTAGTCTTGCTGTAATTTTGTGTTTATAGTTATATGCTGTTTTTTATCTTGTATGCTTTGTTTACGTTACATCTATCTTCTGTTCATTAGGGAAGAGGTATGTAGTATCCCGGTGTTATGGATTGCCTCTCCCATGTTTCCCTGTCCCTGGCTGCTCAGCCTGTGTGAGTGTTCTGAATGAAATGTTTGGTGTGTGGGCTATGAGTGGAATGCTTGGGTGACTGGATCAGGAGTGACAGTTGATGGATGGGGCTGAGCAGCCAGAAGGCTGCTCCCGGTGGGGTTTGATATGAATTATACCTGGACTTATTCTACCTGTGTACCTGCTTACCTGATACCTGAATAAACCTACATTGACATCATCACTCCAGTGTGGTCTCCTGATTACTACACACTTCTGATTGCATGTTGGGTGCCCTCTGGACTTTCTCTGGCTCCCTCCATGTTGCTCAGCAGTTGACTCTGTTATGCAGGTGTTTTCAGTTTCCGTTGCACTGGTTCAACATGATATATGCGTGTGTCCCTGTGGTCTTGTTGTATGCATGAGGCCCCTGGGCCCTACAACATTGCAATGTGCTGTGTACAGTGGACGCAGACATGTCACCGCAAGCAGAGGGTTAGAGCTTGGACATGTAGCTTTGTCATCAACCACTCAATTTGTAAGGGGAGTGGCCTGGGCCGTCGTACGCAGAGGCAACGTGGGTGTGTGACTGCTATTTGCGTGACCCTGAGCGTGGTTCTGTACTGTGAATGTGCATTTGCATGTGTCTATGGCAGTGTGGGTCTCCTTTGTGGGGTGTAGGTGGTCCCTGAAGGGTAATAGACACCAACGTATGTAATCTAGTTCGCCTTCCATGGGTTCAGACCCCACCCACACCTGTTCCTTTTGGCGTGCTGACACATGGCATTGGGGTGACATGGGCAGGTGGGTGGGTGAAGTGTCGTGAGCCAGCTGTGCTTGCGGGTGCTTCCCGCTGTGTGGTCAGTTGCAGGCTCTGTGTTCTCCTCTGAGTAGCTTGGCTGCCCGGGTACTGGTGGTGGGTTGCGTGGGATGCCCATGGGCTGTTGTAGGGCGTCGGTGTCGAAGGTGTGGTGGTCCTCTCCGGCATCACAGATGTGTTGTCTTCTGTGCTCTGCTTGAGGTGTCGTTTGCCCCTCTGCAATGTGAAGGGGAGATGCATGTTGACATTGTATTGACATGTATGTTGGCGCATTGTTCTGGTTTACATGCAGACTGTTTGACAATGTACATTGTGACTGTTTGGGAGGTGCTGAGTACTGCTGCGGGACAGTGTACATTTGGACTACATGACGGATGTGAGGTTGTATGTGTACTTTTCCATTGCACAGTTTCCTGTTCTGTCAGCTGTAGTAGGCATGTTTCTGTGTGTGAGCGGAGCCAGTTGTGTCCTCTGTTCTGCAGTGTCGGCTTTGCGCATTGTACCACGTTGTCGTAATGTAATGTAATAGTATCTTATAGAGCGCACTGCAACTTGACGAGCATCCTGGCGCTGAAGAGGGAAAAGCAAGGAATTACAAACAGGTAGAGGAGTATTAAGTTTTTTGGAAAGAGCCAAGTTTTAAATAGTAAACGAAAGACCATGAGGTCATTCACCTGGCGCAACCCCAGGGGAAAGAATTTAGAACTCAGATAGAGGATTATTAAATTTTGGAAAGAGCCAGGTTTTAAGTTGTTTATGAAAGACCATAAGGTCTTTCACCTGACGCAATTCCAGGGGCAAAGCATTCCATAGTCTTGCAGCTGCGACACTAAAAGCTTGTCCCCCAAACCTAGTTCTTCTAATTCGAGGTACTCCCACCCGGCAGGCTGTGGAGGATCGAAGGTAGCGAGAGGGTATATACCAGCGAAATTTAATCTGCAATGGAAGGGGACCCATACCATGCAGTGCCTTAAACACAACACAGAGGGACTTAAAATAAATCCTCTGTGCTATGGGGAGCCAGTGCAGCTCCGCAAGGGCCTGAGTGGAGGAAGAGTGACGGGGGCGCATCAGTGCCAACTTAGCTGCCATATTCTCAACTCGCTGCAATTTCCCGATCAGAAATCGAGGGGATTCCAGCAGCAATGAGTTACAGTAATCCAATCTGCTCAGGATCACACTCCTAACTACCAAGGGACGCACATGAACTGGTAGCAGGGGGAGAATCTTCCTCAAGATTCTTACCAGAGAGAAACAGGTCCCCAGAGTCTTGTTAACATGTGACTCCAAGGACAGCTTTTCATTAAATATAACTCCCAAGTTACGGATTGCCCCAACAGGTCGTAGTGGGGGGTCTGCGGGAAGAGGCCAGAAGTTGACTGGGAGGGAAGGGGAGACTTTCCCACCCGAGGTACAGAGGATTTCAGTTTTTTCTGCGTTGAATTGCAGTGAGTTAGTTCGTCAATGTGGGTGTGCTGTTCTTGCTATGTGTGTGTGCTGCAGTGTGCCAAGGGGATCAGTGACATGATCAAGGGTAATTGTGGGTGTGCCCCATACTCCTTCGCACCATCTCCACACTGATGACTGTGGCCTAGCTTTCCTCCAGCTCCTCCTGTGGCGCAGGACTGCCACCTCCTGTCGCCATTGCAGCCTTCCTGTTTGCGGCGGGTTTGTGCCTGATTTAGGTTGTCACATCATGCCAGAACCTCTTGGACTACTCGATTGGCCTCCTCGGCACTCCAACTGCATTCCAGGTGGTCTACTTGTGGGTCAGTTGATGGTAGTGTTCTGTCACCTCCGTGACGCTGATCTGGTTTTGCTGCGGACTGCACCCAGTCTTCCTCTCCCTCTTCTCCTTGGCCATCCCCGTTGTTCCTTGCTTGTGGTCTGTGGGGGTTGTGGGGTTTGCGTTGGCCTCTGCACTGGGTCAGGGTGCATTCATGGTGCTGTACACTTTGGATTGTTTCTGGTGTATTTTTCTTGTTCTGCTTTTATAGTGCATTTTCCCGCCAGACGCGTGGGATTTGCAGGCCTGTGGCTGGTTATCGCAGGTTTTTGTATCGCGCTTGGCCTCCTGGCAGCTTTTTAGGCGTTCGTGTTTCGCATTTTTGCGGTGTGGAGTTAATTTTAACGCGGCCATTTGGCACGTTGTCTAGTGACTATCGCATGGTACCGTCGTGTTGCGAATACTTGGTTAACACAGCGTAAATTTCCTGCGATGGACTGCGATGTTGTAGGTTGCGTTAAGTTACTTTTGCGATGATTATCACACGTTCTTGATAATATGCCCCTAGGATGTTTAGGGTCCATTTTGGAGGTATGTCTCAGCTACTGAAAGCATGAGCCTGAATGCCATGAAGAGCAGCACTTTGTCATTCTATCTGCGATGGGGAATTTTAGAGCTCAACTAGAGAGACCTCAGAGGAAAGGCAGCATAGGATTTAGGAAGACAGACGCTGTCCACCAGAAACTGTGAAAGCTGCAAGCGGGCACCAGTAGCCTTAGATGTGAAAAGCGTCTCAGAATATCTTATTAAGCCCAGACTGGGACAGCACATCTTCACTAGCTACTCTTTGCAGTTGTCTCGTATCAAGGGGTATATTTACAAGCCCCTAGCACCACCACAGCATCACTTTCAGTGACGTTGTGGTGGCGCTATGGGCTTTGCCTTCTTTACAAGGCAGCGTTAAGCCTTTCATGCTGTACTTAGCGTGAAAGGGGAGGGCAGCGGGTGTTGTGGTGCGCGTTCCACTGCAACACCCATTGATTTTGAGGTTGCCCCCTATTTACAAGGGCAGCCTAAATCGGAGGCAGTGCCAAAATTAAGTCCAGAGAAAACCTGGTTGAAACGAGGAGAAATGCTTTATTTCTCCTTGTTTTTGCTGTTTCCATGTGTGCTGCATTGTGCAGCACACATAGAAACAGCAAATTGCCATTGATTGTTTATGTGCAGGAAGGTGACCTTCCCGCGGGGAACAACGTTTACAACGCAACTTTTACAACGCACTACACTTACAACGCATTTTTTACAACGCAACATCCACTACAACGCATTCCATTACATAGCATGACACTACAACGCATTTTTAAAAACTACCTTTACAACGCATTCCATTACATCGCACACTACCTTTACAACGCATACCATTACAACGCATAATATTACACTACACTATCCAACAGTTACCCTACTGTTGCACCCCCTGGAGTTAGAATAGTAATTTTTACCCCTATACTATCCAACACTTACCCTACTGTTGCACCCCCTGGAGTTAGAATAGTAATTTTTACCCCTATACTATCCAACACTTACCCTATTGTTGCACCCCCTGGAGTTAGAATAGTAATTTTAACCCCTATACTATCCAACACTTACCCTACTGTTGCACCCCCTGGAGTTAGAATAGTAATTTTTACCCCTATACTATCCAACACTTACCCTACTGTTGCACCCCCTGGAGTTAGAATAGTAATTTTTACCCCTATACTATCCAACACTTACCCTACTGTTGCACCCCCTGGAGTTAGAATAGTAATTTTTACCCCTATACTATCCAACACTTTCCCTACTGTTGCACCCCCTGGAGTTAGAATAGTAATTTTTACCCCTATACTATCCAACACTTACCCTACTGTTGCACCCCCTGGAGTTAGAATAGCAATTTTTACCCCTATACTATCCAACACTTACCCTACCGTTGCACCCCCTGGAGTTAGAATAGTAATTTTTACCCCTATACTATCCAACACTTACCCTACTGTTGCACCCCCTGGAGTTAGAATAGTAATTTTTACCCTTATACTATCCAACACTTACCCTACTGTTGCACCCCCTGGAGTTAGAATAGTAATTTTTACCCCTATACTATCTAATACTTACCTTAAATGCAATTTAATATTATGCATTGTAATGGTATGCGTTGTAAAGGTAGTATGCGATGTAATGGAATGCGTTGTAAAGGTAGTTTTTAAAAATGCGTTGTAGTGTCATGCTATGTAATGGAATGCGTTGTAGTGGATGTTGCGTTGTAAAAAATGCGTTGTAAGTGCATGCGTTGTAAAAGTGTGCGTTGTAACGACATACATCCCCTTCCCGCACATAAACAATTAAAAAAATGACTTTTGCAACTTCTATATGTGCTGCATCAAGCAGAACACATCAATGTTACAAAACATAATTTAAAGATTGTTTATGTGCAGGAAGGGAGACTTTCCTGCACATAAACAATCTTCCCCTTAACGCAGTCTCCTTTGATCTACGGTGCAAGGGTGCCTGCATTGGCGCTAGGCTGTTAAGTTTAGCGCCAGAGTGGGGACAAACTCTGGGCTGCATCCTATGCTAGTAAATATGGTTCAGCCCTGCGTTTCTGAAGTGGCGGAGTGTGGCGTTAAGGCAGGAAGGCTAACTCCGCACACCGTCACTTCATTGTAAATATGCCCCCAAGACTCTATAAGCACTCACTCAGAGCATTAGTATCATCTTAAAATTTTTCACTGCTGCACTGTCTGACCCCATGGAACCCTCCTCCAACATCAAACACCACATAAAGCTTGCTCTTGAGGAACCTTTGCTGTGGAGGTCTCTCAACAGGAGAACTGCTGGAAGAACCCCGGAGGGTTGAATGTCTTTAGCCTCTGGTACACCATACTTATTCCTGATGCTTGTCCTTCACTTTTTATCTTCACTGGAAACTGTCTTTAAACTGATGCTAGCCATTGAACCTGATTAACTCATTGCCTGGGACATCATCCGGCTCCACTAAACCGAACTCTATAATGTCTTGAAAGTTCTAAGGTAATTTTTATTTACTACACTCGTGGTCAAGCCCAACTCTTAATGTGCTCCTGGCATACAGCTGCCATGGATTTTAATATGTATCTACCTGCTGGTCTCTATGCAGGGTAGGACAAGTGCCTGGATACTGGGTTACTAGGATGGGCATTCTGATCTGTTAATAGCGCGCATTCCCTGTAGATTTTCAGCGAACTCTCTGCTAGTTTTTTTGCTGCCAGAGACAGGGTGTAGAAAACTCCTGCAGGGACAATGTTTGTTACTGGTGGTTATTGCCTTTATTTGCTGTCTGCGTTTGTTATTTGGCAGTAACGATACTACTGGCTCAGACCTTTATGACCTGTTTACTGGCCAATATCATATACAAGCCTACATTTTCATTCCAGGATCCTAATCTGAAGGGCCCTTGGCAATGGCAGCTTTATTTGTGTCCCAAGGCCTCCCCTTTTACTGTTGACCATGTTAATGGTAAGTAGCTCATACATATCTGAAACAGACATTTGCCTGGATATTCAGAGTTTTTATTTTAAAACTGAAGAACCATGGAATGCATTAGAAAGCCATTGCTTTATGTAAATTGTTGTTGGGTTTTGCTGTTATTTAAAATAAATTTGAGTATGTTAATCCCACGTCACCTCTTTCATCTCTGTCCTGCTAGTGAGTCTCTCGCATCTGAAAGTCTGAATTTGGATTTCACATGAATTGTTCTTCCTCTTCTACTTCCATAAAGAGACTGAGTCCAGGGGGACTGGTACTGATGTGACTTTGCGTGTATTTATTCTAAGCCCATGTACCAAAAGCTCTGTGGGGTACTTCAATAACTGCCAAATTGGAAAACATCTTGAGCAGTTCAGAATAAATGATTGAATATTAAAACTTTGCGTCTCTCTGTCTCCAGTTGGCATACATCACTGGCTACGAGATATTTATATCAAATTCTTAGCCAATTCCTCCATGTTAAAACTGGTTTACCTGGTTTGTTGTAGCAGGAGGAGGCAGGACCATGTTTTGAGTGAGTACCATCTAGTAAAATATCCAGGAGATATAAACTGATTTTTTTAAAAACAATTCTTTATTGGCATTTCAATGATTAATCCAGCATGGTGGTTCACATGGTATACATATTATCAGCAGCAGCCCTATCTTATCCAGTTCCACTTCCCATTGTAAACAGTCCTTATTGTCATTTGACAGTGGGGCATATTCTCAAGGAGCTATTGCCGAGTTAACGGCACTTTATCGCAGCCAAACTTGCGATAAAGTTACCGCCCCATTCACAAGCCGGTGCTAACAGCCCATATCACTAGTTTTCCGGCGATAGCATCCTATAAAAACATCACCACAGATGACCCCGGCAACTACCGCTAGTGAGATGCAGAGTAGGCGTTCCCTTGCAGAAAGCCGCTACAACACCACTCCACAACATTCTCAACGACCAGCAAGATCGGCGATAAGATCACAAAACATGCGATAAGGCGCGTTAGCAGCAGGAAATTAACACCTGCTCTGATCTGGTGCAAAGTCGGACAACAACCTGCAACAGGCAAGGGAGCATAGCCCATAGCCAAACATGAAGAACAACAGATGCCCCTGGGCAACCGAACATGCAGCCCGGAGCCCCAGTAGGGCAACAACACCCACTGCCACCACCCCCAGGACCCCCCCCAGAACCTCCTCCCACCCCCGCCCGGACCAACACTGAGGCAGCGCAGACAAAGGCATCGACCTGCTGACCCAACACCAGGGAATGTCATTGCCCATCACAGGCTCAAAAGAACAACCATCCTACGCATCCTGACCACCATTGCCTACAGGCCAACGGTACCAACACAGCAGACAACCAACATCCCTCCGCAGACAAAGCTGCTGGCTGTGCTGCACCTGTTGGCCTCTGGGACCTGCCAACCAACAACTGCCAGAGTTGGAGGAGTCTCACAGCCAGCCCAATCTAAGCCCCCCACAACTATCTTGGATGCCATCATCAGCTTGGTACCACACTACCTATCCTTCCCCCACACTGCACAGAAACAGCTATAGACCAAGCAAGGCGTCAAAGCCATAGCTGGCTTCCCTCACGTGTCAGGGGGCAATAGAATGCACGCATGTCCTACTTGTGCCCCCTGGTGACACTGCACACAGTATCCGCTACCGAAAGCACATGCATACCATCACTGTGCAGGCAATAGTGGACCACCTGGGAATCTCCACCGACTTCGACGCCAACCACCCATTCCGAGTGCATGAGTCCTACAGCTTCCAACAGCCCATCATCACCCGGCACTTCCTGGCTGGCACCTACGGAAATGCGCTGCTCGTTGACAAGTACCAAATGAACACATCACACACCTCAACTCCACAACCATGCAACTCACAACACTGGGAATGCACACGTCACAAAGTCACATACAACATGCCAAACAACATGCCCACCCACCAGACACGACAGCACAACTTACTCTGGCAACCTGTGCCAGCCATGCACATAAGCCATCAACAGCATGGCACCTCAGCCACACGATAGCAGATTGTGGGAAGAGGTGGGGACCAGGCATGTGCGAAGGAGGCAAGTGACCGATGAATGAGAATGTACACAATGCCAAGTGTGGCGTGGAAGTGATGACCAGACTGCAGTATGCAGACCACACACATATCCATGTCGACATACACCGCTGGTGTATGGAATGCAGTGGACAGTGGATGCAACCATGTCACCCTAGCCAGTGGGGAAGATCCCGGAAATGTAGCTTGTTACGTCCCCCCCTGTAAGCGTGAGCAGAGTGGGCTGGCCTGGTGTACGCCAGGCCAGCATAGGGGTGTGAATAAAAGGCACGTATCTCTGGGCGTGGTCCTCTTCTGGAATGCCCAACATCTCTGCCAGGGCGGCACCCCTCACCCCGCCACGAGGCCGACACCGTCGCAGTGAGCGGTGTTGCCTGTGTTCCTGTGCGCCTGCTGCACCCAGGGCCGCAGGTCCCCGTACCAGTCCTGCCAGGCCCTGCGCACCCAGGCCTCAATGCACACCTGCAGACACCAGCGTGTGTCGAAGAGGGCCCACCATGTGCTGGTGCAAGCTCCAAACCCGAGTGCCGCGAACCTGGCAGCCTCCTCAGACCTTCACGGCCTCCGCAACACCGGCCCGCAGTACTCCCTTCTCATTGACGTACTCCACCTGCATGCACAGCGGACAAGTAGGTCACACATTTGGAACTGAGTCTGGATTACACTATGGCAGAGAACAACAATTATGGCTGATTTGATCTCATTATACTCCCTTCGATGTGGTGCCACCAACTCTGTGCATAGCATTCCATCCACACGTGTCCATGGGCTCACGCAAACTACTGCCCTCGGGCCATGCTGCGCTCGAGTCGGTCGCACATGTGGGACTGAGTCATTGATTTGTCAATGGCAGAGTGCATATCATTGCACGCAAGGAGAGGTGTGAGAGGAAGACGCGTGTCAGTCAGGAAGAAAAAAGGATCATCATTACGGAGGTGATCTAACACTACCGACAACTGCCCTGGTGTCACTAACTCTGTGCATCGCAAGACAACGACACGTGGCTGTGGGCCCTTGCTGACCACTGCCTCTGGCCTACGCTGCGGGCGAGTAGGTCACACATTTGGGACTGAGTCTTGATCATACATTGTCAGAGTACACACATTAATACACCATTTACATCACTGTACTCCCTTCAATGTGGTGCCACCAAGCCTGTGCCTGGCATCCCAACCACACGTGTCTGTGGGCCCTTGATGACTACGCCGTTGGCCTACACTGCGGTCCACCAGGCCTCATGGCAATCCAATCCAGTCCGTACCAGGCAGGACACATCATCGTCGCTGACTGAACACCCGCACGGCTCGGGTGCTTTTGCCTCCGTCAACCACAAGTCACCCCCAAATGCCATGTCAATGTCGTGTGTTAGAGTTCCAGGAGGAGTTCGCTGAACCGCGTCTGGCCCACGCTGACCGCTGCCTCAGGCCTACATTGCGGTCGAGTAGGTCACACATTTCAAATTCAGTCTTGATTTATTTATGGCTGACTTGATGTCATTGTACAGGCCTCATCACAGTCTGCATCCCCTTTCAGCCCTGGTGCCACTAAGTCTGTTCCCCGAGACCCATGGACACTTTCTGGTTGAACTTTGGTGGCGACTGAGTCCATGGACTTGGGGTTGTCGTCCCCATCATGTCGGTGATACTGACTTTGTGGCAAAAATGATGCCTTGGCATTCCACTCCTCCATTTGCTGCTTCCAGACAGCTTCCACCCTCTGCATCATGCCCTGGAGGGCACCTTCCACTGTCCCCCGCAATCCTCTGCCACATTCACCTCAACATTGATGGGGACCCGCTCGGCTAGCGTGGCCCATCTGACTGCACCGCATGTCACCGTCCCGTGGCAGGGTGCCTGTGCCGGCTGCAGTGCATCCGGGGCCACTAACTCTGTGCTGCTCAAGTAAGGGACCCTGTCTTCTGATCCATTGGATGGCCTCTGAGACGATGGCCTTGGGATCATCGACGCCATGTGTCTGTGGCCCAGCGTTGTCCCCTGCATCTGGCCTCAACTGCATCACACCAGGGCTCACACATCAAATCGAGTCCTGAGCGGCCCGGACGATGCATCACCGCAGGAGGCACATGCCACCACTGCCAGGTCCACCTCCAACTGCCAACTGAAAGAGTTGGAACAGTTGTACTGGCAGATTAACTGAGTTGCTCACACCTGTGGTGGATGCCAATCATCTGCCTGATACCCTGCTTGGCACTCCAGGTGCCCCAACCTCAGTGCACTGCAACTCACGGATACTTTTGTTTGCATATTGGGTGGCGTCTGTACTTGCTCGGGCAACCTCCATGATGCTCTGCTGTTGTCTCTGTTATGCTGGTGTTTTCAGTTTCTGTTTTATTGCTGTTCACTATTCACGTTTTTGCCAGCACTAACAACTCCTTGCGGGCTGGCTTACACTCAGCCTACACACATCCAGCACAGGTGTCACTGTACATGTGGCCCTGCCAATAAAGGGGCCGAACGCACGTGCCCGTGGCCAGTTCCACAAACAAACTGTGGGTGTCCTTGTGTTCATAATGTATGCATGAGGGGCCCGAGCCCGACAACATTACATTGTGTTGTGTACAGCAGATGCCAACATGTCACCGCAGGTAGCGTGTTAGACTTTGGACATGTAGCTTTATCGTCACCTACTCAATACGTTAGAGGAGTGTACTGGGCCGTCATACGCACGTCCAGCGTGGGAGTGTGAATGATAATTGTGTGCATCTGGGCATTGTTCAGTACTGTAAATGTGCACATGCATGTGTCTCTGTCGCAGTGTGGGTCTCCTTGGTGTGGTGTAGGTGGTCCCTGAGGGGAATTAGACATCCACGCATGTGGTCTAGTTCGTGTTCCATGGGTTTAAGCCCCACCCACACCTGTTCGGCCACCTCCTTTTGTCATTCTGACACCTGGCATTGGAATGCGATGTGTGCCTAGGTGACATGTTGGGATCCCGCCGTGGTGGCGGGTGCTTCCTGCTGTGTGGTCTGTGCAGGGGCTGGGGTCTCCTCCATGTGGCTTGGCTGCCCTGCTCCTGTGGGTGGGTTGCCTAATATGTCCATGGGCTGTTGTAGGGCGTCGGTGCCGATGGTGGGGTGGTCCTCTCCAGCATCACTGATGGGTAGTCTGGTCTGCTCTGCTTGAGGTGTTGTTTGTCCCTCTGCAATGTGAAGGGGAGATGCATGTTGACATTGTGTTGACATGTATGTTGGCGCATTGTCCTTGTTTACATGCAGACTGTATGACAATGTATATTGTGACTGTTTGGGAGGTGCTGGATTTTGATGTGGGACTGTGGACATTTGGACTACATGACGGATGTGGGTTTGTATGTGTACAATTCCTTCTCACTATTTCCTGCTCTGTTAGATGTGGTTGGCCTGTTTCAGCGCATGAGTGCAGCCAGTTGTGTCCTCTCTTCTGCACTGTCGGTGTTGCACTTTGTCCCACATTGTCGTCAATGTGGATGTGCTGTTATTGCTATGTGTGTGTGCTGCTGTGTGCCACAGGGAGGAGGGACATGTTCCAGGGTAATTGTGGGTGTGCAGTGTACTACACATCGTTGTGCATGTGTGCCATTGTACTCATCTCCCCCGTCCCCCCAGCCCCTGGTCGTTACCCTGTTGATGTGGTGTCAGGTCCTCTCGGACTGTGTCCTGACTCCCGCCTCCTTGCAGCGTCTCCACACTGATGACTGTGGCCTCAGTTTCCTCCAGCTCCTCCTGTGGCTCAGGACTCCCTCCTCCTGTTGCCGTTGCTGCCTTCCTGTTGGCAGCGGGTTTGTGCTTGGTTTGGCTTTTCACATCAATCCAGCGCCTCTTGTCCTCCTCCATTGACCTCCTCGACACTCCGACTGCATTCACAGTAGGATAATTGTGTGTCAGTTGACGGTAATGTTCTGTCAGCTCAGTGACGCTGATCTGCTTTTCCTGCGGACAGCACCCCGTCTTCCTCTCACTCTTCTACTTGGCCTTCCCCGACCCAGTTGTTCCTTGCTGGTGGCTTGTGGGGTTCGCGTTGGTCTCTGCACTCGGTCCGGGTGCATCCATGGTGCTACGCAGTTGCTTTTTATCTCCCTTTTATTTCCGTGACTTTGTGGTGCATTTTCCCGCATGACGCGTGGGAATTGCAGGCCTGTTGCTGTTTTTCGCTGGTTTTAGTGTCGCGATTGACATCATTGCAACTTTTTTGGCGTTGGTGTTTCGAGTTTTGCGGCGTCGCGATGACTTCATCGTGGACATTTGACACGTTATTGTGGGACTATCGCATGGTGCCGCCGGCTTGGGAATGCCGCGTTATGAAGGTGTTATTTTCCTGCGATGGACTGCGATGTGGTGAGTTGCGGTAGTTATTACACATTCTTGAGAATATGACCCAGTGTATTTCGGTAGCAGTTCACATATGACACGTATCAATGAGAATGTTCCATTGTTTCAGGATCAACATTGGATTGAACTCCGTTTCATATATAACTAAACCCTCTATCTATAGCTCTAACTCCCCCCTCCCCTCCCACCCTCCTGTGTCTCAGTGCCCAACACCCATGTTCCTGTCTGGGGGTCAATAGCTATCAGCCGGGTGCAGCACCACACAGTCATCCATCCCGGGTTTTTTATTTTGGGGCTTACTGTGTGTTCTCTCTCTCCTCTCCCTCCCCCTCTTGAGAGTCTCTCAAGTCTGTCATCATTGCAGACCAGGCCTGCACATCCTCTTCAAGTCGATCATCTTTCGTAACATGTTTCATAAGCACCAATTTGGCGGTTGCCCATTCTTTCATATCGTTCAGCCATTTACTTATGGTTGGTGGGATTTGGCTAAGCCACAAGATTGCTATCCTTCTCTTTGCCATCACTAACCCCGATAGTATGAACCTGCTACTCAGTTTTTTCCTCTTCGGGTAGGAATTAGGTTCAATGGGACTGAGCATATCGTTCTGGGGATAGACCATCCAGTTGCCTCATGTAGAAGCCCCAACACCCCCTCCCAGAAAGGGCTCAAGCTCCAACAACCCCATACCATATGCACAAAGCGTGCTGCTGCTTCCCTGAACCTGGGACAGGCACCTGAGTGTCCCGGGTAGATTTTACTTAGCCTGTGGGGGGTTAGATATGCTTGGTGCACTATGTTATATTGGATTAGCTTAAAGCGTGCGTTGGAACTGACCTCACAGACTCCTTCATGCACTTTCGCCCACTCTTGTGTTGTTTTGGGTTCCTCTGATACCTCCTCCCATCTTGCCTGTACCGAGAGGGCCATGCCCTGATAGTCATCTCGAAGGGCTCTATATATGTGGGAGATTAAGCATCACCCCCTATCATTGATATTAAGGTATTAAGGACAGCTGTAGTGGGGGGCTCCTCTTAGAAGAAATGCTATATCCTGAGCCACAGCTGCAGTCCTACCATACTGCAGGAATTGTCCTACACCCAGGTCGAATGTGGCAGTTGCCTCATCTCGAGTCATAAATGTACCATTATTATACAGATCCCCCATGGTAAGGCATCCCCGTCTTTCCATCTCTAGACGAACATGGTCTCTGCAATTTTTTTTAACAGTTTTATGATCCATAAAGGCATGTCAAGGGAATAGGGTACCTTCTGAATTACTCTTATGACTGTGTCTTCCCAGACTGTCGCCACATGTCTGATCATGTATGGGTGTGCGTCAGGGACAGTAGCTCCCATCATAAGCAACTCAGGAAGAGTGTCACTATCATAGGTTCCCTCCAGCAGGGTCTGCTCCCAGTTGTTACCGTCAACCAGCCAGTAAACAGCGTATTGTAGTTGGGCCGCTGAATAGTAGAAGTATAGGGGGGGGATATCCACTCCCCTATCCACCCACTTCCATTGTTGGGTGTCCAGTTTGCCACGTTTCTGTTTGATCCCCCAAAACAACTCTACCAATAAGGTATGCAGTGCCGAGAAATACGATTTAGGGATTTTGTAAATAAAGTGCTGTAAAGTGTAAAGGCAGAGGGGTAGTATGATAATTTTTATGATCGCCACTTTTCCCATTGTAGAGAGAGGTAGGGACTTCCAGAACCCCACTGAAGCACACACACCATTTAATATTATCCCTATATTATCCTTTAGGAACATCAGGAGTGTACACCATAATTGGATCCGCAAGTACCTCATACCATCTTTTTTTCAAGGCAAGTCCACTTCAGGGTATGCGTCATTTGTCTCTTGCTTCTATTGCTCAATAGAGATTATTGATGATTTTGCAGGGTTAATGCGGAGGCTGGAGAGCTCCCCCAATCTCCATAGTTCGTTTAAGAGGATTGGCTTTCGCCCGGGCAGGTTGTCTTAGGTATACCAGCATGTCATCCACATATAGAGAGATGACATTCATGGGGATTCCATGTCTTTCCAAATTTGTCCTAAGAATGGTCGCTAGAGGTTCCATCCCCGCTGCAAAAAGCAGTGGCGACAAGGGGAATCCCTGTCTTGTTCCTCTGGACAAAGCGAACCTATCAGATACCACCCCCCCGGAGATGCACTCGGGCCGTCGGATTCAGATACAGCAACTCAACCCACCAGAGAAACCCCTGCTGCATCCCCATCTTACGCAGGAGAGCCCAGATATCTGCCCACTCCACCGAATCAAAGCCTTGATCAATATCCAGCATATCAGGGAGCAGTCCTTGTGTTGTATTACCAGGGTGTGCCATATATGTGCGGAGTCGCCTCAGGTTATGTGAGGTACTTCTCCTAGGTATGAATCCTGCTTGATCCGAGTGTACTAGGTGCGGCATGTGGGCAGCAATCTGATTGCCAGAATCCCACTCAGTATCTTGACATCAAGGTTTAGGACTGCCTTTAAGATCATAGATACCAGATCCTTCTGCATCGAGACTGGCATGGATCGACGTTACCGTGCCATATTGTAAACATCTAGCAGCTTGTCAGCCAGGAGTGCAAACCACTGATCAAATTCGGTGGGGAGACTGTCACTGCCCGGACATTTAGCAGTCCAAAGATGTCTGATAGCAGCGAATACCTCCTCCTTAGTTATGGGGGCGGTTAGATTTGGGGGTCTCTAGTTGGCACAGGTATGCACTTGTGACAAATAGGGACCCTTGCCTCTAGTCAGGGTAAGGGGGTACACTCCTAAAATAACCCCTGCTCACCCCCTTGGTAGCTTGGCACGAGCAGACAGGCTTATCTCAGAGGCAGTGTGTAAAGCATTTGTGACTACATATAGTAATCCAGTGACAACACTACAAATGGACACCACACAGGTTTTATATAAAAAATAAGTATACTTTATATAGATTTACCACAAGACCATAAACGACAAAAATACACAATACTATTACTTTAAGATGGTAGTTTTTAGCTTAATTTAGTTCAGTTCTTAAGATGCAACACTTTGCGTCAATGTACCTTACGATGCGTTGCGCTTCCACGACAAGCAATGTCGCAGCGTTGGAAATGCGGCAAAGTTCTGGTGCAAAGAAATAAAGAAGTGAAGATCTTCCAGATGCGGCACGCTTCTCCGGGGATGCGAGAAGTTCTCGGTTCGATGCGTGGACTGCAGCGGTGACATCCTTGTTCAGAAGTGCGACGGCAACAGTTCCAACTGCGACACTCTTCTCCCACGATGCGTGAAGCTTCCGCACGATGCGACAACTACAGCGGCGACATCCTTGTTCAGAAATGCGACGGCAGCAGCTCCGACGGCGGCGCGCATCTCGGGGATGCGAGGCGCTTTCTCCGATGCGGTGCAATGCGACAGTTCCAGCGGCGACACCCTTGTTCAGAAGTGCGACGGCAGCAACAGTGACGGCGACACGCTTCGTCCTTGTTGCGAGACTCTTCTCTCGATGCGGTGCAGTGCGACAACTCCAGCGGCGACACCCTTGTTCAGAAGTGCGACGGCAGGCAGCAGCGACGGCGACACGCTTCCTCTTCGTTGCGAGACGCTTCTCTCGATGCGGTGCAGTGCGACAACTCCAGCGGCGACACCCTTGTTCAGAAGTGCGACGGCAGAAGCAGCAACACGCTTCAGCTTCGTTGAGTCGCGCTTCCAGCTCCTTGCGACACGCAGTCCCTCAGAAGGCCCAAAACAGCAGCAGGCACTTCCAAAGAACTCTGGGGAGCTGGGGGTTGAAGTCTGTTGTCCTTGAGACTTCAGCAGGAGGCAAGCTCTGTTCCAAGCCCTTGGAGATCCTTACAAGTTTAAATAAGCACACAAAGTCTCTTCTCCTTCCTTTGGCAGTCAGGCAAAACACTGCAGGCCAATCCCTCAAGCAGCACTTCAGCTTAGGGATAGTCTCTCCTCAGTTTCTTCAGGTTCCGCTCCTCAGTAAAGGTTTCTTCTTGTTCCAAAAGTGATCTAAATTCTTGGGATCAGGGTCCCACTACTTATACCCCAAAATCCTTTGTTCTCTGAGGGGAGAGGGGCCTTTGCCCAGTCCAAACCAGTTCCTGAGCACTCTGTTTACCAGACTTCTCCTCTCCTTTCACAGTGTAGGGCAGAAACATCAGACGCCACACAGAAGGTGGAGCCAGCATTGTGGAAGGCAAGTACAGCCCTGGAGCACTTTGTTGACAGGATTCCTTCTCTTCATTCACTGTGCAGGGCAGAGACATCAGCCGCTCCCCAGGAGGTGGAGCCAGCATTGTGGAAGGCAGGCACAGCCCTATTCAAGGTTCAGGTGCAACCCCTCCCTCCCATCTAGATGCAGATCTCTCTATTCAACACTGGGCTGACTCATCCTGTCTCTTGGAATCCCCCAGCCCTGTCACTCACAGAAACTAGACAAAGGAATACACAACCTAGCAGAGGCAGGCTTGAAAGGTTAGGCAAGAAAATACCTACTTTCTAAAAGTGGTATTTTCAAACACAGAATGGTAAAACCATCTTCACTAAAAGATGTATTTTATCATTCTGAGTTCAGGCATACTAAACTCGAATTTCTACCATGTTCTTTGAGTCAGTGTAAAATTATAAACATGTAATAATCTAACAGCCCATTCTGGCCTATGGAGAACAGGTAGCCTTGCAATGGTGAAAAACGAAAATGGCTGTAATTCACTATTAGGGCATGCCACACACATCAGGGCATTTCCTACCTTATACTTACAATGCACCCTGCCCTTGGGCCTACCATAGGGGTGCCTGATATGAAGAAAAGGGAAGGTTTAGGGACTGGCAAGTGGGTGCACTTGCCCAGTCAGCATGACAGTACCAGACTGCACGCAGGCTCTGCAATGGCAGGCTTTAGACACACTTTTACAGGCTGCTTCTGTGGGTGGAACAACCACTTCTGCAAGCCCACCAGCAGCATTTGGATTTACAAGGCCTGGGCACTCCTGGTGCACTGTACTAGGGTCTGACAGGTAAACCAAATCAGTCAATCATGGAATCACTAATCAATACATTCATTTACAGTAGGGAGCACTTGCACTGTGGCATTGGACAGCAGTGGCACAGTGCCCAAAGCATCTAACACCAGTAAAAGCACATGAGGCAACAGCAAAAAATGGAAGGGAGACCCACGCCAATGATGCCAGGTCTAACAGGGGCTGTGAGGGCCTCAGCCTCCTCCAGGTCCACCTGGTGAACCTCAATATCATTAAGATAGTCTTGTATTATTTCTGGGGATATAACTGAGTTAGTCTGACAAACAGTAGCTATGTGTTGGGCAAGAGTATCCACAATTGCACGTTGGGTACAGACTATCTCTCCGTTTCCGCCTTGCAATTGTAGGATAGGGGAAGGGGCAGACTCCAACTTAATCAATCTCACTTGGAGAGC
Organism: Triturus cristatus; assembly: GCF_964204655.1. Taxonomy (NCBI): domain Eukaryota; kingdom Metazoa; phylum Chordata; class Amphibia; order Caudata; family Salamandridae; genus Triturus; species Triturus cristatus. The sequence continues at coordinate 911,000,070 of NC_140588.1, forward strand.
CCCAGCCTTGTCCCCTTCCATATGGAGACACTGTCGGTATGTTACATATTTATGTTTTTACGACCTACCCCAGGAAACCATCAGTTCTTTGTGCACTTTCCCCCAATCTTCTAAAGCTATTGGATCTGTGTGTAGGGAAACCTCCATATTGCTCAACTTCTGTTCCTGTGCTCAAATGTCTTGCTCTAGCTGGTGTCTAACTCCATACGTGGTCTTAGTGGCAACCCCACGAATTACAACCTTTATGGCCTCCCTTTCTATTGCTCTAGTGGATGTGGTGCCCCATTTTTAGCTAAAGTAGTGTGTGAGGACTTCCCTAAGAGTGGCCTCATTCGGAGGGTCTGTGTGCATGCGCCATAATGGTATTGCCGGTCACCCCACTCCCGTTATAACATTTATCAGTAGCGGGGAATGATCAGTCAGGTACCTGGGTAGGTATGAGATCCCATTCACCCCTGTGGCTAATCCTGAGGAGGTACAGAAGTAATCTAATTGGCTGAATGTATTTGTTTCAGGGGTGTGACAGGAGTACACCTTCTTCAAGGGATTACGCAATAGCCATATGTCGGTGAGCTGCAGGCCGGTCAGGGTATCTCCTATTACTCTAGTTGTGCACGATTTAGTATTTTCTGTGGGCGGGTTCCTATCTAACTGTGGATCCAGGACACAGTTAAAGTCTGCTAACAGGATCACCTCCACTCCCAGGAATGGGGCAGCTATCTCCAACAATGTCTAAAAAAAATTAGGACTATCCGTATTGCTGTTTGTGTTGAAGGGGGACCCCACGAGCTACCCATACAAGTGTCCCCCTAGCGAACCCAGAGTAAGAAGTGGCATATATCTGGCCTCTCCAACGCTTCCTAACGCATGGGACCGCATCCCCCCGACATGCGTTTCCTGGAGGCATGCAAATGCCACTCTATAACTTTTCAAGTATTCCAGTACCCGTCTCCTTTTCTGATAATTTGCCATGCCCCGTACAATGCATGTTATAATTTTCACCTCTTGTATCCCCATATTTGCATGTAGTTACTCCTGGGCATCCCACATGCTGCATTGCTGATGCCGTCCCCTTCTCTCTCCCGCTCATGAATCGTTTCCCAAAATCAGACAAGAGACACTTCGAATTGAACGTAGACATACATCCCCATTGAAACAAAACAACAGAACCCCTAGTATCCCCCCTCCCAATAGACATTCCCATGAGCTCATTCCCCCTATCAGGTGCGGGATATCGGCCCACCGGTACGCCCTACTCCACCCACCACCTCAACTATAGTATTTAGCTCAACTTGTCTTACCCCAACTTGGGCATGGTACAGTCTCCTATCAAGGGACCCTTGAACAAACCTAGTAAGTGGTGTGCTAGTGGCCTAATCGCTGAAGAAGGAGCGAGGGTATGGACCTTCAACTCTCTCCGCAGGACAGGCCCCTATGGGGGGGGGGGTTCCCTCACCGGGACAGCTATACTTATCAAACCCATATCTCCATTTAGCTTGCATGTGTGCTATAGCCATAAGTGATATATATCAATGATACTCTCACCTTTACATTACTTTGCCCACCATGCCACAATGTGCGGTGCACTCCTCTTTCATGCCTGCTGTGTACACTCATTCAACAGGATGCGGCACGCTTCTCCGGGGATGCGAGAAGTTCTCGGTTCGATGCGTGGACTGCAGCGGCGGCATCCTTGTTCAGAAGTGTGACGGCAACAGTTCCAACTGCGACACTCTTCTCCCACGATGCGTGAAGCTTCCGCACGATGCGACAACTACAGCGGCGACATCCTTGTTCAGAAATGCGACGGCAGCAGCTCCGACGGCGGCGCGCATCTCGGGGATGCGAGGCGCTTTCTCCGATGCGGTGCAATGCGACAGTTCCAGCGGCGACACCCTTGTTCAGAGGTGCGACGGCAGCAACAGCGACGGCGACACGCTTCGTCCTCGTTGCGAGACTCTTCTCTCGATGCGGTGCAGTGCGACAACTCCAGCGGCGACACCCTTGTTCAGAAGTGCGACGGCAGCAGCAGCGACACGCTTCGGCTTCGTTGAGTCGCACTTCCAGCTCCTTGCAACACGCAGTCCCTCAGAAGGCCCAAAACAGCAGCAGGCACTTCCAAATAACTCTGGGGAGCTGGGGGTTGAAGTCTGTTGTCCTTGAGACTTCAGCAGGAGGCAACCTCTGTTCCAAGCCCTTGGAGATCCTTACAAGTTGAAATAAGCACACAAAGTCTCTTCTCCTTCCTTTGGCAGTCAGGCAAAACACTGCAGGCCAATCCCTCAAGCAGCACTTCAGCTTAGGGATAGTCTCTCCTCAGTTTCTTCAGGTTCCGCTCCTCAGTAAAGGTTTCTTCTTGTTCCAAAAGTGATCTAAATTCTTGGGATCAGGGTCCCACTACTTATACCCCAAAATCCTTTGTTCTCTGAGGAGAGAGGGGCCTTTGCCCAGTCCAAACCAGTTCCTGAGCACTCTGTTTACCAGACTTCTCCTCTCCTTTCACAGTGTAGGGCAGAAACATCAGACGCCACACAGGAGGTGGAGCCAGCATTGTGGAAGGCAAGTACAGCCCTGGAGCACTTTGTTGACAGGATTCCTTCTCTTCATTCACTGTGCAGGGCAGAGACATCAGCCGCTCCCCAGGAGGTGGAGCCAGCATTGTGGAAGGCAGGCACAGCCATATTCAAGGTTCAGGTGCAACCCCTCCCTCCCATCTAGATGCAGATCTCTCTATTCAACACTGGGCTGACTCATCCTGTCTCTTAGAATCCCCCAGCCCTGTCACTCACAGAAACTAGACAAACAAATACACAACCTAGCAGAGGCAGGCTTGAAAGGTTAGGCAAGAAAATACCTACTTTCTAAAAGTGGTATTTTCAAACACAGAATGGTAAAACCATCTTCACTAAAAGATGTATTTTATCATTCTGAGTTCAGGCATACTAAACTCGAATTTCTACCATGTTCTTTGGGTAAGTTTAAGATTATAAACATGTAATAATCTAACAGCCCATTCTGGCCTATGGAGAACAGGTAGCCTTGCAATAGTGAAAAACGAAAATGGCTGTAATTCACTATTAGGGCATGCCACACACATCAGGGCATTTCCTACCTTATACTTACAATGCACCCTGCCCTTGGGCCTACCATAGGGGTGTCTGATATGAAGAAAAGGGAAGGTTTAGGGACTGGCAAGTGGGTGCACTTGCCCAGTCAGCATGACAGTACCAGACTGCACGCAGACTCTGCAATGGCAGGCTTTAGACACACTTTTACAGGCTGCTTCTGTTGGTGGAACAACCAGTTCTGCAAGCCCACCAGCAGCATTTGGATTTACAAGGCCTGGGCACTCCTGGTGCACTGTACTAGGGTCTGACAGGTAAACCAAATCAGTCAATCATGGAATCACTAATCAATGCATTCATTTACAGTAGGGAGCACTTGCACTGTGGCATTGGACAGCAGTGGCACAGTGCACCAGTAAAAGCACATGAGGCAACAGCAAAAAATGGAAGGGAGACCCACGCCAATGATGCCAGGTCTAACAGGGTCTGTGAGGGCCTCAGCCTCCTCCAGGTCCACCTGGTGAACCTCAATATCATTAAGATAGTCTTGTATTATTTCTGGGGATATAACTGAGTTAGTCTGACAAACAGTAGCTATGTGTTGGGCAAGAGTATCCACAATTGCACGTTGGGTACAGACTATCTCTCCGTTTCCGCCTTGCAATTGTAGGATAGGGGAAGGGGCAGACTCCAACTTAATCAATCTCACTTGGAGAGCCCCAGCCTTGTCCCCTTCCATATGGAGACACTGTCGGTATGTTATATATTTATGTTTTTCCGACCTACCCCAGGAAACCATCAGTTCTTTGTGCACTTTCCCCCAATCTTCTAAAGCTAGTGGATCTGTGTGTAGGGAAACCTCCATACTGCTCAACTTCTGTTCCTGTGCTCAAATGTCTTGCTCTAGCTGGTGTCTAACTCCATACGTGGTCTTAATGGCAACCCCACGAATTACAACCTTTATGGCCTCCCTTTCTATTGCTCTAGTGGATGTGGTGCCCCATTTTTAGCTAAAGTAGTGTGTAAGGGCTTCCCTAAGAGTGGCCTCATTCGGAGGGTCTGTGTGCATGCGCCATAATGGTATTGCCGGTCACCCCACTCCCGTTATAACATTTATCAGTAGCGGGGAATGATCAGTCAGGTACCTGGGTAGGTATGAGATCCCATTCACCCCTGTGGCTAATCCTGAGGAGGTACAGAAGTAATCTAATTGGCTGAATGTATTTGTTTCAGGGGTGTGACAGGAGTACACCTTCTTCAAGGGATTACGCAATAGCCATATGTCCGTGAGCTGCAGACCGGTCAGGGTATCTCCTATTACTCTAGTTGTGCACGATTTAGTATTTTCTGTGGGCGGGTTCCTATCTAACTGTGGATCCAGGACACAGTTAAAGTCTGCTAACAGGATCACCTCCACTCCCAGGAATGGGGCAGCTATCTCCAACAATGTCTAAAAAAAATTAGGACTATCCGTATTGCTGTTTGTGTTGAAGGGGGACCCCACGAGCTACCCATACAAGTGTCCTCCTAGCGAACCCAGAGTAAGAAGTGGCATATATCTGGCCTCTCCAACGCTTCCTAACGCATGGGACCGCATCCCCCCGACATGCGTTTCCTGGAGGCATGCAAATGCCACTCTATAACTTTTCAAGTATTCCAGTACCCGTCTCCTTTTCTGATAATTTGCCATGCCCCATACAATGCATGTTATAATTTTCACCTCTTGTATCCCCATATTTGCATGTAGTTACTCCTGGGCATCCCACATGCTGCATTGCTGATGCCGTCCCCTTCTCTCTCCCGCTCATGAATCGTTTCCCAAAATCAGACAAGAGACACTTCGAATTGAACGTAAACATACATCCCCATTGAAACAAAACAACAGAACCCCTAGTATCCCCCCTCCCAATAGACATTCCCATGAGCTCATTCCCCCTATCAGGTGCGGGATATCGGCCCAACGGTACGCCCTACTCCACCCACCACCTCAACTATAGTATTTAGCTCAACTTGTCTTACCCCAACTTGGGCATGGTACAGTCTCCTATCAAGGGACCCTTGAACAAACCTAGTAAGTGGTGTGCTAGTGGCCTAGTCGCTGAAGAAGGAGCGAGGGTATGGACCTTCAACTCTCTCCGCAGGACAGGCCCCTATGGGGGGGGGTTCCCTCACCGGGACAGCTATACTTATCAAACCCATATCTCCATTTAGCTTGCATGTGTGCTATAGCCATAAGTGATATATATCAATGATACTCTCACCTTTACATTACTTTGCCCACCATGCCACAATGTGCGGTGCACTCCTCTTTCATGCCTGCTGTGTACACTCATTCAACAGGCTCCTCCACCCCCCGTGTCCAGTTCAGTGTCCTGGGTTGCAATCTCTAATTCCTGTACAATCTCAGTATCTGAGGCCTGTAGACGAAATAAACAGATTTATAAACTAGGGGCCTCATATATGAGGTCACTTGCGCTGCCGGAACGTCACTTTTTGTGATGTTCCCTGGCACAGGAGCCTGCTCCATATTAACGAGGCAGCACAAATCCACTTTTTTGGCTTAATGCTGCCTCATAAATATTGTTTCCTGTAATGCAGTTTTCTGCGTTAATTGGGCATGCAATCGTTGTCGCTGGAGGCGTTCCCAGCAACATCCATTGCTTTTTGATACTGCCCCAAATTTATGAGAAATCGTAAATCTGAGGCAGCACCAAAAACGTATGTCTCCCCAGGGGAAGCGTAAGGTAGGGACAATGAGGAGAAATATCTTTACTTCTTCTTGTTATTTCTTTTCCTATGTGTGTTGCATTCTGCAGCACACATAGGAAGAGGAAAAGGCCTCTAGTGATTGTTTTTGTTCAAGAAGACTTCTCTTCCTGAACAAAAATAATCATCCCTGTAATGAAGGCACCCTTGCACCATGGTGCAAAGGTGCCTGCGTTAGAGCACAGCAGCCCATTGTGCACCAATGCTGGGGAAAACAGAAATGCGCTGTATCTGATAGCAGCGCTGCCCTACAGCAAAACCTCATAAATGAGGCCCCAGGTTGGTACAAGGAGAAGCACGGCAGGAGACCTACGGCAGGTAAAGAAGCTCAGCGTGTCCTTGCACGTGCTGCAGAGCACTGTGGTCACCAAGGCATTGTCCCGGATTCACCCCCTAGCCTTTCATGCTTTCTGTGATGTGACCCTACCTCCCTCCGCCCCATGAGTTGTGCAATATCTATTATATGTTGCATCAGAGCTGTAGAACCCGCTGTATGAAAAGTATCAATAAAGCAGCCTCTCGGAGTTATTCTGTGTCTGCCTTTCACCAGCGCCACGCTTTTCAGCACCCTCCACTCCTGTAATATTCAAGCTGTGATTTTTCTATTTTTAATTTTGACATTAGAAACTCAAGACTAGCATCTCTACTAAGATCTGCATCTCGAAATTAAAGCTGTGACCGCCTTAACATCTCACAAGGGACAGCTTCAGGGCTCCGATACAATGCGTGTCTTATTTGATTTTACGCAGAGCCACCCATAGAATTATTTGTAAAAATGTTTTTTATGTGTCGCAACCAGATCTAACCATCATGGAAGTTTGCATATTATAGGAAGGACATTGAAAAAGAGCTGTAAGATGGATAAACCTAGCAAACTAAAGAAGAAATGGACCCGGGGGAGGGAGGGGCACAATAATATAATGACACACAGAACACGTTTAAACTATTTTAATCACAAAATTCCAAATGTGTTATTCAGAACCTCTGGGTTTATTTTTGTCATTCTTTATTTTACTCTTTTCTTTTCCTGAAGGATAGAATTTTACAATAGCATCTGCCTTCTCTTCTGACTGCAGTAGTGTCTCATTGCCCTCTTGCACCCCTGTACCCGAACACTGAGCCGCCCGGATTAGCTCCCAGTGCCCTCCTTGTCATGATAACCCCAAATGTCTCAGAAGTCTAAAAAATGTTCCAACAAGATGGCTTGTGGACTAGGCTTAGATTGGCATGTCAGATTGGCGATGTCAGTGCTGTGTGTGCACACATGGAGATGGGGGTCATATTTCAGATGGCATGAGCGCTTGTAAATATTGATTTGTGTTTTGGAAACCTGAAATGGTGTTTCAAACTGGGTCTGAGCAGATAAACATGATTGTATTTTAGATACACAGAACTGCTTTAGGGTGGCTTCCTTTTTCAAGTGTTATTCCAGACAGGTTCTGCAGACATAGCCTTTGAGTGGGTTTATGCCCCTCACAGGAGGTTAGTCTCCACCTGAAGTACCCACAAAAGAGGCACAAAGAGATGTGAACTGTCTGCAGCCAGGACGTGAAGAGCCACAAAGACAGTGATTAGGAAAAAGTGGCAAAAAGCTGACCCTGTCCAAAGTAGCCTTCTAACACTGAACAACAGAGACTGTAGCCCACTCTTCACCTCCAACATCTATCATGGTGCCAGTGATGGAGCTTAGATTTCACCTATAAAATGTATGCATTATTATATGACAAAAAGCTGCAGACATGAGTTTTATAATGGCACGCAGATTGTGGAAAAGCAAGATTGAAAATATAGGGCTTCAGTTTGGAGGTGCTTTTATGTGAAAACATGCTTAATTAGTTGAACAGCCATGCTTATATGTGATTAATCCATATGTAATCTCACTATAGAATGCACATTAATTTAGAAAATGTATTTGTACTTTTAAAATGGCATCACGTATTTTTGCAAGAGTAGAAATGTGCTGAATTGTGTTTCACAGTGTAGAAAACCACGTGATTTTAGTTTGCTTTAGTGGACTAAACTGAAACAGTTTGGAATGTGCTACTTTTTCCCTAGCAACTTTCAATGAACGGGCTCTGAGCTTCCTCCGACCTTCAAAATGTTGCATATTTTTGTAGCCTGTTTAAACGTGGAGAGAAGAACACACTTTTTTTTCATAAATCACAAGGCTGAAATTTGAACAGGAACAAGCCTGATTAATGACGCATCCAGTCAGCCCATGGGGAGATGATATGTCTTGAAGTTCTGATTGGACCAGCTATTAGGACTGAGCACGTGAACTTTTACTTGAAATATGGCTTACAAGTGGGAGGAGTGCTCCTTTTTTGCCTTGCTATTTGCCTCTCTCCAGGCCCAGTTTCTGTGCTGGACACAGAGACAGGGAGGGGCTGCATTCTGTTGGGGCTATGGTGCAGCTTGAGACAGAGACACAGACTAGCACAGCGAAGCAGAGGGAAAGAGCTGAAAGGATCAGAACAGATTTAGATTTTAGGTGCTAAACTGCATTTATTTCTCTTTATGGGATATTTTTGCCATTATTAATTATTGATTAACCTTATAAGACTTACTCTTTTTCTTAGAAACTCTTTAAGAGTTTTGACTGATAATTTGCGCCACATTTCCCTTCCTATATGTGATGCTTATATGCAGACTGTAATATGTTCTGTATTAATGCTTTTTTTCCAATTTTCAATTCTGTAACCTGATTGATATTTGACTAATGAATAAAGAGTCAGAGAACCTTAACTTTTGACTTAAATAAAACCCTTTAAAATAACTCACCACTCTCATTATTGCCTCAAATATTGTTTGCATTTAATTTTTATATATATGTAAAGTCTCCTGTTTGGTGAAACACAGTCATCAAAAGATTCATCATTTTTCACCCTTTACAGCGGTAAACCATAGGTGATGTGGTTTTGAATAGGGAAATTACCAGGTAATTACCGCTGGATCAGTTTTTGGTAGCAGAGTTAAGGTTAGTGCCATCACCAAAAGGAGCATAAATAGTTTAATGCCTAGCGCTAGAAAATAATTGCCCAAGTTAGATAAAGTCCTGATTCCTGTGCTCAGAACCTGAAGACTGGCAAAGCAGTACTGGAAAGGTGATACAAGAAGGAGATTGCTGGAGTGGTGTGAGTATTAATAGGGTTGTGAAATGTTAATGTGCCTGCAGGTATGTTTTTGAGGTGTTGAAAAATAGTAAGGGTTTTGACTGTAGAGGAAAGTTTGCTCATTTTGACTTGATGTTTTTTATTTTGTTTTATTGATTGAATTGGTAATTTCATAGGACAGATTTATTGATTATTGATTTATGTACTAACATTCTATGTTGAGTCGCGTCGAGTTTTATGTTGTTTTTGAAGACTTCTGGGATGTAGGAAGTCGGATATTTGTAATGATTCTGTAGTAGGGCAGAGGTAAGCGCTGCTCTCGGGAAAGACGGAATTATTGTTGCCCTGTAGGTACACGGGGAAAACGTGTAACGATTGAAGTTGCACGACGCATTGTCTGGGTTCGATTCGGTGACATCGTCGTGTGTTGCCATTAGAGACATTTTCTGTGTGAGAGAAGTGTGTATGATAGCGAAGGTTACCTGTGAAATTCTGGTCTTAGGTACCAGGGATACTACTGGCATTCCGATAACGCTTATCACTGGAAAGGTAATAGGTACTCTCTGAGCTTGTTAGAAGGACAAAGGAGAGGTAAGCGCTGCTTTGTTAACGTATGTCATAATTCTGTAGTAGGACAGACTGTTCGCTGTTCTCGGGAAAGACAGGATTGTGTGTGAATGTACTACTTTTTCTTGTGTGAAAGTGCGTGAATGAAAAGGCATTTGGGTTAATTGTGAAACTCTAGTTTTATTTCTCAGGAGCATTGGGTCTCCAACTATGTGTCTTAATTCTGGAGAAACGGTTAGCTGATGCTTGTTAGAAGGGTGAAGTAGAGGGATGTGCTACTGCGTGGACTGCAGCGGCGACATCCTTGTTCAGAAGTGCGACGGCAACAGTTCCAACTGCGACACTCTTCTCCTACGATGCGTGAAGCTTCCGCACGATGCGACAACTACAGCGGCGACATCCTTGTTCAGAAATGCGACGGCAGCAGCTCCGACGGCGGCGCGCATCTCGGGGAGGCGAGGCGCTTTCTCCGATGCGGTGCAATGCGACAGTTCCAAAGTGAAAAGGTGTCGCGCCCCGGCACTAAGAATGCAAGTTTATTTAAAAGAAAATACACTGATATGCAGTGAGAGGGAGGACTGCGCTCTCTCAGTGCCTGTTCAAAAACATTAATTTGTTCAAAGGTCTGTGACATATTTCCCAATGACCCTTGACCCCAACGTCACAGAAATGCCCAGCTGCCTTAATTTAGTAGCTGTGGTAGATGTCAGTCATAGAAAGAGTGAGTTTATAATAATGGCATTTCCAATTATTGTAAGGGTTGCTTCCTTTGTGGAGTTGTTTTGGGAAGATACTGTGACCAAGAAATGTCTAAATTCAAATGTATTTAGCTTACTGCCAGCAAATGAAATTGTTTGTGATCAAACTGAACCTAAATGTTTAAATGTCATGAATTTCTGCCTGAAAACAAAGTTAGACTTTAATGATGAACGTCTGATTCAGCCCAACCATTTTGTAGATAGACCATATTTGAAAGGTAACAATGCCACATTAAGAGCAGCACATGCTGTGCTTCCTATACATTATGTTGTCAAAGTTTCATGGCTGTCAGCAGTTACCTCAGCCCAAAATTTGAGATTGATTGCCCTTACCATAACATGCAATATCATTTTTCAATTGAGAGTCACTGTTGTCCTGGGAAAGAGAAATGCTAATTCAGTTGCACAATATTGTATCCTGTTAGTCTCAAATGTGTTATTGCAAAAGCTGATGCCCAGGTATAGATTGCCAGTTTCTCGGAAATCAGATCATAATGAGGTCTCAAAGATGATGAGTGTAAACCCACAGACTGGACAAGAAGTGGATTGTAGCTATCTGCCTGAAGTTTTAAGCATAATAAAGCAACACAAAGGCAGCACAGAGTTACACTTTGCAAAAGACTGTGTTTCAGCATCACCAAAGTTGCTTGAATATTTACATGCAAATGCACTTGTGAAAACGACTAATGAAAAGACTAGCGGGCGGCGCCGGGCGAATCCCGGGCAAAGGGCGGTCCGTCTGTGGCCGTCCGGGGCAGGAGGAGGCAGGGCTGGGCCACATCCCTTGGTTCAAGTACCCACCATTCCAATATCGTATTGCCTATGTATTGTGCTGATCGCGATTATTATCTGTGTAGGTGTGGTATCTCTATCCATTTACTGTACTAGGTGTTAACTAGCCTTGATATTGTTACATTGTGTTAAATATGGGGAAGCGTAAGGTCCTACACGTCCATAGTGACTTGAGGCAAAATAATACATCATTGCCAACTTTTACTGCTATTGATCGTATGCTTCAAAAAACAATTGGGGCGGTTGCATCGGCGATTGAGAGCACTGAAAGGCGCCTTTCACTCCCCGCAGGCCTGCCCCCTCCTTTACCTAAGTAATGCATCGATCTATACTACTATGTCACAGGATTCCTTATTAGTACCATCATTTATTGGCCTACCAATATCACGACCACGACAAGAAGCCGGGGAATTAGTAACCCCCCAGCGGCAGCCAGACGATGATTTGCTGCTCACTCATTCTAGGCTTTCTCTGTACCCGGCCATATTTTCTATAAATGAATCGCCTGAGATTCCATCCATGCACGAGGGCCCTCCAGTTCAGTTGGGTCCAGGATCACTCTTAAGCCCAACTTGTTCTACCGGCTCAGTGCAAAGTATCTTTACTGATATGCCGCAAATGACAACTAGAGGCCAGAAGGCGAAGAGTAAGCAAAAACATTGTAATAAGGAAGGGTCGTTGCCAATAAATGTTAAAAAAAAGAGAACTAATAAACCTTGTAAAATTGTTAGTAAAACTAACGTGGAACAAGGACAAAAGGAAAAGAACAAAACCTCAGTCGCCCCTCCCAATAATTGCACGAGTGACCTGTCTATAGGAGAGAGTTTTTGGGGGAAAATGGAGGACTTGTTGACTAATATAATTGCACCTATTATGACAAAATTAGTAAATATTGAAGTTAGGGTCAACAATATGGAAACTTATGTGGTAGGAAATTCAAAAGTTCCAAATGTTAATGTACCCTGTACCCTACAGCCAGTTGCACCCCAATTAGCTTCGCTTGATGCACATAGCAATCTTACGAAAACAGCAGCGATGTCTGGTGGTTGTGCACAGAAGGAGTCTATTGGTACCACCGTTATTGGCCCAGATGGAATTAACACCGTGGAAGCTCCTATTTTAGCTTCTAATGTAGTTTCAACCACCGTAAGTTCTGCTGTAGAGACCAGGGAGAAAACTACTATACCAATTATACCCACGCTGAATTTACCCCCCGAGGCTAGACCCTATACCGTGGTGCTAGCAAATGTTCCACCACTTGCCCCTGGCACTTTCGAACATTGGTCAACTTTGAGGAATAAGGCCCTCCACTATTTGTCCATTAAATTTGGGTCGAACACTGCTCTCTTTTCAAATTTTAAGATGGTCAGAAGAGTTAGCTGGCTTGGTTCGTCAACAAAAACATTGAGAGGGGACTGCGTGATCGTATCATTCCGGTCCCCCTTGCTGGTAAACCACATTCTTGAAAAATGCTACACTGGCCACTTAGCCGCTGATTATGTCAATATCGTTCCCCTTGATTTCTTTTATCCCTTTGTACGTCAAGCGAGGTTGTGGGGCCATGGCTCACAACCTCATAACCAGGGATATTTTGAAGGAGAAAGATACAACATACCAACATTTAATCACTTTGACATTTTAAGTGGTTTAGATAATAACGACTGACAACAAACTCATCCCTCCCAAACTACCCTCAATATCACTATAGAGCCCAGGTGTGTCTCTATGAATAATAACATGGGTGAATCAAAGGTAGTCAGTTGCTTACCAGAGCTTGACGGTAATGTAGACCGCCAGGTCGTACCCGAAGTGGGATTGGTGGAAAGGAATGAGAATGGATCTTTATCCCCTTTGGTATATTCCATCATGGTTCCGTCAGTCTGTCCCCCCCCCTGGATTTATACCCTGTAATATTTGCTCCTGGAACATTGCCGGTATTAGATCTAAAATTGGCAATCCACTCTGGCAAGACTTTATTAAATCTCAAGATCTTATTTGTCTGCAAGAAACATGGAGCAAGGACCCGGTACATCTAAATGGGTTTAAAACATTCCATACTCCAGCTGTGGATACCCTTCACGGCAGGGCCAAGGGGGGGTTGACGACCTACATATCTAATAAAATGCAATTTATTAAGATAACGGAGCTAGTTAAAGATCCCCACTTCCAGGCATTAACAATGATCCTAGACTCTTCCACTCCGATCGTCTTAATTAACTTTTATAATAATATCATTCCTGAGGAAGTTTCCAATGTCTGTAAGACGATGGCGAAAGTAATTCTCTCACAGGAAAAAGTCTTTGGATTTAATATGCTTATACTCCTTGTGGGAAATTTTAACTGCACTTTATGCAATATGATGGCAGACAATAGATGTACTATAGGTAGAGATGACGGCTTGACTTTGTCTCATTTTAGCCATTCAGTATTGGGAGAACAATTTAATGAACTTATTGGTCAATTCGATCTGGGCCTTATTAATGAGGTTTGCCCATCACCATTTCATCTTCCCCCAACTTTTTGTGGGCGTGGCTGTACCTCCACGATTGACTTAGTATTTATTACAAATAGGCATGCTAGTGGCATTGTCACTTTTTATGTATCTGATATCGTACTAAGCAATCACTTTCCACTTTGTTTTTCTATCTTTATCCCAAAAAGGTCTGCCCCAAAAAAAGGTTCAAACAAAGATATACTCTGGGAAAACCTTGCCATTGGTTCTATCAATGGCTTTACGCTTAAATGGGACAAGGTGGATCAAACCAACACGCTCAAAAGAATATTTACCAACTGTGCCCTTGACTTTGTAACGTGTCTAACTGTGGATGCTATCCCAGAAAATATACTAGCATCCTATTTGTCAATTTGTAAAGTTCAAAAGGGTGGTTGGTTTAATTCTAGATGCACCAAGGCGTACTCTCTTTTATAGAAGGCACTACATAAACAGCCTAGGTGTTTAGAAGATGTACGTAAACTTAGGATACAATACAAATTTGCTGTTAAAGATAGGAAAGAGGAGATAAGGAAGGAATCCTGGGATGCACTGCATCAGGCGTCAGTATGTAATGATAGCGCTAGTTTTTGGAAGATCATCAGGAATCCCTTATTCAGAGAAGAGTCCTGTCCCACCCTTGAAATAGCAATCTCAGAGGATGAGTGGATTGACCACTTTTCAAAAGTGTACAAGGGGGATAGAATGTTTTCTACCCCTTGCAATCCCTCGAACTTTCCATCTTTGAGAGCTTTGCAGTTCACTCTCCCTGAGGTTGAAAAGGCGATTTATGCTAGCAAGGGTGGGAAGGCCCCTGGTCCTGACGGTGTACCTATAGATATATTCAAGTCAGATATACCTTTGTGGGCTCCCCTTCTGGTTCAGGTGCTAAATGCCTGTTGTGCGTCAAAATTCTTGCCCACTTGGGTGGAATCCATAATCGTTCCTATATTCAAAAAAGGGGACCGACATGATCCAGCCTGTTACAGACCCATTTCCCTTTTAGATTCATTTACCAAAGTAGCTGGACGAATAATTCTGGATCGTCTACTCTTATGGGCTGAGGACAATTCAATATTATCTGACCTACAATATGGTTTTCGTACTGGACTAGGAACAGTGGAACAGGGCTTAAATTTCCTGATGTTGACCGGGAAATACACCAGGGCAAGGAGAGAGAATCTGTTTGTGGCTTTTGTTGATCTCTCAGCTGCCTTTGATTGTGTGATTCATTCCAAACTGTGGTTATTGCTAGAACAAATCGGGGTTGATGACAATATTATTTATTTTCTTAAATGTTTTTATAGTGAAGCCTCAGCGTCTGTACGCTATGGCCAAAATGGGGAATGCACAGGTAAAATACCAATCAGGAGCGGGGTAAGACAAGGATGAGTCCTTGCCCCCTTCCTTTTTAATTTGTATATAAATGGTTTGGAGAAAGCTTTGTGCAATAACAATTTTGATCCCCCGCGCATCGCTGGCCGTCCGATTCCGCTTTTAATGTATGCGGACAATGCTGTATTGATGTCACGTACTCAACTGGGACTACAGCGCGTTGTTGCTAGTTTTGCCCTTTTTATGACAGAATTGGGCTTAAAAGTAAACATTGCAAAGACATTTATCATGCACTGTGGTAGAATTGTAAAATCAAAGAAGCCTATATTTATTGAAGGCCAACGGTTGGTTTTCACGCAACAATTTTCCTATCTTGGTATTTTATTCACTCAAAAGGATTCTTGGGGCGAGGCATTGATTTAAAAAAAACAAGCGATGATGCGCTCGACTGCTGCCCTTAGGTCCTTTGCAGGGAAATTAGGCATCCGACCTCCTGCAGAGTTAATTAAAATTTACAAAGCTAAATGCGTATCTGGCGCTATGTATGGTAGTGGGATATGGGGCTTTGTGGATCCTATCCCGCTACAGGTAGTTGAGAATACCTTCCTGAAGTTTATCCTCGCGGCCCCTAAGAGTTCCTCTAATTATATCTGTCATACCGAACTGGGACTTTCTTTTATAACAGATCTCATTAAGCTAGAACCCATATTACTGTGGCACAGGATATGGTCAAATGAAGAACCCAAGCTTAATCGAGATATCCTTTCAGATGTACTAAAATCTGATGGTCACATGAGGATACCATGGCTGAGCTATGTTAAAAAATGTCTATCTGATATTGGTAAATTGGATTACTTTGTAAATCCCCTGACTATCTCTGCAATTTCACGGAAGGACCTTAAAAAAGTGGGCTTGTCTTTTCTAGAATCAAAAAGATGTGCTGTGGAGGTCTTAAAACCCACTGTTTCACAACATGAATTAATTTTAACTTCTTTTAATATTCAACCCTATTTGATATATGTTCCTGGTAACTATGATCGATTTTTACTGTGTCGTTTTAGATTTGGTGTTTTTCACAGATTGGTTAGTTTTCCAACAATCAATGATTGGTCCCATGATTTGTCGCCCTGCCCTTGTGATGAAATATCCCCTCAAAGCACTATGCATGTTGTATTATTTTGCAAATTTTACAATCATGATAGGCGAATTATATTATTGCCGCTTTTAAGGATGATTGGTCATCGACAATGTCGCCGTGCTTTTTATGAGATTCAACGCCTGGACAATCATCTTTGTGTTGCCACGATTAATTTATATTTGAAAAAATTGATTATTAATAGGAAAAGTATGATATTATAATGAGTTTCTCTGTAAATGTCTGCCATTATGTATTTTTTAATCACTGTTTTATGCTATATAACATGTATTTTTATGTATACTTTTATGATTGTTTGTTTACAATCGAATAAAGTTTTCTGAGATGAGATGAGACTAGCCATTGCCGTGAAGGTCTGACTGATGTGGAGCGTGCAGTTTCTCACCAGATTGCAGCTGCTACACAAGATCTACATAGGTGTCAAAACTTTGATCTGAGAGATGCTGTGAAATGGAAAGGCCTGTTCCAAATGATCCTGGCAAAGACTGTTGTGAAATGTGGTGGCCTTCCAAATTGGGTGCATGCCTCTCACACACGTATGATCCTGTGTCCCCCTGATAAAACAGCTCCTCTTCAAGAAAAAATGCCAGCAGTGGTCAAAAGTCCACAGAAGAGGGTCAGTCAAGCTGTAAGGGAACACACAGAGTTTGAAGCAGCACTAGAAAAAACTGAGGTGGCACTGGAAAAGCAAAAAGTGGAAACTGACTCGGATTAAAGCAGTATCCAAAGGGTGAAAGAGTCAGATGCAGCCTCAATAGAAGAAATTAGTGTTGTGGGCCTACGAGTGGAGGTAGGAAAAAGCTGGATGAAAGGAAAAGTTTGCAGTGGTCCCTAGAAAAATCATTTGCACCCATAGCTGAAACATCTGAATCTGATCAAAGTGAAAATAAAAGTGAAAGGCTTGGATTGGAAAAGTGCACGGAATTGATGGTGCTCTGTCAACGTTTTTCAGCACCTGAGTGGTCAAAATGCATGGAAAAAGTAAAGGATGCCAAACTGTTTGAGCCACCCTGAAGGCAAGCAGGTGACACGGAGCCAAAATTTGATGAAACAAATACATGAGAACTGTCAAACTGTTCCAAGAAGCTACTTACAGAAATCTGCACAACAACATTTGATCTTGGCCATATATAATCTGCTTACAGACCAAATTTGTGTGGCCTTAGAAATAGAGGTGACATTGTTATATGCTCAGCTTTTGTAATAACCAGTGATAAAGAACATACTCATTTAGTAGGGTTCTCTTTTAGACACCTGTGTACTAAAGATGAGTAGTAATATTTTAGGTAGAGAAAAACATATATTTGACTCAACTAATGATGTGGTTTTTTTTTAAACAAATGTAACATGTGAAATTTAGTGTGATAAATTTCGAAATCATTTAAGGTACAATGATTTGATATTTATCAAAAGGGTGAATTGATGGAGCTTAGATTTCACCTATAAAATGTATGCATTATTATATGACAAAAAGCTGCAGACATGAGTTTTTTAATGGCACGCAGATTGTGGAAAAGCAAGATTGAAAACATAGGGCTTCAGTTTGGAGGTGCTTTTATGTGAAAACATGCTTAATTAGTTGAACAGCCATGCTTATATGTGATTAATCCATATGTAATCTCACTATAGAATGCACATTAATTTAGAAAATGTATTTGTACTTTTAAAATGGCATCATGTATTTTTGCAAGAGTAGAAATGTGCTGAATTGTGTTTCACAGTGTAGAAAACCACGTGATTTTAGTTTGCTTTAGTGGACTAAACTGAAACAGTTTGGAATGTGCTACTTTTTTCCTAGCAACTTTCAATGAACGGGCTCTGAGCTTCCTCCGACCTTCAAAATGTTGCACTTTTTTTTCATAAATAACAAGACTGAAATTTGAACAGGAACAAGCCTGATTAATGACGTATCCAGTCAGCCCATGGGGAGATGATATGTCTTGAAGTTCTGATTGGACCAGCTATTACGACTGAGCACGTGAACTTTTACTTGAAATATTGCTTACAAGTGGGAGGAGTGCTCCTTTTTTGCCTTGCTATTTGCCTCTCTCCAGGCCCAGTTTCTGTGCTGGACACAGAGACAGGGAGGGGCTGCATTCTGTGGGGGCTATGGTGCAGCTTGAGACAGAGACACAGACTAGCACAGCGAAGCAGAGGGAAAGAGCTGAAATGATCAGAACAGATTTAGATTTTAGGTGCTAAACTGCATTTATTTCTCTTTATGGGATTTTTTTGCCATTATTAATTATTGATTAACCTTGTAAGACTTATTCTTTTTCTTAGAAACTCTTTAAGAGTTTTGACTGACAATTTGCGCCACATTTCCCTTCCTATATGTGATGCTTATATGCAGACTGTAATATGTTCTGTATTAATGCTATTTTTCCTATTTTTCAATTCTGTAACCTGATTGATATTTGACTAATGAATAAAGAGTCAGAGAACCTTAACTTTTGACTTAAATAAAACCCTTTGAAATAACTCACCACTCTCATTATTGCCTCAAATATTGTTTGCATTTAATTTTTATATATATGTAAAGTCTCCTGTTTGGTGAAACACGGTCATCAAAAGATTCATCGTTTTTCACCCTTTACAGCGGTAAACCATAGGTGATGTGGTTTTGAATAGGGAAATTACCAGGTAATTACCGCTGGATCACCAGTGCTACAGGAAGTCTCATTAGCAGCCCTTTTCAACAAAAGGATGTAATGGAATATATGTAGGAGCCCTGTTTCCTTTGATCCCTCTTTAGTGTCTAGGCTTCCTTTCTGCAGCTTCAGGAATGTCAGTAATACACTCCCACAGTCTTCAAAAATCACCTCACCCCATCTTGTGCACAAGAGCAGGCTGGGAGAAGGACTTCCAAATTGGAACCCACAGGCCTCCATTACTGTGCTTCACTTATTCATACATCGCATATACCACACTGGCCTCATATACAAACCCACACAACATACACTTGGGATATTACCACATCCAATTTTCATATCAGTGGTTTCTCTAGAATGGGATTAAGTAACAAAATAAGGTAGAAATCTGACTGTGCATTGGCAGGATGCTCTCAACAAAGGTCAAATAACCAATTCGTTCATGAGTGAAACTCTCTTTAATGCAGAATAGTTTGGGAAGATCATTAAATGAGACTTTCTAAAGGAGGTATCTGCAACATCTTCCCTTGGGCAGTGTACAGACCCGGAACTAAGTTTGATTGCGATAATCCTGACTATGTTTTAAAACAATGCCCTAAGTTTGGCTCACAGAAACTCGGGTTCTTAATGTTTAAATGATATGTACATTTGGGCTCACATGTTTAAGCTGCCTGCCGCAGATTTGGGGCACTGTTTTTAATGGCCCTCCATGCAGGGTCCCCCCCAAATGTTTTCCCTTTACCCTCCACTTTGTTGCTGAATTTGTTTTTGTTGTGCCTTAGGACTCTGTGCACATTACCACTGCTAACCAGGGTTAAGGTGTTTGTGCTCTTGCTTCTTAACACGGCATATTAGGGCGTATACCCAATTTGCATATGTAATTGTCTTATAAATCCTCTATAGAGTGGTACACCATATACCCAGGGCCTGTAAATTAAATGCTACTAGTGGGCCTGCAGCACTTACTGTGCCACCGACGCAAGTAGCACCTCAAAATATGTGCCATGTCTGCCACTGCTGCTTCAGTGCAGTTTTAAACTGTTGATGTCAAATTGGCATCCAAACCTCCTTCCCATGCCTTAAGCTCCTCTTTTATTACATATACATCACCCCTAAGGTAGGCCCTAGGCAGCATGGTGCTCTGTAATTAAAAGGTTGTACATGTACTTTTAAGTTTTCCATGTCCTAATAGTGTAAAATTCCTGCATTCGTTTATAAGTACTGTGTGGCCTCTCCCTCCCATAGGATAACATTGGGGATTCCTTATTACATTTAATAACTGTAATTTTCAAATGGAAGCTGGTAGCTATATCATGTTTGCTTTCTTTTGGAATTGTGGTGAAGAGCCGTATTAAAGGTAAAATTGTTTTTTTTTATCACAGTTATAAAAATTCCACTTTTAGAAAGTTGAAGACACACAGTTGATGGACGGAATGCAGAACAAATCAAAACATTCACCCCCAGTCAAGAGATCTGTGTTAAATCCATCATTCTTTAGCTCACCATGCCATCCCAGTTTAGACCTGGACATATGCAAATCAGTTTTAACCCTGTGCCTCATGGGAACAGTCCAGCCCAAACTGCCAAGCCAGGTCCTCCCTGGACCAGAAACAAGCATCCTAGGACCGGTTTCAGGGTTTCACCCCTCATCAGCCAGGATAGCTTGAATTCAGTGGTACAGCAGGTCGGGGACCCACGTCTGGGCATACCCAGCGCACTTAGTGCAAGAAAGCAAAAGACACACAGTTGATGGACGGAATGCAGAACAAATCAAAACATTCACCCCCTGTCAAGAGATCTGGGATAAATCCATCATTCTTTAGCTCACCATGCCACTCCAGTTTAGACCTGGCCATATGCACATCAGTCTTGACCCTGTGCCTCATGAGAACAGTCCAGCCCAAACTGCCATGCCAGGTCCTCCCTGGACTAGAGACAAGCATCCTTGGACCAGTTTCAGGGTTTCACGATGCTTGTTGCCAGTCCAGGGAGGACCTGGCCTGGCAGTTCGGGCTGGACTGTTCCCATTGAGTGCAGGATCAAGAATGATTTGCTTATGGCTGGGTTCAAACTGGAATGGCATGGGGAGCAAAAAACATGATGGATTTAGGCCCAGATCATTGCACTGGGGTGAATGTATGACATTGTTCTGCATTCTGTCCATCAACTGTTCTTTTTGCATTTGTCACCCAGAGTGGGACGGGCATGCCCCGACGTGGGTCCTGTGCTCTCCATGCCACTGGAGTCAAGCTATCCTGGTTGAAGAGGGATGAAACCCCGAAACCGGTATTAGGATGCTTTTTCCCAGTCCAGGGAGGACATGGCCTGGCAGTTCCAGCTGGACTGTTCCCATTGGGCTCAGGATCAAGACTGATTCGCATATGGCTGGGTTCAAACTGGAATGGCACGGGGGAAAAAAACATGATGAACTTATGTCCAGATCGCTGTTCTGGGGTGAATGCATGACATTGTTCTGCATTCTGTCCATCAACTGTTTTTTTTGCATTTGTCACCCCGAGTGGGGTGGGTATGCCGAGACGTGGGTCCCGTGCTCTCCATGCCACTGGAGACAAGCTATCCTGGTTGAAGAGGGGTGAATCCCCGAAACCGGTCTTAGGATGCTTGTTTCCAGTCCAGGATGGACCTTTGGCGCAGGATCAAGATTGATTTACATATGGCTGGGTTCAAACTAGAATGGCATGGGGAGCAAAAAACATGATAGATTTAGGCCCAGATCTCTGTACTGGGGTGAATGTATAACATTGTTCTGCATTCTGCCCATCAACTGTTCTTTTTACTTTAGGAAAGTTGGCATTTTTTTCCCATTAGCCCTTTTGTTCCTATAGCCTGGACTGGGTCACATGGCTGGGTGTAACTGATATACTTTGGGAATTTCTCCTAGATAGTCACACAATAGAGGGAATAGGTGTGCTAGAATGGTCCATCTGCTGGTCGGATGGGGGACTGAACTGAGCACAGCCCCACTTACAACTGAACAGCCTATGTCTGTCTTCACACACAGGGTCAAATGACCCCCACATTGTTACTGCCGCCAGCTCACAGCCAGGGCAGGAAAGGCAGGAAATTCCATGCACTTCAAAGCACTGTCTAGAAGATTTTCCCACCTTCCAGAATCAGGGCACCAGGGTGTAAAAAAGGGACCTCAGACACCAACTCTTCAGCACACTTCTGTACCTGTGGATACTCTGCTAGGAAGAAGGACTGCTTTGCTTCTGGAAGGACTGCCACTCTGTTGGAGTGCTAATCTGAAGAAACTGCTACCCTGCTGTGCTGTCCTGTTGCCCTCTTGCCTGGTGGGGGGGGACTGGATGTGCAACCTAATCTTGAACCCAGGATCTCAGAGTGGCTCCAAAGGCTATTTTGCCGACCTCCTAATCTGAGCCTCAGGGACATAAAAGGCTCCCCAACACCATGCACCAGGCCCTGGACCCGTCTGCAGCAAGTTCCTGACTCCCCATGTGGTGCCCCTCAGCCAACCCTTGGTTGACAGGAGCTGAATTCAAGTTTTTGGGCTCTTCATGACTGCGAACAGGCCCATTTCCATTGAGACCTCGGAACTTGTACCGTGATCCAGTATGAAGCTCCGTCAGCCAGACTCTTCACACTGTAGCATCGAACTCTAAGCGCCATCAATGCCTGCCTGTGACGCATGGCCCGCTTTTCGCTCATTTAGCTTCCCGCAAATCTCTTCCTGCTCCTTGCGGCCCCCTCAAATGCAACGGGACTCGTGGCATGGACTTTGAGTATTTAAACTTCACTGGGCCTAACCTGGTAACTGTATCCAACCTGCGCTCCATCGCTGTTGCTTTGAAAGTGTGACTTTGACCTGGTCCTGCGCGACTAGATATCCTTAGGTGGTGCTTTCTGCTTTTTGGTGCTATTTTAGCCCCAAATCTTAAAAAATTCATAACTCCAGTTCTACTGATTGGATGTTAGTCATTCTGATCTTGTTTTGTTTTTTAGAGTTTGCTCTATCCTTCTAACTTGGTGTGGGATCCTTTTTGTGGGGTGTTTTCACGTTATTACCGTGGGTGTGCTGCATAAATACTATACAAATTGTCGCTAAGTTAAGTCTGACTTCTTTTTGTGCCAAGCTACCCAGGGTCACGCTCAAATATTTTAGAGACTTTTGTGGTTTACCCTGCAAAGGATTGTGGTTGTTGCTTGACCAGGGCGTTCACACCAGTCAAACAACAACCCAATTTCTAACACCCCCTTCTTAACTTCCATCCTCTGCATGCCTTCCATCTAAAAGTATAGGCTCCTCTCAGTCTCATGCCTGTCTTCCTCAATCTTTCTTATTGTAATGCTGCAATTGGCTGACACCTCATTTCATACATCACAACCTTTCCTTCTTTAAAACCTCATCCATGTAACGTAACCTAACACTATCTAATCTCCGCCATCCTATCCCATCTCACTAACCATTCACCTGAAACAACCTACCCCCCACAACTGATCACACCTAAGTGGTATCCGTGTAATCTATCACAAAGTAACTTGAGTAAAAGGATGTCATTTTTCTAGAGCGCACATAACTAATCAAAATAATTAACAATATCCACTGGATGAACTACTAACCTTGGGTTCCGAAGTAGTGTGTTACTTGCTGTGCAAAACTTCAACACCCAATCAAGGGTAGTAAGCACTATGTAAATGCAATTACAATTACAATTACAACTACAATTGCAGAATTCAAACAAGGAATTCAAAGTACCTAAGCTTATAATAGTTTCTTGCAAATAGGTCTTAATACAATTTTAAAATCCAGCCATTCAGTATTTAGGTGCTATTTTAGCCCCAAATCTTAAAAAATTCATAACTCCAGTTCTACTGATTGGATGTTAGTCATTCTGATCTTGTTTTGTTTTTTAGAGTTTGCTCTATCCTTCTAACTTGGTGTGGGATCCTTTTTGTGGGGTGTTTTCACGTTATTACCGTGGGTGTGCTGCATAAATACTATACAAATTGTCGCTAAGTTAAGTCTGACTTCTTTTTGTGCCAAGCTACCCAGGGTCACGCTCAAATATTTTAGAGACTTTTGTGGTTTACCCTGCAAAGGATTGTGGTTGTTGCTTGACCAGGGCGTTCACACCAGTCAAACAACAACCCAATTTCTAACACCCCCTTCTTAACTTCCATCCTCTGCATGCCTTCCATCTAAAAGTATAGGCTCCTCTCAGTCTCATGCCTGTCTTCCTCAATCTTTCTTATTGTAATGCTGCAATTGGCTGACACCTCATTTCATACATCACAACCTTTCCTTCTTTAAAACCTCATCCATGTAACGTAACCTAACACTATCTAATCTCCGCCATCCTATCCCATCTCACTAACCATTCACCTGAAACAACCTACCCCCCACAACTGATCACACCTAAGTGGTATCCGTGTAATCTATCACAAAGTAACTTGAGTAAAAGGATGTCATTTTTCTAGAGCGCACATAACTAATCAAAATAATTAACAATATCCACTGGATGAACTACTAACCTTGGGTTCCGAAGTAGTGTGTTACTTGCTGTGCAAAACTTCAACACCCAATCAAGGGTAGTAAGCACTATGTAAATGCAATTACAATTACAATTACAACTACAATTGCAGAATTCAAACAAGGAATTCAAAGTACCTAAGCTTATAATAGTTTCTTGCAAATAGGTCTTAATACAATTTTAAAATCCAGCCATTCAGTATTTAGGTATTAATTAGTGTGCTTCTTAAAAACATTTTTTATTTTCAGTCATAAACTGCAGTGCACCGGTGATCGCTTGATACTCTAGTAAAATCAGGCCTGGTTACGATGAATATGCTTTCCAGTGCAAAACGTGATGACATCAGTGAGTGTGAACGCTGCCTCTTTCCTCACATGTATAACGTGATGTCATCATAGCTTGCTAACAACGCCTCTTAGATAAGACACAGTGCACTTTGCGTGTGTGTTTAGACCCTTATGTTTACAGAGATCTGCTTACTGCTGTTACGCTGACTGAGCATGAGGTGATGTATGGTATACATGCAAAACTGTAAACCTTAGCTTAACAGTATCATTTACATTTAGTTTTCACAAGTGTTTAGTTCAAAAGATGCACTTACTGTGGATATAGACACATCCAGGCTTGGTTTCTGTGATGTCTTGGAATGTTGGTGTGGGGGTTCAATGTTCTTGACAGGGTTCAAGTTGACAGTTGGGCCTGCAGATGGTGTATGAAGTCTGTCATTAAATAATCTTCGTGACACAAATTTACAGTAAGGGCATTATTTATAACTTCACATTGGTGACTAGAAAGAAAAAGGTTTTATGGATTGTGCAGACGTCAACACGGATGTCTTCTTACCTGTTATGGCACCATAGAAGAAAAGGATTACAGGGTGAGCGGTGGAAACATCACTTTGATGAATTAACATAAGCATTTTCATGTGAAGAAGCGTTGTGGTGACAAATATATGACGTTGATTACAGGAAAAAAGATTTGGGTGCTGTAGCATATCGTGTCTTCTTTGACCAGTCAGCCTTAGTGTGGTCTTCACCCAAACATTTTGCCTTCCTCCTCCATTTTGTTTCGGATCTCGTTTTTGCTGGCCTTAGGACTCTGCACAATTTTCCACTGCCAACCAGTGCTAAAGTGTGTGTGCTCTTTCCTATAAACATGGTAACATTGGCTTCTCCCTAATTGGTGTATTTAATTTACTTATAAATCCCTAGTAACGTGACGCTACATGTGCTCAGAGCCTGTAAATGAAATGCTACTCTTGGGCCTGCAACACTGATTGTGCCCTACACTTAATTAGCTCTTTAAATATGTCTCAGGCCTGCCATTGTAGAGCCTGTGTGTGTGCAGCTTTAAACTGCCAGTTGGACCTGGCAAAATAAACTTTTTGCCAGGCCCCAACCTTCCTTTTTAATACATATAGGTTGCCCCTAGGGTATGCCTTGAACAGTCCAGAGGTCAGGGTGCAATGTATTTACAAAGTAGGACATGTACTTTTAAGTTTTTCATGTCCTGGTAGTGAAAAACACTTAAATTCATTTTCACTACTGCAAGGCCTATCTCTCCCACAGGATAACACTGGAGTTGCCTTGTGATATCCTATAAATGTAATTTCTAAATGGGAAGAGATAACTAGTTCATGTTTGTTGTCTCTGGAATCACAATTTAACAGCAGCGGCCCATGCAGGTGAGAGTGGCAGGGCCGGGCGAGGGGGGATTTTGACAGAGGACGACAAGGAAAAATGTATTATCTATTTAATTTGCCCTCGTGGTCGTCAGTCGAATTCTCCCCTAACCTGGCCCCCCCGCTCTTACCTGCACGGGCAGCTACTGCAATTTAAAATCTTAACTTATGGTGAAGTTGGATTTTGAATTGCAATGCTTAAAATTCCACTTCTAAAAAGTTGGCAACTTCCTACCTTATCCATTTAGTGTCTGTAGCCTGTCTCTAGTCACAAGAAGGGGTGTAGCTGACAGTTGAGCTTTGTGTATTCCTCAGCCACACACAATTGGGAACTTACATGTGCCCAGTTGAACCCTCACTGGTAGGGTGGGACGTGGCTTGAAAGTGCACAGATGCCCTTCTTCCTTCCCTGGCTCCAGACTCACTACAGCGAGGCATGCAGCCCTTTGTGTGTGGACAGGACACAGCTTATTCAGGCGTAAGTGAGACTGTGTCCAGCTCCACCCACTCATCCTGCCAGAAATGGCCCATTGAGACACACCTAAGCTCCCATTGTGTGTGGCTGTCTAAGAAAAATATCCTAGGCTCAACTGCCAACTACACCCAGTTATGTGATCAGAGATAGGCTACGGACACCAAATTGGCTAAATAAAGAAAATGCCAACTTGCTAAAAGTGTCAATACGATCCGACCAACGGTCCGATGGAAGCCCATCGGAAGCATCGGTCGGTCCCCCCGACCAATGCGGTCCAACCGACCGAATCATAATGCAGTGGTCGGACCGCTCTGCTAGATGTCGGAGGGACCGCCACCAACGGCCTGTTGGTGGCGGTCCCACAGACATCCTAATCAGGCCCAATAGTCCCAACCTAAATTTAATGTAAAGAGTACCAGCTATGGCAGGTTGGATGTCATCTAGGTATGTCTCTTTTACTGCAGATGGCTTATGGGTTAAAAAAAGTCCTCTACCTTACTCCCTGACTTTGCATTATGGTAGTATTCAATGACAATCCTCTCCCCAAAAGCAGTTATATCTCTACCCTTAGAATCTGCAGTAACTGAAGCAGGATTATTCCAGTAATCTCCCAATCCTAAATCAATAAAATTATGTTTTACATATTTAAACTAAGGAAATAGATGGATTTTACTTAGGCTCAGGATTTCTTCCACTGCCAATCTATAATTGTGTATCTCACTAGTGGACCACAGCCTGATCCAGTATAAGAGGGGCCTTAATATCTCCATATCACCCTCTCTTTTAAACACTGAATCATAGAAAAGAGGTAATGTTGGAGTACTCTGCGGCAAAGTGAATAGAGATCTTTTAAAGTTGTTTTCTTTAATGATCAAACTCCTAAGATTTGCAATCGCCCAAACTACTGCCCCGTGAAGTTCTGTGGCCTGAGCTTTTGCCCTACAAATTTCCACTGCTAGAGATATAGATTTAGTAGTGGTTGCCTTAACTCTCTTAATAATAGCAGAGGCAGAGTGTACCAACACCAATTCACTCTATTCTATATGAGAATTCCAGTTTCTATGCTTATTAATTCTAATCCCTAAATAGTCTCATTTGTCTACTATTTGTAGTGATTCACTTTTCATTGTGAAATTAGCTCTGCAGGCCCTATATTGGTTAAAAATCATAATTTTAGTTTTGGAGGTGTAAACCTCTAGGCTATGTGAATGACAAAACTCAGTGCATATATTTAAATGACTTTGAAATCCAATGGGGGAGTGATGTAATATGAGATGTTATAAGCAGTGCATTGTGGGGCGTAAGTCATAGTTAGCTCTGGTTACTATAACTGCTGAATTTCTACGTTTTTTAACTAGTGAAATCAAGCCTAACTCTAACGTCCCTGTAACCTTTGGCTTTTTAAGTGAATTTTGAAGGTTTTTATACATTTTCTTAAGCAGCATAGTTATATCAAGTAGTTATAACTCGTGCCCGAAGGTAACTAACTCGCAACCCCATGCACAGTTTTCTCATCAATAATTTCACTGCAAATGTTGCAGTCATTGAAGATGTCATGAGTGATGTAATATGTGGGGTATTTAGCAAGGCATGGTGAGGGCGTGAGTTATAGCACCTTAGGGCATGAGTTAAAGTTACTTGCGATAACTGTAAATATAACTGCTGAATTAGTATGGTTTTGTGTGTGTAAAATCTGAAGCTAACTATACGGTCCCTGTAACCTTTGTTTTTCTTTTCAGTGAATTGCTAAAGTTTTTTAAATTGTATTTGCTAACTATAATGTCCCTGTAAACTTTTTTTAAGTGCATTTATATTTTTGTTATGTTATTTCCTAACTATAAAGTCCCTGAAACCTGGGTGTAAGAGGGTGACTGTGAGTGGTTGTGTGGGTGTGTAAGTGGGTGTGCGAGTGTGTATGTGAGTGTGCAAGTAGGTGTGTGGGTCTATGAGCGAGTGTATGTTTTTTTTTTTCAATTGGGGACTGGATCTGCGGATCTGCCCATATCCACTCGAATCAGTGAAGATCCAGAAGGATGCAGGAGGATCTACAGATCCTCGGTTGAGAAAAAAATGATTTTGGAAAAATTTCTTGCCCATGAGGGGTCCCTCACAGATCCCTCCATTAGGCATATAGTTTCAGGGTACCAATACCCTGACCCCTTATATCACTTTTTAATTTTATTTTCCCTGCTGGTAACCGAGTCGCGATGAACAAAATGGTGGCTGCAACTTTTATCTCAGGGTGCGGCCACCCAATCACAGCATTACTGTTTGGGCGTGGATCTGCAAATCTACAGAGGATCCAAGGAGGATCATCGGAGGATCTGCATCCCTAAATATACAAATTTAGTTTTCGGTTAATATCTGTAAAACAACGGATTTACACCAAATCACAAAAAGCATGCTTTCTGGACCAAGAGTTAGCTTTCTGACAAATTTGGTGTAATTCCGTCCAGTAGTCCAGGCTGTTGTCGTGTTTCAAAATCCCTATGGGAATTAACATGGGGAAAATGCGTTTTGGGACCCCTCTTTTTCTTGGGCCCCGCTTGATGGATCACCCTGAAATTTCCAAAACTGCAGCTCAAGTGAGCATTTTTGTATTTATTTCATTATGATTCATCAACTGGCGCTAAAGATATAGGCAAGTAAAAAAATGATTTTCCTATGGAAACATGGTGCTAACCATAACTACCTACTCTCTCTCTCTCTATCAACCAGTGAGTATAAGTCTTTTCTAAAAGTTACTGAGTCTTAAATATATATACTAGATTAAGTGGCTGTGTGAGTGCCTTTATGGGTGAGTGAGTACGTGTGTAAGTGGTGTATGGAAGAGTGAGTGAATATGTGAGAGACTGTATACATGAGTGAGTAGATGTGTGACTTTCTGTATGGGTGAGTAACTGGATGTGTCAGTGGGAGTGGGAGTAAGTAAGTGGCTGTATGAGTATCTGTATGAGTGAGTGGCTGAGTGTCTAAGTAGCTGCAATGGTGAATCAGAGGGTGAATGAATGGCTGTGTGGGTGAGCGTGAGGATGTATCAATAGCTGTAAATGGTAAATAATATGGTACATGAGTGGTAGAATGAGTGACTGAGCAGGTACATAAGTGTCTGTATGGGTGAGTGACAGAGTACATGAGTGGTTGACTGCCTGTATTTGTGAGTTAGTGGTTGCGTTGGTCAGTTAATGTGTGAGTGGCCCTATAGATCAGCGAGTAGGTGTGTGAGTGTTTGTATGGGCCTGTGAATAGGTATGCCAGTGGTTGTGTGGGGTGGGTATATGAGATCTATTAGGGTGTAAGTGGGTGTGTGAATGGTTCTGTGGATGCTGTCATCAGTGATGTCATTTGAGATGTCACCAGTGATTTCATCAGTGATGTCACTGACCATGTAACGAGTGACGTAATATGTGAGGTCATAAGCAGTGCTTTGTGCTGGCGTAAGTTCTAGTTAGCTCAGGTTGAGTTTCTACAGTTTTGTGCCAGTAAATTCAGTACCTAAGTATAACATCCCTGTAATCTTTGTTTTTTTAGTGAATTCCTAAGGATTATTAAATGCAGTGGTAGGTTGCTCACAGAGCCTTCCCTGTGGCTAAACCTGCTAGCCAACCTCCTCCATTGTTCCTAGTTTAAAGTGAAGAAAGAATCAATAGGTACTTTGAAAGTGTGACAAAAACATTGGAGAAAGTAGTAAAAACTTGTTAAAAGCAATTATAAAGTACTCGAATAATACAAACAAGCATTTGCAATGCAATAGGTCTCGCATTTATGCGAGTTTGAGCTATTGGCATTGTAAATGACAATGCCTTTTATGTATGTTTTGGGATTTAAAACATAAATTAAAGGCATTGTCATTTACAATACTAAAAGCTTCAGCTCTCGCAAATGTGAGACCTATTGCATTGCAATAAATGGCCTTCTTGACTGCTTGTTAGATTGTAAATATCAGAGGAAGAGACCAGCATGCGATGTCTTCAAAGTAGTGATAAATAGTGCAGTGAAGAAGATGTGTAAGTGTTGTAAATTACACAGGCACAAAGTGTGAAGTGAGAGTTACATATGATCTATGCTATAAACACTAACAAAGCGCTCCAACACCTTTCGATCTGTGATTACACTGTCGCGGCTGAGCGGGAGGGGGGCTATTTCCTGTCCTCTCCGTGATTTGAGTGTGCAGTGTGGCATTGCGTAATGTCATTGCTATCTTTGGCCTAATAAAAAACACTCCAGCTGTAGTAGGGCCTTGGCTTCTCCTCCTGGTGCAGGGCGGGTTGTGCTTTATGGCAGGCGTGGAGGGAGTGAGGGATGGTCTTGGCTGCCGCTCCGGCCCCGTACAGTTTCCCTACTATTACTAGTGAGTGAGAGGCTCTGAGGTGGTGGTATTGGTATTAGTGGTGGTGCTATTGGTTGTATTGGTGGTGGTGGTGGTGGTATTGGGGGTGGTGGTGGTGGTGGCACTGGTGGTATTGTGGTGGTGGTGGTATTGGTGGTGGTGGAATTGGTGGTGGTGGTATTGTTGGCAGTATTGGTATTGGTGGAGGTGGTGGTGGTATTGGTGATATTGGTGGTGGTGGCATTGGTATTGGTGGTGGTATTGGTGGTGGTGTTTTCGGTATTGGTGGTGATGGTATTGGTCTTGGTGGTGGTGGTATTGGTGGTGGTGATATTAGTGGTGATGATGGCATTGGTGGTGGTATTGGTGGTCGCGGCATTGGTGGTAATAGTATTGGTGGTGGTATTGGCATTGATGGTGGTATTAGTATTGGTTTTGCTAGTATTGGTGGTGGTATTGGTGGTGTTGGTGTTGGTAGTGGCGGTATTGGTGGTGGTGGATTTATTGGTAGTGGTGGTATTGGTGGTGGTATATGGTGGTGATAGTGGTTTGGGTGGTGGTATTAGTGGTGGTATTGGTGGTGGTATTGGCAGTGGAGTTATTGATGGTGGTGGTATTGGTGGTATTGGTGGTGGTGGTGGTATTGGTGGTGGTGGTATTGGTGGTGGTATTGTCGGTGGTGATATTAGTGGTGATGGTGGCATTGGTGGTGGTATTGGTAGTCACGGCATTGGTGGTAGTGGTATTGGTGGTGGTATTGGCAATGACGGTGGTAGTGGTATTGGTGGTGTTAGTATTGGTGGTGGTGTTATTGG
The DNA here is from genome assembly GCF_964204655.1 of Triturus cristatus. NCBI lineage: Eukaryota > Metazoa > Chordata > Amphibia > Caudata > Salamandridae > Triturus > Triturus cristatus. Next base: position 911,031,578 of record NC_140588.1, read on the forward strand.
TGGTGGTAATGGTGGTATTGGTGGTGGTGGTATTGGTGGTGGTGGTAGTGGTATTGGTGGTAATGGTATTGGTGGTGGTATTGTGGCAGTAGTATTGGTATTGGTGGTGGTGGTATTGGTCTTGGTGGTGGTGGTATTGGTTATGGTGGTATTGGTGGTGGTGGTATTGGATTGGTGGTGGTGGCATTGGTGGTGGCGGTATTGGTGGCAGTGGTGGTATTTGTGGTGGTGGTATTGGTGGTGTTGGTATTGGTGGGGGTATTGGTGGTGGTGGTATTGGTTTGGTGGTGGTGGTGGTATTGGTGGTGGAATTGGTGGTGGTGGAGGTAGTGGTATTGATGGTGGTGGTGGTATTGGTGGTGGTGGTATTGGTAGTGGTGGTATTGGTGGTAGTTGTATTGGTGGTGGTAGTGGGGGTGGTATTGTTGGGGGTAATATTGGTGGTGGTGGTATTGGTGGTGGTAATGGTGGTGGCATTGGTGGTGGTGGTGGTGGTATTGGTATTGGTGGTGGTGGTGGTGGTATTGGTGGTGGTGGTATTAGTGGTGGTATTGACATTGGCGGTGGTATTGGTGGTGGTGGTTTTTATTGCTGGTGGTATTGGTGGTGGTGGTATTGCTGATGGCATTGCTGGTGGTGGTGGTATTGGTGGTGGTGGCATTGGTATTGGTGGTGGTATTGGTGGTGATGGTGGTGGTGGTATTGGTGGTGGTGGTGGTATTGGTGGTGGTGGTATTGGTGGTGGTGGTATTGGTGGTGGTAGTGGGGGTGGTATTGTTGGGGGTAATATTGGTGGTGGTGGTATTGGTGGTGGTAATGGTGGTGGCATTGGTGGTGGTGGTATTGATGGTGGTGGGGTAATTTTGGTGGTGATGGTATAGGTGGTATTGGTGGTGGTATTGGTGATGGTGGTGGTATTGGTGGTGGGGGTATTGGTGGTGGGGTGGTATTGGTGGTGGTGGTATTGGTGGTGTTGGTATTGGTGTTGGTATTGCTGGTGGTGGTATTGCTGGTGGTGGTATTGCTGGTAGTTGTATTGCTGGTATTGGTGGTGGTATTGGTGGTGGTGGTAGTGGTATTGGTGGTGTTGGTATTGGTGGTGGTATTGGTGGTGTTGGTATTGGTGGTGGTGGTATTGGTGGTGGTATTGGTGGTGGTGGCGATATTGGTGGGGGTATCAGTGATGGTGCTGGTAATGGTGGTGGTATTAGTGGTGGTATTGGTCATGGTATTGGTGGTGGTGGTGGGTGTTGGTGGTGGTATTGGTTGTATTGGTAGTGGTGGTGGCATTGGTGGTGTATTGGTGGTGGTATTTGTGTTGGTGGTAATGGTGGTGATATTGGTGGTAGCGGTATTAGTGGTGGTGGTGTTGGTGGTATTGGTTGTGGTATTGGCATTGGCAGTGGTATTGGTATTGGTGGTGGTTTTGGTGATAGTGGCATTGTTGTTGGAGGTGGTGGTGGCGGTATTGGTGCTGGTATTGGTGGTGGTGGTGGTATTTGTGGTGGTGTTGGTGGTGGTGGTATCATAACCGTGTTAGAAAAGGTGAAGATTCATCATTGTTATTTGTTTTCCTTTTTACCGGTCAAAACCAGTGCTATTATTCAGTATGCAACTATTTTGCATACAATTTCTTTGTTTCCAGTTTTTCCATTCAATAGAGTTTTCTTAAATAAAAAAATAAGAAAAAGTTAGTTATAAAGAATACCAAAAGAGATAAACAATAAGATATAAAAAAAGGTTCTAATTAGAACAACCATATTTTCCATAAAGAGCTGTGTTTGTCTTGTTACTGTTGTGTGCCTTTGTATCTTAGTGTGCGCACTAGTGAGTACATGGATGCATTAGTGTACAAATGAGTGTGTGTCCGGGTGCATCAGTGGATCTATGAGTGGATGGATGAGTGTATTTATGCATGCATGAGTGTTAACTTGGGCATGTTTGTGAATGTATTACTGTGTGCCTCATTGTGTAGGCTTATGTATGGCTGTGTGCATGAGTGTGTCATTGTATGTATACATCTGTGCCTAGGTGGGTCAGTGTATGGATGAGTGTGTGCCTAGCTGTGTTAGTATATGAATATGTATGTGAATGGGTGTGTCAGCATATGAATTAGTGTATGCTTGGGTGTGGAAGCATATGAATCAGTGTGTGCCTGGGTGTTTTAGCACATGTATCAGTATGTGTCAGGATGTGTCAGTGTATGCATTAATATGAACCTGAGTGTGTTTGTGTCTCCATTAGTGTGTAGCTGGGTGTGTCAGTGTATGCATTACTATGTGCCTGGGTGTGTCAGTGTATGCATTAGTGTTTGTCTAGTGTGTCAGTGTATCATAAGTGTTTGCCTTGGTGCATTAGTGTATATATCAGTATGTGCCTGGGTGTGTTAGTGTATCCATTAGTGTGTCTATAGGCATGTCACTGTATGCATTGAGTGTGTGGCTGTGTGTCTCAATGTATGCATCAGGGTATCTCTGGGTGTGTCAGTGTATGAATCAGTGTGTGCCTGGGTGTATTAGTGTGTGTATCAGTATGTGCCAGGGTGTGATAGTGAATTCATTATTATGTGTCTGGGTACGTTAGCGTCTGCATTAGTGTGTAGTTGGGTGTGTCAGAGTATGCATTATTAAGTACCTGGGTGTGTAAGTGGATGTGAGAGTCTCTGTATCAGTATGTGAATGGATATAACTGTCTCTGTATGGGCATGTGAGAGGGTGTGAGGGTCTCTGTATGGGTATGTGAAGGGGTGTGACACTTTATGGGTATCTGAATAGGAATAAATGAGGTCTGTAGAGGTATATGAAAGGGTGTGAGACTTTCTGTATGGGTAAATGAATGAGTGTGACACTGTCTCTATAGGAATGTGAAGGGTTGTAAGTGCGAGGGTGTGAGAGTCTCTCTATGGGTCCCAGGCCTACTCTCTTCCCAGCAGCTCCGCTCCACCTGCGCCGCCACTGCGCCCTCCTCCTGGGAGGTGTTCAAGGCCGCTGTCTGCAAGATTCCTCCGTGTGTGCCCGTTCCTGCCTCTGCCTGTTTCCACCTCCTTGGTGGGTCAGCTGCACTTGTAAATTCCTGGTACTGTCTTGCTTCGTTTTATTTGTTGTAGTTTATAGTCTTGTTTCGTTTTATTTGTTATAGTTGATTGTTTTTAGTATCCGTTTATACCATTCTGGTTTCTTGTGCCCGCTCCGTTATTCCCTCTTCCCTTTCCCACCGCTGCTGCCCCTGCGGCCCCGCCCCCCTGTCCACGCCAGTTTTCCACCTCCGAGATGCTCATCCCTCCCCCCTCCCCTACTTAATGGCAGCCTCTGTGGGGGTGCACAAGTAAGACCTCTGACCCTTGATCTAAGGCCTACTCTCTCCCCAGCAGCTCCACTCCACCTGTGCCGCTGCTGAGCCCTCCAGCCTCCTCCTGGGAGGTGTTGAAGGCCACTGCCTGCAAGATTTCTCTGTGTGTGCCCGTTTCCACCTCCTTGGTGGGTCAGCTGCGCTTGTAAATTCCTGGTACTGTCTTGTTTGTTTTATTTGTTATAGTTTAAAGTCTTGTTTCATTTTATTTGTTATAGTTGATTGTTTTTAGTATCTAGTATTTAGTATTTAGTATTTAGTATTTAGTATTTAGTATTATGGTTTCTTGTGCTCCATTTTTTCCCGCTCCCCTTTCCCGCTGCTGCTGCCCCTGTGGCTCTGCCCCCTGTCCACGCCCATTTACCGCCTCCCAGTGAGGAACTTCTATTTTCGATCGAGATCGTATCGACCCGCCATTTTGTGTTGCCCTCACTCAGGCAGCACGGCGAACAAAGTCATTTCTGCTTTTTCCTGCAGCATCGTGTCGAAATAAGCCTTTTGCCTCTATTTACAAAGCTGGTGTTAGAACTGGCCGAGTACACTAATCCCCGTCTGGTTTTCCTAATCCTTGTCTCAACTATCTGTTGGTTCACACTATTCTCTTCTGACTTTATCTTATCGTCTGGCCTTCGCTGTCCTCTGTTCGTATTCTCTTGTTTCACAACCTATGTACTATATAAGATTGTGCGCCACGGAGTGAAGTGGCAGTCTCCTGAGAACATACCGTGTGTACTTCTAGGACAACTGTACTAGCTGCAGCTAATAAATCCGAACTTTTACGCCTGACAGAGTGTCCCGTGTCTCTGTGTAGCTAAGCAGGTGAACCCCGGAGATTAAGGCGTACCCTGCGCCGCCAGGCCCATAAGGTTCTGGTTCTTCAACAGCTGCTTGTCCCTCTCCCTCCCCTACTTAATGGCAGCCACTGCCGAAGGCAAGCTAAAGGCAAGCCCGTCTGCGCCCGTCCTCTACGACGACCAGTGCCAGAAACCCTGCATCCCGAATCACCCACTGCTACAGCACAGCTGCCCTCTACGCACTTAACCCTGGAAGACTCAGAGACTGCCAGCAGGCCACGCTGAACACAACCCACGGCCAGTTCTCCTGCCTCTACTGCCACCAGACCTTCACCACCAACCCCGCCTCCAACACCGCTGACACCAAGACCAGCGACACCCTAAGATGCATCCTGCTGAACGTGCGCTCTGTGCACAATCACGCTGTGGAGATCTGAAACCTACTTGACTCCCTCTCACCCGACATCGTCTTCTTCACGGAGACCTGGACCACCGCCTCCTCCGCCCCGACATCAACACCGTCATCCCGGCCAGATATAAGATCCAGAGGAAGGACCACCCCAACCACCCTGGAGAGGGCCTCGCCATCGCCCACAAGAACATCCTCCACCTCACCACCTCCAGCGAAACCCTCCCCTCCCCCGAACACCTGCACTTCCAGATCCAGACCAGCCCCAACTCCACACTCCACAGCACCCTCGTCTACAGACCCCCGGCCCCCGGGCCCCCTTTGCCGCCACCATCACCGACCTCATCACACCCCAGGCCATCGCCTTAATGAACTACATACTCATCGGTGACCTGAACTTCCACATAGACAACCCCAGCAACCGCAACTACACCACTCTTCGTGACAACCTTGCCAACATCGGACTTAAACAACTCATCACCACACCGACCCACAGGGCAGGACACACCCTCGACCCCATCTTCGCAGCAGTAAACAGTGTCCACTTCAGCCACACAATGCAACCCCCATGGACCAATCACCACTGCGTACACTTTACCATCGACAAACCCAAGACACCCAATCCAGCCCCACGCCCACCAAGAAGGAACTGGAGCAAGGTCGCCGACGAGCAACTCAACTCCACCCTCACCGAGACAACCACACCTTGGCATCTGACACCAAAGTTGCAGCCCGAGAACTCCACACTTGGATCTCCACCTGCGCAGACAAGTTTACCCTGCTACGCAACCCCGACAAACAGCACCCCAGGAAAGCTGCCTGGTTCACCACCGATCTTCAAAAAACCAGACACTCCTGCAGATGCCTGGAGAAGAACTGGAGAAACACCAAGACACCTGAAAATTACATCGCCTACAAGGACGCCGTGACGGACTACCACAACCGAATCAAAACCACCAAGAGGACTTTCATCCACAACAAAATCCTCGCCATTCCACCAACTCCAAGGAACTCTTCAGTGTCATTCAGGAATTCACCAACCCCCGCAGCCAAGCCACAGACATCACACTGTCCCAAGACCTCTGCAATAAGCTCCGAACCTACTTCCACTTCAAGATCAAAAATCTATACGACAACTTCGTCGACCATCCACCAGGCGCCACAGCGGGCCCGCCCCCCAGACACACCAGCCAGCCCACCATCTCCACTTGGACGCCGATCACGGCCGAAGACACCGCCTCGACCATGAAAGGCATCCACTCAGGGGCCCCCACTGTCCCCTGCCTTCCACACATCTACCAAAGAGCCGCCGCCACCATCGCACCCAAACTACAACACACCATCAACACCACCTTCGAAACAGGCACCTTCCAAGACGACTGGAAAAGCGCAGAAGTCTGGCCCCTATTCAAGAAGCCTACAGCTGACCCCACTGACCTCAAGAACTACCGGCCCATCTCGCTCCTCCCCTTTGCGGCCAAAGTTGCAGAGAAAGCAGTCAACAGGGAATTGGCACGATTCATAGAAGACAACGTCGTCCTCGACCTGTCCCAATCCGGATTCCGAAGCAACCACAGCACCGAGATCGCCCTACTCGTCGCCACAGACGACATCTGCACCCTCCTATACCAAGGCTACTCCACAGCCCTTATCCTACTCGACCTATCAGCAGTCTTCAACGCTGTCCTCCACGACGCCGGCATACAAAGAACAGCCCTAGACTGGATCCGATCATTCCTCACCGGAAGAAGCCAAAGAATTAGACTGACACCCCTCCTCTACGATCCCACGAAAATCACCTGCGGAGTCCCACAGAGATCATCACTATGCCAGACACTCTTCAACATCTACAAGACCCCCCTCACCGCCATCGTCCGACAACACGGCCTCAACATCATATCCTACGTGGACGACACCCAGCTCATCCAAAGACCCCACCACCGCCAGACTCAACGTCCAGAATGGAATGCAGGACGTCGCAGTCTGGATGACCAACAGCTGCCTAATGCTCAACGCCGAGAAGACAGAAGTCCTCGTCCTGGGAACCACCCTCTCAGCATGGGACTACACCTGGTAGCCGACCGCCCTCGGAAGCCATCCGACCCCCTCAGACCACGCCAGAAACCTCGGCATCGTACTCGACTCATCCCTCACCATGAACCGACAGGTTAGTGCCCTCACCTCCAGCTGCTTCAACACCCTCCGTATCCTCCACAAGACTTTCAAATGGATCCCCCGGAGTCAAGGAAGTTAGTCACCTATGCACTCATCACCAGCAGACTGGACTATGGAAACGCTCTCTACGCAGGCATAAGCAAATCCCTACTATGCAAACTCCAGACAATACAGAACACCCCCGCCAGACTCGATAAATCCGGACAGTGGTATTAGATTTAGGTTATACGGCGCCACATGGAATAGTTGCACATAATATTTTGGAAAAAAACCAATATTTGATGGTGGTAAAAGGTGAGGAGAACCACCCTACTCTCCAGGACAGGCCTCTGCCTTCTTAGAACATATAACACTCCTTAGCACATGTATATCAATTTCTCAAGGTAACACAGGTATGTGGCGTGTTTCCAGTAGTTTAGACATAAATAATACGCAAGAGCTTAATCTTCTTTTCTTCTTCGTTGGTCACTTTAATATGTGCAAATCTTCCCAGAAGGTTCTCTTACAGCCAACACGTGTTTCATCGCAAACGGGAGGTCGTCCCGCGACTTCCTCAAGGCTATTTCTTGTTTGAGAGCTGTTTTTACTATGTGGTGATAATTCCAAACCACAGTGGGTTTCCGGTATAGTGGCGTCAAATTTCAAAAAGATCTCTCTGGTTCCTATTCCTTCGAGTCAAAAACTCCTCTCAGAGCTCGCTCCAGTCTTCAAAACTCCTCCGCAACGCCACTGCTTATCTCCGATGCCGAGTACGTTCATGATTAAGCTCTTGCGTATTATTTATACCCCCGCCAGACTCGTCCTCGGCATCCCCCAGCACGAACACATCAGCAAACACCTATGAAGGCTCCACTGGCTCCCCGTTGAGAAAAGAGTCACCTTCAAAATCCTCACCCACGCCTACAAATGCCTACACAACACCGGACCCAAATACCTCAACGACAGAATCAACTTCCACATACCCAAAAGAAACCTCCGATCTTCCAATCTTGCACTGGCCGAAACCCCATGCATCCACAGAGCCAGAGCAGGCAGAAGATCCTTCTCTCACATTGCAGCCAAAACCTGGAATGAACTCCCAGCAGACATCAGACGTGCCTCCTCCCTGAACACCTTCAGGAAGACTCTCAATACCACGCTCTTCGGCTAAACAGATCTACGGACCCCCCCCCAGCGCCTTGAGACCCTCGCGGGTGAGTAGCGCACTTACAATTCCCTAATTGATTGATTGATAGGTATGTGAGAGCACACTTTCTGGACCAACATCTAGCTTTCTGCCAAATTTGGTGTAATTCCTTTCAGCGGTTTGGACTGTAGTTGTGTTCAATAAATAAAAAGAACCACAGACATAACATGGGGAAACATGTTTTGGGACCCCCCTTTTTCCCCAGCAGCCGCTTGACGAATCACCCCGAACATTCGTCAAGTTGCACCAAAGTTATTGGCAAAACAAAAAACGCTTTTCCTATGGAAATGTTCGTCCTAATTATAACTACCTACTGGTGACTGCCAGTAGGTTATATATATATATATTTTTATGATGAGTCACAACGATCAAATTACGTTTTCTTCTAGTAATCTCGTGTAAGTAGGAACAACTGTATGAATTTGTTTTTATCTTATATCAATTCTAATAAATCATCATTTTTTACATCTTTTGTATCACATATCCTCCATGCACTTTTATAGTGTCTAAATACACTGCTTTTAGTCGCTATCACTCTAGATGTGGGTTGTCAACAAGATTGTATAAATGGGTGTTTTTTTAGGTCCATGTTTTTTTAGAATAGTTTAGCACGGTTTTTAGATTGATATTTTAGGAGCACTTAGCACTTTATAAATAACACATGTTTACATATTTCAATGAGCTGCTAGGCACGGAAGCACATTAAATCAAGTTTTAGGCACAAGTCGCAATACAATTTAAAGCAAGTAAATATCACTGTACTGTAGGTGATTTTATACAGAACATATCAAATTCTGGTTCAATACAGAATGGCAATGTTTTTACAAGCATTTATGCTGAGAGAACGTAACAAGAGTGGCAATGTGGTCTTGGGATTATCTGTGAAATGATTACTTTATGTGGTAATATGCATCATTCCATTTGTAGCCACCATTAGATGCAGGAAAGATTGCGATACTCACAAAATTAATTTGATGTGAGTATTTATTTTATCAATCATAGCACAAATGGTTTTAAAATTTTTAAAAGTTGACGTTTTTTTGATATCTGCACATATGGAATCTTATATATGCACATTTGCACAATTGCGGATTTTTGCACAGATGCCTCTATATTGTACTACTGCTGCTCAGATGTATTCATTTTTACACTTGCCAAAAGTAGTAATGTCAACCCCATAATATCATGATATTTTTCCTTCTATGTGGGATTACATTGAATAGTTGTGTATAGTGCGCTATGTGCCTGCACCAAAGTATTTCTTCCATTGCATTTGTCATGTGACACCGGGGGGGTGGATACCCAGCATTTAAAATTGTAATGGCGGATTGTGTTCTCTATAGGTGAACAAGGGCACAGGGTGCTGGAAACGCGTCACGGAGTGAGAGGACAATAAAACATCTTAGCTGCCATAATTATCTGGGTCCGTTTCTCTCTGTTCGCCAGTGTGGAGGTTCGGGGAGTGCTTTTGGAGGATATATATAGCCAAATCTTTACTTTTGCTCTGCGTTTTGACAATTTAAAAAGACAGCAATTGATCAATACCAGCAGGAGCGAGGAGCTACTGATACTGAAACAGACCTCAGTTCTGATTTGGATACTGATAGTGATTCCAATAAACAAGAGGGTCCCAACAGTAACTTAGGTGCCAGACTGACATTAATCAAAGAGCTGGATTCTTTACGGCAAGACCGCCACCAAACACTGCACAGATGAAGTCTAATACCCAAAAGGCGGCGAATTAAACAAAGAGAACGAGTCACAAAGCAAGAATCAAAAACAACCATCGAGAAAAAGCAGTTGAAGTAGACATTGGGCAAACCATAGTTAATATGTATAACAAATCTTATCTCTAGGTCTCTCATACTGTCCTAAAAGTTCATTTAAATACGGACAGACACAAATTGATGTGTTAAAATTTATCAGAAAATGAAAACTAATGCAATTTCATGCCACTAGACCACACAGATAATTTAATCCTAAATTGACAGTGAATGTACCCTCCAGCCAAATAGGACTGCAGGTGGTGAATATGGTATTACTCAAAAGAGCTTTACAAAATGAACATTTAGTGTTGAATTCACCCATCATTGAACATGATTTGGTAGAACGGGAAGAATAAGAGATATGAGGCAAAGCAGAATCACTTTTCAAACTGACGTCTAAATTCTTACCTATTACCCCACATGATGCCACTGATGTATTCAAGCACCTTCTTATCAAGAAAATCAAGCAAATTGGCAAACGTCACAATAGAAAATACAAATGATGGAATGGGCAACAGCGGAGATATTTCACTCTGATCAACAAGTTTAAAAAGCAACATGACATTGTTATAACTCACTCTGATAAGGGAGGAAATATTGTTCTTTGGACAATTGCAGCATATAGAGAGAGAGGAAGTCCAATGCAAAGTACAGGACAGTAACTTGTACACTAGAGCCAAAAAAGAAGAATGGGTCCAAGTTAAAATCAGAATGAAAGAACAATTAAGAGTTTGATGTTACGATGGACTCTTAACACAAGAGGAATATAATTTCCTATGTAATGACCATCCTAGGATGCCCATGCTCTATGCAAGCCCCAAGATTCATAAGGATCCCGTCAAACCACCGGGATGACCTATTATTTCTGCTATTGGTGGATTACATGAAAATCTATCTAAATACATTGATTATTTTCTTCAACCCGATGTCTAGAGTTTACCATCTATCATTAAGGACACTGGAGATTTTCTCAAAGTCATCTATGACATGCCATGGGAGGGCAATTTCACCTTGATGTCCTTGGATGTTTCATCCCTATATACAAGTATTTGCTACAGTGATGGGTTAAGAGCTATTAAACATTATTTAAGCAACAGACCACTTGCATTGCATAAACATACTTAGATGTTAATTACGATGATTCAGGAATGTTTGTTTAATAGCTTCTTTTTGTTTGACAACTGTATGTACCATCAAATATGAGGGACCACGATTGCCGCCTACTCCTCCCCCAGCTACATGTGGGCTGGTGGGAGGAGTGGGTGCTCAAGGTGGAGCACTCCAAAGAATGGGAAGACAACATTGTGGTTTGGTTGCGCTATATATTTATGATCTTTTTGAGATTTGGAGGGGATCATAACAGAGTGCTAGAGATTCTATAGCAAATATTAATGTCAACAATCTGAACCTTCACTTAAATGGGGAAGTCAGTACCAATAAGGCACTGTTTAGATCTTGAGGTATTTGTCTCAGATGGCAAATTTGAGACCCAACTATACAGAAAGAGTTCCACGAGTAATTCACTCTTACATGCATCCAGCTTTCACCCCAGACATCTCATTGCCAGTATCCCCTATGGCAAATGAATATGTGCCAAAAGAAATTGTGGTCTACCCCAACACTATACATCTTGCCGAGCAGATATGGTGAACAGATTTAGGCAAAGAGGGTATGCCATGAAAATGATCACAACTGCACTGGAAAAGGTCAACAACCTAACTTGGGAACACATTTTGTTCAGCCAACCAAAAACGCCTGAGAGGGAGGGCACAGTTAGGCTGATATCCGCAAACAGAACACATAACTAGCAAGGGCATTCAGGAAGAACTGGCACATAATTCGCTCCGACTCCACTATAGGGGCATTGGTCCCCAAAAAGCCACAAATTACCTATCGGAGAGCTAGTTCGATGAGAGATAGTCTGGTCAGATCCAGTCCTGGAACAAGAAGAACACCTGGCTGGCTGACGAGACCAATTGGGTCCACAAGTGTTTCAGATGCAGAGCCTGTTCAATAGGAATCAATACAAAGGAATATCTTTCTCCTTTCACAAATGGACCTATTCCTATTATACGCAATTTTAATTGCAAAAGGGATCATGCTGTATATGTCCATACCTGCAGCTGCAACTTAAGATACGTGGCACAGTGATGCAGGTTCATAAACGTATATAGCAACACATGCATGTTATTAAAGACATCGATCTGGTGGCCAGGCACTGTGCAGAAATCAATCAAAGTGATGTCACATAAATGACCTTTTTCGCCATTGATACAGTGCCATATAATAACACAGGGTGAGACAAGGTGAAAGCATTAAGGAAACTGGAAAGCATGTACATTTTAAATCTTGATTCCAAATCTTCAAATTAATTGAATATTGATGAAGATTTATAAAACTTTCTGTAACTTGGATTTTGGATTTTTGTTCCATATCAGGTAGTAGAGCCTACACATCTGTCATGCTACCCCACTGACACACAGAGGTGTCATAAATCGAGGATGCTGATAAGCATAATGACAGATATGGTATTTGCATCATTTGTTTATTTTGATCTCACATTTCTTTTGTATTGCCAACGATTTCATCAGGTAGCACAGAAACAATTTCTTATTATAAGAAGTAGGTTACACATCACACCAATATGAAATTTTCACTGGTGAAGCAGTATCATTATAACAAGAGTTACAAGAATGCCATGGACAATTTATTATGCATATTCCAGTGTCTTACTTTACACACAATGGTCCCTATTCTGATGTTGGTCGGAGTTGCCTCTAACCAACACCGTTTCCGTGTGAGAAGCGACCGACCATAGGTCAGCGGTTAAGCACACCCTATTACAATGCGACTGCACATGGTGTGGTTGTAAACTCCCATTTCTCAATGGGAGCTTGTGCGGCGGGTGGACACCGCCCACAGCACAAGCTCCCATTGGTATATTGAGATTGAGACATATATATTACCTTCTGGCGGTCGCCAGTAGGTAGATATAGTTAGGACATATTTTCCATAGGAAATCCGCAACATTCTATTTGGAATAACGTTGGCGCCGATTGACGAATCTTCATGGAATTTTCCAGACTTTTGGCCAGCTCCGATCCGCTCCTGTCCTGAAAATTTCACGGTGATTCATCAAGCGGGGGCCGAGAAAAAAGGGGGGTTCCAAAACGTGTTTTCCACATGCATTTTCCCATAGGACCTGTTGACGCAGCTACAGCCCGAACTGCTGAACGGAGTTACACCAAATTTGGCAAAGATGTAGTCCTCAGTTCAGACTCGTGCCTTTTGCTTAAATGGTGTAAATCCGTTCAGTAGTTCCTGAGAAAATCTAAAGTAAAATCATAGATATATCTATGGCCTCGGAGGATCTGCGCTCCCTCCCCGCACCCAGCGCGCACCCTGCCGTGCACAAGCTGTATTCTAATTGGCTGTCAACACTCCAGATCAGGAAGTGTTGGCAGCCATCTTGTGCCTCGGTAGAACCGAGGCATAAGAAACCTAAAAAACAAACGTGAAAAACGCAAAAAGGGGGCAGGGTAGAAACACCCTGACCCCCTAGGCCTGCTCAGGGGGCCCCACAAGGACCCCCAGGGCAAAAAGGAATTAAAAAAAAAAATCGTCGAGATTCGCGCACCCATCGCGAATTTCGGCCAAAAAATTCCCGCGCTGAATATTCTAATTTGCCCCCGGGGGCCAAATCCCGGGGGCATAATTTAAAAAAAAAGTGTGTGGGGGTCCCAATCCCCCCACACTACCCCGGGGACCGCCACCCCCCGGGGCTCGAAGATTGTATATGCGGGGGGGCTCACAGCCCCCCGCAGCCCCGGGGACCCCCACCCCCCGGGGCTTCGTTAACATAGGTGGGGGCTCGCAGCCCCCCCAGCCCCGGGGACCGCCACCCCCGGGGCATAAAACAATTTTATGTGGGGTGGCTCTCAGGCCCCCCCAGCCCGGGGGACCGCCACCCCCGGGCCAACTTGTACATGTTGGAGGGGGGCCATGCGGCCCCCCTCTTGGCATGTTGGTGGAGCTTTGTATTGGCCCTGGGGACCGCCACCCCCCAGGGCCGGCTCCTGCAGTGTCCCGGGGTGCCTACCCCCGGGACACTGCTGTTTGCAATGACAGTGCCGGAGCCTCGCGGCTCCCACCCTGCCATTGCAAACTGCTTTGCTTCATTGAAGCGAGAGCAGGAAAACCTGCTCTCGCTTCAATGAAGCAAAGCAGATTGCTTTTTCACATGGGGAGCAGCATGTTAGCTGCTCCCCATGTGGAAAAGCAATGCCGGCTCCCGCAGGAGGCGGGGAGCCGGCTGGGACCGTGGGGGGATCGGGGACCCCCCACGGTCTCCAACAACAGCCCAGGCTCCGGGCGATGGGGTCCCCAGGGCCAGAGGTGGCCCGGGAGGGGGGACACGCGGCCCCACTCCCCCATTAAAGAAAAAATAAGAAAATAAAAAAAACAATGGTCGGCCCCGGGGGATGGGGTCCCCGGGGCCTTAAAGTGGCCAGAGGAGGGGGGCTACACAGCCCCCCTCCATAATTTATTTTTAAAAATAGGCCCATGCCCCGGGGGATGAGGTCCCGGGGCAAATTATGGCCTCGGGAGGGGGGCCACGCAGCCCCCTTCCCGATTTTTTTTTTCATATATAAAAATTGGGGTCAGGCCCTGGGGGATGGGGTCCCCAGGGCCAAAAAAATTGAAAAAGAAGGAGAAAAAAAAACGGGATCGGACCGGAGGCCACGCCCTGTGGTGCATTTTAAGTTGGGGAATTCATTCCTCTTCAATCGAGAGGTCCACTAGGGGCCAACTAGCCCACCAGGTACCTCCAGTAAGCGCCACGGAGCTGCGTTGCAGAGTGTTGTAAAAAGGGGCGTGGCCTCTGAACACCTCTCTGCAATGTAGCTCCCTGGCGCATACTGGAGGTACCTGGTGGGCAAGTTGGCCGCCAGGGGACCTCAGGATTCAAGGGGACTTAATCCCCCAACTTAAAACACGCCATGGGGCGCGTTTGCACACATATCACCTCAGGCCACGCCCCCTACCTTCACCACTGTGCAAACACGCCCTGTGGCGCGTTTTAAGTTGGTGAATTAATTCCTCTTCAATCCAGAGGTCCCCTGGGGGCCAACTAGCACACCAGGTACCTCCAAGAAGCGCCACAGAGCTGCGTTGCAGAGTGTTGTAAAAAGGGGCGTGGCCTCTGAACACCTCTCTGCAACACAGCTCGCTGACACATACTGGAGGTACCTGGTGGGCTAGTTGGCCCCCAGGGGACCGCAGGATTGAAGAGGAATTAATTCCCCAACTTAAAACGCGTCACAGGGCGTGTTTGCACACGTCACCTCAGGCCCCGCCCCCTTCCTTTACCATTGTACAAATATTCTTCTAAAATCAGCCGAACTACGAATTCCTATTTACTCACCTGTTATCAGGGGAGAACCCAGGGCTGCATCTTTTAGACCAGCACTGACCCTGAAAAGTAATTCTAAGCGTACTTACCAGTAACTTGTATTTCTTTCCATAGGAATCCATTGTGTGGTTTTCACCAGAAAAGTTTCTAAGTGTCCATTTTTGAAACATACAAATATTCCTCTAAAATCAGCCGAACTACAAATTACGATTTACTCACCTGCTATCAGGAGAGAACCCAGGGCTGCATCTTTTAGACCAGCACTGACCCTGAAAAGTAAATGTAAGCATACTTACCAGTAATTGTATTTCCTTCCATAGGAATCCATTGTGTGGTTTTCACCAGAAAAGTTTCTAAGTGTCCATTTTTGAAACGTACAAATATTCCCCTAAAATCAGCCGAACTACGAATTCCAATTTACTCACCTGTTATCAGGAGAGAACCCAGGGCTGCATCTTTTAGACCCGACTGACCCTGAAAAGTAATTCTAAGCGTAATTACCAGTAACTTGTATTTCTTTCCATAGGAATCCATTGTGTGGTTTTCAGCAGAAAAGTTTCTAAGTGTCCATTTTTGAAACGTACAAATATTCCTCTAAAATCAGCCGAACTACAAATTCCGATTTACTCACCTGTTATCAGGAGAGAATCCAGTGCTGCATCTTTTAGAACAGCACTGACCCTGAAAAGTAATTCTAAGCGTACTTACCAGTAACTTGTATTTCTTTCCATAGGAATCCATTGTGTGGTTTTCACCAGAAAAGTTTCTAAGTGTCCATTTTTGAAACGTACAAATATTCATCTAAAATCAGCCGAAGTACGAATTACGATTTACTCACCTGTTATCAGGAGAAAACCCAGGGCTGCATCTTTTAGACCACCACTGACCCTGAATGGTAATTCTAAGCATACTTACCAGTAACTTGTATTTCCTTCCTTAGGAATCCATTGTGTGGTTTTCACCAGAAAAGTTTCTAAGTGTCCATTTTTGAAACGTACAAATATTCATCTAAAATCAGCCGAACTAAGAATTACGATTTACTCACCTGTTATCAGGAGAAAACCCAGGGCTGCATCTTTTAGACCAGCACTGACCCTGAATGGTAATTCTAAGCATACTTACCAGTAACTTGTATTTCCTTCCATAGGAATCCATTGTGTGGTTTTCACCAGAAAAGTTTCTAAGTGTCCATTTTTGAAACGTACAAATATTCCTCTAAAATTAGCCGAACTATGAATTCCAATGTACTCACCTGTTCTCAGGAGAAAACCCAGGGCTGCATCTTTCAGACCAGCCCTGACCCTGAAAAGTAATTCTAAGCGTACTTACCAGTAACTTGTATTTCTTTCCATAGTAATCCATTGTGTGGTTTTCAGCAGCAAAGTTTCTAAGTGTCCATTTTTGAAACATATAAATATTCCTCTAAAATCAGCCGAACTACGAATTACGATTTACTTACCTGTTATCAGGAGAGAACCCAGGGTTGCATCTTTTAGACCATTTATTTTAAAGAACAAAGGTCCTTGGCATAGGAGGAGATAGTGTAAGCATTTCTACATAGACTACAATGAGCACTATGAGTAGTCTTCCAATGTCCAGCCGGACAAAGGAACATTTATTCAAATAAGATAAAAGGGGAATGAATGGAATACAGGAAACAACAGGGATGGCTAACGGCACAGTCCTGTACCGAGCATTGAAGTAAAGGGATAGAGAGAATAGACACAGGAAGGAAATAACAGGCAAGGAAATTGGTTGAAAAAAGAGCAAAAGGCGGCTTACATTTACATGATAATCTTACGTAAGCTCATACCAGCCAACAACACAATAGAATTTGCACAATGGTTAAATTGTGGTGTTTGCTAAACAAGTCGACGTTTCGATCCCTAGCTCTCAATACTATGGAATCATATTAGGCGGGGTCCGAAAAAATGTCGGACGGGTAGCCGGGATCGGCGAAGGCGCTTGGGTGAGGACACAGGGGGGGATCCAGCAGGCGCTGTAGAGTGCTGGAGCTGAGGGAGGCAATAGAAGTATTAGGGGGAAATCTGAGGCTGCCAATAAAGTGCCCTTTATTGGCAGTGAAAAGGATGGCAGGGAGGCGTATGCGGGTGACGAAGGGCGGTGTACCAAGAGAACAATGTATGTCGTACTGAGATAAACCAATAGCGAGGACAAGTGTGGTGGAAGGACAAGGGGCGGCGCGGTGATATTCGGAACATGCTCATGGGCAAATTAGGTGCTCTAGGAAGGTGAGCCGTGTAAAAATTCAACGGACGCGGCGCAGTGATTAATTGACTGCATGACAAAAAGCCGGGGTGCGCTGACCTGGCGAGCAGGTCGGCGGATGCCTGGAGCTCGTAGGGAAGCCCGCGAATGTCTCAAGAAGGATCTGAAGGAGGAAAAGGGGATGGGATGAGCCTGGTAATGAGGGTGGTCCGTAAGGCAATGGAAGCAGGACGGGTGTTTACCTTAGGCGGGGTCCGAAAAAATGTCGGACGGGTAGCCGGGATCGGCGAAGGCGCTTGGGTGAGGACACAGGGGGGGATCCAGCAGGCGTTGTAGAGTGCTGGAGCTGAGGGAGGCAATAGAAGTATTAGGGGGAAATCTGAGGCTGCCGAGTGCAGGGGCAGTCAAGGAATTGGGCTTACCTGGGAGGAAGGATAAGGGGCGCAGGAGGCCGGAGCGAATGTTCCTTTTAGCCTGAAAGAAGGACTTGGGGTGAGTTCGTGCAGCGGATTTGGCTGCGAACTGGCGCGGGACCGGAGCTAAAGGAAGGTGAATAAATGGTTAGAGGGGGCGAAAAACCCATAATTACGCTCTGACGGGTGGCGTGTAAAGCGTGGGCTTACCTCTTGGAGAGTCGCCGGGGGCCGGAGGAAGCAAGGATCTGCCGTTTCTTAGGGCGTAGTAGCAAGGGAACTGAGGGACGGCAGGTGTGTTAAGTAGGCGGCAGGACAGGGCATGAGGGTAGAAGAAATAGACGGAGGACTGTAGAAGGGATCAGGTCGGCAAGGGCAGTGGCCATGATGGAATGGGATACCACAGTGGCGGACATCTCATAACGGTGAAACTGAGGAAGGGTGATGAAAGGCTTTGTGCGCATGCTTTGGAGATAACGAAATGTAAGCTACATATTCACAATTAGAGAATTGCACTTCAGGCCATGAAAAACAGAAGCATATAAGTGGTGATCACAGTGTGTGTGAAAATAAGGGAAGGTAATAGACATGTCATCAACGGGATGCAATACAGTAGAAGGGGAAGAGAGTTGACAAAAAAATCCATAAATGAAAATCATGGATTCGCGGGCTTCCCTACGAGAGTCCAGGCATCCGCCGAGCTGCTCGCCAGGTCAGCGCACCCCGGCTTTTTGTCATGCAGTCAATTAATCACTGCGCCGCGTCCGTTGAATTTTTACACGGCTCACCCTCCTAAAGCACCTAATTTGCCCATGAGCATGTTCCGAATATCACCGCGCCGCCCCTTGTCCTTCCACCACACTTGTCGTCGCTATTGGTTTATCTCGGTACGACATACATTGTTCTCTTGGTACACCGCCCTTCGTCACCCGCATACGCCTCCCTGGCATCCTTTTCACTGCCAATAAAGGGCACTTTTCACATCCCTTGTTGCCCCCTCACCGTCGTTGACCCTAGGGGTCCTGCATCCACACTGTGCGCCACTGCACACAGCATCGTTGTCATTCTTGTCCGCATGTCTACCATCACGCTCACTTCACCCTAATTTTTCCTATTCACATGCTGAATTGTTCCACATCATCAAAACGGTTGTCGAATAGATATGCTCTAAGTTTGGTGGACCATATTTACTGTTTATTTATTATTTATTTATTTTTTTGTTTCCTGTCTCATAACTTTACAGGCTACTTGAAACTACTTATCAGGCAACAGTTCATATTCCAGTCCTGATGATGATCCCATAGTATTGAGAGCTAGGGATCAAAACGTCGACTTGTTTAGCAAACACCACAATTTAACCATTGTGTAAATTCTATTGTGTTGTTGGCTGGTATGAGCTTACGTAAGATTATCATGTAAATGTAAGCCGCCTTTTGCTCTTTTTTCAACCAATTTCCTTGCCTGTTATTTCCTTCCTGTTTCTATTCTCTCTATCCCTTTACTTCAATGCTCGGTACAGGACTGTGCCATTAGCCATCCCTGTTGTTTCCTGTGTTCCATTCATTCCCCTTTTATCTTATTTGAATAAATGTTCCTTTGTCCGGCTGGACATTGGAAGACTACTCATAGTGCTCATTGTAGTCTATGTAGAAATGCTTACACTATCTCCTCCTATGCCAAGGACCTTTGTTCTTTAAAATAAGCTATTACCCGAGGTCCTCAGGCTACCTGATCGGGTCCCCTTTTTTTTTTTCTCTACTGCATCTTTTAGACCAGCACTGACCCTGAAAAGTAAATGTAAGCATACTTACCAGTAACTTGTATTTCCTTCCATAGGAATCCATTGTGTGGTTTTCACCAGAAAAGTTTCTAAGTGTCCATTTTTTAAACGTACAAATATTCCTCTAAAATCAGCCGAACTACGAATTCCAATTTACTCACCTGTTGTCAGAAGAGAATCCAGTGCTGCATCTGTTAGCCCAGCACTGACCCTGAAAAGTAATTCTAAGCGTACTTACCAGTAACTTGTATTTCCTTCCATAGGAATCCATTGTGTGGTTTTCAGCAGAAAAGTTTCTAAGTGTCTATTTTCACAAACTAAAAATATTCCTAAAAAATCGTCTGTATGACTTAAACACATTCTTTCAACTGTTTACAGGAGATTTACCAGTGCTGGATCCAGGATCCACCACTGAGTAAGAAAAAGTAACGATAACACTACTTACCTGCTAAGTGAATTTTCTGCCATAGGATAACATTGGCGATTCTATGTGAAAAACAATTTGTGTCAACTTTTAAAATACAATAATATTCCTTAAAAATCACTACTGTAACCAAAACGCTTTTGCTCAACTGTTTACAGGAGATGTCCAAGGACTGAATCTAGGATCAAATCCTGTGGTTAGAAAAGTAATCCATAAAGTAACTAATTGCATTTGACTAGAAATTCACATTGAGCTCAATGTTGCATTGTGTTTGAAATTGAGTTGCCCATTGCAACAACTGTAACTACTGTACTTAAAAGTCTATTGCCTATTTGCAAAATATTTAAACTAAAGTAATTCATTCTGAGAAAGTATATTTTGTATTGTAATGTATAATGTAATTATAATGTAATTAAAAAAAATATCTAAAAGTAAATAGTTTAAAAAAGGAAGAAAATCAGTATAAAAAAAATCAGATAACAGTTAATACATTAAAAATTGTCATTTACAAAACCTTTGATATTCACTGAAAAAACCATAGGTTTCAGGCCGGATGTAGTTAGGAATTAGCATTTAAAAAACCTTTGAAATTTGCTGAAAAAACCATAGGTTTCAGGCCTGATATAGTTAGGAATTAGCATTTACAAAACCTTTGAAATTCACTGAAAAAACCATAGGTTTCAGGCCTGATATAGTTAGGAATTAGCATTAAAAAACCTTTAAAATTCACTGAAAAAACTATAGGTTTCAGGCCTTATATAGTTAGGAATTAGCATTTAAAAAACCTTAGAAATTCACTGAAAAAACAATGGGTTTTAGGGGTGTTGTAGTTAGCTGGACATTTCACTCGAACAAAACCATTGAAATTCCTCCGATGTAGTTAGTTGTACTAACTACATCTCGCGCACCCGCAATCCACTGCTGATGATGTCACATATTACATTATTCATGACATGGTCAGTGACATCACTGATGACATTTCAAATGACACTACTGATGACATCACTGATGACATCACCCATGTGACAATCAGATACACCTCACTTACACTAGTATAACCTTTCATCACTCACTGTAAAATAGAGAGTGCCAGATGTAAAACCATTGACACACCAATACAAGTTTCTAAACACCCACTCAGTGATTCCTAGATCTATAAACACATCTAATCACTTACCTATATATTCACTCATACATGCTGTCAATGATCAATAGAACACTATCAAATATACTTATACACCTTTATCGACATTACACAACAGCACACATCCTAATCACTTATGAAGTCATCTTACTCACTTATGCAAACAATGGATCATACTTAGTATACTTTTACTTAGCTATACACTTATAAAAACACCACTTCATCTATTCATATAGATAATAGCTCATACTTAGTGTGTTTTAAAATCACTATTACAACTATACAGTTATTCATACAGTCACTCATACAATCACTGAGTCTTATGTATACTTATTTATATACAACAACTGACACATACACTGGCTTTTATTTTTCTAGTTTGTTGGACATGTACCATTGAGACATATATTTGCTCATCGCCATCTGTCTTCTCTCTCGTATGCAGTGAATCATATACTTAGAACTGGAGTTCATGAATCACTTCTTTCTACGAAAGAATTTGTGGAGAAAGTTCAAGAAACAGATAAAAATTTAGAAGCACAGTTAATCAATTTGATGGCATGTCAACGTGGAACAAATGAGTATGGGTATCGTCGTCATGGAGAACTCAAGTGTATGTTACGGAGCTTAGGTACACCAACAGGGTTTGTCACACTTCGTTGTGCAGAGTATGCATGGGATGATTTGCTTGAGTTTTTAAGAGAAGCAAATTCTAATATAAAAAATGTTGAAATAAAGGCTCCTGGTGAACAGTGTTCATTGGATCCTGTAAATGTGTGCAGATATTTTAATCATAAGTTTCAAGGTATGATGTCTTTTATCTGTAATGAAAAGAATCCACCTCTTGGAGAAGTTACCGATTTCTTTTGGAGAAAAGAGTATCAAGCAAGAGGTGCACGTTATATACATATGCTAGTATGGATCAAGGACGCACCTAAATTTGGAAATGATTCTGATGAAACAGTATTGTCTTTCATCAAACAGTATGTGACATGTGAGATTCGAAGAGAAGGGGGAGATAGAAGCTTGAGACAGCAAGTTTTACGTTTCCGAAGTCACCGTTGTGGAAAGTATTGCAGAAGAAAATACAATTCTAAAGGAAAATTTTACACCAAATGTCGGTTTGATTTTCCCCATCCTATCATTTGTAAAGGAAGAGTAAATTCTTTTTTTTCTTCTGTGAGGCACACAATAACTCTGAAATCTCCAAAGAATACCTACAACTTAAAAAGAACAGAAGTGTCAAAGTATATCAATGACTACAATCCAGTCATTTTAAAAATGTGGAATGCGAACATGGACATCCAGTATGTTGCGGATAACTCAATTGCTGTTGCACATTATTTTACATCGTACATACCAAAATCTAAAAAAACAGAGATGAAACAAATGTGGGAAGAAATTGCACAAGAGAATAGTCTTAGCAAAAACTTGTACAGCTTTAGTTTGAAAATGCTTTCCCACCGAGAAATTGGAGCATATGAATGTTCAGACCGCTTGTGTTCTTCAAGTTTATATTCAAAGTCACAAGGAATCTTTTGGGTAAGTTTAGGTCTTGCCTGCAAACAAAATAGAGTGTTGAAATCATTGGAAGAAATTGAACAATTAGCAGCAAATGAGCCAGATAGTACAGACATTCTTAAAACTAATATGTTGGACACATACTATCCAAAAAGGAGTCAACATCTGGAACAGCTATGTCTGTATGAAGTACTTCAACATTACAGTTTCAAAAGAAATGTTAAAGAGAATTTAAAAGAAGGAAAGTTTGCAGTAGTTGGATGTCATGGTTGTTTAGTAAAACATGCAAAGGGTAATCTTATAAACCACAAGAAACTTAGTTGTGCAACTCCAGATAAGCGAGAATTTTACTATTTATCACTTCTGCAGCTGTTTAAACCATGGCATAGCGAAAGTGAATTACTTGGAGAGTTTGACTGCTACGAAGATTCTTTTAATGCCTGTAAAGATAGCATTCAATGTCCAATTTTTCCTACATATTTAAAAATGTTGCATGATGAAGTTGAACAGGAAAAGACTATTATAGCTGAAATAGCTCATGAAAGTTCTCAAGATAGTCAAAGTAGTGGTCCATGTAGTCAAGATCCTCTTGGACAACCAATGCTGGAAAATGAAGCAGCGATTGCTATGCATGAAGTCGAAATTGCAAGGCAACAAGCACATGAGGAGAATATAATATTGGAAAAGTAAATGTTGAACAGAAAGAAATATATGTGCAAGTGAGAGAACGGATAGAACATGGTTTGTTGCATGAAAAAAAAGAATGTCTGTGTTCATCTTTTAAACCTCTTCTGATGTACATCAGTGGTCAAGCTGGGACAGGAAAAAGTTTTTTTTTGTTTTTTTTTTTGAAACCGTTTATTACAAAATTAAAAAAATATACAGAGATGGGCCTACAACCTTCAGGCCGGCCGCTAGCAAGCAAGAGGAGCATTGGATACAAACAATAGCGCCCATGCCACGGCGAAGGGAAATGCACAGGAGTTAGAAGCGGTGGTAGCCACACCATCCGAGCACACATAACGGTTTCATTTTAATATAAATAACAACACAAGAACAAATCCACAAGGCAACCCACAATCGGAAACAGCAGCATGTGCTCCCCTAGCGGGGGGGACCCTACCAATCCATAGGAGTAGCAAGGGGGGAAAAGGGCAAGACTGGGATTAGGTGGACTCAGTGCCCGGGACCGGGGAGATAGACTGGCTAAGGGGATGGGGCCGGTGACGGATCGGGCAATAACGGCGGGGTACAGATTCCCCCGCGGTAGGCGTTCCAGGGGCCCCATACGTTCACCCATGTCCCAGGCTTACCTCTCGCAACATACACCACTTTTTCCCGAAACATGCACCAATCCATGTTATCCTTCCATGCCGAGACAGTCGGGGACCTCTGGGAACCCCACAGTTGAGCTATGTCGCGTTTGGCCACCATATATCCCAGAGTCACCCACCGCGTCTGTGGTACCGAGTAGTCGGTTGGCTCCCACACATTCAACAGGCATCTCCTCGCTTCGGGCAGCAGCGACACACGCGTAACCACCTCATGCACACCACGCCAGAATCGCTCCACCTCCGGGCATTCCCACAAAATATGGAAAAAGGTCCCCAAAGAACCACACCCACGCTTACACAGCCCGTCTACAGCATATCCCATACGCAGTAGCCTTGGCCCCGTGACATAGACCCTATGGAGTACCTTGAGCTGGACGAAGCGAAGGCGGGCCGGTATGGCCACCTCTTTCGGGGAGGCCACCGCCGATACCCAGTCCTCGTCCTCCAGCTCCAATCCATCGGCCACCCATGCCTCACGAAGGTTAGTCAGCAGTCCCGAGCGGTCATTGATAAGTTTTTTATAGATCAATGAAATCGTGCTGTCCGGTACATGTCCATCTAGCACTCTATCCTCCAGAGGGGAATACTCCGGGATGGAGGCAACGTCCGGGAATACGGAGCATAGCGCATGATGGATCTGCATATACCGAAAGTACTCCCTGTCCAGCAACTGGAATTCTGTCCGTAGCATCTCGAACGTTTTGAATCCCCCCCTCGTCCAGAGATCACCCACCCTGCTGATGCCTATCATGTCCCACTTTTCAAAGCCCTTCGAGGTCCACAGGGAGCCCAACTGCTCAGATGCGTATAGTGGTGACGCCCGGGTCAAACGACCTTTCCACCCCATCGCCACATTAGCCGCGTGCCACACTCGTACCATGACACGAGTGGGGCCCGTCAGACGTGCGTCAAGCGAACCGGAGTACAGCGCTCGGTTATAATCACCACCCGGCAGTAAAATCTTATCCATTTCAAAAGCCGGGTTTAGAGCGGGCCCGTACAGGCCGTGATTAATCGCAGCCAGCTGGGAGGCCCAATAATACCGTTTGATATCCGGGAGGGCGATCCCCCCCGTCATACCACGGGAGCGTCAGCTTCGCCAAGGCGATACGCGGTCTACCCTGCCAGAGCAGTCGGCGCTGCAAACTCTCCACCTCGCGAAAGTAGCGCGCCAGGACTACGTCCATTGTGTTCTGCAGAGCGTACAGGAAACGCGGCAGCGACATCATCTTAAACAATGCCGTCCGGCCGAGCGGCGAGAGCGGCAAGCGCCTCCAACGCGCAACATCCTCCTTCAGGCGCTGGAGGGGGGGAAGCAAGTTCTGACTATATCGGGCCTCCGCGTCCAGGGTAATGAAGACACCCAGGTACCGAAATCCCTGCGGGGCGATCTGGATAGGACAGCCCCGCGGAAGGATAGGGTCCTCCCGAGAGAGAACATAGACGCACGATTTAGCCCAGTTGATGATAAGGCCGGAGTTAAGACCAAATGAATGCAATACATCAACCAGCACTATCAGTGATTTACGTGGGGAAGCCAGGTACAGGAGGATATCGTCAGCATATAGAGATACGCGGTCCTCATACTCGGGGGTCCAGCGGAGACCACGAATAGAAGGTTCCCACTGCAGCCACTCCGCCAGGGGCTCCAAAGCGAGCGCGAAAAGGAGCGGCGATAACGGGCAGCCCTGCCGCGTGCCCCTGCCCAGCTCGAACGAGGCCGACACTCTACCGTTGACCACGACCTGCGCCAGCGGGCCAGAGTACAACAATTTTACCCAACTGATGAATCCTGGGCCAAACCCAAACTTCGCGAGCGTCGCCCAAATATAGGGCCATTCAAGCGTGTCAAACGCCATAGTGGCGTCCAAGGACGCCAAAATGGCCGGCTCTCGTATGAACGGGACACGTGCGAGCACCCCATGCAAACGCCGCAGGTTAAGCGCTGTATTGCGATGAGGGATGAAGCCGGACTGATCCTGGTGAATCAAGTCACACACTACGCCGACCAGCCGATTGGCCAACACCTTGGCGAGGATTTTGGGCTCTGCATTCAATAACAAAATAGGCCGATAGGATGTGACCCGGTCCCGTGGCCTCCCCTCCTTATGGATAACCACGATAGTAGCTAGACGCTGGTCTAGCGGGAGGGAACCCGCCGAGTGGGCCGCGAGGAACATAGCATGGAGATGTGGCGCCAGCGTATCCGGTCGCAACTTATACAACTCGATGGGAAGACCATTAGGGCCCATGGCCTTGCCGGAAGCGACCGATCGTATGGCGAGGGCAATTTCTTCGGAAGTTGGAGCAGCGTCCAACGACACTCTGTCCTCCTCCGAAAGGGAAGGCAGCGCGATATCCCTGAGCAGGGCGTGGGAATCCTCTTCAGAGCGGGAGGACACCGGGGAATACACCCCACGGAAATAGTCTGCAAAGCAGGCGACAATTTCTTCTGGTTCAGTGACACACACACCATTCTGTTTCTCAATCAACGGGACAACTCGACTCGCTCTCTCCTTTTTGTCCAACCATGCAATCAATTTACCAGCCTTGTCACCCACATCATACAATCTCCCCTGTTGCTCTCTACTGAGGCCCCTGGCCGCCTCCGTGACGAGGGCCTTATAAGCCGATTGCTTGAGTCGAAGAACATGTAATTTGTGATCCGTCACCCCATATTCTAGATCACCCTCCAACTCGGTTATCTCCGCTTCAATACGAGTCACCTCCTCCCGCTCGCGCCTCCGGGAATGGGAAATAAGGCCTCTCCCCTGAGTACCGTCTTGAACGCCTCCCACAGTGAGATCGCTGATGACACAGACCCCACATTCTCGTCAAAGTAGCGCTTAAGGGATTTAACCAGCTCTGCGCGAATGGTGGGGTCACGCAGGTACCAGGGATTAATCGGGACCACCCTACCCTCTCCCCTCGGAAGAATATCAAAGTGCAACAAGAGTGGAGAGTGGTCCGAAATACCCCGTGCCAAATGGCGCACCTCCCCTATCCTCCCAACGTGCTCCGCCGGAACCAGGACATAATCTAGCCGTGAGAGACTACCATGAGCCCCTGAATGGATGGTGTACTGCAGCTGCGTGGGATGTTTCAAACGCCAACAATCCACCAGCCCCAAGGTATCCAAGAGGCCAGACAACCAGGCCTGGGCACAGGGGAGATCCCTAGGGGGGTGACGATCCACAGTTCCGGAAACCACAGCATTAAAGTCCCCCCCCACCACTAGAATCCCCTCCGGAAGGCCAAGGAGGAGGCGCCCCAGATCCGCAAAGGTGGTCGTCTGCAGCCCCGGCAGGA
This sequence comes from Triturus cristatus, assembly GCF_964204655.1. Classification (NCBI taxonomy): domain Eukaryota; kingdom Metazoa; phylum Chordata; class Amphibia; order Caudata; family Salamandridae; genus Triturus; species Triturus cristatus. The sequence continues at coordinate 911,058,823 of NC_140588.1, forward strand.
CATAGACAGACACAAAAACGACCACTCTGCCCTCCATTCTACCCACCAAAACCGTGTAACGTCCCCTGTCGTCATGGTGCACCTCATCAATCTCCAACGGGAGCGAGTTCTTAACCATAATGCCTACACCCCTTGAACCAGACGTGAAGCCCGAATGGGCCACAAGGCGGTAGCCCCGTCTATTCATGGCACAAAAGGAGTTGCCAATGAGGTGTGTCTCCTGCAGAAAAACTATATCGGGCGAGATTCGCTTCAAGGACTGCAGGACCACACCTCGTTTTATCCTGTCCCCCAATCCATTAACATTCCAGGACAATAAGCTCAGTCCCCTACCCCCCATCATAAACAGAAGCCATCACTCGTCCCCCAGAGAGCACTTTAGAAATGATACAACGATGTTTTTGCCTTGTGGTAGAAACGAACAACACCCCACCCCAACCCACCCACCCCAACAAAACTCCCCCCTCCCTGCACCCCTGCATGAGCCCAGACAGCCCCCCCAACTTGCAGTGTGCCTGTCGCCCCTATATAGTGAAACTAGCTAGACCCCCTAGAGGAGGAAAGAGCACCCCTTCTAGACCCCACACAACCTCCAAAAGAGGGGAAAGAACAAAGACAGAATCTTTGGTCGAAAGTGGCATCATAATCGTCCAGAGTGAGGTCCAATATCCACCCCTCAGTCCCGATCCAGTGGGCCGTCTCCTCCCGCCGCCCCCCCCCCCACCATCCCGAGCACTACCCCCAGACAGAGTGTCCAGCCAGTCCCCGGCCGCCTCGGGACGATCAAAAAAGTGCGCGCGACCATCCACCTCTACCCGCAGCTTGGCAGGGAAGAGCATGGCGTATTTTAAGTTCATGTCCCGGAGCCGGCGCTTAACACCCAGGAAACTCAGTCTCTGTTTCTGGACCGCTTGAGTGAAATCGGGATAAAAGTTCACCTCCATATTTTCCAGCTTCATCGGCCCTTGCAGTCTGGAGGCTTGCAAGATCGCGTCCCTGTCCCGAAAGTTAAAAATCCGGGCAATGAGAGGCCGCGGAGGGGCTCCGACCTTCGGCCTTCCCCCGGGAACTCTGTGGGCCCTCTCCACTGCAAAGAATTTACTCAGTCCCCTAGGCTGGAGATGGGTAACGATCAGGTCCTCTACAAAAAGATCCGCCGCCGCTTCCTCCCGTCCCTCGGGTACTCCGATGATGCGGATGTTATTCCTCCGGGCCCGACTCTCGGAATCTTCCAGGTGCCGATCCATAAGCACACTCGCCTGACGAAGTTGACGCACCTCCGTTTGGAGGGCCGCCACCTCAGTCGTGAGGCACGACGCGGTGTGGGCCAAAGAATCGACCCGGTCGTTGGTTTTGGAGAGATCAGCCCTCACCAGGTTGACATCCACTAGGATCGCGTCGATTTTATGGGCTAAGGTGTCAAACCGCTGGCCCACCGAGGCCTTCATCTCAGCAATGGCGCCCATGACGTCTTGCAGAGTCAACTCTGTGGGCAAATCCGGGGCATCCGGAGGGCACTCAGAGGACTCGTGCGGTCCACCGGGAGATCCTTTCGGGAGGGTGTAGCGGTCCATGATGTTGGCCTGATGTGCGGTGCCACGCCGGGTCGACTTGGCCTTCAACCGATCGCCATCTTGTTTCGTGGCCATCGTCGCGGGTCTCACCCCCTCACCAGCCACGCAGTAAAAGGCAAGCAATCAAGGCCACGGGGTCCGGGGGGTCACCCCAGGACGGCGGAGCGGGCCACAGCAGGCAGGCAGGCTGGGTCACCCAGCGAGGCCACCCCAACACAAAGAGCGCCGCGATCCCACTTGCAAAGACGGCAAGGGGGCGCGAAAGTGAAAGTGAAAGTGCGGGGTACGCGACTCGCCAGGCCCAGCCCGCCGTTGTTGTTCACTTTGCCACCGGGTCGCCCCCAAACGCGAGTCCGGGGTCAGGAGCGAAGGAGGCCGCAAACTTCAATCGGTGCTCACTCCGGCACCCGAGGTCCGATTCGAGAACGGGAAACGGGTACCACCTCGGCTCAGGCTCACCGACACAGTCCCCTCAACCGATGCAGGATGAAGACAGGATAAACGAAGGAGGTCGCGGAGGTCCTCGGGAGCCTCGCACCTACGCGGCCATCTTGGTTGCGCGCTAGGCTCCTCCCCCGGTAAAAGTTTTTTAATTAAAGTTTTGACCAGTTATCTTCAAAAAACTACTGGTTCACATTTATGTTGTGTGGTAACAGCTCCAACTGGATTAGCTGCACACAATGTTAAAGGAGTTACATTGCATACATTATTGATGGTACCAGTGGAGCATGATAAGAAATTAGAATATCAGAAGTTGTCTGGAGAAGCTTCTTATGAAATGTCAAGAGTGCTGAAGAAAATTAAACTTTTAAATATTGATGAAGTGAGCATGGTCTCAAACCTAATGCTTGCTTTTGTACACTTAAGAATGCAACAGTTATTAAAAACAGATTACGACCTTCTCTTTGGGGGAAAACATTTAATTGTATTTGGAGATCTGCTACAACTAACCCCTGTAAAAGGAGAACCAGTGTTTAAAACTCTTCTACATGAAGACACTAAGAAATGTTTGGAAATGTGAATCTATGGTTACATTTTGAATATAAAGAACTCACTCAGAATATGCGACAAGCAAGACATGAAGATTATGGAAATATTCTAAAAGATGTAAGAATTGGTGTTCTAAGCAAACATGGTAAACAAGCTTTTCAAAGTCTTCTACTAAAGAACTTGTTTACAAATGAAAACACACCAGCAGAAGTAATGCACAAGAAAATGAAAGAAAAAAAGTCTATAGTTTGCTTAATGCCTACAAAGGAAGAGTGTTATACGTTTAATAGAGAGCTTATGAAATTGGAAAATCAAGAAATAGTTCACATTGAAGCTATTGATAAAATAGAACATCAAGGAATACCAATTGTTCTTTCAGAAAAACTACAGACTAAATTGGATTCTTTGGAAAAGTCTGTATCAAGTCATTTTAAAGTCTTTAGATATTCTTCGGCCTTGATCTCAGATGTGAAAAACTTTATTTGCCCGCCGTAGATTACTTTTAATTTGGCCGGATTGTTCAGGTATACCACTGCTTTCTTTTCTTGAAAGGGTTTAATCAACTGTCTGAGTCGCCACCTTCTTTCGACTGTGAAGTGGCAAAAGTCGGGGCGTACGAAATATGAAATAGAGTCCTTACTACGATGTTTATCGGGCGTAACTTTGTCAGATATAGCTTGTCGAAGTAAAAAATTTCCAAAATAGACTAGGATTGCACGTGGATATTTGCCTACGGCCGCTGTGGGTTTAAAGGTTAGGGGAACTCTATGAGCTCGCTGTATCTCATTGTTCCAATCCCAGGTTGAAAGTTCGGGGAGGGTGTCACGTAGCAGCTGTATGACAAAAGATCGACAGTCTGCTCCTTCTGCTTTTTCAGGCACACCAAGGATACGAAGGTTATTTCTTCGAAGCCGGTTTTCATAATCTTCCAGTTTCCACCTGATGTCCTGAAGGTCAGCTTCATGTGCACCCACTGGCTCATTTGTGGTAGCAGCTTCGGTTTCATTCAGCACAATCCGGTCTTCTATATCATTTAGTCTTTCAGTAAAGGCACCCATAGTTTTAGACAGCTTGCGAACAACGCCTTGAACTTTCTGTAGCGCAACTCGTGCCTTACGACTGTCTTTTGATGTCTCCTCCCGATGAGAAGCAATAGCTTGAAGTACAGTGTCCATAACTTGAGTCAGTGTAGCCCCGAAGCCCCATGGGAACCAGGCTGTTCACTTTCAGTGACTTGGACTGAAGATGAAGCTTGAAGCGTTATGTTCACATTCTGGTTTTGATTTTGATTTAGAGTCAAAGAGGTCAGACTATAGTCCCATGTCAGTTCATTTGTCCCTTGTTGGTCTCCCCTTTTCTTTTTAAGTATCGTCCGCCTTCTATCTCGTTTTTCTTTAGGGGGATTAGGATCTGATTCTGTACTTATATTTGAATCGAGGTCATTCTCATCTTCATCAGTCTCATCATCTGTAAGACCTGATAGGCTGATATCCTCTGAAAAGGAATAAAAATCAGTAATGTCCTTATCAGCTTCCAGTGTCTCAATAGGGTGAGTTGGCTGGTCGCTTATTACACCGCTAGGTATTTTTGCGCCTTCATTCCAGGTTGAATCTGCGCCCTCTGCCTCAATCACCTTGCCCTCATTCGTCGTTTGAAGCGTATTATTGCACTGCGCTCGATTTGAGTCAGTAGTTAGACCCGTGCTTGGGAGAGTGCTTGGGAGAGTGGTACTTGTTTTTGCATGCAGCGGCTTAGGCGGCACAGGTGTGTAATTGCAATCCTTGTTATTACTGTGTGCGCCGGGAGGTCCGATTAAGCCACTTGAGCCAGCGGTAATGTTGAAAGTTTGTGCCAAAGTCTCTGAAGGGTCTAATATCTCTGTGGCATTTGTGACAATATCTCTCAGCCCCCCCAGGGAAGCACTAATGCGGGGAGCAGAGGCAAAGGGAGAATGAGCCAATTGTCTTACCGCGTTAGCCGTAGTGTCAGACCCATCGGGAGTGAGAGCAGCCGCAGCCTCTTGCCTCTCCGTGTATTCCGGTGGATTCAAGTTGTACGCTGCCTCCGTCTGTTCTGTGATGAGCGTCGAGCCGTCCGACCCGTCCGATTTCTCAAGCTCACTTCCAGCTACAGGTACAGGTACAGGTACAGCAGTTGCTACGGCATTGGGTGCGAGCTGTTCCTTCGGCGAGAGTTGCTGTGCTGGGCTTCCATGAGGTCTCTGGCTAGCGGCGTACTGCATTAGTGAGATCACAGTGGGAACAGGAGCGGGGGCAGAACCAGAGGAAATTTTGCTGAGAGTCGAGGCTCTCAACGCCGACGTTTTCTTTGCTGAGACGCTGGGAGGATACTTGCTAGTCATATCTTGTTCGCGGAGAGCTTGACGCGTTGCCCTTGTCTTAGCCGCTGCAGCGTTCTTTGGGGCCATTGTGCCCTGGATGGCGGTTCGTTTGACTAGCTCTCTGCGCTCAGTACTGCCCCCGGGATACAGCGGTGAGGAGGAAGGCTGCGTACCTGGAGAGTGTGGAGAGGGGCGGTTACCAGTTAGTATCCGTAGTGCGGCATAACCGATGATCGAGGCGAGCAGTGAGAGCGGCGTTTTCAGGATCACATACCCAGAAGGTATGATTACATGTTCGGCAAATTCAGTAGGTTCAAAAGGCTGCATAGTTCGGACCGGGTATTAACACTTGGGATTCATTCTTCCGTTACGATTGTAGTGTCCATAGCTACATCCCCCGTAGAGCTGGTCAGGTGCTGCTACCGGCGTCTAGCCTGACGCCGCCATCTTGCTCTAAAGACTTTAAAATGACTTACCAAACTGTGTATTACGCTACAATAGCCTATGTCATAGAGAACCACTTGATCTTTTTTTTTCTTTTTTGGGCTGCATCCTCTGTTAGTCTTGGTCAGTCAATGCTAATCCATCCTCATAGACTCTTATGGAGTCTTGTTGCCTTTTTTGGGGGGGCGGCAGGATGGTGCACGGGGGGAGACGGGGGGAAGGGAGGGGGGGAGGGTAAAAATGCATGGTAAAATGAGCAGACGAACGAGTACTAAAGGAACTTTGAGAAACAGTCAAACTCTTTTTTTGATCTTTGAATACTGTCCAAAACTTAGAATAACAAAATGGGGAAGCTAAAAATAGGATGTTGGAATGTGGCCGGACTCAATGATAAGGGAAAGAGGGCTCAATTTACTCAATTAATGATTCAAAACGCATGGGATATTATATGTTTACAGGAAACCCATATTCCTATAGGAGAGATAAATCAAATAAAAATTCCAGGCTTTAATATTTTGGTTTCAACTACTCAAACCTCTAAAACGAGGGGAGTTACAATTTTAGCAAAAACAAGACTGGGTACCTCAACTCGTAAAAAAGCTGACCCCCTTGGTAGATGGGCCATTGTCCAACTTAATATAGGAATCACTATTTGTTCTATCTATGGTCCTAACCTCGACGACCCTATGCTATTCATCGAACTAGAACTAGAACTAGAACTTGCATCATGGGCAGGTACCTTAATTCTATGTGGCGACCTAAATCTAACGATAGGCCAACCACAATTCAATCACTACAACCAACCAACCTAATATACCCACAACGGCCGAAAACCCAGGGTATTTAGGGCTGTGCAAAATTTGATTCTCAGCCACAATCTTCGAGACATATGGCCTCTTAAGAACAGAACAGATCCCGGATATACATATTTTTCCTATCCTCATAGAAAATATGTACGTATAGATTACATTTTCACAACTATGGATATTGCTTCAAATGCCGTCATTTTAAAATCCCCTAAGACAATATCAGATCATAATGCACTCTGTATAATATTCGAGGCCCCCAGCTACAAGAAAGTTTATCGACAATGGACATTTGATCGTAAACTTCTTGTTAATCAAGAATACATAACTTATATTAGACAATGGACCAAAGAATTCTTTGACATCAACCAATATAGTGCATCTCGGTATAATGTATGGGATAGCTTTAAGGCCGCATTAAGGGGCGAGACTGCTACTTTTGTAGCTAGCCGCAAAAGAGAACGAGAAAATAGCTATACACAACTAACAAATAGGCTTACAGACCTAGAATATCTACACGCTGACCAGCTACATTACGGGGTTCAGGCTGAAGACACCCTTAGTAAGATCCTAGTGCTTAAAGCCGAGATTAATAATGACTTAACGCAAAAAGCAGCTGAAATTTTCCAAGCAAACCGAAACAAAATCTATGAGACTGGAGAAAATGTAGGAAGACACCTTGCCCTCAGAACTCGGCAATCACAGTCTCGCAATTCCATCCAAACCATTGAATATGGCGGGCAGAAATATACTACCCAAGAGGATATAGCCTCATGTTTTCATGACTATTACCAAAAACTATATCATAATGAAGATAAGCGGACAACTGCTGATACCAAGAAGTTCCTAGACGACTGGATCAGAGAGACAAACTTGGCTAGAATTATAGACGAGGACATAAAAAAAGAACTCGATAGTGAAATTTCCTTAACAGAAGTAGAGCTAGCTCTAGCCGAATTAGCGCTAGGAAAAGCAGCTGGACCAGATAAAATCCCCCTAGACCTCTATAAAATTCTGGGTAACCTAATTATTCCATATCTGCATGATCTTTTTCTCGGGATACAATGGCATGGCAAACCCCCCGAATCCTGGAAACAAACGAATATAGCCATATTTCTAAAAAAAGATAAACCGCCAGAATTAACAACTTCATACCGGCCAATATCATTGATCAACTCAGATTCAAAAACATATGCCAAGATTTTTGCTACTCGTCTTAATAGGATCGTTGAACATCTGGTCTCCCCCTGGCAACACGGCTTCATACCAAACAAGAGTACTACAGATCATACCCGCCGAGTTATCACCCTTTTTGACACCGTGGGAATAGGGGGCGGCCAGATGTCGATGATCCTATTAGACGCTGAGAAAGCCTTTGACCGGGTCTCTTGGCAGTTTCTCTGGGAAATATTAGCCACCAACAACATTGGACCTGTATTCATAAAATCTATTAAAGCTCTTTATGTTGACCCCACTGCAAGAGTAATGACTGGTGGCTGTGAGTCTAGCAATATAAACATTCAGAGAGGTACGCGACAAGGCTGTCCGTGCTCCCCATTATTATTTGCTTTATATATCAATCCTTTAATTCTCAAACTAATAACATCACCCGTGATTAAACCCATCAAAACAGGCATTTATAGCACCAAAGTTCTCGCATACGCCGACGACATAGCGGTTGTAACAACTAATCCTACACAGGCTATAACTGAAATTGAAGAAATCACACACTCTTTTGGACTACACTCTGGCTATTCATTAAACCAAGATAAAACCATGGTCATATGTACCGATAATACACCCTTTATAAGTCAATATAGAGTTAGTAATGCTAAATACCTAGGAGTCAACATCTCGCCAAAAATCAATGAAATTAATCAACTTAACTATGACCCTCTCATTAAAAAAATAAAAACAGACCTACTCAGAGTAAATAATCTTCATCTTTCCATAATTGGCAGAGGAAACTATGTTAAAATGACTATTCTACCCAAGATTTTATACTTGTTTCGAGCTATTCCTCTCCTCGCTTGTAATGATACAATGAAAACATTAGACAGAGTAATATCCTCGTTCATTTGGAATTACGGGAAGATTAGGAGAGCCCTTACTAAGCTAACATTACCACCCTCTAGAGGTGGCTTAGCAATTCCTAATTTAACATATTACTTATGGGCAACCATTTTACAACAAATGGCGGCTTTACTAACATCTTGTCCCAACAATTGTAACGACCAAGGGCAATCCCCACCATCCTTACCATCAATCTACGAGCTAATGATGGGTCGCCAAGCCAGAGGCCTGTTATTGAAACAAGTAGAACCTTCTTATTTTAAAAAGGTAAAATTTAAAGCCATCAAAGATGCCTATAAAACCTGGATTCGAATTATTAAAACACTGAAAATCTCAAAGTATACCAAATATACACCTCTATGGGATAGTGCAGTAATACCACTCTACCTTAACGATAATATAACGAGACGCTGGGAGACTTTAGGTATTACAACTATTGGCGACCTGCTAGATAGTGACGGCAAAACAACATTTGATAGAATATATGTCAAATATCAAATCCATCCTTCAGACTACTTAAAATTTATTCAAATTTATACAACTCTTAGACACACTGAACTATATGTGGATCTTAAGCCCATACCACTTTTAGATCCTATAGGTAAACAATCAACTAGAATCTGTAATATATATGATATCTTCATAAGAAACCACCCTGATGACCTTGAACATACAGAAACTCGGTGGGCTAACGAATTGAATAATGCCAATGTTGATATAGATATGAGTCTACAGTTATCATCCAAAGTCCTACTTGCTTCCAACCTTAAGGCCCAAATATACAAAACTATATTCAATCTGTACTATACACCCCTCAAATTATTTACCTGGGGTAAGATAACTCACGATAAATGCCCCAGATGTACACTTGGACCTGCTAACCTTATACATATGTTCTCGGAATGTCCCAAATTGGATCAGATTAAAAAAAGCATTACAGAGTATTGGGCCGAAATCTTTGGACATGAAATCAAAACATCAACCACTATGTATTTGTTAGGGTATGATGAGTCCCTAGGCTTTAACAATTCCGAAATTCCCGCCATCTACATCGGCACTGCTGTTTACAGAATTATTCTCGCAGCAAGGTGGAAAGATCCTGATGCTCCAACTTTCCAGGGATGGCTTAACAGACTATTAGCAATATACAAACAAGAACTTGCCATCTACAGAACTAGAGGTAAAAAATCACGGTCATATGGGGAGCAAATCTGGGCACCAATAGCAAATTGGTATGAGCAGCAAAGGGCCTAAATAAACCCTCAGTTAATATTTTACGGTCTACATATACAACTCTCTTGCTTTGACTTCTCCTACCTTAAAGAACCTTCTTCTTTTATTATTCTCTTCTTGTGTTAATGTTCTAAAGGAACTAAAGCTGAATTTATGATACGCTGACTTTATTGTTTGATCTTAATGTTATGCTTTACTGTCTCGAATCTTGCAATATATGTTATTTTGTATCTCTCGAATCTGCTCAAATAAAACATTTTCAAAAAAAAAAAAGGAAAAGTCTGTATCAAAAACTGCTGGTTTAGAAAAAAATGTAGATGTATGTTTAAACTGTCGGGGTAATTTTGAAGCGTAATCTGAATGTAGAAGAAGGTTTAGTGAATGGAGCAACGGGGAAAGTTGTTGATTTTGTGAAATATCAAAATAGAAATGAAATTGAATTTTTGAAAGTTAAATTTGATCAGATTGCAGAGGTAAGACAGATTGCGTGTTCTGCCACACGTTTTTTGCTTGTAAAAGACTTGTATGTTTGTAGAAAACAGTTTCCTTTCTGTTTAGCATATGCAATAACTATTCACAAATCACAAGGTTTAAGTGTAGATAATGCTTTGGTAAATGTTGGAAAAACTGTGTTTAAAGAGGGAGTGGTATATGTTGCCTTATCTCGAGTTAGAACGTTGTCTGGTTTGTATTTAATTGATTTTGATGAGAACAAGTTTAGTGCTGATGTTAATTGTGTAAGAGAATATAATCGTTTGAGAAGGCTTTATGCTCCCCATTTAGGTGAATATCATATTTATGAGAAACGTGTTGTGTGTTCAAAACGCAAATATGTTGAAGAGTTAACTATTGTTGAAAAGCAGAAAGAAAATCAACAGAAAAGAAAAGATGTAAAGAAGCAGAAAATACAAACAAGTGATGATGTTGTTGGATACCAATTAGAAAATGCTTCTGGTGTCAACTGCTATGGTAATGTCAATCTAAATGTTATATTTTATCTTGAAGATGTTTGTGGTGAAATGATGGAAAGTCAGGAAAAAACTTTATGTTCTGCACTCTACACTTTATTTCAAGAATTGAGAACTGATAGAAGTAAGATTCATTCTGCTTCTGGTATTCGCCAACTGTTGGATACATGTACTGGATCTTTAACGTTCAGTGCTAATATACAGCAAGATGCACAAGAATTTCTGATGGTTATGCTTGGAGTACTAGAAGATGAAGGAATTCAGATTGAGAGTTTATTTGGACTCAGTTACAAATGCGAACATAAATGTGAACAGTGTTCATTAACTTCAAGCACTATAGTTGACAGAGAACGATTTTTATATTTAACAATACCTGACTGCAAATCTGAATCATTTTCCAAATTAGTAAAAGAAGCTGATCATGAGATGATGTGTTCTCGTTGTAAATCAAGAATGCTGTCTGCATTATGCCTACACAGATATGGAAAATATTTGATTATAATGCTGCAACACTGTCGACCAAATGGAAGAAAAGAGGAAACCAAAATTAAAAATGTTGTTGCTAATCAAGTATCTATTTCTGGAAGAACTTTTGCAACAGTTGCTATTGTTTTCCATGCTGGAAGTACTACTACAAGTGGACATTATACAGCTTATTTAAAGTGTAATAATGGTTGGAGTCACTGTAATGATACACACTTGGAAATGAAACCGAGATTGTCTTATGAATTACCCAACTCATACTTAATTTTTCTGAAACAAAGATTTTAGATACACTATTCGGCTTTAATGGGAAGGTGTATAGATCTTTAAGGAATTCATACTGGGTGCTTTCAAAGCGAAATGTTTGATACATTATCTGGCGTATTAGGAAAATGTGCAGAGAAACTACGTAAGATCTTTAAGGAATTCATACTGGATGCTTTCAAAGCGAAATTTTTGATACATTAGCTGGTGTATTGGGAAAATTGTGCAGAGAAACTACGTAAGATCTTTAAGGAATTCATACTGGATGCTTTCAAAGCGAATTTTTTTAAATATTATCTGGCGTATTGGGAAAATGTGCAGAGAAACTACTTAAGATCTTGAAGGAATTCATAATGGATGCTTTCAAAGATACATTATCTGGCGTATTGGGTAAATTTGCAGACAATCTACGAAGTAAAGGTAAGCTTTGAACATTTGAAGTACTATTGGATGTGTTATTTGTGTTGATTTTGTATTATATTTGAGAGAATTAGGTTGTTTTTTTTTTAACAATCTAGTTGATTGTTTTTTTTTCCCCTGCTGTTTATGATGAAACTACACTGGCATCACTGTGAGTAGTGAAGTTAAGTAGTAGCTGATGACAGCAAAAAAAGGGGAGAAAAATTGTTATCTGAATGTTAAATTGTTGTTGTATTATTTAAAAACTCATTGTAATTTGTGAAATGTATTACGTTACATAGTACTTTTGCAGTTTATTTTATGTAGTTGAAAAGTTAGAAAAAATAGTATTAATGACAAATACACAATAATTGTTCGATATTTCAAAAACCTTTGAAATTCGTTGAAAAAACCATAGATTTCAGAGACGTTATACTTAGAAATTGGCATTTAAAAAACCTTCGAAATTCACTGAAAAAACCATAGGTTTTACAGACATTATAGTTAGGAATTAGCATTTAAAAAACCTTAGAAATTCACTGAAAAAACCATTGGTTTCAGGGACGTTATAGTTAGTTGGACATCTGACTCATATAAAACCAGAGAAATTCGCCTGTTATAGTTAGTGTAGCTAACTATAACTCACGTGCCCGCAATGCACTGCTGATGATGTCACATATTACATCACTCATGACATGGTCCGTGACATCACTGATGACATCACTGATGACATCTCAAATGTAGATGTATGTATGCCATTTGTGAATACAGAAAGTTGTAAAGTTAGGATTTTGTCTCAGTTTAGGAGTAGTTAAGTTAGGAATCCTGACTATACTATTCCTAAATGCCTTTTGTGAATACTGAAAGCCGTAAAGTTAGGATTTTGTCTCTGATTACTTTTGTGAATCTGGCCCATGCTGTATAAGTGCCTTGCAATGTATGGAAGACTGCATGTTTTTGAGATTGCTGCAGGCAATGCTGGTTTTATTATCAGTGAAATCAGCAATAAAAACTGACCCAGTAAATCATAAAACAGGCCCACAAATAGTGAAAAAAACGGCCCACACCCTGACTTGTCAGACCAGCCCTTTGGGAACTACATGATTGCCTTATAGGCAGGGCCACTGGAATTATGCGATTGTGCGGCCGCAGCATTTTTCGTATAATTATAAATTTGTCACATTTACCAAAAAATCATAATCTGCTGGATAATCTGCAGATTTTAACAAAAACGACTTGATTTCAGCTTAAACGGTTCAAAAGTTACTAAAAACTCAGTAACATGTTTGAGTGCAGTAGAAGGTCCTTTGCAAAGGCTGACTGGTCAACTTGTTGTTGCTTATTGCTATATTTAGGTGTTAAACTGGTACTAATGAGGTTCAACCAAGTTGTTGACAGTGTTGACAAGTGTAAAAATGACAAAATAATGAAGTAATACTATCACAAAATTTGCCTTTGCTTGCTGTATAATTTAGTCAACCATTGCACATAATTTGACTCCCCCTTGCCGCATAATTCTAGTGGCCCTGTCTATAGGCCAGTCTGACCCCACAGATGTGTAATAAAATAATTTCCGGTTATAAAACATTCTGCTCTGATGTAGCTACTGTCAGTAAAAATTATTTTATTATTTTTTGCCCTCTATATAGGAGACTAAGATTATGCTTGTTTAAGCCCTTTCGTATAGAATATGGCATAAAGAGTCATAGAGATGTCCTTTTTAAGTATGAAGAGATTGGCACCCATAAAGTGTATTTTTCATTGCTAGGCAGTGTGGTTAGTGTGTCATAACCCGTTTATGACTTGATATTTTTCATATTATGCTTGGGCCACTGGATGTATGCTTCAATGGAGGGTGAACATTTTTTGGCAAGATAGGGCACATTATGCAGCATAATGCAGCTGATTATGTGGCAGTAGTATGTCATACAACACCTAGTAAAATTGCCTGGGTAAAGTTTTTCCTGAAATCTTTAAATTATACAGTAGATGGATTATGTGGCAAATGACATAATTCAAGTGGCCCTCATTATACTTGACTCTATTCCTCAGTTTGATGCAATCTTTAATAGCAAGGGAACCCATTCCTGCCATACCAGTGAATGGTTGACTAGATGTGATACAGATAAACTAGAGAATAATAATGATGGACGAAGGCATCTGTCTATCTGTGTTTGTTATAGTGGCTATGTAAATGCACATTTTCGTTATCCTGACATTACTTTTTCCAAGTTTTAAGCTAAAGTTATTTTTAATTGATTTGTTTTACCACAGTTATGTATAAAGTTTTGAAACATATGCTGAAAGAGAAGATGTGATCATTTTAAGTGATTGTAATGTTGTATAAATGTAAATAAATTGTTTTAAATTATGTTTTGAATAAATCTACTTTTGACAGTGTGATGGAGCAACCACACCTTTAGGAAATCCGGCTGTAAGCACTCTTTTAGGGTACACATACCCATTTAAAAAGCACCCACAACCTCTGCCCTAGAGGCTGAGATGTACACTAGAATGGTAAAAAACTTTCCATTCGCCCTATCATGGAGGAGTGCTCGCCATATTTGTCCTTCCTCAGTCCATCTATGTATAAGCCTGTGCCTGCATGCCCCCTCTCAAGTCTGATGATATCAGTACAGTAAAACACCATGCAAACACTGCTACCTGTTTCCAAACTCACCTGATAAAAACTTCAAAACTGTTAAACCTCTTGAATTCCCAGAGTATAGAAGGAAAAAGGGAGTAATGTAAAGGTGAGTGGATGCCTAGTCCTCCCACCTCTCGCATCTCCTGCCTCATTTCCACATCAGGGCTTTGCAACCTTTCCATAAACCCTCGATGCAGGGAAACTGCCAGTGGACATGGTGTCAGTGGGCTATCCATTAGGGTAGGGCTCTCAGTGCATTGTCAGCCAACGTTGTTCCTGTCCAACTCTGTAACGTACATCCTGACTGTACTGAATAGGAAAATTCAGAAATGTCTCCCACATGCTGGGAGAACTTGCAAGGACATTCATTTTACACTTCTAGAAGAGGTTTATCAGTCTGCCACGTCAACATGGCATGTAGGCTTTCTGTTATTCCTTTTTTTCACTGAAGTGGCTAGTACCAGACTTAAAATAAGGCAGCCTGACAAACATCGTGGGTCTAGGAGTCTTTCTTTCATATAGTTGAAAATACATTTATGTATATAGATTTTGTATGAAGATTTTGTAGACCTGACGTTCTTGGTGAGCTATTCCCCAGACATGTCGCCTTCACTCCCCTACTTTTGCTGAACTTGTTTTTGTTGGCTTTAGGACTTTGTGGACTTAACCGCTGCTAACCAGTTGTTAATTTCTTGTGCCCTCTGCCTTAAACATGGTCAAATTGGTAGACACATAATTGATCCTAAGTCCCTAGTATATGGTACCACATGTACCCAAGGCCTGTACATTTAAATGCAACTAATGGGCTGTAAGACTCATTGTGTCACCCACTAAAGTATCACTGTAAACATGTCTCAGGCTGCCATGGCAGCCTGTATTGCAATTCTAAACTACCATTTCAACCTGGGAAAATAAACCTTTGGATAGGCCTAAACCTTTCTTTTTAATACTTATACATCACCCCTAAGTTAGGCTCTAAAGGTTCATATAGCAAGGTGCATGGTATTTAGATATTAGGACATGTGTATTTATGTTTTACATGTCTTGACACTGGGTTACCTTGTTACACTAAATAAGTGATAACTTGATTTTGGGAACAAATAGAGAAATACTTCTTGGATGTACTATGCATGCAGTAAGCTCTTTGTAACATTTGGTGTGCTTCCATCTTTGGTTTCGATGTCCTCAGATTATAGTCCGACACTATCAGGAGGAATCTCTGTCGTTAGATTGAGCCATTTTTTCAATCATCTTAAGTTGTATGTTGGAAAACACTTAATTGATCTGTTCACATTTCTGTAAATAATTAAGATAATTCAGATACTTTTAATCCCAGAGTGATGGGTTTGTCAAAGCCTGATATACACATGAGGCACAGCAAGCTGATCTTTATGTGGACATGATGAATAAAATAAGAGGGATCCTTCTCTACCATAGGATTGAGGCTGCTATGCGTATGACTAGTTAGAGAGCTGCACCAATACTCACCGACCACGCACGCAACCTGGGGTTCATCTTGGACTCATCAATGTCAATGACCCAGCATGACAATGCCATCTCCTCCTCCTGCTTCAACACCCTCCGCATGCTTCGCATAGATCTACACATGACACCCCACCGGAACCAGAAGGACGGTCACCCAGGCCCTCGTCACCAGCAGGCCGGACTACGGCAACACCCTCTACGCGGGAACCACGGTCAAACTTCAGAAGAGACTCCAACGCATACAGAACGCCTCTGCACGCCTCCTCCTCGACATCCCCTGCCACAGCCACATCACTGCCCACCTGAGGGACCTACAGTGGCTCCCCGTCAACAAGAGGATCACCTTCAAGCTCCTCAACCACGCCCACAAAGCACTCCATGATGCCGGACCAGCATACCTCAACAAACGACTCACCTTCTACACTCCCAACTGCCAGCTTCGCTCCGCTGACCTCGCCCTGGCCACCTTTCCACGCATCCACTGAACGACCACCGGCGGCAGATCCTTCTCCCACCTCGCAGCCAAGACATGGAACACCCGCTCCATTCACCTGCGACAGCCCCAGGACCTGCTGACCTTCAGGAGACTTCTCAAGACCTGGTTGTTTGAGCAGTAGCAGCTCCCCCCCCCAGTGCCTTGAGACCCTCACGGGTGAGTAGTGCGCTCTACAAATGATTGATTGATTGATTGAGCTGTAAAGAGGAGCACTGCCCCTTTGCTATGTTGCTTTGCTGGGTTGGCCTGCAGCTGCTACTTCTTCCAAAGATAGGACACAGACTTGAACTTTGCTGTGAACCTGCTTGAAGAAGAATCTCCAAGGACTTGTGTGTGTTTGCCTCCTGTTCTGAACTCTTAGGGACACATGGACTTCCCCTGCAGCCCACTGACCAGCGCTTGGACTCCTCTGTGGACTCCTGTATTCAAAAGGGGGCCAATTCAAGTTCCTGACGCTGAGAATTGTGTGGTTGGTGCTGCAAGCAAGAACAACTCTGATTCTGTCAGCCACACCACCAATGATGCCGTGACCTGCACCGAGGCCAGGGGCACCGCTCGTGAAGTGCACAATGTCCCACCTGCACTGCAGCTCAGACGCCATTCTACATCTGCAGGTGCCTGCAGTTATTGGCCTTCCTGGCGCAAGTGCTCACACTGGTGCCGTCACCTCCAGCGCCAGCATCACATTATTGCGAAGACGAGAACCGATGAGGGTGACTTCACAAACTCTTCGATGTCGCATTGCCTCACTGGAACTGACACCTTACCGGCCCCACTGCCTAACCTCCCCTGTCCTGGACTCAATGCCTCACCTCCTCATGGACTCGACACCTCGCCTCCCCCGTGGCAGAAAGGATACGGTTTTGCCTCAGCCATCAACGCCGCACCTCCACAAAGCTGTGCATCGCATGTTTACTCTGTTTCCAAGGTGCTGTTGTTTGGGGGGTCTGTGTGACTCCTTGCCCTACCCGCACACCTCGCGGTTGGCATTGTAACCTGGATGTGCCTGTCACAACATCGTAATAGCCCCAGGTGGGGCTATTTGTTTCTACAATTCTATTTTTGAAGTAGCCATTTTAAAAGTGATATCTCGATACATGTATGTTGGATTTTTGGTTTAGATAAAGATACTTTATTCTTGTAAATGGTTGTGGTGTCCATTTGTGGTGCTTCTACTGTGTTACTGTGTGTTTGGGTACAAACACTTTACACATTGCTTTTGGGATAAGCCTGTCTGCTTGTGCCAAGCTACCAAGCTACCAAGCGGATGAGTTGGGGTTATCTAAAGAGTGTAACTCCCTTACCCTGACTAGAAGGAAGGGTCCCTACTTGGACAAAGGTGCATACATCTGCCAACTAGAGACTCCCATTTTGTTTTTGTTTAAGAATTTTTTATTGAATTTTCAAGAGAAACAAAACACAAAAATACAAGAGGAATACAATCAATTAGGAAATCAAGATCATACTTACAAGTTATAGAAATCGATTACTAAGAACCAATATAAAAATCCCATAAAATTATCAAATCATAACGGAAAAGAAGAAAAGAAAAGAAAAAGAACTAAAGAGAAAGGGGAAAGAAAAGTAAAAGAAAGGTAAAGATCAAAGAAATAAAGAACAGGAATCATAAAATATAAATCATATAAAAGCAAATGTCCTAAGACCACATAAGATACCAGAGAAAAGAACCAAATTAGGGTAGAGGAGCATGTGAAGAAAGATAAGATGTAAAAGGTAACCAGAGTAGATCAGATTTAATTTTTTGAGAAAGGACAGAAGAAGAGACACTGGCAATCCGATGTTCATCGCAAATAAAATTCCACCACATTAATGAAGATATTTTTGAATTGTCTTTCCAAGAAGATAAAATGACTTTGAATGCCAATGCAATAAAAAGGTCAAACAATAAAGAAATAGAAGTGGAGTCATCCAAATCAGGTGAAGATGAACCTAAAAAAACATTATGAAATGACAAACTCAGATTAAAATTAAAAATGTTCATGCACGTTGACCAAACCGATTCCCAAAAAATCAAAACATTTGAACAATCATAAAGTAAATGTCTCAAAGTGCCGGTATGCTTAGAGCAAGACCAGCATAGTGGAGACGAGGAAGGGGAGAACCTGGAAATGCAAACAGGAGTAATAACAGTTCTATTATAAATAAAATACAAGGATTGAGTTATACGGGCAGCAGCAGAGATTTGAAATAACTTAGACCATAATTTATCCCAGACATCGATATTATTAATCGATGTTGTTAAATATAACCGAGAGACCTAAATCTCCTATTGAACTTGCTTGGGAAATAGACTTATGTCTATTTCCCAAGCAAGTTCAATAGGAGATTTAGGTCTCTCGGTTATATTTAACAACAATAGTTGATAAACAAGAGCGGCTTTAGGTTTATGCACAGGAAATAGAGTGTATAAAGGTGTTGGGGGAGTAAGGGATGGTGGGGTTGCAGGAGTATCAAAAGAAGCTAACTGTAATTGTATAGCAGCTGAAATTAAAAGATACTCAGTAAGAGAGGTATCAGGTAGCTGAAATTGTGTTTGCAAATCAAGGAAGGGAATAACAGAGTGTTGAAGGATTAATTGATGAACAGAAATAATACCCTTCTCCTTCCAGTGTTTGTAGTAGAATGATTTACCCTTATATTTAAGAAATTTATTATACCAAATAGTAGAAGATAGAAAGCATTGAAATAGAGTTAAACCCTTAATGAATGTATTATACAATAAGTTTTGGGAATATTTTATAATAGGGTTATTAGAGATGAAAGTACAATTAGACATATAAAGCACATTCTAAAAAGAAAAATCTTTTAGAGAGGAACGTTCAAAAACAATCCATCTCGGTATAGGGGTATCAGTAAAATCAAAGGATAAAGCAAAGGACTGTTTGATTATAAAGGCTGAGTGATACGCCTTAAAATCGGGAAAACGTACTCCACCTTCAGACTTAGAGCGTTTAAGTTTCATAAGGGAAATACGTGGGTGTTTCTTATTCCATAAGAATTTTACACAAATGGAATTAATTTGTGACAAATATGAAATGGGAATGCGAATAGGCAACATAGACAATATATAAAGGACATGAGGTACAATCATCATTTTTATCGTATTTAACCTCCCCCACCATGAAAGATAAAGTGGGGTCCAGGTAAGAAGCAAAGATTGAATTTTAGTAATTAATGCAGCAAATGTATATTTAATTGTGGCAGGTAGGGAGGAGTAGAACCAAATACCTAGGTATTTAATTTTCGTGAGGCACCATGTAAAATTAGTATCATTAAACATATATTGATAACATAACGAATTCAGGGGTAAAACCTCTGTCTTAGAGAGATTTAACTTATAACCGGAAATGCTGGAGTATAACCGAACCTCATCCAAGAAGGGGGGGAGGGATGTAAGAGGATTAGCCATATATACCAATACATCGTCAGCATATGCTGATAATTTAATTTCTAGAGAATTATATGTAAAGCCAGATATATGAGCATTAATCCGAATCCGCTCGAGAAAGGGTTCAAGGCAAAGAACAAATAACAAAGGAGAGAGAGGGCAGCCTTGATGCGTACCACGAGTCAACGAAAAAGATTTTGAAAAATGATTATTAACAAAAATACTGGCCCGTGGACAGGAGTATAATAATTTAACATAGGAAATGAAAGCTGGACCAAAACCAAACCATTGGAGGGTTCTAAACATAAATTGCCAATTAATACGGTCAAAAGCCTTTTCGGCATCTAGAGACAACGCTGCAAGAGGAGATTTAAATTTTTTTGCATGGAGATAACATTTGCAAACATTCGAGCATTATCTGCTGCTAATCTACCCTTAATAAAGCCAACTTGATCAGTCTTAACCAACAATGGAAGAAGACTCTCTAGACGAGTAGCAAGAATCTTTGCAAATATCTTACAATCATAGTTAATTAATGAAATGGGGCGATAGTTTTTGCACAGGGAATGATCTTTGTCAGGTTTGGGAATAATAATTATTAAAGCATCCATAAAAGAGCCAGAGGCCTTCGCATCATTAATAAAGGAATTAAACAGTGCCAGCAGCTTAGGAACAAAAATCGATGCAAATGTAGAATAAAATTCTACCGAAAAGCCATCCGGTCCAGGAGCCTTTGATTTTTTTAAGGATTTAATGGCATTAATAATCTCTTGGGCAGTAACCGCATTTTCCAATGAGTCAAATTCACTGGGTAAGGTTGGGGGAGAAGGAAGGCCAGAAAAAAAATATCTAAATTTTTATTCGAAGGATTCGTGTCATCAGAGTAAAGGGCCTCATAATAATCATGAAAGATATTAGCAATGTCATCATCTGAGGAAACCAAACGTTTGGTGGATTCATTTAAGATGGGACCAATATTTTATGTTCAGATTTGATCTTTAAATAGTTGGCTAACATCTCACCGGCTTTATTTTGGCCCCCATGATATTTAGATTTAATTTTAAGGAGGATGTTACAAGCTTCAACTGTCGCCAGTTTGTTGAGTTCAGATTTGGCCTTAATGAGCTCATGAAGTGCCGAGGGTGATTTGGAGGTAAAGTAATTATGTTCCAATAATTTAAGACGTTGTAGTAAAGCTAAATATTTATTCCGAGCAATTTTCTTTTTCTTAGACATATAAGAAATAGCAAAAGCCCGTAAGGAGGCCTTAAAATCATCCCAATTATACAAAACAGAGGTAGCTAAGGGATTATTAAACATGAAAAATTCCTTAACAAAGGAAGTAGCTTCTGTAATGAAAATGGGATCTAATAGTAAAACATTATTAAACTTCCAATGACTACATTTTTGAGAGCTTAATGAAAGATCCAAAGCAGTAAGGACTGGTGCATGGTCAGAGATGAAAATAGACCCAATCTCCGAGGATTGAATAGACGGGAGTAGGGATTTGCTGACTAGAATATAGTCAATCCTGGACCGTGTAAGGTGAACATTGGAAAAAAACTTGAACTCAAGAGAATCCGGGTTACATGTCTTCCAAACATCAAATAAACGACGAGAGGTAATGGCTGATTGAAAAGCCTTGTGGGATTTGTCTGGATGAAACTTGGACTTAGATTGTCTATCAGAAAAGGGGTCGATCCATTGGTTAAAATCCCCAGCAATAATAATATTAGGACAGTCAAAAGAAGACAGCAGAACCTTAATGCTATGCCAAAATTTGGGGTCAGGTTTAACCGGACCATAAATATTCAATAAGACCAAATCCTTGCCCTGCACAACAGCCCTGGCCATTACCCATCGTCCATCAGTATCATTTTGCGTAGCTACAATTTGCACAGACAAAGATTTATGAAATAATAGAGCAACACCCCCTTTCTTGCTAGAGGCAGGGGAGTAGACAACTTGATCTACCCATTGTCTTTTTAACTTAAGTGACTCCTCTTCAGTACAATGTGTTTCTTGAATGAAAGATATTTGAGAATTTAATTTGGATAAGTGAGAAAGTACCTTCTGTCTTTTGACGGGGTTGCCAAGACCACGAACATTCCAGGTGACAAAATTACACATAATGGAGGAGCGGAGGGGTACAATACGTGAGGAGATGAAACACTTCAGGGATACAGCTAGAAAAAAAGAAACACCAAAATTGATCAAAAAAATGATAAAAAAGTATACAGGAAAACAATACACAGTTCCAAAGGACATATACGATAAACAACACATTATCAAATGAGTAAAAGGACATGTAAGAGGATAAAACAACAAATCGAAGAGAGAAAGAGAGAATAGAAAAAGAAGTAAAAGAAGATAGATCAAGGAAAGATATCCAGATCTAAAAGACAACAACGAAAACAGATGCATGGGGCGTAACAGCACCTATGAGAGATGGAACGACAGAGAAAAAGGTAAGAATAGAAAACCAAGAAACAGCCATACTAAAAAAGAAAGGTAAAAGATTTGAGGACATTAAGGAAGAGACGGAGAGCCAGTTGCAGGGAGTGAAGATAGGTTTTGAAGAAACTCTTTCAGTTTAAGAGGGTCATCAAAAGAACGAGTGGAGCCCTCATGTGTGATTTTACACAAACAAGGATGGAGGATGCCATAACGAATATTCAACTGTCTCATTTGTGGACGAAGCGCCAGAAATTCCTTCCTTCTTGCATTGGTAGCATTAGACAAGTCTTGTGAAATAAAGATGTTGTGTCCTGACCAAGTAAGTTGACGTTTTGTTTTGGCAGCTGAAAGGACTCGCATTAGATCAGTAAATTCCAAAAACAACATGATAATACCTCTAGGTTTAGAAGCATTAGGTTGAAAACGACCAAGTCTATGGGCACGCTGAATATTTAATACAGGGTCAGGAGAAATGCCGAAGAGCTCAGACAGAAATTTCTTCAGCAAGAGAAGCAAATCAGGACCCTCAAGATTTTCGGGTAAACCATAAAGGCGCAGGTTGTTACGCTGGTTGCGATTTTCAAGGTCCTCAGTGTGAAGCTTAAGACGATGAATTTCCTGTTCCAAAAATGGAATTTTAGTAGAAATATCCTGAACATCACTAATACGCTGCTCCATATCGAACACCTTAGCTTCCATAGTAATCCATCTGTCCTCAATTAGCTGGAGCTTCTCATTAGTAGTAGCCATGAAAGATTTAACTCCCCTCACTTCATCCAAAATAGTGTCAAGAACAGGATTTGGAGAGGATAGAATGGGTGAGGGAGGGTCCTTCTTGGCTCTCTTGGGTTTGGTACCAGAAGAAACTGCTATAGCCGCATGTGAGGCTTCACTAGCCATCTTGAAATGATAGGACGGTCGAGAGGTGATTCTCAATAAGGACTTCCGTCTGCCCATCTGTCAGAAGAGAACACCACACTCCTCAACAAGCCTTCGGAGACCAAATCAATGAAAAAAAGCCAAAAAGAAAAAGATAATAGCATGTGCACGTGGAGAACTTCACCTTCCGTCAGCACTCTGGTGATATTATACACTTGTGAGCAAAACAACGTCACGACTAAAAATGACCAAACACCAAGAGGCTAGGAAGTGTGACAGAAATAAATCAGATTAAAGTAGGCACATATTAAATATAAGGAGCCAGAGAAAGGAGAAGAAAGTGCAACTGGCAACGCCTCTGAAGAGTCTCCGAAATTATGTTAAAAAATAACATGCTGCAACTTAAGCATGAGGTAATGAAGGTAAGAACATAATCACCATCAGCTGCGAGGCGTGGTATCAGGCAACAGTCATTCCTTATTTTGATGCAGCAAGTAATATGAAATACAAAATAGAAGAAAACGGTTGCAGCGCGTTCATAACCAGAAACGCCGGATTACCTCATAACAGGCAGCAATCTGCGAACGGTCAGCACAAAATGGCGGCCGCCGCTCGCATTCCACTGAGGTGAAGACACCGTCACAGTTATCGGGTCCGGAAAAGCAGAATCCAGGGTCGGAACGACTAAAAGCGCCGCACCGACCTTTCAGCGATCCAGACCCATCCTCGAGGGGCCCCCAGGGGTCAGATAGCAGGCTGAAATAAGCAGAATCTCTCCGCGTACGAGCGGAGCTCACAAACACGCCGCCATCTTCTTGCGGCGCGAGACCACGCCCCTCAGAGACTCCCATTTATAACAGAATAGATACATCGGGACCCACCAGGATATAGAGTATCTGAGGCGGAAGAGCCCCTCTAAATACAGGAATTCCAGGTCACCAGTCTGAAGGTGCAAAGTTTGGAACTGCAGGCTGATCATGGCAAATGAAGATTAAGGATAAAAAATATATTCCTGAGGCGATAGAAAACAGTAACACTGAGGACTTCATATCACATTGGCTACCCTAAAACATTGTCTTTGGAAAATTATCCATCTGCTTCATGTTAGTGGGAGCATATATGACACCAACATACACATGCCCATGGTGCTTCCTGAGAGGGATCCTAGGCTGTTTTCTCAATTCTACATCCATTGACATTATACTATGAGAAGCAATAAATACTATTGGGTCCAAACCAAATGCTACCATAAGCAGATTTGTGGACTACCATAAGCAGATTTGTGGACTACACCCTGATGGACAGGAACAACATTCCCTTGAAAAGGGAAAGATAGGGCTTTTTGGTTCAGACCTAAGTATATGTCTTATATTCTGCTAAGTGGAAAGTACTGGCTTAAAAATGGTCTTATTTATTTAATTGTTTCCAGTAGGCCTAGGACGGAAAACTGTGAGGCAGCTTTGAAGAATGCTGGAGACAACACCTTTGTGTTACACAACAGACGAATGAGGTGTGGATCAAAGACCATCAGAATTACTGTAGGAAAGTAGGTTATTAAACTGCGTGGGAAAGAGCCCTCAGTCTTGAAGTGAGCTGTCACTGCCAGTTCTGGATTACCAAATAGGCAAAGTAGGCACCCGCCTATAGGGCCCCACTCCTTTTAGGGGCTCCGACAGGCATCGCAATCGTACAAACCCATGTGCAATCAACGTTTCCAAATGTTATGACAGCGTTAAAATTTTATAGGTGTCTTAATGTCACGAACGCTACTGGTGAACGAACCTTCTCGAAGTGAAAACTACTGAAAGATTGTCATCAATCTTCAATGACACAAGAACAACTGAACTCACTTGTTATTATAACCACTGAATACGATTCCTTGCAAAGGGTAGACTTCCAAGAAATCCTGAAACATTTCACCACAAACAAATTGAGGAAGGGAAATGTTTAAAGTATTGTTGGTTTTAAAAAAAAAATAAAAAAAAGTTTGCTTAATAATATTAATAATTGTTAATGTTTCACTTAGTGTAATAAAATTGGTTTATTAAAATTGTTGGCTGGTAAAATGAAAAATGTATTAGGAGACAATTTACGAGGGGGACCCTGAAAGTTCGACTGCCTTCTGGGGCCTCCACAGCGTTTAATCCGGCACTGGTCCCTGCATTTCCTCAAGGGTCGAACAATCTGACCACTCTGAGTAAACTGGTTCTATGAAGTATCGCTGTCTTACCCTTAGCGGCTGGCCTCAGGCAGCCAGGCTTTCATCCGGTAAATACATCTGGTACATGGGACCAGGGCTCGAGTCGAGGTACCACGCGGGTGGACGGCGTCCCCCCACTTATTTTTCCAGGGAGCTCGATAACTGAAGCAAATGGAACCACACATTCACTCTTTGGCCTCTCTGGGGCGAGATCGGAGCTCATTCAGAACGCTGCTCACGCGCTGGCTTCTCTGATGCAATCGCATCTAAGGGGTGAGCGAGGGGAGGCAATTAATCTGATGGTGCAAGCCACCTTTCGTGACGTCACTTCCTGTCGTGACGTCAGCATCCCCCACTTCTTTATTTAGGACTTGTGCCCTGCATGGGACCACCTAAACAAAACAACGATGAAGCTAAAACATCAACAACGTACAATCTCTCACTGGTTGACTAAGTATGAATTGATTGTGACTAACAGGATCTCTGCCAACAGCGTGAATGCTTTCGTTAATGCCGCAGCTGAGCGCAGACAGACTATATATAAAATTCCCCAAAACAATTAAGCACAATAACTAAAATTCTGAACACAAGAATATTTTTTTCAAACTGAATAGCCGCTGAGCTGTGAAATTGCTTGTGATAGTACTTTCCGGAATGACGATTTTAATCTGTTTTATGAACAGTGAAGATGATTTTGGTTCCTGATGCAAAAATGATGCATTTCCTGGAAGGACGTGCTGTCTTTTAAGGTGTAAGTGGGAGATGTTGTTCCTTAACTGACGGACCCTATATCTTCACTTTGTACAGCTGCCCAACACCATTGAGCACTGACCGCTAACTTAGAGATGAGATAGGTCTGTCGACTTCACAAGAAAAGCCACTGCGATTTGTAATCGATGATACGTGGCTGAGTCCAGATGACATGTCTCGGATGGCGACGAGGCCAGAAGACACCAGAGGACCAGGGCACCACAAATGAGGAGAATACAACAGAAATATGGGTCTCCTCACAATGAGCGTCTATTAAACTCAAGAATGGCAGAATACAAGTGAGATAGTTTGACAGGAAAGGCCCTTTAGAGAGTCCGCACGCTCCATGTGAAATGTTCTTCTCTTATTCTTCTACACATCCAATGTTAATCACACTAAAGCTGCTTCTGGCTAGAAACGGTGTTACACCCCCCCAATAAATGTATTATTTAAAAGAATGTTGGGTACAAGAGCTTTCAGTCGGGTATGCTGAGGTGTCTTCCAGATTTCACCTGAGATTTTTAAATACACACACACTGTTTTGAGGGTCTAGAAACATGGTTATTTTTTTTACAAAATACAGTTTTTAAGTACCCCTAACAATCCACTCTCCTGTCCCTTTCCTCTGGTCCTTAAGCCTCCTCCTACGTTGCTTCTCAGATAATGGGTAACATGATATGCCAGGGTGATTGCTGGAGAATCTGAAGCTACACCCCTCACCCCTAGTCTTGCTGACCAAGCTACGCCCCTGCCAGCACACTGTTTTGAATAAGTCACAGCAGTTTATTGTCCTGCATAGTTTCAAGGATTAGGAGCCTGCTATGGCAATGAGCATTTTAGTTGCCCAGAAACCACCCTACTCTCTCAGCTGGGTGTGTAGGTATAAGGTACTAGAGCGAATTGTCTTTGGGTTCATGAAGCAGCTATGGATGCACTTACTTTATACACCGCAAATGGCTTCCATGGGTCCCGTGCTCTCCATGCCACTGGAATCAAGCTATCCTGGCTGAAGAGGGGTGAAACCCCGAAACCTGTCCTAGGATGCTTGTTTCCAGTCCAGGGAGGACCTGGCTTGCAGTACGGGCTGGACTGTTCCCATGAGGCACAGGGTCAAGACTGATTTGCATATGGCTGGGTTCAAACTGGAATGGCATGGTGAGCAAAAAAACGATGGATTTAGGTCCAGATCTCTGTACTGAGGTGAATGTATGACATTGTTCTGCATTCTGTCCATCAACTGTTGTTTTTGCTTTTGTCACCCCGAGTGGGACGGGTATGCCCAGACGTGGGTCCCTTGCTCTCCATGTCACTGGAATCAAGCTATCCTGGCTGAAGAGGGGTGAAACCCCGAAAACAGTCCTAGGATGCTTGCTTCCCGTCCAGGGAGGACCTGGCTTGGCAGTTCGGGCTGGACTGTTCCCATGAGGCACAGGGTCAAGACTGATTTGCATATGGCTGGGTTCAACCTGGAATGGCATTGTGAGCAAAAAAACGATGGATTTAGGCCCTGATCTCTGCACTGGGGTGAATGTATGACATTGTTCTGCATTCTGTCCATCAACTGTTGTTTTTGCATTTGTCACCCCGAGTGGGACGGGTATGCCCAGACGTGGGTCCCATGCTCTCCATGCCACTGGAATCAAGCTATCCTGGTTGAAGAGGGGTGAAACCCCGAAACCGGTCCTAGGATGCTTGTTTCCAGTCCAGGGAGAACCTGGCTTGGCAGTTCGGGCTGGACTGTTCCCATGAGGCACAGGATCAAGACTGATTTGCATATGGCTGGGTTCAAACTGGAATGGCATGGTGAGAGAAAAAAACCGATGGATTTAGGCCCAGATCTCTGTACTGGGGTGAATGTATGACATTGTTCTGCATTCTGTCCATCAACTGTTGTTTTTGCTTCTGGGACGTTGAGCAGTGCAAGTGATGCACAGCAGCCTCCTGCCACTAAGATCCTCTCGTGAAATGTCAATGGTCTAAGGAACAAAATCAAGCAGGGGTGGTGCTGTAGTATCTCAGCCGATATACAACTGATGTGGTTCTCCTTGAGGAGACACAACTATAAGGGAACTCCTACTGTGCACTACACAGAGGAGGCTACAAGATGGTGGCTCACACAGGATATATTAAGGGATCAAGGAGGTTGGCATTCTCTTACTTAAGACCCTCCAGTTTACTGTACAGAAGACATGGCCTGATTCCCAAGGAAGGTTCGTAGTTGTGATGGAAGAATGGGAGAGATCCACGATTAATACTGCAGCCTCTCAGATTTTTGTACACTGCTCCACACCCTCCCCAAGGGTGGGCTTTCCCTGGGGCGGGGAGTTCCCGACTTTAACTCGGTACACAATAAAGTTGTAGATCGCTGGCCCCCTAGCCAGGCCATATCACCGCTTAGGCCTTTGGTAAACTCTATGGAGGCCCAGGGTTTCATTGATGTGTGGAGGACCCTTAACCCTACAACATGACAATACACGTTCTACTCTGGGGCACACATGAGTCTTTCATGCATTGATTATATACTGACCACAGCTCATTAACTTCCTTGCTTTAGAGAGATTACACATCTTACTAGGGGCATTTCAGACCACTCCCCAATCTTTGCAATTTATGGACAGATGGTGTGCAGTGATTAATGGGCATGAAAGACAGGGGGTTGATTCTATAAGGATTTCAGAGGCCGGAATCAGTTCAATGACCTTATAAACACAAATTTGCCTCTGACACCATTAATCACACTATTTCTTTTCTCAACAATCCTATTTATTGACTGCGAGTTTCAATTTAATTTTTTCTTTTTGCACAATTATTTTAGAAAGAGAGAACACTTCATCATGTAGACTTACACCTATCTTTTACATAAAACGTATAAATGTCTTGTACACTTTTTTTGTGCAATTTCACATAAACTTATAGACATAGATTAAATACTTTAAACAAAAAGGAAATCTTACAATGCAATACATAAATGTCCAGTTGATTTCACTGTTATATATTGTGTTCTTTGCCCATGCTCACAAGCATACATTGGAAAAACTACTCAACCCATAAAAAAACGCATTTCTCAACACCGTTCGAGAATCAAGTGCAAGACTCCTAATGCACCAATGGTCACACATTGTATTGAAAAAAGACATGGACCAAATGAACTAAAATGGACAGTACTACGACATATCAAAGGAAAAAACATCGATGCTCTTCTATCCAAGAGAGAAGCAAAAACTATAATGTTTCTGGGGACAATAGAAAACGGTTTAAAAGAAATTACAGAATTATCGCACATTACATAAACAAAGGGTTCCAAATGAGCCCTCTTCCCCTCTGGTATTGAGATTTCAGGTCAGACCGTCATTTAAATCAGTATGTTTTTCTAAATGAGCTCAAAAAACGTTATTGTTCACCAACAGGCCAATACTATGAACATGCAGATAATCTGCTACACGATTGCAAACTATAAGTACTGGGTAAAGATAACGGAACGACGTGCAGACGTAGTCACGTTACATGTAACACAAACGGACCGAGTTATTACCCACTGCAAACCCCGAAGGCGGTTCCCCTAAACACATAAAGAAACAAAAAATAAGTTCCAAGGCAACGCGTATGGTACGGGACGAAGATGTAGTAACATCACAACTTATGACGTACGAACTAAGCAACCCCCGTGAACAAACGAAAATTATCATCAATTATAAAAGTTATACAGGCAATACAGATGAAAAAAACATGCCAAAATGAAAACACAGCATGGCATTGGAGAAGAACGTTGTACACCAATGAAAACCACCAGCTTCAGCAATTTCAACAAAGCCTCGATAAACAACAAGCGTCTCTATGGCAACGCTCACGGAATGACGTGGGACGAAGTCACGCCACCCGGAACACAAATGGACCAAACAAACTCCACGAACAAATGAAGGAAATTTCCAAACGCCGAGGACGCAGAACGAGCGATCACCGAGAAGAAGAGAGTCTGAAAATCTATTTCAGAATCAGCAAGGTATGAGGGAACATAATGAAATGCTTTCCGTTTAATAATACACACTGGTGTCACAAATAGAGGGAAATTCACCTCCGCGTGTACTATAAAGAGTAAAAAATGGTTGTTCCCAGCACAAACCCAAACTAACAAAGAAAGATGCAGATTCATCATAACTCGAACACAATCGGTTTTAAGACTAATCAGGTGGTGGCCCCAACGTGCGAGCACAAAAGACGGCAAGAGTAAAGAAGAACTAAATTTTCACTCCCTTAATTATATCGAACTTTGTTGCTTATATCCACAGAGAAACGAGCCATTGTACGCAAGAACAGAACCGAACAGACGCAAATATTGAATACCTTTTCCCCTCTATTCACCAGAGCGGGTAGGTTGTTAAAAATCAAGTTTTGACAGTCAAATACGAGCGTACATGTCACGATAAGACAAGGGAACCCCCGCCATAATAAACATATCTATTTTCATAGGCAAAAAGAAGTTGACAGTCTTGCAAACCATCAGAAACGTGGTACGTAAGTTCACTCTAATTTTATTATATTTATGAAGATCAAAAACGAGCGTACATTAAAACTAGGTACATTGTTATTCTTACAGGCAAAAGATGTCCTACCAGAATTTTTGTTAAGCCCTGAGGAAGACCTGATTGTAACGATATAGGTCCAACATACCATAGGTCGAAACGCGTCGGCAATAAATAAGCAGCGATTCAGAATACATCGGGAAAACTACGAGGCACCAGTGTTTCCCTCAGAGTAGGAATAATAACCAACTCATTGCTCTGACATCAAAAAGCACTTAGAAAAACATTTTTCTGACCCTGCTAAGGACCACAAGAAACGGTTAATGTTGAGCACCAAGGAAGTTAGGGTCCCTATAGTGAAATCAACTGTACATTTATGTATTGCATTGTACGATTTCCTTTTTGTTTAAAGTATTTAATTTATGTCTTTCATGTATGTCATGTTATAAGTTTATGTGAAATTGCACAAAAAAAGTGTACAAGACATTTATACGTTTTATGTAAAAGATAGGTGTAAGTCTACATGATGAAGTGTTCTCTCTTTCTAAAATAATTGTGCAAAAAGAAAAAATTAAATTGAAACTCGCAGTCAATAAATAGGATTGTTGAGAAACGAAATAGTGTGATTAATGGTGTCACAGGCAAATTTGTGTTTATAAGGTGCAGTGATTAATGGCGGGTGGTGGTGGGCCCTTGGTACCTCAAGATACCTAGTACCTGCGACAGCCTTTGTGTTGCAAAGGAGTCCTACTTTAAAGAAAATTAGTGCTACGTACTTTCGGCCCAGACATTATGGGAGGCATACAAAACTGTGATCTGGGGTCATGGCATAGCAATGATGGCTATACACAAGTAAGAAAAGAGAGCCTGTCTAGAGAAACTTGAGATTGAAATTGCTGTGCTGTGGTCCCATATTGTTGAGGGAAGTCAAAGTGACCTCAGCCACAGCTTAGCATTGAAGCAGAGGTAGTACGGAGATGTGGCAACGAAGGAGCCCAGGAGCTGCCACGGAGCTAAGCAACATCACCTGTACGAAGTAACTTCTGGCTTAGTTAGCTAGGAGGGAAGTGAAATCCCGATGGGTCCTCGAGGTGTTGAATGATGCTGGGGAGTATGTGAGGGATAGCGGAGGCGTGGCGGCATTGTTTGCCGATTACTACACTCGTATTTATGCCTCGGATCACACTGCTACCCTTGAGGAATCACCGAATTTTCTGAAAAACATTCAACTGCCATGCCTGTTGCAGGCTGAGGGAGAAGAAATGGATAAAGACCCGAGAGAGGAGGAGTTAGTGGACGCTATTAGGGCCCTCAAATCATGTAAAGCAGTGGGACCCTATGGACTTCCAATAGAGTTATATAAATTTGCCACTACCGAGTTGGCACTCCACCTCCTGCGCATGTTCCAGAAGAGCCGTAAGACTGGTCTATTATCATGGGAACAATGAGTGGCCACTATAGTGTAGATTCATAAGGAAGGTAAACCACATGACGAATGTGTCTCTTATAGGTTAAATGTGGAAGGTAAAATACTAGCCAAACTTTTAACCACGCGCCTGCTTTGGTGATTGACCCACTAGTTCATCCTGACTAGTACGGATTCATTCAAGGGAGGAGCACTGCACTGAATCTGTGTTGTTTACATGGGGTCTTGGGGCGAGCGGATCGGATAAAGGAAAGACACCACTGTACTATCACTGGATGAACGCATGGCCTTCGATACAGTGGAATGGCACTTTATTTATGCTGTGTTGGATTTGGCCCCTAGTTTTCTATCCTGGATTTAGCTCCTGAATTCAGACCCACTTGCCCAAGTGGTGGTGAATGGTGCTGTGTCCCCTCTGTTCTCGGTACGATTGGGCACAAGGCAGGGCTGCCCCCTTACCCCTTTATTCTTCGCCCTGGTCTTGGAACCATAGATGATGTCTATAAGATCAGATCCGTTGATTAGAGGCCTGGAATGGACTGTGGACTGGGAGGACAAAATCTCCTTCTACGCAGATGATACTCTACTGCTTGTGGCAAACCCTCCCAGGTCACTTAATAGGCTTATGCTGGGGTTTACAATATGCAGGAGGTACTCAGGATATGCAATTTATTGACACAATTCATTAATATATGTCCTTGCCAGTGTCAGCCCAGTGCTGCCAAAGACCTGTGAAGCCCGGGTGGTGGTTAGGGGATTTATATACTTGGGCATTTTTGTTACACTTGACCCTGGGGTATTTTATACTCACAATCTGGAGCCGCTGTTGAATAGGCTGAGAGTTGATGACCGACATTGGCGAGCCTTTTCACAGTCTCTTTCTGGGAGGGCAGCCCTGTTTAAGATGATGCCCTGCTCAGCTTTCTCTACGTGCTCCATAACTTACCGTACCCGGTACCCACATCCTACTTCCAGATCATTGAGGCTGAGATACGCAGCCTCATGTGGGTCGGGGGACCCCATATATTGCCCTCCAAAAACTGTCAGGGGACGTACTTTCCTTTCCTGAACTACAGAGAGAATACCAGTTGGATCCCACCGCAACCTTCTGATATTTGCAGGTCAGAAGTACACTTCGAAGGGAGATTCCTAGGGGGACCGACCTTCCAGAGTCTTCTCCACTTGAATATAGAGTATTGGGTCGATAAATGCCATGACAGACTATCTCACTTACCTATCGTTCATTGATTAGAAATGCCCTTTTTTCCCTGATTAAGCTTCATGTGAGTTGAGGGAATGGTCTGGGTGACTTGGAAGATGACAACTGGCAAGAAGCCTTGGCCTCCCCAAGAGAGGTGGCCATATGTTCTAGATTCAGACTGGTTCAGTTGAAAATACTGCATCAGCGCTACTATGCATGCTCTACCCTGGTTAAAATGGGCAAATCCGACCATGCTGGGTGCCCGAGGACCTGTGACCAAGAGGGTGGACTTTTCCATATGATATGTAGTTACCCCGTGCTTCAGGACTATTGGAAAGGGGTGCTTGACTGCCTCAGTGAGGTGGTGGAAGGTGCTCCGATATTTTCTGACAAATGTTCCTACTTAATGTGTGGGAGGAATGGACCTTACCGCATGGAACGGCTTTGGGTCACCTTGGGGCTAATGGTGGCCAAGCGAAATATAGCTTGTGTATGGAGGGCTGCATTGGGTCCAGGCTTGGGAGACTGGAAGAAAGACATTGACTGGTGCATGCTGGCGGATAGAGTGGTGTATGTGGGTAGGAGCTGCCCGAATAAGTAGAAAAAATATGGAGCGGTTGGAATGAATACAGTCGGGCCTGTATGAATACCTGACTGATACTGTGGATGCTGGAGTGGACTGATGTAATTAGTATGATAGGATGATTAGTATGATAATACTGGTACAAAAGGGGGTGGTGATGGACGGAGCATCAGAACCAATCAAACACTCACACCCAGTCAACAGATCTGGGTTTGATCCATCACCGTTCTTTAGCCCACTCTGCCACCCCAGTTCAGACATGGCCATATGCAAATCAGTCTGACCCTGTGCCTCTTGGGAACAGTCCAGCCCGAACTGCCAAGCCATGCCTTCCCTGGACCGGAAACTAGCTTCCTAGGACCGGTTTCTGGCATTTCAGCCCTCTTCAGCCAGGCTTGCTTGAATCCAGTGGCAAAGTGAGCAAGGGACTCACGTCTGAGCATACCCTGCCAACTTATGGCGAACAAAGCGGTACAAAAGGGGGTGGTGATGGACGGAGCATCAGAACCAATCAAACACTCACACCCAGTCAACAGATCTGGGTTTGATCCATCACCGTTATTTAGCCCACTCTGCCACCCCAGTTCAGACATGGCCATATGCAAATCAGTCTGACCCTGTGCCTCATGGGAACAGTCCAGTCCGAACTGCCAAGCAATGCCTTCCCTGGACCGGAAACAAGCTTCCTAGGACCGGTTTCTGGCATTTCAGCCGTCTTCAGCCAGGCTTGCTTGAATCCAGTGGCAAAGTGAGCAAGGGACTCACGTCTGAGCATACCCTGCCAACTTATGGCGAACAAAGCGGTACAAAAGGGGGTGGTGATGGACGGAGCATCAGAACCAATCAAACACTCACACCCAGTCAACAGATCTGGGTTTGAGCCATCACCGTTCTTTAGCCCACTCTGCCACCCCAGTTCAGACATGGCCATATGCAAATCAGTCTGACCCTGTGCCTCATGGGAACAGTCCAGCCCGAACTGCCAAGCCATCCTGGACCGGAAACAAGCTTCCTAGGACCGGTTTCTGGCATTTCAGCCATCTTCAGCCAGGCTTGCTTGAATCCAGTGGCAAAGTGAGCAAGGGACTCACACTGAGCATACCCTGCCAACTTATGGCGAACAAAGCGGTACAAAAGGGGATGGTGATGGACGGAGCATCAGAACCAATCAAACACTCACACCCAGTCAACAGATCTGGGTTTGACCCATCACCGTTCTTTAGCCCACTCTGCCACCCCAATTCAGGTATGGCCATATGCAAATCAGTCTGACCCTGTGCCTCATGGGAACAGTCCAGCCCGAACTGCCAAGCCATGCCTTCCCTGGACCGGAAACAAGCTTCCTAGGACCGGTTTCTGGCATTTCAGCCGTCTTTAGCCAGGGAAGGCATGGCTTGGCAGTTCGGGCTGGAATGTTCCCCTGAGGCACAGGGTCAGACTGATTTGCATATGGCCATGTCTGAACTGGGGTGGCAGAGTGGGCTAAAGAACGGTGATGGATCAAACCCAGATCTGTTGACTGGGTGTGAGTGTTTGATTGATTGGTTGCACAGTGCGGACAAGCATCCAGGACTGTGCAATCAGTGCGAACAGCATCTTGCACAGTGCACTACACAGTTTGCGAAGCTACGCGTAGCTAGAGTAGTGCGAAGTGCACTTTGCGTAGCTACGCGTAGCGCTACTTCGCAAACTACGCCCAGGGTTAGTTATTCCCCAAACACTGGGAGGCAATGAAGTTTGCCAAGGGGCCGGGGGTACATGAAAATGTATTCATTGCCTAGTTGTCAAAGGTCGCCCGGTGCTATTAGTTAAATGTGTGCAGATTTCATTAAGATATTAAGAGTACTTTACTCGCATCTATGAGAAAATCAACATTAACTAAACAAAAGGCCAAAATGCGTGTCAATTTTAACAGTGTTTTAGACAGCACTGGTTGCTTAGTTTCATTGCATTCATTTTTGTATTTACTCTTTTACACAGCATCCAAAGTAGGTTACCTAACCCCAAAGCCCCGAGTTGTTAAATGACCCATAGATGGGAGTGTTTTACAGTTGAGCAAATGTGTCCAAATGTTATTGTGGTAGTGCCATGGAATGATCAGCCAATGAGGTACTCGATGAGCAAGTATTTAACTACACGTTCAAAACGTACGGTATTGTGTCTGTTGTTTGTACACAACCATCTCTCTGAATGTGTTTATTAACACAGAGCTTTTTCTACCAGACAGTGCTCACAGAGGGGTGACTAAAGCACAGAACAAAATGTATTCATTTATCCTGAGTGTGAAGGCACCCGGAAGGCTTAGTTGCCAGCCCGGAGAGGCTAGGGATCCCAGCGCTTCTACAGACTATGCCGTGGTCCTCTGCATCAGCAGGGCACAGCACAGAATCTGCTGCTTCTGCTAAGAATAGGTGAGGGGGATGAGGTTGGGGCATGCGGGAGTTGCCGGCAGATTTCCAGGTTATTGAAAGTGATGATTCTGATGTGAGGCAATGGAGACTGACTTTGTCTGTTTGTCTGCACCAGTCTATTTCTCTACCATCTACCGGGCTCACTATCATGTACCCATTCATCTCTCTTTGTTAGAGGCTGCGCGAGCCAATATATTAATTAACAGGTAGAGCCAGGCGGAGACGAGCCAAGCGTAAACGAGCCAGTGGGCCAGCTGTAAAAATGATCGCATGTTAATCATACAGTAAACATGATGTAAATGTGCGATAATGTCTCTTCAGAAATCAAAAAAGTGCATTTATTTAGCGCGTCACTTCAGTACACAAGATTATAGCACTGAATTAGAGGAAGTTATTAAAAGTGCTAGTTTTAAGCATGAGGTAAAACACTGCCGTTCCTCCCACTCGACAACAATGCCATTTGTGAACTAAGAGGCGTCAGTTGCCATGCATACCCCGAATGTTACCTAGAGTCTTATTATATTTAGAGTAACATTAAAATCTAGTTCATTAAACACGAGAAGTTTTTGTACAGCACGCATCTTGAACTCGCATATTTCAATGTGGCAATAATAAAGATGAAAACGGAAGTGCCGTCAGGCAAGAAAACATGAACGAGAGTGGGGGGCGCGGGGTAGGGGGAGAAGTCACAGACTGAGGGATGGGGCGGTGGGGTGGGGAGACAGGGAATAAAATAGTGTTAGGAGTAAAGGGGCCTGTAGCTGTGGAAGGATACAAATGATGAATGAGGAGGGACTAACAAGCCTCAAACCAATCGGAAGGCAGCATTTAAGACAAAAGCCAATGGGCAGAGAGTGGGCGGAGCTTCCACGAAGCTTCCACCCTACAGTATATACTGCATGTCTCGCAAAGCGATGGCAGTGCATTCGCACTGCAACGCTAGGCAAGACCTATAAAAAATAGTGCCAGGAGTAAAGGGGCCAATAGCCGTGGAAGGATACAAATTATGAATGAGGAGGGACTAACAAGCCTCAAACCAATCGGAAGGCAGCATTTAAGACAAAAGCCAATGGGCAGAGAGTGGGCGGAGCTTCCATGAAGCTTCCACACTACAGTATATACTGCATACCTCGCAAAGAGATGGTAGCGCATTTGCGCTGCATCGCTAGGCGAGACCTAAAAAGCAACCCAAGAAAGTAATTTGGACCCCAGAGTGTCAGAAGGCCTTTGACACTCTGAAGATGCTATGTGTTCAGCATCAGTGGGCACCTGACTGAACAAAGAAATTTGTAGTTCAGACAGATGCATCAGAACAAGGGATTCGGGCTGTGTCAGCACAAGTAAATGAGGAGGGCCTAGAGCCAGTTGCCTTCGTTAGCAGGTGACTGCTCCCCAGAGAGCAAAGATGGAGTGCCATTGAGAGGAAAGCCTTTGCTGTCATCTGGTCCCTGAAGAAGCTGAGACCATACCTATTTGGTATTCACTTTTATGTTCAAACTGACCACAGACCTCTAAGATGGCTCATGCAGATGAGGGTGAAGAATCCTAAACTGCTGAGTTGGCCCATTTCCCTGCAGGGGACCGACTTCACAGTGAAACACAGATCTGGGATTGCCCATGCCACTGCAGAATGACTTTACAGATTTTTCTATTGAATTGATGATGACAAACAGGGTGTAGCTTAGTTACCCATCACCTTTCATCTGGGGGGCCTGTGTGAGAATACCATCCTTTTTGTTATGATCACCCCTGTTTTTTGACTGATACTGTTGGTTACTGATTCTGATTGTGCCCTGGGCTCTGCCAACCGGGACCAAAGCTCGAACCAGGGTTAGGGCCAGTGGTCTCTTTAACCCCTTGCATGCCCGCCCCTTTCCCCGCCCAGTGCCGCGCCTTCCATTAGCGGGCGGAGTTCATGACGAGCTGGACTCGTCATGGGCACAGCGCCACCGCAGCCCATGACGAGTCCAGCTCGTCATGGGCACTGAAGGGGTTAAAAGGTATATGGTAATTAGGTGTAATTACAATTGGTATGACAACCTACCTGTTCGCCCCTAGTATATGGTAGGGCATGTAGGTTTAGAAGCCCAGCAGATTTAATGCACGTAAGTGTGCACGGCTGTGTGGCCTGCTATCATTTAAAAAAGTCAGCCCTGCCTTGCAGGCTGCTTTTAGACTGAACTTATATGCAAATTCGACTTTGGAAACTGAGGTACTTTTAAAGTCTTAAACTACCTTATTTTTAATAGTTAAGCTGAAATAAAGCCTAACTATTGACAGGAGTGAGATAAAATAATAATTCAAAGTGTCTAAATAATAGTTAGAATAAATCCAACAACTTCCAAGGTTAGATTTATTACAACTATAACAGAAAAGAAGTTATAGAACTGGCTTTTCTGATGCGCCTAAATCCAGCTCTAGAGTAGTGTCTCCTGATTGACCAGCCTTTGACACGATGAGCCAAGCTGCTCTGATGATTTGTGAAGTGACCTGAAAGGAAACAAAGAGACATCTGGTGGGAGGAGATCTGCAAGCTACAGGGCAAAAGGCAGGAAGGGGGCTGGGTGTCCAAACTGCCCTTAAAATATGGAAACACACTTAGGACAGGACACAGGCCTACCGCTCCATCGCCGTCAGCTTGAAACTTAGACTTTGTCTAGCGTTACCAGATGTCCCAAGTTAGCGCTTTTGGCTTTGAAGCACTAGAAACCATTTAATCTTTAAAAATTCATATCTAAGGTTTCCTACATTGGATTGTTGTCATTTTGGTGTCATTTTATTCATACAAATATATTGCATGTTTATAAAGTAGTGGTGGATTTTTATTGTGTGTTGTGTCTTACTTATTTAATGTATTTGTTGTTTTTAAATGCTTTACACACCTGTCTTCTATGTTAAGCATGCCTGCTCGCAGTCAGCTATCAAGGGTAGAGGAAGGGAATCATTTATTGAGACCTTGACTGGACCCTATATTGTGACTGTCACCTTATTACTATTGGCAGAAAAGCACCCTTCGCTTAGGCAGTAAAATGACAACTTTCTAAAAGCATAATTTTCAAAATAGTAATATAAGATCAGCCTGTACTATTAAGTTGGATATTAAATTACATTTAAAATGAGTCCTTGAATCATTTATCTAGCTGCTCCCCAAATGAACTTAAACATTATATATTTGTATAATGCAACCCAGGGTTTTCCTATGGGAGAGCCAGCCTTGCTACATTGAAGAATGACTTTGGTGGTTTGTCACTGCTAGGACAAGTAAAACATTAAAAATACATGTCCTATTTTTTTTTAATATAACTCACCCTTATCTAAGAGTATTTAGGACTTACCTTAGGGGTAACATATAAATACAAAAAAGGAAGGTTTGGGTTTGCAAAAGGTTTATTTTGCTAGGTCAAAATAGCAGTTTAAAAGTGCTGGGGCAGGCGTAGAGACATGTTTTAGAGTGCTCCTTTAGTGGTTGGCACAATGAGTGCTGCAGCCTACTTCTAGCATTTAATTTAGAGGCCCTGGCTATATGTAGTACCATATACTAGGGACTTATTAATAAATGACGTGCCAATTAGATGTATGCCAATTTTACCATTGGTTAGACTGGTTAGCCAATGTTCCCATGTTTAACAGGGACAGCAGAAGCACTTTACCACTGGTTAGCAGGAGTAAAGTGTGCAGAGTTCTGTGGCCAACAAAATTGGGTTCAGTTAAAGAAAGCTAAAATCTGTGGGAATACCATGCACAAGGGTGTGAAATTGAATAACATATCTACTTGTGCAAGGGACAAATTGCTTCATAAATAAACTTGTCCTGTAAAAAAATCCACTTGTTCCTTTGGTGCCACGTACTGTGGAAACAAATTATGACAACAGTCTCATTGTATAAGAGCATTGATAATACTCTCTCTGATCTTTCCAGGCCTCATACTATAGTAGAGACTGAATACTAGCAATTCCCTTATTTTGACGTGTTTCTGCAGATTAACATACTGAGGCTGGAGGTAGCAGCAGGCTATAGTTTCAGGGATGAAATGCCCTTTTGAGTTTGTGCAAGCCTACTAACTTGCATGTTTTAGGGGTTTTTACCAGATCTTTGTCAAACTGAGAAAGGTTGGAAATATTCTTCTGACGAGGGCAGAAGTAAAACTTCTTCCAGGGTTCAGAAAAAGTGAACTTGTAAACTCTCAACAGAGTTTGCGCCTAATCGAATCTACACATGC
The DNA here is from genome assembly GCF_964204655.1 of Triturus cristatus. Lineage (NCBI taxonomy): Eukaryota > Metazoa > Chordata > Amphibia > Caudata > Salamandridae > Triturus > Triturus cristatus. The sequence continues at coordinate 911,099,081 of NC_140588.1, forward strand.
ATATTTCCTTGTGTTAAAATGTATTTCAGAGATATTTTCTAGGAGTACGATTTCCTGGTCTACTTCTGTAAATTCTTGTGACTTCATGAAAGCTATAAATCTGCAGTAATGCAAGGACATATGCAATGGGTGCACTTTTGTGACTTCCTTTAAAAATAGGGACTCTGATTAGGTCTGGTGTTAGTATAGACCTTTTGCTTCAATGAAAAGTTTAGCTTTCTATCTTTCTATTGCTGGATTCATCGTGAGTGACAGCATTCTCCTCTTTCACAAGGAACATATGGGCACATTATGTAAGTAAATTACTTTATTGTATAATTGCTTTTAATTCAATGCAATATTCATAAAACCATTGGATCAAATTTAGTTTTTTTAAATGACTTCAGCATTTTGCTTTGTGATTAGTTTAAATTAATGTATGGCCTGACCTGCACAGTCTCTTGGGTGCAGGAACTATAAAATATCCAAACTATTTGTTAAAATCTGAAATTGGGTTTCTGATTGGCAGGGTATGCACCCTGTTCAAGCAGGAATCACAATCCCGGTCAGGGAAAGTCAGAAACACACTTTAAATTACCCTGTGGTCATCCTCTGGTGGCTTGGCACAGAGCATGCAGGCTTAATGTAAGAGGCAATGTGTAAAGTATTTGTGCAACACTTCAAACAGTAACACAGTGAAAACACTACAAAAAGACTCTACACCAGTTTAGAAAAATATATTATGATTTTATAAATAAAATAAGAGTAAAACGACAAAAAGCCAATGAGTACAAGTCGACGAGAATGAATGAATGAAGGATATTTAAATAGCACAACGAATCCAGGAGTGTCCCGGCGCTTAAGCATCAGCATCAGGACCATACAGAGAGCAGAACCTAGCATTCCCCCCTACACTTACTACTGAATAGGTCTGCTTTCAGCACTTTTTTAAGCTGCCTTCCTCAATCATTAATCTCAGATGTCTAGGCAAGTAGTTCCACAGGACCATGGCCAAATCTGTGAGCCTTGGTTCTTTCATTCAGATAAGACAGGCCCCTTTCTTGGAGGACTTGGCTTGTCAGGGTTAATGCTTTGAACATTACATGCTTGCGCACTGGAAGCCAGTGAAGCTTCTAGTGAAAAAGCAATACAGGTAAATGCCTTGGTAGCTTGTACAGTAAGTGAACCACCATATTTTGCAGTACCTGTAGATGCTGGATTAAACATTCTGGGATACAGATGTATAAACCATTGACATAATCTAGCCATTATAATATCAGTGCCCTAACCAATGTTGCCTGTTCTTCCTGAGGGATCAGGTGCAACAAGTTTCTGAACAGGTGAAGAATCAAAATACAGAATGTCATCACCAATGAGATCTGGGCATTAAAGCAGGAGATTCTAATCGAACAGAACGCCCAGGTTTCTGGCCACCTCCGTGGGGGTAGTGGAGGTGGAACCTTAGTCAGGCGGGCTCCTGTCCATACCGGTAGGGGGTTAGGCCCAAACAACAGGACCTCTGTCTTTTCCGGGATACACTGAAGTTTGTTCTTCCTGAGCCACTCAAGAAGTGCTTTAAGCAGAGCACAAAGGTTTAATTGGTGCTGACTGAATCTCCTTCTTAGGTTAGGAGCTCTTTATCACTCGCATAAGAAATAATCTTAATGCCGAATGATTCCACCAAGTTTGCCAGAGAGGACAAGTAAATGTTGAATAGGGTATGGCTGAGGGCAGAACCCTGGGGCACCCCCCCCCCACATCAACTGTTTGACTTTTGGAAGAATATGGCTTCATCCATACAACCTGCTCTTTTTCCTCTAGAAAAGATCCCAACCATCCAAGGGCCCCTCCCAAATGCTATAGTCTCGTAAACAAGGTGCTGTGTTCCACAATGTCACAAGCTGCTGACAGGTCCAACAACACCAATGCAACATTGAGACCGGCATCCAAACTCAACTTAATCACTTTAGCAATTTCTAGCAATGCTATCTCAGTGCTGTGTCGAGTGTGAAAGCCAGACTGGAATGGGTGCAGCAGCTTGATATGGCAAGAAATCTTTTGAGTCGGTGATTTATGCATTTTTCCAAACTTTTAGCGTCTGCCTTTTTAAGGAGAGTGACAACATTTTCTCTCTTTCAGGCATCAGGAATAACTCCCTACTGAAGTGAAACAGAGAACAGCTCTTGATAAATTGGGACAATATTGTCAGCAACAGCCAACAAAATATGCAGAGGAAATGGGTCTTCAGGTGAGCCTGACTTGCACCTTGCCAACTGCTTCTTCAAATCCTCTTTAGAAGGCGGTACAAAGAGTATCAACTTCGTTTCTGCTGTAGGCCCTGAAATATCATCGGGTACTGTGACAAAATTGGGACTTCTAATAAATCCAAGACGATGCGATAATTCTCAGGAAGCTTTAATAACTTTTACCACCGACAGGTTCCTTAACAGGTCTTCTCTCTAACGTCTCCTTTGCCAGAATGCCCATCTCATTCAGAACCATGAGATCCACATTCTGTCGCTAGGACAACTACTAGATTCTAAAACAACACATTAAGCAAACAAGCAAATTACAACACATCCCCTTTACAACAAAACAAAAACTTAAAACATACACAAAATAAATGATACAACTTTATGCAGAAGAAACAACATACCCATAATCCCACACAATTCCAAGACTTAAGAAATTTGAGGTAGTAGATGTTAATATAAAACATAATCCTCAAATTTTGAAGGTATGGATCTCTGTCTACATGACCTTGCAACACAACCACCCCTTCCCTCTGGGACACAACTAGGAACACTGGCTGCACCCAGATTCATACCATCCAACTTAACCAACCTAGACATACTCCAAGTACAACCATTATTCAAAGTTACAACATTTTTTTTTATCCTTGTGATGACAAAAGGACCAGAAAAATTTGTCAACCCTTTATGGCAATGTTTCACTTTCTTCACCCAAACTTTATCACCTACATTCCACACCTTCTCCTTCACAGACCTTTTGTCATCATAACGTACTTTGTATCTTCTTTGATACTCAAGAAGCTTAGATTTTTTTTCTTCCGCACTCACACCCTTGCTCACCCACCTTGGAAGCCAAACAGGATTTAACTTAGAACTCGCCAATCTTCCTCTCAACGCCTCAAAAGGAGACTTTTGAGAAATCACATTGGGAGCTGTACGATGTGCCCACCAAGTCTCTCTCAACACCTCTCCCAAAGGAACCTTAGTATCCAAAGCTCTCTGGACACAACTTTTGACCACCCTATTCACCCTTTCCGTGAGACCATTCGCTTGTGGGGAATACAACGCAGTCTTTTGATGCACAATGCCTAAACCCTCAAGAAAATCTTGCATTTCCTGGGAGACAAATTGCACCCCATTGTCAGTCACCAGGAACCTAGGTACACCTTCTGAAACAAAAACATCCTTCAGAAACTCGATCACCGTCTTAGAATTCACTGTGCCCATGCACTTAGTGACCACCCACTTAGAGGTATAGTCCACCAATAATACAACAAACCTCTCCTGGCATGGCATCAACTCCAAAGGGCCCATGATATCCAACCCCAACTTAGTCCAAACTGCATCTGGAACTTCCACTGGCGACAGGGGAACTTGATTGGTCACATGAGACTTGTCATTGTTAGCACACAAATGACAATCCTTCACCACTGACTCCACCATGCTATCCATCCCTGGCCACCAGTACCTTTCCCTGACCCTTCCTTTCGTGAGACTCCTACCAAGATGCCCTTCATGAGCCAAATTGATTACTTTATCTCTGAGAGTAACAGGTGGAACCAACCTATCACCTCTCAATAACTTGTCCTCACAAAAAGTCAAATCATCCCTAACACACCAAAACGGCTTTAATATAGGATCAAGATCTTGAAAATTAGGCCAACCTTTAGCTACAACCCCTCTCAAAAGCAGAAAAACTTCATCTTGAGCAGCACTTGACAACCACTCTTCCTCAGAAATTGTCTCCTCCACCACCCAATTCACACATGGTGGCTCCTCCCAAACCTCATTCCCACCTACCGGTAACCTAGACAGACAATCAGCTGACTTGTTGTTCAAACCAGGTATATAATGAACACGAAAATTGAATTCCTGTAGTCCTTCACTCCACCTTTTAAGTCTGGGAGTCAAATGATCACCGTGGTGACTAGAGTATATTTGAACAAGAGGACGATAATCACACTTCACCTCAAACGGAATCCCCCACAAGTAAAACTTAAAATGGTGTATCGCCCAATATACACTCAATGCCTCCCTTTCAATACACGAGTAGTTAGCCTCCGCATCCCTAAGAGCTCTGGAAGCAAATGCCACAACCTTCTCCTCTCCATTCTCCACCTGCGAAAGCACCGCCCCCAAACCCTTAAGACTGGCATCAGTCGTAAGAATGGTTTTTAACCTAGCATCAAAGTGCCCCAAAGTTGGCATGGCTCCAATCTCTGACTTAACCAGCTCAAAAGACTTCTCACACTCCGGCGACCAAACAAAATGCGCTCCTTTCTTTAACAAAACCCTAATCGGTTCCACCACACTGGCAAACCCCTTCACAAACTTGGAGTAAAACTCCGCCATACCAAGAAAAGATCTGACCTGTTCCTTGTTCTCTGGAGCAGGAGCTTTCATAATACTCTCAGCCAACTTAAAATTTGGTTGTATCCCATCACCAGAAATAACATGACCTAGATATGTTACAGATTTCAATCCAACCCTACACTTTTCCTTCTTGAAGGTGAGACCTCTATCTCTCAGCTTACTCAACACCAACCTCAACACTTTTTCATGCTCACTTCCACATTTCCCGTAGACCAAAATATCGTCTTGAAAAAACAAGACATTGGGAAGATCTCCTAGCACCATCTTCACAATCCTCTGAAAACATGCTGCTGCCGAAGCTAGCCCAAAAGGCATTCGCAAAAATCGGTAAGCCCCTAAAGGAGTAACAAAAGATGTTAGGTGTCTCGAACTTTCATGAAGCTTAACTTGATGGTACGCAGACGACAAGTCCAACACACTAAAGATCTTTGCCCCCTTCAACAAACTAATACACTCAGAAATGTTTGGCAAAGGCTGTCGATCCACCCAAATCCATTCATTTAATCCACGCAAGTCCACACACATCCTCACAGCAGACCCACCATCCTTGGGTGCTAAAACTATCGGAGACAACCACTCTGATGCCTCGATCTCTTCAATCACCCCCAAATCCAGTAACCTCTTCAACTCTAGTTTTAACGGCTCCACCATCAGGTTCGGTACTCTGCGCACCTTATGTACACAAGGTCTGGCCTTATTCTTCAAAATAATTTGGTGCTCAAAACCACTCAAACATCCTAAGGCATCAGAAAACACATCCGGAAAATCCTTGATCAATTCCTCACTGACATCCCCACCATCAATTGACGAAATTTTCCCACATGAACACATCTCATCCATCAGCATGACTTGGTTTCTCGGATTGGTGGCATTGGGATTCAAAATTATTCCCAAATCACGTTGATGCCTCCATCCAAATAAATTATCTCCCCTCACAGCAATGTACACTTTTCCTGTTATTTCTTTCTGTTTAAAAGTGATCTTAGCAGTTGTATAACCTACAATGTCCACTCGAGAACCCCCATAACTAAAAGGAGCAATATCTGGAGGTTGCAACACTACACTTTCCAACCCAACTACCTCATCCCAGATTTTGTTTCCAATTAGTGTGAATGGAGAGCCAGAGTCAGCCATGACAGTGAAATTGTTATCATCCACCAAAATGTCACAAAAAGGCATAACCACCTTCCCGGAATCTACTTTGTCTTCTACCACTGAAATATTAGATATAACCAAAGTACGAATCATGTCAGAAGAACTTTCCGCATTGTGACTTTTCCTTGCAGATTTACAAACCCTAGCATAATGTCCCTTAATTCCACAATTTAAACATACTGAGTCTCTGGCATAACAATTAGGAAAATTTGAGGAATGCGAAAAGCTTCCACATCTGTAACAGCGTACTCTCTTAACATCATTGCTATTTTTCACCTCCCTATCAAAAGTACGCTGTTGACGAGGATCACGCTCATTCCGCACTTGAGTATCCTTCTCTCTATTGCCAGCGGTAAGTGTATGAGTGTTCTTGAAAGTACTTTTATTCTTTGATCCTGCTGACACCTTGGCAATACCATCAGAAAAATCATTCTCATCATCACACCCCGACATAGAGTGTACAGTTCCTTGGGGTCTTTTCACATTCTCACTGTGGGTTTGATCAATGTCCTCTTTGTCTTTCCTGATCTCCTTCACCCACGAGGACGTATTTTCTACCCCTTCCACAATTGCGATTGCTTCAGTTAGTGAGGGGTTTTTAGACAATAACTTCCCTTGTACCCTTGAACTATTGGTGCATCTGACGAGTTGATCCCTTACCAAGGAATCTGACAATTCTCCAAAGTCACACGTACGTGCTAATGTTTTTAAAGAAGCAACATAAGTACCAACTTTTTCAGTAGGACCCTGAACCCTTGTGAAGAACCTATGACGTTCCAAAACCACATTAATCCGTGGACCAAAATATTGTTCTAACATAGTCATGGACATTTCATAAACATCCGATGGTTCTCCGTCCCCATTACCAATAGTTAGAGGATCCATGCTGTCATAAGTGTTTCTGCCTTCAACACCTAAATTATGCAATAGTATTGCTTGCTTTCGTACAGCAGAAAATTTTTCTCCCCCAATGGCTACTAAATAAGAGTCAAATAGATTTCTCCATCTTTTCCAAGGAAGAAGCGGTTCCCCCTTATCTGATAAAAATGCTGGTGGTTGAGACATGCTGGTGGAGGTTGCCATATTTTTTAAAGCATTTAAAATGTTCCCCCTCAAAAATCAAATGAATTGTCTCACCTTAGATGTTCTTCACCAACCCGAAACCAGTTTTTGATGTAAGAACCAAGAAAATCGCTTAACTGTAGTAAAGCGCGATGTTAAATTAGTTGCCCAAACCAAAATGGCCGCCATGCTTACTGACGCAATGTATTAACATAGCCCAATCTAAGATGGCCGCCACGCTTTATGCGTAACGTAACGCGAGCGTCAGTATCACCTTGTAACAATCCACGATCCAGGCGTTCTTGAAGCCGCGAGAAGATCGTTGTCATGGAGTCAGCAGCGCGCGTAGGTGCTCGCGAAGCTTCAAACGAGTAAGTGAGCAACGGTTGTCCAAAAGTTCATCAACTCCAAATGAAATCCGATTTCAGAAATCGCTGTAAAATCGCTGTAATATCCTTGCGATGTAAATCCAGTAGATCCAGTGTAAATCCAATCCAGTAGCTGAACGTAGCCTTGTAGATTAAAACCTTAAATCCATAGAGTCCATCAAAAATGGGTTCGCAGGGGAATCGGTGGTAGTAGCTTGTCCCCAATCAAGCAACTCGTCGCCAGTAATAAATCCAAGACGATGCGATAATTCTCAGGAAGCTTTAATAACTTTTACCACCGACAGGTTCCTTAACAGGTCTTCTCTCTAACGTCTCCTTTGCCAGAATGCCCATCTCATTCAGAACCATGAGATCCACATTCTGTCGCTAGGACAACTACTAGATTCTAAAACAACACATTAAGCAAACAAGCAAATTACAACAACTTCCCATATTGGCTTGGATTTTGAAGATCCTGTCTTCAAAGAAGTCGCTTAATCCCGTGCAAATTGTTTGAATATACACTGGGAGAGGAGCTTTTATTTTAGGTTAAACAAAACTGGAGACAATCTTAAAAATCTCCATGCCATCATTGTCGGCCTCTCTGATGCGTTGGATATGAAAAGAGCAACATGCTTTTTTATATACTTATGGGACAAATGGAGGGCCAGTTTATAACAAACTTTATCCTCTTCTAAGAAGAGGCGGCGTCACACTCTAATAAGCTTTTTACACGCGGTTCTCCAAGACCATTTCCTGGGAAAATCATCCGGCCGAGCGAGCCTTGCTTCTTCCTAGCGAACCTCATCAGTAATGTCAAATCACCCGCTTTCAGAAGCCAGTTGGATATCATTTTATCACATTCATTGACCCTAACTGAAAGTGGTGGTCTTGACTCATAAAGGGCTTTTTTTTAGATGAATGAGTGAGGCCTTATTCCAAGATCTAGTTCCTTGCTCCTGGGTAGCGCCTCATATTTTCACTTTTCCTAAATATGCCAGGAGAAGGGGAGCAGGAAATGGTCAGACCAGCACACCTGTACCGGGCTAGACCCAGTTAACCACTATGTTAGATATAATAACATCAATATCATGGCCCGCTTTGTGTGTAGGGCCTGTACCACACAGACATAATTATCCAAGATGGCTAGCTGCAGGTTGGGACAGGACTCCTCACTGATCTATGTCTCTGTTAGAAATAGTGCATTTAATAAACTCTCTATTAGTCATGTTCATAAAAGGAGCACATGTTGATCAGGGCAGCCTTAAAAGCAGGTTGAATGCGAGTCTGGACAACTGGGCCCACAGTCTTGTCCTTGGCAGGGAACCAGCTATGCCTACAGTGACAACGGGAGATAGGGCCCACACATTCATGGAGGAATGGGGAACACACTTTAGGTGCCTCCACCCTCATATATTTCAATGTGGAAGCCAAATAGACAAATCTCTGGCTTCTATTGGTAGGAAAATTGTCATGGTGGCTGGCGCTGGTTGCGGTCAGGTCTCGCCGAGCGCAGACGGGCTTGCCTTAGGCTTGCACTGTTGTACCCGCTTCTCACGTTCGCTGCTCTGTGGCCATGCTAAAATAGGAGTGGAAGACTCCTCCTCCTTGTTCCTATGAGCACTAGAGCGCGCCTATCACAATATGGCACAGCTCTCTGTGCCCAGTTTCCCCCTACCTTAACCAGTGCACTTCCCTTAAAAAAATACACTGCGGTGCAAAACAAAGAGAGTAGATTAAAAACATGTTCTTGTACAGCATGCCTGGAACTTAACGCGCAGTCTGCCAGGAATGCTACCAAAATGCGGAGCCAGATTCATACAGTACATCTATTTAAGAACAAGTTTTTGAAATTATTAAAAATGGCGCCAACAGATTATTATTTTGGCTACAGGCAGGTGCACTGACCGGGCCTGCCTCTGCAGACCAATAAATGCTTTATCTATATATGATTTGAATTTTTTAAGATTAAATGAAAAAAGAGCACTTAGAAGCAATAAGCACCTATAGGGGTTATCCGGTCGTGCTAGATTGAGGCAAAGTCAAGAGTTCAGGCCGACTGCTATTGAGCACTCGCGGGATACAGGAGCCACATAAGGCCTGCTGAACAAAGTACCTTGATCCTAGTTGCAACAGTGAGATGCAGTGCATAGCTGAGTGACGTGTCAGTGTCCATCTCTGCAGTTGAGGTGATGCATTGATTTTCTCCAAGCAATGATGGATATGCCTGAGGTGCGTTTGTACCAAAGTCGATGCTCCGGGGTTTCTCCATGCAGTCGATGGGGTGCGTCGATCTTCTCACACTGCAGTGGTGGTGATGCGGCGGTTTCGATGCTTCGGTTCTGGAGGCGATGTGCTGGTTCTGAGTGCAATGTGCCGGTTCTTGTTCCCGCAACAGTGGCAATGTGCCGATATCGCTTAACTCAGCAAAAGATACGTTGATTTCACTGGAGCAAGCACCTGAATCCAATTCCAATGGACCGGACACAGGTGACTTTGATGTCACTGAGTCTCAAAACAGAGGGTAAGCCAGCATGCCCTTGAAGATTTCTCTTGGTTCAAGCAAGAGTCCTCTTCTGCCTTAGCAGGGGCAGAAAATAGCAGGCAGTAGGGCAGCACAGCAGAAACGCAGCTCTTCCCAAGCAGCAGTCCAGCAGACTGGTATACCTTGTAGCAGAACAGCAGTCCTTCTTCATGGCAGAGTTTCTTTTTCACATCCAGAAGTGTCTGATATGGTAGGGTCAGAGACCCAGTACTTATACCCAGTTGTATGAAGTGGGGGTGACTTCAAAAAGGGGCTTTGAAGTGCACAGAGGCCCCCCTACCCAGCCCTTGCTCCAGACTCACCTCAGGGGCCGGGGGTAATCAAATCTTTGTGTGACAACAGGTCACTGCCCACTCAGGTGTGTCAGTTCCTCCCTCCCATCCTGCCCAGTGTGAGCTATCAGGATGCAGATGGGCACTCAGTCACATCTACCCTTCCTTTGTCTGTGGCTGTCCAGAGGGAATGCACAAAGTCCAGCTGTCACCCACCTTAGACCTGTAGTGGAGACAGACTGCAGGCACACAGAGATTTAAGAGCAGAGAAATGCCATCTTTCTAAAAGTAAAAAGAACAGCTGATGGATAGAATGCTGAATAATGCAAACATTTACCCCCAGTCAACAGATTTGGGATTAATCCATATTTTTGTTGCCCACCGCGCACCCCATTTTGGACACAGCCATATCTAAATCAGTCTTGACCGTACTCCTCCTGGGAACAGTCCAACCTGAACTGTCAAGCCAGGTCTCCCTGGACCAGAAACAACCATCCTAGGACCGGTTTTGAGGTCTCACGCCTCATCAGCCATGCTAGCTTGAATCCAGTGGCAGGGTGAGCATGGGACCCACGTCTGGGCATAGCCTTCCCACTTAGAGTGACAAAAGCAGAAAGAACAGATGATGGATGGAGTGCTGGACAATGCAAACATTTACCCCCAGTCAACAGATCTGGGTTTAATCCATCGTTTTTTTGCCCACCACAATACCCCTGTTTGGATCCAGGTATATGCAAATCAGTCTTGGCCATCTCCTAATGGGAACAGTCCTACCCAACCTGCCAAGCCAGGTCCTCCCTGGACCTTAACAAGCATCCTGGAACCAGTTTCAGGGTAGCACCTCCCATCAGCCAGGCTAGCTTGAATCCAGTGGTGCAGTGAGCACGGACCCATGTCTAGGCATACCCTTCCCACTTAGGGCAACAAAAGCAAAAAGAAAAGATGATTGACAGAATGTAGAACAATGCAAACATTCACCCCCAGTCAACAGATCTGGGTTTAAGCCATCATTTTTTGCCCACCACGGCACCCCTGTTTGGACCCAGGTTTATGCAAATCAGTCTTATCCCTGCTCCTCATGGGAACAGTCCAGCCTGAACTGCCAATCCGAGTTCTTCCTAGACCGGAAACAAGCATCCTGGGACTGGATTTGGGGTATCAACCCTCATCAGCCAAGCTATCTTGAATCCAGTGGCACAGTGAGCATGGGACCCATGTCTGTGCACACCCTTCCCACTTAGGCTGACAACAGCAAGAACAGATGATGGGCGGAATGCTGAAGCATTCAAACATTCTACCCAGTCAACAAATCTGGGTTTAATTCATCATTTTTGTGCTCACCACGCCACCCTAGTTTGGACCCAGCCATATGCAAATCAGTCTTGACCCTACTCCTCATGGGGATAGTCCAGCTCGAACTGCCAAGCCAGATCCTCCCTGGACCGGAAACAAGCATCCTGGGACTGATTTCAGAGTATCTCCTCTCATCAGCCAGGCTAGCTTGAATCCAGTGGTGTAGTGAGCACGGGACCCACGACTAGGCATACCCGTCTCACTCGAGGTTATATTAGTTAAGCACGCTATTCACCCTAAAGAGCCAGTCCAGTTGCTCAGTTTAAAAAAAAAAAGAAATGAACTTTTTTATACTCTGTTCCCCAGTGTAATAACTGTTATACCATATAGTGCCACCATTCGGTATTGCAGGTAATGACTTTGAAAGTAAATTAGGCATTGTAATACAATCCTATTTATGTCAGAAGGCAATCCCTGATGCTAGTATTCGCATAGGCCAAGCAGACCGTACAACTGTGCCACAGCTAGCCCTATTATAGCGCTGTTCTTGCTTGCGACTCATTGTTAATTGGACAGCTGAATGCAGCCACCAGATCTTCCCTCCTCAATGTGATTTTTGAGATGTTACACTATACCTAATTTAGAATAAGGAGTCTGGAACTGAAGAGCTGATAGCCGGCATGTCTCCCCCATTTAGCATTTGTGACAGACCTATTTTTAAAATAATTTTTACCTGCCTATTTTTTAACTTAATTTTGTTACTGTAATCTTAAACTTTAATGAATGGCAAACTTTTTTATTACATGTCCTCTGATTTCCCCCTTCACCCATCCATCTATTTATAGAATGGATTTCAGTTGCTCCAGGAACTTCTTGCAAAATTTTAAAATCTGGGTTTGGCGAAACAACCAATGGGGAAGCGAAAAAAATGCCCTGGGTATTCTTTAGCCAGCCTTCATTTTCGAGTAGCTAACTTTGGATGTTGGGAAATATTAGAAGGAGCACATGCTAGCTCAATAGTTACACCTTTTGATCATGTTTATAAATTATGGAAATTCCTCAAATTATGGGTCGTAGTTACAAGAATTGTGACGCAGGGCAGCACAGCAAGTTACCTTGCTGCGCTGCCCTGCATCTCAGGGAAAGGGCAGGAATGTGCCATATTTAACCAATAAGGTGCACTCCTGTCCTTTCCCCCTGCTCTGGCATTGTTTCGGCAGCCTAGCTTCAATGCAGGTACCCTTGCACCATAGTGCAAGGGATGCCTGTGTTGTAGACAGGATTGTTTGTATGCAGGAAGGGGCACAATCCTGAGAGGCGTTTTCCTCTTTCTATGTGTCCTTCAGAATGCAGCACACAAATAACAAGGAGAAATAAACATATTTTTCCTTGTTATGCCTCACCTGGGATGGCGTATCTTTTTGCTGCATTCCTAAGTATACCAGGTTTGGAAAATCTGGGAATATGCAAAAAAACATGGGATTTGCGTGGGAACACCCACCGTAATGCACATGGAAGGCCTCCTTTACGCAGAGTTATGCAACTCAGTGATTTGTGCTGTGTTGCATTGCTCCAATTTTTTACGCCATCCAAAGCCATGCAAAGTGACTTTGAGTGGCTTCATAAATGTGACTTAGAGGTTTGTGTCATGCATGTACCACATTGGATGGTGCAAGCATGATGCAAAGCCCTCATAAATATGCCCCTGTGTCTTTGAAAAACAATGATTTATTTTCCACTATTTAATTCCTGAATATGTGTGAAAATAGGGAAATTGTGATGATGTTTTCCTATTTCTTTTATCTTGTACAGATTTCAAACCCTACCAATTCCAAGGCAGCAACATTTTTCAGCTCTAAATCTCAAACGTTTTTGAGCGCTTGAGTTGAATCTATGTGTGCAAAAAATGACATGATGAATAGGCTCTACGGACCTTTAAGGTCATAGGTGGTAGTCACAAATGTAGAATATCTGTAAGCATTGCAGAGTTTTCAGAGCGTCAATGAAGACAAGAGGTACAAACATTGGCGCTTTCAGTGGATAAGCAGGGAACAGCAACTGGTAAGGCATTAAGTTGCAGTAAAAACATAGACCCAACTTAGCCCTCCGAATGATTTCCACACCCAGGTTTGTAGCAACTTTAGGTGCCAAAACATGTTGAAGTAAGTGTGCAATCGATTTTGATGCTGCCCCCTATTTACCAGGGCAAAGAAAATAGGAGGCAGTGCCAAAATTAAGCCAGGGAATACCTAGTCTTAAAGTTGTGGAAACGAGGAGAAATGCTTTATTCCTCCTCGTTTTTGCTTTTTCCATGTGTGCTTCCTTGGAAAAAGCAAAAAGCCTTGGATTGTTTATGTACAAGAAGGTCCCCTTTCCAGCACATAAAAAAATCTTTACAAAAAAAGACATTTTGTGACTTCCATGTGTGCTGCATTAAGCAGCACACATAGAAGCAACACAATGGCATTTAAAGTTTGTTTATTATGTACAGGATGGAGACCTTCCTGTACATAAACAATCTTTCCCCTGCACGCAGACACCCTTGCACTATGGTGCAAAGGCGCCTGCTTTGGCACTACACTGCCAAGTGCAGCACCAGCGTAGGGGGAAACGCAAGGCTGCACCATATTCTTGTAAATATGGTGCAGCCTTGCGTTTCTGAAGTGGCGGAGTGAGGCGTTAAGCCATGACGGCTAACGCCTCATTCTACCACTTCAGTTGTAAATATCCTCCTCAGAGTCAGGTATTTGTATGATTTTTGAGAACCAAACGAAAAAAGGCTTTACCAATTTTAGAAGCATTAGGTCACGTCTCTTGGGGGCCATTCATAAGACACTTGACAGATTTTATTACATATCCTTGGTGGTAAGTAAAGAAGTGCATTGTGCAAACACTTTTTTACCACCATCTGAAAGCAGGTTTGTTGAGAAAGTGATGTAAGACAAAAACAGTTTTGCTTATTTGTGTTGTGTTTTGTTGTGGGGATGATGTGCTTTGTTTTTTCATTTGTGCTGTTTTTTGTGCATTATGTTATTTTTATGTTGTACTACGGTGGTTTTGCATTCTAATTTGAATGCTGTGGTTTGCCCTAATTTGTTTCAATTGTATTGTTAGTTTGCTTTTTAGTGTTATTTTGTTAAGTTCTGTTGTGCTCTGTAATTACTTTATAGATGCCAACACATTTCCAGCCAGATGCCGCAGATTTTCTAAAGTCCCCGTTCCATTTACAAACAACCATTTGCCACTGTGAAACAAGACTGCTCCAGTTCTTCAACTAGTTAGGACACCGGTCAGCCCAAAACTGTGGCATAGATCAGTCTAACATTAGCACTTTGGTGCTCACTTTATGTGGCCTGGCCAGCAGCCATGGCCTGTCACCTTTTTCCAAGGAAGAAGAGTGTCCGTCGGGCTGAGCAAAGGCCAGCCTGACAGACATTCTTCTTGTTCAGGTCAGGCAGCCATGAGCTAGACATGCACTAAATGTGCAGGCTCCTGGCTGCCTGAGCTGAACTTTGCCAGACTGAGGATTTCACAGCCCTGTAAGTGTGACCTCCTCAGCCTGGCAAAATTGCCTCAAGGCCATCAACGAGGGGGAGCGTCACAGATTGCCTCGCTTCTGGGTGCTTCAGTTTTAAGCCCTGAAGTGCCCAGGGCTGAGTGTCAATCAATGATACCTTGTTACAGAGTGGGGTAGGGTCAACATCTCTCATTGAACCCGTTCCACTCTGTGACAAGTGTGAGACTGCTGCCTTCCCTTATTGGCTGACCTGAGGTCCCAACCCTCCTGGGACATCCGAGGCTCGGAGCAGCGGCACAGGTAAGTTTTATGTTTTTGAATGTTTGGTGCGTGCATTTGTGTATGTATAAATGCATGCATTTGTTGTGAGTAAGTGTTGTGAATGCTTGGATGTGAATGAGTGTATATTTGTGAGTGAGTGGCCCGCCCACCCCCCTGTCAAAATTACCAGTGGGCACTGCTGGTCAGTACTGCCATTGTTTTCTTCTTTTCATAGTTGCCCTTATTTAGCCTCCTGAGGAGAAGTTAAAATCCCTCAAAGGGTCATGTAGTTCCAATGGTGAAAGGCTTCATTCTCTGCTTGTGAGATTTTGTGCTATTGGGACCTTTGTTTTCAGTTGCAGTTGTCAACAGTCAGAGCTTCTTCAGAGCAGCAAGGTATGTTAAATAAACTACCAGAACTGTTTTTTTCTGTCCTCTTCAATAAGTGATTTTTTGAAAACGAGAACATTTCTATGGAAAACGGAGAATGCATCATTAGGCGCCCCATGTTCCAGGTACCCATGAGCAACTGCTTTACAGTCAGCATAAGATTCAAGAAAATTACTCTGAACAGAAGACACTTATGTACTCAAAGCCACCTGCATAATATGTGTTTTTCTCAATTGTGAAAACTTAGAATATGCCTTTGAAACATTTTCAATTTGAGATAAATCACATAAATAGCTCATCGTCTGGTTTTAAATAATTAGTCTTCTTTCATCATTCAGTTTTACTTGTTTTATGATTGTGTAAAGCTCTTTAATGAGCATTAAAGGATGCTTAGAGACGTCTTTATTTTGAGGTTTTCATCAGGGTTTATATCTGATTCATGGTAAGGAAAAGATAGCTGTGTCTTTAGGCTTTCAATCAAGTAATTTTCTGATGTTCATGTTAACTACTAGATTAAAACTTTTGAAAACAAAATCACATAATCTTTCTCAGTGAAAAGGAAAAATTACAGGCATTGCCATAGCCACAGGTTCTTGCATTGATGCCATTTTCCTGCACCAGAGTGTTGTGGTGTTCATTAATTGAAATGAACCTGTTTCGCTGGATATGTATATATATACATATCTACATATTCACAGAAAAAATCAAAGGTTGCAGGGACGTTATAGTTAGGCTCAGATTTCACTCATACAAAACCAGTGAAATTCAGCAGTTATAGTTACCTGAGCTAACATTAACCTATGCCCCCACAATGCACTGTTTATGACCTCACATATTACATCACTCATGACATGGTCAGTAACAACACTGATGACATCTCAAATGGTGGTGGGGTCCCCAGATCCCCGGGGTGTCCGGGCCCCACATTAGTATTTTCTTTAGCACTGGGGAGGTGATAATCCTTGGGGCATATGTAAGCTCCAGGACGGGGGGTCCATGCGGTCCCCCTTCTTTATTTTAAATGAAGCCCTGGGGAGGTGGGGGTCCCCAGGGCTTTTTACACCCAATGGATTGGGACTCAGAGGCCCCTATCCTTTATTTCACAGAAGGTGGTGGTTTACGGGGCTCATAAGAGCCCAGGAAGAGGGCCTGTGCACCACCTCCTTTATTTTTTTTATCTTTGTGCACGCGCCTGGGACCTGGCCCACCCAGAGGCTTTTTTAAACCAAGCACGGGAGCCAGCGCCTGTTTTTTTAAAATATTTGCCACAACTTCCCGAATCTGTTGTGATTTTTGCTGCCAAAAATAAAACAAAAAACCTTTTTGGGACTGGCGGTTTCCCCCCAAAAAGAAAACCATTAACCTTACGCTTGCCGCATCGCCGAGTGTGTGATGAGGCATGCGCAAGGTAAGTGGTTTTCTTTTTTTTTCCTCATCGTTGTATGCCGACTCCCCCCACCCCACCTCTCTTACCTGAACCGGCTGTCACTGGAAGATCTCAGCGCTAGATCAGGAAGATTTGTGGAGTGGTCGCATCCCTATATACACAAATTAGATTTTCTTTTAATAACTTTGAAACTACTGAACGGATTTACATCAAATAACAAATAGCACTCTTTCTGCACCAAGAGGTAGCTTTCTGCCAAATTTGGTGTAACTTCATCTAGCAGTCCGGGCTGTAGTTGTGTTCAAAATCCTTAGGCGAATTAACATGGGAAAAGCAAATTTTTTTACCTCCTTATTTTCTCGGCTTGATGGATCACTGTGCAAGTTTCCGTGCACAACTAGAATCAGCGGCATGCTTTTTTTTGGCAACTTTCATTATGATTCATCAAATTGTGCCTAAGATATAGGCAAGTCAAATAACACTTTTCCTATGGAATCTAGGTCCTAACTATAACTACCTACTGGTGACCGAACAATTATCAACAATATGCAAATGCAAGCATTACATTCACTAATGGTGGATTTTATCACTTTACATATCGATGCTGGAGTGCTTTGTTGCTTGATTATATGATTTTTGGTTAGTGTATGAATTTGTAGTGTGCACCTTTATCAATAGTGGAAGGTTTGAGAGTACTTCTAGCAGTGCGCGATTGCTATTTTGTGAAGGGGTGAACATGAACTAGTCCCTGAACTAGGCCCTGAACTAGTCAATGCTATTCCTGCAGAATATATCATCATCAGGTCTGACAGGACCACAGGTAGAGGTGGTGGGGTGGCTATGGTGGTCGACAAGCGTTTTCCCTGTGCGACTTTTCAGATTAATAACATCGCGGGATGTGAATCTCTTGGTTTCACCCTTTCCCTGTCTCCTCACCAAGCCTGTGTTGGGCTTTTAATATATAGAGCACCGGGCCCGTTAGGTCTTTTTTTTGAGGAACTGCAGGCTGCGCTCTCTGTACTTTGCGTAAAATCTGAGCATTGCATCCTGCTGGGTGACTTCAATCTTCATATGGATACGAGCAGCAACGCAGACGTTGGTAAATTGTGGGATATTACAGCCCCTTTGGGTTTGTTACCGTATATCTCTACTCCAACTCATAACAAAGGCCATACTCTTGATCAAGTTTTTTCCACCAGTGTCATTAATATGCTTCCCCTGGCCCCGGTACTGTGGTCTGACCACTATTTAATACATTTTCATATCCCCTCTACCACCGTGTCTTCCATAAGACCGTTGAAATGCTCTAGAGGGATGACACGGCCTTTTCATCAGGTGACCTCTGAAATGCTGACACACGCTCTATCTCTCCATCCCTGTCAGCCATCCGGTAGTTTAGAGGAAGATCTGGATTTGATACAGAGGTGGCTTGTGGACAGATTTGAGGAGCTAGCTCCCGAGAAAACGTCTAGCAAACCTTGTCGCCGCGTTTCTGCCCCATGGTTCACTCCCTCTCTTGGTGAGATGCGACGTGAGTGTAAGAAAGCCGAAAGGGCATGGCGCCGCCTGTACGATTCCGGAGACAAAATGAAATACAGGGAAGCTATCAAGCTGTATCACAGCCATATTATGGCTGAAAAAAAGCTTATTTCGAAAAAAGGATTGACGATGCTGAAAACATAAGTAAAGAAGTCTTTCGCATCGTTAAGGAGTTTGTCTCCCCTACTTCTATCCTGCCATCACATTCTCACACTGAATCCTGGGTTGCCCAACTCGCAATCTTCTTTACGACTAAAATCAAATCCATTCAAGGTACTTTTCCCCCTGTGAGCCTTGCATCCACACCCGAGACTAGATCGGCTCTGTCTCCACCCAGGGGGGTGGAAGGTCTTTTCTTATCCGAATTCTCGCCTTTACTTCCCGCGGCCTCACTTGATCTCCTCTCCCAGCTGAAATCCGGCTCCCCGCAGGATCCCTGCCCTGCTAAATGTCTTGGACGAGTAGCGCCTGCTTTGAATTTCTTGCTCAACCCAGTGCTAAATAGATCCTTGAGCACTGGAGTAGTCCCCCAAGCTTGGAAGCATGCCCTGATCCTGCGGCTAGTCAAAAAGCCCAATCTGGACCCTTTAATCCATTCCAACTATAGGCCTATCTCCCTCCTCCCTGCTCTGGCAAAAGTGGTTGAGAAACATGTGCATGCCTCTCTTTCTACCTTCATCGAGAGCAATAATATTCTGCATGATACCCAATCGGGTTTTCGTGCGAATAGGAGCACGGAGACCGCTCTTCTTGAAATCACCGATGCCATTAGGGAGGTTTTAGACACTGGAGGAAAGGCCATCCTGGTATTGCTGGATCTGTCGGCAGCCTTTGACACCGTTCCCCACGACGGTCTCCTTTCAAGACTCTGGGAGATTGGACTTCGGGGAACGGTGCTAAACTGGTTCAGATCATTTTTGACCGGCCGACGGCAAACAGTCTGGGCACCCCCCTTTTCCTCCGAGATGCCGTCTTTGGAAGTCGGAGTGCCTCAGGGCTCCATTTTAAGCCCCACTCTTTTTAATATCTATATGGCTCCTCTGGCGGCAGTGGCGGAGGCGTTCGGTGCCCTGATTATATCTTATGCTGACGACACCCAGCTCCTCTTTACCTGTGCAAAGGGCTCTGACTTTGATGGCTTACGGATCAGAGACTGCCTGGGGGCCGTTTTCGACTGGTTTCAGCAGCACAGTCTGAAATGTAATTCCGACAAATCGGAATTGCTCTTTTTTGGATGCCCCCCGGACCCCAGTTGGAAGACATGGTGGCCTGCCGATATGTTTCCTCCGGCAGCTGCCTCGTCTACTGTAAAAAATCTAGGCTTTCAGATTGATGATGGTCTCTCTTTTAGACCCCAGATCCTTGGCCTCGTGGGTAAATGCTTCGGTATCCTGAAGATGCTTCGTAAGTTTCTTCCACTGTTGTCTTTTCACCACAGAAAGATAATTGTGCAAGCATTGATAGGCTCTCGCCTTGATTATGCGAATGTGCTCTATCTGGGGCTGCCTAAATTTCTTCTCTCACGTCTGCAGATTGTGCAGAATTCTGCTGCTAGAGCCATTTATGGTCTGCAGCGGAGAGCGAGGGCATCTGAGCTGCTTAGAAAGCTGCACTGGCTCTCGATGTCCAAAAGGATCACCTTTAAGGCATTAACCCTTGCCTATAAGGCACTCCATCTGATAGGGCCTACATATATCAGGAAGCGTTTGGCCTTCTATGTTCCTAGCAGAACTCTGAGATCTACTTTTTTGTCCATGGCCACTGTCCCCTCCATCAAACGGGCTAGAATTGGAGGTCGCTCTTTTCGTCATCTGGCACCCCAATGTTGGAATGCTCTACCCGTCTCCTTGAGGAAAGTCAATAACTTGCTGACCTTCCGAAAAGAGCTGAAAACATGGCTTTTCTCTCAGTAATCTTTGGCTGCTCCATCTACCCTGTTCTACCTCACGGGTTTTTGCTAAAGCGCCGGGACACTCCTCGGAGTAGCCGTGCGCTATAAAAATCCCGTTTTAACATAACATAACATAACATGCTATTGGCAGTCTGTTGGAGCACTTATGGTAGTGTGTTACTGAGACTCTGTCAGAGGTGTAAGATTGCTGCCAGTGGTTTGTAACTGCTGGTATGTGAAGAGTGTGAGAGTGATAGGTGCAAAAAATAGCTACTGTAACACATATAGACTATCATTAAGGCAAGCATTAAGTTATTCATAGATTTCATTTTACACTCCTATGCCAGGGTCCAAGATAAACTGTGGTCAGTTGTATGGCAAGATTGTGATTGGTGGGCTCTAATGTCAAGCTGTGTCCTTTTAGGTGATAGACCTTTTAATCTGGAATTTGCAAACAATAATTTAGGTCTTAACAAGAATAGTTTCAAATTGATTAGCAACTGAGCAGCATACCAGTGTATTCAGCTTGATGGAGGCATTTAGGGGTTACTTGAACAATACCGGATTGTCAGCTTAATAAAGAGCATGTGTGTGCTGTGGCTCCAGGAAGTGGGGGGTGGTGAGACCACTAAAGATGAGGTACTACTAGGTACAATCCCTGCACATGGATGAGTTGAGAACAAGCCATTCTGTTATGTGGTTTCCCTGCGGCCAGGCCTGTGGCATCTCTTCATCTGCCTGGGCCAGAAACTCAGTGTAGTGCAGCAGCATGTTTCATGTTGTTTTTTTGTGAGAGCACGGTTCTGCTGTGATGTAATTGAGAGTCCAGTGGCATGTGCACTGCTAATATACATGTACATGTGCGGCATATTTTAGCAATATGTTTTTTTTTGAGTGAACAAAAGTGCATGTGTACCAGCTACTTAAAAATAGATTGGGTGTGTGGGTGGGGTTAATGCTTCCCTGTATTTGGAAGGTCTCACCCTCCACTGTGCTGGAAGTGTCATCAATGTGGTTCCAGCATGTCCAGGGAAGGAGATTTGTTGTTATACCAGTTGGTGTTGCCTATGTTTCTAGGGTTAGAACTTGCCAAGAGTCAATTTGACATGATCTTATTTTGAGTGGGAGAACACAGCATTTTTTGACAAATAGCTAACTTTCTTGTGATTTACAATATCTTTTACTATAGTGATACCAAATATTATGGCTCATGCATTGCTGTAATATCTGGTATGCCCTATTGTTCATGGTTTACACTTTAGCCATTGACCAATTAAAGTTACCTTTTATTTGATAGCAGAACACAATATTTTTTCATATTTTTGATTTAATTGCACAAGCTTTCACATCCGGTTACTTTAGGAGATACCAAATATAATGGCTATAATATTTATCTCCTAAGTATCTGGGGTTAAAACTTACCAGAATACAATATGAAAAGTTAATGGTGAGGTGACCACAGTATTTTTCTGCTAAATTGCACCCTCTCTAGTGTTTCCTTCTTTCTCTTTCAATGGGAATATTACATATTATGGCTAATGCATTGCTGTAATATCTCCTATCCTCTGCATTTCATGGGTTACATTTTAGCCATTAACCAATTGAAATTGGTGTTTATTTGACTGCCATTTGCCGTAACATGAGAAGCTGAGTCAGTCTGTGAGTGATTGCATAGGTGTCTGTGTGGGTCTGTGAGTGGGTGCAAATATTCTATCAGTACATCTGTGAGTAGGTGTATGAGAGTTCAAGTGGGTCTGTGAGTGAGTGCTTGAGTATGTTAGTGGGTGCATTAGTGTCTGAGTAGATCTGTGAGTGGGTGCTTGATTGTCCGTGTGGGTTGAGGAGTTTCTGAGTGGGTCTCTGAATGAATTCATGAGTGTCTGAGTGGGTCTGTGAGTGGGTCTGTGAGTGTCTGTGAGTGGGTGCATGACTGACTAAGTGGATCTGTGTGAGGGTGTGTGAGTGTCTGGGTCTGTGATTGGGTGCAAGTGTCTAAGTGGGTCTGTGAGTGGGTGCATCAGAATCTGAGTAGGTCTGTGAGTGGGTGCACCAGTGTCTGAGTGGGTCTATGAGTGGGTGCATAAGTGTCTGAGTGGATTTGTGAGTGGGAGTGAGAATGTCTAAGTGGGTCTGTGAGTGGGTGTGTGAGTGTTTGTGTATGTCTCTGAGTGGGTGCAAAGGTACCTGAGTGGGTCTGTGAGTGGCTGTATGAGTGTCTGAGTAGGTCTGTGAGTGGGTACATGATTGTCTGAGTGGGTACGTCAGTGTCTGAGTGGACCTGTGAGTGGCCACATGATTGTCTGACTGACCATGTGAGTGGGTGCATGTGTGCCTGAGTGGGTCTGTGAGTGGGTGTGGGTGTCATAGTGGGGTGATAAGTGGGTACATGAGTGTCTGAGTGAGTCTGTGAGTGGGTGCATGAGTTTGTGAGTCTATGAGTGGGCACAAGAGTGTTTCAGTGGGTCTGTGAGTGAGTGTGCCCGTGTCAGAGTAGATCTGTGAGTAGATGCCTGAGTGTGTGAGTGGGTCAAATTGGCTGTTTGTACCACATTCTAAACTTAAGGCCAGATTATGAGTTTGGCGGTGCAGCACTGGGTCCACCCCACTGCCGCACTGCCAAACCCGAGGTCAGGCCGCCCACTAGATTACAAGTAGTTCTAGTGGGTGGCGGGCCTTTTGTATGTTCCCACGGCGGTGCCCTGAAAATGGGCAGCACAATAGGTACACCAAAAATAATTTTGCCCTGATAATGGGCAGCACAATAGGTACGCCAAAAATAATTCTGCATGGCATGGACTGTAAAGTCCATGCGGTGCACAAACTGTGGTGCATGCACACAGGTGGTCCCTTTTGTTTCCTGTCTGCCACGGTTTTCATGAAGGAGGAACTGCCATGAAAACTGTGGTGGAGAGGAAACTTGTAATATGCTTGGTGGAACCGTGGCAGTCCCGCCAAGCATTTTGCTGCCTCCTGACCGTGGCAACACACACCAGAAAATGGAGGTTCCCCAGCAGCTGCGGCGGGGCAATGGTGGTCTGACCACCCTAATTGTAATAACTACCACACCCCCACGAGTCTGGCAGTCTGTGGTCTGTTAGAATCATAGAGTCCTCAGTATATATTATTGGAGGTCTCTCCATATGCTTTGATTGAAATGATAGTAACAGCTTTGTATGGCTGTGTGGGGTAAATCTTTAAAAAGGTTTCAGTCATGGCTTGTTCAAAGTCTAGGATTCTTTTTGTGAGTTGTAGTCATTTGTTCAATGTGGTTTAAGAGGTTGTAGTAAGTGCTGCTTTGTTTATTTGGTAGTAGGCCATACATAAAAGGGATAATTGTGTTTTGATATTCACCATGTATAGTGTATATCTCAGTGAATGGTTTGGGATACATTTTGAAGGTCTTATCCATCATCCAGGTTCGACATTGGCTTAGCTTTAGTAAGATATCTGCTGTAGAGAATATTAGGATTTGTTTATCATTGTTTCGGTTGTCATGTAAATGAAAAGGTTCTTCATTAAGTGTCACTGTTATATGTTCAGGTATTTCTAAGTCTTGGTATCTTCTAGGGGCAGGAGTAGTGGCTTTTTAGTCCGTACAATTAAACATTTTAAAGTGGGTAGTTGGTCAGTGGTGTATTCAGGAACTTTAGGGAGTATATCTTTTAGTATTTTGGTTGTGGGCTCCTGTGAGTTAGTGCTTGCCTCTATTATATCCTACTGTACCTCTATTACTTCTATTTCTGTCATATTTAGGTTTTGCTCCCTTACATGAATTACAACACCATCTTTTGTAGTAGCCTTACCATAGCATGCATCAGAATAATATTTGGCACATTTCCAATTTACATTTTCTGTTGATGCACTTGGTTGTAGGTGCAACTCATGTGACAGTAATTGCTTTCCTTTCTGGGATATTATGTATTTTGCTCTCCCTGTCATTGCATCTGAAAGTAGTGTAATAATATAAATAAATTAAATTTTTAACATTTTATACGTTTGCTACATAAACATTTCAAATTATGCAACAAGCTATATTTTTATACTTACATGCATATTCTTTGTAGATGTTTCACACCGTTTTGCAGCTTTTCCATTATGGGTGTTCTAATGTGGAGTAGGTGATTTTTTTTCTGTTCAAAGGAGAAAATGCAAACGTTTCATTTTCAATGTTTATTTTTTGGTAGTTGGTAGAGGTTGATGTTGGTATTTTATTTTTATGAGCTATTGGGGTGAGTTTATATTTTTTAATAATTTACTTATGCTTACTTGTTATATCTTTTTGCTAGTTTGTGGCAGCTTATCGCTATTCAAAGTTGTAGTGTTTTCTTTAAGGAAGTACATTTAAAGAGATAGAAGTTGGAGAGTGTTAGTTATTTACTATTTTACTTGTTTAAGTTTATTTACAATTAAGTTTGAGTTTAAATATATTTTTTTCCTATCGGGTGAGTTTGTTGTTGAGGTATATATATTGCTTCTTTAAGAGTCCCGTCAGAGAGTCCAGCAGAGTTTCTTAGTCTTGCAGCATTTGTTCTTTTTGAAGTATTTTGTTGGTAAAATTAGTGTGCCTTTAAGATTGTTGAGTACCTGTTTCTATGATTGTATTGGCTAAGGTTGTTTATAGTTTGACTTCATTGGTTAGTTTTGTTTTAGTTTGAGTTTTTTTGATCAGTTATGTACTTCTATGGTAAATGCTAAGTTACATTTTATTTATAATGTTTGATATGTAGTTTAAATGTTTTGTATATAATTATATATATTGTGAGAAAGTCATCCTTTTTACCCTGATCACCCCCATTTTGTGAATGAAACTGGTGTTTACTGACTCTGATTGTGCCGGGGCTTTATTAACCAGTCCCAATGTCAGTGCTCTGTTTAATAGGTATTTCGTAATTGGGGGTAATTACAATTGGCATGACAACCTACCTGCAAGCCTATAGTGTGTGGTAGGGGATTTAGGTTTAGAGGCCCAGTAGGCTTAATCCACTTACGAGTGAACTGCTGTGTGGCCTGTTGTCATTTTAGAATTCAGCCCTGCTTTGCAGGCTGCTTTTAAAGTACAATTATATGCAAATTCGACTTTGGAAGTAAAGGTACTTCCAAAGCCTTAAATCACCTTATTTTTATATTTGTCACCCCTAAGACTTCCCCTAGGTGCCCTAGGAGTAGGGTGCCTTCAACTATAAGCAGGGACATTATAAAATATGTTTTATATGCCCTGATGAGGGAAAAACTGCCAATTTGTTTCTCCCATTGTAGCACATTAACTCCATAAGCTAACATGGGAAGGCTTTATTGAACTTTAATAACATAATATAACATGTGTATTTGTAAAGCGCACATTCACCACTAGGCATCTTGGTGCTGAATAATAGATGTTTATTGTTGCCCAACTCAATGGTACTCAATTTATTGACCTCAGATGGATGAAAGGCTGAGTAGACCCGCAGAGGTTTGAACCTGTGACCATGAGGTCGTACAGAGTTCAAATAAAGTTTAACTATCAACAGCAGTGAGCTAAAAATGATACTTCAAAGTGTCTAAATGATAGAATAAATCCAAAAACTTGAAGAGGTTAGAATTATTATAACTTTGACAGAAGATAAGTTATGGAACTTTCCTTTCTGGTGTGCCTAAATCCAGCTCCGGAGTAGCCTCTCCTGATTGACCAGCCTTTGACAGGCTGAGCCAAGCTGCTCAGGTGAGGTGTGAAGTGGCCTGAAGGGAAACAAAGAGACAGCTTGTGGGAGGGGACATGCAAGCTGCAGAGCAAAAGGCAGGAAGGCTGCTGGATAGCGAATCTAGTCTTCAAAGTGGAAAGACACTGAGGACTGAAGCCAGACCCAACCCTCTTACTGCCCCCCCAGCCAGATGGGAGCCCCTGCAATTGAATAAGCAGAAGGGCTGGAAAGGGAGTATTAGGGAACGTTAACCACACCTGTAGGTTGGGTTGGCCAGATCTTAACCTCCAGGAGAGATTTTCTCCATTTTAGTTTTTAAAGAACAGTGCATTCATTTGATACACTTTGAGGGAAGTGGACATCATTTAAGGTGGCCCCCTTCTTCCCCATCGTCAGGGTGCCCCCTGCTTAGCAGCCCGGATAAACATGGGAGAGCTGCCTAACAACTGAAAACCGTGCCTGAAGAAATAGGAAGAAGAAGAAGGACTGTCCAGCTGGAACCTCTGGCCTTACCAGGAGGACTGCACCTCCTGCACACTTTGGAACTAAAGCAAAGGAAGGAATTTGCCTTGCACTAAAAGTTTAAGGATTGGACTCCCTGAACGCAACAGGTTAATGGAGCTCCACCTGCATCATCCCCACCAAGAAGGAATGAGCTGACCATCTGACGCTGGACTTTAAAGTATTTGGCCAGGAGCATTTTGGGAGCCATTCAGAGCTTCCCATCAAGAACCCAAAAGAACCTTCTGAAGGCTTCTCCAGAAGTTTTTTTTTTTTTTTTTTTTGAAAACCTTTATTTCAAAATTCAGGACACAGCTATTCAGCCGACAGCCCGAAGGTTCGCCAGCATTGAAGTTAGATACAGTGATGTGTCCCCAATACAGTTCAAAGAGTAATGCAAAGGTCCAATTTTAAATAAACACGGAAAAAACTCACAACAAACCCCAGCAAGGCAAGGACATTGAAAGCCCATGGCGAAAGCCCCCAGGGGAGGCCGGACCCCACTCATCTACTAGTTACAAGACTGTGTACGGAGGAAGAAGGGGGACAGCAGAGGCCCAAAACGGTTCCTAAAACCAAACTGTGCTGGAACGTAGGTCAGGGGGAAAGCTGTTCCTCGGGAGGTTCCAGATCCGGGGCAAGACATATTCCCCCCCTGTATTGGTTCCACCGCCCCCAGATGGCATGCCACTTCCGGGGGCGACCTCTAGAGCAGTAGACCATCTTCTCCCTAAACATGCTCCAGTCCATGTTCTCTTTCCACGCGGTCAGTGTAGGGGGTCCCGAGGAGCCCCACAATCGCGCGATATCCCTTTTAGCTACCATGTTACCCAGAGTCACCCATTGAGTCTGCGCCTCATCGAGGTCAGTGGGCCCCCAGACGTTCAGGAGGCAACACCGCGCCTCCGGCTGTACCGCAGTGCCCGTCACCTCCCCCATAACTGCATGGACTCTCCTCCAGAATTCCACAATGACACCACATTCCCAAATGATGTGCAGGAAAGTACCCACCATACCACATCCCCTTCTGCACAGGCCGTCCTCCGAGAATCCCATGTGGACCAGCCTTGGCCCCGTCACATACACCCGGTGCAGTATTTTAAGCTGCACTAGTCTCAGACGCGACGGGATCGCAACCTCCTTAGGAGAAGAAACCGCTGACTGCCAGTCCTCATTATCCAACTCAAGGCCATCCCTAGTCCACTGTTCTCTCAGCCCCAAAAGCATGTCTGCCCGGACGTTAATCAACTTCTTATATATGAGCGAGATCGTGCTCTCGGGCATATGACCATCAAGGACTCGGTCCTCAAGGGGAGAGGACTCCGGCACCTTCTCACCCTCCACGAGGACTGATCGGAGGGCGTGACGCAGCTGGATATACCTGAAATACTCTGAGGGCCCTAGCTCATACTCAGTCTGCAACTCCTCGAAGGACTTCACCCTCCCCTTATGCAGCACATCTCCCACCTTGGATATACCTATCAGGTCCCACTTATCAAAGCCCTTCGTATGCCAGAGTCTTCCCAATCTTTCCGATTCAAACAATGGGGTAGCGAGGGTGAGCCTATCCTTCCAGCCCAACGAATCAGTCGCCATCTTCCATACACGCACCGCCACACCTGTGGGCCCCGTGAGGGACGAGTCTAAGGACCGCGAATACAACGCCCTGTAGTAATTGCCGCCACGCAGCAGCCATCTATCCATAGCATACCCAGGGCTGAGGGCAGGGCCATAAAACCCATGGTTGATCGCGCTCAGCTGCGTGGCCCAATAGTACCGTCGGATGTCTGGGAGCGCAATGCCCCCATCGTACCATGGGAGCGTCAACTTTGAAATAGCTATTCGCGGCCGCCCATCCCACAGTAACGTCCGTTGGAGGCCTTCGACCTCCCGAAAGTATTTGGCCGGTACCCAGTCCAAGGTGTTCTGGAGGGCGTAGAGGAAGCGGGGAAGAGACATCATTTTGAACAGGGCCGCACGCCCAACTAGAGAGAGCGGCAGCCTCCGCCAACCTTCAACATCTCGCCTCAAGCGCGCCAAGGGGGGGAGCAGATTCCTCTCATAGCGCACAGCAGGATCCATGGAAATAAAAATCCCCAAATACACGAAACCCTGCTGGGCAACCTGTATCGAACATGTTCTGGGGATCGGTGGGACCTCGCCACTAAGAACGTACAAGTACGATTTGCCCCAATTAATCACAAGCCCCGAGTTCCTACCGAACGATGCGAGTACGTCACAGACCACTATAAGTGACTTCTTAGGTGAGGCAAGATACAGCAGGATATCATCGGCATAAAGCGAAATACGGTCCTCGTGATCAGGCGACCACCGAAGGCCCCGTATATCCGGGTGCCAACGTATCCACGCAGCCAACGGTTCAAGGGCGAGGGCGAACAACAGAGGCGACAGGGGGCAACCCTGCCGAGTACCCCTACCAAGCTGAAACGGAGTAGATGCCCGACCATTCACCACAACATTCGCTAGTGACCCCTCGTACAGCAACCGAACCCAACTCACAAAACCGCGACCGAAACCGAACTTGGCCAGCACGGCCCATAAGTATGCCCACTCCACCGTGTCAAAGGCCATTGTGGCATCCAGAGATGCCACAATAGCCGGTTCACGCAGCGTGCCCGCCCTGGCGATGACGCCATGAAGACGCCTAAGGTTTAATGCTGTGTTTCGGTGCGGGATGAAGCCAGATTGATCCGGGTGGACCAAATCGCCAAGTACCCTAATCAAACGGGTAGCCAGGAGTTTGGCCAGAATTTTCGGCCCAGCGTTGAGGAGTGAAATGGGCCGATAGGAGGCGCACCTATCTCGGGGTTTACCCTCTTTATATATGACCACGATCGACGCCAGCCGCTGATCCAACGGAAGGATCCCATCCCCCCGCGCCTCCAAAAACATGGCGCGCAGGTGAGGGGCGACCCTATCCGGGAACAGTTTGTACAGGTCGATCGGCAGTCCATTCGGTACAGAGGCCTTACCCGAGTTTAACGCGCGAATCGCCCCCGCCACCTCGTCAACCGTTATGTCACCATCCAAATCGTCCCTATCTATGTCAGAGAGGCGGGGCAACTCGATATCACGGAGGAGATCAGACGAGTCCTCGGGCGGCCTGTCCGACACAGAGGAATAAACCCTACGAAAATACTCCGCGAAACACTTCACAATCCCCTCAGGTTCCACAATCGCCTCTCCCCACTCTCCCGTCAACTCTGGCACCCCTCTATTGACCCGTTCTTTCCTGTCCAACCACGCCAGGAGTTTCCCTGCCTTATCACCAACGTCATACAGGCGGCCCTGTTGTTCCCTACTGAGGGTCTTAGCGGCGTTCGTCACCAGGTCCCTATACTCCGCCTGCTTCAAGCAAAGCTCATGCAGTGAGGACTCTGTAACCTCCTCCTCCATAGCCCCCTCAAGGTCCGCGATCTCCTCCTCCACTTGCCGCACCTCGCCATCTTTCCGATTCTTGGCAGCCACCACCAGGGAGAGGGCTTCCCCCCGAAGCACGGTCTTAAAAGCTTCCCACAGCGACACCGCCGAGTCCACGGTTCCCAGATTGTCCTTAAAGTAATTATCTACCTTCTTTACCAGGGCGCTGCGCATCTTGGGGTCTCGGAAATACCATGGGTTGATGGGGGCCACCCTCCCTCCTCCCTCCCGACCTAGATCCAGCCGGATCCACACTGGCGAGTGGTCAGAGATACCGCGTGCCATGTGCCTCGCCTCGGATATCAACGAGGCATGTGCGGCCAGAGTGAGCAGGTAATCAATCCTGGAGAGGCTACCATGCGCCCCGGAGTGGAACGTGTATTGACTCTGTGTGGGGTGCCGGAGCCTCCAGCAGTCTATCAGACCAAACGTATCCAGGAAGTCTGGAAGCCATTTCTGAGCCCCCCCTGTGTCCCTGGGCGGGTATCTATCCAACAGTCCGGAGCCCACAGCGTTGAAATCCCCTCCCACTACCAGCATTCCCCCCGGGAGAGTCAGCAAAGCCCTGCCCAGTTCAGCAAATGTGGAGGCCTGCAGGGCCGGCGGGACATAAACCGAAACCAAAACCAAAGTCCTTCCTTCCCACCGCCCCGCCACCGCCACAAACCTCCCCCTATCGTCAACAATGGTGGAGTCCACCTCAAAAGGCAACGATGCTCTAACGAGGATGCCCACACCCCTGGACCCAGAAGAGAATCCCGAGTGTGCAATGAATTTATACCCCTTCCTATTCAGGGCATAGCACGTATTACCTATGAGATGCGTCTCCTGCAGCAGGACAACATCTGGCATTGAGCGTTTCAAAAATTGCAAAACAATCCCCCTCTTGATGCGATCCCCCAAACCATTAACATTCCAGCTTATAACACTTAAGCCCCTACTCCCCATCCTCAAACGGAAAGAGGCCCACCCCACACCCGAGGAGCCACCATGGAACAGCCCTAAGGATAATCATCATGCCTTGCAGAAATAAACCCCCCAACAACAAACTCAAAATCCCCAAAACTCCCCCCACCCTGCACCCCTGCTGCAGCTTACAAAGCCCCCCCCAACTTGCAGTGTGCCTGTCGCCCTATAAAAACAAAAAAATCTACAAAAAGTACCCTAAGGGAGGAAAAGAGCACCCCTCGTCCTCCCGCAACCCTCCACAGTTACTGCACTCTGTTCAAATCTTCAAGTAAGGTCAAGTCAAGTCAGGCCGGCTCTGAGATATCAGCCCTGTCCATCCCGGCCACTGTCTCCATGCTCGGCTGTGTCGTCCCCCGTCCGTCGCCGGGGCAAAGCGTCCAGCCTTTCGTCGGCCATAACAGGAGAGTCAAAAAAGAATGTCCGATCTTCATGCACCACCCGTAGTCTGGCAGGGAAAAGCATGGCATACTTCAGATCCAGTTCCCGAAGTCTCCGCTTCACCCCCAGGAAGCTCTGTCTCTGTCTCTGCACCTGCTGGGTGAAGTCCGGATAAAAATTCACCGACGCATTCTGGAAGGGGACTGGGCCCGTCACCCTCGAAGCTTGCAGGATAGCGTCCCGATCTCGAAAATGAAAGAGCCGGGCGACAATCGGCCGCGGCGGGGCACCCGCCTTAGGCCGCCCGCCCAGTACCCTATGGGCCCTTTCCACCGCAAAAAACTTTCCAAGGCCCTTAGGCTTCAGATGATTGAGGACCAAATCCTCCACAAGCAGGTCCGCCGAAGCCTCATCCGAGGACTCCGGGACCCCGATGACGCGCACATTGTTGCGCCTGGCCCGGCTCTCGAAATCCTCCAGCCGGCGAGGTCACTCTCGGCCCTCAGCTTCCGAACCTCGGTCTGCAGATCCGCAACATCATCAGTGAGGCCCGTGGTCTTGTGGTCCAGGTTCTTAACGCGCTCGTTCGTCTTGCCCAGGTCCGAGCGGATCAGATTGACATCTACCAGGATGGCATCCACCTTATGCGCCAGGGCCTCGAACTGTCTCCCCATCGAGGTCTGCATCCCGTCGAGCGCGCCCATGACATCCTGTAGGGAGAGCTCCGGTGTTCCAGGCGAGTCCTCCTTCTGGGCATCCGGCGCCTGGCTCGATCCACTCGGCGATGCTTTCAGGAGGGCGTAGCGGTCCATACTGTTGACTTGGGAATACGTTCCCCGCCTGGTGGACTTAGTCTTCAGCCGATCCCCTTCTGCTTTGCCCGACATAATGGACTCCTGGCAGTCCAGTGCAGTTAAGACTGTTCCCTCTTAGAGAGAGGGATAAGGAGTGAGCAGGTCTGCCTTGTGCTGCCAGAGTAGCCCGCCGAGCGTCCTTGGGGTAATAAAGCCACCCAGAGCTCTACAGTGTCCGGGCAGACAAAGGGAACGAAATCGAAAGTGAAAGAGCGAGGACCTCCGTCCGACAGTTCACACCTCGCCAGGCCGTTGTTGATCAACTAGGAGTCGGGCATCCTGCCAACTCTAGCCCCTGGCATCCCCGGGAGTTAGGCCGCAATCGTCCGCCAGTCGTAAGTCCGGTTCCCGATGGGCGATCCGACCGCGGGTAGCATCAATCGCCTCCCTGACAACTCAGCAACACGGTGCCATGCATACCATCAGGATTAGAGACAGGATAGTCGACGGAGGGCGCGAGGGTCTCGGGAGCTCTAAGCTCATGCGGCCATCTTGGTCAAGCGCTAGGCTCCTCCATTCTCCAGAAGTTTGAGATCATTTGGAGTGTTTTGACCAAAAAGCTCCATAAGTTGACTGACCTGTCGCCAAGAGTCAAGCCAGTGACGTCAACCTGTGACCTGGCCTAGAATTCAGGTTTATACCGCTGACACTCTGGAGCTTTTCATCGTCAATGAGAGTTCCAGGAATCAGCCAAGGATTCCCTCTAAAGCAAGCCACCATCACTGAACCCAAACCCGGCCTGCGGAGGAGACCCGTTCATCGTCGAGAGGAAAAGCTAAAAAAAGTTACAAAGTCAGAAGGTAAAAACTTGACTGGGTTCTACCTTTCATTGTATCAGACCCGTGCTCCATCAATTGGATTTAAGCTTTTAAGCCCTAGAAAGTGTTTATTCTTTAAAAAATCATATCTCCGGTTCCATACATTGGATGTTTGATCTTTTGGTGTCTTTTTTTCATACAAATATTTCTTATTTGTATACATTGGTGTCTGATTTTTATTGTGTGTTGTGCCTCACTTATTTACTGTACTGATGCTTTTAAATGCTTTACAGACCTGTCTCCTAAGTTAAGCCTGCCTGCTTGCAGCTAGCTGCCAAGGGCTGAGTGAGGGAATATTTTATTGAGACCTTGACTGGACATAATAATGTGATTGTGGCCTTATTACTAGTGATAGATACCTACCTACAGCAACTAATAAATCACCTTCCATAGGTTTTACAGACGTTATAGTTAGGAATTAGCATTTAAAAGACCTTAGAAATTCACTGAAAAAGCCATAGGTTTCAGGGACGTTATAGTTAGTTGGACATTTGACTCATATAAAACCAGAGAAATTCGCCTGTTATAGTTAGTTGAGCTAACTATAACTCGCGTGCCCGCAATGCACTGCTGATGATGTCACATATTACATCACTCATGACATGGTCAGTGACATCACTGATGACACCACTGATGACATCTCAAATGACATCACTCATGACATCACTCATGACATCATCCAGTAAATGTGTGTTTCTATAAAATGTAAATATGTTTTATATATATATGCCAAGGTGTATTGAAGAATGAATGCATTTACAAGTGCCTAAATGAATTATTTCGTATGTGTGTGACTGACTGTATAAGTGAGTGATTGAACGTGTCTTACTGAATGCATGGGTTAGTGACTAAACTGTGTAAAAGTCTGCATTAGTCTCACCATTGGTGTGTAAGCAACTGCATGGGTTGCTGAAAACCTACATGAGTGTCTATATAGGTTATTGATTTGTTGTCTGAGTATCTGTATGGGTCCCTGACTGTCTGTGTGGGTGGGTGGGTGTATGAGACTGTGCATAGATGTCTGAGTGGATGATTCAGTGGTTGTATGGATTAAAAAGTGCATCTAGAAAGGGCTGTATGGGTGAGTTAGTGTGTCTATGGGTGTGTTGGTGAGTGAATAAATGTCTCAGTGGTATATCTGTGACTAACTACATATGTTTTAAGCCACTATATGTGAGTGTTGAAGTATATAAATGAGTATACGTGAGACTAAGTTATATCAAGAGTGGGTGTATAAATAAGTGTCTGCTTCTATCAGTGATTATATAAGACAGTAAATATGTGGTAGTATCTGTATAAATAAGTGATGTGGTATGTCTAAAAATAAGGAAGTTGGTGTGTATAACTGTATACATGATTAAATGGGTATGTGATTCATTCTTTGCATTACTGACTAGGCGTGTGAGTAACTCTATGGATGAGTGGCAGCGTGTGACTGCATGTATAGATGTATGAGTGCATTTTATAGTCCTCTATTGATGAGTAACTACATGTATAAGTGACTGGATGTGTGTGTAGACCTCGGAAATAGTGAGTGCTATGTAGTATATGGCATCAGATTGTCATGTGGATGATGTCATGAGTGACGTCATCAGTGATGTGATTTGAGATGTCATCAGTGATGTCATCAGTGATGTCACTGACCATGTCATGAGTGATGTAATATGTGACATCATCAGCATTGCATTGCGGGCGCGCGCGTTATAGTCAGCTCAACTAACTATAACAGGCGAATTTCTCAGGTTTTATATGAGTCAAATGTCCAACTAACTATAACGTCCCTGGAATCTATGGTTTTTTCAGTGAATTTCTAAGGTTTTTTAAATGCCAATTCCTAACTATAACGTCTGTAAAACCTATGGTTTTTTCAGTGAATTTCGAAGGTTTTTTAAATGCTAAGTTCTAAGTATCATGTCTCTGAAACCTATGGTTTTTTCAATGAATTTCAAAGGTTTTTTAAATATCGAACTACTATTGTGTATTTGTCATTAATACTATTTTTTCTAACTTTTCAACTACATAAAATAAACTGCAAAGGTACTATGTAACGTAATACATTTCACAAATTACAATGAGTTTTTAAATAATACAAAACAATTTAACATTCACATAACAATTTTTCTCCCTTTTTTTGCTGTCATCAGTTACTACTTAACTTCACTATTCACAGTGATGCCAGTGTAGTTTCATCATAAACAGCAGGGAAAAAAAAACAATTAACTACATCGTTTAAGAAAACCAAACGCCTAATTCTCTCAAATATAATACAAAATCAACACAAATAACACATCCAATAGTGCTTCAAATGTTCAAAGCTTACCTTTACTTTGTAGATTGTCTGCAAATTTACCCAATACGCCAGATAATGTATCAAAAATTTAGCTTTGAAAGCATCCAGTATGAATTCCTTCAAGATCTTATGTAGTTTCTCTGCACATTTTCCCAATACGCCAGATAATATATCACAAATTTCGCTTTGAAAGCATCCAGTATGAATTCCTTAAAGATCTTACGTAGTTTCTCTGCACAACTTTTCCAATACACCACGTAATGTATCAAAATTTTCACTTTGAAAGCATCCAGTATGAATTCCTTGAAGATCTTACGTAGTTTCTCTATACACCTTCCCATTAAAGCTGAATAGTGTATCTAAAATCTTTGTTTCAGAAAAATTAAGTATGAGTTAGGTAATTCATAAGGCAATCTCGGTTTCATTTCCAAGTGTGTATCATTACAGTGACTCCAACAATTATTACACTTTAAATAAACTGTATAATGTCCACTTGTAGTAGTACTTCCAGCATGGAAAACAATAGCAACTGTTGCAAAAGTTCTTCCAGAAATAGATACTTGATTAGCAACAAAAAATTTAATTTTGGTTTCCACTTTTCTTCCATTTGGTCGACAGCGTTGCAGCTTTATAATCAAATATTTTCCATATCTTTGTAGGCACAATGCAGATAGCATTCTTTTTTTTTTTTAAATTCTTTTTATTCACAACTTGTTGGTCATTATGATACATAATCACATTCACGTATATTGCAGCAATTGCAGCTCAGTATACACACATTGCATGTAAGATAATATAGCGTATCGCTTACTGATGGTACAAGGGTCATCACTGCGTTAAAGGTTCGTCAAGTGAGGGAACTGCAGGGGGTTCACACAAGCGCACACGGTATTCATTCCAGTTTGACCAAACCGCCACCCATTTCCGAGGACACCCCCGGGCCACATAGACTGTTTTCTCCTGCAGCATACACCAGTCCATGTCTCTTTTCCATTCACTGAGCGTCGGCGGTGTACCCGCTCCCCACCTGCGTGCTATGTTACGTTTCGCGATCACCTGTCCAAGCGTAGCCCATAGTTTGCCCATTGCCGATAGGTCCGTGGGCTCCCAGATGTTCAGGAGGCATCTCTTAACCTCGGGCCGCAGGTCAACCTTCCACACCGTACGTATACATGCATGCACCTGCTGCCAGTATGCTGTATCGCCGGGCATTCCCAAATGATGTGAAGATACGTCCCCATCTCCCCACACTGCCTCCTACATAGCCCATCTGCACTCCTACCCATCAACACCAATCTTGTACAAGAGATATAGACTCTATGGAGTACTTTTAGTTGTATCAATCGCAGCTTAGCTGATATCGCTACTTCTTTGGGGGATGCTAAGGCCTCCCTCCACTCGTCATCTTCAATCTCCAAACCGTCGGCCTCCCATTTCCTCCTAAGTGCCAGCAAAGGGTCTGGGGTGTGGTTGATGAGTTTTTTATATGTGAGGGAGATAGCTGTGTCGGGCAGATGACCATCAAGCAGCCGGTCTTCAAGGGGGGAGGACTCAGGAAGCGTCGTGCCGGGCGGGATGTTGGAAAGGAGTGAATGCCTGATCTACACATATCTATAGTACTCAGTTTGCGCTAGTTCGTAGGTCTGCTGTAGCGAGGCAAAAGTCACCACCCCCGTGGGCCCCCACAGATCCTTTATGCGGGAGATCCCTATCAGATCCCATTCACCGAACCCTTTTGTATGCCCCAGCGCCCCCAGTTTTTCGGAGACCCAGAGTGGGGTGGCCAAAGTAAGTTTGTTAGCCCATCCCAGGTTACGGTTCACGCTATGCCAGAGCTGGACCGAATGTTTGGTGGGGCCCGTGAGTGGATACTTATTAGGCTTAGAATAGAGCGCCGCTTCAAAGTTCCCCCCCCGGGAGGAGCCATTTGTCCACGTATAACCAGGATCGTCTCCGCCACTATAACTTCCTTGGTTTATGGCTGCGAGATGTGCCGCCCAATAGTATTTCCGGATATCTGGAAGTGCTATACCCTCATCGTACCACCCCAGTGTCAGTTTCTGAAGCGATATGCGCGGCGTTCCAGCCTATAGTAGGTCTCTCTGAGCGGCCTCGATGTCCGCAAAATACTTTTGCGGAACCAGGTCAGGGTAGTTTTGTAAAGCGTATATGAAGCGCGGCAGGGACATCATTTTGAACAGGGCTGCCCGACCCAGCAGGGACAATGGGAGCCCCTTCCAGTTAGCAGCATCCCTCTTGAACCTCTCCAGCGGCGGCCGGAGGTTCCGCTCGTATCGAGTCTGCACGTTAGAGGAAATATAGATGCCCAGGTACGTGAACCCCTCCTCGGACAGCCACGGGGTATTGTGGGGGGGGCCCCATGCAGGACATAAAAGAGGGATTTACCCCAGTTAATTCTGTAGCCCGAATACCTCCCGAAGCTTGCGAATATGTCTAATGCGACTCGTAGGGATTTTGTGGGGGAGGCAAGATATAGGAGAATGTCGTCCGCATAAAGCGAAATCCGGTCCTCCCACCCCTCTGCCCATCGGAGCCCCCGGAGTGAAAGGTCTTGTCGCACCCAGGCCACAAGAGGCTCAAGGGAAAGGGCAAAGAGCAAGGGCGAGAGGGGACACCCCTGGCGCGTCCCCCTCTCCAGAGAAAAAACTTCCGAGATCTTGTTGTTTACCACCACCTGGGCTAGCGGCTCAGTGTAGAGGAGGCGTACCCATCCGATGAAGTTAGGGCCAAAGCCCATCCTCTTGAGGACCGCCATCATATAGGCCCACTCGAGAGTGTCAAATGCCATAGCGGCATCTAGGGATACAACCACAGCATCTTCCTGAATCGTATGGCAGCGGCCCATTACTCCATGGAGGCGTCGCAGGTTGAGCGCCGTATTACGTGCGGCATGAAGCCCGACTGATCAGGGTGGATCAGCTTTGCGATGATCGGTTTGATCCTGTTCGCCAGGAGCTTCGCCAGGATTTTAGGTTCAGCATTGAGAAGCGATGTAGGCCTATAGGAGGTGCATAACTCCCTAGGCCTCCCTTCCTTAGGGATGGCCACCAGTGTGGCAATACGCTGGTCCCTCGGAAGCCTCCCCCGCGCCTTACTGTCCTCAAACATGTTCCTCAGATGCATGCCCAGGCAGTCGGGTTTGAGCTTGTAAAGCTCAATAGGGAGGTCATTAGGTCCTAGGGCTTTCCCGGATCGGAGGTCCTTGATTGCTGTGGAGAGTTCTTCAAGGGTAAGGGCACCGTCCAGAGTCTCCCGGTCTTGCTCCGAGAGAGTGGGCAGCCCAATATCTCTAAGAAACTCGGAGGAGGCCTCCTCCGTCTGCATAGATCCCTTGCGGTATACAGTTTGAAAATGTGATGCGAATTCACTAATTATGTCTTGCGGCTCGGCTCGGATAGAGCCTCCGTCAGTCCGGATCTCCGCCACTACCCGCTGCGCTTTCTGCTTTTTGTCCAGCCATGCTATCAATTTGCCCGCTTTGTCACCTTGATCATAAAGCCGGCCGTCCCTGTGTCCTGCTAGGTTTTTTGCGGCGTCGGTGGCTAATGCTTTGTACTCGGCCGCCTTGAGCTGCATCTTGTGCACCACTTCCGCCTGCCTGTCAATTTGCGCCTCCCCCTCCAGCACAAGGAGATCCCGTTCGACGTCAAGCATTTGGCTCTCCTTTTCTTTGCGCTGGCCAGCGATTATGGAGAGGGCCTCTCCCCTCAACACCGTCTTAAATGCTTCCCAAAGGACCGCCGGGGAGTCCACCGAACCGGCATTCTCCTGGAAGTATTGGTCAATCGAAAGGCCAACCTTCTTTTTAGTAGGGGTGGGCGGAATTTGTGTAATCGCGTTACGCAAATCTCCGCGAAACGGTAAAAAATCTCCGCGAACACGCAGAAATTCCGCGAACACGCGGAATTGCTTGTTCGCGATACTTTTTTCCTGTTCGCGATCGCTGTGTGCGTGCTCGGGGTGAAATATCTCGCGAACACGCATATTGAGAACGCGAACAAGCAAAAAATTTCGCGAAGTCGCGGAACGCAGATTTTTGGGCAATTTCGCGTTCTCCGCGGAACGCGAAATTACCCAAATTCCGCAAATTCCGCGAACGGAACGGAATTTACCGCCCAGGCCTACTTTTTAGTTTCAGGGTTTCGAAAATGCCAGGTGTTGATGGGCGCCACACAGCCTGCCCTCTGTTTGCCTATGGTAAGGTGTGCCCATATGGGGGAGTGGTCACTAATACCCCTCGCCAGGTGATGAATCTCCCGAACCGTAGTGTCGGGCTGCATCCATGCAAGGATATAATCTATCCTAGAGAAGGTGCGGTGTTGCCCCAAGAAAAAGGTGTACTGCTGTAGGTGAGGGTGGCGCATACGCCAAAGGTCAACCAGGCCGAACGTCTCCAGGAGGTTGGAAAGCCACATTTGTCCAGTCGTGATGTCTCGGGGTGGATGTCTGTCTAGTCCTCCCGACACTACTGCATTGAAGTCTCCGCCCACCAAAAGCTGACCCTCAGGGAGAGAAATGAGCAGCCTACCCAGATCAGTGTATGACTGTGTTTGGAGACCTGGTGGTATATAAACCATCACCAAGGTAAGTGTGCGCCCCTCCCACCTCCCCAAGAGCACCGCGTAGCGCCCCAGTGGGTCAGTCTCCGAACGTTTGGCGACAAACGGGAGGGTTCGGTGCAACAGTATACCCACCCCGCGGGACCCTGATGTGAAGCCCGCGTGTATCACCAGTGTATAGCCCAGTGTATTGAGTGCTTGACAAGTATTTCCAATGAGGTGGGTCTCTTGTAAGAGGACAACATCCGGGCGATGCCTCTTAATAAATTGAAGCACTATACTCCTCTTAAGCTTGTCCCCCAGCCCGTTGACGTTCCAGCTAAGGATTTTAAGACTCTTATCCCACCCTGTAGCCATCCCTGGAGATTTTTTGAGTGTGTAGTCCTGAACTCCTGCAACGCCACAAATTAACACCAGTGCGCATCTCACCAGACCAACGCGAACCCCACCCCCCTAAACTGTGACCAAGCATCAACAACAAACGCGAATACCCCTTACCCCCCCACCCTGCAACCCTGCCCTGCAGGTTTACAACTACCCACATCCCCAACTAGCAGAGCGCCTTTTGCCCTAAAAGGAAGGAGTGAATAACCTGTTCCCGCCTCCCCCTCCCTCGGGAAAACTGTTAGGTGGGGAAATGTGCCGGCGCCAACTCCCTCCGCGACGCGCCCCTCCCGTTACCACAAAAATTCAAGGCATAGGCACACACATTATGCATCAATTCCAACTCCACCCCGAGGCACAGCCGGTCACCCGATACATACATGTACAAATGTCCTGATGCCATATTAAAGGGTGCATACAGCTCTCTTCCCCCGGATGACCGCCCTCTTATGGTTCCAGCACCCATTAACAGAAAAAGAGTGTATACATTACGGCCCTTCGTGCAGTGGTCCACACAGTTCCTTCAATCGACATGTCCCCTCTAATGTTCTCAAGCTGCGCCCAAGTCTGGGCTGCGAGACCTTGATCACCATGAACGCTGGCTCAGCCTTTTAGTGTCCGACCTGCCCTCCAGGGAGCCAGGTGAGCTGGCCCGTGCGCCTCTCCTCTCACCCCCCTCGGCCTGCTCCGGCGTCCGCGATGCACCTCCGTCCAGCCAGTCCTGCACCTCCGAAGGCGTGGTGAAGAAGAGGGACTTACCCCCAGCAATTATTTTAAGCTTTGCAGGGAAGAACATCATGTATTGTATGCCTTTTTTACGGAGTACTGCTTTTACCCCATTGAAGGATCTCCGCTCCCGCTGCACCTTGAGTGTAAAGTCAGGGAAAAACCTGACCGTTGCGTTTTCGTACTGTAGGTCTCCCTGCTGTCTGGCGGCCTGTAGGATTGCGTCCCGATCCCTATAGTTGAGGATTCTGGCGATGATGGTCCTCGGGGGGGCTCCAGGTTTGGACCGAGGGACCGGCGCCCGATGCGCCCTCTCCACCGTAAAGAGTTTGGAGAGGCGCCTCGGCTTGAGGCGGGTGAGGATCAAGTCCTCCACGAATAGGTCCATACTAGGCCCCTCCGCGCCCTCCGGGACCCCGACCAAGCGAATGTTGTTCCGTCGGGCCCTCCCTTCCTGATCCTCGAGCTTCAGGGCCACTTGACGGTGCTGGTACACCAAGTCATTCACTCTTTGTTCAAGCTGCTTAGAGGAGGCCTGGAGCTCTTTGATATCTGCGTCATGGCTCTTGACCTTCTCTGACGTGTTGTTGAGATCCGCACGTATGAGAGTCATTTCAATGGACATCTTGTCGATCTTGGACTCAAGGGTGGTTCCTAGCGTTTGTATGGCAGCCATGATAGAGGCCAAGGAGGGCTCCGCCGGCGCCTGCGTGCCCCCAGCTTCCCCTTCGCCCTGCTGGGCCGACCTCGGAACCGCATATTTATCAAGTTTGTTCGACTGGGCAGCTGCAGCACCCTTCGGCCTCATCTTGCCGTCACAGCAGGGTAGTGCGCCGTCCGCAGGGCTTCCCAACATGTCTCAGCGCAGGCGCCGGTTTAGAGCCGCGGCCGCTCCTCTGGCCCACGATGGGACCACCGCACTCTCCCCCACGTTGTCGGCCACCAAGCAGCAAGGCCACCGCGTGCTCCAACCGCAAGGTCTACACTCTTAGTTAAGAGTGGTCGTCTCCAGCCAACTTGAACGGTAGCACCACGCCACCCGCTGGACCGCTATGCGACCAGCCACCGGGGACGACGAATGCACCCAATTTGGGGCCTGATCTCTCCGCGCGGGGAACCGCTCCACCAGCGACGACCCCCACAGGTTCACCAGGGCCCCCGGCACCTCCAAAAGTCACAAGCTGTGTCTCACTGCCGCCCCCGAGCCCAGCAGCACCGGGAACAATCGGATCTCTCTCAGGCCGTGTCGCAGCGAAGATTCAGATTCCCAGGGGCCCCCGTCCCCCACGACAAGTACTGGAGGTCAGCAGGCCCACTCCGCAACTCCTGCAGCCAGAACCAACTGTGCCT
Source organism: Triturus cristatus (assembly GCF_964204655.1). Lineage (NCBI taxonomy): Eukaryota > Metazoa > Chordata > Amphibia > Caudata > Salamandridae > Triturus > Triturus cristatus. Next base: position 911,141,334 of record NC_140588.1, read on the forward strand.
GAGGCTTCACTGCCGGCTGTACCCCTTGCAGGAGCCGGATTGCACGACACAGTGCCACCTGTTGCCCCCGCCATCCGTGGCCGCGGTGGGCTAGAGGAAGGGGGGGGAGAGGGGGGAGGGAAGGTGGGGTGCCACGTCCAAGCCCCCCGCGAGGGCAGACACCCCCACCCGGGCCCCCACTCCGCCGTCCCTGGAATATGGCCCCTGGGGTGTCTAACAACAGTCCAATGCTCTCCGGCCGTGAGGCACGGCCGCACTCACGTGCAGGGCGATCTCCAGTCCTTCGCCGCAGCCCGCGGCACAACAGCGGAAGCCGGCGGGGGGAGGCAGATCGAGAGAAGAGGAGCGGGGAGGGGGGGGGAGTCCCGGGCTCGCAGGAGCTCCGCCGCCCCCATGATAGATCGACTCCCGCAGGCCCAGGCGCCCGGGGAGTCATGTAATCCCCCGGCGGGAATCCCACCTCTCGCTGACCTGGCTCCACAGCCGCCGCCACCGGCCCCAGGCACCGCCGTGGATCAGAAGGATTTCAGGGGGATTAGGGCTCCGTTACGGCGGAGCTGTCGTTTAGGCGGCCATCATCGCCGGCACCAAGCCACGCCCCCGCAGATAGCATTCTTGATTTACAACGAGAACACATCATCTCATGATCAGCTTCTTTTACTAATTTGGAAAATGGTACAGATTTGCAGTCAGGTATTGTTAAATATAAAAATCGTTCTCTGTCAACTATAGTCCTTGAAAATAATAAACACTCTTCACATTTATGTTCCCATTTGTAACTGAGTCCAAATTAACTCTCAATCTAAATTCCTTAATCTTCTAGTACTCCAAGCAAAACCATCAGAAATTCTTGTGCATCTTGCTGTATATTAGCACTGAACGTTAAAGATCCAGTGCATGTATCCAACAGTTGGCGAATACCAGAAGCAGAATGAATCTTACTTCTATCAGTTCTCAATTCTTGAAATAAAGTGTAGAGTGCAGAACATAAAGTTTTTTCCTGACGTTTGATAATTTCACCACAAACATCTTCAAGATAAAATATAACATTTAGAATGACATTACCATAGCAGTTGACACCAGAAGCATTTTCTAATTGGTATCCAACAACATCATCACTTGTTTGTATTTTCTGCTTCTTTACATCTTTTCTTTTCTGTTGATTTTCTTTCTGCTTTTCAACCATAGTTAACTCTTCAGCATGTTTGCATTTTAAACACACAACACGTTTCTCATAAATAGGATATTCACCTAAATGGGGAGCATAAAGCCTTCTCAAACGATTATATTCTCTTACACAATTAACATCAGCACTAAACTTGTTCTCATCAAAATCAATTACATACAAACCAGACAACGTTCTAACTCGAGATAATGCAACATATGCCATTCCCTCTTTAAACACAGTTTTTCCAAAATTTACCAAAGCATTATCTACACTTAAACCTTGTGATTTGTGAATAGTTATTGCATATGCTAAACAGAAGGGAAACTGTTTTCTACGAACATACAAGTCTTTTACAAGCAAAATACGTGTGGCAGAACGTGCAATCTGTCTTACCTCTGCAATCTGATCAAATTTAACTTTCAAAAATTCAGTTCCATTTCTATTTTGATATTTCACAAAATCAACAACTTTCCCCATTGCTCCATTCACTAAACCTTCTTCTAGATTCAGATTATGCTTCAAAATTACCCGACAGTTGAAACATACATCTAATTTTTTTTCTAATCCAGCAGTTTTTGATACAGACTTTTCCAAATAATCCAATTTAGTCTGCAGTTTTTCTGAAAGAACAATTGTTATTCCTTGATGCTCTATTTTATCAATAGCTTCAATGTGCACTATTTATTGATTTTCCAATTTCATAAGCTCTCTATTAAATGTATAACACTCTTCCACTGTAGGCATTAAGCAAACTATAGACTTTTTTCTTTCATTTTCTGGTACATTACTTCTGCTGGTGTGTTTTCATTTGTAAACAAGTTCTTTAGTAGACGAATTTGAAAAGCTTGTTTACCATGTTTGCTTAGAACACCAATTCTTACATCTTTTAGAATATTTCCATAATCTTCATCTCTTGCTTGTCGCATATTCTGGGTGAGTTCTTTATATTCAAAATGTAACCACAGATTCACATTTCCAATACTTCCCAAAGATCTCTTAGTGTCTTCATGTAGAAGAGTTTTAAACACTGGTTCTCCTTTTACAGGGGTTAGTTGTAGCAGATCTCCAAATACAATTAAATGTTTTCCCCCAAAGAGAATGTCGTAATCTGTTGTTAATACCTGTTGCATACCTGAGTGTACAAAAGCAAGCATTAAGTTTGAGACCATTCTCAGCTCATCAATAATTAAAAGTTTCATTTTCTTCAGGACTCTTGACACTTCATAAGAAGCTTCTCCAGACAACTTCTGATATTCTAATTTCTTATCATGCTCCACTGGTAACATCAATCATTTATGTAAAGTAACTCCTTTAACATTGTGTGCAGCTAATCCAGTTGGAGCTGTTACCACACAACATAAATGTGAACCAGTAGTTTTTTGAAGATAACTGGTCAAAACTTTAATAAAAAAAACTTTTACCTGTCCCAGCTTGACCACTGATGTACATCAGAAGAGGTTTAAAAGATGAACACAGACATTCTTTATTTCATGAAACAACCCATGTTCTATCCGTTCTCTCACTTGCATATATATTTATATCTGTTTAACACTTACTTGTTCTTCTAACTTTACCAATGTTATATTCTCCTCGTGTGCTTGTTGCATTGCAATTTTGACTTCATGCATAGCAATGTCTGCTTCATTTTCCAGCATTGGTTGTCCAAGAGGATCTTGACTACATGGACCACTAGTTTGACTATCTTGAGAACTTTCATGAGCTATTTCAGCTATAATAGTCTTTTCCTGTTGAACTTCATCATTCAACATTTTTAAATATGTAGGGAAAATTGGACATCGACTGCTATCTTTACAAGCATTAAAAGAATCTTCGTAGCAGTCAAACTCTCCAAGTAATTCACTTACACTACGCCATGGTTTAAACAGCTGCAGAAGTGTTAAATAGTAAAATTCGCACTTATCTGGAGTTTCACAACTAAGGTTCTTGTAGTTTATAAGATTACCCTTTGCATGTTTTACTAAACAACCATGACATCCAACTACTGCAAACGTTCCTTCTTTTAAATTCTCTTTAACATTTCTTTTGAAGCTGTAATGTTGAAGTTCTTCATACAGACATAGCTGTTCCATATGTTGACTCCTTTTTGGATAGTATGTGTCCAACATATTAGTTTTAAGAATGTCTGTACTATCTGGCTCATTTGCTGCTAATTGTTCAATTTCTTCCAATGATTTCAACATTCTATTTCATTTGCAGGCAAGACCTAAACTTACCCAAATGATTCCTCGTGACTTTGAATATATACTTGAAGAACACAAGCGTTCTGAACATTCATACGATGCAATTTCTCGGTGGGAAAGCATTTTAAAACTAAAGCTGTACAATTTTTTGCTAAGACTAGTCTCTTGTGCAATTTCTTCCCACATTTGTTTCATCTCTGTTTTTTCAGATTTTGTTATGTAGGATGTAACATAATGTGCAACAGCAATTGAGCTATCCGCAACATACTGGATGTCCATATTCGGATTCCACATTTTTAAAATGACTTGATTGTAGTCATTGATATACTTTGACACTTCTGTTCTTTTTAAGTCGTAGGTATTCTTTGGAGATTTCCGAGTTATTGTGTGCCTCACAGAAGAAAAAAAAGAATTAACTCTTCCTTTACAAATGACTGGACGGGGAAAACAAAACCGAAATTTGGTGTAAAATTTTCCTTGAGACTTGTATTTTCTTCTGCAATACTTTCCACAACGGTGACTTTGGAAACGTAAAACTTGCTGTCTCAAGCTTCTGTCTTCTCCTTCTCTTGGAATCTCACATGTCACATACTGTTCGATGAAAGACAATACTGTTTCATCAGAATTATTTCCAAATTTAGGTGCATCCTTGATCCATACTAGCATATGTATATGAGGTCCACCTCTTGCTTGATACTCCTTTCTCCAAAAGAAATCGGTAACTTCTCCAAGAGGTGGATTCTTTTTATTACAGATAAAAGACATCATACCTTGAAACTTATGATTAAAATATCTGCACACATTTACAGAATCCAATGAACACAGTTCACCAGGAGTCTTTATTTCAACATTTTTTTATATTAGAATTTGCTTCTCTTAAAAACTCAAGCAAATCTTCCCATGCATACTCTGCACAGCTAAGTGTGACAAACCATGTTGGTGTACCTAAGTTCTGTAACATACACTTGAGTTCTCCATGACAACGATACCAATACTCATTTGTTCCACGTTGACATGCCATCAAATTGATTAACTGTGCTTCTAAATTTTCATCTGTTTCTTGAACTTTCTCCACAAATTCTTTCGCAGAAGGAAGTGATTCATGAACTCCAGTTTTAAGTATATGATACACTGCATACGAGAGAGAAGACAGATCACTTTCAAACAAAAGGTGAAATATGTATGGAATGTACTGTCAAAATCTAATATCTTCAGAATATAATCTTGTTGACTGATATTCTGAAGCTGGAATCCGTACAGGTCGGTCATCATATCGGCCACCTTCTCCAGTAGGAAACAACTGTGGAAAACAACGAGCTTCCAAGCTTTTATCCCATACACTCATTGGAGTTCCCTGTGCTTTTTTTATTTGAAATAACTCAATGCTACTTCCTATCACTTCTTTTGAATGCAAAGGACAGATTGTATAATGTTCATAAATATCTTCAGTCCTTGACTTGTCCACTTTCTCTATTCGACCACTTGAAATTTCAAAATCATCTTCTAACCGTATTACCTGTTCATCCATATTTATATTTTTGTAATAAATATTATTCTCTATAAGATATAAGATAGCGTTTTCAACTTTATTAACATCCACAAATTCTTGCCATATTTTCTGACTCTTTGTGGGTACACCATTTACTAAAATAACTACTGCCTCATCTTCCTCTTTCTCTCCAGCAATAGTTTCAATGTTTTTCTTAAAATCCAAAGGTAAGTACACCACTCTTCCTTTCAGCCCTCTTTGGAAGTCTGTTGGTGGCAGTGTACCTGTTTTAGGCTCCATCCGAATTATAGTTTGAAAAGGATGAACAGATTGAATTAGAACTGACTCATATGTATTCAATTTGGCCAGCTCCTGCAGAATAGCTACTAACTACAACTTATTATGCACTGCTCTAGCAGGCATTTTGTTCTTTTCTAATTTGTTGTAACAATATTTATATATACGTGGATCACTACCTAACTCAAATCGACCTTCAACAAACAAGTACGTTGCAAATTCTTCCCACTTACCATTGTTCTCCTTTTCACTTTTCAAATACAAATCAACATTCCTACTTTGACTTTTATAATGAGTACGTCGACAACAAACACAAACAGAGCTTGGTATTTCAGAGCACACTACATTAAACTTTCGAATTTCTTCTTCAAACTGATCAGTGCTAATCACTTTCTCATCTCCTCCAACATCTGTAATTGTCAAACTTTCACTTTCTATGAACTGCTCTTCTGAACCAAAATATCGCATTTCAATATCATCACACTTTTTTTTGAACATCTGATAAAGAACCATATAAAAGACTTCCATTCAGTTCACTTAAACTTAATGCAGGACTTTTTACATAGTACAGTTTCTTTACAAAGTTCTGCATTTCTGAATGGTGTACTTTGACATCCTCAAATGATGAAAAACACTTTTACAAACTTTTCTTGAAAGACAAGCAAGAGAATGCCCATACTCCTCAGTATATTTTCTTACATTACATGGATCTAGTCCTTGTAACAACTTAATTTTCTGTTTTATACTTTTCTGACTATATTCTCGTAGAAAATTTCACATTATATGAATGGATTCCTGTTGAATACTACAAATACTACTACAACTCCACTTATACACAGGAGCTCGTGGACGTTTCCCTTGCACTTCTTCAGCTATTAACTCTTCTGCACTTTTACCAAACATTTCCTCCTTTGGAAGAGGAACACCATCCTGAACTTCGCAGCAACGACCTCCAGTATCAACTGCAAATGATAAACTATTTTCCTGGAAGTAACTTTCCTCATTAAAAAAAGGCTCAGTACTAGAAGTATGTCTCCAAAGTCCACTAAAGATTTTACAAAAGTTGGTTCTGTTCACAAGTCTTTTTTTTCTACTTTTGTCTTTCAATACTTTGACTATTTTATCCAATACTTTCATTCTCTTTAAAATCAAAATGAACAACTTCTGTTTCTTTTTTTTTTTTTGGTATATGTTTATTGAGAGAACAACTTCTGTTTCAAATTGAAAGCAGTATCCACTATACTTTCAATACGCTGCTTCTCTTTGAATTGAAACATTCTTCTTTTATATTTGCAGCATGTTTTCAATAAATTCTGAATCACTCTAGATCGAAAAAGTCTCTGTTGAATTTCTTGAATTTTTTTGTGTCTCCGAGTACCAGATACTATTTCTGTATCATCTTTCCTTTTCCTCATATTTGAAATTGAACTCTGCTTCACCTTACTTGAAAAATTCTTCTTTTTGCTTTGTGTAATGTTTTTCTCATTAAATGTTCGTAATATTTTTTTCAAAAATTGTCTTTTGCTTTTACAAACAGTTTCTCTACTAGTCGCATTTTTTCTACTTCAAGATCTTTCCTTTTTGTCAAATATATATTTTTCTTCTCTTTTCTTTTTTTTCACTTCTTCTAGGCATTTCCAAATTTCAATACAAACGAAATAATTTTCGGAAAAACAAAAAACAGATTCAATTATTTTTCACATTTCTTCACTATGTTAAAATAATAACATACAATTGCAAAACTTCCACTAACAACTTCCAGACCCAGTGCTGCATCGTGATGGAGCACGACAGATGAGCACTAGGATGACAAGTAGTGCCATAGAACATACAGCAAGTATGTATTTAATTATTTACATACTCCTTTACAATTTATATGTAACTGCACTACCTCATACTTTTCACCTCTCCGCCACACCCCACCACCCCACACCACTTTCTCTGCAACCCACTGCACACAACTTTATAAATAGTATTTTTAAAAATATTAATCTATGTACTTAGAATGATATTGTCAACCAAACAGCACACATAAAAATGTCCATTATTACCTAATAATTTTATCAACAACTTTGCAAATATAACAATGCACCCAAAGCTTTAACTGGAGGGGGTGTCTGTGGGGATGTGACCACCAGCACTTTATTTTTGGGAGCCTCGAAACGGGTCTTTATAGGGCTTTATTTTCCGACCTCACAAACGTAATCTGATTTTTTTCCTTTATTGCACTGCAGTGACACTGTGAGAGGATGCACATTGCTCACTACTTAGAAGTGCAGACATCATGCCAAGTGACTCGGATTGTAGGAGAAGGGAAATACTTTAAAGAGAGTCATTTTCTCTCAGTATTTCCCTTCTCTTTTTGCAACGCACCAGCAACATCATCGTGGGGTGATTAGCAGACAGACCACCAGGTGCGCAACGCCCATTGCCCCGGACTCTCTGACACAGCTTCCCGGGTGCACAGACATAGCCACACCCGAGTACTTCACCGTTCTTCAAAACATCATTTTTTTGTAAAGGAGACTCTGTTCTTTTTCACCCCTTTTTACAACACCTACATGCCCACTCTGCCTATTGCTGAAACAATTAGGCTCCCCTGAAATCTCCCTCTGGTTGCGCCTCTGCAAACGACCACAACCAGGCAACTCCAGCATGAACCTGCTCTCACCTTACACACGGTCTTGTTTCAGTCCTACGAAAACACACAGTTTGCCTGCCTCACTAAGTTCTCACACCCCCTCTTTAATATGAACATAAAAGCTTTCCAATTACTTTTATATCCCTATACTGTACTTCACATGGAAATATAGAACTCAATGGTATACTTTCTCAAATATAAGAAGTACAGGTATTCAGTATCTGTCAGTCATGGCCACTTTAAAACTGTGTACCTATAAACAACTCAACAAAACGTTATGTTTCTAAATTAACGTATTACACTTAAAGCTCCTTTACATTTCTTTCGCTAGATGTACCTTTGTTTAAAACACCACCAGAGAAGGGTGTTGAAGTATGCTCCACAAAGAGTAACTCAAAGCTTTGTCATTCTGTATTAAAAAATCTGCCTGTCAATGCTTTTCGCAAGCCTTTTCAACGTCTTAAGAGGGTAGCTGGATGAGTATAATACATCGTATTTAAGATCGGGGCGGACTATGCACGGAAATAAGAACGTATAGTTGAATAAAGGGCAAGTGGATGCATGGTCAGATGCTTCAATGGATAGATACATAGTTCAATGTATCAATGTATGGATGAATGAAAGGATGAATGAATGCAAAGACCAGTACTTACGATAGACGGGTGGGCTGATAAATGCTTAGGATTGATTCTGGGACAGATATATCTATGCATATATAGGCGTATCTCTGCATGAATGGCACAGTGCTTACTATAGGTGAGTGCACTCATATATGCTTAAGATAAGCGGATGAACAGATTTATGTATATATATATAAGTAGGAATATATGCATCAATTAAAAGATGGTTGAATGGCGCAGTGCTTAGGATACATGGATACTGCACTTTAATTGGGCCAGGTCTGGGGTCCGGCACTTATTTTCAGGCAGCCTCCAAACGACTCTCTACCAGGCTCTATTTTCGGCCCTCTCAAAGATAGTCAATTTTTTTGTTTTTTTATTACTCTGCAGTGACAGCATGCACATCGATGTACGCATGCTTATTTTTCTCACAACTGAGAACTGGAGACATCACTCTAGGTTACCCACGTTGTAGAAGAAAGGGAAATCCTTTAAACAATGTTTTTTTCCGAACCTACGATAATTGGAGAGGATTTTCTAAAGGACACAATGATACTTATCTTGATTTAGACCACGCCCCTTTAAGAGCTTTGCCCCTCCTTTGAGAGCACCCCCACTTTGTTTCTCCCATTTAGAACCCTAACTACACCATAGTAACAAACAAACAGTGTAACCTTCCATTAAAATCTACAATGGCACCAAGTTCACTAATTTTCCATCAACGCTATCAGCCTTCTACCACAGAACAAGAGTGTCTATCAGCACGAAGATGTCTTATCCACCGAAATGCTGTATAATTTCTGTACCTGTCTGCTGGAACACTGATCACCAAAACATATTAAAACATGGGAATTTGCCAGAAAAACATATACCACACCATAAACCGATTCATAAATGGGCACACTGCCACTGCACCACCCTCTTCCCCATCCTTCCTTAACTTCACAAAATTAAAGAAAGAGCCACACCAAACCTAGTAAACAAACTTTACCAATACAAGAACTTAATTTCAACAACCGTCTACCGGAACGCTCATGAGCAAAGCGTATTAAAACATACAAATTTGCGGGTAAAACATATACCATGCAATAGGGCACTTTATGAGTGCTCCCAGTGGTACTACATCACCTTCAGTAGCTCGACATCTGCACGTTACTAAATTCTGTGTTTTAATCAGAAACATACCCACCTCTCCCACACCCACCCCCGCCCTTCCTTAACAGTATGAAATCAAAGAGAAACCCCCCATTCCTAGTAGCGCCACTGTACCCATACACAGGCTTAATTTTAACATGTGTCTACCGGAACACTTATCAGCAAAAACTATTCAAACATTCAAATTGGCGGGTAAAACATAAACCATCCCATCGCACTGTTTATAAATGGGCCCAGTGAAACTACATTACCTTTAGTAACTACACATGCCCACGTTACAAATATCCATCTTATAATCAGCAACATACACACCTCCCTCACCCCCACACATCCCTTGCTTAACCTTACAAAATCAAACAACGAGCCCCAGCACTCCCGTTACCGCCACTATAGCATACATAGACTTAATGTCAACAGGTGTCTGCCGGAATGCTCATCAGCAAAACCTATTAAAACCTGCAATTTTGAAACTCAAACATACACCATGCCATAAGATGGTTTATAAATAGTCACAGTACCACTACACCACCTCAACACCCGCCCTTGCTTAACTTTACGCAATAAAAGAAAGAGCCCAAGCAAACATAAAGGCGCCACTATAGCCAAACAGAGGCTTAATTTCAACAGATGTCTCCCGAAACGCTCATCAGCCAAACGTATTAAAACATGCAAATTTGCGACTAAAACATATCCCATGCCATAGGGCGCTTTGTAAGTGCTCCCAGTGGTACTAGATCACCTTTAGTCGCTCGACATCTGCATGTTACTATGGGCCAGATGTAGGTGGCTAAATACCGGTCGGTAACCCCGAAAATCGGTAAATTTCAGGGTTACCGACCGGTATTTAGCCTTTCCTAATGTAGGTGATGATTCGGTATTTACCGAATCTGTATTTACCGAATCTGTATTTACCGAATCGATATTTACCGATTCGGTAAGTGCAATGTAGAAAGCACATAAAAGAGTGCTTATGTGCTTTAAGAATTCGTTAATTACCACCAACTTCAAGTTGGTGGTAATTAACGAATTCCTTTAAAAATTCACTTTTGAATTTTTTTTTAAGTGCCACGTGGCACACATCCATGCCCTTAGGGCATGCATGTGCGCCACATGTGCACACAGGCACATTTCAGGGGTGCAACAGGGTGTCCTTTGGACACCCTGGCACCCTTGAAATTCCTCTCGGTATTACCAATTCGGTAATACCGAATCGCTAATACAGAATGGCTTTAGATTCATTCCTATGGGCATCCAAGACCATAGGAATGAATGGGTAGGTATTCCTTATTACCGAATCGGTATTACCGATTCGGTAATAAAGAATATTAAGGAATTGGTATTTTTTACCGATTCATTACCTACTTAAGAAATACCGACTTCTTAATACCGAATCGGTAAAATTTGGTATTAAGAATTCGGTATTTGTGGATTACCTACATCTGGCCCTATATTCTGTGTTTCAATCAGCAACATAACCACCTCCCCCACACCCACCCCCGCCCTTGCTTAACCGTAAGAAATCAAACAGAAACCCCCACCATTCCCAGTAGCGCCACTATACCCATATACAACGTTAATTTTAACAGGTGTCTGCCGGAACACTTATCAGCAAAAAGTATTCAAACATGCAAATTGGCTGGTAAAACATAAACCATCCCATAGCACGTTTTATAAATGGGCCCAGTCGATCTACACCACCTTTACTAGCTAGACATCTATATGTTACGAACGTCGTTTAAACACTCTGTAGAGTGTATAGCAGGGCATGGGGAGAGTAAACAAAGTTCTAGTTCCAAACTTTTGATATACAGTTCCTTTACTGTATCTATATTAAAGATATTAAATGGAATTAATAAATTGACAAGTGTCTCAAAAGGGATAGTGAAGCTCACCATCAGTAAAACATGAACCACTTCAACACCTACATATATCCACCACAGCGACACAGCCTGACAAATAGTATCACTTATAATCACATGTAGTTCTCTAATGTCAACAAAGTCATACAGAAAATATACCGCACATTTACATTTTTTTATCTCTCACACATTTATAAAACATCTCTTCTAAAGAAGCATTCCCCATCTACTTCTATTCCATAAGAACAGACAATAATTAATACGTTTACTACCATATATTTTAGTATATCTACCTTTTTATTATTCACTAGTCAGAAAATACAAAAACTATTCACTATACCCAAATGCAAACCAGAAACCATATTCATATTTATCTCAACTTAGGATCACATGATTCAAACTATGCGTACACATAAAAGGAACGTATCACTTTTCCTATCTCCATCTCCTCTCCATGTAATCTCCAAACACTGTACACGGCCCCACTGTACAACAACCTACCCTGACTTACATTCAAACCTACCTCTCAGTATCAAAAATAAGACCACAACCTGCCCACATAACATTTCTGCATTTCGTTTTATCGCTTTTAACTTAATAACACATACGTCTCCTACCACCCCCACCCCACTATTTCCACAAAAAGTATCAGTTGCAAACGTGCGACATTTTCTTTATCTCCCCAAATACATTACAAACTCAAATTAACGCTGAACCTCATTTTCAAAACAATACAGTTCTATAAAGATGACAAACTACACTTCTTCTCTGTGAAAAATTCCTAAACATCGGTAAAATACTTATATAACAACAGCTCAAATTGTATGCATATTTCATAACCAATATCAAACACCACACTTTACTAACACTATATTGCTTTGAAATAAAAAATACTTTCAAAATTAAAAACATCACCTAAAATACTTAATCAATACTATAAAACACATACCACACCTTGTTCATTTCTAACTTACCTTTGTAGTTGTTATCCAGATTTCAAATGACACACGCATACAATTCTCTCTTTCTCACATAGTACATGTAAAGCTCCGCCTGAAGAAGCAAGAATGAAACCAGGAATGGCGCAATTTCTCTGTCGCTCCACACATAAATACATGTAAAGAACAAATCAGAATACTTAATTCCTTCAACAACATTCCAAAACTTACCTCCATTGGTTAATTTTGAATTTTTCTTCCGAAAAGCTACTTATTATTCCGTGCCACATACAGGTCACAAGTTCAACCTATTTTATCACCACACTTTCTGGAACCTTCTACGACACCTGCAGGTTAAAAGTTCATCATTTTTTTTAACCTAACGATATACTGTTGCAACTATTTATCGAACATTTAACGGCACGTGTGCGTTAAAAGTTCACAATAGGGGTCAGTAGTTCATCAGCTTTATTCCCACCTCCAGCAGCACCTCACCTTATGCCCCCAGCGCCATCAGACCCGTAGGAGTCAGTGCTTTCCACTTTCCAAATACCAAATTCATTTCATACACACAAATGTACCTTCGCACTCCCTATATAACACCCCCTAGGCACCATACACAAGTTACAATGTTCAAAACAAAAGTTCCTCCAAGTAGCTATAACTACATGCTGACACTACTTGCACAGATGTGGCACAGCAGCCAGAGCACATGACTTCACAGCATATGACACACAGTTTGGGCTCACGCTTTCATCCCCGAGTCCAGCAGCAGCTCAGCTTAGCAGCATGAGACTCTACACACTCCCTCATATATTTTCCATACCCCAGAACTTTCAGACCAGTACAGGTCAGTAGTTTGTCCTAGTAGTTATAAACACCTGCTGACACTACTTCCACAGCTGTACTTTAGCGGCCACAGCACATGACTTCACAGCATAAGACACACAATTTAGACTCATGCTCTAATCCCCGAGTCCCGCGCCACCTCACCTTAGCAGCATCACACTCTAGGCAATACCTCACTTAATTTTCGTAGCCTAGCACTTTCACACCGGTATGTATGATTAGTTCACTTCGCACCCCCTCTATAGCACACCCTAAACACCCCACAAAGGTTACAGTGCTCCTACACTCCTCTTTCCCACATTTTTCGCCCTTTTTCCTCCTTACTCACTGCAACGGAATCACAAAATGGTGGCCAACACTTCCTAGTTGCAAACGCTCGCAGCGCTCGCAGCCAATCAGCAGCAAGCTCGTGCTCGTAACGCCTCAGCCAATCAGATGGCAGAATTCCCAAATATCGATATCTGTAAATTTCGATATTTCTCAAAAACTACGAAACGGATTTACACCAAATAAACAAAAGAGTGCTTTCTAGGGCAAGACCCTGCCAAATTTGGGGTAATTCCGTTCACCCGTTCAACCTGTAGCCTTGTCTAAAGTTTCCTATGGAAATTAACATTGAAAAAACAAGTTTTGGGACCCCCCTTTTTCTCGGCCCCCCCTTGATGAATCACCCCCACACTTTCAACATAGGAGCTGATCTCAGCAAAGAATTAGTTTTGAAAATTTCATGACGATTCATCAATCGGCGCCAAAGGTATTGTGAATAGAATAGAATGTTGCCATTTTCCTATAGTAACTAGGCCCTAACTATAACTACCTACTGGCGACCGCCAGTAGGTAATATATATATATATATGTATATATATATACACAAGAGTTCGCGTATACCTCTGCCTAACTGATGCTTTTAAATGCTATACAGACCTGTCTCCTAAGTGAAGCCTGCCTGCTTGCAACTGGCTACCAAGGGTTGAGCGAGGGAATATTTTATTGAGAACTTGACTGGACGTAATATTGTGATTGTGGACTTATTACTAGTAATAGATACCTACCTACAGCAACTAATAAACTACCTAACAGTATATATATATATATATATATATATATATATATATATATATATATATATATATATATATATATATATATATATATATATATATATATATTATCTACTGGCGGTCGCCAGTAGATAGTTATAGTTAGGACCGAGTTTCCATAGGAAATCTCAAAATTCTATTTTGAATAACTTTTGCGCCGATTGGCGAATCCTCGCGACATTTTCAAAACTAATGGGGCGCTCCGCTCAGCTCCTACCCTGGAAGTCTCGGGGTGATTCGTCAAGCGGGGGCTGAGAAAAAGGTGGGGTCCCAAAACACGTTTCCCCCATGGATTTTTCCATAGGGACTTTAGTCGCAGCTAAAAGGTCCATGAAGTGCCTTTTGCAGGTTTGGTGTAAATCTTTTCAGTATTTCCAGAGAAAAAAGCATTTAAATCAATATATATATCTGTACGCGCGCAGCGTACGCGCTGGGTGCGCGCACTCGGCAGTGCGCGAGCGCACTTCTGATTGGTTGTTAGATGTAAGTAAACATTTGAATCAGTGGAAATCAGGAAACGGCGGCCGCCATTTTGTCTCTCGCAGTTTGAGGGGGTGAGAAACAAAGGGGGAGAACGTGTAAAGGGGGCAGAGTGGGGAGATATTGACCCACTAGGCATTGTCAGGGGGTCACAGTAGGACCTTGTAGGGCAAAAAAAAAGATTTATATTTTTTTAAAAATATCGCCGAGTGCGCGCACCCAGCGCGCACCCGAAAAAAAACTTTTTAAAAAAAAGAATAAAAAATCGCATTTAAGTGTTTAGATATAAGGTGGCTCTAAAAAGAGCCCTTGTGTTCATTGTGTGTTTTTTGGTACCTACAAGTAAGTACCGATGCAGAGTCTTAAGTTCAAGAGGAAGACTCTGTTGCCTTCATCAGTGAAGTGTACACCATCTCCTCTATAAATGTCTTGCATGTTGTAACGCAAGTTGTTGTGGTATATAGAACCCATACCATAGTCTCTGAGGAAAGCAGAAATAGATTTGTTGACGTGCTTCCTTGCTTTGTCAATCTGTGGACAAAATTGGTTGGACCAGTTCCACTTTTGCCTTTGGCATATATTAGAATATACAAAGGCAGTTTGTGGAAAAAGCGCCATCAAGTGCCTAGGTCATTACCACCACAGTGCACAATAATAAAATATGTAAAAACATGTACTGCTTTATAAAATGTATGATTGAATATTAATACTTTTTTTTCTTTTTTTTTTCAGAACTTGAAAGAAAAATTAAAAAATGAAATTCTGTTTCTTTGCAAATTAGTAAAAATGTTTTTATCAAAATAAGTTATTTTAAAAATAAGATAAGTTAAAAATATTTGTATTTCTTAATCCTTCCTTTTCATGCTTCCTTTTCTTCACCTCTCTTTGTTCATTAAAATTAAAAAAAATTGTGGGTTTGTTTGTACTTGTTGTTCTTTAAGTTTAAAATGGAACCGTATAGTGGGGTCTGGATGGTGTGGCTCTCAACAATGTTAACTCCTGTGCATGCTCATCCGCAGCACCATGTGTTTTATAAATGTATATCGTATGCTCCTTTCATTGCTAGCGGCCGGCCGGAAGGTTGTAGGCCCATATTTGTATATTTTTGAGTCTTGTAATAAACGGTTTCAAAAAAAAAAAAAAAAAAAAAATTAAAAAACCTCCTCGGGTGCGCGCATCGTGCGCGCACGCCAAAAAAAAAAAAACAAATAAAAAAATCCCCCAAAAATATTTTTGGGTTAAGTTTTTAGGTGGCTCTGAAAAGAGCCCTTGAGTTAATGTAGGGAAACAGGAAGAGAAAAACGAAAAAAAGAAAAAACATCTATGGCCTAGTGCACTGATGCGCATCAAATTTTCGCTTAAGGAGATCAAGACTGGTCTCCCCCACAGAAATAAGACTAGCGCAATCAGTGCACCGTGTAGACAACCTCGCCAAACAAGGTGGACCAACAAGAGGTGTAGAAAAAGGTGAAGGCACCATCGCAGAAGAAGTGCTTGCCTGAGCTGCCGAAGATGTGCTCGGCTGAGCTGCTGCAGATGTCGTCGGCTGAGCAGGTGGAGGGTTTGCTCCAGAAGCTCGACGAAAAGTCACTGGATGCATTGCCTCAACATGCCTCGTCATTGTGTGTATGCTAAAAGAATAATTCTTGTTAGCATTCCCACATGATAAGACTTTTTGACACAATACACAAGTAACTTTCGGTGCATTCACTTTTTTTTGTCCCTCAGGGAAAGTAAAAAACTGCCATATAAAGCTGTCTTTCTGCTTCCTGTTCCTCTGTCTCTCAAGAGTGTCCTGTTCACTCTCTGAAGATGGTTGCTGCTCAGCCATTGGCTCTCAACAACAGATTAGCTCCTTCTCCAAGGGAATCCGAACTAATAATGAAGAAAGTGGGAGTGGTGTTGGAAGAATCTGGAACTGAAAGCACTTCAAACCAATCAAAAAGTGATTATTGATGATCACATGACTTGCCATGAGGGGATTGGGTGTGGTGTTGAAACAATCAGAAACTAAAAGTAATGAAAACCAATTAGAAGTGTTGTTTTATTATGCACATGACCCGCTCGGAGCGCGCACCGGGCAATTACGCATGCGCGAATGCGTATGAGTGCATGCGCATACGTGGTATGCGCGTACGTAACGCGCATACGTAGTACATGCATATACGCAAACGTCAGCGCGCGTACTCTACGCGTATACGGAAGTATACCGCGTGGAGCACGTACGACGCACGCACGCATGCGTACGTACGCATGCGTACTGGGTGCGCGCTCCGAGCACGAAATAAAACGTATGTATGCGTACGTAAATAACGTAAAACAGAATTCATAATAAACTTACGCAAACGTACTAGGTGCGCGCTCTGAGCGCGCACCCTAAGAATTATTATCAAAAAAAAAGGGAAAAAACTTAATAGAAAATATTAACTATGCTGTTCAACTTTATCCTAATTGAAATTTTTTTTAAAAATGAGCCAAACAAAATTAAAGGATACAGATAATATATAAATGAATACATAGGGAATTTTTTTAAAAACAAATATTTAAAACATATAATTACAAAATACATAACTTAGCATTTAAAAAACCTTGCAAATTCACTGAAAAAACCATAGGTTTCACACATGTTATAGTTAGCTGGACATTTCACTCGTACAAAACCAATGAAATTCCCCCGTTATAGTTAGTTCAGCTAACTATAACCCGCGCGCCCGCAATCCACTGCTGATGACGTCACATATTACATCACTCATGAGATGGTCAGTGACATCACTCATGACATCACTGATGACATCTCAAATAACATCAGTGATGACGTCATCCATAAGAAAAATTACCACATCTTCTCACACCCTAATATAACCTTTGATACAACAAATCAAAATTTAGAGTTCAATTGTCAAAACCATTCCAATATCTACTTATTAACTCTAAGGTCTACATACACCTCCACTCATTCACCTGTACAGTCACTCATACTTACAGTCACTCCATACAAGACTAGCACATGCTTTTATACATCTATATACTCAGTCACACACCATCAATCATCCATAGAGGTACTTTCACACCTAGTCAGTCATGCAAATAATCACACTCCCATTTACTTACCTATGCGGTTATACACACTCAAGTTAACTTACTCATATAAATAGTACCACATTCTTACGCTCTAATAGAATCATAGTTACAAGCACACACTCATCCATACAGTCACTCTCACAATCACAGACTCTCGCATCTACCCACTTATATACTCTTACACACATATATACTGCCTTTCACATATGTAGTTAGTCACAAATGTACCAGTGAAATATACATTCAATCACTAACACACCCATACATACACTCAGTCAACCATACAGTCCACCACAGATCCACTCTTAAAACCATGAACCCACAGAATCACCCACTCACACATCTAGTCACAGAGTCACACACACCCTACCCCCACAAACACTCAGACACCCATACAGATACTCAGACAACCAATCAATAACCCATATAGACACTCATATTGCTATTCACAAAACCATGCAACCACTTACACACCAACACACAGACACATACAAACATTCACACAGTTTAGTAACTAGTATGCATTAAGATACATTAAATGACTCACTTAAAGAGTCAAATGAGCACATAGTAATATATCCATTCACTCACTTTTACAATCACTTATTGTTCAACAGAGCTTTCCCTATATATATTAAACATATTAAAATTATTCAGAAACACATAGTCAATTGAAGACGTCATCAATGATGTCATCAGTGATGTTTTTTGAGATGTCATCAGTGATGTCATGAGTGATGTCACTGACCATGTCATGAGTGATGTAATATGTGACGTCATCAGCAGTGGATTGCGGGCGCGCGTGTTATAGTTAGCTGAACTAACTATAACGGGGGAATTTCATTGGTTTTGTACGAGTGAAATGTCCAGCTAACTATAACATGTGTGAAACCTATGGTTTTTTCAGTGAATATATATATATATATATATATATATTTCGAAACAGTTGATTCCTGGCCAAGAAAAGAATCCACACGAGCCCACTCGATCATCAAAGCAGCTTTATTCCTCACAGGGCAGAAGAGGACTTATATATATATATATATATATTCTTTCAGACGAATTCAGCTCCTCCTAGGAAATCTGCCCATTGTCTGGTGGTGCGCAAAAGCCGGTAGAGCCACAGCCGGCAATAATTTGGATTCCAGTTGCAAAGTAAAGCGCGCTCTCGGTTAGGGTTTTTCAACAGCGATCTTTATTCCAACGTTACGCGTTTCGAGAGTGAACTCTCTTGATCACACAAAATAATAACGCGGCACTCCTCTGGATGGTACAGTGTTGTATATTCAGATCGTGACTCTCCTACGCTTTTCGAACCGTAGTTCCTGATCACGGTAGAGTGTTATTTTAGTCCTTCTACAATTTCTAATTATATATGTTTGCTTAACTGGTGCATTATGGATTTTGTAGTCTATCTTAGACTTTATTCAACAAAACTTTATTAAACAGTCCGCTATATTGACTCCGGCATGGCTGATGAAAAGGGCCATCACATGTCAAAGAATACATTTTTTTCTAACATGCCATGTTGCGCTCGTTTTAAAATTAAACAATGCGCTTATGAATTCGTGGCAGAGCCTCGAATTTCTTTGATCACTGCTGTATATTTAACAGTTGATCTACCATGGAGTGTAAATGGGGACATAGTGTCCTGTCTATAATTATGGGCTGAGTGCCCTTCAACTCCGCTATGACAGAGAGTACTTATGCAACATTATATTTGTTATATAGTTCTTATTGATGGGCTAAATCTCGTTGTAAATTGGCAGATGTTTCAATGTCTGTTTTGCTCTTCGTATATATTAGATTGGGGATTCCGTCATATGTGCTGTTTTTATAATTATAATTGATAGTGTTCTATTTATCATTGACAGCATGTATGAGTGAATCTATAGGTAAGTGATTAGATGTGTGTATAGATCTAGGAATCACTGAGTGGGTGTTTAGAAACTTGTATTGGTGTGTCAATGGTTTTAAATCTGGCACTCTGTATTTTACAGTGAGTGATGAAAGGTTATACTAGTGTATGAAGAGGTGTATCTGATTGTCACGTGGATGATGTCATCAGTGATGTCATCAGTGATGTCATTTGAGATGTCATCAGTGATGTCACTGACCATGTCATGAATGATGTAATATGTGACATCATCAGCAGTGGATTGCAGACGCGCGAGATGCAGCTAGTGCAACTAACTATATCGGAGGAATTTCAATGGTTTTGTTCGAGTGAAATGTCCAGCTAACTATAACACCCCTAAAACCTATTGTTTTTTCAGTGAATTTCTAAGGTTTTTTAAATGCTAAATCATAACTATATCAGGCCTGAAACCTATGGTTTTTTCAGTGAATTTCAAAGGTTTTTTAAATGCTAATTCCTAACTATATCAGGCCTGAAACCTATGGTTTTTTCAGTGAATATATATATATATATATATATATATATATATATACATATATATATTCCACAAACAGTGCGCTCTCAATACCAAAGAATCCACGGAATAGCGGTGAAAGAGTGTTTATTCACAACGCGTTTCAACTTAACAAAGTCTTGATCACGAGTATATATATATATATATGCATATATGTGTATATGTATTATTTATATTTAAGTTCTTCTTTAAATGTTTAAAGTTAATGTTAATGTTTTGTTTTTATATTATCATGATTTTAGTTTATTTTGTTTATTGGAGTGAATTGTGAATATTTTGCTGATGTAATATATTTATGTTTAATGTTCATTTTAAATAATTGTTTTAGGTAAAAGTTGTATTTTTAATATTTAATCATGATGATGTCATTTTTTTAGGCGATATTGTAGTCAATATTGGGTAAATCAATATTTTTGACATATTATATGTTTATTCAAAGGTGATGATATTTTTGTTTTCGATATTTGTGTTCTCAATATTTGTGGTTTTATTAGTTACGTATCGTCACACAATATTTTTGTTACCAATATTTATTTTCCAATACTTTTGTGTTTTGTTATTGTATGCATCAATAATATGTCAGTGATCCCACCACAGATGCGTGCACATATATTCTGGCCTTATTCAAAACAGCATTTGTTAAAACCTAACATAAAGCATTCAAGGGTGTGCATGCATCTGTGATGGCCATCTTTGAATGCATTTTGTAATGCTTTACAAATCTGTTTCATGGTGGCTTCCTTGGATGCATGTAGATTTGAGATGGCTAACTAATAATAAAAAAATTAATTGACAGAGGCCAATAGGCTTTATGGACAAGATCTACCAACTTGGCAGAGGTTTTTTATTTTTATTTAACAGGGTTGTCTTCTTCTCTATGAAGACATTTAAGTTACATTTGGGATCAACCTACTAGTACATACAGAATATAAATGTATGATAATAAAAGCTTTCAGGCTATTACTCCAGACAAATCTGGGATCACAATATCTGGATAAGTGCAGGTTATTTTCAATAAATGTAATTACTACATGATACCAGGGGCCAATGTAGCAAGATTTCAAACCCTTGGTTGTACTGCCTGGATAACACTCCTTGGCCCACATTATGAATGTATTAATAATCCCCATTAATTCTCTCTCCCTAAATGCCTGATACCAGAGCTCAATGTAATCTCAAGGGCAGGCAAAAATCAGTAATTACATGCAGGATTCAAATTTACTGCTTTACTGACAAATTCTGTAGGTTTTTGCCTAATATTTCACCTAACTTTTAAAAATATTTAAAATGTATTACTGTGAGAATAAACCATATACGTAGATGTACTATTCGCACTCCCGTCCATACAACAGTAAAGAAAGTGCTGGACTTCGGAGGGGTAAGACTTACTATTCCCACTCCAGTCTGTGCTACAGTAGGGAAAGTGTTGGATTTAGGAAGGGTTAAATATACTATTCCCATTACAGTCTGTGCAACAGTAAGGAACATACTTCACTTCAAACGTATTACATATTTGAATAACCCTAATGTATAAAAAATAAAATCTAAAACTCTTAATATAAGCAATATTAATTTACTTAAAAATATACATATTAATAAATAAAAACCAAACAGGCAATTGACATAATTAATAAACAGGTTAATAATTTATAATCAAGTAAGACAACAATAATTATGTCATTCTTACTATACCTCTAATACCCCTACAAACCTGGCAGGCCACATATAAAATATAACGAAAACAAATAAGTACAACACAATCTACATAATTATTAACCAATTGAATAGTTAATTAACAATTCATAATTACATGTTAATTACTTAATAAACTTCCAACCATATACCCCTACAAAACCAGCAGCCCACACCAAAAATATAACTATAATATATCATTATTATGCAATAAACATAACTATTAACCAATTAAAGTATTAATACAAATTATTAGCTATTTATATTTAATTATTACTTAACTTCCCACCCTACACCCCTACAAAACTAGCAACCCACACCTAAAATAAAACTAAAATATATCAATATGACATAATGCACAAAATTATTATCACTAACATACTTACTTAAAAATTACAAATTAAACGATAATAAATTATTTCTTAATATACTTCCCACCCCATCCCCCTGCAAACCCAACAACCCACTACTACACTATAAATTACTATTAGTAATTAGATGAAAAAAATCTAAATCACTTAAAATTGCAAACTATATTAAACAAAATATTAACAGTTATACAAACAATAATAAGACAAAAGTATTTTATGCACTAAAACACATTGAAAGTAATCAAATAAATGATATTTTTGGCAACTATATTATTAAAAACAATATTTAAAACAATGATATTCTTAACAACAATATTGCTTACCTGGAAAAAAAAATGTTTGACAAGGATATGTCTGCATCACAATATTGTTGTATTATGGTGTTTTTTTCCAATCTATTTGTCTCCCGATATTAAAAAGTCGATATTTTATCCAAACACCTCATTTGTCATGTTACAATAGTAAATAACAGACTTTTGAATGATTACACTGTGTAGGGTTTTTCCATGTCATAAATATTGGCTTGTGATAACACTGTTAGACTTCTAAAATTTAACGTTTGTCAATTAATAATAACTAATTATCATTCACCATCTCCTTCAATTGTGTTGGATTCAGGTAAGGACTATGGACCTGATCTAGAGTTTGAGGGATGGACCGTTGTTCCTGCATCACAGGGGGAAACAACTGTCCGTCAACCAGGTGCAGATCTGTCTGCAGTCATGCTAAAGAATGTTCCATTGGCCTAACCTCAGTCATGTGTTGTCAGCCCCGAGTCCACTGTCGATGACTACAACAACGTCAATGTTAGTATGGTAGACATCAGTGTAGATGTCTAGAGTCTAGCGTTTTCCATCATTAAAGTGGGACCCCTATGATGGAGGACGGCAATGGTGGATTGGATTTCCAATGGCAGAAACGTCTGTCAACACACACCTGATCAAAATAGATACAACAACAACACCTGTAGCTCACATTACAAAACACACGCCTCAAATTACCCAAACCATTTACCACTCACAACATGAAGCACCAGAAGCAGACCTATGTCTGCTCATTCTACTAAGATTTCTTTCACAGTGTCTGGAAGAATACAACCCAGGTTCTGTGAAAATGAGTTCACTGTTATGGAGGATGAGATAGTGTTGATCCACAGTTATTTGGAGCATGATTCCAGCCAACATCTGTAAGCCAGACAAGGCACATGTGGGACATAATTGTTGAGAATGTGAATATTCTCTCCAACATCAGATGTGCAGTATGTTAACTGATATCTATCACAACTCCATTCTTTATGTAGTTATAAAGTCCCACATTCTCACTCTGGCTAAAAAGTATTATTACCACAACTCCTATAGAAACACTATCAAACAAGTGTTGTCTTACATTTGTATTAACAACATCTACCACACTACTCATAACAATGTTAGCTCTAACCACTATTATCATATTGACATAACACATGTTATATCTCTTGATTTCATAAAACATAAAATGAATAGTTTGTGGTAGTAGCGGGTTGAACTAATCAATACATAATAGGGCTACAATGTTCCAGTTCTGCTTTTGTAAATCATATATCACAGCATTGTGGGATTTTATTTTATTAATTGTTTTAAATATTGCACAAACAAACATATTTCTACTTGTATCTAAAAGTCAGGCTATGACAAAGTGGAGTCATAATGCGGTCTACTAATTCTGTTCTAATAAGTAACACTCTACTTTTACACACATTATCATCAAACATAACATTGAGCTAGTTGTGCAATGTAAATTTCAAGGGCTACTCATTTTGATAAAAGCAACAGATACACATCCACTGACTCACCAACATGTCAGCTGAACTAAGGTGTTGTATTAATAAGTCTCTCAAAAGCACTGCAAAGTGTCTTGTGTCTGCTTACCAGAATGCTTCAGTTGTCTCGCTGAAGTCTCGCTTTCTTTTGGAAAAATACCTATTACAGATAGTATGTAATAAGAGAGGCATAGTGCTGCACCTATACTATGTATATAGCTAATTGAAGTTCAGTGTGGCCCCTCTCCTTTTATAAAAATAAAGCCCCGGGAGGTGGTGGTCCCTGGGGCTCAAAGAGCCTTAGGAGGGGGCCCTGGGCGAGTCCCTGAGATATTTCTACCCTGCCGCCTTCTCTTTTTTTTTTTTACTCTTTTTGTTCGGACTGGGATGAGACAGTTCCAAGATGGCTGCCAACACTTCCTTGTTGAAGTGATGGCAGGCAATCAGATCTCAGCACGAGATCGGTAGGGTTCGCGGAGCCTTAGAGTCCCTATATATACAAATTTGGATTTCTTTTTATAACTCTAAAAGTACTGGATGGATTTACATCACATAATAAAAAACACTCTTTCAGGACCATGAGCTGGCTTTCTACCAAATCTGGTCTAATTCTGCCTAGTGATTCGGGCTGTAGTAGTGCCTATAATGCCTAAGGGAATTAACATGAAAAAGGCACATTTTTACCACCCCCTTTGTCTCGGCCCCTGCTTGACAGATCACACTGAAACGTTCCATTAACAACTACAATCACAGGCACACTTTTTTGTGAACATTTTGTGAATATTCATCAAAAGGAGCTAAAGATATTGGCAAGTCAATAACCACTTTTCCTGTGGAAACATGAGCCTACCTATAACTTCCTACTGGTGACCAGCATTAGGTAATATATACACATACATATGCATATGAGTTTATGGTACCGGGCAACGGCGGACACAGAGACCGCACTACCTTCTGTTGTTCCCTT
Organism: Triturus cristatus; assembly: GCF_964204655.1. Lineage (NCBI taxonomy): Eukaryota > Metazoa > Chordata > Amphibia > Caudata > Salamandridae > Triturus > Triturus cristatus. The sequence continues at coordinate 911,166,472 of NC_140588.1, forward strand.
GTTATTACTTAATCATAAAAAGTGGAAAATGCTTGCACAAAAACAAACTCCAGCACTTGCCGTTGAGAAGTGCTAACTGCTTATGCAGACAAATGAAGAAACAGGTTGGTGGAGTGGTGCACCGCTTATTAAAACCTCGATAATAGTCAAAGAGTCAGATAAGCCTTAGTAGGTGATAAGTTCCTTTTATTTTCAAAGAAGATTAGCCAGCCAACGCGTTTCGTTCATTGAATGAACTTCTTCAGGGCAAAATAAAGGCGCTCTTGTCACAATGGGTTCGAAAACACCTAGGTCTAGGTGGGCACAGGATCGCGCACGGGCCACCTTGATAAGGGCCTGAGTGCGCTATGTGCTGTACGCCGGAATAACAGGGACTCGTTCTGATTTTCCTTGAAGGAACGAAACGCGTTGGCTGGCTAATCTTCTTTGAAAATAAAAGGAACTTATCCCCTACTAAGGCTTATCTGACTCTTTGACTATTATCGAGGTTTTAATAAGCGGTGCACCACTCCACCAACCTGTTACATACATATGCATATCTACATACACACATACATATGTGAGGTCATAAACAGTGCATTGTGGGGGCGCAAGTTATAATTGGATCAGCTAGCTATGTCTGCTGAATTTCACTGGTTTTGTATGAGTGAAACCTGAGCCTAACTAAAACGACCCTGTAACCTTGTTTTTTTGTTTTATAAAGTATGTGCCCCGGGGAGGTGGTGGTCCTCGGGGCAGGAGGGTCTGTGAGGCCCCACCATATTTTTGAAATTAGCCTTGGCTAGGTGGTGGTCCCTGGGGCAAAGGGGTTCCTTGAGGCCCTCCCATATTGTTTTAATTAGCTACGGAGAGGTGGCAGTCCCCGGGGCGGGGAGGGTCCACGAGCCCCCCCCACATGATTGGAAATAGCCCAGGGGAGTTTGTGGTCCCAGGGACCTGCCCTACCAGGGGTTTTTTTTTAAAGCAAGCACGGCAGGCCGCACTTGCTGTTTTTTTTGCCTCGAATACGCAAATATTGCTATTTTGCAGCAACATTTTTTTATTAAAAAGAAAATGAATTTATGCCCTGATGTGGCCCAATGACCATGGCTTAGGGGTCAGGGTATGCCTACCCTGCCCCCTTTTCTTTATTTTCACTTATTTTGGAGGGGACTCGGAGAAACCAAGTCCCAAAACGGCTGCCAACACTTCCTGGTTGAAGTGTTAGCAGCCAATCAGAGAAGTGCATTTCCATGCACAAACTCGTTTTTTTTCGCTAAGGCTTGCGACCAGAGATATCATTTTATTTTTCAACTTCAATTTCTCAACATCTACTGAACAGATTTACACCAACTAGCAAAAGGCACTTCCTTGAACCAACATCTAACACCCTTCCAAATTTGGTGTAAGTCTGTTCAGCGTTTTAGGCTGTAGATGTGGCTAAAGGTTCCTATGGGAATTGACATTCTAAATGCACCCTTATTTCACGTCCCAATTTCTCAGTCTCCACTGCAGAGATCACCCCCAAACTTTCCATGACACACAGAACTTACCTACTGCCAACTGCCAGTAGGTGATATATATATAAATACTTACATTTTTCTTGTAAAGGCTTGAGTGGTAAAGGCATGTGCGTGGTAAACATTTGTGTGAAGGATAAGCATAGTCAGGGTGTATGCCTTGTAATGGATGCGTTGTAAAGGCATGTGTGGTAATGGCATGCGTGGTTCCATCATACAACCCCCCTGGGCTTCCTATTGGTAATTAACACCAGGGATTTCTCCTCAGAACAACATAACACACTAATCTTGCAGACCTTCCTAGGATAGCAGAAACAGGCCCCTCCTGTCTTATGCAGGCACCTGAACTGGGCCTTCAGGAGCCTAAAGGTCAGCTACAAAGGCACCCTTGTTTGCACATGAACCTCATAGAAGCCAACCACATTTTGCATGTCTCTCAAGCCATTGAACATCTTTGTAGTTTAAATAAATCACATTTCAATGTTTTAAAGCAATTACGTTTTGTTTAGATTAATTTCCATTAATGTATGCATGGTCAAAATGTTTAGTTTTTTTAAACAAATGTACTAATTAGTTGGAAAAAAAACTCTATCAAGGATGACATAGATTGCACAGCAGACAGCATGTTTATATACTTTATATTGTAGATGTTATTGTTGTTATCACAGATAATGGACTCTTTGGTCAGTAATACACTACCAGTCTGGCATATTGAGGAATTCGATTTTTTTTCAAAAGAGGCCGTGACCAACTACAGCCAGCTATATGGGGCAGCAGACTCAGGTAAGCTCCATACATGAAATGTACTTAAATTATTAAGTTGTGTGTTATTAAAAAGATTGTGAATGACTTCACAATCTTAGTCTAATGATTTAATGCACACATTAATGTTTCTTAACCCTATGATGTGCCAATTTGTAATTTAAACATAAGGTAATAAAAAATGACCTATAAATTCATTTTGTGTCTAAACAATGAATATGTTGACTTGATGACCCATTTATTTACCTTTTTTATATCAGTACCCTTGTCACCAGCCCAGCTTTTAATTTTAAAAACTATTTGTGTTTCAATCAAAAACACAACTAATATTTTTTAACAAATGCATATGGGTTGAACATTACTTAGGGTTTAGGTGTTTTTTTTTATCTCCAATACGCCAATAATTTACATTAAGGGGTCGATTCCGATCCTGTAAAAAGGCCCTACGAATAGTCGTATGGAGCGTTTTCCCCGTATGACTCGTACCAGGTAAACTCATTTCACAACCTAGGAAGTACGATTCGTACAGAAAGCCTTTTTCTGTACGAATCGTACAAAAGACCGTACAGCAAAAAAATACCCACGATTCCGATCCGGAAATGCTTGTACGCGACGTCCGTACGTATTTCACCAGCGTTTTCCGGCCCAGCTAGTACGATTCGTACCGACGTCACTCCATACCGCTCTTTGTTTACGGGAGCCAAACACAGCCAGAAAAGCAGAGTCCGACACGAATGGCAATGCCACGGAGCCCCGGTACGCGACATACAAACATGAACACCATTGTACGTGTCATCCGGTCCTCTTGGCCTACGACCTGGTGCACCGCACCCGAGGCACACGCCGCAGAAGGTGAGAACAACATGCGTGGGTACGGTGCGTGCATACCACACGTACCCCTACGGCACCATGACAACAGTGGTACGGACCGTACCCACGCATGAATGCGTGGGTACGGTGGGTACCATACGTACCCCTATGGCACCATGCCAACAGTGGTATGGAACGCACCCACGCATGAATATGTGGGTACGGTGTGTACCCCTACGGCCCCATGAGTCCTCAGGTACGGTGCGTACCCCTACGGCCCCGTAATTAATCAGGTACGGACCGTACCCACGCATGAATACGTGGGTACGGTGCATACCCCTACGGCCCCATGAGTCCTCAGGTACGGACCGTACCCATGCATACATGCGTGGGTACGGTCCGTACCACACGTACCCCGTTACGGCAGCAGGAAAATTTGGATATGAGGCGTACACACACCAGGAATGTGGGCCTAGAGGACTGGCCCAGCATGTTACCTACAAATTGATGTGTGTGTAGGTCCTGGCCAGCAGTGTACAGCTCCAAGGGGGTGCGTGGGTGGGTGCAGAGGAGTACCAGCAGTGCCCAGACATATGAGGGGTGGGTGCAGAGGACTCCCAGCAGTGCCCAGACATATGAGGGGTGGGTGCAGAGGCCTCCCAGCATTGCCCAGACATATGAGGGGTGGGTGCAGAGGACTCCCAGCAGTGCCCAGACATATGAGGGGTGGGTGCAGAGGACTACCAGCAGTGCCCAGACATATGAGGGGTGGGTGCAGAGGACTCCCAGTAGTGCCCAGACATATGAGGGGTGGGTGCAGAGGCCTCCCAGCAGTGCCCAGACATATGAGGGGTGGGTGCAGAGGACTACCAGCAGTGCCCAGACATATGAGGGGTGGGTGCATATCACTCCCAGCAGTGCCCAGACATATGAGGGGTGGGTGCAGAGGACTCCCAGCAGTGCCCAGACATATGAGGGGTGGGTGTATATCACTACCAGCAGTGCCCAGACATATGAGGGGTGGGTGCATATCACTCCCAGCAGTGCCCAGACATATGAGGGGTGGGTGCAGAGGACTGCCAGCAGTGGCCAGACATATGAGGGGTGGGTGCAGAGGACTCCCAGCAGTGCCCAGACATATGAGGGGTGGGTGCAGAGGACTCCCAGCAGTGCCCAGACATATGAGGGGTGGGTGCACATCACTCCCAGCAGTGCCCAGACATATGAGGGGTGGGTGCAGAGGACTCCCAGCACTGCCCAGACATATGAGGGGTGGGTTCATCTCACTCCCAGCAGTGCCCAGACATACAAGGGGTGGGTGCAGAGGACTACCAGCAGTGCCCAGACATATGAGGGGTGGGTGAATATCACTCCCAGCAGTGCCAAGGCATATGAGGGGTGGGTGCAGAGGACTCCCAGCAGTGCCCAGACATATGAGGGGTGGGTGTATATCACTACCAGCAGTGCCCAGACATATGAGGGGTGGGTGCATATCACTCCCAGCAGTGCCCAGACATATGAGGGGTGGGTGCAGAGGACTCCCAGCAGTGCCCAGACATATGAGGGGTGGGTGCATATCACTCCCAGCAGTGCCCAGACATATGAGGGGTGGGTGCAGAGGACTACCAGCAGTGCCCAGACATATGAGTGGTGGGTGCATATCACTCCCAGCAGTGCCCAGACATATGAGGGGTGGGTGCATAGGACTCCCAGCAGTGCCCAGACATATGAGGGGTGGGTGTATATCACTTCCAGCAGTGCCCAGACATATGAGGGGTGGGTGCATATCACTCCCAGCAGTGCCCAGACATATGAGGGGTGGGTGCAGAGGACTCCCAGCAGTGCCCAGACATATGAGGGGTGGGTGCAGAGGACTCCCAGCAGTGCCCAGACATATGAGGGGTGGGTGCATATCACTCCCAGCAGTGCCCAGACATATGAGGGGTGGGTGCAGAGGACTCCCAGCAGTGCCCAGACATATGAGGGGTGGGTGCATATCCCTCCCAGCAGTGGCCAGACATTTGAGGGGTGGGTGCAGAGGACTCCCAGCAGTGCCCAGACATATGAGGGGTGGGTGCATACCACTCCCAGCAGTGCCCAGACATATGAGGGGTGGGTGCAGAGGACTCCCAGCAGTGCCCAGACATATGAGGGGTGGGTGCATATCCCTCCCAGCAGTGGCCAGACATTTGAGGGGTGGGTGCAGAGGACTCCCAGCAGTGCCCAGACATATGAGGGGTGGGTGCAGAGGACTCCCAGCAGTGCCCAGACATATGAGGGGTGGGTGCAGAGGCCTCCCAGCAGTCCCCAGACATATGAGGGGTGAGTGCATATCACTCCCAGCAGTGCCCAGACATATGAGGGGTGGGTGCAGAGGACTCCCAGCAGTGCCCAGACATATGAGGGGTGGGTGCATATCACTCCCAGCAGTGCCCAGACATATGGGGGGTGGGTGCAGAGGACTCCCAGCAATGCCTAGACATATGAGGGGTGGGTGCATATCACTCCCAGCGGTGCCCAGACATATGAGGGGTGGGTGCAGAGGACTCCCAGCAGTGCCCAGACATATGAGGGGTGGGTGCAGAGGACTCCCAGCAGTGCCCAGACATATGAGGAGTGGGTGCATATCACTCCCAGCAGTGCCCCACTCCCAGGAGGATGGATGCCATTCACACACTGCATGACACACCACATGTGGGTGTGAGGACATACAACACATGCATACCCACCCATGGCAGATGCCCCACAATACACACCCGGATTTAATGCCAACAGACTGTATAGTCATAGAAATGCATACTAAAATAAGTTAGCCAAGGGGACCACACACTGACACGCACATCACAGGAGTGATAGGAATGTCCAGGTGCTGGTCCAGCCACCCAGATGTTGTCTCTCATGTAAGGAATAGGGTTCACTGCCACTAGATACAATGCCCACAATTGTGAGTCAGGTGCCCAAATACCCTGCATTACACGTGCCATATGTGTGTTAGGCTGTGATTACACACATGCATAGTGCTGAAAAGGGCCAATTGCTCCCTGATGCCATTCCTACATACACAAAACACAAGTACAGTGACTGGCAAGGATGGCACAGACGAGTTAGCAGGAGACATTGGTGAGCATGCATGGCCATTGGTGAAGGGATCCGTCACCAACAAAGGATATGTTGACATAGGTCAGCACAACAATTGTGCAACTGTTTGCAGGGAACATGTCAGGTGCCACAGAGGAAGGAACACTTCCTGGGACAATGTCTCACAATCCAAAGGAACACACACTACCAATTAATATTTTCACAGACATTGAGGGCCCGATTCACAGAACTAACTTAAGACAAAATCCTAAACTTACTACCATTTTCGTATTCACAGAAGGCACTTACTCATTTTGGTATTCCCAGAAGACACTTACTCACTTCGGTATTCACAGAAGTTAGGAGTCCTAACTTTAGGACTCCTAAATGCCTTCTGTGAATACCGTAAGTCTTAAAATTAGGATTTTTCACAGTTTAGGAGTGCTAAAGTTAGGACTCCTAACTTTAATACTACTAAACTGAGAAAAATCCTAATTTTAAGGCTTTTGGTATTCACAGAAGGCATTTAGGAGTCCTAAAGTTAGGAGTCCTAACTTTACTACTACTAAATTGAGAAAAATCCTAATTTTAAGACTTTCGGTATTTACAGAAGGCATTTAGGAGTCCTAAAGTTAGGAGTCCTAACTATACTACTACTAAACTGAGAAAAATCCTAATTTTAAGACTTTCGGTATTCACAGAAGGCATTTAGGAGTCCTAAAGTTAGGACTCCTAACTTCTGTGAATACCGAAATGAGTAAGTGCCTTCTGTGAATACCAAAATGAGTAAGTGCCTTCTGTGAATACCAAAATGGTAGTAAGTTTAGGATTTTGTCTTAAGTTAGTTCTGTGAATCGGGCCCTCAGATGGCACACAGACACCATGGTCCACCTCATGTCCATCATAATAAAACATTTCTCAGAACCCTAACACATTACCCGAACACCAACTTCATGGGCCTCATCACCAACATCAAGTACCTGAAATGCAATAGTGTGGAAACTAAAAGAAAAGGCTTTATTCAGCACACAAAAAAATAGAACTTGTAATAAAACACTATTTACAAAGGCCAATGGCCAGTCCATAGTTCGAGTCCAAGGGTGGACGTATGCGAGTGTGTCCACCCCTACCTTGCCTGCACAAAGTCACCTCAAGGGTTGTTGACCAGAGGGGGGCATCATCAGTGGGAGTACCAGGCACCGCAGGGACAGGAGTGGGTTGGGTAGGTGTGGTGGGTGCAGGGCTGGACGTATCCACCACAGGGGGTGGTGCAGCGCCAAAGGTGGCGGTGAGCAGCTCGCTGCACACTGCTGCCAGGGCGTCCAGAGGAACCCCTGCACCGGAACGAACACCAGGGCCAACGGATGGGGGGGTGTCCGAGGGATGGGGTGCAGCACTCTCGGGGGAGGTGGTGGACATGGGGGGGCCTCAACTCGCCTAGCCGGAGACTTCCTCAACCGCTTGCGGGGTGGTGTCACAGTGGGGCTGAGGGACTGACTAGCCCTGTCGGTCACTTTGGGTGATGTCTTGGCAGGGGAGCTAAGGGGAGTGGATTTGGAGAAAGTGGGTCATGAGGACTACGGACTCTGACTGTGGTTGCGTGTCTGCCGTTTGCCCCCAGACCCTGTGGGTGTGACTACATCCCCCTGAGTGTGCGTGCCAGGAGGTGTGCGCTGTGCCTTAGTTGGGGGTGTGCTGGATGTGTCTGTTGTGGTGTGTGCCTGTGACTGTCTGTGTGTGCTTTGGACAGGCATGGGAGACGGAGCGCCGCAGGAGAGACACTGCTTCCTTCAGTGAAGAGTCCATGGAACGCAGAAACCTGCCTTGCTCAGTCATTGTTGATGACATGCCCTCCACGAACGACACCAACTGTGTGAGCAGTCTAGTGTGTTCATGGAGGACATGCAGCATCAATGCCTGACCAACCTGCAACTGGTGCAGTGTGTCCACAGACTCTTCACTGAGGGCAGCAGGGGTGACAGGGGCAGGGGCTGCGGTACCTGGTCTGAAGGAGACACGGTGGGACCGTGCACGGACAGAAGGGACGGGAGCAACTGGGAGGGTGGAGATGGCAATGGAGGAGGCGGGTACAGATGGTGGGATGCTGCCAGATGTTGTTCTATCCTCTGCCTCCTCAAGGATGTCAGCCTGGGACCCGTCGGTGTTGTACATGCTCTCGCCTCTGGACAGGTCCTCCGTCTGACTCCCCTCGCCCTCCGTGCCACTGTCTCCTGCTGACTCCACAGCACTGGCGGCACTGTCGCTGGGTCCCTCCTCAAGGTCCATGCCGGTGTCTCACTCGCGTGTGGATGATGATGCTGTGGGCAAGGAGAAGAAACCAGGAAGCATCAGTCACCTGTATACATCTGACACATGAGCACAAGAACAATAGGTCACAGTGCATATCAGGCAATGCATCATGAGTAACAGATGGATTACTCCGCACATATGTAAGCTCTGTACTGCTCAGTTGGTAGACCCACCATGCCACTTTGACACCAGGAAACTCAATACACAAAAGGCCACTACTTGAATGAGCAATACACTGAGAAGCTAGTGTCTGTGAACCGGTGAGCACAGCAATACAATGAAGTCATGACACCTCTTGTTTACCCTGAAATAAACAGGAGTGGTGCACTCAAGGTAAACTAACACACCTCAATACTCAAGGTGTCACCACACTCAGAGACCTGTAAGTCCCTTGGAACACAAAAGAACAAATGTTGGTACCTTGGGACTCACACAACTTCAACCAATCTACATGTTTGGGATGTGCCAATTGGCCATGTTGCTAAAAGAACACTGATGTGCCTGCATGCAAGATGTTGCACAAGGCAGTGCATACAAAAGTAGATTGACACTGTCATTGAAGAAGCTGGCACCTTTTCGGAGGAGCCACTGTCAGAAATAGATTGTGTTGCAGAAAGTACATATACATGGGCCCACGGAGGTCTGGACGTCTTGTATCACCGACAACTAATGAGTCTCACAAAATCAAGACCACCGTGGGCACATGTACATGGAGAATCTGTGACAACATTTATTTAAAACAGTGGCTTCATAGAAAATGTGCCAGCTCATTCAATGACAGTGTCAATGTACTTTTGTGTGCACTGCCTTGTGCGACATATTGCATGCAGGCACATTAGTGTCCTTAACACAAATCAACAAATTTCCACATGTGAAACATGAACAACTGCTGACAAGTGCTGTGAGTGCCAAGGTACAAATCATGAAGTGTAACAACTAGAATCATGTCATTTATCACCAGGCCATCCGTCACCTGATTACACAGTTGGCTACACATATGACCTACTGCCTGTCACCCAGGACAATGCATAAGCCAATGGGACTGCAATTGGGTGTTAAAAAAGGCCAGCTGTACTGCGGGGACACCCTCAGGGCAAGCCTTAATGTACACACAGATGTCAGCGCACACAGTCCAAACTGCGTTGCATCAGAACCACACACGTGCCAAAAAATGTATGAGTGGGATTCTTGTTGGTAAAAAAAAAGACACAGGCTGCAAAGCACGTACATTGAGCACTGGCCAGCATCACAGGGGCACTGCCCAGTGTATTTTAGTCCAGGCAAGTCTCCCACACAAGTCAGACCTGCCACTTAAAAATCTGAGTTGCACATGTATGCCTCTCCCGCACCCCCTCCCCCAATACCTGAGTCTATGTGATGTATACAGATCAAGAAGTGACACCTCTTATTCAGGGTTACAACAACTGTGCTTGCAAATTTGCTTCATTGACACCACATCACCTCGTGGGGCTGACAACACATATTTGTGACAAACAACCATCAACAGATTGTTGTGAATAGCCACACAGGCACTGCCCAGTGTGAGTATGCACAAGCAAAATGTTGTATGCCTGTCCAGTGGACAAATGTAGCACACATTAACCAAATCAAAGTAGGGCAGGGAACAATGCCACAGAGGCAGACCTATGCAGCACACACAGAGAATGTGCACAGTGTTGGATGACACACATGATTAGGAAGCCAGGGTGTCTCAGGGGACTGTAGTGGGCACACTGCTCCATGGTCCTGGACTGAGCTGACTCTACCATGTACAACCATCATGGCACTATGCATATCTCACACTCGTGCACATCATGTCTGAGGCCACAACATTGCACATGCATGCTGCAAGGGTGTCCAGTTGAAGGCTCACACTCCTATGTTGAGAATCAGCATCAGTGACAACAACTATGGACCCCCTACATAGTGAACAGGTCATGGCACAGGCAAGGTACCGACACAAGTCACAGACCACCCTCCCACATGATGCAGAAAGCAATGTGACTTAGATGTACTATGCACCATAGATGACCATGTGCAAATGTGATTACACACACACCAGGGGACACATGTAAAGGAGAGGAAGGGATGAAAAAGATGCCCAGGTGTCATTTAGAAAGAGAAAATGCACTGCACATATGAACTCTGGGAGTGTATTCATGCAAAATAGCACTTCCTAAAGCTGGCGACACATAACACAACAAAAAGCCATGTACCTACCCCCTCCTTGCTGCAGTCCCTCCTCTAACTGCCTATCAAGGTCAGGGAAGACCACCGCCGGACACGCTTCATGTGGAGGGTCAGGTGTCGGCGCCCGCCGTGGCGGCAAGGTGGAGAGAGCTTCTGCTGGACCTGGGCGATCCGCCGGGTCCAGCACCGGATGTACTGCCACCTCTTGCGGACCTGGGCCAGCTGCCGATCACGCCCCCCGCAGTCCTCACGGCCCTGACAACGTTGGTCCAGATGACCCCCTTCTTGTAGGCAGTTACCTGTCAGGATGACAAAGTGACACAACATCAATACACCTGCTCCATGTCCCAGAAACACACATCAGAACATCTTTGAAATGTTGAACAGGGCATAGGATGCTGACAGGAATAGCCTCATTCACAACATGCAAGTGGCCTGTGTGCAAGCGCCAATGCAGTACATGGCATTGAAAATCTACAGGTGGCATGAGGGGTGCAAAACACTCAATGAACATGCCACACACTGTGCAGCACATGCAACAGCAGGCTGATTGGCAGCACGTGCCATGCAGTCACATGTCCCACTCCACTGACGCACCCTCAGCAGACTAGACAGACACACCCAGCCACTGAGCACTGGCCTGTCATTGACTACAGTGGATACAACCCTCACTCTGCACATGTGCCATTTGCCAGGGGGGAGTCACAGGGGTCGTGGCAGCTCTGCAAGTCATAGACACTCACCCACATGACAAGGAACATTCACACACGTCAATGTCCATGAGGTCGTACACGTCATTTGGACACTCTCACCACAGGTCCACCCAACTCATACATATCTGTGGGTACAGTCACCTGTCACACCGGGGAGAACACTGAATCACCTCAGGACAACATGAAGAAAAGCCCCCAAGGATTAGCCAGGCTGAATGTCTCATGCACTATGCAGTGAAAGTCACTGTAAGCACCATGCAAGTGAGGAGTGCACACAGGAACTACATGATGCACTGCATGAGTGACATAAGCATGCCCCCTCCGGGACACACCCTGAACAACATTGCATGTCAGTCCCACCTGGACACAATATTGACTGTCACACAACAGGTGCATAGGCAAAGATAGTGGACTCAGAACTCACCTGCTCCCCTGGTCTCCCATACAGGCTGGTGTACTGCGGGAGGAGGACATCCAGCAGGTGCTGATTCTCTTCCAGGGTGAATGGCTGGGCCCTCTCCACAGCACGAGACATGGTCCAGGGAAGCAGAGACACCAGCAATATTGTCGACAGGAAAGTTGTGCAGGCAAGTGCCCTCTCATGGCTTCTGGCTGCCTTATATCTGTCTTGCTGAGGGCCATTCATTTTGAGGAGTACATAGTGATTGGCCTGAAGCATTCGCATCTTACGTTTACTCCAATCCCTTTAATCATACACCAGTGACAGCATTTGCATCGTTCAAATTTAGAGCATCATGTCAAGTCAACAACCACTTAGCAACATTGTATATTGTGGCCAACTGACTTTTCCAGGAACCCTGCTGGAAAATGTTGAAGACAAAACTCGGTATCCATGGCAACCTGCATGCATTTAGGGCCTAATACCTGTCCCTTATGTGTCCCCTATGTAAATTTGAAAGCCACACACAGGTACGGTGCGTTTCACACTTACCCCTACGGCACCAGTTGCACAGTGCCTTTTACACGTACGTGTAGGCACTGTTAGTACACGTGCGTGTACAACTGGTGCGTACACGTATGTGTACAGGTACGTGTAGGCACTGGTAGTACACGTACGTGTACAACTGGTGCGTACACGGACGTGTACAACTGGTGCGTACACGTACGTGTACAAGTATGTGTAGGCACTGGTAGTACACATATGTGTACGCACCAGTGATACACGTACGTGTACTACTAGTGCCTACACGTACTTGTACATGTACGTGTACGCACCAGTGGTACACGTACGTGTACTACCAGTGCCTACACGTACCTGTACACATATGTGTACACACCAGTTGTACACGTCCGTGTACGCACCAGTTGTACACGTACGTGCACTAACAGTGCCTACACATACGTGTATGCATTTCCCACGCTTACAATGGTGATACAGCCATACACATTCCAGGAATGGAGGGCTACGAGTTGCACATGGATGTCCATCAAGTACTTATCATTGCATACTCTCAGGTGCAGGCCCTAGGTGTGTTAGCCTGTGATCTTGCAAAGGTCCTTCCATCTCGTTGCACAATTCATGTGTTCTGACCTGTGGACACATGTCATGTGTGATGGGGCGTGATGTGGCACACATCACCTTGACACGTGCCACATGTGTGTCTGTAGTCCAACTGTGTCATGCATAGCAGCAGTGGGTGGCACAGTCATCAACACCCGCACCTGTCTCCTGATGCCAGGGACAGGGACACTTATGAACTGACCTGTCACGATCAGCGTGCCCCTTTGGGACTATGTCGGCTGTGTGTCATGTGTTTCCATGAGCTTCATGTCAAGTCCGTTCTTGTTTATAACTCTAGTGTCCCGTCAACGGCATCTGCTGTTGGTGCATCCAACAGGGGTCTGTGTGGAGATGGGCATGTAACACATCTACACACACCATGCCACATGTGGATTCCCAAGGCTGTAGGGGCTGTGTGCATGGGACATCATATATTTTCAGTCATACATGTGTTTGTCGTCTCAATGGCAGTGTCTTTGTGTTGTCACGTGTACCCCTTCATCGCACTGTGTTTGACATGTACATTTGACATTCCATGTGACCTGTGCGTGTGCCTTGCAGTCAGCTGTCTGGATGAGATGACATCCTTCAAATGCAGCTATGTGGTTGTGTGTCACTCCGATCATATCTGTGGCTCTTCACTCAGACTGGCCCCCAAATCTTTTCAGGGCATGTCATGTTGACTTGACAATCAACAGGTGTATCATGCATTTTGTAGGATTGCCAGCAAGCTGCCATCTGTGTGCTGGATGTATTGCACACACCAGACTCCATAGTTACCTGATGTGTATTAGCAGTGTAGCATGTGCTATGTTCATTGACATTGATGTTTGCCGACTCTCAATCTTCATTCCTCTAAACTATGTTTTGCAGGGCACCACCTGTCCCAAGACTAATGCCAGACTTGGGTGCCATGATGGAACATTCCTGCATCCGCCGTTACAGAATCACTCAACAGTTGATTGAGGACCTGACAAACAGGCTGGCACCACACCTCCAACCGCAACACAGGTATCCTACTGCGCTGACCCCCAAGATGAAGGTGATGGCAGCCTTACATTTTTTTGCAACAGGTACGTTTCCATTCACCATAGCTGATGTGGGTGGGATGTCCCAGACTATGTTCAGCCGTGTCCTGCGTGATGTTTTAGCAGCCATGTTGGAGCACCTTGATGAATTCATCAAATTTACGAGTCCAGAGGGGTTGAGGGATGTCAAGGGTGATTTCTATGCCCTGGGTGGGATGCCCCATGTAATTGGGTCCACTGATGGTACACGTGTGGCTTTTGTACCACCACAGGCACAGGAACAAGCCTATCGCAACCGCAAACATTACCACTCGATAAATGCCCTTGTAGTGTGTCTTGCTAACATGTTGATTTCCCATGTCTGTGCACGTTTTCCAGGATCAGCACACGATGCCTGCATCATGAGGTGTAGCAGGGTGCCACTAATGATGCTGCGGCTGCACAACGAACGAGCATGTCTTGTTGGTGGGTATAGTATTTTTGTCCTATGTGTTGCGGTATCTTTGTCTCTTACGGCATCTTGTGACCAACTTATTTACATGATGTTTCCATGTAGGGGACTCTGGCTATCTCAACATGCCATGGCTGCTGACACCTCTCCGCAACCCAAGAACAGCTGCAGATCACCGGTACAATGATGCACACGGCCAGACCAGGCGAGTGATTGAGAGGATGATTGGACTCCTGAAGAGCCGATTCCGGTGCCTGGACAAGACAGGCGGGTCCCTCCCTTATGCCCCGGAGAAGGTCTGCAAAATCTTCATTGTGTGCTGCATGCTGCACAACATGGCAGTTGAGAAGGCAGTGCCACTCATCCTGGATCCAGATGAGCAGGAGCATCCACCCATGGAGGATCAGGGGCTTGGTCACGAGGCTAGTGATGATGAGGAAGAGGGGGATGATATCCGGAGTCAGCTCATACGCAACTTCTTCTCATAATGGTGAGTCACTGGCTATGAGTGTGCAAGCTTGTAGCATTGAGTGGCATGCATTGCAATGTGTGTGTCCAGCTGACTGAATGCACAGTGACTTGGATGTGTATTCTGATGTGTCACTTGAGTGATGATGTCATGCAACACAGTTTTGCAGAGAGACTTGATTGGCAATTTACATGTGTCCAACATTGTTGCTGTTTTGTACACTTCCATGTGTGCGTTGAGAATCTTTTTTTGGTGACTTCTCGTGTGTCTGTCATTCCCAGGTATTTGGCACCTGTTGTCTGGTTGTGTCATCGTTGTCCTCCTGCTATTCCTCATGTGGATTGCAACGTGTGCTGAATCAGCGTTCCATGCACGGACATGTGGAAATGTCAGTTTGGGTAAGTATTGCAGCAAGGCTTTTTTGTGGTGATACAGGTTGTGAATGTGTGGTGACTGCTTCTGTGCATGTTGTGGTACCATGCATACATGTCTTCTCACCATGGAGCATATGACATGTAGCGTCACTCCCATGACATGATAGTCAGCCTTCTTGACAGTCATCTGTAGTGGAATATGGTGTCTGATGAAGGCTTCAATGTGTGTGTACCTTGGCTCTGAAACATTGCAGAGGCTACTGGTGGACATAGTGGGGGACATCACAACAACATGCTCTATGGGGAATTGCAGCCTCTCAGTGTGCAGTAGGATGTGTTCTGCTCATCCCCTTACCTTGTGTGCCAGTTCATTGGGATTGACATCATCCGTGTTGTGAAGGGGGTGTCCAGCGTATGTCCCACATGTTCTGTCAACTGACCTGTGAGTCTGTTAATATGGAGGCATATCCCTTTGTGTGTGTATGTGGAATAAAGGTGTTCAGCACAATCCAAAGTGCCTCATCTCGGTCACTGCAGATCTCTTACCAGTTTGCATGCGTCATCTATGGCAGACTTGATAAAGATTGAGCATATGAGTGTATGTGTACTTTGGCAGCATGCATGCAGTGCTTCATGGCTAATGATCTCTATTGTGCATGACATGCCTGGTTGTGTATGTATTTGTGCAGGTTGCTGGCCACAACGGGACGTGAATGCCTGCTGATGGTGTGTCTCCTTTGCGCATCTCCGCATTTTGTTGCCTGACACAGTGGCTGTCATTTATGGTGATTGATCATACACTTTCTGGGAGTGACCCATGAGTGAGCTGACACTCCTTCCTTGACATACACCTGTTGTACTGTGCCTTGCAGACCTCCTTGTCTTTGTGTGTTGATTTTTGCATGATTTCTAACCCCTTCCGCCTGCTGCTGCCTCACCTACGGCCCCGCCACTCCGAGTGCCCTGATTCTGCAACCCCCACGCCTCTGAAATGCTTAGCCCTTCCCCCTCCACCCATTTGTAATGCAGCCAGCAGCTTTTCTGTGCCACTGTAGCCCCAGCGCCGTGCAAAAGGACGGACCGTCTGCGCCTGCAACATGCACAGTCCACACCCGCTCCATCCACCAGCATACCATAGGACTCTGTTACCTCCTCAACACTGCAGCCCCACACATCACCTTCATGACAGTAACCTGCACAAAAGCATCATCACCACATGACGTCTTCATTGCCATCTCAGACGGATACAAGATCACCCGCAGGGACGCCAACACCACTCCCGGGGGCTGAATAGGTAATTATTGACAAGCACACCCTCAGAGTCACAAGTCCGGGTTTGCAGCAACTCCCTAGCAACCCTCGGAGTAACACTCATCTACAGATCTGCAGGCCTACATCCACAATTCCGCTAAGCCATCAACACGTACATCTGCACGCAGGCCCTCACCTCCACAGGCTACATGTGGCTGGGGGCCAGTAACTTCTTGCTGGAGGGGACACACACCACCATCCATCATTGGTCCATCAACATTTGAATCCACGTCTCCAACAAGCAACACAGTGCCACTCACCCCACTACTGATACCTCACAGATGCCAGATGTAAGTCGCCACAGACAAGCTGTGTGGGACACTCAAAATAACACCACCGCCACACCCTGCAAACTCACACAATGGATCAGCAACTGATCCATCAATCTAGCCACATTGACGGACTTTCCTGTGAAGCACAACAACAGTTAAGGCACCTGGGACAAGGCAGACCGACTGGACTCCTACAGACCTAGCTGGACTCTTGTGCGAACCTTGCAACACAAAGAGCCATCATTTTCCTTACAGCCCTGGAAAACACCACACACAACCATCACCATATCTTCAGCAAGGACAAGTGGAGATCCTTCAGATAGTGCCGAGACACCCAAACACATGACATCAAGGAGCTCTTCAGCATTGTGAGTGAACTGACAGCAGATCTCCATCCAAGACACCCCACCCTTGCAAGGCAGATCCCATCCCTTGCTACTTTGTACCACTGCAAGCTCATGACCATGGACAACAGCCTTGGCACACAGAGGCAGATAGCACTTTTTTCCTCTGGACAAACCCCCCTCAGGTCATGGACTCCCATCAGCAGCAAGTACACAACCGGGATCATGTGCACCATCCACTCTGGTTCTCCATCAGGCCCCTTCCCACACAACTTCTCAACCACATCAATCGCCATCCTTGAAGCCCACGTCCTGCGCGTCATGAATGTCTCCTTTGAGTTAGCCACATTCCATGGCTGCAGGAGGCAAGCAGAGCCCCAGGCCCTTCTTAAACAACGGATGGCAGTACCACAGGATCTCCTGGTACATCAGACTACTTCCCTACCCAGCAAATGTCACCAGGAAGACACTCAACTAGCAACTGTCCAATTTCCTACATGCAACCAGCTCCAGCCAACAGGCACCCGACCGTTTTACACAGTAATCACACCACTGCAACCGTCATCATTGCCAACACCAACGACTACTTTGCCCTGCTCTCCAATGGTGAGCCCACCACCCTTGTCCTCTCAACACCATTCTACACCATGTGCTACCACACTGTCAGCTCACACATCTCCAACAGTGGTATCCAGGGGAGGGCCCAGGACTCACTCAGGAAGTAGCTCACCAGCAAGGGCCAGGGAGTCTGCCTCCACCCTGCAACATGTAGTACACTGGGGGCACCTAGCCCATGCCACAGGGCTCTTCTCTCAGCATGACAATCTTCAATGTCTCCATGACCCCCCTCTCCACCATCACATGCACACACAACCTCATCATCATCTGGTATGCCATTGACACCCAGCTGCTCCTCAAACTCACCAAAGAGCCAGCCATTGACAGATCCAAACTTCACGAAGGCATGAGATCCGTTGATGAATGGCTGAACATCAGCCATCTGAGGCTGGACTTGGATGTGACAGAGGTCATCATCTGAGGATTGCCCCCTTACGGCTGGGTCAACTCCTTGCGTCCCACTGGTCTGTGCACCGCACCAGCACCCAGTGTCCACGCAGACAAGCTGGTGTTCGTCATGGACCCATCGCTCACAATTAACATGCAACTCACCAACATCTGTACCTCATGCTGCAACACCCTCCACATGCTGCTGATGGCCCCCAGATAGATCCACTCCAAGGCAAGACAGACCATCCCCCTGGTCCAGGACGCCAGCCGGCTCAAATACAGCACCGGCCTCTACAGAGGACAACAGCAAACATGCAGGAGAACTTATCCACATCCAGAGTGCATCCGCACACCTCATCTGCAACATCCCCCGCCCCAGCCACATCACCGTCCACCTGAGATAGGTACAATGGCTCACTGTGTGCTGCAGGATCACCTTCAGACTCCTCAGCCACACTCAGGAGGCAGTCCACAACCCCTGACCCAAACCGCCCTTGGACGTGTGTCATCCAACACCCCGTTGGCCCTACTCCATGCAGCCCACCTTGCCTTGTCCACCATTCATCACATCCACATAACCTCTGCATGCAGGAGATAGTTCTCCCACCTCGCAAAACAGACCTGGTACTCCCTCCCCGGGCACATCAACATGACCTCTACACCTTCATGTAACTCTACCAAATTTGTCTGTCAGAGCAATATAGCAAGCCCCCCCTCAGCAGCTTGAGGCCATCACGGGTGAGTGTTAGGCTCCATGTCTGCATTTTGTGATACATTGTGAGCCATGTGTGTCCTTGACCGGACTCAGATCCAAGTGTATGGATGGCTGGAGTTAGTTCCACACACAGGCATACTTTAACATATCCCCACACGTAGGTTGTGGACTCATGCTAAATGACTGCAACATGAAATTTCAATAATTACATTTTTAATTTCGAACTCTGGGGCGTGATTTGTGCACAGAGAAAGGGGCAATGCAGGGACCATAGAATCCAAAGTTCACAGGGGGAGATGGGATCCTTGGCATTTGAAGTCATCAAAGTCCAGCCCACAGTGTGTGGCATCATTGGTCAGACTGTGACCAGCAAGTCCATGTGGTAGATGATGTCAGTCAATGGGGTGATGCGGTCACACATGAAGGCCAGATGCAGGCCTTGACGATGTTTGGGACGCTCCATCGGACGAATCCTCCTCCTCCTCTCTCCCTGTGGCTGGTGCTGGTCTGAGCTTGGTGTCACAGGGAGGGTTGCCCATGTTGTCGGCATTCCGACGGAGTGAATAGCTTATGTCCCTTTGCACCGCCAGGAGCTCAGCCAGTCTTGCCTCCATCCGTCCTTGGTGTTGTTGTTGACTGGCGTGTTGCTCGGCCTGCTGGTTTTTGATCTCTGTGAGGGTCCCCACTACCTGGCTGATCTCCCTGGTGTCACGCCGGTATGCCTCCATGATGTTGCAGATGTGTGACATACCGGTCCCTTCAGCTGGCTGGTCAGATTCTCGCCTCCGCCTGCCTCCACTCCCACCACCCCTGCCCACACGAGCCGGGCCTGCCATTGTGGGCACATCGGGTCGCGGGACCCCTGAGGGATGGCAGTGGCGGTGTTGTCTGCCTCCTCCTGGGTGCCCGCCGCACCTTGTCCCTCCTGGTCAGACTGGCTCTGTTCACTGCGGGCAGGGCTCCTGGGTGTCTCCTGTGATGTGGCAGGAATGGGGGTGGTGGTTGGCACAGATGTTCCTGAACCAGGTGCTGCAGGGGCTTGGACACCAGAGGGTCCAGGTCGGTCGGGGTCATCCGCGGAGTGTTGAGAGGTGTCGCTGCTGGTGGGATCCGGTTCCTCCCGAGCCTGTGACTGTGATTCTTCCCCCCCATTGTTGGGGGGATGTTCATCACGTTGCCCTGTGTGTGAGAGAGAGACAATGTTAAAGCTGTTTAATGCAACATGCACGTTTCATACACATTCAAGTTGGCACAGTTCCTCCAGGTAGTTGTATGTGCCCAGCATTCTCCTCAATGTTCACTTGTGTATGGGTATGTTGCGGGGGACAGATTGATATGTTCGCCTGAGTCTTTAACATGTCCATTTGTGGCTTGAATGCTTCTTCGGCTAGGTATTGGTGTTGTTGTGTTACATGTCCATTGTGGCAGTGGGTAAATCCATTGCCTGTCCTGGTGGTGTGTGCTTGTGTAAGGGGTGTGTGTGACAGGGCCTGCTGGTGGGTGTAGTGTGATTTGGCCCTGGGGCTCCCAGTGATGTAGCTGTCCCCCCATGGAGCATGCTGCCATGACAGTGAGCGTGAGTTCCTATCCTAGATATCTGACCTTGTTGTGTTGGTGTTTGTGTTTGCACTGGTCACAGGAGGGCCTTGTGCTACCTACACCAGGGCCAAGTGTGAGCTATCTTGTCAGTACTTTCCCAATTCCTGTGCATTGCGCATGGTGCATGGGTATGTAGCTGGGCCATATGGGATGAGGGCAATTGTGTCTGATTTGGAATTCAAACATGCGTTTTGGTGCACCCACCCTCCCAGCATACGGGACATCCATTCTTGAGTTGGTGCTTCGTGTAGCATGGGACATGGCATGGACTTGCTTTCTCAATGGGGCATACACATGTTATTGGCATTCGCGTTGTTTGTGACTGTGGTTCTGGTGGGTGAGGGCTTGGGGTAGTTGCGTGCATTAGGTGTAGTTGGGGTGTGGATGCCATTACCCCCATGTTGCGTAAGTGGTTTGTGTACTCACCAGGCTCTGGAGGTCCTTGGAGTCCATGTACTCCCACCGGCGGAAGCATGGCCATCACCTTCTCCTCCCAGGGATGGTAATGTACTGGTCTGCGGGGCGCGCCACCTCCAGTGATGTTGGTCTGGGCGTGCTCTTCATTCATTTTTCTCTTGCCCGCCCTCCGCAGATCGTACTACCTGGCTTGGCATTCATTCCTGGTCCTTCTGATGGGTGCGACAGCATTCACCCTCTCGATGATTCTCTGCCACAGTTGTGATTTTTCAGCTATGCTGGTCTGTCTGACCAATGTTCCAAAGAGCTGTGGCTCGACTCTGATGACTTCATTGACAAGGATGTCCAGCTCCTCCCTTGTGAACTTTGGATTCTTGTCGGTGGGCATGGTGTGGGGTGAGGGTGTGGATGGTTGTGGGTCTGAATGTGACGGTGTGTGTGTGAATGTGGAGAGGGGGTATGTGTGAAGGGGTGTGTCTGTAGGTGTATATGTTTAGGTGGATGGGTGCATTGGTTTGTGTGTGCTCTGTAGCAGTGGTGAGTCTGTTGCAATGGCTCATGGTTTGTGTGTGTGGTCCCTTTTTATTGGTCCATTTGTGGGTGGGGCTCAGTTTGAATTTTTGGTGGGTGTGTTATAAGGGGTGGTTGTGAGGTTGCCCCTCTGTTTGCCTGTTTGGATGTGTCCAGGTCAGTCCTTTTCATTCTTTGTGCAGTGTAGACGTGTTTTGTGGTGATGTGCGAGTCGAATAGGCCCTCCTTGTGCTGTTTTACAGTGTCCGTGGTTCAGTATGGTACAGGGGTACGAGTCGTACAGCCACGCACCCCCATGCGTTGTGTATGTACGGCGCGTACACGGACATTGCTATGTACGGTGCGTACACCCCATTGCTTCTGTACGGTGCGGGTGTGTAGACCGCCAGCTTGTATGTACAGTGCGTACCCCCAGCGCGTATGTACGCACCATACCCCCATAGCGAATGTACGGTACGTACCCGCAATATCGCGTACCCGCATCATCCACGGTACATACGCGATATTGGGAGTACGCACCGTACATTCGCTATGGGTGTATGGTGCGTACATATGCGCTAGGTGTACGCACTGTACATACGCGCTGGGGGTACGGTGCGTACCTACGGGGGGGTACGGTGCGTACCTACGCGCTGGGGGTACGCACCGTACATTCGCGCTGGGGGTACGGTGCATACCTACGTGCTGGGGGTACGCACCATACATTCGCACTGGGGGTACAGTGCGTGCCTACGCGCTGGGGGTACGCACCGTACATTCGCACTGGGGGTACGGTGCATACCTACGCGCTGGGGGTACGGTGCATACCTACGTGCTGGGGGTACGCACCATACATTCGAGCTGGGGGTACGGTGCGTACAAACTTCGCTTCATAGCGGGCAAAGTCATTACCCGTGTACGGGACGTTTTCCGTACGAATCGTAAATTATAACGCCGGTCCGGATCGTACTAGTACGGTCGGACTTCATTTTTACGATTTGTACGGAGAAGTATCCGGGTCCGTCTCGTACTAATTTTCCCGCTACGATTCGTACGGATCGGGCCGATCCGTATGTACTTTTTCCCGTACAGATCGTACTTCACGGGTCGGACGTGACTTGTACGATTCGTACGGAAAAAAATACGGATACGAGTCATACGGGAAAAAAAATACAGGATCGGAATCGGCCCCTAAGTGTTCTTCACTAACAAAATTTGTTTTTGTAGAAAACTCTACATTTGAAGGTTGAGACAAAATTGTTTACCAGTGAGGTATGGTTTGTTTCTAAAAAACAAATGCATGTCATTGCATGCAAGACCGCCATTTGGCATGGGGAAGCTGTGTGGTTGATCAGATCAATGGCAGGGACAAAATGATCAGCATCCATGGTGTCAGTATGTCATGTTTTTAAGTGAAGGCTGTTTTAATGTATTCAACGTTTTAGGCCATGACACTATCAGAGCCAAGGGAGCCTTGGCTGTGTAATTTAACTTTCCAGCTGTTGAGTCAATAGTGAAAGTGCTTATTAACACTCCACACTGCACTAATGGCTATAAATGTATTTTTTGTGGACTGTCTACTCCCTAATATTCAATAAGGAGTAACCACTACATACAACACACAGCCTTTAGTTTTTTTAGTCAGAATGGCTACTCAATCGCAATGTGACATATAGGCCATACCTATAATTAGAAGTCCTATGTTTTAAAGGGCACTTGTACTAAGGTGGAGCGCCCATCCATATAATTTTCATGCAGTAACTTGGCCTAAAAAAGCAACAAATGTCCCAAAATATGGCCCTGAATGCCATCATACATTATTGAGCGATGGCTAAAAAAAAGGTAACATGCATGGTTCCAAACAATAAGATACAAAAAAAGATTTGACATACATGGTAAGTAATTTGACATTTTATTGCCTCACAAGGTAACAGATATCTTAGCTGCCTGATCTAATAAAAAATTGTATTTCAGATACTTGAAATAAAGCGGATGGCATTTCCATCACAGTAGTGATGCAGTAACACATCAAACAAAATGAATAATAGATAGACATGTGTAAAACATATATGTAAATATAGGCAACAAGTATAACAGATAGACATATGTTTTCTTGTTAACTAGTGTGGCTTAAGTAATTATGAATACTAATGTATTTGTGTGGTTTTATTTTCTTTTATTTTCTGTAGGTCAGCCCCTACAACAAGAAAAAGATATGTTGGGCCAGTCAGGCCTGCACACTATAAAGTATGGTGGCATCTACTAGCGGAAAAGTAGGCCGGGCCTTTGGTAATGAATTTGCCTCTGCACGCTTACAAAACTGGGAATGTCCTCTGACCCCCCCATGATCCGGCACATTGTGCCAGTGGCCTACCTCAGTTGGGGAGCTGAAGGCTATGGAGCAGCGACAAGGGGTGAATTTACTCACCTTAAGAAATGCATGTTGCTCGTAACCATTATGTCAAATTTCCAGTTTGCACTATAACATTAAAATTTTAAGGATGTGATTTATGGCCTGATTTGGAATTTGGTGGACGTGTCACTCGGTCAAAAGCATAATGGATATCCCATCCACCTTATGAGAAGTGCTACAGAAACAATACAACCTGTAATGTGCATAGATGACGATGTGGTCCATAATATTTTGCAAACACATGCCAAAGTTTTTGACACTGTTTTGGGGGAGGCGGTGAGTTTTCAACATGAAATAATACTGGAAAAAGATGCAATTCCTATTAAACATTTCACTAGAAGGATGCTTTTAGCTGCAAGGCCACAAGTCAAGGACATTTTTAAGCAAATGCTGGAGGCGAACATCTTAGAACCCGTGGAGGCTGCGGAGTGGTTATCTCCGGTGGTTATCACACAGAAGCAAGATGGCTCCCTTCATTTCTGTGTAGACTTGAGGACCCTGAACAAGGCTGACGTCATGGACAGCTTTCTCCTCCCAAATATTAATGAGATTATGCTGAGCTTGGCAGGGGGTTAAATGTTCTCCAAGCTGGACCTACGTAGCGCCTACCATCAGGTCAAGCTTCACCCAAACTCTAAGAAGTACACCTCCTTCATAACAAACGATGGTACATATCAATTTAAGAGACTTCTGTTTGGGCTGTGCTCTGCTGCCAGCGCATTCCAACGCATCATGACAGAGATTCTGAAGGGCATTAAAAGAATTGTGGTATTTCAGGGTGACATTTTGATTTATGATGTGAACATGAAAGATCACAACTCAATCCTGGAACAAGTTTTGTCCCGTTTGTCTTCAGCTGGTTTGACACTGCGAAAGAACAAGTGTGTCTTTGCTGTCGAGGAAGTTGACTACCTCGGCTATCATGTCACCAAGGGGGGTATTCGTCCTAAACACGATCTTTTCAGTGCCATAGTCTATGTTAAAGTACCAGATGAGCGAGACAAGCTTAATCTTTCATGGGCATGATCTAATACTATGCCAAATTTGTCAAAAACTTTGCGTGTAAGGTAAAGCCATTGAGGGAACTGTTAAGAAAGGGCAAAATGTTTCTGTGGGGTACTGATTAGCAAAAGCCTTTGATTTGCTTAAAGAAAATATTGTCAATGCTTACCTTCTGACAGGCTTTCTCCCACACTTACCTACCATATGGACTGTGAACGCTAGTGCGATTGCTGGAGCAGAGTTTTCTGTTGAAAATTTATCGAGTTTAAAGCTCCTGTTTTGTCTATATGTTTTGATTAAAAATACTAGTTTAAAAACACAAATTAATAGTTTATCTTGTTAAGGTCAGACTAACCAACATTACTAATGAGAGAAACTACACGTGGGAATGCATATATGTTGCTTAATAATAATGTGCGGTTTAAATTAAATGAATGTCGCAAAGTGCTATTTGTTTAAAGCACAAACGTTTTTTAAAGTAACGTGTACTAATGCTTTATTGTGTTGCAAAAGGCTAGATAATTACATACATATAAGGGTATTAGTGGGGATTAACACTGTTTAATCATTATGCTGAGGTAACGTTGTTTTGTGTTTCTTTTAATTAAGATGGTCCGTTTTGGCCTAAAACAAGATGGCTGCCTTTTACAGCCTGCACTCGAGTGATTGAATTTTGACGAGAGGCTTTGCTGAACATGGTCGAGAGTCACCTGACCACAGCTTCTGCCTGGGTAGAAAGTTTTCCGTGAGGACAGCAGCACTGGGAACGATTCCAGCTGTCCTTGGACAAGGATAAAGCCACAATTAACAATGACCAGTCTGCGGTGGCTCTGCTAAGATATCAAGGAAGAACATTTGTGAAAGTAACATTTGCAAGCTCGAGTTTCCTTCTTCCGTCTTTTTTATTTTTGTGATTTTTCCTGAGCGGAGGTTTTCTAAATGTAACTGAGTGACATCCTTTCCTGCTCGCTCTGCTCAGCAGCTCAACGGATATTCAACATTTATTTGTAACTTTTTGTTTGCTATTTTTCCTATAAAATGCTAGACTAGAGAGGGTCTGCGTTCGTTCATTCTTTCCTTGTGGTCATCGCGTTTGGACGTTCCCTATGCTGAGACGGCAGCTCGAGAGACTTTACCGAGAGACCTGTCCTGACCTTTTTTAGCTAGAATAGGTAACTATGAGAATAATGATTTTGCTAATGGTTGACTTTTCATTTGAAATAATTTAGATAAACAAGCATTTGTTTGAATTCCAGTGTCGGGTGTTCATTCCTTGTCAATTTATTGAGTTTTGAAATGTATTTCCTATGTTTAAAATCATGACTCAGGGCAATATCATTAAGGTCGCATTGACCTCATTGTAGATGCAGATTGGTTTAGGTTTTCTCTCCTATATTCAGTGTGGATAGAGTAATAGCGTGAATTTAGTGTGATGGGCCCTAGCGAATGATGTATGTATGTGCGTATGACTGTAGATTTACTCTGTCCGTGGAAGCAGGGAGATTTTATATGCGCCGATCTGCAGCAGTTTCCTGGTAGCAGTATGATGGTTAATTATTGTCTTGATCTGATTAGATTGCTTGAACATAGGCTTTTGATTCATTGATTATTGATTGATGTTGGTATATGTACTAATACTATATGTTGAAGTCGTTGTATTGAGTTTTATGTAGTGCTTCTGGAATTTGGGAGCTGGTGACGGTTCCGTAGTAGGGCAGAGGGAAGTGTGTGCTGCTCTCGGGAAAGGCGGGATTGTTGGAATTACCTGTACGTATGCAGGAAAAAAACGTGTGACAATTGAAGTTGCGCATCACATTGTCTGGGTTCGGAATCAGTGACATCGTCGTGTGTTACTATTAGGGACATATTTTCGGTATAAAAGGAGTGTGTATGGTAGCGAAGGTTATCTGTGAAACTCTGGTCTTAAGTCCCAGGGATCCGTAAGGTTTGCCGTTAAAGCTTATCGCGGGAGGAGTAATAGGTATTCTCTGAGCTTGTCTGAAGGACTGGGCAGAGGTAAGCGCTGCTTGGTTAACGTGTGTTATAATTCTGTAGTGGGACAGACTGTTCGCTGTCCTCGGGAAAGGCAGGATTCTGTGTGCATGTGCTACTTTTTCTGGTGTGAAAGTGTGTGAATGTATGAGCATTTAGTTGATTGTAAGACTCTTTGGAGCAGTCCTAGAGGAAACAGTTAAATAGATGCATGTTAGAAGGGCAGAGTAGAGGGATGTGCTACTGTGTCAACGAAAGTAATTATTCCGTAGTGGAGCAGAGGTAAGCGCTGTTCTAGGGAAAAGCGGGATTCTTGTGAAGAAGATTTTCTTTGCTATTCTGGGGTTAGCGAAACAGATAATGGAGATGTTTATATGTTGTAACTAATAGATTTTGTAGAGTCTGAAACGAAGTCTACTAAGAAGGTTTTGTAAAGGAGGGGTAGACGAGTGACAGGAGACAGGAGTAGAAGCTGCAGTCAGCGATTATTGACGTCAGAGTCAGAAAGACCGCGCTGTGATTGGGCAGTGGGTTGGAAAAGTGCTCGCGCTGTGATTCGTGCGTTGGTGTGAGCCACGCAGGGATTGGAAGGAGTACAGAGTGACGTAGACGCTCCAGGATTGGTGCGTTGGTGTGAGTCGTGCTGTTATTGGACAAAAGATCGTACAGTTGCGGAAGGGACTAGAGAATATTGGTAAACATTAAAATGTATTACCAGCTGGAGGAAAAGAAGAAGAAATCCTTGTTTGGTAAAATAAAGAAGTGGTTTGACAAGGATAAGAACATAATAACCAGAGAGGGTGAATTGCTACCTCCAACGAGAACTCCTGCATCCTTTATGGTTGCGAAATATAGGTATCATACCTGTATATGGTTAGATAACTGGGCTAAGTATACTAAGGAAGATGGTGTCTTAGCGTTCCCGGAACATGGTTCATTTAATTTGGCCGTGTTGAGAAATTTACGGGAAAAGATGATGTGTCTAGAGCCTAGACCAAGGCCGACACAGTTCGAGGCGTTGGTGGAATGGGAAGATGAGGTGCATGAGCGAGAAAAGCAGAGGAGAGGAGGCAATTATAGGTACTTTTTTGGGAGGAAATATGATCGTGAAACTCATCATGATCGAATGAGGAGATGGCGAGATGCTAGTATGTCAGAGGGATTATATCCTATGAGAACTGTTGAGGAAGCGGAAGGGAGGAAAGGTACAGAAAAGGTGCCTGATACAGAAGTGAGAAGGTATGGGGCTAATGATTATGAGGATGAGGTCTTGGATGACATGATTTATAAAAGACCACCTCCATATAGACCGGAACCAGAAGAGAGCACGCCAGTTGCTACTCCAATAAGAGATACCTTACGAATTGTTAAAACTGAGGTTGTGACACCTGATTTGAAAAGTGGTAGCTCTTTCACGGAAAGGGAGAGAGAGAGAAAGCGAGAGAGAGAGAATCGAGTCAGTGATGAGAAAACAAGAGAATTAGCCAGAACCACATCTGAACTGACTGAAAAAATAAGGGAGCTGACGAAAAATCTTGAAGCAGTTACGGTGCCTGTAACTATTGGTCCGGTGGTGCCTATTTTTGATAAGCAAAGAATGGGTGAAAATGGCTTGACGGTTCCCTATGTTGGAAATGGTTTGGTTGGTACTTGTTCTTTGGAGGAATCGGGAATGAGAACGGGAGGAAATACTTTGAGAGAGTCGAGACATGACACATGTAGTGGAGGATCAGATGTGCAGTCTAATACAGGATTGAATACTGGTTGTCTGGGAGGAACAATTTTGGAACCACAGAGGATGACAGAACAAGTGGGTGCAGTGAAAAAGTCTACAGAAATAACAGCTGAAGATTTGAATGATTGGTTGAAAGTTCTTCAAAAGAAGGATAAAGATTCACAGGCAATTGATGTAGCCAGGTTGCGCATAGAATTGGAGGAGCTTATTGCAGGAACAATTCCTACAGATATACTAAAAAACCATCATGATGGAGAATTGTTATTTATGTGTAAGAGTATCACTTGGAGGGCTAAGAATACACATGACAGGTTAAAGGCAATAGCGAGTGAACAAGGAGTTGACATGGATAAGGTGAAAGCTTTGCAGAAGTCTTACAGGATGGATTTCACCGACAAGGATATTGAAAATCTAAATGGTGCTGGTAGAACAGGACAGATTAAGGAGATGATTGCCTTATTGCGAAAATGGGGTGATGTAGAAAAGTGGAAGGATAGATGGTACAAGAAAAGGGAAGATTCAGTGGACAGGACTTATTCAGCTTTTCCTGTGAGAGGAAAAGAGAAAACAGTGGATGCTTATCCTATGAGGGAGATTCCTGGAGGAGGATATGTACATGTCCCATGGACTAGACAGGATATTTTGTCATTTACGAATGATTTCCCTCGACTGAGAGAAAAGCCCGTTGAGTGGTATAGGCAGGTAGACAGGTTTATGAAATTGTCAAAAGTGCTGTGGATTGACCTGAATAGTCTGTTTGATATAATTGTTCCAGCAGACTTGTGGGCTGAATGTAAAATAGTTGTAGATTGGCCTGCTAAGGAGTATCCAAGAGATCAGAAAACAGGAGCACCAGATCCAGAGGTAATGAAAAAATACGAGCAGGTTATTGTGTTCCTGAAAAATAAAGTACCCCCGAAAGAGACAGATTGGGTTAAGATAGATCGAACACATCAGGAAGCAAAAGAATCAGTTCATGCTTTTTACGAAAGGCTGATACTGGCTTTTAAACAGTTCAGTGGAGATGAACATCTGGGTGACAAGGATTTGAGTCATTTTGTATACAGATTTGTATATGGCCTGAGACCTGAAATCAGTGAGAGAATACGTGAGCACACAGTTGATTGGCAGAGTAAAAAGATTGATGAAATCTTGAGACATGCAAAATACTTCAGTGATGAGATTGAGGCAAAACAGAGAAAGCTGAAAGAGAAAGCAATGTGGGCACAGGTGAAAGTTGCTGAGAGACAAGAAGCACAGTTGGTGGAGCAGGCAAATAATCCAGGGAATAGACCCAGATATGCCGGAAAAGGAAAGGGAAATTTAGAAGAGGCCAAGAAGAAGTTCCCTTGTCACAACTGTGGACAATTGGGGCATTGGAGATCCGAGTGTACCAATCCATCATTAGTGAGTAATGAAAATAAACCCTTAAATCAACAGGTGCAGAACGAGGGGTGTAACCAACAGCAGCAACAGCAGAAGGTTGTCAGACAGCAGAGTCAAGAGCCAAAACCACCGCCCTTGCCGCAGAATAGAGGGTCCCAAAAGTATAACCAGGACTCAGGATTCTACAATGATGAGCAGGTAAACAAACCGAGACGTTCAAACCCGGTACAACAGTACTGGTTAAAGAATGAGGGGAGTGAGTCTGAAGGGGACTATTGACGGTGCCGAAGAGAGGAGGAAGACTGCATACTTGGTGCAACTCTAGAAATAGATCAGGCAGGACCATTTGTAGATGGGAAAATAAATGGGGAGAGTGTTACTTTTTTGGTAGACACAGGAGCGACAAGATCAACTGTCAGATCAGCAGATATTAGGAATCTTCCTCTCTCGGACGAAGCAATCCAAGTGGTTGGTGTAGCCAATACACAGATTAAGACTCGTTTTACTGAACCAGTAAGGGTGAGAATAGGGAAATTCTCAGACATGCACAGATTTGTTGTCTGTGGCACTAGTCCAGTGAACTTGTTAGGTAGGGATCTATTGTGCAAGATGAATTGTACAATTTTTTGTACTCCTGATGGAATAGCTTTTGAGACACCAGATGAGGATGTTTTGTACCGGATGACTCTAGACAATAGAGAGAGTGAGATTGTTGGTACATATGCAGTGTTTAATCCAGATGATTTGCCTCAGGAGTTGAGACACACAGTAAAAACAGCAGTTTGGGATTTTACTGGAGAAGATGTGGGATTGATGAATAATGTTGATCCAGTAAAGATTTCAGTGAAAGAGGGGATTGTTTATCCTAATATCCCACAATACAGACTGACACCAGAGATAATTGAGGGAATTACTCCTATAACTGACAAGATGATTCAACAGGGTGTTCTGAGAGAGATACTGAGTAGCCCGTGTAATTCACCGATAATGGGGCTGAAGAAACCTAATGGAAAGTTCAGGATTGTACAAGATTTGAGAAAAGTTAACAAAATTGTGGTGGCATGTTGTCCCATTGTGCCAAATCCTTCAGTGATTTTGTATCAGATTCCTCATGATGCTGAGTGGTACACGGTGATTGATTTGTGTCATGCTTTCTTTTCAATTCCATTGCATCATGACAGCCAACCAATTTTTGCATTTCGGTTTGGCCAGCGTATTTTAGCATGGTGTCGTATCCCACAGGGGTATACAGAGAGTCCTTCGATATTCAATCAGTTATTGAAAAAGTCATTGGAGAGTTTGATCATGCCTGAGAGCTCAGTGCTAGTGCAGTACATCGATGACCTACTTGTGGCATCAAAGACACGTGAAGCTTGTGAAGTAGATACCATAGCTTTACTGAATCATCTGGCAGATGGAGGATTAAAAGTATCTCCAGCCAAATTGCAGTTTTGCAAGAAAGAGGTGCATTATCTTGGACACAATATTGAAAAAGGTCTGAGAAAGGTGACCGATGACAGGATCAAAATTATCAGAGGAATGAGAGCCCCAATGACCCAGCGAGAAGTGAGGATGTTTCTGGGGATGGTGGGTTATTGTCGTCAGTGGATAAGTAATTTCTCACTGATAGCAAAGCCACTGATTAAATTGACAAAAAGTGAGGTGAGAGACCCATTGGAACTGGATGGAGAACAGATGGCAGCATTTGAAGAGCTGAAGAGCAGAATGTGTGAAGCCCCTGCTTTGGGAATGCCAGACTATGAGAAAGAATTTGAGTTGTACTGCAGTGAGAGAAATGGTTGTGCACTTTCAGTGTTAATTCAGAAACATGGACAACTGAGAAGGCCGATTGCGTACTTCTCATCGACACTTGACCCCGTAGCTGTGGGTTTGCCAGGTTGTCTGAAAGCGGTAGCTGCTACATGCAGAAGTTTGGAACAGAGTGAGGGTATAATAATGGGATATCCTGTACGGGTATTCGTACCTCATGATGTGGCAATTCTTTTGACAAGAAGCAGGACTCAGTACATGTCACATAGTCGGCTGACTAAATATGAAAAAATCATTCTGGGAGCATCAAATGTGACTCTTGAGAGATGTGTGAATGTGAATCCAGCAACGTTGTTACCAGATGCTGATAATGTGAATGTTGGAGATGATGTTGATCATGATTGTTTGGATGTGCTTGATTACTGCACAAAACCAAGACCAGACATAAGAGATTTACCGTTGCCTGAGAGTGATCATGTGTTGTTTGTGGATGGATCATGTCTGAGGACTGATGATGGTGTGCTAAGTGCAGCATATGCAGTGTGCAAGGTTTCAGAAGTTATGGAAGCTTCGCCTTTGAAAGGAGTGAGATCTGCTCAAGTGGCTGAATTGGTGGCTTTGACAAAAGCTTGCAAGATTGGGAAGAATCTGAGAGTGACTGTGATGACTGATAGTCAGTACGGATTTGGAGTCGTTCATGACTTTGGCCAACTTTGGCTACAGAGAGGTTTCTTGACATCGAGTGGGACTCCAATAAAGAATGCTGAAGTGATTGGGAAGTTGCTTGAGGCGATACAGCTGCCTAAAGAGTTAGTAGATGTGAAGTGTGCTGCTCATGGACAAGGAGATGATTTTGTTACTCTTAGTAATCGGTTTGCCAATGACATAGCGCAGTATTGTGCGAAAAATAATCATTCGATTAATAGGGCACGAGAAAGGGAAATGTCTTTTTGTTCTGTGATGTTTACTAATGTCCTAGAAACTTGGGATGAAGTGAAACAGTTGCAGGATGAGGCAGGAGATGAGGAAATGAGAGATTGGATCAAGGCAGGTTGTGCCCCAAGAGAGACAGATCATGTTTGGATCTATAGAGATGGTAGACCAGTTATGCCTAATTCCATGCTGTCGACAATGGCAAGAATGTATCATGGCCAGGGACATCTGGGAAGGGATGCAATGATTAGGTCTTTTAAACAAACCTGGTACAATGCAAAGTTCAGGTTAATTGCAGAGAGCATCTGTCAGAGATGTTTGATTTGTCAGCAGTTCAACACTGGGAAAAAGACAGTGGTGAGTCTAGGAACAATAGGCAGAGAAGGAGGTCCTTTTACTAGAATGCAAATAGATTTCATTGAGATGCCCCAAGTGAACAAATTGAGGTATGTTCTAGTGGTAGTCTGTTTGTTCTCAAGATGGGTGGAGGCCTATCCGACTAGGAGGAATGATGGAATAACAGTTGCGAAGTTACTGTTAAGAGAGTTGATTCCTAGGTACGGGTTTCCAGTGACAATTGAGTCTGACAGAGGTGGACACTTCTACAATGAGCTCATGGGTTTAATTTGTGAAGCATTGAGCATACAGCAGAAGTTACATTGTGCATACGGACCAGAGGCTTCTGGAGTCGTTGAACAGATGAACGGCACAATAAAAAACCGAATTGGTAAGATGTGTTTAGCCACTGGAATGAAATGGCCTGATGTCTTGCCTCTAGTGTTGATGACTATTAGGTCTACTCCAGATAGAACCACAGGTTTGAGTCCGCACGAAATCCTAATGGGACGTGCGATGAGACATGCTTTTGTGCCTGTCAACAAGTTGATGACAATAACTGATGACATGATTTTGGATTACTGTAAAGGCCTGGCTGACGCAGTTCATTCTGTGTTTCACCAGGTTGGAGAAGACGCTACCACACTTGAGAAGAAGCAAGCCCATGATTTGAGTCCAGGGGACTGGGTGAGGATTAAGGTACACAGAAGAGGAAATTGTTTGGTTCCAAGGTGGGGACGGCCGAGACAAGTTATTCTGACTACGACAACTGCAGTAAAGTGTGCCGGTGTGAAAAACTGGGTGCATGCGAGTCATGCTCTGAGAGTTCCAAATCCAAAGGATGGGACTGGTAAAGAGTATTTTGAAGAGTCAGATTCGAGTGATGATCCAGACACTGAACCAGTGAGAAGAGGAAAGAGTCCTGAAAGAGCTGAAGGAGAAAGAGAGTCAGGTGATTCTTTCTTTCCAAGAGAGGCGTCAGGAGAAACATTGAGAGTTTCAGGGGAAAAATCGGATTCTGTAAGAGTGCCTGAAGTTTCAACAAGCAGTGGAAAAGAAAGAAGAGAAAAGAGCAATTCCACAGGGACTACTCCTGAATCAGATGAGGAGGTTGAAAATCCACTTGAGATTACACCTGAGGAAGCAGGGTCAGAAGAAGATAGAGAGGGACAGATTGCGGAAGACCCCCGAGGAGGTGTAGGGAACACTTCTGATCAGCTAGGTGAAGGGACAAGTAGACAGCAAGAAGATTGCGTGTTGGAGACCCGAGGAGGGACAGAGATAGGGAAGTCTCAATCAGTGGTGGAAAAGACTGTGGAGCGAAAGAAAACTGCTGAAGAACAAGAGGCAAATGAGACAGAATCAGATGAGAGTGAAAATGAGAAATCAGAAGGTCGAGTTCTGAGAAAGAGAACTTGGATCAGAGAAAGAAATAATAAAGAAGTGAGACCAAAAAGGAGTGTAAGAGGTGACCTTTGGCCTAACAGGATAAAGAGGCTGAGGTATCGACTGACACGAGTGAATTCATCAAAAGCTGAACAAGTGAACGAGGTGTCGAGTCAAAATCAAGCGAAGGAAGAGGAGCAAAAGAAATCAAAAGAACCAGAGGAGATCAAAAGAATTAGAAAACCCAACCAAAAGTACAGGTCACCGGAATGGACTTATGCGGCACTGCCTAAAGGAGAAGAAGAAGAGGCAGAGAGTCAAGTCAATCCGGAGGGGATCTTGAGAAAAGTGGTTGAGGGAGAGGGAAAATCTGTTGGAATCCTGAAAGTTATCCTGACTGACATTGGAGAAGAGTCGGATGCACAGGATGTTGTTGAAGATCTGATACAATTTGATGTTGCTGAAGAAGAAGTGAAAAGTGATGAAAATCCAAATTGAGTGAACTAGAAGAGTCACTTGGAGAAAAGTGAAAAGAGAAAATCTGAAATTAGCTGTGTGAAATAATCTAGAGTTCCAAAACTCAGTAGTGGAGTAAAGAGGCTAAGTCAAAAGACACTGCTGAAGTAGTAAAATGGCTAACACAGAGAATAATCAAAGTAGATGTGCCTTTTTGAAAAGATGGTGTAGAATGTGCTGCTGCTGTACTGCATTATTAATGCTATTATGGGGTGTATTAGCTTTACTAGTTACTTTTAGAATTACAATAGACCAGTTTGGAATACATACTGAGAATGTGACTAAAGTAGAGAAAAGTTCACAAAAAGTAGTTCCAACTAGAATTAGTAACATTTACACACATAAAGATAGGTCAATTAATGATTTTTCTAGCAATGTTTTTTCAAAGTTATTGTATGAATACATAAAGACAATGGAAGTTAGGGATTGCTATGTTTGCATGCAATTACCTGCATCCGTTTCAGAAGGTGTTACTTATCACCATTTACCAGCTACGTATGGAATTTCATGTAGTGTGTTAAGTAGTGTTTTTTATTTGTTAGGGAAAATAGATTATGAGATGTCTAACAAAGATAATATTTTTGGGCAATTGCCTATGAACAAAAAGCTGAATCCAGCTAAAGAAGCTAACATTTTTGGTGAGATTTTTATTGAGAAAGAAGAATTGACATTAGATTACATTTTTAGAAACAATTTAACTTGCAGTTTAAAAGAAGAGGAGAAGGCTTTCCTAAACATGGTAGAGGAAAGGAGAATGAGCATGCATGAAAAGGCAGGGAAATATAAAGTGAGTGAGACAATTTGGGATATTGAAATGGGAAAGGAATTGAGGAATGGGGCCAGTCCAACTTTGGCTTTAGATGCACCACAGAAGGGTAAACTATGCATTACCAGAAAGAAATCCCAATATGATAATTTTTTTGTTGGGACTAGTGAGTGTCATGATACATACTTCATTGCAACAGGATGGGGTTTTAAAGGTGGAGAAGATCCAGTTTTCCCTGGAGTGTATTATGGTTGTGGGATTAAGGCTTATTACAAGTTGCCTGACCATTGGTATGGCACATGTTATGTGGGCCTGGTCTTTCCAAAGATTTTTCATACAGATAGGATAGAAGACGTAGAACACATTAATTTACTAACACGTTTTAAGAGAGAAACATGGTCAGAGATCGTAGGTGATATTTTTGGAGCTTTAATTCCAGCAGTGGGAATTTCTTTAAATGCATATGGAATTCGGAAAATGTCAACAGTGGTGGATCGCTTATCAACAAGTACCGCTGGAGGGTTTCTTTTGGTGAATACGGAGATGATTGCCGTACGTGCCATGTCTATGCAAAATCGACTTGCCCTTGATATTCTATTGGCTAAGGAGGGTGGAGTCTGCGGAATGCTGAAAGTTCAACATTGTTGCACTTACATTCCAGATGAAAGCAAAGACGTAAAGGTCTATATCAAAAATATTACTGATTTGCATGAAGAATTAGTACCACTGGAAGCTGAAAGTATCTGGACTAAAATAGCTAATAAGATAGTTGCTGTTAAGAGTTTTATTGCTAAGATAGGTAGTACCATTATTGGTAAGATTTTATTTCCATTGACTTGTGTAATTGTTGCTTTATTGTTACTAAGATTGGGGTGTTTGTGTTGTAAAAACAGGGGAGGGAAAAAGAGAATAATTAGAGAAAAAGCTGAAAAGAAACAAAAGAGGTCATGGAGAGACCCACAAGAAATAGAATTAGAAGAATTGAGGGAGAGTGTTTACTTGGAGTCAAAGAGGGATGATGTGAGGGAGTCTGGTGTTTAATGTTGTGTCATAAAAGACATTTTCAATTTCTCCTAAAAATTGGGACTTAAATTTGTTTTTTGGGTTGGTTTTTGTGGTTTTTATGGTGATAAGATATCACCAAAGGGGGGATTGCTGGAGCAGAGTTTTCTGTTGAAAATTTATCGAGTTTAAAGCTCCAGTTTTGTCTATATGTTTTGATTAAAAATACTAGTTTAAAAACACTAATTAATAGTTTGTCTTGTTAAGGTCAGACTAACCAACATTACTAATGAGAGAAACTACACGTGGGAATGCATATATGTTGCTTAATAATAATGTGCGGTTTTAATTAAATGAATGTCGCAAAGTGCTATTTGTTTAAAGCACAAACGTTTTTTAAAGTAACGTGTACTAATGCTTTATTGTGTTGCAAAACGCTAGATAATTACATACATATAAGGGTATTAGTGGGGATTAACACTGTTTAATCATTATGCTGAGGTAACGTTGTTTTGTGTTTCTTTTAATTAAGATGGTCCGTTTTGGCCTAAAACAAGATGGCTGCCTTTTACAGCCTGCACTCGAGTGATTGAATTTTGACAAGAGGCTTTGCTGAACATGGTCGAGAGTCACCTGACCACAGCTTCTGCCTGGGTAGAAAGTTTTCCGTGAGGACAGCAGCACTGGGAACGATTCCAGCTGTCCTTGGACAAGGATAAAGCCACAATTAACAATGACCAGTCTGCGGTGGCTCTGCTAAGATATCAAGGAAGAACATTTGTGAAAGTAACATTTGCAATCTCGAGTTTCCTTCTTCCGTCTTTTTTATTTTTGTGATTTTTCCTGAGCGGAGGTTTTCTAAATGTAACTGAGTGACATCCTTTCCTGCTCGCTCTGCTCAGCAGCTCAACGGATATTCAACATTTATTTGTAACTTTTTGTTTGCTATTTTTCCTATAAAATGCTAGACTAGAGAGGGTCTGCGTTCGTTCATTCTTTCCTTGTGGTCATCGCGTTTGGACGTTCCCTATGCTGAGACGGCAGCTCGAGAGACTTTACCGAGAGACCTGTCCTGACCTTTTTTAGCTAGAATAGGTAACTATGAGAATAATGATTTTGCTAATGATTGACTTTTCATTTGAAATAATTTAGATAAACAAGCATTTGTTTGAATTCCAGTGTCGGGTGTTCATTCCTTGTCAATTTATTGAGTTTTGAAATGTATTTCCTATGTTTAAAATCATGACTCAGGGCAATATCATTAAGGTCGCATTGACCTCATTGTAGATGCAGATTGGTTTAGGTTTTCTCTCCTATATTCAGTGTGGATAGAGTAATAGCGTGAATTTAGTGTGATGGGCCCTAGCGTATGATGTATGTATGTGCGTATGACTGTAGATTTACTCTGTCCGTGGAAGCAGGGAGATTTTACATGTGCCGATCTGCAGCACGGTAAGCATTGGTGCCGTTCTAACCCAAAAACACGATGGCCATGAAAAGACAGTCGCCTTTGCATCTTGCTCGCTGACTGGTACCGAAAGAAATTACTCAGTTATCGAGCGAGAGGCATTGGCGACTGCATGGGCTACTAGACATTTCAGAGTCTTTCTGTGGGGAATTACTTTCACGCTTAGAACAGATCACAAGCCTCTGTTAAAAATGTTACGCCCGAATGGTATAAAGAACTGCTCTGGCAGGCTTGCACGACTGGCAGTCAGTGTGCAAGATTTTGTATGTAAAGTTGAATATGTACCTGGATGGCGCAACAATGTTGCGGATTGCTTGTCCAGATTGCCTGATGTTAAAGCGGATTCTACTGACCTCTTCACAGAAAGTGTTGTTGCCAGTTTGGAAGACCTCACTGAGGACCTAGGTTTTGCCATTTCCATAGAGGACTGGTTGGAAAGCATGCACAATGACAAAACCTTGGCTGGTGTTGTTAGGATGGTCAGAGAAGGGTTATCCAGAGAAAGTACGTTATCATCTGGTCTTAGACCCTTCATTAATTTGAAGTACCAAATCTCCACACTGGGGAATTATGTTGTGTTGAGGGGCGAGAAATACATCCCTCCTGAGTCATTGAGGTCCGGAGTAATTGCTTTAGCCCATGAGGGTCACCTTGGCCAAACCTTAACTGCCAGAAGGCTCAAGGATAGATTTTGGTGGCCAGGAACGGATTGTCAAGTGAAAGACTGTATTGAGAAATGTGAACCCTGTAAAGAGTCTGAGAAGCGGCTGCGTGTAGGGTTAGACAAACCCAATTCGCCCCAACATGTTGTGGGCGAGGAGGGTGTTTGGCAAAAGGTCTGTGTGGATGTCATTGGTCCGTTTAGTGAGTTGCATGACAATGAGAGATATGCCTTTGTTCTGGTGGATTCTGCCTATAGGTGGATGGAGGTTGCTTTCATGAGAAACATTAATACAGAATCCTCCATCAAAGTCCTCAATGAGGTATTTCGCAGGACAGGCGTGCCAGTATACATTCTATTGGATAATGGCACACAACTTACATCTAAGGGAATGGAACGCTACTTTGAGAATTTTTGTGTAAAGCACTTACGTATCTTGCTGTACAACCCCCTGGGGAACGGGTTATGTGAGAGAATTAACAGACTTGTAAAGGGCACAATGCAGTTGGCTTTGACGGACATGAAATTAAAGACATGTTATGGCCTACCGCACCACGGTGCATCAAGGGATGACAAAATCCCCGTTTTAACTGATGAGGGGCAAACTAGCTGGTACAAAGATGATTTCCACTTCGCTACTCAAGCGTCACTTAGATATCTCTTCCTCTGGCTGTCGCCTAGATGGCAAACGTAGGAGACATGTGTGTCCGGGTGACTTGGCGAAAGTCAAACCGGGCGAGTGCACCGAGGTTTTGACAAATTCAGAGGACCCTTTTGTGTTGAATTTGTTGGTGAGAATTTTGTCAAACTACAGAATCGCCAAACATGGAACCTCAGAAGAGTAGCTTTATACCAGAAACCAAATAGAGCTTCATCGCACGTTGTGCTTCCTCAGGTGGACGCCCCACCTCGTGATCGTGGTAGTAGGCCTATTCGAAAACACAGGTTGCCTGCTTATCTGAAAGATGTTGTGTGACCCTTTCTGTGTTATACCCTTCTGCAGGTAGGAATTGGGGCATGGGGTCCTGTTTTTCACTATCCTGATTTTGAATCTGCATTATTCACTGTTTTAATTTTAATCTTGCAGCATCGTTTTTCTGTTTGAGTTTTCACTTATTGCATTGATATGTAATTTCTCCACCTTCCCTTCTGTTGTTGTTGGAAGGAAGGGGGATGTGTAATACTCACGTGCCTCCGCGCTCTCTCTGCTGTGGCTCGCGGGGCTGCCAGTGCTCGTGGACGGACCGCGCGCAGTGTTCCCGAGCCCAGTGTTCTGTGTTCAGCCGTTGCGGAGAGACGGTTTCCCCCGGCTGCGCTGGTCGGGGTTGCTCCAGCCTGTACCTGAATAAAAGAACTTGGTTGCAACGCAGACCTCTGTCTTCACCTTTATTTCACCCTGTTTAAAGGTTCGGAGGAAGATTACCACATCACAAATGGGACGGATATCCCGTCCGCCTTGATAAAAGTGCTCGAGGTCATTCTGAACATTATGAGTACAATTGCTTGCAAAATATATCACATTCACCATTGGTGCACCTATTGCTGGGATTACCTGCAACTATGTACAAATATTTATTTTTGTAAGAATGACGATTACAATATGGGGATGAATGTTGGCTGCAGGCTACAACTCCACTCGCACTTTTTCCTCTGCTGGTTTTCGTTCCCTGGGCTGTCTGGAGGCAATTTAAGAGGTGTCCTGCTTGTGCAGCCCCAGGGAAGATGTATCTGGCCATCTTCATGTAGGGACAGGCCAGCACAGTGCATTCTGGAGAGAAGACCATCTATTGCTGCTCTCTGAGAGCAGGAACTGTGCCCCGGCCTTATTGGGTGGGCTCTTTGTTTCTTTTTCCTTTGGTATTACTTTGAGTGCATTAACTGCATATTTCTAATGTGAAAGACAAAGATTCCTTTTAGAGTCTCAGTATCCATCTTCATCGTCCAAGAAAGCAGTATTGTCATGGAATACTTCGAGACCAGCTCAATATGTAAATTCAACAAGGTCAACATTACAAGAATACATTTTAGATCATCAAACCTGCCTCAACATCTCTGGACTCTTTGAATGCAGAGGGTGCACAGACTCATACTGGCAGGGGCTCATTGTCCAATCGCTTGCAGAGAGACAAACAAACTGAAGCTTCTCCCCTGCTTGTTCAACACCTTTTATCCTGGACCTATATGGACACTGCTGCTGCCCCCAGAACATAGAGCTGGGTGACGCCTGTTTTCCTACTGCCATCAATAATCCTTCAGGCCCTACTTAAATTCTGCTTGCTGCCCTTCTACTATAGGACTTGACTGTGCTGAGGACCCCCACCACAGCGAGTCCACAGAACATTGAAGTACTCTACCCCTCACCTGAGACCAGAGGAGGGATGCCCTAGAAACTACTACAACAACTGCAGGTGAGATGAGATTAGTTGATTTGATCCTTTAGTTGTTGAAGTGGTCCAGCACCAATCCGGATTGGCAGCTAACCAGATAAAGACGCCTGTGTGCCCTGAGCAACATTTATGCCTGTGGGTTTTCATCCATTCCTGTGGGTCTGGCGTCGATGTTGCCCCCTCACTCTCCATAGGTCCATAAGTGAGGGGTTCCTGATTGGAGCCTATTGGACAGCGTTTTGGGTGACTGCCGCAGCTAACCCTAAAACCCAGGATCTTGGCTCCTCCCTGTCGTATCGTGGCCTAGGCCCAGGGCAGCAGGCAATAATGACACACGGAGGCCAGTTAACATTAGTGGCCAGCTCCGAACTGAGCCACACCCAGAGCCCTGGGCTATTTATTGACACCTACCACGTTGTCCCAGGGTGCGCCAGGCCAAACTATTCGGGCACGCTCACAGGGGCGGTGGCTTAAGGAGGCCACCCCCCAGCACAGTAGGGGACATGGAATGTTCCACAGTCTCCACAACATTACATTCCTCCTTTACCAGGAGGGACATGTTAACAGAACTTAAGCACTAAGCAGAAATGCAAAACATAACAAAATGGAATGTGTAATCCAATACACGCTATTTCTAGGATGAGATACAAACGGAACAGTCTTACTTGGTTTTCTTTCTCAGCAGTTCACTCAGGCTGCGACCCGCCCCACAGTCACCGACTAGCCACTGGGTACATAGTCACGTGACAGTCCAAGGTTGAAGCTCGAAAGGCAGACGGAACTTTCCTCCGGGGTGGCGATCTTGCCCAAGCACCTGTTCACCCACAGCAATGGGGCTTTCTCTGGCATGTCTCTTTCGGGACGCTGCTTTGTTGCTCTTGTCTCACCGGTAGTCTGACTGGTTTGGGGGCTTGGGTGTCTCGGCCCATATCGGATGGTGTGGAAAGGTGTCTGTGACAATCCGGCCGAAACACAGTCGACTGGGGGGGCATGCCAGTAGTGCAGTGGGGTGAAAGCCGGTACTCCCTGAGGAATTGGTACACTGCCCGTTCAAGGTTGAGCCCATCAGCTAGGGCGATTTGAATCGTTTTGTTCAATGGTCTCATTAGACGCTCGAATTCTTGGCTTGGGGCCATCTCGGTGTGATTTTGCGGTGCTTTATTTTGTGGGAGGCAAAGTATTCGGCTACTTCCATGCTAGTGCATGGTGGTCCATTGTCTGTGCGGAGTTCGCCGAAGAGCCCATGGGTTGCAATCAGCTTTTCTAGCTTGGGGATTGCCTCTGCTGCAGACGTAGATGTAATGAACTCGACTTCTGGATACCTTGAGAAGTCGTCTACTACCACCAGCATGTACTTTCCTCCTGGCAGACTGCCAAAGTCAGCACTCACTCTCTTCCATGGGGCGCTCGGAGCTGTTTCAGTGATCACGGGCGCCGGTTTGCTTGGTAGACTCGTTGCAAGGCACACTGGGCAGTGCTGCACCACTGACTCTATCTGTTGGTCCAGGCCGGGGAACCAGACCTTGCTGCAAAGTCTGTTCTTCGATTTGACAATTCCCTGGTGGGCACCATGGGCCAGGAGGGCTGCCTGCTTGGTGAGGCTCTCCGGCAGGACAAGGCGCGGGTCTCGCAGTAGACAGCCGTCGGCTGATACCGATAATTCATGACAGACCTGGTGCAGGGACTTCAAGGTTGCCAGGGCTGCAACGGTCCGTAGAGATGAAGGGTTCTGTAGGAGCCTCCAGTCACCTGAGGAAACCACCTGGATGGCGATTTGGAGGCAGTCATCATCCAGGGTGGCTGCTATGACATCTTGCAGGGACATAGGGAGGGGCCGGGACCTTTCCACCACCATCCTCACGTAGTCTTCTGTGGCTGCTGCTTCAGCCGCTTCTGGAGGGGTGGCTGGCCGGGCGTGCCGCGACAGAAAGTCAGCTGGATTCTGGGTGCCAGGCCTATATTCTACGGTGAGCTGGAACTCTTGCAGCTGCAGGATCCATTTCTCTATTCATGGATGAGGACGAGACGAGGAGCCTTGGAACAGCGGGATCAACGGTTTGTGATCCCTGATGACTGTGAACGGATGGTCGTACAAATATATGTGAAAGTGGCGGCACCCCCATAGGATCTCGATTTGAGAATACCTCTGCTCGGTAGGTGTAAGAATCCGGCTTGCCTAGGCGACAGGTGCCCATTCACCACAGTCTTGTCGTTGCGCTAGGACAGCACCTAGGCCTGTGCGGCTGGCGTCGACTACAAGCTGGGAGTCATGTCGGGGATCAAAGTAGACGAGCGTGGTGTCCGCGGACAGTGCTGCCTTTGTTTCCTGGAATGCCTTCTCTTGCTCCGGACCCCATGTCGAATGGGTGGTGATTCTGGTGAGATCTCGCAGAGGGCCAGTGAGATCTGAGAGGTTTCTGATTGAGTGTCCACAGTACGTGACCATACCCAAGAACCTGCGGACTCCTGACACCGATGTGGGAGCTGGCGCATCTTGTACATCCTTCACTTTGTCTGGGTCTGGCCCGATGCCTTTGTCCGAGAATCGATATCCAAAAAAACTGATGTCTCGCCGCAGGAATTCGCATTTCTCTCTGTGCAGGGTCAACCCACAGTCTTGAAGGCGAGTGAACACCGCGTTCAGGCGTAGGATATGTTCTTCTAGGGAGGGAGCGTGCACTAAAATATCATCGCTCACGTTGAGCACCCCCTCTAGCCCTTGCAGGACTGTCTTGATGATGTTTTGGAACACTTCGGCCGCGCTTGAGATTCCGAAGTTGAGGCGTGTGTAGCGCCAGAGACCGGCGAGGGTGGAGAAGGTAGTGATTGGGCAAGAGTCCGGGTGCAGAGGGATCTGATGGTACCCTGAGCGAAGGTCCATTTTTGAGAACCACTTGGACCCCGTGAGTTCGCCAATGATGTCGTCTACCGTGGGTGTCAGGTGGCGCTCCCGTTTGATGGCGAGGTTCGGGATCCGCATGTCCACACAGATGTGGACCATGTCAGGCTGCTTCGGCTTTTTCGCGACCACGATGGAGGACACCCAAGGGGTGGGGCCGCGCACTCGCTCAATGATTCTAGCTGCTTTCAACAGATGGAGTTCTGCCTCGACCTTTGGGCGGAGATGGAATGCAATCCTCCTGTGCCTGAGGGCAATCTGGGCTACGGACTTGTCTATGTGCAGCTGGAAAGCCGGGCCTTTGAGGCATCCAATCCCTTCAAAGAGGGGTGTGAAGTCGGTCAGCAGGCGTTCCAGGTCGTGAGCCAGCACGGTAAAGGCAAAATGGATGAGACGAAGGTCCTGTGCGGTACGGCAGCTGAGTAAGAATCCAGACCCTTCTTGGGAGATGTAGATTTTGGACTGCTGGTGAATTTGGTTGTGAGATAGGT
Source organism: Triturus cristatus (assembly GCF_964204655.1). Lineage (NCBI taxonomy): Eukaryota > Metazoa > Chordata > Amphibia > Caudata > Salamandridae > Triturus > Triturus cristatus. Next base: position 911,210,997 of record NC_140588.1, read on the forward strand.
CGGATTGGAAGATGTCGCATATTCTGAGCGGGGTGTGGGTACCGAATGCATACTCTTGGACGTTGGTGTTGTGGAGGCCGGCAGGTTGGGCAAAAGCCTGTAGATGCTGGCAGCCATGAGGTTAATGATTGCACCTGTGTCGATGAGTGCTGCTACTGGGTAGTCTTGCACATTGATAGTGCACATGGGTGCTGCCTACGGGGAGGCAGAGAGGGCGTGTAGAATGTTTACCACATGCACAGTGGCGGCCTCGTCTTCGTCCATGTCGCCGCTTGATGAGTCATCTGGGAGAGGTTTGAGTGCATGCACCTGGCAAGGTGGGCCTTGAGTCTGCCGCTGTGGCTTCGAGCGGCAGACCTTGGAAAAATGGTTGAGCTTTCCGCACGCACTGCAGGGCTTTCCTTGGGCTGGGCAGGCGCTGTTGTGTGGGAGTGGGCCGCCGCACCATTCACAGAGGCGAGTCTTTGGGCTATGTCTGGAGCTTTGGGTTGAGGACCTCCGGGGTCTTTGTCGGGGTTCACGGGTTTCAGGACGGACGGCGCAGACTGGTTCTTCTTTGATGGTCGCAGTAGCTTTGAGCTCCATGTGGGCTGCCCTGGCCTTGGATAGTTCCTTGGAGCGTCCTAGGGTCAGGATATCCCTCATCGACATGTTGTGTTCCTGTAGGACGCACTCGCATAGCTTAGAGGAGGCGCAGCCTTGAATGAATTGAGCCCGGATCTCGTCATCCTCATCAGGAAGGGTGCACGTGCTAGCTAGCTCTTTTAGGTGGGCGTAGAATACATCAACTGACTTTTCTGGGAGCTGTTTTGCCTGGCGGAGGAGGAAGCGCTCTTAGTCCGGGTTGGCATAGGGCTCAAAATGGGCTGCGATGGCATCACGCAGCGAGGCATAGTTCCTCGGGGGCCCGACTTCACGGACAGCTATTTTGTGGATTTCTGCGCCACCAAGGTGGAGGAGCATGGGTCTCCACCGTGGGGCAGGGATGTAAGCGGCGTCGAAGAATGTCTGTAAACGCTCCACCCACGCTTTCCACCATGCAGCTTGGGAGGGCGGTGGCCCGGTGACCGTAAAGGGCCCCAAAGGCGGGCTGGACGTAATGCCGGCCAGAGAAACGGTAGAGGTGACAGGGCGAAGAGTGCACGCCTAGCCGGTGCAGGAGGCTGTAGGCACCACCGAAGGCAGGGCACGGCACAGCGTCTGTCGTGTGGCTGGTGACTTCGAGTATATGCCAGCACGGGCAGCCAAGAACAAGCGTCTGGGGCCTGGGCTATGAAGCAAGAGCAGGGTGTGCGTACTGAAGGAGCAGGTGGCCAGGTCTCTGCAGGAACAGGCAGAGCGTGGCAGGGCACAATCGTCAGCCCTGGGAGCAAGTTGAGGCAAGAGGAGGCCCCCGGGGGGCAAAAGACTCCCTGAGCAGAGTTATCAAAGGGCCTCGCTGGAGCTGCCTGCAGGGTGCACCACGTGTGGACCAGGATTGGCGATGTGCAGCTGGGGGCCAGGAAGCAGCAGGGCTGCGCAGTGCGGCTTACCAGGAGTTGACGCAGCAGGCTATGTCCAGACTCCGCCTGCGGCGTAGAGCGGCGCGATGCCACGTGGGCCAGGTCTCGGGGCTGCACGCGTGTGCGCGCACAGTTGGCCCACCGCAGGAATCTGGGCCGGGGCGCCGGCAGAGGGCTGCGGGGTCAGCAGGCAGGTGGAGCCGCTGCCAGTGGGGCTGCGCAGATGTGCAGGCTGGGCCGGCCACGCGGCAGGGTCACGCCGTGCCGTAGGTGCAAGAAGCGCGGCAGGAGCGCTCTCACAGGGGCAGCGGCGTGCGGCACGATGGGTGAGAGGTCGGACAGCAGGAAACTGACACCACCTCATCGCCAGTGTCGTATCGTGGCCTAGGCCCAGAGCAGCTGGCAATGGTGACACACGGAGGCCAGTTAACATTAGTGGCCAGCTCCGAATTGAGCCACGCCCAGAGCCCTGGGCTATTTATTGACACCTACCACATTGTCCCAGCGTGCGCCAGGCCAAACTATTCGGGCACGCTCACAGGGGCGGTGGCTTAAGGGGGCCACCCCCCAGCACAGTAGGAGACGTGGAATGTTCCACAGTCTCCACAACATTACACTCCCTAGAGCCCTTAAATGCATTTTTGGAACTCATAGACACTGTACGCTTCTTATTCAGGTTGTCAAGTATACTATCGATTTTATATTGCTTTATGCCAATTTTAGTAGATTTAGTAGCTGTTTGTTACCCCTAGCGTCATGAGCAGTAAATGTTAACAACTCATAACAAAGTAACTCAATTTGGTGGGAGAATTCGTTCTTCCATTGATTCATTGTTTATTTATAAAGCGCTGCAGACACCACCTAGTGGCTTCACAGCACTGGGACACAAACATGAAAGAAAGAGCATGGGGCAATCCCAGCAGGCAGGCTAGTAAAAGAGAATGGTATTTAGGACTTTCCTTTCTAGAGGACAGGGGATGTTCTGTTTTCTTTAAACGCGTTGGCAGTTTCTTCAGCAGCATTGTGTTTAGAAAACGGAAGGGATTGCCTCCCCTCCACACCACACCAGGTTTATCACGTGGACCCAGAACACAAGGAGATCCTCTGAGCCCCACCTTGTAATGGGCACCTGAGGCTCTGAATACTGAAGCGTCATATCCAGATAAGATCTATGCCGAGGGATGAGCATTTAAATGACATCTTTGTTTTCAGTTTCTCACCAGCACAAGACCCTGCATGCCTCTAACAAAGATGAATTTTCCTCTATTACAGAACAGGTATACTGAAAGGTTTTGAACACATTGCAGCATAGCAAATACACCGGTGGGGGGACCCGGATGTAGGCTATAGCAGTAGTCTAGGCATGAGCCTATGTAGGAAGCTATCACTGCTGCAGGACAGTGCTTTGGACGTGGGGCAAGATTTTATAAGGAGATGGTGAAGGTAAGGAAAAGAACATATTAATCTGTACCATGAAGGATATGTCCTGGTCAAAATAACACCCAAGGACTTTTCTTCTGCCTCAGGTGGTGGAGGAACACACGTGTTAGGTGACACAATGCGTTGTCACAGCTCATTTCGTGGTTGCTAGTGATTAGCGTTGAGATGAAGGACATGGAGGTCCATCCATCTGGATGTCTGCAGGCAGCAGGCGGTATCATGGTGATGCAGGAGCCGCCTTATAAAGAGGTATACCCTGAGGCCTCATCAGCAGAGGTCAGGCATTGCAGAGGCATAGACAATGAATAAACAGCATAAGCAACAGGGAAGAGCCCTGATGGAAGCCACACTGCACTGACATCCCTTTGGACTTACAAAGAGGAACCGATTTCGTCTGGAAAAGCCCTTCCAAGAAAACACCAGCTATCCTACCTCTGATAAATATCACAGCCAATCACTGGGCCTCTTACAATGTGATAACCATTTAATGCATCATTATATGTTTGCCAGCCAAGCTTAACTTTTCTAACGTTTCAAGAACTTCATTGTTTTGACATAGGATTGTGCAAAATGCACAACCATTTACTGTTAGCTAATAAAAGACAGTACTTATGCTGCACAAAATCTTAATTATGTCATTGAGTGCACCGGAAATAAATATTGTTCTCAACTTCATCCTTTAAAAAAATCTACCAGTACAGTACCTACAAGGGCATACGTTTTTATGAGCGTTCTTGTTCTAATCCACAAACCGTAAAATCCTACTGCAATGTTTCCTCTGTGTTCCAGTGCCTCTTGCTGCTATGCAGAGAGAATCTAAAGTCAGCTCACAAGTGTTCCCACTTGCTGCCAGCCGGGAATGATGCTTCCTCATTGCAGGTCAGCCCTTCGGGTTATTTAGTGTGGCTGCCTGCTGCACGCAGGCTCTGTCTGGGCAGCTGTACCAGCATCCACGGTGGGAGATTTATGGCTTGGATCCTCCACAATGATAAGGACCTCAAGGCAGCTTTGGAAGCAAATAAATTCATCTGTCTCAATCCATTTTCTTCTCCTTTGGGCTCCGTCCAAAGTTGAACAGTAATCTACAGTCAGAGAGTATTTCAAATTCTTCAGAAGCCAAGATTGTGTGCTGAAAGGACAGCATCTAACAAGCCATGTAAAAAGGGAACAGCAAGTACACTTTCCAAACTTGAATTAAAGTGCTATCTGGAATGACATTGATTTGTTGACTCGTGCATAAAGCTAATAACATACTCTTGCAGTCACTATATAGTACTAGAGATTTCAAACCTTTTTGCTCTAGTCCATATTACTGAAAGACTTTTGCACCAGTGCCAAAATGAAGTAAACAACTTGCAAAACTAAACGAGTAAGTAATTCACAATTTAACAATTAAATCGTGGTCCCTAAACAGCGGTTTAAAAAAATAGATCACATGTTTTTACTCTAATTTGGTAATCGTTTTTAGTCTCTTCTTTTCCTGAAAATATCACTCAATTCAATACAAGACTGTTGGAAATGGCCCTTTCTGCAGTGTCACGCCCAAACCTTGTGCATTCCTCCTCCCTTTTGTGCTGAATTTGTTTTTGTTGACTTTAGGACTCTGTGCCCTTTACTACTACTGACCAATGCGAAAGGGCTTGTGCCTCTCTCCCTAAAACATAGTTTGTTTGGCTTATCCACAATTGGCCTATTTAAGATACTCAGAAGTCCCTAGGATGGTGTACTACATGTGCCCAAGGCCGGTAAATTAAATGCTGTTAGTGGGTCTGCAGCACGGATTATTCCACCCACTTAAGCAGCCCTTTAAACATGTCTCTGGCCTGTCACAACAGAGCCTGTGGGTGCAGTGTACACTACAATGACGACTTAGCTTCCCAAGCCTTAACCTCCCCTTTTATTACATATATGTCACCTCTAAAGTATGCCCTAGGTAGCCCATAGGGCAGGGTGCTGTGTAAATAAAAGGTAGGGCATGTTCTTTTAAGTTGTACATGTCCTGGTATTGAAAAACTCCCAAATTAGTTAGCTAGACTTTGTGCATTCCCTCTAGGCAGCCACACACAAAGAAAGATTGGGTGTGACTGAGTATCAATCCACATCCTGATTGGTAATTCTGGGAAGGATGGGAGTGAGGAGCCGAAACTTACACCTGAATAGGCAGTGTCCTGTGCCCACACAAAGGGATGCATACCCCCCTGTAGTGAGTCTGGAGCTAGATCTGGGAGGCAGGACCTCTGTGAACTTTAAAGCCCCTCTTTGAAGTCACCTCCACTTCAGAGGCACAACTGGGCATATGTACTGGGTCTCTGACCGCAACAAATCAGACACTACTGGACCTGTGAAGAATCTGCCAGGAAGGAGTAATACTGTACTGCTGAAGAACTGCCACTCTGCTGTACTGCTGCTCTGGAAAAACGGCTTTCTTGCAGTGCTGACCTGCCTGGTGTCTGATGCCCTCCTTGCCAGGGTAAGAAGGACTGGAGACCTGCATCACTTGAACACTGTGTGACTCCAAGGGCTTTCTGGCTTGTCTCCTGTTCTGAAGTCTCAAGGACAACCACCCTGCTACAGCACCTGGACTCATCGGTGAGTCTGCCCTGCCAAGTGGTGCCAAACCAGTCCTGGACCCTTGGAATGGGTCTGAAGTGCTCCTGCTGCAGAATCCACGCATCACCCCAGAAGCAGAAGCTCAGACCCAGCGCGTCCCTACACCTGTGGACGCATTGCCGCTGTTGAGAGTATCGGCTCCAATGTATTAATGAGTGAGTAGCGCATCAACCCCTTTTCCCAAACATCTTTGCACTTTGTGGAGGCCGGAGCAGATGCATCACCTTCACTCTGTAAATCGTCGACAATGCGTCACCTCTTTGCACCCTGCATCCCGTCTTCAACGACGACGCAACTAATGTTCTTTGCTGCGGTTCAAGCCTTGTCCCTGTACCAGACTCACGCACAATCGCGGTCAGCCTAAACTTTCAGATTTGACCAGATCAGGCAAGACCAGATAGCCCTGATTGGTGCTTTATGCTTTTAAGCACTACATTTCAGTTTATTCTGTAAAAAATCATAATTCCAATTCTACTAATTGGATTTATGTCATTTTGGTCTTGTTTCGTTCATTCAAATTAAGCTCTATTTGTCTAACCAGGTGTGGTACTGTTTGTGGGGCGTTTTCACAGTTTTACTGTTTGAAGAGTTGCACAAATACTTTACACATTGTCTCTTAAGTTAAGCCTGACTGCTCTGTGCCAAGCTATCAGGGGGTGAGCACAGGATAATTCAGGGTGTGTTTGTGACATAACCTGGCTAGGATTGTGGTTCCTGCTTGGACAGGGAGCACACCTCAGCCAACTGGAAACCCAATTTCTAACAAAGACAGTGGGCAAGCAATTTTGCCCATTTGGAACTCGTTAAGGAGCTGGTAATGTAGTTAACAGCCATATTGGCATTATGAGATGTTTCTTTCACCTGGAGTTATTGTATACTGAAAACCATTGAAAACCCTGAAAAACCAGGGTGAAAGTCTGGGCCTAAATGAGGAGTTACCAGAGGAATTGGACCCGGAATTACATATTCTCCTGTTAATTCCTCACTTCTTAAACTGACCCTCAGTGTTCAACTAATAAGTGGATGTACCTCCACTGTCCCCATAGTTACCAGTAACCCTGGTATCAGCACCTCCAGTGGTGGGGAATTAAAGGCCCATTTCCTATTTTCAGGACTTTCCTCACTAATAGTATCATCATCTGGACAGTGGCGGAGGTGCATTAATGTTTCAAAATTCATGATTAGAAACTCTTTTAACAATTGTCACTCAATAAAATGGTATAATTTAGTACACTAACATAAAATGCATTGCAACAGTCATATTTGAAAGAAATACACTGCTTTGAATTTTGAAAAGACTATAAATGTACTGAACTCTCTTGAGCCAGCCAAGCAACAGAAGACCCCCCTCACCTTCCTTTCGCTGCAGCACTGGGCATTAAGGCCCTGCAAAGGACAAGAACCATCTGAAGGCAAAAAGAAATGGCTTTAAAGGAAGTGTGGTCTGACTGGGCAGCATTTTAAAACCATTTGTTATGCATTGTTTGTAAAGCATTGAAGTGCTGCAGGCAAGAAATACAGCCATGGCAACAAAACCACCCCTACCAGCGATAAAACTGGACCCAACCTTACAAGCCTACCTGGAAAATGTTCGCTACTCCCATGACCCCAGCTCGTGTGTTCACCTTTTGTACGGCCAATAACATGAGCACTATTATGTTGGCTAATGATAAATGTTGCTTGAACATGAAATACCTTGAAAAAACAATGGACAAGAGGCGTTTGGCAAAAGAGGACCAGTTCCTTTAATAAACAATGGGTCCAGGAGCACAGTCACAGGCACAGGGTCTGAGGACTGTCTCAATTTACAATCGGTCAAACATGGGTTTTTATACGGTTGATCGAATGTAATAAAATAGTTCCAGCCATTCTTTTTTGGTAAGAATTGTGGACTTCTGTCTTTGGAGTCATAAATTAATGTATTCGATGTGGAATCAAGGTGGGACTCGACCTTGTGTGGACACAATGTGGCCAGTGGGCAAAGTATCCAGATGTCTGGCATGGGGAGCGCATGGTCACTGCGTGTTCAATCTGTGCTATGTCTTGATTGGCTATTTGTTTCTAACTTCACGCGGCATCTGACTTTATGGTGTTTTGGGAACATGCACACTCCTCCAGCCATGTGTGCTTTATTGGAGCCAATCTCCCTGGACCATTGTGGTGTTGCTGCAACTATCTGTGGGATTGATCTAGGGTTTCCTGTTCGCTCGTTTGTTTGCCAGCTACGTGCTACCCCACCTGTGACCTGTCAGTTAGTGACATTGGGCCGAGTTCTCAGACCCTGCCTGACTATGTATTTCTGAGTCAGGGTTGACGTTGCGCTCACAACAGGCAAATTCGTCAATAAAGATGTAATTTCATTTCTATGCATGAATCTATCCCTATTCATATTGACATTGACTTTTTCAATATTAACAAAGCCATTTTATTCACAGTGAATTCAATTTGCAGATTGGTGGCTTTGCGTATGTTGTGTCGCTGTTTTTATGGTGAGTAGTTTATGTACGAGCCCGCATCGAATACCAAGGTTGCAATGAGCTAAACGTTCTAGTCGAGTTTTAATAAAGATACTCTTTAACTCTTTAACTCCCCACCATTGAAAAAACAATAAGAGCACTTGTGTTTACCTTTTATAGCCTGGGTGTTTGTAGGTCTCTCCATCCAACACCTGACTGCACCGTCCAGGGCCCGATAAATGCGTACGGCGAGTGCTAGGAAACAGCGCTGAGTGTGATGAAATGCTTAGTAACATCTTTGAAGGGGCGAATATTTATGCTGCATACAATAAATGACTCATGGCCATACAATTTACATTTATATAATACTCTATATGAAAACTACACTGAAGTATTTACAACAGCTACCTGTGATGTGTTGCGCATAATGACCGCTTTTACAGAGCTTCGCTGTCACATTAGCCCCACATAGGTAATTTATCGACCTGAGACGGATGGAAGGCTGAGTTAGGCCATACAAATTTAAAGCTATCACCTGTAGGATTCGGGCATCTTGGCTGCAGTAGCTTAACCTTCTGAAGCATCTCACTCTGGGATTCTTTCTTCATTGGAGTGGGGCGGGTAATGCCTCTGCAGCAGAACTGTGCACACTGCACTGCCAGATTAACCTACGGGCAGGGGAAGGGCGAGTGGACATCTTAATCAATCAGTACCATTCAGTTGGAAATAAATGCTACCACATGTTATCACAGCGGTACAAACCAGCACATTTTATATTGAATGAGCCCAGCATCTGCACAGACGAACTTTGTCAGTTTTCTTTCCCATTCTCTAAATGCACTTACGTCCATTTGAAGCTTTTAATGCAGAACAGGTGGTACTCAATCCTCGCCCGAATTTAAATTTAGAATTTAAAACCAATCAAGCAAACACCACAGGAGTGGGTTGGAGAAATGCGTTTGTGACAGGCACAGTTCCCAGGGTATCCTGCATCTCCAGAAGCTACTCTCATTGTAATATTTACACATCAGCAACAGCGGAAGAGCAGGGGGCGCTGTGGGCAGCGTCTGCCCCTCTGTGTGCTTAGGTTTCCACTTTATTCTTGCACTGTTGTCACCTTGCTATACTGTGGCCCAGTTAAAGATTCTGCAGGCCCGATCGTAAAAGCTGTTTCATTAAATGTATGCGTTTCTCACCAGTTGAGTGATAACATGTGCTTCCCATTGAAAAGCATACATGCTGCTGATATGCGCCCTGGGCTGAGTGAGCCCCACGCCCATCACAATCAGTACACAATCCCTCGCTCATTGTCTCCATTGAATACTCAGCATTATTAAAGTTTGGAACCTGAGTACTTTAGGAATAGAATGAAACACTGTGTAAACAAGCATTGGCAACGCCGATGGGTCTTGCTTACCTTTACATACAAGCAAGACCAACTGATGTTGCCTATGCGGTATAGAAGTCTTCGATGTCTGTCAAGTTCAATCTTTTTCTAGTTATCACCAAGTGGCATTGAAATGCAGCAAAGTGGTGTTTACATGTGGCTGTGTTTTTTAGATGCAATGCTGAGTTCAAAGCAGAACGAATGATGAATCTACCGACAGTGAAATCAAAAAGCTCCTGAGGGTAGGTCAAACACAGAGAGGGAGCAAAACAACAAATAAGTGCAAGGCAACTGATACTGACACGAAAGCCATCCAATCTTAAGCAAGTATTGGTTGTGGTCTATCACAACACTGTGAGAAAGTGGATTATTAGTTGAAGTGATGATAATCCTCTTCGAATAATGGCACAACTGACTAGGTGTAGATAGGTCTTAATAATTTAAAACTGAGCTCAACGCTTGGTAGCTGTAGCAGAGAGCAGGCTGACTTAACGTAGGAGAAATATTTAAAGCATTAACAGTACCAAAACACTCTAAAAGCAGAAAACACAACACAATATAAATCCCAAACCAGTTTATAAAATGAAGAAAAAAGTAATGAGCACATAGACATCAAAATACCAAAAACAGGTATAGGGAACCAGAGATATGCTTTTTCAAAGTTTTAGATGTTTCTAGTGCCAAAAAGCACAAAGTGCCAACTGCGGGTATCTGGTTGTGCTTGCCAGGTCACAGTAAAAAGTTAACACCGACTCAGATAGTTGGACCTGATGATCTCTGCAGGGTCACTCCAGATTTTTGCCTTCCCGTACCTGCCTCTGCTGAACCCATTTTTGTTGGGTTTAATACTCTGAGCACTTTTTCCCTGCTAACCAGTACTAAAGTACTTGGGGCAGATTTACAAGCCCCTTGCGACACTTTTACGCCGCCGTTGTGCCGCTTTTGTGACGCAGCGGCGGCGTAAACCATGCACCACGTTGCGACTTATTTACAACGTGGCGCGTCTAGGCAGATGCGTCACGTTGTAAAGCACTGCGCCACATGAAACCTGCCTCAGGTTTCATGTGGGCGTTCCATCGCAGTGTGGGCGTTCCGTCAGAGGGGTAAGCCTCGGAAAAGTGACGCAGTGAAATCTACAAGATTTCACTCAGTCACTTTACCGACGCTGCTGCGTCAAAACCTTGCGCCTGCTTGAAGCAGGCGTAAGGCGTGACGCTGCATATTGGAGATGAGCCGGGTTGGAACAGTGCTGGAGTTGCGTTGTGCCCGCGACACGACTCTCGCACTGTGACAAACTTACGCCGGCAGATACGTCACGCATCTACCTATCCGTACGCCACGGCGCGCCGCATTGTAAATGCGGCACATCCATGGTGGCGCACGGGTAGTTTTGCATTACGCATCTTTCTTGGCAAATCCCTGCTGATTTGCAGGGATTCGCCAGAAGTTGTAAATCTGCCCCCTTGTGTTCTCTCCCTAAAACATAATAAAATTGGCCTACAACTAATTGGCTCATTTTCTAAACTCATAGGTCCCTGGTAAATGGTACTACATGTACCCTGGGTCTGTAAATTAAAAGTTACTAGTGGGCTGCAGCACTCATTGTGTCACCCACTAACATAGCACTCCATAACATGTCTCAGGTCTGCCACTGCAGCCTGTAGGGCTAAGTTATAAACTTCAATTTCCACCTTTTACCAGGACTAACCCTTCCTTTTAAATGCTTATACGTCACCCCTAAGGTAGGCCCTAACGGCCACTGGACAGGGTGTGTAGCATTTAAAAAGTAGGACATGCATACTTACATTTTACATGTCCTGACAGTGAAAAACTCCTAAAGTCATTAGGTCTCGCCTACGCAGCGCGCATGCGCTGTATAGGGGACCTTTTGTAATCGATCAGCTTTTCTCCCCAAAAACGTGCACACGTTGCATTGCTTTCAATGGCAACGCGTGCACGTTTGGCGATTCCCTTGCGGGAGCGAGCTTTGGCGCCATGTGTTAGCAATTATCGCTCCTGGCGCTGCTCATTCCCGCAAGGGAAAGGCTGTCCATGGACTTCCGGCCGCGCTCCATGTAAACCACTTCTGGGAAGGAAAACTAGCGGGGCGCATAAACTTTCGCGGCCGCACTTGTTATTATCTTGATAACGCTTGGTCCCTGGGGAGAAGACCAAAGGCACCCACCGCGTCCATGGGTAATGGTACTTTATGAGCTTTTCTGTTTATTCTTTGCTGCAGGTCGAGATCGTGTGGCTGAAGAGCTCGAGACAACATTGTTAATTTTGCCTTGCAGGTTGTTATATAAATCTTTGTTCTAATAATACTCAAATTGATTCATTAGCAAGAGAGCGCACGGCGTGCCGAGAAGGCACTTACTAGGCATTGCTTTCTGGCTAAGTGTTCGCTCATTGGCTCACGCACTGTTATTTGCCTAAACATCCCAAACGTAGCAATCAGATAAAATCATCAGCCGGTGCGAGGTTCTTCGTGATTCCAAGATAAATACACCCAGTTTATTGTGCGATGTGGTGGCAACGCGGATCCGCCCTTAAAGCAAGCAGGAATGTGTGCGGCGCGGTCGCTCGCCTTCTAAACTAATATTAGTTCTGGTTTTGTGCCTGGCCCTGTATCCCAGCCCCATACAAGGTTTTAAGATTTGCTATAAAGACACACTAATAACCCAAAGCTGTGCATGCAAGTGCAACTAAAAAAGCGTGCTCGGTAAAACGGAGTTTAACAGCACGGACCACAAATACTGTTTTCTAGTTTCTTTCATTGAACATTAAAGGCAAATGTAATCTTATCTGCAAAAGCAACCGCAAACGTCTCTATATTAGGCATTTGATAATGCGACATCAGATAGACAGACACTCCTTTTGTGACTGCGGTGCCGACAAAAAGGGGTGACCTCGCAGTTTATCGGTAGAACAGCCGGAAAGTATGTACACATCTAGTGAATGTCATATTTAAAAATGGAACGTCTTTGTAAGAAATGATTCCAGACCGGGGGTATTTTAGCAGTTGCAAGTCTAGGGGAGTGAGAAGGCTTGGTCCTCTAGGTTGGGTTTGTCAAAATATTAAAAGTACTGACCGTGATAGCAGTGCGGGGGGCATTGGCCTAGTGCATAACTCGGCCAGCTTTAGAATCTGGGTTATCCATGTAGCGAGCCCCTGAATAACTGCAGAAATGTCAAGTATGGAAATCGTCCTATTTGCTACATAAGCCCAGGAGGTAGGGGCGCATGAGGTGCGGCAGTACCCCAAACTAATCATAATGGAGTTCGGATGGTGAATGAGCAATAAAGAATCCTTTAAATGTTTTGTTTAACCTGGATATGAGTGTTTCTTTCACTGACTGCAGTGTGCGCTTTCTGTAAAGTGAATTATATGGCACACCATGATGTATTAATATATGTGTGACAGTGTGCTCCAAAGTGCACCACCAAAGTGCTACACCCTTAAAAATGCATGTGATTTCACAACATGTCAGGCGCCTTAGACTGGTCTTGCCCCTTGCCCTCTAACTAGACCTGCAAGGCTAGAGCATACCTTCTCTTCACCAATCAAGCCTGCACCAGGGCAACTATGAAGGACAAATAAAAACGTCCATAAACCCAAAACAAAAAGGCCTATCAACCCTGTTGGAAGACCCTGGCCTGCACCCCGACTCTTCCCTTTCCGCCTGTCCTCGTTCGTTCCTTGAACTTTGAAGAGGCTAGAAAACCCCTTTTGGTTGCAACAATAATTAATTAATTTAACTGGATCTGTCAGTCCTGGAATAATAATGTGTTTATGAAGATCATGGTGGAGGTGAATTGTTAGAGTTTTGTAGGATGTCTCAGGTTAATATATGAGCAAGAAATGCAAAGATGTAAACCGCTACTGGGTTAGGAGAACAAGCGCCTCACTTTAATTTTCGCGGCGCACTTGTTATTATCTTGATAACGCTTGGTCCCTGGGGAGAAGACCAAAGGCACCCGCTGCGTCCACGGATAATGGTACTTTATGAGCTTTAAGCCGTTGTGAAATCTGACTTTGCTCGGTCAAGCAAACTAACAACGGCGGCGTGGTGGCCAAGTGGTAAGGCGTCGGTCTCGTAAACCGAAGATCACGGGTTCGAACCCCGTCCATTCCTTAAAAAGTTACGTTTTAAATGGCTGACATTGTACCTGTTGCCTAATCCCTGTGCTCGAATTGGGACACATCTGGCAGCCGAAACGGATACGCTCAGTTTACAAATCGAACAAATATAAAGGAGTCCCGTGAATATGTACAAACTGAAGGCAGTGTCTTCACCCGGAAGCTGCGTTTGTCTAAAACGCCAGTCTAAAACTGTGTTTCGTGGAGAATATTTAAATGCTTCATGTTATGCTCCTGAACTTTAAGGCAAACCATTTCTGAGCCTGTTTTTGTGAAAATGCCTAGGTGTTAAAAATAGGTCAAATGAATTTGGACTTTTTGCGGGTTGTATTAAACTGTACAAAAACAGTAGCAGATTGACAAAGAGTTTGCACCATGGCAAATCAACGCTTATTTTGAGCCGCACCCGCACTTAATTGTCAACACCAGAATTTATAGCAGTCTGCCACATGGTGGTGCTGTTTGTCTTACATAGAGACGAGCACAACAACCATTGAAAATTAATTCAATATACCTTAAAATAGCATATTCCTGCCTTGCAAGTGCTTTGAGGACCTGGAATAGTCTGAATTGTCACACTAAGAGAAGTGTGATGCTTAGTAGTTGTGTTGGGAATGATATTGACAGGACAGGCAGCAGCAATGGGCCGTAGGTCCCGAGTACAGGTGAGCACAGGAGCAGTAGCACAGAAGAATGCACTAGGAGGCACACACTGAGAGCAGCACATCGGGACAAAAGGGGAGATACACAGGTTATTAAATTGAAAAGCATGCCGGAAGAGGCAAGCATTTTGTCATAAATCAGACAGCATAACACAATATATAGTAATTGTACAGCTATTCAATACCTAGCAATACAATACATAGGATAATGTGCTGCATACCTAAACGCTTATAAGGTCCCAAAGGCGAGACCTATTGGCTATGCCAATGCTTGTTATTCACTGTTGTGAGGCTATCTCTGCCATACGCTAACACTGGGTTACCTTATTACACGTATTAAGCGATAACTTCAGTTTGGGACTAGAGAGAGAAATGTTGTTTCCACTGAAATGAATTGTAATTTAACATACTATTTAATGGTAAAGTTGGATTTTACATTAGTATTCTGAAATTTCCACTTTTAAAAAGTTAAAACAACAAAAAAATGGATGGAATGTTTGAATTAATTTCATCTACTGGTAATTGCTTGGGGATGCATCCCGATCCATCACTTTTCGCCCACTGTGCCACCTCAGTTTGGACACAGCCAGTTATTGCTTGGTACCAGTAGCACAGTGAGCCATATCTGGGCATATCTGGCACACTTAGGGTCTCAAATGCAAAAACAACAAGGTCATGGCTGTAAATTGATCTCAACAACTGCCAATCACTTAGGCCACTTCCCAATCCATTATTTTTCTCCCACTATGCCAACTCAATTTGGACCAAGCCATAAGAACATCAGTCAGTCAATCAAGTCTAATGGCACAGTGATGCAGTCCAAGTACTTTCCAGTAGCTGAGATTAATGCAAGCATTCCAGCCATCACTTTTTTACCTACTTAGAAGTGTCGATCTAAGTGGGAGGGTATGCCCAAGCATCGGTCCCATGCACACTGTGACACTGGAACCAAGTTGTATCTTGCTGATGAGCCCTAAGCAGGGCAAAACCGGTTCAGGGCGCTTGTGTTCCGATTCAGGGAGGACCTGGTTTGGCAGTATGGGCTGGACTGTTTCCATTGGAGCAGGGTCAAAACTGATTTGCAGATAGCTGGGTCCAAATTTTGGTGGCATGGTGTGCAGAATTATGATAGATTCGGATGCGTCCTGAGTAATTACCAGTGATTGAGATTAATTCAAGCATCCCATCGATCACTTTTTTGTATACTTTTAAAAAGTTTGCATTTTTCTTCCGACATTGACCATCCACGACGACCACCACCATTAAGCTCCAGTGAGACCTACACATAATGCCAACAACCTGAGTTGACCCCCAACACAACGCTCCAGTGATGCCTGCCAGTTTGCAACAAACTAGCAACCATCCATGATGCCCGACCTGCTCCTTGTCCCGACAATGACCTCCTCGTGGTCCATGCCAATGTGAACAGCAGCTACTTGCTTGGAGTTGAGAAGGTAACTTCAGCACTATTGCATAAACACTTTACACTTTGCCTCTAAGTTGAGCCTCACTGCTTTTGTGCCAAGCTACCAGAGGGTTAAGCACAGGTTTATTTAGTGACTTTTGCGGTTCATCCTGACAAGGCCTGAGTTTATTATTTGAGTAGGGCTTCCACCCCTCTCAACTAATAATCCAATTTCTTAAAGCGATTGACCACTGTTAGGATGCAGGGTCCAGGTTCAGTCCAGTGCAAAGTTTTACCTTCTGACTTTGAAACATTTTTGGATGTTGAAGATCCTCAATGGAGCAAGGCAGCAGACTATGGCTGAAATGGGTTTCACGAGGCCACAAAGCTGTCAGATGAAGTCCTGATGAAGCCGTTCACTTTTGTCAGGAAAGCTTTGCACAGCAGAAATTCAAACTTTGCACCCAGTAAAGGGCCCTCACAAGCCAGATACATTCAGTGTCTTTTTTGGAAGTCAAAGATCTTTCAGCTGGCCAAACCGCCAAGTTGAATCCAACTGGTGATGCAATGTCAGCGGCTGCTGTTCAGCGGCAGTCTGAGGGAAGATGTTGTAAATGGTTTCTCTTGCAACATGTCTACTGTTTATCCATATACCTTTCTCTATGTTTCCTCCCTCCCACCCATCCATAATACCTGCGTGTATTCTCTATTCCATGGCCATGTTCCATAGTAGTCAGTTGGGAGTTTGATCAGCAGGCGTTGGGTTGTTCTTGCTGTGCTCTGCAATAAACTACTCCTATTCATCTACTGAAGTGTCCGGAATAATTCTTCAACAATTTGGCGACGACCCCGGGATAGCAGCTGACCAGACCGCAGACAGCGCTGTTTTTCACTCTATTTCCAGCCACAGCTTCAAGAACAACACTTCGCCAAACGAATCCACCGACATCGAGGTCGCTTTCTCTCTGTCCAGCAACCCTGCTGTCCGCGGAGGAGAACATTTTGGAAGAAATTCCATCAAAACTAAGAGAAAAGTTTGCTGACATCATCAACCTAACCGTGAGTCCAAAGCTGCCAGCGCGTGTAACCCACTACGTGTCTTCGTTTCCGAGCACGTCTCCAAGGTTACCCCTAAGCATCATTAAGCAATGCTCCCCAATCGTTTGCTGCAGCGTCATCTCAAGGTTGCTTAGCTACTGCCTAACAATGCCCTAGTGTGTCATCCACTTGCACGGCCAGTGACAGCGCGCAGAACTACAACGATGTGTTTCACGCAAGCGGCCATCTTAAGTCTATCAATAGTGTCGGCAAATCTCCGCGTCCTCACAAAGAGAATTCAATGCTTCTTCCTTCAGCGTTTCACACAACTCAAATGCGGTGATACGCACACCTGTTTCCTGATCTTAGAAACGTCTCAGTGATACGCTCACTTTCAGCCAGCAGCAGGTATTTTTTTTGGTGCTTATCTTACGATGATACGCACATCTCTCAGTGTTGTGTGACATTTATGTTTATATTTCCCAATTCAATACGTATGGTACATTTACATTACTATACAATCTACAGCTGTAATCTTCAGCAATCAATTATTGTCTGATTTTATCTGCTGCACAATCAACAGTCCACAGTCATGGCACAACAAATAACTGTCACTCTCCCACCACCATTCCTAAACGAACCTGGTACTCCCTCGATACCGTGGGAAGATTGGATCATCATATTTGATAACCTTTTCGAGGCTCTGGACAGTCAGGAATTTTCAGGGAAACGGAAAAAAGCGTTACTTCTTAGCACTTTGGGAAAGGAAGGACAACAAGTGTTTAGATTTCTTCCTCAAGCTTTACAGGCCAACGGGCAGTGCATGCCTGATGAATACAAGGAAGCTATTTGTAGATTGGAGATACGATTTTCCAAAGAGGAAAATCTAGTTATGAATCGATACAAATTTTACACTCATCGCCAACGGAGTGATGAATCAATAGATGATTTTGTTGCTCGCCTAAGAGAACTATCTGTGAAGTGTAAACTTGGAGCCATGAACGATGAACTCATTAGGATTCAGGAAAGGTTATGGGCCGCAAAGAATCGTACATTGAAAGTAGCCATCGACCTGGCCAAAGTAATAGAAGAATCAGAGAGTTGTATGAAAGAAATACAAAAGAAAAACAACACTCAACAAGAAGTGTGTGAGGTCTCTGAGAAAGGTTCTTGTGGTGAAAATGAGTCACCTAATTAGGAATCAGTTGCTGTTGTAAAGAGCAAATTCAGACCAACTAACAAGAAGAATTCCCTTTCAAGCAAGTTTTGCTCACGTTGTGGTAGCAGTGGACACGCGTCAGAAGCTAGATTCTGTTTTGCTTCTAACAAATAATGTCTTAAATGTGGTCAGTTTGGACATTTCTCTAAAATGTGTAAAACCAAAAACGTCCAAAAATAGCAGTCATTCAAGATTCTACGGAAGAAACCAAACAAGAGAAAGACAGATTACTAGCGATTGATGACATTGATGTGGTTTCTGAGGATGATAAGAGGCAAAACAGACCAAAAGCACTTTTTATAATTGATGGTCGTGAAGTGTCCCTCATTCTTGACACAGGCTCCAGATACACCATCATTCCACAATCTTTGCTGGAAGGTCAATGGGGTAGTAAATCCTTATGCAAAAGTGACATCTCTCCAAGAGGTTTTCAGGGCAAAACCATTGACATTTTGGGTTATTTTGAATCTGATATTCTCTTTAAAAACAGATCTATTTATGGTAAAATATATGTCTCTGTTGATGGACCTTCTATACTAGGATGGCTTCATCAATATGATCTTCACATTATCATTAATCCAAGAGCACCCTCTCAGGTCATGGTTGTAGATGAGCACTCCTTAGACGACATATTACGTGAATCTAGTGCAGTATTTAAAGATGAGTTAGGTGAACTGAAAGGCTATTCACATTTTATTCAGTTGAAAAAAAATTGCTTACCCATTCAACACAAACTAAGAAGAATCCCTCTCTCAGTTAGACATGATGTTAAATCCTTGTTAAATGAAATGTTGCAGAGTGGGGTGATTGAGCCAGTTGAAGGCATCCTCATGGGTGTCTCTGGTTGTTATCACGAAGAAATCGGATGGAAAATTGAGGTTCTGTGTTGACTTAAGATCACTCAACAAATGTGTGGTTGCGGATACCTTTTCCTCTACCAAACATTGGAGAATTGGTATCTACCTTGCAGGGTGCTAAGTTCTTCTCCAAATTAGATCTAAAGAGCGCCTACCATCAGATTAAACACCATGATGACTCTAAACACCTCACTGTCTTTATAACCACAGAGGGTACTTTTCAGTTCACGTGACTTACTTTTGGCTTAATTTCAGCAGCCAGTGTGTTTCAACGCATGGTTACATACATTTTCAAAGGAATCCAAAAGGCAGTATTTTTCCAGGATGACATTCTTGTGTTTGGTGACTCTATAGCTGATCACAATCTTGTACTCAAGGATGTTTTGCACAGAATTATGGACGCCGGCCTTACCCTGCATAGTGTTCTTTTCTGGTGCAACAAATAGAGTATCTTGGTTATGAAATATCAGCACTAGGAGTCAAGCCCAAGAAAAATCTTTTGGAAGCTATTCACTCTGCCCCATGTCCTACTGATAAAGATCAGCTTAGGTCGTTTATGGGTTTGATAGAGTACTACTCCAAATTTGTGAAGAATTTCTCAGACAAGACTTTACAACTAAGACTTTTGCTTAAAAAAGGTGTAAAATTTGTGTGGGGTAATGATAAAAATTCTTGTTTCAGTCAGATCAAAAAAGAAATCTGCGAAGCCAACGTCCTAGCTCCATTTGACACAAAGCGTACTTCTGTTGTAATGGTCAACGCTAGTGCTACTGGACTAGGTGCTATCCTTTTGCAGAGACACACCGATGGAGAGCGGGCAATTGGCTTTGCCTCTCGCACCCTCACGTCTTCTGAAGAGAATTATTCTGTTATCAAAAAAGAAGTGCTGGTGGCTGCTTGGGGTATCCAGTATTTCCGCACATATCTGTGGGGCACCAAATTTCTTCTCAAAACAGATCACAAACCCTTAGTTCTCATTTTGTCTCCAGGTGGTGCGGGCAAGGGTTCCCCCTGGTTAGCCAGGTTAGTGGCCAAACTTCAAGAATATCAATATGAGATCTCCCATGTCCAAGGTTGGCGTAATTTTCAAGCAGATTGCCTATCCAGACTTTCAATCAAATGGGAAGATCTTGATGATGTTTCTCTTAATCTGGAACATGAAGAAGAAGCTATTGCTTCAGTTCAAGATGTTTTGGCAGTCAGTGAAGGCACTTTCATACATGATGAATGGTGTAAAGCAATGGTCAATGATCATGTGCTTCAAGAGGTCATTCTTCTGGTTTAATTGGGTTCCAGATGAGAAAGCTGTGTACATATCTCTGCTCGTTCGTTTTTAAAAGTGCGTGATGAATTATCACCTTGTGGGGATAATATTCTCATGTGTGGTGACAAATTTATTCCCCCTTCTAACTTGAGATCAAAATTACTTAACATTGCCCATGAAGGACATCTGGGACAAACTTTGACCCAGCACAGACTTAAAGCTAATTTCTGGTGGCCGGGTATGGACTCCCAGGTGTCTTCATGGATTGAAAAGTGTTCAACATGTAAGGAGGGGGAGAAAAGGCATAAGGTTGCTGTTGGTTCATCCACAGGTCAATTAGCTAGTCCCACAGTATTTGTCTGGATTTTATTGGACCCATTGAAGAGCTACCCCTGTGTCAACGTTTTGCCATTGTATCCATTGATGTTTTTTCTAAATGGCTTACTGTTACTTTTGTCAAGGACATCACCACTGAAAGCACCATAACATTTTTGAAAACGCTCTTTCAAGAAGAGGGTTATCCTAATGTTCTGATCACACACAATGGCACACAACTTGTTTTCCATGACATGTGCTCTTTTCTATCTAGTTGTGGCGTCACACATCATCGTACATCTTTATATAATCCACAGGGTAATGGTTTTTGCAAACGGGTTAACAGACTTGTCAAAGGTACAATTCAGACGGCTTGCTCGAGTGGTGTTTTTGCCCAGGACATGGTTCAAGATATGGTCTGTGCTTATCGCACTACAATACATGGTTCTAACGAAAAGTCACCTTTTGAACTTATGCATGGCAGATTTCCTGTCACAAAGCTTACCGCTTCGTGGATCAAAGAGTGGGTTTCTAAAGGGGGTCATTTTGACTCTTTACCCGTCACCAGTACCAAAATATTTTCTGGCTCGCATAGTTCCAAAGGTGATTATGTCAAAGTAAAACCTGGAAGAATTTCCAAAGCTTTATCTAAATTCAAAGGTCCGTTTTGTGTCAGAGAAGTATTTCCTCATTATGTTGTCTTGACCAATGGTGAAACGTGGAATCTTCGTAGAGTTGCTTTATACCAAAGGAAATCTTCGGTCTGCAGAGATGGAGTTTCCCATGAGTCTCATTATTCCTCTTGCAACAGTGAGAATAGTGGTTACATGTTGTCTACCATGGAAGACTCTCCTTTACTTTCTTCCCCGCTTGGTAGAAGGTGTGCAGGTGGGGGTGATGCTTCTGACTCAAGCAACAGTGCCACTGATTTTTCCAACTTTCAGAATGCACCTCTGGCTACAAATACCAGAATCACAAGGTGCCGTAGACCACCAGCTTACCTGAATGATTACTGTTGCGAATAGTATATTAAGCAAGTTAGTCTAATTTTCAGCATTCTTTTAGGTTCTTTCTTTTTCCTTCCCTAAAGGAGGAAGGTGTGTTGTAAATGGTTTCTCTTGCAACATGTCTACTGTTTATCCATATACATTTCTCTATGTTTCCTCCCTCGCACCCTTCCAGAATACCTGCGTGTATTCTCTATTCCATGTTCATGTTCCATAATAGTCAGTTGGGAGTTTGGTCAGCAGGCGTTGGGTTGTTCTTGCTGTGCTCTGCTTTAAACTTCTCCTATTCATTTACTGAAGTGTCCGGAGTAATTCTTCAACAGAAGACTCCTCACAGATTTTAGAGTTAGGCAGGAGGAGTACACTCTGACATTTATACAAGGGCTTCAGGACG
Organism: Triturus cristatus; assembly: GCF_964204655.1. Classification (NCBI taxonomy): domain Eukaryota; kingdom Metazoa; phylum Chordata; class Amphibia; order Caudata; family Salamandridae; genus Triturus; species Triturus cristatus. The sequence continues at coordinate 911,232,694 of NC_140588.1, forward strand.
TTAGGGACACCACTTGGGGGTCAGGACTCACTCCCAGGGAAGCCACCTGCAGTGCCCATGGCAAGTCCAGTTGGAACTGGTCAGCTGGGATCCTCCGAAATGTGGGCTTCTTGTAGCTTTAGGTGACCCTGTAGCTTAACATGAAGGGTAGCCAACTAGCCCTTGGAATCTACTCTTCTCTCTTTAATACAAGTTGACCTGGGTCCTCCCCTTGGGGTCTCTCTCCACAGGTTGCAGCAGGTTCAGACTTCTTTCTGAAGTCAGGGTTCAATAGGTGCAGTCCTTCTATCTTCCTCAGGTACAATAGTGTTCTGAAGAAGGTAGCCATTGTTGTCACTTTTATGCCTTGGACTACTTGTGAGTGGGGATGACTCCCTAACCAATAAGGAAAATGTTCCCAGGGCCAGCCCTCCCTGCTTTGACATAATTTCCTTGGAGGTTGCCCTGCTCTGTTAAAGTCCAGCATGGTAGAATCTTTTTTCCCTTTGTCAGTGTAGGAAGCTGGCTCTGTATATACTATACCAAAGTAAGGTATAGTGTGCACAGAGTCAAGCGAGGCCCCAGAGGCTAAATTAGGTAAGCACTGACAGCTCTCTTTGTGGTAGTGTGGGCGAGCAGTTAGGCTTATCCAGAGGGTGAGTTAAGCATTTATTGTATTGACTCAATCAAGACTGATGACACACACTCAGAGACAAAATCCGGACCAATTGGGTAAGTATTCAAAAAGGTATACTTAGATCTTATTACTATTACCAGGCAGGACTTGGTACAGGTAGTTAAAATATCCTTACAATTGTAAACCTCTACACAGAAATGCAATTGAGGATGGATTTACCATTGTTACAGGTTGGTATAGTGTCAAAAAGCAGCTTAAATTACACATTAATTACTTGTAGAATACTTTTTGATTACTTTGACTACTGGGGTGGTATGTATAGATACCACACCGAGAGATCTCACGATACACGGTAAGTAAGAATTTTCTTGGTTTAAGTTATAATGACATGTTTTTCTCTGTACAAAACAACAGTTCAACACTTATAACAGTTTAGGCCCAAAACTCATAACGTGGGTGTCTATGGGAGAAAAATGGTTTCACAGGTAAGTAAACGTCTCACGAGTGGGAGCTTTGGGGGTTAGGACCAAGGTTCCCCAAGGTCTAGGTAGGCACTCAAGTTGCATCAACAGTAGCACTGGGGAGGCTGGTTGCAGAGTTTAGGGGCCCAATATTAGCCAATGAGGCTAAGGGGACCTTCGGTTAGGGACCGCTTATAAGCTACTGGGGTTAAGGTTAGCACAGCACGGGGCAACGATCCACACATGAGCTGCACCACCAGTGGCACTGGGGCGGCTGGGTGCCAAGAACAACTTGGGGACCCTGTGATTCTCAATGGGGACCTTTGGTTAGGCAAAGTTGCTGCAGGCTCAGGCAGGGAGACCTCCTGAAGGTGACTACCAGCTGGAGAGATAAGTTGGGTTTGTGAGAGATGCCTGGGCACTGTTGGTTGGAGGACCCAAAACCATGGGGTGTCAGGTGCAGGGAGGTCTTTTGTTATCAGGTTTCTTTAGAAGCACCGGTCCGGGGAACCCTTCAGGTTGAGGCTTCAGGCGTTGTCTTGAAGATTGAGGGAGATCGGGGATCGCCAGATCACTGATCAGGATTGCAGGGGAGATCTCCTTGTGGAATGCTGGTCAGTCAAAGTTGGGCTGTGGGCGTCAGATGCAGAGTGGTGCAGAATCACTGAGATGCCAGAATCCGGATTCTGGTCTTGGAGTCTTTGTTGAGTGTTTGCCCTGGCATCATTGGCGTGAGTCTCCCTTCCATTTTGTCGGATTGCCTCCTCTGTTTTTGATATGTTTTGCTGGTTTAGATGCTTTGGGCACTGTGCCACTGCCATTCAGTGCCACAGTGCAAGTGCTCCCTATGTTAAATTGATGTATTAATTAGTGACTCCATGATTGGGTTATTTGATTTACATGTCAGACCCTAGTACAGTGCAGCATGTGTGCCCAGGGCTTGTAAATCAAATGTTGCTGGTGGGCTTGCAGCACTGGTTGTGCCACCCACAGAAGCAGCTTGTAAAGTGTGTCTCAGGTCTGCCATTGCAAAGCCTACGTGCAGTCTGGTACTGCCATGCTGACTGACCAAGTGCACCCACTAGCCAGTCCCTAAACCTTACTTTATCTTCATATCCCTATGGTAGGCCCAAGGGCAGGGTGCATTGTAAGCATAAGGTAGAACATGCCCTGGTGTGTGTGGCATGTTCTAAAATTGAATTACAGCCTTTTTTGTTTTTCACTATTGCAAGGCTACCTGTTTTCCATAGGCCAGAATGGGCAGTTTGATTATTAAATCTTATAATCCTAACTGACTCAGGGAACATGGTAGAAATTAGAATTTAGTATGCCTGAACTCAGAATGATAAAATACATCTTTTAGTGAAGTTGGTTTTAACATTCTGTGTTTGAAAATACCACTTTTAGAAAGTAGGTATTTTCTTGCTTAACTGTCCAAGCCTGCCTCTGCTAGGTTGTGTTTTCCTTGTCTGGAGTTTGAGTGACAGTGCTGGGGAATTCCAGGAGACAGGGTGAGGCAGCCCAGTGGTGAATAGAGAGATCTGCATCTAGATGGGAGGGAGGAGTTGCACTTGGGACCTGAATAGGGCTGCGCCTTCCCTCCACAATGCTGGCTCCACCTCCTGTGGTATGTCTGATGTCTCTGCCCTGCACTCTGAAAGGAAAGAAGGAGTCTTGTCAACAAAGTGCTCCAGGACTGACCAGAACTGGTTTGGACTAGGCAAAGGCCTCTCTGGCTTCAGAGAACAAAGGATTTTGGGGTATAAATATTGGGACCCAGACCCAAGAACTTTAGATCACTTCTGGGAACAAGACAAACCTTTTGCCAAGGAGAAGAACCAAGGAAGCTGCAGGAGTTTGGTATGCCCCTCTGCCAGTGTGCTGTTTGCTGGGTTGGCCTGCAGTGGTGTCTTCATTGCCAAGGAAAGGAGAAGGAACTTTTCAAAGGACTTTCATCATCTTACAGAATATTTCTCCAAGGGCTTGAACTTGTGCTTGCCTCCTGCTGAAGTCTCAGGGACAAAAGACTTCACCACCAGCTCCCCTCTGAATTTCCTTGCTGGGAATTCTATCTGCAGAAGACTGCGTGTTACTGTCACGATCCGGAACGCCCGCGCGGTGCGAGTGAAGCGCGCGCAGGGAGTAAAACTACATCTCCCAGCATGCCGAAGGGCAAGCACAACCATGGGACCTATATAGGCCCCGCCTTCCCTCGCTCCGGCGCTTGTCAACCTTAGTTTGAAATCCAAACGAGCCCGGAACGCTGCTCGCGTTCCTCTTAACCCAGCGAACCACCAGCTACCTCGTTCCAACTGGAACCTCCTGCTTCATCGTCTGCACCGGCGGCCGAGCCCAGTCAGGGGGAAGAATCGGCTCCTACGACCCACCGATTCCCGATTCCCGTCACGCCAACGGACGACCCGTGACACTCCAGAAGCCCGGAGGCCTTGTTGCTTTGCCTACGCACCCCTACCTGCTCAGGCTAGAACGCAGGGACGCCTTCTCCGGACGCCGCGTTAGCCTGCAGGAGGTGGGGAACGACTTCCAACACCCCCTTTTGTTGTCTCCTTGTGTTTATCCCCGTAGGGCAGCCCGTTTGTTTTCAGGCTGCTCCTTCACACTGCACCTGCCTTAAGGAATCCTCCTCTTTCCGCTTGGAGCCGCATGAAAGGCTCGGAGAGCGTCCCGGTCAGCACTCCCTATGAGCTTGGAGCCGTTTGAAAGGCTCGGAGAGCGGCATAGACCCTAGACCTCGCCCTGTGCTACCGCGCTGAACCCGTGAGTACTGCTCCACAACCTAGGACCCTGTGTTATCCTTCGGTGGGCGAGGGGAGGGGACTCTTCTGCGGGACCCCGGTTTTCTCACTCTGCTGTCTCTTTACAGGGTCGCAAAGGAGGCACGCAGGAGTGAGGTTACCTTCAGACGTGCTACCCCCCTTCGAGAGTTCTTCCCATACCCCTATCCTGGGATTCCTTCCGTTCCCTCTCCCCCTGTGGGTGGTGTCCCCCGCTCGACGTCCTACTAAGGGGTTGGCGGCTACACCACACAGGAGGGGAGGGTTCTTAGCATCGCTCCCGCTGTATCCGGCTTATGAGGTGAGTGGCCCTCGACCTTCCATCTCACAGAACCTGACAGGTTGACAAGCCCACGGATACCTACAGCCTGAGCGATGGATGCGGATACCACCCTAGCCGCAATATTAGAGACCTTAACTGCCCTGCGCGGGGAGGTAGATGCCTTCCGGGCCGAAAACTCCACGCTTAAGCAAGAGATGGGCACCATGAGAAGAGAGGTGGCAGGCCTCTCCCGCCAAAAGGGAACGGGGGCTGTAGGAAGCTCATATATCAGAGGCTGGACTCTGCCACCCCCTTTCACTTCGCAAACGCCAGCTACGGATGGGGGAGCGACCGCTTCCGTAGGGGGACAGGGCACAGGGGTCTTCCCGCATACCTCCTTCTCTTCCGTGCCACAACCGGGTTCGTCACCTATACATGTCATCCAACCCATGCACCTGCCCCTCGCCCCTCCAGAAAGATTCTTTGGAGACCCAAAGAAATTTGGGGTGTTCATGGGACAGTGTCGACTGCATTTTCTATGCAAACCCGCTGTCTTTCCGACGGATCAAGCAAAAACTGCCTTTGTGCTGTCCTACCTCGGAGGTAATGCAGCGAACTGGTCCTTTCCCCTGATAGAACGCGACGACCCAGTGTTATACAATTTCCCGAACTTCTGTGTGGAGATGCGACGGCTATTCGACCGGAAAGGTCATCAGTTGTCCTTGGATAAAGAACTCCTGTCCCTGAAGCAAGGTACACAGGACTTGCTTACTTACATCACCACTTTCAACCGGCTGATCGTGGAAACGGAGTGGCCCGAGGAAAAACGGACGTCGCTGTTTTATCAAGGATTGAGAGGGGAGTTGAAGGACGTGCTGGCCCAAGTGGTTCAGCTACCCGCCACGTGTGAGGAACTAATTGACCTGACAGTTCAGCTAGACCACCGTCTTCAGGAGCGAAAGGGAGACAAGCTGAGAGCGGAACCGAGGTTCGTCCCTTCGAGGCTCCGTATCATGCCCGAAGAACGAAGTACCCCAAGTGATGGGTCGGAGCCCATGCAGATCGGGGGAATTAGAGGCCCCCTCAGTCTAGCCGAAAGAGAGAAAAGGAGAAGCCAGAAATTGTGCTTATACTGCGGGAAACCAGGGCACTTCATCAAAGAATGTAAGAGCCGGATGAAAACCGTGAGCCCAGGAAGAACCGGGGACAAGACCCTGTCGGTGGTGAACACAGCAGCCGAGTATTCGGAAAACTGACGTCCTCAAACAAGGTGGAGACCCCCTGTTTGAGGCCTACGGTCACCAAGGTCTCACCCGCAGTAGCCAACACCCTGCAGTCATCCGTAGCCCACATGAACGTTTGTGCCGTGCTGGACTTGCCCTCAGAGATATCCGTGGTTGTCCACGCCTTATTAGACTCGGGGGCTACTGGCAACTTTATAGATCAAAAGTACGCCAAAGAACTTCGCCTGCCTTGTGATCAAAAGGAGGTGCCTGAGAGGGTGAAGGCCGTGGACGGATCGGCACTGACGTCGGGTCCTGTGCGGTTTCATACACATCCGGTCCGGATGCAGATCGGAGAAAACCATGTGGAACGCATAAGCTTTGATCTGATCGACGCTCCCCAGTTTAAACTAATCCTAGGAATGCCGTGGTTAACGCTACATGACCCTCTGGTGAGATGGGCCGCTCGCACGGTGACTCTGAACTCTCCTTTTTGTCGGGACCACTGTACCATGAAGGCCGAGAAGTGCACCCTACCAACAGCGAGTCCAGCCGCAATGCTCGCTAGCGCAGGCTCGGATTCAGCGGTGTGCTGTCTATCAACACTACCTGAAGTATATGACGAATACAAGGCAGTGTTCGACAAAAAAGAAGCAAGCCAGCTGCCTCCCCATCGGGAGTACGATTGTGTCATCGAACTGGAAGCGGGGGCCAGCATTCCCTGTAGCCGGATCTATGCCCTCACCGAAGCCGAAACAACTTACCTGCAGCAATACCTAGCAGACATGTTGGCCTCCGGATTTATACGCACCTCTTCCTCTCCCGCGTCCTCGCCTATCTTCTTTATACCGAAGAAGGAAGGGGGATTGAGGGCATGTATTGACTACCGTGCCATCAACAGAGTGACAGTGAAGAATCGGTACCCACTACCTCTGATTCCAGTACTGTTGGACCAGTTGAAGACAGCCCAGGTCTTTACCAAGCTGGACCTCAGGGGTGCGTATCATCTGGTACGGGTGAGGCGGGGGGACGAGTGGAAAACGGCGTTCAGAACAAAGTTCGGGCTGTATGAATACCGAGTCATGCCGTTCGGTCTCTGTAACGCCCCCGCCGCCTTTCAGTTCTTTATGGACGAAGTGCTGAGAGGGCTTTTGGACGTCTCATGTATCGTCTACATAGACGACATCCTAGTCTATTCTGCCTCAATGGATGAGCACGTGCGGCATGTTTCAGCGGTACTGGAACGCCTGAAACAACACTCCCTTTACGCTAAATTGGAAAAATGCCTGTTTCACGTCCCGGAGGTAGAATTCCTAGGGTATGTCATCGGCCCTGGTGGAGTATGCATGGATGACAAAAAGACGAGAGCCATCATCGAGTGGAAAACACCCACCACAGTGAAGACCTTGCAAAGTTTCCTCTGCTTTGCAAATTTCTACCGGCGATTCATCCAAGGCTTCTCTCATATAATCCAGCCTCTTACCAAGTTACTGCGAAAAGGAGCGAAGTTTGAGTGGTCGGAAGCATCAGAACGAGCGTTCCAGGCCCTGAAGCGTTGTTTCACCACGGCACCTGTGTTGCGACATCCAGACGCGGAGCAGCCCTTTGTACTGGAGACTGATGCATCGCAGTTTGCAGTGGGAGGAATCCTATCACAACGGCATCCGGACACGGGCCAACTACACCCCATTGCCTTCTTTTCCAAAAAACTTTCCCCTTGTGAAACCAATTACAGCATTACAGATAAAGAGCTGCTGGCGATTAAGAAAGGATGTGAGGAGTGGCGGCACCACCTACTGGGAGCTCGACATACAGTGGAGATATACACGGACCACCGAAATCTCCTGTTCTTAAAGACAGCCAGGGCTCTTACTCCCAGACAACTCCGCTGGTCCTTATTTTTTTCCGACTATAACTTTGTGATTCGATACCGGCCAGGGCCGCAGAATGGAAAGGCAGATGCCTTATCAAGACTTCAGCACCCTCCTGAATCCGGTGACCAGTCCCCCGAGGAACCCCCCGTCATTCTGCAAAAGGCCTCCTTTCCAGAGGAACTCCTAGCCGCAACCAGCGTTGACGACTTCTTAGAGGACGTGCGCAAGCAGACTGACACGGTAGACTCACCTGCATGGGTGGCAGAACACCCCACCCGTCGCTCCACCTCCCACCGTCTCTTGTACCATGAGAACAAATTGTTTCTGCCTTCGGAAGAATTAAGACAACACGCCCTCTACTGGGTACATGACACACCCCTAGGGGGGCATTTGGGAGCCCTCAAGACCACTCAAGCTCTGCAGCGTTACTTCTGGTGGGCAACCTTGAGATCAGATACTACTCGTTACGTGTCAGGGTGTGCGGTCTGCGTGCAAGGAAAAGCGCTGCATCAGAAGCCCTGCGGAACGCTGCAGTCTATCCCTATTCCTCCATCTCCCTGGCACACGGTGTCCATGGACTTCATCGTGGACATGCCCCCAGCTGGGATCCTCCGAAATGTGGGCTTCTTGTAGCTTTAGGTGACCCTGTAGCTTAACATGAAGGGTAGCCAACTAGCCCTTGGAATCTACTCTTCTCTCTTTAATACAAGTTGACCTGGGTCCTCCCCTTGGGGTCTCTCTCCACAGGTTGCAGCAGGTTCAGACTTCTTTCTGAAGTCAGGGTTCAATAGGTGCAGTCCTTCTATCTTCCTCAGGTACAATAGTGTTCTGAAGAAGGTAGCCATTGTTGTCACTTTTATGCCTTGGACTACTTGTGAGTGGGGATGACTCCCTAACCAATAAGGAAAATGTTCCCAGGGCCAGCCCTCCCTGCTTTGACATAATTTCCTTGGAGGTTGCCCTGCTCTGTTAAAGTCCAGCATGGTAGAATCTTTTTTCCCTTTGTCAGTGTAGGAAGCTGGCTCTGTATATACTATACCAAAGTAAGGTATAGTGTGCACAGAGTCAAGCGAGGCCCCAGAGGCTAAATTAGGTAAGCACTGACAGCTCTCTTTGTGGTAGTGTGGGCGAGCAGTTAGGCTTATCCAGAGGGTGAGTTAAGCATTTATTGTATTGACTCAATCAAGACTGATGACACACACTCAGAGACAAAATCCGGACCAATTGGGTAAGTATTCAAAAAGGTATACTTAGATCTTATTACTATTACCAGGCAGGACTTGGTACAGGTAGTTAAAATATCCTTACAATTGTAAACCTCTACACAGAAATGCAATTGAGGATGGATTTACCATTGTTACAGGTTGGTATAGTGTCAAAAAGCAGCTTAAATTACACATTAATTACTTGTAGAATACTTTTTGATTACTTTGACTACTGGGGTGGTATGTATAGATACCACACCGAGAGATCTCACGATACACGGTAAGTAAGAATTTTCTTGGTTTAAGTTATAATGACATGTTTTTCTCTGTACAAAACAACAGTTCAACACTTATAACAGTTTAGGCCCAAAACTCATAACGTGGGTGTCTATGGGAGAAAAATGGTTTCACAGGTAAGTAAACGTCTCACGAGTGGGAGCTTTGGGGGTTAGGACCAAGGTTCCCCAAGGTCTAGGTAGGCACTCAAGTTGCATCAACAGTAGCACTGGGGAGGCTGGTTGCAGAGTTTAGGGGCCCAATATTAGCCAATGAGGCTAAGGGGACCTTCGGTTAGGGACCGCTTATAAGCTACTGGGGTTAAGGTTAGCACAGCACGGGGCAACGATCCACACATGAGCTGCACCACCAGTGGCACTGGGGCGGCTGGGTGCCAAGAACAACTTGGGGACCCTGTGATTCTCAATGGGGACCTTTGGTTAGGCAAAGTTGCTGCAGGCTCAGGCAGGGAGACCTCCTGAAGGTGACTACCAGCTGGAGAGATAAGTTGGGTTTGTGAGAGATGCCTGGGCACTGTTGGTTGGAGGACCCAAAACCATGGGGTGTCAGGTGCAGGGAGGTCTTTTGTTATCAGGTTTCTTTAGAAGCACCGGTCCGGGGAACCCTTCAGGTTGAGGCTTCAGGCGTTGTCTTGAAGATTGAGGGAGATCGGGGATCGCCAGATCACTGATCAGGATTGCAGGGGAGATCTCCTTGTGGAATGCTGGTCAGTCAAAGTTGGGCTGTGGGCGTCAGATGCAGAGTGGTGCAGAATCACTGAGATGCCAGAATCCGGATTCTGGTCTTGGAGTCTTTGTTGAGTGTTTGCCCTGGCATCATTGGCGTGAGTCTCCCTTCCATTTTGTCGGATTGCCTCCTCTGTTTTTGATATGTTTTGCTGGTTTAGATGCTTTGGGCACTGTGCCACTGCCATTCAGTGCCACAGTGCAAGTGCTCCCTATGTTAAATTGATGTATTAATTAGTGACTCCATGATTGGGTTATTTGATTTACATGTCAGACCCTAGTACAGTGCAGCATGTGTGCCCAGGGCTTGTAAATCAAATGTTGCTGGTGGGCTTGCAGCACTGGTTGTGCCACCCACAGAAGCAGCTTGTAAAGTGTGTCTCAGGTCTGCCATTGCAAAGCCTACTTGCAGTCTGGTACTGCCATGCTGACTGACCAAGTGCACCCACTAGCCAGTCCCTAAACCTTACTTTATCTTCATATCCCTATGGTAGGCCCAAGGGCAGGGTGCATTGTAAGCATAAGGTAGAACATGCCCTGGTGTGTGTGGCATGTTCTAAAATTGAATTACAGCCTTTTTTGTTTTTCACTATTGCAAGGCTACCTGTTTTCCATAGGCCAGAATGGGCAGTTTGATTATTAAATCTTATAATCCTAACTGACTCAGGGAACATGGTAGAAATTAGAATTTAGTATGCCTGAACTCAGAATGATAAAATACATCTTTTAGTGAAGTTGGTTTTAACATTCTGTGTTTGAAAATACCACTTTTAGAAAGTAGGTATTTTCTTGCTTAACTGTCCAAGCCTGCCTCTGCTAGGTTGTGTTTTCCTTGTCTGGAGTTTGAGTGACAGTGCTGGGGAATTCCAGGAGACAGGGTGAGGCAGCCCAGTGGTGAATAGAGAGATCTGCATCTAGATGGGAGGGAGGAGTTGCACTTGGGACCTGAATAGGGCTGCGCCTTCCCTCCACAATGCTGGCTCCACCTCCTGTGGTATGTCTGATGTCTCTGCCCTGCACTCTGAAAGGAAAGAAGGAGTCTTGTCAACAAAGTGCTCCAGGACTGACCAGAACTGGTTTGGACTAGGCAAAGGCCTCTCTGGCTTCAGAGAACAAAGGATTTTGGGGTATAAATATTGGGACCCAGACCCAAGAACTTTAGATCACTTCTGGGAACAAGACAAACCTTTTGCCAAGGAGAAGAACCAAGGAAGCTGCAGGAGTTTGGTATGCCCCTCTGCCAGTGTGCTGTTTGCTGGGTTGGCCTGCAGTGGTGTCTTCATTGCCAAGGAAAGGAGAAGGAACTTTTCAAAGGACTTTCATCATCTTACAGAATATTTCTCCAAGGGCTTGAACTTGTGCTTGCCTCCTGCTGAAGTCTCAGGGACAAAAGACTTCACCACCAGCTCCCCTCTGAATTTCCTTGCTGGGAATTCTATCTGCAGAAGACTGCGTGTTACTGTCACGATCCGGAACGCCCGCGCGGTGCGAGTGAAGCGCGCGCAGGGAGTAAAACTACATCTCCCAGCATGCCGAAGGGCAAGCACAACCATGGGACCTATATAGGCCCCGCCTTCCCTCGCTCCGGCGCTTGTCAACCTTAGTTTGAAATCCAAACGAGCCCGGAACGCTGCTCGCGTTCCTCTTAACCCAGCGAACCACCAGCTACCTCGTTCCAACTGGAACCTCCTGCTTCATCGTCTGCACCGGCGGCCGAGCCCAGTCAGGGGGAAGAATCGGCTCCTACGACCCACCGATTCCCGATTCCCGTCACGCCAACGGACGACCCGTGACACTCCAGAAGCCCGGAGGCCTTGTTGCTTTGCCTACGCACCCCTACCTGCTCAGGCTAGAACGCAGGGACGCCTTCTCCGGACGCCGCGTTAGCCTGCAGGAGGTGGGGAACGACTTCCAACACCCCCTTTTGTTGTCTCCTTGTGTTTATCCCCGTAGGGCAGCCCGTTTGTTTTCAGGCTGCTCCTTCACACTGCACCTGCCTTAAGGAATCCTCCTCTTTCCGCTTGGAGCTGCATGAAAGGCTCGGAGAGCGTCCCGGTCAGCACTCCCTATGAGCTTGGAGCCGTTTGAAAGGCTCGGAGAGCGGCATAGACCCTAGACCTCGCCCTGTGCTACCGCGCTGAACCCGTGAGTACTGCTCCACGACCTAGGACCCTGTGTTATCCTTCGGTGGGCGAGGGGAGGGGACTCTTCTGCGGGACCCCGGTTTTCTCACTCTGCTGTCTCTTTACAGGGTCGCAAAGGAGGCACGCAGGAGTGAGGTTACCTTCAGACGTGCTACCCCCCTTCGAGAGTTCTTCCCATACCCCTATCCTGGGATTCCTTCCGTTCCCTCTCCCCCTGTGGGTGGTGTCCCCCGCTCGACGTCCTACTAAGGGGTTGGCGGCTACACCACACAGGAGGGGAGGGTTCTTAGCATCGCTCCCGCTGTATCCGGCTTATGAGGTGAGTGGCCCTCGACCTTCCATCTCACAGAACCTGACAGGTTGACAAGCCCACGGATACCTACAGCCTGAGCGATGGATGCGGATACCACCCTAGCCGCAATATTAGAGACCTTAACTGCCCTGCGCGGGGAGGTAGATGCCTTCCGGGCCGAAAACTCCACGCTTAAGCAAGAGATGGGCACCATGAGAAGAGAGGTGGCAGGCCTCTCCCGCCAAAAGGGAACGGGGGCTGTAGGAAGCTCATATATCAGAGGCTGGACTCTGCCACCCCCTTTCACTTCGCAAACGCCAGCTACGGATGGGGGAGCGACCGCTTCCGTAGGGGGACAGGGCACAGGGGTCTTCCCGCATACCTCCTTCTCTTCCGTGCCACAACCGGGTTCGTCACCTATACATGTCATCCAACCCATGCACCTGCCCCTCGCCCCTCCAGAAAGATTCTTTAGAGACCCAAAGAAATTTGGGGTGTTCATGGGACAGTGTCGACTGCATTTTCTATGCAAACCCGCTGTCTTTCCGACGGATCAAGCAAAAACTGCCTTTGTGCTGTCCTACCTCGGAGGTAATGCAGCGAACTGGTCCTTTCCCCTGATAGAACGCGACGACCCAGTGTTATACAATTTCCCGAACTTCTGTGTGGAGATGCGACGGCTATTCGACCGGAAAGGTCATCAGTTGTCCTTGGATAAAGAACTCCTGTCCCTGAAGCAAGGTACACAGGACTTGCTTACTTACATCACCACTTTCAACCGGCTGATCGTGGAAACGGAGTGGCCCGAGGAAAAACGGACGTCGCTGTTTTATCAAGGATTGAGAGGGGAGTTGAAGGACGTGCTGGCCCAAGTGGTTCAGCTACCCGCCACGTGTGAGGAACTAATTGACCTGACAGTTCAGCTAGACCACCGTCTTCAGGAGCGAAAGGGAGACAAGCTGAGAGCGGAACCGAGGTTCGTCCCTTCGAGGCTCCGTATCATGCCCGAAGAACGAAGTACCCCAAGTGATGGGTCGGAGCCCATGCAGATCGGGGGAATTAGAGGCCCCCTCAGTCTAGCCGAAAGAGAGAAAAGGAGAAGCCAGAAATTGTGCTTATACTGCGGGAAACCAGGGCACTTCATCAAAGAATGTAAGAGCCGGATGAAAACCGTGAGCCCAGGAAGAACCGGGGACAAGACCCTGTCGGTGGTGAACACAGCAGCCGAGTATTCGGAAAACTGACGTCCTCAAACAAGGTGGAGACCCCCTGTTTGAGGCCTACGGTCACCAAGGTCTCACCCGCAGTAGCCAACACCCTGCAGTCATCCGTAGCCCACATGAACGTTTGTGCCGTGCTGGACTTGCCCTCAGAGATATCCGTGGTTGTCCACGCCTTATTAGACTCGGGGGCTACTGGCAACTTTATAGATCAAAAGTACGCCAAAGAACTTCGCCTGCCTTGTGATCAAAAGGAGGCGCCTGAGAGGGTGAAGGCCGTGGACGGATCGGCACTGACGTCGGGTCCTGTGCGGTTTCATACACATCCGGTCCGGATGCAGATCGGAGAAAACCATGTGGAACGCATAAGCTTTGATCTGATCGACGCTCCCCAGTTTAAACTAATCCTAGGAATGCCGTGGTTAACGCTACATGACCCTCTGGTGAGATGGGCCGCTCGCACGGTGACTCTGAACTCTCCTTTTTGTCGGGACCACTGTACCATGAAGGCCGAGAAGTGCACCCTACCAACAGCGAGTCCAGCCGCAATGCTCGCTAGCGCAGGCTCGGATTCAGCGGTGTGCTGTCTATCAACACTACCTGAAGTATATGACGAATACAAGGCAGTGTTCGACAAAAAAGAAGCAAGCCAGCTGCCTCCCCATCGGGAGTACGATTGTGTCATCGAACTGGAAGCGGGGGCCAGCATTCCCTGTAGCCGGATCTATGCCCTCACCGAAGCCGAAACAACTTACCTGCAGCAATACCTAGCAGACATGTTGGCCTCCGGATTTATACGCACCTCTTCCTCTCCCGCGTCCTCGCCTATCTTCTTTATACCGAAGAAGGAAGGGGGATTGAGGGCATGTATTGACTACCGTGCCATCAACAGAGTGACAGTGAAGAATCGGTACCCACTACCTCTGATTCCAGTACTGTTGGACCAGTTGAAGACAGCCCAGGTCTTTACCAAGCTGGACCTCAGGGGTGCGTATCATCTGGTACGGGTGAGGCGGGGGGACGAGTGGAAAACGGCGTTCAGAACAAAGTTCGGGCTGTATGAATACCGAGTCATGCCGTTCGGTCTCTGTAACGCCCCCGCCGCCTTTCAGTTCTTTATGGACGAAGTGCTGAGAGGGCTTTTGGACGTCTCATGTATCGTATACATAGACGACATCCTAGTCTATTCTGCCTCAATGGATGAGCACGTGCGGCATGTTTCAGCGGTACTGGAACGCCTGAAACAACACTCCCTTTACGCTAAATTGGAAAAATGCCTGTTTCACGTCCCGGAGGTAGAATTCCTAGGGTATGTCATCGGCCCTGGTGGAGTATGCATGGATGACAAAAAGACGAGAGCCATCATCGAGTGGAAAACACCCACCACAGTGAAGACCTTGCAAAGTTTCCTCGGCTTTGCAAATTTCTACCGGCGATTCATCCAAGGCTTCTCTCATATAATCCAGCCTCTTACCAAGTTACTGCGAAAAGGAGCGAAGTTTGAGTGGTCGGAAGCATCAGAACGAGCGTTCCAGGCCCTGAAGCGTTGTTTCACCACGGCACCTGTGTTGCGACATCCAGACGCGGAGCAGCCCTTTGTACTGGAGACTGATGCATCGCAGTTTGCAGTGGGAGGAATCCTATCACAACGGCATCCGGACACGGGCCAACTACACCCCATTGCCTTCTTTTCCAAAAAACTTTCCCCTTGTGAAACCAATTACAGCATTACAGATAAAGAGCTGCTGGCGATTAAGAAAGGATGTGAGGAGTGGCGGCACCACCTACTGGGAGCTCGACATACAGTGGAGATATACACGGACCACCGAAATCTCCTGTTCTTAAAGACAGCCAGGGCTCTTACTCCCAGACAACTCCGCTGGTCCTTATTTTTTTCCGACTATAACTTTGTGATTCGATACCGGCCAGGGCCGCAGAATGGAAAGGCAGATGCCTTATCAAGACTTCAGCACCCTCCTGAATCCGGTGACCAGTCCCCCGAGGAACCCCCCGTCATTCTGCAAAAGGCCTCCTTTCCAGAGGAACTCCTAGCCGCAACCAGCGTTGACGACTTCTTAGAGGACGTGCGCAAGCAGACTGACACGGTAGACTCACCTGCATGGGTGGCAGAACACCCCACCCGTCGCTCCACCTCCCACCGTCTCTTGTACCATGAGAACAAATTGTTTCTGCCTTCGGAAGAATTAAGACAACACGCCCTCTACTGGGTACATGACACACCCCTAGGGGGGCATTTGGGAGCCCTCAAGACCACTCAAGCTCTGCAGCGTTACTTCTGGTGGGCAACCTTGAGATCAGATACTACTCGTTACGTGTCAGGGTGTGCGGTCTGCGTGCAAGGAAAAGCGCTGCATCAGAAGCCCTGCGGAACGCTGCAGTCTATCCCTATTCCTCCATCTCCCTGGCACACGGTGTCCATGGACTTCATCGTGGACATGCCCCCAGCTGGGATCCTCCGAAATGTGGGCTTCTTGTAGCTTTAGGTGACCCTGTAGCTTAACATGAAGGGTAGCCAACTAGCCCTTGGAATCTACTCTTCTCTCTTTAATACAAGTTGACCTGGGTCCTCCCCTTGGGGTCTCTCTCCACAGGTTGCAGCAGGTTCAGACTTCTTTCTGAAGTCAGGGTTCAATAGGTGCAGTCCTTCTATCTTCCTCAGGTACAATAGTGTTCTGAAGAAGGTAGCCATTGTTGTCACTTTTATGCCTTGGACTACTTGTGAGTGGGGATGACTCCCTAACCAATAAGGAAAATGTTCCCAGGGCCAGCCCTCCCTGCTTTGACATAATTTCCTTGGAGGTTGCCCTGCTCTGTTAAAGTCCAGCATGGTAGAATCTTTTTTCCCTTTGTCAGTGTAGGAAGCTGGCTCTGTATATACTATACCAAAGTAAGGTATAGTGTGCACAGAGTCAAGCGAGGCCCCAGAGGCTAAATTAGGTAAGCACTGACAGCTCTCTTTGTGGTAGTGTGGGCGAGCAGTTAGGCTTATCCAGAGGGTGAGTTAAGCATTTATTGTATTGACTCAATCAAGACTGATGACACACACTCAGAGACAAAATCCGGACCAATTGGGTAAGTATTCAAAAAGGTATACTTAGATCTTATTACTATTACCAGGCAGGACTTGGTACAGGTAGTTAAAATATCCTTACAATTGTAAACCTCTACACAGAAATGCAATTGAGGATGGATTTACCATTGTTACAGGTTGGTATAGTGTCAAAAAGCAGCTTAAATTACACATTAATTACTTGTAGAATACTTTTTGATTACTTTGACTACTGGGGTGGTATGTATAGATACCACACCGAGAGATCTCACGATACACGGTAAGTAAGAATTTTCTTGGTTTAAGTTATAATGACATGTTTTTCTCTGTACAAAACAACAGTTCAACACTTATAACAGTTTAGGCCCAAAACTCATAACGTGGGTGTCTATGGGAGAAAAATGGTTTCACAGGTAAGTAAACGTCTCACGAGTGGGAGCTTTGGGGGTTAGGACCAAGGTTCCCCAAGGTCTAGGTAGGCACTCAAGTTGCATCAACAGTAGCACTGGGGAGGCTGGTTGCAGAGTTTAGGGGCCCAATATTAGCCAATGAGGCTAAGGGGACCTTCGGTTAGGGACCGCTTATAAGCTACTGGGGTTAAGGTTAGCACAGCACGGGGCAACGATCCACACATGAGCTGCACCACCAGTGGCACTGGGGCGGCTGGGTGCCAAGAACAACTTGGGGACCCTGTGATTCTCAATGGGGACCTTTGGTTAGGCAAAGTTGCTGCAGGCTCAGGCAGGGAGACCTCCTGAAGGTGACTACCAGCTGGAGAGATAAGTTGGGTTTGTGAGAGATGCCTGGGCACTGTTGGTTGGAGGACCCAAAACCATGGGGTGTCAGGTGCAGGGAGGTCTTTTGTTATCAGGTTTCTTTAGAAGCACCGGTCCGGGGAACCCTTCAGGTTGAGGCTTCAGGCGTTGTCTTGAAGATTGAGGGAGATCGGGGATCGCCAGATCACTGATCAGGATTGCAGGGGAGATCTCCTTGTGGAATGCTGGTCAGTCAAAGTTGGGCTGTGGGCGTCAGATGCAGAGTGGTGCAGAATCACTGAGATGCCAGAATCCGGATTCTGGTCTTGGAGTCTTTGTTGAGTGTTTGCCCTGGCATCATTGGCGTGAGTCTCCCTTCCATTTTGTCGGATTGCCTCCTCTGTTTTTGATATGTTTTGCTGGTTTAGATGCTTTGGGCACTGTGCCACTGCCATTCAGTGCCACAGTGCAAGTGCTCCCTATGTTAAATTGATGTATTAATTAGTGACTCCATGATTGGGTTATTTGATTTACATGTCAGACCCTAGTACAGTGCAGCATGTGTGCCCAGGGCTTGTAAATCAAATGTTGCTGGTGGGCTTGCAGCACTGGTTGTGCCACCCACAGAAGCAGCTTGTAAAGTGTGTCTCAGGTCTGCCATTGCAAAGCCTACGTGCAGTCTGGTACTGCCATGCTGACTGACCAAGTGCACCCACTAGCCAGTCCCTAAACCTTACTTTATCTTCATATCCCTATGGTAGGCCCAAGGGCAGGGTGCATTGTAAGCATAAGGTAGAACATGCCCTGGTGTGTGTGGCATGTTCTAAAATTGAATTACAGCCTTTTTTGTTTTTCACTATTGCAAGGCTACCTGTTTTCCATAGGCCAGAATGGGCAGTTTGATTATTAAATCTTATAATCCTAACTGACTCAGGGAACATGGTAGAAATTAGAATTTAGTATGCCTGAACTCAGAATGATAAAATACATCTTTTAGTGAAGTTGGTTTTAACATTCTGTGTTTGAAAATACCACTTTTAGAAAGTAGGTATTTTCTTGCTTAACTGTCCAAGCCTGCCTCTGCTAGGTTGTGTTTTCCTTGTCTGGAGTTTGAGTGACAGTGCTGGGGAATTCCAGGAGACAGGGTGAGGCAGCCCAGTGGTGAATAGAGAGATCTGCATCTAGATGGGAGGGAGGAGTTGCACTTGGGGCCTGAATAGGGCTGCGCCTTCCCTCCACAATGCTGGCTCCACCTCCTGTGGTATGTCTGATGTCTCTGCCCTGCACTCTGAAAGGAAAGAAGGAGTCTTGTCAACAAAGTGCTCCAGGACTGACCAGAACTGGTTTGGACTAGGCAAAGGCCTCTCTGGCTTCAGAGAACAAAGGATTTTGGGGTATAAATATTGGGACCCAGACCCAAGAACTTTAGAACACTTCTGGGAACAAGACAAACCTTTTGCCAAGGAGAAGAACCAAGGAAGCTGCAGGAGTTTGGTATGCCCCTCTGCCAGTGTGCTGTTTGCTGGGTTGGCCTGCAGTGGTGTCTTCATTGCCAAGGAAAGGAGAAGGAACTTTTCAAAGGACTTTCATCATCTTACAGAATATTTCTCCAAGGGCTTGAACTTGTGCTTGCCTCCTGCTGAAGTCTCAGGGACAAAAGACTTCACCACCAGCTCCCCTCTGAATTTCCTTGCTGGGAATTCTATCTGCAGAAGACTGCGTGTTACTGTCACGATCCGGAACGCCCGCGCGGTGCGAGTGAAGCGCGCGCAGGGAGTAAAACTACATCTCCCAGCATGCCGAAGGGCAAGGACAACCACGGGACCTATATAGGCCCCGCCTTCCCTCGCTCCGGCGCTTGTCAACCTTAGTTTGAAATCCAAACGAGCCCGGAACGCTGCTCGCGTTCCTCTTAACCCAGCGAACCACCAGCTACCTCGTTCCAACTGGAACCTCCTGCTTCATCGTCTGCACCGGCGGCCGAGCCCAGTCAGGGGGAAGAATCGGCTCCTACGACCCACCGATTCCCGATTCCCGTCACGCCAACGGACGACCCGTGACACTCCAGAAGCCCGGAGGCCTTGTTGCTTTGCCTACGCACCCCTACCTGCTCAGGCTAGAACGCAGGGACGCCTTCTCCGGACGCCGCGTTAGCCTGCAGGAGGTGGGGAACGACTTCCAACACCCCCTTTTGTTGTCTCCTTGTGTTTATCCCCGTAGGGCAGCCCGTTTGTTTTCAGGCTGCTCCTTCACACTGCACCTGCCTTAAGGAATCCTCCTCTTTCCGCTTGGAGCCGCATGAAAGGCTCGGAGAGCGTCCCGGTCAGCACTCCCTATGCGCTTGGAGCCGTTTGAAAGGCTCGGAGAGCGGCATAGACCCTAGACCTCGCCCTGTGCTACCGCGCTGAACCCGTGAGTACTGCTCCACGACCTAGGACCCTGTGTTATCCTTCGGTGGGCGAGGGGAGGGGACTCTTCTGCGGGACCCCGGTTTTCTCACTCTGCTGTCTCTTTACAGGGTCGCGAAGGAGGCACGCAGGAGTGAGGTTACCTTCAGACGTGCTACCCCCCTTCGAGAGTTCTTCCCATACCCCTATCCTGGGATTCCTTCCGTTCCCTCTCCCCCTGTGGGTGGTGTCCCCCGCTCGACGTCCTACTAAGGGGTTTGCGGCTACACCACACAGGAGGGGAGGGTTCTTAGCATCGCTCCCGCTGTATCCGGCTTATGAGGTGAGTGGCCCTCGACCTTCCATCTCACAGAACCTGACAGGTTGACAAGCCCACGGATACCTACAGCCTGAGCGATGGATGCGGATACCACCCTAGCCGCAATATTAGAGACCTTAACTGCCCTGCGCGGGGAGGTAGATGCCTTCCGGGCCGAAAACTCCGCGCTTAAGCAAGAGATGGGCACCATGAGAAGAGAGGTGGCAGGCCTCTCCCGCCAAAAGGGAACGGGGGCTGTAGGAAGCTCATATATCAGAGGCTGGACTCTGCCACCCCCTTTCACTTCGCAAACGCCAGCTACGGATGGGGGAGCGACCGCTTCCGTAGGGGGACAGGGCACAGGGGTCTTCCCGCATACCTCCTTCTCTTCCGTGCCACAACCGGGTTCGTCACCTATACATGTCATCCAACCCATGCACCTGCCCCTCGCCCCTCCAGAAAGATTCTTTGGAGACCCAAAGAAATTTGGGGTGTTCATGGGACAGTGTCGACTGCATTTTCTATGCAAACCCGCTGTCTTTCCGACGGATCAAGCAAAAACTGCCTTTGTGCTGTCCTACCTCGGAGGTAATGCAGCGAACTGGTCCTTTCCCCTGATAGAACGCGACGACCCAGTGTTATACAATTTCCCGAACTTCTGTGTGGAGATGCGACGGCTATTCGACCGGAAAGGTCATCAGTTGTCCTTGGATAAAGAACTCCTGTCCCTGAAGCAAGGTACACAGGACTTGCTTACTTACATCACCACTTTCAACCGGCTGATCGTGGAAACGGAGTGGCCCGAGGAAAAACGGACGTCGCTGTTTTATCAAGGATTGAGAGGGGAGTTGAAGGACGTGCTGGCCCAAGTGGTTCAGCTACCCGCCACGTGTGAGGAACTAATTGACCTGACAGTTCAGCTAGACCACCGTCTTCAGGAGCGAAAGGGAGACAAGCTGAGAGCGGAACCGAGGTTCGTCCCTTCGAGGCTCCGTATCATGCCCGAAGAACGAAGTACCCCAAGTGATGGGTCGGAGCCCATGCAGATCGGGGGAATTAGAGGCCCCCTCAGTCTAGCCGAAAGAGAGAAAAGGAGAAGCCAGAAATTGTGCTTATACTGCGGGAAACCAGGGCACTTCATCAAAGAATGTAAGAGCCGGATGAAAACCGTGAGCCCAGGAAGAACCGGGGACAAGACCCTGTCGGTGGTGAACACAGCAGCCGAGTATTCGGAAAACTGACGTCCTCAAACAAGGTGGAGACCCCCTGTTTGAGGCCTACGGTCACCAAGGTCTCACCCGCAGTAGCCAACACCCTGCAGTCATCCGTAGCCCACATGAACGTTTGTGCCGTGCTGGACTTGCCCTCAGAGATATCCGTGGTTGTCCACGCCTTATTAGACTCGGGGGCTACTGGCAACTTTATAGATCAAAAGTACGCCAAAGAACTTCGCCTGCCTTGTGATCAAAAGGAGGCGCCTGAGAGGGTGAAGGCCGTGGACGGATCGGCACTGACGTCGGGTCCTGTGCGGTTTCATACACATCCGGTCCGGATGCAGATCGGAGAAAACCATGTGGAACGCATAAGCTTTGATCTGATCGACGCTCCCCAGTTTAAACTAATCCTAGGAATGCCGTGGTTAACGCTACATGACCCTCTGGTGAGATGGGCCGCTCGCACGGTGACTCTGAACTCTCCTTTTTGTCGGGACCACTGTACCATGAAGGCCGAGAAGTGCACCCTACCAACAGCGAGTCCAGCCGCAATGCTCGCTAGCGCAAGCTCGGATTCAGCGGTGTGCTGTCTATCAACACTACCTGAAGTATATGACGAATACAAGGCAGTGTTCGACAAAAAAGAAGCAAGCCAGCTGCCTCCCCATCGGGAGTACGATTGTGTCATCGAACTGGAAGCGGGGGCCAGCATTCCCTGTAGCCGGATCTATGCCCTCACCGAAGCCGAAACAACTTACCTGCAGCAATACCTAGCAGACATGTTGGCCTCCGGATTTATACGCACCTCTTCCTCTCCCGCGTCCTCGCCTATCTTCTTTATACCGAAGAAGGAAGGGGGATTGAGGGCATGTATTGACTACCGTGCCATCAACAGAGTGACAGTGAAGAATCGGTACCCACTACCTCTGATTCCAGTACTGTTGGACCAGTTGAAGACAGCCCAGGTCTTTACCAAGCTGGACCTCAGGGGTGCGTATCATCTGGTACGGGTGAGGCGGGGGGACGAGTGGAAAACGGCGTTCAGAACAAAGTTCGGGCTGTATGAATACCGAGTCATGCCGTTCGGTCTCTGTAACGCCCCCGCCGCCTTTCAGTTCTTTATGGACGAAGTGCTGAGAGGGCTTTTGGACGTCTCATGTATCGTCTACATAGACGACATCCTAGTCTATTCTGCCTCAATGGATGAGCACGTGCGGCATGTTTCAGCGGTACTGGAACGCCTGAAACAACACTCCCTTTACGCTAAATTGGAAAAATGCCTGTTTCACGTCCCGGAGGTAGAATTCCTAGGGTATGTCATCGGCCCTGGTGGAGTATGCATGGATGACAAAAAGACGAGAGCCATCATCGAGTGGAAAACACCCACCACAGTGAAGACCTTGCAAAGTTTCCTCGGCTTTGCAAATTTCTACCGGCGATTCATCCAAGGCTTCTCTCATATAATCCAGCCTCTTACCAAGTTACTGCGAAAAGGAGCGAAGTTTGAGTGGTCGGAAGCATCAGAACGAGCGTTCCAGGCCCTGAAGCGTTGTTTCACCACGGCACCTGTGTTGCGACATCCAGACGCGGAGCAGCCCTTTGTACTGGAGACTGATGCATCGCAGTTTGCAGTGGGAGGAATCCTATCACAACGGCATCCGGACACGGGCCAACTACACCCCATTGCCTTCTTTTCCAAAAAACTTTCCCCTTGTGAAACCAATTACAGCATTACAGATAAAGAGCTGCTGGCGATTAAGAAAGGATGTGAGGAGTGGCGGCACCACCTACTGGGAGCTCGACATACAGTGGAGATATACACGGACCACCGAAATCTCCTGTTCTTAAAGACAGCCAGGGCTCTTACTCCCAGACAACTCCGCTGGTCCTTATTTTTTTCCGACTATAACTTTGTGATTCGATACCGGCCAGGGCCGCAGAATGGAAAGGCAGATGCCTTATCAAGACTTCAGCACCCTCCTGAATCCGGTGACCAGTCCCCCGAGGAACCCCCCGTCATTCTGCAAAAGGCCTCCTTTCCAGAGGAACTCCTAGCCGCAACCAGCGTTGACGACTTCTTAGAGGACGTGCGCAAGCAGACTGACACGGTAGACTCACCTGCATGGGTGGCAGAACACCCCACCCGTCGCTCCACCTCCCACCGTCTCTTGTACCATGAGAACAAATTGTTTCTGCCTTCGGAAGAATTAAGACAACACGCCCTCTACTGGGTACATGACACACCCCTAGGGGGGCATTTGGGAGCCCTCAAGACCACTCAAGCTCTGCAGCGTTACTTCTGGTGGGCAACCTTGAGATCAGATACTACTCGTTACGTGTCAGGGTGTGCGGTCTGCGTGCAAGGAAAAGCGCTGCATCAGAAGCCCTGCGGAACGCTGCAGTCTATCCCTATTCCTCCATCTCCCTGGCACACGGTGTCCATGGACTTCATCGTGGACATGCCCCCTAGTCTGGGCCAGAACACCATCTTGGTGGTAGTGGACCACCTTACTAAAATGGGTCATTTTGTAGCCCTCGACAAACTGCCTTCGTCCGCCTCTCTCGCCCTCATCTTCCTACAACAGATAGTGCGCTTGCACGGCATACCGGCTGTTCTCATCACGGACCGAGGGACGCAATTTACATCTCGTTTTTGGAAGGCGTTGTGTGAGGTAATGAAGATTGATGCCCGCCTTTCCACGAGCTACCATCCACAGACCGACGGGAAGACGGAGAGGTTGAATCAATCCTTGGAACAGTACCTCCGCTGCTTCACCTTGTCACATGAGGAGGAGTGGAGCCGGCTGTTGTGGCTAGCCGAGTTCACCTACAACAACGCCGACCATTCCTCTCTGGGGTGCTCACCTTTCTATTGTCTGTTAGGTCACCACCCAAACATGCTACCCTTCGAATGGCCAGTACTAACACAACATCCCACCATACAGGAACACCACTCACACCTCCGTTCCATACTCCAGGCATCTAAGGTACAGTTAGCTGCGGCGCAGAGGCACGACAAAAAATACGCAGATAAACGAAGGGCACCTGAACCCGCATACAAAGTAGGGGACAAGGTATGGCTTAGCACTCGACACCTGAAATTCAAGGGCAACACCCGTCTACAGCCCCGATATGTAGGGCCCTATGCCATAACCAAAGTAATAAATCCGGTAGCAATGAAGCTAGACCTCCCCACTTCTTGGCGCATCCACCCGGTGTTCCATGTATCGTTGTTGAAACCATGCCTCCCACATACCAGGATCCTCTCAAAACCCCCGCCTGTACTGGTAGAGGATGGAGAAGAATACGAGGTCAAGACAATTCTCGACGTAAAACGGGTGAAGGGGAGGCTCCTTTACTTAATCGACTGGAAAGGGTACGGACCAGAGGAGAGGTCATGGGAACCCGTGGCTAACCTACACTGCCCTGTTTTGCTGAGACGCTTTCACGCAACCCATCCTTCCAAACCTGGGGGCCCGTCGAGACGCCGGGCGCAGGGAGGGGGTTCTGTCACGATCCGGAACGCCCGCGCGGTGCGAGTGAAGCACGCGCAAGGAGTAAAACTACATCTCCCAGCATGCCGAAGGGCAAGCGCAACCACGGGACCTATATAGGCCCCGCCTTCCCTCGCTCCGGCGCTTGTCAACCTTAGTTTGAAATCCAAACGAGCCCGGAACGCTGCTCGCGTTCCTCTTAACCCAGCGAACCACCAGCTACCTCGTTCCAACTGGAACCTCCTGCTTCATCGTCTGCACCGGCGGCCGAGCCCAGTCAGGGGGAAGAATCGGCTCCTACGACCCACCGATTCCCGATTCCCGTCACGCCAACGGACGACCCGTGACACTCCAGAAGCCCGGAGGCCTTGTTGCTTTGCCTACGCACCCCTACCTGCTCAGGCTAGAACGCAGGGACGCCTTCTCCGGACGCCGCGTTAGCCTGCAGGAGGTGGGGAACGACTTCCAACACCCCCTTTTGTTGTCTCCTTGTGTTTATCCCCGTAGGGCAGCCCGTTTGTTTTCAGGCTGCTCCTTCACACTGCACCTGCCTTAAGGAATCCTCCTCTTTCCGCTTGGAGCCGCATGAAAGGCTCGGAGAGCGTCCCGGTCAGCACTCCCTATGCGCTTGGAGCCGTTTGAAAGGCTCGGAGAGCGGCATAGACCCTAGACCTCACCCTGTGCTACCGCGCTGAACCCGTGAGTACTGCTCCACGACCTAGGACCCTGTGTTATCCTTCGGTGGGCGAGGGGAGGGGACTCTTCTGCGGGACCCCGGTTTTCTCACTCTGCTGTCTCTTTACAGGGTCGCGAAGGAGGCACGCAGGAGTGAGGTTACCTTCAGACGTGCTACCCCCCTTCGAGAGTTCTTCCCATACCCCTATCCTGGGATTCCTTCCGTTCCCTCTCCCCCTGTGGGTGGTGTCCCCCGCTCGACGTCCTACTAAGGGGTTGGCGGCTACACCACACAGGAGGGGAGGGTTCTTAGCATCGCTCCCGCTGTATCCGGCTTATGAGGTGAGTGGCCCTCGACCTTCCATCTCACAGAACCTGACAGTTACTGGGAGCTGGAAGCGCGACGCAACGAGAAGAAGCGTGTCGACGCCGCAGCTGTAGTGGTCACATCGCCGAAGAAGCGTGTCGCCGCCGCATCTCCCAGGGAGCGTGTCTTCGTCGAAGCTGTCTACTGTCGCATCACCGGAGAAGCGTGATGCCATCGAGAGGGTCGCCATCGCAACGCTGGAGAAGCGTGTCGCAGGGCCTGTTGCGGCTCCAAAGTACAGTCATCGCAAGGCTGCCAGGGCGTGAACGCATCACCGTCGCATCGTCCCATCAAGGGCGCCATCTTCTCGCATCGCACCAGGATTGTTGCATGGCATCAAGGCGCCATCTTGCGCATTGCAACCGTGCCGCAAGCTGAGAACCTACGCATCACCCCCACACCAGTAAGGATCACGACGCATCCCATACTCTGCACAAGCATTGAGGCGCAACACATCATCTCCCCCGGAGCACGGAACCAACGCATCTCCCTCTGCGAGCCTTTTGTTTATTTTGCTTTACGCATCCAGGTACTTTTGTGAGAACTGTGTCGCATTTATCATCAACTTGAACTAAATAACTTTTACCATCTTTAAGTCAATCTTAAGCACCGTATTGTGGATTTTTTGTTGTTAGTGGTTTTGTGTTAAGTCTATATAAAGCGTACTTATTTTTATAAAACCTGTGTGGTGTCCATCTGTAGTGTTTTCACTGTAATACTGTATGTGTTCACAAATGCTTAACACACTGCCTCTGAGATAAGCCTGTCTGCTCGTGCCTAGCTACCAAGGGGGTGAGCAGGGGTTATCTAGGAGTGTAATCCCCTTATCCTGACTTTGTAGCAAAGGTCCCTATTTGGACAAAGGTGTATACCATTGCCAACTAGAGACCCCCAGTTCTAACATTGGTGGTCAGCGGTGAGGATTTGGACCTGCATTTGTGACTCATTTACAGTGATTGGTGTACACTACTAGTGAGTGCAGACCAAACGCGACCACATACTTTTTTTTAGTAGAATTTTTTCATTGGACTTTTATTGTGTCCTGAGAACTGCCAATTCTTACTGCCATGAGTAGACCAGCATCTGTTGCATCTATAGATCTTGATTTTGAGGAAGATAGATTGGAAACCTACACTTTGAAACAGCTCAAGCATCTCTGCAAGAAATTGAAAGTTACTACACCAGGCATTTCTAAAAAGGATGACTACCAAAAGGCGCTGAGGGCCTGGGTAGAAACAAGAAATGCCCCTGAGTCAGTGGTGGAGCCAGCTGGGGATGCAGATGGGCAACTGGATAGACCAGAGTTTCCAGCCAGGGGAGGGGTGCCATCCCCACCGGGCAGTGGTATCTCTTCCGAAGGCCTGTCCCCCAGAGAGTTGGAAGACAAGGAGAGAAATGGGGCACACAAGCTGGAGATGGCTAAGCTTAAGATGGAGGGTCAGAGGGAAATTGAGAATAACAAGTTGTCCTTGGAGAGAGAGAGAGGATGAGAATGGAGCATGAGAGGATGTTGAGAGAGTTAGAGATCAAGGCAAAGGGCTTAAAGATCAATCCCTCTGGTGGCAGCGCACCATCTGTGCCTTTAGAAAGCAGAGTGTATATTCCCAAGGATGTCATCAAAGATTTCTATAAGCATGAGGATATTGGGCAGTGGTTTGCAGCCTATGAGATGGCAATGTTGGCCCACCTGGTCCCTGAGAAGGATTGGGCAGCGGGGTTGTGGGGCCGCTTTGTGAGTGAGGGGTGGGATACTTTGTTAGACCTGCCCAGTGAAGATAGGATGTCTTATGCCCACATGAAGGAAGCCCTGATGACAAGGTATGGTTTGACCCCAGAACTCTATAGACAGAATTTCAGAAATTGTAAGAAACTGGAGGGAATCACTTGGGTAGAATATGTGTCTTTCTTTTGCAGAGCTATGGATGGTTGGGTGAAGGGTAGCAAAGTGGATACTTTTGAAGCGCTCTATGATCTGTTTGCCAGGGAGCACTTGTCTGCAAATTGTTTTCCAGAGCTACGCCAGCACCTTATTGATAGCAAGTTAACTAACCCTAAGAAGCTTGCTGAGGAGGCAGACCGCTGGGTCAGTACCAGGGTCCACAAGGGTCATGTGGGAGACTCAGCCAAAGGTGGGCAGGGTCCCCAGCAGAAGAGTGGGGGGGACCAGGGTAAACAGAAGGGGTTCCAGAAAGGTACCCAAAGTAATTCCCAAGGGAACCAAGGGAAGGGTTCCCAGCCACCCCCTTAGAAGAAGTCAGAGCCCCCGACAGGTAAACCTGTTCATAGGGGGCCAGTTACCTGCTTTCAGTGTAAACAGGTGGGACACCGTTGGTATGACCCCAGTGTCCCCAAAAGGGTCAGTATGTGCCACCCCGTGCACCCCCCGTCAGATGGCCAGTGTAGCCCTGAGAGTGGAGGAGAAAGGTGCCCAAGGTGGGTGTGGTCCCACTGAAAAGTCCCTCATCTCATTAGGCGACTTTGAGATGGTCCCTCAAGCTCAGCTGCCTGATAATACAAAGAAATACAGGCAGTGGGTGACCATCAATGGCCATAGAGTGGAGGCTCTTAGAGACACAGGAGCCAGTGTGACAGCTGTCAAGTGTCACCTGGTGTCTCAAGAGCAGGTTGTCCCCAATGCATTTTACCCAGTTGTTGCTGCTGACAACACAGAGAGCCACTGCAAGGTGGCTCATGTGCCCTTTGAGTGGGGTAGGGTCTCTGGACTCTTCAGGTAGCTGTGAGGCCAGCCATGCCTGTGGATTGTCTGTTGGGCAATGATTTGGAGAGCTCCTCTTGGGCTAAGGTGGAGAAGAAGGCTCATTTGGAGATGTTTGGTCTGCCTAAGTGGGCATGTGTTACCACTCGGTCTATGGCAGCCAGTAAGGGTGTTGAAGAGGTCCTGGAGCCTGAAAGTATGGCCCAGGAACCTGCCTTAAAGAGAAGAGGCAGGGGGCGTGGGAAACCAGCCCCCATTGTTCCCACGGTCCAAGAGGAGGCAGACCTTGAGGGGGATGCCCTGGAACCTACAGGGGAGCAAGTTGCTGAACTGGGGGGCCTGCCTGAGCTGAGCCATTGGCAGCAAGAAGGAGGACCCTCCAGGGAGGAATTTTGTGCAGAACAGAAGAAGTGCCCTTCTCTTGTGGGTTTGCGGCAACAGGCCACAGACCAGGCAGCAGGTGATCAGTCTGGATCACAGTGGATCTACTGGGAGAACTACCTCCTGTATACAGAGCCTAAGGTTGCTGAGCCTGGGTCAGCCCATGTGCTGGTGGTACCCCAGCGCTTCAGAGCCTTCCTACTGGGGTTGGCTCATGACGTACATTTAGCTGGACATCTGGGGCAGGACAGGACCTTTGAAGGGCTTGTCACCCACTTTTATTGGCCCCAGATGCGGAAGAGTTCAGATACTCATTGTAGGACCTATCAAACTTGCCAGGCAAGTGGGAAAAGTGGAAGGAAGCACAAGGCTCCTCTCCAACCTTTCCCTGTAGTCAGTACCCCCTTTGAACGGGTGGGAATTGACATTGTGGGGCCACTGGACCCCAAGACAGCCATGGGCAACAGGTTTATCCTGGTCTTGGTGGACCATGCTACCCGGTACCCGGAAGCCATCCCGCTCAAGACAGTGACGGCCCCCGTGGTGGGACGTGCACTGATGGGGATTTTCTCCCATGTGGTGTTCCCCAGAGAGGTGGTGTCAGACCGTGGCTCCAATTTCATATCTAGTTATATGAAGTCCCTGAGGAAGGAGTGTGGTGTTACCTACAAGTTTACCACTCTTTACCATCCCCAAGGTAATTGGCTGGTTGAAAGATTCAACCGGAACCTTAAAGGCATGATCATGGGTCTTGAAGAACCAATGAGGTGTAAGTGGGACGTCCTCTTGCCATGCCTTCTGTTTGCTTACCGTGATGTGCCACAAAAGTCCCTAGGGTTCAGCCCCTTTGAACTTTTGTATAGACACCTGGTAAGAGGACCTTTGAGTCTGGTCAGGGAAGGCTGGGAGCAATCTCCTAGGAAACCTCCCTAGGATGTATATAGTTACATGCTGGCCTTCAGGAACCAGACTCGGCGATTCAGAGAGCTCGCTCAGGCGAATCTGGAAGCCAGCCAGGAAGAGATGAAGCGGTGGTACGATCAGAATGCCACTCTGATTGAGCTTCAACCTGGACAGAAAGTTTGGGTCTTGACCCTTGTAGAGCCTTGTGCGCTCCAGGACAGCTGGACCAGTCCATTTGAGGTGGTGGAGCGCAAGAGTGATGTCACCTACCTGGTGAACTTGCGGTCTCCAAGGAACCCTTTGCGGGTCCTACATGTTAACTGCCTGAAGCCCCACTTAGAAAGGTCCGAAGTGGGCATGCTCCTAGCGACAGATGATGGAATGCAGGAGGAGACAGAGCCTCTTTCTGACCTCCTGTCTGCAACAGAGCAAGATGGGTCAGTGGATGGTGTCAGCCTCTCTGCCACACTGACCCCTGATCAGCAGCAAGATTGCCGCCAACTGTTGGGACAATTCTCTGATTTGTTTTCCTTGGTTCCTGGTGTCACTGAGTGGTGCGTCCATGATGTGGACACTGGGGACAGTCCTCCTGTGAAGCACAAGGCTTACAGAGTGACTGACAAGGTCAGGACTTACATCAAGAAGGAAGTCTCCAAGATGTTTGCCTTAGGGGTGATTGAGTCCTCCAACAGTCCTTGGGCCAGCCCAGTGGTCTTGGTCCCAAAGGCTGCCTTGCCTGGTGCCACGCCTGAACTCAGGTTCTGTGTGGACTACCGAGGACTCAATTCAGTCACCAGGACTGTCGCGCACCCCATCCCTAGAGCTGATGAGCTCATTGATCGGTTAGGGGCTGCACGGTTCCTCAGCACGTTTGATTTGACGTCTGGGTACTGGCAGATTGCCTTGACTGATGGGGCCAAAGAGAGGTCAGCATTCTTCACACCAGATTGGCACTACCAGTTCCGGGTTATGCCCTTTGGGATGAAGGATGCCCCTGCCACCTTTCAGAGGTTGGTCAACCAGGTGTTGGCTGGACTGGAAGCTTTCAGTGCCACCTACCTGGATGACATTGCAGTGTTCAGCGCCAGTTGGGAAGAACATCTGCACCACCTCTGGGAAGTGTTGATGGCACTGCGCAAGGCAGGTCTCACGATCAAGGCGAGTCAGTGCCAGATTGGGCAGGGTTCTGTGGTGTACTTGGGACACCAGGTAGGGAGCGGCCAGGTGGCGCCCCTGCAACCCAAGATTGATACTATCCTGGCATGGGAACCCCCAAAGACTCAGACACAGGTGAGAGCCTTTTTAGGACTCACAGAGTACTACAGTAGACTTGTCAAGGGGTATGGCAACATTGTTGCACCCTTGACTGAGCTGACTTCCAGGAAGCAGCCCAAGAAAGTGAACTGGACTGACACCTGTTAGAAGGCTTTTGACGCACTGAAGACTGCCATGTGCACAGCACCCGTGCTTCAGGCACCCAACTTCTCAAAGGAATTCATTGTTCAAACAGACGCTTCAGAGCATGGTGTAGGGGCTGTTCTATCACAGATTAATGAAGAGGGCCTGGACCAACCTGTAGCCTTCATCATTAGGAGGTTACTTCCACAGGAACCGAGGTGGAGTGCAATTGGGCGTGAGGCATTTGCTGTGGTCTGGGCATTGAAGAAGTTGAGACCATACCTGTTTGGAACTCGCTTCCGGGTTCTGACAGACCACAGGCCCCTCAGATGGCTAATGCAGATGAGGGGTGAGAACCCAAAGTTGTTGAGGTGGTCCATTTCCCTACAGGATATGGACTTTACGGTGGAACACCGCCCTGGTACAGAACGCTGATGGTCTGTCCAGATTTTTCCGCCTTAGTGATGAAAACTTCCAAGGGGAAGGGTAGTTCTCCCCACATTTCAGCTGGAGGGGACACGAGTTAGACCTGGCATCATTGGCGTGAGTCTCCCTTCCATTTTGTCGGATTGCCTACTCTGTTTTTGATATGTTTTGCTGGTTTAGATGCTTTGGGCACTGTGCCACTGCCATTCAGCGCCACAGTGCAAGTGCTCCCTATGTTAAATTGATGTATTGATTAGTGACTCCATGATTGGGTTATTTGATTTACTTGTCAGACCCTAGTACAATGCACCATGTGTGCCCAGGGCTTGTAAATCAAATGTTGCTGGTGGGCTTGCAGCACTGGTTGTGCCACCCACAGAAGCAGCTTGTAAAGTGTGTCTCAGGTCTGCCATTGCAAAACCTATGTGCAGTCTGGTACTGCCATGCTGACTGACCAAGTGCACCCACTTGCCAGTCCCTAAACCTTCCCTTATCTTCAGATCA
Organism: Triturus cristatus; assembly: GCF_964204655.1. Lineage (NCBI taxonomy): Eukaryota > Metazoa > Chordata > Amphibia > Caudata > Salamandridae > Triturus > Triturus cristatus. The sequence continues at coordinate 911,264,417 of NC_140588.1, forward strand.
GACACCCCTATGGTAGGCCCAAGGGCAGGGTGCATTGTAGGTAGAACATGCCCAGGTGTGTGTGGCATGTTCTAATAGTGAATTACAGCCATTTTCGTTTTTCACTATTGCAAGGCTACCTGTTCTCCATAGGCCAGAATGGGCAGTTTGATTATTACATCTTATAATCCTAACTGACTCAGTGAACATGGTAGAAATTCGAATTTAGTATGCCTGAACTCAGAATGATAAAATACATATTTTAGTTAAGTTGGTTTTAACATTCTGTGTTTGAAAATACCACTTTTAGAAAGTAGGTATTTTCTTGCTTAACTGTCCAAGCCTGCCTCTGCTAGGTTGTGTATTCCTTGTCTGGAGTTTGAGTGACAGGGCTGGGGAATTCCAGAAGACAGGGTGAGGCAGCCCAGTGGTGAATAGAGAGATCTGCATCTAGATGGGAGGGAGGAGTTGCACCTGGGACCTTAATAGGGCTGTGCCTTCCCTCCACAATGCTGGCTCCACCTCCTGTTGTGTGTCTGATGTCTCTGCCCTGCACTCTGAAAGGGAAGAAGGAGTCTTGTCAACAAAGTGCTCCAGGACTGACCAGAACTGGTTTGGACTAGGCAAAGGCCTCTCTGCCTTCAGAGAACAAAGGATTTTGGGGTATAAATATTGGGACCCAGACCCAAGAACTTTAGATCACTTCTGGGAACAAGACAGACCTTTTGCCAAGGAGAAGAACCAAGGAAGCTGCAGGAGTTTGGTATGCCCCTCTGCCAGTGTGCTGTTTGCTGGGTTGGCCTGCAGTGGTGTCTTCATTGCCAAGGAAAGGAGAAGGAACTTTTCAAAGGACTTTCATCATCTTACAGAATATTTCTCCAAGGGCTTGAACTTGTGCTTGCCTCCTGCTGAAGTCTCAGGGACAAAAGACTTCACCACCAGCTCCCCTCTGAATTTCCTTGCTGGGAATTCTATCTGCAGAAGCCTGCGTGTCGCCGGGAGCTGGAAGCGCGACGCAACGAGAAGAAGCGTGTCGCCGCCGCAGCTGTAGTGGTTGCATCGCCGGAGAAGCGTGCCGCCGCCACATCTCCCAAGAAGCGTGTCTTCATCGAAGCTGTCTGCTGTCGCATCACCGGAGAAGCGTGACGCCATCCAGAGGGTCGCCATCGCATCGCCAGAGAAGCGTGTCGCAGGGCCTGTTGCGGCTCCAAAGTACAGAGTCGTCGCAAGGCTGCCAGGGCGTGAACGCATCACCGTCGCATCGTCACATCAAGGGCGCCTTCTTCTCGCATCGCACCAGGATTGTTGCATCGCATCGAGGCACCATCTTGCGCATCGCAACCGGGCCGCAGGCCGAGAACTTGGCCTGGGCGGCAAATTCCGTTCCGCTCGCGGAATTTGTGGAATTTGGCTAATTTCGCGTTCCCCAGACAACGCGGAATTGCCCAAATTTCTGCGTTCCGCGGCTTCGCGGAATTTTTTGCTTGTTCGCGTTCTCAAAATGCATGTTCACAAGATATTTTCCCCCGAACACGCATACAGCATTCGCGAACAGGAAAAAAGCATTGCGAACAAGCTATTCCGCGTGTTCGCGTCATTTCTGCGTGCTCGCAGAGATTTTTACTGTTTCACGGAGGTTTACGTAGCGCGACTACGCAAATTCCGCCCACCGCTACTGAGATCCTACGCATCACCCCCACACCGGTAAGGATCACGACGCATCCCCTACTCTGCGCAAGCATTGAGGCGCGACGCATCATCTCCCCCGGAGCACGGAACCGACGCATCTCCCTCTGCGAGCCTTTTGTTTATTTTGCGTTACGCATCCAGGTACTTTTTTGAGAACTGTGTCGCATTTATCATCAACTTGAACTAAATAACTTTTACCATCTTTAAGTCAATCTTAAGCACAGTATTGTGGATTTTTGCTTGTTTGTGGTCTTGTGTTAAGTCTATATAAAGCATACTTATTTTTATAAAACCTGTGTGGTGTCTATCTGCAGTGTTTTCACTGTATTACTGTATGTGTTCACAAATGCTTAACACACTGCCTCTGACATAAGCTTGTCTGCTCGTGCCAAGCTACCAAGGGGGTGAGCAGGGGTTATCTAGGAGTGTAATCCCCTTATTCTGATTTAGAAGCAAGGGTCCCTATTTGGACAAAGGTGTATACCATTGCCAACTAGAGACCCCCAGTTCTAACATTGAGCATATCTGGTGCTCACAGGAGACAGAGTCTGTAGAGTGAATGCAGGGCAGATCCTCTGGGCTATGGGGGGCTGCTGGACATGCCTGTTTCTTTGCTATAGGCAGGTTGGACTCAGGACAGGCCAGTAGGGCTGGGGAAAAGCAATAGCTGTCCTCTTCTTCCTAGTTTAGCACAGCTCTTTGGTCCATCTTCTTTCTTCCTCAGATCTGAGGAGGTAAGGTTCAGAGTTGTCCCTAAATACTAGATTTAGGGGCATCTAAAGGAGTGTGCAGGTCAGGACCAATGGGTCCCTTCCTTGCTCTGGGTACACCCCCTATTATGCCACCCCCAGCGGATGGGGCATGAGCTCCCTAATTGTCTGGGTCCCTTCATCTTCAAGATGTTGAAGACTGAGATGTGTGCTTCCCCTCACCTCCCTCAACTGAGGGGTGGGGTTGGCAAAGGTGGGCACGCCTCTCTTCCTAGCTTGGTTTTCCAGCCAAGTCTCTCACCCAAAGTGGGGGCCAGAACTGATGGGAGCCAGTTGCTGCGGCAGCAAAAGGTAGGGACAGCTTCCAAAGCCGGTAGGACCTTGTCCATCCTGGAAGAGGAGGCATGACAACTCTGCCCAGGATGGGCTTTGTTTCCAGGTCCAGAAAGTGAAGGCCTTCTACCCAGGGGTACAGAAACCTGTCTGGTGGTGGCAAATGGCAGGCATCCATTCAGGACCCACACAAGGGCTGGTCTATTTTTAGGGGGCATCTCTAAGATGCCCTTTGAGGGCATTTTACATTAAATCCCACACTGGCATCAGTGTGGGTTTAATGTGCTGAGACGTTTGCTACCAAACTTCCCTTATGGCACTCGTAATTACCAACTCCCAGACCATTATACTCTTCATGGCTTTACTACACTTACAATGTCTAAGAATGGACTTAGACACTGCAGGGGTACAGGGCTCATGCCACTGTACCCTCACCTGAGAGCTAGTGCACCCTGCCAGAGGGGTGACTTACCAAGGCCTTATGCAGTGGGCTGGAGGCATGGCACACAGGGGTGTATGGCATGTTGACTCTTCACTTTTCTCTGCACCAAAACACACAGCCGGCAATGCAGGGTGTGAGTGCTAAGGTACAGGGCCTCTAACGGTGGCACAATAGGTGCTGCAGAACTTAGAGGCCTTCCCTGGTCACAGTGACCTTGGTATCCATGGTACCTTAGACAAGGAGCTTATCTGTGGCTAGAGATGTGCCAATTGTGGGTACAGAGGTACAGTCTTGGGAAAAAACACAGGCCCTGGGAACCTGATTGGCAGGGACCCAGGGCACATCAAGTCAGGTTGCATTAGAGGTCAGGCAAAAAGTGAGTGGATGTTTGATCCCCAATCTACAACACCATCACGGAGACTGCTGTGTATCTATCTTTACTGTGACCCTTGTAGTGTATGTGATCTAGGTTGAGTATGGTATGCCTTGATGAGAGAGTGGGAATGCATGTTGGTGTGACAGGCTAGTATGCAAGTGTGGTCAATAATAAGGGGATGTATAATTATAATGAAATAATACAGACATTATTGTTTAAGAAGAAGAATAACACACATGTTAATCTTTTGTTATAGATTGAATTGTTGGATATTTAAAAAAATGGGGATGCAAACTATTTTTTGTAAAAATAAATTTACTCTTTGTATGTTGACACGGATGATAAAAAATTATTTTGAATAACTACATTTTTTTAAAAGATATAGACTTTGGGAGGTTGTCATGTTGTAACTGTGAATAGCCCCAAAGAGCTGTAGTCGGCCTACATAAAAGCAATATAGATCTAGTGGGAGTTTTTTGTGTGGATTTAAAAAGTGGGTGGTAACCATGCAAAAAAGGCACTTTCCTACAGTCAGAGCTCTGGGCATACCCCTGAAGTGTGTCTTGGTAAATGAGGAATTCTCCCTCCAAAACGAGTTCTGGGACAGGTTTCCACCCCACCGGTATTGGTATCATTCTGGCTACCTGGGCAATGGCAGGGGCAGGCCTAGATGTGAGTTACATCTGCCTGGGACATGGACTGCCCTTTGAAGTTTGTACCATTGGTGGCAACAACCCTCAGGTCATCCTCTCAAGAGGAGGCCACACCTCCTCCCAGCCAAGGTCCCTTTGTTCCCTTTCCCTAGAGCACTTCACACCTTCCAGCAAATTGTCAGGTAACACTTCAGGATTATCTCAGAAAGGTCTTTTAGAGGATTTAGGCAGGAAGAGGGCAACCTTCTAAAGGGGGAATTTTTAAAATAGTAAGGTAAAATCCGACTTTACCATCAGCTTTGATTATAAATTCCTATTATTTTGAGTGCTTGACTCATGGGTGTAAAAGACAGACACTTGATGGCTAGGTTCAAACTGGAATGACATGGTGAGCAAAAAAACTATGGATTTAGGCCCAGATCTCTGTACTGGGGAGGATGTATGACATTGTTCTGCATTCTGTCCATCAACTGTTGTTTTTGCATTTGTCACCCCGAGTGGGACGAGTGCTCAGACGTGAGTCCCGTGCTCTCCATGCCACTGAAATTAAGCTATCCTGGCTGAAGAGGGGTGAAACCCCGAAACCGGTCCTAGGATGCTTGTTTCCAGTCCAGGGAGGACCTGGCTTGGCAGTTCGGGCTGGACTGTTCCCATGAGGCACAGGGTCAAGACTGATTTGCATATGGCTAGGTTCAAACTGGAATGGCATGGTGAGCAAAGAAAGGATGGATTTAGGCCCAGATCTCTGTACTGGGGTGAATGTATGACATTGTTCTGCATTCTGTCCATCAACTGTTGTTTTTGCATTTGTCACCCCGAGTGGGACGGGTATGCTCAGACGTGAGTCCCGTGCTCTCCATGCCACTGGAAACAAGCTATCCTGGCTGAAGAGGGGTGAAACCCCGAAACTGGTACTAGGATGCTTGTTTCCAGTCCAGGGAGGACCTGGCTTGGCAGTTTGGGCTGGACTGTTCCCATGAGGCACAGGGATCAAGACTGATTTGCATATGGCTAGGTTCAAACTGGAATGGCATGGTGAGCAGAAAAATGATGGATTTAGGCCCAGATCTCTGTACTGGGGTGAATGTATGACATTGTTCTGCATTCTGTCCATCAGCTGTTGTTTTTGCATTTGTCACCTTGAGTGGGACGGGTATGCTCAGACGTGAGTCCCGTGCTCTCCATGCCACTGGAATCAAGCTATGCTGGCTGAAGAGGGGTGAAACCCCGAAACCGGTCCTAGGATCCTTGTTTCCAGTACAGGGAGGACCTGGCTTGGCAGTTCGGGCTGGACTGTTCCCATGAGGCACAGGGTCAAGACTGATTTGCATATGGCTAGGTTCAAACTGGAATGGCATGGTGAGCAAAAAACATGATGGATTTAGGCCCAGATCTCTGTACTGGGGTGAATTTATGACATTGTTCTCCATTCTGTCCATCAGCTGTTGTTTTTGCATGAATCATGGGTGTAGCTAGTCCCAAATGGATGTTATACTTCATGATGTTTTATAATGTAACAAAGTGCTTATATGTGGGAAGTGACACATTTCAGATAAGTTGAAACATTACCCAAATGCACATGTAAAATGTAAAACCCATCAATCAAACTTCTTGCAACTGTGCCACGGAAAAAAGTATAGCGGCTGCCTCCTGAATCTCCAGTGCTTAATTTGTAAAGTAATGAGTACCTTTGCCCAAAGATCTACTCGGATGCCTGGCCGTGCTATTAAATGACCTTTGTGAGTAGCAAACAATCATAAATCTACATGAAAGTGAAAGTTTACCTATATGAATCAGGCAACCCCCCCAGTGGCTGAAAGGGGGCACACCCACTGTCCACACTATGTTTGCTGTTCTCTAGGCTTAACCACAATGTAAACAAGCATGTGCAATGCAATAGGTCTTGCATTTTTTAGAGCTTTTGGCATGTGAGAAAGAGTGCAAGTGCGAAAGTGATAGAAAGGTAGAGCGAGGTAGTATATAGAGATGGATGTATTTGGTATTTATTTGAGAGTTAGAGTTAACAAGGAGAGGATGAGATAGAGACTGAAAGAGTTAGAGAAAGGTAGAGTTACATGCTGGCGGCAGGGGATACTTGCATGTTCAGGGTGAAGCTGCTCCCAAAGCTACTGATTATATTCTGGCGTCACCCTGTGTTGTTATTCTTTAGAAATGTAGTATTGCAATGCCTGGCTGCAGCAACATAGTGAAAGCGCAGTCCCATGACAACATTTCTCTGTGAATTGGGACGGATATGGCGGTATCAAGCCCCTTAAATTCGTTCTTTCCTTCCCGCAATATTTGCAGGGGTCGTCGCATGACAGCTACTATTTTACCAGGAAAGGTCAGTGTCCCCCACGGAGCAGGGGCATCTGACTGTGTGCTGTCTTCAAAAATAAACCCGTCAAAGAAAAGGTAATTCAATTTTACTCCTCATCAGGATTAGTAACCACTAAATAAATGATATTACAATATTATACAACCTAAAAATCGTAACAGCAATCGCCTCTGAAAACCCATGAACAATCGGGCAAGGGGAGGGTTGCGAGGTGGGGTTGATTGCCAAAACAGGGAGGACACAGCCTTGAGACACAGTGTATATAATCTGCTAAAACTGGCTCTTTGCTACTTGGCAGAGTGTGTGGTTTTCTTTTTTTTAAATCTGTATATATCAGGTTTTTCTGGTTCACTTCCCTGAAATACTTACCTCCAATCAATGGCGGTGCCAGGTCAGCCGCCTCCAATCTTCAAATTTAACAGATTTTTGAGGCAGGCCCACATGGAGCAGCGCTTTCATGAACAGATAATGTCGCTCTCTGTCTGCAGGGTTTGTGGATGCAACGTTGCTTACCTGTAACACGATTACAGAGCCTGTTTACCATTAAAAATGCTGCCTGTTACGCAACCAAAGAGTAAAATGGCGCTAGCCCACTGCACGTTCCCGGTTTGATGTTTTAAAGATTGGCTTGTTGGTCTTTTTAAAACTTTTAAAAACAATTCCGGCTCCAGTGCCCTGGTGTCAGGAGTTTGGAAAGCATATGATTTAGAACAGATTCTGGTCTGCAACCTGGCAGGCCTCAATGGCTATGGCTGCGCCCTTACCTCTGAGATGACAGTCCTCTTAGCCTCCATTATGGGGAGCAGGAAACATTGAAACGAGGAGCTGAGTGCTGACATCTCTAATCTGTCTTCTAGGGAGGAAGCAAACACCGAAGACGCGCTCGATCTTTACATGCCAGTGCAATCACTTTACCCACTCCCTTTTTAGGTCTCGCCTGACCCAGCGCATGCGCTAGTCTGGCGAGACTTTTTGAGAGGGCTCCAAAAAGTACTCCCAGGCCAGCCTAGAGCTACAATGCATGTGCGCGGGCACGCGCTTGCCGCGATTACTTTCACTTTCGTGGCCGCACGGCCGCTTTGATGTTTGATCGCGATCGCGATCACTTTCGCGGCCGCACGGCCACTTGTTTCAGTTTTAAATCAGTCCTTTATTATCCTAGTTCACTTCCTAACATTCTTTCATCATGCTAGAGAGGACTTTCAGATTTTGCAAAACCTTCACCCTTTTACACACTAGTATACAGTTGAAACTGATCCAAGAGTCATCTGGAGTAAAATTCCAGCAGCATCCCTCTCCCCCCTTGCATAGTCACTTCTCAAAGGATTATTACCAGTACCTGGTAAACGTTTACCCCGCCTCTCTGTGACTGTATGTTAGTTATTTACTCAATTTCTCAAAGAAACTTTGGGGCATATCAACAACAACCGGCGATAATTATCTCTAAGCGCACTTAGCGCTAGGATAATTATCGCCGGCTAGCGTGATTTTTTATCGCTGAGATAGCGTGCTATTAGCAACGCTTATCTCATTAGCGATAAAAATCCTCACGCTAACAGGCTAACGTGAGATTATCGCTGGAAAGCCAGCGATAATCTCACGTTACCTTGTTGATAGGGACAGACAAACTTAGCCATGATATCCACCTTCCATAGGATATCATGGCTAAGTCAGAAAAATACCAGACGTAAAAAAGCAGCTTAACCGCGGTTAGCGCTGCTTTTTTTGTCTCTAACAGGGTTAGCGACATTCTTGATAATAGGAGAAATGTCGCTGAGCGACATTTCTCCTATTATTTTACTCTGGAACACCCCCTTTGCATCTCATTAGAGATGCAAGGGGAAGCGTAGAGTAAAAGGGTGCTAACATGCAAATTTGCATGTTAGCACCCTGTTGTTGATAGGGCGCTAGTTTTATCTCTCCTTTTTTGGCTTTTAAAGCCAATAAAGCAGAGATAAAGCCCTTGTTGATATGCCCCATTATTACTGGACCATTTCAGTCACCACATGTTTTATGATCAAGGTGCATTTGCTAAATATTCAGTCTTTTTTTTGGCGGTTTCCAAAACTGAATTATAGCCTCTCCTGTCAGTAAGCAAGCTTGATCAGAATGCCTAAATACAGGAGAAATAAACATGATCAAACACCACTCAAGTTCTTTAGACACTTTCCAACTTAATAAAAAAAAAAAATAGGCAGCAAGCCTGTTTAACCCCTACCCTGCTCATGACAGAGCCATTCCGTCATGAGCCACGGTTGCCGAGTGCTCATGACGGAGTGGTTCCGTCATGCCGCGGCCGTTGGCGGCCGCTCCGCCCACGCGGCGCTAATTCCCCGCCTGTGCGGGCGATTAGCACCGTGGGCGGAGTCATGACGGAACCACTCCGTCATGAGCACAGCTCAACCGTGGCTCATGACGGAGTGGCTCCGTCATGAGCACAGCGCCACCGCGCTGCCCCCCCCCACCCCCCCAGCTCTGCGGCGGAATTCCCGCCGCAGCGAAGGGGTTAAAGTGACTTTCAACTTACAGACAGGCTCGGAAGGGTCCCCCTTCTTCCTAGTGGCTGGGCCCCTCCACCTGTCTGCATCAAGTTCACACTGTAGATGCGCTACACAACCCTTCAATCTACTGTCTTTAGGCCATTTCCAGCCTGAGCTGAGTTCCCATCTCAGATGTAAGGAAATTAGACTTCTGGCTTCTCCCAAAAAAACACAAAGCTAAATAAATGGATCTCTTGCTTCTTTGCTCACTGTGCTCACTAAATACTGTTGCGTTTTTGTTTGTGGGGAACTCTAGGCAGGTCATTTCGTCTTGTTAATCACTTGTGTGGACACTCGAAGCAGACATTTGTTTTGGGAAACTTTGTTCACGTTTAAGACTATAGTTTTTTTATTTCAAGTTGTAAATATTATAGGTGTGCACACTTTCGTATCTAAAAATGCTAAAAAGAACAAACTCTGTTGAAAGCATCCTTTAGTTGATTGCAAGAACTAAAAGAACGACCTTGGTATTAGCAAAGATAAAATAACCCTAAGGGAACTTAGAGGGCTATCATTTGCGGGAAATCACCACAATCAGGAATATTCGCAGTAGTACTCTACACCTCTCCGGTGTTAAGGGTCATTGGGGATTAGGGCTTGATTTTACCTGAAGTTGGTCCATCGGCGTGTCGAAGGACACTGAAAGTGAAAGTGGCATCTAACAAGAGTCCACAGAGAGAATGAGTAAGTTGCGCCTCTAAAATGGGTACCTTGTTAGTAAGAGGTGATTCTAAGTGCAGACTGTCTAAGATTACTTACATTTCATCCTTTATTCAACAGATGCTCATCTTATTTAGATGTTACACCTAAACACAAGACTCGGCCTGGAGCTCAGTGCTGTAACCAGACAAGACATCCTAGGTAGGAGCCACGTATACTATTTCTAGGGAATTTTAAGAGTGACAGAAGGAAGGAACTGAAAGGAAAATGACAAAGGTTATCCTTTGATTCTTCAGACAGGGAGAGATCTGGAAGATGGATATTGCAGCACTAACCTGCTCTTTGGTTAGCTCCCTAGACCATGCCTTGGTGTGGAACTGAATATGTGCTTTCCTATGATTGGATCAGCTGCAAAAGTGAGACTATTGCTCCTCAAATACTGACAAATGTAATTTATCCATGTGCGCAGCTGATAAGTTTGTCTAGAAAGAGAATTTCTGTCGCTAAAAGTTTTGTTAAACAATGGCAGAAAGTGTTTGCGCTTCAGCCTTATGCGCAAATCCTAGTTTTACATGAAGGTCTGGGTGTTAGCCAGATATATTTGCGTCTTGAGGTATGTATAATATATAACAAGCACTGAAAATGCAATAGGTCTCGCATTTACGCGAGTTTGAGCTATTGACATTGCAAATAACAATGCCCTTTATATTTGTTTTCGTTTTAAAAACATAATTAAAAGACACTGTCATTTACAATGCCAATAGCTTTAACTCATGTAACTGCGGGACCTATTGCATTGCCAATGCTTGTTAGATCTTCATACTAGATCCACCTTGCATGAAAACAGTTAAATTACAAAGGGTCTATGACAGGCAGAGGCCCTCTCACTACTCCCCCATACCCCACCATGGCACACTCACTCGTGCAGATGCAGGGCAGTGATGCAAATGAACAAGGGCAACTGGGACAGAACTGAAAAGGGCAATGCACGCTCGCAGCAATGCCTCAGCGACACCCTTGCTTGCATATACACACTTCTATTCAGCTGTGCTCTGGTACAGCAGAAGTTGATTGGATTTTAGTGAGTCAGCAGGGGCTTCCCCCGCTATTCCTGACCCCTCCGTCATTCCTAGCCAACCAATGGATTATTGCTCATTTTTTGTAAAATTGGCAGCAAACCAAGTGGAAGCTCTGCCTTTTGGGAAGAAGTTAAGCTTTCAGTCGAGTGACTTTAAAATTGAATGGCGGGGTAATGGAGGAATGAAATTGGGTGATCTTTTACCATGATTATGTAATTTGTTGAGTGTGGGACCTTGCCCAGATGTGTTATTAATACACCTAAGCAAAAATGATTTGGTGCACTTGTCCAGCATGGGTTTGTTATAAGTGATGAAGATGGACTTGGACATGATTGGGAGGATGTGGTCAGGGGTATATGTTCTATGGATAATGCTGCTTGGGTGAAGAGAGTCACGAGGGGTTGTCAAATATTATTCAGTGGAAAAGGCTCAACAAAAAGTGAATAGGGAAGCGCGCCGTTTCTGTCAAGGCAGGGAGTAAGTTTGATGGACTATGGAGATATTACTAAGGACAATTTTATGTTTTGTCGTCAGGATGGGGGCACATCTGTCTTTTAGGAGAAATGAATAATATCTCTTGGAAGTGAGGGACCAGTCAGTGAGTAATTTGCTGTATGTCGATGATGTGGAAGAGACCTTTGCTTTTAGCCCAACAGTGTGATAAAATTATATGATTTTAGAGACTGTTGAGGCGACAGACAAAGATGATGATCGCATCGAACTGGTGTAAGGGCAGGACAAATGCCTATTAGGGATTTTTCCTGGGTGGCAGCAAACCATGAGGATCACCCACTGGGCCAGAAGGGTTGGTCCTTGCCGGGCAGATGTTGGTAGAGGGAGAAAAGGGGAGAGAAGGTTGGGGCACTTGTGAAAGGATGATGAATGAAATCAAAAAGGGAAGTTCAAGAATGTTTTGATGGTTTGTTTGGTGGCTATTCATGTTTAGTTGTTTAATTATATTAATGAATGGTGGGGTTGTTTTGAATATCTTGTAATATATATATATAAGTTTCAGCTGCATACCTGTTTTAAGAAAGTGACCTTTTGGATTTACTTTGGCCTGTTTATTCTTGCTGTCTCACTAGATGTGAGCTCCTGGGGGTGGCATCCTTTGGGAAACCTGCCTGCCCCTCAGGATGCCTTGGGCGACTGGCATAGTCCGGCCCCCAAGCAGTGAAGGGTTGGGCAGATTAGTGCTGTGGAGAGGGGCTGTGGTGGAAGTTAGGGACTTGGTAGAGTCTTGATAGGTAGTGGTGCCCAATTCCAGCACACTGTGGTCCTGTGGTTAGGCATGTAGTGGGATCTTCCTCCCTCTGTTTGTTCGTGAGAATGTCAGACAGTTTGTGTGTCGTTTGCTTGATATGTGTCAGGTTGGGGCTGTGGCTTGGGTTGCCGTTTTAGGACAGGTGGCAGGATACCAATAGACCAGAAGAGTTGGGGCCGTGCTGGATAGACAGTGGCAGAAGGAGTCGAATGGAGCCATGATTGGGGCATGTGTGAAAGGACAGTGAATGAAATGAAAAGGGTAATGGCAAGAATGTTTGGATGGTTGGATGGGGGAAGCTAAAGGTAGGGGAATTAGTTGTTCAATTGTAATAGTTGTGTGGGGCTGATTTAAATATGTTGTAGTGTATATAAGTTTCATCTGCATACCTGTCTTAATAAAGCAGCCTTTGCTCTTACTTCAGCTTTTTTGTTCTGCGCTGTCTCGCCCGATGAGAGTGAAAACTGTAGGCAGGGACTTCCACCTCGGCAGTCATTCTACCCATAGCCTAATGCATAGCTCTCAACTCATCACAGTGGTTATGCTGTAAAAGGATAAGTGGCAGGTTCTTCGGCCAGCGCTATGGAAGGCTGGGGTGCCGAATCCCAAAGCTGTATAGTCTCAGTTCCCTTTTATGCCTCTTTAGTCCACCATCAACCCCTCCCTGTCCCTTTATCTCACCCTCACAGATTCTTTTTCGACTCTGCTTTCGCCCTTTGAGACAATGTTTCTGTCTTTCTCGTCCTCCTTCTTGCTCCCTTTTGCGTTTTTTTCTCTTTTACTCTGAATATAGGTCTGCTGAGGAAATAGAAGTGCTGGTTCTCAAAAATAAGTGCTGGTGGGCCCCAACTGCAGCTACTGGCTAGAGTTTAGCACTAACTCATCCTAATTTGAACGGTTTCCCCTCTTTGTCCTGTTCTTCACCATCCAAACAAGTAGCGTGACTCCTAGAGTGGATCACCCGCCCAGGAAACCCTTCCTCATCCTCAAAACCCTTTACTCTCCAGTCATGTCAATGGGATCACTTTCCAATCACTTTTGATCACCTACTTGGAAATTTAAAATGTAGAGTTTATGTGTGTGAGAATCCTTCTGATTATTGTACTACTGCCTTCCGAAGGAGTCTATGCGATCCAGGAGTATTACGCGATCTGCAACATTTGCAGTTTAGTTGCAGCTCATTCAATAAATGTTCTCACAATCCAAAGAGCTTGAATTCACAGACTGGTCTACCCGCTCTATGCACCCAATATGCTCATGCACAAATGTGAAAACCACACTTGATGGCAGATGGCCTCTGTATCGGAAGAGACCCGCGACTTTTGCCAATCCCTGTATTTGCGTCTGGTGTGGTGTGTCGGTGGATTCCGGTGAGTCTTAAAATATAACTCAGAACCCGGCATTAGCTTCACCACTGACAGAATGGAGGCATTGCTGCTGGCCAGGAGGATGCCAGTGCCTAATAAATTCTCATTGAGTTGTGGTTGTAAACCTCTCTTATTCTGTGCTCTGGGGGTGGGATCACATGGCTTGCTACATGTCCTGAAACAGAAACTCTTCCTCATATGTGTGCCTGTTAGCCATTTTAACAAGATCACCACAACACGCCCTCAGGGAGCCACTGTACAGAGACTGTTCTTATGTAAAGTCTGAGTTTTGGAAACTGGTGGGACCAACCCTCCTACATGCTTTACTCGAGCACTCCTTCCCTCACCCTCTGCAGTCATTGGAGTTTGTATGTGGAGCAAGAAACCTTGGTGCTGTCTGCTTGATGGGATTGTTTTTAATGAACAAGCATTAAAAGATGTTTTGTACATACTGCACTGTGATAAAGGGTGATTTGAGTGCAATAAACTTGTAAGTGTGTGGAATAGAAATGCCTAACTATGCATATGGAAAGTTAGTCCAGAGAACTATTGTCAGTTTTGGCCTTCTCACTTTCATGTGTGTCACATTCTTCTTTAAATGGTTTAGATTCTCTGGTGGGAGCCCTTTAAGTGATGTATGGCCTTAGTAGGATGGGGATGATTCGATGATACACAATTGTACTCGATAGCATCATGGGAAGGATCTTGGTGGTAAGCACAAACACAACACAATGTGCACAGTGGTTCTTCCTCAAATACTGTGTCATCTTCTAGACCTGCTACATCATCTACAGAACATCAGAGACGACTTCCCGATAAACCTTGCCAAGAATCTAACTACCTCCAGAGGGCAGCAAGAGACCAGGAACCAGTACATCGCCAAACTGGACACAAAAATGTGCAACAAAGAAAAAACTGGCATGGAGGCCTTCTTCAACTATTTACTTACTATGATCTTGAACAAAATACCCATTAACATCACATCAACACTGTTCCACCTCTCTCGCAATTCAGGAAGAAACTGAAAAAGCATATTTTCTCACGCCACTGTTCCCCTACACATGTGTACTGCCTGTTGCTGGCCTCTTGTAAATGATCATAGCAGTATATCATTACCTGGGGTCTCACCTTTGTTCGGTGCGCCATTGCTTTCAACCTCAATCTATACAAGTATCACCACATACATGCATATAAGCTCCAGTATTTCATTTGAATACAGCTGTGTTGCATTTGGTCTCTTTTGAATCTATTTGCCATATATGTCATACTTAAAAAGATGTCTTTTTAGGTTTGAGTTTATGCAATAAAAAATATACAATATATAACATACATAGAGAGGGGCTTTTCACCATCCCCTTTGGCCATTATTCCTTTGTAGCTTTTAAGGTCAAGCCTATACAGCGATTGCGCTGTTAGACGATCTGTTGTCTGTACTTTGTGGGATTTGACTCCTCCCACGCTTTGGATTTGCTTGTGTGTATGTCAGTTAGAAATCGTAGCCTGCAAATGGCTAATGGTGGGGGCATGTCCCGCCTTTTCTGAAAAGTTTACTCCCATGGACTATTGCTTCGGGAGCGAGCAGCAGCACGCATGCAGTCCCTACTTGCAGTGCAGCCAATGAGTGCCTGTTTTCTTCCTGCTTGGCTTTGTCTTGGTGGTGAAGACTTTGGAAAAGTAGAGGGCAGCCGTACTTCTACACTTGTACATTCCAGAGGAAACTTCGAGGCGTGTGTACCCGTGCTTCCCCCAATGGTGACTAGCCCAAGCAATATTCGTATCTAATTGCACCACTCAGCGCAAGGCTATGGCAGCATGTTCTTTTTCTGTTGGCTAAATGTAGTGATGGGCGGGATTCAGAGTGAGCTCGCCAGAGGGTGGGTGTTTCCGGCAGGGCTTGTGCATTTGAGTGACGCGAGTGAGAGAACAATACAGATCTGCAGGTAAAGGGCATCATTGGGATGATGTATCCGACTTGTAATTCTGCTGGTGTTTTAAGCCGCTACGACCATATAATATAAAAATAGTGAAGCTCATCGATTTCCTTTTTTTCCCACTGTATCTTTAAACAGATTTCCATTTTGCCCCTACATGGCATGACTTCGTTGCCGCACACCTTTTTTTCCCTTCTATTTCTTTACTTTTGTTACAATCGTGGCACCGCCGCTTTAGTTTTAAACATCCCAAGCTAAAGCGCTCCGGTGCCGCATTGCTTCCAAAATAAAGAAATTGAAAAAAAACATTTGCAGTGGAATAGGGACTTGGATCGGAGACTTGACTTTATCATAAAGGAGACATTAAAACGGCGTTTGTGTGCAGCTTGATAACCCGTTCTTTCATGGTCCTGACCTCGGATTACATGCTCATTTTTTCTCTCCCTGACCCGGTAGCTCTGGCTCGGCTCCTTGCAGGGTCTCTGCACAGCTTCACATGCACTGCTGCAGCGCACAGAAACAAAGGCTCCGCATTTAGGAGCATTACAGCCCATTGTCCGTCAGTGCAGCTAGAACTCCTTTCACAGCAGAGGCGGGACTGAACAGAGGGTGAGGGGTTTTCAAATATTGCTCCCTCTAAAGGCACGTAGAGCTGGTGCTGAGCCAGTTACACCGCACAGTGCCTGAGGTGACTGATATTTTTACTCCAACCCTACTAACCCATCTGATGTAAACTGTCCCAAGGCCAGGCCTCCCCCGAGGAAGTGTGGCCGAGCGCTGTGGTATTTAACACCAGTAAACAGGATCCCCGCAACCCGGTTGAGGACCATTACTTTCTGCTGTCGTACTCAGGCCTGAATTAATAAAAGCGTGTGCCAATCCTGTTCCTTCGACGGTCACGTTAAATCCTCTCCTTCATTATTATCCAGCATCAGCATCTAGACAAGCAGCTCAACATGACGGCTCAAGTCAATGCAGCGTGCACCTCCTGCTTTCAGGTCCTATACATGCTGCAAAAGATCTTCAAAGGGTTGCCTCTGAAGCCCAGAAGGGCAGTCACACAAGTATTCACCACAAGCAGGCTGGACTACGGCAACACTCTCTAGGCTGGAATCTCCAAACCTCCAGGCCATCCTGAACACTGCTGCAAGACTCATACTCAACCTCCCATGACACATCCACATCAGAACGCACCTCAAGAAGCTTCACTGGCTCCCCATTCACAAGCTCAGCCAATTCAAACTTCACGAGCACAAATACAAAGCCCTACACAAAAAAGGACCAGAATCCCTGAACAGCTGCATACACTTTCACCAACCCACCAGACACCTACGCTATGCCTCGCTCTCACTTGCACACATTTGCCCCATCCGCAAAGGCAAAACTGGAGGTCGCTCATTCTCCTACATCACACCCAAGACATAGAATGCCCTCCCTCAACACATCAGAGCCATCTTCACAGTTCTTGCGTTCCTCAAGAAGCTGAAGTCCTGGCTGTTCCTATAAGCACCTTGGGGATCTCACACCTACACACCTGCCCAAGCGTCTGGATACCATCTCCAGGCCATTAGTTCACTAAAAAATTCAAAATAACATAACAGAACATAACATGGTGAGGCAGTTTGGCAACAGCCATCGTAAAACCAATCCATTGGCAGAAAGCACTGCCTGTCCTCACCACTCTGCTTGCAAAATGATGGTGTCATAGCAAATTCTGCACTTGCCTCAACTGCAATGTTGGCACTGCCATCACTTTTTTTCAGTAAGTGCACCATTTTGCACATCTTACTTTGCAGCAATCTATCTTCCATATGCACTGTGCCCAACTTGATACCCAGAAAAACCAAAGTTGTACTTCAACCTTCCATCTTCTCTCGTGCCAATGGCATCATCAAATCCGGAGTGACTTGCAGAGCTCTACCACAGTCAACCATACCTCCTGCCCCTAAGAACCAAAAATCATCCAGGAAATGCATTACCATTCATTATCTGACCTGACAACGAAGCACCATTGCAGAAAAGTACTGAAGGCCTCAAACAACTTACAGGAAATAGCACTGCCCAAGGGAAACACTTTGTCTACATAAATCGATCTTTCAAATTGTATGCCCAACAATGAAAATTCAAGAGGCCGAACACAAAGCAACCGGAAGCCGAACTCAGACATTTGTCTAAGACATTTGTCCCGGATCCCATGCATCCAACCCTCTCAGGGTGGGCCATCTTAGAAAGGGCTGATACTGTTCCTCTAACCCACTTGCTGTGTGCAAAGCAGGTGGAGGGTGGGTTGGGTATATCTACTGTAACCAAAGCTAATTATCCATTCCCCTAGGGTTTATCTTGTTTCACGCCCAATCTAGCCCAAAATTCCTCATCATGATGTAACCATGCAAGTGGTCTAAAATACATGTATGCTTTTTGGATCATGTCCATGTATTTATAAATTGATGGTGATCCGTCAGGGAATTTTTCACAATAAACACTCATGTAAATTAGAAACTCTGATGTCCATGTACCAATTGTTGTGGAAACCCAAGGTCTTCTTGCAGGCTTCCAAACCTCTTCTTTGGAGCCTTCATTTGCTTGTACCTCCCTGTGTAGCAGCCAGAGGCATGGATATGCCCTTGTATGGCAATTGCTTCAGCCCTGCCTTTCCTTTCACTCTCTTTTTTCTGATTGACACCCTATTTTAAGCTTTTTGTTTTTTCCAATTTGCCTGTGTCTTTGCTTTTCTTCTTCCCAACCTGTTTGCAGTCACCAACCACAGAGAACGAGAAATCACCCTTAGTCCCGACCCACTTATTGACTGAATCTGTCCTGTGAGAAGTTGGCTTGATATATGCTGTCCACTAGTTATAGTGGGCACCTTGTATCAGTCCAAACAACCCCTTATGGTGATAGGTTAAAGACAACCTTTATAGAAAGCTATCCTAGTGGTAGCTATGGAGAGCAGCCTTCAGGCTAAGTCTTGAAGGAATGTAAAGCAGCTTGTTTTACCAGTCTATAATCTCTTGAATGATCAAATGAAAGGACAACCACACCAGGTATATATTCAAAATATATGTATTTAAGATAAAACACACCCCTCTAGTCTCATTATGAGACTGGAGTTCGAAGTACTTAAGTTACGAGTCAGTATTCAACAGTATTAGCACAAATAAACGTTTGGGCCCTAGGAGCGTACCATACCATATACCAATAAAGTGGTATAAAAACCACGACTGAACTAGACACAAGGCCTAGAGCCTGTAGAATCGCTGGGACCCCAAGGAACCACCCAAGGTAGTGACACAGGGGACCCACGGGGGCCGTGTGCAGTGTGTGAAAACAGCCACGGGTTCCCGTTAGCTTCAATGGGCAATGTCGCGGTTGGAAATGTAAAGATTAGGGATACTTAGAAATGATTCACGACCAAACCCTTTTGGACTTAGGAAGTTCTAGGGCTAGCACCCATGGGAGCACCGGAGTACCCAGGGAAGCCGGGTGCATAGGTGTCTTTTGATGTCGGGTCGCGTCGTCGATTTCAATGGGAGCTGGCGAAGAAGTGCTGCTGCCGTGAAGATGAGAAGTGTCCGAAGTGATCCAAGCCTGGATCTAGGATGGAAGGAACCTGAAAGCAGAGGGGACAGAGTATGGGTCACTTACCAGTGACCAAGGGCATGATAGTCCAATGCCCACAGATTTGGGGTGCTTCAGGTGAGTTGATGGGTGTCTTGACTCTTCAGCCACGAGGTCCAGGAGGCGCCGATGACAACCAAGAGCTGGATTCGAGCTGCCCCACAAAGTTTGTCGAGTGCTGCGGTGTCGGCGACCAGATTGGACCCAACAAACCTTAGCAACGGCAAGTCACTTGGAATCAGAGAAAGGACGTTGGTGCAGACCAGCAAGGTCTGGGGGACTCACCCCACGAGGGTAAGTCGGGCTTGTCTGGAGCAACCAGGAAAGCCAAATCAGAAGAGGAGTCGCCTTCGTGGAGACCTACTAGCCAATGGGCTAGCGATCGCAAAGTAGCCTCGAGCGGTTGCACTGGAAACTGGCCCACGGGTCACTCGTGGAGTGGAGGCCAGAAATCTTCAGTGCAGAAGGTGCTCAAGGCTGGGGCTACTCGGAGCCCAAAGCACATCTTTGAGGAAAACCAGGAAGATGATGGAGCTGCAAAAGTTCACGGTGTCCAGGGGTCACGGTTCCACGTCACCCACGATAGCAATGGGCAGCAGCTTTGCTGTTGACTCAGGACAGCCTCAGGGAAGTCTGGAAATCCACCTCTGGGGATGCAGAGACTTCGGCATCTGGCGGAAGCTTCAGAATTGCAGACCAGACAGTTGCTTCTTTGGTGCCTGCCAAGCAGGGAAGTCACTCCTTGACCCCAAGGGAGATTTCTTCAGTCTTCTAGTCAAAGTAGAACGTCGAAGGTCCAGGATATATGTTGCAGAGTTTCGTCCAGGGTAATCTAAAGTCTCAAGGACTGGGTTGCCATACTTATACAAAGTTTGGGGATTGGACATACTCTAGGGACCCACCCATTTCCTTTGTCCAGTTTCGCACCAGAGCTGGGGCAGGTAGCCCCTGCAACCGGTTTGAACTGGACTATGCACAGGGACACCAAGTGTGCCCCCATTGCAGGACTACAAAGCACCAGAGAGCGCTCCCGCCCAGCCCCAATACACATCTGCCTGTCTGGGGAGGTGGTTACACCTCCCTGGGACAGGAAACCTATTGTCCAGGCGTCCCCTGCCGGAGTTTCGGTCAGCAGCAGGACGCCAGACCTGTGTCTGTGGCAGTGGCATCCATGTTGTGATGCCAGGGCTTTAGAAAGTCTTTACCGGGTTAGGCTAGTGTGAACATGTCTCTCCCTCTAGAAGGGTGGAATGCTACCCCCGCCGCCAGAACTGGCGGGGGGAAGGTAGTATTCGAAAGCGTTTGACACCAAACACAACATGTTTCCGTGCAGCCAGTCCAAAGTTAGCATTTACCGCGAGGTTATAATGCACTTAAGAGTATATGGACCGGCTGCACCACAAACAGCATCAGAGGAGGTACTCCGAACGCTGCAGAAGGGCTCTGCTCATACAAGGGCAACCTCTCACATAAAAATCAAGCACTCTGCCTTCAGTATTGTTAAGGCCTGCCATAGGAGTGACTTATAGGTTTTATATGTGTGTGCAATGGTAGTGATATAGGTAGCCTATACCACAGTAAGGGGTGCATGCACCACCTTACCTAGGCTGCAGTAGCAGACCTGTGGTGTCATTTTGGAGTGCTTCCCAGGGGTGACATAATACATGCTTCAGCCCCTGGTAGGTCTCTGAGGTACCTATGCCCTAGGTACATAGTATAGCAAATACTAGGGGCTTATGAGGCACTCCAGAATCCAGTTAGAAATGTACCTAATGTACATGGAAACCATTTTAGAGAGGAAGCAGGTAGGCTGGGGTCCTGATTAGCAGGGCCACAGCCAGACTAAGGTCGAAAAACAGTGAAACACCAGCAAAGAGTGGGGGTATCCATGTGAAGCAGATCCTACTCTCCTACATGTCCCCAACCCATTTTCCACCAAAGCTAAATGTAAATCCGTATTTGTAAAACACAAACTACTCAAGGATCTGGGAGCTATTGTGGAAATTTAGTGAGCTATTGCCCAGAGTCACATGGTGCTGAGTTGAGTTGACGCCAGAGCTTGGGATTGAACCGTGAACCCTGTGCTCCACAATCAGCTGCCCTGCCCGCTGCACCACACCTCCCCACTGAGCTACACCTTTATGGTTTTCCCACCTTCTGCCACCACTGGCACCACCCTTTCTCACCTGCACTTAACTTCTGTTATGATACTGGGCGTCTCATCCTGTATTCTCTCCTATCTTCTCTTGACTTTCTCAACCCCTTCTTCACCTCTCTGTTCGGTGCTCTTTAGTGTCCACTTACTCTAATACATTACTGCTTATGGACCTGAAACATCGTTTACAATACATGCGATACATCGCATGCCATTACAACGCAAGTCGTTACAACAACGCGTTGTTACAATGCATGCCATTATAACGCAAGTCGTTACAGCAACTTGCTGTAGGGGGCAGAAGGTGTTGGATTTGTAGGATTTTCAATCTAACACCTTCCCTACTGTTGCACACACTGGAGTTGGAATAGGAAATTATACTATTCCAAACTGCAGCGCCCACCTACAGCAAGTCGTTGTAACGACTTGCGTTGTAATGGCATGCGATGTAACAACGCGTTGTTGTAACGACTTGCGTTGTAATGGCATGCGTAGAAAACGCATGCCTTGTAACAAGTGTGTTCCTTCAGTTCCTTACACATTTGTTGTAGCACTTACAGGCTTCATTTTGGCTTTTATTCCAGGAGGTAAGCAAGCCAACACTGCGGCTGCCACCCCAGTGACTGTTTTCCTCGTCGTCGTCTGTTGAAATCCTCCCACACCCGGCCTCACCTCTCTTACCTTCACAGGCCGCGGCTGCCTCCTGTCCACCTCACATAAGACCCTCAAGGCCTCTCTCACTGCTGCCCATCCTCAGTCATAGTTATCAAGAATCTCCCGAAATATATGTCCTCCCTAGTAAAAACTGTCAGGTTTACCTCAACCAAAGAACCCTTGACCTGCCTACCTGCAAGACCACACTGTTCTGAAATTGTGCCCAGCTACCTGCCAAGACCTTACCTGCCACCAGAGCCCTTCCCGTCGCACTAAAATGGCCAATGCCGCGCTTCAAGGATCCTGGGCTGCGCCACTCACACGAGGCATACCAGAAGGGCAGAGATCCCAAGAGATGGCACCCCCAGGATCCCACATTATCAGTTTGAATAAAAATTCCCGTCTAAGAAAGAACGAGAGCTTCGAACTTGAAACGGAGTAAATGGAGCTGCACAAGTTTAGCATGAAAACAAACCTACCTATTCATTTGACTGTTATAAACAAAACCATGCTTACAAATGACTAGACGTTCCCACTTAACAAAGAAAAAGAATTACCAGTGCCAAGATGTTTAATTTTCACCGCATAATTCCACAAAAATAGCACATAGGATTTACGAACTTTTAGGATAGAATGTTTTGTTTCATTTACGGCGGTCTTCAAAGAATCATATATGCCTTGAATTCTCATCTGTGTTGATGAGTTTATAATAACATAAAACATACAGAGATGACTTGCTTCAGGCGTACATTTGATAAATGCTGTGTGATCCTATACGCTTTATTCAAAAGCTTTGTAAAATAGCACACACGTTTCGTCGCCAGCCATTTCAATGTAGTATTTTTCTCTGATTTCTAAATAATCCTGCGCGTAAAGAAGTTTCGCCACTAGATGGCAAGCTTGAGTCAACAATGGTAATTCTTGCACGTTAGCTCAGCGCTGCGGCAAATCTGTGTGGGCTCTTCAGAAAGCAGCGTTCTTATTTTACCTGCATATATTAGACCTCTTTGAATGGTGTTGCTCAGCTGAATCTAACGTGGTTGACAGTATTTTGGTTACAGGGAAATGTTTGGCCTATGATGTGTCATCAGGTCGTGAGGTTTTACAGCTAATGTGAGCAATTTCCTGTCAACAGTTATGTGACATGCAAATAACTGGTTTTCCAGTGAGAAACTGAAGAAACTGGGTTAAAACTAACACAATTTAACGATCTGTTCTAATTGAGCCACGCCAGGAGCTGGGCAGCGTGAAATGTCACCTCATGATGTTGAAAGGGTCCCTGCGACGTTAAGATACTCTTGAATACTGACCTATAACATTTGAATATGACTAGGTATGTATCTACGGAGTGACATCATTCTTCACCAAGTCATGTCTAAAGTATAACATATAATGAATGCCAGTGTGATAAACAAACCAAACATTCTTGTGAACTGTACAGAGTGAACTAAGCCCTCCTGTCTTCATACGTCATGCCAGATGTCTTAGTGCCAGGCCTTCCTCTGGTGCCAGGGCTGGCCCTTCGGGATGCATCTTCATTCATGCCATGGCCTGGCTTACTACTGGGTCAATATCAGTCAGGGAGGACTAACAGGCACAGGTCACATGGGATTTGTAGGTCAGTGACTGCAGTGCTTAATTTGAGCCAGTGGTTTCCAGTTCTCAGCATCAGCACTTAATTGGCAAAACCGGTGCTTGTGACAGCCTGCCACAAGGTGGAGCTGTCTAGCTAATTTAGAGATGACCACACCAGAATGCCTATTGATGCAATATATATTAAAAATTACCATTCCCTGCCACCCAAGCTATTCCTATAGCTTTGGAGGCCTGAAATTCTCCAAATTGTCCCACTTGTAAGAGTGTGATGGTTAGTTGCATTGTTACTATCATTGGCAGCATGACAGAGGCAATGTGTGGTGCAAGCTGCATTGCCCTTCTGACTGAGAGCCCTGGCACTTATGTTTTGTACAAATTAAGCACTGAGTGACTGTCAGCTAGGCACATTGGCAGATGAGAGTGTCTCAGGGCACCTAATCCCCACCGTGCGTGGCCTTCGGTACTGGCACCACGGGACCGAAAAGGCCAAGGGGGGATAAAGATCTCTCTGCAAATCAGAAAACCCTTATTTTGAAAATGTGTGGTACCACAGGAGTCCCTCAGGGCTCATACGGGATCAACCATCCAGATACACTTATTTTTATAACCCTTTCACGCCCATGGTCCAAGGCTGAACGGATTTCCCCCAAATGTTCTCACTTTATGCCTAATTCCGAGTAATTCTGTTCAACCGTTTTTTTCAGTATTAAATCCCAAAATTTCTTATGGTAATAAACATGGGAAAACACATTTTAGGACCCTCCATTTTCCTTAGTCTCCACTTGATAGATCGCCTTGAAAGTTTTAAACAACGAGCTGAGGTGCATGTACGATTTTCTGGAAAGTTTCATGAAGATTTGTGAAACGGTGGCAGTTATTAGCGTAACAAAAAAGCTGTAAAGGTGTAGTGGCTGTCTTCAGGACCGACAACAAGAATAACAAGGTGGAGTAATTCTCCCCACACGTAGAGTAAATAGTGATTATTTGCGAATAAACATGTAGGAAACTATACTAAACGTGGTAGACTAATTAATAAATAAAAGTGCATTTCATAGTCACAATGACCAAACAAGACCCAAAAAGGTGCAATTCTGTATTTTCATTTATTAATACAAATCTATATTCTCATGCATATATATACAATTTATCTGTGATCTTTTCTCATCGCCCTATATGTAGATACATCTCCTTTTACTTTTTCCTTTTCATTAAATTATTTATTGTGTTTGTCACATCAGTTGTGCATATATCTACACATTTGTGATTTTTTACACATCATGTATCTATACATTCACAATCGACATAGGGAGGAAAACAAGAAAAACAAGAATCATTGACACATTATCTGTCCAATTTGGTCAATTAATCGCAGTTTATTTGATCTCATTTTTTGAACATGGCTAAACTTAATCGTACTACGCGCGTTTCGGCGTTCTGCCTTCCTCAGGTAGCCATGATGTCTTAACTCCTAAAACATAATAGAAAAAAACAACCTATAATATTTATATACATAATGTGCCCATGCAATAAAACCTATATAGGAGAGACATCGCGGTCTATGGTGACACGTTTCACAGAACACAGATCCGCCATTAGGACTAAAAAATTGCAAGCCCCTTTGGTACAACATTATGTTGACCTTAATCACACTACAGAAGATATACGATGGCTGATCCTGGAAAAAATTCACACTAATGGTTCCAAAGGGACAGAGATTCGAAAACGAAGGGAGGTTTTTTGGATATTTTCTTTCACCAATAGTCACATATACTAGTTTAAAACATATGTAGTTACTCATAAAGACACTATTGAGACAGTCTTTCACTTACTAACACACCCATGCACACACTCATCCACCCCTACAGTCCTGCACACATGCTGTCTTCAACACATACAAACAGTGAGTCACTCATTCATGCACCTATGCACTACGTAATACCCCCACCGAACCATACAGACACTCAGACACTCATACTGATACTCAAAAACCAACTAATAACCTATATAGACACTCATGTAGCTACTCACCAACCCATGCAGCCACTTATACACAAAGTGAGAGACTGATACAGATATTTACATATTTAAACATTACTCACTAAGCCATGTATTCACTAAGATACACTTAATCAGTCAGTTATACAATCAATTTTTCAAAAACAAATCATCCATTTAGACACTTATATACCCATTTATTCTTCCATCGACCTTGAGATATACATATATAAAACATATGTAATTTTCAGAAAAACACACATTCACTGGATGATGTCATCAGTGATGTCATGAGTGATGTCATTTGAGATGTAATCAGTGATGTCATGAGTGATGTCACTGACCATGTCATGAGTGATGTAATATGTGACGTCATCAGCAGTGCATTGCGGGCGCGCGAGTTATAGTTAGCTGAACTAACTATAACGGGGGAATTTCAATGGTTTTGTACGAGTGAAAAGTCCAGCTAACAATAACGCCCCTGAAACCTATGGTTTTTTCAGTGAATTTCTAAGGTTTTTTAAATGCTAATTCCTAACTATAACGTGCCTGAAACCTATGGTTTTTTCAGTGAATTTCAAAGGTTTTTTAAATGCTAATTTCTAACTATGCCTACAGAGAAAGGACATGTGAAGAAAGTAGAAAAAACGCACAGAAAGAAAAAAAAGAAATGCAGAAAGAAGCAACAGAAGTCCTCAAAGACGAAGAAAAGTGCAGGAAGAAGGATAACGTGCAGAAAGAACAAACAGAGGAGCAGAAAGAAGCCTTGTTGCAAAATCATCCTGTACCCTCAACTTTTTCAGACGGATACTGGTGGTAACTGAGTCTGACTAACCAGTCCTAGAGCCAGTGCTATGTTAAAAGACACTCAGAATACAGTGAAAACACCTACATGCACTAGGGAACACTATGCGTTGGGGTCCCCCTGTGATCAGCATGACCTCCTCTGTAAGCCCCTAGTATATAATAGGGCAGGGGATTAAAACTACCTCTTAAAACGGGCCACAGGGCGTGTTTGCTCACATCACCTCAGGCCCTGTCCTCTCACTTCCCCACTGTGTAAACACGCCCTGTGGCCGTTTTAAGTTGGGAGATTAAGTCCCCTTGAATCCTGAGGGTCCCTAGGGTCCAACTAGACCACTAGGTACCTCCAGTAAGCGCCACAGAGCTGCGTTGCAGAGAGATGTAAAAAGGGGCACGGCCTAGACCACCTCTCTGCAATGCAGCGCAGTGGAGCTTACTGGAAGCACCTGGTGGGCTAGTTGGCCCCCAGGGTCCCTCAGGATTGAAGGGGCATTATTTCCCCAACTTAAAACGCGCCACAGAGCTTGTTTGCACACGTTAATTCAGGCCCCGTCCCCTCCCTTCCCCACTGTGTAAATACGCCCTGTGGCTATTTTTTAAGTTGGGAGATTAAGTCCCCTTGAATCCTGAGGATCCCTAGGGGCAAAATAGCCCACTAGGTACGTCCAGTAAGCGCCATTGCAGAGAGGTGTAAGAAGGGGCACGGCCTGCACCACCTCTCTGCAACGCAGAGCAGTGGCGCTTACTGGAAGCACCTGGTGGGCTAGTTGGCCCCCAGGGTCCCTCAGGATTGAAAGGGAATTATTTCCCCAACTTAAAACGCGCCACAGGTCGTGTTTGCACACGACACCTCAGGCCCTGTCCCGTCCCTTCACCACTGTGTAAACGCGCCCTGTGGCCGTTCTAAGTTGAGAGATTTAGTCCCCTTGAATCCTAAGGGCCCCTAGGGTCAAACTAGCCCACTAGGTACCTCCAGTAAGTGCCACAGAGCTGCGTTGCATAGAGGTGTAAAAAGGGGCGTGGCCTCAGAACACCTGTCTGGCGCATACTGGAGATACCTGTTGGGCTAGTTGGCCCTCAGGGATCCTCAGTATTGAAGGGGAATTAATTCCCCAACTTACAACTGGCCAGGGGGCGCGTTTGCAGAGTGCTGCAAGGAGGGGGCGTGGCCTCCGGCGCGATGCCGGTATTTTATTTATTTTATTTTTTTAAGAAGGAGGGCTGTGTGGCCCCCCTTCTTTTTCTAATTTACTGGCCCTGGGGACCCCATCCCCCAGGGCCTGCACCCTAATTTTTTTTGTTGAAAAAAATAAATTTGGCCCTCCCAAAGCCTTAATCGGCCCCGGGGACCCCAACCCCCGGGTCATGGTATTTTTAAAAAAAAATTCTTTAGGAGGGGGCTGCGTTGCCCCCCTCCTCAGGCCACTTATGGCCCCAGGGAACCCATCCCCCGGGGCCGGCCTTTGTTTTTTATTATTTAAAAAAAAAAATATATTTATAGAAACACCTAGGACATGCTGGACAAACCGTATGTACCTATCACCATGACGATTTGCGTGATATTCATTAAAAGGCGACTATGCATAGAATGAATCCACATGGAATGTATTTACACTGCTAGTGAAGCTCTGACATGTCTGACGCCCTACCGTGCCTAATCCCGGCGCCCCCGCCGGTGGGTACTCTCCAAGTAGACACCCTTGTCGTTTATTTATACAAACATGGGTAGCTATTTATGGGCACATTTAATATATACGCACACCAAGCCATTCAAAGGGGATTCGACAAAAATTCGACCAAACTATGCAAGAAACCGCCCTCACGGTTAATAAAACACACATCCACCGCCGGATGTGTAATACTTTTTATTTTACTATCTGGAAAGGAGACGAACCTCACTTGAGAGTCACAGCATGCTCCTGGCTGAGCCCAATGCTGTGTTACACCCACCAGTGCCCGCCGAGTGCCTCTCACCTCTGTGTTGTATTCCACCAGCTAGTGCGTATGCAATGACACTCTCTAGCCCATGTGCACTGTAACACCACCCCGTGAATATGTCATGCCACACTTGCCTTTGCACGGGTTATATTGCCCCATCTAACGTGCCTTCCTCGATGCCTATGTTATAACGCACAGCGCTATGCCATACATATTACAATCTGGGATCCATATCTTTGTCACAGTGCATATGCAACGTTACACTCCCCAGCACATATTTTATATTACAACTTTAGAGACTAGTTAGGTTACACAACACTGCCCTGTGCATATTACACTCCAAGGCGCATATCGCATAGCACGCGCTAGTGCCTGTGCTATCTCGCTCTCTCCAATGAATCTGTCATTGCGCACAATGTATTGCATATTATATTTCACGCCCCGGTTCATCTTATATCACACTTTTTGGTGCATAGTTTATACCATATACTATATCTAGTTTTCATTTTCAATCGTGCTCTCAGGACTATGTTCTATATAACACTGCTTCCACCTACCCTTTTCACGGGCATTACATTTTGCGATGGGGGGTGGAGGGTCAGGGGGTGTTTCTGCCAAGTGAGCCCGGAGTCACAGTCACAAACGTCCTCTTCTTCCTGAATAAAAGTGAGATTATGCTGCATACTTGTTCATATTTTAAGTAGTTCGCACAGACACACATTTTAAAAACAATAAAGTCCCTAATACCCACTTTCTCTGAACAGTTGCTGCCCCATCCACCTCCTCTCTCTGTTGTCTGAATCCATGGACTAGCCTCCTCCCTCCTGCCATGCATGGTCTGATGTGCTGCCACTGCCCTCCATTTAGCATGAAGTACCAGTCCACTCCTCCTGCCCTCCATTGCCCAATTCTATGACCCATCATTGGCCTCCTGCTTAGCCTCTGTGCTTAGCTTGCTGCCCCTATTCTCCTTCCCCCTGCCCTCCGATGTCTTTGTGCATGCTCCTGCTCCATCCTTTTTGCCCACAATGTTCCGTGGACCTGCCACTCCTATCTACTCTGAGTGTTCTGTTGAGCTGCCACTCCCCTCCCACCTGCCTAGCATTGTCAGATGACTGTAACCTGTCCCTGCCACCTCCACCCTGCCTGTCCACATGCCATGCCCCTATCCCCTTCCTCCTGTCCTCCATGGTCCATTTTACTGCCACACCCTTCTGCCCTCCCTGGTCTGTTGTGCTGCAACTGCTCCTCCTGCCTGCCCCGCGCGGTCTGTTGTGAGGCCCCTTCCTCTGAACTCTCTTGTCTGTGCCCAAGTCCTGACCCTCCCTTCTATCCTCCATGGTCCTTTGTGCATGCCCCTGCACCCTCCTTCTTGCCCATCATAGCCATTGTGCTGCCACTAACCCTCCCGCTTGCCATGCATGGTCTTCTGTGCTGCCATGGCCCCTCCCACCTTCCCTGTGTTGTCAGCTAGCTGCCCCTGACCCCCTCCCACCTTCCCTCCATGGTCTGTGTGTATACCATCATAGTCTCATTGTTGCTCTCCATGGTGTGTCTTGTTTCTAGTGCCCATCCTGCCTGACCTCCATGGTCATCTTGCTGCTCCTGCCCCCTTGCCCCCAGCCCTCTGTTTCCATGTGCAGACCCCTATTCCCTCCCTCCTGGCTTGTCTGTTCCATTGTAATGCCCCTGATCCGTCCCTCCTGCCCTTTATGGTCTGTTATGCTGCAGCTTTCTCTCCTGTCTGTCCATTATGGTCAGCTAGCTACCATTGCCTCTTTCCCCTCTGTTCTCTTTTGTCCATGTGTATGGTCCTGTCCCCTCCCTATTGCTTTCTATGGATTGTTTTACTGCACTCCCATCCCGCATGCGCTGTGTGGTGTATTGTGCTGCTGCAAACAATGATGCATGCCCTGTAGGGTCAGTTTGGTGCACCTCTCCATGTCCCTCCTGTCCTCTGTTATCCGAGTCCATGTCCCTATCCCAATTCCTCCTGCCTACCATGATCCAATGTACCATACTTGCGAACATTTTGAACATGGTAAGAGGGAGATTTTGAGAAAAAAAACTGGGGTATTGATTTTCCCCTTTGAGTTACATTGAAAAAGAGGAGACAGGAGACAGATCAAATAAAGCCCATTTGAGCTTAAAAACATTGGACGTTTCCTGGCTGAAACGGGTCTGTTGGCATGTATGGTTGTACTACCACTGCCTCTTCCTTCTGCCCACATTGGTTTATTATATTGCCACAGCCTCTCTTGCCAGTCCTGTATTGTTAGTTTGCTGCCCCCTTTCCACTGCCCTCCATAGTCTGTTGTGCTGCCACTGCCCTTCCTGCCTGCCCAGTGTGGTCAAATTGTTGCCTCTGCACTCTCCTACCTGCCTTCAATTTTCAGAGTCCGTGCCCCTGGCCTCTGCCTCTCAACAGTATCCCAATTAACAACTAGATTGCTAACATTCTATATTTATTACAAAAGTGTGGAACACCTGACGTCATCTTGATGTAATCAAAACTGTAATACCTAGAGTATTTCCTTTAGAAATTACATATATGAGAGGGTCTTATTTGCATCAAAATTTTGGTTAGTGCTCTAAAAAACTAAAATGAGGACATATTTTCTGAGTTTTCAAATAGCGACAAAGAACTTTTAAATTATTTGTATTCTTTATGTTTTTTTATCCAGTTGACCACTTGATTCAATGTTGCACCTAGGGGAGAGGATGTGGTGTTACTTCCAGAGCTGCAGACTTTGCAACTGGGGAACCAGGTTGGAGTTTCTGCTTCAGCTCAACATTCTGTGATTGTGGTCAAATCACTTAATCTCCCCATGTCTACAACCAAAATGAATTTGATCTTGTGTGATGTAACCAATGCTCATGTAAAGCACTCCAATACCTGACAAGTCTGCACTATATAAAACTGCAAATACACAAAAAATAAGTGTTTTGCACACTTCTGTCATTGGGCTACATGTGGGCTACATCTGGGTGATATTTGTGCTGCATTTGGGCTGGATTTATTTGTTATGAAGTTTCCTAATGTCCTCATTTACTGCAGTCTCCTCAGTAGGAAATGCTTTCAGTTTTTTTACTTTGATTCCATCAAGAAGGTATTCAGATATGTCACACATTTGCCTTAAATTCTGAATGTTAGCACTCTAGTTGCTCTTTAGATCACTGTAGTAAAGCTACTGCTCACCACGGAAGTCTGCTGCTGGTATTAAAAGTGCATGTTTCAGTCTGCATATCAGAATTTTTTTATGAAATAGAAGAGGATTTGAGAAGTCACTCAAAATGTGACCTAATTTTTCTTTCTTCAGCACTAATCATAATTTCTATGGCAAAATGAACCCCCTCATTGTGTACCTTTTTTAATTAAACGTTTTAAGTGTTACCAGTTTATTCCAATCAAGAAGGCATGAGGTGTGCCATACTTTTGTCATAAGTAAGACAGTAAGCGCTCTAGTTGTTCTTAAGAACACTCTGGGACATTCTGTCATTGGGCTATACTTGGGCTACATCTGGGTGATATTTGGGCTACATTTGGGCTCTTTTGTCTCTGGTGGCCATCTTGGGAGATTTATTTGTTATGAAGTTTCCTAATTTCCTCATTTCCTGCAGTCTCCTCAGTGGGAATACTTTCAGTTTTTTATTTTGGTTCCATCAAGAAGGCATTCAGATGTGTCACACATTTGCCATAAATTCTGAATGTTAGCACTCTAGTTGCTCATTAGATCACTGTAGTAAAACGACTGCTCCCCAGGGAAGTCTGCTGCTGGTATTGAAAGTGCATGTTTCAGTCTGCATGTCAGAATTTGTTCATGAAATAGAAGAGGATTTGAGAAGTCAAAATGTGCCCTAATTTTTCTTTCTGCAGAACTAATCATAATTTCTATGGCAAAATGAACCCCCTCATTTTGTTCCTTTGTAAATTAAATGTTTTAAGTGTTACCACTTTATTCCAATCCAGATGGCTTGAGGTGTGCCATACTTTTTTCATAAGTAAGACTGTTAGCGCTCTAGTTGTTCGTTAGAGCACTCTGGGACATTCTGTCATTGGGCTATACTTGGGCTACATCTGGGTGATATTTGGGCTACATTTGGGCTCTTTTGTCTCTGGTGGCCATTTTGGGAGACTTATTTGTTATGATGTTTCCTAATTTCCTCATTTACTACAGTCTCCTCAGTAGGAAATACTTTCAGTTTTTTACTTTGATTCCATCAAGAAGGCATTCAGATGTGTCACACATTTGCCATAAATTCAGAATGTTAGCACTCTAGTTGCTTATTAGATCACTGTAGTAAAGCTACTGCTCACCAGGTAAGTCTGCTGCTGGTATTGAAAGTGCATGTTTCAGTCTGCTTGTCAGAATGTTTTAATGAAATAGAAGAGGATTTGAGAAGTCACTCAAAATGTGCCCTATTTTTTCTTTCTGCAGCACTAATCATACTTTCTATGGCAAAATGAACCCTTCATTTTGTTCCTTTTTAAATTAAGTGTTTTAAGAGTTCCCACTTTATTCCAACCAAGAGGCTTCAGGTGTGCCATACATTTGTCATAAGTAGGACTGTTAGCGCTCTAGTTGTTCTTTAGAACACTCTGGGAAGCTGCAGTAGAACAGAAAGGAATCAACTGACAGTCTCTGCCCTTGTTGGATGTACATGTTTTACTAAGAATGTCAGACTTCATTCTCACATGACTGAGAAAGATAATGTGAATTTACAGAAAATATGCTCTCAGTTTAGCTTATAGATCACCTTCCAAACCTCTGTGGGAAAAGCATGAGAAAATAGTTTTCTCTCAAACATGATTCATGATATCACAGCAGAAGGCTTTTTCACATGGTAAAATCACCTTAGAACACACCACAATTCCTAAAATGAGTATGGTACCATCAACAAATGATTTATAATGTAACTAAAGTCTTAAAACCTTCTAGTATCTGCAGTGCTTTTTAATTAGGTGTATCATGTATATTGGTCCCAAGATGGCTGCCAACACTTCTTGGATGAAGTGCTGACAGCCAATCAGATCTCACGATGAGATGTGTGGTTAGGCTCCGCCCAGATATATATGTGATTTTACTTTTGATTTTCTCAGGAACTACTGAACGGATTTACACCATTTAAGCAAAAGGCATGAGTCTGAACTGAGGACTACCTCTTTGCCAAATTTGGTGTAATTCCGTTCAGCACTTCGGGCTGTAGCTGCGTCAACAGGTCCTATGGGAAAATGCATGGGGAAAATGCGTTTTGGGACCCCCCTATTTTCTCGCCCCCCGCTTGACGAATCACCATGACATTTTCAGGATAGGAGCGGACCAGAGCTGGCCAAAAGTTGGGAAAATTTCACGAAGATTCATCAATCGACACCAACGTTATTCTAAATAGAATGTTGCGGATTTCCTATGGAAAATAGGTCCTAACTATAACTACCTACTGGCGACTGCCCCAGTAACAAAGTTCAATGTAGTACACTCTCAGGATAAGAGGCAGGTCACCAGTCTAGTTAATCCAAGTTTTAATACACAACGCGTTTTGACTGTGAAACAGTGTTGGCATTTTGAATTGTAATCTCTGATGAAATGGCTGGACTTAATTGTCATTTGTTCGCTATTACGCTATTATGGAAGTATACTCTGACCCGGAGCACCGTTATAGTGGATAGCGGTATAACAGTATGACAGTTAAGGCATGGTTTAGGCTAATGCATCTCATTTCAAAGGATGAACTGTACTGATACAACCTAATTGGGACTTGATTGTTGTACACATAATGATTATGTTCTACATGCAGTTTTCGGATGTTGTTATTATTTATATATTATCTGTGTACTTAATTCGGGGATTCTGCCCATTAATGTTCCAGGAATGACAATTTACCTTTACATCATGGCCGCCACAGAAAGAGATTTTGTCCTCTTTTCATTTTTATGACTTGTATTCATGCAAAACTTTATTAGCTACCTTTTCCCATGTGTTCTTTTCACGTGATCAAGACTGTTTCACAGTTGAAACACGTTGTGGATTAAAACTTGGATTAACTAGACTGGTGTCCTGCCTCTTATCCTGAGAGCGTACTACATTGAACTTTGTTACTTTGGGATACTATTGCCGGCACGTTCTGCCGGCGTGTACGCCACCCTTCTCGGGTCCCAGCACTTCAGAAGGAGCTATTTTGTTTTGGATATATATATATATATATACCGAAATCCTTTCAACAACAGCCCCCTCTATCCAAGGGCGTAGACAAGAGGCAGCACAGCCAGGCAGCAGCAGGTAGTGCGTAGTCCTTTTATTTCATTTTCTTAGTCCACCAACAGTGCAACAAGGGACCTACGCGTTTCAGCCGGAGCCTTCAACTGGGTCTAATGTATGTGTGTCAAGACAAACTATTCAAAGGGACATTTCCCTCCAAAATAACCTCCACAGTTTAAAGGGGCACACACAGATATTTAACATTTAAAACATTATGACACATTGCACAGATAGGGAAAATAGGCAAAATTCAAAAGGTGTTTTCAATGAATATTTCTTTAAATTATTCTCCATACTCCACCACATTAGTTAATATAAATTTAGGAAGCATACTGTAATTTTCCGATATAATGTTGAAATCTCTAGTTACGGTAAAGTACCTGTATGTAATGTGGTTGTATTAAAATAATGATCTCATCTACAGTCACTGACTTTCTAGTTTTAACAGGTGGAGAACTAAAATTTCAAAAATCATTTTTGGGAAAAAGGAGAAGAAAAAACAGCCAATATTCAATATTCAAACAATGAGAGGATTTGAGTGGTTGTCCAAACTATCATGAGTATGGGCCATTACTGTCATACAGGGTCATAAGAGTATGATTTGAGTTTTTATAAGGTGCTATCTAGTGTCACGGAAAGTGCAAATCAGTGCACGAGAAGAGTGCATTCAATTGTAAAATTCATAATAGTATATAAATCCAAAAACCACAATGCCGTATGTTGTCCTCACTATTCAGATATTTCCTGAAAGTCCAAAGCCCATCTTGTCCTAAATATGATCTGGCTGCCCATTTAGAAACTCAGTTCCATACTAATGTCAGTAAGCATTGTTAGCATATATGTATATGAATATCTGAATAAATAAGTGAAGGTGCAATGTGCTGTAAACTTAATCACGACCGGATCACATTGTTTAAGCTTATTTTTGACTAGATCACATGCTTTATGTCTATGAACAGTACTATGATATTAAAGTGTTATGTGCTGTAAACTTACCTATAATTAAATTTGTATGTTAAAGATTAGTTTCATAGCGAGTATATATTACAGCTATGAGACATACAT
Source organism: Triturus cristatus (assembly GCF_964204655.1). Lineage (NCBI taxonomy): Eukaryota > Metazoa > Chordata > Amphibia > Caudata > Salamandridae > Triturus > Triturus cristatus. The sequence continues at coordinate 911,299,860 of NC_140588.1, forward strand.
TGTGAGTTTTATATTTCTGTTCATACATAAATAATGATTAGAAAATTATCATTGTGATGTTAGGTCTATAAAGTGCCAAGTGCTATAAACTGTAAGATAATAAAAAACTGATTTTTCAGCTGGGGATCCCGAAAAATTATTTTTGTTTAAAAACATTCTTTAAAAAACAAAATTCTTAAATGCCACAGCAATAACACTTGGCCTCATTAAAAGACCCAGATTGTCAAGCTTTAAAGTGCTAGTCAACAATCAACCAAATAAAGAGGCTCATATTGTAAGTCTAGTCTTCGCTAAAAAAAAGTGACCTGATTTCCACAGACTATATGGAGTATGACTTCTTTAAGAATCACAACATAGGATGTATCATAACTGTTCACAGTTCAATGTTCTACGTTATGTTTACATATATATAGCACTCATGTTTAAAACAGTCACGGACCTGGGACATAGGAATAGCACACTAAAAAACGTCCATAATTCCATAGGTAAGAAACAACTACTGAGTCTCAATCAGTTAGCACCTAGATACATTTTGGTGTCTTCCTTTCTTCAAGTAGCCATGTTTTCTACTTGTGATGAAATTTAGGCTATACATGGAGATCAAAAAGATACTGGAAGACTCGTAACTACCCCACATTGTCAGATGTGAATGTATAGCTTAGTGTCACTATTCAGCCCATTGGGGGTTTCTGTGCCTAGTAGGAGAATCTTTTTGGATTCTTCATGACGTAGGTTTAATGCCGTATTTCCACCACGTGGCTTCTTCTGTACATGTTTGATGCCATAATATCTCATGTTTTCTGTTTTTCTATCATGTCTCTCCCATATATGCTTTGCCATGGCATATTGGTAATCTTTGTTCGCAATTGTCCTCAGATGTTGCAATATACGGAGCTTGAGTTTATTGACGGTACTACCTACGTATTTAATGTTGCATTGGCATTCCAAAACGTATACAACTGATTCAGTTTCACAGGTAATTTTCTTCTGTAATTTGTTAGTTGTATCATACAATGTGTGTGTACCATACAATGTGTGTGTAACATGAAACATAATCCAATATACAAGACACTCAACATTGAACAATAAACACAAAAAAATAACTAAATTGGGCATCCGTTTATACCTCTTTAGAATGCTCAAACATATATCCTTGTTTCTTGGATGTAGGTATGTGAAACTTTAGGCGGGACACCTATTCTTATCCTCGACGTTTCGACCCTTACAAACTTGTCTTCATCAGGACTAGGGAAATTCAAATCAGCCTGGTCACAGTGGAGTCTGTTGTTAATTCCTTTTGGGAGTGGCTTATGTTTTTCTGACCAATGCTATTTCACAGTATATGACAACAATTGGTTCTGTAGGGAATTATGCAATTTCTTTTAAAGTGAAATATTTGTATCCTTATAAACTAGGAAATGCCAGTCAAGGATTAGGATATTTGAGACTTCAAGCAATGATTTTTAAGAAACGATTTATTACATATCTGCAAGTAAAAGAATTGAATATTAAAATATTTTGCTCTTTTTGTCATATATGCTTTTTACTATTGTGCTTGGTTAGTATTGGTCTTTGACTTATTGTTGTCTTGTATGTTTGTAGGTTTTTGATATGTGGAAGGATGTCTGTTGAATAAATGTGGTGAGAGTGGTATGAGTGACAAATCTGAGTATCTATCAGTGGGGGGCCTCCACGGTGCCTAAATGTATGGTATCCTTAAGACCATAATGTATAGACCTTTAGAATGTCTTGTATGTTGATATGTATAGATATATGTATATTTATATGGTAACGATTACAATAAACAATATATATTTTTGATAAATCTTTGGATGATGACATTGATCATTTTCTATATGCTTGATTAACTAAATTAACTAAGCGGAACATATATTCATATACACTAGGACTCCGAGATGACTTGGTAGGCATCCTTGTAAGATACTCTGCCAACTGAACCCCTTCGGCAGTCTTGTACGTGTTTTTGCCGATGCAATGCTTATGACCTCACATATTACTTCATCATGACGTGTTAAATGGCATAATTAACTATAACATCATTTAAACCTTTGATTTTTTTTACATAAACTAAGATCTGATACCATACCAGATTATAGGATCACTTTAACCCTTGTTTTTCAGTGAATTTCTATGTTTTTTTCATCATATTCAAAGTTGAACATTTAGACAACCCTCTTAGGGAAGCCTGTTGCCAACCCTGTAGAGAGCAGCCAACCCCCCGGTGAGCGGCCAACCACTACTGTCTTGTGCAGCAGAGGGTGGCTGCAGGGCCCAGTTATCGAGCTAGGCCATGCCCCCATTTCCTCCATGAGCGGCTAAATCCTGCCGTGAATAGTGAGAGCGGTCAGCCCCTGCCATCAATCCTTGCTGAGCATGACCTTTGGCTGTGTGCAGTGGGGATTTGCCCAGGGCCTAGCCTATGCCCAACATGCCACAGAGCAGGTAACCCTCACTGAGCATGGCTTTCATCCACATGTTGTAGGTGTTGGTCGCAGGACTTGGCCTGCAGCTATGCCCTACACCCATCACCCTCGGGAACATCCAACCCCTCTGCGTGTGGATGAAATGGTCGACAGGAGAAATAGCTCCCATGATGAAACAGGACAGAGAATACTTTGAATGTTAATATGTAGAGTTAGACATATATAGCAGATGTGAAATTAAGAATGTTACATCTATACTTCATGCTATAGTGTTAGTTGGCATTTTTCAGTTTATATTTATATAAATAATGTGGTAAAAAACATTCAACTAAAACAATAAATATATCTAAAAGAAGATATGATACTATATATGGTGGAAAAGGACTATAAAATACAACCTTATGCTATAGGTTAAAAGAAAAGAGGTTAGGGTACCTATTCATTATTAGTTATTTATATAATTTTAGGATTCAGGAATGGAAGAAAGAAAAGAAAAAGAAGAAAAAAGGAAAAGAAAAGGAATCGAAGAGGAGAAGGGAGGGAAAGGGGTAATCAAATAGTTACTAGGGTAAAGATGAGTGTGCATATAAGAAAGTAGTAAAAGGTAACAAAAAGTAAATCAGACTTGATATTTTGAGATAACAATGAAGCTGAAAAAGTAGTTTGTCACAAATAAGATTCCACCATGTTAGCATACATATTTTAGAGTTATCTTTCCAGCAAGTAAGAATAACTTTAAGTGCAAGAGCAATAAAAAGGTTAAGTAGTTTCAACTTTGCCGAAGTATGTAAAAAATCAACAGACATGGATCCAAGAAAAACATTTGGACTTGATAATGGAATATAACAGTGAAATATCATAGAACATTTAGACAAAATGGATTTCCAAAACTTAAAAACATTAGGGAAATGGTATATCAAATGAAGTAATGTACCAGTAGAGGAAAGACATGATCAACAGAGAGGAGAGGAGGAGGGGTTGATTTTATGTATAAAGACGGGTGTCCGAACTACTCTATTATATAAGAAAAATAGTAATTGAGTGATATTGTCAGCTCCAGAAGTGCCATAGTTTGCCCCATTTTTGAGTTGAAAAGGCTATTGAGAGGTCTAGTTCCCAAACTAGTCCAATTGGGGATTTTGGTCTTTCAGAATTAGGAGTAGATAAATGTTTATATATAAAAGAAGCTTTAGGATTAGAATCAGGAGAAATATTTTACAAAGGAGTCAAAGGAATAAGTAGAAAAACGTTGGCAGGATAATCTTTAGTTGATAAAAACTATCGAAGTTCCTGTGATAATTGGGAATAAAGAGATAAGCAAGAGGAGGGTAAGTCATAACATCCTTGTATTGTGTTAAAGGGTTTAAAGGAGTTGTGAGATACACGTTGGTGGACATATAGAATAATCTTTTCTTTCCAGTGTTTGAAGTAGCAGGATTTAGGACGAAACAATACATTTATTATACCAAATAGAGGAGGCAAGAAAAACTTGATAAAAATTAGAACTATATGTAAAAAGTGAACTTATCAAGTGTTGGGAATATTTTTATATAGGATGTTTGGAAATAAAAGTGCAACTGGACATAAAACAAATGTCATAAAAGAGAAGTTGTGTAATAATGAACGTTCAAAATTAATCCAACTGGGTATCGATACATCATGATTTTGATGGTATCAACTCTACGCCACCAGGGTAAATGGAGGGGAGACCAGGAAGAAAGAGAGTTTTGAATCTTAATTTTTATTGCACTATAATTGTAGGTAAGAGTTTGAGGGATGGTAGGAAAAAAACAGACACCTATGTGCTTAATTTTAGATGGTGTCAGAAAACATGAATTGGGAACATATGGAATTTAAGGGCAAAACCTCAGTTTTAGAGAAATTCAATTTATAGCCAGATATTTTGGAATATAGATCAATTTTTTGTAAGAGAGAAGGTAGGGAGGTGAAGGGTTTTGGAAGGTAGATCAGAATGTCGTCTGCATAAGCAGATAGTTTAATTTCATTGGAATTGTGTTAGAAGCCAGTTATCAAAGAATTATGATGAATGCGCTCAAGAAAGGGTTCGAGACATAAAAGAAATAAAAGAGGAGAGAGGAGACAACCTTGCCTGGTACCTCTGTGTAATTTAAAATAAGGGGATAAAAAACCGTTGACAGAGACACAAGCACGTGGTTCTGAATACAGTAGCACGATGAACAAAATAAATTTGGGGCCAAAACCAAACCAGTGAAGTGTTTTGAACATGAATTGACAATTTATACGATCAAATGCTTTTTCAGCATCAAGGGATAAGGCAGCCAGATGATCAGGGTATCCTCTTCCCAGAACCAGAATATTAGTGAACATTCTAACATTATCAGATATGAGCCTACCCTTAATGAATCCAGATTGGTCAGATTTAATAAGTATGAGTATAACATCATCTAGCCTAGGAGCAAGGATTTTTACAAAAATTTTGCAGTCATAGTTAATTAATGAGATTGGGCGATGGTTTTGACAAAGGGAATGATCTTTACCAGGTTTGGGGATAATACAATGAGAGCATCAAGGAAGGAGCCATTAGGTTTAGAATTCAATAGAAAAGAGGTGAAAAGCTCAAGTAAGTGTGGTGCAAAAATAGATGAAAAAGAAGAGATAAATTCAATAGAGAAACCATTGGGACCAGGAGCCTTAGCTCTCTTTAAAGATTTGATTGCATCTAGAATCTCCTAGAGAGTTATATCTTTTTCCAGGAGGTCCATAGCATCTGGTATAGAGAGGGGAGAGGGGAGACAATCAAAGAACGGCTGAGTGTCATTATCAGGAACGTGTGTGTCTTCAGTGTATAATGAGTGATAGTAGGTCTGGAACGCATTGACAATTTATGAGTCAGAATGTAGTAAATCATTAGTGAGGACATTACGAATAGGTCCAATGGTTTTCCTTTCCGATTTGACTTTTAAATAATTGGCCAACATTCCACCCGCTTTGTTCTGACCCTCATGATATTTGGATTTTATTTTAAGCAGAATGTTACAAGCATCAGTTGTAGCTAATTAGTTTAAATCAGATTTAGTCTTGAAGAGATCCCGGAGGTTAACAGGGGATTTAGAAGTATAGTAAGAGTGTTCAAGAGTCTTAATATGTTTGAGGGTGGAAAGGTATTGGAAATTTAATAACTTTTTCTTTCTGGCATTATAGGGGATGGTAAAGGCTCTAAGAGAGGCTTTAAAAGCATCCCAGTTATTGTAAACAGAGGTATCACTTGATTTGTTAAGCTGAAAAAATTCTCTTATAAAGGAGGTGTAGTGAAGGCAGCGATTTAGACACGTACATTGCTATGTTAGCATAAGCGCGTTAGATGTTAGAAAGCCATCTTGCCACTTTTTGCTGCTTTTGCACACGACACTGCAGATACATGTTATTATTTGAAAACTGCTTGGGGCGCCATGTTGCATCTTTCATGGACATGAATTGTTGTTTCGCAGTGAGATTAAAGGGAAGGAATAAAGATGATGTATTCATGTAGTGCCAGGGGACTTTCCCAGCTTTTAACGTTTGCAAGTCCATGCAAACTGCATTATAGAACGTAATTGATTTTGACCATGATACAAAACAGACATATCATCCTGCACAATATCAACAACAGATGAAACAATATTATCTAATGTGTAAATTCTGGAAGAAAGGGTGTTAATGCTATTATCGACAACAGCCAGGACTTTTTCCAAATTGGCCTGATCAATTTTTCTCAATCTGGAAGCCGCTTCAATTTGAGATAATTTCCAAACTTCGTTATAAACAGCATACACCCATCTTTTGGACCTGCCACCAACAGGACCCCTAACAAAATCATTCAACATACTCGTTACTGCATATTGAAAAGTTAGAACCTTTGTGTCCGAATTTAACTCCGCTGTGTGGCTTATCCACGGGTTAATCACATTGCCATTTCCTTTATTTAAATTCAGTTCATGCATGAAACATTATGCCCTAGGCAGATATGAACCGTTGGGTACTGCTTTCCTGCATGAAGTTTGGTCACTCCCAGTTACGTACAGGTGCATGCGAGATGGTAAAGAGGTCTATTTGAAAGATGAGGAATGCACGTCCACACCTGATCACTCTGTAGTCTGTAAGCACATTCAATTGCATGGCGCGTGCAATGTGCAAGCGCCTAATTTAGCATGCGTCCTGAAAGGGATTCCAGTGCCAGCTATTACACCCTCTTTCACGTTGCTAGCTAACGGTAGTTATTTGCTTTTAAATAACGAATCTTGCTGCGGGATGCTAGTGGGAATTCCCTACATTGTGACTGTAGCACAGAGAGTTGTCTGCTGTAAAAATGTCCTATTCCCACCCCCGCATGGGTGGCTGGATGTATCCATCTGGCCTTCCATTCCAACCTTGAAAGCAGAGTTCAACAAGATGAGCAGAATAAGGGCTCTATTGTCGCTTTGACTTCGTTCCGTGAAACATTTGTCCTTCACGTAGCAAACACCCGCACAGAGGTGCATGCGCTTTTAAATACTGACCACCCACTGCATTTCGGTGCCCTGATTCAAACTATATTTAATGCCTCGTCAACAACTGGCTTGGTACATTTTTTCAAAATTGTGGGCTCCGGCCTCGTGACCTCCTTCCAAACTATTTTTGGTGTGATACCGGCATTTTTTCATTCTATTTTTTCCAGCGTCTTTGGCAGTCTCCCGTTGATTCTCACCCTCGCAGCTGGGGTGCTGTTGTTGGTCTGCTTACTGCGCAATGGCTGCACCATTTGCGTCTCATGACAGCCTGTCTCGGCTGATCCATCTTCGTAACCGGATGCTTGAATATTATGGAACATTACCACTGGCAACCCTGAGCATAGCCTATGGATTGTCCTTCCGGTTTTCCTACTTTACATGCGTACAACCTGTTTTTCATTGCCTAGATTGTCCGTTCGAATGGGCTCTGGATTTGTGCTTGTCAAACTCGGTGTCTCCTGCCCCGGATTATGATCGACTAATGAGTCCCTTAGTGTCTCATGAGTTGGACTGTTCTGGTGTCAGGATTATGGCCTGTGGAGCGGCACATGGAGTCCTAGGGAATTGGGACATTGGTATGGCTGCATATGACTTCCTGGTGAGAAGTTACCTTGAAGAACACACCAGTTGTCCTCTGATTATGCTAGAGGCCCCAGTTGTCGAAGAACATGTATGTTCATTTACCTTGCTAGACTGGATGGCGGACACTTTTACAGAACATTCCAATGACTTCCTCTTAGAAGCTGTCACTACTTACTGTGCTTATACGTTGATGGATTAAATTGTCCGTCACAAACATTTTTTTCTTTTTTTTTTGATTCGACATTCGGGCTCGCTGAGCCTTGCCGTTGATTTTTCCATTCACATTTTTTCCTATTATCGTTTTTTTCTTCGAACCTTCACTGCCCTTTATATGGTTTTCCAATTTGTGCACTTAGTTCCGTTCTATCGAACTTGAACTCTGCGTTCCTTGATTGTATCCCTATTGGTTCGTGGTCCGATCAAGGGGGGGTGTAGTGAAGACAGTGATTTAGACACATACATTGCTATATTAGCATAAGCGCGTTAGATGTTAGAAAGCCATCTTGCCACTTTTTGCTGCTTATGCACACGACACTGCAGATACATGTTATTATTTGAAAACTGCTTGCTCGCCTTTTCTTCACATGAGAACTGTCTGTTGTTCACATCCCTAGACGTGCACTGCGACCTTGGTCTGAACATTGTGGGAAGAAACAGTCTGGGTCACCAGACAATGCATGTTTTTGAGTTCAGGTTGATCAGCCCACTCTCTAGCCATAACACGCACACAGCTGCAAATACCTGAAAGTCGAGAGCCTTTAATATTGCAGTTTGCATGCTTTACACACACATTCTGGAGAAGAACCTTTCCAGGCGCAGAGCAAAGCTGATCCTGTGATGTGATTCACCTAAGCTGATCTTTACGGTATGGGTTCCCCATTCAAACCTAGAGACCATCAATTAGTCTAATAATACTAGCGTACTAGCGAATGGAAGGTGGCTGTATTCCACTGTCATTTATAATATGATTTCTCCTTTAATTTTTTATGGTATTGTAACAATGCTGATGGTTTTAATTTTAATCATTTGTCTGCTTATGTTAGCCAAAGTACTGCATCTTAGGACACGCAGTTTATAAAATAAACATTTTAAACTCTACCGTGTCTCTGTTTACTCTTGTTGTGGACTGATATGAGAATAATAACGAACAGGTATTTCTGATTCCCACCATTCCTGAGAGTACTCTAAGTCGCTTGTTCTGGGTTGTCTATACATTGGGAGCTCCGATAGAATACGGATAACGAATGGGACACTGATGCTGGTCGGATAGGGGTTCTAGGTTCTGAGGTGAGTTTTTTGGTACACCACAATTCACTGAGGTCCTGGTTTCCTGCGCATAGTTCTGTGCATGAGCAGAATCCCTGCAACAGAGGTAGCATCTAACATATAAGATTGGGTGAATACTAAGGAGTTGTTAAATCTCCATATAGCATGTTTGGGGGTAGCAAGGGATAAATCAAAAGAGACAGAAACAGGGGCTTGATCAGAAATAAAAATGGAGCCAATCTCAGAATATTGGAGAGAAGGGAGTAAGGGTCTTGAAATCAAAATGTAATCAATGCAAGACATGGTGTGGTGAACATTTGAAAAGAATGTGAACTCATGTTTATCAGGATTACTAGTTTTCCATGCATTATAGAGTGGACGAGAGGCAACAGCAGTTTGAAATGCTTTATGTGATTTATCTGGTTTAAATTTACAATTTGATTTCCTATCAGAATACGCGTCTAACCAATTGTTGAAATCCTAAGTAACAATAATATTGGGGTTAGTAATTGAAGATAATTTTAGCTTCATAGATTTAACAGGTCCATAAATGTTTAAAAAAGTGACTTGTTTATTATAAACCGTAGCATTAAGTATTACCCATCGTCCACTCGTATCATTTTCAGTTGATACAATTTGTATTTTCAGAGATTTATGACATAGGATGGCAACACCACCCTAACGGTTGACAGCTGGAGAGAAAACATTCCAAACCACCCATTGACGTTTGAGTTTGAGCAATTCAACATTATCACAGTGGGTTTCTTTCAAAAAGGCAATCTGACAATCAAGTTTCAATAAATGAGAAAGTATCTTTTGATGTTTAAAAGTATGACCCAGACCATGGATGTTCCACGATACAACATTAAACATGTTGATGATTAAAAAACGGATACAGGCACAATGATGATTAACTGCAAAGACAACAATGGAAATAAAAAGATACCGGTCGTCAAAGATCAGGTAACATGACAGAGTTAAAAAGAACATGAAGAAGTAAAACAAATAGGCACTCGTATAAATATAAAGACAGGAAAAGAGAAATAGGAGAAGAAGAGGGGAGTAAAAGGGAGGATATAAGGATAGGGAGAATGGAAAGAGAAGAAAGGAAAAATAGAAAAAAAGAGACTGATCAAGGACATAAAGCCAGATCTGAAGTAAAAAGAGAAGATAATTACTAGTATTAAGGGATATAGAAGTGAAGTAATATTTACATGTTACGCATATACAATCACGCAGAACACACACCTGAGATGCAAGCATATTACCCTTGTGTATGGAAATAGTAAGGAATAGTCCTGCATGCACAATAAGTACATAGGGCCTGATTTATATCTTGGTATGGATACACCATCATGACGGCATATCTATACCACCAAAACTGTGGTAATCCCGTCCAATTTAAATGCGGGCGGTCCTTTGATTTATTCACAGCAGAGACTTCTCCACCATGATTAAATCCCTATGCGGGCCTAACGGAGTAAGGGCTGTGAGATGCTGACCTCTAATTCGACCCACCTAATTTAGATGGGAGGAATTAGAGAACCATTTTTACAGTCATTGCCAGTAAACACTGGTTATAAGGGGCAGTGAAAACTAGAAAATGCTCCCATTGTCATAGGAGAAGACTCCCTTGGCAAGGAGAGCATAGTCTTTTAAAAAACACATTTTCAAAAAGAAAATCTCCCCAACTGCCAAATTATTAATCGGTCCTACAGTTTTGAATGAGGTGTTGTGGCTTTCAGCCATAAAATATTGGCATCTAAAACACTTGGCATTATATAAGGTACAGTTAGTTATCTATGGCTACATAGCACATTAATATGCAGAGAAAAGAACATGGCTTGTATCTGCATCCAATTTTTTTTTATTTGCAATGGAACCTCAATTCCTAGGCTATGAACAAGACACCAGAGTGCTCATAACAACAATCAAGGAGACCAATGTGAAAGTTGCTTTTTTTTTTTTTTAATGAAACAACAGTGATCCATGGCAAGAACTCTGAAGCTTGGTGTCTTGGGATCACAAATCTGCAGCCGCCTAGGTGTGTGACCCTGAAAAGGGACTCCCATTGTTTTTCATTTTCAAAAGAAGGTGCCTCGCTGGAGAGCAGACCCATTTTCCTTCTGCTGTTGTTGTGGCTCAAAGCGCTGCATTAGGGAGCTGTAGATAAACTGACCTCATTACTTCACACTTCGCATGGTTATATTTTTATGTCAAGCCTTAGCAGAGCATGTGCTGTCTTTGAGACATGCTGTATTCTTTGTATGCTTTGAATATGCCCAGCACTTTTCATTGGTTGTTTCGGCTGCCTTTCAAAATTGCTTTGGTTTTGTTGGTGAATAGTTTACATTTGTCCTGCCTTTTGGCTGTTTTGTTCCCACCCTGGAGACTGCCCCTGCTTCACGGATCCTTTCACTATTGGCCATATGTTTAGATTCTGGTACACTACTTTTTCTTTCTGATTTCCCCTCGCTGCTCGCTTGTTTATATTTCAAGTTTTTGAGACAGCTAAAGCTGTTTCCCAGTGATTTTATTTACCTGTTCCACTGCTGAGAGTCACCCTGCTTAAGCTTGCATCACGTTCATCACCTCATCCCTCTGTCCCGTTGCTACACAGCACTGCTGCTCCCCATAGCAGCGTGGCAACATCTAATAATAATACGCCTGGTCACATACGTTTTTCCAGTTCTTATTGGTTCAGGTAGTTAGTTAAAATTGTTGTGGCAGCAGGATCTTTCAGCCATTCCAATTGGCCCCAACAGAACATTTCTCTGTGGTTCTACCGTTCCGGTGCATGCAGACAGTCATCCCAAATGGTTGGATTTCTGAACACCCTTCCCATCACAGATCATGATGGCGTGTGAGGGCTGGCAAGCCTGCAGCAGTTCAGCCTCTATGGTGGAATGCCAGGTATTGTTTCAATTGGCTGGTGCGGAACAGAATCTTTTAAATGGCTAATTCAGCCACTGATTTAGTTATGCACTGTTGCACACACAGCAGATGGAAAGGAAAAATGAAATAAACGTGACCACTCATAGTAGTCAATCATTTGAACGAATCAAACGATGTGCAAGAAAGTGATCCCTAGCATTTGTTTTGGGGCCTCAAAGGTAGTGCTACCCCTGGCTCAGACAGAGGGCAGCAGGCTGTGGTCCCGTGGAAGGGTTGTTATGGAGTACTGCTTCTCCCCACAGCAGCGCAGCAGCATTGCCCCTGTACCCTACTGTCACGCTGGCTCGCGTGCATACACCCCCTCATCCATAGTTGATGCCTGCTTTGGACAGATGCTTCGGGGTCGGAGACTAAAGCATCTGCTAAGTTTATAGAGGAGAGAGGCAGCAGTATGGTGCAGCAGTAGGGTGTAGTAGGCATTTCACTTTCTTTTTCTGCTTACCACTGGGATTTGTTAGAGGGAGGGCAGGGGGGTATTAACCTGTCCTGCTCCTCCAGAGCCTCTTGTGAGTCCATTCCCTGCTCAAATCATTCAGCAGACACCTTGAGCTGATGCAGTCTCCAGTGTGCACGTCCCCGCAGTGCTTGGTATGTCCAGTTCTCTTAATTAAATTAGCTGTAATTATCTGTGTGTGTGTGTGTGTCAATGCAGCACTTTAAATCAAAGAAAACTACCAACCCAGGCTTAAGATAAAATGCCTACATGGATTCAGTGCTCCATCCCAAGGCATAATAAATGTGCCTCGGTGCTGTAATCCTTCAATTTCTGTAGTCCATAAAGTATATTTTTTGCAGTAGTTCTTTATAGTAGCAGTTTTTCATGCATGAATAACTATCAAGTTAAAAACATACATTTCAAAATCCGTCCACTGTGACAAATCAAGACAGAAATATGGTGAGTAATCCTGTGTATCCATTGCAAAAGTAATCGACAACTAACACTGGGGAAAATAGTAAATGTGGCAAAACATGGCCACCTCATATGTAGTGTATGCGTTCACCTCATAAAAACCACCTCTAGAATCTGTTTTCTTCATGCATTAATACCTGAATGTGGCATATGGCTTGAATTCCCCCACTGCACCACCTTTGCCCCTATGCACATCCTACATCTACCAGGTTACAACATATCCCCAGGATAATTTGCTGCAAGACTAAACACTTATAAGGTCCCAAAGGTGAGACCTATTGGCTATGCCAATGTATTTTTTATACTAATGCGAATATTCTATTCATCAGGGCTTCAAGCAAAGTTGTTCCCTTGTTCTGCTGGTGTTCCTCCGTATGTTATCAGATGTAAATGAGGCACCTTTGTAAGTTATTATCATCGGTGCGATTCAGAAAGGTTAATACAAGTGTGAAAGTGTTTGCACATGTAGATTTATGGCTACGTCTCAGCGTAAATGTTCAATTAGATGCAATTCACACACAGTCTGCTCTTTGACATAGCTACCAGGCGTTTAGCTCTGGTTTAAATTAGGGAAACCTTTCCTGCACTTAAAAAGAATTGTGACATAATTGTGACTGTATAACACACGAAACACAGGGGGTCTAACAGCCAAATTTGAGAGGCTACACTGTCGATACTGAGTCAACAAGATCTCAAAATATCTTTATCGCACACACATAACGTATTAATAAAGATAAGGAAGGAAAAAAGGCTAACACTACATGCATAGAGGAGACCGGTACATCATCGATTATTCGTAAAATGGCTGATTAATCCACAACAGATTGTAAAGGGTTTCCATCAAATTAGACTCAATGATCAGTCCTATCATTTGGCCAAACCCATGTGCAACATGTTTCTGCCTAACGGGTATTTAATCCCTTGGCATTCGTCAGGGCCTCTGGCCTCCCCCAAGTCTCAGATGGGAGCTTGAGGTACCGACGGAAAGTGCGGGGCCTCTTAGTACCTGAGCAGTGTCTAGGTGAGGTGAGGTCTATTGCCCTACCACAAAGGAATTCACAGTAATCATTGTGAATCGGAGGGTTAATGTCCATGGTTGTTACAGGTTGTACCGTTTCAAACCAGTTTTATTATAATTTGTTTTTGGTGATGGTGGTGAATTCTATATTTCACTATTAGGAGTGCAACTATTATACGAGCAGAGGCCCTGACGAATGCCAAGGGAATAAATACCCGTTAGGCAGAAACATGTTGGCCCTTATGTAGACAGATAATTGTCACTGTCTTCTTTTGCACTGTTCTATTTTTTAATTAGGAGGCGTGTCCAGTCCGTAGAATAAAGTATTTAGAAGGAGGACATTCCATCCCTTTTTAAATCACTTTTTTGTTCGTTGCACTATTTCTTCTTACTTTACCATCAAAAGATCAGTCATCATGGACGGTTTGTGTATTTGGTGGACCAAATCCTGATACAACAATAAGGTGCGGAGCTGAGTGTCCCACTGATCAGGGGACCAGCCTCATTTGCACATGGGTTTGGCCAAATGATAGGACTGATCATTGAGTCTAATTTGATGGAAACCCTTTACAATCTGTTGTGGATTAATCAGCCATTTTACGAATAATCGATGATGTACCGGTCTCCTCTATGCATGTAGTGTTAGCCTTTTTTCCTTCCTTATCTTTATTAATACGTTATGTGTGTGCGATAAAGATCTTCTTGACTCAGTATCGACAGTGTAGCCTCTCAAATTTGGCTGTTAGACCCCATGTGTTTCGTGTGTTATACATTCAGTTGGTGCTGGGGATAAAATCAGGTGTGGGTCTTTAAAATATATATCCCTTGGACCCTATTTTAAATGGTTTTGTTTAATCTACATAATTGTGACTACCATCCACCCCAACTAATAATCTATTTTCTCACACACAGGATCATATCACTCATACAGCACGCCAAAATCTTCATTGAAGGAGCGTTGATATCTAACCAATGGAGGAAGGTTTGATTGATTCTATTGTTTGGCTCCCGCACCCAATTTCTAATATTGTATATGATATAAATGTTAACAATCTTGGTATTTCCAACTCTCTGTAGTCTGGTGAAACTCTGTGTCTTCCTAGAGCTGAAACACAATTATAATCTCTGTAACATATACATAGAGTATTCAGAGCTATTGTGCATTTCTTACTCTATACAACTACCTTCATCATTATACAAACAAAGTCTGTGATTCAAATTAAATTCAACCTAACTGATGCATAAACCGCAACATAATACATGCACATTAGTATGATAAATTCACCCTGCAACATGTAATCTCTTTCCCTCGTAAATTAATACCTTCATATCCCACCAGTATCAAAAGAAAGTTTAACAAAGTCTGTGCAAAGGTCCTCTTGTGGGAACAAAAAAGGGCAAATGTAAGAGGTCATAATCTTCAATGTGCAAATGTATGGGTTCATAATCTTCAAGGGATGACCTCTGAATAATTTTAAATTGCAAAATCTAAACCCTTAAACACAAACATTGTCCTAGAATACTTTTTTGTATCTATCTATATATATATATATATATATATATATATATATATATATTGTAATTTTCATTTAATAAGGCAACTGTATCCATTGAAATGACGTTTACTTTGAACATATTTGATGTTTACTCACTAGAGGTCTCTCATTGATTTTGGTCACAAGTGTTCCTTTTGACTAGCCCCTTGTTGCACAGGGTTTGTTTTCTGGGCTTGCACCATGTAAAGAAAACATTTTATAATGGAATGTATTTTACAATTTCAATATCTGTATTACTTCCAGCCCTGAGGAAGTCGTAGGGTTTGTACCCATAGACGAAACGCGTTGGCATAAGGGAGTGGAAGATCGTGTAAAATTAAAGAAGAAACAAAGCCCAATTTACTACGTTCTTGTTCCTTTATATTATTGTACTGAACTGTTGTTATAATACGCGTGTGCTCCAAAAATTGTTAATTTCTCCCTCAGCAATAGGTTGTTTTAGCATTTCCAATGAGCCTTGTTATCGGTTCTCATCGCATATTAATCCCCTGATTAGGGAATCAAGTTGCTTAAACCAGTAACACAGAGCCCAAACTGGTAAATATGTGAACAAATAAAGGAGCCTGGAAAGAATGGTAATTTTAGTAAGAGATAACCTGGCCAGGGTCAGTAATTTAAAATATCGCCAAAAAGTCATATTTAGTCTAAGCTATCTCAATGCCACCCCTAAATTCCAATTTTGGAGATCCGATGTATCATGGTAAATATTTACTCCTAGATATTTAAAGGTATGAGGATTCCACTGAACCGCAAAACTGTATAAGGGTGGCTCCATGTCATCTGTGGGAAAATGCAGATTTGAGATCTGTTGATATTAATTCTAGAGACAGTCCAGATCCGGCAACAGCAGGAACTTCGGTGGGAGACCCTTCAAACCATCCTATGTATATAACAACGTCATCTCAGTAGAGGGAGACTATATGTGCGTCTTCCTGCCGATGTTCCCTCTAATTTTATTTCTCCATGTGCGGCAAAAGACAGTATATGTGCGCACATCTCTCATCCATGTACAAAACTATACTACATCTTACAGCACTGTGTCAGCAACCTATTCCTTTCAGACTGGGCTTGGTGTGGGGTTAGGTCAGCCGCGGTCGGTAGTAGGAGTAACTGCAGGGCGGTGACGTGGGGAGGGGGAGGGGCAGGGTGGGGGGTAGTAAACTATGGATTACGGAGGTTTACAGGTAAGTTAACATATACATTATTAAAACAAATTTCGTTGCGTGCACAGCATCGCATTTGGGGATGCAGTGCAAGCAACGAAATTCGTTTTATTAAAACTTTGCAGATTGTTTTAATCCATGGAAGTTGACAAAACTTCCATGGATTAAAACAATCTGCAAAGTTTTAAAACTCTGTCATCAAGGACCTATCCTCTCTTTCTCAATGCTTAATTTAGTCATTCAAATTCTTAGTAGAGTCCTTGCTAAGATGCTATATCCTTATTCATCAACATTGATCCATGTGGACCAAAATGCATTTATACCAACTTGAAACAACTTGTTTAGTTTTAGAAGACTATACATGGTTATGAGTGAGATTGACCCAGAATTGTATCCGAAGGCATTGGTGGTGTCTGTCCATTTTGAAAAGGCATTTGATGCTTTACAATGGGGGATTACTGGAGGCTCTTCTGTCCCGAATGGGGCTTGGGCGGAAATTGCACCAATCCCTTGGCTCAAATACAAACGGGAGGCTGCATCTTCCGACACTACCATATATTTATGGGAACACAGCAGGGATGTCCCTGTCTCCATTCATATTCACCATTGAAATAGAGCAAGTTGCTGCCGTTTCTAGACTTTAAGGTCAGGACAAGTGGGAAGCTATATTACCTCTAATGTGCGCAGCTGGGCGTGCATTTCAATTAATTTAATACGCACATACAGCTCATTTAAATAGGCTTGTTGAAAATCATTGTGACATCGTCCTTAACCTGTTTTCCCTTTTAACTGTTGGTGAGACTAACCTCTCGCTCCCTCCTCAGACCTAGCAGGAGGGTTGGGGAAAACAAAAGGCTCAATTAGCAGTCTTTCAGATTCATGGCTCTGTCATCATCCACTGCAGACAAGACCTTCAAATGTAAATAATGCTTTTCACTACCTATACTGAGAATCATCCAAAGTCTCACTTAGGAGCGCTTGTTTAAATGTATACATTGCTTTTGGGAGGTGGAAAGGCTAGACAGCAAAGCGGAGAAAGGAATGAAAGAAAGAAAAGTTTGTTTTCCAAACAGTTAACTTTGTTTTATTCATGTTGTGTGAACTACTGCTTTCTTCATGCAGTTTTGGTTCTCATTTTACTTCAACTTCATCATAGATGGGGTGGAGGTTTGGTGTGCCCCCTTTCCTAGTGGAAAAACACAGCCACCTGTACACGCTTTAAGATTGTGCAAAGGCCCAGGCATGATTCCTAAGTATAACCTTATATGAAATAATCTATACATTTTAACATGACCTTTCAGTCTTTCTTTACTTTAATTATTGGAGATCACTAAACCAGCTCTAAAGCACATTTTAAATTGTTTTCTTTTTACATTTACTGTTTAAAGTACAACTGAAAAATTACAGTTTAGGCAATTCTTTTTATTCATGTACCAGCAGAGACATTAAAATACAGGTCATGCGGTATAAAACCTGGCAGACGGCACTGTAGTGGAGGTCCACGGAAAACAATGGACAATTCATATTTTTGGTTGCTGTCTGGAGATAGTATACTGTTTAATTGATCATAAAACGTTCCCTCTTGCATCACTTGGAGTACACTGTCACTGGTATTCAGCTGAGGAACAAAGGCATAGGCAGCAGTGTAGAGGCATAAACACTCACCAAAGGGTATCTGTTTCGGCTTTATTACTAGCAATGCAGTGGAGAAATGTGTCTTATTGTAAGGGAGCTGCCCCATAAAGGCAATAGAAGTGTCATAAATTGGATAATGACATGCTTTTTACAGTGCTTAGAAACAAAAGATACAAAATTATTATAACGACTGATGAAGGGCAGAGGGAATAAGGAAGGGAGGAAAAGATTTAAGGGAGGCAGGCCATTCCTGCTTCTCTCTTATTTCTTTACAGCTAGATAATTAATCAGTGCTAACCAGGCCAGACCTGTTTTTCTTTTTACTTACAGAAGATTTACAGATCTTCCGTTTTAGTCCTTCTTTGCTTTTCTCTCCATCTATGGTGTTTGCTTGTCCTTGGTGGTCCTGTCCATGCCATTTCTGCTTCTTTCTTATCTTCTTGCAGAGTTTACCATTCCCAACAAGGTAGTCTCTTGTTGTTATTCTCCCCTTCCTTGAGGTAGGCAAGTCAATAAATTAAGAGGGAGATCTGAGCCAGAGCTAAGACGAGGGTCTGGCTGTGCTGGAAGAGCAGAGTCCTAAAAATAGAAGTTATCTACATCATCTACCAAATATCACTTGAATATATGATTGTCTTTTCAACAAAAAAAATACGGAAACTCCAGTGCCTAGAGGTGATTGTTTATTTATGACTAAAGGCATCATGAGCTCTCAAGGAGTCTGCTGCCACTATTAAATATTAAATATACAGAATTTAATGTGTGTGATATATATATTGGGCCACTTAGTCACCATTTCT
This sequence comes from Triturus cristatus, assembly GCF_964204655.1. Classification (NCBI taxonomy): domain Eukaryota; kingdom Metazoa; phylum Chordata; class Amphibia; order Caudata; family Salamandridae; genus Triturus; species Triturus cristatus. The sequence continues at coordinate 911,318,697 of NC_140588.1, forward strand.
AGAATTACTGGTACCCCTGCTATTAGTAACTCCAGGGATGGGAAAAATATGAACCGCTTACTGGGCAACTCATAATAACAGCCAAATTGCTTTTCTGGGGTGGGCAGCTCAAAACAATTTCAGACTCAAAACAGCAAGGCCATTTAAATTGTGTACTCTTTTACCATGTGTCAAGCTATTTTCAAAAAATATACTGTTTTTATAAAGCATGTAGATAAAGGTTTTTTTAAATTTCACCATTTTGAACAAAGAAGAAATAGATGGCTGAGGGACTCCTCTATTGGACCTAACCCCACACCAAGCCCAGTCTGAAAGGAATAGGTTGCTGACACAGTGCTGTAAGATGTAGTATAGTTTTGTACATGGATGAGAGATGTGCGCACATATACTGTCTTTTGCCGCACATGGAGAAATAAAATTGGAGGGAACATCGGCAGGAAGACGTACATATAGTCTCCCTCTACTGAGACGACGTTGTTATATACATAGGATGGTTTGAAGGGTCTCCCACCGAAGTTCCTGCTGTTGCCGGAATTCTGGACTGTCTCTAGAATTAATATCAACAGATCTCAAATTTGCATTTTCCCACAGATGACATGGAGCCACCCTTATACAGTTTTGCGGTTCAGTGGACTCCTCATACCTTTAAATATCTAGGAGTAAATATTAACCATGATACATCGGATCTCCAAAATTGGAATTTAGGGGTGGCATTGAGATAGCTTAGACTAAATATGACTTTTTGGCGATATTTTAAATTACTGACCCTGGCCAGGTTATCTCTTACTAAAATTACCATTCTTTCCAGGCTCCTTTATTTGTTCACATTTTTACCAGTTTGGGCTCTGTGTTACTGGTTTAAGCAACTTGATTCCCTAATCAGGGGATTAATATGCGATGAGAACCGATAACAAGGCTCATTGGAAATGCTAAAACAACCTATTGCTGAGGGAGAAATTAAACATTTTTGGAGCACACGCGTATTATAACAACAGTTCAGTACAATAATATAAAAGAACAAGAACGTAGTAAATTGGGCTTTGTTTCTTCTTTAATTTTACACGATCTTCCACTCCCTTATGCCAACGCGTTTCGTCTATGGGTATAACCCTACGACTTCCTCAGGGCTGGAAGTAATACAGATATTGAAATTGTAAAATACATTCCATTATACAATGTTTTCTTTACATGGTGCAAGCCCAGAAAACAAACCCTGTGCAACAAGGGGCTAGTCAAAAGAAACACTTGTGACCAAAATCAATGAGAGACCTCTAGTGAGTAAACATCAAATATGTTCAAAGTAAACGTCATTTCAATGGGTACAATTTCCTTATTAAATGAAAATTGCAATATATATATATATGTATATATATTACTGCTCCAACACACCGGTCAGGTGCACTCTCAGGCGGGTGCTTCTTAGTGCGGGGGTGTACCCGCATTCTATTACCGCTGCAACTCCCCTTCTCACATCCAACTTTTCGGAGAAAGACAGCACTCACGGGGGGCAGTTCCCAAAGTTTATTCACTGGAAACTAGCACGATCACAAAACAGACGCGTTTAGGTAACAACCTTCATCCATGTTTACCGAGGCGCCAACTCGCCATGATTTTTAAACGTTCATGCAATCCATAAACCGCGACAAGGGACAAACGTAAATCACGTTGTCCCCAACATTTCCTCCTAATATCAGCGCCATCTTGGAATGTCTATATATATATATATTTGTACTTTGTCCCACACAGGGCTTCCTCGCGCACTCACGAATTACGAATTACGAAGCAGTTCTGCAGTGATAAATACACTTCCTTTTTATTTCATTTCAGCTTTTCCAGTTACAAAAACTCAGCTCTACGCGTTTCGGTCTCTACAGCGACCTTGTTCACGAGATTAGAAGCCAGAATCACCATTTTTTTCAACATATAAAGCCCACATGTCCATGATGACATCATTTCCTGAAACAAACAGCAAGGCATTCTGGTTATTGTAGTTTTTGTTCTAAATTGTAAAAATTAATCAACATCTACTAAAATAATATATTAAGTAAGGAACGAATTGTGTGTACATTCAAGCATGTCAATTTGATGACACATAAATAATTGTGTCCGATATTAAGCTATATATTGCACGTCTGTGAGTAATGACCACACCCTCCTCCACGTTGTTTCATTGTGTGTAAGGAAATTTCATCTATCAATACACGCCCTCCAATAGGCAAATATATTTACTGACTCAACCTAATGATTATTAGTGATTAATATAGCTTTCCTCCATTGTCGCCCTCCAGTGGGCCTAAAATCACCTATGGTGTGGTACCTTGGTTGCGTCTCGATACACTATGCCTGCGCAGTCTCTATTCAATAATGTACATTCTTATATGTTGCCCCATATATGATTTTTAAATGACAATTATAACCTAATCATGTTTGAAATTCTTTGTTCCATCTTCAATGCCGTCTGCCCCTTTACTGACATTACTAGGGATATATGTAGTGATCCTATTGAAATACACTGAGGTGCCGATTACGATCCTGTAAAAACCGGGTACGAACCGTCGGACGGAGCATATTCTCCGTCCGACGCGTACCCGGTCGGAACAAGATACAAACATGGAAGTACGATTCGCACGGAAATACTATTTCCGTACGAATCATACAAAACACCGACCGACGAAAATATACATACAAATGTGATCCGGGAAAGCGCCGACGTGACGTTGGGACGCACGCAGCCTGCCATTCACGAACCAGGAAGTACGATTCGCACCGACGTCATCCCGCACGGAGAATATTTTCCGGCAGCCAAAAACTGCCGGGAAATCAGGACGACGCGAATAAGGAGTACCTGCACGCGACGGACAGACATGGACCCGAACCTACGTGTCATCCCGGCCCTCATAGCAGTCGACCTCCTCTACAGGTACCGACGCAGACGCCGCAGAAGGTCAGAACAACACCCAGGGGCAAAGGGGGGGGCAGGGGCAGGACACAAAACCCCCACCCAAGTCACACAGCACACATGCCCTGGACATACCTGACCTCCAGGCCCTGGTCACTTCGAGGGGGTGGGGGCGTGTCCAGCAACGCCAGCGTCTGCCACAAGGGAAGTGAGCGACGACGCGAACCGGCAACACAACAATACCGGTACGTACCGTACCCACGCCTTAAGAGCGTGGGTACGAGTCGTACCACGCCCACACCCACGTCACTCCAACAACGGCGGTACGGCCCGTACCCATGTGCCAAAGGCCTGGGTACGGGCCGCACAAGCACTCCACAGCGTGGGCATGGGTACGTACGGACGGTACCCCCACCCGTGTATGTACGGACCGTACCCCCACCCGTGTATGAATGGACCGTACCCACACCCGCGTATGTATGGAGCGTACCCACACCCGCGAATGTATGGAGCGTACCCCCACCCCAACAGTGTATGTACGGACCGTACCCCCACCCGCGTATGTATGGAGCGTACCCCCACCCCAACAGTGGACATATGGAGCGTACCCCCACCCGTGTATGTACGGACCGTACCCCCACCCGTGTATGAATGGACCGTACCCACACCCGCGTATGTATGGAGCGTACCCCCACCCATGAATGTATGGAGCGTACCCCCACCCCAACAGTGTATGTACGGACCGTACCCCCACCCGCGTATGTATGGAGCGTACCCCCAGCCCAACAGTGGACATATGGAGCGTACCCCCACCTGTGTATGTACGGACCGTACCCCCACCCATGTATGAATGGACCGTACCCACACCCGCGTATGTATGGAGCGTACCCCCACCCGCGAATGTATGGAGCGTACCCCCACCCCAACAGTGTATGTACGGACCGTACCCCCACCCGCGTATGTATGGAGCGTACCCCCACCCCAACAGTGGACATATGGAGCGTACCCCCACCCGTGTATGTACGGACTGTACCCCCACCCGTGTATGAATGGACCGTACCCACACCCGCGTATGTATGGAGCGTACCCCCACCCGCGAATGTATGGAGCGCACCCCCACCCCAACAGTGTATGTACGGACCGTACCCCCACCCGCGTATGTATGGAGCGTACCCCCACCCGCGAATGCATGGAGCGTACCCCCACCCCAACAGTGTATGCATGGAGCGTACATGCCCAGACACAGGAGGGGTGTGTGCAGAGTCATCCCAGCAGTGCCCAGACACAGGAGGGGTGTGTGCAGAGTCCTCCCAGCAGTGCCCAGACATAAGAGGGGTGGGTGCAGAGTCCTCCCAGCAGTGCCCAGACACAGGAGGGGTGGGTGCCGAACACTCCCAGCAGTACCCAGACATGAGAGGGGTGGGTGCAGAGTCCTCTCAGCAGTGCCCAGACACAGGAGGGGTGGGTGCCTAACACTCCCAGCAGTGCCCAGACATGAGAGGGGTGTGTGCAGAGTCCTCCCAGCAGTGCCCAGACACAGGAGGGGTGTGTGCAGAGTCCTCCCAGCAGTGCCCAGACTCAGGAGGGGTGGATGCAGAGTCCTCCCAGCAGTGCCCAGACACAGGAGGGGTGTGTGCAGAGTCCTCCCAGCAGTGCCCAGACATAAGAGGGGTGGGTGCAGAGTCCTCCCAGCAGTGCCCAGACACAGGAGGGGTGTGTGCAGAGTCCTCCCAGCAGTGCCCAGACACAAGAGGGGTGTGTGCAGAGTCCTCCCAGCAGTGCCCAGACACAGGAGGGGTGTGTGCAGAGTCCTCCCAGCAGTGCCCAGACACAGGAGGGGTGGGTGCAGAGTCCTCCCAGCAGTGCCCAGACATAGGAGGGGTGGGTGCCTATCACTCCCAGCAGTGCCCAGACACAGGAGGGGTGGGTGCTTAACACTCCCAGCAGTGCCCAGACATGAGAGGGGTGTGTGCAGAGTCCTCCCAGCAGTGCCCAGACACAGGAGGGGTGTGTGCAGAGTCCTCCCAGCAGTGCCCAGACATAAGAGGGGTGGGTGCAGAGTCCTCCCAGCAGTGCCCAGACACAGGAGGGGTGGGTGCCTAACACTCCCAGCAGTGCCCAGATACAGGAGGGGTGTGTGCAGAGTCCTCCCAGCAGTGCCCAGACACAGGAGGGGTGGGTGCCTAACAACCACAGCAGTGCCCCTGCAGAGAAAAGGGTGGAGTACCCACAGATCCAATGCCCACAAATGTCAGTCCGGTGCACAAAGATCCTGCAGTACATGTCCCACATATGTGCGAGGCTGGGACTATACACATGCATAGCGCCGAAAAGAAAACATGTCCACATGAAGTCATGACAACATTCTACATACACAAGTACAGTGACCACCAAGGACGCCACGAATGATGCAGGTGGAGACATCGCTCAGCATGCATGGCCCAAGTCTAACGAGTCCGTCACACACCCAGCCAATGTAGACACAGCTCAGCACCACATATTGGAATGACCCTGCAGGGAAGATGTCAGGTTACACAGAGGAAGGAACACACCTTGGGACGATGTCACCATGCAGTAACTGCTTACATGAACAAAATTATGTAGCCAACAGCTTGTGATGGCACACAGATACCAGGGTCCACCCTATGACCAGCACAAGAGTACAATTCCCACACACCCAACACATTATCACCACCCAAAATAATGGAGAAGGTCCACCAACAGCAATACCAGACAGACAGTAGTGTACTAAGGAAAAAGAAATTGCTTTATTCAGCATCCAAAAATCTGTTTGTCCCTTGAAAGTTCAAAATGTACAATGCCCATAGGGCAATCCAAAGTTCAAATCCAGGTGGGGGACACAGTGGGACGCGTGTCCCCTAGCTTGCCTGCACAGTCAGACTCCTTTGTCTTCCAGAGGGGGGGGGGGCATCATGTGGGGGGGAAGGACCAGGCACCGCAGGGTCATGAGGGCGAAGGGTAGGCGTCGTGGGTGCAGGGACGGAGGACTCCACCACAGGGGGTGGGGCAGCGCCAAAGGCGGAGGTCAGGATGGCGCTGCACACCTTAGCAAAGTCCTCCAGCGACTCCCCTGCACCCGAAGGAACCACAGGCCCCAAGGAGGGGGGGGGGGTTGGAGGGATGGGTCGCAGCGCCACTGGGGGAGGGTGTGGACAGGGGGGGGGACTCAACCACCCTGACCGGGGACTCCTTTGACCGCTTGCGGGGTGGTGTCACTGTGGGGCTCAGGGACAGAGCGGCCATGAAGGAGTCTTTGCAGGATTTGTGGCCAGGAGAGCTGAGGGGAGGGGATTTGGAGGGAGTGGATTTTGTGGAATGCGGACTCCCACTCTGGCTGCGTGTCTTACGTTTGCCCCCGACCCAGTGGGTGTGCCTACTTCACCCTGTGTGTGCATGCCATGAGGTGTGCGTTTGACCTTCCCTGCTGGTGTGGTGCCTGTGTCTGTTGTGGTGGGTGCATGCTGATGTCTGGGTGTACGTGGGACAGGCATGGGAGTGGGAAGTGTGGATGGGTCAGGGGTAGGGGGTTGGACGAAGCGCTGCAGGAGACCCACTGCTGCAGTCAGTGTCGAGTCAATGGACCTCAGCAAGTTGCGTTGGTCAGCCTGCGATTAGAAAATGCCCTCCAAGTATGCCTCCATGTTGTTCAGCACTTGGCTGTGGCCATGGAGGACATTAAGCATCGCAGCCTGACCAACCTGCAACTGCCGCTGGATGTCCACAGACTCGGCATTGGCGGCAGCAGTGGAGACAGGGGCAGGGGGTGCGGTGCCTGGCAGGAAGGAGACATGTGGTGACTGGGCACGCTGGGAAGGGACACGAGCAAGTGGGAGGCGGCTGATGGCAATGGAGGGGGCGGGTAGAGATGTTGTGCCGCTGTCAGCTGCTCGTGCAGCCTCCGCCCACTCGGAGAGCTCATCCTCTGACCCGTCAGCTTCATATTCTGTGGTGGCAGTGGACAGGTCCTCGGCCTCACTCCCCTCCGCCTCAGTTCCACTCGATGTGCCAGCCAAGATGTCACCGCTGGCACTGGTGCTCGGTCCCTCCGCTCCGTCTGTGCTGATGTCTCCCTCCGTGTCCCCCGACGATGCTGTGGGCAAGGTAAAGAGACAGCAATTAATCATACACCTGTATACATATGTCACATGAGTCCAATCTACATAGGTTTCAGTGCATAGCCTGAAAAGAAAGATGAGTAACAGCTACAAAACAAGGTACATATGTAGGCCCTGCAACACACAGTTGGATGACCCACCATGCCACTGAAAAACTATGGAGAGCATGACACAATAGCAAATGACATGAAATGGATTTTGACAGAGGATCCAGGCTCTGGGGACAATCCAGCACTGCATCTGCACCACACAGCGTTGCTGAAAATAGGGATGAGCAGGGACCATATCCATGAACTGTAGGCACATGCTGCATAGGTAATACTGAAAACATGCCCACCATGACTGGCTCACTGCACCTTGAGTGTATGTCCAGACAAACATCACACACTGGCCAGACCTAGCAAGGAGATATCTGGTTTTGACATGTAGGCTTTGCCCGCACCAACCACCCCCTACATGAGACAATTTGTTGAGACACGGGAAGCACTTACATCTCTTAGTCTGGGTGAAATACACATGGGCTGGATAAATGCAAGATTTGACACAAAATACCCAAGGTGCGCCTGTCCAAATAATCATGTACAAATGGTCATCATCAGATGATTGTAACAAGACACACAGGCACTGGCCACCGTTCGTATGAACAAGGAAAATCAGGTCAGGCTGTACAGTGGACACTTGTACTACATTTTACGTCAATATACATGGTGCCAGGGGACAATGGCACAGAGCACAACCTATGCTGTAGACACTGAGAGTGTCCACATTTTGTGATGACACACATGACACCTAGGAAAATATGCCCCAGGGGACAGTAGTGGCCACACAACTCCATGGTCCTGAATGGGAATGACTGCAACACACGCCACCATCCCTGCACTATGCGTATCGCACACTCATGCACATCATGTCACAGGCCACAACATAGGACATGCGTGCTGTAAGGCATGACACTTGAGAGACTAACTCCCATGTCTGGACTCAGCATCAGTGCCAACTGACATGGAACCCACAAGTACTGAACTGGACAGGGCACAGGCAAGGTCCCAAAACCTGTTACACACCACCCCCACACATGATGCTACAGGCATTGTTCACGTGGATAAAGTGCCAGCCTAGATAACCTTGTGAAGGAGTGACTACACACAGACCAGGGAACACATTGCAAGGAGGGGAAGGGAGGCCGGAGAGCACCACTATACTGTGGGTAACAGGATCTGCACAGCACCTTTGAACCCTGGCAGTGTATCCATGCAACTGTGCACTTACAAATGGTGGTGACACACAACAAACACACATGTACCTACCCCCTTCCTGCTGCTGCTTCTCCTGTAAGCGCCTGTCCAAGTCTGGAAAGACCACCGCCAGCACACGCTTGTGGATGTGGGTCAGACGGCGGCGCCCGCGGTTCTTATGGGTCTCAGGTGAGTCCCCCAGCAGGACCCGTGCGATCCTCTGCGTCCAGCACCGGATATCCTGCCAGTGTTTTCTCACCTGGGCCAGGCGCCGCTTGCGACCCTCCGTCCTCCTCACGGCACTGACGGCGTTCATCCAGATCTGCTTCTTGGCAGAGGCGCCTACCTGTGAGGATAAACAAGTGACACTACATCAATACACCTGACACATGTGACAGAGACACATATTAGAACAAATTTGCTGTTTACAACAAGGCATAGTATGCATCCAACGCATTGCACCTTTGTCATAGGGACATGATCCTCTGGGGAAGGGCAAAAGCAGTACGTGCCATTGAAAGTACACAGGTGGAATGAGGGCAACGACACAATCAATGATCCAGGCTCACACTGTGCATCACAAGCTACACCAGGATTATGTGCAGCACCTCAAAGCAGTCACATGCCACAGGCCACTGACGCTACCTCAGCAGAGTACACAGACACACACAGGCACAGGACATTCACCTGCCATTGCCAAATGCTGCTACAAACCTCACTCTGCACATGTGCCACTAGACGGGGGGGGGCTCACAGGTGTGGGTCTGGCTCTGCACGTCAGACACACAGCACTGCTCCCTGCTCACATCACATGGACAGGGTATATCCATCCCTCATGCAGCTTGGGTGGTACACTCCACATATGCACCCACCCACATGACAGGGGACTTACACACACACACCGATGTCCAGGGTACGAACACATCATGTGGACACTCTCAGCACAGGTACACAGAACTAACACACATCTGTGGGTACAGTCACCTGTCACACTGGGCTGACCACATAATCACATGAGGACTGTAGAGGCTACATTCCCAGGAGGATAAGACAGGCAGAATGTGGCATGCACCATGCAGTGATTGTCACGGTAAACACAATGCAAGTGAGGACGGCAGACATGCACCACAGCATGCTCTGGCTGGGAGACATCAGGAATTCCCCCCCCCCGGGACCCCCCCTACAGTACATTGCATGTGTGTCACACCTGGCCACAATGGCAGAAGTCACAGTCACAAAAAAGGGACACAGTCTGTGCTAGTGGACTCTGCACTCACCTGATACCCTGGTCGCCCATACAGCAGGGGGTACTGTGGGAGGATCACATCCAGCAATGCCAGGTTCTCCTCCAGGATGAAAGGCTGTGCCCTCTCCACAGACCTTGACATGGTTCCAGGGAATCAGGAGCAGCAGCTGGGTCGTAGAATCCAAAGATGTGCAGGCAAGTGCTCTCTCATGGGACCTGGCTGCCTTATATCTGCCTTGCTGCCCTGTTTCATGCACAGGAGTACAGAGTGATTGGTCACTCACATTTGCATCCTATGTTTCCTCCAATCCCTTCAAACCTAGCACACTCAGTGGGTTTTTATTGTTTTTTTTCTTGAGCATGATGTCAACTCCAGAACCACATTGCAACAAAGTAGATTCATTCAAACTGACTTTTGCTGTGCACCTGCAGAAAATAATGCATACTTTAAACTTGGTCTCCATGACAACCAGCATGCATGTAGGCCTTTATACTTGTCCCTCATGTGTCCCCTATGTAATTTGGACATTCACACACAGGTACGGTGAGTTCGAGGGCCCTAGGGAACCCCAAAAGCATAGAAACGGCCCGTACACACGTGTGTACGGGGCGTATCACTATGGGTACGCATACGCGTGCAAAGCCATAGTGAAACGGCCCGTACACGCGCGTGCATGGGGCGTATCACTATGGGTACGCATACGCGAGCAAAGCCATAGTGAAACGGCCCGTACACGCGCGTGTACGGGGCGTATCACTATGGGTCTGCTGGCGTATGCGTACCCATAGTGATACGGACCGTACACGCGCCTGTACGCTCACTATCACTATGGGTGTGCTGGCGTATGCGTACCCATAGTGATACGGACCGTACACGCGCCTGTACGCTCACTATTACTATGGGTGTGCTGGCGTATGCGTACCCATAGTGATACGGACCGTACACGCGCCTGTACGCTCACTATCACTATGGGTGTGCTGGCGTATGCGTACCCATAGTGATATAGGCCTACGGCAGCACTCCCATAGTGATAGTGAGTGTACAGGCGCGTGTACGGTCCGTATCACTATGGGTACGCATACGCCAGCACACCCATAGTGATACGGACCGTACACACGCGCGTACGCTCACTATCACTACGGGTAGGCCTACGGCAGCACCCCCATAGTGATAGGGAACGTACACAGGCCCTCAGAGCGAATGTACGGTGCCTTTTGCACATCACAGTGGTGACAGGCAGCACACAGGAAGGAATAGAGCTGACATACTTGTCCATGGATGAACATCAAGGCATTGTCTGGGCAGTACTACATGTGTGGGGCACAGGTGTGAAAGGCTGTGATGTGGCACATTACTCCTGAGTCGAGAAGGCAATAGATGTATGATGAGATGTGTACAGATGTTATGTGTGACGGTGCAATATGTGCCAGGCATGCCCTTCACTCCTTTGACATGTGTGCATGTCGTACTGCACACTTGGGATGAGCGTCACTGGCATGGCACAGTCAACAACACACGCAAGTGTCCCCTGATGCCCGCTATAGGGGTTACCACACCAGACATGTGACTACCCACGGTGCACGATGTGTCTATGTCATGTATGCGTGGTGTGTTCCCATTAGCTTGATGTTGGTGTTCCCTCAAAAGCATCAGCTGTTGCAGCAACCAACATGTGTCTGTGTGTAGATGGACATGGCACACTGTTACGCACACCAGGCCACATGTGGTATCGGATGTGAGGTGTGTATGTATGCATGGGACACGGAGTAGCGTAACAAGGACCTGTCTGCATACTCTCAATGTATGTGTGGTGAGTCATGACATGTACACCTTAATGGCAAGGTGTGTGGGCTGTCCTAGTGTAATGTCATGTGACCTGTGGCTCTAGTGTTCCGCTACCTGTCTCTGCAATCGACATCCTACTTCTGCTGATGTGTTGATGTATGTCACTCCTGTGTTGCGTCTGGCTGTTCACTCACACTGGGACACAGCTAGTCCCATGCCATGGCATGTGGAGGTTCACAATCTCCGTGTGTAGCTGGGTCTTGGTAGGAGTGTCACCTGTCAGCCATACGTGTCCAGGGCATGTAGCACATACCTGACTCCATATGTAGTATATGTGTATTGACAGATTAACATGTGCTCAGTACATATAAATTGTTGTTGTAGTGCACTCACTCTTCCTTGTCACTTCCAAATTACTGCAGAGCGCCGCCTCTTCCCCGAGCAATTCCGGACTTGGCTGACATGCGGGAGAATGACTGTATACTCTGCTACTGCTTCCCCCAACCGTTGATTGAGGAGTTGATGGCAAGGCTGGCACCACACCTGCAACCGCTGCACAGGTATCCTACGGCACAGACACCCAAGCTGAAGGTAATGGCAGCCCTACATTTTCTTGCCACGGGTACCTTTCAATATACCATAGCTCATGTTGGTGGCATGTCCCAGAGCATGTTCAGCCGTGTGCTGCATGATTTCTTTGAGGCCATGTTGCTTCACCTGGATGAGTTCATCCATTTCCCAACTCCTGAACAGTTGACTGGGGTCAAGCGTGGATTCTATGCCCTGGGAGGGATGCCCCATGTCATTGGGTCCATAGATGGGACACATGTGGCTTTGATACCACCACAGGCACAGGAGGTAGTGTACAGGAATCGCAAACACTACCACTCCATCAATGCCCTGGTGGTGTGTCTGTCCAACATGGTGATTTCACATGTCTGTGCTCGTTTTCCAGGATCAGCACACGATGCCTACATCATGAGGCGTAGCAGGGTGCCTGAAATGATGACGCAGCTGCGCAACGAACGAGCATGTGTTGTTGGTGGGTACACTCTGTCTGTCCTGTATTTTGCGTAGACTTCCAGCACGACCGCTTCTCCTGTCCTACTTATGTCCATGTGTTTTCCATGTAGGGGACGCTGGCTATCCCAACATGCCATGGCTGATCACACCTCTCCGCAACCCCAGCACGCCGGCCCAGCTCCGCTACAACACCGCCCATGGCCGGACAAGGCGAGTGATAGAGAGGACATTTGGCCTCCTGAAGAGCCGATTCAGATGCCTCCACAAGACCTGCGGCGCCCTCCCATATGCCCCGGCGAAGGTCTGCAAAATCTTCATGGTCTGCTGCATGCTGCACAACATGGCAGTTGAGAAAGCTGTGCCACTCATCCTGGATAAAGATGATCAGGACCATCCACCCGTGGAGGACGAAGGGCTTGGCAATGGGGCTAGTGATGTGGAGGATGTGGTTCCACAAGAGGACATTCGGAGTCGGCTCATACGCGACTTCTTTGCTTAGTGGTGAGTACCAGTGACTGACTGTGTCCATCTGCATGTATGCCACGTGAGTCAGAGGTGTGTGTGGATGTGTCACTCGAGTGATGGTGCCAGTGATGAGTGTATTTCCCCAGTCATAATTGTGACCTAGCATGTTGTCATCCTTACATGTGTCGAGTACATGCACATGCAAGTGGCGGTGCTTTTTGTGGCTGACTTCTTGTGCGTCTCTCATCCCCAGGTACTTGCGCATGCCGTCTGCTGGTTGCATTGTTGTGGCACTGCTATTCCTCATGGACACGTCATCGTGTGCTGACTCAGCGTTACGCGCACGGACAAGTTTGGAAGTCTCCTTAGGGTAAGGGATGCATCAGGGGTGTATTGGGTGTGGCAGTTGTTTACGATGTGTGCACACTGCCCCTGTCGATGTTTGGTTCCTCTGCAGACATGTCGCATCACCATGGGACACATTACATGTAGCTGGGTACACCTGGATAGATGGTCAGACTTGTTGACAGTCATCTGTGATGGGATAGTGGATTGTGATGATGGCATCAATGTGTGTAACACTGCCCTCGGACACATCCGGTTTGCATTGGCTTGACATGGTGTGGGACTTCCACATCAGAGGATCAATGGTGTATGGCAGCCTCTCTGTGAGCAGCAGGGGGTGTTTAGCTGTTACCCGACACTTGTGTGCCAGTTCCATGGCTATCACGCATTTGTGCTGCAGAGGGGGGTTCCAGTGTTGGACCCACATGTTACTCCACATGACCTGTGTATGTGTACTCCGAGTTGCCTCTGCATTCCCGTATACATGACTAATAAAGGTGTCCCTATGCCTCCAAGGTGCCTCTTCTCAGTCAATGCTGGTGTGTTGCCACGGGGCATACGGCATGTCTGGCATGGTTTTCCGTGATAGTGGCTATGTGTCTATGTGTAGAGTAGCAAGATGCAAGCTTTTTGTGTGGGATTAGACTCTGTATTGTGCATGATGTCCATGACTGTGTGGGTATTGTGACATGTGCCATCCCCATGCATCCAACGTTGGCCAGGCCACCATTCCCTGCATCCACCTGACTCAAGCTTGCAGGACATGGTTCTGCCACCTGTCTACACATACCTGGGTGCCCCCCAGGACACTCCACATGATCCCTGACCTCTGCACATGACTGTCGCTGTACTCAATATGTCTGTCGGCACGGTTGTGCGGCCACCCCCTCAGCTGGTTAGGCCCATCACGGATGTGTATGGTGCTCCAGGTCTGTCTTGCCTAATACATTGTGACCCATGTGTGTCCTGTGCCAGACTCAGGCCCCAGGGTATGGATGGTTGAAGTCATATGAGAACTCAGGCATGGTTAGACTTTACAAGACACATGTAAGGCAATAATGCAAAATGTAGGCATCATCTCTTTATCGTGTAACTTTTTATTTGTGTTGGGGTACGTGGGGGGTGGGTATGACAAGAGGGGCTTTCCGGGTGTGTGGAATCCAAAGTTCACTGGGGGAGTTGGTGTCCTTGCCATTGGAAATCATCAGAGTCCATGCCACGGTCTTTGTCAACATTGGTCAGACAGTGACCAGCAAGTCCATGTGGCAGAGAATGTCTTTTGCTGATGTGCTGCGGTTGGTCCAGTGGGCCAGGTGCCAGGCCAGGTGTCCTGGGAGATGGTGCTGTTGCGCCGACCCTCACGGTCTTTTCCGTGGATGACCCGCCCTCCTGCGGGAACCCTCAGAAGCAGGCCGTGACGATGTTTGGGATGCTCTGTCAGATGTCTCCTCCTCCTCCTCCTCCTGATCCCTCCCTGTGGGTGGTGATGTTCTTGGCCTGGTGGCACAGGGAGGGTTGCCCATGTTGTCGGCCATCCGACGGAGTGTATGGTGAATTCCCGTGAACACCGTCACGAGCTCAGCCTGTCTGTCCTCCATCCGCCCTTGGTGTCGCAGTAGACAGGGATGTTGCTCCGCATGTTGCTGGGCCTGCTGGGTCTTGATCTCCTCGAGGGTCCCCTTCATCTCGTTGAGGGTGGACACAACCTGGCCCATGCCCGTGGTGTCCTGCCGGGATGTGTCCAGGATGTTTCTGACATGGGAATATACCGGTTCCGCAGCCAACTGGTCAGGCTCGCGCCTCCGCCGTCCTCCACTCCCACCGCCCCTGCCCACTTGCACCTGACCTGCCCTTGTGGGCACATCGGGTCTCCGGAACCCCTGAGGGGTGGCATTAGCGTTGTCGCCTGCCTCCTCCTGGGTGCCCGGTACACCGTGTCCCTCCTGGTGAGCCAGGCTGCATTGTGGTGGTGGGGCAGGGATCCTGGGTGTCTCCTGGATGTGGCAGGAGTGGGGGTGGTGGTTGGCCCAGATGTACCTGACGCAGGTGCTGCAGGTGGTTGGACACCAGAGGGGCCAGGTTGGTCGGGGTCGTCCACAGAGTGGTGAGAGTCATCGCTGCCGGTGGGATCGTCATCCCGCAGAGCCGGGTCCTGTGAGTCTTCCCCCCAGTGTTGGGGGGTGATCCACGACGTTGACCTGTGTGTGAGAGAGACAATGTTATTTATGTTCTATGCAACATCCATGTTTAATTTGTTTCAAAGTTGGCACATTTCCTCTGGGTATTTGGATATGTCTTGCATTCCACTCCCAGTGCACTTGTGCATGGGTATGTCCCTTGGCCACAGCTTTTGAGACTTTACCTATGTGTGACACAGTCTTACTTGCTGCGTCAATTGTGACTGCAGTCAGCAGTGGAGTGAGCAGGTGTGGCGAGCCATGCATTGGCGCCTTCCGTGTTGCACTGTATGTGGGCACATGCAGTTGTTCCACACACTTATATAATGCAGGTAGCTGGCATTGTGCTGTTGCACAGGTTGAGACATGGCCCAGTGTTTTGCCATGGAGAAGAGAGGGGGATTCAGGCACTGGCCACCCTTGTCTACATGCACGCAGTCCACCTGCTGACGAGCAGACATTCCCACACCACCCAAGGCTGAATTGGTCTCCCTGTGTCTCCCTTTCTCACTCCCTCTCTGTCCCCCTCTCCCTCCCTCCCTGTGTCAGCCTCCTCCCTCTGTCCATCTCCCTGTGTCTCCCTCCCTCTCTCTCCCCCTCTCCCTCCCTCTGTGTGTCACCCTCTGTCACCTCAGCCCAGCTTCCTAGGCACACACTTTTTGCAGATCTTTGAATGGCCCTTGGCTTGTTCATGTGAGTTTGTTTCTGATCTTCAGGCACCCATTGGGTGTAGTGTCTGTGTCTGCGCTGCTGCTGTGGTGGTGTGTGCTGCCACTCTTTCACAGTGTTGGCTGTTCATTAGCTGCTGTCATGTGCAAAAAGTGCCTTCACCCCCATGTCTTAATGCAAGGCATCCGCCATTTGCTGGCAAGTCTTTCCTGTGTGGGGACACACTGTTTGTCTGGCTGTGACCTAGGCCATATGGGCAGAGGGCATTGTTGTCTGCTTCTGAGTTGCACTATGTGATTTTTGGGGCCCACACTCCCGCCATCCGGCTTACCGTGCCTTGTGTTGGTGTTTTCTGTGGACTGTGACTTGGCATTGTCCAGCTGGGTGCATGGGGCATGGTGGTGCTAGTGGCATGTGCGTGTTCATGGAGTGTGGTTGAGTCATGCGATAGCTTGGGGTGGTTGCGTGCATGATTGTGAGTTTGGTTGTGGATGACGTTCCCCCCATGTGAGGTGAGTTGTTTGTGTACTCATCCGGCTCTCGGAGTCCTTCTACTCTGTCCACTGACACCACCGGCAGTATGGCCATCACCCTCTCCTCCCAGGGATGGTATTGTACGCGTCTGCCCTCCTCCAGTGATGTTGGCCTGGTTGTGGTCGTCGGTCATTTTGGCTCGGACCCTCCTCCGCAGATCGTACCACCTGGCTTGGCATTCATGCCTGGTCCTTCTGGTGGACGCAACAGCATTTACAGCATCGACAATCGTCTGCCACATGGCTGTTTTTTCGGCATTGCTGGTCTGTCTGACCAATGTTCCAAAGAGGTGTGGCTCGACTCTGAGGATTTCGTCGACAAGGACCTCCAACTCTTGGCTAGTGAACTTTGGATTCTTGTTAGTGGGCATGGTGAGGGGTGTGGGTGTGGATGGTTGTGGGGTGTGTGGGTGTGGATGGTTGTGGGTGTGTGGGTGTGGTTGTGCAGGTGTATGTGTGAATGTGATGAGGGGGTGTTTGTGAAGGTGGTTGTGTGAAGGTGTGCAAGTGTAAGGTGTAGTAAAGGTTCAAGTATGGTGCTGTGGGTTGTCTGTGGGGTCTGGCAGCAGTGAGTCTGTTGCAAAGGCTCATGGTTTGTGTGTGTGGGCCCTTTTTATTGGTCCATTGGTGGGTGTGGCTGTGTTTGAACTTTGGGTGGGTGTGTTATAAGGAGTGGTTGTGTTTTGGGCCTCTGTTTGGGAGTTTGGCAGTTGCAGGTCAGTGAATGTGTTGTATTTGTGCTTGTTGGACATGTTTTGTGGCTTTGTGCGATTCGAATAGAGTATTCTTGTGTTGTTTAGCTTTGTCCTGGTTGTGTACGTGTGTTTTTAGCGTGTGTACGGTGTGTACATCGGCCATTTTGTTGTACAGTGCTGTCCTTGTCTCTGGCTTGGTACGACTCGTACATGCGCGATGTTGGGTGAAGGTGCTGGTGTTGGGGCCTGGGGTGCGCTCCGTACTTAGACTGGTGGGGTGTGTGTTCGCTCCGTACATACACGGGTGGGGTACGGTCCGTACATGCACGGTTGGGGTGGGGGTATGGGCCGTACATACGCGGGTGAGGGTACGGGTCGTACATACACGGTTGGGGTGGGGGTACGCTCCATACATACGCGGGTGAGGGTACGGGTCGTACATACACGGTTGGGGTGGGGGTACGCTCCATACATACGCGGGTGAGGGTACGGGTCGTACATACACGGTCGGGGTACGCTCCATACATACGCGGGTGAGGGTACGGGTCGTACATACATGGTTGGGGTGGGGGTACGCTCCATACATACGCGGGTGAGGGTACGGGTCGTACATACACGGTGGGGGTACGCTCCATACATACGCGGCTGAGGGTACGGGTCGTACATCCACGGTTGCGGTGGGGGTATGCTCCATGCATACGGGGTGGGGGTACGGTTCGTACGTACACTGTTGGCATGGGGGGTATGCTCCATGCATACGGGGATGGGGGTACGGTCCGTACGTACACTGTTGGGATGGGGGGTGCGCTCCATGCATACGGGGGTGGGGGTACGGTTCGTACATACACTGTTGGGGAGGGGGTACGCTCCATACATACGCGGGTGAGGGTACGGGTCGTACATACACGGTTGGGGTGGGGGTACGCTCCATACATACGCGGGTGAGGGTACAGGTCGTACATACAAGGTTGGGGTGGGGGTACGCTCCATACATACACGGGTGGGGGTACGTCTCGTACATACACGGGTGTACATACACGGGTGTACATACATGGGTGTACATTCACGGGTGGGGGTACGTCTCGTACATACACGGGTGTACATACACGGGTGGGGGTTCGACTCGTACGTACACGGGTGTACATACACGGGGGGTGTACATACACGGGTGGGGGTACAACTCATACGTACACGGGTGTACATACACGGGGGGTGTACATACACGGGTGGGTGTACGACTTGTACGTACACGGGTGTACATACACGGGGGGGTTCGGTGCGTACATACGGGGGCTGGGGGGGGTGTTTGGCGCGTATGCGGGCACATGTCTCCATGGTTGCTATGGGAGTTCGGTGCGGACGGTGTTATTTCCATACGGTTGTGACATCGGATGCACGGGATGGATCGTACTTGCGCGGTCGGACTTCACTTTTCACATTTGTACGGTAAATCGTCTGGGGATGTGTCGGACACATTTTCCGACCCGAGGACGTGTGGGGAATTATTCCCAATGCGATTCGTATGGACTTTTTCCCATGCGAATCGTACTTGGCAGTTTGTACGGCACTTGTACGATTCGTACGGTAAAAAGACTGGATACGAGTCGTACGGGGATATTTTTTCCAGGATCCTGATCGGCACCTGTATGTACATACATACTGGAGACTAAATGTGGTAAATGTTCAGATATACTTCAATTTTGTCAACATATTTCGATAGTAGCACATTTTCAAAAACAGTTCATAGATGATAGTGAAGTTCCTCATCCTGGTTCAAACCGTCAGGCATCAGTGTTCTGAAGTTCAGAATGTGTCGCGATTCCTTCTGCCTCAGAATTTTTTCTCTATCACCTCCTCTTGGGTGCATTCCCACTGTTTCCAACGCATAGAATTTTAATTTTTTCCAATTTCCATCATTTTCCTTCTCCATGTGTTTTGCTACAGCATTACTCCTGTCCATATTTATTGTGGCCCGCACATGTTCTAAAATACGTTTTTTTAATTCACATTTTGTGCTGCCTATATATTTCATCGCGCATGGGCACTCAATCACATATATCACAAATTGACTTTTGCAATTGATCAACTGTTCGATTTTCCACACACGTTTGTTTATCATCATTGTTTCCTTCATATTCTGAGCAATAATACACACCTTACAGTTGGTGCATTTGAAGAAACCCTTCGGTTTCAACCATGATTCTGGTTTTTTTCGATCTTGAAAATGACTGTGGACCAATTGGTCTCGCAAGTTTTTTGCTCGTCTGTACATAATATTGGGATGGTCTCCTACTATTTTCGATACCGTGGAATCCAAAAGTAAGATGTGCCAATTCTTGCGCAATATTTTCATTAGTTGTTGATTTTCCGTATTGTAGGTTGTTATCGGTTGTATTTTTTTGTCTTTTTCATCATGATTTGATCTCTCTCTTATTAGTTCAGTTCTTTTTACAGTTTCCGAACGTTGTAATGCTGCATGAATGGTTTGAGAATTATATTTTCTTTTTTCAAATCTTTGTATTGCCATTCTTCTTCCTGAGAGCATATCCTTTTGATTCTGAGAAATTCCCCATAAGGGATGTTTTTGATTAAGCTGGTTTGATGGAAGCATTCAGCGTAAAGGACCGCGTTGGTTGCCGTGTTCTTACGATGCAAGGTGGTGTGAACTGCATCGTTCATAATGTAGATTTCAGTGTCTAAAAATACAACACGTGCATCACTGATGTCATATGTGAACTTGAGGTTAAAATCTGAGTTGTTCAATATCTCAAAGTATTTAGCAAACTCATCCTTGGTTCCATCCCATACTATTAGCAAATCATCAATGTATCGCAACCATGTTATGGTCTTATTAACAAATCGATCATTTTCACTTCTCCAAGCCCAGATCTTTTCCCATAGACCCATGGTTAGGCAGGCATAACTTGGACTAAAGGAAAAGCCCATCGCTGTACCTTTCACTTGGCGATAGATCTCTTCCCCAAAAACAAATGTATTTTGTTCCAAGCAGATTTTGATCATTTCTAGCAGCATTTTGTTGTGGTCAGCGAACTGAATATTTCTCTCCTGTAAGAAGTGTTCGCATGCTCTTATGCCAATATCATTTTTGATGTTGGAGTATAGTGATACCACATCCATAGTTATCAAGTTGTATGTTGCTTGCCATGGTGTTTCCTGCAATTGCCTCAATAAGTCGCCCGTGTCCTGTAGGTATGATGTTAAACCTTTCACATAACGTAACAAAAATACATCCAAGAAGTTAGCCATAGGCTCCAATAGTGTCCCTTTCGCCAAAATTATGGGTCTCCCAGGTGGTTTGGTTGGGTTTTTATGAACCTTGGGCAGGAAGTATATTGTCGCCATTTTGGGATGTTCCAGCTTGAGGTATTTCACCTCATCTTCATCCAGTAGGTTTTGTTGTCTCCAGTGGTCCAGTTTTACGTCTAGCTCCTCTTTCCATTTCTTTGTTGGATTTGCTTTTAATTTCTCGTAATATTCTCTATTACTCAGCTGGGAATATGCTTCTCGCATGTATTCTTCTTTTTCCAGGATGATGATGTTACCCCC
Source organism: Triturus cristatus (assembly GCF_964204655.1). Taxonomy (NCBI): domain Eukaryota; kingdom Metazoa; phylum Chordata; class Amphibia; order Caudata; family Salamandridae; genus Triturus; species Triturus cristatus. Next base: position 911,339,473 of record NC_140588.1, read on the forward strand.
CATATCCGCCATTTTTATTTCGATGGTATCGTCATTTTTCAGATCTTGTAATGATTTGCGCTCCTCAAATGAGAGATTGTCTTTTTTCTTTTTAGAATGATTGATTCGGTACAGATATTTTATTACACATTCGTGGAATGCGTCAATTTTATTGCCCTGTGCTAGTTGCGGATAGAATTTAGATTGAGGTTTTTTTTTTACTACATCCAGCTCCCAATTGCAAGCAATGTGTCTGCAATTCTCTCCTTTCATGCTCAGGACTGTGTTCCAATTCCATTAGGGTAATGAAATGTTCCGTATCTTTCACCAGTAAATCCATGTCGGGAGTTGAAGTATTTTTGCTGTATTTAGCCATCTTCGGGTTTTCCACAAAGAGTTTCGCTAATTTGATTTTCCGAATAAATTTGTATAAATCTATTCTTGTTTCTGCCAAATCAATGGTATTGGTGGGACATAAATTGAGACCACGTTTCAAAAGTTGCAATTCAGTTTCAGTTATTGTTTTCTTTGAGAGATTGATTACTTCCAAATCCTGGGTCTTATTCTCAGCAAGTATTCCTAATTCCATTTCTGCCGCATGCTCCTCGTTGTTGTTCCCACTCGATTTGTGTTGGAAATTTGGTTTGGCATGTCGTTTGCCTCGTCTTGTTGGTTTCTGCGGGGATTCCCTCGACCCGGCCTCTTCCCCGGCTGCTTTTTACTGGCGATCCCATGGTCTTTTCCCAATTCTTTTGTTGGAGCGCCAGCCTCATTTCGCCTAAAAAAGAGCACTTTGGTCTTGTATCTCCTTGATACACCTCTCCATCACTGGCCTCAGTAGATGTTAGCGATGACAAACTGCCCATATTAGTTGCAAAATCTAATTTCTCTTCTTGCTTGAGTCTATCATATTTTCTGGCATATGTGAAGATACGACCCTCTGAATAGTCTTCTTTGTCTCTCTGAAATTTGGATTGTTTCCTCAATCGTACTGTTTCTTCATGCTTCTCTATATAGTGCTCCAATTCCTCCTTGAATTTAGTTAATTCTGAGTTCATGTCCAACGTGGCTAGTTCTTTTTCCAATTCTTTTAATTGCATTGTGGTTTTCTCTAAAGCCAGCTCAATATGTTTTACTAAAATTTCCATTAGTCCCAAAGATGATTTCAAGATGTATTCTCCCCACTCACTGAGTAGATCATTGCTGGTGTCTTGGTGATTAGGCATCAAATTGATCCGCAATCCACGTGGGACACGTTTCACCTCTAAGTACTTCTTGAGCGATGCAACTTCCCACCATTTGTTAATTTCTTTTTTTGTGAGTTTCTCCCAAGCGCGTAATTTACTTCTGGCATCTGATTTATGAGAACTGTTAAATGCACCGCTTCCAGTGCTAGTTGTTGCCTCTTGTTCAAAGAATGTGTCTATCAGAGCATTCCTGTTAGCCTCCCTTTTTCCATGTTAAACTGGTCGATTGTTATAAGCTGTTTTCTTTCACCATGGGCAGATCCCATGTGGGCAGATCCCCAGTTTCCCTTTATTTTTGGGTCTGTCTGGGTTAATAAAATTTCTAATTTAAAAGTATGGGTCTTCTTGGGAGTGTTATGGTCCTAAGACCCTAGTGCCAACATGTTTCAGTCCGTGTAAGGCCGTAAAGGTCCAGGACTTTCTTCAGGGCAAAGGAGGCCACCCTGGATAGCAGAAGAGGGGATTCCCTATCCTGTCTGTGAGGCAAGGGCAGAGTAGCTGCTCATTGTGTGAGAGACTGATTAATTAATCTGTCATGCGTCGTGCTCCATCTGTAAAAGAGAACATAGAAGACAAAAAAACAATTTATACTTGTAAGCTTGCTCCGTGGTAGTTCCAAAGTAATGTGTCCCCTAATCGTGCTTAGGAAAGAGAACGACACCTATATGTGCCAAGTGAGTCTATGACATTGTGGTGTACAGCTCTATCCAGACATGTGCCACTCATATCTGTATCTGTACACAATTAATCAACGTGACAGATATATTGTGCGGTGGCGATTTTGCTCGCATACTGACTGATGATTCATGCCAGTTGGTGCGTACTATCAAAGTAAAAACTCTCCGGATCTCGCTCTCATACAACACTCAAGCCATATCTGTGAATGAACATAGCAACTGAGAACATGTCCGATTGTTATAGACACATATGTAGAGGTATATTAAAAGTACACACATGCATCCATTCTTACCCGAACTTCGGAGAGTTCCCGTTTCTCAGGGGACCGCAAGGCTAATGGGGGTAGCTCTATAGTCAAACCCTATCATGGGACCCCCGGAATGAGAAAGAAAAAGTTTGGAAAATGCGGCGTAAGGAGAAAAGTATTCACGGGTATAATCAAAAATCGCATCTCTTTCAAGATGAGGTGCGTTCGTGTCCGAGGCCATTTTAAAATTATCCCGACTTACTTTATCAAGAGTCCTGCCCCGCCTGTCCACCTAGTAGGTCCCGATCCCTGGCGTTTTGCGCCGTTAGAACGTTCATCGGTGGATTTGTACTTCCGTGTTGTGCGGCAGAGAGGAGATTGGTCCTCTCTGGCGCGTGACGTAATGGCGTCGACACGGCTGCCCATAGAATCATGAGAAGTGTAGTATGTGCCATAGGAACCGGTGATTCGACTAAGCACATAGCATTTACTTAATGGGTGCCATCCGGGCGGGAAGTGCCTCGGAATATTTATCTCTATTGAGATATGAGATGGGAGTAAATATAGTGGGTCAGAATGGATCTAATTGATGCTTGGTGTAAAGGAAGTTAACCACAAGCAAAAGTCGGGTTAACGAAAGGGAGCCCTACGGTGCTCATGGGGTATAGATGTTGAGAGACCCCGGTAGTAGTTACTCACTCAGAGGTGAAGGTAGAAAGTTACATAATTAACCATGAAGATCACAACTGTGCAAAGTTCTAACTTATTGTGTCTGAAGTGGCGTGAACATAAAACATGATCGTGCATCATATAAAAAAGGTTACATCAATATCTGTTCAGATAGTGTGAAGCTAGACTATCATTTATGGTGGAGAGACTGGTAACAGTGTACTAACAGAGGTACCCTATATTATTCAAAAAGTAAGATGTTGTCGACCACCCTCCTAACATATGGTCATTTTTAAGGGGACCTAGATCAAAGTGGGGAAGGGTAAGTGGTCAGTTTACCTATTTAGTTGACTCCAGGGTATACAATCGTTAAGGCCCTTCTCATGGGTCTTCAAACGATATACCCATCGTTGTTCTCGCTCTAGGAGTTTATGCTGTTGATTCCCCGTGTTTTTGACCTTTTCCAGTACAGTCCATTTAATTTCTGTGGGCCCGATTCACAGAACTAACTTAAGACAAAATCCTAAACTTACTACTATTTTGGTATTCACAGAAGGCACTTACTCATTTTGGTATTCACAGAAGGCACTTACTCATTTCGGTATTCACAGAAGTTAGGAGTCCTAACTTTAAGACTCCTAAATGCCTTCTGTGAATACCGAAAGTCTTAAAATTAGGATTTTACTCAGTTTAGTAGTAGTATAGTTAGGACTCCTAACTTTAGGACTCCTAAATGCCTTCTGTGAATACCGAAAGTCTTAAAATTAGTCCTAAGGACTACTAAATTGAGAAAAATCCTAATTTTAAGATTTTCTCAATTTAGTAGCCCTAAGGACTACTAAATTGAGAAAAATCCTAATTTTAAGACTTTCGGTATTCACAGAAGGCATTTAGGAGTCCTAAAGTTAGGAGTCCTAACTATACTACTACTAAACTGAGAAAAATCCTAATTTTAAGACTTTCGGTATTCACAGAAGGCATTTAGGAGTCCTAAAGTTAGGACTCCTAACTTCTGTGAATACCGAAATGAGTAAGTGCCTTCTGTGAATACCAAAATGAGTAAGTGCCTTCTGTGAATACCAAAATGGTAGTAAGTTTAGGATTTTGTCTTAAGTTAGTTCTGTGAATCGGGCCCTAGGTCTTTATGATTTTTTTCATGATAGTGTGCCGTGAGCCTAGTTGCTGTCACTGCTCGTCGTATGGTGCTTCTATGTTCGCTGATGTGAACTTTCACTTTCCGACTTGTCATACCGATGTACATCATGTCACACGGGCATTTGATCATGTAGAGTACTGATTCAGAGTTGCAATTAGTGTGTGACCTTTGTTCCCACGGTGACTGTAAGCCTAGTTCTAATGTCTTAGTGGGTTCTGTAAATGGGCAGGCCACACATGATCCGCAGGGGTAATGTCCCGTGACAGACGGCGTTCCCCATAGTGTCATCTGATTTGTAGTTCTGGGTGTAAATGTATTGGTGTGTACTAGGGCATCTCTCAGACTTTAATTTTTTCTGAATGAGAACATGGGTTTTTCAAAGGATAGTTTATTAGATGTTAATATGGACCATTTTTTATTTATTATCTTTTTCAAGTCACCGATGATGAAGCATGACACCACTAGGGTGTGTGAGGGTAACTAAACCAAAAGGAAGTGCTTCCTTGCTCACCCATTGGTGAAGTTTAATTTTCCCTTACCATATCCTTCACATCTTTCCATCTAAGTGCACCTACACCGACCACTGGATGGTCAGTTAGAGTAATTTTTGTGTGATTGTGTAGATGAATGCCCTAAAGACATGGGTCATGTTTCTAGACTCTGACAAACACTTGCATTATATATCCTTTGTGGCCGTGAGTGAGGCTTGCCACTGTACCTTCTATCTTATTTTAGGGAAGCTTGTGTTGTGGTTGTGTTTGAGTACCTGCTCTGTTTGTGAAGGGAAGTGTGCTCTGCATATGCCTGTATTGTACCTTCTCCATATGAGTAAAGCCTCAGTTTCAGAAACCTGTGCTGTTACTGCTCTTTGTGTGAGGGAAGTGTGTACTGCATGTGCCTTATAAGAATTTGTAGGAAATTGCCCTTTTTGTATGGTTACCGCCCCACACTTTTTGCTTCAAATGCTGATTGTTGTGACTCTGATAGTACACTGGAGTCTGCTGCCCAGACCCCAGTGCCTGTGCTTTCTCCCAAAACTGTTATGTTTGACTTGGTAGTCCCAAATTGGCAAATACGTCACACGTTATATGTCCATACTATATGGGCATGGGTGGTAAAGGAGTCCCCAGGGCTGCAGCATGGTTTTGTGCCACCTTAGGTTACCCAAGCAAACTACTGATGGTAGGCCTGCCATTGCAGACAGCAGGAGCAGTGCAAACTGCTTGAACTCGACTGTGCCTTCACCATGTGTGGCACAGTCAACGACACTATCTTTAATATATGTCAATCCCCTCTAAGAAAGGCCTTCTCAGCCCAGGAAACAGGATGCAGTATATTAAAGGTGAGGACATGTAAGTGCAGGCCTATATGACCCTATAGTGGTGTTCCCCATTGGAAATTACAATAAGTGTTAGCGGTCTATAGGATAACATGGACTGCCACCCGGGCATTCTTGAGGTTGGCAGCTCCATTATGGTACTGCCGAAATATGTCATGTTTGGTATCAAACAACGTGCCTTCTCACCCCTGACATGAATCTCGTGCTCTTGGTGACGTGTCATGCACCCAGATGGTGACCTTAGAAGTTGCCCACCTGGTTGCGCCATCTTCTCTGTGCTCTGGCTGGCAAGCCCTTGCGTTCCCACGCATGCTGCCGCCAAGACAGGATTCTGACCTCCTGTCAGGCAGTGTGATCACTCCCAGGAGTCAGGAACAAAGGTTTGAACACGAAGGAAGTCACACCTCCTGATGAATACAGGCCCCAGCTAGGCCCGCAGCATACAAGGGTTCGCTCTCCTGTAATGGAAGCTACAAGGAAGTTGGCACGGAAACTGCAAAGTACAAAGACAAAGTTTATTAACCCTTAAGGGTGGTCCTACAACCTATACAACACTCTTCAGTATTGCATAGAGTAGCACAAAGAACTTGCGTACATGGTCCCCTTTTATACACAAAAGAGGGGCTCATAAGTGGGTGGATACAACATGAAGCAGAATTCATTACCTTTTATGGGCATTTTCGATACAGAATCAATATGTGGGCGGAGTAACTAATTTCCTGAGCCCGCGAAAACATGGTCAAGCAAAGACTAACTGATAACAGATGTGGTCAAGTCTGGGCATGCACCAGACGGACAAAGGAGCTATTTATAGACTGTTACTGGGCAGATTGATAAAGAGCAACTGATACAGAGATAGAACTCTTCTCGTGCTGAGCACGTGGAGATACGACAATGCAAAATGGAGTCCAAACATTAGTCAACATAAGGGAAGAAACTCGGTCCTAAGGGGAATTCATGTCTTTAGTGAATGCTTAATCACATCGCTGTTTCAATTTTCAACAGACGACCCTTTCAGCATTTACTGAAGACATCCGGTTTATTAGAATAATCATCATATATGTCAATTTTCATCATTTCTTCTACTTCCTTAGTTAAATGTTTCTGATAGGTGACATTGGCAATAGCTTTCTTATCAGGAATACAGAATGATACACATAGGGAACAGAGTAAAGGACCACATTGGACACAAATGCAACAAGAAAACAGAATTGCTACGATAATACAGAGACCAGTTAAAACCTTCCATCCCCACGTAGTAATCAATGCCCAAAACCATCCAGAAAAGGTCCAAGTGCCATTTTCTGTATGGATTTCAGCTGCACTTTTATGCAATTTATTGATAGCATTATAAACTGATGGCGTGTGGTCAGGAATAAACACACAACAACTACTTCCAATAATTTTACATGCTCCACCTCGGTCAGCTAACATAACATCTAATACCATACGATTCTGTAATGCAACAATTCTAGTAATTTGCAATTCTTCCGTAGGATTCCCAAGAGCAGCAGCGGTCTGATTTGTCACAGCCTCTACAACTCTTGTTAATCTTCGAACTTTCCTACTATTTAGAGCAGCCCCAACAAAGAAAAACAATCCTAAATTGAAATCAATATACTGCTGTAAGCTAGTATCAGTTTGATCAACGTCATCAATAGATAGAGTACGTTTATACCTATTTACAGTCACATTATTCAACAACTTCAAATCTTTATGATAAGATGCAGGTGCCAAGAATACAGGAGGTAATAAGAATGCTACATAACATACTCCGGACCAACCGGCCGGTAAGCGATAATAACCCTTATTCCCACACACAAAGTATGTATTATGGGAGGCTAAGAAAGTACTGTTATTTAGCCCGTCTATATTCAGCACGATGATACAATCACTAACACCGACAGGAATATGACCCACACTCTGGACACACAGGTCCGCTTGAGCTTGTGCCACCTGAATCACAAAGCGCTCTTGTCCTGTAGTGTCTCTGGTGTTCGTGAAGATGTAGGGAATCGATTCATTGTCCGGTCGATACTCTTCCCATTCCCATATTGTCCCATTCGCTTGTGGATAGCCATCCTTATCTTGATGACACTCCCTATTAAGTCTGAAAAGTAATCGTCCCACTGTAGGTTTCCGTGTGGCAAACAGCAAAGTGTACCATGCTCTACAGGAGCCATTATGAGAAAAAGGAAGAGGTATGAATGGCGTTCCTCCTTTCTTCTGATGAGCTGGCATCATACCACATATCCAACAGTTCGTAGCATTCGTGGCAACGTGGGTATGATGCAACATCTGGATGAAAGTGTTAATCAAATAAGACTGACGATGCTTCAGTTCTTGATACGGAAGTGTATAAAAGTAGTGCTCCTCAGGCACTGGAGTAGTCAAAACAAGCAACTCCCAGGCAGGAGTCACATCCTCAACAAACCATGTGGTTATACCAACAATAGCTACTGTAATAATAAAACCTGTTGCGCAAAGAATCTTCTTCTTTTCCATCTTAGAGTAAAAAGTCAATATCTTCCTGAAACTAAAAGGTTGTCAGAACTCTTCCCCTTAGGCAGCGGTTGATTTCTTCACCAGCGGGCCAAGACGGGTGTCGCTACACTAATGCAGGGCTGATCCCCCCCCCCTTGCCACATTGGCTCTCCGTTTCACTAACCTAAGTGCCGTTCTGACAACTTTGGATACAGCAGTCACTTCCTCGGTCTGAGGTGATATCTTCTTCCTCCAGGAATCGCTTGGTCCGGAAAGAGCTCCTCAGTGTCGTTCGGTTCCACAGCACGGCCTTTCTCCGCAGTCAGAATTTCTCGATGGTCGGTCAATACAGCAGGCTCCACCAATCCGGGCGGCACTTTGCGACAGTGCAAGGAATGGATCCAGTTCTTTCGATTGGAAACCCGCACAGCCGTCCTCGTTGCAAGTAAGACTTGCTCAGGACCAACCCATCTCGGCTCCAAACTGTTCGTCCTCTCAAAAATCTTCAGCATAACATAGTCTCCAGGTCGGAGATTATGACCTTCACCTGTGGACCGATCAGGGAGCGCCTCTCGGACCTGTTGATGAATAGAAACCAAATTATCCGTTAACTGTGCCAGATAATCATTCATCATTACACAAGGTACATCATACACAGACTTAGGTTTTGGTGGACCCCAAATATTCATTGGGCGCCCAAAGCCGATCTCATAAGGTGTGAGACCGGTTCGAGAATGCGGTATCGATCTAATTGACAATAATGCCAGCGGCAAAGCGTCTGGCCAAGTCAAAGAAGTCAAAGCTTGGATCTTAGCGATCTTGAGCTTCAGAGTACCGTTATACTTCTCAACCAATCCTGCAGACTGAGGGTAAAATACTGCATGGAACTTCTGGGTAATGCCTAGACCCTTCAGGACATACTTTATAACGTCTGCTATAAAATGAGGCCCGTTATCACTCCACAACAATCTGCAAACACCGTATCGAGGGAAGAACTCCTTCAATAGCATCTTGGCTGTAGTCATTGCAGTATTGTCTTTCGTAGGGTATGCCTCAACCCATTTACTGAAGGCACAAACCACTACTAGAACATACTTCAGATTGTTACAGCGTTCAAGCTGGATGTAATCCATCTGCAAAACCTCAAAGGGTGCAGTAGGTACCGCAAATCCTCCTGCTGGAGTTCTGGTACCCTTTCCCGGGTTATATCTCAAGCAAATCATGCAAGTCTGCACTACCCTCTTTGCCGCACTAGCGATCTCCGGATGCTCCCAAACTCGAGTGAGTAATTTAACAATTGCGGAAGCTCCGACATGCGCTAGTCCATGTGCCAGCTGAACCATCGGTTGTACAAAGGCTGTGGGTAACTTCCATTTATCCATCTGCTTATTTCTCCAACATCCTTCGTCATCTAATTCTCCATCATTGGACCATTGCTCCCGTTCCTTATCGGAAGCGGTCCTCTGTATTTCCAGCACCTCTCTCCTAGCATCGTGCCATCTTTCTGCCTGTGACTTCACAACATACATTGCAGTAACACCAGGCTGCATCGCAGTCTCTCGTGCCACCCGGTCTGCCAAAGCATTCCCTTCTCCAACTTTATCAACCACTTTCTTATGGGCACTACATTTAATTATAGCAATCTTCTTTGGATATGTTAATGCAGTCAAGAGGTTGTGGACTAACTCCCCGTACATTATCTGCGCTCCATGTGACGTTAGAAACCCTCTCTCCTTCCAGAGTAGGCCGAAATCGTGCGCTACTCCGAAGGCATAGCGGCTATCTGTATAAACATTCACACACATTCGTGCACTGAGCTCACATGCTTGTGTTAATGCTATCAGTTCCGCTGCTTGAGCTGATTTCTGTGGTATGCGTGCTGTCTCCACTATTGTTTGCAGTGTGGTGATTGCATACGCTGCTGAATTCGTACCATCTGGTAGCTTCAGGCATGATCCGTCCACCCACAGTTCTCCATCTACATCTGTAAAGGGCGTATCCTGGAGATCAACACGACCCTTTGTCTGTTCCTCAGTCACAAGAATACAGTTGTGTGCCTTCCGTGCTTCAGACTGAGTTTCCGGGAACGGCAACAATGTGGCCGGGTTTAACGTTACACACCTCTTTAACGTAATATGAGGAGCCAAAAGCGTCAACTCATATCCCGTTAAACGGGCACTGGTCAAATGCTGCGTCTATGTCTGATTAAGCAGGGCATCAACAGCATGGGGGACTAATACCAACAGTTTGTGAGATAACACAATTCCCTCACTTTGACGTATTGACACAGCTGTCGCCGCAACCGAGCGAAAACAACCAGGCAATGCTCGGGCAACAGGATCAAGTACGGCTGAAAAATATGCACAAGGGCGCTGCTTGTCGCCGTGCATCTGCACTAAAACTGATAATGCACATCCATCTTTCTCATGCACATACAGTGAAAAGGGCTTCGTATAATCAGGGGTCCCTAACACTGGTGCTGAACAAAGGGCCTGTCGCAATTGCTGAAATGCCATTTCACACTCGTTTGACCAGGGAAGAGGAATTGGTGTGTCCTTTGTCAAAAGGGCTAACAATGGTTTAGCTATGTGTGAAAACCCCAATATCCATTGCCTACAAAAAGAAACAAGACCCAAAAATGCACGCACGTCCTTCTGTGTGGAAGGCACTGGCGTGTCCAAAATTGCTTGAATACGATCTGATGTGAGTGCGCGCCCCTCCCTAGACAAAAGGTGACCCAAATAAGTCACCTTCGGTCTACAGAATTGCAATTTCTTCTTCGACACCTTGTGATTGTGAGATGCCAAAAAGGAAAGCAAGGATAACGTACTCTTCTCACACAGCTCAGGAGTGTCAGCCGCCAACAAGATGTCATCGACATATTGTATAAGGGCGACACCCTCGGGCAGAACAAAGGAATCCAATTGCCTTTTCAATGCTTGACTGTAAATGCTAGGGCTTTCTGTGTAGCCCTGAGGAACTCTACAAAATCTATAAGACCTATTATTCAAAGTAAAACCAAAAAGGTATCGGCTATCGGGATGAATAGGGATCGAGAAGAAGGCATTTTTCAAATCAATAACTGAAAACGTGGTCGCCGTTGGCGGGACCAAAGTGAGCAACGTCGTGATATCAGAAACCACTGGATACTGAGGTATCACGATCTTGTTCACTTCTCTTAAATCAATGATAAACCGATAAACTTTAGCATCTGTGTCTTTCTTCAAGATGGGTAAAATAGGACTGTTGCAAACATTATAGGGAACTTCTTCCACTACCCCCACCTTAATCAAATCCTGCACAATCTGAATAAGTGCCTCCTCCCCCTCCTGGGAAATGCGATACTGAGGGAGGCGCGGTAACACCGCACCCTCCTGGACACTAATATGGACAGGTGGAATCACCATCCGTCCCACATCGGTATCTGAAGTAGCCCACAAAGAATGAGGGAGGGAAGCTAACACAGAATCCTCCACGACCACACACATCCGGTCTGCCATCGGGTGATTATCATTTAATATCACACGCACTCCAGCGGGGGAGCAGCGGATCGTAGCTCGGAAGTGCTTGAGCATATCAAGACCCATAATGTTGTCAGGCGTGTTGGGGGCAAGCAGAAACGGACAGGGTGCAGAAAAGGGATCAACATGGAATGCAAGGGGTCGGGAAAGAGGGCTTCAAGAGAGTGTACCATCAAACCCTACCGATGTAACCATTAAGCCAGATGGGGGAGCGCTCGGAACCAATTGTTTGGATAGCGCACTACGGGTCGCTCCTGTATCAACTAAGAACCGATCAGTAGAACCCAAAACCTTTGCTGAAACATAAGGACCCTTCTGATCAACCGGCACTTCAACTGATTCCAAACCCCATCCAACGCATTCCTATGCATGCCGCGAATCATGGTACCCAGAGCTGTCAATCCCTGACATTTGATACTGGTGCTGTCGATCAAATACATTGGGTCTATCTCGCTGCTGCGCGTTAGGTTCAAAGCGAGCACGATCATTAGAATTCCCTCTGAAATTCGAAAAACCCCCTCTACCTTTCGCTGGACCTTGACCACGTCCCTGACGAGATGCATACAACACCGGACAATCTCTGGCCCAATGAGCCGACTGTTTACAATACGCGCATTGATTCCTATTTACATCTGACCGACCCGAAGGGGGACCATAGAATCCTCCACTACCTCTATCGACACCCCGACGAGGCGGACCATACACTTGCACTAACATCACCTTTGTTTTCAAATCTTTCGATTTCTTCTCCTCCTGCCCCTTCGCTTCTTGTTCCTGACGCTCATAATACTGAGCCATAGTCAGGAGGGATGCCAGAGACGAAGTGGACCAGGAACTTTCACTCGCTTTTAAACGAGCTGCTATTCCCGGTAATAAATTCGCCACATATTTATCCACAAAAAGATGTCTACCCGTATCATCCGTAAGTGACTGACCACTAAAATCGTGAAATGTCTCCTCAAAACGCGTAAAGAAATCTGAGACTGATTCATCAACCTTCTGTTTACACGATGCTAACATATTCCAGTCAATCTTTTTAGGGGGAATAATCATTTTCAACTTGGTCAAGATAGCAGCGGGAAGATCTAAAATAATTTGCGGTGGTTTTTGCGCGGGTTTTCTTTCCCTATCCTCATCCTCAATTTCGGACCACTTAGCCTTAAAAGCGGGAACATCATCCACCTTCCGCACAGATCTCCACATATCCGGTGGTAATATGAGCCCAAAGAACAAATCTATATCTGCTAAAGTCATAGTACAAGAATTCAAGGCCCCTTCGACCTCTTCATAAAAGGACGCTGGGTTTTTGCGGGGGTCAGGTAAAGCATTCTTTAATGCCATAACATCAGCCCTATGCCAGGGAGTATAGACCCAATTATACACAAAATATCCCTTAGCATCGGCCGAAGTAATATCCAAACTAGTTCCCGCTCCTTTAGGAGGAACATACAAAGGCGCTGCCTCTCGCATCGGTTTAGCATGCACTAGTTCGCTCTTATCTGAGTGGGAGGTAGATGACTGGTCATCGCCGACACGTGGATTCGACTGCTCCTGTTCCCCTGCCTTTTGGCGCGCTCTCTCCTTAAGGTCACTCGTCGCGTCCCGTAATGCAAACAGCCGTCGAACCGCATCAGGTGCCTTAGAGGGAGAAAAAACACCATTACGCAATGCCTTAGCATCTAATACTACATCATCAGGTTCAAAAACTTCTGAATATTTCCGAAAGGCAGAAATCACTTCATCAGAAAAGTGTCCCAAAAAATACAACTTCTCTCTATCCTGCCACTTTTCCCAAGAGTCCAACAATTCAATGAGGGATAACTTGACCTTAAGTGCACGAAAAGAAACTTTCCGAAGCTCACCCATTCGGTCAACTGATAACATGGACCGCGTGTCTACCTTATCCGAACCCAATCCAGAATCCTGTGATCTCGGGGCCGACGCGCCAGCATAAGGAGGCGGAGAACGATCTAATAAATAAAAATCATCTTCAAGATTAGTAAGGACAGGATAAAGTGGCTGGTGGACAGCATATTGACCCGAGACTTGCAACCTACGCTCTTTCTCTTGCCTCTCCGCCAGTTCTCTTTCCTCCAGACGCTTCGCTTCCTGTGCTCGCACATGATCATTCTTCCGTTGCTCTTTATCAAACAGCGCTTTCTCACGTTTCTCTCGCTCACGCACTTCCTTCACCCATAACCGTACACACTCAAACATGTCTTGCCGAGCACGCCGTTTACACATACACTGTTCCACATACTCAATCTTACGCATATCAAATGATCCATACAAAGGCCAGCGCAACTCAGGATCCTTTTTGGTATATTTCCTCCATACTGTGCTGTACATTATAGAAGAAAGACCATGCTTCACATACATATCCCTATTAGGAGTCCCCTCTGGGGGGGCTGGAGCAGATTCCTCAAGATTTAACCGCTTTCCAAAGCAGCAGCACCACTTACGGAGTGCGCTAAAAGCAGGCATGCTCAAAAATAATGCAAAATATGCAGTATTATCAAAAATGGCACTTAAACGTTGCGCCGTTCAAATTTACACAGCTCCGGAGAAATATCTCCACATTACCTGCCTATATGTGTTGCAACGCATATATTCTCACAGTAATCAATACAAAGCATGACTGGTCATCACAAAACCAAACTCAAATAGCCAACCCAGGCTTCAAAACTCGGAGCAAGTACCGTACAACGGTTCTTACCAATCAAGAGTGTCCAGATTCCAACTGCCAAGCTCCAAAATTCGCCCAAACGGCTGTCACGGCAAAACCGACAGAAGAGGTCTCAGTCGAGGACCGGCGCCACCCAGAAGGTCAGTTCGGAAGGGGAGGAAGAAAACCTCGGGATGCCAGGGCTAAAAGACGCCACTGGCAGTGATCACATCCCCGGCCAAATTCCTCACCTTCGTCACGACCAGTCCTTCGAGCATCCGAGTCGCCGATGAGCCTCACGTGACGGGCGCCAATTGATGAATACAGGCCCCAGCTAGGCCCGCAGCATACAAGGGTTCGCTCTCCTGTAATGGAAGCTACAAGGAAGTTGGCACGGAAACTGCAAAGTACAAAGACAAAGTTTATTAACCCTTAAGGGTGGTCCTACAACCTATACAACACTCTTCAGTATTGTATAGAGTAGCACAAAGAACTTGCGTACATGGTCCCCTTTTATACACAAAAGAGGGGCTCATAAGTGGGTGGATACAACATGAAGCAGAATTCATTACCTTTTATGGGCATTTTCGATACAGAATCAATATGTGGGCGGAGTAACTAATTTCCTGAGCCCGCAAAAACATGGTCAAGCAAGGACTAACTGATAACAGATGTGGTCAAGTCTGGGCATGCACCAGACGGACAAAGGAGCTATTTATAGACTGTGACTGGGCAGATTGATAAAGAGCAACTGATACAGAGATAGGACTCTTCTCGTGCTGAGCACGTGGAGATACGACAATGCAAAATGGAGTCCAAACATTAGTCAACATAAGGGAAGAAACTCGGTCCTAAGGGGAATTCATGTCTTTAGTGAATGCTTAATCACATCGCTGTTTCAATTTTCAACACTCCCTCCTCCCAAGCAGGCTAGTGAAGTGGCACATCAAGGAGGTGAGATTCAAAGGATGCACCGCTTCTGATATGCCGAAGAGCTGACTCCCAGCAGAGGAAACAGCCCCACTTCACCAGGCACATTTGCTCCCAGACAGTTGGGAAATTAGTGAGTCAAGGAGGTGTACATCCCCAGAAGGGTAGCCACACCTCCTGGGTGGGCAGACTGGTCTGTTCACTAAATGTAGTTTCCTGCCATCAATAGGAGTGTCAGAATAGAGAGTTATGGGGAGAAAAGGTGACCCACATCCCCAGATGTGGTCACCTCAAGGGTGGACTAGCTGCAGGGACTAACTACCCATTAACTACTGACACCCTCGACAGCAGATTCTCAGTTCTGAGTAACTTGCATCAGAGAAGGACCAAGAAGAGACCAGTGTCGCCTACAATCAATCAATCAAACAGGACTTACAAAGTGCAGCTAATCACCCGTGATTGTATCCAGGTGCTGAGAACCTGCTGCTTTGGGCGGGTTCAGTTAAACAGCCAGGTCTTGAGTCCCTTCCTGAATTCCAACAGAAAGGATAAGGTTCGGAGGGGAAGGGGAAGGTCATTCCATGACTTTGAAGCGAGGTAGGAGAAGGAACATCATACACTGTTGCTTAGGTGGAAGTGGGGAATGTGAGCAAGGGAGAGGGGGCAGAGCGCTGGTGTCTAGAGAGTTGGTGGAAGTTCAGACGGTGGTTGTTGTATGCTGGTCCATGCTTGTGTAGGACTTTGTAGGTGTGGATCAGCATCTTGAATTGACATCTCTTCTAAATGGGGAGCCAGTGGAGTTTTTTGAGGTGGGGGTGATGTGGGTAAGCTTTGGGACATCGAAAATGGGTCTGGCCGCTGAATTCTGTATGATTTGAAGTCTCTTGAGGAGGTGCGATGTGATTCCCGGGTAGAATGTGTTGCTATCGTACAGTAGGCTGGCAACTAGGGATTGAGTGACGGTTCGTCTGGTGGTGACAGAGAGCCATTTGAAGATCTTACGGAGCATGCAAAGAGTGAGGAAACAGGCGAAGTAGACTGCGTTGATCATAGTGAGCTTGCTGTCCAGGATGATGCCACGATTGCGGGCATGGCCTGTCGGAGTGAGTGAGCATCCTGGTTTGGAAGGCCACCAGGCATCGCTCCATGGGGAGGTGTTGTTCCCGAAGATGAGCACTTCCGTTTTGTCTGTGTTGAGTTTCAGGCAGTCGTCTTTCATCCAGGCCCCAATACTCATCATGCCCCTGTGGAAGTTGGCCATCGTGGTGGAGGGGTCTTCTGATTGTGAGAGGATGAGCTGGGTGTTGTCGGCATAGGATTTGATGTTTAGTCCATGGGTTCTGATGATGCTAGCTAAGGGGGCCATGTAGGTGTTGAACAGCATAGGGCTCAGGGACGAGCTTTGAGGGACACTGCAGATGATGTTCTTAGGTTCTGAAGTGAAAGGTGGTAAGCAGATTCTCTGGGTTCTTCCGGTGAGCTAGGAGGTGAGCCATGGATTCCAATGTGGTGAAGTCTCTTGTTAAGTGTGTGGTGGGATACGGTTTGCTGTGGTCAAGGAAGATCAGGTTTGCCGTTTCTCCCCAGTGAAGGAGGGTCCAGATGTTGTCGGTGGCAGTGATTAGGGTGGTTTTGGTGCTGTGGTTGGTGCGAAATCCAGTTTGGGAGGTGTCCAGAAGATTGCTGTTCTCCAGGTGTTCCTTTAGTTGGCGGTTGATGGACCTTTTGAGGACTGTGGAGAGAAAAGGAGCAGAGAGATTTGACCGTAGTTCTTGAGTTCGCTGGTGTCTACAGATGGTTTCTTGAGAAGGGGTTTGACCTCTGCCTGTTTCCATTCTTTGACGGATCAGGCCATTGTGACAGATGCGTTGAAGATGGCAATAAGGTTGTTACTGATCGTCTTGCACTCGAGGTTGAGGGGTCCGTGGGTGCTCCTGAGTGGAAGGAGTTCATGATGGCTGTCGGGTTTTGAGTGGTGAACTGGTCCAATGTGGTGAGCAGGTGGTCGGGCTTTGCATCAGTGGGAGCGAGGAGGCTGAGGATGTTGGTAGCAGTGGATTGGGGTGAACTTTTGTAAACTGTGGAGATCGTGTTGTGGAAGAAGTCTGCCAGGGTGTCTCAGAGTTCCTGGGAAGGTTTGATGATGTTTTAAGTGGCAGAGGGCTTGGAAAACTCTGACAATGTTGAAGAGTTCTTTGCTATGGCTAGAACTGACTTTGATGCGGTCCGCAAGGGTGCTCCTTTTAGTCTCTTTCAGAAGCTGATGGGTTTGGTTGAGGGATGTCTTGCATGTGGCTCGGTCTGTGGGTCATTTGCTGGTGCACCATATCATTTCCAGTTGCTTGCAGTTGTGTTTTGTGGCTCTCAGTTCCATGGTATACCAACTGACCTGTTTGGAGGACCTCTGGAGTTTGGTGGGCTTGACGGTGTGACTCTGTCCACGCATTCGGTGATCCATGAAGACAGGTTTTGGAAAGCATGTTCTAGGTTGGTTGTGGTGTCAGGGTGAGATGCTTTGAGGAAGTCGATTAAATGGCTCCACTGGCTCTCTGATACTTTGTTCCAGCTGCAGTGTGAGGTGCTGGGTGGCTTGGTGGTGGTGTTGGGGATCCTGTGATTGTGAAGTGGATGATGGTGCGGTCTGTCCAGATGAGCTCACTGACATGGCTGTACTTGACTCTGTTGCTGGCCATGAAGATGGGGTAGAGTATGTGTCCTGTGGTGTGTGTGGGTTTAGTGACAAGCTGGGTGAGGAGGATGTTGTTCACGCTTTCAAGGAGGTTGGTTGTGTTGGTGTTGTTAAGGTCATCAAGTTGAAAATTGAAGTTTCTGAGGAAGATGTGTTTGGAGTTAATGGCAAGGGGGTGATTAATTTGGGGATGGCATCGCAGAAGCTGGGAAGAGGTTCTTTAGGTCTGTAGGTAAAGGTGCCTCTGATGGTGGTTTTGCCATCGGTATGAAGTTGAAAGTTGAAGTGTTCCATGATCAGGGTGGTGTTGTCTGCGGTGGTGCTGCAGTGGATGGCTACTTTGTGGATGATGATGATTCCACCTCTGTGGTTGTTGATACGGTATCAGAGTGCTATCTTGTAGCCATGGGCATTGCTGAGGTGATGTCGGACATGGATGCAGGGTTGAGGCAGGTCTTGATGAGGAAGATGATGTGGAGGGTGAGGGAAGTGATGGTGTCCCAGATCTCAGTGGTGTGCTTTCAGAGTGATCATGCATTGAGCAGGGGTCAGTGGAGTTGTTCTGACGCGGTCATGGATGGTGTGTTGGTGATCGTCGTGCTTGCAGGTGCTCCAGTGTTGCAGGAGAAGAAGAAGTGGTGGGGTGGGAGGGAAACAGTCCTACCATTGATTATGGAGAGGTGCGGAAGCAATTGTTGTTGGGGAGTTTGGAGCTAAGGGCACAGCAGCAGTGTATGTGCGAGTAGTGGGTGAGCCAGAGTTCCTGGTACTGGGCGTGGACCAGGCATGGATGGGCTTGCCTTTGGCATGGCCTCACTGCGGCCTCCATTAAGTAGGTCCTGGGAGGAGGGAGGGTCGCTAGTAGTCTATGGGCGGGGCCGGCTTGGGCAGGAAGGAAGGTGTGGCGGGCAAAATGTCAGTAAAGCAGAAAAGCAAACAGATATGCAAACAAAGGCAGTGCAAAACTAAACAAGTTTTACAAAGTTGAAAAAAGATGAGTTAAAAAAATGTGAGCACAATACCATCCAGGGAGTCAGTGAAGCAGCAAGGGGGGAGCAGCCTCAAAGGACCTGCATCAGGACCAGAGCAAAAGAAGGACACTTTGTCCCTGTGGAAACAGTCTTGGAACAGCATGGTCGAGTCTAATCCTTGGCTAAAAGCCAGCCCTCCCTGAGAGAGGGACCCCTGTGGAAGCCAAAAGCATCCTCACAGTCTCCTGGACTAGTGGCACTAGTCCCCTGCAAAATGCAGGTAAAAACACTTACCGAGTTTGAAGAATCGTTGGTCATTGGGCCCTCCATGGTATCACCCATATCCAGATGGGCCAGTGCATTGTTGGAGTTGGAGTCTTGCCTGCCACAAAGTTTCAGGTCGCTACCCCACTCCCCGGGACCCCGTGGAGTGCCAGTAACTTTTTGTTAGACTACTGCTGCCAAGGCTTGTTGGTGGCCAATCCGGCAACTAACACCCACACTTGACGCTGCATCTACAGGGAACACCGTGAAACCTTCATCCAACATCAGCAGCTGTGCATCTGTTGTGTTTTGGCATTCTGTTTTCTTGCAGCACTGTGTAAGCGGTAAAACCAGCATCCTAGCGGTTCCCGTTCAGCATCACGGACACCTAGGAGAACTCTGCACCCGGCCCCCACAGGCTATGTAAAATTGAACTGACATTTGTGGCCTGGTATAGGGGCTGATATGACCTAAACTCTTTAGGCGTTCCACATAAAGCGACCTGCAATGATTATCCCTAGTGGTTTTTCCCGTTGACCCCAATGTTATATTTTCTATGTATTATTTTGCACTGATTTAATAATTCTTCTAAAATCCATAACTCCGGTTATATGTATACTCTTCCATTCATTTTGGTGTCTAAATTAATATAAATATACACTTTATTTTTATAAATTGGTGTTGGATTTCTATTGAGTCGTGTCAATTGCTTATCGTCCATGTTGGTAGTCTGAAATGCTTAACACATGCTCCGCTAGTAAAGCCTGACTGCTCTTTGCCACTCTACCAGGACTGACCTTCGGATTTATTGGTGTGAATCCAAGGACCTTCTTTGGGGTATTATGATAGAATTACATGGTGATCGCAATCCACCATTTAGCGATATTTCCTTAGTGCTAAATGCACTCTCACATGAAAAATGGGTCAGAGGATGCCTTTTGCGCTAAGAAAATGGCACTAAATGCTTCAGGCCATGAACATCAGTCACCAGCAGCCGCTCACTCTTTCTCAGTTAGTTGTTCCTCTGCTTCTGCTGTAGGTTTTTTGTTTATGTCACACATTCAAAATGTCACCTTGTGCGACAGGTCGTGGCAGCCGAGTGGAAATTAATTGATACAACAGCACCATTTTCAGGTTTATTTTTATCGCACAAGTTGCATTACATATATAGTCCATTTGCATAGTTGTTTAATCTGTAGCTGATTACTTGCCTCGGACCATGATGAGCTTAGGTTGAGGCTACTCTAGCGCTCAAGGTTTGACTCTGCAGGGCGCTTGGCAGGCCCACCGTCAATTTGTTTAGCTTAAAAACTAACACCAGGTATATACAAATCCATACCAATTTCCAATTATCTCTGAAATGTTGCTAATGAACATAAAGCATGAAATGGAACTCCCATTTTCTGCTAAGGCAATCCAATCAACAGACACGGATCCGCAGGCCCCCGGGGGTATTCCCTCATGCTTTCTAGCTTTATACGCTGTGTTCTTCTTGTGTCTGCTCCAAGAACTGCAGCATCTATTCTTATTGAAGCCATTATTTCTGTCTCAAATGTTGAAGATAATCACTGGCCTGTGAAGGTACAAGCCCACTGCCACCCACCTCGGGCACTCTGACATCCATGAACTAGAGGCTGCCAGGTTGGCGCTCACAAGTTATTTGTCTGGGTTGTGGTTGAAAACAAAGATGGAGGAGCGGGGCTGGGGCTCTCTGCAGCGTGACCGCCTCCCAGCTCTCTAATGCAATGTCTGCAGTGACCTGTGTCTAATTGTGGCAGGTTTCTTTGTTTTACTTCACAGTTTACGGCACCTAACCTTTTGGATGATTTATGTCAAGAGCTGCTCATGCTCAAAGCCTGCTGACATGACTCTCAGCGGTGCTCTGCAAATCTAAGCGGTTTACACTGCTGTGTCTGTTCACCTACCACTGAATATCAGCATTAAGCCTCAGCATGAACACATAATGGCTTAATTGCAGATGTTTAGTACTTTATCATTAGAATGATTATTATTATACTGATATTTCAGAAAGTGTGTAAATACTCAAAAGATTCTCTTGGCGCCATAACGCACAGCCGTTCCTAACGCCTGTCAGTAATACTGTGTCCTTTGCACAATTTAAAGGGGCCGCTCACTGTAGAGATAAAGACAGCTCTCTGTGCCCAGTCCTGCACCGCTAACAATCACCAACAATAGGCATTCTAGAATGTTTGCTTGTTTGATGATGTCAGCTGCGATTTTGAGATCTAGTGCTGTCGTTCATTGGATGGCCCCTTTAACATACTCAGGGGCATATTCTCAAGTCTCTATCGCCGAGTTATCGGCACTTTATCTCAGCCAAAGTCGCAATAAATTCATTGCTCTATTCACAAGCTGGTGCAAACAGCTGATACCACCAGTTTACCTGCAATAGCAGCTGCAAAAAAACATCTCCGCGGATGACCCTGGAAACTATCGCTAATCAGATGCAGAGTAGGCGTTCCCGAGCAAAAGGCTGCGACTACACCACACCTCAACATTCCCAACGGCCAGCCAGATCTGCGATAAGAACACAAAACATACGATAAGGCGCATTAGCAGCAGGAAATTAACACCTGCTCTGACCTGGTGCAAAGTCGGACTACAACCTGCACCAGAAAAGGGAGCCCAGCCCAGAGTCACACCTGAAGAACAACAGATGCCATGGAGCCAACGATCATGCAGTTCGGAGCCCTAACTGGGCCACAACACCCACCCCCACCTACCCCCGGAGCCCTGCCCCTGCCCCACCCCAGACACCCCCCACCTCACCCGGACCATGAGACTGCACATCAACATCCCAAAATCATGAACACAACCATTTGCCTGATGCCGAAGAATCACAACAACTAACAGTCATGTGAGTACAGAAAAAGCAGAATGACTCATTCACCATTGAAAGTCCAAACAAAAAATCACAATCAAATTTCTCTCCAAACAACTATTCGGAAGAGTCATGGCAGGTCATCCCTGGATAATCTGTAAGTGACAGTCTGTAAGGCAATATCCAAGATAAGAAGGTGTTTCAGGCACTCATCAAAGGACAGAGAGAGAAAGAGAGAGAGACTGAACAAGGAGCGTAAGGACAATTGGGCCCTTGGCTCATACATGCCAACTGTTGCGTGTGTTTCGCAATTGGTGCACCCTAAATCTAAGGCCTGGCAACAATTTCAGCATGAAGGCCACATCACATTTCAGAAATGCAAGCAGTAGTCAGACAAAAATTAGGCATGAAAGCTTCTTTATCTCAATACACAAGGCGGAAGGACATCGGAACCTCCGACCTTGGTCTCCATTGCCCCTGGCACCCCCTGAGTGAGATACCATAGCAGACTCCTACGACTCCCACACCACGAACTGCGCTAATGAAAGAGCAACGTGTCCACACCCCATACACACTTGTCCCTGTTTGAGGTACACCTGCATGGCATGCCCCCAACACATTGCTAAAAAATAACCCATACATCCAAACGTTGAACACACATACGACTCATTGCTCAGAGCTGTAGCATATCGTCCACAGAACTGCCGCCGGTCTGAGGAGTGCCGGTGGTATGAGACCAACAAACACAATGGCAGGCAATCCCGGGCTCATGCACAACCCCTGTCACATGGAACTGTACCGTGCATGAATGATGCATCTGTTGGGAGCTCTGCCAATGGTAGTTTTACGAATCAGTTACCGTCTGAGTTTCCGGCTTGCGTACATCACATGTGTCCAGCCCTGGTTCCACTGTCAATCATGCACATTCGAGTGGTCCATGGAGGTCTGCCTATCCAACACAACAGTAGCCAAACTGGATTATGACTTGTGTGTGCGCCCCCTGTTGGCCCACAAACAGGAGTGCAACCGGGATAGCCGTGCATGGGATGCCCTGATCTGTGGTGTATGTGCTGGCAGTAGTGGATGGGTGATTGCACAAGTCATCGTGTACAGTAACAACATCGAGGTGCTCCCCTATTGGGCTGTGTTGCAGATTGGAAAAACTGCGTGGTCGGAGCACATCTGTCCGGACCAGTTAATGGATTGGCTCTCCCTCGTGTTCCTTGAATTCGAGAACAACGTACTTCTGGAACTGATTGCCTATGAAGCAGCGCTCGCATTCATAGACGAGTAACTACCTTCCTGCAGCCACTACTGATTGACACCCAGAGCACAGGTCCCAAAAACATGTTGCATCGTGGAGGAATGGTCCCATAAGCCAGAACAACAGTGGACATGTCTGCATTCGCTCGGACTCAGAATGCATGTACGTGCACCTACGCGTGTTGTCACACACCTGTGCAAGGTGCTGCAGCCCCATGGGCGGAGCTGCACAGCGTCGTTTGGCCACGTTCGTAAATCTGACATACTCCTGGCGGGAGACTACACACATGGCAATGTAGCACGACATGTGACCTTGTTGGTCCCTTTCACCTGCTCACAGTCAGCATAGCACACAGTCGGCGCAGTCCGGTGGTACAGCTCCATGCAGATCCCATGGGCTGTGAGTCGTGTCCCCTGACACAGGGCTATGAGCAGAAGCCATACATCACATGACTCGACCAGCAAGGCAAGGTGGGCTAAGACTGTTGCCAACCGTAAGGACATGTGTTAATTTTTGCCTACCCATTTCTTGCACCTCGACACGTTCCCATTCTGCCAGTAAGTGTCTTAAGCATTTGTCTGCCTGTTGAGGCCCATTACTTGCCCGTACTGACACGCACATGCTAATAAAATCTAAGCAACTTCACCAGTGTACAACTGTGATGAGTGTTGATTAGTATGACAAATCGTATGTGTAGGAGAGTAGGATCTGCTTCACATGGGTACCCCCACTTTTTGCTGGTGTTTCACTGTTTTTCGACTTTAGTCTGGCTGTGGCCCTGCTAATCAGGACCCCAGCCTAGCTGCTTCCTCTCTAAAATGGTTTCCATGTACATTAGGTACATCTCTAATTGGATTCTGGAGTGCCTTATAAGTCCCTAGTATATGGTATACTATGTACCCAGGGCATAGGTACCTCAGAGGCCTACCAGGGGCTGCAGTATGTATTATGCCACCCCTGGGAAGCAATCCAAAATGACACCGCTGGTCTGCTACTGCAGCCTGGGTAAGGTGGTGCATGCACCCCTATGGTATAGGTTACCTATATCACTACCATTGCACACACATATAAAACCTATAAGTCACTCCAATGGCAGGCCTTAACAATCCTAAAGGCAGAGTGCCTGGTTGTTATGTGAGAGGGTGCCCCTGCATGAGCAGAGCCCCTCCGCAGCATTCGGAGTACCTCCTCTGATGCTGTTTGTGGTTCAGCCTGACTATATACTCTTAAGTGCATTATAACCTTGCGGTAAATGCTAACTTTGGACTGGCTGCACTGAAACATGTCGTGTTTGGTATCAAACACTTTGGAATTCTACCCCCTGCCAGTTCTGGCGGCGGGGGTAGCATTCCACCCTTCTAGAGGGAGAGATATGTACCCACTGGTCTAACCGGTAAAGACTTTCTAGAGCCCTGGCATCACAACATGGATGCCACTGCCACCGACACGGGTCTGGCCTCCTGCTGCTGACCGAAACACCGGCAAGGGAGGTCTGGACAATAGGTTTCCTGTCACAGGGAGGTGTAACCACCTCCCCAGACAGGCAGATGTGTATTGGGGCTGGGCGGGAGGACTCTCTGGTGCTCTGAAGTCCTGCACTGGGGGCACACTTGGTGTCTCTGTTCATAGTCCAGTTCAAACCGGTTGCAGGGGTTACCTGCCCCTGTTCTGGCACAAAACCGGACAAAGGAAATGGGTGTAACCACCCCTCTTTCCAAACCCTCCCATAGGTGGGTCCCCAGAGTATGTCCAACCCCCTATCTTAGTATAAGTATAGGAACCCAGTTCTTGAGACTTTAGATTACCCTGGACGAAACTCTGCAACATATATCCTGGACCTTCGACTTTCTACTTCGACTAGAAGACTGAAGAAATCTCCCTTGGGGTCAAGGAGTGACTCCCCTGCTTGGCAGGCACCAAAGAAGCAACTGTCCGGTCTGCAACTCTGAAGCTCCCGCCAGACGCTGAATTGTTTGCATCACCAGAGGTAGATTTCCAGACTTCCCCGAGGCTACCCTGAGTCCACAGCAAAGCTGAGGCCCGTGGCTATCGTGGGTGACGTGGAACCGTGACTCCTGGACACAGTGAACTTTTGCCGTTACATCATCTTCCTGGTCTTCCTCGAAGTTGTGCTTTGGGCTGCGAGTAGCCCCAGCCTTGAGCACCAACGGCACTGAAGATCTCTGGCCTCCACTCCACGAGTGACCCATGGGCCAGTTTCCAGGGCGACTACTCGAGGCTCCTTTGCGATCGCTAGCCCGTTGGCTAGTCGGTCCCCATGAAGGCAACTCCTTTTCTGCTTAGGCTTTCCTGGTTGCTCCAGATGTGCCGTGACTTACCCTTGCTGGGTGAGCCCCCCAGACCTTGCTGGTCTGCACCGACGTCTTTCATCTATTTCCACTTGACTTGCCGTTGCCAAGGCTTGTTGGGTCCATTCTGGTCGCTGACACCGCAGCACTCGACTGACTTTGTGGGACCACTCGAATCCAGCTCCTGGTTGTCGTTGACTCCTCCTGGACCTCGTGGCTGAAGAGTCAAGACACCCGTCAACTCACCTGAAGCACCCGACATCTGTGGGCATTGGACTATCGTGCCCCTGGTCACTGGTAAGTGACCCAGACTCTGTCCCCTCTGCTTTCAGGTTCCTCGATCCAGGCTTGGATCTCTTCGGACACTTCTCCTCTTCACGGCAGCAGCACTTCTTTGCCAGCTTCCATTGAAAACTACGCTGCGACCTGACACCAAAAGACACCTATGCACCCGGCTTCCCTGGGTGAGGTAACACGAGTACTCTGCTGCTCCCGTGGGTGTTGGCCCTAGACGCCTCTAAGTCTAAAAGGGTTTGCTTGTAGTCATCCTCTAAGTGTCCTTACCATGTAATTTTCCAACCGCGACTTTCCCCATTGAAGCTAACGGGAGCTTGCAGCTGTGTTCTCACACTGCACACGGGGCCGTGGGTCCCCTGTGTCACTACCTTGGGTGGGTCCTCGGGGTCCCAGCAATTCTACAGGCTCTAGGCCTTGTGTCTAGTTAAGTCGTGGTTCTTATACCACTATTTTAGAATATAGTTTGGCTCGCCCCTAGGGCCTGACGTGTATTTGTGCTTATTACTGTCATATTTTGAAGTGTACTTATGTGTTTTGACCTCTAGCCTCATAAAGAGACTAGGAGGGTGTGTTTAGAAATAAATACATATATTTTATATATATGCCTGGTGTTGTTGTCTTTCATTTAGCCATTCAAGAGATTATTGACTGGTAAAACAAGCTGCTTTACATTCTCCATAGCTACCACTAGGATAGCTTTCAATTAAGGTTGTCTTTAACCTATAACCAATAAGGGGTTGTTTGGACTGATACAAGGTGCCCACTATAACTAGTGGACAGCATATATCAGGCCAACTTCTCACACCTTATCCCTGTGACTCGGTGTGCCTTTGACTTGTGTGCTTTTCGGGTGCTGTGATGTTTGCGACTTGGGTCATTGGTGCTCTTCGACATATTTTGTACTCTTGTGCATTGTTTGTCTGCAGATGTGTTTTTGACGTCATGGGTTGTAGGTGCACGTGGATGTGTCAGAGTGTGACCTGCTCCTTTACCGATGTGGTCGACACTCAGCCACCTCAAAGTCATCTCGTGCATCATGTCATGCATTGTGACTGCGGCCATGCTATCTGTCATGCAGTGTCACTTGCATAGTCCGTGTGGCTCACAGAGCCGCTGTTTTTCTGGATTCAGCACATATGCATCGATAGGTTGTGGCATTGGTGATATGGAGGGGGGCCCATTTGTTCACATAGTGGATGGCGTTTCTATGTGTGCTGCAGTGTGCCAAGGGTATCAGGGACATGTTCCACACTCATTGTGGGTGTGCAGTGTGCTGCACATGATTGTGCATGTGTGCCATTGTGCCCATCTCCCTCCGTCCCCCCAGTCCCTGGTCGTTACTCACCCTGTTGCTGTTGGGTCAGGTTATATTGAGCTGTGTACAGACCACCAACTCCTGCCACCGTCTCCACACTGATGACTGTGGCCACCATTTCCTCCAGCTCCTCCTGTGGCGCAGGAGTCCCACCTCCAGTCGCATTTGCTGCCTTCCTGTTGGCAGCGAGTTTCTCCTTAGTTTGGCTGTGCACTTCATGCCAGCGCCTCTTGACCTCCTCCTTTGACCTCCTCGATACTCTGACTTCATTCACGTTGGTGACAATGGACTGCCATAGTTCCGTTTGTGTTGCCAATGAAACGTCGGAGGTGACGAACAGTTGTTGGTAGTGTTCTATCACCTCCGTGACGATGATCCGGTCTTCCTGCCGACTGTACCTCATCTTCCTCTTCCTCTTCTCCTTGCCCTTCCCCGAGCACGGGGTTCCTGGCTGGTCCTCCGTGGGGCTTGTGGGGTTCGGGTTGTCCTCTGCACTCGGTCCGGGTGCATCCATGGTGTTGCGCAGTTTGATTTGGTTTTGGTGTGTTTTTTGTTTTATAGTGCATTTTCCCGCATGACGCGTGGCAATTGCAGGCCTGTGGCCGGTTTTGGCAGATTTTTGTATCGCGCTTGGCCTCATCGCTGCTTTTTTTGCATTTTTGCGGTGTCGCGTTGACTTTATCACGGACATTTGACGCGTTATCGTGAGCCTATCGCATGGTACTGCCGGCTTGGGAATACCACGTTACCACGGTGTTGTTTTCCCACGATAGACTGCGATGTGAAGAGTTGCGTTAGGCTAGATTTGCGATGGTTATCACATGTTCTTGAGAATATCCCACTCAGTTTACTGCCCTTGGAAAGATAAGCTGACTGAGATTCAAACATCTGACCTAGGATCACCAAGCATGTCAGCGGCAATGTCACAGAGCTATCCTGCCGGTTATTTACATATATTCTTATACCAGGTAACTCCATACCCAATCTCTGGGACACCAAAAACATACACTTTTACATTATCGAGTTCAAAACAACAGAGTAAACCTTGATTTCAAATATTGACATTTTACTCTTGTGCAGACTAACGACCTCACAAGTCATGCGCCCGTCCATGCGTCCATCCGTGTACCAACAGTCATTCTAAACTGTACATGAGCATAGCCCCTTTTTTCCTGATTTTCTTTCCAAAACTTTGTTGGGGTTCATGGAGTAATGTGAACAGCAATATCAAGGATGATGTCATGAACGATGTCATTAGTGATTTAATCAAAGATGTTATTTCACATTTAATAAGTGATGTAATATGTGAGGTCATAAGCAGTGTAAGACAAGGATACAAGTTACAGTTGGTTTACTGAACTATAACTGGCAAATTTCAGTTGTTATTCGATTTTGTTTAGTAACTATGGTGCACATGCATCAAAATAGTCAGTAGCGATTCTTTAATTTTGATTTTTAAGGAATCGCAATTAAAGAATCGCTATTGCCTATGCATGTAGGAATCGCAAAACTATTTGCGATTCCTACACATTCCTTAATTGCGAGTTGCAATTTAGTAATTGCTTCCCATTCATTCCTATAGGCCTAGAGGCCCATAAAAATGAATGGGAATTGCAATAAGTACTCGCAAATTGCGCATACAATTTAAAGGATGCAAGGGTGCCAAAAGGACACCCTGTTGCATCCCTGAAATTTCAATGTATCCACATGTTGAGCACACAGGGGCATGTGTGTGTGTAACATGGGACTTTGAAAAATGCACTTTAGTGCATTTTTCAAAGAAATCGTAAATTACCACCAACTTGTGATTGAAGGTAATTTGCGATTCCTATTTGCGATGATGCATCCCAAATGCAAAAATAACGGTCGCCAAGGGGCAGATTCTGCAAATCTTCCTGTTTGCGACTGGATTTTTCCTTGATGCATGTGGCCCTATAACTGCAATTAAACTATGTTTTTTGCAGTGAATTTCAGAGGTTTTTATATAGGTAGAGGTGTTGGAACAATCATACATCCTCAGTATATTGGCCAGGCCTCAGGCAACAACAGAGGCCATATAGACCATAGAACCTTGAGCAGAGAAACCACCAAACTTGGAAATTCTCTGCCATGATCCAGCTTAGGAGCTAACGTATGGATGAACTAGCGTGATAGAGCTTCTGTAAGGAGAGCAGAAGCTGAGAGATTGTAGAGGAATGAAAATAATTCATTTGTCTAATACTTCTTGACTCAACCATCCATGCACAATTTGGTACAGTCAAAAAATAGGCATTCAGGTCCTGTTTACAAAATTTGCATCCGATTTTCATAACTTTTTTAACGGACACCTGGCGCAAAATCCAGGTTTGTATTTACAAACCAACCCAAACAGCGATGTGCATTGATTCATAACGGAAAGTAACACAATGCAGCGCAATGCACGGCCTGCATTATTTTGCATCATGTGGGGGTGCCATTGGTGGTGCATGGACATTCCTGTGCATCCACCCATGGATTTTGACGCAAATGAATATCTGATAAAGAGGGTCTGGACATTCTAAACCCTTTTGATTAAAAGGGCTGAGAGGAGTGGTCAACTTAGAGGAAGCCTCCTGCAAAGAGAGTCTGGAGTCAAAAGGCCAATGGGTGTTAACTTTACAGGGGTTACCAACGTGTACTACAGACCGACTTGTACTGCTCATTACTGACGTAATGCTGCACAACAAGGCATTGCGTCAGAATAATCGACGATGTGTTGTGCCATTTCTTTGTGCCATTGATGCATCGCATTTATGGTATGATACACCGTGTCGCAAGGATCGGAGATGCTTCAGGGATTCAGACGTAGCAGTATTGGGAATGGCGCAAAGTGCTGTAATGCAAGTACACCCTACGTGATGCAAAGTTAATTTGTGTGCCATAAAGCACCTATATGTGCTGCAAATCAGGAGTACTTTGCGTCACAGGAGCGCTTGAAAAAGTAATGCAATCTACTCAATATTTCTTAATACAGAGAAGCATAGAAGGATCCTCAGGGAGCCAGGAGGGTAACAATCTCATCCCAGAAGACTTGCCATCATCCTTGGGCAAAAGGCAGAGGATGTCCAACTTTAATGAAGAGGAGAACCAAATATTAATAAGTGAGGTGACAAAAATTGAACATCTCCTATTTGTCATTGCCATTAGGGAGGAAATATGCCATTTGGCAATCAGTAGTGGACAAAATAAACTGCATAGCACAAACAAAAAGGACCATCCTAGAGTGCATGAAGAGGTGTCATGACTACAAATGCAGGATCAAAGAAAAACTGGGCAGGAACCTTCAAGCAGCAATGAAGACCGAAGGAGGAGCTGATGTCCAGGAGGAGTTGGATCCATTGGAGTTGCAGGTGGCATCCCTATTGTCAGGTTGAGTATGAGCAATTAATCTCACATACAGTTAGCCATGTTGGTTAATGGCATAATGTAACACCTGCTGCTGGTGTTGGTGTCTCCTGAGAGTTATTGTATGTTCTGGGTGTCATCGGTGTAAGAGATGATGTAGAGTCCCTGGGTCTGAATTATGATTGCCAGAGGAGTCATGTACACATTTAATACAGTGGGGCTGAGTGAAGAAATCAGCGACACTCTGAAGATTAGCTCCTTGGGTTCTGAGCAAATGGAGTGAGCTTGAGCTGTTGCATACTTCTAATTATGAAGTAGGCTATCCACTTCAGAGATGCTCTTTAGTTTCTAGTGTTGTGAGTCTGAAGTTGACTGTGTGTGTGCACTAAGAAACTAAAGGAGTCCCCAGAAAAATTGGAATTATGGCATGTACAGTCCCGTCTCCTTTCATGCAGTACAGCAAGGTGGCTTGTCGTGTAGTGTTGTGTGGATGTTTGTGAAATATGAACCGCAGGGCACAATAATGTACAAATTGCATGGAAGACTGTACAGCAAGGCAGCTCGGTGTGTAGAGCTATGTGAAAGGCAGAGTGTAGGATAGTGTGCGGTATGAAAATACATGACATCTCTTGGCTAGTGCTGGGTTGCAAACTGATGGCTAGAACAAATGCGTGCACCCATGCTTCATGGTGCAATGGTCTCTGCAGTGCTGCTAAGGAACACATTTTGCATCAGTGCAGACAGACAGCAGAAAGGTAGCATAACATGTAAAATGTGGCCCATAACTGCATTCACTTTTTCAGGCAGGGCAGCAAGCTGTCTAGCTGCATTGCGTTGTGTGAAATGTACACGAATAGGCCCCTTAGTGAAAACTGAGGTTGTGTGAACAACATACATGTATTGTCTTGTGAAAAACAACAATAGTATAACATGGCCATATTCACTTGTAGAAACATATGTTCCACAAATCCCTCTGCACTTGAAAGTGAAGAAAAATACTGTTTGATTGTTCCAGAAACCACTTATGTCATATACAATCATGGAATCTTTGCAACATAATTCTATTTCTTTCCAGCGGGACAAAGAGCATCTTCTGGAGATCAGCGTGTCCATGATTCCCAACCTGTTGAGGACACCATCCTGCACCACATGGATGAAGACACCTTCCACCAGCATCTGGACACTTTTGAAACTTCTCCTCCGGTACTAGCAAGGGAAGACGATGTTGTTGGGTCTCCAAATGAACCAACACAGACTGGACATGGACCGTCAACCTTTGACATCACAGCTGAGGACTCTGAGGATCCCTAAGCCACTTTTTAATTTCAAGTGGTAGGAGTCCAGCAGCGAATGGCTGATGAGGTCCGATTGGGAATGGAGACCACAGTGGGCCCTCTTGAAGGAGTCCTTAGGTGTCTGAGCCCTAATAAGGGGTTCATAGAGGCTATCACAAATACCTACTCTTAGCTCTATGGGATTTATGATTCCCTAGCTGACATCACTGGTGTGATGATGCAGAATGAACAACAACACCGGCCTTCTACATCTGACACCAGTGAAGTTATCAGGCAGCTGGGAGTCATTGATACATCCATATAGTGCCTGGAGACCAAGCTTAATTCCTTAAAGGCATCAACAAGTGCCCTTAATAGCAATATTGTTGCTTTGTTGGCTAACCAGCAAATCCTTGCCATTGACTACCATGCTGCCTTACTGGCTCTCACAAATGTTATTAGGAACATGGGAGTTACATCTTTTTTCTTAGGTAGGTAAAGCTTTATTCGATAAAAAATATCATAAAAGCACAACATACAGTGATAAAAAAGGATCAAGTTGGACAATAAAAAACAACAATTGATCATAGGTACATCTAAAAAGGTTGTAAAAATGGTTAAGAACAGCATATAAAAAACAAAGACAAAGTGCTTGGTGGCCTGGAGTTCGTTGAAGTGCAGTAGGAACAAATCGCAGAAGTGGATCAGTGTAATTAAGGGGAAATTTTTTTCCTACGCAACAGCCAAGCACAGCCCAGATACTTAGCAATACCGCAGACAATAGTAAGAGACGAGGTATCAGTCTGCAGAATGCGTAGCACAGTACGATAGTCACGGCATCCGAGCATTCTACAAATCGGACCCAGCCATTTAGCTCTTGGTCTTCGATAGTAATAGCAGGCAAATAAAAAGTGGGGAATGGACTCATTGGGTACTGTACAGCTCGGACAACCAACCGATGAAGGTAAAGATCCCTTCCAGCCAGCAATCACACAGTTGAGGGGGAGGGACCCAAGTCTAAAACGTACGTACAGGGATCTATCCAATGGGGACTGGATAAAGTCGAGATATGCTTCCAATTTGCGGAAAGGTTTATGTTCGAAAAAAGCCTCGCTCAGCTTCCCCGACTTAGGATTGTTCAGCTCTCTTGTGTTTACCCAGCTCCAATAGGCCTTCTTAAGATCCTGTTTCGAAGGGGGTAACTGGGATTCCCAACAGTCTTCATAACCAATGGATTTCAATGTTTGTTTTATGTGAGTAATCCATTTTAGCCTCCTCCCAGTGTCTGCTGAAATGAGATCATTTAAGCCTGCTGCATATTTGGCAAGTTCTGGGGTCCGTCGCAGTCTTGCCCAGAATAATAAAGGTCGTAAACGTGCAATGTCCTGAATAGAATATCTACCTAGGTCATACAGCAAGGGTTTTAGAGGGGATGATGTTGGGACAGAGATGAGATTCCTCATGAATTTATTCTCGAGACAACCAGATCATGAATATTTTCGTAGCCCCAAATTTCTGCCCCATACATAGAACTAGACAGTGCCTGAGCCTCGTATACCACAAGAGCCGGTGCCACAGGTCGACTAGTAGAGAGATATTGTTCTCTTATAATGGCACCGGATACCCTCTTGTGGCACAGGAGCATCTTGGTCAGATGCGAACTCCACTTCATCCCTTTTGCAATGCGTATGCCTAGGTAATCGAAAGAATCCACAATGTCTAAAGGTGTGCCATCCAGAGTGAAAGTATATCTAAAACGTCTCGGAGGGTTTATTACCATTAGTTTGGTTTTTTCTGTGTTTATAATAAGCTCATAGGACTTATAAAAAGAATCGAATCTATTTAAAATTCTTTGTAGGCCAGCCGGGGATTTGGAAATCAGGAGAGTGTCGTCGGCGAACAGGAGAGTGGGGATCTTTTCACCAGCCAGGACTGGAGCATCAGCTGGGACCTCTCTAAGGAAATCCACCACCCCGTTGATGTATAGGGAGAACAGGGTGGGAGCCAGCACACAGCCCTGGCGTACCCCCCTGTTCACCGCGACACTCCCTGTAAGCTGGCCCTGGGCACCCCATCTAATATTGGCATGGTTGTTCTCATGCAGAAGCTTTAAAAAGGCAAGAATCTCATGGGGAACACCTAGTTGGAATAAGACCTGCCACAAACGTTGGCGAGGAATTAAGTCGAAAGCAGACTTTAAATCAATAAAAGCTAGATATAGGGTTCCCTTGCCTAAAACTGCCGTTTTCCAATATATAAAAAAAAATCTAAAAACTTGATCCATAGTGCCTACCTTTTGTCTAAAACCTGCTTGGAAGTGTGATAAAACATCCCCGTTCTCAATCCAGCATCTCAGTCTCATCAGGAGAACCCTGCCAACCACTTTCTGTATTACGTCAATTAGACTAATAGGTCTATAGTTGGCAGGGTCCTCCCTATTGCCCTTTTTAAAGATTGGAATCACCACCGCGGCTTTCCAGGACTCAGGTACTGTAGAACCCTTAGCTATGGCGTTCATAACAACAGAAATAAAAGAGGCCCAGGGAATTGGATCGTGTAAAAGAAGATCACCTGGTATGCCATCGGGCCCAGCCGCCTTACCGGGGGCAATACTTTTAATAGCCAAAATAGCTTCGTGGGTCCCAAAATTGGTCTCCGCTGGGAACTCAACAGTAGGGGGCAAAACATCCACCACCGGAGCAGCAGAGACAGTCTCACACGCATATATAGCGGAGAAATGGTTGAACCATTGCAGCTCCGCTATATGGTTTGGGATGCTTGTTGTTTTAGCCCTTTTGGCTCTGTTCAGAAGGTCCCAGAAAGCTGTAGAGTTCCGGTTTAGGGCCGCCTCCTTAAGTTCCTGCCAGTGGTTTTCTTCCCAGTCCCGTTTGGCGACTTTCAGGGATCTCGAATAGTCTTGTCTGGCCTTGCTAATTAAATTTCTATCCTGTTTCCTTAGGGCTTTGGACAGGGTGACTCTGGCCCTTTTGCAATCTTTAGAGTACCAAGGGTTACCGCTTTTCGTGGAGTCCACCTTGGAACGAGTTTTCTCCCCATCTTTTTTCTCTGATGTGTGTGTGCCTGAGGCTAGTGCCATCACTCAGCTGCCTCTCATTCCATCACCACAACTTCCATGGGAGGCAGAACACTCATCAGAGGAGGAAGATGTAGAGTTCCCCAGTTTCCGACAAATAAGTTCCTGATAAACATTTGTGAGTGCCCCCTGGCCTGTTTTTCTGACTGTCCTGTGTAGGACATCATGCCACCTTCTTTGAAACCCAGTATAATACTTTCTGTTTGCGCAGTAGTTTATCTTGTCCACTTATGATCCAAATGCTTTTTCTAAATGAGCTGCAAGATGTGCCGCGCTTAGCAAGTAGTAAATGTCAAAGATGGGTGTTGTCCAGGCAGGTGTGACTTCCTGCACATTTATAAACCAGCCAACAACACAGACCCCCTTGCACAATGGTGCAAGAGTATCTGCATTAGTGCTAGGCAACAGTTTGTGTACCAGCGCAGCCAGGGAGCAGCAACCTGTAGTAAAATGTCAAAGCCTACACTTACCTGCCCTCTCCCTTTTACACAGGGCCGTACAGTAGGGAGACTACCTGTGTTGTGCTGTGTGTAAAATAAAAATACTGAGCCCTGCTTACAGTGTTTAAAGTATGGAAATGGTTCCATACATAACTCTAATGTGAGGAAGCCCTACAGTTGTCTAGAGGACTCTGACAATGTAACATATTCCTACAATGTACTCATGACAAATTGAACATCATATACTCACCTAACACAATAGTACCAACTTATGACAAATAAATATTATCCATCTAGAGAACAATGATTAATGTATTTAAATAAAAAACCTAAATTCTAAGAACCCTAACTAGCTCTGACTAACCTACACTATCATTAAAACTAGTCTATTCTACCTAATCTAAAACGTAACCTATCTTAATCACTATTGACACGACAAGTTAAACATCATCCCCCATCCCCCTTAATACACAATGCTCAGTACAATACAAATATCATCTACATTCTAAACATATACTAACTACACATATTTTTTAAATGATGTTTACATAAAACATCAACCGTCGACCCACTTTAAATCCCACCATAATAAAAACTTACTAAAAAACTACTAAATAAAACTTCTTACTTATCTAAAATTAACCTAAATATTAATACACCTACACTGAACACTATACTTATAACTATGACTGCTAGGAATATCTATGTAAAACACATAAAAAGCAAGGAAGGGGATTTCCATGGGGGAGGTTAAATCTGTGTGGCTATTCGCTCCAGTGCCTCAAGACACGCATGCAAAATGTCACCCTCCCACTTCTGCTCCTTCTCCAAGTTGGCAATCCTCTTGTCCATTCTTCTCATCCTCCTGAGTAGCAACACATTAAATCTGTCCCGTGCAGAACCTCCAGGCTTTGGCTTGACCTGTAACTTGCTGCTGCTGTGCTCCTGAGGGGTGAGGTGGGATGTGCCTGGCTGCTGAGGTCCATGATGTGACCTGTAGCAAAGGTGATCGTTGGTGCCTGTGTGGGTGAAGGTTGTACCCAAATGCCAGCAGACTTGGCCTTGTAATAAGTGTGGCCCATGCTAAGGAAGGCATGTGCTATCTTCTTGACATGGGCATACCGCACCCATCTCAAGGCAAAGGTTTTTGCTCTTTCAGGTGTTATGTGAGCTAGGGAGAAAATTGTACCTCTTATTAGGGGAAGTATAGCAGGAACTTCAAGTATCACAAAATATAGCTGACATTGTAGTGCAATAATAAGTGCCTCTCCATTCCTACAACTAATCTTGGTATATTGAAATGTCCATTATACTTTCAATACAATTACTTATCTAATTACAATATGTCATAATAACCCAAGTACGTTCAGATTCGGAGTACAACACATCTATTTA
This sequence comes from Triturus cristatus, assembly GCF_964204655.1. Taxonomy (NCBI): domain Eukaryota; kingdom Metazoa; phylum Chordata; class Amphibia; order Caudata; family Salamandridae; genus Triturus; species Triturus cristatus. The sequence continues at coordinate 911,375,905 of NC_140588.1, forward strand.
GGCACAATATAGAACCATGCATTTCACTCATACCAGTGTTCACCACTCATTCAAATGTGTCAATGGTAAATAATACCCATGGACCGGATATGTACACTGTTGCTGTTGGTCTTGCATCATGCAAGGGGGTCATGGTCAAGGCAAAACCTAATTGGGATGTGTAAAGATAAGCAATGGCAGCTTGTGTGGCTTTGTATGTATTGAGTCATCTTGAGTAATGCAAGGCAGCACACATTGCTGACTTGCCTTACTCTGCAGCATGGAGCCATTCCATGGAGGGGTTGTCTCACTGCATCAGCACTCTTATTTTGATGGCTTCACAGATTTAGTATCAGTGCTATAACTGTAAACGTGCCATAATGCATCAAGTCTATAGGCAAACTTAAACCGGAAGAAAAAAATTCTGATTTCATGTTTCTGTTACCTCATTCTCCCTGTGCTGCACTCTGCAGCACACAAATAAATAGCACCACTGGGCATAAAATCCGCGTAGAATGCAGAGTTACCGAAAACTCCGCGCTCCGCAACATTAGTGTTCGTATGCTCGAAATGCGTTTTCGAGCACGCGGGAGCGACTTACCGGGATGCCTGCATTCGCTGACGTGATTTCCCATCCATTTGTGAGCGCCACGAGATTTGGTAGCCGGCTGCACGGTCCCGCGGGAGTGTGCGATCGCGAACACGTCATTCAGGCACGCCATCAGACTTCCGGCGGACGTTTTGTGAAGATCGCGATCCCGAACACGCAGAATTTTCAATTTGGAGTAGAATCTCTCTCGAGCAGCATCAAAACCTTCTCGATATGATGATTTGGATTAAAAAAACTCCTCAGATTGACATTTGGCTGTTCTTTTATTGTGCAAGGAGTCATTTTCTTTTTACATATTCTTTTTAAGAGGAAGTGTCCCAGAGACTCCAACTTCCTGTTCCTGTCCAGTAGGCTCCCCCCAGTGCTTTTTCCATCTTCTGTTCACTTTTCATTTGGATTTGGAGCTAGAAGGATCACTCTTTGTGTCTGCTGCATCATATAACATTGGATTTGAGGACTTTTAGATTTGAGATTTCACAAGTAAGTTGGAAAATTGGTGTTGTTTGTTTGATCAGGGCATTGCATGTACATTATTTTTTACTTTTCATCCTTTTTTAAAAATGTATTGTGGTGGGTGGCCTGTAGTTTCAGTAGGGGCCTAGTTGTTTCTTTGTATGACATTTTTCTACTAGTTTTCTTTCATAAAGGAAACATGTTGCAAAGTTCAATACATTTTCTCCAACTTTTGAAATCTTAATCAATTTGAAATATTTATTTAATTCCCTAGCCCAGTAGTCTGCCAAGAGACATTTCAGCCAGCAGGCCCAAAGCTACTCATGAGTGCATGAAACAACTGTTTATGTGGTGTCTGTTGAATTTAAACATCATTTAGGACATGGATGGTATTGGATTGAAATGCAAAATGTGTTTTTTTTGGGGGGGGGGCACTTTTTTCATGTGTGATAAATAAATGCCTTTGTTGGATGTGTGTGGTTTTACTTGCAAACCTTTGTTTGCCCTTTGGATTTTCATTTTTGGCATTGTTGTATTAAAGCTGTGTTGTTTAGCATGCCTCCTTTGTCTGGCTAGTGTGTGAGTTTTTGTAATAGTGTGTGGGCCAGCATTTGCCTTGGCTGAGCCATATGGTCAGGTGCCATTCTGTGTCCATATAGGACTGCTTAAGTTAATTGTTTTCCAGGTCTCCTGCTTGTGGTTGTTGTGAGTGACCATGTGGCTGGTGGCCATTTTTTGGTGGTAGTTAGTGTGCTTTTGCCATAGGCCTGCATGTCTTTCCTTTGTTCCTCTTGGCTTATTGCTTCCATCCATTGTCAGCTGCAGCTCCCTAAATGCTGCATCCCACGTAATGCACAATGCCAAACCGGGTCCGTTACATTTGTATTTTTGTTCTTCTTCTTTCCTATCCTTCCTGAGTGTACTGTACACTACAGTACACCAACCATGAAAGCCCTGGTTGTTGTCAAAGTCTCTCAAATGGCTACACTGTATTGTTATGTTTTTTAATAACTGAGGTAATAAATTTAATTAAAACACTAACAAGTGTAACCACACACTAAGTTAAATATATTATGTTTGTTGGTTTCTACTAGTAGTAATTATACCACAACAATGAATGCCACGTTTCACTGATGTTCTTCTTGCTTCTTTACTTTTAGGTGCACAAAAGAGGAGGAGACAACATCACACATTGTAATACCAAACAGAAGTCCTGCTGCGCACAACGACACATGATGTGTAACCACAGACATTTCTTCAACTTGTACCACTGCTTGCTGCTGACATCTTCAAGATGGCCCCAAAGAAAGGTACCAGGTCCAGTACCAAGAAAGATGCCAGTGAGAAGAAGGCACTCCCACTTACCAAGACAGGTATGTCACCCAAGACCTTTTTTGGGAAACCAAAAATTGCGCCTGCAGCAGTGGTGTCCGGGGAGCAAGCTGGGAGCAGCACCCCTGCATCAGTGGACCCACCCCACCAACCTAGGCCCAAGCCCATGTCTGTCACAGAGGCAGCCAGTCTAATCACGACAACGCTGACGAGCTGTGTTGTTGAAATTGAGTTATCGTTATCGCAAAGTAGTACCCAGTCAATGCAGGGAACTGAGATAAGTGGGTAACAACAGCCTCAACCACCCCAATAGTAGTTGCTCCTCCCAAAGTAGGGGCAGTTCAGGAGATCGCGCTTCCTACAGAGGAAGCAGAAGAGCAAGCCACTCTTTCATAAGATCCATTGTCTTCCAGATCCCCAGCAAGGAAAATGAGGGGTTCGTCCATCAACTTTTCCTGGAAGCCCCCCTTCTGATGATCTAGACGCCACTTGGATCCCACCACCTCAGTCTGAGAGTGAGAAACGCCAAGAGACAAGGCTAGGGAAAAGGAAGGTTCCAGAAAGCCTTAGAGTTATGGGGGTAGATGTAGAAGAGGAGGATGATGACAAGCCAGTCATCATGGACATTAGTCCCGCCCCAGTGGAGACCAACATTACCCTATCCCAAATTGCTTTGAGGGATGTGGCACAGATACCACCAACACAGATCATACAACCAACAGCACCTTCAGCTTACATATTTCTCTGGCAGCCACGTACATCCACCACAAGTACCACCACTGTAGAAGTAGGTACTGCAGAAAGTCAAACTTCATGCCCACCTACTAGTTTATCAGGCATTGCAAGTGGCACCAGCAGCAGCGCCAGGAAGTTGACCTCCCCAGTTTGGGGCTTCTTTTCGGTGAGCAAGAAAGAGGTGAACAATGCTATATGCTCCATTTGTGGACAAGGTGTTAGTCAGGGTAAGCATGGTACAAACTATGGTACCGGAGGCCAAACAACCCATCTAAAAAGCACCACTTGATCCAGTGGGAGGCGCACCTTAGCGGCCAAAAAACTGCTCCCATTGCTCTTGGTGGGGATGAAGCTGTAGAAGAAATGATCACGGTGGAAGGTGAACAAGAGGGAGACATTTTCTCTGGTACTCAAGGTAGCCCTGTCCCCAGCAGTGCAGTGGTACTGCCCACATCCTCATCAGCAACATCTCAGTGGCACAAGAGTAAGAGTCAGGCTGAGACACCAAGGGGTCCCAGTCAAGAGAGTGCTGCAATGAAACAATGTGTGGCGTTGAGCCACACAACACCTGGCGTCAAGAAGTCACCTGCATCTGTGGCACCGGAAAAGAAAAAAATGAAAATCCAGCCTACCATTCTCAGCATGTTTAGGTCAGAGGGGCAGTACGAACGCAACCACCCAATTGCACGTTTGAACAATGCGAAGCTGGCTAAAATGTTCGCACTGGACCTCCTCCCTTTTTCTTTTGTGGAAGTGGTGGGTTTTCTTGAATTTGTGACAGCCATCCACCCAAAATGGAAAGTTCCCAGCCGGTCCTATTTAACCAGAGTTCCTGTTCCAGCACTACATCACGACGTGCTGGAATTACTTGGACAAGCTTTGCAGCAGAGTGCTGTTCACACTATCCACCTGACAACAGACATGTGGACCAGTTGCCAAGCCACTGATTACATGTGCATCACTGCACACTGGATCTCTTTTTTGGGTGTTAGAGAAAAGATATCTGCAGCAGGTGTTGTTGACACTGCTGAGATTTTTAATGCCACTCGAAAACATGCAACTGTAGCCATGTTCGGCATGGAGAAATCTCATGCTGCTGCATACATTTTGGAAGACTTTGACAGAAAGGTCTTTAAATGTCTGCGCCTAAGAGGGCTTAACATTGGTTTTGTTGCCATGGACAATGGCAGTAATATAGTTAAGGCCATGCACGATGGTGGCTATTTCAGGGTCCTGTGTTTGGCGCACTGCATTAACATCATTGTCCAAGACTTTCTGAAAAAAGAAGACAGAGTCGGCAACTTACTGACCACCTGCAGAAGAATCTGCATACATTTCAGCCATTCTTTTAAAGGCCGTAAGCAGCTGAGGATCATTCAAAGTGAGCATGGAATGCCAGTTAAAGCACTCATCCAGGAGGTGCCAACACGTTGGAACTCAACTTATTACATGCTTGAATGTCTCTTTGAGCAGTACAGATTAATCAATGAATATGTCATGCAAAGAGGGGATTCTCCTCTGAAAGGCATGATCATTGAGATGGACCAAAGGGGCCTAGTAAAATGCCTGACAGAGATGCTACTTCCTTTCAAGCTCTTCGCAAGTGAATTCAGCAAGGAGGACTGTACTATGGGCCATGCTATCCCGTTGTTGCACATGCTACAGGAACAGCTGAAGGAGGTGTCTTAGAGTTATGGGGGTAGATGTAGAAGAGGAGGATGATGACAAGCCAGTCATCATGGACATTAGTCCCGCCCCAGTGGAGACCAACATTACCCTATCCCAAATTGCTTTGAGGGATGTGGCACAGATACCACCAACACAGATCATACAACCAACAGCACCTTCAGCTTACATATTTCTCTGGCAGCCACGTACATCCACCACAAGTACCACCACTGTAGAAGTAGGTACTGCAGAAAGTCAAACTTCATGCCCACCTACTAGTTTATCAGGCATTGCAAGTGGCACCAGCAGCAGCGCCAGGAAGTTGACCTCCCCAGTTTGGGGCTTCTTTTCGGTGAGCAAGAAAGAGGTGAACAATGCTATATGCTCCATTTGTGGACAAGGTGTTAGTCAGGGTAAGCATGGTACAAACTATGGTACCGGAGGCCAAACAACCCATCTAAAAAGCACCACTTGATCCAGTGGGAGGCGCACCTTAGCGGCCAAAAAACTGCTCCCATTGCTCTTGGTGGGGATGAAGCTGTAGAAGAAATGATCACGGTGGAAGGTGAACAAGAGGGAGACATTTTCTCTGGTACTCAAGGTAGCCCTGTCCCCAGCAGTGCAGTGGTACTGCCCACATCCTCATCAGCAACATCTCAGTGGCACAAGAGTAAGAGTCAGGCTGAGACACCAAGGGGTCCCAGTCAAGAGAGTGCTGCAATGAAACAATGTGTGGCGTTTAGCCACACAACACCTGGCGTCAAGAAGTCACCTGCATCTGTGGCACCGGAAAAGAAAAAAATGAAAATCCAGCCTACCATTCTCAGCATGTTTAGGTCAGAGGGGCAGTACGAATGCAACCACCCAATTGCACGTTTGAACAATGCGAAGCTGGCTAAAATGTTCGCACTGGACCTCCTCCCTTTTTCTTTTGTGGAAGTGGTGGGTTTTCTTGAATTTGTGACAGCCATCCACCCAAAATGGAAAGTTCCCAGCCGGTCCTATTTAGCCAGAGTTCCTGTTCCAGCACTACATCACGACGTGCTGGAATTACTTGGACAAGCTTTGCAGCAGAGTGCTGTTCACACTATCCACCTGACAACAGACATGTGGACCAGTTGCCAAGCCACTGATTACATGTGCATCACTGCACACTGGATCTCTTTTTTGGGTGTTAGAGAAAAGATATCTGCAGCAGGTGTTGTTGACACTGCTGAGATTTTTAATGCCACTCGAAAACATGCAACTGTAGCCATGTTCGGCATGGAGAAATCTCATGCTGCTGCATACATTTTGGAAGACTTTGACAGAAAGGTCTTTAAATGTCTGCGCCTAAGAGGGCTTAACATTGGTTTTGTTGCCATGGACAATGGCAGTAATATAGTTAAGGCCATGCACGATGGTGGCTATTTCAGGGTCCTGTGTTTGGCGCACTGCATTAACATCATTGTCCAAGACTTTCTGAAAAAAGAAGACAGAGTCGGCAACTTACTGACCACCTGCAGAAGAATCTGCATACATTTCAGCCATTCTTTTAAAGGCCGTAAGCAGCTGAGGATCATTCAAAGTGAGCATGGAATGCCAGTTAAAGCACTCATCCAGGAGGTGCCAACACGTTGGAACTCAACTTATTACATGCTTGAATGTCTCTTTGAGCAGTACAGATTAATCAATGAATTTGTCATGCAAAGAGGGGATTCTCCTCTGAAAGGCATGATCATTGAGATGGACCAATGGGGCCTAGTAAAATGCCTGACAGAGATGCTACTTCCTTTCAAGCTCTTCGCAAGTGAATTCAGCAAGGAGGATTGTACTATGGGCCATGCTATCCCATTGTTGCACATGCTACAGGAACAGCTGAAGGAGGTGTCTGCAATGTACGCAGGTGTGGAGGAAAAAAAGAAGCATATGAGTTGGTGGAGAGCTTAACCCCTGCGCTTATCTGAAAATACAAGGGTGCAAACAGGCATTGTGTCATCCAAACATTACATTTCTACCACAATTCTGGATCCTCAGTACAAACAAGTACTGAAAACATTTATTCCTTTTTTAGAAGGGGATGTTGGCAAGTACAAAACTTGGATAGCTGTGGAAGCCAGTTGCTTAGAACAAGAATGGCTGGGAATTAGAGGCCTGCTACTCCGGGCCACAACATATACTGTGGTGCAGCCGGCGTCAAGTTCAACTTCAGAGCCTGAGGGCAGTGCGGTTGGCTCACAGCAGTCCAAACCAACAACAACACCAAGTTCAGGAACAACATCAACAACAAGAACAGGAGCAACAGTCCCATCAAAATTGGCACAGGAATGGTTTCTACAGCAAGGGCTTGTTAGGTCCAGTGTTGAGGCAAAGGCAAAAGAGACCAAGCAAAGCGGAGCACCCCTGAGCATTGAGCAGATGGTCCAGGCCTATCTGGATAACCCAACAGAGGTCTACATTGATCAAAATCCCTTGGTATATTCGTATGGGAAAAGGCGCCAATGGCCAGTGCTCAACAGGCTGGCGATAAACTATCTGTCTTGCCCTGTCACAAGTGTCTCGTCTGAGCATGTTTTCAGTGCTGCTTGTGCCGTTCTGACAGTGAGAAGGACCAGTCTCTCGCCCCAAAACGTGGAGAGGTTAACCATGATCATAATGAATCATCACTTTATACCACCGGATTACACCATACCTGAAGTAGCACAGCAGGAAGATGATGACGGCGACTTAGGTCATGGAAGTAGTGTGTTAGATGACCTACTTCTGGGTGAACCACCAGAGTTTGAGAACGAGCTCTACTTCCCTGACAACTAGGCTTTTGACTTGTTAATTTCTTTCTTGCGTATTTATTTTTATTACTTGTATGTGTCTCTGTCTTTCTGGTTTGAATCACAACAAATTCATCACCACCGCCTTACTCTTTTCTTGCCGGATTGGAGTTGCAACTGCATGCAGTCAGTGAAAAAGTAAGTCCACTCTCCGAGTCCTGCTTCAGTCCACTCCTGACTCGCCCTAAATCCATTTCCCTCAAGCCAGACATTGGGATGGAGAATAGTACAAGAAATGTGTGCCTGCCTCGTTGAGTACCTCCAAAGACCTGACTATAGCTATCTTCCTTTCTGAGCCGTGAGGGACTGCCCCTTAAGAACAGGTAAATGATGGCACGCATTGGACGCTGACTCTGAGTGATTGGTGTTTGTTTTGTTGTTGTGCATGAAGTCTACTAGTATAATCTACACACAAAAAAGTGACTCAAGTCAATGTTTCCCTTCTTGTTGTTTAATAACAAAATTGTACTACTGCAGGCTGATCCATTGCATTTTTGATTCTAGAAGCTGGGCTCACTTGGTAGACTGCAGAGTTGGACACCATGATGACCATAGTATAATCGCAGTCAGTCAGTAGGATCAGCGATGATTGAGGGAATAACTCAAGCATTTCATGAAGTGGCCAAAAAGGTAAACAAGTCAACAACAACCACACCAGATCTAAATGTCTGTGTAGTGGTGGAGGTGAGTGTAGTGGTATGATTGACAGCGGTGCATTGATTTAGTTATTTAATTTGGAAAAAGCTATGTTGCTGTATATGTGTGCACTGCTCGGTGCTGTCTGGCTCAAAATCTTAGCGAAGTAGAGGTTGGATGGGTGCCGCGGGCCTGCTTCTATCCTGTTGTTGTTGTAGGTTAATGCTGGAGACAGAGTAGACATGATTTAGCCATGCCGCCTCTGAATGTGTTCTTGTTACACTCCTCCTTAATTTATGCATTTTCACTTTACTTTTCTCCTTGATTTTTCAATTTCCCTTTTGTTTATCCTTCTACACTAATAGGCCAGCCTTTACCCTGTGCTATTCTGGGAAAAACAACTCACACTTACCTTACTAATCCGCATCCACCAGGCAGGCAGTGGCAAATAAGATTGACGGATGGAGCGTCCATGGAAGGAGGGACCAAGTGGAATGCTGAGATGCAACTCCCAATTTGACGATGACATAGTAACTTATATTATCATCATCTTTTATTTAATTTGATTTGTTTTGTGTCTTCAATCATTACGACTGTGTGTGTTGTTGTTTATTATATTTGCTTATATATTTGACCCCTACAGCTATTTTTAAGTTTTCTTTGCTAGCTTTAAAAGGAAGCCCGGTACAACAGAACATAAAATGTATGTAATTAGGGTGTCTCTGGGGGCAGACAGGCAAGGCAATTGCATAATAATAATGATAATGAATAATATACTGCTGCCCTGTACTACTAGTCTAGTACTACTCATCATTAACCATCAAGTCATCATTATGCATGCATTTCCTTTTTCTCCCTTAACAGATTTATGAGTGTCTGCCAAGATTGTGTGTTGTCCAGGTATAGTGTTTGTATTTGTCAAACCTTTCCCTCAAATACCCCTTCCCGACCATTCATCAAACCCTAACCCTCTTCCCCCGGGTTATGTGATTTATATTGAGGTGGGACTGAATTAAATTTACACCAATAAATGATCACACACTTGCTGGGGTGGATGTGGTGAAAGCAACACTAACTCAAGGCAGGGCGATGATCTTCTTCTGCTTGCCCACCCATGCTCAGTATTTGCAAGTCCATTTTTTTCCAGAGTAACATAATCCATTATAATTATTAATTGCAAGCATCGATTCACCATCCTTCCAGCACTAAAGGTTACACTTGTCCACTTCAGAGGTCGAATCAACTACAGTTTGTAACTTGTACTAGGCTATCCCCGCCACCATTATGTTTTATTTTACTTTAGCATTGCTTATCATCATCATGGTTTCTTGTTTGGCAGTCTTCTTGTGTACTGTACTTCTTCTACTCCTTCCCGAGTCTCCCTCAGGTGACTGACTGTCTCATTTTCATTTTTTGCAAATGCTACTGTCAGTGTCTACTACTACTACCACCACCACCATGGCATCTTGGGAAACCAAACCATCATCATCATTCAGCCATCCCTTTGCCTAAGTATAAATAAACATCAATCACAGGTAAGAGAAGAAGTTTGGGGGAGGCATAATTAATAATATGGAAATGAATAATTAATTCACACACCCACACCCTTCTGAGTCCAATTGCAGACTGCATAGACTAGGAGGAGAGACTGTACTAGTAGGACAAGTCACTCACAAGTGAGGGTACCGCATATATCTGTTCGTTTGTTACACTAACGGCAGATTATTTCATTCAAAAACTGGCTGCGGCCCCACAGCAGCAAAGGAAACCGTGTGAAGTAAAAGAGTAACCCCCCCACAAAACATTTACATCATATGTAAACTTTAAGTATGAGCAATTTATTCCCCTAACAAAATAAACTACTGGAAAAATCCCACAACACCTGCCCCACCCCTCTCACTAACCTCAACCAATGTCCAAAGATAACAAGCATTGGCATAGCCAATAGGTCTCGCCTTTGGGACCTTATAAGTGTTTAGCCATGCAACAGTTGCATAACTAAATACTTATAAGGTCCCAAAAGCGAGATGTATTGGCTATGCAAAGTGGTGGTGCGGCCGCGAAAGTGAAAGTGATCGCGATCACGATCAAACATCAAAGCGGCCGTGGGGCTGCGAAAGTGAAAGTAATTGCGGTAAAGCGCTTCGCGCGCGCCCGCGCACGTGCACTGTAGCTCTAGGCTGGCCTGGTAGCACTTTTTGGAGCCCTCTCAATAAGTCTCGCCAGACCAGCGCATGCGCTGGGTCAGGCGAGACCTAAAAAAAGAGTCCAATGTCCGCTCCATTGTCCATAAATAGTAAATATAAACCCCAACTTTTCCCCAATGCCCAATACCTAGCCATCAAAAACAAGATTAAAAAAGAGGCAAACAACGGATTTCTAGCGGTGGGCTCGCCGGTTACTCTCCAGGACCTTTATCTGCTCCTCGAGGCATGCCATCCGAAGGAGCATGCAGCGCTTGAATGCTTTACAGTTGCATCCACAGGGGGGTCAGAAGTGTTCAATGAAGCATGGCGGGCGGCTGCCAGACTGCGGCGCCGTACCACTGGGGGGGGGCCTGGCTGAGGCCCGGGGCATTGGAGGAGGCTGCAGCTGGTGCCGACTTCTCCTCCTCCCCCAGAGCCACAAGTCGCCGATATTCAGTGCAGATGGCCTCCAGCTTCCGGCGCCGTGCCATGGCTGCTAATTCCTTCCTGTTTGGTAACGCTGGTCCTTTTAGTTGGGAAGGAGCACCTATATCAAGAAAGAAAAGATACAATTGTAACCAATACTCTTATCAATCAATCAATCAATCACAGCATTTATATAGCGCGCTACTCACCCGGAGGGTCTCAAGGCGCTTGGGGAGGGGGGGTCCGCTACTGCTCGAACAGCCAGGTCTTGAGCTGCTTCCTGAAGGCGAGGTGGTCTTGGGTCAGGCGGAGGTGGGTCGGGAGGGAGTTCCACGTCTTGGCGGCGGGGTAGGAGAAGGATCTTCCACCTGTGGTGGCTCTTCGGATGCGGGGGACGGCGGCGAGGGCGTGGTTGGTTGATCGAAGCTGGCGTGTGGGAGTGTAGAAGTTGAGGCGGCTGTTGAGGTATCTTGGGCCTTGGTTGTGTAGGGCTTTGTGTGCGTGGGTGAGGAGTCGGAACGTGATTCTCTTGTTGACCGGGAGCCAGTGCAGGTCTCTCAGGTGTCCGGAGATGTGGCTGTGTCGGGGGATGTCCAGGATGAGTCTTGCTGAGGCGTTCTGGATTCGCTGGAGTCTCTTCGGGAGTCTGGCAGTGGTTCCGGCGTAGAGGGAGTTGCCGTAGTCCAGTCGGCTGGTGACGAGGGCCTGTGTGACCGTCTTCCTGGTCTCGGTGGGGATCCACCGGAAGATCTTACGTAGCATGCGCAGGATGTTGAAGCATGACGAGGAGACGGCGTTGACTTGTCTGGTCATCGAGAGGGAGGAGTCCAGGATGAAGCCCAGGTTGCGTGCGTGGTCTGTTGGTTTGGGTGCGCTGCCCAGGGCGGGGGGCCACCAGGAGTCGTGCCAAGCGGAGGGCGAAGGTCCCAGGATGAGGACTTCCGTCTTGTCTGAGTTCAGTTTCAGGCGGCTGTTCTTTTTCCACTCGGCTACGTCTTTCATCCCCTCGTGTAGGCTGGCTCTGGCGGTGGCGGGGTCGTTGGTGAGGGAGAGGATCAGCTGGGTGTCGTCGGCGTAAGAGATGATGTTGAGGTTGTGTTGGCGTGCGATGGCCGCAAGGGGGCTCATGTAGACATTGAAGAGGGTGGGGCTGAGCGAGGAGCTTTGAGGAACGCCGCAGATGACTTCGGTGGCTTTTGATCTGAAGGGGGGGAGGTGGACTCTCTGAGTCCTTCCGGCGAGGAAGGAGATGATCCATTCTAGTGCCTTCTCTTGGATTCCGACGTTGCTGAGGCGCTGCTCTAGGGTGCGGTGGCAGACAGTGTCGAAAGCCGCGGACAGCAAAACAGTAACACAAAATTAATGAATTCTACACATAGTGGCACAGAAGCACTGTACAGTACATAAGAATTTTAGTATACTCTCCTCCCACTTCCTCTGCCTCTAACATTTGTGGGAGTTTCAGGCATTACTACTACTAGGCACTATGGAGTAGACACTTCTTTTTCTTCTCTCTCTCTTGTTTAGCTAAATTAACCTTCTTGTAGGCATGCCATCTCAGTCAGCTTGCGCCATAGACAAACATACTTGAGTCTCAGACTCACGTTATTTTTATTTACTACTGCCTGCAGGTGGGGAAGCTGTAGTCTACAACTACACAATTATATTATTTTTCTATTGTGGCCATACTCTGTTACATCAATGGCAACTCCTCAATTTCCCTTTTAACCTGACTACTACAACAAGGCAGATGATATCTTATCCAAATGATCATTGATTATATATGGGACAACATGAGGTACTTTTGATTGATTGTGTAACCATGCAGCCGATAGGCCACCCATGGCAGGCTGACACAGTCGAAAATGACATAGGTAGGGAGTGGTTCTCGCAGTCAGAGGGAGGTTCTTTTTAACATACCTACAAAATATATATGCTGTGCTTGCAAATTACTGTGAGTCAAGGGAGTATTCTGAAATAAAACTTGGCTTGAATCAAAAACCTTGAAAAAAAACAGTCCTGTTGTTTCTCTTCCCAGAGATTTTTCCATTTATCAATCATTGCATTGCTCTTCTAGCATTATATTTTTTTAAATTCTAATCCTATTCTGTTCTCCTTGGCTTTGCTACTCTGGCACGGTTTATTTTTCTTTTACATTCTTCAAAGACTCTTCATCCAGTGACAGTCTCCACCTATGCTATGATGATTGAATACTATCCAGGCATCCATCCATTCAAAGTAATCATGTCTATCATTTTTCTTAATCTCTCAACAAACCTTAGTTTCACCATCAACACACATTTGTTATTTTTTTAAACCACCACCCATAGGTCCTCCCTTGCTTGCCTTTGAGTTTGACCCATGAAATCCCCCAGGGGATTCTTCCTATCACCCATACAGTTTCACCCACCTAGGCAGGCATCTCTTCTTTCACCTTCCACCCATCCTTTGACCACCCATGCATCCGATTCCTACCAGCCACCTTTGCATCCCGACCATCCTTATCTGCCAGTCATATATAACATGTTGCCCGTCCTTCCTCCTTCCATCCTTCTTTCCCTTTCCATTCAACCCAGCCATCAAGGTCGTCTGAATCTTAGTCTTCTTCACAAAACTTTCCCAGCTGAGTTGAAGTCAGATAGAAGAGGCCATTAGCTACTCAGCTCCCACAGCTAATGCTATTGCTAATGCTAAGTAAAGGGTGACTTCTTCAACAGTTGTTCACAACAACTTAGTCTCTCTCAACAGTACATTGTACACCCTGGCAGCGAGTGTGTAACTATTGTCAATATGTAAGGAATATAAGTGTAACTTACCACTGCCTGCCACTGCTGCTGGCTCACCCAACCCTGGGGCAGCTGCTGCAACCGCTGCTCCCTCCTGGCTGGTGTCGCCTACCCCGCCGCTGGCCCCTGCACTGGTGGTCGGTACGCCTAGAAAAAATATTACACATTTTTGGATGCCATATACGCCTCTCCCTATTTATTCTTTTTCACTAGCAAGATTGAAAATGGTTAATACAATACATACATACATCACTAGTACTACAAATCAGGTACTAGAGTAGAGTAGACAGTAGAATCAAAAATAGTAAAATATCTGGTTGAGCATTTTGTTGGTGGCAATTGTCGAAAAACCTCTCAAGATTAGGTAGAGGACAACCCAAAGGACTGGACTCAGTGGTTAGAGCTATTGGTGAATCTGAGTTTTAAAACTTTTTAAAAATAAAGAGTGGCCAACTGGGCAAAATACAGACAGACTAATAGTAGTAGTACAGAGTCAGAGGCAGTTAGATGCAGGGATAACAAGAATTTAGAAACAGATGGATCGTAAAAGATTTGGTAAAAAATAGAATTAGGAAATGGAAATAATAGTTCGGAAAAAATAAGGTGCAGTAAAAGTTAGGGAAATATAATTATTAATATTAACAACAGGAGGACTTACTGGGGCCAGCAGGAGAGCCCTCAGTAGAGGAGCGGTCCTGACCCTGGGAGGCATCCCGTTGTTTTCTTGCCCCTGGGTGCTGATCATGTAAGATATAATAAACAGACAAACATTGATGATTGGTGTGAAACAAATAAAATATTTTTAAAAACGCTCTAAAAACATTTTTGGACAGGAAACAACAATTCTAATAAAATTGACCTATCTACTCGGATCGACTAGTAGTATCGCGGACCGTCTAGTTAATATTTATTAATCCAGTGTTCCAATTCTGTTTCCAGAATCCTAAACCTAAGTACCACCTAGCACGCCTATTCCAAAGACATTGGAGCTTAATTGCCAAAAATATACTTGCTTCTTCTAAGTTTCAATCTCATTCGAAATCATCATTGAATCAACCCCCTTTGACGGGCCAATTGTTCACTAAGTCTGCATTTCCATTTATTTTAGTCCTCAAAAATGCATAGATGGACGCATGCATATTACATACACCAAATTGTTGGTTGGTTTTTGCTGATGTGATGATGAGTTGCTATATTACTCACTCACTAATAACCCTCAAAAGGTTCTACTAAGGACTGGAGTCAGCAGCATGTGACGTGACGGAGGACGCATCACACGGAACACTAAAACATTACCAACTAATACTAAGTAATTAAATTACCTACCAATCCACCACTATCTTAGTGACAGGACAAAGGAAAGAACTGGAGTCTCTCTAGCATTATCTAACTTAAGTTCTCTAAACTCTCTACTCTAAACTCTCTGATATAATCTAGAGAGGAAATGGTCAAATCTATCTGTTAGCCAATGGATCAAGGTCCTTAATGCCACCAGACCACACAACGTCCCTAACCCGGAGCTGGCAAACAGTAATTTCAACTCATGGATCCTTAATTCTCTGGACACGCACCTGCCAAAAAAATCCTCTCATAAAAAAGTTAGGGTGAAAGCTTCCCCTTGGTTTACTCCTAAACTAAGGAAACTCAAACAGTCTTGCAGACAACTAGAAAGGAGATGGAGACAGAATTACGAAGACGTTAGGAAAACTGAATATAGAGAAACAATAATGACCTATAAAGCAGAGGTTAAAATGGCACAATTAAACTTTTACGAGGGAAAGATTAATACAGCTGCCTACGCTCCTAAAGAGATCTTCCGCATTGCCAAATCTCTGACCACCACACCGCAGGAACTCCCCAGAGAGGAGGAAGCGCAACAGCGCTGCAACGACTTAGCCGAATATTTCCATCACAAAATTCAACTGATATGTTTGCCATTTTCTCCTTATGTGCCGGAACCCATCATCCCTCACACAGAAGCCAAAACTAAGAGCTTTCTAGGAGAATTCCCTCTACTTAACGCGAACTCTCTGGACATTCTTTTGTCCAAAGTAAATTCTGGTTCCCCGACGGACCCCGCCCCTCCACAATACCTCTCACTTGTATTCAAGACCAGTCATACGAGACATACTAAACTCCTCCATTACATCCGGCACAGTACCGCGGGCATGGAAATGTGCTCAGGTTAGAGCCCTCTTGAAAAAACCCAACCTCGATCATTCCAATATGACTAACTATCGCCCCATCTCTCTTCTCCCTTGGCTGAGTAAGCTTATTGAAAAACATATCAACTCCACATTAGTCCACTACTTGGAAGCCAACAATCTGCTTCATGTCTCACTAACAGGGTTCCGCCCTCAGTTGGGCACAGAGACGGCCCTGCTAGCGGTGACTGAAGAAGCCAGAAGACTTCTGGACCATGGCGGCTCAGCAGCTATCATCCTGCTAGACCTCAGTGCCGCCTTCCTTCGATACTGTCAATCATAACATCCTGCTTGAGCGGCTGGCAGATATGGGAGTGGGAAACTTGGCACTCACTTGGTTTCAGTCCTTCTTAAAGGATCGATTCTTCCAAGTATTTGAGGGAACCTCCACATCCAATCGATGGCCCCTCAGCTGTGGGGTTCCACAGGGTTCATCCTTGAGCCCCACGCTTTTTAATGCCTATATGGCACCACTTGCTAAGATAGTCCTCCCATTCGGTATAAAAATCATTACCTACGCCGACGACACCCAATTGTTGGTGGTCGCTGAACCACCCTGAGGGCTCTTCCAGCGCTCTAGGTCTTTGCCTAGAGGCGGTAGCTCATTGGATGGACCATTCCCATCTCAAGCTAAATGGGGACAAGACTGAACTTATGTTCTTGGGTAAAAGTTCTTCACCAACCTCGTGACTCACTTGGCCGACCTGTCTTGGCCCCATGCCCATACCCAAGCAACAGATCAAAAGCCTTGGCATATGGCTTGACAGCTCCCTCTGCTTCAACCATCAGGCCACTAAGCTTTCTGCTACCTGCTTTGACCTGATGCGGATGCTTAGGAAAATTCTTCCTCTGCTCTCTTTCCAAGCTAGGAGGATTATGGTTCAGGCCCTAATTCTGTTCCGCCTGGACTACGGGAATGCACTATATCTAGGTGCCCCTCAGTCCACTCTCCATAGACTTTAGGTTATCCAAAACTGTGCGGCACGCCAACTGCTCCAGATTCCCCGTAGACAAACAGCAAAACTGGCTTTGAGGCACCTCCATTGGCTGCCCATCCAAGCCAGGATTCATTTCAAAGCTATGTGCCTGGCCCACAAAGCTATCTGGAAAACTGGCTCTCCCATTCTTCAGTCCTTGGTCACCCCTATCATCCCTCCAGGACTCTTCGTTCCAGTTCTGCTCTTCTTGCCACTCCCTTAAAAGTCCAAAGATCAAGATGGGGTGGACGCTCGTTCTCTCTGAATGCCTCCAACCTCTGGAACGCCCCCCCCCCCACTCTTCGGGGAGAATCTGACCTCTCGGCCTTCCGGAAACTGCTCAAAACACACCTTTTTCTCTCAGCATTCTAACGTGAGCCTCTCTCTTGTCTTGTCTCGCCGCTCCGCAAAGCGCTAGGAGGCCTCAGGGTAGCTGAGCGCTATATAAATGTAATTTCATTCATTCATTCATAATCAGCTCAAGCGAGCGCAAATTTGCAAACGAGTCTGATTAGTAGCGCCGAGCACCTGTCTAGTGTCTAGAAGAATAACAATCACATAATATAAGATTTTTGAATGGAACTTACCTGAATGTTAGCAGCAGCATTCTTGCTATTTGGGAAAAAATTAATATTTGCAATAACACAGGACAGAACACACAATACTACTATAATTAGCTACTCACCAAGCCCCACAACCTTAACACCTGGCAGGTCCAGCAGGTCCTGTTCCCGGTCCAAGATGTCTGACAACCGGGGAGTCAGCTGGTTATTGGTGCAGCAGACCCCAGAGCAGCGAAACACTGCTCAGGGCACCCTTGTCCACCGGCGGTAACGCTCATGGGTAGCGTAGCCGGAGCCGGGACTGCCATCTGCTACCAAGGTTAAGGGGAGGTGGCGCTGTACAAAAGAAACAAGGGCGGCCACCTCCACCTCGGTGAAAAGGGCACGGGGCTGCACCCCTTCCGAGCGCCGTCTGCCGGAAGGAAGGTGGCTTTTGGTTGCATGCGCAACATTAGCCTTGGCCTTCCCCTTCTTAGAGGTAGTAGCCTTAGCCATGGTTCTGGGTGGGAGGGGTGGAAAAGAAAATGTAGGAGTAAAAAATAAAGCCAGGAGAAGAAGTAGGAAAGTAAAAAAGAAAGTAATATAAAACAGTAGAAAAAACGCAGTAAAAGTAGAAATAAAATGCAAAATATACACTTAGGGAGAGAGAGGGTTAGATAATGAATACAAAGATCAGAAAAACAGTGTAAAAAACAAAGGATTGAAAAGATTAGCGAGGGAGGAAAAACAGGACCCAGAACCATGCAAAGAGTAGGAAAACAAGATAGTCGCGCCCATTGGCGACCGCGTGCTGAAGTTTACGCAATATTTCCCACCGAACACACAATTTGTGTTGCCGAACGTCAAAAACATCTCGCGAGCATGCGCGAGCATACCTGAGCATGCGGAACAAGGCTCGGGTAGCATGCCTATACGAACTCCGCCCACGCCTAATAAATAGGAAAAAGCCTCTCAGGAGTGTGTTTATGCTAGGGGTGGGTAGATTACTTTTGTAATGCAAAATTACTAATAATTTCTGCCGCTCCGCTGGCGGAATGAATTAATCAGCACAACACTGGCCCCTAGTATCTTCTCCTGTCCGAGCACAGTGATGAGGGCGCCCACATCACAAGAGCAGCACGGGACAAACAAACGTTATCAGAACAATCTGCATGCGTGAAGATCTGGCAATGGATTAAGTGGAGTGCTGCAGAAAATACTTTCTCAGAGCTATGTTGACACTACATTCACAAAAACACGCCTCCTTTTTTTTTACAATCTGTTGACACATGTTATGTTGTGTTTGCTCAATGATTCTGAGTGATTTGTTGGCAGGTGATGTATTCCTCCCCATACACATCATACTGTTACAGCTTTCATGGATCACACACACACATCACAGAGCTGCGCCCATGTAGTCATGACACTTACTTTGCGCATCTGAATCCATGAAGCTGTCATCTTCACCCCGGGTGAATGGGCAATGTCCACATGCAAAACAAAAATGGAGGCATTGCAGGGATCCGGTTGGTATAACAGTGCCTCACTGACGCGGATCTTCACCTCCCGGTACTGGCGGCAGGGGTAGGTCGTTCAGCGCAGTGACGCTGAGTTAAGGATACTATATCTTGAGGTATCACAGCTCCGCCAGACACTGTTGAGGTGCAGTTACTAGAGCCTTAGGATTTCCCTTAATACATGCAGGTACTTTACCTCTGACGTGGTGGGTAGATTGGTCTTTGTTAGAGTCGGGGATCTCTGGTTGGCGCAAGGTTGCCCTTGTGTCAAGCAGGAACCCTCTCCTCCACGTCAGGGCGCAGGATAACCCCTCGCGAATGACCCTTGCTCACCCTCTAGGTGCGTGGCGTGAGCAGCCAAGGCGATTCCTCAGGCGTTGTTGGTTAAGCACTTACAATCATACACACAGTAAATACATCAATCCCCCAGAAACGGACACCAGACTTGGATATATATAAAAATACGCTTCTTTATGTAAAAATAAGGATATATATCTCAGCAGACTTATCACAAGACCAATAACGTTTTCGCTAGGCCACCAGGTTGTAAAGCAGGCAAATGTTCTTTGTTCTTAGCTTCAAATGGAGACTTTGTAGTCTCTTGCAAGTGTTACTTGTGGTTCCAGTACTCACAGCGATCGGCTCCTGCGAACGGGGAAATAAGGCGTTGCGGGCCCCGAGCCCGATACTGGAACTTCCTTAGTGATGTGGAGAGTCGGCACAGGTCGGTGCGACTCTCAGCTTAAGAAGTGTTCTTGGGTCCTCAATCAGCAGGTGTGGGCAAGTAGGCAGGCGCGGCCAGCGACCCTTTAGCACAGTGGTGCAGGAGGGTCTCCACAGCGGGGGCGGCGCGGCCTGAGATGTCCGGGGATAGCGAAGCGGGGTCGCAGGGCATGGTCAGTGCAGCTGGATGACCCGGCGTAGATCACAGTCGTCGGACGGCTTCCGGCGGGAGGGGTGATAGCGCGTTTAGAGCGCTCCAGTGGCAGGCGGTGACAGGGGTGCAGGCGGCCTGGCCCGGGGACAGAGAGCGGCTCTGGACGGAGCGGGGCTCTCACGGGTTTGAGGCAGGCGAGCTCCTGAGTGTCACGGCCCTAGGAGGGGCGATGAGGGGCGCAGTCTCTTTTCCAGCGGGATGCACACACGGCTCGAATTGGAGGACGAGCAAAAGCACAGAGAACCCACTGGTCCTGGGGTTCAGTTCAGGGGGCAAGCTCAGATCAAGCCCTTGGAGAATGTTCAAGCACAAAGTAGCAAAGTCTTTTCAGTAAGTCTCTTCCTCTCCTTTCTCAGCAAGGCAAGCAGCAGGCCAGCTCCTCCAGCGTCTTCTTCTCCTTCTAGTCGGGCAGAGGTTCTTTGTGGTAAAACAGGATTCTGATTTCTTAGGAGCCAGGCTCCTACTTTTATACAGTGATTCTTTTGTTCTTTAGCGCCAGGGGGCCTGGGCCTGGCTCAGTCCAGTTCTGGAGCACTTTGTTATGGTGACTCTGCTCTTTCCTTTCAGCAGCAGGGCAGAGACATCAGCCGCCCCACAGGGGGCGGCGCCGGCTTTGTGGTGGCAGAGCACAGGTCTATTCAAGAGTCAAGGTGTACTCCTCCCACCCATCCTGGTGTCATCTCTCTACCCACCACCTGGCAGCCAACCTGTCTCTGGGGATTCCCCAACCCTGCTCCTTACTGTTGCTAGGCAGAACACACACACACAGCAGAGGCGGACTGAAATGGTCAGGTCAGTAAACACTAACTTTCTAAAAGTAGTATTTACAAACCCAGGATATTAAAATAAACTTGACTACAAGAAGTATTTTATTATTCTGAGTTCAGGCATACTAAACTTGATATTCTACCATGCTCTCTGAGTCCACTGGGGTCACAGCGTGTAGTGACTCCAGCAGCCCATTCTGGCCTATGGAGAGCAGGTAGCCTTCAATAGTGAAAAACGAAAAGGGCTGTAATTCACTACTAAGACATGCCACACACATCAGGGCATGTCCTACCTTATGCCTACAATGCACCCTGCCCTTGGGCCTACCAGAGGGGTGGCTAATATGTAGGTAAGGGAAGGTTTAGGGACTGGCAAGTGGGGGCACTTGCGCAGTCAGCGCGACGGTCCCAGACCGCGCACAGGGTCTGCGGTGGCAGACCCTAGACACATTTTACAAGGCCGCTTTCTGTGGGTGGCGCAACCAGCGCTGCAAGCCCACCAGCAGCATTGGCGTTCACAAGCCCTGGCACCCCTGGTGCACTTTACTGGGGACTGACAGTGAATCCAATAAACCAATCATGAACATCAATTACAGGTACACTTTACCTAGGGAGCACTTGCACTGCGGCACGGATTAGCCGTGGCGCAGTGCCCTGAGCGGACAACACCAGCAAAACAATCGAGGCACACCATCAAAAAGTGGAAGGGAAACTCACGCCAAGGTGCCAGGTCTAACACGTGTCCCCTCCAGCTGAAATGTGGGGAGAACTACCCTTGCCCAGGGGGTTCCTCGTCACTAAGGCGGAAATACCTGGACAGACCGTCAGCGTTGGCGTGATCTGTACCGGGACGGTGTTCCACCGTAAAGTACATACCCTGTAGGGAGATGGACCACCTCAACAGCTTCGGGTTCTCACCCCTCATTTGCATCAACCATCTGAGGGGCCTGTGGTCCGTCTGAACCCGGAAGTGAGACCCAAACAAGTAGGGTCTTAGCTTCTTCAGCGCCCAGACCACAGCAAATGCTTCTCGCTCAATTGCACTCCACCTACTTTCCCGTGGAAGTAACATCCTACTGATGAAGGCTACGGGTTGGTCCCAGCCCTCCTCAGTCATCTGTGAGAGAACAGCCCCTACACCATGCTCTGAAGCGTCTGTCTGTACTAGGAATTCCTTGGAGAAGTCAGGGGCCAAGAGCACGGGCGCCGTGCACATGGCAGTCTTCAGGGTGTCGAAAGCTTTCTGGCAGGTGTCAGTCCAAATCACGTTCCTGGGCTGCTTCTTAGAGGTCAGCTCTGTCAAGGGGCAACGATCGTTCCATAGCCCTTGACAAACCTCCTGTAGTACCCAGTGAGCCCCAGGAAGGCCCTCACTGCGGTCTGCGTCTTGGGGGGTTCCCAAGCCAGGATGGTCTCAATTTTGGGTTGCAAGGGTGCCACCTTGCCACTCCCCACTTGGTGTCCCAAGTACACCACGGAACCCTGCCCGATCTGGCACTTGCTTGCCTTGATCGTGAGGCCTGCTCGGCGCAGAGCCATCAACACTTCCCAGAGGTGGCGCAGGTGTTCGGGCCAGGTGGCACTGAACACGGCGATGTCATCCAGGTAGGCGGCACTGAACGCATCCAGCCCAACCAGTACCTGGTTGACCAACCTCTGAAAGGTGGCAGGGGCATTCTTCATTCCAAATGGCATGACTCGGAACTGGAAGTGCCCATCTGGAGTAGAGAATGCTGACCTCTCTTTGGCCCCATCGGTCAAGGCGATCTGCCAGTACCCAGACGTTAAATCAAACGTGCTGAGGAACCGGGCAGCCCCCAGCCGATCAATGAGCTCATCAGCTCTGGGGATGGGGTGCGCGTCAGTCTTCGTTACTGAATTGAGTCCTCTGTAGTCCACACAGAACCGGAGTTCAGGTGTGGCTCCCGGCGCAGCAGCTTTGGGGACCAAGACCACGGGGCTGGACCAAGGACTGCTGGAGGACTCAACCACCCCTAGCGCAAGCATTTTGGAGACCTCCTCCTTGATGCAAGCTCTGACCCTGTCAGTTACCCTGTAAGCCTTGTGCTTCACAGGTAAGCTGTCTCCTGTGTCCACATCATGGACGCACCAATCTGTGACACCAGGAACCAGGGAGAATCTATCGGAGAACTGCCCCAGCAAGTGGCGGCAATCTTCCTGTTGTTCGGGCGTCAGGGTGGGTGAGAGGTTAACTCCATCCACTGACCCATCTTTCTCAGAGGCTACTAAGAGGTCAGGAAGAGGCTCGGTCTCCTCTTCCATTCCATCATCAGTGGCCAGCAGCATGCCCACTTCGGTCCTCTCTAAGTGGGGCTTAAGGCGGTTAACATGTAGGACCCTCAAAGGGTTCCTGGGAGACCGCATGTCCACCAAGTAGGTGATAGGACTTTTGCGCTCCACAACCTCAAATGGACCTGTCCACTTATCCTGAAGTGCACAAGGCTCCACTGGGGCCAAGACCCACACCTTTTGTCCAGGTTGAAGCTCTACCAGAGTGGCATTCCGGTCGTACCACCGCTTCATCTCCTCCTGGCTGGCTTCCAGATTTGCCTCAGCAAGTTGCCTGAAACGCCGAGTCTGGTTTCGGAAGGCCAGCATGTAACTATATACATTCTGGGGAGGTTTCCTGGGAGATTGCTCCCAGCCTTCCTTCACCAAACTCAGAGGTCCTCTTACCGGGTGACCATACAGAAGCTCAAAGGGGCTGAACCCTAGAGACTTCTGTGGCACCTCTCGGTAAGCGAAGAGCAGGCATGGCAAGAGGACGTCCCACTTATGCCTCATTGGACCGTCCAGGCCCATGATCATGCCTTTGAGGGTTCGGTTGAATCTCTCAACCAACCCATTTCCTTGGGGGTGGTAAGGAGTGGTGAACTTGTAAGTTACCCCACACTCCTTCCACAGGGATTTCATATATGTGGATATGAAATTGGTCCCCCTGTCGCTCACCACCTCTAGAGGGAATCCCACTCGGGAGAAAATTCCCATCAGTGCCCGTCCCACCACGGGGGCCGTCACTGTCCTCAGAGGGATGGCTTCAGGGTACCAGGTGGCATGGTCCACCAAGACCAGGATGAACCTGTTGCCCAGGGCTGTCTTGGGGTCCAGAGGCCCCACAATATCAATACCCACTCGTTGGAATGGCGTACCGACCACAGGGAAAGGTTGCAGAGGAGCCTTATGCTTCCCTCCGCTCTTACCACTTGCCTGGCAAGTCTGACAGGTTCTGCAGTAGGAATCTGAATTCTTATGCATTTGGGGCCAGTAAAAGTGGGTGACAAGCCTGTCATAGGTCTTGTCCATCCCCAAATGTCCTGCTAACGGCACATCGTGAGCCAGCCCCAGTAGGAAGGTTCTGAACTTCTGGGGTACCACCAGCACACGGGCTGACCCAGGTTCAGCAGCCTTAGGCTCGGAATACAGGAGGTCACTCTCCCAGTACACGTAGTGTGTTTTGGCCTGAACACCATTGGCCTGGTCTGCAGCCTGCTGCCGCATACCCACGAGAGAAGGGCATTCTTTCTGCTCCCTGCAGAATTCCTCCCTGGAGGGACCTCCTTCTTGCTGCCAATGGGTCAGCTCAGGCAGGTCTCCCAGTTCAGCAATCTGTTCCCCGGTAGGCTCCAGAGCATCCCCCTCCGGGTCTGCTTCCTCCTGGGCCGTGGGAACTTCGGGGGCCGGCTTCCCGCGCCTCCTGCGCCTTCTCCCTAAGGCCGGTTCCTGGACCTCTCCCTCAGGCTCCAGGACCCTCTCAACACCCCTACTGGCTGCCATGGACCGGGTGGTCACGCACGCCCAGTCGGGTAGACCCACCATCCTCAGATGCGTGGTCTTCTCCACCTTTTCCCAAGGGGAGCTCTCCAGGTCGTTCCCTAGCAGACAGTCTACAGGCATGTCAGTTCTCACAGCGACTTGTAGAGTACCAGAGACCTCCCCCCACTCAAAGGGAACTTGAGCCATTGGACAACGACTCTCTATGTTGTCAGCATTGACAACCCTACAGTAGGCATTGGGTACAATCTGCTCTTGAGACACCAGGTGTTGCCTCACCGAGGTCACGCTGGCTCCTGTATCTCTAAGAGCCTCAACCTTCTTTCCATTGATGGTCACTACTTGCCCATATTTCTTAGTGTTAGAGGGCAGGTAGGTGACAGGGACCATCTCACTGTCTCCTAGCGAGACTAGGGTCATCTGCCCGGGACCCCCACCCTCCTGGACTGCTACCTCCTCCCCAAAGTTAACACTAGCTACTTGCCGGGGTGGAGCACCAGTGGGTGCGGTCTTACCAAACAGGCGACACTTAGGATCAGAGGCAATGTGACCCGGGTCACCACACCTATAACAATTGAAGGGCCCCTTTGGAACAGGTCTACCTGTCGGGGCCCCGTTCTGCTGCGGGGGTGGGGGAGGCTGAGAACCCTTCTGCTGGTTCCCTTGGGGATTACGTTGGGGGCCTTTTTGGAACCCTTTCTGTTTACCCCTGTCCCCCCCACTCTTCTGCTGGGGACCCTGCCCACCTTTGGCGGAGTCTCCCACTTGACCCTTGTGGACCCTGGTGCTGAGCCAGCGGTCCGCCTCCTCAGCAAGTTTCCTCGGGTTGGACAGCTTGCTATCAATCAGGTGCTGGCGTAGCTCAGGAAAACATTGACTGGACAAGTGCTCCCATGCAATTAAATCAAGCAGCCCTTGATAATCATTCACTTTGCTACCCTTCACCCAACCATCCAGCGCTCTGCAGAAAAAGGTCACATACTCCACATACGTACTCTCAGGGATCTTCTTAGTCTCCCTGAACCTCTGTCTATATAGCTCAGGAGTTAACCCATACCTGGTCATTAAAGCTTCCTTCATATGGGGGTATGAGGCTTGGAGATCTAAGGGTAAATCTAACAGTGTGTCACGCCCTTCAGCAAGGAACCTTCCCCACAACCCCGCTCCCCAGTCTTTCTCAGGGACCCGGTGTGAAGACATGGCCACCTCGTAGGCTCTAAACCACTGCCCTATGTCATCCTTTCTAAAATACTCCTTTACTACATCTTTGGGGATGTACACCTTGGACTCTACCTGCACTGGTGGAGTGCTGCCACCAGAAGGAGCGGTGTCCAAACTTTTCGCCTTTAGCTCCAACTCCTTCAATCTTATATCATGATCCATTTGGCGTTGTTGTGCCTCCAGGGCCAACTTCTGCTTTTCCATCTCCATTTGTCCTGCCAACTTTGCCATCTCCATTGCATGCGCCCTGTCTGCTGCCCTGTCTGCCAGCTCCTCTGGCGACCGGACTCTGCTGGGCTCCTCAAGGTTGTCGGGTGGAACGATGTCCCCCGCATTCCGTGGGTCTCGTGACTCCTTCCAGGCTCTCAACGCCTTGGTGTACTGGGTCTTCCTCTTGAATCCAGCATGGGGGACTCTGAATTTTACACTGTAGCCTTTCAATTGCTCCATCGTGTAGCCTTCCAGTCTCTCCCAATCCACCTCATCTATTCCAGAAATCACAGAGAGTGCTCTTCCAGCGGAGAGTGAGCTAGGCATGGTTGCAGTAATGGCAGATGTCTCAACAAAGTTCCAAAAATGAAAACCTGTGGCTGCGTTATTTGGTCTGCTCTCACTATCTGGTGACTAATAATTCACTGTATGCAAATTACAAGTGCAAATCCGAAATCCCACCCGCTGCCAACAATGTTAGAGTCGGGGATCTCTGGTTGGCGCAAGGTTGCCCTTGTGTCAAGCAGGAACCCTCTCCTCCACGTCAGGGCGCAGGATAACCCCTCGCGAATGACCCTTGCTCACCCTCTAGGTGCGTGGCGTGAGCAGCCAAGGCGATTCCTCAGGCGTTGTTGGTTAAGCACTTACAATCATACACACAGTAAATACATCAATCCCCCCAGAAACGGACACCAGACTTGGATATATATAAAAATACGCTTCTTTATGTAAAAATAAGGATATATATCTCAGCAGACTTATCACAAGACCAATAACGTTTTCGCTAGGCCACCAGGTTGTAAAGCAGGCAAATGTTCTTTGTTCTTAGCTTCAAATGGAGACTTTGTAGTCTCTTGCAAGTGTTACTTGTGGTTCCAGTACTCACAGCGATCGGCTCCTGCGAACGGGGAAATAAGGCGTTGCGGGCCCCGAGCCCGATACTGGAACTTCCTTAGTGATGTGGAGAGTCGGCACAGGTCGGTGCGACTCTCAGCTTAAGAAGTGTTCTTGGGTCCTCAATCAGCAGGTGTGGGCAAGTAGGCAGGCGCGGCCAGCGACCCTTTAGCACGGTGGTGCAGGAGGGTCTCCACAGCGGGGGCGGCGCGGCCTGAGATGTCCGGGGATAGCGAAGCGGGGTCGCAGGGCACGGTCAGTGCAGCTGGATGACCCGGCGTAGATCACAGTCGTCGGACGGCTTCCGGCGGGAGGGGTGATAGCGCGTTCAGCGCGCTCCAGTGGCAGGCGGTGACAGGGGTGCAGGCGGCCTGGCCCGGGGACAGAGAGCGGCTCTGGACGGAGCGGGGCTCTCACGGGTTTGAGGCAGGCGAACTCCTGAGTGTCACGGCCCTAGGAGGGGCGATGAGGGGCGCAGTCTCTTTTCCAGCGGGATGCACACACGGCTCGAATTGGAGGACGAGCAAAAGCACAGAGAACCCACTGGTCCTGGGGTTCAGTTCAGGGGGCAAGCTCAGATCAAGCCCTTGGAGAATGTTCAAGCACAAAGTAGCAAAGTCTTTTCAGTAAGTCTCTTCCTCTCCTTTCTCAGCAAGGCAAGCAGCAGGCCAGCTCCTCCAGCGTCTTCTTCTCCTTCTAGTCGGGCAGAGGTTCTTTGTGGTAAAACAGGATTCTGATTTCTTAGGAGCCAGGCTCCTACTTTTATACAGTGATTCTTTTGTTCTTTAGCGCCAGGGGGCCTGGGCCTGGCTCAGTCCAGTTCTGGAGCACTTTGTTATGGTGACTCTGCTCTTTCCTTTCAGCAGCAGGGCAGAGACATCAGCCGCCCCACAGGGGGCGGCGCCGGCTTTGTGGTGGCAGAGCACAGGTCTATTCAAGAGTCAAGGTGTACTCCTCCCACCCATCCTGGTGTCATCTCTCTACCCACCACCTGGCAGCCAACCTGTCTCTGGGGATTCCCCAACCCTGCTTCTTACTGTTGCTAGGCAGAACACACACACACAGCAGAGGCGGACTGAAATGGTCAGGTCAGTAAACACTAACTTTCTAAAAGTAGTATTTACAAACCCAGGATATTAAAATAAACTTGACTACAAGAAGTATTTTATTATTCTGAGTTCAGGCATACTAAACTTGATATTCTACCATGCTCTCTGAGTCCACTGGGGTCACAGCGTGTAGTGACTCCAGCAGCCCATTCTGGCCTATGGAGAGCAGGTAGCCTTCAATAGTGAAAAACGAAAAGGGCTGTAATTCACTACTAAGACATGCCACACACATCAGGGCATGTCCTACCTTATGCCTACAATGCACCCTGCCCTTGGGCCTACCAGAGGGGTGGCTAATATGTAGGTAAGGGAAGGTTTAGGGACTGGCAAGTGGGGGCACTTGCGCAGTCAGCGCGACGGTCCCAGACCGCGCACAGGGTCTGCGGTGGCAGACCCTAGACACATTTTACAAGGCCGCTTTCTGTGGGTGGCGCAACCAGCGCTGCAAGCCCACCAGCAGCATTGGCGTTCACAAGCCCTGGCACCCCTGGTGCACTTTACTGGGGACTAACAGTGAATCCAATAAACCAATCATGAACATCAATTACAGGTACACTTTACCTAGGGAGCACTTGCACTGCGGCACGGATTAGCCGTGGCGCAGTGCCCTGAGCGGACAACACCAGCAAAACAATCGAGGCACACCATCAAAAAGTGGAAGGGAAACTCACGCCAAGGTGCCAGGTCTAACAGTCTTAAACTACCACGGTGTGTAGATAGTTTGCACATGGTCCTGATGAATTGCCGTACGATCCTTAGGACGTTTGAGGCAAGAAACATGTTGACCCCATTAGAGTAGAGCGCTAGGATCTTGAACCATTATTTTCAGATAAGTCGCCACTCTATCTCCTTTTTAATCAGGTGGGAGCCATTCTATTAAAATTAATCTTTGTACTACCAAACCTGTTTTAGCCTTCACTAATCTCACAACACACCTACACTTTCTCAGGCCCCTCACCCACACCTCACCAAACGGCAGGGAACAAAAGATCTCCGCCAAAGAGCCCCTCATTAGGTGCCCATCGTGTATTGAAGCGCGGACCTGACGAGGAGCAGACCCAATGATGAAGCATGACACCTAGCGAGTCTGGGTGTGTGAGGGCCTTAGTTCTGAAGGAGAATTCCCCCTCCCTCCTCATTTACTATAGGACTAACCTGTCCTGTAGTTTTTTTCTGGTGTACCTCTCATCACCAGACTCTTTGTTGACCCACATAGGAACCGCATACTATGTTTTGTTTGAGATTAAAAATAGACCACACACTTCCAAATCTTAACTAAGCCCTATGACATTCCAGTGTTATGGCACATTTAGACACCCTTACACGCATATTTATCCTATTTGAGACCATGGACTGCTTCTAGTCACTGTGCAGGTCTGATCTGACAGGAGGTGAAAGGTCTGAAATGTCTTACATCATATGTCAAAATCAAACATGTGATGTTGTAAGAACTCCTTGCCAGCTTCATCACAGTCCCCTTTGAACCATGACGCAAGGGTGCAAGCTTTGGCACTAGGCAGTCAAAAATATATCAGTGCTAGGTAAGGACAGAAATGCACCATAAAACGTTAAATACAACACATTCCTGCCTTTTCACTTTCTGATCTGCATTGAGAATCTAGCCATAGGGGCTGATATAGCAACATATTCTGCAATGTTTGCCACAAATAAGGGAGGTAAAACAGCAATAAATGATTAACCCCTTCAGTGCCCGCCCCTTTCCCCGCCCTGTGCCGGCCGTTGTATTAGCGGGCGGGGTCTATGACGAGCTGGACTCGTCATGGGCACAGCGCCACCGCGGCCCATGACGAGTCCAGCTCGTCATGGGCACTGAAGGGGTTAATCTAAATACATTTACAAGCCCAGACCTTCTTTAACCCTAGATATAGCTAAATTGTAAGCCTCATTTGGAGAAAGGGCTGCTTAGCATTACTTAGCATCCAGAGTAGTTGCTCTGTGTAATACAACACTGCATTTACTCCAGGTGTGCTCCTTTGTGTGACAGTTTGATACATCTGCCACCTGGATTCACTCTGTTTTGACTTGTGTGTCACAAGGCATCTATCAAAATCAATGCTGAGGGCCACACAATGGTAGTGAAGCGTCGGTTTTGACACAAGCAATAGAGGAGATGCAGTGTTTCTGACCCATGCACCAGAGCCGATGTGTCGGTTCGACCCACGCAATAAAGGTGATGTGTCAGTTCCGACCCGTGCAACAGTGGTGGTGCAACGGTTCAATAGAAGATGCTAGGCTTGTACTCAAGCAAACAGGCCCTTTTCCAAGGGTCCAAAACTGGGGTGGCACCACTTGGAAGGGCGAATTGACAGATGGCAGAGTCCAGGTGCAGAAGCAGGGTGGTTGGAAGTCTTTTATGTCCCTGAGACTTCAAATCAGGAGGCAAGCCAGCTTGCTCTTGGAATCACTCTGGGTTCAAGGGATGCAGGTCTAGTCCTTATCACCCAGCCAGCGGAACAGCAGGCAGCAGGGGAGCAGAGCAAGACAGAACTCCAAAGCTGATTGCTCCCACATCAAGATTCATATGAGTTGCCAGGGTACACACCAGCCACAGTCATAAGTGCATTAAAAGGATGATCTTGGGGCCACTGCCCCACTCTTTTAGATTCCCTATTCAGCCCAATCCCTCTCTTCCTGAGAGGTATCCTGGCCCTTTCCTTGTGATCTATCAATGATTCATCAAACACTTATGGATGCACAGAGACAGACCGGCCCTCTCATTCTCCAGTGTATTATGTCATACATTCTACACACATTACACATCTCAGTATTCTTGAAGTGATGTGATGGTTAACAAACATCTCCCATGCCTTACTTTTCAGATAAATACCACTCATTGCTACTTCAGCAGTTTGATATGTTTTGGTACAGGCCTTAGAGCCTCCTTACATTGCTCTACAAAGCATGGTAAATGTGTATTGTATCAATGATAGGCAAATGTAGACCTCACATTAATCAGCCCTGAAAAGGTGTTACATGCGTGCTGTTTTGTGGATCCATTAATGCATTCCTTACAAATGACATTTTGACATATACACTTTGAGGTTATGCCTTTGGACATGATAAATGTCTCCCAAGATCTGCAATGATATCTGCTGCAACAACATTTGTTCCAGCAAATTTCTGCCACTCTCCATGTTAGTCCAGATGTGAAACACACAACAATGAGAAGATTGCCTCAGGCACTGACTTATTGGGAGAATTGTGACCCATCATACATTGAGTGCCACATTGAACACACTTTTATGCAGCAGAACACAGAAAGACAGCTTTCTGTGCTGCACTGCACTACTTAAGAGAGGGAGGACAGGAATGCCCCATATCTATCTAGATATGAGGCAATCCTGGCCTCGCCCTTGCATGCAATGAACTGCATCACATTATCTTGCTGCGTTGATTTGTTCTTAGTTGGAGATATGCCCCCATGTTTATCAATAGCTCAGAAATCAAGATTAATACATGTTGAGGCCTACATCTAATTTAGGAGAAGTGAGTGACTATGTATATACCTTGCCAGTCACACAAACACCACAGAATGGATGAGTTCAAAACAAATATTTTTTGGCTGATTGTTTAACATAGTTTCTGTCATTATTACCATCATTTCCATTTTATTTTGAAAAACAAATTACAAATATTTGGCCCCGTCTCACACGACCTGGCATTGTGTGCTCTATGTCTATGTATGCATCAGTTTTATCCTCTTCCAGTTCATTTGGGATTACTGACTCATTGTCCTACTGCACATTGGCTTTCAGACAGCTGTTGTGCAATATTGCACACACTAAGATTATCTTGCTAACCATAGGAGGAGAGTACAAGAGTCTTCCCTCTGATTTGTCCAGGCAGTGGTACAAACCATAGCCTTCTTCATCTGAAAAGTGGAAAATACGAACAGTTAATGATTTGGTACATTGTCACTGAGACATAACTTACTATGTGTTATGTATGCAGGCAAACTCGTACACATTTCTTTAACTTTTGACTATGTCATAGGTATTTTTTACAATTGCTTTACACATGTATGTTCGACTTCTATGTGTCATTGCACATATCTCCATGATGCACAACATACAACACCTCAACATTCTAACGTTCATGTTTAACCAGAAGATTACTACTATAAGTACTTTTAAATAATTTAATCATCTATATGGGGATTGCACTCAATCAATATGTATGTATCATACTTATGAACAGATTATCTTACATACATTTAGACCTATATAGGTAGTGACAGTGCCAACATGTTTGACACTCACACATACATTTGCCCTTTTATCACTTATGATGTCCTTGCTTGCCTACCAACAGTTACACAGCCTTAGAATAGTTTACATATTTTAGCATGACTATTTGCTTAGTAAATGGTACCAATTTTCAACATGTATCATGTATATTTAAATTGGGTTTCTTCATACATCAGCTAATGCTTTTTGTATCCCAAGTTGTCTTGCTGAACTTAGATTGACACATAGGTCTGGCAATGTAGCCCTTTTTCATATGGGACAATATGATGTAGATGTAAGTGACTTTATATTACGGACCTGTACACAGCACTTTCTGTATTCACATATATATATGTGCTTTTGCCTTTCAGGTGATTCTGCACTGTTTGAAATGGGGTCTCTAGTTGGCAGTGGTTTGCACCCTGTCTAAGTAGGGACCCTCACTCTAGTCAGGGTAAGTAAGTTACACACTTAAGATGACCCCTGCTCACCTCCTTTATAGCTTGGCACATAGCAGTCAGGCTTATCACAGAGGCAATGTCTAAAGTATCTGTACACACACACACACAGTAACACAGTGAAAACACTAAAAAACGTCTCCACATCAGTTTAGAAAAACTTCCAGTATTTATCTGAATAAAACAAGACCTAAACGAAAAATGTCAACATACACAAGTAATGATAGGAATTTTCAAAGATTAAATATAGTTTAGTTCATAAAAATCAATGGTTGCGCTTAATCAGGACAAGGTGTCATGGATGCGTCAAAAAATCAAAGACGATGTGAGAGGCAGGGGAGGTGAGGCACCGAATAAACAGGTGTCGGTTTCTTACTGCTACGGGGAGGTGATGAGTCAGTTCCTTACTGCTAGGCAGGGGTGGTGATGCGTTGGTTCCTAAATGTCGCTGGGGAGGTGATGCGTCATTTAAGGACACACGGTCTCGGTTCCTTACTGCAGAGTTGATGAAGAAGTCAGTGCCCAGGGACAATGCGGCAAAAGTCAAGTCATGGTGCGTCGATTCCACAGAGTTGAAGCAGGCGCTGTGCCTGAGTCAGAGCAGTACTTCAATTACTTCTGTGATGTGATGTTCGAAACTCAAGCAGCTGAACTTCTGATACGCAGTGATGAAAAGCTGGGGCCTGCGTTGTAAGCCACAATCATTGCGTCAAGTGGGGTTCACGCTTCGTTGCAGGTGGAGGCAATAAGATGAGTTTTGCAGTTATGTGCCGGTTCAGAATGATGCCGGGAGTCGATGCGTGGGTTGTTTTTCTTGGTGCACTAGCACTCACTTCCGAAGGCCCAGGAACTGGATTTGGCACCACTTTGCAAGAAAGGACTCTCAGCAAGAGAGCCCAGGTACTGGTAGGTGAAGCCTTTGATGGCTCTGAGGCATCTTAACAGGAGGCAGCTCCACTCAAGCCCTTGGAGAACCTTGAAAGCAGGATGTAAACAGCAAAGCCCAGTCCTTTCCCTCCCAGGACAGAAGCAGCAGCAGGCCAGCACAGCAAAGCAAACAGCAGAGTGGCTGTCTCTCCGGACAGGGATCCAGCTCTTCTTCCTTACATGTGTGCAGGGCTACTCATTGTGAGTGGCACAATCAGTGCTGCAGGCCCACTAGCAGCATTTGATTTACAGTCCCTGGGCACACACTAAATCAAATGTGCCAATCCTGGAGGGCCCAATTAACATTAGTTTA
Organism: Triturus cristatus; assembly: GCF_964204655.1. NCBI lineage: Eukaryota > Metazoa > Chordata > Amphibia > Caudata > Salamandridae > Triturus > Triturus cristatus. The sequence goes on from NC_140588.1 coordinate 911,409,638, forward strand.
GTCATGGAGTGCTTGCACTGTAGCACTGGTCAGCAGTGGTAAGGTGCCCATAGTCCTAAAACCAGCAAAAATGAAATGTAGCACACAGTCAAAAACAGGAGGTAAGAGGCAAAAATACAGCGGAAAACATGCCAAAAGATGCCAGGTCTAACGTACTTATATGCCTTGATTCTGACATGCAGGGATCCACCCACTAGACACCTGGGATTTGGGGGGAGTGGCCCCTTGGGCAAGAGTTTGTGCTCCTTCCACCCCCATATCGGAATAGTCTTTCTGCCCATTGTAGTTGTAACATAAATATAGGGTGGGGACTGCCCACTATAGTATGGCCATGACTACACGCTTGCAAAAACTCTGGTGACAGTCTGTCTGCCCTCCAGAGGGCGATGGGGGTGATTACCCCCAATCTGCCCCGGGGGGAGCAGAAAGCCCACGAGACACCACGGAATGTTTTTTATTTAAAAAAAAAATATTGGCGTGGAACTTTGAAAACTTGTCTGATTTCATGGCAGTGCATCAAAATTCTATCATTTCTAGTCCCTTTTAATGTCTTGTTTGATATTGTCGCGATCGTGACGGCAAAATGGTTTAGGGTAAGGGTTTGGCACCTAACAACGATCATTAGGTTACCTCAGGGGTTCGAACCCCGTAAAAGTGTTTTTGCTTTTCTTTATTTTTCTTTTCTCTGTATTTTCTTAAGGGCTTAGGCTTTACACGTTGGTATAATACTACCCTCTAATTTCTCCTTTTCTGTTTCTATTGTGGGATGTATTGGTGTTTATTTTTCGTGTCTTGATTTTTCTTACATTTTAGTTTGATGTGTCTATGCGGGCCTTATAAATCCCCTTTAACATTTTTTATCCAGTCTGAGATTTACTATTAGTATTTGGTGATGATTGGCCGATTCGAATTTACAGTGACGAATACCGTGCTGCCTCTGCAGCTGAAAGTGATGAATTGGGAGTTGTAGGACTGTATACGAACTATTCTTTCTCATTGTAAATTTGGTTTGTCTGATGAGGAGGTTTATGCAGAAATGCGCATTTTAATTGTAAGCATGGGTAAACAGGGAAGTTCTCTTGGTGAGTGTTTTTATGTTGGAATCTAGTTCAATACATAGTGACTTTGTTTTTTTCTTTTCTCGTTAGGCACAGCACATGCCATTTTAGGCAGAAACGCGTTCTTTCAACTGTAAGTATGCGTGTATGGGGTACTTTCTTTTGGTGTTGACTTCTTGTTATGGAATTAAGTTTCATATTTTGCATGTCGATTTTCTTTTTCTCTATTTCTGCAGTTGAATGACACGCTCTTTATTATAACGTGCTAAATCCAGCAGATTACACTGGATAGGCATAGCTGGTCTTTAGTGGTTTTTGGGTAAAGGCCTGGGTTTGTAGGTGCTGCATTGTTGACAATGTGGTTTATTGAGTAGATACTCTCAGATGTGCACAGTATTTTGACTATGTAGGTCTATGTATTGATAATTATGGTATCAACAGTTACCATTGCTGAAGCTTAGGTGGTGGGATACTAGCGGGGTTTTCACTTTCCCAGTGAATTCAGTTTGGCAGAAACGCTTATTTTTACTAGTGGACAGTCAGAGAATGTTTCTCCTTTATGATGTCCTTTTGAAGTTTGATTTTCCCATTTTTCCCCTTTTTTGTTTTTTAAAGTTTGTGGCAAGATTCCTTGTAATGCAACATTTGATATTTGATATTTATTAATTTCTATAGCGCCTGAATCACCCCAAGGGCTATCTCCGCGCTTAGGACAGTGTGCTAAAGTAAAATTAAAAAATGAATAAAACCACTTACCTTGCACTCGCCGCATCGCAGACTCGCAGATGCGGCAAGCGCAAGGTGAGTGTTTTTATTTATTTTACTTTCCCTATCCCGTCGTCTGTCCACTTGCCCCACCCCACCGATGTTATCTGTGCCAGCAGCTCCTGCAATTGTGTCAATTGTTATATGTCAGGATTGGACAAGTGTGTATTATACATTAGAATTTTCATCACCACAGTCCATTGTTGGGACTTTCAGAATGCGATTTCTGTGCCTTAATCATCTTTATTTTTACTTTTGGTGAGTCTGATTTCTATTCGGTGAGTTCAACTTTCAGATTCTCCCACCAGTGCCAAGTTGTTGTGTTGCTTTCTCTTTTTTGATATTGTGCTCCTCTTAACATTACTTTCTTAAGTTATCCACTTTTTTTAGCATTTTGATGATCACTTGATCTCTTAAGTCCTTTAGCAAATCCATAGAGACATTTTAGTCAGCCTCATATCAGGAGATGTCAGAATTAGTCTATTTCATCTCAAACACTGCGTGCTGAATGTCTACCATTGTTCCATACAATACACAATTGTCCAATTTTATGATTCTGTTGCTACGCTCCCTCATACTGTCTTCATGTAGATTTATGTAACCTTATAATTAGTTGTCCTCTATGTTTATATTTTGCTCTTTTTTGCTTTAGCTCTGAAGAAGTGGAGAGAGCAATCCGCGAAACATGTGTTGGCAACTTCAGTGCTTTAGTTTGTAAAACTCTGACTGTTTAATGCTTCAATTTGTGTACATGTGTTGGTAGTCTAATGTTGGACTGATTGTAACTCCATAATACGTTTGCCTGCAAAAATTGACTATAAAGATATTAGATTAACTTTATACTCATGGTGTTGTGTGCTTCTATTATGACTCCGAATCCCCACTACCCCCATTGTATCCGAGGAGAAATGTCTATTTCTCCTCATTTTTTCCTCTTTTCATGTGCTGCATTCTGCACCACCCACAGAAAGCAGAAACGCCTTGTAGGTTTGTTTTTGTGCAGGAAGGTGCCCCTTCCTGCACCAAAACAATACTGCCTGCAATGGAGGCACCCTTGCACAATGGTGCAAGGGTGCATACGTTGGCGCTGGCTGTCAAAAAAATGCCAGCACAGGCAGAAAGGGCAGGAATGCCCGGATTGCTTAAATACAGTGGGACATAGTTACAAACCTCTTGTGCCGCCGATGTGTCACTTTTTGTGATGCACCAGCTGCGCATTTTGCTGCCCCATATTTACAAGGACATGTACAGTTTTTGTGTCGTTGTAAATACAGCCCCTTTTCACGCTGCACTTTGCGTGAATGGGGCGTTCGAGGGGTGTTGCTGTGGGTGTTCCAACGCAACACCCAGGGAACCTGACACATATCCACTTTTACGAGAAATCATAAACCTGGGAACGCCTCCAAATGCTACGCCCCCTTTGGTAGGCATAGGGAGGTGCAACAAGGGTTTATTCCTCTTTCTTTGCGTGCTGCATTATGCAGCACATATAGAAAGAGGAAAACACCTCACGTGATTGTTTTTGTGTAGGAACGTACATCTTCCTGCAATAAACACAATCTCCCCTCAACGCAGGCACAATGGGGGTACCTGAATCGGTGCATGGCAGCCAACAGGGCGCCAGAGTAGGGGGAGCACAGTGATTCATCATATCTTTGTAGAAATGACGCATCCCTGAGCTTTGAATGTGACTCAGTGTGGCACAGCAAAATGGCTGGCAGCACCGCGCTGAGTCAAGTAAATAAGGCCCAGGGCATTCCTGGCGTTGCCCTTTGGCATAGGGCAGTGCAGCAAGGTGCTATAAATGAGGCCCGTGGTGTGAGTGAAGGAACTGGCTAAAGACCAGTCCAACCTGCCAGAGATTGCTAGACATAGCAGAAGGTCACGCACAGCTGTTCTGGAGGCACGCTAGGGCAGACTTAATAATAGGCCCGGCACTAATGCTAGAGGTCGCAATGCATGCCAAGTGCCATGTATAGGTGGGATGTTGGAACAGGGGAGGAGTGCAGGTCCTGCTCGAGGGCCATGCCATGCACCCAGAGGACTCTGAATAGGGGCAAAGACTGTGGGCATGGTGTTTGCATGGTAAGAGGCTGTGCAAAATAAGAACCTGAATTGTTGTTTCTATAATGACTGTGATATATTATATGCATTTGAAACTCGTGTCTACTAATCCATTGCTAAGCGTAATGAAACAAATGGAAATATTAATCAGCTTCCATGATAATTAATGTTTGATTTATCTAGGGATGAATAGCAAAGAAGTAAATTGAAAGTTCGAGGTCAATTTGAAATCCACTCCCGTCTATTAGCGCCGGAAGAGTTGATCTATATTGCTGAGCTCCACGGCCTGTACGGAGTAATGGCGACTGTCTGGGACTGATTCTTTTTCTGGTTGTCCAGCTTCTTAAAGCAATGCCAGTGGAGTGTAATGACTTTACATAAGTGAGAAAAACATAGCTCCGTGCATCGAATTAATCTCCATTTGTCTGCTTGCTTGCTGGATTTCGAAGCTCATTGTTCTTTAAATTAAATATTCGATTTGAATTATTATTTAAAAGTGTTATTATTGCTGATTTCAAATGGATTTCATATAAACATGGGAGGGAAATGTAGTACAGCAACGGATGTGGTAGGAAACCCAGCTGACAGAACCTTTCAGGTGAGATGGTTAAAAACGGGTCTGCGCGTGAGTAAATGCATTCGAATTTGGTTGAGGAGATCATTAAGAAAGAAAGTGCTCCACATACGAAAGCACGTGGCAGAGGAGCAGATCCAGCCTTTCAAAACACGCTTTTTAAAAAAAATTGTAGTTTTATACAGTGTATACTCACACCGGAAGTATTGGAGTGCTTTACATAAACACTAGTTACACAGCAGAAGGGAGAGGAGTTGGCCTAACTGCTCGGCCTGTCGACCTAGAATCTGGAGAACTGGGTTCGAGTCTCGGCAATGACGCTGAACTTCCTGTGACTCTTGGCAAATCACTTAATCTATCCGTGCCTAACAAAAACAAGCATTGGCATAGCCAATAGGTCTCTCCTTGGGGACCTTAAAAGTTTAGCCATGCATTTTTGACATTCCAAATAACAATGCCTTTTATTTTTGTTTTCGTTTTTAAAACATAAATAAAAGGCATTGTCATTTACAATGCCAATAGCTTAAACTTGCGTAAATGCGAGACCTATTGCATAGCAAATGCTTGTCTAAGGTCGAAGGACAGTATTCGAGTCACATGTATTTGCCTCGTGTACCTAATGCACAATGATACACTTCCAACCACCACGCTACTCCCTCGAGCGCCCACACATGGCTGGACCAGAAATTCTGGCTGAACTGGCACACGCAAGCACGTGATTGGAAGCGTGCGTCTTTTGTGCTCAGGCAGCACACGCACTTTCTCAAATATTTCAAATGTAACAGTTTTATAGTTACTTGGCAAATAAGGTCCTTCGGCATTTTCTCTTTCCTCTGAGATATGAAATTGTTAACATGGACAGAAGTGCGTGACTTCAAGAGTTGCAAAAGTATTTAATCACTGGAGAGGGGTTAGAGCTCAGCATTTTGGTGCACTGTTTGTCAAGGTGGCGTGACGGAGAAGAAAGGAATGTGTTCGCTGCGCGCCAGCTCAAAGTGAGGTTCTGTCCTTGAGAGCGGCAGAAAGGGTTTTTTATCAAACCTAGAAAAGGCTGTAAACCGTGGGTGGCAATGCTCACACTGACCCGGCAAGTACATTCCACTTTCGATTAATTTAATGCACAATATGTGCAGACTAATTACACTGAGCGAATGTTTGATGTTTTGGTGTAATCCTGACTGGGAAATGTCCAATGCTGACAAATTGGCAAAACGAGCCCACACAAAACAACAAGCGTGGCCACTAAAGTGAAAACGAACACGCTGTGTTTAATCAGTAACATGATCCGACAAGGAGTACAGATCGCACCCTGCGCGCCGCTGCTCGCTCCTGAGAGCAAATCGGCATGGGAGTGAACATTTGGAGAAGAAGTGGGACATGCATCCGCCTTTGGCCAATTGCTTGCTTTAATTTAAAAAGGGATATCTCCTGTGTCATTAGGAGAGTGCCAGACTCCAGGTCCTTTGAACCAAGGACATTATTAGGCCTGTTAAAATGTTGTGCTACTCCCTCATAATCTTTTGTAATTTCTGGTATTTCATGTTATGGTTGTAATTTCCATCCTTTGGGGAATTATCCTATTGCAGGAGCACAAAATCAAAAAAAAGAAACAGAAGGTGAGTGCTAAAACAAACAGAAGATGAGGTGGCTGCTATTTGGTTCATGTGCGATTTAGTGCATTTTGTTTTGACACAAAATGTGCCCTTGTGTCCAAAAAAGACAAGAGGGTGCAATTCATGCTAAAATATAGCGCTAAATGCAGTGCTTGTAATTCAGGGAATTCCGAAGACCTTTTCTGAAATTTCACATAATTACAGAGTAGGAAAGTACATTCATTTTGCACACCCCTAGACATAATATGGCCAAACAGTAATTGAGTAGAGGAGACTCTATTACAGTAAGCTTTCTTGGATGTGATGGCAGATAACTACAAAATTAAAACAGAGCATCACATCTATATACCTCAGCGCCTGCCCCCCTTCATCCATGGAAATGTAAAAAAAAAGGTAGAATCATCAAGGAGTTTTTGGAGGGGGTGCTTATAGGCATGTGATGCTCAATAATAAAATAATTATTTACACCGCTACGCACACGTAGGCGAAATTGCTGTCAACCTGGCGTAATCTTGCGAATTTCACGTTATGCCAAATGTTCAAAATTATACATCAATTATGGCGCGAAAGCATGGAATTCACGTGAACGAGAGCAACTGCATATTTTTTGCCTGAAATGCAGCCTCGTATCCAGAATTGACGCAAGATCACATTTCACACGCAAATAGAACGCTAAAGGACCATTTTTGCATGTCAGTCATTTTGTGCACTTTCATGTAATATTTGCGCAATTCCATTGAATCACACAACAGAAAATTAGTGTCTCACACCCAAGTACCGTGTTCTATAACAAAAAGATTACTGACTTATTGCGGATATTCCAGTTTACAGCACTGCACGTTTTACTGGGAGTTTGTTGGTCACTGCATGGGCCTATGAGATCTGAGACGATTCGTGTAACCACTGACAGAAAACTTAAAGGTTTGGAAGGAATGCAGGATATTTTGTGGGTGCAAGAAGTTCAGCAGACACTAATGTGTGCTGTAACACCGGCAGGACTGGCGGCACTGCGCATGTATGAGTGAAGCAACAGAGTCTTTGGCATTGAACGTCTACTGTAAAATTGAAAAGGCCCCTGACACTGCACGTACATCTGAAACTCTTAGTGGCACCGTATAGGTTTGTGTGAGGTGTAAATTATGTGGTGTGTGTGGCATAGCAAGTGTATGAAGTAAAATGCTCTGCATGCGTGTCTGGAAAGCGTGGAGAGAATTGTGGAGAAAATTGTAGACACTGCACAGCTTTGTTGTAAAACTCAGTATTCGTGGCACTGCACGGGGTTGTGAGGACTATGTGTGTCTGTTCTGTGTGTCTGTAAATGTGGTGGAAGCTGCACGTGTGTCTGTAACCCTCGAAGATGAAGGCGATGGGGCATTGGATGTTGTGACTGTGAACTGAACTATGCTCTCACTGGTGCATGTGTGCGTGTGACCATGTGCATATCTTGCAGAGTTGCCGCACTGCAGGCAGTAAGTGCGTAATGTGTGCGTGTGTTTGTGTCCAAAACTTGCAGGTTTGGTGATATGGCTTGTGTGTGTACAATTTGCAGATTTGGTGGGACAGCACACGTGTACGGGTGGTGCAATTAAAAAAGTGTGACCAAAGAATCCAGAGCGGATGACACTGCATGCTTGTCTGTAAATACTGTGGGTTTGGTAGCGCTGCACGTGTGTATGTATACATGTAGCTTACAGTGTAATAACTGCACGGTTGCTAGCACTTCATATTTTCTGTATAGATTGCATGGTTTGTGGCACTGAACGTGTGTGATTTTGTGAGAAAAACTCAGAGGGTTGGTGGCCGTGCACCTGTGTCTGAAAGGTGTGTAGACCTTGGCAAAACTGACGTGTTTCCATAGCGCCTGTAACTGTCGAGACTGTATTTCGATTCACTGTAAATCACAGGTGCCAAATACTCATGGAAGTCGCTCACACTTTATCAATGTTGCACTGATGAAAGGCTGAGCAAATCCCACCGGGATTTCAACCTTTGGATGAGGTTTATTACCGGTGCTCAGCCCAACTGTATTCCTTATATGATTGTGACATTGTATTAATATTTATGTTTTATAGCACCTTGCAGCCACTTTACATCACTTTTTGGTGGACACCCAATGGGTGCAAATCAGCTTTTTCTAGAGTTCCTCGTGTTCCTTCCTTTTCCCAATGTCCCCTCTCCAACCGCTACATTAATTTTGTGATGGATAGGTTCAGGTCGGCGTGAGAACTATAAGAAAAACAAGCGCGCGCGCTGAAGGAAAAAAAGAAGACGAGGAGAGGAGGAGGCAGCAGGGGGAGGGGAGAGAGGCGCCTGTTTCCCTTGCGGATGCGAGCAGGGGCACCATATGTTTGCAAGTTAATTACAAACATATGGTGTCAAAGCTCAGTCCTGCAAGGGAATTGCCAAACGTGCACGCATTGCCATTGAAAGCAATGCAATGCGTGCACGTTTTTGGCTGAAAAGGCGAAGCGATTTCTAAAGGTCTTTTTCCTATGCAGCGCATGCGCGCTACGTAGGCGAGACCTAATGAATGTGTCCTCATGTAACGCAACTGGTGCTATGTAAAGCGCTCTGATATCTAAAACTGGGTCACGTTCGCGCTATATAAAACTGTAAAAAAAAAAAAAGGTCACATTCATATTTTTAAGGCACGTGGAGATTAATTGATTTGACCACAATCACAGAATGCTTAGTCCACGGCCATAACACAGACCTGGTTCCTCAGTTGCAAAGTTGGCAGCTCTGGCTGTTACGCCACTTGCTTAACAACCAGCTCTCACTATGTTACTAGGGCCAAATGACGCTGCTTAAACATTGGTCAAAGCTAGCGGCTGCTCCTCACTATGGTGGAGGAGCGTCGCCCCCCCTGCCAGCAGCGTTAAAAAAAATCAAACAAAACGATATTAAACTGCAGTTTATTATCATTTTATTGTGTTTCCAGGCTGAGTCTTTGGGGTGGGGCTGGGGGGTGATAAGCAGAAGGGAGTGGTGGGCACTGCTGTCAGTGCACATGATGGTTTGGGCGGCCGTCTCATGCGGCTAAACCGTTATGCCTACTAAGGCTCTCTCCAAACCCAGCTGCATTGCTGGGTTGGAGACAGCAAAGCACAGGCTCGCAGTCTCCTTGGGAGCGCAAATCCTCGGTGCTCAGGCCAATCCTGAAGCTGCTCTCACTTGAGAGCAGCTTCAGGATTGGCCGCAGGGGAGACTAGGAGCCTGTGCTTGCAGTGGAGCCATGAGAGGAGGAGATGACCGGGTATGCGGCGGGCTGCAGGCAAGTTGTTTTATCCCTTTTTTTTTGTATTGTCATCGAATATTCTCTTTCCTTCCCTCCCCTGTCCCACCCTTCTGCTCTCATCCAATACCAGCCGCTACTGGTCAAAGCTGTATACGATGGAAGCCAGATTGCTCTATGTTTGGAGGTGCTGTGGGCCCAATTCACAAAGCTTTTTCTTCTCTTGGGATTAATTTATCTTGGAATTCCAGGTCTGAGTCACAAAGCAGTTTCATTTTCTCTGGTTAGTTGTTTCTGACTCTTTACTTGGGTGTGAATTTCCAGGCATAAGACATGACTAATCAAAGAAACAAAGTTTTGTGGTTCACCAAGATTTTTTCTGTCAATAAACATACCCTGGAAGTACAGAAGTATAAGCCACTTTTAGGCATGAGGTAAAAGACTACATGATACTCTTGGGCTTTCTATGAGCAAATTGGTCACAGAGTGGGAGCCACAATCTGTTGTAATAAAAGAAACCACGTACTTGTAGTTGGTTTATTTAACTAATTACCTCATAGTCAGATGTTCTCCAGCTCACCTCAGCTCCAACTGACAAGTAGACCTCTGAGAACCCAGAGTTCTAAGACTGACAGAACTACAAAGAATGACAGGTGAGATGGAACAGACTATGGATAAAACATTGCTGACAATTGGAGTATAAAACATAGCACATCTTCATTTGGATTATTAAAATAAACAGCAATTGACAAATAAGTAGTCTAATAGAATGGTAAGAGAACTAAAATGATATCAATGCAAACATTGAGATTGATGCTGATATAATACTAAATCTATATAGTGGAATAACATGACAGAAATAACACAGTTAAATAATCTATTCAGCACAAGAAATTTACATACTCCAGAAATATTCAGACAAAATTTCAAATAGTATTATGACATGCCATATTCATCAAAATACCAAGGTGAATTCAGTATTGTTTCCCTTTCTAAAGACACTTTGTGCCATGATCCATTTGTTACTGTTATCAAGAATTGTTCTTCCATGAGATTTGCATAGTATAACCAACCTCCACACTTGACCGTTATCTTTTTGCCCACTTCTCCAATGTTCCTAGGTGAGAAATAAGCAGACATCTTACTACCATGTATATTCGATCTTTGACCTGCACCAGATCCCCTGGTTCTCATTTTTTACATTTAACTCTATGGCTCATGCTGTATCTTGAAACTATTGTTCCTGGCCCTTAGTTATTCATTATTGCACCTTTGTCAATATGTATAATCTGATTTTGTAATAACCACGAAGACATTAATTTTTCACCAGAACATCTTCCTTTTAGAAATGGAAAAGGTGAGACTCCAGTAATTGGATTTGATTATGTTCTGTACGCCCACAACATGTTTGATAGGTTTCTTGACAGGAATGCCTGTAATCCTGTCTAATTGTAAAAAATATTTTAATCTATTGATGCTTTTACAATCTGATTAGCTTCAGGACAATATAATGCAGCCTTACACACATTTGACATTTAACTTCATGATCATAGCAGCCAACTATAATCTTTGTAGGACAAATCTCAGACTGGTGTTATGTTCCTCCACACTCTTACCAAAAATGATCATGACATCTTGGATGACAGATACTTAAGTGAGGTCCTTGAGCATTTCTTGTATAATACATTAGAAACCAGCAGCTGCTGAAGCCAGACTGAATGCATACTACAATAGCTATATGCTCCAAGCGGAGCGATGAAGGAAGTCAAGTGACATGACTCAGGCTGTGGCTCAACCTGGTGGCAGGCAGCCAAGATATCAATAACAATAAAATAACTAGCATCTTGTATTGTGCTCTACAACTCATGAATCTTTAGCAAGGGGTATCCGTTAACCCACGTCTTGGAATTTAGGTCTCAAGTCAATACAGAGGTTTAAATCGTGAATATTTGCTTTTTTTAACTAGAACTATAGGAACTAACCTTTTCGATGATTCTATAATTTTGATTATTCCCATAGTTTCCAATTTTTTCAAGTTCCTACATTTATTGGCTCTCTCATTAAGTGTGAAATAAATTGCATTTTATGTGCAAAAAGGTGTAATGTCCTTTTTTTGGTTTACTTCTGTGTTTGGCATGTTTCAAGTGACCTAAGTTTTAGGATAAAACTTTACAGAACTCCTTACAAACATCTACTTTGGTGAGAGTTTTGTACAAGATAGACTGGATTGGATATAGTAGGATCAAGTTTTATACTAAGTTCTTTTTGATAAACCCAACTTAATGACTTTGAGTCTTTTTGTTATGTAAAACCTTCCTATAGTTGATCTGTCTTTAAAAGAATTAGGCATACAAATCATTCCTTCTAAAGGAATAGGTCTTTGTTACCTCCACCAGGATTAATATTGGGTTCTCCAAATGTGAAATCTTTTTGATCAAAAATGTAAAAAACTAAGTAACTGTTTATAATTGTCATGAACGAGAATGAATCTGCAAACACACTTAATTCATGATTATCCAAAGATATTTCACAACTGGTGGTGGACTGGGCACGTTCTGCAGGGTCATCCTCAAACCTTCTGCCTTCACCCTCCTGTTTCTGAACCCATTTTTGTTGTCTTTTAGAACTTTGTGCACCACTTCTAACCTGTGCTAAAGTGCTTGTGCGCTCTCCTTTAAACATGATAAAATCACCTTACACCCAATTGGCAAATTTAGTTTACTTGTAGGGCTCTGGTAAAGTGTTACTATGTGAACCAAGGGCCTGATAATTAAATATTACTAGTGGGCCACTTAAAGTGCTGCCCACTTAGGCAGCCTTTTAAACATGTTAGGCCTGCCATTGCTGCCTATGTGTGCAGGTTTAAATTAGCATTTCGACCTGGGAAAATAAACTTGTTGCCAGGCCTAAATATTCCCTTTTAATATATTTACACCTAGGGTAAGCCCTAAGGTGCCCAGAGGCCCAGGTGCTGTGTATTTAAAAAGTTGGACATGTAATGTTAAGGTTTACATGCCTTAGTAGGGAAACTCTTAAATTCATTTTTCACTGCTGCAAGGCCTACCCCTCCCATAGGCTATCATTGGGTTACATCATTACATTTAATAAATGCTAACTTTCAATTAGGAGTAAGTAGGAATGTCGAGTTTGGTATCTAAAGAATTGTAATTTAAAACCCTTTTTAATGGTAAAGTCAGATTTTAAACACAATTATGAAATGCCACTTTTAGAAAGTTGGTATATTCTTCTCTAACTTAATTGGTGCCTGTAGCCAGTATTCTGGGTCATATGACTACGTATAGCAGACAGATGGTCTTTGTGTATTGCTCCCAGACCATGAGACAAAGGGGGAATAGGTGTTGGCAGGTTGGGCCAGCTCTGACTTGATAAGGAGGAAGAGCTGTCACCTAACACACTTACACATCTCAAAACCTCTGCATGAGAACACTTACAAAGAGTTTGACACTAGTTTTTTGTGCCCCAGACAACCTAGAGCCAGGACAGCGAGGAAGTAAATTCTAAGCACTTCTTAGGGGTGGAAACCTCCAGAACCTTTTCCTACTTCAACACTTCAAAGCTGGCACCAGGTACAAATATTGGACCCTCAGACCCAACTCTTTAGTACACCTCCGAACCTGTGGATACTGCAGAAGGACTGCTGTGCTGCCCTGCTGCAACAGGGGCTCCTACTCTGCTACCCTGCTTGCTGAGAGTAAAGACTGGACTTGCACCCTCTATCCTAGGCTGAAGAATATCCAAAGGTCAGTCAACTGACCTCCTGTTTAGAGCTACAGGGACATAACAAGCTCCATAGGCCTCACTGCATCTGCCCTGCTTACCTGCTGCCTGGACTTGCAACTGGATCTTCCTGAACCCTGCTGGAGTGAGTTCCTGATCCCCAAGAGGAGCGTGCCCCTCAAGTCCTTGACCCTTGTTTTGGCACCCATTGAGCGCAGGCTCCAAGAAAAGGAGAAACCCAGACATTTTGGGCTCTTCACGACCACAAATGGGCCTGTTCATGCCAAGATCTAGCAGCCTGCCCACCAACGTGAAGTTGTGGTAAACCTGACTCTTTGCACCAACAGTGACCGGCAATGCGACTGCGGTGACTGAAAATGCCAGACTCCAGCAACATCCGTCTGGGACGCCCAACAGTATCTTTGCACTACTGAGATGACCGTCCGCGATGCCCTGATTGCTCTTCATGCTACAGCGATGACCATCCTCCACTATTTCCCTCCTCCTCACAACCCCCTCCACAGTGAATGGAAATCTTCAAGCTGAGCTTTAGAAGGCCACTCTTTCAGCTGGAGTACCTTGGTCCCTGTATCCAGCCTGCGCTGCATTGAGGCCAGACTGAACTTGTGACTTCCACTCGATCTCCCATGACCAGATAACCTTGAGTGGCACTTTGTGATTTTAGGCACTCTATTTACCAGAACTCTTTAAACTGCACATCTCCTGTTCTACTAATTAGATTATTGTCATTTTTGTCTCAAATTTATAAAATTTTACTCTGTTTTTCTACATTGATGTGGAATTTGCTTGTGTTGTTTTTTCACTTTTATCACTATTTGAAATACTACATAAATACTTTATGCGCTAAGTTATGCCTGACTGTTTTTGTGCCAAGCTACTAGAGTGTTAAGCACAGGCTAATTTTTGGTATATCCCCCTCAACCAGTGCAGGAAATCATCCTTTTTGCCCCGATCACCCCCGTTTTTTGATTGATACTGTTAGTTACTGATTCTGAATGTGCCATTGACTCTGATAACCAGGCCCATAGCCAGTGCTCTGATTAAAAGGTATAAAGCAGTGCCATGCATGCTGGTTTTAAAATAAAACTGTGCCCAAATTCGACTTCGAAATCAAAAGTACTTCCAAAGTCTAAAACTACCTGTTTGTTACATATAGGTCACCCCTAAGGTCTGCCATGCCCCATGATTAGGGTGCATAGTTATAAAAAATAGGGACATTATAAAAGATGTTTTATATGCCCTTGTGAGGGAAAAACTGCCAAAACCATGATTCCCATTGTAGAGCTGCTAGCTCCATAGACTAACATGGGAAGGCTTTATTAAAGTTGAATACAGTCTAACTTTTGACAGGAGTAGCTTAGAACAGGAATTCAAAGTATTAAAATATTAGTTCCAATAAATCCAACAACTTGCCAAGGTTGGCTTTATTATTACTATTCCAGGGAAGTAGTTTCAGAATGTGCTTTCGTGAAGTTCCATAAAACAGCCCAGTAGCAGGCACTTCTGATTGGCTAGCCTTTGACAGCCTGAGCTAAGTTGCTCCCTGATTAGGTGTGAAGAGTTCTGTGGCTGAAACAATGCAGCCATCTGGTGGGAGGAGGTCTGTTGCCTGCATATGCCAGGACAGGACAGGGAGGGAGCTGAGGGGATAGACTTGTCTTCAAAGGGAGAAGCCCAGCTAGCACAGGAACCAGACCCACCGCCACTTCCTTAATCCCCATCCAGATGGGAGCCCCTCTAATTAAATTAGGAGAGGGGATGGAAGGGCAGTGTAGGAAAAAGTTGGCCATACCTCTGGAGTGGGCTAGCCAGACCTAAACTCCAAGGAGAGATTTTCTCCATTTTCATTTTTGTTCATATGTGCATTCTGGGACAAAAATATGCCACAGTTCCCAGAAAGTGGTCATAACAGATGGTTGTAATTTGAACTCTTTGTTTTATTATACAGTTAATTAAAACCATAACATGCATATATCATATTAATAAAATGTAAGGATTAAAATATAAGGATTAATACAAGATTGTATACACATTTGAAAATCTGGTAATACAAGATAATATCAAATCCAAAAAGCAGCATTTCAACTTAATGGCAATATATCACAATTGGCCATTTGGTCCAAAAGACAAGTGTATAGTATAAAAGACAATAGCAAAAGTATCACAATGCTTATTACAGAAGGCTTAACTTTCATCAACGTTCATTTATGCAATAAGAATAAAGCTTGTCAGTTTCTTAATGCTGGGCATTATGGAGTGCAGTTAGAATAATGTTAACAAACTTCCCAGCTCTTGCTAGAACTTGGGCTGAGATATTACTGAAGCACAAATCAGATGCTTCCCTGCAATTTCTCAGTATCTTTTCCCGATAAACTGGGACAAGTAGGCGTCGGCGGTCATTGGCAAGATGAGGGCAACAACCTAACAGATGTAACCAGGACTCATGTGGATAATTGCAGAGCCTACATGTTAGCTGACCATTCTTCCGAGCCCACAGCGGGTTAAAGTCATGAATTGGAAGGGCTAACAGCCTCATATAAATGATTTTATTGTGAATCTGTGATTGAAGAGAATAGTTAAAATATGGTTGAGATTTCCCCTTAATATACGAGTCATTCAAAGCTGCAAGGAGTGGTTTTTTGGGAAGCCGAGCAACATCTCTCTCGAATGACACTAGAGTAATTTGGCTTTTTATTGTTTTTTTCCACATTGACAGGGAAATGATTGGATTAGAAAAGTTGATGATTTCAATCTTCAATGTGGAAATGGCCAAATGCAGCTGTCTGTACCAAGGAGAGAGTTTGTCTGTGAACACTGATTGCAATTGTTCTTTCATGGATTGAGCTGGTGCACGTAGAGTGTAGATGTAGAATTTAATTAAGTCTCCCAGACAATGAAGATCTACACTTGCTAGGCCCAGCTCAAGTTTCAGCCTCGTCCTCCTTGCATGCTAAGGAGCCAAAAATATTTTTTTATAGGCCATTATTTGGTAATTCACTAAAAATGAATCCATTTTGACAGGGAAAGCCAGGTGACCATAAGACACTGCTGGGAGCAGTTTGGCGCGTAGAACCCGTAACATTGACTCGGCTGTGGAGCTGTGCAAATGCCGATTCAAGAGCCTCAGAATATATATAGCCCCTACTCCCTTGGGCCGAAGATGTTTGAGATGGGATACTTGATTTGCCTTTTCGTTAAACCAAACTCCTAGATAATTATAGCTAGTACAGGTCGCTATATGTAGACCACCTGCTCGCCAAGACAGATTTTTCTTTTTTTTATGGTTCCCAAAAATCATGACTTTGGTTTTTGATTCATTCATCACAAGATTGTTTTTTATATTATATGTGTTAAGGGCAGTGAGCGCTTGAACTCCATTGGTTAGGGTGCCCCCCCTCTTGCCAGCCCAGAACATGGAATCAATATGGGAGAGCTGCCAAGCACCTCAGATCCCTGCATGAAAACATCTGGAGAAGAACTGCCCTTTTGGACCCTTGGACTGAACAAGTCAGGAGTGTACTAAGGACTCCACCTGCTGCACTCTCAAGGCTTCCCAATAAGGGGACTGTACTGTAATTGAAGATAAAGGAGTGGACTCCATGATCAGCAACATGTAGAAAAGTGCTGGAAGAAGCTATCTACAACCCCGAACAACAAGAACAACTCCAGCTGACTAACTTCACCTGGATTTCACTTGGATTGATCAGGGGCATTATGAGAGTTGGAATCCCAGACCCCTAGAGGCAAATCAGAGCTTCTGAGTCTTTGGCTGGTGATGTGGACCCTTTCCAACCCTCAAGGAAACTTTCAGAAGAAGATCTGAAAGTTTGGGCACTTTTTGACTACTTTTGTGAAAAAGCTCGATGAGAAGACCAGCATCAACGACGAGAGTCAAGCCTGTGATGTTGACCTGCGGCAGGCCTGACCTTGCAGATTTGGGCTGCTGAAAGATTCGGAGCTCCTCGCCATTGATGATGAAAACAAAGACCTCCAGGACTCACTGACAGCCGTGGCCACTGCAGGTAAGAGCAGTGGGGCAGTGGGGCAGGCTAGGGGGGATTTCGAGAGACAACCATAAGGAAAATTAAATAAATAATACATTTTCCCTTGTGGCCATCTCTCGAAATCCCCCCCAGCCGGCCCCACCGCTCTTACCTGAAGCAGTCGCAGCAGCTCACTGAGGCATTGCACTGCAGCAGGCCTGCATGGTCGAATCAAAATTTGGATCCAAGGACCGATTGCTCGATGTTGAGAGAAAAAGCTCCCAAAAAGTGACTAAGTCAGAAGTTAAAAACTTGACTCATCCCTACCATTCATCATATCCGACCTGCACTCGCAGTCAGCCTGAAATTTTGATTTTGTATCAGTCCAGTGCGACCAGATAGCTGCATTTGGCGCTTTTCACTTTTAGGAGCTAGAAAGCCAATTTTTAAATTTAAACTTTAAAGATTCATATCTCTTGTTCCCTACATGGTTGTTTTGTCATTTTGGTGTCATTTTAAGGATAAAAATATTCTCTATTGTTATAAATTAGTGTTGGATTTGTATTGTGTTTTGTATTTTTCCTATTTACTGTATTGGTGATATTAAATGCTTTACTTACCTGTCTCCTAAAAAAAGCCTGAGAGCCCGTCAGCCAAACTACCTAGAGTTGAGCGAGTATTAATTTATTGAGACTTAACTGGACCTTATTTGCGACTGTGTGTTATTACTAGCTGTAGGTATCTACCTGCACCTACTAATAAATCACCTTCCAACAACCAATAACCCCATTTCCTGCAACTGGGTAAACTATTAGTGCTATATTTGTTTCCTTCGATTTCATTTATTTGTAAACCATTTTTGTTTATTCCCTCAACCACATTATGTATGTAATTGACGTGTTTAAAATCACTGTTCTTGAATGCTGTTCATTGCACATGACATAGAGATTTTTTAGATGGACATGTAGTACTGTTAGATAAATGACCAGTATTTCTCCACCGAATATTGCTATTTACATTTCTTATACTGCTTACGTTAACTACTTCAATCTTAGAATGATCATCACTTCTTCTATGGTCTTTAAGGTCATAAACAGATTGATAAGAATTTAAGTCACCAAATTCACATGTATTAGATAGTCCACTAAAGGCTGCAATATAGGAAATAACTGTTTCTTTTTTTCCTTGAAAATGGCTTAAACATATGTCACTCCAATACTATATTCAGTTCTCTTGCAACTCCTTACATGACGATAAAAATACATATTTTTTCCAGTTTCTTGTAGTATTGGAGGTTTTGAGAGCTTTTATAAATCTTCCAACCCTCAATGATTTGGTTGAACAGAAGAATATGTTGAGAAATTTCTTCTTCTCAAATAGTAAATGTACTGCCTGGTCTATAGAAAAATCCCAGGGGCAAGGCGACAATCCCTGTCAGTTGGGGAAAGAGGCAAGTAATTCACCAACTATCCAGGAATTATTAAAATTAACCACCACACATTCTCCGGGCCACAGTTTCCTACCCTTGACTATCCAGCTTGTTCTTCGTACCATAATGATAGCATCCGCAGGGTCCCTCCTGTGAAAGAGATGTGAGCTGATCCAATGCATTGCCTTATTTTTAAGTTCTTGATAGGATTCCCCATTAGGGATAGAACTAGGAGAAACATTCCCTAGGACCATAACATACGGTGCTTCTGCTGGGGGCAAATTTAGTACACCTCCTCCATTTATGGGAGACGCAAAGTGCCGTCTCACACCTGATTAATCCTGAGGTCGTGGACAGGAACCAATACTATGGGAGCTAAGGGTCAGTGGGCCCTGGAGCTGCACCACCCACAACAAGGGTTGCCGTGGGGCTGCTCTGAGTGGTAAGTTCACCTATACCCCGCAGCTCTTCTTCAGTGCCCTGCTCCTGGGCCAGCCCAACCCTCCCCTTGATCATTACAGAAAATAATTCTGAGAACTTGTCTTCAAAATGAGAGTCTCTGCATAATAGGGTCCAACTTGCTATTCAATAATGTCTCAAAATGTCTTGATCAAAACAGTCCTGTGAAGACAGTCCGTCTTCTCTCCCGGAGAGGTAGCATTAGGGAGAGCCGACAACAAAACCTCTGCTATGGACTGGGTAGATGCCAGGCATTCGTTCGTTTCTGCCTTGGACTCGTAGCAGGCGTGCTGGCGTTGTTGAGGATAAAAATCCATCCATTTTGGAGCTAGCCCCCATGTGATCTTCCTCCTGCTCCCCCGTTCGACCCCTATCCTGGGAGGGCCCTGCCAAACTACTACAGGTGGGTCACTCAGGGGGAGGGACATGAGGGGTATCACTGTCCAGCGAGAGTCTCCTCTTAACCAGTTCTATTTTCGTGGACATAGCCCCCACAGCACGATGAAGGAAACCCTCTATGGACGACACATGGGGAGCGGTGGGCAGAATTTTGGGGGGAAGGCCTTTCTTTCTACCCATGGTCGCAACACATTTCAACACCATTTTGGGCCACTTTAGCAATTTGTAGAATGGATAGCAGAAAAATTGCTCCAGACAGGGACCTTAATAGGGCATGAGGTAATCAACAAATCAATCCCTAATTCCCCATAAAACCAAAAAGTACCTTAAATCTTGACCTCCTTATAGGTAGAATGTCTCCCGGCCACCAGCAGCAAATATCAATACCTCATGACTTCTCAGTCATAAAGAAGCCAGGTGGGGTGGCCCCGCCTGCCTCTTTCTGTCGCTGATGGGCGAAGACGGGCCCACTCTTGGCTTTCTGCCCAGAAATTCACCCGGGTACGACTCGCACGCATCTTGCACAGTGGGAGCCCCAAGCTGCACTTGAAGGCGCCTCCGGGTGCAAGCGGCGACGTGAGATGTAGACGGCAGTTGCCGCAGGCGTTGCTGGGGCCTAGAGTCTCCTACCCCTGCCACCAGGAAATACAGGCATCCCGAGCAGCGAGAGCCACAAGCCGCACTTGAAGGCACCTCCGGGTGCAAGCGGCGGCGTGAGCTGTATGCGGCGGTTGCCACCGGCTTCTCTGGGGCCTGGAGTCTCCTGCTCCCTCCACCAGGAATTACGGGTGTTTTCTCAAATAGCAATACGATAGGATTCAGATAATGAAACCCATTGTTCCCAGGGTAAGTTAGCCATTCCACAGTAGTTAAAGAATGGAGGTGGTAAAGTAATGCTTGTGGCCTCATATTAGAAACAATTCTTAAGTACCTTCTTTTATTTATAACCCACTAGACGCCAGGGAATAAGATTGGTCTGTGTTGCTATATATTTTCTGTTTAGACACCAGATTGCCAATAGTTTGACAAGTTTACTCACAGTTGTTGTGCATGCAATCATAGATGATATGTCATCTTCTACCAAAAGAGAATAATGTGCAGGTTTTAGTTGGATGTTTTTATAGTTTTTTCTGTATGATTGTTGTGGGTAATCTGGGAGTATTTTAAAAAGGAAAGTGGTGTGGACTTCATGGTGATGATTGAGTGGTATTTGGCTGGTGGTGTGTGTGGACTGGCATTTGGCAGGTAGTGTGTGTATATGGACAAGTGTTTATTGGCGTTTGGCTTGTGGTGTGTATAGACTGGCATTTGGCTGCCAGTATGTGTGGGCTGGCGTCTGGCTGGCAATGTGTATGGACTGGTGTTTGGCTGTCAGTGTGTGTGGATTGGTGTTTGGCTGGAGGTGTGTTTGGACTGGCATCTGGCTGGTCATTCATGTAAACTAGCATTTAGGTAACAGTGTGTGTGTGGTCTGGAGTCTAGCAGGGGTATGTGTGGACTTGTGTTTGGTGGGCAGCATCTGTGGACTAGTGTTCTGCTGGCAGTGTGTGTGGACTGGCATTTGGCTGGTGGTGAGGGAGGGCTGGTGTCTGGCTGGCAGTGTGTGGATTAGCATTTGGCTGGCAGTGTGTGTGGTCTGGCATTCGGCTGGCAGTGTGTGTGGACTAATGTCTGACTGGTGGTGTGTGTGTACTGGTGTTTGGCTGGTCGCCTGTGTGGATTGGCATCTGACAGGCAGTGAATGTGGATTGGTATTTGGCTGGTGGTGTGTGCAGAGGAAGTTTGCTGGTGGTGTGTGTAGTGGTGGTTGACTAACGGTGTGTGTAGTGGCAGCAGACTGGCAGTGTGTGTGTAGTGACTTGCTGCTGGTCACTATACACACACTGTCCACCACCAGATGATGTGATTGTTGCGTCAGTCCTGCAGCTGTGTGAAAGTGATGGGAACTTTGATTGATGCCATTTGTTGGTGTGAATGTTGCAATGTGTTGGACCTGTGTCTGGCAGTGTGACTAGTTTTCTGTGTGTGATACATGAAAGGTGCATGAATGGCCTGTAAAGTGATTTGTGCCTTGTTGTGGCTATAGCTCACAAGCTAGAAGCCACTGGTTCAATATTCTGACATTTCAATTACCTTTATTAACAGTGATTTCTGTGTTTTCATTTTCATTAAATCTTTGGTAATAACATTTACATTTTGAACTTTTCACTCACTCTCATGCCAAATCCATCTAGTATGTGTGTGTACTTGATTAGTTGATGGTGTGTAGTTATATTTTACTTCTGACTTTCACAGCCAATGTATGCAGTGTCCCTAAGGACAACCTACCAATCCCAGATATTTTTGTAAACAAGACAACAGGGCTCTCTAGGGTGGTGTGCCTCGTGTGGGTCCCACATGTTTTTCTTACCCAAAAGCCATTGCAGTCCTCAAACATTAACTAAAAACACACATTTTCTTCATGTTTCTGTGAGTGAAAGTACTGGGATTTGCAGGGAACCATAAATGTCCTACCATCCAGCTTTCTTACATGTCGTTCAATACCAATTGGACCTCACATGTGTGGGTGTGTCTAGCACCCACAACAGGAAGCGGTCCCAAATCAATGTGACGACATCAACAAAAGGGATAGCTGCCAATTTTGGGTCCCGGCCATCGGGGGAAATCTACGAAACCCAGACATTTCTGAAAAATAGACACCTAGGAAAGTCCAGGGTGATGTGCTGTGATTCGATTCCACACATTTTTCTTACCAACAATGTAAGAAATTGAGGTGTTGGTTGACCGGGGTGCAAGCCCTGGTGAAGCAGCAACCACAATCCTTGTGAGAGTAATGCACAAGCAAGCCCAAATTAAACCTGTGCTCACCCCTCTAATTGCTTGGCACATAAGTCAGGGTTAACTTGGAGGCAATATGTAAAGTATTTGTGCAAGACATCAAACAATAAAACAGTGACAGTTCACCATAAAAGGAACCCACAACAGATTTAGAAAAAAAGAACAGTTTTTAATAAATAAAACAAAGTGGCAAAAGCCCAATTAGTAGAACCCGAGATATTTAAATTTAAAGATTTTAGGGAAAATAGTGCCAAAAAGCACAATGCGCTAACTATGGATATCTGGTCATGCTGGGGCAGGATAAAGTCACAAGCTCAGGCCAACCTTGAAGGAGCATGAGTGAGCTACAGGGACCCAGTTAGGCCAGTTGAAAAAATACCTTCAATCCTTGGTTGCAGAGTGTTGTGTAACTCCACATCGAAGATGTGTTGCGCATCTAAAACAATGCGTCAGTTCCGAGATGCAACAAGGCTGTTGTGCGAGATCCTGTTGGATTGTTGTCGAGGATCCCATTGATGGGGCTTGCGATGCAAAGTCTGGTATTTGGGATGAAGCGCACAGCTGTTGATGCATTGGATCTGAAGGGCTGTAAGGCTGTGATGCAGAGTCTGACATCATTGTTGAGGCTGCCATCGATGAGAGATGCGAGGGCCTGCACTGATGATGTGTCATGCAGCAGCAGTTCCGAAGATGATCGGGTCTGCGGTGGCGATGACAGTCCTTGCAATGGGTCCAATTCAAACAACAGCAGCGATGCGTATGTTCTGTTTGGGGATATGCCACTCAGGCTAGTAGATGTGTCGGTTTCGCTGGCAAGCACCTTAGGTGCACCTTTTTAAAGGGTCCAAGGCTGGGTTGGCATCACTTGGCAGGGTAGACTCACAGATGTCAGAGTCCAGGTACAGGTGCAAGGTCATTGCAAGCCTGTTATGTTTCTGAAACTTCAGATCAGAAGACTAGCCAACTAGCCCTCGGAGTCACTCTGGGTCTGGGCTCAAGAGCTGCAGGGCAGTTCTTCTCACCCAGGCAGGAGGGCAGCAACTCAGCAAAGCAAGAGTCCAGCAGAGTGGCAGTTCTTCAACAGCACAGATGTCCTTCTTCGTTGCAGGGTATCCAAAGGGCACTTATAGGTAGGAATAACAAATGATTGGACCTGGCAAAAAGTTTATTTTGTCAGGTCGAAATGGCAGTTAAAACTGCACACACATGTTATGCAATGCATGTTAAAAGGACTACTTAAGTGGGTGGTACAAACAGTGCTGTGGGTCCACTAGTAGCATTTAATTTACAGGCGCTGGATACATATATTCCCACTTAACTAGGGACTTATAAGTACATTAAATATGCCAATATGGGAATTAGTCAATGTTATCATGTTTAGCGGAGAGAGCACATGCACTTTAGCACTGATTTGCAGTGATAAAGTGCAAAGAGTCATAAGGTCAGCAAAACCCCTAACAGTCAATGGGAGTCCTGCCTTGTGCTCATTTTGCTCCTGGAGATGAGCTCTAGCTACCAGGAGCCTTTGCAGTAGGCCTCCAGGCCTAAATGGGCACATCTTGCGGGGAGCTGGTCTCACATGCTCTGTGCACCAGCTTTCTCCTTTGCCTTGCTCCTGGTGCCCCTCTCCTCCAGATGGGGCACAGACGTATAGGTCTTCCCCTAACTGGTCCTCAGGGGCACAAGGGAGGCATCACCTCTGACACTGGAGAACCCCACCTAATTCTGGGGGTGAGCTGGTTTCCAAAGTCCTTAGTCCATAATACAGAACATCATGTGGCTTCTCCTTCTAACTGTCCATGGTGTTCCTGCCATCATCGTACAGGTACAGGGTCTTGCTCTCTGTCTCTCCCTTGTGCAGGAGTAGTTAAGTGTGGGTGGAAAGTTCTAGATGCCAGACACACCGGGCCAATTCTAGGATGCCACATCATCTGCACAACCCTGTCCCAACACTCCTGCACAGCAATCTGGGACAATCCAATATGGCGCTATCTTGTTGGTATTGCCAGAGCTCCTATGAGGGCTTTACGTTGAAGCGTAGCTGACATCACTGCCAGATACGTCCCCACCAAATCTTCAAAAGGGAGCCCTGTGGTGTTTCCAAATGTCTTCCTTCTTTGTTTAGTGGGCCTGGGTAGTCTCATTCCACGTGCAGTGTCACAGCTAATTACCAGATACAGAGTTTTCTCCCAACCCAGGTGCAGCATGACAGCTAATTACCAGATGCAGATACTCCTCCCCACCTATTCCTTCACGTGTCAATCCCTGCTAATTGTTCCTTTTTGCGAGGGGAGGCCTATTGTTCCCTCTGCTGGAGAGCATAGTAATTAACTTGACCCAGTAAGAGGTCAAAAGACCTGGAATCTGATTCTGAGCAGAGCCAGAGAATTATGACAATTCTGAATGACCCATAAAATGTACATGTAGATTTTTAGCACATGCATATTCAACTCGGCATGCATGTTTCACCCCAGGTTAACGCCTCACTGGACTGTGTATGCCTAAGTGGAGTGAAACTGCATTTTAAGGAAGATTTCACCTATGTGTATAATAGAATAACATTACAGATAATCCAGTAAACCAGAGACGTTTTAAGGCATGGTCAAAGTGGGCGCTGGTCCAGGGCCCCAATCCTTCAGGGGAGTACCTTGATAGAACCAGCTCTGTTCTGCAGAGTCTCTTGCCCTGATGACCTTAAGTAATTTTTCAGCAAATTGGTTTAAATATCATTTCCCTTAATATTTTTTCAATGTGGGTGATCTGTGGAAGTCTATTACACACATCTTGCGTAGAAATATTGTATTAATGTTTCATGCAACACCCATAAAAATGTATTTTAGGGCAAAACAGCACCTCACATAGGAGAAATGGGAGGGGGGGTGTCACTGAGATTATTTGCAATATTATTGCCCTGCTGCTCTGTTACAATGTTGAAAACACACAACACTATGCCTTAAAAATAGATGTAAGCATATTTAGAGTTTGCACCAGTGCACCTGTGCACTGTCAGTGACCGAGCTGAAGAAGACATGAAAGAGCTGAAATCCAAAGTTGTTCCGAACAGGGGCCCCAAAAATATGTTTGGCCCAGGGCCCCCAAAATCCTTAAGATGTCCCTGCAGTAAATCCTACTAACCTATCTATGAATGCCCACGAATAGAAGGCCTGCCCCAAGTCAGCTCCTACCCTGACTGGATCCCTTCTGCACCAGTTTACCTGTGCGCAATTACTGGGCTGCGCCCAACCGTAGTCTCACACGTATAGCCCGCTCACTTGTAACCAGCCCAGTGCCCCTTACCCATGTTGCACCCTAGGCGCCTTATCCTAAAAGGCAGGCACTCGCAGTAAAAACGTTCAATCCAACTACTGGGAGATTACTATGGGTGAGACTCGTGTAGCGATACTCATCCACAGTAAAGGTGCAAAAAACGGGTGATTAAAAAGTGGAAATCTGGGTTGACTAAAGGGTGGAACTCATTTTGCTACAGTAGCTCCAATATGTACAGCATTCTGACTTTGACAATGACTGGATCCTATATTAACCATAACAATCAAGTGCGTGAATACTGGCATAATATACCAAGCTCATCATTAAAACAGCATTTTTCTGATAAAGCAATATGCTTGTCTTCATTCTGGCGCTGCCTCACTACTAAATATGAGTTGGAGAATTATAATTTGATAATAATGATTGAAACGCAAAGTACAGCTCCATGGTGCATTTTTAAATTAACTTAGGTTTAGGTTTGTTATAAAGGGTGACGAACGTTTCAGGAGGCGGAAGTGGAGGAGGAGAACGTTTTTTTTCCCAAGTGAGGGGGGGGGGGGGGGGGGGTTCGTTGGTTTTTGAAAATGCTATTTAAAGTGCTCAATTCAGGAAAGCATTTTTACTGTATAGAATATTAAGGCGGGGGGCCGGCGGGGGGAGGGGGAGGTGGGGGGGGGGGAAGGGGGTTGGGAGGGCGGCGAATGTTTTTTAGAGGAGAGCACCTGGCGAGCAACAAGTCTGACAACGGTCTCTTTAAATCCTATGGCTTTTCATTCTCCCGCTTCCTTTATTTCCTACATAAACAATTTTCGTCTCAGCTTGCTAAAAGCAAAGCAGTTTGCATGCCGGCGTCAAAACGGAATAACAATTACTGTTAAACGCGCATGCAGCAAGGCACTTTCATTACATCACACGTGAATCCTGAATGAAGCGTCACAATTACAGAAAATGGAAGCGCTCTCTCCACATCGCACCTGCGGCTCAGTGGTCCCCTGGAGTCCAGAGCAAGGTTAATGGCAAATAAAGTGTTGTGCGGTAATTCCTCCTCTCAGAAATCGACGCCTGTGGACTACTCAACCGCGCAACGTGTGATTAGAGCTAGTTTGATGTTAAAAGTCTACCGACCGAGGTACTTTGAGGTGGTGTTGTTTTATTTTTGCAGTGTATTTTGAGTTTTGTACCTTGATGTCTGTTAGTAGTTCGGCACAGAGGGGTCTATTAGGATGTAGGGCGTATCGCCACAGCCCGCTTGGCGGTGGCGATCCGCCCTACAACACACCCCGCCCGCCACCCATTTCCCCCTGCCAAATTAGTATGGCGGGGGGGACCCCAGCGGACAGAAAGACCGTCCGCTGGTTTTCCGCCGGTCACACAGGTGACCGGGCAGAAAAGGGGCCTGATATGGTGGTGGTGTCTGCTAGACACCGCAATCCATATTAGAAAGGTAGCGGGAAGCAGCCTTTCAGTGGCGGCGTTTCCGCCATGGAAAGGCATGCGGATTGTGCTTTTGGGGGCCCGTTGCGGGCCCCCTGGGTATTGGGGGGGTGGGGGTGCACATGGGGGGTACCATATGGACAAGGTGGCAGGGACCGTGCGGTGCCTATCATATTGTGCATGACAATGCACACAGTGCATTCACAGCATTGTGGTGGGCGATGCTGTGAGCTCCCCCCGCCACAATGCTGGGAATGGAGGATGCCACCGTCACGGTGGCGGTGGCATCCTAATTGCAGGTGTAAGACCGCCGCACCACTGGCCACCGGTCCCAGCACCGCTAGGGTGGCCTGCCATCCTAATAGGCCCCAGAGTGTTAAAACTAAATAATACATTTTGTGACATAATTCAATATTACTTTATTAGATGAGGAGCTCAACAAGAGGTTTTGTTTTGGAAGACTCAGGGGCTTATTTACAAGCCCTTTGCGCCGCGGGTGCATCACTTTTTATCCATTTTAAAAGTGACGCACCGGCGACGCAAGGGGCTTGTAAATAAGCCCCTCAATGTTCACTACATTTGTAATGTTCACGTTTGATTGTAGAAAACCTTACACTACTTTTTATGATCATGTATGACCTAAAGCCAATAGCAGTTGTCTTTTTCTCTACATTAACGGAAACGGCAGTTAAATAATGAAATGCTATAAATGGTGAAGTTGCATGATCGAGAAACAAAAACAAGAACTGGGTGCATAATAAAAACATGAGTGCATAATAATAACATGACGAAAATAAAGTTGAATAGAGTGCAGTGCTTCAGAATACAGACCACAATTTAGAATGTTGTATGTGGTGCAAAGTTTTAGTTAATCACTTTTAAAGAGTTTCTCTTGAGTCCAGTTCATTGCACATTTATTTTTTTATACATATGATAAATGTTACCTTTAGGTAATCCAAGCACGACCCCTTACTCTCCTTCACTCCTTCACTAGGGTACTTGACCCTGAGGACCAGAGTTTAAAATAGAAAACTCTTTTTGCGTCTGGCTACAGATCGCTTTAGAGCTAAACAGAGGTGATGACGTTAAAATTCGAATAAATAGGCAGCAAGTGAAATGGAATCAGCCATTAGTTTGTGTGGGTGAACCCCATTGAGCACCAGCTTGTGTGAATTGTCCTTCACATTTTGGTCAGTCCACTACATTTCACAGATATTATTTTCTGCTTTTAGACGTTGTCTTGGTAAACAGCTGGTGTAGCCTATTGTGCTGTAGCCAGGGCCGGCTTTAACACTGGTGCCGCCCTATGCGAACATTTGGTTGGCGCCCCCCCAATGACCACCTCCGCCACGGATTCCCTCACTAGCACCCTTTAACAGTGCCCCTCAAGTCTCCATAACCACCGTCTCTTAGATTCATTTAGTTTTATAGCACCACTCATACCAGTTTAAGATGTCAGAACACTTTGGTGCCGATTCCGATTGGGTAAAATTATTTCCCGTACGACTCGTATCCGTATATTTTTACGTACGAATCGTACAATTCCCGTCCAACCGGTGAAGTACGATTCGCACGTGAAAAATACATACGAATTGCTTCGGGAAAAGGTCTACGAGACGTACCCCGGCAGTTTTACATACAAATCGTAAAACTGAAGTCCGAGCACACAAGTACAATTCGTAACGCCCTTCCGATTATACAAGCATATGTAAAACGTCCCGTACGGAGCGAACTCTGTACTACTCGTATCCCGGGTAAACTTGTGCCCGGGATACGAGTCGTACAGCCCCCCTTCCCCCGCGTATGTCCGCACGTCCCCCCTGTATGTCAGCACCGTACCCCCGTATGTCAGCACCGTACCTCCCCATGTCCGCATCGTACCGCAGCCCCGTACTTGTACGCACCGTACCCCAGCACCGTACCCCAGCCCCATACTTGTATGCACCGTACCCCAGCACCGTACACCAGCCCAGTACTTGGACGCACCGTACCCCAGCACCGTACTTGGACGCACCGTACCCAAGCCCCGTACTTGTACGCACCGTAACCCAGCCCCGTACTTGGACGCACCGTACCCCAGCACCGTACTTGGACGCACCGTACCCCAGCACCGTACTTCTACACACCGAACTCCAGCACCATACCACAGCCCCGTACTTGGACGCCCCGTACCCCAGCACCGTACCCCAGCCCCGTACTTGGACACACTGTACCCAAGTCCCGTACTTGGACGCACCGTATCCCAGCACCGTACCCCAGCCCCGTACTTGGAAGCACCGTACCCCAGCCCCGTACTTGGACGCACCATACCCCAGCACCGTACCCCAGCCCCGTACTTGGTTGCACCGTACCCCAGCACCGTACCCCAGCCCCGTACTTGTACACACCATACCCCAGCCCCGTACTTGTACGCACCGTACACCAGCACCGTACCCCAGCCCCGTACTTGGACGCACCGTACCCCAGCACCGTACCCCAGGTAAACAGAGGCCCAAACTCATAACCACCTCTTATAACACACCCACCAAAAATTCAAACTCAGGCCCACCCACAAATGGACCAATAAAATGGCCCACACACACAAACCATGAGCCTTTGCAACAGACTCACAGCAGCTACAGAGCACACCCCAACAACTGCACCCATACACCTTAACATATACACCTTCACACACACTCCTCTTCACATTCTCACACACACCTTCACATTCACACCCACACACCCACAACCATCCACACCCTCACCCCACACCATGCCCACAGACTAGAATCCAAAGTTCACAAGGGAGGAGCTGGACATCCTTGTCAACGAAGTCATCAGAGTCGAGCCACAGCTCTTTGGAACAATGGTCAGACAGACCAGCATAGCCAAAAAATCACGCCTGTGGCAGAGGATCGTCGATAGGGTGAATGCTGTTGCGCCCATCAGAAGGACCAGGAATGAATGCCAAGCCAGGTGGTACGATCTGCGGAGGGCAGTCAAGCAGAAAATGAAAGAGGACTACGCCCAGAGCAACATCACTGGAGGTGGGCTGCCCCGCAGACCGGTACATTACCATCCCTGGGAGGAGAAGGTGATGGCCCTGCTTCCGCCGGTGGGAGTACACGGAGTCGAAGAAGTTGCTGAGCCTGGTGAGTACACAAACAACTTACGTAATATGGGGGTAATGTAATGCCATCCACACCCCAACTACACCAAATGCACACAACTACCCCCAAGCCCTCACCGGACACCACCACACTCAAAAACAACGCTCATACCACTAACATGTGTATGCCCCATCCACAAAGCAAGGCCATGCCATGTCCCAGGCTACACGAAGCACTGGATGTCCGGGATGCTGGGAGGGTGGGGCTCACAAAACACATTGTTCAACTCTGAATCAGACACCATTGCCCTCAGCCCATATGGCCCAGGTACATACCGATGCACCATGCTCAATGCACAGGGACTGGCAAAGTACTAACAAGGTAGCTGACGCTTGTCCCTGCTGTAGGCAGCACAAGGCCCTCCTGTGACCACTGTATATTCAAACACCAACACCACAAGCTCAGATATCTAGGACAGGAACTCACACTCACTGTCATGGCAGCATGCACCATGAGGGGACAGATACATCACCTGGGAGACCCACAGCCAAATCACACTACACCCACCAGCAGGCCCTGTCACACACACCCCTTACACAAGCACACACCCCCGGGGCAGGCAATGGACTTACCCACTCTCACAATGGACATGTGACACAACAAGATCAATCCATAGCCAAAGAAGCATCCAAGCCAAAAATCTACATGTCAAACACTCAGGAGAACATATCAATCTGTCCCCCGCAACATACCCATCCACAAGTGAACAGTGAGGGGAATGCTAGGCAGATACAACTACCTGGAGGAACTGTGCCAACTTGAATATGTATGAAACATGAATGTCGCATGAAACAGCATTAACATTGTCTCTCTCTCACACACCGGGCAACGTCATGGATTTCCCCCCAACAATGGGGGGGAAGAATCACAGTCCCAGGCTCGGGAGGAACTTGATCCCATCGGCAGCGACGCCTCTCAACACTCCGCAGATGACCCCAACCCACCTGGACCCTCTGGTGTCCAAGCCCCTGCAGAACCTGCCTCAGGTACATCTGTGCCAACCACCACCCCCATTCCTGCCACATCCCAGGAGACACCCAGGAGCCCTGCCCGCACTGAACAACTGAGCCAGTCTGACCTGGAGGGACAAGGTTCGCCGGGCACCCAGGAGGAGGCAGACAACCCCACAACTGCCATCCCTCAGGGGTCCCGTAGACCCGATGTGCCCACAACGTCAGGCCAGGCACGTGTGGGCAGGGGTGGTGGGAGTGGAGGCAGGCGGAGGCGAGAACCTGACCAGCCAGCTAAAGGGACCGGTATGTCACACATACGCAACATCATGGAGACATACCAGCGTGACACCAGGGCCATCAGCCAGGTAGTGGAGACCCTCACAGAGATTAAGAACCAGCAGGCCGAGCAACACGCCAGTCAACAACAACACCAAGGATGGATGGAGGCAAGACTGGCTGAGCTCCTGGCAGTGCAAACGAACATAAGCCGTTCACTCCGTCAGATCGCCGACAACATGGGCAACCCTCCCTGTGCCACCAGGCGAAGACCAACACCAGCCACAGGGAGGGAGGAGGAGGAGGATTCGTCCGACGGAGCGTCCCAAGCATCGTCAAGGCCCGCATCTGAGGGTACCGCGAGGAAGGTGGGTCGTCCACGGAAAAGACCGTGAGAGGCAGCGGACCATCCACATCTCCCAGGTCACCTGGCCTTCATGCGCAACAGCAGCACCTCATTCACTGACATTCTCTGCCACATGGACTTGCTGGTCACAGTCTGACCAATGATGACAAACACTGTGTTCTGGACTCTGATGACTTCAAATGCAAAGGATACCATCTCCCCCTGTGAACTTTGGATTCTAGGCACACTGTATACCACCTATTTTTACCCACAATAGACACCCCCCACTGATAATAAAACTAATTTTCTTTAATTAGATGTTGCAGTCATTTTGCATGAGTCCACAACATATGTGTGGGGAAATGTCAAACTATGCCTGAGTGTTGAACTAACTCCAGCCATCCATACCCTGGGATCTGAGTTCGGTACAGGACACACATGGGTCACAATGTATCATCCAATACAGACATGGAGCATAATACTCACCCGTGATGGCCTCAAGCTGCTGAGGGGGGGCTTGCAATACTGTGCGGACAGACCAATTTGGAAGAGCATCATTAAGATGTAGATGTCATGGCTCATGTGGAGTTGCCCGGGGAGGGAGTCCCAGGTATGTTTAGACAGGTGGGAGAACTATGTTCTGCATGCTGGACTTCGGTGGATGTGAAGAATGTTGGCCAGGGCAAGGTTGGATGCACGGAGTTGGCCCAACGGGGTCTTGGATGACAGACGTCCAAGGTTGGTTTGTGGTCTGGGGTTGTGGACTGCCTCCTGAGTGTGGGTGAGGAGTCTGAAGGTCATCCTGCAGCAGACAGTGATCCATTGCAGCTATCTCAGGTGGACGGTGATGTGGCTGGGGCACGGGATGTTGAAGCTGAGGTGTGCAGTTGCACCCTGGATGTGGACAAGTTTTCCAGGAGTTTGGCTGTACTTGCTTCGTAGAGGGCGGGGCTGTAGTTGACACGGCTGGTGTCGTGGACCTGGGGGACGGTCTGTCTTGCCTTGGAGTGGATCTATCTGTGGGTCATGTGCATCATGCGGAGGGTGTTGCAGCATGAGGTACAGATGCTGGTGAGTTGCATGGCAATTGTGAGCGACGAGTCCATGATGCACACCATCTTGTGTGCGTGGCCACTGGGTGCTGGTGCAGTGCCCTGGCGGGTGGGACACAAGGAATTGACCCAGCTGTAAGGGGACAATCCTCAGATGATTACCTCAGTCCTGTACAAGTCCAGCCTCAGGTGGCTGATGTTCAGCCATTCATCAACGGACCTCATGCCTTCTTGAAGGTTGGAACTGGCAATGGCTGTGTCTTTGGTGAGGGTGAGGAGCAGCTGGCTGTCAATGGCATACGAAATGATGATGAGTTTGTGTGCGCATGTGATGGTGGAGAGGGGGGTCATGGACACATTGAAGATTGACACGCTGAGAGATGAGCCCGTGGCCATGTGCCAGATGACGCCACTGTACTACATGCTGAAGGCTTGAGTCCCACTCCCATGGCCTTGCTGGTGAACCACTTGGTGATTTCATCCTGGTCCATCCCCTGGATACCAGTGTTGGAGATGTGTGAGCTGACAGTGTGTGAGCACATCGTGCATAATGCTGTGGAGAGGTCAAGGGGGGTGGCCTCACCATTGTTGAGCAGGGCAAAGTTGTCGGTGTTGGTGGCAATGATGACGGTTGCAGTGGGGTGATTACTGTGGAAGACGGTCTTGTGCAGGTTGCCTGGAGCTCTTTGCGTGGAGGAAGTTTTTCTATTGCTCGTTGACTGTCTTCCTGATGACATTTGCTGGATAGGGAAGCACGTTGAGGTTCCTTGAGAGCTAGCATTCCTGCCGTCCATTGTCTAAGAAGGGCCTGGGTCACTGCATGGCTCTATCTACCATGGAATGTGGCTAACTCCAAAGATACATACATGACGTGCTGGACGGGGGCTACAAGGATGGGGAATGATGTGGTTGAGATGTTGTGTGGGAAGGGTCCTAATGGAGATCCCCAGGGGATGTTGCACATGAGCCGGGTGTTGTATCTGCTGATGATGGAAGTCCAAAACCTGAGGGTGGTTGGTCACGCGTATAATAGTGCGTTCTGCCTCTGTGTGCCAAGGCTTGAGTGTATGTCCATGAGCTTGCAGTGGTAGAAAGTTGTAAGGGATTGGCTCAGTCTTGCAAGGGTGTGGTGTCTTTTGGATGGAGAGCTGATGTCAGTGCACTCACGATGCTGATGAGCTCCTTGATGTCGTGCTGTTTTTTGGCCTCGTCCCCATCTGAAGGATCTCCAATTGTCCTTGCTGATGATATGGTGATGGCTGTGTGTGTCGTTTTCCAGGGTTGTAAGGCCACTGATGGTTATTTGTGTTGCAAGCTGTGCACAAGAGTCCTGCTAGACGTGTATGAGTCCAGTAGGTCTGCCTTGTCCCAGGTGGCTTAATTGTTGATGTGCATCACAGGAAAGTCCGTCCACATGGCTAGATTGTTGGATCAGTTGCTGTTCCAGTGTGTGAGGTTGCAGGGTGTGGCGGTGGTGTTGGTTCCAGTGTTCCACACAGCATATCTGTGTTGACTTACATCAAGCATCTTTCGGGGATTGGTAGCGGGGGGTGTGGCAGTGTGTTGCCCGTCGGAGACGTGGATGCTAATGTGGATGGACCAATGATGGATGCTGGTGTGGTTCTCATCCAGCCAGAAGTTTCATCCAGCCAGAAGTTCCTGGCCCACAGCCACATGTATCCTGTGGATGTGAGGGCGTGCGTGATGATGGACGTGTTGATGGCTTTGCGGAATTGTGGATGTAGGCCTGGAGATCTGTAGATGAGTGTTACTCTGAGGGTTTGCAGGGGGTTTGTGCCAAACCGTATTTGTGACCCTGAGTGCGTACTTTGGAATAGATATCAATTCATCCTCCGGGATTGTTAGTGCCGTCCCTGCGGGTGCTCTTGTATCCGTCTGAGATGGCAATAAAGAAGTTGTGTGCTGAGGATGCTTTCATCCAGGTCACTGTCATGATGGTGAAGTGTGGGCCTGTTGTGTTGAGGAGCTAACAGAGTCCAATGGCGTGCTGTTGGACGGAGCCGGTGTGGAGTAGGAGGGACATGACCTGGTTGGTGTGACAGGGCCTGGAAGGCGGGGCAGCGCTGTGTAGGCAGTTGGAGTTGCACACTCAGCATGCGAAGGAGTCGTGTGTGCGCTTAGGGTATGCCTGAGAGCAGGCGGTTTATTTTTGCTTGGACATTGCTTGGAGGGTGGCTGCAACATGAGACTGTTGTCTGATGTGGGTCATGCAAGGACATGAGGGTCGTGCAATGTGCACGTTGCATGCGCTGACGGTCCTGCCTTTGGCACCGCCTGGCCGCAACAGTGGCACAGACAAGCTGATAACAGCCTAATGAATGGGTGGAGGGAGGAAGGGAGGAGCATCTTGGAGGCATGTGGGTTGCAGAATCGGGGAACTTGGTGGGCCCTTGCCGCAGGGCCCTCAGCAGCAGGCGGCATGTACTGGAAACTAGGTCAAAAGTAGCACACAAAGACAAGGATGTCAGAAAGGACAACTGCAAAAGGTGCATGTAAAGGAAGGAGTGTCAGGTTACTCAGGGCTCACCCAGAGAAAATGGATGAACAATCACCAAAGATGACTGACACAGGATCAGGAAACAGAAGGCCGAGCTGCGCACAGGAGATACACCCTCAGCAGGCGTTGACGGCCCGTTGGTGGGAGCAACCTGCCCAAATACATACACAACCATGGACTTCATGCACAATAGAGATTATTATCCATGAAGAACTGCATGCATGTTGCCGAACTACACATACACTCATATGCACAATATTTGACAACTATGCCAGAGATGACGCATGCAAAGTGGCAAGAGTCCTGCATTGACAGAGATGAGGCACTTCGGAGGGTGAGGAACACCTTTATTACTCAAGCTCACACTGAGGGAAATGCATCAATATGAACAGACTCACAGGTCATTTGACTGAACAACTGGGACCTACGCTGGACACCCCCTTCACAACACGGATGTTGTAAATCCAAATGAACTGGCACACAAGTTAACGGGATGAGCCAAAGAACTCCTGCTGCACACGGAGAGGCTGCAATTCCCCATTGAGCCCGTCATGGGGATGTCCCACACTATGTCCACCCGTAGCATCCTGTATGTTTCAGAGGGAAGTTTTACACACATTGATGCCTTCATCAGAATCCAAAAACCATTAGAGATGACTGTCACAAAGGGTGACTGTCAATTCATGGGAATCATGCTACATGTTATGTGCCCCATGGTGAGTCAACATGTATGCATGGTAACACAACATGCACAGAAGCAGTCCCCACACATTCCAAATGCGTACCACCCCCAAAATGCCTTGCTGCAATCCTTAACCAAAATGAAATTTCCCCATGTCCGTGCATGGAACACTGATTCAGCACACGTTGCAATACTCATGAGGAATAGCAGGAGGACAACGATGACACGATCAGACAACATGCGCAAGAACCTGGGAATGACAGACACACAAGAAGTCAGCTAGATGATTTTTCTCCACATACATGGTCATTTACTAAACAGGAACAATGTTGTCCCCATGCAAATTTAAAAGAAAGTGTCCCTGCTAAAATGTGTTGAATGACATCATCACTCAAGTGACACATCAGAACACACATCTAAGTCACTTAGCATACAGTCAGCTGGACACACACATTGCAACACATGCCACCCAAGGCTACAAGCGTGCACACTCAGATCCAGTGACTCACCATTATGAGAAGAAGTTGCGTATGAGCTGACTCCGGATATCCTCCTCCTCCTCCTCCTCACTTGCCTCGTGACCAAGCCCTTCATCCTCCACGGGTGGATGTTCCTGCTTCTCCTGCTCCAGGATGAGTGGCACGGCCTTCTCCACTGCCATGTTGTGCAGCATGAAGCACACGAGGAAGATTTTGCAGACCTTCGCCGGTGCATATGGGAGGGACCCGCCTGTCTTGTGGAGGCACCGGAATCGGCTCTTCAGGAGGTCAAACGTCCGCTCAATCCCTCGCCTGGTCTGCCCGTGTGCATTGTTGTACCGGTGATCTGCAGCTGATCTTGGGTTGCGGAGAGGCGTCATCAGCCATGGCATGTTGGGATAGCCAGAGTCCCCTACATGGAAACATCATGTAAATAAGTGGGTCAGGAGATGCCGTAAGAAGCAGAGATACCGCAACACACAGGACAAACAGAGTATACCCACCAACAAGACATGCTCGTTCGTTGTGCAGCCACAGCATCATTTGTGGCACCCTGCTACGCCTCATGATGTAGGCATCATTTGCTGACCCTGGAAAACGTGCACAGACATGGGAAATCAGCATGTTAGCAAGACACACCACAAGGGCATTTATAGAGTGGTAATGTTTACGGTTGCGATAGGCTACCTCCTGTGCCTGTGGTGGTACCAAAGCCACATGTGTCCCATCAATGGACCCAATGACATGGGGCATCCCTCCCAGGGCATAGAAATCACCCTTGACACCTGTCAACTCCTCAGGAGTCGGAAAATGGATGAATTCATCAATGTGCTCCAACATGGCTGCCAAAACATCACGCAGGACACAGCTGAACATTGTCTGTGACATGCCACCAACATCAGCTATGGTGAATTGAAACGTACCTGTGGCAAAAAAATGTAGGGCTGCCATCACCTTCATCTTGGGGGTCAGCACAGTGGGATACCTGTGTCGCAGTTGACGGTGTGGTGCCACCTTGGCGGTCAAGTCCTCAATCAACTGTTGAGTGAATCTGTAACGTTGGATGCAGGCACGTTCACTCATGGCACCCAAGTCTGGCATTGGTGGGGGGACAGGCGGTGCCCGGCAGAAAATTGTGATGAATGAAGAAGATTGAGAGCATAACAACATCAATGTCAATGAACAGAGCACATGCTCAACTGCTACTACACATCTGCTAAATACAGAGTCTGGTGTGTGCAATACATCCAGGACACGTATGCTAGCTTGGTGATACTCCTACGAAAAGCCAGATACATTCGTTGATTGGCAAGTCGACATGACATGCCCTGAAACGAGCTGGGGCCAGTCTGAGTGAACAGCCAGAGACATCACAGGAGTGACATACATCCACATGGCTGCATTTAAAGGATGTCATCTCATACAGATAGCTGACGGCAAGCTAGACGCACAGGTCACATGGAATGTCAAATGTTCAGATCACACACATTGAAATGAAGGGGTACACGTGAAAACAGAAAACACAGACATTGAGACGACGCAGATTTGTCCTCATGTGAAAATATCATGTCCGATGCATACAGACCCTGCTTACGTGGGAATCCACATGTGGCATGGTGTGCGTAGATGTGTGCCATGCCCATCTCCACACAGACACATGTTGGATGCAGCAACAGCAGATGTAGTTGACGGAACAGTAACAGCAAGCTCATGGGAACACATGACACACACATGACATAGTCACATCGGGGCACGCTGATTGTGAAATGTCAGTTGTTAGTGTCCCTGTCCCTGGCATCAGGAGACAGTTGTGGGTGGTGGTGACTGTGCCATACCAGTGATGCTGTGCTTGACACGTTTGTACTACAGGCACACATGTGCAAAGTGTGAAGGGGAATTGTGCCACATAGTGCCCCATCACACATGACATGTGTACACAGGTCCTCACACATCACTTGTGCAACTACATGAGGAGACACATGCAATATCGCTGCCTGACACACCTAGGCCCTGCACATGAAAGTCTGCAATGACAATGACTTGATGTACAGCCTTGTGCGAGTCGGAGACCTCCATTCCTTTCATGTGCGCCTCCTATCACCAGTGTAAGCATGTGAAACGCACCATACACACGCTCTGAGAGTAGTGGTGCCGTAGGAGTACGCGTGGTACGGACCGTACACACGCTCTCAGAGCATATGTACGGTCCGTATCACTATAGTAGTGGTGCCGTAGGAGTACATGTGGTACAGACCGTACACACGCTCTCAGAGCGTATGTACAGTCCGTATCACTATAGTAGTGGTGCCATAGGAGTACGCGTGGTACGGACCGTACACACGCTCTCAGAGCGTATGTACGGTCCGTATCACTATAGTAGTGGTGCCGTAGGAGTACGCGTGGTACGGACCGTACACACATGCGTACTCCTACGGCACCACTACTAAAGTGATACGGACCATACACAGGCTCTCAGTATCACTATAGTAGTGGTGCCGTAGGAGTATGCGTGTTACCGACCGTACACACATCGTGTGTACGGTCCGTATCACTATAATAGTGGTGCCATAGGAGTATGCGTGTTATGGACCGTACACACAATATCGAACTACATAAATATAGATACCCCAAATATCGCAAACACAGTTTTCGAAAACCTAAAATATCGACACTCATTAATAAACATTTACTTCATTACAAAATATCGTAAACAAAAATATCGACTACAAAAATATCTCCATTTTACAAATATCGACTATATAAAATTAAATTAAATACTAAAATCAAACAACATAAATACCAAATAATGTATTTTAACTCTACACAAAATTAATATTAAACAATAATATATTTACTACATTTAAAAATCTATTAAAAAACTTAACATTTTACTAAAACATTATAAACAACCTTCCTACATTAATCAACAATAATATGGAATTATACTTTAATAATTCATGCATACAATACATAATATAAAGTTTTTAAAAATACATATACAATAATACACCACAGACTACTAATTAGCGTTTTCTTTATTTGGAAACTAACTACCAGAACATGTAAAACAAAAATTCGAACTAACCAATAAAAACACTCCAAATTCAAACTACCATCCAAAGCACTATAAAAACAGTTGAACTTCATTCACAGTCCAGAACCGAAAAAAAAGAAATTGAATGAAGAAGAAAATCTACAGGATTGCAACTGCAGATATAAGGAAATCAACATACAGCAAATATTTAAAACTATCAAAACTAAGTAAACTATATTATTCTCATTAAGACTCAAAGTAAATAAATTGTAATTACAATATACATACACTATAAATAAATAAATGTCTTCTTTCTATTTCATGTTTTCACTACAGGAAACTCCAAAAGAAACTTAGAAAATACAGAAAAGCACCAAAAAAGATACAACTAACAAAGTAAGTATTTCTCAACCAAAATTAAGCTAATAGATTAAAAAAACACCCAAATTCAATACCAATTGTAAATCCCCTAACCATTCCCTATAAAAATATAGAAACAAATATTAAAACAAATGTACTTTTATTTTCCAGAGAAAGAAAATACTGCAAGAAAATTCCACAACTAAAGAATAAAAGGCATTCAACTCAAAGACATAAAAAACAACTTTGTAAGTATATTGTAACTAAATGTTTGTTTTTCTCAAATGAAATTCATAGAACAGCATATGTAATAACTGTAATATATATTTTTCATAGATAAAGCTACATCAAAATAACTGAAGGAGCAGAATTCATAACAAGCCAGAAGGGAAAAATGTTACTATGCTATATGGGATACACTTACACACAGGAAAAAGTGTATGGTTTAAAAGTTAACTGGAAATGCACTAAATACTACTCTAATAAGTGCTATGGGCATGCTACAACACGAGAAACAACAGTACTGTACACTAGAGAACATAACCATGCACAAAACATTACTGAAATAGAAGTCAGATCTGCATTGGAAACTATAAAGGAAGCTAGCACAAGTTCTCAAAAACCTACAAGTGTAATTTTAAAAGTGCAGCTTCCCAAAATTCCTAAAACTGCTACTACACAAATGCCATCTGTAACTTCGCTCAAAAGAACTATAGCACATACTAAAAAAACCACTACTACTTCAACCCCAATTCCTCACACATATAGGTGCCGATTCGGATCCTGGTGAAACCGGGTACGAACCGTCGGTCGGAGCGTTTTCTCCGTCCGACTCGTACCCGGGAAATAAACATTACAAACATGCAAGTACGATTCCCACGGAAACACCATTTCTGTACGAATCGTAAAAAACACCGACCGACAAAAAAATACATACCAATGTGATCCGAGACAGCGCCGACGTGACGTCGGGACGAATTCAGGCTGCGGTTCACGCACCAGGAAGTACGATCCGCACCGACGTCACCCCGCACGGATAAAATTCTCCGCCTGCCAAAAACTGCCGGGAAATCAGGACGACGCGCACAAGGAGCACCTGTACGCGACGGACAGCCATGGACCCGAACCTACGTGTCATCCCAGCCCTCATAGCAGTCCACCTGCTCTACAGGCACCGACACAGACGCGGCAGAAGGTCAGAACAACACCCAGGGGCAAAGGGGGGGGCAGGGGCAGGACACATAACCCCCACCCAAGTCACAAATTAGACATTGCCTGGACATACCTGACCTGCAGGACCTGGTCACCTCGAGGGGGTGGGGGCGTGCCCAGCAACGCAAGCGCCCGCCACAACGGAAGTGGATGTTGACGCGAACCGGCAACACAACAATACCGGTACGTACCATACCCAGGCCTTAAGAGCGTGGGTACGGGTCGTACCATGCCCACCACTACGTCACCCCAACAATGGCGGTACGGCCCGTACCCACGTTCTAAAGGCCTGGGTACGGGCCGTACCAGCATTGTTGGGGTGATGTAGGGGTACGTGTGGTACGA
Organism: Triturus cristatus; assembly: GCF_964204655.1. Classification (NCBI taxonomy): domain Eukaryota; kingdom Metazoa; phylum Chordata; class Amphibia; order Caudata; family Salamandridae; genus Triturus; species Triturus cristatus. The sequence goes on from NC_140588.1 coordinate 911,450,921, forward strand.
CCCGTTCCCACGCTATGAAGGGCTGGGTACAGTGCGTACCCCTACGGCACCCCATTGGGGGTCTGCACCGTACCCAGGCCTTCAGAGCGTTGGTACGGGTCGTACCACGCGTACCCCTACAATACCCCAACAATGCTGGTACGGCCTGTACCCAGGCCTTAAGAACGTGGGTACGGGCCGTACCGCCATTGTTGGGGTGACGTAGGGGTGAGCGTGGTACGACCTGTACCAACGCTCTGAAGGCCTGGGTACGGTGCAGACCCCCAATGGGGTGCCGTAGGGGTACGCACCGTACCCAGCCCTTCAGAGCGTGGGTACGGGTCATACCACGCGTACCCCTACATCACCCCAACAGTGCTGGTACAGCCGTACCCAGGCCTTTAGAATGTGGGTACGGGCCGTACCGCCATTGTTGGGGTGACGTAGTGGTGGGCGTGGTACGACCCGTACCCACGCTCTTAAGGCCTGGGTACGGTATGTACCCAGGCCTGCAAATTGTGGGTACGGGAATGTACGGAGCGTACCCCCACCCATGTATGAATGGAGCGTACCCCCACCCGTGTATGAATGTAGCGAACCCACACCCCACCAGTGTATGTACGGAGCGTACCCACACCTGTGTATGAATGGAGTGTACCCACACCCCACCAGTGTATGTGCGGAGCATACCCCCACCTGTGTATGAATGGAGCGTACCCACACCCGTGTATGTCCCGACCGTACATGGCCAGACATAGGAGGGGTGGGTGCAGAGTCCTCCCAGCAGTGCCCAGACATAGGAGGGGTGTGTGCCTATCACTCCCAGCAGTGCCCAGACACAGGAGGGGTGTGTGCCTATCACTCCCAGCAGTGCCCAGACACAGGAGGGGTGTGTGCAGAGTCCTCCCAGCAGTGCCCAGACACAGGAGGGGTGTGTGCCTATCACTCCCAGCAGTGCCCAGACACAGGAGGGGTGTGTGCAGAGTCCTCCCAGCAGTGCCCAGACACAGGAGGGGTGTGTGCCTATCACTCCCAGCAGTGCCCAGACACAGGAGGGGTGGGTGCAGAGTCCTCCCAGCAGTGCCCAGACATAGGAGGGGTGTGTGCAGAGTCCTGCCAGCAGTGCCCAGACATAGGAGGGGTGGGTGCCTATCACTCCCAGCAGTGCCCAGACACAGGAGGGGTGTGTGCAGAGTCCTCCCAGCAGTGTCCAGACATAGGAGGGGTGTGTGCAGAGTCCTCCCAGCAGTGCCCAGACACAGGAGGGGTGTGTGCAGAGTCCTCCCAGCAGTGTCCAGACATAGGAGGGGTGTGTGCAGAGTCCTCCCAGCAGTGCCCAGACACAGGAGGGGTGTGTCCAGAGTTCTCCCAGCAGTGCCCAGACACAGGAGGGGTGTGTGCAGAGTCCTCCCAGCAGTGCCCAGACACAGGAGGGGTGTGTGCAGAGTCATCCCAGCAGTGCCCAGACATAGGAGGGGTGTGTGCAGAGTCCTCCCAGCAGTGCCCAGACATAGGAGGGGTGGGTGCCTATCACTCCCAGCAGTGCCCAGACACAGGAGGGGTGGGTGCAGAGTCCTCCCAGCAGTGCCCAGACAAAGGAGGGGTGTGTGCAGAGTCCTCCCAGCAGTGCCCAGACACAGGAGGGGTGTGTGCAGAGTCCTCCCAGCAGTGCCCAGACATAGGAGGGGTGTGTGCCTATCACTCCCAGCAGTGTCCAGACACAGGAGGGGTGTGTGCAGAGTCCTCCCAGCAGTGCCCAGACATAGGAGGGGTGTGTGCCTATCACTCCCAGCAGTGCCCAGACACAGGAGGGGTGTGTGCAGAGTCCTCCCAGCAGTGCCCAGACACAGGAGGGGTGTGTGCAGAGTCCTCCCAGCAGTGCCCACACATAGGAGGGGTGTGTGCAGAGTCCTCCCAGCAGTGCCCAGAGATAGGAGGGGTGAGTGCCTATCACTCCCAGCAGTGCCCAGACACAGGAGGGGTGTGTGCAGAGTCCTCCCAGCAGTGCCCAGACATAGGAGGGGTGTGTGCAGAGTCCTCCCAGCAGTGCCCAGACACAGGAGGGGTGTGTGCCTATCACTCCCAGCAGTGCCCAGACACAGGAGGGGTGTGTGCCTATCACTCCCAGCAGTGCCCAGACATAGGAGGGGTGTGTGCATAGTCCTCCCAGCAGTGCCCAGACACAGGAGGGGTGTGTGCAGAGTCCTCCCAGCAGTGCCCAGACATAGGAGGGGTGTGTGCAGAGTCCTCCCAGCAGTGCCCAGACATAGGAGGGGTGTGTGCAGAGTCCTCCCAGCAGTGCCCAGACACAGGAGGGGTGTGTGCAGAGTCCTCCCAGCAGTGCCCAGACATAGGAGGGGTGTGTGCAGAGTCCTCCCAGCAGTGCCCAGACACAGGAGGGGTGTGTGCCTATCACTCCCAGCAGTGCCCAGACACAGGAGGGGTGTGTGCCTATCACTCCCAGCAGTGCCCAGACATAGGAGGGGTGTGTGCATAGTCCTCCCAGCAGTGCCCAGACACAGGAGGGGTGTGTGCAGAGTCCTCCCAGCAGTGCCCAGACATAGGAGGGGTGTGTGCAGAGTCCTCCCAGCAGTGCCCAGACATAGGAGGGGTGTGTGCAGAGTCCTCCCAGCAGTGCCCAGAGATAGGAGGGGTGAGTGCCTATCACTCCCAGCAGTGCCCAGACAGAGGAGGGGTGTGTGCAGAGTCCTCCCAGCAGTGCCCAGACATAGGAGGGGTGTGTGCAGAGTCCTCCCAGCAGTGCCCAGACACAGGAGGGGTGTGTGCCTATCACTCCCAGCAGTGCCCAGACACAGGAGGGGTGTGTGCATAGTCCTCACAGCAGTGCCCAGACACAGGAGGGGTGTGTGCAGAGTCCTCACAGCAGTGCCCAGACATAGGAGGGGTGTGTGCAGAGTCCTCCCAGCAGTGCCCAGACACAGGAGGGGTGTGTGCAGAGTCCGCCCAGCAGTGCCCAGACATAGGAGGGGTGTGTGCAGAGTCCTCCCAGCAGTGCCCAGACATAGGAGGGGTGTGTGCAGAGTCCTCCCAGCAGTGCCCAGACACAGGAGGGGTGTGTGCAGAGTCCTCCCAGCAGTGCCCAGACATAGGAGGGGTGTGTGCCTATCACTCCCAGCAGTGCCCAGACACAGGAGGGGTGTGTGCCTATCACTCCCAGCAGTGCCCAGACACAGGAGGGGTGTGTGCAGAGTCCTCCCAGCAGTGCCCAGACATAGGAGGGGTGTGTGCCTATCACTCCCAGCAGTGCCCAGACACAGGAGGGGTGTGTGCCTATCACTCCCAGCAGTGCCCAGACACAGGAGGGGTGTGTGCAGAGTCCTCCCAGCAGTGCCCACACATAGGAGGGGTGTGTGCAGAGTCCTCCCAGCAGTGCCCAGACATAGGAGGGGTGTGTGCCTATCACTCCCAGCAGTGCCCAGACACAGGAGGGGTGCGTGCAGAGTCCTCCCAGCAGTGCCCAGACATAGGAGGGGTGTGTGCCTATTACTCCCAGCAGTGCCCAGACACAGGAGGGGTGTGTGCAGAGTCCTCCCAGCAGTGCCCAGACACAGGAGGGGTGTGTGCCTATCACTCCCAGCAGTGCCCAGACACAGGAGGGGTGTGTGCCTATCACTCCCAGCAGTGCCCAGACATAGGAGGGGTGTGTGCATAGTCCTCCCAGCAGTGCCCAGACACAGGAGGGGTGTGTGCAGAGTCCTCCCAGCAGTGCCCAGACATAGGAGGGGTGTTTGCAGAGTCCTCCCAGCAGTGCCCAGACACAGGAGGGGTGTGTGCAGATTCCTCCCAGCAGTGCCCAGACATAGGAGGGGTGTGTGCAGAGTCCTCCCAGCAGTGCCCAGACATAGGAGGGGTGTGTGCAGAGTCCTCCCAGCAGTGCCCAGACACAGGAGGGGTGTGTGCAGAGTCCTCCCAGCAGTGCCCAGACACAGGAGGGGTGTGTGCAGAGTCCTCCCAGCAGTGCCCAGACATAGGAGGGGTGTGTGCCTATCACTCCCAGCAGTGCCCAGACACAGGAGGGGTGTGTGCAGAGTCCTCCCAGCACTGCCCAGACATAGGAGGGGTGTGTGCCTATCACTCCCAGCAGTGCCCAGACACAGGAGGGGTGTGTGCAGAGTCCTCCCAGCAGTGCCCATGGAAAAAAAGCGTGCAGTACCCACAGATACAATGCCCACAATAGTCAGTCAGGTGCTCAAAGACCCTGCAGAACACGTAACATGTGTGCGAGGCTGGGAGTACACACATGCATAGTGTGTAAAAGAGAACAAGTCCACATGAAGTAACTTCAATATACTCCACACAGAAGTACAGTGACCACCAAGGATGCCACAAATGATGCAGGTGGAGACATTGCACCGCATGCATGGCCAAAGTAGAACGGATCCATCATACACCAATTCATGTAGACACAGCTCAGCACAACATTTAGGAAACACCCTGCAGGGAAGATGTCTGGGTCCACAGAGGAAGGGACACACCTTGGGACAATGTCACCATGCAGTAAGAGCATACATGAACAAAGTTATTTGGCAAATACCTTGTGATGGCACACAGATACCAGGGTCCATCCCATGAGCAGCACACCACTACATTTGCCAGACACCTAACACATTATCCCCACCCCAAACATGGAGCAGCACCACCAACAGCAATACCAGAAAAGCAGTAGTGTGCAAAGGGAAAAAAACATAGCTTTATTCAGCATAAAAAAACGATTTGTAATTAAAAGTTGAATATGTACAAGGCCCATAGGGCAGTCCATAGTCCAATTCCTGGTGGGGGACACATAGGGACGCGTGTCCCCTAGCTTGCCTGCACAGTTCATACCTCCTTTGCTTCCACAGGGTGGGGGCATCATGTGGGGGGGGAAGAACCAGGCAGGAGGGGCAAGGGTAGGTGTTGTGGGTGCAGGGACGGAGGACTCCACCACAGGGGGTGGGGCAGCGCCAAAGGTGGAGGTCAGAATGGCGCTGCACACGGTTGCAAGGTCCCCCAGCGTCTCCCCTGCACCCGAAGGAACCACAGGCCCCAAGGAGGGGGGGGTCGGAGGGATGGGTCGCAGCGCTACTCGGGGATGGTGTGGACGGGGGGGGGACTCAACCACCCTGACCGGGGACTCCTTTGACCGCTTGCGGGGTGGTGTCACTTTGGGGCTCAGGGACAGAGCGGCCATGAAGGAGTCTTTGGTGGAATCCTGGCCAGGAGAGCTGAGGGGAGTGGATTTGGAGGTAGTGGGTTGTGATGAATGTGGACTCCCACTGTGGCTGCGTGTCTTCCGTTTGCCCCCCGACCCAGTGGGTGTGCCTACTTCACCCTGTGTGTGCGTGACAGGAGGAGTGCGCTTGGCCTTCCCTGGTGGTGTGGTGCCTGTGTCTGGTGGGGTGCATGCATGGCTACGTCTGGGTGTGCTTTGGACAGGCATGGGAGTGGGAAGTGTGGATGGTGCAGGGGTAGGGGGGGGGACGTAGCGCTGCAGGAGACCCACTGCTGCAGTCAGTGTCGAGTCAATGGACCTCAGCAACTGGCGTTGGTCAGACTGCGCAGCTGAGATGCCCTCCATGTATGCCTCCATCTGGGTGAGCACTCGTGTGTGGCCATGGAGAACATTAAGCATCGCAGTCTGACCAACCTGCAACTGGCGCAGGATGTCCACAGACTCGGCATTGGCGGCAGCAGTGGAGACAGGGGCAGGGGGTGCGGTGCCTGGCAAGAAGGAGACACGTGGTGACCTAGCACGGCGGGAAGGGACCAGAGCAAGTGGGAGGCCGGTGATGGGAATCGAGGGGGCGGGTAGAGATCGAGTGCTGCTGTCAGCTGTGGGAGCAGCCTCCGCCCCCTCTGGGAGATCAGCCTCGGACCCGTCATCGTCATAGTCGGTGGTGTTACTGGACAGGTCCTCCGCCTCACTCCCCTCGGCCTCCGTGCCACTCGATGCACCAGACAAGACAGCACTGCTGCCACTGGTGCCTGCTCCCTCCTCACGGTCCGTGCCAGTGTCTCCCTCGGAGTCCCCCGACGATGCTGTGGGCAAGGTGAAGAGACAGGAAATGATCAGACACCTGTATACATATGTAACATGAGTCAAATCGACATAGGTCACAGTGCATAGCCTGAAAAGCAACATGAGTAACATCTACAACACAAGGTACATATGTAGGCCCTGCAACACCCAGCTGGTTGACCCACCATGCCACTGAGAAACAATGGAGAGCATGACCCAACAGCAAATTACTTGTTATCAAATAGGACAGAGGAGCCAGGCTCTGGGGACAATCGTGCACAGCGTCTGTACCACACAGCGTTGACAAAAAAGGGATGAGCAGGAACCATGTCTATTAACTTTTTGCACATGCTGCAAAGCCAATACATTAAAACATGCACAATATGACTTGGTCACTGCACCTTGAGTGTATGTCCAGACAAACATCACACACAGGCCAGACCTAGCAGGGAGACTTCAGATTTGGACATTTAGGCCTTGCCCACACAAAGCACCCCTTACCTGAGACAATGTGATTGTGACAGAGGAAGTACTTACACCTCTTACTCTGGGATAAAAACACATGGCCTGCACTAAATCCTGATTGTACACAAACTACCCCTGGTGCGCCTGTCCACATATATCATTGACAATCAACCATCATCAAATTGTCGTTCCAAGACACACAGGCACTGCCCACTGTGAGTATGCACAAGCAAAATTGGGTCACACTGTACAGTGGACACATGTAGCACAGTTTACGTCAATACAGATGAGGCCAGGGTACAATGCCACAGAGCCCAACCTATGCCGAAGACACAGAAAATGCCCACATAGTTGGATGACACATGATACCTAGGAAAAGGTGGCCCAGGGCACGGTAGTGGCCACACACCTCCATGGTCCTGGATGGATATGACTGCAACTGAAGCAACCGTACCTGCACTATGCATTAATCCTACTCATGGACATCATGTCAGAGGGCACAACATTGGACACGCATGCTGGAAGGCAGTACACTTTAAAGACACACTCCTATGTTGGGACTCAGCATGAGTGCCAACTGACATGGACCCCACAATGACTGAACTGGCCAGGGCACAGCCAAGGTACCAAAAACTGTTACACTCCACCCCCACATGATGCTGCAAGCATTGGGCACTTGGATTTACTGCCAGCCTAGATTACCTTGTGCAAGAGTGACTACACACAGACCAGGGAACACATGGCAAGGAGGGGAAGGGAGGAAGAACAGCACCGGTTTACTTTGGGGAACTGGTTATGCGCTGCACATGTAAACCCTGGCAGTGTATCCATGCAACTGCGCACTTCCAAAAGCTGGTGACACACAACAAACACACATGTACCTACCCCCTTCCTGCTGCTGCTTCTCCAGTAAGCGCCTATCCAAGTCGGGGAAGACCACCGCCAGCACACGCTTCTGGATGTGGGTCAGACGCCGGCGTCCACGGTTCTTCCGGCTCTCAGGTGAGTCCCCCAGCAGGACCCGTGCAATCCTCCTCGTCCAGCACCGGATATCCTGCCAGCGTTTCCTCACCTGGGCTAGGCGCCGCTTCCGACCCTCCGTATTCCTCACGGCACTGACGGCTTGCTTCCATATCTCCCCCTTGGCATGGACGCCTACCTGTGAGGATGCAAAAGTGAGAAAACTTTAATTCACCTGAGCAATGACACAGAGACACACATATTAACAAATTGTCTTCTTTGAACAGGCCATGGTATGCAGGCAACTCATTGACCATTTGCCTTTGGGACATAATCCACTGTGGAAGGCAAAATGCACTACGTGGCATTGAAGGTACACAGGTGGCATGAGGGGTGCCACACAATCAATTATCCTGGATCACACTGTGCATACCAAGCTACACAAGGATTATGTACAACAACTCAAAGCAGTCACATGTCCCAGCCCACTGACGCTACCTCAGCAGAGTACACAGACACACACAGGCACAGGACAATCACCTGCCATTGCCAACTGCGGGTACAAACCTCACTCTGCCCATGTGCCACTAGACTGGGGGGTGTCACAGGTGTGGGGCTGTCTCAGCACGGCAGTCACACAGCACTGCTCCCTGCACACATCACATGGGCAGGGTATATCCATCCCTCATGCAGCTGGTGTGCAACACTCCCCATATGCACTCACCCACATGACAGGGGACTTACACACACACCAATGTCCAGGGGACGAACACATCATTTGTACACTCACAGCACAGGTACACTAAACAAACACACATCTATGGGTACTGTCACCTGTCACACTGGGGGGACCACAGAATCACATCAGGACTGTAGCAACAACATTCCCAGGAGGAGTAGCCAGGCAGAATGTGGCATGCACCATGCATTGATTGTCACAGTAAGCACAATGCAAGTGAGTAGTGCACACAGGAACCACAGCATGCTCTGCATGGGAGACATGAGGCCTTCCCCACCCTGTGACCCACTCCAAACAACATTGCATGTCTGTCACATAGGGACACCATGCCAGAAGTCACAGTCACAAAACAGGGGCACAGTCTAAGCTAGTGGAGTCTGCACTCACCTGCTCCCCTGGTCGACCATACAGCATGGTTGTTAGAAATGAGGGGGCTCTGGTTGATGCAGGTGTGTACCCACAACAAGCAGGGACCCTTTACTTCTTGTCAGGGCGAAGGATGGCTCCCCAGAATAACCCCTGCTCACCCTCTAGGTGCGTGGCGCGAGCATTCTAGGCTAAGTCTCAGGCGTACACGGTTAAGCAAATGCAATTACACATACAGTAAACCCCTTGCATGCACCACAAACGGACACCAATCAGGAAGTATATAAAAATAAGCTTTTATGTAGATTCAGCAGATTCAATACAAGGCCCAGTAACGTTAAACTGATGGGGCCACAACTCTTGGAAATACGGTAAAGTCTCTTTGTTACGGAAAGTTCTTTAGGCGGGCACAAGGTAACTGTGGGCCTCAGCGCACTTCGTGCTGAGGCGGCGCCCGGGAAGCACACAGCAGATGACAGGGAAATCAGAACGTTGCGTACCCTGGATCTGATGTGAGCTCGCGGTCGAGTTCGTAAGTACAGTACCTTGTTTCTTGACGCGAAGGCGGGTGCGGGATTTCAGCGTCTCTTCGACAGAAGGGCGAGGCGGCGTCCGGGGCTCCCACACTTCACGATGGGGGTCTGATCTTCAGGCTCACGGCAAGAGCGGGGTGTTTGCAGGTGGCGGGTGAACAAAGCGGGGCAGCCGGGCACGCAGGTTACGTCCGGGCCGTCCGAGGCTTGGAGATGCTCACAGCGCCGATTCCGGCGGGAGGGTGAAGGTGCGAAGCGAGCCTCCAGCGAGCGAGGTGACAGGGGCAGCCCAGCACAGCGTAGGGGGAGTGGCTCTGATCGAGCGAGGCTCTTCCCAAGGGGGGGGCGGCTAAGCAGTCCTGGTCACGGCTCAGGGAGGGACTGGGGCACGAGGGTCACAGCTCCGGTGAGGGAAAGGACACCACAGTCCAGCGGCAGGTGAGTGAAGATCAGGTAGAGCCCAATGGTCCTGGGGCTCAGTTCAGGGGGCAAGCTCAGTTCCAAGCCCTTGGAGATCGTTTTGGAAAAGCACAAGTCTTGAAAGTAAAAATAAAGCAAAGTTTTCAGCAAAAGTTTCTCTTCTCCCCTTTGGCAGCAAGGTCACCACTGCAGGCCAATCCCCCAGGACAGGGACAGTCTTCCTCCTGCAGCTCTCCCGGTGCCTCATCCTCAGGCAGAGATTCTTCTTGGTCAAAAGCGGATCTAGTTTCTTAGGAGCAGGGCTCCTCCATTTATACAGCAAATCTTTTGTTCTCCCAGGCCAGGGGGTCCTTTGCCTAGTCTAGTCCGGTTTCTGAGCACTTTGTGTACGCGATGCAGGCTTCTTCTTTCAGGGTGCAGGGCAGAGTCCTCAGATGCTCCACAGGGGGCGGAGCCGGCATTGAGGTGGCAGAGCATTGTCCTATTCAGAGCCTAGGAGCACTCCCCCCCCATCTACCTGTCGATCATCCTATTCACCACCAGGCTACCTAGCCCTGCCCATCTGGTTTCCTCCAGCCCTGTCACTCACACCAGCCAGACATCAGATACACATCACGCAGAGGCGGGCTGAAATGTTTAGGCAAGCAAAGGCCAGCTTTCTAAAAGCGGCATTTGCAAACCCGGAATATTAAAATAAACCTTGCGAAAAGATGTACCTTATTATTCCGAGTTCAGGCATACTAAACTCGATCTCCTACCATGTTCCCTGGGTCGGTTAGGATCATAGGTTGTAACAATCCAGGCCGCCCATACTGGCCTATGAGAACAGGGTAGCCTTGCAGTAGTGAACAACAAGATGGCGGTAATTCACTACTAGGACATGCCACGCATCTAGGCTTGTCCTACCTTAGGCTCACAACGCACCCTGCCCGTGGGCCTACCAGAGGGGTGACTAACATGCAGCTAAGGGAAGGTTTTAGGGACCGGCAAGTGTGGGCACTTGCCAGTCAGCATGTCAGTACCAGACTGCACGCAGGTTCTGCGATGGCAGACCTTAGACATATTTTATCGGCCGCTTCTGTGGGTGGCACAAACCGTGCTGCAATCCCACCAGCGGTGTTTGCATTTACATGCCCTGGCGCTCCTGGCGCACTTTACTGGGGTCTGATAGTAAATCAAAACAATCCAATCATGGAATCCAACCAACATATATAATTTACAAGGGAGCACTCGCACCGCGACACTGGTTGGCAGTGGCACAGCGCGCTGAGCGGCCAACACCATAAAAACACATTAGGCACAGCGACAAAAAGAGGAAGGGAGACTCACGCCAAGGTGCCAGGTCTAACAATGGTGTACTGTGGGAGGATCACATCCACCAACGCAATATTCTCCTCCATGGTGAATGGCTGGGCCCTCTCCACAGACCTGGACATGGTGCCAGAGGAATCACGAGCAGCAGCAGTGTTGTGGAATGAAAGGATGTGCAGGCAAGTGCTCTCATGGGACCTGGCTGCCTTATATCTGCCTTGCTGGCCTGTTTCATTCACAGAAGTACAGAGTGATTGGTCAGTCACATTAGCATCCTACGTTTCCTCCAATCCCTGTAAACCTACCCCAGTGAGTGGCTTTGCATGGTTTAAAAATTGAGCATGATGTCAAGTCAACAACCACTTTGCAACAAAGTATATCGTTTCCAACCGACTTCTGCTGGCCACCTGATGCAATAATTCAAACTTTAAACTCGGTCTCCATGACAACCAGCATGCATTTAGGCCCTTATACTTGTCCCTCATGTGTCCCCTATGTTATTTCAAGATTTACACACAGGTACGGTCCGTTCCATGGCCCTAGGGCACCCCAAATGCAGGGATACGGACCGACCCTACACACGCGTGTACGGTCCGTATCACTGTGGCGTACGCATTCTCCAGCACTCCCATAGTGATAGGGACCCTACACACGCGTGTACGGTCCGTATCACGGTGGCGTACGCATTCGCCAGCACTCCCATAGTGATAGGGACCCTACACATGCGTGTACGGTCCGTATCACTGTGGCGTATGCATTCGCCAGCACTCCCATAGTGATAGGGACCCTACACACGTGTGTACAGTCCGTATCACTGTGGCGTACGCATACGCCAGCACTCTCATAGTGATAGGGACCCTACACACGCGTGTACGGTCCGCATCACTGTAGCGTACGCATTCGCCAGCACTCCCATAGTGATAGGGACCCTACACACGCGTGTACGGTCCGTATCACTGTGGCGTACGCATTCGCCAGCACTCCCATAGTGATAGGGACCCTACAGACGCGTGTACGGTCCGTATCACTGTGGCGTACGCATACGCCAGCACTCCCATAGTGATAGGGACCCTACACACGCGTGTACGGTCCGTATCACTGTGGCATACGCATTCGCCAGCACTCCCATAGTGATAGGGACCCTACACACGCGTGTACGGTCCGTATCACTGTGGCGTACGCATACGCCAGCACTCCCATAGTTATAGGGACCCTACACACGCCCTCAGAGCGTATGTACGGTGCGTTTCACACCTGACAGTGGTGACAGGCGGCACACAGGAAGGAATTGAGCTGTCATACCTGGCCAAGGCTGGACATCAAGGCATTGTCTGTGCAGTACTACATGTGTCGGGCACAGGTGGGTCAGGCTGTGATGTGGCACTATACTCCTGAGGTGTGAAGCTAATTAAAGTATGATGAGCTGTGTACACATGTCATGTGTGATGGTGCCCTATGTGCCACACATCCCCTTCACTCCTTTGACATGTGTGCATGTAGTACAGACTTGGTGAGCCATGCGTCACTGGCATGGCACAGTCACCGACACCCGCAAATGTCCCCTGATGCCAGGTACACGTAATATTACCCCTGACAAGTGAATGCCCGCGTTGCACGCTGTAACTATGTCATGTGTGTGTCATGTGTTCCCATAGGTTTGCTGTAGGTGTTTGGTCAAATGCATCTGCAGTTGCTGCAACCAACATGTGTCTGTGTGTAGATGGGCATGGCACACTGTTACGCACACCAGCACACATGTGTAATCCGACGTAAGGTGTGTTTGTATGCATCGACACGGAGTTTCAAAACAAGGACATATCTGCATACTCTCAATGTATGTGTGATCAGTCTTGACATGTAATCCTTCATGGCAAGGTGTGTGGTCTGTCCTTTTTCTATGACATGTGACCTTTGCCTCTAGTGTTCCGCAACCTGTCTGTACAATAAACATCCTTCTTCTGCACATATTTGGATGTCTGTAACTCCTGTAATGCGTCTGCCTGCTCACTTACACTGGCCCACAGCTAGTTTCATGGCATGGCATATTGAGGTTGAGAATCAACGTTTGTAGCTGGCTCTTGGTAGGAGTGTCACATGCCTGGCATACGTGTCCAGAGCATATTGCACAGACCTGACTCTGTATGTAGCATATGTGTATTGCCTGTTGAGCATGTGCTCAGTACATTGACATTGGTGGTGTACAGTACTCACTCTTCGTTGTCCCTTCTAATTCACTGCAGGGCTCCGCCTCTCCCTCGACCAATTCCGGACTTGGCTGACCTGAGGGAACATGACTGTATACACCGCTACCGCTTCCCCCAACGTTTGATTGAAGACTTGATGACACGGCTGGCACCACACCTCCAACCGCTACACAGGTATCCTACTGCACTGACTCCCAAGATGAAGGTGATGGCAGCCCTACATTTCTTTGCCACGGGTAACTTTCAACATACCATTGCCCATGTCGATGGCATGTCCCAAACCATGTTCAGCCGTGTTCTGCATGATTTTTTAGAGGCCATGTTGGATCCCCTGGATGAGTTCATAAAATTCCCAACTCCTGAGCAGTTGACAGGTGTCAAGCGTGAGTTCTATGCCCTGGGAGGGATGCCCCATGTCATTGGGTCCATAGATGGAACACATGTGGCTTTGGTACCACCACAGGCACAGGAGGTAGCGTATAGGAACCGCAAGCATTACCACTCCATTAATGCCCTTGTGGTGTGTGTTGCCAACATGGTGATTTCACATGTCTGTGCTCGTTTTCCAGGATCAGCACACAATGCCTACATCATGAGGCGTAGCAGGGTGCCTGAAAGGATGCTGCAGCTGCGCAACGAACGAGCATGTATTGTTGGTGGGTATACTCTGGCAGTCCTGTATTTAACGTCATCTTCCTGTCTTACTGCTTCTCCTGACCCACTGTTGTCCATGATGTTTCCATGTAGGTCGACGCTGGCTATCCCAACATGCCATTGCTGATCACGCCTCTCCGCAACCCCAGCACGGCTGCCGATCACCGCTACAACAACGCCCATGGGCGGACCAGGCGAGTGATAGAGAGGACGTTTGGCCTCCTGAAGAGCCGATTCCGTTGCCTCGACAAGACCGGTGGCGCACTCCCATATGCACCGGTGAAGGTCTGCAAGATCTTCCTCGTGTGCTGTATGCTGCACAACATGGCAGTGGAGTAAGCTGTGCCACTCATCCTGGATCCAGATGAGCAGGACCATCCACCCGTGGAGGATGAAGGGCTTGGTCACGAGGCAAGTGATGTGGAGGAGGAGGGGGCGGTAGAGGACATCCGGAGTCGTCTCATACGCAACTTCTTTGCTTAGTGGTGAGTTCCAGTGTCTGAGTTTGCATGCATTGGGCCGTGTGTGGCATGTGTTGCAATGTGTGTGTCCATCTGCATGTCTGCCAAGTGAGTTAGAGGTGTGTTTGGATGTGTCACTCGAGTGATGATGCAATAGAACAATGTTTTTCCAGAGTCATCATTGTCACCTAGCATGTTGACAACCTTATACGTGTCGAGTACATGCACATGCATGCAGATGTGCTTCTTTTGGCTGACTTCTGGTGTGTCTCTCATCCACAGGTACTTGTGCATGCTGTCTGCTGGTGGCATTGTAGTGCTCCTGCTATTCCTCATTAACACAGCGACATGTGCTGAATCAGCGTTACATGCACGGACACGTTTGAAAATCTCCTTAGTGTAAGGGATGCAGCACGGCTTTTTGGGAGTGGTATTTGTTTTGAATGTGTGTGCACTGCTCCTGTTCATGTTTGGATACTTTACATACATGTAGAATCACCATGGGGCACATGACATGGAGCTGAATTCACCTGAATTGATGGTCAAACTTGTTGACAGTCATCTGTAATGGGATTGTGGATTGTGATGGAGCCATCAATGTGTGTAACACTGCCCTCGGAAACATACAGGTTGCACCGGGTTGACATGCTGTGTGAATTCCCATTAGGGGCTCAATGGTGTATAGCAGCCTCTCCGTGAGCAGCAGGGGGTGTTTAGCTGTAACCGGTCACTTGTGTGCCAGTGCCATGGATTTCCAGCATCTGTGGTGCTAAGGGGGGTGCCAGTGTTGGTCCCACGTGTTCATCCACATGACCTGTGTATGTGTTGACAGAGTTGCATTAGCATTCCGACACACATGAGTAATAAAGATGTCCCTCTGCCTCCAAGGTGCCTCATCTCTGTCAATGGTGGTCTGTTGCCACTGTGCATGCGGCATGTCTGGCATTGTTCTCAGAGATGGTGCATATGAGTCTTTGTGTAGAGTAGCAAGATGCAAGCTGTTTGTCAGGGATTAGATTCTGTATTGTGCATGATGTCCATGGCTGTGTAGGTATTGTGGCATGTCACTCTCCACGACGGCCACTGTGCTGCATGTGAATCCATTGTGTGTGTGTGTGCCATGTTGAACCAGACATTCCTTGCTTGACATACACCTTTTGCATAGTTCCTTCCTGAGATCCTTGTCTTTGTGTGCTACTTGTGGCATTGTTTTCTTGACATGGCGCATGCTGCTGCAGGACCTGCAGCAAGGGCACCCAGTGTCCACGCAAACGAGCTGGTGTTCATCATGGATTGCTTGCTGACATGTGTTTTGTCTGATCAGCAGCATCTGTGCATCATGCGGCAGCACACTCTGCATTATGCACAAGATCCCCAGTTCCATCAACCTCAAGGCAAGAGGGAGACCAACCCCCAGGTCAACTACGACATCCGTGTCTAATCCTACCCTGCACTCTACGGACATGTGCGTTAGAAATCCCATGATACTTGTCCACATCCGGGTGCATCTGCACAGCTCTGCTACTACATCCGGCGACCAGGCCACATCAACGTCCAACAGAGATGGGGGGAGTGGATCACTGCCAGCTGCAGGATGACCTTCTCAATCTACGCACACACTCAGGATGCAGCCCACAACCACAACACAACCTTGTGGCACTGCGATCCAACACCCAATTGTGCCATCTCCATGAATCCAACCTTGGCTGGCCCACCATTCTCCACATCCACCTGACTCAAGCATGCAGGACATGGTTCTGCCACGTGTCTACACATACCTGGGACTCCCACCCCAGGACACTCCACATGATCCCTGACCTCTGCGCATGACTGTTGCTCTTCTAAATAGGTCTGTAGGCACAGTTGTGCGGGCACCCCCTCAGCTGGTTGGGCCCATCACGGGTGAGTATGGTGCTCCATGTCTGTCTTGGATGGTACATTGTGACCCATGTGTGTCCTGTGCCAGACTCAGACCCCAGGGTATGGATGTTTGGAGTTACTTCTGAAATCAGGCATGGTTTGACTTTACAACACACACATGTAGTGGAATAATACAAAATGTTGGCATCATCTTGTGATTGTGATTAATTTTATTAGTGCTGGGGTACGTGTTTGGGGGGGTGACAAGAGGTGCTTGGCGGGAGTGTAGAATCCAAAGTTCACAGGGGGAGTTGGTATCCTTGCCATTGAAAGTCATCAGAGTCTGTGCCACAGTCTTTGTCAACATTGGTCAGACAGTGACCAGCAAGGCCATGTGGCAGAGAATGTCATTTGCTGCTGTGCTGCTGTTGGGCCAGAGGGCCAGGTGCCAGGCCAGGTGACCTGGGTGATGGTGATGTTCCGCTGACTCTCACGGTCTTTTGCGTGGACGACCCACCTTCCTGCGGGGACCCTCAGAAGCAGGCCTTGACGATGCTAGGGACGCTCCGTCAGATGAATCCTCCTCCTCCTCCCTCCCTGTTTCTGGTGCTGGTCTACGCCTGGTGGCACAGGGAGGGTTTGCCAGGCTTTGGGCGATCTGACGGAGTGATTGGCTCACGTCCCTGTGCACCGCCAGGAGCTCAGCCAGTCTTGCCTCCATCCGTCCATGGTGTTGTAGATGACTGGCATGATGCTCGACCTGCATGTTCTTGATCTCATTGAGAGTCTCCACTACCTGGTCGATGCCTCTGGAGTCACGCCGGTGGGTGTCAAGGATGTTGTGGACGTGTGACATTACCGGTTCCTGAGCCAACTGGTCAGGTTCGCGCCTCCGCTGTCCTCCACTCCCACCACCCCTGCCCACTTGCGCCTGGCCTGCCGTTGTGGGCACATCGGGTCTCCGGGACCCCTGAGGGATGGCATTTGCGGTGTCGCCTGCCTCCTCCTGGGTGCCCGGAGCACCTTGTCCCTCGTGGGCAGACTGGCTGTGTTGTTGTGTGCGGGCAGGGCTCCTGGGTGTCTCCTGGGATGTGGCAGGAATGGGGGTGGTGGTTGGCACAGTTGTACCTGACGCAGGTGCTGCAGGTGGTTGGACACCAGAGGGGCCAGGTTGGTCTGGGTCATCCACGAAGTGGTGAGAGCCGGACCTCCTCCAGTGATGTTGGCCTGGTTGTGGTCGTCCGTCATTTTGCGGCGGACCGTCCTCCGCAGATCGTACCACCTGGCTTGGCACTCATGCCTGGTCCTTCTGGTGGACCCAACAGCATTCACAGAATTGACAATCCTCTCCCACATGGCAGATTTTTCAGATATGCTGGTCCGTCTGACCAATGTTCCAAAGAGCTGTGGCTCGACTCTGACGATTTCGTCGACAAGGACCTCCAGCTCCTCCTTTGTGAACTTTGGATTCTTGTTAGTGGGCATGATGTGGGGTGTGGGTGTGGATGATTGTGGGGGTGTGGGTGTGGATGGTTGTGGGTGTGTGAGTGTGGTTGTGCAGGTGTGTGTGTGTGAATGTGATGAGGGTGTGTTTGTGATGGTGGTTGTGTGAAGGAGTTCAAGTGTAAGGTGTATTGATGTATGTAGTATGGTGCAGTGCGTTGTCTCTGTGGTCTGGCAGTAGGGGATCTGTTGCAAAGGATCATGGTTTGTGTGTGCTGGGCCTTTTTATTGGTCCATTTGTGGGTGTGGCTGTGTTTGAACTTTGGGTGGGTGTGTTATAAGGAGTGGTAGTGGTTTGGGCCTCTGTTTAGCTGTTTGTCAGTTGCAGGTCAGTGTATAGGATGTATTTGGGCTTGTTGGATATGTTTAGTGGTGTTGTGTGCATCGAATTGACTCTCCTTGTGTTTTTTTGGTTTGTCCTGGTTCAGTACGAGTGTTTTTTGCGTCTGTACGGTGCGTACATGGGCCATGTTGTTGTACAGTGCTGTCCTTTGCTATGGCTTAGTACGACTTGTACATGCGCGATGTTGTGTGAGGGTGCTGGTGTGTGGGCCTGGGGTAGGGTGCGTACGAACACGGGCAGGGTGTTGGTCCGCACCATCCATCGGTGGTGGTGTTTCGCACCGTACATACAGGGGGGGCTGGGTGTAGGGTCCGTATATACACAGGTGGGGTGTGGGTACGGTCCGTACATACATGGGTGGGGGTACGCTCCATACATACATGGGTGGGGAGTTGGTATGCTCCATGCATACACGGGTGGGGGTACGGTCCGTACATACACTGGTGGGGTGTGGGTATGGTCCGTACATACACGGGTGGGGGTATGCTCCATACATACACGGGTGGGGAGTTGGTACGCTCCATGCATACACGGGTGGGGGTATGGTCCATACATACACTGGTGGGTGTGGGTACGGTCCGTACATACACGGGTGGGGGTACGGTCCGTACATACATGGGT
Organism: Triturus cristatus; assembly: GCF_964204655.1. Classification (NCBI taxonomy): domain Eukaryota; kingdom Metazoa; phylum Chordata; class Amphibia; order Caudata; family Salamandridae; genus Triturus; species Triturus cristatus. Next base: position 911,469,359 of record NC_140588.1, read on the forward strand.
GGGGGTACGGTCCGTACATACACGGGTGGGGGTACGATCTGTACATACACTGGTGGGGTGTGGGTACGGTCCGTACATACACGGGTGGGGGTACGGTCCGTACATACATGGGTGGGGGTACAGTCCATACATACACTGGTGGGGTGTGGGTACGGTCCGTACATACATGGGTGGGGGTACGCTCCATACATACACGGGTGGGGAGTTGGTACGATCCATGCATACACGGGTGGGGGTACGGTCCATACATACATGGGTGGGGGTACGGTCCGTACATACACTGGTGGGGTGTGGGTACGGTCCGTACATACACGGGTGGGGGTACGCTCCATACATATATGGGTGGGGAGTTGGTACGCTTCATGCATACACGGGTGGGAGTACAGTCCTTACATACACGGGTGGGGGTACGCTCCATACATACACTGGTGGGGTGTGGGTACGGTCCGTACATACACGGGTGGGGAGTTGGTACGCTCCATGCATACACGGGTGGGGGTACGCTCCATACATACACTGGTGGGGGTTCGGCGCGTACATCCGCGGCCGGAGGGCGTTTTGCGCGTACATGCGGAGGATGGGGGGGTGTTCTGCGCGTACATACGGGGTCTGTGGTGGGGTGTTCGGCGCGTATGCGGGCACATGTCTCCATGGTTGCTATAGGAGTTCGGTCCGTACGGTGTTTTCTCCATCCAGTTGTAAAATCGAAGGGACGGGAGTGATCGTACTTGCGCGGTCTGACTTCATGTTTCTGATTCGTACGGTAAATCGTCCGGGGATGTGTCGGACACATTTTCCGACCCGAGGACGTGTGGGGAAATTTTCCCAATGCGATTCGTGTGGACTTTTTCCCATGCGAATCGTACTTGGCAGTTTGTACGACGCTACTTGTACGATTCGTACGGTAAAAAATCCGGATACGATTCGTACGGGGAAAATTTTTCCAGGATCGGAATCGGCCCCTAAGTGTTCATAGTGCAGAGAATGCAGTGCTCCAATGGTGACTATATATTCCAAGAACATAGATACAAGACATTGTATAATCCATAATGGTTTTATGCACTGAGTGAAAAAATTCAGGGTTTGTATATCTCAGCATGGAATCCCTTGAAATTAAATTACTAGTAAATTAATTATTTAATTGAATTTTAAATCCTTAAATTGTGGAATGCATATTGAATTTTATTTTAGTTACAGGATGCTTGCTTTTAGAGGTTCCAGGGTGGGAAGTTAATACATTTTTGATTGAATAACAAATATCTATTCATTGATAATTCATTATTTATTGAAAGTAAATATGCAAATATGACTTTTTAGTTTTTTAGATACATATGTATATTTTTTATGTTAACACTTCATTTTATTAATACTTTAAAATTTTTAAAGGAGGAGGAGGGTTTGTCGATGTTTTTACCTCCTGTGACTGTTAAGGTCTCTTCAGGATGTAATCATCTGACTACCAGGACTATACATAAGAGAAACAGAAATAAAAAGAACATTTGTAAGTCCTATGCTTTTACATACTGTAAACTCCCATTAAGCAACCAATGAGGCAACAGGCAACAGACACTCGTGCAGCAGAGGTTTGCCAAAAATGGTTGGGCTGTGGCCAGGTCCTTCGCCAAACTCCCTGTCAGTGGCCAACCTCCCCCACCATGCATGGTCAAGGGGTCCTGATGGTCGCTTCCCGTCCTGACATCCGGCCAGGCCTTGCGCTCAGCTTCCGTTGGACGGCTAACATCCTGTGGTGCATGAACACGGCAGAGGATTGTCCACTGCACTGAATCCTCCTTAGTTCGTCAGACCGCTAGGCATCCTCACCCCATATTTTTCTTATTTAAGTTTTTTTAAACATTATGTTACATTACTGCCATTCAAGGATCACCCGATGGAACAATGAGACCACGCAAGCTTCACTCAGTAGTCCCTGGGACTACTGTAGAAGACTGGTGCTGCAAGACTAAGCAAGCTTCAATGAGTGAAGCTTGCGCAGTTTAGCTGTGTCAATGTACCACGGGAGCCCAGCGATAGCCTCATGGGAGGGCTGCTCTGGGTCCCGCAGAGTACTAAGGTTCCCACGGCACAAATGTTATTGATTCATTTTTGGCCCTTGGTGGGATACCTCTGGGTTAACCCCAGAAGTGTCAGGGTACTCCTACATTGCCCTCCTTCTATCTTATTTTTTTTACTAAGTTCAGGACCCAGGAACCGAGTCCCTCTTCCTGTCATGGCAGCCGCAGCATTTTCTTTCAGGTTAAGGTTAGCCAATCAGACCACTCTTCACCACAGGACAGACAGTACCTATAAATCCATGACTAACAATTAGAGAGAATAGGCTACATATGTGAAGGAACAAACCCACCCATTCATGCCCAAATCAATACTATAGATGCAGACTGTATCACAACCACATCATCTGTGACCCCTGAAAAATGATCTCTATTAAGTCTTTGTTTTAGCCATCAAAGGCTGTTGAAGCAAGACAGACAACTTTCCCTCCAAATTCTTATTCAGTTACAAGTCTTGAAGAGTGTCATTCACAAGGAGTTAGGTGTCATAAAGTGAGGGAATTGTCTAAACCATCACTCACAGGTATAGGGTTGTGATTCTTCCAAAGGTAGTTCCACCCAGCCTATGTGTGTTCTTGTTAAGGGACTTGGAGTCCAGCTCTACAGTTTCCTTACCATCAAATTAATGAGAAGGCCAGGAGACCAGCAAGAAAGAGGGAAAGGAGCAAATAATGTGAAATTTCTTTTGAAGCGAAAACTGACATCTTGCCTGGTGCTCTGTTTTGGAATCCTTTGTCATGGATAGCCTCAGCATTATTTAGTTTGTCCTGGGACATCCGAGGAAGATCAGGGTGTCAGGGAACATTAACTCTCCACCTTCACACCAAGCACCAAATACATTTATTTGGTAGACTACATTGGCCTCTCCTCTCACTACTCTGATTCCTTCCTTATAAGAGGCAATACCTCTCTACTCATTCTCACAAGGGGAGAGTTATACACCTTTGAAACTATTTCATTCTCATAAAATGCCAAATTATTCTGCTGGACTTAAAAAAAGTTACTATTTATTTACTTCAATGGGATTGCCTTCCAAAAACCTTAATTAACTCCTCGGAGACTCAAGAATGTTACGTTATTGTGGGCAAAGTTGTATTTTAATGCATCTTTCACTATCAATTCCTGTTTAACATTTTGCCGCTTGTGTTCATGTGGTTACAGGTTGATTAGACAGTGGTACACTTGGCGAAACATAGACCAAGGCAATCTGGTTCCGTATATGGAATTTCCTTGCTTTTTGTTGGGTGAAACATTTATCTCACCACTTTTTCACTTAGCTACACTAACCTCAGACACCTCTGTACTGATAAGTAATGAATTGGGTAGTGCATATACCGGGAGTTTGGTCCCGCAGAAAATATCAGACCTGTGTGCTCCTAATATTATATTGTGTAGGCTGAAACATGGTGACCTCTTAGGAGAGGATCCCCCTGCAATTATAATTTTAACCCTTCCAACAAATGACAAATATAAACTGTGTGTCAGCTAGTTGGTAGTTTTATCCATATCTTTCCCTGCCACTTTCCTTTCCATACCATCTAAAGATGTTCAGATCCCAACAAAACAAGATGGCCTTATCCACCAAACAAGAAGCTTGTGATACAAGGGTTCCCCTACATGAGGTTGAGCATTTTCTTGTTGGTATAATTTTTCACATGCATAGGAGGGAGCTCTATGATGAAGCATTATTATTATACAGCTACAATGGTTCAAGAGAAAAGATAAAAATAACAACAATAGACTGTCAACGTTTTTACATAAATACCCAACAATAAATTCAAACATTTCAGAAATTGTGACAGAGTAAACAAATCATGAGAAGGCACCCCAAATGATTCAAAAGTGCGTATAATTATTAATGCAAAAACATCTTTTTACTAAAAATACAATTATATAGGATAACAATATAACAATACTTAATAGGGGATCATACAGTTACAAAGAAATAGCTAAAGACATAGTTTACAGTGTAAACAAGAAAACAATGGCAGAGGAAAGAAAATTAAAACAAAAACAAGTCTGACAGATCACAAGAACAAATCTTGCAATAAACGCTTCCTCTTTAATGAGTGCCAGGGACAAGTATTGACAAAGTTTCGACCTATTCAATTTGTAAGGTGATCATAAGGACAGAAAACAGAATTTTTTGAGCAGTCAGTTGAAGTAATTTGTCATATCTGAATCGGAACATATTCAGATGAAGTCAAAACAAGGATACCTCATGGTTATTTTTACGAAATTAGAAATCCAGCCATAACTGTTAAGGAACACCCTTATAATTCCTAAGGCCTTTATACGGCCCAGTAAAACCTTGGCATCAGCCGACTTGAAATTCAACTTCATGGGAGCAAAACTCTTCCCGATCAAGCAAGCACGTCTGATGAAGCAGGACACCAATCGTTGGGCAAGAACCTTTGTCCTTTTAACTGAACAACCCCGAGCGTTAATCGTAGATCTCTCCCAGAGTGGTCCACTCTTGAAGAGATCTGTGATTACCGCTCAGGGTTAATAATAAATGTCAAATACCCTGACCTAATGTAAAACATTCATCCCAATCATACAACAGAGAGAGGGGAAGTGAGGAGGGGGAGTGCGTTGGTCAACCACAATTACACCAACTCCTGGTTATGGATGAAAACCATTACCAATAATCCAGTTCTTCTGTTCTGTCTACTTGACAGCTGTGGTGTGGTGTTGAAAAAAACAGGTAGTAGGTATACTGCTTACAAAGTGGCATATTCTAGTCCTATCAAAGGCATTCAGCTAACCTCACTTCTATTAGGATGGAACAAGGGACAATAAGAGTGTATTCAAAACATATATCATAAAAAGAAAGCATTGCCTCTGACATTATGTCCAGGTACAAATCTCTGTTTCGACATCCAAAGAACATACAGATCCTGCTGTTGTAAAAGCAGTTACAAGAAGTGAAACCAGATTTGTGAAGCAATATCCATTTGATTTTGCACTCTATTAGCACCTTACTTGCAGTCCCCTACTTTCAGCAATCCAATCAGCCAATCATCTCAATCGTGAAAGGCAGCTTTCCTTCAGCGTATCATAATTCTCAGTGTGAAAATGTTATGGATTCGAATCTTTGCCTATGATTGGGTAAACCAACGACACGCATCTTGTGGTTTGGTGGTTCTTTCTGTACAGATTGCATAAGCACAAGACCACGTGCCCTGGATAGCTTGTCCCATGCACATGACCAAAAGTTAGATATTTCAGGCTACAACCAGAGAATACGGAGCAACTCACCTGGCGGCATTGACATTAGTCTGAGTGAGGAAGTATACAAACTTGAGACCTGCGTTTCTGAAATATTTATCCTGAGTAGACAGTAAAGTAGTCCAGTCATCTTCAGAGTATTTGATTTGTAGAGTAGATTGCCATAATTGTCTAGTGGCACTTGGGACTGGTTTTGATGAGTTTTTCTGAGTGCACCCTGGAGTTCAGATTCCAATGTTCCAAGGTTGCCCATGGGCTGAGGTACAAACTTTCAGTAGGCAATGTGATAGTTGTCAATACTGCCAAGAATAACTGTCGGTCAAGCTGAATTCAACACATAAAGATTGAGAAGATTAAAGGGTGCCAAGTGCAAACATATGATCTAAATTTGTGATACTTCTAGAGAGCCACTAACCCCTGATCTCAGAATTACAGTAGTATGCCTGGGTGGTGCTAAGAAATAGAGAAAGAGACCAACTGAAAGAGGGTTATGAACCGACCTCCAGACAGTCACGTTGGCAAAGACTATAGGGTTGCCCGGCAACAAAGGCAGCAATTTGTGTTCATAGGGCAAGGATAACCCCCTGTACTAGACAAAATGTTCCTTTCTATGATGACACAATTTGGAGGAGTTGTAAAGTGACAAAAAAAATATTAGCTGAAAGTATTGGTAAGCTAGGTAGTACAAGTCCATGGGGGAACAAAAAGATACGTCATATTTACAACAATATGGCATATCCCTGAGCACAATTGACTGCCATGCACCAGCGTAGGCACCCTTGCACCATTGCGCCAGGGTGCCTGCATTGTGGAGATGATTGTTTTTGTGCAGAAAGGGAAACCTTCCAGCACAAAAACAATCATGAGAGCAGTTTTCCTCTTTCTATGTGTCCTGCAGAGTGTCTAATATATATAAAAAGTGCCACTCCATATTAAAGTATGCCCTTACAGTGCCTTAAGGCCTAAAAACTATTTCACTGGTCTAGGTTGAGCTAAACTTTCCATAGAGCAGCCCTTCGTGTGATTACATTTTGTTATTATAGATCTACAGCTGGGAATGTACTAGTAAAGTCAAACACATTTATTTCCTTGCTAATTTTCTTAATCTGATATGATGGTAGTTGGAAATGGCCATTTTTGCAAGGTAACCCCCAAACCCAGACTCTGAGCACTTTACCACTGCTAATCAGCACTAAAGTGCATATGCTCTCTTATAAAACATGGTTTACATTGGCTCATATCCAATTGGCATATGTAACTTAAAGTGCACTACATGTGCCCAGTTCAGACTGAGGGTGCAGACTGATTTGAGTATGGCAGGGTCTAAACTGGAATGGGATGGTGAGCAAAATACGATAGATCTTGGCCCCGAACTCTGTACTGGGTGTGAATGTTTGATATTGTTAAGCAATTCGTCCATCAATTGTTGTTTTGCACTTTTAGAAAGTTGGCATTTTCTTACTCTCTAGTCACATTTCTGGGGTGAGTGACAGCTGGTCTTTGTGTAGTTCTCCTAGACAGCCACACACAATGGGAGCTTAGGTGTGACTTGATTGGCCATCCTGGGAGGGTGTGCAGGATAACCTGGACTCAGCATCACTTACACCCGAATGGGCTGTGTCATGTCCCCACACAAAGGTCTGCATACCCTCTTGTAGTGAGTCTGGAGCAAGGCCAGGAAGGCCAGGGACTTGTGCATTTCAAAGGCAAGTCTTTGAATCCTCCTCCACCTCAAAGGCTCAACTGGGTAGAAGTACTGGACCGCTGACACCACCACTTCAGTAGATTTCAGAACCTGTGGATATTCTGTCAGGAAGGACTCTTGTGCTGCTTAAAGGGCCACCACTCTGCTGGACTGCTACTCTAAAGGAGCTGCTGCCTTGCTCTGCTGACCTCCTACCTGCTGCCCTCTTGCATTGGGAAGAAGAATCAGACTTAGAAACCATCTTGAACATAGGACCACAGAGTGACTCAAAGGGCCTCCTAATCCGATCCTCAGGGACATAACAGGGCCCCCACAGCTCCTGAATCCATCTTCAATAAGTGTCTGACCCCCAAGAGGTGCCTTCAAGTACTGGGCCCTTGAATGTGGTCTTTTTACTTTTAAAATCAAGCCTTTGGGCTCTTCACAAACAAAAATGTTTCCATTCGCTCCGGATCCTTGTAGTTTACCTGCAAATCCAGCTCAAGGGGCTGCAAGTTCGTCTCTTCACACAGCAAGTATTGCCACTCACGACCCCGAGGCTCCAGCCCATCCGTCTGTGACACCCGGCTGGCTCTTTGCACCCCAGGGACCAGTGACTTTCCTTGCTCTCTGCAAACTTCTTCCCCTCAAACTGGACTCTTGGCACAATTCTTGAGAAGGTAAACCTTCAGCTGGACTAAGCTGTGACTGTATCCAACCCACACTCTTTTGCAGTTGGCCTGATCCTTTGGATTTGACCTAGTCTAATGCAGCGAGATATTCCCAGCTGGCATTTATGCTTTTAAGCACTGCATTGCATTTTAATCTTTAGAAGAGAATAACTCTGGTTCTACTTACTGAATATTTGTCATTTTGGTCTTGTTATGTTTATTAAATTAAGGTCTATTTGTGTAACCTGGTGTGGATTTTTTTAGTGTCGTGTTTCCACTGTTTTACTGTTTGAATTGTTGCACAAATACTTTACACATTGCATTTAAAGTTAAGCCTGACTGCTCTGTGACAAGTTGCCAGAGGGTGAGCAAAGGTTAATTTAGCATATACTTTTGCCTTACCCTGACTAGGACTGTGGTTACTGCTTGATCAAGGCTTATACCCAAGTCAACCAGGAACCCAATTTCTAATAATGGTAAACAGAATTTTGATAACAAATGTGGAAAACTTTTTAAAAATGTACTTTAAGCTGCCTAGCTTAAAACCAGCTCTGTCACTCACCACATCATTAGAGCAGGAATACACATCATTGGCTGAAAGGTTTAAGGTCCCTTGCACAGAAGACAATTGCCTGTCACTGAGCCAAGGAAGGACAGGTTGGTATTTATTGCTGGTCACATAGCAGGAATTAGCTCTTTGGGAGTGGACAAGGACAGTTGGGAGAGCAAAGGACAGATTTACCACTACCTCTTTTGTTCAGGGAAGACCTGGCTTGGCAGTTCAGGCTGGACTGTTCCCATGAGGCACAGGGTCAAGACTGATTTGCATATAGCTTGGTCTGAACTGAGGTGGTAAAGTGAGCTAAACAATGATGATGGATTCCACCCAGATCTATGACTGGGGGCAAGTAATATGTATCTGGAAAGTTTCAGCGCTCCGTCCATCATCAGTTTGTGTATACTTTTTTACAATACATTGTTTTATCAAAATTCCAAATAAAAATTATTCTTTCAAATTGATTACTCCATGTTTCAAGCAATATTAGCTGTCAAGATTTTGCAGTCCAACCCATGTGATTAGTGGAAAAAGCTCAGTTGGTCATGGTCTTCTTTACTCTAAACTCAGTAATCTCTGAACATAGAGTTATAAATTGGTAACAGTGAATCAAGAGGCTGTTTTTCACTAAGCGCTTCTGTCAAATAGACAACACCAGCAAAGCTCGAGTTGCCTATGATGTCACTCAGAACCCAAAGTGAAAAAACATCCCCATAATTCACTTTTAATCCATTCATACTTGTATGCAATATATGGCCTCAAAATCATCTTGCCCTGCTTTCAACTGCTACGCTGGGGAAGAGGAGTAATGGGGGAGCCATATATAACACAGCCTCTCCTCCTTGTTCCAAACTTAAATCTTTACCTGCAGTCCATAACCAACCCTGATCACCTTCCCTCTCCTGCAGCTGTGCTTTCTGCTTTCATTCAAAGCAGACAAGTAGAGCTGCGCTGACAGACTCTCAGATATCCCTGTCAGCCTGCCCTGGAAAGGCCTATGACTTCTTAAAAGTGGGTAACCAATTTTGTTATCAACTGTTGCTATGTCATAGCAGTGAGTTATGCCATTCAGAAACTGAGATAAATGATAGAGGATCTCTATGAGAGCAATACATGACACATGCTTAAACCAACAGTGTCTTATGGAGAGGCAAAGAATTATAAATAAATAATTGAATGCATCTCTATATACAATATCTTCCAATGAACAGCCAGGGTCCATGCAGGTAACAGCGGTGGGGCCGCGTGGGGGTATTTCGAGGGACGATGCAGAGGGAGAATTCATTATCTATTTAATTTTCTCTCTGCATCATCCCTCGAAATACCCCCAACGCGGCCCCACCGCCCCATCACTGTTACCTGCACGGACCACGGCTGCCAATGAACCTACAATGCTGTCTTGAAATCACGGATATGCTGCCTAATTTCTATGAGTTATGTAATGAAACTATAACTGAGACTTAGTATTAAAGTATACTTTCAATTAAAAGACGTGTTGTTCTATGATTTCCATTTAACCAAATGGGCATTTCAAATGGCTGCATTTAATTTTATCAACAGACACTGGGATGTGGGTAACAGTTCAAAGAAGTTACATTTTCTGAATTTAAGCAATAAGCCTATGTGAATGTTTTTTACAGTTGTGTTCCTGTATCATATTTAATATTGTATTTTTTAATAATCACGTTTTATTGATTTTAATAGAGAAAACACAGCACTAGTACAGTTGAAACTTCCCTGGCAAAGACAACACTATGGGGCACTTATGCAGAATGATCATTTATCGGAACCCAGGCATATACTTATTTCAGGTACAAGACTTTTTTCTGAATTAACTTAGCCGATTAAACACAATTAGTCAATTCCCATGCTGCTTAGAAAGAAACAATCAGGTTTCGTCAAAGGGCGCAATATCACTGACAATACCCGCTTATTCTTTGACATTTTATCTAAGTCATCACATTACTCTGACTTTTTGGCAGCAATCGCGCTAGACGCGGAAAAAGCTATTGATAGGGTATACAAGCCTTTCATTTTCCACGCTCTCGAATGGTTTGGTTTTGGACCGAAAAGCATTTCTTTAATTGCCCTACTATACTCTAATCCTAAGGCTGCCATTTCTACCAATGGCCTTATTTTCCCGTATTTTAATCTTAAACGTGGAGTACGCCAAGGCTGCCCCCTGTCCCCTTTTCTTTTCAATTTGGCCTTAGAACCTTTCTTATCAAGAATTCGCCAGAACCATCCAATTACAGGTTTCGTTTCTGACTCTCAACAAATTAAATTAGCAGCATATGCTGACAACATTTTAGTGTTTCTCTCCCAACCACAATCTTCAGTTACAGCTTTCATGGAAGAGGTGGAGGCCTATGGATGGGTATCTGGAGATATTACCCGTAACCAAATACACCTTTAAGGATGATTTTAAAGTCTCTAACTTCACTTGGAATCCTAAACATATAAAATATCTTGGCATCTGGTTCTCTCCCTCTATAAATACATCTATTTCCTTAAACATAGACAAATGTTCTGCTAAACTTAAAACATTAATCACAGGCTGGCATCCCCTTCATCTCTCTTGGTGGGGCCGTCTTGACACAATCAAAATGATGCTAACTCCAATAGTTTTGTATATCCTCTCCAACATCCCACTACCTATTCCATCTAAATTCTTTCAGAAGGTCAACTCTATTCTGATCTCCTTTTTATGGAATGCTGAAAAATCAAGACTGGCGTTACAGAAATTAGTAAGACCAAAATCTGAGGGCGGTGTCAATTTCCCCCATTTCTCCAATTATCACAAGGCCTTTCAGTTACGCCAACTAACAAATTGGATCATTCCCGCTTGTAGGAATATGGGTTTCATCAGGTGCCACGAAGCCTTTAGAATTCTCAAGAGTGAAATGGCTGTTCACATTGTGTTTGCTGTGGCCAAATTTCTGGGGGCTTTATGGCACAAGCGGAAACGGTATTTAAAAATGTTATCATGATTCATCTTGCACTGTGCTAAATGGCATATGATTTCATGTAATCAGCAGATATCTAGCTGTGTGGCTGAACCAATGTTATATTCCCTTTTATCCCCTTTTATTACTAATTTTAATACCAAATGTATGGTTTTTAAATGCTTTTATACTCATCTTATGTACTTTTATGGAGATTTCTCCGAAATAAAGTTTTCTTGAATGAATGAATGATTGCCAATCAGACTGAGGATAAACCTCTCTGGGTAGATCTTGAGATCTCATTTTTAGTTCCCTTCTCATTTCAGGAATATTTCTCGTTCACCCGCAAACCGCAAAAGCTCTCTACTCCCATAATTAAGCAATCTTGTAAATTACTATCTATTGCACCCCATTTAGTTCTACATAATTTAGATACTTTCCTCAATTCTACAATCTGGCACAACAAACAAATCATTCTTAACAAGAAACCTATATACTGGAAGAGCTGGAGAAACAAGGGTCTGCTCTGGATTCATCAACTTTTTGATCAGGGCTCCCCTTTTCAATTTACGCAATTACAGTCCCTCTATCATCTACCTTCTTCCTTTAAACCTACATTTTTGATCTTGCGGAATGTAATACTTGATACTTATACTAAACTCAATTCTTCATCTTCTTCACCCACCCAACCCCTCTTCCCTTGGCATAATCTTCTCCGCATAACCCCCAAAGCGTCCACCATTTATTTCATTTAATGGCACCCCGTGAGCTCCGTGATAAAACTAAAGTAGAAATTTTATGGGAATCTGATTTGGGAGTGAATTGGCCTATTTCATTTTAGTATAGAATTTGGCCGAAAATCAGGAAATCATCTAGAGCAGACAGCACAACACAAACACTTTTCTTTATTCATAATCGATTATTTTTTACACCTGTATACCTAAATAAAATTTACAACACAAATCTTAATACTTGCTGGACATGCTCCCAGGTTAACCCTGATCTTCATCATATGTTATTCACCTGTCCACATGTTTTTATATTTTGGAAACAGGTCTGGCATCAAATTAACACTATTTTTCACACCACAATCCTCCTCTCCTTCACAAATGTTTTCCTAGGCAGTCTAACACCGGACTGGGAGGGAGGCCAATCCCAATTGCTACTTATTGACTTATTAATAACCATAGCTTTTCAGCAGATATCAAAGAACTGGAAAGATTCCTCTAAATTTTCTTATTTAGCTTGGTGGTATGCGGTATGTCATAACCATCGCCTTGATACAGCATTTGTCCATCCTATCTCTCTTGCTACAAAATGACTACACCTCTGGGGCCCTTTCACACAATATCTAGACGATACTGGGAAGAGAACTTCTTTACCCGATCTCTCACAACAAGAAGTCTCCAATCCTCCTTGACTTCCTATTGCTCATTTTACAGTTATGCTTAGTTTGTCATTTCCTATAATGTCTTTTAAGATTATGTTTTATTCACAAGTATTGGTATCTACATTTCATGTGAACCTGTGACTATACTCATATCCTCTTCTATAATTCCTTTTATTATTTTCATGAGTATAGTATATCATTACACGTTTTATTGTACCTTCTTGCATTTGTGCATTAACAAATAATTGCTTATACGAAGTATTGGGTTTTTTTGTATGACCATATTAATATTTCTAAAAAAGCCTCTTCTTGAACTTAAAAAACACACAATTAGTCAAATATAATCAATATTGCATCAACTTCTCTTTTAACGCCTATCTCTAATTTGTGCATTATGCTGTAAGACTCATATTCACTTTTTGACACAACATTATACTTCTGTCTGCAAGTATCCACTATTCTTGGATGTGTGGCACATTGATTGCTTTTCTCTTTTAATGTTATTGACATTATTTAGAGGACGCCAGGGTCGCAGTTGCAACCCTTAGTTTGCCCTGGCCTCAGAGGTAGCAAAATCAGTGCCAAGAACACATGGATGTCTCGCATTCTCAGAGTCAGGCTCTAACCTCGCTTTCTGCTCATTTTTATTACATTAAGAATGAATATTAGTTCATTATTCACTATTAGTGTAATAAAAGGTGGAGCATCAAGATCTGGACATTCACTGGCATCTTAGATAAGAAAAAAAATGGTTTTAATGTATGTTGTGTGCATGCATGTGGGCGAGAGTGAGTTTGGTTGCGAATACTATGTCAATTCAGGCTAAGAGTGGATGCATGAAAGTAGGTAAAAATGAATGAGTGCAAGTCAGTGCTAATGATAGAATGATTGTTAATAAGTGAATGTAAGTGAGCATGTGTTATGCTTGCAGATCTGCTGTTGGACATGGCATGCTTCTTGGCTTATAGAAGCTTCCTTGACAAAATAGTGGCACTGGAATACTGGAGGCAATACTTGCATATGGGAAACCCTCAGCAAAATACTACTGCTGGCACTCTGTAGGTAAATATTGGCATGGAGATGGAGAACCCATGAAAAAATGCCAACGCTGGCCTCCTGGAGGAAATTCTTGGCATAGTTGGTACCTGTGGCAAATTGCTTGCAATGGCACATTGGAGAACTTTTTGGCATATGGGAAAACAACTGTGGCAACGTCATGGGGCCATCCATGACAAAATGTGCTCCTTGACATTTTAGGCATAACCTTTGATAAACATGACCTCCACAGTGCAAGAAAAGCAGTATTAGGACAATTCTTGCACTGGCATATTGTATTTAATGTCTGGGCAAAAGGGGCCACCATGGCAAAATGCTGATCGTAGCAATTGAGGTAATTTTTTTACATAAGGGGTCACACAGAGAGCATATTTAAAACCTAATTGGGTGAGCTTATGGGGACTGTCAGATTTCAGTAGCTTGGCACACCATGAAAGAACTTGACTATTTAGTGAGATTTTTTAGAGCCTATGGCTATTTAGAAAATTTATGTGAAAATTGTACATATAAATGCACTAGTGAAGCCCATTTTTTTCAAACTTTTCTCAGGGAAGTGAACCCCTCCTTTGCTCTCCCTTAAAAGAATAGATAATATTAATAATGCACTTATGCCTTCAGCAAATTATTATTGTGATGTCATCAGGATTAAGTTTATGACATGACTTCTTGTAACTAAGCAGGGTCAAAGGTCATATGATTTCCTTCCTGTGACATCATTAATGTCAAAGGGTATATGATGTCATTTCCGCTACCCCAGGCATTTTGGTGAATCGACAATCATGTTTAATTCTCGTGTTTGTTTCTAATATTTACAACTTTTGGACAGTTTAACAATTGGTCAATAAGGTGTATGCTGTCCTTCAATCGCGTTTTACTAGCTGTAATATGTAGAATTATTAATCGCCTCCCTTTTCTTTACTAGTACAGCGAAAAATGCTGACTGCTCGTGTTTATAGACCTACAATTATTCCAAATAGTACCAGTGTGGATCATCAGAATATCTATGGTTACTATCAAAAGTCCATATTTATTAACTATAATTTAATTGAATATAATTTCACGCATTGTGGTTAAAAACAAGGCATCGTTTATTTGTACAGCAAAGATCAATTAATTGAATTAATTTTACTGGCATAAAATATTCTACTTTTCCTAGTAATTCATATGAAACACTACGTTTCAATTCTGAATCAGTCCATTAGGCTTGAACCTGCTCATGATTTGTATCCAAATCTGGGTAAGGTGTATAACATTTTTGCAGTTATAAACACTCCGATTTAGAGTTTACGGATGAAAACATGTTTTACCAACTCCTCAAAATGGGATTGCAACTGGATACCAATTCGGTATTTGGCAGGGGCCTGTTTTGGGTGTTGATACCAAATACCAGATGTATCAGTGAATTGTGACTAAAATTCTAGTCGCAAATCATGGAAAAGGTACTGACTCCCAAGTTAGGAGTTAGGGTTGTACTTTATTTACTTCATTTCTGTTGGACTCCTTCCTCTTTGTGAATTGGGGCACAACTTTCAGGGGAAGTCATTTTTCCTGTTAGCCTCGTTGTAAGCTTTGTAGGCCGTATTTCATTTACACGTTACTACATAAGCACGCACGCTTTGTGCCACATTGTATTTTCACGCATTTACGTATTCTGTTCTTTTTCCTGGGATTTAGTCTGAACGCCATAGAAAAGGTCAAACAACAATGCCCCTTGTTATTCGCTCTGGTCGGACACTATCACCTAGACATAACATTAGAATGCAGCTGCTGTCTGTGAGCAAACATGTCTTGTCACATAACTGATTACATGTGTTCAAAACACACCCACTGAGTGAAGGTCCTGAGGCAAGATTACCACGTCAGCTGAGATGTTGAATGTCCATCTATGTATGCTAAGGTACGAGGTCCACCACTAGCCCCAGAGATCTTTGATATATAATCGTGTAGCTTCAGTGGAAAGGGGGGTAGGCTAATCCGTTTTAGAACATGACAGGGTTTTTATGATTTCTTAACCATGCTAGCAATATTTTTGCTAACCATTTGCTCTCTAACTGTGGTATAAATACTGCATCTTAGTGCACAATAGTTTAAATAAATATTTTAAACTTCCTTTGTGTCTCTTGTTTATCTTATTGTGGACAAGTGAGAGAGCGAAAGAGTGTCCTGTTACTGCAATCTCCGAGAGGATCGAGATTATTGTGTTCTGCCAACTCACTTGTTTCTGTGGAACTGTTTGGAGGGCAAGTGAGGCACTATATCTAGTCAGACTCTGGCTCATAGATATGAGGTAGTATGGTGACTCAGTCCCTACATGCAGATGTTCTATGATCCCAAGCATAGGTCTGTTCCGTAGCAGAAATCAGGAATGTTTCTATTTTTTTTTCTTTAAAACCAATCATAGGGACTATGGTTTGCGGATCCTTGCAGGTTACGATCCCTCTGATTTGGCAAATTAGAGTGAGTTGCTATTTGCACCCAGCCTAATTAACATTAATTAGTTAGGTCAGGCTCTGTATCTTTATTTTGTGAAGTGACCTAATAGTTCATTGGCTAGCTCGCAAAATAAGATTCTGGTTGCAAAACAACTGGTCACCAATTCCAATTGTGAGTAGAATAATAGTACATATGCCCAGTGTTTCCTTCCCCACAGTAATCAGTCTATGTCCCGTGCTCTTTCTGGTTTGCTGACTTTCTCCAAGATTTGGATTTGGTTGCTATCATATTTCAAGTTCACCCAATGAACAGTGACTGGTTCCTATACATCTCTCAGCCTTACTTCATTTTGCACCTAAAATAAAACACGCATGGTCATTTCTTCAGATAAATACGGTTGTCAGCCTCACACGTAGAAAAATGTTTCAGTAGAAATATTGTGTTTTTTCTTGGATGATATGCTGATGGAGCTGTGATATTTCAACAGTGGATACCATTTTAACAAGGGTATGTACCTTTTCTTTATATTCATAAATGGCTCTGAGACATTGAACTTCCCCTTAATTTTATTTTAATTAAAATGTCCTACATGTTTCTCCTTCACTTAAATGCCAGGATAGGTTTATTTGTTCCTTTCTTTCATTAGAATATCAATGACATCATGTAAGCCTTCTTTGTTTGAGCCTCTGTGAGAAGTGTTGGGTGTGAGCGGGGTCTCAGTAGAGTGATGAAATGGCACTGATGTTGTGTTAATATTGCACCTATTAGAGGTTTCTCCCCTGTGTCTTCTGATGCTAAGCTGAGGATCCTGAAAAGCTTTGAGGGCATTAGGATTGGTATATTTAGTTGTTTTACCATCCAGTGTCATAAGCATAACCGCTGGTTCTAGAGGGCCATGCTTTATATCCCATTATTTGATCCAGAGCTGTAGGCTAATCTATCAACTTTTCCATTGTCAGGGGAGTAGTTGGCTGACAATTGTATTGGACAGTCTTCGAAACGGAATAGATCACCTAATTTTTTCACAGTCTAAAGAACTGCCATGTGTTGGTGCTGTAACATGCATGCAGTTATAGGTCAGTGAGTGTTGGCCAATAACTTGGATCTGAAATTCCAGTAGCTCTGAGAATTTCTGTCTTGTAGTCATAGGAAATAAGGCTGAGAAATGCCAATCCTAACCTCTCCCTTCACCCTCTCTAGGAAAACATAAAGACCAATATTGGCGCTATGAGTATGACCTTCTAAGTCTGTTCCCTTATTTGTTTAGAACTATATCTCTACAATTTATCTTCAATTTTCGAAGCCACCTCTTCATAGAATTCAGGCCTAGGTGAAAGGAAACAAGATGTTGGTGCATAAACCTCACATCTATTGACATTTCCATCATTAGTGACTTTATAATGCCAATATTTGTGTTATTCAATTCAATAATCTTTATTCAGATAAAAAATGTCCATAAAAGCACAAACAATTCTCGCAAAGTTAATCACTTAAACATTTACATAAAAAACATCATCTGAGTTTATAGCATATATAAGAACAGGGCGATGAATCGTCATAAAGTTGACACAGAGGCCAAACATATGTATCAAATTATTTAGCAGCGTCATATAATAAAGTACAAAGTGCAAAGTGCAAATGGTTTTGGGGGGACTAGCAGCAGGGGAAAATAAGCTATTAAACCCCATACATAAAACTCCACAAATGTTGGACATAGGTCAAGAAACAAAAAGCATATTCTTTATCTGCATAAAACCAAGAGGTGCATATGATACAATCAAATCCACTTATCAGGGGTTCATAGAGGCACTTGAACGAATACAGACACGGAATGTTAAGTTTTCCCCATTAAGCTGAAGGATAGTCCCGTAAGCAACCTTGAAGTCCGCTATTCCAGTGGCCCTAAAGAAGGGAATCAAAACTTGTTTGCTGTACCTTTGACAGAAATTACAGGAGAACAGGAAATGTAACATGGATTGCTTACCTAAGTTGCCGCAGGGGCAAGGCAATTCCTCAATATTGGGCTGGAAGCCTAAGGGGAAGCACAACAAACATTTTAATTTACCCGATCTAAGGCGAAAGAGCAAGCTTCGATCCCAGCGGGTAATATCTCTTAAAAGATAACTAACTGGTAAATAGGAGGGGGAGCCTCCGTCGTCCACCATTGATATATAACATGCGACGGATACTTTGGAGAGCTCTTGTGCCAGTCTTATGTCCCAATTGTATTCATATATAGCTTCTCGGATAGTCTTTTTGTTAATACCCTCTAACTGGTCTGGGTTATAAAAAATGTGACCAAGATTTACTCTAGTTAAACTTGCCCTTACTTCTGCAAGCCACGGTATATCTCCGCCTTTGTCGCATTTTAAACAGTCGACTATAATTTCCCTGGTTAGCGAGGCTGCCGGATTTTGCCAAACCTTCAACCAAAACAGGGCAGGGCGAGACCTGATATAATCTTCTACATAAGATAATTTTAACTCGTTATGACAGACAAAGGATGAAGAGGAGATAGGTATCCCCAAAATTCTCCTACAAAATCTATTTTCTTCGACCTGGGTGGTTTTAGAATTTATAAAGCCCCAGATTTCGGCCCCATATGTTATAGTGGGTACACACTGTGTTCTATAGATTTTGAGTGGGGACAACACTACCTCAATTCTTTGCGGTTGGGGGAGATTTAGAATCGAATTAACTGCCTTTAAGAATTTACTTTGCCCGTATGCCAAGTGCGATGCCCAGGATCCATTGTCTGAAAATTGTAGGGCCAAATATGGAAAAGTGCGTGTGCGTAGCAAAGTTTCAGAACTAGAAGTAATAGCATTAATAAGAAATGTTTTCGGACCACAACACATTAAAAAAGATTTCTTAAAATTCGTACAAAGGTTTAGGCCATTCATAAAATCAACAAAACCCCTAACTAATATACGCAGTGCATTAGGTGTACGGCTCATTAAAACCACGTCGTCCGCATATAAAAGGGCGGGCAGTTTATTACCATTAATCATTGGGATATCTGTGGTCAGGTCAGACAACACATTATGTAACTTATTAATATATAAAATAAACAAGAGTGGGGCTAAGACGCACCCTTGTCTTACCCCTCTTCCAACCACTATGTCCCCTGAAACTTCCTCATCTGTGCTAATTCTCACCCATGCCCTTAGGGCCCTGTGTAAATATGCTAAAAAGTGCTCTATGTCCTCATTCAACCCATAGTTTAAAAGGCATGTCCAGAGCCGTGATCTATTAACAAAATCAAAGGCCGAGGTAAAGTCCATGAATGCTAGGTAGATGGGGCAGTGTCGAGCTATGGTATATTTACCTATGATCAAATTAAGGTTAAGACACTGTTCCACCATTCCAAGATTGCTTCTGAAACCTAGCTGACATCTGTTTAAAATATTTTCCTCCTCGGCCCAGGTTCTGATTTTGTTAAATATTACCCTCCCCAATATCTTAAGTGTATTGTCGATTAAATAAATTGGTCTATAACAACTCGGGTTGGATCTGTCACCCTTTTTAAAAATTGGAACAATAACAGATGCAGACCATGTATTGGGAATTTTAGCTATTGTCAAGTTATTAAAAACATTAAGTAAAAGAGGGGCCTAAAACTCTGACCTAAATTTTACGAGGTCAATAGGAAGCCCGTCCGGGCCAGGGGCCTTATTACCCAGACTTTGGTCAATAGCATCCTCAACCTCACACAATGATACTTGAATTCAGGAGGCAGCAAGATTATCAACAGTATCCTCGCACTGGGGCGTAGCAGCATATAGATTGGAAAAGTGGGCAACCCAGGCTTCAGTCGTTATATTGCAACTTAAAGGGGTGAGTGTATTGCCCAATGATCTTAGTGACTTGGCCGCTGTCCAAAATCCATTTGAGTTGTTAAATCTTGCAGCACAAGCCAAGTTGTTCCAATGTTCTTTTAGGATCTCATCTTTCCTCAGCTTAGTAACTCTTTTGTATTCATGCCTCAGTAATCTAATGAGGTTAGAATCCCTAGGGGCAGCTGAGAGGGCAGCTCTAAGCTCTCAGTTTGCCCGTGAGCAAGTGTTGTTAAACCACCTAGGGTTAGAGTTGGGTACAAGTGCGGGTCTTGAGATCAATTTTTCAATACCTGCACATAGTTGAACAAAAGCAGAAACTACTTCTGGATTAGGATCAGCGGGCGAAAGACAAGTCTCACAGAGGGATCGATACGTTTTTACAATTTTTTGGAACACGCTGCTATTATCAATACCTTTCCATTTGACAAGAAAAAGGCAAAAGAGGAAGGTGCACCAGTAAGAAGTCCAAGTCCAAACAATATCTTTGAAATATTCCTTTAATTTTCTTGTAATAAAGACTCGCAGCCAACGCGTTTCGTTCCACACTGGAACTTCTTCAAGGCTGAAAACATGCAACATAACCACATTTAAATACCAAAACACACCACAGAACATCACATGACACAGCACTACATTCTATCTGTTAGTCGAATTGTTCAGAACTGGCAGAGGCAAACAATACATCAAAAACTTAATTAATTAATAAAGACAAATGCGAACAACATCAAAAACTTCACAAAAAGGACAAATTTGCCAAAGAAAAAACATCACAACATTTATATCATAAATAATTAAAAACATAAAACCACATTTATATCATATATATCTTGTACAACTAAAAATACTGCGTACACGCCTATAATGAAGCAAAGAATATAAAGCATTCAGACGTCGTCAGTACCGATTATCAGGTAAATATCTCTAGTAAGTGGCTTGGAGGAGTTGATTTATATATATAAGGCAAGGAATCATACCCCAAAGATAGAATAACCACAAACTTCTATGAGAGACGTGAAAGAGAAGGGGAGAAAGGTAGAAAGAAAGAAAGAGCGAGAGAGAAAAGAGGGGGAGGGGGGAGGAGAGAGAAACAGGGGGGAGGGGGGAAAGAAAAAAGGGGGGGGAAAGAGAGTGGATGGGGGAATGGGGGGAGTAGAGGGAATATAGGGGGGGAGGGGTGGGGTTAAAAACCCAGTAAAAGTGGTCGACCAAAAAGTAATTGCAAGAAAACTCACCAAAAAACAGGCTTCCGTTAAACAAACAACGTAGTCAGGTGATCGACTCTTCCTGTGAGCGGCAGATTTTGTATTTTTAACCATGGCTCGGTGCGGCTTTCCTCGCCTTTTGCACTTTTCGGTTGTACGCTCTGAGGACAGGTTGCGGATTTCAAGGTAAGAGCCACTCGTGTCTCTGGATTTTTTGGGATGTGTTTGGAGCGTATACTACCTTTATAGATATACCCTGAGTCCTTCCGTAACGTCTCTTATGTACACGATGTCTTAAACACGAAATCGCGTGTTCTGCCGTCTTGGATGTTATTGCGCATTTACACAGCCATGTGATATGAGTGGTCTGACAGTGGACGACTATGCTGCCACCGTGACTTTGGGTGGTGTTTACCCTACATAGTTTCCAGCATAAGATCCACTCCTTACGGACTTCCGTTTTTTAGCTGACCTTTACCGAGCACCTAGCATGTAGCAATTACCTAGGCGTTCACTCTTGACAGACTTTCCACGATTACGAAACTATCTTGGCCAATTGTATAGTGTATTACCTTTTGATTTTGATGTGAAGGGCTTGACCCTGCAGACACCCCCAATTGGCCCATGTTCCATTTTGTTCCAGTACTATATTGTATATCTACCACTGGTTACTTGTACCATAAAAATACCAGAAAACTTGATTTCAGTCTTGGGGTGCAATTGAGTATTTTTAATTATTCATTATACTTTGTCTTTTAGAATATTGGAATCCTTGATATTTTTGTGCTCGTATTATGGAGCCGTTATTCTGGTCACCTGCATTATAAAGCTACATATGCTGTCGAGGTGACTCTTCCTGTTCTGAACTCTAACATGAGACGAAGCGATAATTTACTTTTACAATTGGTAAGCCCATGCTTATTATTTTTGAGATACTGTTAGTATATCTTACGCTTCTTTCTCTATCCCTTTTCTTGGAATGCCTTACTTGTAATATTTGGCTGTCTCATTTGTTCTCTCCAAAATAAATCTTATAATTTTCCCCCCAAAAATATCTTTCTTAAACAGATACTCTTACCATTTGACTACTGTCTGTGAACTTATATTCTTCATACGTGCGAGACACAATTACGTTGCACCCTTAACTACGTTGTTTGTTTAACGGAAGCCTGTTTTTTGGTGAGATTTCTTGCAATTTTTCAATTTACTTTTTGGTCGACCACTTTCACTGGGTTTTTAACCCCACCCCTCCCCCCCTATATTCCCTCTACTGCCCCCATTCCCCCATCCACTCTCTTTCCCCCCCCCTTTTTTCTTTCCCCCCCCTCCCCCCTGTTTCTCTCTCCTCCCCCCTCCCCCTCTTTTCTCTCTCGCTCTTTCTTTCTTTCTACCTTTCTCTCCTTCTCTTTCGCGTCTCTCATAGAAGTTTGTGGTTATTCTATCTTTGGGGTATGATTCCTTGCCTTATATATATAAATCAACTCCTCCAAGCCACTTACTAGAGATATTTACCTGATAATCGGTACTGACGACGTCTGAATGCTTTATATTCTTTGCTTCATTATAGGCGTGTACGCAGTATTTTTAGTTGTACAAGATATATATGATATAAATGTGGTTTTGTGTTTTTAATTATTTATGATATAAATGTCGTGATGTTTTTTCGTTGGCCAATTTGTCCTTTTTGTGAAGTTTTTGATGTTGTTCGCACTTGTCTTTATTAATTAATTAAGTTTTTGATGTATTGTTTGCCTCTGCCAGTTCTGAACAATTCGACTAACAGATAGAATGTAGTGCTGGGTCATGTGATGTTCTGTGGTGTGTTTTGGTATTTAAATGTGGTTATGTTGCATGTTTTCAGCCTTGAAGAAGTTCCAGTGTGGAACGAAACGCGTTGGCTGCGAGTCTTTTTTACAAGAAAATTAAAGGAATATTTCAAAGATATTGTTTGGACTTGGACTTCTTACTGGTGCACCTTCCTCTTTTGCCTTTTTCTCGTCTAGCTGGCCTACAGTGGAGTCGATCTACGGCGTGCTCCAGGAAGATCTGTGCACAGGAACTGAACTTTTAACAATAAATCTGTGGTTTGAAGTGCTCAACTTATGGTCAGCCGTAGCTTGTTCTTTTGTATAAACCTTTCCGTTTGACCCCTACGTTGTCCGTTGAGGATACTAAGTTACCGGCCCCTATCTCTTTTCTAGGACCACATCTGGGGGCGACCCTGAATAAAACTGAAATTGGGTTATGATCCCCAAAAGTGGATGGTTTAACCTCTGCTTTAACTAAGCAATCTTCTAATGTGGTTGTTATAAAAACGTAATCTATTGTTGAGGCGCAGCCATGATCTCTATAGGTGGGTATTGGGCTGTCCCTATTGTTTGTAGCTGCAATATCCATTACGTTTGATAGGATACTATTTAATAGATGGTGCAATAACTCAAGCCCCCTTTTACATGGATTGACCAGAGGGAGATAGAGGGGAGTTTAAATGTTTTCCCCTGCAATCTTTGCATTAAAATCCCCGCCCAAACAAATTCCTGCAAGTGTTTGATTTCCCATAAAATTAGGAATATCCAAAATAAAGTTAAAAAGGTTGGCAAAATTCATGTTAGGTGTGGTTAAAAACTAATTATTATGAAAATTAATAAACCAAATCGAGACCCCCGTGTGTATATCAGGGCTTGGATGTTAGCACTTTTGGTGGGGATTGTTTTTACAATACCACTCAACGAAATGCTCACCCAGGTGGATAAACCACCAGAAGGTCTGCCTTGTTTAGGGGGGGGGGGTGAGGTAATATTGAGGCATTCATACCCTTCGAGATAAAGCTCTGTTGTTGCCCAAGTCTATTGAAACATTAGGATATCATATTTGTTTACCATCATGACCCAATCATCACTACTTAGTTTGGAAGCCAAGCCGGCGACATTCCAGCTTAGCACATGTAACATTGGGTCATAAGGCTCAGAGCCGTCATTTTCTGAGATGGCCAACATAGGTGTCCAAGGGGCGATTTCAGTAGGATTTGGTATATATGACGGTCAATCTAAGCTGTCGAGATCAGAAAAGGCAGAGAACCTTTTTACAGACAGGTATGGAGGGGTAATTGAGGGTATCTGCTCAGAATTTGGTTTATAAAAGAAACCAAGAGGCAATGCCCCGATATTTGTAGGTAAAGAGCAATAAATCTCCTTTGCCATCAGTATTGATCTAACAAGTGTTGGTCGTCGAAAATTGATAACAATGCAATCTCCCTCAATGGTCTTTTCTGTCGGTCCAACCCAACCAACCCTACGTACCATTATAATGTCATTTATATTAAACCTCCAGAACCCTTTATGTTTAGCCAGCCAATCAATGCTTTTATTCCGTAGTTGGTCACAAGTCTCAGATTTGTTCCTCTCTAATGGGGGAACACCTGCGAGAATCAGGACATACGGGCAGGCTGCTGGCGGTAGACTTAAAACATCTTTGCTTGCCTCTGCGGAACAGCTAGCGTTGTAACTAACAGTATTGACGGCGGCTGTAGGGAGAACATGATCGGCAGTCTGGGTAGATGGATATAATGTAGTGGTAATGGCTAAATTTTTAGTTTTAACAGAGTCGCTGGGAGGTTTAAGAGGGATACAATCTTTGGCTTTACGGCAGATGTCACCAGAGACAACAGGGAATTATACTCCCATGTTGTACTTTAAGAGTTCCATCACTCAGGGTCTGTGAAATAAAAGTACAACCCTGTAGAGATGACTGCTTAGATACCTTACTAGGTGAATTTAATTTATTAGTTAGAGATTCTAAGCGGTCTAAATGCTTCCATAATGTAGCAAAATTCTTGTCTACAAGCTCTTTAACTCGCTTGTACATTGTGTCTATGATAATATCAAAGGCAGTATCCCCAAGTCTGAGATTAGAAAAAGGTGTCGGTGTTGATTCAGTTTGAGTATATACAGAGTATTTTAATGTCTCTAAGGTTGTTATATCAACAGAAGCGCTAACAGATACTAAGTCGACTGGACCTGTCGGACCCTGAATCCATGTAGTTAGCGCAGTGCGTTGGGGATTTGATTGTGGGGGTTGTTTCCGTTTCGGGCAGACCTGCTTAGCTGTTTTCCTTTTTCTTTTTGCCCCGGTAACTTCAGGGTTCGGGGAGACATTACAATTGCTGGTGCAAAAGTGTCCTTAGAGTAAGCCATGGATGCGGATTCCTCCATTGCCTCAATATGTCCGAAGTCCACAATTCCCTCAGCGCCCAGTTTGCTTTCTCGGGCAGACAAATGTAAATTATAATCAACTTGTGTAGTCAACATTGGTTGAGAGTCACTATTACCAATATTCTCAGTTTGAAAAGAAAAATGGGGTTTTGTTAAACCCAAGGACAGGCGCCTCTCAGCTCGATTTCGGTGCTAACAATGTTAACTGCTCTCTCCAGTATACTATCTATGGATGTAGTATTACGCAGTGCTGGGGTAATATTGCGTTTGCACATGGCGGTTTCTTCCCCAAACATGAAGACGATATAATTTACCACTCACTCACTCACCGCTGCAAAACACGTATGATGAGAGATGTCAGAGGGGTGGCCCGACCCGGCTTCTGACGGGGCCTGTGTCCCTGCGTTGCGGTGGGAGATGCGCTATGAGTACATTGGCCCCACCTCCCCCTCACTCGTGGCAGCTGCGGAGTACAGTGGTGCACTCTGGGGATTGCAGTCCACCCCAGAGTGTGAAGGCGTGGATGGCGGCGTTGCCCCTCAGACCCTCGTCCCACCAGGGCTAATCAGGAGTTGCTGTGTTGCGGTGGTGGCAGGGAGGCACCACAGACACCACCGGCAGGCAAGAGAAACCATAAAGGCGAAGACTCCCACCAAGCCTGAAGGGATTGGAAGTCCTGGAAATTGTAGAAACCTTCCTGAGGTAACACGCTGGTTCTGCGTGTTCTGTAGGTGATCCTACAGTCGTGAAAATACTGCCAGATTCTCTGACTCCAACCGGCTCCTTGGGGAGTTGAAAAGCAAGCCGTAGGCCGCAAAGGAAACAAAGTACAGGCTGCCAACTGCCCCAGGACAGCTCGCCAGAAGCGCTCTAGCCTGGTGTAAACACAAGGAGTTCCGGCATTCCAGGAATCCGTCTCGTGCACCACTGCGGAGGAAACATTTCCCGGAGCGGACCCAGAGGAAGAATGCTCGGAGCTTACTGCGACTCGTAACCGCGCTACAGCGTGGCAGACCCGGAAGTAGTTCCGTCGAGCGTTGCTGCTGCTGACACCGAATATGTGACGATTGTGAGACTTTTATTGATTTGATCAATTACTGCCGATTCTCGCGTTGCATCAAGGCCTTGGGTGGAATGACGCCCGTTCCTTCCGACGCCCGCCTCTCTGAGCGTTCCTCCGGAGCGCCGAGCTGAGTATTCTCTGTGGCCTGGTTCCGGGGGCAAGCAGTAACAATTCACAACAGCCCGTCCCCATGCGCTGGATGGTATTTGTATTTGTATTTGTAATTGAATTTATAGGGCGTGCAGCTACCCACAAGGGGTCTCCCGATGCATGATTATGCATCGCAGTTGTTATTGAGAGAAGGGCCAGGTTTTAAGGTCTTTGCGGAATTTTAACAGAGATGGTTCGAGTTTCAGTGTAGCCGGAAGAGAATTCCACAACCTGGGGGCAACGCAGGAGAAAGAGCATCCACCCATTCTCGTCAGTTTGAAGCGCGGAATCAGAAAGTTGCCATGAGCTGATGATCTAAGGAGGCGGGATGGAGAGTATTGTTGGACAAGGGCCTTGAGGTAACCTGGGGCCGACCCTTGCTTGATTTTATGCAGAAAACAGAGGGCCTTGAATTTGACACAGTTAGCGATACGGAGCCAGTGAATGTCTCTAAGAAAGGGGGAAATTGGAGATCTCCACGGGACCTTGCAGAGGAGGCGGGCGGCTGAATTCTGTACAAGCTGAAGTCTCCTCTGAAGCTCCAGGGTAACTCCTAGGTAAAGCACATTGCCGTAGTCCAGGCGAGAGGTGATTAAAGCCTGGACCACCGAGCGTCTTGTCCATACTGGGAGCATCCATAAAATTTTACGGAGCCACCCCAGGATGGAAAAACAAGTGGCTGCCACCTTAACCGATTTAATTGCTTTATTCGGGATAAAAAACTCATAAAAGCATGAAACATTTATAACATATTTACAATCTCTTATAAAATCTTTAAAATTATAAAACATCATGGCATCAATAATATTAAAATTCATCAATGAAAACTAAAGATCATGTCAAATGCAGTTATTTAGCCAGTATAAACACAAAGAGACTAGAATCTCATTGACTGGGGGAACAGGCAATGGACTAATATTCATTTCACCTAGCCTACTATTAGGGGAGAGATTTCCTTCTAATGGCCCAAGCCCAACCCAGAAATTTAGCAACTGCCACAGCAATGAATGTTGAAGGACTGTTGCGAATAATCCTAAGAGCCATGCCGCTCTCTCTCGTGCCTAGCTGTTTGCACATAGCCCTCAGCCAGACACGTCGGGGGACTGAATAAGCCCCACACACAAAGAGTAAGTGGGCAGTGGTCTCAGTGCTTTTTTTACAGACTGGGCAGGCTTGGGAACTACCCTCTGCCCATCTTCCAGTTAGTGATCTAATTGGGAGAGACCCCACTCTAAGCTGGAAATATAGCTTCCTATCCAGGGGTTTGGTTATAATATCCCAATAGGGCTCAAGGAAGAGGGAAGCTTTTACTTCAAGAAATAGTCCCTCCATGGTAGAAGAATCGGCGTCGTTCCAATCCCGATGTTCTACCATTTCCCAATACTTTGTTTTTATAACTGCTTTAGTCGGGAACAAGTCCTCCTCTGGATTCACCCATAGCTCATTCATGCCCAAAATCCCAAGCATTCTGCGCAAATCCCCCAACCAACCAATCTTATGGAACTTATCATGATTAATTAAATCCAGGAAGCCCCTTGTGTAGTGAGCGAGTTCAGGGGTGACGCAAATGCGCCGCCAGTATAAAATGGGTCTTAGTCTAGCCATATCTGAAATGGCTTTCCTGCCTAGCTCACAACGCAGAGGCCTCATGGGTGTACTTTTGGGAAGGCCGATGAGGTTTCGAAGAAATTTATTCTCGGCGAGCGTTAATGGTGCTAAATTGCCATTGCCCCAAAGCTCTGAGCCATAGAGCGCCGAGCTAATGGCTTTGGCCTCATATACTTGGAGTGCTGGCGCAATAGGTTTGGTCAAAGACCTTTTGTGTTCAGCACTTATAACACCAGTGTTTTGGCGAAATTTAAGAGCAGCCACTTCTGTGTATTTCCCCCACTTTGCGCCCTTGGCTATGTGGATGCCCAGATAAACAAAATCCGAAACCATTTCTAGCTTTTGGCCATCCATGAAAAAGTTCCCTCTAAAGCTGGAGTGGGGATTGAATGTCATGAACTTTGTTTTGGCTACATTTACTTCTAGGCCTCGATCAGTAGAAAAGCCCTCGAAGATATTCAGGGCTCGCTGCAGGCCGCTGGGAGTTTTGAATAGAATGAGCGTGTCGTCTGCAAATAATAGGATTGGCGTTTTCACTCCATCCAATGTTGGAGCATCTGCAGAAGCAGACAACATACGCTCCACTACTCCGTTAATATAAAGGGAGAAGAGCATCGGGGCCATGCCATTGCGCAGCCTTGGCGTACCCCCCGTTCTACCGGGAACTCATCAGATATTTTCCCATGTTTCCCCCACTGGATCCTTGCGGAGTTTGACTCGTGCAATCTCATCACTAGCGATAGTATTTCAAGTGGCATGCCCTTTTCAGCTAATACTTTCCATAACAGGGAGCGAGGGACTAGATCGAAAGCTGCACATAAATCTATGAAGGCAGCATAAAGACTGACCTTCGCCAGCTCTACTGTCTTCCAGTGCAGTAGCATAAACCGGAAGATCTGGTCTATTGTACTAGTCAATTTGCGAAAACCTGCCTGGAAGGGAGATAGAACATTATTTTCTTCCTCCCAGGCTATGATTTTTGCCAAGGTCATTTTACCTACGACCTTCTGAACTGTGTCTATAAGGCTGATGGGCCGATAATTCCCTGGTAGAGTTTTGTCCCCTTTTTTATATGTAGGAATTATTACCGCCCCCCAGCCAGGACTTTGGTACCGGAGCCCCTTGTGCTACTGCATTGGCCAAATTCAAAATATACTTGCCCCAGCATGATTTCTCATAGAGAAATACATCTGCAGGCACCCCGTCAGGGCCCGGGGCCTTGCCCCGAGTAACTGAATCCAAGGCCAATGCTACATCCACGTTGTTCAAAGGAGGAGCTTGGAATATAACATAGGGCACAGACTCCCCATTCCTGTCCTCCGGACGGCACCTATATAGGGGTTCCCCCGAAGGCAAACAAAGCCTAATCAGCTGCATGTCATTATTGCCTGTGGGGAGCTCTGCTATCTTACCGAAGAGAGCCTGCCGAGCCCAAATGGTTAGACCCCCTTTTGGTCTTCCCTTTGGCCCTTTGACGGCCGAAACAGAAAAATTAAGGAAGCCCAAGAGGAAAAGAGGCTCGCAGGCCCATGTCTCCTGGAAGATACAGACATCAAAGTCGTTTATAAACGACACCCACTCTGGAGAGTACATTCTAGGGCCCAAACCCGCGACATTCCACGAGACTATTCTGCCCCTAGACCTACTGGAATCACCCCCCAGTAGAGCGATGGCTGGCAGCTGGACCCCTGGGCCACTAATATTTCGCAGTTCACAACCTCCTGCTAGCTCATTAATGGCAATTCCTAATTCATTCCTCCCACCTGGGCTGGCCACAACATCTTCTGCCAGAGGAAAGTCTGCCAAGCCTGGATGTTCAGCCCCCTCCACCCTACTAAATATCTTGGGGAGGATCCTGCCCTTTGGCCCCTGTTGGACAGTTGACAACTCTCCTGGCCCACTATCACAGGAATCGCTCACTACATGCTGGAAACTAGTTTGGGTTAAAAGCGTAATGTGTGGTCTACCATTGGGTAAGGGTTCTGTGGTTATGAGAGGTACCTTTTGTGAGCCATCCACGGCAGTATTTATTGTACCCCCGAATTGCAGTCAATCTACTCCCTCCAAGCCTGATAGAACCCCTTATCGATTGTAAACATGAGGGTAGCGAACGACCTGCTGACGGGAAAAGTGCCTTGGATGGCCTACTTGGTATTGGAATGGTGCCCCAAAATGGTCTACCTGATTTAGAGATGGAGGCCCGGTGTGGCTGAGCTGGGATTGTAACAGGGGCATAACATTGATTGCAGGGGCCACTGAACCTCTTGGATAAAAATAAGTCAAATCCTGGGTGGAAATTACACTACTGCCGTTTTGGGGGAACCAGTTTGTGATGTGTCTAACAGCTCTATTATCACGAAAATTTATTATTACAATATCCCCTTTTATGTCCTTTTTTCTTTGGCCTAACCATGGGAGACGCCTGACATATAGGATTTCGCCGCTTATATTTGGCGGTAGAGGGCGATTCTGTCTAAGCCAAAATATGTCTTATTTTTCAATTGGCAGACAGCTTCTCGCCTACCCTCCTCTAGGGGTGGCACACCAGTAAGAACCACCACATACGGAACTGATTCCGGGGGCAGTTCTACTGAGTGCTTTTTTTGTGTAGTAGACCTCGCCGGCTTGTTCAAGCCGTTCAGTTTTGGGAGATTTGATGTTAAAACAGTTCTCGGAGGATTTGTAATTCCACCAACTTGAGCCCCCATGTTTTCCCTATTTGCATTTAGCCCTATAGATTTAGAGGGGGTTGCTTCGACAGTTTTGTCTTGACTACATTAGTTGCTGTTGGTTCCTTTTGAGGCACATAGTTGGGGCCCGAAGCGGAATCAGAAAGGACTGGAGATGGCATATTTAGATCCTTGGTTGCCCCTTTGATTGCCCAAATAGACTGTTCCAAACTATACAATTGTACAGCAATTCTTTTTATCCTCTCTACTAACGGAGATATAAGTGATCTAATTAGCTGTTCCATGCTGCCCATTAGGTCGGTAGTGGATGCATCTTTCAATGGTATGTGGAGGAGTTACTACTACGGGTATTGGTGGAACATTGAGAGAGGGGCTTTGCAGGATCCCAGAGTTAGAATGACTAAGCAACTTTTTTTCTGAGGACCATTCCCCCTCTTTCTCTTTTTCCCCGGTGGTGGGCCTTGGGCGCGAGGGGTTTTAAGATTTTTTTGGGTTTTTTGGACAGACTATAATGGTGGCAATGGAGTATCCATCGTAATCACATCCTGTGGAATCAAATTATTCGAGGAGGCAGAAACATTCATGATCAGTGCATCGGGTTCTACTAGGCTAGGGGATCTATCTCGTAGAAGTAAAGGGATACTGTCGCTTGGGGATAACCCACAATCCTCCCTTACACAATATGTGCTCAAGGCAGGCGAGATAGCTAACTGGATCGTGCCCAGAGACGAACGTTTGTTCTTCATAAATTCTATAGAGCGTCGTCTCTCGGCCCGTCGCTCTTCAAGTATGATTTCCCTGTCGATATCTGGGATAGCCCTGATGACAAAATTATCCAGTGTACCTTGATTGACTCCTCCAGCCATTGTAGGTTTACCTCTAACAAGAGACAACATCACAATAACAATAATGAAAACTAGTTCTAGTCGGGACTAAGGGGGCATAGTTCATGGGCCCTAGGACAATAACAATAGACTCTCCAATCGACCAATTAAGAATTTATAACACTCATTCACTCACCGCTGCAAAACACGAATGATGAGAGATGTCAGAGGGGTGGCCCGACCCGGCCTCTGACGGTGCCTGTGTCCCTGCGTCGCGGTGGGAGATGCGCTATGAGTACATTGGCCCCGCCTCCCCCTCACTCGTGGCAACTGCGGAGTACAGTGGTGCACTCTGGGGATTGTAGTCCACCCCAGAGTATGAAGGCGCGGATGGTGGCGTTGCCCCTCGGACCCTCGTCCCACCAGGGGTAATCAGGAGTTGCTGTGTTGCGGTGGCGGCAGGGAGGCACCACAGACACCACCGGCAGGCAAGAGAAACCATAAAGGCGAAGACTCCCACCAAGCCTGAAGGGATTGGAAGTCCTGGAAATTGTAGAAACCTTCCTGAGGTAACACTCTGGTTCTGCGTGTTCTGTAGGTGATCCTACAGTCGTGAAAATACTGCCAGATTCTCTGACTCCAACCGGCTCCTTGGGGAGTTGAAAAGCAAGCCGTAGACCGCAAAGGAAACAAAGTACAGGCTGCCAACTGCCCCAGGACAGCTCGCCAGAAACGCTCTAGCGCGGTGTAAACACAAGGAGTTCCGGCATTCCAGGAATCCGTCTCGTGCACCAGTGCGGAGGAAACATTTCCCGGAGCGGACCCAGAGGAAGACCCAGAGGAAGAATGCTCGGAGCTTACTGCGACTCGTAACCGCGCTACAGCGCGGCAGACCCGGAAGTAGTTCCGTCGAGCGTTGCTGCTGCTGACACCGAATATGTGACGATTGTGAGACTTTTATTGATTTGATCAATTACTGCCGATTCTCGCGTTGCATCAAGGCCTTGGGTGGAATGACGCCCGTTCCTTCCGACGCCCGCCTCTCTGAGCGTTCCTCCGGAGCGCCGAGCTGAGTATTCTCTGTGGCCTGGTTCCGGGGGCAAGCAGTAACAATTCACAACAGCCCGTCCCCATGCGCTGGATGGTATTTGCATTTGTATTTGTAATTGAATTTATAGGGCGTGCAGCTACCCACAAGGGGTCTCCCGGCGCCAGTAGAGTTAATGATTACGCATCGCAGTTGTTATTGAGAGAAGGGCCAGGTTTTAAGGTCTTTTTTAACAGAGATGGTTCGAGTTTCAGTGTAGCCGGAAGAGAATTCCACAACCTGGGGGCAACGCAGGAGAAATAGCATCCGCCCATTCTCGTCAGTTTGAAGCGCGGAATCAGAAAGTTGCCATGAGCTGATGATCTAAGGAGGCGGGATGGAGAGTATTGTTGGACAAGGGCCTTGAGGTAACCTGGGGCCGACCCTTGCTTGATTTTATGCAGAAAACAGAGGGCCTTGAGTTTGACACGGTTAGCGATACGGAGCCAGTGAAGGTCTCTAAGAAAGGGGGAAATTGGAGATCTCCACGGGACCTTGCAGAGGAGGCGGGTGGCTGAATTCTGTACAAGCTGAAGTCTCCTCTGAAGCTCCAGGGTAACTCCTAGGTAAAGCACATTGCCGTAGTCCAGGCGAGAGGTGATTAAAGCCTGGACCACCGAGCGTCTTGTCCATACTGGGAGCATCCATAACATTTTACGGAGCCACCCCAGGATGGAAAAGCAAGTGGCTGCCACCTTAACCACTTGATGTCGCATGGTGAGCGAATCGTCCAGGACAAAGCCAAGATTGCGAACCTGGGTCACTGGAAGGGGTGGTGGGCCCATTTCTGACGGCCAGTGTACAGGGCTCCAGAGGTGCTTTTGCTTCCCCAGAATGAGCACCTCCGTCTTATCTCCGTTCAGTTTCAGGAGGTTCGCCTGCATCCACTCTGCCACTCGGCTAAGTCCTAGTTTAAGAGCAGATGGAGCGTTTGCTGCAGCCGAGGAGAGGGAAAAAAGGATCTGAGTGTCATTCAGTGTATTAATCAATGAGATTTCTTTTACGATTATCCTCAGAGGAGTGTTCGCCACTCCCATATTCAGGGGTGCAACAGTGTGCCCTGCTACATAAATTGCCTCCAAGAATTAGAGATCTATTACCAGTTTTGAAGGAAACATGAAGGTCACCGACTTGCTCTACAATTATGAAATTGTAAGCAATAGTTGCAAAAGATGACAAGACAATCGCACAACTACAGTAAAATGCCATGCAGTAGTAATATGAATCAATAATTTGACCACCGGAGACCTGTGGCTTATTAGTCCAGTTTACATGTCTCAGACTATAGACATACACACAAAGGAGTGGCCACCAGCATATACCTTCATCACCTATGCATGCACTTCGGTCACAGGCAAATGTGAGAAAATTACCAGCTTTGATATTTCCACAGTGGAAACCGTTTTAACAAGGGTATGTACCTTTTCTTTATATTTGTAAATGGCTCTGAGACATTGAACGTCTGCTTAATGTTTTGTAAATTAAAATGTCCTACATGTTTCTCCTTCACACTTAAATGCCAGGATAGGTTTATTTGCTCCTTTCTTTCATTAGAATTTTAATTACATCATATAAGCCTTCTTTGTTTGAGCCTCTGTCGGAGGTCCTGGGCTTGAGAGGTGTCTCAGTACAGCGATGACATGGCACTGATGTTGAGTTTCATATTGCCCAAATAAGAGGTTTCTTCACTGTGTCTTTTGATGTTGAGCTGAGGATCCTGAAATTCTTTGTGGGCATCAGGATTGGTATATTTAGTTGTTTTACCATCCAGTGTCATAAGCATGACCTCTGGTTCTAAAAGGCCATGCTTTATATCCCATTATTTCATTCAGAGCTGTAGGCTATCAACTTTTCCGTTTGTCATGGGATTAGTTGTCTGGCATTTGTATGGGACAATCTTCGAAACGGAATAGACCACTACTTTTTTCACAGTCTAAAGAACTGCCACATGTTGGTGCTTTAACATGCAGGCAGTTATAGGTCAGTGAGTGTTGGTCAATAACTTGGATCTGAAATTCCAGTAGGTCTGAGAATTTCTGACTCGTAGTCATGGGATATAGGGTTGAGAAATGCCAATTCTAACATCTCCCTTCACCTTCTCTAGGAATACAAAATGACCAATATAGGCACTATGGGGCATATTCGCAAGGGCTGGCGATATAATTATCCCCGCTTTAGCGTCCGTTTTTGGGCGAAAAGCGGCGATAATTATATTGCAATATCATCAAGGACACGCTAGCGCGTGTTTCCTTGATGTAGAGCCTGTTTTTTCACAGCCTCACTAATGAGATGCAAAAGAGGCGTGGCTGTGAAACAACACATGTTAATATCGTGAAGGCAGCTTCGCGATATTAACAAGGAGGTGCAGCGATAAAAAAAATTGCGCTACCTCAGCCTTAACTCAGGAATTTAACACCTGTTAAATTCCTGACTAAGGCATACTTTTAATGGGATATGGATTATGCTGATAGGACCACAGGGTCCTATCAGCAATGTTATCGCTGTTTTCAATGGAACATCGCTGGAAAACCAGCGATGTTCCATTGAAAACACAGCTGTCGCTGAAATATTATCGCCATAGCGCTATGCGTTGTAAATATAGCGTTATCATGGCGATAATATTCAGCGATAGCTGGCGATAATTTTTCTATCGCTATGAACATCCAGCGATAATTATCGCTGGCCGTTGATAATATGCCCCCAAGTGTGTGATGTTTTAAGTCTGTTCCCTTATTTGTCTTGAACCATATCTCTACAATTTATCTTCAATTTTCTAAGCCACCTCTTCATTGAATTCAGGCCTAGGCGAAAGGAAACTAGATCTTGGTGCATAAACCTCACATCTGTTAACATTTTCATCATTAGTCGCTGTTGGAAATGGCCCTTTTTGCAGGGTTACCCCCAAACCTTTTGCTTCTTCCTCCTATTTTTTCCTGACCTGCTGATGTTGGTTTTAGGACTCTAGGCACTTTATCACTGCTGATCAGTGCTAAAGTGCATATGCTCTCTGTGTAAATTGTGTTATGGATTGGTGTTTCCATGATTAATTTATTTGATTTACTTGTCAGTCCCTGGTAAAGTGCACTGAGTGGGCCAGGGCCTGTAAATCAAATGCTACTAGTGGGCCTGCAGCTCTGATTGTGCCATCCACATGAGTAGCCCTGAAAAGGTAACTCAGACCTGCCACTGCAGAGTCTGCGTGCAGTCTGTAACTGCCATTTCAACTTGGCAAGTGCACCCACTTGCCAGGCCCTAACCTTTCCTTTTCTTACATGTGAGTTACCGCTAAGGTAGACCCAAGGTACCCCTGTGGGCAGGGTGCAGTGTATGTGAAAGATAAGACATGTCCTGATGTGTGTGGCATGTCCTGATAGTTAAATACTGCCAATTTCATTTTTCATTCTTGTAAGGCTATCTGCACTATAGGAAACCATGGGAGTTAATTTATAACATCTTATAAATATAACTTCCTATTGGGACCAGATAGGAAAATAAAGTTTAGTATGCCTGAACTCAGAATCTAAAGATGCATCTTTTAGTAAAGGTGAGTTTTACATTCTGTGTTTGAAAATACCACTTTTAGAAAGTAGGTATTATCGTGCTTAACCATCCTGTGTGCCTCTGCTAGGATGTAGATTGACTGTCTGGGTTTGGAGTGACAGCGGCTGGGGATGTGCAGTGGCTCCAGGTCTGGATGAGTCAGGGCTGGGCTGAATAGAGCAGTGGGAGGAGATTTAACTAGCACCTGAATAGGCCCGGTCTGCATTTAGAGTAGTGGGAGGAGATTCCTTTCACACCTGAATGGGCCTGATCTGCCAGAGAGAATGCTGTCTCTGCCTCCTGCTGGGCAGCTACACTAAGAGGACAGAACTGGCTCTGGCTGGGCACAGGGCACTGGGCACAGGGCTTCTCTGCCACCAGAGAACAAAGGAATTTTGGGTAAAAGTACTGGGGCCCATACACCAGAATTTAGAACTCTTTTGGAGCAAGAAGACTGTCAAGAAGAAGAGCTGGAGAAGCGGTGAGGAGGAACTACCACTTTGCTGTGTGCTTTGCTGTGTTGGCCTGCGGTGGCTGCTTCTGTCTTGGGCAGTAAAAGGACTGGACTGAACTTTCTGCAATCTACTTTTCTGAGTTTCTCCAAGGGCTTGAGGTAGAGCTTGCCCCCTGTTCAAGAAGTCTTGGGAACAGCAACGACTCCAAGTTCTTCTATGCTCAGCACTGGGGACTGTGTGTTTTGTGCTGCAACAGAAGAAAAAGCAACCCTACGCCATCTATGACACCGCTGCCGACTCTGTCCTGAAGGTACAGCAGAGGGCACCGCCGCAACGGCGCACTGCAACCCTGGTCTCACCGATGATGCCAGCTGACGCCACCACCGAGCTGCTGCTTTCACTGCGACCTGTGGGCACTGCACTCCTCACCGCCTCGCTTCACCTCATCGCCTTGGTATCCCCGACTATGCTGCTTCACGCCGACATTGATGCTGCTGCTTGCACTGTGGTTCGAGGGCACCGCTCGTAAAGTTACACAACGCACACCGTCCTCATCCCGCACCACAGCCTTGGCCTACCAACGCCGGCACCATCAACCCGAGCTCGCCAGCCGACGACAACGCTTCAGCAATGACAACGCTGCTGCTTGCACTGTGACCTGCCAGCACCGCGACGAGCACCGCATCACTTTGCACTGTGACCCTGGTATCACCGACGATGCCATCTGATGCTGCCACTGAGCCACTGCTACACTACGACCTGAGGGCATCGCATGCTGCACTGCTGCGCGTCGCACCGCAGCACCCGATGACTGCTGACGCCAGCGCTCCTGACTT
The DNA here is from genome assembly GCF_964204655.1 of Triturus cristatus. Classification (NCBI taxonomy): domain Eukaryota; kingdom Metazoa; phylum Chordata; class Amphibia; order Caudata; family Salamandridae; genus Triturus; species Triturus cristatus. Next base: position 911,506,899 of record NC_140588.1, read on the forward strand.
CAACCGCGAAGAGTTCGATCTGCAACGCGCATGACTTCAAGGGCCCGACGACTCCTGCACCGACCTCTGGAACCGATGCCTGCAGACACCGTGCTTTTGGAGCTCAACGAGAGGTCACCGAACCCCTGCATTTCTAAAGGTATTGTTTTTCGGGTCTTCCTGACACCGTAGCTGGCCCGCAACGCCACGGTCAGCCAGAACTCTTCAGAATGTGTTGTTCATGACGCCGTGATAGCCCCAGACGGAGCTATCGAATTCAAATAACTTTATTTCAAGTTTATTTTGATAACTGAAGATTTCTAAGTACTGTATTGTGGATTTTTTTTAATCATTTTCGGTATTTCCTTAAGTATATACAAATATTGGCTATTTTTCTAAACTGGTGTGGTGTCCTTTTGTAGTGCTTACACTGTATTACTGTAGGTTATGTGCAAATGCTTTACACACTGCCTCTAAGATAAGCCTGACTGCTCGTGCCAAGCTACCAAGGGGGTGAGCAGGGGTTATTTTAGGAATGTAACTCCCTTATCCTGACTGGGAAGAAGGGTCCCTACTTGGACATAGGTACTCTACCTCTGCCAACTAGAGACCCCCTTTGTAACAGTGACTTTATAATGCCAATATCTGTTTTAATCAATGAGATTTCCTTCAAGATTATGCTAAGTGGAGTGTCCGCCACTCCCGTATTCAGGGGTGCAGCAGTGTGCCCCGCTACATAAATTGCCTCCAAGAATTAGAGATGTATTACCAGTTTTGAAGGAAACATGAAGGTCACCGACTTGCTCTACAAGGATGAATTTGTAAGGTAGAGTGGCAGAAGATGACAAGACAATCGCACAACTACAGAGCCACACAGTAGGAATAAGAATCAATAATTTGACCACAAGAGATCTGTGGCTTATAAGTCCAGTTTACATGTTTCAGACTATACACATACACAAAAAGGAGTGGCCATCAGCACATACCACTATGCATGCACATCGGTCACTGGCAAATGTGAGAAAATTAGCAGCTAAACCAATAATACAGGGTTGTACACACCAGTCTTACTAACAAGTCACAGCTACAAGGGACTGATGTTGACACTAAATACTTCCCATGAGGGCATAAGGCATTATAAGAAGAACCACTGGGCCCTGTTCAAATGTAGTACCTCAGCTGGTGCCTCAATAGAGCAGCAAACCCTTTTGTGATACACATTCTGAGGTAATGTTATTTGCAAATGCATAGCAGGATGGGGTAGACTAAGAAGCAAAAGGGAATCAGGCGAGCATGGGCTTGTGATACAGCCAGGACTTGTGACCAGCAACAGGGTCCAATCTTCTCCCGCCACTCACCTCTCTGCTGAGGAATGGCTCTTCGGGATCCTAGCCAGTCCAGGTTACAAACAAACACTGCCTGCTGCAGTGGATGGTCTGCTCTTTGAGCAAATGGTCAGGTCTGCACTGTTCATCATGTGTGCAGCCTGTCCAGCTACCAGCCTTTGTTGGGGTAAGGAGAAACATGCTGAGCTTCAGAATGAGGGACTTTGTTTCCCTGCATGCTCAACAGAAACCTCCCTATGCACAGCATGCATGTGATAGTGATAGTTACAAGTGGGTCGGTAACAGGCTCCTTACTGAAGAATTCTTTAGGATGCAGATATCTTAAGTGTGGCTAAGTTGGGCTACCAAGGGACATTTCAGTGAGGGGAAGCCAAATGGACTCCCACTTTGGGGGTATATTTTCAATATTTACATAGTGTGTCCACACCTCTACCACTCTGAAAGACATGGTTCAATGGGCCACGCAAACATGTTTTTTCAAGAAGTGCCTCCAGGCAAGCATACGCAGAGCCTGGTTAATATGTGATTTACCAGGTGAATGTATGGCTTGATGGCTTGTGTGAGCGAGTACCACACCTGACGGTGTTTGTTATATAACGTGAAGCCACTTCTAAAACTTCCTAGTGGGCCTAATCTATATGTTTTCCACTTGCGAGAGTTAGATCTTGTCCTACATTGTTACTAGAAGTGGCAAAGTAGAACAGTTTTTTTCTTGTTACCTTTGCATATTTCCTACCACAAGTACGAAAAAAATGCAAACACGAAATGTTATGTGATTTGGGTTCTTTTGTGATCAGTTGGTCTTTTTTAATGCATTATTATTATTGCCAACTTTGCATTTACATGTCTATACAAGTGTAATCTAGCCTTGCTATCCCCCATGAGCGCTGAGTCGCCTATTCAGGAAATGTATGTGGTATGCACCCAAGTACAAAATGGTCAAGAATTGGTGGTGTCATGTGATACTAATGTGCAATACATTTCTTTCATCTTTGGAATGGAGTTTAGTCTCGGAAGTTACTTGGCCAGGCCTTCCATCCTTCCTATTTCCTTGCTTTGCATTTTTGTCACCTGTTTGCTGATAGATTTCCTTTCATTTTTACTTTTAATTTTGTGTTTTTTAAAACAAATTCCTTATTTTTTTGCTAGGAACACTGCAGACCAGGCCACGCCTGGTGCAGCCACAGCAGTCACTGACATTTTGCAAGAGGGAGGGGGTGGCAAACACCTCCTCTATGTGCTAGCAACTAGTGCCAGCCTTAGGAAGTGCTGCCCTCTCTCGGAGAAATTAGTCCACTGGGGGCCTTTGGATAGGGGCCTACTCACCATCATGGTGATTACGTGCTCCCAAAGGGCTGACTTTATCTGCCAGGATGTGGACCTTCTGGATGTCTTTGGGCTGGATTTGTCAGCACCAAGGCATGGTTGTAAATAATGTTGCAGATTTCTCAGTTATTATTATTGTTCATTAATTCAATTAGTAAACCTGCTATGTTCTTCACAACTTTGCATACATTTTAAACTTTTGCCAGGCTTCCAGTTGCACAGTGGGCATAGTTTCAAAGATGAAAATACAATAAAAAGGGTCTTCTTCAATTATATCCATGTTCCTTATGCTGTTCAGGGCTACACTTAAGCTCCTCTGTGTGCCCTGACAAGCCATTGAATTCCTCCCCCCATGATGCTGAATTCCTAGTGCAAGACTTCTACCTGCAGGTAAGGAATAGAAAGGATGTCATAGACTTGGCAGGGCAAGTGAGTTTCATCGCTGCTAATCAATTTATGCATTTTTACGTGACTTAATTACTTTATGAATTTTAAAATAGGTCCTACTCTGCCATTTGGAACCTTTAAAAATGATTCACCCGACCACCCCCAAGGCAGCTCTCATGGCAATTCTAAATGCAAAGAACACGTTTAACATTTCATTCAGTTTTTCCCCATGTTCAGTTCTTATTTACCTGCACTCAGCAATACATCTTTCGCCTGTACAGTCCCCATGCCACAAGGCCAGCCCTAAAGCCTATTATGGAGAAGCACAGAATATCCTCTGTTTATTTGTGTAGGACTACTTTCTCTCTGAGACTGTCTGCAAATCCTTAACCAAATGCGACTCCACGGACCCCATGTCAGTCTGTGGATCATGTACATCCCACATGTATTCTTATATTGTAAATAAATCTACACAATGGGCCAGTATTCATCTAGGACTTCTGTTAGCAACATTCAAGAATGTACTGCTAGCACGGAAATCTCGTAGTAATCCCTATGGAAAGTTTAGTAAATGTGGCACAATTACCTTTAATTGACATTACCCTTTTTCCAGGCCAATATCTATTCTCGAGGCAATGAATCTTCACCACTGAATTTTTATCAAAGGCTCTTTCCTAAACACATGCAAGTATTTAAATGCAAATAAATATTTTAGTCAATAATGAGTTTGTGAATAGTTTTACAGGGTTTTATTCTCTAATTAAAGAATATGATTCTCTGATTCTTTATTCAGTAGCCAAATATCAATCAGGTTACAGAATTTATAACAGAAGAATGAAGTTTGTGCAGAGCATATTATAATGTGCATACAATGTGTTCCATAAAGGAAACAGTCCTTTTAAAGAAAAGAGGCGTAAATGATGTCAGTCAGAATCAATGAAGAGTTTAAAAATAAACGCAAGAGTGAGATTAGCATGAAGCTAAATCAATAGCTAATAAATGCAGAATCTCCCATTAAGAGAGAAATAAATTATAGAGCAAATAATCTTTGGCAAAGCCAGTCAGTCAAAGCATACATTTTGGATATAAAGTAAAAGTCAAATGGGACATAGCCTTCACCTAATCAGCCCTCATCTGAATCTGTTCTGCTCTCCATCAAAGTCTGCCCTCGCCTCCTTTGCATCTGTTCTCTGTGAGTCACCTCTGCTCTGCTCCCTTCAGTTCTGCATCTAAGTCTCAGAGGGCCAGATGTATGATGTGATTTTGCATGCACAAACTGGTTTGCGAACCCATTTGCGCATGCAAAATCACTGTTGCCAATGTAAAATTCCTGAATAGTGAGTCGCAATTTAACTGTGACTCGCTGTTTAGGAATTGGAGTTGCACTTAGGAAGGGGCATTCCCTTCCTAATTGCGTCCGCAATGCTATGTGTGCATGTTTTGTGACCGCTATTGCAGTCGCACACACACTCGCAAATTACCACCCTCTTCAAGAGGGTGGTAATGCAGTCGCAATTTGGAAGGGGACCTCTTCCACTTTGTGACTGTCTCTAAAAATATTTTTAAGGGCAGGCAGTGGTCCTATGGACCACTGCCTGCCCTTAAAGAATGAAATTAAACCGTTTAATCTTTTTTCTTTAAATGCATCCCGTTTTCCTTTAAGGAAAATAGGCCTCCTTAAAAAAAAAAAGAAAGCTACTTTATTAATAAGCAGTCCCAGACATGGGGATCTGCTGAGCCCAGCAGGCCTCCATCCCTGGGAGGGCTGGCATTCCCAATGGTCTCGCAAATTGCGAGGGGCTCATTAATATTAATGAGCCTCGCAATTTGCGACCCCATTGGGAATCTCAAAACAGTGTAACAACACTGTTGTACATTTCATTTTGCGCCTCGCAATTTGCAACTCGTAATGAGTCGCAAAATGCGAGGTGCTAAATGAAAGTGTCGTACATCTGGCCCCAAGTCTTCTTCTCTAAAGGAATCTCTCTCTCCTCTCTCTCTGCAGATCTCCAGCTCTAAGTCTGAAGCTCATAAGCTAGGAATGTATTTTTGAATCTGTACAAATGTTGCTAAAAGTATGTTGCATGTTCTACGTCTCTGCCAATGAAATCCATCTTTCTCCAGAAGCACATTTCCACCTCCTCCTGCTGTCTACACATCATACATCAGGCCCTGTTCTCACGGCACATTTGAATCTTATTTAAAATGAATTCATCTCCTAATCTTCTGTTAAAGAAATGTTTAGTTTACCAAAACACATTGCATTAGCTGCAAAGGAATATATTTAAGCAGGAATTATTCAAACTACATATGGGACTACATTTTGATATGCGCGTGCTTTTCTGTTCTCTCTAAGGCAAAGAAATAAATGGGGCTTTGGTTTAAAACATTTTACCAGCATCTAAATATGTTAAGTCTCTGAGGTTACTTGCTGTAAATTATACCAGGTGTCTCTATTTCTCATGAAAGGCACATTCATCTTTTATCTGGATGGTCAAGTTGGAGCTCTATGAGCAAGCTAAACCATTAGCTGTTTTCTGTTTTCCACACTTTAAAAAGCTGTGTCAATTCAATACAAACTATATGCTACTGCTGTACACATGTTTAAACATTTTTGTAAGTTAAAACCACATCCTATAATGTGGACAAAATCAAAAATGGTCACATTAAGGACAAACTATAAATTAATTGTGCAAAGTGAAAGTTTCTGGTTAAAGGTTTGTGAATATTAAAGCCTCATGTTTTCATTTGCAGCACCAAATGTCTGCGTGTCATGTTTGAAAATGCATTTTTATGTTTGAAGCTCAAGGCAGATTTGTCATTAGTAGGGCTTACTTCTATAGGACATTTTCATGCTTACTCAGTCCCTCCCTTTGATGAATTCTAAAATCATAACACCTCTAATGATTTGTAAACCATCACACCAACTTTATTCCACATGTGAAATCATTCAAAGAGCACTCTTATCATTAGTTGAATCAAATATATAAATATTTTTCTGTATCTAAACTATTGCTTCTCATTCGTGGTGTGTGTAGATGTGGTAATTCCATTAGCAGAGCTGATTTCTATTGGGTTTGTAAAAGGACCCTGCTACAACTAGTATGATCAGTATCAATGTTATTACAAAAATTGAGCACAACATAATTTGACATCTATTTCTAAGGCAACACAAGTTTATCTGTAATCAGATCATATATAGTCAAACTCAAAGGTTCAGTGCAGAGTTCCCTAAGTAGCTTCTTAGAACAGTTAGTTTTCCCCAGTTTAAATGTCTAAATAGTCAATCCATAAACCCACACCGTGTTCTTCTCAAAATGTTATCCCTATCTCTTCTTGTAGCTTTTTCTCAGGCCTAGGTTGATCTTCTGTAAAATAAGTAAGTAAAATAATAAATGTCATTGATCAATTATTATTTTCTTTTCAGCTCCAGATAGTTCTCAGGCATTCTTTCAGCTTTTCTCAGTCCTTTTCATCTCAAGCTTGAAATCAGAGTGGCTCCTACAGTTCAAATCCTGCATCACACAATTCATCCAATGTGATGTTCAGTACTTTGTCCGTGCAATAAGACCACTGAGGTGCTGAATGCCTCTGACAGGGCACCCTCAATCTTTTGTACTTTTTCAACCCAAGCCTTCCACTTTCATCTTCACTTTGTTCCTATTCAGACGTTTCAGCTATGGGTGCAAGTACTTTTTCAGGGGACAACGGCAGACTTCTCCTCGAGCACCTCTTTGGCCAGCTTTCTTTCATCTCCACTCATGGGCCCACTGCACTAGTTCCTTCATCAGAGGTAGGACCTGGCTAATTCACCACTTCAACACCAGTTTCATCTGAGTCAATTTCTACTTCTCGCTTTTCTGGTACCACCTCGGTTTGCTCTGGTGCTCTTTCAGACTCAGTATGTTCCCTTACAGCTTGACTGACCCCCTCCTGTGGCCTTTTGAACCCTGCTGGTATCTCTTGTGGAAGAGGAGCTGTTTTATCAAGGGGACATGAGACCCTATGGGTATGGGAGGCATGGACCCAGTTTGGCACTTCAGTACCATTAACAGAAGTACTCGTGACCAGAATATTATGGAAGGAGTCTTTCTATCTTGGTTTCAATCAAGTCTGCAAAACTTGCTTCTGGATCATAACACCATCTATCAGATCAAGGTTGTGGCACCATTCACTATGCAGATCTTGTGTAGCAGCTGCAACCTGGTGAGAAACTGTGTGCACCACATTTGCCAATCCTTCGCAGCAATTGCTCTTCTTTTCATCTGTGATTTGCACAAGTGTTTTAACAGGTACAGACAGCATCAAGCCACTTCTGTGATGTTGAGACACAGACATTTGCAAAGCGAGACTCTTTGGTGTCTTTGTGTTGTTCGATTATACTTGAAACTTCAGGTTGATAGCTACAGTGCAATCCTTGTTCACTCTGTAGTTCTGCACACATCACACTCGGAACCTGATTTGGTACAAACTCTTCCACATGGATACCAAATACTCCACCATGACCGCAAAACAGGAATCGGTGGAGGACTAGCAGTGATTCACAAGATAGGCTATGAAATCACCAGCACCCCCGTTTGTGTTCCAGATAGTGAATGTCTTCCCTTCACTATAAAATTCAGCCCCACCAATACGTTCTCAGGTTTGCTTATATACCGCCCTCCCGGGACGCAAGGACAATTTCTTTCTAACCTTGCCCCAACGGCTGCAAACCTCGCACTCAGCTCCGCTAACTTCACGCTCCTGGGTGACCTTAATACTCACCTTGATGACCCTAACGACTCAAACGCTAGAGAACTATCCTCCAGTCTAGGTGCCCTCGAACTACAGCAACTAGTCCTCGGGCTCACCCACCTAAAGGGCCATCTTTTGGACCCCATATTCAGCAACTGCCCGAACCTACAAGTTGGAAACCCTTCCCCCCTTCCCTGGACTGATCACTTCCCCATCCCTTTCACATGGACTCTCCCCAACCACCCCTTACCTAAACCCATGACTGCCCAAAAGTCACGTAACTGGTCCAAACTTCCCCAGCCGGTATGGCTTGGAGAACCTTAATCTAACCCTACCCACTAAAACCTCCAACCCCATAGAGGGCAACGAGAACTACAACAGCTGGATTACCAATTCTCTAGATCTGGTACTTCCATTTAAACGCACCCACCCCAAGCGGGGGAACCCAACCGCCCCTTGGTACACTGCTGACCTCCGAGACGCCAAACGCAACTGTAAAAGAATTGAGAGAAAATGGCGTCTCAACTACTTACCCACATACAAAACAGCTTACAAAGCAGCTATCAAAAGCTACAAATCTAGTATTAAATTAGCGCAGGCAAAATACATTGAGGAAAAAATTGACAAGGCAGCCTCTAAACCCAAAGAGATCTATCGGATAGCAAAATCCCTCCTTCAACTACCCGAGACACCAAAGGAGCACAGCAACACCCAGGCCCACTGTAACGAGCTAGCGGACTTCTTTCACAGAAAAATAGAAATCATTAATTCTTCTTTCTCACAAAATATCCCTCTGCCCAGCTGCCCTGTAGACTCAGGTTCTGTGGCAGCACCACCCGTCTCCCTCACATATATCCCGCCCTTAGATCTTAGCCATGTAGAAAGTATTATGCAACAGGTCAAATCAGGATCACCCACTGACCCGGCCCCTCCGCGAGTTCTCACCCGATCACCAGTCAGATCTCACCCACCATTCGGGACCTGCTCAACTCCTCTCTCCACACTGGCATCGTCCCGCCTTTATGGAAGAGAGCAATGGTCAAGGCTTTATTAAAAAAACCTAGCCTTGATCAAAACAATCCCTCCAACTATAGACCTATTTCTCTGCTACCCTGGCTCAGCAAACTACTAGAGAAATATGTCAACTCAGTCTTGACACACTTCTTGGAATCAAACGACATACTTGATTCCTCGAAGACGGGCTTTCGGCCCCTTCACGGATCCGAAACAGCTTTGGTCGCAGTGACGGAGGAGGCAAGAAGGATCTTAGACACCGGTGGGTCTTCGGCCATCGTTCTACTCGACCTTAGTGCCGCCTTCGACACTGTAAACCACAACATTCTTCTCCATCGTCTCAGTAGGATAGGAATCTCGGGAGCGGCGCTCACCTGGCTGAGATCTTTTCTCACAGATCGATCTTTTCAGGTATTTGAGAAAGACTTCACTTCCTCCAGTAGACCCCTGAACTGTGGGGTGCCCCAGGGCTCTTCCCTGAGCCCCACCCTTTTTAATGTTTACCTTAGTCCTTTGGCCGATGTCGTCCGTCCCTTTGGAGTGAAAATTGTCACTTATGCGGACGACACACAGCTGGTGGTGGCATTGGACCCCCTCTCAATTCTCACCACAGCCTACACAAATGTCTGACGTATCTCAGCTCACTGTAATCAGGCATTTGAAAGATGTTCGTTTGCATTCTATTGAAGACACCTTCTGATCTCCCTATGTGGCTCAGTGTAACGTGTGTTCTTTTCCCTGCATTCATTTGTTGACATGTCACATCTTGATGACATTTTTGTTTTTCTCAAAAACTACTGTGATCCAACCTTGTTGTTCTGCCTCTGAAACATTTTCTTGTACCCCTTTTAACTCTTCACAAGTGTAAGTTATTGACATCAACATTGAATAGACAGTGTCCTTCTCAGATTCACATGTGAAATTTTCTTTAAATGTGTAGGCTAGCAGGACACAATATTGTGCAACTGAATTAGCATCTCTCTTTCCCATGACAATAGTGACTCGCATTGAGCAGATGACTGCATGCTATGGTAAGGGTAATCAGTTTTGTAACGTGCTGAGGTAACTTCTTGAAGCCTTGAAGCTTCAATAACATAATTTATAGTGCACAGGGCATATGCTGCTCCTAATATGCCATTGTTACCTCTTAAACATGGACCATCTACAAAATGGACATAGTCAGGCTTAATCAGGGGTTCATCATAAATGTCTAACCTTGGTTTCATGCATAGATCCATGACACCTAGACATTCACATTCAACTCCATCACAAACATTTTCAATTAATGGCAGTATACTGAATACATTTGAAATTAGACATCTTTTGATCACAAAATACTTCAGTGGCAATTCCACAAAGTAAGGGACCATTTCAGTTACTGGAGATTCCATCATTATGTTCTCACTCTTTTTGTAACTGACATCAACCGCAGCTACTAATTTAAGGCAGCTGGGTATTTTATGCGATGATAGGGTGAATGGATGTTGGGAAATGCACCACAGACATTTGAATGTCTTCATGTTTTTGAACAGGCACTGAAGAGAGTGCAGCCCTCCCTCTCACTGCAAATTAGTTTATATTCTTTTAAATAAATTGGCATCCCTAGTGCTTGGGCACAACACACTTTCACTTTCTCTTTCAACTCTAGGAACGCTTTTGTGCAATTGTTGTCCCATGGTAGCGGATCAGACACATCCTTGTGCATCAGTCTTAGTAAAGGCTCAGCCACTAGGGAAAGATTTGGTATCCACTGTCTACAGTAGCCAACCATTCCCAAAAGCATCCTGACTTCTCTCTGAGTTCAAGGTGGATTCATCTAGTGAATTGCTTCCACTCTCTCTGTTGACACCTATCTAGCTCCTTTTTCAATTATGTGTCCCAGATTTTGATCTTCTTTTTGACAGTACTCCTGACTATCCCCATGTAATCGTACTGTGATACCAGCCTGACAATAATCAATAACAGTAAGCCATTTTTCAGTACACAGGATTTGAAAATGTATGTTGGCTGGATTCGGTGCCATGGGTCACCATGGAGGAATTATGCTAAAGTTCTGCACTAATCTGTACTTCTCATTATGTTTCTGTATTCTTCCTATCAGGTTTACAGGGCTTGAGTCACAAACAACAAATTGGTAACTTTCCTCAAATTAACCTATTTTTACTGCAACCTTCTCTAAAACTGGATTTGTAATCTGTTTGTTTAAAACTCCTACAACTTGGATCTCCTTTTCTAAGTGAGTTAGGTCTGGTTCTTAAGAGTTCTCACAATGGATCTGGTACCATCAGAAATGTCGGGCTAAAACTGTTATTTTCAAATACAGCAAACTGTTGAAACAGGTTTTGATTTTGGTTCTGATAAGAATTCAAATTTACTTTGGAAAACTGATTTAAATCAGATTTAAGGTTTCCCATTTTTGTGGGACCATCTGGGCTTGAAGAACTTGTATCATTAGGACCTGTTTATGAATTGACATTGCATTTGCTGAACTTTCACATTTTGTATCTGCATTCCTCCCTGTATTTGCACATTTCCATTTACTGCATCAGGTTTAAGTCTACACTTCCTCTTCTAATGCTCAAATCTGTTACAAAGATGGCAAAAGGTCATTTTCTTCAGCATCGAGAACATCCATAGCTGAATATGGACCAACCAAAACCCCCCTACCTCTATCCTGTGAAATACCAAATCTTCCTTGAGCACCTTGTACTCCTACTTGTGGAACGACACCTTGGATTCCACCTTCATTCACTGCAAACAACCTATTCTGAAATCCTGTCTAATCAACCTCCCTCTGAAACATCATACGTTTCTCCTTAGACTCTTTTCCCTTCATTAATCATTATCCCATCTATCAGCTTTCTCTGCCAACAAATCACACTTTGCTGTATATGCACACTGATCTGACCAGAGATCATTAATCCAATAACAAATTGAGACACAAAGAATATCATGTCATTTGCATCAAGACATTCTCCCCCGCTGTGTTGTTGAAAGGTGGGTCCCTGCTAGTCAGGGCCCCAGCCTCTCTGCTCTCTCTAAACAACTTGGAGTGCATATTAGATGCACTAGTGATTGGATACTGTGGTACCTTATGAGCCCCTAGTATATGGTACCTTAGGTACCAAGGGCATAGATACTTCACAGGCCTACCAGGGGCTGAAGCATGTATTATGCCACCCCTGGGAAGCAGATTAAATCTGACACCACAGGCCTGCTACAGCAGCCTGGGTGAGGTAGTGTTAGCACTCCTCACTGAGGTATAGGTTCCCTATATCTCACCTTACACACATATATAAACCTATCAGTCACCCCAAGGCAGGCCCTAACAATCCTGAGGGCAGGGTGCTTGGTTTCCATGTGAGGGGGTGCCTCTGCCTGAGCAGGGCCCCTCTGCAGCTCTCAGAGTCCATTCTCTGTGGCTGCTTGTGGATGCGGTTAAACCATATACTCTTAAGTGCAATATAACCTAGCAGTAAATGCTAACTTTGGGATGGCTGCATCAAAACATGTCGTGTTTGGTGTCAAACGCTTTGGAATGATACCCCCACACCAGTAACTGGTGTGGGAGTATGATACCACCCTTCTAGAGGGATAGACATGTACCCACTGTGGAAACACAGTGGAATCCTGAAGAGCCCTGGCATCACAAAATGGATGCCACCAGCACAGACACTGGGCTGCCCTCCTGCTGCTGACCGAAACTCGCAGTGGAGGAGGCCCAACAATAGGCATCCTGTCACGGGGAGGTGTAACCACCTTCCAGACAGGGTTTAGTGTATTGGGGCTGGGTGGGTGCACTCCTAGAGTGCTTTGAAGTCCTGCACTGGGGGAGCAGTAGGCTCCTCTGTGCATATGCCAGCTCAAACCAGTTCAGGGGCTACCAGCCCCTGCCTTGGCGTGAGACTGGACAAAGGGAAGTGGGTGTAGCCACCCACTCCCCTGACCCTCCTAATAGTAGTGGTCATAGAGCTAGTCCCTCCCTTCCTTGTAGTATAAGTTAGGGAACCCTTGCCATTGCAAACTAGATATCCCTGGACGACACTCTGAAGAAGAATCCTGGACCTTCGATGTTCCACTACCTTTGGAAGACTGAAGAATCTCCCTTGGAGTCAAGGAGTGACTCCCCTGCTTGGCAGGCACCAAAACTTTGCATCAACAGTCGCAAACTTTCCCGCTCCTGCCGGGGTCCGAAGTCCCTGCAGCCCCACAAGTAGATTTCCTGACTTCTCTACGGCCATCGTGAGTCCCCAGTGAAGCTGAGGCAAGTGGACCCCATGAGTGACGAGGAACAGCAATACACGGGTACCATGTACTATTGTCAAGTGCAACCCCTTCATGACGTTCTACGAACTTGTGCTTTAGGCCACATGTTTTCCAAGCCTCCAGCAGAATTTCCTCCGAAGATCAGAGGCCTATCTTGTCCCGAGTGACCGTGGGCTCCTGGTGAGGTAATCCTCCTGAGGCGTCTTTCCAATCCCTTGCCGGTTGGCTTGTGGGTCCCCAGAAGACTTTTCTACAGAACCAAAGGGCTCCCCTGGTTGCTTCAGGCCTGCCCTGACTTACCCTCACTGGGTGAGTCCCTCAGACCTTGCTGGTCTGCACCGCTGACTTTCTTCACTTTCCACAAGACTTGCTGTTGCCAAGGTTTGTTGGCTTCAATCCAGTTGCAGACACCTTGGTAAGCTGCAGACTTTGTGGGACACACCGAATCCAGCTCCTGCTCATCATCAACACCTCCTGGACCTCGTGACTGAAGAGTCAAGACACCTGTGATCACCTGAAATCACCCGACTACTGTGGACATCCAGCTTCCTGGCCCCGGGTCACTGGCAAGTGACTTTGAACACTGTCTCCTCTGCTTTCAGGTCTCCTTTCTTCTGAATCCAGCCTTGGATTCCACCGGACACTTCTCCTGTCTTCACAAGCAGCAAGTCTTCTTTGGCTCCCATTGAAAACGACGCCGCGACCCGACACCAAAAGACACCTATGCGCCCGGCTTCCCTGGGTGAGGTAACTCCAGCACTAGGGTGCTCCTGGGGGTGTTGGCTTTAGAACTACTTACCCTGTAAGTGACTTGCTTGTAGACTCTCCCGAAGTATCCTAAAACTTTAAAATTCCAACAGCGACTTGCTCCATTGAAGTCAATTGGGATCCGCGGCTGTGTTCTCACACTGCATGCGTCTCCCGTGGGTCCTTTACTGACCTGCCTTGGGTGGATTAGTGAGGCCCCAGTGCTTCTACAGGTCCTAGGCCCTGTCCCCTCGCAAGTCAATATTCTTATACCTCTTTTTTAGTATATGGTCTGGTACGCCCCTAGGGCCCCAGCCATATAAGTGCTTACTTTGTTGTGAAACGTTGATTTGTGCATATGTTGAATTGTACTGGTGCAAGGTGTCCACTTTAACTAGTGACCAGCATAAACCAGGCCAACTTCTCACAGTAGTTACTACACATATTGTAATTTCCTTACTCAGGTAGATTAATACTTTTTTCTAATATTGGTTCAAATTTTCAAGATCGAACCCATCCCTTATAATTTCTTCAAGTTAAATTTTGAACTTTGGAACATTAAGTGGTTTCTCTTTTTTGGGTTATGGGTCAACTTGTTATACCGTGCTCTCTATCTTTTGGTCCCAGCTGCTTCCTCAAACAATGATCAAAAATCCCATCAGCAAATATTTCTGTATCTCCCTGGGCTATCGGTCTTCTAAAGACAATTCTTCCCCATCTTTTAAAGCTTGAACTGTCTGGGGCAGTTTCCATTCAATAATCTGTGAATTCTCAGATATTGGGATAAACCCTGATGTAATTACTCCTTCTACAAATCTTTGAACGTCTTCAGTTAGGACCATAATAGTTAGGACAGTCACGATCTGTCTAAGCACTCTTTGTGCAGCTACAGTTTGTAGTATTTGTACCGAATCAGTGACAATTGGAGCAGTAACACCTGGAGGTATCACTGTCTGTATCAAGTCAACAGGTGGTAGGTCAATCTAAACTGTCTGTAGTTCTCTCAATCTGTATTTCTTTTGGTTCAGCAGAAGCAGTAGCCACTGTAGTATTTGCTGGTACACTATTGTCAGTATTTGTACCAGGGACCACATAAGGTGCTGGAAACTCAGTTAACAATGCTTCAAATATTTCATCCCCTAAATCACTATCCGTTTGAGGCTTTTTGTCATCCTTAATTTCCTTCTCCTGCACCTTATCCTTTTCCTGCTTCTCAGATCTCTCAGTAGTAATGGCTTTGTAGAATCTGGTTTACTCAACTATAACGTTCTTACATCTCTGTAGTGCTTCATCCCAATGAGCATCTGCATGATTACGCTCTGCTCACCTAGTTCCATCTTGGCATTTCTCTTTTTCCTTGTCTCTTGCTGTCTTTTCTGACACATTTAAGGCTTCAAATTGTGAGGCTCTAGATGGTGACTTTATTTCACATAACGTTTCCCTTAATCTGTCAATTATTTGCAATTCAAAAGTACCATATTTTGGAAAACTCAAAGGACCTTCTTTCTCAGTAATCTTGCACCATTGGCAGATCCACAAACATGAATTTATTCCCAAATTTGTTAACATAAAATGTGCAGGTGTACCCTCAGGTGGTTGCTCATCACCGACACAAATCAAAGTTCTCACATTACCTTACAAAAAAATTCCTAAGGCCTTTTAACCATTTAATTTCTACAATAATTCAATGCAATGTTTTTATTTAATTCCGTAAATGTAAGATTTCTTTCCTACAAACCTGTCACAGTTTTAAATTCTTGAAGACTTTCAACCTATCTCAAGACGGTAATCACTCAACTGACCTATCACAGTGCGGCACACTGACATCACTCTCACTCCTCACAGCAGCTCACCCTCCTTCATAATTTCTCCGTACAGAGTCGCTCACACAATCATCTTAAGTATCTGTAATTGTCTGCTTTTCTAAAAGAAATAAAGACACATTCATGCAAGAATACCCACTTGAAGTGAAATCTTCAGCAGACAATTATGGTGTCTTCTACACCTTCAAATATCCTCGGATCTTAGGCCATGTTAGACTCGATAGTAATTTCTTAAACCGACTCTCACAACAACTCTGCAAGACATTGCACAATCGAATCACCACCACAATCTAACCCCACGCAATTGCTGCAAATGCTATTACTGCAAACATAATAACCACATACCACAATCTTATCCAACACAATTACTGCAAATGCAATTACCGCAATTACAATTATCGCAACATATTTCTCCCTAATAATACTCACACCTTCTTCAGCAACCGCCTTCTTGTACCACCTTCTAATGCCTATTTGCCAGTCTTCAAGTTCTGGGCATTGGAATCAGGAATCAGGCTTTATTAAAACTTGTGCATTTATTCTATATATATTTTCTTGATTTATACAAAGAGTAAAAAGGAATTCATTTTCTAAACTTATTTCATCGTTATGTGTTTGTGTGTTCCCTTCATTGGATGATTAGTGAAATATTCATGACTCGTATTAGGTACATTAGAAACTAAGTTTACGTGACTCCCGACAGAACCACTGTTTTTGTTTTGCTAAATATCTGTGACCAGGGCCTAATTTTATTCTTATAATTTACAAAGTGCATGGACCTGCAGGTTGGTATGGCTTTTTTAGGAGAAGCTGTTCCAGGAGGTGTGGAGAGTGATGGCAGTGAAAGCTGAGTTAACACTACAACACTGTCTGTTGGGACTGTTGCCGTCCCTTAGGAAAGGTCACAAGATGCAGTACAGATTTGCCCAGCTGGGACTGGTGTTGGCCAGATGGTGCATCACCATCCACTGGGCTAGTCCGGCATCTCTGATACGGGTTAAGTGGAGGGGTGGTTTCTTGGAGTGGGTGGTGGTGAAAGAGTGCCAGCTCCCAAAGTTTAGACTGGAAGATAATGCAGAACAGGACATGGTGATGTGGGGTGTAAGGGTGGACCTTCTGGGAGGAAATTATGACACTGTGCTTGGCCATTCTGCCCCAAGTTCACCCAGAGATATGGCGATCTCTGCCATTGCATTGGTTGCGAACCTAGCCGAACCCTAGTGGCCCCGGAGGTACCCCCGCATCCTGTGATGTGGGTTGAATGCTTTGAGAGCTTGGATGGTTACTCCTTGCCCTGTAGTCATTGCAAATAGGGTACTGAGTAAAGTACCTTGTCTTGTTCGATCTGGGTCATTAGCGATGGATTGGCAAGGGCACATTGGTTCATGCCCAATTGTGATTGTGTGAATTCCATGGAACTCCCTCCCCCGGGAGATTGTGGATCATTCCTCCTTGTTGGGCGCGGTACTCCAATACGGCAGACTTGTTTAATTGATTATTTGTTACAGGGCAGTGTCTTCTCAGCCATGTTCTTTTTCTTCTTTGATATCTGTATTGTGTAAATTTAGATGCTTTAGATGTGAATTAACAGATTCTTAAAAAAAAGAACTTCTGCAGCTAATAAAATGAATTTCATACTCAGCTCTCCTTTACTAATATGTACCACACCTGTGTATATCACTAAGAGTATATCACTTGCCTATAAAGTGTTTCTATTTAAATACACAATGCTAATTACATGTATTCATATATAATATAGGGTCCCAGAACCTAGAAAGAAAACAGATTGATCATACTTCTCCTAGTCCTACACTGGACATCCACTAGAACTATATAATGTTAACCTAATTTCTACTCAATATGATTCAGAAACCTCCAAGCATATCCCAGAGGTTACCTATAAGCTATCACAATCTGTTACCATGTCCCAAGTACAACATTATTTTAGGGATGACTGGATACTGTAAACAATTGGTTTTGGATTGCGCTAGCACTGTGAAACCATTACAAGATTATTTTTTTAAGTATATACCAGCAATGTTGCTGTATCTCATGCCATGGCTGCACCGTTGATGATGACTAAAACTTAGCACACCAATCAATGTCCAGATTGTCTAAGTATGAAAAAGTGTTAGGTGCTGCTTTTCACATTACTCTGGTACAATGTACTTTGTTAAATCCAGCTTCATTGCTAACCAATTTCCTTGAAGGAGAACCACAAAACCGTCTCTTTTCAAGTGCCTCCTCACAAAGCCCGGTGTTGATGTCACTGATAGGTCACTGCTTGAATATGGCCCTATATATTTCGTTCACTACACTTGTTTTATAATGATGAAGTTCAGTTGGTTGCTTGGTATGTTGTTTGTCGCCTGCATGAAATTGTTGAAAGATGAAGTCTGTCACAAAGGGGTTTGCAGTTCCTAGGGGAAACGGAGGGGAAAGGGAGGTCTTTCTTCATGATGCCTTCACACACCCAGGAGGATGTCATGCTTCATCATTGGGCCTGCTCTTCATCGGGCCGGCGCTCCAATGCCCGATGGGCACCCATGAACGGGGCTCTATGGCGGAGATCTTTTGATGAAGCCGTAGGGTGAGTGTGGGTGTGTAGACTGGGTAGTACAGTGAGTAGGTGGAATAAAATAAGTCTAGGACAGTCAGTCCAACTGTTGGGTTTATTCTTATGGTAGTGCTAGCCTAATTAAAAATTGGTAAGCCCCTATATGGATGTAATGTTCCTATAGGGCTAAAGTGGTGTAGTGGGTCGACATGTTTCGTGCCTGTTAAGGCCCTAACAGGTCTCGTAGCACTTCATCAGGACCATATGTGAAGTTTAAAGAACAGTGCAATTCGTGTGCACTATAGCAAGTGTGGTTCAGTTAATTCTTTACTGATGGCCAGATGCAGTAGAGGGCCCCGGTTGGAATCATACCGGGGTGTAAAGGACCTAGGGGAAAAGGGAGGGAGAAAATAAAAGAGAGAAGACACCAAGGACTTGTTAAAAACAATGCGTAATTGTGGAGGCACTCAGAAGTTGGCCAAGCCAGAGAACATCTATAGTGTTAGGTGAGACAAAGGTAGCTCCACTGATGCATATAGTGAGAGATCCTATGTAACTTGGAAGTGTAAATGGGCACCTGTGGGCTACTCTCGGGCTAGTGAAGGCAATGTGGCTAAAGAGATCTGGGTGCTACAGATCGTGGTGCCGGTACTGTGATCTAGAAGTGTGAAATCCCAGCTGGTGAGTGACCGGGAGTGAGGATTACAATGCTAGTATAGGTAGAGGCATGGGCAAGTGACCAAGTTATTTTTTGGAAAGCTCACAATCTATGAAGGCAAAGGCCGACTACCAGCAAATCAAAACCGTGTGGTGGGAGTGAGCGTTTTGTGGCGACATGGTGTGCCTGTTGTGGCAATTGGAGGGTAATTACCGTATATGTGATAACGAACATGTGCCTGTGTGCAACCGGTCCGGGCTAATTATAGTGCATTGCAGCAGTGGCAGAAACTGTGCGCGTAGCGCTGTTGCTAGGTCTCAAATACAGAAACGGCGTGATGCTGGACAATACTCGAGTAAATACATGGGACTCACCAGGTTAAGGATGGTCAAGTACTGACGGGGGAGGCAGAGCACATCGTTGCTCGCGTTACTGTGGAAAAGAAAAATAGATACATATACATGTAACAGTCTTATCGTGATGGAGGTGAGGAAACAACTTGCTTCTGTCCTACCCTGGCTCTGGGCCCCGTAGAGGTTACTTTCGGGGTCAAGGCTTTTAAAGGGGCCTCAAGGACGTTCCATAGTGGAGGGCTAGAGCGCAACTTGTGGCGGCCATGTTGGATTAGTGTTATTTTTGTAATGGCCGGAGCGTTCAAAGTAAATAAGTAAAGACCTGCAGTGAGAATATGCCCACAGTGAGGCCTCTAAAGTATGAGGAACTTTTTTTTGGAAAGAAATCTAAGTCTCCCATGTTTCAAAGTGCAGGGCCGGTGTATTGCATAGGGCGGCCAAGTTAAATTGGGTTATAATAAGGTCAGAGTGTCCGGAAGGTTGGCAGGGACCTACGGTGAAATTGTACCCACATGGTGATCTCTGGGTAAATATAAGAAAGTCTATGTATCCCATGCCTCAGAGGGCCGTGGAGAGCACAGAAGGGTCAAAGGGCAGTTTGTTGGGCAGGGGTCACTGAGACTGATCAAAAGGTTGGCGGGGTTGTTTTTTGCCCAGGGAGCATTTTTGTCCCCAATAGTATGGCGAGGCCTGTGTGTCATGGGTAATCCAAGGTGGTGTTGAAACTAGAGGGACAACTGGTCATAGGTGTGTATACGGATAATGCTTTAGATTGAAGAAGAGCAGAAGAACATTTCAGTGTGTTCAAGGGCGGTTGAGTTCAGCCCAGGGAATGTCATCATTTAGACCATGTGTGTGCGAAGAAAATTTGAAAACCCAGTTCTTCTCCTTCCTAAAGAGGGCCACCTTGGTAATTTGTGGGAATGCTTTCAAGATAGTCCACGAGAGATCATTAGTGGTATGGTTGTGGTCTGCAAAATGTGTGTACCTTTTTGTGTTGGTTTTTTTGCACCTGATGTTAGTTCTATGTTTTGTCATTCTGGTTTTTACTAGGCGGGCTGTCATGCCTATGTATTGTAGCTGACAGGGACAGGTGATGAGGTAGATGCAATTACGCGTATTGCAATTAGTATGCCTGTTTTGGTGCCATATCAGATTGTCGGTAAGCATGATGCTTTTAGAAGCTTTTGTCAAGGGGCAGACAGCACAATTACCACATGGAAAGTGGCCTGTCACTGGCGGTAAGTTCCATAAGGTGTTGAGGGGTGGAGGGGCTCTCCTTTTAGGTCTGGTGTTAATAAGTAGATCTTTGAGGTTTTCGGTTTGTTTAAAGGCAAATCTGGGTTTGTCTAGGGTGTGATGCCCTACTTGGAGGATATTCCAGTGCTTATTGATTGCTTATTTTATCATGTTAGACTCTGGAGTGCTCACACAGGTCGGATCTCTTTAGCTACATTACCTTCACTAGCCCCAGAGTAGCCCAGAGGTGCCAATTTACGCCTCCAAGTTACTCAGCAGCTCTCACTATATGGGCCAGTGGAGCTACCTTAGTCTCACCTAACACTATTGATGTTCTCTGGCTTGACCAACTTTTGAGTGCCTCCACAATTACGCATTGTTTTTAACAAGTCCTTGGTGCCCTCTGTCTTTTATTGTCTCCCTCCCTTTTCCCCTAGGTCTTTTACACCCCGGTATGATTCCAACTGGGACCCTCTACTGCGTCTGGCTAACAGTAAAGAATTAACTGAACCACACTTGCGGTAGTGCACACAAATTGCACTGTTCTGTAAACTTCACATATGGTCCTGATGAAGTGCCACAAGACACGTTAGGGGCTTAACAGGCACAAAACATGTCGACCAACTACACCACTTTAGCCCTTTAGGAACATCCCATCCATATAGGGGCTTACCAATTTTTAATTTAGCTAGCGCTACCATAAGAATAAACACAACAGTTAGACTGCCCTAGACTTATTTTATCCCACCTACTCACTGCATTACCCAGTCCACACACCCGCACTCACCCTATGGCTTCATCAAAAGATCTCCGCCAAAGAGCCCAGTTCACGGGTGCCCGTCGGGCATTGCAGCGCCGGCCCGACGAGGAGCAGGCCCAATGATGAAGCATGACATCCTCCGGGGTGTGTAAGGGCATCACGAAGAAAGACCTCCTTTTCCCCTCCGTTTCCCCTAGGAACTGCACACCCGTTTGTGATATATTATCCCCTTGGAGCTTGTGGGCAGGACCTGCCTAAACATAGCTCCTGGTTTCCTCTTGTTTATGACATGAAAGTTGAAGTCTACCACAAATGTATTATGCCCAAGTTGCAGAACTAATGTTTCTTACCAGTGCTTGCATTTTAGCTGGTTATAAAATTGTAACCATCTTTCCTGATTCAAAGTAGGCATTTGTGGTTGCAGCGTATTTTGTACCACTCTAGTTTCAACAAGTGTTTTATAGGGCTCCAGGGACCCCGATCACAATTGGGTTTCATTTCAAAGAGTTTCTTGATATCATCCAAGTACCACAGAAAGGTACTGTTGTTAAATGTGCTTCCCATTATATTGATTTCTGTCAACTGGGAGGAAGAGTGTTCTGATCTACACCTAAATGGGCACTTTATACCTGATTGCGGCAACTACTCCACACAATTGTTATCCTTGATGGCCTGACTATGACCTTAGCCAACAAGAACTGTTGCTTGCTGCTGTCCAGTGAGCCACATCTACTACTGAAATGGTTTGTGAAGAAGGGGTTGAGAGCATCTTCATGGGATGCAATGAGTGCAATCCGGCCATATCTAATCAAATTACCCCTTTTCCGTATTTCACTCAAGTTGAGATTCAAAGAATAATTTTCCCTTTCAGTGTGCTATTTACCAAAAGGGGGTTCCTGATGAAACTGGGATTTACTACATTTGTGGAAAACAAGCTTGTGTGGCTACCCAAAGACAGTTCTGGATCTTTTTGTCTTGTACACATTGTGCCTTCTAACAGACATTTTGTCACACACCCTGATACCTTGAGCAGAAGGGAAAAAAGCACACCAGGAACTTCCGATTTCTCCGGCATCCTGATCTCAATTTACAGGATGGGTCTACCTATCTATAAAATTTGTTAATTTGCTTAAGTATTGGAGGACATGGCTTTTTCGAACGCTAATGTTCTTGCACTCATAATCGATAATGTGGTTGCTCAACACAATGAAGTTTTACCTTATAATGGCTTTGGATTTTGTATTCGCCACTGATGGTGGAGTACGCACTGTAATCAATGTTCAATGTTGTACTTGTACCACTGATTTGATCAGTCTTTTCTTCCTGACTTACATTCTCATCTGAGTGTGTATTGCCTCCATCTCAAATCTAACTCAGAGCAAGGGAACATGATGATGATGACAATGAGGAAAAATATGATGATGGTACCTCGGGAAGTAAAGAAGGCACTAAAGTGCAAGAAGCCTTTCAACTACTTAATATTGACTTGTCGTAGTCTTGCAATAATACAGTGCATTTGCATATCATAGTGTAAAGGAAGCCTGCTATTGGCATGCCTCCTTGCTCATGCTATTTCAGTTTACAGAGTGGGCCCCTCTCTGAGCCTCAGATGAGCTGCGTCTTAGTACTCTAGATGCAAAGCTTAACAACCAGCTTGCTACTCTTGAAATTATGAGCTCAGCTAGGCTCCTGCTAGTTCTCTTGTTAGGCCATTTGTGATGTGAGTGAGACAAAAACTGAGTGTGTAGTACGGTATCTTTTTGAGCTCTGCTTTGCATTGGGAAGCTTAACTCCGCAAATGATTTATCAAAGATTACATGTTGGTTATCTTTGTGATTGACAAACTATTACTTTTCATTGTAAAGGCTTGAAGACTTAAATAAAACTTGAGACAGAGGGCTTCATTTAGAGTTTGAAGTACAGATTGTACACTGTCAGGGCAACAGAGTAAAATTAAATGCTCCGAATTTAGAGATGTTCACCGACCCAGCGGATATCTCTAGTCTTTGGCAGGAACTGCTGTCACTGTGGTTACTATCAATGACTTAACAAATGAGGGCCACACATCAAACTCTTAAATAGTTTTTGCTTTTATAAAACACAAAATCCCAAAGCGGGATTGGAAAAACAAAAATTATTGACCTCCGCACCATGGGAGTTTTCTCCCACGGTATGGGGGTAATTTAAAAGCTTTTACAGCCAGGAGTTTCTTGATGTTAAGGAATAGTAAAAACTGGCCATTTGACCACCCAATATAAATGAGGAAGATAGTCAAATGGCCGAACTCCAAAGGACCATTACTCTGTCAGGTCATAAGAGGAGTATGTCCGTGATGGAGTCGGAGTAGGTTCCGTCACTGACATACTAAAGGTCTGTTCAGCTTTAAGTCAGGTAGGCGCCCCTCCAATTTTCACCAAACTCAAATTCAGACCCAGAGTTGTCTTCCACAACAGACTCAGGATCAATGTCATTTCTCAGACATCTATCTAAAGCAATGATATTCGGTCAGCTTTCCTGTGACCCACTGATTCTGGTTGTGTGTCCTTTTGTGAACCCTAAACCAATTGTAATAAATGCTGCACTCTTCCAATTTGTCGATGTGTTGAATTTGTTATTTTAAAAGAAATAGCAATATGTATTGCTTTTAATATTGATGACCATAATTTCACAACTATCTTGTAGAAACACAGAGAGAATAAATAATCTCGCAATGGCTCTAACTTTTCAGTTTTTCACGCTATTAAAGAAAGGCATTTTATTTATAAATAGTGAATGCTTTCTCTCTGTTCTGAGATTATGCCTCAAGCGTTGTCACGAACTTTCTGGAAATCTTTGAGCAGTAGCAAAAATAATATTCTGATGTTTACACCTTAGCACAGAAACGTCCTGTTATCAAAAACAAAGCACGTTGTTTCTGCTATGTGTTTATTGAGTTACATTATAAAACATCACCTGGGACTCTGAAAGCACAGTGCCTGTTCTGCAAGCAATCACCTTTGGCAATTTATTGTGAATCTAGCAAGTCCTGTCACATTGAGCAGGCTAAAAGGATGATGAATTCCATGAAGGCAATAGAATTTAATTGGCGTTTTGTGAAAGAGCCAGTACGGCAGAGTGATGGATGAACTAATTTAATCATTTTTTTTGTTCCGGTAGATGGCATGTGAGAAATTGGGTTGTTGTTTGACTGGAGTGTGAGCCCCAGCCAAGCAACAGCCACTATCCCTTGCAGATTGAACCACAACGTCACTAAATTAGCCTTTGTTTAACCCTGGGTAGCTTGGCACGAAAAGCAGTGAGGCTTAACTTGAAAGAAATGTGTAAATTATTTATGATGCACACAAACAGAATAAAAGTGAAAACACAACACAAGAAAAATCCTAAACCAATTTGAAGAAATATAGTGAATCGTAATAAATTATTTGACACACAAATTAGAAAAATCCAATCAGTTGAACCAGAGTTATGAATCTTTATGATTTTTTTGTAAAAACTAGCAGCTAAAAGATCAAAGCGCCAACCGTGGACATCGAGTCGCGCGAGACCAGGTGAAAGTCAAACATTAAGGCCAACCGTGATGGAGCGCTGTTCGGATTCAAGCAGTGGATTCGACCCGGTTACCACTAACCTTCAGACTTCTTGAAGATAAGTCTAAGAGGGTAAGGTTCGGTGGGGCAAGGCTGCAGGAGGTGTCAGTGGAGGGAGCGTCATCAGATGACCTTGGATTGAAACCGTAGTGAAGATTTCTACTTTCAGAGTAAGTCGCTAAAATGGAAAAAACTCCAGCAGGATGAAGCAGAGGGCTGCAACTGAAGACAGTTCCACGAGGTCGGATACCCCTTTGGTGAAGGACTTCTAATATTGGATTTGATCTTTTGGAGGAGGACGTAGCGGGAGAAGCCATAAATTCAATCTGACCAGCGATGCACCTCGGGTGGATAGACGAGCAGGTTGGTCCCTGTATACCCCTGATTCTCTTAGCAATATATGTCTGAATATTGTCTAAGTCCTCAGTTTCGGAAATTGACCATTTGTGCACCTTTAGCACATCCCACATCCAAGGGTCCAGGACTGGCGAGACACCTTTTAAGGGTTCAAGACTCACTCAGGCTGGGTCCAGGTGTAGGTCCAAGATGGTGGGATCCTGTTATGCCCCTGTAGCTCTGAACAGGAAGCCAGCAAACTAGCCTTTGGAGTTTCTTGTGGGAATCCTTGGTGCAGGTGGAGATGCAAGGCTGGTCTCTGAGTGGTCAAGGCAGACTCCAGTCAGCAAAGCAGTCTGGCAGAGTGCACAGCAGGTCACAGAAGCAGGCAGTCCTCAGAGTCCTTCTGCAGGTCCAGCAGTGAACTGAAGTGTTGGTGTCTGGGTCCCTCTTTTATACCCTAGTGCCTTGGTTCTAGAAGGTGGGAGACACTTCTAGACAGTGACTTTGAAGTGCATGAAATTCCTCACCTTCCCTGTCTCCAAGCTCCCAGGAATTACCATGCAGGGTCATTGGGCCCTTTGTGTGAAGGCAGATCACAGGCTAGTCAGTTCTAAGTGGGCCTGTGGTTAGCTCCTTCCCCCCTCCTGTGAGCAGAGGGCTCTTCGAGGCACACCTAATCCCACAATTGTGTGACTGTCTGGGAGGAATTCACAAACTCTGTTAGCTACACTTAGTCATGTGACTTAAGCCAGGCGACAGGCAGAAAAGAGCTAAGGGCAGGAAAATGCCAACTTTCTAAAAGGGCAATTTTCATAATTGTAAAGAAAAATCACACTTTACCATTGAAGAGGGCTTATCAATCCAATTTCATTGAAACCAAACATGACATAACCTCCAGGTCCCATTTGGAAATTACTGATTAATAAATGTAATAAGGAATCTCCAATATCATCCTATATGCAGGGCAGACCTAATAGTACTGAAAAACAAATGTGGGAGTTTTTCACTACAAGGACATAATAATAAACAATCTTTATTTGGCAGTGAAACCACTATAAAAGAGATCCTGCACTCAAACAGTAACAAGTTCATTAGAGCATGTTTCACATAATAAATATACGCATATCGTTATCATTTTTAAAGGATTCTAAATAAAAAAACTATTCTTACAATTTATCTTAGGAGTGTTTCAGAGTTACGTGTAATTGTTACATAAACTTTCCTGTGACTTAAAAAATTCATTCATATTGGCCTTCCTTTAAAAATAATCATATCATACTTCAAATACATTTCAATTATGTTATCTGCCAAACCAAGTTTCATAGTATTCCTCCTGAGCTCAATCAAATCTGGACATGTAAAACTTAAAAGTATATGTCCAAACATTTAATTACACAGCACACTGCTCTTTGGGCTACCTAGGCCCTACCCTAGGGGAACTTTTCTGTAATAAAAGGGGAGTTTAAGGTTCAGCAAGAGGGGTTAAATGCCAAGTCAACATGGCAGGTAAAAACTGCACACACAGGCTCTGCAATTCTTTATTTTTTCATATTAGTTTGGGAATTTAATAGTCTTGTGTTCTCATTTTTAGGTCTCGCCTGCGAACGCAGCGCGGAGCGCTGCTTTCGGCGAGATCTATTGTTGCTGACTTGCCTCGGAAGGGGGACAGGAGATGTGCACGCGCAGGCTCTTAGCGGATTTGAATTGGTGTACGCGCTTACAGCCACGCGGCGTGCACATCTCCTGTCCCCCTTCCGACCACATGTCAGCCCACGCAGCGCGAAGCGCTGCTGTCGCCAAGGACGCTGTGCCTCGATCAGGCACCAACAATAGCCCACACGGAACCCCCCAGCCCTTCTTCACTCACCGGGCTGCTCTTCTGGGGGGGGGCTCCTCCTCGCGGCTGGAGCACTTCTCTTGCGGGGCTTCCCTGCACTCCCTGGAGCCCCATGCTGCCGTGGGCAGCCTCGTCCGCCGCAGTCTTCACCCGGGCCCCCTCCTGGGACCCGGGGCTTCGCTCCACTCCGGACGCCACCGCGGGGCTCTCCCTTCAGCATGGGAGCCCCGCGTTAGCATGGTACGCCGTCTCTCTTCCTGCCGGAGCAGGCCCCGCCCACGTCCCGGGCAAGGGCGCCTGACTTCCGGCTTGTTTTTAGATGTCATTGAAGAGCTTTCTGCCAGGTAAGCCTGCATTGTGTTTTTGGGGAGATATTAATATGCAGACGTGTTTTAGCGGTTGGACGAATTTGCACGTTTAAATTGTTTAGCACTCGGTGAAGCTTGACAGAGTGGGCGGAAACTCGTTTTCGATCTGCTTTTCTCAAGCTGGGGACATAACAATAATTTAGTGAGCCACGTTTTGCAATCTTGCATTCATGCCAAAAGCCGATAACACATGATTCTTGCAAAAATTGCTGTTTGGTCAAGCAGAATTCCAGACGTAGCTTTGCCTGAGATGTGGAGGTTGGACAAGAAACAATCATTTGCAATGCAATACGTCTCGCATTTACGCACGTTTATGCTATTGGCATTGTAAATGACACCGCCTTTTATTTATGTTTTAAAAACCAAAACATAAATAAAAGGCATTGTCATTTACAATGTCAATAGCTCAAACTTGCGTAAATGCGAGACCTATTGCATTGCAAATGCTTGTTAATGTTGTTTGGTACTTCTTGAACTTAGCACAAATTTCACTACCAAGTGTTAGGTAGAGAGTCAATTAGAGCTCTTTGAGAGACCTCAGTTGCAACTATCTGCTGTCAGTGGGGTTTATCAACCATTTTTCGAGTAGGAGTCGCATATGCTCCTAAGGCCTTTGGTGAAGGTGTTACCAGCAAGCACATGTGTTTATCTGTAGTCAGCCTCAGATTGCCTAGCTGCAAGTTCTGCGATAGATAGACATAAAAACGACAAAAAGGACATAAAGTATGTATTTTTTTGTTTCACTGCATGCCTAACCTATTTAGTCTTTCTTGGTCTGTATTCCTATCCAGGGCAAAGATTAATGTTTTAAAGAATAAAATGAATCCTTAGAGTCTGTTTTTTACCCTCAAAAACAAGCAAATCAATATTGATTACACGTTGCAGAAATGACATTCTAGAAAATAAGGCATATTTTGGAATGCACTTTATATACACTAGAGAAGACTTTCTCAATTTTCTGTACTGCATCGGAGCTATGGGTTTGTGGAGCAAACAAACGATTTCATACAAGGTACACAAATTGCACGATAGTAATTGATTATGTATGTATTTTGTGAGACAGTGGGGTGATTTTTACGGTGTTCTGAAATGATTTGGTGTTCAGGCACCTCCAGATTACTCAGAATTTGTTGTTCGCTCCATGCAATGATCCATATAACCTGAACTTTAAGTGGGTCGGGTCCTGCCGGTGCTCAGCAATGCAGTTCTAAAAAGCAGAAGCTGAGACGGGTCCTTATCGAGCTCTCCATTTTTGCCATCACCCTAAGGATGACAAAAAAATATTAACTCTTCAGCAGTACCACCCTTCACTGGTGTTGATCTAATGTCAAAAAGACTCGGTTCTTTCACGGTCTCATTATTTCAGAACTGAAGCATTTTCAATATGATATACCACATGGAATGAGGCTGCCTGCGGCCCAAGCAGGGGGCCCCCATAGGAGGGCGGCCACCTTAGTGCCACATGAGGGCACCAACCCGACGGGGCTAGTGTGTGGATCCCCGGGGGTCTGGTGCTACTGCGTCATCTCCGGCATGCCAGTGGGCAGGTATATCTACCACCTCCGCACAGCTGGCGATCCTTTTTGCGGCGAGGCATCACGCCATCTGGTCTAGTGTCGTGTCTCCTGTCTCACGAGCAGTGGCCGTCCTTTTCTGGTTGCTGTGAGCATGGCCCCTACTTCTCTCAGTGAGGGTGAGTTAATGCTCGAGGTTAATGTGGCACTGGGTGCAGCAGTGGCCTCAACGTCTTGTGGTCGATTGAGGGGTCTGCCCCCCACCCCTGTACTTGGGGTGCGGTGTATGCGGGGGGCAGGCGCGTGTCTGGGCCGGTTTTCTCAAATCGGGGTGGCCAGGGGCCACATTAGGGTGAGTTAATGTCCTATTACTTACCGGTAATCTTCATTACTCCGGGTCCCGTAGTCCTCAACACCGTCATGGACAAGTGAGATGTAACTATCTCACTGACCGAAAAAAGAACGCAGGAATGCTGGACCTATCCTCCCCCCTCCCACTGGGAGTACCGGTCCCAGCATTCCTCCTGAAATACCAAGCCCCAATGAAGGCCGGCAGACAGGGAGGGAGGGAGGGAGGGAAGTCATGACGGTGTCGAGAACTACGGGACCCGGAGTAACGAAGATTACCGGTAAGTAATAGGACATTACCCCCAGGTCCCTACGTCCTCGACACCGTCATGGACAAGTGAGAAATACCAAAGCCAACCCCGGCATTCATACCAGAAAACACAACAAACCACCAGGACAGCAAACAAACCCAGAGATTTATTGGAAACAATTAAGAAAAAAACATCAGGAGCGAACAGAGCTCAACATCCCCAATGCAAAACCTCCATCATCCCCCAACAGATTGAGGAGCCGATAATGCCTGATGAAAGTATTAGAAGAGGCCCACGTGGCAGCTCTACAAATCTCAGAGAGAGGAACACCCCGAACCTCCGCCCAAGATGCAGCCACCCCTCTCGTAGAACGACCCTGAACTTCCAAAGGAGGAGGAGACCCAGACAGAGAGTAGGCCAAGGAAATGACTTGCTTCAGCCAACGGCCGATCGACACAGAAGAAGCCTTACCCCCAAGCGAAGCCACCCCAAAGGAGACAAAAAGGGAGTCCGACTTGCAAAACACCGCCGTGCGGGCAAGATAAATGCGCAAAGCCCGGCAAACATCCAACAAGGACCACTGTGGACCACCAGGAGAATCCAAAACAGATCCCAGGGCAGGTAACACCAACTCCTGGCACCTGTGAAATTGCAAAGAAACCTTCGGCACAAAAGAAGAATCAAGGCGGAGCACCACCCCACCCTCCGTGAAGGACAGAAAAGGAGCACGCGCCATCAAGGACCCCAACTCCCCAAGACGACGAGCAGATGTGACAGCCACCAGAAAAACCACCTTGAGAGTGAGAAATTTCAAATCCACCTCATCCAAAGGCTCAAAAGGAGGATTGATCAAAACCCGAAGGACCAAAGGCAAATCCCACAGGGGATAGGAAGGACGAGGCACAGGCCGAGAAATAGTAAAATGCGGAGAAGACGAGAGACCAAGTCCTCAATATCCGAAAGATTCCCCCACGGGGAACGAAATGCCCAAACAGCGGCCCACTGGGCACGCAGAGTAGACACAGCCAAACCCTTCTCGAACCCCTCCCACAAAAATTGAAGGACAACCTGCAAGGAACAGAAGAAAGGGGAGACGCCCAACGCCGAACACCAATGACCAAAATTACCCCAATGCCGATCATAAGCCTTGAGGGTAGAAGGCCGCCGGGAGCGCTGAAGAGCCACCGCTAAATGCTCCGGGAAACCGCGCCGTCTCCAACCCTGCCTCTCAACTTCCACACCGACAACCTCAACTGGAGAAGAGACAGGGACGGGGAAGACCGCAGGGGAGACGGAGACAGGGGAAGAAACCAGGGACCCTGAACCGCCAAAAGACGCACCGTCGGAAACCAGGACCTCCGAGGCCAAAATGGCAGGACCGCCACCACCTCCCGATCTTCCCGACACAGACGGGCCAGAAATCTGGGAACCAGAGCCAGAGGGGGAAAGGCATAGAGGAGACGCGCCGGCCAAGGTAGCGACAGCGCGTCTACACCCCAGCAACCGTCCTGCAGAAACCGGGAGCAGAATCGAGGGAGCTGAGCATTGTGCTGGGAGGCAAAGAGGTCCAGAAAGGGACGCCCAAACCTGACCGGCGACTCTCCAGGAGGGACCAACGACCCTGAAGGGAGCAAGACCCCAAGGTCGCACCCCAACCCAAGGCGCTGGCATCCGTCGTCAAGACCGGAGAAGGAGAAGACTGCCGGGGCAAACCCAGCGACAGATGACCCCTCACAGACGACCATAGAAGAACCGGGAGGACCACCAGAGACACAGGAACCAGAACATCCAAATCGCGGGACAGGGGATCCCAGAGAGACAGGAGGTACACCCAAAGGGGGCGCAGATGAAAACACGCCCAGGCCACCATAAAAACAAGTCGCCGCCATCAGACCCATAAGACGCAACCAAAGGCGTACCGGAAAGGCACCCCCGACCCTGAAACGTTGGGCAAGGGACACCAACGTCACAACCCGAGGCTCGGGGAGGAACACTCGGTTCAGATCCGAACGGAAGCGGGCCCCAATAAAAACCATGTCCTGAGACGGCGTCAGCTGACACTTGGGCAAGTTGATCAGGAAACCATGGGCCCGCAACGCCGAGAACACCACCTCCCTGGCCTCCAGCAACAGGACCCGAGATGGTGCATGGATCAACCAGTCGTCCAAGTAAGGGTACACCATCACCCCTTGGAGATGAAGCCACGTGACCAAAGGCGCCACCACCTTCGTAAACACCCTCGGCGCCGACCGGAGACCGAATGGCAACACCACGAATTGTAAATGACGCCCCAGAACACAAAACCGCAGAAACCTGCGGGACCGAGAATGGATCGGAACATGGTAATACGCATCCTGAAGATCCAGGGTACACATGAAGTGACCCGGCGCTGGTCCTATGTTCAAACTCCACAACTTATAATTTTAATCATCAATATATTGTTGTTTCTTTGAGTTTTCAGGTTTATTGTCTTTAATTGTTTGTAATATATGTTGTATATATGTTTCTTATTTATGTCATGGTTGTACAGTGTTTATGATTAGTCATAATTGTGCTTCAATATTTCGATGTTAAATGTATTACATGTATCATTATACAGTCTGAAAAATATATATGTATATGTTCTTTGAGTTCTTTGAAAAAATGATCAAAAATGAAAAAATGAGTTAATAAATGAAATAACATAGTTTTATACACCGTTGACTGTGGGTTCTACTTTATTTCATGGACATATTGCCTTTCACTTAAATAAATTAGTGTAGGAAGTTTTGTTTTTTGAATAACAAGTTGATCAGGAAACCATGGGCCCGCAACGCCGAGAACACCACCTCCCTGGCCTCCAGCAACAGGACCCGAGATGGTGCATGGATCAACCAGTCGTCCAAGTAAGGGTACACCATCACCCCTTGGAGATGAAGCCACGTGACCAAAGGCGCCACCACCTTCGTAAACACCCTCGGCGCCGACCGGAGACCGAATGGCAACACCACGAATTGTAAATGACGCCCCAGAACACAAAACCGCAGAAACCTGCGGGACCGAGGATGGATCGGGACATGGTAATACGCATCCTGAAGATCCAGGGTACACATGAAGTGACCCGGCAGCACCAAAGGAATCACCCTTTGCAACATCTCCATGCGAAAAGGAATCCTGGTCACCCACTTGTTCATAACCCGCAGATCTAAAACCAAGCGGAAACCCCCCGTGTTTTTGGGAACCAGAAAGATAAGGGAATAAAAGCCCACCCCTCTCTCTCACAGAGGAACCTCCTGAATGGCACCCTTCCGAAGAAGGTCCAGAATCCCTCGAGAAAGATGAGACCGCTTCACACGACTCGAAGGCCAGGGAGTCGGCCGAACTCCGGAGTCTGGAGGAGGAACCGAAAACTCCAGAGTATAACCCTGGCGAATGATCTCCAACACCCAGACGTCGGAACAAGACTGAACCCAGGCATCCAGGAAGAAGCGCAGCCGCCCTCCAACCAACAACCCGGGAACCACCGCCAAAGAGTCAGGAACGCGGCTTGACAGGCGCAGGGGACTTAGCCTTACGATCCCGACCATGGCCAGACGCAAACCTACCCTGGCCCCTCACAAACTGTCTACGAGAGGCAGGACGAAAGAAAGATTTGGATTTAGAAAGGACAGGAGCAGAAGCGGAGACTTTAAAAGAAGAAGAATGCTTTTTCTCCTTAAATAGCTTGTGCAATTTGGCCTCCAATTCCCCCCCAAACAACATAGTACCCTGAAAAGGCAACCTCAACGCGCATGACTTCTGAGCAGAGTCAGTTTTCCAGTCCTTAAGGACAAGACTGCGACGTGCAGCCACACAAGCCCCTCCGGACAGAGCAGAAGCACGCACAACGTTAAAGGAGACATCAGACAGAAGCTCCCCCTGACGCTCGATCTGCTCGAGCAAACCCGAACAGTCCGTGGCATTGTCCATAGATTGATAGAGTGACTTCAGGTCAGATAGCAGGGACTGCGAAACATAAGTCCCATAGATGCCAGCCCGCAAGGCCAAGTGGGAACCAGAATACACCTTTCGGAGTGCAACATCCGCTTTCTTGTCAACAGGATCTTTCAGCACAGCGTCCTCAGCAAGGGAAGTGTGCCCCATCAAACTAGCCACAAAGGAGTCAATGGGAATAGAATCCGGCAGATCAGAAGCCATATCCTGCAGAGGATAAAGCCGAGCCATGAATCGCGGAATCAAAATGCGATCAGGATCAGCCCACTCGCTCTTCAAAACATCTTTAATGAAGGGATGTACAGGAACATCGACTGTGGCAGCACTCTGAAATTGCCTCAACAAAGGGCCCCTAGAGGTACTAGGTGCGTCCTTGTCAGGGAACCCCATGTTCTCCTTAACATGCTTCAGAATACTGGGCATTGCGTCTTTGTCCACATATTTGCCCTTCAATTCGCCGTCCCCCAACCACGCAGACTGATCGCCACTAGAGTCCGAAGAAACAGGAGCAGGGCACCCAACATCACCCATCTCAGTCAAAGTCTCCCTGATCAAGCGTTTAATATGCGCATCACCACCAGCATCACAGCGCCTGGACCTGGCAGGGGAAGGAGACCTGGAAGCAGTAGAGGAAGATGAAGACCTCTCCCGGTGATGACGCTTCCTAGAACGCTTCCCCATCGCAGAGTAATACACCAAACACAGCCAAAACTCAATAGCAAACAACCGCTATGCTGTACTCACCCCATCGGCTCGTTTTAAACGAGCCTCCCACAGCCAGGAACCTCGAGGCGCCTGACTTCCGTCCGCACGTCCAAAAAACGGAAGTCAGGCAGGACGAAACCCGGAAGGGGAAGGAGCTGTAACCAATCAACGAGCAGCACACCGGCCGCGCCCCCTAGCAAGCCCGGCAGGCCAGGAGGGGCAGCCATCGGGCCATGATAGAGCCAACACGGTATTACACCGCCGCGCAGCTAAGGATCCAAAGAAGCCCGTGCCACTCCCCCCAAGCCCGGCAGGGAGGGAGAGGCCATCAACGAAGGGCCGCCGGCACAAGGAATGAACCAGCAGCCACCACGTAAGTCCAGAAACAAGGCAGGAGCGCCCCCGCTCCTGCCGCGTCCACACACTGTCAGGATGACAGAAAAAAGAACAGGAGGAATGCTGGGACCGGTACTCCTTATGTACTCCCAGTGGGAGGGGGGAGGAGAGGTCCAGCATTCCTGCGTTCTTTTTTCTGTCAGTGAGATAGTTACATCTCACTTGTCCATGACGGTGTCGAGGACTACGGGACCTGGGGGTAATGATGTGGTGTCGCACGGAGTTGCCGCGGGGCTTGGGTTTGCTCGGGTGAGTCTAGCCACTTCTCTTGCGGGCAGTATACTCAGTGCATGGGGACAGCCTTGTGATTGCACCAGGGTGCCCGAGAGATCAGCAGCCTTTCATTATTCATCACCGTTTTTGGGCATATTGTACCAGCAACGAAGGTGCTTGCAGAATCTGTGGGTGAGCCAAAGCAGCTGATGAGGAGGATGAGGAGGGCTCTTCGGCCTCTTCGCATGCCAAGCTGGTGTGCGTTCTCGGATGGGTGCATCCACGGGCCCCACTCCTGTGGGTTTCTTGTGCACCACTTGAGAGTGCAGCAGGCTCGAACCCTGCACCACCGCACGTTCAATGCCGAGGTCTGGCGATGCCAACAGGGGCAATTAAGGGAGACAGTCGGGGTGGGGGCACAGAACTGCATGCTTGTTGGTGGTGAGGATTGTTTTTCACGAGTTTGCACCGGGTGTAGCAGTGGCCTCCGCGTCTGGGAACCGTGGTCACTTAATTTGTCTCTCCAATGGCGGCGAGTCAAGGGGACTGGAGTGTAGCACGGCGCAAATGTACAAAATCCACAGTCTATTTATTTGTCTTTAATCGAAAGGTACAAGTTTGCTATGTTTTTTGACTACAGAAAGATGAAGGCGAAGACGGTGATGTCGAGATTCGGTTTGAACTTAACGCCATAGATAGCTACCTATAAGAAGTATACAGCCCACTGAGCTATTTATCACAATGGGACAACGCACGGGAATAAGTCACTACAAACAGAATTATGCTTTCATAT
Organism: Triturus cristatus; assembly: GCF_964204655.1. Taxonomy (NCBI): domain Eukaryota; kingdom Metazoa; phylum Chordata; class Amphibia; order Caudata; family Salamandridae; genus Triturus; species Triturus cristatus. The sequence continues at coordinate 911,542,411 of NC_140588.1, forward strand.
TGATGAAACAACGTTCTCGAAACGAGCACAAGCATACTTTCTTCCCTTCAAAGCCTTCCTTATTTTCCAGAAACGCCCATACAGAGACATGCAGTGCAGTTGACACGTTCTCCCAAACTTTCGATCACTCACGCACTTATTAAGAAACCATTGCGTTCTTGGAGTGCAAATTTTAGACTATTTATGTAGAAAGAAAAAATTTGCTTAAATACAAAGAATATGTAAGTAAATAAATTGACACAATAGTATGGAAATATATACAAGGAGGGAGGCGGCTAGGTCTATTGCTGATTCAAGCAACAAGGGTCACGGATGGTTAGCAGGTATGGTGCATCTGTGATCAGACTGCAGTTAAGCAAGCCTGGTGGGAGGTGTAAGCTGTCACTCCAAGAAAAGGTGTGGTGTCGGCAATAGTGGGCACAATACACACATTCCCTACCTGATTTGATACCATTAATGTGTTCGCCTTGGGTTCTGCGATCAATAAGGGAGTTGCTAATGTCTAGTCAAACTCTGCAAAGTATTGCACCCTGGAACTGAAGGTAGGTTACAGGCTGCTGCAGTTAAGCAAAAAATCCCCAGCCCTGCTAGCCTTAGTGGGTAGGCTGTATGGGGAAGGGTCAGCCGACAAGGGTGCTCCTGTCCCAAAGATGGGGAAACAAGGGGTAAAAGCATTATAAGGCTACAATATAATAGGAAGACTGGGCATGTCCATTATTCAGGGAAATTCAGATGTGGAAGGAGCAGGTAAACTTCCACTGCTGGTGCAGTACACGATTATCAGTGTGAACCCCCAAAATTTGGGAATAAGAAAGTATGGGGGTAAAACAAGGGCTTAGTCTTCAGGGCTGAGGTGCATTGGAGCACCATGTGTTTATATGTGAGCAGTACGACTTCTGAGCAAACTAAGTGCAATCTGGCGTAGCAGCAGGTCCTAATATGTGTGCAGTGTGATTTCTGAACAAACGAGGTGCAACCTTGCATGGACCTTATACAATTGTGTGTAGGGTTGTGGGCTACTACTCAGGTGGGGACTCCAGCATGGCAACCCAGCATCTGTCACAAGTCTCCCCCTATCCCCGCCCCTTGACCCTCCCCAGGGGGTCTATATTTCTCTTGGTACCGCACATGGTCATCAGGGAACCTCCAAAGTTGTACATGCCAAGCAAGGGGGTAACCAAGGGCTTGGTCAACCCCCATCTGGAACTGCACATAATGGTACACAGTGAACTATGGAGTATACCCGCAGAAGCCTGGTCAAGAGGAGAGCAGTAGTTTTAATTTCTATAGTAATATCTCTGGCCGACTCTGTTCTCCCATACAACGGAAGTCAGCAGGTAACAATTAATAACTTAACAATCATACTGAGAGCCTTGGTGGCGAAGTCCATTATGTTTACCGCAAATCTTATACCAGGGACGGGGCGGTAATGGGTAAACACATGACTAGTGGTAAATAAAATCTTCTTTACCGGACTGAATTTCATACTGGATCTTTAATAAAAATAGCTCAGAATAATAAGAGGCAGAATCCGTGGTATAAGAGGTTTCTGAATGGGCTTTATTCCAAAATGGCCGACTCGAGTCGCGGCCTTCAGGTTCCGTCCCCACGAGGGTTCAGGAAGTGAAGTACGATATTTTATTGACAGACATGCATTTTTATAATAAGTACATTACAATGAAACGAATGTAGAAGGCGTAACATTTGATAAGAAAAGTGACATAACAGGTACGTAATCGAAACTAGGCGTAATAAGGAATAAAAGAAACATGATTGGTTAGGATTATCAGACATAGGTGGATCTATAAGATAATACTTGGCATAGATGCGCGCGCAGCAGCATGACGTGTAATTGACGTGCAACTAGGGGGTGAAGGGGACTTGACATTAACTCTACATATGGAGACGAAAAGTCTGGGGGGTCAAGTCAACCTAATCCCAAATCATATCTAACATCCTATGTTTAAAGAACTATGTTATCCACAAGGAAGGTCTCTCGGACAGAATCTAGTCTATACTGACTGTGTGCGTGCACAAACGCCTAAGTGTCTATATGAGATGCGAGAGGCAGAAAACTTTCCATGGCAACAGGGCTATGAATCACTTGCAGGAGGACGGAAAGGCTGAGTCCTTTGCTTGTGAGCTAAAGGAAATGTTTACCTAAATCACTAGACAGGAATGCATCGGCTGAAGAGCAAAATAGATAATTCGAAGGTGAAATACAGCTTCTTGGCAGGCAGGCGAAAACTGGCCGAGGCAGGCACCGTTAGCTGCACAGGGAGTAGGACAAAGTTCATGGATACAGATGCGAGCTCAAGCTGAAGCTGTCAGAGACAGAGAGCAGGGAAAGGCTTTGAGGACAGAATCGGGCCTACTTGCCTGAACTGTAAAAATGGAGTAACTTAGCCATATAAAGTCGGTGGCCTTTCATACTTAGGAATCGAATATCCAGCCCATTGATGGCGGATCTGACAGAGAACATGTCGACGGTAGACACACATATGTTTGCGTCTTAGAAACTGGAACTGGAGGGAACATACATGTACTTGTAACATGCATATAGAACCGTTGGGGTCCAAGATAGGGGACATAATCTGATCAGGAAAATCCACATTTCCACATTCCCTCCTTGTCCCCTACTTGCCCTTCAAGAGATATCAATCTTCATCATTCCATCGATTTGCTCATGGAGCATCATTTCTTCTTCCTTCTTCTTCCGGCATTTTGAACGAGAACTGTGATATGGAATGCATGATGTGGCACACAGACCACAAATCGCTGGTCCACATTGCAGGCATAAACAACAACTGAAGAGCATAAGAAGGCCAATACCTAGGAAGGATAGAATTCTCCATCCCCCGGCTGATATCACACTCCAAAACCACCCGGACCACGTCCAAGTGCCTGGATTCTCGTGTATCTGGCTTACAATCTTATGAAGGCGTGTTATAGCTTTATATACAGATGGTGAATTTTCTGGTATGAATATGCAGCAGCTGGATCCGATGACCCTGCAAGCTCCGCCCCTATCGGCCAGGATGACGTCAAGGACAAGACGATTCTGGAGAACAACAATTCTCATCACTGATTGTTCTTCTGTCAGATTGCCTAGGGCGGCTATAGTCTCGTTTACTACAGCTTCAAGAGTCTTGGTGAGTCTGCGTATCAGCTTACTATTTGATATTGTACCTATATAGGGAAAGATACCTTTATTGAAATCTACATACTTGTCCCATGCCGTCTCAGTATAATCGACAACTGGGAGATCTCTTCGCTCTCTATTGTGTACTAAATGAACATTTCGATAATAATCAGGGGGAGCTAGGAAAACAGGTGGCAAAAGGAATGCTATGTAACAGGTACCATCCCAATCTAGAGGCAGACGCATATATGCCGTCTGACCACATATAAAGTAAGAATGGCTAGAAGCTCTAAATGAAGATTTACCTTGATCACTATATTCTACTGTAGTAACGCATTTACTATGGCCCATATGTATGGAACCAACTTTTCTCACACATAATTCACCCTTGACTGGAAATACTGACATAGTGGGCAGAATTAGTTCAACTTCGGATTTGACATTCAAAATCATAAGATTAGGCGTAAAATTACCTAATTTATACACTTCATTTTCTAAATCAGTTCCTGTTCTACTGGGGTGACCCTCCTTATTAGGGTGACAGATTTTGAATAGAACTAGATTCAGATTTCCCCATATCCAATGTTGTTGATAAACTGCTGTGTCTGGGTCTATGGAATTTAATAACCTAAACCATGCTCCACAGGAGCCATTGTGTGTGAACGGATGTGGAAAGAAAGGCAGAACTCCTTTGTTATTCTGATAGGGAGGGAGTCGGCCACACACCCAACAATTGGTGGCATTACTAGTCTGATGGGAATGATGTAACATACTAATGAAGGTGTTGTTGCGCAGCGCAAGTCTGTAGGACAACTCATGTGGGGGTAGGTCACTAAAAGAATGTTCATCAGTTATATTGAAAGCACGTTTAGGAACAGGATAATACATATGCAACAATATACTTGCAGTAACTATTAAAAAACTCAAGAAAAACAAAATTAATAAAGTCACAATACAGTGGCTACGCAGTAATTTACAATAAGCATGTCGTTTCATTATGATTCTGGACTCTACATCATTCAGACCTAAGGGATACATGTCGGGACAGATTCAACCGCTTCACCTTGGAGAGGACTTAAACAATCAAATCGTCCGACAGTTTGGATCTGGACCTGAGTTTCTGCTTATGGAGTTCGGTGCTACTGGCCTCAGCCAAAGGTAGCTTTGAGTCAATGGGGGAAGACACACGGGGAGTACTGTTTGTGTCAGGAGGAAGTCCATGAAATTTCTTGATATGGCTGGAATGCACCCAGCCTTTTCTCCCTTCGATCTTCACAGCTGTTCTGGTCGTCAGCAGGACCAACTTAGGAAGCCTCCACCTTGGCTCCAGTTGGGTTTTCCGATCGAAATTCCTGACGAGAACATAATCGCCGGGAATTACGTCATGAGGTTTCACCTCGGTGTTGTCGGGAAAAGCTGCGACCACCTGTGAACGACAAGATTGTAGTGCAGACATCAAGGAAGCCAGGTAATCTGTCAGCATATTACAGTCAACATCAGTTATTTTACGGGGTATAGGCGTCCCCCACATATTCGGTGGTCTACCAAAGATCACCTCATAAGGGGATAGCCCTGTTCGAGAGTGTGCTACCATCCTCATGTAAAATAGCGCAACTGGTAAGGCTACTATCCAGTCCACACCTTTTTCCTGACATATTTTAGACAATCTGATTTTTAAAAGTTGATTATGTCGTTCCACGAGACCTGCTGCCTCGGGGTGTCGGACACAGTGGAATTTCCACTGATATCCCAACAAAAGTGAGACATGTTTCATTAATTCGGATGAGAAAGGCTGACCGTTATCTGAATATACAACACGTGGTAAACCGTACCGTGGGAAGAATTCTCGAACTAGCTGCTTGGCAGTAGTCGGGGCAGTGTAATCTGATACGGGATACGCCTCTGTCCAACGGGAGAGAGCGCAGACAACTACGAGAACATATTTGAATCCTCGACAACGTTCCATCTGAATATAATCCATCTGGAGGACTTCAAAAGGATGGTCAGGAGGCTGAAATCCACCCTGCTCTACGGGAACACTCTTTCCTGGATTAAACTGACAACATATCATACAGGTACGAACTTTTTGTTTAGCTGCGGCTCGTAAATGTTTGTTGAACCAAATGTGCTGAATGCTGTCTAGCATAGCCTTCTCTCCTAAATGTGCTGGACTGTGAACTGTAGCTATAATGGCTTGAACCATGGAATCAGGGAGAAACCATACAGATTTCTCCTTCGTCATCCATCCTTGATCTGTCTGGATCCCTCCTAGTTCAGTCCACTTCTTTATTTCGTCTGCTGTGGCATGTGTCTGTATGTCAATTACGTCAAGTGCGGGATCCTTAATTGTCATACACTGTGTTGGTGTCTGAACTATTGGCTTTGTCATGTCTAATGTGCGATTCTGAGCAGTCTGTTTAGCTGTTCTGTCAGCTAAATCATTGCCTTGAGAAATGATATCAATAACCTTCGTGTGTGCTTTACATTTCATAATCGATATAGCAGTGGGTAGATGTATTGCATCTAACAGGGCATGAATGAGGGGTCCGTGCTGAATGTGGGCACCATGGGAGGTTAAATAACCTCTCTCTCGCCACAGCACGCCGAAGTCGTGTACAACTCCGAATGCATAACGTGAGTCAGTGTATACATTAACTTTCTTATTTGTGGCTTGAATACAGGCTTGTGTTAGAGCAATAAGTTCTGCTGCTTGGGCTGACAAAGTATCTATACAATTTGTCTCAATAACTTCAGTGTCTGTTGTGACTGCATACGCGGCCACTAAATCTCCTGTACTTGTTCTCATGCACGATCCGTCTACATACAACGTCAGGTCTGGATCTAACAATGGAACGTCTGTCAAGTCTTGTCTAGGTTTCGTCTTTATTTCAATGATTTCAACACAATCATGAGCTAGTGGGTCTGTTCCAATTACAGGTAATAGTGTAGCAGGATTCAATGTATTACACCGTCGGATCTCTATGTGTGGTTGAAACAATGTTAGTTCATAACCGGTAAGTCTTGCTATGGTCAAGTGTTGTGTTTGTGTTCGGTTCACAAGAACCTCTACTGCATGTGGTACTTGTACTGTCAATGGGTGTCCTAATACTATGGCATCGCTTTGTCTGATTGCTAAAGCTGTCGCTGCCACTGATTTCAGGCATGCAGGCAAAGCCTGAGCTACGGGATCTAATGTACTGGAAAAATAAGCACATGGCTTGCGTGATCCTGCTTGATCCTGAGTGAGTACTGACAAGGCAGTACCTTCGCGTTCTGTAACAAAGAGTGTAAAATGTTTGCTATAACATGGTGTTGCTAAAACAGGTGCTTGACATAAAGCTTCCTTTAGGCTTTCAAAAGCTTGTGTATGTTCCTGAGTCCAAGGGAGAACAGTCGATGTGGCTGCCTCCTGTGTGGTTAACTGAATGAGTGGTTTTGCTAGAAATGCGTACTGAGGGATCCACTGCCTACAATATGAAGTGAGGCCTATGAAAGCTCGCACCTCCTTTTGCGTCTGGGGTATTGACATGTTAGCAATTAACTGGATGCGATCTGGTGTAAGCTGCCTTCCCTCCTTGGACAGCGAGTGACCAAGATAAATAACTCGCTGGACACAGAATTGCAGCTTAGAAGGAGACACCTTGTGCCCCTTGTCGGCTAGAAAATGTAGAACTGTCAGAGAAGCCTTTTCACATTCAGGTTCGCTTCTCGCGGTGATCAGCAGATCATCAACATATTGAAGCAGTGCAGTATTGACTGGCATATGGATACTGTCAAGTTCTCGTTTCAGTGCTTGGCTGTAGATGCTGGGGCTTTCTGTGAATCCTTGGGGAGCGCGTGAGAATTTAAAGCTGCGCCCATTTAGACTGAATCCGAACAAGTATTGGCTTTCCGGATCTATTGGGACGCTGAAAAAGGCATTCTTGAGATCGATTACAGTAAAGAATGTTGCTTCGGAATCAATTGCTGTCAACAATGATGATATATCAGGGACCACAGGGAATTGTGGTACAATGCACTTGTTTAGTTCACGCAAATCAATAACCAATCGGTACACGGGTGGGGCAGTAGGATCAGTTCGTTTAAGAATCGGAATTATCGGTGAATTACATACATTGGAGTCTGTTTCTATAACTACTCCCTGGGCAATCAGCTCATCAATGATTTTCAGCAAAGCCACTACAGCATCATGCGGTAACTTGTATTGTCGCATTCGTGGTAGTACCACTCCTGCTTTCAATGTGACTCGATAGGGTGTAATGTTCATGCAGCCAACATCCGTAGGGCCTTGTGCCCATAGATGTACTGGTAAAGTCTGTAGTCGGGGATCCATGTCTCTAGACACATAGTGACCTTTAAAATCACGTAAAAACAACCTTACTCCTTCCGGAGAACAACATATTATGGCTCCTAGTGCTTTCAGAGTTTTAATTCCTAACAGATTTTCTGGGCATGATTTAGTAAGCAATAAATCTGTAGTTCGTGTCAAAGGACCTATCGTAAGTGGTAGAGGCTGTGATACTTCATTAACAATAGGTTTTCCTGAAAAACCAAGGGAAACATTTTGAGAGCCTGAGAGGGGTGCCCCTGGAACTTCACTACGTTTTATAGTTGTTCGACTTGCCCCTGTATCGAGTAAGAATTTTCTATCTTGACCTAATAATTCACTATGTACATAAGGTCCTTCTTGATCTACAGGAATCTCGATAAGCGGTAAGTCAACTTCCCTCTCTAGGCTGGTTCATGCGTAACGCTGATACTCAGGGTATTCATACTGTGCAGTCTGATACATTTGTCGTGTTGTGGCTTGTGTGGCAGTAGCAGGCAACGGTGGTGCAGCTGGCACAAACTGTATGGGTTGCTGTGAGGCTGGCATTGACTGTTGCTGAACTGGCATGGACTGTCCATGCTGCATAGCTCCTTGTTCATTCTGATCTTGTCTAACTAATCGTGGTCTCTCTTTTGCAATACCTGTAGCTATATTACGTTTCAGGACTGGACAATCGTGTACATAATGGCCTAGTTGTTTACAGTAATTGCAGGTTCCCTTTACAGGAACTGCAGAATCACCAGAATGTGTCACACCCTTTTTGTGACCGTCTGCTGGTACTGTCTGAGAAACTAGCATTTTCATTTTTGTATCCTTCATGCGTCTATGCTCGTGTTCTTGTTCATCCCTAATTCTATTGTGATGATACTGTAACATTTGTAGCATTTGTGACGGAGTGTTACTTTGCCAGGTACTCTCGAATTTCAATATTCTATTCTTCACTGGAGGCAATGCATTTTCCACTAATTTTGTCACAAATAAATGTGGATATGAGTCACTACTTGCTTTTATACCACTATTTATACCAAAACATTTTTCAAAACGAGCATAATAATCGCTTGTGTCTTCATCTTGCTTTTGTTTGCAGGCTGTGATTGCACCCCAATCTTCCTTTTTTGTAGTTAATAAACGTGGCAGTACCTGTACTAGTAAACCTGGTAACAGTTTAACTTTATCCCCGAGCCCTGAACCTGCAGTTCGGCCCCTTTCTTCCTCTGCTAATGCTGTCCAGTCTATCTTTTGGTCTCCCACTTCCCACTCTTTTTCTTTCAGTTTTTCATAAATGCCAGCAGGCAAAAGCACCTTTAATATCGTCATAATATCAGGAAAGGTGTACTCTCCCATTAGTAACATGTCTTTAATTTCTCGGTGGAAACCCGCTGGGTCTTTGTCATGACTAGGTACTACTTTCTTCATTTCTAATAATTCCATTTTTGATATGGGTGTGTAAACAAATACACGGTGAAACTCATTGTCTTCGCCTTTTATTGGGTGCACTTCTCGTAAGGGATTTTGTCTATCCATATAGTACGGCGCTCTTTCTCTGCGGGGCAGCGAGAGAGAATCCGGACTTACAAAAAGGACATACTGTTTACGTGACACTAATATCTCTTTAATTAGCTTGTTACTAGAACCTCTCCATCTGCTCGTGAGTAGTTCCGTTAATATATCAGGTAAAGGACCAGGGTCAGCATGTTGGCTCTTATATAATATGAGGAGTTGCTGAATCATATAGATTCCAGCTAAACGTTGTTCATCTGTACTGAGATTAAAAAATGTGTGTGCTACGGTCTCATCACCGTATTTTTCAGGACTGTCAATCCAGTGAACGGCTGATCTGGCTAATTCTTGCTCATCCATGGAATCGAGGAGGTGGTAACCCCTTCGTTCTCGTAGTATTTTATCTGCGGCTTGAAACGAATGTTCAGGAGACTTCAGATTTATTACAGGCGTCGGATACGTTCTGCTATTATTTGGGCATACAGAGTGTATGGGATCAGAAAAACATCTAGTATTTTCACAGGATCTTCCTCTGCCTACATAGGCTATGGTCTCTGACTGTCTTGCGGAATTCCCTGATTCGGACACTTCATCTTGCTCGAACTCGTCTGTTCTCAATCTTTCTTCATGAATACGCTCTATTTCCCTACGAATTTTTCGGCACATGGCTATTATACAATTTTGCTTATCGTGTCTCCCTTCTGATATATTCTGGCTCCATCTTGTAAGAATAAGCATTGCATTCGGGTCTACCCCCGGACGGTCTTGATTTCTGATCACACAGTTTATGAGGAAACGTAACAGTTCCCCCTGTATCTCTACTTTCTGGAATTCCATAGCTCTGTTAATACATCCTGGATCTCGTCCTGTTTGGACAAAATGATATATGTTATCTAGATGCGTAGTCATTCCTGGTAACCTTGCTAAATACTCTGCGGCTCGCCTGATACGTAATGATGCCAGGACCATTTCGTCCTCTTTACCAACCACCGGGTCATATCTACAATTTACAAGGAGTTCCTTAAGCGTACGTTCACTTACGAATTTAGGTGTACGTGAATGTGCTGACTCTTGAAAGACAAGTTTATTTATTCTAGGTGGTGTAAAGGTATTGCTAGCACCTCCCGTGGCCCCATCTGGGGCGTCGGGTGTGAATGGGTTCGTTGAACGTGACACAGCAACTATGGGTGTCGATACCCCTGTAGAATCGACTGCGGAGACAGATGCGGAAACAGATGTGCTTGCCGAAGCTTGTGTCGGGACTTGCTGTTGCACGGGGACAGATACCTGATCCTGACGTTGAACCCCTCCGCCAGACGGTCTATGTGGTGTGGGGTTAGCATACTCGGGAGCTGCGTCGTCTAGATATGAGGAAAGAAAAACATCTTCTGCGGTTCTGGGATGCCCTTTTGGATGTACCTTAATTGGAAATAATGGGGGTGGCAAGTCTTTTGGCATCTCTGGAGCAGCCTTAGGTAGTCCTTCGGCTAGGAGGGGATACATACCATTCATAAGAGCATTTCTTTGTCTATTTACTTGTTCTGATTTCACTCGGATACCTTCCTCAATTAATAGATTTTCTTGAGCTTTATTTGAACCTTCTTTACTCCTCTCTTCTTGTCTACGTGCTTTTTCTGTTCGTCTATGAGATTCTTTACGCCATAACTCAACAGCGTCTTTCTGTGACTGTCTGACCTTTCTTTTCCATAACTCTTCCTCCACTTTCATGATGCACTCTGCATCCCAGGTTCCCGCTGCGGGCCACCTTTGACTTTCCGGCAATCCCTTGGTATAATCTACCCATAGATCAAGAAACAATATGGCATCCAAGCCATGCTTATGGTACATAAAATGCCCTGGAGTGTCCCTAGGAGGAATAGGAACTGCTTCTTCAAGCACCCCTTTTCTGGTAGTAATCTGTCTTAACTTCGAGAAGAGCGGCATATTGACAACTGATCTGATACTTACTCTTGAACTCACTTAATACGAAAAAACACAATAATGAACAGTGAATAATGAACAATCATTCATACCACAATATTTGAACACTTTAAACATTAAACATTAAACATTTTAACAACGACCGACAATGATGACAGTCTGCCTAACTAATCACCACGCTGAATTCTTGACAGTAACTGAATACTTCGGAATACTTGATATACTGCTAAACAGTACATATACACTGCTAAACAGTGCAGACCGGATTTGTGTACCCAAATCCGTCTTGACCGGCACAAACTATGTGCGCGTCAACACGCCTCCTCGGCGATGGTACTCACCGAGTAGCTCCTTGAAACGGAAGGCCTCAGAGAATGGACAGGACTCGATGACTGCGGACAGCGGACCCTCTGGACATCGGGATTTCGAAAACCTGGTGGGCCTCTGTATACCTCGGATCTTGCTCTCTCAGCTAGGCTCTGGTCGGGATACTTCGCACTTCTCACCGCCTCGTCTGGGTTGATCGCAGCCTCAGTCGCCCCCGCTTGACCGGAGGGAGCTTACAGGAAATCCTGCTGGTACGCGTTTATGGTCCGTCCAGCTGTGGCAGGAGACCGGGCCTGCAACGCACCGCCGGCGCGTGAGATGAGAAAGTGTCCCTGTTCGGGCGCCATTATGTGGTAAATAAAATCTTCTTTACCGGACTGAATTTCATACTGGATCTTTAATAAAAATAGCTCAGAATAATAAGAGGCAGAATCCGTGGTATAAGAGGTTTCTGAATGGGCTTTATTCCAAAATGGCCGACTCGAGTCGCGGCCTTCAGGTTCCGTCACCACGAGGGTTCAGGAAGTGAAGTACGATATTTTATTGACAGACATGCATTTTTATAATAAGTACATTACAATGAAACGAATGTAGAAGGCGTAACATTTGATAAGAAAAGTGACATAACAGGTACGTAATCGAAACTAGGCGTAATAAGGAATAAAAGAAACATGATTGGTTAGGATTATCAGACATAGGTGGATCTATAAGATAATACTTGGCATAGATGCGCGCGCAGCAGCATGACGTGTAATTGACGTGCAACTAGGGGGTGAAGGGGACTTGACATTAACTCTACATATGGAGACGAAAAGTCTGGGGGGTCAAGTCAACCTAATCCCAAATCATATCTAACATCCTATGTTTAAAGAACTATGTTATCCACAAGGAAGGTCTCTCGGACAGAATCTAGTCTATACTGACTGTGTGCGTGCACAAACGCCTAAGTGTCTATATGAGATGCGAGAGGCAGAAAACTTTCCATGGCAACAGGGCTATGAATCACTTGCAGGAGGACGGAAAGGCTGAGTCCTTTGCTTGTGAGCTAAAGGAAATGTTTACCTAAATCACTAGACAGGAATGCATCGGCTGAAGAGCAAAATAGATAATTCGAAGGTGAAATACAGCTTCTTGGCAGGCAGGCGAAAACTGGCCGAGGCAGGCACCGTTAGCTGCACAGGGAGTAGGACAAAGTTCATGGATACAGATGCGAGCTCAAGCTGAAGCTGTCAGAGACAGAGAGCAGGGAAAGGCTTTGAGGACAGAATCGGGCCTACTTGCCTGAACTGTAAAAATGGAGTAACTTAGCCATATAAAGTCGGTGGCCTTTCATACTTAGGAATCGAATATCCAGCCCATTGATGGCGGATCTGACAGAGAACATGTCGACGGTAGACACACATATGTTTGCGTCTTAGAAACTGGAACTGGAGGGAACATACATGTACTTGTAACATGCATATAGAACCGTTGGGGTCCAAGATAGGGGACATAATCTGATCAGGAAAATCCACATTTCCACAACAACACCTAACAAGATGGCCCTTGTTGGCACAAAGGGCACTATAGGGATTTCTTCCTGAAAAGTGGTTAAGGTAGAGATCAGTTGTCGCAATCCCGGGGAGGCCATTGAACATGCCCATGGGGGTAAATAAAGCTGGGGTTAAAACAGAGAACAGTAGTTCCCAAATTAAGTGGAAGCCATCGAACTTGCCTAAGTAAGGGTAAATATGCCATTTACAAGCCCACCAAGCAGGAGGGCTTGGTTCAACTCTACTTAAAAATCAAACAAAATTTGGAAGGACTTGGTGAATTAGGCTTGGTCTCTTTTGGTGCATACACCAGAAGGTCCCCCCGATGGGGCCGGTAAACACCTGCAGAGGCAGAGGGGAATTGTCCAGCTGGAAGGACTGCTAACCATGTCAGAGGTAAACGGGAATTGTCTGGGTCTGGAGAGGCCGTTGAAATTTCTCGCAGGAGGGTAAACGGCGCCATGGGCAAAATTCACGGAACAGAAGACCATGGGATGTTTTGATGTGGATGGGGGTCTATTTGTCTATAATGGGCATGGACCTGTTTCTGTTGGACCTGGGTGATGCCCAAGAATCAGCAAGATGTAAGTAAGAATGCCTGCCTTAGTGGGAGGCCCTGGGTATGAAGGGTTCCATACCCAGAGCTGTGGAGGAGTTACAGGGTGATCCAGAGGCTGAATGGTACATAGGGGTACCCTCTTCAGGAGCAGAAGAAGGGTGCAAATGCCAAATAGTCCCAGGAAGTCCTTACAGCAGAACCCTGGAGGAATGACGGTGTCATGTTATTCCTTCGGGCGGTTGTAAACCTGAGCAACCGGGGGTTTGCCTGGATATGCTCCGCCCCCTCAAGGGGCATGAGTAAATGGGTGGACTGGTGGTCTACAGGATGTAAGGGGTAATCCCCCAAAGTGGTTAGCACCAATTGGTTATGCCATGGTGCAATTTGGCTCCTCAGGTGGGCAGGCAGCATAGGAGCTGTCTGCCCTTGGATCGCCCGTAAGTTGACCAACCATGTTGGCATATTTCTTATGCAAAATAAACCTGCAGCAATGTTTTCTCCAACAACCAATGTGTCTTGTGTGTTCTTTTTTATGGTATTGCTGTGTTTGCGGGTTGGGTGTGTTGCAGATATTGGCACTAATGGCTGGTACTTATTTATGCTATGCAACTAACAACCATTGACAAAGCCAATAGTAAGTGTAATGTTACTTTGCTGTATTTTATACCTGGATGTAATGACAGAAGCAGCAAAATGCCAGTCGGAAGGCACACTAAGCTAAGCATAGATTTTCAGTTTAGTTGTTTTTAAGCCACGACGTTCATTACATCGGTCACGCCCCTTTGAGAGACCCCCAGTTTTTTCATCCCATTTAAAGACCTGCATATAAATCATCCTTTAGGCATAAATATATATATATAACTCCCCTGAAGCTTAACACTCTCTCCCTCTGTGCCCAGAAAATGTCTAAAGGTGTAATGCTGGGGTCCCAAGCCCAGCAGGGGCCCGTACTCCTTTTCTTCGTCTCCGTCACGACCCGGAAAAACAGGAAGTGCCGGGCCCCGGGGGAAGCAGAGTCGCAGACTAGTCTTCCCCCGGGGTCATTCGCGCGAGGGTAGGACCAGGTAGGGTCAAGGGGTGGAGTTAGGGGGTGGGTATATGAGCGCAGGGGAGGAAGGCGACTTCCTCTTCCTGCGCTCGGCACCATCAGGAGGGTTTAGAAAAGGCTCTTCCTGCGCTCTGCACCATCGGGAGGGTTTAGAAAAGGGTGTGTGACGAGAGTAGTGTAGGGTTAGGCCTTGGGTAGTTTGTCGGTGTTTCCTCGTTGTGGGAGGCGGGACGTTGCGGATGGCGTTTAACGGTGCAGACGGTGTGGCGACCTCTGAGGAGGTGAGGTGGGCGCTGTTGGTTCTGGGGCGGGCCGGGCGGGAGGACCTCCTGCGGCCCGGTGTGCTGGGGGAGGCGTGGGTGGGATTTGAGAGGGCCCCGCGGGCGGCTTCGGCGGGGGAGCGACCTGGGGGGTGGGGGGGGGACCCAAGCCGGCGGCTGTCAGCAGAGTTAAGGGGAGTACGGTGGGGCGCAAGACGGCCCCTTACCGCCGTCCAGAAGCAGTAGGGCGGTCCGCGGCGGCCATCCCTCCAGCGTGGGAGCGGGCAGCGGGGGGGAAGGGGTCACGCATGTCTGGCGCGGTGAGTGGCAAGGGTGTGAAGAGAGCGGTGAGAGAGGTGTTGTGGGTGCCTGACGGTGGGGAGGCGGAGGTGGAGTTGGATTATGAGGCGGAAAGTGATGAGCTTGAGGACGGGGAGGTGCGGGATGACTGTGACGAGACGGGCGCAGGCAAGGACAACAGGGGGGTTGGTGTGTTACAGGTGCCCCAGAGACCGGCGGACAAAGAGACGGTAGAGACGCGGCGGGCGGCCCCCTCTGGAGGACGACTCAGCGGGCGACATCCGACTTTGACAGGTGAGCGGGTTTGGTGGTCGGTGTGGGACGGGGGTCCCAAGGGTGGAAGGAAGAAGGCTTATAGGTCGGTTGGGGTTGGAGAAGGCTCCGTGAGGGAAGTGGTGGGGGTCCCCAAGGGTGGGCTCACGATTGAGGACAAAGCGGTCAGGAGCAAGGCGGTGGCGTCGGCGGGGGTGCAGACAGAGAAGGACGGGGGCAAAGAGGAGGCGTCGGGGAGTAAGCTCCCGAAAAAACTGCCTTACATGGGCCTGGCTATGCCGTTGGGGTCGCATTTGTCTGACAAAATTAAGGGTAAGATCTGGAAGCACGAGTACGTGGACGTGTTTAAATTACTGCATAGCGAGGTGCAGACCAAGGAGGGCTCCAAGGAGGAGGAGTGGGAGCTGACTAGGCGGCCGAGGGTGCCGGTGAACATGGAGAATTGGACTTCGGCCTTTCTCATTTATGCGAGTATATATTGCGAGAAGCATCCCGATAGGGCAATCGCATTGTTGAAATACATGGATATAATCAGGAAGGCTCAGATGCAGTTTGGGGGTTTCGCGTGGCTGAGTTACGATGAGGAGTTCAGGGCACGGGTCAGTGCGAACCCCGAGAAGCATTGGGGTGAGGTGGACCAGGAATTATGGATGCAATGGATGGCGTCCACGCATTCATCCGCATCCACTCACACGGCGAGTGATTTACCGGTCACGTACCGGTCTTTTCCGTCGTGTCCCGCCCATACTGGGGCGGGGGGGACCACAGCACCCACAGGTGGGGCCGGACAGACTAGCAAGCCCGGCACTTACAATACCGGGGCCTGTTGGAGTTACAATAGGGGTTATTGTTCCAGGTACCCGTGCAAGTTGAAGCACAAGTGTTCTAAGTGCGGGGGGAAGCACCCCCTTACACAATGTCTTACTCTCACCACTCCTTCCGAACAATGGCGGAATTCCAAGGGGAGGGGGCAGACTGGACAGAAGGGCCCCTACACCGGTTAGGGTGGAGGCGATGGCCCCGTGGCTCTCCCTTTACCCGGACAGGGAGGCCGCCTTGAAGATTCAGTGGGGCTTTACAGACGGTTTTCGGGTCGGGTATCAAGGTCCCAGATCACGGAGATGGGCCGACAATCTCAAATCAGCGAAGGAATTGCCGGGGGTGGTGGCGGCCAAACTCCTGAAGGAGGTGGAGGAGGGGAGGATTTGGGGCCCCTTTTATGAATGGCCGATGGAGGATTTGATCATTTCTCCACTGGGGGTGGTGCCCAAAAAGGAGGAGGGTGAGTATCGAATGATTCATCACCTATCGTGGCCGGAGGGACAGTCAGTGAATGACTTCATCGCGGAGGAGGATTCCCGGGTGCTGTATGCGTCGGTGGATGATGCGATCCACCTTGTGCGGGTGTGTGGGCCGGGGGCGGAATTGGCGAAATGTGACGTGAAGTCGGCTTTCCGCTTGCTGCCTATACACCCGGCAGATTTTGTGCTCCTCGGGATGCAGTTCGGGGGGGCCATCTTCGTCGACAAAGTCGACCCAAATCGCACACCCATGGGGTGTGCGATTTCTTGCGCCTTGTTCGAGATGTTTAGCACCTTCCTGCAGTGGGCCTTCACGCAGCGGAGTGGGCACCGGGATGTCACGCACTATCTGGACGATTTCCTCTTCCTGGGGAGGGCAGGTTCGGGGGACTGTGGCAGGGCTCTGTCAGGGTTCCAGGAGTTGGCGGAGGGATTTGGGGTTCCGTTGGCGCCCGAAAAGACGAGTGGGCCGGGTTGCGTCTTGACATTCTTGGGCATTGAGCTGGATTCCGTCCAATGGACAGCGAGGCTCCCGGTCACAAAGGTATTGGAAATTCAGGAGTGCCTCCAGTGGGCGATTGGTGAGAAACGGATTGCGCTGCGGGCGGTCCAGCGGCTGCTGTGGTTCTTGAACTTTGCGTGCAGGGTGGTCAGGGCGGGGCGGACGTTCTGCAGGCAGCTCGGCATGGCCATGTCGGGGGCAGTGCTTCCACACCACAGGGTCAGGATCTCCATGGGAGTGAGGGCGGATCTGCGGACATGGTTGGTGTTCTTGATGGATTTCAATGGGGTCTCCTTGGACTTTGTGGAGGAAAACACGGTTTGGCAAATCCAAATTTACTCGGATGCAGCCAGGGCAGATGGCTTTGGTATTTTCTGGGACGGGAGGTGGTGCGCAGAGACCTGGCCGGAGCACTGGAGGAAGCAGGAGAGGAGCATTGCCTTTTTGGAATTCTTTCCTTTGTTGGTGGCGCTGGAAGTGTGGGGTTCTGAGTTTCAAAACAGGGCGGTGTTGTTCCATGTGGACAACATGACGGTGGTCGAGTTGGTCAACCGGCAGAGGGCAAGGGACCTGAGGGTGTTGCGCTTGTTGAGAAGTTTCATGCTGAAGTGTTTGCGTCTGAATGTGACTTTTCGTGCCAAGCATGTTCTGGGGGCGAATAATGACATTGCGGATGCTTTGTCTCGTTCGCAGTGGCAGCGATTCCGGCGACTGGCACCTGGAGCAGATCTGTGCAAGACGGGGCTGCCGGATGGCATCTGGGCCCAGGGGGAGTGAGGGTGGTTGACCTAGTGGAGAATTCTGTTGCTGTTACCACCAGGCGGACCTACAGACGGGCGTGGGCAGAGTTTGTCGCCTTTATGGGTTGGAACGGGGTTTCTGAGGCTGGGGAACAGGTGGTGGTGGAGCGTGGAGTGTTACAGTTTGTACTGCACTGCGTGGATAAGGGGTTGTCGGCAGCAACCATTTCAGGAAAGCTGGCAGGGGTGTCCTTTTATTGCTGTCTGTTTTTTGGTTTTGACCCTACAAAAAGTGTGATTGTTAGTAGGGTGTTGCGGGGTTGGGTTAGGGAGAGAGCGGGGGGCATGGTGCCGAGGGAGGCCATAACGTTTGAGGTGTTGGTTCGGTTGGTTGCGGCGTTGCCGCTCTGTTGTTATGATGAGTTTGAGGTTCGGATTTTTCGCTTGTGTATGATCTGGATGTTTTTTGGGGCATTTCGGGTTTCTGAGTTACTGGGTACGCATGCTGGGGAGGGGCGGAGGTATGAGGAAATCAGATTGGATGCGGGGCGCCTGGGGATTTGGCTCGGTCGGTCGAAGACAGACCAGTTGGGCCGGGGTAAGTGGGTTTGGCTGAATGAGAATCAGGGAGGGGGTGTGTGCCCGGTGGCTGAGTGGCGGGCGTGTGTGAGTGTGAGGCAGCTTGGGGTAGGGGAAATATTTTGTCACAGGTCTGGGCACGGGTGACGGCTGGCCAGTTGTTGGCGGTGTTGCGCATGGCATTGGTGCGTGTGGGTTTGGAGCCGGCGGGTTTTGGAACTCACTCATTTCGGATTTGGGCAGCGACAGCGGCGGCCCGGCTGGAGTGGTCCTGGGATAGGATCCGGCAGATTGGGAGATGGAGGTCAAGGTGTTGTGAGCGGTATGTGCGGAAGTGATAGGGTGGGGTGCAGGGCGTGGGGGGTCGGATGGGGCTGGGGAGTGGTTTTCTTTGTGCGTCTCTAACCTATGTTTCTCTCTTAGGTTGCGTGGGAGGCCCTGGGGCCAAGACGGTCACATGGATCGTGGGGCATTCATTTGTGCACTGGGCGTCGAAATACGGGGAGCAACAGGTGTACGGGCGTAACCTGGGACTCAAAGGACAACTTCACGAAGTGCACTGGTGGGGTAAAGGGGGAATGCGATGGGG
Organism: Triturus cristatus; assembly: GCF_964204655.1. NCBI lineage: Eukaryota > Metazoa > Chordata > Amphibia > Caudata > Salamandridae > Triturus > Triturus cristatus. Next base: position 911,561,334 of record NC_140588.1, read on the forward strand.
GGCACTACTGCCCTGGCTCGCGAAGATGGTCCCACAGAAGGGTTGCCCGGATCTGTTGATTATACACTTGGGGGAGAATGACTTGGTTCGGCTGTCGGGTTTAGCGCTCTTACAGCTGATGCAGAGAGACTTGGAGGTACTAAAGCACAGACTGGCAGGGGCTTGCATTGCCTGGACGGAGTTTGTTCCGAGGAGGATCTGGAGGGGAGCTGTTAAGCATGGGGCAATTGAAAAGGCGCGACGGAAATTGAACAGAGCTATGCAAGTTTTTTGTGGGGAGAAAGACATTAAGGTGATCAGTCACCCGGGACTACGACTGGAGGAACCACTGTTATTTAGGGATGACGGGGTGCATCTGTCTAGACTGGGGAACGCCTACTATATGATGGAGATGAGGGATGTGGTCAGCAAGCTCTGGAATGAGGCAATCTGGTGTCGCAGGGATGTGTGAGGGGTCCTGGCCTAGGGGGTGGGGCAGGTATCCGCCCTACAGGGGGCTACCTGGTTGGCGGTACTTTGGAGGGGTGGGGGGAGTCATTAGCGGGCACACCCATCCCTCGGGGGGGAAGAGTGAATGAGGTGGGGGTATTGGAGGCGTGAGTGAAATGGCCAAGGAGAGCCGGGAGGATGCAAGGAGGTTTGTGGAATGGTGAGGAACGGAAGGGGCATGGAGTGGTACAAAAGGGGAGTGTGGAGTGGGTGAAAGGAGTGAAGGATGGTAGAGTGTTGTGGGAAAGTTTTATTCAGATAATGTTTGGTTATTGTTTAATGTTGTGCAGCCTGGTCCTAATAAATGGCCTTTTACGCTAAAGACACGGTGTGGTCTGTTAATTGCGCGATGCCGGGCCCCGGGGGAAGCAGAGTCGCAGACTAGTCTTCCCCCGGGGTCATTCGCGCGAGGGTAGGACCAGGTAGGGTCAAGGGGTGGAGTTAGGGGGTGGGTATATGAGCGCAGGGGAGGAAGGCGACTTCCTCTTCCTGCGCTTGGCACCATCGGGAGGGTTTAGAAAAGGCCACCCACCCGCCCTGCAGTTGAGGGTTGGGTTTCAGGGTTGGCTACAGCGTGCCAGTTTAGGACAGGCTGCGGGGTGGCGGTACTTTGGAGGGGTGGGGGGAGTCATTAGCGGGCACACCCATCCCTCGGGGGGGGGAAGAGTGAACGAGGTGGGGGTATTGGAGGCGTGAGTGAAATGGCCGAGGAGAGCCGGGAGGATGCAAGGAGGTTTGTGGAATGGTGAGGAACGGAAGGGGCATGGAGTGGTACAAAAGGGGAGTGTGGAGTGGGTGAAAGGAGTGAAGGATGGTAGAGTGTTGTGGGAAAGTTTTATTCAGATAATGTTTGGTTATTGTTTAATGTTGTGCAGCCTGGTCCTAATAAATGGCCTTTTACGCTAAAGACACGGTGTGGTCTGTTTATTGCGCGAGATGATTGGTAGGCTATGTTTTATAGCACCCATCATCCCTACGTCCCACGTCACTACCACCTCCTGCTTTTCTTTCCTGGACTGAGGCAGAGTGCACCTCAAAATTAAGGACTGTGAGGGGGACATTAGGAACCAACGGGTGAGATTTACCGGTAAGTAACCGGGCAACAGGGCGGGCGAAACGCAGCTTTACTGCGAGGTACAGGAACAGAAAAACCACGAGAGAGCGTAGCCTTTACCTATTTGTAGTGCTTTTAACTGTTATTTACTTTACGTTATTTTAGAATGCATTATCACCTTGTTGGCAAATTCAGCATACACATTATAGGCAATGTATGATTAAGAGCGTGGCTTCAAGGCAGAGATATAGCAGCAAACAAGTCTATGAATGTTAATGAGCCGCTGAGCTCACTCACGGACTTCTTTTCCGTCGACCTTGCAGTTGTAAGGACAATGTGGGGAGCAACAGTGAATAAAAAATGTATACTCCATGCCGCCCAGTAGCATATGCCACAATTTAGGCCATGCTTTGTTTTCCCGGTTTCCGAAATGTAATTCCTTGCTCGTATTAGCGAAGATTGCTTTTCTGTGGCTGGAGGAGGCGGCGCGCGCTCGGCTGTCTTGAAGACCCGCGTCTCCGACAGAGTCAGTTAAAATCGAAAACTACCGCGGCGTGAAGATCAGACCAAAGGCAGTGACGGGGAGCAGCAGGTTCGAATCAGCCGTGATTACTCTCTCATCCGTGAATTAAAACCGAGTGTGTAAAACCGTCAAGGTCGCTAGGGATGGACAGAGCCACAGATGTGCGTCCCCGTAGGAACGCTCAGTCTGACAAGTTCACGCGCGATGTCCTAAATTAGCTGTAATTATAGAGGCGCTGGGGCTCTGGACGTCTGGTATTCCGAATCTTCACAACAGACGTTTTAAAGATGCCACACATTTTATTTCCAGAATCTCCGTTTTGCTACTGGCAAGGTCAATGGTTTGAGGCAAATTGATGCACCCCACCCACTTAGTCCTCTATGTTACCCCCCTGCACAAGGCACATCTGGCGATGTCACGCAACCTGCTGTATGGGAACGGACATAACAAGAACCGCGCTAGGAATTAATAGCGCCCTCATGGGTTCCACAGTCAGGAGGATTTAAGACAGGCATCCGCCCCTTCCTCATCAGAACTTCTCACCGTGGGAAGAGGCGTCTTCTAGGTGCTGCATGTGGTTGGACAGGCTCCTCCCCAGAGTAACCTGACTGCAGATATGAAAGAGCTATACATAGATGTGAAGGAGGTGACTGTTCCAGATCATGTACACAGTAAGGGGCAGAGGAGTTCTGTAAGAAATTCAGTTGTTTGTTGACGGGGTGTGAGCCCTGGATAAGCAGCAAGTACAATCCTTTTCAGGGTGAGGCACAAATCAGCCCTAAATGAGCATGTGCGCACATTCTGGTAGCTTTGCACAGAGCAGTCAGGCTTAATTCAGAGGCAATGTGTAAAGAATTTGAGTAACATCACAAACAGTGATAACGTGAAAAACACAACACAAAAAAAGGATCCCTTACTGAAATGGAAAAATAGAGCTATTTTTAATAAATAAAACACGACCAAAACACCAAAAATACAATTAGTAGAACCGGGTATATGTAATTTTAAAGATCTTAGTATAAATATCACCCAAGAATGCAAAGAGACAACTGTAGAAATCTGGTTGCGCTGGACTGTGATAAAGTTACCAATTTGGGCTGACAGCGATGGACTGCAGGCCAGCTGCCAGGACCCAGTTAAGCTTGCTGAACAAAGTACCCTAAACCCTGGTTCGCGGAGCGTTGCAACAATCTGAGTCGAAGGTGCGTCGCAGAGCTGAAGCGATGCACCAGTTCCTAGGTGCGGCATGGCTGAGAAGTGAGATCCTTCATCATCGCTGAGGATCCCATCGACGAGGGTTTGCAATGTGAAATCTGGCATCAAGGATGCGTCACACAGTCGAGGTGATGCGTCGGTTCTAGGGAGCTGGGAGGCTGCGACGCGGAGTCTTGCATCATCGTCATGGCTGCTGCTGACCAGGGAAGCTAGGGCCTTCGTGGAGGATGCGTTGCGCAGCATCGGTTCAGAAGAGGCTGAGGAGGCGATGCAGATCTTTGCGACAAGTCTGATCCCCGCAGCAGTGGCGATGCATCAACTCTGCTCAGAGTTGTGCCGCACTGCAGAGGAGATGCGTTGGTTCCACTGGGTCCACAGCAGGTGGCAATGCACATTAGGGCCACTTCCAAGGGTCCAGGACTGGGATAGCAACATTTGGCAGGGTAGACTCACAAATGGCAGAGTCCAGGTGCAAAGCTCTTGAAAGCCTGTTATGTCACACCTAAGCTCCTTATTGTGTGTGGCTGTCTAGGAGGAATACATGAAGTCAAACTGTCAACTACACCCAGTCATGTGACTCAGAGACAGGCTGCAGGCACCAAATGGCTAAGGCAGGAAAATGCCAAACTTCTAAAAGTATGAAGTAAACTAGGACGCAAGTCTTAGAGCTCTGCATGCATTACCTAAGGTCACTCTAAGGAGTGTTTAACAATATAACATAATGATGATCATGTTGCCATCAATCAGATGCACAAAGTAAACTCTTCAATACAATAAGTATATTGAAGAAAATTCTCTGTAGAAACTTTTCTTGCTTTCTATGACTTTACCTCTAGTCCTCTCGTCCTTTTCCTGCTATTCGTTTTATGTCCATGGTCATTTGAACCCTGTGAGTTTATAATGTCTGTTCTTATGTGCCACACTTTTCTAGCTCATTGTTATTCATTTTTAGTCTCCACCATTAGTCATGTCATTATGTTGGGGGATCCTAACTTGGTTAGGCACCCCGTTCCATATGTATCGTTCTCATATTATTTTCACTTTGATGAATTGTTTTCACTTTGATGTCTGGATGATGATCTATAAGCATCATAATTTGCATTTATGATTTCATTGATGACATTGTTTTTTCACCATTCGTCTCATTTAGAATTCACTGTCATTCTTATAATGCACTACATTTGTATTTTTCTACACTTGATATGTACTGTTTTATCTATTGCACATATGCAGCATGAGCATTTTCGTTTGAGTCTTTCCTTTATCTCTAATTTTTAAATAGTTTTATTTTCCCATCAATCTCTTCATCTGCTACTTGACACTGTCTTAATTCTTTATTTCTATTTACACTTGTTACACTGGTGGTATGGGTATATGAGGACACTGCAAGCCCTTTTGGTAGTTCATCTTCGTTCATTGCACTGTCCCTTTAGTGCATGGCGCTTGGTTTGACGTTTTTTATTTAAATGGTGGTCAAGTACGCATACGCATAGTTGCAAGCCTCGGTGACTATGCTTTTTTCCTTGGATGTTTGCTGAGATACGGCGTTTCTCTTCACCACTTGGGGTCATATGTATCAAATACTGTTATTGCGATTCTCAAATAGCGATTTTTAGGGAATCGCTATTTGAGAATCGCAAAACGGGATGTAATAAAAAATTTGCAAATGTTTTGCGCTTCCTTGGCATTCCTTAATTGCGATTAGCAAATTGCTAATCACAATTAAGGAATACCTTCCCATTCATTCCTATGGGCTAGGAGTCCGATAGGAATGAATGGGAAGACATTCTCAATTTGCGATTCGCAATTTGAGAATCACAAAATGAGAATGCAATTTCAAGGGTGCCAGGGTGTCAAAAGCACACCCTGTTGCACCCCTGAAATATGTATGTGCACAAATGTGACGCACATATATGCACTAAGGACATGTATGTGCGTCACATGGCACTTTGAAAAATGCAAAAAGGTGCATTTTTCGAAGAAATCCCAAATTACCACCAACTTGAGGTTGGTGGTAATTTGCAATTACTTATGGCCAAATCACACTTTTTCTGTGCTTCATACATTGCATTTAAGGAATCGCAATTTGCATACGGAAAATGGCACAGAAAAAATAGATCAACTCCGGAGTACCACGGAAGAACCCTGACCGACTGCAGAGGACAAAATGTACCCCACAACATCCAAGCACCGTGGAAGAAAAGTACCAACAGGCACACTGCATGAAAGAGACCAGTGGAAGACAAATCAGAGCTGCAAGAGCGACTCGCCCACCGTGCAGCATACGCACATAAGTATAAGTGCACCTCGACATTGACAACATCCCGGTACAAACAGCAACACCTCCACAACAGTACACAGGACACAACTGGTTCCGCAGATGTGCACAACATGGCAAATCACATCTCAAACTGTAGGAAAATGTAACATGACAATGTACAAGTACAACCTGTAACCTGCAAATATGTTTTAATCACACATGCAGTGCAATTGGACATCTTCTATTGTTCCATGATTGCCATGGATGGCCACAATGTGACGTGCTCATGAGAAGCAAGTGTAAATGATGGAGTACCTACGGGCCATTCCTGCCGCAGCTGCAGTGGGATGTGGGCCACCTGCCCCAACGTCACCATCATCGCCCGGTACCCCTGGAACTGGGATCCATGGGGCATTGGTGCGAACAAAGATGTTGTGCAGCACACAACATGCAACGATCATCTTGTACACGGTGTCCGGGATGTACAGGAGCTTTCCACCTGTGCTGTCCAGGCACCTGAAACGTGACTTCAACACGCCAAATGTGCGTTCAATGATGCCTCTGGTGCGTATGTGGGCCGCATTGTACTGCCTCTGGGTAGGTGTGTCCGGGTCTCAGAGGGGTGTCATCATCCAAGGTCAGGGTGTATATCCTTGATCGCCTGTGACAGTGCAGGGAGAAAGGAGTCAATACTTGGTTCGGCAAGATGTGATGGCAGACCCACTAATCCAGTGACGCCTGTGCTGGCTGTGTGTGTGGTGAGTGTAAGCCAGCCCAAAGGGAGTAGCTGGTGCTGGCAACAACTCCAACAGTCATCAGGCACTCAGAAATGCAATGTCAGTACAACAAGGGGGAATGACTCGAGTCGCACAGGGCCAGTGGCCCCGGATGTACAGAGGCCGACATGAGCCCACCGCCACAGGACGCTGACCTGCGGGAGACTGGGGTAGGATCATGAGGGCAGAGCAGGGCCTTGCATGTGTCATAGGTGCCTTGCGCGGAGTGTCACGGGGGAGAATTGGAGGTCTACCCCAGGGCATGATGCAGAGGGCACATGCCAGCTGTGTCTGGCAACATGGCGGCTATGAAAGCCACAGACCCATGCCAGTCACCAAGTCCGTACCTGCCCCCAGGCCACAGGCTCAGACACCAATGATGTTCCACCGGAGGATGACGGTCACTCATGGCGCACAGGGTTAGTGGCACCACGTTTTGCAGGCCTGCGATATGGAATTATGCCTCACTGATCGAAGGGAGTCTAGTGCTGTGACCACTGCCACAGACTTGGGGTCATAGCCATTCAGGACACTGTTCCACATGTGGGACATACTGGGATGAAGAGGATGCCGGTGGAGCATGTTAATAAGTTAGGAGTGATGTGGGCCAGCGATGGTCTGCGGAGGCTGCAGAGGTCGCGGGACTGGGGCTTGGAGCTTACACCGGCACGTGGTAGGCCCTCTTTGACACACAACGGTGTCGGCGGGTGAGCAGTGCGGCCCTGGTGCGCTGGGGCAGACAGGCCTGGTCTGTGCATCAGCGTCCTGGGTTGCAGCAGGTTCACAGGGTCACATGCCCTGCTGCTCACGGCGTCGGCCTCGTGGCAGGCTGCGCGGCGCTGCACTGTCAGTGACGTTGGCCTTCCCGGGAGTGAACCACGCTCTGCGCAATGGGGTTTTTGACCACACCCCTGCGCAGCCCTGGGGTACTCAGGGCCAACCCACTACACTCACGCACACAGGGGGGACGCAGCGTGTGACACTTCCGCTATCTGACCCACGGCTTGGAGTGACATGGTTGCGTCCACTGCTCACTACTCTCCAGTCACCAGCAGTTGTGGTCTGCATGGACATGTCTGTGGTTTGCATACCCATGTCTGTCCTGCACATCCACGGCTTAGTTCTCGTTGTGTACATTCCCATTCATGGGTCACTTGCATCCTCGCACATGCCTTCATTCCGCATCTCCACACGTTCAGCTGTTGTGTGGCTCTGGTGCCATGTTATGTCTGTATTGGGTGCAGGGGTAGCCCGGGATGACCATGGAGTGGTGTTGTCATGTCTGGTAGGTGGTTGTGTAGTTTGACATGTTGTCTGTTGTTTGGTCACGTGTCCATTCCCACAGTTGTGCGTTGTGTGGTGGTGGCTTTGGGGTGTGTGATGTGTTGATTTGGCACTTACCAACGAGCAGTCCAGATCCATATGTGCCATCCTGGAAGCGCTGGTTGATGATGGACTGTCGGAAGATGAAGGAATCATGCACACTGCCTGGGTAGTTGGTGACGACATTTGGTGAAGAGTCCCCGGTGGTCCACTATTGCCTGCACATTGATGGAATGCGTGTGCTTTCTGTTGCAGTAGTGTTCTGCAGTATCTGCAGGGGGCACAAGTGGGACATGTGTGCAGTTGATTGCCCCCAACACAACCGACAATCCGGCTATGGCGTAGAAGCCTTGCTTTGTCTCCAGCTGTTCCTGCGCAGTGTTGTGGAAGTGAAGGTACTAGGGTATGAAGCTGAGGATGGCATCCAGGACAGGTGTGATGAATTTTGATAGGGCTCACTGTGAGACCCCTCCGACTTTGGCAGTTGTTTGTTGGAAGGTACCAGAGGCCAACAGGTGCAGCACAGCCATCAGCTTTGTCTGCGGAGGGATGTTGGTTCCCCGCTGTGTTCGGACCATCAGCCTGTGGGCGATGTGGGTCATGATGCGGAGGATGGTTGTCCTTTTGAGACTGTAGTGGGCAATGACTTCCTCGGGTGTTAGGTCTGTGAGAGTGGTGCATTTTCGGTAGGTTCGCTGTTTTACTCTGTGCTGCCTCTGTGGTGGTCTGGGGGGGCGGGTCCAGGTTCTGAGGGTGGTGGCAGTGGGTGTTGTGGCCCTGTTGGGGCTCCGAGCTGCATGATGAGTAGCTCCATGACGTCGTTTGTTCTTCGGGTGTGGTTGTGTGCGGGGCTCCGTTGCCTACCCAAGGTAGTCGTCCGTCCTTACACCTGCTTGAGGCAGGTGTTAAATACCTGCGGCTACCGTGGCTTATTGCCTGATTTTGGTTCGCTTTGCGGATCTGGCAGTTCGTTGTGAAAGTGGTGTTGTGTTTTTTTTGTGTGTTTTTGCACAGGAACGCCTACTCTGCATCTCATTAGGGTTAGTTGGTAGTGTCCACTGTGGAGATACATTTTGGGACAGTTATCGCGGGAATACTGGCGTTATCTGCAGTTCACACTAGCTAGGGAATGGCGTGTTCGGTCTATCTCCACTTTTGATCTGTTAAGGTGGAGATAAATCGAAGATAAGTCATTGTGAATATCCCCCTTGGTGTGCAATTTACCACCACTTTTTTCTGCCTGTCTGTTGGTGCATCTGGCATGTTAGCTCCATTTAATTCCTATGCTGCCTATGAAGCTGAAATATCTCATTAAAAGAAAAGTGAGCGATGCCATTGCAAGGGTGACCTTGTCATTATTTCTTATTGCCAACATTTTAACATTTTTTAATAACTCAGTCTGATTATCTGTCAACTCAAGCTGAATGCAATTTTCATTCTTCACTACCCATCATTAGTTTGCGGCGGGTGTTGTGTTGTAATTAAAACATTTTTTAAAGAAAGTGGCATTTGGACAGAGCATGTTCGAGAATTGCAATACATGTCAAGGCTGGCGTTCCAGTACATGAATCAAGTGATGCACATACGTCATAAATGTGAAAGCAGGCTCTTCATAACCAACCCACTTTCTAAAAATATCATTCAATTTGATGGATTCCCTGACACAGCAGGGGTGAGATCAACCAAACGATTGTAAAATTGTCTCTACTTCAAAATTATATCAATAATTTAGAAATGTAAGCATACTTTGTGAGACCATGTTGAAAAGGTGTTGATGCATATATTCATTCATATAATTCCTGTTTTTAATTGTTTGTGTAAATTTGTAAGTGACCTGAAACCAGTGACAATTTTGTCACTTAAAATTGTTGCCTTGGAAACAGCTACACTGACGTGCATTTCGCATTGATTATGAGGCTTTAAACATAACAAAAGGAATTGAAACAGCATTGTTTCTATGTTTTTTCAATGTTATGGACAAATATGTGAATTATTCCCAATAAGTAAACTATTTAACACATTCCTCCTTGCGATATTTCCAAATTTGACGGCCCACAGCTTAAGATTGTTGGAAGTGTAAATAAAATGTGTGTTAAATGTTCCATATTTGTATGTCAACACATTTAGCATGGTTTTTGTATTTACATGAAATTAGTTTTACTACATAAACAACTTCACTACACAGGAGAGCAATGCCTGGCAGCAGCATCAGAAACATGTAGGAACACCAATGTAGCCTGTTAGTCTTCATTTAGAAATCCGTTTCTAGTTACATGCCAATTACTGGTTGCAGTAATGTAATCAATCTAAATGTTTTATTTCCGTATTAGTCTATACCGTGTGTAAATGGGGATCTGAGCATTTAGTAAAACAGGGAGCTATGCATGGATGCTGTATGCCTGATTTATAAACTGCATTCTGTAGTACATAAGGTAGTATTACAGTAGTACTATTCATGTAGTGTAAAATGCAATTCCCAAACCTAAGTTTGGAGACCTCTACCTGTCTCATCTTTTTCTGTAGCAAAATCTTCAGCATGGAGGCAGAGGTCTAAAGGGATGTAGGTATAAGATTTAGTTATAAATGAGGAATGCGGAGGAGTGGTGGAAAAATGAGGAATAATTACTATTAAATGGGAGGGATATCGGAATTTAAGAAGAGGATTGGGAGGGACTTGCTAATACAAACAACACATCCATAATAGAATAAGAAAATTGCAATGCAGATAACACACTTCTAAAGTTAGTGCAGCCCTATAGGTGTCAAAACAGGCTCAAATGTACTCCACCCTAGCCTTGGAATAAGTCAAGCATCCCACATTTCCAACCACTAGTAGTTCAATACACTTCCATAGAAAACAATGGCAGCTGGGAATTAAAATTACACCACATAGGAACAAATATTCAAGAAATTAAATAGACTATTAAAATGATAGATACGTATATTCACTGAAAAAAAGGTTATAGGGACATTAAAGTTAGGCTCAGATTTCACTCATACAAATTCAGCAGTTATAATTAGCTGAGCTAACTGTAACTTAGGCCTCTTCAATGTATTGCTTAAGACCTCACATATTACACCACTCATGACATGCCCAGTGACATCATTGATGACATCTCAAAACATATCACTGAAAGCCCCAGGGCTCAGAGGAAGTCCAGAAGGGGGGTTCGCATGGCACCTTTCCAGCATGTAAATAAACCACGTGGAGGTGGTGGTCCCCAGAACTCTAAGAGCCTTAGGAGGGGGGCCCGTGCATCCCCCTCCTATTTTCCAAAATGCTCCTAGGCCACCAGCGGCTCATTTCAAAACTAGTGCAGGATCCTACTTATTTTATTTTAATTTTGCCACAAATCCACAGATCCACTTGCTATTTTGCAGCAAAATTGAAAACAAAAAATGTGTTAAAGTCTCACGTAAACCATGTTCAAGTGGCAAATTAGGCAGAGTATGTAGCGTAATGCTTAGAGCGTCCGACTTTGAAGCTGGGGAGCCAGGTTCGAGTCTCGGAGGGAAGATCAACATCCTGCGATTCTGGTCAAATCATTTAATCTCCCAGTGCCTAAAAAATGAATGTGTCTGTCTGTAATGCAGCTGGTGCTCATGAAAAGTACTCCGATACCTTTGGGTCGAGTTTGCACTATATAAAAAATTGCAGTTATTTAATTACGAGTGTGTGTTGTTGTGCCTTATTCAAGATTACATATTGTAAATCCCATTAGTGCGTTTGGGAGCCAAGCAGTAGACCATGCATACATTGCATATTTTGCTCACTGAGGGAAGAGGGCAAGTGGGGTTGGGCTGGAAATGGATTGGCAAATGTTGATAAAGACAGATTGAGTGAGAACATTTTTAATAGATTCCCTGCTACATGCATGCTGCACTTTAAATCGTATGCCACATGCTCACTCAGAATTCGAAGTCAACTGTCGATCTGGCAGGTAGTGCCACTGATGTATCGATCAAGACACTGATGACAGTGGCAGAATGAGGGGCCCATTGCTCGGAATTATGTGTGCATTGTTCAAATGTGCAGGGCCAATGAGCTGCTTATTTGCCCAAGTGTCTTCCAGTAATAGGTTGCACTACATTCTAATAACTGCAGCATTTTCTTTAACCTTTTAGTTATGTGGTTTCTCATTTACTCTTATTAAGATATTGCCAATTCTTTCATGTGATGCTTTCCAATCGAAGAACACGTGTTACACTCTAGGAACTCTAGGGGTCCAGGATAGTCCTACCCTTCTCGCTTTTTCTATATTTTAAACATTTTTTGTGGGACTTGGCTGAAGCAGAGTCCCAAGATGGCTGACAACACTTCCTGGTTAAAGTGTTGGCAGACAAACAGATTACAGATTAGGCACTGTCAGATCCATAGAGGATCCGCGTCCCGAGAGATACAAATTTGGGTTTTGATGAATAATTCTAAAACAACTGAACGGATTTACACCACAGGCACTACTGGACCAAGATCTATCTTTCTGCCAAATTTGGTGTAATTCCGTTCAGTGGTTCAGGCTGTAATCATGTTTAAAAGCCCTATGGGAATTAATGTGTGAAAATGCATTTTGAAACCCCCCCATTTTAGTCAGCCCTCCGCTTCACAGATCACCCCAAAACTTTCCAGACAGCAGCAGAAATGACCGTCAAATTAGTTTCAAACATTTAATGAAGATTCGTCAAACGCGCCAAAGATATTGGCAAAACAAAAAAACGCTTTACCCAAGGAGAGTGAATCCTAACTATAACTACCCATTGGCGACCACCAGTAGGTGATATATATGAATATACATATATATTCACTGTAAAAAAACAAAGGTTACAGAGATATTATAGTTAGGCGCAGGTTTCACTCGCGCAAAACCATAGAAATTCAGCAGTTATAGTTAGCTAAGCTAACTATAACTCGAGCCCCCGCAATGAACTTCTTATGATCTCACATATTACATCACTCATGACATGGTCAGTGACATCACAGATGACATCTCAAATGACATCACTGATGACATCATCCAGTGACTGTGGCTGTTTTTAAAAGGTTTATGAGTGTTAAATATATATATATCAAGGTATCAATGACTGTATAAGTGAGTGATTAGGTGTCTCAGTGAATGTATGGGTGAGTGACTAGGTTGTCTAAATGTCTGTTTCAGTCTGTCAGTTGGTGTCTAATATTTTATTTATTTATTTATTTAATTTATATGGCGCAACAGCTACCCAACAAGGGTTTCCCAGCGCCTGAACGAATATACTGAAAAGGAAAGAGATTATTGATTATTGATTATTGATTAAAAAGCCAAGTCTTAAGAGAACGACGAAAGTGGGGATAAGACGGCTCCCTGCGTAGGGCAAGAGGAATTGAGTTCCAGAGAGAGGGACCCAAGACAGAAAATGATCTACCTCCCATTCTAGAAAGTCTGAACCTGGGAACATGGAATTTTTCAAGTGAGGCGGAGCGGAGGAACCGAGTTGGAACATACGGACAGACAAGAGTCTGTAAGTAGTCAGGTGCTAAGCGCCACTTGATTTTATACATAAAGGTGAGAGCTTTGAACTCAATCCGTTTGTCAATACAAAGCCAGTGTAGGTCCTGGAGATGAAGGGAGATAGAAGAACATCTAGGAACTCCGCATAGGAGTCGGGCAGCGGAGTTTTGCACAAGTTGCAACCTACGGGATTCCGCCTTATTAGCACCCAAAAACAGAACGTTACCATAGTCCAGCCGTGACGTAATAAGAGCATGGACTACGGTTTTTTGGGTGTCTTTAGGCAGCATCCAAATAAGTGGCTGTATGGGTTGGTGAGTGGGTACGTGAGTGGCTGTATGGGTGATTGATTGGTTGTCTGAGTACCTGTGTGGGTGTATGAATGTCTGTCGGTGGATAAGGGTGTGTGTGACTGCTAGCATGGATGAGTGAGTGGGTGAGTCATTGGCTGTATGGGTTAGTGAGTACATGTGTGAGAGGCTGTATGGGTGACTGAGTGTGTGTATGGCTGTGTCAGTGAGTGAATGCATGTGTCAGTGGTATATGGGTGAGTAACTGCATATGTGAAAGGCAGTATAGGTGTATGTTGGAGTATATGGGTGCCTGTATGTGTGAGTGAGGGATTGTGAGAGTGGCTGTATGGGCAAGTGTGTGCTTGTGTCGCTGACAGTATAGGTGAGTTAGTATGTGTTAGTATCTATATGAATAAGTGAGTGGGTGTGTGTATAAGTGTATATGTGAGTAAGTGGCTGTGTGATTGACCGTGTCACTCTATGGGAGATTGACAGTGTGAATGACTGTATGGGTGTATGAGTGGATATATCATTGGCTGTCTTTGTGAGAGAGTTGCTGTATGAGCGGCTGTATGTGTGATGGAGTGGATTTGTGTGTAGACCTATGAGACTATGAGTAGGTGTGTAAGTACTGATATGGGTGTGTTAGTGGTTTTGAGAATGGTAGGGTGGAAGTTGGAGTGGGAATATGGAAGGTTATATTGGGTGTGATTGGGTGCTTCAGAGATTCTGTGGATGGTATCATCAGTGATGTCATTTGAGGTGGCATCCAGTGATGTCACTGACCATGTCATGAGTGATGTAATATGTGTGGTCATAAGCAGTGCATTGCGAGGGCGCAAGTTATAGTTAGCTCAGCTAACTATAAAAGATGAATTTCTCTGGTTTTGTACGAGCGAAACCTGGGCCTAATTATAACATCTCTGTAACCTTTGTTTTTTTCAGTGAATTCCTAAGGTTTTTTAAATGCTAGTTTCTAACTATAACGTTGCTGTAACCTTTGTTTTTTTCAGTAAATTTCTATGATTTCTTTAACCCCTTCGCTGCGGCGGGAATTCCGCCGCAGCGCTGGGGGGGTTTGGGGGCAGCACGGTGGCGCTGTGCTCATGACGGTGCCACTCCGTCATGAGCCACGGTTGAGCTGTGCTCATGATGGAGTGGTTCCGTCATGACTCCGCCCACTGCGCTAATCGCCCGCACAGGCGGGGAATTAGCGCCGCGTGGGCGGAGCGGCCGCCAACGGCCGCGGCATGACGGAACCACTCCGTCATGAGCACACGGCGACCGTGGCTCATGACGGAGTGGTTCCGTCATGAGCAGGGGAGGGGTTAACAAGTAATCGCGTTCGCCCAGTGGTGGGGAAAAGAGGATAGTCCGCCAACCAGCTCTCAGGAATCCTGCTGTGTAGGGCTTACAGGAGGTACCAGGAGGGCTTCTTGGCCTCCAAGGTCCCTCAGGAGTAAAGTGAACTTAATCCCCCAACCAGTAGTGCACCATGAGCCGTATTTGCAGAGTGGTGGAAAAAGGGGGCTGTGTGGGACTTACTGGAGATGACAGGAGGAGAAGATGAAAAACTGTGCCCCGGAGAGGTGGTGGTCCTCGGGTTAGGGGGGTCCACAAGGCCCCCCACATAATTCCAATTAGCTCCAAGGAGGTGGTGGTCCTGGGGGCTGCAGGCAGGCCCAGTGGGCCTACCCGTATTCATAAATTGAAAAATGACCTGAGGAGGTGAATGGCCCTGGAGCATGGTGGGTCAGCGAGGCCCCCCATATTCTTATAATTAGCCCTGGGGAGGTGCAGTCCTCTGGGCTGCAGGTGGGCTCAGTGGGCCTGCCTGCATTAATAATTAAAATTGCCTTGGAATGTGGCTGTCCCCAGGGCTTTAATAAACCCTGGGATGGGGTTCAGCCTCCCTCCTATATTTGGCATATGCCACAGGGACCTGGCCCACCCGGGGGTTAGTCGTAAGCAAGCGTTGGAGCCCGCGCTTGCTTTTTAATAACCTTTTTCCACGGATTCACGGATCCACCTGCCAGTCCACGATAAAATGTCAAAAAAGACATGTTTTTTACCCTGGCGGGGTACCTGGGGGTCAGGATATTCCGACCGTGCCCCCTTTACTTTTCACTTTTTTCTGGTGTTCTTCTTCAGACCGAGTCCCAAGATGGGTGCCAACACATCCTGCTTGAAGTCTTGGCAGCCAATCAAATTGAAGTAGGATCCGTGAGTCCACTGCAAGGACTTACGTCCCCAGATATCTATATTTGTGTAAGTTTGATATCTGAAAAACTACTGAATGGATTTACATCAAATCACAAAAATCACGCATTCTGGAGCAACATCTAGCTTTCTGCCAAACTTGGTGTAATTCTATTCAACAGTTCGGGCTGTACTCGTGTTCAAAAACCCCCAAGGAACAAGCGTTTTGGAACCCATATATATATGTTCACTGAAAAAAACACAGGTTTCAGTGACCTTTTAGTTAGGCTGACATTTTCACTCTTACAAAACCAGAGACATTCAGCCGTTATAGTTAGCTGAGCTAACTATAACTCGCTCCACCGCAATGCACTGCTGATGACGTCACATATTAGATCACTCATGACATGGTCAGTGACTTCTGAAATGACATCACTGATGACATCATCCTGTGACTGAGTGT
Organism: Triturus cristatus; assembly: GCF_964204655.1. Lineage (NCBI taxonomy): Eukaryota > Metazoa > Chordata > Amphibia > Caudata > Salamandridae > Triturus > Triturus cristatus. The sequence continues at coordinate 911,577,415 of NC_140588.1, forward strand.
TTCTAAAAAGTTTAAGAGTGTTATAAATAAAAATAAAAAAAATAGTTAGGAATTTGCATTTAAAAAACCTTAGATATTCAATGAAAAAACCATAGGTTTCAGGGACGTTATAGTTAGTTGGACATTTGACTCATATAAAACCAGAGAAATTCGCCAGTTATAGTTAGTTGAGCTAACTATAACTCACGCGCCCGCAATGCACTGCTGATGACGTCACATATTATATCACTGATGACATGGTCAGTGACATCACTGATGACATCACTGATGACATCTCAAATGACATCACTGATGACATCATCCAGTGAATGTGTGTTTCTCTAAACTTTAAATATTTTTCATATATATCTATGCCAAGGTGTATTGAAGAATGAGTGGGTTTACAAGTGCCTGAAGGGATTATTTGGTAGGCACATGACGGACTGTATAAGTGAGTGATTGAATGTGTCTTACTGAATGCATGGGTTAGTGACTAAACTGTGTGAAAGTCTGTATTAGTCTCTCAGTTGGTGTGTAAGCGGCTGCGTGGGTTGGTCAGTATCTACATGGGTGTCTATATGGGTTATTGATTTCTTGTCTGAGTATCTGTATGAGTGCCTGAGTGTCTGTGTGGGTCGGTGGAAGGGGTGTGACTCTGTGCACAGATATCCTAAGTGGATAATTCACTGGTTGTATGGATTCAAAAGTGCATCTGGGAAGGGCTGTATGGGTGACTTAGTGTGTGTATGGGTGTGTGGTGAGTGAATGAATGTCTCAGTGGTATATGTGTGAGTAACTACATATGTTTTAAGGCAGTATATGTGAGTGTTGGAGTATATAAAGGACTATATGTCAGAGTAAGTTATTTGAAGAGTGGGTGTATAAATGAGTGTCTGCTTGTATCACTGATTGTATAAGACAATAAGTATGTCTTAGTATCTGCATAAATAAGTGATGTGGTCTGTGTATAAATAACTCAGTTGGTGTATATAACTGTATGCATAAGTAAATGAGTATGTAATTCATTCTTTGCATGACTAGCTAGGTGTGTGACTAACTCTATAGAAGAGTGGTAGTGTGTGACTATGTATAGGTGTATCAGTACATATTATAGCACTGTATTGATGAGTAACGGTATGTGGAAGACACTGGATGTGTGTGTAGACCTAGGAAATAGTCGGTGCTATGTAGTATCTGGCATTCTTGTGTGTATGATTTCAAAAATAGTAGTCTGTATTTTAGAGTGCGTGTATCATAGTTTATATTAGGGCATCAGTATGTGCATCAGATTATCACGTGGAGGATGTCATCAGTGATGTCATCAGTGATGTCATTTGAGATGCCATCAATGATGTCATCATTGATGCCACTGACCATGTCATGAGTGATGTAATATGTGACGTCATCAGTAGTGCATTGTGGGCGCACGAGTTATAGTTAGCTCAACTGTCAAATGTCCAACTAACTATAATGTCCCTGAAACCTATGTTTTTTTCAGTGAATTTCTAAGGTTTTTTAAATGCTAATTCCTAACTATGACGTCTGTAAAACCTATGGTTTTTTCAGTGAATTTCAACGTTTTTTTAAATGTTAATTTCATATTTTAATATCAATAAAACCTATATTTTTTCTAATTGCTTTTTAATATTTTACAACACTATTATCCTTTTTGTAACTTTAAAAATTCTGTAATGTTTTATATCTTCCCCAAAAAATATGCATATCAAACTTTATTTTTTTTAGAAAACTACAGTTCCGTACCAGTACTCTACAAACCTCGATCAGCACGCGAATCCTATCCACCACATTTAACTGATGCGCATTTCGTATCCGACAGGTTTGTGACACCACATCCCGCGTAACAACATGTACGTATGAGGTCATGCCAGCTGCTACTTTAGTATGCGATGGGTACGCACTACCAAGCCGTGCGTTACGTCATGTACATATGGGGTCGTGCCCGCTGCGCGTTGCGAATGCGACGAGTGCACGCTGCCACACCCTGTGTTACATCATAAATGTACGGTGTTGCGCCGCGTACGCCATTCCCTCATTTGTCTTTGTCTCAAACCTATATCTAAATAACTTTAAAGTGTATATGAGAGCAAGCGATAATCTAACATATTTTAAACATTTATATATTTCTAACTATAATAAACATATTTTAGCAATTATATTTTCTCAAAATCACATTGGGTGCGGTCTCCTTGCTCACTAGGTGCGCGATTGCCATGTGACCATAAAAAAAAGCATTTCATTAGTTCATAACATTTCCCATTGTAACAGTTGGAAAACGCCACCCATTTTAGTCAATCTCTGTACTGCATTTGATGAGACACACCTCTTCTGCTTAGAGAGCTTTTTTCTAAACATTTTGCAATGTATACATATCTTACACTACACACAACATGCAACCATCATCTTCATCAATATTCATGGTCTGTAAAGTAGCCTTCCACCTTTGATAGCCATACACCTACAAGTTACATAACCAAAGTTTTCCCCACTACCAGAGGTAACATAGTTACATACACTGCCCACAGCACAATGTAATATCATACGGCCTAAGGGCACTATCATGCATAGATAATGAACACACGGACAGAGATAGATAGCGCTCAACACCGTTTTATTACCAGGGTCACATATCCAATAACGTCTGTGGTGGATGCGTGTGGAGTCAGTGTAAACCATTCCTCAAGGAATAGTTGCTGCTATCATCTACTACGACAGTAATCATTGGATCACATATAGACATTCAATAATAAAAGAATCAATAGTTTGTACTGCAGTAAGGTAGGAACAGTAGATGTGAAGTAATACAGAAACATATTCTATCGTAAAAGAAACACAACTTATGATATACTGAGACACAATTAATAGATCAGAAATAATACACAAAAAGATGTTATCGTAAACAGGCCAATCAGTTTTAGTGCACTCAGAAAGCCACATCAAAATCATTCAGCATGTCAACAACCAGCAATGATGTGTGCTGTAGACGGGCAGGCCGTACTTGGAGTAATATCTGTTGCCATCAACAGAACATCATCAGCAATAGCAACTCAATCTAAATTGTGAACACTGCTGTCTACAGTGTAGGCCAGAGAGAGCGGTCTGCAAGAGCCCACAGCTACATAAGGTGGAATTCAGCTACACAGTTTGTCATACGCGAAGCAACAAAAAGTGTGTCTGGAACCTGTAATAATATGTATTCATGGTGTAGACAGAGCGCACTGGAGCAATGTCTTTTCATACAGAACTGCGTCATCTACAAGACCAACTTGATCCGAATTGTGAACACTGCTATCTGCAGTGTTAATTGTAAGCAGTACTCATTCAGACATTCATGAATTCTTTCTCTCACTTCCTCTTAACAAAAGACAACAACATAAATTGCAGAAAAATCTGCAATAAAGAAAAAAACAATTCAAATACAATTTCTGCTGTCTACAGTGTAGACTATTCAGTGTTCCTTTGCACTTGCAAATTAAATTTGGTCATTGTGCTAAACCTATAAGTCATTTAAAAAAATGTCTTCAAAGAAGTATAGTAAAAACATAATATGTATATTCCAATAGACGTTGTAGTTAATTGACTACTGGATTCTATAATTAAACAATCAGCACTCGATCTGAATTGTGAACACTTCTGTCTGCATTGTAGGCCAGACTCACTATTCATTAACACCTGACAGACATGTACTGTTCAATTCGAAAGCATGGACTTGCTTGCAGCAGATCAGAAGGGGTACACAGAAATAATATTAAACTTCAACTTCTGACATCCTCAATCATACAATCAAGACCCCATTTCACTGTTCGGACCTGTTGTACCACAGTGTACTCCACCGACTAGTGTCAACCAAGCACAATAATAATGTGAAACAGTTAGCTACGGAAACACTAAGTCTGATGCACCTCAATGGAGGGAGTTTTATGAAAACCAAGCCATAAGTAATATCGGACATCTTCCATTGTGAAATCAAGACACCGTTCCACTGTTGGGCCCTACAGTTGCTTGCACCTGGTCGAAGGGAGTACCTTCATCTGCACTCTCAGATGAAGTTCTAGCATCCTCCATTGTTAGATCAAGACACCGTTCCACTGTTGGGACCTAGAGTTTGATGCACCTCTTCGGAGGGGGTACCACAAATCATCACAAACTGTAACTTCTGACATCCTCAATCATAGAATCAAGACCCCGTTCAACTGTTCGGACCTGCTGTACCGTGGTGTATTCCACCAACTACAGTCAACCAAGGCCATTAATCATGTGCAGCAGTTAACTACGGAAGCATAAAGTCTGATGCACCTCAACAGAACCTGCATGTTATATCAGACATCGTCAATTGTGGGATCAAGACACCGTTCCACTGTTGGGACCTAGAGTTGGTTGCACTTGGTCAAAAGGAGTACCTTCATCTCCACTCTCAGATGCAGTTCTAACATCATCCATTGTGGGATCAAGACACCGTTCCACTGTTGGCACCTAGAGTTTGATGCACTTCATCTGAGGGAGTACACAGAAATCATCACACACTTTAACTTCTGACATCCTCAATCATAGAATCAAGACCCTGTTTCACTGTTTGGACCTGCTATACCACGGTCTATTCCAGCGACAGCAGTCAACCAAGCCCAATAATCATGTGCAGCAGTTAACTACAGAATCACAAAGTGTGATGCACCTCAACAGAGACAGTTCTGTGAAAACTCAGCAAAAGGTTATATCGGACATCCTCCATTCTAGGATCAAGACACCATTCCACTGTTGGGACCTAGAGTTGGCTGCACCTGGTCGAACAGAGTACCTTGATCTCCACTCTGAGATGCAGTTCTAACATCCTCCATTGTGGGATCAAAAGACCGTTCCACTGTTGGAACCTACAGTTCGTTGCACCTGATCAGAGGGGGTACACAAAAATCATCACACACTTTAACTTCTCACATCCTTAATCACAGATTCAAGACCCCGTTTCACTGTTCGGACCTTCTGTACCACGGTGTACTCCACTGACTGGTGTCAACGAAGCACAATAATCATGTGCAACAGTTAACTACGGAAGCACAGTGTCTGATGCACCTCAACGGAGGAAGTTCTATGAAAACCAAGCAACATGTAATATTGGACATCTTCCATTCTGGGATCAAGACACCCTTCCACTATTAGGACCTAGAGCTGGTTGCACCTGGTCGAAGGTGGTGCACAGAAATAAACACAGACTTTAACTTCTGACATCCTCAATAATAGAATCAAGACCCCGTTTCAGTATTCGGACCTGCTGTACCGCGGTGTACTCCAGTGACTATACTCAACCAACCCCAATAATCCTGTACAGCAGTTAGCTACGGAAGCACAGAGTCTGATGCACCTCAACAGAGTGAGTTCTGCGAAAAACAAGCAGCAGATAATATCATACATCATCCATGGTGGAATCAAGACACCGTTCTACTGTTGGGATCTAGAGTTAGTTGCACCTGGTCGAAGGGACATCCTCAATCATAGAATCAAGACCCGTTTCACTGTTCGGACCTGCTGTACCGCATTGCAATATCAACTTCATGCATAGCAATGGCTGCTGCATTTTCCAGTATTGCTCGTCCAAGAAGATCGTGACTACATGGACCACTAGTTTCACTAGCTTGAGAACTTTCATTACTAATTTCAGCTGTAATAGTCTTTTTCTGTTCAACTTTATCATTCAACATTTTTAAATATATAGCAAAAGCTGTACATGCAATGCTACTTTTACATGTATTACAAGAATCTTCCTAACAGTCAAAGTCTCCAAATAATTCACTTTCACTACACCATGGCTTAAACAGTTGCAGAAGTGCTAAATAGTAAAATTCTCCCTTATCTATACTTTCACAACAAACTTTCTTGTGGTTTATGAGATTACTCTTTGCATGTTTTACTAAACAACCATGACATCCAACTACTGCATATGTTCCTTCTTTTCCATTCTCTTTAACATTTCAAGCTGTAATGTTGAAGTACTTCATACAGACATAGCTGTTCCAGATGTTGACTCCTTTTCGGTTAGTACGTGTCCAACATATTAGTAGTTTTAAAATTGTCTGTACTGTCTGCTTCATTTACTGCTAATTCTTCAATTTCTTCAAATCATTTCAAGACTCCATTTCATTTGCAGGCAAGACCTAAACTTACCCAAATGATTCCTTGTGACTTTGAATTTAAACTTGAAGAGCACAATCAGTCTGAACATCCATACAATCCAATTTCTCGGTGGGAAAGCATTTTCAAAGTAAAGCTGTACAATTCTTTACTAAGGCTTTTCTCTTGTGTAATTTCTTCCCACAGTTCTTTCATCTCAATTTTTTCTGATTTTATTATGTACGATGAAATGTACCATGCAACAGCAATTGAGTTATCTGCATCATACTGAATGTCCATATTCGCATTCCTCATTTTTAAAATGACTGGATTTTAATCATTGATATACTTTGACACTTCTCTTCTTTTTAACTTGTAGTTATTCTTTTGAGATTTCCGAGTTATTGTGTGCCTTACAGAAGAAAAAAAAATGTACTCTTCCTTTACAAATGACTGGGCAGGAGAAAGCAAACCAACATCTGGTGTAAAATTTTCCTTTAAAGTTGTAGTTTCTACTGCAATACTTTCAACAACTGTGACTTTGGAAATGTAAAACTTACTATCCCAAGCTTCTACCTCTTTCTTCTCTTGGTATCTCACATGTCACATACTATTCAATGAAAGACAATACTGTTTCATCAGAATCATTTCCAAATTTAGGTTCATCCTTGATCCAAAGTAGCATATGTATATGAGGTGCACCTCTGGCTTGATACTCCTTCCTCCAAAAGAAATTGGTAACCTCTCAAAGAGCTGTATTCTTTTTATTGCAGATAAAAGACGTTATAGGTTGAAACCTATCATTACAATATCTGCACACATATACAGGATCCAATGAACATAGTTCACCACAAGTCTTTATTTCAACATTTTTTATCTTGGAATTCGCTTCTCTTAGAAAGTCTAGCAAATCTTCCCATGCATACTCTGCACAGCTAAGTGAGACAAACCATGTACTTGTACCTACGTTCCGTAACATACACTTGAGTTCTTCATGACGACAATACCAATACTCATTTGTTCCACGTTGACATGCCATCAAATTGATTAGGTGTCCTTCTAAATTTTCATCTCTTTCTTGAAGTTTCTCCTCAAATTCTTTCGCAGAAAGAACTTATTGATGAACTTCAGTTTTAAGTATGTGGTTCACTGCATACGACAAAGAAGACAGATCACTGTCAAACAAAAAGGTGAAATATGTGTAAAATGCGCTGTTGAAATCTAGGATCTTCAGAATATAATCTGAAATTTCAAGTGGTCAAATCGAGAAAGTGGACAAGTCAAGAACTGGAGATATTTATGAATATTACGCAATATGTCCTTTGCATTCAAAAGAAGTAATAGGAAGCAGCAGTGAGTTATTTGAAATGAAAAAAACATAGGGAACTCCAATAAGTGTATGGGAGAAAACCTTGGAAGGTCATTATTTTCCACAGCTGTTTCCTACAGGAGAAGGTGGACGGTATAATGATCCACCTGTACCAATTTCAGCTTCAGAATTCCGATCAACAAGATTCATCTTCTAAACTTATTACCCGTTCACCCACATTTACAGTTTTGTAATAAATACTTTTATCTATAAGATATAAGGTAGCCTTTTCAACTTTATTAAAACACTCACAAAATCTTTCCATATTTTCTGACTTTCTGTTGCTACAACATTTACTAGAATGACTACTGCCTAATTTTCCTCTTTCACTCCAGCAATAGTTTCAATATTTTTCTTAAAATCCAAAGGTAAGTACCCCACTCTTCCTTCAAACCTCTTTGCAAGTCTGTTGGGGACAGTTTACATGTTTTAGGCTCCATCCAAATTATAGTTTGAAAAGAATTAACACATTGAATTAGAACAGACTCATATGTATTCAATTCTGCCAGTTCCTCCGGAATAGCTACTAATTCTAAGTTATTATGTACTGCTCTAAAAGGCATTTTGTTCTCTTCTAATTTGTTATAACAATATTTACATTTAAGTTGATCACTACCTAACTCAAATTGACCTTCCACCAACAAGTACATTGTAAATTCTACCCACTTATTATTGTTCTCCTTTTCACTTTTCAAATACAAATCAACATTCCTACTTTGACTTTTATAATCAGTACGTCGACAACAAACACAAACATAGTCTAGTATTTCACACCACACTACATTAAACTTTCCAATTTCTTCTTCCAACTGATCAGTGCTAATCACTTTCCCATCTCCTCCAACATCTGTAATTGTCAAACTTTCACGTTCTATGAACTGCTCCTCTGAACTAAAATATCGCATTTCAATATCATCACACTTTTTTTGAACAACTAATAAAGAAGCATATAAAAGACTTGTACTCAGTTCACTTAAAAATAATAGAACTTTTTACATAGTACACTTTCCTCACAAACTTCCGCATTTCTGAATTACATACTGCTAACATCCTCAACTGATAAAAAACACTTTTACAAACTTTTCTTTAAAGACAAGCCAGAGAATGCCCATACTTCTCAGTATATTTTCTTACGTGACATAGATCTAGTCCTTGCAACAACTTATCGTTCTGTTTAATACTTTCTCTTCAAAATCACAATGAATATGTTCTGTTTTAAATTGAAAGCACTATCCACTATACTTTCAATAGGCTGGTTCTCTTTCAATTCAAAAACATTCCTTTTATATTTGAAGCATACTTTCATTGAATTCTAAATCACTCTAGATCGAAAAAGTCTCTGACGATTTTCATGAAACTCTTTTTGTCTCCGAGTAACAGATACTATTTCTTTACCATCTTTCCTTTTCCTTGTATTTGAAATTGAAAAATTCCTATTTTTCCTCTTGTGTGATCCTTTTTTCATCTTGTACTTATAGTAGAACAAAGTTTTTCTGTACTACTCCCATTTTTTCCAAATACAAACTTTTGCCTTTTGCACAAATACATATTTTTCTTTCCTTTTCTTTTTTTTTTTACTTCTTCTTGGCATTTCCAAATTTTAATCCAAACGAAATAATTTTCCGAAAAAAAAATAGATTAAATTATTTTTCACATTTGTTCACTATTTTAAAATTATAACATACAATTACAAAACTTCCACTAATGAATTCCACACCCAGTGCTGCACCGTGATTGAACATGACAGAGCAGCACTAACATGACAAGTAGTGCCATAGAACATACAGCAAGTAGTTATTGAATTATTTACAAACACCTTTACAATTTATATGTAACTGCACTACCTCGTACTTTTCACCTTTCCGCCGCACCCTGCCACCCCACACCACTCTTGCAACCCACCACAGACAACTTTATAGATAGTATTTTAAAAAAAATGTAATCTATGTACTTAAAATGATATTATCAACCAAAAAACACACACAAAAAATTACCATTATTAGCCTACAATTGTATCTAGAACTTTCCAAACATAACACTGCCCCCCCGGTATTAAGTGCGGGGGGTGTGTCTGTGGGTGTCTGAGCAACAGCACTTTATTTTAGGTGGCTTCGAAACAGGTCTTTATGGGGGTCTACTTTCGGGCCTCGCAAACCTCATCCCTTTTTTTTCTGTATTGCACTGCATTGAGACTGTGAGAGCATGCACATTACTCACTACTTAGAAGTGCAGACATCATGCCAGGTGACTCGCATTGTAGGAGAAGAGAAATCCTTTAAAAACACACTTTTTCTCTCAGAATTTCCCTTTTCTTTTTGCAACGCAGGAGCAACATCATCGTGGGGTAATTAGCAAACACCACACCAGGCGCGCATCGCCCATTGCCCCGGACTCTCTCAAACAGCTTCCCGAGCACACACACACAGCCACACCCGAGTACTTCACAGGTTTTCAAAAGATAATTTTTTGGTAAAGATGACTCTGTTCTTTTTCACCCCTTCTTACAGCCCCTACATCCCCACTCTGCCTATTGCTGAAAAAATTAGGCTCCCCCGAAATTTTGCTCTGGTTGCGCCTCTTCAAACGACCACAAGCAAGCAATTCCAGCACGAACCTGCTCTGACCTTACACATTCTCTTGTTTTAGGGCTATGAAAACACACGCTTTGCCTGCCTCATTTAGTTCTCACACCCCCTCTTTAATATGAACATAAAAGCTTTCCACTTATTTTTATATTCCTATACTGTACTTCACATGGAAATATAGAAATCAAGGCTCTCACCACCCCAAATTACCTCTCTGGTATACTTTCTCAAATGTAAGAAATACAGGTATTCAGTATCTGTCAGTCACGGCCACTTTTAAACGTTATGTTTCTAAATTAACGTCTTACACTTAAAAGCTCCTTTACATTTCTTTCGCTATATGTACCTTTCTTTAAAACACCACCAGAGACGGATTGTAAATTATGCTCCGCAATGAGCAACTCAAAGCTTTGTTATTCTCTATAAAATAATCTGCCTGTTAATGCTTTTCGCAAACCTTTTCAACCCCTTAACAGGCTGGATGGATGAGTATATTACGTCCTATTTAGGATCGGGGCAGACGATGCCCGAAAATAAGAACGTATAGTTGAATAAAAGGCGAGTGGATGCATGGCCAGATGCATCAATGCATATATACAGAGATGGATGTATCAATGTATGAATGGAAGGATAAATGAATACAGGGACCAGTACTTACGATAGACTGGTGGACTAATAGATGCTAAGGATTGGTTATGGGACAGATGTATTTATTGATATATAGGCGTCTGGCTGCATGAATGACACAGTGCTTACAATAGGCGAGTGCGCTCATAGATGCTTAACTTAAGTGCAGGAACAGATGTATGTATGTGTATAAGTAGGAATGTATGCATTAATTAAAAGATGGTTGGATGGTGCAGTGCTTAGGATAGATGAATGCTGGGCGTTAATTGGGCTGGGTCTGAGGACCAGAACTTATTTTCAAGGAGCCTCCAAAAGGGTCTCTATCAGGCTCTATTTTCAGCCCTCGCAAACATAGTCAATTTTATTTTCGGCTCTCGCAAACATAGTCAACTTTTTATTTGTTTTATTGCACTGCAGTGAGAGCATGCACATCGATGTACGCATGCTTATTTTGCTCACTACTGAGAACTGGAGACATCATGCTATGTTACCCACGTTGTAGAAGGAAGGGAAATCCTTTAAAGAATGTTTTTTTCCAACGTAGGATAATTGGAGAGGATTTTCTAAAGCACACAATTATACTTATTTTGATTTAGACCACGGCCCACCTTGCATAGCCCACACCCCTTTAAGAGCTTTGCCCCCCTTTTAGAGCACCCCCACTTTCTGAAACGCTCATAAGCAAAGCGTATTAAAACATGCAAATTTGCGAGTAAAAGATATACCATGCCATAGAGCACTTTATAAGTGGTACTACATCACCTTTATTAGCTCGACATCTGCACGTTACTATATTCTGTGTTTTAATCAATAACATACCCACCTCCCCCACACCCACAACCACCCATACCATGCTTACCCTTACGAAATTAAACGAGCCCCTGCACTCCCGTTACCGCCACTATAGCCATAGATAGACTTAATGTCAACAGGTGTCTGCCGGAATGCTCATCAGCAAAAGCTATTAAAACGTACAATTTTGGAACTCAAACATACACCATACCATAAGACGGTTTATAAATAGTCACAGTACCACTACACCACATCAACACCCGCCCTTGCTTAACTTTACGCAATTAAAGAAAGAGCCCAAGCAAACGTAGAAGCGCCACTATAGCCATACACAGCCTTAACTTCAACAGTAGCGCCACTATACCCATATACGACGTTAATTTTAACAAGTGTCTGCCGGAATACTTATCAGCAAAAAGTATTCAAACATGCAAATTGGCGGGTAAAATATAAACAATCCCATAGCACATTTCTGCATTTCGTTTATCGCTTTTAACTTAATAACACATACGTCTCCTACCACCACCCCCACCCCACTATTTCCACAAAAAGTATCAGTTGCAAACGTGCGACATTTTCTTTATCTCCCCAAATACATTACAAACTCAAATTATGGCTGTACCTCATTTTCAAAACAATACAGTCCTATAAATATGACAAACTACACTTCTTCTCTGTGAAAAATTCCTAAACATATATAAAATACTTATATAACATCTCAAATTTTATGCATATTTCAAAACCAATATCAAACACCACACTTTACTAACACTATATTACTTTGAAATAAAAAATACTTTCAAAATTAAAAACATCACCTCAAATACGTAATCAATACTATAAAACACATAACACACCTTGTTCATTTCTAACTCACCTTTGTAGTTGTTATCCAGATTTCAAATGACACACGCATACAATTCTCTCTTTCTCACATAGTACATGTAAAGCTCCGACTTCATCAAGAATGAAACCAGGAATGGCACAATTTCTCTGTCGCTCCACACATAAATAAATGTAAAGAACAAATCAGAATACTTCATTCCTTCAACGACATTCCAAAACTTACCTCCATTGGTTAATTTTGAATTTTCCTTCCGAAAAGCTACTTATTATTCCGCGCCACATACAGGTCACAAGTTCAACCTATTTTATCACCACACTTTCTGGAACCTTCTACGACACCTGCAGGTTAAAAGTTCATCATTTTTTTTTAACCTAACGATATACTTTTGCATCATATTATCGAACATTTAACGGCACGTGCACGTTAAAAGTTCACAATAGGGGTCAGTAGTTCATCAGCTTTATTCTCAACTCCAGCAGCAACACACCTTACGCCCCCAGCGCCATCAGACCCGTAGGAGTCAGTGCTTTCCACTTTCCAAATACCAAATTCATTTCATACACACAAATTTACCTTCACACTCCCTATATAACACCCGCTAAGCACCATACACAAGTTAAAATGTTCGAAACAAAAGTTCCTCCACATAGCTATAATTACATGCTGACACTATTTGCACAGATGTGGCACAGCGGCCAGAGCACATGACTTCACAGCATATGACACACAGTTTGGACTCACGCTTTCATCCCCGAGTCCGGCAGCAGCTCAGCTTAGCAGCATGAGACTCTACACACTACCTCACATATTTTCCGTACCCCAGAACCTTCAGACCAGTATGGGTCAGTAATTCGTCCTAGTAGTTATAAACACATGCTGACACTACTTCCACAGCTGTACTGCAGTAGCCACAGCACATGACTTCACAGCATAAGACACACAATTTAGACTCACACTCTAATCCCCGAGTCCCGCACCACCTTACCTTAGCAGCATCACACTCTAGGCAATGCCTCACTTAATTTTCGTAGCCTAGCACTTTCACACTGGTAGGTATGATTAGTTCACTTCGCACCCCCTATATAGCACACCCTAAACACCCCACAGAGGTTACAGTGCTCCTACCCTCCTATTTCCCACTTATTTTGCCCTTTTTTCCCCTTACACGCTTCATCGGAATCACAAAATGGTGGCCAACACTTCCTCCTTCCATGAGACTCTAGACAATACCTCACATATTTTCCGTACCCAGGACTTTCACATCACTACGGGTCAGTAGTTCGTCATAGTAGGTATAAACACATGCTGACACTACTTCCACAACTGTACTGCAGCGGCCAGGGCACATGACTTCACAGCATAAGACACACAGTGTGGGCTCACGGTTTAATCCTCGAGTCGTGCACAAGCTCACCTTAGAAACATCACACACTAGCCAATACCTAACTTAATTTTTGTAGCATAGAACTTTCACACCGGTAGTTATGATTAGTTCACTTCACACCCCCTCTATAGCACACCCTAAACACCCCACAAAGGTTACAGTACTCCTACCCTCCTCTTTCCCACATTTTTCCCCCTTTTTCCCCCTTACTCACTTCAACGGAATCACAAAATGGCGGCCAACACTTCCTAGTTGCAAACACTCGCAGCGCTTGAAGCCAATCAGCAGCAAGTTCGTGCTCCTAACGCCTCAGCCAATCAGATGGCAGAATTCCCAAATAGCGATATCTGTAAATTTCGATATTTCTCAAAAACTACTGAATGGATTTACACCAAATAAACAAAAGCGTGCTTTCTAGACCAAGACCCTTCTCCCTGCCAAATTTGGGGTAATTCTGTTCACCCGTTCGACCTGTAGCCTTGTCTAAAGTTTCCTATGGACATTAACATTGAAAAAACACGTTTTGGGACCCCCTTTTTTCTCGGCCCCCATTGCGAATCACCCCCAAGCTTTCAACATAGGAGCTGATCTCAACAAAGAATTAGTTTTGAAAATTTCACGAAGATTCATCAATCGGTGCCAAAGTTATTGCGAATAGAATGTTGCCATTTTCCTATAGTAACTAGGTCCTAACTATAACTACCTACTGGCGACCACCAGTAGGTAATATATATATTTATATATACACCAATGTGAATTGAAGAATGAGTGGGTGTATGAGTGTCTGAATGGATGATTTAGTGGGTGCACGACTGACTGTATAAGTGAGTGATTAAATGTGTTTTAATGAATGCATGAGTGAATGACTAATCTGTGTGAATGTCTGTATTAAGCCTGGGCAAAGCACTACGCTACGCTCGCGTAGTTTGCGAAGTTCGCGCTACTTCGCACTACGCGAACTGCACGTAGCACAGTGCGAACACGCGTAGCGTAGTGTTGCGTAGTGCTGCAGTCATTTTTTGCTTGCTCGCGGTCCTCAACGTCAAGTTGGCGACCGCGAGCAAGCAAAATGACATCCCGGCGAGACTTTTTCCTTGTTCGCGATCAGCAACTTCAAGTTGGCGATCGCGAGCATGGAAAATAAACCTCCCGGCGAGATTCCCAACGCGAGGAGGTCAGGTTTCTCATTGCGAGTGGTCGCGTATGCTCGCGACTGCTCGCGATGAGAAACTACCAGTTCGCGTTGAGAAAGCTGAAGCTCGAGTAAAAATCTACTCGAGCAGCAGAAAACTACAGCTCGCACTGTGCAAGATGCCATTTTCAATGATTGCACAGTGCCGGTTGCTTGTCCGCACTGTGCAATCATTGAAAACAACATCTGGCACAGGGCGAACAAGGTACTACGCAGTTTGCGAAGTGCTACGCGTAGCTCGCGTAGTGCGAACTTCACTTTGCGTAGCTTCGCGAAGTGCTACTTCGCGAACTACGCCCAGCCCTGGTCTGTATCAGTTTGTCAGTTGGTGTGTAAGTGGCTGCAGGGGTTCGTGAGTGTCTTTATGGGTTAATGATTGGTTGTCTGAGTCCCTTTATGGGTGCCTGAGTGTCTGTGTGGGTGTGTGGGGAGGGTGTGTGACTCCCTTCATGGATGTGTGAGTGGTGATTCACTGGGTGTCAGGGTTCATGAGTGGATCTGTGAGGTGCTGTATGAGAGATTGAGTTTGTGTATAGATGTGTTGGTGAGTGAATGGATGTCTCAGTGGTATATGTGTGAGTAACTACATATGTGAAAGGCAGTATATGTTAGTGTTGGAGTATATAAGTGACCATATGTGAGAGTGAGTGATTGTGAGAGTGGCTGTATGGATGAGTGTGTGCTTGTGTCAGTGATTGTAGAAGAGAGTAAGTATGTGTTAGTACCTGTATATAAGTGAGGTGGTGTGTGTATAACTGTATAGGTGAGTAAATGGCAGTGTGATTGATTCTTTGGGTGACTGACTCGGTGTGTGAGTAACTCTATGGGTGAATAGTGGTATGAGGTGCAGAAAGAATGAAGAGAGTTGTAGAAACAGGCAAGAGAGATACAGAAAAAGGGAACAGGAGTAGAGAAAGAGGCAAGAGAGGTGCAGAAAGAGGGAAGAGGGGTGCAGAAAGAGGCAAGAGGGGTATAGAAAGAAGCAAGAGAGGTGCAGAAAGAGGTAAGAGAATTGCTGAAAGAAGCAACAGAGGTGCAGATAGAAGCACGAGAAGTGCAGAAAGAAGGAATAGAAATGCAGAAAGAGGCAAGAGAAGCACAGAAAGAAGCAAGAGGAATGCAGAAAGAGGCAAGTGAGGTACAGAAAGAATCAATAGAGGTGCAGAAAGAGGCAACAGAAGTGCAGAAAGAGGCAAGAGAGGGGCAAGAAGAGACAAGAGTGGTACACAAAGAGACAAGAGAGATGAAGAAAGAGGGAAGCGGAGAGCAGAAAGAAGCAACAAAGGTGCAGAAAGATGCAAGAGAAGTGCAGAAAGAGGCAAGAGAAGTGCTGAATGAGTCAAGAGAGGTGCAGAAAGAGGAAAGAGGGAAAGGAGATGAAGAAAAGAGGCATAAGGGTTGCAGAAAGAGGCAAGAGAAGTACAGAAAGAAGCAAGAGGAATACAGAAAAAGGCAAGTGAGGTACAGAAAGAATCAATAGAGGTGCAGAAAGAGGCAACAGAAATGCAGAAAGAGGTGAGAGAGGTGCAAAAAGAGACAAGAGGGGTACACAAAGAGACAAGAGAAGTGAAGAATGAGGGAAGAGGAGGGCAGAAAGAGGCAAGAAAGGTGCAGAAAGATGCAAGAGAAGTGCAGAAAGAGGCAAGAGAAGTGCTGAATGAGTCAAGAGAGGTGCAGAAAGAGACAAGGGGGTTCAGAAAGAGAAAGAGGGGTACAGGAAGCAGCAAGAGAGGTAAATAAGGAAGCAAGAGAAGTGCAGAATAAAACAACGGGTGTAGAATGAGGCAATAGAGGCACAGAAAGAGGCAAGAGAAGTGCAGAAAGAAGCAACAGGAATGCAGAAAGAGGCAAGTGAGGTGCATAAAGAATGAATAGAGTTGTAGAAACAGGCAAGAGAGGTACAGAAAAAGGAAACAGGAGTGGAGAAAGAGGCAAGAGAGATGCAGAAAGAGGGAAGAGTGGTGCAGAAAGAGGCAAGAGGGGTACAGAAAGAAGCAAGAGAGGTGCAGAAAAAGGTAAGAGAATTGCTGAAAGAAGCAACAGAGGTGCAGAAAGAAGCACAAGAAGTGCAGAAAGAAGAAATAGAAATGCAAAAAGAGGCAAGAGAAGTACAGAAAGAAGCAAGAGGAATGCAGAAAGAGGCAAGTGAGGTGCAGAAAGAATCAATAGAGGTGCAGAAAGAGGCAACAGAAGTGCAGAAAGAGGCAAGAGAGGTGCAAAACGAGACAAGAGATACACAAAGAGACAAGAGAGGTGAAGAAAGAGGGAAGCGGAGGGCAGAAAGAAGCAACAAAGGTGCAGAAAGATGCAAGAGAAGTGCAGAAAGAGGCAAGAGAAGTGCTGAATGAGTCAAGAGAGGTGCAGAAAGAGACAAGAGAGGTGCAGAAATAATCAACAGAGGTGCAAAAAGAGGCATACTTTGACTATACCTTTTCACAGACTCATATAAAGTAGCCTAATCACTAATCCTTTTCCCAAGATGTCTTAAACCTCACTTTTCTCTTGAAGGTTCACTATGCATTGACTGCTCAGAATGATAGTCCTACCAAATGTAAAGCAGCATTTTTCTTTTTTTGCAGAGTTTTATATAGCGCTAACTTGACCCGAATTGGGTATCAGAGCGCTTTACATAGCACCAGTTGCATCACATGAGGATATATTCATTTTTGTTAGGCACAGGGAGATTAAGTGATTTGCCCAGAATCACAGGATGTTCAGTGTAATTGCCGAGACTCAAACCCAGTTAACCAGATTCGAGGTCGACCGCCCTAGCCATTAGGCCAACTCCTCTCCCCAATCCTAACCATTTCACTGTTGTAAGTTTGACCAAGTTTGTAAAGGTTGCATGCATGTCTCTGCTTTTACCTAGTGACATGTTACATACCAATAAACATACAAATACTTGAATACCTGTGTTTCAAACAGCATACTCTGTAAATTTGTGTACAAAAAGGTGTATGTATTTATTTCTGCTCATAATACAGGGCACATGGGTATTCAATAGTATATTTGAGGGGCTCTGTAACACCTATATACATAAGACATGTCTGCATGTGCAACCGAATGACAGAGCAGAACCTATAAGATTTGATCACCTATAGGAGAAGCTACCCACCTTTTAAGCTACCATTTTCAGATGTATACCACATGTGAGAATACATGTACAAGTGGATGTATACCTCATTCACGAGAGCATGCAGACCTTTCAACTTGACAGTTTGCACTTCCCATTCAAATACAAAAAGAGGTGAGAGAAGTACAGAAAGATGCAAGAGATGCAGCAAAAGTAAGAAATGTGCAGAAAGAGGCAAGTGAAGTGCAGAAAGTCGCAGGAGAGGAACAGAAAGTCGCAGGAGAGGTACAGAAAGAGGGAAGAGGGTGCAGAAAGAGGCAAAAGGGGTGCAGAAAGAACCAAGAGAAGTGCAGAAAGAAGCAAGAGAAGTGCAGACAGAAGCAAAAGAGATGAAGAAAAGAGGCAAGAGGGTTGCAGAAAGAGGCAAGAGAGGTACAGAAGAAAGCAAGTGAAGTGCTGAAAGAAGCAACAGATGTGCAGTACGATGCAATAGAACTGCAGAAAGGCAAGAGATATGTAGAAAGAGGAAAGAGGGGTGTAGAAATAGGCAAGAGAGGTGCAGAAAGGCAAGAGAGGTGCATAAAGAGGGAAGAATGCTGCAGAAAGAGGCATGAAGGGTGCAGAAAGAAACAAGAAAGGTGCAGAAAGAAGAAAGAGAAGTGCATAATGAAGAAACACAGATGCAGAAAGAGGCAAGAGAGGTGTGACAAGAAGGAAAAGAGGTGCAGTAAGAGGCAAGAGGGATGCAGAAAGAAGCAAGCTAACTGCAGAACGAGGGACAAGAAGCGCAGAATGAAGCCACAGAGGTACAGAAGGAGGCAAGATAAGTGCAGGAATAAGCAACAAAGATGCAGAAAGAAGCAAGAGAAGTGCAGAATGAAGGAATAGAAATGCAGAAGCCAAGAGAAGTGCAGAAACAAGCAACAGGAATGCAGAAAGAGGTAAGTGAGGTGCAGAAAGAATGAAGAGAGTTGTAGAAACAGGAAAGAGAGGTACAGAAAAGGGGAACAGGAGTGGAGAAAGAGGCAAGAGAGGTGTAGAAAGAGGCAAGAGGAGTGCAGAAAGAGGCAAGAGATGTGCAGAAAGAAGCAAGAAAGGTGCAGAAAGAGGCAAGAGAATTGCTGAAAGAAGCAAGAGAGGTGCAGAAAGAAGCACGAGAAGTGCAGAAAGAAGGACTAGAAATGCAGAAAGAGGCAAGAGAAGTACAGAAAGAGATGAGGGGTGCAGAAAGAGGCAAGAGGGGTACAGAATAAAGCAACAGGGGTGCAGAATGAGGCAATAGGGGCGCAGAAAGAGGCAAGAGAAGTGCAGAAACAGGCAAGAGAGGTGCATAAAGAGGAAAGAGAAGTGCAGAAAGAAGCAACAGAGGTGCAGAAAGAAGCAAGTTAGAGGTGCAGAAATAGGCAAGAGAGGTGCAGAACAAGGAAGAAGGGTGCAGAAAAAGCAAGAGAGATGCAGAAATAAGCAAGAGAAGTGCATAAAGATGCAACACAGGTATAGAAAGAGGCAAGATGGGTGCAGAAAGAGGCAAGTGGGGTGCAGAGAGGGGCAAGAGAAGTGCAGAAAGAAGCAACAGAGGGGCAGAAAGAGTCAAAAGAACTTCAGAAAGAGGCAAGAGAGGTGCATAAATAGGCAAGAAAGGTGCAGAAAAAGGGAACAGGGGTGCAGAAAGAGGTAAGAGGTGCATAAAGAGGGAAGAGAGGTTCAGAAAGAAGCAGGAGTGGTGCAGAAAAAGGCAGAAGTGGTTCAGAAAGAGGCAAGAGAGCTGCTGAAAGTAGCAATAGAAGTGCAGAAAGAGGCAAGAGAGGTGCAGAAAAAGGAATAAGGATGCATAAAAAGCAAGAGAGATGCAGAAAGAAGCAAGAGAAGTGTATAAAGAAGCAACGCAGGTGCAGAAAGAGGCAAGAGAGGTACAGAAAGAGGGAAGATAGGTGCAAAAAGAAGCATGAGAAGTGCAGAAAGAGGGAAGGGAAGTGCAGAAAGAGGCAAGAGAAGTACAGAAAGAGGCAAGAGATGTGCAGAAAGAGGGAGGAAGGTGCAGAAAGATTCAAGAGAAGTGCAGAAAGAAGCAAGAGAGGTGCAGAAGAAAGAAGGAAGAGAGGTGCAGAAAGAAGGGAGGTATAGAAAGTGAAAGAGATGTGCAGAAAGAGGCAAGTGAAATGCAGAAAAAGGAAGAAAGGTGCAGAAAGAAGCAAGAGAAATGCAGAAAGAGGCAAGAGGTGCAGAAAGAGTTGTTTGCACACAATTAGTACCAATTTAACACCCACATTTAGCAGTCAGTAATAGGTGTCCTTTCCAGGTTTGCAAAGAGGCTTCCAACGCTCTGTAAGACGGGTAAGATTTGGTAAGATTTGAGCCGCTTGAGCTAAGCTAAAAACAATGTTTTTCTTGTTCAAATCTGCAGGTTATGCAGCAGGTGAAGGATTATGTGGCAAATGTGGAAAATGAATAATTGTGCGAAAATCGGTGCAGCTGAACAGTCGCATAATTCCAGTGGCCCTGCTCATAACTCTGACTAGGTCAATAAGTGCTCCTCAGTGGTTCCTTCTCTTTTTTGTCTCATTGAGTTTATAGTTGAGCTTCTATGGAAATGAGGAAGACTAAACCTGAGGTTAGCACTCACGTTAGTGCTAAAATATTCTTGACCAAATTCCTAACTGCACTTGAACTTTAGTTTACACATTGCTCTAATATATCAATGGCAAATGTCAAATTTTCTTCCCAAGATTGCACTATCAGGTTGGACCCTCTGATTGATATAAAAGTGCAAATGCAGATTGCTATTTAACATCTAATTCCCTATTTCTTTCCTCATCATATAATAGAGACAAAGAAATGTGAGTGGTGTTTTTATGTATTTCATCATTTCATATAACCTCATGTGTTTTCCTAATTATTATCAACTGCCCAAGGAGAGGCTACCATTAAATGTGGACATACATGTCTTCTTCCTACTTAAGGCCATGCGGGATCTTGGTATTGTGCATGACAATGTACCTTGACTCCAACAAGTCTTGATTCTCTATTTCCCCCCTACTATTTTCAAGGACTGAGTCAATTACAAAATAGGAAAGCTCATTTTCACTATATATATATATATATCTTTATACACTTCTCTTGCTTCTTCACACACACACATACATATATAACTTTCTGCCAACTTTCTGCCAAATTTGCTGTAAATCCTGTAAGCCATTTGGGCTGTGTCTAAAGTTCCTATGAAATAAAATGGGGGAATCACATTTTAGGACTCCCCCTTATTAGTTCTCTAATCACCCCAAAACTTTCTAAAAAGAGCTGATGTGAAAGAGTCTTTTTGGGGAAAATTATGTGAACATTCATGTAGGAGAGTAGGATCTGCACTTATGTTGCCCACACTTTATTTCTGATGTTTACATTGGATTCTGGCTATAGTCTGTCTGGGACCCTGCTAATCAGGGCCCCAGCCTCTCTGTTCTCTCTAAACAACTTGGAGTGCATATTAGATGCACTAGTGATTGGATACTGTGGTACCTTATGAGCCCCTAGTATATGGTACCTTAGGTACCAAGGGCATAGGTACTTCACAGGCCTACCAGGGGCTGAAGCATGTATTATGCCACCCCTGGGAAGCAGACTAAATCTGACACCACAGGCCTGCTACTGCAGCATGGGTGAGGTAGTGTTAGCACTCCTCACTGAGGTATAGGTTCCCTATAGCTCACCTTACACACACATATAAACCTATCAGTCACCCCTAAGGCAGGCCCTATCAATCCTGAGGGCAGGGTGCTTGGTTTCCATGTGAGGGGTGCCTCTGCCTGAGCAGCGCCCCTCTGCAGCTCTCAGAGTCTATTTTCTGTAGCTGCTTGTGGATGCGGTTAAACTATATACTCTTAAGTGCATTATAACCTAGCGGTAAATGCTAACTTTGGGATGGCTGCATCAAAACATGTTGTGTTTGGTGTCAAACGCTTTGGAATCATACCCCCACACCAGTAACTGGTGTGGGAGTATGATCCCATCCTTCTAGAGGGATAGACATGTACCCACTGTGGAAACACGGTAGAATCCTGAAGAGCCCTGGCATCACAAAATGGATGCCACCAGCACAGACACTGGGCTGCTCTCCTGCTGCTGACCGAAACTCGCAGTGGAGGAGGCCCAACAATAGGCATCCTGTCACAGGGAGGTGTAACCACCTTCCAGACAGGATTTAGTGTATTGGGGCTGGGTGGGTGCACTCCTAGAGTGCTTTGAAGTCCTGCACTGGGGGAGCAGTAGGCTCCTCTGTGCATATGCCAGCTCAAACCAGTTCAGGGGCTACCAGCCCCTGCTCTGGCACGAAACTGGACAAAGGGAAGTGGGTGTAGCCACCCACTCCCCTGACCCTCCCATAGGAGTGGTCATAGAGCTAGTCCCTCCCTTTCTTTTAGCATAAGTTAGGGAACCCTTGCCATTGCAAACTAGATATCCCTGGACGATGCTCTGAGGAAGTATCCTGGACCTTCGACATTCCACTACTTTTGGAAGACTGAAGAATCTCCCTTGGAGTCAAGGAGTGACTCCCCTGCTTGGCAGGCACCAAAACTTTGCATCAACGGTCGCAAACTTTCCCGCTCCCGCCAGAGTCCGAAGTCCCTGCAGCCCCGAAAGTGGATTTCCTGACTTCTCAATGGCCATCGTGAGTCCCCAGCAAAGCTGAGGTGACTGGACCCCATGAGTGATGAGGAACAGCAATACCCGGGTCCCATGCACTATTGTCAAGTGCAACCCTTTCACGACAATCTATGAACTTGTGCTTTGGACCACTTGTGTTCCAAGCCTCCAGCAGCATTTCCTCTGAAGATCAGAGGCCTACCTCATCCGGAGTGACCGTGGGCTCCTGGTGAGTGATTCCTCCCGAGGCATCTTTGCGATCCCTTGCCGGTTGGCTTGTGGGTCCCCTGAAGACTTTTCTACAGAACCAAAGGACTCCTCTGGTTGCTCCAGGCCTGCCCTGTCTTACTTTCACTGGGTGAGTCCCTCAGACCTTGCTGGTCTGCACCGCTAACTTTCTTCACTTTCCACAAGACTTGCTGTTGCCAAGGCTTGTTGGCTCCAATCTGGTTGCCGATATGTCAGTAAGCTGCAGACTTTGTGGGGCACTCCGAATCCAGCTCCTGGTTGTTGTTGACGCCTGCTGGACCTCGTGGCTGAGGAGTCAAGACACCCATTAACCCCCATGATATCACCCGACTACTGTGGGCATCCAGCTAACTGGCCCCGGGTCACTGGCAAGTGACTTTGAACACTGTCTCCTCTGCCTTCAGGTCT
Source organism: Triturus cristatus (assembly GCF_964204655.1). Taxonomy (NCBI): domain Eukaryota; kingdom Metazoa; phylum Chordata; class Amphibia; order Caudata; family Salamandridae; genus Triturus; species Triturus cristatus. The sequence goes on from NC_140588.1 coordinate 911,600,678, forward strand.
TCTTTCTTCAGAATCCAGCCTTGGATTCCACCGGACGCTTCTCCTGTCTTCACAAGCAGCAAGTCTTCTTTGGCTCCCATTGAAAACGACGCCGCGACCCGACACCAAAAGACACCGATGCACCCGGCTTCCCTGGGTGAGGTAACTCGAGTACTCCGGTGCTCCTGTGTGTGTTGGCTCTAGAACTACTTACCCTGTAAGTGACTCGCTTGTAGACTCTCCCGAAGTATCCTAAAACTTTAAAATTCCAAGCGCGACTTGCTCCATTGAAGTCTATTGGAATCCGCGGCTGTGTTCTCACACTGCATGCGTCTCCTGTGGGTCCTTTACTTACCTGCCTTGGGTGGATTAGTGAGGCCCCAGCGCTTCTGAAGACCTTAGGCCTTCTCCCTTCTCATGTCGTTCTTCTTATACCTCTTTTTAAGTATATGGTCTGGTACGCCCCTATGGCCCCAGCCATATAAGTGCTTAATTTGTTGTGAAATGTTGATTTGTGCATATGTCCTTGACTTCTAATCTCATAAAGAGATTAGTAGAGTGTGTCTAGTAATAAATACATATATATTTTATATATATACCTCTGTGGTGTCCTTTCATTTAGTGATTCAAGAGATTACAAGGTAAAACAAGCTGCTTTACATTCCTCTAAAGACTTAGCCTGAAGGCTGCTCTCCACAGCTACCACTAGGATAGCTTTCTTTAAAAGGTTGTCTTAAACCTATCTACCATAAGTGTCGAATTGTACTGGTGCAAGGTGGCCACTTTAACTAGTGACCAGCACATACCAGGCCAACTTCTCACATTGGTGGGCAGCGTGTGGGATTGCAGCTTGCCATTGTTTTACCAGAAAATCTCTATTTGAATTACTGACTGAAAACCACTAGGTACTCAAGTCAAGCTTAGTATCAACAAGTTCTACTGAACTTAGAGCTGTGTGTGAAGGGATAGCACGCCCTTGCAACAGCTCAAGCTAGGATCAGTAGGCCACAAACTAGTGTAGGTAGTACAACACTGCACAACACTATAATGTCCTTAAGGGTTGGAACCAGTGGGTCCACCCAGCCTCAGTATAAAGACATGACTTTCTTTGACTTGAAAGCCATTTGTGCTGCAAGGCACCTGAGGATAGGACAGAGAGCCTCCACTCTACACCTGATAGATCTACTGACAGCAGATGATCTTAGATTAGCTCTTGGAGCTAAGGGGTCTGAATCAGGGAGTGGGTCAGCTATCGTCTCTGGGTCAGATGATGAAAATCAAGATGACCTGGACTCTGTGGTTGAAGGGCCAGATCCAGAGAGAACTGAAAAGGACAGAGGAATTCTCCCTAAGAGAGATGACAGAGTGGAAGAGAGGCCTAGGTCCCCTTCAAGGGAATCTGACCACTCCTCTCACTCTGGCAGAGAATCTGTCCAGCAGAGGAACTCATACTTTAATAGAAGAGAGACCTCCTCTGAAAGAATGTACGAACTGCTGCAGTATGAGGAAGCAAGAGTTGCCCTCAAGGCCAAGCAGTTGGCATTAGACAAAGAAGCCTTTGAGCTCCAGAGAGCTTCTAAAAGAGAGGGGTTAGAACCCCCTGGTGGCAGCAACAGTGTCCCTAGAGTCAGAGATTACATTCCAGACCATAGGAACCTGTCCAAGGTTGTTCCTCCCTACCAGAGTGGGGATGATATCCACATATGGATAACTGCTATGGAGAGCGCCTGTAGAGTACAACAGGTCCCCCAGAAGCAGTGGGCAGCAATCCTGTGGCTCTCCTTTTCAGATAAAGGCAGAGACAAGCTCCCCACTGTTAGAGATTATGAAGTCCTGAAGAGTGCATTAATAGATGGGTTTGGCTTAACCACTGAACAGTACAGGTTGAGGTTCATAGACACCCAGAAAGCACAGAATCAGGACTGGACTGACTTTGTAGATTGTGCAACCAAGGCTCTGAAGGGTTGGCTGGTTGGTAGTAGAGTTACTCATTTTAAGGGATTGTATAATCTTATGATGAGAGAACAGATCCTTAATAATTGCCAAAAACAGTTGTTGCATCAGTACCTGGTGGACTCTGATCTGACCTCTCCCCAAGAATTGAGAAAGAAGGCAGACAAATGGGTCAGAACCAGGGTGAGACAGAAAACCCAGAACCAACGGGGTGACACTAAGAAGCAAGATCCTAAAGGCTCTGAGAAAGGTGGGGATAAGTCAAAAGACCAGAAGTCTTCACAAGGGCCCCAAAAATCTGCATCTGGTGGGGATTCATAGTCTAACAAGGGAAAAGGCCAAAAGAAGCCCTGGTGCAAATTCTGTAAACCGAAAGGACAATGGACTTCTGACTGTAACAAGTCCAAAGACCAAACCACCACCACTCCTGCCCCTAAGGCAAATGTTCCCCCCTAGTACAGCTACTGGTGGATGTGGAAATCAGAATAAGGGTGTAGTAGGGTTGACCCTGGGTTCTGAAGTGGACTCTGGCCTAGTCAGAGTACCCACTCAGGCATTGCTGATTTGTGATGGAGACATTGCTATGTCCTTCCTAGTGAGGCCCAGTAATCTGGGCAAATACAAACAGCAGCCTCTAATAAATGGCAAACAGGCTTTGGAATTCAGGGACACAGGTGCTAGTGTCACCATGGTGGCAGAGGATCTTGTGGACCCTGGGCAGATCATCCTGGGTGAAATGTACCAGGTTACCAATGCAAGCAATGCCAGGACCAACCATAGTCTGGCAGTTGTGAATTTCTCCTAGGGAGGGGTAACTGGTAGTAGTCAGTGCAGACCTCCCTGTCGAATGTCTATTGGGCAATGATCTAGAGACTTCAGCCTGGTCTGAAGTAGAGTTATGGACTCATGCTGAGGTGTTGGGCATACCTACAGAGGTATTTGCTGTGACCAGGTCACAGGCCAAAATGCATAAAGCTGAACCAGCTCTGGATCCTGAAACTATGAACCAGATGCTACCCAAGAGGAGGAGCACTAGGGTTAAGGCAGTGCCTTCCCCTCTGTCTCAGATCACAGATTCCCCTCCCGAGGGAGGGAAGCAGATCCTGAAGAAGGAACTGCCCCAGAGGGACTTGAGACTGATCAGGTTGAGTTCTTGGGGGTAGGGGCCCTTCTAGGGAAGATCTGAGTAAGGAGCAACAGTGCTGCCCCTCTCTTGAACCCCTCAGACAGCAGGCTGCGGCTGAGCCTGCTGGGAGTGCTAGTGGGTCCCATAAAGTTTATAGGGATGAGGGACTTCTATATTCTGAGGCTAGAGATCCAACCCCTGAAGCCACCAGGAGGTTGGTAATACCTCAGAAATTTAGGGGGTTCCTCTTGACCCTAGCACATGCCATCCCTTTAGCAGGACACTTGGGCCAAAACAAGACCTGGGATAGGCTTGTTCCACATTTACATAGGCCACAAATGTCAGAGGACAACAAGGAGTTTTGTCGCTCCTGTGTCACTTGCCAAGCCAGTGGCAAGTCAGGTGGCACAACAGAGGCCCCCCTGATACCACTACCTGTGGTGGGGGTACCCTTTAAAAGGGTAGGGATTGACTTTGTTGGTCTCCTTGACCCTCCAACAGCATCTGGGCACAGGTTTATCCTGGTGGTAGTGGATCATGCCACCAGGTACCCAGAAGCAATTCCCCTGAGGACCACCACAGCCCCTGTGGTGGCAAGAGCCCTCATTGGAGTTTTCTCCAGAGTGGGTTTCCCAAAGGAGGTCATATCTGACAGATGTACCAACTTCATGTCAGGATATCTAAAAGCAATGTGGAAGGAGTGTGGTGTAAATTATAAAGTCACTACTCCCTATCACCCACAATGCAATGGGTTAGTTGAACGTTTCTACAAAACCCTAAAGGGAATGATTAAAGGCCTCCCAGAAAAGCTTAGGCGAAAATGGGACCTTTTTCTTCCCTGCCTTCTGTTTGCATACAGAGGTTCCACAGAAGGGGGTTGGTTACAGCCCATTTGACCTTCTGTTTGGGCATCCTGTAAGAGGTCCATTATGTTTGGTGAAGGAGGGCTGGGAGTTACCGCTCCAACCTCCCAAACAGGATGTGATGGACTATGTACTTGGTCTCCGCTCCAGGATGGCCGAATACATTAAGAAGGCAACTAAAAACCTGGAGGCCAGCCAAGAACTGCAAAAAACTTGGCATGACCAAAAGGCTGTGCTGACTGTATACCAGCCAGGACAGAAAGTGTGGGTGTTGGAGCCTGTGGCCTCAGCAGCTCTCCAAGACAAGTGGAGTGGCCCCCATACAATTGTTGAGCAAAAGGGAGAAGTCACCTATGTGGTAAATCTTGTAACTCCCAGGAGCCCCCTTAGGGTGGTCCATGTCAACAGATTGAAACCATATGTTGACAGGGCTGACATGGGCTTGCTCATGGCAACTGATGAGGAACAGGAGGAGGAGAGCGACCCTCTCCCTGACCTGCTCTCACAGAATCCTGATGATGGGTCAGTAGATGGTGTTGCTTTGGCAAGCAGCCTCACTGATCATCAGCAAACTGAATGCCGACAAGTTTTGCAACAGTTTAGACATATGTTTAGCCTGACCCCTCGTCAGACTTCCTGGTGCACCCATGAGGTGGACACTGGAGACAGTCTGCCTATCAAGAGTAAAATCTACAGGCAACCTGACCATGTCAGGGACTGTATCAGGACTGAATTTCAGAAAATGTTGGAACTAGGTGTGATTGAGCCTTCAGAAAGCCCAGTAGTCCTAGTACCCAAGCCTCATACCCAGGGTGATAAGAAAGAAATGAGGTTTTGTGTAGACTAAAGAGGCCTCAATGCAGTCACCAGGACTGATGCCTATCCAATTCCCAGGGCAGATGAACAAGATTGATACTTTGGCCTCAGCCAAGTATCTGTACATTTGACCTAACAGCTGGCTACTGGCAGATCAGGTTAGCTGAGGATGCCAAGGCCAAAACAGCATTTTCGACCCCTGGTGGGCACTACCACTTTGTGGTGATGCCCTTTGGTTTGAAGAATGCACCTGCCACTTTTCAGAGGTTGGTTCTGACAGGAATGGAAACTTATTGCTCAGCTTATCTAGATGATATTGCTGTCTTTAGTTTCTCCTGGCAGGATCACCTGGTCCACCTCAGAAATGTTTTGGAGGCTCTGCAAAAAGCAGGCCTCACTATCAAGCCCACTAAGTGCCAGATAGGGCAGAGTCAAGTTGTGTACCTGGGCCACCTTGTAGGTGGAGGCCAGGTTCAACCTTTACAGAGCAAAATCCAAACCATCATGGAATGGGTTGCTCCAACCACCCAGACACAGGTGAAGAGCCTTTTTGGGCCTGACTGGGTATTATAGGTTTGTTAAGGGATATGGATCTATAGTGACCCCCTTAAATGATCTTACCTCAAAGAAAATGCCAAAAAATGGTTCAGTGGACAGCTAGCTGTCAGAAGGCATTTGAAGACCTAAAGCAGGCCATGTGCACTGCCCCCATCTTACAGAGTCCAGACTACATCAAAAGGTTCATTGTCCAAACAGATGCTTCTGAGCTGGGTGTGGGAGCTGTGCTGTCTCAACTGAATGATGAAGGTCAAGACCAGCCAGTAGCTTTTATTAGTAGAAGGCTGACCCCTAGAGAGAAACGTTGGTCAGCTATAGAGAGGGAGGTCTTTGCTGTGGTGTGGGTCCTGAAGAAGCTGAGGCCATACTTGTTTGGCACTCACTTCATAGTTCAGACTGACCGCAAGCCCCTCCTATGGCTTAAACAGATGAAAGGTGAAAACCCAAAACTTTTAAGGTGGTCCATTTCCCTACAGAGGATGGACTATACAGTGGAACATAGATCTGGGACCCAACATGCCAATGCAGATGGACTCTCAAGGTATTACCAATTGGAACACGAAGACTCAACTGGTCAAGGTTAGTTTAGTGTCCCTGCGTTTGGGGAAGGGGGTTGTGTAGGAGAGTAGGATCTGCACTTATGTTGCCCCCAGTTTTTTTCTGATGTTTACACTGGTTTCTGGCTATAGTCTGTCTGTGACCCTGCTAATCAGGGCCCCAGCCTCTCTGTTCTCTCTAAACAACTTGGAGTGCATATTAGATGCACTGGTGATTGGATACTGTGGTACCTTATGAGCCCCTAGTATATGGTACCTTAGGTACCAAGGGCATAGGTACTTCACAGGCCTACAAGGGGCTGAAGTATGTATTATGCCACCCCTGGGAAGCAGACTAAATCTGACACCACAGGCCTGCTACTGCAGCCTGTGTGAGGTAGTGTTAGCACTCCTCACTGAGGTATAGGTTCCCTATATCTCACCTTACACACACATATAAACCTATCAGTCACCCCTAAGGCAGGCCCTATCAATCCTGAGGGCAGGGTGCTTGGTTTCCATGTGAGGGGGTGCCTCTGCCTGAGCAGCGCCCCTCTGCAGCGCTCAGAGTCTATTCTCTGTAGCTGTTTGTGGATGTGGTTTAACCATATACTCTTAAGTGCATTATAACCTAGCGGTAAATGCTAACTTTGGGATGGCTGCATCAAAACATGTTGTGTTTGGAGTCAAATGCTTTGGAATCATACCCCCACACCAGTAACTGGTGTGGGAGTATGATCCCACCGTCCTAGAGGGATAGACATGTACCCACTGTGGAAACACGGTAGAATCCTGAAGAGCCCTGGCATCACAAAATGGATGCCACCAGCACAGACACTGGGCTGCCCTCCTGCTGCTGACCGAAACTCGCATTGGAGGAGGCCCAACCATAGGCATCCTGTCACAGGGAGGTGTAACCACCTTCCAGACACGATTTAGTGTATTGGGGCTGGGTGGGTGCACTCCTAGAGTGCTTTGAAGTCCTGCAGGGGGGAGCAGTAGGCTCCTCTGTGCATATGCCAGCTCAAACCGGTTCAGGGGCTACCAGCCCCTACTCTGGCGTGAAACTGGACAAAGGGAAGTGGGTGTAGCCATCCACTCCCCTGACCCTCCCATAGGAGTGGTCATAGAGCTAGTCCCTCCCTTTCTTTTAGTATAAGTTAGGGAACCCTTGCCATTACAAACTAGATATCCCTGGATGACGCTCTGAAGAAGAATCCTGGACCTTCAACATTCCGCTACCTTTGGAAGACTGAAGAATCTCCCTTGGAGTCAAGGAGTGACTCCCCTGCTTGGCAGGCACCAAAACTTTGCATCAATGGTTGCAAACTTTCCCGCTCCCGCCGGAGTCCGAAGTCCCTGCAGCCCCAGACATAGATTTCCTGACTTCTCAACGGCCATTGTGAGTCCCCAGCAAAGCTGAGGTGAGTGAACCCCATGAGTGACGAGGAACAGCAATACCTGGGTACCATACACTATTGTCAAGTGCAACCCCTTCAGGACATTCTACGAACTTGTGCTTTGGACCATGTGTGTTCCAAGACTCCAGCACGATTTTCTCTGAAGATCAGAGGCCTACCTCGTCCTGAGTGACCATGGGCTCCTAGTTAGTGATTCCTCCCAAGGCGTCTTTGTGATCCCTTGCCGGTTGGCTTGTGGGTCCCCTGAAGACTTTTCTACAGAACCAAAGGGCTCCCCTGGTTGCTTCAGGCCTGCCCTGACTTACCCTCACTGGGTGAGTCCCTCAGACCTTGCTGGTCTGCACAGCTGACTTTCTTCACTTTCTATGAGACTTGCTGTTGCCAAGGCTTGTTGGCTCTAATCCAGTTGCCGACAACTCAGTAAGCTGCAGACTTTGTGGGACAATCTGAATCCAGCTCCTGGTCATTGTTGACACCTCTTGGACCTCGTGGCTGAAGAGTCAAGACACTAGTGATCACCTGAAATCACCCGATTACTGTGGGCACCCAGCTTCCTGGCCCCGGCTCACTGGCAAGTGACTTTGAACACTGTCTCCTCTGCTTTCAGGTCTTCTTTCTTCAGAATCCAGCCTTGGATTCCACCGGACACTTCTCTTGTCTTCACAAGCAGCAAGTCTTCTTTGGCTCCCATTGAAAACGACGCCGCGACCCAACACCAAAAGACACCTACGCACCCGGCTTCCCTGGGTGAGGTAACTCGAGTACTCCGGTGCTCCTGTGTGTGTTGGCTCTAGAACTGCTTACCCTGTAAGTGACTTGCTTGTAGACTCTCCCAAAGTATCCTACAACTTTAAAATTCCAACCGCGACTTGCTCCATTGAAGTCTATTGGGATCTGCGGCTGTGTTCTCACACTGCATGCGTCTCCCGTGGGTCCTTTACTTACCTGCCTTGGGTGGATTAGTGAGGCCCCAGTACTTCTGAAGACCTTAGGCCTTCTCCCTTCTCAAGTCGTTCTTCTTCTTTTTTTTTTTTTTTATAAATTTTCATTAGAAACATGTGGTCACTGTACAGCTCGGCATTGTGCCTACATCCCTTCTGGGCGGGCAATGCAACAACCACTCTTTGCATATATCGAAGGAGCTGGAGGTAGGGGAGTACACAGCAAGCCGCCTACAACCCTTCCGGGCCGGCCGCGTCTAGAGGTCATTCGGCTGTATCACCTACAGCAGTATCTGACACATGCGATGTTTAGCAGTAATTACAGTCAAACAACATAAGTAACATTCAGCTCTACTTGTGACCATAAGATGGTGAAGTGTATCTACGCTGTTGGAGTACCGTATTTTACCCCGGGCGGCAGTGTTTCATAATACCCCGCGCCCTCCAGTGTGCTATATGTGTGGGCTAAGGGCAATGGTTGGGGATTTCGCTGGCGGTCCCGACGTGAGCATGTCCCCGTCCATGACAGCGGCATGTTCCAGCAGATAAGCTTGCAGGGCCCGATATATCTCGTGGTCGAGATGAGGGGGGTTGGAGATCCGCATATACCTGCAGCTGTTCTTGACAGTAAGTAAGATCACAGATCCAGTCTTTGAACTTCGGCGCCCTCCCTCTGCCCCACCGGCAAGCAATTCTTCGTTTAGCTAACAGTAACGCCAATGAGGTGTATCTGCGCATTTTGGCAGCCAGGGGTTCAGTGTATCCAAGCAGGGCAGTAAGGGTGTCCACAGGGATGAGTAGTCTTGTCATCAGGTTTAGCGCAGCGAAGACCTCAGCCCAGTAGCGCTGTGTAGAAGGACAGTCCCAGGCCAAGTGTTGAAAATCTGCCCCCTCCTCCCCACATCTGTCACACCGATCGTTATCCCGGATTCCCAATCTGTACAGTTGCGCTGGTGTGTAATAGAACCTATGGATGAACTTGTAGTGTATGATTCTAAGTCTACTGCTAGCCGAAATTTCTCCCGTCTGTTTACAGCAGCAGAGCCACTGTTTGTCTGTGATGGGTTGATCCAATTCGGCTTCCCAGAGACTGTGAGCTAGTGGTGGGATGTAGTCCCTGTTGAGCTGGACAGTGCGGTTTAAGAGTGAGAGCACGTGCGCAGGGGTATCCTGTTGGAGTAGAGCATGCAGCGCGGGCATCACCGGCGGTTCATTGGGAAAGGCAGATGTAGCAGCCTTCACGCACTGTCGAAGCCTTATGTAGTAGAAGCGGTCTAAGGGGGTGGGGTTTACCTCTCCCAAAAATTAATCACTAGTACGAAACTTTCCGCTGATGTATAGCTGTCCCCAAGTGTGAAAAGCGAGTCTACGTAGGAGCTGTCTGCAGCCTCCCTCCTGTGTGACCGGAAGGTCCTGCCGACCAGAAAGAGGCAGGAGCGGGGAGTACAGAATCGTACGTCGAGTTGCCTTGGCTAGATCGTGCCACGCACTGACAGTGCACTGGACAGTGGTGTTCAAGAGGTGTCGAGGTACTCCTTGAGCGCTAAGATATGCAGCGCTAGGGGCGGGCCTCATGTAGCCATCTTCTATTGCCAAGTGTGGCATGAAAGGGGGGGTTTCAACCAGTAGGCAGCGTAGTGTGCCTGGGCGCAGCTATAATACAGCTCAATGTCTGGCTCAGAGAATCCCCCCGCCCAGAAGGGTCGCGTGATGATGTCCCATTTCAGCCGAGCCTGCTTCCCGCCCCACAAGAGGCGGATAAGTTGGGTCTTCATAGTAGAAAAGAAGTGACGGCTAGGGGCATACGGAATATTGATGAACAGGTAAAGGAGCTTAGGTAGTATGACCATTTTGATGATCGCTGCCCTACCAGCCATAGAGAGGGGCAGCGCAATCCATCGCGCAATTCTATCAGTAATGGAGTCCAGAAGCCGCCCATAATTGTCTCGCATGAGCTCCATGCGATCCCGGGAGATACTGACACCAAGGTAGATGATGGTGCCTTCACACCATCTAAGGGGATAATCAGGTACAAACCGCTGCATGGAATCGGTGAGGGGAAATATGCGCGATTTATTCCAATTTAAAGTGATTCCTGACAATCGCCCAAACAATATGAAGAGCCGCAATATGGGGTTCAAACTGTCACCTGGGTGGCGCAAGTATAGAGTGAGATCATCAGCATACAGCGAGATGAGGATCTGTCTCTCTGGGTATACAATGGCGTGTTCTCTATGATGTTGTCATATTTTTGCGGCAAGGGGTTCTACGGCCAGGGCGAAGAGCACAGGGGAAAGGAGACATCCCTGCCTAGTGCCCCTTGCCAACGGAAAGGAAGAGGAGCGCAGGCCGTTAATCGACACAGTCACGCGGAGCCCTGTGTAGAGTAAGTTAATCCATGCCAAGAATGGGGGAGGGAAGCCCATGCGCACCAAGACAAAGGACAAGTAGTCCCATTCCAGGGAGTCAAATGCCTTGGTGGAATCGAGGAAAATGGCAGCCGCATCTTCCCCCGGATCCATGTCATGGAGCAGCGCAAACAATGTGCGCAAATTATGAGCAGTGGGATGGGTCCGGGAGGACGAGCACCGGCATCAGGGGCCTGATGCGATTGGCCACTAGCTTCGCGAACATCTTGGCATCAGCATTTATTAGGGAGAGGGGCATGTATGAGTCTAGGTGCTTGGAGTCTTTGCCAGGCTTAGGTATGGAGATGATGAGTGCCTCCCGCATGGTACGGGGTAAGATGCCAGTTTCTCGGGCTTCTTCAAACATGTGCCGTAATATGAGAATGAGGAGGTGTCGATACCGTTTGTAAAACTCAGTCGGAAGGCCGTCTGGCCCCGGGGCTTTACCAGATGCTAACTGCATAATAGCGGATATAATCTCCTTGTCTTCGTGATGCGAGAGGAGGAACTCTCTCTGGCCAGTGCCCAGCCAGGCTATGGCAGAGTCTTCGAAGAATGATTTGAAATCTGCTGGGGACTGACGCTGGGATGTGTAGAGTTTTTTGTAGAACCGCTTAAATGCAGCAAGTTTCTCTGCGGAGCTGCTATGTATGAGACCGTCCTCATCCTCCACTTCCAAGACAGTATTGGTGAATCGCTGAGGCCTAATGGTAGACACCAGCGCTCGCCCCGGTCTCTCCCCCTCCCCATATTGCCGGGCTATGTGATACTTCCCACGTGTCCGCCAGACAGCCACAGCGTAGTGGTGAGCAGGGTCGCCCCGCAGCCCGGGTCTCCAGCCTCCAGGGCAGCTCGCCGGTATCAACTGAGGCGCTAGGCCTTGTGCGCTGTGGATATCTGCACCTGGGCCCCGGTGTCCCCCGACCAGTCCAGTCCTCTTCAAGAGCCCCCAGGCGGGCAGCAGGAGGGGGCCAAGCTCAGCGCCCCGCTAGCAGTCCGGTGCAATACTGCGAATCCTTCAGGGGGCAGGCGGCATCGCAGGGCACAAGCAGCTCTAGGAGAGGGGGCTCCAGGCCAGGCCCGGCTCCCCGGCGTGGGAAAATCCAGACCACAGCCTCACCAGCAAGGGGCCCACAGTACTGGTACCGCCCAAGCAGGCCTCAGCCCCGGGCTGTGCGACCAGACCCCTCCACGCCGCGACAGCCGGCCGCCGCTCCCGTCCCCCCCAGGCAAGCCAGCCGCTCTGGAGGCGGCGAAGTGCAGGTACCAGCAAGGGGCGGCAGCCGACGAAGGCGACCCCAGCAGGGGCAGAGCTCCCCTATGCTACCCACGCTGACAATGGCCGCCTCCCAAGCCCAGCCCCAACAGCACCAAGGCCCCCGCACAGTGCGCCTACCTTAAGTGTACTCGGCGCGATATTCTCCCCTCGGGCGCGAGTGGTCGCCCCTCTGCAGACCTCAGCCACCGCCGCCAGCCCCTCAGCGGCCCCCGGGACTCGGGCACCCGAGCACGGAGGCCCTCCGTGGCCAGCAGCAGCGCCACGAGGGGGTCGGGTCCTCAGCAACAGCGCAGATCCGGCGGGACTGCAAGGTCGCGTGTCCAGCAGCGATGAAGCGGCCCACAGCCAGAGCGCTCCCCGCACCAGGCCGATGCATAGTCAGGCCGCCATCTTAGGTGCCGCGGTCGCAGAGGGCAGCTCCCGCATGACAGGCTTTGCAGGTATCAAACTCGTCGTTCTCCCCCCCCCCCCAGGTCGGCACCAAGCAGTATTCAGGCAGGGGAGGTCCTTTCCAGTTGTGTAGGTTGGATGCCAGGATGGCCAGGATTGAGACCGGATGGCTGCCCGAACCGCAAGAGCCTCACGCAAGTGTGGCCATCTTGCTTGGCGCCCTCTAGCGCCCCCCCTCAAGTCGTTCTTCTTATACCTCGTTTTTAGAATATGGTCTGGTACTCCCCTAGGGCCCCAGCCATATAAGTGCTTAATTTGTTGTGAAATGTTGATTTGTGCTTATGTCCTTGACTTCTAATCTCATAAAGACTTAGCCTGAAGGCTGCTCTCCACAGCTACCACTAGGATAGCTTTCTTTAAAAGGTTGTCTACCATAAGAGTCGAATTGTACTGGTGCAAGGTGGCCACTTTAACTAGTGACCAGCATATACCAGGCCAACTTCTCACAATGCATCAAACCATATCAAAGTTATTAGGAAAGCAAAAAAATGAAACATGATCCTAAGTATAACCACCTAGTAGTGACCTGCCATCCTTACTGTAGTAATTTCTCCAAACATTTCGCCTTCTCTTCTCCTGTTTTGCTGAATTGGTTTTGTTGGAATTAGGACTCTGTGCACTATACCACTGCTAAGCAGTGCTAAAGTGCTCTTTCCTTCAAACGTGGGAGACTGGACTACACCTAATTGGCACATTTAATTTACTTGTAAGTCCCTAGAAAATGGCATTATCTGTACCCAGGGAGCTATTAGTTGTGAAGGATGTGAGTCCTGCGCAAGCAATAGGTCCGCAATTGTCTCCTTAATAGGAACCAAGTACCCCATTATAGCACTTGACTCTTTCAGGGTAGGGAAGCAGAGTAGTCCAAGCCCTCCTCGGAGTGGGTGGTATGTGCTATTAATCTTCATGTTATGGCAAACAGTAACATAAATCAATAAATGATTGTCCAGTCAGTACTTTTTATTTGAAAAAGGAAAAGTACATTTACTACACACACTGCTCAATACTACACATCAATTTACAAATATATACATCAGGCAGAAAGCAATACATTTGAAGACATTCTCAAATTACATTTGGCTCATAGTGGTCATGACCCCATATTAATAATAACCACACCTATGCCAGATAGAACATCACAATATAAGGGGGTGTCATTTTAAATAAGGCAGGTCTATTGGCTTGGCCAAGGGGTCATCACATCAATATATAAAGCAAGCCTAAGGGTTTTGTTAAGAGGTAACTATATTGATATGTAGGGCCAGCTTATAGGCTTTGTCAAAGGGTCACCATCATATTAATGAAATCGGTAACCATATTTAAATAGAATTTGTATCTTTATTATATGCATTGCAACATTTACCACCAATCATTATCCAAGATACTTTAAATAAAGCATTGAAAATTGAAATTAACTTTTGTCGGTGTCTTTTTTCAACACAGTCAGGCCACATAAAATTCAGCCATAGAACCAACCACTAGAGGTCCATGGCCTCAAGAGCCCAAGAGCAAAAGCTCCAACTAAGCAAGTGTTTGAATCTAATAGGGAGCAGATCCTCGTGCCAGTTCCCCCTGCGACAATTCTCCTGTCTAGCTTGCCCGCACTCCCCTGCCCTCTGCCACCTTAGGTATGTGCCTGCTCTGCTCATTTTCTGCCTTTTTTCCTGCTTGCTTTCTGCTTGTTTTTCTGCCTTTTGTCTGCCCACATCTGCCTTCTATTTTTGACTCTCTCTGCTGATTCTTCCTGTTATTTTGCCTCTTTCTGCTCGTTTCTGACCTTTAGTTTGCCTCTTTGTGCTCGTTGCTGGCCATTATTTTTCCTCTTTCAGCTCGTTTCTGACCTGGCTCTTCAACTGAGACGTCGCATCCACAGTGCCCAGATATCCCTAGGAGTGACAGTGCTGTGCTATAAAAATGTTGATTGATTGTTTGAATAGGTAAACTCTCCAGGGTTCATAATCTCAGGTCCTAGGAAACAGTGTGTCTTTTTTTATATCAATTCTGGTGGGGATTCTGCACTCCTTGCAGTGACCCACAATACTTCAAGATTATATTGGTGGTGCCCCTGCCCTCCTTGGAGCCCCACAAATGTACAAACTAGGCCAGCAAGGCAGTATGGCATGTTCAGGGCTTGGTTTTGTGATTAACACATGATTGGCTTCCCAAAGGTAAAGGCAACTTTGTGCCATATTTTTATTTCTTTTGGTTTCATTTGAAATCTTTTGTGGCCTTACCCACCTGACTCCAGGGCACTGCTGTATGTTGGGACAAGCGCAAGCAGCCAACTCCCAGTGGTGCCAGCTAGCAGCCTGCCCAGCTGGCACTGCTGATTGCCGGCCTGGGAGCCGGCATCTGCATTCTTCCTGCCTGCTTCAATGCAGGCAGGGTGTGGATCCTGAGATGTTCTTTTCTGCTCCCCGGACATTGGCACAGGGAGCAGGAATGGCACACCACCACTGTTGGGAGCATGGTGACACTCCCACTCACTGCACTTCACATCGGGGTCCAGGGATGTGGTTCTGGGTCCTCATTTACTACTATGCCAGTCCTAGATGCCTCTGTTGCACCTGTAGTTTGGACCCCTGTGTTGAGGTCCCAGAGTTGACTCTTCTTTGAGTGGTACCTAGGGAGATGGGCATCACCAGGGGCCCTTAGCATTCGGGGTGGCACACATGCATGCTGACTCCCCGGCAAAATGAGTAAATATCTGTGCACTGACCCTCAGGCACTAGCCTGACAAGGGGGATTAAGAGGATAGTCCCATGAATATTCCGATGAATCGCAGTGGAGCGCCATTCACTCATCAGCCTGTTTGGCAGGTTAAAATAGGCAGATCTTCAAAGGTGCATAGCTCAGGCCCCGTTGGGCTCATTTTCTTGATCTTGGGCTCTCAATATGCTCCTGGCCACTACAAGGTACCCTTTGTAGGTAACTTGTTTTAACGGCTCATTGTGGCAGCTTCCTTCTCTACCTGTCCTACTCAGGCCCCTGGCACCCTGGCCATCCTGCAGGGCCCATTGGGGCAAATGGAAGCCAAGTCAATTGGTCATCAAGATGCATAAGGAGGCCAGCACTTTTGCCCTTGAGAGCAACAGCTGTAATCAAAGTTCTTAGTCCATCAGGAGCATCAGGTGGCTTCTGTGAGAAGCTGGCCTGGTATATGCTGTCCACTAGTTATAGTGGGCACCCTGTACCAGTCCAAACAACCCCTTATTAGTTTTAGATTAAAGACAACCTTTATGAAAGCTATCCTAGTGGTAGCTATGGAGAGCAGCCTTCAGGCTAAGTCTTGAAGGAATGTAAAGCAGCTTGTTTTACAAGTCTATAATCTCTTGAGTTCCTAAATAAAAGATATCCACACCAGGTATATATATAAAATATATGTATTTATTACTAAACACACCCTCCTAGTCTCTTTATGAGACTAGAGGGCAAAAAACATAAGTTACACTTCAAACATTACAGTAAAATAGCACAAATACATGTCAGGCCCTAGGGGTGAGCCAAACCATATACCAAAATAGTGGTATAAGAACCACAACTTAATTAGACACAAGGCCTAGAGCCTGTAGAATCGCTGGGACCCCAAGGAACCACCCAAGGTAGTGACACAGGGGACCCACGGGGCCGTGTGCAGTGTGTGAACCCAGCCGCGAGCTCCCGTTAGCTTCTATGGGAAAAGTTGCGGTTAGATTTTTAAAGATTAGGGACACTTATAATTGAGTCAGGACCAAACCCTTTTGGACTTAGGAAGTTCTAGGGTTAGCACCCACGGGAGCACCAGAGTACTCGTGTTACCTCACCCAGGGAAGCCGGGTGCATAGGTGTCTTTTGGTGTCGGGTCGTGTCGTCGATTTCAATGGGAGCTGGTGAAGAAGTGCTGCGGCCGGGAAGATGCGAAGTGTCGGAGGAGATCCAAGCCTGGATCGAAGATGAGAAGAACCTGAAAGCAGAGGGGACAGAGTCTGGGTCACTAGCCAGTGACCAGGAAGGCGATAGGCAGATGCCCACCGATGTCGGGTGATTTCAGGTGAAGAAGGTAAAGCTTGACACTTCAGCCACGAGGACCAGGAGGTGTCGAGGATGACCAGGAGCTGGATTCGAGCTGTCCCACAAAGGATGTGCTGCAGTGTTGGTGCCCGAATTGGACACAACAAGTTTTGGCAACAGCACCCCACGCAGAAAGAGAAGAAATGCTTCGGTGCAGATGAGCAAGGTCTGAGAGACTCACCACTTGGTTAGGAGTCAGAGCACGTCTGGAGCAACCAGGGAAGCCCAAGGAAATACAAAGTTACCATCTCAGGGACCCACCAGTCAAGGGACCAGGGATCGCGAAGCGACCTTGAGACGAAACACAAAATGGCGGCCCATGCGCCACTCGGAATGACCAGGCCAACACTCTTCCGTGGATTCAGTGCTCGAGGTGGGTGCTACCAGTTAGCCCAAGCACGACTTCAAGAGACGTCGAGAAGTCAATGCACTTGCAGAAATGCACGGTGACCAGGAGTTCCAGTTCCACGCTACTCACGAGGGCCGTGGGTCTCAGCTCTGCTGGGGACTAGGATCGGCCTCTGAGATGTCTGGAAATCCTCTTCCTGGGCTGCAAATACTTCGGATTCTGGCGGGAGCTTCAGAAATGCAGACCGGCAAATTGCTTTGTTGGTGCCTGCCAAGCAGGGGAGTAACTCCTTGACCCCAAGGGAGATTTCTTCAGTCCTCTAGTCTTGAGTAGAGCGTCAAAGTTCCAGGATTCAGCTTCAGAGTTTCTTCCAGGGATATCTAAAGTTCTGGTTACAGAGGTTCCTTACTTATACCTAAGGAAGGGGTTGGACTAGCTCTGGGGACCCACCTATGGGAGGGTTTGGAAAGAGGGGTGGCTACACCCATTTCCTTTGTCCAGTTTTGCGCCAGAGCAGGGGCTGGAAGCCCCTGGATCGGTTTGAGCTGGACTATGCACAGGGACAACAAAAGTGCCCCCAGTGCAGGACTTCAAAGCACTCAGAGTCGGAGTTTCGGTCAGCAGCAGGAGGTCAGACCCGTGTCTGTGGCTGCAGCATCAATTTTGTGATGTTAAGTTTCTACCGGGTAACCCAGTACTGTCATCTCTCTCCCTCTAGAAGGGTGAAATTCTACCCCCGCCGCCAGAACTGGCGGGGGTGTAGGATTCCAAAGCGTTTGACACCAAACATGGCATGTTTCTGTGCAGCCATCCCAAAGTTAGCATTTACCACGAGGTTATAATGCACTTAAGAGTTTATGTTCAGGCTGCATTACAAACAGCATCAGAGAAGGGTCTCCAAACGCTGCAGAGGGGCTCTGCTCATGCAGGGGCACCCCCTCACATAGAAACCAAGCACTCTGCCTTCAGGATTGATAAGGCCTGCCATAGGAGTGACTTATAGGTTTATATGTGTGTATATATAAAGAGATATAGGTAACCTATATCACAGTAAAGGGTGCATGCACCACCTTACCCAGGCTGCAGTAGCAGACCTGTAGTGTCATTTTGGGTGGCTTTCCAGGGTGGCATAATACATGCTTCAGCCCCTGGTAGGCCTCTGGGGTACCTATGCCCTGGGTACATAGTGCACCATATACTAGGGACTCACAAGGGTACCTCAGGATCCAATCTGTGGTGTACCTAAAGTACAGGTAATCAATTTAGATTGGAAGCAGCTAGGCTGGGGCCCTGAATAGCAGGGTCCCAGCCAGACTAAAGTTGAAAAACAGTGAAACACCAGCAAAAAGTGGGGGTATACATGTGAAGCAGATCCTACTCTCCTACAGCTTCTCCTTCCAGTTGCCTATGATTCTGGTTTTGGCGCAGTCCAGGTCCAGGGTTTTGCTCTCTGTCTCTCTCTTATGCAGGGTATTACAAGTGTGATTGAAAAGTTCTCAATGCAAGGTGCCCCTGGCCAATCCTAGGATGCCACATCATCCCTCTGCCCTTGTCCCAACCCTCTTGCAAAGCCTTCTGGGACAATTCAATATAGCAGAACCCTTCTTCCCATGGTCAGAACTCCTGTACCCACCCAGAGGTGTGGCTATGATAATGGGCAACCCCTCCCTTGTGGCCAATGCAAACTTTCTGGGGTAGTTCCCCTTCTACCTGTTGTGGAGCAAAGATAGCTAGAGTGACAAAGCAGGGGGCCAGGCCTGGAGTCAGCTTCATCTCTCTCTGACAAGGTGGGCCACTTTTAAAGTATAACTGGTCCTTAGGCACATCCCCCACGGACATCCCAGACCATCCTGTCAAAGGGAGACTAGCACCTCACACACATCCTCTGTCTGGAAGCAATCCACATATCACCAGGGGAGCCATCCGACAGCTATGTGACAGTTGAATGTGTATAAGCTTTAGGCAGAACAATAGTAACTTTTTAAAAGTGCTTTTTGCTCAATATGTAAACCAGGCTCAATTTTACCATTAAATGGGATTTGGGATAACTATAAAAGTGAGTCCTTGAATTGTTTCTCTAGCTTCTTCCAATCCAAATTTAGCATTTATTAAATGGAACAACATAGCACAGTGTTTCCCTATCGAAGTAGCGAGCTTTGCTACAATGAAAATAGCTTTTGGCAATATTTCATTGTAAGGACATGTTAAGCATTAACATTTGCATGCCTTACTTTTAAATACTATGCACCATGCCTTTAAGGGCAATAAAGCTTACTTAGGGGTGACTTAGTCATATTTAAAAAGAAAGGTTAGGGCTATGGAAAGGGGTTATTTTGACAGGTGGAATTTACCGTTTAAAACTGCCACAGGCATGTAACCTGTATGCAGCTACCATGCTGCGCACAACAGCTGTCCTTCAGGTGCAGCCCGCACAAATGCGCCCACATGTTTACACATGCTTACACATGTTTAAATGTAACCAGCCAGTGCCCATTAACCTAGTTGTGTCTCAGCAGCATTATCCTAAAAGGCACATATTGAATTCAATTACCATGAAATTACTGGTAGTGCGAACCATTGAAAGTAAATGTCCAAATACCAGGCGATCAAATCCTCGTGGTCCATATAGATCTTCTATTCACTGGAAAAAACAAAGGTAAAAGTGACCTTAAAGTTATGTGCTTAAATTAGTCCAGAACTTTTTAAAAATCTAAATGCACTGAAATGACCTAATGAAACTTCAGTGAACGAACTGTCACTCATGTCCCTGTCATGAACTTTAGTACCTCAGATATTACGTAATTCGTGAAATCTCAAATTACATCATTGATGACATCTCTCACGACACTGTTATTTACATTGCTCCTTAAATAATGACATCATTCTCAAATACAATTTTGGAAGTAAAAGGCCTACATTGATATACAGCATAAAGTTACTGTGTGTACATGTATGGATGGATAAAATGGATAGCCAGGAGCCAAGCGTAATATGGTGCATGGTTCACCTAACAGTAAAGATTTCAAGGGAAGCAGTACTGCTTGATAAAGAAGTTAAAGGCTTAACACACCTGATGTGGGTTGCAGAGTCAAGTTTCAAAGTACATTCTATATTAAAGCTAGTGGTGGGTGTAACTTACGCAAGTTTCTGTAGCGTATGTACAGTACAATTGCACAAGATCCTGCTGAATAAGGTTAGGACCATAACCCAGCATTTAGCACTATTTTCTTAGCACTAAATGGACCCTCTCTATCCACTTTGGATGAGGATGCATTCTGAGCTAATAAAATACCTCTAAATCTAACAGTACATGAACAGTAGCAAGTAGCAGCTGCTCGTGTGTTCTGCTCGTTGCTTCTGTGCTACTGCTATAGGTTTTTGGTGCCAAATTACTCATAATTATGCAAGCTGTATAATCCCATAATTTTTGGTAATTTCGCATCAATAGAGTAATGTGACATTTCAAAAATGACTCTGGTGTAATTAAATGTTGCCCAAGCCTACTTAGTGCCAGTAGCCAAAAACGGTGAGAAAAGCTAAATATTTTGCTCACAATAGATTACCTACCCCTGGATATCCGGGTACATGCTGATGTACAATACTTGTCCTATATTTTATAGACAGATTATATGTTAAGTGGGAATTTATAGGATGTGGATATCTAGTTGCTGGAATTCTCAGAAGATTTTGAGGCTTTGCACTTTTTTTTTTATTAATCTACAATACTTGGGTAACCCACATATAGATGTGTTATGTTATAGTGTGTTTGAAAGCATGGATCTAAAGTTGTATGTCATTCTACTCTTCTGAGGAATATGTTTGTATTGTGCTATTCTGAACAATGGAGAGTTGTCCATAGAGCATTGAAGAAAGAGCCTTATCAGTGGTTAATGCAGACATGTGAACCTCTTGACAGAAAATGGAGGGTCAGATGAGTTGTTTAAGTGGGTGATCCAATTAAGGTCAATAATCCCTTAATATCTGTTGTAGGGTCTTCAAGATTTTAAAAGTAGCTGTCCTCAGCAAAGTCTAAAGAGCCATTTTGTGCTAGGAGGGAGAATACTGGTTAAAAGGATGTGATATCCAGTAAATGTGGGTGAGTTGAGAGATGTGCAGCATGTCCTACAAATTGCCAAAGGTTATATCTATTATTAGTTGATTGTTTATCAGAGATTGGGTACAGGTGTGTTAAAATATTTCATACTATCATCTGTGATGTCATCAATGATATAATTTGAGATGTCATCAGAAATGCCATCAATGATACAATTTAACAAGTCATGAATGATGTCATATTTGAGGTCATGAGCAGTGTTTGTTTGGCCTGTAATAGTGGCTTTACAACCTCATGTATCCAGGTTTTGGGGACCTGACCGCTGATCAGAAAGTGGTTCAAGAACCCGTTTATAACTGGAAGAAGGATTCCAGCTCCCTATTGAAGAATGAAAGGAAGGACAAGGTCCAGTGGAGAGCCAGACTTTACCCTGGTCATTAGAGCCACCATCTCCTCATCTCATATGCCAGAGAAGGCAGAAAGCGTTTTTTTTAAGATTGTGTCCTGAGTCTCAAAAACATCTGTGTGAGACTGAAGCTCTTGGCCTTGAAAAGTTACATAGATGTCTGAAATTCTTTTATAAAAGAAGCTTGCTAGGACATTAGCACAGGCTTCCATAGATGTTACAACAAGGGCCATTCCAACAGGGTCCAACATAGAGTTTACTATAAGGAACGCTTCTTTTACTGAGTTTGCTGTGCTATTGATTTCTTTTCATGGGTTCTTCTCCTGAAGGGAATTTCTCCCTCCTTCTCCCTAAACACTCTATAGACTCTGTGAGAAGGTGGCCTGATATATGCTGTCCACTAGTTCTAGTGGGCACCTTGTATCAGTCTAAACAACCCCTTATGGTGAATGGTTAAAGACAACCTTATATGAAAGCTATCCTAGTGGTAGCTATGGAGAGCAGCCTTCAGGTGGTGATGCCCTTTGGTTTGAAGAATACACCTGCCACTTTCCAAAGGTTGGTGAATACAGTTCTCACAGGTGTGGAAGCCTACAGTGCAGCTTATCTAGATGATATTGCTGTCTTTAGCTCCACCTGGGAGGATCACCTGGTCCACCTAAGGAATATCTTGGAGGCCCTGCAAAAGGCAGGCCTCACTATCAAGGCCACCAAGTGCCAGATAGGGCAGAGTCAGGTTGTGTACCTGGGCCACCTTGTGGGTGGAGGCCAGGTTCAACCACTGCAGAGCAAAATCCAGACCATCATGGACTGGGTTGCCCCAACCACCCAGGACTCATGTGAGAGCCTTCTTAGGCCTGACTGGGTACTATAGGAGATTTGTCAAGGGGTATGGATCAATAGTGACACCCGTGAATGACTTAACTTCTAAGAAAATGCCCAAAAAGGTTCAGTGGACAGCTAGCTGTGAAAAGGCATTTGATGACCTGAAGCAAGCCATGTGCACTGCTCCTATCCTGCAGAGTCCTGATTACTCCAAGAAGTTCATTGTCCAAACAGATGCATCTGAATTGGGGTTAGGGGCTGTACTGTCACAATTGAATGATGAAGGTCAGGATCAGCCAGTAGCTTTCATAAGCAGAAGGCTGACCCCTAGAGAGAAACGTTGGTCAGCCATTGAGAGGGAGACCTTTGCTGTGGTTTGGGCTCTGAAGACGTTGAGGCCATACTTGTTTGGTACTCACTTCCTTGTTCAGACAGACCATAAGCCCCTCTTATGGCTAAAACAAATGAAGGGTGAAAACCCCAAACTGCTTAGGTGGTAAATTTCCCTACAGGGTATGGACTTTACAGTGAAACATAGACCTGGGAGTAACCATGCCAATGCAGATGGACTCTCTAGGTATTTCCACTTAGAACATGAAGACTCAACTGGTCAAGGTTAGTTTAATGTCCCTGCGTTTGTGGGGGGGTGTTGTGTAGGAGAGTAGGATCTGCTTCACATGGGTACCCCCACTTTTTGCTGGTGTTTCACTGTTTTTCGTCCTTAGTCTGGCTGTGGCCCTGCTAATCAGGACCCCAGCCCAGCTGCTTCCTCTCTAAAATGGTTTCCATGTACATTAGGTACATTCCTAATCGGATTCTGGAGTGCCTTATAAGCCCCTAGTATATGGTATACTATGTACCTAGGGCATAGGTACCTCAGAGGCCTACCAGGGGCTGAAGCATGTATTATGCCACCACTGGGAAGCACTCCAAAATGACACCACAGGCCTGCTACTGCAACCTGGGTAAGGTGGTGCATGCACCCCTTACTGTGGTATAGGCTACCTATATCACTACCATTGCACACACATATAAAACCTATAAGTCACTCCTATGTCAGGACTTAACAATCCTGAAGGCAGAGTGCTTGGTTTTTATGTGAGAGGGTGCCCCTGCATTTTTAAGAGCCCCTCTGCAGCATTCAGAGTACCTCCTCTGATGCTGTTTGTGGTGCAGCCTGACCATATACTCTTAAGTGCATTATAACCTCGCGGTAAATGCTAACTTTGGACTGGCTGCCCGGAAACATGTCATGTTTGGTGTCAAACGCTTTGGAATACTATCCCCCACCAGTTCTGGCGGAAGGGGTAGCATTCCACCCTTCTAGAGGGAGAGACATGTTCACACTGGTCTACCCGGTAAAGACTTTCTAAAGCCCTAGCATCACAAAATGAATGCCACTGCCACAGAAACGGGTCTGGCCTCCTGCTGCTGACCGAGACTCCGGCAGGGGAGGCCTGGACAATAGGTTTCCTGCCAGATAGGCAGATGTGTATTGGGGCTGGGCGGGAGCACTCTTAAGTGCTTTGAAGTCCTGCACTGGGGGCACACTTGGTGTCCCTGCGGATAGTCCAGTTCAAACTGGTTGCAGGGGCTACCTGCCCCTGCTCTGGCGCGAAACTGGACAAAGGAAATGGGTGTAACCACCTCTCTTTCCAAACCCTCCCATAGGTGGGTCCATTGAGTATGTCCAACCCCCAAACTTAGTATAAGTATGGGAACCCAGTCCTTGAGACTTTAGATTACCCTGGACAAAACTCTGCAACATATATCCTGGACCTTCGAGTTTCTATTTCCGCTAAGAGACTGAAGAAATCTCCCTTGGGGTCAAGGAGTGACTCCCCTGCTTGGCAGGCACCAAAGAAGCAACTGTCTGGTCTGCAACTCTGAACCTCCTGCCTGATGCCGAAGTCTTTGCATCACCAGAGGTGGATATCCAGACTTCCCCGAGGGTCCCCTGAGTCCAAAGCAAAGCTGAGGCCCGTGGCTATCGTGGGTGACGTGGAACCATGACCCCTGGACACCGTGATCTTTTGCTGATCCATCATCTTTCTGGTCTTCCGCGAAGTTGTGCTTTGGGCTCCTTGTAGCCCCAGCCTTGAGCACCTCCTGCTCCGAAGATCTCTGGCCTCCACTCCACAAGTGACCCATGGGCCAGTTTCAAGTGTGACCGCTTGAGGCTCCTTTCCTGATTGCTCCAGACGTGCCCCGACTTACGTTCGCTGGGTGAGTCCCCCAGACCTTGCTGGTCTGCACCGACTTCCTTTTTCTATTTCCACGTGACTTGCCGTTGCCAAGGCTTGTTGGGTCCAATCTGGTCGCCGACACTGCAGCACTCGACAGACTTCGTGGCACAGCTCGAATCCAGCTCCTAGTTATCATCGACGCCTCCTGGGCCTCGAGGCTGAAGAGTCAAGATACCCATCAACTCACCTGAAGCACCCAACATCTGTGGGCATTGGACTATCGTGCCCCTGGTCACTGGTAAGTGACCCAGACTCTGTCCACCCTGCTTTCAGGTTCTTCTCATCTTCGATCCAAGCTTGGATCTCTTCAGACTCTTCTCCTCTTCACGACAGCAGCACTTCTTTGCCAGCTCCCATTGAAAACAGCGACGCGACCCGACACCAAAAGACACCTATGCACCCGGCTTCCCTGGGTGAGGTAACTCGAGTACTCCGGTGCTCCCGTGGGTGTTGGCCCTAGAAACCTCTAAGTCCAAAAGGGTTCTCTCGTAGTCATCCTCTAAGTGTCCTTAACACTTAATTTCCAACCGCGACTTTCCCCATAGAAGTTAACGGTGATTCGCGGCTGTGTTCTCACACTTCACGTGTCCCCCGTGGGTCCCCTGTGTCACTACCCTGGGTGGTTCCTTGGGGTCAAAGCACTTCTACAGGCTCTAGGCCTTGTGTCTAGGTCAGTCGTGGTTCTTATACCACTTTATTGGTATATGATTTGGTACGCCACTAGGGCCTAAACGTGTATTTGTGCTTTTACTGTTGAATACTGACTTGTAACTTAAGTACTTTGAACACCAGCCTCATAAAGAGACTAGAGGGGTGTGTTTTATCTTAAATACATATATTTAAAATATATACCTGGTGTGGTTGTCCTTTCATTTGGTCATTCAAGAGATTATAGACTGGTAAAACAAGCTGCTTTACATTCCTTCAAGACTTAGCCTTAAGGCTGCTCTCCATAGCTACCACTAGGATAGCTTTCAATAAAGGTTGTCTTTAACCTATCACCCTAACGGGTTGTTTGGACTGATACAAGGTGCCCACTATAACTAGTGGACAGCATATATCAGGCCAACTTCTCACAGTCCCACAGACCTTGCTGGTCTGCACCGAAGCATCTTTCTCGTTTCTGCATGGGTTGCTGTTGCCAAGACTTGATGTGTCCAATCCGGGCACCAACGCTGCAGCACTCGACATCCTTTGTGGGATAGCTCGAATCCAGGTCCTGGTCATCCTCGACGCCTCCTGGACTCGTGGCTGAAGAGTCAAGCTTCACCTTCTTCACCTGAAATCACCCGACATCGGTGAGCATCTGCCTATCGCCATCCTTGTCACTGGCTAGTGACCCAGACTCTGTCCCCTCTGCTTTCAGGTTCTTCTCATCTTCGATCCAAGCTTGGATCTCTTCGGACACTTCGCATCTTCCCGGCAGCAGCACTTCTTCGCCAGCTCCCATTGAAATCGACGACGCGACCCGACACCAAAAGATACCTCTGCACCCGGCTTCCCTGGGTGAGGTAACATGAGTACTCTGGTGCTCCCGTGGGTGCTAGCTCTAGAACTTCCGAAGTTCAAAAGGGTTTGGTCCTGACTCAGTTCTAAGTGTCCCTAATCTTTAAAAATCTAACCGCGACTTTTCCCATAGAAGCTAACGGGAGCTCGCGGCTGTGTTCATACACTGCACACGGCCCGTGGGTCCCCTGTGTCACTACCTTGGGTGGTTACTTGGGGTCCCAGCGATTCTACAGGCTCTAGGCCTTGTGTCTAGTTAAGTCGTGGTTCTTATACCACTATTTTAGTATATGGTTTGGCTCGGCCCTAGGGCCTGACGTGTATTTGTGCTTATCACTGTCCTATTTGAAGTGTAACTTATGTGTTTTGACCTCTAGCCTCATAAAGAGACTAGGACGGTGTGTTTTGTAATAAATACATATATTTTATATATATACCTGGTGTGGATATCTTTCATTTAGGAACTCAAGAGATTATAGACTGGTAAAACAAGCTGCTTTACATTCCTTCAAGACTTAGCCTGTAGACTGCTCTCCATAGCTACCACTAGGATATCTTTCAATAAAGGGTGTCTTTAACCTATAACCAATAAGGGTTTTTTTGGACGGGTACAGGGTGCCCACTATAACTAGTGGACAGCTTAAACCAGGCCAACTTCTCACAGACATTAAGGCCTCTTTCATGTGTACATAAGAATTCTGATCTTCAGAAGGCAAATCCAATAAAGTGTCCCACCCATCACTGAGGAACCGCCCCCACAACCCCGCTCCCCAATCCTTCTCAGGGACCCGGTGGGAGGACATAGCTACCTCACAGGCCTTAAAACATTGCCCAATATCTTCATTCTTATGAAACTCCTTAAAAACATCCTTGGGAATGAACACTCTTGTTTCTACAGGCACAGATGGTACGCTGCCACCTGAGGGAGAAATCTCTAAACTCTTAGCTTTTAATTCCAATTCCCTCAATATTCTCTCATGCTCCAAATGCATTCTTTTTTCGTCCAAGGCCAACTTCTCATTCGCCAACTCCATCTGCCCAACTATTTTGAGCTTGGCCAGCTCCATCTTATGACCCTATCTCTCTCCCTGTCCTTCAGCTCTCCTGGGGACAGTCCCTTTGAAGAAACACTGCTGCCTGTTCTAGAAGGCACTTTCCTCCCAACCAGGCCCAATGGCCCCTCTAGCTGCCCATCTAAATTCTCTGCCTCCTCCCTAGGCTCTTCAGGATGCTCACTGGCATTCCTAGATTCTATTCAGGCCCTCAGCGCCTTTTGGTATTCCTCCTTCCTGGTGAGGCCTTTTATAGAGATTTTAAATTTCTTGCAAGCAGCTTTGAGGTCTGGCACAGTGTAGGTATCAATCCTATCCTCATCAAAATCAATGTCAACAGGTGCAACGGATACTGCTTTACTTATGGTGAAAAACAGCTGGTAGTTCTCAAAAAGCAAAAAGAAGTTCCAAGGAAAATTCTACCAAAAAGTATGTGGTCGCGTTATGGTCTGCACTCACTAGTAGTGTACACCAATCACTGTATATGCATCACAAAAGCAAGTCCAAATCCTCACCGCTGACCACCGATGTTAGAACTGGGGGCCTCTAGTTGGCAGAGGTAGGTACCTTTGACCAAGTAGGGACCATTGCTTCTAGTCATGGTAAGGGGGCTACACTCCTAAATATCCCTGCTCACCCCCTTGGTAGCTTGGCACAAGCAGGCAGGCTTATCACAGAGGCAGTGTGTAAAGCATTTGTGAACACACACAGTAATACAGTGAAAACACTAGAAATTGACACCAAACCAGTTAAAAAAAATAAGTAATCCTTCCTAGACTTAACACAAGACCAAACAACAAAAATCCACAACACTGTAATCAAAAATAGACTTTAAAATGGTAGAAATAGCTTAGTTCAATGTAGATGGTAAATGAAGCACTCTACTCTCAAAGTACCTTGGATGCGCCACGCAATACAAACAAAAGGGTCACAGGGAAGGTAATGCGACGGTTCCTTGCTTCGGGGGAGGTGATGCGTCGGTGCCTTGCTTCGGGGGAGGTGTGGCGTCGGTTCCTTACTGTAGCGCAGGGGAGGTGATGGGTCGGTTCCTTACCGGAGAGGAGGTGATGCGTCGGTTTCTTAATGTGATCCGGTGTGATGCGACAAGATGGCGCCTCAATGCGATGATCCAGGGCAATGCGAGAAAATGGCGTCTTGATGCGATGCGACAACGTTGAATGCGATGCGTGCCTGCCCGACGGCTGTGCAACGAACTCTGTAACTTCTGAGCCACGACAGGCCCTGCAAAACGCTTTTTCGGTGATGCGATGGTGACCTCTGCTGCGGTGACACGCTTCTCCGGTGATGCGACACGTCTCGTCGATGATGCAACGGCAAACAGCTGCAGTGGCGGCACGCTTCTTCGGTGATGAAACGGCAACTGCTGCGGTGGCGACATGCTTCTCCTCGTTGCGTCGCGCTTCCAGCTTCCAGCGACTCGTAGTCTTCTCAGAGGGCCCAAACAACAGTAGGCACCTCTCTGCAGGTAAAATTCCACAGCAAGGGAATTCAGGGGAGCTGGTGGTTAAGTCTTGTATCCCTGAGACTTCAGGCAGGAGGCAAGCTCAGTTCAAGCCCTTGGAGATTCTTCTTCAAGATTGCAAAAGTACACACAAAGTTCCTTTCCTCCTTTCCTTGGCAAATAAAGTACCCACTGCAGGCCAACCCCAACAGCACAGCACAGGGGCAGATTCCTCCTGCAGCTTCCTTGGTTCTTCTCCTTGGCAAAGGGTCGTCTTGATTCCCAGAAGTGATCTAAAGTTCTGGGGTCTGGGTCCCCCTTTTTATACACATGAATCCTTTGTCTCTGAAGGTAGAGAGTGTCTGTACCTAGTCGAAACCAGCTCTGGGTGCATTCTGCCAGTGCTCAACTTCTTCCTTTGTCAGTGTGGGCCAGGATCATCAGACACACCACAAGAGGCGGAGCCAGCATTGTGGAAGGCAGGCACAGTCCTATTCAGGCCCATGTGCTACTCCTCACACCACTCCCAATGCAGATAGGTCTATTCAGCCTTGTGCTGACTCACACTTTCTCCTGGAGCCACCCCAGCCCCTGTCACTCACAAACCAAACATGGAATACACAACCTACCAGAGGCAGGTTTGGATGGTTAGGCAAGAAAATACCTACTTTCTAAAAGTAACATTTTCAAACACAGAATGTTAAAACCAACTTTACTAAAAGATGTACTTTATCATTCTGAGTTCAGGCATACTAAACTCGATTTCTACCTAGTTCCCTGGGTCAGTTCAGATTATAAGATGTTATAAACAAACTGCCCATTCTGCCCTATGGGAACTGGTAGCCTTGCAATAGTGAAAAACGAAATCAGGACATGCCACACACATCAGGGCATGTCCTACCTTTTACATACAATGCACCCTGCCCTTGGGCCTACCTTAGGGGTGACTAATATGTAGAAAAGGTAAGGTTTAGGGACTGGCAAGTAGGTGCACTTCCCAAATCGACATGGCAGCCCCAGTCTGCACACAGGCTCTACAATGGCAGGCCTGAGACACACTTTACAAGCTGCTTCTGTGGGTTGCACAACTAGTGCTGCAAGCCCACTAGCAGCATTTGAACTATCTACAGGCCCTGGGCACACATGGTACACAGTACTAGGGTCTGACAAGTAAATCAAATAAGCCAATCATGGAGTCACTAATCCAATACAACACTTTACAATAGGGAGCACTTGCACCGTCGCACTGAATAGCAGTGGCACATTGCCCAAAGCATCTAGACCCGCAAAACATATAGCAAAAACACAGGAGCAACAGCAAAAAATGGAAGGGAGACCCACGCCAATGGTGCCAGGTCTAACACTCACACACACACTAACATATATACATCCACTCACAGATCCACAAAACCACTTACACACCCACGCAGCCACTCACACTCCTCCTCCCACAGCCACATAGCCACCCCCACACCCACACACAGACCCACACAGTCAGTCACACAGGCACTCACACAACCACCACACACTCACTTACACACACCCATAGTGTTATAGTTGGGAAAGAGCATTAAAAATGTAGAAATTCACTGAAAAAACAAAGGTTACAGGGACGTTATAGTTAGAATATAAAATTTAAAAATCCCGGTAAATTCACAATAAAAAAAGATTAGAGGGACGTTGTAGTTAAGTTCTGTTTTTACACACAAAAAAACATTGAAGTTAAACAGTTATAGGTATAGTCATCTCAAGTAACTATAAATCATGCCCTAAGGTAACTATAACTTGTGCCCTCACCATGCTCTTCTAAATACCCCACATTTTACATTACTCATGACATCTTCTATGACATTATTGATAATATCACTGCAACATTTGCAGTAAAAATCTATCTATCTATCTATCTATCTATCTATCTATCTATCTATCTATCTATCTATCTATCTATCTATCTATCTATCTATCTATCTATCTATCTATCTATCTATCTATCTATCTATCTATCTATCTATCTATCTATCTATCTATCTGTCTGTCTGTCTGTCTGTCTGTCTGTCTGTCTGTCTGTCTGTCTGTCTGTCTGTCTGTCTGTCTGTCCGTCCGTCCGTCCGTCCGTCCGTCCGTCCGTCCGTCCGTCCGTCCGTCCGTCCCTCCCTCCCTCCCTCCCTCCCTCCCTCCCTCCATCCATCCATCCATCCATCCATCCATCCATCCATCCATCCATCCATCCATCCATCCATCCATCCATCCATCCATCTATCCATCTATCTATCTATCTATCTATCTATCTATCTATCTATCTATCTATCTATCTATCTATCTATCTATCTATCTATCTATCTATCTATCTATCTATCTATCTATCTATCTATCTATCTATCTATCTATCTATCTATCTATCTATCTATCTATCTATCTATACATACACATACATAATAAATATATATATATAAATATATATATAAATATATATATATTCACTGAAAAAACCATGGGTTTCACACACGTTATAGTTAGGAATTAGCATTTAAAAAACCTTAGAAATTCAATGAAAAAACCAAAGGTTTCACACATGTTATGGTTAGCTGGACATTTCACTCGTCAAAAACCATTGAAATTCCCCCGTTATAGTTAGTTCAGCTAACTATAACTCGCGCGCCCGCAATGCACTACTGATGACGTCACATATTACATCACTCATGACATGGTCACTGACATCACTCATGACATCACTGATGACATCTCAAATGACATCACTGATGACATCACTGATGACATCATCCTTGTGACAGAGTGGCAGACCTCCTCTTCCCCTAATATAACCATTGAAACACACATTCAAAAATAGAAACTAAAATGTTCAAAATAATGAACATATCAATATCAGTTACAACAACCTAATCAGTAATTCTAAGAACCACATACACATACAGTCATTCACCAACAGTCCTCTACAGTCACTCATACATGTACTCACTCATCATATGTATTCATACACCTATACATCCTGTTACACAACGCCACTCATCCATAGAGTTACTCACACACATAGTCACTCATGCTAATAAAGAATCAAACATCCATTTACTTGCATATACAGTTATACACACACACCACCACACTTACTTCTACAGAAACTTACATATACTTACTCTTTTAAACAATAACTTATAGAAACACATACTTATTCATACAGGAACTCTTCCAATCTCTCACTCTCACATATACTCACTTATATACACCAATAGTCACATATACTAGTTTAAAACATATGTAGTTACTCATAAAGACACTATAGAGACAGTCATTCACTCACTAACACACCCATGCACACACTCATCCACCCATACAGTCCTGCACACATGCTGTATTCAACACATACAAACAGTGAGTCACTCATTCATGCACCTATGCACTAAGTAATACCCCCACCGAACCATACAGAAACTCAGACACTCATACTGATAAAAACCAACTAATAACCTATATAGACACTCATGTAGCTACTCACCAACCCATGCAGCCACTTATACACAAAGTAAGAAACTGATACAGATATTTTCATATTTAAAGATTACTCAGTCAGCCATGTATTCACTATGATACACTTAATCAGTCAGTTACACAAAAAAAAATTCAAAAAAAAAGCATCCATTTAGACACTTATATACCCATTTATTCTTCCATTGACCTTGAGATATACATAAATATAAAACATATTTAATTTTCAGAAAAACACACAATCACTGGATGATGTCATCAGTGATGTCATTTGAGATGTCATCAGTGATGTCATGAGTGATGTCAGTGACCATGTCATGAGTGATGTAATATGTGACGTCATCAGTAGTGCATTGCGGGCACGCGAGTTATAGTTAGCTGAACTAACTATAACGGGGGAATTTCAATGGTTTTTTACGAGTGAAATGTCCAGCTAACTATAACATGTGTGAAACCTTTGGTTTTTTCATTGAATTTCTAAGGTTTTTTAAATGCTAATTCCTAACTATAACGTGTGTGAAACCCATGGTTTTTTCAGTGAATTTGCAAGGTTTTTTAAATGCTAATTCCTAACTATAACGTGTGTGAAACCCATGGTTTTTTCAGTGAATTTGCAAGGTTTTTTAAATGCTAATTTTTTTTTTTTCTTTCTTTTTTTTTTTACATATTTTTATTTTAATTTTCTATCCTTTTTTAAAGACTATGGTTACATTTTAAAAATTCTACAATATGTTTTTATTTTACCATTTTTTTAAAATAAACAGGTAAAATTTATTAGTATTACATATATATATATTTTTTTTAACGTGCGCGTACGGTAAGCGCACGTCTTGCTTTAATTACGTTAGATTTCTACGCTGTTTGCGTTCATTTACGCAATTTGCATAGACGCACGTCACGCGCGCACAGCGCGTAACGCGTACGCTGCACGCGCACGTTACGCGGAAGTGAAGGGGCGTGCCTGTTTTGCGCATGCGCGTGTCTTTTTTACGCGCATGCGTACTTTTGCCGTAAGCGCACCGTAAGCGCACCGTAAGCGTACGGTGGGTCATGTGATCATGAAAC
Source organism: Triturus cristatus (assembly GCF_964204655.1). Lineage (NCBI taxonomy): Eukaryota > Metazoa > Chordata > Amphibia > Caudata > Salamandridae > Triturus > Triturus cristatus. Next base: position 911,633,524 of record NC_140588.1, read on the forward strand.
ACAACTTTTGATGGGTTGAAACTACTTTCAGTTCTAGAACTCTCCTACACCACACCCATTCTTCTCATTTCTGCTTGTGATCCCTTAGGAGAAGGAGCTGGGTTGTCTTTGTGATACGATGGCAGAACAGCAGAGCCCTTCTGAGAGTGAGGCTAGCAGCACTACCTTGAGGCAGAGAACGAGGAAACAAAAGACCTCTTTCATATGGGAATATTTTTCTTTTCCAGAGGGCCAGCAAAAGGTAAATGCACCCTTAGTGACTTGTAAGCTGTGTAAGCGTGTACTTTCAAGAGGGAATCCCAACAAGAAGTATTCCTTCGGGAATCACACCATGTTGAGACACCTTAAGGATGTACACAGAAGGACACATGCTCGACATACTGAAGGTAACCCTTCAGTAAGTCAACCAAGCACATCCACAGCAGCTCAGCCTGGACCATCATCTGCAGGGCCGAGTCCTTCTTCTGCAGGTCAGGTGAGCCCTTCATCTGTGGTGGGAGCATCTCCTTTTTCTTCTCCTCAGGAAATTAACCCTCGGTTTCTGAGGGTTGAAATACGGTGCGCCACTTGTCATGATCTAATTTGTTATAGGGAGACCAGTATTTCCCTAGTGAACAATAAAATAGATCAGCACATTTGTCGTACCGTCTAATATTCCCATTCTTTCTTTCCTCTGTCCCTGCATGAACACAACGGCTCTTTTAAGAGCCAACCTTACCTTTCATCTATTTTTTATATATGTTTTTAAAACTTTTTTTTGATTTTTTTTTTACCGTACGCGTACGGTACGCGTAATTATTATTTTTTTTTTTAAAAAACACTAAAAATCAATTATCACATTACAAGGTCCTTGAGAGACTACAATGAAAAACTGAAAATGTGATTGTGGAGAAGTGGAAAAAAGGGACCATGATATTTTTGACTTACCATACCCACTCAAAAAAATATTTATTCATTTAAAAAAAATTTTAATTGCTTTAAAAATGGTTCTAGTTTTCGAAACTTTTCTATCTCAATCTGAAAAAAAAGAAAAAAGTATTAATATTTAATAAAACATTTTATAATACAGTACACATATTTACATATTTTTCAAAAAACAATTTTTGCCTTTTTTTTGCTGTTTTCAGAATATATTGCATTTCACTATAAATACTTATAAATAATTGATAAATGATTCCACAGGATAAGCAGCTGGCTGTGTGCTAAGAGTCTGCTTCTGCATACAAAAAAATGGCTCCCCCTTTCCATCTAATGCAAATGTAAAATCACCAGAGCAATACACAATAAATCTCTGCCTGTAATTCCTATTTGCACACAGTCATGTTTTCACATTAGTCACAAAACGAAATTTCTTTGCCAATTTGAAAGCACACTTACTACTCTTTTTTTTGGCAAGTGATAAACACTTTTACAGTCTGTCACATTATGAATCCACTTTTTAGATTCTTAAAAAAGCACATGTCCAAACTGCTTTTTCAGACCAGCACCATGTGTAACCTGGGTAACTGACTACACTCCAGCAAGGGCAACCAGCCTTAATGATGCTGAATGTATTTGCATTACTGACTGAAACCTCAAACCCCACTCGCTTGTGAATACTGTGCATGATTCCACAGGGTAAGCAGCTGGGTGTGTGCTAAGAGTCTGCTTCTGCACCAAAAAATGGCTCCCCCTTTCCATCTAATGCAACTGTGAAATCACCAGAGCAATACGCAATAAATCTCTGCCTGTAATTCCTATATGCACACAGAGTCATGTTTTCACATTAGTCACAAAACGAAATTTCTTTGCCATTTTGAAAGCACACTTACTACTCTTTTTTTTGGCAAGTGATAAACACTTTTACAGTCTGTCACATTTTGAATCCACTTTTCAGATTCTTAAAAAAGCACATGTCCAAACTGCTTTTTCAGACCAGCACCATGTGTAACCTGGGTGACTGACTACACTCCAGCAAGGGCAACCAGCCTTAGTGATGCTGAATGTATTTGCATTACTGACTGAAACCTCAAACCCCACTCACTTGTGAATACTGTGCATGATTCCACAGGGTAAGCAGCTGGGTGTGTGCTAAGAGTCTGCTTCTGCACCAAAAAATGGCTCCCCCTTTCCATCTAATGCAACTGTGAAATCACCAGAGCAATACGCAATAAATCTCTGCCTGTAATTCCTATATGCACACAGAGTCATGTTTTCACATTAGTCACAAAACGAAATTTCTTTGCCAATTTGAAAGCACACTTACTACTCTTTTTTTTGGCAAGTGATAAACACTTTTACAGTCTGTCACATTTTGAATCCACTTTTCAGATTCTTAAAAAAGCACATGTCCAAACTGCTTTTTCAGACCAGCACCATGTGTAACCAGGGTAACTGACTACACTCCAGCAAGGGCAACCAGCCTTAGTGATGCTGAATGTATTTGCATTACTGACTGAAACCTCAAACCCCACTCGCTTGTGAATACTGTGCATGATTCCACAGGGTAAGCAGCTGGGTGTGTGCTAAGAGTCTGCTTCTGCACCAAAAAATGGCTCCCCCTTTACATCTAATGCAACTGTGAAATCACCAGAGCAATACGCAATAAATCTCTGCCTGTAATTCCTATATGCACACAGAGTCATGTTTTCACATTAGTCACAAAACGAAATTTCTTTGCCATTTTGAAAGCACACTTACTACTCTTTTTTTTGGCAAGTGATAAACACTTTTACAGTCTGTCACATTTTGAATCCACTTTTCAGATTCTTAAAAAAGCACATGTCCACACTGCTTTTTTCAGACCAGCACCATGTGTAACTTGGGTAACTGACTACACTCCAGCAAGGGCAACCAGCCTTAGTGATGCTGAATGTATTTGCATTACTGACTGAAACCTCAAACCCCACTCGCTTGTGAATACTGTGCATGATTCCACAGGGTAATCAGCTGGGTGTGTGCTAAGAGTCTGCTTCTGCACCAAAAAATGGCTCCCCCTTTCCATCTAATGCAACTGTGAAATCACCAGAGCAATACGCAATAAATCTCTGCCTGTAATTCCTATATGCACACAGAGTCATGTTTTCACATTAGTCACAAAACGAAATTTCTTTGCCATTTTGAAAGCACACTTACTACTCTTTTTTTTGGCAAGTGATAAACACTTTTACAGTCTGTCACATTTTGAATCCACTTTTCAGATTCTTAAAAAAGCACATGTCCAAACTGCTTTTTCAGACCAGCACCATGTGTAACCTGGGTGACTGACTACACTCCAGCAAGGGCAACCAGCCTTAGTGATGCTGAATGTATTTGCATTACTGACTGAAACCTCAAACCCCACTCGCTTGTGAATACTGTGCATGATTCCACAGGGTAAGCAGCTGGGTGTGTGCTAAGAGTCTGCTTCTGCACCAAAAAATGGCTCCCCCTTTCCATCTAATGCAACTGTGAAATCACCAGAGCAATACGCAATAAATCTCTGCCTGTAATTCCTATTTGCACACAGAGTCATGTTTTCACATTAGTCACAAAACGAAATTTCTTTGCCAATTTGAAAGCACACTTACTACTCTTTTTTTTGGCAAGTGATAAACACTTTTACAGACTGACACATTATGAATCCACTTTTCAGATTCTTAAAAAAGCACATGTCCAAACTGCTTTTTCAGACCAGCACCATGTGTAACCTGGGTGACTGCCTACACTCCAGCAAGGGCAACCAGCCTTACTGATGCTGTATGTATTTGCATTACTGAGTCCAACCTCAAACCCTTAAAGTATTCTTTATTTTTACCAGTACACCTTAATTTATCGTGAAAACATAGTCCATATTATTTTACATGTTCCTCACATTTAAATTTCTCCCAAAACAGAAAATAATAAACACAACTTCAACAAAAGGAATTCCATTTCTATTATTCATTTCTTAATTTATCATATACATCCCCTCTCAAACTCTAAACTCACCTTTAAAATTAGTTAGCTGTGAAAGAAATGTGGCACTCAAACAGCAGATTATCAGAGCCAGGATCTCTGTTCTTTACACCTCTCTCCTCTCAGCAGAACCAGATAATGGCAAACTTTCCCTCTCTTTTTCCACACATATACATGTTAATTTCAAATCTCAGTGCTTCCCCCTTTTTTTCAAATGTAATCACACATTTCTATTGGTTGAAAACCAACCCTTTTCCAAAAGTACCCTTCCCCCAACTTGACTTCTGCCTAGTACCCTTCCCCCAACTTGACTTCTGCCTGCTACCATAGCAACAGCTCATGGAACACTGCTGTGTGGAGTTAGGTCAGAAGTTCACCAAACAATGTTTCAATTCCACAGAGCAAGAGTGCTTGACTTTTCAAACCTAACAGCAAATCCATAGTACTGTTCTTTGGTAACACATTTTTCTGTACCAATACAAAACATGCTTCTATTAATTTACACATACAGCCTAGTTTTTATTCTAGAATGGTATGAAACAGCCAATCAGTCCTTTTTTTTATGAAAAATATATGTATGCCTCCATTTCCAAACTGTCTTTCATTTCTTTTTACCATTCTACTGAATTACACCTCCTGAGTGCATCCAGTTCTCCTTTGAAGATGTTCACAGTGTGGATTGTAGGGCACAGCTATGTCTTCTGGAGTGAAAAGTATGCAGAGAAAACAGATATGGTGAGAGACCTTGCTTTGCCAAATGTAGACATTAAATGGATTGGTCAGAGAGGGTTAAAGTGGCACCAATTGATGCCATTGGTGAAATCCTTCATGCAAATCCAACACCCTGACCTCATAATAGTGCACTGTGGTGGCAATGACCTAGGCACTTTGACTGGGGTAGGTCTGGAAATGCTTATGAAGGACACCTTTGCACAACTGTTTTCACTTTTCCCTAAAACTGCCTTTGTGTTTTCTAACATATGCCAAAGGCAAAAATGGAACTGGTCCAATCATTTCTGTCCGCAGATTGACAAAGCAAGAAAGCACGTCAACAAATCTGTTTCTGCTTTCCTCCGTGACTATGGTATGGGTTCCATTTACCACAACAACTTGCGTTGCGACATGCAAGACATTTATAGAGGAGATGGTGTGCACTTCAATGATGAAGGGAACAGAGTCTTCCTCTTGAACCTTAGACTCTGCATCTGTACTTACTTGTAGGTACCACTAAAAAATCACTTCATAAACACAACGGCTCTTTTTAGAGCCCCCTAATATCTAAACTCTTAAATCTGCATTTCATTTCTTTTATTTTAATTTTTTTGTACCGTACGCGTACGTTGAGCTTACCGTACGTGTACCCCGCGATTTTTTTTAAAATCAATAAATGTTTTCTTTGTACTTTTCTGTCCTTCTTTGACCCCCTTACAAATGTTAGGGGGTCTGTAACTCTCCTCCTTGCCCCCTTTTCAAGATATCACTCTTTTTTTTCTGAGTGAAACACACGAAATGGCGGCCGCCGCTTCCTGGTTTCGACCGATTCGAATGTTTACTAAGATCTAAGAGCCAATCAGAATCGCGCTCGCGCACGCTACCGTACGCGTATGGTAAGCGCACCGTAAGCGCACCGTAAGCGCACCGTAAGCTGGCTCAGATATATATATTGATTTAAAGGCTATTTTCTCAGAATCTACTGAACAGATTTACACCAAACCTACAAAAGGCACTTCCTTGACCTGAGGACTACCTCTCTGCCAAATTTCTAGTAATTCTGTTCAGCCGTTCGGGCTGTAGCTGTGTCTAAAGTTCCTATGGAAAAATGCATGGAAAAACGCGTTTTGGGACCCCCCTTTTATCTCAGCCCCCGCTTGACGAATCCCCCCGAGACTTTCAGGGTAGGAGCGGAGCGTAGCGCCCCACCTATTTTGAAATATTCGCGAGGATTCGTCGACCGGCGCCAAAGTTATTCAAAATAGAATGTTGCGGATTTCCTATGGAAACAGGGTCCTAACTATAACTACCTACTGGCGACCGCCAGTAGGTAATATATATATATATATATATATATATATATTCAATGAAAAAACCAAAGGTTTCACACATGTTATAGTTAGCTGGACATTTCACTCGTAAAAAACCATTGAAATTCCCCTGTTATAGTTAGTTCAGCTAACTATAACTCGCGCGCCCGCAATGCACTACTGATGACGTCACATATTACATCACTCATGACATGGTCACTGACATCACTCATGACATCACTGATGACATCTCAAATGACATCACTGATGACATCACTGATGACATCATCCTTGTGATAGAGTGGCAGACCTCCTCTTCCCCTAATATAACCATTGAAACACACATTCAAAAATAGAAACTAAAATGTTCAAAATAATGAACATATCAATATCAGTTACAACAACCTAATCAGTAATTCTAAGAACCACATACAGTCATTCACCAACAGTCCTCTACAGTCACTCATACATGTACTCACTCATCATATGTATTCATACACCTATACATCCTGTTACACAACGCCACTCATCCATAGAGTTACTCACACACATAGTCACTCATGCTAATAAAGAATCAAACATCCATTTACTTGCATATACAGTTATACACACACCACCACACTTACTTCTACAGAAAATTACATATACTTACTCTTTTAAACAATAACTTATAGAAACACATACTTATTCATACAGGAACTCTTCCAATCTCTCACTCTCACATATACTCACTTATATACACCAATAGTCACATATACTAGTTTAAAACATATGTAGTTACTCATAAAGACACTATAGAGACAGTCATTCACTCACTAACACACCCATGCACACACTCATCCACCCATACAGTCCTGCACACATGCTGTATTCAACACATACAAACAGTGAGTCACTCATTCATGCACCTATGCACTAAGTAATACCCCCCACCGAACCATACAGAAACTCAGACACTCATACTGATAAAAAACCAACTAATAACCTATATAGACACTCATGTAGCTACTCACCAACCCATGCAGCCACTTATACACAAAGTAAGAAACTGATACAGATATTTTCATATTTAAAGATTACTCAGTAAGCCACGTATTCACTATGATACACTTAATCAGTCAGTTACACAAAAAAAATTAAAAAAAAAGCATCCATTTAGACACTTATATACCCATTTATTCTTCCATTGACCTTGAGATATACATAAATATAAAACATATTTAATTTTCAGAAAAACACACAATCACTGGATGATGTCATCAGTGATGTCATTTGAGATGTCATCAGTGATGTCATGAGTGATGTCAGTGACCATGTCATGAGTGATGTAATATGTGACGTCATCAGTAGTGCATTGCGGGCGCGCGAGTTATAGTTAGCTGAACTAACTATAACGGGGGAATTTCAATGGTTTTTTACGAGTGAAATGTCCAGCTAACTATAACATGTGTGAAACCTTTGGTTTTTTCATTGAATTTCTAAGGTTTTTTAAATGCTAATTCCTAACTATAACGTGTGTGAAACCCATGGTTTTTTCAGTGAATTTGCAAGGTTTTTTAAATGCTAATTCCTAACTATAACGTGAGTGAAACCCATGGTTTTTTCAGTGAATTTGCAAGGTTTTTTAAATGCTAATTATTTTTTTTTTTCTTTTTTTTTTTACATATTTTTATTTTAATTTTCTATCCTTTTTTAAAGACTATGGTTAAATTTTAAAAATTCTACAATATGTTTTTATTTTACCATTTTTTTAAAATAAACAGGTAAAATTTATTAGTATTACATATTTTTTTTTTTCCTTTTTTTTTGTTTTTTATTTTTTTTTTTTAACGTGCGCGTACGGTAAGCGCACGTCCTGCTTTAATTACGTTAGATTTCTACGCTGTTTGTGTTCATTTACGCAATTTGCGTAGACGCACGTCACGGGCTCACAGCGCGTAACGCGTACGCTGCACGCGCACGTTACGCGGAAGTGAAGGGGCGTGCCTGTTTTGCGCATGCGCGCGTGCGCGTGTCTTTTTTACGCGCATGCGTACTTTTGCCGTAAGCGCACCGTAAGCGCACCGTAAGCGTACGGTGGGTCATGTGATCATGAAACACAACTTTTGATTGGTTGAAACTACTTTCAGTTCTAGAACTCTCCTACACCACACCCATTCCCCTCATTTCTGCTTGTGATCCCTTAGGAGAAGGAGCTGGGTTGTCTTTGTGATACGATGGCAGAACAGCAGAGCCCTTCTGAGAGTGAGGCTAGCAGCACTACCTTGAGGCAGAGAACGAGGAAACAAAAGACCTCTTTCATATGGGAGTATTTTTCTTTTCCAGAGGGCCAGCAAAAGGTAAATGCACCCTTAGTGACTTGTAAGCTGTGTAAGCGTGTACTTTCAAGAGGGAATCCCAACAAGAAGTATTCCTTCGGGAATCACACCATGTTGAGACACCTTAAGGATGTACACAGAAGGACACATGCTCGACATACTGAAGGTAACCCTTCAGTAAGTCAACCAAGCACATCCACAGCAGCTCAGCCTGGACCATCATCTGCAGGGCCGAGTCCTTCTTCTGCAGGTCAGGTGAGCCCTTCATCTGTGGTGGGAGCATCTCCTTTTTCTTCTCCTCAGGAAATTAACCCTCGGTTTCTGAGGGTTGAAATACGGTGCGCCACTTGTCATGATCTAATTTGTTATAGGGAGACCAGTATTTCCCTAGTGAACAATAAAATAGATCAGCACATTTGTCGTACCGTCTAATATTCCCATTCTTTCTTTCCTCTGTCCCTGCATGAACACAACGGCTCTTTTAAGAGCCAACCTTACCTTTCATCTATTTTTTATATATGTTTTTAAAACTTTTTTTGATTTTTTTTTTACCGTACGCGTACGGTACGCGTAATTATTATTATTTTTTTTAAAAAACACTAAAAATCAATTATCACATTACAAGGTCCTTGAGAGACTACAATGAAAAACTGAAAATGTGATTGTGGAGAAGTGGAAAAGAGGGACCATGATATTTTTGACTTACCATACCCACTCAAAAAAATATTTATTCATTTAAATTTTTTTTTAATTGCTTTAAAAATGGTTCTAGTTTTCGAAACTTTTCTATCTCAATCTGAAAAAAAAGAAAAAAGTATTAATATTTAATAAAACATTTTATAATACAGTACACATATTTACATATTTTTAAAAAAACATTTTTGCCTTTTTTTTGCTGTTTTCAGAATATATTGCATTTCACTATAAATACTTATAAATAATTGATAAATGATTCCACAGGATAAGCAGCTGGCTGTGTGCTAAGAGTCTGCTTCTGCATACAAAAAAAAGGCTCCCCCTTTCCATCTAATGCAAATGTAAAATCACCAGAGCAATACGCAATAAATCTCTGCCTGTAATTCCTATATGCACACAGAGTCATGTTTTCACATTAGTCACAAAACGAAATTTCTTTGCCAATTTGAAAGCACACTTACTACTCTTTTTTTGGCAAGTGATAAACACTTTTACAGTCTGTCACATTATGAATCCACTTTTTAGATTCTTAAAAAAGCACATGTCCAAACTGCTTTTTCAGACCAGCACCATGTGTAACCTGGGTAACTGACTACACTCCAGCAAGGGCAACCAGCCTTAGTGATGCTGAATGTATTTGCATTACTGACTGAAACCTCAAACCCCACTCGCTTGTGAATACTGTGCATGATTCCACAGGGTAAGCAGCTGGGTGTGTGCTAAGAGTCTGCTTCTGCACCAAAAAATGGCTCCCCCTTTCCATCTAATGCAACTGTGAAATCACCAGAGCAATACGCAATAAATCTCTGCCTGTAATTCCTATATGCACACAGAGTCATGTTTTCACATTAGTCACAAAACGAAATTTCTTTGCCAATTTGAAAGCACACTTACTACTCTTTTTTTTGGCAAGTGATAAACACTTTTACAGTCTGTCACATTTTGAATCCACTTTTCAGATTCTTAAAAAAGCACATGTCCAAACTGCTTTTTCAGACCAGCACCATGTGTAACCAGGGTAACTGACTACACTCCAGCAAGGGCAACCAGCCTTAGTGATGCTGAATGTATTTGCATTACTGACTGAAACCTCAAACCCCACTCGCTTGTGAATACTGTGCATGATTCCACAGGGTAAGCAGCTGGGTGTGTGCTAAGAGTCTGCTTCTGCACCAAAAAATGGCTCCCCCTTTACATCTAATGCAACTGTGAAATCACCAGAGCAATACGCAATAAATCTCTGCCTGTAATTCCTATATGCACACAGAGTCATGTTTTCACATTAGTCACAAAACGAAATTTCTTTGCCATTTTGAAAGCACACTTACTACTCTTTTTTTTGGCAAGTGATAAACACTTTTACAGTCTGTCACATTTTGAATCCACTTTTCAGATTCTTAAAAAAGCACATGTCCACACTGCTTTTTTCAGACCAGCACCATGTGTAACTTGGGTAACTGACTACACTCCAGCAAGGGCAACCAGCCTTAGTGATGCTGAATGTATTTGCATTACTGACTGAAACCTCAAACCCCACTCGCTTGTGAATACTGTGCATGATTCCACAGGGTAATCAGCTGGGTGTGTGCTAAGAGTCTGCTTCTGCACCAAAAAATGGCTCCCCCTTTCCATCTAATGCAACTGTGAAATCACCAGAGCAATACGCAATAAATCTCTGCCTGTAATTCCTATATGCACACAGAGTCATGTTTTCACATTAGTCACAAAACGAAATTTCTTTGCCATTTTGAAAGCACACTTACTACTCTTTTTTTTGGCAAGTGATAAACACTTTTACAGTCTGTCACATTTTGAATCCACTTTTCAGATTCTTAAAAAAGCACATGTCCAAACTGCTTTTTCAGACCAGCACCATGTGTAACCTGGGTGACTGACTACACTCCAGCAAGGGCAACCAGCCTTAGTGATGCTGAATGTATTTGCATTACTGACTGAAACCTCAAACCCCACTCGCTTGTGAATACTGTGCATGATTCCACAGGGTAAGCAGCTGGGTGTGTGCTAAGAGTCTGCTTCTGCACCAAAAAATGGCTCCCCCTTTCCATCTAATGCAACTGTGAAATCACCAGAGCAATACGCAATAAATCTCTGCCTGTAATTCCTATTTGCACACAGAGTCATGTTTTCACATTAGTCACAAAACGAAATTTCTTTGCCAATTTGAAAGCACACTTACTACTCTTTTTTTTGGCAAGTGATAAACACTTTTACAGACTGACACATTATGAATCCACTTTTCAGATTCTTAAAAAAGCACATGTCCAAACTGCTTTTTCAGACCAGCACCATGTGTAACCTGGGTGACTGCCTACACTCCAGCAAGGGCAACCAGCCTTACTGATGCTGTATGTATTTGCATTACTGAGTCCAACCTCAAACCCTTAAAGTATTCTTTATTTTTACCAGTACACCTTAATTTATCGTGAAAACATAGTCCATATTATTTTACATGTTCCTCACATTTAAATTTCTCCCAAAACAGAAAATAATAAACACAACTTCAACAAAAGGAATTCCATTTCTATTATTCATTTCTTAATTTATCATATACATCCCCTCTCAAACTCTAAACTCACCTTTAAAATTAGTTAGCTGTGAAAGAAATGTGGCACTCAAACAGCAGATTATCAGAGCCAGGATCTCTGTTCTTTACACCTCTCTCCTCTCAGCAGAACCAGATAATGGCAAACTTTCCCTCTCTTTTTCCACACATATACATGTTAATTTCAAATCTCAGTGCTTCCCCCTTTTTTTCAAATGTAATCACACATTTCTATTGGTTGAAAACCAACCCTTTTCCAAAAGTACCCTTCCCCCAACTTGACTTCTGCCTAGTACCCTTCCCCCAACTTGACTTCTGCCTGCTACCATAGCAACAGCTCATGGAACACTGCTGTGTGGAGTTAGGTCAGAAGTTCACCAAACAATGTTTCAATTCCACAGAGCAAGAGTGCTTGACTTTTCAAACCTAACAGCAAATCCATAGTACTGTTCTTTGGTAACACATTTTTCTGTACCAATACAAAACATGCTTCTATTAATTTACACATACAGCCTAGTTTTTATTCTAGAATGGTATGAAACAGCCAATCAGTCCTTTTTTTTATGAAAAATATATGTATGCCTCCATTTCCAAACTGTCTTTCATTTCTTTTTACCATTCTACTGAATTACACCTCCTGAGTGCATCCAGTTCTCCTTTGAAGATGTTCACAGTGTGGATTGTAGGGCACAGCTATGTCTTCTGGAGTGAAAAGTATGCAGAGAAAACAGATATGGTGAGAGACCTTGCTTTGCCAAATGTAGACATTAAATGGATTGGTCAGAGAGGGTTAAAGTGGCACCAATTGATGCCATTGGTGAAATCCTTCATGCAAATCCAACACCCTGACCTCATAATAGTGCACTGTGGTGGCAATGACCTAGGCACTTTGACTGGGGTAGGTCTGGAAATGCTTATGAAGGACACCTTTGCACAACTGTTTTCACTTTTCCCTAAAACTGCCTTTGTGTTTTCTAACATATGCCAAAGGCAAAAATGGAACTGGTCCAATCATTTCTGTCCGCAGATTGACAAAGCAAGAAAGCACGTCAACAAATCTGTTTCTGCTTTCCTCCGTGACTATGGTATGGGTTCCATTTACCACAACAACTTGCGTTGCGACATGCAAGACATTTATAGAGGAGATGGTGTGCACTTCAATGATGAAGGGAACAGAGTCTTCCTCTTGAACCTTAGACTCTGCATCGGTACTTACTTGTAGGTACCACTAAAAAATCCCTTCATAAACACAACGGCTCTTTTTAGAGCCCCCTAATATCTAAACTCTTAAATCTGCATTTCATTTCTTTTATTTTAATTTTTTTGTACCGTACGCGTACGTTGAGCTTACCGTACGTGTACCCCGCGATTTTTTTTAAAATCAATAAATGTTTTCTTTGTACTTTTCTGTCCTTCTTTGACCCCCTTACAAATGTTAGGGGGTCTGTAACTCTCCTCCTTGCCCCCTTTTCAAGATATCACTCTTTTTTTTCTGAGTGAAACACACGAAATGGCGGCCGCCGCTTCCTGGTTTCGACCGATTCGAATGTTTACTAAGATCTAAGAGCCAATCAGAATCGCGCTCGCGCACGCTACCGTACGCGTATGGTAAGCGCACCGTAAGCGCACGTAAGCGCACCGTAAGCTGGCTCAGATATATATATTGATTTAAAGGCTATTTTCTCAGAATCTACTGAACAGATTTACACCAAACCTACAAAAGGCACTTCCTTGACCTGAGGACTACCTCTCTGCCAAATTTCTAGTAATTCTGTTCAGCCGTTCGGGCTGTAGCTGTGTCTAAAGTTCCTATGGAAAAATGCATGGGAAAAACGCGTTTTGGGACCCCCCTTTTATCTCAGCCCCCGCTTGACGAATCCCCCCGAGACTTTCAGGGTAGGAGCGGAGCGTAGCGCCCCACCTATTTTGAAATATTCGCGAGGATTCGTCGACCGGCGCCAAAGTTATTCAAAATAGAATGTTGCGGATTTCCTATGGAAACAGGGTCCTAACTATAACTACCTACTGGCGACCGCCAGTAGGTAATATATATATATATATATATATATATATTCAATGAAAAAACCAAAGGTTTCACACATGTTATAGTTAGCTGGACATTTCACTCGTAAAAAACCATTGAAATTCCCCTGTTATAGTTAGTTCAGCTAACTATAACTCGCGCGCCCGCAATGCACTACTGATGACGTCACATATTACATCACTCATGACATGGTCACTGACATCACTCATGACATCACTGATGACATCTCAAATGACATCACTGATGACATCACTGATGACATCATCCTTGTGATAGAGTGGCAGACCTCCTCTTCCCCTAATATAACCATTGAAACACACATTCAAAAATAGAAACTAAAATGTTCAAAATAATGAACATATCAATATCAGTTACAACAACCTAATCAGTAATTCTAAGAACCACATACAGTCATTCACCAACAGTCCTCTACAGTCACTCATACATGTACTCACTCATCATATGTATTCATACACCTATACATCCTGTTACACAACGCCACTCATCCATAGAGTTACTCACACACATAGTCACTCATGCTAATAAAGAATCAAACATCCATTTACTTGCATATACAGTTATACACACACCACCACACTTACTTCTACAGAAAATTACATATACTTACTCTTTTAAACAATAACTTATAGAAACACATACTTATTCATACAGGAACTCTTCCAATCTCTCACTCTCACATATACTCACTTATATACACCAATAGTCACATATACTAGTTTAAAACATATGTAGTTACTCATAAAGACACTATAGAGACAGTCATTCACTCACTAACACACCCATGCACACACTCATCCACCCATACAATCCTGCACACATGCTGTATTCAACACATACAAACAGTGAGTCACTCATTCATGCACCTATGCACTAAGTAATACCCCCCACCGAACCATACAGAAACTCAGACACTCATACTGATAAAAAACCAACTAATAACCTATATAGACACTCATGTAGCTACTCACCAACCCATGCAGCCACTTATACACAAAGTAAGAAACTGATACAGATATTTTCATATTTAAAGATTACTCAGTAAGCCACGTATTCACTATGATACACTTAATCAGTCAGTTACACAAAAAATTTTTTAAAAAAAAGCATCCATTTAGACACTTATATACCCATTTATTCTTCCATTGACCTTGAGATATACATAAATATAAAACATATTTAATTTTCAGAAAAACACACAATCACTGGATGATGTCATCAGTGATGTCATTTGAGATGTCATCAGTGATGTCATGAGTGATGTCAGTGACCATGTCATGAGTGATGTAATATGTGATGTCATCAGTAGTGCATTGCGGGCGCGCGAGTTATAGTTAGCTGAACTAACTATAACGGGGGAATTTCAATGGTTTTTTACGAGTGAAATGTCCAGCTAACTATAACATGTGTGAAACCTTTGGTTTTTTCATTGAATTTCTAAGGTTTTTTAAATGCTAATTCCTAACTATAACGTGTGTGAAACCCATGGTTTTTTCAGTGAATTTGCAAGGTTTTTTAAATGCTAATTCCTAACTATAACGTGAGTGAAACCCATGGTTTTTTCAGTGAATTTGCAAGGTTTTTTAAATGCTAATTATTTTTTTTTTTCTTTTTTTTTTTACATATTTTTATTTTAATTTTCTATCCTTTTTTAAAGACTATGGTTAAATTTTAAAAATTCTACAATATGTTTTTATTTTACCATTTTTTTAAAATAAACAGGTAAAATTTATTAGTATTACATATTTTTTTTTTTCCTTTTTTTTTGTTTTTTATTTTTTTTTTTTAACGTGCGCGTACGGTAAGCGCACGTCCTGCTTTAATTACGTTAGATTTCTACGCTGTTTGCGTTCATTTACGCAATTTGCGTAGACGCACGTCACGCGCTCACAGCGCGTAACGCGTACGCTGCACGCGCACGTTACGCGGAAGTGAAGGGGCGTGCCTGTTTTGCGCATGCGCGCGTGCGCGTGTCTTTTTTACGCGCATGCGTACTTTTGCCGTAAGCGCACCGTAAGCGCACCGTAAGCGTACGGTGGGTCATGTGATCATGAAACACAACTTTTGATTGGTTGAAACTACTTTCAGTTCTAGAACTCTCCTACACCACACCCATTCCCCTCATTTCTGCTTGTGATCCCTTAGGAGAAGGAGCTGGGTTGTCTTTGTGATACGATGGCAGAACAGCAGAGCCCTTCTGAGAGTGAGGCTAGCAGCACTACCTTGAGGCAGAGAACGAGGAAACAAAAGACCTCTTTCATATGGGAGTATTTTTCTTTTCCAGAGGGCCAGCAAAAGGTAAATGCACCCTTAGTGACTTGTAAGCTGTGTAAGCGTGTACTTTCAAGAGGGAATCCCAACAAGAAGTATTCCTTCGGGAATCACACCATGTTGAGACACCTTAAGGATGTACACAGAAGGACACATGCTCGACATACTGAAGGTAACCCTTCAGTAAGTCAACCAAGCACATCCACAGCAGCTCAGCCTGGACCATCATCTGCAGGGCCGAGTCCTTCTTCTGCAGGTCAGGTGAGCCCTTCATCTGTGGTGGGAGCATCTCCTTTTTCTTCTCCTCAGGAAATTAACCCTCGGTTTCTGAGGGTTGAAATACGGTGCGCCACTTGTCATGATCTAATTTGTTATAGGGAGACCAGTATTTCCCTAGTGAACAATAAAATAGATCAGCACATTTGTCGTACCGTCTAATATTCCCATTCTTTCTTTCCTCTGTCCCTGCATGAACACAACGGCTCTTTTAAGAGCCAACCTTACCTTTCATCTATTTTTTATATATGTTTTTAAAACTTTTTTTGATTTTTTTTTTACCGTACGCGTACGGTACGCGTAATTATTATTATTTTTTTTAAAAAACACTAAAAATCAATTATCACATTACAAGGTCCTTGAGAGACTACAATGAAAAACTGAAAATGTGATTGTGGAGAAGTGGAAAAGAGGGACCATGATATTTTTGACTTACCATACCCACTCAAAAAAATATTTATTCATTTAAATTTTTTTTTAATTGCTTTAAAAATGGTTCTAGTTTTCGAAACTTTTCTATCTCAATCTGAAAAAAAAGAAAAAAGTATTAATATTTAATAAAACATTTTATAATACAGTACACATATTTACATATTTTTAAAAAAACATTTTTGCCTTTTTTTTGCTGTTTTCAGAATATATTGCATTTCACTATAAATACTTATAAATAATTGATAAATGATTCCACAGGATAAGCAGCTGGCTGTGTGCTAAGAGTCTGCTTCTGCATACAAAAAAAAGGCTCCCCCTTTCCATCTAATGCAAATGTAAAATCACCAGAGCAATACGCAATAAATCTCTGCCTGTAATTCCTATATGCACACAGAGTCATGTTTTCACATTAGTCACAAAACGAAATTTCTTTGCCAATTTGAAAGCACACTTACTACTCTTTTTTTTGGCAAGTGATAAACACTTTTACAGTCTGTCACATTATGAATCCACTTTTTAGATTCTTAAAAAAGCACATGTCCAAACTGCTTTTTCAGACCAGCACCATGTGTAACCTGGGTAACTGACTACACTCCAGCAAGGGCAACCAGCCTTAGTGATGCTGAATGTATTTGCATTACTGACTGAAACCTCAAACCCCACTCGCTTGTGAATACTGTGCATGATTCCACAGGGTAAGCAGCTGGGTGTGTGCTAAGAGTCTGCTTCTGCACCAAAAAATGGCTCCCCCTTTCCATCTAATGCAACTGTGAAATCACCAGAGCAATACGCAATAAATCTCTGCCTGTAATTCCTATATGCACACAGAGTCATGTTTTCACATTAGTCACAAAACGAAATTTCTTTGCCATTTTGAAAGCACACTTACTACTCTTTTTTTTGGCAAGTGATAAACACTTTTACAGTCTGTCACATTTTGAATCCACTTTTCAGATTCTTAAAAAAGCACATGTCCAAACTGCTTTTTCAGACCAGCACCATGTGTAACCTGGGTGACTGACTACACTCCAGCAAGGGCAACCAGGCTTAAAGATGCTGAATGTATTTGCATTACTGACTGAAACCTCAAACCCCACTCACTTGTGAATACTGTGCATGATTCCACAGGGTAAGCAGCTGGGTGTGTGCTAAGAGTCTGCTTCTGCACCAAAAAATGGCTCTCCCTTTCCATCTAATGCAACTGTGAAATCACCAGAGCAATACGCAATAAATCTCTGCCTGTAATTCCTATATGCACACAGAGTCATGTTTTCACATTAGTCACAAAACGAAATTTCTTTGCCAATTTGAAAGCACACTTACTACTCTTTTTTTTGGCAAGTGATAAACACTTTTACAGTCTGTCACATTTTGAATCCACTTTTCAGATTCTTAAAAAAGCACATGTCCAAACTGCTTTTTCAGACCAGCACCATGTGTAACCTGGGTAACTGACTACACTCCAGCAAGGGCAACCAGCCTTAGTGATGCTGAATGTATTTGCATTACTGACTGAAACCTCAAACCCCACTCGCTTGTGAATACTGTGCATGATTCCACAGGGTAAGCAGCTGGGTGTGTGCTAAGAGTCTGCTTCTGCACCAAAAAATGGCTCCCCCTTTCCATCTAATGCAACTGTAAAATCACCAGAGCAATACGCAATAAATCTCTGCCTGTAATTCCTATATGCACACAGAGTCATGTTTTCACATTAGTCACAAAACGAAATTTCTTTGCCATTTTGAAAGCACACTTACTACTCTTTTTTTTGGCAAGTGATAAACACTTTTACAGTCTGTCACATTTTGAATCCACTTTTCAGATTCTTAAAAAAGCACATGTCCAAACTGCTTTTTCAGACCAGCACCATGTGTAACCTGGGTAACTGACTACACTCCAGCAAGGGCAACCAGCCTTAGTGATGCTGAATGTATTTGCATTACTGACTGAAACCTCAAACCCCACTCGCTTGTGAATACTGTGCATGATTCCACAGGGTAAGCAGCTGGGTGTGTGCTAAGAGTCTGCTTCTGCACCAAAAAACGGCTCCCCCTTTCCATCTAATGCAACCGTGAAATCACCAGAGCAATACGCAATAAATCTCTACCTGTAATTCCTATATGCACACAGAGTCATGTTTTCACATTAGTCACAAAACGAAATTTCTTTGCCATTTTGAAAGCACACTTACTACTCTTTTTTTTGGCAAGTGATAAACACTTTTACAGTCTGTCACATTTTGAATCCACTTTTCAGATTCTTAAAAAAGCACATGTCCAAACTGCTTTTTCAGACCAGCACCATGTGTAACCTGGGTAACTGACTACACTCCAGCAAGGGCAACCAGCCTTAGTGATGCTGAATGTATTTGCATTACTGACTGAAACCTCAAACCCCACTCGCTTGTGAATACTGTGCATGATTCCACAGGGTAAGCAGCTGGGTGTGTGCTAAGAGTCTGCTTCTGCACCAAAAAATGGCTCCCCCTTTCCATCTAATGCAACTGTGAAATCACCAGAGCAATACGCAATAAATCTCTGCCTGTAATTCCTATATGCACACAGAGTCATGTTTTCACATTAGTCACAAAGCGAAATTTCTTTGCCATTTTGAAAGCACACTTACTACTCTTTTTTTTGGCAAGTGATAAACACTTTTACAGTCTGTCACATTTTGAATCCACTTTTCAGATTCTTAAAAAAGCACATGTCCAAACTGCTTTTTCAGACCAGCACCATGTGTAACCTGGGTGACTGACTACACTCCAGCAAGGGCAACCAGCCTTAGTGATGCTGAATGTATTTGCATTACTGACTGAAACCTCAAACCCCACTCGCTTGTGAATACTGTGCATGATTCCACAGGGTAAGCAGCTGGGTGTGTTATAAGAGTCTGCTTCTGCACCAAAAAATGGCTCCCCTTTCCATCTAATGCAACTGTGAAATCACCAGAGCAATACGAAATAAATCTCTGCCTGTAATTCCTATTTGCACACAGAGTCATGTTTTCACATTAGTCACAAAACGAAATTTCTTTGCCAATTTGAAAGCACACTTACTACTCTTTTTTTTGGCAAGTGATAAACACTTTTACAGACTGACACATTATGAATCCACTTTTCAGATTCTTAAAAAAGCACATGTCCAAACTGCTTTTTCAGACCAGCACCATGTGTAACCTGGGTGACTGCCTACACTCCAGCAAGGGCAACCAGCCTTTCTGATGCTGTATGTATTTGCATTACTGAGTCCAACCTCAAACCCTTAAAGTATTCTTTATTTTTACCAGTACACCTTAATTTATCGTGAAAACATAGTCCATATTATTTTACATGTTCCTCACATTTAAATTTCTCCCAAAACAGAAAATAATAAACACAACTTCAACAAAAGGAATTCCATTTCTATTATTCATTTCTTAATTTACCATATACATCCCCTCTCAAACTCTAAACTCACCTTTAAAATTAGTTAGCTGTGAAAGAAATGTGGCACTCAAACAGCAGATTATCAGAGCCAGGATCTCTGTTCTTTACACCTCTCTCCTCTCAGCAGAACCAGATAATGGCAAACTTTCCCTCTCTTTTTCCACACATATACATGTTAATTTCAAATCTCAGTGCTTCCCCCTTTTTTCAAATGTAATCACACATTTCTATTGGTTGAAAACCAACCCTTTTCCAAAAGTACCCTTCCCCCAACTTGACTTCTGCCTAGTACCCTTCCCCCAACTTGACTTCTGCCTGCTACCATAGCAACAGCTCATGGAACACTGCTGTGTGGAGTTAGGTCAGAAGTTCACCAAACAATGTTTCAATTCCACAGAGCAAGAGTGCTTGACTTTTCAAACCTAACAGCAAATCCATAGTACTGTTCTTTGGTAACACATTTTTCTGTACCAATACAAAACATGCTTCTATTAATTTACACATACAGCCTAGATTTTATTCTAGAATGGTATGAAACAGCCAATCAGTTCTTTTTTTTATGAAAAAAATATGTATGTCTCCATTTCCAAACTGTCTTTCATTTCTTTTTACCATTCTACTGAATTACACCTCCTGAGTGCATCCAGTTCTCCTTTGAAGATGTTCACAGTGTGGATTGTAGGGCACAGCTATGTCTTCTGGAGTGAAAAGTATGCAGAGAAAACAGATATGGTGAGAGACCTTGCTTTGCCAAATGTAGACATTAAATGGATTGGTCAGAGAGGGTTAAAGTGGCACCAATTGATGCCATTGGTGAAATCCTTCATGCAAATCCAACACCCTGACCTCATAATAGTGCACTGTGGTGGCAATGACCTAGGCACTTTGACTGGGGTAAGTCTGGAAATGCTTATGAAGGACACCTTTGCACAACTGTTTTCACTTTTCCCTAAAACTGCCTTTGTGTTTTCTAACATATGCCAAAGGCAAAAATGGAACTGGTCCAATCATTTCTGTCCGCAGATTGACAAAGCAAGAAAGCACGTCAACAAATCTGTTTCTGCTTTCCTCCGTGACTATGGTATGGGTTCCATTTACCACAACAACTTGCGTTACGACATGCAAGACATTTATAGAGGAGATGGTGTGCACTTCAATGATGAAGGGAACAGAGTCTTCCTCTTGAACCTTAGACTCTGCATCGGTACTTACTTGTAGGTACCACTAAAAAATCACTTCATAAACACAACGGCTCTTTTTAGAGCCCCCTAATATCTAAACTCTTAAATCTGCATTTCATCTCTTTTATTTTAATTTTTTTGTACCGTACGCGTACGTTGAGCTTACCGTACGCGTACCCCGCGATTTTTTTTAAAATCAATAAATGTTTTCTTTGTACTTTTCTGTCCTTCTTTGACCCCCTTACAAATGTTAGGGGGTCTGTAACTCTCCTCCTTGCCCCCTTTTCAAGATATCACTCTTTTTTTCTGAGTGAAACACACAAAATGGCGGCCGCCGCTTCCTGGTTTCGACCGATTCGAATGTTTACTAAGATCTAAGAGCCAATCAGAATCGCGCTCGCGCACGCCACCGTACGCGTACGGTAAGCGCACCGTAAGCGCACCGTAAGCTGGCTCAGATATATATATTGATTTAAAGGCTATTTTCTCAGAATCTACTGAACAGATTTACACCAAACCTACAAAAGGCACTTCCTTGACCTGAGGACTACCTCTCTGCCAAATTTCTAGTAATTCTGTTCAGCCGTTCGGGCTGTAGCTGTGTCTAAAGGTCCTATGGAAAAATGCATGGGAAAAACGCGTTTTGGGACCCCCCTTTTATCTCAGCCCCTGCTTGACGAATCCCCCCGAGACTTTCAGGGTAGGAGAGGAGCGTAGCGCCCCACCTATTTTGAAATATTCGCGAGGATTCGTCGACCGGCGCCAAAGTTATTCAAAATAGAATGTTGCGGATTTCCTATGGAAACAGGGTCCTAACTATAACTACCTACTGGCGACCGCCAGTAGGTAATATATATATAAATATATATATATATATATATACACAAGGCCTGCCAGTTTGGGACCAATACAAAAACATATACTACTGCTTTTTCTAAAACTGTTAAAGAAATCAAACAACACCTAACATGCAAGACAGAATATTGTGTTTATGTTTTGGAATGAAACTGTCATTTGAAGTATATTGGCTGTACCAAACTGGCAGTCCATAAACGCATTTTGCAACATATCAGGGCAATAACTAATAAAGATCAGAATTACCCTGTGGCAAAGCATTTCCAAATGGTACATGATAGCAATCCACAATATTTGAGTTATTTTGCTATTGAAGCTATCCCCATAACTAAAAGAGTGGGGGATAGGGAAGCTAAATTGCGTCGCTTGGAGACAAGTTACATATTGGAATTTGATTCAAAGTCACCGGGAGGGCTCAATATAACGGAAGATCTTCATACCTATCTTTAATTAGCAAATCCAGTCTTCTCCAGCACATAATGGTGGATATGTCAATCATAAGTAGAATGAATTTAAAGAAATGAAATTGCTTTTATGTAATATAAGAACAGAGGACAAATGATAGGCCCCTTTTAGTGTTATTTGAATTGATTCAATGAGCACTATACTTGGCAGTTCTTATGGGGTGGCCTAGTTTTTAATGATTGGTTTTTAGGACATAGGGTAGTTTTTATATTTTTGTCTTACTTTCATTTGTTTTAAGCTGGGTTAATGCATAATTGCCTCAATATTTTCCTTTAAGGTCCTCTCTACAATCCTTATGAAACTTGGTCAATTTTGAGACACAGGTCAAATGCATTGATTTTAACAATAATATATTGCGATCATTTGCACACTTGTGAAAATATGAATTTCAGATTTTTGTACATTTGCACTCTAATGGCATTAGTCACTTTAATCCGAATTACTGTAGCACAATGTCACTTTAATTATTTTGTGGGTGGATCCAAAATTAATAAGGAACAGTAATAAAATTCAATGAGGTACTCAATAGGCATTAGCCATGTATAAGTATAAATGCACAGCATTGAATTAACCCCAAGTGGTATGGTCAGAACATGACCATACAGTAAAATCAAATGATGAAAAGTAGACGACATATAGAACTGGGTATAACGGATTTAATATGACTATGATATAAATTTTTTCTTTTTGTTTCATATATATAACAATTCTTTTTACTTTTTATTTTGAAAAGTATATGTTATTATATGTTTATTTCCACGGCTAGGGAGCACTTTGAACACTTTTATTCACTTAATATAATATTCATGAATTGTATAAATAGGGTCAACTTGGCATTTATGCCGCAATTTTGAGATGTCTTGCAGCATTGGATTGTGCATTTCTAAAAATGTATATTTATATTATTAAATGTGGACATATTTTATGTTAAAAGTGCAAGAAATGCAAAGCTGTCAATTAAGAACATTTACAAGCGTCTAAGAGGATATGTTTGTAATGACCCACAGTATTTTTACTATGTTCATGAATAATATGCACTGGCACTTTAAATAGAGGGACGGTATGCTGAGCGCCATCATGTGATCAAGGCCGCTTGAACGGCCGAAACGCGTTATGGCAGAAGACTACGATAAATAAAGACTATTTGCACCATTGGAGGTCTGCACTCATCATTGATGCGCAAAGCAGTTACGAGGTGTTACGAGCTTCAGAGATATATATATATATATATTACCTACTGGCGGTCGCCAGTAGGTAGTTATAGTTAGGACCCTGTTTCCATAGGAAATCCGCAACATTCTATTTGGAATAACTTTGGCGCCGGTCGACGAATCCTCGCGAAATTTTCAAAACTAATGGGGTGCTACGCTCCGCTCCTACCCTGAAAGTCTCGGGGGGATTCGTCAAGCGGGGGCTGAGAAAAAAGGGGGGTCCCAAAACGCGTTTTCCCCATGCATTTTCCCATAGGACCTTTAGTCGAAGGTACAGCCCGAACAGCTGAACAGAATTACTTGAAATTTGGCAAAGAGGTAGTCCTCAGGTCAGGCATGTGCTTTTTGCATATATGGTGTCAATCTGTTCAGTAGTTCCTGAGAAAATTGCAGTTAAAAGTACATAAATATCTATATGCGCGCACCGTGCGCGCACGATGCGCGCACCAAATGTTCGCGAGCGTAATTCTGATTGGTGGTTAGATGTCAGTCAACATTCCAATCGGTCGTAATCAGGAAGTGCTGGACGCCATTTTGTGTGTGACAGTGAAAAAAAAAGGTGGAGAACGTGAAAAGGGGGCAGGGTAGAGAGTTCCTGAACCCCTAGCCTTTCTCAGGGGGTCCCTGAAGGACCCCGAAGGGTGAAAAAAACATTTTATTTTTTTTCAAAAAATCGCGGGGTGCACGAACGGTGCGCGCACCGTGAAAAACCCTTAAAAAAAACAAAAAACATTTTAAACTGTTTTTAAGTTTATAGAAGATATTAACTATGCTGTTCAACTTTATCCAAATTAAAAAAAAAAGAGCTGAGCCGTTCCATATTACAGGATACAGTCAATCTATAACTATATACATAAGTAGTTTATTGTAAAATAAATATATACAAAATATAATAATACATACATAAATTAGCATTTAAAAAACCTTACAAATTCACTAAAAAAACCATAGGTTTCACACACGTTATAGTTAGAAATTAGCATTTAAAAAACCTTGCAAATTCCCTTAAAAAACCATAGGTTTCATACACGTTATAGTTAGGAATTAGCATTTAAAAAACCTTGCAAATTCACTGAAAAAACCATAGGTTTCACAAACGTTATAGTTAGGAATTAGCATTTAAAAAACCTTGCAAATTCACTGAAAAAACCATAGGTTTCACACACGTTATAGTTAGGAATTAGCATTTCAAAAACCTTGCAAATTCACTGAAAAAACCATAGGTTTCACACATGTTATAGTTAGCTGAACATTTCACTCGTACAAAACCATTGAAATTCCCCCGTTATATTTAGTTCAGCTAACTATAACTCGCGCGACCGCAATCCACTGCTAATGACGTCACATATTACATCACTATATTCACTAAGATACTGTTAATAAGTCAGTTATACAATTAATTTGACAAAAAAACCCATCCATTTAGACACTTATTTACCCATTTTTTCTTCCATTAACCTTTAGATATACATATATAAAAAATATTTATTTTTCAGAAAGACAAATATTCACTGGATGATGTCATCAGTGATGTCATCAGTGATGTCATTTGAGATGTCATCAGTGATGTCATGAGTGATGTCACTGACCATGTCATGAGTGATGTAATATGTGACGTCATCAGCAGTGGATTGCGGTCGCGCGAGTTATGGTTAGCTGAACTAACTATAACGGGGGAATTTCAATGGTTTTGTACGAGTGAAATGTCCAGCTAACTATAACATGTGTGAAACCTATGGTTTTTTCAGTGAATTTGCAAGGTTTTTGAAATGCTAATTCCTAACTATAACATGTGTGAAACCTATGGTTTTTTCAGTGAATTTGGAAGGTTTTTTAAATGCTAATTCCTAACTATAACGTGTGTGAAACCTATGGTTTTTTCAGTGAATATATATATACATGCAACCGAGAGAAGAAGTTGAGACAACTCAAAACCGTTACATCATTGAGCTTGACACCAACAACCTTATGGGCTCAACAGTAGTGAGGATTTGTATAATTATCTCTGAGATCTTACTCCCCACAGTTGCAAACTATCATTCTCTATTCCCAACCGCATGACACAGAGAGGGAACACCACTGTGACCATCTACTCCAACGGCACAGTCCTGATACAAGCTAACAACGACAAGCTTGAGGCATTTGACTCTCTCTTCCCCTCACTTCGGACTGCCTCCTCTCACTCACATCTCCCCCGCCCAACCCACCCCTTCCTCCCGGATAACCGGACCCCCTCAGCCGAGCACACACACCATTCCTGCACCCTCTATCATAAACTCCTACCCCCCTCCACGAGACACCACCCGCACTGCTGGCACCAAGAAAATAGCTCCCCCTCCCCATCGAATAGCCCCCGCAAGCAGCCCCCATGCACAACCTCCCCCAAAGAACACTGATCGACCACAATACACAGTCTAAGACCTCCAACCACCATCCCAAACCCACCTGCAAAAGAACGCAGATGACGCAACATGACCCTCCGTACCCCACCTCTCATCCGAAAGCCCTCACAGACAACACAATAACTACCAGACGACAACACAACATCGTCAGGTCTTCTCCCCCTTGGGAGGACCCCGCTCAGAACCCACCCATCCAAACCCGGAAGAGACAGGGCAACGTCTTTCCCTGCTCGAAAGCCAACTAGCTACTATTATACAGGGTTTTAACGAAATCCTAACCAACCTTGCTACACTTCGCAAGCCCCCTAAAAACCCCATCTGTACTTCCGTTGCCTCCAACCCCCCACACCAAAGGCTCGCCAAGACCACACGACCCAGTTGGATCCCATCCCCCTCTTGAGTCACACTATGAGACCCAATAGAACCACGGAGGCTATGTCTGCAGACGAAGCTGCAGAGCTAGCCTCCTCGTAGAATACCCCCTCTACGGGCATCCCTTAATCCACGATCCAGGTGATCACTGGATTCAGAAGAGACCATGCCACTCCAAAACCCCCTAGACCCCCAACCTCCTTAACCAACATCCCCATGGCCCCCCTAAGCAAGATACCTAAAAAAGAAACACCCCCTACCAACTGCATGCTCATAAACTGCAGATCAGCCACCAAACATGCCACAGAGATAGCAGAATTCATCCTAGCCCATAGCATACACATAGCCTTCCTCACCGAGACCTGGCTAAATGACTGCTCACCTCCAATCATGGATACTCTCATACCCCCAGGCTTTACAATCATTAACAAAGACTTTAAAGACTAAAGAGGCGGGGGTTTAGCGATCATTCACAACGACAACATATCAGTGACAGAAATAGATACCTTCAAGTATGACACCTTTGAATGCCTAACCGCCAACATTAACTCAAGCGACAACCAGACACTACACTGCCACCTCCTATACCATCCCCCAGGAAACACCACCACTTTCACGGAGCACCTGTCAGACCTGGTTGCTCACTGCTCACTCCGAGACACTGACAACCTAATTCTGGGCGACCTCAACCTACACTGGAACGTAATAAACAGCTCACTAATTCAAAACCTAAATGAGCTATTACACAGCAACAACCTCACACAGCACTGCTCAGAAGAAACCCATAACAAAGGAGCAATCATGTATGCAATCATCGCCCAACACGACACAATCACAATAGATCATATCTTACTGGTGGACTGGTTAGACCACCACCTAATCCTATTCCACATCACGCAACCGATCATGTACCAACCCCACATCCAAGACCCCCCCACATGGACGAGAAACCTAACACAGATCAACAAAGGCGACCTAGAAGATAAGATAAACACGCTCCTGCCCATCTCCTCAGATGGTCTCTCCACAACAGATCTCACGTCCCACTACAACACAACTATGACGTCCATCCTAGACCAACTAGCCCCCTTGAAACTAAAAAAAAACAGGAGCATCCCTTCCAGATCCTGGTTCAACACGGACATTAACGATGAAAGGAGGCAACTTAGAGCTACAGAGGGTCTATGGAGGAACAATCCCTCTATGAGACTTCACGATCAACTCAAAGCAGCCCGAAGGAAATACAAAAAGCACATCATTAATGAAAAAAAACACCTTTTTCTGCACCGCTCTGGGCAACGCGGAAAACAGACCCAAGGAACTCTTTAGCATCATCAGGCAACAAACTTCCAAGACCTCCGCAACCCCAATCCAGGACTCCAATGACCTGTGTGACAAATTCGTCAACTTCTTCAACGAAAAAATCACCAAGATTGAGCTATCACTAGACATCAACCTCAATCCCTCCTACAAAAACTCAATCGCAACAATCAAAACCAACACACAAAGGCTCCCCGTGGTAGCCTGGAAATCCTGTGCCCCGTACTCGAAGATGAGATTCTCAAACTGATCTCTTCCTCCAAGCCCGCATCCCACGTTCTCGATCCTGTTCCCACCCAATTGACCAAAAAGCTGAAACTCTCCTTCGCCCCACTCTGGTGCGAAATCATAAACAGCTCCTTGAAATCCGGCGTCATACCAGACAGCCTAAAAGTCAGCCAAGTCACACCTCTATTGAAAAAGCCAGGTCTAGACTCCAACGATCTGAACAACTTCAGACCTGTCTCCAATCTCCCCTTTCTATCCAAAATCCTTGAAAAATGCATTCTCCATCAACTGACCCAACACATGGACAACATCAACTTGCTAGATCCCCAACAGTCGGGCTTCAGAAAAGGCTGCAGCACCGAAACTGTGATCCTTAACATCGTGGATGACATCCACAAGTCCTGAGACACCGACCAAAGCTGCCTACTCATCCTCCTGGACCTATCGGCAGCCTTTGACACGGTTGACCACAATCTACTCATCAAGGCTCTCCAAGATAGAGTAGGTGCGGACGGGGTGGTCCTAAAATGGTTCTCCTCCTTCTTACACAACCGCTCCCAAAGGGTAAAAATCAAAACCTTTACGTCCGACCTACACCCCGTCAGCAGAGGTGTCCCCTAAGGCTCAGTGCTCTCCCCTCAACTGTTCAACATATACATGGAACCCATCACCATCCTTCTCAAAAAAGCCAACATTCCCTTCCATCTATATGTAGATGACACCCAGATCTACTTGGAAACATCATCCATTAA
Source organism: Triturus cristatus (assembly GCF_964204655.1). Lineage (NCBI taxonomy): Eukaryota > Metazoa > Chordata > Amphibia > Caudata > Salamandridae > Triturus > Triturus cristatus. The sequence goes on from NC_140588.1 coordinate 911,662,291, forward strand.
CGACATTCTAAGACTAAACATCACTCTTAGAGAAATTCAACACTGGCTATCAACAAACCACCTTAAACTCAAGCAAGACAAATCGGAATTACTCCTCATCTCCAACAAAGAAGAAAACCCTCAAATCGTAGAGTGGCTAAAAGCAATCGATGCCCACAAAGATAATCTCACTCTGGCTAAATCGGTAAAATATCTAGGAATCACCCTAGACCCGAAACTGAACATGAACAAACTCATTAAGATCTCTGCGAAGAGTGCCTTCTTCAATCTGAAGATCCTCAACAAAATCAAGCCCTTCATCCCGCCCAAGGACCTCAAACCAGCCACCGAATCATTGGTGCTATCCAGACTCGACTGCGGGAATGCAATCCTCACCGGTACAGCTCGATCCCACCTAGACCCCCTCAAAACTACTCTCAATGCTGCTGCCAGGATGGTCACCGGAGTTAAGACATATGACCACCTATCACCCACACTCAGAGAACTAAAATGGCTCCCAGTCTAAATGAGGGCCAGCTTTCGGACTGCCTGCCTCACACACAAAGCCTTGCACACAGGGAAACCGGAATACCTGGCTTCCAAACTCAAGAAAGCCGGCCAGACAAGAAACCTCAGGAGCTCCAACACCATGCTACTCATCCCCTTGAAAACACGCAAACAAAAAACTGTCGCACGATCCTTTGCGGGAAACCCACCAAAAATCTGGAACTCCATCCCAGACGATATCAGGACTATCACTTCCTTTATAACATTCAAAAGACTCCTAAAAGACCTCTATATCAACCGTGGCTTCCCAAACCAAGAGTCACCGCCGAAACGCATTAGCATGCACTCCGCAGCCCCTTGACAATGTTCCACTACTACCGACCTCCTCCTATAATCTGCAACCACTCGATAATGCTCCAACTCAACCTACCGCTTCAGGAACCTTACAGCCCCTTGACAATGCTCTACCTCTACCTACCTCTTCCACCCTCCCCGTTCCCCCCCTCGTTACCTCCTCCCGGAAAGAGGTTGAGCCCAGGTCAATGTGCGCTCATTGAGGTTATCTCAGGACTTCCTCACCTCAATGACACTCAGCACATGGAGTTCTCTGAACATTTATGTGGAACTGTGCCTTTTATTGTGATTGTCTCTGTTTCTGCGTCTCTTTGTAAGTTTTAGCGTTCATTACGTTTCTCTCCCCTTATCACTGTTTCAGCATGGTTGTTTGTACGCCGAGGCCCAGTTATCATCTGTACAGTACCCTCTCTGTAACTGGCCTTCTGATTTTTTATGCTTTTCCATGGTTTTAATCTGTATTTTCTATCCGTTCACCTTCCACTCTAAGGGATATCTTTCCCCTGCTTCTCCCTTTTTGGAGTTCACATTCGCGCATTTATGTGGTTATCTCCTGTTTGTGGTCTTTCTCCAACTTTGGATTGCTGTATCACGCTGTATCACGCTTTTAAGCGATTATTATATATTCGTATTATTGCTGACTCTCTGACCCGGCTGGGTTAGGAGCATAGATCTCATCTTGAACTATATCTCTCTAGGTCATATTTTTTTCTATTTCTTTATGCCTTATTTCCCTTTAAGTCACATTAGTGCACATTGTCACGCTTTATATTGTTGCACCATTCACTATTGATAGCCTCACTTCACCACACGGTCTGCTATTTTCACAGTGCTTGGCCCTAGGGACAGCCAAGATTCGCTCGGCATCTCAGCTTGGATCCCCACTCAGGGCCTCTGTCCAACTGTACTCCCTTTTTTAGGTCTCGGCTAGCGAAGGCTGCGCTTGCGCAGTCTCGCTCGCGAGATTTAATGATTTCAGAAGTGGGGCTTGAACCCGCCCCTCTTCTTCCCTCTTCTCCATTGGCTGGCCTCTTAAATGCTGGTCAGCCATTGGAGAAGAGCTTTGTTTCTCCAAACAAGCCCCGTCTTTTTCCGATTCAGGGGCGTGTTTTTTCACTTCTTTTTAAGCCCCGCCCCTTTCCGCTCCTTTTACACGTGGTGGGCGTGTTTCTTTTTTTTTGGGGCGTCGGAAGATTCGTCCATTTTGTGCGCAGTCGGAGCGGGATGTGGGGTTGCCTCTTCCTTGCTGCAAGGCTGATCTCGGCGTTTCCTGGCTCGGCGTTTCAAAGCCCCTTTCAGGTAAAAGCACTCACTGATTTCTGAATAGTGAGTAAAAGCGTTAAGGTAACAATGTTGTTCCTGCTTGCATTTAACACAGAGCAGAGGAGATAACGTTTTATCAGCTCACCCCGGCGGATTTCCTTTCAGCAACGGAGAGATGGTGTGATTTGGGGCAAACAGCAATCTTCATGGTCTTAAAAAAAAGTTGCTCAGAAAATGTCAGGACTTGCTTCAACTAGTGGTCAGAGGGGTCGTGAGTACAAATGCACAGCGCGTTGCCGTTGAGAGGGAAGGCACAGTACCGCCAATTACATGCGAGCTGCATGTGAGATGCGGGGACGGTGGAGTGAGCAACACGCTTCTCGTGACTATGTTCTGTGGGTGGCGCGGCATCGCATTTCTTTATCTGCCCTGTGATACATAAGTAAGCGGCAGCGGCTGTGAGCATTGCCGGAAGTGTGCACTGTGCTGTGGTAAACTTGCAGTGTTAAACAAAGGAGTCAGTTTTCAGGAGGATTACTGCCCTGTAATGCACCATGCGGGTAAGGTCGCGGCTCGCTTCAATCAACTCAAGACTGGCTGACGCCTCTCAGCACCACATGATCTGGGTCAGCCTGGTGGGAAAAACAAATTCAGGATTCATTTCTACAGTGGCAGCACGTGGATCCAGGGGCGGTACGTGCCTATTCTTTCACGGCAAGGCGCCTGCCCGACTATCTCTGCTTTCTGAACATTGGCTGGCCGCAAGCAGTCACTGTGGCGACAGCTTTGCTCTTTAGACAATTGTGGCAGGCCTCTTTGTCTAGGCGCAAGTCTACCCCTTTGACAGTCAGTGATGCTTTGTGCTACTTAAGGGGAGGTTGTGCACACCGAGTGAGCATATCAGGAGAAGGCTTTTCGCTCTACCCCCAACCCCATATCAGCAGCCCCCTCCGAGTCAGGTGAGTATTTCACCACCGCCCGGGAACAGGGCCTAAAGAAATGAGTTACACTTAGTTCACTTTTCCCAATGTTTGTCTCAAAGCCCTAAATTGAGATAGCTCCGTAAGACAACCCCATTTGGAAGAATGCATTCTGCTCTTAGGTTAGTGATTTGATTCCTGTGCGCCTATAATGTACACTGCAGCAGTAATTATCACCTGCGTGCACACATGCGATTTTGGAGAGTCTGAAGAGGGGCATCGGGTAGCAGGAAGACAGAGAAAAATATCTGCCTTTCCGATCTGCTTTGCAGTAAAAAAGACCACTTTTCACCATGGTTTTGCCTGTTAGCCGCTCTTTCCTCTTGGAGCAAGTGGTGTGATCCTGGGCAAATACTTAATTTCACTGGGCCTACTTCTATTCATCATTACATATGAGAGCCCATTCAAACTTGTGAGTTATGGATTGTGTGCTGTGCAAACATTTCTAATAAACTGAACTACAGTGAAGTGCATTTGGCGAGCCAGATGTGTGTTGCAGTTTAGGACCACTGCTGGCAGCTGTTACATTTCCTTAGTTCTAAATTAAAGGCCAGTTCAAGAGCTCAGCAAGCTTGTGATGGAGAGTTGTTTTTGGCAGGATGTTGTTTTCCCTGCAGTCTGCCTGCGTATCGAGGTCTGCCAGCCCTCACCTACTCAGGTGCTTGACTAGTTATTTACATCGAGGGACCCTGGCAGACGGTCCTAGAGGAGAGAGGCATGCAGCCACCTACCACCTGCTACTTATCTCTCAGCATTGTGTGAAGCTCACTTGCCCAACCTGACCAACAACCTGGCAAAAGAAAAGACGCTTGCTGGGCTTCTGATGGCACAAGAGGTGAAAGTCCAGCATAGCACAGAAGGTGAGTGCTGTATAATCATTGGGGAATAATCATGTCTTTCAGAGTGTGTTTGTGGGTGTAAAAGACATCACATGGCTTTTGAGAACAAAATGTTCTACAACTATTCTGGTCTTTGTTCTTCAGGTAAATATATATACAACCGTGTTATACTTTAATTTAAAGATGCTCATACATAATGCAAGTTAAATTGATGGGAAAATGAATAATTTTTTCTTATACCTTATGAAACTTCAACTGATTAATACAATCACTGAAGGTTGTGTGTGTAACTAAATAGAGACAGATTTGTGCCCTGTTTTGTGCTTTGGGAATTACTGATTTCTTTATTCATAGTGTCATGAGGTCCTAACCAGCAAATAAGGCACTTTGTGAAAATGCAATAGTCGTCTTAAAATGCAGCTGTACTTTAGTGATCTTCCATTTCAAGACCGGGCGCTGGCTTTGAGTGGGGACATTATGTTTGCAAGTAAATTAAGGTTTTAAAAGCGCTTGCTGCCTCCTTCCTGGCCTCCAGCAATTTTCGTCAACAATAAAAATGTCATGATGACTCTGGTGTTTAATGTTCTTCCTAGAGAGAGATCGGAGTTTTGTCTGGTGGAAGTTTTGACTCCTGGAAAGGTAGCACATAGGGTTAATGTGCCTGCAGCAAAGAACATGTACCATGCAGATCACAAAGTGCACATAATGTAAATAGGTCAGTCGGCTACTGCGTGCGTGTGTGTGTGTAGGTGGCTCTGTGGGTGGCTCTATTTGTGTGTGGGTTGCTCTATGTGAGTGGCTCTGTGGGTGGCTCTGTGTGTGGGTGGCTTTGTGTGTGTGGGTGCAAATGCAATAGGTCTCGCATTTGAGAGTGATTAAGCTATTGACATTGTAAATAACAATGCCGTTTCTTTAAATGTTTTAAAAACAAAAACATAAACAAAAATAATGTCATGTGCAATGCCAATAGCTCTAACTTTAACAATGCCAAGACCATTGCATTGTAAATGCTTGTTTAATTTGGTTTCTGTAGTTTCACGTTTATATCGTTTAGTTTTTATCATTCACGTCGAGCTGCCCGTTGTCAGCTTACCCCCACTGCTATCCAAGGTGCACGTATTCTATATGTCGATCTTAACGATAAGCACTGTAAGGTCTATGCACGCGTTTACCTTTCACTTATTTACATGTGTGTGGAACTCCTGTGTTAATTACAGTGGCGTTAGCTTTTAACATTTGAGCACTGTACCAACTGCCGTACAAAGCCCGAGATTGCATTTGCTTCTCTCCTGGCTTTCGCCTTTAGTTGCCGCACTCGGAAGTTAGGAACTTGTCCCACGTGTCAATTTCTTTCACGTACCGCGCTGATGCTTTCAGTCTGTTCTCTATTCTTTTCCATTCTACAATTGAACTCGGCACTATTTCTGTGTACGTCACGAGTTTCCTTTTAATGACTTGGGGCTGCAACGTGATTACTGTTCATGACTTTTTCCATGCATTTTTTCTAACTACAGTAAAACTACAGTAAAACGTATATTGCACTGTCATGGCTACCTTTCACTATTACCGTAAAGCACTTGCATTCGTGCCTAACGTAATGCAATACACTTACCTGCCTTTAAAAGCTGCTACTTGTACGTAGCGTGTTTATGTGATCAAGGCCGCAGGTCGGGTGCTGAAACTCATAGTGCCAATATCGGCAACAGTAATCAGTTATCATGCAGCAAAATACCTCAATAAACCACAGGACACCTTGTTAGTGGAGAAAATTGCTGCATGTTTATTTGCATAACAAATATGCCAACATGGTGGGTTATCTTACGGGCGATCCCAGGGCAGGCCACCCCTTATGTCGCCTCCCCGCCTGATGAGCCAAATTACACCGTGGCTGTCACCAATCGGTGCTTACCACTTGTTGGGAGGGGCCACAACTTCCATCAGTGGACCACCAGTACACTCCCTTGCTCACGGCCCCCAAAAGGTGGGCGGACCGTTCCAGGCAGCCCCCGGTTGCTCAATCCCACAACCGCCCGTAGGACTAACGGGGCGCCGTAGTTCTTCCAGGGGACAATGCTAAGACATCCCTGGGTATCCTTGGCTTAGCACCCTTGTTGTGCTGCTGCATAAAGTACCAATCGGTATCTTGCAGACTCTGGTTCGCCCTGTAACTCCTCCTGCAACACAAAGCAATAGGGTAGATATTTCCCCCCCCAATCCTCATATTTGTCCGTCCGCAGGGTATGCGGTGGGGCGGGAAAGGCGAGACGGGTAGCGGTCAAGAGACTGCCCAGTGGGCGGGGGACAGTATATGTACCCCTGTCCCCCTCCCACTACCGGAAGTGGCCGCCGGAAGTCCCCCTGGTCCCACGCCCAGGGAGCCTAGTCGGCAGACTCCAGTGCCTTCTTGTGGCACTAAGGCGGCCGCCCTGTTGAGGGTCCCCTACGTGGCCCCCCGGGCAGCCTTGGCATAGTGCCAATATCGGCAACAGTAATCAGTTATCATGCAGCAAAATACCTCAATAAACCACACAACACCTTGTTAGTGGAGAAAATTGCTTCAGGTTTATTTGCATAACAAATATGCCAACATGGTGGGTTATCTTACGGGCGATCCCAGGGCAGGCCAACCCTTATGTCGCCTGCCCGCCTGATGAGCCAAATTACACCGTGGCCGTCGCCAATCGGTGCTTACTACTTGTTGGGAGGGGCCACCCCTCCCATCAGTGGACCACCAGTCCACTCCCTTACTTACGCCCCCCAAAAGGTGGGCGGAGCGTTCCAGGCAGCGCCCGGTTGCTCGGGCCCACAACCGCCCGTAGGACTAACGGGGCGCCGTAGTTCTTCCAGGGGACAACGCTAAGACATCCCTGGGTATCCTTGGCTTAGCACCTTTGTTGTGCTGCTGCATAAAGTACCAATCGGTATCTTGCAGACTCTGGATCGCCCTGTAACTCCTCCTCAGCTCTGGGAGAAGCCCCCGTCACAACCAGGGCCCCCCCATCAAGGCATATATTCCTACTTACATCCTGATGCTTCCAAGGCCTCCCCCAGGTCTAGTAAGAATAAGTCCATGCCCAACCCTGAGAGGTGCACCCCATCCACCTCCCAGGATCCCGTGGACTTGGCATGGAGCAAACCATGTCTGAGAAAGCCAAATCCCCTTTGCTCCGTGAATTTACGAATGGCGCTGTTACTTTCCTTCTTGATATCTCAATGGCGTCCCCAGATTGAGCTCCTCTCCAAACTGCCCGTGGTGTAATTTCTGACCACCACAGTTCACATGGCCCCAGTAGATTACTCAATTGACACATGGTGTCTCTCATATCTTGGAGCAGTACTCTCCTACCTAGTGCAGTCAGGTCATTCCCTCCAAAATGTATGACCAGCATGTGAGGTGGAGCAACCCCACCCCCAAGTCTTTGCTGCAGCTTCCTGGTCAGTTCGCTCCAACGCATCCCCGGGTAATCCAGCCACGTTATCTCAGTGGCGGAGAAGCCATGCCGCCATTTTCTGAACTCAGCCCACCGTGCCACTCTCGTGATGCTTGAATGGCCAATTACCCACACTTTGGTTCCTGGTAAATAAAGAAATGCTGTGTTTGAAAAAAAACATTTATTGTAAATGAAAAAACACACTGCTAATCTACAATTGCACATCACAACACAACACTGCAACATCACGTGGCAACTTGGGCCAAAGCTGTGTGTCTTTATACACATCAATGCACGTTGGGGCTGCGGGCCTGAGAGACCTCTCACCACACCCTCCCGCCTAAGGCCTTATGTATCGCTTGTAGCATTGAGACTCCCAGCGCCCTACTTGCTTAATTCTCTCTGGCGGCATCCCTGAAAGGAAGGCTGTGGTTGCTGCTCCGATCCTGAAGGAGTGGCTACTGAATCTCTTGCCCCCCTCTGTCTGCCCAGACAATCGTAAGCATGCCTGCATAATGTGGTCTACTTGGAACTTCGTAACCGCAGACCTGTCCTCGTGCACAAGGAGGTACCTCGCAAACCCCGGGCAGAGGGCCAAATAAGCCTTGACCCATAGCAAAGGACAATATCTGGCATCTCCCAACCCCTGTAACAGGACCACTCTCCCTTGCCCTGCTTGATCAGTTTTCGACTGCCTCACCACTATCCTGAGACAAGCCGTGTCAATGTCAACATCTTTGATATTCAAAGCTACACCAGAGGTGACCTGCTTGGATCGCGCCACCAGCTCCCCAATCCTAAAGGCCCCAAAGAAGGCCAGCGCAAAACCCACAGAGAATAGGGTTGTCTCATACCCCGAGCGGGTGGCCCTGGGCATACTGTCCAGCATCCCTTGTAAGATCATGTAACGGATGGGGGACCTATTTTCAGGGGATCTAGGTTCACTCCTTGCCCAACCTTTAAGTGCAGCCCTGATAACGAAGGCTTTGGTAGGGTCACTCTGTCCTCCCAACCTGGCATGATGACTGATGGCCGACAAGTGGCCCAAGATCCACGAGTGGGATTTCCCACCATCCTTGGCCCACAGTATGAATTTTTGTACTCTGAGCTCCAGGGAAGACCCTTCATCCTCCCATGCTCCCGTGATTGCACAACATTTTTCCATGCAAGTCCTGTATCGCTTCGCCGTCCTTGGTGCCAGAGACCGCTCCCCCAAACCCCTCATCCGTTGCTCCACTTCAGAAGAAGCCATAAGTGTTGTGGGAAAGGGGTCATTCCTTCTCTCGCTCTTGGCCACGCCTCCCAGAAACGGCGCCACTGAAAACGAGAGAGAGCGTCAGCAGCCACGTTCTGCACCCCTTGAATTTGCCGAGCCCTGCAGTCAACATTGTTCTTTAGGCATGCCCTCACCAGCTCTCTCAACAGGCACAGCACCAAGGGGCAGCTAGCTGATTGTGAGTTGATAGATTGGACAACCGCTAGGTTGTCGGACCAGAACAGGACCCTCTTCGCTGCCAGCACCCCCGGCCAAAGGTGGAAAGCAATTACTATGGGGAAGAGTTCCAACACAGTGATCTTGGACGTTATCTTTCTCTTGTGCCAAGCGTTCGGCCACCTCTCAGCACACCACTCCCTGTCCAGGATCACATCGAACCCCTCCCTTCCAGACGCGTCAGTGAACAACAGCAGCTCCGCGCTGTTGGCCCAGGGTGCGCGACTTGAGGTTGTCCGCCTCCCTGCAAGACATGGGAGCCACGTAAGGGATCATGAAACCTTCGGCGAACCCATCCAGCAATAGCACCCCGTCTACCTTGTTGGGGTACCGTCTGAGAAGCGGGAGGATGTTGCTCATGATCACTGGTGACGGCCCTTTGCATGTGGGGAGAGCTGTCGTGCTGGGTAATACCAGGGGATGACTACGTTTAAGAGAGATGGCAAGAGCGGTTGGGATGCTGCGCGGCGGGTCATGTGGGTGGAGGGTAAATGTTTCTGCTTCAGTCAGTACTACCTCAACTGGCCTGTTTACCAATGTCTGAGGGTTTCTTATACTGCTTGGACAAACAAGAAGTCGATGGGTGTCGGCCACCGCATTTGCTGCACACATGCTGGAACTTACACTTGATCCCCCATGAGCATGCCCCAGAGTTAAAGAGATTGCACGTCCCCGGTGACACCCTCTTAAACCCCCCTATGGACCCCCCCCTACGCGCCCCTTGAAAGGGCTGCTTGAAAGGCCTAGTGCTTGTCTGTGAGTACCCGTGAGCTGTGTGTGCCCCCCCTTGGGCCTTAGGCTGAGTAACTGCGCTCTGCGCCCCGCGAGATCCCATATGGTCCATCCACAACTGAACCTCTTTTTGGTCTCACTCCATCTCCGGGCATACTGCCATCTTCTTTCTAAATTCGCGGTCGTAATTCAGCCACCCTGACCCCCCCACTTCTGTGCCTCTGTATGTATCAATCTTTGATATAGTACATGCGCCTGCTCTTGCTCTGGGAATTTTTCCAGGATCACTGACTGGAAAATGGAGAAGGCAGATAGCCAACTGTCAATAGACTTCTCCGGCCACGCCTGGAACCTGATTTTCTTGTCCTCATCTTTCCCCCCAACCTTCTGGGCGTCTTGGCCATGTTGGCCAAGCAGGAGCAGGGAGAAAATGTCTAGGAATTCACGCCTCCATATGAATTCTTTAACAGCAAGTGGCACTTCCCAGGACAAAGAGCTATGGCCTGACAAGAGAGGCGTATGAGAGACCGGCTTGTGCCCTGTTAGCGTTGACGAAGACTGTACTGCCAGTGCATTAGCTGTTGCACCCGGCAGGGATGCCGTGGAAGGAGCGACTGAGGGAATGCTGTGTACTGTCTGGGTGTTGGTGGCCGCTGTCCCCGCTGCGGACGTCTCCCCCCCACAATATGTTGCCTCCCACTACCTCCCACTGCCGGTCCTACATTTGGGGCAGTCAGAGTCTGGTTGACTAGCCCAAGGACACCAACTGACCCAGCAGCTACCACCTCTTTGCTAGTACCTGTTCCTAACACAGGTGCACCCCGGGGGGGGACAACTCTTGTACATGAGTGCTTTTTCCTTGGAGAGCCCACACATTCGCTGCCGCTGCTAACCCTCCACCCAGATTGTTTGCGGTGGCGGCTCCAGCGGTTGAGCCCACCCCCGCGAGACCAGATCTGACCTCTTCCATGAAGCTCCTTAAAGTGTCAGTGAGCTTACCCAAATCCTCAGTAGTTGCGAAGTTCACTTGAGGTGTGCCACCGGCCGGGGGGTGGACTAGTCCTTGAGTCACGGCTGGGGGAACGGGGCAGCTGGGCAATTCGGGGAGTGGCCACTGCTCGGCTCTTCAGTGGCGGCACGTCCGCCGGGAAATCTTTAACTGTTGCCCTGCGAATCCGCTTGGACCGGGACGGGCCTGCTTCTTCGCTAGGCTCCTGCTCTGTGTGAGACCCCCAGAGATGACCCCAGAGTCTTCCAGGTTGCTCGATTCAATAGGTCAGCAGCCCAAGCCAATCCCTTGGTCTTGGCGAGTTCGATGATGGCTGCTAGCTGTGCGTCTTGGGGAGTGCCTTGCTGTGTTTCCTCTATTTGTGACGTCAGCGTGAAAAGCGAAGGGGATCCCTGGTTATCCATCACTCCTGATCGGGCCGACTCAATCTGTAAGAAACAACCACTGTAAGCTACAACCTAGGCCATCGAGAACAGGCACTCCTTATATCCTTTAGTTGTCCCTTCTGCAACGCTCTGACCTGCGCCTTTACTTACTATGCGTGAATCTGAGCTAACGTGCTTGAACGAAGTCGTTCGCAGGGTACTTCAATGAATTCTGTAGTGGAAATGAAGCAAAGGTTAGGTTAGCTTGCCCCCCACACCATGGTTTTGCACCCCGTCCCATCAAGCGCCCAAGTTCCTCATGTTGTCCCTTCTGCAACGCTCCACACTGCATCTGTACTTACTATACTGAATGTGGTCTATCGTGCTTAATGGAAGCCGCTCGGTGGGTACTCCGACGAAATCTGTGGCGGAGATGAAGAAGAGGTTAAGTTAGCGCTCACCCCACACCCTGGTCTTGCACCCCCTGCCTTCGCCCCCATCCCAGGGGGCGTGTAGGGAAGGCAGCTTCCCAGGACCACGAACGCTGCATGGTCTCACATACAATGGGCGAGGGAACTATTCACTTTCCCCGCCTGTTTGGCCCTGCTTATGCCGCGCATGCGTCACGGGGATATCCCCGTATCTGGGTACCTGTTGCTTGTTCACTGCTGGGAGGGGGTGGTAATTAGGCGAGCCGAGTCGGAAGTCTGGTCCTGACCTGCTATGGAGACAAACAAGAATGATGAACAGACCACAGACTGGTCAAACCCAGCCATCCCCAGGCAGGTACTGTGCCCGTGCGTTTAAATCCCTTGTCACAGTGCCCTGTCCGCTGCGATAATCTTATGCCACCTTCTGTTGCCTGGTGCAAATCAGCCCTTGTGCCCTTGCTTACCACACCAACCCTGATGCGAATGCGGACCGCGTGCCGCCTGTAGACTTGTCGGTGGGCGTTCACTCTTCGTAGAGACACTGGAAAATAAAGCATAAATAAGACAGACGCGGACCCCGTAGCCCTAATGCTACTGGTACCCAGGAAACAGGGGAGCCCTGAATCATGACCAATGTCAGTAATTCTGTAGAGAAAAGTGAGACCACCTGCCCCCATAAACGTCAAAAGGCAGGGAAAATGCACGAGAGCAAAACTGTACATAACAAAACAGATATACACATAGCAGAATAGCAGTTGGGGAAACTACGTGTCATAATCCAAACAGGCCATCTGAAGCGATCGCCTCATGAATACCCACGTACCCCTGTGCCGGTCCCTGCACGCCCGGAGTCCTCTGCGCTGCGCGAGGCACGTGGTTAAGGATGCACAGGTCCTACAGGTCCTCTCGCCTACCCGGTGGCCCAAATGCATATTATTTATTATATGCATATTTATTTATTTATTTATGTATTTATTTGTTTATTTTTATGGCGCAAAATCGACCCGAAGGTATTGGAGCGCATAGCAGAGGACCGTTATACATTGCACATTCAGGGACGGGAGAGTAAGTGATTTGCCCAGAATCAAATTATGTGGACGTGACCCCGAGGCTCGAACCCTGGTTTCCAGCACCAAAGTCGGTAATAACAAATGGCACGAAATCGGCCCGAAGGTAATGGAGCGCATAGCAGAGCACCGTCATACATTGCACATTCAGGGACGGGAGAGTAAGTGATTTGCCCAGAATCAAATTATGTGGACGCGACCCCGAGGCTCGAACCCTGGTTTCCAGCACCAAAGTCGGTAATAACAAATGGTGCGAAATCGACCCAAAGGTAATTGAGCGCATAGCAGAGCACAGTTAAACATTGCACATTTAGGGGCGGGAGAGTAAGTGATTTGCCCAGAATCAAATTATGTGGACACGACCCCGAGGCTCGAACCCTGGTTTCCAGCACCAAAGTCGGTAATAACAAATGGCGCGCAATCGATTCGAAGGTATTGGAGCGCATAGCAGAGCACCATTATACATAGCACATTCAGGCACAGGAGAATAAGTGATTTGCCCAGAATCAAATGATGTGGACGCGACCCCGAGGCGAATGCCGCGGTCGCTGCGCCAAGCCCTCCCAAAGAAACTACCCGTGCCGCTCCGTGCATGGGGGGGCAAGCGATGCCTCTGCGCATCTCGTGGGGCCCGACTCCCAGCAAGGTTAATAAGAGGAGGGACCCGGGAGGGCTCCGCCATCTTACCTGGCCCGGGGGTGACTTCGCCACTGGGGGGGGTGCACTGTAGAGCATCGCTGCTACACCTCACCCACCCAGGTGAGGCTCCGAGGAACTCTGCCTGCCCGCCATAGGGCACCGAGCCATGCGCCATCAGTAGCCCGACGATCGGGCCATCAGCCTGGTCCAGCTATGTTCCGCCCAGGATGGGAGGGGCAGTCGGGGCGGCGCTGCTACCGCTGGCCCCAGACTCGTCTCCCGGGGAGCAAGGCCCACACGCACCCTCGCTCGATACCATGTGGCATAGGCCGCTAGAGCCGACCAGGCCACGCCAAATACGGGAGGCCCAGGGGAGATGCCGAGCTCAGGAAGCGGGAAAACACCTCAATAGAGGCATCCGCCTCGTGGATGCTGCAGTATACGGTAGGTCCATGAGAAATGCCTAGTCCCGACAAGCGGGTACGCCCCGACACTAGCGGCCTCAGCCTCGTGGAAGCTGCCTAGGGGTCTACCACCCCTCTCACCATGCACCCCCACCCCGCAGCACCCAGCCCCACCACGCAGGACGAAGGCCCCGCGGGGGCAGGCAGGTACAAATTGGGACAGCGTCCCTCCAGGGAATGACCCGCGCGGGGAGGGACCCCCTTTCATGGATGGGGTGGGTTGGGTGAGAGGATACAGGGGCAGCGACTAACCTTTAAAATTCTCGGCAGCTCAAACACGACCAAAAGGCGAGACGGGCAGCAGTCAAACCGCTACGGGACCTTCTTCTGATATACACATGCATATACACATACTATATATATGTATACACACAAGGATACATTTAGGGGCTAAACCCGTCAAACTCCACTTTTTTTTTGCTTCATTGGAGAGAACCCCCAAAACTGCTTAAAATGATGAATATATATATGAATATATATACCTATATACCTTGATATCAATTGGTATTTTAGAAGGGACCAACTGACAGTACTAGCGTAGTCAGACTGTGTTTCGGCACTAGCATTTGAAAGCAGATGTCAGTAGTATGTTCATTTCTACTATACTATAAAGGGATAATTTTGACCATCAATCAATTACTATATGAGGAATTTGTTATTAACACATGCTTGTGTTCAATGTGAAGCTTTTGTATGATTGCCAAAATCGGCATTTACTGAATACATTTCAGCTATGTACATTCACGTATATTGCATATTTATTTGTTAACTCTTTTGTAATGTTTTAAGTCACATTGGCAGTTCAATCTTTTTAAACGTTTCTCCATTTTGTACATCATGAATTTCAATTGATTTTAATCATTGTTGCTTCAGATGTGTTGTGATGTTAACAGTCTGTCTTCTAGTTTCAGCAACATGACATTCTATTCTTTAGAGTCATTAGTGCGCACTTTTGTATTTATTGTTCCCTACCACATAGCGCATCATGTGATCAAGCTCGTGTGTGCTAGTGAAACGCATCATGGCGGGCACTATGCTTGATCATTTTTGGATATAATCGGAAAATAAACTAATTTTGCACTGCTCACCACAACATTTGTGTTGTTTGGATTTCCTTTGGAGGCTTGAAGAGGTCCGTGCCTGGTGGCTCTGATTTGACAGGGCAGGGCAGGAACGCTATATATATATCACTGAAAATAAAGGTTAAAGTAACGTTATAGTTAGGTACTCACTAACAACGTTAATGTGTAGAACTAAAAAAACACAGAAATCCACTACTTATAGTTATCAGCACTAACTATAACTTGATCACCCGCCATCCATTGCTTATGACTTCACATATGACATCACTCATGGCATGTTCTATGGCATCATTTATATCAATGATGACATCTCAACGGACATCATTGATGACATCCATGATGACATCACTGATGACCAGGGCCGGACTGGCCGTAGCGGGCACGGGCAATCCCCCGGTGCGCCGCACAGGTGGGGGCCGGTTTTGGGCCCCTGGGGGCCGTTTTTGTTACAGCCCTGTAACAAAATCGGACGAAAACCGGCCCTGGCACAGAGCTCGGCGGCACCCGAGGGGGCTGGCCGAGCACTTTGCCAGGGTTGGTTGTGGTTCCCAGTCTGGCCCTGCTGATGACATCATCCAATGAGCATTCAAGTTTGTTTTACAGTTTGCATAGTGGTGAGTAGCCACCATATTAATTCTACCAAATTGTGTACAACTTTGGTGCAGCCAATGGGTGGCAGTGTTCACAAAATGTTTGTGCTCCTACAGCACCATAGCTGTGTAGAGGTATTGTACACATTATAAATGTTTGCATTCAAGGGTAACTCTGTGCGCAAGTGACAGTGACAGTTTACTCGTACTCATTATGCTTCACACAACATTTTGGTTCTGCAGAAAAAGTTTCCAACAGGAGAAAAAGTCACCGTAGTAGATACTAACTTTTGCAAGCACCCATGAGTTGTTAGAGAGAACTGTGTCAGCATGATTATTTTACTCAACATGGAAGAGTGTGTGCAGTAGGTACTAACCTATGTATGTGTGCTTGTTTCACTTCAGAAGAAGCGCTATCTGTGAAGTTTTCACAACAGTATGAAGGGTGCAGGTAGTATGATCTTGAGCACTTGTAGTTCTTGGTTAGTTTTTTGCAAATAGTGTTTTTTATTTACATCTGTTTCATAGAATGTATACTGTTCTTAGTAGATTCGTTAGAACATTTTGTGGTATTTTTCTCATGAGATTTTCACTGTTTGCAAACAGTGTGGTATAGCATGAACACTCTCCATGGAGTAAACACTGTTTAAAGTACTCTACTAATATGAACTTTATTTCTTAATGTAGGTTTGGTGCGTGGTAGGGGTTTGATACACTATTTTGTCTTTCTCTGAACATCTGTATACAGATTAAATACATACTCATTGAGGGATTCCCACACATCTGTGGTTGATTGTTAATGTGAGGTATAATAAGTGTACAGCTATAGCAGTTTATATAAGAATATGAGGAAAAACAAAGTTTGGATGATGCCATCAGGATTATCATCAGTGATGTCATGAAATGATGCCATTTGAGATGTCATCAGTGATGTTATGAATAATATCATATGTGATGCCCTAAGCAGTGCATGGCAGGGGTGTAAGGTATAAGGGCTGATTACGATGGTGGTTGGACTTACTGTCGGACCACCATGGCCGATGTCTGATTGCAACCGCTGAGGTGAAGTTGCCCCTGCCGTATTACGATGCATGCAGGCTGAACCGATGACCGCTGCAGTCGGAGTGTTCTTGGAATGGGACGCATTGGTCGAAGAAGTCTTCGCATGGGCCGCAGTGTTTAGAAATGTTGGCAATAGGGACTCCAATGCCATCAGGGCTGTGGTACCACCTCCAAGCAGATTACGGCAGTTTCACTACGGCGCTAGACCACGTGCTACTACTACCGCGAATTCCATCACACACACTCCACACATGCTTATTGCTCTATTCTCATCATCATTCTGTTTGTAAAACCATTTTCCGTTTTCTTCACTGGCACTCACTTTATTTAATAAACATGTCACCTGCTAAAAATCCACAATTCTCTGACACCGAGTTGTCAGTTATGGTGAATGAAAGCATTAGAGTCACAATTGTTTCAAGCCAAAGTCGAAAAAACTCCTCTCAATAGGAAGAATGAAACATGGGACAGAATAGTCAAGAAAGTGAATGCTGTAGGTACCACCCTGCACACAAAGGAGGACATCAAGAGAGGTGGCATAACCTGAGGATGGGGTTGAATAATCTGGCCTCCAGGTACCACCTGACAGCCCAGAAGTCAAGCAGTGGTCCTCTCGGCCCACCATTAGAACTCACACCCTAAGAAGAGAAGGTGCAAGCCATCCTGCATTCTGAGGGCTTTACAGGAATGCCTGGGGGACTGGAGACTGGTAAGTAACACCTCACCAACTGTCATGACATATCAATGTTCAGTTTACACACATCACAACTCTTGCTATAATGTTGTACATCTACTTTTCCAATAAGCAGCAGCCAAAGTATCAGAGATGTGTGATTGTCACTTACAAACAGTAGCCATGCACATACGTTCTAATGTATCAATCTTCATTACATCCCACATGTGGGAATGCTGTCTGTAAGTGCATTACAATCAAATCATCATGCCAGGGCCCATAATATGTGTACATGTCTAATAGTTTGGGCCAGCACAACTGCATTTTGCAAACCGGTATGTAACACAAAGCAGTTTTGCCAGTATTGTTAAGTCGAAAAAAAAGTACTAGAACTACCATGAATCCTTTTTGCTCGAAAACTTAACAAGATGTCCTAGTGCCGTTTGTCCATACTCACTTGTTAGCTATGTCTCAACTGATGTTCACCTCACATGCAGGTAGCTGTTGGTCAATTGTATGATACGAGAGAATTAAATGATTACATCTACCATGAGGCCCTGTACTTCTAACTATGAATAAGAGGCACCAGTGCTGTTTGTCCATACTCACCTGTCAGCCACGTCTGAACTGATGTTCACCTCACATGCAGGTAGCCATTGGTCAAGTGGGGGGTACAAGACAATGAAATAACTACATCTACCATGAGGTCCTGTAATTCTAACTCTAATATAGCGCAAAGACACCTTAGGGTATTTGCGCGCTTTAAAAATCATATTAACATAAGGTAATATAACAAGAGGCGCCAGTGTTGTTTGTCCATACTCACTTGTCAGCCATGTCTCAACTGATCCCCAGGTCATATAGACTGAGCGCTCTACATAAAATGCTGTGCTCAGACACGTCTTCCTACTCAGCTGGACCTTCCCCTGGTCTTCATAACTGAAAAAAATGAGGCCATGAGTGACACCATATCAAGTGTATACGTGAAATATTAGTAATGCAAGAAGGTAATCCAGCTGATTTTAATTGGGTGGTGACCCTTTGACACTGTAAAACACACATGATCACCAATGCTAAACAAACGACCACTTTGTGTGTATGCCTGTATTGTACACAACTAGTACTTGGAATGTACTACTTGACCGCTGTGTTGTTCCATGGGCATCATTGAAGTGGACTCCCTCTCGCACAGTCGGATTCCTCAGTGGTGCCAACAAACATGGGTGGTTGGGATACGCTAAGTCTCCTAGATGTAAGACACACATATGTGCAAAAATGAGTCACACACTTTCAGTTAATACAACCTGATATCACACGAACACTTTTTGGACATATCATACTTACTAACAAGCCAGGTCCTCTCCGGTAGTAGTTGTGACATCAGCTGGGGTATGTTTCTGTTCCGTAGTATGAAGGAGTCATGGACCGATCCTGGGAATCTGGCACAGATGTGATGGAATGGAAGGTCTTCCTGTTCCTATAAACCTTTTATCTGGGTTGCGGTGGTACTGAGGCAACATGTGTGCCATCAATAGTTCCAACCACATGTGGGATGTGATCAAATCCATAAAATTCATCCTTTACATTGGTAAAAATCTTCCCATCTGGGAAACTGGATGTAGCTGTCTATATGTCTCATCGTAGTGTGCGACAGTTCATAGGTTGTGACATTACCCCAGATATAGCCACAGTGTTCTGAAACGAACCTGTGGCTAGGAAATGCAGTGTTGCCATGAGTCTCACCATTGGTGGCAGAGATGTGGGATAATTTATTTGAGGACGTAAATGGGGTCTTAACTGTTGTTTTAAATGTTGTTTTGTCTGCCTATTAAGACTAAACTTCTTGATGATGGCTCTTTCCTCTATTGTGGTTAGGAAATTTCCAATACACTGAAGGCTGTCTCCTACCTCTGCCAGGGTACCTATATGAGGAGTGTACACACATATGGATATTGGTCACAGTGTCCACACTGGCACATACCAAGACACAGCCAAAAGTAATGTGAATAAGCATTCCTGCATATGTTGGCAGTACACAGCAATTCACATTATAATTTTATGATATACAATAGCATACATAACAACTTTTTGGATGAGGAAAGTGGAAGAGATGCCTGACAATGATGATCTGGATGATACATTACCCCCATTGACCACTGCTGTAGGAGAGGCTATTTCAGGTGGGAGACAGACTAAATAATAACATTGACTTTCTAGATAAATACGGGAGTCACTTGAATGAGTCGGACCGATTGGCAGTACAGCAAGTTCCACATAACCTACTCAATCTGAACTCCACATGTGCCTGTAAAAACACTGAGTACATCATACAAACTTCAATTGTATGGTGGATACCATCATGTTGTGGAGGCTGCATTTCACACATAACTTCAGTCACCGCTGGTGTACAGTGCTCTACGGTAAACGTGTGTTTATGTACAGTAATGTACAACACTGACGTTTGAGTATTTATGGTGTCATACATCAGGTGAAATGTTCCAACATATTTGTATTGGTGGAGATGCACTTATAAGATAATTTTTCTATGTGGTTTTCAACACTGACTTGGCGGATGCCTAACCTCACTAATGGGACATGCTGCAACGCTGATTGCCGGCGGACGCCAAACGCACGGTAAGCGGCTTCATCCACGGCATTCACAGCCGGAGGCTAACGCTGGCTATTGTAATGGTTACAGTCCAATTGCTGTGTCTGTCTATACAGAAGACCGCATTTGCGGTGTATGTGTACGTTGCGGTTTGGAAATCAACTCACCACCAGACACTGCTGCTTGCACCACCTCTTCAATGTTAGGTGCTTTTCTACACCTCTGGGGGCAATCATGGCACAGGGCCCCTGCCTTCACTCCAGAGGAGCTGGAGACCCTGGTGAACAATGTCCTTCCCCTGCATCTCCAGCTCTACGGCTCACCATAGGGGCAGGTGAGCACTGCTAACGCAGTTTGTACTCTGCAAAAATGTATCCAATCCAATTGAGTCCCAGGCTGAATTCAGAGTTATGTATGTCAGATAGTGTGGCCCCTACATAGGACAATCATGTAATGGTTTATGGGCCACTGTACTCTGTGGAATTTACATCACCATAGTGATGTGTAATCAGTCCCATATCCTACACCGGTTGCATGCACATATCAATGCATGAATACATTTTATGTTGCCTACAATGTATTTGTTATTCAGTTCATGGCAGAAGTGGAAAGAAATATAAAGGCCATACGCCATAAGTTGTGTATATTTCCTGTAAGTAGCAGGTGAGGATGATATGAGATTTGTGCACAATCCCACATTTCACTCAGCACACCTCAGCCTCACAAAAGTGTCCTCTGGGAGATACTTACACCTCACAGACCCTTTCAGAGTGACCCACAACTTTCATGTCATGTGTAGAATGGCCACAAGATGTACTGTTAGGTATGGAAAGTTTGGGCATGTGATGGTCATGTGAGAACAGTATGCTCAGCCTGCAGAGAGGAAACCCTGACAATGAGTTGTGTCCAATATGGTCCATGGCCAGGTTGCAGCTGAATTAATGTGGCTATGGAACTAATGCACAGAGTACTCTCCCTGTAGAGCTGCAGATTCTCAGATGTGGTCTCAATAAGTGTAACAGGACCAAGTGCTCACCTAACTGCACCTAGTATATCCACATTTAGAATGAGGATTGATGAGACCCCCAGTCCAGAGACTACTGTCAATTCACCCTTATTGTAAATGTGTTTCATTGCCATAGGACAGGCCCCCTACTCCCACATGTCTGGGTAGTCACTGTAGCTCGCATTGTAAAGGAACATTGCTCATGTGAAACATGTACACTGCAGATATTTGGTTACATCTGCAGTGCAGTTCAGAAGTGCATCACCAGATGTGTATGAATGACCAATCAGGCAGTAAGTACAATGGTATGTTGATGTTGTCCCATATACACTGCCATGTATGGCATACAGTGTGTCCAGTGAAGCCAGGACTTCCCACACAAACACATTCAGACATAGCCTGAGGTCCAACTGAGTAGATTACATGTCAACTGATCCTCAGAATGGGAGCTCTCAGTGACACACATGCCAGCCCTATCATTGTGAGCCAAATATTGGAACGTAGTCCATGCAATGGTAGCAGTGATGTATGGGACAGTATGGATCAAGTTACTGTTCCTGACTGTTCTGGTGTCTGGCCAGTGAAACACTAGTACTGTCCCCTTCACAAGGACAAAATGGTGCGCTATGTTACATGGTAACTCATGTCAGAGCACATGTGGTGTGACTCAGGGCTACATGATTGAGGTCGGCTGGCCTAGTCAGTATAGGCATAATCACGATTGAGAGTAGTCCTCAGATGACTTCAACATTGTGTAGTAATGTTTTTGTAGTGCTCAGCATGTGCGAATTACGCATGTAGCTTGTGCACTATTGATCTATGATATGCTAGCTGCCTACAACCTCTGTTTCACCCTAGCAGATATCCTATATCTTGCATGTCTACTCAGTCTCTTCATCTGTTGCACCCATATAGGTCTGCGCCCATCAGAAGGTGTCCATGTGGAAAGCCATCGCCCGGAAGGTGCGGACCCTGGGAGTTGCTCGTCGGCACACTGTTCACTGCAGGAAAAGGTGGGAGGGCCTAAGACACTGGATGCAGAAGATCATGGCAGTCCAGCTGGGGCTGTCCTCCCAAGGCAGAAGGAACACATGCCATACCCTGACTCTCCTAATGGCCCACATACTGGTGGTGGCCTACCCAGAGCTTGATGGGCAATTGAGAGCCCAACAGCAGCTAAGAGGGAGTGAGTATTAGCCTGAGTGAAACATTCTGCATGACCATCTATCTTTTGTTACAGGCTGCTATTTCCCCATAAACCTTGAAGGTGACTCATGTTCCACACAATGGGAGAGATGTTGCATGTGTACGACTGTTAGTAGGTGCATGGTGATAACCATGGACTATTGTCCATGTGACTAGGAACTAAACAGGGTCCAGTCAAATGTTATTTTCCGAAGTTGAAGAGCCACATGGCTGCCTAATGTCACAGATAACCTACATTATCTTTTGACGTCATGTGTGACAGTGGTCCCAAACAGGCCACTTGTCATCCTCGTGTCTGGAGTGATGCTCCCTCACTACTGTGTCTCATGTGATGGTGGACCACTTGCTTTTACATGGTATATAATGCACTCAGGATGCAGACACTGAGCACTACTTCCCATTGGAAAGTGGGGAATGTACAGTATCATAAGGTGGCTAAAACCTCTGGTTCCATCTGTATTGATGCCTACATGCTAGCATGTGTAGCTTTACGTGTTGTACT
The DNA here is from genome assembly GCF_964204655.1 of Triturus cristatus. NCBI lineage: Eukaryota > Metazoa > Chordata > Amphibia > Caudata > Salamandridae > Triturus > Triturus cristatus. Next base: position 911,684,572 of record NC_140588.1, read on the forward strand.
GTTATATGTACACCTGTGCCATACATGATCTGAGGGTCTACAAGGTTTTCATTCTGATTCCATCACATTTGTATGTGTTGGCTAATTTGTAGATGACAATAGTATTCCGTGATGGGTATACAGAGTAGGTGTAACCACATACAGGGATGTGTAGAAATGGGTGAGAGAGTCACACATATCCCATGATATTGATGGATGTCATTAGCCAGGTCAAATTGTTGATACAATGACACACTTGATTAGAAGACTTTCAGTATTATCTGACGATGTGAGTTTGCATGCCTTTGGAAAGGGTGTATTCAGTTAGGTATGATGCACATGCGAATTTGAGGAGGATCATTCACTGTCTGGCGAAATGCATCAGGGAGTGATACCGCTGTAATGTTGGGGTCTTATGGATGAGTCAGCATTCAGTACTACATTGGTAATTCTGTTTTTGAGACAAGGAAGGTACAATGAATTCCCTTCCCTTTTGAACTCAAATAAAACTTCTTTATGGACTGGATATTTCCTAAGACTCATGTACTTTCAGTGTTCCAATGGCATTGACATTTGCAATGTGAAAAAGGTTTGCTCACATGAACAAATCTTGTCTGGGGATGTCCCTAGGCAGATTCATGTACAATGGTTTGTTGTGTTGAAATCTCACACCGCTTGGAGCCACATTGTCTCCATTGTACTCTTCTGTATTACACGTGACACCAAGCTAAGCTTCTCAGGTGCAGCTTTCAAATGTGTCATCTGGCAGTGGACAGATGGAAAAGTGTCACTTGGGAAGTGTGAACAGAATGGAATGGGCACTTCCATGTCACCTTATTCTTTGTGGTCGCATTTTGCTGCAAATTGGCGGTAGAAGGTGCCCAGTAGTTGTACATGTTGTAGGCTAGGTGCACTTGACAATTTGCTGATTGCATGGTCTTGTGTGGATAGGTGGTATGCATTCCATGTAGACATTCCATTTGATGACATCAGTTAACTTTGGTATGATGCAAGAGTCTAGGTTGACAAGGTGATGATATCTCCTGCTACACACATGAGCGTAGATTTGGGACAAGGTCACACATGCAGTTGGAGCAGACTGTGGTTATGACACCATTATGTGTGACTCTGCACAGGTCATGTAGCATACATGCATGTGCTCATGCCAGTACTTGAGCCAATGTAGTCATCCTTGTACGTGCTGTGATCTGTGCAATTGTGCAATGTGTTGTGTTAGGATCTGTTTGCCAAGTGTGTTCACGCAAATGCAATGAACTTATTTCTACTATTATTTCAGCATCAACCCAGGGGAGTGGAGGAGACCGGGCCGAAACTGTTGTGGAAGGAGCTGGCCAGAGCGGTCCTGTCTTGGCAGTGACACAGAGGGAACCAGGGGCCCAGAGGGTGAGGGGATTACCATGGAGGAGCCAGGTGACACATCATCATCATGAGTCGAGCTCCAGGCCACTCCCTGGTGGTGGTGGTGGAGCCCCCTGGACATGCGTCCACAGCATCCATGTCTGCCACCCCGTTACATCTCCACCTTCCCTGCTGCTCGCCACCCAGTGTGGGGGCCCGCTCCCCTAAAAAGGAAGCCGTCTCCTTTTCACCAGTCACCTCAACCCCTGCCCCTGTCTCCCCTGCTGCCTCAATGTGGAGGCAATTGACATCCTGAGACAGATCTCTGTGGGTCTGACTGCAGTGCTGAATGCCATCCAGGTGCAGAGCACCCAGCTAAAGCAGATTGTATTGTACCTGGAAGGCATTCATGCTGACATGTCTGCCCTACAGAGATCTTTTAAGGCTCTGGCTTCCACACTCACGGCCGCCTTCCACCAGTTCCACCTTTCCACCCCACCTCCTACCTCTTCCCCATCACAATCCCTATTACCATTCGTGTCCAAAGCACACGCACACATCAGCATGCATCCACCTCAACATTCACATCTAGCACATGCAGGGGCGGTGCCTTCATTGGGACATTGGAGCGTTGCCCCATTTATATATTGGCCCCCCCGCCCCCTCGAGCTAAGGTGAGCAACAAATGATTTATTGTAAACAATCAACATTGTGCCCATGGCACCCAGCCTTTGCCACAGGCCGGTTGCACAATAATACAGCACGTGAGGCAGGTCTAAGCAGCACAAGTCAGAGGGAGGTGGGACTTCAGTAACTTTTCAATTACAGCCACACACTTTTTAGCCAGCGCAGCCCCAAGTGCACATGTTGGGTTGGACAGCTGCCGCTTTCTGGCCAACCTGACATGCGCATTAGAGGCCTGCTTTTAGTCTCTGGCTAACCTGACATGCGCACTAGAGGCCTGCTTTTAATCTCCCCTCCTGCACATCAGTGAGCTGGGCGTGACTCAATCCAGGTGCCTCTGTAACAGCAGGAGCAGCGTCTGGATTGGCTTACAAGCGTGACATTTTGGTTACTAGGCAGGGCCTCTGGGTCTGTGTTGTGGGAGGAGACTGTTTCTCCTTCGGGGAACCCCGGTGCCAAACGAAAGGTGGGAGAACCGGCGCCAGCATGTAAACCCAAAGCTCCAGCTCCTGCCCAAAGCAAGAAAAATGGAAGGAATCCGAGACTGACCTTTGAGAGGTGGTGGTACATGAGACCAGCCTCTGAGTCACTGGGCAGAAGCAGCATAAGGGCCCTGTTGAAGAATGGGTAGCTGCAAAAACTAAAAGAAGAAGCAATTTGGGATTTGGACAGGACGTAGAACTGTAATCAGTAAGGTAAAATACAGAATCTTTCCTACTCGAAATATAGGATTTCTGGTAAACAAAATGATGCCACAAACCACATTCCCAGGTAAAAAGACTGCACCCCCTTACTGCGCGGTTTGTTTTGAAGAATTATGCAAGTTTCTGTAAGGAGCTCCACCCATTTCCAATATCATTTGCTTACCTAATTTATTGAAATCGCGCTGCTTCATACTTTTTTTTAAAGATCATTGTGCAGCTTCATTGAATTTGGGCCTACGGTTACACCGGAACCGACAGAATGACACCCGCATTCTGTGGCGACCAACACTGTCACTTCATACTGCAGACATTCAAAATATACATATTTAAAGAAGACATTTTTAGATTTTATTGCACATGCTAAAAATGATGCATCAAAAATGTACTTTGCGTATGAACAAGACTACTAAAGGTAAACAAAATTCAGGAGCCGTGTGCATGTGATACTGGCTACTGTTCAGACCTGCAAAGGAAATCTGGCTCAAAGAACTTGAGACGTGCATATTTGCTTTAAAGAATCAGTGCAAAATGACTACGAAAAGAATGAACGAGAAGCATTAGGTAAGGCCTTATTCTAGGATTCCCATTGCATTCAGGAAGAGAAAGCCGTGTTTGCATTGTGTGAAACCTTACACCAAGTACTCTCCCACACTCACAGTCACAGATTGGAGCGCAGTTGTTCTGGAACAGTTTTCCAGCGTTTCACTGAAGTTGTGAAAAAACATCACACAAACAACAAGGATAGCAGTTGTTTTCAGAGCGAAGTGGTAAAGGCAGTGTGTAGCTAATGGTGCATTTTGGAGCACACCGTTGCAAATATATTACTAAAGTATTATGGGGTCCAGTTTTCTGTGTGGACCCCAGGAAGATCACCGCAACCAGTCAGCACCAGCAGGGAAGCACTGAGGCAGTGCAGAGGGCACACCGAGTGCTGGGGACACAGCGCCCATACTGCAGAGAGAGAGCCCAGGCACCCCGCAGAAGCAGCCCAGCTAGGCTTGGATGTGGCTTACGGCAGGCCCGGTGAGTTACCACTCGGGAGGATTCCTCCAGCCCCGCTCTTGTGTCCAGCACTATAAACCTACCCTTCGCACTGCTAGCACGTTTTTAGATATCGCATAGAACAGCGCATGCGCTGCCTCTACGAGGCATTAAGTAATCTGTATTACTAGTGAAACTCCACCCATTGTGTGTCTCTTTGTTTTGTCGCTTGCCATTGATGGAAGCTGGCAATGCTGTTCTTATCTTGCTTATTGTTGGCTGGTGGTCTGACATGTCACTTCCGTTTCTGGAGGAAGCACCTTCGATCAACTACAGTCAACTTACACTGCTGGCTGTTGTCTTTTTATTTAAGGACTACTTTTTTTCTTTGCTGCTCGCATATCACATCTGGCAGCTTCCAGCCCTCACCCACGCTGTTTATTTAATATGCACGATGTAGTGTCCTGAGAGATGGGGCACTGGGACACTAGGACCTCGGAGGAGGGCAGAGGGCAGGACAGGTCACCGGACACCAGTTCCGGTCAGGGAAGCGTGGGGGCAGAGCACAGGAAGCAGGGGACGAGGCAGGACGTGCAGCATGCTGGCTGCAGATGATATAATAAAGAAGTGACAACTTACGTGGTGTGGTGGTGATTCTTGCTGCGGAAGCGACGCGACAACTGGCGACGAGGCGGGATTGAAATCCACGCGTCGCTGCGACTGTCGGAGCCCACCCGGTCGCGGAAGTAAAGTCGGAGCCAGGAGCCCACCCTGGTCCGAAGTGCCAGCAGAGAAAAGAACAACGTTGCGGGAGCCCACCCCGGCGCTGCTAACGCAAGTAAGAGCAGCGCAAAACTGAAATTGACGAGGCAGCAGAGAAAAGATTGAAATCCCTCCCGCGCGTGAGTTTCAACAAACTCTCGCGAGAGAAGGCGGTCATTTTAAAGTCAGGCAAATTGGGCCAATAAGCGTCCAAGATAGACGGCGGCCATTTTGAAAGGTCAGGCAAAGTCCCGGACAGCGCAAAATCGCGCGAGAGTGCGGCGGCCATCTTGAAATCAGGCAAATTGGGCCAATAGCAACACAGGAAGGCCGGGAGGCCATTTTAAGGTCAGGCAAAAAAGGAAAAAGAGACTAAAAAAGGTCTAAATTAAAGGAGAAAGAAAAGAAAAGGTGCCAAAGAAAGAAAATAGCACCAGAGGAACAAGAAAAAAGAAGAAAGGAAAGAAATAAATAAAATAAAATACAATAAAGGAAGGATATGGGTGACGAAGAGGCAAAGGGCACACAAGCTGTGTTCCGCAGGCCACTGCCATTTAACATATCGGAACCGCAAGCAGGCATCAGATGGGAGAGATGGGTACGACAATTTGAACGCTACATGCGCGCAACAGACGTCGTAGAGAGCAAACAACTAGATCTGCTGGTTAACCTTGTGGGAGAAGAGATAGAAGATTTAATGATGACACTCCCGAGTGAAAAAACGGCGGATTACAAAGACGCGAAAGCGTGTCTCACGGAGAAATTCGATCCCCAACGCAACATCGATTTTGAAAGGTACACGTTGCACACAGCATGCCAACAACCAGAAGATAGCATGGATGACTTCGCGACAAGATTGCGGAAGTTGGTGACATACTGCGAATTCGATAAATTTGACAATGAAGAAGCAATACGAACGCGTCTCATCGTAGGATGTCTGTCAGTAGAGTTCAGAGCACGCATTCTAAAAGAGCCAACAACACTTGAGAAAATACTGACGATGGCCCACACAGAAGCACGGGCCACAGAACATGCCAAACAAATACAAATAGGCAAAGAAAAAGGAACAGCGATGGCACATCGGATGACAGAAAACTTCAAAAGGAACGACAACAGGAAGCAACAACATCCCAGGAAACAAGCGGTCACATGCTACAGATGCGGCCTTGATTTCCAACACGTTGGCACCTGCCCAGCAATGGGCCAGAAATGCAGAAAATGCAACAGGGACAACCATTTCGCAAGCACCTGCATGAGCCGGCAATTCAGGAACGAGAGGGGATGAACAGCCAGACCAAGGACCACAGGCACAAGACATGCCCGACACATGGGGACAGCAGAGAGAGGCTCGTCCGAAGAGTCGGATGAACAGACGACGGCCGGGAGGGAAGCATGGCTATACCTCATGTCTGACACACCAAAAGAAGGAAGACAGCCGGAACACATCCAGCTGGTAGAGAAACAGCAAATAAAAAAGACGGCCACAGTAGACATTGACGTCGGACGCCACAGAACAAAATTTGTGTTAGACAGTGGCGCAACATGCAACATAATGTGCATGTCAGAGAACATGAAGATGAGAATAAAGCCAACATTATCGCCATCAAAAGTGGATGTGTTCACGTGGGGATCAAAGACACCAGTCGAAAACATGGGCAAGTTCACTGAAACTCCGACATATCAGGATATGACATGTCAAGAAGAGATACACGTGCTGAAAGGGGACATCCCAGCACCGTGCCTGCTGAGCAACGTCACTGCAAAAGTCATGGGGCTGATGGCTATGACATATCACATGACAGAAAAAGAGAACATACTACAAGAATATCAAGAAATACTGCAGGGACTGGGAAAGAGAAAAGACAAACAGATCACCCTACACATCAACGAAGCTGTGAGACCAGTGGCACAGCATTACAGGAGAGTGCCGGTTCATTTACAACCGCAAGTGGAAGAAGAAATAAATAACCTACTGCAGCAAGACATAATTGAGCCTGCAGACGGGCCGACACCATGGGTATCACCAATTGTAGCAGTCCCGAAGAAGAACACATCCAAAATACGGATCTGTGTAGACATGAAAATACCGAACACTGCAATATCGAGGGAACGTCATCCAGGACCTCATCTGAACGACATGATCAGCAGGCTGACAGGGGCGTGCCGATTCTCGAAGCTAGATTTGTGCAAAGGGTATCACCAACTAGAGCTGGACCCACAGTCAAGGTACATAACGACATTCTCCACACAACTAGGACTATTCAGATACAAAAGGCTCAGTTTTGGTATCTTGTCAGCAGCCGAAATATTTCAGGAGACAATAAGACAGGTGATACGACCAGTGCACAACAGTTTCAACTACAGTGACGACATCCTAGTGTTTGGGAAATCGGACGAAGAACACGATAGCGGCCTAAGGCAAGTGTGCAAACAACTAAAGCAGGCCGGACTAACACTGAATGGAGAAAAGTGCGAGCTAGGGAGAACAGAACTGATATTCTTCGGACACATATTCTCGAAAAAAGGGATGAGGCCTGATCCCAGCAAAGTGGAGACGCTGAAGAACACAAAGCCACCGTCAGATGTGGCAGAAATAAGATCATTCCTAGGCCTGGCAAGCTACTGTGCCAGATACATACAAGACTTTGCCACGGTGAGCACGCCGCTGAGAGAACTAACGTAACAAGGCCAGAAATTTGTCTGGTCTCAACAATGCAATGAATCGTTTGAAGAGATCAGGAAGGCCGTGATGACTGTGGAGCACCTCGCATACTTCGACCCTCTGCTATGCACCGAGCTGACGGTCGATGCCAGCCCAGTGGGGCTAGGGGCAATATTAGCACAACACTTGCCAGGAAAGGAGTCACCAAGGAAGGTTGTCTCATACACCAGCAAAAGCTTGACAGACATTGAGAAAGCGTACTCCCAGCCGGAGAAAGAAAGCTTGGCGGTGGTGTGGGCATGCGAGCATTACCACTTGTTTGTGTACGGGAAGCCGTTCACCATCATCACAGACCACCAAGCACTAGTAACAATCTACGGCAACCCAGCAGCAAAGATGCCGCCCCGCATCGAGCGCTGGGGCATCAGACTAATGGATTATGATTTCAAAATTGTCCACAAACCAGGGAAAGAACATAATCCATCAGACTACATGTCACGGCATCCACTACCGCATGCTGAACACAAGGCCTCAATGGCAGAAGAATACTTAAACTTCGTGTTAAAGCAAAGCACGCCTGCACCAGTAACTCTAACAGAAATAGAGAGAGAAACGGAAAAAGATGACACTCTCCGAGCGGCCAGAGAAACGATGAGACAGCAAAGGTGGAGACATGTAAACAACAACTGCACATGGAAGGGAGGAGTAAACAAGGAGGAGATGCTGGCTCTACAGAAAATAAGTGGGGAACTCTCAGAGACAAATGGTGGAATTGTAATGCGGGGCACCAGGATAGTCATTCCAAGCTCACTACGACGACAAGTGGTCAGCATTGCACACGAGTCACACAGGGGCATCGTGGCGACAAAGAAGCTGCTGAGAGAAAAAGTGTGGTTCCCTGGGTTAGACCGTCTAGTCGAAGATACGATTGCGGCCTGTCACCTCTGTCAAACGACAGGTCCACCTGCAAAACAAGAACCATTACACATGTCGGAACTGCTGAGGGCTGTATGGACAACAATGGCTGCCGATTTCTATGGACCTCTAGACGCGGGAACTTACCTACTGGTCATAATAGATGAATACTCCAGATTCCCCATTGTGAGATCAGTCTCCTCAACGTCAGCAGCCGCAACATTACCTGTTCTGGACGACATATTCGCAGCATGGGGCTCGCCAGAGACATTGAAAACGGATAATGGTCCTCCGTACTCAGGAGAGGAATTTCGAAGGTTCATGGCCTACCTCGGAATACCGCACAGAAAGATAACACCACTATGGCCGCAAGCAAATGGCATGGTCGAAAGGTTCATGGGAAATATCAAGAAGGCAGTTCAGAGGGCGAAGCTGTCACAGATCTCCCTGGGCCAAACACTATGCCAAATACTGAGAGACTACAGAAACACGCCTCATGGGTCTACAGGAAAATGCCCGGCGGAGCTTGTACTAGGGAGGACAAGCAGAACGAGGCTGCCGCAAGTAGAAGGACTGAGAGCGTGGCAGCAAAAGATGAGGTGGCTAAGAGAAAAATGAAAGAATATGCTGACGGAAGACGACATGCAATCAAATCACACTTCCACGAAGGAGATACTGTAGTAGTACGACAGAGACAACAACGGAAGTCGGACAGTCCGTTCGCCCAAGACCCGTTGACGATAACACAAGTGAAAGGAACAATGGTAACAGCAGAGTCATACAGCCGACGTATAACAAGGAACAGCTCACATTTCAAAGGCCTAAAAGAAGAAAAGGACGAAGAGCAAGTGACAGGCATCGAAGAGACAACAAAAAGGGAGTGCAACGAAGCAGGTGCAGCAGAAGCCACCAGGCCAAAGGAGGGCTAAGGACTTGTGACGAGGCCGAGAAGAGACATTGTGAGACCAAAGAGACTAATAGAAGAAATGTGAGATGCCGCTCTAGGCAGCATCTCACGAGTCACATCCATGGACACTTTCACATCTTGCAACAGACTCTACCAAAGAAACTGTCCCATTTCTGATTACTAACTAATGCTACTATCATAACGTCTTTGTGACAAAGGGGGGAGATGTAGTGTCCTGAGAGATGGGGCACTGGGACACTAGGACCTCGAAGGAGGGAAGAGGGCAGGACCGGTCACCGGACACCAGTTCCGGTCAGGGATGCATGGGGGCAGAGCACAGGAAGCAGGGGATGAGGCAGGACGTACAGCATGCTGGCTGCAGATGATATAATAAAGAAGTGACAACTTACGTGGTGTGGTGGTGATTCTTGCAGCGGAAGCGACGCGACAACTGGCGACGAGGCGGGATCGAAATCCATGCGTCGCGGCTCTGTCGGAGCCCACACGGTCGCGGAAGTAAAGTCGGAGCCAGGAGCCCACCCTGGTCCGAAGTGCCAGCAGAGAAAAGAACATCGTTGCGGGAGCCCACCCCGGCGCTGCTAACGCAAGTAAGAGAAGCGCGAAACTGAAATTGATGAGGCAGCAGAGAAAAGATTGAAATCCCTCCCGCGCGTGAGTTTCAACGAACTCTCGCGAGAGAAGGCGGTCATTTTAAAGTCAGGCAAATTGGGCCAATAAGCGTCCAAGATAGACGGCGGCCATTTTGAAAGGTCAGGCAAAGTCCCGGACAGCGCAAAATCGCGCGAGAGTGCGGCGGCCATCTTGGAGTCAGGCAAATTGGGCCAATAGCAACACAGGAAGGCCGGGAGGCCATTTTAAGGTCAGGCAAAAAAGGAAAAAGAGACTAAAAAAGGTCTAAATTAAAGGAGAAAGAAAAGAAAAGGTGCCAAAGAAAGAAAATAGCACCAGAGGAACAAGAAAAAAGAAGAAAGGAAAGAAATAAATAAAATAAAATACAATAAAGGAAGGATATGGGTGACGAAGAGGCAAAGGGCACACAAGCTGTGTTCCGCAGGCCACTGCCATTTAATATATCGGAACCGCAAGCAGGCATCAGATGGGAGAGATGGGTACGACAATTTGAACGCTACATGCGCGCAACAGACGTCGTAGAGAGCAAACAACTAGATCTGCTGGTTAACCTTGCGGGAGACGAGATAGAAGATTTAATGATGACACTCCGGAGTGAAACAACGGCGGATTACAAAGGCGCGAAAGCGTGTCTCACGGAGAAATTCGATCCCCAACGCAACATCGATTTTGAAAGGTACACGTTGCACACAGCATGCCAACAACCAGAAGAGAGCATGGATGACTTTGCGACAAGATTGCGGAAGTTGGTGACATACTGCGAATTCGATAAATTTGACAATGAAGAAGCAATACGAACGCGTCTCATCGTAGGATGTCTGTCAGTAGAGTTCAGAGCACGCATTCTAAAAGAGCCAACAACACTTGAGAAAATACTGACGATGGCCCGCACAGAAGCACGGGCCACAGAACATGCCAAACAAATACAAATAGGCAAAGAAAAAGGAACAGCGATGGCACATCGGATGACAGAAAACTTCAAAAGGAACGACAACAGGGAGCAACAACATCCCAGGAAACAAGCGGTCACATGCTACAGATGCGGCCTTGATTTCCAACACGTTGGCACCTGCCCAGCAATGGGCCAGAAATGCAGAAAATGCAACAGGGACAACCATTTCGCAAGCACCTGCATGAGCCGGCAATTCAGGAATGAGATGGGACGAACAGCCAGACCAAGGACCACAGGCACAAGACATGCCCGACATATGGGGACAGCAGAGAGAGGCTCGTCCGAAGAGTCGGATGAACAGACGACGGCCGGGAGGGAAGCACGGCTATACCTCATGTCTGACACACCAAAAGAAGGAAGACAGCCGGAACACATCCAGCTGGTAGAGAAACAGCAAATAAAAAAGACGGCCACAGTAGACATTGACGTCGGGCGCCACAGAACAAACTTTGTGTTAGACAGTGGCGCAACATGCAACATAATGTGCATGTCAGAGAACATGTAGATGAGAATAAAGCCAACATTATCGCCATCAAAAGTGGATGTGTTCACGTTGGGATCAAAGACACCAGTCGAAAACATAGGCAAGTTCACTGAGACTCTGACATATCAGGATATGACATGTCAAGAAGAGATACACGTGCTGAAAGGGGACATCCCAGCACCGTGCCTGCTGAGCAACGTCACGGCAAAAGTCATGGGGCTGATGGCTATGACATATCACATGACAGAAAAAGAGAACATACTGCAAGAATATCAAGAAATACTGCAGGGACTGGGAAAGCTAAAAGACAAACAGATCACCCTACACATCAACGAAGCTGTGAGACCAGTGGCACAGCATTACAGGAGAGTGCCGATTCATTTACAACCGCAAGTGGAAGAAGAAATAAATAACCTACTGCAGCAAGACATAATTGAGCCTGTAGACGGGCCGACACCATGGGTATCACCAATTGTAGCAGTCCCGAAGAAGAACACATCCAAAATACGGATCTGTGTAGACATGAAAATACCGAACACTGCAATATCGAGGGAACGTCATCCAGGACCTCATCTGAACGACATGATCAGCAGGCTGACAGGGGCGTGCCGATTCTCAAAGTTAGATTTGTGCAAAGGGTATCACCAACTAGAGCTGGACCCACAGTCAAGGTACATAACGACATTCTCCACACAACTAGGACTATTCAGATACAAAAGGCTCAGTTTTGGTATCTTGTCAGCAGCCGAAATATTTCAGGAGACAATAAGACAGGTGATACGACCAGTGCACAACAGTTTCAACTACAGTGACGACATCCTAGTGTTTGGGAAATCGGACGAAGAACACGATAGCGGCCTAAGGCAAGTGTTCAAACAACTAAAGCAGGCCGGACTAACACTGAATGGAGAAAAGTGCGAGCTAGGGAGAACAGAACTGATATTTTTCGGACACATATTCTCGAAAAAAGGGATGAGGCCTGATCCCAGCAAAGTGGAGACGCTGAAGAACACAAAGCCACCGTCAGATGTGGCAGAAATAAGATCATTCCTAGGCCTGGCAAGCTACTGTGCCAGATACATACAAGACTTTGCCACGGTGAGCATGCCGCTGAGAGAACTAACGAAACAAGGCCAGAAATTTGTCTGGTCTCAACAATGCAATGAATCGTTTGAAGAGATCAGGAAGGCCGTGATGACTGTGGAGCACCTCGCATACTTCGACCCTCTGCCATGCACCGAGCTGACGGTCGATGCCAGCCCAGTGGGGCTAGGGGCGATATTAGCACAACACTTGCCAGGAAAGGAGTCACCAAGGAAGGTTGTCTCATACGCCAGCAAAAGCTTGACAGACATTGAGAAAGCGTACTCCCAGCCGGAGAAAGAAAGCTTGGCGGTGGTGTGGGCATGCGAGCATTACCACATGTTTGTGTACGGGAAGCCGTTCACCATCATCACAGACCACCAAGCACTAGTAACAATCTACGGCAACCCAGCAGCAAAGATGCCGCCCCGCATCGAGCGCTGGGGCATCAGACTAATGGATTACGATTTCAAAATTGTCCACAAACCAGGGAAAGAACATAATCCATCAGACTACATGTCATGGCATCCACTACCGCATGCTGAACACAAGGCCTCAATGGCAGAAGAATACTTAAACTTCGTGTTAAAGCAAAGCACGCCTGCACCAGTAACTCTAACAGAAATAGAGAGAGAAACGGAAAAAGATGACACTCTCCGAGCGGCCAGAGAAACGATGAGACAGCAAAGGTGGAGACATGTAAACAACAACTGCACATGGAAGGGAGGAATAAACAAGGAGGAGATGCTGGCTCTACAGAAAATAAGTGGGGAACTCTCAGAGACAAATGGTGGAATTGTAATGCGGGGCACCAGGATAGTCATTCCAAGCTCACTACGACGACAAGTGGTCAGCATTGCACACGAGTCACACAGGGGCATCGTGGCGACAAAGAAGCTGCTGAGAGAAAAAGTGTGGTTCCCTGGGTTAGACCGTCTAGTCGAAGATACGATTGCGGCCTGTCACCTCTGTCAAACGACAGGTCCACCTGCAAAACAAGAACCATTACACATGTCGGAACTGCCGAGGGCTGTATGGACAACAATGGCTGCCGATTTCTATGGACCTCTAGACGTGGGAACTTACCTACTGGTCATAATAGATGAATACTCCAGATTCCCCATTGTGAGATCAGTCTCCTCAACGTCAGCAGCCGCAACATTACCTGTTCTGGACGACATATTCGCAGCATGGGGCTCGCCAGAGACATTGAAAACGGATAATGGTCCTCCGTACTCAGGAGAGGAATTTCGAAGGTTCATGGCCTACCTCGGAATACCGCACAGAAAGATAACACCACTATGGCCGCAACCAAATGGCATGGTCGAAAGGTTCATGGGAAATATCAAGAAGGCAGTTCAGAGGGCGAAGCTGTCACAGATCTCCCTGGGCCAAGCACTATGCCAAATACTGAGAGACTACAGAAACACGCCTCATGGGTCTACAGGAAAATGCCCGGCGGAGCTTGTACTAGGGAGGTCAAGCAGAACGAGGCTGCCGCAAGTAGAAGCACTGACCGCACCAGGGCACGAGAGCGTGGCAGCAAAAGATGAGGCGGCTAAGAGAAAAATGAAAGAATATGCTGACGGAAGACGACATGCCATCAAATCACACCTCCACGAAGGAGATACTGTAGTAGTACGACAGAGACAACAACGGAAGTCGGACAGTCCATTCGCCCAAGACCCGTTGACGATAACACAAGTGAAAGGAACAATGATAACAGCAGAGTCAGACAGCCGACGAATAACAAGAAACAGCTCACATTTCAAAGGCCTAAAAGAAGAAAAGGACGAAGAGCAAGTGACAGGCATTGAAGAGACAACAAAAAGGGAGTGCAATGAAGCAGGTGCAGCAGAAGCCACCAGGCCAAAGGAGGGCTAAGGACTTGTGACGAGGCCGAGAAGAGACATTGTGAGACCAAAGAGACTAATAGAAGAAATGTGAGATGCAGCTCTAGGCAGCATCTCACGAGTCACATCCATCGACACTTTCACATCTTGCAACAGACTCTACCAAAGAAACTGTCCCATTTCTGATTACTAGCTAATGCTACTGTCGTAACATCTTTGTGACAAAGGGGGGAGATGTAGTGTCCTGAGAGATGGGGCACTGGGACACTAGGACCTAGGAGGAGGGCAGAGGGCAGGACCGGTCACCGGACACCAGTTCTGGTCAGGGAAGCGTGGGGGCAAAGCACAGGAAGCAGGGGATGAGGCAGGACGTACAGCATGTTGGCTGCAGATGATATAATAAAGAAGTGACAACTTAGGTGGTGTGGTGGTGATTCTTGCAGCGGAAGCGACGCGACACACGAGATCTCAGATTATTTATTCATAATTAAATGATGTAGCCCACACCGAGGCTCGAACCCTGTTCTCCTTCTCCAAAGTCGGCAGCGTTGTAGGTTGAGCCACCTCCTCGCCTTGTTTGTTTTCCCTTGTTTAAAACTACCACCCCTCCCAAGCTGGAAAATACCAGCTGTTGAGTTCTGTTGGAGCTGCTGCGATACCTCGGGTCGCATGGTCAATGAAGTCTTGAGTTCACTCAAGCAGACCGCAGGCATGGGAGGCATGCGGGGAATAGCGTGGCAGTTGGCAGCTAACATCGACCGGGCACGGGCTTGCTGCTCTCCTTCCCTCTCACCTCTCAAATATTTTTTCTTTGCTTACTTTTCTGTACATGAATTACTTTTCTCAAAATGTGTTTAGACGCAGTTTGTTTAATTATTTTTACATTCTTGCCTCCGATGCCTTTTTATTACTAATTATCGAGCATCGGAGACGCTTCTGTTGCTGCGATGAAATGTTCTGAAAAGTGTGTTGCTGTGAGCAGGGAGCGGCCATGGCTGGCTGAAGAATGCCTCTGGTCTGTGAGAGGGCAACGGAGGGTGGAGGCATCTCTGAACTGCTCTGGGTGGGTCTCAGGTTGCAGTCATTGTAAAATGTCTGATGCTGAGGCATCAACCGGTTAATTAATGTCTTGGAGCCACCCTGCTTCCTTGGCGTGGCGTTCAGTTCCCTGCCGCTCCTGGGAATATAAACATCTCCGTAGCTCATCCTCGTGTGACAGCAAAACACTATCAATAACTAACCCCAGGCGTGTCAGTTTGAAGCTCAGTAAATAGTCTTTATTACGGTTATCTATCTATACGCCATGATTTCCACTGTGAAATCGTTGCTTTCCACTTTGCCTCTCTTTCTCTCTTTTTCACTGCCTCACTCCTTGCCGTACTCCCTGCCTCTTTATGGCCGTGGTGCAGCCAGCCAGAACAAAAACAAATATCAGAAGCATTTCCGAGTAGTGGACAGCAAATTTTCACACAACTTGACGTCCCACAAACGAAAACACGCCGGAGTTAGTGCCATGAAAAATCGAGTAGAATGTCCTTTTCTCAAAACCACCCATAAGAAGTCAATATGTAACTTTTACCTACTTCCATGTACTCTCATTCCTTAGATAACTTACTTCACCCTTTTGTAAGGCGCTCTGACACCTCAGGGTAAAGTTTGCGCTATTTAAAATGCATGGAGAAGTGTGGCTCACTGGTTAGAGGAGGCATACCCTGAAGCAGTGGTCAGACCCGGGACCAGGGTTCAATTCCCGACATGGCAGGGTCTGAGCCCAAGTGTCCACGGACTCGATAATTCTCACTTCGGTGCCTTCTTGAATCATGGGTTCACACTCTGCAACTCTGGGCAATAGCTTGCTTAATCTCCACTACAGCCCCCCCCCCCGTGGCGGGATGCCTGGGTTTCACCTTGGGGATGCCCAGTACAGGTTATCTCACAGGGAAGAGCCAGGACGGGTTCCCAATGCAAGCACTGAGATGCCCAAGGTAAATGTATTGCTCTTGCTTAATGTAGTTGAAGAAGTCCATGTTTTTGACTCGCCACATACTTCTTCCGTTCTTTGCTGTCTTGTTTCCTTCTTTGTGAGCGCCTCCACCGCCATCTGCTGCCTTTTCCCTCCTGCCCACACCCCTGCTTCCATTGGGTTCATCCACTCCAGTGCTTTAAATGGGCAGTGATTGTCCGGTATGGAGTACCAGCACTTTTGTATTTTTCAAGACAGACCTAATACTTTTATTTGAAGAGACAGACCTAATACTTTTATTTGTAGAGTACTGGCACTTCTCGAGAACAAAAAGAAACTCTGGTACGGGAGTACCCGCGCTTCTATTTTCCTATTTCAAGCACTGATCCCCTCCCTTTGTGTATTCTTGCAGTTTTGCTATTGCCCTAACGTGACCCGAGTGCTTTTTATGAGCATCAGTTACATCACACAAGGGCACAGTGATATTATCTTTATTATGTACTACTGGCTATATGTAACCGTGTTATCTGCCATGATGTCCATGGGTTATTTAATGCACTAGCTTGTTGTCTGTATAATTGCTTCCATTTTGTTTAGAGGTAACGCCAGGTGTTTTAACAATGTCCTTGATGTCTTTCAATACATGCAAGCATGTAAAGAGGGGGCCACTCGGCCCTCACGCCCACATGGCGGTGCGGCGCCCCCCCTCCCCGGCCTCTCGGTGTTGGGGGTGTGTCACGGGGCGATGACGCGCGCGGCGCACCCCCAACCCCGATAGGTTGATGCCTCCCCCGTGACCCGGAAGCAGCTTTTCAGCTTCCGGGGCAGGGGGGCGGGACGGCTGGGGGGCGGGCCCTCTGGGCCAACAGGCAATCCCCGATATAAGGTGCGGGGAGTGAGCGGGGCGCCCTCTTGCCCCTGGCTCGCTCCCCGCGTCTCACGTGTGCCCCACGCTTGGGGCGGTGATCTCGCCAGCGTGTGTCCCTGCCATCAGGTGTCTCCCCGTCTCGTGGGTGTGACCGGGAGAGCGTGCATCGATTGTGTCCTGGGGACGGGAGTGCTCTGAAGCCTACCGGTAAGGTAGCTGGTGCTGGTGGGGGGCGAAGCAGGATCCAGCAGGGCAGCCACTGGAGGGGAGACAAAAATAGAGAATGCTCGTTTTTTAAATTGTTTAAAGCCGGTTTTTACAGCTATTCTCTGAGAGTGGTGCTAATTGGGGACTGGATAAGGGTTTCTGGTCGCTCCAGGTCTAGTCCAGGCACGGGGATAGATTTCTCCTGATCATTGCCCAATTGATTTCCCCAGGGTGGGGGCGAAGCAGGAGTCAGCAGGGCAGCTACTGGAGGGGAGACCAAATAGAAAGGGCTTGTGTTAAACAGTTTAAAACCGTTTTTTTTTTTTTTTAAGTAATTTAATGAGATTGGTGTAAATTGTGGGTCTGGATAAGGGTTTTTGTTTTGGTTGCAGCAAGTGTATCCTAGGCACTGGGATTGATTTCACAAAGTGTTGTCCAGGCTATTAACATTTGTTTTCTCATAGGAAGCTTGACGCTGGTGTTTCTTTCCGGTGGCAGACAACAGAGCACGGGCGCAGAGCACAGCAACGGGCCGAGGACACAAGGGTTATCGGTGGTAAGGGGAGTGAGGCGGGCCTGCATTTCATTGCTTCTGGGGGGCCGCGGGGCTTGAGACCTTCCTACAAGGGGTTGGCGCTCTCCCACATGCTAAGACTAGCTTGGTGTGTTTTGCGGTCACAGTTGCATGGTGCTTACGGCCATCTTCACATCCTCCATCTAAGAAAGGTACAATCGCCGGTGTTTTGTTAGGATTAATTTGCATTACGATTGTGGGAATATGCCGGGGGCACAAGTTAATAGGAGTTCCCGCATGGAGCAAATGATGCAGGCTATGATGCGCAGGATGACGGCAATGGATAGGCGCTTGGGTAAGGTGGATGAGTTGGGTAGGAATGTGGCAAAGATTAATGAGAGGCTGGACGGGCCTCCGTGTCCACAGGGCAGGCCAAAAAGGATAGTCAACCCACCACGGCCTAGAGGTGATTTTGTCACCCCTCCTAAGAGGGGCAAGTCAAAGAAAAATGCACGCACAACGCCCAAGAATACAACGGAGGGGGAGGGTTTGCCAGGGGGAGTGCCCAAGGATGCTCCCGTTATGCCCCCTTTGGCACCGGCGGGGCCAGCTCCTCTTATACCAGCATTGCCGGTCGCCCCGGTCAAGGTCATTCCCCCTGCCACCCCTGTGAGCATTGCCCCCGTCGGGGTCCCAACCCCCCAGAATAATGTTGTCCCGGTGGAATTGGCATCCCAGATAGCCGCTGTTTTGCCCTGGTTACAGTTGGGGGGGGTATTGCCATCCTCTCAGGATCATTCAGCAGAAGCATTGAAACTGGTTGAGATGATTAAGTTGGCCAGGGCGGGGGAAGGGGCACCATTGGCACCAATTACTCCCCCAACACGTTCCGCCAGCGGGCAGACGGCAAGGAAGGATGGGGCGACGTCGCAAGGCATTGACAGTGGTAAGGAGGTGGCTTTGCCTTTACTTAAAGATGGTGCTATGCCCTCAAGGAAGGAGAATTTGGGGCAGCATGTGTCTCAGGCTGTGAAAGAAATGATCTGGGTGGGCAAATATGTCAACATTTTCTCCTTGCTGATCGATAATAGGGAACTTGAATACGCCAAATCACAAAAGGAATGGATGTTGCCCAGTGAATGGAGAACAGAGTTGGTTAAGTTCAGAGTAGAGGAGACATTTGTTAATTGGATGAGGGCCTTTTCCGTGTTTAGTGCCATTACAGCTGAAAGGTCGCCCAATCTACAAGCTGAAATGGCCTGCTATCAGAGCAGGATTGCCATGTGGAGCGAGACACAGGTGGGGAATGGGTGGAAGGTGTATGACATTTCATTCAGGAAAGCTAAGGAATTCAATCCTTCTCTGGCATGGGATATGGTGGATTCCTTGTCGTGGTACAACCAGATATCTGGGGGGGCAGCAGCGATGGGGGCAACCGGTTCACAAAAAATATACCCGGCAAAGCCCCAACAGCCCTTTCGGCATGCGCAAGGTAGTGAGGTACCAGGAAAGGGCAAGGGTTGGGGGGAGAAAAAGGGCGTTTGTTGGGATTTCAACAAACGGTCCTGCACCAGGGCAGCGGGCACATGTAAGTTCAAACATGCCTGTTCCTTGTGTGGGCACCCCTCACACCCCGAGACCTCCTGCAGATTTAAGGGTGGCAACCAGGGCGCCAGGGGGAGAAGGAAACCTGAATAGACTTGAGGAGGGTTTAATAGCACACACTCCAATTGATGTCATGGCAATGATTCCCTGGCTGAACAGATACCCAGATCACGCAGCGGCTAAATTACTTCAGGAGGGATTTTCTTGGGGTTTCAGGATACCTGCAGGAGGGTACACAGGTAAGACTGAGTGCAGGAATCAACTGTCTGTAAAGCATAACCCAGGGGTGGTGGCGGCGAAAATTGGAAAAGAATTACGCCTGGGTAGGTTAGCAGGACCTTTTGACGAGGTGCCAGTGCCCAACTTTGTATGTTCCCCACTTGGTGTGATCCCTAAAAAAGAGAAAGGCGAATATAGACTCATTCATAATCTCTCAGCCCCAAGGGGGGCATCATTGAACGATGCTATAGATGAGAATGTCTGCAGTGTAAAATATGCCTCTTTTGACCAAGCGGTGGTGTTGCTTAGGGGCCTGGGTCCAGGGGCATTGATGGCCAAGTCTGACATAGAGTCTGCATTTCGTCTACTCCCCGTGCATCAGGGGGATCACCACCTTTTGGGGTTCAAGTTTGAGGGGAAGTATTACATGGACAAATGCATGCCCATGGGTTGTTCGATCTCGTGTGCCTATTTCGAGACGTTCAGCTCCTTCTTGGAATGGGTGATGAGGCAGGCAACCGGGCATCAGCAGGTCATGCATTACCTGGATGACTTTCTCTTCCTGGGCGCGGCTGGGTCCCAGAAGTGTGCACTGGCATTGCAGGAATTTTGCCCGCTCATGCGGGCTTTTGGGGTCCCGCTGGTGCCGGGGAAGACAGTGGGGCCAGCTACTTGCTTAGAATTTCTGGGCATTGAAATAGACTCGGTTGAGGGTTGTTTCAGGCTCCCAAAGGAGAAGGTGTCTAAATTCAAGGCGGCACTACGCGCGTGTCTGGCCAAAGAGAAGGTCTCGTTACAACAGCTTCAGGAAACAGTGGGCCAGTTGAATTTCGCGTTGAGGGTGATACCAATGGCTCGCCCCTTTTCTCGCTCCATTGCGCAGGCTATGAAGGGCCTGCGAGAAAAACACCACCGCACTAGACTGTCGCTCGAGGTACGCCAGGACATGCAGATATGGATGGCATTCCTGGAGGACTTCAACGGCAGGGTTGTGTGGTCCGGCCCCCCCACTACTTCAGCAGAGTTAGGTTTATGGACTGACGCTGCTGGGAGTGTTGGGTTTGGTGCCATCCTGGGAAACAAGTGGGTCGCCCACAGGTGGCCAGACGCGTGGGTGTGCAGTGGATTGACAACCAACATTGGTTTTCTGGAGTTGTTCCCCATTTGGGTTGCATTAATGGTCTGGCCAGAACTTCTGCG
The DNA here is from genome assembly GCF_964204655.1 of Triturus cristatus. Lineage (NCBI taxonomy): Eukaryota > Metazoa > Chordata > Amphibia > Caudata > Salamandridae > Triturus > Triturus cristatus. The sequence continues at coordinate 911,705,124 of NC_140588.1, forward strand.
TGACAAATCAGTGATATTCTGGTCAGACAACATGACGGTGGTGGAGTGCATCAATCACCAAGCGGCACGCTGTAGGTTCATACTCCGCCTCTTGAAGGAGATTGTGTTGAAATGCTTGCAATTGAATGTTATATTCAGGGCAAAACATGTACCAGGTGTCCTTAATAATGCAGCTGATGCACTCTCTCGCCAAAAAATGCAGGTATTCAGGGAACATCTTCCTTCAGCAGAGCCTACACCGACACACTTCCCGTCAACGCTCTGGCAGATTGGTGCCCCAAATTACAGGACCTCGTGGCGGCTAGCTTAGCCCCCAAGACAAGGACAGCGTATAAAGGGGCGTTTGGTTCTTATTGCGCTTTCTTGGGGCATGACTGGGAATCCAAATGGGCTCTAGAGATTAGCTTTGCAGATTATCTGGGTAGATTGCATCAGGAGGGTCGCTCAGTGGCCACAGCTAACAGGCATAGGGCAGCTGTCTCCTTCTACGCACAAGCGAAGGGAGTGATAGATCCGACTAACAGCTTTGCGGTGCGGAAGGGTCTGAGGGGTTGGCGGCGCTTGCAGGGCAGCACGGCTGACACTAGGAAACCAATAGGCTTGGGGAGGCTGATGGCATTACTGCCTGCATTGCATGACGTCTGTAGCTCAGGATGGGAGATACTATTGTTTAAGGCAGCTTTCACATTAGCATTTTATGGAGCATTGAGGCTGAGCGAGTTGGTGGCAGCCTCTAAGGCAGATAGGCAGGGGGGTATCCAATTCCTGAACACAACAATACAGGGAGACACTTTGTGGGTGACGATTCTGAGATCAAAAACTGATCAGGAGGCGCGGGGGGAGACTGTGGATCTGCACAGGGCGAGGGCCAATCCTTGCTGCCCGGTACACCATGTGGAGACTTTCATCAGGCAGAGAGGTGGATTGTGGGGTGGGTCGCTCTTAGTACACGCGGACTGCACCCCTTTAACCAAATATCAGTTCAGAAGTGTCATGGAGTTGACTATTTCCAGGGTGGGCCTTGACCCGAAAGAATTTGGCACGCACTCATTCAGGATTGGCGCAGCCACTGAGGCAATCACAAGGGGTCTGCACGTGAACAGTGTTAAAAGGATTGGGAGATGGTCACCCAATTCCAATTGCTACAAACGTTATGTGCGGGTACACATGTTGTGAAAGTACCTAGATTTTTCTGACGTTGGGCTGTTTTTTCTGGTTTTGCAGTTTCTCCACTCTGTGACGCAGGCGGAGATCTCGTCTCGGGCCATCAAGATTTGTCGGCACCTCATCACAGCGTGACCAGGCAGGACCACAGGATGCGGTCAGGCAGAGTTTGGATTGTTGGTCATTCTTATGTTAATCGTGCTCAACATGTCTTTTTTACAGGCACGGGTAGAGGGGAGCTAGAGCGCATTGGTTTGTCCATCTCTTTCTTTGGGAGGGGGGGTCTCTGTCTCAGTCAGTTTCGGGGATTCTTTGCAGAGTTGGTCACCCAACATACAGCCCCACCGGCGGTGGTGATTCTTCATCTGGGGGGGAATGACCTTGCTAGACTGGGTAGGAGGGTCCTCCTGGAAGAGATCATTTCAGCAGCGGGTTGGGTAAGGAGGGTGTGCCCTGACTGCACTGTAGTCTGGTCCCAGCTGATACCGCGGCTGCAGTGGCGTGGGGGTGATTCTGTCAGGGCATTGAATCACTCGGTAAAGAGGATCAATACCAAGTTAGAAAAACTTTTCCGAACCACGCACTTACAGACCATCCCACATGGAACTATTTGGGGGGAGGATTTGTACTTACAGGATGGGGTCCATTTGACGGAGGCAGGGAATCGAATATGGTGTGATAATATCCTAGCTTGGTTGAAGGGCTCTCTGAGGTAGGGATGACCTTTAGGCAGGAGTTGTGGGGGGGGCCAGATCGTCGGGAAACAATGCTGGCCTGTGGCGGTAAGGTCATGATCGGTGAGCAGCAATTTAAGGTCCTAACGGGGGCGTCACCATCCACGGAGGGGGCGGCCCAGGGGGAGGGGCCACTGGTCCCTCCTAGAACTTCAGGGGCAGGAATATCCGCTAGCTGCTAAGAATGCGGGGGAGGGAGTCACGCTTTCCTTAGGCTGGTAGCCACCCCGCACATACACCATGAAGTCAGCGTATGACGCAGAGTGTAAGGGCCCTCCTTGTTGGTTAAATAGAGTTCACGATGCCGACGGGGTAGGCGGTCCCCTGTCGCGCATGCGCACCTGTGAGTAAGGGCGTGGTTAGTAGGACTTGACACCGGTTAGCGACCTTGCCGTCCGGCCAGAAATGTTAGAATGCAAAATTCAGGCAGGATGTTAGATTCGGATAGGAAACACGCTGTATTAGACGTTTGTTAAGGTTAGCCTTTGATATTTGTCTACAATACTGTAAATCTAATGTCATGAATTTTGCTTATTCTTACATAATTGATGTAATGTTGATATTCATCCTTTTATTGTTTTGTATAATAAATACCGAGTGATTCAATGCCCTGACAGAATCACCCCCACGCCACTGCAGCCGCGGTATCATCTGGGACTAGACTACATTGCAGTCAGGGCACACCCTCCTTACCCAACCCGCTGCTGAAATGATCTCTTCCAGGAGGACCCTCCTACCCAGTCTAGCAAGGTCATTCCCCCCCAGATGAAGAATCACCACCACCGGTGGGGCTGTATGTTGGGCGACCAACTCTGCAAAGAATCCCCGAAACTGACTGAGACAGAGACCCCCCCTCCCAAAGAAAGAGATGGACAAACCAATGCGCTCTAGCTCCCCTCTACCCGTGCCTGTAAAAAAGACATGTTGAGCACGATTAACATAAGAATGACCAACAATCCAAACTCTGCCTGACCGCATCCTGTGGTCCTGCCTGGTCACGCTGTGATGAGGTGCCGACAAATCTTGATGGCCCGAGACGAGATCTCCGCCTGCGTCACAGAGTGGAGAAACTGCAAAACCAGAAAAAACAGCCCAACGTCAGAAAAATCTAGGTACTTTCACAACATGTGTACCCGCACATAACGTTTGTAGCAATTGGAATTGGGTGACCATCTCCCAATCCTTTTAACACTGTTCACGTGCAGACCCCTTGTGATTGCCTCAGTGGCTGCGCCAATCCTGAATGAGTGCGTGCCAAATTCTTTCGGGTCAAGGCCCACCCTGGAAATAGTCAACTCCATGACACTTCTGAACTGATATTTGGTTAAAGGGGTGCCGTCCGCGTGTACTAAGAGCGACCCACCCCACAATCCACCTCTCTGCCTGATGAAAGTCTCCACATGGTGTACCGGGCAGCAAGGATTGGCCCTCGCCCTGTGCAGTTCCACAGTCTCCCCCCAGCGCCTCCTGATCAGTTTTTGATCTCAGAATCGTCACCCACAAAGTGTCTCCCTGTATTGTTGTGTTCAGGAATTGGATACCCCCCTGCCTATCTGCCTTAGAGGCTGCCACCAACTCGCTCAGCCTCAATGCTCCATAAAATGCTAATGTGAAAGCTGCCTTAAACAATAGTATCTCCCATCCTGAGCTACAGACGTCATGCAATGCAGGCAGTAATGCCGTCAGCCTCCCCAAGCCTATTGGTTTCCTAGTGTCAGCCGTGCTGCCCTGCAAGCGCCGCCAACCCCTCAGACCCTTCCGCACCGCAAAGCTGTTAGTCGGATCTATCACTCCCTTCGCTTGTGTATAATAAATACGGCCGGGGGGTCCCTGACCCCCCGCCTTCCAAAGATAATTTGCTTATGTCAATACTTCAAGGTGGTGTGGAAAGCTGGGAGGGGTGGGTAGCCAGTCACGGACCATGTGAAAACGTGCGGTAATCGAGACAGCACACATTCCCTTTTGCACAGAACCACAAATAGCCACGAAGAGGCTCTAGGAGAGGTTTGACAAAAGTATAACAAGCTGCTTTTCTTTGTAATTTTCAGAAGAAAGGGAGACGTGGTGGCCTTTCCAGTACAGTTTATATAGCAGGGGCAGGTAGATGACATCGTCATCAAGTTCATCTTAGAGCAGGACTCAGCAAGGTTTGATATCTGTGTAGTGGAGTGGAACAGTATTCCTATGGCACTTCCAGGTTTACAGATGAGACCAGTGAGCTGTTAAGAACCTATTAATCCCTGATGTTCAAAGTGGCTGTATGTGCTGTATTAGGGTGGTAAAAGCAACATTCAGACATATCACTCAGAGCAGTAATTTCTCTAGTGACCTGAAAGTCTATGTGCTCCGAAAATGCTAGTTGGCCAGAAGTGCTAAAATAAAGTCAAGCACCAAACCTGGCAGGGGTCAGCCCAAAGCAGACTAGATTTACATTTTAGAAGGCCAATATTGATGTAGAGACATCAAAACTCATCAGTGCTCCAGTCACCACCGTCATTTGTCACAATCACTAAAAGTGGTTCCAGTTACAGACTCTACCAGTGCCACTATCAGTACCAAAGTACCCACTGAACTTCAGTACCACTACCACCAGTTGCAACCACTACCAGAACCCTCCCTCGCCATCATTACCAGCTAGAATCCCCAACCACTGTGAGTAACAGTGACTCCAAGCCATCATTGCTATAAATCCCCCATTTATCATCTGTACCACTGTCCCGAGTCCTGTTATAATCAGTATCTGTGGCCCAAGGTACCATCCACACCACAGTCCGAAGTCACTGACAGTCCGATGTGCCAGTCACCAGGGCTACACCCACTAAGACTGCCAGTACCACTGTCACCATCACTATCAGTACTAGCGGACGCAGTGCCCTCAGTGCAAGTGACATAGTCACCAGCATTGGCAGTACCTCCAGCAACCTGCGGTACCAGAGTCCTCATAAATAATCAATACCGATGTCATTATAATATGAGTACCAACACATCATCAGTACTAATGTCCCCAGTCACAATCAGTGCCACTGCCACTAGACTTCATCAGTACCACAGTCCACATCTGTGCCACTATCCCCAGTCACCATTAATGCCAGTGTCCCCAGCCACAATGACCAGTGTCGCTACCATTACCTACAGTCTGCCTTAGTCTCCACTAGTACCTCTGTCACCATAATCACAATGGTCCTCAGACACCATCGCAACTGGTGTCACTATCAGTACCCCTACTCACCATCACTATCAGGGACACCAGTAACATTAGTGATAGTTCTCCAACAATATCACCAGTAACCCCGGTCACTGTCAGTGCCCCGTCACTATCATCAGTGCCTCTAGTTACCTCACTGCCACTGTCCCTAATCATTCACAGCAACAATGCCTACAGTCATTCGCAGTACCCCTCCTCCCAGTCACCATTGTGGTCAGTGCATCTAATCACATTCTATACCACTACCCCCATAATCCTCATAAGTGCCCCCAGTTACAACAACACAACTATTCCATGGTGTCTATCCCTACTAGGTCCACACCCAACTTGAGTACCACTTTCCCATAAGTTCCATTGCCTCCAGTCACCATCATTTCCGGTGCCCCCAGTCACCTTCACTCTCTGTGCCTCCCAGTCAGTCACTGTCAGCAGCACTGCCTCCAGTCACAATCAATTCCAGGGACCACATTCACCATCAACTGCACTGCCTCCAGTCCCCATCAGATTTGATGACCCAGTAACCATCACTTTGTGCCTCCCAGTCACCATCAGCTGTCCTGCCTCAAGTCACCATCACTCTGCACCTTCCATTCACCATCAGTTCTAGTGCTTTCAGTCACTATTGCTACCAGTACCCCTAGTCACCATCAGTGCCGGTGCCCAACAGTCACCATTAGTAGCCCTACATCCAGTTACCATTAGCACCAGAGCCCTCAGCTACTTTAAGTACCCAGACCCATCACGCTCACCATCGGTAGTAGAGCTCCGCATAACTACCAATAGCAGTATGGCCAGCCCAAATTAGTGCCAGTGCTGATATTTTAATGATACATACTTTCAAGTTGCTACTAATTTCAAAATATACTTTGAGATCTGTTCCCTTGTAAGAGGCCAAAATGCATGAGAGATATTCAAAGTATGAATCAAAATGTACACACTCTGCAAGTGACACTGCAGGAAACGATTCACAAGAAGATATCCCTCCAAACCAACACTGTTATATACCATTTGTACCATTTGTGCCAGAGGAAAAGCATAGTGTTTTTTAATACTAACATTTTTGCAAGCTATTATCTTTCCTATCATTTTATAGTCTAATGAACATTTTTCAAGATTGAACTAGCACGCAAATATATGATAGGCTAACGAAAACAATCGGTTTTGCGAAATCAAACGCTCTAATTTCCTTAATTTTTTTAGGAAAACTTGTGACTAACCTAGCTAGCTTGTAGCCCTAATGAATGCAATGGGGGGTGTGCAGATGGACAGCGTAACATGCAGCAAAGAAAAAGGAAATGTGGCAATGCTTGCAGAATAAAAGCCATTCTACACATAGCTACACATACGGGCAGAGGCAAACTTGCAAAAATACAAACATAAACTCGGGAGACCTGAACCTTGCCCCTCATCCTTCCCTTCCTCCTGCTAGCAAAAAACAAACATTCGCAATGCACTAGGTCTCGCATTTCTGTAAGTTTGAGCTATTGGCGTTGCACATAATAGTGCAATGCCAATAGCTCAAATTTTCAGTAATGCGAGACCTATTGCATTACAAATGCTTGTTTCCTATGCTGTAGGAAAAAACAAGCTGAAATCCATCAACTCTGCCAATCACTCAGGCAATCACAGAACTTCCCACAGGCGCACTATGAGGTCGGGGAAAAAAAGGAAACTAACCATTACAGCGATGACCAGAAGGAAAAGAAACAGGAAGTGCAACGTGCCAAGCAAAACAAACAAAGAACAAGAGTAGATAGGAGACTGCAACACATTAGAACACCAAGTGTTGGTAGAGATAGACTCCGCCACCACGAGCAGGACAGCAACTAAGGGCTACCAACCAAAGATCTACACAAAATTTTTATTTCTGAAGGATGCAAGGTCAGTCTTGAGCTCTTCCATCAGAGAACTTAGGGGACTCCCCTCTGCCCTAGACCCCTGAGTTGGTAGTCCAAATAGAAGGGGCGGCTGTAACTGCACCATCCGCATGCAAGGGAGCCTCTGACAGTGAAAAAATGGGCAATGAGATGCAAGACGCAAGGAATAATTACACAGAGGCAGGACAAGGAAGCGGTACAGGAGGTAAGGACCAGGCAGAGGGCATCATAAACATACTCACGCCAGCAGGAAATGCGGCCATAAGTTTGCCCGTAGAAGATCAGGGCACTAAAGGTATAACCCCACGCACCAAGTAGGATGTTCCGCTTGACCCAAAGATCACAATCCTGCCCAACCGGTCGTTAAAATAAGACCTGCCTCTGGCAACTAATTCCCCCAGTTCCGCCACTCTACAAACACAGTCGACAACAGCAGTCGTAATAGGATTTGAATCCGGCAGGCACCCGACAACTAATCATGAAATGCTCAACTCGCCAGGTTGACTGGTCATCATAGATCCCCAAGCCCAAAGTCAGCCACATATCAGGGAAATTGATGACCCAGATGACCCATTTCGGATGGGAGAAGGACTAGCAACCGCTAGCAGCATCCTGGTCACGAGTACCATGGCACCCCCGGCAGCAGATCTGTACAACCAGACTGATTGCGGCCTAGAGGGGACAGAGAAAGAGCAAGCGGAAATTGCAAAAACAGAGGACGCAGAGAATGAAAAATGGAATCCTCCAAACTGGGAAATTCATCATATCTCACAACAGAAGAGTGGGGAAGGCTGGTAGCCTCATATTTCCCAGTTATACCACAGTAGGACAGTGGCAAGCCTGAACCTGAGCAAAATAGGGCAACAGAGGAGACACCAGTGGGAGTGGAAAATCTTTGGTCCTCCCTAATAAATACTTTACAATTCTCAATAAAAGCCATGCAGTATCATTCACACAAACTGGATGTACAAACATTCCTCCTAAAAGTTTTGGCAATACATGTGTTGAATATTGACTACAAGATATCAGACATGAGCTACATGATTAAGAGGGTGCAAGCAGAAACTAAATTAATTCAGCCGAGTGGCACCTGCCACACCATTGTGGATAAACTTACAACAATTCCATCACTACTGGGGGGACTTTGTACTTACCTAAAAAAAGTAACCAGAGACGCAAGAAAAGAAACCCACCTCGGTCACGGCGAAGATCCGACATCCCCAAACTCCAGCATCACAGGGGGAAATAAGTAGCAGAGACAAGAAACCTCCAGTATCCCCCGCAATGGCAAAGGGGCAACAGAACAAAAATCATCAGGGAACAGCAGAAAGCAATTGGATTCTGCAAACAGAATGACCTATGCCACGAAAGATGATCATCATGTCATGGAAGGAAAATACATGTCAGCTTCACCTTCTAGCAGCATGGGGTTAAGGAAGCAGGAGACTCAGAACCAAAAAACCTCTATAAAGTCCTGGGATGGCAAAGGGTAAAAGGATCAAAACTGCTTATGGAATAGCAGGAACCGTAGGAATAAATCGGAGCACACCAACGAAAAGACCTATGCTGCAATTGCAGGTCAAGACCGGAAGCGGACTAGCAAAATATAGTATGAAGAAAGTCTCGGGCATTCAAACTCACAGCTCTCAAATGTCTTGCAGCAGCCGGCGAGCGAACTAGTAGACAGTGGCCGCCATAGTCGGCAGGGATAGCCTATGGGAAAAGGAAGCCTGGAAAAAAAGGGGGAACAAACTAAACAATGTCGGAAGCAGAGGCGGAAAGGGAGAAAAAAGAACACCAATGTAAGGGAATACTTCAAAGCGGGAACAGTGACTCCAAAAGGGGGAGAAGAAATATATAAGTCGATTTCGGCTACAACAACCTCATCAGCTACAGAGACTCCCCGCACTCAGGAGGCTAAAAATGCTGAAGAAAGGCACAAAGCTCAGGGGAAACACCGGGAGCAACTACCAGGCAAACAACTCCGCTGGTCCAATAAAGGGGATCAAAACTGGTGACTGCCCAATTGTACCGTGGGCAGAGGCATCACCAACTGGTATAGAGAGAATTCCTCTGATCGAGGATCATCTGCCCATTGCTGAAATCAAGGCAACTGTATGGCAGGTAGAAGCATCATCAATCAGAACAGAAACAATTCCTTGGATCCAGGAACAACCGTCAGTAAGGAGCAGTAATAGGGAGGAGCCCAACAGCTGCATGATCCTGCTCATTCCTGAGTACAAATCAAGAGGAAGGGGTGATACCCTCAATCGAGGCAATATGCTACGACTACTATCATCCATTAGCAATCTGACTGACATAAGCACAAGTGATTTTGAATCTGTTGAGTTCAAAGACTGCAAACAGTTGTAAGATCAGGATGTAACCTAGGCCACGCAGGAAATAGCAGAGTGAATTTTAAAGGAGGAAAGTCGATTCTACGCCTGGGGGATTAGACTAAAACTCCATCAAAAAATCCGGTACCCGGAGCCGCTGTCCCAAAAACAAGAGAGAGATGCCGGCAGGCTGCTAAATAACCAAATGACAGGCCAGACCCCATCTGTACTCAAAGGGCTCGAAGAACCTCCATCTCTCAGTTGGAAGCCAAACTGCAGAGACCTAGGCAATCATATAGAAATCCTAGACCAAATGACTGGACGTGGATAGCAAGGGCCATTAATATACAGGACAAGAAAATCTGACAGGGCTACTGGAACATAAATGGCCTAGGAAACAAAATCAATGATACATAACTACTACTTTAGTTTCAAAACTTCGACCTAATTTCCCTCCTTGAGACCTGGTTAGCCCAACCGTATCAACTACAGGGCTTCAAAGCGTATCATCCACCGGCAGTCAGAAGTGCTATGTACGGCCATTTAAAGGGCAGGCAAACAATCTATACTTCAATGAGGAGCCTAAATTAAATAAAGGAATTAGATGTCAAACAATCAACAAACAATGGCATAAATGCAATAAAACTGGATCTAGGAGGAAACAAACCCAATCAAAAATGAGTACTTCTAAATATATACTTGCATCCTCGAGAGAAAAAAGTAGGGATGAAACTCTTGGTCTCGGAGTTGCCAAAAATATTGTCAGAGGAGGCAACCCTGAATACCATCAGGGGATTTTAATATGCACCTCGCTGGGCCCCTGACTAGGGACCCATTACTGGAAGAGCAGTTCTCGGCATGGGTCATCCCACAACAGGAGGGGAGTAAATGGGGCAAACAATCTAGGCAAGTGAAGAAATTCTTAAAGGACCTAGAACAGCTGAATCTGGTGGCACTAAACAGCCGTTTTCCAAAGGACTGTCCACCGGCAGCCACTTTCTATAACTCATTAGCGAGTTCAATAATAGACTACACATTCACATCACTGCCACTGTTTAGTGAAATCTCTGACTTCCGTATAGGAACAATGGATGCTAGCGATCCCTTACCTTAAGAGATCACGCTAAACATACAAGGGGCAGCGTCAACCCTGCCAGTAGTAAATCCAAGTGTGTCCTTTTCAGTCACACACAAAAGTATAAAATGCAATACACGCAACTTGGAAGGCTTTGAGATTGAAGCAAAAAATCTGTGGGAAAAAGACATAACAACGCACACTGATATTGTAAGCCGCTGGTAAAGGTTCCCCAACAGCCTTGTGGCAGACCATACAAAGAGAAAAGACGCCTGTCCAACAACTGAAGGACAATCGCAAAGAAGGCCTTTTCTGAATCTTGCAGCGCGCAAGGTCATGGCTTGACAACCGAGCAAAAAACTAGTCTAAGGCTCCTCAAAAGAGACATAAACAGATTACTGCGACGCCTATGCCAAATGGGCCCCGACTAGGCTGTTTAAGAGGAATTAAGAAACATAAAAACCACCAAAAATAAATTCATCTGGCACTTAAAAAGGGAGACAGAGGATAAGCTGTGGGCCAAACTGTCGCATGATGCAAAAACAAACAACAGTGGAAGGTTTTGGCGCGCAGTGAACAGTTTTCAGAATTCAAGAGCACCCTGTATTAACTCGCCCCTGACAGAAGAAGCATTGGCTGTTTACCTTTGGCATCACTTTAATACAGCACCATCAGACAAAATGAACGGACCACCAGAATCCAGTAGAAGTACATTAGATTGGGCTTTATCACCGGAGTCCGTACCAATGGCCTTCACGGACAAACAAATTATGACAGGGATACCGAATTGGAAGATGGGGGGGCTCTGGGTCCTAATGGCATTCCCCCCATTCTGTATAAGCGAGATCCGTAATATTGGGCAGCAGCACTACTGCCACATTATAAACAAATTTTAGAAGTGGAAACAATTCCAAACTCATGGAAGGGTCAATAATATTCCCAATCCACAAGAAAGGCAGCAAAAACGAAGCAAGAAACTACAGACTCGTGGCCTTAATAGACAATGAACCAAATAATATGCTGGCCTTCTATTGGATGAGCTCACCGACTGGGCTGCAGAAAATGCAGTGATCCCTATCAATCAGACAGATGTCCGTAAATACACCGGCACAAAACCAAATATCCTCGCCTTAATGCTTCTAATAGATCTACATCTGCCTTTAATGTCATCAATAGGAATAAACTGTGGGACAAGCTGTCCAAAAGAAAAATTCCATCAGCTTTACTGTCTCAACTGATTCTACTCCACACTGATGAGTGGGTGCTAATCAAGCTGGGAGCCGGCGACTGCTTGTTGAGAAAAGTACAGATGACTAAGGGCCTTAAACAAGGATGTGTCCTGGCTCCCACCTTATTTAACATCTTTATGTCAGACCTCACCCCGAGTTAGATACGTGCAACTCCCACACTCCTAAATTGGGAGGTTTTAACCTATCAAACTTATTATATGCTGACGACATTACTTTAATCAGTTGCACGCCGATTGGCCTACAACATCTAATTCATACAACATACAGCTACTCCGATTACAAATTGATTATGTATAAACCTAGATAAAACAAAGGTGATGGGAATAAACTCGAACAGGTCTACACACAGCTACTGCTGGCAACTAGGAAGAATCACATTGGACACCGTTGAAAAATACCAGTTTATGGGTGTTTAGTTTGACAGTAAAGGCACGTTCCTGCAACAGTTCTTAAGAAATCGCAAATTACCACCAACTTCAAGTTGGTGGTAATTTGCGATTTCTTTGAAAAATTCACTTTTTCGCATTTTTCAAAGTGCCATGTGGTGCACATACATGCCCTTAGGGCATGTATGTGTGCCACATGTGCACACATGCACATTTCAGGGGTGCAACAGGGTGTCCTTCTGACACCCTGGCACCCTTGAAATTGCATTCTCAATTTGTGATTCTTTAATTGAGAATCGCAAATTGAGAATGTCTAGGCCCATAGGAATGAAGAAAGAGGTATTCCTTAATTGCGAATCGCTGGATAACTCCTAAGGAAGCATATTTGAACAAAGCTCTTTTTTGAGGCTTATGCAAACAATTTTTTTTGTTCTGCGACAAGCAGGGCTGCACAGGACAAGCTTGTTCTAGGTCATAAATGCCCAGGCAGTAATAATAATAATAACAATAATAATAATCTTTATTCAGCAGTATTCACAGCCATAAAAGAAACCATAGATTAAAATTTCAATAGTATATCTATGAAAACTTTTTCATCACTATACAAAATCACAGGCGTCCCTATCTAATTCTATCATATCTTGAGTTTCTTGATCTTAATACTGCTCTTAAAAAATGTGTAAGTGCAAAGGTGCTACACGTGCAGCCTGAATCCCCATAATTTTAAATATGGTTTCAGATACAATCACCTAGAATGAGTAAAATATATACAGAAAAGTACAAAATGTAAAATATCCCGTGGAGACCTATCATCGCAGCCACAGGGTCCACTATTCTCAAACTGTAGAGCAAAATCTGAAGGAGAGGCCACTAAGTGATGGAACATATTTAACTTAAACCAAGTAATTAAAAATCTATCATGGGCACTAGTTAAAATAGTGAGATAAGGCTCCATGCCCTGCCCTGATTTGACTAGAGCATGTGCTCTTACCATGGATTTACTGAGCTCCATGCCCTCACGCTTTGTAGTGGCTTTTTAAAAAACAAATGAATCAATTTTTTGTCCTGTCGCTTCACTTTGTCGTATTTCGTAAAAATGTCTGATCTTTCCAAGGCCAGGAAAGTTTCCTTGATTTATCTTAGCCAAGGAATTTTAAAAACATGGTCCAGTGAGAGGAAATCCAAAATGACTGCTCGATTAAAAGATGCCTCCTCATTTGACAAGACATTCACCCAACACAACAAAGGCTTAACTGCGACTAAATCAGATATATACAGGGTCCCAACTGGCACATGCATCAAAGCTTTTTGCGATTGCAAACGGTGCGATTCGCAAAAATCGGCCGTTTGCGATTGCAAAATTAGCTTTTGCGATGCATCAAGCGTCAAGGCCCCCGCAATTTGAGAATTCGCTATTAATTGTGAGTTCTCATATTGCGATTGCAGTTAAGGAATCGCATTTTGCGATTCCTTAAATGCAATGCAAGAACCCCTTTGAAGTAGCGATTTCGCTACAAGGGGGCGCAATTTACCATGAAGTTGAACTTCATGGTAATTTGCAAAAACTTTGAAAAATGCACTAAAGTGCATTTTTCAAAGATGTAGGTTACACACACACACATGTCCTTGGGAAATGTGTGTGCGCAACATTTGTGCACAGATCAATTTCAGGGGTGCAACAGGGTGTCCTTTTGACACCCTGCACCCTTGAAATTGCATGATCAATTTGCGAGTACCAATTGGTACTCGCAAATTGCGCTTGCAATATCCCATTCATTCCTATGGGCCTATAGGCCCATAGGAATGAATAGGAAGCTATTTGCAAATAAGGAATGTGTAGGAATCGCTATTATTATAGTGATTCCTACATGCATAGGATTTTGCAAGTCCTTAATTGCGAATCCTTAATATTCGCAATTAAGGACTCGCAAAATCCTAGCACGATGCATGTGCCCGCGAGTTCCTTATGTACAGAGTAAGTGGGGGTCCCTAAGGGATTTTCAAGATCCGTCTTAGAAATTTATTTTGCGCCGTTGATAATTTGTCGGCTGCCATGTACCCCAAATCACACTCCCATACGGGACCTTGGAGATGCAAAAGGACTAATCACATTTTAGAATCAGCCCCGAGAACCATGTGCCCAATCTATATGCATAATTTGCAATGGCTCCCAAGGATTTTTTCAAGTCCCTTAGCTTCTCCTCCTTCAGATTGTTCCAATTTAGTTTGGCATCAAATAAGACACCAAGATATGTAAAAGCCGGGATCTTGGCTGGGGTAGAAGTGACTGCCTTATAGGTTTTTAATGTAGTCCCTCGACAACCTATCTGCATCACAAATGTTTTGGAGAAATTAGGGGACAAATCCAACCCGTTCATAAAAGAAACAGACCCATCTATTAGAACTTGTTGTGTCCTTGGAGTGCGTGCTATAAGCACAGCATCATCTGTGTATAGCAGAACTGGCACTGACCTACTGCCTATTCTCGGAGTATCGGCTTGGAGGGATATCAGGGCAGATTCTAGTCCATTGATAAATAAAGTAAAGAAAAAAGGGGCAAGGATACACCATTGATGCACCCCTCTCGAACATTTAAAATTATCAGTGAGTCCTCCCTCTTGGGTAAATCTAACCGCTGCTGATGTATGGGCGCAAAGAGTCATTAAAACATCTATTATTGCTCGCTCAACTCCTAACTCATCTAGTAGCAGCCACAAGTTGTTGCGATTCACTCTGTCGAACGCTGCAGTAAGGCCCATTAAACCTAAGTAAAGAGGGCCCGCTTTAGCGATCGTATATTTAGATATCAACAGATAGAGGTTCAAACATTAGTTTGCTGTTGATTTACCTATGCAGAAGCCATATTGGACCTCCATAATTATTTGATTTTTATCTGTCCACTCGGAAAGCCTATTCAAAAGAACCCGACCCAAAGCCTTTACGGTAGAGTTGATCAGGGATATGGGGCGATAACAGTGAGGTTTATCCATGTCTCCCTTCTTAAAGATCGGGACACTAATAGTCGACGACATGGACGATGAAACTGCGGCATTTAATACCCTGGTCAAGACTGGGGCCACACATCTATGGTGTTCCGATACAAATCCGGGGGGATCCCATCCGGTCCTGGGGCCTTATTCTTGGACAGTCCCTCAATGCCCATCCTAACCTCCTCAAGAAAAAAAATAGCGAGCGCTTCACATGGGAGGGGCTCTAATATATTAGTACCTCGCTCTCCTTCACCATGGTTATAAACCCTCTGGAAATTATCCTTCCATTCATCAGGATTGATATGATGACATAATTTCGGCTTGTCCGGGTCAGAAAAACAAGGACTGTTGATGACCTTCCAGAAGCTGTTACTATCTTTTAATTCACTTGCTTGTGTCAGCTCATCCCAGGCTTGTTTTTGTAATATGGACCTCCGCTCTTAAGAGCTCCATTATAGTTCTTACGGCAACTGACCACCCATGGTCTACTACGGGGAGTCTCTTTCAAGGCCATCTTAAGGTTCTTAAGCGCCTTAGAGCACCCACTGTCAAACCATCTTGGACTATCCGAGAAGGGAGTTGCTACTGGGACGGTTAACAATCTAGCAACTGACTGTGCGATAACAATAAATGAACTAACGATATCCTCTTCTGTGGGTGACATTTCTAGGCACTTTAAAATCTCCTGTTTCCTCAATTTAAACAGGGAATGGTTAAAAGCATTGGTATCTACCTAAAACCACCGCAGACTCCTTCCCTGATCTGTTGCCAGTATTGTACACCCATTCCTGCTACCTGGCGCTGCCTGAGCGCCCTGTACCTCAAGCCCCAGATTCAGAGGGTTGTGGTCACCATTGGGACTATGCAAAATTAAAAAAATATATATAATACAACCCAGAGATGATGGGACAAAATTAAAATCAATAGTTGTAACACATCCCCTACCTTTATAAGATGGTGGGTAGAAACAGATAGGGGAACTAGCTACCTTATCTAATATAAATATTAGACCATAAGTATTTAAAATGGTGTTTAGTTCACGGCCATCTGGGGAATGCTCCACATACAAGTCCACTGACACCAAGCATGTGGGGTAGTGTCCTGATCTCTGTCTGATACACCCAGGCATTAGTTTGTTTTCTGAAAAAAGAAATTCCACAATTTTTCACCACTTTCTTTGAAGGAGTTTTTGTTTGTTTCCCCACAGTTTTTTCGTTTTGTTGTGCCCTTTAAAAAAAATAAAACACAAAACGAATGCAGTTGTTCAAACATTTTATCTGAAAATGTTCTTTTCAGAGCTGCTCTATACTTTCATTATGTATTTTGTTTGTAGAATGTGATCCTTTTTTTCCTTGATGACTCTCATGAGACACAAGAGCAACAGTGCTCTCAGATATAGCATGGGTGACACTTAGGAGACTCTCGCGATAGCAGGCGTACAGTCCACTGCATTCTCTGCAAGTGGGCAGTGCTTGTTGCTTTACACTCACGAGCAACTCGCAAGACCGTACTTTTATAATGAAATTTGCATTTTAATTGAACATTACCTGTTGTAATAAGTATAATTTATATGCACTAGATTTTTGGTACCCCTTTTTTTCCTTCATTACAATACGTATCCCTTATAATCTCCACTAGTAGACTATGAATAGACACTGTCCTCTCCACTGAGACCTTGCATGAAGGGTACCAATGCACAGAGTAGGGTGTAAAGAGACACTGCATCTCAATTCACACCTTTTCTCAGGCTCAGTAGGATGGGAAACATCGTTAACATCGCAGTCAGTACACCGCGATGCTGTTACATCGCGGTCGTTACAACGAACGCGATGTAACCACGCGATGCCATTACAACGCAAGTCTTTACATCGACTTGCGCTAGATGGCGTTCTAACATTACAAATAGTGTAGTTTACTAGCCCAACACCTTCCCTACTGTTAAGTAGACTGGAGTTGGAATGGTAAATTACGCTTTTCTAATGTTAGCACGCCATCTAGCGCAAGTCGATGTAAACTTGTAAACTTGTAAACTTGGGGATTTATAGAGCGCAGTTGTTGCCCGAAGGCGTCCAAGCGCTAGGATAACCGAGACCTACAGAGAGCAGGGAAGAGAAGAAAAAAGAAGAGACAGTGGTTTAGCAGGCAGATGTGAACAGGTGGGTCTTCAGTTGCTTGCGAAACATAGTAAGGTTCTGGGTGGCTCTAAGTTTAAGCGGTAGAGCATTCCAAGCCTTAGCTGCATTGTACATGAACGTCCTTCCGCCGGTTCTAGATCTTTTTATTCTTGGAACTGCTGCTAAGAAAGTCTGGCAGGAGTGAAGACTGCGATTTGGGATGTAATGAGTGATCAGATCACGGGTAATGATGGGTCCCATATCCCAGAAGGCTTGGTGGGCTATACATAGCGCCTTGAACAGAACTCTCTGCCGGACCGGTAGCCAATGGAGGCTAGTCAGTCCGGTCCTCACTGAGTGCCTGTGCGGGATTTTAAGTAGAAGGCGAGCTGCACTGTTCTGTACAGTTTGCAGCCTCCGAAGAGTGTATTCTGGTGCACCCAAATAAAGTGCGTTGTTAAAATCAAGACGGGAATGGATTAGCCCTTGAATGGCAGCCTGTTTGGCTTCCAGGGGGAGGAGGGGGAAGATTTTATTTAGCACTCTCAGAATGCCAAAACATGTGGCTGACAGTTTTGTGGCTTGGACATTGAAAGACAGTGAGCTGTCCAGCCATACCCCAAGACTTTTGATGGTGCTTTTTGGGGTTGGAGGCGGTCTTAGGCATGGGGGCCATAGGGGAGGGGGAAGTGCCGGCTCTGAGGGTCCTAGGAGCATCAGCTCAGTTTTTTCTCCGTTCTGTTTCAGGGATGATGACGACATCCAGCTCCTCACTTCCTCCAGGCATTCTCTGAGCCCGCCTGGCGCAGTTCGAGATGCCTCCTGCGCCAGTGAGACCACCAGCTGCGTGTCGTCCGCATATGAGATGATTTTAATTCCAAATGGGCGGACGACACTGGCCAGTGGTCTCATATAAAGGTTGAATAGAGCAGGGCTCAGAGAGGAGCCCTGAGGAACTCCACAATTTAGAGGTCTACTGGAGGAAGCTGAATCGCCATCAAAAACCCTGAAGGATCTGTTCGCCAGAAAGGATTCAAACCATGCCCAAGCCTTATCCTTGATCCCCACACAGGACAGGCGGCTTAATAGGGTGTCATGACACACTGTGTCAAAGGCCGCGCTTAGATCAAGGAGGATCACTGCCACTGATCCTCCCTGATCCAGGATTTTTCTCGCTTCCTCTACGACCATGAGGAGAGCGGTCTCTGTCCCGTAAAGACTTGCGTTGTAATGGCATAGCGTAGTAACATCGCAGTCGTTGTAACGATTGCGATGTAACTGCATGCGTTGTAATGACTCGCGTTGTTACGTCATACATCCAAGTAGGATGCATAGTAGGGTGGGGAAGGTACTCACCTAAAATAAAAGATCTCACTATTCCATTGTACGTGTAACAAGTACTAGCCTCCCCAATAAGACCTCTCCACAGGGAAACAACCATATATATTAGCTTGTAGGAATGGATTTCCCTGTCCACTCACTGCCAGTAGTATGTAGGGAAGCATTGTCATCTGTACTAACACCTATCTCCAGGACAACATTGATGTGCAGGATGGTGTAGTGAAGTAGTTGCCTCTGTGCTCACACATCTCCTTAGAACTAGGCCTGGGCAAAAATGTTGTTCCGTTCGCGGAAATTGCGATAATTTGACATTTTCGCGTTCCGCGGAGAGCGCGAAAATGTCAAAATTTCCGCTTTCCGCAGCTTGGCGATAATTTGTTTCTTGCTTGCGCTGTAAAATAATACATTCTCGCGCGCGCGCGATCGCCTTACCTGAATCCCTGCGTTCGCCGACAAGTTTTCTTGATCCGGTCGTGTTCTCCATGAGATGTTGGATTGTTTTTAGCCATTTGCGCTGTCTCGCGACAGTTCGCGCCCGCAGTGACGTCATGCGTCGCGCGATCACGTCTTTCTTCTCGCGATCATGCACCGCGAGACAACTCAAAACAAGATGGCCGCGCCCGCGAGCAACCACATGGGTAAGTTGGTGACCCGCAACCATGCAGAAAATCTCTCGAACATGCGGAAAAAAAAAATTCGCATCTTCGCGATATTTCCGCTTGTTTGTGATAATTTTTAACATTTTCGCGACAATTTGCGAAAGATGATTTCGCAAATTCCGCCCACCCCTACTTAGAACAACCGCGATGTGCAGTGCTTTCTGGGAAGGAAGTGACCTGTCTGTTAACATATTTTACTAGGGTGAGAGGTGTCTGTAGTAGGGTTTGAGAAATATTTATCTCTCTACTCATACCTCGTCTCATACTGACAAGTAAACACAGTAGGCAGAGGGGAGAAACTACCCCGTTTCCTGACACAAGTCGCATGCATGATAACTCTGCATAGCATATTGTGGGGAGAGACTGGCCTCCCTCCTGTCTCTTGGATGATGGATGTGCAAATTAGGTTGTGAAAAGGGGTTTACCTCTCTGGTCACAGATCTCCCCAGTATGACAGATGTACAAGTAAAGTAAGGAATTTAAATTACTTATATGCTCCGAAGTCTGTATTACATAACAACTATAGAGAATATGATATCAAAACACACTACCACTCAGGTGAGACATCTTTCCAGAATAACATATGTGCAAAGTAGGCTGTGGATTGAAACTGTTCTCTTGGCACATACATCTCTTCATAGTGATGAATTTTCACAGTAGAGTATAATATGGAGTATTCTCTTGAGAACTCTTTCTTGCACAGCTGGTGTCTATATTTGATTTAAGAGACATACTCACCTCGGCTCCAAATAGCAACACCCATATGTAATAGGGTGTGCATAGTAGCTGATAGCACTGTGTATTAGAGTATAAAGATGTACTGCTTTCTGTGCCAAGACCTCTCTCTTCTATCAGAGTTCAGCATACTACAGCATGCACAGCAGCTTATCTCTGTAGGAACACCTCACTGTTGCATGACAAGTAACCATAGCTGCATAGCAAAATAATTGGCTTCTCCATTACCAATTCTCTGTAGCATAAAAGATTACCATAGTACTATCTAGACGCATATACATGCAGCAACATCTTTACAGTCCCTGAAGATGTAACTACCAGTTTTACTCAATGTTGCAATAATATAATATATTTGAAAGTTATAATAAGTATTAATAAAAATATTTCAAAGTAACTTTAAACATTTTATGGTTAGATTATTGGTTTTCAAGACAAAAAAATCAACACGCGCCAGTATGCACTTGGTCATCGGAATACAATCCAGCATTAAAGTTATTACATTTGGTAAACATACATCAACAAGAAGGAGAAACCCCCCTCACGTCTCACCCCCTCCTCCTCCCATGAACCAAGGGGATATCCATGAACAGTCGGTCTCTACGTCGTGTAGGAATGAGCCCTGTGAAGGAAAGTCCCTAAGGGGCAGAGATATTTGAGTCTGGTTGCTTAGGTGGGTCCGCAAGTGGCAGAAGCCTTAGGTATTTGGGGCAGGTGAGTTCCGTGAACTCAGACGTCAGTAGAAGGAGAAAGGGCTTCCATAGGGCATGAAAGGAGGCCCCCGGATGTGTCAAAGAGAGTGAGATCTTCTCCATACCCAATATACCCCACATTCGATGGAGCCACCCTAGTCTAGTTGGAACTGTCGTAGTACCCCAGTGGGAAAGTATGTTTTGTACCATCGCCCCTAGAGCAAGTGCCATTTGTTTGCCTCTCCGGGATTTAAGCGGGAAGGTGATGACTTTTGGGAGGCCAAGAAGGGTATACACTGGAAGGCGGGTAATCTGAGTATCAAAGTGAGAGTCAACATCGTCCAAAACCTTCTGCCAATATTCCCTTAGGGAAGGACAGTCCCACAATAGATGGGTGAGAGTACCCAACGATCCACAAGCTCTCCAACAATGTGTGCTATGTGAGGGGTTGCATCTATGTAATCGGATGGGGGTCAAGTACCAGTAGGTAGCCACTTTGGTGGCTGGCTCAGTGGAAGCCACATTGCAGGCTGTGCGTGGGCCCTATAATAAATATCACTCCACTCTTTCTGCGTCATCGCTCGGCTCAGTTCCTCCTCCCAGTGTAGCTGACCCAGGGTTTTCCCAGTGATAGGAGTGTGTTTGGTGAACCTATATAAGTCCGAGGTCAGGCGAGTGTCATAGTGTTGCGTGAGCAGCCACTTCTCAAATGGGGTAAGATGTCTCCTGCACCCTTTGGTACTTCACTATGGAGAGCCAAAATCTGAACCTGCATGTATCGATAACGCTCTGTCTCGGGTATGTCCTGATCCCTGCGGAGGTCGGTAAAGGATCGAGGCCCCTCCAGGTCAAAAAGGTGTCCTATGTAATGGCATGTTTCCTTAGTCCAATGTCGACACCCCACCGAATCCATCCCCGGTGTAAAATCAGAGTTATGAACTATGGGTGTGATCGGGTGTGATCGGGGAAGGGAAGGCCGTAAGCCCTCTAGAGACGATGACCTTGTTCCACGCCAAGAGGGTAGGATGGGTCACCTTGGAAAGGTACAAATTACGGGGCCTTGCTGTTTTTGCGAGGAATAGGACCCCCCACAGAGGTCGACCGGCAAAAGACTGATCCATGAAAAGCCAAGGCTTCTCAGACTCCGGGAGGGACCACTCCACCACGCACTCAACGGGGCCGCCCGCCAGGAAGCCTGTAAGACGGGAACTCCCAGTACCACCTCAATGGGGTCTCTGTAAGTAAGCTACCTGCCAAGCCAGGCCCTTTGGTCCCGCCAGATAAAGCGTTCTATATCTCTCTGCATGGAAAGTATAACTCCGGTAGTAGGCACTAGTGGGAGTGTGTGAAATACATTAAGTATTTTGGGTAGAATCACAATTTTCATGGCTGCCATGCGGCCCAGCCAGGACAGGGAGTGCGGCTTCCATTTCCGAAGGCATTCCCGGAACTGTTGTAGTAACGCCGTACAATTTGTCATATTAGTGACCTGTATAGAAGCAGAGAGTTGCAGACCTAAATAAGGGAGGGAGTCACGTGCCCATTGGATGGGATAAGACCACTGTAACAGTTCCAGCATCTCAGGGTAAAGAGAGAGGTTGAGGGCTTATGACTCATACACATTGATCTTAAAGCCCGATACGGAAGCAAACCGGTCGAGTTCAGCTAGCCGGAGAGGCAAAGATTATCTGGGGTGCTCCAGCGTAGCCACCACATCATCCGAGGCAGAGTTTGTGTTCTGTCCCCCCAAAATGCATCCCGGCGATGCAGGGATCATCTCGAACCCTTTGAGCCATGAGCTCCATATACAGGGCGAACAGGAGTGGCGACAGAGGGCACCCCTGTCTCATCCTCCTGCGTATGGGAAAGACAGTCAAGGCCGTCCCGTTCACCCAAACCGAGGCAGTGGGTTTCGCGTAGCTACCAAATATCCAATCGATGAAGCGGGGTGGCAGGCCAAAATGAGATAGCGTCATCTTGAGATATGGCCAGTGGAACAGAGTCGACCGAAAATATCATTCGTTCCGCCAGAAAGCGCTCAGACCTATCCACCAGATGTAGGAGTCGCTTGGTATTATCGGAGCACCGGCGCCCAGGAACAAACCCAGATTGATCCGGATCTATTAATCCGGGCAGATGAGGAGAGAGTCTCCGCACCAGGATCCCGGTGAAGATTTTCAGATCTACATTAAGGAGGGAGATAGGACGAAAGGATACACACAAACGCCTATCCTTACCCAGTTTGGGGATCACCGTATTCAGTGCTTCGAGCATGAAGGGTGGAAGAGGGGTGGCGGCCCCATTCCAATTACAGACCCGCACATGCAGCAGGGCCAAGATATTGCACAACATTTTAGAAAAGGCGGAGGAGAAGACATCTGGGCCAGGCGAATTATGAGATTTTAAGCGAGAGATAGCAGAGATGACCTCCTCTAGCCTAATAGGGGCTTCAAGCTCCTCTGGGTGACTCGGTAGTAATTTTGCTGTAGAGACTCCCTGCAAGTAGCCGGCCGGGCCCTCCTCAGGTAAGGTCTGGGCAGCATACAGGTTCTCATAAAAATGTCGAAATGTGTCCGCAATCTCGTGGTCAGTGTTGTGTTCCTGACTCTGTGAATCCAGGACCCCATGGATGCAAGACGCCTGTCGCTGAGCATGCAACCTATTGGCGAGGAGACTCCTACACCTATCCACCCCACATAAAAGGCATGTTTCAGGCGGAGGGCAGCATATTCAGCCCTATCGACGTCTAAACCTGCTAGCTGTGCCCTGGCCGCCCTAAGTTGCTTCCAAACTCTGGATGCCCCTGTTCGCTGATATATGTGCTCCAATTCAACAACCTCCCCTGACAGCCTCTTGCTTTTCTCCCTCTTATCTTTATTGTCTGGCCGCTGAAATGCACAAAAGTTCCCCTCTGACTACCGCTTTCACTGCATCCCAAAGGATCGCTGCGGAAATAGTGGGGGAATCATTGAGATCTAAGTAATCAGTGATGCATTTAGTAACCTGCTGCACTACCGAGGGGCATTGCACAGCATCATCTCACGCAGGCGCCAACGCCTATGGGGGGGGCGTCCATGGAATAAAGACAGGGATGCCCTCAACGCTGAGTGAGCAGGGGAGAATCTCCACTTCCTGCGTCTGTTGTGTCAGTGTGTCAGATGTCAGTACATAATCGATCAATCAATCAATCAATCAATCAAAGGCATTTATAAAGCGCACTACTCACCCGGAGGGTCTCAAGGCGCTGGGGGGGGGGGGGGTCCGCTACTGCTCGAACAACCAGGTCTTGAGCTTCTTCCTGAAGGAGAGGTGGTCTTGGGTCAGGCGTAGTTCGGTGGGGAGGGCGTTCCAAGTCTTGGCGGCCAGGTGGGAGAAGGATCTACCTCCTGTTGTCGCTCTGTGGATGCGGGGGACGGCTGCGAGGGCGAGACTGGTCGAGCGGAGGTGGCGTTTGGGAGCGTAGAAGTTGAGGCGGCTGTTGAGGTAGGTCGGGCCTTGGTTGTGTAGGGCTTTGTGTGCGTGGGTGAGGAGCCGGAAGGTGATTCTTTTGTTGATCGGGAGCCAGTGCAGGTCTCTCAGGTGTCTGGAGATGTGAGTTCGTCTGGGGACGTCGAGGATGAGTCTCGCCGCGGCGTTCTGGATCCGCTGGAGTCTCTTCTGGAGCTTGGCGGTGGTACCGGCGTAGAGGGCGTTGCCGTAGTCCAGTCGACTGGTGACGAGGGCCTGGGTGACTGTTTTCCGGGTCTCGGTGGGGATCCACCGGAAGATCTTACGTAGCATGCGCAGGATGTTGAAACAGGACGAGGAGACGGCGTTGACTTGTCTGGTCATGGAGAGGGAGGAGTCCAGGATGAAGCCCAGGTTGCGTGCGTGGTCTGTCGGTTTGGGTGCGTTGCCCAGGGCAGGGGGCCACCAGGAGTCGTCCCAGGCGGAGGGTGAGGAGCCCAGGATGAGGACTTCCGTCTTGTCTGTGTTCAGTTTCAGGCGGCTGGTCGTCATCCACTCGGCCACGTTTTTCATCCCTTCGTGTAGGTTGGCTCTGGCGGTGGCGGGGTCGTTGGTCAGGGAGAGGATCAGCTGGGTGTCATCGGCGTAGGAGATGATGTTCAGGTTGTGTTGGCGTGCGATGGCCGCAAGGGGGCTCATGTAGACATTGAAGAGGGTGGGGCTGAGCGAGGAGCCCTGAGGGACGCCGCAGGTGACTTCCGTGGCTTCTGATCTGAACGGGGGCAGGCGGACTCTCTGTGTCCTTCCGGTGAGGAAGGAGATGATCCATTCCAGTGCCTTCTCCTTGATCCCGACGTTGCTGAGGCGCTGCACTAGGGTGCGGTGGCAGACAGTGTCGAATGCCGCGGAGAGGTCCAGGAGGATGAGGGCCGCTGTTTCTCCGTTGTCCAACAGGGTTCGGATGTCGTCTGTGGCAGCGATGAGGGCGGTCTCGGTGCTGTGGTTGGCCCGGAAGCCTGACTGGGAAGGGTCGAGGGAACCAGTCGTCTCGAGGAAGGCTGCCAGTTGCTTGTTGATGGTCTTCTCGATGACTTTGGCTGGAAACGGGAGGAGCGAGATGGGGCGGTAGTTCTTGGGTTCGGTGGGGTCCGCCGTTGGTTTCTTTAGTAGAGCGCTGAGTTCGGCGTGCTTCCAGCTCTCAGGGAAGGTGGCGGTGTTGAGGGAGGTGTTGATGATGTCCCGCAGGTGGGGTGCGATGACAGCGTCGGCCTTGTTGAAGATGTGGTGAGGGCAGGGGTCGGTTGGGGAACCGGAGTGGATGGAGTTCATCGTGCTGATGGTGTCTTCGAGGTTGATCGGTGTCCAGGCGTTGAGGGTGGTGGTGGGGGGCGTTGGTTTGGTCGTGGGGAGCGTTGTCTTGTGAGTGTGAGAGTGTGAGTAAAAGGTGTACTCCCAGGACCCTGGGTGTCGCAGTTACCAGATATCTGTGAGCCCAGCCTCTGCCAGGAGGCGCCTCCCACTCTCCGAAAGGGCCCCAGTCGGCCCCCATCTCTGCGCAGACCGGTCTACCATTCCATCAAAGGCCGGATTAAAATCACCCCTAGAAGCAAGGATCTGTCCGGTAGGCAGGTTAGTTCATGTATCACCCCTCAAAAGAACCCCTCTTGGCCCTCATTAGGGACATAGACAGTCGCCACCGTAAAGGCCCGCGGACCCAGTGTAAAATTGCAGGCTAAAAGTCTGTCGTTAATCTCTGCT
This sequence comes from Triturus cristatus, assembly GCF_964204655.1. Taxonomy (NCBI): domain Eukaryota; kingdom Metazoa; phylum Chordata; class Amphibia; order Caudata; family Salamandridae; genus Triturus; species Triturus cristatus. Next base: position 911,730,884 of record NC_140588.1, read on the forward strand.
TGTTTGCTGCCGATTCGACCCAGGAACTTGGCGGAGACCAGGATCGCCACCCCTGCCATTTTAGAGGCCCGAGAGGAGAACAGTTGAAAAGGGTAGGCTTTGGATCTCAATCTATGGGTATCAGAAGGCAGGAGGTGTGTCTCCTGGAGGAGGCAAATATGGGCGTCCAAGTTTTCTAAAAAGGAGAGGACAACCGACGCTTAACAGGGTTATTAAGACCCTTAACATTGAGGGACAAAATATGAACGTCAGCCGACATGAGGAGGGACAAGAGCGTATGTTAGGAAGGGCTGCACCCCCTCCTGCAAAATCAAATAAAAGATATTAACTGTAAGCACCAGCGACCTGTCATATCTGGAGGGAGGGGGAGGAAACCCCAAAACCCCTAGTGAAAAACAAATAACTGAAAACAATAACACATGGAGTCCACAAGTGTCCTGGGCAGTCATGAGATGGATAGCAGGAGCCACCCGCCACCCCCATCCTGCAAAAGGCCAATCCAGCTTTACCACAAGAAAACCACTAGGAGTGAAGAATAGTGTTACCAAAGTCCAACTTCCTTCAGTCTGTGGCAGCTGAGTCCTCCGTCAAAGTGTCCAGCACAGCCTTGCGCTCTTTGGCCATTGTCTCCAGATCTGGGCGAAGGTGTGGGGGAGGGTTCCCACCCCTTTGCCATTTTGCAGGGCTGTTGCGGGGGCTGGCGGGGGTCTTCCGTTCCAGAGTGGCGCGATCGCCATCTGGTAGGTGAAGAAGCGAAGAGGCCTCTCAAAGGGAACGGACCGGGCGAAACTTGCCCTCCAACTTGAAAATGATCCGGAAAGGGTGGCCCCAGGAGTAGGAGATGTCTTTGGAGCGCAAGAACGCCTTGACGGGCCGGATCTCTTGACACTTCTGCAGGGTAGAGGCCACCAAGTCTTGAAATAAAAGAGGCCTACAGCAACGTAAGTCTATAGGGTGTTTGGCTTCGGCCTCACGAAGGATGTGTTCTTTGAAGTGAAAATCATGAACGCAGGTTAGGATATTTGGAGGGGGAGCCATCACCAGTATCTTGGGTCCGACACGATGTGTCCGGTCGAGCTTAACCCATTGCTCCTGGGGGGCCCCTAAGACATGACAAAACAGTTCCTCAATGAAGGCCTTGATGTTCTGCCCCTCGAATCCCTGAGGGACCGCTCGGATTCGGATGTTGATCCGGCGGGAACGATTCTCTAGGTCTTCTGCGTGGGCTTGGAGATCTATTTGCTAGTCCTTTAGGCGTAGGACCTCCTGTTGGAGCTGCGTGACTTCTTCATCCCGCAACATTGCTTGTGTCTCCAGCTTCATCGACTTGCTCCGCCACCAAATCTATGTCCCTGCGTAGTTCCGAGGTCAGCTCCTTTTTCATACCATGGAATTCCCCGGTAAAGGAAGCGAAGAGGGATTCGAGGACACTGCGGGTGATCGGCCCCTCTGATTCATTCTGATCCTGCTCGGCTAGGGGTCCCCCTGCGCCGTCTATGTCTCTGGAAAACCCAGCGCTAGCCTTAAGGAGAAGATCCTTCACTGACCTATCCTTCCTGGATTTGTTTGTGGCCCTCTTGAGGCGACCACGTCTCCTTTGCACACCAATATGAAGCAGTGCTGGGGATAGTAGGGAGCTGTTGGTCTTCAGGGATTGAGTAAGTGGCTACCCACACCGTGCGGTCCGCGGCCTCTATCAGTCACAGTCTCAGGTGAGGCCCTAGCATGCAGGTCTCAGCACGTGGCTCTCCTGGCGGGTCTCTTCCGCAAGTCACCCCTGAAGGCTGCTCCTAATGGCACCCCCTCTGGGCAAGTACCTGGAGTTGCAAGGGCCACTCCTGTACGGCCTCTCTCTCTCCCAAGGTCCTCCAGCAGCAGTTGCGCATGTGGCTGCGCTGCCTGTGTCGCCGTCCAAACTACCACTCCAGGTGTGTGCACCGTTATTTCACCGCCGATTCTCCCTGGGGTCCCAAGTTCTCTCCCAGCTGCGCCAGTAGGAGGGTATCTCACCTATGCAAGGCATGTCTCCCGTGCATCCAGAGACACAGCATCCACAAGGCAGGTGAGATGGGGTACACCCATAGTGGGCTGGGTGCACAGCTCAGGCTACACTTCCGCAAGGCTGCCTGGCAAGATCACCAGGCTCACCACTGGCAGCAGGCTGGACTTGGCTACGAGGAAGCACGGGGCCCATGAAGGGGATCAACTGCACCTCAGCGCCGAGATCCCGGTCTCAGCCGCTCTTTTCTGCATTCAGCTTGGGCCCAGCAGCTACCGGATCCAGGGCCACGGACTACACCCTGCAGATCAAAGGGGCCGCCGCTGGGCACTGCCCCGCTTCTCCGGCGCCCTCTGCAAATTAGGGCAGGGGCCCCCTTCCTCCAAGGGCCAGCCCGCTGCTGCCTAGACCTTCGGGGCACTACCAATGGGCACACTCTAAGAGCGTGGGCAGGCCTCACCGTGCTCCCACGTGCCACCCGTCTCGCAGGCCACAGGGACCAACGCTCAGGCCGAAGCACCGATCTCGGCTTGTAGACATCAGCACCGCCTCGCTCCTCGGACTCTGTCGTCGCGGGTGTGCACCGGACCAGCGGGGGCTCAGGAATGCTGCGGGGGGTCCGCTATACACGCTACGAGGTTGGTGCCCAAGCAAGGGCCCGGAGTGACAAGTAGGCACGTCCTACTCAGTCGCCATCTTGGCCACGCCACCAACTTTAAACATTTTAATGACAACAAAACAATTTAACAATACAATACTTTAACAACTATATTATCAAAGTATATGAACATATATAATAGAAAGAAACCAACAACTTTAAAACATATAAAACTTTTTGTAACGCTCATAACCAGCTGCCATACACTGACCCCTTTTTGCTTTATTTCCCTAGTGAATTTTGATCTTGATAGCACCTCTTTTCCACTCTTCAAGCCATCTTAGCCTGCCAAAGACTCTTCAATTTCCTGGTATGTGATGACAGCCTAGGTGGCAATAAAGTTTTAGCAAAGCAGCATATCTATAAATTACAGTTTACAAAGCCTAGCTTGTGCAAAGTTAGCTTGTGCTGCTGAGCTACTCAATTCTACAGGCGCCTCCTTATCCTTCCCACTTCAAAAAAACTGTACTTTAAGGGGTATTAATTGCTGAATAGCACAATATTCCTTCTTGTGTTAACGAGGCTCTTTTTTGCTGCTTATATAAGCAAATGATTATTTCCTCAGAGTTAAGTTTTGTTTTCCTCTTAAAAAAAGGCAAAATAACAAAAAAGATAAAAATTACTTAATGATCAATAATTGCTAACAGTGATCCATCACTATGGGCCACATGTACCAAGCCCAGAAATTGTGATTCCCTATTTGTGAAAAATAGCAAATCACAAATGGGGACAGAATCGCTATTAGGTAAGTACATAGTCTTCGTGCTGTGATTTGCTAATCGCAAAGCATGTGCATAGCAATTCTAGAAATCGCATTTTGTGACTACCAATTTTGCAAATGCATTTGCAAATTGTGAATGCAATTTCAAATCTGAGAAACACACTTTCCGTAGCAGGGGCCACATCCAAAGCCCAAAAATCTGAGAGAGAGAGAGAGAAAGAGAGAGAGAGACTGCTGTGACTTAAGAAAACTGTAACCCACAGGAAACAAGACCCCTTCCCCAAGCAACATGGCAAGCCAGGAAAGAGAGCAGGAAGCGGAAATATAAATTGAGTGAGAAGAAAATGGAAATCCTTACAGAAGAGAGCTGCACTCACAATGACTTGTTGTTTGGAAAGGCCTCCATGACCATCACTGAGACCCCTAAAAAGAAAATCAGGTCTGACATGCAGGAAACAAAATGCTGGTGTGGTTACACAGTGCTCTGTGGAGGAAAAACGCAAGAGATGGTATGATCTCTGGTCGAGGACCAATGAGAAGGTTGCCAGATGCCTTTCTGAGAGTGGTAAAACAGGGAGTGGACCCTCCACAGTACCCACACCTACAGCTATAGAGACAATAGTGGAAGGCACCATTGAGCCCGAGGCAGTTGCTGGATTTGGATAGCTAGACATCTCTACTCCTGGACCCAAACCAAGCAAGTGCTGCATGCATATTGTACTTTTAATGCAAATGGCCCCTACACCGAGACATGTTAACGTAACACTTACTGCAGCCATACCAATGCATCATGGGACATGTATTACAAGACACACATTGAAGTAAATCAAAGATTATTGTAACTAAAACACTAAGGTATGAGTAGTTGGCACAGAAACAGATAAAACAGAAGTTAGTTAGCTCATTTTCTACAACACAGGTGTTTTAGGACAGCTTACAGAAGGGGCAGAGTTCGAGGCAGGTGAGGCCCCTCGCATGGATGAGAATGAAGAGAAGACATCAATCCTTCACAAACTGGACCCTCAACATTACAAGCCATCCCCGCCAGTGCTGTCTTTTCACCCTATCTTGCATTCCCAGAGGAAGAACATCAAGAAATAACACACCGTGACTCCCATAGTGAGGCCACGCCATCTGTGTATATTGGTACATGACCGACAGTGACATAGGGCACAACATGTGCTGTCCACCAATCGTACAGGCATCAGAGGACACTGAAGAGTGTGGATGGCTGAAACAGTCCATGTTGCAAATTCAACGGCTGCAACATGTTTATGTTAATTAACAGGAAGTTGCAGAGCATGTATGACTGTATGGCAGTTGGTTTTGAAAATATGAACCACAGCCATTTGGACCACAGAATGGACAGCATGATAGCTACCCTGGAGAAGCTGAGTAAACAACTCACCAACAATGACTCTGGTCAGACATTCAGGGATAGGCACAGTGCAGCCAGGATGGACACTCTGACCTGGTCAGTCAGGCAACTGGCACATGCTACAGCTCCACTGTGTAGGAGGACTGTCAATTTACAGGTGGAGATGGGCCACTTCAGCTGCAATGTAACAGAGGGTCTACAGCAGATAACATCTGCTGTCGAGGCAATGCAGACCGACCGCATTGCATGGGTCACAGGGAGAGAAGGGGCTGATTCTGAGGAGTCAGCAGTGTCTTCACCTCAGATGCCAGGTCTCTGAGAATTTTGGTGGATCCTGTGTTGGTTTATTTACATTTACAAGTAAACGGGGTAAACTTAAGGGGCACAGTAACTTTTAAGGATTGAGTCACATTCACAATACACCATGCATTGGGACGCGTAGTCATGGGAATGCCGACGCAGCCACTGAGACTGCGCAGGATCCATTGTAATTTCCAAGCACCAAAAAGGGTTAATGATGAGGTCCATTATCATTGTCCAATCATTTTTGGCTCTTGAATGTCTTGACGTTACCACACGCTGAAACGTGGAGTCACGGTAAAGTCAATGTTGCTACTTAGCCGTCAGTGGCTGGGACCACAGCATCTCAGGGATCCAGCACAGAGCCACAACAGGTAACCAGGCAGACGGAAGGTCTTAATGAAATAAGTGGGTATGTGTGTGGTTTTCCAAGTATGCAAAATCTCTTTTTGAATACAGCCACAGCTGAAACTTTGAGCCTGATGTTAACATCCGTGTAACTTTCTCCCGACAGAGTGTGACACTAGGCACCACCTCCCACCAGGATCCACATTGCATAAACGATTGCAACTATAGTAGTAGCAACACATTGGGGCTGATTCGCAAAGGTAATCGGAGCTAAAAGTCTAACTTTACTTCTTTTTGTATTCACAGAAGTAATTTACAACTTATGGTATTCACAGAAGTCACTCACGAGTCGTACCTTTATGTCCATACTTAGGGTGGAATCTCTGCACACGAGCCGGAATCTCCACACCCAGGCAGGAATCTCAGCACTCGGGCGGGATGGCCATTGTCTTCAATGTTTTACAGCTGTGTAAGTGCTTACCATTCCCCCGCTTGGGCTAGATGAAGTCTAATCACCTACACCTGCAGTCAATTGACACCACCTGCAAGACATGCACTACAAACCATATTAAAGCAGCACATAAACAAGGCTCAGGTTTGGCCACATAGAGTTCCTGCTTGCTTGCTCTGCACCTTACTTCTGAAAATGCTACACCAGAGGAGGAGGAACAATTATACTGAGGAGGAGACCACCATGATCTTGGAGTTTATTGTGAGGCATCACAAATGGCTCCATGGTTTCTCCCCTTACAGCACAAGTGGCACACATAACGCAGCCCTATGGCAGCATTTAGCCTCTACAGTCACAGCATTGAGGAAGGAATGATGTCCGCACTGTCAATGACATAAAGAAGAAGTGGCAATATGAGAAGAGGCAGGTGAAAGAGAAGTATGCCAGGATTGCGGAGGCCAGAGTTCTCCCTGGTGTACAATCCGGACCCCGTCTCTGTCTTACCCCACTAGAGGAAGATGTCCTCCATACCATAAACCCCCACATGCTCCATGGGCTGCCTGTGAGTGATATCTGCAATATGTTACCAGGTAAATGTAATGACAAACATGGATATGAAACGACTGTCTGCGTTGCATCACAATTGTGACTATGGAAGTAGTCCCAAGTCTGCATGAAAAGCCTAGTCAGTCAGAGCCTCATGTCTCTCCTTCTGAACGTCGCACCACAAGTCACGGAATCCTTTGAGATGAAAATGGCAACTCCCATTTCCACTATCAAAAACATGGCCCATCACTGCTGGTGTATATACCTAATGCTGGAAAATTCAATAGACAAAGTGCCCTTTCCACTTAGCCAGCCACAGCAGGAAAGAGTGGTGGGGGCGGGGTGTGGCAAAATCGACAGACAAGGGAGTAGAAAAATAAAAAGATGAAGAATCAAATCCACTTATATGGGCCCGCCCCATCTCTGAGCACAAGGTGAGTGATTTGTTTCCCATAATTTTATTTTACCATTCAGTCGTCTGTCAAATTTACCTCTCCGCCCCTGCATGCCGCCCCACCGCTCCTACAGCGGCTGTACTTGGCATCACTGTTAGCATGTAGATGCAATGAAGAAGTTTCTGACAAGTTGCACATGTACATTTTTGGTTTGCTGACTTTTCTCTGTTTTCTATTGACACATTTAGCCAGAGTACAGTCATCCATTGTAGCAGAGGTCCCTGTATCTGTTGTGAGGAAACAACATCATCCACAGCAATCCATACCATCATCACAAACTGGTAAATAAAACTGGTCAGGAGAAGGTCTAAAAGCCTACATTGTTAGCAGACAACATATTGACATATTACATGTATTTTATCAACTGTGCCAGAACTGTGAACTGAACTCTGAAATTGAGTGCATCACATGTGGCAACTGGAATGTCAACTGGCAAACACGCATATCTTTGTAGGTCTAATGATGTCATCCAGGATTCCAGTCCCCACATTGACATCTGGTCAGGAACAACATACTGGGCAGATGCGGGACCCTGGTAAGTAAACCCAAGACTGATGTACCTGAGTGCTCATGCTCTTAAAATGTGGATTTAATGTCCGCAGTATATTGTATGTGTTCAACATCGCTGTTGTCCCTGATCTCAATATGCACACACATTGCATTTTGCAGCATACCATTTTGCATCATGGTGGCTAGTGAAAAGATGGCACTAAATGTATGGCAAGTGAGTGCAGTATGTACCGAGTAGACTATATTGTTTCATATGAAGTGGAGTAGCCACTAATGGAATGTAATTCAATGATATGAAAACTCTCAAGGAAAATCACGGGGCACAAAATGTATGGAAATTGATGTGGATGAGGGTTGTACTGATGCCAGTTAGGTTGTGTTGTTTTAAGAGGGTGTATGGGCTGCTAAGGTGGATTTAGATGAAGTTAAACATATGTATCTGGTGGCTGAACTGCACAATGTAAATCCAGGCAGCAGCAACCATCCAAGCTTTTACACTTTACCACAATATTTGATCCTAGTCAAATGTTGATTTCAGCTGCTTCCTCTCCTACCGTATTCCCATATATATATGTGACATGATAATATATGAGGTTAGGATGTGTGCTGTACAAGATATCATCTATGGACAGCTAAGTTCTACCATGATGTCGTACATGTATAATGGGAACAGAGGTCACACAAAGATTAAACATAACAAATGTGTGATCTCCCAGTCCTAAATTGGCATTGTGACTTCATGGAGAGGGAAACACAAATGTGCCACAAAACGTACCTGACTATTGGTCATCTCACATATTAACTTTCCAATGCAATGATATGATCTGATGTGCAAATGTAAAACTGGTCTGCATGATGATGTACATTCTAGATTTGTCAACAGACAACATCAAACTCATAAGGCATGATGGGCCGAACAATGAAGGTGTAACAAAAGGTAGGCAGAGGTATTCACCATAATTATCCCCTTCCTTCAAATATCAGTTACCTTCTCATACACCTTTGTCTGTTAATGTGTTATCTCCTTGATATCAATGCTGTGTGAAGGTAACAGCTGGCAACTACTGCTGGTGAGCAGGGGCCCACATGTGAAGTTCAGGAGTTAAAAATGCAGCACACTGGCCAGAAATCTCATATCCATGGTCTATAATAATGACATATACATGTTAACTCACTGCTATCATCCTGTATACTTGAATGTGGCTATGTATGTCTCATAGCAGCTGCTAGCAGGATACTAAAAGTGCTCCAGGCAATACCAGCCCAGGGTATGCAAGACATCCTGACTGGAGCAGTTAAACCCACTCATACATGCCCATCAGGTAAGTGTGCCATAAAGTGTTTCCCTATTATGGATCCCAAAATCATTCCAATGATCCAAATCCCCTTCTGCATAGCATCTGGAGTTGGTGTGTAAAAGATACATACATACTATTTCAGTTATGTGAGTGTCATGTGTGCCTGCTAGCATATTAGTCATGCAGATCATTAAGTATCGGTGTCACTTCCCTTTTAAGCTGCTGGATCGCAGACCACATCTTCAGCTACACCCATGATGAGCCAGGTTCAGCAGTTGACATCAGTGGGAATCGCAAAGCAACACAGAGCAGTGACTAGAGCTGCTGACTTTGCTTGTGCATTGTGCATTGTACATCTTCATTCAACACCTCAGTGCTATCATGTGAGCTGCCAAGTTTAGGTGTACCCAAACCGTACATCTGTTGATGCAAAGTACAGTAGAATCAACCCTTGTTTAGCACCACATCATATACTAGGTCAATTACTTATCCTGTTGCAACCTCTGTCTTCCAGGTGATGAGGACAATGAGGACAATGGACCTTCCACCAGTGGTGGGCAATGGGCAATCAAAAGGAAGAACCCACTACTCTTGCAAGCAGCTATTTTAGCTGCCAGTATTGCACAGGAGGAGGAGGAGGGGTTGAATTACCAGAGGAGGCTGTTGAATTGGAGGATGATTGTGACTAGACCTTCTCACAGAGGATGAAGAGTCTGATGCCTTGACCTACATTTGTTACACTGGCCAAAATGTCTAAGGCTACCCCCCCTGCCCAGCAAACTGCCTCAATATCCAAAGCCCATGATTGCCTGTCCTCAGCATAGCATTAACCAGCCTCAGCTCTCACACACACCAACATGGTCAACACTCCCCCACAGCCCTCATATTTAGGACAAACATGTTTTTTCTCCACACACTCCTCCCTATACAGTGCATCCAGGCATTCTCTTCACCATCAGAGGGAGGTACTACCCCTGGTGTGGTGCAGGTATCCCCTGGGCACCAATATCCTGTCAACAGACTACCACCTGCCACCCTCCCCCTGCTGGTGAACCTGAAGGTCTTATCCATGGCCATCCCATGCAGACGGGGCTAGAAGATAGCCGTGGTGACCAGTGGAAGCAGGAGTTCTTCCAGTAGCAGGCTGATGTGGAGCATGATATTCGTGCCATAGGGGTTACCTTGTCAGATATGTCCGAGGCACTGCACACACACATGCGCACAATGCGGAAGCTGCCGGTTACTTGAGCAGCCTCTCCGCATACAAATCTTGTTCATCGGAGCCACGAGTAGGCAACGCTTGGGTGAGAGAGCAGCTTTGATGACTATTTGACTACAAGCGCTCCTCCCCTCCCGTGTGAAAGCTCATGAGGCTGTAGTTAGGCTCCAAAAATGCATGTCAACTCTTAGTTTCTTTTACCTTTAACTGGTATAGTTTTTACATACAATATCTTTCCAGGCAGTCAGTCACATTATATCTCTCACGCATATATACCATGGTGACACCGCATGATTTCCGAATATGAAATTGACTACCACAGATGACGAGCTATATAGAGTGTGTTTTTTTTTGTTATTTGTCTTGTAGTGTCTTGTACGTCATGATTAAGAGCAGCACGGCACCCACGTGAGTGAACTATAAGTAGTCATGCACGAGTGAGAAAATATATCACTAATTGACCTTCCACAAATTTGGTGATGGTGTTTTTTGAACAGCATATATCGCTGTGATAATCATGTTTATTCTATCCTTCCAGATTAATTTACAAGATTATACTAATTAGGTATTATATGAGTGCACGATTTACAATATGCACACAAGATTCTGACATTGATCAGGCTAACCACATTGATTTCTTGTAGAGTGGTGTAGGGATCAACCGCTTTGGTCCTGAAGAGAAGCCAAGGGGAAGGTTTCAAAACATGTAGACCAGGGAGGTAACAGCACATTATAGCATATAGCCTCCTCTCCCTTTTTTACTAATACCAGCTATAGGGAATATTAAAATTTAGTTTCCACACAGCCAGGTATTTTTTATACTCACAACATTTTTTTCAGACCCTTCCACTCTCACACTAACAAATAGCGTGACCTCACTAATAAGTGCTCCCATGTCTTCTTCAGTTGTAGCATGCCCGTCCCGCAGGGGGGCGGGAAGAACCCGATGATGAAGCATGCCACCAAGGGACCTTTTGGTGGGTGAGGGTTATTTTAACAAAACATTCTGTATTCCTATACATCCTTTGGGAAACCTATAGTCTTCTAAACACTCACTTTAGAACCAATTTAAAGGATTAGCATTTTTCTTCTAGTTGAGTGTGGACTTTGTTTGTTTGTGATTTATGGAGGAGGTTGAGTCCACAGCTTATAGCACCTCTTCACGCCCTCCCTTGTTTATGGCTACATACACCAAATCCCTCAGGTGGTGGACAGACTGCTTAGATCTTGGCAAGACATGTCCAAGAAGATCATTTGCATTATTTCCATACATAGGGAAAAGAGTGCAAGACACCATGCTTTGGCCATGAAGATTATGGAGGGCATGCTGAAACATATCCAAAGTCTCCCTTCAAGGTCAATGCAGAGAGGGGAGCCATCACATCTACCTGCAGCACATCACACCCACACATCTGTACCACAAACTGCACAGACTCACTCCCCCTACCTGCACATTTACCACCACCCCTTGTAAAGGCACTCCCCCCACCTGTACATCAACCACCACCCCTATACAGGCAGTCCCCAAACTGTATAGACAACATCAACCTCTGTCCAGGAACTTACCCCTGTACAGGGAGATGCACCACACCAATCTGCACCTTGGCAACAACACAAACACACTTACTCAAAGTGATCATCTCCATAATATTTGCGAAGTTGCAAGCACGATCCCTCTTGATCACAGAAAAAAATATCATCCTGAATATGTGTAATTATAGATAAATGTTCTCACAAGTCAAGACTAAGTTGCATATTATGTACCGATGGCCAATTCTTTACCCTTGTGGTGGCCTAGTGATGTGAGGATGAATGTGTGTGAGTGACACATGTAAAAGTGTATCCCCCATCAGTGCAACAAGCTATCACGTACAGAGCGAATAACTACTCCCAATGTATATGGCCATACTTTGAACACAACATTTACAATGAAGCTAAAAAGATAGAGAAAGTTTGATTCTAAATATAAGTTTATGTAAATTAAATGGATGGAAAAAAAGCAAAATTAATTCCTTTTAGAAGGGAGAAAGAAAAGCAAATAATGTTCTTTGAACAGATTTGACTAGGGGACTTGGAGGGGGTTGGGCAACATACATAAAACATGTCAGAAGGCATATGGGGAACCAGTCTATATACAAGGGGCAAAGGAAATATCCAAAAGAAAGTCATAGTCCAACAAGTCATCTGTCCTTCTAGTCATCCTCAATTTCAACAATGTTTTAATCCTCCAAATCAGATGCAGGCTCCTGGCTGGTTGGTTCAGGACCAGGCACCACACAGGGTTTGAACACATGAGGAATATGGGGGGAACAGTGTGGGGCAACGTACAGGGGGAAACATTGAGGGTGGTTTGGGAGTGACGTTGGGCAAGGACAGACAACATGGCTGAACCCAAGGAAGTGACACTGGCAGTGAGGGTGGTCATAGATCTTGCAAGTTCATCTCGCAACATACAAACCTCATCACAGAGCTGCAGCATGATGCGAGAGGACATGTCTGGCTGATCCTCACATGCCCCCATCACTTCCTGGAATGCAGCCACAGGAGTCAAAATACAGGGAGCGGTTTGGGTTGAACATGAGGAGTGTGGTATTTCGGGTTCAGAGCCTATGTTAGGGGCTTATTGGCAGCCACTTGGAGGTGTTCTAGTGGCAGGGGATACAGCTGAAGACCCCCCATGGAATGGGGGCCTCTAGAGTCAGGGAGGGGCTGATGGCAGGCCCAGCTTGTGGTGTGATCTGCCCCGGGGACACCTCACTAATTGAAAGTTGTGACTTGTCAGGGGGAATTCGTTCTCCGCTCCCCCTGGCCAGACGTGTCCAGTTCTTCACCCCCCTACAATGTCGTCAGCCTCCACCTTGTCTGTAGCACTTAAGGTGTTGTCTTGCTCTATACGGGAGGGTGCATTTCCCCTACCTTCTGATGTTGAAGGTCCCTCCTCCTCCTCCTCTTCCTCTTCAGTTGTGGAGAGAGGTTGTGCCCACCTGTGCCATAAGGATGTTCTGCTCTGACCAGGGTCCTGGTCCTACTGACCAGCTGGGCCCACTGAAATGGAAGACAAATCATAATGTAGTGGTTGTACACATCAGAACGACACACATACCTACATGAAGCAAGTCCAGGCTGTGTTCTCCTCTGATCACATTATACAAATATAAGTGACTTGGAGCCTAAAGTTCTTGTATGTTCACTGTGATGTCCTGATTTGACCCACACATTGACAACTTACTTGAATTTTGATGGCTTACACTTCTGTACTGACCAACCCTCGCCTTCTGCGTTCCTGTAATCTGTGTTTCCTCTCATTACTAGGTAGACATCTTCCAATGTGAGTCTTACAAAAGGAAGATCGGAGACAGTTGGGATGGTATAGGAATGATCCTGTGATATGGAGTCTCTGCACTCTTATACTTTCTAACACATGTCATCTGCTACGTAGCATTGTATGCAACAACACAAATGCAGATTTGGGTGTACATATCCAAATAGGGGCTGCAATATTATCTTTGGTAAGTGGTGAGTCCAGCATTTTGAAATTCCCTCACAACAGCAGACAATCCAGTGCCACATTTTGCTTTCGAAGACTGCTCAGCTAGTGCTGTATCCTGGTGAACAGTTGTGGCTAGTTATTCTAGCTACTTTGACTGGACAAATGACAAACGAGCCACTGTTGGGAAGACGTGTGTATGTGATCCTCTTTAGAGAAGTTGGTATCACTTATTAGTGAGGCAAGGATCTCAAAGTCTGCCTTAACTCCATGGCACATGATAATTTGTCTTACTCAGAACCCAATCTCACAAAAGGCAATGCAAGTCACAGCATCCAACACCCAAAGGCCTCTCATCCACACACTAGACAGTGTCTGTACCATTCCTCTCACAATGCACACATCAGTTATAAGGCCCTTGGTTTACTGGTAGTAGTGCTGCCAATGCCGTTTAATATACAAATGCAAGTGTGTGGCTCTATTACCCCAGTGGCATACAATAACTACAGCTCTCAGAATGCACTCTGCTCAAAGGATTCAGTGTGCTAGAGTGAGCCTTTGGCCTTCTTATGACTGCTGCATTTGCACAGCTTAGGTAGATGGAGACCTTAATCATACACCAAAGGCATGCAACTCACAGCATCCAACACCCAAAGGCATCTCATCCACACACTGGACAGTGTCTGTACCATTCCTCACCCAATGCACACATCAGTTATAAGGCCCTTGGTTCACTGGTAATGGTGCTGCCAGTGCAATTGTATATACAAATGCATGTGTGTGGCTCTATTCCCTCAGTGGCATACAAAAGCTACAGCTCCCAGAACGCACAAAACTCAGTGCATTCTATGTACTACAGTGAGCCTTTGGACTTATAATGACTGCTGCATTTGCACAGATTAGGTAAATGGAGGTTTGGGACACCTGATGGTAAAGCTTTGTCATCCCTCACATCATATTTTCAGAAACATATTGTAGTTAGTTCACATACCATCTCTCTGCTGCTCATGCTCGTTCAGCTGAGCATGGCTGCTCATGCTCTTCCAGCTGAGCATAAGGGGTCAGCCAGGCTGCCCTCAGGACCCTCCTGTACCGTGGCGAGAGGCAGGGCCGGTGCACATGGTGATGGGAGGACTGGCCCAAGATTTCCTGGGCCTTCATCCTGGCCCAGCGTTTTAGGTCCTCCCAGCACTTACAGCATGCTCTGCCCCACCAGGCATAGATGCCTAATGCACTACAGCACTCACCAATGGTGGACCAGAGTCTGATGCCCGCTGCATTGCTCAGCTGGTCCTCGGGCCCCCTATACAGCAGAGGGTACTTTTTTAACAGCCCCTCTGCTAAGATGTCCAATTCACTTTCAGTGAAAGGGGGTGCCTTCTCCGCAAGTTCCTCAGCCATGTTGGGAGTAGTTGGATTGTACAGAGCAGCAGGATGGCAGAGGATTTGATCTGTGACAGAGGATGACTCCGAATGAACAGAAAATGGCTGCCAGCAACTTCCTGTGATGTTTTTCGTGCTTACCACTTCCTGTATGTCACTTCCTGTATGCGGAGAGTACACACTCTGGCCCGAGTTTTCGGAAACAGGCTGGATCCCAAAATAGTCATACAGGAAATAACATACAGGAAGTGGTAGGCAGCAAATACATCACAGGAAGTTGCTGACAGCCATTTTCTGTTAATTCTGAGTGATCCTCTGTCACAGATCAGATCCTCTGCCATTCTGCTGCTCTGTAGCGGAGATTTTGAAAATGACCCGTTACAATTTTACGCGTAAAAAGAACATTAGCAAGGTGAGACAAAAGGTAGAACAGACATTAACTTATGTTCGGACAGGGAAAAGGGTGTGGCCAGACACAACATCACACCCCAGAAGAGTTTGCTCCCTTGCATTATGGTACATGTAGTCCATATTTTGTGCTTAGCTCAAGAGTTGAATTTGGTATTATGATAAATTCGAGGGAAGCAGTGTTGTGTATCGCAGACACATAGGGCCTGATTCACAAAGCTCATCATCACTCATGGTAGTGGCCCCTCAGTTGTGGGGTAGTTGTTTCAGTTGGGAGCTAATACTACACAATGCAATAGTTACGCCCCTTTGTGAATCAGGCACCCATTGTCAAAAGGTCATGGAAGGTCTAACACATGCACATACATTTAATCCTCTGAGGCCATGGATTCCTTAAGGACAGTGACAACACTGATTGCTGACATCTGCATATGAATTATTGCATGGCCAATCTTTTGACTCCTGTCAACAGCTGTGGTTTATATACATTGAGTGTGGCTTGCAAAGTAGTCTCAGGATGGAATTTTTGGACTGAATTGTAAATATCTAATTTTAATCATTGGCAACAGACTGCACACCACATTATATTTGTAACACAACAGGTTGCTAAGGTAAAAAAAAGTGCCAACCAGCTGATCACGGACTTGCATTCCCTGCCCTCTGTTCTGTGCAATGGCCCAGTTGCCTTGATTCAGACCTAGCTGAGGTTTGAGACTTATGTGAAAGCCATGACTTAAAGCTATGTTGTGCAAGACACAACAGGCTAATATGATCCTGCACACAACTTCAGGGGAGTACATCAGCACCCCCCCTACGGTCAAGACATCTGAATTGTGACTTCAGGAGACCAAAAGTGTGCTCTATGTTGGCTCGAGATCGTATATGGGCCCTATTGTACCTATGTTGAGGTACAATGGCTGCACGTCTATATGGTGTGAGGAGTTCAGGGGGACGTGCATGCCACGCATCACCTGAAGAAGGTAAATAAGGAACTTGATTAAATGTTCCTCTTGCATCTGTACAGAACATGATCTATACTTTGGTACATGCAGTGTCTGTTGAGGCTGTGTATGTGGCATGATGAATATTACTGTAAAATGGTTGTTTATGTGAGATGGCATTTATACATTACATTTATACATGTCACAAAGGTTATGTGCTTGGTACTTACCCAGTAGCCACATGTTGGCAAATTCTCCTGCAGCCATCCACCAGGCAAGAGGTGACATGCGGAATACAAAGCTGTCATGGGAAGTTCCTGGAAATACTGCATGCACGTCAATGAATCTACCTCTAGCATCAGAGACACTGTGCATATTGATGGAATGCCATTGATGTTGCAGAAAATGTATGCAATGCAATGGGGTGGCTGAAGAGCCACATGGGTACAATCAATTGCACCCAGCACATGAGGAAAGCAGTAAATGAGGTAGAATTCCCTAGCCACCCCTTGTCTCCTGCCCAGTGTATAGGAGTGGTGGCTGGTGACATTTGAAAGTGGTGAGGCATAGGAGTGGTGGCTGGTGACATTTGAAAGTGGTGAGGCATAAAAGTTGGGCTTGATTTTTATATATCAACCGATGTGAAAAAGTTCAATGGACAAATCTGGGGTCCAGGGCGAGTCCTTCTGAGAAAGAAATGAAAAAAAACGATTGGCAAATGGTGCATTTTAAAGCAAATGAATGTAGCGATAAAACAAGGCTTATTAAGCAGTGGGAACGTATAGTCTTGAAATATTAAACACATTACAAACTGCCCCAAATCTTCTTACATTAATTTGTTCAACAGTTACTGTAGTGTCTAAATTGGTCTGCATGACAACTTTAGCCCTTTAAAATTTATGTTTGCCCAGTGTCTTGCACTGCATACATTATTAACTTTGGAGAAATATGCTCTAACCAGACGTCAAGAAGCACGTACAGATGCTAGCTGTAACCAGTCATATAGAAATATGTGCAGGCCGGTCTTTAAGTGAGATGAAAAAAGTGAGTGCTCTTTATAAAGGAACCTGCCAAATGCACTTCTGTGATTCTCATAGTGTGCCATCAGACCATTTTTTTGGTTTCACTCTGAGATGTAATTTTATCCAGATAAATGGCACAGCAACTGACATATGCCTAAAGCCTGTCAGTATGATTGGCTTTGTCACTGGATGTTAGGTGTTTAAGATAAATGAGTAACAACGATTTCTTATAAATTCTAAAATAGTTAGTATGTGAATTAAATAGGCCTGTGGAAGGAGTTTTGGCCTTCAATTATGTGTGCTTTATGTTAGATGTGTATCCTTTTTTCTCTGCATATCTTGTCCATCTGCACATCTTCAACCCCTCTCTTTCCTCTTGAACATCCTCTTTTCACTGTTCCCCGAATGCCCTTCCTCGTATCTCTGTCACTTCATCGCCCCAACATGCACTGCACTACCTAAAATTTAAGCACTTTAATTTCTCTTACTTTTGCCTTGCAAATATTATGACATCAGTGTACCTCCTTCACACACATATCCGCAGAATTTCAGTTGCAAATGGAATACCCAGACATTGTTCTGTGTGCTCTGCAGAGAGACCAACCCATTGACAGGCACTTTGTTTGGCTTTAGCCTTAGCGCCTGTGCGCTCAGTCAACGCCGCTCATAAACACCTGGCATGGCTCAAGCTTCAAAGTATGCACAGAAAAAAATACAGATAAACAACAACATTATAAAATAGCTAACTTGTGGGGAATACAAGATTAAGTAGAGCATGTAAAATAAGAGAGGAACTAAATCGCTGAAATGCATCCCTCAACATTTTTAACATTCATTGTTTGCAAGTCAATCCATGTTTTTAGCATCAGTGTTTACTTAGGGGCATGTACACAGGGCCAGTTTTAATGCCATACATCAGAGAACTGGGCACTGTAAGCACATGTTACACAGTTAGCACATATCTCTCGCTTTGGGCCTGACTCGGATATTTGGATCCATTTCGCAAGGGAACAAAAGCGAACTCTTCTCCTTATTTGGATCCATTTCACAAGGGAGCAAATGCTGCAGCTCCACTTCTAAAGGAGCGAGCAATGTGCAGCGAGGGGCTGGGGTGTCACAGTGGGGGAGGTTAGAGTGATGAGGGGTCTCAGCACAATATACAGAACACAGCATTAGCTTGCAAACACTTACCATTACATAGAACAAGGCACTGGATCAAAAGTGCTTGCATCCACTCTCACTAATGAGGAAAGAGTGGGATCTACGCCTTTGAATGACGGAAGTCAGAAATCATGCAGGGATGAAGTCTCCTATGCCCGAAACCGTGATGCTTATTGCATCACTGTACTACAGTGTGCATACAACCAGAGACCCCCAACAGCAATGAAGGGCTTTAAAACAGAAAGCCCTGCGTCGTGCGTCACGTTAAGAAAGATGATTTACTGTCTGCCTTCCATCTCCTGCTTCAGAGAGAGGCGTGGCAGGCAGCCTGAAACAGACAACCCAGACTTAAATACATCAATTTATTTAGAGATACAATCGTATGGCTAAATAAATTGATCTATTTTATATTTTTTTATGTAAATGTGTAGGAATTTTCAGAGGGGCACAGCCCCACAGCCCTAATGGAGAAATCGCCCCTGGTGTATGGGGCATTCGTATGTAGAGATGTATTGATGCATTTCAGTGCCTTATGCAAGCACCGGAACTGGCTTGCCTGAGAGATGCCCACAATGTCACTGGAGACCCTTTGGAACCACCCAGTAGCACAGAAATGGAGAGCAGCAAGGATCTTGAGATAGGCTGGGATGGCATGGGAGCAACAGGTCACAGAGTCAAGTTCCTGCTCCCACTCACAAACCATCTCCAAGATGATATCTGGGGGGAAACAGAATCTGGCCCTGACATCGTGGCTGGACATCCAATCTACTCTCCTCCTCCTCATCCTCCTCCTTCTCAACTCTTCTTGCTGTATGGCAAGGGGCAGAGCAAAAACACATTCAGCAACATGTTGGAAGGTTTGTATGTGTTAGCTCTGCTTTTATGTTTTCTGCAGGGCTGGGATTGGCTGTTGCGCTGCAGTTTTTCAGCTGGAGTGGGGCGATGGTAAGCACTTACACAGGTGTTTAACATTGAAGACAATGACTATCTGGCCTGGGTGCAGAGATTTTGCCCTGAGTGCGGAGATTCCAGCCTGGGTCCGGAGATTCCTCCTTGTTTGCGGAGATTACAGCCCAAGTGCAGACGTAAGGATACGACTCATAAATGATTTCTACGAATACCAGAAGTGGTAAATGACTTCTGTGAATACCAAAAGTTGTAAAGTTAGATTTGTGGCTCAGATTACTTTTGTGAATTCACACCATTGTTTTATGTAAAGGGGCCACCATTTAAGCCCATATGAGCACTGGGTTATTACACCACAATGACTCATGGTTCTTTGCCTGACTGTGAGACTTTGTGTATGAATTTGTGATTTTTATCAAGCAAGATGATGTTCACAGTCACCAATAATGTCACATGACGCTCATAAACACTGATCTTGTTTGGACATGAACACATCTGATAAATACAAGTGAACTGCACTATTGTAATACAGGCACATAGATTTGCTTTCACACAAAACTTTAAAGCCGTGAAAGCAAAGATTGCCATTAGAATCTCAGCACAAGTGCATGACTTACAGACTTCTAGTCAGTGGCACAAGGTCAATGGTGCACTGATAACACATGCTGCACCAAACTATGCATCCACCTCAACGATCGATGATGGATTAAACTATGATGTATGTCTCTTTTTGATTTTCTTACAGATATACCTATTCAGGTGTTAATCATAAGTTACGAATCCACCCTACTCACGCACACCTTAGAGTGTGTGTGTGTGCACGTCAGACGTTTAGGGTCGCCTCCGGCCCTAACATCACTGGTCCTAAAGGAAGCCACCTTGCATAGATTTGATTAGGTGAAACCTGTAGACCACTTCTGGATGTGTGAGATCATTTTGTCTCTTTTTCATCCACCCTTGTTTTTAATACTGCCCAGGAGCTCATTATTAAATTCATCCCGATCTGAAGTTTATCCTGGAGGTAGTTTTAAGGTTAACATTCACAAAATGCACTTGCGCACTAAAGAAAAATCCTGCTCCGCTGCAATCAGGTGTTCACATCTTGGAGGCACTCAGCCCACTAGATGGGAACCCTATGTATAAGCATGCCACCAACTATGGTTCTTTAAAAAGCCTAATGGGTTTTCTTCTGTGAGACTACTCAATCTTAAAAGGATGCTAATTGATTGATACAGCATTCAGCTCATTCTTTTTGTTTGTTAGATGTATTTAAGGGAGAAGGATGAGCATCTGTGTCCATCACTCTTTATTTTGCTTAGCGTATAATGAATAGATGTCCACACACATATATCTCTGAGTAACGTTATATTCTATACCTTACAGATATCAATCATCAAATTCAACTCTTTCCAACAGTTTATTCCACTGTGTCTGATCATGGAGTAGTCATGGGTGCTTCTTGGATATTGCAACACTATATCAGTTATGATACTGTGGGCACTGTATACCACCTGAATGTTGAGGGAATGTGTACTTTTCCTGAAAATGTATTTGAGATGGGTAGGAGACATATAGCACATGAGTCCCATCTATACACCGATGACAAAATCAAATTTGATACTCTGCATTTCCTTCTCATTCCTGGGTAGGTGTATGTGGTATATGTGTTGGTGAATATATATCAGCATGGCGTCTAGAAATGCACGGAAGAACCATGAAAACACACTTTGTGGCACCCCTCCTGGTACTGCAATTGGACCCTGGTAACTGCCAGAGGCTAAAAGGTGTAATGAGCACAACACCTGTGCATGATCAGGGATTGAATTACTGCACAGGCCCCTGCTTTCTAGCTGTGGGTGTAAGAGTGCAGTAATCTCCAATATGACAGTGCTACTTAGCTTGTATTTCTCATATATATCATCCTTAGTTTGTTGTTAGCGGGTCAGCCTGACTCTAAATATTCGCTCTTGTCTCTGCCTCCTCCGCTGTGCAGCCAGTATTTGCATACTTCCTGCAATGAAGTAAAGAGCAGCCATTTTGGTATACTCCCTGAGGCATTCTGGGCCGGTTTATGAACTCTCCACTGATTTCCCACCTTTTTCAAATTTATGCTAAATTGCATGTGCAAAACCTCAATTTTGCAACCATTCGCTATTTGTATATACGATGAGCATACCATTTGTGAGTTGCAAATAGGGATTTCCTATTTGTGATTCGGTGTTTGTATTTTCTAATTTTACTGACTCGTAAAACAGTTGTATCGCTATTTGGGTTTGAAAATGGCTTTTATACATGGACTACAGCCATTTTTGTGTTCACCAAACTCTTTGCAACCATTTAGTGAGCCGCACATTTTTCGTACATGTTGCCCTGTATTGTCTTAGCTTTACTACACTTTTCACCCAGTGCCCTAGTAACTTGTTATTCCTCTTTCCTAAAAGTTCTATGCCCTAAACCAGTCTATTTTAATATTTTTGCAACTAAATTATAACATGCTCTGAAGTCTCCTTCCATAACAGCTTTTAAAATAACACATTTGTCTTTCATCTTCATACACCTTTGCTATCACTCACATCTGTGTTTCAATCTAGAAACAGCAATATCACCACTCAAACATCTTATAGAGCTAAAACATATCTACAATGAGGCTCATAAGAACAGTAGATTTTTTAAATAATTTAAGAAACAGTACTTCCTTTACATACAAGTAAATGCAGTTCAAACACTTCATATTAGCACAATCCGCAAACCTTGCTCATGTCGCTCTACATTATAATGTGTACCTCTTAAAAGCGATATTAACACATTTACACCTCCCTAAACAACTTTTCACTCTGTAAATATGTTGGAAAATACGTTTACCCACATTAGTGCACTTACTAACATTTCACAACAAGGTTTATAAAATATATTATTAAATACCTGAGCTTAAAGTTATTTTCTAAAAACAGATCGAGACATCAGTCTCTTTCAGCTCCACATAAATTCACTTCTGCTGATCACAACTCAAACAGACTTCCTTCTCCTCCAAAGCACAAAGGACAAACTGAGCTATCTCTGGTTCTCAGGCCCAATCACATCACAGTATTTCTTCAAACATATAGTAACAATGGTAACTGCTGGGTGAGCCTTGCCCATTTTTTTTTACTATCCCCATACGATCTCACAAGACTCTTGCAGGATCGTACCACACCCCTTGGAGTGAAGAACCAAGACCTTAGGGGTCTGGCGGCGCAGGGTACGCCTTAATCTCCTGAGTTCACCTGCTTTGTCGAACAGAGACACGGGACACTCCGTTAGGCGTAGAAGATAAGGTTTATTAGCTGCAGCTAAGTACAGTTGTCCCAGAAGTACACTCTGTATGTTCTCTGGAGACTGCCACTTTACTTCGTGGCGCACAATCTTTTATAACATACATATTCACAAAGAACACTCCCAATGCATACAGGGTCAACCAATGAGAAGACAGTGAAAACAAGATATTAAGTAACTCAAATAAGCCCCTCTCCCAACTGTGTTTGTCACCCTTCCCCACAAGTTAATCAGTGGTAGTGTTTATAAGTCGACTTGCAGGTGGCAGGACACATTTGTATGGCCTAGAGGACAGTTGTGAAATGAGAGAATACGAGTTAAAGAATAGCGAAGGCCAGAGGATAAGATAAAGTCAGGAAAGAATGGTGCGAAACAACAGATAGTTGAAACAGGGATCAGTCAGACCAGATGAGGATTAGTGGAGTCGGCCGGACCCTGACACCATCTATAAACAGAGGCAGGAGGTTATTTGACACGTTGCAGTAGGATGAGGAAAAACAACTCTTCGTTCACCGTGCCGCCTGAGTGAGGGCAACACAAAATGGCAGAAAGACACAAAATGCTGGCTAAATACGAACGAGATCGGAAACTGAATTACCTCAGGAGGGCCCTGCACTTGCAGGATCGTACCACACCCCCCTTGGAGGGCCCAGCATTTTTCCAAGCGAGTCTCGCAATATGCTCGCTAGATCGTAACTTTTTTTTACGAATTAGAATTAATCATGAAGTCATCACAGTACTTATCTCTTAAACACAACGGAGGATATTCTCAAGAACGTGTGATAATTATCACAAAATTAGCTTAACGCAGCTTTGCTTATCGCAGTGTATCGTGGGAAAAACAAAGCCTTGTCAATGTAGTATTCTCAACCCGGCGGCACCATGCGATAGTCTCACGATAACGCATCAAATTACTGCGTTAAAAATCAACGTGAGCCCGAAAAAACGAGAAACACAAACGTGAAAAAAGTTGCGATGTGGCCAATCGCGATACAAAAATCTGCGTTAAGCTGCGCCAGGCTTGCAATTCACACACGTCAGGCTGGAAAAATCACTATAAAAGTAGAAAACAAAAACACAAACAAAAGCAAAACAACTGTGAAGTACAATGGAGGGAGATGGAGCAAGTACAGAGGACAACCAGAGCCCCACAAGCCCCCCGGAGGCTCAGGCCGGGACATCAGGGTCAGGGAAAGGCAAGGACCAGAAGAAGAGAAAGACGCGGTTCAGTTTGCAGGAAAACAGGATCCTGATTACAGAGGGAATAGAACACCATCAACCACTGTTCGTCACCTCCACTGTGTCATTGGCAACACAAAATGGGATATGGCAGCCCATCGTGGACAAGGTGAATGCAATCGGAGTGCTGAAGAGGACAATGGAAGAGGTCAAGAGGCGCTGGAATGATGTGAAGCACAAAACCAAGCAGAAACTCGCAAACAACCAGAAGGCAGCAATGCAGACTGGAGGTGGGAGTCCCGCACCACAGGAGGAGCTGGATGAGATGGAGGAAATGGTGTCCACAGTCATCAGTGGGGAGACAGTGTCAGGAGTTGGGGGACCTGACACTGCTCAACATGACCTGATAGAACAACAACAGGGTGAGTAACGACCAGGGACTGGGGGACGGGGGGAGATGGGCACAATGGCACACATGCACAATTAAGCACAGTGCACAACCACAATGACTGTGAAGCATATCCCTGATCCCCTTGGCACATTGTAGCACACCTAGGAACAGCAAGGAGGCCCCCGTCAAGTTTGTGCCCAGAAAGGACCCATCCCACACACCACCAATCCCACAACCAACCCATGCACATGTGTCAAACCCAGCAATGCGACGTGTCTGTGAGCAACACTGACAATGTAAGTCACACTGCACGACGAATAGCATTGCTACAGTCAATATACCATGAAATATTGCACGCAACGACATTGAGGTGGCTGAGTGTGGACCACATCCGTAAAGGAGCAGGTCACACTCTGACACATCCATGTGCACAAACAACCCCTGATGTCAACAACACATCGGCGGACAACCCATGCCCCAGACCCCTATCTCTCACCAAGAGACCAATGTACCCAAGTATGCAACATCTCAGCACTGTAGAAGCACAGAAGGCCAATGCACACCGCATGAAAGGGATGAGGGCCAGCAAAATCAGAGCTGCAGGGGTGATTCTCCCAAAATACAGCACGCACACATAACATGCAGAGCACATCAACATTGTCAACAATGTGGCACAAACCGCAAAAGGTTCAAAACAGAACAGGGGACACAACTGGAGCTGCTTGTCTGTAGAAACTGGCCAATCACATTTGGCATAGCAGGGAAATGTGAGTTGATGATGTACAAGTACAAACACACATTTGTGATGTTGTCGAAATGTCCACAAAATAGGCAGCTCCTCCCAAACAGTCACAATGTACATTGTCATGCAGTCTGTATGTAAACATGTGCAATGCGTCAACACACATGTGAACACAATGTTAATCTGCATCTCCCCTTCACATTGCAGGGGGAAAACCAACACTTCCTGCTGAGTTCATCAACAGCTATGTCAACTCACTTACAGGTGTAGGGCAGCCCAGCTGCATCAAGAAGACCCCACCCCCTGCACTGACCACCCCGCAGGCAGCGCCCACCACCATGGCTGCTTTCCAGGACCCCCACGAAGAACACATGGCCTTCCAACGCCGTGTGTTGGGGTGCCAGGAGGAGCTGGCTGAACAGGTGCAGGTGGGGTTCGACCGCATGGCAGCCAAACTAAATGCCATACATGTCTAAGTCCCATCAGAGACCACTCACAGTCCCTAACAGACACTCACAGTCCACTCCATGCTCTCCAATGATCCATGGCTGACATCGCTGGAGTCCTGACACAGAGATAAGAACAACTCTCTAGTCAGAGTGGCTCTAGCGATGTCACCTGGGAGTTGGGACACCTGCTGAGGATAATGGTGACCATGGATAGGACGCAGGTGGAAAGAGCGGCTGCCACGGCTGCACACCAGCGAGAGGTAGCTGGGTTCCTCAATGCCCTAAAGACCCTCCTCATGACATTGCTGCCACAAGGCCTGGTGGGGATGACTGCTGCTGCTACCACTCCATCCACAACTCCGACCCCAGAAGTGTCAGTGCCACACAGTGCGGCAGACATTCCACCTCCGGCCCCTGAGGTGTCACTGCCACACAATGCTGGAGACAGAACACCACCACCCACAGTGAGGCACATGAAACAGCAGAGGACGAAGATGCGGATGAGTCTGCCTTCGTGGTAAGAAGGACACAGTAGCATTCATCTCAACCAAATGGCCGGTTTCTGCTTGGTTCTGCCCTCTGCATCATCACCTTCCACTGTCCCCCGATACACACTGCGACACTCACCTTGGACCTCGACATGGACTGCCATATCCTGTTTGGTCACCAATGACACAGCATTCATACTGCGGACTGAACTCTTCCTCTTCCGATGGACTTGTCATTCCCTAAAGGACTCTGGCTGGCCCTCCACCCACCGATAATGTGAAGTGGGGTTTGCATGGCCCTGACTGCTCCAGCTACAACAGTCCGCTGAATGTGCATTAAACATTCATATTCACGCAGATGTGTCATGTCTGTGGTCATTCAAGTGTGGGAGTATGGATGAATGTAGGGTTCAGAGATTCACCCTTACGACCATGTTGCTCATGTTGTGGGACTTGGGCCACATGGTGACACATTGCAGATTGCGGACCGTGTGGTGCCGACACATCAACAGAGACACACACATTAGTTACTTCTTTGCCCAGCCCGTTGTGAGAAGGTGGCCTGATATATGCTGTCCACTAGTTCTAGTGGGCACCTTCTATCAGTCCAAACAACCCCTTATGGTGAATTGGTTAAAGACAACCTTTATTGAAATCTATCCTAGTGGTAGTAATGGAGAGCAGCCTTCAGGCTAAGTCTTGAAGGAATGTAAAGCAGCTTGTTTTACCATTCTATAATCTCTTTAATGATCAAATGAAAGGTCAACCACACCAGGTATATATTCAAAATATATGTATTTAGGATAAAACACACACCTCCAGTCTCTTTATGAGACTGGAGTTCAAAGTACTTAATTTACAAGTTAGCAATCAACAGTAATAGCACAAATACACGTTTGGGCCCTAGGGGCATACCAAACCATATACCAAAAAAGTGGTATAAGAACCACGACTGAACTAGACACAAGACCTAGCGCATGTAGAATCGCTGGGACCGCAAGGAACCACCCAAGGTACTGACACAGGGGACACACGGGGACTGTGTGCAGTGTGTAAACACAACCGCGGGTTCCCGTTAGCTTCTATGGGCAATGTTGCGGTTGGAAATTTAAAGATTAGGGACACTTAGAATCGAGTCAGGACCAAACCCTTTTGGACTTAAGAAGATCTAGGGCTAGCACCCACGGGAGCACCGGAGTACTCGAGTTACCTCACCCAGGGAAGCCGGGTGCATAGGTGTCTTTTGGTGTCGGGTCGCGTCGTCGATTACAATGAAAGCTGGCGAAGAACTGCTGCTGCCGTGAAGAGGAGAAGTGTCCGAAGAGATCCAAGCCTGAATCTAGGATGGAAGGAAACTGAAAGCAGAGGGGACAGAGTCTGGGTCACTAGCCAGTGACCGAGGGCAGGATGAACCAATGCCTACAGATGTCGGGTGCTTCAGGTGAGTTGATGAGTGTCTTGACTCTTCAGCCACGAGGTCCAGGAGGCGCCGATGAAGACCAGGAGCTGGATTCCAGCTGCCCCACAAAGTTTGTCAAGTGATGCGGTGTCGGCGACCTGATCGGACCCAACAAGCCTTATCAACGGCAAGTCACTGGAAATCAGAGAAAGGACTGCGGTGCAGACCAACAAGGTCTGAGGGACTCACCCAGCAAGGGTACATTGGGGCACATCTGGAGCAACCAGGAAAGCCCAAATAGAAGAGGAGTTGCGTTTGTGGGGACCTACTAGCCAATGGGCTAGTGATCGCGAAGGAGCCTCAAGTGGTCACACTTGAAACTGGCCCACGGGTCACTCGTGGAGTGGAGGCCAGCAATCTTTGGTGCAGGAGGTGCTCAAGGCTGGGGCTACCAGAAGCCCAAAGCACAACTTCGAGAAGGACCAGGAAGATACTGTTGCTGCAAAATGTCACTGTGTCCAGGGGTCATGGTTCCACGTCACCCACGATAGCCACGGGCCTCAGCTTTGCTGTGGACTCAGGGTAGCCTTGGAGAAGTCTGCAAATCCACCTCTGGTGATGCAAAGACGTCGGCATCTGGCGGGAGCTTCAGCAATGCAGACCAGTCAGTTGCTTCTTTGGTGTCTGCCAAGCAGGGGAGTCACTCCTTGACCCCAAGGGAGATTTCTTCCATCTTCTAGTCGAAATAGAAAGTCGAAGGTCCAGGATATATGTTGCAGAGTTTCGTCCATGGTAATCTAAAGTCGCTAGGACTGGGTTCCCATATTTATACTAAGTTTGGGGGTTGGACATACTCTAGGGACCCACCTATGGGAGGGTTTGGAAAGAGGGGTGGTTACACCCCTTTCCTTTGTCCAGTTTTGCACCAGAGTAGGGGCAGGTAGCCCCTGCAACCGGTTTGAACTGGACTATGCACAGGGACACCAAATGTTTCCCCATTGCAGGACTTCAAAGCACCTGAGAGTGCTCCCGCCCAGCCCCAATACACATCTGTCTGTCTGGGGAGTTGATTACACCTCCCTGGGACAGGAAACCTATTGTCCAGGCCTCCCCTGCCGGAGTTTCGGTCAGCAGCAGGAGGCCAGCCCCGTGTCTGTGGCAGAGGCATCCATTTTGTGATGCCAGGGCTGTAGAAAGTCCTACCGGGTTAGACCAGTGTGAACATTTCTCTCACTCTAAAAGGGTGGAATGCTACCCCCGCTGCCAGAACTGGCCGGGGGGGGGTAGTATTCCAAAGCGTTTGACACTAAACACGACATGTTTCCATGCAGCCAACCCATAGTTAGCATTTACAGCGAGGTTATAATGCACTTAAGAGTATTTGGTCAGGCTGCACCACAAACAGCATCAGAGGAGGTACTCCGAATGCTGAAGAGGGGCTCTGCTCATGCAGGGGAACCCTCTCACATAAAAACCAAGCACTCTGCCTTCAGGATTGGTAAGGCCTGCCATAGGAGTGACTTATAGGTTTTATATGTGTGTAAGGGGTGCAAGCACACCCTTACCCAGGCTGCAGTAGCAGACCTGTGGTGCCATTTTAGAGTGCTTCCCAGGGGCGGCATAATACATGCTTCAGCCCCTGGTAGGCCTCTGAGGTACCTATGCCCTAGGTACATAGTATACCATATAATAGGGGCTTATAAGGTACTCCAGAATCCAATTAGATATGTACCTAATGTACATGCAAACCATTTTAGAGAGGAAGCAGCTAGGCTGTGGTCCTGATTAGCAAGGCCACAGTCAGACTAAGGTCGAAAAACAGTGAAACACCAGCAAAAAAAGTGGGGGTACCCATGTGAAGCAGATCCTACTCTCCTACACCCGTGACGGAACCACGCCCAGAGCCCCGGTGTCATTGTTCACACCCGTACCCTGGACTGGCATACGCCAGGCACTCCGCTTACGCTCAGAGGGGGGACGACAGCCCTACATGTCCCAGGTCCTCCCTGTAGTGATCTGCTGGTCACAGGTCTTCTTGCCAGCATGCCACAGCCACTCCCTCACAGCTGGTTTACACCCACACCACACGTATCCAGCATAGGCATCACAGGACATGTGACCCTGCCAATAACAAGTGCTGGGCGCACTTGCTCGACGCCATTTCCACTCCCCATCTGGGTGTATCCGTGTGGTTATTATTTATGCATGAGGGCCTAGGGCCCTACCACATCACATTCCCCACTGCCGGAGGTGACATGATGGCGTCCGCACCATGATACCCAATCATAGAGGGTCCATGATTTGCGTTACACAGACTTGGTGGCATCGGATACACTGCGGCCGGCACAGGCACACTGCCACGGGACGTTGTCTTTCGGTGCACTGAGGTAGGGGTACCTAAAGAGCTGAACGGGTGTGCAGCCTGCGATGATGCCCCATCCTGGCGGTCCGGACTGGTAAGGATTTGTGTGTGCCCTGCTGGACCGCAGTGTAGGCTTGAGGGCAGCGCGGGCCTACCGTCACATGGCGTTGCTTTGCGGTTCACAGAGTTAGTGCCACCTAAAGGGCTGAGCGGGTGTGCAGCCTGCGATGATGCTGTGTGCACTGATATGATCTTTGCCATTGCAAAATCAAGACCCAGAATCAAGTGTATGACCTGGTGGCCTGCGGTGCGGTGCTGCATGATGTGGAGGATGCCAAGGTCGCGGACCCCGGGCTTGGAGTTTGCACCCGCACATGGTGGGCCCTCTTGGAGACACGCTGGTGTCGGAAGGTGAGCAGTGAAGCCTGTGTGCGCAGGGGCGGGCAATCATCGCTGGGTAGCGGCAGGGGCTGGGGTGCAGCAACCTATGTGCGCAGGGGCGGGCACGTGATGATGGCGTGTGCAATGATATGACCTCTGCCATTCATGAATCTGGACTCTGTTTCAGATAAGGGACCTGGTGGACTGCAGTGTATGCCGGCACATGGTTGGAGACACACCGGTGGCAGCAAGTGAGCAGAGAGGCCTGCGTCCGCAATGTCGGCACTCTCTCTGCTTCTCGGCGTCTTCCTTTCACTGTCTCTCTCTTTCTCTCTCTCTCTTTCTCGCTCTCTTTCTCTCTCTCTTTCTCTCTCTCTCTCTCTCTCTCTCTCTGTCCTTTGATGAGTGGATGACGCACCTTCTTATCTTGAATTTTGTCTTGCAGGCTGTGACTTACAGATTGTCCTGAAAAGACCTGCCATGACTCTTCAAAATAGTTGTTTTGAGTTTAATTTGAATAAAATGTTTTGTTTGGTTATTCAACGATGTATGAGTGATTCTCCTTTTTCTGACCACACATGAATGTGAGGTGTTGTAATTGTGCGACATCAAGCGAATTGTTTTGTTCATGATTTCGTAAAGTTGATGTAACATATCTTTGTCTGGGGGAAGGGACCCGGTGGCAGTGGGTGTTGTGACCCTCTTGGGGCTCTGAGCTGCATTATGAGTAGCTCCATGGCATCTGTTGTTCTTCTGATGTGGCTCTGGGATGGGCTCCCTTTTATGGTGCAGGTTGTCATCGACTTTACACCAGGTAAGAGCAGGTGTTAAATTCCTGCTGCTAACACGCCTTATCGCCTGTTTTGTGATCTTATCGCCGATCTGGCTGGTCGTTGAGAATGTTGCGGAGTGTTTTTTTTGCCGCTTTTTGCACGGGAACTCCTACTCTGCATCTCATTAGCATTAGTTGCCGGGGTCATCTGTTGCGATGTTTTTGCGGATGCTATTGCAGGAAACTGGTGGTATCGGCTGTTAGCGCCAGTTTGTGAATGGGCGATATATTTATCGCCACTATGGGTCCGATGAAGTGCCAATAACTCAGCGATAACTCCATGAGAATATACCCCTTTCTCTCAAAACAATCACCACAATATTTACTCCTACTAATAAAATATATTGTGAACTCATCTACTCATTTTCACAAAAAGCACAATCTGTGGACCAAGATCTAGCTTTCTGCTGAATTTGGTGTGATTCCGTTCAGCAGGTTTTGCTGTAGTCGTGTCTAATGAAGTCTATGAAAAATGGTTAGGGATTTTATGTTTTGGGACCTCCTTTTTTCTCAACTCCTCGCATGATGGACCACCCGAAACTTTCCAGGAAGGAATTGAGGTGGATGAACTTTTCTTTTCCCACTGTTCCGTGAAGGTTTGTCAAATGAGGTTAAAGTTATTAGCAAACCAAAGAACACTCCGTCTATGGAAAAGCCGACCTTACTATAGCTACCTTCTGGTGACCACCACTAGGTGTTTTATATATATATTACCTAGTGGCGCTCGCTAGTAGGTAGTTGTTTATAGTTAGGATTCATCAAACGGTGGCAAAGTTATTACCAAAAATAAAAAATGCTTTGCTGTTGTTTGACGAATCTTCACAAACTTTCTATACTAGTTTGTCACTGTCACTTTAAGCTGAGGTTTGTTTCAGGGTAATTTGTGAAGTGGAGGCCGGGAAAAAGGGTCTGTAGGTGACCCAGACATAAGATTCATTAGGAGCTCTTTGATTTTCTGTGCCGAAATGGGAGGGAAGACAGAGAACCTAGAGGACCCTGTAGTGATGCCCATCACATCCATCGAGAAACTAGGTTCGACAGAGAGGGGAAACTGAGAGTAGATGATAAGGATTATATTTCTAAAGCAGATGGCCATTCTATCACAGAACTCTTGAGGGGTCGGTAAGTCCAGGACTTAATGGTTGAAATAGCTCTTTAACTATTTAAAAAAGTTCCTTAGAGGAATTCCCTGCCATTCTTATTTTTTCTGCGTAGAAGGTGGATTGGGCAAGTCTGATTGATGTATAAGGGCTTGGTGTCCCACTTTATCAATGGGATCATGATGTAATTGCCATTTTTCGCTCTTGACTTCGACAGATCTGCCAAAGATTTTTAAGATTGTCAGTGAACCAAGGCGCAGACTAAAATGAAGCAACAAGGAATTAATTTTTCTTTGCTAAATAAAGACATCCATATGACCCAATCACCATACTTCCTCAGGATATCTTTCCTGTCACATGCATTTAGTGGATGCTTTGCGAGAGGGCCGGAAGATCATAGAACTTTCTTTATATCTCAAATGCACATTAACTGTTTTTCTACTTTAAGCAACGCTTCTTACATAAACGTACACTGTTATCCACTTAATTACATTGTCCATGTAGGAGATTGTGCCATAAGTTTATAAACAAAACAATTAATACAATATACATACTGTATTTACGTTATTGTTAAACATTAGCATTCAAGAATAACTGACCACATGAAAAAGAACTATGCACAACAGATCAGAACTAAATATATATCTCTACGATCTCGCAAGTCTCCCATGAACTACCCACCAGAGCGATCATGCACCTTTAAAATAGATGTACACAATGATGACACATAGTTTATAGTATAGGAAAAACTGATCATTGCCTTTTTGAAGATAGATACAAAGACTATGAAAACTATGCCGAAAATATTACTGAATATGTTAGTTTCAACTAAGAAGTTGAACATTCTCAGTGCAAACATTGTTGGAGTTGTTAGTTTCTATGTTTTTATAAATATAAATATATATATAAGTTTACAATTACAGTCACGTGCTGCACTATTTTAAAAGCATGCTCAAGTGCACCTGGGCGCTTGTGTTTCCAGTCCGTGAACAAGGCATCACGCCGAAACGTTGGGCAAATGGAAGCAGGCGCTTGAAAATTATGAAATAAAGCGTCTTCAAATGTATTGGGCCTCACTTCGTGTGTTTTCTGCTGAGAGAAGGTAATGGGCTGCCCCATGCCCATTTGTGAGGCCGCCCCGAAGGGCTAGGAGCTCCGGTAACTGGGGAACGCTTTGTGCTTCTTTGTGATATTAATTGAGGAGCTTGGCTCACTCGCTCCTCCCAGCCTACAAAGGATCGCCACTGTGCAAATAAGGTTGGTGCGTGGAAGGGATTCTGGCAGCATAACAGGCTGTCGAGATCGTGCTTTGAAGATGTCTTTTCTAATTTCTAATAATCACTTGAGAACAGCGGCGAACTTACCTGACTGTTTGGGAAAGCAATTCCACTGTAACATCGTGCTTGTGTAAAGTAATAAATATTACCACCAAGGATCAGAACTTTTGTGACTTTCACCGTGTATCATACTAATATGCACAAAGCACTATGGGATTAGTAGTTTACAATTACAGTCACGTGCTGCACTATTCTAAAAGCATGCTCAAGCGCACCTGGGCGCTTGTGTTTCCAGTCCGTGAACAAGGCATCACGCCGAAACGTTGGGCAAATGGAAGCAGGCGCTTGAAAATTATGAAATAAAGCGTCTTCAAATGTATTGGGTCTCACTTCGTGTGTTTTCTGCTGAGAGAAGGTAATGGGCTGCCCCATGCCCATTTGTGAGGCCGCCCCGAAGAGCCAGGAGCTCCGGTAACTGGGGAACGCTTTGTGCTTCTTTGTGATATATATATATATATATATATATATCTTTCCTCAAATGTCCAATTAGCAGTGGGAGCACTTTTCTGTCGGTGCCCGCGTCGAGATCAGGACAGGGTCTCGCAATGTTTATTACCACAAAAATAATGGCGCGGCACTCCTCTTGATGGTACGATGTTATTTATTTAAATCGTGTCTTTCTCCTACGTGTTTCGAACCGTAGTTCCTGATCACGGTAGTTTATTGACTTAGTCCTTTTACAATTTTTACTTTTATATGCTTTCTGTATTGGTGCATTGTGCATTATGTAGTATATCTTTTACCACGTTTGATATAACTTTATTCACCAGTTGGCTAAATTAACTCTGGCATGGCCGGTGGCTGAGATGTCATATTGCAAAGGGTATATTCAATGTTACACCCATCGTGCGCTCATTTAATAAGTAAGGACAGCACGCATATTAATTCTTGGCTAGGCCTCGAATTAAAGTGACCATTCCTGCATATTAAAACAGTCGATCTACCTGGAGTGTAATTTTGGACTGCGTGTCCGCGTAGGAAAAAGACACGATTTAAATAAATAACATCGTACCATCAAGAGGAGTGCCGCGCCATTATTTTTGTGGTATTATATATATTACCTACTGGCGGTCGCCAGTAGGTAGTTATAGTTAGGACCACGTTTCCATAGGAAATCCGCAACATTCTATTTTGAATAACTTTGGCGCCGGTCGACGAATCCTCGCGAATTTTTCAAAATAGGTGGGGCGCTACGCTCCGCTCCTACCCTAGTCTCGGGGGGGTTCGTCAAGCGGGGGCTGAGATAAAAGGGGGGTCCCAAAACGCGTTTTTCCCATGCATTTTTCCATAGGACCTTTAGACAGGGCTACAGCCCGAACGGCTGAACAGAATTACTAGAAATTTGGCAGAGAGGTAGTCCTCAGGTCAAGGAAGTGCCTTTTGTAGGTTTGGTGTAAATCTGTTCAGTAGATTCTGAGAAAATAGCCTTTAAATCAATATATATATCTGAGCCAGCTTACGGTGCGCTTATGGTACGCTTACAGTACGCGTACGGTGGCGTGCGCGAGCGCAATTATGATTGGCTCTTAGATCTTAGTAAACATTCGAATCGGCCGAAACCAGGAAGCGGCGGCCGCCATTTTCTCTCTCGCACTGAGAGTGATGATTAACAAACAAAGCACAAAAACATGTAAAGGGGCTGTTTTGACAGCTCCCACACACATAGCCATGTAGAGGGAGTCCCCAAAGATCCCCCAAGGCCAAAAACGGAATTTTTATTTTTTCACTAATTTCGCCGATTACGCTTACCGTACGCGTACGGTAAAAAAATATAAAAATAAAACAAATTATCCACAATAACCCCACCCCGTGTGCAATTGGTGACCGAAGGTCACCAATTGTGCATGGCTTATAAAAGCTGTGAAAAACGAAAATAATAAAAAAAAATATTAAAAAAAAAATTATCCACACTCTCTCCACCCCGTGTGCATGGCTTATAACTACTGCGAAAAATTAAAATATTACCTTTCAAAACGAAGTGCATCATATGTCCTCCATGTGTGCACGGTGCGCATCGTGCGTACATGGCCCATCTAGCGTAACGTGGGCACGCGGTGCGCGTAGCGCACCGCGTGCCCACCGTGCGTGCACGGCACTAACTGCGTAAAGTGGGCGCGCGGTGCGCGAAGCGCACCGCGTGCTCGCACGGAACGAACTGCGTTACGTGGGCGCGTACGCCACGAATGGCGTAAAGTAACTTAGCATTTAAAAAACCGTACAAATTCACTGAAAAAACCATAGGTTTCACACACGTTATAGTTAGGAATTAGCATTTAAAAAACCTTGCAAATTCACTGAAAAAACCATAGGTTTCACACATGTTATAGTTAGCGGAAATTTTAGTGATAAAAAACCAATGAAATTCCCCCGTTATAGTTAGTGCAGGCAACTATAACTCACGCGACCGCAATCTTCTGCTGATGACATATGTGTCTTTATGAAAAAAAAATATTTGTAATATATGTATAGCTAAAAATGTATGGAAGAAGACATGGGTAAATAAGTGTCTAAATACAGTATTAGCATCAGCAGAGGATTGCGGTCGCGTGAGTTATAGTTGCCTGCACTAACTATAACGGGGGAATTTCATTGGTTTTTTATCACTAAAATTTCCGCTAACTATAACATGTGTGAAACCTATGGTTTTTTCAGTGAATATATATATATATATATATATGTTCAAAGACTTCTCCCACCAGCCTTGAAGATCCTCCAACTGCCAAGGAAGTAAGTACACGAGCCTGCATATAGTGCAAATTATTTATTCAATGCCCAGAGCGACGGCCATAACATTTCGGCTCCGTGGAGCCTTGTTCACATGATATATATATATATATACATGCCTACACCGCAACTCTTCCGTCCTTGGAGTTGCTTTCACAAAAGAGCACACTCTGGAGCCAATGCTTTTAAAAATTATATTAATCCTGTGTCGGACTGACAACAAACGCGTTTTGGTGTTTTTGCCTTCCTCAGTGTCACTCCCTGATATTGACAAGTGATGCAGATCTTAGTGAACACAATGTTGGATGCATATAATTAGGCTGTTTGAATTGCCAATGTTTAATGTGGAATTGATAATGTTTACGATGCTCCTTTTGATGGACTACCAGGCCCAAGAATCTTTGCGACCAGATGCACCTGTGAAATAATTACTGGGGATATATTGGTGGTTATGCGCGTGCCGCCATACACACACTATCTGCCACTGAAGAGGGCGGGGGCCCGAAACGCGTATGGCAGGAAGAAAATGAAGGTTGCAGTTTCCAACAGACTGCCTGTGCTCTGGCATTAATCCTACCTGCAGTGCGGTCCTATCGAGGGGCCACTCTTCCTTTCATTGATAGCGGTCGGCTCGGCTGCGGGACTGCATTACTACAAAATCTTTGTGGGTCCGCTACTGAACAAAAGAATGCAGTGAGACAGCGGAGCAGGAGGTGCTGTTGATGTGCATGGGCACCTGAATTAATTCTGCCGTTTCTAGTGAGAAAACTTTGAAAATGTGTTTTGCAGCGGCGAGCCACATGGGTTTGATGAACTACCAGTCCCAAGAATCTTTGCGACCAGATGCACCTGTGAAATAATTACTGGGGATATATTGGTGGTTATGTGCGCGCCGCCAAACACACACTATCTGCCACTGAAGAGGGCAAGGGCCTGAAACGCATATGGCAGGAAGAAAATGAAGGTTGCAGTTTCCAACAGACTGCCTGTGCTCTGGTATTAATCTTACCTGCAGTGCGGTCCTATCGAGGAGCAACTCTTTCTTTCATTGATAGCGGTTGGCTCTTTTGTTGTCAGTCCGACACAGAATTAAAATAA
Organism: Triturus cristatus; assembly: GCF_964204655.1. NCBI lineage: Eukaryota > Metazoa > Chordata > Amphibia > Caudata > Salamandridae > Triturus > Triturus cristatus. The sequence continues at coordinate 911,767,869 of NC_140588.1, forward strand.
TTTTTAAAAGCATTGGCTCCAGAGTGCGCTCTTTTGTGAAAGCAACTCCAAAGACGGGAGAGTTGCGGTGCAGGTATTTGTTTCGCAAGACAACCTTGCGCTGGGCAAGCACCCGCGGTGTGAGGAGCAACGACAGGTGGAATGGCGTTTGTGGTATATATATATATGTATATATATGTTTAAGCTGTCTTCTTTTCCTGCAATAAATCTACTTATCGGATCCACTGCGGTCTTCCTCTTCACTACATAAATTTGGCCACGAGCGGGAGAAGGTGAAGAAGGCAGCACTCACCAATATTTTGAGCTTCCTTGCGTGCTGCTGAAGACCCATTTTCTTGGTGAAGCTGTTTCTACTCATCCCAGGGTCGTCGGATCATCGTGCTATGTCATCCGACCTCTGGTGGGATTAAAATCTTTGGATTTTGGGCTTCCTCTGCCTCTTCACTACACTCTGGTTGCTGTACAACACGTGCAAGAAGTGTTAGTATGCATTTATACTAATTCTGTAGTTATGCAGTAACCAATGCATCATGGCCCTATGGAGCGCCACCTCCCAGGTGCAGCTCATACTATGTCCCGGAGTGTGCATCCGCGGGACATTTATGTTTGCTATGACAGGGCGGGGGCATGGCTTCCACCCTGTGATAGCAAATCCTTGTTTGCCTCGTTGAAGCGAGAGGAGGAGAACCTCGTATCGCTTCAATAAAGTGGATTCGGATGGTAAACATGGAGAAAAAAAAAATGAAGCGGGGTCTCACCCGTTCATTTAAATGAGCCCCCTGGTGGGTAATGTTCCGGGGCCTATCCTATTATTATATTGCGGGGTCTCTGCAGCACTGGGGACCTTAATCTCACTTGCAAATTAGGCGCAGGAGGGCACAGAGAGACGTTTCCCAGCCTAGGGGATCACCACCTCCCCGGGCATTGTTTAGTAATTGTTCGGGGGGCTTCGAGGCCAACTCAAGTCCGGGGATCGCCACCCTCCGGGAATCCACTTAAATATGCAGGGTGGGCGTCGACAGTCCCTGAAGCCTCGGTGGCCCTAGGCAGTGCCTTATTGGTTCTGTATTCACACGGGCAGTACTCATGGTGTTATAAAGTGATACACTCATAGAACCCTTGTAGTTGTAAAATTACCTAGGCTTCATTTATGTAATAGTCTGTTGGTTTATATTTGGTAGGTGCACCGCAAAATTAAACATGTTTTCCCTCATAACCTCCTATCAATCCGATTTTCACAATAAACTACAGACAAGTGTTACCAGAAATAGAAGACCCATACACTCACTTATTTATTGGAAAAAAAAAATAACTTTTATTAAAACAACACAAATAAATAGAAACGCAACTTTATTTGAACAAACAACAGTTAAACATGAAATAAGTGGGTGGGACTCCTCCGGAAGCAGCGTACAAAACCTGTAAGGCAAAAAAGAAACATAAGTATGTGTGCCATGTCCAAGAGAAAAAGAAAGGTAGTCAGAATGAAAGGAAGAAAGTGAGAATGGGACAGAGAGCGAGTGGGTGGAAGGGAGAAGGGGAGGGAGAGTCAAAAGAACAGAGGGAGGAGGAGACAGAGCGTCGGCCTACTGCACCCAGCCCTCACTGTTAACCTCCTGTCACCTGTGTGTCTGGGACGCTGGGGTTCACGAGAAAGAGTGTGGTCCAGCAAGTCTTTAAAATGAAACAGAGATATGAATGAGGCCAGAGATTACATTATTATCTACGGCAACATCGCTTGCCTGCACCTCTGCCCTCAGGCTGCTACACCACAGCCCCTTCCCCCGCACTGTGCTCAATTGCAGCTCCTGCGCACCGAGGCTACACTGCTCACCTGCCACAACCGGTGTGTCCAACGAGGTGCCTGTGCGAGCTCCAACACCGGGGTGCCGCTCTCAGGGTGGCACAGCAGGTCTCCGGTCGGGTACGGTGTCTTGATACCATGATGGAAGGCGTCAGAATGCCCAGGGCCTCATCACGGGCTGAGCATCAGCTCTGCCGATTATGGTGCCACTAACTCAGTGTCTGAAAAGGGAGAAATAATATAATGCTGAAAACGTCTTGAGGTAAATGAAGGTTTATTTCAAGCTTAATAGAGAACACCAGTTGAGTGCATCGTTCCTTCTTGAAGTACAATCTACCAACTGTTCGTGGTAATCGTGGTTCAAAGAGGAGTTGGAGTGCACAAGAATACACAAGGTTAAATAATAATATGTTATGCCAACGTTCACATACAAAGGAACAGAGCGCATGCTAGAAGCATAATGTACACGTGCAATGCAGTGGCGGAAGCCTGTGTGCATGTAGGATCAGCAGTGAGGCTACGTCATACACAGTGATAACGCTCATTACAGTCAAGCAATGCATGTCAAACGTGAATCTGAAAGTCTCACATATGACACACTTCTCTACTGGTAAAGCCTGACAACAGAGCATACTGCAACACAAATCTACACATTACTCTTTACTGTTTGTCACATGTGATCTAGGATGTACACTCTGCCCATGGCTGATGATACCCCTTTGAGCCACTAATACCCAGGCTGAAAGGCAGCACAATAATGCGCACACACACACACACACACCAGGGGCATCATGTAACACACATTTGTTTTTTGATGTATTGTTTCAGATGCATGGCCAACACACGTGGAAGGCTAATGTACAGAGCATGAATATTCATCAAGATGATCGTTGCATGTTGTGTGTACTATAAGATATGTGTACACAGCAAAAAACTTTTCAAGAAAGCTCGCGAAGCAGAAGAGGTGTCTCTCATCAAACGCTGTAGAGAGAATGACTCAAATGGGTGGGTTCCTCCAACTGTTACAATGTGAAATGTTATGAACCAATCAAATGCTTTTTTTTAAGGTCACATGGCAATTGCGCACCGAGCGCGCAAGGAGGCCCCACTCGACGTGATTGAGAAAATATATTTACCATAATATAAGTTTATTACAGTTAGAAGTATATAAATGTTTAAAATATTTTAGATTATCGCTTGCTCTCATATACACTTTACACTTATTTAGATATAGTTTTGAGACATAAAGAAAATGAGGGAATGGCGTACCCGGCGCGATACCATACGTCTATGACATAACACAGGGCCTGGCAGCGTGCACTCGCATACAGAACGTGCAGCTGGCACAACACCATACGTATATGACGTAACGCGTGGCTTGGTACTGCGCACCCGTCGCATACCAAACTAGCAGCTGGCGTGACCTTACACGTATATGATGTTAGGCAGGACGCGGTGCTACGAAGCCGTCGGATACGAAATGCGCATCCTTTACGAGTTTACCAATATGGCAGAGAGGATTCGCGTGCTGATGGAGCTTGGTACACTACCGGTACGGGAGTCCAGTTTTCTCAAAAAAAAAAAAGATATACATACTTTTTTTTTAAGATATCAAAAATTACATAATTTTTCAAATACAAAAAAGGATAATAGAGTTCCAAAATATTTTTTTTTTAAAGAAAAAATATAGGTTTTATAAATATTAAAATAAGAAATTAACATTTAAAAAACCTTCAAAATTCACTGAAAAAACCATAGGTTTTACAGATGTTATAGTTAGGAATTAGCATTTAAAAAACCTTTGAAATTCACTGAAAAAACCATAGGTTTCAGGGACGTTATAGTTAGTTGGAAATTTGACTCTCATAAAATCAGAGAAATCCGCCCGTTATAGTTAGTTGAGCTAACTATAACTCGCGCGTCCGCAATGCACTGGTGATGACGTCACATATTACATCATCCATGACATGGTCAGTGACATCACTGATGACATCACTGATGACATCTCAAATGACACAACAATGCCAGATACTACATACCACCCACTATTTCCTAGGTCTACACACACACACACACATCCAGGCACTTATACATGGAGTTACTCATCAATACAGTACTATAATATGCACTCATACACCTATACATACAGTCACACTCTGCCACTTATCCATAGAGTTACTCACACACCTAGTCGGTCATGCAAAGAATCTATCACATACCCATTTACTCATGTAAACAGTTATACACACCAACCCACGTTATTTATACACACACCACATCAATTATTTATGCAGATACTAACACATACTTACTGTCTTATATAATCACTGATACAAGCAGACACGCATTTATACACCCACTCTTCAAATAACTTACTCTCAAGCATAGTCATTTATATACTCCAACACTCACATATACTGCCTTAAAACATATGTAGTTACTGACACATATATCACTGAGACATTCATTCACTCACCAACACACCCATACACACACTAACTCACCCATAAAGCCCTTCCCAGGTGCACTTTTGAATCCATACAACCAGTGCATCACCCACTCAGACATCTATGCACAGAGTCACACCCCCCCACCCACCCACACAGACACTCAGGCACCCATACAGATACTCAGACAACAAATCAATAAGCCATATAAACCCTCATGTAGCTACTCACCAACCCATGCAGCCGCTTACACACCAACTGAGAGACTAATACAGACTTTCACACAGTTTAGTCACTAACCCATGCATTCAGTAAGACACGTTCAATCACTCACTTATACAGTCAGTCACGCGCCTACTAAACAATCCATTCAGGCACTTGTAAATCCACTAATTCGTCAATACACCTTGGCATAGATATATATGAAAATATTTAAACTTTACAGAAACACACATTCACTGGATGATGTCATCAGTGATGTCATCAATGATGACCATGTCATGAGTGATTTAATATGTGACGTCATCACCAGTGCATTGCGGGCGCGCGAGTTATGGTTAGCTCAACTAACTATAATGGGCGAATTTCTTTGGTTTTATATGAGTCAAATGTCTAACTAACTATAACATCCCTGAAACGTATGGTTATTTCAGTGAATATATATCTATATATGTCTCCAAGCTCCTCCAACCTCCGTTCGTAGACAAGACTTCAGCAAGGAAATCGGCGAAAGATCACAGCACCACGCACCGAAGGTATCTCTTCCAGTGATTATTTATTAACCCATTTAACCAAGTGCATAAACAAAACGGTAGAGGACCGTCATATATATATATATTACCTACTGGTGGTTGGCAGTAGGTAGTTATAGTTAGAATCTAGTTTCCATAGGAAAACCATTTTTTGATTTGCTAATAACTTTGGCTTCATTTGACGAATGTTCATGAAATTCTCCCAAAAAAAGGTCTATCCAGGTCAGCTTAATTTGGCACAAAGGTAGAGCTTGGTTCAGAAAGCAACCTTTTTTCAAATGGTGTAAATCTGTTCAGTAGTTGCTGAGAAATTAAAAAAATAAAAGTTTCGATATCTGGGGCAGCAGTGGGTTCGCGCACCCTCCCGACCATGCGCTTCACTGTGATTGGCTGCCACGCGCAAGAGCTTCACTGTGATTGGCTGTCAACACTCCAAACCAGGAAGTTTTGGCAGCCATCTTGTGACTCAGTAGAACCTAGTCACAAGAAAACAGTCGAAAAAAGATTGAAAAAGAAGAAAAGGGGGCAGGGTAGATATACCCTGATCCCCTAGGCCTGCTTAGGGGGTCACACAAGGACCCCCAGGCACAATTTCATTTATTTATTTTTTTGTAAACATCAGAATGCGCGCTGGGTGCGCAAATCCAGCTGAAATTGTTTTAAAAAAAGAGGCGGAGGCTCCCCCACGTCATTTAAATGAGCCCCTGGGTGGGCTAGGTTCCGGGGGCTATCCTATAATTATATTGCGGGTTTGCTTTTGGGCAAGGGGAGCTGTATGTTAGTATCTCCTCTTGCCCAAAAGCAATGCCGGCTCCCGCAGGAGGCAGGGAGCCGGCTGGGACCGTGGGGGCATTGGGGCTCCCTCACGGTCCCCAACGAAGAGGCCAGGCCCCGGGGGATAGGGTTCCCAGGGTCAGAAGTGGACAAGGGAAGGGGGACCACGCGGCCTAATGATTAATAAATACATTCAAGAATTGGGCATGCCCCGGGGGATGGGGTCCTCGGGGCGAATATAAATTAATGGAAGTGGACTGTTTTTTTTTAATAGAAAAGTTTGGCATGGTGATCCTAACGCGGCGCTCAGCTGGGTGCGTGGCTCTCAGTGCGGACCCCTAGTGTGAACGTGCTGGGTGCGCAGCTCTCAGCACGTCAGCCGAGTAATTCTCAGGTCTTTAAAAGACCATTTACCTGTAAATGAGGCTTTGTGGTGATTTCACCTCTTCTTAGAGCCCCTGCATCTCCACTCTGCCTATGACTGGAAGAATTAGCCTCCCCAAAATTTGGCTCTAGTTGTGCCTCTGACTGGCGTACACCGGCTCTGCCTACTCCGCTTACAGAATTCCGTAGATTCTATCCACCGTATGTCAACGATCCAGCTGTGGGGCTGGTAATATCTTACAGACAGAATTCTGGGCCTTTCCTGAGGCTTGGTTTGCAATCCTGACTCTCCACCGGGGTTGCCACTGGTTGGCAGCCAATTAGAGCCAAGCTCGTGCTCGGGGGTTAAGCTCTGCCAACATATGTACTTATACAATCACTCCGCCAATGCCCAAGCACTTATAAATCCACTATACACTCTCCTTGCAGTACTCTAATCACCCAGTCTCTACCCATGTACTCAAAGAATGACCGAGACAAAGTTACATAACCGAGGTCTTCCCAACTGCCAGAGATAACATGGTTGCATGTATAGTCAACAGCACAATGTACTGTGGTAGGGACCAGAGCCATCATGCATACATAATGAACACACGGACACAGTTAGATAGTGGAACTGGCTACGGGCACGTGCGTACGGCCCCTTTTTATTACCAGGGTCACATGTCCAGTGACTTCTTTGCTGGATGCGTGTGGGGTGAGTGTAAACCAAGGGTTGGTGCCAGCAACAACTACAACAGTGATAATCGGATCACACACAGAGATTCAACCATTAAGGGTCCATGACTTGTGGTGCACTAAGGTGGGGGTACCAGATCTTAAATCACACAGAAAAGATTGTATCATAAAGGGTCCATGACTTGTGGTGCACTGAGGTAGGGGCACCAGAGATGAGCGTGCTGATGTGAAGAAATTGTTAATGTCCCTTCGGGATATTCCTGCTGCATGAGGTGACTTTGTTGCATCTGGTGTCTACAGCACGAAAGTCAATCATAAAGGCTCCATGAGTTGTGATGCACAGAGTTAGTGGCACCTGAAGAGCTCAGCGTGTGTGCAGCCAGCGATGATGGCGTGTCCTTGCAGGACAGGATTGGATTGAATATGTGTGAGACCGGCTGACCGCAGTGTAGGCTGGAGGCAGCTGTCAGCAAGGGCCTACAACCACGTGGTGTTGACTTGTGGTGCCCTGAGTTAGTGGCAACAGTGGCGGTCAGCGTGTGTGCAGCCAGCGATGATACGTAGTTCGGACGGGCAGCACTGGGAGCAATGTCTTTTGCCTAATGAATTCTGCGTCAATAAGGCCACGTGGCAGTGACTTGTGGTGCACTGAGATAGTGACATCAGAACCATTCAGTATGTCCGCAGCCAGCGATGATGCGTGGTGCGGGCGGGCCGCACTGGGAGCAGTGTAGATGGAAGGCTGTAGTCAGCACAGACATCGAGGAATGCTTTTTGTCACTCCCTCTTGACAAAATCTGAGGACATAGAGTACAATTCTCACTGTAATTAATATTTCAAGACTCAATTCAAATTATGAGGTCGGCAGACCGCAGTGTAGGCGTATGGAACAAAAGATGAAATATGTATGGAATACATTGTCGAAATGTGTGGGTTTCAGGGACGTTATAGTTAGTTGCCCACTGGACTCTGAAATTAATGAATCAAGATTAAATTTGAATTGTGAGCACTGCTGACCACAGTGTAGGCCAGAGGCAGTGGTCAGTAAGGGCCCACAGGCACGTGGCATAGAGTTGAGCTGCACAGTTAGTGGCACATGAAGCGATGATGCGTGGTCCGGGCGGGCCACACTGGATGCAATGTCTGTTGCCTACTGGACTGCGTCATCTGCAATTGCGACTCTATCTGAATTGTCAGCCCTGCTAACCGCAGCGTAGGCCGGAGGCAGCGGTCAGCAAGGGCCAACAGCCATGTGGCATTCACTTGAGCTGCACAGAGTTAGTGGTCCGGGCAGGCCGCACTGGTAGCGTGTCTTTTGCCTAATGAATTCTGCCTTAATAAGGCTACGTGGTGATGACTTATGGTGCACTGAGTTAGTGGCACCTGAAGCATTCAGCGTGTGCGCAGCCTGCGATGATGCGTTGTCCGGCCGACCGCACTGGTAGCAATGTTTTTTGCCTATTGAATTCTGCCTTAATATGGCTACGTGGCGATGACTTGTGATGTAGTGAGATAGTGGCACCTGAAGAACTCAGCTTGTGCGCAGCCAGTGATGATGCGTGGTCCGGGCAGGCCGCACTGGTAGCAATGTCTTTTGTCTAATGAATTCTGCCTTGATAGGGCTACGTGGCGATGACTTGTGGTGCACTGAGTTAGTGGCACCTGAAGCACTCAGCGTATGTGCAGACTGCGATGATGCGTGGTCCGTGCGGGCCACACTGGGAGCAATGTCTTTTGCCTATTGAATTCTGCCTTAATAAGGCTACGTGGCGATGACTTGTGGTGCACTGAGATAGTGGCACCTGAAGCACTCAGCGTGTGCGCAGCCAGCGATGATGCATGGTCTGTTCGGGCCGCACTGGTTGCAATGTCTATTGCCTACTGGACTGCGTTATCTACAATCGCTACTCTATCTGAACCGAAGTGTAGGCTGGAGGCAGCGGTCAGCAAGGTCCAACAGCCACGTGGCGTTCACTTGAGCTGCACAGAGTTAGTGGTACCTGAAGCACTCAGCGTGTGCGCAGCCTGCGATGATGCGTGGTCCGGGCGGGCCGCACTGAGAGCAATGTCTCTTGCCTACTGGACTGCGTCATCTGCAATCGCGACTCGATCTGAATTGTGAGCCCTGCTGTCCGCAGTGCACATCGCAGACAGTAGTCTGTAAGACATAACTCTGCGGTGCTGTGCCGCTGGGTTCGCAGGGGGTTTGTGTCGAGGAGGCCGGCTGTCACGCCGGCGGCCTCGTGGCAGGGTGAGGGCCGCCGCTGTGGCAGACGTGTTGGCCTTCCCAAAAGTGAAACATGCACCGAACCCCAACCTATTTATTCACACTTCTACACTGGACCAACCCACTCCACTTCCGGTTCTACTTACAGGGGGGACGACACAGCTACATAACCGAGAACTTCCCCACTGCCTGAGGTAACATGGTGTTATTCTGGCCAGTGGCGGAGATTTAGCCATGGCCGAAATCTCCACCTCCGGGCCGGAAGCTCCGCCTCCGGGCCGGAAGCTCCACCCCCGGGCCGGAATTTCCGCTCTGAGTGCGGACGTAAAGTTAGTAGTCGTAAATCCATTCTGTGAATACCAAAAGTAGTAAGTGCATTCTGTGAATACCAAAAGTAGTAAGTGCATTCTGTGAATACCAAAAGTAGTACGTTTAGGACTTTGTCTTAAGTTAATTCTGTGAATCGGGCCCTTGGTTCCCACGTCTCCAAACATTCAGCTATTGTGTGGCTGTGGGGCCATGCCGTTTTGGGAAGGTCCGCTGTGCTGTTCTGCGCTGTCTCGGTGGTAGTAGGAGGGGGGGTGGTCCGAGGGGAAGGTCCTGGGGGTGATGGCAGTGGGTGTTGTGGCCTTCTTGGGTGTCGGAGCTGCATGGTCAGTAGCTCTATGACATGTGTTGGTCTTCAGATGTGGTTCTGGGCTGGGTTCCCTTTCATACTGTAGGTAGTCATCCTGCTGTACACCAGTAAAATGCAGATGTTAAATTCCTACTGCTAATGCAGCTTATCGCCTATTTTTGGATCGCATTGCATATTTCACTGGTTGTTGGAAATCTCGTGAAGTTGTGTTTTCATGGGTTTTTTTGCACGGGAACGCCTATTCTGCATATCATTAGCGTTACTTCTCGCTCAAATTGATGGCGATGTTTTTTTGAGGAAGCTATCGCTGAAAAACTGGCGATATCGGCAGTTTGTACCAGGTTGAGAATGTGATGATAATTCTTTTGCTGCGGTAATGCGCCGATAACTCAGCGATAAGTTGTTGAGAATACACACCATCTTTTTTTAATTTTTTCATCCGGATTCGTGCACCCAGCCGCTTTAAAATAAAAGAAATTTTACTAATTCTGGGATCCCCTGAGCAGGCCTAGGGGGTCAGAGGGTCTGTACCCTGACCACTTTTCTTTTTTTTCATCTTTTTTCTTGTGATTTGCATGTAGCAAAGTCCTAATAAACACAAGGGCTCATTTTAGAGTTACCCTATAACCCAACAGTTGGGACTTATTGCCGAGTTATCTGCAGTTTAGCGCAGCAAAAGTGGCGAAAGAATTATCACCCCATTCTCAAGTTTGTGCACACTGCCACATTGCCCACAGGCTGACGGTACCAACACAGCGGACAATCAACATCGTTACGTAGACAAAGCTGCTGGCTGTGCTGCACCTGTTGGCCTCTGTTATCTTCCAACTAACAACTGCGAGAGTTGGAGGAGTATCACAGCCAGCCTTATTAAACTTCCTCACACGTCTTGGATGCATGTCTACAAAAGCAACTTAGGGCCCCTCATCCGCACCACCTGCTCGTCCCAATTCATAGTATTCCTGCACAACCCCAACCCCAGCCATTGCTTGACGCCTCTGTGCTCCAGATCCAAGATTGTAGTCACTGAAATGGGGGTGCGCCAGGTAATGAAGTCTAGTAGTTAACAGTAGTGGAAAAACAGTACTTTATTGGAAAAACATAAATTAACAACACAAAAACATCAAACAATGAGTGGCATTGTCAACGGGGAACATAAACTTGTGGATCGAAATAACTGTAGATCGTCTTGGAAATCCCAAAAGTCCGTATTCAGAAACCTGTTGGATAAATGAAGATAATGGTCAAGCGTTAGTATGGTAACAAACTTAATATGGTACAGTGTATTGCACTTGGACAAACCGGAATGTTTACAGGTATGATCAATCCTGAACAAAATGACCGTAATAGAAGCTTGTGTGGTCGTAACCTTCATAGGAAAGAAAAGGAACGTTACAACCACACTAACTTCTGTTACGGTCTCATTATGCAGGATTTATCACACCTGTAAGCATCAGGGTTCGTTTCAGCTTGATACACATACATGTTCACTTCACCTAAACTGCACAGAAACAACTGGAGACCAAACAAGGGAACCACGCTATAGCAGGCTTCCTGCATGTGTTGGGGGCAACTGACTGTACACATGTACTATTTGTGACCCCTGACGACACTGCACCCAATCACCGCAACAGAAACCACACGCATTCCAACAATGTGCAGGCAAAACTGGACCACCGGGGCCTGTACACTGATGTCGTCGCAAACTTCTCAGGCATTGTGCATGATTCTTACATCTTTTGCAAGCATCCCATCCCTGGTCCCCAGACCAGTCGGCCGCCCAGCGATGACTGCCCGACCCTACGCACCCAGACCTCAATGCTCATCTGCCACCACCGGCGTGTCTCCAAGAGGGCCCACCACGTGCCGGAGAAACCTCCTCAGCCGTCACTGGATTCCTCAGCACAGGCCCCCAGCGCATCCTGCTGCACCGTGCCAAGGAGTCATGTCTGTACAGCCAGCTGCCTTTGGCGTACACGTGGTCCAGCCGAGCTCACAATTCAAATCGGGTCTTGATTGCCAGGATAGCATATCGTGGCCACGAATCATCGCGGGCTGCACACCCGCTCAGCTCTTGTGGCACTAACTCAGTGCAGCTCAAGTCAGTGGCGGGAGGCCCGTGTCGGCCAAAATGCCTCAGCTGCCACCACCTCTGTGCACCTCAAGTCATTGTCACGTGGCAGGAGGCCAGTGTCCGGCAAAGTGGTTCGGCTGCCACCATCTCTGTGCATCTCAACTCATCGCGACGTTACGGGGGGCCCGTGTCGGTCAAAGGGCCTCGGCTGCCACCAATTAAGCACACGGATACACCCAGATAGAGTTGAAATGGTGTCGAGCACGTGCGCCTGGCCCTTTTATTGGCAGGGTCACATGTCCTGTGACGCCTGTGCTGCATGGGTGTGGTGTGGGTGTAAAGCAGCCATGAGGGAATGGCTGTGGCATGCTGACAACTAGACCTGTGATCAGCAGATCACTACAGGGAAGACCTGGGATATGTAGCGTTGTAGTTTCCTCCCTGTAAGCGTAAGCGGAGTGGGCTGGCTGAAACGCGCATCCTTCACGACTTTACCAATATGGAGGTTTGAATCCGCACACCCAGCGAGATAGGTACACAATGGGAGCGCGACTCTACTTTTTCTAAAAAAAGAAAAAATACATATATATTAATATTTAAGAAAACAGAAGACATTATGTTATTTTAATAACAAACAAAAAACATACAAAAACTATTTTTTAGATATTAAAGTTACAAAATATCACAAAATGAAATTCAAATTACTGAAAAAACCATAGCTTTAATGAACATTATAATTCGAAATTAGCATTTAAAAAAGCTTTCAAATTCACAGAAAAAACCATAGGTTTCAGGCACGTTATCGTTAGAAATTAGCATTTAAAAAACCTTAGAAATTCACTGAAAAAACCACAGGTTTCATGGATATTATAGTTAGTTAAAACCAGAGAAATTCCCCGTTAAAGTTAGTTTAGCTAACTATAACTTGCGCCCCCGCAATGCACTGCTGATGGTGTCACATATTACATCATTCATGACATGGTCAGTGACATCACTGATGACATCACCGATGACATCTCAAATGACATCACTGGTGACATCACTGAGGACATCATCCACTTGAAAATCTGATCCACCTCCTCACACTCTAATATAACCTTTGATACACCCACTGTAAAACACAGACTACCATTTTTGAAACCATAGAGACACCAATACCAGTTATTACATACGCACTCACTGATTCCAAGGTCTCCAAACGTATCCACTCATTCACCCATACAATCACTCATATATGCAGTCACTCATCAATAGAACACTATCATATGCACTCATAAACCTATAGAGACAATACAGACGCTCACACACCACCATTTATCCAGAGTTACTCTCACACCTAGTCAGTCATGCAAAGAATCAATCACACTTCCATTTGCTTATCTAGACTTAATCCCCCAACTTAAAACGTGCCATGGGGCGCGTTTGCACAGTGGTGAAGGGAGGGGGTGGGGCCTGAGGTGACATATGTGCAAACACGCCCTGTGGTGCATTTTAAGTTAGGGAATTAATTGCCCTTCAATCCTGAGGGTTCGTGGGGGCCAACTAGCCCACCAGGTACCTCCAGTAAGCGCCACAGGGCTGCGTTGCAGAGAGGTGGTCCAGGCCATGTCCCTTTTTACACCTCTCTGCAACACAGCTCTGTGGGCTAGTTGGACACAGGGACCCTCAGGATTCAAGGGGACTTCATTCCCTAACTTAAACTGTGCCACAGGGCTTGTTTGCACATATCCTCAGGCCCCACCTCACACATGCACCCACTCACCCCCTTACAGTGACTCTCCCACCTACTGACTCATCCATACAGACACTGACACACTGAGTCACTTACCAATATAATCACTCACACATCCATTCACTCACCCCTACAGTCTCTGACACACACACCCACTCATCCATACAGCTACCAACATATGTGCTCACTCATCCATGCAGATACTCACACAGCCACTCACTCACCCAGTCCCTGACACATCTACCCACTCTCTCACCCATACAGCTACTAGCACATGCACAGGCTCTCCCATATAGCCACTCATACACTCACTCACTCACCCATACAGTTGCTCACTGACACGCCCACATAACCACTCACTCACCCTGTCAGACACTTACACAGGAACTTACTCATACACTCACTTATATATCCAGACACATACATTTTCTTGTTTTTAAACCATTCATGGTTCTAACAAGAGCCTTTTTTTACTTTCAGTTTTTTAATATTTTGTTATTTTTGGGGTAGATTGTTTACTTAATATGACAGCTGGAAAAAACTTTCAAATCAAAATACTCAAAATTAGAGTAAAAAGTGTCCTTGTAAAAAAAAAAAAAAAAGAATTGTGGTTTCTGGCTGCTTCCAGAACCGCAGTAACAGACAGTTTTCCTGCAGTCAAAATCTTTCTACAAAAAGTCCCAATTTTTTTTAGTTCTGGCACTCTTTCTGGGAGTAGCTGCTACACCTCAGGAGGAAGCGTGTCCTAATTTTAAGACTTTCGGTATTCACAGAAGGCATTTATGAGTCCTAAAGTTAGGACTCCTAACTTCTGTGAATACTGAAATGAGTAAGTGCCTTCCGTGAATACCAAAGTGAGTAAGTGCCTTCTGTGAATACCAAAATGGTAGTAAGTTTAGGATTTTGTCTTAAGTTAGTTCTGTGTATTGGGCCCTGACTCTCTGCCCTTGCCAGTTGCTTTGAAAGCATTGTTTTTAAGTGCTTCAATATGCTTGTGGTCACACATGAGTATTTTTTAGACGTTCCACTGGAAAGGACACACAGGTTACACTTGAGATGTTTGGCAATTACAATTTTCTCGCTAGAGGGGATGGTAAAAAACTTTCAGGCTATTGATTACTTTAGAGCAGGGCGTTCCTCCTCAGATGAACTGGCATCTCTCTCCCCCTGCTGTGGTTCTCCATTTCCTCCAGATGCCATTTTGAAGGAAGAAAACTGGAAAACGCCAAATAAATTTTCTTTAATTTAAAAACTGGAGCTGTGGGAAAGATATCCTTCAATTGTACCAGTGACAGATTAAAGCAATGTAAACTGGGTGGGGACATCCTTTCTAGAATCATGAAAAGCATTTTATCCAATGAAATTCCTTTATTCCATAGTCACATGCGATTCACGAACGCTGACGTAATCACGATGTCAGGAAATTTAATAAAAGAGTCTTGGAACATAAATTTACTTAATAAAATATAAGTTTTAATGTCATATTTGTAAAGCACTGACCTCAAACATTGATTTTATAATGTGTCTATCTCTTTGCAAATGTTCATAATAATCATGCCAATTTTGTGAATATCTGCGTTCCCAGAAAGAACACATAATGACTTTTCGTGATGAATTTGTTAATAGAATATGTTTTTTCTTTAAAGCATCTGGGCATATCTGTTCCTTGCAAGAAAGAATATACCTATAAATTACAAATTATCTTAACTTCCTGGACTTGGCATTGGACTAACTATAACAATCCTGTAACCTTTGTTTCTTTAATGAATTTGTAAGGTTTTTTGAAGTTTGTTTCCTAACTTTAAGTAATAACCTTTGACAGTGAGTATGTGAGAGAGTGCATGAGTGTCTGAGTAGGTCTGTGAGTGGGTGTGAGACTATCTGTGTGGATCTGTCAGCAGGCGTGTCTGAGTACGCCTGTGAGTGGGTGTGTGAGTGTTTGAGTGGGTTTGTGAGGGGTTCTGTGAGTGTTTGAGTGGGTCTGTGAGTGAGTGCATTAATCTCTGGGTTGGTGTGTGAGCCTGAGTGCGTCTGTGACTGGATGTGTGAGTCACTGAGTGGGTCTGTGAGTGAGAATGTGAGTGTCTAAGTGGGGCTGTGAGTGGCTGCATGAGTGTCTGACTAAGTCTGTGAGCAGGTGCACGCATCTCTGATCGGTGTGTGAGTGTCTGAGGAGGAGGGCGACCTCAGGGCCTACCATAATTCAGTGAGGAAGGTGGACTGCACGGCCCCCCTCCCCAGGCCCATTTCAGCCCAAGGAAACCCATCCCAGAGGCCCGGCTACATTTGAATGAGGGAGGGGGTCGTGCATTCCCTTGGGCCTGGCCTTAATGTATGGAAGAGGGGATTGTGCAGGCCACCTCCCTGGGCCAATTTTGGCTCTGCTGACCCCATCCCCGATCTTTTCCTTAATTAAAGGGGAGAGGAGTGCTGTATGGCCCCCAACCCCAGGCTAATTTCAGCCCCAGAGACTTCATCCTCCGCGACCCAGTCATTATTCAGTGGAAGAGGAGGGCAGAGCGGCCCCCTTCCCACGGCCTATTTTGGGCGCTGTGTGCCCTATTCCTATGGAGACAGCCACATTTCTATGTGGGAAGGGGGTCGCACAGCCCCCTTTCACTGACTGATTTCGACCCAATCTCCCCAGGGCAAACCATGTTTTCTTTAGTGCCCTGTAGCCTACCCAATGTGCTATGGTACTGTGGGGGGAGCCTCAAGGTCCCCACAGTCCCAGCCGTCTCCCCACCTCCTGCAAGAGCTGGCATTGCTTTTGCACACAGGGAGCTGCTGGAAATGCAGCTCCCTGTGTGCAAGAGCAATTTACGAAGGCCAAAGTTACCAGAAAGGACAGGAACAAATAGATGATAAGGAACAGGGCTAGGGGTACCCAGACCTGGGTTAGATGGATCAGTAGGGCCTGGAGGATGTTGAACAAGGGGATCCTAACCTAGTAGGCAGCACCAGAAAGAACAGAAGCATCAGGAGAAGAAGGAACAAAAGGCCAAAGACCATAATGAGGAGGGGGACTAGGAGAGCCTGGGATCACCAGCCAGGACCAGAGGAACAAGGACAACCAGGTTCAGGAGTAGCAGGCCCAGGCAGTAAGACCAAAGA
Source organism: Triturus cristatus (assembly GCF_964204655.1). Classification (NCBI taxonomy): domain Eukaryota; kingdom Metazoa; phylum Chordata; class Amphibia; order Caudata; family Salamandridae; genus Triturus; species Triturus cristatus. Next base: position 911,784,492 of record NC_140588.1, read on the forward strand.
AGACCAGTATTTAGAAATCAAGGGAAAGAAGGACCAGAAACTGGAGGGCCAAGACCGCAGATATCAGATCAAGGAGGACCAAGAGGCCAGAAGCAAACAAGCAAATAGACCAGTACCAGGAAGAATGTGACCAGAAAGTAACTGGACCAGCAGGACCTGGAGACCCTAGATTAGAATGACCAGGGGGTTACCCAAGGACCAGGACTTCTAGGCCCAAAGGGATCAGAAGGTCCATGAGGGTCTGACTCAGGTGAATCCTATATCAGGGTGACAAAGACTACATGAACCAGGGTGTCCTGCAACATGGGAATTAGGAGAACCAGTGCCAGAGGGATGATGAAGACCAGACCCAGAAGGACCAATTCTAAGAGAATCATGATAGAGGGGACCATGGTCAGATTGAAAAGGATAAGGTGGAACAGGCAAGCCAGGAGACCAGGAGGACTTGTAGGACTAGGATGGGACAGGAGAGTGGGGGATTTGGAGAGCTAGGGATACCAAGGCCGGTTGAACCAGCACCAGAAGACCTGAAACATGAGGAACAGACAAAGAAGTACCAGCACTAAGAGTAGGACTACATGGACCAGGAGAACCAGGAGCATATGGGTGAGAACCAGGCAAACCAGAGGAATAGATAAACCAGGGGAGCAGGACCACGAGGGCTGATGGATGAGAATTATGATTAGGGGGGTGAAAAGGTCCATGACTGGGAGCTTGTGAAACATGCGATCCGGGGTACAAAGGAATAGATGCAAGAAACCCAGGATACAAAGGATTAAGTGCAGCAGATCATGGGAATAATTACCATACAGACCATGAAGTACAGGATCAATTATTCTTAAGTCTGGCATGCTGAACCATGAGGGCGAGGAGCAGGCGGACTAGGATCAGGAGGGTCAGGACCAGATTTAAGAGGACTACGAAGATCAGGACCTGGAGAGTAATTGCTAGTAGTACTAGTAACACGGTAAACCAAGATAATCTAGATTAGGACCTAGTGGACCAGAGTTCGTATTGCCATTTGGGGCAGAGAAAGGAGACTGGACAGTGGTGGCCAGGACCAAAATATTAGGTCCAGGAGGAGCCTAACAAGTAGAACCTAGATCAAGAGGTCCATGATCAATGGTTGCAGTACCAGTATGACTCAAATGAAAAGGAAAAGATCCAGGAGGACAACCCAAACCAGAAAGACAAAGACTATGAGGGCCAGTACATGAGACATGAGTCAGGATATGGGAATGGACCTGGGGTACCAGGGCTAGGAGGTTTAGAACCTGGACAAGGAAACCAGGGCCAAGAGGACTAGAACGGAGCAGAGCCAGATGGGCTAAGACTGGGGGAACCAAGAAGAGCCAGATTGGCTAAAAGGCAAGTTTTATGATAATAAGCACACTAGAACACGACCTACCGAGACAGCCAGGACAAAGGAGACCAAGTTTAGGATGGTTTGTGAACCAAGTCCATGAGAACTAAGCTCAGGACAAAACCAAGCTATACGTATGAGGTCAAAGATAATCAGGACCAACAGGAAAATAATCTTGAGAAGGAGAATGACTAGTAAAACCAAGAATTGCACTACCCTGGGCAGGCCTACCAAGGAAGGTGAGTCCAGGGACACGGGTGACCAGAGCCAGAAGGAAAAGTTCTAAGAGGAACCAGGAAACAATGGACTAGGGAACCATGAAGATCAAGGCAAAGAGGATAAGGAACTTGAGTACCAGTACCAGGAGGACCAGTGTAAGGAATATCAGAACCAGGGACATCGGGCCAGGATGATAACAGTCTGGAGGTCCAGGCTACATTGCTAGGAAAAAGATGGCCAGGAAGATGATCAACAGGATGGGCAGGCCTGGAAGAACTAGATAAAGGAGGACCATGAAGAATTTGTGCAGAAACACGAGGACAAAGAAAAGGAAAACCAGGGCCAGAAGGATCAAGACCAGATCCAAGAAGACAAGATCGAGGCCAATAGGACCCGCGGGGGCCAGATTTACCAAGGAGATGGGGGCAGTACCAGAGGACCAGAAAATGGAGAATTTGAAGGCTAATCACTAAAAATAACAGCAGCTGGCCTAGGAATGCCAAGGAGAGCAAAGCCATAGGACCAGAGCCCAGAGTACCACGTTTAGCAGAAAGACCAGGACCTGGGGGTAGTAGGGCCAGGGTGAGAAAGATCAGAAGACCAAAACAGCCAGGAAGACTAGGAGGACTGGATCTGTATGTCCAGGAGGACCAGGGCCAAAATGACATGTCTCTGAAGGACTCAAAGAGAACCAGGACCACAAGGGACAAGACATTTGCATGCAGTGAGGACCATGAGCACAAGGAGCAGGAGAACAATGATGGTTCAAACCAGGAAGACAAGGGCAAAGAGGATAAGGCCTAAGAGTGCAAGAACACAAGAGATCAGGTAGACCAAGAGGACCAGCATGGCCTGAAACTCATGCACTACGAATCAAATGAGCAGGGTGAGAAGGTTTGAAAGAACCAAGGCAAATGGACGATAGGTCAAGAGGATAAGGAAAGAAAAGGAAGAGCTAGGAAAGGGGGCCTGAAATGACCAGAATGGCAAGAAGGACCAGAAGCAAAAGGGTTAGGCATACAAAGACCCAAATAAGGAGGACAAGAAACAAAAGGTCTAAAGTAACTATAACTAGTGACCCTGCCATGCACAGTTTAGTCATGAATGATGTGAATTTAGATGTTGCAGTGATTTTAACAATGATTTCATGGGTGATGTAAAATGTGAGGTAATTACTGGTGCATGGTGGAAGCCTGGGTTATAGTTACTTTAAGGCACAAGGTATAGTTTTCTTAGGTAACTGTAACTGGTGAATTTCAGTGTTTTTGTTGTTTCTAACAGTATGTTTTAATTGACATTTTCACCTAACTATGACGTCCATCTAGCCTTTGTTTTTTCATTGAATTTCTAAGTTTTTTTATTATAAAGTAAGATATTATTACAGTTCCAAACTATAACGTCACTTTAACCTTTTTTCAGTGAATTTCTATGAGTTTTTAAAGTAAGATGTCCCTCGCTGTCAATGGCCCTGCACCCAAACCACAGCAAGTGTCCTACCTCCCCTCCCGCTATGCGGCACCTAACAGCCTCCCTGCGCAGGGCCTTTGGCTGTGCGTGGTCTGGAGTTGGGCAGAAGCTTGGCCAATGGCAAAGCCCTAGACCCAACCACCACAGGCTGACTATGTCATGTTACAATATAAAAGGTGTTTTTTTTAAGTCAAGCAGACTTACTGATTTTTTCAAAGGGTCACAACACCAACATGTAAAAGTGTCCCTATTGACTTTATCTAGGGATCAGCATATCAATATAGATATGAAGCAGATCTATCATCTTTGTCCAAAGATCACCAATAACTATAATCAAATGTATATTTCACTAATTCACACAATGCAATGTTTAATAAAAGTTCCTAAATAGCGGCAGTGATGGAAATAACCCACTGCATCAGTCTACAAAATATATTCAATCCACTTTGGTGCTCGACCCTGGAGTTTGTCTGCCAGACACCAATCTCATATTTCATAGTTGTACATATGCACAGAGGGGAGGCACTCCAAACTATAATACAGCTGGATCTTTTCGCAGTCCTTTGAAATTAGTGTCTGTGGTGCTGTATCATCGGCTCAACAATATTAGATCCATTCAACAGACTTAGACGCAGTCTATTAATGTTAAAATCTGGTTTTAGTCTTTAACCTTCTTGACAAAACACACACCTTTTCAGCCCGGCCGGCGCATTTCGTCCCAAAAAGGGGCATCATTAGTCTTGTCATCACTATATATGTTCTATGATATTTGTATCAGACCATGTTTTCGAAACAATATTATTATCGCACTCCTGTGGAGAGGCAGATTTGAACCAGACATCATTCAAGGTGTAACGAGATATTTACCATTTTCAAGTCTTAATAGCGTTGCCTTTTTTCAACGTGTGGCCTAATATGTCAGGAAATATGATGTATGGCCACTGATGATGAGTTTCAATTATTCTTGTTTATAAATCACAAATTGGTTTTGAATAATTTGCTATCGATGCACATTTGCATTCTTTTAGCCTGTGATGCAGCTTTCTAGCCTTGAATAGAACAAGAACAGTAACTATTTGTTATTCCAGGAGGCCTTCAGACCTTCCTTTAATAAGCTGGAGGCTTCCCTCTAGCAGGCACAGATTTCCAGTGAACCCATAATTGTTATTTGCTGCAGGGTCAACAACGTTCAAATCTTCTGTGGAATACTAAAATGCCTATAAACCACACTTCGCTACACAAACAAGCCTGGCCTGAGTATTGACTTTCTGGAGAAGCAGATCGCTAAAGGAAAAAAAATCCTTAGACAAGAGGATTTCTAAATGGCACAGAAGAGAAAGTTGTAAATTATTATGTGTGCACATAACAACGCAGAGCAGTAGTTTGATTTAAATGAAGGCTTTTCATCTTGTGTCTGTCGCTCATTGTTAGCTAGAAGCACAAGGGCTGCATTTTCACATCTCCTGTTTCCACCCAAGAGATGACTAGCGCTGCGCAGGGAGGCAGCGCGTGAGTTATTGGCCACCATTTTGGGACTTAGAGGCTCGCTGCGTTTCTGCACTTCATTCGGTTTGTCTGTTCCCTTCTGCAGCAGAGGCCTGTGGATAGTGGAAGGAACTGTTGTTCCGTTTCGATCTGATGCGGAACAGATTGTTTCTCACATTTTGAATATATTAATAACCTTGATAGAGGCAATTCATATTTTTCTTTTCTTTGAACAGATATAATCCTGAAGTGCTCTGTCACATTCTAAAGTGCTTTAAGTCTGCACGTACTGCACAGCTGAAAATGTTCATGCCATCCAACTCTCCCAGGGCTGGTGTTAGCGCTCTTGGCGCCTGCTGCAACAATCTTTGTCGATGCCCCTCCAATGAACCTCTCCATAGATTCCCTCGTGGCCACCCTCCAATAGTACCTTCATCTCTCCATAGCCCCTCTCTCATGTGTATTTTTAGGTCGAGCCTATAGCAGCAGCGCGCATGCGCTTCTCGCTTTGCGAGGCAGGCAGGTTTCTAGTATGGAGTGGAAGTTCCGTGGAAGCTCCGCCCACTCCCGGCCCATGTTTAAGTCTCGCTGAGGCCAGCGCATGCTCTGGCACGGAGAAACATTTTGTAGTTGGGATTTTTAAAGTGCTGCCTGTGGCCTAAAGCTTGAGTGCACGTGAGCGTGCACGCGTGCAGCCGCCAATCACTGCTGCGCGTGCACCACTCGCGTGCTTGCCACACAGCGCTCCCGTCCAAGCGATCGCAATCACTTTCGCTTTGATCGCAATCGCTATTACTTTCGTTTTCATGGCCGCGCGGCCGTTACTTTTACGGCCGGGCGGCCGAATGCTTGTTACATTTCCATTTAAAGCACTGGGCAGTGGGCAATGGTCAGGCTAGCCTAGAACCATCTTCCACAGTAGGAAGGAAGTCTTACGGTGACGAGCATCTTCCCAATTTAAGCGCTATGCGACTGCTGAAAGTGCCACCAGTTTACGGCTGACTTCTTAAGAGGCATTTCCCCTGTTTAGTAAAAACAAAAATGCTGAAACCGCATTTTGAGCTCTAGAAATGATTTACGGTTCTGAAACCAGGAGCTCTCTAACTCTGCATCCCGCTGTGATCAGGGGCCGCACAATTAGTTTGTCAGCAACATTTTGCGCAAGTGACAAATAGCAGAAGGTTTCTAAATTGCAACGTTAGTTACCATCGCAAAATCCGCTTCCAATCACAATTTACGACAAAACAAACATTTTTGTGTGAGATTTGTTTCTGTGGAATGTTTCGCACAATTTTTTCGTGCAATCCTATTTTTGCTGTTTTTCAACCGCTGTTTCCTGCGAACTGTATGCCTTGTGTACATCGAAATCTGTAACGTTCTAAATCTACAGCGATGCGCCCGTGTGTGAGATGGGCCGTTATAGGGGAGGAGTGGGGCAGAGCTAAGGGGGAGGCAGGTGAAGGTCTTTTTTAGGTTCCCTAGCTCAACTGGATCGCTTAATTTTGAATGGAGACTACAACTCCCAGAATACAATAAGATAGACGAAAAACCAAGGCGTCCGTGGGGACATGGAGTCACCTTAGTTTAAGACGGAAGCAGATGTTTTCTGAAAGCAAACTCAATAAAGTTTACATTTAGGGGCCGATTCCGATCCTGGAAAAATTTCCCCCGTCCGAATTGGATCCGGATTTTTTTCCGTACGAATCGTACAAGTAGCGTACAAACTGCCAAGTACGATTCGCATGGGAAAAACTCCATACGAATCACATCGGGAACATTTCCCCACACGTCCTCGGGTCGGAAATTGTGTCCGACACATCCCCGGACGAATCGGAAAAATGAAGTCCGACCGCGCAAGTACGATCACTCCCGTCCTTTCGATTTCACAACTGTATGGAAAAAACACCGTACGGACCGAACTCCCTTAGCAACCATGGAGACACGTGCCCGCATACGCACCGAACACCCCACCACAGACCCCGCATGTACGCGCAAAACGCCCCCTGGCCGCGGATGTACGCGCCGAACCCCCACCAGTGTATGCATGGAGCGTACCCCCACCCATGTATGCATGGAGCGTACCAACTCCCCACCCGTGTATGTACGGACCGTACCGACACCCCACCCGTGTATGTACGGACCGTACCCCCACCCCACCCCTGTACGTACGGACCGTACCCCCACCCCACCCATGTATGTACGGACCGTACCTCCACCCCACCAGTGTATGTACGGACCGTACCCACACCCCACCCATGTCTGAATGGAGCGTACCAACACCCCACTGTGTATGAATGGAGCGTACCAACACCCCACCAGTGTATGTACGGACCGTACCCCCACCCGTGTACGTACGGACCGTACCCCCACCCGTGTATGCATGGAGCGTACCAACTCCCCACCCGTGTATGTACGGACCGTACCCCCACCCCACCCGTGTATGAATGGAGCGTACCAACACCCCACCAGTGTATGTACAGACCGTACCCCCACCCGTGTATGAATGGAGCGTACCAACACCCCACCAGTGTATGTACGGACCGTAACCCCACCCGTGTACGTACGGACCGTACCCCCACCCGTGTATGCATGGAGCGTACCAACTCCCCACCCGTGTATGTACGGACCGTACCCCCACCCCACCTGTGTATGAATGGAGCATACTAACACCCCACCAGTGTATGTACGGACCGTACCCCCACCCGTGTATGAATGGAGCGTACCAACACCCCACCAGTGTATGTACGGACCGTACCCCCACCCGTGTACGTACGGACCGTACCCCCACCCGTGTATGCATGGAGCGTACCAACTCCCCACCCGTGTATGTACGGACCGTACCCCCACCCATGTATGCATGGAGCATACCAACTCCCCACCCGTGTATGTACGGACTGTACCCCCACCCGTGTATGAATGGAGCGTACCAACTCCCCACCAGTGTATGTACAGACCGTACCCCCACCCGTGTATGTACGGACCGTACCCCCACCCCACCAGTGTCTGTACGGACCGTACCCACACCCCACCCATGTATGAATGGAGCGTACCAACACCCCACCAGTGTATGTACGGACCGTACCCCCACCCGTGTACGTACGGACCATACCCCCACCCGTGTATGCATGGAGCGTACCAACTCCCCACCCGTGTATGTAGGGACCGTACCCCCACCCCACCTGTGTATGAATGGAGCGTACCAACACCCCACCAGTGTATGTACGGACCGTACCCCCACCCGTGTATGTACGGATCGTACCCCCACCCGTGTATGCATGGAGCGTACCAACTCCCCACCCGTGTATGTACGGACCCTACACCCAGCCCCCCCTGTATGTACGGTGCGAAACACCACCACCGATGGACGGTGAAGACCAACACCCTGCCCGTGTTTGTACGCACCCTACCCCAGGCCCACACACCAGCACCCTCACCCAACATCACGCATGTACGAGTCGTACTAAGCCATAGCAAAGGACAGCACTGTACAACAACATGGACCATGTACGCACCGTACAGACGCTAAAAACACTCCTACTGAACCAGGACAAACCAAAAAAAACACAAGGAGAGTCAATTCGAGGCACACAACACCACAAAACATATCCATCAAGGCCAAATACATCCTATACACTGACCTGCAACTGACAAACAGCTAAACAGAGGCCCAAACCACTACCACTCCTTATAACACACCCACTCAAAGTTCAAACACAGCCACACCCACAAATGGACCAATAAAAAGGCCCAACACACACAAACCATGATCCTTTGCAACAGATCCACTGCTGCCAGACCCCAGAGACAACACACTGCACCATACTTCAACCATCAATACACCTTACACTTGCACTCCTTCACACAACCACCATCACAAACACACCCTCATCACATTCACACACACACACCTGCACAACCACACTCACACACCCACAACCATCCACACCCACACCCCCACAACCATCCACACCCACACCCCCACAACCATCCACACCCACACCCACACCCCACACCATGCCCACTAACAAGAATCCAAAGTTCACAAAGGACGAGCTGGAGGTCCTTGTCGACGAAATCATCAGAGTCGAGCCACAGCTCTTTGGAACATTGGTCAGACGGACCAGCATATCTGAAAAATCTGCCATGTGGGAGAGGATAGTCAATTCCGTGAATGCTGTTGGGGCCACCAGAAGGACCAGGCATGAGTGCCAAGCCAGGTGGTACGATCTGCGGAGGACGATCCGCCGCAAAATGACGGACGACCACAACCAGGCCAACATCGCTGGAGGAGGTCCGTCCCGCAGACCGGTACACTACCATCCCTGGGAGGAGAAGGTGATGGCCACGCTGCCACCGTTGGGAGTAGACGGACTAGAAGGAGTCCGAGAGCCTGGTGAGTACACAAACAACTCACCTCACACGGGGGGAACGCCATATACAACCCAAATACCAATCATGCACGCAACCCCCCCAAAGCCAGCACCGGACACAACCACACTCCAAAAACACACACATGCCACTAGCGCCTCCATGACCCATGCCCCAAGCAAGGCCATACCAAGTCACAGGCCACACAAAACTCCAACACAAGACAGGATGTCCCCGATGCCGGGAGGGTGGGCCTCAAAACTAACATAGAGCAACTCTGAAGCACAAAACAATGCCCTCAGCCCATATGGCTTAGGGCACAGCCATACAAACATTGTGTCCCCACACAGTACTGTTTTGCCTGCTAATGGTGGCCGCGTTGCAGGACGACATGGGTATGAAGGCACAATTTGCACATAACAGCAGCTAATGAAGACGCAGCACACTGAAAGAGTGTCAGCACACACCGCCACAGCAGCAGCGCAGACTAAGACACTCCGGCCAATGGGTGCCGGCAGAGAAGAAACAAACCCACATGAACAAGCCAATGGCCTTTGAAAGACCTGTAAACTGTGTGTGCCCAGGAAGCTGGGCTGAGGTGACAGAGGGTGACACACAGAGGGAGGGAGAGGGGCAGAGAGAGGGAGAGACAGAGGTGGACACAGGGAGACAGACAGAGGGAGGGAGGAAGCTGACAGCGGCATGGAGAAGGGGAGACGGACAGAGGAAGGAGGCTAAATGTAAATGTAAATGTAAATGTCAAGGTACTTATAGAGCGCACTGTCACCAGACGGACACCTTGCGGTCTCGCCTTTTGCGGTTTCCTGGCGCTGATACTCATACCGCTGTGGAACCCCTCCTGGCTTTCCCTGTGAAGTGTCCACTCCTGGGCACCCCCAGGGTGAAGCCAGGCATCCTTAGCGCTGTTGGGGCCGGTGTGGAGGCTAAGCAAGCTATTGCCCAGAGTTGCAGCGTGGGGCTTGTGATTAGAATAGGCACCGAGGCGAGAATAGACAGGTCCGAGGAAATTGAGCCCGAGCCCCGCCGAGGCGGAAATCGAACCCTGGTCCCTGACCAGACCTCTGCTTCAGGGTCTGCCGCTCTAACCATTGAGCCACACTCCTCCGCTGATAGAGGGAGGGAGAAAGGGAGACGGACAGAGGGAGGAGGCTGACAGAGGGAGGGAGAAAGGGAGACGGACCGAGGGAGGAGGCTGACAGAGGGAGGGAGAAAGGGAGATGGACAGAGGGAGGAGGCTGACAGAGGGAGGGAGAAAGGGAGACGGACAGAGGGAGGAGGCTGACAGAGGGAGGGAGAAAGGGAGACGGACAGAGGGAGGAGGCTGACAGAGGGAGGGAGAAAGGGAGATAGAGGGAGACGGACAGAGAGAGGAGGCTGACAGAGGGAGGGAGAAAGGGAGACAGAGGGAGACGGACAGAGGGAGGAGGCTGATAGAGGGAGGGAGAAAGGGAGACAGAGGGAGACGGACAGAGGGAGGAGGCTGACAGAGGGAGGGAAAAAGGGAGACGGACAGAGGGAGGAGGCTGACAGAGGGAGGGAGAAAGGGAGACGGACAGAGGGAGGAGGCTGACAGAGGGAGGGAGAAAGGGAGATAGAGGGAGACGGACAGAGGGAGGAGGCTGACAGAGGGAGGGAGAAATGGAGACAGAGGGAGACCAAATAACCCTTGGGTGGTGTGGCCATGTCCGCTCGTCAGCAGGTGGACTGTGTGCATGTAGACAAGGTTTGGCACTGCGTGAACCCCCCCTTCAACCTTTGATAAACACTGGGCCATGTGCCAATCTGTGCACGAGTACATCCGTGCTGCAGGCACAAACACAACCTTACACCCAGTATACCCACCCACTGTGTTTGTCAGAACCCTGTCACAAATTGTTAAGTTACCTACCTGCATTCTCAAATAGCATGGAAAAAACAACATTTGGCCATGTACAGTGCAACACGTAAGGTGGCTCTGCATGGCTTGCTACGCCCGCTCACTACACTGCTGACTGCGTTCCCAAAAGATGCATCAACTAAGATTGTGTCACACATAGGTAAAGTGTCGAAAGCTGTGGCCAAGGGACATACCCATGCACAAGTGCACTGTGAGAGGAATGCTAGCCAAATCCAACCACCCAGAGGAACTGTGCCAAATCAAAAATGAATTAAACATAGATGTCGCATGTAACACAATTAACACTGTCTCTCTCACACACAGGTCAACGTCGTCGATCTCCCCCCAACACTGGGGGGGAAGACTCACAGGACCAGGCTCTGCGTGAAGAGGACCCCACCGGCAGCGATGACTCTCACCACTCCGTGGATGACCCAGACCAACCTGGCCCCTCTGGTGTCCAACCACCTGCAGCCCCTGCGTCAGGTACAACTGTGCCAACCACCACCCCCATTCCTGCCACATCCCAGGAGACACCCAGGAGCCCTGCCCGCACACAACAACGCAGCCAGTCTGTCCAGGAGGGACAAGGTTCTCCGGGCACCCCGGAGGAGGCAGGCGACACCGCAAATGCCATCCCTCAGGGGTCCCGGAGACCCGATGTGCCCACAACGTCAGGCCAGGCGCAAGTGGGCAGGGGTGGTGGGAGTGGAGGACGGCGGAGGCGTGAATCTGACCAGTTGGCTCAGGACCTGGCAATGTCACACGTCGGAAACATCCTGGACGCATACCGGCGTGACTCCAGAGGCATCGACCAGGTAGTGGAGACCCTCAATGAGATGAAGACCCTGCAGGTCGAGCATCATGCCAGTCATCTACAACACCATGGACGGATGGAGGCAAGACTGGCAGAGCTCCTGGCGGTGGACAGGGACGTGAGCCAATCACTCCGTCAGATCACCCAAAGCCTGGCAAACCCTCCCTGTGCCACCAGGCGTAGACCAGCACCAGAAACAGGGAGGGAGGAGGAGGAGTATTCATCTGACGGAGCGTCCCTAGCATCGTCAAGGCCTGCTTCTGAGGGTCCCCGCAGGAAGGTGGGTCGTCCACGCAAAAGACCGTGAGAGTCAGCGGAACATCACCATCTCCCAGGTCACCTGGCCTGGCACCTGGCCCTCTGGCCCAACAGCAGCACAGCTGCAACTGACATTCTCTGCCACATGGCCTTGCTGGTCACTGTCTGACCAATGTTGACAAAGACTGTGGCACAGACTCTGATGACTTTCAATGGCAGGAAACCAACTCCCCCTGTGAACTTTGGATTCTACACTCCCGCCAAGCACCTCTTGTCACCCCCCCAAACACGTACCCCAGCACCAATAAAAATCATCACAATCACAAGATGATGCCGTCAGTTTGCATTATTCCACTGCATGTGTGTGTTGTAAAGTCAATCCATGCCTGATTTCAGAAGTAACTCCAAACATCCATAACCTGGGGTCTGAGTCTGGCACAGGACACACATGGGTCACAATGTACCATCCAAGACAGACATGGAGCACCATACTCACCCGTGATGGGCCCAACCAGCTGAGGGGGTGCCCGCACAACTGTGCCTACAGACCTATTTAGAAGAGCAACAGTCATGCGCAGAGGTCAGGGATCATGTGGAGTGTCCTGGGGTGGGAGTCCCAGGTATGTGTAGACACGTGGCAGAACCATGTCCTGCATGCTTGAGTCAGGTGGATGTGGAGAATGATGGGTCAGCCAAGGTTAGATGCATAGAGATGGCTCAATTGGGTGTTGGATCACAGTGCCACAAGGTTGTGTTGTGGTTGTGGGCTGCATCCTGAGTGTGTGCGTGGATTGAGAAGGTCATCCTGCAGCTGGCAGTGATCCACTCCCCCCATCTCTGTTTGACGTTGATGTGGCCTGGTCGCCGGATGTAGTAGCCGAGCTGTGCAGATGCACCCTGGATGTGGACAAGTATCATGGGATTTCTAACGCACATGTCTGTAGAGTGCAGGGTAGGATTAGACACAGATGTCGTAGTTGACCTGGGGGATGGTCTCCCTCTTGCCTTGAGGTGGATGGAACTGGGGATCTTGTGCATAATGCAGAGTGTGCTGCCGCATGAGGCACAGATGCTGCTGATCAGCATAGCACATGTCAGCAGGCAATCCATGATGAACACCAGCTCGTTTGCGTGGACACTGGTGCCCTTGCTGCAGGGCCTGCAGCAGCATGCGCCATGTCAAGGAAACAATGCCACAAGTAGCACACAAACACAAGGATCTCAGGAAGGAACTATGCAAAAGGTGTATGTCAAGGAAGGAATGTCTGGTTCAACATGGCACACACACACATAATGGATTCACATGCAGCACAGTGGCCGTCGTGGAGACTGACATGCCACAATACCTACACAGCCATGGACATCATGCACAATACAGAATCTAATTCCTGACAAACAGCTTGCATCTTGCTACTCTACACATAGACTCATATGCACCATCTCTGAGAACAATACCAGACATGCCGCATGCACAGTGGCAACAGACCACCATTGGCAGAGATGAGGCACCTTGGAGGCAGAGGGACACCTTTATTACTCATGTGTGTCGGAATGCTAATGCAACTCTGTCAACACATACACAGGTCATGTGGATGAACACGTGGGACCAACACTGGCACCCCCCTTACCACCACAGATGCTGGAAATTTATGGCACTGGCACACAAGTGACGGGTTACAGCTAAACACCCCCTGCTGCTCACGGAGAGGCTGCTATACACCATTGAGCCCCTAATGGGGAATTCACACACCATGTCAACCCGGTGCAACCCGTATGTTTCCGAGGGCAGTGTTACACACATTGATGGCTCCATCACAATACACAATCCCATTACAGATGACTGTCACCAAGTCTGACCATCAATTCAGGTGAATTCTGCTCCATGCCATGTGGCCCATGGTGATTCTACATGTATGTAAAGTATCCAAACATGAACAGGAGCAGTGCACACACATTCAAAACAAATACCACCCCCAAAAAGCTGTGCGGCATCCCTTACCCGAAGGAGATTTTCGAACTTGTCCGTGCATGTAACGCTGATTCAGCACATGTTGCTGTGTTCCTTGTTGGAGCCACTGGCGAAATACATTGGTACTTTCCTTACCCCGCTGGTTAAGAAAACTCAATCTTATGTGAGAGACACGATGGACATCATTTCCCAAATAGAAAATCTTCCGTACAATGCTGATAGCCAACTCTTGGTATCCTTCGATATTACATCGTTGTATACTAATATCCCACAAGACGAGGCACTAGCAGTCATGCACTCTAAATTGGAGGAAAGAGTAAGGCCACACCAAGTACCTTCTGACTTCATAGTGTCACTTGCGACATTATGTCTCAAAAACAACTTTTTTAGCTTTAAAGATGACCTATACCTTCAAATAATGGGAGTTGCAATGGGGTGTTGCTTCTCACCAGAGATAGCCAATTTGGTTATGGATGAGTTTGAGAAAAAATGGATATATAGCGACACCAACCCTTTTAAACCTGGGGTCGCTATATCGATGACATTTTTATGATTTGGGGAGGTAACGAATTACAACTATCAGACTTCCATAGCTGGCTTAATACTAGAACTTCGGAACTTAAATTCACTATCTCCAAAGACAAAGCTAAGATTAATTTTTTAGATGTCCTTGTACAGCACCAGAGTGGCCAGTTGAAAGTCAACCTCTACACCAAACCCACTGACCGCAACACTCTGTTGCATTTTACCAGTGGACATCCGCGAACATTGAAGGAGAATTTGCCATATGGTCAGTTCCTCCGTATCCGGAGGAATTGCTCTAACAAAGATGATTACTTCTCTTGTGCTGAAATTCTAAAAAACAAACTGTTGTCGCGAGGTTACCCCAAAAAACTGACTAAGTCGGCACTCAAAAGAGCATGGTACACACCTCGGGAGGAATTGCTCACCCCTAAACATCGTGAAGATAAATCATCTTTGATGTGCGTACTCACATATGGGCCCAAAGTGAACAAGATTAAAAACATTATTCTATCTAATTGGAAACTGATTGAAACCTTGAATATCCAGAAACCTCTGTTTTCATTCAAAAAAGGTAGGAACATCAGGCAACATCTTGTACGAGCAGCAAGAAGCACGGTTTCCCCTAGAAAAGATCTTTTGGGCCTTCTCAATTTGCCACCTGTGACAGGACATTTTAGATGTCAAAATTGTGTAGCCTGTGCTATGACGACTGATTCCAAACAAATCACCATCAATGGATCCATACACGAACAGAGAGTCTTTTCAAACTGCAACACAAGTAACATCGTATATTATGTTAATTGCCCATGTAATAAGTTTTATATTGGGCAAACGACGCAGACTGCAAAAAAGCGGATCCTACAACATAAATCAAGGATCAAATGCAAGACACAGGGAGCTCCACTGGTTCAGCATTTTCTCGCACATAACCACACAGAAAGTGACTTACATTGGTCAATTCTGCTGGTTGTTCGAGATACTAATAAAGATACCACTCAAACTAAACTGAACAGAGCAGAGGCAAGACTAATTGAAAAATATCATACAGCAATGTTGGGCCTGAATGATAGAGACGAAATGTGGTCTCTCATTCAGGACACTTGAACATATTCCGTTAGGATATATCTTCAATTATACATAGGTCTTTTGATGTTTTACATCGATTGGATGATCTATTCTTGAGTATGTATTGGATGTGTTATGTAGAGACCGGCGATATATAATACACTTGTCTGGTCTATCTCCTATTTGATCATGCTGTACTCCTGAAAATACATTGTTTACATATCCTTTATGTTATATCATCTATTCAGACAACGTTTGTTTTGAGTTTTGCATTTGTTTTTGCATTTGAACCGATGAACTATTCTCAGAGCACATGTTATGTATGATTTAGCTCTGGGATCGGTTGTATATAGTATATTTACTTGGTCTGCACACATGTTAAAGAGATTATTTTTATAATGATGGTTGGATATTCAGACATAATTCCATGTAGTTTCTACATGATACATTGATTGGGCTTGTGTAACTTGCTTTCTAGGTATATTGTACGGAGTGGCAGTATATTTCACTAATGGTGTTTATACTTTCTTAATTCTTCTATTCACACGCACATTAATGGTTATTTTCGGTAGCGGTTTAGTAGTTGCTACGTCCCCACTTTTTTTCAAGTGTTTTAATTACACTCGTGTACGCGATGTTTTCTATGTCTCTGGGGAGACACGCAATACCACGTAGTAGTCCGTCCTCCCTGTTTAGTACTGCACACTTCCTACTTCCGTCCCCTTCGAGTACGGGATTTTGCTTTTGGATCCAGCCTAAGAGGAAGTCCAGTCTACGATAGTTTTTGGAACATTCACGGTACGATTGGGTAGTAGAGAGCCTTTCCTCTTTAGTAGGACGGGTCTTTACCCTCACTCATTCTCAAATTGATGGTTCATTATTATTTTTTCGTTCCCTCCTCTGCTAGAATCCAGATGCTATTGCGGGTTCAGTGTGGGTGACGATATTTACAGTCCCGGTACCCCTCGTAGACGGTCATTTTTTGGCTTTAGAGGTAAACACATACCACTCTGCGCATTTTTGGAGTTCGTTGTGCATATTTTACACGTTTCTAAGTTTCTCTCCTTTTACTTAGTTTTGCAGTTTCACGATGGGGACATCCCTTCACGTGAATAAGATGGATTTTCTGAGATTTTGGTAACTTTTCAGTATCCTTATGTTTTTGGAACTCCCCCCTTTAGGTCTTTCAATGGTATTGCATCACATGGGTGTTCCAAGCCTTTTGGTTATTGAGCTACTCTATTCTATTCACTTAGTCTGTGTTTTTTTGAGCTTTTTCACCATTCCTCCCTCCCTACTGCCACCCCTAGAGAGGCTTTGTATCTCCACTTAAGTTGGTAGAGTTGTATATATTTCGATTCATAGAGAGTGTGTATATATATATATATATTTGGACCATTATACATATTATATATGTTTGTTTTTATTATAGATGTGGTTCCGATAATAATTTTCCTTATACACCCTAGTCCTGAGGAGGCCCACAAGCTAGTTGGGCTGAAACGCGTCAACTTTTTGACTATAAAGAGCCACGGAGGAATCTGAATTGTTGTCTAAATTAAACATATGTAGCACGAAGAAACTTGTTTTAGAGGTTTAAATTGGAATAACTCTGAGTACTACATAATGGGGCTACTTTGACTTATGGAATGTCCGTGAAAGAAGTGTTTACATCCATATTTTCATTAGGGCATTAAGGATTAGAGTCAACTGTCTCTAAGAAGTGTTTTGTCTATCTTATGTTTTGTGAATTGAATTCATGTTCATGCATTTGTATTTGTAAAATATAATTTTTCTATTTTTTTCTAAACATTGATAAAGGTGATTTACCAAACGACACTATGTCCAGACAATGGTATGAATATCAGATGATGTTTGCATGTACTAATTAATTTACTGTGAAGGATAATTTGTGGTTTCCTTCATCTTCTGAAAGAGATATACTTGATTGGTTCCTTCGCATCACATTGTTATATGATAATATTTGCCTTACCCAGATGCGTTGAGAATATTGGGTTCCCCCCTGGTATACTTGGTGTTCATGAGGAATGGCAGGAGCACAACAATGCCACCAGCAGACAGCATGCGCAAGCACCTGTGGATGGGAGACACACCAGAAGTCAGCCAAAAGAAGCACATCCGCATGCATGTGCATGTACTCGGCACGTATTAGGTTGTCAACATGCTAGGTGACAATGATGACTCTGGAAAAACATTCTTCTATTGCACCATCACTCGAGTGACACATCCAAACACACCTCTGACTCACTTGGAAGACATGCAGATGGACACACACATTGCAACACTTGCCACACACAGCCCAATGCGTGCACACTCAGACACTGGAACTCACCACTAAGCAAAGAAGTTGCGTATGAGCCGACTCCGCATGTCCTCTACCGCCTCCTCCTACTCCACATCACTTGCCTCGTGACCAAGCCCTTCATCCTCCACGGGTGGATGGTCCTGCTCATCTGGATCCAGGATGAGTGGCACAGCTTTCTCCACTGCCATGTTGTGCAGCATGCAGCACATGAGGAATATCTTGCAGACCTTCACAGGTGCATATGGGAGTGCGCCACCGGTCTTGTGGAGGCAACGGAATCGGCTCTTCAGGAGGCCAAACGTCCTCTCTATCACTCGCCTGGTCCGGCCATGGGCGTTGTTGTAGCGGTGATCGGCAGCCGTGCTGGGGTTGCGGAGAGGCGTGATCAGCCATGGCATGTTGGGATAGCCAGCGTCCCCTACATGGAAACATCATGGACAAGAGTGGGTCAGGAGAAGCAGTAAGACAGGAAGATGACGTTAAATACAAGACTGCCAGAGTATACCCACCAACAATACATGCTCGTTCGTTGCGCAGCTGCAGGCACCCTGCTACGCCTCATGTGTACGCATCGTGTGCTGATCCAGGAAAACGAGCACAGACATGTGAAATCACCATGTTGGCAAGACACACCGCAAGGGCATTAATGGAGTGGTAATGCTTGCGGTTACGGAAGGCTACCTCCTGTGCCTGTGGTGGTACCAAAGCCACATGTGTTCCATCTATGGACCCAATGACATGGGGCATCCCTCCCAGGCATAGAACTCACGCTTGACAGCTGTCAACTGCTCAGGAGTTGGGAATTTAATGAACTCATCCAGGTGCTCCAACATGGCCTCTAAAAAATCATGCAGAACACGGCTGAACATGGTTTGGGACATGCCACCGACATGGGCAATGGTATGTTGAAAGGTACCCGTGGCCAAAAAATGTAGGGCTGCCATCACCTTCATCTTGGGTGTCAGTGCAGTAGGATACCTGTGTAGTGGTTGGAGGTGTGGTGCCAGCCGTGTCGTCAGGTCCTCAATCAAGCGTTGGGGGAAGCGGTAGCGGCGTATACAGTCATGTTCCCTCAGGTCAGTCAAGTCCAGAATTGCTCGAGGGAGAGGCGGAGCCCTGCAGTGAATTAGAAGGGACAACGAAGAGTGAGTACAGTACACCACCAATGTCAATGTACAGAGTACATGCTCAAAAGCAAATACACATATGCTACATACAGAGTCAGGTCTGTGCAATATGCCCTGGACACGTATGCCAGGCATGTGACACTCCTACCAAGAGCTAGCTACAAACGTCGATTCTCAACCTCAATATGCCATGCCATGAAACTAGCTGTGGGCCAGTGTAAGTGAGCAGGCAGACGCATTACACGAGTTACAGATATCCAAATATGTGCAGAAGAAGGATGTTTATTGTACAGACAGGTTGCGGAACACTAGAGGCACAGGTCACATGTCATAGAATAAGGACAGACCACACACCTTGCCATGAAGGATTACATGTCAAGACTTCTCACACATACATTGAGAGTATGCAGATATGTCCTTGTTTTGGAACTCCGTGTTGATGCATACAAACACACCTAACGTCGGATTACACATGTGTGCTGGTGTGCGTAACAGTGTGCCATGCCCATCTACACACAGACACATGTTGGTTGCAACAACTGCAGATGCATTTGACCAAACACCTACAGCAAACCTATGGGAACACATGACACACACATGACATAGCTACAGCGTGCAACGCGGGCATTCACTTGTCAGGGGTAACATTCCGTGTACCTGGCATCAGGGGACATTTGCGGGTGTCGGTGACTGTGCCATGCCAGTGACGCATGGCCCACCAAGTCTGTACTACATGCACACATGTCAAAGGAGTGAAGGGGATGTGTGGCACATAGGGCACCATCACACGTGGCATGTGTACACAGCTCATCATACTGTAATTAGCTTCACACCTCAGGAGTATGGTGCCTCATCACAGCCTGACCCACCTGTGCCCGACACATGTAGTACTGCACAGACAATGCCTTGATGTCCAGCCTTGGCCATGTATGACTGCTCAATTCCTTCCTGTGTGCCGCCTGTCACCACTGTCAGGTGTGAAACGCACCGTACATACGCTGTAAGGGCGTGTGTGGGGTCCCTATCACTATGGTAGTGCTGGCGTATGCGTACGCCATAGTGATACGGACCGACCCTACACACGCGTGTGTACGGTCTGAACTACTATGGCGTACACGTACGCGAGCACCCCCATAGTGATAGGGACCGTACACACGCGTGTGTACGGTCCGAACTACTATGGCGTACACGTATGCGAGCACCCCCATAGTGATAGGGACCGTACACACGCGTGTGTACAGTCCGAACTACTATGGCGTACACGTACGCGAGCACCCCCATAGTGATAGGGACCGTACGCGCGTGTGTACGGTCCCTATCACTATGGGGGTGCTTGCGTACGTGTATGCCATAGTAGTTCGGACCGTACACACGCATGTGTACGGTCCCTATCACTATGGGGGTGCTCGCGTACGTGTACGCCATAGTAGTTCGGACCGTACACACGCGTGTGTACGGTCCCTATCGCTATGGGGGTGCTCGCGTACGTGTACGCCATAGTAGTTCGGACCGTACACACGCGTGGGTACGGTCCCTATCACTATGCGGGTGCTCGCGTACGTGTATGCCATAGTAGTTCGGACCGTACACACGCGTGTGTAGGGTCGGTCCGTATCACTATGGCGTACGCATACGCCAGCACCACCATAGTGATAGGGACCTTACACACGCGTGTACGGTCCGTATCACTATGGCGTACGCATTCGCCAGTACTCCCATAGTGATGGGGACCGTACACACGCGTGTACGGTCCGTTGCAATGCATTTGGGGTGCCCTAGGGCTGTAGAACGCACCGTACCTGTGTTGTGACATAGGATTGACATAGGGGACACATGAGGGACAAGTATAGGGGCCTAAATGCATGCTGGTTGTCATGGAGACCGAGTTTCAGGTTTGAATTTTGCATCATGTGGCCAGCAGAAGTCGGTTGGAGACAATATACTTTGTTGCAATGTGGTTGTTGACATTACATCATGCTCAATTTTAAAACCATGCAAAGCCTGTCACTGGGGTAGTTTTAAAATGATTGGAGGACACGTAGGATGCAAATGTGACTGAGCAAATCACTCTGTACTCCTGTAAATGAAACAGGCCAGCAAGGAAAATATAAGGCAGCCAGGTCCCTTGAGAGAGCACTTGCCAGCACATCCTTTCATTCCACAACACTGCTGCTGCTTGTGATTCCTCTGGCACCATGTCCAGGTCTGTGGAGAGGGCCCAGCCATTCACCATGGAGGAGAATATGGCGTTGGTGGATGTGATCCTCCCACAGTACACCATGCTGTATGGTCGACCAGGGGAGCAGGTGAGTGCAGACTCCACTAGCCTAAACTGTGCCCCTTTTTGTGACTGTGACTTCTGGCATTGTGTCCAGGTGTGACAGACATGCAGGGTTCTTCATAATGGTTCCCAGGGGGGGGGAAGGGCTCATGTCTCCCATGCAGAGCATGCTGTAGTTCCTGTGTGCACAACGCACTAGCATGGTGCTTACTGTGACGATCACTGCATGGTGCATGCCGCTTTCGGACTGCCTAATCCTCCTGGAAATGTTGTTTCTACAGTCCTGATGTGAGTCTGTGCTCCCCCCAGGGTGACAGGTGCCAGTACCCACAGATGTGTGTCTGTTCAGTGTACCTGTGGTGAGAGTGTCCAAATGATGTGGTCGTCCCCTGGACATTGGTGTGTGTGTGTGAGTCCCCTGTCATGTGGGTGTGTGCATATGTGGAGTGTTGCACCCCAGCTGCATGTGGGATGGATACACCCTGCCCATCTGATGTGAGCAGGGAGCTGTGCTGGATGTCTGCCGTGCTGAGACAGCCCCACATCTGTGACACCCCCAGTCTAGTGGCACATGTGCAGAGTGAGGTTTGTAGCGGCAGTTGCCAATGCCAGGTGATTGTTCAGTGCTTGTGTGTGTCTGTGTACTCTGCTGAGGTAGCGTAAGTGGGCTGGGGCATGTGATTGCTTAGGGGTACTGTTCAGATTCCTGTTGTAGCTTGGGATGCACAGTGTGAGCCTGCATCATTGATTGTGTTGCACTCCTCATGCCACCTGTGTACTTTCAATGGCACCTACTGCATTTGCCCATTCCCAGGAGGATGATGTCACTATGACAAAGGTGCAATGAGTTGGCTGCATACTATGGCCAGTTCAAACATGCATAATTTGTAATATGTGTGTCTCTGTATCATTGATAAGGTGGATTGATGTATTGTCACTTTTGCATCCTCACAGGTGGGCGTCTGTGCCAAGGGGGAGATCTGGAAGCAAGCCGTCAGTGCCGTGAGGAGGACGGAGGGTCAGAAGCGGCGCCTAGCCCAGGTGAGGAAACGCTGGCAGGACATCCGGTGCTGGACGCGGAGGATCGCACGGGTCCTGCTGGGGGACTCACCTGTGAGCCACAAAAACCGTGGGCGCCGGCGTCTCACCCACATCCATAAGCGTGTGCTGGTGGTGGTCTTCCCCGACTTGGACAGGCGCTTACTGGAGAAGCAGCAGCAGGAAGGGGGTAGGTACATGTGTGTTTGTTGTGTGTGACCAGCTTTTGGAAGTGCGCAGTTGCATGGATACACTGCCAGGGTTTAGACCTACGGTACATGTGCGCGGGCGTGCGCGTCGCGCTTTACCGCGATTACTTTCACTTTCGCTTTGATGTTCTCCGTGAGGCTTCAATAGATTGCAGCAGTTAAAACAAGCATTGGCATAGCAAATAGGTCTCGCTTTAGGGACCTTATAAGTGTTTAGTTATGCAACTGTTGCATGGCTAAACACTTATAAGGTCCCAAAGCCGAGACCTATTGGCTATGCCAATGCTTATTTTAATTGGCTCCTGTCATTGTCTTTCTTCTATGCTGCCGTCTGATTGATTATGAGGCTTGTTAGTCCCTCCTTATTATGGCCATTTTGTTATTTGTATCCTTCCACGGCTACGGACCCCTTTACTTCGAGTGTTGCACGGTATGTTCTGTGGAATACTAAAATGCCTATAAACCACACTTCGCTACACAAACCTGAGTATTGACTTTCTGGAGAAGCAGGACAAGAGGATTTCTAAATGGCTCAGAAGAGAAAGTTGTAAATTATTATGTGTGCACATAACAACGCAGAGCAGTAGTTTGATTTAAATGAAGGCTTTTCATCTTGTGTCTGTCGCTCATTGTTAGCTAGAAGCACAAGGGCTGCATTTTCACATCTCCTGTTTCCACCCAAGAGATGACTAGCGCTGCGCAGGGAGGCAGCGCGTGAGTTATTGGCTACCATTTTGGGACTTAGAGGCTCGCTGCGTTTCTGCACTTCATTCGGTCTGTCTGTTCACTACTGCAGCAGAGGCCTGTGGATAGTAGAAGGAACTGTTGTTCCGTTTCGATCTGATGCGGAACAGATTGTTTCTCACATTTTGAATATGCTAATAACCTGGATAGAGGCAATTCATATTTTTCTTTTCTTTGGACAGATATAATCCTGAAGTGCTCTGTCACATTCTAAAGTGCTTTAAAGTCTGCACGTACTGCGCAGCTGAAAATGTTCATGCCATCCAACTCTCCCAGGGCTGGCGTTAGCGCTCTTGGCGCCTGCTGCAACAATCTTTGGGAGATTAAGGGGGAAGGGGGGGGCAAGCCGACACTAGACCACTTTATTGTGTGTGAAAAAGGCCGCTTTATTGAAACAGGTGCATATCACAATTTATTTCCTTGGCCACTGCCTTACAAAACTAAAACCTCACTATACATGAATTTCCTGCCCCCTTGTTCTTTCCTCCACCCCTACGATCCCCACATCAGTTCCCCCATCCCGCAAAATACAACATAACATTACATAACCATAATATAACCCAATCCTACCCAATCTGGCCTTTCCAAATCCTAAACTCCCCTGACCGTACCCCCTACCTGCTTTTGTGCTACTGTAACTAACCAACCTTTACTCTGAACTTATCCAACCTAGGTACCCTTTCCCTGTTCCTGCTCACAAACTACCAAAACTATAACAACAAACTCCAGCCAATGCCGGCCAACTGTCAACCACCCCGCCACCCAGAAAAAAGGGGGGGTGTAGGCGGATACGCCGCCTCCCCCATTTTTCTGCCCCCCCACTGAAAAACCGCTATTCACGTTAACGCCGATAAACCCCTAACAAGCACGCCAACACCTCCCTCAACTCCAACAGATACAGGTCCATCCCCATCCTAGGCAAATGTACCCCATCATCTCTGAAAAGTTCTTGCGCGTCGTAACGAATGTCCCTATGCGCAATCCTACCAATCCCTAAATGACGACAGAACCTCACCATCTCAGTGTTCAGCTTCCGTCTCGCCTTGTCCACTGCCCCAGGAATCACTGCCCCTCTCCACACCCTCCGGGGGACAAATTCCGTCCAGACAATGGAACACCATGACCACCGCTCTTTGATCAACACCAGGTCCCTCTTCATAGCCCGCATCAGCGCCAAACCTGTCTCCCTGACCATGTTATTTTCCCCCAAATGCAAAACCAATACGTCCGGGCACCTACCAGCCCTTAAAATCCCGTTCAACAACGACACCAGCTCCCTCCAACGCATGCCGCCCTTACCCCTCCAGGCCACAGAAAACAGATCTTTATTAAAACCCAAGCAGTCCCCAAAGTAACTCGAGCGAGCCTGGACCTGCGCCCGCTTCACAAAAGAATGCCCCACAATCCAGATGGACATCTCCATGGCGAGGGGACCCACAACCGAACCTGAAAAGAGAAACGAGAATGAACACAAGAGAAAACACCAACCACCTACTTCTTTTTATTTATTTATTTTTTATTTATTTTTTTACATTACACCTCCCCCTGCGTCGCTGCGCACATATCACTGATAGCAATCCGATGACCACCTGCCCAACTTCATAATGTCCCCTCGCTCCCACCCCCTGGCATGCTGGAATGTGCCTCAGACACCGCCCCAATCCGGAATGAATGCGTGCCAAACCCCTTCCCATCGATTCCCATTCTACTCAGCGCTTTGTGCAGCACCGCCAGCAGCTGCGAAGCCTTAACGCCCGCCCCCGCATATGGGAGAAAACCAGGCCTCCCAACCCCCTTGACAATGATTTCCAATGCAAACCCCAAAGAAAAGGACAAACTGGCGACGCGCGCCCCCTTTTCAGAGAAACCCATTTCCCTCGGCTCTTCTGATCTGTTTTCGCCTTCCTGAGCCAAATACTGACCACCTCCGTACTGAAAGAAACCTCCCCCAAGACAAGCCCCGATCCCCTTTTGACCCCAGCAACTCTGACACCCTAAATGCCCCGAAAAACATCCAAGACATGACTGTAGCGAAAAGGATTGCCTCCCCCTCATCAAAACACACCCCAGGCAAAACCCCGATCACCCCTTACAACATTTCCCAAGACAGAGGTCTCCGAACTCGCGCAGTGCGCCCACACACCCGCGCCCAGCCTTCCAAAATCCGCGCCCCCAGTTCCTCCGCGGAGGGGGCGTAGCCCCACAACAACTTCCCGACTAAAGCAATTCCCGCCAGCTTGCCCACAATCGTGACCTTCGTAAGCCCTTTCTCCACCAAATCCAATATGAACTGAATTACATCCTCCTGTCTGGCCACCCAGGAAGCCCGCCACTGTTCCCCTGAGCGCACAAACTCTCCCCAAGCCGCACCGTATGCAGACCTCGTGGACTGTGCAAATGAGCCTAAAACCAATTGTAGCATCCGGTGTTGCCTACTTCCCATAGCTGGTGCGGCATTCTGGTCGGGGTCACGTCCGCGTCCTTGGCGAGCCCACGGAATCTCCCCCACTGTGAACGAGACAAAGCATCCACAATGTCATTGTCCACACCTGGCACATGCACCGCGCGAAAAGCCACATCATGCCTCAAACACCCCAACACAAAAACCCTCAACAACTTTAGCACCTGTTCGTCCCGTGCCGACTGACGATTGACCACCTGTACCACCGCCATATTGTCAATCCTGAACGTGACCTTCTTGTGGGCTAACAAAACCCCCCCACAGCGTGACGGCCACCACCAGGGGAAAGAATTCCAAGAAGGCAATACTCCTGCCCCCCTCCAACCAGTCTGCGGGCCAGGGTTCCGCGCACCACCTCCCCTGCCAGTACAGCCCGAACCCCCTGCTCCCTGCTGTGTCTGAGAAAATCTGTATGTCCCACACCATGTCCACCTCCCTCATCAGAGGTACCCCATTGAACTGATGCAGGAAAAACTGCCACAGCCTCAAGTCTTCCCTCACCCCAGCTGACAGTCGTACGTGATGATGTGGGGGCCTCTGCCCCTCCAAAGCTCGCCCCAGTCGCCTACAAAACGTCCGCCCTACTCTGACCACCCTACAGGCAAAATTGAGATGGCCCAGCAGTACTTGAATGTCCCTAACCGTCACTTTCAGTTTTGCCAAAACACCTGCCAGCAGCTCCAACATTTGCTGCTTTTTATCCGCAGGAAGGCGTGCCTCCATCAAGCCTGAATCCAATTCAATGCCTAAAAAGGCCAGTGCCGTGCTGGGCCCCTTTGTTTTCTCTGGGGCCAGGGGCACGCCCATTTCCCTCATGATCTCATTGAAACTGTCCAGAGCCTTTTGGCAGTCCGTCGAGTCTGGGGTGCCCACAAAAAAGAAGTCATCCAGGTAGTGCGTAACTCCTTGGTGACCCGTCCGTTCCGTAAACAACCATTGTAGGAACGTGCTGAAACATTCAAAAAGTGCGCAGGACATGGAGCAGCCCATCGGCAACGCTTTGTCCACGTACCAGTGACCGCCGAATTGTATACCCAACAGATCCCAGTCATCTGGATGAACTGGCAGCAGCCGGAAAGCTGACTTAATGTCGCACTTTGCCATCTGCGCTGTTGCGCCCGCTGTCACCACCAGTGACATAGCCACGTCAACAGAGGAGTACGATACAGTGGCCGCACTTTCATCGATAAAGTCATTGACCGACCCTCCTTCCGGCCATGACAAATGCTGTATGAGGCGAAACTGTCCCTGCTCCTTTTTGGGCACCACTCCAATGGGTGACATAATCAAATTAGGCAATGGCCATTCCTGAAAGGGACCCGCCATGCGGCCCTCCTGTACCTCTTTGTCCTGTTTTGCTTGCACTACCTGCGAGTGCTCCCGTGCTGATCTCAAATTGTCTGCCCATCGCCGCACCCGTGGGCCCTCATACCCCAGTCTGAAACCCTCAAGAAACCCCAACCGTAATAGCTCCACCGCCTCCCTCTACGGATACTCCTGCAAGGCCTCCAACAAATTCTCCACGTTAACCGGAGTATGAGTTCTTTGGCCCAGGCCTCTTAGACCTCCTCCCCCCTCCTGACTGCTGTTGCTGCTGCTGGCCCCCTGCCTTAAAGGCTCCTGCCTGCCACTGCTGACCCCCTTGCGAGTGAAAACACAGAACCCCCGGCACTCTGATTATATATGTATACACAATTCTAGAAATCAATCTCTTGGGCTAAGAACACGAAATGATGAGAAAAGATGACCCCTGGTATAGAGAATATTCAGGAACGTACAAGTGTATTATACAGATACTGATTTATTATTCATTAGAAACATAAGTCGAGAGTATTATATCCCATGTCAGAAGATGTTCATAAACACAATTGGTTTTGTGAAATTCTTAGGAATCCAGTTCTTGACATGAGGAGCATCAGAAACAGCCAACGCGCGTTTCGTCACCACCGTGACTTCCTCAAGGCTGTAAAAGTAAACATGAATACACAACATTGGTACATACAACAAAAAACAATTATATATCCATTTATAAAAGCAAAAACCATCTCCTTTAAAATCGATCAGTGAAGAGAAAACACCGAAGAAATTTCTATGGTTATAGTTAGCCAAAAACCAGAAAAGAGTAAATAGTAAAAAGTAAAAAGGTGAAAAAGAAAGCAAAAGTAAAGGATAAAACATTCTAGATAGGCAAAGCTATAGAGCAGAAAACGACCAAACCACAACCGGTGAGCACTATTTTCATCAAGGGAAGTTCCAAGCAGAGACCTCAACCATATGTTGGAAATTAAATCCAACCAAAAATGGAGTCTAGACTCAAGAGACCTTGACTACCCATGTGTATAGAAAAGGAAAAGAAAGTCTAATTCAGAAATTGTATGTTCATTTCAAAGGCAATAAAAGGAAAACCCCTTTAAACGAAAACATTTAGAGAAAGGAAACGGTCCCTAAATGGGACCTAAGGTATGCCCCTACTGTCCTAATATATCAGGTGTTACAGAAAAAGTCAAAAATTATTAACCTCTGTTTGTGGTACTCAGATTGTGGGGAAGGCTTTTGTATACCTAATCCCCTAAGCCCTCCGATATCCTGGATGGTTGTGAAGTCCCAGAATTGCGTTCCAAAATTTTAGGCTAACTGAGAATAGAACAAGTAAAAACGAGTGTTAGCAACACAAAAGGGAAACGATTTCATTAGGCATTTCTATCTGAAAGACTTAAAAGTCATATTTACTTACAGCAATCCTGCTCTTAGAGTATAGTAATTTCATACAGTCGCGATTCAGAAATCGATGGAGAGCTATACTGGTAACTCCAAAATGCTACAAAGTATTCCTACAGGACTCAAAGATGTCCAGGCCGTCCCAGTCCCGCTCGCTCCCGTCGGCCTCAATCAACAGCGGGGATATAATTCCCACCGGTACACCCTCCCCTTGCGCCCCCCAAGGGTGCACCTCCCCATCCATTCCCCCTCGCACTGCTCCCCCTCCCTGTCCCTGCGCTCCCCCAGACTCCCTGAACTGTTGCTCCGCCTGTAAAAGGTGGCCTTGCCCTTCCTCCCACCCCTCCTCAGCAACTGGCTGCCCCCTTGGCACCACTCGCCCCTCCGCGGTGCCAGATAAACCCCCAGATTCCGCCCCCTTAGCCTTGTAGCGGCCCCTCTCATCTTGAGACCTCGGAGGGGAGACACGCGCCTCGCTCCCCTCCCGAGGCCTAATACCATCTTCTAAGCGAGTCGCTATGACTTTCCCAACCCCTTCCCGCCTCCCCGCCGATTTCCGGGCCGCGCTCCCCTCTACCGCGCTGCCCGGCTCTCCTTCCCGTGACAGGCAAACCGCGGCCGCTCTCTCTGTGCCTCCGCGTCCCCCAGAGCGCCCCGCCCGCCCTCCGCTCGCTACCGGGGCCGCTCTCCCGCCTAACGAGCGGCCCCCAACAACCACACCACTCCTCGGCAATGACGCGCCCAACGCGCTCCCAGAGACCGCACCGCGCCGAGTCACCCCCGCCCATCCTGCACAAACCTCCTCACCCGCCCACGCTTCCCCCTCCGGAACCATGGGGGGCGCTCCGCATGCTTCACTGCGGCCCCCACCACTTACGCCACTGCCTGACCCCACCCCCGGGGCCGCTCTCCTGACATACGAGCGGCGCCCAACCGAAGCGCTACGCTGCAGGGAGACCACGCGTCCCGCCGCCCTCCCACCCCCCAGGGCCACGCTCCTGGCATACGCGCGGCCCCCAGCACTCACCTGGCCCCTTCCAGACCTCCGAGGGGGCGAGCAAGCCACGACGGCGGCCGCCACCCCCGCTGACGCGCGCCTCAGCGGGCGCGAAACCTCCGCAACATCCCCCACGACCAGGTCCATGTGACCTGCCTCGCTGAGAAGCCTCAGCGCTTCCAGCACTCTATAGTCGCCACCAGCCATTGACCCTTCCTGACTAAAAGAACACACCTAACTTAGCAAAAAACCTGCCCTACAACAGCGCTCCCAGCCACAAGGTCACCGAACCTAAAATGGTGGCTGCGTTAGCGCAAAATTACGCTATATAGCCTTTGGGCTATCTTTTACAAAATTGGGCTACATTTGGGCTATCCCCAAATGTAGCCCAAATCCTTCAAAATGGCCGCTACGGCCACCCCCCCCCCCTCCCCCTCCCAATCTGCCCGGTGGCTACCCTCCAATAGTACCTTCATCTCTCCATAGCCCCTCTCTCATGTGTATTTTTAGGTCGAGCCTATAGCAGCAGCGCGCATGCACTGCTCTCTTTGCGAGGCATGCAGGTTTCTAGTATGGAGTGGAAGCTCCGTGGAAGCTCCGCCCACTCCCGGCCCATGTTTTTAATTAGCTCCTGTCATTGTCTTTCTTCTATGCTGCCGTCTGATTGATTATGAGGCTTGTTAGTCCCTCCTTATTATGGCCATTTTGTTATGTGTATCCTTCCACGGCTACGGACCCCTTTACTTCAAGTGTTGCACGGTATGTTTTGTTTAGATTGTGAGCACTATTTACTTCCTGTGACTCCCCCCTCCGCGGTCCATGCCCTCTAGACCCCCCCACCCTCTGCCCGCCTGCACTCCTGTTTGCAATGCAATAGGTCTTGCGTAAATGCGAGTCCTATTGCATTGCAAATGCTTGTTTCTCGGTGTTCTTGGGCACGGTTTTCATTGCTTTAGGAGTTGTTTGGCTGCACCTAGAAACCTACTAACGCTTGACTCAGCTGAGTGGTCAGATCGAAACCCAAAACAATGAAGTGCCTCATCGCCTGTAGAAAACGCTGCCATTGGCACGTTACATTCATGAGTAGGTCACGCATATCCTTTTTGTCGTTGCATACCGGGATTTATATTCCTCTTTAACCCCTTAAACAATGAATGATACAAGCCTACGAATTCAAAGACAAATTGGCTTTATGAGCTATTGACGGACGCAATTTAGGAATCATGCGACTTACATGCAATGGTGAGGTATTATAGTAATGAGGCTCTGCTAGGACTGGCTGTAAACATGTTGATTATGCATTTACCGCCCAATGGTATAATAAAAACAGAGTTAATGATTCAGTCTCATAATCATTAGTATAAGGTTTCAATAAAAAGCATTCATTATTTTGAATGAACGCTGCTTATTAATAAACAAATGTCCATAGGTTCGTAATTCTTTTCAATATACACACTTTATGCTCAAATGTTCATGATTTCACGTAAATACATACATGCTTTTTAAATGAACACCACTTGTTAATATTCAAATGTCCAAAAGTTTGTAATTCTTCTCAAACAGGCACCCCATATGTTCAAATGTTCATTATTTTAGTCATAATGATGATTATTGTCTCTTAGTGCGCCAAAATAATCTTAGCATATCACAAAATATCTGTTAATCTATTTAGGCCAAAAACCATAATGTTCTCTATTAGCCAAGTACCATGAAATGCGCTCTTTGAAGAAATGCGCTCCGTGAGACTTTCACTAAGTAACTGAACAATTGTTAAAAATTCAATGCAAGTGAAAATACTCGAGCGCCCAACGAAGATGAAATGGTGCAGAAGATTTTAGAAACCGTAGTCCCCAACCTGCAGATGCCAGTTCAACAAGGAACCAAAATCAGGAAGACCTTACCGGACCAGGAGAACCATTACCGGCAAGACGCGAGAAGAGAACTCTTCCGGGAAGCCGCTGGAATAATCTGCAGAGAGCAGCTGGGCGTAGTCGCTATAAATAGCAGAGGAAATGGGCATGGGTGTCCGCAGGGGGGGGCAAGGAGGGGCGCTTGCCCCCCCTGGAGTGCTCCTCCTTGCCCCCCCTGCGGCCACCCACGCTTTTACGGACGCCTTTTGTCTATAATTACGGGCCCTGCAGGGAGCAGAGGTGTTCCCTGCCAGAGGCCTCAACTCCCTGATGCGGCGCCTCGCACTCCTCCTCGCAGCCCCTCCCGCCCATTGTCATTCTGTCTGTGGCTGATTATCACAAACAGAATGACAATGGCCAGTTTGAGCTGCGCGCCACAAGCACGAGTGGTTAGGTCTGGACACAAAGACCTCCTTTTAACATTCTGTAGCTTGAGAGCAAGGGGTCTCCTGAATGAAGGTCTAGGGGGGAGTTGATTCATTATTGTCCCAAGTCTAAAATTGAGGTTGCACCATAGCCCAGATTTCAGATCCCACTAAAAGGTACACAGACTCGTGTCAATAACATATTTATCTGCCAGTATGCACCCTATCATGTCTGGCAGGAAGTCCCGACCCTGTGTTTCACTACCTCATATCCCCCTGCACCCCACACCCACGCTCACTGCCTCATATCCCTCTGCACCCCACTCCCCACGCTCACTGCCTCATAACCCCCTGTACCCCACTCCTCGTGCTCAGGGCCGGCTCTAGGCGGTGCGACCGGTGCCACCGCACCGGCTGCTGACTTCGTGTAGGGGGCCCTAAT
This sequence comes from Triturus cristatus, assembly GCF_964204655.1. Lineage (NCBI taxonomy): Eukaryota > Metazoa > Chordata > Amphibia > Caudata > Salamandridae > Triturus > Triturus cristatus. The sequence continues at coordinate 911,816,543 of NC_140588.1, forward strand.
ATGATGATTTTAAAAGCACCTGCTTCTTTCCTGGACTCCTAGAAATTTTCAGCCACCAATAAAAAGGTCTAAATGACTGCAGTGATTAATGCACTTCCTTAGAGAGAGGGAGGGAGAGATCAAAGTTTTGTGTAATGGAAGTTTCTACTCCTCCTAAGGTAGCGCAGAGGGTTACTATGCTTGCTGCAAAGAACGTGCAGCTCACAAAGTGCGTATAATGTAATGTAAATAGGTCAGTGGGTCACACTTTTGTCAGAGAGACCATATTGTTGATAACTCTTTATGAGTTAAAATCCTAATGTGGAACAGTGAGCAAGTAACTTATCAAAGATGCATGCAAACTGGGCTAGAGCGTTAGGATTTCCCCCCAGTTTTTCATTATCCTAATGTGGCAAAATGGGTTAATTTTGGTAGAAATCAATTCTTATTAATAAAGAGAACCCCCCATCCATGGTGCTAGGTTTTAAATTCTAGGTTTCTGATTCTCCTGACCAAGCCCTCTTAAACTATCCTGCCTACCTGTACGGATGACCTGTGACTCCTACACCTTCTTGTCCTCTCTCTTATGTAACATTTCCTATGCACTGATTTACACACTTATGATTGATTGTCTCTATGTAATCTGTGTGATGTAAAGTGTTCTGACACCTTACACTGATAGGAGCGGCGCTATAAAATGAATTAAATGCACCTGAGACTGATTGGTTACGGAGGCTTGAGGGGCGCTGTCAAAGGATGGTTATGAAGAACCTGTAGTGGAGGTGGTCATTGGGGGTGCCAAAAAGCATTGTCGCACTTGGCGCCACGAGCACTAAAGCCGGCCCTGCCTGCGCTCACTGCCTTATATCCCTCTGTAACCCACACCTCGCGCTAACTGCCATGACATATCCCTCAGTACCCCACACCTTGCGCTAACTGCCACAACATATCCCTCTGTACCCCGCACCTTGTGCTCACTGCCGCAACATATCCCTCTGTACCCCGCACTTTGCACTCACTGCCACATATGCCTCTGTATCCCACTCCTCACACTCCCTGCCTGATTGCTCATTTTACCCTGCCATTCATCTTCTACGTGTTCTCTCCCCTTCCACTCGTTCTACCTCTGTTCACCCCTTTACTTCTTTTTGTACCTTACTTCTTTCTCAATATCTCTACTTCTTTTCCTCTTCAGTAACATCTGTGACACATCTCTGCACTTACTTTATATCAACGCACCCCTCTACCTCACCTGTCTACCTCAGTTTTTATTATTCCCTCTTCCTCAGCTGTCTCTACCTGTCTCTGACACACCTCTCCCTCTCTCTACCTGGCCCTCTCACGTTCTACGGCTGCGTTATTGTGCCCTCTTCATCTTTGATTTACCGGTCTCTGTTCCTGAATCTTTTTCTTCTACACCTCACTTCTTTGTCTACCCTTCACCCCTCGCTACCCTTCTGTTTGCCTCACTACGGTCTTTACCTGACCCACCTTCAGTGCCTCTTCCCATTTCGCCTCACTCCCTCACAGCGCTCTCCTAGCATGCATCTGTTTCTCCCCTCACCCCCATGCCTGCCTCTACGCCGCCTTACCTTTCTAACCAGCCTAACTTTCTACCTTCCTGTTATTCCTGGTAGTGAATCTTTCATTTCACCCCTCCGGTTGTATTACCTAGGCATTCAAATTGAGTAGGTCATTGCTTTGCTCCCAACCCGACATCGAGACCCAGTCCCCTAGCCTCTCAACATGCCCAGATATAACAACAAGCTTTGGCATAGCCAATTGGTCTCGCCTTTGGGACCTGCTGCAGAACTAAATACTTATACTGCCGGCATCATACTTACCCAGCGCCAAGACGCCTTGGCAAAAGTGCGCTATATAAGTTCTTCAGTCAGTGAGTCAGTCATAAGGTCCCAAAGGCGAGACCTATTGGCTATGCCAATGCTTGTTTTTCTCAGGTTGGCCTGAACATTACCCGATCCTGATTGTCTGCCATTTTAGCCCCGCCCCTATTGATTAACATTAGCCACCCCCCTTCATTTGCCAGGCTCGCCCCCCCCCTGGAAAAATTTCTGCGGACGCCCATGGAAATGGGTACGGGGGCCGCCGAGGAGCATAACTGTGGTTTATGCGGATCGTTTTGTAAAAGGAGCGCTTTACTAATATCAAGGGAAAAATGTACAACAAAGGAATAAAAGCACTCGCCTCAGTTATTCTCAAAGTGTTGTAAACACGGGCAGCAGTATGTTCATGTCAGATAATTAGGAACATGTGTTTGACACGACGGAAAGCTATTTTAGCAAAGTTTGGTAACACCAAGTGTCAGAACAAAGGAAATATGTCAAATGCAGACTTAGGCAGCATGGGAGCAATATGCCATTATTAGCAGCAAACCACAGTTAAACCAGGTGTTGGATCTGTAACGGCTGCAGAGACTGGAGGATCATGACAACCTGGAGCGCATGTCATACCAGCGCTTGCGTAGGTCAGCAATGGAGCACTGGGCTACACCTATGGCATTCACCTTCGCCTGCATGTCCAGCCATATTTTGCGTTTTTGAGATTCAGGGACATTTTTTGCCAAACAGCAATTCATGGCTATGGACCATCTCTTCAATGAGTACCTCCTGCTCCTTCTTAGTGAATTTGTGCTTTCTTTTCCTCTCAGCTTCCTCCTTATCCTTCTCCTGTGGATCCATTTGGTATTGGTGGTGTTGCAGTGCACAGTGGTTTGCTTTTACTCCCAGCATCTTACACAGCCTCAGGCAATCAGGAACAGTCACACTTCATGGGTGTGATGTCATCAAGCTGCACTTGAATAGCAGATTCGCTGATTTTGCGATTTCTTAATAGCGAATTTGCGAATAAGGAATAGCTATTATGGAGTTCGCTATTAAATTCTGCAAATATTAAAGAATCGCTAAATTACTTTTATTAGCATCGATTTTATTTGTTTTGAACAGCTGACATTTGACCTTTCAAACATCTGATTCAACTGTAATTGTGCGCTAAAGTTTTGCACAGTTGCCAAAAGTTCATTTATGGGATATAAGATTCTCCCCACCTGCTTGTCAAATTATGTAATTTACTAAAAAGCTCATGTTTTCTGCCGCAGGCTGTAAAGTTGTACATATATAAGTATGACATAGATAATAACAAATTTAAATGCTAACTTCTGTTAGGAAAATGATACAAACTTCAACCTTGCAGCTCATAGACAATCCATCTTGAAAAAGTCAATTGAACCATTATGTTTGGATAGCCGGTTCTATTTATCTATCCTTTTAATTGTTGACTGTAGCCTTCGGGGCATTTGCCATAGTATTTGGCAAAAGGCTAGTCACCGTAATTTTATTTTGTATTTTTTTAGAGTTTTATATAACGCAAACTCGGCCCGAAGATATCAGAGCGCCTTACATGAGCACCAGTTTCGTTACAGACTTGCACATTCGTTTTTGTAAGGCACTGGGAGATTAAGTGATTTGCCCAGAATCACAGGATGTTGAGCGTCCCTGCCGAGGCTCAAACCGGATCCCTGGCTTTGAGGTCGACCGCTCTAGCCGTAAGGCTACATCCTTCCCCATTGGCTGGCCTACTGCTGGCCACACCTTATTGTCACTGCAAAATCATATTCTTTCCTAAGCTGTAGGCCAAATCGTTTGTTTAAAGGAAGGCCTAAACAAAAGGTTCTGTAAGGGAGTGGAATGCGCTCAAACACACCCAAGCCACATCTCTCTCCGAATAGGAGCCCACAACTCGAGGGAGGTAATTTAGGGTTTGGCAGTGCAGGTTTTGGGATACCTCCCTCTCATGGATGCAGCCACCATTAGTACTGCAAGCGTATCATTAGTACAGCAAGCATAGTGGTGTCGGTCCCAGGGGGTAAGTAGCCCGCTAGACCCCAATTACAGCTGTTTTTTTCCCATCAAACCAGTGAATGGAGGGGCCTATTTTCCTTCCTTACAATAACTCTCAAGGCACCTTTAGTACGCCTCTGCTCCTGACCCACCAAACTTGCTATTCCCTGTTTCATCTACAGACGTGGGAGCCTCGCACTTCGAACAATGGGGCCCCGGCTTGCTGTTGTCAGTACCCATACTTGCCAACTGTAGCAAATTCACCTTTCTGTTTTGTTACCCCAGATTTTACGTCTATTACTGCTGGTTTAAGGTGGTAGCAAAGTGCCTGTGCTTCCCCCATAAAATTTGTATTGAACAAACTTTTTGTGCTCTACCTCTGTTAAACTTCAGTAAAGCGCCTACGCGTCTCCACTAACACATGCTGTACGTTGGAACTTCCTGTTTAATATTCACATAATTCCATTGTGGTGCCTAAAATGCAGCTATGCCTTGGAAGATTAAATATCATATGTGGGCAGCAGTATGCATTTGCACCACCCACATATTTGGTGAAAATAAACGTCTTCCAGAAGCACCATGGTGCTCTGGCTGGGCTGCAGTTTAAAGGCACTGCTGTGGCACATGGCAAGTTAAAGTGCCTGAGCCATGTCCACAACGGTTATTTTCACATATTCATAAGTCCCCCTACAACGTGGCTTAAAATCGCACAGGGCAAGGGGCTAATATATATCAAAATAGGGCCCTCTATGTATTGCGGTTAGAGTGCTCTCAGAGTGAAATAAACCTCAAAAGCTATTTTATTGGGCAGGCCTTGCTAGACCTTTCCCTGAACAGGCCTTGATGGGATTGTTTTTCAGTTTCCTATCTCCTCTTAATTTTCAGTACCTGATTTAGTGGTGGAATCAGATTTTTGGTAACAGAAGTTGAAATGTTTGTAACAATATACCGAAGGCTGCCTGAGCCAGAACTGGTTTACAACCAGTCTGCCACTCATCACACATCCTCGACTGGGAGAGTTAACAACTCTGGCTCAGAGGACAACAGCCTGCCTCTGACTACAGGAAGAGCAAATCTATGTTAACTGCTGACCACTTCTCAGGAAACAGCCATCTGGGCGTGGATAGGAACAGCGTGCAAAACAACAGGCAGCTTTAGCACTACATCTTTTGACTTGAAGATGCCTGTGAGGACTTCTATTCATTTTTCATGACCCTCCCAAACAAACTGGCTCCAGGTGATGTGTATTTTGAAAAAAACGGTAGGTGAGGGGGTCAAAGGGAAATTTTAAGACCTGCGCGGACAAATCCCCAAATCACTCAGACTATAACAACAAAGAATCCGCGGGTCTACACCAGCCGAACTGAGACAAAAAGACAAAAGACCAGCAAATTCAAACACAAAAAGTCCTCAAAGAAAGGACAAAGTCCCATCACCCACCGAAGTGGTGTGTACACAAAACTCTGACATTTCAATTAGCAAGCAGGGCTCTGAGTGACCCCAAGAAGAAGGACTTGCTGCTGAAAGAATGCCTGTATGTGTGACTGAGAACTGTGAAGGGATGGTGTCTACAGCTCTGGCCTGGAATTCTGCTACTGAAAGTTGATCTAAGAGATAGTGGCACTTGTTTCTTCTTGATCCCTAAGACAGAGGGTTCCCTGTTATGCTAGTGGAGACGGATTACCCTATGAGTTTCTCTCCAGAAAGCTAGAGAGTGTAACAGGACCTGGCGACAGAAGAAGTTGTTTTTATGTCTGGATCCACTCACCAAGAAATAAGGAGAGTCATGGTGGAAGAAAAGTACTTGTCGGTCTGAGGTGGAGAAAACAGGTGATGTGTGTACAACTAGAGTTATGGCTGACACACTGACTATTCAGAGTTTCCATAAGAGACAACAGAATGTGAGCGTTATTGCCTGTTGCCTGTCCTGAGGCTTGGCGGGCAGCATAGTTCACTGTATCGCATCCCTCACTAGTCCTGCTGTCTACCCAAGAACCTGGGAAAGACTCATATGGGTTTTGAATAGTGTGGATGCATGCAGCTCGCTTCCATAAAACTGCAGGACAAACAGAATGTCAAATCTGGGCTTCTTTTTGTGGAATCAAAGGTGTCATGAGTCCTGCGTTTTTTTAAAAACTATTTTTATTTAATTTGATACAGTACAGTACAGCATATATTACTTCACGCATCATCAGTGAGAACTGATCGCCTGTGCCAATTACACGATCCTGTCAGGAGTGAGTGGTTTGGTACAATGAGAAAATACATAACATGGAAACTGTTTTAAACTTCAGATCACAACTGAATCCTCTTTTGCTTAGTCATAATGCTGGTATGATGCCTTCACCTACACCCCCTTCGCCTCATGTCCACATACCAACTACCTCTCTAGCTCTATGTATGCGAACCCATGCCCTGTGTGTGGCCCCAACCAGTGTCGGGAAGTAGGTTGTGCTTCAGGGGACGCCTACAACCAGGGAAACAACTAACAGTGGTGACCATCTGTGAGCCTAGGTGCAATATCATTCTACTTTAGGTGTGATGTCTCCAACATTCCATTTAGTTATTCGGGATGGCGTCCCAGATGTTTTGCAACTCATGTAGCATGGCATACCATGCCACCGCTATGGGGACCGTACGTAGTATACAAGCCTCCTCTCTCCTCAGCCCCACTGCCTCCGCAGGCCCAACATCAGCATCGCTGCAGACCAGTGTGGGAAACTGGAAGGGCATGCGCCTACCAGTGCATTCCTATGGAGCGTCAGCTGATGAGCATCTCAAAGTCTATGAATCGATTAGTCACCTTTTGGGCCTTTATCCGTTTATACAGTCCCAACATTGCCCCCTCTATGGTGAACACGTCAGCGCGACTTGCCACTATCAGATCTGATTACTTTTTGAATACATTTTATATATTTAAAAAAAACTTTGCTTAAATTGAATAATGATTGCTTTATTGACTCCCAATTTTAAGATTGATTTTTAATTGGTATATGTTTTTTGTTGTTATCATTTTTTATATGTAGTGTAAATATCAGAGCGGGTTCCTGACGAAGGCCTAGCCGAAACGCGTTGTGTCAACCTACCGCCTATGCGTCCATCTATCGTCTAGAGAGTAACAATCTGAAAAACAAACTTTTACACTGCTTTTTGAATATTGTTATTGATTAAGAGATAACTGAAGAGCAAAACAAGTGAGAAACAATTGTAGTATAACAAGTATGCACTGCAGATTTATTATGATTGGCTAATCATGGTCATATGTATTACACAGGAAATAATCTGTATATATACAAGTATTTATGATGAGATATTGTTATCCACAAATGTACATGTTTACATAGAAGAATTAATTCATTGAAAAATCAGAAAACTAAATTAAATCAATATATATATTTTGTAATAATTAAAGAGACATAATATCAATATATTAGTCTGTTTGGTTCATTATATGTAGTCACATGTTTGTCAGGCAGGCATGTTAAGTATTAGTCTACTTTGAGGTAATCTCATCAAACTGGGAGTCAATTTGCAACCTTTTTGTTAACCACACCGTGCCCGGTGTTCATTTTTTCCTTATCAGTTTATTCCCTGCTTGGGCTTAATATCAGTTTAGCAGGGGCCCCGTTGCTTTATCAAACTTATTATCTCGCAGCTTGTCTGTGAGGGGTTATTTGGATATTATCAAATTATGTCACAAGTAGATTCTCTAAAATAAGTTTCGGATCGTGGTCTATAGGTCTCTTCACTTTGATTGAGTAACACGTTTTTTGACCAGTGTTTGTTGATTCTTAACCTGCCAACAATGGCAAATCTTCAAACGTTTGGATTTACAGATGAGCTGTTTGCCAGCATTCGTAGGGAGCACAAGTAATTTTGGACATCAAACTTCTTCAACTACAGATAAAAATGATGACGCTATATCGCTCTTAGCTCTCAGGAAAAAGATCAAACGTATCGAACTACATGGCCAATATATGTTAGAGTATTTGAAGGCAGGGGTAATACCCCAAGGTCTAAGAGTCAGAAATATACCAGGGTTGTTTGTTCAAGTTAAACAAGTCCTTGAACGGTGGGCAATGATTTCTAATCGTTGCTCCCGCGATTACATGATGTTGATCGTAGAAAGATCAAAAGAAGTAATCGAACAGCTAGCCGCTGAAATTCTAGATCTGGAAAATAAAATCAAAGCCTCCTGTGTAGTAGAGATAGCTAAAAAGAAATTGGAGGAAATAGATAAAGATCTGCACTCTTACACAGAATATCTAACAAAACGTAAAATAGAGAAGCTAAGAAAAGTTATAAGATATTTCAGCAAGGAAGGGACATATCCTTATTTGGCTGAGCAATTTTACAATCAAGCAGGAGATATGCAATATGCAGCAATGACTAGACCAATATATGTAGGTAAGAAAGTTACCACATTTGACGATACATCAGACTCAGACCTGGAAGAACAAGCAGGAAATCAGGAGTTTAGAGGTAATGGATTTAATTCAAGTAGATCACGAGGGAGACAGTCTTCTTTTTTAGGGAGGCGCTTCACAAGACGCAACAATTGGAGACCTCAGTATCAACCACGTTTCCCCACTCCACAATTCCAACCTCGCTTCCAGGGCAATCCAGTGATGGATTACAACCAATATCTGGTTACCCGGAATGCACATTATTGGAGGGAGTAGATGTACTACCGGTATTTAATCTTAGCAAAACATCTTTATCTGAATCGACTATTGCTTTATTATCAAAGGGATTGACGTTTGTCCTGCATTCAGGTCTTAATAAATTTGAGCTATTTAGGGATCTAGTAGCTCTCTTCAGAAAAATAAGATTGAAGGTCTTCTTTTCAGGCACGGACCAACATGAGGGTATCGTAAATTTATCGGGTTTGGCACCACAATCTATATTTACACCTACATTAGATCAGCTCCCGCCAGAAGTGGCGGTATTTGAAAAAGTGGTTTACAATAAAATTCTGAACATCTCGAAGCATGTGCCCGTTACCCCGTTTAATCTGAATAAAGAAGAATACACAGCAATGCAAACCCTTAAGCGTGACGATAAAAGCGTGTGACAAGGGAGGAGGCATTGTTGTGTATGATACTCCCACATACATTTTAAAAATGAATCAAATGTTGGGAGATAAACGATATTATTGTGCCATCTCTAGAGACCCTACATCTCAAATCATCAATCAAATACGTAAAATAACAAATAGGGCCCTGAAAAATGGAGACATATGCATTAAGGAGTGGACATTCCTTAATAAAGAAAAACCTAGAATGGCTAGCATCTACGGCTTACCAAAAATACATAAGAATGCTGAGGATCCGCTGCTGAGACCGATAGTAACCACGATCGGATCAGCGACGGAGCCATTAGCTAAATATGTTGATGCCATACTATGCAAATATGTATCTAGGACCCCAGCTTTCGTACAGGATACCAGACATGTCATTAATCTATTGGAAAACACACCTTTCTGCATTGAGACTCAGTATATGGTCACTATGGATATAGAGGCCTTATACAGTAACATCCCTATTGGAGGAGCCCTATCAGCTGTGCATTGGTTTATTAATGCCTATAATATCACATGCCCATCAGTTTTTGTGTTGGAATGCCTAAAGATTGTGCTGGAGGACAATGTGTTTGAATTTAATCAACAACTGTACAAACAGAATCAAGGCGTCAGTATGGGGGCGTCTTGTGCCCCCACTGTAGCGAACATCTATATGACCTTCTTTGAAAAGAAATACATCTACAATGAAATAGCACCATTTTATGAATCTGTGACCAAATGGTCACGGTTCATTGATGATGTCCTTTTCATTTGGTCAGACACCTATGAGAAATTGCTTGAATTCATTGAGTGTATTAATTTATGTGAAGATAACATTAACTTCACTCATAACATCAGTTCGGAGCAAGTAGAATATCTCGACATCCTTATTAAACATCATATGGGAGTTTTAGCAGTCGTATTGTTCACTAAATCCACCGCAAGGAACACACTTCTGCATTATGATAGTTTTCACCCCAAGAACCAAAAGAACAATATACCGTTTGGCGAGTTTTTACGCCTTAGGCGAAATTGTACTAATATCAGTGACTTTGATGAAAAATCTGTCATTATGAAGAAAAAATTTCAAGCGAGAGGTTACCCCAACAAAATTGTACGGGATGCATTTAAAAGGGCACGCTACTATGACAGGCAACAATTATTAACAAACACAAAGACGAAAACAAATCCATCATTAGTTTTTGTAACACAGCATTCTATGTTGAATGCCAGGATTCGCCAAGCGGTTTGCTCCAGTTGGCATATACTAAATGTAGACAAATCTAAGGAAAAGGACATCATATCTAAGCCACTATTTGCGTACAGGCGCAATAAAGGTTTGAAAGATCACATAGTACATTCAAGGATGAGAAATGAGATCACCTTCCTTCAAACCAATCTGGAGGGTTCCAAAAAGGTGGTGGGCAACTTCAGATGCACTTCGTGCAAATCCTGCTCAATGGCCATTGAGGCATTGACATTTACATTTAATGGGGTCGATATCTCTCCCAACACACTTAACAACTGTAAATCGACAAATGTCATATATCTGATAATATGTCCATGCCGCATGGGTTATGTAGGAGAAACAGGGCGAGCCTTTAATGTCAGGCTTACAGAGCACAGATCTGCGATCAGAACGCAGAAAACATCAGCGCCCATGGTTCAGCATTTCGTGAACCTAGGACATACGCCAGAAGACATCCAGTGGTATATTTTAGAAAAGATTTTGCCTCGTGAAAGCTTGCCGATGGACAAAATCAGAAAAATTAGAGAAGTCTACTGGATGTTTATCCTCAATACAGCAACATCTAGGTTGAACCAAGAGATCCCCTGGGATCAAGCCATCAAAAATAGCTGATAGACCGTATTTGTATCTGAAGATGCGACAGATAATTCTAACCTGTATCTAGTGTTGCCAGGTAAAAGGGTTATGAAACCAATTGTTTCAGTCTCAAGCTGACCTTGGACTTTCATTCAAGTAAAATGGTCGACAAGGTATCGGTTATTTTTATGACATAAGCAGGCAGGCTGAGTGTGGATATTGGTAAAAGGGAAGTAATTGGACTAGTAAAGGAATGAGATAAAATCACCATTCCAATATGGCGCGAGATCATTAAGCATCCTCCAGCTAGATACAAGTCCTATGTCTATGATAGTGATTAAGAACGTCTGACAAACGTACGTCCTTCCGACATACGTAAATAGTCCCACATGGCAAAGGAATCGGGTAGCCGCCGAAATACACGGAGACGCGAAATACACGGGAGAGGAGGTACGTTTCAGTTAGGTCCTTATTGAATTAACCTCTGAGGAATATACATAGTGGTGTAGAATATGGAAAGATTTAAACATATATAAGATTACATCTTTGTCTTGGGGAGAAATTGAAGGTTATTGTTAGGTTGGAAAAGGAGTCGTTAGATCAGACTTCGATAGGTTTTCTGAATTAGAGTGATATCAGCCTCTACAAAGATCGTATTTCAACAAGTTCAAAGCGAGAGCAGGTTTCCATTTGAATGCTCGCGTAACTGATTTGCAGGGCGCGCTCATTATCGGTTGTTTAGATGGTGTTGATGTTTGAATTACGGGGGAGATGAACGGTTAGATAGATGTAATACATACTTGATCAGCTTGAATGAATTAAAAAGAACAATCTAGCAGATTAGCATGTTCTTTAGAGTCGAACTTCATAAGCATTCAATGTAGAAGAAAATACGACAAGGGATTCATAAATTGATGCATTTATAGTCATGTCATTAACTAGACGGACGAATAAGGCCATAAAACACGGAAGAAATCCTACTGCCAGATAAGATGATAAAATACGAAATGTCAAATCAAGTATAGAACGATAATATAAGACTGATTGAGGTATGTACATTTAAATATACTGGCTAGTTATGGTAACAATGGGACATAACTGAAGAACGAGTAAGTTGCAAAGGCATTATATAGAGTAGGTAACTGAAGCAATTGTAATAATTTAATTAACACAAGTGGTAAGACAGTATAATAATTGAAGAAATACAAAGTGAGCTTGATAATCTTCGGCATTAATCTATAAAATACTACATGACTTTCAGTGGATTTTCTCTGTGTCAAATAATTTAAGGCTAGAGTTTACACTATATCCATGTCCATATCTGAACCCCTAGATCCGATTCCTCCGTTGAAGAAAGGATAGAAGTTGTAATCTTCTGCCATTTTATATTGGATACCATATGGATGTCCAGAATATTACTTTTCAAAAAGTGAGTACTGGTAACTACGTTTGGGTGAATGGCTATTATTTACAACTCAGACGCAATAAATTAGCAATAGATGTTGCTCCATTATGATATATGTTTGCATCCCCCCCTTTTTGTCTTGCAATTAGCAACACCGTAGAATATCAACTTCAAGAAGAATACATTTGGGGTTGCACTGAGTAATTGAAGTAAAGAATTTGAACTGCAACACGAATGAGGGTTGGTATTAAATTGCTTGTGAACAGATTATTGGATACAATTGGTATCCTGTGAGAATTTTGAAGATGTATATATACCCTCATTAGGTAGAGATAATTAACATCCAAATATATACTGGTTAGCAGTAGATCACTTAATTGTCTTACCAATAAAAGAGGCATGTAATCATTCTTGTGGTTATAGCCTATATACATCAACCTAAGGGCTCTTAGGTGAACAGATTAACTACAGTAAAAATGTCCTTTAAGCATTTTGAAGTCATTCGTGCTTATTTTCCAGCATAAGGGTGTTTCCCTCAGTCAAATTTTGAGACCTTGGATCAGATCTGATTACATTTGAATATATTTGATATATTTAAAAAAAACTTTGCTTAAATTGAATAATGATTGCTTTATTGACTCCCAATTTTAAGATTGATTTTTATTTGGTATATGTTTTTTGTTGTTATCATTTTTTATATGTAGTGTAAATATCAGAGCGGGTTCCTGACGAAGGCCTAGCCGAAACGTGTTGTGTCAACCTACCGCCTATGTGTCCATCTATCGTCTAAAGAGTAACAATCTGAAAAACAAACTTTTACACTGCTTTTTGAATATTGTTATTGATTAAGAGATAACTGAAGAGCAAAACAAGTGAGAAACAATTGTAGTATAACAAGTATGCACTGCAGATTTATTATGATTGGCTAATCATGGTCATATGTATTACATAGGAAATAATCTGTATATATACAAGTATTTATGATGAGATATTGTTATCCACAAATGTACATGTTTACATAGAAGAATTAATTCATTGAAAAATCAGAAAACTAAATTAAATCAATATTTATATTTTGTATTAATTAAAGAGACATAATATCAATATATTAGTCTGTTTGGTTCATTATATGTAGTCACATGTTTGTTAGGCATGCATGTTAAGTATTAGTCTACTTTGAGGTAATCTCATCAAACTGGGAGTCAATTTGCAACCTTTTTGTTAACCACACCATGCCCGGTGTTCATTTTTTCCTTATCGACTTGCCACTAGTGTCAGTATTCCCACCACTGCTCTGCATAGTGTCGCGGCCACAGGGCAGCTCTAGAACATATGTGCCAGATCGGCATCTGGTGCGCGGCTTCTAGGGCAGAGAGAGGGAGAGTTAAACATTTTGTGTAAGCTCGCTGGAGTTAGCTAGGCTCTATGTAGAATGTGGTGCTGGATGTACTGGGATTTTACACTGCGGGATAGTTTCTGCAGTCAAATGATAGCCCTCTCCCATTTTTTTAGTCGTCAGGTCTTTGCCCATATCTCTTTCCCAGCAACAATGCTTCGCTAGCAGGCGGTTAGCAGTCGTGTGTGCCAGGGCTTTAGTAAACCAGGTAACGCGTCTACGGCTGCCACCCATAATGTGAAGGGTATGTAAAAGTGGGTGTTGTTCTGGTTCAGCACAGGTGACATTCCATTATTCGGCTTAGCTCAGCCACTAGCTAACCATTGGCCAAGAAATGCCTCACTGGCAGTTCATTCTCCTGTTGTAGATGGTCCAGGGGGATTAGCGCTCCACTCAGGGACAACTCCAATGGTTCCCACTCCAGCATTCGTGGCATGAGATGCATGCTTCTTCTGTAACTTTTGCAGGCTACGCGCACTAAACCATTAGTCTCTTGGGGTAGCCTCGGAACAGCGCTGCTCTAATCATTGCCTACGCTTAAGCCGCTGCCGGCCCTCCTATCTCGTCGGTCTCCCTTCCTGCCAACCATCTTGCGGACCACTACAACTGTGCTGCTAAATAGTAATGTTCAAAATTCGGCGCCCCTAGGCCTCCCTTATCATCTGGTGGGTGCAATTTTCGGAGCGCCACTCACCTTCTACCTCTGTTCCATATAAAGCTACCCAGCAAAACGAGTAGGGCGTGGACAGTGGGCCATGGAATATGAATGGGAAGGTTGTGAAAGATGTAAAAGAGTCAGGGGAGCATCACCTTTTTTGAGAGTGAGATTCGTCCCTGCACCGTAAGTGGCAAGATGCTCCAGAATGCCATCTGCGGGCGAAGAGAGGATATGGCTCTCGTGAGGTTGCCATCTGTTAGGTACTGGGTATTGTGATTGATGCAAATCCCCAAATACTTGAACATACGGTGGTTCCTGGACGGTCACTCACCAATAATATTTATGGAGGGCAATCTATTCAGAGCAGAAAAGGACATGATTTGGCTCATTTGACCCCCAGTCTGGCATTTCTCTAGTACCTCTGCAATCCCAGGGACTCCCCCCCCGAATGTCTCGCACATAGATAAGGACGTCATCAGCATATAGTGAAACTATGTGCATTTTTCCATTCAATGGTGTGCCCCATTCTGCTCCCCGCTGCCGGGGCTGCGGCACCAATGGCTCCATTGCCATCGCAAATAAGAGCTATGAGAGGACACATCCTTGGTGAGTCCCCCACTCACGGGGAAGGACGCGGACATAATCCACATTCTATGCGGTCTAACCTCTGTGGCTACTGGTAGGAGTTGCCCTTTAGTCTGCCAATCTCGAAAGGCTTTCAACTGACCTACTTCACATGCAGTCTTTGACAAATTTGCTGCTGCTATTTCTCCTTTCTGATGAATTCAATGACTGTGCTCTAAAACAAGCGCTAGTTGCCTGACTGGTAAGCAGTAGTCCATCTCCAGCCAAGCTCAACCTAAACAAAACTGTGCTCACCTTCAGAAAAAGTTGTCTTGTCTACCCTTACCTGTCTTTGACACATTATAAGAATGGATTAAGGCATTATGCAATTTTGTTTTTGAGAGAGGGTGGAATTAGCTTTAGAGCCCAGAACATATCTTTTCCCAAACTTGTCTACGTGGAAAGAAATGACTGAATGCCTACACCTGGACTTTTTTGCTTTGGACCAGTACATGTTATGGTATGTTAACAAATTTTCTAGAGCAATCAGATTACTCCAGCTGGAGCGCCTCAGCGCTAGGATTGCTACCCTATGAGGAAAAAAGGGGAATGAGAGGCAGTGCAGAAGGGGAAAAGGCCTTTGAGAGAGGGGGAAAGGGGGCGAAACATTTTAAATCACTTCTAGTCGGTAGCCACCATATGTTAATTAAACCATAAAAACAACCTGGGCCAGGCTAAACATATATATGCCAGCCTTTGCCGTCTGAATAAGTATCTAATTTCTGTAACATTTACTGTGGTGCTAACCAACCAGTACTCTGATATAGCTGTGTTCATCGTCTCACATAGCATGACCCTCCTGATTATCTTGCCCTGTCTCTGATTCTGTGTGGAGCAGTGAAAGCAGAGATGCAGTCATTTAGTAACCCCAGCTGATGGTGTTAGTGTCAGGAGTGTGTAAGAACCCTCCTCTTACAGCATCAAACGTATCCATTTGATCACTTATGCATTAAATCACCTGTTCTTTATTGCCACTGTTGATGGAGCAAGGTTTCGTGATAAAAGAGACAATAACGTGTAACACTATAATCAACCTGTTTTGTGAATACTAATATTTCTTTACACACATTATACTGTATCTAGGGGAAGCTTTCCTATGTGTATTACTAACAAGTAACCCAAGTGTCATTAAAATGGCCGCTAAAACACAGAATTTTCATTGAGCATGCGTCTATTGCATCTACGTAGTATGACGTTTTCTATGCTTGGAGGGAAAACTTTGCAGCTGCGCAATAGCTTCTAAAATGGCCGCTTGAAACTGACATGTTAATGCGCATGCTATTGCTTAAACTAAACCTTATAAGTTCTACTAAATGCTAATGCGAAAGATATATATAAGTAAATGGGAATATAGTAGAGATAAGTGGTATACAGTGAATTCATTTTATTTCGTATTCCAACATGTCTTTTTCTGACTTTATTATTAGTTCATATTTGGGCCTCGGAGGGTGATTGAAATCCCTACCCCACCTGACCTATGCGCACGCGCACCCAAACCTGCCTGGAACTGTGATGACAAAGTTGAAACTCAGCCAAGGTCGCACTGGCAAGAATCTCTTGGGAACCTAACCCATCGACCCAGACAGGAGAAGCAAAATTGAACAAATTATATACAAAGTATTGATCATAATGTGAAATGCGGGTGGGAATAAAGCTTGGGAAAATGAATTAAGGGGTGGGAACATTGAACAATGAACCTAAAGTAAATTATTACACTTAGTATGGTGTGATGACCTCTTCCCCTTGCCTTACCCAATCAGAAGTAGGAGTTTTCACTATATTGAAACATTTGGGGGTAGTACATACACATAGAATAGTATAATAGAGGTAGTTTAGTTAGATAGATGACTCTGGTCGCACGCAGTCAGAGACACAGACGCAGTCACCGCCACAGACCCTAAGCCGACTGCAGATGCCAGAGACCCTGCCGAAAGACCAAGATACTGATTGAAGAAACCAAACATCTAGTCGCGGAAGAAATATCGAGGAGAGTAGTGCCAGAGAGGGGTGCAACTCAGGCGTTGCACTTAAAAGAGGTCATCTTCCCGGTCCTGAACCTGTCTTGATCCTTCATCTCCCGACCTGTTCTGGAGAACTTCACCTGACTCCTAGGTCAGGGGTTTGGTCCTGACACCATCCTAGGTATTATAATTCTGTGTAGTATGTCCTTGTACTGCTCTCTGTTTTTCCCTCTTCAGGTTCTGTCATCATTGAGACATATATTGAACCGGACTTGATTTCTTCCTTTTGGAAACGGTGTAACATGTATTTGATCTTTGACTCACAAAATTATTTGATTAGATAAAACTCGTAAAACTCTTTGAGTCTGTGGTTATTTGGAAAAATAAAGCTTTAATGTCATTTTCTACTTAAATATAACTTAGCAACTAGATTCATTGCCCAGAGGAAATTTATTATCAAGGAGATCGAGATGGTAAAAATTGGGAAAAGGTAAACAATCTCACAGGTTAATCGAAATTGACCCCAGCGGTACTACAAGCTTATTGTATGAATGTTTATGGGTTCAGGTGAGTATATGGGGTGTGAATAACACAGGCTAGTAACCTGCTGGATCACTGAGTACATTTCTCGCTTCCAGGACTGCGTCTGGCATGCGGGCAGTCCTCCATAGTCTAAAGATGCAGATATTGGCAACTGCTAATGCGGTGGCGATCAATCTAGTTCTACTAGTTCTCTGATGCGTAACCTCGTGGTAGTCATTATGATAATGGAGGAGGGCTGCTTGGCTTAGTAGTCACCCCATAACTCCCATCAGCTCTTTCATACTCCTCCACACCTCCCCAAAGTAGTAGTTCAAAGCTGGGCACTTCCAAAACAACTGTACTAGGTCACTATCAGGTGACTTGCACCTCCAATACAATGCAATTTTGTAGTATCCCAGCTTCAGGCATGCCTCTCTGAGAAATTTATTATGAACAGATATAACTTCCTCCTAGTCCTCATCTGTACATCTTAGTTGCCCACAAACCACTCACACCACAACAATTGACATAGGTTCCAACAGCCCTTGGATTCAAACCCAGTTTACCAATTGCAATAGTAGCAACCTAATCTATCTTCTCACATGTCCATGCCACACTCGATACGTGGGCATGACAACTCGGAAAGTGAGGGCACGCATGCTTGAACATAAGAGCACGTTCAGGTGCAAAAACTCACAACTAGACTCACCAGACACTTCGCAGAGGCCAATCATGCTGCAGAAGATTTTCATTGGACAGTACTAGAAAAACTGATTATACCTTTGCACACGAGTGACATTTCCAGATACCTGTTTATCAAAGAACAGAAATGGGTACATAAGCTCCAAAGTGATACTCTTGGTCTAAATGACGATATACCCTGGACCAATTTGTAGACATTTAGTTTACAATGTGAATTAGGCGACCTAGGAACATAACCAGAAAGGGTTTCCTCCATGACTGAACCAGTTGCTGTCAGGGGACAGAATACTCTATCCCAGATGATTGCTTTTGTACTTGAGTGTTTACATATGATACAATGAACACGATTTACAGACCACTCTATGACAGACAACTAGATGTGTCTGTAATTTACATTGGAAAGCCTCTTACTCCTAGTATAATTACTTCTTTGTAGTGGGCAGGACCACTTGATGGTCTATCATAAGATCTTTAACACCTGCAGGAGTCCGTAGGCAGACGCACCTCTACAGAGATTTTATCCTGCCCCTTTCACATTAATATCACTGAGGGTTAAGATTCCCAGAGTAATAGGATACATCACATGTATGTGAAGCTGAATAAGGCTATGTAATAACGGAAAGCACTAGCAATCAATAGCTTAATGTAAATGTGGCATGTGACTTCAACCATCTAACCATGATTTCCACTGAAACTACAACTCTACTCTTTTATGATATCATTCTGTAGTTTCTTTAAACTGGGGCACATAACCGGCGATTGCGTGGCTAAATATGCGACCGCCAGACTACCCCAATGGATTAACCTTGGTCTATGACATAGAGCACTTTATATTTGAGTAGAAAACACCGGTTTGTTTGAGACTTAATGATTTACATCTTTCTATACACTGTGACACCTATGAAACTACACTTCCCAGGTACGATGACATCTTCCTGTAGTTCTAAGTAGACAACGCGTGCAGGGAGTGGCGGGCGGCCTGAGTGGATTAGTTTGGCTCTATGACATAGAGCACTGTAGTTATTACTTTCTACTTGCCCAATAAATGCCGTGTTGTTGAAGACTTAGTGATTTACATCTTTCTACACATGTTGACACCGATGCAACTACACTTCCCAGGTAGTATGACATCATCCTGTAGTTTTAATCAGACGCTGCGTGAACATAGCGGCGGGTGACCTTAATGGGCGTGGCTTATACTGCTGATTGTTTTCAGCTGAGGCAGACGGCACGATTTAAGCGCCAGCTCCGGTCCCGCCGCTGCCTCCCATCCAGCTCGATTAGCCCTGGGGCAACGACGGATAGGTAAGCGCTACTGTCCTGGTTGGATGTAACCTAGGAATGCATTTAAGTTTTGGGTTTGGCTGATACGTGTCTGGGCCAGCATAGATCATATAATAACTTGCTCTATGTTCTCATTTTAGTATCGTAGCCAGAGTCAGTTGGCTGATACTTGAGCTTGGCCGGTATCGTTGCTTTGATACTGAGATCTTGTACAAATGACTGAGGAGAGTCTGGCGGTTTGAATTGTTTTTTAGGGGGATCAGATTCGAATGAGAGAGGGGAGTGATTTCACTCTGGATGTTAAGCTAGAATCACATCGGGGCATACGAGAAGATTCCTCTTGAATTAAATAACATTTAAAAATATTTCAATAATTTTTTTTAAATAATAGAAAAATTATAAACACTTAAAAAACATAAAAAACAACAAATAGCAATTAAAAAAGCGAAAATATAGTAAAAATGTTGCTTTCGTTTTGTTCTTTTGTTACCCACGATACAGAGCGGGGCCTCCTACACCCGAGCACAGTTCCAGGATAGGTGAGGTACAATCCCAGAGTACGTGGGGTAAGCAATGTTTACATGCTTCTTATTAATGCAAAGACAGACTCTTGCCTTAAATAACAGCACGTTTTTTGATTGATGTGGGTGTATGGACATTGTGCAATAATTGTTTTACTTTCTAGGTGATGACTACACCCTGCGATCTAGAGGATTTAGATTGTTGAAGGTTGTATCTTTTTCAATCCTATTCAACCCTATACATGGTAGATAAGTGTAGTCACTTTCACACTTAGAAATGTGTCTTTTGCAGTAGCATGTGTTTGTGCAACATAGGTCCTGACGAAAGCCGTGGGTAGGTAAACCCGGATGGCTGAAACATGTTGACCTCTACATAGCAGTCACTTGCAAGCACTGCTATAACCTTGTTACACCCTTTTAATCAAGGTGTGTAGAACACTTGGAATATTAAGATTTATCTTCTCTACACAACCTTTTTTAGCTCTCACTATTTCTTTTTCTTTGCACTGCACATTATAGGATTACTATCCTTGTTTTTTTACAATTCTTGACACTCGGTGTGTTGCTGGTTAAAATTCACCAGCCTGATTGAGCAACATAGCTTCAAACTAGCGAGGCAGTCCCCATGATCAAGGGACATACCTCTGCCAAAAGTTGGATCACCAAATGATATTAATGATCATGAGAGCTACTTTTCTCTCACTATTTGCTCTGTCCTTCGAGTAAGATTGATGGTAATCCATGCTCTGCTCGTGGCTAGTTTTGGTTTGTTGCACTTGGGTTCAGTTCCGCTCATCACTTTCGTGCTGCTTTGTCACTAGACCCCCAGTTCTTGTTTTTTGTGTATAGTTCAGTATTAGGGGATTGGAACTTGGGCAGGTCTATAAATATTTATTTCCCTTAGACCCTATTCTCTCACCAGGATTATTGACATCTTAGTTGCAGCCACAGAGTCCACTAAGTTTTCAGAAGATCAGTTGTAGGAGTTAAAAATATGTTGTTTGTGAGAATTATGCACAGGCCCAAGACTGCACCCTTAAGGACCTCCGTGTGCACAGGTAATAAGTGTAGTAAAATGTTCTATTGTTAAAGGGGGAGGCATCAATCGCCCATGAAGGCAGTGGAGTCGATGGAAATCCCAAAAGAGAGATAGTAGTAAATGAATCTCATTGTCAGCCTCTGCAAACATGTTCAGTCTGCTCTCTGTTACCACTTGGTCTACTACCCATAACCCTCTGGCCCGGAAACTTTCAGAGGAGGATTCTTCACCCCAGATATTGAAGCATTCATTGATCCACAAGGGGCATTCTTTGTGTAATCAGCTGTTTTCTCTCAGCTGGATGCGGGCCTTGTGGCACACATACGCCTATCTTTCAGAATTGGGTTAAAAGATGTGATACTCATCTTGCCTCTTGTGCATATTATTTATATTTTATCCACCACCAGAAGTAAGGACTTCACAATGTGGACCCATTCTGGTGTATGAAGGAAGTCATGGATTACATTTTAGATTGGCTCCAACTGTAATGCAAACCAATATGATTCGATATGAGGTAGCCTTAAGCATCTACTCTCCGCTTCAGCATGGAGCATCCCCATTTTCAGGTGGGGTTTCTGCCCCTCCCATATCAATGTTTTCATCCGTTTAGTGATGCTATAGTGGTAGAGAAGTGACTGGTAGTGCTTCAAATTTCTCAGTTTAGTTTGGAGCCTAAAAACTTTGAGAAGTGCAAGAAGGTTTGGTAAGCCTGTGCATTAATGAGTGTGCATTGGACTAGGTAACCAGGATGTTAGAAATAGGGTTCGCTAGTTGGCAATGGTATACACCTTTGTCCAATTAGGGACCCTTGCTTCTAGTCAGGGAAAGGGGGATACACTCCTGAATAACCCCAGCTCACCCACTTGGTAGCTTGGCACAAGCAGACAGGCTTATCTCAGAGGCAGTGTGTAAAGCATTTGTGAACACATACAGTAATACAGTGAAAACACTACAAATGGACACCACACCAGTTTAGAAAATAAGTAATCTTTACTAGACTTAACACAAAACCAAACGACAAAAATCCACAACACAGTATCAAGAATATGACTTTAAAAATGGTAGAAATAGCTTAGTTCAATGTAGATGGTAAATGCAACACTTTACTCTCTAAGGGCCCGATTCACAGAACTGACTTAAGACAAAATCCTAAACTTACTACCATTTTGGTATTCACAGAAGGCACTTACTCATTTCGTTATTCACATAAGTTAGGAGTCCTAACTTTAGGACTCCTAAATGCCTTCTGTGAATACTGAAAGTCTTAAAGTTAGGAATTTTCTCAGTTTAAGAGTCCTAAAGTTAGGAGTCCTAATTTTACTACTCCTAAACTGAGAAAAATCCTAACTTTAAGACTTTCGGTATTCACAGAAGGCATTTAGGAGTCCTAAAGTTAGGAGTCCTAACTTTACAACTCCTAAACTGGGAAAAATCCTAACTTTAAGACTTTCGGTATTCACAGAAGGCATTTAGGAGTCCTAAAGTTAGGACTCCTAACTTTTGTGAATACTGAAATGAGTAAGTGCCTTCTGTGAATACCAAAATGAGTAAGTGCCTTCTGTGAATACCAAATGGTAGTAAGTTTAGGATTTTGTCTTAAGTTAGTTCTGTGAATCAGGCCCGTAGTACCTTGGATGCGTCACGCAAAACAAACAAAAAGGTCGCAGGGAAGGTGATGCGGCCGTTCCTTGCTTTGGGGGAGGCGATGCGTCGATTCCTTACTGCAGCGCAGGGAAGGTGATGCGTCTGTTCCTTACCGGAGAGGAGGCGATGTGTCAGTTTCTTATTGCATTCCGGTTGAGATGCAACAAGATGGCGCCTCGATGCGATGCGATGATCCAGTGCGATGCGACCAAATAGCTTCTTCGATGTGACAACGTGGATGCGATGCGTGCACGCCCGACAGCCATGCAGAAAAATCGATGTTCTTGAGCCACGACAGGCTGTGTGTCACGCTTCTCCTGTGATGCGAAGGTGACCTCTGCGGCAGCGGCACGCTTCTCTGACGATGCGACACGCTTTGTTTGCGATGCGAAGGAGAACAGCTGTGGTGGCGGCACGCTTCTTCAGCGTCTCTCAGAGGGCCCAAACAACAGCAGGCACCTCACTGTAGGTAGAATCCCCAGCAAGGGAATTCAGGGGGAGCTGGTGGTGAAGTCTTTGTGTCTTTGTGAGACTTCAGAACAGGAGGCAAGCTCAGTTTCAAGCCCTTGGAGATCTTCCTCAAGATGATTTAAGTACAAACAAAGTTCCTTTTCTCCTTTCCTTGGCAATAAAGTAACCACTGCAGACCAACCCCAAACAGTCACTTATGCAGGGCAGTCTCCTCCTTCAGCTTCCTTGGTTCTTCTCTTTGGCAAAGGTTTGTCTTGATTCCCAGCAGTGATCTAAAGTTCTGGGGTCTGGGCCCCAATATTTATACTGCAAAATCCTTTGTTCTCTGAAGGCAGAGATTGTCTTTACCTAGTCAAAACCAGTTCTGTCCTCCTGGGTGCAGCTTCCTGGCAGGAGGTGGAGACAGCAGTGTTTGAGAGCAGACCTGGCCCAGGTAGCTGAAAGGAAATCTCCTCCCCCTACTCTCTATTCTATGAGGGCTCGGTCAGTGAAAGGAAACCTCCTCCCCTACTCCCTAGTCAATGCAGGTCCTATTCAGCCCAGCCCTGAGCCATCAGACTGCTGAATCCAAGGCCCTCTCCAGCCCCTGTCACTCACAAACCAGTCATGGAATACACAAACCTAGCAGAGACATACTGGATGGTTAGGCAAGAAAATACCTACTTTCTAAAAATGGTATTTTCGAACACAGAATGTAAAAATCACACTTACTAAAAGATGTATTTTAACATTCTGAGTTCAGGCATACTAAACTCGAATTTCTACCTTGTTCCCTGGGTCAGTTAGGATTATGAGATGTTATAATCAAACTGCCCATTCTGGCCTTTGGGAGCAGGTGGCCTTGCAATAGTGAAAAACAAAATTGGCTGTAATTCACTATCAGGACATGCCACACACATTATTATGAAATCTGTTTATTGGCATTTCGTTAGTATAGACATAGCACATGTCATAAATGAAATATCACACAGGCAATGAGTCAGTCACTCGGTGTAGTCCCCGCCAATTGTGAGTGCAGCGAACAACAGGATCAAACGCCACCCCCATGTGCTAAGCAAGATAAAACTTATGGGTCTCAGGACCACCGCCCGTATCTAAACAGTTCCATAGAACAACAAAAAGAAAGAGGCAAAACAACAGAAACCCCAGCACAACAGCAGCAGGTTCGGTCTTTAACCATATGATCCCCAAGGTACTTCTCCCAGTCCAACCCCCCCACCCGGTCCCCACCCCCCGGTACAAACAGTTCCATTAAAGGCAATTTTCAGTGTCCGCGCACATGCCCGGTTCAATGAGGGCCTCCACACCAGTCCCCAAATTAGACCCCCTGGGCTCGCCTCCGGTCCCCTCCTCCTCAGGGAGTGCCTCCGCAGTGCTTGTCCCACAGAGTCCCAGGGCATCCCCATCCAGCTGCATCAGGGCCTGCAAGTGTGCGTCCCACTGGTTCGCTATAGGTGTGCGCCTAAGGCCCAACGTTTCTTCCCGCAAAAGGGAGGACAAGCCACACACATCAGGGCATGTCCTACCTTTTACATACAATGCACCCTGCCCATGGGGGTACCTTGGGCCTACCTTAGGGGTGACTAACATGTAGAAAAGGGAAGGTTTAGGGACTGGCAAGTGTGTGCACTTGATCCAGCGGTAATTACCTGGTAATTTCCCTATTCAAGACCACATCACCTATGGTTTACCGCTGTAAAGGGTGAAACATTATGGATCTTTTGATGACCGTGTTTCACCGAACAGGAGACTTGACATATATATAAAAATGTAATGCAAACAATATTAGAGGCAATAATGAGAGTGGTGAGTTATTTTAAAGGGTTTTATTTAAGTCAAAAGTTAAGTTTCTCTGACTCTTTATTCATTAGTCAAATATCAATCAGGTTACAGAATTGAAAAATAGGAAAAATAGCCTTCATACAGAACATATTACAGTCTGCATATAAGCATCGCATATAGGAAGGGAAATGTGGCGCAAATTGTCAGTCAAATCTCTTAAAGAGTCTCTAAGAAAAAGAGTAAGTCTTACAAGGTTAATCAATAATTAATAATGGCAAAAATATCCCATAAAGAGAAATAAATGCAGTTTAGCACATAAAATCTAAATCTGTTCTGATCTTTTCAGCTCTTTCCATCTGCCTCTGCTTCGCTGTGCTAGTCTGTGTCTCTGTCTCAAGCTGCACCATAGCCCCCACAGAATGCAGCCCCTCTCTGTCTCTGTGTCCAGCACAGAAACTGGGCCTGGCCCTCAGAAAAATGAAAAAAAGAAGAGAGAGGCAAAACAGGCACTCCTCCCACTTGTAAGCCATATTTCAAGTAAAAGTTCACGTGCTCAGTCCTCATAGCTGGTCCAATCAGAACTTCAAGGCATATCATCTCCCCATGGGCTGGCTGGATACGTCATATGATTTATGAAAAAAAGTGTGTTCTTCTCTCCACGTTTAAACAAGCTACAAAAATATGCAACATTTTGAAGGTCGGAGGAAGCGGTAGGCAGGTTTTTTTATCAGGGCCCTTTCATTGAAAGTTGCTAGAGAAAGAGGAACACATTCCAAAATTATGTTTCAGTTTAGTCCACTAAAGCAAACTAAAATCACGTGGTTTTCTACACTGTGAAACACAATTCAGCACATTTCTACTCTTGCAAAAATACATGATGCCATTTTAAAAGTACAAATACATTTTCTAAATTAATGAGCATTCTATAGTGAGATTACATATGGATTACATATGGCTGTTCAACTAATTAAGCATGTTTTCACATAAAAGCACCTCCAAACTGAAGCATTATGTTTTGATATTGCTTGCGCCACAATCTGCGTGCCATTTTAAAACTCATGTCTGCAGCTTTTTGTCATATAATAATGCATACATTTTATAGGTGAAATCTAAGCTCCATCACACTTGCCATGTCGACATGGCAGGCCCAGACTGCACACAGGCTCTGCAATGGCAGGCCTGAGCCATAATTTACAAGCTGCTTCTGTAACAGCTAAAAATGGAAGGGAGACCCACGCCAATAGTGCCAGGTCTAACACAGGATATCATCCGCGTATAGGAGTGCCTAATGTGCTTCTGCCACAGTGCAAATGCCCTCAATATCATTATTCTGTCCTATACCTATCGCCAAAGGCTCAACTTCTAGAATGAAAAACAGCAGGTGTAGTGCTTAGACCTGCAGCATTCCTCTGCAAATATTCAATCTGGAGATGTGTTCATTAGAACCCATCACTGACACTGAGCTAGTATACAACCAATTGATTTTTGCCTAGTCTGAGCTTTGACCTCATTTAAGACATGGAGGAGCGATGCAGCATAAGACTGACCTTGTCATGGTGGACCAAGGATGTCAGTACAGTTTTGAGCCTAATAGTCAATTAGAAATACATTTTAGAAGCAACGTGCAGGTCTAGAGGAGTAGGCACTCCAGGTTAGTCAATGACCACAAGCAGGGATGAGACCCTGCAGGACGCCATCTAGCCACATTTTATTGGGGCAAAAGTGTAATCTCTCTAAGGAGGCTGCAATCATCATCTTCAGAAAGACTTCAGCAGTGACTTAGACTTGTCCCTGATGGATTGTGGTTTGAGGGAATGAGTGGCCTTCGGCCCATTGACTCATTTTTGGGTGTACTCTTCAAAACTTTCCCAGTCATGGTTAATCTTAGTTGCTTCTATTTTGAGTGCAGCTTAGCAGTGTCCTTTTTCCTCTGGGAAATGTTCATATCTATGTCATCCAGTGAGTAATCCACATCGGTTGTCAAGTTTCCACAGTTGCGGAAGCAATTCCAAGAAGCATTTGCATGTGAGATTTGTTTTGTGGGAGAAGTCTTGCGTAATCATGATACAGTTTTTCCCTAGAAAGAAGGGACCATGTGTTTTTGGCTTCCATTATGACTTGTCTAGCTGTTGGTGTCAGAGACCTATTTCTTTGGCGATTTGTCTAGCTGTTGGTGTCCGAGACCTATTTCTTTGGAGGAGCCAACAAAAAATGAACTCTCATGATTTTTCATGTTGGGGAAGAGCGTAATTTGGCATAAAGAGACACCATCTGTTCATTGTCCTCACTTAGCTCAGGTGGATTATGGACTTTTTGAAGTGCATTCATAAACACCATTGATCCTTTCCAAAAATGTGGTTGGGACAGCCAAGAAATGACCACAGATTGTGTATATATTTTTTTGATAATGTATTGTGAGAAAGTGGCTCTGTATATACTGTTCCTAAATAGGTACAGGGTGTATAGAGTCCACAGTCCCCAGAGGTTTGGCAGAGGCTAAAGTGAGATATAACCTTACTCTCTAAAGTGGTAGCTTGGTCGAGCAGTAAGGCAGTATCAGAGGACAGTGTAAAGCATTTGTTGCACACACTCAGTCAGCAAATGGTCTCACACACTCAATAACTGAACTCTAGGCCAATGGTTTATATATAGAAAATATATGCTTGTTTTATTTTAGAACCAACAATAGGTATTAAAATATACTTTCTCAGAATGAGATGCTTTATATAATAAATACTTTTGCAATATGCAATTGACTTTTGTAGAAAGTTACAAGTGGTTGCAATAGGCAACACAATTTTAAACACAATCATGCATTGAGTTCAATGGAAGTTTTTAGTTATTTGCAACAGATTACTTTTAGGATTACTTTTGGGATTCCAGGACTGTATCCTAGATTCAGTCCTGGGTCAGTACTTAGAATCAAGTGATAAAAGTCGACTTAGTTACTGTTATGATTTTTAGGCAATATTTTGCTATTTTTAAAAGTTGACAGAAAATATTTCATAGAAAACAGTCAATGATTCCCTATGTAAGAAAATTCAAGTTGCAGGTATAGTATGTTCTCGTTACTTTTGTAATCCAGTACTGGGTGCCTAGACTCAGTACTGGGACCTTTATCCAAAACAGGTAAGTAATTACGTTTTCAAAAATTATACGATTTTTAAAGAATATTTAAAGTTTGCAGAAATCGACAGAAGAAATTTCACAGAAAAACAGTCAATGGTTTCCTATGGAAGAAAATTGGGTTACTGGTAAGTACGGTTGTGAATATTTTTCAGAGTCAGTGCTGGGTACCAAGATCCAGCACTGGGAGCTCACCTAATAGCAGGTGAGTGTTTTCGTTTTCGTTACTCGGCTGATTTTTGGTGAATATTTTAAGTTTTGAAGAGTCCACACAGAAGAAATTTCAGGAAAAACAAGTCAATGTTACCCTATGGAGAAAATTGAGTTA
This sequence comes from Triturus cristatus, assembly GCF_964204655.1. Classification (NCBI taxonomy): domain Eukaryota; kingdom Metazoa; phylum Chordata; class Amphibia; order Caudata; family Salamandridae; genus Triturus; species Triturus cristatus. The sequence goes on from NC_140588.1 coordinate 911,844,729, forward strand.
TCGGCTTCAAGGTAAGTACTCGACTGGCAGAGTTAAGGTTCTGGGCATAGACTCAGGGGTCTCCTAGGGTCAGGTAGGTACAGTTGTTACACCCTCAGCGGCACAGGGGCAGCCGGGTGCAGAGAGAGTTAGGCCCAATGTTATCCTATGGAAGGCAGGGGGGCCTTGGTTGGTGGCTGCTGACTAGCAGGCCACGCGGTTGTGGGAGCTGGGCTCCTGGTCACTTGTTCAGGGCAAATGGGGAAGTAGATAGGTGTAGAGGTTACACTGCCAGGGCCACTCGGGAGGCTGGGTGCAGGGTGCTTTTGAGCCTTCGGGCGCTCAATTGATTTCAATGGGAAGGCTCCGGTTTGGAGAAGGACTGCAAGCTCGGGGACGCAGATTCTTCAGGTGCCACCACCACTTCGAGAGGTAAGTTGGGTAGTTGGAGGATAGGTAGGTACCCAGGAGTTGGGCACAGGGGTCCGCGTGATGAATACAGGCCCCAGCTAGGCCCGCAAGGCACAAGGGTTCGCTCTCCTGTAACGGAATCTATAAGGAAATTGGCACGGAAACTGCAAAGTACAAAGACAAGGTTTATTAACCCTTAAGGGTGGTCCTACAATCCATACAATACCCTTCAGTATTGCATAGAGTAGCACACAGAACTTGCGTACACAGTCCCCTTTTATACACAATAGAGGGGCTCATAAGTGGGTGGATACAACATGAGGCCGAAGAACATTCCCATTTATGGTCATTCTCGATACTGAATCAATACATGGGCGGAGCTAACACACTCCTTGAGCCCGTGAACACATGGTCAAGCAAAGCTAATTATAACAGATGTGGTCAAGTCTGGGCATGCGCCAGACAGACAAGAGAGAGCTATTTATAAACTGTTACTAGGCAGATTACAAGAGCAACTAACACAAAGGTCGGACTCTCCTCGTGGCGAACACGTGGCAGCATGACAATACAAAATGGAGCCAAACTTCGGTCAACATAACGGAGAAAACATGATCTAAAGGGAAAGCATTAATGTCATCAGTAAATGCTTAATCACATTGCTGCTCTAATTACAACAGACGACCCTTTCAGCATTTACTGAAGACATCCGGCTTCCAAAAATCATCATATATGTCAATTATCATCATTCCTTTAACCTCTTTAGCTAGACGCTTCTGATGAGCAACATCGGCAATAGCTTTCTTATCCGGAATGCAGAATGAAATGCATACAGAACAGAACAATGGTCCACATTGAACACACATACAGGAAAAGAACAGAATTGCTATAATAATACAGAGACCAGTTAAGACCTTCCATCCCCAGGCAGTAACCAATTCCCAAAACCATCCAGAAAAGGACCAAGTGCCGTTTTCTGTGTGGATTTCAGCTGCTATTTTATGCAACTTGTTAATGGCGTTATAAACGGATGGCGTATGATCAGGGATGAACACACAGCAACTACTTCCAATAATTTTACAGGCTCCACCTCGATCAGCTAGCATTACATCTAATACCATACGATTCTGCAATGCAACAATCCTAGTTATTTGTAACTCTTCTGTAAGATTCCCAAGAGCAGCAGCAGTCTGATTTGTCACAGCTTCTACCACTCTTGTTAATCTTCGGATCTTCCTACTATTCAAAGCGGCTCCGACAAAGAAAAACAGTCCTAAGTTAAAATCAATATACTGCTGCAAGCTGGTATCAGTTTGATCCACATCATCAATCGATAAAGTACGTTTATACCTATTTACAGTCACATTATTCAACAATTTCAAGTCCTTATGGTAAGATGCTGGTGCTAGGAATACAGGAGGTAATAGGAAGGATACATAACATACCCCAGACCACCCAGTCGGCAAACGGTAATAACCTTTATTTCCGCATACAAAATAGGTATTATGGGACGCTAGGAAGGTACTGTTGTTCAACCCATCAATGTTCAAGACAGTTAGGCAATCACTGACACCAACAGGGATAAAACCCACACTCTGGACACACAGGTCCGCTTGAGCCTGTGCCACTTGGATCACGAATTTGCCCTTCCCCACAGTGTCTCTGGTGTTCGTGAAGATGTAGGGAATGGATTCATTGTCTGGTCGGTACTCTTCCCACTCCCAAATTGTCCCATTCGCTTGTGGATACCCATTCTTGTCTTGATGGCATTCTTTATTAAGTCTAAAAAGCAATCGTCCCACTGTCGGTTTCCGAGTGGCAAACAGTAAGGTGTACCATGCTCTACAAGAGCCATTATGAGAGAAAGGAAGTGGTATGAATGGCGTACCTCCTTTCTTCTGATGGGCCGGCATCATCCCACATATCCAACAGTTCGTAGCGTTTGTAGCAACGTGGGTATGATGCAGCATCTGAATGAAAGTGTTATTCAAATAAGACTGTCGATGCTTCAACTCTTGATACGGCAATGTATAGAAGTAGTGCTCCGCAGGCACCGGAGTCGTCAACACAAGTGTTTTCCGAGCAGGAGTTACCTCCTCTACAAACCATGTTGTTATTCCAACAATAGCTACTGTTAGCATGAACCCCAACGCACAAAGGATTTTCTTCTTCTCCATGTCAAAGGAAACAATACCCTGATATCTTCCTGAAACTAAAGAGTCTGTCAGAACTCTTCCCCTTGGGCAGCGGTTGATTTCTTCACCAGCGGGCCAAGACGGGTGTCACTACACTAATGCAGGGCTGATCCCCCCCCCTTGCCTCATTGGCTCTCCGTTTCACTAACCCAAGGGCCGTTCTGACAGTATGTCCCGGTACTGGAAACTCACTTTCTTGGTCGAAGATGATATCGCCTCCCTCCAGGAGTCGCGTGGTCCGGAAAGAGCTCCTCAGTGTCACTTGGCTCTGCAGCACGGCCTGTCTCTGCTGCCAGGATTTCTCGTTGATCGGTCAGCACGGCAGACTCCACCAATCCGGGCGGTACCTTTCGACAATGCAAGGAATGGATCCAATTCTTCCTGTTCGAGACTCGCACAGCCGTCCTCGTTGCAAGGAGGACTTGCTCAGGGCCCACCCATCTCGGTTCCAAGCTGTTCGTTCTGTCAAAGACTTTCACCATCACATGGTCACCAGGCCGGAGACCATGTCCTTCACCGGTAGACCGATCAGGGAGCGCTTCTCGGACCTGTTGATGAATAGAAACCAAGTTATCCGTTAACTGTGCCAGATAATCGCTCATCATTATACAAGGTACATCATACACAGCCTTAGGCCTTGGTGGACCCCAAATGTTCATTGGGCGTCCAAATACAATTTCGTATGGCGTAAGGCCAGTTCGAGAGTGTGGCACTGATCTAATTGACAATAACGCCAGTGGTAGGGCATCTGGCCAAGTCAACGACGTTGAAGCTTGAATTTTGGCGATCTTAAGCTTCAGTGTACCATTATACTTCTCGACTAGTCCTACAGACTGAGGGTGGAACACGGCGTGGAACTTCTGAGTGATGCCTAGGCCCTTCAAGACATACTTTATAACATCCGCTACAAAGTGAGGCCCATTATCACTCCACAGAAGCCTACAGACGCCGTATCGAGGGAAAAACTCTTTCAGCAGTAGCTTCGCTGTAGTCATTGCAGTATTGTCTTTCGTAGGGTACGCCTCAACCCATTTGCTGAAAGCGCAAACCACTACTAGGACGTACTTCAAATTATTACAGCGCTCGAGCTGGATGTAATCCATCTGCAGAACCTCAAAGGGTGCAGTAGGTGTCGCAAATCCTCCTACTGGAGTTCGAGTACCCTTTCCTGGGTTATACTTCAGACAGATCATACAAGTCTGCACCACCCTCTTCGCCGTGCTAGCAATCTCTGGATGCTCCCAAACTTGAGTAAGCAATTTCACTATTGCGGAAGCTCCAACATGTGCTAGCCCATGTGCCATCTGAACCATAGGTTGTACAAAGGCCGTGGGTAATTTCCATCTATCCATTTGCTTATTTCTCCAGCAACCCTCGTCATCCAACTCTCCCTCGCTAGCCCATTGCTCCCGCTCTTTATCAGAAGCGGTCCTTTGCATTTCTCGCACTTCCTCCTTCGCATCACGCCATCTTTCCACCTGTGACTTTACTACATACATGGCAGTAGCACCGGGCTGCATCGCAGTCTCCCGTGCTACTCGATCTGCCAACGCATTCCCTTCTCCAACTTTGTCAACTACTTTCCTATGGGCGCTACACTTAACGATAGCAATTTTCTTTGGGTATGTCAATGCGGTTAAAAGATTGTGAACTAACTCTCCATGCATTATCTGTACTCCATGTGACGTTAAAAACCCTCTCTCCTTCCAGAGTAGGCCGAAGTCATGCGCTACTCCGAAGGCATAGCGGCTATCTGTATAAACATTCACACATAGTCCTGTACTGAGCTCACATGCTCGTGTTAATGCTATCAGTTCCGCTGCTTGAGCTGATTTCTGTGGTATGCGTGCTGTCTCCACTATCGTTTGTAATGTGGTAATTGCATATGCTGCTGAAGTCGTACCATCTGGTAGCTTCAGACAGGATCCATCCACCCACAGTTCTCCATCTACATCTGGAAAGGGCGTATCCTGGAGATCAATACGACCCTTTGTTTGTTCCTCAGTCACAAGAATACAATCATGCGCTTTCCGCGCCTCAGGCTGAGTTTCGGGGTATGGCAACAATGTTGCCGGGTTTAGTGTTACGCACCTTTTCAACGTAATATGAGGAGCCAAAAGCGTCAACTCATATCCCGTCAAACGGGCACTGGTCAAGTGCTGCGTCTTTGTTTGATTAAGCAGGGCATCAACAGCATGGGGGACTAATACCAACAGCTTGTGAGATAACACAATTCCCTCGCTTTGGCGTATTGACACAGCTGTCGCCGCCACCGAGCGAAAACAACCAGGCAATGCTCGGGCAACAGGATCAAGTACAGCTGAAAAATATGCACAAGGGCGCTGCTTGTCGCCGTGCATCTGTACTAAAACTGACAATGCACATCCATCTTTCTCATGCACATACAACGAAAAGGGTTTTGCATAATCAGGGGTCCCTAACACTGGTGCTGAACAAAGGGCCTGTCGCAGTTGCTGAAAAGCAGCATCACACTCATCTGACCAAGGGATTGGGATAGGTGTATCCTTTGTCAGAAGGGCTAACAATGGCTTAGCTATGTGTGAAAACCCCAATATCCACTGTCTACAAAAAGAAACGAGGCCCAAAAATGCACGGACATCCTTCTGTGTGGATGGTCTCGGTGTATCCAAAATTACTTGGATACGATCCGGTGTGAGTGCCCGTCCCTCCTTAGACAAAAGGTGACCCAAATAAGTCACCTTTGGTCTACAGAATTGCAATTTCTTCCGAGATACCTTATGATTGTGGGAGGCTAAAAAGGAAAGTAAGGATAGCGTGCTTTTCTCACACAGCTCCAGGGTGTCAGCCGCCAACAAGATGTCATCGACATATTGAATGAGGGCGACCCCCTCGAGTAAAACAAAGGAATCCAACTGTCGTTTCAAAGCCTGACTGTAAATGCTAGGGCTTTCTGTATAGCCCTGGGGAATCCTACAGAAACGATAAGATCTATTATTTAATGTAAACCCAAAAAGATATCGGCTATCAGGGTGAATGGGAATGGAAAAGAAGGCATTTTTCAAATCAATCACTGAAAACGTGGTCGCCATAGGCGGGACCAAGGTAAGCAATGTCGTGATATCGGAAACCACCGGGTACTGGGGTATCACGATCTTGTTTACCTCTCTCAAATCAATTATGAACCGATAGATCTTTGCATCCGTGTCCTTTTTCAGAATAGGGAGAATCGGACTGTTACAGATATTATAGGGAACTTCTTCCACTACACCTACTGCGATCAAGTCTTGCACAATCTGTATGAGAGCCTCCTCGCCCTCCTGCGAAATACGATACTGCGGGAGGCGTGGTAACACCGCCCCCTCCTGGACACTAATGTGGACCGGAGGAATCACCATTTGTCCCACATCTGTGTCCGAAGTCGCCCATAAAGCTCGAGGGAGGGTGGCCAACAACGCATCCTCTGATATCGCACACATCCGCTCTGACCGGGGGTAGTTGTCATTTAAGATCACCCTCACACCCTCAGGGGAGCAGCGGATCGTAGCCCTAAAGTGCTTTAACATATCAAGGCCCATAATGTTATCCGGTGTATACGGAGCAAGCAGAAACGGACAGGGCGCAGAAAAAGAATCAACCTTAAATGTAAGGGGCTGTGAAAGAGGGCTTCGGGAGAGTGTACCGTCAAACCCTACCGATGTAACCACTGAGCCGGATGGGGGAGCCCCCGGAACCAAGTGCCTAGACAATGCACTACGTGTCGCTCCTGTATCTACTAGGAACTGATCAGTAGAACCTAAAACCTCAGCCGATACATAAGGACCCGTCTGATCGACCGGCACCTCAACTGATTCAGACCCCCATCCAACGCATTCCTATGCATGCTGCGAATCATGATATCCCGACCGATCGATCTCCGATACGTGATACTGGTGCTGGCGATCGAAAACATTTGAGCTATCCCGGTGCTGCCCAGCGGTATCGAAACGAACATGATCGTTAGAATTCCCTTTAAAGCTCGAGGAACCCCCTCTACCTCTCGGGCCACCCGGAGTATGCCCCTGACGCGAAGCACGCAACACTGGGCAATCCCTGGCCCAATGGCCCAATTGCTTACAATACGCACACTGGTTCCTATTCAAATCAGATCGGCCCGAAGGGGGACCATAAGATCCTCCCCTTCCTCTATTATTACCCCGTCGGGGCGGGCCATAAACTTGTGCCAACATTACCTTAGTCTTAAGATCTTTCGATTTCTTTTCCTCCTGGCCCTTCGCCTCGTGCTCCTGACGCTCATAATACTGAGCGATAGTCAGAAGGGCCGTCGGCGTCGCGGAGGACCAGGAACTCTCGCTCGCTTTTAAACGGGCCGCAACTGCCGGTAACAGATTAGCCACATATTTGTCCGCGAAAAGGTGGCGGCCAGTGTCGTCAGTAAGCGACTGGCCACTAAAATCATGAAACGTTTCCTCAAAGCGCGTGAAGAAATCTGCAACTGACTCGTCAACTTTCTGTTTACATGCGGCTAACATATTCCAGTCAATCTTTTTAGGGGGGATAATCGTCTTCAGCTTAGTCACAATAGCAGCAGGGAGATCTAAAATACTCTGCGGCGGTTTCTGCGCGGGCTTCCTCTCCCTGTCTTCATCCTCTAGCTCAGACCATCGAGCCTTAAAGGCAACCACATCATCTACCTTTCGGACAGATCGCCACGTGTCCGGTGGCAGAATAAGGCCAAAGAACAGATCTATATCCGCTAAGGTCATAACGCAAGAATTCAAGGCCCCCTCGACTTCCTCATAGAAGGCCGCTGGATTCTTGCGGGGGTCAGGCAATGCATTCTTTAACGCCATAACATCGGCCCTATGCCATGGAGTATAAACCCAATTATACACAAAATATCCCCTAGCATCGGCGGAGTTAATGTCCGAGCTAGTCCCCGCTCCTTTAGGAGGAACATACAAAGGCGCCGCCTCTCGCATTGGTTTAGCATGCACTACGTCATCCTTATCTGACTGGGAGGTGGATGAGTGGCCCCCTGCTGCAAACGAATCCGACTGCTTCTCCTCCTCCGTTTGTTGGCGTGCTTTTTCTCTAAGGGCCAGCACCTCGTCCCGCAAAGCGAACAACCGCCGAGCCGCCTCAGGAGCCTTAGGGGGAGAAAAAACACCATCATGCAATGCTTTAGCATCCGATGTCACTTCTTCAGGCTCAAAGACACTAGAATATTTTCGGAAAGCAGCAATCACTTCCTCAGCGAAATGAGACAGAAAATACACCCTCTCTCTATCTTGCCACGACCCCCAAGTATGGAACAACTCCTCCTTAGACATCTTGCCCTTAAGTGCACGGAGGGAAAGTTTCCGAAGCTCAGCCATATGCTCGGCCGATAACATGGACCGTGTGTCTACCTTACCCGAGGCCAGGCCAGAATCTTGCGGCCGCGGAGCAGATGCGCCAACATAAGGGGGCGGAGAGCGATCTAACAAATAAAAATCATCATCAGGATTATTAAGGACAGGATAAAGTGGCTGGCGAACAACATATTGACCCGAAACTTGGAGCCTACGCTCTTTCTCTTGTCTGTCCGCCTGCTCTTTGTCCTCCCGACGCTTCGCTTCCTGTGCTCGCACATGATCATTCTTTCGTTGGTCTTTATCATACAGCGCTTTCTCACGCTTCTCTCGCTCACGTACTTCCTTCACCCATAATCGCACACACTCAAACATATCCTGACGAGCACGTCGCTTACACATACACTGTTCCACATACTCAATCTTACGTATATCAAACGATCCATACAAAGGCCATCGCAACTCAGGATCCTTCTTTGTGTATTTCCTCCATACTGTGCTGTACATTATGGAAGAAAGACCATGCTTCACATACATATCCCTATTAGGCGTCCCCTCTGGGGGAGCCGGAGCAGATTCCTCGAGGTTCAACCAGTTTCCGAAACAGCAGCACCACTTACGGAGTGCGCTGAAAGCAGGCATGCTCAGAAATAATGCAAAATATGCAATATTATAAAAAATGGCACTTAATCGTTGCGCCGTTCAAAGTTACACAACTCTGGAGAAATCTCTCCACATCACCTGCCTATATGTGTTGCAACGCATATATATTCACAAAGACAAATCCAAAATATGACTAGTCATCATCAATCAAATAGCCAACCCAGGCTTCAAAAACTCGGAGCAAGTACCGTACAACGGTTCTTACCAATCAAGAGTCCAGATTCCAACTGCCAAGCTCCACAATCGCCCAAACGGCTCTCACGGCAGGACCGACAGAAGAGGTCTCAGTCGATGACCGGCGCCACCCAGACGGTCAGCTCGGAAGGGAAGGAAGAAAAACCTCGGGATGCCAGGGCTAAAACGCCGCTGGCAGTGATCACGTCCCCGGCCAAACTCCTCACCTTCGTCGCGACCAGTCCTTCGAGCATCCGAGTCGCCGATGAGCCCCACGTGACGGGCGCCAATTGATGAATACAGGCCCCAGCTAGGCCCGCAAGGCACAAGGGTTCGCTCTCCTGTAACGGAATCTATAAGGAAATTGGCACGGAAACTGCAAAGTACAAAGACAAGGTTTATTAACCCTTAAGGGTGGTCCTACAATCCATACAATACCCTTCAGTATTGCATAGAGTAGCACACAGAACTTGCGTACACAGTCCCCTTTTATACACAATAGAGGGGCTCATAAGTGGGTGGATACAACATGAGGCCGAAGAACATTCCCATTTATGGTCATTCTCGATACTGAATCAATACATGGGCGGAGCTAACACACTCCTTGAGCCCGTGAACACATGGTCAAGCAAAGCTAATTATAACAGATGTGGTCAAGTCTGGGCATGCGCCAGACAGACAAGAGAGAGCTATTTATAAACTGTTACTAGGCAGATTACAAGAGCAACTAACACAAAGGTCGGACTCTCCTCGTGGCGAACACGTGGCAGCATGACAATACAAAATGGAGTCCAAACTTCGGTCAACATAACGGAGAAAACATGATCTAAAGGGAAAGCATTAATGTCATCAGTAAATGCTTAATCACATTGCTGCTCTAATTACAACACGGGGGGTGCCGGGTGCAGTGGTGCCTTTTGGTGTTGGGAAATCTCACCCTCTGTTGATCACGGTTGGGGGGTACCTGGTTCTGAGGCTGTAGGTGTCGTCAGGAGCGTCGTGGGAAGTCCTTGGGTGTGGGACTCGGGGTCACAGTTGCCGTGGGGTCGTCCTCGTGGTCTTTGTTCACTCCGGCACAGGCCAGGCTTGGCGGGTGCAGAGTGTGTAGGGTTCGCGGTTACGGGCTGATGCCAGGGATTAGAAGCTGATTTTGAGTAGAGCCTCTACTCATGGGAGTCTCAGGTGCTTAGAACCAATAGGTAGCCCGGTCCTCCGGGGTTTGTGAGGTTGCTGGCCACAAGAGCTGCCGGGTTGGAGCAGGAGCAGGTTCGAGGGTCGAAAGGCCGGTAGGGCTGGGGCGAAAGCAGCTGGTGTCTTCCTCTTCTTAGCAGCTGCAGGGCAGGTCTTCTTTCTTCTTGCTCTTCTTTTTATTTCAGAATCTGGAATCTGGGGAAGGAAGGTTCAGGGTGCCCCTAAATACTAGATTTAGGGGCGTTACAGGTAGGTAAAGGGCAGGGACCAATGGGTCCCTGTCCTGGGGTGGGTACACCCCCTATTCTGCCACTCTCCTGTGGGAGGGGGGCAGTAGCTTAGTCCTGGTTGGGTAGGGCCTCCCATCTTCAAGATGGTGAGCGCCCGTAGATGTGCTTCACCTCGCCTCCCCCACCTGAGGGGTGGGTTGGCAGGCTGGCACATCCCCTGTCCTTTTTTGGGGTTTCCGTCCAAGCTTCACACCAGAGTGGGGGGAGCAGTGGCCTGGGGAAGCTCACAGAGGCGGCATGCCTTTGAAGCTTACCCCTGCCCATCCTGGGGGAGGAGATCTAGCACCTCGCCCAGGATGTGCATTGTTGCAAGCCCAGGAGAGCAGGGGCTCTCCTACCCAGGGGTCCAGCAACATGTCTGCGGTGTGGCAGCCTAGGCAGCCTCTCAGACCAAACGTGGATTGTAGGTTAGGTTTCAGGGGGCATCTCTAAGATGCCCTCTGGGGTGCTTGGTACATTAAATCCCACACTGGCATCAGTGCGGGTTTAATGTGCGAAGAAGTTTGATACCAAACTTCTCAGTCTTCAGTGTGGCCATTATGGTGCTGTGGAGTTTGTGTTTGACGAGCTCTCAGCACCATGTACTCTTAAATGGCAGCACTGCACTTACAGTGCCCAGGAATGGACCTGGGTACTGTAGGGGCGCAGGGCTCCTGCTCCTGTGCCCACACCACTGGCATAGGGCACCCAGCTAGAGGGGTGGCTGATGTATGCCAGGGCAGTGTATGTGGTGGGCACGGCACACAGGGATGTGTGCCATGTCGACTATTTGTTTTGTCTTGTACCCAGACACTCAGCCTGCAAGGGCAGTGTGTGTGTGTTAGGGTACAGGGCCTCTAAGGGTGGCACAATGAGTGCTGCAGCCCCTAGAGGCCTTCCCTGGTCACTAGGCCCTGGGCACCTAGGGTACCATTTACCAGGGGCTGACATGTGGCCAGGGTTTGCCAATTTGGGTTTTAGGTTTTTAGGGAAGGAACATAGGTCCTGGGCACCTGATTGGCAGGAGTCCAGGGCACACTCAGTCAAAGTACATTCAGCAATTCAGCAAAAAGTGGGGGCATACCATGCAAGAAAGATGGCACTTTCTTACATGTATATGTTAATTTGTTTAAATTGAAGAGGTTGCCGCTCCGATTTGTTTGTGTATATTCACTTTGTTTACTTTTTGATTTTTTATATGTATTTTTACAATATTGCACAACAATAACGGATGTATAATACAAAAATAAATGCACACAGGGTTTTGCAGAAGCATATATGGTATCTGATAGTTACTCTAATATATTTAGTTTCACACAATTGATTTCTGTGATTTGAAGCAAATAGATTTTGTTTTGCATATGTAAGCCAACAGTATATATTAGTTCCTGCGCTCCCCATTACTTTATGGCTAGTTGGTGTCGGGAGAAGCAGGCAATCATTTTTAGTCTATGAGCCAGGGAGGGTTAATGGTGAGTTTTGTTAACACTGGGAGGTAAACAAGAAGGTAATCATGTCCTCTCCTTGAATTTTTCAGTGATTCCAAAAAAGGTAGATTGTCTTAGTGTTCCTGTCTTCCATCTCTGTGATCTTCCTCTGCATGAACCAGTGATCTTGTTCCCAGTCTGTTGATGTCTCAATTTTCTGTTACCCAAGAACTAGTCCTTCCTCCTTTCCATATAGTCAAGAATTAAAGGTAGGTATATCTGACCTGGTCGAAAGGATCTCTATCAATCATTTGGTCATAGTCTCATAGTGCCAACTACTGTAGACATGGAGGTTTGCAGGGTGGTAAGCTCACTTAGGATAGCTTTGAGTGATGTGTTCTGCACTGGAATCTCCTGTTCATCTGATGGCTTCAAGGACTTCCTTGTCACTGCCTCTATGAATATGAGCTGCCTTGCGGTTTTTGACATTTTATGGATTTTTGTCTGCCAGAGCTCTGTAGTTCTCACAGCACTTCCAGGTAATTGAGCCTGAGTGGGTTAGGTGTCTGATCCCCCCGAGCACACTGCTGCCTGTCTCTAACTGGTGCTTCTGAAAGCGTTGGCTTGCAGTGCTTCATCCGTTATCTTCAGTATCCCCACTCTAGAATTATGCAAGTTTATCCTCAATTTCCTGAAAGTTGTGGTTATGTACCCAGCAGACACCGTACCTTTGATACCATCTGATAGTCCTGAGTCCACAGGTGAGCCTGAGTTTGTGAGATTTATTAGTCGCGGATATTCTCATCTTGCCATCTATTTTCATTATGTGAACATCTAATATGGACAATGTTGTGATGCCTTCACTTCGTTGGAGTCCACTGGAGTAATCTTTAATTTCTTGGGACTATTTCAGATGTCCTGGAAAATTGACTTCTGGCAATGTGCTTAGTTGTCTGCTGGTGTGAGAGGCTGCCGGTGCACCCTATGCCCCGCCTGTGCTACAATCACTTAGTGGTCCCCTTAATGTCTTTTACAGTGATTTCCTGTTATATATGAGATTGCGTTGGCTTCAGGGTGCTTCTTATTGTGTGGTTCAACACATCAGGCCGTTGTTGTGCCTCAGTAAAGCTCAATATCAGCCTGGAGGAGTCAAATGCAGCAGAGGTATCTCACGAAACTGCCATTCACTCAGCTCTTGGTGTCTTGGCTGCGCCCCTACAAAGCTTTTCAACCTGTTTGAGACACAGAAGAGGGTCCTCTCTGGAGCATTCCCATAGTGTGCCAAGTCTTCCTTTAGTGGCTTTTTCATAGCACCTGACCATATACTTCGAGGCTATAGTTTTTTAAGTTTGGAAAGAGATTTGTTAAGGAAATATGCAACAAATTGTATACACTCAATTTGAAAGTTATAATGTACATATAACAGTAAAATAATTAAAAGTACAAAAGTGCTCAATGAAATCAAACAGTGGCATATAAAAAAATGATAACACATCTAAAGGAAAGGATGGGAGAGGAATTATATATGTATACAATAAACTGAAAAATGGAAAAGGAGTTGATATCAAAAATCAGAAAATATTAAAACATCACATTATCAATATCATTTCTTCAATATAAGGTCTTACAAAAAGTAGAAATATATTAATGGACATTTCATGGTGGTTTGGGAACGTATTCTAACAGTGGTTGATGAAAAGCAAAATTACCAGGAGAAGTGCCTAAAAATACAGTTACAGGTGACCATACATTTTCTCTTTTAATGAGAAGGGATAAGGGACAGGCATGTTCACGGTCCAGTCTGTGATTGTAACAAACACTATACCACCAATCTTGAAGACAAAGTTGTGAGGATTGTTTCCAATTTTTAGTTATTTGTTGAAAGGCAACTGCAATTAATAATTCTACTATAGTGGTGTTACATGCAAGGGAGTACCAATGATTAGAAAGGGTTCCTAGAAAAATATTTGTAGCAGGAAACGGGAAGTGTGTATGAAAAATAGTATAAATTTAAGACCATACTTTCAACCACAATTGGTAAGTATCTGGACATGAAAAAAATATGCAAAATAAATCAGCATGGGTAGTATTATATGATCATCAATTTGATAAAACATCTGGATTAAATGTATGTAGAGTACTTGGAGTGATTATAAGATTGTTATCTGGGAACAAGAGAGTTTGAGTTGTGCTGGCCACAGTTTGTCCCGAAGTGTGACGGGCTACGAAGTCTGAAAATCTTGCTCCCATTGTAGTTAAATGTTTGTCTTATCTCTGTGCTCCGGAAGTATAGTAAGTGGTTTGTAAATGGAAGAGGCATTTGGATGAGGGAATAATATAGGAAAAATATTTTGATGTGGTAGTGAAGGGGGTATATTTGATGATAATGAAGATAAAGTCGAGGAAATAATTTGGATTAACGTAGTACATTTGTTAGACTTTTGGTCTAAACTTAGACCAAAAGTCTAACTTTAGCAATAGAAATGTTAGACTTTAGGTCTTAACTTAGACTTCAGGTCTAAACTTAGACTTTTCATCTGAGTTTACCTTTGTGAATTAGGCCGAAGATCCTTGAGGGCTTTGACAGTTGACTGCCTTTTGGGGGTGTCGGTGAGAAGTTGCGTTGCTGTGTTCTGCTCTGTCTGCACTCTTTTGATGACATTACACAGGGATCCAAGGTATAAGGCAATACCATAGTTTAAGAGCGCTAGCACCAGAGCCTGGACAATGATTCTTCTGGCCAAGGAGGGAGAAGCTGCAGCAATTTCCTCAATAATCTCAGGATGTCAAAACAGCTTGCAGATATTTCTTTGGCTTGGTATTCCATGGTATTCCATGATAACATTGAAAATCAGGAAAATTCACACTGTTGTGTAGTTTACTGTGCTTAAGCATAAGAAGAGACATGCATAGGCTTTTTATGATTCCATAAAAAGGATGACAAAACAGAATAAATCTTTTTGAAAAAGTATGTAGGAATAGTGAGAGGGATAGCAGAGATGGTATAAAAAAAAACAATGGGCGGAATCATCATTTTAATAGCCTACCCCACCAGTATAAATAAAGAGTGTGCTGTTTAGCAGTTGGAGTGGATAAAGCGGTAAGAAATTCAATCATACTTAAAGTTAGAGTTTGCTTAATGGAAGATGCAAACCAGGATTCCAAGCAAACGTAGAAGGAGAGAAATCTTGTTTAATGCAGAAAACATTGAGAGGAAGAATTTCACATTTATCGGGATTCAATTAATAACCACAAAGTGTAGAAAAGGATTCAACTTCTGCAAGGAAAGCAGGAAGAGAGGATGCAGGGTTGGATACAAATAAAAGAATGTCCTCTGCATAAACACTCAGTTTAGTGTGTGTATTGCCATGCTGAAAGCCAATAATTTGAGTGTTTTGTCTAAGTTTTGCACGGAAAGGTTCCAATGCACGAATAAAAAGAAGTGGGGAAAGAGGACAGCCTTGATGGACACCTCTCCTTAGAGAGAAGAGGAAACAGAACCATTAGCAGAAATGAAAGCTGTTGGTGCAATATATGTAGGAAATTATTTCAAGACCACAACCAAACCAAGAAAGTTTATGATATATAAATGTCCAGTCCATACGATCAAAAGCTTTTTCTGTGTCGGGGGATATAGCTGCTAATGAATGAGGATAGTTATTAGATTTAGTTAATATAATAAGAAAACTCTAGTATTATCAAAACTACCTCTGCCTTTAATGAAACCTGACTGTTCTTTGCCAATAAGAGAGGGTAAGAATGAATCTAGTTGAAGAAGAAGAATTTTAGTGAATATTTTATAGTCAGAATTAACTAAAGAAATTGGTCTGCAATTCGTACATAAGTGTGAGTCCCTTCCATCTTTGGGAATGAGACAAACAAGTGCTTCTTGAAACGTGCCACTTAAAGTTTTGGATGAAATAAAATGAGTAAATAAAAGATAACGTTCTGGAAGTGGAGATTTAGAAAAGTGGGAATAAAACTCTTCAGGATAACCATCTGGTCCAGGAGCTTTACCAATCTTTAATTAATTTCAATGCTTGAGTGATATCGTTCAGTGAAATATCCGTCTCCATTGACGAAAAATATATATGAGTTAGGAACTGTTTCTGGATAGAAGAGAGGTAATGCTGCATGGTCGTAGGATCCGGGGTGGGTTCAGTGGTATAGAGAGTAGTATAATACATATTAAATTCATCCAAAATTTCTGTGTCCTTATTGATTGATGAGGAGTCTGATTTTAAAATACAATCAATTTTTGTATGCTCTTTTTTTGTGTGGAAACCTTTTATTGAAATAAAAGACAATTTGGATATACAGTGTTACAGTCATGAGGATAGTCACACACAGCCAATCGGTACATAGTTTCCACAGAGACACCTACTCCATGTTGATAACAATAATGTTATATCTCATCGTCCGAGTCTTGATCCAATATCAGAGGTGTACATATGTTTCCCCTATAGGTATTCCATTTGCCCCTCACCCTTCCCCATTTCTTGGGGCATCCCCTGTGAATGAAGGTGGCCTTCTCAGCTACCATAACCATATCCATAGCTCTACACCATTCTAGCAAAGTTGGTACACCTGCCGACTCACATTTCTGTGCTAGATTTCTTTTGGCTATCATCATGCCGGTCGTTGCCCACTGATGTTCGGCGTGATTAAGGTCTGTTGGTTCCCATACGCTGAGGCGGCAGCATTTAGGCTCAAGCGGGACTTGCTTCTCGCTTACTTCCGTAATGGTGTCTATCACTGCTGCCCAGTATGGTGTAAGCAGTGGGCACTCCCACAAGGTGTGTAACCATTTTCCATATGGCGCTGCAGAGCGGTAAGCAGTGTGGGTCGGGGATTCTTCCCATCTTGTGCAGTGTTACCCGCGTGTGTAGGTCCTGTGTAGTATTTTTAGCTGTACCAGCCGTAGTCTAGAGGAGATTGCCACCTCTCTAGGCGATGCACTTGAGTCCCGCCAGTCAGGGTCATCCATATCTCCCACTGCCGTCCGCCAGAGCGCCCTAAGTCGGTCAAGGGGGTCCGTCCGGTTATTAATAATTTTCTTATATGAGGTTGCTTTTTTGTCTAAATAGTAAGTTAGTAGCCTGTCCTCTAGAGGGGATGATACGGGAAGTATTTCTGCTGCTGGGAGGGCTGCATCTATCGCATGTTTAATCTGCATATATCGAAATCTTTACCCCGAGCCATCATGTATTGTTCTTGTAGGTGGCCAACGGTAAATTCAAAAGTGGCAAGGAGGAAAAAATATGTATACAAGTTCTTCGATAGAGGACTCCATATTCCTCTATAGTCAGTCCATTGTTCTGTCATTCATTTCATTTCATTTTACACAAAGAACAGTCACATACCAGAAAACACATGATTACATAATTTGATTATTGTAATCTGAAATCACTTCATCATCATTTAGAACTGTTTCCCAAAACAGTAAATACATATATATACACACACACATACAACAATTATATACAAATTACACAAAACACATCTAACAATCCTATACAAATCACAAAATGTAAACAATAATTCATAGGTTTCTTTCCACCGAATTCATCAAAAGGAAGAGAAAGTGTCCACCTATTCCATACAGGGAATACACTTCGAGGTAGTCTTATCTACACAATCAGTTCTATTTTCTCCAGAACCTTAATCTCACGATTGTGCGAAAAATATATTTACAGACTTAATCAAATAATATCATCAGACTCCTCTTATCGTAATCTGTCTTGTAGGTGGTCAAAGCTCATAAACTCCCCATTGTGCCAGAGGTCCCCCAGCGGGAGAACCCTATCAGGTCCCATTTTTGAAATCCCTTGCTCTTTCCCAGGGTGCCCAGTTTGTCTGTGTCCCACAGTGGAGTGTGTTGCGTTAGTCTGTTTGACCAGCCCAGGTGCCGTGTTCCCGTGTGCCAAACACGAATTGTGTGTGCCTTTGGCCCCATGAGGTCGTGGGTTTTCCTTTTGTTGTAAAGTACCCTATTAATTCCTTCCTTCCCCAAAGCCACTCTGTCTAGGCGGTAAGCAGGGTCAGTGTCAGGTACATGGATCTACTGATTAATGACTGTGAGTTGCGAAGCCCAATAGTATGCCTTGATATCGGGTAGAGCAATCCCCCATCATACCAACTTCTGATCAATTTACTAGCTGCCACCCTTGCCAATCGAGCCATCGTTGAGCCTCCTCCGGCATCAGGAAGAACCAAGATTTGTCGCCGTCAACTACTTTTAACTTGGCGGAGAAGAACATCATGTACTTAAGTCCCTTGTCTCTAAGAGCCCATTTTATCCCTTCAAAGGAGTGCCTTTCTCGCTGTATCTTCCGGGAAGAAACGGATCGTCGCATTATCATAGGGGAGGTCGCCATTGGCCCTGGCTGCTTGCAGGATTGCATCCTGCTCGCAGAAATTCAAAATACGCACAATGATGGTCTGGGGCGGCGCTCCAGGTTTTGGCTTAGGGATTGAAGCTCTGTGTGCCCTTTCCACGGAGAATAACGGTGACAGTCTTTTGGGCTTGTGGCGATTCAGGATAAGGTCTTCGAGGAAGAGATCCACGCTGGGGCCCTCCGCCCCCTCAGGCCCCCTCAGGCATCCCCACCACCCGGATGTTGTTGCTGCAGCCCTTCCTGATCATCCAGCTGGAGTGCCATTTCTCTATGTTGATGAACCAATTTTTGAACCCTTTCCTCCAGCTTACGTGTCGCAGACTGCAACTCCCCTATATTTTCTTCCGTGGCTGTGACCCTTTCGGATGTTTTTTGCCTGTCGGCTCTCATAAGGTTAATATCAATCGTGACCTTGTTGATTTTAGTCTCTAGATTTGTTCCTACTGTTTGTATCGCTGCCATAATTGAGCTGAGGGATGGTTCTTCTGCGGCCGCGCTGTCGTCTCGCGCCCCTTCTTCTGTGGTGAGCTGTCGCGGTACCGCATATTTGTCCATTTTATTGACTTGGACAGATGCCGTAGCTCCCTTCGGCTTCGTCATGGTGCGGTGTGCCGCTGAGGCTAAGCGTCACGATATGGTCGGGGACTGTCACCGCAGACTCAGCCAGTATATGTCGCCATCCAAAGGGGTCCATATCTTTCGCTATTGAGGAGGATTATGACTTATCATATGGCAGAAGTGCTGCGGCCTTCAGACAACGACAATCCGGTAATCAAAGTTCCCACATATGAATAAATGAAAAAAAAAGGGGGGGCCCCAAGACCGCATTCACATCCCCCCTCCGCTCGGGTCCACAAGGCTGCCTCGTGCATCACGCCTCCCTTTTTTGCACCGTCTCAAGCCACCATGCCGTGTCTAAATCCCTCACCCTGAATAATTCTCAAGGGCCAGTAGTCAAGGGCCTTCGCTTGTGAGTGCAGCACTTCAACCTCAGGCTGAGTTATTGCCGGAGTATGTATCCCTTCAGTATGCACACACAAGGGCCCCCATCAGATCTCCGGTGTCCACAATTCCCAGCCCGACTGTATGTTACAGGATCAGGCATTTCCGGCATGTGGGGGGGAGAAAGTCCCGCCGGGTCTCACCTTGTGTTGCACAGTATCAGAAACGATCACCTCTAAGGCCGCCAAGTACTGTTGTGGGCACTCCATTCTTAGGCCATAAGCCGCGGACAAGCGCCGGGATGTCTCTCCACTGAGGCAGCTGTGCGCTATACAAGTATACCTAACAATAACAATAACCTTCCGTAGCACCAAGCCTCAGCCTCACGCACGCAATGTAGGCCGGCGCGATACACAACTCTGCCCCCCTCTCTTTGGGCTGCTGCATTGTTGTCAGGTTGGACGCTGGCTCACCACCAAGGATTGAAAGCGTCTCCTCCGCCGTACACCGACATTGGGGACCTTTAGCTGAGCTTCTCTCCCCTCTAGCTGTCGGATCTGTAGCGGATTTTATGGGCTTTGTCGTGGGTCCTGACGAAGCTCGAGAGCTACGCCGTCATCGCGGTCAGTGCCAGGCTACGCCCCCGGTATGCTCTTTTTTGATTGTGAGATAAGTGGCAAGAAGGTTACCAGCCTTGTTATATCCATCATAATAACAGGTGCTGCCCTTGAGGAGGTAGGAACTAGCATTTTCTGCAGATATCTTGTTATATGGACATTTTTTGATTATAAGATTATTAAGATAAGACCTAGAATTAGTGGTACTGTATAGAGTTTCTAACAATTTGATGCTTTTAGGGTTTATAAGTGCTTTTTGAGGATTACGTTTTTTTCTTTTTAGAGACGTAAGATATATTAAAATCTCTGGCTGATGCTTTGAATGCATCCCATATTACATGAAAGGGAAGGTCAGAGATTGCAGAAATTACAAAATTCAGTGGTAAAGGGTTCAAAGGCAGAAGTAAAGACCGGGTGAATAATTAAAGATGTATTACAATGCCATCTTCTATTGCTCATATTGATAGGAAGTAATTCTAAATCCAAAATTACTGGGGCATGGTCAGAAATTAATGTGTTGTGTTAATGATTTAGACACATACATATAATCTCTGCGAGGTTGGGAGAGATATGTAGGTGAGAAAAATGTATATTCTTGTAGCTGTGGGTGATATAATCTCCATGCATCAACAAGAGATCTTTGGCCAATTAGGGAAGTGAATTGTTGGTGCATTAATGAGGGAACAAAAGTTACTATAGAGGTACGAACTATATAAGACTAAGTTGCAATCACCACCAAAAAGGACACATTGTGTAGAAAGAGACATTAATTTAACACAAATAGTAGGCCAAAAAACATTAGCAATTTTGGTAGGTGCATAAATATTAAACAGAGAAATAGGTACATTATTTACTTCAAGATGTACAATCAGCCAACGGCCATCGTCACCTCTTTCTTGAGAAAGAAGAGTGACATTGAGTTTTTTATGCCACAGAATAATAAGTCCATTTCTTTTGCCCATACCAGTAGAAGAAAAAAACATTTCCTACCACTGTCACTCACGTTTTAAAACTTCTGATGCAACAATATGAGTTTCTTATAAAAAATACAATATCTGATTTAAGGATGGTTTAAGTGGTTAAGTACTCTTTGTCTTTTAATGGGTGAACCCACACCTTTAACATTCCAGGAAATAAAATGTAACATCATTTAACAAAAGATAAAAAGATAAATTATATACATAATAAAAAATTAAAAATATGATATAATACCAAGCAAAACTCTCAAACACAGTTAGAAAGTAGTAAGAAAAGGAGATACTATGATATGAAAGGAAAAGGAGAAGACAGAAGAATTGGGAAACAGAAAGATATAAGAATAGAGGAGATAATGGATACATAACATGGGTGGAGGGTGTTGAGTCCAAAAGGGAAAGATGGAACAACCGACCGGTACCCCAGTGCAGGCGAGGAGGGAGGTCAAACCGTCCAAACGTATGAAAAATAACGATGATCAAATAGGAGAAATAGCACCTAACAAGAAAACATAAAAAGAGGAAACCTATATGTTATTCAGAACGCTCCACAAAACAATTGTAAAATTAAACAGAACATCAGTATTTAGCATAAACAGAACATATTAAGTAGAGTACAGACTTGCTATTTCCATACCTTCCTCCTTGCAATTGTCAAACCTTTTTTGCAACAAAACAGGGTCTTCATACGCAGTCGTTTTATTTTTATAGGTCACTTTAAAGTGGCATGGATGGAGCAACCCAAATTTGGCATTGAGATTATGTAGCACTGGGTGCATGGCCGCAAAACTCTTTCTTTTGTCTGCTGTGACTTTAGCATAATCTTGAGAGAAGCACAGTTGAGATCCTTGCCAAGAGAGGCAACATTTGAATTTAACTGCCTGTAAAACTTTCAAGAAGTCAGAATATTCCAGAAAACATAGCATTACTCCTTTTGGTTTTTGAGAAGATGGAGTATGTGGGTTATGACTTAGCCTATGAGGTCTCTGAATATTCAGTTATGGCAGTTGAGGTAAGTCAAAAATATTCGGGAGATATGATTGGAATAAGGAAATGGGGTTAGACCCCTCAAGTCCTTCAGTTAGGCCATAAATACGAAGATTGTTGAGTCTAACGCGATTTTCAAGGTTCTCCACTTGCTTTGGAAGTTGAGAAATTTCCATCTGCATAGGAGGAAGTTGTTGAAAAGTTGCTTGTAATGATTCCACCTGCCGTTTCTTTTGAGCTATTTTGTTATCAATAGTAGACCATTTATAGTCCTGGCTTTAAAGATGTTTGTTCGTTTCTTTCAGCCGACGAGCTGGTATCTCTTCCAAAAGTAAGTCTAGAGATATTGGTGGGGGAGACTTAGCAGGCAAGGCAGGGTCTTTTTTAACCCTTTAGTTTGATAATAGCGTTGAGGCAGAAACCAACTTAATTGAGTGTTTAGTAGTTGTAAGAGGAGCATTTGATTCAGACACCCCAGAAGTGGAGGGAGAAACACTATGTTCTGAGTCCTCCATATCGCTCTGCAGTACAGCAAATGGGTTAGAAAGCAACAAAACTGGAGATTTAATATGTAACGGTGAATTGACAGCGTTTCCTTTAGCAGACCTAGTTCTCCCCATGGACACAAATGGCAAGATGGCAGAAGGCTGTACCTTAAGTAGAGAAAGACAGAAACTGTTAAAAAATAATTAACATTGCAGCATTGAAGTACAATAACTGATAGCCACAGGCATTTAAAATGATGAACAGCGAGCGACTCAATATAGCAATAATTATTATGTAACGTCAAATGTCCATTGTATAATACAAAGAAGATATAATGTTGAGGAGCATGCTGGGATCATTAATAGGGAAAGCCAGTGATGTATATATAGTATCTCTAACTACCAAAACAAATCCTAAAATGAGCAGTGGAAAAGTTTAAGGCAGTTTGTAACAATAAAGAAGAGAGAACTGCCTCGTTCCAGTACAGCCGATATGGTCAAATGGATATTTCTGTCTCGATTCGTTCTTCCAGAACCTGCAGCATAGCACTTTTGCAAATCATCTGGCAAAAGAAGCCCTTTCAGATACAATAGTGCATTTTTATGCTTTTGGTGCTAGTTTCATTACAACTGTTCTGAGTAACTTCAGTCCTCTTGAAATGAGTTGTTGGATCATAAACACAGCAGGAATAATTTGATAAAGTTGTTCCAAAGATATATTTGTTAAATAGTAGTTTTGTAACCAATACAACAGTCTTATCATGCACTGAAGCCTCCTTGACCTTTTACCAGACAAGATTGGTGGCAGGCAAAAAGCCCTCCACAGCATGAAAAGGTCACAGTGGTTCTATGCGTGGTCAGGAAACTGGCTGTTTTAGGTCTTAAAAGAAAGTTCTTGTGGACAATTATACAGGTCAGAGGTAGCACATATCTTTTGTTGTTTCTCCAACATGCAGTCGACTTCTCACCATGGCTGACAGGTGGGTCTTACTTCATTAAAAAATGGGAGGTGTAGCTAATGACTCCACAGTAAAAGCAAATGAAAGAGGGAGCGCTAGGGGGCGCACATGAAGATGGCTGCCTCGATGTGAGGCTCCCGGTGCCTGACCCCTCGCATCCGGCTTTTCTCCGCTTCTCCCCGTCCTAGCGGTGATCTGAGGGTCCCTACCTGCGGCGGGACCGGGGATCTACACTCGGTGCCACTTTGGGCTGCCTGCCTTCTCCCGGGCCCGAGTTCTGCCGCCCGTCGCTGAGAGGCCGAGTGAGGGACCCGGCTGACTGGTGCTGTCCCTGGCGTTGGCTCCTGCGCGAGGCCGCGGCTCCAGCGCGTGACACGGGCCGCGAGGCTGACGGCGACCAGACGCACCTCGCGGGATCCAGGGGCCCCCCCGGAATCATCCGACGCTGCTGCTGGCCTGGTCTACAGTCTCCCCCGACCCGCGGGGTGCTGCGGGGGCCCTACGTGGCCAGGGGGGCCCCGCTCCTGCTGAGGCCTGTACTGGAGCTGGCTGGAGGTGTGAGCTGCGGACCTGTGTGGGCGGCCCCGGTGGGCCTTGCCGGCCCGGACTCCTGACTCCTTCCCCTGCACCATCTGATGGCTGGCGCTGGTGGCGATTGGGCGGAGGCCTTGCTGGGGACGCGAACGTGCTCTCGCCGCAGGTGCCGGCTTCCGCCGGGGGTGAGCCCCCTTCCGGCTGCTGGCCCTTGGACCTTCCCCCCCGCCACCGCTGGTTGGAGCCTGCTGCCGTTGGGCCTGGGGCGCCCTGCTTCCCCTTCTCCACCTGGCGGGGTCCTGCTGGGGCCCGGGGCCGGGAGCGCTGTCGGGCACGCCCGCGGGCCCGTGGTGGGTGCTGGATCCGGCATGCGCCTGTGTGAGGGGGCCACGCCGGACTGGCCTTGCAGCGGGTCGACGGAGTCCTCGGTGGGCCCTGTGAGGGGACGACGACACCTCTTCTTTTTCGCCTTCCTGGTGCGGGCTAGTCGCTTGGACGTTGGGTGAGGCTGGTTGACGATACGCTCTACAGCGCCTGGACACCGGTGCGCCCTCTGCGGGGGTAGCCATGGGCAAGGACAGGGGCACCAAATCAGCGGCTGCGCCTCACCAGACCAAAATCGACCGCTTCACGACCTCCGACCCCCCGGGCACGGGCGGGGAGGCGGCACCAACTCCTGGCACGGACCTTGCCGCCATATTGCAGGCCATCACCGCCTCCCGTACGTCCCTCGAGGGGATGGTCGGGGTGGTGAAAGTGGACGTCGCACTACTGCGGCAGGACCTGCGCAATGCCACGGCTCGCATCACCGAGACGGAGTCCCGGATCTCGACGGCGGAGGACGACATTCGGCAGCTCCAAGACCAGGTTCGGGAGCTCACGACTCATTCTAAAGAGCTGCATCGGCGGGCGGAGGATGCCGAAAATCGGGCCCGCCGCAACAACCTCCGCCTGGTGGGATTTCCGGAGGGGGTGGAATCTGGCCGCACCGACGACTTCCTGGAGAAGTGGTTCAAGTCTTGGATGCTGCCGGCCAGCTTGTCCGCCTGGTTTGTCATCGAGCGGGCGCATCGGTCGTTGGCCGCCAAGCCTCCTGTGGGGGCCCCCCCGCGCCCCTTCATCTTGCGGATCCTCAACTTTAGGGACAGAGACGCTATTCTGAAGGAGGCGCGGCTGCAGGCTCCCTTGACCTTCAACAACCACAACATCATGGTGTTCCCAGACTACACCCGGGAGGTCCAGGAGCAACGCCGCTCGTACGTGGAGGTAAAGCACAAGATGCTCTCCCTGGGTCTCAGCTACCAGCTTCAATTCCCGGCACGCCTCCGCGGTGTCTTCCAGAGTAAGACCCTGTTTTTTGACACCCCCCGGGCGGCCTGGACTTGGCTCACCGAAGAACGACCGCTGCGCCAGGCCGAGTGGGTGTCACCGGCTCGGCGGCCTTCGGACCGGGATGCGGCCGGGCCCCGGCGCCCGGGCTGCAGGAGGCGCACGCGGTCTCGGCGGCCCGGGGGGGGGCTGGCGGCTGGGCCTCGCTCCGCAAGTGCATCGGGGAGAGGACTGCGGGACTCCTCCGCCTCCTCCGGGACGTCCTCCATGGCGGCTGGGGGCCCCGGGCGCCAGTCGGCCCATCTGTTGGACCCGTCCCTGACCCCCCTTTCCGTGTCAGTGGACCTTTCTGATCTCTCCCGCAGCCCAGCGATCTGACTCTTCTCTGTCCTTTGATTCGGCAGGGGGTCGGACGGTCTGGTCCCGCTGCTGGGACCTCCACTACGGACCTGGATTCAGCGGTTTCCCGCTCATCTGTAGCAATCTAGGACCGGACACTCGCATCCGTACATCTGGAGGGGTCCACCACGCTCTTGACACCCGAGCACGTCGCTTGGGGCCTCGTAGTTGCTGTTACAGTTAGGGCGACAGATGCTTCAGTTCTCGAAGTATAGGGTGCGGGGTTGGGGGGGGTATGGGTTTGTTGGGGTTTTGTTTTGCTGGTTGCTCCTCTTGGGGAGGGTGTTTCCTCTAGTTTGGGTCTGGTTCCCCTTGATCGTGTCACACAACAGTTCCTTGCGTGCGCTGCTGCAGAGCTTCGCCCTGACATTCAGATGCGCTCCACTCGCTCCCGCTCCTCGCCTGGCCTCCCTAGCTCCCTTTCGATTGTCCTCTGCTTTCCCCGTGCTGCCTGGGCGATCCTCCTTCACTCCCTGCACGTCGGCGCGGCCACGGGTCCTCCCGACGCCACCCCGGGCGCTCGATCCCGCGGCGTACCATGCCCGTGGCTTCCATGGCTGACCTAGCCCCCGGGGCTCGGCTGCGCATCCTGTCTTGGAACGTGAACGGCCTGTTGGATAGGCTCAAGCGCACTGCAGTCCTTAAATATGCTCACCGCATGGGGGCCGACGTGCTCCTTCTTCAGGAGACCCACCTTATCGGGGAAACATGCCCCTTCCTGGCGCGTTATGGATACGATCGGGTGTGGCATTCAGGGTTTGCCCAAGGCTCCCGCGGGGTGGCGATCCTGCTGCGTCGCTCCTTCCCCTTTGTCCTTACACGGGTGACCCACGACCCTCGGGGCACCGGGATTGCTATCTGCGGCACGCTCGATGGTAGACCGATTAGCTTCCTCTCGCTCTATGCGCCGCCCTCGGGACTGGCGCAGGCTTTGTCCCATGTGGCCTCTCTGCTGGCAATGCTCCCGGGGGGCACTGTAGTGCTTGGGGGAGATTTTAATGCCGTCATGGCTCCTCATCTGGACTCATCGGGACCGATTTCGGACTCTCGCGCGGCTCGCGCGCGGCAGCTGGCGGGCTGGGCCGAGGCTCAGGGCCTCTGCGACGCCTGTAGGCTCTGGCATCCTCAGGTGCGTCAGTACACTCACACGCCCGCCTTGACATGATCTTCGTCCCCCCCCCGACTGCGGGGGCGTCCAGGACGTCCGCATTCTCCCCAGGGGGATTTCGGATCACTCGCCGGTCCTCCTGGGCCTGGGTCCTCCGCCGCATACGGCTCGTCCGGTGTGGCGATTTAGCGCCTGGTTCCTCCAGGATAAGGCGCTGCGCAAGGCAGTGGGCACCGAACTTATTCAATACTACTCCGCCAATGAGGGCTCGGTCTCGTCGGCGGGTACCCTGTGGGAGGCCTGCAAGGCGACCATTAGAGGGGCGGCTAAGGCGCATGTGGTGCGGCACCGCCAGTCGCGGCTGCAGCAGCTCACTGCCTGCGAGGCCCGGGCGCTCAGACTGGAACAGTCTCTCGCTGCACACGATGACCCGGCGGCGGTCCGGCAGCTGCGGCTCCTTCGCCAGGAAATTAGTCAGCGGTCCCTTGATGCGGCCAAGCTCCTTTGGCAGTCCTCGGTGGCAAGGGTGTATGGATGGGGTGACAAGAACGGCACGCTGTTACATCGTCTGGCTGCCTACCCCAGGGCGTCGTGTATCATCCCGGCGGTCACGGATTCCGCGGGTGTGCTCCGGTCCTCCTCTGTGGAGATGGCGGCCGCTTTTGCCCAGTTCTACTCCCAGCTCTACCGGGCTCGTGCACCGACTCTTTCGTTGTCCGCTCTACTCACGTCTGGGGGCACACCCCTCGCTCGGCTTCAGCCGGCTGAGTGGGAGAGCCTGGAGGTCCCCATCTCCCTTGAGGAGATTGGAGATGCCATTGGGCGTACATCCGCGGGGAAGACTCCGGGACCTGACGGGTTCCCCCAGGAATTCTACGCCGCATACAGAGACACCCTGGTCCCGCGGTTGCGCGCTCACTATGCGGAGGCGATTGAGAAGGGTTCCTTTTCCCCGGAGGCGGATTTGGCCACGATCGTGGTTTTGCCTAAATCCACGCCACCGTCCACCAACAGGGCGGCCTACCGTCCCATTTCGCTTATCAACACGGACGTGAAGCTCTATGCGGTGATCCTGGCCCAAAGGCTTAGGCCCTTGTTGTCGACCCTGGTCCACCAGGACCAGTGTGGCTTCATGCTCGCTCGGGGCACCCGCCACTGTCTTCGCCGTCTCCATGTGGCCTTGGCCCACCGCCATCGGCTGTCCCCGTACCTCGCTCTCCTCCTTGCTGATTTCGAGAAGGCATTTGACTCAGTGGGGTGGGCCTACCTATTTGAAGTCCTGACTCGCATGGGTTTTGGCCCCCGGTTCGTGGGGATGGTGCGAGTCCTCTATGCCCATCCCCGAGCCAGGGTCTTGGTCAATGGAGTGCTATCAAGGCCATTTCGGATCGGCCGCAGGGTTGCCCACTGTCGCCCCTTCTCTTTGCCCTTGTGATGGAACCCCTGGCCGCCCTAATTAGATCTGATCCCGTCCTTCGGGGCTGGGAGTGGCCTGGCCTGGAGGCCGACAAAATCGCGCTCTACGCGGACGACGTCCTGCTGTACCTGAGTGACCCGGCGCACTCCGGACCACGTGCCCTCTCCATCTTGAGCCGTTTCGGCCGGGCGTCTGGTCTATCCCTTAACTCGCGGAAATCGGTGCTGGTCCCACAGCACCCATCCAGGGAGTGTTTTGACTGGCAGGGGACCATCCCTCTCCGCCGGCTATCGTTTCAGTACCTGGGTATCTGGGTTTCCCTCCTCCCGGAGCTGAGCTGGGCACTCAATGTCACCCCCCTAGTGAAGAAAGCCAAGTCGGACTTGGTGCGTTGGCACCAGTTGCCCCTTAATCCGCTAGGGAGGGTGGCTCTCTATAAAATGATGATTCTTCCCCGGTTTCTCTATGTGCTGCAAAACACCCCCCTCTCCTTTCCGCGTCCTTGGTTCCGCGAGTTGGACGCGATGGTGACGAGATTCCTCTGGGGCAGTGGGAGGCACCAGCTGGCTTTACAGACGTGCCGCATACCCACCTTTGATGGGAGCCTGGGCATGTCCGACCTCTACCTTTATTATCTTGCCACTCGCCTGCTGGTCGTGCATGACTGGTTTGGGGGGGGTTGGTCTGACCCAGCCTACAGGGTGGAGCTCGGTGATTTGGGCTTCTCTGGTATCCAGGATCGCCTGTATGGCACGCCCGTCCCCGCCTCTTGCCCGGATATCACCAGGGCCGTATTCTTGTCCTGGCGAGCGGCGCTCCGTCATACCCGCTGGACGGGGAGGCTGACCCGGGTAACGCCCCTGTGGCACGGGACATGGCTGCGTGAGGTCGCGGCGCTGGGCGGGTTTCGATCGTGGGACTTAATTGGCATTTCCCAGCTGGGGGACGTCTGGCGGGGCGGGCGAATGTGTTCCTTTTCAGAGCTTCTCCCTCCACTCCTCCCAATTCTTTAGATACCTCCAGCTGCGCCACGCTATACGCACCCACATCCGGCTGCCGGACCACAGCCCCCCTGAGGCTCACGTCATGCTGGGCAACTTGGGGAGGGGGGCGTTTCTAGAATTTACCGCTCCCTCGTCAACTGCACTCCTACGTCCCTTGAGGGCCTTAAAGAGCGCTGGGAGGGCTGGGTGGGTCCCCTGGACGAGGCCGACTGGCGGGACGCCCTTATGGCCCCCCGCTTGGTGACGGCCTCAGCTAGGCTACGACTTGTCCAAATTTATTACTTACATACTGCTTATCTCACGCCGGCCCGCCTTCACGGCGCGGGCCTCGCCGGGGATGCGGCTTGCCCCCGCTGTGGCTCCGAGCCGGCTGATTTTTTTCATATGGTGTGGTCCTGCCCGGAGCTGGAGGGGTTCTGGAGGGGCATTGAGTCCGAGCTTACGGTGGTCCTGGGGTGGGAGGTGCCGCATGAACCTAGACACTCCCTATTGGGCATCACGGATGGGCTGGATGGCACGCGCCCGGAACAGCTGTTCCTCATGACGGCCTTGATGGTGGCTAAACGGGACATTGCAGCGGCATGGAAGCAGCCACAGCCGCCAACCATAGCTAAATGGGGCGCCGGGGTGGACTGGTGTGCGGCGCAGGAGCGGACTCTCTATCAGGCACGTGGCTGTCCCAAGAAATACCGGAAGGTGTGGGGGAAATGGCTGGGCAATATACCTTAGCGGGGTGGGTTGGGGGGGGGGTTTGGGAGAGGGTGGAAATGTGATGTGTGGTGGGGACTTGGAGGGCCAGACGATTTTTGTTGTTGTAATGCTAAAAACAATAAAAACTTGTTTATCAAAAAAGCAAATGAAAGAATCAACACAGTAAGTATGTTCGTTGAAACCAAAAATATCTGTCACAGTGAAACACAAGCAAACCCCAAATTAACCTGTGTTTAACCATCTGGAAGCTTGGCACAAAGCAGTCAGGCTTCACTTAAAGGCAATGTTTAAGGTATGCATGTGCTACACAAACAAATGATAGACGGAATGCTGAACAAAGCAAAGATCCTCCCCCAGTCAAGCAATCTAGGTTAAATCCATCCTTCTTTTGCTCACCATGCCAACCCAGTTTGGACCCCACATATGCAAATCAGTCTTGACCCTGCTCCTCATGGAAACAGTCAGCCTGAATTGCCAAGCCAGGTCCTCTCTGGACTGGAAACAAGCACCCTGGGACCGGTTTCAGGATATCAACCCTTTGATTGATTGATCAGCCGGGCTAGCTTAAAACCAGTGGCACAGCAAACAAGGAACCCACATCTGAGCCTACCCAGGCCACTTACTTACAAATTAAACATTCAGCCCCAGTAAAGAGATGTGGTTTGAATCCATTGTTGTTTTGCTCACCATGCCATTTTAGTTTGGAACCTGAGAGGTGCAAATCTTGCACCTGCTCCTCATGTGTCTAGTCTGAATTGCCAAGCCAGGTCCTTCCTGGACTGGAAACAAGCATCCTGAGACTGGTTTAGGGATATCACCCATCATCATCAAGGCTAGCTTGAATCCAGTGGCACAGTGAGCAAGGGACCCAAGTCTGGGCGTACCCATCTGGGTTAGGGAGAAAAATGCTATGCAAATATGTGATTTATGGAATGCTGAATAACTCAAACATTCACCCCGAGTCAAGAGATCTGAGTTAACCCCATCATTTGTTTGCTCACCATGCCACCCTAGTTTGGAACTAGACATATGGAAATTAGTCGTGACCCTGCTTCTCATGAGAATAGTCCAGCCCGAACTGCCATACCATGTCCTCCCTGGACCGGAAAAAAGCATCCTGGGTCAGGATTTGTTCAGCATTCCATCCATCATGTGTCCTTTTTGCTGAAGTATTTATGCAGCACGTTAAACAATAATAAAGTGAAAACACAAAAAAAGAAGAATCCCACGGCAAATTAAAAAAATAGAATTAAATTTAACAAACTATTTGACACCAAAACAACACAAATCCAATCAGTAGAACCAGAGATATGTAGTTTAAAGGTTTTAGGTAAAAATAGTGCCTAGAAGCACACAGTACCAACTGTGGTCATCTGTTCGTGTCGGACTGGGACAAAGTTACAAGTTCAGGCCAACCATGATGGAGCATGGGCCGGATACAGTGACCAAGTAAAAACACAACAAAAGAAAAATCCCACAACAAATTGGAAAAATAGAGTAAAATCTAATAAATTATTTGACACCAACACAACAGAACTTCAATCAGTAGAACCATAGATATGCAGTTTCAAAGATTTAGGTAGAAATAGTGCCTAGAAGTGCAAAGCGCCAACTGTGGTAATCTGATGGTTCCGGACCAGGACAAAGTCACAAGTTCATGCTGACCGTTAAGGAGCATGGGCTGGATACAGTGACCAAGTTAAGTCAGCTGAAGAAAAGTACCTTTAATGATGGTTTGTGGAGCCTTGCAAGATTCCACTTTGAGGATGCATTATGCAGCAGCATTTCTGCGGAGCTGCAATGTTGTGGCGCAGAGTCCTGCATCATCATCAAGACTGCTGTTTGTGAGATGCTTATGAGGCAAAGTCTGGCGTCGAAGATGCATCATGCATCCAGAAGAGCAAGGGGCTGCGATGTGGAGTTCTGTGTTGTCGTCGAGGATGCCATAGACGAGGGGCTTGCAATGCGAAGGCCTGCATCCAGTATGCATTGCACAGCAGCAGCCCTGATGAGACTGCGAGCTCCAAAGCGAGGCTCAGCATCAGGGATTTGTTGCGCTGCAGCGGTTTAAATGCGGCTGTAAGGAGATGCATCACGCTACTTTGGTTCTGCTTCACAGAACCCAGCTGGATGAGTACCTTCAGGCCCATTTCCAAGGGTCCTGGACTGGGTTGGCACCACTTGAGAGGTAGGACTAACAGCAGAGAGAGTCCAGATGCTGGGTTCAAGGTGGTTGGGGCCTTCTCTTTTGCTGAGGCTCTGGTCATGAGGCCGGCCAACTTGCTGTTGGATTTTCTCTTTTCTGGTGGATCTGGGGTCAAGATGCAGGTCCAGTCCTTTTTCTTAGTCAGCAGTGCAGCAGAATAGCAGCCCTTTTCACAGAGCAGCACAGCAGTCCTTCTGAGACTTCCACAGGTCCAGAGGTGTACTGAAGAGTTGGGTCTGAGGGTCCAATATTTATACCTGGTACCAGCTTAAAAGTAGGAGAAGGTACTGGAGGTTTCGACCTCCAGAGGTGTTTGGAATTTCCTGGCTCCCGGCCCTGGCCCCAGCTTGTCTGGGGTCACAATATATTTGTGTCAAATCCTTTTAGTGTGTCCAGGCAGAGCTTTTGTGATGTGCAAGTGTGGTAACTGACAGCTCCTCCTCCTCATCAAGTCAGAGATGGCCCATCCTGCCAAAACCTATGCTCCTTTGTCTCACTGTCTGGGAGCAATACACAAAAACCAACAGACAGCTACACCTAGTCATGTGACCCAGGAAACAGGCTGCAGGCACCAAAGTTTAGCAAAAGAACATCTCAACTTTCTAAAAGTGGCATTTTCAGAATTGTGACTTAAAATCTGACTTTACCAATAAAGAAGGTTTTGAATTCCAATTTTTTAGACACCAACCTCGACATTCCCATCTACTCCCAATTGAACATTTTCACTCACTAAATGTAATAAGTTAACCGCATAATATCCTATGAGACGTGGGTACAGGGGGGTGAAGTAGTGAAAAACGCATTTAAGAGTTTTTCACTGCTAGGACATATAAACATTAAAACTACATGTCCAATCTTTAAAATACACCGCACCCTGCCAATGGGCTGTTTAGATCCCATCCTAGGGGTGACGTATATGTATTACAAAGGGAAATTTAGGCCTGGCAAAAGGTTATTTTGCCCGGTTAAAATGGCAGGTTAAAACTGCACATAGGCTGCAATGATAGGCCAGAGATATGTTTAAAGGGCTACTTAAGTGCTTGGCACAATCATTGCTGCAGTCCAACTAGTAGCTTTTAATTTACAGGCCCTTAGTAAAAGTCGCACCACTTTACTATGTATTATCAAGTAAATTAAATGTGCCAATTGGGTGTAAGCCAATGATACATGTTTAATGTACAGCCCACACACTTTAGCATTGTTTAGTAGTTGTAAAGAGCACAGAGCACTAAGGTCACCAAAAAAGGAGATCAGCAAGAGTAGAGGAGTAAGGCAGAAATTTTGGGGGGAAGGAGTACCCTAAAGCTGACAGTTAAATCATGTGTCCTTCCAGCTGAAAGTGAGGAGAACTACCCAGCCTCCTGGGGGTTCCCATCACTAAGGTAGAAAAACCTGGACAATCAACATTGGTCTGGTCTGACCATGGATGGGGTTCCAGCGTACAGTCCATCACCTCTAGGGAGGTGGATCACCTCAACAGCTTGGGATTTTCACCTCTCATTTGCATGAGCATTCTGAGTGGCATATGGCCTGTTTGAAGCTAAAGACAGCTATGTCATCTAGGTGGCAGCATAGAATGCCTCCTTTCCAGCCAGGACCCTGTTCACCAACCTCTGAAAGGTGGTAGGGGCATTCTTTAAGCCAAAGGGTATTTCCATGAACTGGAAATGGCCCTCTGGGGTCGAAAATGCAGACCTCTCTTTTGACCCCTCAGAGCAATCTGCCAGTTGCCTGATATGAGATCAAAAGTATTGATGCATTTTGCATCCTCAGGCTGTCTCTAAGCTCATCAGCTAGGGGAATGAGGTGCACTCTAGTCTTGGTGACTAAATTGAGTCCACTGTAGTCCACATAGAATGTAAGTTTTGGAGTGGTGCTCAATGGGGTAGCCTTTGGTACCAACACACAGGCTGGACAAGAGACTGGTGGAGGTTTCAATCACCCCTATTACCAACCTTTTTAAAACCTCCTCCTTGGTCCTAGCAATCCCCTTGTCCGACAGCCTGCAAACTTAAAGTAATCCACAAAGAACAGGTAGCCAGGCTAAAGACCAGGGCGCTGTCCAATATTATAGGGAAGACAGTAGAAAAATGTATCATAACTCGATGGTGCTCTAGAGTAAGGGTCATCTACCAAACAACCCTATATATAACCCTCCAAATGGGGGACCGTCACTGTAAACAAAAGTTCTGAGCTCTCAGAGTTACATAAGAGTCAAACGTCCAATTCAAGGGTCGTATATTATCTGTCCACTTTAATCCAATTCATTAATTCAAGTCATAACTTCTTTCAAATATAATTATCTATTGCTTTTTCTTTATACTATTACTTATTGGTGCGGCTCAGCACTTTTGCGGCTACTCCTAAGCCTCTTTACTTGATAATAGCAGGTCTACAGCCTGACATATTATGGATTTGGTGACTACGAAGTAAATAACTGTTTAAACTTGTTCACATATGTGAGATGTTTGAATACATTATAGTGCTAATACTTGGACAGTGCTCCTATACGGATTTTTCTTAGCATGCACTTGAGTTTTATTAGGTGGGTTGCATTGTTTTATTAAGTGGGTTACACTGTTACATATCCGACCAGCTCCTGGGAATCCTGAAGTGTTGGACTTACTGGAGGTAACAGGGGGGCTTCTGGGCCCCCAAGTACCCTCAGCACCCAAGAGGGCTTCATCCCCCAACCAGCAGAGTGCCAGGAGGTACATTTCCAGAGTGGTGAAGAAAGAGGGCATTGCGCCCAAAGACCTCTCAGCAATTCCACTGTGTGGGACTTGCTGCAGGTAGCAGGAGAGCTTGTTGGCCCCCAAGGACACTCTAGAGCCAAGGGGGCTTAATCCCCCATTCAGCATTGCACTAGGAGGCATGTTTTGTAGAGTGGTGGTGAAAGGGGTCATGGCCTCCAAAGTCCTCTCGGCAATCATGCTCTGTGGGACTTACTGGAGATAACATGAGGATGTGTTGGCCCCCAAAGACCCTCAAGAGCCACCGAGACTTCATCCCCCAACTAGGAGTGTGCCAGGAGGCACGTTTGCAGAGTGATGTAGAAAGGGGGCATGGCTTGCGTCCACTACAAGATCTCAGCAATTCTACTGTGTGAGACTTGCTGGAGGTAACAGCAAGGGTAGGTGGACCCCAAAACCCCACTGGAGTCAAGGGGACTCCATCCCCCAACTTTTAGTATGCCAGGTGGCTAACTGGTCCCTGTTTTTTATTTATTATTATTAGGGAAGGAGGGCTATGTGGTTCCCTTCCCTGGGCCGATTTCCGCCCGGGGACCAGCCCTTTTTGCCAATTTATTTTCAAAATATAAGGGAGGGGGCCATGTGGCCCGCCTCTCGGGCCGATTTAGGCCCCTGCAGTCACTGCTGGCTGCCCGCCTTCTGCAGGAGCCAGCATTGCTTTTACGGAGAGGGAGCTGCTAACATGCAGCTCCCTCTCTGTAAAATGGATTGTGCTTCGCTTTCAGCAAGCAACATCATTCTTAATTCTCTCACTTGCTGAAAGCAGAGCAGAGTTTGCTATTGCATGGTGGGAGCGGTAAAGCTCCTGCCAAGCCATAGCAAACGGCTATATCCCAGGTGTGGGCACCCCAGGACATAGCAGGAGTCAGCCCTGGGTAGTGGCGGTTCTCAGGGTCATCGATGGCTCCAGGAGGGGGCTGCGCACTCCCCCTCCTTTGCTTGACACAGCTCTGTGAAGGTGGTGGGCACCGGGGCTGTGGGGGGGCTGCACAGTCCCTTGATTTTAATTCTAAAGAGTTGCCATGGAGAGGTGGTTGTCCCTGGGGCTGCAGGGGTACCCCATGGGCCCCCGCATTCATTTCATTTTAGCCCAGGGGCTGTGGGGGGTTGCGTGGGCCCCCTGCATTAATTGGAGATTTTGCTACGGGGAGGTGGCGGTCGCCAGGGCACGAAGGATGCCGAGCATGCAACCCCCAATTTTTTTTTTAAGCACTGCAAGGCCCAGCCAGGTTGTGGTCCCCAGGGCATAATAAGCCCCTGGAGGAGAAGCTCGTGCGCCCCCCTCCATTATTTAAAAAATGCTCTGGGGAACTGGCTCACCTGGGGGAGATTAATAATGAAGCGCACGTGCTTCATTTTTTAAAAAGTTTTCGGCTGGATCTTCAGTTTAAAAAAAAAAATGCATTTTTAGCCCTATGGGGTCCCCATGGGTCCCCTCAAGAGTCCTAGGGTTAAGGGTGTGTCTACCCTGCCCCCTTCTCTTTTTTTTGTCCAAAATCTTTTTATTCAGCTTCATAAGTAGATACAACATGCAAAGGACAGTAGGGTGCACAGGACCCAGAGTCAAACTCTTCAGCTGAAGGAAGTCAAGTTGCACATAGCCTTCTCTTTTTTGTTTTTTTCCGTGTCTCGGTTCAGGCTGAGTCAAAAGATGGCTGCCAACACTTCCTGGTTTAAAGTATTGGCAGCCAATCAGGTCTCAGCATGAGATCGGAAGGGGTCACTGATCCTCCGCATCAATAGGTATTCAACTGGAAATTTCTTTAAATTACTCCACAACTACTGAACAGATTTACACCAAATCATAAAAGGCACTTCTCCGAACCAACATCTACCTTCCAGTTAAATTTGGTGTAATTTCGTACAGCAGTTCGGGCTGTAGCCATGTCCAAAGTTCCTATGGAAATTAAACTGGGGAAATGCATTTTGCCCCAACCCCCTTTTTCTCGGCCCTCCCTAGACGATCACCCCGAAATTTTGAAGACAGCATTTAAAGTGAGTGGCAATCTAGTTTTGAAAAATTTGTGACGATATGTCAAACACGCCAAAGTAATTTGCAAACGAAAAAACGCTCTTCCTATGGCAACAGCCAGAAGGTAACATAACTGGTCTATCACAAGTGGGCTTAGGATCATGAGTCAGCAGGGGTGAGAGTGAAGGAGGCCCTGGAGAACGTTGTGGTCCATTACCTCAGTTTGCATTAAGAGAGACTCGCTGCATTCCAGAAGGAGCATTTAACACAAACATTCTGGGCCTCCTTTACGAGAAGTGGCGTAACAGCAGCGATGCGCCACTTCTCAGTGCGTCCTCCTTGCGACACCAATGATGCGTCATACTTACAATATGACGCATCATCTCGCAAGGAAGGACAGATACGTCAGAATAACTGACGTATCTGTCAGCACAAAAAGTGGCGCATTGCTGGAGCTGTGTCGGAAGCCCGACGCAACTCCAGCAATTTTCCTTTCACATGGGGCAAGCCCCATGTGAAAGGGCCTGCATCACCCCTACGCCTGCCGTGAGGCAGGCGTAAGGTTGTGACGCATTGGTGTCCTAGAAGTGGCGCAGCAAAATCTCATAGATTTCGCTGTGCCACTCCTGCGACCCTTTCTTGTGGGGGAACGGCCACCCTGCATACATTATACCTCACGCAGGTATAATGTAGTGCAGGGGCTTAAGAAATGACGCATCTGCCTAGATGCGTCAATTCGTAAATATGGTGCAACATGGCGCACTATTTACGCCACTGCTGCGTCACTAAAAGTGATGCAACGGTGGCGCAAAACTGGCGCAAGGGGCTCATAACTAAGCCCCTCTGCATTAAGGTCACCAACTGGACTTGCTGATGTTGGCTATCTGGTTCCTGAATGAACAGCGACATCTCATGAATGAAGATTGGGCTTGCTTCTCTGAGTAGGCTTTAGACGAGAAAAACACTGAATTATGAGCAGATATGCCTGCTTCAGACCATGTGGCTCTTATTTTTGGCAATCTTTCGCTGTTATATTTAGACATTAGCTTTGGCTAGAGAAGAAGGGGTTCTATTATTGATTCCATAAAAATATTGCTTCAATTACACTAATATGTTGCAAATTTTCATTATACTTACATATATTTTCTTTATTTTCTTACTATAATGTCTATATCTGAAATAAACGTATTCATATAACCTTCCCAAAACTGGGGTTTAATATATTCACAGAGCCTTTTGAAATAGCAGTAATGATTTCTTCTGAGCATGCATCCTTTGGGGAAAGGCATTCCAGTGACCCACATCTAAATAAGATGTATTCTTGGCAGCCTCTGGCAGGACTGATCACTACCTGATTCACATTACCTCCAGGAAATGGATGGGAGATGTGTGGATTTCAGCCTGTCTGCTTTTGCTGCTCAAGTTAGTAAGTTGTTTCAATACACAAAAGAAACGGGGTATAAGGCAGAGAATGATTGCACTTATCATCAAAATCAGGTCAAAAGTATACCTTTTTGGGTGCCAAGGATCATGAGGTTAAATACCCCTAAACCCCCTTAGGATCAAAGATCCTACAAATCGTAAACACATCACTGTGATCCAGCACTCCACATAGTCATTTTAGATTATGATCATAAAATATGCCTGTCCATTCAGCAGGTGTTGTTTAAAAAAAAATGTTTTCTTTATTGAGTTCTTCTCTTTTTTTTCATATATAAAAGGACACATACAATGTAGCCGACGCGTTTTGTTCCAGAGGACTTCTTCAGGGCTACAGACAAATAGATACAAAATATTTACAAACATATTCACAAAATGTCTACATTTATGTACAATTAAAAAGTTAACCCTATTAACATATATGTACATTTTTTCTTCTATATAACAAAAAACTATACAATATTAATTTTTTACAGCTTCTTATATATACATTATTTTAAAAAAACTGCAAAGATCAATGGTTATCCTTAAATTCCACACCTGCTTAGTCAAGAGTCATCATGCTTTTATATGATATTATCTTATCCTAACAATCACTTTCTAGAAATATATCCATTCAATTTGTTTGCACAAGTTCGTTTTTCTACAGATCGAATGAAGGCATATAGACAAAATCTTTATTATCTTATTATTTTAATAATGGGGCAAAGGTTTTCTAATAATAACAACAAATAATTGTTATTTTCAAATCTCACAAAATTGATGATATTGTCTTTTTTTACAAACATTAGATGCCTGATGTACATTTTATCCGACACCTGTATACCTCATTTACTTCTGTTTAGTACTGTATTTTCTCTCAACCATAAATATAATATATGATCTTACCAAAAATTGAAATATAAAGGGGGCTCGTCTTGTTCCCCTCCAACACTGCAAGTTGTAGCTAAGCCTTCCTTTAATCGGCCAGACTAGATAGATTGCCTTAATATAGAGGAAAAAGAAAAGAGAAAGAAAAAGAAAGAACATATGTATATAAGGTGTACTGACTACTGTCTACTAAAATGTATGGTATATTAATCCATCGTCCCAAAAAGGAAAAACATTGCATACCTTTTATTTTTGCTTGATCAATCTTATTTTATTAGTGTGGTTTCACCCTATGTAGATTTTTTTAAATAATATCTGCAATTTTAGGAAAAAAGGAGAAAACAAAAAACAATGTTGCAGAGTTCAATTTAATATTCTTATGTCATATTCACTAGCCTATTGTGACTCTTTAGAGACAAACAATTACATTTTTTTGATTTTTACTATAGTGGATACCTTAATTATAAACAATTATTTCTGATCTAGTTTATCAGTATTGCGCAATTTTTTATGAAAATATTATTTTTCACGCTAAAGCATTATTCATCATCGTGATATTATCAACCCAGAGTCCTTCTAAAGGGACCCCCTCGATAGAAAAGAACAACAAAAGGGTACACAGCACGTATCTGATCAGCTAGAGCACCCTCGTTAACTAATGTTTATCAATATATAGGAGGACATCCCCCATCAGTGAAAGGTCAAACGTGGCGCAAAAGATAAACAAAGTTTTTCCACATTAAAGCATTAAAGTTGCACCAATATCAACTCAGAGTTTTAACACATAGCCTTTCTGGGGAAGAAAATCGATATAAAAGCGCATGGCATTGTGATTCCTTCCCTATCTAAGCAACTAGACACCCCAGTCAGTTAGCGCTTACCAGTATGACGGAGCAGATTCCCCCCTTCCAGTGGTCCATGCAGTAACAAAGTTCAATCAAAACTCGCTTTAAATACACCGTATGGTCTATCACCTGTAGCGAGTTTGAAATCATAATAGGATTTAATTAGTCAAAAACGAGGCCGCCATCTTGTAGCGACGTTTTTAACATCAGTATTATGTAGAGACCAAACTTCAAAGAATCATTTTTAGATTGGGCAACTTATTTATATGTTATATTTGATGCTAGTATCAAAATACTTATCTCACAATATTTCTGTATAAGCATTCACTGTTCGTCCATAAAATTTTGCGTAAATAGACGCCATCTTGGAACAGTATCGTAATTTATATTTACTTAGAAAGCTGGACTGCGCAAATAAGCGCCATCTTAGGACGATTTCACAACCTTTTTCTAACTAAAGAGAGAACAAAAAACAATTTCTATGTCACATCTGATATTAATGTAAAGGTGTATTTTGTGCAAAGATTCTATATGAATATCCACTAAAGTGCGTTTTATAAAGATAGACGCAATCTTAAGACGGTATCGTAATTCATATATGTTTTTAGGAAAATGATTTACGTAAGCAAACGCCATCTTAAGTCTGGTTCACAACTCGTTTTATAACTGATTCAACAAAAGACAACATTTATAAATGTAAATTCTTTTAGTTAGGTTTGGGTCTAAAGAATATTTAAATGCCTCTTAAAAGTATTAATTAGAGATATCCCCATATTTCCGATCGAGCAGTAATTAATTGTTCGATCTTACAGTTAGATTGGGACATTGGATATTCCTCCTTCTTTTACGGACACGCTAAAAAAGTGTAAAAGGACCAAAAGAGCAGATTTACAATTTTCCTGTTAACCAAGACTCGGTTTATAATAATTAGCACCATTCCTATGCACTATTACAACCAAAATGTATAAACATGAACTCATAGACAGAAATACCATCATTAATGGTTTCAGATTTTAAGAAAGATTCGTGCATTTATCCTTCGACCTAAGATAGATATAAGCAAAACTCATTGTTTTTCAAATAGCACAATTTTTTATATTATTCCAAAAATAATTTTATACACACTTCCTTATTAACTGGGTGTCTCTAAGCAGTTGACAAAAAGGCTATTTAGTCCATATTTTTTCACACCATCTGATAATATCAACCCACATTGGGGAATCATTTGAAATGAAAAAACTAAGGTTGGTAACACATTGATTTCATACAATACAGAGACCGTTAGTGACTACATTCGAATTCTTTCTTAGATTACCTCTACCCAAGGTAGCGTGAGATCTATTTGAACGCTATAAGTTGTTTCAACCCTGCACTTGCCTAAGGTTCAATGAAAATCTACTGGGCCGTATTTACAGGCAGTCCTGCAAAATGTATCAGGTAAAGTCAAGAGGAGGCTCATATTGTATGCACTGTTGTTCTAAGAATAAGAGACTTGAAGAAATTAAGGTTTTTAAATAAAAATAAATTTAATTACCTAGTCACGAATACCTAGGTTGGAAGGGACACTACATTTTATGTCCATTGTATGAATATATTTGTATTACTCAAACTGTTACTTAACTACTGTTGCAACTAAATGTTACATCCCTTTATAGACCTATTTAGCACTTCTCAGATGAAAAGTAACATCTTAGCCAAACCTCATCCTTAAATCTATGCAATGACATGCACAACTATTTTGCCCAGAAAATCATAGCTCTACGACACAAACTAA
Organism: Triturus cristatus; assembly: GCF_964204655.1. NCBI lineage: Eukaryota > Metazoa > Chordata > Amphibia > Caudata > Salamandridae > Triturus > Triturus cristatus. The sequence continues at coordinate 911,886,092 of NC_140588.1, forward strand.
AGCATCTCAAAAAGCTCAATAAGTGAGCGAGCTTTACTGCAGCTACTGGCTCTTCAATGTCTATGTTTCTTTAATTGTGTGGTTATAAAGTGCTAAGGAGAATGTGCTTGATCCAAAATCAGGATAGGTTTTGAGAGGAACCATGGCACCTGCTCGATGAGCTAGCTAGGTCCTTGTGTTGCCACTGCACTCTTATCTTGTGTCCTGGTGATCTGGAGTGGTTGGGAGAATACGGAAGTCTCTCTTTCGAGTGTCCTCCTTGATAAAAGGAGATGAAACCTACTGCATTTTGAGGTGAGGAGTACGCAGAAATGAAGACAGGAAGCAGTAGTCTTGCTTGAAGGTCGTTTAATGTAGCTTGTAATCAAGAGACCTCATCCTCCAGCAAACAGATTCAACTGATGCTTTGTTCAAGGAGCAACATTCTAAACAAAGGGCATTCTAAGAAAGAACATATTTAAAATACATGTTCATGGCAGTAAGGGTGAATGACATAGGGAAAGCCAGAACACCACATCACCTCCCTCTTTTCATTAACAGAGACTAACAATAGATACAAGAAGAAGGGAGGAATATAAGACCAACACTTTACTCTCAATCTTGAAAACGAAGAGGAACCTTTCTCAACCTGACCGGTCTCGTTTCATCAGAAAGTGAGGGAGCTTCAAGAATCACAGAGGAATTTTCTTCGGTACATTTTGGAGGACATTTGGCAATTCTGTTAAGGTTCCACATTCTATGGTCTTGGGTTCTGACCGCATTACCCAGAAGTTTTGTTACTTTAATTGATTGACCAAACTTGGGCTTACCAAACTTTCTTTCAGGGAGTTTTACCCTGACCCAGTCGCCAACCTGAACAACAGTTCTTTTTACAGCCTTTCTTGTATCAAACACATTTTTCTTCTTTATCATTTTCTCTAACTCACGAACTTTCCAACCCACGGTTTGGTCAACCACACCACCCACTTCCAACCTTCTCGAAGTCACCCAAAGAGGATTGACCTGCGTGCTAGGCACCCTTCCTTTAAAGAAAGTGAAAGGAGTGATGCCTGTAGAGGAATGAGGAGTGAACCTATACCCACCTCTCCTCCTTTCTTCCTTTCCGCTCCAGATGAACCTCCCATACCTTGGCTAAAATGGAAAAAAGTATTTGCCAATTACGCAAGGGTCTGTGGTATGTCCCTGAGTGCGGAAAGAAAGTCAGCTCTGTTCCTACATTGTTTGGGTTCAGAGGGACAGGAGGTATTTGAGCACCTGCCTGATTTACCGGATGGTGAGAGCAACTCTCTCAATGAATATGAGGTTTGCATTAAGAAAATGGACTTGCATTATCTACCTAAAATGAGCATGATACTAGAACTTTGGGAAAAGGGCTCAAAGACATGATGAATCAGTTGAACACCACATCAATAAATGTTTGTTTGTTTCTGTCTTCCAGAGCATTCTCCTTTGAGATGGAGGTGACTGCCTTGCTTGATCTGTCTAGTTTGTTGAAAGTTGACTCACGGCTGTGTTCTGATAAATCAGCCATTTGGAACAAAAGGAGCGGAGGAGAGCGAGCTTGTCCCGACATCCGGCTGTTTACATTGCAGAGCATAATTTGCTATGCAGACTCCATGCTTCCTTTTGTGTTTTCCATTGCATGAAACATCTAAAACAGTGATTTCTAAAACTTTTGGAACCACAACTCAATTTTTAGAACAACACATTTTTGCAATCCACTTTGCTTTAATGGACATGAGGACATGTAACTAAAGCATTGTGTGGTAACACACTATCATTTACAGACAGCACATTTTCTATTGAATCTGCACAGACATGTAGCTTTACTGGTCGCCAGTAGGTAGTTATAGTTAGGACCTATTATCCATAGGAAATTCGCCACATTCTATTTGGAATAACTTTGGCGCCGGTTGACGAATCTTCGCGAAATTTTCAAAACTTGTGGCCCGCTCCGGTCCGCTCTTATCCTGAGAGTCTCAGGGTGATTCGTCAAGCGGGGGCCAAGAAAAAAGAGGGTCCCAAAATGTGTTTTCCCCATGCAATTTTCCATAAGGACCGTTAGTCACAGCTACAGCCCGAACTGCTGAATGGAATTACACCAAATGTGGCAGGAAGGTCGACCTTGGTTCAGAGTCGTGCCTTTTACTTAAATGGTGTAAATCCGTTCAGTAGTTCCTGAGAAAATCAAAATCACATATATATCTATGGCCGTGCTGGATCCGCGCACACTGCCGAGCAGAAGCTGTATGCTAATTGGCTGTCAACACTCCAAACCAGGAAGTGTTGGCAGCCATCTAGTAGAACCGAGGCACAAGAAAACAGAAGAAAAAATGCACAGAACGCAAAAAGGGGGCAGAGTAGAAACACCCTGACCCCCTAGGCCCCCTAGGCCTGCTCAGGGGGTCCCACAAGGACCCCCAAAGCCCCTCCCAATTTTTAATTTTTTTTTTAAATTGGCAAAATTCGCGCTGGGTGCGTGGATCCTGCCGATAAAAAAAAAACGAAGCGCGGGCTCCTGCGCTTCGATGCTAATTAGCCCCCGGGGGCCAAATCCTGGGGGCATGTTAAAAAAAAAAGTGTGGGGAGGGCCCAATCCCCCCCACACTGCCCCAGGGACCGCCACCCCCGGGGCAAAGTATGAATATTTGCGGGGGGCACACGGCACCCCCGCAGCCCCGGGGCACACCACCCCCGGGGCTTAATAGGTTAATGTTGGGGGGCCTCTAAGGCCCCCTGAGCCCCAAGGACCACCACCCCCTGGGGCTCGACTTGATTTACATTGTAGGGGGGGCACTCTGCCCCCCCTGCAGCCCCGGGGACTGCCACCCCTGGGGCTTCTTTTTAATCAAAAAATTCCCTGTGTGGGGGTCTCAAGCCCCCCCCCCACACGCCCCATGGACCTAAATTAGAAAGGCCAGCCCCGGGGATGGTGTCCCCGGGGCCTTAAGTGGCCAGAGGAGGGGGGCAACGCAGCCCCCTTCCAAAAAAAATTAAAAAAGGCCATGCGCATCGCACCGGAGGCCACGCCCCCTCCTTTCAACACTCTGCAAACGCGCCCCCTGGCGCGTTTACGGATGGGGAACAAATTCCCCTTGAATACTGAGGGTCACTGGGGGCCAACTAGCCCACCAGGAACCTCCAGTATGCACCAGGGGCTGCGTTGCAGAGAGGTGTTCTGAGGCCACGCTCCTTTTTACACCTCTCTGCAACGCAGCTCTGTGGCGCTTAATGGAGGTAACTGGTGGGCTAGTTGCACCCCAGGGACCCTCAGGATTCAAGGGTGGTAATCTCCCAACTTAAAACACGCCACTGGGCGCGTTTGTGGTGAAGGGAGGGGGTGGGACCTGAGTTGACATGTGTGCAAACACACCCTGTGGGGCGGTTTAAATTGGGGAATTAATTGATCATCAATCCTGAGGGTCCCTGGGGGCCAACTAGCCCACCAGGTACCTCCAGTAAGCGCCACAGAGCTGCATTGCAGAGTGTTGTAAAAAGGGACGTGGCCTTTGAACACCTCTCTGCAATGCAGCTCTCTGGCTCATACTGGAAGTACCTGGTGGGCTAGTTGTCATTTGAGATGTCATCAGTGATGTCATGAGTGATGTCACTGACGATGTGATGAGTGATGTAATATGTGACGTCATCATCAGTGCATTGCGGGCACGCGAGTTATAGTTAGCTGAACTATCAATAATGGTGGAATTTCAATGGTATTTGTACGAGTGAAATGTCCAGCTAACTATAGCACCCCTGAAACTTATGTTTTTTTCTGTGAATTTCTAAGGTTTTTTAAATGCTGGCTCCTAACTATAACGTGCCTGAAACTTATGGTTTTTTAAGTCTATATATATATATATATATATTTATATATATATATATTTGTAGTCCTCATAACATCCCCAATTAAGGAAATGAGCACCATTCCAAATTCTAGGGATTGAGTGCTCCAGAAATTGGATTCTCTTCTTCAAGCAAATTTACTGGGCTCCCTCATTTCTATATTACTCTATAGCCCAACTCCTCTAAGAAGATGTATGTATAAAATATGTTCAAAACCTCAACACACCCCAAATGTCCCGTCATCCTTTCTCTTATTTTGCCAGCTATCCATCTTCTCAAAGAAGGCCACTGAGTTTTTACGAGCATGCCAAGAAGGCGGAGAGGCGTGAGTCCATAACTTGCAAATTTCTCTTCTTGCAATCAAGATTAAGTAGAATATTAAATGTCTTTGCTTTCTGTTTGAATAAGGCCCCCCCTACCTCTTGTTGCCATATCCCAAACATAATTAGGGTAGTGCTTACTTCCATGATGATACTAAATGAGAGGGATTTAGTCTTACTCACAGCAGGCCAAAATTATTCTAACTTTGGACAGGTAGTGGACATATGCATATCGTCAGACTCGTTACTTCCGCACCATTTACAGATGGGGTTGCTATTTCCCTTATTTTCACCAGTCTTTCCGGATTCCAGTAGACTCTATAGAGAGTAAAGAAATGGTTCTTTCTTAATGTAGCAGGTTTAATTATCAAATAAAGTATAGATATAGATACTTGCCATCTTCCAACTCGACGTCCGGCAAGTATCCATCCCAACCGGAAAATGGAGATCTCATCTTGTCATTAGCAGCTGTGAGTAGAAACTGGTACTGCAGCGCCACTTCCTTTTTCTCAAACCGGCAATATTGGAGGTCCATTTCCATCCGGCTAGGTTCCTTTCACGTCCAATCTTAGCTCTACGGCCACTAAGTCACTTGATAGATGTTAAACCTAGGAATTCTCCCTTCAGTCCAATTACTCCAGTATTCCCAGGTTAAGTACTGACCCTGATCTAACAGTTGCCCCCATCTGTTTATCCCACACTCTTTCAGGGGTACCATAAGAGAATCCAGCATGCATTCTGGGGTGCCTGGAGAGTCTGAGATGGGAGACAGCTTACTGTAGTATGCACTACCCAAAAGTGATCTGACCGTAAACCAAGTTTTTGCTGCTGCTTGTTGACATTTTTATCTGACTTTCTTAAAACATTTAGGTGCCCCAAATTTGTATGTAAAGCCCTCCTCAGACAAGCCCATGACCATAGCTCTATACATGGATGACAATTAAGGTCTTGTCTGGACGGAAGAATAACATTCTATTATTCTTGAGCTGAAAAGCCCAACAATGAAGTTCGAAATCTGGAAGCCCCAACCCTCCTGCTCCAGCTTTCCTCCTCAATTTCCTCCAAGAAATACGTGCTCCCTTATTGCCCCAAATGATTTTACTTTCACTTGCAAGCCTTGGATGACCTTTTTATCAAGGATTAAGGGGATATTGTTGAACAGAAAGGTAACTTTAGGTAGAAGGAACATTTTTACCAAATGAATCCCCTATAAATAGACAGCGGAAGATTCTGCCATCTCTTTAACAGATTTCCTGTCTCATAGCTCACGTTTTCCAAATTAACTGCAGGAATCTTGTCTATATCTTTGGTTATTTTTAGCCCCAGATATCTCATCTCTGTGGCACTAACTACTTCCTGATCAGGATGCTTCCACGTCATTACTCCTGTTTTGTCTTCATTAATCTTATATCTTGAAAGTCCCTTAATATCTTTGCCTCTACCATGCATTGTGGTAGAGCTGCATGTACATCTGAGGTGAAAACCATCAAATCATCAGCGTATAACACAATCTTTCTAGAATATGTCTCTACCTCAAAAGCCTTTATTCCTTAATTCAGCCTTAAACTTTGAGCGAATGGCTCGATGTAGAGGTAAAACGGAACAGGAGAGAGAGGGCACCCTTGTCTTGTCCCCCTTTCTATTTTCACTGGTAAAGATAGGAAGTCATTCACTAAGATTCGAGCAGTACGTGTATTATAAATCTTACCTAATATATCTATCAGAGGTTTTCCCATGCTGAAGTGATCTAAAACTGCCATGAGATTTCTTCATTTAACACAGTTAAATGCCTTAACAGCATCCATGGTCACGACAGCAAGCGTAGTACCTGATGCTGTGGCTAAGTCTAATGAGCCTATCAGCCCAAGATTCAGCTCTTTCAAATTTCTCCCTGGCAAGAAACTCTTTTGATCCTCGTGTATTAAGTGCCACACTACTTTGTTCAGACATGCTGCCAGAATACTGGTAAAGACTTTATAGTGGCTATTAAGTAGTAAAATCAGACAATACGATTGGCACTGCTTGTGACTAATACTTTTACAGCTTTGTTCCATGATTCCGGGATAGGGTTACCTTCTACTAATATGGAATTAAACAATGTAATCCAAAATGGAATAATCCCATCAGCGTTTACTGAATAGAACTCGCTGGAAATCGTGTCAGGACCAGCAGCCTTGACTCTTTTTGCTTTTATAATTGCTGCCTGAATTTCACTAGCTGTTCTTTCCTGGCATAGATAGTGTTGTTGTTCTTGAGATAACTTAGGGAGGTGTTTTTTTTTTGCAACCATACATCCATATCTGCTTTATTTATTATAAGATCTTCTGTATATAGTTCCTGAAAAAACTCATTAAAGGCTTCTCTTATCCTGCAGCTCTCTTCAGTAATACTATCAGTACTATCAAGGATCTTCCTGATATAGTTCTGATTCCTTTCCAACCTTGCTTTCCAAGTCAGCAGTTTCCCACAGCACTCTCCATGAACTATGTCCCTGGCTCTGCTGACTTCCCACTGCTGCAATACCTTCTCTTCTGATTTTACTCTAAATTTTATTTGCAGTTCCCAAGAGCTGCCAATTTTCCCATTCCCTCCTACTTAGTACATTTGTTTTTAATAACTTTTCTTTTTTTGCCATCTCTACCTCCACTCTAGAAAATTCCGCTTTTTCTTCCCTAACCCAATTAATTGATAGACTTTAAATAACCCCTTGACCAAACCGTATACGCATCCCAAACTACATACAAGGGGGGCCGATGTCATATTCCAAGAGAAAAACTGCTCTATTTCCTGGGTTAGCTTTGCCACTATCCCCTCCATAAGTAAGATCGTTCTATTATTTGCCCACCTCGTTATCCCCAGTGGGCCTACCAATTCCACTTTTAAAAGCAGAGCAGCATGGTCAGAGATGTGGATAGGAAGGTGTTTTACCCCTACCGCTTTCTCTACTTCTTTTCTATCCATAAAGAAATAATCTAGTCCGGAGAAGTGGCCGTTCTTTTTACTGTGAAAGGTGTAATTCATACAGTTCCCATTTACTTTACTAAAAACATCGCGTAGATTATAATTTTCCAACATACTAACAAAGTATGCTTTCATCTTTAGGAAATTAATCTGTATCCATGCCAAGGATCTATCAAGATTATTATCTAAAAGAATATTAAAGTCTCCCCCTAGGATAATAGGTGCATTAAAATCAGCTAGACTGGAAAAAAGATATGCCAAATGAGAAGCGTTGTCAATATTCAGGCCATAATAACTCACTATCGTGTATAAACGTTGATGCATGCGAATCTCAGCAATATTCCGGAGACCTCCCTCATCTGCTTTATACCATACCAGCAAAACTCCTGAATTTACTTTAGTTATTAGGGCTATGCCTTTAGTACTTTGTGGTTGGTCAGCAACTACTACAATCTCTGCCCACCTTTGTTTTAACAATAGATCTCTACATTCCTGTTTCCTAAGGTGGGTTTCTTGTAGCATAATTATTAGCGATTTATGTTCTTTCAGATACTGCAGTATAGTGTGTTGCCTTTTGTTTACCCTCAGCCCGTTCACATTCCAGCAAAGTATCTCAAGAACCCTTATCTTCCTTAAATTCTCTTCACCCCCTGTACTCATTTTTTATTTTCCGATTGCTGCTCATATTTGGTGCTATCCCTTTACCCTGATTTGAGGACTCAAAACTTTTTATAATTTTCCCCATGCTTCCCACCACATGTCTAGACCTCCCCATAGGCTTTTTGAGCTCAACCCCGAGGGAGTATTATTTGCTTGTTTTCCATTGCCCACCTATTTTCCCAAATCCCCTTGCTTCCTTGCCTGTACTATGGAGTTATCCAGTTCTTCAGAATCTGATAAATTGTACACATTTGCCCTCAGCCCCCTCCGTTCTTCCATTCTGTTTCCCTGCTCCCACTGCCTGTCAGCTGTTTTCCAGGAGATAACCAAAATGATTTTGAAAGTAGCCCCAATGCTTGCAGTGACTTTTCCTTCAGGGCTAGACTTAACAGTTTCTTCCTCATGGCATTTGACAGAAAATTCAACAAAATCTTCCAGGTTTTTTTCTGCCCCGGGTGCATTTTAAAGAGGTCTCGGTGCACCCACTGCATTCCACCCTCAAGATTGGCAAAACCGTCCTCCAGTGGAAAGGCACTTCTCAGTAGTTTGATCACAAAAGATTTAATGACTGTCCCTTCGATACCTTCCACATTTTCCAGAATTCTAACATTGTTCCTCCTGGGATTGTTCTCCAACTTTTCTAATTTACCAGACAGCATCTTCTCTCTTTGTTTCAAACGTGCAACCTCTTGGGTGTTCTCCTGGACAGGTAACTGGGAGAACTCGCTGTATTCCAGAGCGGTGTTCCCTGTGCGATCATCTAAGAGCTGTTCAATGCCCACTGATGCCATACAAGCCTTTCTCAGCCCTTACAGCTGAGCCGCAAACATGCCATATTACGCTCAACACTCCTGGGTGGCTCCCGACCACCGCCTCATCTGGCTTCCATGTTCCCAAGCTCCTCCTCTCCTCTGCCGATACAAATATATTGAACACAAATGATAAAATGTGGAAATCGGGCTTAATTGAATATTTATCATTTGTGCATCGCCAACTAAAGTGTCTTGATTTGTTTTGATCCTATTAAAATCTTTGTTTCCAACAATCTTCACAATTACAGAAAAAATGTGATTTGTTTTTGCTTTGTGACTGCTGAATGTGTACAGTTCATGTAAATGTATTTACATTTTGCTGTTTACAAAAATGGCATTCTACAGCTTTACTTTCACACTCACTGTACCCCAGCATGATTGTCACATCATTCACTTTACGTTTCTTTTTCTGAATGCAAAGTGAGAGGAGTTTGTAAGCACCAATTCCCATGTTAAAAAACTAAGCAGCAATTTTCCAGAAGACAGCCTGACATTGACCTCTGTCTTTGAAACACAGCAAATGTGACAAGATAAATACAGTATTTAAATGTGTCTTTATTCATTGATTGGACTTTCACAATTCACCCTAAAATCAGCTCAGAGCCCACTAGTGGGGCATGACCCAAAGTTTGGGAAACACTTCCCCAAAGTGTTAGCAAAGGACCAGTTCAGTCTTGGCTATTTCAAGGGATACTTGTGTCTGCTGTAACTGTGTCTGCATTGTTGTAGTTCTGCAAAGATGAAGGCGGATATTTGTGGTCTTGTGTCTTTATCTATTATTTTAGGGCAACCACTTACGTCACCTCAGGAGGTGAAGACGCAGTTTTGATGTTTATGAGCTTGATAAGTTTGTCAGGCACATTTTCATTTAGGTCGTATTTTTATTTTAGAACAATTTTCCTTAATTATTTGATACTTTGTTCATAAATGAAATATTGACTACCATATGTGGCAGCAAGATAAACATCCGTTTTATACGTTCCAGTCTTTAAATTGATTTTTACCAGAGATTAGTCCATTATTTTTCATTTCTGGCCAGCATTCACTTGCCTCCTTTCTGCCATCGCACCTGAGACTATGGAAACACAAATATTGGTCATTTACACATCAGGTTTTGTTTTTTTGAACCCCAAATTGAAAAAAAAAATGGATTATAGAAATATATATGTTGAGGTTGCAATTTTGCACTTGAAGGACACATGGACAACATCTGGTGACGTAAGCTTCCAACATGTAAATTCATATTTATGCCACATAGAGAAGCCCACTTGGATGGTGTAGTGACTGAGAAACAACAACACACACACACACCACTTCCTCATTGGCCAGATAAAGGTATGGGGTGCATAGTAAACTTTGAGTCCTACAGGTTGTAGGGAAGATAACTGTCCCTACCTGCTCTTGTACCACACAAAAGAAACTGGATACTGCTTGGAGGAGTCGAGAACATTTGTTTTCCAAATTAGGAATGTTTACATCATTGGTTTTATGTTTTTGTCCCTTCTGAGCAGGTAGTCATTCATAAGTCAAGATTTTATAATTTTATTTCTTTTAGTCTGTCGTGCAAGAATTTGGTACAGTGCAAAGAAATACTTAGTCAAGCCTGCGTTTCAGTATGTCACCCAGCCTGCATGAACATAAAAAGTAAACCCACTCTCCCAACTTCTGAACGACATTCCTCCACCCCTTCAAAAGAATGAGTCAGTACAGGACATAATTTCAGATTTTGACAGTATGTACTGCTGGGTCCAAGTGCACAGTTCTTTGTGTTTAGTGGTTTGGGTTAATGAAAATTATTCTTTACTTTTAAGTTAGCAGTCTAGCATGACCATTACCATATGCTCGGAGCTTTCCTCACCGTTTCTTGTCATAACACTTATGAGTTTTTATTACCCATTATACTAATCGCCATTAACTGGGATATACACCCCTGCAATAGACAGGGATGACGACAATTTAGAACTTTTTAATTTTATTGTGCCATCAAAATGTACTTTTTAAGATCCTTGTGGAAGTAACTGAGTTCTGTGGTCATTTGATGAAATGTGTGTTGGTGGCAAGGGGCATAACGCAGGCCCCTACATCCCCTGTGGTGCAGGGGCCTCCAACTCCTTCAGAATGCCCTCATGCACCCCAAGGCCAAAGAATATCTGTGAGAAATGGGAGAATCAGGGGGTTCTTTTCACGTTTTGCAGGAAGAGAGGGGAATCAGTATGTGTTACGCCATTGTTGGAAGCAGGAACACAGTGCAACTGGTGACATTTGAAAGTGGTAGGGAGTAAAAGTTGGGCATTTTTTTATATAGCATGCGATGTGAACAAGTTCAATGGACAAACCTGGGGTCCAGGGATAGTCCCTCTCCTGAGAAAGAAACGAAAAAAAGATTTCCAAATGGGTCATTTTATAGCAAATGAATATAGCGACAAAGCAAGGCTTATAAAGCAGTGGTAACGTACAGTCTTGAAATATTTAACACATTAAAAACTACCCCATATCTTCCTGCATTAGTATGTTCAACAGTTAATGTAATGTGTAAATTGTACAACATGACAACTTTAGCTCTCTAAAATGTATGCTTGCCTAGTGTCTTGCACTGCATGCAGCAATAACTTTTGAAAAATATGCTCTAACCAGACTTTGAGAAGCACCCACAGCTGCTGGCTGTAACCAGTCATATATAAATATGTGCAGACAGGTCTTTAAGTGGAATGAAAAAAGTGGAGGCTCTCTATAAAAGAATATTTCAAATACATTTATGAGATTTCCATAGTGTGCCACCTGACCGGTATTTTGGTTTCTTTCTAAGATGTAATTGCATCTAGATAAATGATACAACAACTGACATACATCTAGTGCACAGTTCTTTGTGTTTAGTGGTTTGGGTTATTGAAAATTATTCTTTACTTTTAAGTTAGCAGTCTAGCATGACCATTACCATATGCTCGGAGCTTTCCTCACCGTTTCTTGTCATAACACTTATGAGTTTTTATTACCCATTATACTAATCGCCATTAACTGGGATATACACCCCTGCAATAGACAGGGATGACGACAATTTAGAACTTTTTAATTTTATTGTGTAATCAAAATGTACTTTTTAAGATCCTTGTGGAAGTAACTGAGTTCTATGGTCATTTGATGAAATGTGTGTTGGTGGCCAGGGGCATAACGCAGGCCCCTACATCCCCTGTGGTGCAGGGGCCTCCAACTCCTTCAGAATGCCCTCATGCACCCCAAGGCCAAAGAATATCTGTGAGAAATGGGAGAATCAGGGGGTTCTTTTCACGTTTTGCAGGAAGAGGGGGGAATCAGTATGTGTTACGCCATTGTTGGAAGCAGGAACACAGTGCAACTGGTGACATTTGAAAGTGGTAGGGAGTAAAAGTTGGGCATTTTTTTTATATAGCATGCGATGTGAACAAGTTCAATGGACAAACCTGGGGTCCAGGGATAGTCCCTCTCCTGAGAAAGAAACGAAAAAAAGATTTCCAAATGGGTCATTTTAAAGCAAATGAATATAGCGACAAAGCAAGGCTTATAAAGCAGTGGTAACGTACAGTCTTGAAATATTTAACACATTAAAAACTACCCCATATCTTCCTGCATTAATATGTTCAACAGTTAATGTAATGTGTAAATTGTACAACATGACAACTTTAGCTCTCTAAAATGTATGCTTGCCTAGTGTCTTGCACTGCATGCAGCAATAACTTTGGAAAAATATGCTCTAACCAGACTTCGAGAAGCACCCACAGCTGCTGGCTGTAACCAGTCATATAGAAATATGTGCAGACAGGTCTTTAAGTGGAATGAAAAAAGTGGAGGCTCTCTATAAAAGAATATTTCAAATACATTTATGTGATTTCCATAGTGTGCCACCTGACCGGTATTTTGGTTTCTTTCTAAGATGTAATTGCATCTAGATAAATGATACAATAACTGACATACATCTAAAGTCTGTCAGTATGATTGGCTTTGTCAATGGGTGTTAGTTCTTTAAGATAAATGAGTAACAACAAAGATTTGTTATAAATAATTAACATTGGAAATGTTTCAATTCAGAAACTATGAGTCTGTGAATTAAATAGCATTGAGGCCTGTGGAAGGAGTTTTTGCCTTCAGTTATGTGTGCTTTATGTTAGATATGTATTTTCTTTTTCTCTGCATATCTTGTCCATCTGCACATCTTCAACCACCTCTCTTTCCGCCTCCTCTTTTCACTCTTACCCAAATGCACTTCTTCACATCTGTCACTTCACTGCCTCCAAACATGCACTGCACTCCCTCAAATTTAAGCACTTTGATTTCTCAAACTTTTGCCTTGCAAATATTTTGACATCTGTGTATCCCCTTCACACACATATCCAAATAATTTCAGTTGCAAATGGAATACATAAACATTGTTCTGTGTGCTCTGTAGAGAGGCCAACCCACTGACAGGCACTTTGGGGCATGTGTACAAACCTCTATCACCACCACAACATCACTTTCAATGACGTTGTGGTTGCGATAGGGGCTTGGCCATATTTACAAGTAAGTGTTAAGCCACTTAATGTGGCTTAATGCGGTCTTGTAAATAGAACCCCCTTTCACGCTATGGTTAGCATGTAATGGGTGGGTAGTGGGTATTGTGGTGGGCGTTCCACCACAACACCCATTGATTTTGATGCTGCCCCCTATGTACAAGAGCAGTGTACATAGGAGACAGCACCAAAATTAATACCAGGCAAAACCTGGTCTTAAGTTGGTGAAACAAGGAGAAATGCATTATTTTTCCACGTTTTTGCTTTTTCCTTGTGTGCTGCTTTGTGCAGCACACATGGAAAAAGCAAAATGCCATGGATTGTTTATGTACAGGAAGGTCCCCCTTCCTCTACATAAATAATCTTTTAAAAACAAATGACATTTTGTGACTTTGATGTGTGCTGCATTAATCAGCACACCTGAACGTGACTAAATGGCATTTCAGGATTGTTTATGTGCAGGAAGGGAGACCTTCCTACACATAAGCACTCCTCCCCTGCACGCAGACACCCTTGCACTATTGTGCAAGGGTGCCTGCGTTGGCGCTACACTGCTAAGTGTAGCACCATCGCAGGGGGAAGGGCAAGGCTACACCATATCATTGTAAATATGGTGCAGCCTTGCGTTTCAGAAGTGGCGGAGTGAGGCATTAAGCCATGACGGCTAACGCCTCACTCTGCCACTTCTATAGTACTTATCCCCCTTTGTTTGGCTTCAGCCTTAGCGCCCGCTCGCTCAATCAAAGCTCCTCATAAACACCTGGCATGGCTCAAGCCTCAAAGTATGAACAGAACAAAATACAGATAAACAACAACATTATAAAATAGCTTACTCTTGGGGAATTCAAGATTAAGTAAAGCATTTAAAATAAGAGAGGTGTTAAATCGCTGAAATGCATTCCTTTAATGTTTTTAACATTAATTGTTTGCAAGTCAATTCATGTTTTTGGCATCAGTGTTAACTCAGGGACATAAAGACAGTGCCAGGTTTAATGTCATACAGCAGAGAACTGTCTACTGTAAGCAAACATTAATCACTTTGCTTGCATCAGATATTTGGATCAATTTCACAAGTGAACAAGAACCCTCCTCTTATTTGAATCCATTTCACTGGGAAACAAATACAGCAGCTCCACTCCTAACGGAGCTAGCAATCTGCAGCGAGGGCCTGGGGTGTCACAGTGTGGGAGGTTAGCGTGATGAGGGGCCTCAGCACGATGTACATATCACACCATTAGCATGAAAACATTTACTATTACCGAGAACAAGGCACCAGATCAGATGTACTTCCATCCATTCTCACTCATTTATAACGAAAGGGTGGGGATCTATGCCTATGAATGATGGACGTCTGAAGTCAGGCAGGGATGAAGTCTCCGACGCCCAAAACCATGACACAGATTGCCTCACTGGCATACAGAGTGCATACAACCATAGACCATAATGGCAATGAAGGGCTTTAAAAAGCAGAAAGCCCTGCGTCGTGCAATACAGTTCAGAAAGTTGATTTACTGCATGGCTTCCGTCTCCTGCTTCAGAGCGAGACGGGCAGGCAGCCTGAAACAGACAGTCCAGAATTAAAAATACATTGATTCATTTAGAGATACGATCGTATGTCTAATTAAATCAATCTATTTAATATGTTTTTATGTAAATGTGTGGGCTGTAAAGAATTGTGACTTTACAAATCTTGCTTAGACCGATGAGAAAAGGCAGTCTCCCCAAAATAAGATGGTTTCATGCTGAGTGTTCTGCGGCGCAAAATAAATTGAAAAAGGCATTTCATAGTGTCCCCCGAGATAGGGATATGATAAAAGTAGCCAGGCAGACCTATAAAAAGGTAATTGAGAAGAGAAAGGATGAACTGGAAAGGCAGGCCTGGGATGATCTTGAAAGAGCAAGTGCCCTGAAGGATTGTAGAAGCTTTTGGGAGGTGCTAAATCGCCCCCTCTTTACTAATGAAACAAGGAGCATGGATACTAATATAACGGGGGTGGCTTGGGAGACCCACTTCTCCAGTATATTTAACCCAAAAAGCGTTTCACCAAGTGAGTGCGAGGATTAAATAAGTATCAACATACAAACTGCTCAACAGCTTAGTGCATCACTTTCTTTAAGCGAAGTAGAGGAGGCACTCAGAAAGGGTATTCCCCTAAAAGCTACGGGGCTAGACGGTTTGCCCCTGGATTTATTTAAAAGCAACCCACAAATATGGGCCCCACTGTTACTTAAGGTTTTTAAAGCAGCAATTGTGGGCCGTATTCCATTGTCATGGAAAAGAGCAGTGGTGGCGCCGATCTTCAAAAAGGGAAATAGAAATTACCCTACATGCTACAGGCTGATTTCTCTAATCGATGCCTCATGCAAGTTGCTGGGGAGGGTAATTCTTGCTCGCTTGGAGTCATGGGCCAATACTTCAGGCCTTATAGTGAAAACTCAATGTGGCTTCAGGAAGGGAAGGGGAACAACTGAGCAGTGCCTGAACTTGTCTATGATTATGGGCAAGTACATGAAGGCCAGTGGTGTTTCAATCCATCTGGCCTTCCAGTGCCTTCGACGCGGTTTGTCGGGGAAAGCTGTGGTCACTTATGGACACTACGGGATTTGAAGAACCGCTGGTCACCCTGTTGCGCAGATTACATGCATCTACTACTGTAGCTATAAGGTATGGTCCAGGGGGAGAAAAGACTAACCCAATTGCCTCAACCGAGGGAGTGCGTCAGGGCTGTATAATGGCTCCCTTCTTATTTTTAATATATACTAATGGCTTAGAATATTTTTTACTACAACAACACTTGGATTTTCCAAGAATAGGAGGTAAACAGGTACCTTTATAGTCCTATGCGGACGATACAGTCCTGATGACCTTAACAGCCAATAGCCTACAAAAATGTTTGAATGCATTTACTGAGTTTATGATAGGATTGGACCTTAGGGTTAATTTTAGTAAATCTTTTATTATGGTCTGCAGTCCAAACAAAACTCAAACACGTAAATATATAGTAAATGATAATGCTATTGACAAAGTGCCAAATTTTACTTGCTTGGGGAACCCTTTTAAAAATAAACTAAGTTGGGACCACTTGATTACAACAAGGCTACAACAAACTAGTAGAACCATAAAGGGGCTTTTCCGATTTGCCAGCAAACTCGGACATAAGCCGATAGCTGAATTGAAAACATTATATAAAATCAAATGTCTGTCAGTGGCCACCTATGGGGCAGGAGTATGGTGATATCATAAAAGTGCACAGATTCAAATATTAGAGAACACATTTTTAAAAAGACTTTTACTTATCCCCAGTAGTTCCCCCACTCAATTCTGTCATTCTGAGGTGGGTATTGATTACGTGACTGACAGAATTCATATTGCCCCCTTGCTTCTATGGGGAAAAATTTGGACCTCAGAGGACCTATTATTTTCAAGAGATAGCCTAAGAGACTGTATGAACCTCGACAATGCAATGGTGGTCCCTTGGTTATGTTATGTCAAGGAAACGTTTTGTAAGATAGGCCTTGAAGATTTTTATGATAACCCGGAGTCTATTCAACCCAATATGAAAATGGGCATTAAAAATGCATATCATAACGTTTTAAGTCTGTCTAACCAGGTCAATGACAAAGTGGATCGTGCACTTTTAAATCAGCAACAATTTTATTTGTCTTTTACTACCCAGGTCCATTCACGGTTTCTAATGACTAGATATCGTTTAAGCACATTGCACTTGCACATTGCACTTTCTTGTGGCTTTTCCGAAACAGGGGGGTTGGTGTGAGAGACTTCCCCCCGTCCATGTAACAATGTAGCCCAACAGAGCACAATGCACCTTATGCTTTTTTGCACACTCTACAAAGACCCAAGAGCCCGTTTTATTAAGCCTATTTTAAGGGGCATTCGTCCCTGTTCTTACAAAGAGGGTTTTAACAATTTGAGGTCACTATCAACTGTAACTATTTGCAGCTCTGTGCTTAGTTTTATCAAAATTGTTTTTCCAATTAGGAAACGTTACGAATTGTAAATTGCTTTTATTGAATTTACCTAACCTGTGTTTTTTTACTTTTGTGTATTGCTTTTTAAACTATGTGTAGAAATTTTATTTTAAAATGAATGTATGATTTTTTTAAAACTTTTATGATTCATTTGAATCGAATAAAGTTACTTGACTTGACTTGACTTTACAAATCTGCTGGTGGTATAGTTGGCTGTCTGTCTTTGACTGCTTTTTATGATCTGAAATTCGGATGTATTTCAACGATAAAGTATTTGCCCAAATATGTGAATAGCTAATAATGAAGTGGCCCTTATACTCATAATAATGGATTCTGAATTGGTTGAATAAAGAAGAAGGCGTTTGTTTGCTATTATTATAATGTGCGAGAAACTAATGCAAACGAAATTGTTTAGAACTAAAGAGTCGATTAGTGGTGCCACAGTAGGCAATATCATGTGAGTTCCAACTTCCAGTCTGATGGAATAAGTGTTTTGGTGAGCAATTATGTTTATGTTTTTCTATTTGCAATAGCACGTTAATACAATATAAATTCAATATAAATTGATGCAGATCAGTGAAGCAGTTATCAAGGGGAAATATTACATGCTAAAAAGGAATAACATCACAGCAAACCTAGGTCAACATTTCCTAAAAGTCAATCCACGGAGTGCTGCACTGTGCTGTGTGCTCGAGAAAGAGCAGGACAGTGCCATATCAACAAAGATATAATGCTGCTGCTCTCTTCCCAAGCGCTGGTGCACAATTTTGCCGCCTTGCGCCGTGCCCACACCTATGCATTTTGTAGTCAAAGGGTATCATTCTAGTCCAAAAACACTGTGGTCAGACATACTTTTAAAAGTTTCCCACTTTCTATGAGTGCGATATAGTGCAGCAGGAATGCAAGTTTGCAAGGTTTAGAGAAAAAATATGTTTTTCCTACATTTTTCCAGTATTATTGGTGCAAAGATCAATCTCCGAATGTTAGTTGATAGGGCTTTGCATAAGAAAACCATGGATGGTAGCATGGAAACGCTCATGCATCACACATGGAGTACCCTCTTGGTGCAAAGTAACACAAAAACGTGTATAGCGATACTTCGCAGCTATTCACAACTTTCCAGCACAAACAAAAGGGTCACGTTTACTTACATTTGATGCAGTGCAACAGCCAATGTGACTGCACTGCATTGTGTGAAATGGAGAAAACAGAACAGCACCATATCTAGTAAGTTATGGTGCTATATCACCCGTGTGCTGGTGCCCTTTAGGTTGCCTCGCACCACACAAATAACTTTGCACCTTAGTGTAAGGTGTGTGTGTGATGTCTAGCATAGGTATTCTCCTGCAAGGGTACCATTGTAGAACAAAATATAATGCTTAGATATAGTTTAAAACTTTTTCAAGTTTGTATGTGCGCAGTACAGTACAGCACACATGCGAAGCTTGAAATGCTTGAAGGAAAGAAACCTTTTGTCCAAGGTTATGTCTGCCTTAATGAGGTGTAAATCTTTAGCACAAAGATCTGTCTCTCTTTTTTAGTAGATAAGGCTTTGCATAAAAAACTGTGGGTGGTTGCATTGGAAGACCCATGCACCACCCACATAACTCCAGTTTACGCCTCTTTTGTGACACAAACCTGAAGCATAGTGTTAGTAAATCTAGGCCCAAGTCTTGTGTTGGAAAGTGAACAGCATTTCACAAATGGTGCTGGTTTGCATCACTTTTGGTGGCAAATTGTTCATAAAGTGCAACAATTAGATTAAAACACACATTTATGAAAAGTAACATCAGGCACAAAATGAAACACAACAAAATCGTAGTGTTTGTGCTTGGTCTCAATGTGCAGAGGAATTATGCAGCTGTTTTGTAATGAAAGTTCTCCTGCATTGATTGCCAATCCATGTGTGTGATGTGTAGATATCTGAGTGCATGAATGTGAGCAGGAGTCAATGTTAGATGGATGGGCAAGGGCGTGCATGGATGACCCAATGAGCCGCAGGATGGGTTTGGTTCAATAAAGCATCCCTCATTGCTTTGTCAATACGAGGTCATGGAAGACATGGAAAACACAGTTCTCTGGGGAGAGAGGGTGCTATCCAAAGCCAGGCTCAACATGCTGCAGGACAGGTAGGGGCCCCGCAGGTAGTGAACCCTCAGCCCCAGCTGCAGCACCTCTGGGTAAGGTGACCTGCCTTCCTTTCTGTGTCTGCCCATTGGTGACACTTATTTACCACCTCTGCCCAACTCCCACACTTTTTCCTTGTCCGCTACGGGTCCCTCTCGTTGTGTGTCTCAGCCGCTGCCACTCACCTCCTATTGCATCACCCCATTCCTGGGCTTACTTTATCATCACTCTTCCCTGATGCCTTCATATGATCCCTCTGTCTTCATTGAAATCCCTCATTCCTTGACTTTCTCCGGTTGCCCCCTCTCTCCATTGTGTGAAACCTTCTTCTGTGGACATTTGGGTGTAAATTGATTGTAACTTATACTTGAAACAATTGATAGTAAATTATATCTGCAAAAACATGATGGACTTAAATTTAAGAACAGGAATTTATGGAATAAGATGCATGTGGCGGAGTCGGGAAACCCCCGAGACTGGACTATTCAAAACTGAGATAGGACTACATCAAAGTGCTAAACTCAACCAACCCGAATGAGAGCAAAAATGCAAAGATATGTAGCCTCGCCTTTCAACGACCCACTGAGGAAGCCATGCCTCATGTATGTACACTCTGGATGCCTTACCCTTACCTCCACCCTGCTTCTTCGTCTCACAAGAGGATTCCTCTCAGTCACCTTCTGTCCACCCTCCACAGCTCGATTGTTGCTAACTCTGGGCACCCAACCAAAGGCTTCACGCTTTAGGGGGTCAGGTTTATGTGTGAGGGCTGCAATTGCCACCGTCTTCAAAAAATATCAAATAATAAAATAAGGCTCCTTTACAAATCAGCATGAAAGGCTGCCTGGTTGTACAGAATTACGAAATATCTTATTTGTATAACTTCATCACGGTTCGGGTGGTGATTCCTTACCAAATGAACGGTGCACAAAAAATGGTTATTATGTCCCAGTTAAGTTCTAAAATAAATATTGCACAATTGACACCATGGAAATCACCTTCTGAAAATCTGTTATCAATCTAGGCTTTACTTTTTTCATAAAGAATGTAGTAAGGCGTGAACACTTGTTTAGTGGAGTGCAACCCGATAAAGGCCCCCTACGTATTCCCCTGTGATGTATTTTTATTTTAGTATTGTCTGGACCTGCTGAAGAAATTCCTTTGATGGCACTTCAGTTGACGTTGAGAGCCTACTACATCGTCATCGAGCCTCGCAAAGGCAGCCCGCGTTGTTGATAAGTACTGTTGAAGTCAATGCAGTGTGTCTTCACTGACCTGTGCTGAGCTACGTTGTTAAACCGTTCAGGCTGTGGAACTGCTGTTGTTGAGTGGTCTCTGTGTCTCTGTGTCAGCGTCGAAGGGCGATGCAGCAGAATTTCTCACGTAGTCGATGTAATGCATTGTTTTTTTAAGAAAACAGCTGTTGTACCCATTTCTGAGGCCTAGATCTTGAGGGAAGGGTAGGAGTCACAGAAGGCAGAGTCCAGCAGCACCAGCGGATTTGTAGGAAGTCTTTATGTCCCTGAGACTTCAAGAAAACAGGAGGTAAGCCAGGAATTTCTGGAAGATCACTTGGAGGGAAGTCAGAGTCCTTGCAGCAGAGCCAGTGAACAGCAGTCAGCAGGGCAACAAGCAGAACAGCAGTCCTTCCAGAAAAACAGCCCAGTTGACTCCTTTAAACAGCACAGTAGTCCTTCTGACAGAGATTCAGTCCAAGATACATAAGTGTCTGATTTTAGGAGGTCAGAGACCCAGTGCTTATACCCAAAAGTGCCTGTGATGTAGGGGTGACTTCAAAGGAGCTCTCTATAGTGCACAAGGATCCATTTCAACCCATTCATGTTTGCCAGGTTATCTGTGGGGGTAGTCACTCCTTTGTGTGTGGAGAGGACGCTATGTATTGAAGATTAATTGTCAACAACTCCCATTCCTCCCTGACCAGGAAGTCCCATCAGGATGCAGATGAACACAGATGAGTGCTCAAAATGCTGATGAGACTCGTCTTCCTGTGTTTGTGGCTGTCTAGAGGGAATGCACAAAGTGTAGCTGTCACCCAACCCATTGAAGGCAGTCTGTCATGCACAAAGAACAGTAAGTACTGAGAAATGTCCACTTCCTAAAATTTCTAAAACGATAATATTACATCCAACTTCACCAGTAAGGAGGATTTATCATCACCTTTCCAAACATATCAAATAAGAAAAATGTACTCCTGTCTGATCAGGAATTACAGTTCAAAGGCGTATTAAGAAATTCCCAATGCTGGCCCATGAGAAGGGTAGGCCTCACAATAGTGAAAAACAAGATAGGCTGTCTGTCACTACCAGTACATGCAAAACATAAAGTTACATGGCCTACCTTTTACTTACATAGTACCCTGCCCTTATGGTTGCTTGGGGTCTACCTTTGGGGTGACGTACATGTAATAAAAGGGGAGCTTAAGTAGTTTTAAATGCCATGGCGAAGTGGCAGTGCACTGCACACAAAGGCACTGCAGTGGCAGGCCTAAGACAGGTTTGAAAGGCTCCTTCTGTGGGTTCAGTGGTGTAACAAGGGGGGACGGCCTCCTCCCCCGACCACCTACTTTTACCTGCTGCCATGCTGGCGGCAAACAGAAGATTCATTCGCCAGCCCTCCCCGCTCTTCCGGCTGCCATGGGCGGCAAAAGCTGGAACCCCCGCGGGTGGCAAAAGGGGATACGGGGAAGGAATGAAGAGGAACGGAAGTTTGGTTAATCGGGCATGGAAGGTTCTAAGTTGATGAGGGATTGTTTTTGACGGGTAGTCGATTAAGGGGGTGTAGGTAAAAAAGCACTTGGTTTTCAAGGTCATGATTATGGAGAGAATTTGGGGATTCACACAGTAGGTCACACGCAATGTACTGCACTTTTTTAGTTGAAGTTGAAAGTTATGTTGGGTGATTATTAGGGCCGGACTGGCCGTAGCGGTCACCGGGCAATCCCCCGCTGCGCCGCACGGGTGGGGGCCGGTTTTGGGCCCCTGGGGGCCGTTTTTGTTACAGGGCCGTTTTTGCAGCATAGCTGCAAAATCGGCCCCGTTACAAAATCGGCCGAAAACCGGCCCTGGTAAAGAGCTCGGCCGCACCGCCAAGCCCTGGGGGGGCCGGCCGAGCACTTTGCCAGGGCCGGTTTTGGTTCCCAGTCCGGCCCTGGTGATTATGAATTGGTGATTCAATCGAAATGTTTAGTAATTTGTTTGTTATGGAGTAGATAATTCAAACAAATATTTTTTTCATGGGGTTTACATGTTATTTGATGGTGATATATACATCTTTATAATTTATAGATACTCCTGAGGAAGGTTTTGCTAAAACCAAAATGCATAGAGTAAAGGAAATGTACCGAATCTGGTGGATGTTTGGAAATTCGAAATATATTCATGTATAGGCCTGGATGGGCAATACACTGAGTTTAAAAACAAAAAACACCACGAATTTCATCTTTTGACGTGATGTTTCTACAAAATTGATAAAACATGTTTAAAAGGAAGGAAATACATATGATAAAAATTGGACTACTATGTTAGATGAGTATTAATGTGGAAATACCAATGTGCATACGCTGTGCAACCCGCGCATGACCTGCTAACACAGCGGGCCACCACCTCTTAGAACATTATGTCCTGGTGTGAAAGAAACGGCGCACCATTCACGGGTGCTGCACGCAAAATTTAAAAAAGAGGATATTCTTATAGTAATGTAAAATATACAAGGTGTGCTTCAGGACATTCTCCGTCATGTCGTAATATTAACCGTTTCACCACCTGCTAGCACCCTGTCAAGAGGAAGTTATAAACTGAGAACAAAAGAGAAAATTATGCTTCACGTCAAAAGAGATGCATCACGTTTGGATCATTAAGAAGTCACTGACACAGACTCTTCATTGCATATTTACAGTTGGATATATCACCTATGATTTGTTATGATTTGTTATGATAAAATTAAACATGACATAAGGGTGTTTTTGTGGGTTTGCAACACTTTGCGAGCCAAACCTCCGATGCTGTTGGTCGCCAGCGGTATATATAAGAGTTGGAGATGGAGTAGGCTCCGCTGCTGACATTTTGAAGGTCCACCTGGCTCTACATGAGGTGGGCAGACCCTCAGTGCAGCAGAAAGGATAGGCCATTGCCTCAGAGACAGAGTATCTTTTCAGCCTTAGTCTAAATCATCCCCAAAGTCTTTTTGTAATTTGCACTCTTTACTAGTCTGTAATGGAGCGAGCGAGTATATTGGCTTTACCTATACCTGGAATTTTTTTTAAGGTGTTTTGATTTCTGTATCAGATGTCTATGATGATGATTTGGTCAAAAAAACTATTCTTCAGCATGAAGCCAGAGGTTACTTAGGTTTGCTCATAGCATGATAAGCTTGGTCCATCCTCAACAAGAAAGGATTGTGATGAGGAAGAGAGTTTTGGGATGTTATGATTGGATTACTTACTGGAGATCTTCATTGCTCCTGCTCCATATCTTCCTTGTCACAGTCCAAATTTCCTTCCTTGCCCTCCCTTTAAATGCTTTTAAGCTTTTTTGCTAGGCAGGGTTGTTTCTGGGTTCTCTATTTGAGAGGAAGACGTGGGACTGATATCAGAGAAATAGAAAAAATACTTTCAGTTTATTAAAGGTACTTATTCCATTTGGGAGATGCTACCTCAGTAGAGATGTTTGCATCAACAAGTAAGGCCTGGGATGAGGAGGACCTGGATAAAGAGTATTAAGATTACCAGTAAGTAATCCAACGGTGACTACTTTCTCCACACAGAACAGAACAGCTCCAATAACCAGCAACATTTCCATCTCATTCTTTGAGCATCGACCCAGATCAGACACTGTAACATGGAACAATACACAGACCCTTCAAACTTGGCCTTTACTTTCACTGCCTATGTAAAATGTATCTCTACAAAAAAGGGAACCAGGAGCTACTCAGGTCCAGCACACATGATCCATGTAATAATAGTCTTAAAGGTAGTAAGAGTGTGCAGCTCTGCATGGCAAGAAATGTGAGAAAGATTAGAGTGCCAGGGGGGGAAGGAATGTGCTCCAATAGGAGCAGGGGCCCTTACACCCCCGGATGGGTTTCATGCTTCATCACTGGGCTAGCTCCTCGCCAGACCGGCACTGCAATGCCCGACAGGCACCCACTAGGGGGCTCTTTGCCAGATATCTTTTTCTAAGCCATCTGATGAAGTGGGGGGGCCTAGAGTGATGTGCGTAGAGTGGTAATGAGAAGTCCGTTGAAATAGGATAGCCTGATGCTTGGGGTCAGACTATTTAATGATTGATCTCACAGTATAGCACTAATTAAGAATATAACTATCCTAGTTAGCTTAGTGATATAAAACAAAATCAACATGTTTCTCTCAAATGTATGTCAGTAAGTGATCGTGTGGCGATTCTTCAGGACCTCAGGAAAGAACCTACACTACATTCTTTGGGTATAGTTCCACATTACCCCCTTTGTCTGCTTTCCTTACCAGACAGTTTTTGGCCTCTGACAACTTCTTAAGGAATCATTGATCTCCTTCTCATTTCTTTTTCTCTCTCTACCAGGTTTTGCCTCCGAGGAAGCAGAGCCGGGGTAGGTCTCACAGAGAACGCTGCTACGCATTTGAGATGCTAAATTAAGTGATTCCTCTGCCATTACCGCAAGAAAAAGATCTCTGGCAAAGAGCCCTCTAGTGGGTGTCCGACGAGCATTGCAGCGCCGGCCCGACGAGGAGTTAGCCCAATGATGAAGCATGACACCCATCTGGGTGTGTGAGGGCCCGTGCTCCTATTGGAGCACATTCTTTCCCCTAGAACTCTAATCTTTCTCACATTTCTTAAATTGAGGGACTGCACACCTCTACTACCTTTAGGACTATGTGAAATGTTTCCCAGAGGGAGTTCTCCCCACCTGGGCATGGCACACATGGCCTCCCAGCTGCCAAATGTGAAGCCATTATAGTTATAGTGAACTGAGCAAAGCTTCCCAAGCAGGTTCTGTATCAATAGCACCATGAGACAGCAAGCGATGCCAGCATTCAGAGCACAGGAACCATGGCTCTTCTCCTTTGGTACCTATTATGCAAATGATTTCAGATTTGGGCTGTTGCTCCCTGTGCAGTGTCTTCCTCGCACACAGGCTCAAGTGACATGACTAGGATTTTACAATGATGGTACGCCTTATTCAATGTGGCAGCAAAGCAGCCAACTGCCACCTTTTGGGCACACCGGAGGCATGCAGTGTACAGGGTAGATCCGACAAGCCCTCATTTCTAGTTTAATGTCTGCAGCATAGTAATAATATTTGAAAAGTAGAGCTGTTGTTATGGCCACGTGAATATGAATATTAAACTCACTCTTGTTTGACTCAAGACTAGCTAATAAACATGTTTAAATGGAAGCACGGGCTGTGCATGAATTTCGTTATCACGTCCTGTATACCTACCCTACATCTCCATGGTGGAGGAAGATATAAGTGATGGAAATATGCAGCCAAGTTCAGCCAACTTCAATCTTCACACCTCCAAAGGGATGACTGTGCTGCTCTGGTGGCCTCTTCTTATGTCCACTAATTGAATAACACAATGCAAATGCTTTACAAAGTTTTTTTCATGCCTGGCAAATGTAATAAAAATGTAAATGTGATTGGAGATTCACGGAACTGGTGAAAACCTGCAAACACAAAACATGCAGTTTCAAGATTTCCCCCTCTCGGGGCGTGGCTTGGACGCCGACTGGGATGGTCGCCTGAATCCGGAGCTCCGCCGCACCGGGACGGACCTTCATGATTTACGGAGGTTTTTTCTGCTCATTTACCGAATTCTCTGGCAGTCCCTAAGGTCAGAGCATGCGCACCTGGTGAGGTCTGGGGGGACGTTCATTTGATGAAAAATGCCTCACTTTCGTCGTATTTTATAAACGCCTCAGCGCGTCCGCCATTTTGTCTGCTCCGTGACGCTCACACAATGCCAGCGCGTTTGGATGGAGTACTTCTGCTGTGGCTCATTGTTGTTCCCTGAGTCTTCCCCAACTGCCTTGATGATCCTAAAAGGTGAACTAAGATGATTACTGGATAATGTAGGCGCCTAGAGACAGATTCTGTAGCAGGGGCTCTTTTGTTGTGACATCTGCGTAACTCCGCTGAGGCGACACAGAATTTTATTTCACCTTGCAGACAAGTCTTAAACAGAGCTAAACCTGCTATTTGGCAATGTTGTTTCATCACCTATCCTGACTGAACTGTTTCTGGTGAATGCGTCAGGGGGATATGCCATTAGGCGCCATGCGATGTAATGGAATCAGCTCCTTTGAAGGTTTTTGTTCTTCATTGAAGTACTGGGAGTCTTTGTGACGACCGCGATAGCAGCAAGTATAGTGTACCTGACAGCTCTTTATGGATTTGGCTAGAGGCCATTAAGAATCTCATAGTATTAATATATTTCGAATTTCACTGAAGGGCAGCACAATTGAGATGATGTGGAGGATAACAACTAAATCAGCTGTGTTTTGAGTCACACTACCAGAAGCGTGTCTTTGACACCGGTTAAGAGGACCACCTGATTCCTGTGCTCCACTCCGCCAGGGCAGATTTTTTAGTGCTCATGCTGGTTTCTGCGCTGCCTCATCGATCTTTTTGATGGTTTTTGGTTTTCTACTGTGTCTTTCCTCAGTTACCATTAGTAGTCAACTCATTGCAAAAGTCATGCTGCTCTGCTGTGTCACGCCTTTCCAGTTCTGATATTTAGGATATGTTTACTCAGCAAGGCTACTACACCAGTCTGGAGGAGCTCTTTCATACCTGTACTTGTCTATGCTGCGCACCTTCCTTTCTCATATTGGTGCTCCTACTAACTCAACCTGACTGTTTCTAGTGGGGCTCTCCATGCTGTAGTCACGTTTGTGTCTGTGCTTGTGCTGCAATATTCACTTCATCTACTCCACTGTCTGTCCGCCCAGGTATCTATGGGCAAATTACGCATCCCGAAGTTCGTTTTTGTGCCCTCAAAGAGTTCTTCTACAGCACCATCTTCCTCTTCCTCAACAGGTGACTCTTCTTCTACCACAGATCAAATGGCGGCACCAGCCCCTAATCGCCCTTCCTCGTCACAGCCAACTTCAAGCAAGTCCTCTCCTCCCACCACGTCATCTAAACGCTTGAAACAAGACTCTCCCCCTCCGGATAAATCGTCATCTCCTATCTCCATGGAACTTCTTCTGGAGGAGATACGTGCTTTACGTCCATTTGTTGAGGAGACCAATAATAAAATGCAGCTTTTTGAAGTGAAATGGTCAACTATGGAAAATAGAGTGTCTTCCGTGGAGCAGCAGGTTTCAGAGTTCCAAGTTAACTCTCAACGTATTTCCTCACTGGAAAAATCCGTTCTTGCCCTCCAGCAACATACTGAGGATTTGCAAAATAGAAATAGGAGGAATAACCTGCGCATTTATGGTCTACCTGAGTCTTTGGAAGGTGATGACCCCATTTAGTTTTTCTCCTCCTTCCTTCTGAAACTTTTGGATATGCCTGCTACCACCTCTCTCAGTATCCAGAGGGCTCACAGACTGGGTCCTCGTTCATCAACTTCAACTAAGCCTCGAGGAGTCATCAATCTTTTTCTGAAATTCACAGATCTACTTCTAGTCCTCTCTGCGGCTGGATCCAAATGCCAAGTTTCCTGGTTGGGCCAGAGGGTTTTTCTCACTCAGGATGTTTCTAATGTTACTGCAGCAAGAAGGAAAGAGTTTTTGAACCTTCGCGCCCCTCTACGCTCTCTTGGTGCCAGATACGGCTTATTCCGCCCCTGCACCTTCAAAGTCACTCATCAGAATCAAACTTGGACTTTTCAAGATCCTGCAGAACTTAAAAACTTTATTCACATTCAGTCTAATGCCGGCATGGATACTTCTACTTCTGCTTGTGGTTGAATGTTTAACTCTCCTTTTCTCTTGCAGGTTTTCCTTGATAATGTTTTTACATTGCCTTCGTTTATTATATTGTTGACTCGCCTTTTGATTAATTCTTCAGAGTTTCTATTATGATGCCTTTCTTATCTGTTGCTACTTCTGCTGGTTCTCTTTCTTTTAAAAATCTCTCTTCTATCCCGTTCTTACTATCGCTTTTAACTGTTTGATGGTCTGTCTTTTCATTATAAGCGTTTCTTATATTTATTTCCCTTATCCAGATCGATTGGTGTGCTCCCCTATTCCCTTTTATGGTTCGTCCTCTTCATCTCCCGTCCTGGTGCGGTCTGGTCTCCTGGTTCCGGGAGGTCATTCTTGTTACGTCTCTCCATTGCCCCGATATCCTCTTCATGTCCCCTTCAGGTATGTTATTTTCAGTCGTCCTTTTTGGATTTGTACTGTCTCTTCTTGTATTTTTCTCTTTTTTCCCTCCCACTCTTTTCCTTTTGCCTCCGCTCTACTTATTATTTATTTTCACTCTTCCTCTGTTTATATCATTATCCTCTCTTTTTATTGGTTATGTTTCAGTTTTGCACTATTTACTTTTCTTTTCCTTTATCTTACCTCAGCCTTCTTATCTAGCTTCTATTCTTTTCCACTTTTTGACATTTTCTTTCTTTTTATCTCTTGCTGTCGGTATTGTTCCTGTTAATGTTCTCAAGTGTTTAAATTCAGAGTAATTTTCTGGAATGTAAAAGGTTTTAACAATCCCATTAAACGTCAGAGGATTCTTTCCCACCTCGCTTCATATAGCCCTGACATAGTTCTCTTACAAGAGACTCACCTCTCTGAGGCTGAATCTCTCAAGTTAAAGCGCGGATTGGTGGGTACGGTTTTATTTTCTCCTTCTACCAATAAGAAGAATGGTGTTGTTATTTTGTGTCAGAAAAAGTTACAATGTAAGGTTTTACTACAAGAAACAGATTCTGATGGTAGGTGGATATTAGCTAAGTTATCAATTAATTCTATTCCTCTGACTGTGTTTAATGTTTATGGCCCTACACAACCCGACTCACTTTTCTGGCCCTCAATTACGAACAAATGTATTCAACATAAAGATGACCTCTTCATTCTAGGTGGTGACTGTAACCAGATTGTGGACCCCTTTATTGATCGTAAGTCAACGGTTCGGTTCTTACCTCACAAACCTCACAAACAATTTCTAGATACCATTTCTCAAGCACGTCTCACTGACTCTTGGAGACTCTCACACCCTGACACCCTTGACTTTTCCTTTTTCTCTCCTCCTCATTCATCTTTCTCTCGCCTTGATTATATTTTTCTTTCTCTCTCCTTATCGCAAAACCTACTATCTTCTTCTATTGAACCTATACTCATCTCGGACCATGCTCCTATTGTAACGGATCTTGACCTCCTTCCTCCGCATCCCAAACCCTCTCGTTGGTGATTTAACAATTCTCTTCTTACTGATCCTTTTTTCTCCTCTTCTTTTCGTTCTTTTGCTATTGGTTTCTTCCTGTTAAACGATATTTCTAACATCTCCCCCCATCTTCTCTGGGACTCTTTTAAAGCTACAGCTCACAGGTTTTTTATTGATTTTGTTTCTAAGAAGAAGAAACGTTTTCTTCAGAAGCAGAAATCTATTCTAGCCCATATTAAATCTTTGGAGCATAAGTTCTACTCTTCCCCTAATAATTTCGTCCCTCCGGATCTTATTCGTGCCAAGCTAGAATTCAATAAATCTACTACTGATAATGGTTCGTCGATGCTTCTTCGTAGTAGTGCTCGTTACTATGATGGTCGCAACAGGGCAGGGAAGCTTCTAGCTAATTATCTTAAGTCACGCAAGGAGCGCTCTTTTATTGACTCTATTTAATCTTCGGACAACACTTTACTGCATAAAGCTCAGGATATTCTTGACCAGTTTCAGTTATTTATCGTACTCTTTACACGCCGGAATCTTCTCCCTCTCCCTCTCTTGTCCAAGCTTATTTTGACAAACTTTCTAAACCCTCGACTTCTCATCTTAGTTTCCCAGATCTGGAAGTTGATCTCTCTTTACATGAGCTCTCTGCGGCTTTGAATACTCTCACCAAAGGTAAAACTCCAGGTCCTGATGGTTTTTCAGTTGAATTCTATTTACACTTTTCTGACCTTTTACTTCCCAAACCCCTTTCTCTCTTTCAATCGTTTTATTTGTTGGGTAAGGCAGAGGGTACATTTCAAGAAGCCACCATTTGTCTTATTCCTAAGGACGGTCGCGATCACAAATTCTGCAAGAACTATTGCCCGATCTCTTTAGTAAATGTGGACTATAAGCTGTTTGCTAAAGTACTGGCTTTACGCTTAGATACCCTAATGCCCCACCTCATTGGTAAGGAGCAATGTGGTTTTGTTAAAGGCCGGCTTACCTCTGATAATTCTCGCCTCTTCCTTAATGTTTTAAATAAGGTTTAATCTCTTTCTATTCCCTTAGCGGCTATTTCTGTTGACGCAGAGAAAGCCTTTGATAGAGTTGATTGGTCTTTCCTATTTGCTTCATTGCGTTGGCATGGTTTTGGTCCTCATTTCAACTCTCTTATTTCTTTGTTGTATTCTTCTCCTAAAGCTTCGGTTTTGGTCAATGGTCAGGTTTCCTCATATTTTCCTCTTCAGCGGGGTGTTCGTCAAGGTTGCCCCTTATCTCCTTTACTTTTTGTTCTCGCCCTTGAACCCTTTTTGTCTTCTATCCGTAACAATGATTCCATTTTAGGTTTTCCTTATGGTGATAATCAATTGAAACTTTCTGCGTATGCAGATGATATTCTTCTATTCATCTCTGCTCCAGAAACTTCTATTCCCTCTCTACTGTCTGAGTTTGATTCTTTCTCTCAGGTCTCGGGATATAAAATCAATTCGGATAAAACTGAAATTCTTCCTCTTACAAAATTTTGCACCCCTCATGTCTTTTCCTCTACTGGATTTGCTTGGAATAGCTCCAAAATTAAATATTTCAGAATATGGTTTTCCAACTCTATTTCCTCGTCAATTACCCTAAACATGTCTGCGGTTTTGTCTCGTATTGAACGATTATTTTCCTCCTGGAACCCCCTCTTTCTCTCTTGGTGGGGGCGAATGGACTCAATTAAGATGATGATAGCTCCCATTTTAATTAACATTTTATCCATGTTACCCGTTCACATCCCCGCAATTTATTTTAAACGTATTGATTCTTCTTTGTCAAGATTTCTTTGGAACAAAAAGAAATCTAGAATCTTTTTAGCGCAGCTTCGTAAATCCAAGTCCAATGGTGCTGTCAATTTTCCAGACTTTCGTCTCTACCATAAATCATTTTCTTTTTGTCAGGCGTCCAGATGGCTTGCGTCAGTTCCTTCTCCTCTTGCTCCTCTTTGGCTTCACATCGAACAAACATTGTTGTTGCCCTTTTCTTTTGGGGAGATCATACGCTTCTCTGCTAAGGCTCTGCACACGTCATTTCCTTTATTTAAACATACCTCTTCTTTTTTAAAGCCTCTTTTCAATCCTACACTCGTTACTCGGGAATCTTTTCTGGGTTCAACGGTCTGGTATAATTCGCTCATCCTTATAAATAATAGGCCCATCTTCTGGAATTCTTGGAGGTCTAAGGGCATCATATGGGTGAACCAGTTTTTTGACGGAGCGTCTCCTTGTTCCTTTCCCCAATTTCAGATGTCCTTTCGCTGTCCTCGTTCCTTTTTGCAAAAGTTTGTTACTCTGATGGCACTTATCCTTGACATTTTTTATTCTCTTCCTTCTTCCCCTCCCTCTGTTTCCCAGGCTGCTCTTCTCAAAATTCTTTCAACCCTTCCCAAAGCCTCTCTCATTTATAAATTATTTTCATCTCCTAATCCAGCTCGCCTTAAATCTAAACTGGAGCTCTCTTGGGAGGCGGACTCGGGTTGTGTTTAGTCCGTTGCCCTATGGGATAAACTTTGGTCCAGATCTTTGAAAATTTCTATTTCTGCCTCCCTCACTCAATCTTTGTTCTACCTGTATCACAGACTATATTTCTCTCCACTTTCTCTAGCCCGTTTTTCTTCCTCTTCGGAGTCTAATTGTTGGACATTTGCTGCCCCTAACACTAACCTCTTTCATCTTTTATTCTTATGTCCTTCTGTTTCTCAATTCTGGAATGTTGTGTGGCTATACATCTCTCGTATTTTCACACTCTCATCTCAGTATTCACTATCTACCCTTTTTTTAGGCAGTTTATCTGATTCCTTAGATCTTCCTCTACACTCTCGCGGTCTTTTTGACCTTATGCTTGCTCTAGCCTTTCAGCACATCTCATCTAACTGGAAGTCCCTCACAAAGCTCTCCATACGTCATTGGTGGAATTCTCTGTCACTTTCACAGGCTTGATACCGCTTTTGCCTCCTCCTGTAATCCTACACATAATTGGAATCTCTTCTGGTTACCTCTTACCTCATATTTAGATCGAATGGTTCGGAAGAATCTATCACTTCGGAAAATTTTGAACCGCCTTGAGGAAATTACTTCTTCTTCTCCTATATTAATAGTACATGATTTATTTATTGTTATAGTTGTTCTTCTAAATTGTATTTTGATTGTTGTTTTACCTACAGTACTTACTCTTCAAACATACTTTTATATTTTCACAATATGTTGTCACCATTTTCCCTTTTTCCCCTTTTTATTCCTTTATTTGCTTCCTTTTCCTTCCCTTTTTTCCTTAAAAATTGTATAAAATGCTTTTGCTCGTTTCTATATGATATTAGCTTGTTTAATGTTATTTTACTTCTATTTGCTTATTTCTTAAGCCTCTGCTGATATCTTTGTATTAACATTTTCTTGAATAAAGCTTTTCAAACACAAAAAGATTTCCCCCTCCCCCTCCCCCATACAGACCCACACAGACACACATGCACATACACTCACTCTATCTCGCTCTCTCTGTCTCTCTCTCTGTCCACTCCTCCACCCCAATGTTGAAGCAGATTCCACGATTACTAATTCTACGATAAACTTAATGCTAGATAACCACCAATGCAATGTTTTTACTGTGTTTAATAATATGAAATCTTGAAGCTTGACATCAGTGGGCCTTGGCCTACCCTGTTTTCTTTTAGGAACAGCACATTTTAATGCATGTGGTTTATAGTGCTTGAGGCTAACTCATCTCACCCCTCCCTCCCTGTTCTCTGCTTTGACCTTCATTGTATCATTTTAATAGTAATGGAATTCATTACTTCTATGGTGTTGCTCTCTTTGTAACCTTTACAAAATGCAGTGTTTTCTGTTCCTGATGTTGCTTGAGTGGAGGGATTTACTATGTCATACGATTTTTAGTGATTCTAAATGCTTCAGCCATGACTGAAGGTCAATACCTGTGACGATTTACAGATAAGGGAGTTCAAAAAGAGACACATTTTGCTAATGAGGCTTAAAACAAGTTCGTCCACAAGGATCATACTAAAATGTGTATGTTTTCATACCAGTGTACTGATTTACCATCTGTAGGTGTTCATATTATTGAAATGTGTCAGCCATCCAAGGCTAAGTATACCTATAGATTAAAACAATGAGGAAATATACTCATCTCAGCTTAATTTGTTTCATAAAACTCAAAATAAATATGGATAAACTGGTAAAATGATCAAAAAATAAATATGGATAAAAATGGACAGAAATTTTCAACAAATAGCTACCATAAAACCTGGAGCCCTAGTCATGATGCGTAACTCTGTTTGTTACACCACCGTGACTGCACAGTTCCTGTGTGTGAAAATCTATAAATACACATTATTTGGGAATCAAGTCAGGTCTTACTGTGGCTGAGGTATAGCTTCAAGGGGGTGTATGGGGTGGGACACCCCCCAAAATAATTGCTCTGTCGGTATAATTACTGGGCCCAGGAGGAGGGAGTACGTGGGAGCACAGGCAGGGCCCTGACCTCAAAGCACACATAGGAATGAAACTGGCAAAATCGCACAGGAGCAATGGGCCTGCCTCTGCCTGTCACTCACTCCACTGTGCTGCTGGTGCTGGGGTGACCCCTCAGAAACCTAACGCTCATCGTTTTGCACCTTTGTCAGGCCATAGGCTGTCTCTGCATGCCAGTGATTTTACCTACAATTGGAATTCTACACAAGTGTGTGCTGTACTCGCTGGTGAGGAGGCAGGTGAACCAGGCAGCTAGGTAGACTGACGCTCTTCAGGTGTGTATTATTTTCCCGTCTACCATAGGCCTCATGTGCCCCTGCCATGTATATGTATTTGACTTGTTCAGACACTCTGATGTATGAGTTTCATGTATGTATGTGTTGTTCTGCCAATAAGTGCTTTGAAGTGTCAATTATCAGCTGCACTGTAAGAAAGTCAGACAATGAAAACTGAAATCTTACATGATTCTGGGAACATGCAATTGAAGTTTAAAATTTGCGCATGTCGATTTGGGTGACCAACTGCTGGGCATCGGACAGGGCCGGCTTTTAAGGCGGGGTGCACCTGATGCTGAGTTCAGGGAGGCACTGTGTTTGAAAATAACTTGGTTTAAAAGGGTTTGCTACAGCAGAGCTCCTTGTTTGTTTCAGGAGGATTCAGGCAACAATCAAAATGACACTGGAACACTGGTGATTAAAAGTTATGCTCCTGCTGGAGAGAGATGAGTTTTGTCTGGTGGCAGTTTTGACAATAGCGCAGAGGGTTAATGTGAACTACGCAGATCACTGAACTGTATTGTTGTGGGTAGCTCAGTGGGTTTCTGTTTTTGTCGCAGAGTTTCTTTTGTTACTTACTGTTAATAATTATCAATCCTAAGCAAAATACTAGTGTGACCTATGAACTGTCATCAAAGAACTGCATGCAAATTGTATGGTATAGGTTAGAAAGTTATGTTTTTTTCCCAGTCTTTCTTTATCCAAATGTTGCTAAAAAAGAGTTGGCTTGGATCGAAATACACTCTCATTACTATAGGCAACCGTAACCAATGTGTTGTGTTTCGATTTAGATGCCCGTACATAGGCTTCCCTGAATCATGTCCTTATATAGGCACAATTCACATTGCCCTTATTTAGGCATAGAATCCCAGTCCTTATTTAGGCATTAGCCATGCTAACCAAATACAGGCATGGTCACCTACATCCGTCCATCCCACGTCACAACGAGTTCTTAGAAACCAGACCCTTAAGCCATCGGGACTTTCCCTAGCTAGGATTATTGATTTCTCCAAGAACTCATCTATTATGCATGAACTACTATTCCTTAGGGGTTCATTCATGACGTCTTCCTCTGCCCGACCTTACGTCAATGCTCGCATTCCTAAGCACCTTCCAGGTATAAATATACCACCCCTTACCATGGCAAACGATGGCACGGCTCAGCACGACTTGACTGCACAGTTCACCATGGCAAGTTCGGAAGAGGCCATATCCTGGCCTGACGCACTGACCAGACGCTGTCATCCCTGCTCGGAGAGAATCCAGTTTCCAGTGTTCTGACTCCCTTCGTGGGGTGTTAGAGTTTGAGACCCGGAAAGAGATTCCAACCTCTCTCATTCTAAAGGTATGGAGCTGACTATAACCTAGAGGGACTCTTGGCATACAAACTTTGGGGCAGATTTACGTTCCCTGGCGCATCCCTGCAAATCAGCAGGGATGCGCCAGGGAAGATGCGTCACGCAAGTGTGCCCTTGCGCCACTGCAGATGCGCCACATTTACAATGCGGTGCATCGTGGCGCAAGGACAAGCAAATGCGTGACGCATCTGCCGGCGTAAGGTTGACGCAGTGCTAAAGTTGTGTCGCAAGCGCGATGCAACTCCAGCACTGTTCCAACCTGCCCTATCCCTAACATGGTGCGTCACGCCTTACGCCTGCTTGAAGCAGGCGTAAGGATCTGACGCACCAGCGTCGGAAAAGTGACTGAGTGAAATCTTGTAGATTTCACTCAGTCACTTTTCTGAGGCTTTTTCTGACATAATGCCCACCCTGCATACATTAAACCTGACGCAGGTTTAATGTGACGCATCTCCCTAGATGCGTCACGTTGTAAATCTGCCGCAGCATGGCGCTAGCTTTGCGCCGCTGCTGCGTCACAAAAGTAACACAACGGCGGCGCAAAAGTGGTGCACAGGGCTTGTGAATCTGCCCCTTAGTATATACAATACTATAGAAAACAGCACCTACTCTTACCTCGTACTACACTTAGCTTAGGTACACTGGGGTAGAACTATTTAGAAGCATCAGACGAGTATTCACTTTTTAGCCTGTGTTATTTATGTATGTATATATGAATATATGTCATAGCTAAAAGACAATGCTATTGCAGTATTATTTATTCTTACTGCTTATGCTGTGCGTATTATATCTTGCTTACTGTCTACTGATTGTAACAGCTCATATCTCTTACATGAGAAACAAGACTGTTCAATAAATCCTTTTATTGAAACTCCCGTATTTCTATTTCTGTGTAACTCTGAAGAAACTAAGCATGCACGATTGACTGAGTGAAACTGTTATCTATTGTTTCCACGATTCTGGGACGCATTCCGATTCTAAGGGAAACAAAGTTGTCATGTTTATGCGGTTGTCAGAAACTAATCCCATCTTGTTTATTTGAGAAGCTTCTAGTGACCTCTGTGTTAGCTGGCACACACAAAGTAATTAAGTTTAATGTACTCGATAGGAGCATACCGACCTTAGTCCTATGCAAAAACTATAGTGTATATTATTCCAATGCGCAGAGCCTATAAGGGAAATAGGAACTACACTACAACTGTGGTATGTTTTAACCCCTTCAGTGCCCAGGACGAGCTGGACTCGTCATGGGCTGCGGTGGCGCTGTGCCCATGACGAGTCCAGCTCGTCATGAACTCCGCCCGCTAATGGAAGGCGCGGCACTGGGCGGGGAAAGGGGCGGGCATGCAAGGGGTTAAATCCTAGTTTTGTGTTTCTTCAGACCAATCACTCTTAAAATATACTGTTCACTAGTATGGATGACATGTCATTGTCATTCCTACACCTTGTAATCCTCATTGTCTTCTGTAACATTTCCTTCAGACTGATTTACACACGTATGATTCATTGTCTTTGCACAGTTTATGTGTGATGTAAAGTGCTCTGACATGCTACACTGGTAGGAATAGCGCTATAAAATAAATGAAATGCATGGGCTATGGAGAGAAGAAGGGGAATTTTGGATGGTTGTAGTGAGGAAATAGATTGAGAAAGAGGCCATTGGGGGGATACCAAAACAAATTGTCGAACCGGGCTCCACCAGCTCTGGCGCAGGCCCTGACATCAGAATAAGTTGCAGAAACAAGAGACAATAAAAAAAAGAGAGAATCACCCCTTTTAAAGTGTTATTTTTTAATTTAACATCTTTGTCCTTTTGCGACGGATTGACCAGGGTGTAGGATGAACCTTAAAACACTCCCACTAATTTTTCAGGTAAAAGCTCTTTGTTTCCCATTATAAGTGTTCTATTGCGCCTTTTAGGCACATGCTAAAAATCTTTTGTTATAGTATACTGTAGTTTGCAAATGCATAGTAGGCCCATTAAGTGCAATGCTAACTTGCTTTGTGGCTTAAAACTAATGCCCCTAAGCTTGTTCGCTATTCCCGTTCAGTGACCATTGACCGTCGCTACTCTTTCCAGTTGGGTCCACCATGTTGCTAGTTTGGAAATATATGCACGCTGCAGGGATATCTTTCCCACAACGGCATGAATGCAGGGTAGGTTGGCCGCTGAACGCAAGTGTGTGTCCGTTCAGGCCAGGATGATTGGGGCCTTATGAAACCTAATGGTTGGGTTCTCACCCAGAAGGTATACTACATATCTGTGTGAGCTAGAAACTCAAACTGACTACCCCTTTGTGAGTAGATAAGGATATTTGGTCTTGAAGAAATGCCATGATTGCACAGAAAGTAATGGGCATGAAACATGGCGATCCACATCCTTACTTATAACACGCCAGAGTGGACCATTACATCCCCCCTCACCAACACTTATGATTTTAACCATAACATAGGAACCCAACAATTAAATTAGTTCTATTGGGCTCCTATAGTTATTTTTATAGCACACTTCGTCCACTCTACTCAACACTTACACACATCCTTTTTATCACAACCCATGCTCATCATGGGCAAAAAGAAAAGAAGACTGGCAAAGAGCCCCCCTGCGGGTCCCGTTGGGCATTGCAGAGCCAGCCCAATGAGGAACTGCCCTGTTTGTTTATACTGTAATGAAGCATGACACCACTTGGGGTGTCTGAGGGCCATTGTTTCTATATGGAGCACTACCCTCTAGTCGTTTCTTTGTAACAACCTGCATATTCCCATAGGAACTACATACCTCCTTCTGACTAAGTATTCGCTTGGGATACGTATGCTGGACCTTTATTTGCCCCTGGTCCCTCCTTTATTGTGTTTATATGCTAGTTTAGAAACCTAAGATTTGCACCCCCCTAACGTTTTGACTAAGCTATGCCCCTGCCTCTGGCCCTCTTTAAGAGCAGGCTGCAGGCTAGTTTGCTTATTGCAGGAAACAGTGCCTAAACTTGAGAGGTCTATTTGTTGCCAGAGGGTTGACTCGACCATAGGATCAGGACAGACACAGAAGCTTGTATTTCTAATTCTAATTTCTAATTTAAAATATTTCTAGAGCGCAGCGTACACCTTGCGGTTTCTTGGCGCTAGGGGGTTCGGCAACTGAGGGAAAAAGACCAGAAAGAGAGATAAGAGGAGATATAAGAGGGTTTAAGTGGGGAAAGCCTGGCTGAACAGGAACGTTTTCAGATCTCTACGAAAGGGGGGATACTGCGTGGCAGAGCGGAGGTGGTCAGGGAGTGAGTTCCAAAAAGTTGGGGCCAGGGTAGAGAAGTTGGCCCCGCCCCACTTTTTGCGTGTGAAGCGGGGGATCTGAAGGAGGGACTTGGAGGAAGATCGAAGTTCTCTTGCAGGTAAGTAAGGATTGATTAATGAAGAAATGAAAGCGGGGGCAGTGCCCTGTCGGGCCTGGAAGACCATACAGCCAATCTTAAAGAGGGAACGATCTTTTACAGGGAGCCAGTGAAGCTCCCTGAGAAGAGGGGTGGAATGGTGATAACGAGGGAGGCCGTATACCAGCCGGGCTGCCTGGTTCTGAATAGTCTGGAGTCTACGCAAGCTGTACGCGGGGATGCCATGATAAAGAGCGTTTGCGTAGTCCAGTCGCGATATCACCAGTGCGGACATAATGATCTTAAGTGCCTGGGGGGAAAAGAAACTGGAGACAGTGCGGATAGTGCGGAGAGTGAGAAAGCAGGAGGATACCACGGAACTAATTTGTGAATGGAGGGTGAGCTGGTTATTTATTTTGACACCGAGTGTTTTGACCGTGGTGGAGGGGGTCGGTGCGGGACCAAGAGAGGGGGGCCAAAAGAGAGAGTTCCAGGGGCTGGATGAAACACCAGTGAGAACCAGCTCGGTTTTATCCGGGTTCAACTTAAGGTGGTTGTGGTTCATCCAGTCCCTGATGAATGTCATAGTTGACTGGAGATTAGAAACAGAGAGAGGGGAAGGAGACAGGTCAAAGATGAGCTGGAGGTCATCCGCGTAGTTATAGACGGTGACCTCCAGCTGCTGGAGTGCGAAGATGAGAGGAAAGATATAAAGATTGAAGAGTAAGGGGGAGAGAGATGATCCCTGGGGAACACCACAGGTGACGGGGAGAGGAGTGGCCGTGAAGTCGCCTAGCCGGACCGCCTGAGTGCGGTCCCTCAGAAAGGAGGAGAGCCAGACCAGAGCTTGCCTCAGGCTTTGGGGTTGTCAAGTCACTCACACCAGTCACAGCATTTACACCAGTCACACCACTTTTTGCCTTCACTTTGCAAACATTCTTGATAAATCACATCACTCACCCAGCCTACAGTGATCACATCACTCACACCATTCAAATCATGCATATCATTCACATCATTGGAATCTCTCTCACCATGCATATCACTCACATCAATCCTTGTCCAGGATAACTCATCATCAGAGACTGGATATTGTCACTTGTGAAGCTCTTGTGCACAGGATCTCCTGCTCATTCAAGATTTCTTCTGCACTTCAGTATCCGTGGTACCCCAAAGTTTCCTCTCCTGGGCCTATGTCACCCTTTAAACTGCTGGGTAGTGTGTATTTCTGCTCTAATTACACATTTCACCTGAATTCCAGATGTAAAGCTCAGTAAATGGTGCCCGTTGGGGTGGGGAGGACTTAGGCAGACAGATCACAAGCTCTGTTCTACTGAGGCCCAACCCTTTAGAGTGCCCCCTCTCAACCTAAAGCCTTA
This sequence comes from Triturus cristatus, assembly GCF_964204655.1. Taxonomy (NCBI): domain Eukaryota; kingdom Metazoa; phylum Chordata; class Amphibia; order Caudata; family Salamandridae; genus Triturus; species Triturus cristatus. The sequence continues at coordinate 911,926,560 of NC_140588.1, forward strand.
TAATATCTGAGATTTATAGCATCCCAGGGGCACTCACCAGATTCTGGGGGAGCTACAGTCTCCACCATACCCTGGGTGACCTTCCTGGGCAACAATAGCGTAACCCCACCTTGGTACTGACCGCAGCATCATTGGTTCAGTATGGCACAGTATAGCACCAAAAGGGCAAAGCGCTCACACCCCATTGTGCCATGCAGAAGATATAACCATGATATGTGTGGGTTGTAATCTCAGGTGTGTGCGTCTTTGCCCCTGGGTACCTATGCGTGTGTTAGTTTGTGGTTGTCCACAGTAAGTTGCCACGGTTTCTGCTTCCTCATCGAGTAGTTTGGTTGTGTTATGTATGTTCTTTGCTGAATGTACTCTGATCATTATTTGCTGGGTGCTTCTTAAATATTTTTACTTGTTGTAGTAGCACAATCTGTGTGATTTGTATTCTGATAATTCTACAAACCTAACCCCAAGCCCCCGTGAGGGCTCTCAGAACAACTTTTAATTGTGAATATCTAAAAATAAGTATGTACACCAGTTGAGATGATGTTGCATGAACCAGAATGCGTGGAGCATGGTGAGATGAACATCTATTTTGCGCACTACTAGACAACATGCTGCACAGTACTAGCTGTCCCACTATCGTTGGTTTTTATATTACACATTTTGAACATAGCATGTAGTTGTATCTTGGCACTGATTAACAGATGTTTATTGTTTCCCAACTCAATGTTACTCATTTTATCGACCTCAGAAGGATGAAAGGCCCAACAGGATTTGAACCTGTGACTATAAGGTCGAACCCAGGCCCCTACAGTGGACCTTAGTCCACTAAGCCACCAGACCTGGCAATTTTCACATTGAGGCATGTGAGAAGCTGGCTTGGTATATGGTGCTCACTTAAGTGTGTCACCCTGTACCAATCCAGATGATCCTTATGGTGATTTTAGTCCTCTTACACAACCTTAGACAGCTCTCTAACTGGTAGCTGTGGAAAGAAACCTTCAGGCTTAGTCCAGAAGGAGTGTAAAGCAGCTTGTTTTACCAGTTCATAATCTTGTGGTATAGATTAAGTGAAAACGAATCACACAGTAAAGTTATAAAAATAGGTATTTTATTACAGACATTCACTAACACAATGTATAATCTTCTACATGGAGATACCAATACACAACCCACAATATTCAGGAAATAGAACACGTAAGCAGCACAAATACACAGTGGTCCCCAGGGGGAGACCAAATCTTTTACTAAATTAGTGGAATGCAAACCACGACTCAAGTCAAGAATGGACCAAGAAGACGTAGAAGAGCTGGGGACCCAAGAAACCACCCAAGGTGAGTATCTAGGAACCCCACGGAGGTCATGTGCAGAGTGGGAACACAATTGCGTGCTCAATGTTAGTCAATGGGTAAGTCGCAGTAGCACTTTTAATGAAAAAGGTCCCTTCCCAGTGGACCCTTACAACACCCAGTGGAAGATGGAAGGTTGAAGAGTCACCCCACCCATATATACCACAGGAACCAGGATACCCATACCAGGGATGCCACTTGCATAGGTGTCAAGTTACGTCGGAAACCGCCGTAGACCACAATGGAGGACTTCAAGAAAGATGCCACTGGAGAAGAAGACGAAGGAGTCTGGTGGAACCCAAAGGTGGTTTCAAGTTGAGAGGTACCTGCAAGCAGAGGGGACACAGACTATGCCACTCAGGAGTGACCAGGAGACACGGAAGACGAATGCCCACTGATGTTGACCATGCATTTTAAGTTACAGCTGTGCGGACCAGGTGAAGCTGTGGATGACCAGGAGCTGGATATGAGCTGTCCCACATCAGATGGCGAGCGCCAAGGGGTCAGTGTCCAGCAGGGGCACCAACAAGCCTTGGCAGCGGCAAGCAATGAAGTAAATAAAAAAGATGCAGTGTCGGGACCAGCAAGTTCCTAGGGACTCACCAAGCACAGGTGAGTCAGAGCAGGCCCCATGCAAACAGGGGAGGCCACTGGTGCCAAAGAAGACCCTTGAGAGGACCCACAGGCCGGAGGTACAGGAATCGCAAGAGGACGTCAAGCAGCTCACCAAGAGTTGCAGGCCCACAGTGCGGATATGCAATGAAGGTGAGTATTTTAGCCAAAGAGGATGCTTCGAGTAGGAGCTTTTTTGGGCCCGAATATCTCTGGAGGAGAGCGCCAATAAGCCTTGGCAACGACAAGTCGATGCGGTTCTGTTACAGAGGTTCCGACGAGGGATACTGCCTCAAACTTGGTGAGAGGACAGCGCAGGCCTCGAGGGAGTTGCAGAACCACCATCTGTGTTGCTGTGCCTTTCAGAATCCGTGGGAGCCCCGGATCAGCAAACCGGTCAGCAGTGTTGCGGTGCCTGCAAATGCAGGGGAGTGGCTCCTTCACTCCAAGGGAGATACCTTCTGGTGTCTTAGAGTTCCACAGGCCTGGTGAAGAACCTGTATGGTGCACAGACATAGACGTTGCAGAAGATCAGCAGGAGGACAAGACCAGGAGCAGCAGGAATCCTCCCCGTGCAGTCTCGGTTCCTTAACCGAAGTCCAGAGTGTTCAGACGGCCGAAGTGAAGTGGTATGTGATCTGAATCTTGTCCCATGACAAATCTAGGAACCCACCCACAGGTAAGCTCTTAAGTACCCTTGAAAAAGGGTTAGCACAATTCAGGGTCCCTTCCAAAGGAGGGGCTGGACAGTGGAGAGGATACTCCCATGTCCTTTGTCCAGTTCCGTGCCAGAGCAGGAACCAACAGCTCCCTGAACTGGTTTGAACAGGAGTATGCAAGGAGGGCACCAAGTGTGCACTTCAAGCAGTCTCAGTGGTGCTTGCAAGTGCCCCAACCTGCCCCAATATTATATGAGAATCTATTCTTATCTGCCCACCCTAAATAAGTGGATCATCCCACACAACGAAGAGAACAGAAATGGCGTCCAATGTCAAATCTCTATAATTTAAAGTGAGGTATAATCTTCAAAAGCCAGCAGGCTAGGTCATATGTCACATATCCATATTGGTCAAATGCAAAATCAGCATCCAATCCACCTATACTGTGTCTATAAAGTTCCCAGAAATGGCCCCACCACCAATGCACTGGTGTTCTCGAAATGTTGCTGCACTCGATCTCAGTCCCAAGTAAAATCCGTTCCTTACAAAAAATATATTGCCGTAATGCCGATGTATCTCACTAAATGTACATACATCCTCAAATATAATATATGAATTCTATAAGCTCGATAGTGACATCCCCTCAATATCATGGCATCCCGTGTAAAATTGCAAAACATGATGATCAAGATTGTCCCACACCATAAACTCTATCACCATTGCAACGAGAAGCCCAAGATATTCAATCAAAATGTAATCCAATACTGGAAATCTACTCAAAATATTTGCACCCAAATTGTACTAAATCAACAAATGTCCCTGCTTGCCAAGTGTCACTGCAGGCATGTCAAAAACTTTACCATGGAAGAGTATGTCCTGAACTTTCTGATATGTTATCTTGTGTAATTCAATTAGAGTGCAGCGCGCCAGCAATCTTAGGTGCAGTGGCATAACGAAGCTTGAGGTTGGCCTCCCTGCAAGGTCCGTGGATGTGGCCCCTCCAGACCAAATCAGGAGCTCTCCAGCCAGAGTCCTGTGTGGAAGGGGGCCCCCTGGAGCTTGGACCCCCCACACTGCAGGGGCTGCGGAGGCCTTTGTTACGCCACTGCTTAGGTGTCCTATTGATACAGTTGAGAAGCACTAGCAGTGCGGGTCATCGAATGTCGCCCTAGTATAAAATAGTGTTGTAATTATATCTTGCCTGTGCTCAACGTATCGTGACCCCATTGCTTTGGGGTCACATAAAATTCCAAATTAACAAACATGAAAAGGAGCATATAATTATATAATCAATTTGTCCTGGAATAAGAGCAATGCAAACAGTTCCAAACAATATGCTATCATCACATTTTGAAGATTAAATATCCAATCCAATTCCTCTGGAGTCTTGTGCATGAGTTTCAATCCACTTTATTGAAGTGTTTTCAGTGTAACAATAGCACCTCAGCCCAGCTAACATGTTTCGTCCTAGCAGACTTCATCAGGGTTGGGTTATTAGTAAAATGCTAATGTTGCACCAATAGCAGAAGAGTCATATAAGCACCATGTCCAGTAATGGGTCAAGATAATGTGTTGTTGCTTGGTATAGTACCCCCTTGCTAGTTCAAGTCACTGTCCCATATTGAGAGACAGATCACCTGTATTGATACAGGCATCCTTTCTCTCAATATGGGACTGTGACTTGAACTAACAAGGGGGTACTATACCACCCAACAACTCATTATCTTGACCCATTACTGGGCATGGTGTCCTATTTATACTTCGTATAACTCGCCGTGTGAGTATAGAAAACTGACTGTATCCCATTGATCTCATAATTTCATTGTCAATATTTTGGTCATCTTAAAATGGCATACCCTAATGGACCTCTCCATGTGAGAAATAAATGCTGCTTATCTCCACCAATGTAGCCATCTTAAAAACTTGGGGGCAGATTTACAAGCCCCTTGCGGCACTTTTGTGTCACTTTTAACATGGGAATAGTGAAGCAAAAGTGTTGCAAGGGGCTTGTAAATCTGCCTCTTTATATTTATTATTTGGAGGCCCATGGTTCTATAAACGTGAGATAAAACCAGGCTAAAATTTCGAGAGTCTCAATCTCTTCAGTTTGTTTGGTATTTGTCTTTTTCTAAATATATGTCTCTGTTGTGTGTAAGGAACGTTCCAAAACTCCCAAAATTAATGAGGAAGAAGAGATTTGCAGGGTATATCACCTATTAGTAACATACAAAATTCCCACTTGCATTAAAGATATGTATGGTTGTGGGGTTCAATAATTTTCCCCCAAATATCCTTATGTGCAACTGGGAATAGTTTCCTTCACATTTTTAATTTGAAGTCTCATTACACATAAAAATAAGTATAAATCTCTAGTAATACATCCGCTTGGAGTGCAGGTCAATAATAAAGGGGTCCCCAGGACCCAAGAGCGTAAAGGAGACAGAAGCAGTATACATGGAGAAATTAGCATGCTCCATAAATATCAAAACAATGCCTGGGTTTGTAAATACATCCGTTGAATATATGAGGGATCCCAATATTCAAAACCAATAAGCCAAAGGAAATCTATTCTGGTATCTTTATAAGATATGCTCTGACCACTTATGCAATGTCTTATAACTCATGTTAAGCTAATCGTAACATACAATATACACATATTATTTTCATCGGGACTCACCTAGAAAATAGTTGAGCTCATAGTCAATTTTAAGCCCCTCTCTACCCTCTTAAGTCTCATAATCCAAAGAGCTTCACGTCGCCTTAGTTAAAGGTCTCGATTTCCACCTCTTCTGTCCTGTTGAACTACTTGTATACCATGGAGTTGAAAGTTGCAGTGGTGAACTTGTTGATCACAAGTCAGTGTGTGTGTTGCAAAGGGATATCTGGCATTCCCCTTGTTCCACCACCTTGAAGTATTATGCTATCCCATCATTGATTGGTCGTATAGTGTTACCTATGAATATTTTAGCACATTTACATATAAGAATATATACTGCAAATCGTGTTAGGCAATTGACGTTACCTCCGATGTTGTAAATAGCGCTATTGTTATAGCTGAACGTGATAACTTCCTTTGCAATTCTGCACATGGGAGATTGTCCACATTTTTGAAAGCCTTCACTGTGGTTGGCTAGCCATGTTGTTGTATGTTTAGGCTCTTGGTAACTTGGGTTGATAATATTTCTAATAGTTCTGCCCTTCCGGAATGTAATCTTGGGATATCTAGTGATGAAAGGTTGTAGGGGCATATTATCAAGCACGGCGTTAAAATGATCGCCGCTTTAGCGGCAGAAAACTGCCGCTAAAGCGGCAATAATGGGCTTGATAATATGCCGCAGAGAAATCCAATAGAAGCCCATGTTGACACCAGAACATGGGCTTCTTTAGGGAATTCTCACGGGCATATTATCAAGCCCATTATCGCGCCTTTAGCGGCAGTTTCCTGCTGCTAAAGCAGCGATAATTTTAACCGTTTCTTGATAATATGCCCCGTAGTTTCTCATCCTCTTCAAATAAGTACCAATGTTTATTCAATACCCTGCTCAATTTATCAGTGTTCCTGCTGCATGTAGTAACGGGTCTGATCGTGTCAACTTGTAAGCGACCCCCCTCCCTAGTGACCCTTAGTATAGTTGATCTGTTCAGTTTCATAGCTCTATTAACAGCCACTGTGACCATCCGGGCCTCGTACCCTCTATTAAGGAATCTCAGTCATTTAACATCAAGCACTTCGTACACAAACCTCTTGGTGGACGAAACACGTGTTGGCTGAAGTTGTGGACAGATATGCTGAACAATACATTAATATTCTGGAAGAGAATAAATAAGATCATTGAAACACTGCACTACACTACCTTCTCCCTATTAGGTGGCAAACACACACTCCAGTAGCCAGAAAGAGGAGCAAGGCCAACCTCTGACTGGATAGTTAGTTGCTCACATAACAATGGACCAGGAACATTCACCTACTGAGCTGTCAGTCCTGCAGGCAAGTACATAAAAAATCATCAACAAAGCTGTTTTGGGGCTCCCTCATTGCCAGACTGTAATTGAACACTTGTATATTGCCAACCTAGTCACAGAATTACGCAATGACATGTTGCGCCAGGGTAATGCAACGGTAAGAGCAGGGGTACATTTCATCTCTTTCTATAGAATGGGCAGTTACTCTTAAAATCCAGACGAGTCTCCGAATTGTGGACCACATGAGTCACCCAAGAGTGAGCCTACTATTTGAGTCTTGCTACAGACAGCTCTAGCGACTCTTGCTAAAGTTTTTTAAATCAACCCATTAAAATGATGTATAAAGAGAGAGTGGACCTTGGATCAGACCGCTTTAGTTTGGCATTGTTTGGATGAGATGTACGACAGGTTTATGGCATTTTGAGAATGGTTGTATTGTCCTATTTGTTGTCCCTTTAGGTAATGGTGGTGGGTTATTAAGCAGCACTTCTGCTAAACTGCAGTTGGACCCGGACTTGTAGATTGAGATTGAAACTCAGAGTGTATGATTTGAAGTATTTACTTTAGTGACAAACATCACTTTCATTATAGTTTACAGCTTTCCTGCTGTTTGGATGCTAAACCTGGCATAAAATAGAAAGCTATTCACCAATATCCTAACCTTTTTCACAATATCTAAGATACCAACACTCTATGCATAACCTGTCATGCCTACCATAGGTAATCTAATAATACCACAATTATACTTTGGCAGTGCTGTTCTTGTCTGCTTTATTCACTCCCCATTAAACACTTTCATAGACATCCTACATTCGCACACCACAATAATGTGGTCCATGAAGGAATGACCATATTACTCTTATCCTTATAAACTGGCATAAGTTTCCAATTGAGGTACAAATAAACAAGCATGGCAATGCCAACAGGTCACACATTTGCTAAAGTTATAGCTATTGGCATTGTAATGACCATGTATTTTACATATCTGTTTTGATGAGGAATGGCATAGATGTATTTGGTTTGGAGTGGAATTATGTAGATTGGAATTGTTAGTTGTGGAATTGTGTGGTGTGGCGTGGATTTGAGTATTGGAATTGTGTGGCATGGTGGATAGATAGGGGCTGGGCACTGTAAAGAATAATTAAGAAGACAAACGCTGGAGCTGTAGCAGCAACAGGGAGTTAGGGGAACAACAGAGGAGCTGGGTGAGATGTGGGCTGTCTCTGCCTAAAAGTAAATATTGTATTGTTAATAACAATGTTTTTAACCCATGTGCTCTGGAGTGGATGTATGTGGTGTGGAAGGGAATTATGTGGGTTGGATTGGAATTGTTAGTGTGGAATGGTGTGGTGTGCATTTGAGTTGTGGAATTATGTGGCATGGTATGCAGTGTAATTATGTGAACAGTAATTATGTGGTATTGAGTGTGTTGTACAATTATTTGGACTTGTATTTTGTGCTGTGTAGTGGTATGTAGTGAAGTTTAATTATGTGGCGTGCTGTTGAAGTTTGTGGCATGATGTGGAATTCTGTGGTGTGGTTTGGATGTAGGAGGTGTGTTGTGTATTTGTGTTGTTGAGTTGTTTTATGTGGTTTGTTGTCAAATTATGTGGTGTGGAATGGAAATGTGTGGAGTTTTCATGTGTGGCATGGATCTATGTGGCATTGAGTGAAATTATACTGATTGAAATTATGTGGCATGGTATTGAGTGTATTTATGTGGATTATTGCTATGTGTCATAGAGTGGTTTTATGTGGGGTGTTTTTATCTAGTATTGAGTAGAGTATAATTATTTGGATTTAAATCATGTTGTGTTGACTGTTATTTTGTGGTGTAATTATGTGGGGTGGTGTTGAATAGTGTGGCAGTGAATTGTGTGGTGGTGAATTATATGGTGAGGAATTGTGTGGTTTTATATGTCACACTAAACATCCATGTATGCCATAAGGTACCCTGGTGAGTTGAGTGATTCTGATTATTTTGGATCTTCTTCTGACTATTCAGATAGGATTCACATTAATGAAGATTACTGGATTTACCCAAGATTACACAATTTAGTCAAGTGAGAGAGTCTGGATTAAACCCCAAATCTACTGGTTCCACAGTCAGCAGTTTAAGCTCCAGATCTTTTCTAAGAAACTGAATGTATATATGTCTGATGTGTGCCATTGTGTGCACCTATATTGTTATCTAGTGGCTGCTATTTTGGCATATTATTTGAAAACTTCTATTTATTTTTCCAAGTTGGCTGATTGGTACTTTAGTACAAAAAATTAAGCAAAAAAGAATTTGCACAAGGAAAGCTTGCAGAGGATTCCAGCTAAGAAAAAAACACGAATTAGAGCTATGGTGTTGTAAATGACAATGTTTTTTACCCATGCGTGGGTGTATGTGGTGGGGAGTGGAACCATGAGGGTTGTATTGGAATTGTTAGCTATGGAATGTGTGGTGTGCGGCCTAGTTCAATAGGCTTTACTCAAGCTAAGTGGGCCTACAATGTCTGAACCCTTTGCCCTGCAGGAAGCTTTGACAAACAACATTGGTTAGAATAATAACGTTTTACAAAAGATAGACACTGCAGAATCTTTCGCCAATCTTTCTTGAACATATTCTAATCAGGAGGACAGTACTTTGTCTGCGAGCTTTATCTGCTGTGGAAAAAATAAATTGAAACTGTGTGACTTAATAAGGACAGTGTGAAAAATATGTATCCAAACACAGTCAACCAGTGACTATTGAATCTTCATGGCAGAACGGAGCAGGTAGATGAATGTAGAAAACTGCAACTACTCTATTTCTTCCAGAACGTTTGCTGCAAAATGAAGTATAGTGAGTGGTAAATAGTGGATTCAACTTGCAAGTTATGCCGAGCTTGTTGAGGCATTGCTAGTGGTTAATGCACCCGTTGCCGAAGTGAAGGTGTCATATGTGTGCCTCCCAGCAGGATTGGATGGCTGAGCATCTCATTCTTCTGATCAATAGATTGAATACTATTGACTTACTTAACTTGCAACTTGCCAGCCTTAATACTACAGCATGAAATGCAAAGCAACTTAAATTATTACGTAAAGTATACTTTGCAAATATGTAGGTCTCCCCAACATAAGTTACACCGAACTACAGTGAAAAAATCTATAACTTAGATTCGAGCCAAAAACCATAGTAGTGAGTTCACACGAACAACAAGTGCATAACCAACAACAACAAAAAAACACACACAAGTGAAAAAAATGTCAATCTTCACATCTGCCACAGTTTCATGCCCATTCCATAGTCAATGGACAAGCCTCCACACACAGAAATGACTGACTAGTGGGTGGTATAGATAAAGATCAGCTCAGTCCATAGGCAGGGGAGAGGATATGGTGTTACTGCCAAAGCTACACTGAGTTCCAGTATTGGCATCAGCTCAACATCCTGTGAATCTCGTTAAATCACTTATTTCTCCTGTACTCATGGTCAGCGAATTGTCGGAAGGAGCTGGTGAGGTGAGAGGTAAGTAAGAGAAAGTGAGACAAGTACTTTAAGGTGGTCTAAAGAGCATCGGGTTGACTGTAAACACATGACACGTGAAGAGACTTGTCCCTGCTTGGCTGACCGCCTGGAAATGAAGCTCAAAGGGCTCCCCACTGGATTCACTAATGCAGGCTTCTGGTGCATTTAATTACATACTGTCATGAACGCGAGGATCAGGCTGTCAGGCACAATGAGCACCCAACTACTGTTGTAATCACGGGGGCACTCGAGCACTGAAGGGAGGTCACAACCTTTAGAATGTAGAAGAGGAGGCAAAATGCATTTAATTTTCAGCATCACAATGAATCTTCTTTATCCAAACAATTGCAAATTTACAGGCCCACTGACATTGCACAAAGAAGGATAGTCCTTAAATTAGTATTTAAAAAGGAAGTTCCCTGGGAGTTCGCCTTCGGTAAACAAATAAATTGTTCCCCAGTCATTTTTTGTGTGTATGTTTCTTTTCTGAATTAAATGAACACGAATACCAAACAAACGCCTTTGTAAGTGGTTTTATATCCACTGGAAATAATTCCCTGTAAGACTTGAGTGTGCTACGCAAATGGTGGCCATTGGTGCTGACAAATAAAAAGATTTTTGGTAGACATGCACTCTCGTGCAAGAGCACAAGCAGAATTGTGAAACATGGTACTTGGCACAATCTGTGAAGAAGCAAGACCTGCTTGCCTCACTTTTCGCTGAAGAAAACGAAAATATAATTCCCTGATCATAAAAGTTGCATCAAATACTTTTCTATTCTTCAAAGCCTGCAAAATGTAAAGTCGTTGATGTTTTTACAATGCACGGTGTTGCTCCTTTTCAGTATTTTGGTGGGAATGTACATTATAATCTGAGTTGACATGAGTTTATAGTACAAAGCCATTTAGTGGTTACATAGACTACGAATCGCCAAATCAAAGGGTTTGCGATTGCTAAATGGCCTTTAAGGGGGGGCATGGCTTACCTCGCAGCGAAGATGGCCGCGTATTCGTGAAGCTCCGGAAATCGGCGCGGATGTCGGCGACACGGCGGCAGCTCCCTCATCTAATTTCCTACTGTGTGGCCCGTTTTGCATCGGGTTTGCACAGTGGGTGCATTTTATGAATTTTTTAGGTGGCGGAGGGGACCACAAGTCAAATTTAAAGCGACTTGTCTTTCTCCCTCACAGCCGGCCGCCATTTTACCATGAGAGGAATCCGCATGTTCTTTCCTTGAGAAAATGATTTGGCAAGCTCCTCCCTTGAAGGCTGCTTATTCTTTAAGGGTAACGTCTACATTGGAGTTTCCTATTCTATTAAAGGCATTGTGTCCTGCAAAAATTGTCTCTTTACTTTCTGGACTTTTTGACCAGTTTTAAATGACATTTCTGTTTCTTTTCTAAGCTGATGCTGCAATTGGATTACTGAGTCAACATTAACAGGTTTCTAGCTTACTGATAACATTTTGTGGAATCTTCCTTTTTACGCTTTGCTTTTCCTTTTTTTCTTGAATGGCACGCTCGTTTTTGAAGTCTCTAACTGCTGCATCAATTGTCGACATATTTGAGGAAGAGTACTAATTTCCTCACATTGGATTCATATTTTGGTAATTTTTGTTCTTTTTTTGTGTGACTTTATTATGTGGGCAGGTCTAAAGTTTTTCTTTCTACAAATCAGACTTCGGTAGGAAAATGACGAAGACGTTTTTCGGCCTCAACTGTGTCTACCGCAATGGAAACCTCTACCTCAAGTGCAGGCTCATCACAAGCTCAACCAATAAATCACAAGTTAAGCGGCTTAAGAAAGACCCACCCTCACCTACAAAAACTGCGCCTGCAGTCTCGCTTGACATATTATTGGAAGAAATCAGGGCTCTGTGCCCTTTTAATTAGGACACTAATGCTAAATTGCAAACTCTAACTGAAAGTTGGTCACTCATGGTAGAGCGTTTGTCTTTGGCGGAACAGCAAATCTCACACCTCGATGAAACATCTCTTAAAGTAAACTCCTTGCAGATACAAGTCTCCTCACTGCAGAGGCAAGTTGATGACCTTGAAAATCGAAATCAACGTAATAAAGTACGCATCCATGGTCTTCCTGATGGCACGGAAGGGCAGATGCTATTTCTTTCTTCAAATCTTTTTACCCCAGATCCTACAGTTACCAGAGAATTTGCAACTTAACATCCAAAGAGCTCATAGACTGGGTCGCCCTCCTTTGGCTGCATCACCCTCCAAGAGACCAAGTGGGGTCATCCTCCACTCCTTACAGTATACAGATTTAATGCAGGTTATGTCAGCTGTGCGTCGCATTATGAGAATCACATGGTCTGGTAATGTCCTATATTTTTCTCAAGATTATGCCAAAGCCAGAGCAGACAGAAGAAAAGACTTTTTGAGCATGAGACCTGCCCTTCGCTCGATAGGAGCCAAGTTTGATCTTTTTCACCCATGCTTTTTCAAGGTTACTCATAATAACAAAACAATGACTTATGAGGATTCTTCTCGTTTGCAGGACATTCTTTCCTGCTGCTCATCGATGTCGTTCCCTCAGTATCTACAAAATGACTGCTTTTAGTTGATAAGCTTAGTTGTTGCTAACATTGTTTTTTAAAATTTACTACATTGTTTTGATGCTGACAATTTTTTTTGTTTCAATATAATTACTTAATAGGCTGTTTTTTCTCTGATCAATATTTTAAAATGTTCTTTTTTTCCTGCAGGTAATGTCTATTTGTCATGGATATCTTCGCTCCCCATTATTTATTGCGCTGCCTCCCTTTCCACGTCATGTCACTCCCTCTGGACCAGAAGTGATGTCTTCCTCGTTTGGTCCCTCCCTCATAAGGGTTTTGTTAGGTATGCTATTCTTATTGTTTGTCTGCTTACCCTCTTTGTGTTACATTAATGTTCGCTGTATTCTCTCGCTTACCACAAGGCCTTTTGTCTCCTTTTTTTCTTTTTTTTCTTCTTTTATATCTTATCGTTTCTTTCTCATCTTACATTTTATAACTTATCTTATTCTCTGTAATACATTCTCTCTCCTTTCTCTTCTCAGGCTTAGCTATGCTCTGATTGTTTTCTACATTTTGTCTGCTCACAAAGGTCTTGACAATGGTTTCCTGGAACGTCAGAGGCTTAAATTCTCCAATTAAAAGACAATGTGTTCTCACTCGTTTGGCAAAACTCAATGCACATTTCGTTTTCCTACAGGAGACTCATTATAATATTGAAAGTGTAAAATTGAAGAACGGATGGGTGGGTGAGGTTTTCTATTCTCCTGCTCTGTGGAAAAAACACGGAGTTGCAATACTTTGTCATCAGTCTTTGAAAATCCAATTGATTTCTCAGGAAAAGGATAAAGAGAGGAGATGGCTAATACTTAAATTGCAATGTGATAAAAAACCAATTGTTTTGTTTAACGTATATGGGCCCAATGCACCTGATTGTAAATTTTGGACTCACATTTTTTTAGAAGCTTTTGCAATACCCAGATGACAGTCTAGTTCTAGCCCGGGACTGCAATCTACCTGTTGATCCATTTTTAGACAGACATTCAGCATCACAAATGTTCCAAACAAATCACACACCTTCACACAAGCTATCCAGAGACGTAATCTAACTGATGCATGGCGCTTATGTAACCCAACCCTGAGGGAATACATATTTTTCTCTCCAGTACACCATACACAATCTCAATTGATTATGTTTTTGTATCACATCACCTCACTCAATCCTTGCATTTGGCGGATATTGGTTCCATTCTGATATCCGATCATTCCCTACTTTCTGTACACTTAGACATCATACCCAAATCTACTTTTGCCAAAAGATGGAAATTTAATAATTCCCTATTACTGGACTCCTCTTTCACCTCCGCCTTCACTGCTTTTACTCAGAAATGTTTCCTCCTCAATCAGACGGAAGGCATGCCTTTTGATAATGTTTGGAATGCATTCAAGGCCTCACCTCGAGACTTTATAATGGACTTTGTTTAAAAAAAAAGACGTCTGTCACAATCTCAATTTAAACTACTTCTTAATGAAGTAAAGCTTTTAGAACACTCTTGCTATATATCCAATTCCCAACAAGTTCTAAATACATTCCTTAATGCCAAAATTAATTTCAATAAAGTTTCTACTGATAACGCTGCTTCATATCTTCTCACATCTAGTGCTGAGTATTAGGGAGGTCAAATTAGTCCTGAAAAACATCTAGATAACTATCTGATAATTAAACAAACTAAATTATTCATTGAATCAATTAATGATGATAATGGCTCCTCTCCCCGTCACGACCAAGATATTCTAACTTAATTTCAACAATTTTATACAGATCTTTATACACTGGAGCACACACCATCTGATTCTGCAATTTTAAGTTATTTTTCCTCTATTTCAAAGCCGGATTAATCTCAAGTAGATTTCTCTTCCCTAGAGGCTGATATTACCCAAGCAGATCTTCAACTTGCACTATTTTTCCTTAAAAGGGATAAGGCCCCTGGACCGGACGATTTTACAGCAGAGTAAACTCTGTTTGTTAATTCATTCTTTTCCCAATTTGGCTACTTCCTCTGGCTCCTTTTTAGATGCCTATGTTTCATCTCGAAAGCAGGTAAAGATCCACATTTTTGCAAGAACTATCGTTCCATCTCCTTAGTTAATTTAGATTATAAAATCTTCTCCAAGGCATTGGCCTTGAGGGTAGAAATCCTTCTCCCTGATCTTTTAGGCAAGGAACAGTATGGTTTTGTCAAAGGTAGACTTCTGTCAGAAAATAGTAGTTTATTTGTTGTTATTATTTCTAGATCTGCAAACTTACGCAGTTCTCAAGCGGCTATTGCTTTAGATGCCGAGAAGGCTTTTGATCGTGTCATTTGGTCCTTCATCTTTCAAGCTTTAACTTGGTTTGATTTTGGGCCAAAGTACATGACTCTCATTTCTCTTCTCTACTCTTCCCTAAGGCAGCTATTTGTGCTAATGGACTCTTATCTTCTTTTTTAACCTAAATAGAGGGGTTCGACAAGGTTGCCCTCTCTCCTCATTCCTTTTTAGGTCTCGCTGAGCCCAGCACATGCACTGGCTCGGAGAGACATTTTGTATGTGAGTTTTCAAAGTGCTGCTGGCTGGCTCGCCGGCAGAGACGAAGCGCACCAGGCAGTCCGAGGGGAGAAGAGGAGTCACCAAGAAGGAGCGCCGAAAAGTGCGCCCAACCATCCTCACTCACGACACCGATCCCCTTCCTACCCAAACCGGGAGACACGTTGATGAAATGGGAGGATTGGAGAGAATACTTTATGAACTATTTGGAAGCTCTGGAGGACGAGTCTGGAGAAGCATTCCCCAGCAAAAAGAGAAAAAGGATATTGCTGCACAACCTGGGACCGAAAGGGATCAGAGTATTCCAGAACATAGTCCCCACTTCGAGGCAGGCGGCGGATGACGACGTGTTCCAGCACGCGATAGATGACTTAAACAAACACTACAGATCAGCGGTATGCACGTCCATAGACAGATACTACTTCCAACAACAGAAGCAAGCAGAGGGGGAGTCCATAGATGAATACGTAGCAGCGTTAAGGAAATTGGCAGTCATGTGTAAGTTCGGCACATTACACGACAAATTCATCAAGGACCAAATAGTCATGCACACCACCAACTCGACGATACAGGACAAATATATGGGTCAACGGAGAGGCGACACTGAAGGAGGTTATAGCCATGGTAAAAAAGGCGGAGCTATCGAAGAGATGTGCAGAAGCGGCGAAAAAAGAGGCTGCCCCAAGGCCCATGGTGAATAAAGTCACGGAAGCAGAACCACCGGAGAGAGGCAAGGGAGCAACAGGGGACACGAGGACACAGACCAAATGACCGCCCAGACCGGCGAGGAAACCGGGCATGGAAGGCAAGAACATGTGCTACAGGTGCGGCAGTCTGTCACACCCAGCGTATGACAAACGATGTCCGGCCTTCAAAGCTAAATGCATGTTCTGTGGGATAACAGGGCATTATGAGAAGGTATGTCGCCACAAGCAAAAAAGAATAGCCGTCAAGTATGTCGCACAAGAGGAGGAGGAAAAAGGAGAAAATGAAGAAGACGACGACAGTGTGCTGTGCATAGACGAACACGTACTAGGCATAAATTGTAACCGCTCCAAGAACCCCAATGCGACCTAGTGATTGGAGGTGTTCCAATACAGATGATAGCTGACTCTGGATCCCCCTACACCATAATACAACGCAATGTGTGGGATGAACACTTCAAGAACCACCTAGATGACCACCTGGAGCCCCCAGTCATTCGCCCAGTCACATTCACAGGAGACCCTATTCCCATGGTGGGATACCGCCATCTGAAATTTGAATTCAAGGAACGAAGTGCCAGATGCAAATTATATGTGGCAGAAAAGGGCCCATCGGTCCTAGGGTGGATAGACCAAGGAGACCTATGGATACAGTTAAACCCAGGTGGTATCACACAAGTCCTGATGACCAGCGATGCACAGCGGCCGGATGCAGGACAGCTGAAGGTAGAGCTTCCCACCGTGTTCGGAGGCAAATTTGGCAAACTAACAAAATTCACTCACAGGATCGATCTCAAAGCGGATGCCAAACCGGTGTGCCACAAAGTGAGGAACATCCCAATAGCAATCAGAGAACAGGTACAACAAGAACTTCACAGACTAGAAGAAAACGGCATCATAGAACCGATAACAAGTGCTGAGTGGTTGGCTCCATTGGTAGTCGCCATGAAACCGAACGGCTAGATACGCCTGTGTGTGGACCTGAGGGAGTTGAACAAAAACATCATAGTAGAAAGGTTTCCTCTGCCAAGAATAGACGAGACGCTAGCAAAAACCAAAGGGGTGAAGTGATTCTCGACCATTGATCTCACGTCAGCCTTCCACCAGATCGCACTACACCGTACCTGCAGGAAGCTGACATCCTTCATAACTCCCTTTGGGTGCTATCAGTTTCGCATGATGCCGTTTGGACTGGCCTCGGCGGCAGCCGTATTTCAGAAACTGATGCATAAGTTGTTCCGCGAAGTAGAAGGAGTACAGTACTTTCAAGACGACATCCTAGTAATGGGCATGGACAAAGCTGACCACGATGCCAAGTTGTCCAAAGTTCTACAAGTCCTGGAACGCAATGGACTCACGGCAGAATGGGACAGGTGCCGGTTTGGACGTACTTAGGGCATGTGATCAGCGACCAAGGCATCACACCCAAACAGTCCAACGTCAAGGCAATATGTGAAGCACCGCCACCAAGGACCAAGGAGGAAGTCAGGTCATTCCTAGGCATGGCCGAGTTCTACAGCAAATTTGTACAGCACTTTGCTACGAAAACACACCACTTGCAACAACTTATACGGGACAAGACCAATTTCGAGTGGACAAAGGAAACACAAGAAGAGTTCCAAAGGATAAAGACAGACATCAGCACGCCCATACCTCTGTGTGGATTTGATCAGCAAGCCAGATACGTATTGACAACAGACGCCAGCGAGCGGGACATGGGAGCAGTCCTAATGCAGGAGTTGAAAGTAGGAGAACTGTCCACCCTCAGCTTCGCATCTAGATCGTTGTCGCCCACGGAACTGAAGTATAGCGTAATAGAAAAGGAAATGTTGGCAGTAGTCTGGGCCATGGAAAAGTTCCGCCAGTTCCTATGGGGCAGGAGAATCACAAGCCCCTGGTCAAGGTCCTCACATCGTCAGGACATGCTACGGCGACACCCCGCATTGAGACGATGACGTTGAAAGTATTAGACTATAGATATGATGTGGAACACATCGCAGGGCAAAGGAACAAAGTAGCCGACTACCTCAGTTGAGCATCAGCCATGGAGGAAGCTCCAAGCACGTCCGAAGAGGAGGATACCAAAGTGGCGTTCATGGAAGATCACGAACGCGTGATAAGTGAACAAGAGTGGAAGGAAGCGTACGAGACCGACACAAACATAGAGGCAGTCAAGCAATGCATACTAAAGGGATGGCCGGAAAAGAGGCATATGGAGGCAGAGCTCAGGAAATTCTTTGAAGTAAGAGAAGAGTTGTCGGTTTGTGACCAAGGGATCTTCCTGAGAAGAGGAGAGAAAGTAGTTCCCCCCAACAAGTTGATCCCGCATCTTCTGGCTCTCATCCACGAGGGTCACCTGGGCATCGTAAAGACTAAGCTGAGGGTGAAGCAGATGTACTGGTGGCAGGCGATGGACAACCAGATAGAAAGGCATGTGCAAGAGTTTGCTCAATGCCAAAGAGCGGACAAGTCTCAGAGCCTGATGTGACCACCCTTAGGAAAGTTTGACAACCCGGAGAACCCATGGTCAAAAAGTGTTCAACTACCAAAACCCTTTTAATATTCTAGTTGCTTTTTGTGTGTTACTATTTATGCTAGGAGATTGCAACTGGTCAAATTATCCATTGCTCTCTACACTGTGGTAACAAAGAAAATTACAACATAACATACACTGGACTTTCCTCCATCTGCCCACTTTCAGTTACTTTTGGCTGTCAATGCAATGATCTATGGCATTCTAACCAAGGAAATATAGAATGGTTGCATTAATAACGCAAGAAGATGTGGTGTTGACTTTGAAGCTCGGGAACCAAGTTTATGCCTGCATCGGCTTAACATTCTGTGACTCTGGGCCAATCACTTTATCTCCCCATACCTAAAATTTTTTAAATGAATCTGTCCTTGTGTAATGTAACTGGTGCTCATGTAAAGCACTCAAACACCTTCAGGTACAGTTAGCGCTATATGAAACTGCACAAAAAAAGAAAAATATTACATAAAAAAACGTAACCATAGAATTAAATCTTCCTCCCACCTCGATTAAAGTTGCCTTGCCTTTAGTTATTGACCAGCATTGAGATCCAAGAGTTAACTTTTAATGCATAGTGGCTGAAAAGAATGCATTTTGATTTGTCTGTAAATATACCAGCTGATATCTGGACTGGGACAGGCATTATTAATCATTCATGCTGTTCATAAAAAATCTATTAGGCCTGCAAATAATTGCGCAGTTTAGAACCATTCGTTTCTTGGCAGTACATTTGTTAGTTAGTTATATCAAACTGTGATTTCCTTTCAAGAGTTAGAACATTTAAGTAATCACTCTCAACTCTCTATTTTCCAACTCAGTTTGTTCCTATGCCACAATTTGACAGCATTCGCCATCATGATTGTGGGCAATTCAACAGTTCAGGAAAACAATGGTACTTCAATGTTTACTGAACTCAGCAACTTGTTCACTGAACTCAGCAACTTGTTATCTTCCAAGAGTCTTGTGTTTTCTGGTCACCATCAAAAAGATGTGTAACAAAATATGCACCGTGAGTATTACACTTTCATCTTCAACTTGAGACCTGTATGCAAGCAGGACACAGAAAATTGGAACAGTTTTAAGGAGGCACCTGCCCACTCAAAGACTGCTTGTGAAGAGCAATGCATGCATGTGGGGCAGGATTTTTATAAGAGCCCCAACCCCCCTTGGAGGATACCACCTAAAAGATCCAGCCAGATCTGGAACTGTCGGGTCAAGGGTTGAATCAGCTTCTGACTGTATTCCAAAGACCTTCTTCCTTTTCGACTCAATTCACCTGATTGTCATATTGGGTGGTATTCTGATGATGACTTGTGCCTAACTTCCTAATTGGTTCCTAATTTATTTTACAGGCGAGCAGAAAGTAATGACGGCAGTTGCTAGAGAGAAAGATTTCTAAGGATTTGACTTTTGGACACCTTTATAATTAGATTAATTGACGATTTATAGCAAGGTCTAGATAGAACACTCAAAGGTATCAACAAGCCCACTGCTTTACTTTGCAAATTATTGATTTGAGAACAAGTTGATCATTTTTTGACATAGGTTTTAACATCAGCATATAATCTTTACAAGCCCAAAGTATCTTCTCACTGCTGACAGAGGCTTAGCAATTCCAGGATGCAAAAGGCAACCTGTTGCCCTAACTGATCTGATGATAAATGAACAGCTTCTTATTGATACAACAATCCATCATTTTAGTGTCTATTTCTTTGAACCAAATCTCTTTATCAATGGATTGACTTACTTTCATAAAAATAAAGCTACATTTATTAATACAACAATGTGATTGCACAACCCCTTTAGATATCAAGTACATGGTGTATTCTCAGTCACTTGAAGTCCTCTCTCCAATTGATCTTGATTTCATAAATCTGCAGTCTTCCTATCCTTTGCACCTGGTCTAAAATGTACCACAAAATATTGTCAGAGAAAAACAATGCCCATCTGAGTTACCTAGGGATAAGTGCTGGAGCTGCAAATGTCCTTCATCTGCACATATCTCTATAGTGCATTTGGCTCCGAACAAATAATGTCCACATTCTTCAAAAGATGTCTTAATGACCAAATGTTCCTTGTGTAATTTAGCTCTGCTGATGAACATTTCAAAGAGAAAAAGCTACAGTATGAACCAGATCAGTATTCGGTTGTCTCTGAGATGAAGCACCTCAAATGATGAGAAGCATCAATGACAACGAGGAAGGACATTTTCCATTAGGGTGCTGCAAAATTGGAGCGCTAGAAAAATGTTCTTCCAAAAATAAAATGTCTGATTGGCTTCAGATGAGCAAATAAAAGCTACTCCCTTCCCTTACCGTTTTAGAAGACTTATGAGTAAGCCTTCTATAAAAATTGGTACAGCCAAAAGAAATCTGAATTGCCTTAAAGAAACTGGGTTAGGCCACTGTACTATTGTCCCTGCCTTTTTTCATCTATATAGATGAACTCAGATGTAATGATGCACCACAAAAACTCCAAGGAGTGATGTGAAAAGGCACATATTCATTGTCGGAAAAAGGTGATTTCCTTTCAAACATCGTAACACGAATATATGATGGTATTTAGCATACCGTTACTCCGCAGGTATTTACTTCAAAGTTTTTACTTCGCAAATACCTTTACTACGCATGATTTTAGTGCGCATGCTTTTACTTTGCAAATATATACAAATACATTAAAAATGCTTTTAATTTCCAGTTAAATATTACGCATACCGTTACAACGCATTATTGGTACTTTACAACAAAAAAATTATCGTAATAGTTACCTATCCCCTGGCACGCACCCTGAACCCTAAAAATACCCCCTACACCCCAAAACCCTATCTCACCCTGACCCCTAAAAATATATCAAAAAGAAGGGGGAAAGAGAGGTTTTTTAACGGTTAGGTTCACCCTCCCATTGTGTATATGATTAAATAAATAATCCGAGTCTTCAGATTATGAGAACCTAACCAAAGGGTGTGAGGAAAGCACTTGTTTCCCGAAAGAACACCCAAGCAAAAGAAAGAAAGGGCAATTCCTTTCTTTAGTCCCCTCACTCACCAGGGTTTCCCGAAGGTGACATGCTTCATCATTGGGGTCCTCTCAGTCCTCTACGGGCTGAGGCGTGCTGCGACTTGCGGATTTACGTAGGAGCACTGAACAAGACTATGTGTTGTGCAAGTGTTGTGGTGTGGAGTGGTTTAAAGTGAGTTAAAATAATCAACTAGTGGGCCAATATAAATTTTAATGTTGCTCCTAGCTAATTAATTAAAAAGTGGGTGATATGCTAGAGAAAACTACTATAATGGGTAAGTGTACCTAGCATACGGTCGACTAGTTTCAAGCTTCCCAAGCTCTTCATCAGGACTACACTGGGACCAGCCCAGTGTAAGTACCACTCCTAGAAGACCTAATTTGGTGCAATAATAAGTGAAAAAAACACAAAACGCTGTGCAAAATTTGCATGCGTTAATCAAAATACATACGTAATGTACGTCTAATGAAAATCTGTGGGATGGAAAACAGACGTTAAAGGAGAAAAGGCAGATTATGCATTATTGTCATAGGATAAAAAAGTGATTACACTATGCACCAGTGTCGCAATACTCAATATTCACATATTCTTATTGTGCCACTGTATAGTTCTCCAGACAGTACATCTTTCATGCTGGCGTCTAGCTATATCGTGAATAAAAGGTGATCGTGAATGCACGAAGTGCACATTTAATAATACACACAAGGTCAAAAAACATGCGTCTGACAACATAAATTACACACAAGACAAACAAAAGTACGAAAATACATACATTTTAAAAGGCAAAACTGTGCCTCATGGTCGACTGAGGGGGGGTTGGACACTCGTACACCTAGGATAGAGGTACAAGCGATAAAGTAAAAAGTTCTTGGAGCGCTGTCCTGTTAGGAGATCCAGCGCAAAATGAAGAGAGTTAAAATGAAGACCCATCTAAATTACGATGGGCCAAGGGCATCCCGCTGCTGCGTGGTTACTCACTTGTGCTCGTCAGGCCACCCGCCGGAAACACCTACTAGTAAACTGCCTCGCCGACCGCATACTGAATGGATGCGAGCCGGGTGCCTTGATATCTACCTGGTGGGGGATGTGAAGAGGAAGAAAGGACTCGCCGGTTGCGGTCGCGCTCAATGGCCGCCATCTTGGAACTGGCAAATATCGTAAATAGATTAAGAGTAATTCAAAAAGGAATTAATTGTTAGCAGTAAAAAAAAAAAAGGATTAGCCATCCGCTGCGTTTTTCTAAGAAAAACGGATAAGGAAGAGCTCGCTGGTTGTAGTTCCCCTCGATCGCCGCCATCTTGGAGCAGGCACCAGTCGTGAAAGTTAATAAAGACTAAAAATTAAGAGAAATTAATTTTAAGCAATGACGAAAGAGGTTATGCTCATCTGCTCCGTTCAGCGCACTAAAAACGGACAAGGCTGAAGAGCCTTAGGGTGTCATTTCTCGTAATTTGAATTGGTTCGGCCATCTTAGGTAGGGAAAAGAGTGTAATTTCTTAAAAGGTTATCAAGCAGTGCCAAACTGATTTTCTTGGTAGTCAATAAGTTCCTTACCCACAGATTGGGAAAAACAATTGTCCCATTAGTACCTCCATACTAGGTTCTGAACAGACCCAATTACACTTCTCATGGGTGAATGAAAAGACAGTTACCTCAGTTGTAATAGTGATTGTAAAGACATCTTGTGAGGTGCCCCAAATACTGGAGAGTAGTTGTATATCTCATGTTTTATGAAAAACAATGAAACGCAATGGCGTGCTTGAATTGCACAATATAATTTGATAGGCTCATGTATTCAGGGTGCCAAAATCAGAGTGGTTAAATAACAAAGGGTTGCTGACAGATAACTCAGTTTGTTGTGAAATGGCCCCATGGTATATCATCATTAAGGCCGAGGTCGTCTGAACGCAGTTTAAACACCCAACGTTGTTCTTTTTCGTGTAGATTCTTCTCACTGTTGGGATAGTTGTTGACATGTTCAAGAATGACCCAGCTGAAGTCATTTGGTGTATGTTGTTTTTCCAAGAAATGCGTCGTCATTTTGGTGTTATTATGTTTGCATCTGAAGTTGCTGCGGTGTTTGACCATTCTCGTGCTCACTTTTCTTGTGGTCATTCCCACGTAGTGGAGATTACACACGCATGTAATGAGGTATACTACCCCGGTAGTGTTGCAATTCGTAAAAGATCGCAGATTCCACGTCATGCCATTGTTGCAGGTAACAATCTTAGTTGCTGTGGTTAGGTGACATACGCTGCAATTGCCACAGGGGTAATGTCCCTCTGGGAGTGGGTGTAGTAGGCGTACTGGACCAACCGTCCTTGTCGAATTAGGTCTGGTATGTACCAAGTAGTTCTTGATGTTTTTTGCTTTCTTATGGCTAAACATTGGTAGTTGCAGATTTAGACCTCCACTATTGAGGATTCGCCAATGTTTTTTAATGATCTTGGTCACCTGATCTGATGCGGTGTTGAAAGTTGTAATGCAGATTTGTCGTTTCTCATTCTTATCCAATATTTTTTCTGGTTTAGGTTCCAGAAGCGCATCCCGGTTGTTGTTGGATGCTCGTTTTTGTGCTTTGGACACAAGATGTGGTGGGTAATGTCGTTGCATCAATTTTTTGGATAGATCTTGAGCTTGCCTTTTGTAATCCTCTCTCGTGGTGCAGTTGCGTCTTAGACGCAAGAATTGCCCGAAGGGTAAATTATCTTTGAGACTCCTCGGGTGGAAACTTTCATATACCAAAAGGCAGTTTCTTGCCATGGGTTTAAAGTGTGTGGTCGTGATCAGGCGGCCATCGTGCGCCGATATGTTAAGGTCAAGAAAGACCAACTCTGATCTGCTCATGGTGAAGGTGAACTTTAAAAATGGATCTTGTTGGTTTAGCCAGAGAAAAAAGCATTCAAAATCCGTCTCGTTACCCTCCCAGATGAGGAGCACATCGTCGATGTATCTCTTCCATAACTTGATATTGTTGATGTGTGGGTTGTTGTTATGGAGGATCTTGTGTCGTTCCAAATGGTGTACGTAGAGCCCCGCCAGGCTCGGCGCAAAGGTGCTTCCCATGCTCGTACCGTGGGTCTGTTTGAACAAAGAATCATTAAATTGAAAGAAATTTTCTGTTAGAGCTAGTCGACAGCACTCCAACACCACATGTCTGGGTGTGTGGTAAGCCCAATCATTTTCGAAGAGTACTTCCTCAAGGATATCCAGTGTATCCTTGTGTGGTAAACTGGTGTACAAGCTTTCCACATCAAGGCTGATTAAGATGCTGGTTGTAGGATTGAAATCTAGATTTTGAATCAGACACAGAACAGCTTTAGTGTCTTGTAGATACGTGTCGGTCGCTTGGACTAGTGGTCTCAGAAAAGCGTCGGCGAATTTAGACAGGGGTTCCAAAATAGAACCAATCCCTGAAACTATGGGCCTGCCAGGTGGTTTCACCATAGACTTGTGTATCTTAGGGATAGTGTAAAAGTAGGGGATGACTGGTCGCTTGTTTTCAAGAAAATCCGCCTCTTTTCTACTAATCCAGTCATTGATAAGGGATTCTTCGACCAAGTTCGCAATCTCTATCCTCAGCAGTTCAGTTGGGTTGGTTGGTATAGCTAGGTAGTTTCTTCTGTCGTCCAGCAATCTGAGACATTCAGTTTGGTAATCCGATGTATCTTGCAGGACTATGGCTCCTCCCTTGTCGGCTGGTTTGATTGTGATAGTTTCGTCTTTGGAGAGTTGGTGAATCGCCTCTTGTTCAATTCTACTCGTGTTATGGAAAACTCTTATGGATTTAGGGTCCAATTCCCTAATCTCCTTAATTACTGCTTTTTCGAATGCTAGTAATTCAATAGGAAGGGTATTGGGAGGAGGTGTGAAATTTGATTTTTTGTGCAGTCCTGTGTCCGTCTTAGATGTAAGGTCTGGTTCTTTGTCTTTGAAAAATACTTCCAACTTGATTCTGCGTATGAATTCTTTCAATTCGCAGATCAGTTTAAATTTATCCAAGGTTGCTGTGGGTACAAACCCTAAACCTTTCTCCAACACATTTTTTTGAATTGGTGTTAAAGAATGGTTAGATAGGTTGACTATCAGGCTGGGTTGTTGCTCGTTGAGGGCAGATTCGGTGGGCCCATGCTCCGTGTGTGACTCCTCACTGATTCCAGTGGCTGTGCCCATTGCACTTGCTGGCCGCGTCTGTTTCTTCCTCTTGGGGGATTTTTGCCTCTCCCTAAAAAAGACTGATTGGATTCTTGGTTCTGGGGTTCCCAATACGGGTAAGGTTGTGGAGGATATGGTTGTTGAAAAGGTGGCGGCCCATAGAAGAATTGTGGGGGTGGAGGCCCATAGTGTGGGGCGTTCTGGAACGGGGACCAGCCAAACTTTGCTCCACCTCTGTTCCTAGGGCGTCCTCCTCTTGGTCGTCTGTTTCGGTTCGTGGGGATGTAATTACCACCAGGGTCTGAAAAATCAGAGCCAGTATCCGAGCCATCGCTGTCCGTGTTGTAACCGGGGTTGCGATTGGATGGAGTATAGTCGTCCCTGGTATAGGGGTACATTTTCTCTTGAGAGAAATTCTTTTGGTCTTTTTTTAGTTTAATGTACTTGGCATCTTTCAAACCAATTTCAAATTCTGCCATGCTTTTGTTAAGTTCTTCCAATCGTTTTTTTAACTCCGCTGTAGTTTGATAGGTTTTCAGACGAATCTCAAGATCATGGATTCCAATTTTCATTTCCTCAGATAAACGAGTAGCTGTTTTTATAATTAGCACTAACCAATCCCTGGTACAGTGCCATGATATTAGAGACCAGTCTTTCTTGAATAGTTTATCATTTTGAAAAATGAAGGGTTCATTTCTGACTATTAATCCACGTGGCGCGATGTTGGCTCTCACGTACTCTGTCATCATAATACCATGTATTAGTGTTTTTATCTGTTCCCGCTTCAATTCAGTCAATTCGTCCCAGCATTGGCTTGCTTCGGATGTATCTCTGGTGTTAGTTCCTGCTAGAGGTAGCATAGACGCTATGATTCTGTCTACCTCTTCTTGTGAGTAAGTAAGGCCCGTAACTTCAGCCATGGTTGGTAAAAGTGTGAGTATGGTGTGTAATGTTGGATGTCAGACTAAGATTCTGTGATCAAGGTACAGATTCCCTCAGCTGTGTGCTGTAATCAACGTATATCAAAAAGAAGGGGAAAAGAGAGGTTTTTTAACGGTTAGGTTCACCCTCCCATTGTGTATATGATTAAATAAATAATCCGAGTCTTCAGATTATGAGAACCTAACCAAAGGGTGTGAGGAAAGCACTTGTTTCCCGAAAGAACACCCAAGCAAAAGAAAGAAAGGGCAATTCCTTTCTTTAGTCCCCTCACTCACCAGGGTTTCCCCACGGTGACATGCTTCATCATTGGGGTCCTCTCAGTCCTCTACGGGCTGAGGCGTGCTGCGACTTGCGGATTTACGTAGGAGCACTGAACAAGACTATGTGTTGTGCAAGTGTTGTGGTGTGGAGTGGTTTAAAGTGAGTTAAAATAATCAACTAGTGGGCCAATATAAATTTTAATGTTGCTCCTAGCTAATTAATTAAAAAGTGGGTGATATGCTAGAGAAAACTACTATAATGGGTAAGTGTACCTAGCATACGGTCGACTAGTTTCAAGCTTCCCAAGCTCTTCATCAGGACTACACTGGGACCAGCCCAGTGTAAGTACCACTCCTAGAAGACCTAATTTGGTGCAATAATAAGTGAAAAAAACACAAAACGCTGTGCAAAATTTGCATGCGTTAATCAAAATACATACGTAATGTACGTCTAATGAAAATCTGTGGGATGGAAAACAGACGTTAAAGGAGAAAAGGCAGATTATGCATTATTGTCATAGGATAAAAAAGTGATTACACTATGCACCAGTGTCGCAATGCTCAATATTCACATATTCTTATTGTGCCACTGTATAGTTCTCCAGACAGTACATCTTTCATGCTGGCGTCTAGCTATATCGTGAATAAAAGGTGATCGTGAATGCACGAAGTGCACATTTAATAATACACACAAGGTCAAAAAACATGCGTCTGACAACATAAATTACACACAAGACAAACAAAAGTACGAAAATACATACATTTTAAAAGGCAAAACTGTGCCTCATGGTCGACTGAGGGGGGGTTGGACACTCGTACACCTAGGATAGAGGTACAAGCGATAAAGTAAAAAGTTCTTGGAGCGCTGTCCTGTTAGGAGATCCAGCGCAAAATGAAGAGAGTTAAAATGAAGACCCATCTAAATTACGATGGGCCAAGGGCATCCCGCTGCTGCGTGGTTACTCACTTGTACTCGTCAGGCCACCCGCCGGAAACACCTACTAGTAAACTGCCTCGCCGACCGCATACTGAATGGATGCGAGCCGGGTGCCTTGATATCTACCTGGTGGGGGATGTGAAGAGGAAGAAAGGACTCGCCGGTTGCGGTCGCGCTCAATGGCCGCCATCTTGGAACTGGCAAATATCGTAAATAGATTAAGAGTAATTCAAAAAGGAATTAATTGTTAGCAGTAAAAAAAAGGATTAGCCATCCGCTGCGTTTTTCTAAGAAAAACGGATAAGGAAGAGCTCGCTGGTTGTAGTTCCCCTCGATCGCCGCCATCTTGGAGCAGGCACCAGTCGTGAAAGTTAATAAAGACTAAAAATTAAGAGAAATTAATTTTAAGCAATGACGAAAGAGGTTATGCTCATCTGCTCCGTTCAGCGCACTAAAAACGGACAAGGCTGAAGAGCCTTAGGGTGTCATTTCTCGTAATTTGAATTGGTTCGGCCATCTTAGGTAGGGAAAAGAGTGTAATTTCTTAAAAGGTTATCAAGCAGTGCCAAACTGAATATCCCAGTGCCCCAAAACCTAAACGCATCCTGAACCCTAAAATCATCCTCCACACCCCAAAACCCTAACCCACCCTGACACCTAAAATTACCCCAGCACCCCAAAGCCTAAACACACCCTGAACCCCAAAAATACCCCAGCACCCCAAAACCTTAAACGCACCCTGAACCCTCAAAATACCCCATGCACCCCAAAACCCTAACCCACCCTGACACCTAAAATTACCCCAGCACCCCAAAACCTAAATGCACCCTGAACCCCAAACATACCCCAGCACCCCAAAACCTTAAATGCACCCTGAACCCTAAACGCCCCCTATACCCCAAAACCCTAACCCACCCTGACCCCTAAAAATACCCCTGTACCCCAAAACCTAAAGGCACCCTGAACCCCAAAAATACCCCAGTGCTCCAAAACCTTAAACGCACCCTGAACCCTCAAAATACCCCATGTACCCCATAACCCTAACCCACCCTTACCCCTAAAAATACCCCAGTACCCCAAACCTAAATGCACCCTGAACCCTAAAATTATCCCCCACACCTCAAAACCCTAACTAACCCCGACCCCTAAAATTACCCCAGCACACCAAAACCTGAACGCACCCTGAACCCCAAAAATACCCCAGCACCACAAAACCTTAAATGCACCCTGAACCCTAAAAATACCCCCTACACCCCAAAACCCTAACCCACCCTGACCCCTAAAAATACCCCTGTACCCCAAAACTTCAATTTGCACAGTAACTCCACTATGCGTAGTAAGTGCATGCTAAGTAATGGAACATGCATAGTAAATGTATGCTAAGTAAATGCATCTGCGAACTAAAATATGCGTAGTAAAGGTAGAATACCTCGTAACACTGCTGGGACATAAGGTATGTAAGTTTCCAATGTTCAGAGTAGATCACACTATCATCTAGATAAGCAGTGTAGAAAGTATCCAACAGCCCCCAATACCTCATCAATAGAATTTTGCAATGCTGCAAGAGCATTTCAAAATTAAAAGGCATAATCTGGTATTTGATCAATTCAAACTTAGTACGTTTCATAGAGGTTGGGGGGTTATAGTACATTCCAGCAGGGCAGTGGAGACATGTTCTTCATTGCTATAGAGGACTACAGCCTGCCATATTTGGAGATTTCCACCTGCCTAGCGGCTGTAGTAGATCTTTACAAGAAATGTTTTAAGTAACTTCTCATCAGAACACTAAAAGTGACTGAAATTATAAATGGAGATAACGTAACAATATCGCTGTATAACCAGCTCTGATTGCTTTGGGAGGTAACTGGGGTTTCCTGAGAGGTAAACACCAGAAACCAAAACTATCTTGCAAAATATGTCTATACTCACACTTTCACTGTGGTTTAAATGACTACCTTAAGCTAAGTCAGTACATGCCATTTTGTGGAAGATTAATATTGTTTCTACTTTGTGCAGTAGAACTGCATATCAGGATCATTATTTACTTTCTGTGGTTCCCTACACTTGCCAATGAATACATGTTCTGGAAATCTAAAACTTGGTACACAACGTTCATTGTGCAATTAACTCCTATACATCCATCTTGTTCCTTCCCAGGAACCCCTTTGTAGAACATACAAACCCAGTCTTAAGAGTGCAGATAATTGTAACCCTGCCTTTAGAGTGCAAAATAAATGTGCAACGAATAGTTCAAAGTTCAATTTCAATCACACACTCTATATATTGATTGCCTCCCTGTCCTTTGCTGAAAGGCACTGCTTCCCCAGACTTAGTAACAACGTCTCAGCTGGATATCCTTTAAAACATAGCAAGTACCAAGTCAGTGATATAAATAACATAGGGAAGGGGGAAAAAAGGGAAGGGAGACCACAAGGAAATAAGAAAATATATACAAATATCCATTGGGTGCGCAAAAAAAGGGGGGGGAAGAGGGGGAGGGAAGGAAGGAAACAAGAATATGACGGAGTAAGGGCCAGCGGGTGGTCCAAAAGTCGGTGGGAAACCCATTATGAATTATGTCGAGACAATCAAGGGAAGCAGTTGAGGAAATTAGGATGTATTAGTGACTGTGTTCCACTCATCCAAAGTGTTCAATCCATGATTGACTGAGCCACAGCGTGTGATCCATCGGCATTCACACTTATTCAGCAAGAGTTGCAGATTACCCCCTCGCAGTGAGAGTACTGGGCGATCAATTACTTGCCAAATCAAATCGGTTTCCGAGTGGTTTTTGTCTTTGTAGTGCGCGACAAGGGGTGCAGTTTCTACATTGCATCTTATGCGGCTTTGATGTTGAAAAATCCGTTGTTTTACCATCTGTGTTGTCTGGTTGCACGGACATCGGATGGCATAGATAACATTGTTAGTACGACAGTTGGAAAAGGTTTTCAGTTGGTATGTTTGATCTGGTGTGACAAATTCCTTGGTGTTGTGCGTGAGGTTACAGACAGCACACACTTAATTAACATCATCGAGGATACCCCTTTTGACAGCGACCATAAGTAACTATAAGACCTTTACCCTCTCTACTGGCCTCATGATTTATCCTCGTATTTAGCTTAACTAATCGCGTTCCCTTCTTTCTTTTTTCTTCCCCCCCCTTCCTTCCCTCATATTTACAGGACCCAGATTGCGCGCTGATTTATGCCCGCGTTTTTTCCACTTCAATTAGATTCCTTGTACTTACCTGTACTATGCCCAGGTATTCCTTTCTCTAACCCCTTGTGTCACTCTTTACTCCGGGCTTTTTCTCTTAGACATTTCTAAACCCTACCTTTCTCCTTCCCCCTTACAGCACACACTTAAATTATGACCATTATCCTGATGATGGCCTGGAATCAATCAGGCTGAAACGCCGTTGACTACTCCCAACAAAGATTTTTGGCATTTCTGTGGTCATTCTAATTTGCTCATTGAAAAAAAACAGATTGTATATAATTATTTTCCTTGACCACATTGTTATTATATTATTTCTTTTGCCGTTCACGCTGTCTTCACCCATTGTGTCACTGCGCCGTTCACTATCACTAGCACGCTCAGTGCTCACTTGAGTGTTTTGGTCATTTGTACCTTTATTGTACTGTAGTGCTGTAATAACTACCTACAATATATATCGTTTTCTTATCTCCTTGTGGTCTCCCTTCCCTTTTTTCCCCCTTCCCTATGTGATTTATATCACTGACTTGGTACTTGCTATGTTTTAAATGATATCCAGCTGAGACGTTGTTGTTTTGTTGTAATCTATTGCCCAGTCTCTGCTGGGAAAACGGGCTTACTCCTGTTCATTGTTTCTTTCCCCAGACTTAGTCGCACACAGCACCTCCACCCCCGCTTCTTCACAATTCCTAAACATAAATTAATTTTTACATCAATTACTGCCCAGGCTATCACGCAGAGGAAAGCACCTTTTTATAAAACCATATATTTGTAGCATATAAGTAATATGTATGTTTAGCACTGAATTAAATTTATGATAAATGTTGCAGGAGAGTGCAGATAGTTTCTTAACTAAAGTATGACTTTTATCCACAAGGGGGTTTTTACGTTACATGTACTTCAATGAGATACCCATGATAATCAATATTAGACATCGCTCTCTTTTTCCCATTACACCCAGATCTTGCTGGCTAAAAATGCAATTTTTAAAAATGACAAAGCAAATATTAAAACTAGGTGTTTATACATGTCAAAGCCTGACGCAATCTGTAGATGCAATACCTTTAAAGTCACTGATGCCAATCTTATAGCATACAAAGAGGTCAGAGCAATTGAACGGGAAACTGTTTTGCAGTTTTCCAGTGCTGTGTTCAGTACCACAATATGCCAGTATATCCAGTTCCAGAAAAGTAAACAATTTGTGGTGTCAACACAAAAACATGCTCTTTCTAATAATGGGGTCCCACCAGTTGAAGATCAAATGGTAGTCGTTCCATCCCCAAGGGAGTTTGCTAAGGTGAACAAATCTGGAATGATCATCTACTGAGATCCTTTGAATCAGGACGAGGTTTTACCATAAAGATCATCCAATGTAGGAATATGTACCACCTCTGCAGCTTCAGACCCTCCCCTGGCATCTGCATTAGATACCTGAACAGTATGTGGTCAGTTTGAACCCAGTAATGAGTCACACACAGATATGGTCTCAGGGTCTTTAAAGCACACACAACAAAAAAGATGTCTCTTTCAATGACCCTCCACTGCAGTTCCTTGGATAAAAGCTGTCTGCACATGAATACTTCCCCTTCTCGTGTTCTGAAGGGTTTGAAAAACTCTGTGGGCGATTGTCCTGAGCACTCGTGCAATGCGAAATGCCCCCTTCAGGACATTAGAAACCTTCTGATTCTTCTCTACCCAGTGCTTCAGTTTAGTTAAGGAGCAACTATGTTTCCATGCACTTTAACAAACCTGTTCTTATACTAAGTTAGGACTAGGAAGACCTTCACAAAGGTATGTGTCTTGGAGGCTATGAGGCCAAATGATTGCCTGAACCATTGGCTAAAGAGGCTGCATGTGATCTCTGCCAACCTGGTGACCGATGTTATGTTATGTTATGTTATGTTAGGTGCCATTTGTAAAGTGCACTAACGCCGAAGCTTCCTGGCGCTGCTAGACAGGGAAGGAGAAAACGGAATACAGAGCAACCTAACATAGGGTTGGGAAGAGATGGGTCTTTAAGAGTTTTCTGAATGAAAGAAGAGAGAGGGAAGATTTGATAGACAGAGGGAGGGAGTTCCAAAAAGTGGGGGCCAAATGAGAGAAGCGGCGACCACCAAATTTCTTGGTTTTGTTTTTAGGGATAATTAGTAAGTCATTGCGGGCAGAACGAAGATTGCGTGTGGGGCGGTAGGGTCGGATGAGGGAGTTGAGAAACCCTGGACTGGGGCAGTGAAGACATTTAAAGGTGAGACATGCCACCTTAAAGGCGACCCTTTGATTCATTGGGAGCCAATGGAGGCTGTGAAGCAGGGGTTTAGCGGATTGCCATCTAGGTAATCCGTGGATCAAGCGGGCTGCCTGATTTTGTACGACCTGGAGGCGGTTAAGCAGATAGAGTGGGAGACCGTGGTAAATAGAGTTGGAAAAATCAAGACGAGAGAGTACAAGTGAGGTGACAGATTGAGTGAGTGCCGCAGAGGGGAGAAGTTGACGGACTTTACGAATCCTCCGAAGTTGCATGATGAAATTACCGCTCCAACTTGGGCTTTGAGGGAAAGTTCAACGTCGATAATTACACCCAGACTTTTTATTGTTTTAGCTGGGGTAGGAGGGGAACCAAGCTCCGGCGGCCAGAACTGAGGGCCCCAATGGGTGTGGCTTAGGCCGGGGAGAAGGAGCTCAGTTTTTCCTGGGTTCAATTTTAATTGATTCTGGTCCATCCAGAGTTGTATGTGGATCATTACTGCGTGGAACGTGTTGATAGCTAGTGGGGAATTAAGTGAGAAACGAGCTGCAAATCATCAGCATAATTGAAGATTGTGATGTCCCATTTGAGGAGGGATTGAATCAGTGGCCGGAGATACAAATTAAATAGAAGCGGAGAGAGGGAGGAGCCCTGGGGGACTCCACAGGGCGTAGAAGATTTTTTAGCCGTATAAGGGCCCAGGCGAACTGCCTGTGTTCTTCCAGTAAGGAAGGATCTGACCCATTCGAGAGCAGGGCCTCGGATGCCAGCCTGCCCGACACGGTGGAGAAGGATGTTATGGTCCACCGTGTCAAACGCGGCGGACAGATCCAGAAGGACGAGGGCTTGGGGATTCCCGACGTCAGCGTTGCTCCTGAGAGTATCAAGAACTGCCAGAATGACCGCCTCGGTCGAGTGGGCAGGTCGGAAGCCCGCCTGGTTAGGCTCGAGGTACTGGGAAGATTCAACAAAGTTTGATAGGCAGCGGGTGACATGGGCCTCCAAGATTTTAGAGAAATAGGGAAGGAGGGAGATGGGACGATAGTTCGATGGCTCAGCAGGGTCAGCACCCGGCTTCTTAAGAAGGGGCACTAAGATGGCCTCCTTAAAAGAGGTGGGGACACTGCCACTGGTGAGTGATCTATTGAGTAAGTGTAAGATGCTATCTGGCAGATTAAGGCAGATGCTACGCAGAACATAGGGAGGGCAGCAATCATTAGGGGAGCCCGATTTCACACGGGTGGCAAGTTCCGCTAAGGAGGTCGTGTCTAAGACAGGAAAGGAAGTGAAGGTCAAGGTGTTATTGAGGGAAGGGTCCCGAGGAGGAAGCTGGGCGGGGGGAGGGATAGATTTTTTAATTTTGATGACTTTTTCCAAAAAAAAGGAGTTCAAAGTATCACAGGTGGCCTGAGTAGGGGTCTGAGCTGGAAGAGATCTTTCATCAGTGGTTAGCTCGTTTAGAACTCTGAACACTTCCTTGGATTTATTTGTGGCTGAAGCAATCCTATTGGAGAAGTGTTCCATTTTTGCTGACCTAATAGCAGATTTATAGTTATTACTAAGGGTGGGCGTAGTGGGCGTAGTGGGGCTACGTGAAGCAGCACGTAGTGTGCCCAAATCTACGCACACTACGCGCTTCGCGTAGCCCCACTACGTGCCACCCACCTCCCGCCCGCCCTTCTTTTAAATAATATAAGCAATGAAAAATAAATTAAAGTAAGTCGACCTACCCGTAAGCGCGGCGTCTCCGGGGCTCCCTCTTTCTGTTTCTAATTTCTTCTGGCAAATGCGCATGCGCGGACGCCCGCGCATGCGCATTTCTCGCGAGAAATGCGCATGCGCGGGTGTCCGCGCATGCGCATTTGCCAGAAGAAATTAGAAACAGAAAGAGGGAGCCCCGGAGACGCCGCGCTTACGGGTAAGTCGACTTACTTTAATTTATTTTTCATTGCTTATATTATTAAAAGGAGGGCAGGCGGGAGGTGGGTGGCGGGTGGCAAGCAGCTACGCTTCGCCCTCGGCGTGTGCGTAGCGCTGCCCTGCTTCGCCTACTTCGGAAAGTGCGAAGCAGGCAGCGCTACGTACACTACGTGGGCGAAGCGTAGTGCTACGCCCGGGGTTAGTTATTACGTGTGGCCAGGTAGGCCTGTCTGGCTGAGTCAGAATAGTCGCGCTTCCAAGTGCATTCTGACTGGCGAGTTTTTAATTTCAGAGTCTTAAGGTCGTCGGAGAACCACCTGTGAGAGTACCGATGCCTGGTACAAGGGAAAGTGACCAGGGGAGCGAACTGGTCGCTGGCGGACTCCAGCCAGCAACCTATTTCCTGTTCCAGATGATCGATGTCGCTGGAAGGGTGAGGATCGGGACAAGTTTCGATAAGGGCGGAAAGAAAGCCCTGGGCATCATAGGTGTTCCATTTTCGTGACTGTCCCCCGGCCATTAGGGGAGTGAAAGTCTGGCCCGTGACTGTGATGGTAGTATCCACCAAGTGGTGGTCAGACCAGGTACAGGGGAGAATAGCTGGTGAAGACAGGGCCAGATTACAGGACCAAATCTGGTCTAAAATATGGCCCTTGATATGGGTAGGATGAGAGACATGCTGAGTGAGGTTCAGGTTCGCAAGAGTCTCAAAGAGCTCAGTGGCGTGAGGGCCAGCATTGGGGTTGTTGAACCAATAATTTAGGTCACCGAAAATGGCGAAGTCAGAGTGCACTGTTAATAACGCGGATAGTTGTTCACTCAGGATGAAGGGGAAGGAGGGCATAGAGTTGGGAGGTCGGTATAATAGGAGAAAGGTGAGGGTGCCAGTGTCGGTTTGTACACTAAAAAGTAAATTCTCAACCCCCGGTAAGACAAGGGAATTAGAGGAGATAGAGGTAAGACGTTTAGATATAATGGCTGCCACCCCTCCCCCTAGCCGGTCGTCAGGGCGGTCGGTATGGAGAATGTAGTAATCAGGGGGGAGGGCTGCCAGGATATCAGGGAGAGCCTCGGAGGTTAGCCAGGTCTCTGTAAGCAAGAGCAGGTCGGGGTTGGAGTTAGACAGGAGAACAAAAATGTCCTCGGAGTGTTTCACTAGCGAGCGGGTGTTTAGGTAGAGTACCCAGATTGACGTGGAGCTCCTGCTAGGCGTACCTGGGGGTAGATGTCCATCTAAGCAGAGTTGGTTATGGCGCGAGATGCCAAGGGCAGTTGTACGTCGGATGGCGGTAGGGGGAGCCGTAAATGCGGGATATTGAAGATCCCTAAGGGATTGGGCTGAATAAGTGATGGGCGGAACAGAGTGCCATGCCCCATGGCTCGGACTGGCGCGGATGGGCGCAGACGGGCTTGCCTTAGGCGCGCCTTCGGCGCGCAGACGGCGCGCCCGCTGCGCTCGTCCACTGCGCGTCCGAGAGATACACATTATTTATTGGGACTGAAAGGATGGCGTGGGGGGCGTGGCCTCGCAAGGGGGCATGGCCTCGGTCCTCGCCGAGCTGGCGGCGGGAAAAGCTTGTGGGGGCTGCGGCAGCGAAACTCGGCTGCGCAGGAAATCAAAGAAGCCAAGAAGCAAGTGCACACAGGTAAAGTGACAATAACATTTTTTTTAAATAAGTTGTAGAACAAGTTAAAAAAGCTCTCGGCTTTCCGCCTCAAGAGCACAGTCTGTCTGGGCTGCGAGCGCTAGCAATCAGCGCTTTTGAAGGGTGGCGTGGGGGGCGTGGCTTCGCAGGGGGGCGTGGCCTCGCAAGGGGGCGTGGCCTCAGTCCTCGCCAAGCTAGCGGCGGGAAAAGCTTGTGGGGGCTGCGGCAGCGAAACTCGGCTGCGCAGGAAATCAAAGAAGCCAAGAAGCAAGTGCACACAGGTAAAGTGACAATAACATTTTTTTTAAATAAGTTGTAGAACAAGTTAAAAAAGCTCTCGGCTTTCCGCCTCAAGAGCACAGTCTGTCTGGGCTGCGAGCGCTAGCAATCAGCGCTTTTGAAGGGTGGCGTGGGGGGCGTGGCTTCGCAGGGGGCATGGCCTCGCAAGGGGGCGTGGCCTCGGTCCTCGTCGAGCTGGCGGCGGGAAAAGCTTGTGGGGGCTGCGGCAGCGAAACTCGGCTGCGCAGGAAATCAAAGAAGCCAAGAAGCAAGTGCACACAGGTAAAGTGACAGTAAAGTTTTTTAAAAATAAGTTGTAGAACAAGTTAAAAAAGCTCTCGGCTTTCCGCCTCAAGAGCACAGTCTGTCTGGATGTACACCATAGTCACATACCCTATCTTGCCATGAAGATCCACCTTTCCTGTTTTAGGGCTTGACACAGATCCTTGAGGGGCCAGCCAGAGCTATAAACTATAAACTGCAAAAACTCTTTTTACCAGCTATCTGTTACATCAAAGAACAAGCTGTCGCAGTGAAGGAAAACCCTTTAAGGCCCAAAGGATGACAAAAAAAATGTGCATATTGATCATTGTGGTTCATGAGAGGGGTAAAATGACCATAAAGTAGTTAGTTAATTCTATAGGGTTGCTAGGAACAGAGGCAGGTCCTACAAGGCCGCCAATTCATTGAGTAAAAACCTTCTCTAAGTCTCCTGGGATAAAGGAATATCAATCCCAATATCAATCCCAAGGAGAAGCAAGTTCAGGTTTTTGGAGTCAGAATGTTTTTGGTGTTTTCAGATGTGGATGGACCTAGGTAACTTGGGTCATTTGATGAAGCCTTTTGTAAAAGGAGTAATGGAGAATTTCAGTGAGTTGTTCATGACTGTGAAATGTTCATTAAGAGTTTAGCAAGGTCATATGTCTCGCTATTAGAGTACATGTTCAAGCATATTGAAAAGTACATTTTCTATTGGTAATTGAGTAGTCAATATGCACTTGACAAAGCAAGTAGGCCTAGCTTTTTATCATTGCATACTTGCATACAGTTATAAATGGAGGTATTGTTATTTTAGGGGTTAGGGTCCACTGGTGCACAAACTGTGAAGCTAGTCTCATATCTTCTGGGTCTAGACTGCTCTTAAGGGGTTTGTTGTCCACTGAAAACATAATTTAGTGTGCACTCCATGTAGTTTGCAAGGTCTTTTTGAGGTGTCTCAAATGCTTTTTTTCCACCTGCTTTTTGTGCAATTTTAGTGTGTAGTATTTAGTAGTGCATGCATTAATACACTTTTCCTTTCTACAGGAAAAGGCAGTGACTGACATCAATTTATTGAGTGTCATTTGTTGTGTTCCTGAGTTCTGAGTTTGCAGCCACAGCATCTCCCTGAATCAGTGCTCTGCCTTGCTGGCCTCAGAGTCAAGTAATTAAAGGAGTATGTGGTGTCTGGCTTGAGGGTCTGGGCAATAGATACAAAAGACCGCAGTTGGCACAATTGAGGTCTAGTAATGTATGATTGGTCTGGGATCTCTTTACTCAGAATAATCACATCTTCTTTGTACCCACATTTATACAGTTAAGATGATGTCACATAGAAAGTACTATGAATTTACATGGCTGTAACCTGTAAATCATCTCATCAGATTAGGGTACTAGGTAAACATCAATATTGGTGACTCTGTTGGGAACCTAATAATGCACACAGGGCCTCCTTTCTGGGATCCACAGATGCAGTGTGATCTTTGGCATCAGATCTACAAGACTGAACTCTTCCTCAGGGACAACCTCTTTGAATCTTCCTCATGGTACTGGCTCTTACCTTATCTAATAGCATTTTGTTTTAACATGCACGTTGTCACTTGTGTCAATGACTTGGATGCATCAGTCAGTGAACCAAGGTGTGAGCAAGAACAGCCAATCAACATGTTACAGATTACCACTTCCTCCATTGAGTCTCCCTTCTTATTGAAGGAAAGGGAGTCAGGAAGGTCTCACTTTCTGTTTCCTGTGCTCCATATGTCACCACCAACCTAGTTGTGTCAGCTGTGTGATGATGGGATTTCAAGCAGCTGACATGCATAACTCGGAGGCCATTTCTTGGTGTGGACAGATTTACAAGTTAAGTCACATAGGGGCGTATTTCCAAGCCCCTATTGCCACCAGATCATCACTTTTTTTATGCTCTGGTGGCTTAGCGCCATTTTCCATATTTACAAGGTGAAGCTAAGCCACTTAACATGTCTTAAAGCCACTTTGTAAATACTCCCCTTCCTGATGCAGTCCTCTGCGGCAAAGGGGCATGAAGTGGGTGGTGCTGTGGGCGTTCCACCGCAAACCCCATTGCTTTTTGACGCTGCCGAAGATTTACAAGGCTGAAAAAGCGCCAAAAAGAGCACCATTCTAATGCCATGGATTACCAGGCATTAGAATGGCGATATGATGATAAATTGTTAATTTCTTCTCTTTTTTACTGTTTCCATGTGTGCTGCATTCTGCAGCACATATAGAAAGAGCAAATTGCAATGAATGATAGTTTATGTGCAGGAAGGTGACCCTTCCTGTACAGAAACAATCGATATTGCAGCGCAGGCACCCTTGCAACATGGCGGAAGGGGGCCTGCACTGGCGCTAAGCAGCTTTTTTTGCACCAGCGGTAAGGGAAACACAGGGGTGCGCCATATTCTGTGAATACAGTGCATTCCTGCATTTTAAAAACGTCAGAGCTCGGTGCTGCTGGATTTAGTGCAGCTCCGCACTTCAAAATTTTTTTTGTAAATATGCCCCCAAGTTTTCATTTCAAGCAAACTACAGGGCTAGTACACTTGTCGTGGAGTGCCTAGGACATAGCAATCTATTATTTTGCAAGTCTCACTTTTTCATAATGTTTACCCAGACCTTGTGGGCATTATGGCAGTACATGGTGACTTCGCTGATGTCAAAATGAGGCTTTGAAAGTTGACAAAATTGTCCTCCTTTGACATGTGCCTGCTCTAGCGTTGCTCCCACGGCCGGACTGGTAACAGAAATCGGCCCTGGCAAACTGCTGAGCCGCCCCCCCCTCTGGGGTGAGGGGGAGTGCAGCCGAGCAGTTTGCGAGGGCCGGTTTCGGCCGATTTTGTTACCGGTGGCCGCGATTGCCGACCCCCGGTAACAAAAAACGGCCCGCCAGGGGCCTAAAACTGGCCCCCAACCTAGCGGCCCACCGGGGAAACGCCCGGTGCCCGCTATGGCCAGTCTGGCCCTGGTTGCTCCCAACCATGCAGGGCTGCAGTGTCAGATATAAAGTAATGCTTTTAAAGCCACTCACGGGGGCCAATTAAAGTCTCCACTGCAGCCCACAAGTGACACTTAACTCTTATGCCACGGATGCACTTCCTGTGCAATATTTCTGTGGCATTACTTAAGATGCAAATATACCAATTGGGGTTTCACTATGTCAAAGCAATCAGAGCAAATACACTGAGGTCTGTTCAGCAGCTTTCCAGTGCTCAGAGGTGAATTAAACCATTATATTTAGTTACATAACACTGAAAAATCTGAAGAAACCACTGAAAAAGATGCCCTCTCACCCATTGTAATCATAACTAACAACTGGCTGCATCAGAGAGTGCTGTGGGGAAAATGTGCAATATGTTGTTTAACTTGTGTATACATTTTTCATTATAACTTCTTTACGCTTGTTATTTAGCAATCCAGATAGAGCTGGGATGTACAGCTTTAACAATCATTGCCAGCAGTCCAATAGCACATCAGTCACATTTGTGGAAAGTGGATCTCAAGGTTGTTCTGGCTTATTCTCATGGTGTAGCATGCACAGCACGGTCTTGCAACCAAGTAATTGTTCATAGCTGCTGAAATGTGTGACTGCGTTGTAGGTAGGTTAGCTGTATAATAGTAAAGATGTGTTAATCCACAGTTTTGTAACCAACATTTTATATGGCATCAATGAACATCCCAAAGGGCATTACCATGAGATAATTGCCCACCATCACAGTTAAGTGTCCCTAGTTAAAGATAAGTTCATGTTGAAATTGACTTGCATTCAGAAGAACTATGGGGCATATTATCAAGCCAGGCGATAAAATTATTGCCGCTTTAGCGGCAGAAAACTGCCGCTAAAACGGCGATAATGTGCTTGATAATATGCCCTATGGAATTCCAATTGAAGCCCATGTTAAATGTGAAGGACATCTAACATGGGCTTCAATTGGAATTCCATAGAGCATATTATCAAGCCCATTATCGCCGTTTTAGCGGCAGTTTTATGCCGCTAAAGCGGCGATAATTTTATCGCCTGGCTTGATAATATGCCCCTATATTTGCACCTAGGATGAGGGCTAACCAGTAACCCTTTCCCATACAAGAGGGTGAGTCATCAGATTCTCCTAAATCAGATGCGTGAATCTACAGTGATATCTGTTGTGGCACTCCACATTATTGAACTCTTCCTCTGTAACAAAATATCCCATGTTAGAATTTGTGCAGCACACTCAAACACAATGGAAGTGCTATATGGGGTCCTGTAAGAATCTGAAATGCCAGTATTTCAGTTCATCTAATACAAATACTACCTTGCCCAGCTTGTCAAACTACACCACTAACAATCCAGAAACCTCAAACGACACTCAGGTCCACGTTGGCTGGGGGTAGGATGTTAGACTTATGACAACATAAAAAAATATCTGGTATATATTCACCACTGTATGATGTTCAGATAGTGGGTGATTAGAACACAATCATTCTTTGATACTTTTGGGCATAGACCTTGGATTATGGCCCTAAACCAGTTTATAGAGCCAGATACCTGGGTATCATATTCAACAACTCATTTTTTCTCTCCCCACAGATCTGTAGTGGGCAAGAGTGTGACTACCAAATTATAATGCCTAGAACATCTTCCTAGCCTAAAAATGACCCCTGTAACTTGGTCTTCAAGCCTAATCAGGGGTACAATATTACTCTAGATTAATAAACTTTTGCAAATGTTCTTTACATGTTTATCACTATTTAGTAAAAATGTCTGGATATACTGGAAGAGACACTGGACTATTATTAAAACCTTACACATTGAATTGAAAATTTGTGAAAAGAGTTCTTATAAATTCTCAATTTGACTAACGCTTTATTTATATAGTATTGTACATCATTTTGATACATGGTTGGCCTATTCATTCCATTTGCTGTGTAAAGTATGTCATTTTATTTAAAACTTGTTAACCCAGAGCGTCTGCCTCCCACTCTTCATCTTGGGCCTAAAGAGCATCATCTAAGGCGTTCTCCAAAGGTCCCCACTGAGCCCAACCCTGTTCGACACATATATGGCTCCTCTGGCCAGCCTGGTCAGATTCCACAATATGAACATCATATCATACGCTGATGACACTCAGCTCATCCTCTCTCTATCCACAGACCCCATGAACACCAAAGCCAACTTAAAGAGGTGCATGACCAGCATCTCCAGATGGATGCAAAACAACTGCCTCAAACTCATCACCGACAAGATAAGATAAGATAATCATCTTTGGGAGCAACACATCCCAGAAGGAGACTCCTGCTGGCCTGCAGAGCTCGACCCCCCTCCCACACCCTCAGAACATGCTAGGAACCTTGGCATCATACTTGACAGCAAGCTCACCATTAAAAAGCAGATAAACACAGTGTCCTCAGCCTGCTTCCTCACTCTGCGCACGCTCTGCAAAATCGTCAGGTGGCTCCCCATCAGCGACAGGTACACAGTCACTCAGGCCCTCTTCACCAGCCGCCTGGACTACGACAACACTCTCTACATTTGTGTCACCTCTCAGCTGCTGAACAGACTTCAGACCATCCAGAACACAGCATCCAGGCTCGTCCTCCACCTTCCAAAGCAAACCCACATTATCCCTCACTTCAGAACACTCCACCATCTCCCAGCTCGCAAGAGGTGGCAATTCAAAATGCTGACCCATGCCTATAAGGCCCTGTACAATGAAGTACCAGCCCACCTTAACCACAGGCTGACCTTCCACCAACCCGTCTGACATCTGCACTCCGCATACCTCTTCCTTGCCCACACTCCTGCGTCAGCCAAAGAAAGAGCAGCCACCGCTACTTCTCCCCCTGGCTGCCAAGACCTCAAACCGTGTCCCGTTCCACCTCTGGGTCTCCAAGCTGGGAAAAAGGTCTCCACCAGCCTGCAAGGCCGCTCCGCCACTCCACCTGTCCACCAGTCCAGACCGGGACTCTGCTGCTCATGCTTATGCTTCTGCCTATGGATCAGGTTCTCCCGATATCGGCATACTGCAGGCCTTTTTCCTGACTTGTTGGGGTTCCAAGTGGATGATTGGTGCGGCTGGTGATTCTGGATGGACAGCAACAACAAAGAGTTTTTTGTTCTATTACCAAGCAGCTGGAAGGTACACGCAGAGCTCAATGCTCAACGCGCCAGGCCAGGTGACTTGTGGTTGGGGGCAGCTGTTGTTGGTCAGCCACCAGGGAGTCCTCTCCCCGCTGCGTCTTATCCCCTCAGGCGTTTGGTGGTGCGATGGGGTGAGAGATGGCTCCCACATTTTAGCTGTCCAGCTGTCAATCTATTAATCAGAGCCCAGGGAGGCTCACGAAGGCCAAGGTTCCCTGGGACCAAAGCTGTAATTTTCTTTCCAGACCCAGTCATTTTCATTTATTGTGGATGAAGATACCTACTACCCCTTTACCCCCATGAATAAGAAGGGGGTCTAAAACGGTCTTCGAGGAGCATAAAGAGACTTTGAAATAAGTGGATGAGGCAGCAG
The DNA here is from genome assembly GCF_964204655.1 of Triturus cristatus. Lineage (NCBI taxonomy): Eukaryota > Metazoa > Chordata > Amphibia > Caudata > Salamandridae > Triturus > Triturus cristatus. Next base: position 911,970,352 of record NC_140588.1, read on the forward strand.
CAGTTTGGGGCGTGTCCAAGTAGGAGGTAAGTGCATATCTTTGTTTTCTCTGACGATAATTTAATTAATTGTCCGTTGGTTCAGCAATGAATACCTCCTCTTGTACATCACCTCTGGTGCTTCACTGTAAGAGAGCCCTCCTCAGCACTCCTGAGGGTAGATCTCAGGGGAGAGTTTGTAAAAGGAGGAATGCAGAAGGGAATAAGGTGTCTGTTAAACCCGATCAAAGTGCTCTATCAAATAACAAAGCTTCATGCTCACCTCTTGTTACCTCAATACAATGTATTGCGCTCAGCAATGGATGAAGTACAAATAGTACGCCTGGGCCAAAATTCCGTTCCGTTCGCGGAAATTGCGATAATTTGACATTATCGCGTTCCGCGGAAAGCGCGAAAATTTCAGAATTTCCACAATCCGCATTTTAGCGGTAATTTGTTTCTTGCTTGCGCTGTAAAAAAATACATTTTCGTGTGCGCACGATCGCCTTACCTGAATCCCCGCGTTCGCCGACAAGTTTTCCCGACCCGGTCGTGGTCTCCACGAGATATTGGATTGTTGGTAGCCATTTTGCGCTGTCTCGCAACAGTTCGCGCCCGCAATAACGTCACTTGTCGCGCGATCACGTCATTTTTCGCGCGATCACGTCATTCTTCTCGCGATCATGCACCGTGCGAGTATAAGAGGATTGAGATCTCGAACACGTCATTCTCCACCGCGAGCGAGAGAGTGAGGACGCAGGCACATCTAATCGAAAGCAAAAAGGAGAACGAGACCCCGAACACGTCATATCCAACGCGACAGGGAGCGAGAGAACGCGATCAAGTCATTTTCGACACGCCATCGACATCCGGCGGAAGTAATGTGAAGCTCGAGAACTCAAACATGTAAAATTTTCAATTTGGAGAAGAATATCAGCTCTAGCAGCATGAAACCTTCTGCAAATGATGATTTTGGAGGAAAACAACTCCTCAAATTGACATTTGGCTGTCCTTTTTTGTGCAAGGAGTCCTTTTTTAAAAAGGTGGGCAGAGGGAGGAAGTGACAGAGAATCTCCAACTTCCTGTTCCTGTCCAGCAGGCTCCTCCCAGTGCTTTGTCCATCTCCTGCTCATTCTGCCTTTGGATTTTGAGCTGGAAAGATCACTCTTTTTGTCTGCTGCATCATTGCAATTGGATTTGAGGATTTTTTGATTTGGATATTTTACAAGTAAGTGGTTGTTGTGTCTGTTTGATTGTGGGCATTGCATTTGTTGTAACTACAATTTATTTATTTATTTTGGTAACTATCATCATTCCTTTTTTTTAAAATGTTGTGGGTAGTAGCAGTCAGTAGTAGGCCTGAGCTAGTCATGGGCATGGCCTCATGGGTGTGTGCATGATGAACCAACTGTTCCTTTGGTGTTTTTTGAATGTATTTCATTTTCAAGCATCATTTAGGGCATGGTTGGCATTAGATTGAGTTGGGGAAGTGTGTTTTTTTGAGGTGGGCTTTCTGATGTTGTTGGGCCTGGCCATGTGGCTTGTGGGCATTTTGAAGCCTAGGCCTGCAAGCTTGACTGGCCTTGTCTGCCAACAGGCCTGCTTTCATCCACTAGGATCAGAGCAGGTAGCCACAGCTTTATTAATCAAGTGTTTTATGTGTGGTCTGTTGAATTTATACATCATTTAGGGCATGGATGGCATTCGATTGAGTTGGGGAAGTGTGTTTTTTTGGGGGTGGGCTTTCTGATGTTGTTGGGCCTGGCCATGTGGCTGGTGGCCATTTTGAAGCCTAGGCCTGCAAGCTTGCCTGGCCTCGTCTGCCAACAGGCCTGCTTTCATCCACTAGGATCAGAGCAGGTAGCCATAGCTTTATTAATCAAGTGTTTTCTGTGTGGTCTGTTGAATATAGACATCATATAGGGCATGGATGGCATTAGATTGAGTTGGGGAAGTGTGTTTTTTTGGGGTGGGCTTTCTGATGTTGTTGGGTCTGGCCATGTGGCTGGTGGCCATTTTGAAGCCTAGACCTGCAAGCTTGCCTTGCCTTGTCTGCCAACAGGCCTGCTTTCATCCACTAGGATCACAGCAGGTAGCCACAGCTTTATTAATCAAGTGTTTTCTGTGTGGTCTGTTGAATTTAGACATCATTTAGGGCATGGATGGGATTAGATTGAGTTGGGGAAGTGTATTTTTTTGGGGTGGGCTTTCTGATGTTGTTGGGCCTGGCCATGTGGCTGGTGGCCATTTTGAAGCCAAGGCCTGCAAGCTTGCCTGGCCTTGTCTGCCAACAGGCCTGCTTTCATCCACTAGGATCAGAGCAGGTAGCCGCAGCTTTATTAATCAAGTGTTATCGGTGTGGTCTGTTGAATTTAGACATCATTTAGGGCATGGATGGCATTAGATTGAGTTGGGGAAGTGTATTTTTTTGGGGTGGGCTTTCTGATGTTGTTGGGCCTGGCCATGTGGCTGATGGCCATTTTGAAGCCTAGGCCTGCAAGCTTGCCTGGCCTTGTCTGCCAACAGGCCTGCTTTCATCCACTAGGATCAGAGCAGGTAGCCACAGCTTTATTAATCAAGTGTTTTCTGTGTGGTCTGTTGAATTTAGACATCATTTAGGGCATGGATGGCATTAGATTGAGTTGGGGAAGTGTGTTTTTTTGGGGTGGGCTTTCTGATGTTGTTGGGCCTGGCCATGTGGCTTGTGGCCATTTTGAAGCCTAGGCCTGCAAGCTTGCCTGGCCTTGTCTGCCAACAGGCCTGCTTTCATCCACTAGGATCAGAGCAGGTAGCCACAGCTTTAATATTCAAGTGTTTTCTGTGTGGTCTGTTGAATTTAGACATCATTTAGGTCATGGATGGCATTAGATTGAGTTGGGGAAGTGTGTTTTTTTGGGGTGGGCTTTCTGATGTTGTTGGGCCTGGCCATGTGGCTGGTGGCCATTTTGAAGCCTAGGCCTGCAAGCTTGCCTGGCCTTGTCTGACAACAGGCCTGCTTTCATCCACTAGGATCAGAGCAGGTAGCTACAGCGTTATTAATCAAGTGTTTTCTGTGTGGTCTGTTGAATTTAGAAATCATTTAGGGCATGGATGGCATTAGATTGAGTTGGGGAAGTGTGTTTTTTGGGGTGGGCTTTCTGATGTTGTTGGGCCTGGCCATGTGGCTGGTGGCCATTTTGAAGCCTAGGCCTGCAAGCTTGCCTGGCCTTGTCTGCCAACAGGCCTGCTTTCATCCACGAGGATCAGAGCAGGTAGCCACAGCTTTATTAATCAAGTGTTTTCTGTGTGGTCTGTTGAATTTAGACATCATTTAGGGCATGGATGGCATTAGATTGAGTTGGGGAAGTGTGTTTTTTGGGGGTGGGCTTTCTGATGTTGTTGGGCCTGGCCATGTGGCTGGTGGCCATTTTGAAGCCTACGCCTGCAAGCTTGCCTGGCCTTGTCTGCCAACAGGCCTGCTTTCATCCACTAGGATCAGAGCAGGTATCTACAGCATTATTACTCAAGTGTTTTCTGTGTGGTCTGTTGAATTTAGACATCATTTAGGGCATGGATGGCATTAGATTGAGTTGGGTAAGTGTGTTTTTTTTGGGGTGGGCTTTCTGATGTTGTTGGGCCTGGCCATGTGGCTGGTGGCCATTTTGAAGCCTAGGCCTGCAAGCTTGCCTGGCCTTGTTTGCCAACAGGCCTGCTTTCATCCACTAGGATCAGAGCAGGTAGCTACAGCTTTATTAATCAAGTGTTTTCTGTGTGGTCTGTTGAATTTAGAAATCATTTATGGCATGGATGGCATTAGATTGAGTTGGGGAAGTGTGTTTTTTGGGGTGGGCTTTCTGATGTTGTTGGGCCTGGCCATGTGGCTGGTGGCCATTTTGAAGCCTAGGCCTGCAAGCTTGCCTGGCCTTGTCTGCCAACAGGCCTGCTTTCATCCACGAGGATCAGAGCAGGTAGCCACAGCTTTATTAATCAAGTGTTTTCTGTGTGGTCTGTTGAATTTAGACATCATTTAGGGCATGGATGGCATTAGATTGAGTTGGGGAAGTGTGTTTTTTGGGGGTGGGCTTTCTGATGTTGTTGGGCCTGGCCATGTGGCTGGTGGCCATTTTGAAGCCTACGCCTGCAAGCTTGCCTGGCCTTGTCTGCCAACAGGCCTGCTTTCATCCACTAGGATCAGAGCAGGTATCTACAGCATTATTACTCAAGTGTTTTCTGTGTGGTCTGTTGAATTTAGACATCATTTAGGGCATGGATGGCATTAGATTGAGTTGGGTAAGTGTGTTTTTTTTGGGGTGGGCTTTCTGATGTTGTTGGGCCTGGCCATGTGGCTGGTGGCCATTTTGAAGCCTAGGCCTGCAAGCTTGCCTGGCCTTGTTTGCCAACAGGCCTGCTTTCATCCACTAGGATCAGAGCAGGTAGCTACAGCTTTATTAATCAAGTGTTTTCTGTGTGGTCTGTTGAATTTAGACATCATTTAGGGCATGGATGGCATTAGATTGAGTTGGGGAAGTATGTTTTTTTGGGGTGGGCTTTCTGATGTTGTTGGGCCTGGCCATGAGGCTGGTGGCCATTTTGAAGCCAAGGCTTGCACGCTTGCCTGGCCTTGTCTGCCAACAGTTCTGCTTTCATCCACTAGAATCAGAGCAGGTAGCCACAGCTTTATTTTTCAAGTGTTTTCTGTGTGGTCTGTTGAATTTAGACATCATTTAGGGCATGGATGGCATTAGATTGAGTTGGGGAAGTGTGTTTTTCTGGGGTGGGCTTTCTAATGTTGTTGGGTCTGGCCATGTGGCTGGTGGCCAATTTGAAGTCTAGGCCTGCAAGCTTGCCTGGCCTTGTCTGCCAACAGGCCTGCTTTCAGCCACTAGGATCAGAGCAGGTAGCCACAGCTTTATTAATCAAGTGTTTTAAGTGTGGTCTGTTGAATTTAGACATCATTTAGGGCATGGATGGCATTAGATTGAGTTGGGGAAGTGTGTTTCTTTGGGGTGGGCTTTCTGATGTTGTTGGGCCTGGCCATGTGGCTGGTGGCCATTTTGAAGCCTAGGCCTGCAAGCTTGCCTGGCCTTGTCTGCCAACAGGCCTGCTTTCATCCACTAGGATCAGAGCAGGTAGCCACAGCTTTATTAATCAAGTGTTTTCAGTGTGGCATGTTGCATTTAGACATCATTTAGGGCATGGATGGCATTAGATTGAGTTGGGGAAGTGTGTTTTTTTGGGGTGGGCTTTCTGATGTTGTTGGGCCTGGCCATGTGGCTGGTGGCCATTTTGAAGCCTAGGCCTGCAAGCTTGCCTGGCCTTGTCTGCCAACAGGCCTGCTTCATCCACTAGGATCAGAGCAGGTAGCTACAGCGTTATTAATCAAGTGTTTTCTGTGTGGTCTGTTGAATTTAGACATCATTTAGGGCATGGATGGCATTAGATTGAGTTGGGGAAGTGTTTTTTTTGGAGGTGGGCTTTCTGATGTTGTTGGGCCTGGCCATGTGGCTGGTGGCCATTTTGAAGCCTAGGCCTGCAAGCTTGCCTGGCCTTGTCTGCCAACAGGCCTGCTTTCATCCACTAGGTTCAGAGCAGGTAGCTACAGCGTTATTAATCAAGTGTTTTCTGTTTGGTCTGTTGAATTTAGACATCATTTAGGGCATGGATGGCATTAGATTGAGTTGGGTAAGTGTGTTTTTTTGGGGGTGGGCTTTCTGATGTTGTTGGGCCTGGCCATGTGGCTGGTGGCCATTTTGAAGCCTAGGCCTGCAAGCTTGCCTGGCCTTGTCTGCCAACAGGCCTGCTTTCATCCACTAGGATCAGAGCAGGTAGCCACAGCTTTATTAATCAAGTGTTTTCTGTGTGGTCTGTTGAATTTAGACATCATTTAGGGCATGGATGGCATTAGATTGAGTTGGGGAAGTGTGTTTTTTTGGGGTGGGCTTTCTGATGTTGGGCCTGGCCATGGGGCTGGTGGCCATTTTGATGCCTAGGCCTGCAAGCTTGCCTGGCCTTGTCTGCCAACAGGCCTGCTTTCATCCACTAGGATCAGAGCAGGTAGCCACAGCTTTATTAATCAAGTGTTTTCTGTGTGGTCTGTTGAATTTAGACATCATTTAGGGCATGGATGGCATTAGATTGAGTTGGGGAAGTGTGTTTTTCTGGGGTGAGCTTTCTGATGTTGTTGGGTCTGGCCATGTGGCTGGTGGCCAATTTGAAGCCTAGGCCTGCAAGCTTGCCTGGCCTTGTCTGCCAACAGGCCTGCTTTCATCCACTAGGATCAGAGCAGGTAGCCACAGCTTTATTAATCAAGTGTTTTATGTGTGGTCTTTTGCATTTAGACATCATTTAGGGCACGGATGGCATTAGATTGAGTTGGGGAAGTGTGTTTCTTTGGGGTGGGCTTTCTGATGTTGTTGGGCATTGGCCATGTGGCTGGTGGCCATTTTGAAGCGTAGGCCTGCAAGCTTCCCTGGCCTTGTCTGCCAACAGGCCTGCTTTCATCCACTAGGATCAGAGCAGGTAGCCACAGCTTTATTAATCAAGTGTTTTCTGTGTGGTCTGTTGAATTTAGACATCATTTAGGGCATGGATGGCATTAGATTGAGTTGGGGAAGTGTGTTTTTTTGGGGTTGTCTTTCTGATGTTGTTGGGCCTGGCCATGTGGCTGGTGGCCATTTTGAAGCCTAGGCCTGCAAGCTTGCCTGGCCTTGTCTGCCAACAGGCCTGCTTCATCCACTAGGATCAGAGCAGGTAGCTACAGCGTTATTAATCAAGTGTTTTCTGTGTGGTTTGTTGAATTTAGACATCATTTAGGGCATGGATGGCATTAGAATGAGTTGGGGAAGTGTGTTTTTTTGGGGTGGGCTTTCTGATGTTGTTGGGCCTGGCCATGTGGCTGGTGGCCATTTTGAAGCCTAGGCCTGCAAGCTTGCCTGGCCTTGTCTGCGAACAGGCCTGCTTTCATCCACTAGGATCAGAGAATGTAGCCATAGCTTTATTAATCAATTGTTTTCTGTGTGGTCTGTTGAATATAGACATCATTTAGGGCATATATGGCATTAGATTGAGTTGGGGAAGAGTGTTTGTTTGGGGTGGGCTTTCTGATGTTGTTGGGCATGGCCATGTGGCTGGTGGCCATTTTGAAGCCTAGGCCTGCAAGGTAGCCTGTCCATGTCTGCCAACAGGCCTGCTTTCATCCACTAGGATCAGAGCAGGTAGCCACAGCTTTATTAATCAAGTGTTTTCTGTGTGGTCTGTTGAATTTAGACATCATTTAGGGCATGGATGGCATTAGATTGAGTTGGGGAAGTATGTTTTTTTGGGGTGGGCTTTCTGATGTTGTTGGGCCTGGCCATGTGGCTGGTGGACATTTTGAAGCCTAGACCTGCAAGCTTGCCTGGCCTTGTCTGCCAACAGGCCTGCATTCATCCACTAGGATCAGAGCAGGTAACCACAGCTTTATTAATCAAGTGTTTTCTGTGTGGTCTGTTGAATTTAGACATCATTTAGGGCATGGATTGCATTAGATTGAGTTGGGGAAGTGTGTTTTTTGGGGTGGGCTTTCTGATGTTGTTGGGTCTGGCCATCTGGCTGGTGGCCATTTTGAAGCCTAGGCCTGTAAGCTTGCCTGGCCTTGTCTGACAACAGGCCTGCTTTCATCCACTAGGATCAGAGCAGGTAGCTACAGCGTTATTAATCAAGTGTTTTCTGTGTTGTCTGTTGAATTTAGAAATCATTTAGGGCATGGATGGCATTAGATTGAGTTGGGGAAGTGTGTTTTTTTGGGGTGGGCTTTCTGATGTTGTTGGGCCTGGCCATGTGGCTGGTGGCCATTTTGAAGCCTAGGCCTGCAATCTTGCCTGGCCTTGTCTGCCAACAGGCCTGCTTTCATCCACGAGGATCAGAGCAGGTAGCCACAGCTTTATTAATCAAGTGTTTTCTGTGTGGTCTGTTGAATTTAGACATCATATAGGGCATGGGTGGCATTAGATTGAGTTGGGGAAGTGTGTTTTTTGGGGGTGGGCTTTCTGATGTTGTTGGGCCTGGCCATGTGGCTGGTGGCCATTTTGAAGCCTACGCCTGCAAGCTTGCCTGGCCTTGTCTGCCAACAGGCCTGCTTTCATCCACTAGGATCAGAGCAGGTATCTACAGCATTATTACTCAAGTGTTTTCTGTTTGGTCTGTTGAATTTAGACATCATTTAGGGCATGGATGGCATTAGATTGAGTTGGGGAAGTGTGTTTTTTTGGGGTGGGCTTTCTGATGTTGTTGGGCCTGGCCATGTGGCTGGTGGCCATTTTGAACCCTAGGCCTGCAAGCTTGCCTGGCCTTGTCTGCCAACAGGCCTGCTTTCATCCACTAGGATCAGAGCAGGTAGCCACAGCTTTAATAATCTAGTGTTTTCTGTGTGGTCTGTTGAATTTAGACATCATTTAGGTCATGGATGGCATTAGATTGAGTTGGGGAAGTGTGTTTTTTTGGGGTGGCTTTCTGATGTTGTTGGGCCTGGCCATGTGGTTGGTGGCCATTTTGAAGCCTAGGCCTGCAAGCTTGCCTGGCCTTGTCTGCCAACAGGCCTGCTTTCATCAACTAGGATCAGAGCAGGTAGCCAGAGCTTTATTAATCAAGTGTTTTCTGTGTGGTCTGTTGAATTTAGACATCATTTAGGGCATGGATGGCATTAGATTGAGTTGGGGAAGTGTGTTTTTTGGGGGTGGGCTTTCTGATGTTGCTGGGCCTGGCCATGTGGCTGGTGGCCATTTTGAAGCCTACGCCTGCAAGCTTGCCTGGCCTTGTCTGCCAACAGGCCTGCTTTCATCCACTAGGATCAGAGCAGGTATCTACAGCATTATTACTCAAGTGTTTTCTGTTTGGTCTGTTGAATTTAGACATCATTTAGGGCATGGATGGCATTAGATTGAGTTGGGGAAGTGTGTTTTTTTGGGGTGGGCTTTCTGATGTTGTTGGGCCTGGCCATGTGGCTGGTGGCCATTTTGAAGCCTAGGCCTGAAAGCTTGCCTGGCCTTGTCTGCCAACAGGCCTGCTTTCATCCACTAGGATCAGAGCAGGTAGCCACAGCTTTAATAATCAAGTGTTTTCTGTGTGGTCTGTTGAATTTAGACATCATTTAGGTCATGGATGGCATTAGATTGAGTTGGGGAAGTGTGTTTTTTTGGGGTGGCTTTCTGATGTTGTTGGGCCTGGCCATGTGGTTGGTGGCCATTTTGAAGCCTAGGCCTGCAAGCTTGCCTGGCCTTGTCTGCCAACAGGCCTGCTTTCATCAACTAGGATCAGAGCAGGTAGCCAGAGCTTTATTAATCAAGTGTTTTCTGTGTGGTCTGTTGAATTTAGACATCATTTAGGGCATGGATGGCATTAGATTGAGTTGGGGAAGTGTGTTTTTTGGGGGTGGGCTTTCTGATGTTGTTGGGCCTGGCCATGTGGCTGGTGGCCATTTTGAAGCCTACGCCTGCAAGCTTGCCTGGCCTTGTCTGCCAACAGGCCTGCTTTCATCCACTAGGATCAGAGCAGGTATCTACAGCATTATTACTCAAGTGTTTTCTGTTTGGTCTGTTGAATTTAGACATCATTTAGGGCATGGATGGCATTAGATTGAGTTGGGGAAGTGTGTTTTTTTGGGGTGGGCTTTCTGATGTTGTTGGGCCTGGCCATGTGGCTGGTGGCCATTTTGAAGCCTAGGCCTGAAAGCTTGCCTGGCCTTGTCTGCCAACAGGCCTGCTTTCATCCACTAGGATCAGAGCAGGTAGCCACAGCTTTAATAATCAAGTGTTTTCTGTGTGGTCTGTTGAATTTAGACATCATTTAGGTCATGGATGGCATTAGATTGAGTTGGGGAAGTGTGTTTTTCTGGGGTGAGCTTTCTGATGTTGTTGGGTCTGGCCATGTGGCTGGTGGCCAATTTGAAGCCTAGGCCTGCAAGCTTGCCTGGCCTTGTCTGCCAACAGGCCTGCTTTCATCCACTAGGATCAGAGCAGGTAGCCACAGCTTTATTAATCAAGTGTTTTATGTGTGGTCTGTTGAATTTAGACATCATTTAGGGCACGGATGGCATTAGATTGAGTTGGGGAAGTGTGTTTCTTTGGGGTGGGCTTTCTGATGTTGTTGGGCATTGGCCATGTGGCTGGTGGCCATTTTGAAGCGTGGGCCTGCAAGCTTTCCTGGCCTTGTCTGCCAACAGGCCTCCTTTCATCCACTAGGATCAGAGCAGGTAGCCACAGCTTTATTAATCAAGTGTTTTCTGTGTGGTCTGTTGAATTTAGACATCATTTAGGGCATGGATGGCATTAGACTGAGTTGGGGAAGTGTGTTTTTTTGGGGTTGTCTTTCTGATGTTGTTGGGCCTGGCCATGTGGCTGGTGGCCATTTTGAAGCCTAGGCCTGCAAGCTTGCCTGGCCTTGTCTGCCAACAGGCCTGCTTCATCCACTAGGATCAGAGCAGGTAGCTACAGCGTTATTAATCAAGTGTTTTCTGTGTGGTTTGTTGAATTTAGACATCATTTAGGGCATGGATGGCATTAGATTGAGTTGGGGAAGTGTGTTTTTTTGGGGTGGGCTTTCTGATGTTGTTGGGCCTGGCCATGTGGCTGGTGGCCATTTTGAAGCCTAGGCCTGCAAGCTTGCCTGGCCTTGTCTGCGAACAGGCCTGCTTCATCCACTAGGATCAGAGCAGGTAGCTACAGCGTTATTAATCAAGTGTTTTCTGTGTGGTTTGTTGAATTTAGACATCATTTAGGGCATGGATGGCATTAGAATGAGTTGGGGAAGTGTGTTTTTTTGGGGTGGGCTTTCTGATGTTGTTGGGCCTGGCCATGTGGCTGGTGGCCATTTTGAAGCCTAGGCCTGCAAGCTTGCCTGGCCTTGTCTGCGAACAGGCCTGCTTTCATCCACTAGGATCAGAGAAGGTAGCCATAGCTTTATTAATCAATTGTTTTCTGTGTGGTCTGTTGAATATAGACATCATTTAGGGCATGTATGGCATTAGATTGAGTTGGGGAAGAGTGTTTGTTTGGGGTGGGCTTTCTGATGTTGTTGGGCCTGGCCATGTGGCTGGTGGCCATTTTGAAGCCTAGGCCTGCAAGCTTGCCTGGCCTTGTCTGCCAACAGGCTTGCTTTCATCCACTAGGATCAGAGAAGGTAGCCATAGCTTTATTAATCAAGTGTTTTCTGTGTGGTCTGTTGAATATAGACATCATTTAGGGCAAGGATGGCATTAGATTGAGTTGGGGAAGTGTGTTTTTTTGGGGTGGGCTTTCTGATGTTGTTGGGCCTGGCCATGTGGCTGGTGGCCATTTTGAAGCCTAGGCCTGCAAGGTAGCCTGTCCATGTCTGCCAACAGGCCTGCTTTCATCCACTAGGATCAGAGAAGGTAGCCATAGCTTTATTAATCAAGTGTTTTCTGTGTGGTCTGTTGAATATAGACATCATTTAGGGCATGTATGGCATTAGATTGAGTTGGGGAAGTATGTTTTTTTGGGGTGGGCTTTCTGATGTTGTTGGGCATGGCCATGTGGCTGGTGGCCATTTTGAAGCCTAGGCCTGCAAGGTAGCCTGTCCATGTCTGCCAACAGGCCTGCTTTCATCCACTAGGATCAGAGCAGGTAGCCACAGCTTTATTAATCAAGTGTTTTCTGTGTGGTCTGTTGAATTTAGACATCATTTAGGGCATGGATGGCATTAGATTGAGTTGGGGAAGTATGTTTTTTTGGGGTGGGCTTTCTGATGTTGTTGGGCCTGGCCATGTGGCTGGTGGACATTTTGAAGCCTAGACCTGCAAGCTTGCCTGGCCTTGTCTGCCAACAGGCCTGCATTCATCCACTAGGATCAGAGCAGGTAGCCACAGCTTTATTAATCAAGTGTTTTCTGTGTGGTCTGTTGAATTTAGACATCATTTAGGGCATGGATTGCATTAGATTGAGTTGGGGAAGTGTGTTTTTTGGGGTGGGCTTTCTGATGTTGTTGGGTCTGGCCATGTGGCTGGTGGCCATTTTGAAGCCTAGGCCTGTAAGCTTGCCTGGCCTTGTCTGACAACAGGCCTGCTTTCATCCACTAGGATCAGAGCAGGAAGCTACAGCGTTATTAATCAAGTGTTTTCTGTGTTGTCTGTTGAATTTAGAAATCATTTAGGGCATGGATGGCATTAGATTGAGTTGGGGAAGTGTGTTTTTTTGGGGTGGGCTTTCTGATGTTGTTGGGCCTGGCCATGTGGCTGGTGGCCATTTTGAAGCCTAGGCCTGCAAGCTTGCCTGGCCTTGTCTGCCAACAGGCCTGCTTTCATCCACTAGGATCAGAGCAGGTAGCCACAGCTTTAATAATCAAGTGTTTTCTGTGTGGTCTGTTGAATTTAGACATCATTTAGGTCATGGATGGCATTAGATTGAGTTGGGGAAGTGTGTTTTTTGGGGGTGGGCTTTCTGATGTTGTTGGGCCTGGCCATGTGGCTGGTGGCCATTTTGAAGCCTACGCCTGCAAGCTTGCCTGGCCTTGTCTGCCAACAGGCCTGCTTTCATCCACTAGGATCAGAGCAGGTATCTACAGCATTATTACTCAATTGTTTTCTGTGTGGTCTGTTGAATTTAGACATCATTTAGGGCATGGATGGCATTAGATTGAGTTGGGGAAGTGTGTTTTTTTGGGGTGGGCTTTCTGATGTTGTTGGGCCTGGCCATGTGGCTGGTGGCCATTTTGAAGCCTAGGCCTGCAAGCTTGCCTGGCCTTGTCTGCGAACAGGCCTGCTTTCATCCACTAGGATCAGAGAAGGTAGCCATAGCTTTATTAATCAATTGTTTTCTGTGTGGTCTGTTGAATATAGACATCATTTAGGGCATGTATGGCATTAGATTGAGTTGGGGAAGAGTGTTTGTTTGGGGTGGGCTTTCTGATGTTGTTGGGCATGGCCATGTGGCTGGTGGCCATTTTGAAGCCTAGGCCTGCAAGGTAGCCTGTCCATGTCTGCCAACAGGCCTGCTTTCATCCACTAGGATCAGAGCAGGTAGCCACAGCTTTATTAATCAAGTGTTTTCAGTGTGGCATGTTGCATTTAGACATCATTTAGGGCATGGATGGCATTAGATTGAGTTGGGGAAGTGTGTTTTTTTGGGGTGGGCTTTCTGATGTTGTTGGGCCTGGCCATGTGGCTGGTGGCCATTTTGAAGCCTAGGCCTGCAAGCTTGCCTGGCCTTGTCTGCCAACAGGCCTGCTTCATCCACTAGGATCAGAGCAGGTAGCTACAGTGTTATTAATCAAGTGTTTTCTGTGTGGTCTGTTGAATTTAGACACCATTTAGGGCATGGATGGCATTAGATTGAGTTGGGGAAGTGTTTTTTTTGGAGGTGGGCTTTCTGATGTTGTTGGGCCTGGCCATGTGGCTGGTGGCCATTTTGAAGCCTAGGCCTGCAAGCTTGCCTGGCCTTGTCTGCCAACAGGCCTGCTTTCATCCACTAGGTTCAGAGCAGGTAGCTACAGCGTTATTAATCAAGTGTTTTCTGTTTGGTCTGTTGAATTTAGACATCATTTAGGGCATGGATGGCATTAGATTGAGTTGGGTAAGTGTGTTTTTTTGGGGGTGGGCTTTCTGATGTTGTTGGGCCTGGCCATGTGGCTGGTGGCCATTTTGAAGCCTAGGCCTGCAAGCTTGCCTGGCCTTGTCTGCCAACAGGCCTGCTTTCATCCACTAGGATCAGAGCAGGTAGCCTCAGCTTTATTAATCAAGTGTTTTCTGTGTGGTCTGTTGAATTTAGACATCATTTAGGGCATGGATGGCATTAGATTGAGTTGGGGAAGTGTGTTTTTTTGGGGTGGGCTTTCTGATGTTGGGCCTGGCCATGGGGCTGGTGGCCATTTTGATGCCTAGGCCTGCAAGCTTGCCTGGCCTTCTCTGCCAACAGGCCTGCTTTCATCCACTAGGATCAGAGCAGGTAGCCACAGCTTTATTAATCAAGTGTTTTCTGTGTGGTCTGTTGAATTTAGACATCATTTAGGGCATGGATGGCATTAGATTGAGTTGGGGAAGTGTGTTTTTCTGGGGTGAGCTTTCTAATGTTGTTGGGTCTGGCCATGTGGCTGGTGGCCAATTTGAAGCCTAGGCCTGCAAGCTTGCCTGGCCTTGTCTGCCAACAGGCCTGCTTTCATCCACTAGGATCAGAGCAGGTAGCCACAGCTTTATTAATCAAGTGTTTTATGTGTGGTCTTTTGCATTTAGACATCATTTAGGGCACGGATGGCATTAGATTGAGTTGGGGAAGTGTGTTTCTTTGGGGTGGGCTTTCTGATGTTGTTGGGCATTGGCCATGTGGCTGGTGGCCATTTTGAAGCGTAGGCCTGCAAGCTTCCCTGGCCTTGTCTGCCAACAGGCCTGCTTTCATCCACTAGGATCAGAGCAGGTAGCCACAGCTTTATTAATCAAGTGTTTTCTGTGTGGTCTGTTGAATTTAGACATCCTTTAGGGCATGGATGGCATTAGATTGAGTTGGGGAAGTGTGTTTTTTTGGGGTTGTCTTTCTGATGTTGTTGGGCCTGGCCATGTGGCTGGTGGCCATTTTGAAGCCTAGGCCTGCAAGCTTGCCTGGCCTTGTCTGCCAACAGGCCTGCTTCATCCACTAGGATCAGAGCAGGTAGCTACAGAGTTATTAATCAAGTGTTTTCTGTGTGGTTTGTTGAATTTAGACATCATTTAGGGCATGGATGGCATTAGAATGAGTTGGGGAAGTGTGTTTTTTTGGGGTGGGCTTTCTGATGTTGTTGGGCCTGGCCATGTGGCTGGTGGCCATTTTGAAGCCTAGGCCTGCAAGCTTGCCTGGCCTTGTCTGCGAACAGGCCTGCTTTCATCCACTAGGATCAGAGAAGGTAGCCATAGCTTTATTAATCAATTGTTTTCTGTGTGGTCTGTTGAATATAGACATCATTTAGGGCATGTATGGCATTAGATTGAGTTGGGGAAGAGTGTTTGTTTGGGGTGGGCTTTCTGATGTTGTTGGGCATGGCCATGTGGCTGGTGGCCATTTTGAAGCCTAGGCCTGCAAGGTAGCCTGTCCATGTCTGCCAACAGGCCTGCTTTCATCCACTAGGATCAGAGCAGGTAGCCACAGCTTTATTAATCAAGTGTTTTCTGTGTGGTCTGTTGAATTTAGACATCATTTAGGGCATGGATGGCATTAGATTGAGTTGGGGAAGTATGTTTTTTCGGGGTGGGCTTTCTGATGTTGTTGGGCCTGGCCATGTGGCTGGTGGACATTTTGAAGCCTAGACCTGCAAGCTTGCCTGGCCTTGTCTGCCAACAGGCCTGCATTCATCCACTAGGATCAGAGCAGGTAACCACAGCTTTATTAATCAAGTGTTTTCTGTGTTGTCTGTTGAATTTAGAAATCATTTAGGGCATGGATGGCATTAGATTGAGTTGGGGAAGTGTGTTTTTTTGGGGTGGGCTTTCTGATGTTGTTGGGCCTGGCCATGTGGCTGGTGGCCATTTTGAAGCCTAGGCCTGCAATCTTGCCTGGCCTTGTCTGCCAACAGGCCTGCTTTCATCCACGAGGATCAGAGCAGGTAGCCACAGCTTTATTAATCAAGTGTTTTCTGTGTGGTCTGTTGAATTTAGACATCATATAGGGCATGGGTGGCATTAGATTGAGTTGGGGAAGTGTGTTTTTTGGGGGTGGGCTTTCTGATTATGTTGGGCCTGGCCATGTGGCTGGTGGCCATTTTGAAGCCTACGCCTGCAAGCTTGCCTGGCCTTGTCTGCCAACAGGCCTGCTTTCATCCACTAGGATCAGAGCAGGTATCTACAGCATTATTACTCAAGTGTTTTCTGTTTGGTCTGTTGAATTTAGACATCATTTAGGTCATGGATGGCATTAGATTGAGTTGGGGAAGTGTGTTTTTTTGGGGTGGCTTTCTGATGTTGTTGGGCCTGGCCATGTGGTTGGTGGCCATTTTGAAGCCTAGGCCTGCAAGCTTGCCTGGCCTTGTCTGCCAACAGGCCTGCTTTCATCAACTAGGATCAGAGCAGGTAGCCAGAGCTTTATTAATCAAGTGTTTTCTGTGTGGTCTGTTGAATTTAGACATCATTTAGGGCATGGATGGCATTAGATTGAGTTGGGGAAGTGTGTTTTTTGGGGGTGGGCTTTCTGATGTTGTTGGGCCTGGCCATGTGGCTGGTGGCCATTTTGAAGCCTACGCCTGCAAGCTTGCCTGGCCTTGTCTGCCAACAGGCCTGCTTTCATCCACTAGGATCAGAGCAGGTATCTACAGCATTATTACTCAAGTGTTTTCTGTTTGGTCTGTTGAATTTAGACATCATTTAGGGCATGGATGGCATTAGATTGAGTTGGGGAAGTGTGTTTTTTTGGGGTGGGCTTTCTGATGTTGTTGGGCCTGGCCATGTGGCTGGTGGCCATTTTGAAGCCTAGGCCTGCAAGCTTGCCTGGCCTTGTCTGCCAACAGGCCTGCTTTCATCCACTAGGATCAGAGCAGGTAGCCAAAGCTTTAATAATCAAGTGTTTTCTGTGTGGTCTGTTGAATTTAGACATCATTTAGGTCATGGATGGCATTAGATTGAGTTGGGGAAGTGTGTTTTTTTGGGGTGGCTTTCTGATGTTGTTGGGCCTGGCCATGTGGTTGGTGGCCATTTTGGAGCCTAGGCCTGCAAGCTTGCCTGGCCTTGTCTGCCAACAGGCCTGCTTTCATCAACTAGGATCAGAGCAGGTAGCCACAGCTTTATTAATCAAGTGTTTTCTGTGTGGTCTGTTGAATTTAGACATCATTTAGGGCATGGATGGCATTAGATTGAGTTGGGGAAGTGTGTTTTTTGGGGGTGGGCTTTCTGATGTTGTTGGGCCTGGCCATGTGGCTGGTGGCCATTTTGAAGCCTACGCCTGCAAGCTTGCCTGGCCTTGTCTGCCAACAGGCCTGCTTTCATCCACTAGGATCAGAGCAGGTATCTACAGCATTATTACTCAAGTGTTTTCTGTGTGGTGTGTTGAATTTAGACATCATTTAGGGCATGGATGGCATTAGATTGAGTTGGGTAAGTGTGTTTTTTTTGGGGTGGGCTTTCTGATGTTGTTGGGCCTGGCCATGTGGCTGGTGGCCATTTTGAAGCCTAGGCCTGCAGGCTTGCCTGGCCTTGTCTGCCAACAGGCCTGCTTTCATCCACTAGGATCAGAGCAGGTAGCCACAGCTTTATTAATCAAGTGTTTTCTGTGTGGTCTGTTGAATTTAGACATCATTTAGGGCATGGATGGCATTAGATTGAGTTGGGGAAGTGTGTTTTTTTGGGGTTGTCTTTCTGATGTTGTTGGGCCTGGCCATGTGGCTGGTGGCCATTTTGAAGCCTAGGCCTGCAAGCTTGCCTGGCCTTGTCTGCCAACAGGCCTGCTTCATCCACTAGGATCAGAGCAGGTAGCTACAGCGTTATTAATCAAGTGTTTTCTGTGTGGTTTGTTGAATTTAGACATCATTTAGGGCATGGATGGCATTAGATTGAGTTGGGGAAGTGTGTTTTTTTGGGGTGGGCTTTCTGATGTTGTTGGGCCTGGCCATGTGGCTGGTGGCCATTTTGAAGCCTAGGCCTGCAAGCTTGCCTGGCCTTGTCTGCGAACAGGCCTGCTTTCATCCACTAGGATCAGAGAAGGTAGCCATAGCTTTATTAATCAATTGTTTTCTGTGTGGTCTGTTGAATTTAGACATCATTTAGGGCATGGATGGCATTAGATTGAGTTGGGGAAGTGTGTTTTTCTGGGGTGAGCTTTCTAATGTTGTTGGGTCTGGCCATGTGGCTGGTGGCCAATTTGAAGCCTAGGCCTGCAAGCTTGCCTGGCCTTGTCTGCCAACAGGCCTGCTTTCATCCACTAGGATCAGAGCAGGTAGCCACAGCTTTATTAATCAAGTGTTTTATGTGTGGTCTTTTGCATTTAGACATCATTTAGGGCACGGATGGCATTAGATTGAGTTGGGGAAGTGTGTTTCTTTGGGGTGGGCTTTCTGATGTTGTTGGGCATTGGCCATGTGGCTGGTGGCCATTTTGAAGCGTAGGCCTGCAAGCTTCCCTGGCCTTGTCTGCCAACAGGCCTGCTTTCATCCACTAGGATCAGAGCAGGTAGCCACAGCTTTATTAATCAAGTGTTTTCTGTGTGGTCTGTTGAATTTAGACATCCTTTAGGGCATGGATGGCATTAGATTGAGTTGGGGAAGTGTGTTTTTTTGGGGTTGTCTTTCTGATGTTGTTGGGCCTGGCCATGTGGCTGGTGGCCATTTTGAAGCCTAGGCCTGCAAGCTTGCCTGGCCTTGTCTGCCAACAGGCCTGCTTCATCCACTAGGATCAGAGCAGGTAGCTACAGAGTTATTAATCAAGTGTTTTCTGTGTGGTTTGTTGAATTTAGACATCATTTAGGGCATGGATGGCATTAGAATGAGTTGGGGAAGTGTGTTTTTTTGGGGTGGGCTTTCTGATGTTGTTGGGCCTGGCCATGTGGCTGGTGGCCATTTTGAAGCCTAGGCCTGCAAGCTTGCCTGGCCTTGTCTGCGAACAGGCCTGCTTTCATCCACTAGGATCAGAGAAGGTAGCCATAGCTTTATTAATCAATTGTTTTCTGTGTGGTCTGTTGAATATAGACATCATTTAGGGCATGTATGGCATTAGATTGAGTTGGGGAAGAGTGTTTGTTTGGGGTGGGCTTTCTGATGTTGTTGGGCATGGCCATGTGGCTGGTGGCCATTTTGAAGCCTAGGCCTGCAAGGTAGCCTGTCCATGTCTGCCAACAGGCCTGCTTTCATCCACTAGGATCAGAGCAGGTAGCCACAGCTTTATTAATCAAGTGTTTTCTGTGTGGTCTGTTGAATTTAGACATCATTTAGGGCATGGATGGCATTAGATTGAGTTGGGGAAGTATGTTTTTTCGGGGTGGGCTTTCTGATGTTGTTGGGCCTGGCCATGTGGCTGGTGGACATTTTGAAGCCTAGACCTGCAAGCTTGCCTGGCCTTGTCTGCCAACAGGCCTGCATTCATCCACTAGGATCAGAGCAGGTAACCACAGCTTTATTAATCAAGTGTTTTCTGTGTTGTCTGTTGAATTTAGAAATCATTTAGGGCATGGATGGCATTAGATTGAGTTGGGGAAGTGTGTTTTTTTGGGGTGGGCTTTCTGATGTTGTTGGGCCTGGCCATGTGGCTGGTGGCCATTTTGAAGCCTAGGCCTGCAATCTTGCCTGGCCTTGTCTGCCAACAGGCCTGCTTTCATCCACGAGGATCAGAGCAGGTAGCCACAGCTTTATTAATCAAGTGTTTTCTGTGTGGTCTGTTGAATTTAGACATCATATAGGGCATGGGTGGCATTAGATTGAGTTGGGGAAGTGTGTTTTTTGGGGGTGGGCTTTCTGATTATGTTGGGCCTGGCCATGTGGCTGGTGGCCATTTTGAAGCCTACGCCTGCAAGCTTGCCTGGCCTTGTCTGCCAACAGGCCTGCTTTCATCCACTAGGATCAGAGCAGGTATCTACAGCATTATTACTCAAGTGTTTTCTGTTTGGTCTGTTGAATTTAGACATCATTTAGGTCATGGATGGCATTAGATTGAGTTGGGGAAGTGTGTTTTTTTGGGGTGGCTTTCTGATGTTGTTGGGCCTGGCCATGTGGTTGGTGGCCATTTTGAAGCCTAGGCCTGCAAGCTTGCCTGGCCTTGTCTGCCAACAGGCCTGCTTTCATCAACTAGGATCAGAGCAGGTAGCCAGAGCTTTATTAATCAAGTGTTTTCTGTGTGGTCTGTTGAATTTAGACATCATTTAGGGCATGGATGGCATTAGATTGAGTTGGGGAAGTGTGTTTTTTGGGGGTGGGCTTTCTGATGTTGTAGGGCCTGGCCATGTGGCTGGTGGCCATTTTGAAGCCTACGCCTGCAAGCTTGCCTGGCCTTGTCTGCCAACAGGCCTGCTTTCATCCACTAGGATCAGAGCAGGTATCTACAGCATTATTACTCAAGTGTTTTCTGTTTGGTCTGTTGAATTTAGACATCATTTAGGGCATGGATGGCATTAGATTGAGTTGGGGAAGTGTGTTTTTTTGGGGTGGGCTTTCTGATGTTGTTGGGCCTGGCCATGTGGCTGGTGGCCATTTTGAAGCCTAGGCCTGCAAGCTTGCCTGGCCTTGTCTGCCAACAGGCCTGCTTTCATCCACTAGGATCAGAGCAGGTAGCCAAAGCTTTAATAATCAAGTGTTTTCTGTGTGGTCTGTTGAATTTAGACATCATTTAGGTCATGGATGGCATTAGATTGAGTTGGGGAAGTGTGTTTTTTTGGGGTGGCTTTCTGATGTTGTTGGGCCTGGCCATGTGGTTGGTGGCCATTTTGGAGCCTAGGCCTGCAAGCTTGCCTGGCCTTGTCTGCCAACAGGCCTGCTTTCATCAACTAGGATCAGAGCAGGTAGCCACAGCTTTATTAATCAAGTGTTTTCTGTGTGGTCTGTTGAATTTAGACATCATTTAGGGCATGGATGGCATTAGATTGAGTTGGGGAAGTGTGTTTTTTGGGGGTGGGCTTTCTGATGTTGTTGGGCCTGGCCATGTGGCTGGTGGCCATTTTGAAGCCTACGCCTGCAAGCTTGCCTGGCCTTGTCTGCCAACAGGCCTGCTTTCATCCACTAGGATCAGAGCAGGTATCTACAGCATTATTACTCAAGTGTTTTCTGTGTGGTGTGTTGAATTTAGACATCATTTAGGGCATGGATGGCATTAGATTGAGTTGGGTAAGTGTGTTTTTTTTGGGGTGGGCTTTCTGATGTTGTTGGGCCTGGCCATGTGGCTGGTGGCCATTTTGAAGCCTAGGCCTGCAGGCTTGCCTGGCCTTGTCTGCCAACAGGCCTGCTTTCATCCACTAGGATCAGAGCAGGTAGCCACAGCTTTATTAATCAAGTGTTTTCTGTGTGGTCTGTTGAATTTAGACATCATTTAGGGCATGGATGGCATTAGATTGAGTTGGGGAAGTGTGTTTTTTTGGGGTTGTCTTTCTGATGTTGTTGGGCCTGGCCATGTGGCTGGTGGCCATTTTGAAGCCTAGGCCTGCAAGCTTGCCTGGCCTTGTCTGCCAACAGGCCTGCTTCATCCACTAGGATCAGAGCAGGTAGCTACAGCGTTATTAATCAAGTGTTTTCTGTGTGGTTTGTTGAATTTAGACATCATTTAGGGCATGGATGGCATTAGATTGAGTTGGGGAAGTGTGTTTTTTTGGGGTGGGCTTTCTGATGTTGTTGGGCCTGGCCATGTGGCTGGTGGCCATTTTGAAGCCTAGGCCTGCAAGCTTGCCTGGCCTTGTCTGCGAACAGGCCTGCTTTCATCCACTAGGATCAGAGAAGGTAGCCATAGCTTTATTAATCAATTGTTTTCTGTGTGGTCTGTTGAATATAGACATCATTTAGGGCATGTATGGCATTAGATTGAGTTGGGGAAGAGTGTTTGTTTGGGGTGGGCTTTCTGATGTTGTTGGGCATGGCCATGTGGCTGGTGGCCATTTTGAAGCCTAGGCCTGCAAGGTAGCCTGTCCATGTCTGCCAACAGGCCTGCTTTCATCCACTAGGATCAGAGCAGGTAGCCACAGCTTTATTAATCAAGTGTTTTCTGTGTTGTCTGTTGAATTTAGAAATCATTTAGGGCATGGATGGCATTAGATTGAGTTGGGGAAGTGTGTTTTTTTGGGGTGGGCTTTCTGATGTTGTTGGGCCTGGCCATGTGGCTGGTGGCCATTTTGAAGCCTAGGCCTGCAATCTTGCCTGGCCTTGTCTGCCAACAGGCCTGCTTTCATCCACGAGGATCAGAGCAGGTAGCCACAGCTTTATTAATCAAGTGTTTTCTGTGTGGTCTGTTGAATTTAGACATCATATAGGGCATGGGTGGCATTAGATTGAGTTGGGGAAGTGTGTTTTTTGGGGGTGGGCTTTCTGATGTTGTTGGGCCTGGCCATGTGGCTGGTGGCCATTTTGAAGCCTACGCCTGCAAGCTTGCCTGGCCTTGTCTGCCAACAGGCCTGCTTTCATCCACTAGGATCAGAGCAGGTATCTACAGCATTATTACTCAAGTGTTTTCTGTTTGGTCTGTTGAATTTAGATATCATTTAGGGCATGGATGGCATTAGATTGAGTTGGGGAAGTGTGTTTTTTTGGGGTGGGCTTTCTGATGTTGTTGGGCCTGGCCATGTGGCTGGTGGCCATTTTGAAGCCTAGGCCTGCAAGCTTGCCTGGCCTTGTCTGCCAACAGGCCTCCTTTCATCCACTAGGATCAGAGCAGGTAGCCACAGCTTTAATAATCAAGTGTTTTCTGTGTGGTCTGTTGAATTTAGACATCATTTAGGTCATGGATGGCATTAAATTGAGTTGGGGAAGTGTGTTTTTTTGGTGTGGCTTTCTGATGTTGTTGGGCCTGGCCATGTGGTTGGTGGCCATTTTGAAGCCTAGGCCTGCAAGCTTGCCTGGCCTTGTCTGCCAACAGGCCTGCTTTCATCAACTAGGATCAGAGCAGGTAGCCACAGATTTATTAATCAAGTGTTTTCTGTGTGGTCTGTTGAATTTAGACATCATTTAGGGCATGGATGGCATTAGATTGAGTTGGGGAAGTGTGTTTTTTGGGGGTGGGCTTTCTGATGTTGTTGGGCCTGGCCATGTGGCTGGTGGCCATTTTGAAGCCTACGCCTGCAAGCTTGCCTGGCCTTGTCTGCCAACAGGCCTGCTTTCATCCACTAGGATCAGAGCAGGTATCTACAGCATTATTACTCAAGTGTTTTCTGTTTGGTCTGTTGAATTTAGACATCATTTAGGGCATGGATGGCATTAGATTGAGTTGGGGAAGTGTGTTTTTTTGGGGTGGGCTTTCTGATGTTGTTGGGCCTGGCCATGTGGCTGGTGCCATTTTGAAGCCTAGGCCTGCAAGCTTGCCTGGCCTTGTCTGCCAACAGGCCTGCTTTCATCCACTAAGATCAGAGCGGGTAGCCACAGCTTTAATAATCAAGTGTTTTCGGTGTGGTCTGTTGAATTTAGACATCATTTAGGTCATGGATGGCATTAGATTGAGTTGGGGAAGTGTGTTTTTTTGGGGTGGCTTTCTGATGTTGTTGGGCCTGGCCATGTGGTTGGTGGCCATTTTGAAGCCTAGGCCTGCAAGCTTGCCTGGCCTTGTCTGCCAACAGGCCTGCTTTCATCAACTAGGATCAGAGCAGGTAGCCACAGCTTTATTAATCAAGTGTTTTCTGTGTGGTCTGTTGAATTTAGACATCATTTAGGGCATGGATGGCATTAGATTGAGTTGGGGAAGTGTGTTTTTTGGGGGTGGGCTTTCTGATGTTGTTGGGCCTGGCCATGTGGCTGGTGGCCATTTTGAAGCCTACGCCTGCAAGCTTGCCTGGCCTTGTCTGCCAACAGGCCTGCTTTCATCCACTAGGATCAGAGCAGGTATCTACAGCATTATTACTCAAGTGTTTTCTGTGTGGTCTGTTGAATTTAGACATCATTTAGGGCATGGATGGCATTAGATTGAGTTGGGGAAGTGTGTTTTTTTGGGGTGGCTTTCTGAGGTTGTTGGGCCTGGCCATGTGGTTGGTGGCCATTTTGAAGCCTAGGCCTGCAAGCTTGCCTGGCCTTGTCTGCCAACAGGCCTGCTTTCATCAACTAGGATCAGAGCAGGTAGCCACAGCTTTATTAATCAAGTGTTTTTTGTGTGGTCTGTTGAATTTAGACATCATTTAGGGCATGGATGGCATTAGATTGAGTTGGGGAAGTGTGTTTTTTGGGGGTGGGCTTTCTGATGTTGTTGGGCCTGGCCATGTGGCTGGTGGCCATTTTGAAGCCTACGCCTGCAAGCTTGCCTGGCCTTGTCTGCCAACAGGCCTGCTTTCATCCACTAGGATCAGAGCAGGTATCTACAGCATTATTACTCAAGTGTTTTCTGTGTGGTGTGTTGAATTTAGACATCATTTAGGGCATGGATGGCATTAGATTGAGTTGGGTAAGTGTGTTTTTTTTGGGGTGGGCTTTCTGATGTTGTTGGGCCTGGCCATGTGGCTGGTGGCCATTTTGAAGCCTAGGCCTGCAGGCTTGCCTGGCCTTGTCTGCCAACAGGCCTGCTTTCATCCACTAGGATCAGAGCAGGTAGCCACAGCTTTATTAATCAAGTGTTTTCTGTGTGGTCTGTTGAATTTAGACATCATTTAGGGCATGGATGGCATTAGATTGAGTTGGGGAAGTATGTTTTTTTGGGGTGGGCTTTCTGATGTTGTTGGGCCTGGCCATGTGGCTGGTGGACATTTTGAAGCCTAGACCTGCAAGCTTGCCTGGCCTTGTCTGCCAACAGGCCTGCATTCATCCACTAGGATCAGAGCAGGTAACCACAGCTTTATTAATCAAGTGTTTTCTGTGTGGTCTGTTGAATTTAGACATCATTTAGGGCATGGATTTCATTAGATTGAGTTGGGGAAGTGTGTTTTTTGGGGTGGGCTTTCTGATGTTGTTGGGTCTGGCCATCTGGCTGGTGGCCATTTTGAAGCCTAGGCCTGTAAGCTTGCCTGGCCTTGTCTGACAACAGGCCTGCTTTCATCCACTAGGATCAGAGCAGGTAGCTACAGCGTTATTAATCAAGTGTTTTCTGTGTTGTCTGTTGAATTTAGAAATCATTTAGGGCATGGATGGCATTAGATTGAGTTGGGGAAGTGTGTTTTTTTGGGGTGGGCTTTCTGATGTTGTTGGGCCTGGCCATGTGGCTGGTGGCCATTTTGAAGCCTAGGCCTGCAATCTTGCCTGGCCTTGTCTGCCAACAGGCCTGCTTTCATCCACGAGGATCAGAGCAGGTAGCCACAGCTTTATTAATCAAGTGTTTTCTGTGTGGTCTGTTGAATTTAGACATCATATAGGGCATGGGTGGCATTAGATTGAGTTGGGGAAGTGTGTTTTTTGGGGGTGGGCTTTCTGATGTTGTTGGGCCTGGCCATGTGGCTGGTGGCCATTTTGAAGCCTACGCCTGCAAGCTTGCCTGGCCTTGTCTGCCAACAGGCCTGCTTTCATCCACTAGGATCAGAGCAGGTATCTACAGCATTATTACTCAAGTGTTTTCTGTTTGGTCTGTTGAATTTAGATATCATTTAGGGCATGGATGGCATTAGATTGAGTTGGGGAAGTGTGTTTTTTTGGGGTGGGCTTTCTGATGTTGTTGGGCCTGGCCATGTGGCTGGTGGCCATTTTGAAGCCTAGGCCTGCAAGCTTGCCTGGCCTTGTCTGCCAACAGGCCTGCTTTCATCCACTAGGATCAGAGCAGGTAGCCACAGCTTTATTAATCAAGTGTTTTCTGTGTGGTCTGTTGAATTTAGACATCATTTAGGGCATGGATGGCATTAGATTGAGTTGGGGAAGTATGTTTTTTTGGGGTGGGCTTTCTGATGTTGTTGGGCCTGGCCATGTGGCTGGTGGACATTTTGAAGCCTAGACCTGCAAGCTTGCCTGGCCTTGTCTGCCAACAGGCCTGCATTCATCCACTAGGATCAGAGCAGGTAACCACAGCTTTATTAATCAAGTGTTTTCTGTGTGGTCTGTTGAATTTAGACATCATTTAGGGCATGGATTTCATTAGATTGAGTTGGGGAAGTGTGTTTTTTGGGGTGGGCTTTCTGATGTTGTTGGGTCTGGCCATCTGGCTGGTGGCCATTTTGAAGCCTAGGCCTGTAAGCTTGCCTGGCCTTGTCTGACAACAGGCCTGCTTTCATCCACTAGGATCAGAGCAGGTAGCTACAGCGTTATTAATCAAGTGTTTTCTGTGTTGTCTGTTGAATTTAGAAATCATTTAGGGCATGGATGGCATTAGATTGAGTTGGGGAAGTGTGTTTTTTTGGGGTGGGCTTTCTGATGTTGTTGGGCCTGGCCATGTGGCTGGTGGCCATTTTGAAGCCTAGGCCTGCAATCTTGCCTGGCCTTGTCTGCCAACAGGCCTGCTTTCATCCACGAGGATCAGAGCAGGTAGCCACAGCTTTATTAATCAAGTGTTTTCTGTGTGGTCTGTTGAATTTAGACATCATATAGGGCATGGGTGGCATTAGATTGAGTTGGGGAAGTGTGTTTTTTGGGGGTGGGCTTTCTGATGTTGTTGGGCCTGGCCATGTGGCTGGTGGCCATTTTGAAGCCTACGCCTGCAAGCTTGCCTGGCCTTGTCTGCCAACAGGCCTGCTTTCATCCACTAGGATCAGAGCAGGTATCTACAGCATTATTACTCAAGTGTTTTCTGTTTGGTCTGTTGAATTTAGATATCATTTAGGGCATGGATGGCATTAGATTGAGTTGGGGAAGTGTGTTTTTTTGGGGTGGGCTTTCTGATGTTGTTGGGCCTGGCCATGTGGCTGGTGGCCATTTTGAAGCCTAGGCCTGCAAGCTTGCCTGGCCTTGTCTGCCAACAGGCCTGCTTTCATCCACAAGGATCAGAGCAGGTAGCCACAGCTTTAATAATCAAGTGTTTTCTGTGTGGTCTGTTGAATTTAGACATCATTTAGGTCATGGATGGCATTAAATTGAGTTGGGGAAGTGTGTTTTTTTGGGGTGGCTTTCTGATGTTGTTGGGCCTGGCCATGTGGTTGGTGGCCATTTTGAAGCCTAGGCCTGCAAGCTTGCCTGGCCTTGTCTGCCAACAGGCCTGCTTTCATCAACTAGGATCAGAGCAGGTAGCCACAGCTTTATTAATCAAGTGTTTTCTGTGTGGTCTGTTGAATTTAGACATCATTTAGGGCATGGATGGCATTAGATTGAGTTGGGGAAGTGTGTTTTTTGGGGGTGGGCTTTCTGATGTTGTTGGGCCTGGCCATGTGGCTGGTGGCCATTTTGAAGCCTACGCCTGCAAGCTTGCCTGGCCTTGTCTGCCAACAGGCCTGCTTTCATCCACTAGGATCAGAGCAGGTATCTACAGCATTATTACTCAAGTGTTTTCTGTTTGGTCTGTTGAATTTAGACATCATTTAGGGCATGGATGGCATTAGATTGAGTTGGGGAAGTGTGTTTTTTTGGGGTGGGCTTTCTGATGTTGTTGGGCCTGGCCATGTGGCTGGTGCCATTTTGAAGCCTAGGCCTGCAAGCTTGCCTGGCCTTGTCTGCCAACAGGCCTGCTTTCATCCACTAGGATCAGAGCAGGTAGCCACAGCTTTAATAATCAAGTGTTTTCGGTGTGGTCTGTTGAATTTAGACATCATTTAGGTCATGGATGGCATTAGATTGAGTTGGGGAAGTGTGTTTTTTTGGGGTGGCTTTCTGATGTTGTTGGGCCTGGCCATGTGGTTGGTGGCCATTTTGAAGCCTAGGCCTGCAAGCTTGCCTGGCCTTGTCTGCCAACAGGCCTGCTTTCATCAACTAGGATCAGAGCAGGTAGCCACAGCTTTATTAATCAAGTGTTTTCTGTGTGGTCTGTTGAATTTAGACATCATTTAGGGCATGGATGGCATTAGATTGAGTTGGGGAAGTGTGTTTTTTGGGGGTGGGCTTTCTGATGTTGTTGGGCCTGGCCATGTGGCTGGTGGCCATTTTGAAGCCTACGCCTGCAAGCTTGCCTGGCCTTGTCTGCCAACAGGCCTGCTTTCATCCACTAGGATCAGAGCAGGTATCTACAGCATTATTACTCAAGTGTTTTCTGTGTGGTCTGTTGAATTTAGACATCATTTAGGGCATGGATGGCATTAGATTGAGTTGGGGAAGTGTGTTTTTTTGGGGTGGCTTTCTGATGTTGTTGGGCCTGGCCATGTGGTTGGTGGCCATTTTGAAGCCTAGGCCTGCAAGCTTGCCTGGCCTTGTCTGCCAACAGGCCTGCTTTCATCAACTAGGATCAGAGCAGGTAGCCACAGCTTTATTAATCAAGTGTTTTTTGTGTGGTCTGTTGAATTTAGACATCATTTAGGGCATGGATGGCATTAGATTGAGTTGGGGAAGTGTGTTTTTTGGGGGTGGGCTTTCTGATGTTGTTGGGCCTGGCCATGTGGCTGGTGGCCATTTTGAAGCCTACGCCTGCAAGCTTGCCTGGCCTTGTCTGCCAACAGGCCTGCTTTCATCCACTAGGATCAGAGCAGGTATCTACAGCATTATTACTCAAGTGTTTTCTGTGTGGTGTGTTGAATTTAGACATCATTTAGGGCATGGATGGCATTAGATTGAGTTGGGTAAGTGTGTTTTTTTTGGGGTGGGCTTTCTGATGTTGTTGGGCCTGGCCATGTGGCTGGTGGCCATTTTGAAGCCTAGGCCTGCAGGCTTGCCTGGCCTTGTCTGCCAACAGGCCTGCTTTCATCCACTAGGATCAGAGCAGATAGCCACAGATTTATTAATCAAGTGTTTTTTGTGTGGTCTGTTGAATTTAGACATCATTTAGGGCATGGATGGCATTAGATTGAGTTGGGGAAGTGTGTTTTTCTGGGGTGAGCTTTCTGATGTTGTTGGGTCTGGCCATGTGGCTGGTGGCCAATTTGAAGCCTAGGCCTGCAAGCTTGCCTGGCCTTGTCTGCCAACAGGCCTGCTTTCATCCACTAGGATCAGAGCAGGTAGCCACAGCTTTATTAATCAAGTGTTTTATGTGTGGGCTGTTGAATTTAGACATCATTTAGGGCACGGATGGCATTAGATTGAGTTGGGGAAGTGTGTTTCTTTGGGGTGGGCTTTCTGATGTTGTTGGGCATTGGCCATGTGGCTGGTGGCCATTTTGAAGCGTGGGCCTGCAAGCTTTCCTGGCCTTGTCTGCCAACAGGCCTCCTTTCATCCACTAGGATCAGAGCAGGTAGCCACAGCTTTATTAATCAAGTGTTTTCTGTGTGGTCTGTTGAATTTAGACATCATTTAGGGCATGGATGGCATTAGACTGAGTTGGGGAAGTGTGTTTTTTTGGGGTTGTCTTTCTGATGTTGTTGGGCCTGGCCATGTGGCTGGTGGCCATTTTGAAGCCTAGGCCTGCAAGCTTGCCTGGCCTTGTCTGCCAACAGGCCTGCTTCATCCACTAGGATCAGAGCAGGTAGCTACAGCGTTATTAATCAAGTGTTTTCTGTGTGGTTTGTTGAATTTAGACATCATTTAGGGCATGGATGGCATTAGATTGAGTTGGGGAAGTGTGTTTTTTTGGGGTGGGCTTTCTGATGTTGTTGGGCCTGGCCATGTGGCTGGTGGCCATTTTGAAGCCTAGGCCTGCAAGCTTGCCTGGCCTTGTCTGCGAACAGGCCTGCTTCATCCACTAGGATCAGAGCAGGTAGCTACAGCGTTATTAATCAAGTGTTTTCTGTGTGGTTTGTTGAATTTAGACATCATTTAGGGCATGGATGGCATTAGAATGAGTTGGGGAAGTGTGTTTTTTTGGGGTGGGCTTTCTGATGTTGTTGGGCCTGGCCATGTGGCTGGTGGCCATTTTGAAGCCTAGGCCTGCAAGCTTGCCTGGCCTTGTCTGCGAACAGGCCTGCTTTCATCCACTAGGATCAGAGAAGGTAGCCATAGCTTTATTAATCAATTGTTTTCTGTGTGGTCTGTTGAATATAGACATCATTTAGGGCATGTATGGCATTAGATTGAGTTGGGGAAGAGTGTTTGTTTGGGGTGGGCTTTCTGATGTTGTTGGGCCTGGCCATGTGGCTGGTGGCCATTTTGAAGCCTAGGCCTGCAAGCTTGCCTGGCCTTGTCTGCCAACAGGCTTGCTTTCATCCACTAGGATCAGAGAAGGTAGCCATAGCTTTATTAATCAAGTGTTTTCTGTGTGGTCTGTTGAATATAGACATCATTTAGGGCAAGGATGGCATTAGATTGAGTTGGGGAAGTGTGTTTTTTTGGGGTGGGCTTTCTGATGTTGTTGGGCCTGGCCATGTGGCTGGTGGCCATTTTGAAGCCTAGGCCTGCAAGGTAGCCTGTCCATGTCTGCCAACAGGCCTGCTTTCATCCACTAGGATCAGAGAAGGTAGCCATAGCTTTATTAATCAAGTGTTTTCTGTGTGGTCTGTTGAATATAGACATCATTTAGGGCATGTATGGCATTAGATTGAGTTGGGGAAGTATGTTTTTTTGGGGTGGGCTTTCTGATGTTGTTGGGCCTGGCCATGTGGCTGGTGGACATTTTGAAGCCTAGACCTGCAAGCTTGCCTGGCCTTGTCTGCCAACAGGCCTGCATTCATCCACTAGGATCAGAGCAGGTAGCCACAGCTTTATTAATCAAGTGTTTTCTGTGTGGTCTGTTGAATTTAGACATCATTTAGGGCATGGATTGCATTAGATTGAGTTGGGGAAGTGTGTTTTTTGGGGTGGGCTTTCTGATGTTGTTGGGTCTGGCCATGTGGCTGGTGGCCATTTTGAAGCCTAGGCCTGTAAGCTTGCCTGGCCTTGTCTGACAACAGGCCTGCTTTCATCCACTAGGATCAGAGCAGGTAGCTACAGCGTTATTAATCAAGTGTTTTCTGTGTTGTCTGTTGAATTTAGAAATCATTTAGGGCATGGATGGCATTAGATTGAGTTGGGGAAGTGTGTTTTTTTGGGGTGGGCTTTCTGATGTTGTTGGGCCTGGCCATGTGGCTGGTGGCCATTTTGAAGCCTAGGCCTGCAAGCTTGCCTGGCCTTGTCTGCCAACAGGCCTGCTTTCATCCACTAGGATCAGAGCAGGTAGCCACAGCTTTAATAATCAAGTGTTTTCTGTGTGGTCTGTTGAATTTAGACATCATTTAGGTCATGGATGGCATTAGATTGAGTTGGGGAAGTGTGTTTTTTGGGGGTGGGCTTTCTGATGTTGTTGGGCCTGGCCATGTGGCTGGTGGCCATTTTGAAGCCTACGCCTGCAAGCTTGCCTGGCCTTGTCTGCCAACAGGCCTGCTTTCATCCACTAGGATCAGAGCAGGTATCTACAGCATTATTACTCAATTGTTTTCTGTGTGGTCTGTTGAATTTAGACATCATTTAGGGCATGGATGGCATTAGATTGAGTTGGGTAAGTGTGTTTTTTTTGGGGTGGGCTTTCTGATGTTGTTGGGCCTGGCCATGTGGCTGGTGGCCATTTTGAAGCCTAGGCCTGCAGGCTTGCCTGGCCTTGTCTGCCAACAGGCCTGATTTCATCCACTAGGATCAGAGCAGATAGCCACAGCTTTATTAATCAAGTGTTGTCTGTGTGGTCTGTTGAATTTAGACATCATTTAGGGCATGGATGGCATTAGATTGAGTTGGGGAAGTATGTTTTTTTGGGGTGGGCTTTCTGATGTTGTTGGGCCTGGCCATGAGGCTGGTGGCCATTTTGAAGCCAAGGCTTGCAAGCTTGCCTGGCCTTGTCTGCCAACAGGCCTGCTTGCATCCACTAGGATCAGAGCAGGTAGCCACAGCTTTATTTTTCAAGTGTTTTCTGTGTGGTCTGTTGAATTTAGACATCATTTAGGGCATGGATGGCATTAGATTGAGTTGGGGAAGTGTGTTTTTCTGGGGTTGTCTTTCTGATGTTGTTGGGCCTGGCCATGTGGCTGGTGGCCATTTTGAAGCCTAGGCCTGCAAGCTTGCCTGGCCTTGTCTGCCAACAGGCCTGCTTCATCCACTAGGATCAGAGCAGGTAGCTACAGAGTTATTAATCAAGTGTTTTCTGTGTGGTTTGTTGAATTTAGACATCATTTAGGGCATGGATGGCATTAGAATGAGTTGGGGAAGTGTGTTTTTTTGGGGTGGGCTTTCTGATGTTGTTGGGCCTGGCCATGTGGCTGGTGGCCATTTTGAAGCCTAGGCCTGCAAGCTTGCCTGGCCTTGTCTGCGAACAGGCCTGCTTTCATCCACTAGGATCAGAGAAGGTAGCCATAGCTTTATTAATCAATTGTTTTCTGTGTGGTCTGTTGAATATAGACATCATTTAGGGCATGTATGGCATTAGATTGAGTTGGGGAAGAGTGTTTGTTTGGGGTGGGCTTTCTGATGTTGTTGGGCATGGCCATGTGGCTGGTGGCCATTTTGAAGCCTAGGCCTGCAAGGTAGCCTGTCCATGTCTGCCAACAGGCCTGCTTTCATCCACTAGGATCAGAGCAGGTAGCCACAGCTTTATTAATCAAGTGTTTTCAGTGTGGCATGTTGCATTTAGACATCATTTAGGGCATGGATGGCATTAGATTGAGTTGGGGAAGTGTGTTTTTTTGGGGTGGGCTTTCTGATGTTGTTGGGCCTGGCCATGTGGCTGGTGGCCATTTTGAAGCCTAGGCCTGCAAGCTTGCCTGGCCTTGTCTGCCAACAGGCCTGCTTTCATCCACTAGGTTCAGAGCAGGTAGCTACAGCGTTATTAATCAAGTGTTTTCTGTTTGGTCTGTTGAATTTAGACATCATTTAGGGCATGGATGGCATTAGATTGAGTTGGGTAAGTGTGTTTTTTTGGGGGTGGGCTTTCTGATGTTGTTGGGCCTGGCCATGTGGCTGGTGGCCATTTTGAAGCCTAGGCCTGCAAGCTTGCCTGGCCTTGTCTGCCAACAGGCCTGCTTTCATCCACTAGGATCAGAGCAGGTAGCCACAGCTTTATTAATCAAGTGTTTTCTGTGTGGTCTGTTGAATTTAGACATCATTTAGGGCATGGATGGCATTAGATTGAGTTGGGGAAGTGTGTTTTTTTGGGGTGGGCTTTCTGATGTTGGGCCTGGCCATGGGGCTGGTGGCCATTTTGATGCCTAGGCCTGCAAGCTTGCCTGGCCTTGTCTGCCAACAGGCGTGCTTTCATCCACTAGGATCAGAGCAGGTAGCCACAGCTTTATTAATCAAGTGTTTTCTGTGTGGTCTGTTGAATTTAGACATCATTTAGGGCATGGATGGCATTAGATTGAGTTGGGGAAGTGTGTTTTTCTGGGGTGAGCTTTCTAATGTTGTTGGGTCTGGCCATGTGGCTGGTGGCCAATTTGAAGCCTAGGCCTGCAAGCTTGCCTGGCCTTGTCTGCCAACAGGCCTGCTTTCATCCACTAGGATCAGAGCAGGTAGCCACAGCTTTATTAATCAAGTGTTTTATGTGTGGTCTTTTGCATTTAGACATCATTTAGGGCACGGATGGCATTAGATTGAGTTGGGGAAGTGTGTTTCTTTGGGGTGGGCTTTCTGATGTTGTTGGGCATTGGCCATGTGGCTGGTGGCCATTTTGAAGCGTAGGCCTGCAAGCTTCCCTGGCCTTGTCTGCCAACAGGCCTGCTTTCATCCACTAGGATCAGAGCAGGTAGCCACAGCTTTATTAATCAAGTGTTTTCTGTGTGGTCTGTTGAATTTAGACATCCTTTAGGGCATGGATGGCATTAGATTGAGTTGGGGAAGTGTGTTTTTTTGGGGTTGTCTTTCTGATGTTGTTGGGCCTGGCCATGTGGCTGGTGGCCATTTTGAAGCCTAGGCCTGCAAGCTTGCCTGGCCTTGTCTGCCAACAGGCCTGCTTCATCCACTAGGATCAGAGCAGGTAGCTACAGAGTTATTAATCAAGTGTTTTCTGTGTGGTTTGTTGAATTTAGACATCATTTAGGGCATGGATGGCATTAGAATGAGTTGGGGAAGTGTGTTTTTTTGGGGTGGGCTTTCTGATGTTGTTGGGCCTGGCCATGTGGCTGGTGGCCATTTTGAAGCCTAGGCCTGCAAGCTTGCCTGGCCTTGTCTGCGAACAGGCCTGCTTTCATCCACTAGGATCAGAGAAGGTAGCCATAGCTTTATTAATCAATTGTTTTCTGTGTGGTCTGTTGAATATAGACATCATTTAGGGCATGTATGGCATTAGATTGAGTTGGGGAAGAGTGTTTGTTTGGGGTGGGCTTTCTGATGTTGTTGGGCATGGCCATGTGGCTGGTGGCCATTTTGAAGCCTAGGCCTGCAAGGTAGCCTGTCCATGTCTGCCAACAGGCCTGCTTTCATCCACTAGGATCAGAGCAGGTAGCCACAGCTTTATTAATCAAGTGTTTTCTGTGTGGTCTGTTGAATTTAGACATCATTTAGGGCATGGATGGCATTAGATTGAGTTGGGGAAGTATGTTTTTTCGGGGTGGGCTTTCTGATGTTGTTGGGCCTGGCCATGTGGCTGGTGGCCATTTTGAAGCCTAGGCCTGCAATCTTGCCTGGCCTTGTCTGCCAACAGGCCTGCTTTCATCCACGAGGATCAGAGCAGGTAGCCACAGCTTTATTAATCAAGTGTTTTCTGTGTGGTCTGTTGAATTTAGACATCATATAGGGCATGGGTGGCATTAGATTGAGTTGGGGAAGTGTGTTTTTTGGGGGTGGGCTTTCTGATTATGTTGGGCCTGGCCATGTGGCTGGTGGCCATTTTGAAGCCTACGCCTGCAAGCTTGCCTGGCCTTGTCTGCCAACAGGCCTGCTTTCATCCACTAGGATCAGAGCAGGTATCTACAGCATTATTACTCAAGTGTTTTCTGTTTGGTCTGTTGAATTTAGACATCATTTAGGGCATGGATGGCATTAGATTGAGTTGGGGAAGTGTGTTTTTTTGGGATGGGCTTTCTGATGTTGTTGGGCCTGGCCATGTGGCTGGTGGCCATTTTGAAGCCTAGGCCTGCAAGCTTGCCTGGCCTTGTCTGCCAACAGGCCTGCTTTCATCCACTAGGATCAGAGCAGGTAGCCAAAGCTTTAATAATCAAGTGTTTTCTGTGTGGTCTGTTGAATTTAGACATCATTTAGGTCATGGATGGCATTAGATTGAGTTGGGGAAGTGTGTTTTTTTGGGGTGGCTTTCTGATGTTGTTGGGCCTGGCCATGTGGTTGGTGGCCATTTTGGAGCCTAGGCCTGCAAGCTTGCCTGGCCTTGTCTGCCAACAGGCCTGCTTTCATCAACTAGGATCAGAGCAGGTAGCCACAGCTTTATTAATCAAGTGTTTTCTGTGTGGTCTGTTGAATTTAGACATCATTTAGGGCATGGATGGCATTAGATTGAGTTGGGGAAGTGTGTTTTTTGGGGGTGGGCTTTCTGATGTTGTTGGGCCTGGCCATGTGGCTGGTGGCCATTTTGAAGCCTACGCCTGCAAGCTTGCCTGGCCTTGTCTGCCAACAGGCCTGCTTTCATCCACTAGGATCAGAGCAGGTATCTACAGCATTATTACTCAAGTGTTTTCTGTGTGGTGTGTTGAATTTAGACATCATTTAGGGCATGGATGGCATTAGATTGAGTTGGGTAAGTGTGTTTTTTTTGGGGTGGGCTTTCTGATGTTGTTGGGCCTGGCCATGTGGCTGGTGGCCATTTTGAAGCCTAGGCCTGCAGGCTTGCCTGGCCTTGTCTGCCAACAGGCCTGCTTTCATCCACTAGGATCAGAGCAGGTAGCCACAGCTTTATTAATCAAGTGTTTTCTGTGTGGTCTGTTGAATTTAGACATCATTTAGGGCATGGATGGCATTAGATTGAGTTGGGGAAGTGTGTTTTTTTGGGGTTGTCTTTCTGATGTTGTTGGGCCTGGCCATGTGGCTGGTGGCCATTTTGAAGCCTAGGCCTGCAAGCTTGCCTGGCCTTGTCTGCCAACAGGCCTGCTTCATCCACTAGGATCAGAGCAGGTAGCTACAGCGTTATTAATCAAGTGTTTTCTGTGTGGTTTGTTGAATTTAGACATCATTTAGGGCATGGATGGCATTAGATTGAGTTGGGGAAGTGTGTTTTTTTGGGGTGGGCTTTCTGATGTTGTTGGGCCTGGCCATGTGGCTGGTGGCCATTTTGAAGCCTAGGCCTGCAAGCTTGCCTGGCCTTGTCTGCGAACAGGCCTGCTTTCATCCACTAGGATCAGAGAAGGTAGCCATAGCTTTATTAATCAATTGTTTTCTGTGTGGTCTGTTAAATATAGACATCATTTAGGGCATGTATGGCATTAGATTGAGTTGGGGAAGAGTGTTTGTTTGGGGTGGGCTTTCTGATGTTGTTGGGCATGGCCATGTGGCTGGTGGCCATTTTGAAGCCTAGGCCTGCAAGGTAGCCTGTCCATGTCTGCCAACAGGCCTGCTTTCATCCACTAGGATCAGAGCAGGTAGCCACAGCTTTATTAATCAAGTGTTTTCTGTGTGGTCTGTTGAATTTAGACATCATTTAGGGCATGGATGGCATTAGATTGAGTTGGGGAAGTATGTTTTTTTGGGGTGGGCTTTCTGATGTTGTTGGGCCTGGCCATGTGGCTGGTGGACATTTTGAAGCCTAGACCTGCAAGCTTGCCTGGCCTTGTCTGCCAACAGGCCTGCATTCATCCACTAGGATCAGAGCAGGTAACCACAGCTTTATTAATCAAGTGTTTTCTGTGTGGTCTGTTGAATTTAGACATCATTTAGGGCATGGATTTCATTAGATTGAGTTGGGGAAGTGTGTTTTTTGGGGTGGGCTTTCTGATGTTGTTGGGTCTGGCCATCTGGCTGGTGGCCATTTTGAAGCCTAGGCCTGTAAGCTTGCCTGGCCTTGTCTGACAACAGGCCTGCTTTCATCCACTAGGATCAGAGCAGGTAGCTACAGCGTTATTAATCAAGTGTTTTCTGTGTTGTCTGTTGAATTTAGAAATCATTTAGGGCATGGATGGCATTAGATTGAGTTGGGGAAGTGTGTTTTTTTGGGGTGGGCTTTCTGATGTTGTTGGGCCTGGCCATGTGGCTGGTGGCCATTTTGAAGCCTAGGCCTGCAATCTTGCCTGGCCTTGTCTGCCAACAGGCCTGCTTTCATCCACGAGGATCAGAGCAGGTAGCCACAGCTTTATTAATCAAGTGTTTTCTGTGTGGTCTGTTGAATTTAGACATCATATAGGGCATGGGTGGCATTAGATTGAGTTGGGGAAGTGTGTTTTTTGGGGGTGGGCTTTCTGATGTTGTTGGGCCTGGCCATGTGGCTGGTGGCCATTTTGAAGCCTACGCCTGCAAGCTTGCCTGGCCTTGTCTGCCAACAGGCCTGCTTTCATCCACTAGGATCAGAGCAGGTATCTACAGCATTATTACTCAAGTGTTTTCTGTTTGGTCTGTTGAATTTAGATATCATTTAGGGCATGGATGGCATTAGATTGAGTTGGGGAAGTGTGTTTTTTTGGGGTGGGCTTTCTGATGTTGTTGGGCCTGGCCATGTGGCTGGTGGCCATTTTGAAGCCTAGGCCTGCAAGCTTGCCTGGCCTTGTCTGCCAACAGGCCTGCTTTCATCCACTAGGATCAGAGCAGGTAGCCACAGCTTTAATAATCAATTGTTTTCTGTGTGGTCTGTTGAATTTAGACATCATTTAGGTCATGGATGGCATTAAATTGAGTTGGGGAAGTGTGTTTTTTTGGGGTGGCTTTCTGATGTTGTTGGGCCTGGCCATGTGGTTGGTGGCCATTTTGAAGCCTAGGCCTGCAAGCTTGCCTGGCCTTGTCTGCCAACAGGCCTGCTTTCATCAACTAGGATCAGAGCAGGTAGCCACAGCTTTATTAATCAAGTGTTTTCTGTGTGGTCTGTTGAATTTAGACATCATTTAGGGCATGGATGGCATTAGATTGAGTTGGGGAAGTGTGTTTTTTGGGGGTGGGCTTTCTGATGTTGTTGGGCCTGGCCATGTGGCTGGTGGCCATTTTGAAGCCTACGCCTGCAAGCTTGCCTGGCCTTGTCTGCCAACAGGCCTGCTTTCATCCACTAGGATCAGAGCAGGTATCTACAGCATTATTACTCAAGTGTTTTCTGTTTGGTCTGTTGAATTTAGACATCATTTAGGGCATGGATGGCATTAGATTGAGTTGGGGAAGTGTGTTTTTTTGGGGTGGGCTTTCTGATGTTGTTGGGCCTGGCCATGTGGCTGGTGCCATTTTGAAGCCTAGGCCTGCAAGCTTGCCTGGCCTTGTCTGCCAACAGGCCTGCTTTCATCCACTAGGATCAGAGCAGGTAGCCACAGCTTTAATAATCAAGTGTTTTCTGTGTGGTCTGTTGAATTTAGACATCATTTAGGTCATGGATGGCATTAGATTGAGTTGGGGAAGTGTGTTTTTTTGGGGTGGCTTTCTGATGTTGTTGGGCCTGGCCATGTGGTTGGTGGCCATTTTGAAGCCTAGGCCTGCAAGCTTGCCTGGCCTTGTCTGCCAACAGGCCTGCTTTCATCAACTAGGATCAGAGCAGGTAGCCACAGCTTTATTAATCAAGTGTTTTCTGTGTGGTCTGTTGAATTTAGACATCA
Source organism: Triturus cristatus (assembly GCF_964204655.1). Lineage (NCBI taxonomy): Eukaryota > Metazoa > Chordata > Amphibia > Caudata > Salamandridae > Triturus > Triturus cristatus. Next base: position 912,008,408 of record NC_140588.1, read on the forward strand.
TTTAGGGCATGGATGGCATTAGATTGAGTTGGGGAAGTGTGTTTTTTGGGGGTGGGCTTTCTGATGTTGTTGGGCCTGGCCATGTGGCTGGTGGCCATTTTGAAGCCTACGCCTGCAAGCTTGCCTGGCCTTGTCTGCCAACAGGCCTGCTTTCATCCACTAGGATCAGAGCAGGTATCTACAGCATTATTACTCAAGTGTTTTCTGTGTGGTCTGTTGAATTTAGACATCATTTAGGGCATGGATGGCATTAGATTGAGTTGGGGAAGTGTGTTTTTTTGGGGTGGCTTTCTGATGTTGTTGGGCCTGGCCATGTGGTTGGTGGCCATTTTGAAGCCTAGGCCTGCAAGCTTGCCTGGCCTTGTCTGCCAACAGGCCTGCTTTCATCAACTAGGATCAGAGCAGGTAGCCACAGCTTTATTAATCAAGTGTTTTCTGTGTGGTCTGTTGAATTTAGACATCATTTAGGGCATGGATGGCATTAGATTGAGTTGGGGAAGTGTGTTTTTTGGGGGTGGGCTTTCTGATGTTGTTGGGCCTGGCCATGTGGCTGGTGGCCATTTTGAAGCCTACGCCTGCAAGCTTGCCTGGCCTTGTCTGCCAACAGGCCTGCTTTCATCCACTAGGATCAGAGCAGGTATCTACAGCATTATTACTCAAGTGTTTTCTGTGTGGTGTGTTGAATTTAGACATCATTTAGGGCATGGATGGCATTAGATTGAGTTGGGTAAGTGTGTTTTTTTTGGGGTGGGCTTTCTGATGTTGTTGGGCCTGGCCATGTGGCTGGTGGCCATTTTGAAGCCTAGGCCTGCAGGCTTGCCTGGCCTTGTCTGCCAACAGGCCTGCTTTCATCCACTAGGATCAGAGCAGATAGCCACAGATTTATTAATCAAGTGTTTTTTGTGTGGTCTGTTGAATTTAGACATCATTTAGGGCATGGATGGCATTAGATTGAGTTGGGGAAGTGTGTTTTTCTGGGGTGAGCTTTCTGATGTTGTTGGGTCTGGCCATGTGGCTGGTGGCCAATTTGAAGCCTAGGCCTGCAAGCTTGCCTGGCCTTGTCTGCCAACAGGCCTGCTTTCATCCACTAGGATCAGAGCAGGTAGCCACAGCTTTATTAATCAAGTGTTTTATGTGTGGTCTGTTGAATTTAGACATCATTTAGGGCACGGATGGCATTAGATTGAGTTGGGGAAGTGTGTGTCTTTGGGGTGGGCTTTCTGATGTTGTTGGGCATTGGCCATGTGGCTGGTGGCCATTTTGAAGCGTGGGCCTGCAAGCTTTCCTGGCCTTGTCTGCCAACAGGCCTCCTTTCATCCACTAGGATCAGAGCAGGTAGCCACAGCTTTATTAATCAAGTGTTTTCTGTGTGGTCTGTTGAATTTAGACATCATTTAGGGCATGGATGGCATTAGACTGAGTTGGGGAAGTGTGTTTTTTTGGGGTTGTCTTTCTGATGTTGTTGGGCCTGGCCATGTGGCTGGTGGCCATTTTGAAGCCTAGGCCTGCAAGCTTGCCTGGCCTTGTCTGCCAACAGGCCTGCTTCATCCACTAGGATCAGAGCAGGTAGCTACAGCGTTATTAATCAAGTGTTTTCTGTGTGGTTTGTTGAATTTAGACATCATTTAGGGCATGGATGGCATTAGATTGAGTTGGGGAAGTGTGTTTTTTTGGGGTGGGCTTTCTGATGTTGTTGGGCCTGGCCATGTGGCTGGTGGCCATTTTGAAGCCTAGGCCTGCAAGCTTGCCTGGCCTTGTCTGCGAACAGGCCTGCTTCATCCACTAGGATCAGAGCAGGTAGCTACAGCGTTATTAATCAAGTGTTTTCTGTGTGGTTTTTTGAATTTAGACATCATTTAGGGCATGGATGGCATTAGAATGAGTTGGGGAAGTGTGTTTTTTTGGGGTGGGCTTTCTGATGTTGTTGGGCCTGGCCATGTGGCTGGTGGCCATTTTGAAGCCTAGGCCTGCAAGCTTGCCTGGCCTTGTCTGCGAACAGGCCTGCTTTCATCCACTAGGATCAGAGAAGGTAGCCATAGCTTTATTAATCAATTGTTTTCTGTGTGGTCTGTTGAATATAGACATCATTTAGGGCATGTATGGCATTAGATTGAGTTGGGGAAGAGTGTTTGTTTGGGGTGGGCTTTCTGATGTTGTTGGGCCTGGCCATGTGGCTGGTGGCCATTTTGAAGCCTAGGCCTGCAAGCTTGCCTGGCCTTGTCTGCCAACAGGCTTGCTTTCATCCACTAGGATCAGAGAAGGTAGCCATAGCTTTATTAATCAAGTGTTTTCTGTGTGGTCTGTTGAATATAGACATCATTTAGGGCAAGGATGGCATTAGATTGAGTTGGGGAAGTGTGTTTTTTTGGGGTGGGCTTTCTGATGTTGTTGGGCCTGGCCATGTGGCTGGTGGCCATTTTGAAGCCTAGGCCTGCAAGGTAGCCTGTCCATGTCTGCCAACAGGCCTGCTTTCATCCACTAGGATCAGAGAAGGTAGCCATAGCTTTATTAATCAAGTGTTTTCTGTGTGGTCTGTTGAATATAGACATCATTTAGGGCATGTATGGCATTAGATTGAGTTGGGGAAGTATGTTTTTTTGGGGTGGGCTTTCTGATGTTGTTGGGCATGGCCATGTGGCTGGTGGCCATTTTGAAGCCTAGGCCTGCAAGGTAGCCTGTCCATGTCTGCCAACAGGCCTGCTTTCATCCACTAGGATCAGAGCAGGTAGCCACAGCTTTATTAATCAAGTGTTTTCTGTGTGGTCTGTTGAATTTAGACATCATTTAGGGCATGGATGGCATTAGATTGAGTTGGGGAAGTATGTTTTTTTGGGGTGGGCTTTCTGATGTTGTTGGGCCTGGCCATGTGGCTGGTGGACATTTTGAAGCCTAGACCTGCAAGCTTGCCTGGCCTTGTCTGCCAACAGGCCTGCATTCATCCACTAGGATCAGAGCAGGTAGCCACAGCTTTATTAATCAAGTGTTTTCTGTGTGGTCTGTTGAATTTAGACATCATTTAGGGCATGGATTGCATTAGATTGAGTTGGGGAAGTGTGTTTTTTGGGGTGGGCTTTCTGATGTTGTTGGGTCTGGCCATGTGGCTGGTGGCCATTTTGAAGCCTAGGCCTGTAAGCTTGCCTGGCCTTGTCTGACAACAGGCCTGCTTTCATCCACTAGGATGAGAGCAGGTAGCTACAGCGTTATTAATCAAGTGTTTTCTGTGTTGTCTGTTGAATTTAGAAATCATTTAGGGCATGGATGGCATTAGATTGAGTTGGGGAAGTGTGTTTTTTTGGGGTGGGCTTTCTGATGTTGTTGGGCCTGGCCATGTGGCTGGTGGCCATTTTGAAGCCTAGGCCTGCAAGCTTGCCTGGCCTTGTCTGCCAACAGGCCTGCTTTCATCCACTAGGATCAGAGCAGGTAGCCACAGCTTTAATAATCAAGTGTTTTCTGTGTGGTCTGTTGAATTTAGACATCATTTAGGTCATGGATGGCATTAGATTGAGTTGGGGAAGTGTGTTTTTTTGGGGGTGGGCTTTCTGATGTTGTTGGGCCTGGCCATGTGGCTGGTGGCCATTTTGAAGCCTACGCCTGCAAGCTTGCCTGGCCTTGTCTGCCAACAGGCCTGCTTTCATCCACTAGGATCAGAGCAGGTATCTACAGCATTATTACTCAAGTGTTTTCTGTGTGGTCTGTTGAATTTAGACATCATTTAGGGCATGGATGGCATTAGATTGAGTTGGGTAAGTGTGTTTTTTTTGGGGTGGGCTTTCTGATGTTGTTGGGCCTGGCCATGTGGCTGGTGGCCATTTTGAAGCCTAGGCCTGCAGGCTTGCCTGGCCTTGTCTGCCAACAGGCCTGATTTCATCCACTAGGATCAGAGCAGATAGCCACAGCTTTATTAATCAAGTGTTGTCTGTGTGGTCTGTTGAATTTAGACATCATTTAGGGCATGGATGGCATTAGATTGAGTTGGGGAAGTATGTTTTTTTGGGGTGGGCTTTCTGATGTTGTTGGGCCTGGCCATGAGGCTGGTGGCCATTTTGAAGCCAAGGCTTGCAAGCTTGCCTGGCCTTGTCTGCCAACAGGCCTGCTTGCATCCACTAGGATCAGAGCAGGTAGCCACAGCTTTATTTTTCAAGTGTTTTCTGTGTGGTCTGTTGAATTTAGACATCATTTAGGGCATGGATGGCATTAGATTGAGTTGGGGAAGTGTGTTTTTCTGGGGTGGGCTTTCTGATGTTGTTGGGTCTGGCAATGTGGCTGGTGGCCAATTTGAAGTCTAGGCCTGCAAGCTTGCCTGGCCTTGTCTGCCAACAGGCCTGCTTTCAGCCACTAGGATCAGAGCAGGTAGCCACAGCTTTATTAATCAAGTGTTTTAAGTGTGGTCTGTTGAATTTAGACATCATTTAGGGCATGGATGGCATTAGATTGAGTTGGGGAAGTGTATTTCTTTGGGGTGGGCTTTCTGATGTTGTTGGGCCTGGCCATGTGGCTGGTGGCCATTTTGAAGCCTAGGCCGGGAAGCTTGCCTGGCCTTGTCTGCCAACAGGCCTGCTTTCATCCACTAGGATCAGAGCAGGTAGCCACAGCTTTATTAATCAAGTGTTTTCAGTGTGGCATGTTGCATTTAGACATCATTTAGGGCATGGATGGCATTAGATTGAGTTGGGGAAGTGTGTTTTTTTGGGGTGGGCTTTCTGATGTTGTTGGGCCTGGCCATGTGGCTGGTGGCCATTTTGAAGCCTAGGCCTGCAAGCTTGCCTGGCCTTGTCTGCCAACAGGCCTGCTTCATCCACTAGGATCAGAGCAGGTAGCTACAGCGTTATTAATCAAGTGTTTTCTGTGTGGTCTGTTGAATTTAGACATCATTTAGGGCATGGATGGCATTAGATTGAGTTGGGGAAGTGTTTTTTTTGGAGGTGGGCTTTCTGATGTTGTTGGGCCTGGCCATGTGGCTGGTGGCCATTTTGAAGCCTAGGCCTGCAAACTTGCCTGGCCTTGTCTGCCAACAGGACTGCTTTCATCCACTAGGATCAGAGCAGGTAGCTACAGCGTTATTAATCAAGTGTTTTCTGTTTGGTCTGTTGAATTTAGACATCATTTAGGGCATGGATGGCATTAGATTGAGTTGGGTAAGTGTGTTTTTTTGGGGGTGGGCTTTCTGATGTTGTTGGGCCTGGCCATGTGGCTGGTGGCCATTTTGAAGCCTAGGCCTGCAAGCTTGTCTGGCCTTGTCTGCCAACAGGCCTGCTTTCAGCCACTAGGATCAGAGCAGGTAGCCACAGCTTTATTAATCAAGTGTTTTAAGTGTGGTCTGTTGAATTTAGACATCATTTAGGGCATGGATGGCATTAGATTGAGTTGGGGAAGTGTGTTTCTTTGGGGTGGGCTTTTTGATGTTGTTGGGCCTGGCCATGTGGCTGGTGGCCATTTTGAAGCCTAGGCCTGCAAGCTTGTCTGGCCTTGTCTGCCAACAGGCCTGCTTTCATCCACTAGGATCAGAGCAGGTAGCCACAGATTTATTAATCAAGTGTTTTCAGTGTGGCATGTTGCATTTAGACATCATTTAGGGCATGGATGGCATTAGATTGAGTTGGGGAAGTGTGTTTTTTTGGGGTGAGCTTTCTGATGTTGTTGGGCCTGGCCATGTGGCTGGTGGCCATTTTGAAGCCTAGGCCTGCAAGCTTGCCTGGCCTTGTCTGCCAACAGGCCTGCTTCACCCACTAGGATCAGAGCAGGTAGCTACTGCGTTATTAATCAAGTGTTTTCTGTGTGGTCTGTTGAATTTAGACATCATTTAGGGCATGGATGGCATTAGATTGAGTTGGGGAAGTGTTTTTTTTTGGGTTGGCTTTCTGATGTTGTTGGGCCTGGCCATGTGGCTGGTGGCCATTTTGAAGCCTAGGCCTGCAAACTTGCCTGGCCTTGTCTGCCAACAGGACTGCTTTCATCCACTAGGATCAGAGCAGGTAGCTACAGCGTTATTAATCAAGTGTTTTCTGTTTGGTCTGTTGAATTTAGACATCATTTAGGGCATGGATGGCATTAGATTGAGTTGGGTAAGTGTGTTTTTTTGGGGGTGGGCTTTCTGATGTTGTTGGGCCTGGCCATAGGGCTGGTGGCCATTTTGAAGCCTAGGCCTGCAAGCTTGCCTGGCCTTGTCTGCCAACACGCCTGCTTTCATCCACTAGGATCAGAGCAGGTAGCCACAGCTTTATTAATCAAGTGTTTTCTGTGTGGTCTGTTGAATTTAGACATCATTTAGGGCATGGATGGCATTAGATTGAGTTGGGGAAGTGTGTTTTTTGGGGGTGGGCTTTCTGATGTTGGGCCTGGCCATGTGGCTGGTGGCCATTTTGATGCCTAGGCCTGCAAGCGTGCCTGGCCTTGTCTGCCAACAGGCCTGCTTTCATCCACTAGGATCAGAGCAGGTAGCCACAGCTTTATTAATCAAGTGTTTTCTGTGTGGTCTGTTGAATTTAGACATCATTTAGGGCATGGATGGCATTAGATTGAGTTGGGGAAGTGTGTTTTTCTGGGGTGAGCTTTCTGATGTTGTTGGGTCTGGCCATGTGGCTGGTGGCTAATTTGAAGCCTAGGCCTGCAAGCTTGCCTGGCCTTGTCTGCCAACAGGCCTGCTTTCATCCACTAGGATCAGAGCAGGTAGCCACAGCTTTATTAATCAAGTGTTTTATGTGTGGTCTGTTGAATTTAGACATCATTTAGGGCACGGATGGCATTAGATTGAGTTGGGGAAGTGTGTTTCTTTGGGGTGGGCTTTCTGATGTTGTTGGGCATTGGCCATGTGGCTGGTGGCCATTTTGAAGCGTAGGCCTGCAAGCTTTCCTGGCCTTGTCTGCCAACAGGCCTGCTTTCATCCACTAGGATCAGAGCAGGTAGCCACAGCTTTATTAATCAAGTGTTTTCTGTGTGGTCTGTTGAATTTAGACATCATTTAGGGCATGGATGGCATTAGATTGAGTTGGGGAAGTGTGTTTTTTTGGGGTTGTCTTTCTGATGTTGTTGGGCCTGGCCATGTGGCTGGTGGCCATTTTGAAGCCTAGGCCTGCAAGCTTGCCTGGCCTTGTCTGCCAACAGGCCTGCTTCATCCACTAGGATCAGAGCAGGTAGCTACAGAATTATTAATCAAGTGTTTTCTGTGTGGTTTGTTGAATTTAGACATCATTTAGGGCATGGATGGCATTAGATTGAGTTGGGGAAGTGTGTTTTTTTGGGGTGGGCTTTCTGATGTTGTTGGGCCTGGCCATGTGGCTGGTGGCCATTTTGAAGCCTAGGCCTGCAAGCTTGCCTGGCCTTGTCTGCCAACAGGCTTGCTTTCATCCACTAGGATCAGAGAAGGTAGCCATAGCTTTATTAATCAAGTGTTTTCTGTGTGGTCTGTTGAATATAGACATCATTTAGGGCAAGGATGGCATTAGATTGAGTTGGGGAAGTGTGTTTTTTTGGGGTGGGCTTTCTGATGTTGTTGGGCCTGGCCATGTGGCTGGTGGCCATTTTGAAGCCTAGGCCTGCAAGGTAGCCTGTCCATGTCTGCCAACAGGCCTGCTTTCATCCACTAGGATCAGAGCAGGTAGCCACAGCTTTATTAATCAAGTGTTTTCTGTGTGGTCTGTTGAATTTAGACATCATTTAGGGCATGGATGGCATTAGATTGAGTTGGGGAAGTATGTTTTTTTGGGGTGGGCTTTCTGATGTTGTTGGACCTGGCCATGTGGCTGGTGGCCATTTTGAAGCCTAGACCTGCAAGCTTGCCTGGCCTTGTCTGCCAACAGGCCTGCATTCATCCACTAGGATCACAGCAGGTAGCCACAGCTTTATTAATCAAGTGTTTTCTGTGTGGTCTGTTGAATTTAGACATCATTTAGGGCATGGATTGCATTAGATTGAGTTGGGGAAGTGTGTTTTTTGGGGTGGGCTTTCTGATGTTGTTGGGTCTGGCCATGTGGCTGGTGGCCATTTTGAAGCCTAGGCCTGTAAGCTTGCCTGGCCTTGTCTGACAACAGGCCTGCTTTCATCCACTAGGATGAGAGCAGGTAGCTACAGCGTTATTAATCAAGTGTTTTCTGTGTTGTCTGTTGAATTTAGAAATCATTTAGGGCATGGATGGCATTAGATTGAGTTGGGGAAGTGTGTTTTTTTGGGGTGGGCTTTCTGATGTTGTTGGGCCTGGCCATGTGGCTGGTGGCCATTTTGAAGCCTAGGCCTGCAAGCTTGCCTGGCCTTGTCTGCCAACAGGCCTGCTTTCATCCACTAGGATCAGAGCAGGTAGCCACAGCTTTAATAATCAAGTGTTTTCTGTGTGGTCTGTTGAATTTAGACATCATTTAGGTCATGGATGGCATTAGATTGAGTTGGGGAAGTGTGTTTTTTGGGGGTGGGCTTTCTGATGTTGTTGGGCCTGGCCATGTGGCTGGTGGCCATTTTGAAGCCTACGCCTGCAAGCTTGCCTGGCCTTGTCTGCCAACAGGCCTGCTTTCATCCACTAGGATCAGAGCAGGTATCTACAGCATTATTACTCAAGTGTTTTCTGTGTGGTCTGTTGAATTTAGACATCATTTAGGGCATGGATGGCATTAGATTGAGTTGGGTAAGTGTGTTTTTTTTGGGGTGGGCTTTCTGATGTTGTTGGGCCTGGCCATGTGGCTGGTGGCCATTTTGAAGCCTAGGCCTGCAGGCTTGCCTGGCCTTGTCTGCCAACAGGCCTGATTTCATCCACTAGGATCAGAGCAGATAGCCACAGCTTTATTAATCAAGTGTTGTCTGTGTGGTCTGTTGAATTTAGACATCATTTAGGGCATGGATGGCATTAGATTGAGTTGGGGAAGTATGTTTTTTTGGGGTGGGCTTTCTGATGTTGTTGGGCCTGGCCATGAGGCTGGTGGCCATTTTGAAGCCAAGGCTTGCAAGCTTGCCTGGCCTTGTCTGCCAACAGGCCTGCTTGCATCCACTAGGATCAGAGCAGGTAGCCACAGCTTTATTTTTCAAGTGTTTTCTGTGTGGTCTGTTGAATTTAGACATCATTTAGGGCATGGATGGCATTAGATTGAGTTGGGGAAGTGTGTTTTTCTGGGGTGGGCTTTCTGATGTTGTTGGGTCTGGCAATGTGGCTGGTGGCCAATTTGAAGTCTAGGCCTGCAAGCTTGCCTGGCCTTGTCTGCCAACAGGCCTGCTTTCAGCCACTAGGATCAGAGCAGGTAGCCACAGCTTTATTAATCAAGTGTTTTAAGTGTGGTCTGTTGAATTTAGACATCATTTAGGGCATGGATGGCATTAGATTGAGTTGGGGAAGTGTATTTCTTTGGGGTGGGCTTTCTGATGTTGTTGGGCCTGGCCATGTGGCTGGTGGCCATTTTGAAGCCTAGGCCGGGAAGCTTGCCTGGCCTTGTCTGCCAACAGGCCTGCTTTCATCCACTAGGATCAGAGCAGGTAGCCACAGCTTTATTAATCAAGTGTTTTCAGTGTGGCATGTTGCATTTAGACATCATTTAGGGCATGGATGGCATTAGATTGAGTTGGGGAAGTGTGTTTTTTTGGGGTGGGCTTTCTGATGTTGTTGGGCCTGGCCATGTGGCTGGTGGCCATTTTGAAGCCTAGGCCTGCAAGCTTGCCTGGCCTTGTCTGCCAACAGGCCTGCTTCATCCACTAGGATCAGAGCAGGTAGCTACAGCGTTATTAATCAAGTGTTTTCTGTGTGGTCTGTTGAATTTAGACATCATTTAGGGCATGGATGGCATTAGATTGAGTTGGGGAAGTGTTTTTTTTGGAGGTGGGCTTTCTGATGTTGTTGGGCCTGGCCATGTGGCTGGTGGCCATTTTGAAGCCTAGGCCTGCAAACTTGCCTGGCCTTGTCTGCCAACAGGACTGCTTTCATCCACTAGGATCAGAGCAGGTAGCTACAGCGTTATTAATCAAGTGTTTTCTGTTTGGTCTGTTGAATTTAGACATCATTTAGGGCATGGATGGCATTAGATTGAGTTGGGTAAGTGTGTTTTTTTGGGGGTGGGCTTTCTGATGTTGTTGGGCCTGGCCATGTGGCTGGTGGCCATTTTGAAGCCTAGGCCTGCAAGCTTGTCTGGCCTTGTCTGCCAACAGGCCTGCTTTCAGCCACTAGGATCAGAGCAGGTAGCCACAGCTTTATTAATCAAGTGTTTTAAGTGTGGTCTGTTGAATTTAGACATCATTTAGGGCATGGATGGCATTAGATTGAGTTGGGGAAGTGTGTTTCTTTGGGGTGGGCTTTTTGATGTTGTTGGGCCTGGCCATGTGGCTGGTGGCCATTTTGAAGCCTAGGCCTGCAAGCTTGTCTGGCCTTGTCTGCCAACAGGCCTGCTTTCATCCACTAGGATCAGAGCAGGTAGCCACAGATTTATTAATCAAGTGTTTTCAGTGTGGCATGTTGCATTTAGACATCATTTAGGGCATGGATGGCATTAGATTGAGTTGGGGAAGTGTGTTTTTTTGGGGTGAGCTTTCTGATGTTGTTGGGCCTGGCCATGTGGCTGGTGGCCATTTTGAAGCCTAGGCCTGCAAGCTTGCCTGGCCTTGTCTGCCAACAGGCCTGCTTCACCCACTAGGATCAGAGCAGGTAGCTACTGCGTTATTAATCAAGTGTTTTCTGTGTGGTCTGTTGAATTTAGACATCATTTAGGGCATGGATGGCATTAGATTGAGTTGGGGAAGTGTTTTTTTTTGGGTTGGCTTTCTGATGTTGTTGGGCCTGGCCATGTGGCTGGTGGCCATTTTGAAGCCTAGGCCTGCAAACTTGCCTGGCCTTGTCTGCCAACAGGACTGCTTTCATCCACTAGGATCAGAGCAGGTAGCTACAGCGTTATTAATCAAGTGTTTTCTGTTTGGTCTGTTGAATTTAGACATCATTTAGGGCATGGATGGCATTAGATTGAGTTGGGTAAGTGTGTTTTTTTGGGGGTGGGCTTTCTGATGTTGTTGGGCCTGGCCATGTGGCTGGTGGCCATTTTGAAGCCTAGGCCTGCAAGCTTGCCTGGCCTTGTCTGCCAACACGCCTGCTTTCATCCACTAGGATCAGAGCAGGTAGCCACAGCTTTATTAATCAAGTGTTTTCTGTGTGGTCTGTTGAATTTAGACATCATTTAGGGCATGGATGGCATTAGATTGAGTTGGGGAAGTGTGTTTTTTGGGGGTGGGCTTTCTGATGTTGGGCCTGGCCATGTGGCTGGTGGCCATTTTGATGCCTAGGCCTGCAAGCGTGCCTGGCCTTGTCTGCCAACAGGCCTGCTTTCATCCACTAGGATCAGAGCAGGTAGCCACAGCTTTATTAATCAAGTGTTTTCTGTGTGGTCTGTTGAATTTAGACATCATTTAGGGCATGGATGGCATTAGATTGAGTTGGGGAAGTGTGTTTTTCTGGGGTGAGCTTTCTGATGTTGTTGGGTCTGGCCATGTGGCTGGTGGCTAATTTGAAGCCTAGGCCTGCAAGCTTGCCTGGCCTTGTCTGCCAACAGGCCTGCTTTCATCCACTAGGATCAGAGCAGGTAGCCACAGCTTTATTAATCAAGTGTTTTATGTGTGGTCTGTTGAATTTAGACATCATTTAGGGCACGGATGGCATTAGATTGAGTTGGGGAAGTGTGTTTCTTTGGGGTGGGCTTTCTGATGTTGTTGGGCATTGGCCATGTGGCTGGTGGCCATTTTGAAGCGTAGGCCTGCAAGCTTTCCTGGCCTTGTCTGCCAACAGGCCTGCTTTCATCCACTAGGATCAGAGCAGGTAGCCACAGCTTTATTAATCAAGTGTTTTCTGTGTGGTCTGTTGAATTTAGACATCATTTAGGGCATGGATGGCATTAGATTGAGTTGGGGAAGTGTGTTTTTTTGGGGTTGTCTTTCTGATGTTGTTGGGCCTGGCCATGTGGCTGGTGGCCATTTTGAAGCCTAGGCCTGCAAGCTTGCCTGGCCTTGTCTGCCAACAGGCCTGCTTCATCCACTAGGATCAGAGCAGGTAGCTACAGAATTATTAATCAAGTGTTTTCTGTGTGGTTTGTTGAATTTAGACATCATTTAGGGCATGGATGGCATTAGATTGAGTTGGGGAAGTGTGTTTTTTTGGGGTGGGCTTTCTGATGTTGTTGGGCCTGGCCATGTGGCTGGTGGCCATTTTGAAGCCTAGGCCTGCAAGCTTGCCTGGCCTTGTCTGCCAACAGGCTTGCTTTCATCCACTAGGATCAGAGAAGGTAGCCATAGCTTTATTAATCAAGTGTTTTCTGTGTGGTCTGTTGAATATAGACATCATTTAGGGCAAGGATGGCATTAGATTGAGTTGGGGAAGTGTGTTTTTTTGGGGTGGGCTTTCTGATGTTGTTGGGCCTGGCCATGTGGCTGGTGGCCATTTTGAAGCCTAGGCCTGCAAGGTAGCCTGTCCATGTCTGCCAACAGGCCTGCTTTCATCCACTAGGATCAGAGCAGGTAGCCACAGCTTTATTAATCAAGTGTTTTCTGTGTGGTCTGTTGAATTTAGACATCATTTAGGGCATGGATGGCATTAGATTGAGTTGGGGAAGTATGTTTTTTTGGGGTGGGCTTTCTGATGTTGTTGGACCTGGCCATGTGGCTGGTGGCCATTTTGAAGCCTAGACCTGCAAGCTTGCCTGGCCTTGTCTGCCAACAGGCCTGCATTCATCCACTAGGATCACAGCAGGTAGCCACAGCTTTATTAATCAAGTGTTTTCTGTGTGGTCTGTTGAATTTAGACATAATTTAGGGCATGGATTGCATTAGATTGAGTTGGGGAAGTGTGTTTTTTGGGATGGGCTTTCTGATGTTGTTGGGTCTGGCCATGTGGCTGGTGGCCATTTTGAAGCCTAGGCCTGCAAGCTTGCCTGGCCTTGTCTGACAACAGGCCTGCTTTCATCCACTAGGATCAGAGCAGGTAGCTACAGCGTTATTAATCAAGTGTTTTCTGTGTGGTCTGTTGAATTTAGAAATCATTTAGGGCATGGATGGCATTAGATTGAGTTGGGGAAGTGTGTTTTTTTGGGGTGGGCTTTCTGATGTTGTTGGGCCTGGCCATGTGGCTGGTGGTCATTTTGAAGCCTAGGCCTGCAAGCTTGCCTGGCCTTGTCTGCCAACAGGCCTGCTTTCATCCACGAGGATCAGAGCAGGTAGCCACAGCTTTATTAATCAGGTGTTTTCTGTGTGGTCTGTTGAATTTAGACATCATATAGGGCATGGATGGCATTAGATTGAGTTGGGGAAGTGTGTTTTTTGGGGGTGGGCTTTCTGATGTTGTTGGGCCTGGCCATGTGGCTGGTGGCCATTTTGAAGCCTACGCCTGCAAGCTTGCCTGGCCTTGTCTGCCAACAGGCCTGCTTTCATCCACTAGGATCAGAGCAGGTAGCCACAGCTTTATTAATCAAGTGTTTTCTGTGTGGTCTGTTGAATTTAGACATCATTTAGGGCATGGATGGCATTAGATTGAGTTGGGGAAGTATGTTTTTTTGGGGTGGGCTTTCTGATGTTGTTGGGCCTGGCCATGTGGCTGGTGGCCATTTTGAAGCCAAGGCTTGCAAGCTTGCCTGGCCTTGTCTGCCAACAGGCCTGCTTGCATCCACTAGGATCAGAGCAGGTAGCCACAGCTTTATTTTTCAAGTGTTTTCTGTGTGGTCTGTTGAATTTAGACATCATTTAGGGCATGGATGGCATTAGATTGAGTTGGGGAAGTGTGTTTTTCTGGGGTGGGCTTTCTGATGTTGTTGGGTCTGGCCATGTGGCTGGTGGCCAATTTGAAGTCTAGGCCTGCAAGCTTGTCTGGCCTTGTCTGCCAACAGGCCTGCTTTCAGCCACTAGGATCAGAGCAGGTAGCCACAGCTTTATTAATCAAGTGTTTTAAGTGTGGTCTGTTGAATTTAGACATCATTTAGGGCATGGATGGCATTAGATTGAGTTGGGGAAGTGTGTTTCTTTGGGGTGGGCTTTTTGATGTTGTTGGGCCTGGCCATGTGGCTGGTGGCCATTTTGAAGCCTAGGCCTGCAAGCTTTCCTGGCCTTGTCTGCCAACAGGCCTGCTTTCATCCACTAGGATCAGAGCAGGTAGCCACAGATTTATTAATCAAGTGTTTTCAGTGTGGCATGTTGCATTTAGACATCATTTAGGGCATGGATGGCATTAGATTGAGTTGGGGAAGTGTGTTTTTTTGGGGTGGGCTTTCTGATGTTGTTGGGCCTGGCCATGTGGCTGGTGGCCATTTTGAAGCCTAGGCCTGCAAGCTTGCCTGGCCTTGTCTGCCAACAGGCCTGCTTCACCCACTAGGATCAGAGCAGGTAGCTACAGCGTTATTAATCAAGTGTTTTCTGTGTGGTCTGTTGAATTTAGACATCATTTAGGGCATGGATGGCATTAGATTGAGTTGGGGAAGTGTTTTTTTTTGGGTTGGCTTTCTGATGTTGTTGGGCCTGGCCATGTGGCTGGTGGCCATTTTGAAGCCTAGGCCTGCAAACTTGCCTGGCCTTGTCTGCCAACAGGACTGCTTTCATCCACTAGGATCAGAGCAGGTAGCTACAGCGTTATTAATCAAGTGTTTTCTGTTTGGTCTGTTGAATTTAGACATCATTTAGGGCATGGATGGCATTAGATTGAGTTGGGTAAGTGTGTTTTTTTGGGGGTGGGCTTTCTGATGTTGTTGGGCCTGGCCATGTGGCTGGTGGCCATTTTGAAGCCTAGGCCTGCAAGCTTGTCTGGCCTTGTCTGCCAACAGGCCTGCTTTCAGCCACTAGGATCAGAGCAGGTAGCCACAGCTTTATTAATCAAGTGTTTTAAGTGTGGTCTGTTGAATTTAGACATCATTTAGGGCATGGATGGCATTAGATTGAGTTGGGGAAGTGTGTTTCTTTGGGGTGGGCTTTTTGATGTTGTTGGGCCTGGCCATGTGGCTGGTGGCCATTTTGAAGCCTAGGCCTGCAAGCTTGTCTGGCCTTGTCTGCCAACAGGCCTGCTTTCATCCACTAGGATCAGAGCAGGTAGCCACAGATTTATTAATCAAGTGTTTTCAGTGTGGCATGTTGCATTTAGACATCATTTAGGGCATGGATGGCATTAGATTGAGTTGGGGAAGTGTGTTTTTTTGGGGTGAGCTTTCTGATGTTGTTGGGCCTGGCCATGTGGCTGGTGGCCATTTTGAAGCCTAGGCCTGCAAGCTTGCCTGGCCTTGTCTGCCAACAGGCCTGCTTCACCCACTAGGATCAGAGCAGGTAGCTACTGCGTTATTAATCAAGTGTTTTCTGTGTGGTCTGTTGAATTTAGACATCATTTAGGGCATGGATGGCATTAGATTGAGTTGGGGAAGTGTTTTTTTTTGGGTTGGCTTTCTGATGTTGTTGGGCCTGGCCATGTGGCTGGTGGCCATTTTGAAGCCTAGGCCTGCAAACTTGCCTGGCCTTGTCTGCCAACAGGACTGCTTTCATCCACTAGGATCAGAGCAGGTAGCTACAGCGTTCTTAATCAAGTGTTTTCTGTTTGGTCTGTTGAATTTAGACATCATTTAGGGCATGGATGGCATTAGATTGAGTTGGGTAAGTGTGTTTTTTTGGGGGTGGGCTTTCTGATGTTGTTGGGCCTGGCCATGTGGCTGGTGGCCATTTTGAAGCCTAGGCCTGCAAGCTTGCCTGGCCTTGTCTGCCAACACGCCTGCTTTCATCCACTAGGATCAGAGCAGGTAGCCACAGCTTTATTAATCAAGTGTTTTCTGTGTGGTCTGTTGAATTTAGACATCATTTAGGGCATGGATGGCATTAGATTGAGTTGGGGAAGTGTGTTTTTTGGGGGTGGGCTTTCTGATGTTGGGCCTGGCCATGTGGCTGGTGGCCATTTTGATGCCTAGGCCTGCAAGCTTGCCTGGCCTTGTCTGCCAACAGGCCTGCTTTCATCCACTAGGATCAGAGCAGGTAGCCACAGCTTTATTAATCAAGTGTTTTCTGTGTGGTCTGTTGAATTTAGACATCATTTAGGGCATGGATGGCATTAGATTGAGTTGGGGAAGTGTGTTTTTCTGGGGTGAGCTTTCTGATGTTGTTGGGTCTGGCCATGTGGCTGGTGGCCAATTTGAAGCCTAGGCCTGCAAGCTTGCCTGGCCTTGTCTGCCAACAGGCCTGCTTTCATCCACTAGGATCAGAGCAGGTAGCCACAGCTTTATTAATCAAGTGTTTTATGTGTGGTCTGTTGAATTTAGACATCATTTAGGGCACGGATGGCATTAGATTGAGTTGGGGAAGTGTGTTTCTTTGGGGTGGGCTTTCTGATGTTGTTGGGCATTGGCCATGTGGCTGGTGGCCATTTTGAAGCGTAGGCCTGCAAGCTTTCCTGGCCTTGTCTGCCAACAGGCCTGCTTTCATCCACTAGGATCAGAGCAGGTAGCCACAGCTTTATTAATCAAGTGTTTTCTGTGTGGTCTGTTGAATTTAGACATCATTTAGGGCATGGATGGCATTAGATTGAGTTGGGGAAGTGTGTTTTTTTGGGGTTGTCTTTCTGATGTTGTTGGGCCTGGCCATGTGGCTGGTGGCCATTTTGAAGCCTAGGCCTGCAAGCTAGCCTGGCCTTGTCTGCCAACAGGCCTGCTTCATCCACTAGGATCAGAGCAGGTAGCTACAGCATTATTAATCAAGTGTTTTCTGTGTGGTTTGTTGAATTTAGACATCATTTAGGGCATGGATGGCATTAGATTGAGTTGGGGAAGTGTGTTTTTTTGGGGTGGGCTTTCTGATGTTGTTGGGCCTGGCCATGTGGCTGGTGGCCATTTTGAAGCCTAGGCCTGCAAGCTTGCCTGGCCTTGTCTGCCAACAGGCTTGCTTTCATCCACTAGGATCAGAGAAGGTAGCCATAGCTTTATTAATCAAGTGTTTTCTGTGTGGTCTGTTGAATATAGACATCATTTAGGGCAAGGATGGCATTAGATTGAGTTGGGGAAGTGTGTTTTTTTGGGGTGGGCTTTCTGATGTTGTTGGGCCTGGCCATGTGGCTGGTGGCCATTTTGAAGCCTAGGCCTGCAAGGTAGCCTGTCCATGTCTGCCAACAGGCCTGCTTTCATCCACTAGGATCAGAGCAGGTAGCCACAGCTTTATTAATCGAGTGTTTTCTGTGTGGTCTGTTGAATTTAGACATCATTTAGGGCATGGATGGCATTAGATTGAGTTGGGGAAGTATGTTTTTTTGGGGTGGGCTTTCTGATGTTGTTGGACCTGGCCATGTGGCTGGTGGCCATTTTGAAGCCTAGACCTGCAAGCTTGCCTGGCCTTGTCTGCCAACAGGCCTGCATTCATCCACTAGGATCACAGCAGGTAGCCACAGCTTTATTAATCAAGTGTTTTCTGTGTGGTCTGTTGAATTTAGAAATCATTTAGGGCATGGATGGCATTAGATTGAGTTGGGGAAGTGTGTTTTTTTGGGGTGGGCTTTCTGATGTTGTTGGGCCTGGCCATGTGGCTGGTGGCCATTTTGAAGCCTAGGCCTGCAAGCTTGCCTGGCCTTGTCTGCCAACAGGCCTGCTTTCATCCACGAGGATCAGAGCAGGTAGCCACAGCTTTATTAATCAAGTGTTTTCTGTGTGGTCTGTTGAATTTAGACATCATATAGGGCATGGATGGCATTAGATTGAGTTGGGGAAGTGTGTTTTTTGGGGGTGGGCTTTCTGATGTTGTTGGGCCTGGCCATGTGGCTGGTGGCCATTTTGAAGCCTACGCCTGCAAGCTTGCCTGGCCTTGTCTGCCAACAGGCCTGCTTTCATCCACTAGGATCAGAGCAGGTATCTACAGCATTATTACTCAAGTGTTTTCTGTGTGGTCTGTTGAATTTAGACATCATTTAGGGCATGGATAGCATTAGATTGAGTTGGGTATGTGTGTTTTTTTTGGGGTGGGCTTTCTGATGTTGTTGGGCCTGGCCATGTGGCTGGTGGCCATTTTGAAGCCTAGGCCTGCAAGCTTGCCTGGCCTTGTCTGCCAACAGGCCTGCTTTCATCCACTAGGATCAGAGCAGGTAGCCACAGCCTTATTAATCAAGTGTTTTCTGTGTGGTCTGTTAAATTTAGACACCATTTAGGGCATGGATGGCATTAGATTGAGTTGGGGAAGTATGTTTTTTTGGGGTGGGCTTTCTGATGTTGTTGGGCCTGGCCATGAGGCTGGTGGCCATTTTGAAGCCAAGGCTTGCAAGCTTGCCTGGCCTTGTCTGCCAACAGGCCTGCTTGCATCCACTAGGATCAGAGCAGGTAGCCACAGCTTTATTTTTCAAGTGTTTTCTGTGTGGTCTGTTGAATTTAGACATAACTTAGGGCATGGATGGCATTAGATTGAGTTGGGGAAGTGTGTTTTTCTGGGGTGGGCTTTCTGATGTTGTTGGGTCTGGCCATGTGGCTGGTGGCCAATTTGAAGTCTAGGCCTGCAAGCTTGCCTGGCCTTGTCTGCCAACAGGCCTGCTTTCAGCCACTAGGATCAGAGCAGGTAGCCACAGCTTTATTAATCAAGTGTTTTAAGTGTGGTCTGTTGAATTTAGACATCATTTAGGGCATGGATGGCATTAGATTGAGTTGGGGAAGTGTGTTTCTTTGGGGTGGGCTTTCTGATGTTGTTGGGCCTGGCCATGTGGCTGGTGGCCATTTTGAAGCCTAGGCCTGCAAGCTTGCCTGGCCTTGTCTGCCAACAGGCCTGCTTCACCCACTAGGATCAGAGCAGGTAGCTACAGCGTTATTAATCAAGTGTTTTCTGTGTGGTCTGTTGAATTTAGACATCATTTAGGGCATGGATGGCATTAGATTGAGTTGGGGAAGTGTGTTTTTTTGGGGTGGGCTTTCTGATGTTGGGCCTGGCCATGTGGCTGGTGGCCATTTTGATGCCTAGGCCTGCAAGCTTGCCTGGCCTTGTCTGCCAACAGGCCTGCTTTCATCCACTAGGATCAGAGCAGGTAGCCACAGCTTTATTAATCAAGTGTTTTCTGTGTGGTCTGTTGAATTTAGACATCATTTAGGGCATGGATGGCATTAGATTGAGTTGGGGAAGTGTGTTTTTTTGGGGTGGGCTTTCTGATGTTGGGCCTGGCCATGTGGCTGGTGGCCATTTTGATGCCTAGGCCTGCAAGCTTGCCTGGCCTTGTCTGCCAACAGGCCTGCTTTCATCCACTAGGATCAGAGCAGGTAGCCACAGTTTTATTAATCGAGTGTTTTCTGTGTGGTCTGTTGAATTTAGACATCATTTAGGGCATGGATGGCATTAGATTGAGTTGGGGAAGTGTGTTTTTCTGGGGTGAGCTTTCTGATGTTGTTGGGTCTGGCCATGTGGCTGGTGGCCAATTTGAAGCCTAGGCCTGCAAGCTTGCCTGGCCTTGTCTGCCAACAGGCCTGCTTTCATCCACTAGGATCAGAGCAGGTAGCCACAGCTTTATTAATCAAGTGTTTTATGTGTGGTCTGTTGAATTTAGACATCATTTAGGGCACGGATGTCATTAGATTGAGTTGGGGAAGTGTGTTTCTTTGGGGTGGGCCTTCTGATGTTGTTGGGCATTGGCCATGTGGCTGGTGGCCATTTTGAAGCGTAGGCCTGCAAGCTTTCCTGGCCTTGTCTGCCAACAGGCCTGCTTTCATCCACTAGGATCAGAGCAGGTAGCCACAGCTTTATTAATCAAGTGTTTTCTGTGTGGTCTGTTGAATTTAGACATCATTTAGGGCATGGATGGCATTAGATTGAGTTGGGGAAGTGTGTTTTTTTGGGGTTGTCTTTCTGATGTTGTTGGGCCTGGCCATGTGGCTGGTGGCCATTTTGAAGCCTAGGCCTGCAAGCTTGCCTGGCCTTGTCTGCCAACAGGCCTGCTTCATCCACTAGGATCAGAGCAGGTAGCTACAGCATTATTAATAAAGTGTTTTCTGTGTGGTTTGTTGAATTTAGACATCATTTAGGGCATGGATGGCATTAGATTGAGTTGGGGAAGTGTGTTTTTTTGGGGTGGGCTTTCTGATGTTGTTGGGCCTGGCCATGTGGCTGGTGGCCATTTTGAAGCCTAGGCCTGCAAGCTTGCCTGGCCTTGTCTGCCAACAGGCCTGCTTTCATCCACTAGGATCAGAGAAGGTAGCCATAGCTTTATTAATCAAGTGTTTTCTGTGTGGTCTGTTGAATATAGACATCATTTAGGGCAAGGATGGCATTAGATTGAGTTGGGGAAGTGTGTTTTTTTGGGGTGGGCTTTCTGATGTTGTTGGGCCTGGCCATGTGGCTGGTGGCCATTTTGAAGCCTAGGCCTGCAAGGTAGCCTGTCCATGTCTGCCAACAGGCCTGCTTTCATCCACTAGGATCAGAGCAGGTAGCCACAGCTTTATTAATCAAGTGTTTTCTGTGTGGTCTGTTGAATTTAGACATCATTTAGGGCATGGATGGCATTAGATTGAGTTGGGGAAGTATGTTTTTTTGGGGTGGGCTTTCTGATGTTGTTGGGCCTGGCCATGTGGCTGGTGGCCATTTTGAAGCCTAGACCTGCAAGCTTGCCTGGCCTTGTCTGCCAACAGGCCTGCATTCATCCCCTAGGATCACAGCAGGTAGCCACAGCTTTATTAATCAAGTGTTTTCTGTGTGGTCTGTTGAATTTAAACATCATTTAGGGCATGGATTGCATTAGATTGAGTTGGGGAAGTGTGTTTTTTGGGATGGGCTTTCTGATGTTGTTGGGTCTGGCCATGTGGCTGGTGGCCATTTTGAAGCCTAGGCCTGCAAGCTTGCCTGGCCTTGTCTGACAACAGGCCTGCTTTTATCCACTAGGATCAGAGCAGGTAGCTACAGCGTTATTAATCAAGTGTTTTCTGTGTGGTCTGTTGAATTTAGAAATCATTTAGGGCATGGATGGCATTAGATTGAGTTGGGGAAGTGTGTTTTTTTGGGGTGGGCTTTCTGATGTTGTTGGGCCTGGCCATGTGGCTGGTGGCCATTTTGAAGCCTAGGCCTGCAAGCTTGCCTGGCCTTGTCTGCCAACAGGCCTGCTTCACCCACTAGGATCAGAGCAGGTAGCTACTGCGTTATTAATCAAGTGTTTTCTGTGTGGTCTGTTGAATTTAGACATCATTTAGGGCATGGATGGCATTAGATTGAGTTGGGGAAGTGTTTTTTTTTGGGTTGGCTTTCTGATGTTGTTGGGCCTGGCCATGTGGCTGGTGGCCATTTTGAAGCCTAGGCCTGCAAACTTGCCTGGCCTTGTCTGCCAACAGGACTGCTTTCATCCACTAGGATCAGAGCAGGTAGCTACAGCGTTATTAATCAAGTGTTTTCTGTTTGGTCTGTTGAATTTAGACATCATTTAGGGCATGGATGGCATTAGATTGAGTTGGGTAAGTGTGTTTTTTTGGGGGTGGGCTTTCTGATGTTGTTGGGCCTGGCCATGTGGCTGGTGGCCATTTTGAAGCCTAGGCCTGCAAGCTTGCCTGGCCTTGTCTGCCAACACGCCTGCTTTCATCCACTAGGATCAGAGCAGGTAGCCACAGCTTTATTAATCAAGTGTTTTCTGTGTGGTCTGTTGAATTTAGACATCATTTAGGGCATGGATGGCATTAGATTGAGTTGGGGAAGTGTGTTTTTTTGGGGTTGTCTTTCTGATGTTGTTGGGCCTGGCCATGTGGCTGGTGGCCATTTTGAAGCCTAGGCCTGCAAGCTTGCCTGGCCTTGTCTGCCAACAGGCCTGCTTCATCCACTAGGATCAGAGCAGGTAGCTACAGCATTATTAATAAAGTGTTTTCTGTGTGGTTTGTTGAATTTAGACATCATTTAGGGCATGGATGGCATTAGATTGAGTTGGGGAAGTGTGTTTTTTTGGGGTGGGCTTTCTGATGTTGTTGGGCCTGGCCATGTGGCTGGTGGCCATTTTGAAGCCTAGGCCTGCAAGCTTGCCTGGCCTTGTCTGCCAACAGGCCTGCTTTCATCCACTAGGATCAGAGAAGGTAGCCATAGCTTTATTAATCAAGTGTTTTCTGTGTGGTCTGTTGAATATAGACATCATTTAGGGCAAGGATGGCATTAGATTGAGTTGGGGAAGTGTGTTTTTTTGGGGTGGGCTTTCTGATGTTGTTGGGCCTGGCCATGTGGCTGGTGGCCATTTTGAAGCCTAGGCCTGCAAGGTAGCCTGTCCATGTCTGCCAACAGGCCTGCTTTCATCCACTAGGATCAGAGCAGGTAGCCACAGCTTTATTAATCAAGTGTTTTCTGTGTGGTCTGTTGAATTTAGACATCATTTAGGGCATGGATGGCATTAGATTGAGTTGGGGAAGTATGTTTTTTTGGGGTGGGCTTTCTGATGTTGTTGGGCCTGGCCATGTGGCTGGTGGCCATTTTGAAGCCTAGACCTGCAAGCTTGCCTGGCCTTGTCTGCCAACAGGCCTGCATTCATCCCCTAGGATCACAGCAGGTAGCCACAGCTTTATTAATCAAGTGTTTTCTGTGTGGTCTGTTGAATTTAAACATCATTTAGGGCATGGATTGCATTAGATTGAGTTGGGGAAGTGTGTTTTTTGGGATGGGCTTTCTGATGTTGTTGGGTCTGGCCATGTGGCTGGTGGCCATTTTGAAGCCTAGGCCTGCAAGCTTGCCTGGCCTTGTCTGACAACAGGCCTGCTTTTATCCACTAGGATCAGAGCAGGTAGCTACAGCGTTATTAATCAAGTGTTTTCTGTGTGGTCTGTTGAATTTAGAAATCATTTAGGGCATGGATGGCATTAGATTGAGTTGGGGAAGTGTGTTTTTTTGGGGTGGGCTTTCTGATGTTGTTGGGCCTGGCCATGTGGCTGGTGGCCATTTTGAAGCCTAGGCCTGCAAGCTTGCCTGGCCTTGTCTGCCAACAGGCCTGCTTCACCCACTAGGATCAGAGCAGGTAGCTACTGCGTTATTAATCAAGTGTTTTCTGTGTGGTCTGTTGAATTTAGACATCATTTAGGGCATGGATGGCATTAGAATGAGTTGGGGAAGTGTTTTTTTTTGGGTTGGCTTTCTGATGTTGTTGGGCCTGGCCATGTGGCTGGTGGCCATTTTGAAGCCTAGGCCTGCAAACTTGCCTGGCCTTGTCTGCCAACAGGACTGCTTTCATCCACTAGGATCAGAGCAGGTAGCTACAGCGTTATTAATCAAGTGTTTTCTGTTTGGTCTGTTGAATTTAGACATCATTTAGGGCATGGATGGCATTAGATTGAGTTGGGTAAGTGTGTTTTTTTGGGGGTGGGCTTTCTGATGTTGTTGGGCCTGGCCATGTGGCTGGTGGCCATTTTGAAGCCTAGGCCTGCAAGCTTGCCTGGCCTTGTCTGCCAACACGCCTGCTTTCATCCACTAGGATCAGAGCAGGTAGCCACAGCTTTATTAATCAAGTGTTTTCTGTGTGGTCTGTTGAATTTAGACATCATTTAGGGCATGGATGGCATTAGATTGAGTTGGGGAAGTGTGTTTTTTGGGGGTGGGCTTTCTGATGTTGGGCCTGGCCATGTGGCTGGTGGCCATTTTGATGCCTAGGCCTGCAAGCTTGCCTGGCCTTGTCTGCCAACAGGCCTGCTTTCATCCACTAGGATCAGAGCAGGTAGCCACAGCTTTATTAATCAAGTGTTTTCTGTGTGGTCTGTTGAATTTAGACATCATTTAGGGCATGGATGGCATTAGATTGAGTTGGGGAAGTGTGTTTTTCTGGGGTGAGCTTTCTGATGTTGTTGGGTCTGGCCATGTGGCTGGTGGCCAATTTGAAGCCTAGGCCTGCAAGCTTGCCTGGCCTTGTCTGCCAACAGGCCTGCTTTCATCCACTAGGATCAGAGCAGGTAGCCACAGCTTTATTAATCAAGTGTTTTATGTGTGGTCTGTTGAATTTAGACATCATTTAGGGCACGGATGGCATTAGATTGAGTTGGGGAAGTGTGTTTCTTTGGGGTGGGCTTTCTGATGTTGTTGGGCATTGGCCATGTGGCTGGTGGCCATTTTGAAGCGTAGGCCTGCAAGCTTTCCTGGCCTTGTCTGCCAACAGGCCTGCTTTCATCCACTAGGATCAGAGCAGGTAGCCACAGCTTTATTAATCAAGTGTTTTCTGTGTGGTCTGTTGAATTTAGACATCATTTAGGGCATGGATGGCATTAGATTGAGTTGGGGAAGTGTGTTTTTTTGGGGTTGTCTTTCTGATGTTGTTGGGCCTGGCCATGTGGCTGGTGGCCATTTTGAAGCCTAGGCCTGCAAGCTTGCCTGGCCTTGTCTGCCAACAGGCCTGCTTCATCCACTAGGATCAGAGCAGGTAGCTACAGCATTATTAATCAAGTGTTTTCTGTGTGGTTTGTTGAATTTAGACATCATTTAGGGCATGGATGGCATTAGATTGAGTTGGGGAAGTGTGTTTTTTTGGGGTGGGCTTTCTGATGTTGTTGGGCCTGGCCATGTGGCTGGTGGCCATTTTGAAGCCTAGGCCTGCAAGCTTGCCTGGCCTTGTCTGCCAACAGGCTTGCTTTCATCCACTAGGATCAGAGAAGGTAGCCATAGCTTTATTAATCAAGTGTTTTCTGTGTGGTCTGTTGAATATAGACATCATTTAGGGCAAGGATGGCATTAGATTGAGTTGGGGAAGTGTGTTTTTTTGGGGTGGGCTTTCTGATGTTGTTGGGCCTGGCCATGTGGCTGGTGGCCATTTTGAAGCCTAGGCCTGCAAGGTAGCCTGTCCATGTCTGCCAACAGGCCTGCTTTCATCCACTAGGATCAGAGCAGGTAGCCACAGCTTTATTAATCGAGTGTTTTCTGTGTGGTCTGTTGAATTTAGACATCATTTAGGGCATGGATGGCATTAGATTGAGTTGGGGAAGTATGTTTTTTTGGGGTGGGCTTTCTGATGTTGTTGGACCTGGCCGTGTGGCTGGTGGCCATTTTGAAGCCTAGACCTGCAAGCTTGCCTGGCCTTGTCTGCCAACAGGCCTGCATTCATCCACTAGGATCACAGCAGGTAGCCACAGCTTTATTAATCAAGTGTTTTCTGTGTGGTCTGTTGAATTTAGACATAATTTAGGGCATGGATTGCATTAGATTGAGTTGGGGAAGTGTGTTTTTTGGGATGGGCTTTCTGATGTTGTTGGGTCTGGCCATGTGGCTGGTGGCCATTTTGAAGCCTAGGCCTGCAAGCTTGCCTGGCCTTGTCTGACAACAGGCCTGCTTTCATCCACTAGGATCAGAGCAGGTAGCTACAGCGTTATTAATCAAGTGTTTTCTGTGTGGTCTGTTGAATTTAGAAATCATTTAGGGCATGGATGGCATTAGATTGAGTTGGGGAAGTGTGTTTTTTTGGGGTGGGCTTTCTGATGTTGTTGGGCCTGGCCATGTGGCTGGTGGCCATTTTGAAGCCTAGGCCTGCAAGCTTGCCTGGCCTTGTCTGCCAACAGGCCTGCTTTCATCCACGAGGATCAGAGCAGGTAGCCACAGCTTTATTAATCAAGTGTTTTCTGTGTGGTCTGTTGAATTTAGACATCATATAGGGCATGGATGGCATTAGATTGAGTTGGGGAAGTGTGTTTTTTGGGGGTGGGCTTTCTGATGTTGTTGGGCCTGGCCATGTGGCTGGTGGCCATTTTGAAGCCTACGCCTGCAAGCTTGCCTGGCCTTGTCTGCCAACAGGCCTGCTTTCATCCACTAGGATCAGAGCAGGTATCTACAGCATTATTACTCAAGTGTTTTCTGTGTGGTCTGTTGAATTTAGACATCATTTAGGGCATGGATAGCATTAGATTGAGTTGGGTATGTGTGTTTTTTTTGGGGTGGGCTTTCTGATGTTGTTGGGCCTGGCCATGTGGCTGGTGGCCATTTTGAAGCCTAGGCCTGCAAGCTTGCCTGGCCTTGTCTGCCAACAGGCCTGCTTTCATCCACTAGGATCAGAGCAGGTAGCCACAGCCTTATTAATCAAGTGTTTTCTGTGTGGTCTGTTAAATTTAGACACCATTTAGGGCATGGATGGCATTAGATTGAGTTGGGGAAGTATGTTTTTTTGGGGTGGGCTTTCTGATGTTGTTGGGCCTGGCCATGAGGCTGGTGGCCATTTTGAAGCCAAGGCTTGCAAGCTTGCCTGGCCTTGTCTGCCAACAGGCCTGCTTGCATCCACTAGGATCAGAGCAGGTAGCCACAGCTTTATTTTTCAAGTGTTTTCTGTGTGGTCTGTTGAATTTAGACATAACTTAGGGCATGGATGGCATTAGATTGAGTTGGGGAAGTGTGTTTTTCTGGGGTGGGCTTTCTGATGTTGTTGGGTCTGGCCATGTGGCTGGTGGCCAATTTGAAGTCTAGGCCTGCAAGCTTGCCTGGCCTTGTCTGCCAACAGGCCTGCTTTCAGCCACTAGGATCAGAGCAGGTAGCCACAGCTTTATTAATCAAGTGTTTTAAGTGTGGTCTGTTGAATTTAGACATCATTTAGGGCATGGATGGCATTAGATTGAGTTGGGGAAGTGTGTTTCTTTGGGGTGGGCTTTCTGATGTTGTTGGGCCTGGCCATGTGGCTGGTGGCCATTTTGAAGCCTAGGCCTGCAAGCTTGCCTGGCCTTGTCTGCCAACAGGCCTGCTTCACCCACTAGGATCAGAGCAGGTAGCTACAGCGTTATTAATCAAGTGTTTTCTGTGTGGTCTGTTGAATTTAGACATCATTTAGGGCATGGATGGCATTAGATTGAGTTGGGGAAGTGTGTTTTTTTGGGGTGGGCTTTCTGATGTTGGGCCTGGCCATGTGGCTGGTGGCCATTTTGATGCCTAGGCCTGCAAGCTTGCCTGGCCTTGTCTGCCAACAGGCCTGCTTTCATCCACTAGGATCAGAGCAGGTAGCCACAGCTTTATTAATCAAGTGTTTTCTGTGTGGTCTGTTGAATTTAGACATCATTTAGGGCATGGATGGCATTAGATTGAGTTGGGGAAGTGTGTTTTTTTGGGGTGGGCTTTCTGATGTTGGGCCTGGCCATGTGGCTGGTGGCCATTTTGATGCCTAGGCCTGCAAGCTTGCCTGGCCTTGTCTGCCAACAGGCCTGCTTTCATCCACTAGGATCAGAGCAGGTAGCCACAGTTTTATTAATCAAGTGTTTTCTGTGTGGTCTGTTGAATTTAGACATCATTTAGGGCATGGATGGCATTAGATTGAGTTGGGGAAGTGTGTTTTTCTGGGGTGAGCTTTCTGATGTTGTTGGGTCTGGCCATGTGGCTGGTGGCCAATTTGAAGCCTAGGCCTGCAAGCTTGCCTGGCCTTGTCTGCCAACAGGCCTGCTTTCATCCACTAGGATCAGAGCAGGTAGCCACAGCTTTATTAATCAAGTGTTTTATGTGTGGTCTGTTGAATTTAGACATCATTTAGGGCACGGATGTCATTAGATTGAGTTGGGGAAGTGTGTTTCTTTGGGGTGGGCCTTCTGATGTTGTTGGGCATTGGCCATGTGGCTGGTGGCCATTTTGAAGCGTAGGCCTGCAAGCTTTCCTGGCCTTGTCTGCCAACAGGCCTGCTTTCATCCACTAGGATCAGAGCAGGTAGCCACAGCTTTATTAATCAAGTGTTTTCTGTGTGGTCTGTTGAATTTAGACATCATTTAGGGCATGGATGGCATTAGATTGAGTTGGGGAAGTGTGTTTTTTTGGGGTTGTCTTTCTGATGTTGTTGGGCCTGGCCATGTGGCTGGTGGCCATTTTGAAGCCTAGGCCTGCAAGCTTGCCTGGCCTTGTCTGCCAACAGGCCTGCTTCATCCACTAGGATCAGAGCAGGTAGCTACAGCATTATTAATAAAGTGTTTTCTGTGTGGTTTGTTGAATTTAGACATCATTTAGGGCATGGATGGCATTAGATTGAGTTGGGGAAGTGTGTTTTTTTGGGGTGGGCTTTCTGATGTTGTTGGGCCTGGCCATGTGGCTGGTGGCCATTTTGAAGCCTAGGCCTGCAAGCTTGCCTGGCCTTGTCTGCCAACAGGCCTGCTTTCATCCACTAGGATCAGAGAAGGTAGCCATAGCTTTATTAATCAAGTGTTTTCTGTGTGGTCTGTTGAATATAGACATCATTTAGGGCAAGGATGGCATTAGATTGAGTTGGGGAAGTGTGTTTTTTTGGGGTGGGCTTTCTGATGTTGTTGGGCCTGGCCATGTGGCTGGTGGCCATTTTGAAGCCTAGGCCTGCAAGGTAGCCTGTCCATGTCTGCCAACAGGCCTGCTTTCATCCACTAGGATCAGAGCAGGTAGCCACAGCTTTATTAATCAAGTGTTTTCTGTGTGGTCTGTTGAATTTAGACATCATTTAGGGCATGGATGGCATTAGATTGAGTTGGGGAAGTATGTTTTTTTGGGGTGGGCTTTCTGATGTTGTTGGGCCTGGCCATGTGGCTGGTGGCCATTTTGAAGCCTAGACCTGCAAGCTTGCCTGGCCTTGTCTGCCAACAGGCCTGCATTCATCCCCTAGGATCACAGCAGGTAGCCACAGCTTTATTAATCAAGTGTTTTCTGTGTGGTCTGTTGAATTTAAACATCATTTAGGGCATGGATTGCATTAGATTGAGTTGGGGAAGTGTGTTTTTTGGGATGGGCTTTCTGATGTTGTTGGGTCTGGCCATGTGGCTGGTGGCCATTTTGAAGCCTAGGCCTGCAAGCTTGCCTGGCCTTGTCTGACAACAGGCCTGCTTTTATCCACTAGGATCAGAGCAGGTAGCTACAGCGTTATTAATCAAGTGTTTTCTGTGTGGTCTGTTGAATTTAGAAATCATTTAGGGCATGGATGGCATTAGATTGAGTTGGGGAAGTGTGTTTTTTTGGGGTGGGCTTTCTGATGTTGTTGGGCCTGGCCATGTGGCTGGTGGCCATTTTGAAGCCTAGGCCTGCAAGCTTGCCTCGCCTTGTCTGCCAACAGGCCTGCTTTCATCCACGAGGATCAGAGCAGGTAGCCACAGCTCTATTAATCAAGTGTTTTCTGTGTGGTCTGTTGAATTTAGACATCATATAGGGCATGGATGGCATTAGATTGAGTTGGGGAAGTGTGTTTTTTGGGGGTGGGCTTTCTGATGTTGTTGGGCCTGGCCATGTGGCTGGTGGCCATTTTGAAGCCTACGCCTGCAAGCTTGCCTGGCCTTGTCTGCCAACAGGCCTGCTTTCATCCACTAGGATCAGAGCAGGTATCTACAGCATTATTACTCAAGTGTTTTCTGTGTGGTCTGTTGAATTTAGACATCATTTAGGGCATGGATAGCATTAGATTGAGTTGGTTAAGTGTGGTTTTTTTGGGGTGGGCTTTCTGATGTTGTTGGGCCTGGCCATGTGGCTGGTGGCCATTTTGAAGCCTAGGCCTGCAAGATTGCCTGGCCTTGTCTGCCAACAGGCCTGCTTTCATCCACTAGGATCAGAGCAGGTAGCCACAGCTTTATTAATCAAGTGTTTTCTGTGTGGTCTGTTGAATTTAGACATCATTTAGGGCATGGATGGCATTAGATTGAGTTGGGGAAGTATGTTTTTTTGGGGTGGGCTTTCTGATGTTGTTGGGCCTGGCCATGAGGCTGGTGGCCATTTTGAAGTCAAGGCTTGCAAGCTTGCCTGGCCTTGTCTGCCAACAGGCCTGCTTGCATCCACTAGGATCAGAGCAGGTAGCCACAGCTTTATTTTTCAAGTGTTTTCTGTGTGGTCTGTTGAATTTAGACATCATTTAGGGCAGGGATGGCATTAGATTGAGTTGGGGAAGTGTGTTTCTTTGGGGTGGGCTTTCTGATGTTGTTGGGCCTGGCCATGAGGCTGGTGGCCATTTTGAAGTCAAGGCTTGCAAGCTTGCCTGGCCTTGTCTGCCAACAGGCCTGCTTTCAGCCACTAGGATCAGAGCAGGTAGCCACAGCTTTATTAATCAAGTGTTTTAAGTGTGGTCTGTTGAATTTAGACATCATTTAGGGCATGGATGGCATTAGATTGAGTTGGGGAAGTGTTTTTTTTTGGGTTGGCTTTCTGATGTTGTTGGGCCTGGCCATGTGGCTGGTGGCCATTTTGAAGCCTAGGCCTGCAAACTTGCCTGGCCTTGTCTGCCAACAGGCCTGCTTTCATCCACTAGGATCAGAGCAGGTAGCTACAGCGTTATTAATCAAGTGTTTTCTGTTTGGTCTGTTGAATTTAGACATCATTTAGGGCATGGATGGCATTAGATTGAGTTGGGTAAGTGTGTTTTTTTGGGGGTGGGCTTTTTGATGTTGTTGGGCCTGGCCATGTGGCTGGTGGCCATTTTGAAGCCTAGGCCTGCAAGCTTGCCTGGCCTTGTCTGCCAACAGGCCTGCTTTCATCCACTAGGATCAGAGCAGGTAGCCACAGCTTTATTAATCAAGTGTTTTCTGTGTGGTCTGTTGAATTTAGACATCATTTAGGGCATGGATGGCATTAGATTGAGTTGGGGAAGTGTGTTTTTCTGGGGTGAGCTTTCTGATGTTGTTGGGTCTGGCCATGTGGCTGGTGGCCAATTTGAAGCCTAGGCCTGCAAGCTTGCCTGGCCTTGTCTGCCAACAGGCCTGCTTTCATCCACTAGGATCAGAGCAGGTAGCCACAGCTTTATTAATCAAGTGTTTTATGTGTGGTCTGTTGAATTTAGACATCATTTAGGGCACGGATGGCATTAGATTGAGTTGGGGAAGTGTGTTTCTTTGGGGTGGGCTTTCTGATGTTGTTGGGCATTGGCCATGTGGCTGGTGGCCATTTTGAAGCGTAGGCCTGCAAGCTTTCCTGGCCTTGTCTGCCAACAGGCCTGCTTTCATCCACTAGGATCAGAGCAGGTAGCCACAGCTTTATTAATCAAGTGTTTTCTGTGTGGTCTGTTGAATTTAGACATCATTTAGGGCATGGATGGCATTAGATTGAGTTGGGGAAGTGTGTTTTTTTGGGGTTGTCTTTCTGATGTTGTTGGGCCTGGCCATGTGGCTGGTGGCCATTTTGAAGCCTAGGCCTACAAGCTTGCCTGGCCTTGTCTGCCAACAGGCCTGCTTCATCCACTAGGATCAGAGCAGGTAGCTACAGCATTATAAATCAAGTGTTTTCTGTGTGGTTTGTTGAATTTAGACATCATTTAGGGCATGGATGGCATTAGATTGAGTTGGGGAAGTGTGTTTTTTTGGGGTGGGCTTTCTGATGTTGTTGGGCCTGGCCATGTGGCTGGTGGCCATTTTGAAGCCTAGGCCTGCAAGCTTGCCTGGCCTTGTCTGCCAACAGGCCTGCTTTCATCCACTAGGATCAGAGAAGGTAGCCATAGCTTTATTAATCAAGTGTTTTCTGTGTGGTCTGTTGAATATAGACATCATTTAGGGCAAGGATGGCATTAGATTGAGTTGGGGAAGTGTGTTTTTTTGGGGTGGGCTTTCTGATGTTGTTGGGCCTGGCCATGTGGCTGGTGGCCATTTTGAAGCCTAGGCCTGCAAGGTAGCCTGTCCATGTCTGCCAACAGCCCTGCTTTCATCCACTAGGATCAGAGCAGGTAGCCACAGCTTTATTAATCAAGTGTTTTCTGTGTGGTCTGTTGAATTTAGACATCATTTAGGGCATGGATGGCATTAGATTGAGTTGGGGAAGTATGTTTTTTTGGGGTGGGCTTTCTGATGTTGTTGGGCCTGGCCATGTGGCTGGTGGCCATTTTGAAGCCTAGACCTGCAAGCTTGCCTGGCCTTGTCTGCCAACAGGCCTGCATTCATCCACTAGGATCAGAGCAGGTAGACACAGCTTTATTAATCAAGTGTTTTCTGTGTGGTCTGTTGAATTTAGACATCATTTAGGGCATGGATTGCATTAGATTGAGTTGGGGAAGTGTGTTTTTTGGGGTGGGCTTTCTGATGTTGGGCCTGGCCATGTGGCTGGTGGCCATTTTGATGCCTAGGCCTGCAAGCTTGCCTGGCCTTGTCTGCCAACAGGCCTGCTTTCATCCACTAGGATCAGAGCAGGTAGCCACAGCTTTATTACTCAAGTGTTTTCTGTGTGGTCTGTTGAATTTAGACATCATTTAGGGCATGGATAGCATTAGATTGAGTTGGGTAAGTGTGTTTTTTTTGGGGTGGGCTTTCTGATGTTGTTGGGACTGGCCATGTGGCTGGTGGCCATTTTGAAGCCTAGGCCTGCAAGCTTGCCTGGCCTTGTCTGCCAACAGGCCTGCTTTCATCCACGAGGATCAGAGCAGGTAGCCACAGCTTTATTAATCAAGTGTTTTCTGTGTGGTCTGTTGAATTTAGACATCATTTAGGGCATGGATGGCATTAGATTGAGTTGGGGAAGTGTGTTTTTTTGGGGTTGTCTTTCTGATGTTGTTGGGCCTGGCCATGTGGCTGGTGGCCATTTTGAAGCCTAGGCCTGCAAGCTTGCCTGGCCTTGTCTGCCAACAGGCCTGCTTCATCCACTAGGATCAGAGCAGGTAGCTACAGAGTTATTAATCAAGTGTTTTCTGTGTGGTTTGTTGAATTTAGACATCATTTAGGGCATGGATGGCATTAGAATGAGTTGGGGAAGTGTGTTTTTTTGGGGTGGGCTTTCTGATGTTGTTGGGCCTGGCCATGTGGCTGGTGGCCATTTTGAAGCCTAGGCCTGCAAGCTTGCCTGGCCTTGTCTGCCAACAGGCCTGCTTCACCCACTAGGATCAGAGCAGGTAGCTACAGCGTTATTAATCAAGTGTTTTCTGTGTGGTCTGTTGAATTTAGACATCATTTAGGGCATGGATGGCATTAGATTGAGTTGGGGAAGTGTGTTTTTTTGGGGTGGGCTTTCTGATGTTGGGCCTGGCCATGTGGCTGGTGGCCATTTTGATGCCTAGGCCTGCAAGCTTGCCTGGCCTTGTCTGCCAACAGGCCTGCTTTCATCCACTAGGATCAGAGCAGGTAGCCACAGCTTTATTAATCAAGTGTTTTCTGTGTGGTCTGTTGAATTTAGACATCATTTAGGGCATGGATGGCATTAGATTGAGTTGGGGAAGTGTGTTTTTTTGGGGTGGGCTTTCTGATGTTGGGCCTGGCCATGTGGCTGGTGGCCATTTTGATGCCTAGGCCTGCAAGCTTGCCTGGCCTTGTCTGCCAACAGGCCTGCTTTCATCCACTAGGATCAGAGCAGGTAGCCACAGTTTTATTAATCAAGTGTTTTCGGTGTGGTCTGTTGAATTTAGACATCATTTAGGGCATGGATGGCATTAGATTGAGTTGGGGAAGTGTGTTTTTCTGGGGTGAGCTTTCTGATGTTGTTGGGTCTGGCCATGTGGCTGGTGGCCAATTTGAAGCCTAGGCCTGCAAGCTTGCCTGGCCTTGTCTGCCAACAGGCCTGCTTTCATCCACTAGGATCAGAGCAGGTAGCCACAGCTTTATTAATCAAGTGTTTTATGTGTGGTCTGTTGAATTTAGACATCATTTAGGGCACGGATGTCATTAGATTGAGTTGGGGAAGTGTGTTTCTTTGGGGTGGGCCTTCTGATGTTGTTGGGCATTGGCCATGTGGCTGGTGGCCATTTTGAAGCGTAGGCCTGCAAGCTTTCCTGGCCTTGTCTGCCAACAGGCCTGCTTTCATCCACTAGGATCAGAGCAGGTAGCCACAGCTTTATTAATCAAGTGTTTTCTGTGTGGTCTGTTGAATTTAGACATCATTTAGGGCATGGATGGCATTAGATTGAGTTGGGGAAGTGTGTTTTTTTGGGGTTGTCTTTCTGATGTTGTTGGGCCTGGCCATGTGGCTGGTGGCCATTTTGAAGCCTAGGCCTGCAAGCTTGCCTGGCCTTGTCTGCCAACAGGCCTGCTTCATCCACTAGGATCAGAGCAGGTAGCTACAGCATTATTAATAAAGTGTTTTCTGTGTGGTTTGTTGAATTTAGACATCATTTAGGGCATGGATGGCATTAGATTGAGTTGGGGAAGTGTGTTTTTTTGGGGTGGGCTTTCTGATGTTGTTGGGCCTGGCCATGTGGCTGGTGGCCATTTTGAAGCCTAGGCCTGCAAGCTTGCCTGGCCTTGTCTGCCAACAGGCCTGCTTTCATCCACTAGGATCAGAGAAGGTAGCCATAGCTTTATTAATCAAGTGTTTTCTGTGTGGTCTGTTGAATATAGACATCATTTAGGGCAAGGATGGCATTAGATTGAGTTGGGGAAGTGTGTTGTTTTGGGGTGGGCTTTCTGATGTTGTTGGGCCTGGCCATGTGGCTGGTGGCCATTTTGAAGCCTAGGCCTGCAAGGTAGCCTGTCCATGTCTGCCAACAGGCCTGCTTTCATCCACTAGGATCAGAGCAGGTAGCCACAGCTTTATTAATCAAGTGTTTTCTGTGTGGTCTGTTGAATTTAGACATCATTTAGGGCATGGATGGCATTAGATTGAGTTGGGGAAGTATGTTTTTTTGGGGTGGGCTTTCTGATGTTGTTGGGCCTGGCCATGTGGCTGGTGGCCATTTTGAAGCCTAGACCTGCAAGCTTGCCTGGCCTTGTCTGCCAACAGGCCTGCATTCATCCCCTAGGATCACAGCAGGTAGCCACAGCTTTATTAATCAAGTGTTTTCTGTGTGGTCTGTTGAATTTAAACATCATTTAGGGCATGGATTGCATTAGATTGAGTTGGGGAAGTGTGTTTTTTGGGATGGGCTTTCTGATGTTGTTGGGTCTGGCCATGTGGCTGGTGGCCATTTTGAAGCCTAGGCCTGCAAGCTTGCCTGGCCTTGTCTGACAACAGGCCTGCTTTTATCCACTAGGATCAGAGCAGGTAGCTACAGCGTTATTAATCAAGTGTTTTCTGTGTGGTCTGTTGAATTTAGAAATCATTTAGGGCATGGATGGCATTAGATTGAGTTGGGGAAGTGTGTTTTTTTGGGGTGGGCTTTCTGATGTTGTTGGGCCTGGCCATGTGGCTGGTGGCCATTTTGAAGCCTAGGCCTGCAAGCTTGCCTCGCCTTGTCTGCCAACAGGCCTGCTTTCATCCACGAGGATCAGAGCAGGTAGCCACAGCTCTATTAATCAAGTGTTTTCTGTGTGGTCTGTTGAATTTAGACATCATATAGGGCATGGATGGCATTAGATTGAGTTGGGGAAGTGTGTTTTTTGGGGGTGGGCTTTCTGATGTTGTTGGGCCTGGCCATGTGGCTGGTGGCCATTTTGAAGCCTACGCCTGCAAGCTTGCCTGGCCTTGTCTGCCAACAGGCCTGCTTTCATCCACTAGGATCAGAGCAGGTATCTACAGCATTATTACTCAAGTGTTTTCTGTGTGGTCTGTTGAATTTAGACATCATTTAGGGCATGGATAGCATTAGATTGAGTTGGTTAAGTGTGGTTTTTTTGGGGAGGGCTTTCTGATGTTGTTGGGCCTGGCCATGTGGCTGGTGGCCATTTTGAAGCCTAGGCCTGCAAGATTGCCTGGCCTTGTCTGCCAACAGGCCTGCTTTCATCCACTAGGATCAGAGCAGGTAGCCACAGCTTTATTAATCAAGTGTTTTCTGTGTGGTCTGTTGAATTTAGACATCATTTAGGGCATGGATGGCATTAGATTGAGTTGGGGAAGTATGTTTTTTTGGGGTGGGCTTTCTGATGTTGTTGGGCCTGGCCATGAGGCTGGTGGCCATTTTGAAGTCAAGGCTTGCAAGCTTGCCTGGCCTTGTCTGCCAACAGGCCTGCTTGCATCCACTAGGATCAGAGCAGGTAGCCACAGCTTTATTTTTCAAGTGTTTTCTGTGTGGTCTGTTGAATTTAGACATCATTTAGGGCAGGGATGGCATTAGATTGAGTTGGGGAAGTGTGTTTCTTTGGGGTGGGCTTTCTGATGTTGTTGGGCCTGGCCATGAGGCTGGTGGCCATTTTGAAGTCAAGGCTTGCAAGCTTGCCTGGCCTTGTCTGCCAACAGGCCTGCTTTCAGCCACTAGGATCAGAGCAGGTAGCCACAGCTTTATTAATCAAGTGTTTTAAGTGTGGTCTGTTGAATTTAGACATCATTTAGGGCATGGATGGCATTAGATTGAGTTGGGGAAGTGTTTTTTTTTGGGTTGGCTTTCTGATGTTGTTGGGCCTGGCCATGTGGCTGGTGGCCATTTTGAAGCCTAGGCCTGCAAACTTGCCTGGCCTTGTCTGCCAACAGGCCTGCTTTCATCCACTAGGATCAGAGCAGGTAGCTACAGCGTTATTAATCAAGTGTTTTCTGTTTGGTCTGTTGAATTTAGACATCATTTAGGGCATGGATGGCATTAGATTGAGTTGGGTAAGTGTGTTTTTTTGGGGGTGGGCTTTTTGATGTTGTTGGGCCTGGCCATGTGGCTGGTGGCCATTTTGAAGCCTAGGCCTGCAAGCTTGCCTGGCCTTGTCTGCC
This sequence comes from Triturus cristatus, assembly GCF_964204655.1. Taxonomy (NCBI): domain Eukaryota; kingdom Metazoa; phylum Chordata; class Amphibia; order Caudata; family Salamandridae; genus Triturus; species Triturus cristatus. Next base: position 912,044,693 of record NC_140588.1, read on the forward strand.
AACAGGCCTGCTTTCATCCACTAGGATCAGAGCAGGTAGCCACAGCTTTATTAATCAAGTGTTTTCTGTGTGGTCTGTTGAATTTAGACATCATTTAGGGCATGGATGGCATTAGATTGAGTTGGGGAAGTGTGTTTTTCTGGGGTGAGCTTTCTGATGTTGTTGGGTCTGGCCATGTGGCTGGTGGCCAATTTGAAGCCTAGGCCTGCAAGCTTGCCTGGCCTTGTCTGCCAACAGGCCTGCTTTCATCCACTAGGATCAGAGCAGGTAGCCACAGCTTTATTAATCAAGTGTTTTATGTGTGGTCTGTTGAATTTAGACATCATTTAGGGCACGGATGGCATTAGATTGAGTTGGGGAAGTGTGTTTCTTTGGGGTGGGCTTTCTGATGTTGTTGGGCATTGGCCATGTGGCTGGTGGCCATTTTGAAGCGTAGGCCTGCAAGCTTTCCTGGCCTTGTCTGCCAACAGGCCTGCTTTCATCCACTAGGATCAGAGCAGGTAGCTACAGCGTTATTAATCAAGTGTTTTCTGTTTGGTCTGTTGAATTTAGACATCATTTAGGGCATGGATGGCATTAGATTGAGTTGGGTAAGTGTGTTTTTTTGGGGGTGGGCTTTTTGATGTTGTTGGGCCTGGCCATGTGGCTGGTGGCCATTTTGAAGCCTAGGCCTGCAAGCTTGCCTGGCCTTGTCTGCCAACAGGCCTGCTTTCATCCACTAGGATCAGAGCAGGTAGCCACAGCTTTATTAATCAAGTGTTTTCTGTGTGGTCTGTTGAATTTAGACATCATTTAGGGCATGGATGGCATTAGATTGAGTTGGGGAAGTGTGTTTGTCTGGGGTGAGCTTTCTGATGTTGTTGGGTCTGGCCATGTGGCTGGTGGCCAATTTGAAGCCTAGGCCTGCAAGCTTGCCTGGCCTTGTCTGCCAACAGGCCTGCTTTCATCCACTAGGATCAGAGCAGGTAGCCACAGCTTTATTAATCAAGTGTTTTATGTGTGGTCTGTTGAATTTAGACATCATTTAGGGCACGGATGGCATTAGATTGAGTTGGGGAAGTGTGTTTCTTTGGGGTGGGCTTTCTGATGTTGTTGGGCATTGGCCATGTGGCTGGTGGCCATTTTGAAGCGTAGGCCTGCAAGCTTTCCTGGCCTTGTCTGCCAACAGGCCTGCTTTCATCCACTAGGATCAGAGCAGGTAGCCACAGCTTTATTAATCAAGTGTTTTCTGTGTGGTCTGTTGAATTTAGACATCATTTAGGGCATGGATGGCATTAGATTGAGTTGGGGAAGTGTGTTTTTTGGGGGTTGTCTTTCTGATGTTGTTGGGCCTGGCCATGTGGCTGGTGGCCATTTTGAAGCCTAGGCCTACAAGCTTGCCTGGCCTTGTCTGCCAACAGGCCTGCTTCATCCACTAGGATCAGAGCAGGTAGCTACAGCATTATAAATCAAGTGTTTTCTGTGTGGTTTGTTGAATTTAGACATCATTTAGGGCATGGATGGCATTAGATTGAGTTGGGGAAGTGTGTTTTTTTGGGGTGGGCTTTCTGATGTTGTTGGGCCTGGCCATGTGGCTGGTGGCCATTTTGAAGCCTAGGCCTGCAAGCTTGCCTGGCCTTGTCTGCCAACAGGCCTGCTTTCATCCACTAGGATCAGAGAAGGTAGTCATAGCTTTATTAATCAAGTGTTTTCTGTGTGGTCTGTTGAATATAGACATCATTTAGGGCAAGGATGGCATTAGATTGAGTTGGGGAAGTGTGTTTTTTTGGGGTGGGCTTTCTGATGTTGTTGGGCCTGGCCATGTGGCTGGTGGCCATTTTGAAGCCTAGGCCTGCAAGGTAGCCTGTCCATGTCTGCCAACAGACCTGCTTTCATCCACTAGGATCAGAGCAGGTAGCCACAGCTTTATTAATCAAGTGTTTTCTGTGTGGTCTGTTGAATTTAGACATCATTTAGGGCATGGATGGCATTAGATTGAGTTGGGGAAGTATGTTTTTTTGGGGTGGGCTTTCTGATGTTGTTGGGCCTGGCCATGTGGCTGGTGGCCATTTTGAAGCCTAGACCTGCAAGCTTGCCTGGCCTTGTCTGCCAACAGGCCTGCATTCATCCACTAGGATCAGAGCAGGTAGACACAGCTTTATTAATCAAGTGTTTTCTGTGTGGTCTGTTGAATTTAGACATCATTTAGGGCATGGATTGCATTAGATTGAGTTGGGGAAGTGTGTTTTTTGGGGTGGGCTTTCTGATGTTGGGCCTGGCCATGTGGCTGGTGGCCATTTTGATGCCTAGGCCTGCAAGCTTGCCTGGCCTTGTCTGCCAACAGGCCTGCTTTCATCCACTAGGATCAGAGCAGGTAGCCACAGCTTTATTACTCAAGTGTTTTCTGTGTGGTCTGTTGAATTTAGACATCATTTAGGGCATGGATAGCATTAGATTGAGTTGGGTAAGTGTGTTTTTTTTGGGGTGGGCTTTCTGATGTTGTTGGGACTGGCCATGTGGCTGGTGGCCATTTTGAAGCCTAGGCCTGCAAGCTTGCCTGGCCTTGTCTGCCAACAGGCCTGCTTTCATCCACGAGGATCAGAGCAGGTAGCCACAGCTTTATTAATCAAGTGTTTTCTGTGTGGTCTGTTGAATTTAGACATCATTTAGGGCATGGATGGCATTAGATTGAGTTGGGGAAGTGTGTTTTTTTGGGGTTGTCTTTCTGATGTTGTTGGGCCTGGCCATGTGGCTGGTGGCCATTTTGAAGCCTAGGCCTGCAAGCTTGCCTGGCCTTGTCTGCCAACAGGCCTGCTTCATCCACTAGGATCAGAGCAGGTAGCTACAGCATTATTAATCAAGTGTTTTCTGTGTGGTTTGTTGAATTTAGACATCATTTAGGGCATGGATGGCATTAGATTGAGTTGGGGAAGTGTGTTTTTTTGGGGTGGGCTTTCTGATGTTGTTGGGCCTGGCCATGTGGCTGGTGGCCATTTTGAAGCCTAGGCCTGCAAGCTTGCCTGGCCTTGTCTGCCAACAGGCCTGCTTTCATCCACTAGGATCAGAGAAGGTAGCCATAGCTTTATTAATCAAGTGTTTTCTGTGTGGTCTGTTGAATATAGACATCATTTAGGGCAAGGATGGCATTAGATTGAGTTGGGGAAGTGTGTTTTTTTGGGGTGGGCTTTCTGATGTTGTTGGGCCTGGCCATGTGGCTGGTGGCCATTTTGAAGCCTAGGCCTGCAAGGTAGCCTGTCCATGTCTGCCAACAGGCCTGCTTTCATCCACTAGGATCAGAGCAGGTAGCCACAGCTTTATTAATCAAGTGTTTTCTGTGTGGTCTGTTGAATTTAGACATCATTTAGGGCATGGATGGCATTAGATTGAGTTGGGGAAGTATGTTTTTTTGGGGTGGGCTTTCTGATGTTGTTGGGCCTGGCCATGTGGCTGGTGGCCATTTTGAAGCCTAGACCTGCAAGCTTGCCTGGCCTTGTCTGCCAACAGGCCTGCATTCATCCACTAGGATCAGAGCAGGTAGCCACAGCTTTATTAATCAAGTGTTTTCTGTGTGGTCTGTTGAATTTAGACATCATTTAGGGCATGGATTGCATTAGATTGAGTTGGGGAAGTGTGTTTTTTGGGGTGGGCTTTCTGATGTTGGGCCTGGCCATGTGACTGGTGGCCATTTTGATGCCTAGGCCTGCAAGCTTGCCTGGCCTTGTCTGCCAACAGGCCTGCTTTCATCCACTAGGATCAGAGCAGGTAGCCACAGCTTTATTACTCAAGTGTTTTCTGTGTGGTCTGTTGAATTTAGACATCATTTAGGGCATGGATAGCATTAGATTGAGTTGGGTAAGTGTGTTTTTTTTGGGGTGGGCTTTCTGATGTTGTTGGGACTGGCCATGTGGCTGGTGGCCATTTTGAAGCCTAGGCCTGCAAGCTTGCCTGGCCTTGTCTGCCAACAGGCCTGCTTTCATCCACGAGGATCAGAGCAGGTAGCCACAGCTTTATTAATCAAGTGTTTTCTGTGTGGTCTGTTGAATTTAGACATCATTTAGGGCATGGATGGCATTAGATTGATATGGGGAAGTATGTTTTTTTGGGGTGGGCTTTCTGATGTTGTTGGGCCTGGCCATGAGGCTGGTGGCCATTTTGAAGTCAAGGCTTGCAAGCTTGCCTAGCCTTGTCTGCCAACAGGCCTGCTTGCATCCACTAGGATCAGAGCAGGTAGCCACAGCTTTATTTTTCAAGTGTTTTCTGTGTGGTCTGTTGAATTTAGACATCATTTAGGGCATGGATGGCATTAGATTGAGTTGGGGAAGTGTGTTTTTCTGGGGTGGGCTTTCTGATGTTGTTGGGTCTGGCCATGTGGCTGGTGGCCAATTTGAAGTCCAGGCCTGCAAGCTTGCCTGGCCTTGTCTGCCAACAGGCCTGCTTTCAGCCACTAGGATCAGAGCAGGTAGCCACAGCTTTATTAATCAAGTGTTGTAAGTGTGGTCTGTTGAATTTAGACATCATTTAGGGCATGGATGGCATTAGATTGAGTTGGGGAAGTGTGTTTCTTTGGGGTGGGCTTTCTGATGTTGCTGGGCCTGGCCATGTGGCTGGGGGCCATTTTGAAGCCTAGGCCTGCAAGCTTGCCTGGCCTTGTCTGCCAACAGGCCTGCTTTCATCCACTAGGATCAGAGCAGGTAGCCACAGCTTTATTAATCAAGTGTTTTCAGTGTGGCATGTTGCATTTAGACATCATTTAGGGCATGGATGGCATTAGAATGAGTTGGGGAAGTGTGTTTTTTTGGGGTGGGCTTTCTGATGTTGTTGGGCCTGGCCATGTGGCTGGTGGCCATTTTGAAGCCTAGGCCTGCAAGCTTGCCTGGCCTTGTCTGCCAACAGGCCTGCTTCACCCACTAGGATCAGAGCAGGTAGCTACAGCGTTATTAATCAAGTGTTTTCTGTGTGGTCTGTTGAATTTAGACATCATTTAGGGCGTGGATGGCATTAGATTGAGTTGGGGAAGTGTTTTTTTTTGGGTTGGCTTTCTGATGTTGTTGGGCCTGGCCATGTGGCTGGTGGCCATTTTGAAGCCTAGGCCTGCAAACTTGCCTGGCCTTGTCTGCCAACAGGCCTGCTTTCATCCACTAGGATCAGAGCAGGTAGCTACAGCGTTATTAATCAAGTGTTTTCTGTTTGGTCTGTTGAATTTAGACATCATTTAGGGCATGGATGGCATTAGATTGAGTTGGGTAAGTGTGTTTTTTTGGGGGTGGGCTTTTTGATGTTGTTGGGCCTGGCCATGTGGCTGGTGGCCATTTTGAAGCCTAGGCCTGCAAGCTTGCCTGGCCTTGTCTGCCAACAGGCCTGCTTTCATCCACTAGGATCAGAGCAGGTAGCCACAGCTTTATTAATCAAGTGTTTTCTGTGTGGTCTGTTGAATTTAGACATCATTTAGGGCATGGATGGCATTAGATTGAGTTGGGGAAGTGTGTTTTTCTGGGGTGAGCTTTCTGATGTTGTTGGGTCTGGCCATGTGGCTGGTGGCCAATTTGAAGCCTAGGCCTGCAAGCTTGCCTGGCCTTGTCTGCCAACAGGCCTGCTTTCATCCACTAGGATCAGAGCAGGTAGCCACAGCTTTATTAATCAAGTGTTTTATGTGTGGTCTGTTGAATTTAGACATCATTTAGGGCACGGATGGCATTAGATTGAGTTGGGGAAGTGTGTTTCTTTGGGGTGGGCTTTCTGATGTTGTTGGGCATTGGCCATGTGGCTGGTGGCCATTTTGAAGCGTAGGCCTGCAAGCTTTCCTGGCCTTGTCTGCCAACAGGCCTGCTTTCATCCACTAGGATCAGAGCAGGTAGCCACAGCTTTATTAATCAAGTGTTTTCTGTGTGGTCTGTTGAATTTAGACATCATTTAGGGCATGGATGGCATTAGATTGAGTTGGGGAAGTGTGTTTTTTTGGGGTTGTCTTTCTGATGTTGTTGGGCCTGGCCATGTGGCTGGTGGCCATTTTGAAGCCTAGGCCTACAAGCTTGCCTGGCCTTGTCTGCCAACAGGCCTGCTTCATCCACTAGGATCAGAGCAGGTAGCTACAGCATTATTAATCAAGTGTTTTCTGTGTGGTTTGTTGAATTTAGACATCATTTAGGGCATGGATGGCATTAGATTGAGTTGGGGAAGTGTGTTTTTTTGGGGTGAGCTTTCTGATGTTGTTGGGCCTGGCCATGTGGCTGGTGGCCATTTTGAAGCCTAGGCCTGCAAGCTTGCCTGGCCTTGTCTGCCAACAGGCCTGCTTTCATCCACTAGGATCAGAGAAGGTAGCCATAGCTTTATTAATCAAGTGTTTTCTGTGTGGTCTGTTGAATATAGACATCATTTAGGGCAAGGATGGCATTAGATTGAGTTGGGGAAGTGTGTTTTTTTGGGGTGGGCTTTCTGATGTTGTTGGGCCTGGCCATGTGGCTTGTGGCCATTTTGAAGCCTAGGCCTGCAAGGTAGCCTGTCCATGTCTGCCAACAGGCCTGCTTTCATCCACTAGGATCAGAGCAGGTAGCCACAGCTTTATTAATAAAAGTGTTTTCTGTGTGGTCTGTTGAATTTAGACATCATTTAGGGCATGGATGGCATTAGATTGAGTTGGGGAAGTATGTTTTTTTGGGGTGGGCTTTCTGATGTTGTTGGGCCTGGCCATGTGGCTGGTGGCCATTTTGAAGCCTAGACCTGCAAGCTTGCCTGGCCTTGTCTGCCAACAGGCCTTCATTCATCCACTAGGATCAGAGCAGGTAGCCACAGCTTTATTAATCAAGTGTTTACTGTGTGGTCTGTTGAATTTAGACATCATTTAGGGCATGGATTGCATTAGATTGAGTTGGGGAAGTGTGTTTTTTGGGATGGGCTTTCTGATGTTGTTGGGTCTGGCCATGTGGCTGGTGGCCATTTTGAAGCCTAGGCCTGCAAGCTTGCCTGGCCTTGTCTGACAACAGGCCTGCTTTCATCCACTAGGATCAGAGCAGGTAGCTACAGCGTTATTAATCAAGTGTTTTCTGTGTGGTCTGTTGAATTTAGAAATCATTTAGGGCATGGATGGCATTAGATTGAGTTGGGGAAGCGTGTTTTTTTGGGGTGGGCTTTCTGATGTTGTTGGGCCTGGCCATGTGGCTGGTGGCCATTTTGAAGCCTAGGCCTGCAAGCTTGCCTGGCCTTGTCTGCCAACAGGCCTGCTTTCATCCACGAGGATCAGAGCAGGTAGCCACAGCTTTATTAATCAAGTGTTTTCTGTGTGGTCTGTTGAATTTAGACATCATTTAGGGCATGGATGGCATTAGATTGAGTTGGGGAAGTATGTTTTTTTGGGGTGGGCTTTAGGATGTTGTTGGGCCTGGCCATGTGGCTGCTGGCCATTTTGAAGCCAAGGCTTGCAAGCTTGCCTGGCCTTGTCTGCAAACAGGCCTGCTTTCTTCCACTAGGATCAGAGCAGGTAGCCACAGCTTTATTTTTCAAGTGTTTTCTGTGTGGTCTGTTGAATTTAGACATCATTTAGGGCATGGATGGCATTAGATTGAGTTGGGGAAGTGTGTTTTTCTGGGGTGGGCTTTCTGATGTTGTTGGGTCTGGCCATGTGGCTGGTGGCCATTTTGAAGCCTAGACCTGCAAGCTTGCCTGGCCTTGTCTGCCAACAGGCCTGCTTTCAGCCACTAGGATCAGAGCAGGTAGCCACAGCTTTATTAATCAAGTGTTTTCTGTGTGGTCTGTTGAATTTAGACATCATTTAGGGCATGGATGGCATTAGATTGAGTTGGGGAAGTGTGTTTCTTTGGGGTGGGCTTTCTGATGTTGTTGGCCTGGCCATGTGGCTGGTGGCCATTTTGAAGCCTAGGCCTGCAAGCTTGCCTGGCCTTGTCTGCCAACAGGCCTGCTTTCATCCACTAGGATCAGAGCAGGTAGCCACAGCTTTATTAATCAAGTGTTTTCAGTGTGGTATGTTGCATTTAGACATCATTTAGGGCATGGATGGCATTAGATTGAGTTGGGGAAGTGTGTTTTTTTGGGGTGGGCTTTCTGATGTTGTTGGGCCTGGCCATGTGGCTGGTGGCTATTTTGAAGCCTAGGCCTGCAAGCTTGCCTGGCCTTGTCTGCCAACAGGCCTGCTTCATCCACTAGGATCAGAGCAGGTAGCTACAGCGTTATTAATCAAGTGTTTTCTGTGTGGTCTGTTGAATTTAGACATCATTTAAGGCATGGATGGCATTAGATTGAGTTGGGGAAGTGTTTTTTTTGGAGGTGGGCTTTCTGATGTTGTTGGGCCTGGCCATGTGGCTGGTGGCCATTTTGAAGCCTAGGCCTGCAAGCTTGCCTGGCCTTGTCTGCCAACAGGCCTGCTTTCATCCACTAGGATCAGAGCAGGTAGCTACAGCGTTATTAATCAAGTGTTTTCTGTTTGGTCTGTTGAATTTAGACATCATTTAGGGCATGGATGGCATTAGATTGAGTTGGGTAAGTGTGTTTTTTTTGGGGTGGGCTTTCTGATGTTGTTGGGCCTGGCCATGTGGCTGGTGGCCATTTTGAAGGCTAGGCCTGCAAGCTTGCCTGGCCTTGTCTGCAAACAGGCCTGCTTTCATCCACTAGGATCAGAGCAGGTAGCCACAGCTTTATTAATCAAGTGTTTTCTGTGTGGTCTGTTGAATTTAGACATCATTTAGGGCATGGATGGCATTAGATTGAGTTGGGGAAGTGTGTTTTTCTGGGGTGAGCTTTCTGATGTTGGGTCTGGCCATGTGGCTGGTGGCCAATTTGAAGCCTAGGCCTGCAAGCTTGCCTGGCCTTGTCTGCCAACAGGCCTGCTTTCATCCACTAGGATCAGAGCAGGTAGCCACAGCTTTATTAATCAAGTGTTTTATGTGTGGTCTGTTGAATTTAGACATCATTTAGGGCATGGATGGCATTAGATTGAGTTGGGGAAGTGTGTGGCCCCTGTGCCCCCACAGCCGGTCGCTCCTCTCCACTGCTCTGCCTACCTGTCGCTGCCTGGCACCTGCCCACCCTGCTACTACCGCCTGATGCCACTTACCTGGTTTCACGCCGCCGCCGCCTCCTGCCTGCTGCCTGCTGCTTCTCAGGTTCCGCCTGTCGCTTTCCTGCCGCTGCTGCCCCTCCTCGCCCGCTGACCTCCGACGCTGCCCCGGTCACTTCAGCTCCGTTTTTCCCGCCGTTTCCGCCGCCGCTGACCCGCTCTCCTCCTTCCTGCTCCCGCCTCCGCCTGCAGTCCCGCCTCCCTTCACTGCCCATTGGACAACCCGCTCCCGCCTCCCAGCTGACCCTCCCTCCCGGCTCCTTATTTAAAGGGACAGTAGCGGGCTGGCCAGTGTGACCCCTGTGCCCCCACAGCCGGTCGCTCCTCTCACCTGCTCTGCCTACCTGTCGCTGCCTGGCACCTGCCCACCCTGCTACTACCGCCTGACGCCACTTACCTGGTTTCACACCGCCGCCGCCTCCTGCCTGCTGCCTGCTGCTTCTCAGGTTCCGCCTGTCGCTTTCCTGCCGTTGCTGCCCCTCCTCGCCCGCTGACCTCCGACGCTGCCCCGGTCACTTCAGCTTCGTTTTTCCCGCCGTTTCCGCCGCCGCTGACCCGCTCTCCTCCTTCCTGCTCCCGCCTCCGCCTGCAGTCCCGCCTCCCCTCACTGCCCATTGGACAACCCGCTCCCGCCTCCCAGCTGACCCTCCCTCCCGGCTCCTTATTTAAGGGAACAGTAGCGGGCTGGTCAGTGTGACCCCTGTGCCCCCACAGCCGGTCGCTCCTCTCCACTGCTCTGCCTACCTGTCGCTGCCTGGCACCTGCCCACCCTGCTACTACCGCCTGACGCCACTTACCTGGTTTCACGCCGCCGCCGCCTCCTGCCTGCTGCCTGCTGCTTCTCAGGTTCCGCCTGTCGCTTTCCTGCCGCTGCTGCCCCACCTCGCCCGCTGACCTCCGACGCTGCCCCGGTCACTTCAGCTCCGTTTTTCCCACCGTTTCCGCTGCCGCTGACCTGCTCTCCTCCTTCCTGCTCCCGCCTCCGCCTGCAGTCCCGCCTCCCCTCACTGCCCATTGGACAACCCGCTCCCGCCTCCCAGCTGACCCTCCCTCCCGGCTCCTTATTTATGACGCCCCCTCAGCGACCGCGCAGCGGACGCGTGCAGCGGGAGCGCCGATTGAGCGCCGAAGGTGCGCCAAAGGTAAGCCCGTCTGCGCCCGTCCGCGCCTGGACCGTGCCCAGTGCCATACCCCCTGGCCCCCGCGCCCGCCAGCCCCCCCGCAGGACCTACGACTTCGCCACGCTCATCGCACTCAAAACCGCCCGAGCACCCGGATGCTACCGAGCGTCCCCGCGACGCACCCATGGACCCTTTGTCTGCCGATCCTGCAACTTCTCCTGCCTCCAAACAAGCACCACGCCCACCAAGACGGACAACAGCAACCACCTCAAGTGCATCCTGATCAACACCCACTCCGTCCACAGACACGCCGTGGAACTCTGGAACCTCCTCGACACCGCATCTCCAGACGTCGCCTTCCTCACGGAAACCTGGATGAACGACTCCTCAGCCACCGACATCGCCATAGCCATCCCGGATGGCTACAAGATCATCAGGAGGGATCGCAACAACCAGACCGGAGGGGGCATCGCCATCGCTCACAAAAGCACCATTCGCATCTCGACTGACTCCACCGACGCATTCAACACCGCCGAATACCTGCACTTCCAGATCCACACCGACCCCAAGACTACCCTCAGAGACACCCTCATCTACAGACCCCCGGGACCACGCGCACAGTTCTGCGAAGACATCACGGACTTCATCAGCCCTCACGCCCTCCCCTCCACCGACTACATCCTCCTCGGGGACCTCAACTTCCACCTGGAGAACAACAACGATCGCAACACGACCACCCTGCTGGACAACCTCGCCAACCTCGGACTCCAGCAACTGGTCAACACACCCACCCACTACGCCGGCCACACGCTCGACCCCCTCTTCTCATCCAGCAAGCACGTCACCTTCAGCCACTGCACCGGACTCCACTGGACTGACCACAGCTGCGTCCACTTCAGCTTCAAGAAGAACACGGTCCACCACCACCCGAAGCAGGTTCCCCACAGAAACTGGAGCAAGATCACCGTCGACCAGCTCACCACCTCCCTCAGCCAGAACCCACCGGTCAGGACAACGGACCCTAACACAGCAGCCCTCGACCTCACGCAATGGCTGACCTCCTGTGCCAACGACCTCGCCCCACTGAAGAACCCACTCACCAGGCCCAGAAGCAAGAAGGCCCCCTGGTTCACCGACGAACTCAAGGACTCCAAGAAGGCCTGCCGCACCCTCGAGAAGGCCTGGCTCCTCGACAAGACCACCGACAAAATGACCGCCCTCAAACTCGCCACCCGCAGACATCACCAGCTCATCCGCACCACCAAGAAGAAATCTTTGAAGGAACGACTGGACAAGAACGCCCATGACAGCAAGGAGCTCTTCAACATCGTCAAGGAGTTCTCCAACCCCAGCACCGGCAACAACGACATCACTCCCTCGCAGGACCTCTGCGACTCCCTCGCCTCGTACTTCCACCGCAAGATCGCCGACATCCACAACAGTTTCGGCACTCCACCCCCGCACCCATCGACCGAACCTACGCACCCCGCCGCTATCCTCCAGACATGGACCAAAGTGACCCCCGAAGACACGACACGCATGATGAACACCATCCACTCCGGATCTCCGACCGACCCATGCCCCCACCATGTCTTCAACAAGGCCGCCTCTACCATCGCACCCCACCTCCGAGACATCATCAACGCCTCCTTCGACACAGCCACCTTCCCGGAGAGCTGGAAGCACGCCGAGCTCAGCGCACTACTGAAAAAACCAACAGCGGACCCGACCGACCTCAAGAACTTCCGCCCAATCTCGCTCCTTCCATTCCCTGCCAAAGTCATCGAGAAGGTCGTCAACAAGCAGCTGGCCGCCTTCCTCGAGACGAACGGATCCCTCGACCCATCGCAATCCGGATTCAGAGCCAACCACAGCACCGAGACCGCCCTCATCGCAGCCACCGACGACATCCGAGCCCTGCTCGACAAAGGTGAAACAGCGGCACTCATCCTCCTTGACCTCTCCGCAGCATTTGACACTGTCTGCCACCGCACCCTAGTCCAACGCCTCAACGACACCGGCATCCAGGGGATTGCTCTGGAATGGATCATCTCATACCTCTCCAGCAGAACACAGAGAGTACGCCTCCCTCCGTTCCGCTCTGAGGCTACCGAAGTCATCTGCGGCGTCCCGCAAGGATCGTCGCTCAGCCCCACTCTCTTCAACATCTACATGAAACCCCTCGCTGCCATCGCACGCCAACACAACCTCAACATCATTTCCTACGCCGATGACACCCAGCTGATTCTCTCCCTCACCAGAGATCCCGACACCGCCAAAGCCGACCTACACGAAGGGATGAAAGATGTCGCCGAATGGATGAACATCAGCCGCCTGAAGTTGAACACGGACAAGACAGAAGTCTTCATCCTGGGACCGTCGCCCTCCGCATGGGACGACTCCTGGTGGCCCCCGGCCCTGGGCACCGCACCCAAGCCAACAGACCACGCACGCAACTTGGGCGTCATCCTGGACTCCTCCCTATCGATGACCAGACAAGTCAACGCCGTCTCCTCATCTTGCTTCCACAACCTCCGCATGCTCCGCAAGATCTTCAGATGGATCCCAACCGAGACCAGGAAGACTGTCACCCAGGCCCTCGTCACCAGCAGACTAGACTACGGAAACACCCTCTACGCCGGTACAACAGCCAAGCTTCAGAAAAGACTTCAGCGTATCCAAAACGCCTCCGCCCGTCTCATCCTGGACGCCCCCCGACGCAGCCACATCTCGAGCCACCTGAGAGACCTGCACTGGCTCCCTGTCAACAAGAGGATCACGTTCAGACTCCTCACCCACGCACACAAATCCCTCCACGACCTGGGCCCAAGGTACCTCAACGACCGCCTGACCTTCTACACGCCCACCCGATAGCTACGATCCGCGAACCTCGCCCTCGCCGTCGTCCCTCGCATCCAGAGAGCCACCGCCGGAGGAAGATCCTTCTCCTACCTGGCGGCCAAGACATGGAACTCCCTGCCCGTCCACCTGCGGCTGACCCAGGACCACCTCGCCTTCAGGAAACAGCTCAAGACCTGGCTGTTCGAGCAGTAGCAGACCCCCTCCCCCAAGCGCCTTGAGACCCTTCCGGGTGAGTAGTGCGCGATATAAATTCCATGATTGATTGATTGATTTCTTTGGGGTGGGCTTTCTGATGTTGTTGGGCATTGGCCATGTGGCTGGTGGCCATTTTGAAGCCCAGGCCTGCAAGCTTTCCTGGCCTTGTCTGCCAACAGGCCTGCTTTCATCCACTAGGATCAGAGCAGGTAGCCACAGCTTTATTAATCAAGTGTTTTCTGTGTGGTCTGTTGAATTTAGACATCATTTAGGGCATGGATGGCATTAGATTGAGTTGGGGAAGGGTGTTTTTTTGGGGTGGGCTTTCTGATGTTGTTGGGCCTGGCCATGTGGCTGGTGGCCATTTTGAAGCCTAGGCCTGCAAGCTTGCCTGGCCTTGTCTGCCAACAGGCCTGCTTCATCCACTAGGATCAGAGCAGGTAGCCACAGCGTTATTAATCAAGTGTTTTCTGTGTGGTTTGTTGAATTTAGACATCATTTAGGGCATGGATGGCATTAGATTGAGTTGGGGAAGTGTGTTTTTTTGGGGTGGGCTTTCTGATGTTGTTGGGCCTGGCCATGTGGCTTGTGGCCATTTTGAAGCCTAGGCCTGCAAGCTTGCCTGGCCTTGTCTGCCAACAGGCCTGCTTTCATCCACTAGGATCAGAGCAGATAGCCATAGCTTTATTAATCATGTGTTTTCTGTGTGGTCTGTTGAATATAGACATCATTTAGGGCATGGATGGCATTAGATTGAGTTGGGGAAGTGTGTTTTTTTGGGGTGGGCGTTCTGATGTTGTTGGGCCTGGCCATGTGGCTGGTGGCCATTTTGAAGCCTAGGCCTGCAAGGTAGCCTGTCCATGTCTGCCAACAGGCCTGCTTTCATCCACTAGGATCAGAGCAGGTAGCCACAGCTTTATTAATCAAGTGTTTTCTGTGTGGTCTGTTGAATTTAGACATCATTTAGGGCATGGATGGCATTAGATTGAGTTGGGGAAGTATGTTTTTTTGGGGTGGGCTTTCTGATGTTGTTGGGCCTGGCCATGTGGCTGGTGGCCATTTTGAAGCCTAGGCCTGCAAGCTTGCCTGGCCTTGTCTGCCAACAGGCCTGCTTTCATCCACTAGGATCAGAGCAGATAGCCATAGCTTTATTAATCAAGTGTTTTCTGTGTGGTCTGTTGAATATAGACATCATTTAGGGCATGGATGGCATTAGATTGAGTTGGGGAAGTGTGTTTTTTTGGGGTGGGCTTTCTGATGTTGTTGGGCCTGGCCATGTGGCTGGTGGCCATTTTGAAGCCTAGGCCTGCAAGCTTGCCTGGCCTTGTCTGCCAACAGGCCTGCTTTCATCCACTAGGATCACAGCAGGTAGCCACAGCTTTATTAATCAAGTGTTTTCTGTGTGGTCTGTTGAATTTAGACATCATTTAGGGCATGGATGGGATTAGATTGAGTTGGGGAAGTTTATTTTTTTGGGGTGGGCTTTCTGATGTTGTTGGGCCTGGCCATGTGGCTGGTGGCCATTTTGAAGCCTAGGCCTGCAAGCTTGCCTGGCCTTGTCTGCCAACAGGCCTGCTTCATCCACTAGGATCAGAGCAGGTAGCTACAGCGTTATTAATCAAGTGTTTTCTGTGTGGTTTGTTGAATTTAGACATCATTTAGGGCATGGATGGCATTAGATTGAGTTGGGGAAGTGTTTTTTTTTGGGGTGGGCTTTCTGATGTTGTTGGGCCTGGCCCTGTGGCTGGTGGCCATTTTGAAGCCTAGGCCTGCAAGCTTGCCTGGCCTTGTCTGCCAACAGGCCTGCTTTCATCCACTAGGATCAGAGCAGATAGCCATAGCTTTATTAATCAAGTGTTTTCTGTGTGGTCTGTTGAAGATAGACATCATTTAGGGCATGGATGGCATTAGATTGTGCCGGGGAAGTGTGTTTTTTTGGGGTGGGCTTTCTGATGTTGTTGGGCCTGGCCATGTGGCTGGTGGCCATTTTGAAGCCTAGGCCTGCAAGGTAGCCTGCCATGTCTGCCAACAGGCCTGCTTTCATCCACTAGGATCAGAGCAGGTAGCCACAGCTTTATTAATCAAGTGTTTTCTGTGTGGTCTGTTGAATTTAGACATCATTTAGGGCATGGATGGCATTAGATTGAGTTGGGGAAGTATGTTTTTTTGGGGTGGGCTTTCTGATGTTGTTGGGCCTGGCCATGTGGCTGGTGGCCATTTTGAAGCCTAGACCTGCAAGCTTGCCTGGCCTTGTCTGCCAACAGGCCTGCATTCATCCACTAGGATCAGAGCAGGTAGCCACAGCTTTATTAATCAAGTGTTTTCTGTGTGGTCTGTTGAATTTAGACATCATTTAGGGCATGGATTGCATTAGATTGAGTTGGGGAAGTGTGTTTTTTGGGGTGGGCTTTCTGATGTTGTTGGGTCTGGCCATGTGGCTGGTGGCCATTTTGAAGCCTAGGCCTGCAAGCTTGCCTGGCCTTGTCTGCCAACAGGCCTGCTTTCATCCACTAGGATCACAGCAGGTAGCCACAGCTTTATTAATCAAGTGTTTTCTGTGTGGTCTGTTGAATTTAGACATCATTTAGGGCATGGATGGGATTAGATTGAGTTGGGGAAGTTTATTTTTTTGGGGTGGGCTTTCTGATGTTGTTGGGCCTGGCCATGTGGCTGGTGGCCATTTTGAAGCCTAGGCCTGAACGCGTGCCTGGCCTTGTCTGCCAACAGGCCTGCTTTCATCCACTAGGATCAGAGCAGGTAGCTACAGCGTTATTAATCAAGTGTTTTGTGTGTGGTCTGTTGAATTTAGACATCATTTAGGGCATGGATGGCATTAGATTGAGTTGGGGAAGTGTGTTTTTTTGGGGTGGGCTTTCTGATGTTGGTTGTCTTAAAGACATGCTTTTGTTGTATGCGTCTGGTGTGTTGGTGTGCAATGCATGCACCCTGCAGACCTTTTTGGAGCCTGTGAATGTTCGTATTTGCATTTTGTTGCATTAACAAGTCAGAGCAGTGTGCTTTAGCATGCATCCTTTACCTGGCTTTTATAGGCCTTTTGTCAGCTCCTGGTGTTTCCCAGGCCCCCTGCTTGTTTGGGATTTGTGAGTGTCCATGTGGCTGGTGGCCTTTTTTTGTGTTTGGACTGGGAGTTATTAGTCTCCTGCTTTTGCCATAGGCCTGCATGGTTTTCCTATTGGCTATTTGGCTTACTGCTTCCATCTACATCCACCCCCTTTGCCAGCAGCAGCTCCATGGATGCTCACATATTCAAAAAATTTAATGGCAAATAGGGTCCACCCCACTGCCATTACATTTCTATTTTGGTGGTTATTATTAACTTTCATATCCTTCCTGAGAGTGTAGTGTGTGACTGACTGTACACAGTAGTATAACATAGCCCTTGTTCAATAAAAATCATAAATGGCTAGACAATATCTTTTGTTTGCACTAGTACAGTACTAAGTAACTGAACCACAACAACAAATGCAACATTTCACTGATGTTCTTCTCCTGGCTTATTTGCTTTTAGGTGCACAAAAGACAGAGGAGGAGGTGTCCTCAACATCACCCGGCTACCCGTTGTACTGCCTGCCAGACAGAAGTCCTGCTGTGCATCACGTCCACGTGTGACCAGAACTTGTTGTGCATCTGCATCCTGCCTGACATCTGAAGAAGATGGCCCCAAAGAAGGGTACCAGGTCCAGTACCAAGAAAGTTGCCGGTGAGAAGAAGGAACAGAAAAAGGAAGTGCCATTAACCACGACTGGTGGTGTGCCGACCAATGTTTTTATTGGCACGAAAAAAGTTACGCCTGCAGCAGCGTTGTCCGGGAACCAAGCTGGGAGCAGCACAGCGGTCCAACCCCACCAACCTAGGCCCAAGGGCTTTAGTGTCGCAGAGGTAGCCAGTCTACTAACGAGCAGCGATGTTGAAGAAATGTCATTATCGCAAAGTAGTACACAATCAACGCAGGAGCAAACTCAGCAGACAAGTGTGCAGCCGCAACAAGAACAGCAGCAGCCGCAACAAGAACAGCAGCAGCCGCAACAGCCCACCATAGTAGTTGTGCTCCTGACGTAGGGGCATTTCAGGAAATCGAGTTTCCTGCAGACAAAGTGGAGCAAAGTCAAACCACTGTTTCAGAAGATCTATTGTCTTACAGACCACCAGCAAGGAAAAGGGGGCTTAGTCCATCATCTTCTTCTTCAAGCCCCGCTTCTGATGATCATGATGCCACTTGGCAGCCACCAGCTCAGTCTGAGAGTGATATACGCCACAAGACAATGCTTCTGAAAAGGAAGGTCCCAGAAAAACTTAGAGTTATGGAGGTAGATGTAGAAGAGGGGGGTGATGATGTTGATGAAGACGAGCCAGTCATCACGCACATTACTCCCTCCCCAAAGGGATTGGAGACCAACATTCTCAACCTATCCAGAAAGGCTGCTACTGAGCGGGATGTAGCACGGATATCACCAACACAGGTTACACCACCACTACCTCCAGCTGCCATATTTTCCAAGGCCCGGCAGGGACCTACATCCAGCTCAACCATCTCAGTAGGTAGTGGTAGTAAAAGTCACAGTCTAGGTGCATAGGGTCACATTTCAAGCACACCCTCCAGTTCATCTGGTTTCGAAAGTGGCACATCCAGCAGTGCCAGAAAGTTCTCCTCCCCAGTTTGGGACTTCTTTTCTGTTAGCACTAAGGAGGAGAAGGTTGCTATATGCTCAATTTGTCGGCAAGGTGTTCGGCGGGGTAAGCTTGGTACAAACTATGGTACCGGAGGCCAAGCAAGTCATCTCAGAATACACCACACTATTGTGTGGGAGAATCACCTACTTCAGTTAAAAGAAAGTAGAAAAACTCAACCCATTGAAGTTGGTCTGGAAGAATCAGGGAGCGATATTATTGCGGTGGAAGGTGAAGAAGAGGGAGGCATTTCTAGCCCTGTCCACAGTAGTGCAGTGGTACCGCCCACATCCTCCTCAGTAACATCTGAGTGGCACCGCAGTAAGAGCCATACTCAGAGTCAGGCTGAGACACCAAGGCGACAGAGTACCGCAATGAGACAAACTGTGTCGTTGAGCCTAAGTGGGTTAATGAAAACAGCACCACAAAGGAAAGTAATCCAGCCTACCATTGAGAGCATGTTTAGGTTGGAGGGGCAGTTCCAACGCAACCACCCAACGGCACGGTTGTACAATGCGAAGCTGGCTAAAATGTTAGTGCTGGACCTTCTTCCTTTTTCATTTGTGGAAGGGGTGGGTTTCCTTGAATTTGTGTCAGCCATCTGCCCTAAATGAAAGGTTCCCAGCCGGTCCTATTTCGCAAGAATTGCTGTTCCGGCACTACATCATGATGTGCTGGAATTGGTTGGACAAGCTTTGCAGCAGAGTGCTGTTTACAATATCCACCTGACAACAGGCATTTGGACCAGTTGCCAAGCCACAGATTACATGTGCATCACTGCACACTGGGTCTCTTTTGTGGGGGTTAAAGATAAGCTATCTGCACGAGGTGCTGTTGACACAGCTGCGATTTTTAAAGGTACTCGGAAACATGCAACTGTAGCCATATTCGCCATGGAGAAATCTCATACGGCTGAAAAAATTTTACACGAGTTTCGCGGCAAGGTTTTGGAATGGCTGCGGCCAAGAGCGCTTAGTATTGGGTTTGTTGCCACAGACAATGGCAGTAATGTACTTAAGGCCATGGAACTTGGTTCCTATTTCAGGGTTCCGTGTTTGGCGCACTGCATAAACATTATAGTTCAAGACTTTCTGAAAAAATAACCCATAGTCAGCAATTTACTGGCCATCTGCCGAAGAATATGCACTCATTTCAGCCATTCTTTTAAAGCTCGGAAGCATCTGAGGATTATCCAACGTGAACATAGGATGCCAGTCAAGGCACTCATCCAGGAGGTGGCAACACGTTGGAACTCAACGTATTACATGCTTGGTCGTCTGTATGAGTAGTACAGATCACTCCATGAATATGTCTGGAAAAGAGGAGGGGATGCTACTGTTAAAGGCATGAACCTTGAGATGGAACAATGGAGCCTAATTAAATGCCGGACTGAGATGCTTTGTCCTTTTGAGGTCTTCACACGCGAAGTCAGCAAGGAGGACTGTAAAATGGGCCAAGCTATCCCATTATTGCAAATGCTAGAGCATCAGCTGAAGAATGTGTCTGAATCATACAAAGGTGTAGAGGACAAAAGGGAAGCCTATCACTTGGTGGAGAGCTTAGCCCGTCGCTTAGCTGAAAATGTAAGGATACAAAATAAAATTTTGTCACAAGAACATTACATTTGTGCCACAATTCAGGATCCACGTGCAAAATTTGGACTGAAGACATTCTTTGCTTTTTCCGAGATTGATGTTGCCCGGTACAAAACTTGTATAGCTGAAGCAGCCAGTAAGTTGGAAAACAAACGCATGCTAATTAAAAGCCCGCAAGATCAACCCACAAGAAGTACTGCAGCAGGCCATGCAGGATCAAGTGCAACTTCATCAGCTGAGGGCAGTGCGTTTGGATCACAACACTCACCATCACTATCGACAACAGCAACAATAACTGGATCATTAGGCCCAGTACAATCATTAGACGATTGGTGTGTACAGTTAGGCATTAATAAGTACAGTGCTGATGCACAGAGAAAAGAGCACCAAAGCTTACCAGCAGCACCCCTGAACATTGAGCGGATGGTACAGACCTATCTGGAGGACCCAACAGAGGTTTACATTGATCAAAACCCATTGCAGTATTGGTATAGGAAAAGTTCAGAATGGCCACTGCTCAGCAGGCTGGCGATAAGCTATCTGGCTTGCCCTGTCACAAGTGTCTCTTCCGAACGTGTTTTCAGTGCTGCTGGTTTCATTGTAACATTGAGAAGGACCAGTCTCTCGCCCAAGAACATGGATAGGTTAACAATGATCAAAATGAATCAGCACTTCATACCACCGAATTACACAATACATGAAGCAATGGAGGAAGATGAGGACAGCGGCTCAGGTGACGGAAGTAGTGTGTCACATGATGATTACCTACTACTGGCTGACCCCCCAGAGTTTGAGGACTAGCTATACTTCCCTGACAATTAGGCTTGCACTTACTGTCTTCCTCCCTTTTTCCCCCCCCTTTATTTGTGTGTCTTTCTTTCCGGATACAAACTTGTGAATCACAACAAATCAATTACCACCGTCTTCTACTCTTCTTATTTAATATACAAGTTTCAGGTCTCTGCAATTTGACAGTACAGTCCTCCGAATCCAGCTCCTCCGCTCCATCATACTGAATCTCCCGCCCAAATCCATTGCCCTCATGAATGATGATTGGATGATGGTAAAAATACTAGAAGAACAAATTCAAACTTTCCTAGTACTGCCAAAAGAAATGGAGCATGAATCAGATGACTACTATAGCTATCCTCCTTTCAGAGCCGAGAGAGACTGCCCATTAACTGAAAATAAGATGGAACAGGTAATGATTGATGCCATGCATTGGACGCAGAGTCGCAGACTGAATGATTTTGTTGTGTTTGTTGTGCGTGAAGTTATGTAATTGTGCACTGCCACTAATCATCTTTCTACAGAACACACTAAACTTAACTCAAGGTGAATTCAATTTTCCCCTTCTTGCAAATAAGAAATTTGTACTTCTCCTGCAGCTTGGTGATACATTGCTTTTAATTCAATACAGGAAGGGGACTCACTCGATCTGCGCAATGAGTATGATTGACACAACAGCACCGTCCATGATGATGGGGAAATAGACGGCCCGTTAACTTAAGATGAGAAGGAACAGGTAATGACAATTAATGGCATGCATTGGACCCCTGACTCTGAGCGACTGGTGTTTGTGTTTTCGTTGTTTGTTTGTTTCGCACAAAGTGAAGTCAAAGTGTACTAGTAATCTAGCTTTCTGTACACACTAAAGACGGACTCAAGTCAATAATATTTCTACTCTTGTTGTGTAATAACAATTTTACTTCTACTGCAGGCCGATCTTCACAGTCAGTCAGTAAAAGTTTCGGAGATCATGATGAAGTCAGGAGGACGTTTCATGAGTGGCATAAAACTTAAAAGCCTAAAGGTAAACACGTCAACAACAACCACAGCAGACCCAAATGTCTGTGTAGAAGTGGAATAGAGTGTAGCGGTGGGATGACTGCGGTGCATTGATTTACTAACTTAAACTGTAAAATGCTATGTTTGGAATGGATAATGTGCTTTGCTTGTCCAACTCTTTAAAAAAAAAAAAGAAGTAGTGTAAAGTCTAAACGTAGGATGTGCTACTGCTAAGCAACGTACCGTCAGGCCTGTCACTGTGGGCCTGCTCTCTCCTGTTATTGTTGAAGGTCAATGCTGGAAACAGACTAGAGTAGAGACTAGAGATGATGCATACATGCCACCTCGGAAAGTGTTCTTGTTGCACTACACCATAACTTGTGCATTTGTTTCAACTTTATTTCTCAATATCCCCTTTGGTTTTGTTTTCCATCTACAATTACAGGCTGGGCCTTGCCCTATACTTTGGAAAACATTACAATGCACACTTACCTTACCAATAAATCGAAAAAAAAATTCCAGCCGGGTGGTGTCGAGTGGCGAGGCAGATTGATGGACGAGAGGACCAAGAGGAATGCCGAGATGCAAATCCAGTCCACATTTTTTACCAGGATAACACAGCAACAGTATCAACTTTTATCTTCTTTAAAATAATTTGAATAATTTTTTTGTATACAATCTTTACAACAGTGTGTTCTTGTTGTTGATATTATCATCATTAGGTTTGCTCTCTGTTTACGATTCTTCCCTACCAATATTTAAAATTTCTATTTGCTATCTGTAAAAGTATTAAGGCCGGAACAACAGAACAAGAAGTGTATGTAATCCAGGTCTCTCATCATCATGCATGCATTTCCTTTTTCTCCCTTAACATATGGATATGTTAGTCTTCAAAGATTGTCATTTGTTTGTCCATGCATACTGTTTTTCAATGTCAAACCTTTCCCAAAACCCCCCTTCCCATCCATTCAACAAACCCTAACCCTCTTCCCCCGGGCTGTGTGACTTATTGTCGAGGTGTGACTAAATTAAATGTACACCAATACTTAATCACATACTTGCTGGGGCGGATGTGGGGAAAGCAACAGTACTTCAATTTCAAGGCAGAGCGATGATCTTCTTCTGCTTGTCCACCCATGAGTAGGATTTTTTACAGGTTATTTTAATTTAACAAAGGATCATATACCTCAGCATTAATTGCCGGCATTGATTGGATTTGTTTGTTGTCATTCCTCATGCACAGCACTAACTGTTAGGCTGTAGGCCTAGTCAAGTGACTCGACACAACTATAGTTTGTAACTCTGTCTAGTAGGCTATCCCTTCCCAACCACCATTATGTTTTGTTGTAAAATATGTTAGCATTATATTGTTGCTCTGTAAGTTCTGTACTGTACTTCATTCTACTACTCCTCTAACAGTCTCTCAAAGGCGATTGACTGTCTCCTTTTCTTTTTTTGCAAATGCTGCCGCCCTGTCAGTGTCTACTACTACTACTATACTACCACCACCACCACCCCAATCATGGCATGTTAGAAAAAGGAAACCATCTTCACCATGCAGCCATTGCTGTGCCTAAGTTAAACATAAACATCAAGCACAGGTAAGAGAGAAGTTTGGGGGAGGCAGAATTAATAATGGACATGTTTTCAATGATTTCAATTTCACACACCAGTCCAGATAAAGAGGTCAGACTAGAGGTCAGACTGAAAGTACTAGAAGGACAAGTCAATCAGTGAGGTGTGTCGCATCTATCTGTTTGTGTCTTACACAGTCAGGCAATTATTTAAATAAAACACAGGCTATGGGCGGCCCTGCACCAGCAAGGAAACAGTGTGATGTAAAACAGTTACCCCACCTACAAAACATTAACAACATTGCATGTAACATAGGAAAATATATTTAATTTACCCTAACGAAAATAAACTAAACCCACAAAAGCTGACCCACCCCCCTCCCTAACCCCAACCAATGTCTGTAGGAAAGTCCAGGAGAAAAAGTCCGTAAAGCTAAAACCCAACGCCCAAACCAGTTCCCACCCACCCAAACAAGAATTAAAAAAGGGGCAGAACTTGATGACAGGGACTAAGGTGTGGGGCGGGACTCAAGGAGGACACGCATCTGCTCCTCTAAACGGGCGACGCGGCGTCTGAGGGCGCGGCAGTTGCAGCCACAGTGGGGGGGCACCAGAGATGGCACTACGGTGGCGGCGGGCAGCCGCCAGACGGTGGCGCCGTACCGCTGGAGGGCGGTGGCTGGGGCCCGGGGCACTGGAGGAGGCTTCAATTGCTGCTGCAGTCTTCTCCTCCTCCTCTGCCAAGACCACCAGCCGCCGGTATTCACGCTGGATTGCCTCCAGCTTCCGGCGCCGTGCCTTGGCGGCCAACTCCTTTCGATTGAGTTTATGAGTAGCTGTGTATCAAAAAGAAAAAAACAAGACAATTGTAAAATATACTCTTTGAAAAACAGTAAGACAAGTTAATTATTTATACACATAGTGGCATGGTAGAGTAGCACTATAAAGCACAGTAGTACATAACATTTTAAATCTCGCCCGTCCTTCTTCCTTCCACCCGTCTTTCACTTTTTAGTTGAACAGTGCACCAGGTGCTCTTCTCCATAAAACTTTCAAGGCGGAGTTGAAATCAGATGGATGAGGCCATTGGTTACTCAATACTCTCGCTCCTATGCCAATTAAAGGGATTCTAGTCTTCTAGTTTACTCATCAAACGTTCAAAACAACTCATACTTACTTATGACATCGGATGGCGGGCGGACTTTGTCCACCCGCCATCCTCATGCTAAAAAGGGTGGGGGTCCCGTGTGGACAATTCATTAGGATGATGCGCCCGGCACAGTGGCGGGCGCATCCTGTTTTTTTTACATTCTGGTTGGCAGTGCCAAAAGCAATGCTAAAAATACATGTTGTGCTGCTTTTCCAAGCACAACATGACGGGCTCTGCACGGAGCCTGTCACGTTTTGCTTTGAAAGGCAGGGGGGGTACCATATTGCATAGGTAGGTACCCTCCATGGGGGCCCCCAAGCATACTCTGCAATGTCTGCATGCCTTTCCGTGGCGGACGGCAATGCCGCCACGCAAAGGCATTCCAAAATGCAGATTATATGGCTGGCGGTGTATTCAGAGAGACACCACCGCCATATTGAACCCTTTTCCGCCTGGTCGACATGTGGGGGGTTTGACTCCTTTCTACAGGGATGGCGGGAGGTTTGCCCCTGTGGTGTCAGCCGTGAATGCCGCCGGCCCTGCGGGAGCAATATGCCCGCCATCCTAATGGGGCCCTAAGTCTCAACAGTATACATACAGTACACCCTTGCAGTGAGTGTACTGTCAAGTTCAACAATAGTTAAGGATTATGAATCTAACTT
The DNA here is from genome assembly GCF_964204655.1 of Triturus cristatus. Lineage (NCBI taxonomy): Eukaryota > Metazoa > Chordata > Amphibia > Caudata > Salamandridae > Triturus > Triturus cristatus. The sequence continues at coordinate 912,069,375 of NC_140588.1, forward strand.
ACCACCGCCCGCCACTGGTGCTGCCACTCCCCCTACTGCTCTGTTGGTATCTGCAGCAACTGCCGCATCCTCTCCCACCGCGTCGCCTTCGCTGGCCCCGGCAATGGTGGTCGGCAGTGCGCCTAGACAACATTACACATTTATTAGGCGTCATATACAACTCCCCCCTATTGATCAGTAGCAAGGTTGAAAAATGAGTTAATACTAACATACATCACTAGTACAAATCAGGTAGTAGTAGAGTAGACACTAATAGCTGTATATGGTCATTCTAGCCTTTGCTTAGTTAGCCCGAGCCATGCAACCATTTTACCTTTGTGTCTTTTATTTTTGCACATGTGACGTTACCTTGCAGCTTTTTGTATAGGACACCTTTGAGCCCTCATGACCTGCCTCACACTGCTACTGTCTACACGCTGCGTACAAGCGGTCAACAAAAACATTAACAAGCCACTTTTTTAGGAAGTACTGGTGTACTGTTAGTCCATATTGCTTATCCATAAATGCTACACTTTTTGGCACGGCTGAGAAATGCTTGCAAGTTGCAATATACTAACGCGCACCATTTAATTTTGCGCATTACAGACGGAAGATTCCCTTCTATGAACCAGAGCTTTGCAGAGCTTCTGAATGATGCAACAACTACCAGTACTAGGTTCTTCTAAGGTGAGGGGTTCCTTCACTCACATCTTCATTTATAGATTTATATAAACTAAATTCCTAGGGGATGGTGGTGCTGCCTTCCACCACTGTTCAGTTATCATGATTTAATTCCCAACTGTAAGTAAGTGTAACAACAATGTTTATTGTTTTAATGTTATTGAAGTTCCGGTTGGTGCTGCATTTTATAATAGAACAATGTACAGAGCTTCTCAATTCAAAATAAACATTTTGAACTTACATAGACTTGGTGGTATTTGGTGTGCATGTGCATTGCTTCCACGACTGAGAGGTTGGGTGTGTTATGTTCTGGGTGGTCTACTTGTTGGGTATCTTGGGGGGAGGGTTCGGAGACCTAATAGTTATGACAAGACAGTACTATAGTCGAGCAGGGGATTGTGGTGGGTTCTGAATTTCTGATTGAGGTGTGTGAGGAAGGTCCAACCTACCATCACCAACATCCTATTTTCTTGTGCAAAGGTCTGTATGTGCAAGATCCCTACAACAGTAGTAGTATGTCCTATAGGCTATCCTATCAAAATAGTAATGGTTGGGCATTTGTTGCTGTGAATTTTCAAAGCCACAAGATTAACAAAGACTCAAGATCAATAAGACTAGAAGTAGTACAAGAAGACGACCCAAAGGATTGGACTCAATGGCTAGAGCTACTGGTGAATATGAGTTTTATTACAACCTTTCACATAAAGAGTGGCACAGGCCAACTGGGCAAGCTTAGCTACTACAGTACAGACAGACTGATAGTAGTAGTAGTACTGAGAGTCATCATAGCAGAGGCAGGGATAAGATTTTTGAAACCATACAGATCGAAGGATAATTGTTGGTAAAAAAATAGCATTTCGAAACTGAAACAATAGTTCGTGAAAAATATGGTGCAGTAAAAGATATGGAATAAGAAATATTGTTAATAACAAGAAGACTTACTGGGGCCAGCAGAGGAGCCCTTATTGGTGTCCTCCTGGTGGTGCTGTTCGGACTGTTGTCCCGCCGACTCCCCACTCCCTGTCTGTCTGCCCCTGGATGCTGATGAACAGGAAAGATATAAGAAAGAGACAAACATTAATGGATGGTGTCAAACAAATACAATATTTTTCAACAACGGTCAAAAAAACACTTATGTAAACAACAATTGCAATAACTAAATTGACCGATCCCATCTGGTCAACAAGTAGTATCGGGGGATTCGCAGATCGACTACTTAAGTTACTATTCATCAACAGTAATCCAGTCTTGCATTCTGATTCCAGAATACTAAGTAACAACTAAGCCTAAGTACGACGTACCACCCGACCTAGCCCACCTATTCCAGGCATGCCAATTGTACATTAAATATGCATTTCCACTTCTTTTATTCCTCAACAATGCATATGGTCAAATGGAGGACACATGACTACATTTTTTGTATACACCAAATTTTGGGTTGATTGATTGATGCTGATGTTCTGCTAGTGCTAAGCCAATTACCACCACTCATTGAACAAACTAGAAAAGGTTCTAATAAAGACTGCCGTACTAGCAGCACGTCACGTAACTGAGGGGGCATCACGCATACCACTAACAAATTAGAAACTCATACAAAGTACCTAAACCTAAGTATCAATCCGCCCCTATCTATTAGTGACAGGACAAAGTAAGGAGTGGACTAGAGTCACTGTAGCATTACGTAACTTAATTTCTCTAAAATAAACTCTTACAGAATCTCGCTAAGCAAGCACAAACGCAAAGTTGCAAACAAGTAAGATTAGTAGTAGCGCAGAAGAGCACCTGTGTCATAATCACAGAAGACTTTTAAACATAATTAACCTGGAATGTAAGCAGCAACATTCTAGCTGGTTGGAAGAAAAAAAAGATATTTGCAATATATAACACAGAGCAGAAGAACAGACACAAAGTGGTAATAATTAAATAATTACTCACCAAGCCCCGGGACCTCCACTCCTAGCAGGTCCAGCAGGTCCTGCTCACGGTTCAGGATGTTGGACCACCGGTGCGTCAGCTGCTCCTGGGTGCGCCGGACCCCAGAGAAGCGTGACACTGCCCGGCGCACCTTCCTCCACCGCTGCTGACGCTGCCGACGCTACCGGAGGCCGTACCCGGACCCAGGTCTGCCACATGCTGCCAGGGTTGAGGGGATGTGGTGCAGCCAACTCCACCTCCCCAAATAAGGCCCGTGCCTGCACCCCTTGTGGGCGCCGCCTTCCGCAAGGAAGGCGGTCGCGGCTCTGGCTGCGACAGCGACCAGCCCTACCCTTAGACATGGTTCTGGGACGGGGTGGGAAAGAAAAGGTAATACAATTAAAGAAGTAAAGGAAATAAATAGCAGGCAATAGAAAGAGAGAAAAAGTAGCTAAAAAACAAAGAAAAAGTAGACATAAAACCAACAATATAGAGGCAGGAAAATAGTTAGAGAAATTATAAATAAGAAAGATTAAAAAAAGTAGCTTTAAACAAAGGATTGAAAAGATGTAGGGAGGATTCAAAATCAGGCCCCTGAACCATGCAATAGAGTGAAAAACAAGATGGCCGCGCCCATTGCGACCACGTGCGCTAGTTCGCGCGATATTTTCTCCCCGAGCATGCAAAAAGCAACGCGATCAAGTGAAAGCGGTCGCGAACAGGAAATATCTACAGCGAACAAGCGCGAACATGCATTGCGCGACCCGGAACAGGAAATAAGCATCGCGAGAGGGTGGGACAAGTGAAAACAAGATGGCTGCGCCCGTGAGCAACCGCATGGGTAAGTTGGCGACCCGCGATCACGCAAAAAATACCACGAACAGGCGGGAAAAAAACGTCTGAGTCTTCGCGATATTTCCGGCGTGTTTGCGGAGATTTTTAGCATTTTCGCGCTAGTTTGCGAAAGTTAATTTCGCAAATTCCGCCCACCCCTGACAAATAGCCAACCTGGACAATAATAATAATAATCTTTATTTAGATATAACACATATCTTTAAAAGAGTTTACAAGATTCACAGTTAAAAAGAAACCAACTGTTTTAAAATACAATACACTGTTATATGTTACACTGGCTATAAAAATACAACATAAGTATTAAAACAAGGCAGTGTTCTGTGGAATAGGATTAGATGTATTGATCTATCACTTTGCAGAGCATGATAAACGTTTCATTTCTTCTTCTCTAAAATTTTAGTTAACAAATCCTGTTTTGCGTAAAGTTACGATATACTTGTTGAATAAAAGTTATTAAACCCAGGTTTAAGTCTTTGTTTTCAGGGTTCAGAGCCACAATAATGGCTTGCCTGCATGTCCGAACACCCATCCTATTCCACTCTACTTTAAGTTTACACCTGCGTTGCGAGTTAAAAGCTGGGCAGAGACAAACTACATGTAGCAGGGTTTCGGCTGTCTTGCCGCACCCTCTGCAAATAACATTTTCCGCCATACGTCGCCAGGGGGGCAGATCTTGCAAAAAGCGCCAGTCACCCATCCTGATTGCCAGAAAGCTGCGTTTTAAGTACAGTGAATATGTGCAAGACAGATAAGATGCAGGGGCTAGCCGTCTGTAAGAATTTACAAGAGCCCAAGCATGACTGCGTTTGGTGAAGAGGGCCTTATCCATTATGAGAGAACTCATTCTCACACATTTTTTGATGGCAGTTTTGAATGCTGCCCGGCTGGGGTTGAGGACCCATAGCTCGCTCGCCGACATTTGACAAATGTAATCCTTGAAAAGACAACCAAACGTACCGCCAGGGTTTTTCTGGGTAATTTCCAACCAGACCAAAGATTCTAGTGTGCCTAAGTCTGCTTGTCGCAGTTTGTGGCAGAGATTCAGATATGTACCAATGTTAGAAGCATCATAATTCAATATCCCCAGCTCAAGTCTTACCTGAGCTGGAGATGCGGAGTTTGGCAAGTGGAGTACCTTTTTATAGATTTTGCTTGTATGTTGGTTTAAGGCAGTATTCAGCTTGCCCCTGAATATCTCTATACCATATGATAGAGAAGGGCCGATTTTTGCTCTCAGAACTTCTAAGAGTGGTAAAAGAGTTGGGCCAGAGATATTTTTCGAGACTTTAGCTAGTGATACAGCAAGGGTTATGGCTTTGACTGTGAGCTCGTTACGATGTTTAGTAAGGTTACCTCTAGAGTACAAATGGACACCTAGGTACTTGTACGAGTGACCTACAACGAGGCTTGTGTTATTATATGACCAACCTCCAACAATGCGCCGTTTCCGACCAAATGGGACTACTTGTGTTTTCTTTAAATTAACCTCTAGTTGGTTCATGGACGTGTAGGTGTACAGTTTATCAAGAAGCCTTTGCAGCCCGACCCTAGTGAGGCAAAAAAGAACCAGGTCGTCGGCATATAAGAGGTTGCTTAAAGCCATTCCTCCTACCTTTGGGGCGTGACTATTAGTATCGTCCAATGAGGTTGACAAATCCGCTATAAACAGATTGAAAAGCATGGGGGCCAGCACGCATCCCTGCTTCACACCTCTTGATGTCGAAATTTTCCGGGAGTGATGCGTGCCGGACCCCAACTTCACCCTAACCCAAGTTCTGGAGTAGAGTTGTACAATTGCCTCCAAAAGTTTGTCAGGGATCCCCCATTTCATCAGCTTTTCCCATAGAGCGGCCCTCGGAACCCTATCAAACGCTGCTTTGAAGTCAACAAAGCAACAAAACACTGATCTGGATGTAGAGAGTGCTTTATCGACGATAGTTGACAATGCTAATAGATTGGTCATTGTCCCGGAATTTGCAATGAAACCTGTTTGGTTAATTGGTATCAATTTGTGTGCCTTTGCCCATGCCCTCAACTCCTCCAGCAGGAGACCCGCATAATGTTTCGCCTCAATGTCCAGGAGTGCAATAAGTCTATAATTTTTGGGGGAGGCACGGGAACCAGATTTATAGATAGGTTGAATTATTGCACCCCGCCATGAGTCTGGGATTGTTGCAGTTCTCAGAGCAAAGTTAAAGAGATTTGACAATGGGCCTGACCAGAGGGCCACGTCAGATTTAAACAAGTTCTGTGGGAGGCCATTTGGACCCGGAGCTCCATCTGATCTAGCTTTTGACACAGCCGTGGCGACCCTTTCTTGTGACATCTGGAGATCGTCGTTATCGGTGTATGAGCACTCTATAAGATTGTTCTGCTTGTTGTTATGATCTGATACTTTCTCACTTACGGGATTCTCTCCTGTTGCTCCCAAGCATTCCGAGTGACTAAAATGGTCAGTAAGGAAGGTGACCCAGTCTGTTTCTTGGATGTTAGCAGATCCAAGGCTCAGTGTGCTTGAATTTGACTGATTGATTAGGGCCCAAAATTTTCGTGAGTTTCGGCTCTTACTCTCACACACTAACTTACACCAAAATTGGTTATCATGTGTCCGTTTATCTTTAGTGGTTGCCAACCTGAATGACTTTTGGGCTACTTGGTACCGTTTTAAGCATTCGCTGTTCCCTGGAGTTTTTACCAGCAGTCGTAAGGCATTGTTTCTAGCTTTCTTAAGTTGCTTCGACTGGTGTGAAAGCGTGAACTGGCGCGGGAGAGATCTACTTGAGGGTTGGTGTTTTTTTGGAAAAAGGTTAATCAGGTGAGCGCAGAGCATCGTCCATGTCACTATCGGGGAAGCTTCCTGGTCAAATCCACCTCTTATCAGCTCCATGCTTACTTGAAGGATCTGCGGACTAATGTCATCGCTCCATCTGAGGCGTTTGAGGTTTTCGGAGTATATTCCCCTACTGGTTGAAGGTGCAGGTTTATGCTTCACCGGGTTTGTTTTGAAAGCTATGACCTGAGGCCGATGATCACTTTCTGTTCGTGGGTGAATGCAAAAGCTGACCAAGCATTGGAGCAGAGCTGAATTACAGATGGAATAGTCCAGATAGGAACGTTTGTTTCCATTTGTCCAAGTCCAATTGGGGGGCGTATAACTCTCCGATCTTTCATTTATGACCAAGTAGCCTGCGCTATAAAAAAACGCATCGCACAGAGGTGTCCCAGTGCACTGTAGGCTTGATTCGCCGGTTTAGTTTGTGCCTCTGCCTCATTCAAGGAGAATAGAAAGGGCCCCTCAATTTCTGTTAGTTGCCCCTGAAATAGATTGGTATTGAAATCCCCAGTAACAATACAGTCCGAGTGTGGGTGCTCCACGGCTAAGTCGCTCATAATTTCCGTTAGTCGTACCAGATGTGATTTTTTTGTGCGTGTATTTGGGTTGATATACACGTTTAGAAGAATGAGTGAGCATTGTTCCCGCCAAGAATTGATTTTAACCCCAAGCAGCCAGTCTTCATCCAATTTTAATTGTGTTATTGGGCCTTTTAGGTTAATTGATATATATATTGACATGCCACCTTTTGAGTGACCATACCTGCTGTCCCTCAGTGCTGGTTTCCATAGATCGATATAACCAGTGACGGGGTGGCCTTGTGAAGCCCAAATTTCCTGCAGAGCTATTACAGCATGCTTACAAATAAAAGAATAAGTTTCTAGGTTCCTAACTTTCTGTTGAAGACCGCTGATGTTCCAGGAGCAAATTAAGAAGATGGAATCTACTTGTGGGATGTGCCCCTTTGCCGATGGGAATGCTTGAGTGCTTGTGTTTTCCGAAGGTGTAAGAGTTTGACCAATAGGCTCTGTACCTTGAGGTCATTCTGTTCTTTTTGATGATAAGAGAGCTGGGAGCCAACTCCAGCCTTGATGAGAGTCATCGTTAGAGACCACATTTGAAGTCGGGTTGTCACATGCTTCAGATCCTGACGCATTTTTTAGAATCGAGAAAGGTCTGGGGCGGGGCTCGAATTGTAGGGTTCCGGCTCTTTTGGGTGGCGTTTGCTGGTTTAATAAAGCTGGGGGGTACCCTGGGGTGGAATATGGATAAACTCGAATGCCCCAATCCCGCAGGATAGCCTTGTGGTCCAGAAATACCCTTGCCCAATAGGCCGACTTGAATGCTACCAGTGTTACCTCAGATGGTTTTGTGCCTCTTGGGGGAAGGAATACATGGAATCTATGTCGTCCGTAACCAAGCCTGCAAACCCCGGAGTACCAATCACTAATTTAATTATATTAGATCTGTTGAGAATGTCTTGCCTACCTTTTGATTTATAGTCTGGGGCTAGTATAATATGAGAAAGATTAGAGTCGCATTTGTCCTTTTTACTGCATAAGCTTTGAGTTAACTTGTTGATGTTATTAAGGGTCAGGCCTGCGTCGAGATCCTGCTCCTGTAGAGGCTGGTGTTGATGGTCCTTCCTCAAGGACTGTCTATTAGTAGGCAAAAGTGGATTGTGATTGTAAATTGTTTTTGTTAGGTTTGAACTAGTCATGGCATGGTCTGACCGGGGTAAAATTGAAGCAGGTACTGGTTTAGGGTTAGTTGCGGTCGCTGTAAGTTCTGACAGGCTTAGATCATTACTGTTCGCCCTTGGCTTTTCTTTAGCTATACTAAAATCTTCTGTTGTTATTCCCACAGATGTGGGCTCTGATGCGCTTAGATCCTTAAATTTCACTCTTGGCTTTTCTTTAGCAGTACTGAAGTCGTCAATCGCTATTCCCATGGCTGACTTAGTTGAATCATGGTTACTGCTCAAAGTCCGTTGAATGACGGTTTCAGATAGGTCCCCTTTTTGATCAATTATGTTTGGGTTTGCTAAGGGTGATGGTATGTCACATTCACTAAGAACTTTTTTGTTAGAAGCTATTGCGAAAAGAGGAAAAAAGTTTGTCATGGCTGCTGTTGTTTTAGACCTTGTTTTATTTCTGTTTTTACGCTGGCGTTTGCGCTCTCTCTTACTACAGGGTGGTAAAGGAACTGGCTGAACTTCCGAAATCAAGGCTATCTGGGCTGCTGAGCTAGCCCCTGACTCAAGCTCAATGTGGGCTGCGCAGTTTGTGCGCCCACTTGGAGACCAAGCTTTTTTGGTCGTTGCTTCTGTCAGGTCGAGACCCGTTGTTCCGTTTTGGAGTCGGTCAAGTATTGGCTGCTCGTTTAGTTGTTTTGGGAGGGGAACTATTTCCTCCTTCAGCTGGGTGCCTTGTTTTGTTATAATCCGAGGGTTAGCTTGTTTTTGAGACGTGTTTGGCGGTGTTTGCGATTGTGGGCAAAGAGTTGTTGGTGTGTTGCCTCCCTTCAGCAACTTAACTTCGTCTATGACCTTTGATAAAAAGGCTGGAAGCGACGAAAGTGAGTCTATGATTGGGGAACAGCAACAGACCGCCTGGACAAGCTTTGCAGAAGATTGCGCTCCTATTATTAAGTTGTTCAGTTTGTCCAATTTGTTGTCAATACCTGCTGTGAACAGTGCTAGGGTGTTCAAAAGGTCTATCTGCACGTCCAATTTATCAGAATGATAATTTAATGCATTAACTGTTTGTTGGAAAGTTTGGAGAAGTTGGGGCCAGATACCAATTGCTGTAGGGTCCTCTGGCTTGGATTTTACATTTGAAGAATATTAGGAGAATTCGGAGTATTTTTAAAGAAAAATGACAAGTCCGCTAAAAACTGGTCATCTGGAGCTGTTTTTTTAGGCGATTGTGGTGAAGGTGTCATTGATACTGTTTTTGGTGTAAATGCGATATGCTGAAGACTTGACGCATCGAGATGGTCCTTAGGTGTGCTTATGGATTGATGCAATTCAGCTGGTCGTGGATTTTTGTTGCTGTGGAGGATGTTTTGCACGTGAATTTGAGGAAAAACTAGGTGGCTATGAAAAGCCATTGTGGATTCCTTTAATACGACTAGGTCTTGACATGACTGTGGTGCTGATGATTCTATATTCTGAGCTTGGTCTGAAAAGGTGCTTGAGTTTTGTGTTTGGCTCAGCGGAAGAATATGCAACAAAGGTGCTTCCTGCTTGCTCGTATCCATTAGTGAGGCAGAATAACCTGATTGCGATTGTAGAAAGTCATCGTGTTGAAGATTTTGTTTTAAGGTTATCCCCTCTGGCTGGGTTGGGGTTGCATCTTTTTGTGTGGATCCAAAAATAAAGACTTCCGAAAGTTGAGCCGAGATTTTACTGGACGTATTCTTCTGCAGCTGTTGTGAAGATGGAGGTTGTAAAGAGAGCGTAATTATTTCGGCCATTTGGTCCATTGCTCCAAATTTGGTTTCCTCCAGCGGTTGCGAATTTGAGGGAGCTCCTATTATTAAGTTGTTCAGTTTGTCCAATTTGTTGTCAATACCTGCTGTGAACAGTGCTAGGGTGTTCAAAAGGTCTATCTGCACGTCCAATTTATCAGAATGATAATTTAATGCATTAACTGTTTGTTGGAAAGTTTGGAGAAGTTGGGGCCAGATACCAATTGCTGTAGGGTCCTCTGGCTTGGATTTTACATTTGAAGAATATTAGGAGAATTCGGAGTATTTTTAAAGAAAAATGACAAGTCCGCTAAAAACTGGTCATCTGGAGCTGTTTTTTTTAGGCGATTGTGGTGAAGGTGTCATTGATACTGTTTTTGGTGTAAATGCGATATGCTGAAGACTTGACGCATCGAGATGGTCCTTAGGTGTGCTTATGGATTGATGCAATTCAGCTGGTCGTGGATTTTTGTTGCTGTGGAGGATGTTTTGCACGTGAATTTGAGGAAAAACTAGGTGGCTATGAAAAGCCATTGTGGATTCCTTTAATACGACTAGGTCTTGACATGACTGTGGTGCTGATGATTCTATATTCTGAGCTTGGTCTGAAAAGGTGCTTGAGTTTTGTGTTTGGCTCAGCGGAAGAATATGCAACAAAGGTGCTTCCTGCTTGCTCGTATCCATTAGTGAGGCAGAATAACCTGATTGCGATTGTAGAAAGTCATCGTGTTGAAGATTTTGTTTTAAGGTTATCCCCTCTGGCTGGGTTGGGGTTGCATCTTTTTGTGTGGATCCAAAAATAAAGACTTCCGAAAGTTGAGCCGAGATTTTACTGGACGTATTCTTCTGCAGCTGTTGTGAAGATGGAGGTTGTAAAGAGAGCGTAATTATTTCGGCCATTTGGTCCATTGCTCCAAATTTGGTTTCCTCCAGCGGTTGCGAATTTGAGGGAGCTTTCGCCGTAGATGGAATTTTTTTAAAATAGTCAAGCAGCTTCAAGGTTTTCGAAGTGTTTGGTGTGTCCTTACCCTTGCCGTTGATGCCAAGACTGTTATTGACGTTACCATTTGGCTTCTGTTTTGCCACCTTTATTGTGTCATTACAAGCCATTGGGGGCCCATAGCTACCTTGGTCGGGCTCCTCGTCTGACGACATCTGTTTTGGTTTCCTCCTTTTGGGAGCCACCGCAGGTTTCCTAATTTTCCCAGATCTCATGGCTTGTAAAGTTAAATACTTATTAAAGGTCGGCTGGAACAAGTGCTCTTGCCAGGGATCCACCGGGGATCCACCGGAGCCGCTCCTCCAGGACGTTGGAGCGTCGGAGACTGATAGTCCGGTGATTCCAGCAGTGCAGTTTCCGACAGCCAGGTAATATGGATACTGTAAATATTGTCCTGTATTTATGTTATGAGCTGTGCTATCTTGCGAATTTGATCTGCCAAAACTGTTGACAGATGTCGTTTTTTCGTTTTTTTCGGTAAAATCTATGCCAGCTTTTATTGGCACCTTTGTCACCTTTGGTACCTTTGTCGTGGCACCCTCCCGCTCATTTATGTAGCCCTGCCCCAGCCCCTAACCAGCCTGCGGCCACCCGCCTGCCTGCCGTACCACACAGGCAAGAGACCGGGAGTCCAAGCCAGACCTCACCTCACCTCTGTGTTATCCCCCCTAAGGGGGGGCGCACTGGTAATGAGACTGGGAAGAGGGCTCTCCGGTCAATGGCCGCAATGAGACAGTGAGACAGTGAAGCGTCGGGCGTCAGGCGGCTTCGCAGGGGAAGGGGAGAGCAGGGGGAGCAGCCCCAGAGCTGGACAGAGCTGCCCCGTGCCCCGTGCCCCTACACGCCCACAGCCAGGCCGGTAAGGAGGGACAGGAGGAGAGAATGGACGGGCCGGAGGCACTGAGGAGAGCGAAAAACAGAGAGCAGGGAGCTATAGAGCAAAGGGCAGAGGGGGAGTGGAGGAGAACAGGACCAGGGGAGCAGGCGCCAGGAATACAGGGAGGACTAGGCAATATCTAGGCAAGCAGTATTATGCGGTATTATGCAGTATTGAGCGTCAAGCGTCAAAACGTCGGGCAACGCTGTAAGAGTGTGCGGCTCAGGGGGAGGGGGGGGGTCAAGGCTTGGGCCCAAGGCTTTCGCCTCGCCGGCTGACCTGTCAAAAGCCCCCCAACACGCCCCACCTTCAATAGAGAGAGCCCTCAAGCCTCCTCTCCCATGATCCCGTTTTTCGCCGACTTACCAGCTCCTCAGACGTGCCGCTACTGCTGCTGCTGCCCACGACCATCGAAGATTCCTGTTGCCTGAGCCTGCACCTCCTGAGCCAGAAGGAGGAACCGGCTCACTCGCTCTCTCACTCCCGCTCCCTCTCCCGCTTACACGCAGCACGGTAGCGCTGCTCAGCTCTGCTCAATCAACCAATCGGCCGGCGTCCAGCTCCTGCTCCTGCTCCGCCAACTCCCTCAACCACGCCTCGGCTGACGCACGGCAACACGGCAGCTCCTCCGTTAGTGGGGCGCGGCCTGGATCTTTCAGTGTCTTTTTCACAGGCTACAGGTGTGACTACAAGCAAGTGCCCAAGACTGTCTTCTTCACCCTGTTTTGATATCTCCTTATCATCCTCCCGCTCCAATTATTTTGGAGTATTACAGCGGAATTGTAGAGAAGACCATCCGAATCAAGCTATTTTATCACCCTGTAAGGCCCCCTGGTTGGGAAACCAAACTCAACCTTGGGATCCCAGGGAAGGTCCATAACAATTCAGTCTATCACCTCGTCATCTTTGTTGGATGTAATGCTGCTTAAGCAAACTACTTTACATGGCAACTTGGAAACGTTGGTGTCGTAAAGGGCAAATCAGATGGACCAATCAAAATTTCTGAAAGACATTCAACATGAACTTCAGCATTTTAAAAATAATGTAGGCGAAACCTTGATCATGCAGTCACCCGCTGTAGTAACGGCCGCTTAGCCTCAGGGGGGGCCACAGTGCTATTTCATGGGAAATTGAAGGTTAATTAGATTCGGAAAGATCTGTTTATATTTCCAAATGCCCTATGCTTGTGAGAATTTAGTCCTTTTAAATTTACCTCAAGGTATTGCTGTGCAGCGAGGGCAAGTACTTGGAATAGATTGTTTGGGTCTCATGCCCCAGGTGCAGGCAAAAAGAAGGCCTTGAGTACGAATGGAAAAGCCAGTGATGGTGCTCACCCCCAAGGTCAATACTTGATGCCCCCTGGTGGTAGATTTATAGATGCGTCCTCATATAATAGGGAAAAACGAAATGTAAAACCTTATCTCAAAATAAGCCCAGATCTCATTCTCTCACCCCTGATTGTTTGCCCCACCTCAATTAATAATGGCCCAACATTAGCTCGTAGCAAGGTGTCTAAGTCTCAGAATCTGAATAAATCTTATAAAGAACTCCCTTTTTCTCTGCAGACACGGCAGGGAAATTACTGACTTATTTAATACGACAACAACATCCTAAATGCCCTATACAGATGTTGGTGGATGAGCTAGGGCACAGGCAGTGAACACAGAAAGACATTCACGCTGTAATGACGGACCACTACGCCAGGCTGTATGTGGCCCGACAGTCAGTGAATAACCAAAATGTGGAGTCATTTCTTGACACAGTGGCCAACACTAACGATAGATCAGTTCCTTACCCTGGAATCCCCATTGACAGACGATGAAATACGGGAAGCGATGTGGTCACTGGCATCTGGTAACGGAATTCTTTAAGACATATGCGGAAAGGCTGGTGCCTCATCTGCACTCTCTGTATGCAGCTGCAATCACTGACATGACCCTACCTCCCTCTATGTGTGCAGCCAATGTGGTCTCTTTGCTGAAACCAGGCAAAGATCTAACGTCCCCTGGATCATACAGACCGATAGCAATTCTAAACACGGACTATAAAATATTAGCCATGATTTTAGCCAATAGGCTGGCACCACTTGTTTCTGACCAGATTGGGTTTGTCCCTCACCCTAATACAGCACTGAACATCTGCTGCTACTTTTGGGTGGCAGAGTACGCCCCTATCGAGTGGCCTCGTTCGGGTTGCATGGTATTGGACCTCGAGAAGGCCTTTGATTTGCTAGCCTGGAATTTCTTTTTCGCTGTACTGGCCCGGTTTGGAGTGGGACCATACTTTCTTAGCATGATACAACTGCTATATAAACATCCAACGGTCCGGGTTCGGATGGGGCCCTCTATATCGGATCCCGTCCAGGTGTGGCGTGGGTCTCGGGAAGGGTGCCCATTGTCTCCTCTCCTTTTTGCACTAGCAGTGGAGCCGCTTGCGGCACATGTTTGCGCTCATGTTGACATGGGTATTACTTTGGGGGATGACACGCACGTCATTTTGTTATACACTGACGATTTGTTGTATGTGCGAGACCTTCATAACATTCCGCCTTCCTTAGACCAGGCTCTAACACACTTTGCGCAGGCCTCGGGACTGCAGGTTAACGCAGCAAAATTCATTCTCCCTCCGTTTCTACAGGAGACTCCAGACTCGGGATATACCCTTGGGGAAGTTCCAGTGGCATGGCGCACTGATCCTTTTAGATACTTGGGGGTACGCGTCTACCGTACTACGGAGGACCTATTCGAAGGGAACATACTTAGAGTCACTACAGCCATCCAGTCACCAATGAACTTCTAGTAAACCCTTCCATTGGCGATCTCGGGGAAGATCGCTCTTAATAAAATGGTAGCCCTCCCCAGCCTCCACTACTACTTCACCACCCTGCCTATTATTATTTCTCCTCCATTATTCCACCAATGGGAAAAGACTATAAGGGACTTTATATGGGGGATGTCGAGACACAGGGTGTCTATGGGGAAGCTATATTTGCCAGCGGAGTTGGGGGGACTGACGGTGCCTAATTTCGAGCACTATTACTTAGCCTCTCAGCTGCAGTGGATTGCCCAATGACTCTCATCTTGCCATTTGGCAGACACAGCCTCATTACAACCCCCGCTAGCGCACCATGTCTTACTACATGTCTTCCATCCCTGTGCGAAACCTAGACTGCCAAACACGCTTTTACTCACAGTGGCTTATAAATGCTTTCGTAGGTGCCTTTTCCTCACCAGAACTACCACTCATATGCTCCGCTATCCCATTACTTGGAACACCACGAGGAGATATTCACACCACAACAGCCAAACTGCGGCACTGGGCTGCGCAGGGCATTCACAACGTGGGAGATCTTTTTCAAGATGGCTCACTCATCCCATATCAGGAACTCATAGCTGAAGAGAATCTACACCTGGGACAGTTTTTATTGCACCGGGCACTTCTAGCCTCACTGTCCTCTAAGTGGGGTATGCTTGCTCAGGAACCACCCACACACCACACGATGCAGTACCTTCATGTGATGGGGACCTGGGGGCATTTGACTTGATGGTTTGCGTCCTCGCTTCGTTGGCCAATCTGACCCCTCTGAAGCAGTGCTGGGAGGAAGCCTTGGGAAGGTCAGTCAGAGACAGGGAGTGGATTGTTTAAACAAATTCAATTCTTTGTCTTACACCGGGCTTATCTCACCCCAGCTCAAATTAATAAGTACTTCCTCAGAGCCGACGCTGCCTGCTCTAGATGCCGCCAACTAGACGCGGACATCCTTCATATGTTGTGGCTGCCCAGTCTTAAATGAATATTGGGGCAATGTGACAACCACACTGGCTGCTTGCACATCCCGCGACATCCCATTTCAGTGGGAGGAACACATATTACACCTATTCAGCAGAAATAACAAAAACAGGGCCACCACCCATTTTCTTGATCTGGGGCTAGTCGTAGCGAAGCGCTTGATAACCAAGTGATGGAAATCCCCTCTGGCATATCACACATTAGCCTGGCACCGGTCCCTTCTCAATTGTGCTAGGGCGGAGGTAATGGCTCTGCGCAGAGAGGACCTGCTTGGCGTCCGTAAATTCCCCCTAGCATCCTAATGGGATGCTATGTTGTCAAATCTGCAGGGCATGGTCACTAGCACTGGGGAGCTTTGGGACGGCGACCAGGTCTGACACTCAGAAATCGCACTTTCTGGGGCACATGTGTGGAATTGTACCGACTTTCATGAATGTATGACCCCGCTTCATAGAGCCACTGTCCCTAAGCCCTGTCAAGGTTGGCCCCCTCTTTTATACCACATGCAGCAGCGTGTCTAAAGCGACTTCCTTACCCCTCCTTTGATTAAGTTGTCCTCATTTTGTCGTACCCTATGACGACAGTTCTGGCCTACAATACACCATGTCTGGAACATCTGAAGACTGTTCTGTTGTAAGACTTCTTGGCATTGCCATCCCCTCTGTACAGAAATTGTCACGAGCCTTATTTCAGTATCCTGCTTGATATCCCATCTGGTATTATATGGATCTGTACTCTGTATTGCATCGCTTGGAAGTAATTATACATGGTGTCTATGCATTGTTCATGTATGATTAAAACAAGAAAAAATGTCAATAAAAAAGATTAAAACAAGAAATAAATAAAGAACTCCCTTTTGCTTTTGAATCTTCCCACAGCTTGCAGTCGGTGTCATCAGAGCTTTTGTTGGATATTACCCGCCGGAGGAATAAAGCAAAGAAACTTTGATCTTTGAACTGCTCAAAAATTCTCCATATATTTCAGCAAATTCTCTCCCTTACAGGAATACCTTCTTGGGACCTAACTTCGGTTGGGTTTCAACATGGCATACAAGGTAGAGAAGTTTCTAGAGTTTCTTTAATGTCACCTTGTATTGCGCAGCTAGTTCTTAAGGCCGAGGAGGACCTAGCTAAAGCAGGACTACAAGCCCTCTGCCCTTTAAAAAAGAGCCGCCACCCATCAGTCCTTCAGGGGAGAGCATTTGCAGGAGTCCTGACACTAGTATCTACCAAGGTGACTAAGAGATCATTGGAGGTTATAAAATGTCAAGCGGCCTGCAGTTTTCAGTGGTTGAATTGGGCTTGAGCAATAACATTTGTAGATCCTTCCTTCTTATAGACAGTCTATATTCATAAAGAAGATCATCGACAAATGAAAGGCTGGCTGGAACTATATGTATCTCCTTTCCAGCATCTGTTAGCAAAATATCCGGAAGCAGTCATAATAATGGCTGGAGATGTTAATGCTTGTCTCTTCCCTGTGCAGTTGGACCTGCAGCTGGAAGAAGTCCTGGAATGTTATAATATTCCCCGAGCACAGTTCCATTCTGGTACCATTAAAAAGGAGGCCAAAGTACTGAGTCAATGGTTGGCGAAATATGGTCTGATTTATTTAAACGGACGATATCAAAATGATTCCCCAGCAGCAGCAACTTTCCAGCAGGGCCTGTCTCTAGGCGCCATTGATTATATATTTACGTCCTTTTGGCACTTCAATCTTTTTAAGAATTTTGATGTGGCAAAATATGAGGATAGTGATCACTGGACAACTACAGCAGTCCTCGACTTGTGCAAGCCAGTGTCCCCTGAGATAGTGTTGCCTCTAGGAATGTCTTATCCACATAGGCTTTCAAATGCTTGAACTCTATTCATCTCCAACAGTTAGCCGCTTTTCTATTAGAGGAGAAGATCGATACCCTCCCTATCTATGTTGATGATATCATCGTGTGCCAAGTTTTGGGTTGTATCACAGTAAAGATAAGTGAGAAGAGTGTGCGTGCAGACCCTCGTCCTAATTTGGGGGGGTTAGTTTGAATCCGCCTGCCAACAGCTCAAGCGATTGGTGAGACTGAGAGCCAGGAGCGCTAGGTGCCAGCCAGGCTCTCTAGCCTCCCAGGAGCTCGTTAGGCTTAAACTCCAATATAAATCTCTTGTGCAGATGAAAAAAGCCGCCTTCTACCAGAGTAAGTGGGAGGAGATGCAGGAAATTATCCTCTTCAAGGATCAGCAAAAGCTTTCGGTAAAAGTCAACTAGTTTAGCGCTCTAAATAGGGGTACCCTCAATTGTGTGATCCTGAAAGAGCAGTGAGCTACTTATTTGACAGATCTATACAGTGGACCTTCTGGTTCAGATAGATTCCAGAGAATTCTTGAACAAAAACTCCCCATTACATAATTTTCAATAAAGGAAGTAAAACCTGTCATCGAGATAGTAAAGCTCTCTGGAGCTGCCGGCCCCGACAACATTCCAGCAGTAATAATTAAGATGATTAGTGTTTGGTGGGCCACAGTTTATTCTTCCCTGTTTAGTTGGATTGCCAAGTCTGGCCTTTACCCTTTTTCTTGGAAAGTGTCTATAGTAAAACCTATTTTACAAAAAGGAAGCAGTACAGACCCCAAACATTATAGGCTTATTAGCCTTCTTGATATCTCACTAAAGATCTTCTCTAATATTATTTTATCCAAACTTGAAGACTCGGCTCGAAACCAAGAGAATACCAATAGGACAGGGGGCTTTCGGGAGTGTTATTCCACTAAAGATCATTGCTTTGCATTATGGGCCATTACTCGGAAGGTACTGGAGGTAAATCAAAGGCTGTGCTGTCGTTTTATAGACTTCAGGACAGCCTTTGATTCTGTGGATAGAGATACCCTTTGGGGGAAACTTGTTGTTTGGGTGCTTCCGTTAAGTCTCCTTAGTGTACTTCAATCCTTGCATCCTGGTAATTGGGCTCAAGTGGAGTTAGGCAAGTCAGATCGGTTATCTCAAAGAATCTCCATCGAGAATAGCCTTCGGCAAGGTTGAATTGTAGCACCCCTGCTTTTAAGTTTATTTTTAGCCGACCTTCCCACATTTATTTCCCAATCTAAGTCTTTTTCCCCCAGAGTTGGGAAACATCACATTGACTGTTTGCTATATGAAGACGATCTAGTACTACTGGATTGTACCCCAATTGGTCTGCAGAGGAAACTAGATGCTCTATCAACTTATGGTAAGCAGAACCAGCTTTGCATTAACCTCTAAAAGACCAAAATCTTGTTTTTTGGGAAAAAAGTAAAGAAATTCAGTTGGTACTTAGACACAGGGGAGGTGGAGCAAATCGACCAATATAAATACTTGGGTCTGACTTTTAGGAGGAACCTGAACTGGGGCACGCATTGGGATGACATTAAGCAGAAGGCCTTATTGCAGACCAGTTGTCGATCAAGATTCAATAGTAGATTTGGGGGGCTTTCCCATACTCCACTACTAAAGATTTACGAAAGGGAAGATTCCTCCATTGGGTCTATATGGAGGAGAGGTTTTTTCCCTCGATCCGATTATGAATGGGGCAGATTAGAAGGGGCAGTGCTTAGACGGCTTTTATCACTCCCCCAAGGCACCATGGTTCAGGCCATAAGGAGAGAGTTTAAGCTGGTCTCCTGGAACCTGAAGGCCTTTACTCGGGTCCTAAGATATTTTAGTAGACTCTCGGTAGATGATGAGGTGTCCAAAGTCTCTGAATTGTGTTGGGAAGAGAGATTGAAGGTAGTGAAAGAAGGTGGGCAAAGGATGTAAGGACTAGATTAATTGTTCTTAGGAAGCTCCATACAGGCAGTGGTGGTACAATTACATCTTGGTCCCCTTCTCAGGCAAGCATGCATTGAAAGAGTCTGTTGCTTTGGTGTCTGAATCTAACAAACTATTCTACCTGAGCAAGAAGCCATCTATCAGTTTTTTAGTCTCTACCCTCGGCCAGGATACTGTCTTTCCCTACTTGTTACAGTTATCAGATCCAGGTTTGCTAAGTGAAATATCAAGGGTCAGGGTGGGATGTAATCCAATACACACATCCCGCCCATACCGGCCAGGGTCCAGTATAATAGTGGCCTCAGCTCCTGCCCCCTGAATGTAAAATGTTCCTTGCTGCATATACTTATGGTCTGTGTCTTTTAGCTTGCAAATTGAATTACGTTTTTAAGACCTCTGTTTTTTCAATATGATATTCTAGGAGGAAAGCTGTGGAGTTGTTATCAGAAATGCGTTATTTAGATGTGGCTGTTGGAAATGCTTGTTTTTTACGGTCTGTTAAACAGAATTTTATGATGAATTATAGTGGGGGTGTTGGGTAGTTAAGATGGGGCTCTTTTATTTATTTTGAATGTTAAATGTGTTTTTAGAATGTTTTATGGACAATTGTCTAAATAAACTTATGTTCTACCTACCTACCTGCAGGAGTTCAGAAGTGGGCTAAAAACCTGGCTGTTCGACTGACCAGGCCCAGCAGCCCCAACCCCCATCACCTTCATACCCTTACGGGTGGTAAGCAGCTCTTTAAAAATCTGAATTAATTGATTGATTGACTTGTTTAAAAGTCAATAAAAAGGTTTGAAAATAAATTCACAATGTAGCCTCTTTGAAGTGATTTCCAAAGCACTAACGATAAGCTGGCACTTTCTATGATACCACTTGCTGTGACATCTCCTCCTGTGCTGCCTCCTTAGTCAAACATTGAGCCATAAGTCTGACTAAAGATGAAACTAGGGCTCTTATTTCAAGTTCAGGGATTCATTTTGATCTTTGTGCAAGCCTCACACCCTCGCAATTTTCCGCTGATAGATTCTGGTAGACCCAACCATTGGATTTAAATAAAGTAAACTTTTCTAGAAGGCAGCCTGTCTTCCTTAACCTATAACCAAATTGCAAAATAGATTTAGTATATTAAAAAAATACATGTTGTGGTTGCAAACTCTGATTTTGAAAATTGCAAAATTTGTGAACAGTAAATGGCTTTGTACATCAGGCAACTTTTTATAAGGACATTGTGGAGTGCGTGAAATAATATTCCTGCAGTGCTCGTTTGCATACTCTTACATGCTTTAGTGACCAGGGCCTGAAAGATACAGCTATCTATTAGTGAAAATGTAAAGAGAGCAGAGTCTTTTCTATTTGTACTAGTTTCAAATGAACGTTCCCTAAATATTCCCATTTTTGTTTCCATTGCAGATGTTTTTTAAGCAATTCAGAAAGGTTATGAAAGAGCACCACAGAGGTAGATTTTTCTGTGAATATGCCTTTGTGAACAGCCCCAGAGTGTTGCAAGAGAAGGAGGGAGCAGAGAATCAATGTGCTTCATCATGAAGCAGGCGAGAAAGGGAGCGTGTACAGCTGGGAGTCTTTACAGGGGCTGGGTGCCAGGCCTTGATGAATTACTTTTCATTTTACTGAAAGTGGTAGCTAGGGAGAAGGCAGAGATTTTGGCAAAGATTTTTAATATTGTACTAAAAAAGTGTAAATCCACCAGGGGGTTGTAGCACAGCCAATGTGCATCCAAGTGTTTAACAATATATTCCGGAGTGTCCTGGGAAATTCAAATCTTAAGATAAACAGATGATTTGAAAACTTCTGCATTGATATGGAAACTTTAAATCGTGTGTACATTAATACATGTGCACATCTTGCTTTAGAATTGTTTGCATTAATTCTCAGGAAGCTTTATAATTATAAATTGTTTCTTTTTTTCTAATGCAGGACTTCCATGCTGGGAAGAGAGCACACAAACTGGCTGGTTCATTGGGTTAGATATATAAAAGAGCCTGTGATAGTATTGTGCACAAAAGTTAAAGGCTGCTGTCAAGGAGAAACAGTGCTGCAGACTCATGGCCTGGTTTATGGTGTGAACCAGGCAGATATCATGTTACATTACCTGCAAAATGGGGTCATATTTATAATATGGTTGCATCGCTTTTGCACCACGCAACGGGGTGCAAAACCAACACAAGCCTTAAGATGCGATTTATCACCACCTTATGTGGCCCTGAGTGGCTTCATATATCCAGTGTAATGCAATGCAGCACAAATCACTGCATTGTGTTACTCTGCCCAGGGCAGCGTTCCATGGGAAGGGCATGGGTGTTACAACCTCGTTTTACCTCTGTCTATGTGTGCTGCCTTTTGCAGCACAAAAGGAAAGAAGAAAATGCCTCTGTGTATTGTTTTGTGCAGGAAGATGTCCCTTACTGCTGAAAAATTATCCTGCCTACAACACAGGCACCCTTGCACCATTGTGTAAGAGTGCCTGCTTTGGTGCTAGGCAGCACATTGTACCGTACGCCAGTGCTGGGAAAAAGCAGGAATGCACTGTATTATGCTAAATATGGCACATTCCTGCCCTCTCCCTGTCACGCATCCCACTGCAGCGAGGTGGCTTGGTGTACTGCGTGAGATATTGCTAAATATGCCCCTGACTATTTAGTGATTCAAAGATGGAGGACATTTTGCCAGCAGAATCTCCCATGGATCCGCCACTGTGTTCCCCAGGTGTGACAGTAACGCCAAAAGTAACAATGACAACACCAACAGCCGGATCTGGAGTGGCTGACCTGCTGCTGTGTCTGTTGGAGAATCTGTGGTGAATCACGTTTAGGAAAACGCTGGGTTACTATGATAGACAGGTAGATTGAGTGCTTCTGACATCCTGAGAAACACTACCTCAATGGCAGAGAAACACCATTTTGGTGAAACAATCTCATTAACAAAAAAGTGCAGCACTATTTTCACTAGTCAGTGCCATTATTGCTATAATGAGAACTAGAAGTTTTCCTGCCCAGGGAGCTAATCCAATGACAAATCAGCCAGGTTGGAGGAGAAACCTGTGCCACCCCAGAGGACAGCTCTAAATTTGGAAGACTGTCTTCAACAAATCAGGGGAGCCGGAGTAATAACTGTAGTGCTGAAAGGGTAATGCAAACTCTGAACCTTGCACTTAATGTTGTGACAAGTAGTGCACGTGACAGGGTAGTATAGTATGCCACACAACTTCTCTTACTTTGTATATTACTGTATCTCTCTTTCAGTCATGGTAATACAGCGCCTGCTACGTTTTCGAAGAACTCACAGTTAGATATTTGTTATAATTAATATTTGTTTGCTTGTTTTATTCTTATTTATATTTGCAAACAGTTTTGTTAGTTGAGTGACACTGAACTGCGTGCAGACAGCAACATAGCGGATTCGTATAAACAAATTAGGCCTAGTGGGCACCAGAGCGCTGCACAAAAGAAAAGAAAATCATATCTCCAACATACAGAATGCAATGCAACATAAATATTTTAAATTATACGGTGCCTTTCAAATACACACAAATAGTAAAAGTACACGAAGGCTTCCTACTGAAAGGTACTGCACGATAAAAAAAGTCACAAAAATCTTGCAGTGTGTAGGTGAAGGCTTACTCCTTTAGTACGTCTAGCTTAATCACGCACTCCAGGACTGAGCCAGGAACATTTGGTTTATTTGTTAATTTATAAAATAATTTAACAAATTAATTTTGCTACTTTGGCTTAATTCAGGAATTCAGGAGTAAACAAGCATATGCACTGCAGGAGTAAGTCACAGTGAAATATGCTGGAAATTCAGGTGAGACCATAACAAGGATTACAGTTTCAGGAAATACGAGAATGCTTTAAACTTGCAAAGAAAAACTGTGTTAAAGTGCAATGAACGAAAAGTCAAGGCTATAATCGCAGGACGTTGTCATCAAATGATTCTCAGGAGATGTCGCATGAGCTATGAGGGTTGCCCTTGGAGCACTAACACTAATATGTGTCCATTCAAGAGACATGGAAGTGGAGTAGGTAGTCTTTAGGCACTTGTTAGAGCAGGATGACATGGATTACTCGCAGACAAAAATCAAATCAAACATAAGTTTTGGGAATTTACAAGAATCATAGAAATTCCATGTAGGATCACTGGTAAAATATCAGAGGCAAAGATGTAAAGCTCTCCAAAGACATTCAGAAGGAAATAGAATCCCTCATTTTATGGGACAGGATTTAAAGGTATTCAGTAGGTTCAGTTATAAAATAAATTATATTCAAGGTTTTTACAAACAATGTAAATGAATTACATACTTAGCATACCTTATTGACATTAAATACATTATACTAGACACCTATGGATTCTAATTTTGATAGGTGGCAGATCCCATTCCCCATGAGTCTTTGAATGATCAACAATTACTTTAATATTGCAGTGTTAACATTGATTGTATGTGCTACATCTGTTAATAAAATGTAATTGTTAGACCTGCCCTCATTGGTGTGGGTTTCCCCTGTATTTTGTGCCTTGACCTCCTGTATTTTTGCTGTGTGTTGGACTCCGTTTTGCTGGTCTAGATGCTTTTGGGCACTTTGCCATTGCTGTTCAGTGCCAAAGTGCAAGTGCTCCCTTTGTAAATTATTGTTATGGATTGGTGTTTCCATTATTGGCATGTTTGATTCACTAGTCAGTCCCTAGTGCAGTGCACTGTGTGTGCCCAGGGCCTGTAGATCAAATGCTGCTAGTGGGCTGCAGCACTGATTGTGCCACCCACATAAGCAGCCTGTAAATGTAACTCAGGCCTGCCATTGCAGAGCCTGCATGCAGTCTGGTACTGCCATGTCGACCTGGCAACTGCACTCACTTGCCAGGCCCTAACCTTCGCTTTTCTTACATGTTAGTCACCCCTAAGGTAGGCCCAAGGCACCCCTGTGGGCAGGGTGCAATGTATGTAAAAGGTAGGATATGCCCTGATGTGTGTGGCATGTCCTGATAGTGAATTACTACCAATTTTATTTTTCACTATTGCACGGCTACCTGTTCTAATCGGATAGAATAGGGAGTTTGCTTATAACCTCTTATAAACTTAACTACCCCTGGGAACAAGGTAGGAAAATAAAGTTTAGTATGCCTGAACTCAGATTGTTAAAATGCATCTTTTAGTGAGGGTGATTTTTACATTCTGTGTTTGAAAATACTACTTTTAGAAAGTAGGTATTTTCTTGCTTAGCCATCCAGTGTGCCTCTGCTAGGTTTGTGTATGCATGTCTGGCTTTGGATAACAGGTGCTGGGGAGGAGCAGTGGCTCTAGAGAGTCTGATTAGTCAGAGCTGGGCTGATTAGACCTGGGCTGCATTTAGAGTAGTGGGAGGAGATTTCCTTTCACTGAATGGGCCTGGTCTGCCTCCCACAATGCTGGACAGAACTGGTTTTGACCAAGCACGGGGCTCTCTGCCACCAGAGAACAAAGAATATTACCGTATAAAAAGAGGGGCCCGACCCAAGACTTTTAGATCATTTCTGGGAATCAAGAGGAACCTTTGCCAAGGAGAAGAGTCGGAGAAGCTGAGGAAGAATACTGACCCTGTGCTGTTTGATGTCTGGGGTTGGCCTGCAGTGGCTACTTGTTGCCAAGAAAAGGAGAAAGGACTTTGCTGTGTCCCCTGCTTGAGGAAGTTCTCTAAGGGCTTGAAACTGAGATTGTCACCTGTTCTGAAGTCTCAGGGACACAAAGACATCACCTCCAGCTCCCCTAAACTTCCTTGCTGGGAGTTCGGACCTGCAAAGAGGTGCCTGCTGTTGTTTTGGACCTCTAGAGACTGTTTGGTCCTGGGAGCTGGAAAATCAACGCAACACCGAGAAGCGTGACGCATTCATACCTGTTTTCGAAGCATCTCTGAAGAAAACGTCGCAGCGCCTGCCACGGCTCGAGAAATCACCATACGCCGCATCTAGTGTGACGAAATCCGAAGTCTGAGATCACCGCACCAATTCCGACGCAAGCCCTGCTGTGCGGCTGCAAGAATCCACGCATCGTCCCGGATCATCGCATCGCATTGAGGTGCCAAGTTTGTCGCATCGTTGGGGGACGCAGTAAGAAACCGACACATCACCTCCCCACGCAGTAAGAAACCGGCGCATTACCTCCTTTCCGCAAACTCAATGTGTATAATCTAAATAATTCATATGAAGAGTTTGTTTTAAAAAACCTCCAAATGCAGTCCTGCAATTGTTTAGCACTGTAAAGATGAGGTTACTTCCTTCCATTGTAACAGTGCTAAACTTCTTGACCTCAAAGGAAGTAAAATCTGAGTTAGACTTACCACAATTCCATCTGGTGACATGCTGGGGTTGTACATTCCTGTATCATGTACCATAACACACTACAGTGCCCTGAATTGCAGGGCAGGTCACCAAATCACCAAGGTAGATATTTAATTTAATTTATTACTACCTCAGCTCCCAGCTCCAAGATCCCTAACATTTCCTGATTTGGTTTTTTGATTCTGAAGAGTAATTACTATTTGTTGGTGTAAATATAGTTGTTTTATGTTCATAAATGTTTACTTTCTTTCTGTTAGAAATGGGGGTCTCTAGTGGGCAGTGGCTTGCACCCTGTCCAAGTAGGGACCCTTAATCTAGTCAGGGTAAGAGAGTTATACACCCAAGATAATCTCTACTCACCCCCTTGGTAGATTGTCATGAGCAGTCAGGCTTATCTTAGAGGCAAAATGTAAAGTATTTGTACATATACACACACATAGTAACACAGTGAAAACACTACAAAAGGACACTACACCCATTTAGAAAAAGAACCAATATTTTCCTGACTAAAACAAGATCAAAATGACAAAAATCCAACATTCACAAGTATAGATATCACTTTTAAAAGGTCCAAAATAGTTCAGTCCATAGGAAACTATGGATGCAACACTTTTATCACAAAGTAACCTGGATGCGACAAAATCAAAGGTTGAAAACAGGGGCAGGGGAGATTAGGCGCTGAAAAAGCAAAGCAATGCGTCGATTCCTTAGTCCCAGGGAGGTAATGTGTCAATTCATTACTGCCCAGGAAGGTGATGCGTCGACTCCTTACTGCACTGCAGGGGAGGTGATGCATCAATTTCTTACTGTCAGGGGAGGTGATGCGCCGATTCCTTATTGCGAGGGGAGGTGGTGAGTTGATCTCCGGACACGCGCAGAACTTGGCGCACAAGCATGAATGTGTCAAAAATCCCCATGCACTGGGTCAATGGGGAGGCAATGAAACAGGTGCTGCGTCAATTTTCCAGCAACGTGGCAGGTGATCCGTTGATTTCTTCAGCCTCACAGCAGGGCCTGCATCCGAGTCAGAGCGGGTGCCTCGGATGTCGGAGACACAAGGCTCAGGACTCGGGCTGCAGCAATCCTTTAGCCACACAGCAGGTGCTGCGTCAATTCTTTGGCTGCTACATGGCGATGCATCGATTTTTCAACCACACACCATTACTATGTCAGGAAAAACAGGCGCTGGAGGTTGATGCGTGGAGTTTTGGGTTTCTTTGCAGCAACAGCCACCTCCAAGGGCACAGAACTTGAATTGGCACTACTTGACAGGTCAGAACTCCCAGCAGAGGAACTCAGGTGGTGCAGATGAAGTCTTTGATGGCAATGAGACTTATTAACAAGAGGCAAGCATACACAAGCCCTTGGTAACCTTGACAAGAAGGATGTAGAAAGCAAAGGATAGAAGCAACAAGCAGTTGGGCAGCACAGCAAAGTGGTGGTCCCTCCTGGCAGATTCTCCAGCTCTTCTTCTTGGCAGAATGCCCTCCTAGTCCAGAAATGTTCTGAGGTTATGTTGTCATAGCTCCAATACTTATACCAGTCTTTGTAGTGCACAAGACCCTGCTTTTCCCTGACCTGGCTCCAGACATACTACAGAGGATGGAGAAAGCTGTGTGTGAGGACAGGCACAGCCCTATTCAGGTGTCTGTGACAACTCCTCCCACCACTCTAGCTCAGGAAGACCCATCAGCCTGGTGATGGGCAATCAGGATATGTAGGGCACACCTCAGCTCCCTTTGTGTGACTGTCTAGAGTGAATGCGCAAACAGTACAACTGTCACCCACCCTCAGACATAGATTCCACTGGCTGGCAGAGGCACAGAATGGTCAATCAAGAAAATGCCCACCTTCTAAAAGTATCCAAAAGAGGTACGTAACGTTGCGCATCCATCCGTCGCACTGCTAAGTGCAGGAATTTTTCCTCACGATAGGTCGTTCTTTGTATAGTGATCACATTTTATTCAAAAGTAAAGCAGTAATTGTATCCATACTTCATTCCAAAGTTAATCCATGCTTTTTAATCACTGCAGAGACAGTTTGTTACCACCTTGATGCTTTATTCAACATTTTGAAATGCCTCCTGCTATCCATCCATACTTTGCAACAGCGGCACGTGTGCATAAAATATTCATATAAAGCAGGCTCATAACGTTCCACCCAATGCATTTCGAGCCCGAAGGCCCTCCGTTAGGGGTTACTGAAACAAATTAAAGAAGCAACTAAACCGACTGTGCAATGCAAGTTTCACTAAGTGCTGTGAAAAATACTCCATCACATGACCCTCCTCAACCCCACCTAACCCTCTGCCACAATATTACTCGAAAAACACCCATACATAAAAACAGAACAATACTGAACCCCTCCCAGCTGTGCAATAACCCACCTTGGCTCAAAATACAACATAATCCACTGCATCTTCATAAATAATGCCAAACTCATGAAAAAAACTCATGCAAAAACTGACGTGCAGCACCCTTACAACCTCTAGCGATATCCCCCGAGTTCCCTGTTGTTATGACCCCATTAGCTATTAATGTCAGCATTCCCAAGTATCATAATGTATGAACCTCAGCAAATTACCTCAGAAGCCACGTACGACAGGCTTGTCACTTCATGTGCGTTCGCTCAATACCTTCGAAAAGTGGCATTTTCAAACATGCAATTTAAAACCAACTTCACTAAAAGATCTATTTTTAAATTGTGAGTTCAGGGACACCAAACTACAAATATCTAGCTCTTTCCAAATTAAAGTTACACTTGTAAGAGGTTACAAGGCAGCTCCGATGATAACCTATGGGAGATATAGTCCTTGCAATAGAGAAAAACAAAATTAGCAGTATTTCACTACCAGGACATGTAGAACACACCAGCACATGACCCACCTTTTAAATACACCGCGTCCTACCCATGGGGCTACCTTGGGCCTACCTTCATTTTATGTATCTAAGGGAAGGTTTGGGCCTGGCAACTGGGTGCACTTGCAAGGTAGACGTGGCAATTTAAAATTGCACAAACAAACACTGCAGTGGCAGGTCTAAGACAGGGTTCCAGGGCTACTCATGGGGGTGGCACAAACAGTGGTGCAGGCCCACTAGTAGCATTTGAATTACAGGCCGTGGGCACAAACAGTGCACTTCACTAGGGACTTACCAGTAAATCAAATATGCCAATCATAAACAACCAATGATAATTACAATGTACACAGTGAGTACTTGCACTTTAGCACTGATCAGCAGCGGTAAAGTGCCCTGAGTTCTAAAACCAGCAAAACAAAATGCCGCACACAGTCAAAAACAGGAGGTCAAGCAAAAAAGACCCTATAAAAACACACCAAGAATGCCAAGTCAAACACTTTACATTTATTCTTTTTAGTTCTTGAAATCATTTAATCATTTTGCCTTGTACTTCTCCTAATATTTATCTTACTATTTATATTTTTCCCCTTTATCCACACTCTAATGTAAGCCTACAATAACCAAACTCTTGATTGAAGGCATTGTTGGATTAAATTCAGCTACTGATGAGTGTTCGGGCCACAGTCCAGTCATCAAGTTATTAGCCATTCTGCCAATTTGAGATAAAATACCAATTTTTGCATAGTCACCTCCTTTTTTTGCTGAACTTTATTGCTAGTTTTTAGACTCTACATATTGGGGCACTGCTGCTTTCCTACCCCTTAAACATGTAGAAATTGGCTAACTCCAGATTGACCACCTTATCTTTTCTATAAGGCTGTAGTATATGGTTTGAAAATACACTCATAGCATGAAAAATTAAATGCCACCTGTGGACTGGACACTTATTGAATTATCCACTAGTCTGCCAAAGGAAAACATGGCTTCAGTCCTTCCACTGTAACCTGACTGCTGCAATGTAAAACATGCAGCGGAACCTGTTAAAATATTAGTAATTCACCCCATGTAATGCTTGTAGCCCACAAGTTAGCGTGCATGGTATTTAAAAATAGAACAGCTAGAAAATTAATGCTACCTTGTCCCTACATGAAAAGCCATTTTCACGCTGGCAATCCTATTTGTCCTGTGTAGGAAAAAAAATGAGTACAGATCAAAAAACCAATATTTCTAGAGTGGAAAATAATGAAACAGTTATTAAATTCAATGCAAAGGTAAAGCCAGATTACGGTAAAAAACATTTAGAAAGTTGCACTTTACCTACATGAACTCCCAGAAGGCCAAATATCATAAGCCTTAGCCAACTCCCGTCCAGTGGTCAAGTCAGGAAATAGGTGTGAATAAAGTGTGAAATGCATCCCAAGTGCAAATAATAACATGTCCTGAAGAGGCAGACATGCAGTGGCAGCCGGTAAGTTTTGGAGGGAGTGGTGGACCGGACGCACACTCATACACATAAACACATACACATAACACTCAAAGCAAAGTATTCAAACACACGCACGCAAGCACACAAACATATCCATTCACAACACTCTTTACCAAACATTCATACATAAACACACGCAAACAAACACATCCATTCACAACATTCTTCACCAAACATTCATACATACACGCATGGTCACAAACACATCCATTCACAACACTCTTCACTAAACATTCATACATACACGCACACATGCACCAAACAGTTTAAAAGAAAAACAAGCACTTACCTGCAGTCAGTTCTGCCTCAGAGGTTCCAAGAGGCTTGAGACTGCTGCGTTCCCTCATTGGCTGACCTCAGGTCAGCCAATGAGGGAAGGCAGCAGTCTCAACGTCATCACAGAGTGGGATGGGGTCAGTGAGACTAATGACCCCACCCTACTCTGTGAAGAAGTGTCACTGATTGACACTTGACCCTGGGTGCTTCAGGGCTTAAAACTGAAGCACCCAGGTGTGAGGCAATCAGTGACACTACCCCTCGTCACTGAGGGGAGGGACTCAGGGACCTTAACTAAGCTGAGGATGTCACGCCCACAGGAGCTGTGACTTCCTCAGCCCAGCAAAGTTCAGCTCAGGCAGCCTGGAGTCTGCGCTAAATGCGCATGTCTGGCTCCTGGCTGCTTGAACGAAAAGTGAACATTGTCTGTCAGGCTGACCTTTGTGCAGCCTGACAGACACTATTCATGAGGGGCAAAAGGTGGAGGGGCGTGGAACCTCAGCCCCAATGGACAGGCCGCTCCTGCAGACGTGCCTCCTCTGAACGCCACAGAATATTCATATTGGGGACTTTGGCCATCTTTTGATACCAGGTTGTCAAATGCTGCTCTGCAGGTTTTTTGAGCCACATTAAACACTTGGTGTACACTTGAAAGGGAGACAACAGTTCTTATATATTCCCTGTCTGGCGAA
Source organism: Triturus cristatus (assembly GCF_964204655.1). Lineage (NCBI taxonomy): Eukaryota > Metazoa > Chordata > Amphibia > Caudata > Salamandridae > Triturus > Triturus cristatus. Next base: position 912,100,208 of record NC_140588.1, read on the forward strand.
GACCCTGCCTTTGTTCGAACAGACACCTGTCTCTGGGTTTATTGTGGTCACAATTGCCTCTGTCTAACTGGATTTTAGTGTTAGATGTAGAGGGGCACAGTTGATTTCTTCACGACACTCCCTTGCACACCCCTAGCCTTCAATGCACAAGTTTAGTGTAGGTGAATAACCCTAAATGGTTCGATCATGAGTGCACACGGGCTAACAAAAATCTTCGAAGGGCACTGTCATCTAACCCAAGATGTGCCGCAGACGTGCAAACGGCTAGGAGGGAATATAATATCGTAACCCGGAAAAGGAAGGGAACCCTCCTAAATGAACGTTGGGAAACCCTATCTCAGGCTGCAAGTTCAAAAAAGGGCAACATTTTCTGGTCCGCAGTTAGGGAGCTTCGATCAATGGACCAGCTACTAACTCCTATTAGCTGTAACATATCAAGCGAGACCTGGGTAAATCATTTTTCAAAAATGTATGCTGCCCCAGAATCAGAGCCTGAACAAAAGGACCTTGGCCCTTTCACTGCCATTGAGTTGACCATCTCGGATATAGAAGAGGCCATCCAACAGAGCATTGGGAATAAAGCACCTGGCCCTGACGGGCTGCCAATTGACTTAATAAAATGAAAACCAGACTTTTGGGCCCCATTACTTTTAAATGTTTTTAACAGCATAACATATGCAACCTTACCGGACACATGGGCTAAGAGTATTATAGTCCCAATTTTTAAAAAGGGAGATCGTCATTAATTGACAATACCTTAAAAATACTAGGGAGAGTACTGTATAACAAAATTTTAACTTGGGCAGAGGAAAATAATATTTTAGAGCACTGTCAGTTAGGCTTCCGTAGCAAGGTGGGTACCATTGAGCAATGTCTCAATCTTAACCTGGTTATCGGGAAATACACCATAGCACGGAAATCCCCGGTCTACATGGCCTTTATGGACCTGTCTTCAGCGTTCGACCTTGTCAATAGGTCTAAACTCTGGGCAATTTTATTGGCTTATGGCCTGGACGAACCCCTTGTATATTGTTTAGCCCACCTCGACAAAGATCTCCAGGCACAGGTGCGGATTGGCATGAGCGGCGCGGTCTCAGGGACGATCAAGGTAGGAAGGGGGGTCAGGCAGGGTTGTGTCTTGGCCCCCCTCCTTTTTATTATGTATATCAATGGGCTGAATAATTCACTTAAAACCGCGACTTATGATGTCCCCTTGATTAATGGCAAAAGCCTTCCCGTACTATTATATGCAGATGATGCGGTCCGTATAGCCCGCACCCCGAATTCTCTCCGCAGACTAGTATGGACTTCTGTCGAGCATATGGATAGTCTGTGTTGGACCCGGCCCTTCTGGCAAGTTCACCCCTGAAACTTTTTGCTTTTTATGGGTGACTTGGTGTAACGATTTTTGGTTTCTGCGCACTTTACAGCTGTGTCCCAGGGTAAAGTGCGCGCATGTGTTAAGGTTGGCCTGCCCTCCCATAGGAATGCATGGGGGAATGTATGTGTCCTGGTAGTTCCTGATGCGTGGGGTGTGCAGGCCCGAGTTTGGTATGTGCGGACTCGTGTGATTGAATGCTGCGCGATGATGTGTGCGGCGTGCATGTACCTAGTGTGGAAGTGCCACTTCTAGAAGTGGGCACTTCGGTGTGCAGTATGAAATGTGTGGCTTGTCTGGCGATTGGCTGGTGGAGGTCATGTGACGGGCTAGGGATTCCCCAGAGTCAGGAGGAGTCACCCAGTGGTGAATGGGAGTTTAGCATACTGATGGCTGGGGAGGAGTATACCTGGGTCCTGAATAGGACAGGGCTTTCCCCACACAATGCTGGCACCGGCCCCTGTGGTGCGTCTGATGACCCTAGCCCTACCAGTGAATAGGGAGAGGGGCTGAGCAAAACAAAGTGCTCAGGAACCTGTTGTAACTGGTTCGCCCCTTCCCTGCACCTTCAGACAAAGACTTTTACTGTATAAAAAGGGGCTGTGTCCCCTTACAATTTGTTCTCTTGCAGGATCAACTTGAGGGGGGCCTGCTGCTGCTGGGCGCCAGGAGAGACCGCCACTGGGGACTGCCTCCCTGCTGGAGGGCCCTGTGAGCTGGCCCTGGGCCCAGTCTTTGCCCCCCTGCTCTTGGAAGGACTTTATTACTGGACCTTTTTGATTTACAGCGCCTGGGAGCGCTCCTTGGACTTTGTAGCGCTGGGCGCGCTGCTTTGCTTCCTAGCGCTGTGTGCGCTTTGATTCTGGAGGCCGTTGCCCACCCGGCATTGTGATCGCCATAGCGGGTGCCTACCCCGCTTGTTTGCGTGCCTTTGGCCGTGAGGACGACCGCGGGTGCCCACCCCGCATTGTGTGATCGTTGGCGGGTGCCCACCCCGCTTATTGCCTGATTACGTTGCGGGAGCCTACCCCGTACTGCCGCTGAGGAGCCAGGCCGCCGCGCTGCCTGCAGCGACCCGGAAGCGGAAAGAAGTCACGCCTGGTGGTGGGCGGGGACAACGAAGCCGTACGTTGGTGGAGGGAAGCGGACGGGAGCCTACCCCGCGCTTCCCAGAGCAGAGAGAGGAGAAGTGCGGCCGGAGCTGGTGCGGAGGGGGCGCGAGGCACATTGTCGGTGCCTGCCCCTCCGCGTTGCAGAGAAGCCTCGGCGTCCATCGTCTGCTGAGAGAGGAGACGACGCGGGAGTCCCCGGAGAGCAGCCCAGTGAGTGTTTAGAAGGCCTGGGGGACTCCGCGCATGTGCTGAGGGTGCGGGGAGCAGTGTCCACGAGCCCTGTGAGGCTCCAACGAGGCACCTAAGTTTCCGAGCCGGCTGAGGCTCCAACGAAGGGGGGCACCCGTGGTTGCATACTAGGGCGGCCCCGGAAGGCAGTGGGTCGCCCCAACGTGTTCCCGAGCCCAGTGAGGCTCCAACATTGCGGGGCATTGTTTGTGCAGAGCCACGAAGGCTCTCGGGGGCATTTTGTATGGACAGAGCCCTAGAGGGGGGCCCAGAGGCACGCTGGTGCCTGAGCTCGTTCCACAGCTGCCCAGCACTTAGTGGGCAGCTGCCACGTTTAGGTGGGGGACATTTTTCATTTTTGGTCTGCGCGGCTGGCGCAGCTTGACCGGACATAGGGCGTCTTAGCCCTGACAAGGCCAGTTGGCCTAGGGACTGCCACAGGTGGTGGCTCATGAAAGTTTCTCGCTAATGTTCCTTACCTGCACCTCTGAATGTTTTATGCATCATTTGTTTTCTTTCATAGCACCGCTGAATGTTTTATGCATCATGTGTTTCCTTTTATGACACCGCTGAATGTAGTTTCTGCATCATGTGTTTTCTTTCATAGCACCACTGAATGTTTTATGCATCATGTGTTTTCCTTCCCTACACCTCTGAATGTTTTAGGCATCATGTGTAATATGTGTTTACCCCTACAGGTATTGTGATACTTAGGTGGTTGTTTGTTTTCTCCTAGTACAGGTGGTGCTAGTGAGGTTCTAGTTCCCAGCGTGACATTCTCCTAAAGTGGTTAGGGTTGCGTAGGTGGTACTTTCTGGTTACCAGTAGTTACTGGTTGTGTGTTTTTATCTAATGTGTTGTGTATAATACAAAGGCTATTTTTATAGAATACCTTGTGTGGAGTTTCTTTTGTGGTGGGCCTTGGGTGTTGTTGCTGGGTGTGCGCGCAAACGCTTTACACCTTGCCTCAGAGATAAGCCTGACTGCTCGTGCCAAGCTACCAAGGGGGTGAGCAGGGTTATCTTTGGCGTGTAACTTCCTTGCCCTGACTAGAGTGGTGGTTTCTGCCTGACTTTGGCGCAAGCCTTAGCCAACCAGAAATCGCCAGTTCTAACATTGGTGATCAGCGGTGGGATTTGGACGTGCGTTTGCGCTGTACCGCAGCAGCGACTGGCTACACTACAAAACTCTGCATTTAGATAAATCACATTTTGGGGATTATTGTTTTTTTTGAAGTTCCATTGTTTCTTCTCATAAAGGTGTCCTTTGTGAATTATGTACCCCTGTGCTAGCTCAGACACTCAGGTTCCTTGTGTTAAACTCTTCTCAGGAACGTCCGCCAAAATGGAGCCTGCTTTTAACTTCTGTGGTCTGTTTAGATACAGTAGGTTGGAGTTGGTAAGGTTCTGTGAAGAGAGAGACATAGAGGTGGGTGAGTCAGATACCCAGTCCAAACTGAGGGACAACCTGATCCTATGGCAAAAGGATGAGTGGGAGCGAGAGCGCAGTGAGGAAGATAGGGCCCGGGCCGCACGCCGAGAGGGTGGTGGGTCTGAGGGGAGCCCTGAGGAATCCGAAGAGGAGGCAGGTTACCTGACAGGGACGCCAGTAGAGAGTGAAGACCCCATAGATAGGGAGTCCCTTGCTGGGTCCAGTGTCGGGAGCAGCACCCCATCCCTTTCCCTGTCCCCAGAGGAGTGGGTAGATAGGAGGGAAGAAAGGGAGCATCAGCTGGCCATGGAGAAGCTCAGGTTAGAGCATGCCAAGGAGATGGCGCAGCTGGGGGTGGAGGAGAAGAAGTTTGAGACTGAGTGGGTCTTGGCGGAAGAGAGGATGGCGGAGGCTGAGAGGGCCTTCGCCAGGGAGAAATTAGCTCTAGAGGGTAAATTGTCCCCTGAGCGCATTGGTTTTCTGGATTCCCCAGGGAGGGTGGAGTCCAGTGGTGGCAGCAATAGAGAGACCAGTGCAGAGAGTCCCATTCCCCGTTCCCAGAGTATGGTACCTGTTTTCCTAGAGGAGGAATGTAGGTTGAAATTCAGGGGCAGTAAGAAACTGCCTCACCAGTCTTGGGGCACGTTTGTGGGTGAATGTGAGGATGCACTGGATGATTGGTTAAGGGTAAACACGAAACGGGCTTTTGACGGACTGTATGCTCTGGTTATCAAAGAGCAGCTGCTCGGTAGTTGTTATCCCGGGTTGCGCCAACACCTGTTGAGGTATGGCTCTTTTTGCCCATGGGAGCTGGCAGAGGAAGCAGACCGTTGGGAGGGTGCCCAAGGTTCTGATGAGGTATGGGAGAGTACTTTCAATAGCAGTGGCTCAGGGATCTTCCCGTCTTGGATGGGGGTAGAGGTTCAGAGTAGCCCAGCTAGGTCCCAGAGTAATGAGAGGGGTGTAGGGGCCCGCGGCCTATCTCAGCGGAGTAGGAGTGAGTGGGTGACTTTGAGTCCCCAGAGGCCCGAAACACAGTCTCAGAACCTGGATGGTTTCTTAAGGGAACACCAGGTTGGGGGCCTAGGCTGTCCTGTTAGGTCACTTGAGGAAGCTCGCCTAGGGTATGGAGAACCTGGAGTCTCTGTAAATGGAGCTCCAGTGGTTCTGGTGTCAGGCAGTACCGCTCCGGTAGGGAGGGTACAGAAGTCCGGCGAGAGGAGTGGCATGGGGCTGGAGGGGGTGGAGGAGCCAGTGGGTCAGGGACCAGCCGGGAGGGCTGGGTCTCCTAGAGGTGACCATGGTGACTACACGTCTGTCCTGGGGGATCTTCGCGCACAATCAGGTGGACAGGGGACGGGAGATCTGCGCCAGGCAGACTGTCATGCAACATATGAGGCATATGTTACTCTTGGGGGGATACTGTGTGAGTCCCCAGAAGTCCTGGAGTGCCAGGCAAGTATTCCACCGAAGGTTCTAGACCAGAGGTTGGGAGACCAGTTCTCAGGGAGAGGTCCTGAGCTGGTGGGAAAGTTGATTTCTGAGGGTGCCTCTCAGAGGAGGAGAGGACGGAACCCTAGAAGGAGAGGTAGGGGGAGGAGAGCCTCACCCGTGACTGTTGCTCAGCTTGAGGGTACAGACCCTGGGCTGGAAGATCAGTGGATGTTTAGAACAGCCCTGATGAGGGGAAGAGTGGAAAATGGTCACTATGTGCCAGGGGTTACTACCCCCCACTCTGTGGTTAGGCAAGGACCAGTGGCACCTAGATGGCCTAGGGCCTGGTCCTGGCCGCGGACAACTGAGGAGTACCAGTGGGGTAGCCCAGTTGGTCCGCCGAGTTCTTTTAGAAAGAATTCCATGGGTTCAGAGTGGCGTAAAACCGGAGAGTGTCCCTGCCGTTGCGGGCCTGCGTCCGTGTTTTGTCGCCCAAAGCAGGGAAGACCTTCACGGTGGTGATTGGTCTACCCTGCGTTTTGGCTGGAAGGGGGTTGTGTTGGACCCGGCCCTTCTGGCAAGTTCACCCCCGAAACTTTTTGCTTTTTATGGGTGACTTGGTGTAATGATTTTTGGTTTCTGCGCACTTTACCGCTGTGTCCCATGGTAAAGTGCGCGCGTGTGTTGAGGTTGGCCTGCCCTCCCATAGGAATGCATGGGGGAATGTATGTGTCCTGGTAGTTCCTGATGCGTGGGGTGTGCAGGCCCGAGTTTGGTATGTGCGGACTCGTGTGATTGAATGCTGCGCGATGATGTGTGCGGCGTGCATGTACCTAGTGTGGAAGTGCCACTTCTAGAAGTGGGCACTTCGGTGTGCAGTATGAAATGTGTGGCTTGTCTGGCGATTGGCTGGTGGAGGTCATGTGACGGGCTAGGGATTCCCCAGAGTCAGGAGGAGTCACCCAGTGGTGAATGGGAGTTTAGCATACTGATGGCTGGGGAGGAGTATACCTGGGTCCTGAATAGGACAGGGCTTTCCCCACACAATGCTGGCGCCGGCCCCTGTGGTGCGTCTGATGACCCTAGCCCTACCAGTGAATAGGGAGAGGGGCTGAGCAAAACAAAGTGCTCAGGAACCTGTTGTAACTGGTTCGCCCCTTCCCTGCACCTTCAGACAAAGACTTTTACTGTATAAAAAGGAGCTGTGTCCCCTTACAATTTGTTCTCTTGCAGGATCAACTTGAGGGGGGCCTGCTGCTGCTGGGTGCCAGGAGAGACCGCCACTGGGGACTGCCTCCCTGCTGGAGGGCCCTGTGAGCTGGCCCTGGGCCCAGTCTTTGCACCCCTGCTCTTGGAAGGACTTTATTACTGGACCTTTTTGATTTACAGCGCCTGGGAGCGCTCCTTGCTTCCTAGCGCTGTGTGCGCTTTGATTCTGGAGGCCGGTGCCCACCCAGCATGGTGATCGCCATAGCGGGTGCCTACCCCGCTTGTTTGCGTGCCTTTGGCCGTGAGGACGACCGCGGGTGCCCACCCCGCATTGTGTGATCGTTGGCGGGTGCCCACCCCGCTTATTGCCTGATTACGTTGCGGGAGCCTACCCCGTACTGCCGCCGAGGAGCCGGGCCGCCGCGCTGCCTGCAGCGACCCGGAAGCGGAAAGAAGTCACGCCTGGTGGTGGGCGGGGACAACGAAGCCGTACGTTGGTGGAGGGAAGAGGACGGGAGCCTACCCCGCGCTTCCCGGAGCAGAGAGAGGAGAAGTGCGGCCGGAGCTGGTGCGGAGGGGGCGCGTGGCACATTGTCGGTGCCTGCCCGTCCGCGTTGCAGAGAAGCCTCAGCGGCCATCGTCCTCCGAGAGAGGAGACGACGCGGGAGTCCCCAGAGAGCAGCCTGGTGAGTGTTTAGAAGGGCTGGGGGACTCCGCGCATGTGCTGGGGGTGCGGGGAGCAGTGTCCACGAGCCCTGTGAGGCTCCAACGAGGCACCTAAGTTTCCGAGCCGGCTGAGGCTCCAACGAAGGGGGGCACCCGTGGTTGCATACTAGGGCGGCCCCGGAAGGCAGTGGGTCGCTCCAACGTGTTCCCGAGCCCAGTGAGGCTCCAACGTTGCAGGGCATTGTTTGTGCAGAGCCACGAAGGCTCTCGGGGGCATTTTGTATGGACAGAGCCCTAGAGGGGGCCCCAGAGGCTCGCCGGTGCCTGAGCTCGTTCCACAGCTGCCCAGCACTTAGTGGGCAGCTGCCACGTTTAGGTGGGGGACATTTTTCGTTTTTGGTCTGCGCGGCTAGCGCAGCTTGACCGGACACAGGGCGTCTTAGCCCTGACAAGGCCAGTTGGCCTAGGGACTGCCACAGGTGGTGGCTCATGAGAGTTTCTCGCTAATGTTCCTTACCTGCACCTCTGAATGTTTTATGCATCATGTGTTTTCTTTCATAGCACCGCTGAATGTTTTATGCATCATGTGTTTCCTTTTATGACACCGCTGAATGTAGTTTCTGCATCATGTGTTTTCTTTCATAGCACCGCTGAATGTTTTATGCATCATGTGTTTTCTTTCATAGCACCACTGAATGTTTTATGCATCATGTGTTTTCCTTCCCTACACCTCTGAATGTTTTAAGCATCATGTGTAATATGTGTTTACCCCTACAGGTATTGTGATACTTAGGTGGTTGTTTGTTTTCTCCTAGTACAGGTGGTGCTAGTGAGGTTCTAGTTCCCTGCGTGACATTCTCCTAAAGTGGTTAGGGTTGCGTAGGTGGTATTTTCTGGTTACCAGTAGTTACTGGTTGTGTGTTTTTATCTAATGTGTTGTGTATAATACAAAGGCTATTTTTATAGAATACCTTGTGTGGAGTTTCTTTTGTGGTGGGCCTTGGGTGTTGTTGCTGGGTGCGCGCGCAAACGCTTTACACCTTGCCTCAGAGATAAGCCTGACTGCTCGTGCCAAGCTACCAAGGGGGTGAGCAGGGGTTATCTTTGGCGTGTAACTTCCTTGCCCTGACTAGAGTGGTGGTTTCTGCCTGACTTTGGCGCAAGCCTTAGCCAACCAGAAATCGCCAGTTCTAACAGTCTGGATCTACGTGTCAATTTTAATAAATCATTTTTAATGTCTTGTGGCCCTGGGAAGCGACAGCTAAGTTCTATTGCTGTGGGTAATCAGAAATTGACAAGCACTTGCGCATTCCCTTATCTTGGTTTGGTCTTTGCTGCGAACGGCTCCTGGACTGAGCATTTTGCTCACTCCAGGAGCAAGTTCTCAAAGGCCACCAATTCAATTCTTAGCCTTCCCCGCCCAAAGGCAAATGGCGCTATATCTGCCATTTTAATTTTTTTAAAACTACAGTGCATTCCTGTCGCGACCTACGGGGCTGAGATTTGGGGTACTGCTAACTGTCCCGGCATCCAACAGGAAGAAAACAGGTTCTGCAGGAAACTATTGGGCACCCCAATCTCCACCCCACAATATATTTGTCATAGAGAACTTAACCTTAACTTTTTATCGGATTTCATCCGTGCCCGTCCTGCCCTCTTTTGGCTATCGATATGGAAGAATCAGGCTGCCTCCCTCACCAGAGAGATCATCAGTGATTGTCTCTTGTGTGACAAAGGGATGGAAATCCCCTGGTTAAGTGGAGTATATCAAAGCCTGTGCAGTGTCAACAAAGGAAACATTTTTCTAAAACCAACCACAGTTGACACTGTGCCAAAAAAGGTGCTCAGAGATGCGTTGTATTCTTTATACAACGAAGAAAAGAATTTGCCTGGAATCTAAAAAAAACTCTGTTCTCAGATATATGTCTATTGCACAGGACTGTCACTCTCTACCCATATATCTCACCCTACACATGAGCCACTGGGAAAGGAGTCTATTATTTCGCCTTAGAGCAGGAATTATTAGATATGCATTATGTTTCCCGCTTGGTCATTACCACAATCTCGACCATGTACCATGTCCTTGTGATGGGGTGAGTTGTCAATCAATTTTACACTTTTAATTTTTTTGTAAGTATTATATCAAATATACTAAGTGGCTATTAAACCCATTTTTTAAAAAGAGAAGGCCAATTAGTCTGGACAATGCCTATACATGTTTAGTCTCCCTGGCAGATGAGGAGCTGATTTTTCGTATAGGCGCTTTTCTAAGAATTGCTATTAGAGTACATAATACCATGCTCGATCCTTGAGCCCCTATTTGATTGACTATTTTTGCACTATTGTTAGTTGGCACAGTATTTTTACCAATAGCAACTATTTATTACCAATGAAGTTCCTTTTTGTTATGAAATGTATTAATTGTTATAGAGATATTATTGTAAAGGCTTGCTTACTGTGTATTGCTAATTATTCGCTTTTGCTGTTTATTAATTGTTGTGCTTTTATGGGTATTAAGTTACTCGAAAAAAGTTATTGAACTGAACTGAACTAGTGTAGGTGAAAAGTTTCTTCTTCTTGAAAATTACCTGCCATTTTCGGCGCGTTTGCAGTAAGGTTGCAACTACAAAAGTAGGTAGGTTAGGGCCTGTGAACCTTTAATCCATTGGCAAGAGAGGAACAAGGAGTGTCTTAGGGTCTCCCACACACAGGATGGAGAGCCCTACAAAGCTGGACCTTCACCTACCCTTCCTCAGAACACTGCTGAGCTTGCGAAAGGATACCAGGCGGACTGAATCTCTAGCACTTGGCATCTGTGACCTTTGAGGAGGATCTGAGGAAGTTGGACTCCCTTCCACATGAAATCCAAGGGCAGAAATATATCAAAAGATCCCATCAGAAGCTCAAAGAACATAAGAAAGCTGAAGTGGTCATTCCTATAAAGAAACCGGCTGACCAGTGGTAACTGGGAATGGCTGGACTTTGCTGTTGCCCTCTGCCTGACACTCTGAGCAGTTTAAAGTGCTCCCCCTGAGGTCCTGGGATTCTTAGAAGTGAACTCATGTGGTTGTTTGGGTACCAAAAGAAGTGGAAATCTTTTAAAAAAAACTTTGCTCCATAGCTTCAAGGGAAACAACAAAGAAAAGTATCTGACTAGCAGTTCTTATGGCGGCAGATTTGTCCTGCACAGAGAAGAGTTTTTCTCAAAGAAAACACAAAGTACCTTTTCAGATTGGTACATTGTAGCAAGGTAGGATCCTTCTGCATGGATACCCCCACTTTTTGCCTGGTGCTGTGATGGTTTCTTACTAGTCTGGCTGGGCTCTTGCTAATCAGGACCCCTGTCTCTGTGCTATCTCCCTTAAAGTGCTTTGGTAAGTACTTAGGTACATCCCAGATTGGACACTAGTGTAACCTTATCAGTCCCTAGTATATGGTACTAAGGTACCCAGGGCATAGGTACACCAGGGGTCCCCCATGGGCTGAAGCATGTATTATGCCACACATGGGAGACTCCTCAGTTTGTAACTACAGGCCTGCCATTGCAGACTGTGTAAGCTTGTGCTAGCACCCCTTATGAAAGATATAGGTTTACCTATATCTAAGATCACTGCACTTAAAACCTATAAGTCACCCCTAAAGCAGGCTTTTAAATCATTAAGGCAGGGTGCTCTAGCCCTGCATGAGACCCCTAAAACCTACAGACTCCATTCTCCCGAGTTGTAAGTGAGACAGCCATATAACATATAGGGGGGCACCACGTCATTACACGATGACCATCTCGAAACTGGCTGTAATGAATCCTATCATATTTGGTACCAAAGGGAGACCCTCTGTGATCCCGGTACCAGTCTTCCAGACCCGGACAGCAAACTAGTGCTGCTGCGGGCCAGAGACACGTTTCTGCCCTCCTGCTGCTGAGCCAAGCTCGCGCAGGGGAAGGCAGACCAATAGGTATCCTGTCACAGTGAGGTGTGACCACCTCCCAAACAGGGTTTAGTGTATTGGGGCAGGATGGGGGCACTTGCCAGCACCACATAGTCTGCATGCAGGGCACACTTGGTCCCCTCCATGCATTGTCCAGTTCAAACCAGTTCAAGGAGCCATTGGCTGCCACTCTTGCGTGAAACTGTTCAAAGGACAGGGGAGTATCCTACCCCTGGTCCAGCCCCTCCTTAGGGACGGACCCCTGAATCGTCCCAACCCTTTCCTTAGGGTATTTAAGGGCTTACCTGTGGGTGGGTCCCTAAATTCATCGTGGCACAAGATTCATTTCAGACACCACTTCTCCTCCAACCGTCTGGGCACTCTGGGCTTCGCTCTGGGTATCAAGGCTGCAACAGGGAAGACTCCTGCTGCTCCTGATCTCCTCCAAGACACCTGAAGGAATCGCCCTTGAAATGAAGGAGTCACTTCGTAGCATCTGCAGGCACTGCAACTAAGTTGACCGGTCTGCTGATCCTGGGCTCCCACGGACTCCAAAAGGCTCAGCAACACAGGTGCTGGCTCTTTACATCCCTCAAAGCCTGTCCTATCCTCTCACCAAATTTGAGGACAGAATCCCTTGTCGGAGCTGTAGGAACCGAACCGCTGTGCACCGTGTCAACTTGAAGTTGCAAAGGCTTGTTGGCTTCTTTCCACCAAGATCTTCGGGCTCCAAGCAGCACCAAACTCAAGCATCTCCAGTGATCAATATATTTATCCTCACACCATCACTTGCATCGTGGGCTTGCATCCTTGGTGAGCTGCTTGAGGTCCTCTTGCGACTCCAGTGCCTTCGGCCTGTGGGTCCTCTTGGGGTGATCTTTGAATTCTTTGGGCTCCCCTGATTGCTCGGGGCATGCCCTGACTCCCATGCTTTTCGTAAGTCTCCTAGACCTTGCTGGTCTCAACATTGCACCTTAATTGCACCTTCATCAACTCCTCTACTTTGGACATCCAAAGTGGGACAGCCTGTGTATGGCTCCTGGTCTTCTACAGCATTGCCTGGTCCACACAGCTGCAGTTTCAAAGTCACAGTCAGCTCTCCTGCAACACTCAACATCGGTGGGCATTCGCCTCTGTGCCTCCTGGCCACTCCTGAGTGGCATAGACTCTGTCCCCTCTGCTTGCAGGTTCTTCACATCTTGAATATACCTATGGGTGGTGAATCCATCTATGGGTTCCACCGGACACTTTCACCTTCTCCAGCAGCGCCATCTTTCTGAAGTCCTCAATGGAGTTTGACGGCGGTTTCTGACAACACTTCATACCTATGCAGCTGGCTTCCCTGGTGCAGGTATCCTGGTTCATAAGGTATCCACGAGTGGGGTAGCTCTCCAACCTTCTGTCTTCCACAGGGTATCTTCAGGGTCTACTGGAAAGGTTCCTTCTTCTTTCAAATTGTAACTACAACTTACCTATTGACTTGCATTGATCCTGCAGTTGTGTTCCCACTCTGCACACGGTCTCCATGGAGCTCCTGGTTACTTACCTTGGGTGGTTCCTTGGGTCCACGGCACTTCTACATCTTCTGAGTATAGTATTGACTCAAGTCACGGTTAGCATAGCACTATTTTAGTATATTGTTTGGTCTCCCCCTGGTGACCGCTGTGTATTACGTGTTACTTACCTGTTTCTATTGAAAAGTATTGTGTGCATTGTGTATATCTCCGGCTAGGAGATATTTGTATGTGTTATTGAGTGTATTATATTAAACTATTATTATTAAACTACCTGTGGAGTCCCTCAGGGATCCTCACTTTCACCTCACTTATTTAACCTTTACCTTCTCCCCCTGATCCACACATTAAAATAAAGGAATATTCAAACTTTGAACTATGCGGATGATTTCCAATTAGTATTCCCCATCAATATCTCCCTGGCCTCCACTAACGAATGAAAGTCGACAATGCTGTTCGTCCGTGACTGGATGAACAGTAACCAACTGAAACTGAACCCGGATAAAACAGAATTGATCCTTACGGGAGGTTCACTTAACCCCTGGAGCTCCCAGGTCTGGCCCAAAGAACTGGGACAACCCCCGACCCCATCCAATCACGCCAAAACCCTGGGAGTTGTGGTCAATAGTGACCTCACCATGAAATCCCAGATTGGATCTGTCATTTCCACCTGCTTCTTTCAACTAAGGAAAATAAAGAAAATCAGCAGGCTCCTTACTCAGGAAGCAAAACTATAGGCAATCCTCACCATGGTGATCTCACATATTGACTATGCCAACTCCCTATACTACGGCATTCTGGCATACCTTACCCACCGTCTCCAACTGATACAGAACCAGGCGGCCAGAATGATTCTGCAGGAAAACAATCGCCAACATGTCTCTTCCCTTTTGAAAAAACTACACTGGCTCCCCATATCACAGAGATGCGCCTTCAAGATGGGATGTATCATCTTTAAATCCCTGAATGCAGAAACCCCAAATTCATTAACAGTATGATCAATAGATATAATCCAACCCGCAACCTAAGATCCACCCACCTACACCTGTTGACAATACTTTCCTTCAGACAGAAACGATTCGGAGGATCCAGGTTCTCCATATTGGGCCCAAGATACTGGAATTCCATGCCCCTGGAGATCAGATCTTGCACAGACCTCATGACCTTCCGCAAACAACAAAAAACATGGCTCTTCAGACAGGCATTTGAGTAATCACGAGAATCAATTTCCATCTTTCACCTTCCCAAGCAGCGCCAAGAAACCAACCTGGTGTATATGCGCTATACAAATTAGTTATAAGATAACATAACATAACATTATAATAAATACATATTTTTATAAATACACTGTGTGTTTTTTTTTACTTAATCTATACCTATAAGATTATATTCTGGTAAAACAAGCTGCTTTACACTTCTACTGGACTAAGCCTGAAGGCTGCTCTCCACAGCTACCACTTAGAGAGCTTTCTAAGGTTGTCTAAGACCACTAAAATCATCATAAGGGTTGTCTGGATTGGTGCAAGGTGCCCACTTACATAAGTATACCCCATATACCAAGCCACCTTCTCACAGACATAAACAACTTTTTCAAACTCCCCTACTTCACTTAGCCAGGCAGGGTAAATCTACTTGGCTTATCCGACCTGCACTCCATTGTGGCTGGTCTCCTGTTTGCACAACCATTTACTACCATTGGTGCTTGGTGCTTTTTTATACTATTTTCATTTAAATATTTATAAATTCATATCTCTGGTTCACCATGTCAGTTTTTTGTTGTTTTTGGTGTCATTTTGCTTATTAGTCTGTTTTTTTAAACGGGAGTCAGATTTTTATTGTGTTGTATTTTTGATTTTTTAACTTTTCTGGTACTTCTAAATCATTTGTACTTTTTCTCTAAGCTAAGCCTGTTTGCATTGTGCCACAGCCACCAAGGGTTCAGCTCAGGTTTACATTAATGAAACCTTTGACTGGACCTAACCAGTTAGCGACTTTATTACTTGTGATGGACTGTCATCCACCCCAACTAATAAAATTCTCATTCTCACACACTTTAAACAGAGACCAATGTATGTAAAACCATCTGGGTCCTGATTCTATAGGTACAATTCAGTATAAATTGACATAGTATGTCTCTTCCGGCTTGGTACGTAAGCAACCCCCTCCCAGCTAGAGTTGGCCTTGCATGTCATTTTGGACTGTACGGTTCTTATAGAAGCAGGGTCAAGATCAATTTGCATGTGGCAGGTCTTTTCTAGCGAGGCACAGTAGGAGGCAAATTATGGACTAGAAGTCAGTCCAGAGCTTCATGAGGCTGGTATGAATGAATATGTAAATGTTTTTAATCAGTGCTAGTTAGAGAGGGAAGTGCAACATAGTTGAGTATGTTATGGTTAGGAGATGTATTGGAGGGTGGCATACACTCATCGTAACTAGATGCAAGCCCAGGGAAGTATAAACGTTGGAGCACTGTTTAAGGGCTAGGATGGGCTGTGGCAGGAAAGTTTCTAAGCTGACAGCTTTTCATACTTGTGGAAATGCAATCTAAATTGGTACATTGTGCTATACTTATGTGGGGAATGTCTGGTATCCAACGCCACCATTCCCCTGATACAAGATATGCATTATTAGAAAGCACAACTTGCTGTAGGATTTGGAGAAGTGGGGTTAGGACAGTGATACCATAGAGAAAGTCCGGTGAGAGATGGAGCCTGGTTACTTTGAATTCTGTGTCGTCAAAAACAATTACCATTGTTTTATTTCCATGTTTTTCTGGATTACCCTGCTCCCAGACTCAGAATGGTGTTTGCTAACATGAGCAGAGTGATGCAGAAGATAATCCTTTAAAGACACAACAATTAGTACCTGTTTTACCACAGGGGTGGAATGTAATCTTGTCCTTACCGCCAAAGCAGAATTGTAGATTCACTGATTGGGGAAGTCCTGGTGCCCACTAAAACTCAGAATCCTTCACGGCAAGGCAGTGTTCCTTACTGCTCGCCGAAAATTATGCAAGTTCCAGGCAGAAGGTAGAGCACTATTGGCTTCTTCCTTGTGTCCTTGACAACTGGATAACTTGGTGAGTCTTGTTGGATGTAGTGTCCTTTAATAGATCCACAACTAAGATGGTTGCTGTGATTTCCTGAGTCCTACAACAACGGGGAATCCAAGATGGTGGCTGTTGGGAACTGTCACCATACTTAGAATCTGCAGCAGAGGATAGCATGTTTATTGTACAGGGCATCCAGATGGCACTCTGCCAAAAGTGACCAAGTACTTAGGCGGCACCAGGATATAATGCCAAATAGAGATAGCTCCACCATGAGCATTGCCAAAACATTGGTGGGAGCTCAGGTGGTTAAGCTGTGTCTGAGGTAAGGATGGTTTGATGGCAAAAGCAGAGAGCTGGGCTCTGACATTTAAAAATAGACTCAATGTGTTTAATGTTAGTTTAGTTTTCTTGGCAAGACCTTTTTCTCAGAGCAGACAAGGTAGCTGGGCATCATGAAGCCATAGAAAGAGTTGGCTATAAAGGACAATTGGCCCAAAAACAGTGAAGATGGTTCAGAAGATCCAGGACATGGAAGCCTTGTGTCCAGTACAGACAAGTTAATAAGGGGCATAACTGGTCGTAAGACCATGAAGGCGGAAAGCACTGAAGGATTAGTAGAGTTTTAAAAGAAGGACGACCAGTCATTCCAATTTTGGAAAGACTTGTTTTGATTTCAGATGTGCTATTGAGGGGGTTTTGTGTCTATAGAGTAGATAGGCTCTGAAACAAATGTAGGATGGACAAAAGTATAAAAGAGGACTTGTAGATCCAGGTTAGTGAGGTCTCTTTGCCAGTACAAACAGGCGTCCTGGGGTCATGAGGCATAGAGTTATGAATGCTTTGGAGGGTTGGCAGGCCCATTTAAGAAGGAGGACTGATAAATTCACAATTGAGAAAGATTGACAGATCAAATAAACAGGGTGATAGAGGACCTGCAGTTCCTGGAATTGAAGTGTGAACTATTATTTCGAAGTTGGCCAACAAAGCTGGTATGTCTAACATGTGAAGAAAGACTGATACGCTTGGGGTGTAGGTTGAAGTAGGACAGGCAGGCCCTGTAGGTAGGGTTGAAGGTGGAAATGTTGATCATTACGCCTATATATTTGAGCCACAGGTCAAAAAAAGGGGGTTGGAGGAAGTTAGGAAGAGGCTAAAATCATGTTGAGTGTTTAAAAGAGCATTGATGGTTGCTAATGGGTGGTACTTTAAGACCCACTGATGGGATCATAAACTGGCTTGATGAAAAACAATCATGAGTTTATTTCTTTGTATTTCTGCTTTGATGACTAAACTGTTGAATAAAGCTAATATGACTGACTGAAAAACAATCAAATACAGAGCCGCCAATTGATAGCGGTTTTCAGGTTACGGGTTTGCAAATTCAATATGCAAGTTACTGTAAGGCCAATGCCGGCCCCAGGGGGAAGTGAAGGTCACAGACCAGTCTTCCCAGGGGCACTTCATGCAAGGCCAAAGGACAAGGTGGGGAGAGGGGTCAGAGAGGTAGGAGAAGGGGCAGGAGTAGGGTGGGATATAAAGGTGTCAGTAGAGGAGGATCCAGCCTCTTCCTGACACCTAGCACCACCGGGAGGGTAGGAATAATTTAGTGGGGGTTTTTGTGTCCATGGGGCCTAGGCACTTCAAGTCAGCCTGGAGTTTAGGTAGGGTCGTTAGATCCCCCTTAACTTGAGGCCTACTTTATCGTAGCCGATAGCGAGGCGATGGCAGCACCCAACAGTGAAGCGGTGCAGGCCGCTTTGCTGGTGCTGGGCCAAGCGGGCCAGGCAGGCCTCTTGAGGCCCGGGGTCCTGAACCAAGCTTGGGTGGGCATGGCCCACCCCATGCGGTCCACATTGAGTGGTGTAGCGACAGCGGTGGCGGTGTAAAAGAAGGAGCCAACACATGCTGTGAAGTCCTCCGGAGGCCGAGGGTGGGACCAGAAAAAGGATGTGACAGGAGCCATGCACAGGGGCAGGAAGAAGAGCCTACCCATGCGGTTCCCCAATGCATCTAATGCAAGCGACCAGGTGAGAGGGGGTGGAGCTGCCAATCATGAGCCAGCAATGAAGAGCACTGGCACTGGCACCGGCAATGCCCAGACCGGTAATGAGCTCCCAGGGACGAGCGGGCCTCGGGACCTCTCGAGGAGGCCTCCCCTGGGAGTAAGGCAGATGGTTCAGCAGGCAGCCTGGGCCCTGTAATTAAAAAGTCTAGATGGGCTGGTGCCCAGGTCACAGCTAGTCCCCCAGAGTCCACAGCCAGGGACCTGGGAACAAAGGGCCCAAGCAGGGGTGAGGTGGGGACATATTACCCCCCACCTTGCCCAGATGGGCAGGCATGGATGTAGAGGCGTGCATCAAGGAGTGGTACCGAATCGTCCAGGAGACCGAAGAGGGATGGGCCAAGATGTGCGCAGCCAGGGAGCGGGCAGAGCAGGCATCTCATGGGTAAAGGGTAGGGGACAACCGCTCTAGGTGAAACAGGAGAGGGGGTTTCATGATACGGGTGGGGGCAAGTGGGTCTGGGTTTCTGATAGTCATCCCCGGGAGAAGGGGAGAGGAACAGCCAGCATGGGGGTGAGGCCTGGTGGTGCACAGAACCCCCCAGTTCGGACAGCCTGGTGGGGGAACAAGACCGGCAGGTGAGGTCAGTAGAAAGGGGGTAATGCCAGCGGGGCACATGACAGCCCCAGGATGCTGGACAGAAGCAGCAGGGGGGTCCTTAGCGGCCAACTCTCCAACGAGGGGTCGCGCAACAAGTACAACAGCAAAGAATTGCACCGGAAAGAACGGCACGAATGCAAAAGGCCCGAAGAGAGTGGTTTATGATGATGTATGGGGCAATGGAGAATGAGGCTGAGATAGTACTGGATTATGGGGATGAGAGTGACGAATGGGAAGAGGGAGAAGTGAGTGGTGATGATGAAGAGGCTGTGAGAGGCCCTGGGGTAGTGGAGAGGGCAACCAGGAAGATTGGTGTTTTGCAGGAGGCAAGTGTGGCCAAAGAAAAGTAGAAGCCCATGGGGCAGAAGAAGAACAGCAGCAGGGGCAAGGACAAGGAGGTCCAATGTGGGCTCTCGGGTAATGGGGATTGGTGGATGGCATAGGATGGTGGAGACAAGGGTGCAAATGTGAAATCCTGCCGGTCAGTGGGAGTGGGTGATGGGGCAGTGAGGGACTTGGGGTCAAAAACAGGTGCAGCTGGGGCGCCTGCTTTGGACAAAGAAATAAAATGGTGCCAAGTGTTTGGTAGGTGCAGGTGTCCAGACGGACAGTGTAGATGGGACTGAAGAGAAGGATGACAAAGCGGAAGGTAAGCACCACAAAATGTTGCCATATATGGGGCTGGCAATGCCACTGGGATCGCATCTTTCAGAAAAGACAAAAACAAGATATGGAAGCATGAATAAGTTGATGTGTTCAAATTATTACATAGAGAGATGCAGGTGAAGGAGGACTCAAAAGAAGAGGAGTGGTAGTTGACGAGGGTGCCCATTAACATGAAAAACTGGACTTCCGCAGTCTTAATTTATGCTAGCATTTACTGTGAGCGGCATTTGAATGGGGAGGTTGCCTTGCTGAAATAGATGGATATTATCCATAAGACACAGATGTACTTTGGGGGGTTTGCCTGGCTGAGTTACGATGAAGAATTTAGGGCCAGGGTCAGCATCAACCCAGACAAACCTTGGGGCAAGGTAGATTTAGTGCTATGGATGCAGTGGATGTCATTGACCCAATACTCAGCATCAAAACATACAGCCGGCGGTTTACCAGTGACATATCAGTCCTTTCAGGCGCGTCCCCCTCAACAGGAGAGGGTCTAGTTTTGGGATGGAGGATCTGATTTTACACCAAAGCAGTCAGGATCCACCACGGGGGCATGTTGGAACTTTTATAAAGGATTATGTTCCAGGCACCCATGTAAGTTTAAACACAAATGCTCCAAATGTGGGGGGAGGCATCCACTCACACAGTGTTTTACCTTTGTCCACGCCAGCAGAACAGTGGAAGGCTACTAAAGGATGAGGGCAGTATGGGCCGAAGGGCCCCTACCCCAGTTAGGATTGAGATCATGGGCCCGTGGCTCTAGACTTACCCTGACAAGGAGACAAATACAGTGGGGATTCACCGAGGGCTTCCGGGTAGGATACCAGGGTACAAGGGGGCGGACACCTTGAAATCAGCTAGAGAATTGCCACAGGTGGTAGCAGCGGAATTGAAAAATGAAGTTGAGGAGGGTAGGATTGCTGGTCCATTCACGGATTGGCCCCTGGTGGATTTGATCATTTCACCTTTGTGGGTGGTGCCCAAAAAGGAGCTGGGGGAGTTCAGAATGATTCACCACCTATCTTGGCCAGAAGGGAGGTCAGTCAATGATTTCATTGCGGAAGAAAACTCTAGGGTGTTGTATGCCTCAGTGGATGATGCTATCTGCCTGTTGCAAGCGTGTGGTCAGGGAGCAGAAATGGCAAAATGTGATGTCAAATCTGCCTTTCGTTTACTGCCCATACACCCATTGGATTTTCCGCCACTGGGCATGCAATTTAGGGAAGCCATCTATGTGGACAATGTCTTGCCAATGGGCTGCACAGTTTCCTGTGCCCTGTGTGAAATGCTCAGCACATTTTTGCAGTGGGGATTCACAAAGAGCAGTGGTCACCGGGGGGGTGTCTCATTACCTGGACGATTTTTTTGTTCATAGGGAAGGAAGCCTCCAGGGATTGTGTGAAGGCATTGCATCAATTTGAAGGACTGACACAGGCCCTTGGAGCTGGAAAAAACAACCGGGCCCAGGTGCAGAGTGACCTTTTTGGGCATTGCGCTGGACTCAGTACACTGGGTGGCGCGGCTGCGTAGGGAAAAAGTGGAGGACATTCATCAGACTTTTCTGCCGCAGGTGGTGGGTGAGAGAAAGATTGAGCGGAAAGCGTGACAGAAGCTGCTGGGTTTTCTGAACTTTGCATGCAGGGTGGTGAAAGCAGGGAGAACGATTTGCCGGTGCCTAGGCATGGCCATGTCAGGTGCAGTGTTGCCATACCACAGGGGGAGGATTTCACTGGGGGGGGCGGGCAGATTTGGGAGTATGGCACAAGTTTTTGACTGATTTCAATGGTGTGTCGTTGGATTTTGTAGAGGAGAACATAGTCTGGCAGGTTCCATTTTTTTCAGATACGGCAGGATCTTTGTGTTTTGGACTGTTTTGCGATGGACGATGGTGCACACAGAGGTGGGCAGCACACTGGTCGAGTCAGGGGCGCAGTATCGCATTCTTGTCGTTTTTTCCACTGTTGGTGGCACTGGCGGTGCAGAACTGGAGAATCAGATGGTGCTTTTCCATGTGAATAACATGAGAGTGGTGGAACAGGTGAACTGGTGAACAGGCAAAAGGCGAAGGATTTGAGGGTTCTGCGGCTGTTGCGAAGGTTTATGCTGATGTGTTTGTGGCTGAATGTTGTGTTTCGAGCCAAACATGTACCAGGGTCTAACAATGACATCGCGTATGCATTGTCTCATTCGCAGTGGCAGTGATTCTGCTGACTGGTGCAGGAGCGGAAGAATGCAAGCCAGAGCTGCTGGATAACATCTGGGACTGGGGAGAGAGAGAGTTATAGGCTTGGTCGAGAGGTCTTTGGCAGAATCCACAAGACAGAGCTACAGACTGGCGTGGTCCAAATTTGGGGATTTTACGGGTCAATCCGTAGATGCACTGAGCCTTACGCGTCAGGACACTGAGCAGGGAGTGTTGAGTTTTGTTTTACGTTGCATGGATAAAGGTTTATCGCAGACAACAATAGCCGGAAAATTAGCTGGGATATCCTTTTACAGCAAGATATATCTAGGTTTTGATCTCACCAAGGTTGAGATTTTGAGCATAGGAGAGTTCTGAGGGAGGCCATCACGTTTGAGTTGTTGCAAGAGTTGTTGGGGGTTTTGCCAGAGTGTTGTTACGACCCATTTGAGGTGTCGGTATTTGGACTATGCATGATTTGGATGTTTTTTGGGGCTTTCCTGGTCTCAGAGTTGTTGGGTACGGCACGACAGGTGGAGGTGTCTTATGGGGAGGTGGGCCTGGGCCAGGAACGATTGGGGATTTGGCTGAGTCGCTCTAGGACAGATCAGGTGGGCAGGGGGAGATGGATGTGGTTGACGGAGAGTGGTTGCAGTGACTTGTGCCCTGTGCGAGAATGGCGGGTTATGTATCAAGACCATACAGTCTCTAGCAGGGATTTTTTGCCAAGCATCAGGAGGAAAAGTGACGGCTTTTCAGCTACTGGAAATTTTGCACATGGCGCTACGCAAATTAGACAGGGAGCTAGCCAAATTTGGTACACATTCCTTCCGAATTGGCGCTGCTGCAGTGGCAGTGAGGTTGGGGTGGACCTGGGGCAAAATTGGCCAGATCGGAAAATGGAGGTCCAGGTGCTGCAAGAGATATGTGTGTAAATAGGGGACTAGAACCAGGGATAGTGCAGGGGGAGCAGCAGGTGGTAGCGCACGGGGGGGGTTCTTCAAGACTTATCGTTTTCCTTTATACTGCAGGATACGTGAGTGGCCCGGGAACCAAGACGGTTATTGGGATCTTCTGACATTTCTGCGTGCACTGGGCAGCCAAATATGCAGATCAGCAGGTGTTTGGACGCAATCTGGGTTTGTGGAGCAGCCACCACGAAGTGTTTTGGTGGGGTAAAGGAAGTATGCGATGGGGGGCGTTATTGCCATGGTTGACGAAGATGGTACCACAGAGGGGTTGCCCAGACATGCTTTTGATACACCGGGGAGGGACTCATCTAGTGTGGCTGTCCGGACTAACACTACTGCCGCACATACAGAGGGATTCTGAGGCAATAAAGAGGAATTTTGTGTGAACATGCTTAATCTGGACTGAACTCGTGCCTTGCAGAGGATGAAGGGGGGCTGTCACGCATGCAGCCATTGAAAAGGCAAGCAGGATATCGAATAGGGCTATGAGGGTTTTTTGGCAGGCAAGAGACATAAAGGTGGTTGCACATGTGGGACTTAAGATGGAAGAGTCAGTCTTGTTCAGGGACAATGGTGTGCACCTTTCGATGGGGAACGCACACTATATGATGGAAATACCGGATGCGATTAGTAAATTGTGGAATTAATCCATCTGGTGTTGCAGGGAATACTGAAGGAAGGTGAAAGGTGTTCAGGATCTCTTTGGGTGGGGCAGGTACCCGCCCTACGGGGGTTCCCTGGTCGGCGGTACTTTGAAGGGGTGGTGAGTCACATACGGGTATGGCTAACAGGTGACAGATGGTGGGTGTGTGATGCAATGAGCAACAAAATAAATTCAAGGGAGGATGTTTGGAGGGAAAGTGAAGGTGAGAATGGGGGTATGAAGGAAGTCAGAGAGTGAAAGGGGAAGAGTGAAACAGGTGAGATGGTTTGAGAGGGGCTGGGGAGAATGAGTCTGTATGGTTATGATAAAAGTTATATTTGCATTTATGTATTGTGAATAAAGTTTAACTGTTGCAAGCTTGTCCTAATAAAATGGCCTTTTACGCTTCAAGTAACAGCGTGGAGTGTAGTTATTGCACGATTCCGGCCCCCGGGTAAGTGATGGTCGCAGACCAGTCTTCACCCAGAGCTCTCTGCGCGAGGCCGGAAGGACAAAGGTGGGGAGGGGTCAGAGGGGTAAGGGAAGGGGCGGGAGTAGGGTGGGGTATAAAGGTGTCAGGTGAGGAGGATCCAGCCTCTTCCTAACACCTAGCACCACCGGGAGGGTAGGAATAATTTAGTCCACCCACCCACCCTACAGGTTGTAGGGGAAGGGTACAGGTGTAAATGATTTTTAGCATGCCAGTTTCGGACAGGTTGCAGGGCATAGGTGATGCAGTACTTTGGAGGGGTAGTAAGTCACATACGAGCTGATCTACCCCTTGGGGGGAAGGGTACACAGGTGACTGATGGAATGGCGCGGGATGTAATGAGCAATGAAAGAAATTCAAGCGAGGGTGTTTGGAGGGCAAGTAAAGTTGAGAATGGGGATATGAAGGAGGTCAGAGCGTGAAAGGGGAGTATTGAAACAGGTGAGATGGTTTGAGAAAGGCTGGGGAGAATGAGTCTGTATGGTTATGATAAAAGTTGTATTGTTAATAAAATGTAACTGTTGCAACCTTGTCCTAATAAAATGGCCTTTTTGGCTTCAAATAACAGCGTGGAGTGTAGTTATTGCGTGATATGGTTCAGTGAGAAACAGCCTTACAGGGTAATTTTAAAAGGTTATATGTATGTAATCCCACACTGATGTAAGACACTCATTTTAATAAATAATAAAGCCCTTTATTGTGAGCACAACAGTTGCCAGAAGAAATCACCAGCAGCTCAGACCTTTTGACTAAGGTTGGGAGGTCACCATAGTTTACCAAATTAGACATGAAAGCAGTTTATCATCAGATAATTCTACACAGACCTCGAGGCACCATCCACAAGAGATGCCCTTTGGAGGCCCTTGTGCAAGGTACCTGGCCCCCGTACGCGTACTGCACGATTACAACTGGGCTGAACAATTCCCCTTCCTGCACTTACCCGTGTGTGCAGGGCCGGAATAAGAGTTGTGCACTTTATTGCACTTGGTAGTTTCCCGGATAAAGTTAATAAATCGCTTCCACCACCCACCCCCACCCCGCCCTATTACATTTTGGCAGGTCAAACATGCTGGAATTAATTCAACTGAGGAAAAGACCTTGTAATGTCTGTGACATGAGGATTTTGGTGCAGTAAACACGAAAATGAGCCTGTTAATCCCGCATGTTAATCCGAATTACAGAGAAAAGATTTCGAATTGATGATATTTATTGCAAGTGATACATTCTGAATCCCGGGCTGTCAGATTTCATCAGGCGCCATGAATCCTAACTTCCCCTCCGGGGCTCTCTTCATCAGGCCCATGGAAGGCAGAACAAACTAATGCTTTTAAATGTCGCAGCGTCCAGAGACCCTGTCTCGCTTCAGCACCTACCTTTGTGGCACGAGGCTGCATACCGCTTGCTTAACTTCACATTTTGCTTTTTTTTATTACCTAGAACAGCCGCAGAATTATTGCTAAAATAAATTCTGTCTTCCGTGCGGCTTATTGCCTGTGTTGCAGAGAACCAGGGACTTTAATTTCGAGCCTAAAATAAATATTCACTTTTTGCAGTTTTTAAGGAGTAATATCTTTTCTCCATGAATACTTTCCCAATCGACCAAATGGTAATCAATTGTAAGAATTGGCAGTCACATTTCATATTTTAATTTCGCCTCCAGTAGCCAGAGTCTCTCAAGTAATCTCCCACCGGGCACAGAGCATTTAAATCATTGTCCTGTAGAAAATACGCTGCTGATAATTGCTTTATTTCCAAAGGCGCCGTTCTGCGGTGGTTAGTCTGCAGCGGTGTTATGCTCCAGTGCCTTGCTTTTTGTGCGTGCTCTTTGTACTGCAGACATGGCCTCGTCCCAGGTTTCCAAAGCCTGAAGTGCAGCTTAATGAATGCCTTTGTGTCATTGTCATTCACTAAGCACTTGCACTTCACTGATTTATCCTGTTTTCGGATTACTGATCAGTATTGTTCACGACCACTGATATCGTAGGCTGGGAAAAACAAACCTTTCATTCTGGAAAATTAGGTACTCAATGCCTTTTGGAAATGCAATGCTAGTGGAGGCAAGATGGCAGTCGATTGAGACCGTAGGTGCACAGAGTGCTGAGGGCGGATGGCTTTGGACATTTGAAACGCTGCCTTAAAAGGGGGAAAAACTCATGGCTGTTGTAGGAGAGTAGGGTCTGCTTTCTATGTTCACCCCCACTTTTTGCTTTTGCTTTACTGGTTTTCGACTTAGATGTGGCTGTGGGCCTGCTAATCAGACCCACAGACCTGCTGTTCTCTCTCTAAATTGATACTATGTACTTTAGGTGCATAACCCAATTGGATAGGATCACCTTATTGGCCCCTGTACAGTGTACCTTAGGTACCCAGGGTATAGGTGTACCCTAGGCCTACCAGGGGCTGCAGCATGTATTATGCCACCCTTGGCCTGGCCTTCCATTATGACACAACTGGCTGATCACTCAGCTGGGGCAAGGTCGTGTAATCACCCCTTGCTTAGGTGTAGTATTCCTATACCTAGCTTACATATAGACACATGTGTACCTATCAGCCACTCCTATGGCAGGCCTTAACAATCCTGGAGGCAGAGTGCTTGATAACATGTGAGATGGTGCTCTAGCATGAGCTGAGCCTGTCTGCAGCTTTCGGAACCATGTCCTTATAGCTGTTCTATGATATAGCCTACCATACACTCTTAAAGTGCCTTATAATCTTAAACGGTTATGGTAACTATGGTTTGGCTTTATCAAAACATGTTGTGTAAGGTGTCTAACACTTTGGAATAATACCCCCATCCCATTTCTGGGGATGAGGATATTATCCCTCCCTTCTAGAGGGAGAAGACATGTTGTAACCTACTTACCCGGTTAAAGTTAACCAGAGCCCCAGACTCACAAAATGGATGCTGCTGCCACAGACACGAGTCTGACCTCCTGCTGCTGGGAGTGATTCCGGCAAGGGAGGCTTGGACAATAGGTTTCCTGCCTTGGGAGGTGCGAGCACCACCCCAGACAGGCCTTAGTGTATTGGGGCAGGGAGGGATGAAAAGAATGAGACATGCCTGGGGCACACAAGGTGTCCCGTGCATAGTCCAGTTCAAACCGGTGCTGGGGCTCTCCAGCCCCAGTCCTGGCGCGAAACTGGACAAAGGGAAGGGGGTGTAACCACCCCCCTCCCAGGTCCCACCCATAAGGCGTGACCTAGCAGGTAACCCAGCCCCCCAGATTTGGATAAGAGTGATAGCTGGGCCCCAGGAGATTAGATTATCCTGAACCTGCAACTTTTTTTTTTTTTTTTTTTTTGGTTGTAAGACATTTATTATTAACAAATGAAAGAGATGTTGTACACTGCGTCACGCCAACAACCCGGAGGCAGGCCGCTATTTGGTAAATTATACAAAGATTACATATAAATATCATTAAGGTCGTCATCCGGGCAGTGGATCATTCAGAGGTAAACTTAAGGTACAATAAAATCTGCATTGTGTACTGTGCATCTCTAGCAAGTAAACGGTCTTACTTTTCCTCTTAGTGCTGCTGACAAGTGAAGGATAGCAAAAATCAATGAGGCCGCCTCCGAATAAGCAGCAGTCAACCACCCGCCACAGCAGCCTGTAAAAAGGACGTGCCAGTCAGCACCTTGTTTCTCCCAACAATACCCCCAAACAAGCCAAACCAAAAACGTCAAACATAGGTGCAAGTACTTGGAAACAGCGTTTGTATCATACTTCAGTTCACCAAAGGGTCGAGTGGGTCCGCCACTGGTCTCCCCAGTAGAGGGCCAGTCCTGTTCAGGGCAGGCTCGGAACGGTATCCTGGCTGTGTATGAGGTAGCGACAGGCGGGCGGGGCAGGGGGGAGGGGGGGAGGGGCAATGAATTATCCACAGTCGGCCCAGTAGGGCGTGAGGGGGGGGGGGGTGGGGCGGGGGACACTATCCGGGTCAGCGGAGGCAGTAAACGCAGAGCTTACGTCTGGGCAGTTCCTGTCAGTGTAAGCGCGGGGGCAGCGGGACCTCTGTCGTTAACCTACGCAGCGCGTACACTCAGCCCATGTCGTCTGAAATACTAGTAGCCCGTGAAGTACCGGCGGAGTCAGGAGCCGTGCGTTCTGTAGTCCACTGTACAAACGGGCCCCATATATCAGTGGGCCTGGAAGCGGTGGGCATGGTCTCCCAATAGTGTGTCAGTTGAGTGTGGCCGTAAGTCACATCTCTGATCCAGCTCTCAAGCGTGGGGAGGGCCGGCCTGCCCCAGTGTATAGCGATCCGCCGCTTGGCGTATAAAAGGAGTAATGCATGTAGTTTCCTGTCGCAGGGCACAGTGTGCTTAACATACCCCAGTAATCCCAGCAGTGGAGATGGTGAGTCCCTCCTCCCCGTGATTTGATTGATGGCATTGAAGATCCCTGTCCAGTATGCCCCCAGCTTGGGGCAGCTCCAAGCCACATGAAGAAAGGTGGCATCGTCACCCCCACATTTCCAGCAAGAGGCGTCCTCACGTAGACCCATGCGGCGTAGTAGCGTCGGAGTGCGGTAGTATCTGTGTAGGAATTTGAAGTGGATAAGCCGCAGTCGGTAACTCGGTGAGAGAGCCGTGAGTTGAGCGCAGCAATACTCCCAGGCGTCTTCCGGTAGCTGGTCCCCCAGGTCCTCAGCCCAAGCGGCCACGGCCGCGGCTACTGTCACCGGTGCTTGTTCCTGCATGCAGTTATATAATCTGGACACCAGTTTTTTAGAAGAGGGCCGTGAGAGCAAGTTTTGCAGGGCCTCTAGTGCGCAGGGCTCTTCCGGGAAGCACAGTCCTATCTTCTTGCAAGATTCCCTTAGGGAATGATATAGTAATTTGTCAGCAAACGTACAAGGCTGGGCATCCTCATCCACAGGCATCTCGAAAAATGTGCCATCTGGATATAGGTCAGCGAAGGTGAGAAGTCGACTCCCACGGATAGTGAGGACGTCACCTCTCGCCGTCAAACAAGGTAGCAGCGGGTTGCCCCTCAGAGGAATCGCCGGCGCATAAAGCAGGGAAAGACCAGCTCGTTTCCGAAGTTCGCGCCAGGACCAGCGGACCATTTCCACTGTGTCCACATCACGCGACGGGCACGTAACCTCACCATATAGTGCCACTCGTAATGGCGAGGGGGCGACTACTGCCAGTTCCACCGCCAAATGCGGCTGGTAGGGGGTTGGGTAGGCCCAGAAATGTAAGAACTGAGCTTGTGCACAGAGTGAATAGAGCTTCAAGTCCGGGGCCCCCAGGCCTCCCTGTCGGAGCGGAAGCGTGAGAAGGTCCCAAGAGACCCTGGCCTGGCCGCCGGCCCATACCAGCTTCAGCAGTAGTGAGCGGACCCGGGTGTGGAAGTGCGTTGTCATAGGTAGTGGCACGTTTACGAACAGGTACAAAAATTTGGGAAGGACCACCATCTTGGCAAGAGCAATTCTAGCGACCAGGGACAGCGGTAGCTTATTCCAGACTTCGATCTTTCCTTCCAACCAGTCCACCGCCCTACCAAAATTCAGCGACCACAACTCCTGTACATCCCGGCTGATCCAGATGCCCAAATACTTGACAGCTTCCGTCTCCCACCTGAGGGGGTAGTCAGGGGCAGGCCGAACAGTGCTCTCCGTCAGGGGGAAGGCCACTGACTTCGACCAATTAATGGATATCCCTGCCAAGCCCTCGAACCTCACAAATTCACGAAGTATAGGGCTCAGGTTGTCTTTAGGGTTCAGGACGTACAAGGTGACATCGTCCGCGTACAGCGAGATCAGTAAGCTTCTAGCACTGAATCCGATGCCCCTGGCTGTATGGTGCTGCCGAACTCGAGCCGCTAACGGCTCCATCGCAATCGCAAAGAGGAGCGGGGAGAGAGGGCAGCCTTGCCTAGTGCCCCTCGAGACATCAAACGGTTTGGAGACAAGACCATTGACGCTCACTCGGGCTCTGGGTTTCGTGTAGAGGAGCTTAATAAGAGTCAGGAAGTTTTGGCTGAATCCCATCCGCCTCAGCACACAGAAGAGGTAGGGCCATTCTAAGGAGTCAAAGGCTTTGGTGGCGTCTAGAAACACCACCGCTGCCTGTACTGACGGGTGTAAATAGTGAAGGACCGAAAAGATCGTTCTGAGATTATGAGATGTTGCTCGGCCAGGGATGAATCCCGATTGATCTGGGAGCGCTATCATCGGCAACATCGGTTGCAATCTATCGGCGATAATTTTTGCGTATATTTTGGCATCTACGTTGATGAGGGACAGGGGTCTGTAAGAGTCCAGCTGTTGATCGTCCTTGTCTGGCTTGAGGAGCGTGACAATGAGAGCCTCACGCATGGAGTCTGGGAGAGAATGTGACTCGAGGGCCTCGACAAACACAGAGTGTAGTCTCGGCGCTAGTTCGGCCACGTAGGTTTTATAAAAGGAGGTGGTCAGGCCATCTGGGCCGGGAGCTTTATTGGCCGGCATGCTTTTAATCACCTGGGCGATGTCGTGCACTGTAACGGTGAGGTCCATGTATTGTCTGTGATTGTTATTGAACCACACAAGTGCTATGGAGTCAAGGAAGTCCCGCAGTGACGCCGGTGTCGTGGGCTGTTTCGAGGTGTACAGAGCAGCGTAGAATTCTGCGAAGGCGCCCAACACCGCCTCTTGACCTACTACCAGTCGTCCAGTGTTATCGTAGATAGAGTGTATGTAGTTCGACTGTGTGCGAGGAGCAATCAGTCTGGCAAGAGTCCTGCTAGGTCTATCTCCCTCCCCATATCTGCGCGCCTCTGCCTGCCGCCCTAGAAACCGCACCTCTCGCTCCGCCTCCTCATTAAATGCCAACAGCTTAGTTTTCAGAGCGCCAGCAGTCGCCAACGTTGGGTCGGAGCTAAAAGCGACATCTAGGTCTTTAAGTTCCCCCTCAAGTTTAGCTAGCGCGTCTCTTATGGTGCGTAGGACCCCTGCTTTACGGGCAATACATTGACCTCTTATAACAGCTTTAAATGCATCCCACACTATGGCTTCAGAAGTGGCTGACCCAGCATTCTCAGTGAAGTAATTAGTGATATCCTCTCTTATCTCCTCTACAAACACAGGGTCTGTGAGTGCGTGTGGGGGAAGGCGCCATTGGAACGCCCTATGTACAGCGTCGGGGGGCTGCAATACCAACATACATGGAGCATGGTCTGATAATGATCTAGCCATAATATCAACATTTGACACCCATGTCGCAACTTCAGGAGACACCAACCAGAAATCTAGTCGCGACCACGCAGCCTTATGAGAGGTGTAGCAGGTCCCTACTTTTGCACCCGGGTTTCTAACTCGCCACACATCTGAAAGTAGACCCTCCCTCATGATATCCAAGATCGCTTGGCGCGCTCTAGTGTGCTGCGGTCTACTCACACCTGTGCGATCCGCGTCATCGTTTAACACAACATTGAAATCTCCCCCCAACACGACCGCCTGACAATCCCGCAATACAATTTGCGCCCAAACATTTCTAAAAAAGTCAGGATCGTCTACATTCGGGCCATAGATTGCAGCTAGGACAATGGGTCGCCCCTGTAGAGCCCCATGGAGCAGGACATATCTACCCTCCGCATCCCTCACCTGAGAGTACTCCCGCCAATCCAACCCTCTGCGAATGAGTATAGCTACGCCCCTCGCATAATTGGAGTAAATGGAAGAGTAAACGTGCGCCCATCTGGAATTCCTCAACCTAGCTGCGGGGGTGACATTCAGATGTGTTTCCTGTAGGAAGCAAATATCTACATTGTGTCTTGACAACATGCCATGCAGCAATCGGGCCTTCTTGAAGTCCCCAAGGCCTCTAATGTTCCAAGTCCAGATTTTGATTCCTCCCATCAAAGCATTTGACAGTCCCGGACCCCCATCACCCAGCCCCGCCCCCGGAAGCCATCCTGGCACCTGAACCCCACATCCGTGGAGCTAGCACACTGAAATATAGGTATGCGTAGTAGTACAATGCACCCAATACGAACCAAAACTCGCAACAAAAGAAAACCCCCCCTCCACCCCCTACCCTCAGCAACCCCCCAATCAGGTCGTGACATATCCCAGTAACATGTACTCCATACAGTGAAATACCCCAACAGCAACAACAGAGGGAGGCACCCCATGAGGCGTGGTGCGCTCGGCTTACACCCCCGTATACTCGGGGTGGCTACCCTCAAACTTTAGCGGTCTTGGGTTCTGGCAGTACCCCCACCCCGTACTCCTCAAGGACCGCAGCCAGCCTGTGTCCCAGTGGGAGAGCGGAGACTACAGCACCAGCCGGCGTATAGTGATGCCGCAGCCCCCCGCCCCCAAAACGGCAGTTCGGGAGGAGCAAACCTGTGCGAGAGTTCAATCCAGCGTTCAACTGTGTCGCAAAAGAGTAAATTTGCAGCCTGGCAGGGTGAACATGTCAGAGACCTCAGTCGTTGTCACTCAGGTGTTCCGAAGCTTCCTCGAGCCTGGGCGATTTCCTCCTGACCCCAGCACAAACGTGTTTAGCAAATTTGAGGGCTGATTTGGCGTCCGTGAAGAAGTGTGAGGTGTTGTCGTGGAATACCTTCAGCTTTGCCGGGTATAAGAGAGAGTAAGGCACTCCGGCTTGCAATAGAACTTTCTTCGCTGGTAAAAATTCCTTCCGGGCTGCTTGCACCAGCGGGGTGAAATCTGGGTAGAAGGATATGTGATTACCCTGATGTGTGATCTTGCCCTTCTCTCTCGCCAATTTGAGAATGATGTCCCTGTCTTGGTAATTAAGGAGTTTAGCCAGGATCGGACGCGGTGGGGCCCCCACCGGTGGCTTCTTCCCCAGCGATCTGTGTGCCCTTTCCACCGTGAACACCGGGGACAAGTCCGGGTCGAACAGTTCATGCAGGAGGGTCGACACAAACGTTTCCATCTTCCCCGTGTTTGTAGTCTCTGGGACGCCCGTAATGCGGATGTTGGATCGTCTGGAGCGCGCTTCCAAATCGTCCGACTTGGCGCGCAGAGTGTCGAGTTCGCGCTCCAGCATCGTGATGTGCCTCTTAGCCTGTTGCTGGAATTCGCAACACTCAGTTTGCCCATTTTCGAGGCAGTCCAGCCGCTTCTCGTGGGTGTCCACCTTAGCCGTCACTGTTTCGAGTTGCGCCGTCACGGTGTCGAGTTTAGCATCTATGCTTTTAAGGCTGGTCCTCACCTCCATGATCAGGGCCCCAAAGTCTATGTCTGGGACAGTACCCTGCGACGTCGACGTGCCAGCATCCGGCTCCATTATCGCGTTCTTCGGTGGTCTTTTACAATCAAATGTCAGCTTAGGTTGTTTGGCGTCAGTTTTCCCCATCTCAGCGGTCAAGAGCTATCCACCGGCCCAGCAATAGGGCAGCACCCCTCCGTGCCACCTCAAGCTATTGCCCTGTATGTGCGCGACTGTTCAGACGGCGCCGGCACGCACCGGGAGCGACCCTTAACACGTGGCAAGTAGGGCCAGCCGCTCTAGTGAACTACGTAGGTGCCCAGTGAGCTCAGCAAGCAGCAGCGGTCAGCTAGGGCCTCCCCCGGAGCCAAAATGGCGGGCTTCCGCAATTCAACGAGGTGTCCGCTCACTCCCCCAGGATAGCGCCGCGCCGGGGCTCAGGGGGTACAGGGCTGAATGGGTCCTCTCCGGGTGTTCACTTGTGCGACCCGCCGGGTTGCAGAGCAGTGGGAGGTCCCGGCGCCACTACGAAGCTGCAGGATCAGCTGTGCCCCTCATCCCTCCATGGCACCCTCTCACCTCTTCTGTGGCCGGCGTCTCGATGGTGCTGGCGCTGACCAACTTCCACAGCCTCCACCGGGCACGGCACCGGCCAGCGCCGCCCCCGGTTTCCTCAGGATCCACTCGCCGCGGCACAGCCGCTCCGCTAAGGCTCACCGGTCTCTGTTAGCTCCCCGTAGCCTTCCGACTGGGGAACCCTCCGTCGGCAGCAATGTGGCTTTCTGTGCGGGGCGCCCACAGCAACTGCTACTCTATCCGCTGGGGCCTCCGAAGCCGCGGCCCATCGTGACTCGCGGCTCCCGGCGAGGGGCACTTCCGGCGCGGGCCAGGACCAGCCCGCCAGCCGGCAGAGAAGGAGTCCGTCGCCGCTGCCAGGAGGAACCGTCCCCGCCCTCCCGGCTCGGTTCGGAGGATCACCAGGGTGTAGGCTGCAGGACCCGGGAGGTGTGGGGTTCCGCAGTCGCCAGGATCAGGATCATAAAAAGGATTAATCGGAGTAGCCGGCGGAGCTCACTCAAAGAGCAGCCATCTCGCTGCTCGGCTAGCCACGCCCCCCATCCTGAACCTGCAACTTTAACAGAAACTCTGGACCTTCGACATTCGACGAAAGAAGAAGACTGAAGAATCTCCCTTGTGGCCAAGGAGTGGCTACCCTGTGCAAACAGGCACCATCAAGAGACTACCCTTTGCTTTGCTGAAGTTCTACGAGGGACCGACTGCAGAGCCCGACCAGAGCCTTGACTTCCAGACTTCTCCGACCCTGATCCACATCCACAGCCGAGCTGAGATCCGTGGAGGCGACGAGAGACGTGGGACCGGCTACCTGGGAAAAGTGGCGAGTATCTTTCAGCGCAGCTTCTGAGGCACCCTCGAAGTTGTGCACCGGGGATTGAGAAGCCCCAAGCACCATCTGCACCGAAGATCAGCCCCCCACACTCCACAAGTCCTGCGTGGGGCCCTTCTGCATTTTCCTGCATGCCGCGCCTGTCCGGTTGCTTGCCCGTTGGCTAGTGGC
The DNA here is from genome assembly GCF_964204655.1 of Triturus cristatus. NCBI lineage: Eukaryota > Metazoa > Chordata > Amphibia > Caudata > Salamandridae > Triturus > Triturus cristatus. The sequence goes on from NC_140588.1 coordinate 912,134,521, forward strand.
CTTTGTGACGACGCATCCTGAAATCTTCACTGCTGGTTTGGCTCCTCCAGACTGGCCCCCGCTTCCTTGCAAAAGAGAAGCACCCCAGACCTTCCTGGTCTGCACCAGAAGCAAGTCCTCCGTTCTTCGTGGGTTCCGCTTGCCAAGGCTTGGTGAGTCCTAGTCCAACTTCGACGCCGCCGACAGCAAGAGCCTTCATGGGACAGCTCGCCTCCTGGTCCTGGTCGTCCTCGACGTTCCCTGGTCCTCGTGGCTGCAGCGACAAGCTTCACCTTCACCTGCAATCTTCACGACATCGCCTGGTTCCTTCCTGGTTCCACGTGGTCACTGGCTAGTGACCTTGACTCTGTCCCTTCTGCTTGCAGGTCTCCTCTCTTCTTGATCCCAGCCCTGGGATCCACCGGACACTCTTCACTGACTGCCTGTCAGCAACTTTCTTTCAGGCATCCATAGAAGTCCACGACGAAACCCGACGCAAGTTCACACCTATGCACCCGCAGTCCGTGGGCTAGGTAACTTGGGTACTTCGGTGCTCACAAGGGTAGTGACTATCCTAGGGTCTAGTTTCCGAGTCTCGACTCTCTAGCTGCTTAAGAAGTGTCCTTAAACTGTTAATTTCTAACATCTACTATTTCTATCGACTTTTACGCATTACGCGTGAGTGTTTCCACTCTGCACCTGAATCCCGTGGGCCTCCCACTTCCTAACTGTTGCTAGTACAGTGTAGCCCCAGCGATTCCCTAGGCCTAGGCCTATCCTATTTCCGTGACAGGGGTCCTTATACCACTTACTTAGTATATGATTTGCGTGGCCCCTAGGGCCTAACTGTATTACTTACCTGTGTGACTTAATGTATGCTTAAATAAGACTGTGTTGTACTTACCTCTAATCTCATAAAGAGTGCTGAGGGTTTGACTAGAATAAATACACTTTATTTTATATATATATCTGTTGTGGTGTCCTTTCATTTGGTATTCAAGGGATTATATATGGTATCACAGCTGGCTTCACTTGCCATTCAGAGTTTAGCCTAAGACTGCTCTTGTCCATGCTACCACTAGGATAGCTGGTCTATAAGGTTGACTTTACAACCAATCACCATAAGGGTTGTTTGGACTGATATAAGGTGTACACTAGAACTAGTGACATCATACATCAGGCCAACTTCTCACATTGGTGAGCAGCGGTTGGGATCTGAGCTTGCTGTTGTAATACCATTGTAATCTTGAGATACTAAATTGAAAGATCACACAGATATTGTCTAGGTACATATAACATAGATTATAATACTTAAGTCCTACTGGACTTAGTGGTTGTAGGTTTAAGGGAGTAACACACCCTGACTACAACTACCAGAGAGGTTTAGTAGAAACAACTAGTGTAGGTAGGTGCACACACCACACCCTCACTAGATCATGTCTCTGGGAGGAGATCAAGTAGATGCTCTCTCAGGAGGGTCAGGTCTGAAGAAGACCCCCTCTAGATATGATACCCTAACTTTTCAGGAGATGAGACAATTGTGTACCTCCAGAAAGTTAAAACAGGGTGCAAACCCTACCCTCCTTCAGCTAGTACAACTCCTAGAGGAGTATGATGCTCTTAGAGCCTCACAGGCCAGTACCCTAGGTACAAAGGAGGGTCTACCCACCACAGATGAGTCAGATGGGACTTCAGATGAAGAGGTAGACAGCCAGGGCCAAGTAGGAAGACTTAGCCAGGCTAACCTAAGCTTACATGGGAGTTTGCATGGGGTCCCCCATACAGACCCCCAAGTGGGCTTACACAGAGAAGCAGGAGGGACAGATCCCCTTCAAGGGAATCCATCCACTCCCATGTCTCTAGCATCTCTAATGCTTCCTCTCACAGGGGAATGACTTCCCCTGAGAGAAAGGAGCATGAAGCCAGAATGAGGGAAGCTAATCTGAGGATTCAGAGGGAAGAACTTGCCCTTGCCAAGGAGAAGCTTGCTCTGGCTAGAGAGCAAAAGTTAAGTGGGTCAGAACCCACTGGTGGCAGCAATATCACTAAGGATAGAGACAGGCACTATGATAATAGAAACCTGAGCAAGATTGTCCCTCCCTACAAGTGTGGGGATGACATCCACAAATGGATAACTGCTTTGGAGAGAGCTTGCAAAGTACAGCAGGTACCCCAAAGTCAGTGGGCAGCTATCTTGTGGCTCTCCTTCTCTGAGAAAGGTAGAGACAAGCTCCTCACAGTTAGTGATGAGGATGCAGACAATTACACTGCCCTGAAGAGTGCTCTGATTGATGGGTTTGGCCTAACCACTGAACAATACAGGTTGTTGTTCAGGGATACCCAGAAGACACAGACTCAGGACTGGACTGACTTTGTAGATTGTGCCACTAAGGCTCTGGAAGGCTGGCTAGTGGGAAGTAAGGTTAAGGACTATACAGGATTGTATAATTTGATCATGAGAGAACAAATCCTTAACAACTGTCAAAACCAGCTACTGCATCAACACCTGATTGATTCTGATCTGACTTCTCCCCAAGAATTGGGAAAGAAGGCAGATAGATGGGTCAGGACTAGAGTTAAGCAGAAAAACCAGAACCAGGGCGGTGATCAGAAAAAGGCAGACCAGAAGGGTAATGATCAAAAACAAAAAGACCAGAAGTCTTCACCAGGCCCCCAAAAGGCTCAGGGGGAGGGTGGTCCCAAAAAGGATAAAAAGAAAGATGGCCAAAAGAAACCATGGTGCAACTATTGTAAGTCCAACTCACATTGGTTTAGTGAGTGCACCAAAAAGGATAAGCCCCCAGCCACCATTGCCCCTAAGGCAACTGTACCCCCTAGTCCAGCTGTAAGTGGTGGTTCCCAGCAAAAGGGTGTAGTAGGGTTAACCCTGGGAACTGAGGAGGATTCTGGCCTAGTCAGAATACCTACTCAGGCTGTTCTGATCTGTGATGGGGACTTAGCTTTGTCCTCCACTGTAGGCCCCAGTAACCTGGGCAAGTACAGACAGACTCCTTTTATCAACCAAAGAATGGCTCAGGCCTACAGGGACACTGGTGCTAGTGTCACAATGGTGACACCTGCCTTTGTGGACCCTGGACAGATCATACTAGTTGAGAATTACCTAGTGACCAACGCTAGCAATGCCACTACCTCCCATAGTGTGGCTATTGTTAACTTCTCCTGGGGAGGGGTAACTGGCCTCAAGAAAGTTGTTGTTAGTTCAGACCTTCCTGTAGAGTGTTTACTGGGCAATGATCTTGAAACTTCAGTTTGGTCTGAAGTGGAGTATAGGACCCATGCAGAAATGCTGGGGATAGATGCACATGTCCTTGCTTTGACCAGGTCACAGGCCAAAAAGTGCACCACTGAACAAGTGCTGGATCCTGAAACTATGGACCAGTCAAAACCCAAGAGAAAGAGCAGTAGGGTTAAGGCTGTGCCTTCCCCCCTGCCTCAGGTGGTGGATCAGCCCTCCCAGGAGGATGATTCTGAGAGCCCTGAAGGAACTGTCCTAGAAGAACTTGAACCTGATCAGGTTGAGTTTCTTGGGACAGGGGGACCTTCAAGGGCAGATCTGAGGCAGGCTCAATTAGACTGCCCCTCTCTTGAACCCCTCAGACAGCTGGCTGCTGCTGAGGCTGCAGGGAATGCTCAAGGTACCCATAGAGTGTATTGGGATGAAGGGCTACTGTACTCAGAGGCTAGAGACCCCAAGCCTGGTGCATCCAGGAGGTTGGTCATACCACTGAAGTTCAGAGGCTTCCTTCTTACCTTGGCCCATGATATTCCCCTTGCAGGACATTTAGGCCAGAACAAGACTTGGGACAGGCTTGTCCCTCACTTTCACTGGCCCCATATGTCAGAATATACTAAGGAGTTTTGTCGCTCCTGTGTCACCTGCCAAGCCAGTGGCAAATCAGGTGGCACCACAAAGGCCCCCCTCATACCACTACCTGTGGTGGGGGTTCCCTTTGAAAGAGTGGGCATAGATATTGTAGGACCAATGGACCCACAAACAGCATCTGGGCACAGATTTATACTGGTGATAGTGGACCATGCCACCAGGTATCCAGAAGCTATTCCCCTGAGGACCACAACAGCTCCTGTTGTGGCAAGGGCCCTGCTTGGAGTATTCTCCAGAGTGGGCTTTCCAAAGGAGGTCATTTCTGACAGAGGTGCCAACTTCATGTCAGGATACTTGACTGCAATGTGGAAGGAGTGTGGAGTGAACTAAACGTTCACCACACCCTATCACCCACAGTGCAATGGGCTTGTTGAGAGATTCAACAAGACCCTTAAGGGAATGATAAAAGGTTTACCAGACAAGCTTAGGCGAAGATGGGACATCCTTTTACCCTGCCTTCTGTTTGCTTACAGAGAGGTCCCACAAAAGGGGGTTGGCTACAGCCCTTTTGAGCTTTTGTTTGGGCATCCTGTAAGAGGACCCCTATGTTTAGTGAAGGAAGAATGGGAGAGACCTCTCAGACAACCCAAACTTGACATAGTGGATTATGTACTTGGTCTCCGCTCCAGGATGGCAAAGTATATGAAGAAGGCTTCTAAAAACCTTGAGGCAAGCCAAGAACTCCAAAAAGCTTGGCATGACCAAAAGGCTGTGCTGACTGTTTACCAGCCAGGGCAGAAAGTGTGGGTGTTGGAGCCAGTGGCCCCAGCAGCACTCCAAGACAAATGGTCTGGACCCCACACTATTGTTGAGAAAAAGGGAGAAGTCACCTACTTGGTGGACCTTGGGACTCCCAGAAGCCCCCATAGGGTGCTTCATGTCAACAGATTGAAGGCATATGTTGACAGGGCAGATATGGGCTTACTCATGGCTACAGATGAGGGGCAGGAGGAAGAGAGTGACCCTCTCCCAGACCTGTTGACTCAGAACCCTGATGATGGCTCAGTTGATGGTGTGGTCTTTTCTGACAGCCTCACTGTCCATCAGCAACAGGACTGCAGACAGGTTCTGCAATCCTACAGACATATGTTCTCTCTGACCCCAAGTCAGACAAACTGGTGCACCCATGAGGTGGACACTGGTGACAGTCTGCCTGTGAAGAGTAAAATCTACAGGCAACCTGACCATGTCAGGGACTGCATAAAAGTTGAGGTACAAAAGATGTTGGAGCTGGGAGTCATTGAACCTTCAGACAGCCCTTGGGCTAGTCCTGTAGTTCTTGTGCCAAAACCTCACACCCAAGATGGTAAGAGAGAGATGAGGTTTTGCGTGGATTACAGAGGTCTCAATGCTGTCACTAGGACAGATGCCCACCCAATACCTAGGGCAGATGAGCTCATTGACAGACTGGCAGCTGCTAAGTTTCTGAGCACATTTGACCTGACAGCAGGCTACTGGCAAATCAGACTAGCTGAGAATGCAAAGGCCAAAACTGCTTTCTCGACCCCAGGAGGACATTATCAATTTGTGGTAATGCCCTTTGGTTTGAAGAATGCACCTGCCACTTTCCAAAGGTTGGTGAATCAAGTCCTTACTGGGTTGGATGATTATTGTGCAGCTTATCTTGATGATATTGCTGTCTTTAGCTCCACCTGGGAGGATCACCTGGTCCACCTGAGGAATGTTTTAGAGGCCCTGCAAAAGGCAGGCCTCACTATCAAGGCCACTAAGTGCCAGATAGGGCAGAGCAAGGTTGTATACCTGGGCCACCTAGTTGGTGGGGGTCAGGTTCAACCACTGGAGAGCAAGATCCAGACCATAAAGGACTGGACTCCTCCAACTACCCAGACTCAGGTCAGAGCTTTTTTGGGCCTGACTGGGTACTACAGAAAGTTTGTTAAGAACTATGGGTCCATTGTGACACCACTTAATGACTTGACCTCCAAGAAAATGCCAAAGAAAGTTCAGTGGACAGTAAGCTGTCAAAAAGCATTTGATGACCTGAAGCAGGCCATGTGCAGTGCACCTATTCTGAAAAGTCCAGACTACTCCAAAAAGTTCATTGTCCAGACAGATGCTTCTGAGTTAGGTGTGGGAGCTGTTCTTTCACAACTGAATGTAGATGGTCAAGACCAGCCCATTGCTTTTATAAGTAGAAGGCTGACCCCTAGAGAGAAACGTTGGTCAGCTATTGAGAGGGAGGCCTTTGCTGTGGTTTGGGCCCTGAAGAAGCTGAGGCCATACTTGTTTGGCACTCACTTCAAGATTCAGACAAACCATAAGCCCCTCTTGTGGCTAAATCAGATGAAGGGTGAAAATCCCAAACTTCTTAGGTGGTCCATTTCCCTACAGGGGATGGACTTCACAGTGGAACATAGACCTGGGACTGACCATGACAATGCAGATGGACTCTCCAGATATTTCCACTTAGAACATGAAGACTCAACTGGTCAAGGTTAGTTTAATGTCCCTAAGTTTGGGGGGCGGGGGGGGGGGTTGTGTACGAGAGTAGGGTCTGCTTTCTATGTTCACCCCCACTTTTTGCTTTTGCTTTACTGGTTTTCGACTTAGATGTGGCTGTGGGCCTGCTAATCAGACCCACAGCCCTGCTGTTCTCTCTCTAAATTGATACTATGTACTTTAGGTGCATAACCCATTTGGATAGGATCACCTTATTGGCCCCTGTACAGTGTACCTTAGGTACCCAGGGCATAGGTGTACCCTAGGCCTACCAGGGGCTGCAGCATGTATTATGCCACCCCTGGCCTGGCCTTCCATTATGACACAACTGGCTGATCACTCAGCTGGGGCAAGGTCGTGTAATCACCCCTTGCTTAGGTGTAGTATTTCGATACCTAGCTTACATATAGACACATGTGTACCTATCAGCCACTCCTATGGCAGGCCTTAACAATCCTGGAGGCAGAGTGCTTGGTAACATGTGAGATGGTGCTCTAGCATGAGCTGAGCCTGTCTGCAGCTTTCGGAACCATGTCCTTATAGCTGTTCTATGATATAGCCTACCATATACTCTTAAAGTGCCTTATAATCTTAAACGGTTATGGTAACTATGGTTTGGCTTTATCAAAACATGTCGTGTAAGGTGTCTAACACTTTGGAATAATACCCCCATCCCATTTCTGGGGATGAGGATATTATCCCTCCCTTCTAGAGGGAGAAGACATGTTGTAACCTACTTACCCGGTTAAAGTTAACCAGAGCCCCAGCCTCACAAAATGGATGCTGCTGCCACAGACACGAGTCTGACCTCCTGCTGCTGGGAGTGATCCCGGCAAGGGAGGCTTGGATAATAGGTTTCCTGCCTTGGGAGGTGCGCGCACCACCCCAGACAGGCCTTAGTGTATTTGGGCAGGGAGGGATGAAAAGAATGAGACATGCCTGGGGCACACAAGGTGTCCCGTGCATAGTCCAGTTCAAACCGGTGCTGGGGCTCTCCAGCCCCAGTCCTGGCGCGAAACTGGACAAAGGGAAGGGGGTGTAACCACCCCCCTCCCAGGTCCCACCCATAAGGCGTGACCTAGCAGGTAACCCAGCCCCCCAGATTTGGATAAGAGTGGTAGCTGGGCCCCAGGAGATTAGATTATCCTGAACCTGCAACTTGAACAGAAACTCTGGACCTTCGACATTCGACGAAAGAAGAAGACTGAAGAATCTCCCTTGTGGCCAAGGAGTGGCTACCCTGTGCAAACAGGCACCATCAAGAGACTACCCTTTGCTTTGCTGAAGTTCTACGAGGGACCGACTGCAGAGCCCGACCAGAGCCTTGACTTCCAGACTTCTCCGACCCTGATCCACATCCACAGCCGAGCTGAGATCCGTGGAGGCGACGAGAGACGTGGGACCGGCTACCTGGGAAAAGTGGCGAGTATCTTCCAGCGCAGCTTCTGAGGCACCCTCGAAGTTGTGCACCGGGGATTGAGAAGCCCCAACCCCAAGCAACATCTGCACCGAAGATCAGCCCCCCACACTCCACGAGTCCTGCGTGGTTCCCTTCTGCAGTTTCCTGCTTGCCGTGGCGGTCCGGTTGCTTGCCCGTTGGCTAGTGGCCTTTGTGACGACGCATCGTGAAATCTTCACTGCTGGTTTGGCTCCTCCAGACTGGCCCCCACTTCCTTGCAAAAGAGAAGCACCCCAGACCTTCCTGGTCTGCACCAGAAGCAAGTCCTCCATTCTTCGTGGGTTCCGCTTGCCAAGGCTTGGTGAGTCCTAGTCCAACTTCGACGCCGCCGACAGCAAGAGCCTTCGTGGGACAGCTCGCCTCCTGGTCCTGGTCGTCCTCGACGTTCCCTGGTCCTCGTGGCTGCAGCGACAAGCTTCACCTTCACCTGCAATATTCACGACATCGCCTGGTTCCTTCCTGGTTCCACGTGGTCACTGGCTAGTGACCTTGACTCTGTCCCTTCTGCTTGCAGGTCTCCTCTCTTCTTGATCCCAGCCCTGGGATCCACCGGACACTCTTCACTGACTGCCTGTCAGCAACTTTCCTTCAGGCATCCATAGAAGTCCACGACGGAACCCGACGCAAGTTCACACCAATGCACCCGCAGTCCGTGGGCTAGGTAACTTGGGTACTTCGGTGCTCACAAGGGTAGTGACTATCCTAGGGTCTAGTTTCCGAGTCTCGACTCTCTAGCTGCTTAAGAAGTGTCCTTAAACTGTTAATTTCTAACATCTACTATTTCTATCGACTTTTACGCATTACGCGTGAGTGTTTCCACTCTGCACCTGAATCCCGTGGGCCTCCCACTTCCTAACTGTTGCTAGTACAGTGTAGCCCCAGCGATTCCCTAGGCCTAGGCCTATCCTATTTCCGTGACAGTGGTCCTTATACCACTTACTTAGTATATGGTTTGCGTGGCCCCTAGGGCCTAACTGTATTACTTACCTGTGTGACTTAATGTATGCTTAAATAAGACTGTGTTGTACTTACCTCTAATCTCATAAAGAGTGCTGAGGGTTTGACTAGAATAAATACACTTTATTTTATATATATATCTGTTCTTGTGTCCTTTCATTTGGTATTCAAGGGATTATATATGGTATCACAGCTGGCTTCACATGCCATTCAGAGTTTAGCCTAAGACTGCTCTTGTCCATGCTACCACTAGGATAGCTGGTCTATAAGGTTGACTTTACAACCAATCACCATAAGGGTTGTTTGGACTGATATAAGGTGTACACTAGAACTAGTGACATCATACATCAGGCCAACTTCTCACAGCTGTCATCATGAATACTGCAGGGTGCACCCCAGAAGTATCTTACCCTCAAAAGGTTGGCAGCCACTACCTTCGGCTTCTGGGAGCGGCGATCGGCCTCTCCATTCTGCGATATTTTGCCGGGATCACCGCTGCCAGGTATGTGGTTCCGCGAGAGGTCCTGTCTCTACAGACGCTGTCGGCTGCCGAGGGGGCGCCTGCGGACTCCCGGACGAAGGAGATGGGTCCGAAAGCCGCTGCAGGGGCCAGGTCCAAGGTTTCCAAGCAGACCCCCGGGATCGTGGTGGGAGAGGTTGCTGCAGAGGCTCTGGGTGCGCTGCAGCCCTGTGTTCTTACTCCACGGCAGGATGGTCGACACGGGACGCTGGCTGGTCCGGATCCAGAGAAGAGAGGAAGAGGCGGTTCTTCGCAGAGAGGCCGCCTGGCTGGCCCCTCGGTTGTTGAGTTGATGCGAGGTCCTAGTGGGAGAGCTGATTTGGGTCGTGAAAGGAAGCCTAGGGCAGCGGCTCGCTCTGAGCTAAGCCCAGACCCACTACCGAGCACACTTCATGGAGACGGAAATCAGGCAAATGGTCTAGTCAGCACTGAAGGTAGGCCAGCCGATTCTATATCTCAAACTTTGACTCTTAGTTTAAAGGAGGGGCTGAAATTAACGCCGGCTCTAGCAGTGACCTACCCAGAGAGTAGGGGCAATGCAGGCAATATGGCTAAGATGGATACGGTCAGTGGGGGCTCCAGGGCCCATATTGATAATTGCCACAATTTATGCTCCCAGGTACAGGAACAACTCCTTAATGATAATCTCGGTCCAGCTACCATTAAGCACATTCTTGGAATCGAGGCAGACGGCAGTAGGAGCAATATTGACTCCGGAAATCTAACAGAGCCCGATAAGGAACCCAGTGAAATGTTTTTCTCCGTCTCCGATGGCGACGAGTGGACTGAGGAGTCAGCAGATGATTCAGACATAAGCTATAGTGAGGAGGAAGGTGCAGCTGGTCCCAAATGTAATACTATCGAGAGAAGGAAAAGGAAGAGCGGTGGTGAAGAGCTCACCTGGGACTATACCCCAACGAACCAACTGTCAGATCCTAAGCTCAGTTCACCACCGGCATTTGCTTTATCCGACTCAACTCCTCCAACTCTTCCGACATTAGAGTCTATTTTCCAGGCTATCTCCTTGCACCGTGAGGAAACTCGCCAAGATAGTCGCAAGGCACAGCTGGCCACGCGTAAAATGCAGGGAGCTATGCGTAAACTTACGAAAACCTGCAATTCATTTGGGGAACGTCTAACTGATCTTGAGTCCAGGATTGTCATCGCGGAATCTGACGCTGCCTCAACCCTTGCAATGGTTGGATCTCACGAGGCACAGTTAGTGGATGTTAGATGGAAACTGGAGGAGTTTGAAAATTTCCAACGGAGATCCAACCTCAGGATTCATGGGGTTCCAAGGGGGCTGAGGGAGCAAATATACGTTCTTTTGTGGTTGGCTTATTGCAAGACTCTCTACCTGAGCTTACTGGAATTGGGCTCTCGAGATCCAGCACGCGCATCGGGTCCCTTTCGTCCAGAAACTGCCTGTGAAAACAGGGGCCCTACCCCGGGCTATCCTCGTTTATTTCGGTAATTTTCAGTTACGCCAGGCAGTTTTTGAAAAAGCACGGCCTGATTCTAAAAGAATCCATAATGAGATCTCTTATTTCGTCCGTCCAGACTTTTGTCACTCCACTGTCGAAAGGCGGTGGCGTTTACGGCAGCTTATCAAACCATTCCAGGACAAAAAGGCTCAGGCCTTCTTGAATAATCCAGCTCGTCTTAAAGTAATTTTTGAAGGCCAAATAAAAAATGTTGTGTCGGAAATAAAGGCTAGAGAGTATCTGGATGGACTACCTAGTTAAAACTGTTGGCGAAAAAAGCAATGAGGGGGGGGGAAACATAATGCACAACTGTAGTTTCAGTCTGTGGTACTGAATTGCTATGGGTACACTCTGGTGAGGGACGAAAAGTGGGGAAGTTTGTTTGAAGCAGCGACAGCTTACTGTTCTTAGCAATGAAGCTCTCAGCACTCACTTGTGCAGCACAACCATCCTGCTCAGACTCAGGATTGAGTCTGTTTGCCCTTATGGTGGGAGCGAGGGGGGGAGCAGGGGGGGGAATAAAGAGGGGGAGGTGGGGGGAGGAGGTGAAGGTGCGGGGGCCAAAGTGGGGAGGGGAAAAAGCATATCCAGAAATCACTATAAATCGTTGGGTCAAATAAGAGGGACAAATCACAGGCGTATGGGGATGCTAACGGGGATGCTAATGCAAATTTTCAATAATGGATTAAGGTTGAGAAGACTTTGCGGAGGTCTTTTGGTTTATGGATCTAATCTAAGATGGGGAAGTTAACTATATGTTCTTGGAATTTTGCTGGGTTAAACGATCGGGCTAAGAGGGCAAGGTATGCAGAACTTATCCGAATGAACCCTACCGATATAATTTGTCCTCAGGAGACGCATATTCCATGGGGGAAAAGAGAAGTATTAAGAACAACAGGCTATAATCTACTGGCATGCACCACCCAGACATCAAATATAAGGGGGGTGGCTATCCTTGCAAAATCTATGCTGGGAATGGCAAAACGAAAACTAGTGGATACACAGGGTAGATGGGCAATTATTGAATTAGCAATGGGTGGCACGCTGTGTGCAGTCTATGGCTCTAACCAAGACGATCCTCAGATTTTTGAGGAGTTGGAAGTCGAGCTTGCTACCTGGCCTATCCCCTTGATTTTCTGTGGGGATTTGAAAATTTCTCTGGATCATGGACCAGGGGTCTACATGGGTGGGAAGCCCAGAATCTATAGGGCATTTAAATCTTTAAAAATTAGTCACGGCTTAGAAGACATATGGACCTCCAAATCCCCTGATAACCCTGGGTACACATACTTCTCCTGTCCACATCAGAAATATGTCAGGATTGATTACTTCTTCTGTACTAGGGATCATGCCCCTCTAGCCAGGATAAGGAAACTCCCTAAAATAATCTCAGACCATAATCCCTTGATCTTAGAGTTTGAAATTGCTAGCTTTACAAAACCACGGAGTAGGTGGACTTTCGATCGGAAACTTCTGGTGAACAGCGAGTATATTACACATATGAAAAAGTGGGCTCAGGAATTCTTCGATATAAATAGGTTCAGTGCTAGTAGGGGGGTGGCGTGGGACACCTTTAAGGCTGCCCTCCGTGGCAAGACGATCTCCTTTGTTGCCACGGCTAGAAAACTCCAGGAATCAAAAAAGCAACAAGTGATGCAAGACCTAGCTAGTGCTGAAGAAGAACACACTTCACAGATAGCATTGGGACGGGAGGGAGTCCAAACTCAGTATCGAATTATGGCATTAAAAGCAGAGGCTACTAATTGGTTAAATCAGAAATTCGCCGAGGAATATCAGTCACATCGTAATATTGACTATGAAACCGGAGAACAAGTGGGCCGTAGGCTAGCGCTACGCACTTGGCAGAAGGTAGCATCAAGCGCCAGAACATCGATTAAAATTGAGGGTCAAGTCTATACTGACCAGGAAGATATAATCAGGGAGTTCCAAAAATATTACCAGGCTCTCTATCAAGAGGACATCAATAAAACTCGAGAAGAGGTCGCCCAAGGCATGGCAGGGCTGTTCCCAGGTAATACTCTAGGTGAAAGGATGGCCGATCCCGCGCGTGAGGATCTCGAGTCGGAAATCACAGCTGAAGAAGTCCAACTTGCTTTGTCATTGCTGGCATCAGGAAAGGCGGCTGGCCCTGATAGTATCCCCCTTGAGGTTTATAACATTTTGGGGCTATCCATCACACCTTTGCTCTTAGACTTGTTCAAGGGGGTACAATATAGTGGAACCCCCCCTGAGTCTTGGAAGGAGACTACTATAGTTATTTTTCCTAAGAACGGGAAACCGCTGGATAATCCATCGTCCTATCGTCCGATCTCTCTGATAAATTCAGACATCAAAATTTATTCAAAAATCTTGGCAATTAGGCTAGGGCGGGTCATAGGACATCTGGTCTCCCCATGGCAACATGGTTTTATTCCTGGAAAAGGAACAACGGATCACATTCGCAGAGTTGTTTCTCTTTTCGAGATCATGTCTGGGACGGGAGGCCAGATGGCCATGATCCTCCTCGATGCCGAAAAAGCCTTTGATCGGGTGTCGTGGGAGTTTTTATGGTTGATACTAGAGCAGAACGGTTTTGGCCTACACCTGGTAAAGGCTATTAAGGCAATGTATCATCTGCCAACAGCTAGACTCCAACTGATGGGGGGAATATCAGGCAATATTGAAATCTCAAGAGGGACTAAACAGGGCTGCCCATGTTCCCCAATTTTATTTGCCCTCTACATCAACCCATTAGTTGAGAAATTGTTGCAGTCTAGACGTATTGCACCAATAAGTATGAGTGGATTTGAGACAAAAGGTTTGGCGTACGCCGATGACATCGTGGTCCTCACTCCCGATCCTGCTGATTCAATCATGGCAATTGGGGAAATTGCCGAGGCCTTTGGCCGCTTTTCTGGCTATGCTCTAAATTCTGGGAAAACAATAGTAGTATTCACAGACAATCTTGAGTATGTCGATCCCAGGAGAGCAACCTCAGCAGTCTACCTCGGTGCGCGAATAAGTGCCAAGGTCGATGAAATTAGTAAAATCAATTTCATACCGCTGATCAAAAATATTGAGATGGACTTAAGGAGGGTAAATGGGCTGCACCTCTCTATCATCGGGAGGGGTAATTATTTAAAAATGACTATACTGCCGAAAATACTGTATCTGTTTCGCTCTATACCTCTGGCAGTTGACGATAACCTATTGAAGATGTTGGAAACAACTTTCTCTAGGTTTATCTGGCAATACGGGAAGATCAGAAGAAGCCTCAAATACCTAACATTACCCCAGGAAAGGGGAGGTCTCGCAGTCCCAAATATTATGAAGTACTATTGGGCAGCATTTCTCTTCCAGATTACCAATCTCCTATCGTTTAACAGCAATAAGGAAATAACACAGGGCTTAAATATACCTACAATTTACGAACTCTCGCTCGGGAGAGAAGCCTCTGGGGTGTTACTGAGACAAATTGAACCCAGCTATTTTAAAAAGGTGCGATTTAAAGTAATTTATGGCTCATGGAAAGTCTGGAAGCAGGTTTCTAAGGTTATGGGTATTCCAAGATTTTCTAGATATACTCCTCTATGGCACTCCTCACTGTTGCCCCACCTTGCAAATGACGATTTGGGGAAAAGGTGGGAAAAACAAGGGATCTGTATAATAGGTGATTTCTGTGGGGGGGGTCCAAGAGGTCCAAGAGGCTCAATTCCCTAGAATACAGCAGGTCTTTGGCATCCTTGACAATCAATACTTTAAATTCCTACAGGTTAAACATATCCTTATCACACGGAAGCCAAAGATCAAGATGGAGGAGGTTCCGCTCTTAGAAACAGCAACCAGGGAACCGAGTAGAATCAGGGATTACTATAAAATACTTATTGATAAAAGCCCGGACGATTTAGAAAAAACCGAAGCAGCTTGGGCAGCTAACCTTAGTAACCCCGATGTGGATATTTATATGACCCTGTCTCTAACAGCTGGAATTTTCTTAACATCAAATTTAAAAGCCCAAATCTATAAAACGGTATTCAAGCTATACTTTACCCCTGCTAAACTACATCAATGGGGGATGAGGTCCGATGATAAATGTCCTAGATGTGGGTCCGGTCCGGCCACCCTGGTCCATATGTTTTATGGTTGTGACAAACTGGCTTTACTCAAAGATGGCCTTTTGGGCTTTTGGGAATTACTGCTTGGCTTTAGACCAGCTTTAACTCTGACCTTGTTGATCCTGGGTCATGATAGTACCCTGGGCCTCAATACTGAACACAAATATGGGGTGTTCCTCGGGGCGGCGGTCTATAGGTTACTTTTGGCCACAAGATGGAAAGATCAGGATCCACCAACCTTTTATATGTGGCTTGCTAGTTTTCTCGGGATATATAAACAAGAGATGTCTATATATGCCTGCAAAGGTAGATTGGCAAGAGCTAGGGGCATGAAGATCTGGGCGCTTGTCGCCAAATGGAGCAGAGAAGTGAGGACGAATTAGCTATGCCCCTGTACGCAATGTATGTATTATTGTATGTATTACTATATGTTCTTTTTTTGTAAAATTTTATCGTCTTGGTCTAAGCTTATGTTTGTATTTGTATGTAATTTTTTCTGGATATGCATTCAATAAAAAAAAAAAAAAAAGGAAATGCAAGGCTTTTCTCTTCCAAGCGCCTATACACATGAGTTATGAAACTAACAGGCACTTTGGCCCTGCCATTCCGCAGTGAGAACCAGCCTTGAAGAAAATGTCCTAAGAGCTTGTATTGCTTGTCTGAAGGAAACGGTTTGCATCTTAGATATGTTTGGTAGCATGTCACCAATAAATTGATTTCAACATAAAAAAATCTATTAGGCACCCGTTGATTAGCAGCTACGTATTAATGTCTGATAGTTATCTGAAACTGGTATGAATGTTAAAGTGCTTGTGTTATCCCTTTTAAACATGGTAAAATTGGCATATACCTGACTGGCACAGTTAATTTACTTACAAGTCCATGATATAAGGTACTGCATGAACCGAGGGCCTGTAAATTAAATGCCACTAGTGAGCTGAAGCACGGTTGTGCCACCATCTACAGTACCACAGCCTGGGTGGGCACTTTTAACCTGCGATTTCGACCTGGCAAAACCAACTTTTTGCCAAACCTAAACCTTCCCTTTTACTAACTATTAGCCACCCCCTAAAGTTGGCTCCAAATGCCCATAGGACAGGGGATATGGTATTTAAAATGTACGAAATGTAATGTTGTACATGTCCTGGCAGTTCAAAAACACTAAATTCACTAAATCTGTTTTTCAGTGTGGCAAGGCTGTCTCTCCCATAGGAAATCACAAGGTCACACTATAACAACTTATAGTATGAAATTTCAGTTTGGGAACACCTAGGAAATATTTTTGAGGACTCACTTAAATGGTAGTTGTAAATCAATGTTAGTAGTCAAGTCAGATTATATATAACTATTTTGAAAATGACACTTTTAGAAAGTTATCATTTTCCTGCCTAAGCCAAAAGGGGTTTTTCTGCAAGTGTCCAGTTACACCTGACTGCTGATCCCCTATGGTGAAGTGTGGATTGCTTCCAGAGAGTGGACAAAGGGCTTGTGTGTAGAGGTGTTTTTCTTTCTTGAACAGATGTTGCCCAGCCTCTTACTAGTCTTCAAAAGATGCCTGCCCTCTCATTGGTAGACGTATCTCACCCCTAGGCCTGCCTACCCATTGCCTTGCTAGTCAGCTTGGCTTCAAACTAGTGGGAGAGAGAGATGGCCAAGGACTGATTTGTACTGACCACCAGGAAAAGTTTTCTCATTATCATAGCTACAGCTATGGGTGGGCACAGTGACCTATGACTAGGTGAAGAAAGGTTCTGCCATGTCGGAATTTGGTACAGAGGGGCGCCGTGGGATAGTTTGCACTACACTTCACAGGAAGTTCTTTAAATGTAGGTAGGGATACCCCTGGAAGCTTCAAGTCCATTGGTTAGGAAGTGACTAGTACTTTCCCCCCGCCCCAGTCTGGCCCTGGGCAGCAATGTGTCATCCACAGGATCCTCTTCAGAACACTACAGGACCTGAGAAGAATTGGAAGAAGGACTGCCCTGCTAGCTGAAGAACCTCAAGGTACACTAGACCTGCTTACGTTGAACCCGGGACTCCATAAGTGAGTCCAAGTGTCAGTTCAATTTGCTGACCTCCAGTTTGAGCTACAGGGACACAACTAGCTTCCACAGGCCCTTTCCCTGACACCGTCCAGCTGGCCAGTTCCAACTGGACCTGCCCAGGATGCTGACCTGTGTTGGAGTGAATCCTAACCCCAAATTTGTGTCCCCCAGGTCTGGCGTAACAGCATACATCTCCTGTCGCCAAACTGCAAGAAGTGGGATTTAGCAACATTTTGCCAACTTTCTACCTGGCGAACAAGTAGAGACTTGGATCACTGTTGAAGCTGCAGCCATCGATGTCAAATCACCTTTCAGTCTCAACTTACTGGTTTGCCCCACTGAAGGAGATCAAACTTCCAAAAAGGTTCCAAGTCTGAAAATAGAGGGCTTCATCGGCACTGTCACTGAGCAGGAACCCTTCAACTTTGAGGCTTTTTGTGGACACTGATTTATTACTTAGCCCACTCTGAGCTTTCCTGCCTTCACTGGCACCAAGAGCCCATCATTCAGCAGACTGCAATCCTCGAGCCCCATTTCGGATCCGGCTTGTGGATTGTCCCGCTGATGACTGGTCAATGATGACTTTTTCTCCATAAAAGTTTCTAAGTATGAAGGTCAACTTCTCACCGGGACAAACCAGGTCCCTGTATCCGACACATGCTCCATCGCGATTGGCCTTAACTTTTGACTTTGAACCCAGTCTAGTGCGACGAGATAACAGCAGTTGGCCCTTTGTGCATTTTGGCACTATTTTTAATTCAAACTTTAACAATTCATATGTCTGGTTCTGCTTTTTGGCTATTTGTGGTGTCATTTTATATATCAAAACGTACACTATTTTCTAAATTGGTATGGGGTTTTTCTTAGGTTATTTTTTCACTTGGTCACTGTTTGAGTACTACATAAACACTTTACACATTGCCTCTAAGTTAAGCCTGATTGCTTTGTGCCAAGCTTCTAGAGGGTTAAGCATGTTTATTTAGTGGCTTTAGTCGTTCACCCTGGCAAGGATTTTGATCATTTTTGAGGTGGGTTCTCACTCCTCTCAATTAATTGTCAACTTTTTTACTTTCTGCCTGTTAGTTTACTGCAGCTCCTCTAAACATGAAGGTGGCGTGCCACTGTGACTGGTCACTAAGCAGTCACTAAGAGGATTCACATATTAAATCAAACTTAATGCCGGCCTAGCCATTGCTAAAGCATGTCAGAAGACAAGGAAAGCAGCCAGCTGAGTCATATACCCAAGGAAGAAGGACACATGGCACATGAATCATTAGAGTGGAGACTTGTTAGTAAAATCACTAGTAGTTTTTCAAAATCCCATGTAGCCACCCTCACCTTGAGCCCAAACTGCAGTTCTTTCAATAGGTATGGAGAATTTCAATGCACACCCTTGGGGCTATGGGATTAGAGGACAGACAGGAAGGTGGCATGGGGCACATTGCGGTATATGGGACATGATCATCCTCTTATGCCCTGGTGGGCCAGAGTGCAGATCTTGTGGGTTTACAACAGAATGGTTCAGACAAGAGGGACAAAATGAACCTGGCCAGCTACTGTCACCAGCTCCAACACATTTCACATTATAAATCCCTTATATATTAATGCTCCTAAGCCATCTTCATCTCTGTTTGGGACCTTAATTAATTGAGAATGAAGGGATAATAGCATTCTGTTGTGCCCTGCTATGCTCTTAACATGAAGAAGCCCAGTGGGAGACGAAAGTGAAGCAGAAAGAAGGGAGGGTTATTGAAGGGAAAAATTTAGCAATGGAGAGTAGGACTCGCATGGGAATCTTAAGCGTAGCCTAGATGTGCTTCTCTACCATGCCCTATCACTACCACACAGAGACACACATCACAGACACAGGGAATATCCTAGATCTTAAAGTGTTCTAAAATGAATGTTCCCAGGCAATTGAGGTTCTGTAGCGATCCGAACCCGTGTATTCGGTATCGTAGTACTGACACGATTTTGGTACCAATGAACTGTAAATGATCCATTTAATAGATGACAGTGTTTTCGCTGCGCTACGAGCATGAATTCACTGAGAAATAGGGCATTCTGTTGTAAAATCATGGCATCCATTTTAGATACGGCACCCATTTTGTTTCTTGCCCTCACATAGTCAATGAACGAGCAATGACCCCGGCAGAATCACCTTGTTAGGGACACGTAAGCTCGAGCCCAAGGTAGCTGACGCTGCATGACTAGGCAGAATCAAGCCGCCTCCCCTGCCCGAGGCCAACCCTGTTATACTGGTTCTCGTGTCCTTTGTCCTGACCGACCGAGAGGCCGAAGACGGTAGCCATGCCCGTTTATGATCCATAAACGCCTCTTATCCTACTTTTCTATCTCTCACACCTGGCTCTGCTCCTCTCCTTCTGGGCTTTTACAATGGGGAGGATACGATTTTTATGATGGGGAGGATCGATCAAAGAATAGAAAACTGACAAAGGGACTTGATCGAATACCGAAAACCTACGACTAATTATTGTTTGATGTATGTTTATTGTCTGTTTGGGATACCGGGTTGGGCATGAAAGATATTCGTGTAATGTTGCCTGAAGACATATTTAGTGTATTTAAGGAGCAACCCATTTTTTACAATTCGAACAGTCTCGTAGATTCTGCCTTTGTGTGGGTCCTATTATTTCTGTGTCCCTGCAGTAAATAAATCTTGGTCTCTGACGCCACCATCGAGAAGCCTGCGTCTCTGTTTATTTGTGCACCAAGACAGGTGGAACTCAGGGGTCTTTGGGTGTTGTTTCCCTGACACCTCTGGACTCTTAAAAGTCCAGAACCTCAATTTGGCGCCCAACGGTGGGCGACGTCATCCGGTACCGGTCCAAAGCCTGAAAAGTTCGAGGAGCTTCGTGTGAAGATTCCGGAGGGAGGTACCCCGCTTCATCGATCCCTGTATGTCGTAAAAGTGGCCAGACGATCTCCTCCACGAGGGTTCCCGTTCCTAAACGGCTACAGAGGACCACTGCCCTGACTGTCGCCCTGTCTTGGACACGAGGTGCAGACCTTAGTACGGCGAGACATAGACGGGTTCTCCTTGGTGACGTCTTCCACATTTCAGTTAAGTATTAAGTGGGTTGCACTCAGTTTGGTTGTTCTTTGTTGCTCCTGTGTTGCTCTCTAGATACGTTTGTTTTTAAATTCGTAGATTATCATTGGTTGCTCTTGTTAAGATAATCTTTGTTTTGGTATTGGTTCATTTGATAGGCCTAAGATCTTTGCGCATTTGGGTTGGAATCTGTTCTTAGTTTATAATGACTAATAGTAGTAATTGTTTCCTGTCCTGGTTAAGTTGCAACGGGGATTCCCGGTTGATGGATCCGTGTTCGGTTCCTCCGATTGGAACTCCTACATATGAGCTCTATTGTAAACACGGTGTAGGTCCTATCGCTTATAATGAAGTATGGGTCAGTTACACCAGGAAAGATGGTGTCCTTAGTTGGCCACCGCATGGTAGCTTTGAAATTGAAATTTTAGACAACCTAGAAATGAAGTTGTTTAAAAAGAAAGCCCGGCCGGCAATGTTTGATTCTTTTCGCGTGTGGCGTAAAGAAGCCAAACAGAGAGAAATTAGGAAGACGAAGAAGGAACAGAAAGAGAAAGGGTTGACATTGATGGAGTCTGCTAGGCAGTTGCATGTGAACGAGACTGAGAAAACAATAGAGATAGCGAATAGAAGACATAATTTAGCGATTGATAAATGTTACCCTGTCTTGCCATCTTGTCCTGCTAAGCCGATAGAGGACCCTGAAAAGGATCCTCTGTTGTCTTATCTGTTGAGATCACCTCCACCGTATGCACAGGGTAATACAGCACCACAGTTACTACCTGTTGTGCAGCCAGCTGCTGGTCAGCCTGGAATAGGTGCTCCATTTCCTTTGATTCAAGCTCCTGTCCTTCCTGTGGTTAATGTTCCCTCGGCACCCCCTCTTCCTGGGTTGCCTATTCTGCCTTTGCCTGTCGTTTCGCAAACTGTTTTACCTGCTACTCCCACCCTTACCATTTCATCTGCTCCAGCTTCCCTGTCCCCGAACTCTGTAAACATTTTGACTCCGCTTTCTGTTCGTCGTAAAATAACCGACTCTGTAACTAACATCTTAACTCCTCTCTACAGGTCTTTAATTGGGACCCCCGTTTCTGACCCTACACAGAGACGTAGCCAGCTTCCTGGTCCCCAGGAACGAGAAATGTTAGATTCGACAGCTCTTAGGTGGATGTCGAAAGCTGCGAAGTATTCTGCACGAAGGGTGTCAGATACATTTATGCAATGGAATGAACCAACTCAACGTTATGTCTTTGACGTGATGTGTTCTCTTGTGCATGAGGAATGGGACGATGATGACTTAGATTCCGTCCCCTCTGATTTGATAAATATTCAGCAAAAGTTCGCCGCAGGAATGGTGATAGGTCCAGAAGTAAGGAAAGCGATAGAACTAATTTTAACTTATAGGGATGATTCTCCTCTTCAAGCACCAAGAGACTCTGATGGTTCACCGATTACTAGGAAAAGACGAGGTCAATATCCGATGAGGGAAGTTCCACCCATATGGCGCGAAGCAGTTCAAGCTGATGCGGCTAATGGTATTGCAGCTGCTCCGGCACATTTCCATAGAGTGTGGATACACATCCCTTGGAAGCGGGCCGAAGTATTAGCAGTAAAACAGGCGTTGCCGGACCCGCGTAAGAATCCTGCTGGTTATTATAAAGAGTTAACGCAGACAGTTCAAGCGTGTGTCATGAATTTAGCATCGAAATGCTATTTGGCAATGTAGTGCCACAGCCTATATGGGCCAAGATTCGGCAAGAGAACCACCCAGTCGCCTTAGGAGGTGACTGGCCAGCTATTATAGCGGCAGACGCGCAACAAGTTGGTGGTGCTAAACCTGAGCCTCTGATTGCTGCTTTACCTGGCAGAATAATTAATCTGATGAAAACATTGATGCCAGCGTTACGGGTCAATTGGGATAAACTATCAGCATGCAAGCAAAAGAAGGACGAAAGCGTATCTGACTTCTTCACTAGATTTGAAGAGACCTTCGTAGACCACAGTGGGCAAGATATGAGTACTGAGGGAGGTCAGAGGTTGTTTGTCGACAAGTTTGTGTTTAATTTACTGCCTGAGCTTAGTAACAAGTTAAAGGATTCTGAGAGTGCATGGGCAGTGTCGACGACAGCACAGATACTTGCAACTGCTCAGTATTACGAGAATAGAGAGAAAGAAGAGAAGGAAAAGTCAGAAAAGAAGACAAAAGATTTGAAAACTAAAGTTCTTTTGCAACAGGCGTATCCGCCTCGCTCGAATCAGTCAGATTCACAGCAGCGACCCCAGTTTCAGCAACAGCCACAATTCCAGCAAGGGATGTCCCAAAGATTTAATTATGGTTTTCCCCGACAACAGCTAGCATGGAATCAGTGTGCCTATTGTAAAAAGGAGGGCCATTATAAGAACGAGTGTCCAGTACTGCACACACAAACCAGTGGTGTCCCAGCTCAGAGAGGTAGTGGTGGGTTTATGCAAGCTCCTAGAGGTAGAGGACGTGGTACAATGATTCCACAGGCTGATCGCTCATCAAATTATTTCGATCAGCGAAATGTACAATCTACGCAACTAGGTAGATCTCCACAGTATCATGTTGAGGATTACTATGAAAATAATGAAGAGATTCAGAAAAGCGAGTACTAGGACAGCCACAGGCAAAGAGAGGGAGTAGTATCAGTCCCAGTTGATCAGAGTGGACCTTATGTCGCAGTAGCTACATCAGGCGTAATTGAACCGTTTCTGTTGGATACTGGTGCGGCAAAAAGTTCAATTATGCACGCGAAACTCCCTGGCGCACCTTTGTCTGGCTTAACGAACACTTCAGTAGGTTTCTCAGGCGCCCCTGTTCACAATCCTGTTTCTAGTCCTTTGTCAATTTCTGTTGGGCCATGCGAACTAGAAGCACCTTTTATTCTAACAACCGGTTGTAATGAGAATCTGCTTGGTTTAGACCTGTTGAAACGCCTGCATGCGACACTGTACTGTTCTCCTTCGGGAGTACAGCTCACATTGGGTAAGAGAGTCATTTCTCCAATGTACATGTCGATGGATAAGCTCCCACCGGAGCTGCGTTCTCTCCCTGATACTCTTTGGGCGACTGGTCCTAATGATGTAGGCCTTTTGGAAATTCCCCCTTATGTGGTGAGTCTAAAAGCGAATGTTAGATTCCCACGAATCCCACAGTATCGGATTTCGAATGAAGGTGAACGTGCACTTTTACTGATCGTGAAAGACTTAATACAGAAAGATGTGATAGAGGAAACTAGAGGAAATGTTTGCAATAGTCCTGTTCTGCCGATTTTGAAATGCACTGACCCTTCCAAACCTCCAATCTACAGATTTGTGATTGACCTCAGAGAGGTTAACAAAATAGTGATTCCACAGTTTCCTGTGGTCCCAGATATCACGGCATTCCTGCCTCAGCCTCATGGTTTACAGTGATAGACCTGAAGAATGCCTTTTTCAGCATCCCGATAGCCGAGGAAAGTAGAGACATTTTTGGTTTCTCCTTAGGTGGTCGCAGTTTCAGGTTCAAGCGCGCTCCACAAGGTTATTGTGAGAGCCCTTCAATTTACAGCCAAGCATTAAAAAGTCAATTAGATGCTCTTGTACTTCCTCCTGGTGTTGCTCTGATCCAATACGTAGATGATCTTTTACTGGCTGCTGATGACAAGGAAACTTGCAAAACAGCTACAATGTCTTTATTACGTCATTTGTCAGACTTACATCACAAGGTGTCACCTTCTAAACTGCAATATTGTTGCCAAGAAGTAACCTACTTAGGTCATCTTTTGTCAAAGGAGGGAAGAAGGTTGACCCCAGAGAGAATCAAAGCAATTTCGCAGATGACTGTACCAAGCACACAGAGAGAAGTGCGTGCGTTTTTGGGTATTACGTCATACTGCAGGCAATGGATCCCAAATTTTTCTCTCATGGCAAAACCATTGGTAGCCCTGACTGGAAAAGGTGTTCCGAGCCCCTTGCCATGGTCTGATGAATGTCAACAGAGCTTCTCTGACTTACGTGATGCACTGTGTTCAGCTCCTGTGTTGGGTACTCCTGAGTACAGTAAGCCGTTTACTTTACATGTCCATGAAAGAGAAGGTTGTGCGTTGAGTGTTTTAACGCAACAATTTGGTAACAAATAGCGGCCTTGTGCATATTTCTCATCCACATTAGATCCGGTAGCCAGAGCATTGCCAAGTTGTTTGAGAGCTACAGCAGCAGCTGCAGTGTCTATTCGACAGTCTGCTGGACTAGTCATGAACAACATGTTAGTAGTCATGGTTCCACATGCTGTGGATACACTCATGAATCGAACGAAAACTTAGCACCTCACCAGCGCTAGACTCTCAGGCTATGAGCTGACGCTTTTGGCGAGTCACATTCAGATCAAGCAATGCAACATATTGAATCCAGCAACGCTGTTGCCGACTACTCAAGAGTCGAGTGATTCAGAGCCCCATGATTGTTGTTTTAGAACTGAGGAAGAGACAAAAGGTAGGATTGATTTAAAAGATACTCCGTTACTAGATCCAGATGGCACTTTGTACGTCGATGGGTCATGTTTTAAACTACAGAATGGTGATGTGACGGCCGCGTATGCAGTTACGACTTTGAGTACGATTGTTGAGACCGCAAGAGTAAGTCAGTATTCTGCACAAGCTGCAGAATTAATTGCATTAACAAGAGCGTGTGTTTTAGCTGAGGGAAAGAGAGTGAATGTGTTCACTGATAGCCAATACGCCTTCGGAGTAGCACATAGTTTTGGACGTCTGTGGAAAGAAAGAGGTTTTCTCACGTCCCATGGGACGAAGATCCAACATGGACAGTTAGTCAACGACCTGTTGGAATCTCTGACCCTACCGAATGAAGTTGCGATTGTGAAGTGCAGTGCACATCGAAAGATTACGGATGATGTTGGCCGTGGGAATGCGTTTGCTGATGAGGTCGCCAAAGAGACGGCCAAGAACATGATGAGTCGAATATACATTGCAACGTCTGCAAGATGGATTGCTGAATCAGGAATGTGTGAGAATACGATTGAAAGTGTGAAGGCAATCCAGAATGAAGCAACTAAAAATGAGAAGAATTAATGGAAGGAGAAAACGGGTAAAATGGATTCAAGTGGATGTCGGGTTGATTTGTCTGAGCAGCAGCGTTGGATGTTACCTGATGCGTATGTACTTGCGGTAGTCACGATGGCGCATGGAGCGGCGCACATTAGTTCAAAAGGGATCTGTAAAATGTTAGCTCCAGTATGGAAGAACGATGGAATTACTAAGTGTGCGGAAAGAGTGGTGAAAAATTGCATGATATGCCTGATGCATAATCCTGGCAAGGGAACCCCAACCCCAGCTGGTCACTTTGCTCCCCCTTCTTGTCCCTTTGAAGTGATTCAGTTGGACTTTATCCACATGGACAGATGTAATAATCTCAAATATGTCCTAGTGGTAGTCTGTGCTTTTTCAAGATAGATTGAGGCATATCCATTAAAGGATAACACTGCTATGTCTACTGCCAAAATCCTCCTCAAAGAGTACTTCCCCAGGTATGGTATGCCACGGATTGTTTGGTCGGACAATGGAAGTGAGTTTGTAGGGAAAGTTATGAAGAGTGTGTGTGCGGGTCTGGGTATCACCCAGAAATTCCACAGTGCGAATCACCCACAGTCAGCGGGTTTGGTTGAAGGGTACAATGGTACCTTAAAGCTGAAACTTGCTAAAATTCAAGCTTCCACTGGTCTATCTTGGCCAGACGCACTGCCTTTAGCTTTACTGTCCACCAGAGCGACTGTACACTCTCGAGTAGGGCTTAGCCCATATGAGATTGTGTTTGGTCGTCCTGCTAATGTTTGGGGAGTCCCTAGGCCAAAGGAATTCAAACAGATCGAATATCCAATGTTGATTGATTACCTTTTTGACCTGACTGCTAAATTGAGCCTTATTCATCAACAGGTATTTGAATCCTTGCCTAAACTGCCAGAGAGTCCAGGCCACACATTGAAACCCGGTGATCAAGTTGTGGTGCGGAATTTTGAACGAACCCGGAACCTCCAGCCAAGATTCGTGGGCCCGTTTCACGTGCTCCTGGCCACAAGAACTGCTGTACACCTAGCTGGAAGGAAGAATTGGGTGCACGCTAGCCATACAAAGCGTGTCCCTCTCCCACTCCCCTACGACAACTGGGTTAGACAGGGATTTGGTGTATCCGAGACAGAACCTGTTCCTAGGCTCATCCCCTTCAGTGATGCAGAGTATATAACGGACAAACGAACTGAAACGCAGAACTCTGATACCCCACCAGGAACTGTTCCTTCGAACCCTGAACAGAGTATTGTACAAGATGAACATTTGCCGCCTGTGGATTCGAACATTACTGTACCTATAGACCAATTGTTTCAAGATCAAACGAGACCAGGAAAATTTAGATACAATCTACGTTCTCATTTTTAGAAAACAATAGCATTGCATAATTACCTTTCTATTTTTAAAAAAAAACCTCTTTCATTGTCCATTCAGTCAGGAAGTTTGCTCTATAATTTTTTTGTTTTTTTGTGTGCGTTCTCTCACCTTGCCATCTGGG
Source organism: Triturus cristatus (assembly GCF_964204655.1). Taxonomy (NCBI): domain Eukaryota; kingdom Metazoa; phylum Chordata; class Amphibia; order Caudata; family Salamandridae; genus Triturus; species Triturus cristatus. The sequence goes on from NC_140588.1 coordinate 912,161,093, forward strand.
TACCGTAGGGTCGTAACGTGTGCCTTGTTCTAACTTGCAGGGGACCAGACACAAGGTCGGTTTCTTCTGTTTATTTTGGGAACCCCCAGGGTAGACAGAGGCAATTTTTAACAGGTACAAACCATCCGTTGCGAACGGTCGTAGAAGATGGAGCTTCCTGAACTGCGACGGGCTAACGTCATAAATGCTCGCAAGACAAAACTGCATAAAATATTGTATAGCAAATGTTTTCTAATGCAATGTGCTCTGACATTTCTGATTGTTTTAATAACTCTGGTAGGCGGAATTATTTTTGGTATTCAATTAATCTTTGTACCTGTTACATCTACAGTATCTCCCCATGATTCTGTTTCTCCGACTGTTGTTTCTTTTCATTCTTTCCATCCTTTCCCTGCACATGAGCAAGCTCGACGCTCTGAGTTTATAAATAACACCTTCATTCAGCTCTTGCACCAACATCAACTAGTGGTAAACACAACGAACTGCTGGGTGTGCGGCTTGATACCACATACCATGGACAAGGGTATCCCTTATCTGGTTCTGCCCTTTAGTTATAATGGATCATTCTGGGCATTTCAGACCATGTTCGCCTATGCTCTAGAGACCTATCCCCCGCGACCTCCGCGTTCCACTAGGTATAACTCCGCTAATAGAGCCTTGGTAAAGGGAATTACTGACATGGTTAGAGACGTCAATAACACTCCGTTTATTCCCAGGGATGAATTACGAGTTTACATGGGATGGAATGTTACGGAATATGGCATTACTTTGGGTGAGAACAAACGTAAAAGCTCGACTCCGATCTGGGTCGTACCCCACCAAGGTCAGATCTGTTTGCAAGGAAATGGGAGGAATCCGAAAGCTCGACTAGGGAAGAGTGACTGTATCGAAACATACATTTTCCCGTCACAGTCTTCCCCTGCATTCTTAGCTGCTAAGGGCACCTATTTTGTTTGCAAAGACAGAGCATACACATGGCTGCCTGCTGACTTCTCAGGCTCATGTTATATCGCTCAACTGTTACCTCCAACATACACTGCTGCACCGGATTATCACAAAACTAGAGTTGTGAGAGGTGTTTTCAATAAGGAAGACACTGCTGGCCAAGAAGCAGGAGACTTCTTCAAAGGTTTCCTTCCGTTCTGGGGGCCTATGGCCAACAGTAGAAACTTACGTCAACTAACACGGGTAGTTGAATCCACTATTACCGAAACTGCGGGTGCCCTTAGTAACCTGACAGCTGAGCTTCAAGTGGATCGCCTCATGACGTTACAGAATCGTATGGTCCTTGATGTATTACTTGCAGATCGAGGTGGGGTATGTAAGATGATCCAATCGAGCTGCTGTGTTTTTATCCCAGATAATGCGCCAACGGTATATAAGGCCATTTCGAAGTTACACAAAATCTCTGACTCTATTCATGTAGAGGAAGGTACCTGGTCACTAATGGGATGGTTCTGGAGTCTGTTATCTGCATGGGGATGGAAGGTTCTGATAGTCACTGGTGTAGCGTTGGTATTTTTATTCTCATGCTGTCTCATTGTTCAGTGTGGTCCTGCCTTATGTGGCCTTTGTGTTTCAACATGCGTAAGAAGACCACCAGTTTTTGGAGATACGCCACAAGATAGAATAATGTTCCAGCAACATATCAGTGACCTAATGAACATAGAAATGGACTCTGACATAGAGTAAGTTGTTGCCTATGTAAGGGCAAAAGGACGGTCTGAGGTTCTGTAGCGATCCGAACCCGTGTATTCGGTATCGTAGTACTGACACGATTTTGGTACCAATGAACCGTAAATGATCCATTTAATAGATGACAGTGTTTTCGCTGCGCTACGAGCATGAATTCACTGAGAAATAGGGCATTCTGTTGTAAAATCATGGCATCCATTTTAGATACGGCACCCATTTTGTTTCTTGCCCTCACATAGTCAATGAACGAGCAATGACCCCGGCAGAATCACCTTGTTAGGGACACGTAAGCTCGAGCCCAAGGTAGCTGACGCTGCATGACTAGGCAGAATCAAGCCGCCTCCCCTGCCCGAGGCCAACCCTGCTATACTGGTTCTCGTGTCCTTTGTCCTGACCGACCGAGAGGCCGAAGACGGTAGCCATGCCCGTTTATGATCCATAAACGCCTCTTATCCTACTTTTCTATCTCTCACACCTGGCTCTGCTCCTCTCCTTCTGGGCTTTTACAATGGGGAGGATACGATTTTTATGATGGGGAGGATCGATCAAAGAATAGAAAACTGACAAAGGGACTTGATCGAATACCGAAAACCTACGACTAATTATTGTTTGATGTATGTTTATTGTCTGTTTGGGATACCGGGTTGGGCATGAAAGATATTTGTGTAATGTTGCCTGAAGACATATTTAGTGTATTTAAGGAGCAACCCATTTTTTACAATTCGAACAGTCTCGTAGATTCTGCCTTTGTGTGGGTCCTATGATTTCTGTGTCCCTGCAGTAAATAAATCTTGGTCTCTGACGCCACCATCGAGAAGTCCGCGTCTCTGTTTATTTGTGCACCAAGACAGGTGGAACTCAGGGGTCTTTGGGTGTTGTTTCCCTGACACCTCTGGACTCTTAAAAGTCCAGAACCTCACAATGGTGAAGAGATCATCTAAACATGAACTCAAAAGTCCCGCATACTTTAGCTCCATACTAGACAAGCCACATATGCCTCTTGAGGAGTTTGCTGCTGTAATCACAGCCTTAGAAACCACATGTGAAATAGATGACTCAAAAGGAGATGCCACCAAAAGTAAGAGTTCTGGACTATTACCAAACAGTTTAAAGGCCATACTAAAATGGAGCGAGACGAGAGAACAGCAAGCAGACTGTTTGAAGATAGTAGCGAGGAAACCGAAATGCGAAGACCTTCCCTAGATGAAATGTGTACACCTTTAAACAACAGGGGCCAGACCAGGAGAATGATAGTATATTTACATTGTCTGAAAGACTTTGCAAAGAACCAGTCAGCAGAAGCTCAGGACAAGTATCCCAGAGAACTTCTTAGGTAAGCACACAGTAGAAATACCTATGCCAACTTTGACAACAGCTACAACACTACCACTGACACAGGCACAAAGACAACAGTGGCCTTGTTAGAAATGGTGTCTCTAGTTGGCTTGGCAGAGGTGGGTACCTTTGTCCAAATAGGGGCCCTTGCTTTTAGTCAGGGTAATTGGGATACACTCCTAAAATAACCCCTGCTCACCTCCTTGGTAGCTTGGCATGAGCAGACAGGCTTATCTCAGAGGTGTGTAAAGCATTTGTAAACACATACAGTAATACAGTGAAAACACTACAAATGAACACCACACCAGTTTAGAAAAATAAATAATCTTTATCTAAACCAAAACAAGACCAAATAACAAGAATCCACAGTACAGGTATCAAGATATCTTCAAAAATAAGTTATTCACTTAAATAAAACTTGTAGCAACAAATTACTCCACCTCGTGGCCAGTGGAAATCCCAAAGTATGGCGCTGACCGCAAAGTGTGTGGTGAAGGGCCCGGAGTCAAGCAGACCCACAAAGAACAGTACCTTGGAATTTATGAAAGCAAAGACAGCTCGCGGTGTCTGGGAGGTGCGGCTTTGTAGGAGCTGTGCGGCGTCGACTCCTTATGATCCCAGGGGAGGTGCTGCCTCTGTTTCATACTGCAGCGCATGGGAAGTGAGACGATGGTTCCTTACTGCGCTGGGGAGATGCCGTCATAATGGCGCCGAAACCACTGTTCCTTACGATGGCGCGATGTTGTTGGATTCGGGAATCACCGATGTCGACGATCGGCTCCGAGATGATGAAGTCGGCTTCGGAGTCGATGCGGCACGGCAGCGGGTCGTTGTGCCTATGTCGCCAGACAAATCAGCGCTCACGGCTTTGGTGCAGGTTACGGCATCGCTCGCCGGAGTAGGTGTTGCAATTTCCTTCTGTAGCAGCTGAAACAGCAGTTCCAGATGCAGAGAGACAGAAGGGGTGAAGTATTTGTCTTCCTCAGACTTCAGAACAGGAGGCAAGCTCAGTTTCAAGTCTTTGGAGATCTTTTCTTCAAGCAGGTAACAAAGCAAAACAGCAAAGTCCTTTTTCTCCTTTCCTTGGCGGCAAGAGGCCACTGTAGGCCAACCCCAGACAGCAAACAGCACAGGGGCAGTATATCTCCTCAGCTCCTTGGCAAAGGTTTCATCTAGATTTCCCAGAAGTGATCTAAAAGTCTGGGTTCGGGCCCTACTTTTTATACACACAAATCATTTGTTCTCTGAAAGCAGAGAGTGCCAAAACCTGTTCTGCCCTCACTGGTGCAGCTTCCTGGCAGGAGGTGGATACAGCATTGTTGAAGGCAGACCAGGCCCAGGCAGGTGAAAGGAAATCTCCTCCCCCTACTCTAAATTCAGCCCAGGTCCATTCAGCCCAGCCCTGACTCATCAGACTTCGGGAGCCACATCCCTCCTCCAGCCTCTGCCATTCAAAAGCCAGACATGCAATACACAAACCTTGCAGAGGCACACTGGATGGTTAGGCAAGAAAATACCCACTTTCTAAAAGTGGTATTTTCAAACACAGAATGTAAAAATCACCCTCACTCAAAGATGCACTTTAACATTCTGAGTTCAGGCATACTTAACTTTTCTTTTCTATCTTGTTCCCAGGGTCAGTTATGTTTATAAGATGTTAAAAACAAACTACCCATTCTGGCCTATGGGAACAGATAGCCGTGTAATAGTGAAAAACGAAATTGGCAGTAATTCACTATCAGAACATGCTACACAGCATGTCCTACCTTTCACATACAATGCCCCCTGCCCACATGGGTACCTTGGGCCTACCTTAGGGGTGACTAACATGTAGTAAAGGGAATGTTTAGGGACTGGCAGGTGTGTGCACTTCCCAAGTCTACGTGGCAGTTCCAGACTGCACACAGGCTCTGCAATGGCAGGCCTGAGCCACATTGTACAAGCTGCTTCTGTGGGTGGCACAATCAGTGCTGCAAGCCCACCAGCAGTATTTGATTTACAGGCCCTGGGCACAAATAGTTCACAGTACTAGGGTTTTACAAGTAAATCAAATAGCCAATCATGGAAACACTAATCCATAACACAATTTACAAGAGAGAGCATATGCACTTTAGCACTGATCAGCAGTGGTAAAGTGCCCAGAGTCATAAAACCACCAAAACAGGTCAGAAAAAATACAGGAGGAAGGCAAAAAGCTCTGGGATGACCCTGCAAAAAGGGCCAAGTCCAACAGGCTTATAAACCAGAAAGAAAAAATAAACCCTAATGGCTATTGAGATTTGTCCCAAAGCACAGGCAGAAAAGTCCCAAGGAGTCACTATTTGCATAAAAAAGTGCAAACGATAGTACATAGGACCCTAGAACAAATATGTCCAGGAGAGGCAATATTCCCATCCCAATTAACTGAAGAGAATAAGGTGGTATCGTAACAACAACCACAGCCTTCTCTCAAACACTGGAGACAGAGATGTTGGAATCCTACACACACAAGGAAAGGAGAACCGAAGTTCCCAGTGACTCAGGGGAAGCACAATGGCTGGAGTAACCATCAGGATGAAATCATTAAGGGGAGTGGCACTGTTGACCCCTATGCATCTTGCACAGAATAGTTGAAGCAGTATTCACAGAGTCAAAGTCCAACACCAACTGACATGTAAAGTAAATCATAGATGTTTATCAAGACCACAAAGATAGCAATCTCTGGTCTTTAATGTGCATGTGTGGGCCTAGTCAGCAACTTAGAAATATTATTATAAACATGGACAGTCCAGAGAACCACAAGCAGCATTAACAATACGGTAAGCTAGGCTAAAAATATAAATATTCTGATTTTAAAGTCGTGCTTATCGACCCGTGAAACAATGAAAATAGCCCATCTTTTAATTAATTCTTGGAGCCAGCCTCTGCCATTTAAGAGAACATTGGGAAGATATGAGCAACCTTAGCAGACCTGTGCAACTCATTCAAGTGTTGCAGCTTGTACTTTTTCCTAAATGCACTCAATTATACGGTATATGCTTTAACAAAGCACCTTATGCAACTCACTCTGGACTGTAGATTATTAGCAAAGATAGAAGGTCATAAGATGACAACCTTTCGAATCCACCAAGCCAATGTGCCATATGGTTTTAGTAATTTCCTCCATGGCTCCCAACATGCCTGGTCCTCCATATGCGTCCTTCTCCACCAATTTGTAATGTTCTCAGAGGCTGTTGTCATATATGATCCGAGAACAATTAATTCATTCTTCACTAGCTGTTTTGTCAGTCAGACCAATTAGACATAAAATTCATAAATCTGCACACAATTTAAAACCAGCAGATAACTCAGAAGGCAAAGCGTGGAAGGTCGAACAGGAACTAATCTTAAGTACAGTTCAAGCAGCAGAGTTCTGAGGTAGTTTTAAACAGGATCCCAGGGATGTACTTCAACAAACTCCCACCTGGGATGACTGCCCATTATAATATGTCACTCTGTTCAATAAATCACACAATGCATCCACAAGTCTGATTAGGTACTGCCTTAACTCAAAATTCAGAAATTGGTTGAAAGAAGCTAAGTGACACTTCATTGGCTTGTTTTTACAAGACCGCTCTCTCAAGTCCTGTTTATCCATACAGGTACATAAAATATGAGTCACAGATTTCCTATTACCTTACAGAAAGGACCTGCTTATCTGTACAGGTACATACAATATGAGTCAGAGATTTCCTATTTCATTACAGAAACAGCACAGTCATCCTTCCTTCAATTTTGCTGAGGGCATTGTCTCAAATATCATGATATTTTATAACAGTCAGTGTAGTCTTCAAATCACTCTGCAGAGGTGCTTCATGTCAACTAGTCTCAATCCTTTTACCATCTTTTAGTTTCTTGAACAGCATAAGCATGTCAAAAATAAATTGTTAACTAGCGTTTTTACTACTGAGTTTTGTTTTACCCTTGATTTTCCCTGTGGCAGACTGTTAGACCTGGCATCATTGGCGTGGGTTTCCACTGTATTTTTGCCCTTGCCTCCAGTGTTTATGCTGTGTGTTGGTCTTTGTATTGCTGTTCTAGATGCTTTGGGCACTTTGCCACTGCTGTTCAGTGCCAAAGTGCAAGTGCTCTCTTTGTAAATTATTGTTATGGATTGGTGTTTCCATAATTGGCTTATTTGATTTACTAGTCAGTGCCTAGTAAAGTGCACCGTGTGTGCACAGGGCCTGAAAATCAAATGCTGCTAGTGGACCTTTGCAAAAACAACAATTGATGGACAGAATGCAGAACAATTCCGTCCATCATCTTGTGTGTTTTGCTAGTGGACCTTTAGCACTGATTGTGCCACCCACCTCAGCAGCCTGTAAATGTAACTCAGATCTGCCACTGCAGTATCTGTGAGCAGTTTAGTACTGCCAAGTAGACTTGGCAAGTGCACCCACTTGCCAGGCCCTACCCTTCCCTTTTTTTTTACATGTTAGTCATCCATGAAATAGGCCCAATGCACCCCTGTGGGCAGGGTGCAGTGTATGTTTAAAGGTAGGACATGCCCCGATGTGTGTGGCATGTCCTGCTAGTGAAATACTGCCAAATTCGTTTTCCACTATTGTAAGGCTATCTGTCCACATAGGATAGAATGGGGAGTTTGCTTATAACATCTTATAAGCATAACCGCCCATGGGAACAAGATAGGAAAATAAGGTTTGATATGCCTGAACTCAGCATGTGAAAATACATGTTGAGTGAGGGTGACTTTTACATTCTGGTTTTAAAAATAACACTTTTAGAAAGTAGGTATTTTCTTGACTAACCATCCAGTGTACCTCTGCTGGGGTTGTGTATTCACTCTCTGGCTTTGAAGAGATAGGGTCTGGGGATGTGCATTCTGTTTAGACAGCCACTTAGGGGTTTTTGGTGTGTCCTGCCTTGCCAGGGTGAATCTGGACTGGGCTGAATAGACCTGGGCAGCATTCAGAGTATGGGGAGGAGATTTCTTTCACACTTGAATGTGCCTGGTCTGCAAAGGACAATGCTGTCTCAACCTCCTGCAGGAAGCTGCACCAGAGAGGACATAACTGGCTTTCACTGGGCACAGGGCTTCTCTGCAACCAGAGAACAAAGAATTTTGCTATATAAATATTGGGGCCTAGACCCCAGAACTTTAACTACTTCTGGAAATCAAGAGGAACCACTGCCAAAGAGAAGAGCTGGAAGAAACTGGAGGAGGAGTACTGCCCCTTTTGCTGTGTGCTGTCTGGGGTTGGCTTGCAGTGGCTATTTTTGGAAAGTAGAGGAACTGTGTGTGTATCCTCATTGCAAAGTGTCTGCAAGGGATTGAAGTGGAGTTTGCCCCTGTTCAAGAGGTCTCAGGAATAGCAAAGACCTCACCATCCTTGGGGGCACCGTCTCTGGAACCGTTGGTTTTAGTCGCTGCAGAAGAAAGGGGCAACCGACTCTGTCGCGGTAGCCCCGAACGAAGCTACTGAGTCGGAGTAACTGTGGTTTCACATTATTCCTGCAATTTAAAGGTTATTTCACACGTTAACTATTTTTTCTATGTAGGATTTTTGTCATTTTTGGTCTCGTTGGTTTAGATAAAGTTTTGCTTATTTTTCTAAACTGGTGTGGTGTCCATTTGTAGTGTTTTCACTGTGCTACTGTATGCATGCACAAATGCTGTACAAATTGCCTATCTTCTCGTGCCAAGCTACCAAGGGGGTGAGCAAGGGTTATTTTAGAAGTGTATCCCCCTTACTCTGACTAGGAAGAAGCATCCCTATTTGGACAAAGTTACAAACCATTGCCAACTAGAGACCCCCATTTCTAACATAGACCATGTAACCAACATGGCTTTAGTTGATTCAATGTGTGACGACATTAGCCAGGGCAGTGAGTCTGGGACTGATGTTTTGACTCCAGGAAATAGAAGAGGGAGGCCTTCTTCATGTCTGACTCCATTGACATACGCTCCAGTTTTATTTGAAGTAAAGTTCAAGGGGTATATTTATTTATAACTAAGTGATTACATTAACTTAAATTAGTCTCTCTATTTGTTTTAGAATTGTAACTAGTAGTGGCATGAGTCAGATTTGGAGGAAGTTCACACGAAAAAGCCCTCATAGGGGATCTATTGGAGATCCAAAGTAATGACAATTAAAATGTCTTGGACCATACATACCAATGGGGTGCCTGTCTAACAGTGCATTATTTGAGTTTACCAGTTCAAGGATGAAGTTAAAGAACCCACTCAATGTTATATTGAGTTTGATTGGTCTGCCATCCTCATACCAACAATAATTAGTAGGTCCTGTGACAAGCTTCATTACTTTAGTTTTATCTCAGTTAATATGAAGGTAATTTCTACAATTAGTCTGTTACAATGCTTCCAGCAGGTACTCCAGGCCGCCTGAAGTTTGGTCCATGAAGTCCGAATCTGCAGTACATATAATAGTCTTCTAGCTTAGGGTGATGCAGTTACCATTGTTCAAAAACTTTCGAAGATCAACCAAGTACAAATGTAATAGTTTTGGCAGAAGGATCGGGCCTAATTTTAAAAACCTATGCACATGTGAATCCTCCATGAACACATGCTCTGGGAATCCTCTCCCATGTTTTAGTGTGCAGTGCCTGTAAATGTGAAAGAAGATCTGACTCCTTACACAGGTTATCCAATTTGACAATATTAGGCTACTTGAGACAAGGTCAAATGACCCTGAGTGATTCACATAGCGGTGAAAGAGCTGTGAATGCATTGTAGTCAGAATCTTCCCGACTAATGTCCCCAGCAACATCACATTGCCCATCATCTAACCCTTGGCTCTAAAGCCTTCCTCCTTTCCTGAAAGCATGTGCAACTCATACTTCATTAAAAGCCCCAACGTTACAATCCACAATCCACGAGGGCACCAAGCCTATAACTTCATAGATTTTCCTTTGGTCCCTTCATATGAACTGGGACAATGAAGATACTCTGCCATGATTCTGGAATCTGTCCGGCAATAAGCCCTGCACAAATAGTGGAATAATAATTTTACTAATAAGGTGGGATTTGCCCCACTGTGAGTGGAAGCCGAGTTTGCTCCAGCATTCTTGCTCCAGCATTCTTGGCAGCTCCGGTGAAGCAATAGGGTCCTGGATTACCTTCGGCTTCATGTTATCTTCAAGTCTAGAGCCATTAAATACGCGTAAATCGTTAGCTACTTGTGTCAGAGCCATTTACATTATTGATATGGATTTCCAGGTATGGTTGTGAGATCTGCTAATCAGGAGCAGATATTGTGTTCCTATGTGTCTTTATTATCGTAAGTTTACGCAAACATGTATGGATTCATGATAACCATTTTTTCCTGTGCAATCATTAATTACAAATCTTGGTCATGAAGGGGCATATTTACAAGCCCCTATTTCCACCACAATGCCACTTTTAGTGACGTTGTGGGGGCGATAGGGGCTTCACCTTATTTACAAGACAGCTTTTCAGCCACTAAACGAGGTTTAACACTGCCTTGTAAATAAGGCACCCTTTCACGCTGTACTTAGCGTGAAAGGGGAGGGCAATGGGTGTTGCGGTGGGTGTTCTATGCAACACCTATTGATTTTGACACTGCTCGCTATTTACAAGGGTGGCGTAAATAGGAAGCAGCGCCAAAATTAAGACCAGGGAAAACCTGGTCTTAAACAGATGAAACGAGCAGAAAGGCTTATTTCTCCTCGTTTTTTCTGTTTCTATGTGTGCTGAGTTGTGCAGCACACATAAAAACAGCAAATTGCCATTGATTGTTGATGTGCAGGAAGATGACCTTTCCTGTACATAAACAATCCCCAAAAAATTACATTTTGCAACTTCTATGTGTGTTGCATTAAGCAGCAAACATAAAAGTTACAAAACACCTTTTAAAGATTGTTTATGTGCAGGAAGGGAGAACTTCCTGCACATAAACAACCGTCCCCTCAACACAGTCACCCTTGCACTATGGTGCAAGGATGCCTGCATTGGCACTAGGGTACTAAGTTTAGCGCCATCGCAGGGGGAAATGAAAGGCTGCACCATATTGTTGTAAATAAGGTGCAGCCCTGATTTTCTGAAGTGGTGGAGCACGGCGTTAAGCCAAGGAGGCTAATACCGCACTCCGCCACTTCGTTGTATGTATGCCCAAAGTTATTTATGACCTATATGTCTAACATGGTTTATAATTATAGTGCAAACCTAACCAAAGGCTACAGTCATATACAGGACTAAAGGCAAGCAGTACTAGCCATGAACATTTCTGGGATGGAGGTGAGCCATGCTGCTCAGTTTGGAAAGAGGGAGAGGACCATCAACAGCCACAGATGTGTCCAGTTATTTCCTGAATTGAAGGAGGTGCTGAGGGACGCTTATGGATGTCCATCAATCAATCAGAGTACTTATAGAGGCTAATTACCCGTTAGGGTCCCAAGGCACTGGGAAAGGGGAGTTCTGCAGTTCAGTGAGGTCCTTCCTGAATTGAGGCAGTGACGGTGATTGCCTGAGATGGAGGGGAAGATAATTTCAGGACTTAGCGAGGAGGTAGGGATAGTGCACCAAATACTGAGTTTGTAGATGGAGAAGGTCTTTTACTAGTTGTTTACTTTCTTGCAATTCTTTGTCGTTAGTCTGACTATATCCTGGGACTTTGTTCTGAGCTCATGGAGATGGTGAGCTTATCAATCAGATGAGCAAGCGTGCCATTGGTGATGGTTTGCATCTGTTGTAGCTTTGTAGCTCGCGAAGACCCTGGTGAGTAACTGCCTGGAGTGAAAACGTTGACTCCGTCTTTCTTCTGGACAGTCTCTCATTAGGGTTGCTAATCTGAACTGTGTTTTTTGGATTTGTGAAACATTTTTCACTGTGTGTCTCGACATATATGATCATTTTTACTCATAGCACCTATGTAAGGTTCTTTTGTTTACACAGAAATTCTCCACTGTTGCTTAGTCGTAGTAGCGAGTAACAAGATTTAGAATTATGGCATTCTCGCTATTTGCTCTCTGCGCGAGCCATGCATAACAATGTACTTCGTAGACTAGTACACCCAAAGTATGGTGAAACCCAATACACAAACATATACAATGCTATGTCTTTATACAATTATATGTGTGTATGACTGATAGGTACACACAAACAAACACATATGAACACACAGGTACCCTATACTGGCACACTTATATACTTGTGCAAAAGCTCACACTGCCCACAGAAGCAAGCTGATTCTGACCCCTGAAAAAATGAGCAAGTGTTTTGTGTGGAAAGACATGCAGCGGAATAGTCTATGTGTATGCATGTGAAATGTTCATCCTAGCCTTCCTCACACAGATTATTTTCCCTATTTTTCTCATAGTGACAGAGCAGTAGTTCTCTCAGATTTCCTGATTGTAGTTCCTGGAGAGCTGGTCAAAAAACCCACTTGACCCCCATATATCAAAAGGATGTTCCAATATGTACTCATTAAAGATGTGGTCAGAAATTCCTTGGAATTCTATATTATTCAAAATCTACCTGGTTGCATCATCTTCATCAATATGCTACAACTAATGAGAGATACCCTTGTCTTTCACTACTGCTGTAGAGTTAGCATTTTCAAGTGTCTAGAAAATCCTGGTCACAAAAGTAAATTCATTTGACCCTTATTGCTCACCTTTTATGATATTTCTTTGAGTAGTTACAATGTGTCCTAAGTGCTTGGTCCGCAGTATTTATGGAAGATGATTTCAAGGGTGATGGGCAATTCTTTATCATTTATCAACCAATGAACAGTTTTTTAATTGTATCACACTTCATATAATAGAGACATACACAAAGTCACACAATATGTGAATGCCTATACCATTCAACAAGAGCGTCACATAAGCAAAGCTCCAGCAACTGAATGACCAATCAGGACACAGTTTCAAATTGTAAGTGGAAGGTGATTGTCAGGAACAGATAAGGTATCTCAGAAGTGCAAAGATGACTTAGAAGGGACGTTTGTATACAAATGTCCTACTATGAGAACCCCAGATTAAAGAAACTGGTTCTATGTAAACCTTTTTTATGGCTATGAGTGGAGAGTGTTTATGGCATTGGGCCTTCAATACCTGTCAGGGAAAGGAGTATACGTTTAGGGTTCAGTCCTTTCCGAAAGAAGATATTCAGACACCTCTCTTGGGGATTGGAGATTTATCAAGTGGTATAGAATTTCCCAACTCCTTTAGGGTCAACGTAATGGCCCTGGTGAGTGACAGTGGCCATCCTGTATATATATTTATGTATTTGACACAAACAGTCTGATGTTTCGATCATAAGTATCATGCATAAGGGTACCATGAAGGAGTTGTGGAAGGGAATTAGAGTCGATGATTGAATCTTTATCACAAAGACGCTGATTTTTAAAGATAATCAGCGAAGCAAATACAGTTACCCAGGTTATGTTCCACAGTTGGAAGCTGGATGTGTTTACATTATCTGGTTGTGATGTGTATTAGCTTGGCATCTTTCCATTCCTATCTCATGAGGCGGCCCTGTAGACTGGTTTTAAAGCTGTTGGATGTGGGGCGGGCCTGGATATCGAGAGCTAGGGGGGTTCATTGATGAGAGCCTAGTAGACGGAGAGACAACCCTGGAAGCCACACATTGTGGTTTTGGTGCCACTAGAAAGCTCTGTGTTGAGGATCACACATTCCTGGAGGGGCTGTCACAGGTCAAAAATAACTGAAGCCTCCTATTAGGATCTTGGAGCTCGGAAATTCCCATGAGACAACAAAAGAAGTTGTATTCACTTACAAAGACAGCAGAGTGCAACCCAGAAGCAGTCTGTATGCAGCAACAGTCCTGGCATCTAAATGGTCTAATGGACCCTCTTATTGTTTTTTTTTTCTATTAATGAATGTTCCACCAATGCCTTTGGGTGGCATAGAAGAGGGCTATTCCAGAAATCATACTCTATCTTGTTCACGACACTCTAAAAGGATGGGCATGCATGGCACTCAAACTGTGACGGGGTGGAGGTTGAGGGGTAAGATCAGGAGTGGTGGAGTGGTGGTTAGTTATAAGCATTCACAGAGATAACCGCATGACTCTCATCTTCATCCCAGTGCAGTTACCTATGGAGAATTCTAAGAAGACATGACATTGGGTCAGTCCTTTACATTAGTCTAGTGCCCTGAGAATTACAATTATGGGATGTCATACATTGGAATAGGATTGCGTCCACCTCCGCCACTAATATTTACATAAAACCAGGGGAGTAACACAGGTCCCCGCAGTCCCTGTGGTGCGGGGGGTCCCGAGCTGCAGGGGCCCCCCTCCGCACTGTACTCAGTCCTGAGAGCTCCATTGTAAATACGGAGTGGGGGCCCCTTTATGTACCTTGAAGGGGGGCCCCCTCAACTTTCATTACGGCAGTGCATAAAACGAGTAGAAGCACACGTGCCTACTGTGTACGACAGAGCCCAAACACAAATCCTGAGACATGGGACCGCGCTCGAAAGAAAACAAAAAGTTGAATGCAGATCAAGCGGTCAAAAAGTAAGTTTGAAATCGTATTGATCTTTACCTGCATGCCCACAGATTTGAACAGATCGAATAAACCTGAGGTATGCTTTCTATAGGATGAGTTTATTACCCCATTGACAACACAACTAAGGCATCAATATCCGCCCTTCTCTCAGAACCCTCCAGTTAATCATACCAGAGGTGGCCCCCCATTAGGGCAGAGGAGCGGCACCCTCCTGCTGCCAGAGCAGCAAAAGTGAAAAATAAAACAGTAATAAAATGAATTACTGTTTTATTCTTCACTGCTCCGAGCCCGAGTAGTGTTAAGGGGTGGGGCATTGCCACCAGTATACACTGCACAAATCACTTTGGCCAGCCGTCTTGCGACGGCAAGCCTGACGGCGCAGAGTTAATCTTTCCACCTAGCTGTCTCAGACAGCTAGGTAGAGAGCAGGCACAGTCCTCCTGTGCCTGCTGGCATGTTGTGGCAGCCCGCTGCAGCTCAGTTGCAGCATGAGAGCAGGGTCTGGATTTGCAGAAGGGGGTAGCCTGAGGCTCCATGGGGTGCCCTGGCTCCCGCTGACACCAGAAGAATGATGAAAACACAGAGAAAGAAACATAGGTGAGTATTTTTTTAATTATCTTTTTATTCCCCCCCTCCTAATTATCTTTTTATCCCCCCCCCTCCACTGGGTTTGTCTCTCGGTCCCCCCGACGAGCCTCCAGTTTTGAGGGTCACCACCCGCCACTGTCCAGAACAGGGAACAGTATTTGAAACATCTAATTCTGAGCTATCTAACCAGATTTGCTTTTGCCCGATGTCACCCCTTCCAAAAGAATACCACTTTCTACAATCCCCTTGCCACAGGAACAGCATCAAACCATGTGCATGACCCACCAATGGACCTGGTAACAAGGCATGTCCCCTGGCAAAACAGGTTTCCACCAGAAGAGAAGTTTAGTGGGATATCTACGATTGGCTCCTGAGGCGGAAAGCCGGGAGCAGGGGCAAACCATTTTTAAAATTATTGTGTTGTGTTTTTATTGGCATATTCTCTTACCAGCATCTCTTGAACTCTCACGAACAGCGCTACTCGCTGCAACGATTCCCCTCCTTCAGCCGCCATTCCCGAGGGCGAGGCGAGACACGCCCCCTCGGCTGGCCACGCCCCCCCGCCATACCTACAAATAGAGCGCGCCAGTGGCAGGCGTCGCATCTACGATTGGCTCCTGAGGCGGAAAGCCGGGAGCAGGGGCAAACCATTTTTAAAATTATTGTGTTGTGTTTTTATTGGCATATTCTCTTACCAGCATCTCTTGAACTCTCACGAACAGCGCTACTCGCTGCAACGATTACCCTCCTTCAGCCGCCATTCCCGAGGGCAAGGCGAGACACGCCCCCTCGGCTGGCCACGCCCCCCCGCCATACCTACAAATAGAGCGCGCCAGTGGCAGGCGTCGCATCTACGATTGGCTCCTGAGGCGGAAAGCCGGGAGCAGGGGCAAACCATTTTTAAAATTATTGTGTTGTGTTTTTATTGGCATATTCTCTTACCAGCATCTCTTGAACTCTCACGAACAGCGCTACTCGCTGCAACGATTCCCCTCCTTCAGCCGCCATTCCCGAGGGCGAGGCGAGACACGCCCCCTCGGCTGGCCACGCCCCCCCGCCATACCTACAAATAGAGCGCGCCAGTGGCAGGCGTCGCATCTACGATTGGCTCCTGAGGCGGAAAGCCGGGAGCAGGGGCAAACCATTTTTAAAATTATTGTGTTGTGTTTTTATTGGCATATTCTCTTACCAGCATCTCTTGAACTATCACGAACAGCGCTACTCGCTGCAACGATTCCCCTCCTTCAGCCGCCATTCCCAAGGGCGAGGCGAGACACGCTCCCTCGGCTGGCCACGCCCCCTCCAACCTCCCGACACACCAGCATAAAGCATGTGTCTTAGTAGGAAGCGCAGCGGACGAGCGCAGCGGGCGCGACTTTTGCGCGCCGAAGGCGCGCCTAAGGCAAGCCCGTCTGCGCCCGTCCGCGGCCGGACGGGGCTAGGGGCACGATATTCTGCCAAAATAACGTCTTATTCCTCAAAAGAACTCATCGCCCTTCAAGGCCACTGGCCACTTCCCGATCTCACCCGCAGGCGCGTCTCCGCTTTAGGCCTCGCTTCTTCCTCCCCCACGACACCACACTCTCTGTTGCATACCCCCCCGTCACCATGTCCCCTCCCACCTGACCCTCACCCCACTACCCCACCTTTGTCTGTATTCCTACTCAACACCAGGTCAGCGGTCAAGCACCACCACGAGCTGTTCGTCCTACTCGATTCAGAGAAACCTGACCTACTGCTCCTGACCGAAACCTGGTATAGTGATTCATCCCTTCCTGTTCTCCTAGCCACCCTACCCCCCTCTTATGTGGCCTTACGTGCCGACCGCCCAGCAGGCAGGGCCGGTGGTGGGGTCGCCTTAATCGCCCGGTCGGAATTGAACTTTCAATCACTTCCCTTTCCCCCTATCCCCTCTGTTGACTTTTTGGTTGTCCGTTCTCTGCTATCCTCCCCTCCTATTACTTGCCTATTAATGTACCGTCCTCCTCAGCCTTCGCCCTCATTCCTACCGGCATGTCAAGACCTGTTGGCCAACTTGGTGGTCAACTACGCCTCGGTCTTGGTGCTGGGAGACTTCAATTATTGGCCCTCTGACCCACATGAGTGTACGGCCTCTAAAGAATTCACTGAATCTCTCCTGTCTCTCAATTTTATTACGCATATAACTGTCCCTACTCACTCTCATGGGCATATACTCGACCAGGTCTGGTCCCTCAATCTCCCAGTGGCTTCGTCAGCAGTCTTTCCCTGCCCCTGGTCTGACCATGCCCTCATTTCCCTCTCCATTCTCCGCAACCCGGTATCAAAAACTCCGCATGCCAAAAACACCTGGGCGCGGAACTGGAACAAACTGGATTTCCCCTCCCTGACCTCCCTGCTTCGAAACTCCACTCCCACCCTCTCCGGCTTATCATCTACCTCTCAAGCCAAGGCCATTAACACCTGGCTGGCTGGTGGCTGTGATTCAGTGGCTCCCTTACGTCGCATTTCCATCCGTCGACCTAAGGATTCCAACAGATGGTTTAACGACCATTTGAAAGAGCTTAAACTGAGCGTCCGACGGGCGGAGAGGCAATGGAGGAAAAATTACTGTCCTTTATTAAAAACTCACTTCCTCACATCACTGGCCAAATATAAAATAGAAATTCTTGCTGCAAAAACCGCCCATTTCTCTGCAAAAATAACGGCCGCTGAAAATAAACCCAGGGAAATTTTTGGCATAGTAAATGACCTGGCATTCTCAGATCGAACCTCACCCCAAATCCCCCCCTCCCAGCCTCTCTGTGATCAACTCAACGCCTACTTCCTGGATAAGATTGTCACCATCAAGGCCAACATTCCACCACCTTCACCTGCATTCGTTGATCCTTCCCCTCCCACCGTTCAATGCCCTCTCACCTCCATTCCCCTCCTTTCTCAGGAATCATTTCTGGAGATCCTTCCCAAAGTGAAGTCGGGGTCTCCGGCGGATGTCTGCCCGGCACGTATTCTGCAGCAAATTTACTCCTGCTGTTCTGAACCCCCTATCGCCTTCCTCAATAGCTCCCTAGCGCAGGGTGTAGTGCCCCCCGCGCTAAAGGCAGCTACTATAGTACCCATTTTGAAGAAACCTGGCGCGGACCCTTCCATCTCGGCCAACTATCGCCCCATCTCCTTGCTGCCATTCTTGGGCAAGGTGATGGAACGCCACGTCACCGCGGTACTCAGCGCCCCTATTGAGACCAACGGGGGGCTGGCATCTCGCCAGGCCGGTTTCCGCCCCAGACATTCGACCGAATCGGTTGTGGTCTCAGTCCTAGATAATCTCAGAAAGGGTTTGGATGATAACAAACACCAGGCACTGGTCCTCCTTGACTTGTCCGCCGCCTTTGACACGGTGGACCATACCATCCTACTGTCCCGTGTCAGGGCGGCTGGAATCGGGGGATCAGCCCTGGTTTGGCTCTCCTCCTTTCTGAGGGACCGCACCCAGGCAGTGCGGCTAGGCATCTTCTCTGCCACTCCCCTCCCGGTCACCTGTGGTGTTCCCCAGGGATCCTCTATTTCCCCCCTGCTCTTTAATCTCTATATCTTCCCTCTTATCTTCGCGCTTCAGCAGCTGGAGGTCACCGTGTACAACTACGCGGATGATCTCCAGCTCATCTTTGATCTGTCTTCCTCTCCCCTTTCTGTGTCTAATTTCCAGTCTACCATGACATTTATCAGGGACTGGATGAACCACAACCACCTTAAGCTGAACCCGGATAAAACCGAGTTGGTTCTCACCGGTGGTTCATCCAGCCCCTGGAACTCTCTCTTTTGGCCCCCCTCTCTTGGGCCCGCACCTTCCCCCTCAACCACGGTTAAAACACTGGGTGTTAAAATGAATAATCACCTCACCCTTCACCCACAGATCAGCTCCGTGGTCTCCTCTTGTTTCCTCACTCTCCGCACCATCCGCTCCGTTTCCCGCTTCTTTTCCCCTCAGGCACTCAAGATCATTATGGCCGCCCTGGTGATATCAAAACTGGATTATGCCAACGCCCTCTATCATGGCATTCCAGCTTACAGCCTGCGAAGACTTCAGTCGATCCAGAACCAGGCGGCCCGGCTGGTTTACGGCCTCCCACGCTACCACCATTCCACCCCCCTTCTCAGGGAGCTTCACTGGCTTCCCGTAAAAGAACGCTCCCTTTTTAAGACGGGCTGCATGGTCTTCCAGGCCCGCCAAGGCACTGCCCCCGCCTTTATCTCTTCTTTAATCAAATCCTATGTTCCCACAAGACACCTCCGGTCTTCCTCTAAGTCCCTTCTTCAGATTCCCCGCTTCACACGTAAAAAGTGGGGTGGGGCCAACTTTTCCACCTTGGCTCCAACCTTCTGGAACTCCCTTCCTGACCATCTCCGTTCTGCTACCCAGTACCTCTCTTTTCGCAAAGATCTAAAAACCTTCCTCTTCAAACAGGCTTTCCCCGCTTAGCTCCCCATTCTTATCACTCTTGTCTCTCCCCTCAGTTGCCGATCCTGCCCACTAGCGCCAAGAAACCGCATGGTGTACGCTGCGCTTTAGAAATGTTTTAAATTAGAATTAAATTATATCCTGCCTCTTTCTTACTGTGCTCTAGGGGGCAGCCATTAAAAGAAGTCAACACATATGAAGTTCCTGTCTTGAGGTTGGGATCCACCTCCTAACCAAGTAGTGGGACTTGGAAGATAGGGGTGCAGTAATTAATGATAGTGAGCGCACGCACCCCCTCTGGCCTGTGTTTCCCTCTATCAGAGGTTTTAGCCACGTGACAGAGATAGGAAAGGGATGGACGACCCAAGCACGCTTCCATACCTGTTCTTTGGTACTTTGAACTGTCGATATACAAAATCCAAGGCTTGCTGAAAAAAAGGGGATGGCCACTAATGTCTTGCACCGTTAAACACAGGTCCACCCCCTTCTTCATTATCTTTGCACTTTCTTCTAATCACACTTTGATCGAGGCCATTTGATTTAATATAAAGACATTACATCGCGTGCTTTTTTGGATGCATTTCAGTTCATTCCAACTGTTTTAAAACACGGACTACGTCAAATGATTAGGCGCTTGGCATGGTGCCAAGTGGTAATAGGCATTTCCTTTCAGGCTTTTTTACACTAACCCGATGTGTCTGCTCTCTCCTTTTCTTGCGTGTTAGTTAAACTAAGAGGTAAGGGTTTACTGAAGATAATAATGTGGCACTTACATTACGCCTCATACAATATTATCTCACAACATTATTATGAAATTCAGTTTTAATTTGGGTCG
Organism: Triturus cristatus; assembly: GCF_964204655.1. Classification (NCBI taxonomy): domain Eukaryota; kingdom Metazoa; phylum Chordata; class Amphibia; order Caudata; family Salamandridae; genus Triturus; species Triturus cristatus. The sequence goes on from NC_140588.1 coordinate 912,181,479, forward strand.
CATGATTTTGAAAGAAAATGCACTAATGAGCTTTTTATGAACTTTTATTGTTATGGTTTTAACTAACTGTACAATAAAAATTGACTTGACCTGACCGTCCCTTGTTGGATGGCTGTGGAGGGTTTACATTTGTATAAAAAGGGATGCTTATTTATGCAAAAAAAAAATGATGTTCGCTGTGTGCTATTAAACAGCAACAAGACAGTTTATCTCTACAGGTTGCAGCAAAACAACCCTAGATTAGAAGGAAAAGGAAAGACTTTGCAAACAACTATTGAGGGAAGATCATATCTATTGCTAAAGGTGTTACACAAAAGACGTACCACCCTCTCTGCTTAAGAGTGATAGATATTGTTATTATTATTTACTTAAGACTTTCCTGACTGAAAACATGGTAGGTAGCATTCGGATACCCATTCTGAGTGTTTGGACAACAAAACAAATTATTCGGTAGCTCATACATCCGTAAAGATTACAGAAAGATATATCAAATCTTTTTTGTTTATAATTCCTCTGTTGATACCATTCTGAAGCTGTGCTCATCTGTAGGCTTGACAGAGCTTAATTGCTTGTAGTAGGGAAGGGTAACTACCCCCATTAAATTGCAGCCTTCCCTTGGGAACCATAGTGTTATGCCAATTGATTCTCTGGGCAACAGGGCGTGTGATGTAGAGAATGAATCGTTGTCTGGTGTTGGCTCACTGCTGCTTTCCCCACATAGCTTGTCTCTTTTATACACTTTACTTCCTTTTAGAATCTTTTCTTTTCAGACTCGCCCCTCTGGTACTAACATTCCAGACGGTGCGCAGTCTAAATATTTTTTCTATATTACCTACAGTAATATCGAGTTTTATATATCATATGGATAGAATATCGAAATCAAGAATATCGACGACCAGAATATCGACCTGAAGGTAAGAAATATAGTTTTTGTTAATATTACAGTTATAGCAGTCTCAGACAGCTAGGTAGAGAGCAGGCACAGTAGATAGAGACAGGCCCAACGAAAAAGCATCCAACAGAAAATCCAGTATCCTGATAGGGTCCACCGAACCAGAGTCCAGCTTCTTAGAGACACAGCACCTAGAAAAGGACCACCAACGCCAGGAATAAGACAGAAGAGTCACCGGACGTCTGGAACCCTGAAGCAGGTCCACCACCTCCACCGAGCGGCGACTGACCAATAAGCTCAACATCTCAAGAGCCACACATGGTGATGGAGCCACTGCAGAACCCCCGCAGGAAGATGCAAACCCCTCAGAGCATACGGATGGTTGGGAATTGCCGGAAATTATCCAACACTCCTGAACCGCAAGCTCCCTCAGAAGAGGATACAAGGGGCAGCAAACCCAGCCAGGCACATTCAACAGAACAAAGGCCTTCTCCAGCAGATCTTGCACAGGACCCTGGCAATCAAAGGGATTGGAGGAAATGCATAAAGCAGGCTGCCCTGCCCTGAACGATATCGCATCCACTTGCCACATCTCCGGACAGGGATTAATCATGCACAAACAGGGCAGTAGAACATTGTCCTTGACTGCAAACAAGTCCACTATGTAAAAAAGGGGACAAGGGCACCCAAAGGAATTAGACAGGGACCTTGGGAAGTTATGTATTACAGGAAACAATGGTCCCTGAAAGCAAAAAATAATTAATCATACAATGAATATAGCCAAGATTGGTACTATATTGCATCCAATGTCCAGCCGGACAGGGCAACTTTAATAAGTAGAAATAGTTAGCAATGATCCAGAAAATGTAAGTAGAGTCTTAGTGGGACACAAGCCTGTACCCTGAGACTTACATATCGTGAGGACAAAAATGTAGAACACATTCAGGCAATTTCAATGATGTTTCTGTTTTAGAAAATAATGAGTAGTGAAACATCTAATACAAATACTGCCACCTTCACAAGACGTTATATACAGAAATTTGAATGTGTAAGGTGGACAACTAAGTCGACGGCATTTCGATCCTTATCAGGAGGATTTAGGATCATCATCAGGACTAATCAGTTAAATTGCCCATATTCAGATGCCTGAATTTACATAAAATAAGGCAAACAACGAGACATACGAAAGTATTGGGAAAAAATGCAGGGAGAAAGGGGAAAGAAAATAGCAACATAGTAGTTAATAGTACGTTTAAAAGGTGAAGCACAAGACGTCAAAATAGAACAATCGCGTCAGATCAGGAGGTAATCTACATTTAAAAACTTTTGCAGTATTGGCATTGTGGACACGAAGCGTCCAGAGAGGTAATTTCTAGAGGACACGAAAGAAGAGGTGAAGTCTAAGAAAGTAATGAGTGAGCGGTTGGTGATTGAAGCCACGAAGGTTTAGGAATTGGCCCAGAAAGTGCCACACTGTGCGTATAATTGTGTTGGTAGTTCGAAGAGAAAATGTGGTGGTCGATAATTTGTGAAGCGGAAATAAATAGTGAAGCGGAGGCATGCCCTTTATATTGTCAAGCAGTGCCACGAAGAAGGAATGATGATGTGGTTTAATAAGCATGCCGCAAGTGCACCGCGAGGGAAGGGAGGGAGAGAATTACCTCGTGGTACCAAATGTGGCAACGTGGGGGCGCCGCGTTTAAAGCGGGTTACGGGTTCGCAGAAATCCAGAGGGACGTGTTTTGGAGGTACAATGCCTGTGAAAAAATGAGCTAAGATGAGGTGGTTGGAAGGAAGCGGCATGTTAGGAAGAGGTGGAGAGGGTTGTGCGCTTACCTGGGACAATTAATTTCCGGAATTAAGGGACACGGTGTGATGGTTCATCTGGGGGGGGAAGGAAGAATTGGAATCAGGAGCCATGGAGCAATCATCTAGTGAGGACATGGGAAATACAGTGGCGATTCTTACCTCAATGCGGTGAGAGAAACGAATTCCGTGGCCACGCGAAAGACAGCTCGTTCGGACAATGCCGGATCGACTGTGAAGTGGATGTGAAACGCCGTCGTGTTGTAGGTATACGAAGTCATGTGGGCGGTCACATGGGCGGTCAGGTGGTCCCAAAGAGTGCCGTGTGGACGAGAGGAGGGTAGTGGGCGTTTCTGGGCGCCATATTGGGAGAGTGAAAGAGCAAGGATTGCTGAATGAAAGCCAAGTAACTACTTTCTCCCTCTCTTCCAACAAACTACGCAAAAGCATTCTTAAACACTGGAATGTGGTAAACGCAGGAATACTCAACCTTGAGAGACCTCTCTTTGCTTTTAGAAAAAGCAAGAACATTAGAGACCACCTGGTTAGAGCAGCACTCCCCAGTACAACGAACACTGGTACCCTTCATGACCACTGGGCCCTACCATCTGTGATTGGTCACAATAGATGTGATAACTGCTCAGTTTGTGGATTTACCTCTGACTGTAAAGAGTTTGCATTTGGGAATATACGCAAGTCGCACAAGCACTTCAGCAACTGTAATACTTGTAATGTCATCTATGCCATCTTTTGTCCTTGTGATATGATTTATATAGGTCAAACCACGCAAAAAATCCGGATAAGAATCTGCCAACACAGAAGCGGATTAAGATGCAAAACCCCAAATGCACCCATGGTCGAACATTTTGAGGCTCTAGGCCACACTGAGGATGACATACGCTGGACAGTAGTTTCGGTTGTGAAAATCCCGCCGAGAGGTGCAGATCTCTCCCAACTAATGAACAAAGAGGAATTAAAGTGGATTCTGAAAACTGGAAGTATACACAAAGGGCTGAACCGCCTTGAGGACTGGACCTCCTTGCTATGAACTTTTTGGACCTATTCATTTCCAATCCTATGTACACTGACCATAACATCGCGGTCCCCATTTGCCACTCTTCTAATGTATAAGTGGCAATGCTGTGCATAATCAACTGTTCTTGACTCTCAATTGTATATTGACGTGACACGATTGCTCCCGTTACTATCTACTGTATTTTCCATAACACCTCTGTCTTTTAATAGTTACTTTCCTTATTTTCTATTCCTTGGCTGCCTTGGCTTTCATTCAGCAATCCTTGCTCTTTCACTCTCCCAATATGGCGCCCAGAAACGCCCACTACCCTCCTCTCGTCCACACGGCACTCTTTGGGACCACCTGACCGCCCATGTGACCGCCCACATGACTTCGTATACCTACAACACGACGGCGTTTCACATCCACTTCACAGTCGATCCGGCATTGTCCGAACGAGCTGTCTTTCGCGTGGCCACGGAATTCGTTTCTCTCACCGCATTGAGGTAAGAATAGCCACTGTATTTCCCATGTCCTCACTAGATGATTGCTCCATGGCTCCTGATTCCAATTCTTCCTTTTCCCCCCCCAGACGAACCATTACACCGTGTCCCTTAATTCCGGAAATTAATTGTCCCAGGTAAGCGCACAACCCTCTCCACCTCTTACTAACACGCCGCTTCCTTCCAACCACCTCATCTTAGCTCATTTTTTCACAGGCATTGTACCTCCGAAACGCGTCCCTCTGGATTTCTGCGAACCCGTAACCCGCTTTAAACGCGGCGCCCCCTACGTTGCCACATTTGGTACCATGAGGTAATTCTCTCCCTCCCTTCCCTCACGGTGCACTTGCGGCATGCTTATTAAACCACGTCATCATTCCTTCTTCGTGGCACTGCTTGACAATATAAATGGCATGCCTCCGCTTCACTATTTATTTCCGCTTCACAAATTATCGTCCACCACATTTTCTCTTCGAACTACCAACACAATTATACGCACAGTGTGGCACTTTCTGGGCCAATTCCTAAACCTTCGTGGTTTCAATCACCAACCGCTCACTCATTACTTTCTTAGACTTCACCTCTTCTTTCGTGTCCTCTAGAAATTACCTCTCTGGACGCTTCGTGTCCACAATGCCACTACTGCAAAAGTTTTTAAATGTATATTACCTCCTGATCTGATGCGATTGTTCTATTTCGACGTCTTGTGCTTCACCTTTTAAACGTACTATTAACTACTATGTTGCTATTTTCTTTCCCCTTTCTCCCTGCATTTTTTCCCAATACTTTCATATGTCTCGTTGTTTGCCTTATTATTTTATGTAAATTCAGGCATCTGAATATGGGCAATTTAACTGATTAGTCCTGATGATGATCCTAAATCCTCCTGATAAGGATTGAAACGCCGTCGACTTAGTTGTCCACCTTACACATTCAAATTTCTGTATATAACGTCTTGTGAAGGTGGCAGTATTTGTATTAGATGTTTCACTACTCATTATTTTCTAAAACAGAAACATCATTGTAATTGCCTGAATGTGTTCTACATTTTTGTCCTCACGATATGTAAGTCTCAGGATACAGGCTTGTGTCCCACTAAGACTCTACTTACATTTTCTGGATCATTGCTAACTATTTCTACTTATTAAAGTTGCCCTGTCCGGCTGGACATTGGCTGCAATATAGTACCAATCTTGGCTATATTCATTGTATGATTAATTATTTTTTGCTTTCAGCAAACAAGTCCACTGTCAGACACCCAGACCTCGTCTACAACCCACGGAACATCTCTGTTGAACGATATATCGAATTGATGGGGGGGACCCTGCTCAGGTGGTCCACCACACAATTCTCTCTCCCCGAGAGATACATTGCCCGCAGAGACAACACAGTGCCCTTTGCCCAGGTGAGAATCTCCTGTGCCTGGAGCTGCAAGGACTGAACCCAGCAACCCCCCTGGTGACTGAGATAACCCACCACAACCTGATTGTCTGTCCAGAACATGGTGCCCTCATAGGGTAGACGCCAACTCCAGACAAACCATCTGAACCACTTCAGTTCCAAAAGTTGGATGCACAACCAGCCTGCAGGCAATCCCTGAGACCCTGCACAGACAAAGAATCCAGCGTTGCCCCCAGCCCAATGGGCTGGCATCCATTGTCACCACAAACCAGGGCGACCTGACTCTGATGAGACACCACCTCCTGAAGATTATAATCGCAGAACAAGGGGACTAATGGGACAAGAGATGGTTCACCAATGGGTACAGGTGTAACCAAGCCCACAGCAACACATAGATCGCCAATGACATCAAACCCAGTAACCTCAGCCACAGATGCACCGGGGCAGAATCCAGAGTGATCAGACAACCCAGGTCCCTCTTCAAGGTTGCCCTCCTCTGGGCTGGCAAAAACACCAGCACCTTGACCATGTCCAGGTGACTCCAGATAAAAACCAAGTCCTGGATGGGAACCAGATGTGACATTTTGTGGTTCATCAGGAAGCCGGGGACCTCCAGAATCTTGCAGACCCTCTGGACATGAAGAGTCCCCTTGGAAAATGAAGAGGCAGGAATCAGCCAGTCATCAAGGTACAGGAACACCCGAATTCCCTCACTATGGATGAGCCCAACCAAGGGAGCCAGGACCTTTGTAAAGCCCCTCCGGAGGAGGACAAAACAAAGGGCAATACCTGTAACTGTAAATGCTCGAGCCCCACCCAGAACCTGAGGAACCACTGGGATGCCAGGTGAATAGGCACGTGCAGATCCAAAGAAGCCACCACATCCCCCTGAACCAGCAAAGGAAGGATCTCCTGCAAAGACAGCATCTTAAACTTAACATGAGGGATAAACAAGTTCACCCTTTTCAAATCCAGCACAGGACTGTAGTCCCTAAAAACCCTCCTTACCAGGAAAAGAATGGAATAGACAATTTGACCATTCTGACAGGCCGGGTGTTTCCTTGGTGGGCTGCCACGGTGGGTGCTGTTTTTGGAACCCTTGGGGGCCGTTTTTATTACCGGGTTGGTTTTGCAGCATAGCTGTAATATCGGCCTCTGTAACCAGCCGGTCCAGCTCAATTGCCAGGGCCAGTTTGGTTCCCAGTCCAGCCCTGGCCAGAAGTGGATGAATGATTCTTTTTCAAGACGATCCCGAATACCCAACAAAGGCGCCATCCTCTTTGGCGCAGCTGATGGCAAAGGAGTGCGAACAAAAAACTCTGGGGGTGGAAGAATCGAAGACAATCGTGTAGCCCTCCTTGACAATTCACAGGACCAACTGGCCAGAGATTGACCTCTCCCAAGTCTCCAGCATGAGAGACCACGTGTGATAGTACATTTCTCTATAAAAATAATTTCAATATAATGTACATTCGTCGATCCGATCCTAGCTCAACAGTTCTATTCCTTCTATAAAATTCTGATTTTTTTCCAATCTCATACTGTAACATTCAAAAAGAAATGTTCAACATGTTTAACTAAACTTCGTACTAAGTGGAGTTATGCACATATTTTACAAATATTTAACCGGCCATCTCTGCCCCTTGTGAAGGCAATTCTTAAATGTAGTGCTCAAGTAATAGAACTGATAAAAACTGACCTTGCATGAAATCACCATTTGGTAGTGCAACAATGAAGCACCAGATGGGACTCGTAAGTGTTCGCACTCCAGGGGATACGCTTTAGCTACTCTTTTATATCTTCTGGAGCAGAAAATTGGATTTTATCTTCCAAGTTTTGGAGTTCCACTGAAATACGATTCGTTAAAAGGTTAGAGCGTAAGACAGTATTCGTTGTCTTTTCCGTTTAGGACAGACAATGATCATTTGAGCCTCGCATAGCAGGTAAAAGGCTTGGTATCGAACACTGATATCTGGGGACTGAAAGCTCTAACAGACTTCCGGCCATTAACCTAAAATCACAACTTTTCCAGCATAAAGAGTTCCTGTTTATAAATCACTTTTCCATCAACCTCTCTAGGTAAAGGGCAACATTAACACAACTAAAACATTCATTGATATCAGTGATCTCATGGATGATGCCATTGGTTATTTCATATGTGATGTCATCAAGGATGTTCTTTCCGACGTCATCTGCAGTATGAAGTCATCATGAGCGGGGCATTGCGGTACAGTTGCGGTTATGTTTTGTTCTTCGTTTTGTAAATTGCTTACCTTTTGTGTTTTAGTGGGGGAAACCCTTGCATACAGATGGATCTATTACTTGTGGGAGGATCTCACAGGAAGTTAATCGGGGCCCAAATCCTCCTTGGACATAGATAATAATATTTTAAGCTCAATTTTAAAGTCAAAGCGTCTATAATTAAGTGGTCTTTTCTTGCTCAAAAACCTATTTTTATCGAGTTTCCAGCTGCTTTTAGCACTGCAATAAAGCATGGGGAAATATGCGAAATGTATTTGCACAAGTTTTCCAAGCACCATTTCTGCAATTTTGAATTTTCCAAATGGTGGTAAGTGGCGGTACAAACCACCAGCGCATTTTAAGCGCAGCTGTAAGTTTTCCCTAGTGCTAAAAAGAACGAAAACTATATTTGCTCACATTTTAAAATGATTGCCAGGGTCTCAGTTACCCCGCCTATACTTATACTGTCAGGGGCAGATTTACAAGCCCCTTGCGCCACTGTTGCGTCAATTTTCCCATGTTAAAAGTGACGCAAAAGTGGCGCAAGGGGCTTGTAAATCTGCCCCGAAGGGGCATATCAACAAGGGGTTTATCTCTGCTTTTTTGGCTTTAAAAGCCAAAAAAGCAGAGATAAAACTAGCGCCCTATCAACAACAGGGTGCTAACACGCAAATTTGCATGTTAGCACCCTTTTACTCTACGCTTCCCCTTGCATCTCTAATGAGATGCAAAGGGGGCGTTCCTTAGTAAAATAATAGGAGAAATGTCGCTAAGCGACATTTCTCCTATTATCAAGAATGTCGCTAACCCTGTTAGAGACAAAAAAAGCAGCGCTAACCGCGGTTAACGCTGCTTTTTTACGTTTGCTAATTTTCAGACTTAGCCATGATATCCTATGGAAGGAGGATATCATGGCTAAGTTTGCCTGTCCCTATCAACAAGGTAACGTGTGATTATCGCTGGGTTTCCAGCGATAATCTCACGTTAGCCTGTTAGCGTGTAGATTTTTATTGCTATTGAGATAAGCGTTGCTAATAGCACGCTATCTCAGCGATAAAAATTCACGCTAGCCGGCGATAATTATCCTCACGCTAAGAGCGCTGAGCGATAATTATCGCCGGTTGTTGTTGATATGCCCCTTAGTTCGGAAGTTATCAGCGCTGCAGCATGAACTTCCGGTTGGGCTTTGAGTAAGTGTAACTTCTGTTTCAGGAAGGAGCAATAAAATAATAGTATTAGGTGTGTTATTGACTTGAATCAGTGAGAAGTGACATTAATGTGACATTAGGCCGTCCACGGGTACACTTACCATTGACCCAAAAGTTAGTACTAAAATGACACCTTCTTCATCTAGATGGGCAGTGAGAGCAGAGCGAACATAACAACATGAAGACACATTTCTGTGCCTGACAGGACTCATCCCCACGAGTAGAAAGGTTTGTGATTTTATACTGTGCTTTTATCCCCGTAGAGCATTTCTAGTTCACAATGGCTGGTCACGAAGAAAGGTCTTTTTAGCGGGCGTTTGCTCGATTCAGCTTCAGCGGCTTCAATCTGTCCCATTGCTAGTGTGAGAGGCGGCTGCAAACGGCTCTCAGGTGTCCTGCATTTTTGATGGTGGACTCCCCAGACAGATGCAGTGATTGCAAGCAGTGCTGGTGGTGGTCTGCTCGCTCTGCTCCTGCTGTGAGGTTGCAGTGATCGAAGCAGTGCTGGTGGTCTGCTCGCTCTGCTCCTGCTGTGAGGCTGCAGTGATAGCAAGCAGTGCTGATGGTGGTCCGCTCGCTCTGCTCCTGCTGTGAGGCTGCAATGATTGCAAGCAGTGCTTGCGGTATGCTAACTCTGCTCTGAGGTTGCAGTGATCGAAGCAGTGCTGGTGGTCTGCTCGCTCTGCTCCTGCTGTGAGGCTGCAGTGATAGCAAGCAGTGCTGATGGTGGTCCGCTCGCTCTGCTCCTGCTGTGAGGCTGCAATGATTGCAAGCAGTGCTTGCGGTATGCTAACTCTGCTCTGAGGTTGCAGTGATCGAAGCAGTGCTGGTGGTCTGCTCGCTCTGCTCCTGCTGTGAGGCTGCAGTGATAGCAAGCAGTGCTGATGGTGGTCTGCTCGCTCTGCTCCTGCTGTGAGGCTGCAGTGATAGCAAGCAGTGCTGATGGTGGTCTGCTCGCTCTGCTCCTGCTGTGAGGCTGCAATGATTGCAAGCAGTGCTTGCGGTATGCTAACTCTGCTCTGAGGTTGCAGTGATCGAAGCAGTGCTGGTGGTCTGCTCGCTCTGCTCCTGCTGTGAGGCTGCAGTGATAGCAAGCAGTGCTGATGGTGGTCTGCTCGCTCTGCTCCTGCTGTGAGGCTGCAATGATTGCAAGCAGTGCTTGCGGTATGCTAACTCTGCTCTGAGGTTGCAGTGATCGAAGCAGTGCTGGTGGTCTGCTCGCTCTGCTCCTGCTGTGAGGCTGCAGTGATAGCAAGCAGTGCTGATGGTGGTCTGCTCGCTCTGCTCCTGCTGTGAGGCTGCAATGATTGCAAGCAGTGCTTGCGGTATGCTAACTCTGCTCTGAGGTTGCAGTGATCGAAGCAGTGCTGGTGGTCTTCTCGCTCTGCTCCTGCTGTGAGGCTGCAGTGATAGCAAGCAGTGCTGATGGTGGTCTGCTCGCTCTGCTCCTGCTGTGAGGCTGCAATGATTGCAAGCAGTGCTTGCGGTATGCTAACTCTGCTCTGAGGTTGCAGTGATCGAAGCAGTGCTGGTGGTCTGCTCGCTCTGCTCCTGCTGTGAGGCTGCAGTGATAGCAAGCAGTGCTGATGGTGGTCTGCTCGCTCTGCTCCTGCTGTGAGGCTGCAGTCATCGTAAGCAGTGCTTTTGGTCTGCTCGCTCTGCACCTGCTGTGAGGCTGCAGTGATTGCAAGCAGGGCTGGTGGTCTACTCACTTTGCTCCTGCTGTGAGGCTGCAGTGATCGCAAGCAGTGCTGGTGGTGGTCTTCTCGCTCTGCTCCTGCTGTGAGGCTGCAGTGATTGCAAGCAGTGCTGGTGCTATGCTCACTTTGCTCCTGCTGTGAGTTTGCAGTGATTGCAAGCAGTGTTGGTGGTCTGCTCACTCTGCTCCTGCTGTGAGGTTCCCATGATTGCAAGCAGTGTTGGTGGTCTGCTCACACTGCTCCTGCTGTGAGGCAGCAGTGATTGCAAGCAGTGCTGGTGGTGGTATGCTCGCTCTGCTGCTTCTCAGAGGTTGCAGTGATTGCAAGCAGTGCTGGTGGTCTGCTCGCTGTGCTCCTGCTCTGAGGTTGCAATGATTGCTAGCAGTGCTGGTGGTAGTATGCTCACTCTGGTCCTGCTGTGAGGTTGATATTAGGCAGGGTTGTGTTACTTTCTGCGTGTGGTCAGCTGGGGCATGGTAACTGAACTTACTACTTTGCTTGTTTTTTTTGGAATTTCTAATTATTAGTGTGTTTTACCATTTGATCCCTGACATTAGTCTCCCGCAATTCTATAAATGTATATGTAGCTGCAAGTGCTTTCGTCACAGCTACATATCGTTCTACACACTCACACACTCTCACCACGTTGCTGCTCCCAGGAAAATAAGGTATGCCTCTCAACCTCTGCATGTAGTCACTTCTTATACACTGTCTTCCAGTGCTTTTATCATTCTCACAATTCCCCTACTCTAAATCATCCTCATCAATTCCAATTCTTGTGCATTGCAGAAATACTGGAGAATGTAGCATAGACTCTGTTTTGCTGATTTTATTAGCGGTGTACAGTGCATCCTAGTTAATATTAGTATTGGCACTTAGTTTTAAAAAAAATAAAACAACAAATAAAATATAGTAAAGGTTGTCCCATTGTCCAATGCCAGAAACATGTCTGTATATTTTGCATGACAATTCATTTTTCGCCTCTTCAAATCACATCTACAATGTTATTCCAACTCAGGGCCCGATTCCGATCTCGCTAGGCAAGCCCTCCGTACGACTCAGATCCGGAGGGCTTTCTGAGCGAAACATGCTCTGGGAGTCTGAACGACTGAGTACAATGCAGCCGTATGCTTACAGACTCGGTTCGCTCGGACTCCCATTGAACTCTATGGGAGCCTGTGTACAGACTCGTACCCAGGCTCCCATAGCAAAAAGGGGTGGGTGGAGAAGACCGTACACCCTATGACAGGCACCCCATGGTGCCTGCCACACTCTGCATGCCTAGATCGGGGGGACCCATGGGCACACCCGTGACAGATTCGTAGGGCCCTGGGTGAGTGGGGGCCTGCTACGGCTCCCCGAAGCCCAATTTCGACAGCCGTTTTGTCTCGCTGAGACCCAGGCGAAGCGGCTGTCCGAATCGTGCATTGTACTCACTGGGTCAGAATTTGAATCCATTGAGCTGCACGATTTGGCTACGAATGAGTCGTACGGACGGGTTTGGGTCCCGGAAACGATTTGGTCGACGGGTACGAGATCTTTGCGTCGTACTTGGTCGTTCGGACCTGTGTACGATTTGGCCGGAAACAAGGTCTACGAATCGGATCCGGGAATGCAAAATCCGATTTGGCGACCTTCCCAACAACATCAGAATCGGGCCCTCATTCTTCACACCCTCCAATTATTTCAGAACTCTTTCTGGGAATCGTATTGTCCTTTCTGACTTTGAAGACAACTAGACTTCATGTGATTGGTGGAGATATTGCGTCATCAAAAGGACAGGACGTATCCTTGAGCACAATCCTTCGTTTTATGCACACCCAACATGCACTCCTCTAAGAGGGACTTATTATGTCACCACCGGTGAGTAGTGCTGTGGTTCATAGTGTCCGTCACCAATGAGAATATTGTGTTATTTTTCCTACTTGGACCTACTTTTCATGCTCAGGTATTGCACATAGATCATTTGCTGGTAGAAAGCAGTGGCCACCTGTCCCTTGTAACAGTGGCACGACGTGTTCAGGAGTTTGGCGTCGCCAGCAGCTTCCCAGTTCCTAATATGGTAAATGTAGCAGAGTTCCCTCCTCACAACCAAAGACCAAAGTTCCAATCTAAATACATCCTTATTTTATCTGCTCCAATACGCATTGTCCGGACTGCACAAGGCCAACCAGTGAACATGAGTCCTCTTGCTCTCAATTCCAGTTGACTGCTCTGCAAAATTTGTCCACAGCTTATAACCCCTTTGCGCAAAGTTGGCATACTTTATTGCACTGTATGCTGGAACTCCCTGCATAGAGCCTCTTCAAAATGCACTGTCTGGCCCGCACCAGGCCGGCTTTCGAGCAAGCGATCTTTTTGATTTCCACTTCAACAGTTCTATACTTAGGCCTGTGCCTTGTATAATCTGTTTGAAACTCCTTGGTTTTAGACAACTTCACTAGTGCTGCGGCAATACACTGCATTCATCGATGCCTATGCTTACTATCCTCTTCGGATCTGCTACAAAGTTCACAGCCCGGACTGCACCAGGCCAGCCACTGAACATGAGAACTCACTCTCTCCATTCCAGTCCACTGTTTACACCCAGGCCCTTGCTCTGCAAAATGTGCACATCGGTCATAACCCTTTTGCGCAAAGTTCATTTCCTTTTATGTACCCTATGCTGGCACTCCTTGCGTAGATTCGCTTCAAAATGTACCTTCTGGATTGCACCAGGCCAGCCTTCAAGCAAAAGAACTTTTGATTTCCATCCCGACTGCTCTACCCTTAGGCTTGCGCCTTGCAAAAGGGGCACCCTGTTTGAATTTCTTTTGTGTATAGCTGGTCTTGTTTTATGCATTGTTTACTGGTTTTAATCACTTTCAACAGGACCATTTCTCTCTGTCCACCTTTTTAGCATTCTGGGTCTGGGTCCTTTGTCCTGTGCCATGGGCCCACTGCTTCATCCTACCTGTAGAGGTCTATCCTGCCACGTGCTCTACGCGTTTCCCACCGACTTGGAAACCAAGACCTATTTGATGTTCCGTAGTTGGCACTCAGCAGTGTTTTTATCATATGGTTTTACTTGAATTTCGCACATTCCAATGCTTTTTACTGCTAAATTGATTTGACTACAGCGATTGTATGACTCCTTTGGGCTGCAGAGCCACCAATGAATTGTGATTGTGCTGCCAATGTATTCTGTACTACAGACCCAATGGCCCATAGGGCAGGATGAATGCAGTAGTCATTCCACCATAGTGTGGTGCTTTGAATATTCGGCCAGGGGCAGATATTCTGACACTTTTTGCCAGGCCTCCAATGGCACTGCCCTTCAAATCAGTCCCAGTGAAGCTGTGAGCGGAGGGAAGGGTGAAGGCTCGACGGAACCGGAGGACATGCTCGGGATGTTCACTTATTTTTGCAACCAATTTCAGCTCTCTTCAATGAGCATTGATTTGTAAAATAGACCCATGTATCTCTCATTCACTTCACTCTGCCAGCTTCGTCTAATTTCATTCCTGTAATTTAAGAGCAGGTCTGTTTGAATTGAGGCAAATGAGAATTGATTTAGCTGAAATGAATTGCCTTATGTATTCTCCAGCAAACACCAGTGTTCTGAACACCTGCTTGCTTTCTTGTGCATTCTGAATGCAGGCTGTGTATATTTTACTATGCACACTTGTTCCAGCAATTTGACAGCTGATACAAAGTGGCTACATAGAAAGTAACTAATAAGTCAGTAGTCTTTATTTTTCTGGGAAGAAAGTGCAGCAGTCCCCCTTGTATTGAACATGTGGCCTGAAGGAGCAGGGTTTGTAAAACCCAAACTTCTTAAGCATTCCAGCAAAGAAATGGTGGATGTTGGTTTTAAACCTTCATAATATATGTGTTTTTAAAAAAAAACAAAATGTAATTGAAATTATTTTTGGTTACACTTTCGTCGCCTATTTCCACTTCATGTGTGTACATACATGGTTGCATAAAAGAGCTACGTGCAGAAAAAGCATTCACATCTAGCCACATGACCAACTGTTTCATTCACACATACAATGCCGCCAAACATGGTAAAGATTTCTATATGACTAAATAAAGAAATCCAGTGTTCTGGTGTCTTCACATGGCACACTGGATTACTTTCTGTCAAAAAATGAAGGGGGAGGAGGGGCTAGGAGCTGGACGGAGGCCCAGGGACCGGGCTCCTGGAGTAAGATAAACGCCGAAACTTGGGGTCACTGTTCCTAGTTAGGAAAGGAGAACGTGAGAAGTTTATATCAAGGTTAGATGC
Source organism: Triturus cristatus (assembly GCF_964204655.1). Lineage (NCBI taxonomy): Eukaryota > Metazoa > Chordata > Amphibia > Caudata > Salamandridae > Triturus > Triturus cristatus. Next base: position 912,196,515 of record NC_140588.1, read on the forward strand.
ACTCGTGGAGTGGCAGTCAACAAGACTGTTTCATGTTGCCCTCACACATTCCAAGGGATGTCATGCTTCATCATAAGGCGATTGCTCCTCGTCGGGCCAGCGATGCAAAGCTCTACGGGGCCCCTGAAGGGTCACTTTGGAGGAGATCTTTTGTTTTTGTTTCCTTATGATGAGTGCAAGTAAATCTAGGTGGGGTGGTGATGGGGGTGTAATCACAAAAAAGTAAAACTGATTAGGGGTATCACTGAAAACTTCAATAACTGGATTCCCTGTCAGATTAAAAAACCTTTTTTAGGTTGGCACTAGTAGTGGAATGATAAAGTACCGTAGTAGCTTATCATTTGTACCTAATGATGGGGTCAAACACTAGTCAACATGCTTCTTTAGTACAAAAATAATGACCCCATCTTTAGGTACAAAGGATACCCATAATTAGTTTTAAATATTTTGTTACACATCCATCACCACCCCATCCCACCTAGACCTCACTTTCACTCATCAAACGGCAAGAAAAACAAAAGATCTCTGCCAAAGTGACCCTTCGGGGGACATATAAGGCATTGCAGCGCCGGCCCGATGAGGACCAATCACCCTATGATGAAGCATGACATCCCATTGGATGTGTGAGGGCAATATGAAACAGTTGTGTTGACTGCCTCTCCATGAGTGCCTCAAACCTTGATATAAACTTCTCCAGTTCTCCTTTCCTAACTAGGAACAGTGACCCCAAGTTTTGCGTTACACTGGTTTCCTTACCTGGTAAATTCAGTGCTTAATTTGAGCTGGTAGGGGGCACCAACAATTAATTTGGGGACCAGCTCCTATTTTTCTCATTAGAAATTTAAGGAGCGAAAGATGTGGAAAAAACACACAGGGACTGATTCACAAAGGGCCTCTGCACTTGTGGCAGAGGCCCCACAGTCATGGCGTGAGTTCTGCACTCATGACTGGACCTTCGTGCTGCAGTTACCTGTCGTGTCCCCACAAAGACGAAGGACACAGGTAAGGGTATCTCTCTTCTTTTATTACGTTTCTACGCAGAGCTGCTTGTGCCCACGTCTGCCCACGCTCCCTCGTCCCCTCTACTGTACCCTCCCCACACCCTTGACCGGATGTGGTGTCCAGTTACCTTCAAGTCCACATTGTCCACTGCAGGGTCCTAGTGCCCTGTTCCAGGTCACTACATCTCCCCCTTGTGTCACAAAGAATGACGAGAAAGTGACACTACACAGATGTGTAGGTAGGTGATAGATGCAGTCTGTCATGGCATAGTTCAGTATGCTCCCCATCACTACATTTCTTCTATTAGTCTCTTTGGGCGCCGGCATGTTCTTCGCGGACCGGCCTCCGTCCGTTGCTCTTCCTCTAGTCCCTCTCTATTTCTTATTTCCTCCTTGTCGTGCTCCTGCTTTCCTTGTTCTGCTGTCTCCGTGTCATCTTCCTGTAATCCTTTGAAGTGGGAGCTATTTCTTGTTACCCTCTGATGCTCTGACTCTGCCGTGATCATTGGGCCCTTCACTCTTGTTACTTTTAGCGGGTCTTTGGAGAACATGTTGTCGGATTTTCTTTGTTGCCGTTGACGCACAACTACCGTGTCTCCTTCCTTTATGTTTGACGGGATGGCGTGTCGCTTGGCATCTGCATATCTTTTCATTTTTTCTTTCGCCTCTCTGTCCCTATCTGGAATGCTGCTGTGATCGGGTGGCACTGTTGCTTCTATCTGCGGTAGCCTCGTCTGACTCGTTCTTCCCAGTACTAGCTCTGCTGGGCACTTTCCTGTGGAGTTGTGGGGTGTGTTTCTGTAATCACGTAGTACTTGGCACAGTGCTTGACTAAGTGATATTTGTGCTAGCTTTTCCCTTTGAACTGCCTTTTTGATGTTCCCCATGAACCTCTCCACCATTCCATTTGCTTGAGGCCATAGCGGTGTTATTTTCCTGTGGTTTATCCCTAGATAGACCATGAATCGGCGGAACTCTTCTCCTGAGAATGCAGGGCCATTGTCTGTTTTTAGTGTTTCCATGCTGCAAAGATGCCATCCAATATCGGTAGTGTTGCTGTGGCTGATGTTGATGAGACCTGGCGTACTATCGGGAACCATGAGTATTCGTCGATGACCACAGCAGGTAGTTGCCTGTGTTTAGGGGCCCAAAGGAATCAGCTTCTAATGTTGTCCATACCGCTCTTGGAAGATCTGACATTTTTAGTGGCTCATGCTTAGCCGGTGGTCCTATCACTTGACAGAGGTGGCATGTCGCTATAGTCTCTTCTACCATGCGATCCAGGCCGGGGAACCATACTTTCTCTCTTAGTAGTTTCTTGGTGGTTACCATGCCTTTGTGTGACTCATGAGCCAGATTGACCAGTTGTCTCCGGAGTGAGTTTGGTATCCCGATTCTCGTCCCTCTCATCATGATCCCTGTGTCTGTTTCGGACAGTTCCTCATGGATCTTCTTGAGAGCCAGCACTTCTTCTTTGCATACTCCTGTTCCCCAGGTGCAGTTGTTGTTGACGTTCTTCCATCTCTGCTTTCTTGTTATGTCCATTGCTGTTTGCAGCGTGGCATCGCCCTTGCTCTCCTTTGCTAGCTCTAGTAGTGTTATCGGCGCTGGGGTGTTTTGTTTCAGTATGAAGTTGAGGTATTCTTCCGCCATTGATGTCGTCTCGTGGACCTGCGGCAAGGGGTGTCTCGACATGTAGTCTGCCGGATTGTGTTCTTTCCCTGGCTTGTGCACAATCTTGAAATCATAGTCCATCAGTCTTATGCCCCAGCGTTCAATCCGGGGTGGCATTTTTGCTGATGGGCTGCGCCTGATGATCAGTTATTATTGTAAATGATTTTCCATAAATAAACATGTGGTAATGTTCATATGCCCATACCACTGCTAAGCTCTCCTTCTCTGGTTGCGAGTATGCTTTTTCAACGTCTTTTAAGCTTTTTCTTGCATACACAACAATTTTCCTCTGTGAGTCTCTCCCTGGCAAGTGCTGCGCTAGAATTGCTGATAGTCCTACTGGGCTGGCATCGACCGTCAGTTCAGTGCATAGTAGCGGGTCGAAGTAGGCCAGGTGTTCTACCGTCATCACTGCTTTTCTTATTTCTTCGAATGCCTTGTGACATTCCTTGGACCAGATTAACTTCTGCCCTTGTTTGGTCAGTTCTCTTAGTGGTGTGCTCACTGTGGCGAAATCCTGTATGTACCGCACACAGTAGCTGGCGAGGCCCAGGAATGATCTTACTTCCGCAACATCTGTTGGAGGAGTTGCGTTCTTCAGTGTTTCAACCTTGCTGGGATCTGGCCTCATCCCTTGTTTGGAGAAAATGTGCCAGAAGAACACTAGTTCCCCTCTCCCCAGCTCACAGTTCTCAACATTTAATGTTAGGCCTGCTTGCTCCAGTTGTGTGCACACTTGACGCAATGCTGTGTCATGCTCTTTGTCTGTTTTTCCAAATGCCAAAATGTCATCACTGTAGTCGAGGCTGTTCTGCACTGGCCTTATCACTTGCCGTATTGTTATAATATAATATCTCCGCTGCCGATGAGATTCCGAAGCTTAGCCGCTTATATCTGAACAGGCCCAGAGGCGTGGAGAATGTTATGATGTACCTGGACTGGTGATCTAGTTCTAGCTGATGGTATCCTTTGCACAAGTCCAGCTTCGAGAACCGGCACGCTCCAGTGAGGCAGCTTATCATGCCATTTAGGTGTGGCCCCGGGTGACGTTCCCTTGCGATTGCTGTATTTGGGATCCTCATGTCCACGCAGATGCGGATCTTTGAGGTGTTTTTCTTGGGAACTGCCACGATTGGAGACACCCACGGCGTTGGTCCTTCCGCTGGTTCAATTATGTCTTGCGCCAGTAAGCTTGTTATTTCATCTTCAACTTGTGGTTGGAGATGTATTGGTACTCGTCTATGATGCTGAGCTACCGGCTTGATCGCTTTATTGATGTGCAATGTTATTTGTTTCCCTTTCAGCTTACCAAGACCTTTTAGTATGGCAGGGTATTCTTGTAGGATGTTTTTCGTTTCCGACATGTGGTATGTCATTGCTAGTAGCCCCATCACCTGTGCCGTCACATTGCTGAGCAGGCATGGTGCTGGGATGTCTCCTTTGAGCACATTATTTCCTCTTGGTAGAATCTGTCTTTGTACGTCAAGATTTCTGTGAATTTTCCCATGTTTTCTACTGGCCTTTTGGAACCCCAAGTGAACACATCCACTGTTGACGGTGATAGTTGTGGTTTCACTCTCATTTTCTGGTATTCTGACATGCACATGATGTTGCATGTTGCTCCACTGTGAAGTACAAACTTAGCTAGGTGGCTCCCTACGCCAATGTCCACCATGGTTGTCCTCTTTATTTGTTGTTTTTCCACAAGATGAATGTGTTCTGTCTCTTTTCCTTCTCTTGGTGCATCTGACATGAGATATAGTCTTGCTTCCAACACAGGAGCTGCCGTTTCTTCTGCTTCGTCGGAGGAGCTGCGATTTGCTGTTTCCATGTGTCGTGCGTACCTGTTACTGGTCATCCTTGGTCTCATTGTTCTGCCTCTTTCACTTCTGAATTGTCTAGTCATGCACATGCTTGAAAAATGGTTGTCCCTGTTGCACTTCCTGCACTTTTGACCCATAGCAGGGCAGGCACCGACATGTGGGAATTCCAGGCTGCACCGGTATCATGTTTGTTCGCCTTTCTTTGGTACAGTCTGTGCCTGGAATTCCTTCTTTTTGAAGTTCCCAGTGACGCGATGTGCTACAGCTACTTTCTTCTCTTTTCCTAGCTCCATCTGCTTGGCCTGCTCTGTGGTGCGAGCGAGCCATCGTCAATATTTTTTCCAGCGTCGTTGGTTCCTTCAAAATGCGTGCTCTGAACTCCACCGATTGACAACCTTCGATGATGCGCAATCTTATTGCTTGCTCATTGTTAAATTTGTCAAACTCGCAGTACGTGACCAATTTTCTTAGTCTCGTTGCAAAGTCATCTAGAATCTCTTCTCCTTGTTGGCATGAGGTGTTGAATGTGTATCTCTCGAAATCAACATTTCGTTGGGGGTCAAATTTCTGAGTGAGACACTTTATCATTCCGTTTGATCGGCGGGGAATGTTAACAATAAATCCTCTATTTCATCCCCTGCAAGATTCAGAAGCAGGTGCAGTTGCTTGCTGTCCGGGACATCAGTGGCGCTCATGTAGCGCTCAAATTTCCTGATCCATCTTTCCTACCGGATGCCCACTTGTGGCTCCGATAGACTGAACGGTAGAGGCCTGCGGAATATGGCTTGCGTGCTCATCTTCTCATCATTGTCGCTTATTTTCCTTCTCTGGTCCTTCTCCCCTGTTCTTTTATTTATTTATTTGTATTTATTTCTTTCTTTATTTATTTTGTTTAATTATCCTTATGTTGCCACTGTATCCTGCTTACTTTCGCTGTTTTTCTCTTCTTTTATGCCCTTATTCCTCTCTTTTCCAGTTTTCCTATTGATTCCAATGACTGCCTAACTTCAAAATGGCCGCCACACTGTTCTTTGTTCCCATTGGCCCGTTTTGCCTGACTTCAAAATGGCCGCCGTAATCTCGCGATGTTTCTGTCTTCTCCCAGTATGCCGGACCTTTCAAAATAGCCACCGCGCTGTTCTTTGTTCCTATTGGCCCGTTTTGCTGAACTTAAAGATGGCCGCCGCTCTCGCGAGAGTTCCTTTGAATCACGAGCACTTTCTCATTCAGTTCTGTTTGTGTACGCTCCGGTGCTGGCGCTTCGCGCTCTTCGCTCCACGGGCGGGGCGCTTAAATTATTTAATTTATTCTGATGTCCTCAGCGCTCTTACTGCTTCACTTTTTCGCGGCCGGGGTGGGCTCCCGCGTCGCTTCATGCTTCACTGCTTCCCTCAGACCAGGGTGGGCTCCTGGCTTTTTGGATTGGGAAATCGGCGCGATGATCGCTGATCGTCGCGATTCTTCTCCAGTCGTCCAGCGGACCAGGGTGGGCTCCTGGTTCGTCACGCCTGTTTCAGGTCAGGGAGGATGACGATTCGGCTTCCTTCTGTTTTTTTTGTGCATCCCACCTTCGATCGCCAGTTGTCGTGTCCCCACAAAGATGAAGGACACAGGCAGGGGTATCTCTCTTCTTTTATTACGTTTCTACGCAGAGCTGCTTGTGCCCACGTCTGCCCACGCTCCCTCGTCCCCTCTACTGTACCCTCCCCACACCCTTGACCCAATGTGGTGTCCAGTTACCCTCGAGTCCACATTGTCCACTGCAGGGTCCTAGTGCCCTGTCCCAGGTCACTACATTACCCACCGAGGAGGTCTTGCCACAAGTGCAGAGGGACTTTGTGAATCAGACCCGCAGTTATTGAAGGATGGGGAAATAGAAAGTTGGCAAAACCATCACAAAGGGAAGAAAGAAGCAGTCGGTGTCTGGTAATGTATTAAAGATCCATGAGGTGGATTCAAGACTACCAGCCTTGGTACTCGCTGCCTAAATGTTTAATTGATTTGGCTGTGGGCTTCTGAGCAGAGCTTCGGCACCAGCACTTTTTCTTTCACAAATTAGGCACCGCTGACAATGAGGTGTGTTATTGTTTTGTAATAGAATGTGATCACATGCTGCCTGCCTAAATTTGTAATTGCAAAACATAGATACGTATTTGCATGTGTATGTAAGAGGAACAGAGGTAGATTGCTTTGCCCTGTAAACTTCACATATCAGGCTGAGATATTTAGTTTGGGAATCAGGGAGATAAATCAGGAGTGGTTATATATGGAAAGAATAGCAACAGTTGATTTGTCCAAGTGGATTGTTGGTAGTCTTTTTGAATCAAGTTTACTCCATCCACTCATCATGCTCTTCTTGAGTCCGAGCCCCAAAGCATTTTCTGTGAACAGCTTTTCCAATCCTCTTTTAGATGTGAATTAGTCCAGAATTTACAGGCCTTATAGACAATGTGGTGTTTTTCCATAAATAATCAGGTATTTTGCCTGCATGTCCATGACTAAAGTACAGCTACATTTAAAGTACTACTTAACTACTCACAGAAAAATAAATTAACCCATGGTTCTCAACTAGTATGTGCCTAATCCTTAAAGACTTTTGTGATGAGTTGTGACTTATTCCTGTCTTTCTCCTTAATTTCCAGATGTAAGCCAAGTGTACTCTTGAAAAATACTTTTTGTATTGTATTACATTGTCTTGTATTGTGTTCTATTATTTATATAGTGCTTAGTAGGGTATTGAGTCTTGCCTACATGAGTAGCCTGCTACACCATGTAGGGTATGTGGTTGGAAGAATTTTGATTTTGTAGTGCTGCTATGTGGGAAGTGTTCCATGTCATGGGTGATGACCACTCGAGTGGGGTTATTGTGTTATCGGATGTAGTGTGTAACAGTGTGTTGTATGATGAGGTGTAAAAGACAGACTTGTAGTTTTATGGTTTTCAACATGCTGGTTCCTTTATGATATTTCATATGATAAGTCTGCTTACCTGGTTACTGTACTTGGTTGTCCAATCTGAAGTTTTGAGTACAGTTGTGTTCCTGAGCTGACATGGATGGAGGGAGAGAGAAGTAGAGATCTGTTGGGATGGACGTTTTTCATTATCACGCCATATTTGAGTGGCTATGTGAGATGTATTGCATGTATAAAAGCGGTCACCTTGTGTCGATATTTGGGATCTGTAGTGAATGGACTTTAGTAAAGTTGTCCATAATTGGCCTGTAATGTTTGACAGATCTCTTTGGTTATTCAATGCTTTTTCATTTGGTGATGTTTGGCTGTACAGTGCTGGTGATGGACAAACCTCATAGCAGATATACCTTATGTGAATTTAATAGGTATAAGTTAAAATTTGTTGCTGACCACTGCAGATTATGGTTTTAGTATTGTTGTGGGCCATAACTCATATATATGGAAGTATATAATATATAATGCCGTAGGAAATTTTGGGTCAGCCTTTTTTTTGCTAACGTGCATAATGAAAGCAATTTGCTTGTTAAGTTGTTTGCAATACGTGGGTTGTAAGCGGAGGATTGAGCTTGAGGGTGTGAATGTTTCCTGGGCTGTGTTGCAGGTATGCTGATGGTACCTATCCAGGAATTAGCCACGTTTTTCAACTGTCTTCTGAAGCGAATATGGTCCTGAGTGCCTCTGATCACTGGCTGGTAATGAGTTCCAGAGCTTGACATCTTTTACTGAGAAAGCAGTGCCCCCTATGGATTTTCTTATGGTACTGTGGTAAGTGGTGCAAGCCTAAAGCGCTGTGTTCTGTTTGGTTTGTATTGCTTGAATTTAACTTGTAGGTGCAGCAGCCCTTTTTTGGGAGGCTCTGTGGACTATTCAGAGTGCTTTGAACATTACATCTTCCAGGTATAGGTAGCTATTAGAGCAATGGCAGACTGGATTAATGCGTTCTCTTTGGTGAAGGAGGCGAAGAAGCATTGCTGCAGAATTTTGGGTGAGTTGTATTTGCGCATAATTGATACAGGAGTGCAAAGTCTGTTGGCATAGTCAAGCTTGGAGATTACAAGCGTTCGAATAGCTTGCAGTTTCTGTTGGTATGCAAGGAAAGATGCAAATTAGTGTTTTCATTGTGTAGAAGGTACTCTAAAAGGTCTGCATCCATTGTTACACCTAGGTTTATTACTGCTCTTGATGTTGTCAGAAGGGATTCAAGTTTTGCCATTGTACCCATGTCATAATTACTGTATTTGCAGTATTGATCATTAGAGTGTTATTCATCATCCATGTGTTTAATGCACATAGGCAGTCATCAAGTTTTGAATTGGAGAGCTCTAAAGGGCTATCCATTAAAAAATATAATTTGGGTATCTTCTGCATAGTTGTAACAGGTGAGGTTGTATGATTTAATCAGAATTGGTAAGGTTAAGTAGAAGTTGAATAATAGAGAAGATATCATAGAGCAAAGAGGAACGACAGTGCTGTGTATGAGGAGGTGAAATGAAAGAGGGTAGGTAGGCAACACTTTGTCTGTGGAAGAGATATGAAGCAATCCATTTTTAAGCATTTTCACAGAATCTGATGTTGTGAAGCCTTTGCAGTAGTGTGTGGTGGTGGACAGTGTCAAATACAGCTGATAAGTCCAGAAGTAATGAGGCAGCTACTCCGTTGTTATCCACAGTCAGTTTTAGTTCATCCCAGGTGGATATGATATGTCTCTGCCTGCTCTGAAACAGGACTGTTTGTCTGAAAGTAAGCCATAGTGTTTGGTAAAGTTAGAGAGTTGAGTAAACACTGCTTTGTTAAGATGTTTCCCCAATAAATTTACCATTTGAAATGGACCTGTAGTTTGCTGGATCAGATGAATCTAGGTTTTCCTTATTGAGGAGAGGTCTGATGTTGGAGGTTTTGAGCTCAGGTGGCAATGAACCTAGTTTCAGGGACTTGTTGAGTAGGCATCTGGCTACCTCTTCTGCACAAGTATAGTGAAGGATATTTTTAAAGATTCTAGGCAGTGCTGGGTCTGATAGTGATCCTGATCATCTGGCGGCAATGATAATATCAAGGAAATCTTTTGTGACAGGATATTGAAGATGTGCATTGAAGGATGGTTATTGGCATCTCTTTCTGTGGTGGTTTCTTCATGCGCTGTTGTGGTTCTGTCCTTGTTCTCATTCAGGTCATTTTCAAAATTCATTAGAGATCTTGTCACATACCTCTTGTGATTGTGATGTTTCTGTGTGTAGGCACTCTGGACTGTAAAATTCTGTGGAATTTTTTAGGAGGACAGTTTGCTTCGGTTATGCATGTGGAGTAGTGGTGTCCTTTTTATGGCTCTTTCATAGTCTCTGTTGTAGTGCTGTGGGATGCTTTTATCTGTCTCATCTCCTGATTTTATCCATTTGAATTGTAGTATGTTTTGTTGTGTTTTCATTCTTTTGATATTGTCACTAACCCATGTGGTGTTCTTTTTGTAGTCAACTCTGGATGTGGTTTTTGTTGGTATCTGTGTGCCGTTGGGCAGTTGAGATCCAGTTGTAGAACATGTGCATGTGTTTCAGACGCATGTTTATTGGGTGGTTCTCAAGGTGGGTGTTGAATTGCTTGATGTCTTGTTTTTTCCAATGTCTGTATGAGCGTTTTTCGGTGTTGATTATTGTTGCCTTCAAAGTGCGTACATGTTATCAAAAACTTTCAAACAATTACAAAAAGACTTGAGACAAGTAACTCAAGCAGTATCATTCTTAGGTGCTACCACCTTTATGTAATGATAATAATCATTACAACACCTACAACAACCTTAAGAACAATAATATTAATAATAATGATAATAATAATAATAGTAATAATATTAACACAAATAATATTAACAATAATAACGATAAGGACTAAGATGATCTTTCTTTTGTCAGTTTGAAAATGCTGCTATTTTTGAAAGTATTCCGATGGTAAAACATTCACTCAAAGTATTTCAATGAGACTACAAAACTTGCAAGATAAAATGCAATTTTATGCTCCACCTGGTCTGTACAATTTTAAAGCGTGCTCTCCAGATAGAGACTAAATAGATTTTCCATCTGCTGCTACGTTGTTGCGCTACCAAATGGTGTTTTCATGCACCCCTAGTTTTGAATATTATGATTACTTAAGCAATAAATATTTAAGAAGTGTCATAACTGGGACCAGCCTGTGCTGCCAACATTTGTCATGATACCAGGTTGAAGGCAGTGTCTCTAAAGTATAGAGTCTGAAGATGATTTGTTAGACCAGTGAGAGGATTACAACATAGCTTTGCTTTTTTAAATTTCAAACATAGTAATAAGTACAGCTTCATACCCACCCTTTTTTCAAATAATATTCTAAAATATAAAACATTGGTTGGAAAATTCCAGGACTTATACACATCTCATTAAGATATTTCTGAGCCTGATTCAGCAAGGTTTTCTGTGGAGTTGTTTTATTCCAGTAAGACATGTGACTTATGTGTGTAATTCCTGGAGCAAGTTATGCTTACTCAAAAAGAAAAGCTCAGAAACTTGATGATCAAGAGGCATCTGAGACACAAACACAACACAGAAAATGCTTTCTAAATCAGGCCTGAATATTCAGGAGTAATGCACATCTAAGACAGGAGTAAGATACAACGGTAGTGTATTGTGATATTTTATGACGGAACCCTTTTGGTTCTCAACCAACTCTGTATAGCTGTGATGTAGGTATCAGAGTGCATTGCCATGAAAGCTTGTCTTAGAATGCAGAGCTCGTAGTTACACGCAACAGAATTAAGACGAATAATTCTAATCTCTGTGGGTAGCATGGTCTTTGGTGGGTACCCAGGCTGGTAAGACTCTACAAATGGGGACGAGATAGGGGATAAGTAACCCGAATAAAGACCGTGCTGTCCGAGACAGTTTGCCATGGTCCAAGCAAACTACTTATGCATGTCACATGTGTCGTTGTTGAAGATCGGAATAGATGCTTCATGCATGTGGAGTCAAAGTGTAACACTAGCCGCTGTAAAGTAAATGAAGACAACAGAAGCATTGCAAAGAATTTATAAGGTGGTGGTCGAGAACTTGCTGGTCAAGCCATACATAAAGGTACAGCGCTGCGACACAAGATAAAGCTGTACACTATACGGAGCGGTACTGCAAAAGGTGGTTATGTGCTGATACAGGAAGAAGTGCAGCCTGATAGAATAAGTAAGAAACAAGTATATGATGATTGCACTTACCACAGCCTTGAAAAATGAAGCTTTGCAACCTCAGTAATGGGCGAGGAGACCCAAGAAGAAGCATGAGGGTTGTGCTTACTGAGCTGTCCAATACCTGAAGTGTCCTACAACCAAAGCTGCCAGGTGATGGATCAGTACAACTCCAAAAGTCTCCAGCGAGTGAAGGGCTCCAATGGCTACCGGGGAGATAGTCACTACTTCCCCAATTATCCATGACGACTTTGTGGCTGGTCCATCGCAAGGCCTCAGAAATAGAATGAATGTCTCAGGCTCAAATGAACAGCCGGCAGGAGCAGAAAGAGTTCCAACTTCAAGGGCAGCCACTCCCATAATTAGTTATCATGCTGCCACCTTTTTGAAACCAACACCACCTTTCGATACCACAAAAAACAAAATATTGATTATAGATGGTCTACGTGGATAGAGGCATTTGATGTTTTCATTGATGCACTTGAAGAGACTGATAACAAAAACATATTCAAGTATCTCAAAAACCTTGCTGGTTTTAGTGTGACAGAAGACATAAAGAAAATCTGTGAACTGACAACGAAATTACATATTGTCAGATTAAAGAAACACTAAATCTAAAGTTCAATCCAGTACCAAACGTTGATTATGAAAGATACATTTGCAGTCAAGAAAGGAAAAAAGCTGGTGAAACCATTGATGAATTTGTGGAGAGACTTGATACGCTCATCAAACAATGTAAGTTAAATGAATTTAAGGATGAGGAAGCTATGAAACTTAAAGTTATTGATGGGTGCTTGTCAGATTTATTCAGAAGACGAATGCCGAGAGAAACTCTTCGGGCCTGTTTACGAGTTTGATGGTCTCACAGCAGGCCGCCACTCCAGCACCCTGCTCCAATGCCACCAAACCCGTAGTCAGACAGCCCACTAGATTCTGAGTTGAATCTGGTGCGGGCAGTCCTATGGCAGTGGTCCTGTGACTGGCGATCAATAAACCGGAAGTCCTTCCGTAACCGAGTCACAAGAAAACAGTAAAGAAAAATGAAAAACAAGAAAAGGGGGCAAGGTAGAAACACCCTGACTCCCTAGACCTGCTCAGGTGGTCCCACAAGGATCCCCGGGCCAAAAAAAGCACTTTCTAATTAAAAAAGGCCTAATTTGTGCTGGGTGCAATGTGTAATTATGTAGCGGGGGCCCACCACCTCTCTTTAGCAATTCTAATGATATGCGGGGGGCATGCGGCCCCCCACAGCCCTGGGGACCGCCACCTCCCCGGGGCTTTATTGTAATTAAAAAGCTTCCCCTCATGCAGCCCCGGGGGCCACCACCATCCCGGGGCTTTAGTAATTAAACGCAGGGGCACGCACCCCCCCACAGCCCCAGGGACCGCCCCCTCCCCTGGGCTCTGATCTTTAAAAAAAAATGTGTGGGAGGGGCTCAAGCCCCATCCATGGCCCCGGGTCCCACCACCTCCCCGGTCTACACTTCATTCACTTATGGGGTCTGTTGCGGACCCCCGGCCCCGGGGCCCACCACCTCCCCGGGGCTGTGCAAATGATGGAAGGGGGCTGCCCAGCCCCCTCCTGGAGCCTTTGATTGCCCTGGGAACCACCACCCCCCAGGGCTGACTCATGCAATGTCCCGGGGTGCCCGTCTGGGAATGTCAATGTCACATGTTACAGCATGGTGGAAGGCCCTTTGCAAATTTGGAATGGTCACGTGTTACTTATTGCAAAATGTGGGTATTAAACTGGTACTAATGGTGCACAAACCTCTCTTCATTCTCTGCCTCTCTTGCCTCTTTCTGCATTTCTCTTGCTTCTTTCTGTACCTTTTTTCTTTTTTCTGCACCTCACGGTCTTCTTTCTGCACTTCACTTGCCTCTTTCTGCACCTCTGTTGCTTTTTTCTACAGATCTCTTGCCTCTTTCTATACCTCTCTTGCCCCTTTCTGCGCCTCTCTTGCTTTTTTCTGCACCTCACTTGCCTCTTCCTGCACTTCTTTTGCTTTTTTCTACACCTCTCTTGCCTCTTTCTGCTCCTCTCCTGCCTCTTTGTGCATTTCTCTAGCCTGTTTCTGCACTTCCCATGCCTCTTTCTGTACCTCTCTTGCCTCTCTCTGCACCTCACTTGCCTCTTTCTGCACTTCTCTTGCCTCTTTCTGCATTTCTCAAGCCTCTTTCTGTACCTCTCTTGCCTCTTTTGCACCTCAAGTGCCTGTTTCTGTACTTCTTTTGCCTCTTTATACACTTATCTTGCCTCTTTCTATCCTCTCTTGCCACTTTCTGCACCTCACTTGCTACTTTCTGCACTTCTCTTGCCTCTTTCAGTATCAGTCTTGCCTCTTTCTGTACCTCTGTTGGTTCATTCTGCACTGCTCTTGCTTCTTTCTGCACCTCTGTTGCAAATGTATGCATCCCTCTTGCCTCTTTCAGCACCCCTCTTCCATCTTTCTGTACCTCTCTTGCCTCTGTCTGCACACCTGTTCCCTCATTCTGCACCCCTTTTGCCTGTTTCTGCAACTCTCTTCCCTCTGTTTGCATCTGCACACCCTTTCCATCTTTCTGCACCCCTTTTGCCTCTTTCTGTACTTGTCTTGCCTCTTTCTGCACCCCTCTAGCCTCTTTCTGCACCTCTCTTGCCTCTGTCTACACACCTGTTCCCTCTTTCTGCACACCTTTTGCCTGTTTCTGTAACTCTCTTTCGTCTTTCTGCACTACTCTTGCTACTTTCTGCACCTATTTTGCAAATTTCTGTTTGCCTCTTTCTGCACCAATGTTCTGCACCTTACCTGCCTGTTTCTGTACCTCTCTTGCCTTTCTGCAACTCTGTTGCTTCTTTCTGCACTTCTCTTGAATCTTCCTACACCCCTCTTGCCTCTTTCAGCACCTCTGTTGCTTCTTTCTGCACTCTGTTGCTTCTTTCTGCATTCCTCTTGCCTGTTTTTCCACCTCTGTTGGTTCTTTCTCTTGCGTCTTTCTGCATCCCACTTGCCTCTTCCAACACTTCTCTTGCTTCTTTCTACACCTCTGTTGCTTCTTTCAGCAATTCTCTTGCCTCTTTCATTCTGCACTGCTCTTGCTTCTTTCTGCACCTCTGTTGCCAATGTATGCATCCCTCTTGCCTCTTTCAGCACCCCTCTTCCATCTTTCTGTACCTCTTTTGCCTCTGTCTGCACACCTGTTCCCTCATTCTGCACCCCTTTTGCCTGTTTCTGCAACTCTCTTCCCTCTGTTTGCATCTGCACACCCGTTCCCTCTTTCTGCACCCCTTTTGCCTCTTTCTGCAATTTGTTTGCTTCCTTCTGCACCTCTGTTGCTTCTTTCTGTACTTGTCTTGCCTCTTTCTGTACCCCCCTAGCCTCTTTCTGCATCTCTCTTGCCTCTGTCTACACACCTGTTCCCTCTTTCTGCACACCTTTTGCCTGTTTCTGTTACTCTCTTTCGTCTTTCTGCACTACTCTTGCTACTTTCTGCACCTATTTTGCAAATTTCTGTTTGCCTCTTTCTGCACCAATGTTCTGCACCTTACCTGCCTGTTTCTGTACCTCTCTTGCCTTTCTGCAACTCTGTTGCTTCTTTCTGCACTTCTCTTGAATCTTCCTACATCCCTCTTGCCTCTTTCAGCACCTCTGTTGCTTCTTTCTGCACTCTGTTGCTTCTTTCTGCATTCCTCTTGCCTGTTTTTGCACCTCTGTTGGTTCTTTCTCTTGCTTCTTTCTGCAACCACTTGCCTCTTCCAACGCTTCTCGTGCTTCTTTCTACACCTCTGTTGCTTCTTTCAGCAATTTTCTTGCCTCTTTCTCCACTTCTCTTGCTTTTTTCTGCACGTCTCTTGCGTCTTTCTGCACCTCTGTTAGTTCTTTCTGCACTGCTCTTGCTTCTTTCTGCACACCTTTTACAAATGTCTGCATCCCTCATGCCTCTTTCTGTACCTCTCTTCCCAATTTCTCCACCTCTCTTGCTTCTTTCTGCACTTCTCCTGCTTCTTTCTGCAGTGCTCTTGCTTCTTTCTGCACCTCTCTTGAAAATTTAATGATCCCTCTTACCTATTTTCGCACCTCTGTTCCCTCTTTCTGTATCTTTCTTGCCTGTTTCTGCACTTCTCTAGCCTCTTTCTGTCCTCTCTTGCCACTTTCTGCACCTCACTTGCTACTTTCTGCACTTCTCTTGCCTCTTTCAGTATCAGTCTTGCCTCTTTCTGTACCTCTGTTGGTTCATTCTGCACTGCTCTTGCTTCTTTCTGCACCTCTGTTGCAAATGTATGCATCCCTCTTGCCTCTTTCAGCACCCCTCTTCCATCTT
Source organism: Triturus cristatus (assembly GCF_964204655.1). Taxonomy (NCBI): domain Eukaryota; kingdom Metazoa; phylum Chordata; class Amphibia; order Caudata; family Salamandridae; genus Triturus; species Triturus cristatus. Next base: position 912,212,479 of record NC_140588.1, read on the forward strand.
TCTGTACCTCTCTTGCCTCTGTCTGCACACCTGTTCCCTCATTCTGCACCCCTTTTGCCTGTTTCTGCAACTCTCTTCCCTCTGTTTGCATCTGCACACACTTTCCCTCTTTCTGCACCCCTTTTGCCTCTTTCTGTACTTGTCTTGCCTCTTTCTGCACCCCTCTAGCCTCTTTCTGCACCTCTCTTGCCTCTGTCTACACACCTGTTCCCTCTTTCTGCACACCTTTTGCCTGTTTCTGTAACTCTCTTTCGTCTTTCTGCACTACTCTTGCTACTTTCTGCACCTATTTTGCAAATTTCTGTTTGCCTCTTTCTGCACCAATGTTCTGCACCTTACCTGCCTGTTTCTGTACCTCTCTTGCCTTTCTGCAACTATGTTGCTTCTTTCTGCACTTCTCTTGAATCTTCCTACACCCCTCTTGCCTCTTTCAGCACCTCTGTTGCTTCTTTCTGCACTCTGTTGCTTCTTTCTGCATTCCTCTTGCCTGTTTTTGCACCTCTGTTGGTTCTTTCTCTTGCTTCTCTCTGCATCCCACTTGCCTCTTCCAACACTTCTCTTGCTTCTTTCTACACCTCTGTTGCTTCTTTCAGCAATTCTCTTGCCTCTTTCATTCTGCACTGTCTTGCTTCTTTCTGCACCTCTGTTGCAAATGTATGCATCCCTCTTGCCTCTTTCAGCACCCCTCTTCCATCTTTCTGTACCTCTCTTGCCTCTGTCTGCACACCTGTTCCCTCATTCTGCACCCCTTTTGCCTGTTTCTGCAACTCTCTTCCCTCTGTTTGCATCTGCACACCCGTTCCCTCTTTCTGCACCCCTTTTGCCTCTTTCTGCAATTTGTTTGCTTCCTTCTGCACCTCTGTTGCTTCTTTCTGTACTTGTCTTGCCTCTTTCTGCACCCCTCTTGCCTCTTTCTGCACCTCTCTTGCCTCTGTCTACACACCTGTTCCCTCTTTCTGCACACCTTTTGCCTGTTTCTGTTACTCTCTTTCGTCTTTCTGCACTACTCTTGCTACTTTCTGCACCTATTTTGCAAATTTCTGTTTGCCTCTTTCTGCACCAATGTTCTGCACCTTACCTGCCTGTTTCTGTACCTCTCTTGCCTTTCTGCAACTCTGTTGCTTCTTTCTGCACTTCTCTTGAATCTTCCTACATCCCTCTTGCCTCTTTCAGCACCTCTGTTGCTTCTTTCTGCACTCTGTTGCTTCTTTCTGCATTCCTCTTGCCTGTTTTTGCACCTCTGTTGGTTCTTTCTCTTGCTTCTTTCTGCAACCACTTGCCTCTTCCAACGCTTCTCGTGCTTCTTTCTACACCTCTGTTGCTTCTTTCAGCAATTTTCTTGCCTCTTTCTCCACTTCTCTTGCTTTTTTCTGCACGTCTCTTGCGTCTTTCTGCACCTCTGTTAGTTCTTTCTGCACTGCTCTTGCTTCTTTCTGCACCCCTTTTACAAATGTCTGCATCCCTCATGCCTCTTTCTGTACCTCTCTTCCCAATTTCTCCACCTCTCTTGCTTCTTTCTGCACTTCTCCTGCTTCTTTCTGCAGTGCTCTTGCTTCTTTCTGCACCTCTCTTGAAAATTTAATGATCCCTCTTACCTATTTTCGAACCTCTGTTCCCTCTTTCTGTACCTTTCTTGCCTGTTTCTGCACTTCTCTAGCCTCTTTCTGTACCCCTCTTGCCTTTTTTGTACCTCTGTTTGTTCTTTCTGCACCTCACTTGCTTCTTTCTGCACCCCTCTTGCCTCTTTTTGACCCCATTTTTTTTCTTTCTGCACCTCTCTTGCATCTTTCTGCACCCTGTTCCTGCACCTTTCCTGCCTGTTTCTGTACCTCTCTTGCCTCTTTCTGTACCTCTGTTGCTTCTTGCTGCACCTCTCTTGCTCTTTCTGCACCCTTCGCACCTCTTTCAGCACCTCTGTTGCTTCTTTCTGCACTTCTCTTCCTTCTTTCTTCACCCCTCCTGCCTCTTTCTGTACTTGCCTTGCCTCTTTGTGCACCTCTCCTACTTTTTTATGTACCCCTCTTGCCTCTTTTTGCTTCTCTGTTGGCTCTTTCTGCACTGCTCTTGCTTCTTTTGGCACCTTACTTGCCTTTCTGTGCTTCTCCTGCTTCTTTCTATACTTCTGTTACTTCTTTCAGCAATTCTTTTGCATCTTTCTTTACTTCTCTTCCTTCTTTCCATACCCCTCCTGCTTCTTTCTGTACCTTTCTTGTCTCTTTGTGCACCTGTCCTACCTCTCCGTACCCTTCTTGCCTCTTTCTTTTTGCACCTCTGTTGGTTCTTTCTGCACTGCTCTTGCTTCTTTCTGCACCGTACTTACCTCTTTCTATACTTCTCTTGCTTCTTTCTACACCTCTGTTGCTTCTTTCAGCAATTCTCTTGCCTCTTCCTGTACTTCTCTTGCTTGTTTCTGCACTTCTCTTGCATCTTTCTGCACCTCTGTTGCCTCTTTATGCTTCACTTGCTTCTTTCTGAACCCCTCTTGACTCTTTCTGCACCTCTCTTGCCTCTTTTTGCACCCTTGTTCCCTCATTCTGCATCTTTCCTGCCTGTTTCTGCACCTTTCTTTCTTCTTTCTCTACCTCTTTTGCTCCTTTCTGTACTTCTCTATCTTCTTTCTGCACTCCTCCTACCTCTTTCTGTATCTCTCTTGCCTCCTTTTGCACCTCTGTTAGTTCTTTCTGCAATGCTCTTGCTTCTTTCTGCACCTCTGACTTAGAGGTAGTTTTAATCCCCCTGCCATATTATGGACTAGGGCCTTACAGGGGAGGTCATGCCAAGCATAGGGATACCCCAACCCACAGTGTACCCTAGTGTATGTAGGTGTTTTCACTATATTCTAAGTGTCTTTTAGCATAGCACTGGCTCCAGGCCTGGTTAGTCAGACTCAGTTACCACCAGCACCGGTCAGCAAAAAGTTGGGAGCACAGGATGACTTTGCAACAAGGCCTCTTTCTGCACCTCCTTTGGTTCTTTCTGCATATCTCTTGCTTCTTTCTGCACCTTTCTTCCTCTTTCTGCATATGTCCAACCAATGTAGGCATAGTTAGAAATTAGCATTTAAAAAAACTTAGAAATTCACTGAAAAAAACATAGGTTTCAGGGACATTATAGTTAGAAATTAGCATTTAAAAAACCTTAGAAATTCACAGAAAAAAACACAGTTTTCAGGGACGTTATAGTTAGTTGGACATTTCAGTCATACAAAACCAGAGAAATTCGACCGTTATAGTTAGTTGAGCTGATGACGTCACATATGACATCACTGATGAAATCACTGATGACATTTCAAATGACATCACTAATGACATCACTGATGACATCATCCAGTGACTGAGTGTTTCTAAAAAGTTTCAATATGTTTTCTATCTATCTATCTATCTATCTATCTATCTATCTATCTATCTATCTATCTATCTATCTATCTATCTATCTATCTATCTATCTATCTATCTATCTATCTATCTATCTATCTATCTATCTATCTATCTATCTATCTATCTATCTATCTATCTATCTATCTATCTATCTATCTATCTATCTATCTATCTATCTATCTATCTATCGATCGATAAATAAAGGTGTATTGAAGAATGAGTGGGTGTATCCTTATGGGCTATGCTTGTGCATAGACTTGAGACATCCAATACAATACTCAGGAAATTTGTTTCCCATATGATTCCTTCCAGTTGACTTAAACATGTGTTTTGTGCCTCAAGTATACGATGTTAGATGTAAAAGAAAGGGAAACAGAAAATGGTCTACAAATTTTCACATATTCTCTGTTAAGTCTCCCATAGAGAAGAAAACCAGGGATCCAGGTGGATGGGTTATGTTTTTGTGCACCTTTGGTAGATGGTAAAATGTGGGTAGTCTTGGATGTTGAGATGTCAGAAATTGTTTTTCTTCCACCGTGAGCATGCCTTTCTGATACCATTTCAGAATTAAGCATTGATATTGATTGATGGCCATGTTGTACTCAACCTGGGTGGTCAACACATAGCTGGTTGTATTCTTTAGTTGTTTTACTGCCTCCTTTATATAGTTGTCTCTTGTTTGTAGGACGATGTTCCCTCCTTTGTCTGAGGGTTTGTAGATGATATCCTGGTTTTGTTGTAAATTTTTCAAAGCTTCTTTCTGTTTTTTTGTGACATTGCTGCATATTTCTCTCTTTCCTTTTGTACGAAGAGCAATCAGATCTTTATTTACACATTCCACAAAAATATCTATCCCATCTGTTGGCATTTGTGGGACAAATTTGGATGTTGGTCTATATGTACTGGATGAACCTAATTGTGTTATCCCCAGATTTTCAATCCTGTCCATCATATTGTGTTGTTCTTCTCTACTGGAGGCGTTTTCAGAATCCAGTTGCTGTTGATATTGGTTTCTTTATAATTATTAGATTTTTTAATTTGAAACATTTATTAAGTTTAAGTTTTGTAGAGAATTTGAAAAGATCGATTCTGTTCTGAGTGTATTCAAAATCCATTATCAGGCAGAAACTTAATCCTAACTTTAGTACTTTCGATGTCAAATTCAGAACTGTAAGATTCTCGGTTATTGACGATATTTCGTCCCCCCTTGGTTCTTGTCTGGAGGGTTGTTCCACTTGTGTTGTCGTTTCCATCCGCCCCTTTTCGTGATAAATTTTTCCTTTTTTCCGGTAATTTTCCTTTCCCCCTGGAGCCAGGTTAGCCTTATCAGATCGAATTCCTCGTAAAAAGGAGTTGATGCCGCTTTCGAAGAGCCACTGTCCGGCCCTTCATCTTCTGATTGTTCTATATCTGTAACTTCAGATTCCGATGTTTCTCTTTGATCCAGCACTGTATGATTCCTCCTGCTTCTCAGTTCATGGCAAGAAGCATCATACTTTATCACGAAGGTTAATACTCTCCCTTGCTCGCGATCCCTGGCATCACGATCAAACTTCTCTTGATTTCTTTGTTTGATTTTCTGTTCATAAGTCTTGAGCCTCTTCACCATATTTTCTTTCAGCTCATCTTGTGTGATCTTATTCGGATTAATTGTTAATTCTTTTTTCAAATCCCCAATGTCCTTAAGGACCTTTTCGTGGTCACTCCATGCAAACTTCACAAGTATTCCAAGCATTCTTCTTGAAGAATTAGCTGTGTATTCTGCCCTTTCGTCAAGCAGTTTGGGATCAGGATTCTCATAGGTGGGACCTGTGTAAATCCTTAATCTTCTTGGTACCCTATTAATATCAATATAATGCTGCAATGAAGTAACCTGCCTCCATTTTCTTATTTCTATCTTGTATAGTCTCTGTAATTTGACAAGCTTGCTCCTTAAATCTTCCTGTCCTGCGGTATTCATAGTCCCTGCATTTCCTGCTTGAGTAGTTGATCTAGACTTAAAGATGACCATGGCAGCCTCACAGCATTCAGCCTCACTAAACATATTGCCTATACTGACACAGTCAGGTGGTTTACCGAGTACCTCATTTTACCCCCTCGCTCCTGTCACACTCAAAAAATGTTATCTCTTACTGACTGGATTTGTGTCTTCCACTGACCAAGTCTTCCGACTCGGGCTCTTCTCTGAGCCTTACCGGTCTCTTGTATTAATTCCTATATGGTGTGATGGTTGAAAAGCATCCAACAGTTCTCGCTCCACTCGCACCTTGCATTCTTCACTCGTGGACGGGTGCTCAGTCCACGGGGATGCGTTCCGCTTTTATTCTCACAGCTCCTTTGCAAAGAAAACCAGCACTCACGGGGGTACAACCCAATGGTTTATTGGAATGGAGGCATGTGCAGACGCATTTCGGCAAACTGCCTTTCTCAGTGTCGACAAAATACAAAAGGGTTCATGACAATTCATTGCAACAGAAAACTGACTCACATGTCCCCTCTAATTGCCAGTAAGTACGGGCGCATTTCTAAACAATGCTGGTCCTCAGCATTACTTGTTTTACACAACTTACTCAGTGCCTGAATTAATAATAGTGTACAACTCATTATAAGAATAAATAGTCACAATACCACATTTGTCAATTTATGGGTGGGTAAAGTCAAAATAGAACAAAATTAATAAGCAAATACATTTAATATTCACATTGAGATTTCCCATCCCATTTGTAAAACTCACGCCCTGTATCGGCCCCTAAATAGAGGGCAAGAGTTGTACAAGTTTTATATACATACACCTAAATATATTTATATCTATATATATCTATATTCACTGAAAAAAACATAGGTTTCAGGGGTGTTATAGTTAGCTGGACATTTCCCTCGTACAAAACCATTGAAATTCCCCTGTTATAGTTAGTTCGGCTAACTATAACTCGCGCCCCCGCAATGCACTGCTGATGATGTCACATATTACATCACTCATGACATGGTCAGTGACATCACTGATGACATCACTGATGACATCTCAAATGACATCACTGATGACATCACTGATGACATCATCCAGTGACTGTGTGTTTCTGTAAATTTTAAATATGTTTTATATATTTATAGTGAAAGGCCTGTGGAAGAATGAGTGGCTGTACAAGTGTGTGAATGGATGATTTTCTAGGTGCGTAACTGACTCTATAAGTGAGTCATTAAATGTATCTTACTGCAGACTAGTGACTAAACTGTGTGAATGTCTGTATGTTTCTGTCTGTTGGTATATAAGTGGCTGCATGGTTTTGTGAATAGCTATATGAGTGTCTATATGGGTTATCGATTGGTTGTCTGAGTATCTGTATGGGTGCCTGAGTGTTTGTGTGGGTAGGCTGTGTGTGACTCTGTGCATAGATATGTGAGTGGGTGATTCTATGGGTGCATGGTTTTAAGAGTGCATCTGTGATGAACCGTATGATTGAGTGAATGTATGTATGGGTGTGTTAGGGATTGAATGTATATCTCAGTGGTACATTTGTGACTAACTACATATGTGAAAGGCAGTATATATGCGTGTAAGAGTATATGAGTGGGTATATGTGAGAGTGTGTGATTGTGAGAGTGGCTGTATGGATGAGTGTGTGCTTGTATCAATGATTGTATAAGAGCGTAAGAATGTGGTACTATTTTTATGAGTAAGTGAACTTGAGTGTGTGTAACTGTATAGGTGAGTAAATGGGAGTGTGATTAATTATTTGCATGACTGACTAGGTGTGACAGTACCTCTATGGATGATTGGTGGTGTGTGAGTGTCTATGTAGGTGTATAAATGCATATGATAGTCCTGTCGGAGTGACTGTAAGTATGAGTGACTGCACATGTGAATGAGTGGAGGTGTATGTAGACCTAAGAGTTAATAAGTGGGTATGTAGTTATTGGTATTGGAGTATCTATGGTTTTGAGAATGGACGTCTGAAATTTTGAGTTCGTATATCAACGGTTAAATTAGGGTGTGAGAAGATGTAGTAATTTATCACATGGATGATGTCATCAGTGATGTCATTTGAGATGTCATCAGTGATGTCATCAGTGATGTCACTGACCATGTCATGAGTGATGTAATATGTGATGTCATCAGCAGTGCATTGCGGGGGCGCGAGTTATAGTTAGCTGAACTAACTATAACAGGGGAATTTCAATGGTTTTGTACGAGGGAAATGTCCAGCTAACTATAACACCCCTGAAACCTATGGTTTTTTCAGTGAATTTCTAAGGTTTTTTAAATGCCAATTCCTAACTATAATGCCCCTGAAACCTTTGGTTTTTTCAGTGAATTTCAAAGGTTTTTTAAATGCCAATTCCTAACTATAACGTGCATGAAACCTATGGTTTTTTCAGTGAATTTCAAAGGTTCTTGACATGCTAATTCCTATCTATAACTTATCTCTGAAGATATCATGAAAAGCATTCTTTTTTAAAAGTAGGGTGCACATTAGTTTTGTGGAAAAGCATCTTTGTGATTGGTTAAGAAAAAGCAGTTTCAACGTGGAGTACATATCATAGGATAAAATTTTCTCAGCTCAACCACACCTGCTACTTGCATTTGGAAGGCACTGTTCGAACTTAAAACAATCGTCAAATTTTAACCTGCACGTGTCATTAAATGTTCAAGAACATGTTACAAAAAAATATCGTAAAGCTTTACAAAATTGATGAACTTTTAACCTGCACGTGTTGTAGAATGTTCTAGAAAGTGTGTTGATAGAATACGTTGCACTTCTGACTTCTATGTGTTGTTGAATATTTAAAAAACGGTTCATATGGAAAATTAAAAAGAAACCAATAGAGAAGTTTTGAAAGCTAAAAGAATCAAGGAACTATTCTAATTTATTCTTTACATGAATTTATGTGTGCAGCAACAAGATAAATCTAACACACTATTCAGAAGTTGGTGCAAACTGCAGATATCACCAGTATTCCAGCGATAAGTGCCCCAAAATTTGACACCATGGTGCACTCCATCAAATAACAGTAATAAGAACAAGAAAGAGTCACACAGCAGTTAAGAGAACAACCAAAAACATTATTATTATTTTTTTCAAACTTTATTTTTTAAAATAATAAATATATAAACGATAAACTATTTTCAAACTGTATTTTTTTATTAACATAAATATAAACAATAAACTAATAAACAAAATGTAACAACAATAATACAAAACAACAAGGCGGAACACTCCTGTAGGAACCACGGATGTCGACGACAGACCTGGAAAATCAGAAAGATTGTTAAAAAAAAAACAACATGGTATTCTCAACAAAATACCACAAGAAAAAAAATAACAGATATATAAAATGTATACAGCTAACAAAATGTTATAAGTTTAACTTACAAAAACTGTAAATGTTGCCGCTTTAAAATATTTACCGAATCTGAGGATTTTTTTTTGCAGAAGGCACCACGCCCACAACGTTTTTCTTCAGTGGTGAAGACATTTTTTACTTTTTCCAAGGGGCAAACAAAGACCAATGCCACCTTCTTCATTCGCAAGATTTGCCAAAGAGTTCTGTTACGAGGGGATCCTAACAAAAAATACTCGTGCGGCACAGCAAGTATGATGAAACACCTAAGGACCCTTCATCCAAACAATCTTGCACGAGAAGAGTGCAAACAGATGAGAAACACTCCTGTTCTGTATCTGTAAAAAAGAATCACAAATACATGTATATTAATAACTTTCAAATTTATACTATTCCATTACTGTACAAACACATTTTATATAAAAACTGACTAAGAAACTATAGCTCTGAACCACAAGTGTAACGATCTTTAAAACACTACATGCATAGTGCATACTACTTTGAAGCAGATCATGCCCTAAAGCCTACCTCACTAAAAGACTACATGCTAACTGACTAAATGATTACAGTACTATAAGGAGACACACTGGGTGAGTGACAGGGTGTTTGCTAGAAGAGTATGAATACTAACTAGGGAATTGAAGGTGTGAAACACAACTGTGTAGGTGATTAGAGGACTGCATCCATACTGCATAGGCATTTAAAGCAGTCTATGTGCTAAGGCCTGGCTCACTGCATGACTACTTGGGTACTGACTGAATGATTAGAGTACAGCAAGGAGAGTGCCTAGGTGAATTTATAAGTGCTAGGCTTTTCGCACAGGGAATGGATTAGTACTTGGTACTGAATGGGTCACTAGAGGAGTGCAAAAGCAGTCACAAGTGCTGGACTGTATGGATACTGACTAGGAAATTTAAAGTGTGAAAGACAAGTGTCTAGGTGGTTAGAGGACTGCATGCATAGAGCATAGGGGTTTGAAACAGTCCATGTGCTAAGGCCTGGCTCAGTGTATGAATACTTGGGCAGTGACTGAATGATTAGAGTGCTGCAAAGATAGTATCTTGGTGAATTTATAAGTGTTTGGGTTTTAGCACAGTGAATGGATTAGTACATGGTGCTGAATGGGTCACTAGAGGACTGCAAACGGAGTGACAGGGTATTTCCTGGAAGTGTATGGATACTGACTAGGGAATTGAAGGTGAGAAAGACAATTGTGTAGGTGGTTAGAGGACTGCATGCATAGTGGATAAGGGTTTGAAGCAGTCCATATACTAAGGCCTGGGTCACTGGATGAGTACTTGGGTACTGACTGAATGATTAGAGTACTGCAAGGAGAGTGCCTGGGTGAATTTATTAGGGTTTGGCGCAGTGAATGGATTAGTACATGATTCTGAATGGGTCACTAGAGGAGTGCAAATGGAGTGACAGGGTGTTTGCTGGAAGTGAACGGATACTGACTGGGGAATTGAAGGTGTGAAAGACAAGTGTGTAGGTGCTTAGAGGACTGCATGCATAGTGGATAGGGGTTTGAAGAAGTCCATGTGCTAAGACCTGGCTCAGTGCATGAATACTTAGGCAGTGACTGAATCATAAGAGTACTGGAAAGAGAGTGTCTTAGTGAATTTATAAGTGTTTGGGTTTTGGCACAGTGAATGGATTAGTACATACTGTTGAATGGGTCTCTAGAGGACTGCAAAGGAAGTGACAGGATGTTTCCTGGAAGTGTATGGATACTGACTAGGGAATTGAAGGTGTAAAAGACAAGTCTATAGTATGTTAGAACACTACATGCATACTGCATAGACATTTGAAGCAGTCTATTTGGTACTTAGAAACTGACTAAATAATCAGACTACTTCTAGGACAGTGCTTAGGTAAAACTTTTAAATTTTTAGTTCTGCCACAGTGAACAGAATAGTACATGTTACTGCACCTTAGTGTCAAACCCTGACTCATTTTATCAATGCATAAGCAAAGACTAGCTTCTAATGCTACTAAAACTTGACAACATGAGAGGTTTTAAATTAGTTATCTGTCAGCAAATACACGATGTTACCAAATGCTTCTCTCACAGTGGTTCTCAAATGCACACAGACTCACAGTGTAATTCTAGACAACAACCACTATACCTAGGAGTTTACCGAAAATCATTCACTACTGTGGAAGTGTTAAGCGAACTGCACACAATCTTCATATTTCAGGACTACACTTTTGTGTCAAAGCCTGACTCATATAATCAAAGCATAAGCAAAGACTGGCTTCTAATGCTACTAAAACTTCACAACATGACCGGTTTTAAAACAGGTATATGTCAGCAAATACACGATGTTACCAAATGCTTCTCTCACAATCCTTACCCAAATGCACACAGACTCACAGTGTGATTTTAGACAAGCAACACTATCCTAGGAGTTTACCAAAACTCATTCACTACTCTGGAAGAGTTAATGGTACTGCACACAATCTACATATTTAAGTACACCACATCAGTGTCAAAGCATGACTCATTTAATCAATGCATAAGCAAAGACTAGATTCTAATCCTACTAAAACTTCACAACATGACAGGTTTTAAAACAGTTATCTGTCAGCAAATACATGATGTTACCAAATGCTTCTCTCACAGTGATCCCAAATACACACTAACTCACAGTGTGATTCTAGACAAGCACCACTATCCCTATGAGTTTACCAAAACTCATTCACTACAGTGCAAGTGGTAAGGGAACTGCACACAATCTACATATTTCATGACTGCAATTTACTGTCAATGCCTGACTCATATAATGAAAGCATAAACCATAACTGTCTTCTAATGCTACTAAAACTTGACAACATGACATGTTTTACAACACTTATCCGTCAGCAAATACACGATGTTACCAAACACTTCTCTCACAGTGGTTCCCAAATGCACACAGACTCACAGTGTGATTCTAGACAAACAACACTATCCCTAGGAGTTGACCAAAACTCATTCACTACAGTGGAAGTGGTAAAGGAACTGCACACAATCTACATATTGCACGACTACACTTTAATGTCAATGCCTGACTAATTTAATCAACGCATAAGCAAAGACTGGCTTCTAATGCTACTAAAACTTGACAACACGACAGGTTTTAAAACAGTTATCTGTCAGTAAATACACGATGTTACCAAATGCTTCTCTCACAATCCTTACCCAAATGCACACAGACTCACAGTGTGATTTTAGACAATCAACACTATCCTAGGACTTTACCAAAACTCATTCACTACTGTGGAAGGGGTAAGGGGACTGCACACAATCTACATATTTAAGTACAGCACACCAGTGTCAAAGCATGACTCATTTAATCAACATATAAGCAAAGACTGGATTCTAATGCTACTAAGACTTCACAACGGATATATGATGTTACAACGCATGCTTTTACAACGCATGCTGTTACAACAAAATTTTTACAACGCAAATGCAGTGACAACGCAAGTCTTTACAACGCAAGTCTTTACATCGACTTGTACTAGATGGCGTGCTAACATTAAAAAAGTGTAATTTACTATTCTAACTCCTGTCAACGTAACAGTAGGGAAGGTGTTTGGATAGTAAACTACACTATTTTTAATGTTAGCACGCCATCTAGTGCAAGTCGATGTAAAGACTTGGGTTGTAATGGCATGCGTTGTCAATGCATTTGCGTTGTAACAGTTTCGTTGTAATGGTAGTGCGTTGTAAAAGTTGCGTTGTAAAGGTTGTTCCCCATCCCAAATACACACTAACTCACAGTGTGATTCTAGACAAGCACCACTATCCCTATGAGTTTACCAAAACTCATTCACTACAGTGCAAGTGGTAAGGGAACTGCACACAATCTACATATTTCACGACTGAAACTTACTGTCAATGCCTGACTCATTTAATGAAAGCATAAGCCATGACTGTCTTCTAATGCTACTAAAACTTGACAACCTGACTGGTTTTAAAATAGTTATCTGTCAGCAAATACACAATGTTACCAAATGCTTCTCTCACAGTGGTTCCCAAATGCACACAGACTCACTGTGTGATTCTAGACAAACAACACTATCCCTTGCACTATATCAAAACACATTTCTTCATCTAGAAGTAGTACTACATTTTAGTATAGAAACATAACATAACTCATTTCACAAATTCATAAACAATGACTGGTTTCTAATTCTACCAAAATATAAAAACTGCACAGTTATCTGTCTACAAACACATGAAAAACACAAATGCCAATCACAGAATGGTTTCTACATGCACACACATTGTAGAGAAAAAAAGTACTCCCTTTACTTTAGCAGGAAAAATACATTAGTCTGATTAAAATCAAAATAGTCTACATACATCCCCTCACAATTAAATAACTCATCTTTCAAGTTCTTTTGTAGATTAAGGAGTATATCAATCACTCACCATATTTTCTTTTACAGAATCTCTGCACTATGCACCTCTCAGCAAAAGCAAAGAATGAAAATGTTTCCCTTTCATTTTCCACACATATACATGTAAACATCAAATCACAATCCTTCGCACATAAACTCAAAAGCAAACACACATTTCTATTGGTTAAACATTTCAACCCTTTCCAACTGAAATACATTTCAACCCTTCCCCCAATCTGCCTTCTGCCTGTTACCATAGAAACAGGTCATGGAACACTGCACTGAGCTCACAGGTCATAAGTTCAGCACACAATGTTCCTACACAAAACAGGAAGTGTGCTTGACTTTTCAACATATCAGCTTATCATATATAATGTTCCTTACAATCTGTTTTTGTTAACCAATAACAATCATACCTTTAAAAAACAAAAATATACACCCTACCTTTCAGTGTAGAAAGTTGTTATACAACCAATGATTTCTTGTCGTTTTTCAAAAAACGTTGCCGTGGATCTGCGCACCCACCGCGAGAGAATCCGTGCATCCAACGCGATAGGATGCGCGCACCGTGCGCGCATTTCACCGCTTTTTTTAAAAAAAAGGGGGGCCACAGGGGGTCCTTCTGGGACCCCCTAAGCAGATCTAGAGGGTCAGAGTATTTCCACTCTGCCCCCTTTATATCTTTTAAACACTTATTCCCCTTCCATCTTCAGCCTCGCTTCTACCGAGGCAGAAAATGGCCGCCAACAGTTCCTGGTTTCGAATGTAGAGAGACGCTTGACAGCCAATTAGCATTCAGCGCGCGATCGGGAGGGTGCACGCTCCGTTTGTGGAGGGTGCGCTTACGGTGCGGGTACGGTCTGCGGATCCTCCGCGGCCATAGATATCACTAACTTTTTTACCCTAATTTTCTCAGGAACTACTGAACAGATTCACACCAAATATGCAAAAGGCACGAGTCCGAACTGAGGACTACCTCTTTGCCAAATTTGGTGTCATTCCGTTCAGCGGTTCGGGCTGTAGCTGCGACAACAGATCCAATGGGAAATTGTATGGGGAAAACATGTTTTGGGACCCCCCTTTTTTCTCAGCCCCCGCTTCACGGATCACCGCAAAACTTTCAGGGTAGGAGCGGAGCAGAGCTGGCCAAAAGTTTGGAGAATTTCGTGAAGATTCGTCAATTGGCGCCAAAGATATTCCCAATGGAATGTTGCGGATTTCCTATGGAAAATAGGTCCTAACTATAAGTATCTACTGGCGACCGCCAGTAGATAATATATATATATCTATATATATATCTATAAATATACATATATATGTATATATATATATATATTCACTGAAAATATCATAGGTTTCAGGGGCGTTATAGTTAGATGGACTTTTCACTCGTACAAAACCATTGAAATTCCCCCGTTATAGTTAGTTCAGCTATCTATAACTCATGCACCCGCAATGCACTGCTGATGACGTCACATATTACATCACTCATGACATGGTCAGTGACATCACTCATGACATCACTGATGACATCTCAAATTATCAATTATGCCTGCTCGCCAAAGTAAACTCTGTGAATCGGGCCCGACTTCCCGCTGAGGTACTACACTACAGGTCTGGAAAGATTGAGCTACAGCGATACCTTTGATACCTCAATAATGAAAAATTTAAAATGAGAATTTAGTTATAGATTTGAGAAATAATGTTACCCAGACCATGTAGGCAGAAAATAATATATTAGCTAGAACTGCAATTTCCATTTCATTTGAAATCTTTGGTTGATGCCTCTGCACATCCATTAAAATGACTTCTCATGACATGTTTGGTTCTCCCTATAGAATGCATACATTAGTCATTATTCTGATCCTTAACGCTTGTTGAAATGACCTGAATAAGTTCTCGGTCTTTGAAGTACTACTCGTTTTGAAAGGGCGGCTATTACTCTATTTCATTTTATTTCGTATTAAATGCACCAAGTTTAAACCTTCCTCGCGTTATTTTCACATGGCAGGACCCTTCAGTATCTACTCTTCACACAATCTTTCCTTCCAATTAAACAGAACAGTGACATTTATGTTCACCGATTCATTTGTGAAATTGTAGGACTTTGTGTTCTGCTTGATTTTGAAAAACACATGTGAAAGGGCGCAGACCGGCGGCTCTGGAACATCTTTAATTAGACATAGATTGTCTGGCCTTTCTGATTTCTGATTCACTAACAATTTAGAAGCTATTTGGAAATGCTCTTTAAGACAAACTGACAAACTGTGTTCCAGCTAAGTCTAGATAAAGGTTTTATGTCTATAGTCCTTCCCATAGGTTTACTGCAATTTCAGTGGACATTTCTTTTCTTCTCGTGCTATACTACATTTTAATATATTGCCCAGTGCCCAGCAGAGCTTGAAATGGAACAATAGAAGTGCAGGTACTCTGCCAGAGTACCTGCTTGTTTCTGAGAAGTGCCGGAACTCTCCAATTAAAAGTATTACGTCACTCTTGAGAAGTGCGGGTACTCTCCCTCTCAAAATTAAAAACAAGCATTTGCAATGCAATAGGTCTCGCCTTTACGTGAGTTTGAGCTATTGACATTGCAAATAACAATACCTTTTTGTTTTGTTTTCATTTTTAAAACATGAATAAAAGGCATTGTCATTTACAATGCCAATAGCTTAAATTTGTGTAAATGCGATACCTATTGCATTGCAAATGCTTGTTATATATATATATATATATATATATATATATATATATATATATATATATATATTACCTACTGGCGGTCGCCAGTAGGTAGTTATAGTTAGGACCCTGTTTCCATAGGAAATCCGCAACATTCTATTTTGAATAACTTTGGCGCCGGTCGACAAATCCTCGCGAATTTCTCAAAATAGGTGGGGCGCTCTGCTCCGCTCCTACCCTGAAAGTCTCGGGGGGATTCGTCAAGCGGGGGCTGAGATAAAAGGGGGGTCCAAAAACGCGTTTTTCCCATGCATTTTTCCATAGGACCTTTAGACAGGGCTACAGCCCGAACGGCTGAACAGAATTAATAGAAATTTGGCAGAGAGGTAGTCCTCAGGTCAAGGAAGTGCCTTTTGTAGGTTTGGTGTAAATCTGTTCAGTAGATTCTGAGAAAATAGCCTTTAAATCAATATATATATCTGAGCCAGCTTACGGTACGCTTACCGTAAGCTTACCGTACGCGTACGGTGGCGTGCGCGAGCGCGATTCTGATTGGCTCTTAGATCTTAGTAAACATTCGAATCGGCCGAAACCAGGAAGCGACGGCCGCCATTTTCTCTCTCGCACTGAGAGTTAGGTTGTAAAATAAAGCCAAAAAACATGTATAGGGGCTGTTTAGACAGCTCCCACCCACATAGCCATGTTGAGGGAGTCCCCAAAGACCCCCCAAGGGCAAAAATGCAATTTTTATTTTTTCGATAATTTCGCCGATTACGCTTACCGTACGCGTACGGTAAAAACTTAAAAAAAAAAAAAAACTATCCACACTCTCCCCACCCCGTGTGCAATTGGTGGCCGCATGCCACCACTTGTGCATGGCTTATCATAGATGTGAGGAACTAGAATATTTTAAACAAAAATAATAAAAGGAAAAATTATCCACACATCCACCCCGTGTGCAAATGGTGCCCGAAGGGCACCATTTGAGCATGGCTTATAAAAATGACGAAAAATTAAAATATTACCTTTCAAAACGAAGTGCATCATATGTCCTCCATGTGCGCACGGTGCGCGAAGCGCATCGTGCGTACATGGCCCATCTAGCGTAACGTGGGCACGCGGTGCGCGTAGCGCACCGCGTGCCCACCGTGCGTGCACGGCACTAACTGCGTAAAGTGGGCGCGCGGTGCGCGAAGCGCACCGCGTGCTTACTGTGAGCATGGCTTATAAAAATGACGAAAAATTAAAATATTACCTTTCAAAACGAAGTGCATCATATGTCCTCCATGTGCGCACGGTGCGCGAAGCGCATCGTGCGTACATGGCTTATCTAGCGTAACGTGGGCACGCGGTGCGCGTACCGCACCGCGTGCCCACCGTGCGTGCACGGCACTAACTGCGTAAAGTGGGCGCGCGGTGCTTACTGCTTACTGCTTACTGTGCGCGCACGGTGCGCGAAGCGCACCGTGCGCGCACGGAACGAACTGCGTTAAGTGGGCGCGCACGCCACGAATGGCGTAAAGTAACTTAGCATTTAAAAAACCATACAAATTCACTGAAAAAACCATAGGTTTCACACACGTTATAGTTAGGAATTAGCATTTAAAAAACCTTGCAAATTCACTGAAAAAACCATAGGTTTCACACATGTTATAGTTAGCGACCGCAATCTTCTGCTGATGACATATGTGTCTTTATGAAAAAAAAATATTTGTAATATATGTATAGCTAAAAATGTATGGAAGAAGACATGGGCAAATAAGTGTCCAAATACAGTATTAGCATCAGCAGAGGATTGCGGTCGCGTGAGTTATAGTTACCTGCAGTAACTATAACGGGGGAATTTCATTGGTTTTTTATCAGTAAAATTTCCGCTAACTATAACATGTGTGAAACCTATGGTTTTTTCAGTGAATATATATATATATATAAAGCTAACTTGACCAGAAGGCATCAGAGCGCTTCACATGAGCACCAGTTGCATTACAGACGGACACATTCATTTTGTTAGGCACGGGGGGATTAAGTGATTTGCCAGGACCACAGAGGAGATGTGCCATGGGTCTCCTCTACTCTAAACCTATTTATCTGTGTTCCTTATGGCGTTTATTGACCAATCAGTTATAATGCACGGTGAAGCAGATTGAAGAAAGGAGCGAAAAAAACATTTCTACCACAAAAGAGAACAGAAACAAGGGTAACTAGGTGCCAATTTATTCCATAATTTATACCCATCGTATAAGAGGTTAAACATAATGGCAATAGTGAAAGCAAACACTATAAGGAATACGTTGTATAGTCGGAGACCTCTCAAAGAAACCACTTGACGCCTGACAAACAATGGGATGGCGGGTAAAAGACCTTACCTCCCGTACCCTGACAAAACTCTAACATCCAATCTCCTCTACTTTGTCTTCGACTCTAAGCGACCAACTTCAACATGCGAAGGGATCATCACAGCGCTGGTTGAAAACCGACAGACTAAGGGAGTACTATTAAAGTCATTTGGATTATGCTCCACTGTCATCCCTGTGAAAGGTTATTACAAAATAACACGCCCCCAAAAGACAGCCAACCCATCGCCATAGAAGCTGCTACCTCAGCGATACCGGAAGAAAACGCGTCGTGCTCCGGACGAGACCGGGTTGTGCTCTGGAAAATATAGCCCAGCCGTATGGGAGCTGGTGCTAAAGGTTCCGCGCTAGCACCTCAGCTGTCGGTTTCAGCAGTGATCATCTAATGACGAGTTTGGGAAATCAATATGCCAGGTTATTTATATTTATTATATATATTATATATTATATTTAAAATATTCTTATTAGAGAAAGTAGTGGGGACATTCTGGTGTTAGGGCACCTGCTTTCGTGCAGTTCCCACAAAGAGAGCAAACGTTCACATAGCAAGGTAAAACAGGCATTGGCCGCGCGAGCGGCCGTGAGATGCGATCAGGGAGGGGGGAGGGGGGAGAAGCGGGAGTTCTGTGTAATCGGTGTGAAATAGCAGCAGGGAAGGGGGCGGAGAGGAGGCTATGAGGGAGAGCGACGTAAAGCCATATGGCTGCTTTGCGCGCGTGCACGCCTTGTGCACTGTAGCTCTATGCCAGTGGTAGCACTTTGAAAAGTCCCTTACAAAATGTCTCTCCGAGCCAGCGCATGCGCTGGGCTCAGCGAGACCTAAAAAGTGCTGGCACTTGGTACAGGACAGTGCCAGCCGATTTAAAGCACTGCGCATAAGCAAAATAGTCTCCTCTTCCCCATTTCTTTGTAACAACAGATATGATTCTCTGCTTCCTGTTCCAGCGGCTTGGATGGCGGCTTCCAGAAGCCTGCAGCTGTGCTCATGTCCTCCAAGAGCAAGCTGCGCCTGTGCCCCCAAAGAATCATCGAGCACCTCACCCAAAGGGGAGCCATTGGGCAGGATAGGGGCTGCTGGTAGAGGCAGGATTGCTCACAGTGTCTCAGGGTGGAGGTGGTCCTGGTGCGGTCTGGGTGAGTGGCGCAGGGGAGTAGGAAGACGACATTCCAAGGCATCTGCTGGAGGTGCCACATGGAATCAAGAGAAGAGATGACACCCAGAGTTTTTTTTAGTGAACTGCATCCTTTTGATAAGCAGTACACATTTTTATAGCTAAAGTTAAATTAATAGCTTTGATATAGACTTCTGCGGTGACTAGCTCATAGCTCATGCAGCCCATCACGTGAGCGCAGTAAACGGGCCCCTCCTGACCACCGTATAGCTCCTTGATGTCTTGACTACTTCTAAGCTAGTTAATTATGATTCTTTTAAGGGGCTATCGGGGCCAATTGGACCTGCCAATTTGAATGTTGCAAATTTCTAATTTTTCCAAGCCCTACAAACCGACGGATGTCAGGACCGCCTAATTGATGTGTTAGGTCAACCATGCTTAGCCTTGAAACAAACAATACTCTCTTTGAAGACATTTCCACCTCAGAGATGGCAGTGCATTTAAAGGGTCTACTGCTCTTGTTCACTAAGTGTCTGCTAATGCAAAAGCAAGAGAGCGACATGGTGCTTTTTATAAGACAGCCGTATCTAACAATTTTCTTAGGTCCCTTATATCCTTTCTTTTTGCCCCCACAAGCTTACTAAAAACTAAGGTCTGGTTGCTTGTGAACAACATTTGACTCTTTACTAAGATAAAAAAAAAGAATAACCAACATGGCAGAGATCAGTCACAAGCAACTTCTAAATCTTGCCTTGAAAATGGAACTAAGGGAATGAAATATCAAATACCCATCAGATCAAGACATATTTTGCAAAAAGAGTCCAACAGCAGTACCCCGTGCCAGAACGAGTCCATAATGGTTAATTTTTTATCTCCAAACAACCAGGAAAGCAAGCAATCACAAATCAAAACCGCAGCCCAGGGCTTTGATAATGGAAATCAGTCTCACACAATGGACCCTGTTCATTTGCTGCCACTAGTCTCTCAATCATTACTGGACATAACCTTGCCAACTCTTACATCACATAAAGAACCAATAAATAACAGCTCCGAATGTGCTAAGATGAAGAATAGCACAGCTAATAGACTCTGCAATTATGAAGATCAAATACAAATTACTGCACAAGATAATTATGCTCATCCGGGCGAATCTCTGCTGGACTCCTTGAACACAACAGCAAGAGCCCTGGGTTTTCAATCAAAGAAACCAGAAGTGCAAATAGAGTTGCTGCATACTTTAACCTTATATATGTCTGAAATCAATAAAAAAAAAGCTCGAATCTTTAAACTACTTTACACACTGGGTAAAGGGTGAAGCAGAAATCCGCCCACTGCAAACTGCCCATGGTTTGACATTATCAATAAACTTTCCTCTCTGCAGTCTTTGTTAACTTCCATCATAAATGAGGTGAACAAAACAGGGCAAAGAGAAGGGGAAACAATGATTATTGCCCATCAAGCCTATGGAACAAACTAATGTTAGAGCATGTTAAGTAGCTCAATGCTCCATTTTATGCGGGTAAGAACCCTGATCTAAGATCACCCCGATATCTCAATGAACAATATTAGATCATGCTCTTAGAGTTAAAACATTAATTTATGAGAATGATAAGATCCACCCTATATTTGAGAGTAATCAGATAAACACTCCGATTAATATTTTGGAACACAATGATTAAATGCAAATCATGGATAAAGATGAGCTAGCTTCTGAGAAAATGTATGCCAAATTGATACCAAAAGAATCCAGATAATGTTATGGTTATGCAAGAAATAAACCCATCTTGAGAAATTGGGTTGTTGGTGGACAGGTGTGTGAGCCTGGTCAAGCAAATGCCACAATCACTTGCAGGGTGAACCACAAAAAGTCACTAAATTAATTCTGGGTAGCTTGGCACAAAAAGCAGTCAAGCTTTAATTTAAAGGCAATGTCCAAAGTATTAATGCAGCACCCACACAGAAATGGAGTAAAAACACAACACAAGAAAAATTCCACTGCAATTTAGAAAAATAGAGTAAATTATTATAAATAATGTGACACCAAAATGACAAAAATCCAATTTGTGAAACCAGAGTTATGAATTTTAAAATATTTTAATAAAACTAGCCCCTAAAAGATCAAAACAGCAGCCATGGACATCCAGTCAAGCAAGACCGGGTCAAAGTTGAAAACTATGGCATTTCGCGAAGGAGCGCGGCTCGGATACAAGAAGTTGGTTGGGCCTGGTCAGCACTTACCATCAGACTTAGAAGAATTGTATTAGAAAAAGTGTTCTGAGATGATAAACTTCAGAGGGGCAAGGCAGCAGGAGGTGTCCAACGAGGGAGCGTTGTCTTCGGGGAACCTTAAGTAAAAGCTACCCTGAAGATTTCCACATA
This sequence comes from Triturus cristatus, assembly GCF_964204655.1. Taxonomy (NCBI): domain Eukaryota; kingdom Metazoa; phylum Chordata; class Amphibia; order Caudata; family Salamandridae; genus Triturus; species Triturus cristatus. Next base: position 912,234,112 of record NC_140588.1, read on the forward strand.
TGGACATAGTCCTTTTATGGAAGTCGAAAGTCTCCAGCGGGACCATGCAGTGGGTTTTAGTCAAAGACAGCTCCCTGAGGCCAGATACCCCTTTGGCGAAGGACTGCTGAAAAAGATTAGCTGCTGCTGAGAAGAACGTGCGGGAGAAGTTGCAATTTCAATCCGACCAAGGATGCACCTCAGGTGGATAGGCGAGCAGGTTGGTCCCAGTCTCATCATGGTTCTAAGAGCATTTTTTCAGCCAGAATTTTCCTCAGTTTTGGAATTTGGCCATCTGGGTACCATTAGCACCACAAATAAGGGTCCAGAACAGGTGGGACACAATTTAGATGTACAAGACTGGGTTCAGGTGCAGGTTTCAGATGGTGGGAGACTTTTGTGTCATTGTGACTCTGAATTGGAGGCCAGCAAACTAACCCTTTGTGTCATTTTGGCAGTCCTGTGTTCATTGAAGATTCAGGGCTCAACATAAGGGCTGGCCTCTGAGGGTTCAAGACAAACTCCAGGCAAAAAAGCAGTCCTTCCAGGTACTGCAAAGCAGTCTTCCAGATTACACAGCAGGTCACAGAAGCAGGCAGTTCTCTGAGAATCCTGCCACAGGTCCAGGAGTGAAATTAAGAGTTGGTCTGAAGGTCCTATTTTTATATCCTGGTGTCCTTCCTCTGGAAGGTGGGAGACGTTTTTAGAAATGTTCTCTGAAGTGCATAGAATTTCCTGCCTCCCCTGCCCTGGACTCAAGGTGGCTGAGGTGACAATGTGGCAGTGCTAGGATCTTTGTGTGAAGTCAGAGCACATTCTATTCTGTTGCAACCTGGGCTGTGCTCAGCTCTGCCTCCCATACTGCCAGCAGATGGTCCATTCAGGCACATCTAACCCCTCTATTGTGTAACTGTCTGGGAAGAATTCACAAAGTCTAACTGTCAGTTACACTAAGTCATATGACCCAAGTCAGGGTGAAGGCACAAAGGACAGAGGACAGGAAAATGCCAACTTTCTAAAAGTGTAATTTTCAAATTGTTATGTTTTGTTAAGATGCTTATATAGGTCAACAGCTAGCCACTTGGGGTTTCCTGCTCTTTTAACAACATGTAGGGAAATACCAGAACAAGCTAGTTGAGAATGACCAAGAATTTAGATGTCTTCTGAAGGTGCTCAGCAAAGTACAGAATCTCAGGTGTTCTGGTAAAGCGTTCCTGAGCTTGGGGCCGAGGTACCCAAAGGAACAGCCTCTCATGCAACTCCATTTGATCATAGGAACAGTGCACAGGGAGAGGTTGCTGGAGTGCAAAGAGCAAGCAAGCTGGTAAGGCTTTATTAGGCCAGTAATATGGTGGGGGTCATGCCCTGCCCTTGCTTTGTAGACATACCACAAGCCCTTAAATTGCATGTGTTTGTCCATCTTGAGCCAGTGAATCTCACCGAGGAGATATGCAACTGATGCATGTTTTGGCAATCTATGAATCAGCCTAGTGGCTGCGTTCTGCACCACCTGCATATGTATAATGGAGGGTTGATCAATCCCTAACTAAAAGATGTTGCCGTAATCCAATCTGGACGGAATAAGTGCCTGGATGACAGTTCTTTGGGCAGAAACTGGGATTATTCACATCCATTTTCATAGCCATTTCAGGGTCGCAAAACAGGTTGCAGATATCTTTGTCACCTGAGGACTAATGGAAAGCTTAGTAGCCACTAAAAAACCAATATTCTTAACTTTAAGGGCTGGGACAGGGATATCGCACAGAGTGTCCAGCCAGTTCTGTGGTCCCCAAAGGGACGGGTTCTTTTCAAGCACCAGCACCTCAGTCTTGTCCCCATTAAGGTTCAACAAGTTACTATTCATCCATGAGGCTGCTTGATCCAGGTATGAGTTCAAGGACGCAGGATTGTGGTCCTCAGAGGGTGATAGAGAGAAGATAATTTGCATATCATCTGCATAGGAGAATAGAGTGATACCACAGCATTCAACCAGGTTGGCCAGGAGGTGACCATAGATGTTGAAAAGTGCTGGGCTTAGAGCTGATCCTTGAGGAACCCTCGAGGTCAAAGTATGACACGTGGAGGAGACGCTGTCAGAAGAGACCTGGAAGGTTCAGCCCTTTAAAAAAGAGGACGGCCAGGAAAGTGCAGTTCCCTGAAGCCCCATTTGTGCCAGTCTCCATAGGAGACTTTCATAGGACACAGTATCAAAGGCAGTGCTGAGAGCAAGTAATGTCAGCGCTGTCGCCTCACCCTCAACTAGGAGACACTTGAGATGTTCTCTGACACCAAGAAGAGCGGATTCAGTACTGTGTCCTGCTCTGAACCCTGACTGAGAATCTTGCAGAAAACTTTGGGACTCCGCAAAAGCAGAAAGCTGTTTGAAAACATGTTTTTCTATCATTTTTGGCAGAATGGGGAGGAGAGAAATGGGTTTGTATTTAGACCAATTGGAAGGATCCAAATTAGGTTTCTGCACAAGGGGTAGGACCATGGCATGCTTTCAATTATAATTAATGTTGATGCTTTACCATTAAAGAGGACTTTTAAATACAATTTTATGGATACCAAACATGAACTGAATACTTGGCCCCAATCAAAAGTCAGCACTTATTAAATGTAATAAGGAAACCCAATGTTATCCAATTGGACAGGTAGGCCTCACAATAGTGAAAAATGACTGTAGGAGGTTTTTCACTACCAGGAAATGTAAAACTTAAAAGTACATGGCCAACCTTCTAATGACAAAGCTCCCTGTCCTTTAGGCTACCTTGGGCCTACCTTATGGGTAACGTATATGGAATAAAAGAGGGGTTTAAGGCTTGGAAAGGGGGATTTGTTGCCAAATTGAATTGGCAGCTTAAAACTGCATTAAGAATGGGATATGTTTTAAAGTATTACTTTGGTGGTTGCACAATAAGTGCTGCAGGCCCACTAGTAGTATTTCATTTTCAGACACTGGGTACATGATATACCACTCTACAAGGGACGTACAAGTATATTAAATATGCCAATTAGGTGTAAGCCAATCAAACCATGTTTATGGGAGTGAGGACAAACACTTTGGCACTGGTTAGTAGTGGTAAAGTGCACAGAGTCCGAAGGCCAACAAAAACTAATTTCAACACAATAATGGAGATAAGTAGGCAAAGACTTACAGATTTATTAATTCTCTAGAATAAATAGTCATGGGACCAGTTCAATTAGATCAAAACAAGTGTGGCCAATCAACCAAGCTCAATCATGTCTCAGTAAAAAAAAAAGCCTACAAGCATTGGATGCTAACAAGGTCTCTCCATCATGATCTAAAAGGTGCAAAGGCAGTGGGCAGAAAATAGAACCTCAGTAGGATGATGAAGACCTTAAGACATAACTATTTTTTTTATCTTCAGCTCAATCAGATCACTTTAACCCATTATCTTGGGGAAATATCATTAACCTGCTTTCTGCACACGTACATATTCACTGAAAAAAAATAAGGTTAAAGTAACATTAAAGTTAGGCGAATTTCTCAGTGACAGCGTTAATGTTTTGAACTAAAAACCCACAGATATTCACCAGTTATAGTTAGCAGCACTCACTATAACTTGCACCCCTGCCATGCACTGCTTATGATCTTACGTAGAAACTTGCTCATGACATGTTCTATGACATCATTTATGACATCACTGATGACATCTCAATGACATCACTGATGACATCATCCAAGCTTAGTTTGACCACATATTGCTGTATAAATTGCTATGGCTTTAGACATGACATAGATCACATTAATAAGCAACCACAGCTATATGGCAAACCAACATTGAGTACGGTGCTCAATCTATATACAACTGTTCAGAGAAAGCCAAAATAGTGAATGCCAATTCTAAAACAAATGCCCTAATACAGACAGCTTTTATCTGTATCAAACCCCTGACATATACCAAACCTACATTAAGACATGAAGTTGATATCAGTAGAGAACGGACAACTGTAAACAGTGTTTAATCTATGGAGAAAGTTCATTCTATTCCCTACTGTTTGAAACAGCAAAACTCTCATGAGAAATACACCACAGAGTATTCAAAAGAATCTACTAAAAACAGTGGTCATTCTATGCAACTGTTGTAAAAAGCACTATTTGCTAAAAATAACCAAGAGCTGAAAGTGCTAAAGATCATACTACCTGCACCCTTCATACTGTGGTGAAAGTTTTACAGATAGTTCTGCTTCTGAAACAAGATAAGTATGCAAATATATGTTAGTACCTGTGCACACACTCTTTCACGCTAAGTATACATTATCATGCTGACACAAGGCTGCATACAAAAGTTAGTATCTACTACGTAGAATCTTTCTCCTGTTGGAGACTTTTTCTGCAGAACTAAAGAGCTGTGTGGAGCATAATGAATACAAGTCAACTGTCACTTGCACACAGAGTTACTCTTGAATACAAACATTTATAATATGCTCAATACCTCTACACAGCTATGGTGCATTAGTAGCACACGCATTTTGTAAACACTTACACCCATGAGCTGCACCCTAGCTGTGCAAATTTACGTAGAATTAATACAGCATATACTTGCTGCTATGTAAACTATAAAACATTCTTACACACTCATTGGATGATGTCATCAGGGATGTTATCAGTGATGTCATCGATGATGTAATTCGAGATATCATCAGTGATATCATAAATGATGTAATAGAAAATGGCATCACTGATGTTATATGTGAGGTCATAATCAGTGATTGGCAGGGGTGCAAGTTATAGTTAGTGCTGCTAACTATAACTCGTGAATTTCTATGTTTTTATTTAGTTCAAAACATTAACATTATCACTGAGAAATTCACGTAACTATAAAGTTACTTTAACCTTTACCTTTTTCAGTGAATATTTAACGTTTTTTTAAAATCAAAAACACATATTTGTTTTACACATAATTATAATGTTACTTTAATGTTTGGATTTTTCAGTGAATTTGAAGTGTCTTTTAATTAAAATATTTTTTTAAATACATGGAAACTAACTACTCCAACAATGTTTTCACTGAGAATGTTCGGCTTCTTAGTTTTTCTAACTCACATATACAGAAATATTTGCAGCATAGTTTTCATACTCTTTGTATGTATTTTTACATAAACTTCATATTTATATTCCAAAAAGACATTGATGAGCTTTCCCTATACTGTAAACTATGTGTTTTCACTATGCACATCCAATTTTAAAGTGTGTGATCACTCTTGCAGGAGGCTCGCAGAAGACTTGCAAGCTCTTAGAGTTATACATTTCATTCTAATCTATTGTACAGAGATCTTTTTAATGTAGTCAGTTATTATGGAATGCTAATCTTTAATAATAAAGTCAGTACAGTATGTATATAGTATTACTTATTTTGTTTGCAAACTTACCGCTCTCACGAGACAACCACAGGAGTCAAACACACAATCCCCTATGTGGACTACGATGGGGCCATACTTCCTTTTCAGCTCTTGCCATTCGCTCATGAGATCGTAAATTTGGAATTAAGTTCATAACAGCATATTTGTCATTTTGAAGAAAGTATGACATGAGAACGTAGAAAAACAGTTGATATGTTATTGCATTTGAGATATTAAGAAAGTTCTCTGTTTTTCTGAGACACCCATGAGGCACCCAGGAGAGGACAGACATACCAAGGAAGGATTGTGATTGGTTCATATCGATGTCTTTATTTTGCAAAAAAATATTATTTTCTTGATGCTTCATTTACCTATTGGGTTTTGCTGTATTTAGACCTTTTTGCTCAGCTCTGTGACATTGCTGAATTACTGTCACCAGAATGTCATCCTCAGATTCAGATGAGATCCCTACTGCTGTTCCTGCATCACAGCCACCTCAGCCACCCAAGGAGTTCTTGATGTGGGATTATTTTTTAAATCATGCCAGATCCGAGAAATATGTGATTTGTAAAGTATGCAAACATGAGTTCTGTAGGGGCAGCCAGAACAATGAGTACCATGGGTATGTGGTGACATTTGAGGGCTATACACACTCAACACCTTGCTCAGGCTGAATTAGCCCATGTTGCAGTGCTTGACAATTTGTCGGGAGCATCCACGCTCAAGCAGATAACCATGCTTATCTGAACAAAGCCACTTTTTGCTGCTTATGCAAGAAGATAATTTTTGTCTACTGAGGGCTGCACAGAACAGGAGTATTCAGGATCATAAATACCCACCGGCGCAGTAGTTTAAAAAATATTAATTCTCTAGTTTTTTCTCATCTTTGTTTTGAGGCAAATGTTTTTTGTTTGCTCCCAATTTCTTGTTTTTGTTTTACCCTTTTCAAATAAAAATGTATATTTTTTTTTAAAAAGCACAAAAAATACAGTTGTTAAAAATGTTAATTAAAAAAATCTCTTTTCAAAGCTACTGCATACTATCATAATGTGTGTTGCTTGTACTATTACCCTTTTTTTCTTCTTGAGGACTCTCACGAGACATTCGCGAGAGTCATTATGCTCTCATACAGAGCTTGGTTAACTCTCACAGTCCTCCTGTGAGAGCCAGGCACAAGGTCTTCCACTTTCACTGTGAGGAGGCAGTGTTTGCTGCTTTATGCTCATGAGCCTCTCACAAGAGTATACTTTTATAATGGAATTTGCATTTTCCACTGAACATACCATGTAGTAGGAATAATTTATGTGCACCAGATTTTTGCTACCCTTATTTAATAATACGGTCCCATGAGACTCTTGTGAGATCATAAATAACCTCATGGCAGGCCCAATCATTGTCCATGCGAGTCACGCATGAGGCTTATGAGATGAACGACCCCCATAAAAATAATCTATCTACTCATCACAGTTCTTATGTCTCACATACATTCTTTCAAAAACAAGCACCACAATATGCATTAAAACTAATGAAGTGTATGGAGAACTCATACTCCTTTATACTATTCGCAAATCCACAGGAGTCATACAAGATCGTAATGGTTAGTTAAAAACTATATACATTTATTATCTTCATAGTAGTTATCCTTTAGACATCTCCTCTCTATAGCCTGTGCACACACAACAGTCTCAACTAAAACCTCTCTCTTTGGATAGATGTTCCCTGCCCTACCACTTTTTTATTTTTATGATCCTGTGAGCTTCCCGTGAGTGTGGGAGCACCTAAACACCAACCTTCAGCCATGCAGTTCTCCGTGTCTTGTGAGAGTCTTGAAAGCTCAAGCATTTGATGTATTTCTCATGGAAAATAGGTCTGCTTCCTTCAGTGTGGATAGTAGAGTATTCAAGCACATAAGCTTGTGCCCTGACACCTTTCTCTATAAACAATTTTCTCCACCACTCCTTACCTTTTGTCACAATTTCGCAAGACTCTTACTAGATCGTATTTTTTTTAAATCACATAATGTACACTCTCCTTCATTACAGTACTTACAACTTTTTCTTCCTTCTCCAAGGACTTTTGGAAAAAGTGACCACCCCAGTCCCAGCTTTCCACAGTATGGCAACAGTATCTAGTAGGGAGTGATGACAGACTGGACTCTTCAAAAGCACCTCACCACAGGATAACTACTCTACATATTAGGGTATAATAGAGACTGGCCATTCCATTGAGACCTCTCCCCAGGACAAGGATGTGCAATACAGTGTTGCGAAGGAGTGGCCTCAACACTAAGAACTCTCTCTTGGATGAAGGGTGTGTATACTAGGATGTAGGAAGAAACTGGCCTCTACACAGAGACCTCTCTCAGATTACAGGTGTAAAAGTAGGGTGTGGGGAAGTACTGGCTTCTCCACTTAGACCTCTCTCATGTAGTGAGTGAGTCTAGTAGGGTGTGAGGAAGGACTAGCCACTATGATTAGATCTCTCTCTTGAATGATGGTATGCATAGTAGGGTGTTGGGAGGGACTGACCTTTCTGCTGCGATATCTCTGTTGAATGACATCTACAAATAGGGCGTGGGGAATAAATGATCTGTGTACTGGAAAGATTCTCTTGGGTGACAAGCATACAGAATAGATTATAGAGAGTGATGGATCATCTCAAACATCTCCCCAGAATAACTCATGTGCAAAATAGGCTGTGGGTAGAGACTGCTCTCCCTACTCATACTTCTCTTCATGATAATGAATGTCATTAGTAGAGTATACAATGGAGCGTCCTCTCTGTTGACAACTGTGTCTAAGACAACCAGTGTGCATATTTGAATGTAAGGACACACTTGTCTCTCTCTCAGACATCTCCTTATCGCAACAGGCATCTATAGTAAGGTGTACACAGAGACATACCTCTTCATTGAAACTTCTCTCCAGAATGACAAGCATATACACTAAGATGTGCAACAGAACTGCCCACTCCAGCAGCTGACAGCAGTGCCTAGTACATTATGAGCATTTGAACTGTGCCAAAACCTGTCTCCTGTATAAACATCTTTATAAGACAGTGGGGAAAAGCACTAATCTCTCTGTAGTATATTAAAAATAAATATACATGCAGCATAATAGTTACAGTTCTTGAAGATGTAACTGCCACTTTAAGTCAACATTGCAAGACTGTAATAATATTGAAATCTTAAAAAGCTAATAAGGAAATAAATCTGTAGTAACTTTACAAATCGGATTTAAAAAAACAATTCAACATTACAAACAAGAGCTACATTAACAAACTTCAACAACTGTAAAAGAAACCAACAAACTTTATCAATTTTTTACATTTCATGTTGCTTCTCATTGCTAGACAGTAACACCTTCTCCCCATTTGCTTCATTTCCCTTCTGGATTTTGATGTATGTAGATCTTGTTTTCCTTTGTTTCAGCCACCCTTGTCAGCCAAGCAATATCTTGTTTAAAGGTTTTTTTCTGGCAGGTCAACTGGCAAATGAATCTGTTCAACAAAACAACATTTGCAAAAAGGAGTTCAGCTGTGAAATTAGAAACAACCAGTGTGTTACATCCATTACAGGAATGTAGAAGTAGTTTAGAGGCAATCATTCTGAAAAGCTAGCTAAGACAAACTTAGCTCATGCACAGTTCTTCAGCTGCCTACACATTCTTTCACCTGGCAGATACACTCTCTCCCCAGGTACTTACTGCTCAAGCAGATAACAACCCCACTTAGATAAATGAAGCACTTTATTGCTGTGTACGTAAGCAAATCATTTTTGTCAATAAACACAAGTAGAGTTACAGAGAACGAGCTCCTCCAAGGGTACAAATGTTAATATAGGCTGTAAGGAAAGCATCATTTGTGCAGTTATATTTTATTCCTGATTTTCCACACAGTTATCGCTCTGTGTTTCTTATAAATTAAACAGTTTTTGTTTTCCTTCTCCATTGATAGTGTGACATGGTACTTCTATTTTTTAGAGCTTCTGTTTTCCATGTTCCTCCTAAAAAAAGAAGCAAAATAGACACACAAAAAAGTAAAGTTGCATACTGATTAATAATGGATAACAATGACACAATACTATATTCTCTGAAGATTTATACATTTTTCATCCATAATCATATTATTTATATGTACTGTACCATTAACTTCACAATATGTTTCTCTTAAAAAATTCCACACCTTCAAACACTGCATTTTGTATCCAAAATTATATTATAGCATTTCTTCAAACATGGTTCCATAACAAGTATTAAAGCACCACATTCCTGTTTTCATACTTTTCTTAACAGTGAGCACAGTGTTTTACACTAGAAATAGCAATATCCCCACCTAACAACTCATGGGGTAAAATATGTATACCATAAGTTTAATAAAAATACTAGGCCTTGTATTAACAGATTGCAGAATCTCATAAACACTGCCTCTTTTACCTGCAACTACATACAGATTGAACATTTAATTTTTTAACACAATATCCAATACTTGTGATATCTCCCAACATTCTAAAGTGTACCTCTCAAAACCTATATGAAGAAACAGCTTTAACTCACTAAACCGTGTAAATAATATCATAATAATGTAATATAATAAGTTTACCAACAGCAGTGCACTTACTGTAAGTTCTCAACAAAGTTCATAAGGTATATCTTTAATTACTTGAACTAAGAGACATTTTTATATGCAACTGAAGACACCAGTCTGTCTAAGTTCCAAATTTAGTTACTTCTGTGGAGCACAACTCCAACAGACTTTCATCTCCAAATCAGCAAGAACAATATGAACTATCTTGGGTTCTGTAGTGGAATCACATCACAGCATTTCTTCAATCTTGTAATTAGAAAGGCAACTATTGGTTGAGACTTGGCCCTTTTTTCCCACTTCTCCCTTTTCCAGTCTCACAAGACTCTCGCTGGATTGTAAAACGCCTCATGGCAGGCTCAGTAATTTTCTTTCAGGTCTTGTGAGCCTGTAGCGAGATTGCACATGTCCATACAGCCATCTTCAGCCCCTTAAGTTTGTGAGCTACTCTCATGAGATTCTCATGGGATTGCAACAAAATTGTATGGAAATAGTAGTATGTGGGATGGAGTATCTGCTCCACTGACGCCCATCTCTTACATGAGAGATGTGTGTAGGAAGAGACTAGCCTTTCCACACAGAACTCTGTCTCAGATGACAGGTGTATGTAGTAGTATGTGTGGAGGAACTGGCCTTTCCCCTGACACTCATCTCTTGGATGATGGATGTCTCTAGTAGGGTGTCAGGATGGACTGCCCCTCTACTAAGACCTCTCTCTTTGATTACAAGTGTACGTACTAGAGCTTGGGGAGAGTCTGGCCCCTCCTCTGACACCTCTCTCTTGGATTACAGGCATACATAGTGGGGCATGCACAGAGATTGGCCTCTTCACTTAGCCCTTTCTATTGGAACACAGGTGTGTGTAGTAGACTGTAGGGAAGGCCTTGTCTCTACAGTCAAACCTCTGTCTTGCATGATGGGTGTGCATATTAGGGTAGTGTGGAGGGAATGTACTCTCCACAGAGGGATGATGAGTGTGTGTAGTACAGTATAGAAAGTAACAGGCCTCTCCTCTGAGACCCCTTTCTTGGATGATGTGTGTGCATATAGGGTGTGAGGAGAGACTGGCCTTCAGACCTCTCTCTTCTATGAGAGATGTGCATAATTAGGTGTCTGCATAGACTGGCCTCTCTTTCCACACCTCTCTCATAAAACAGGAGTGCATAGTAGGGTGTGTACATGGACTGCTTTCCTCTTCCAGACCTCTCTCTCAGATGACGGATTTGAGTAGTAGGTAACCCTGAGCGTAATATGCGTAGTCGCGCTACGCGTAGCTATGCGTAGCTACGGGAAGTTGTACGGCGCTTCCCGTCTGGTCGCGATGCGTTTTTCATGCTTGCAAATGCGTATTGCGTGTTCCGGAGTCTGTTTGCATGCTCGGGGTATAGTATCTCGCGAACTTAGCCATGCGGTCGACCGATGGGCGTGGCCATCTTGTTTTTGATTGTCCCGCCCGCTCGCTATGCCTTATTTCCTCTTCCGGGTCACGTATAGCGTGTTCGCGATGCGCATGTCATGTTCGGGAACGCGATTCACATGTTCGCAACGTTTTGTGCGTGCTCGCAGGGAAATATCGCGCAAACTTACCCACGCGGTCGCGACGGGCGCGGTCATCTTGTTTTTCACTCTATGCTATGGTTCTGGGGCCTGCTTTTCAATCCTCCCTCAATCTTTGCCATCCTTAGCTTTTTACACTGTTTTTCTGATCTTTTTTATTTATTATCTTTCCCTCTCTGTCCCTAAGTCTATATTTTGCATTTTATTTCTACTTTTACTAACTTTTTTCTCAATTTTCTACTGTTTTATATTACTTTCTTTTACTCCTTCCCCTAACTTTATTTTTCCCTTATTTTCTTTTGTGCCTCCCGCTCACCCCCAGAACCATGTCTAAGGGTAGTACTAGTACCAACAGCCGCTCCAAGGGCAAGGCGCCTGCGCCCAAGAGCCTCCTGCCTTGCAGCAGACTGCACCAACCAGGGGTGCAGGCCTGGGAGCTTTTTGGGGAGATGGAGGTGGCAGCCCTTGTTTTTTTTGTGCAGCGCCACCTCCCCTTGACCTTGGCAGCAGGCTGCAGGCCTGGCTCCGGGTACCCGACCCAGGAGCGTCATCGCCGGTGGGCGAAGGTGCGCCGAGCTGTGTTTCGCCAGTCGGGGTCGAGCGCACCCATCACCAGCTGGCCCACCGGTGGTCCGACATCTTGGACCGGGAGCAGGACCTGCTGGACCTGTTAGGTGTCGAGGTTGTGGGGGTTGGTGAGTAGCTAATATACTAGTAGTATAAGTATTGTGTATAATTTTTTTCCGAATAGCAAGAATACTGCTGCTTACATTGCAGGTAAATTACGTTTTAAAATCTTCTGTGATTGTAGGACACAGGTGCTCTGAGCTGCTCTTACTTGTTTGCAACCTTGCACTCGCTTGGGCTGATTATGTAAGAGTTTACTTAGAGAACTTAAGTTAGGTAATGCTATTGCTAGAGAGACTCTAGTACTTCCTTTGTCCTCCTGTCACTGAGAAGAGATAGTGGTGATGGATTGATATAGGTTTAGTTGGTAATTTTTTAGAGGTCTGCGTGACGCATCCTCTCTGTCACTGAGTGCTGCTTACCCCAGTCCTTAGGAGAACCTTTTGTAGTTTGTTTAATGAGTGGTAAGGCTTAGCAGTGTCACTAGCAGAACATCAGACGCAACCAACAATTTGGTGTATGCACAAATGTATGCATATGTCCTACACCTATGCATTTTTGATGGCTAAAATGTAAATACAGACTTACTGAACAATTGGCCAGTCTGGAATATGTGGACTAGGTCAGGTGGTACATAGGCTCTGTTAGTATTCTGGAATCAGAATGGAACACTGGATTAGTGTTCATAAATAATAAGTAGACGGTCTGTGAATTCCACAATAATACTACTAGTCGATCTAATGAGATAGGTCAATTTTATTGCAATTGTTGTTTCCTAAAATGTGTGTTTTTTTAAATATTTTATTTGTTTCACAGTACACCAATCGTTAATGTGTGTCTCTTTCGTTGTTATATCTTACATGATCAGCACCCAAGAGCAAGAAGACGGGGACACAGGCGACGGGACAAGATGAAGATGCCTCCCATGGCCAGGAGCGCTCCTCTACCGAGGGCTCTGCTGCTGGTCCCAGTAAGTCCTCCAGTGGTTATATTAATAATTATATTTCCCTAACTTTTACTGCACCTTATTTTTTCAGAACTATTATTTCTGTTTCCGAATTCTATTTTTTTTCAAATCTTCTTCGATCTCGACTGTTTCTAAATTATTGTTGTTATCCCTGCCTCCAACTGCCTCTGCTATGAGCCTATGCTATGACTCTCTGTACTACTACTATTAGTCTGTCTGTAGCTAAGCTTGCCCAGTTGGCCACTCTTTATTTAAAAGGTTTTAAATAAAACTCAGATTCACCGATAGCTCTAGCCATGCAGTCCAGTCCTTTGTGTTGTCCTCTTCTGGTCTTAATCTTTCTTGAGGCTTTTCGACAATTCCCACCAACAAAATGCCCAGCCAGATATTTGACTATTTTTGATAGGATATACTACTACTGTTGTGGGGATTCTGCACAGCCACATACATAACTATACACAAGAAAATAGGATGTTGGTGATGGGAGGTTGGACCTTCCTCACACCTCAGTCAGAACACCCAATCCCCTGACCGACTAGTTATACTCTCTCATTAGGTCCTAACCCCGCCTCCCCGAAGATACCCAATGATTAGACAACCCAGATCATAATAACACCCTTTCGCTAACTCACTTGTGTAAGTCCACCACAACAAATACCACAGAGTCTTTGTATAAGTTGAAGTTCAAAAGGTTTATTTTAAAATAACAAGCTCTGTACGTTGTTCTACAATTCAAATCATTATACTATACGAGCCAGCTGAAAAAGCAAAATGCATAAGATTAAAACAATAAACATTGTTACAAGTCCACCGAAGAGTCAAACGATCTCTATGCGAATTCTGGGGGACCCCTCACCTTAGAACGTAGAAGTACTGGTTGCATCATAAGCTCTGCAAAGCTCTTGTTCGTTCATAAAAGGGAATCTTTCGCCTGTTATGATAAAAATGGTGCGCGTTAGATAGTATAATGCAAGCATTTCTCAGTCATGTAAAAAAGTGTAGCATGTTATGGTATTGGCTAAGCAATACGGACTGACCAGAAAGTGGCTTTTATTTCGACCTCTTGTACGCAACGCTCAGACAGTAGTAGCTGTTTGAGCTCATGTTATCTCAAAGGCATCTTACACAACAAGCTGCGAGGTAACGTGCGCAAAAGCCATGAAGCTAACATGGTGCATGGCTCAGGCTAACTTTGCACAGAGTAGAGTAGACTAGAATGACCCTAGGGACCATAATAACACTACTAGTTTCTACTCTACTCTAGTACCCGATTTGGACTAGTGATGTATGTTGTATATGTATGTATTAACTTTTTTTCCATTGTTGCTAGTGAAAAAGAATGAATAGGGGGAGGTGTATATGGCATCTAAAAATGTGTAATGTTTTTTCTAGGCGTACTACCAACCACCACCAGTGCTGGGGCCAGCGGCGATGAGGCCATTCTGGAGGGAGCAGGAGATGCGGCAGCGGAACCTACAGGGTTAGTACAGGGGGTGAGCCAGCAGCAGCGGTGGGCGGTGGTAAGATAATATGTTCCTTACTTATTGACATTACACTAGCGGGAAGGGTGTACTGTACACTCACTGTACTGTTTAGACTTAGTAGGTATGAAATTGCAGTGAACATTAGACAACGGTTAAAGAAGACACCCTTTCACTAGCAATGGCATTAGCAGCAATTGCATTAGCAGCGTGAGTTGAGTAACCAATGGCCTCTTCTATCTGACTCCAACTCAGCTGTGAAAGTAAAATGGAGAAGACTAAAAGTCAGATCAGATGACCTTGATGGATGTGTTGAACAAAAAAGGAAAGAAGGGTGGAAGGAGGAAGGACGGGCGAGATGTAATATGACTGGCAGAGAAGAATACTTTAGAAGCATGCATAGGTGGCTGATAGGAATCAGATGCATGGGTTGTTGAAGGATGGGTGGAAGGTCAAAGAAAAGATGCCTGCATGGGTGCCCAAACCGTATGGGTGGATAGGATAGCAAGAATCGTCAGCGGTGTTTGAGTCAAACACAAAGCCAAGACAAGCAAGGACGCATGGGTGGTTGTTGGGGAAAAAAACTAAGGTTTGTTGAGAGATTAAGAAGAATGTTAAACATTTACTTTGAATGGATGGATGCCTGGATGTATTCATCATAGATAGCATAGGTGGCGACTGTCACTGTATGCAGACCAGAGTCTTTGAAGAGAATGCAAAAGAAACCGCGCCACAGTAGCAAAGCCGAGGGGAATATAAGTTGTATTTTCAGAATACTCCCTTGACTCACAGTAGTTTGCAAGCACATCAGATATATATATTGTGTATGTATGTAGTTATCAGCGCCCTCCTCCGCCTCAGAGGACCACTCCCTAGCTATGTTAATTTTACTGTCAGCCAGCCTGCTATGGGGAGTGGCCTATCTGTTGGTTAAACATTCAATCGAAATAAAATACCTCATGTCGTCCCATATATAAGCAATGGTCATTGGATCAGATAAATAATCTGCCTTTTAGTAGTAGTCTGGGCATGGTGAAAGTGAAATTGAGCAATTGCCCTTGATGTGAGAGACTATGTCCAGTGCCACCAGTAATAGAAAATTACGAGCTTCACCAGCTGCAGACAGTAGTAAATAGAACTAACGTGAGTCTGCGTCATGAGTCAGACTCGAGTATGTTTGTCTTGGGCGCAAGCTGACTGAACTGGCATGCAGGCTACAACAAGGTTATGTAATTTCGCTAAATTAAAGAGAAAAAGGAAGACTGGTGTACTGAGCCATAGTGCTAGTATAATGCCTGAAACTCCTACAAATGTTAGAGGCTGAGGAAGTGGGAGGACAGATACATAGCACAAATGTTATGTACTGTGCTTGCTAGTGCTACAGCTACTATGCCACTATGTGTTGAATTAATTTTGTGTTACTGTTTTGCTAAGAGTTTGGGTAAAATATTTTTTTCTTTCTTGATATAGCTCCTCAAAAGCCAACGAGGCACTTCATGAAACGCAGTTATTCCATCAATCATCTCCGATCCTAAGTACTGAATGACTGCGAAGAGTATATGTGGTAATCATGATCATGGTGTCCAATGGATAGCCCTGCAGTAGAAGTACAATTTTTATTAAACAACAGTCTGTTTACAGTGCCATTAACCAGAAACAGTTACAGGAGGACACATTATATACAGCAAAAACCAAAGGAAATGATGGACGGAGTGTTGAACATTGCAAGCACTCACCCCCAGTCAACTGATCTGGGTTTAATCCATCACCGTTCTTTAGCCCACTCTGCCACCCCAGTTCAGACATGGCCATATGCAAATCAGTCTGACCCTGTGCCTCATGGGAACAGTCCAGCCCGAACTGCCAAGCCATGTCTTCCCTGGACCGGAAACAAGCTTCCTAGGATCGGTTTCTGGCATTTCAGCCGTCTTCAGCCAGGCTTGCTTGAATCCAGTGGCAAAGTGAGCAAGGGACTCACGTCTGAGCATACCCTGCCAACTTATGGCAAACAAAGAAAAAACCAAAGGAAATGATGGACGGAGTGTTGAACATTGCAAGCACTCACCCCCAGTCAACTGATCTGGGTTTAATCCATCACCGTTCTTTAGCCCACTCTGCCACCCCAGTTCAGACATGGCCATATGCAAATCAGTCTGACCCTGTGCCTCATGGGAACAGTCCAGCCCGAACTGCCAAGCCATGTCTTCCCTGGACCGGAAACAAGCTTCCTAGGATCGGTTTCTGGCATTTCAGCCGTCTTCAGCCAGGCTTGCTTGAATCCAGTGGCAAAGTGAGCAAGGGACTCACGTCTGAGCATACCCTGCCAACTTATGGCAAACAAAGAAAAAACCAAAGGAAATGATGGACGGAGTGTTGAACATTGCAAGCACTCACCCCCAGTCAACTGATCTGGGTTTAATCCATTACCGTTCTTTAGCCCACTCTGCCACCCCAGTTCAGACATGGCCATATGCAAATCAGTCTGACCCTGTGCCTCATGGGAACAGTCCTACCCGAACTGCCAAGCCATGTCTTCCCTGGACCGGAAACAAGCTTCCTAGGACCGGTTTCTGGCATTTCAGCCGTCTTCAGCCAGGCTTGCTTGAATCCTGTGGCAAAGTGAGCAAGGGACTCACGTCTGAGCATACCCTGCCAACTTATGGCGAACAAAGCAAAAACCAAAGGAAATGATGGACGGAGTGTTGAACATTGCAAGCACTCACCCCCAGTCAACTGATCTGGGTTTAATCCATCACCGTTCTTTAGCCCACTCTGCCACCCCAGTTCAGACATGGTCATATGCAAATCAGTCTGACCCTGTGCCTCATGAGAAGAGTCCAGCCCGAACTGCCAAGCCATGTCTTCCCTGGACCGGAAACAAGCTTCCTAGGACCGGTTTCTGGCATTTCAGCCGTCTTCAGCCAGGCTTGCTTGAATCCAGTGGCAAAGTGAGCAAGGGACTCAAGTCTGAGCATACCCTGCCAACTTATGGTGAACAAAGCAAAAACCAAAGGAAATAATGGACGGAGTGTTGAACATTGCAAGCACTCACCCCCAGTCAACTGATCTGGGTTTAATCCATCATCGTTCTTTAGCCCACTCTGCCACCCCAGTTCAGACATGGCCATATGCAAATCAGTCTGACCCTGTGCATCATGGGAACTGGGGTGGCAGAGTGGGCTAAAGAACGGTGATGGATTAAACCCAGATCAGTTGTCTGGGGGTGAGTGCTTGCAATGATCAACACTCCGTCCATCCTTTCCTTTGGTTTTTGCTTTGTTCGCCATAAGTTGGCAGGGTATGCTCAGACGTGAGTCCCTTGCTCACTTTGCCACTGGATTCAAGCAAGCCTGGCTGAAGACGGCTGAAATGCCAGAAACCGGTCCTAGGAAGTTTGTTTCCAGTCCAGGGAAGACATGACTTGGCAGTTCGGGCTGGAATGTTCCCATGAGGCACTGGGTCAGACTGATTTGCACATGGCCATGTCTGAACTGGGGTGGCAGAGTGGGCTAAAGAACGGTGATAGATTAAACCCAGATCAGTTGACTGGGTGTGAGTGCTTGCAATGTTCAACACTCTGTCCATCATTTCCTTTGGTTTTTGCTTTGTTCACCATAAGTTGGCAGGGTATGCTCAGACGTGAGTCCCTTGCTCGCTTTGCCACTGGATTCAAGCAAGCCTGGCTAAAGACGGCTGAAATGCCAGAAACCGGTCCTAGGAAGCTTGTTTCCGGTCAAGGGAAGACATGGCTTGGCAGTTCGGGCTGGACTGTTCCCATGAGGCACTGGGTCAGACTGATTTGCATATGGCCATGTCTGAACTGGGGTGGCAGAGTGGGCTAAAGAACGGTGATGGATTAAACCCAGATCAGTTGACTGGGTGTGAGTGCTTGCAATGTTCAACACTCTGTCCATCATTTCCTTTGGTTTTTGCTTTGTTCACCATAAGTTGGCAGGGTATGCTCAGACGTGAGTCCCTTGCTCGCTTTGCCACTGGATTCAAGCAAGCCTGGCTAAAGACGGCTGAAATGCCAGAAACCGGTCCTAGGAAGCTTGTTTCCGGTCAAGGGAAGACATGGCTTGGCATTTCGGGCTGGACTGTTCCCATGAGGCACTGGGTCAGACTGATTTGCATATGGCCATGTCTGAACTGGGGTGGCAGAGTGGGCTAAAGAACGGTGATGGATTAAACCCAGATCAGTTGACTGGGGGTGAGTGCTTGCAATGTTCACCACTCTGTCCATCATTTCCTTTGGTTTTTGCTTTGTTCGCCATAAGTTGGCAGGGTATGCTCAGACGTGAGTCCCTTGCTCACTTTGCCACTGGATTCAAGCTAGCCTGGCTGCAGACGGCTGAAATGCCAGAAACCGGTCCTAGGAAGCTTGTTTCCGGTCCAGAGAAGACATGGCTTGGCAGTTCGGGCTGGACTGTTCCCATGAGGCACAGGGTCAGACTGATTTGTATATGGCCATGTCTGAATTGGGGTGGCAGAGTGGGCTAAAGAACGGTGATGGATTAAACCAGCGATCAGTTGACTGGGGGTGAGTGCTTGCAATGTTCAACACTCCGTCCATCATTTCCTTTGGTTTTTGCTTTGTTTGCCATAAGTTGGCAGGGTATGCTCAGACGTGAGTCCCTTGCTCAGTTTGCCACTTGATTCAAGCAAGCCTAGCTGAAGACGGCTGAAATGCCAGAAACTGGTCCTAGGAAGCTTGTTTCCGGTCAAGGGAAGACATGGCTTGGCAGTTCAGGCTGGACTGTTCCCATGAGGCACAGGGTCAGACTGATTTGCATATGGCCATGTCTGAACTGGGGTGGCAGAGTGGGCTAAAGAACGGTGTTAGATTAAACCCAGATCAGTTGACTGAGGGTGAGTGCTTGCAATGTTCAACACTCCGTCCAACATTTCCTTTGGTTTTTGCTTTGTTCGCCATAAGTTGGCAGGGTATGCTCAGACGTGAGTCCCTTGCTCACTTTGCCACTGGATTCAGGCAAGCCTGGCTGAAGACGGCTGAAATGCCAGAAACCGGTCCTAGGAAGCTTGTTTCCGGTCCAGGGAAGACATGGCTTGGCAGTTCAGGCTGGACTGTTCCCATGAGGCACAGGGTCAGACTGATTTGCATATGGCCATGTCTGAACTGGGGTGGCAGAGTGGGCTAAAGAACGGTGATGGATTAAACCCAGATCAGTTGACTGGGGGTGAGTGCTTGCAATGTTCAACACTCCGTCCATCATTTCCTTTGGTTCTTGCTTTGTTCGCCATAAGTTGGCAGGGTATGCTCAGACGTGAGTCCCTTGCTCACTTTGCCACTGGATTCAAGCAAGCCTGGCTGAAGACAGCTGAAATGCCAGAAACCGGTCCTAGGAAGCTTGTTTCCGGTCCAGGGAAGACATGGCTTGGCAGTTCGGGCTGGACTGTTCCCATGAGGCACAGGGTCAGACTGATTTGCATATGGCCATGTCTGAACTGGGGTGGCAGAGTGGGCTAAAGAATGCTGATGGATTAAACCCAGATCAGTTGACTGGGGGTGAGTGCTTGCAATGTTCAACACTCCGTCCATCATTTCCTTTGGTTTTTGCTTTGTTCGCCATAAGTTGGCAGAGTATGCTCAGACGTGAGTCCCTTGTTCGCTTTGCCACTGGATTCAAGCAAGCCTGTCTGAAAACGGCTGAAATGCCAGAAACCGGTCCTAGGAAGCTTGGTTCCGGTCCAGGGAAGACATGGCTTGGCAGTTCGGGCTGGACTGTTCCCATGAGGCACAGCGTCAGACTGATTTGCATATGGCCATGTCTAAACTGGGGTGGCAGAGTGGGCTAAAGAACAGTGATGGATTAAACCCAGATCAGTTGACTGGGGGTGAGTGCTTGCAATGTTCAACACTCCGTCCATCATTTCCTTTGGTTTTTGCTTTGTTCGCCATAAGTTGGCAGAGTATGCTCAGACGTGAGTCCCTTGTTCACTTTGTCACTGGATTCAAGCAAGCCTGGCTGAAGACGGCTGAAATGCCAGAATCCGGTCCTAGGAAGCTTGTTTCCGGTCCAGGGAAGACATGGCTTGGCAGTTCGGGCTGGACTGTTCCCATGAGGCACAGGGTCAGACTGATTTGCATATGGCCATGTCTGAACTGGGGTGGCAGAGTGGGCTAAAGAACGGTGATAGATTAAACCCAGATCAGTTGACTGGGGGTGAGTGCTTGCAATATACAACACTCCGTCCATCATTTCCTTTGGTTTTTACATTATATACAGCAACATAGCATTTCCCAAAGTAAGTTACTAAATCAACACACGTCTGTCAGTCATACCTCCACTAGTACACTCATGACTACTCGACTCCACCACTACACAGACATGGATCAGGAGGCCATATTACAAATCTTGTGGCGCACACGAACGGATAGAAAATTGAGTCGGCGGACGCAGAATCACGGTAAGTTGTTACTGTGCACGCGAGAATGCATATTGAGCGCGCGAAGAAGAAAAAGAGCTACGCTATGTTGCAGATTGCGTAGTATTCGGTAACTACGTGTTCTACGCGAACCGCAAAGTTACTGAAACTACGCAAACTTCCCGAACGGAGCGTACTTCACTGCCCATGGTTAGTAGTAGGGTGCATGGAGACAGACTGGCCTCTCCACTAAGTGCTCTCTCTCAGATGAGGGGTGTACATATTAGGGTGTTCACATGGATTGGCCTCTTCTGACAGACCTCTGTCTAGGTGACAGATTTGCATAGTAGGGTGTCTGGAGACAGAGTGGCCTCTCCACTGAGTCCTCTCTCTCAGATGATGGGTGTACATGTTAGAGTATGTATATGGACTGGCTCCTTCTGTCAGACCTCTGTCTAGATGACAGATGTGCATAGTAGGCTGTCTGGAGAGAGACTAGTCTCTCCACTGAGACCTCTCTCTTGGATTACATTTGTGCATAGTATGCGCAGTTAAGGGACTGTCCTTGCTGCTAACACCCCTCTCTCCGATAATGGGTGTGGGAAAAGACTATACTCTGCTCACAACTCTTACAAAGATGTTGGGTGTAATTAGAAGACTTTGATTAACACCATCTCCAGTAAGACTCCATCCTACAGTAACAAGTGTGCATGTCAGAGGGTATTCAACACTTTCCTACTTTTTATGATCCCGCAAGAGTCTTACGGGGCAGTAACTTAAAAAAAAAAAAAGCAACCATCTACTCATCACAGTACTTATCTCTCACACTCTTCCTCTCAAAAACAATTACCATAATATGCATTCCTACTAACAGAGTGTATGGAGAACGACCTCCCTTTTTTAAATTATTCGCAAGACCCAGAGACTCCTGCAAGATCATAAAAATTAGTAAGAAACATTATATATTTATTATCTTCACAGTACGTATCTCTTAGACATTTCCTCCCCAAATTTAGGGGGACAGCATGCTTTTCTGCTTTTCCCTTATATTGCTTTTTTTTTTATTTCTATAACGCCTCCAATTTTTCACAGTAAACATTAATGGCAGCCATTTCATTTCTAACATTCCAACAGCCCGCCAATCAGTGCGCCTGCTGTTGCTGGACTTATGGTAGCCTCCTGGTCCCGCGAGAGAGTGAAGACTCATGAGAAAAATGGACCTCTCGATCAATCACAGGGCTCCATTTTTGATTTTGAACTCTTGTGGGAGGCTCAGGGGAATCTCACGGGCCCACCTGCCAAAATATATAATTATTTTAGACTCTATGGGGCCTATTACGATGGAGGTCGGAAAGCCTCTGATCTTTGGTCAGAGACTTTCCGACTCCCATCGTCGGTTTCAATTTCAACTAGCTAATTATGTATCAGCTGGTTGGAATTGAAACCAGCTGGTTATTCAGGCTGGCTTCTGACACGCTCAAGTAGCCAGTCGCTCAGTCGCAACCGGCTCATAATCCCAAAGAGCGGGCCTTTATGACCTTGGGATTACGATGCATGGTTTCCGGCATGGTTTCCATGCCGGGCTGTATGTAATGAAACCATGTCAGAAGGCGTGTTTGGGAGCCCCCAACAGGGCCCCCTTGTGTGTGCAGCCTCTGGTTAGGGGTCGTGTCCCACTGTTGATCCCTGCAGGGATGAACAACACCTCTCATTTCCCTATGGGAGCATGTCTTACTGCCGGTTCATGGCAGTAATGCATGCTCCCATAGGGAAATGTCAGAATGCGACTGGACAGTGTTTGGTCACATCTTAATGAGGCAGGCAGGACCGCTGACCGGAGGCCGGTAGGTCCCGTTTGCGAGACGGTGTCAGACGAAGGCTATTCCGCCTGACATTGTAATCTCCCCATTAATATCTCAAAAACTACTGAATGGATTCACACCAAATCACAAAAAGCACAATCTACAAACCAAGATATAGCATACTGCCGAATTTGCTGTAATTCCATTCAGCAGTTATGCTAAAAGCTGTCTTAAAGAAGTCCTTATAAAATGCATGGAGATTGTACGTTTATGGACACTCCTTTATCTCAGCGCCCGCTTGATGGATCACCCCAAAGGAAATTAAATTGCCACAGTGGATTCAACCCGATTGGGAGTATTATTATGTGTCATTTTCATTAATAATATTTTTATTATCAATGTGATTATCTTATTACTGGTTCCTTGCACGTTACTCATTACTGTAAATGCCCTTTTCAAATGCTGGTGTGCAATGTCAATGCAGGACTCCATACTATTGATATGCTCAAAAACCATTTACATTGCATTGGTGATTGAATTGCATTTTATCTACATTTTCTTGATGTGTTTTTCACCGTTCTAATATGGAGCCTAGCGTTCGATGCATCTTCAAGTCCTATTTTGCTTTCACTTATGCTATTTTACAGAAGTTGTGTTGAACTGACTTGTTTTCGTGAGCAAGGCCGTTACGGCCATAATGAGTTGCAAGAGTTGGTATTGTTAATAACTATGATTTTACGAATCTCTAGTGGACGTGCCTTTCATGTGAGTGTTACAACAAACAAATGATGGACGGAATGCTGACAATGCAGACATTCTCCCCCAGTCAAGAGATCTGGGGTAAATCCATCGTTCTTTTGCCCACTACGCCACCCCAGTTTAGACATGGCCATATGCAAATCAGTCTTGACCCTGTGCCTCATGGGAACAGTCCAGCCCGAACTGCCAAGCCATGTCTTCCCTGGACCGGAATCAAGCATCCTAGGACCGGTTTCTGGCTATCAGCCGTCATCAACCAGGATAGCTTGACTCCAGTGGCGTAGTGAGCACGGGTCCCACGTCTAGGAATACCCATCCCACTTAGGGCGAAAAGCGTTACAAAAAACAAATGATGGACGGAATGCTGACAATGCAGACATTCTCCCCCAGTCAAGAGATCTGGGTTAAATCCATCGTTCTTTTGCCCACTACGCCACCCCAGTTTAGACATGGCCATATGCAAATCAGTCTTGACCCTGTGCCTCATGGGAACAGTCCAGCCCGAACTGCCAAGCCATGTCTTCCCTGGACCGGAATCAAGCATCCTAGGACCGGTTTCTGGCTATCAGCCGACATCAGCCAGGATAGCTTGACTCCAGTGGCGTAGTGAGCACGGGTCCCACGTCTGGGAATACCCATCCCACTTAGGGCGAAAAGCGTTACAACAAACAAATGATGGACGGAATGCTGACAATACAGACATTCTCCCCCAGTCAAGAGATCTGGGTTAAATCCATCGTTCTTTTGCCCACTACGCCACCCCAGTTTAGACATGGCCATATGCAAATCAGTCTTGACCCTGTGCCTCATGGGAACAGTCCAGCCCGAACTGCCAAGCCATGTCTTCCCTGGACCGGAATCAAGCATCCTAGGACCGGTTTCTGGCTATCAGCCGTCATCAGCCAGGATAGCTTGACTCCAGTGGCATAGTGAGCACGGGTCCCACGTCTGGGAATACCCATCCCACTTAGGGCGAAAAGCGTTACAACAAACAAATGATGGACGGAATGCTGACAATGCAGACATTCTCCCCCAGTCAAGAGATCTGGGTTAAATCCATCGTTCTTTTGCCCACTACGCCACCCCAGTTTAGACATGGCCATATGCAAATCAGTCTTGACCCTGTGCCTCATGGGAACAGTCCAGCCCGAACTCCCAAGCCATGGCTTGGCAGTTCGGGCTGGACTGTTCCCATGAGGCACAGGGTCATACTGATTTGCATATGGCTATGTCTGAACTGGGGTGGCAGAGTGGGCTAAAGAACGGTGATGGATCAAACCCAGATCTGTTGACTGGGTGTGAGTGTTTGATTGGTTCTGATGCTCCGTCCATCACCACCCCCTTTTGTACCGCTTTGTTCGCCATAAGTTGGCAGGGTATGCTCAGACGTGAGTCCCTTGCTCACTTTGCCACTGGATTCAAGCAAGCCTGGCTGAAGACGGCTGAAATGCCAGAAACTGGTCCTAGGAAGCTTGTTTCCGGTCCAGGGAAGGCATGGCTTGGCAGTTCGGGCTGGACTGCTCCCATGAGGCACAGGGTCAGACTGATTTGCATATGGCCATGTCTGAACTGGGGTGGCAGAGTGGGCTAAAGAACGGTGATGGAGCAAACCCAGATCTGTTGACTGGGTGTGAGTGTTTGATTGGTTCTGATGCTCCGTCCATCACCACCCCCTTTTGTACCGCTTTGTTCGCCATAAGTTGGCAGGGTATGCTCAGACGTGAGTCCCTTGCTCACTTTGCCACTGGATTCAAGCAAGCCTGGCTGAAGACGGCTGAAATGCCAGAAACCGGTCCTAGGAAGCTTGTTTCCGGTCCAGGGAAGGCATGGCTTGGCAGTTCGGGCTGGACTGTTCCCATGAGGCACAGGGTCAGACTGATTTGCATATGGCCATGTCTGAACTGGGGTGGCAGAGTGGGCTAAAGAACGGTGATGGAGCAAACCCAGATCTGTTGACTGGGTGTGAGTGTTTGATTGGTTCTGATGCTCCGTCCATCACCACCCCCTTTTGTACCGCTTTGTTCGCCATAAGTTGGCAGGGTATGCTCAGACGTGAGTCCCTTGCTCACTTTGCCACTGGATTCAAGCAAGCCTGGCTGAAGACGGCTGAAATGCCAGAAACCGGTCCTAGGAAGCTTGTTTCCGGTCCAGGGAAGGCATGGCTTGGCAGTTCGGGCTGGACTGTTCCCATGAGGCACAGGGTCAGACTGATTTGCATATGGCCATGTCTGAACTGGGGTGGCAGAGTGGGCTAAAGAACGGTGATGGATCAAACCCAGATCTGTTGACTGGGTGTGAGTGTTTGATTGGTTCTGATGCTCCGTCCATCACCACCCCCTTTTGTACCGCTTTGTTCGCCATAAGTTGGCAGGGTATGCTCAGACGTGAGTCCCTTGCTCACTTTGCCACTGGATTCAAGCAAGCCTGGCTGAAGACGGCTGAAATGCCAGAAACCGGTCCTAGGAAGCTTGTTTCCGGTCCAGGGAAGGCATGGCTTGGCAGTTCGGGCTGGACTGTTCCCATGAGGCACAGGGTCAGACTGATTTGCATATGGCCATGTCTGAACTGGGGTGGCAGAGTGGGCTAAAGAACGGTGATGGATCAAACCCAGATCTGTTGACTGGGTGTGAGTGTTTGATTGGTTCAGATCCTCCGTCCATCACCACCCCCTTTTGTACCGCTTTGTTCGCCATAAGTTGGCAGGGTATGCTCAGACGTGAGTCCCTTGCTCACTTTGCCACTGGATTCAAGCTAGGCCTGGGCAAAAATTTCGTTCCGTTCGCGGAAATTGCGATAATTTGACATTTTTGCGTTCCGCGGAGAGCGCGAAAATGTCAAAAATTCCGGTTTCCGCAGCTTGGCGATAATTTGTTTCTTGCTCGCGCTGTAAAATAATACATTCTCGCGCGCGCGCGATCGCCTTACCTGAATCCCTGCGTTCGCCGACAAGTTTTCTTGATCCGGTCGCGTTCTCCATGAGATGTTGTATTGTTTTTAGCCATTTGCGCTGTCTCGCGACAGTTCGCGCCCGCAGTGACGTCATGCGTCGCGCGATCACGTCTTTCTTCTCGCGATCATGCACCGCGAGAACAACTCAAAACAAGATGGCCGCGCCCGCAAGCAACCACATGGGTAAGTTGGCGACCCGCAACCATGCAGAAAATCTCGCGAACATGCCGGAAAAAAACTTCCGCATCTTCGCGATATTTCTGCTTGTTTGCGATAATTTTAAACATTCTCGCGATAATTTGCGAAGGTTAATTCCGCAAATTCCGCCCACCCCTAATTCAAGCAAGCCTGGCTGAAGACGGCTGAAATGCCAGAAACCGGTCCTAGGAAGCTTGTTTCCGGTCCAGGGAAGGCATGGCTTGGCAGTTCGGGCTGGACTGTTCCCATGAGGCACAGGGTCAGACTGATTTGCATATGGCCATGTCTGAACTGGGGTGGCAGAGTGGGCTAAAGAACGGTGATGGATCAAACCCAGATCTGTTGACTGGGTGTGAGTGTTTGATTGGTTCTGATGCTCCGTCCATCACCACCCCCTTTTGTACCGCTTTTTTCGTGTGAGTGAGCAATTGCTTTTTGGAATATTAAGCCGGGGACCGCACCCGACATCACAGGACACTTTCATTGGGCAGTGCAGCATAAAGCTGACAAATGGAACGTGTGAGATATATATATATATATTCACAGAAAAAAACATAGGTTTCAGGGGTGTTATAGTTAGCTGGCCATTTCACTCGTACAAAACCATAGAAATTCCTCCGTTATAGTTAGTTCTGCTAACTATAACTCGCGCGCCCGAAATGCACTGCTGATGATGTCACATATTGCATCATTCATGACATGGTCAGTGACATCACTGTTGCCATCACTGATGACATCTCAAATGACATCACTGATGACATCACTGATGACATCATCCAGTGAATGTGGTTTAGTTTGAAATTTAAATATGTATTATATATATACTAATCTGTATTGAAGATTGAGTGGATATATATCTGTCTGGATGGAGGCTTTAGTAGCTGTCTGACTGTCTGTTTAAGTGAGTAATTAAAAGTGTCTCACTTAATACATGGATTAGTAACTAAACGATGTGAATGTGTGCATCACTGTCTCTGTTGTTGTATAACATGCTGCATCAGTTGGTCACTAACTACATGAGTGTGTATATTAGTTATTGATTAGTTGGGTGAGTATTTTATGGGACACTGAGTTTGTGTGTGGTTGGATGGGGTGTGTGTAACTCTATGCATAGGTGTGTTAATGATTGATTGACTAGGTGTATAGGTTTAAGAGTGCATGTGGAAACAGTTGTTTGGGTGACTGAGTGTATTTATTTGTGTGTTGGTGAGCGAATATATGTTTTAGATGTACATCTTCAACAAAGTAAAAAAATAAAAGGCAATGTATGTGAGAGTTGGTGTATATAAATAAGTATGTGTAAGAGTCAGTGATTGTGAGAGTAACTATATGAATGAGTGTATAATTGTAATGGTGATTTTTTAACATATTAACTATGAGTTACTATGTGTTTGAATAAATGAGGTGTTGTTGGATAATTGTGTAAATGTAAGTGTGATTAATTTTTTTCATGAGTGAGTAGGATGACTGCATAACCGACTAAGATGACAGCTGATGTGTCAATGTCTATATATGTGTATAAGTGCATTTGATAGTGTTCTATTAATTAGTGACTGCATGTATAAATGATTCTGTTGTTGAATGAGGAGTTGTGTGTGTAGACTTAGGAATCAGTGAGTGGGTATGTAGTAACTGGTATTGGTATGTCAATGGTAGCAAATATGAGACTCTGTATTTTACAGTGAGTGATGAAAGGTTATACTAGTGTAAGATGAGGTGTATCAGATTGTCACGTGGATAATGTCATCAGTGATGTCATCAGTGATGTCATTTGAGATATCATCAGTGATGTCATCAGTGATGTCACTTACCATGTCATGAATGATGCAATATGTGACATCATCAGCAGTGCATTTCGGGCGCGCTAGTTATAGTTGGCAGAACTAGCTATAACAGAGGAATTTCTATGGTTTTGTACGAGTGAACTGGCCAGCTAACTGTAACACCCCTGAAACCTATGTTTTTTCTGTGAATTTCTAAGGTTTTTTAAATGCTAATTTCTAACTATAACGTCTCTAAAACCTATGGGTTTTTCAGTGAATTTCAAAGCTTTTTTAAATGCTAATTTCTAACTATAACGTATCTGAAACCTATGGTTTTTTCAGGGAATTTCAAAGGTTTTTTAAATGCTAATTTTTAAGTGTGATAGTATTTATACCTATTTTTTTGTACTGATTTTCTATAGGTTTTTAACTGTTTATTTATAAATATTTTATTCATTACATAACATATATTTTTCTGAAAATTGCAAAAAAATATTTTTTAAAACATGCAAACTGAAATATTGTAATATATTTATATGAATTTCTTAAAAAAAAATTTTTACCAATTTTTTTGGGGAGTCGCGCACTCAAAGCGTACACATCACGGTGGGTGTGTGGATTCTAGCCGCCATTTTAGAAAAGTTGTGAAGGATCCGCGTACGGTGCGCGACGGCTGCGTGTTTTTCAGTTACATCATATACATTTAATATTATGTGATGTGCGCGATTGGTAGGCGACCAATCTGTGACTCCTGCTCCTGCGCATTCACGACACAAGCGCATTACGGTACGAGATGCTTGCGCGGTGGGGGGTCCCGCGTGACGTCATATACATGCTGGGGCGCGCTGGGTGCGCAACTCCCACAAAAAGAAATTATGTTCCAAAATTATATGTATGTGTCTTTAATATACATATTAGGGTAAGAGATTATCTAAGATATTCATAAAAATAGTATATTTGTACTTATATTAAACCTATATTATTTTTAAATATATTTTTGCGAAGTCGGGTGCGTGCATCATGAGCGCAGAGAACCAGGTCAGCAGAGCTGCTGTAGAGCCAGAGAAACCAGGTCGGCAGAGCCGTTGTAGAGCCAGAGAACCAGGTCAGCCGAGCTGCTCTAGAGCCTAAGAAGCAGGTCAGCAGAGCTGCTCTAGAACCAGAGGCCCAGGTCAGCAGAGCTGCTCTAGAGCCAGAGACCCAGGTCAGCAGAGTTGCTCTAGAGGCCGAGAACCAGGTCAGCAGAGCTGCTGTAGAGCCAGAGAAACCAGGTCAGCAGAGCTGCTTTAGAGGGAGAGAACCAGGTCAGCCGAACTGCTTTAGAGCCAGAGAACCAGGTCAGCAGAGCTGCTCTAGAGCTAGAGAGCCAGGTCAGCAGAGCTGCTCTAGAGCCAGAGAACCAGATCAGGAGAATTGCTTTAGAGCCATAGAACAGGGTCAGAAGAGCTGCTTTAGTGCCAGAGAACCAGGTCAGCAGAGCTGTTGTAGAGCCAGAGAACCAGGTCAGCAGAGCTGCTCTAGAGCCTAAGAACAAGGTCAGCAGAGCTGCTCTAGAGCCAGAGAACCAGGTCAGCAGAGCTGCTGTAGAGCCAGAGAAACCAGGTCAGCAGAGCTGTTTTAGAGGGAGAGAACCAGGTCAGCAGAGCTGCTTTAGAGCCAGAGAACCAGGTCTGACACTGACACTGACTGACTGACACTGACTGACTGGCTGACACTGACTAACTGACTGACACTGACTGACACAGACTGACACTGACTGACTACTCCCTACTACTCTACTACTCACTCTCTACTACTCACTCTCTACTACCCTCTACTACTCACTCTCTACTACTCTCTACTACTCACTCTCTACTACTCACTCTCTACTACTCGCTCTCAACTACTCTCTACTACTCACTCTTCTACTCACTCTCTACTACTCGCTCTCAACTACTCTCTACTACTCACTCTACTACTCACTATCTACTATTCTCTACTACTCAGTCTCTACTACACACTCTACTACTTGCTCTCTACTATTCACTCTCTACTACTCTCTACTACTCACTCTACTGCTCACTCTCTACTACTCTCTACTACTCACTCTACTACTCCACTACTCTCTACTACTCACACTCTACTACTCACTGTCTACTACTCACTCTCTACTACTCTACTACTCTCTACTACTCTCTCTCTACTACTCACTCTCTACTACTCACTCTCTACTACTCTCTACTACTCACTCTCTACAACTTACTCTCTACAACTCTCTACTACTCACTCTCTACTACTCTCTACTACTCTCTCTCTACTACTCTCTACTACTCACTCTCTACTACTCTCTCTCTGCTACTCACTCTCTACTACTCACTCTCTACTACTCTCTACTACTCACTCTCTACTACTCACTCTCTACTACTCACTCTCTACTACTCACTTTCTACTACTCACTCTCTACTACTCTCTACTACTCAGTCTCTGCTACTCACTCTCTACTACTCACTCTACTACTCTCTACTACTCACTCTCTGCTACTCTCTCTTCTACTCTCCACTACTCTCTACTACTCACTCTCTACTCTCTACCTCTCTCTACCTCCTTCTCTACTACTCTCTACCTCTCTACACCTCTACCTCTACACCTCTACCTCTACACGTCTACCTCTACACCTCTCTCTAGCTCTCTCTACACGCACACATATGCAGACACATATATGCATATATATGCATGTGCATTTATATATATTTATGTGTATATCTATAAAAACGCATATTAGAACATGTGCGTGCCATTCAAAATCTGGACATGACATATGCAATCGCCAGACATATGTCACTGCATGTTGGGAAATCATGGCTGGATATAAAATACTCAGGACTGATGACAGTGCCTCCAAGTGAACGAGGCGGAAACCGTACCCAGAAACTACGCAGACTTGAGTCGCGTCTAATAATGAGGTTCAAAACTAAACATCCGTTGGGCCTCAATGGGGATGAGGAACTTTATGTGCACTTATAGATATTCTCAACATTCCTGACATGCAACTAAACAGTATATGGTCCCAAGAACTGTAACATTTGGCAATAACTGTATCAGATAACAACTTGTGCAAACTTTCCCGCATTTCAACATATTTGTAACCCAGTACTCTTATGGAATTCCACACAATTATATAACAGTTTGCTTTGAATCCATGCAGACATACATAAGTGCAGATACAACTGCACTGTCATCGGCACTCAGCCATGATTTTTTGCTTAATACCAAATTATAGTTTATACCTTCTGACATATAAACACGTAACTTTGTGTTAAATTGCTTTAGGTGCATTGCATTCAGTAATCAATGATGTATATATTCACAAAGGTATTTAATTAATAATGTCTTTTCTGTCAAAAGTATTGTTATTTTGAAAGGAATGATGTTAATTCCTTACATTTTACACTTTTTGAACTACAATACCCAGAATGCAATAATAGTGTCACCTCACAGCAAGTGTATAAAGCTAAGAAATGGAAAAAGGACCATTGTAACAATCTACCGTGACCAGGAACTACGGTTCGAAACGCGTAGGAGGGTTACTATCTGAGATTAAAATAACATCCTAATCGTTGAGAGGAGTGCTGCGTTATCATTTACTTGTGTTTGATATCCATATATACATACATATATAAACATTTATATAATCTGCATATTTATATAAATACAAATATAAATGCATGCATACATACACATTTACATATATGCATACATATGCATGTTATGTACATGAAAGTTTGAAAAACACTAATACAAGCAAAGCTAAAAAGCCACCTAATTACAAACAGAATTGCTTTAACTTAAACGAGGGCGAGACCTATTGCATTTTCAATGCTTGTTTACTTTGGTTCCATCAAGAAGGCATTCAGATGTGTCACACATTTGCCATAAATTCTGAATGTTAGCACTCTAGTTGCTCATTAGATCACTGTAGTACAGCTACTGCTCACCTGGGAAGTCTTCTGCTGGTATTCAAAGTGCATGTTTCAGTCTGCATGTCAGAATTTTTAAATGAAATAGAAGAGGATTGGAGAAGTCAAAATATGCACTCATTTTTCTTTCTGCAGCACTAATCATAATTTCTATGGCAAAATGAACCCCCTCATTTTGTTCCTTTGCAAATTAAATGTTTTAAGTGTTACCACTTTATTCCAATCAAGATGGCTTCAGGTGTGGCATACTTTTGTCATAAGTAAGACTGTTAGCGCTCTAGTTGTTCTATAGAACACTCTGGGACATTCTGTCATTGGGTTATACTTGGGCTACATCTGGGTGATATTTGTGCTACATTTGGGCTCTTTTGTCTTGGGAGACTTATTTGTTATGACGTTTCCTAATTTCCTCATTTACTACAGTCTCCTCAGTAGGAAATACTTTCAGTTTTTTACTTTGATTCCATCATGAAGGCATTCAGATATGTCATACATTTGCCATAAATTCGGAATGTTAGCACTCTAGCTGCTTATTAGATCACTATAGTAAAGCAACTGCTCACCAGGGAAGTCTGCTGCTGGTATTGAAAGTGCATGTTTCAGTTTGCATGTCAGCATTTTTTAATGAAATAGAAGAGGATTTGAGAAGTCACTCAAAATGTGCCCTAATTTTTCTTTTTTCAGCACTAATCATAATTTCTATGGCAAAATGAACCCCTCATTGTGTTCCTTTTAAATTAAACTACTCACTCTCTACTACTCGCTCGCTACTACTCTCTACTACTCACTCTCTGAAACTCACTCTCTACTACTCTCTACTACTCTCTACTACTCACTCTCTACTACTCTCTACTACTCACTCTACTACTCTCTACCACTCACTCTCTACTACTGACTCT
This sequence comes from Triturus cristatus, assembly GCF_964204655.1. Classification (NCBI taxonomy): domain Eukaryota; kingdom Metazoa; phylum Chordata; class Amphibia; order Caudata; family Salamandridae; genus Triturus; species Triturus cristatus. The sequence goes on from NC_140588.1 coordinate 912,267,384, forward strand.
CTACTACTCTCTCTCTACTACTCCCTCTCTACTACTCCCTCTCTACTACTCTCTCTCTGCTACTCTCTCTCTCTACTACTCACTCTCTACTATTCACTCTCCACTACTCACTCTCTACTACTCGTTTTCTACTGCTCTCTACTACTCACTCTCCACTACTCACTATCTACTACTCACTCTCTACTACTCTCTACTACTCACTCTCTACTACTCACTCTCTACTACTCTACTACTCTCTACTACTCACTCTCTACTACTCACTCTCTACTACTCTACTACTCTCTACTACTCTCTCTACTACTCACTCTCTACTACTCTCCACTACTCACTCTACTACTCTCTACTACTCACTCTACTACTCTCTACCACTCACTCTCTACTACTGACTCTCTACTACTCTCTCTCTACTACTCTCTCTCTGCTACCCTCTCTCTCTACTACTCACTCTCTACTATTCACTCTCCACTACTCACTCTCTACTACTCGTTTTCTACTGCTCTCTACTACTCACCTTCCACTACTCACTATCTACTACTCGCTCTCTACTACTCTCTACTACTCACTCTCTACTGCTCACTCTCTACTACTCTACTACTCTCTACTACTCACTCTCTACTACTCACTCTCTACTACTCTACTACTCTCTACTACTCTCTCTACTACTCACTCTCTACTACTCTCCACTACTCACTCTACTACTCTCTACTACTCTCTACCACTCACTCTCTACTACTCTACTACTCACTCTCTACTACCCTCTACTACTCTCTCTCTACTACTCCCTCTCTACTACTCACTCTACTACTCACTCTCTACTAATCTCTCTCTACTACTCACTCTCCACTCTCTACTACTCACTCTCTACTACTCGCTCTTTACTACTCACTTTCCATTACTCACTCTCTACTACTCGCTCTCTACTACTTGCTCTCTACTACTCTCTACTACTCACTCTACTACTCACTCTCTACTACTTGCTCTCTACTACTTGCTCTCTACTACTCTCTCTACTACTCACTCTCTACTACTCCTTACTACTCACTCTACTACTTACTCTCTACTACTCACTCTCTACTACTCACTCTCTACTACTCTCTACTACTCACTCTCTACTGCTCTCTACTACTCACTCTCTACTGCTCTCTACTACTCACTCACTACTACTCACTCTCTACTACTCTCTACTGCTCACTCTCTACTACTCTCTCTCTACTACTCTCTACTACTCACTCTACTACTCACTCTACTACTCACTCTACTACTCACTCTCTAATACTCACTCTACTACTCTCTACTACTCACTCTACAACTCACTCTCTAGTACTCTCTACTACTCTCTCTCTGCTACTCACTCTCTACTACTCACCCTCTACTACTCACTCTCTACTACTCTCTACTACTCACTCTCTACTACTCTCTACTACTCTCTGCTACTCACTGTCTACTACCCACTCTCTACTACTCTCTACTACTCACTCTCTACTACTCACTCTACTCACTCTACTACTCTCTACAACTCACTCTATGCTACTCTCTCTACTACTCTCTACTACTCTCTACTACTCACTCTCTACTCTCTATTAGTCATCCTCTACTCTCTATCTCTCTACCTCTCTCTACCTCTCTTCTACTACTCTCTACTACTCTCTACTTCTCTACCTCTACACCTCTACACCTAGATACCTCTACACCTCTACCTCTCTCTACATGCACACATATGCACATATATATTTATGCATATATATGCATATGCATTTATATATATGTATGTGTATATATACATACATATATAAACATATATATAATCTGCATATCTATATAAATACAAATATAAATGCATGCATACATATACATATATGCATACAAAATGCATGTCATGTACATGAAAGTTTGAAAAACACTAATAAAAGCAAAGCTAAAAAGCCACCAAATTACAAACAGAATTGCTTTAACTTAAACGAGGGCGAGACCTATTGCTTTTTCAATGCTTGTTTACTTTGGTTCCATCAAGAAGGCATTCAGATGTGTCACAAATTTGCCATCAATTCTGAATGTTAGCACTCTAGTTGCTCATTAGATCACTGTAGTAAAGCTACTCCTCACCAGGGAAGTCAGCTGCTGGTATTTAAAGTGCATGTTTCAGTCTGCATGTCAGAATTTTTTAATGAAATCGAAGAGGATTTGAGAAGTCACACATACTTTCTGTGGCAAAATGAACCCCCTCATTTTGTTTAAGCCTGGGGAAAGCACTACGCTACGCTCGTGTAGTTTGCGAAGTTCGCGCTACTTCGCACTACGCGAATTGCACGTAGCACAGTGCGAACACGCGAAGCGTAGTGTTGCGTAGTGCTGCGGTCATTTTTTGCTTGCTCGCGGTCCTCAACATCAAGTGTGCGACCGCGAGCAAGCAAAATGACATCCCGGTGAGACTTTTTCCTTGTTCGCGATCAGCAACATCAAGTTGGCGATCGCGAGCATGGAAAATAAACCTCCTGGCGAGATTCCCAACGCGAGGAGGTCAGGTTTCTCATTGCGAGTGGTCGCGTATGCTCGCGACCGCTCGCGATGAGAAACTACTAGTTCGCGTTGAGAAAGCTGCCGCTCGAGTAAAAATCTACTCGAGCAGCAGAAAACTGCAGCTCGCACTGTGCAAGATGCCATTTTCAATGATTGCACAGTGCCGGTTGCTTGTCTGCACTGTGCAATCATTGAAAACGACATCTGGCACAGTGTGAACAAGGTACTACGCAGTTCGCGAAGTGCTACGCATAGCTCGCGTAGTGCGAACTGCACTTTGCGTAGCTTCGCGAAGTGCTACTTCGCGAACTACGCCCAGGGTTAATTTTGTTCCTTTTTAAATTAAATGTTTTAAGAGTTACCACTTTATTCCAATCAAGATGGCTTCAGGTTTGCCATACGTTTGTCATAAGTAGGCCTGTTAGCGCTCTAGTTGTTCTTTAGAACACTCTGGGAAGTTGCAGTAGAACACAAAGGAATCAACTGACAGTCTCTGCCCTTGTTGGATGTACATGTTTTACTGAGAATGTCAGACTTCATTCTCACATGACTGAGAAAGATAATGTGAATTTACAGAAAATATGCTCACAGTTTAGCTTATAGATCACCTTCCAAACCTCTGTGGGAAAAGCATGAGAAAATAGTTTTCTCTCAAACACGATTCATGATATCCCAGCAGAAGGCTTTTTCACATGGTAAAATCACCTTAGAACATACCACAATTCCTAAAATGAGTATGGTACCATCAACAAATGATTTATAATGTAACTAAAGTCTTAAAACCTTCTATTAACTGCAATGCTTTTTAATGAGGTGCTATCATGTATATTGGTCCCAAGAGGGCTGCCAACACTTCTTGGATGAAGTGCTGACAGCCAATCAGATCTCACGATGAGATATGTGGTTAGGCTCCGCCCAGATATATATGAAATTTACTTTTGATTTTCTCAGGAACTACTGAACGGATTTACACCATTTAACCAAAAGACACGAGTCTGAACTGAGGACTACCTCTTTGCCAAATTCCGTCTCATTCCGTTCAGCAGTTCGGGCTGTAGCTGTGGCTAAAGGTCCTATGGGAAATTGCATGGGGAAAACACGGTTTGGGACCCCCTTTTTTCTCAGCCCCCGCTACAGGAATCATCCCGAGACTTTCAGGATAGGAGCAGACTGGAGCTGGCCAAAAGGTTTGAGAATTTCACAAAGATTCGTCAATCGGCGCAAAAGTTATTGTGAATAGAATGTTGCGGATTTCCTGTGGATAATAGGTCCTAACTATAACTACCTACTGGCGATCGCCAGTAGGTAATATATATATATATATATATATATATATATATATATATATATATATATAAAATATGATATAACTATTCTTTAAAACAATGTAAATAATAATGTGATAAAAAGAACTTTGATTTATATGTTGATAACAAGCTTAAGTTTAAGAAATATTTACGTTTGGTAATTTTGCTTGTGAAAGTTTTTTGTTTATGTCTTTTGAGGTCCTTTAAAAAGACTGAACTTTGAACCTAAGGTCATGTGACCAAGAGCTTGTTTGCTCGAAACGCGTCTTTGCCCTGTGAATTAAAGAAGATTTTCTGGAAAACTGGATTCGTGTGGCTCTTTTCTCGCGCCAGAGAAGGATTTGCAAATTGTCTGGGAATCTATACGAGCGGTGGCACCCGCTCAAAGATCGAGCCCTGACCCGAGTGGATGGGAGGAGGAGTGTGCCGAATAACGATACAGTGAATGAACTTCAATTTCCTCCACCCGCCGGTAACGCTAAACTGCATTGAATCAGGCTAACGCAGCCTGTCTGACTGAGCGCGATCAAGTAAGATTGTGACCGTTAACAGAGTACTGGTTATTTGTACTGATTGCAGAGCACTGATTGCAGTGAATGCGAGCATTGTCAGGATAACGACATCGAACCACGTAATGCAGCCGTTTTTGACCGAGCGTGATGTAGTCTGTGACCGTGATTGTTAACGTGATTGTTAACGGAGTACTGGGCATTTGTCCTGTGTTTAGGAAACAAAAGCGTTACCAGGATCTGTCAGGACACTGTTCCTAAAGACGGAATCCGGTTTCATTTAAGTCTAACGACAGCAAGGTATTCTGGGCTATGGAGTTCTTGGAGGGCCGAGAGGCTTCAGCTGCACTGATTTTCAAAAAAACGGCCGATGGAGCAATGCAAGGTACGACGAATTCCAATCAGTCCCTTGCCTCTAATCTTAAGCAGAAAGGAAACCTGCTGGAAAGACTACGAAAAAAAGAGCTAAGTAGATGGTGGGAGGCAACATCTCTCCAGAACTATTTGGAAGTAGATCGTATTCCTAGAGGCCTGAGAATCTTTATAGTACCAACGTTGAATAAACCTAAACAAGAGGTCCTAAAGGCATGGCTAGATAATACCACTGCGTGCTCCAAAATGATGTTGCAAATCCTCATTAAAAATGCATGGGAGGAACATAAGGACTTAGTCATTGAAATACAAAAAATACTGGATGAATTGGCTAAAGAGACTGACCAGAGTGAAGTAAACAAAGTCCTGACAACAATTAATGATTGAATCAAGATATTTGAAAAAGATATTATTGAAAGAAAACGAAGGAAGTTTGAGAGGGACGAGAGAGATTATCGCTCTGGAAGAATATTGACTTTTGCCAGAAAATTTGATAAGATACGTTCAAATTTGACTAAAGACCAGGCACTGGGAGCCGCCGACAAAGGAAGATGGGAGTCCGGTACTAGCCTTAGCTTGGATGTGGAATCAACAGACAGCAATACTGCCTTCCCAACGGAAATTACATCTTTTTCCGAGGAACTACGCCTCATGCAAGAGGCAAACGAACACTCAATGAGAGGAAGAACAAGGTTCCAAGGAAGGGGAAGAGGAAAAATGCCAGTAAAAGGAGGCGAGAGCGGCGCAAGAAAAGACAATACTGGAGTGGTAACCAAGAGCCAGAACCAAAGAGGCAAATAATGGAGCACCAAGAACTAACGGTAATAAACCTTTCAAGCAGATCCTTGACTCCAATGGAAGAACAGGTTCTTAAATTGGGATTAAGTTTCTGTCCAGATTTTCCACTAGATTACTCACAGACCCGTATTGACATGTATTGTTTTGTAAGAAAATTGAAACTGTTTAAAATCCACCATATGAGGCAAGCGTCACTTACCCTCGCACCCTCTCCACATGACACTGAGATTTTAAGAACCCTACTCAGTTTAAGTGATGAACAAAATACTTTTGATACACAATCCTTGACCTCACAGGAAGAGAATCGCAACACCCTGGAATCTGTAACTCAGATTCCGGAGAGTACGAATCTGGACTCAGCTATAGGCTTAGACACCGAAAGATCGATTATTACACCCTTTAAGGGTAAGTCTAAATATAGACCACAAACCCCTAAAGATAATATTGATATCTTCCATGAATTGGTGAACCAAGATATTGAACATCTTTTGAAAAAACCTACCCCTAACACCAACCTCAGTAAATCACAGAGGGATGCTTTAAGGGACCTACAGGAGGATAATAGTGTAGTTATCAAGCCATCTGATAAAGGGGGAAACATTGTCTTATGGGACAAAAAAAGCTATATGAATGAAGCTATGAGACAACTGAATAATGTAACGTGTTACGTAAAGGTTGACAGGTCATACACTAACAAACTACAAGATACCCTCTTTACTCTTCTTGACAAATGGGCAGATGAGAAACTTTTAAGTTGGGATGAATTGAAATTTCTGAAAAATGATACACCTACTATCCCCACTTTCTATCTGCTCCCCAAAGTACACAAAAACTCCACGCAACCCCCAGGCAGACCAATAGTCTCATCTAAGAATAGTCTGTTCGAAAATGTTTCTATTTACATAGATTTCTTCTTGTCCGATTATGTTAAGGATTTAACTTCATACATTAGAGACACAAAAGATTTTCTACAGAAGATTGAGAACATGTATTGGAATACCAACTATTGGCTTGTCTGTTTAGACGTGGAAAGTCTCTATACCAGTATCAGACATAGAGATGGGCTGAAAGCTTGTGAATATTTTTTGAACTCTAGGGGCAAACATCTTTTGAGTCATACATCCATGCTATTGCAATTGATAGAACTGTGCCTTGTGGAAAATGTTTTTACCTTTAATGGGGTACTATACAAACAAATACAAGGCACTTCGATGGGCACCTGCTTCGCCCCCAGCTATGCCAATCTTATGGTTGGCTGGTGGGAGAAGCAGGTGCTTGGGAGTGAATTGATGGAACAATGGACTAATAAAGTCAGTATCTGGCTAAGATTTATCGACGACATTTTCTTTGTGTGGGAAGGCGGAGAACAAGAACTGTTGGCATTTGTAAATGTATTGAATGAAAATGCTGTTAATCTAAAATTTACTATGCAACATAGCCAGGAAACGGTTGATTTCCTGGATATTAGGGTGACAGCAAAACACAACAAACTAGAGACAGAAGTCTTCAGAAAAACTACTGCAGGCAACTCAGTTTTACATTTCAGCAGTTGCCACCCTCCCAATTTTAGATGGAGTATACCATTCGGTGAATTCCTCCATGCTAAGAGAAACTGCAGCACGGAGGAAGCATACGAAAGGAACAAAAGAGAAATGTCAGAAAGGTTTTTTGCCAGAGGGTACCCACAGGGAAAGATCAAAAAAGCAGAGAAAAAAGCAGATGACATCAAGAGAGAAGAGGCGCTTTACAAAGCACCTAAAACTAAACAATCTGAGACTGACTCACCAATCAGACTCATTACCACTTTCAATTCCCAGTCGCATCAATTTCACCAAATAATCAAAAAGAGATGGGATATTTTGATTCAAGACAAAGTATTAAAAGAAAAACTTGGCTCACATCCTGCAATAACGTATAGAAAAGGAACCTCCATTAAAGACATGATTGTCAAAAGTCACTTTGTTAACCAGAAACCTACTTGGCTGGAGAAAATAGGAGGCTTCAATCGTTGTGGTAAGTGCAAAGCATGTAGCCACAGCGAAAATGTGAAACAAGTGATCCTAGAGAGAACTCAAAGAAAATGGTATATTCGCAAGAACATTCAGTGTACTACAGACTATGTAATTTATGTAATCACTTGCCCTTGTGGCAAGTGGTACATAGGGTCAACTATTTTCCCGGTAAAAAAAAGGATTTTAGAACACTGGCGTGCGATTACTAATAAGGATTTTAGTTATAGCACAGCCAGACATTTCTCCAATGAACATGATGGAGATTGGACAAAGGCTAAATTCTTTGCCCTTGATTCCGTCACTAAGAATCCCAGAGGAGGGAACAGGAACCAAGCTCTACGCAGATTAGAATCGAAATTTATTCTGCAAGCTGAAAGTGTAGCTCCCTTTGGGATGAATAATGATGAAGAGATGCATGTACATCTTTAATCCCCCTATTTAGAATTAGTTGAGATCAGTGCAGCATGTTCCTTTCTACCTTGAAGAACTCCAGTTCTCTTCTTTGACTTTTGAGTTTAGTCTTTATGTTTTATTATTGCATAGTGATTGTAACCATGTGAAATGAATCACTGTAATACTTTTTCTTTTTATCCATGTTGATTGTAGCCATAGTATTAATATGCAGAACCAATGTAAAAGAATTGAACTATTTTGATTGTACCCCTTTTTTTACCTTCTGTCTCTATTTTTGTCTCTCCCTCTTAGAATGGAAACCCATGAAACCTACATGCAACACTGTTATTGATAAGTAATACGAGCACGGAGATTCAGAGGGTTATTCTAATTACCTTCTCCTTCTCTTTTCTTGGGAATATAGGACCATGGGCCATATGATTATCCCTTTTTTTTTTTTTTATTATATTTTTTTTTTACTCTTTTATATTTTGCAGCTTGTGATCCAAGCTAAGTGCACCCCAAGTTGATTCTAGCAGAGGAATTCGAGACTAGTCATGGAGACAATAGTGGTACTATACCATAACTTTTCCTTGAGAATTTTTATATTTTGGGTACATACATCTTCTGTGTCAAAATATGATATAACTATTCTTTAAAACAATGTTAATAATAATGTGATAAAAGAACTTTGATTTATATGATGATAACAAGCTTAAGTTTAAGAAATATTTACGTTTGGTAATTTTGCTTGTGAAAGTCTTTTGTTTATGTCTTTTGAGGTCCTTTAAAAAGACTGAACTTTGAACCTAAGGTCATGTGACCAAGAGCTTGTTTGCTCGAAACGCGTCTTTGCCCTGTGAATTAAAGAAGATTTTCTGGAAAACTGGATTCGTGTGGCTCTTTTCTCATGCCAGAGAAGGATTTGCGAGTTGTCTGGGAATACATATATATATATATATATATATATATATATATATATATATATGTATATATATATATATATATCCAAACCACAAAGTTCGCCTGCTGAGTAGTGAGCCCACTACAGGTGAGTCCATTGCCTACACTTCTTTATTGCAAAGTACAACGAGGAGACTGCCCAGCATCACAAGAAAATAGTCCAGCTTTGCCTGACGCGTTTCGTGTCTTCCACACTTCATCAAAGGCACCGGATGCACATACACAGGCACAGCGATTTTCGGCACCACATTTAAATGTAATCCCGCCTAGATTGGGCGTGGCCACCACTGTGGCCTATTGGATATTGTAGTCCCGGTATTTCTACAGTGAGATGCCATGTCAGTGTAGCAGTATTAAAAAATAAAACCTCAGTGGGTTTGTAGTGCTGGGCTTGGGTCCCCGCTGCAACCTGATTTTCGCAATAACCGGCTCCTGTCCCAATTGCAGCGGCGTCGGTTGGCGTCACTGCTGGCATGCTGAAAGCACAGGGGCTCGCTCCGCGGCTCTGGCAACAGCCGCATAATATCCAAACCACAAAGTTCGCCTGCTGAGGAGTGAGCCCACTACAGGTGAGTCCATTGCCTACACTTCTTCATTGCAAAGTACAACGAGGAGACTGCCCAGCATCACAAGAAAATAGTCCAGCTTTGCCTGACGCGTTTCGTGTCTTCCACACTTCAGCAAAGGCACCGGATGCACATACACAGGCACAGCGATTTTCGGCACCACTTTTAAATGTAATCCCGACTAGATTGGGCGTGGCCACCACTGTGGCCTATTGGATATTGTAGTCCCGGTATTTCTACAGTGAGATGCCATGTCAGTGTAGCAGTATTAAAAAATAAAACCTCAGTGGGTTTGTAGTGCTGGGCTTGGGTCCCCGCTGCACCCTGATTTTCGCAATAACCGGCTCCTGTCCCAATTGCAGCGGCGTCGGTTGGCGTCACTGCTGGCATGCTGAAAGCACAGGGGCTCGCTCCGCGGCTCAGGCAACAGCCGCATAATATCCAAACCACAAAGTTCGCCTGCTGAGGAGTGAGCCCACTACAGGTGAGTCCATTGCCTACACTTCTTTATTGCAAAGTACAATGAGGAGACTGCCCAGCATCACAAGAAAATAGTCCAGCTTTGCCTGATGCGTTTCGTGTCTTCCACACTTCATCAAAGGCACCGGATGCACATACACAGGCACAGCGATTTTCGGCACCACTTTTAAATGTAATCCCGCCTAGATTGGGCGTGGCCACCACTGTGGCCTATTGGATATTGTAGTCCCGGTATTTCTACAGGGAGATGCCATGTCAGTGTAGCAGTATTAAAAAACTGGTGGCTGTTTACTGAAGGACTATTCCGTTGCAGCAGTGAGGACTGATAGACACAACCCACTTGGGATCTATCATTTTTCATTTTGTTTGGAAAGCGGCATGCAGCCCACTGGGGTAATACCAAAGACTACATGATCCATGATGCCACTGGTGGTGGCCACGCCCACTGAGGCGGGATCCCCATGAACACTGATGCCTTCAAATTGCGCTTTGCCGCTTTTCCGAACGTTGAGCATGCAGCCCATGACTAAGTGCTGTTGAGCACGAAACGCGTCGGGAAGCAGAACTTCATTTCTCTGATGTCATCGAGCTTTTCCCTGTATGCAGTGCCTTCAATAAAGAATTTTCAGCTTAATACTCACCGGTTGTGGGCTCTTCCATAGCAGGCACCTTCGTTGATTGATGTTTAGCGGTTTCGCCTGGACCGCGGAAGAGCCCTGCTGTTTTGCAGACCTGCTTGAGCGTCACCCGACCCTCCGGCGAAAGGAAACTGGTGGCTGTTTACTGAAGGACTATTCCGTTGCAGCAGTGAGGACCGATAGACACAACCCACTTGGGATTCATCATTTTTCATTTTGTTTGGAAAGCGGCATGCAGCCCACTGGGGTAATACCAAAGACTACATGATCCATGATGCCACTGGTGGTGGCCACGCCCACTGAGGCGGGATCCCCGTGAACACTGATGCCTTCAAATTGCGCTTTGCCGCTTTTCCGAACGTTGAGCATGCAGCCCATGACTAAGTGCTGTTGAGCATGAAACGCGTCGGGAAGCAGAACTTCATTTCTCTGATGTCATCGAGCTTTTGCCTGTATGCAGTGCCTTCAATAAAGAATTTTCAGCTTAATAGTCACCGGTTGTGGGCTCTTCCATAGCAGGCACCTTCGTTGATATATATATATATATATATATATATATATATATATATATATATATATATATATTATCTACTGGCATCCGCCAGTAGATAGTTATAGTTAGGACCGTGCTTCCATAGGAAATCCGCAACATTCTATTTGGAATAACTTTGGCGCCGGTTGACGAATCTTCGCGAAATCTTCAAAATAGATGGGGCGCACTGCTCCGCTCCTACCCTGAAAGTCTCGGGGGGATTCGTCAAGCCGGGGCTGAGAAAAAAGGGGGGTCCCAAAACGCGTTTTCCCCATGCAATTTTCCATAGGGACCTTTAGTCCAAGGTACAGCCCGAACGGCTGAACAGAATTACTTGAAATTTGGCAAAGAGGTAGTACTCAGCTCAGGGAAGTGCCTTTTGCAGGTCTGGTGTCAATCTGTTCAGTAGTTCCTGAGAAAATCAAAAGTAAATTCATATATATATGTGTGGGCGGAGCCTAACCACACATCTCATCCTGAGATCTGATTGGCTGTCAGCACTTCATCCAAGAAGTGTTGGCAGCCATCTTGGGACCAATATACATGATAGCACCTCATTAAAAAGCATTGCAGTTAATAGAAGGTTTTAAGACTTTAGTTACATTATAAATCATTTGTTGATGGTACCATACTCATTTCAGGAATTGTGGTATGTTCTAAGGTGATTTCACCATGTGAAAAAGCCTTCTGCTGGGATATCATGATTGAGAGAAAAATATTTTCTCATGCTTTTCCCACAGAGGTTTGGAAGGGGATCTATAAGCTAAACTGAGAGCTTATTTTCTGTAGATTAACATTATCTTTCTCAGTCATGTGAGAATGAAGTCTGACATTCTCAGTAAAACATGTACATCCAACAAGGGCAGAGACTGTCAGTTGATTCCTTTGTGTTCTACTGCAGCTTCCCAGAGTGTTCCAAAGAACAACTAGAGCGCTAACAGTCCTACTTATGATAAATGTATGGCACACCTGAAGCCATCTTGCTTGGATTAAAGTGGTAACTCTTAAAACAGTTAATTTAAAAAGAAACAAAATGAGGGGGTTAATTTTTCCCATAACAAGTATGATTAGTGCTGCAGAAAGAAAAACTAGGGCACATTTTGACTTCTGAAATCCTCATTTATTTCATTAAAAAATTCTGACATGCAGACTGAAACATGCACTTTCAATACCAGCAGCAGTTTTCCCTGGTGAACAGTAGCTTTACTACAGTGATCTAATGAGCAAAAAGAGTGCTAACATTCTGAATTTATGGCAAATGTGTGACACATCTGAATGCCTTCTTGATGGAATCAAAGTAAAAATCTGAAAGTATTTCCTTCTGAGGAGACTGCAGTAAATGAGGAAATTAGGAAACTTCATAACAAATAAGTCTCCCAAGATGGCCACCAGAGACAAAAGAGCCCAAATGTAGCCCAAATATCACCCAGATGTAGCCCAAGTATAGCCCAATGACAGAATGTCCCAGAGTGTTCTTAAAAACAACTAGAGCGCTTACTGTCTTCATTATGACAAAAGTATGGCACACCTGAAGCCATCTTGATTGGAATAAACTGGTAACACTTAAAACATTTAATTTAAAAAGGAACAAAATGAGGGGTTCATTTTGCCATAGAAATTATGATTAATGCTGAAGAAAGAAAATGAGGGCACATTTTGAGTGACTTCTCAAATCCTCTTCTATTTCATTAAAAAATTCTGACATGCAGACTGAAACATGCACTTTTAATACCAGGAGCAGACTTCCACGGTGAACAGTAGTTTTACTACAGTGATCTAATGAGCAACTAGAGTGCTAAATTTCAAAATTTATGGCAAATGTATGGAATATCTGAATACCTTCATGATGGAATCAAAGTAAAAAACTGAAAGCATTTCCTACTGAGGAGACTGCAGTACATGAGGAAATTAGGAAACTTCATAACAAATAAATCTCCCAAGATGGCCACCGGAGACAAAAGAGCCCAAATGTAGCCCCAAATCACCCAGATGTAGCCCAAATATAGCCCAATGACAGAAGTGTGCAAAACACTTATTATTTTGTGTTTTTGCAGTGTTATATAGTGCAGACTTGTCAGGTATTGGAGTGCTTTACATGAGCATTGGTTACATCACACAAGAACAAATTCAATTTGGTTGTAGACATGGGGAGACTAAGTGATTTGACCAGAATCACAGAATGTTGAGCTGAAGCAGAAACTCCAACCTGGTTCCCCAGTTGCAAAGTCTGCAGTTCTGGAAGTAACACCACATCCTCTCCCCTAAGTGCAACATTTAATCAAGTGGTCAACTGGATAAAAAAACATAAAGATAACAAATAATTTAAAAGTGCTTTGTCGCTATTTGAAAACTCAGAAAATATGTCCTTATTTTAGTCTTTTAGGGCACTAACCATAATTTTGATGCCAATAAGACCCTCTCATATATGTAATTTCTAAAGGAAATGCTCTAGGTATTACAGTTTTGATTACATCAAGATGACGTCAGGCGTTCCACACTTTTGTAATAAATATAGAATGTTAGCAATCTAGTTGTTCATTAGGATACTGTTGAGAGGCAGAGGCCAGGGGCACGGACTCTGAAAATTGAAGGCAGGTAGGAGGGTGCAAAGGCAACAATTTAACCACACTGAGCAGGCAGGAAGGGCCGTGGCAGCACAACAGACTATGGAGGGCAGTGGAAAGGGGGCAGGGGCAACAAACCAACAATACAAGACTTGCAAGAGAGGCTGTGGCAATGTAATAGACCATTGTGGGCAGAAGGAAGAGGCAATGGTAGTACAAACATACATGCCAACAGACCCGATTCAGCCAGGAAACGTCCAATGTTTTTAAGCTCAAATGGGCTTTATTTGATCTGTCTCCTGTCTACAATCTCCTCTTTTTCAATGTAACTCAAAGGGGAAAATCAATACCCCAGTTTTTTTTCAAAATCTCCCTCTTACCAAGTTCAAAATGTTCGCAAGTATGGTACATTGGATCATGGAAGGAAATGGGGTAGGGACATGGACTTGGATAACAGAGGACAGGAGGGACATGGAGAGATGCACCAAACTGACCCTGCAGGGCAGGCATCAGGGTTTGCAGCAGCACAATACACCACACAGGGCATGCGGGATGGGAGTGCAGCACAACAATCCATAGAAAGCAAGAGGGAGGGGACAGGACCATGCACATGGACAACAGAGAAAAGAGGGGCAAGAGGCAATGGTAGCTAGCTGACCATAATGGACAGACAGGAGAGAAAGCTGCAGCATAACAGACCATAAAGGGCAGGAGGAAAGGATCAGGGGCATTACAATGGAACAGAAAAGCCAGGAGGGAGGGAGTAGGGGTCTGCACATGTAAACAGAGGGCTGGGGGCAAGGGGGCAGGGCAGGAGCAGCAAGATAGCCATGGAGGTCAGGCAGGATGGGCACTAGAAGCAAGACACACCATGAAGAGCAACAGTGAGACTGTGATGGCATACACACAGACCATGGAGGGAAGGTGGGAGGGGGTCAGGGGCAGCTAACTGACCACACAGGGAAGGTGGGAGGGGCCATGGCAGCACAGAAGACCATGCATGGCAAGTGGGAGGGTTAGTGGCAGCACAATGGCTATGATGGGCAAGAAGGAGGGTGCAGGGGCATGCACAAAGGACGATGGAGGATAGAAGGGAGGGTCAGGACCTGTGCACAGACAAGAAAGTTCAGGGGAAGGGGCCTCACAACAGACCGCACGGGGCAGGCAGGAGGAGCAGTTGCAGCACAACAGACCAGGGAGGGCAGAAGGGTGTGGCAGTACAATGGACCATGTAGGACAAGAGGAAGAGGATAGGGGCATGGCATGTGGACAGGTAGGGTGGAGGTGGCAGGGACAGGTTACAGTCATCTGACAATGCTAGGCAGGTGGGAGGGGAGTGGCAGCTCAACAGAACACTCAGAGTAGATAGGAGTGGCAGGTCCATGGAACATGGTGGGCAAAAAGGATGGAGCAGGGGCATGCACAAAGACAGCGGAGGGCAGGGGGAAGGAGAATAGGGGCAGCAAGCTAAGCACAGAGTTTAAGCAGGAGGTCAATGATGGGGCATAGAATTGGGCAATGGAGGGCAGGAGGAGGGGACTGGTACATCATACTAAATTGAGGGCAGTGGCAGCACATCAGACCATGCATGGCAGGAGGGAGGAGGCTAGTCCATGGATTCACACAACAGAGGATAGGGAGGAGGGGGATGGGGCAGCAAGCTAACGGTTCAGAGAAGGCGGGTATTATGAACTTTATTGTTTTTAAAACGTGTGTCTGTGCGAACTACTTAAAATATGAACAAGTATGCAGCATAATCTCACTTTTATTCAGGAAGAAGAGGACATTTGTGACTGTGACTCCGGGCTCACTTGGCAGAAACACCCCCTGACCCTCCACCCCCTATCGCAAAATGTAATGCCCGTGAAAAGGGTAGGTGAACACAGTGTTATATAGAACATAGTCCTGAGAGCACGATTGAAAATGAAAACTAGATATAGTGTATGGTATAAACTATTCACCAAAAAGTGTGATATTAGATGAACCGGGCGTGAAATATAATATGCAATACATTGTGCGCAATGACAGATTCATTGGAGAGCGCGAGATAGCACAGGCACTAGCGCATGCTATGCGATGTGCGCCTTGGAGTGTAATGTGCACAGGGCAGTGTTGTGTAACCTAACTAGTCTCTAAAGTTGTAATATAAAATATGTGCTGGGGAGTGTAACGTTGCATATGCACTGTGACAAAGATATGGATCCCAGATTGTAATATGTATGGCATAGCACTGTGCGTTATAACATAGGCATCGAGGAAGGCACGTTAGATGGGGCAATATAACCCGTGCGAAGACAAGAGTGGCATGACTGAGGGTCCCTGAGGGCCAACTAGCCCAACAAGCACCTCCAGTATGCGCCAGGGAGCTGCGCTGCAGACAGGTGTTCTGAGGCCAAGCCCCTTTTTACACCTCTCTGAAATGCAGCTCTGTGGCGCTTACTGGAGGTACCTAGTGGTCTAGTTTGACCCTAGGGACCCTTAGGATTCAAGGTGAAGTGTGCAAACACGCACTATGGCACGTTTTAAATTGGGGATATAATTTCCCTTCAATACTGAGGGGCCCTGGGGGCTAATTAGCCCACCAAGTGCTTTCAGTAAGCGCCACTGAGCTGCATTGCAGAGAGGTGGTCCAGGCTGTGCCACTTTTTACACCTCTCTGCAACGCAGCTCTGTGGCACTTACTGGAGGTACCTGGTGGGCTAGTTGGACCCTAGGGACCCTCAGGATTCAAATGAACTTAATCTCCCAACTAAAAACGGACACAGGGCGTGTTTACACAGTGGTGAAGGGAGGGGACGGGGCCTGAGTTAACGTGTGCAAAAACGCCCTGTGGCCTGTTTTAAGAGGTAGTTTTAATCCCCCTGCCCTATTATATACTAGGGGCTTACAGAGGAGGTCATGCTAATCACAGGGGGACCCCAACGCATAATGTTCCCTAGTGTATGTAGGTGTTTTCACTGTATTCTAAGTGTCTTTTAACATAGCACTGGATCTAGGACTGGTTAGTCAGACTCAGTTACCACCAGTATCCGTCTGAAAAAGTTGAGGGTACAGGATGATTTTGCAACAAGGATTCTTTCTGCTCTTCTTTTTGTTCTTTCTGCATGTTATCCTTCTTCCTGCACTTTTCTTTGTCTTTGAGGACTTCTGTTGCTTCTTTCTGCACTTCTTTTTTTCTTTCTGTGCATTTTTTCTTCTTTCTTCACATGTCCTATCTCTGTAGGCATAGTTAGAAATTAGCATTTAAAAAACCTTTGAAATTCACAGAAAAAACCATAGGTTTCAGGCATGTTATAGTTAGGAATTAGCATTTAAAAAACCTCAGAAATTCACTGAAAAAACCATAGGTTTCAGGGGTGTTATAGTTAGCTGGACTTTCCACTTGTACAAAACCATTGAAATTCCCCCGTTATACTTAGTTCAGCTAACTATAACTCGCGCGCCCGCAATGCACTGCTGATGACCTCACATATTACATCACTCTTGACATGGTCAGTGACATCACTCATGACATCACTGATGACATCTCAAATGACATCACTGATGACATCACTGATGACATCATCCTTGTGATAGAGTGGCAGACCTCCTCTCACCCTAATATAACCTTTGATACACACATTCAAAAATAGAGACTAATATTTTCAAAACAATGGACATACCAATACCAGTTACAACAACCTCTTCAGTAATTCTAAGATCCACATACACATCCACTCATTCACCAACAGTCCTATACAGTCACTCATACATGTACTCACTCATCATATGTACTCATACACCTATACATCCTGTTACACAATGCCACTCATCCATAGAGTTACTCACACACATAGTCACTCATGCTAATAAAGAATCAAACATACATTTACTTGCATATACAGTTAGACACACACCACCACACTTACTTCTACAGAAACTTACACATACTTAGTCTTTTAAACAATCACTTATAGAAACACATACTTATTCATACAGGAACTCTTTCAATCTCTCACTCTCACATATACTCACTTATATACACCAATAGTCACATATACTAGTTTAAAACATATGTAGTTACTCAAAAAGACACTATTGAGACAGTCATTCACTCACTAACACACCCATACACACACTCATCCACCCATACAGTCCTGCACACATGCTGTCTTCAACACATACAAACAGTGAGTCACTCATTCATGCACCTATGCACTACGTTATACCCCCCACCGAACCATGCAGACACTCAGACTGATACTCAAAAAACCAACTAATAACCTATATAGACACCCATGTAGCTACTCACCAACCCATGCAGCCACTTATACACAAAGTGAGAGACTGATACAGATATTTACATATTTAAACATTACTCACTAAGCCATGTATTCACTATGGTACACTTAATCAGTCAGTTACACAATCAATTTTTCAAAAACAAATCATCCATTTAGACACTTATATACCCATTTATTCTTCCATCGACCTTGAGATATACATATATAAAACATATTTAATTTTCAGAAAAACAGACATTCACTGGATGATGTCATCAGTGATGTCATCAGTGATGTCATTTGAGATGTCATCAGTGATGTCATGAGTGATGTCACTGACCATGTCATGAGTGATGTAATATGTGACGTCATCAGCAGTGCATTGCGGGCGCGCGAGTTATAGTTAGCTGAACTAACTATAACGGGGGAGTTTCAATGGTTTTGTACAAGTGAAAAGTCCAGCACACCCCTGAAACCTATGGTTTTTTCAGTGAATATATATATATATATATATATATATTTCCACATATATATCTTCAAATATGCATATGTGTATATATGTGTATAAATATTTATATATATGTATATACATATATGTCTATGTGTGTGTGTGTGTGTGTGTGTGTGTGTGTATTTGCGTATTTCCTAGGGTGGTCACCAGTAGGTAGTTATAGTTAGGATGGAGTTTCAGTAGAAGAAGCATTTGCTCAATTGCCAATTACTTTGCCGTGTTTGCCAGTTACTTCAGATGCTGTCTTGAAAATTCTGGGGTGATCTGTCAGGTGGCGGCTGCGAAAAAGGGGGGCCCAAAACACTTTTACCCCACGTTAATTTCTATAGAAAACTTTAGAAATAGCTACAGCCCGAACTGCTACATAGAATTACACCCAATTTGGCAGAAAGGTAGCTGTTGGTCCACAAAGCATCCTTTGTGTTCAATGGGGTAAATCTGTTCAGTAGTTTTTGAGTTTTTTACAGAAATTCCCAGTTGTATATCTAAGGACGTGGTGGATCTGCGACCCCTCTCAATCTTGTGCTGAGACCTTATTGGCTGCCAACACATAAAGTGTTGGCAGCTGTCACAGAAAAAATATTTGTAAAAAGAAAAGAGGCAGGGTAGAAACACCCTGACCCCCCCTAAGCCTCTTGAGGGGTCCCACTGGGCAAAAAAAAGTATATTGTTTGTCATTTTTTGCGAGAGTTGCGCTCGGTGCGCTGGGTATATTAATGGGCCCCTTTATTGAGCACTTTCAACAGCAGCGACACTCTAGATCTGCTCACCTCAAATGTCTGCTTTTCCATCAAAGTCTTTAAGCATAAGACTAAATGGCAAAAGACTTTGTCCCTTTCTATCTTGGTGTGGATGGCACTGTGATAATCCTATGCTTAAAGACTTTGATACGAAAGAAGACATTTGAAGTGAGCAGATCTAGAGTGTCGCCGGTGTTGAGAGTGCTCTATACAGGAGCTGCTTTCCACCTAAACTTGAGAACTACCCAGAGTTTTCTGCTTCTTGTTTGCATAATTTATTTGTCACTCTATGCCTGAAAGGGTATTTTTTCGATATATATTCACTGAAAAAACCATATGTTTTAGGGACGTTATAGTTAGTTGGACATGCCACTCATACAAAACCAGAGAAATGCGTTTGTTATAGTTAATTGAGCTGAATATAACTTACGACCCCGCAGTGCACTGCTGATGACATCACATATTACAACATTTAAATGCTAATTTCGATCTATAACGTCCCTGAAACCTATGTTTTTTTTCAGTGAATTTCAATGTTTTTCTAAATGCTAATTTCTAACTATGCCTACATAGTTAGGAAATGTGTAGAAAGAGGAAGAAAGGTGCAGAAAGAAGCAAGAGAAATGTAGAAAGAGGCAACAGAAGTCCAGAAAGACGAAGAAAAGTGCAGAAAGAAGCAAGATATATGCAGAAAGAACCAATAGAGGTGCAGAAAGAGTCCTTGTTGCAAACTCATCCTGTGCCCCTAACTTTTTGCTGACTGGTACTGGTGGTAACTGACTGACTAACCGGGTCCGGAGCCAGTGCTATGCTGAAAAACACTTAGAATACAGTGAAAACACCTACATACACTAGGGTACAGTATGGGTTGGGGCATCCCTGTGATTGGCATGATCACCCCTGTAAGGCCCGAGTACATAAAAGGGCTGGAGGATTAAAACTACCTCTAACTCAGAGGTGCTGAAAGAGGCAAGAGAAGTGTAGAAAGAAGCAACAGAGGTGCCGAAAGAGGCAAGAGAGGTGCAGAAAGAAGAAAGTGGAGTACAGAAAGAGGCAAGAGAGGTGCACAAAGAAGCAAGAGAGGTACAGAAAGAGGCAGGAGGGGTGCAGACAGAAGGAAGAGAATTGCAGAAAGAGGCAAGAGAATTGCTGAAAGAAGCAACAGAGGTGTAGAAAGAAAGAAGAGAAGTGCAGAAAGAGGCAAGTGAGGTGCAGAAAAAAGCAAGAGCAGTGCAGAAAGAACCAACAGAGGTGCAAAAAGAGGGGTGCAGAAAAGGGTAGGGGAGGTGCACAAAGAGACAAGAGAGGTACAGAAAGAGGCAGGAGGGATGCAGAAAGAAGGAAGAAAAGTGCAGAAAGAAACAACAGAGGTGCTGGAAGAGGTGCGAAGGGTGCAGCAAGAGGCAAGAGAAGTGCAGAAAGAAGCAACTGAGGTACAGAAAGAGCAAAGAGAGGTGCAGAACCAGGCAGGAAAGGTGCAGAAAGAGGGGAGAAGGGTGCAGAAAGAAGCAAGAGAGGTATAGAAAGAAGCAAGTGGGGTGCATGCAGTAAGAGGCAACAGAGGTGCAGCAAGAGGCAATAGAATTGCAGAAAGAAGCAACTGAGGTACAGAAAGAGCAAAGAGAGGTGCAGAAATAGGCAGGAAAGGTGCAGAAAGAGGGGAGAATGGTGCAGAAAGAAGCAAGGGAGGTGTAGAAACTAGCAAGAGAAGTGCAGAAAGACACAAGAGAATGGCTGAAAGAAGCAACAGAGTTGTAGAAAGAAGCAAGAGAAATACAGAAAGAGGCAAGTGAGATGCAGAAAGAGGCAAGAGAGGTGCAGAAAATGGCAATAGAACTGCAGATAGAGGCAAGGGAGATCCACAACATGGAAGAAGGATGCATAAAGAAGCAAGAGAGGTGCAGAAAGAAGCAAGAGAAGTACAGAAATAAACAAGAGAGGTGCAAAAAGAGGGCAGACAAGTGCAGAAAGAGACAACAAGGGTGCTGAAAGAAGCAAGAGAGGTGCAGAAAGAGGCAAAAGAAGTGCAGAAAGAAGCAACAGAGGTACAGAAAGAGGGAGGAGGGGTGCAAAAAGATGCAAGATGGGTGCAGAAATAAGCAAGAGAGGTACAGAAAGAAGCACCAGAAGTGCAGAAAGAAGCAATAGGGGTGCAGAAAGAGGCTATAGGGGTGCAGAAAATGGCAAGACAAGTGTAGAAAGAAGCAACAGAGGTGCAGAAGATGACAAAAGAACTGCAAAAAGAGGCAAGAGAGTTGCAGGAACAGGCAAGAGAGTTGCAGAAAGGGGGAAGAGGGGTTCAGAAAGAGGCAAGAGGGATGCATAAATTTGCAACAGAGTTGCAGAAAGAGGCAAGAGTGGTACTAAAAGAAGCAAGAGAAGTGCATAAACAAGCAAAAGATGTGCAGAAGAGGCAAGAGAACAGCGGAAAAAGGCAAGAGAGGTACAGGAAGAGGTAAGAGGGATGTAGAAATTTGCAAAAGAGGTGCAGATAGAAGCAAGAGCAGTGCAGAAAGGACCAACAGGGGTGCAGAAAGAGGCAAGCGGGGGACAGAAAGAGGTAGGAGAGGTGCACAAAGAGGCAGGAAGGGTACAGAAAGAGGCAAGAGGGGGCAGAAAGGAGGAATAGATATGCAGAAAGAAGCAACAGATGTGCTGAAAGAGACAAGAAGAGAACAGAAAAAGGCAAGAGAAGTGCAGAAAGAAGCAACAGAGGTATAGAAAGAGGCAAGAGAGATGCAGAAAGAAGCAAGTGAGGAGTAGAAAGAGGCAAGAGAGGTGCAGAAAGAAGAGAGAGACGTTCAGAAAGAGGCAAGAGAAAAGCAGAAAGAGGCAAGAGAGGTATAGAAAGAGGTAATATAAGTGCAGATAGAGGCACTTGATGTGCAGAAAGAGGCAAGAGGAGTGCATAAAGAGGCAAGAGCAGTGCAGAAAGAACCAAGAGACATGCAGGAAAAGGGAAGAAGGGTGCAGAAAGAGGCACGAAGGGTGCAGAAAGAAGGAAGAGAAATTCAGAAAGAAACAACAGAGGTGCTGAAAGAGGCACAAAGGGTGCAGAAAGAGGCAAGAGAAGTGCAGAAAGATGCAACAGAGTTACAGAATGAGGCAAGAGTGGTGCAGAAAGAGGGAAGAGAGGTGTAGAAAGAGGCAAGGGAGTTGCAAACAGAGGGAAGAGTGGTGCAGAAAGAGGCAAGAGGCGTGCAGAAAGAAGCAAGTGATGTGCAGAAAGAAGAAAGAGAGGTGCAGAAAGAGGCAAGAGAAGTGCAGAAAGAGGCAAGAGAATTGCTAAAAGAAGCAACAGAGGTATAGAACGAAGCAAGAGAAGTTCAGAAAGAGGCAATTGAGATGCAGAAAGCGGCAAGAAAGGTGCAGAAAGAGGGAAGACAAGTGTAGAAAGAGACAACAGGGGTGCAGAAAGAAGCAAGACATGTACAGAAAGAAGCATGGGAAGTGCAGAATGAAGCAACAGGGGTGCAGAAAGAGGCAAGAGAGGTGCAGAAAGAGGCAAGAGAGTTGCAGAAACAGGCAAAAGAGATACACAGAGAGGGAACAGAGATGCAGACAGAGGCAAGAGAGGTGCAGCAAAAGGTAATAGTGGTGCAGAAAGAGGCAAGAAGGGTGCAGAAACTTGCAATAGAGGTCAGAAAGAAGCAAGAGCTGCACAAACTCAGTGACAGAGGTGCAAAAAAAGGCAAGTGAGGTGCAGAAGGAGGCAAGAGAGCTACAGAAACAGGCAAAAGGGGTGCACAAAGAGGGAAGAGGTGGGCGGACTGAGGCAAGAGGTGCAGAAAGAGGGAAGAGGGGTGCAGAAAAAGGTAAGAGGGATCCAGAAATTTGGAACAGAGGTGCAGAAAGAAGCAAGAGCAGTGGAGAAAGAAACAACAGAGATCCAGTAAGAGGCAAGATGGGTACAGAAAGAGGCACGTGAAGTGCAGAACAAAGCAAAAGAGGTGCAGAAAGAACCAACAAGGGTGCAAAAAGAGGCAAGAGGTGTCCAGAAAGTGGTAAGAGTGGTGCACCAAGAGGCAAGAAGGGTACAGAAAGAGGCAGGAAGGGTGGAGAAATAAGGAATAGAAGTGCAGAAAGAAGCAACAGAGGTGCTGAAAGAGGCAAGAAGGGTGCAGAAAAAGGCAAGAGAAGTGCAGAAAGAAGCAACATTGTTGCAGAAAGAGGCAAGAGAGGTGCAGAAAAAGGCAAGAGAGATGCAGAAAGAAGCAAGTGGGAAGCAGAAAGAGGCAAGAGAAAAGCAGGAAGAGGCGATATAAGTGCAGGTAGAGGCACTGGAGGTGCAGAAAATAGCACTTGAGGTGAAGAAAGTGGTAAGAGATGTACATAAAGAGGCTTGGGGAGTGCACAAAGAGGCAAGAGAAGTGTAGAAAGAGGCAGGAGAGGTGCAGAAGGAAGGGAGTGAGGTACAGAAAGAAGTAAGTAAGGTGCAGAAATTTGCAAGAGAGGTAAAGAAAGAAGCAAGAGCAGTGGAGTATTAAACAACAGAGGTACAGAAGGAGGTAAGAGGGGTGCAGAAAGAGGCAAGAGCAGTGCAAAAAGAACTAAGAGACGTGCAGGAAACAAGAAGAAGGGTGCAGAAAGAGGCACGAGGGGTGCTGAAAGAGGCAAGAGAAGTGCAGAAAGATGCAAGAGAGGTGTAGAAAGAGTCAAGAGAGTTGCAAAAAGAGGGAAGAGGGGTGCAGAAAGGGGCAAGAGGGGTGCAGAAAGAAGCAAGTGAGGTGCAGAAAGAGGCAAGAGTGGTACAGAAAGATGCAACAGAGGCTTAGAAAGAAGCAAGAGAATTGCAGATAGAGGCAAGTGAGATGCATAAAGAGACAACAGGGGTGCAGAATGAAGCAGGACATGTGCAGAAAGAGGCATTAGAAGTGCAGAATGAAGCAACAGAGGTGAAGAAAGAGGCAAGAGAACTGCAGAAAGAGGCAAGAGAGTTGCAGAAACAGACAAATGAGGTACAGAAAGCGGTAACACGGATGGAGAAAAAGGCAAGAGAGGTGCAGAAACAGGTAAGAGGGATTCAGAAAGAGGCAAGAGGGGTGCAGAAATTTGTAAAGGTGTAGAAGGAAACAAGAGCAGTGCAAACTCAGTGACAGAGGTGCAAAAATAGGCAAGTGAGGTACAGAAGGGGGCAAGAGAGCTGCAGAAACAGACAAAAGGAATGCAGAAAGAGGGGACAGGTAGGCAGACTGAGGCAAGAGAGGTGCAGAGAGAGGGAAGAGGGGTGCAGAAAAAGGCAAGAGGGATGCTGAAATTTGGAATAGAGGTACAGAAAGAAGCAAGAGCAGTGCAGAAAGAAACAACAGAGGTCCAGAAAGAAGCAATAGGGGTACAGAAAGAGGCAAGTGAAGTGCAGAACAAAGCAAAATAGGTACAGAGAGAGGCAAGAGCGGTACAGACAGGGGTAAGGGAGCTACACAAAGAGGCAAGAGGGGTACATAAAGAGGCAAGAGGGCTGCACAAAGAATGAAAAGAAGTGCAGAAAGAAGCAACAGAGGTGCTGAAAGAGACAATAAGGGTGCAAAAAAAGGCAGGAGAAGTGCAGAAAGAAGCAACAAAGTTGCAGAAAGAGGCAATAGAGGTGCAGAAAGAGGCAAGAGAGATGCAGAAAGAAGCAACATACATACAGAAAGGGGAAATAGAGGTGGAGAAAGAGGCAAGAGGTGTGCAGAAAGAAGCAAGAGAGGAGCAGAAAGAAACAAAAGAAGTGCAGAAAGAAGGAACAGAGGTGTAGAAAGAGGCAAAAGGGGTACAGAAAGAGGTAAGAGGGGTGCAGGAAGAGGCAAGAGAGGTGCAGCAAGAGGGAAGAAAGGTGCAGAATGAGGAAAGAGGGGTACAGAAAGAATCAAGTGAGTTGCAGGAAGAGGCAACAGAGGTGCAGCAAGAGGCAAGAGAGATGCAGAAAGTAGAAGAGATGTGCAGAAAGAGGCAACAGAAATGCAGAAAAAGAAAGAAATGTATAGAAAGAAGCAACAGAAATGCAGAAAGAGGCAAAGAGAGGCACAGAAAGAAGCAAGAGAGCCTTGCACACCATTAGTACCAATTTAACACACACATTTAGCAATGACTAACAGGTGACCATTGTATGTTTACAAAGGGCCTTCCACCATGCTGTAACACTTGTCGCTGCATTTTTGGTAATGTTTGAGCCGTTTGAACTAGAAACAAGGCTTTTTTTTGTTCAAATCTGCAGATTAGGGAGCAGATGATGGATTATGTGGGTAATGCGGAACATGTATAATTGTTCGAAAGTCGGTGCAGCCAAACAGTCACATAATTCCAGTGGCCCTGCTCATACCTGTGACTAGGTCCACAAGTGCTCCTCAGTGATTCCTTCTTTTTTTTGTCTCACTGAGTTCATAGTTGAGCTTCTATGGAAACGAGGAAAACTAAACCTGAAGTTACCACTCCACAACACAGACTACCATACCACATAATTATTCTCCATAACACATAATCCCACTCTACATAATTCCTATACAGTAAATACCACATACTTTCTATCCACATAATTTTACTGCACAACATACCACATAATTCCACTACACACAACGTACATCCACTCCACTCCAAAAAACATTAGTAAAAAACGTTTACATTTACAACGCTCTAACTCTCGCAAATGCAAAACCTATTACATTGCAAAAAGCTTCTTTTACTAATAGTTGCATTTGCAGAGTGGTGAAGAAAGGATTCTGGGCCTCCGACCAGCAACCAGCGCTGAGGAATTCCGCTGCGTAGGACTTACAGGAGGTACCAGGAGGGCTTCTTGGCCCCCAAAGGCCCTCAGGAGGAAAGTGGACTTCATCCCCCATCTCGTAGTCTGCCAGGAGGCGCGTTTGCAGAGTGGTGGAGAAAGGAGGGACAACTAGCCTACCTCTTACCTCCAGTAAGCCCCACACAATGACTTGCTGAGAGGTAGACATAGACCATGCCCCCTTTCTCCAACACTCTGCAAATGCACCTCCTGTCATGCTCTTGGTTAGGGTGTGAAGTCCCCTGGTCTCCTGAGGGTCACTAGGGGCAAACTAGCCCTCCTGGTATCTCTAGTAAGCCCCACACAGCTGGATTGCTGCCAGTGGTCCAAGGCCATGCCCCATCTGCAAACGCGCCTTCTGGCACACTGCTGCTTGGGAGATGAAGTCCACTTTAGTCCTGAGCTCCTCAACACACAAGAGGACCTTATCGCCCCACCAGCAGTGTGCCAAGAGGCCTGGGGGTCCCTGTGGTCTTTCTACCCTGCCCCCTTTTCTTGTTTTTTAATGTTTGTTTAACTGTTTTCTTGTGACTCAGTTACCGAGTCACAAGATGGCTGGCAACACATTCTGGTTTGGAGTGTTGGCAGCCAATCAGAATGAAGCTCGTACTCTGGAGGAGTCGTGAATCCTCCTCGGTGCTCAGATATTAATATTTTTCTTTTTTTTAATTTCTCAGCAACTACTGAACGGATTTACATGGATCTAGACCAAGACCTACCTTTTTGCCAAATTTGGTGGAATTCCATTCGGCAGTTCGGGCTGTAGCTATGTCTAAAGTTTCCTAAGGAAATTAACTTGGGGAAAACACAGTTTGGGGCCTTCTTTTTTCTCGGCCCTCGCCTGACGAATCACCCAGAAACTTTCAAGACAGGAACTGACATGAGCTGGTCATTAGTTTGGAAAAGTTCACAAAGATTTGTCAAATGGCGCCAAAGATATTGGCAAAAAAAGTTCACTGTTTGCACCATTTACCCCACAACTCTTAATGTATTTTCCACAACTGGCCCATGCCAGATAAACAGATCTTTCTGTAATTGCAAAAAGATCCATTCTTGCCTACCCTTGGATCTTTGTTGGACCTCTGTCTGACATTCTATGTTGTGCTATATATGTCTTTGCTTATCAGCCACTACCCCTCAAAACCCAGGAGGCATAACTCCGGAGCAATCTATAAAGGCCTTCCCAGCACCATTGTTAGCACATTCCCAACCTCTTCCTAAAAATGTTGGCCTATCAAACATCTCCAAACCATTTGGTGCTAGTCTTGATTATAAGTACTACATTGTATGAATGTGGGGGGTGCACAGCCTGTTAATTTTCCACAATCTTTTGGATGAGTAATAATATCTTAAATTGGATGAGCTGTAAACATGCTAGAATGACTGGTTCTGTTGGTGCCATCCTAGCCTCGGTCCAGTATTCATCTTCCCATTGGCCGATGCTACTCTCTGAGGAGACTATCAGTACTAAACTTTGATCAGCCAGCTCTGTCACTAATGCTCAGTAAATGTAGGAGATGCAGTGCCTTTCCAGTGTTTCTAACAGCATTCTTACCTCTAAGGAATTATATTCTGGGTGAGTTGGGAGTGCATTGTTCTAATACGTGATGATCTGTAAGTATTTAAAATATTGTGAATGATTCAATTTGTATTCCTGAGTAATTTAAGGTGGCCAGTTTACAAATAGATCTCAAAATCTGGAGACTGCAATAATTTCTCATGGTCAGAACCCTATAAGATTCACAATTCCTTTAAGACAGTTCCACTCCATAAGGTAGTCTCTCTGGTCATTTTACATAGCACCCCATCCATTTGAGTACAAGATTCCAATAATATACAGAAGCCTTAGTAGGTTCTGGGAGATAATTAGGAAGGTGGCTCCGATATAAATAATGCAAGGCATTAGGCCTTCGAATACATTGAGTTTGCTTTGTGTTTCGGGTTATTCCAGTCTCCAAAGAGCCAGTCATTAAATATCAGTAGTTGAGAGCCCAGTAGTATAATTGGGTGTTAGCCATAACCAATCACCCTTTGTAGGTGGTTTGTATACATTTCTTCAAGGTGATGCACAATAAAATTGAGACATAGCACTGATTGTGTTGAGGAATGACTATGTAATACGCTGTACATTTACCTTCAAAATAGGAATAGTACATCTATGCTTCCCTGTATGCATCTACTTTTTGATATTTTTGTTCCTTAATATTCTGTCCTCTATATTCTAGTACCGCAATATTCTTAGGGGTCGATATTCTGTAGTACTGTTTTATAACAAAGATAATTTAGGTACTGTGTACATCAATCCTTAGGAGTCTGGAAAGGTGTTCATGTTTCCCAGTAGAATCTCCTGTTCAGAAGCAGGAATGTCTGTTGTAGGCCTTGACCCTTCTTTGTGCATCACCTATCATCACCCTCACTCTTCACACCCCTTTATGAGAGACTTACTATTCAATTCCTTTGGTGTTACTGTGTTTGCGCTTCCTGAGGGTTCCTTCCAGTGCTGCTAATGTTTTGTTGTGAGGGTGATCTCGGTCATGACACATGCCTTGCTGAGTCACCCCTTTCTTTGACAAAGTCACAGGCTGCTTCTGGAGCTTGGAAAAAGCAAGCATTTCTCTGAATCATCAAAACATAGTCCAACTGCATTTACATTAACCTTTGTTGAACTTCGAGGAATAAGTGCCTCTGCTCTTGAACTCGACTGGTTCAATCTGGGAATATCATGACATTTCTGGGTTGCATAGTTATTTCACCCCCTCTCCCGGCATTTCTATATAGACAGTTCATTAGACAGAGTCTGACAATATTTACAGGGGCTCCAGGAAGACACAAAACCGTAGGCATTTTCTTTTAAAAGGTTTTGTGAAATGTTTTTCAGAAGAGGAGCCAAGACCTCCACTATTCCATGAGAAATTGCTCTGAATTTGCATCTTCTAGCCCCTCTGGTATTCTAATCTTCTGTAAGCTT
Source organism: Triturus cristatus (assembly GCF_964204655.1). Taxonomy (NCBI): domain Eukaryota; kingdom Metazoa; phylum Chordata; class Amphibia; order Caudata; family Salamandridae; genus Triturus; species Triturus cristatus. Next base: position 912,296,276 of record NC_140588.1, read on the forward strand.
CCTGCAAACCTTACTCTATCCAGACTTTACTCTTTTATCTAGAAGTTTGGGGTTACCAATAAATGATCAGCAACGTCCTTTAACCTATGACGTGAATCCTCTGCAGATAAGATTCAGTCCTCTGCCTCTATCGCCCTGTCAAATTTATTACGCAAATCTTGGTTGAGAAATATAATATAACATATATTTCATATATATTGCCTTCCAGAGCAGTTGTAGTTTCTTTGATGGCCTATAAAATATATTCTGTTGTAGTTGATATCAGGCCAGCATCACCAGCCATAGTTGTGCCAGGAGCAGGTGCTCTGCATGGATTTTGTATATTTTTCCATTTTGATTTACTGTGTAGCTGAGTCCCACAAACAACATGGAAAGGGCAAGAATTAGGGGGGAGGGCTAATTGACTATTCTAACCCGTATCCACAAACATTAGAGAAAGTGAATGAATTAAGAGGGGCTAATTTCTATTCTAACTCCAGTCCCACAAGCATTGGAGAAAGGAAATAATTTTAAAAAATGTATTAAACTTGAAAACAATTGTAAAAATGTCTTTTATGTGAAATATTCATGTAAATTAATTTTATATATTTATTTTTAATGAAGGAAAAAATAAAAAAGGCTACAGAACTATTAACTTTATTTTGCAACATATTTATTTTGGCTGTGTTACATTCAATATAAATTATTTTTCAGAAGATTAAATAAACAAATTTGACGTACTGTAAAGGAAAACATATCACGTATTTACAGTTATTAAAAGTGATTTATAGAATTCATTTAAAAGCCATTTATTTACATTTTTAATAAAAAAGTTATATATTTCTTTTTAAACAATAAAGATTTGTTTATGAAATTTTTTGGCTTTAAAGTAATAAATTAAATGTAATTATATTTTCAACTACTTTAAATAATTTGATTTATTTTGACATTATTTCCTGTGAGGTTTTATTTTGGGGTGTGTGAAACTCACACAATATGTTTAGCATAAATATGCAAGATTACTCAAATTACTTCTAATTACCTAAAATGGATCTTGAACTCACAAAATTACCCAAACAGACTGCTCAGATAAAGATTCAACTAGAAAATGCAATTTCAATATGATCTCTGTTCGCTCATATTCGAAACATTGTCGCTCATGTTTAGATTGTTATAGATTGCTAGGTAAAAAATCGACCTGAAATATTTGCTCACTACATGCATTAAAAGAATTACAATTCATTTTCAAAACACTACCGCTCATGATCAAAATGTTCCCGAATGGTACATCTCATCTTTCAATTTCACCACAAATGACAATCTTAATACCTAACATGGCAATATGGCTCAAAAATATGCTAATTACAACAGCATAATTTAAATTTTGACCAGTTAGTTTAAACTCAATACCTAATTGTTTTCTGTTGGAGGTTGTTTCAGTCCCAGTAGTATTCCATGTGCGATTCTGGACAGCTCAGAGCTGAAGTGCATTTACTACTGTTTTAGGCCTTTTTGGCCGTAGTAACTTTAGAAGTACAGTTTGTGAATAGCAATCAACTTAGTCTTTTGTGGATAAATGCATGTCCCTCCCTAAACCCTTCTCTAAATCCCTCCTTAGTCATCCCTAAACAATTCTCACTAAGGGGTCGATTATGATGCCGTTCAGAAGGGACCCGAATCGGATTCGGGTTTGCTGAATTGGATTTGGAAGCCCTATTTCCGACTGATTTGGAAATCTTTCCGAACTACCTATTATGATGTTCTGACTTACCGAATCGGACCGCATTCAGAAAGTTTGAGTAGATCAGAGCCGAAACGTGTGTGTCTACAGGTCGTGTTTCTGAATGACTCTGAAGCTTTCTGACTGAGCGATTATAATGTCAGATTCCGAAAGCCCTTCCGAACCTGTTGTTCTGACTCGAATCGGCTGTCGGAATCTGACTTTGGAGGCGCTTATCAGGTCCCCTTCACCCTAGGGACCTCCCTTTCAGACCATGCAAAGTGTGGCAGTCACCATGTGGTGTCTTCCAAAGGGTGAACGATATTCCCCAGCAATCCCTTCTTTCGATGGGAGCCTGTCTATTCATTCAGAACAGGCTCCCTTTGAATTTAATGAGACTCTGACCAAATTGTATCCGGAAGCATCCGGATGCATCATAATTGGTCGGTGGGACTCCCCAGACCTGAGTCGGTCGGAAAGCATTTCAAAACCGAAGCGTAATCGACCCCTAAGTAGTAAGTATGCCCCTTTGGTCAGCCTCTGGAACTTCCCACATTTACTAGTAAGTAGTAAACTTACACGTGGGTGGATATCCCCTTAGAAACTCTAGGAGAGGTAGAGGTGGAAATTTACACTTGTAGATTTGTGAATAGCATTTTGTAAGTAAGTAGTCCTACTGTAGTACCACTTTGTGTACTAAAACGCGTTTTGGGAATTGTGCTCATTGTGTTTTCCTGCATTATTATGTAGTTCTTATGTATTTTAACCTTGCTTTTCAGCTATTCATTCATTCCCTTACTTTCCTCACCTGCTTTTAACTACGGGTAGTTCTAGGTAGTAATTTTCACTGGTTGTTAATGATTGCCCAGAGTTGTAACTGGGTAATTTACAACATTAGTTATTTTTCGTGTATGGTAGAAATAACATGAAATAGATAGCAAATGTGATAAATAACACCTAAAGACCATAGACCTGGAGTATATAGAGCCACTGGTGAATAACATACAGTTCTTTAACTTGTGATAAAATAGGTCATTAAGTTCATATACTATTTACCCTTGCAGGCAATAATTACCACTACACCTACCCCATAATCGAGGTTAGTCACTTTCTGAGGCAGGGTGGCAGCCATAGATAAAACATACATTATGAGTTTAGTGATAGAAAACCTCCAAAGTTACACATTCCATAAATACTGATGTTGTGGTGTTTGCGAAATAACATGTGCTAAATAACTAGGATGTATCTTCATGCCTGCAGAATTGCTATTTATCGTATATGATGAAAACAAACATTCAACATCCGCAGACCGGATTCTGAGGTTGTTGGATTGAAGGTGCTATTTACCACACCCGATAAAAGCTGATAACCTGAGGCCCAGAATTTATCAGGAGCAATAAAGAGCAGTTTTGGGGGAATAACATGCAGATTTTGATGCTTACTGTAACTGCACCAAAATCCCCATGTTTTCTCCTGTTAAATTTCAGCAGTTTTGACGTGCTGAAATTTGACAAAGGATGAGGCATTTAAGAATCGGTAATCCTAGTTACACTAAATTCCTCCCAGCTCAGGATCCCAACTCCTGTGCAAACACAGGTTTGTGTAAAGGTTGGAAAACTTTAACAAATTCAGAATACTGAACATGCACTATTTACTGGGTGTGTTAAATAGAACAACTGATAAATAGCACATGCACAAACACCGGAAAGTACCACTTTTCAGGCATTAATATTCTCTGGGTTGAGAAAAATAACCCCCAGAGAGTGGAAACAGCCAGAGCAGCACACAGAAGGTTCTGAGGACACTCCCAGAGCTACGTCATGTGTGGAAGTGTGCATTGGGGGCTTGAGGGGCAGCTGAGTGCGTAGGTCTGCCTCCGGGCAGATTGGGAGGGGCTGGGTGGGCCAGGTGCCGGCTATTTTATATAGCGTTGGGCTGCACAGGTTGTAGCCCAATAATAGCCCAATTATAAATGTCATCAGTGGGCGCTCCCAGCCACCATTTATGGTTTGTTTAAGCAAAAAAGAAGAGGGTGAAGGCTAATGATACCGCACTTGACAAATGAATAGTGTTTTTTATTTTAAAATTCTATAGTGCAACGAACCGAGGGGCACTTCCCTCTAAACTCCTCAACAAGGAACAAGTCCTATCATAAACATAAACACAACAGGGTTCAGCACTTATTCAGAAAAAGTCAACGTGTATATAAAGGAATGTCCAAAACGTCAATGTATTTTTTCCATAAGATATTCTTTTCTTTATTTCATGTGTTCACAAACATGGAGAATCAAAACCTCATAGACATGAAAAAGCCATAGCCGACGCGTTTCGTCTCTTATAACGAGACTTCTTCAGGACTATTGAAAAAACATATACAAAATATAATTTTAATTCCCAAAAACAATAACATATATACAAATACAAGATCAAAACATTTAAATACCATGACTCTAGTAGTACAAGTTGCTATATGTTTGCCATATGTAATAAATGGCATATTAAATGCATCAGGATAAAATACGACAAATTATAATAATGCATCCTATACAGATACTCATTTGTATATCGAAGAATAACATTATCAAAATTATTAAGATAGTAATTGAAATCATACCTTCAAAGAACAGTATAGAAAAATGTTCAGATTAATTATCAAGGTCCAGAGCTTCAGTAGGCTTCTTATAGGAGCATGTCTAAAGAATTAAGCATGCAACTAATAAGATAGCTTCAAACAATGTTTACACCATATATCAATACATTTTTACAATATAATTTTATGATTTCTCACCACATGTACATTTGATACGATAATCAAAAATCCAATTAGCATGAACATTATGTGTCTATAATTGTTCGCATTATGTCATTTGATCTACAACAACGCGAAACGAATATACGCTACACAGTTGCATATTTGACAACAAAACTCAAGATAGGAAAAGTTCAAAGAATTCCATTAATGAGAGCAAAATCTAAAAGAACACATTGAAATATATATGTCCAAAGAAGGTGGGTCAACAACTTCATTATGCTACCTGAAATATACCTAATACCAATATTAAAACCAAAAAAGCATCAGTATTAATCCCAAGACTCGTTGACAGCAACCATGTTCCACAAGAAATTCATGAATATTCTATAGTGACTTAAAGCCACCAAAATGAACCATTATTAAATGTATAATAACCTATTATTTCTAAAACATGTAGAGAGTACGTTACCCTATTTGTTAATAAAGGAATCTCGCTATCTTTTATTACACATACAAAGAGAATGATATTTCCCAAATAAAACTCACCAGAGTAACATGATGACCTGTTTCTTCCAATGTCTTCGGTCAAAGAATAAACCGAGCACCTAAGCAAGGATATATATATAAGCCTCCGCTCTTTATTATACAATATCTTTCAAAAAAATATTAGGAAACGGTAACTACTTCAGGAATGATAAAACGTAAGAATGACGGCCATGTTTAAATAATATATTGAACAAGGCCGCTAAAGTAATCTCGGATGTATGAACGCACAATGCGATACATGTTGAGTCAATGTATCCAGAATCATGCTTCAAAAGTGAAAGATAAAAAATAGGAGCCAACTCTGTAAAGTCTGATGCATATTAGAATCACAGTGCCCTACTTATTAACAAAAGGGTCTAACTATCGAATAGATATTATATCCTCAATAAACTCACCCAAACGGCGTGGTGGCCCGTGTTTCTCGGTCTCTTCAATTTCAGAAGGTAAACCGAGCACCCAAACGCGGGCGTTTTTAAAACCCGCTCTGTGATGTGCAACACCTGACGAGAGGTGAAAATCAACGAAAATTATCCCTTTCATAATTGGAGTGGGATTCCTTTTTGAGGCCATGTTATATTAATTGACTAGTCTTTAATGTGTGAAGATGCCCGCCACATTACATAATTGTCTTATGTCTCCTAAATTGCGGACGATTGGTTAATTGTACCACATTACCTTAGTGTAAGCAATACCCGTTGGGTCTAGTTACAATCGCATTGTAGAGCTCATTTGAACAACACTTGCCATTTTACAATCCATTTCAGAACTCTTTATACCGGAAAAAGTAAAGGCAGGTTTGCAGGGATATGATAATCGGGGGCGGCTCAAGTTTTTTTGATGGACGGTTTCAGAAGACGGTTAGTTTGGGGTGCACAGGTCCTGGAGACAGGAGGTGGGCGGAGAACTTACAGTCAGCAAAAGAGCACAAACAAATAGTGCAAGAGAAGTTGAACAAAGAAGTAAGGGAAGGAAGGATGGCAGGGCCGTTTAACGACTGGCCCATAGATAATTTGATCGTTTCTGCCATTGGGATGGTACCGAAGAAGGAGCCAGGACAATTCAGGCTGATTCAGCACTTATCATCGCCTGAGGTGAACTCAGTAAATGACTTTACTGATGAGAGAGAGAGAGGCCACAGTCTCATATTCAACAGTTGATGTGGCCATGTCACTGGTCATGGCGGTGGACGCAGCTGCACCAATGGCAAAATGCAACATAAAATCAGCTTTCCGTTTGCTTCCAGTGTATCCACATGACTGGGAACTTCTGTTTATCCATTTCGTTGTGAAATGGTATGTGGATAAAGCATTGCCAATGGGCTGCTCTATGTCATGCGCATTATTTGAGTGTTTCAGTACAGTTTTGCAGTGGCTGTTTTCACAGCGCACAGGGCACCAGTTGGTGACACATTATTTGGACGATTTCTTGTTTGTGGGCTCCCCAGGCCCACGGATTGCCAGAGGGCACTGGAAAACTTCCAAGGGCTGATGGAGGAGCTTGGGGTGCCTCTGGCACTGGAAAAGACAATGACTCAGGGGCAATGCAGGCATGCTTGCCAGAGGATAAGAAAAAGAAAATGCTAGAATGACATGTTAGCACGTGACAAAGTGAAGGTCAAAGAGATACAGGTCCTGTTGGGTCATCTCAACTTCGCGTGCAGACTATAGTGAGGGCAGGGAGGACTTTCTGTAGGAGGTTAGGGTAAACACTGTCTGGACAACATTTACCTTACCATCATGTGTGGCTCTCTGCCAGCGTGAAGGAGGATTTGAGAATGTAGAGGGTGTTTTTGCAGTCTTTTAATGGGATTCTGCTTGCAAGAGAGGAAGACTTAATGTGGGACGTGCAAATATTTTCTTTACTACATGCCAATAGTTCACATCCTAAAAACCAAATAAATTCAATTCCTTTTGGTGAGATGTTGAGGGCAAGGAGAAATGGCAGTGAGGACCATGAGTAAGATTGGAATTTGCCAGATATTAGACATAGATTTCTTAATGGTGCTTATTGCAAGGAAGTAAATGCACAAGCAGATAGTAGAGCTGAATGTCTTGAACGTATAGGCACACTCAGGGAGAATAAGGGTAAGACCAGGGATAGGTTGAGACTTGTGCGGCTGATTATGAACTGTCACTCTTTCTCCCATAAAATGTACAATATACTCAACAGACACTGGTCTTTACTGGTGTCAGATAAGTCTCTCCAACTCTTTATTAGGTCCCCACCCTATGTCACATGTAGGAAAGGGAGAACATTGCTTAACATGATACACCCAAGCAATACTACACATCGTGAACAGGAGACATGGTTACATAATGTGGACATTGCAGCATGTGCAGACTAGCTATTGATGTAATAACAAACTTCAACTACAACAGTTCACTGGAACATGAGATTATGGCACATATGGACTGTAACACAAAATATGTCGTCTACATCCTTATCTGCAAATGTGACTCAATATATGTGGGTAGCACCATCAGGACAATGACAGGAGGCATATCAGAGCACTACAGTGCGCTTGAACAACAAAATCCTAGATACGCTATGGCGATTCATGCAAGAGACTGTAGAGCAAAGGACAGACACAAGAGCTTTAGGTTTCATGTTATACAAACTTTAGCAAACAATGCTAGGGGAGGTAATCGTGAACTTAGGCTTAGGCGATGTGAATCACATTGGATAATGGATTTGTGTGCAGTTGATAAGGTTCTGAATATAGATCATGAGATGCAATACTTTCTTGGAACATCGTATGTTGAATAGACATATATTTCCTATTACGTAGATGTACTCTAACGTCTATTCATTTTATGTGTTGCCACCCAACAATTTATGTACTTCTTCCCCCCATAATATGCACATGAACAGAATCAAGTGATTTTAGTTTGCATTTTAAGTGGATTTATGTTTTGACTAAAACATGGAATAGTTTGGTATGCATGACGATTGATGTGACCATTGTATTTCTGCTACAACATTTAACCTTTGTTGAAATCATATTTACAGTTATCTACGGAGTTATACTAGATGTAAACATATTTTGCTATAGATGCGGTGTTGAGTAGCAGTGATCTATCCCTCAGAGTGAATTCTTCACTTAATATCTATTCATGCACTCATTTTCTAATATAGTACGATTTATTTTCTAATTGATTTTAACCCTTGGTTTGGATAGTATATCATACCGGTTCACTCTGTTACTGGACACAGGGCTTTGGAATTAGGGTACAGCCTTCCCATTACACACATTACATATTGATAACTTAGGAATGACGAACTGCTAGAATTGAGACTGAATATGGTTATTTCCTAAGTTTTCACAAGTTTAAACAGTAGCATTTAGATATAGTAAGAGTGCCACCGCTTTGGAGTTCCCTCTTTGGAGGAGGGATTTGAGGACATTTTTTGGCGCCATATTGAGTAGGCGGTATACACATTGACCTATGGATTAAGTTGTACAGATCAATCTGATTTAGAGCGAGGGTGAAGATCCAATAATAAATCAAATACAGGGTTGTGATATGGTTAGCCTTTACTTCCTTATCATTATTGTCATCTGTGACTGGTGGATGATGAGCGGGGATTCAATTTAAATATTTAAACCTGACACAATATGGCGCCGGGTTACCACGCCGGTACACACGCAACATTGGAGTACTCTCCTTTCTGATTTAAAATATTCTTTTTTACCGCGACTTGTTATGTGTAGGGATACTGTCCAGAATGTCCTGGTTGTCTTTGATGCGGGGTGTTGAATGAGTTCATGCTCATGAGACAATGACGCGCTCACTTGGTCCTGATTAGCAGAAGATAATGGCAGAGTCTTACCGCGCATTGGTGTACGTTTCAGGTTATTGATACCCTGGCAATAAGGAATATAACTACACACAAGAGGAGGACTATTACGATTTTAATACTGGTGAGATTTTAACATATTTGTACATTGTATATTTAGGTACAGCAGAGTGAGGTTGTGGTACTGATTTTTGTATTCTTAATAAACAGATCAATGGAGAAGCATGAGATTGATATATATTTCACAACAACACGATTTTAAAGTCAGTTATATTTGAGAACAGGTGAGAAGGTATGATGACCTTCTGGCACTGGGATGAATCCATGGGTAATAAGGTAGCACTGAGGTGGTGTATGATGACAGGGCATGCCTACTACGTTGATATACTAGGCTTTGCCTACCTTACAGATGTTAGAGCTGTTTGGTCACAAGAAATGTTAACGTATGGACTGACTTTAGAATGTCAACCATCATTGATGGGATTCTGGACCTATGCATATACTCCTAATCATCACATGTTCACTCCTGGGAGTGCACAGGTTTTAAAATAAAATATATAGATGGGCACATTATGTAATCTACTAACACACAAGAGATCTCATTTATAAGCATTTTAATATGGAATCCTAGGGGATTTCTACACAGAGATCGGTCAAACGAGCACCTGGGTACTTAGGTGTGTGGAGTTATGGCTCCAAGTATAATCTGAGTTCATGGTCTATATTTATCTTTGTAGCCCTGATGAAGTCAAAGTTTCATGTACCTGATGACGAAACACCTGTTGGCTACTGGAGTGACAACAGAATGTATAGAGAACATCTAATGACGTGTGAAGAAGGAAAATAAAAAAACAAAGAACAAAGAAACTCTACTGTACTCATGTATTGTTATTCTGAACATTGAGTTTTTCAGGGGTCGCACATATCTAATTGAATTGAGGATTTTCCTCATCCACGTTGAGAGTGTTGTTAGCCATTCTTTTCCCCTTGGCGCACCATATATATTTAAACTGATTTGGGAATACTTTAGGTTTGCGCAAACAATAACCATGCCACAGTGAGTAATTATTCCCACCTTGTCCCTGGCTCCAAAGCTGCTGCTTCTAGATTTGGGCTTTGGCTTTCATGGCCTCACAGTGTCAGTCATCTTATCCCTCACATGCCAAATGCCTGAGAGTCCGCCAAAATACTCAGTGTTATTTAGATCATCATACAGCTTCCCCAATACATTTATTTGTTAAATGATGTCCACATGGATTAGATCTCCTACAAACCATAGTGCACACCTTTGGGTCTTGTTATCAATAGATATGGAAATACAGATGTAGATTTTACAATGTGTTATGAATATAACATAGAAGAAGGACAAAACGTCCCTCATCATAGCTTTTCAGTGTTTATCCTGAACAGTGGCAGAATAGCCTTCAAAGCTAAAAATTAAACTGTATTTTACTACAGAAAGAAATGCACATGTGTCTGCCATATATACATGGAGCTTTGACTTACACAGGTCCTAAACATGCAGTCTATTTGCATTGTGGCTATTAAGAGCCTAAGGCTGAGTGTATGCTGTGGGAGGCACAACTTTGACTTTGCAGCACGTAAATGTCAGATTTGTACTATCCTGGCAGTATGTGCCCAACAAGAGCAGTATCAATCTCTTTGGTGCTCTGAACCAAATGATAACCATGCAAGGAGTAGTATGCTGGTCAGCAGTAGAACCAGGCAAAGAGGAATGGAGAAAAGAGAGAAACAAAGACACTGGGGACATATTTAATATCATTTGATGCACCACAGCAAGACAGCTTGTTGCACTGTGCTGCATCAAATGGAGAGGGTAGGAATATTTCGTTACACTAGGTGCATTCCTGCTCTCTCTCTGTGCTGGCACAAACAGTGCAGCCTAGCACCAACACAGGTACCCTCATGCCTTTCAGCACAAAAACAATCCTTTGAAGCATTGTCCTCTTTCTATGTGTGATGCAGAATTCAGCACTCATAGAAAGGGTAAACAAATGGATTTCTACTTGTTGAGCCTCACCTTGGAAAGCGTAGCACTTTGACGCATTCCCAGGTTTACTAGTGTTAGAAAATCTGGGAATGTGCCAAAAACCATGAGTGGATGTGTGGAAACACCCACGCTCCACCCCTGGAACAGAGCACACAAGGAAGTTACCTGTGCTGCCTTGTGCTGCTTCAGATTAAATATGCCATGCAGAGCCAAGCAACATGGCTCTGACTGGCAAAGTAAATCTACTTAAGGGCTTGAGTTGCTCTTGCATCCACTTGTGGGAAGCAAGTGCACTACAAGCCCTTTATAAATCTGGCCCTAGATATGTCCACTCTGCCAGTCATTACAGCTGGGCTTAACTTGCTCTGCAGAAGTGCTGAGATCTTAAAATGAGAAATAATTCTTTAAGAATTTCATCTTTTGAGTTCCAATTAACTAGCCATAATATCTGAAATGATATATTTTGTGGTAATCTCTGCATTTCTGACTTGCTGTAAGAAGTTAAATCTCTGGCACTTCCTAGAGATGAAATATAAATTGAATCTCTGTCAGAAATGCAAGACAATATGTAAAGTACTATACATGCGTTGGTGTCAATAACTGCCTTGAGAGATTTTTAAAATAAATCTATGTTCTGAATAATTTTTCTGAACATAGGTTTTAAATTTAGCATATTCATCAGATGAAACTTAAGGAATACATACTAGTTTTGAACCTTCCCTTATGACAACCAATAACTTCCACACTATTGTCAATACCATAGTTATATATTGTGACTAAGAAAAATAAACTATTCTTTACAAACACAGATCCTTCTTGCTCATTTTCTTAAATAAATTAGCGCCGTATTGAGTTCACATCCTTTGGAAAGGATGACTTCTGAAAACAGTGCTCAAATATCAAAGTATAAACCCTTGTAGGAATGTGCTATTCCAGACTACTTCTCTGCACATGAAAGCCTGGATACCTCCAGGCATCTCATTTGTATTCCTACTATGACAACAGGAATCCAACTGCAGCAAATATATATCTTCATTGCCTAGCAAAGAACACTCTGAAACATGAGAAACGTATACACTACAAATCCAAGATGGCCGGCACATTTGCAAGACCCATAAGAGTTCTGTCGAAACCTGAAACTTGTAGTCTGTTCTGATTCATTTATCCGTGTTCTTTGTGTAGTGAGCATGGTGTAGATATAAAGCCTCAGACCAAAGCACTCCAACACTTTGCACTCTGTTGAACTCTCCTGCCTCAGAAAAAGTGGCACACCTATGAAGTTAGTTGTGGAACATCTCCTTGCTTGTCCTGTTATTGCAAATGAGCATAGTCTGTAAACCAGGACAGGAGGATGAGAGCTCCAGCTGTGCTTTGAGGGCAGTGTTGCTTTGAGTGGAGTCAGGGTCATCACTTGTGTGCTCTGGCTAGTGTTTGTCCAATGCTTGATGCTGCGCATGCATACATGAAGACGATGCTCCTACAATAAATGCTCCTGCAAACATAAATAATCACAATTTATTTTCTTATTTAACAGATTTATAGAACAATTCTGCAACAAAGTTGAAGTAAAGAAGGACGCATAAAGGTAAGTCCAATATCTTTATTTAGTTGCTCAGTTAAACATTTTCAGCTTGCCAGTACAGCAGAGAACAGTCTGAGAGAAATCCCAACATTCTAATTTGCCTCCCACTCAGAGTTCCAGGAAAGAGACCAAGAGCTGCCAGGGGAGAGGGGGAGAGCAGGGAGAGGCCAAGGGGAAGATTATAACACATCTCCATCTGGAAAGGAGAAAGAAAGGAAAAGGATGAACTAAGCGGAAAGAGAAAGAGGACAGGGGGAAACAAGGAAAGGAAAAAAACAAAAAGATAAGGTTATAAATATACAGTGCATTGTACCATACTACAACATTCTGTAATCTTTGTGCCAGCTGGGAGGATGCGAAAGTCTTCCCACCCTTTCACTGTGATCGTAACCCACATGAGTTTTGCTGACTTCTTTCTCCATTACTTCATCAGGAATCCTGTTTGAAGGACACATGGTAATTCTATCCATGGTCCACATTTTACCATTGTCAAAAATAACCACATTGTTTTTGACTTTTCTGGTACATAGAATTTGTCACCTTTTCGGCTTGCCACGTAGGGATTCCTAACAAGAACCCACTGCCCCTTTTTCCAGTCCTCACTTCTAGTGCCCCATTTCTTGTCTTATTTGTCTTTGTACACTTTTTCTTGTCTCCTCACCCTTTCACCCACCTCTACATGGTCAATGGCGACAACCTTGTTCTGGAAAAGCCAACTAGGGGACAATTTGGATCGTGCTTTTCTTCCCCTTAACATTTCAAATGGAGAAAGACCCGTTGTGACATTAGGTGTGGTATGGTATGACCATAACATATCTCTTACCGTACTTCCTATGGGTTTCCCTGAGGCTGCGGCCAATTGAATAGACTCTTTTAACATTCTGTTTGCTCTTTCCACCTTGCCATTAGTCTTGGGACAGTATAATGGTGTGCGAACATGAGTGATGTTAAGGTCTTTTAGAAAGCTCTTTATTTCTTCTGAAACAAACTGGACCCCATTATCCGTGATGAGAGTAGATGAGATTCCCTCCCTGGAAAATACATCTGTCAAGAAACTTGTTATGGTCTTGGTGTTAACCATGTTGACAAACTTATGTGTGACCCAGTTTGAATAATAGTCAATGAGCACTATTAAGTATTTTTCCTTTGGACCCATAGCCTGGATGGGTCCCGCTATGTCTAATCCCAATTTATTCCACAGAACAGTGGGTACTTCAACAGAAATAAGGGGGAGTATCTTAGACTTTTAGTTTTGTCACTAAGGCTACAGGCATGGCAATAACGGACCTTTTCCTCCATTAGGTGATCCATGTATGGAGACCAGTGATCAGATCTTAACTTAGCCTTACAATGACTTCTCCCCAAATGTCCTTCATGTGCCAGATTTAACATATGGTCACGTAAACCCTCTGGGGGTACAATCTTTCCTGATTTTAATATGATGTTCCCGTCCAGGGATAATTCCTGCCTTACATTCCGGAAAGACTGTATTTCTTCTGGTAAGTTTTTTAATCTGTTGGGCCACCCATTCACTATGAACTTCTTTACCGCTTTGAGGTCTTGATCTTGGAATGGTGACTTTCCAAATTGCATCCTTTTGATACTCTTTACCTTCCTCCCTTTCCACGAGGGCCCTGGATATATAAGCTGCCACACAGTTCTTTGAATCAGGTACATAAACAATTCTGTAATTAAATCCTTGGAGTCCTAGTACTCATTGGCTATGTGGGGCCATCACTTTTTTGGCAAATAGTGACAGTAAGGGTTTGTGGTGAGTGCGGAGTTCGAATGGTAAACCCCACAAGTAAAATTTTAAATGATTAGTCAATCAATCAGGGTTTTGTACTTATCCGTGAGGGTCTCAAGGCGCTGGGGGGGGGGGGGCGGATCCGGATCAGTCGAAGAGCCAGGTCTTGAGGTCCTACCTGAACATGTGCAGGGTCGGGGAGTGTCTGATGTTCACCGGGAGCTCATTCCAGGTTTTGGCCGCGATGTAGGAGAAAGCTCTTCCACCGGTTGTGTTTATGCGGATGCAGGGGACCTCTGCCAGGGCGAGTTTGGCGGACTGGAGATTCCTCTTCGGTACGTGGAATGATACTCTCTCGTTGAGGCATTCGGGTCTGATGTTGTGGAGGGATTTGAAGGCGGGGGTGAGGAGTTTGAAGGTGACCCTCTTCTCAACGGAGAGCCAGTGGAGGCCTCGTAGTTGTTGGGTCATGTGCCCATGGCATGGTGTCCCGAGGATGAGTCTGGCTGCAGTGTTCTGGATGGTCTGGAGCCTGTGCAGGAGAGTCTTGTTGAGTCCGGCGTAGAGGGCATTGCTGTAGTCCAGTCGACTAGTGATGAATGCGTGGGTGACGGTCCTTCTGCAGTCTGGGGGGATCCACTTGAAGGTCTTACGGAGGATGCAGAGGCAGTTGAAACTAGTGGAGGTGACGGCGTTGATCTGGCGGTTCATGGAGAAGGAGGAGTCAAGGATGTTGCTGAGGTTCCGAGCGTGGTCTGTAGGGGTGGGTGGGCTCCCTAGGGCAGAGGGTCACCAGGTGTTGTCCAAGGCGGAGGTGCAGGGACCAAGGATGAGGACCTCGGTCTTCTCTGAGTTTAGCTTCAGGCAGATGTCCTTCATCCAGGCTGCCACGTTCTTCATACCTTCCTGGAAAGAGAGTCTGGTGTCTTCGGGGTTCTTTGTGAGCGAGAGGATGAGCTGGGCCAGTAACATGCAAGTGCCTCCTTCTCCACTGTGGAATAATTAACCTCTGCCCCCGTAAGAGTCCTAGAGGCAAATGCTACAATTTGTTTTGGTTTATTTTTTGGGGAGAGGGGTGACTACCCCAGAGAAGTAATAATGACACCCTTGACAGGATGAATCCTGAAAGTGACTAAATTAACCTGAGCTGCACCCCCTGGTAGCAGACAGGCTTAACTTAAGGCAACATGTAACATATTTATACAGTACATAAACAGTAAAAAAGCCAAAATGCAAAACAATAAAAATCTAAAACATTATTAGACAAATACAGTGAAATATAGTAAACAACAGGATAACAAAATGACAAATATGCAATAAGGGGAGCCAGAGACATGAATTTTTAACATTTTAAATAGTAATAGCCCCAAGAAGCATTAAGTGCTAATGAAAGTTAATGGTTGTGGTAGACCGAGACACAGGCACAATGTGACGCTGACCGCGATGAAGCATGGCGATGAAGCATGACTCAGCTTTACCTTATACACAGTGGTGGCACTTTCACTAAGTCAGAGGAGCGTCGCCTCACTGCTCCCCGAGCAGTTGAAAGAGAAAATATATAATGATAATGACAAAGCATTGTTACCATTTTATTTTTCCTACTGCAGTGGCTCAGTTGGGGTGGAGCTGGGCTCCGTCATGCCAGAGCACTGCAGGGGGAGGAGTGGTGAGTGCACTGGGTAAGTGCACATGACACTTTAGCTGGCCGTTTCAAGTCGTTAATGCTCAGCTGCAAATTGTGTGCCGGTGCTGGCTGAAAGGCCAGGAATCTTGTAAACACTTTGCATTTCTGCCCTTTCGAATTGGTGTAGGGCAGTGCAGCAACATGACTTACAGTGCTGCCCTACCTAAATTCTTTGTTAATGAGGCCAATAATGTCCACCACATTGTCTAGGGTACAAGAGTGGGTGGGCCTGGTCCTTCAGGACTGTTCTCAGGCTGCAGGAAGGGTAAAAAGGAATTTCAAAGTTAGAGCTTTATTATCTTTCCAGCACTCAGACAAAATCACAGCGCTTCTCTCCTTGAAAAAGAATATACCACCAGGAAAACATCTGGTTACAGTCAAATGCAACAACTGTATGCATTGTAATAACGTAATCAGTGACAATTCTGTTACTCAAAGGCTTCAAGATCTCTTTGAAACTTTCCGCAAACTGTAACAGCTAAAACTGTATTAAATCTTTGAAGTGTTGATGTGGTCTACTATATGTAGGTAAACCTGAAAGGAAAATTAAAACAAGAATAACAGAACACAAAAGCAACATATGTAACATGTGGTCTACTATATGTAGGTAAAACTGAAATTAAAATGAAAACAAATAAAACCAGAAAAAAAGCAACATAGGAAACATACAGAAGAAGTCGAGTATAGTGGCACCCACCCTCGATAAAAAATAAACATAACATTGGTCAACTCCAGTGTCAGATTTTGGAAACTATAGATTGTTCTCCTGCAACTGATAATAACAAAAGACTACTTCAAGGAGAGATAGTTTGGACAAACCTTTTAAAGACCCTGCGACCCATGGAGATGAATGAGAGATTGGAAATGTTGTATATTCTTTAATATCTGCAGTTCATTCTGTCACTAATGTACATATTCATCATATTGCTTTAAGCATGGCTCAGTTTTACATATTTGTTCATATCGCCAACTACATGGTATTGAGATTGCGCTGTTTGTTGATTGTTGTATTAAATGACATTTACATTTGTTCAGCACTCAGGCACACAGTTGTTTTCTTTAATTTAGTATTTTTCTTGGGAATAGGTCACTCCACCTTGGATTGTCTCTCACTTTTAATTTGTCTTTCACATTTTCACACTGCCTTTTAGTTGGATATTATCGGTAAAATGTTTCAGGATGTTGACACCACAAGATCGCTCCTGTCATTATTTATGAGCTCTGCACTTCTTGGTCAGTTTGAATCTTTTCCTTTTTCAGTTCACCATGTTTGTATTTACTTGTACATAGCACCAGTTCCATTTTGGAGGAAATTGGGTTAGTGGTTGGGGGGGTGGGCAGGATGAAACTGTACTCAAGCAGCAACCACAACATCTATCAGGGTGAAGTCACAAGCCAATCCCAAATTAATCTGTGCTTAACCCTCTGGTAGCTTGGCACAAAGCAGTCAGGCTTAACTCAGAGGCAAAGTGTGAAGTAATTATGCAGCAACTCAATCGGAAATAAACTAAAAACACAACACAAGAAAAATCTCGCATCAATTTAGGAACATAGCATAAAATGTAATAAATTATTTGAGGCTAAAACGACAAAAATCCAATCAGTAGAACTGGAGATATACAATTTTAAAGATTTTAAGTAAAAATAGTGCCTAAAAACTATAAGCGCCAACTGTGCTTATCTAGTTGCGCCGGACCAGGACAAAGTCATAGGGTCAGGCTGACTATGATTGAGCGTAGGCCGAATACAAGGACTGAGTTAGACCCACTAATCAGAGTAACAAAAATCCTGGTTGTTGAGCGATGCGAGATCCCGTGTCGAGAATGCATCGCACATCATTAGTTCCTACGAAGTTGCTGGTGTGCGATGGGAGGTCAAACATCGTTGTTGAAGATGCCGTCGAAGAGGGGCTTCCAAAACAAAGTCCTGCATCAAAGATGCGTCACACAGAGGCGGTTACGAGGTGCTGCAGGATGCGATGTCCTGCATAGTTCTCAAGGATGCCGTTAACGGGGCTTGTGATACGAAGTCCTAAGTTACCCTGCATTGATTCTGCTCAAAGACCACTGCTGGGCTTGGAGAGCACCTTCGGCTCTCTTTTAAGGGTCCAGAACAGGGGTGGCATCACTTGGGGTGCAGGACTCACTGCAGACAATGTCCAGGTGCTGCTTACAAGGTGATTAGAACCTTTTCCGCCCCTTAGGCTCTGTACAGGAGGCAGCCTATCAGCCCTTGGAGTCACTCTTGATGTCCTGGATTCAAGGTACAGGTCTAAAGCTTTTCACTCAGGCAGCAGGGCATCAGAGTATCTATTCTTGTTGCAGCAGAGCAACATAGCATTTCTTCTTCTCTGGTATCCACAAGACCAAGGTGTACTGGAGAGTTGGGTCTGAGGGTCCAACATTTATAGTTGTTGTCAGTCATGAAGGAGGAGAAGGTTCTGGGGGTTTCCACTCCCAGAAGTGTTTGGAATATATTAAAACATTATAGAAATGTTGAAAAACTGTTAAACAATATCAAATAAAAGTTGAAAATATACAACATACAATAGAATATAAACATAATTTTCATGTGTTTTTGTTAATAAAAAAGAATTGTTTTATTTACTTAACTTTTTAGAACTGGTTTTTAGATGAAATAGATATAATATATTTTTTTTAAAATATACAATTAATAAACTTTGAAAACATAAATTAAATGGGAAAAATGTCTGCCATGTCATTGTTACAGAAAATAATGTAATTAGTAATGTTATTTCTTACAAACATACAACAAAATATATTTTTTTAAATATTTCCAATACCCAACAATGCTAATAAGATAACATAAAATTTGTCAACTGCATATAAATAAAAGGAAAAAAAACTATTTAAGAATAAAATTAAATAATCATACTCCAACATACATCATTTTTAAACAAACTATTAGACACTAAGAGCCCAATTACGAGGCTGGAGGTCTGATGACAACAAGACTCATGGATGCGCAGTGTTCCAGCCACCCCCACACCGGTGGTCTGACCGCCCCATTATGACCTGGGCGGTCAGACTGCCATGGGGCCACCGCCAGGGAAAGGCAGCTCCCTGGAGGTTGCACGGAGGTCCAGAGGCCACAATATGCTTGGCAGGACCGCCAAGCACATTCCAAGTTTCCTCTCCTCCGGCGCGGTCATGGAGGTTCCATAACCGCGTCGGAGAGGAAACAAAGAGGGTCCTACAGGGCTCACTGTGCCTACTCCACATGTGTATACACAGAGGGGGGAACAACATGTGCCCCTCTGTGTGCATGCACACCAGTTCCTGCATGGCATGGACTTTCAAGTCCATGCCGTGCAGGAACCTTGTGTGGCGTTCCCATTGCGGTGCCTTTTTAAAATGGTATACATTTTATACTAAAAAATTGAAAATATTTTCAAAGGCACTGCGGCAGGAACCGCCACACAGCCCACCAGACCACTTTTAAATTGTATGCTTGTGGGCGGATTGGCAGTGCCGCCTGCCCCCGCACTGCCAAAATTCGTAATCACACCTTTGAGGGTTGGCATTATCTATTTCCATTCCAGTCTCTACTAATTTGGGGAAGGCATTTGACACTAGAGGGGTGACATTTGCTATTCCTACTCCAATCCAACCATATTGGAGTAAGGTGCTGTACACTAAGGGATGACATTTACTCTTCCCACTCCAATCCTACCATATTGGGGGAAGATGGTGGACACTAAAGGGGTAACATTCCCTATTCCCACTCCAATTTATACCAATTTGGGGAAGATGTTGGACACTAAAGGGGTGGCATTTACTATTACCACTCCAATACAACCAATGTGAAAGATGTTGTTGGACACTAAAGGGGTGACATGTACTACTGCCACTCCAATCTATACCAAATGTAGGAAGGTGTCGGACACTGAAGGGGTGACGTTTACTATTTCCACTCCAATCCAACCATATTAGGGGAAGGTGTTGAACACTAAATGGATGACATTGACTATTCTCACTGCAATCTATACCAATTTGGGGAAGGTGTTGTGCACTAAAAGGCTGACATTTAATAATCCCATTTCAATCATAAAATACAGAAAGAGATAAGTACATTTAATATTTTTATAAATGTAAAATATATTTTTTAAATAAAATTATAATTTTAAAACAATAAAAAATTACAAAAAGGTTTTAAATTTACAATACATTTTTCCCCTAAATTTAAAAAATATATAATTTTATATCAAAATATTTCCAAATATTTTATTTTATTAAAACACTTGTTATATATTTTGAACATATCTTTTTTAAAAACATTGTTTACATTCATACAATTAATATATATTTGAAATAAAATGAAAATTAAAATCTATAAACAATATCAATGTAACAAAATATATTACATACAATTCACAAATATAAATTTGCATATCCTCAAAATTATTAACATAAATTTGAATAAAAAAAATAAAAACATTTAAAATCTCGCCACCCTTATCCCCTAAAAACCCAATTTCCCACTAATAAAAACCCTATTGAATAATTATTTATATAACTGAATATACAAATTTCAACAATTTCATTACTAAAAAAGTGATCTTACTAAAAACAGAAATTAAACAAAATGATACAATAAAACACAGTGCTATACATTTCATACTAATTAACACTCAAATAATATTACATGCAATGATATATTCCACATCGATATTTTTTACAACGATATCAAAAACACTAAAATTATATTTTTACCTTCAATATTCCTGTTGATGATATTTTCGAGAGCCCAACATTCTTGACATGATATTTTTGGGTGAAAATATATTTTTTCCGATATTCTGTCCACCGCCAACAATTTTTTCCCCTATGTCTCATGATCTTGGAGCAATACACAAAGGCCAACTGCCAGTACGGCTAGTCATGTGACCCAGGTTTCAGCGTGCAGGCCACAAATGGTTAGGACAAGAAAATGCCAAATTTCTAAAAGTGGCATTTTCAGAATTGTGACTTAAAATCCACCCTTACCATTAAAGACTGATTTAAATTAAATTTCTTTAGAAACCAAATTAGAATTTCCCACCTGCTCCTAATTAAAAGTTATACCTTACTGAATGTGATAAGGTAACCCAAAGTTATCCTGTGGCAGAGGCGGGGATTGCAGTAATAAAAAAGGAATTTAAGAGTTTTTCACTACCAGGACATGTAAAAGTTAACAATAAATGTATAACTTATTCATTACACTGCACCCTGTGCTATGAGCTAATCAGGGCCTACCATGGGGGTGACTTATATGTGCTAAAAAGGAAGGTTTAGGCCTGGCAAAAGGTTTATTTACCTAGGTTGGAATGACAGTTTAAAACTGCACACACAGGCTGTAATGGCAGACCTGAGACATGTTTAAAAGGCTGCTTAAGTAAGTGGCACAATCAGTGCTGCAGGCCCACTAGTAGCTTTTAAGATAAAGGGCCCTGAGTACATGTAGTACCACTTTTCTAGGGACTTAAAAGTACATTAAATGTGCCAATTGGGTTTAAGCCAATGTTATCATGCTATAGGGAGTGAGCACATGCATTTTATCATATGTTAGCAGTGGTAAAGTGCAGAGAGTTCTAAAGAAAACAAAAATGATATCCTCAAAAATGGAGGAGTAAGGCCAATATCTTAGGTTAAGAGCACTAGGCAGTTCTACAGATGTCAACTATATCACAAGCTGTGGTCTATTCCTGGCCTTGGCAGCTAATAACAATTCTGTTTTAGCCAACCTGCATGTGTTATTGTACCAAGGGGCTACATGGCGACTAATGTGATTGCATTTACTATCTTGCACCGGAGACTCGATGACATCATTATAAAGATTCCCATAGGACTTGACCAAGAGCAAACCCCTATCTTCCATAGCAAGAGTGTCAAGAATTGCCACCGGTTTCTTGGCCCTAGTATTATCTGCTTCCAGGAACTTTGGGTGCTTCTGAACCCATCCCCATTTGATAGCCTTCCCATTATTAGAGACCTTAATGCTCCCAACCTCCTTTTGGTCATGAAGCTGTGAAGTGTTATTAAGAAGCCCCATCAAAGATAGATAAAGGGTTTTATCTGACCTCTCCAGGACCACCATACCCTGAACATTTTCCAGCATCTCAGACTAACTAAGTAGCAATCAATATGACAGGTATTACCTGGTGTATTGAAAGTGTGTCTACTATCGGCATCAGATTGAGGGCCTGATCACGACCTTGGCAGTCGAATCCTCAGGCCGCAGCATCGCGGTTGTGAGAGCGCCATCTAGCAGGCTGCATCCCGACCACCAGATTTTGGCTTTACCGCCGGGCTGGCGGTGTGCCAGCGGCAGTCTTGTGGCAGCGGCATGCTATGGCTCATATACAGACCTTGAAGGCAATGGCGCCTCACTGCAGCACCTCCACTGTCATATGCGCACTGTTGCCATGCACCTTATCGCGCATGGTGCATAGTACGTGCACAATAGTGGAAGCATGGGGGCACAACATGTGCCCCCGGCCACTACCCACACTGGGCAGAATCACCCTGTTGCTCTGTTTGGTGTCCCTTACCTTTCTTTCCACAAACTTTTCCATGGCAGAGTCCCCAGCATGAAAAGGTTGGGGGAAATTAAACTTGTGATCTGCACAGCAGTGCTAGCATCAACATCGCCACCACAGATCGCGTCTTTCTCCACCACCACACTTGCTGGAACCTAGATCCTGGTGGTAGCGGCGGTCTTGTGGCAGTCAAACCACCTTGACCCTAATTGGGTGGACAGACCACCGAGGATGAAGTGGTCGGACCGCCACGGCGGGTACAGTGATCTTGGGAAACGTCATACTTGTAATCAGGCCCTTAGTCCTGCAGTTAGCAGCTCTGAGATTGAAGTTCAATGTCAGAGGAAGCAACTATGCAGCCCTTTGGCACCATTTAACTGCAGGGTTGCATGTTTGAAACTTTCAGTATAAGTATTTAACACCATAAAGAACGTATATAAATGGAAAACAATTTTGTTTCAATGATTTGTAGAATTAGTTTGCATGTTGGTACTTTTGAAAATCTTATCATTAGGCCATATTTAGGATCATTAATTTTTATACAATAATCACTAACCATACTACAATTATTTCATAATATGAAACGTTTGATTTGCTTATTTATATTTTGAATATTAATAATGAGTTCATTACTAAAAGGAAGATGATATTAATGCATTGAAAGTCCCTTGCTTAGGCTGCATTATTTTATGGCATAGGAAAATGAACTTTGTCATGTTTCCTTCAAATGTTCCTTTTGCTGTTCCTGCCTAATGTAGCAAATGAACTATAAAAAAGTACCGAAGCACAGACAAGAAGTCCATACAAATTAAATGAATCAGGACAAGTAAAATGCAGGAAGAGGAACTTTTTAGTCCGAAGTGTTCTTCTTTCCTCAAGGATGATTTTATTTTTTTACGTATTCAGTATCCTGAACAATTAAAAGTACAATAGCAGCCGACGTGTTTCGTCCTTGGGACTTTTTCAAGGCTAAACTACTCATCGACGGTCGCAAAGGGCAATCTTGGGAGCCCAGTCCGACTCTAATCCAAACTGAAAAGGAATGGTAAACTGGCTAACAGAGACAGATGCATCTCGAGGTGACCAGTCACTATGAACGATGAGTAAGCGTTGAAACGAAAAGGGTGCAGATAGCATGTCCCTGTAAGCTGCAGTGGAAAAAAGAGACAGCTGCAGTGAAAAAAGAGACAGCGATCCATATGGGAGTACTCTGCAGTCACGTAAATTATTAATCCAATAATAGGGGGTGGAAGAGGGTGGTGCTGGTAAGCCTGAAGTCATATGTTCTGTCCGTGCAGTGCATTGGGGAGTTCCTGATAGAAATACACCCCTGGTGGCCGGGTGGTTAGTACCAGGATTGCACCTATATATTTGTGCTGCTCACTAACTACTTATTCCTAACTTTTGTTATACAGATGTGCGATTGTCTTGGCATAGCCACAAACTGTCTTTGTTGTAACAAATTAATTATGAATGAAGCCTTATTCCTTGTGTGTTTGTGTTGGCAGGAACCAATCCTTGGAGGGACCCATGAAAGAGGAGCAAATAGTTTTTTTTCCCTTTTGTAACTAACCTGGGAGAATGGCAAAGACTGTGGTTTCTCAAGAGTAGCCTGGGAAGCAATGCTGGAGTAGCAAATTGTACCTGAGAAATGGATGTTAACCACACAATGGACAGACCACTGTGGTCTGATCGCTGATGTTACAACTGCATCATCTGTTCTATAACTCCCCAAAGGAGGGGTAGAGCCAGAATGAAAGAGCTTTATTTTGTGGCTCTTTTTGCTCGACGACTTTGGGATGCTTTTGCAGTTTCTGCTGTAATTGTTGATCGATTTGAACTCCTTTCCTTGCCACTCACTGAACTCAATACTTTGATTTTTCTTTCTTTTGCAATGAGCTTGCCTACTGAACTCTTCTGGACCATTTGGTGAGATACCAAATCTGAGCCTTTCCTATTTTGCTCAATTTCCCTTTTTCCTATTTTCGTAGACATTTACTCAGTGGACCTTAACTTGACCCATATGTCCCTTTTCTGAATTAGGTTTTTCCCCTGTTCAAACCATCCTTCATTGGTAGTGGAAATCTGTAATGTTCAAACCATCTTCTTTGAAAATCTTTGATTACTGTGTGGCTTTATACTACGTGCTATTTGCATTTTAACTGAGCTACTTAAAATGTTGCTTGTATGCATTGATTTTGGATTATCAATACAATAACTAAACTTTCAAAACGTCCTGTGTCCGTTATTGTGTCCTTTTGTTCTTTATTTAAACTGTACTAATAGTTTGATTCTATATGCATACTAGATATAGTCATAGAATGTTTTCAGAACATCAAATCCTGCTGCTTTTATTTTGCATGGCAACAGCAGGGCTATTGGTTTGTATTATTTTGGGTAGACTAAACTTCTTCAGTAGGTTAGGTCTTCCAATCGCAATTCTTCATTTCTACAGTATGGTTCTGAGAGAAGTGTATTTGAACCTCATTTAGAACTTGTGTGTTAGCCACTAAATAATGGTCCTCAATGGGTGGCTAATGGTTTTTAGGCATCCTGAAGTCTCACCTCTCACTCAGTGGCATAGCTAGGGAGGCGCAGGGGCGGCACAGGTTTTGGGGGCGGCGGCCTACCCCCGCCCTTACTTGCTATCTCGGGGCGGCAATAGCAAGCTCGCTCCCCCCAGCTCCTCAATGCAGTTTCCGCGGGCGGCAAACAGAGAAATCTGGCCAGCACCCCCCACTCCACCCCCACTCTTCACTGCGGCCACCGTGAGGCAGGGACCTATACGGGCGGCCAGAGGGCTAGCTACCCCACTGCCCTCACTGTGACAGAAAAAGTTTCATCAGAGGACCAATGCCTCTAAGTAAATGGCTATAGAGTAAACTTAGGACCAGTTGAGAAAGGGTTAAAGTTCTTACAGGCCAAGCGCATATGCTGAAGTAAGTGGAGTTGAAAAAGGCTTCTGCCGCATCAATGTGAAGGTGAATGTATGTTTTAAATGAGCAAGCCCGAGCAAACACCAGCATGATTTATGCATTCCCGAAAAGGCCAGCATTAGCCAGCATTAATAAAATATGTTTTGTTTTGTGTACACTTTGAGTGCCTCGATTTCATTTCTCTGGTTTTCTCCCTTTCAGCTGTCATTATCTGCAGTGCGTCTGCCCAGGAAAAGTTCACTGTGATAGCAGAAACAAAATACACCAAAGCATGTGATGGAGAAAGTTGTAGATTCGTGACAGTCAGAGGAAATGTGGAAACGCTGAAAGCTAATTGTAATTTCAGATTCATTGTGAACGCATGCGCTTCTTGTCACTGTGTGACGAAAGGAGGAACCCGTCTGCATCTCTATTCCATTTGTCGAGTGACATGAAGATAATGACTACATGTACAGAACCGAAAACCACAGAATCTAATTACACACTCGACAGACACACTTGGGAACTCGTGTCATCCATCGGAAAGATTCAGATGCTCTTTGAATATGTGCCTCTGTTGTGCAGCCGTGGAAGGCAATCCTTTTTTGAAAACAAGGTTTGCAAGAATAGAGTATTCACTGTTGAGAAAAGGGCAGAGTTACCTAAGTTCAACCCTGCTACAAAATGCTTCCTATCATAACCCAGCATTTATCAAAACACATAAGTTCTTAAATGAATAAATCCCTTTCTCCTGCAAAAAACCCAAAAAAAAGTTACATCTGAAAGGCGTTTTCCAGTTTCTCCCCAATGCCTGAAACACTACTGCCCGGCACACTTTCAGGCTAGGCAGGAGCCAGGGAAGTACAGGACAGTGTGGGGAGAACTGCCCCATGAACCCAAGTGTGCTGCACTCCCAAACGTTACTTATGCTCCCTTTTGGTGTGGTCTGCTTTTTCATCCTGATTCGCAGGTCTTTTTCTATAAATAATTGCATCTTACTCCAAACTTGTGTGTCCTGCTCATCGATTTCCACTTACCCACTTACAGGAGAAGCATTATACACATTCTCTTAATTTATCTGGCTCTTGCACAGATACCCTTGAATGGTGCATGCTTCAGATGATGCCAAAGGTACAAATTGCCTCGTGTGTTTAAATATAAAAACAAGTAAAATAATTCATATGGAATTACCGGTATGATGAACTATTTTATTGGTCACAAACGTACTGGATGCATAGATATCACAGAACGTATACATACATACACATCTGAATTAAGGGGCATATTTACAAGCCCCTTGCGCCACTTTTGCGTCACTTTTAACATGGGAAATGTGACGTAAAAGTGGCACAATGGGCTTGTAAATCTGCCCCTAAGTTGGGGGGAAATACTTTACTTGGTGGCCATTGTTTTCTGCGGATTGCACAGAGCGGCTAGCGCTCTAGCATGCAGTAGCTCTGGTCACCACCTCCCGGCCTGCATACTTAAACTCTCCCATGGCGCAGTCTGACCGGCTCTCCTCATGATAATCAGGATCTCCCGAGCCTTTTCCCTTTTTTTAAATTTGCGTCGGTTTCTTTCTTAACCTATGTAAAATTTGATTGTGCCGTGCAAAATTGATTGAATTTGAAAGTCTTTACATGTGGTGACCTAATACATCTTGCTGCAAATAAGGGCCTCATTTCGGTGGACCGTAGTGGTCTGGAAGAGACAGACCATAGGTCAGTGATTCCGACCGCCGGATTTGGATGTGACCGCCCCATGGAAACATCCATTCCCCAATGTCAGCTTGTGTGGCGGCACAAAAGGCCTGCAGCACAAGCTGCTATTAGGAAATGGATGTTTTCAAACATCCCTGCACCATGTGTGCCTGCACCGCATGGTGCCTCCCACACGGTGCAGGGATGTTTAGGGGGGCACCATTGTGCCCCCAGGTCCCATAACGGAGGGCCAGGGTGGAAGTGGGCGTTGCTAGGGCCCCCAAAGACACTTTCCAACCGACTTTCCATGTCAGAAAGGCCGACATAAAAAGGTTTTTGGAAAGTGCCATCATAATCCCGACTGTGGAGCCGAGCCTGTCTCCACCGTCATTAGGATATTTTGGTGGCTTCCAGCGCATCAGAATCCCCCCGTATGTTTCACTCTGACCGCCATCATCCTAATACGGCGGTCGGACTGAAACCTACAAGGTCATGCGGAAAGCCTCCGACAGCTTGTTGGAGACTTTCTGCCCATCATCGTAATCGGGCCCTAAATTGGGAAAAATACTTTACTTGACGGACATTGTTTTCTGCCAATTGCACAGAGTGGTTAGTGTTCAAAAGACCAGTAGTTCTCGTCACCTGCTCCCGGCCTGCGTACTTAAACATGGCTGTGGCACAGATGCGCCAAGGGCGCACTGAAGTACAGGGGCCAGAAGTGCTGCATCTTTTTCTAAGGTAGGCTCACCTACTGTGCTTGCCCTTCACCACAGAAGCCTGCCCCCCCTTTCTTGATTTAGATCTAGATTTAGGAGAAAGTAAATGCCCACATTGCAACTCCACAGCCACCCCCTGCATCCAGAGCCTATGTCCCCATCAGTTGGCCAACCTATGCCTCCTAAGGTCAATCCTGCTCAGGATCATGGCTTAAATGGCTTCAAGTTTCTAACCTAAACCTTCACTTGTCAGTGAAACATCACTGGGACATTTTTAATTTCCTCAGTGAACGTGGCCTGATACTATCTTTTTAACAGAAACCTGACTTAATGACGCTACTTGCCCAGACATTATTGCAGATCTGCCCCCATATTTATGGATTCTGAGAAAGCATCACGAAAACAAAATAGGATGTGGTACAGATATAACTTTTAAAGAACACTTTGCCAGTAGAAATAGATAAGATGACAATTGCTGATGGTAAAGCTCTATTCTCTTCAATGTCACTATCTAAAAACTCCACCTTGTCCGGAGCCTTCATTTATCACCCATCGGGTTGTGCGGGCACCTGGAGCTCTGGCATTATAGAAGTTCTCATATTGCCTCTTCTCAAATTTTCAAATTTCACCATTTTGGGTGATCTAAACATTTTGAAAATGTGACCTGCAGTATGGCCTCCTCTTTGATAGAGGATTTTGCGGCTCTTAACATCCAGCTCGTCACAAATTTCCCCACCCATGTAGCTTGCCACATGTTGGATCCTATATTTATCAACCTTAGAAACATACAGATAGACCAGCCATTGCTCTGCCATGGTGCCTTCGCAGTCGCTTTTCCCCTGCCAGTTCAACCAGGGGTTCAATCGCGAGAGAATTGGACTACATCCACTGCCAAGAGCTGTTCAACGCTTAATGTCACGGCTCATACCTCTCTACTTAAAGCGAGCTGCCCCATGCACAGTCACTCAGTAGAATCAGAGGGGCACATCATTGACTCTTGGCTTAGATCCTCGTCTGATGCATTAGTCCCTATCACAAGTAAGAAACACCATATCATCCTCCCCCTGCTCCTTGGTATAGTGACTCTTTGCATGAAAACAAAAAGCTATGTAACGCCTTGGAAAGAAATTGGCGGAAAACGTATTGTAACAAGGAAAAACTAAGATACAAGTTGGTTTTGAAGTACTACTAGAAAAAATGCAGTATCGCTACAGCCAAATTTCACTCGGATAAAGTCAATGCAGCTAAAAACTGCAGAAAACACTTTTTAAGGTAATTAACAATCTTTCTACCCATACTAATACTGCCCCAACTACCCCACTCTCACAAACCTAATGTGATGAAATTGCAGACTTTTTCTTTTAAAAAGTAGCAGAAATCAAGGCTGCTTTTTCATATAAACCCGAGGTCAGTTCAGCTGAAGCTCTTCCCAGCATGACCTGCGCCTTGAATATATTCCACCCTTAAGCTGTGACATCGTTTATCTCATTGCTCGCAGCTACCAGTTCAAGTTCTCTGCTGGACCCCTGCCCCTCATCTGTATAGGGTAAGCTAGCTCTTCCAGTCATGAAACAATTCACCCAACTTTGATGGCTCTCTATGAGCGATCACCTCAATAAAGTAGCTGATACCTGTTTCGGCATCCTTAAATGGCTGTGAAAATTTTTGGTCTGCAGCCCGGTCCCAGCCCAAAGAACTGTAGTCTAGGCACTGGTGGTCTACAGACTGGCCTATGGTGCTGGTCTGTACCTGGGTGCTGCTAAATCTCTGCTCAAACGGTTCCAGAGAGTACAAAATGCGGCTTGACACCTCCTCCTACACCCACCCAAATTCACCTCCTCAGCCAGCATCTTACATACTCTTCACTGGCTGCCAATCGAACATCGCACCCAATTCAAGGCCTTATCCTATATGCATTAAGGCCTATCCAACTTAAGGCCTATGTATCTGAGATCTGTACTGTCTTGGTATACACCCAAACGCTTGCTCTGCTCAAGTCATCTGGAGCTGGCAGTGGTTCCTAGAGTTAAGAAATCCAGTATTAAGGTGGTCGGGCATTCACATGTCTGGGACCTAAGCTCTGTAACCCCTTGCCACTGATGCTGAGAGCCTGCAAATTGCCCACAACCATCCGTAAACTGCTTAAAACCTGGATGTCCCCACCTCTTTAACATCAGCTAACTGTTTGGTTAATTGGTAATGCTCTGGTGATTCCGGTTCAGTGAGGATGCTATCGCTGGGAAACCTTTTTTAGATAGCCATGAGCTTTACCAATCACGCATAAAAATATTATTATTAACAGATACACAAATATTCATAAACACAGACTTACAAGCACCTATGCATATAGCTCATCACACAAAAAGTCACTACATCACAGATCAACAGACATACAGGTACACATGCACAGAGACAAACACACAGAGGCTTTAACAGACACAAGCAACACACATAGAGATCCATATAGAGTGCCACACAACTCAGAAACAGAGCACACAGTCAGGCCCACAGCAATAGGGGACATACAGCCAGTGCTTGTTTGGTGCTGGGGGATTCTGGCTCCATGTTCACTTAATCTATTTTGCCATTTTGCGTAAAGCCATTTTTGAGAAGAGCAAAGTAATAGAGTGTCAAAGTCAAGTCAATCATTGAACTTTGCTTGGAAAATGACTGTTTCATTGTGCTGGCAGATTTCAAATTATATACCTATCCAATCCATTCTTCCTTGCAATCAACACCTGTAGATAACAAAACAAGTGCTCTTTGCATAATCATCTCATGACTGACCTCTTCTGTATGATCATACATGTACAGCTCTGCCTTTGAGTAACTGAGTCACCCTAAGACATAAGTCATATTTAGAAATATCAGAAATTTCCATGTACACAGCACAATAATCACCAAGTTCTGGGCTGCCATTTTGCAAATGATAGTTATCAAGTGTTAGTCGAATTAGGGCAGAGGATGCAATGACAGAATGCAAATTCCAAAATCAATCAATCAATCAATCAATCAATTAGTATTAGTGTAGTGCAGCTAGTCACCCTGGAGCTATCCAGGCGCTATACTGCAGGTATCAGTTGAAGAGCCAGGTTGTGAGTCCCTTTCCTGAAGTGGTTCAGCGAGGGTGAGGTGCGGAGGTGTATGAGGAAAGTGGTTCAGGCTTTGCCGGCAAGGTGAGAGGAGCATCCTCCGGCATGGCTGTGGCGAATCCGTGGTGTCTGAGGGAGGTCTAGGTGTGCGGAGCAGAGGTTTCTGGTTGGCCAGTGGAAAATCAGGAGATGGTTCATGTAGTTTGGTCCTTGGTTGTGGACGGCTCTGTAGACGTGGGTCAGGATCTTGGGCTGGCGTCTCTTCTGGACTGGGAGCCGGTGGAGGTCTGTTTGGTGCTGGGTGATATGTGTCCTATTAGGCAGGTTGAGGATCATTCTGGCTGCTGCTTTGTCTGGAGTCTTTGCATGAGTTTGGTGGTGTTGCCGGGATAGAGTACGTTGCTGTAGTCGTGCCGTCTGGTGATCATCTAGTTTTCCTGGTGCTTATGGGGATCCATTTTAAAATTTTACAGAGCATGCGGATCATGTGGAAGATGGCTGAGGCAATGGCATTGACCTGACCTTACATGGAGAGTTTGCTGTCCAGTATGATGCAGAGGTTGTGGGTGTGGTCTTTCGGCATGGGGGCCAGTAAACCCAGGCCAACCAATACGGTATTTAGTGTTTATATAGACATAGAAAATGTGTAAGCACTGAAGTTTGCTTATATTAACTGCA
The DNA here is from genome assembly GCF_964204655.1 of Triturus cristatus. Taxonomy (NCBI): domain Eukaryota; kingdom Metazoa; phylum Chordata; class Amphibia; order Caudata; family Salamandridae; genus Triturus; species Triturus cristatus. The sequence goes on from NC_140588.1 coordinate 912,327,734, forward strand.
CCTAATTTAATTTGGTTCTTTGCCCAAACTTGAGGCCTTTACAATTTAGGTAAGCTCTACAAATTGACCATGCCAGCTGTTGGTGTGCAGCAGGGCTTTAAGTGGACTGAGTCACTCCAGGTCTCAGCCCCATCAGTAATTAAAAGCCAAGCATGGCAAAGGCATAGGTCTCACATCCACAGGAGCGGCTCCTCCACTAGGGTGGAGGAGCATCCCCCCACGGCTTTCTCGAAGTGCGAGAGGTAGAAACATAAAATGGCAATAACTAACATTTTATGTTTCTGCTTCACCCACTGCGAGAAAGCAGAAGGGTTTGATTGAGGGCAGGCTGGTGGGAGGCTGCTCTGCACGCAGGGCTGGGCAGGGGAGGAGTGCTGTGCCCACTCCTGAGGGCACAATGACTTTGGTTGGCCATCTGGGGCAGCCCAAATCAGTCAAGCGCACTCTGTTCTTTCACCATTCAGGCTGCAATGCAGCCTACATGGAGAAAATGGCCTCCCGTAAGGCCCTGGCTGGGCGGCGTCCCCACCAATCACAACGTTGCTATTGCAGTGTTGTGATTGGCTTAGGGGAGGGTATGGAGGCTGTCTGCTTCCTGTTCCTGCTGGAGGCAGGAGAGAAGGAGCAGGAGCCGTAGCCGAGAAAACACGGGACCCAGCCGGCGGACAGGTACATTTTTTTATTAACTATTAAATTTACCTCACCCCACCTCCCCGTGCGACCCCCGTCACCCCACCCGCGATTAATGCCAGCCGCGACTGCACCTACAATAGGTATTTACTTTCATAATGAGTTTTAGCCATGCTGTATAGCATGCAGATATAAATGGACAACGGAGAGTTGGTGTAGAGGGATTGGCAGTGAGCTGAATATAGAGGACTTGCTAGAGGCATTGATGAGAAAATGATAATGGAGTGTAGGTGGGCGGTGCTGGTGAAGCAGGATGAGAACAGAGGGATGGTGGGATAGGCTGGGACAACAATCTGAAAATGACAAGCAATAGAGGCTGAGGCAGCAAGCTGACAATGTTGGACAGATGGGAGAGGATGAGAGAGCAAACTGACAAAGGAGGTTAGGCATGAGAGGCTGGGGCAGCAAGCTGATATCTAAGTGGGGCGGGAGGTAATGGAGAGGCAAGCTGACAATGGATGGCAGGTAGGAGGTGATGGGAAAGCTAACTGACAACGCAGAGTGGGTGGGTGGTGCAGCGGCAGCAGGCTGAAAATGGACGGCAGGCAGGTGGGGAAGTTGAAGCACACAGATAATGACCTGCAGGCAAGAGGGGACAGGGAAACACACAGAAAATGGAGGGTGGGCAGAAGCGGCTGGGGAACAAACAGACAAGAGGGTGATGGGTAAGCAAGAACAGCAACTGTAGGTTAGCAGGGATGCAGCAAGAATGGCGACTGAGGGAGAGAAAGAAAGAGGAACATGAAGAGGAGAAGTACACAAGGTAGAAAGTAAGAAAATGCATGCAAGTGATACATCTGTGTTCTGGGGAGGGACAAACACTATATGAGGAAAGAAAGCTCATGGAAGCTGAGGAATAGAAAGCAAGAAAATGAGAGTGACCATGAAGCCCACTACTCATTAATGGTAAGCAATGGGCAGGCTCTAAGCCCACTGTAAGGTAACAACATGTTTAGTTTGTGACAGATTTGATGTAAAAACTAGCTTGCTGTGATGGCCAAACTTATTGACTTTGCCAATGCCTGTGTAGAGATGCTGTTTATACTTCCCAGATGGTTAATTATTGCAGGGTTAACTTAAGAGGCAATGTGTGAACTATTTATTCAACACTTAAACAGTAACACAGTGAAAACACCGAAAAAAAGATTCCCCATAAGTTTAGAAAAATAGCATGCATTTTTAAGAACAAAACAAGACCAAAAACAACACAAGTCCAATAAGTATAACCAGAATTATGAATTTTTAAAGAATAAATGAAAACATAGCGCTTAAAAGGTTAAAATGCCAATTGGGGACCATCTGATCGCTCTTGACCGCAGTAAACCCAAACGTTCAGGCCGACCAGAATGGAGTACGGTATCGGATACAGGGACCAGCCTTGGCCCGCTAAAAAGTACCAGGGATATGTCGTCGATGGAGTCAAGATGCAAAATGCAAAGAGACGAGGTGTTGTTCTCAAACCGCTGGATTGAAGGCGATGCATTGCCATTGAGCCACAGAATGTAGGCGATGCTTCTGGAACTGGAAGCGATCCGCTATGCAGGCAGCGATGCGAGACCTGCAGGCTGTGTGGCAGCAGCGATGCAATGGCATTGAGGAAGATGTGTTAGTTCCAATTGTTTCAACATTATCGAGGCATGGATTTTTTGCAGTTGCAGCAGTTTATATCCACTTCCAAGGGCCCCGGACTGGATTGGTACCACTTGGCAAGGCAAGACTTGCAGCAAGCAAAGTCCAAGTTGCAGGTGGATGAAAAGTCTTTGATGTCCCTCAGACTGCGAACAGGGGGCAAGCCAGCATGCCCTTGGAGTCACTCTGGGTTTAAGTGAGATGGGTTCAGTCCTTCCTCAGCAGGGCAGACGGTAGCAGGCAGCAGGGCAGCATAGCAGAAAAGCAGTTCTTTCAGAGCAGCAGTCCAGCAGAGTGGCAGTTCTTGTAGCAGCCCTGCAGTCCTTCCTTTTGGCAGAGTTCCTCACAGGTCCAGTGGTGTCTAATTTGGTGGGATCAGAGACTTAATACTTATACCCAGTTGTGCCTTTGAAGTTGAAGTGACTTCAAAGAGGAGTTTTGAAGTGCACTGAGGTCCTCCCTCCCAGCTCTGGCTCCAGACTCACTACAGAGGGGTATGCAGCCCTTTGTGTGGGGTCAGGACACGGCCTATTCTGGTGTAAGTGTCAGCTCCTCCCTTCTATCCTGCCCGGGATGGCTTATGAGGATGTGGAGGGGCCCTCAATCACACCTAAGATCCCTTTGTGTGTGTCTGTCTACCCCAGATGTGTACTGGAGACAGACTGTAAGTACACAGGGCTAAGAGCAGAAAAATGCCTTCTTTCTAAAAGCAGCATTTTCCAAAGGGTAGTAAGAAATTGATTGATCAGTAAAGAGGATGTATCCCTACCATTCCAATGATATGAAACATGGCAGAGCTACTCCTTCTCAATCAGGAATTACAGCTTATAAGTGTAATAAGGAATTCCCAATGTTCACATATGAGGGGGGTAGGGCTCACAGTACCGAAAAACTAATTTGGGTGTTTTTCACTACCGGGACATACAAAACTTAAAAGTACTTGTCCTACCTTTTGATTTCACAGCACCCTGCCCTGTGGGCTACCTAGGACCTACCTTAGGGGTGACATATATGTAATAAAAAGGGAGTTTAAGGCTTGGCAAGAGGTTTTAAATGCCAAGTCGACATGGCAGTGTAAACTGCACACACAGGCTCTGCAGTGGCCGGCCTTAGACATGTTTAAAGTGCTACTTGTGTGGCTGGCACAGTCAGTGCTGCAGGCCCACTAGTGGCATTTATTTTACAGGCCCTAGGTGCATGTAATGCGCTCTACTAGGGACATATGGGTACATTAAATATGCCAATTGTGGCTAAGTCAATCAAACCATGTTTTTTTTTTTAGGGGAAGCATGTGCACTTTAGGACTGGTTGGCAGTTGTAAAGTGCTCAGAGTCCTAGGGCCAGCAAAAATAATTCAGCAAAATTGGAGGCAAGTCTAACATTGTTCTTCTGCCTTCTGCTTTAAACATTGGCTTTAAGTAATTTTTCTGCACATCTATTAGGACTGGATATAGGCACATTATATGTTTATCACACTCTTTGGCTGACTTACACATCTTAGATGACTTATCACTGCTGCCCTTTAATTTTAATGCAGCATCAAAGCCTTTAAACAAGAGATAGAGAAACTTAAATCGCATAAATGCGATCTTCTCCTGAGGCCGTAGATTAAAATCGAAATAGGGATGCAGTAAACTAGATAAGGTGTTGATGGTGTATCTCATATCCTTATATCTGTAGGCTGCATCAATGTCCCTACTCAGGGTTAGGCTTTTTTCTCCCTCTTTTAGCACAAGTTTACACTCTGTTCTTGACATAGATTGTAGTGTTGCCCTCGGAAGCTTTGAGAAGTGTTTCTAATGCATCTGTTGATGTGAAAATGCCATGTAATGTACTTGTAATGGTTTGCATCTGCTGTTACTACTGTAGTCAAATGTACCCTTTTTCTGATTTTATTTTGCAGTGGTAGATACACTTATGTTATTTGCATCACAAAAGTAAAACGGATGTGGCCTAGGCAATAAAACTGGTTGTGTTCTCTGATTATGTTCCACCGTTGACTTCATACCTGTCAATTTGACTGCTCTGATTTAGGTTTAAATTAACTTTGTTCACTGGAGGGTTGTTATCAATGACACACTTACGGCACTGTGAAGTGTACTCAGACCGAATGCCCCGCAGTGAGTCCAAGTTGCCATGCACCAAAACTACAAATGGGTTTGGTTCATAATACAATAATAAATAAATAAAAGCCAGCATGATGCCCCAGTGGTTTAAAACGCTCATGCTGAGACGTGGAGTGGTGAGGGTACCATGAGTCAAGCAAACTGAGCCTTCCATCGTTCCAAGGTGGTTAAACTGAGTATTCTTAAATTTAAAAAGGGTGTTAGTATAACATACAATCAGTTGGTTATAACACATTTAATGTTTTCAAGTGTGGCTTCTGTTTAGGGGATTATTTTATAGTCAGGTGAGTGACTTCTTTTATAACATTTACGATCCTTATATCTCTGCTTGAAACAAGTAAACTCATTGCTTAACGTATTCGACTGTCACCTCTCAGAAGAATAGCTATACGGGTAATGTAACACCACAGACTCTTGCCAGAACAGGTCGCTGTAAGGGTAACATGATGGTAGTGGTACTTTTCAGCAGCGATGCTTTACACCCCTGCGGGTTTCAATAGGTGACACACCCTTCACCCTGCACTCACCTCCTGATCAAACTAAACGTCACTGCCCCTTCTCCTGTCCGTCGGCTCATGAGGAAGAAAGTTAGATGTCATGCTGTGCCCTTTGAGGAGGACCGTCTGGTCTATACTTTGTGGGTATCTCTCAGTGTATGAACTCAAGGGAAGAGGTCTGGACGCTGAGAGACAACCCTCACTCTTCCAAGCAAGCCCAGTGAAGCATGACAGCACTCTTGAAAAACACAATGCACCGACCAGACAGCAAAAGGTCGGGCACACAGGAGCAGCATGAACATTTTAAAACATTTCAATGCATTCTTTGCTCATTCAGTATCCCAGAAGTGTGCAAATGTTAAACATTAGAATGCATTCTCCATTCACATTCTCTACGTTGCATAACTGCATTGGGGTGGTTTTGATTTATGGGGAAACTCACCTGCAAATCACCACTAGCTCAGGGTGTGGAAACTGGTGTGCAACTGGCACCCGATTCTGAATTGCAGATATTCAGATCCAGATTCCACAAATTATGAGTTTCCACATTCAAGGGTATGCAAAAATGACTCTTTGTGCTATATGCAAAATATGCTATAAGGCAACCGGTTTTATCTTCCACAGATCAGGACGGCAAATACCTTAATCAGGTTCAATTTGTGCTTATGCATAAGGGAGTAGCTTCCATTGGTGCAGTGGCACCGGGCCCAAGAGGCCTGAGGTACCCACAGAATCCTGATTACTTCTGTTTTTCCCTGTTCCAACAGCGTCCATGGGTTCATTTCTTTCTTTGCCAGAGGACCCATGACAAATTGGCTACGTCAATGCTGACACAGATGATTTGTAATAGTCTTGTGCACCATTCCCATACCAGAATGAAGCGTCTGAAATGCCTCACTGCAAATTATTATTTTATAACTTGGTTCCATTAAGTAAATCGCATTGCACTAAGGGACCTATTCCGAGTTTGGTGGTCTCCTGTGAAACTGCACCGCTGCTCTCACAGGAGGACCGCCAAGCGCGTAGTGCAGCCGTCTGTCGGATTGGGAGTTGTTTCATGGGCGGGTGGGCGGTGCGATGTGACAGCATAGTCCCGCTGGCAGTCTGTTAGGCTCATAGGAGAGCCTAACAAGCAGACCATCGCAGTGATTGTGCCTACAGCAGGTTCCTGCAAGGTGTGGCATGCACCATTTCATGCATGCCACACAGTGCAGAAACATAGGTGCAAGTATAGGGGGCACAACATGTGCCCCCTGCACACACCCCCATGGGCAAATTCGCCCTAGGGCTCTGTTAGGGCCCCCTTACTTGCATATCTGCCTCCCTTTTCATGGCAGGCTCACCGGCATTAAATGGGCGGTGGAAATAAACTTGGAATATGCTTGGGGTTGCCAGCATCAGCACCAACACCATATTCCTGTTCCTTCACACACCGTCAATCAATCAATCAATCAAAGACATTTATAGAGCGCACTACTTACCCGTAGGGTCTCAAGGCGCTTAGGGGGGGGGGGGGGGGTGCCGTTACTGCTCGAACAGCCAGGCCTTGAGCTTCTTCCTGAAGGAGAGGTGGTCTTGGGTCAGGCGCAGGTCGGCTGGGAGGGAGTTCCAGGTCTTGGCGGCCAGGTAGGAGAAGGACCTTCCTCCTGTTGTCGCTCTACGGATGCGTGGGACGGCGGCGAGGGCGTGGCTGGCTGATCGGAGGTGGCGTTTGGGAGCGTAGAAGTTGATTCGGTTGTTGAGGTAGCTCGGGCCTTGATCGTGTAGGGCTTTGTGTGCGTGGGTGAGGAGCCGGAAGGTGATTCTTTTGTTGACGGGGAGCCAGTGCAGGTCTCTCAGGTGTCCGGAGATGTGGCTGTTTTGTGGGATGTCGAGGATGAGTCTGGCTGAGGTGTTCTGGATCCGCTGGAGTCTCTTCTGGAGCTTGGCGGTGGTTCCGGCGTAGAGGGCGTTGCCGTAGTCCAGTCGGCTGGTGACGAGGGCCTGGGTGACGGTCTTCCTGGTCTCCGTGGGGATCCACCAGAAGATCTTCCGAAGCATGCGCAGGATGGTGAAGCAAGACGAGGAGACGGCGTTGACTTGCCTGGTCATGGAGAGGGAGGAGTCCAGGATGAAGCCCAGGTTGCGTGCGTGGCTCGTCGGTTTGGGTGCGGTGCCCAGGGCGGGGGGCCACCAGGAGTCGTCACAGCCACAGGACCCTGGATCCCACCTGTAGAGGTGGTCCTGTGGCAGTCTGACCACCACACTCCAATTACTGAGGGCGGACCTGCAGGGGTGGCGGGGGTCCTAGGACCGCCTTACTTATAATAAGCTCCTAAGTCATAGGATGGGGAAAGCACTTGTGTGAATGTGACCATGTTCAACCACTGACACAGCTAGTTTACTTTGTTTGGAATTTTAGAGGATGTTTTAATGTTAAAGTGCTTCTGGCTTAGTGGTTTGTAGAAGAGTACACATTTGCATCAGTGAAGAAGGAAGATACAGCTGCATGAGGGTCTAACTTGAGAATGTGAACGTGCTGGAAGCTGTTCTCCTCTGAGGTACTGTTGGTGCGTGTCTGTTGTTCATGTCAATCATGTGTGACATCTTTATTCCATTTTCAGATTGACATTTAAGTAATGTAAAAGGTAAAAATAGAAAACCACAGATTTGAATTACATACTCGTCAATCACTTTTTTGAAACAATTTCATATATGTTAAAGCGGGAGACACTATTGTGATGTTTGAATGTCTGAATGGGGATGCAATACCATACCAGAATCCCGAAGAAAGCACTATAGGTGCTCCTCTGGAGGGTACTACCGAACTGCAGGTCCCAAAAAGCAGAATAAAGGCTCACATCCAAAATTACCTTCATAACTTCAGGTTCAAGTGTCAAAACTGCCTTATTGTTTTCTCTGCAAAAAAGACCAGATGATGGATGGAATGCTGAACAAGCCAAACATTCACCCACAGTTACAGATCTGGGTTAAATCCATTGTTTTTGTGCTTACCATGCCATTCTATTTTGAACCCAGCCTTGACCCTGCTGTCCATGGGAACAGCCAGTCCGAACTGCCAGTCCAGGTCCCCCCAGAGAAGAAACAAGAATCCTGGGGCCAGTTATGGGGTATCACCTCTTATTACCTGGGCTAGCTTGAATTAGGTGGCATAGCGAGCACGGGACCCAAGTCTGGGCATGCCTGTCCCACTTAGGGCGACAAATTCAAAAAGAACAGATGCTAGACGGAATGCTTGAACAAATCAAGCAATTACCCCCAGTCACAGATCGAGGTTAAAGCCATTTGTATTGCTATAGTCGCCGTAAGTGGGACAGGTATGCCCAGACTTGGGTCGGATGCTCACTGTGCCACTGAATTCAAGCTAGCCTGGCTGATGAGGGCTAGCCTGGCTGATGATGGGTAATACCCCCAAACTGTTTCCTGGATGCTTGTTTCTGGTCCAGAGAGGGCCTGGCTTGGCAGTTTGGGCTGGACTGTACCCATGGGGGGCAGGGTAAAGAGTGATTTGCATATAGCTGGGTCCAAACTGAGGTGGAATGGTGAGCAAAAAACCAATGGATTTAACCCAGATCAGTGACTAGGTGTGAATGGTTTATATGTTCAGCATTCAGTCCATCAACATTTTGTGTTGCTATTGTTTTCTCTGGCCTAAGGAGTGGTTGTTGACTTTTCCCACAAAATCAAATTCAAAAACACAAATGTTTCTAGAATTTCCTCACAGGTGCAAATTGTTAAGTTTGAAGTAATCACCATTGTAATATGCCTTCAGATATCGCCAAAAAGGATGATGTCAGCTTAAGGCATTTTGAAAGTATCATTACGGTCTGTCTTGACAGCGCAGCTGTCCCGAGATAATTATATGAGCATCACCAGTAGAAGGGCTTTGGCCTTGTCCACATGTTGAGCAGACAAATATGTTAACCTCACCAGAAGCAGGGCTTTAACTCCTCCGACATCTTGGAAGCAAGGAGTACATGTTTTGATTGGGAAGACGTTGTGTGCTCCCACAAAAAGCGCTTGGCCTCCACACAACTGTGATCCTTTAGTTTTTTTATCCAGCTGCCTGAGCTTGAATTTACAAGGACACTTATGACACTGCAATGCTATTAAAGTGTAGTAGAAAGCTTACATTTATGTTGTTTTACTCTGGCAGCAGCACAGCTGGGAGGAAGGCAATAGTTAACCTAAATTTGATACTTGCAGTGGAAACGAGTGGGCTTATTGACTAAAAATGAATATAATTTTTTGAAAAATGACCACCCTATGACTCCCTTTTAATACTTTATCCCTAAAGTACACAAAAATATAACACCAGTTCCAGGCAGACCAATTATATCTGCACAAAAAAGTTTACTGGAAGCCATGTCCAAATATATAGATTTTTTTGTACATGAATTTGTGGAAAGCTTGCCTTCATACATAAGGGATACTGGACATTTTGTAACTAAATTAAAAAATGTCAAATGGGAAAATGATTGTTATTTAATAGTGATGGACATTTGTTCATTGTATACTAGCATCAACCATAGTGATGGTATAATTGCAGTTCGTTATTATTTGGACAAAAGAAGTATACATATGTATGAGCATAACAAAATGATTATAAAAATGATTGCCACTTGTTTAACCAACAATTATTTTCTTTTCAATAAGGAAGTATTTCAACAGCTGCGCGGTGTGGCCATGGGAGCATGCTTCTCCCTCAGTTACGCATGTTTACATGTGGGCTGGTGGGAGGAGCATGTTTTGATGGCCACCCACAAAATTATGTTTGAACAGCATGTGCTCCATTGGTGGAGATTTATCGATGATGTTTTTTTAATATGGAAAGGAACCAAAGAGTCAGCTAACATCTTTGTAGAAGAAATTAATAAAAACACATTGAATCTTAGGTTTACTTCAGATATAAGCAATATTGCAGTACAATTTTTGGATGTTGAAATCTTTATCAAAGAGGACACACTACACACTAGAATGCACAGAAAAGTAACAGTCGGGAACTCTGTACTACATGCTAAGAGTTCTCATCCTCGCCATCTGATTCGCAGTATCCCCTATGGGGAATTTTTAAGAACTATACGGATTTGCAGCCATGAGGAAGATTTGAAAACCTGTCAAAATGAGACATTTGAAAGATTTTTAAGGAGGGGTTATAAGGCCTCTGATCTGTATACAGCTCGAGACAAGGCAAATAGCACAGCTCTGGTTGCTTATCAACACATTGCTCCTGAGACCCAAGAACTGACAAGGCTAAGTACTAATGATATTGACTCTACTATCTCGGAATCAATAAGTAACATCAGATTGATAACTAACTATTGCAGACAAGAAAGACAGATTCGTAGAATTTTATATAAAAATTGGCCAATAGTTAGGACAGATATTACCATGTCTCAAATTCTGCCAGAACTTCCCCTATTGACATTTAGAAGGGCACCCTCAATGAGGGATGCTTTAGTCAAAAACAGTCCAGAGGTGGTGACTTCCAATACTTGGTTAATGCCCAGAAATGGCTTTTTTAAGTGCAATTCTTGTCGCGCTTGTAAGTTCGGAAAAAATGTCTCAGAATGTGTCACAGCATTCAGTCCTGATCCAGTCAAAATAAAAGGACACCTGACTTGCAGAACTGAGTATGCAATCTATGTTTTAGAATGCACTTGCCATTTATTATATGTGGGCAGTACGAAGTTGCAAGTCTTTAATAGGATCCTTCAACATCTTAGAGCCGTGGTGAATTCCGATCCTACATATCCTGTAGCGAGACATTTAAAATTGGTACACAAGAATAACCTCAATGACCTCAGTTATTATGTCATCAGTGCAATATCGAAAAACATCAGAGGTGGAAATAGGGAGAAAAGATTGAGACAAGTGGAGTCTGAATTTATTATGTTATTAGATACTAAGATGCCAAATGGGCTCAACAACAATGAGGATTTGCATAACTTTTTATAATGAATTATTTTAATTCAAGGATGTTGAGGAATTAATGAGTTCCTGGTTTGCTTTTGAACTGACGTTTTATCCTTAATTTTACCATTTTCTGTCTAGGTTCCTAGACTTTGTTTGGTTTTATTGGATTTTATTGTTGGTTTTAAGCTCCCAGATTTTATTCATTTTAGACATCTTTTTAAAGTTGTGCAATTATGTGTGGTTCGTGTCTGCTAATTATTGATCAATTATTGATGTTTATAAACTTATGCACTTTATATGACTATTTAGTACTTTTAACATCTTTAGATATGTGTTTCAATTCTAATTTGAAAATATTCTTGACTTCCTCATTTTATTAGATGCCATCAATAAGAATGGTTTTGGAGAAAATGTTGCGTGTATCTGCATGAACATTGCGCTCTAGAGTATTGAAACATGGAAAAACTTGGAAACGTCAACTACAAGCTGCTATGTATTTTACATTTATTAAATTTTTAGATATATAAGTTTACTTTTTTATGCACTTTATTATTAGTAATGGGTTTTGCACTATTTTGCACTAGTCTTTATAATTACCGCTTAGTATGCCAAATATATTTTTTAAGGAACTGATGATTTAAAGATGTATTGTACATATATAATTATACATGGGCAAATATGTCAATTATTAGATGCCAACTAAAAATGCATTATACCTACTGATATAAATATTGACAGGAGTTATAATGGTTTCTATTTAAGAGAAATTGATCAGTTGTGAATTGTAAGACAAATGAACACTATGTTCTCATTGAAAAATTATTTTGTTTACAATTATTGATAATAGAATTCTATATTTATTGTGGAATGTTATTAAAATAAGAACACTATGTTCCAATTGGATGATTATAATTACATGTCTTATGCATATCAAAGTGAAAACGTTTTTGCATTTAACAAAGTTTGGCAAATATATTGAGTTCCAGAGTAATATCTGTATAGTTTAAATCGCAGTCCCATGTTTATGTTCATTAGTAAACTGTGTTGGCAATTGTCTAAGCGGTTATGTAATTGGTCAGCTTATATAAAGTCATTGATTGGTCCTGCGCGTCATGTGATCAAGACTGCCGTGGGAAGTCGAAACGCGTCAGGCTGAGCTGAGCACTTGCTTGAAATCTCAACGCACTATGCACTTTAATCTGCACCGTCAATAAAAAGAAATTATTTTCCACGAAGTGGTCCGTACCTGCTTTTTTTTGGATCCCATTGGATTGTTCCAGGACTTTTGGCTGTTCTAAATTTGATACTTGTAGAGCGCACTACTCACCCGCAAGGGTCTCAAGGCGCTTGTACGAATACCGCTGTGGAACCCATCCTGGCTTTCCCTGTGAGGCGTCCACTCCTGGGCACCCCCAAGGTGGAGGCCAGGCATCCTTAGCGTTGTGGGGGCCGTTGTGGAGATTAAGCAAGCTATTGCCCAGAGTTGCAGAGTGGGACTCCATGATTGGATTAGGCACCGAGGCGAGAATTATCAGGTCCGTGGAATTTTTGAGCCCAAGACCCACCGAGGCAGGGAATTGATCCCTGGTCCCGGGCTAGACCTCTGCATCAGGGTCTGCCGCTCTAATCATTGAGCCACACTTCTCCACTACCTACACATTGTTTTGGTCTGGCTTCACAGTGCAACTGTCACCTGACCTTATAACCCACACCAATATACTTCTACAGTTCTATGCTCCCACACAAACACATATTAATTCTTATACTATTTACTTGTAATGCTCCACATCTCCATATAGCATTCCTAAAAAGCCATCTATTGGAATTGCCAATGCTTGTTTGTATTAAGTAGATAGGTTGTTACATGATATGGTTTACATACCCACATTTTTTGTCATTTTTTAATGGCTCAATATCCACAATTTCTAAATACTCTGTCAGGTGCAGTTGGAACAGTGTGTAGGCAAAGTCACCAGTCTACTACTAAAATATTCTTATTTCCAAAACCAAGTAGAAACTGCCAATAACATTATGGTCATTTGTTTGACCTGGAATCTAAGTAAAACATCAATAATATATATTTTTCAAGTTGCAAACTTTTCTTGCCATGCATTGTTTCATGAAACTGACCGCAAACTATTTGCACTGATGCATTTGTGTAAATGTTTGTCTGTTATGATTTTTTCCTTTTGAAGCACACCAGTGACATATCATCATGCTGAGAATGAAAATTACAGCATCCTACCTATGTATACCAATTAAGGCAGAGGAACAAAACCACCAATCGTTACAAGGTCTTGGTCTACCACACCCTATATGGAAACCATAAAGGAAACAGAAACAGGAAGAATGACAATGTGAAACAAGCGCCATAAGGGTCAAAGTGTCAACTCAACACCCGAGAAGGCCATGGAGATAGTTAATGGCAACAGGACTGGGGTGACCTACTAAGAGATGCCTCAGGAGGTATGTCTCATATGAAAGTCCTTGTTCCAACTTCTTTCTGATCATAGAGGCAATGGATACCTGAATTGTGAGGTGTGAGTCTGTCTAAATGTTGGGTGACATGACAGGTAAGCTATGTATAAGGTCCCATCGCTCAGTGTTTGGGAAAGAGTGATGGAGTGATTTAAGATTGCTCCCAAGCCATTATTCATCTATTTTTATGGGATGATTGTAACCAGTATTTCTGATGTCTTTTGTGTTCTTTGTTGTTCAGGAATATTTGTTGTATGCTAGTCTTGTTCGTTAGGTTTAGGTGTGTATTTTCATTTCTGGACATGACTTCAGTAGAAGGAAAGCCTATGGGCCTAGGAATTGTTTTTGAAATACCTTCTAGTCTCTACTTTCTGTTTCCTTTATTTTCATGTCATGCTTGTTATTAACTTCTTCTTCCTATTTGGAAATCTTTGCGCTCTTTAGTTTAGTAATATTTTGTTAATTTTGTGTGGTTGCACATCTACTATCTTTATGTCTGTGAGGAAGAGCTTGCTTATTGAACCAGTAACCAAGACTGAGCCTGTCATTTATTTATTTTTATAATTGTTTTTCGTACTAGGCCTAAAGGCGTCAGAATGTTTTACAATAGGACAGTGAAAGTTGCATACAACTCAATAAACATTAGGACATCTAGACCACTAAAGGAGTGGAACACAATAGTTATCACAGAAAATCTGGGGAAATTGGATACATAATTTAATCGGAAAGATCAGCGGGTGGATCAGGCTCAGGTCTAGCAGACTACCATGGGAGTCTAGAGGATATATAGCTTCTCAGTGGGTAAGGAGCGGGTGAGAGCTTCAATGAAAAGTAGATCAAGTTCATAATGAAATGCAGTTCTCTTTGAGAGAGACCAATAGACAACGTTCAGCAGCAATTTGGGAGTGGATCAATGATGGGTGAGATTAAGCTCTCCAAAAAAGCAAAGAGGGTAGGTCTTACTTGGTAAGGGATTTCTGAAACAAGAGATTCCTTTTGAAAGATTCAAACAAGGGTTTCATCCTGATCTCGGGGGGTTTCCATATTTTGGGATCGCTCTTCGAGGGAACTGGAATGGTAATGGTAATGGTAAAAGTATTTCTAAAGCGCTAACATTCATCCCAAAAGGATATCATGGCGCTAAAATGTGGGCTTTGCTACTGCTATGATGTGGTTAATGCTCTCTGCAGTGGCTGCCAATGAAGCAACAAGTGCAGATCAAAATACTGTGCGCCAGATCTATTAAATGGATTTGCAGTGACAAAACCCCCTTCAGGAGGCGAATTGTCCCCACTCCCTTGCTTCAAAACTGCGTCCATAATAACCCTCAAATCACACCATTGACAACGTGCTTTGGTGCCTTAAAAGGTTGCAGATTATTCAACATAACATGTTTATACCTTTGCAAAATCATGGTTGTCCAAATGCTCTTTAATATCCATGCTAACATAATTCATTGTCTTTGCAGTCATTTTTGTCACTGTGTGGACCCAGCCTCGTCAATTTCCACGGAAGGGAGGGGCCACCTTTCCGGGCCTCCAATTCATGGGTCTAGACTTCAACTTGCTACCGACTTGAAGGGTGTCCGTCAGGACCTGTCCGGGCTGCAAGTGCTGTCCCGCTCACCCTGAACCCTTCCGTGGGCCCTCTTTGCTCCCCGGGGTCCCTGCCATGTGGCATCCCAAGGACTTTGCTTGAGCATCTACTCTATCCATTCTGAGGCTGAGTCCTGCCATTTTGCTCCCTCTGTACACCTGCCGTGAGTCATCATAAGGGTCCTGCGGGAGCATCACATCTACTCTTTCTATGGCTGTACGCCGCCCTTGGCTCCCTCAGTGCCCCTGCCGTTAGGCATCCCAAGAACACTCTGTGAGCCTTCCATCTACCTTTTATTAATTCTCTCTTTTTTCTACCTTTCTTGTATTCCTTCCTCCTCACCTCTACCCTCGCAGCTGCGATGCCCATTACTTCTGGTGTGGGTGGGTGGGATTCCTTCTCTATACTGCGTGGGGGGTTGTGCTTACTCATGCCTATTGCCCCTTATATATCACCCCCTCACTTTGTTCAGCTAGCCCCCGGATTGGGGGGTCCGAGCTTGCCCTTGGGTGACCAATCCTGGTTGCTCCCCTCTAGCGGGCTAGTAGATGGGTGGGGAGTGGCTTCTCGCCTCCACACCTCGTTTGCCCCAGGTCCCTACTGGGTCTGGCTTCGCCTTCCCGGTGCCCGGGTTACAACCCCCTCCGGGAGGCGAGTTGTCCCCCCCTCCCTTGCTTCAAAACTACGTCCATAATAACCCTCAAATCATACCACTGACAACGTGCTTTGGTGACTTAAAAGGTTGCAGTTTATTCAACATAACATGTTTATACCTTTGCAAAATCATGGCCATCCAAATGCTCTCTTAATATCCATGCTAACATAATTCATTGTCTTTGCAATCATTTTTTGTCGCTGTGTGGACCCAGCCTCCTCAATTTCCAGGGAAGGGAGGAGCCACCTGTCTGGGCCTCCCATTCACTGGTCTAGGCTTCAACTTGCTACCGCTTTGGAGGATGTCCATAAGGACCTGCCCGGGCTGCAAGTGCCATCCCGCTCGCCCTGGACCCTTTCGTGGGCCCTCCCTGCTCCCCGGGGTTCCTGCCATGTGGCATCCCAAGGACCTTGCTTGAGCATCTACTCTATCCATCCTGAGGCTGAGTCATTCCATTTTGCTCCCTCTGTACCCCTGCCGTGAGGCATTCCAAGGTTCCTGCGGGAGCATCACATCTACTCTTTCTATGGCGGTACGCCAATCTTGGCTCCCTCAGTGCCCCTGCCGTGAGGCATCCCAAGAACACTGTGTGAGCCTTCCATCTACCTTTTATTAATTCTCTCTTTTTTCTACCTTTCTTGAGTTCCTTCCGCCATGCTACCTATGTTTTCACGATCGGAGGGAGGGAGGCCTCCCCTTTGCTGCTACTTGAAACACATATGTTCCCGCACCCCTACCATGTTCAGCAGGAACATGTCCATTCCTACCCCGGTAAAGTGTACCCCGTCTTCCAATGATAGCCCGGGGCCCTCAGGTTTATGAACAGTTAGTGGTGCACGCTATAGTGGCCTCCTGAAGAGCGCCCTGGCTGGCACCTTTCCTATCTTCTGGTGTAGGGTGCCTGTGCACTCCCTACTTACATAATCGGCCAAGACAAGCAATGCTACCCGTGTAAACTAGTGTATGTGCCCCCCTACGTAGGGCAGGTGACTACCGATTCTCGTAGTCGCAAGCCCTCCACCCTGATAATAGCGGGATGCTTGTGCTTATGTGCAACCTTAGAATAGCAGATACTTCGGAAATCCTACAGCGGTGGGGGGGGAGGGCCCTTCCGGGTGAACCTGCCCTTACGAATGCCCATATTATGCCATGTCATGTTATCGTAATGCGAAGGGACCATAAGTTCCTGGCCTGTATACTCGCCGTGTATAGGCCCATTAGCCACCTTATACCATTTCCCGATAAGTGTCCCTATAGATATGTTCCTTGTAATCAATGCCCACCAGCTCAATTCTAAGACAACCTAAACCTGAGGCCAAATGGCCTGTCAGGTGGTGCAACTGGCATTGCCTTCACCTTTGTGTATTCTGCCCACAGGTTCCGTGTATAATACTGTACTTACTATCCTAATTTATTAGCTTTCGTGTAATTGCTGCTTCAATAAGTGTTTCAAGGTGCTTTGGGAACCCTACAGTTGCTTGAGCGCATTCCTCAGCCATTGAATTGCACATAATACTAAGTCAGTTCTTAGTAGCCCTGCGGGGTGGGCCCTTAGCTGTCTTTTGCACAGACTTCACAGCATGACCCGTACTCGATCCGTGCTAGGGGCGTAATCACCCTGAGTGGAGTTTCAACTCACCCCTCTTTTATTACTCGGCAAATAATTAAATCCAGCGATAAACCGTGACAATTAAACAACAGCTGAGGCAAAGACCTTCTATGACCCATTGCTGGATGATTAAGAAAAAACCTCTGGATATTATCTTGGGTCACCTTAAATATAATTTGTTGAAAAGGACTTGGTTAATACTAATGCTTATTTTAAATACGATAACTTTTTTCACCACGCTGCTCGCTACTTTCATAATAGTCCCCTAATTCATCAGAGCGTAGTCCTAGGTGTCAGCTGTCACCTTCTTCCAACCTCCTAGTATCTTTGCAGCAAACACACTATCGTGTATGCTGCGTGATCCCCTACACAATCTTCAGGGACTGCATTTCATCGGGTTTGTACCAGAAGAGGAGTAGGGTTACCACACCCACGGAGGGGCATCGCATGGGGGGCAAGCAAGTAACTTTTAGGGCCAACCACTAAGCTGTATAGTTGGGGGTGTATGCTACACAGAGTTTCATATGCGTTTACTTTGACTTTTGAAGTATTCCCATACATTCCCTGGTCACTCAAGTAAAGTAAGCCTTCTGTAATGTATGCGCACATTTGTATGATATCCACAAAGCATAGTGCCTTACCATCACTTTTATGTGCACGGTGCCTACCTGAAACCTGTATGGGGTTAGGAAAATCTTGGAATTTTATTAATGTTTCAATAGTTCTATTTTTCTCATTAAAATATATATTTTTAAATTAAATGTTATCAATTCCTATAAGTATTCCGAAATAAATGGATGTATCCACTACATAAACGAGAGAAGCGCAAGCCTAGATTTTTTCAAACGTGTAAAAGTAATTTACATTATGGGTAATTTCACACAGAGCTGACATGTATCCCATCTTCACGCGAGTCGGTCCTTGCAGTTTCCTCGCTACTGCTCTGACGTACCTGGGGGACTCCCACCTTTGCAAGAGCAGTTTGATTGTGCATGTGCATCAGACGCCATGACTTGCGTATATTACTTACTCACATGCGTATATTATACCTATGTGAGTCACACGTAACGTGAACATCCCTCCATACTTTCAGATGACGCACTTTTTATCTCAGGACATAGAAGAAAGAATCAAAGACAAATAATATGAAATGCCCTCGGACTCTATATGTAATGTAAGCCTTGTTAGGGAGGCATCTTCCCCTGAAGCCCACCTGCTCCCTCAGTCATTTACCAGAGGGCCCTACATCCAAATTGGATCAAATGCATTAACTCAGGTCTGAGATGAGTTTAGAACCCAAGCTAATAGTTTAAACTGCAGCGGGACGCCACGGTGTGATGGGCGAGAACCAGGTTATGATTGTGCAGGAATGTATACATGCCCCTGCATCAATCCGATTGCTACAACCGTTTAAATGCTGATGCTCTATTCCGAAGGGGGAGGGGGAACTGCTGCTGGGGGCCTGCAAATAATTAATTACAGTGTCTCTTGAAAGTTCTTCCACCACTCCTGTCTTACTTTCCCACAGTTTTAAATGGCGCAAACTTGACCTGAAGCTATTAGCGTGCTTTACAAGAGCAACAGTTGCGTTGCCTTCATTTTGTTAGGCAGAGGGAGATTCAGTGATTTGACCCGAATCACAAGACGTTGAGCGTCCCTGCCAAGACTCGATTATGGCTTCCCAGCATTGAGGTCGGCCCCACAAAGGAGCTAAGACAACACTTCCTCCAACTAAAGGAAGGAAACCTACGCCCCTCCTCCCAGGAACCGTCCCGTCTGGATGGGATGTTTTGCCATTCGGCCACGTGTCATTCTTTTCCAAACAAGGAAAATGTGCGCCGAGTTTTTATATCTGTGCTCAGACTTTCATTAACCCTGGTTTATTAGCGCTGCCTTTTTCTTTCTTCAACAAAGCAGCCTAAGCACACAAGCATGTGTAGATGTTGACAGGCAAATAACAAAACCCTGGTGCCCCTTCTAAATTAAAATAAATCCCTGGGCCGATCAATCTCAAAGTGTGGGAACGGCCCAAACCTCTCCGCACTGACCTTAGTCCCTGGGCAATTAACCTCCCTGAAAGCCCGAAGCCTGCGATCTTTAGAGTGCAGGGATGTCGCAAATTCGCCTAGAGTTGAAGATACGGTCTTGGAAAATTATCGAGCACAGCTGACCAGAAGTTATTTTGAAAACATAGTGCAAACTCGACCTGAATGTATTGGATCGCTTTAAATGAGTGCCAGTTCAATTACACAGGGCCCCATGCTTTGTTTATATCAATGCGCAGGTTAAGTGATTTGCCTAAAATCTCAGGCTGTTGAACAACACCGAGACTTACACCTGCTTCCTCTGTTCCATAGTCGGCATCTCTGACCCTAAACCCATATGGTCTGGTACTTACCCATGTCCCCTACTCTAACGACTGACCCTGTGGTTATGGATGACATTTCCCTCCCCTTCCATGTAACACTTGTGAGACCACGCAGCTAGTTTTACTTTTTGGATTAGGGGGGGAGTAACCCCCCCCCGGCCGTATTTATTAACATTTAACAAAACAAATTAAAACATTATATACAGAAACTTTATGCAGAAAGTACAGATACATTTTGACAGTCAGATATTCCACGGCTAACCTTAACACAGTCTAATACACAAAACACTCCTGCCGTAAATCTATCAATACCTGTTATTTACTTTCTGCATGTCCCCTCTAGAGCCTACGGTAAAGTCCATGACTGGCAGCTCCCCTGGTCCCCGTATACTAATAATGTTGCGCAGGGGGTTACAGCTTATCAGATGGATACTTTCCCCCAGGCCCCCCCTACGCCCTGTGCCTTACACTCCATTACGTGGGGGCTGCAGACATCTGCATAGTGGCGCCTTAATGCGCATGCACGTGCGGGAGTGGCCCCAGGTCCACTGGGAAGGATGACTCCCCCGGCCCCTGCACCCCGACAGCCTACCTACCTGCTGTTACTACCCCCTGGAGTTATATGGTGCTGACCGTTGAGGACCGAAGACTATGCTTACGCTCTCCACCCAAGCTAGGATGCCCTCTATGAAAGCCTGATTCCCTTTATGTGAGAGGTGCACCCCGTCCTGATGAAAAAATTGCTCCCCTTTGATGTATCTGTGCCCTATGGACCCTAGTCTAGGGGGCCTGAACAGTTTATCAAATTTGTTGTTGATCCGCTTTACCGCGGAATTCAACGCTCTCACTGACTCCCCCCCCCCTCCAGTGTGACCTGGGGATCATGTGTGACCATGCTATTATCGACTGGGGGCACTGCTTTGCTAGCCATCCCACTGCAGTGAGGAGATCCTTGACAAGTACTCTCCTGCCTAACCGGGCCAAGTCGTTACCCCCCAAGTGCAGGATCCAGATTGCCAGTGGTCCCACACTTGCTTTCAAAGCTCGGTTCACCAGCTCCCTGAATTGACCAACGCACAAACCACCCTGACCGAAAAAGGATAAGTTTATCCCTAGCTGAGTGGCCCTAGTCTTGTCAGCTCCTGAAAAGAAATTCTTCAAACGTCGAACATACGAGTGCGCTATCATCCACACATGTTGATCCTCCTGGTGCGAAGAGTGAACTTGCGCCACCATGCTTGCTGTTTGTTCGTAACTACTACTGCTTGCTCTTGCGTTCTGTGAATGCGAAAGCGTCCAGACTCCTCTCCTGAGTCACAGGATGAAGGAACTGCAACTGACGATGAAACAAACAAGAGGGGGGTTAAGTGCTTGGCCATGCTGGCATAACAACACACAAAATTCCATGAAACAGCGTCTAGCGCCTGTCAGCTAGCGACACTGACACAGCCCCTTTCCCTGAATAACAGGGAGAAAAGGGAGGAGGGGGAAACCCCCTTTATGCCCCTAACAGTTGGGCAGCCGCACCGTATTAAAGCATGTGCACCCGCACATATCTCTTGAAGGAATTAGAGGACCACCTAACGATCCTTTTGAGACGCTCGTCCCCCAGCCCTCTGGCTGCTCCTATCCTAAATGAATGAGTCCCGAAATCGGCTGGGTCCAGCCCGGCGCTCTTCAACGCTAGGAGCATGACTCTCCTGAACTGAAATACTGTGAGTGGTGTCCCATCCCCATGTATCAGGAGCGGCCCTCCCTGAGTGTGTGCCCGTTGGGCCATGAAAACCCCAAGCCTGAAAACCGGGCAGCATTGTGTGTTCCCTGCTCTGTGTAATACTATGCTCTCACCCTTACCTTCCTGATCGTTTTTTGATTTTCGGATGGAAATCAGCATTGAATCTTTCTTGATGCTAACGTGTCCCATTTGCAGGCCCCCCAGACAATCTTCCTTATTCCTGGTGACTAACTCGCCTACCCTAAAAGCACCGTAAAATGCAATGCAGAATGCGGCTTGAAACAAAACGACTTCGTCTGAGGAAGTGCAAACCTGCTGCAAAACCCCCAGTAGCTTGCCTTGTGTTTCGAAACCTATGGGTCGTCTGACATCCGGCTGCCCTCCCTGCAAGCGTTGCCACCCTTTCAGCGCCTGGCGTACTATGAAATTCTTTGTGGGATCCACTTTTCCTTTCATTTTTGCAAAAAATGATATGGCTGAGATATGCCTTCTTGCCCCTGCAGCCATGCGCCCCTGCTCTCTCATGTATACCAGGTAGTCAACTACTGAGTCATGATCCTGCCATTTGTGCTCCCACTGTTCCCCCAAGAACAACAAAAAGACCCAAACGCCCCTTCGTAGGCACTCCTGGTTCTGGGTGCTCGGCTTGCTGCCATGAGGTTCGATACCCTGGGGCACCAAGCTGCCACAGATGTTCTGGGAAAGGTGATGAGTGTGCTGCTGCCTCTGGAATGTGTGACCTGAAAGCCTGCATTTTAAAACGAGACAATGCGTCAGCCACGTGGTTCAGAATACCCGGCACGTGTTTTGCTTTAAAAAGAACATTCAATTTCATGCACTGTAAAACAATCTACTTCACTAGCCGCAGTATCATGCTACATTTGGCTGTTTGGCTATTTACGCAGTCTACTACTGCCATGTTGTCTGTCCAGAATATCACAGACTGGTTTTTCAAAACCTCTGCCCACACAATCAGTGCCACCAGAATTGGAAAAAGCTCTAAGAAACTTATGTTGGTGGTGATGCCGGTTTCCTTCCACCAATCTGGCCAATGCTGAGCTACCCATTCGCGCCCCAGGGTTGCCCCGAAACCCTCGCTACCTGCAGCGTCAGTCATGAGGCCCAACTCCTGGCTGGACTTAGGCGGGCTGGGCCACACCACTCTCCCATTAAAATCCCGCAAAAATGTCTTCCAGATCATCATGTCTTGCCTGTACTCTGCAGACAGCCTGGTGTGGTGAGGCTTCTCCCTGACACCTGACATTGCACGCGCGATAGAGCGAGAAAAGGGGCGCGCCACTGGGATTATGCGTAGCGCGAAATTCAATTGCCCCACAACCTGCTGTAGCTGGTGCAACATAACCTTCTCTTTCCTGAGGCAGTGCTGCAGCGCCGTCCCGAAATCCCTAACTTTGTCAGCGGGTAACCGCAAGACCCCTTGGACAGAATCTAATTCAATCCGCAAGAATTCGATTGTTGTGTTAGGGCCCACAGTTTTGCCGGGCGCCAAAGGAACACCGAATGTCAGACTTTAATTTACTGTACGCTACTACACAGGAACAGAGATGCTAGCTCCCAAAACCACCCCGACAGCAACCTAGAGCTTAGTGTAACAAGTCTCTAGAGAGGCTATCATGGGGGAAGGGGGAAAAGTGGATAAAATAACAAAAGAGAGAAGAGACTGTTCTGGCTGGTTTCTTCAGTAGTCCGTCCTGCAGACTTCTATTGTTGATGAGAAAAACCTGTAGACAAGAGTTAATGTTATCATAAACCCAGTTAGTCCTTAAACCTGTCTTTATCTTTTAAACCCTGTTATCTCGCTTCCTTACCCTACTAATTCCAGAACACAGCTCCTCTTCTATTTCTATTTAGTCTTTTCTGTGTGTGCTCTTTTATTCCTTTACTGAATTCTTCGTCTGCAATTAGAAAAACAACTTTAACCAAATGTTTATCTTCTTCAAGCAACTCTTTCTCCCTGTGTAATTTTACTTACTTCTCTATTCTCTTTTTATTCTCTTCTATTTTAATCTTCCTTGCTGTCTGCCTTTATTCGCAGTTTCTTTCTTTCTAGCACACCTGCAATATATTTACATTTTTTGTTAAGGACTTCTACTCTCCTTTTTGACTCTGTATTATTTATATTCAAATTAGAATTCAACTTACTGTGTTTAGGGTCTTTTCCTATTGGTAATTAATCATCTGTTTATAATGTATTTTCTCTTCTTGTTTCGGGTTTTGCCTTATTGCTCTCGGTTCCTAAGCTACAGACTGAGACGTCTTTTATCTCTATGGTGAGTATTGTTTTCTCTTATTTTAACTATTTACACCTTACTCATTTGTTCTAACATGTAATTCTAACAACCTCTTCGTTGTTACAGGTCTTGCCGATTCAGCGCTCGACTTCAGTGCTGGGTTACAGAAATGCCGTTTTTCTTCACAGTAAATTCGTTTTACTTATATTAGCTATCAGCAAATGTACTTCTATTCACAGTCGTGTAAATACGCTTTTGATAACTTAGCTTCGTTTTCTTCTTCTTTTTCCAGATGCTCCGGTGCGACGCTGCTTCGTCTCTCTCAACGCGGTACAAATGCCTCACAAACACGGAGACCTGCCGCTCTCCTCACCAGCTGCTTAACTTCTTTGAACACGGGTTAACGGATTCATTATCAGCAGACTCACGAATGCCTTTCTCTGCCCTGGTAACGATAAACCCTCCAAAAACAAACACTATAACTATTTCGCTATCGCACTCTAAAGTACGCTCCTGACTCTCTGGAATTCTTGGTGAAGTGCGCAGTTCACAAGCAGCGCGAGCCTCACCTGGAATTCCAGCGCGTTCTCTCCTGGGCACTAGAACGCTAACAGCTACTCGGTTCTGGTGGCCTTTTTAGGTGCCATTTCTGAGTCAGCTCCACCCGTGTATCTTCCATAGCACGGGGACAGTAAGCTTTGACCTTTCGATGCGCTATTAAACCTATCTGTAACTTTGGAGTCCTGACAGTACCCTCCAACAAGATAGGTTCTCTCCTCTGGGGTTTAGTTGGAGATCGTCGGTGAAAGGCCTTAACTAATCTTGGAGCATGGACATCCTCTTCTGGTTCCCAAGATCTTTCCTCAGGCCCCTAACCCTTCCAGTCCACCAAATAGAATAGCTCCCCTTTTTGCATTTTGGAGTCTAGAATTTCTTTGACTTCAAATTCAGTACCAGTCTCTAGTTGAAGAGGCTTTGGTGGCAAGTTTTTCCGTAAGTTTTCTGGAGCCTTCTTTAACAGGGATATGTGGAATACTGGGTGTATTTTCAACTTTGGCGGTAATTGAATTCGGTAAGTCACCGGATTTATTTTCTCCTCCACCAGATATGAACCAATAAATCTCGGTTGAAACTTCCAATTTCCTTTAAGTCTCAAATTCTTGGTACTTAACCAAACCTTATCTCCTATTTCCAATGGGGGTCCTACTCGTCTCTTTCTGTCGGCATAAGTCTTATACTTTTCTTTAGCTAGTTTAAGATTTTCAATTGCACTCTTATGCACCTGTTCTGACTGTGTTACAATCTCCTCCACCGCTGGAACTGAGATTTCTGTTTGCCTGAGGGTTGAGTTTGGATGTCTTCCATAATTCATAAAGAAGGGGGAAAACCCAGTGGAAACATATTTTGCATTATTATGGGCAAACTCTGCAGCCCATAGATAGTCCGACCAATTTCCTTCTTGTTTCAAAAGAAACAATCTCAAATACTGTTCAAGTTCTTGATTCACCCTCTCGGTTTGACCGTCAGTTTCTGGGTGATAACTGGTGGAAAAACGGACTTCTGTACCCAACCCTTCCATGAAAGATTTCCAAAAGTGGGAAATGAACTGTGGGCCTCTATCAGTGATTATTATTTTAGGGATTCCATGTATTTTCACTATTTGAGCACTAAAATGAGTCGCCAACTGCTTAGCCGTTGGCACTCCCTTCAGAGCTGTGAAATGAGCCATTTTAGAAAGGGAATCTACCACTACTAAGATGGTATTGTAGCCCTGACTAAGGGGTAAGTCAGTAATGAGGTCTAATGTGACGGTGTGCCAAGGATAAGGTGGAGTGGGTAAGGGTATTAGTAAACCTTTTGGGGCCTGCCTTTCGGATTTTCCCTGAGCGCAAATCTCGCAAGTCTTGACATACTGCTCAATGCTCTTCGACATTTCAGGCCACCAGTAGTGTCGCTGGATCAGTTCTCTGGTCTTTGCCTCCCCTTTATGTCCTGCCAACTTTGCATCATGGCATTCCTTGATGATCTGTTGCTGCAACTCTTTAGTGGGAATGTACAGGGCTCCTTGGAAGTAGGGCAACTGATTACAAATTTCTCTTCCTTCTTTCTTCACCCACTCTTCCAAGGTCTTTTCATCCATTGCGTCTGAGATACCATGCTCTAGGTCAATTGAAGTAATTGCTCCAATAATTTTTTCACTTGGGATAATGGATTGATATCCTAGAGGTGTCTTTTGATTTTCCGTGTCAATCCTGGACAAGGCATCTGCTTTCCCGTTCTGGGCTCCTGGCCGATAAGTGATGACGAAATCATAATCAGCAAAGTATAGCGACCATCGCAATTGTCTTGGTGTTAGGTTTCTGGCTGTCTTCAGAAATTTTAAATTTCTGTGGTCTGTGTATACAGTGACTTGATGCTGTGCCCCCATTAAGTGATGCCTCCATTCCTTGAATGCGTCTTTTATGGCCAATAGCTCCTTCTCTGTGATTGTATAGTTTATTTCCGCCGGGGTTAATTTTCTTGACCTATAGGCGACTGGATGCAGCTGCCCCGTTAGCTTACTTCGTTGGGACAAAACTCCTCCCACGGCCTGATCTGAGGCATCAGTCTCCACTTAAAAAGGTTTAGTCGGATCTGCATGTTGTAGAATTGGGGCTGACGTAAAACTTTCTTTTAGAGATCGGAAGGCTACTTCAGCTTCCGTTGTCCATTCAAATTTGAGCCCTTTCTTCAATAGACGGGTGAGTGGTAAAATCTTATGTGAAAATTCAGTAATGAATCTCCGGTAAAAATTGGCAAAGCCAATAAAGCTTTGTACTTCTTTGACGCTCTCGGGGGACTTCCAGTTTATTACTGCTTCGATCTTTCTGCGGTCCAGAAGAATGCCTGTTGGTGAAATTACAAAACCCAAAAATTCAACCTGAGGAACACTGAAAGCACACTTCTCAAGTTTTACAAACAGTCTGTTTTCTCTCAACTTCTGTAAAACCCCTCTAACCTGATCCTGATGTTTTTCCTTGTCCACAGAGTAAATAAGGATGTCATCAATGTACACTATCGCACACTGGTCGATGAATTCCTTCAATATGTCGTTAATGAAGTGTTGGAAAGCTGCTGGAGCGTTGCATAGCCCATAGGGCATAACTTGATATTCAAATAGGCCGAATCTCGTTCTGAAAGCTGTCTTCCACTCATCGCCCTCCTTCATTCTCACCAGATGATACGCTCCTCTCAAATCCAACTTCGTGTAAATTGTTGCTCCTTTCACTTGATCTAACAAAACAGATATCAGTGTCAATGGATAACGTTTTTTTTTTTGTAATCTTATTGATGGCTCTGTAGTCGATGCAAGTCCTCAAATCCCCTTCTTTCTTCGGCATGAAAAAATAGGGGCGAGGAGACTGGGGACTGCGAGGGTCGAATGAAGCCGTTTGCTAGATACTTATCCAAATATTCCCTTAGGTGATGGTGTTCTTTTTCCGTAAGGGCATACACACGACTACAAGGTAGATTTGAACCTGGTTCAATCTCAATTTTACAATCATAAGGTCTGTGTGGTGGTAATTGTTCTGCTTCCACTTCGTTGAATACATCTTCAAAATCTTGATATTCCTCTGGTATGTCTTGTACATGGATTACACAAATTGATCCTCCAGTCTGACACAACGAACGTGCAGGAATAACCTCTTGCTCCATTTTCTGACCTCCAAAACAATTTCCTAAACAATAATCTGATTCCATCTTAATGGTTCTGGTACTCCAGTTGATTGTTGGGTTGTGTTCTGTAAGCCAGGGAAGTCCAAGGATCAATTGGAATTGGGGGGCATCGATCAAGTTAAACTGGATCTTCTCCTCATGTCCGTCACTCGAGATCAGATGTATCAATTCCGTGTGGCTGACTATTGGACCTGAGGACAGATTGGTTCCATCCACTGCTCTAACGGGCTCACCTTTTGACTTTTTGATGGCTTCGATTCCCACCTTGCTTGCAAACTTTAAGTCGCAAAAGTTTCCGGTGGCTCCCGAGTCGATCATCACTGAGACTTCCATCAGCGTCACATGTCGGAATCTGATTTCCATCGATAAAATTAGATGTGGCGCTGCAGACTGTAGACTATTGGCCACTCTATGTTCTTTTGGAGTCTGATCTAAAATCGCATCCACCTGTTCAACTCCTCCAACAGATGGTGCCTTTAGTTTTCCTTCGGCTTGAAACTTCCCTTGGGTTTCTTTGGACAAGCACGCACAAAATGGCCTTCGATCCACAGTACATACAAAGATTGCTGGCTCTTCTTTTTTCCTTCTCTTCTTTGGAAAGAGGACCCCGTATAGTGCCAATCTGCAGAGGTTCGATGCCCTGCTGACCTTTCATAACTTCGTCCTCCTTCCGACCTGACTCGATCAAATCTTGGAACCACCGACTTGAAATCTTTTCTTTTTTCACCTTTTCTTTCCCCTTGACGGAAATCGATTTCCAACACCAAGTCCATCAACGCTGAGATTTCTGTGGGTCTATTGGGTATTCCAGCCAATGCATCTTTTAACTCATCCTTTAAACCACGATAGAACACCGCTGCTCTCTTACTCTCAGGCCAGTTGGTTTCCACCACTAGTTTATTGAATTGAGCCAAATAAGAGACCACACCGCGATTCCCCTGTTTCAGGTCAAGTAGCTCATTGTCTACGGCTTGGGATATCCGCCTTCTGTCAAATATTCGAAGAAACTCTTCTTTGAAGTTCTCATAATTCCGCAATATGGGATCGTCCTTCGAAATCAGAGGCAAAGACCAGGATACTGCATCCCCACTTAGGTATGACAACACGAAGGCTACTCGAGATTGAGCATCTGGAAAAATGGAAGGGCGGCACATGAAATGTAACGAACACTGCGTAATGAATATTTGAGCCTTCTGTGGATCCCCACTAAAACACTCAGGTGCCGCTAATGGAATGACGGGTGAGAGGGAGTGAATCACCTGAGTAGTCATCCTCTTAACCCCTTCAGGTAATGAAGCTTGAGCGTCCGAACCAGAACCAAAAGGTTCTCTAAGCCTTTGCGCCAATTCTGCGGTCTCTTTTCTAGAGTTTACTATTTCTAATCTAAGGCTCTGGTTTTCCTCTTGGACTGCACTTTACTCTTTTTGTATGGTATCTAATATGGTTCCTAACCCTTGTAAGTCTATTCCCTCAGCCATCTCTGTTCGGGTGTAAAATGCAACTTGGGCACTTTACTCTGTCAGACTTTAATTTACTGTACACTACTACACAGGAACAGAGATGCTAGCTCCCAAAACCACCCCGACAGCAACCTAGAGCAACCTAGTGTAACAAGTCTCTAGAGAGGCTATCATGGGGGAAGGGGGAAAAGTGGATAAAATAACAAAAGAGAGAAGAGACTGTTCTGTCTGGTTTCTTCAGTAGTCCGTCCTGCAGACTTCTATTGTTGATGAGAAAAACCTGTAGACAAGAGTTAATCTTATCATAAACCCAGTTAGTCCTTAAACCTGTCTTTATCTTTTAAACCCTGTTATCTCGCTTCCTTACCCTACTAATTTCAGAACAGAGCTCCTCTTCTATTTCTATTTAGTCTTTTCTGTGTGTGCTCTTTTATTCCTTTACTGAATTCTTCGTCTGCAATTAGAAAAACAACTTTAACCAAATGTTTATCTTCTTCAAGCAACTCTATCTCCCTGTGTAATTTTACTTACTTCTCTATTCTCTTTTTATTCTCTTCTATTTTAATCTTCCTTGCTGTCTGCCTTTATTCGCAGTTTCTTTCTTTCTAGCACACCTGCAATATATTTACATTTTTTGTTAAGGACTTCTACTCTCCTTTTTGACTCTGTATTATTTATATTCAAATTAGAATTCAACTTACTGTGTTTAGGGTCTTTTCCTATTGGTAATTAATCATCTGTTTATAATGTATTTTCTCTTCTTGTTTCGGGTTTTGCCTTATTGCTCTCGGTTCCTAAGCTACAGACTGAGACGTCTTTTATCTCTATGGTGAGTATTGTTTTCTCTTATTTTAACTATTTACACCTTACTCATGTGTTCTAACATGTAATTCTAACAACCTCTTCGTTGTTACAGGTCTTGCCGATTCAGCGCTCGACTTCAGTGCTGGGTTACAGAAATGTCGTTTTTCTTCACAGTAAGTTTGTTTTACTTATATTAGCTATCAGCAAATGTACTTCTATTCACAGTCGTGTAAATACGCTTTTGAAAACTTAGCTTCGTTTTCTTCTTCTTTTTCCAGATGCTCCGGTGCGATGCTGCTTCGTCTCTCTCAACGTGGTACAAATGCCTCACAAACACGGAGACCTGCCGCTCTCCTCACCAGCTGCTTAACTTCTTTGAACACGGGTTCACGGATTCGTTATCAGCAGACTCCCGAATGCCTTTCTCTGCCCTGGTAACGATAAACCCTCCAAAAACAAACACTATAACTATTTAGCTATCGCACTCTAAAGTACGCTCCTGACTCTCTGGAATTCTTGGTGAAGTGCGCAGTTCACAAGCAGCGCGAGCCTCACCTGGAATTCCAGCACGTTCTCTGCTGGGCACTAGAACGCTAACAGCTACTCGGTTCTGGTGGCCTTTTTAGGTGCCATTTCTGAGTCAGCTCCACCCATGTATCTTCCATAGCACGGGGAGTGTAAGCTTTGACCTTTCGATGCGCTATGAAACCTACCTGTAACTTTGGAGTCCTGACACCAAACTCCTGCATTAATGCACAGAATTTTGACAATGCTGACTCGCACTCCCCAGATTGAGGCGCTCCCAAAAACAGGAAATCGTCCAGGTAGTGTAGCACCCAGCGATGCCCTGACCCCCGTCTGAATGCCCATTCCAAGTACGAGCTAAACTTCTCAAAATAGGCACAGGACACTGAGCAACCCATTGACATGCATTTGTCGACATAGTACTTCCCCTGGAACTGGACACCTAGTAAGTGAAAATCCGCGGGATGCACTGGTAGCAATCTAAATGCCAACTCAATGTCAGCTTTAGCCAGCAAAGCCCCTTGCCCCAAAGACCTAAGCATGTCTACCGCTTGGTCGAAGGATGCATATTTCACGGTGCAAAGTGTGTCCGAGATGGCATCGTTCACTGAACCCCCCCTGGGTGCAGAAAGATTGTGAATCAGCCTGTATTCGCCTGGCACTTTCTTAGGTACTACCCCCAGGGGTGAACACACAAATATCCTTCATTGGGACTTCATCAAAAGGCCCGGCTACTCTACCCAGGCTCACTTCCTTAAGGACTTTATGCTGTTGCTATGCCTACATTGGACCTCACTGACAGCTGGTTCCGGCAATGCGCCACCCCCTTGTAACCCAGGGCTGGTATCCTGAAACCTTCTACAAAACCCTCCCTGATCGTCCTAGCTGCCTCTTGGCAAGTGTAAGACTCTAACCAAGGTATCATAGTGCTAATGTTAATAGGAGAAACAGCCTTTCCTAGTAGCAGGTTGCTATTCTTGCTTTTTTCCCCCTCTGCCTCTGGGCTTCTTGTGACACCTGGACTCTGGGTGGGACGCATTACCACAGTAACCACAGGAATGCTTGAACCTACATGTGCCCGGTGCTCTACTGCAGGTCCGTTTGTTGAAGTCAAAACAGACGCCTCTCTTCCTATTGTTCCCTGGTTTTCCCGTGAACCTGGGCTGAGATCGCACTGTATCAGGTACCTGGCCCCGCCCACTCTCACCTGTGCCCTGCACCAAATGCCTCAGATGAATAAACATGTCAGTCTGGCTCCATCTTAGGGTTGGATCCTGTGCTTTTGCCCTTCTAAATTCCTTGTCATACTCCTTCCACCCATCCCCACCCTGTGTGGCATGGGCAACTGTGATCCTGTTCTGATAACACGCCATTTCAGACCCAACCTCTGGGAAACGCTCTAACATGACGGCCATGAATATAGTGAAACCCTGTATCCAATTGGCCAAATTCTCCTCAACTCTGTATTTCAGGACTATATTGGACCATTCCTTGTAGTGTGTCCATTCCTTGTTCCTCTTTGCCTCTTCCCTGTCGGCCTCATCAATCAAGAGGGAAAACATGCTAACGTACTCCCCTCTCCAGATCCTTTCTTTAGTCTCCTTTGACAGATGCCGCCCAACTGTTCCCTCTCGGAGCGCAGCTCCCTCAGACCTAGTGGAGGTAATGTTGCCCTTGTACCTGCTGGTGCTGCTGCTGCCATCTTGCCCGCGTCTGTATTCTTCGCGTCGCTGTTACTCTCCCGGACACCTTCACCACTGGGGTCTGGTGCTGTGGGAACGGGTGCTGCCCCCCCTGCCGGTACTGCCGGCACTTCGCCACCGGGAGCTGGTGCTGGGGCAACGGGTACTACGCCCCCCGCCGGTATTGCCGGCACCTTGCCTGGCTTTCCCTTTCCCAGCTCCGCCATCAATTTTTTAGCCCTTTCAATGGCATCCCCCCGCCAGTTGTTGCCCCTGCGGCGTGCGACCAGTTCCCTACCATTTCCAGCCAGGGGAGAACTATCGCTAAATTGGCGGCTATGTCTAGTTCAGCTGGGTGTGCTCCACCCGCCCCCTCTACTGGGGGAATTGTGGGTTCCCCAGTGGGGCCTGCTGGCACGGTGTCCCCTGGTTCCCCATTGCCCACAGGGCCCGGCGTGTCCACGGGTGGGACTGGGTCACCAGCGCCCCCTTCCCCCTGAGGGCTAGTTGCGGGTGTGGGCTCACGCCTTGGTAGGACCGCTGCCCCTTTTCCACCTGGCTTGCGCCTGTACCTCTTTGGCGGTGGCGGGGAGTAGGGTCTTGGTGGTACAATAGGCTGCCTACCCATCTCCTCTGGGACATCGGGACCCTCAACCTTTTCCTGTAACCTGTTGAGTGTCTGCCCCATGACCTGGACCTGCTGCATTAAAGCCTCCAGGAGGACAACTGTGCGTGATTGCTTTTCGTGCCGTCGGACTTGGGGGGCCATGTAAACCACTTAACTGGGACCTGCCTGTTCGCGTAACCGTAAACCCACAGCAGGTGACTGTGTCACCTCTTACCTGTGGAAGCAGCAGCCACCAGCCAACCTTTGCACCCACGCAACCAGAGCCACAACTTACTGGCTACTCCAGAAAGCTCAGGTGAGCCGCCCGCTCAAACCCTCTGAGGCTCCCAGAAGCGATGAGATGCTGGCTAGCCGGTGCCGCCCAACCATGTCCCCCCAAATATTGTACTGGACCTTGGTACCGTCTTGTTCTCACGAAATGCTGGAGCTGTGGAAACACAAATAAACCAATTGCGCTGCGCAGAGGCCTGGCTAGTTCGCAGACAAACCCTACAGCCCACCGTACACACTGAGTAACAGTGTCCTGGAACTGAAAGGAAGGACTAAGTGTCTACCGCCCCCCCGTTTATAACTGGGACCTTTAACACTCCTCAAAAGTACAGAGGGAATACCTTTAGCATGACTACACAGCAGCAATGCACAAATACAGCAACCCCCCTCCTTGCCGCTGGTCGCGCGCCTACGTAACACTCCCAGATTTTTTAAGGCCCCGTGGTTGTATTGTCCACGCTTTTGCCCCAAGCTTTTTAGCAGTCTACCTGACTATATCAATGAGGACTGCGCATGCAACCTTGAGAGTATTCAGTCTCAGACCTTAACTATTCTGGTAGCTAAAATGCTCTAAAGTGAACAGAAAACATGGGAAATGAGCCTGTAACCTTGAGTTCAAAAACCTCTCAGACCTCAACCTGTATGCAATCACTTAAAAAATTCTCCACACGATCTCTGCTTAGCCAAGCTTTGTACAGAAACAATTGCCCTTGTAATCTTGTGTGCAAACGATCCCTGCTCAACTACTTATGCGCGCCGGAGTCCCCAGACCTCGCGCAGCGCTGCCGCCAGAAACCCCCCCCCCCGCTAAACAAAAGGCGATATCCCGCCTATATTTTCCTAGCACTTTAACAAAATTCACTAGCGCTAACAGCTGCCGGATTCCTACCACCATGGTTTTTTCCACTGCGCCTACCGCGCTTCAGACCTTCACGATGGGGGCTCCACTCGCTGCATACACCGCCAACGATGCTGGCTCCAGACCGATGATGCAAATGGACGCGTGGGCCGCTCTCGCCACCACCCGCAGCTCCGCTTTCAAAGCCCTACGCTCGCTCTCCGCCACAGGATCCAACGACGCGGTCCAACGACGATCCTCCTTGCCTCTCCGCCACAGCATCCAACGACGCGGTCCAGCGACGAGCCTCCTTACCTACACAAACAAAACAAAAGAAAGAATGTTGTGGGCCCGCAGCCGGCTTGGGGACCTTATCTGTGGGGAGCAAGAACAAGAGACTGTTCTGCTCCCCACCACCTCTTTTAAAGAGGACGCCCAGGCCGACCGGCTGAGACCGGTCAGGCTGGACGTTAGCTGGACGTTCTGCGCCGGAAGCACTGAAGTGCTTCCGGCGCAGAAATAGCCTCACTCATTATTGGCTACTGCGGGGGGAGGAGTGCCGCGTTACTCGCTGACGCGGCCTCCCCCCCCTTCTGAGAGGCCG
Organism: Triturus cristatus; assembly: GCF_964204655.1. Taxonomy (NCBI): domain Eukaryota; kingdom Metazoa; phylum Chordata; class Amphibia; order Caudata; family Salamandridae; genus Triturus; species Triturus cristatus. Next base: position 912,361,813 of record NC_140588.1, read on the forward strand.
GGGAATGGTGCGACCGCCATAATGGCGGTGCGTCCTAGTCAGCCCGCGCCTTCTCCATATTCTGGGTCAATCCTGATACCATTGATCTTATAAAAGGACATTCTGCAACGGGGTGACTTTGTAATGCCCCTTTGTCTATGCTGGTTCTAACCCGCCAGCGCCCGCCTATCCTCTGCTTCTTATCTTTGACTTCACGGCCCAGCCATCTGTATCTTCCCACCAGACCCCTGCCCCAGTCCGTGCTGCTTGCTTTTGGAACCGCGGCGGTATGAAAACAGGGAGAGCGCTCGCTCCACTAGTCAAACTCTAATCTGTAGTTTATTTGGCCTAGCCATCGGTGTGTCGCGTGGGGGTGGGGTACCATGAGGGGCTCTGGTGCCTCCCATTGCCTCTCACATTCTGTACAAGGCCTTCCCGCGCCACACCCACTATGCCCGCACAACACGGAGACAAATATATGTTTGCCAATTGTGACCGTGCTCACCTACTGTATGATGATACTCTTCAGGGGCACAGCCTCCCGCTCCAACACTCTGTAGTGCATGACCTAAACCCTGGCCACCAAACATGGTGCCCCTGCGAGGCCCGTCTTGCCTCGCTGCCCAGGTCGTCGGCCCCTCCGCCCAGCATGTTTCCTCTCCGGGGGCGAACGTTACTGCACTTCTCTGGTGTGGCGATGTCCATTCTCCTTTCACAGCAATGAGGTGATGACCACAACTTCTTCCTGCAGACGGGCCAACCGCGAGCCATACACTTCCTGCAGACGGATGGATCCACAACGGAAGGACAGATCATGCCACTCCTCGCTGCCTGATGCAGTCCCCAGGTGCCGATGCCTCTTCGCACCTCCTGGCTGCCGGCAAGGGGGATGGTGTACTCATCTTTTCTATACTGGCTGTAGGCTCCACAACCAGTTAATGCCGGATAGAGCCCAATTACTCACAGGCGCTGTCTTTCCCCTCAACGGCCTGGTCTCAGCCATCGCACCAACGATTGTTCCTTCTCTCAACTGCGCGGGGGGTTGTGCTAACTCGGGCCTGTTACCCCATATTTATCCCCCCTCACTATGTTCAGCTCACCCCCAGATTGGGGGGGTCCGAGCTTGCCTTGTGGTGACCAATCCTGGTCGCCCCCCTCTAGCGGGCTATGCAGATGGGTGGGGAGGGGCTTCCCGCCTCTGGACGGCGTCTGCCCCGGGCCCTACAGGGTCCGGCTTCACCTTCCTGGGCCCGGGTTACATCCTGCAGTTCACAAAAACACAGGCTTTGCTATGTGCCAAAGGCACACTATGAGTCGAAATACCTTTCTGACTCTGAATGTCGCCTTTGCAAATCATTTGGATTCAGGAGGAGGAAGAAAAATGTTTAGGTAGCCCCCTCCTTTGGAACTACAATGCAATCTATCAATGAGCTGCAACCATTGACAGGAATACATTCACAAAGTGAACTCTGTCTGTAATGGCATCCACATTGTGGTTGTGAGCTGTCAACATTTGTTTGAGTAGAAACAACTTAATGGAGTGTTGGATGCTCCTGCCAATGGCATTCACACAATGCCCTGTTTATACTTTAATTGCAGTCCAGACATTCTGTGCATACAAATGCATGGACAGGAGACTGCTGTCCTTGTAAGTCTCCATTCTAGCATTTGCAGCCCATTCAGTAGAAACAGAATCATGATCCTAAAACCCCTAAAAGAATCATTAAGTCGAGCCTGGGCAGCACATGCGCTGATCTGCGAGGCATGCTGAATTCGAGTATGGCCTTGAAGCTCCTCCCACTCTCTGTCATTTGTCATTGACTTGTGTCATTTTTCTTTGTAAATGCTAGCTTCTGATTCGTTAATAGGCTTTTTAGCCCCTCCTTGGTACCGCCTTGTAACCTCCCATGAGGACTGGCCCTTTACTTTCGGTTGTTACACGGTATGTCTTATTTAGTCTGTAAGCACTGAGTTTCTCCTACTGCAGGTACGACATGCTTTCCTGCAACATTCAGTCTGCCATGAGCGCTTTCACTTTTCAAGCCTCCCGGGACAATGGCGGCCGCTTTTATAAATGAAATAGGTCTCGCATTTACAAGAGTTGGAGCTATTGGCATTGGAAATGACAATGCCTTTTATTTATGTGTTAATTATCAAAACAGATTACTAAAAGGCATTGTGATTTACAATGCCAATAACTAAAACTCTTGTAAATGCGAGACCGATTGCATTGCAAATGCTTGTTTTTCTTCTGTGATGGATTCTACCGGAGTTCCAAAGAAGGTATTGTCATAAATCATTTGTTGTTTTTGACGATTTGTAACTTGACCGCTAGCATATTGGGCTCTACCTGTAGTTTATCTTTCACAGATCAGGTCTGGCTTGTCTGGCCAACCTTGTGGCCCCTCGTGTTGCTTAAGACTGGAGGCTGAAATTCCTGCTTAGGATACCTCCTTTGAAGTAGACTGTGCAGACTCCTGAGTCCCCAGGTCTGGAATTCTCTACCTCTTAACCTGTGCTGCATTTCATATTTTAAACATCTCTTTAGATGGTTGAGGACTTTTCGTCTTGCCAAATCATCCCTGTAAGGGACCTGGGTACTTTAGAGCAAATGTGACCTTTAGAAATAATTAAGTAAAATAAATATAGACATAAGTGATAAGATATATTTTGCATTTCTTTAATATTTGGGTTCTCTGCACGATACCTTCTAGAGGTTTAGATTAGTTTAGAATACAGTACAATATATGGATACCAAATAGTACCAAAGACAAGATGGCGCATGGGAGTATGTGCCATGGTTACATTCTTATCTGAGGTTCTGCACACACGTTTTAATTTGGCGACAATGAGTCTTCCTCTTGAGAAGGGTCAGAAATTTGGAGAGTACAACTTTCATAAATCTATCCTGTTGAAATTATCATCTTTTGCATGGTTTACCCCAAATTTTTGCCATAATTGTTTTTGCTGGCTTTAAAACTCTGTGCACTTTACATCCACTAACCAAGGGTAAAGTGCCTGTGGCAGCGGCGGCTCCTCCGCAATAGCGGAGGAGCATCACCCACCAAAAACGGCAGGAAAGTAAAAATAAAATGATAAGTAACCTGTTTTATTTTTCCTGCCGAGTCGGGGCGGGTCCTGGGAGTGACAGGCACTGAGGGGAGTGGTAGTGCGCTCCCATCACTGTGCATGATGGTTTGGCTGGCCGTCTCAGGCTGGTCAAACCGTCATGTGCAGTGAAAACTCTCTCCTACCCAGCAACGCAGCTGGGCTGGAGAGAGCAGGCACAGATTCACAGTCTTTATTGGAGTGCAAATTGAGGGTGCTCTGGCCAATCCTGAAGCTGCTCTCATCTGTGAGCCAAGCTTCAAGATTGGCCGCAGGGTATTCTGGGAGTCTGTGCCTTCACTTTCTTCAGTGAAGCGGAGCAGAAGAGCATGACGGGATGGATGTAGGTATTTTTTTTACCTTTGTTTTTTTACCCCCTGTTACCCTTATACCCCACTGCCACCCCTCGCCCGCCCCGCTGCTCATCCAGCACACCGGCCACTACTGGCCTTTGGTCCTCCTTTCAACGTGATGAAATTGAAATACCCCACTCACCTCACACCCCTTTAAACTCATTCTTACTCATTCTCACTAACTTGCCTTCACCCTTTAATGTCATTCATTCTCACTCCCTCATACTTATTGACACTCAGGGCCTGATTTACTAATGCTTTGCACAGGATTTGCTTCCCTTTTGTGACACAAAACTGGTGGAAAGTGTTAAGGTGGGGTTTACTATGCAACACAAATCAGTATCTGTGTGAGATAGTATCCCAAAGATGCACCATGCACTGTTTTGCCTTACATTACATCAAGCGGGCGTTCAATGGGTTGTGCATGGGTGTTTCCATGCAACTACCCATGGGTTTTGTCACTGTTCCTATCTACATACATCGGTAAGCAGGAATTTGTGCCAGAATCTTATACCTCATTGAGGCAGTCGTGACAAGGAGAAATGTTTTTTATTTCCCCTCATTTTTCCAAGTTTGCATGTGTGCTGCATTATACAACACACATACGAAATTGAAGCATAGTGTTTGTAATGGAAGTGATGCCTTCCATTACAAAACCTAAGCTTCAGAGAATGCACTATGGTGCAAGGGTGTGTGCGTTGAAGCATGGCTGAAAAAAGTGTGCCAGCAGACAGGAAGAAAAAAAGCCACCACCCCTTAGTAGATATGGGGGCAGATTTATCAGCCCCTTGCGCCACTTTTGCGTCACTTTTCCCATGTTAAAAGTGACGCAAAAGTGGCGCTAGGGGCTCATAAATCTGCCCCATGGTGCATTTGTCCTCTCTTCCTTTGATTCGAGACAGCGCAGTGGCTTTGTTGCAGCACGGCGTTGCATCAAGGAATATTAAATCTGGGCCTCAAAGTCAATCTCAAACAATATCACTCACTAACTGTCACTGACTCTCACTCAATTACACTCACACACACATGCTAAAACATACATACACACGTGCTCTCACATACACATGCTCTCTCTCACATAAACACACTCCCACCCATGAGCACGTGCACAACATGCATTTAAAACCACCTTTACTTAAAACAGCTGCCACCAAAAGTCGCGCTCCAGCTAAGTGTGGTCCATTTTTTTTATTGCATTAACAGTTAAAAATAAAATATTAACGATTAGTATAATGAAAAACAGGCGGAAAATAAGGAATGAAAGGCTACCCATGTGTTCTTGGCACCGACTTTGGCATCTCTGAGGCCAAGGAACCAAAGGCAGTGCCAGGGGTCGCAAGGGACAAGCCAAGGGTTGCAGTGGCGACCCCCGGGAAACCCTAAATGACGTCCATGGGAATGTGAGAACAAGAGATGAGTAATCTATTTTCCAGCCTGCATGGCTATTTCTGCCTTGTCGTCCACTGTGGAGCCAGCCAGAAATGTCCTCATCAGATAGTGGTAGTTGAATAGAGTTTTCGTCTGCCCCCTCAAAGTAGCAAGGTGGCATAACTCTCTCTGGCCCCTGTTCCAGTATCTAGCAAGATCCACGGGACGGGGGCTCTCTCCTACCCTTTCTTCCAGACTACCCACAAAAGTCTCATTGAGTTATGACAGTTCCCCTGTGAATGGCAACTATACGACTCTACTACAGGTCAAATACCATTCTGAAAATTATCCATAATGCCGAAAACAATATTCCTCGAAAATTTGAGAACATTCAGCAGCCCACACTTGTTAAGGGGATAAGAGAACGACACAAATAATCAGGTAAATATACAAGAGGCATGGAAAGTGGAGAGCAAAGAGATATTATGGAAGGCGTCGACTTACTAGCATGTAGGCATAGGCGGACGCAATAGGATACAGGATGGAGTAATGATACTGGGAAATAGCCAGGCAGGAGTAGAGGTACATATGTTTGGCATGGGTATGGGTTCTCTGGGGAAGCTATAGGTAGAGATATAGGAAGGTATAGTAGTAGGAGATGAATTGGTGTATAGGCAGGTGGTTAAAGTCCTAGAGCAGCGGTTCCATAGGCGCTGCAAGTAGGTGTGCCTGGGGTGCTGCAGCACCCCCAAAAACATACAGGAAAGTGAATGAGCAATAAAGATGCCTATACATTTTGGTTTAATCTTGTCATGTTTGCTATGTGTTCAAAGACAGAGGTCAACTGTAAGGCAATGTCTTCTCGCAATATGCTGCTTATTCTTTTAAGGTGAAGCACATTTTTTGTAATTCTGAAGTGTGATAGAAAAAAAGATTTTAATAGGATATAAACAAAAGACACTTAAATTGGGAATGTGCAAATAAAACAAAATTGCTGAAACCTGATTTCCACATATTTTCATTTGCGTAATATAAAGTTTTATCAGTAAAACTGTATATTAGTGAACATTTTGTTATAATTTCAATGGAAAATATGCAGTCTGTAAATGATAGTGCTTTAGTAACATATCTGTGCTTCAAACTGCACCACCGGCTACATACCACACCGTTACCAATCTCCTGCTAAATTGATCTGTCACATTTGCCTCACTAGTTTTTTTGTGTTGACTTGGATTTTTCACAGTCCCTATGACTTCAGGGTTGTAACATTGATGGCAGCACCCCCACTCTGAAAATTGTTCCAGCACCACTGAGCGGTTTGTAACCTTTTGAATTCTAGGGACCCCCATTAAATGATAACTGGATACCCACATTAAAAAAATCTATAATTTGAACCTTAAAGCCATACATAAAATTATGAAAACAAGTATACATTAAACAAATGCATAACTTTTGAAATATTTTAATATACAGGCAAAAGTTAAACAAAAATCAAAATTTTAATGGGAAGGTTGGAGGACTTCAAAATGTTGATCTATTTGTAAAAGACAAAGCAATATGACTAGCGCTAGCATATTCCTATTCCTTTTTTGCTCCTAATGTAGGCTGTCTGAGAAGGTGTCACAGACCCCCAGGGGTCTATGGACCCTAGGTAACGAACTACTTCACTAGAGTATAGTCAGGTGTAAAGGTGCCAGGCCATACAATAAATAGTATTAGAGGGCCCACTGTAGCACTGGACAGATAGGAACAAGTAAGTAGCTGGTACACACCAGAACTCAGCACAAATGAATCAAAGCTGCAAACAACTGGAGAGAAGATGGCGCACTAACAGAGACCTTACAGACTGAGCCACCTTCAAATCAGCCCTTAACAAATACCACCAATGACTCAAAGACATGAAATAGAACACTGTTAAAAACTGAGCATCTAGTTGGCAGTGGTTTGCACCCTGTCCAGTAGGGACCCTCACTTTGGTCAGGGTAAGTAGGTAATACACCGAAGATAACCCATACTCACCCCTTATAGCTTGACAAAGAGGAGTCAGGCTTATCCCAAAGGCAATGTGTCAAGTAGTTGTATCGCCACATACAGTAACAAAATAAAAACACCACAAAAGGACTCCACATCAGTTTAGACAAATAGACAATATTTATCTGATTAAAACAAGATCAAAACAACAAAAAGCCAACACACACAAGTCAAGTTATTAATTTTCAAACATTAAATAAAGTTCCATCAATCAATTAATCAATCAATCAATCAGGGTTGGTAAAGCGCAACTACTCAACTGCGAGGGTCTCAAGGTGCTGGGTGGGCAGCTCCGTTGAGCACTGGGGGTCATCCGAAGAGCCAGGTCTTGATGTCCCTCCTGAACTGGGGCAGTGTGGGGGCTTGCCAGAGGTGGAGGGGGATATCATTCTATGGCTTGGCTGCGAGGTAGGAGTAGGATTTTCCTCCCATTCTGGTCTTGTAGATGCATGGAATGGTGGCCAGAGAGAGGTCGGCTGATCAGAAGTGTCTTTTGGGTGCAAGAAGGAGTGGCGGTTGTTCAGATATATTGGTCCAGTGTTGTGAATGGTCTTGTATGCTTGGGCAACGAGTTTAAATGTTATTCTTCTTTCAACTGAGAGCCACTGGAGATCGCTGAGGTGTTGGGTGATGTGGCTGTGGCAGGGGTGTCATGGATCAATCTGGCTGCGGCGTTCTGGATGGTTTGGAGTCTGCAGAGGAGTTTCTTGTTGATCCAGCATAGAGAGCATTGCTGTAGTCCAGTCTGCTACTGATGAGAGCGTGCGTGACAGTTTTTTGGGATTCGGATGGGATCCAATCCGAACATCTTTCAAAGCATGTGGAGGGTGTTGAAGCTGGTCGATGATACAGCATTGATCTGGTGGTTCATTGTGAGCAATGAGTCTAGTATGATTCTGAAGTTCCACGCGTGGTCCGTCAGGGTGGGGGGATTTCCGAAGGGGGGGCACCAGGAGTTGTCCCATGTGGAGGGGGTGGAGCCAAGGATGAGGACTTCTGCTTCCTCAGAGTTGAGTTTCAGGCAGCTGTTCTTCATCCAGGTGGTGACAGCTTTCATCCCTACTTGGAAGTTGTGTTTGGTCATGTTAGGTTCATTGGTGAGGGAGAGGATAAGCTGGGTATCGTCAGCGTAAGAGACGATGTTGAGCCCGTGGTTCCTGACAATGATTGCGAGGGGGGCCATGTAGATGTTGAAGCGGGTGGGGCTGAGGGAGGAGCCCTGGGGCACTTCACAGTTGGTCTCTGTCGGTTCCGAAAGGTAGGGCAGGAGTCTGACTCGCTGAGTTCTGTCGGTGAGGAATGAGAATATCCAGCTGAGGGCCTTGCCATGGATGCTGGTGGCTAGGGTGTGGTGGGAGACAGTGTCAAAGGCAGCCGAGAGGTCAAGGAGGATGAGGGCTGACATTTTGCCCTGGTCAAGGAGGGAGCAGATGTCGTCAGTGGAGGCGAGTAGGGCAAGTTCAGTTCTCAAAAAATCAATGGTTGCATTTGATCAGGACAAAGTACCTTAGATGGGTCAAAAATCAAAGACGATGCGAGGCGCAGGGGAGGTGATGCACCAAAAAAGCAGGCGATGCATTGGTTCATTGCTGTTACAAGGGGGGGGGTGATGTGTTAGTTCCTTACTGCTAAGCAGGGGAACTGATGCGTCAGTTCCTTACTGTTGCAAGGAAGGTAATGCGTTATTTTCAAGCACACGGCCATGGTTCATCACTGTAGTGTAGTGTCGATGAAGAAATCAGCACCCATGGACAATATGTCAAAAGTCAAGTCACGGTACGTCGATTCCACAGCGTTGAAGCAGGCACTGCATCAGTCGGGCGATGCATCACGGACTTCGGTGATGCAGTGTTCGAGAATCACGCTGCAGCTGTTCTTCAGACGTGCTTCCATGGAAAGCTAGGGCCTGCGTTGTAAGCAGCGGTAGTTGCATAAAGCGGGAGCCATGCTCTGGTGCAGACAGCAGCAGTGCATCGAGTTTTGCAGCGATGCGCTGGTTTGGAATGACGCTTGGAGTTGATGCACCAGAACTCACTTCCAAGAGCCCTGGAACTGAATTTGACTCCACTTGGCAAGACAGGACCCTCAGGAAGAGAGCCCAAGTGCTGGCAGATGAAGTCTTTGATGGCCCTGTGACTTCTTAACAGGAGGTAAGCTCAACTAAAGCCCTTGGAGAACCTTGGAAGCAGGATTTAGAAAGCAAAGTCCAGTCCTTTCATTCCCTAGACAAAAGCAGCAGCAGGCCAGCACAACAAAGCAAACAGAAAAGTGTCAGTCTCTCCTGACATCAATCCATTTGTTCTTCCTGGCAGAATGTCCTCAGCCCAGAAGTAATCTGATTATATAGTGTCACAGGCCCAGTACTTATACCCATTTCTGCCTTTGAAGGAGGAAAACTTCAAAGGAAAGTCTTTGTAGTGTACTGGGCCCTGCCTTCCCCTGCCCTGGCTCCAGACACACTACAGGGGAGTGCAGACTGCTTTATGTGAGGACAGGCACAGACCTATTTAGGTGTCAGTATCACCAATTCCCACCGTTTTAGCCCATCAGCCTGGTTATGGCATAACCATCAGGATATGCTGGCCACACCTCAGCTCCTTTGTTGTGACTGTTCACAAACAGCCCAACTGTAATCCTGAACCAGACATATAATCAGAGACAGACAGAGGAACAGAATGGTTAAAGTGTCATGTGGTCTAAGTAGCCATTGTCGTTTTCTCTAAGTTAGCCTGAGCCCGAGCCAAACTGTTCTCTGCTTTGCATACGCTACTATACGAACATATTTTGCTTTGTGTCACACTGTAACTTTCACACAGAAACCTGCTGTTTTTACTTTCTGTTCTTTCCTGGGATTTAGTCTGAACACTGCAGACAATGTCAAACAACAATGACCCTTGTTATTCGGTTCTGGTCAGGCCCTAGCACCTAGACAAAATACGCAGATGCAGCTGTTGTTTAGGAACATGTACTTTGGTCATATAGGTATACACAGGTGGGTAACACACAGTTGGAGAGGGATCTTTCCAGAGAAGGGAGTGTGACAGCACCTGTAATGTAGGTCTGTCATTTATAGACTGAGGTACAGGGTCTGCTGCTAAACACCCAGAAATCTTCTAGTATATAATCAGGGTAGGGGTCTAGGTCTTACTGTCTTATATAATGACAGCACCTTTTATGAGTTACAGACTACTCACTATGCTGGCTGTATTTTTATTTTTCTACTTGTTGTGGAACGTATACTGCATACTAGAGCACGTTAGTTAAAATAAAGATTTTAAACTTTTCGCGCGTCTCTGTCTAATCTTATTGTGCACTGGTACGAGAGTGAGGGCGAAAGGGTGTCCTGCAACCTTGATTCCTGAGAGGGTCGGGAGTGTTGTGTTCTGGGGTGTCTAACTACTTGTTCTTCTGTGAATGAGTAGGAGGGCAATTGAGACACTAAAGCTAGTCGGTCCCCGGGCTCATGGGTACTCAGGTGGTAGGATGACTCAGTCCCTGCCCACTAAGGTTCATTATCCCAAAAATTGTTATGTGACTCCGCACAATCCCTGCAACATGGCGCTGCTGTTTGGTCCGGTACTGGTTTATGGAATGCCTGAGTAGTGCTTGTGCTAGTCCACAATACCCTCATACCAGTTTCCAGAGAAGTCCGTGGTGGGAGGGCTTTGCCTCCTCTGTAGATAGGGTATTCCTATTACTGAAGGTTATTCAAGCTTGAATGCTTTAAAAGGCGTATGACCGGTTTTTGTGCTACTGATAGTTTCCATGCAAATGGCTCAACATTGCCGCGCCACGGTGACATAACATATGTTGCACCTTGGAGTACCCAATGCAGGGTCTCCTGTTGTCTTTGTGTTTGAAGTGGAGGCAGCATACTGCTTCAAAGAAATTTATACGTGAGTTGCAATACCTGCCATTGATGCTAATGACAATACCTTTCATGCCTATACCGCAGCTGTGGTGCCTGCAGCATATCGTCCTTATGCAGTGATTGAAGTTCCTCTAATGGCCTAGGAGCACCATATTTGGTTCAATGGCGCCCTTCCCCACACTCTTTCTATCATTCATATGGGCCCTTTAAGCATTGACCGGGCCACATGGCCACTATTGGCCTGTTTTAATCCACATCCTAATTATCTTACAGCTAATTTTGGCTGAGGTTTGTTTGCTGTATGCACAAGTCTGTCTTCTATACAGACGCGTGATTCCGTTTGTCTCACATACCTTTTTAGTGGCTCCACCTGGTGCTGCGCCTCCAATACAGGTGCATGGTGAAGCTCTTGTGATTAGCACAATACTTATCAATTTGGTCATGGACAATATCCTCAAAATCGTGAGGACATTCCATTTTGGATAGCTCAGAAGATTGAACAGCTTGATGCTGTCTTCCCCCATACTGGTCCTTTGGAGAAAACAGGATCCTTATCATTTGCTTACCTAGTGGTCCGATTCCTCCACAGGCAGATTGCAACACCTGGGGGGTGGTGTTTGCCTCAGTGTATACACTATGTTTTTGCACCCACTCCATGAGTGTTCTGAAACAAATACAGAATGAACATGGGGCGGATTCAGCCATGGATTTGGGGATGAGATTAGTGGGTATTTTTCCCGTCATCTCCAAAATGATTCTTTCTAACATTAAGGGTGAGGCAGTTTGCTTACAGGCTCACCAACACCTTTTGGCGGTGGCCAACATTGATCAGGAACATTAGTTACCGATTATTATTACGGATGTGTATACATCCTTGGATCGCAATAATTTAGGGATCAGGCCTTCTACCCAGTCTCAAGTTAATGCACCTCGTGACAAGGAGGGATGTTCAGTCCTTCCTAAAAAGACATGGGACAGAAATAAACAGCAACAGAAGCCTAAGTCTTGTGCTGGTTCACCCACCACCTGAAGCTTCTGAATGTGGATATGATTTACGTGATTGCTCTAAAATTAAAACTCCAGAGAGGTTTCAGGTTCCTGGTCCCGGTTCTCCTCCTCCCACCCATCTTCTCACTCCAACGAAAGCCTCCCCCATCCAGTAACTCACCTCATGGGAACAGCTCACCACACCGAACACCACAGCCATCATGAACTCCATCCACTTGGGTGCACCCACAGACCCCTGTCCCCACTTCCTCTTCAACCTAGGAGGCAACGAGATCAGCCACCAACTCACCACCATCTTCAACGCATCCATCGCCACAGTCACCTTTTCCGATGCATGGAAACACGTAGAAGTCAGACCTCTACTCAAGAAACCCTCCGCCCACCCAGGCGAACTCCGGAACTACTATCCCATCTCTCTGCTCCCATTCCATGCCAAAGTCTTGGAGAAGGCCATCAACTGGCAGCTTACCAAACACCTGGAGAGAAAGAACCTGCTAGACACCTCCCAATTCGACTTCAGCCCCAACCACAGTAACGAAACTACCATGATCGCCGTCACTGATGACATCCATGCCCTACTTGACAGGGCAGAATAAGTGGCCCTGATCCTACTCGACCTTTTGTCAGCTTTTTACACCATATCCCACCACACACTCATTAAGAGACTGCACATCAGATCGGAATCAAGGGAGATGCACTCAGGTGGATTGCATTATTCCTCACGGGACAAATGCAGAGAAACCGCCTAGCTCATTTCACCTCAGAACCCATGAACACCATGTGTGGCATCCCTCAAAGTTCATCTCTCGGCCCCACCCTCTTCAACACCTACATGATGCCTCTAGCCAACATCATCAGAACCCACAATCTCAACACCATATCCTATGCTGACGATACCCAGTTCATCCTCTCACTCTCAGCAGACCCCACCACCACTAAGACCAACTTCCATAACTGCATGAAGAATGTCACAACTGGATGAAGGACAACTGTCTGCAGCTCAACACTGACAAGACCGAAGTGCTGATCTTTGGCAACCATGACTCCTTCTGGAATGACACCTGGTGGCCTGCCGAACTCTGACCCACTCCCATACCAAAAGACCACACCTGTAACCTCAGCATCATCCTGGACAGCAAACTCACCATGAAAAGACAGATCAATAGAGACTCCTTTGCCTGCTTCCACACTCTCTCAGCGAGCTCGAAGAATATTGAAATGGCTCTCCATCAGCACGAGAAAAACAGTCAAGTAAGCCCTAATCACCAACCTGCTGGACTCGGCAACGCACTGTATGCAGGGACCACCACCGAACTCATGAGAAGGCTCCACACAATACAGAACTCAAGGCCAGACTGATCCTCAATTTGCCCAAATGGACCCACATCACCCAACACCTGAGAAACCCACACTAGCTCCCAGTCCAGAAATTATGTCAATTCAAGCTAAAGACACACACCTACAAAGCCCTCCACGAACAAGGACCAGCATACTTGAACCACCGCCTGAACTTCCACTAACCATCCAGAAACCACTGATCAATGTCCCTGACACTAACACCACAAATCCTCCATAGCCACAGCAGTGGCCGCTCCTTCCCCACCTTGCTGCTAGATCCTGGAGTGCCCTCCTCCTCCACCTCCGAACATCACTCTCACTGCCTGACTTCAGAAAGAGACTCAAGACCTGGCTCCTCGACTAGACCCAGAAACCCATCACCTGGATACCCTCACAGGTGATAAGCCGTGCTTTGCAAGTACTGTTTGATTGATTTATTGATACATTTGCTAAAATAGGGATAGGGGCAAGGTTACTAAGAAATAGGTAGCTGCAGGGGTAATAGAGCATAGCTAGAGGTAATGAGAACAGAAAGAGGTAGAGGTACTAGGGCTTAGCTTTGGAAAGAGGTCCTAGTGCAAAGGTAGGGGTAGACGTACTTGAGTATATGAAGGGGTATAGGTACTAGGGTATTAGCAGGGTTAGAGAGTACCATAATATATAATATAGATAGGGGTAGATGTATTTGGGTAGAGCTATGGACATTGGGGTGATAGAACATTAGGTTAGAGGTAAGAATAAGGTAAAGCTAGAGGTTCTAGGACACAGTTTGAGAAGAGGTCGAAATGTTCAGGCAGTGGTAGAGGGACTAAAGCATAGGTGGGAGTAATGGTAGTAGCATATAGGGTGTTTATAGATATTACGTTGTAGATAGAGTAGAGGAACTAAGGTATAGGTGAAGGGAAAGGTACTCTGATATAGACAGGAGTACAGGTGCTAGGGTGTTGGCAAGCTGTCATAGAGGTCCTTGGGTAAGGACAGGGTAGTGGTACTAGGGTATATGTAGGGTATATGCAGGGAATATGTAGGGATTTTAGGATTTGGCAATAGTCGAGCTACTAGGGTATAGGTTTAGGTTTTAGAGTATAGATGTTGGAGAGGTAGCTTGTATTTTTGTTTGATCTGTTTATTAAGTTTTTTTTGTACATAAGAAAAGAGAAACAAACATTGAAAGTGTTAATGTATGCGAAGTAAAAACTTGCCTAGTAATAAATATGGTATGCGGAATAACATGTCATATTTTTAAAAAAAATGTTTAAAACACAACACTATAGAGAATACACTACCCTACACATCTAAAACACTAAAACACTACACTACCCTACACTACTGAAACACCACTACACTACCCTAACCCTAAATCACTACCCCCTGCACTAACATACACATTCTCCTACTCCGCTCCCTACACTCATTCTCTACCCATCACACCCCCCTGACACTACACTAAACACTAAAACAGTAAACTACAGTACACTAACCCTACAACACTACCCTAAACACTAAAACACTACCCCCAGCACGACCCTGCCCCTAGCCCCAGTCCTGTCCCTACTCCCAAACACTACCCTACACAACCCCCGACACTACCCTAATCCCTAAAACACTACCCTACACTACACTAACCCCAAAACACTACCCTAAACCCTAAAGCACTACCCACAGCACAACCCTGCCCCTACCCCTACCCCTACCCCCAGTCCTGTCCCTACTCCCAAACACTACCCTTCACGACCCCCTACATTACCCTACACCCACATACACTACTCTGCACAACCCCCGACACTACCCTAAACCCTAAAACACTACCCTACACTACACTAATCCAACAACACTACCCTAAACCCTAAAATACTACCCCAGCACTACCCTACCCCTAGCACCAGTCCTGTCCCTACTCTACACCAGACAAACACAGGTACACTACCCTGCACGACCCCTGACACTACTCTACACTACACAAACACAAGTACACAACCCTACACAAGTACACAACCCTGCACGACCCTACACAGCCCCTACACAACCCTACACAGCCCCACTTACCTCTTACCATGCGTGGTTCCAATCTTCTCCCCCTTCCTGCTTCCTCCGGCTTCCTCCGTCGTGGGCTTCCTACGTCCTCGCCTGCACCCGGAAAAGCAGCAGCAGACCTGGAAAAGCACCAGCAGCAGACCTGGAAAAGCACCAGCAGCAGACCTGGAAAAGCACCAGCAGCAGACCCTCGGAGCAAATGGCCGCAGTGATGACCTCCAAAAGCGGTGCCCGCTCCCTACGCCTGGGTTGTACAACGCATGCGATGTAACAGCACGCGTACTAAAGGCGACGCGTTGTTACATCGCATGCGTACTACCGCTTGCGTAGTAATGGTAATCGAACAAATGTCTGCGTACTAATGGATGTTTCCCACCAGGTAGTGGTGCAGGTGCTAAGGTGCATGCAAAGTTAGAGGTGTAGGTGACAAAACCTCAATCATTTCAGAAGGGCGAGGAACCCATGAAGAGGAGGAGAGAAAATAGAGAAGGATGAAGGCAGAATAAGGGTGCAGGCACTTATTCAGAGAAGAGAAAAAAAAGATTTACCTAACTATGGGCTGAGGGATTTTTTGTGCATGAAAGGTTTTCAACTGACATGCTGGCAATCCTGCCACAGAGTAATGTGGAATATTGCTATAAAGGTGGTGGCAAAGGGAAAGAGATCGGATTTTCAAGCTCCATATCACCATGCAATTATTACCAACACCGACGCGCCAAAGCGTCCCCCAATTAGGATTTCCTACCGGTCTCAGTCTCCCCCACACAGCTGGCACATTCTTAATTAGTGCCTGACGTCACCCGGCAAAAGAAAACAGAGCTCACACATATGCTGGGTGACAAAACCTAAGGTGAATCCGCCATCTGTTTATATTGACTGCACTGGCACCAATTATACCACGCACCTGCCCATAATTCCTTTAAGGTCCAAGCGCCTCATGTGTTGTTACTCGCTGGTAACTATTGCTTAATTTTCTGCGTTTATGATTCTTGTAGGATGGTAGGTGTTCTGTGTATTTTGGGTTTTGATGGTCTGCCTTCAGTTTTACTCATTAATATATCAATATGATAGGCACTGTGTTATTATCAGGCTCGAGAACCTGTTTGTGTAGAATAATGAAACAACTCTCTTGATTGTTCTCACACCTGACATTGCGAGGATATTTGCCTCTCAGTGGTTTTGCGAATCAATGTCAAAGCAGCATTTTTAGGCCGCACATTTCGACTTCTGGGCACCGGGTTGACATTCTATCAAGCTTACTGACTGAAAACACCCATTCTAGCTTCTCAAACTCCTATATTGGCCTTGCAGGCGTCTCCGAGTTGTTAGTGTTCATAATTGAGGGACGCAACGAATGCTGTGCAGCCCTCGTGATGGTAACTCTTTCAGTGCTAATCACCATTAGCCATGGTTTATTTAGAAAGGGACTAATTTAATATAAGGTGTTGTCTGTGTTGATACTACTTACTCATTTAAAATCCCTACATTTATTTTAATCTTTTCTACACTATTTTAACATATGCCTTGTGTTAGATTGGATTCAAAAAAGCATTAAAAAATAATGCCTCAGATTTCTTACATTTGCTGCATTAGGTGAAAGGGGACCCGCCTTTTTAGGTCGAGCCTGGGCAGCACATGCGCTGATCTGCGGCATGCTGTATTGGAGTATGGAACAGAGACCCCGCCCACTCTCCGCCTATACTTGTCATTGGCTTGAGTCATTGCCCTTCGTAAATGCTACCTTCTGATTCGTTAATGGCCTTTGTTAGTCCCTCCTTAGTACTGCCTTGTCTTCATTTGTACTCTCCCATGAGGACTGGCCCTTAAACCTTGGTTGTTTCACTGTACGTCTTTTTTAGTCTGTAAGCACTATTTTCTTTAATGAGTTTCTCCTACTGCAGGCACAACATGCTTTCCTGCAACATTCAGCGTGTCATGCGTGCTTTCACTTTTCGAGCAGCCGGGACAATGGCGGCCGCTTCTTTGAATAGGTTTCGAATTTACAAGAGTTTGAGCTATTGACATTTTAAATGACAATGCCTTTTATTTATGTGTTAATTAGCAAAATAAATAAATAAAAGGCATTGTCATTTACAATGCCAATAGCTTAAATTTTCGCAAATGCGAGACCTGTTGCATTGGAAATTCTTGAAACCCTGTGTCTCTAACATATACCCTACGGTTACGTTCCAAACCGAACGTTATCTGAGTAAGTTCAGTAGAGATTCATGGAGTATAACGTACCCATTTTCCCTGCTCTGAATGGTACGTTGGTAAAACTCGGCTTGCTTTAGAGCCAATGAAAATCTGCCATGTGTGTTCAGGATTGACCAGTGACACGCAATTTAATCCTGAT
Source organism: Triturus cristatus (assembly GCF_964204655.1). Classification (NCBI taxonomy): domain Eukaryota; kingdom Metazoa; phylum Chordata; class Amphibia; order Caudata; family Salamandridae; genus Triturus; species Triturus cristatus. The sequence continues at coordinate 912,379,259 of NC_140588.1, forward strand.
AAACAGTAAGTTAGGTTATATCGCTTTAAGTCAAATAGTGCACAAAGGCGATGTATATACATACGTATGTATGTGTAGTAGCACACGCCCCTCCTAAAGGCAACAAAGCGCTGCACAGGCTCAACTGCAAAGAGGCACTAATGGGCACATGCATCAATGTAGGCTTTTGCGATTCCTTAATTGCGATTATTAAGGATTCGCAATTAAGGAATTGAAAAAGCCTATGCATGTAGGAATCGCTATAAAATTAGCGATTCCCAAACATTCCATAATTGCGACTCGCAAATTGCAAGTCGCAATTAAGGAACGCCTTCCTATTCATTCCTATGGGCCTACAGACCTATAGGAATGAATGGGAGATTGCATGCGCAATTTGCGAGTACCAATAGGTACTCGCAAATTGTGAATGCAATTTCAAGGGTGCAAGGGTATCAAAAGGACATCCTGTTGCACCCCTGAAATTGAACTGTGCACACATGTTGCGCAGACACATGCCCCAAGGGCATGTGTGTGTGTAACCTACAACTTTGGAAAATGCACTTTAGTGCATTTTTCAAAGTTTTTGCAAATTACCATCAAGTTCAAATTGATGGTAATTTGCGCCCCCTATTAGCAAAATCACTATTTGCGATTTCATCATGCACTGCATTTAAGGAATCGCAATGTGCGATTCCTTAAATGCAATCGCAATTTAAGAAATCGCAATAAATTGAGATTTTTTAAATTGCGAGAGCCTTTCAGTTTCATGCATTGCAGTGGCCCTTTTTGCGGGCGCAACCGGTCGATTTTTGCGAATTGCACAGTTTGCGCTCGCAAAAAAGCTTGATGCATGTGCCTGTAAGTGTGTGAGTGCCTGCTTTTCTTAATATGCAATCGTAAGTGAATTTGTAATTTATTAATCTGTAACTCTCACCACGATTAACTGTTGTACATATAAATTGTGATAACTACTACCATGTCACCCTCGCTCCTTCTATAATTTACCTCACTCTATTTTAAAGCGCTTTGATACCTATATGAAAATGCAGAAGTAAATAAGTAAATGGATGAATAAAGATGCCTGGCGCGGGAGCTGGTTTCTGAGAGCCATGGTGCACTGCGGCTGCACCATAATACAGGGCTCCTTAAAGAGATGTGACTTCTGCTGTTTCTTAAAATGGAGCAGGGTTGGGCAGTCCTGATAGTCATTTGGGATGTCTTTCCAAATGCTGAAATTACATTTGTGACAATATTGATGACGACTTTCAAGGATATAATGGTGCTTTCCGTGGACAGCGCTCCAGATCTGCTGATCATCAGACTCTGAGAAAGCGAGGTGGGCGCGCGCACCTGGCAGAGACAAGCTGCCGTAGGCACCTGTTCCGGCTCTCACGTGCCGCGTTGTTATAATACAAACTTAAAAACTCATCAATTCTCCTATATTGGCTTATTCTGCATTTACTGCCCAATCTAGCTTGCGAAGCTCGTAAGACAAATGTTTAAGAAGATCTACCAGTCAGCAACAAGCGCGGTTAGCTTTCTGATGTGAGGCTTTCTGGTGCACGCAGGGCCATTATTTTCAGGTTTCAAGTTGGATAATAAAACCAGAGCGATTTAAAGTATTCTTCTGTACATACTGTGCAAAACGAAATTGCCCCCAAATGTGTGTCTAATGTACCCTAGTCTCTCAGGATCACACCGCTGAGACCAGGGATAATTCATTGTTTCTATTTACTGCCTGATTACATGGCCGCAGCTTCACCTATTAGTCATGTCCAATTAGAGCCTTTGACACATTAATAAACTGGTCACTCAAACAGAACCCAGATTCTCCATTGTTCGACTGTGACTTCTCAACTTTTCCAGGAAAAGCTGCACTGATGGGAACTGAATGCCCTGTGCTGCTGAAATGTTCTTACAGAGAGCTATTCATCTCAGAAATTGAGACTAGCATAATGAAAAAAATTAAACAAACAGGCGTTTTTTTGTGTAAATTAATCTGTCGCCTGACACCTCCAAACACAAGTCAGTTATCAAGTTTTGTAATATAGTTAGTTATGAATTAGCATATGGTAGTTCAAAATATTTTGAAATAATTAATTTAATTTGGTTTTTGTTTTGGAATCATATCATAGGAGCTTAAAGGAAAGCAAAAAGCATACAAGAAGTTACTAACACTGGCCAGTGTAAACCACAAAAGTCACTAAGTTGATCTGTGCTTAAACCTGTTGTAGCTTGGAACAAAGCAGTAACAAAGTGAAAACATAAAACAAGATAAACTGCAAACCAATTTAGAAAAATAGAGTAAAAAATAAATAACATGCTACCAGAATGACAAAAATCCAATCAGTAGATCTGGAGATATTGACTTTTAAATGATTAGAGGAAAATAAAAAAGGTGCAAATCGCCAACTGGTGGTATCTGGTCATGCTGGCCCAGGATAATGTCACAAGTCCAGGCTAACTACAATGGAGTGCAGACCTGGCACAGGACTAAATTTGGCCCACTGGGAGTTGAACCGTATGTCCTTGGTGTGAAGTGTGCACAGAGTTGATTTGAGAGACTTTGCGTTGCTCTGCAACAGTTACGATGAGACTTGCAGCTGTGCGGTAAGGCTTTGTGGGGCTTTGCACCGCTTGGTGGCTGTTCCCCTTAAGCTTTCAGCTGTGTGACAAAGCCTTTGTGGGGCTTTATATTGCCTGCCATTGTTTCCGATGAAGCTTGCAGCTGTTCAGCTAGACTTTCGTGTTGCTCAGTGTGCATTCCGATCACGCTTGCAGCTGTGTGGTAAGGCTTTGCAGGCCTTTGCATCGCTTGGTATCACCTCAGATGAAGCTTTCAGCTGGGCAGCAAGGCTTTGCGTGGGTCTACGTCACTCGTCATTGGTTGCAATGTGGCTCTCAGCTTTGCAGGGAGACTTTGTGGAGCTTTGCAACGGTTCACACCTGATGTGATGGAACCTTTGGTTAGGCAAGGAGGACTCCTCTCTGATACTCCAATACCAGCCAAGGGGCCAGGGCCTGGGGAGACAGCTCTCGGGGATCAGGCCTCCACTCCAGCAGAGGCCAGCAGGGCTCAGTAGGGCTCAGCAGGTCCAGTTGAAGGTCCTGGCAGGTCCACTGCAGCAGGTCAGCTGAGCAGTTGCAGGGAGACCTATGAAGCGTTTACAAACAGCATAGGCAGCTAAGGACATATGTTCAGCACAACCAGTAAATTCCCCTAAGAAAATAAGCTTTTTGCAAACTTCTATAGGTTGGCTACCAAATAACCCATCCTTAGCACATTTTTTGTATCAAATTAGAGAGGCAAATATCTAAACATTCAGACCAACAAGCAAAGTTCAGCAAATTATTCCAATCATGTTTGTTCCGGCAAATTTTTTAGTCATCATTTCTTCATACACAAGCAGCCAAAAGAGCAGCCAGCATATTTCGCTCACCCTCAAGCTTCATCAGGGATGCAACATACAAAAATACAGGAAGTAAATAATCTCTGAAAAAAATCACATTAAACATTCACATACAAACATATTAAAATCAAATCACAAGAATATTCAAAGTAAAAGAGAAAACACAGACAAAACAACAAAATATATATACAATCACATGGATGAGAGTCCAACAAAATTGTTTTGGCAGACAAATAGGAAATACCTCTTCAAACCCATTACTTCAGAAACTAATTCATAGAGCTGGCAAACAAATGACAAGCATTAGGTAATTGTACTGTGCATAGCTTGTGTCCATCTTCCACGGGTTTTAGATTATGAAATACATACACCAATCTCGTTGAGTAGGGCAGTTATTTTTAAAATGCAAAGTGACATCACAATCCTCATAACGAATTTCTAAAAATTGTCCCTAAATTGCATTATAGTTCGTACCCTACAGTTTGATAAAGTCAGCTAAGGGTTTGTAGAGGATGAGAGCATCACTTGTTTCAATGGCACTCCTATGTCAATTCCATCTACAACTGCTGCCCCTAATGTATGCTAGGCCTGGTCACTAACACTATACCCAGAAATTGGCAGATCATTAATAAAAGGATTAAGAATTCGCAATGGTGTCAAACATTTTGAACAAGGAAGAGAAAACACCTGATCCTGTTTTGAGTTAGCATTAAAAACAGCCCATGTCAGACCTGACTTACATTAAAGTTATTGCAGATGTTCACAAAATGACCCACCACCAATTAGCACCCATAAAAACAAGCATTTGCAATGCAATCGGTCTCGCCTTTGGGACCTTATATGTATTTGGCTATGCAGCATCTACTGTTCTTTAACATGGAGGGAAAGTAAGTACCAAACTGCATGACACGCCAGGTATGGGAACACATGGAGAGAAATATTGCCTTTCAGCGGGAAAGGGTATAGTCCAAAGCTCTGTTTTTAATATAAAAGCAGGGCCTTCGGTGGTCATATCAGTGAAAGTACAAGATTTGAAAAAAATATTATTGGCTACGGGTGCTCGTGGAAGACAATTTCTATAGACTGGAATCTAGAGAATACTAAAGTTATTCTGGTATTTTACTGACCTCTGATGGTCGTTTTCTATCAAGAAAGTTAAATAGAGGCAGATGCCAGAGAAATTAAAAAAAGAAAGTCCCTCAGCAGAAAGCAATCCTGGCATTTTACTGAACTCTGCTGGTCGTTTTCTATGAAGACAGTTAAATAGAGGCAGTTGAAAAGAAAAAAAGTCCCTAAGTGGAAGCAGACAAGTCCTAGGGCTGATCTCCAGAGCCCACAAAGTACATACACATATACGTATATACTAAAGTATACACTACAGTATATATACTAAAGTACATACTAAAGTATATACAAGAGGTCTTGAATGCTCGACCGAAACAGCAGATCACTTTACCATATATATCACTATTATTAAAGCATCACAAAGTGTTCTCAAGAACTTGAATGCAACAGTAGAAGGATTCTTGTAAGCGATGGAAACAGCAACCAGCCATGCATAGCGCTGCTAGGTTTGAGGAAACCAAAAGAAAATAGAGCGAACAGAAGTATTCATCTCTTTATTTCAAATAAACAAAAGGAAATGTCAGAACTGAATCAAATGGCATTTAAAAACCATTACCAATAACGCCATGTGGAAACACAAGATTTTGACTGGCAATGTGCAAAAACCGTGCTTAACGTATTCTCAATCACCTAAATGCATCAGTAGATGGGGTCATATAAGCGACTGGAATAGCAACCATCCAAATACAGCAATATTGGGTTTCAGGAAAACAAAAGAAAATAGAGAGAACAGAAGTATGAATCTATATATTTAACATAAACAAAGGGAAATACCAACCATGAGTCAAATGGCATTTAAAACCCGTCAACAACAACACCACGTGGAAACAAAAAGTTTGGTCGCAATTTGCAAAACCCATGCTTGACAATGTAAACAATGTTCGCAAAAAAGTACGGGGCAGATTTACAAGGACTGGCGCATCCCTGCATATCAGCAGGGATGCGCCAGGTAAGATGCGTCACGCAAGTTTACCCTTGCGCCACAACAGATGTGCCATATTTACAATGTGGCGCATCGTGGCGCAAGGATAAACAGATGCGTGATGCATCTGATGGCGTAAGGGCAGCGCATTGCTGGAGTTGTGTCGCAAGAGCGACGCAACTCCAGCAATGCTCAGGGGCTGCCCATATCTAACATGCTGCGTCACGCTTTATGCCTGCTTCAAGCAGGCGCAAGGTTTTGACGCAGCGGCGTCGGAAAAGTGACTCCGTGAAATCTTGTAGATTTCACTGCGTCACTTTTCCGAGGCTTTTTCCGAAGGAACGCCCACCTTGCATACATTAAACCTGAGGCAGGTTTAATATGGCGCAGGGCTTTACAACGTGACGCATCTCCCTAGATGCGTCACATTGTAAATAAGGCAAAACATGGGTCATGGTTTATGCCGCCTTGTGTCACAGAAGTGATGCAACGGCGGCGTAAATGTGTCACAAGGGGCTTGTAAATCTGCCCCTGTATTTGTAATCCGGCTAACTTTTGCACATTCAACTATATTCTCAGTCGTATATATGTCTGGTACTCAAACAAAAGAATAAGAATAAATGCTTGTGCATGCATGGCAGGGCTCAACATCTTCGCTCGAGTCCAAGAAAGTAATCTGCAAGCGCTCATGCAAACTTAAAGTAAACCTGTTAACTGCCACACATTCTTAATCCTCCCGTTCATAGCCACAGTTCACACCTCACAGGATATACAGTGGACCAAGCAGGCACGGCTGGTACAGGTAAGAGCAGAGGGGCGGGGGGGAAGGAGAAGTCGACAGACGAGGGGATAGGTGATGCGGCGATGCGGGGAGCACAAGGTAAGTGGTTTTATTTATTTTTTAATTTAATTTCACCTATCCCCTCATTTATTGACTCCCCCCGCCCCAACGCCTCACCCCCTCACCGCTCTTACGTGTGTCGGCCCGGCCGTCCCTGCGCCCAAATCCCATGACTCCTGGAGTGAAGCTTGTTGTTTCCCCATAGCTCAGTAAAGAAGTCAACCAACTGACCCTTGGAGTTTCTCAGGGAGTCTGGAATGTTTCAGGTTGTGGAGTCTAACTAAACAGTTTTTCAGGCATGCCCAAATACAAGGAGCTCCCACAATTTAGCTGAGAGAGTAATGCCTCTTGCACTTGCTTTTGCAAGAGCAAAAGCAAGATGAAATGCAGAAATATAGGAAAGGTAAACTTTATTCACTTGGGCTGTGATACAAGGGTTGTGGTCAGAGCTGAACGTGAGATTGCAAACAGTTTCAATAGTCACATGGAGTCATATTACTGCACCACGAGCCACTTGACAAAGATTGTAGTTCCAACCAACTATCAATGCAACTTTTCAGTGTTTCGTTTTGGAAAGTGGGGGGATATGCCTGAAACTTAATTTGGGTATTAAAGGAAGGATTGTGCAGCCCCACAACCGGCTGTGTGTCATCAGCATAGTCATAAGAATGCAGCCAATGGATTTAATTGGGTTGGCAGGTAGATCAACGTCTCTATTGATCTGGCTAGGGCTTAGTGATAAAACTCCTTGAACTCCTATGTGATCTTACTGAAAGAGGATTGAAAATACGCCAGTTTAACTGGTTGAGTGAGTCCAGTCTGCTGTGTCTCTGATATCACTTTTCATGAGCCAAGAAATAGCCGTGCGATGTTAACACTGTATCGAGCGCTGCAGAGAGGTCAAATACAATGATAGCCGGCTTGCCACCATCTTCAAGGGTTATTCTAACATCATCTGCTGTCCCTATACCAGAACAATGCGCTATATAAAGCTTAGATTTGCATCTTTAAATGTTTTTCTACAATCTTGATAGAGCAAGGCAGTGTCCGACCTCTTGTGTATTGCTCTCCCCTGTTCTCAAACTCCGTGGCATATAGGACATTTCTACACCAAGCACACTTCTGTTGGAATCCTCCTACAAAGCTTGGGCTGTAAATTCTGCATCTGATTCCACAGTTCAGCAGGGGAGCGTGTTACAAAGCCCTTTCACAAGGAGGAAGTGACCTGGAAAGCAGGGATTTTATTTCCCCCTTCACATCCTACCTTTGTTCTACCAGTTTCTGGCTTTGGCACTCAAGTCATGACTGAACCTCACCCAGAAATGTGAATGCCCTTTAGTAAGCACTACAGCTGACCAAGACACGCTATTGTATGTTTCCAAAATTGTTTGAGCATTATAGATAATATAAATCTGACCACACAAATAATCTTATCATAATGGATTAACTTTATATAGAAATTTTCAGATGTAAAACGTTTTATCCTTTCAATCAGCACTAGCCTGGCTGATCCTGGTCAGTAGACCTAGGTTATTGCAGAAGTCAAAAACACCAGAGACAAATTATGGGTCTACCACTAGAAAATGGTGCATATGCTCACAACGCTGACCTAATTTACCCAAATGTTTCTTGATTTTCATATTGACTTCAAGAGATTGATTATCCAAAAGCACTTCTGAGCAAACACTTTGAAGTACAGTTCCATGCCTTATGACAAGTGTCATGCAAATCTGCCTATTTCCACTATTATATTTCACAAATATCTCTTTTAAAATAACAGTATCCTCAATTTTGGTGAGGGAGTCCTGCAGAGTCCTAGGGAGTGCACCTGCACTGGTGTACATGTCTTACTATTTTACTATTTATATCTTCCAGAGTCCTTTTACTTGTGAGCTCTGTGTCTCAAAACCTTCCATTAAACTCTAGCATTGAAACTTCATCAGAGTACTTTCATAAGTTTGATTGACCTCTGTATTCTCCTATGCCTAGATGATGATTCAAGCCCCATTTGTGGAAGTACCTCATGAGAGAGATTGTTCTTATTTCAACATTTCTCATTTCATAAGCCTTAACAAGGCTTCACATGCCCTCTTAGTATGGGAAGGGGTGGTAGTTTGTTACAGTCACATTTCTCAGGACCAGCCCTATGCATATACTCTGCATTTGTTCCCTGAAACTATTCCCTCTATCTATTTCCACCATCCCTAAACTGCCTCAGCAGATCTTGCGGGCCCAGGTAAAAGGGTGAATAGCAATTCTGTACTCACACACTGCTGCTTTAGGAGTACAGTAAATTGCTTTATGTTCTGGTTTAATTTCTGAAACTCGACAGTGAGATCCCATGAGACAGCTTGCACATCCAAGAGGTCTTCTCTCAGCTGGGTATGCCATCAGAACATCTGAAGTAGGCACCATAAAAACAGCCATCCTCCCGCTCTCATTTCCTTCTGCCATAACTAAAATTATGTTTTTTTGCTCAGCTTTTGTGAGCTCAAATGGCTAGCCTGCCACAGGATGGGGGCCCATGACAAATACACCCAGTTATCTTTGATAGTAATGTTCCCGTATAGGACTGTATTTAATTTACTTTTCTTAGACAGTGTTATTAAATAATCTGACTTTAATTACATGCTGATGTATTTTTATTTTCCAAATATTTACGGATGCAAAAACAATTTCCCAGGTCTGATCATATTGAACACCCTCTTCTTGAATAATGCAACACAGGTTCACTGGACCATACCTTAATCTGCCACTTTAATGTCCCCAACCCATAGAAAGTGAGACAGTCTGGTGGTATTTTTGTATTCTATTCTAGATCTTTAAAAAGTGCTTACTTTGTAAAAGAGAGTGTGTTGGTGCCTGAAGCGCTGCTCAGAAGCCCACATCCATTGCAATTAAACCTTGATAAGCTGAAGACCAATGCTGGTAGTTTTACATCCATATGATCCCTCTTTAATTCACTACCAGACACTCTCTGCCCATTATCTCACTCTTGCAGGCTCTTGCTTTCTCCCTTTGAGATGGTTTTACCGTGCTTCTCTTCCTCCGTCAGCCCCAAAAAATGAGTGCTGGTGGCCTCTGACACAGCCACCAGCTCAAAGTAAGCAGTCTTTGAGGGTACAAAATACAGCTGCAGCAGAAAAGTTTATAGAGAATTTCAGACATGAGTGCCTAAGTTCAGAGCAAAATAAGGATGCTACTAGAGACAGATGATGCAGGAATGTACGTTCACCTGGAGATCTATGACTCAATATATGTGGCCAGGGCCGGCTTTAGCACTGGTAGCGCCCAGTGCAATAATCTTTGTTGGTGCCCTCCTCCCAAAACCTCTTTCTCCACGAATTCCCTCACTACCATGCTCCACCAGTGTCCCTCATCTCTTCATAGTCCCTCTCTCACATACATTTTATTTGTTTTATAGCGCTACTGATACCAGTATAGGGTGTCACAGCACTTTACGTCACACACACATTATAATGAGCCAAGGAATCATGCTTATGCCAATTAGTCCATAGGAATAGCTACTTAAGACCAGGAATACTACAAGGTGTAGGCGTCACAGATACTAGTAGGCAGTATATTTTAAGAATTTTTGGTCTGGAGAAGCACAAACTTAGGATTTAAAATGTACCACAGTGAAAGGCTTTACCCTTTTCACCAACATTAGAATAATGAAAGACTGGGGAAAAAACGACTTTCTAACTTATACCATGCAGCTTGCAAGCAGCTCTTTGATGACCGTTCATAGCTCAATGTGCTAGATTAGGGTTGTAATTTATTTACTGGAAAATGATCCCCGTGGCAAAAGCTGTAACCTACTGAGCTAGCCACATAAAATACAGTACGGTGATTTCCGTTGTATACGTTCCTTGCAGTAGGCATGTTAACCCTGCTAGTGCTGTGGGTCTCTAATTGGCAGAGGTATGTACATTTGTCCAAGTAGGGACCCTTGCTTCTTGTCAGGGTAAGGGGGATACACACTTTAGACAACCCCTGCTCACCCCATTTGTAGCTTGGCACAAGCAGACAGGATTATCCCAAAGGCAATGTGTAAAGTATTTGAACTCAAAACATACAGTAAAACAGTGAAAACAAAACAAATGAACACCACACCAGTTTAGAAAAATGAAGTATCTTTATCACAACTCAACAAGACCAAAACGTCAAACATCCAAGATACATGTGGTAAAATAGCACTTAAAGACAGTTATTTTCAAAATAAAGCTAGTAGAAAACAAATAGCTCCACCTGGGCCAATTACAACGTTGTGAAAGCTATAAATCCAAAGTACTCCGCTGACCGTGAGGTGTGCGGCATCTGGGCACGGAGTCACACAGATCCCCAAATAAACAGTAACTTGGAAAACCAAGTCTGTGACAATGTACAGTGTCATGGAGGTGAGGCATTGGTGTTGAGGTTGTGGCCGACTACCTGGCTGCCCTGGGAGAGGTGAGATATCGTATCCGCGAGGAGGCGACATGTTGAATCCAGTACAGGGGAAGTCGGTTGCGTCGGCGGTGAGTTGTTGGTTTTGGTGAAGCGATGCTAAGTCAGCGAGTTTATGAAGTCACCCTCGGTGGTTATCGGCGCCTCGATAACTGGATGCACGCGCTGGCGGTGACTGAGTTGGTGCGAAGGGTAGCGTTGGGAAGGCCGTTAACAGCAGGCGTAGATGGGCGTCAGAGGAACGGTGCAGGCCGGGTGGTGCATCGTGCACTTCACGAGCGGTGCCCCTGGTTTCAGTGCAGGTCGCGGCGTCACGATGGCGTCGCTGACGCTGTCAGAGATGGGTTTTCTTGCTTCTCTTAGGCTTCTTCCAGCTCCCAACTGTAGGACCAATCTCCAGAGGCCCAAAACTGGAACAGGCACCTCCTGCCAGGCCAGAACTCTCAGCAATACAGTTCAGGGGAGCTGGGGTTGAAGTCTTTGTGTCCCTGAGACTTCAGAACAGGAGACCAGCACACACAAGCCCTTGGAGATTTTTCTTCAAGCAGGTTTCTCAGCAAAGTTCAAATCTTTGTCCTTTCCTTGGCAGAAGAAGCAACTGCAGGCCAACCCCACACAGCGCACAACGAAGGGGCAGTACACCTCCTCAGCTCTCCAGCTCTTCTTTTTAGCAAATTTCCTCTTGAGTCCAGACGTGATCTAAAGTTCTGGGGCTTAAGGTCCACTACTTATACCCCATTTTGGCTTTGTTCCTCTCTGTCCAAGTGTCTTTGAGCCCAGTCCAAACCAGTTCTGTCCTCACTGGTGCAGTATGACCACAGGGGATGGAGACAGCATTGTACAAGAGAAACAGGCCTTATTCAGGTACAAGGAAAACTCCTCCCACTACTCTAAATGCGGCAAAGGTGTATTCAGCTCAGCTCTGAGTCATCCAGGAAAGACCGTGCACACCTCAACCCCGCCTCCCAGTGCCTGTCAACAGTGAATGCACATCCTCAGTCCCTGTCACTCCAAAACCAGACAGTCAATCCACAAACAGGCAGAGGCACACAGAATGGTTATACAAGAAAATGCCTACTTCTAAAAGTGCCATTTTCAAACACATAATTAAAAAAAACATCTTTACTAAAAGATGTATTAATAAATTCTGAGTTTAGAGAGCCTAAATGTCATTCCTCTATTTTATTCCAATGGGAAGTTATACTTGTAAGATGTTACAAAGTATCTCTAATGCTATCCTATGGGACAGATAGCCGTTCCATAGTGACACATGAAATTGGCAGTATTTCACTATCAGGACTTGTCACACACATAAGTATGTGTCTGAACTTTCACATACATTGCACCCATGGGAGTACCGTGAGACTACCTGAGGGGTGTCTTACATGTAAGAAAAGGGAAGGTTAGACCCTGGCAAGTGGGTGCACTTGCCAGGTTGATATGGCAGTTCAAAACTGTGTGTGCGGACACTGCATTGGTAGGTCTGAGCCACACTTGTGTGGGTGGCACAATCAGTGCTGCAGGCCCACTGGTAGCATTTGATTTACAGGCCCTGGCACACTCAGTGAACTTTACTAGGGAAATACCAGTAAATCAAATGTGCCAGTCATGGATAACCAATCAGGATAATTTACATATAGAATATATGCACTTTAGCACTGATTAGCAGTGGTAAAGTGCCCGGCGTCCCATAGCCAACAAAAACAGGTCAGGGAAAAATAGGAGGAAGAAGCCAAAAGTTTGGGGATAACCCTGCAAAAAGGGCCATTTCCAACAAACCCTCTGTGCTACTTTATCATGAGTGGAAACTGCCAACAGTAAAAAAACTCATTCTCTCTCCAACAGGAACATTAGTCACCAATTATCTTGACATTTTGTATTGCTGCCTCGAAAACAGGAGGACGCATAAGGAACTCTGCAGCAGGTGTTTTTTAAATCAGTGTTATTTCTAAACACGGTGCCCCCTCCCCCGAAGTCAGCGCCAGGTGCGGCTGTACCGGTCACACCACCCTAGATCCCTGGCCAACCAGATGCTTATGGCAGCCCTTACTATACCAGACAACATCCTGTGGGCCAGGGAGCTTGCTTCTCCTGGATCCCTGCTCTATCAGGACTGGTTTCAACAGACACGAGCATGGAGGCCAGCAGCTTTGGGAGTCTGGTGTGAGTGGTCCTCGACCCCATGTACTATGCAGAAGCAGGATGTGTGCCCGTTCCTGATCGAGGCATTACTGCCAGACAGGGGATGGGACTAGCTGGAAGGAAGCAATTACAACAGAGAGTAAAGAGGGTGAAGATGTAACTTTGAATGAAACCATTTATATATTTATAGCTAAACATGTACAATGGGAAGAAATACTTAATGGAAATATACACGTACAGAACAATAAATAATGCAGTTTATAACCGTATGTTTATCCAGAGCTATAAAGGGAATGTCAGCTTTGCCTCCGCTTGAGTAAAATAAATAAAATTGCTTTCTTGGAATCACTCATTTTCCTAGCAGCCATACCTTCGGTGAATAATTCAAGCACAGCGTGCCAGGTGCCCTTTAAGGGAAGCTAGGAGTGCGTGTAGCAAAGTGGAATGGGCTTTAATGCGGTGTAGTGTGCTGGGTGTGTTCACAGCGTGTATGGATGGCCAGACAATCACCGAGAAAGCTTTCGCTGCTTGAAAGCCACTGCTGATGACATGTTCATAAATAATGAATATACGAGTGACCCGAGGCTCCTCTCTTTATACGTGTCACATCGATGGTGGAGAAGAAAGGTATGAACATTGCACAATTTGGAACACACATGGATGTGACGTGCATGTAAAGTCTCGTATTTGTATATAGCAGATGTGAAGGTAGATGGTGAAAGTCCATGCAACTCCAGCTGCCCTTCCCAGGCGTGGGTTGGATAAACGATAAATATATCATGCTTCAAAGAACTAAGATTTCCAATAAAGGAAAGATCTCCAGACAATCTGCAGGTCTGGGAACCCCAGGTCTGCTCAACCACTGCTGCTGGAGCCTTTCGGAAACAAGTGTTTGTTTTGTAAAACAAAATAAAATAAAACAAAATGAGGTACGTGCGGGGTCCAAGGCTTCTCTAAAAGGCTCACTGCTGGTGCTGCCAAATGTTGGGGTTGCCTAATACCAACGCTGTCTGGTCCTGATTCTCTCATTGCTCTTTCTTCCACTACGGTATCCTTTTTAACTCCTTTTCTAACTCTTTCAGTTTGTTTTTCATCCCTGTATTCCACCATACTGTTTTTGAAAAAAATGTTTTGCTTCAATCTTCTTTCTCCCTTTTGTTTCTCTCCCTCTCTCTCTCTCTTTTACTCTGGGTCAAAGTCTGACATTGGAAGTCCCAGACCTAAAAAGAAATGACTGCCAGTAGTTGCAGCACAAGCAACTACTGACACAAATGAAGCTCTGGCTGAAGGCCAAAGTGTAATTATCTTTTCATCAGCAGTTCCTTTATCCAATCAATGACAAGAGTGCCGTACGGTGCCTTTACCTAATCAAGGAACTCTCTGGAGGTAGTGTGAGTAAATTGTTGTATTGACCTAAACAATTTATCCATAGACACTTGGGTCTGGTTTGAGTCAGGCTGTCAACACTTGCACAATGACACTGCCCCAAATCCTAATTGAATCTAGCACAGTGATTCCCAAACTGTGGGGCACGCTTACGGCAAAATGATTTTTGGTGGGACATGAACGTCCAAGAAATAAACAAAGATGCCTCTAAATTGTGTATTTATGTTGTCACATTTGCTGCACTTCAAAGACAGAGGTCAGATGTCAGGCTGTGTTTTCTGAGAATTTGCTGCCTATACTTTTTAGTATTGGGATTGGGGTTTACAAACCCCTCTAATTTTTCAGTCAGCGAAAGAAAATAAAGTGAATTATGTGATGAACTTTCTGGCGAACAGCGAGTGCCAAAGAAAAGGTTGCAGGGTGTCATTCTTTTGTAACACGCAATACAATGTCAATACCTGTAAATGAACTGTACACGTTCAGCTGTTCTGAAAATAAAAATGAAGCACTTTTTAAAAAAAAATCTAAAAAAAAATCTGAAATGTTATGGAAACAAAGATTTTAATAGGATCAAAAGAAATCAAGACAATTTACTTGGTAAATTATAAATAGTCACTAAAACCCAATTTCCACACATTTGTGCGTAATATATTTTTATCAGTAAAACTGCATGTCTGTGCAAATGTAGTGCAATTTCAATGAAAAATGTGCTGTCTGCAAATGACAGTACACTACCATACAATGCTTAGTTACATAAAAAATGTGTCCACCTCATGCCCATTAAAGGTAGGTGGGTCGCAAAAGTTTGTTGTTTTAAAAATTGGGTTCTGGTTCAAAAAGTTATTAGAGAAGGATTAGAAAAATCCCAGAAAATGGGAATTTTTACCTGTAGTAGTACTTCCAATTTCAGTGCGCCATTTTCTCTCCAAATCCTTTGCCAGACACCATAACAAGGAAGCTGATCTTTCTGACATTTGCAGAAGCGGCAATTGAGAGATGGAAGGATGAATCAAGATCCACTTGGGCAGCAGAAATCACATGCAAGTGCAACATGTAGGATTTGCAAAAGAACTCACTTGTTTTCAACCTGGTTAGTGTAAACTGTGCATCCGTCTGAGTTACTATGCACTGTTTACTGTTCTTTTGTCAAATGTTTCAGTTTAAAAAGCTATGGCCACCAAATCGAAATGAAATGAATCATCTTTTCAAGACTGCCAGCTGCAATCTATATTGTGCTGACGTGCACCATTCACAAGTTGGAGAGCTAGCTCCCCCCTGCTTAAGGCCGGAGTGGGAACCCAAAGCAGCACTGGAACTTTTGTCAGATCAGTCTCCGGGGTTTGCAAGTGTGAAGCACTGCTGCTCTTGTTAATGGGGAGCGAATATTGCAGCACCACTGTAAAACTGTCCCCCATAAAAAAAACGACCTCCTCCACTGTAAAACCTGCCCCCATCCTTCCATACTCCCGGGGAAACACCCGTTGCCCGCTACGGCCAGTCCGCCCCTGTTTATTTCCTAGAGGACAATCCCACTTGCTCTTTGGGAGAAGGTAAAGTAGCCTCTAGATGACTAAATCAGGCACACTTTTCCATCTGGAGAACAGTTTGGTAATGAGAGGTAACAGACTTTAAACTTCATGAATTATGAATTCACTTTTGAAGCAGGGAAGCCCAACTTAAGTTCACTCCAGCATTATTCACAATGGAGCCTAGTCACATGCAAGTAACTAAACATGTGTAAGTTTACTCATACACTTTTGAGTAACTTTACTGCTTTTGACTTTTCACCATTTACGAGTGTTGAGTTATTCAAAAGTGTAGAGATATATGTCTCCACCCCCTGAAACAGGGGATGGAGCCACATTTACGCTGTAAGTTACTGTAGCCAAAAAGGACCAGTAGTAAGTCCAGTGCCACACATGGCCGACCATTGATACTGCACTCTCCAATAAAAAATAATGGAAGGAGGGACTTAGCATAGAACCACATAGGAAATAATGTTAAGTTAACCCAATATGGGCATGTGGGCTCAGCTAATTGGATCCAGACTTCTTTAAGCTAAGGGAGAGAGACCTAGAGTGCCTTTAGTTGCCTTGTTAGCCATATGTTCTCACAGACTTTCCCGCTGTATCTTCTTTTCCTTTTATTAACTCAGAGGATCAATGAAGTTATGTATTAATGTATGAATTATGCAATATTTATTCTCGAGGATAACTATGTATGTTATTTATTCTTTCTTTTCCATTTCTGGGCAAAAATAAATAAATAAATAAAGCAAATAATGTTAAATTCAAATCTATGTATGAATTAGGCTGAATCTTAAATTATATATATTTTAAAAATAAACAATGTTAAATGCTAACATTTGAATTTAAAAATAAATGTAATTTAAATGTTTATACATAAAATGTATATTCATTTCAAACAATTCTATAACACATTTTTATCATTTTCAACACGTAATAAGTGACTGCCAGCATTTTACTATAGGTGAATTTTTTCCCAATAAATCTTAAAAAATTAATTGTTGTTAAATGTAATACACATAAATTAATTTAATAATTAATGAAAAATATGTTAATAGTTTCAAGTTACTAATAGTAACTTTCCACATGTAGGCGCAGGTCTCCTATACTGGGGCAGATATTTCCATATGGTAAGTATAAGAAAAAAGAGTAAATGTTTTTAGTAACCTTTAAAGAACAATACAAAAATATGTTAATATAAAATATTAGGGGTCGATTAGGTTGGCGGGCGGAGCACCACCGCCCCCATGGCGGTGGCGATCCGCCTGCCAATTCCCACCGCCCGCCATACCATTTCCCCCCGCCACATTACGATGGCGGGGGGGACCCCGGCGGACGGAAAGACTGTCTGCCAGTTTCTATATGGTGGCGGTGTCTGCAAGACACCACCATCCATATCAGGATGGGCGGCGGTGCAGGGCTTTCCATGGCGGAGACCCCGCCATGGAAAGCCAGGCGGAATTTGCTTTCGGGGGCCCGTTGCGGGTCCCTAGGGGTTGGGGGCTTGGGGGTGCACTTGGGGGGTACCCTTGGTACCTCCCTCCATTTGCATGCACAATGTGGCAGGCACAGAGCGGTGCCTGCCACGTTGTGCATGCAAATGCACGACATGCATATATTGCATTGTGGTGGGTGCTGCTTACAGTACCGCCCGCCACAATGCAATATATGCAGGATGCCACCGCCACGGTGGCAGTGGCATCCTAATTTCCATGGCGGGACCGCCACACCTACGGCGGTCGGTCCCGTTTCCCGATACGGTGGCTTGCGGACATCGTCGTAATAGGCCCCTTAGTATTGAATAGTGTATATATTTATTTAAATTACAGAACAATATAAAAAGTTCCATCAGTAGCAACTTAATTTTACATAAATTAACATAAAATAAAAAATATATCTTATTGTGTAGTAAACATTATTGAAAGTTATTTATAGAATTAATTCAAAGTAAACAAATTTAATTTAATTTCCTATGAGTTTTTATTTTAAGCTTCTGCCTCCACTGTTGCCTATGGCAGGGTTTTGCAGTACCAGTAGTTAAACATGTGTGGTGCTGGACTTACACCAGCTCTGACCTGGACCAAATTTCTTGCTTTTTTGGGTCCTTTTTTGCTGTACTAACTTTAAATGTGCAGTTTGTGAATAGGAATGGGCTTGCTATTTATTAGGTGGCTGCATGTCCCTCAATATCCATCCCTAAACTCTTTCCAGTATTCTCCATTTTCCAGTCACTCTGCTTTTTTCCTTCCAAATTTACTACTAAGACATATACTTATGTGTGCCGAGACACCGCAATCTGGTGGAAATTTCACAGGAAATGAAAGGAGAGGGAGACGTGGAACCTCTGCACGTAGGTTTGTAAATAGCCTTTCATTGTTTGTTAGTAGCACTATTGTAGTACTACTAAACGTACTACAAAATGCTGCTTGTTAATAGGCATCAATAAAATCAAATGAAACACATGTACATTTTCTGGTTATCCTGGGCCATAAATCCAGCCCTTTTAGACCTGCACTGGACACCACAGGTTTAAAGGATGAACTGATCAGGATATGCCAGTATGCTTAGCACCTTTATTCACTGTTGATGCAGTTTAGCCTACTCATCAATATCTACCAGTAACCGCATTTTGGTAGTGCTCGGGAGCAATTGTTTCCGATCGAGTCGGGTGGATGGGTTCCGACACGGTCTAGGGCAGTGGTACTCATAGTACGGCCCGCGGGCCGCCAGCGGCCCGGCAAGCCTTTCTTGGCGGCCCGCGGACCTTGCAGATATCGTACCCAGACATGCCAACCCTCCCCATTCAGGCGGGAGACTACCGATTTCAAGGCTAGTCTCCCGCCTCCCGATTCAAGCATCCCGAAACCCGATTCCTCGGGGGGTTTCAGCTGACTGTGTAGAGCGCTAATTCTTCCAGCAATAATCAGAGTGGCAATGCAGGGGCTCTATAAAGGGTGAGAAAGCAAAACAAAGCCTCATCAACAAGCGGATGGTCTTTTAAAGACCTGTGAAGTACTCGGGGCGGCTGTGTGTGTACCTGGAATCAGTTTCAGCCAGCCGGGCTGCCACAGGGGGTGGGGGGGTTGTATGCACTGCCAGCAACCTGCCAGGCCAGTGCACAACACTTGCATCACCCTCTCTCTGCCTGCCACTGCGCCCGATTCAAGGCCCCATTCTCCCGATTTTTTTTTCAGAGAGGGAGGGAGAGAGAGAGGGAGGGAGGGAGACGGAGCTTGCACTCCGTGTCCTAGAAGAATCGAAAGTCACCTTCATAATAGCTAAGAAATATGGTATTGTATGGCAGGACTGGAGGTGAGGATCAAGCTACTTCAAAGACTGCCTCGAAATAAAACTACTTGAAAATGTAATCAGAAGATCATTATACCGTCCTTAAGAGATCCAGCGACCTAGGCTATAAAGAGAAAACCTTAAAAACCATCACCCCTCTTGACAAGTCTGCCCCAAACCAAATGTGACTGAAGCCTGCCTCCTGAATCTTCTGCCTTGCCGATATTGCTAATGTTTATGAAGATACAACGTTCCACAACTCTGGAACGTAAAGGGACCCATTACGAGTTATGCAGAGAGGAATTAACAGATTTTTTAAAATTGTTAATTTGGAGAGGGAAGGAGAGAGGGAGGGAGGGAGATGGAGGAGGAAGGGAGACGGAGGAGGGAGGGAGGGGGAGAGAGAGGGAGGGAGACAGGGAGGGAGGGAGACAGAGGGAGGGAGGGAGACGGAGGAGGGAGGGAGACGGAGGACAGAGGGAGAGGGAGGGAGACGGAGGACGGAGGGAGATGGAGGACGGAGGGAGACGGAGAGAGACTGAGAGGGAAGGAGAGGGAGAGAGGGAGAGAGAGAGGGAGGAAGGGAGGGAGACAGAGGAGGGAGGGAGGGAGACGGAGGAGGGAGGGAGATGAAGGAGGGAGGGAGACGGAGGACAGACATCGCATTGAGACCCTATGATTAAACTGACTATCACTGATTTTTTATTTGCTGAAAGAAACCACACTACCTATGAATTACCCCAACTTGCATCAATAATAAGCAATTTAGGTCCAAGAAACAATTAGTCAAAGAACTCATGCAACCTAAGATCAAAACAGTTATTAAGTTCATAATATCAAGTATTGTACCATACGCACAGTTAACTACTGCAGTTCTCTTCTCCAACCAATCATGGATAGCATGGCTCCATTGAATATCAAAGGGATGACTCCTCAATTTTGGGAATAACTAAAGAGGAATTTTGAGTCTGGTGGATGCCAGAAAATAGCAATCTTTAGGAAGATGTCTTGCCCCCGCCCAACTCTAAATAACTTTGTAAACTCTGAATAGTGTTGACGATTTGTCAAACTTTGGCAGACATCCCTTGTCCACCAGACACTAAGTAATCATAACAGTCCCTCATTACAAATTGGTCAAAATAGGGAAGTGTATTTACTACACATTGCAAATACTATAACCCCTAGGTGCGATACTTACCACATGCAGTAAATATATCCTATTCCAAATTTTCAACAAGAGAATAAGGTATAACACACAGAATCAGCTTTTAACATATCAAATCCTGCATGTTTTTAGTTTTTTTCTCGCCCCTTTCCCCCAATAAATTTTTAGCAAATTTGACCTGCTATAATTAATCAGGGAAAAGCTGCAAGAGTGTGATAATTATCACTCAACTCATAATTCCAATCGCTGAACAAACTCTTATTTGTACGGTGATAGGAATATAGCCCTTAGTTTGCAATGACAGCCTAAAAATCTAAGCAAGCAGTCAGACAAAAACATTGCTCAAATCACAAGTCAAAGTGGACAAGGACATCCAGAGATAGTCAATAAATGATAAAGAGGAGATACTGAATTCTCCACAAAACCTTTCTACACTTAGTGCTAAAATTGCCTTTCTACCCTTAAAGAGATAGAAAATAAAAATGTCACCAGGTTGTCTCACGTTCCATGGGTTACCGGGACAGTGGAAAAGCATCTAGTGGTGTGTTGTGTGTTTGGAGGATTTCTATAGGTTATCCATCAATGAAGCATGTTCAGTGACAGATAAAATGTTTGTCAGATAAGTTGAGTCAGAAGAGCTTTGATCTTCTTGGAAGGGAGATATAAGGCTGAGCCTGATGAGTTGCTGAACAAAAGGCTTAGCATTGCTGTGACACAATGTACACAATACTTTGCAATAGAAACACATAAGTAGCACAGAATACACAGTGGTCCCGAGGGGGAGACCAAACCATATACTAAATAGTGGTATGCGAACCATGACTTGAGTCAAGAATACACCCAGAGGACGTAGAACTGTTGGGGACACAAGTAACCACGCAAGGTGAGTATATAGGACCCCCACGGATGTCGTATGCAGTGTGGGAGCAAGACCGCGTTCTCCATACACATCAACGTGTAAGTTGCGATTGCAATTTTAAAGAAAGAGGACCCTTCCCAGTGGGCCCTGAAGAAACCCTGTGGAAGACAGAAGGTTGGAGAGTCACCCGACCTATGGATAGCCTAGTACCCACGTTATCAACACCAGGGAAGCCGGGGGCATAGGTGTGAAGTGGTGTCAGAAACCGCAGTCGAACCCAATGGAGGACTTTAGGAAGATGCCGCTTCTGGGGAAGGTGAAAGTGTCCGGTTGAACCCAATGGTGGATTTGAGGTGAAGAGTACCTGCAAGCAGAGGGGGCAGAGTGTAGGTCACTTGGGAGTGATTAGGGGGCACGGAAGACGAGTGCCCACCGATGTCAGGTGTTGCAGGGAAGATGACGGTGACTTTGGAGCTGTAGCTCTGAGGACCAGGTGATGCTGTGGAAGACCAGGAACCATTCACGAGCAGCCCCACGTCGGATGTAAAGATTTGAGGGGTCAGAGTCTATCGGGAGCACCAACAAGCCTTGGCAACTGCAAACAATGTGGAAAGTGAAGAAGGTGCAGTGTCGGGGCCAGCAAGGTCCAGGTGACTTACCACAAGCAGGGGAGGCAGGGCAGGCCTCGAGTAATCAGGGGAGCCCAAAGAGTTCAAAAGGTGACCCTGAACCGGACCCACAGGCGGGAGGCACTGGAGTCGCAAGAAGGCCTCGAGCAGCTCACTGAAAGATGCAGGCCACTGTGCAAGCGATGCAGTGTGGTCAAAGGTTCTGTTCACTGGAGATGCTTGAGGTTGGGGCTAACTGGAGCCCGAAGATCTTGATGGAAGTAAGCAAACAAACCTTTGCAACGGCAAGTCAACGCAGTGCACAGGACTTCGGTTCCTGTGGCTCTGACGAGGGATACTGGCCTCGAGGGATATGAAGAACTACCACCTCTGTTGCTGAGTCTTTCGGAGTCCTTGGGAGCCCAGGATCAGCAGACCGGTCAGCTTAGGTGCAGTGCCTGTAGATGCAGGGAAGTGACTCCTTCACTTCAAGGGAGATTCCTTCAGGTGTCTTGGATGCCCACAGGACTTGGAAGGTTTCTTGTATGGAGCACAGGCATGGATGTTGCAGCAGACGAGCAGGGTGCAGAGATCAGCAGGAGTCTTCCCGGTTGCAGCCTTGATGCTCAGAGGGAAGTCCAGCGAAGTACAGGGTGCCCAGACAGTCGAAGCGATGTCTGAAATGGATCGTGTCCCGCGACGAATCTAGAGACCCACCCTCAGGAAAGCACTTAAAAAGGGGTTGGAGAGTGGGGAGGATACTCCCATGTCCTTTGTCCAGTTTCACGCCAGAGCAGGTGCCAGCCTCTCCCTGAGCTGGTTTGAACTGGACTATGCAAGGAGGTCACCAAAAGCACCCTTCAAGCAGACTGAGTGGCGCTGGCAAGCGCTCCCACCCAGCCCCAATTCATTAAACCCTGTCTGGGTGGTGGTCACACCTCCCTGTGACAGGATACCTATTGTTTTGCCTTCCCCTACTAGAGCTTGGCTCAACAGCAGGAGGGCAGAATCGTGTCTCTGGTCGGCAGCAGCCATGGTGTACTGTCCGGGTCTAGAAGACTGGTATCGGGAGTACTGAGGGCCTAACGGTTGGCCTTTACAATGCTTGGAATCATAACCCCACACCGTTTACGGTGTGGAGGTATGATTCCAACATGTTTGATTTCAAACATGACAGGGTTTGTTACAGCCAGTTTCGAAATGTTCATGCAGGGGCACCCTCACACTTAGAATCAAACACCCTGTCTTCAGGATTCAAAAAGGCCCGCTGTAGAGGTGACTTATAGGTTTTAAGTACAGTGACCCTAGACATAGGGAACCTATATCTTTGGTAAGTGGTGTAAGCACCAGCTTACACAGGATGCAATTGCAGGCCTGTAGTGACAGTTTGAATGGTCTCACAGTTGTGGCATAATACATACTTCAGTCTATGGGGGACCCCTGGAGTACCTTAGTACCATATACTAGGAACTTATAAGGGTAACCCAGTATCCAATCTGGGATGTTACTTACCATAACAATTTAAGGGAGAAAACACAGAGACTGGGGTCCTGATAAGCAGGATCCCAGTCAGACTAGTCAGAAACAGCATAGCACCAGGCAAAACGTGGGGGTAACCATAAAAGCAGATCCTACTTTCCTGCAATTGCCTATTTGGATTTTCTTTTGGGTTAGTGACAGTGGGTCTTGAGGGAAGAGTTGGAAGGTTTTGTTTCATGTGGAATATGAAATGGTGCTGGTCATTACAAAAATAAAGATCCACTGACAAATGCTCGCAGCTGCTTTTGAGTCTCTTGGTTCACCACTATGCCATTCTAGACAGTCACCAGCCATATTCAAATCAGTCTTGGTACTGCCCCAATAGGGGCCGTCCAGGCCTAACGGTCAAGCCATGCCCCTTCCAGATGGTAACAGAGTAAATCCCAGAATAATATTGACCTTCTTAGGTTCTGTCAGTGAGGTATGAGAACAACATCTGGGCACACCCTTTGCACTTTAGTGAATGTATCGCAAAAAAAGAACAAATCAATAAAAAAATGCCAGAATTATTATAAACAGACAGGTCTCTGCGGAAACGAGTGGTTTACAGATGTTAAGTACTGGTGAGCTGAAGATGGGACATGAAGTTTACGATGAACAAAATTACTGGTCTGCAGCCACAAACTTTCAGTAGAGCTGACAAGCAGGCATCTGGCAGGAGGTCATCAATAATGTGGACACACTACGGGTTGAGGTATGTACAGATGAGGGTATTACAAAATATTGCAAGATGAGAGAAGCCTGAAAAGGATTTGTTTGCCAGTATAAATGTTACTGCTGTTGCGTCTGGCAGTGGACCTGGATCATGTTTCCACCCATGAAGCAGTCAGAAAAAAACCATTACTTGAATCACAAAGTAAGGTGGACATGGAAACCCAGCGATAGTCCACAATGCACTCACATGGCTGTTAGTTCTGGAGACCACATTTGTCAGATAATCTAAGATCCCTCATGGTTTTATTTCTCAACATAGGTCCGACCATGCAAATGTACCCTACTCCACAAACACTAAGCCTGTCCATCAGACACGTAGGGTTAAATGTCTTTCTCACACATGCCCATACACACAGAAACACACACTGATACACTTAGCAACACACATGACATGTAATTCACACTTCTGTACAGAGGTAAAATAACTGCATTTATTTTACTCTTCTCAGACCCCGTGTATCCACAGTTGGAAGGGTGAATAGCAGAGGCCTAAGAGCCATCTACCTCATTTAACAAGGTAAGTATCACAGCCCAAAAAAGTTTTGCAATTTGTGACAACTCTGAAGTTTTTTCCAACATTCATGAAGATCAATTGAAAAAATTGAAACATTTTATTGTCTGCAAAGTTTTTCACTTCTGTGTCAAAAACATTTTATTGCTGACAATCTGTTTTGGGTATAGCATTGTCACTCACTGTACCTTGGTTACATCACTGCTACCTTCCCACATGGCTGTCATGGGGCCTACTGCAGAGAGGACATCATCCAGGCGTCATCCATCAGTCAATTATCACACAGTCCCAGAGCTTCAATAGTATTGTGAGTTCTCAGTCACAACAATGTATACTGAGAACAGCTAACACATGCATGCACTGATATCTGTTGGTAGTGGCTGTGTGGCTAACATCATTTTTTTGGGAAGACCCAGGTGCTACCATACCATCACTTTCAGAAAAGAAGGACCTCAAAATTTGGTTTCTGCCTCATAACTTGCATTCTTCGCTACTTTTTTTCAACAGATGGTTCTTCCATTTCCTCATATTTCTAACATTGTACCAGGATCATGGGAAAGCATATGAAATCACAGGGTTTTTCCACGAACAGACTATCTGTGTCATTATTAGCTAAGACATCTTGCTGCATAAAATCACAGTCAAAAAGTCTTATAATGACTAATGGACTCCTGTTTGTCAAAGGAGTGGATTGTGGAATTAGATATTGTAGGCTTCTTCCAAGGTATTGTCCTTTATTGCAGGAGGGCCCACAAGATTACTAAAAATGAATTGATGATGCCAGGGGGTATTTAGGCCTCCTGCATCATGTGGCTTAAATCAGGACCAGGATCTTTCATATTCTCTGTATTCCATATCCAGACACTCCCTGTGTTGTTTTTTCATTGCATGAGTGCTGGAGAGTGTGGCAGGCCGTGATGACATCAAGGTTGGCGTGTGAGGCCTTGTCCTACATTTGTGCATAATTTGATGTAATTCCCAGGTCCCGTCTTCTCTTCAGGACATGGACACATGGGTTCCCACTATTTGAACAACATTGAAAGTCAATTTAGAGACCT
Organism: Triturus cristatus; assembly: GCF_964204655.1. Lineage (NCBI taxonomy): Eukaryota > Metazoa > Chordata > Amphibia > Caudata > Salamandridae > Triturus > Triturus cristatus. The sequence goes on from NC_140588.1 coordinate 912,404,781, forward strand.
GGGAGAGCAATGTCTGAGAATTCTTGAATAAGGGTGAAGAAAAACTGCATGATTCCAGGAATCTTTGAATTTCAATGACAGTTCTGGGTGAGTCCCTGACTGCTTTCATCTTCTACTAATCAATATATTTTCCTTTATAAGAAATCCTGAAGAGCAGAAAGATCAACTCCAGTAACTCAAAACTCACTTATCTAATCTGGTAAATAAAGAGTGTTCTCGTAGATGTCTTAATACTTTCTTCATGTTTCCCATGTTCCTTCATTGCTTCAGACAGGATGAGGATAGTTAAATAGTGAAGTTGAGTGGTATATCAGGTTAAATGAAGAGGACTGTTTAATCGTTCTCTGGGGAAGCAGCTTTAACCACAAAATTAGAGCAAAAGCAAGGTTCTCAATGAGATCAAATCTAATGGCTTCCAGATTTTCATTCTCCAAAGCCATTCCTCTTCAGGCTTAGTAGGATCTAAAAAAGGCTTTTTGAGGAGAGCAACCACCATAGCATGCTTCCACCGCTGTGGAAACCAGCCAGTCACTGGGGAGCTGGTTATCCGTTCGAGAATGGAGGGAGATGCTAGATCAAGCGGGGAGCCATACTTGACCGAAGAAATAGGAGAAGACAACTCCTCAAGTTCAGTAGGCTTAAAATATAGCTGTTTGAGGATTCAAACCAAGTGTTACGACAGGGAGCGTCTCTAGACTTCGCAGTAAAGGAGGAATAAGCATTTGTCACCTTTTCTGAGAAAAACCTAGCCAGGGCATTGCAGCCATCCTCTGATGGTGAGGTGGAAGCTGAGACTCAGCACAAAGAGGAGAGAGAGCTGAGACTCGGGACAAAGAGGAGAGCGACTTAACAATGGCGAAGATTTCTTGCAAGGAGTTCTGGGCAGATTACATTTTATTGGAGTAATAGTCACGACTGGATTGTCTAATGTGACCATGGTACGATATGAGGGTAGTCAGTTAGCTTTGCTGCTTGGGTCATAGGTTCTGCACCAACGATGCTCCAGGTGCTTACAGTTCTTTTTAAGAGCTAGGTGTTTCTCATCAAATCACTCAGCAGATAGTTTATGTCTTTGAAAAGTCCTGTTAGCCAAAGGGGCCCCAACTGGAGAATTGAATCACTGAAGCTTTACATCAGCGATACACTTCTCCAGTTGAGAGTTGACCTTTTTGACACAACTGTCAAGTAGGCCTGGGCAGAGCTCGTGGAGTTTCACTCAAAGCAATACTTTGGAGTTGCTGACAAACTCAGTCGAATTCCGCGGAGCTCTGCAACGTGCGGGGTATTGGTCGGCTGATGGCCACCCCTATTTACAAACAAGATGCAGGCGCAGCGATGTGAAAATGCCTTCATAGTGTGCCACAAAGCACCCAAATTGGTTACACGGATAAATACCCCCTCTCTCGCCCTCAGTACAATATAGTGCAAAGCTTGATTCTTTCTTTTAAATAGCCAATGAAAATATCTAAATGAGTTTGCGAAGGTTTTTTTCAATCCTTGGTGCAGGGGTGCGCTAATTAGGGGGCTGATGGCCTTTGTTGCAGCGCTACAATCAGGGCTTTGTTTAAGGAGCCATGTACATTTCTGGAGCATGGCACTGCCTAGTCCTGTTATCTTGCATTGGCCAACGCCACCTATAACATGGAGTTTAATGCCTGAGACGTTCTGCCCTCACTATCTGGCCCTTGATATATTTTTACTATCACCCTCAATCAGTTTTGTCTGTTGTGCCTGACAAGTCTTTGACTCAACTGTTTTCCAGTCTAGTATTTACTCCCCACCCCTATGTTATAGAATAGACCTTGCTAATCTTTATTATACTGTGGGAACCTAACAATACAAAATTATACTTTACAGCATACTTTCTGTATTATTACTTTATTTCTGGTTTTACATTTGCCAATGTTTGGTCATCGTCTCATTCTCATAGAGAGTAGGTGTTTAACCCCTTCAGTGCCCATGACGAGCTGGACTCGTCATGGGCTGCAGTGGCGCTGTGCCCATGACGAGTCCAGCTCGTCATGGACTCCGCCCGCTAATGCAAAGCGCGGCACTGGGCGGGGAAAGGGGCGGGCATGCAAGGGGTTAAAGTTCTTTTTATAGTATCCACTTTTGTAAAGAATTAAGGGGCATATCAACAACATCCGGCGATAATTATCTCTAAGCGCACTTAGCGCTAGTATAATTATCGCCGGCTAGCGTGGATTTTTATCTCCGAGATAGCGTGCTATTAGCAACGCTTATCTCAATAGCGATAAAAATCCTCACGCTAACAGGCTAACGTGAGATTATCGCTGGAAACCCAGAGATAATCTCACGTTACCTTGTTGATAGGGACAGGCAAACTTAGCCATGATATCCTCCTTCCATAGGATATCATGGCTAAGTCAGAAAAATACCAGACGTAAAAAAGCAGCGTTAACCGCGGTTAGCGCTGCTTTTTGTCGTCTCTAACAGGGTTAGCGATATTCTTGATAATAGGAGAAATGTCGCTTAGCGACATTTCTCCTATTATTTTACTCTGGAACGCCCCCTTTGTATCTCATTAGAGATGCAAGGGGAAGCGTAGAGTAAAAGGGTGCTAACATGCAAATTTGCATGTTAGCACCCTGTTGTTGATAGGGCGCTAGTTTTATCTCTCCTTTTTTGGCTTTTAAAGCCAAAAAAGCAGAGATAAAGCCCTTGTTGATATGCCCCATAGTACTCTTTCATATAGATGACAACCATATTTTTGTTGTTTGCTATTCTGTTTTACTTCTCTTAGCCGGCTGTAGATTCGTAACTACCTGCCCTCGACAAGTACACTTTTCTTGTGTACCGACGGTGACCATTCCACAATTTATTCCTGGATTATGTCATCCACATAGGAAGAACTCACTTTTTTGATCTTCAAAAGGTGGGGCCATATCGTGTTTTATGGTGCCATGCTGGTTTGGCATCTTCGGTACTTTATTATTAGATATATGCTTCTTTTCACTGACTAGACTAGGATTCTTCACAAAATTACTTAGCCGGTTTTTCCGTAGGTCTTTCTATTGCACCTCACTTGGTGATATGCAGCAGTTCCATTAAATCGATTCACGTTTTTTGGATCATGCATGGGAGTCTTTTTATAATGCTTTTTGGTCACCTCTTTTTCTGCCTTACTAAAGTAAGCACCTTCTTAGACTCATCTATAGCTGTCCTGTCTCATTATCTCTTCTTTCTCATTTCATTTCTTTACTAAAATGGTTAGTTACTGTCTTATTTTGTTCTTCTTTCTTAAATATTGCAGCCTTGAAAAAGTCACGAAGTGACGAAACATGTTGGCAGTTCATCCACAAAGAAAATAAAGTTGTACATCATCTGTATCAGCAGACTATCTGTTAGTTCACACGTTATAAGAAACGGCAAAAGTGCTCCTTACCAGTACTCACTGTTTGGACACTGTCCCTGCTTACACTGTCCCTGCTTAAAGCATATTGACAGCTGCCAAAGATGGGCGAGCCACTGGGTCCCAATAAAATATACATTGAGATATTGACCAAAAAGCAGATCTAAAACATATCCTCCAATTGTGCTCGAGCAAAACGACTGAAGAAGCGAAGTTTCCTCTTGTTTGAATGAGCCCCAGATGACTGAGTATCAGTGTATCTGAAAGGATAATCCACTGAACCCAGTGAGCCAAAGTCAGGGAAGATACAAGGCTGTGAAGGTGGTGAAAGAGAAAAGCAACTCCGGAGAGAACAGCCTTATACGAGAAGCTACCAAATTACATTTGTTGATACATAGTACAACACAGGATCTTCAAAGAGTATGGATATTTAACGCGGGATCAACATTTCTTTTACTATTTGTTTATCAACAGTAAAAAAACAACTTCCATTGGGGAAAATTGTCTACAGGAGGTATCAAACGCCTCAGGTTAAAAAACTGTTTTGGAGAAAAACAAACACAGATGAATTGTAATCTTTTCTGTTTAACATGTCACAAGGAGGGAACGTGTTAAGAAGACTGATTGGTCTTGCATAAACCTGTCTGTGTTGTGGTACCGAATACTGTAATCAGACTATTGCCTAACATAAATATTGTGTCCTAAATACCGTTTACAAAAAGATTGCTCCATTGTAGTTATTAATAGAAAATGTACATAAGATGGGATAATATTTGTGTAAACATTAATAACCAATTACCAAAATATCTAAAGAGTACTGTGAATCCTCAGCAGGTATTCAACTTAGATTGATATTATATATTGAAGATTCCCAGTGTGCGTATGCCAACTCAACCAGAGGTTTGGACTGATTCCCCTTAGCAAGAAAGAGCATGTCCAACATATATAGATCAGACAAAGAACCTGTGTCTGGAGAACTGCTCTCACTGGTTCCCAAAGCTGTGTGAGATAACAGGAAGCTTATGGAGAACCAAAAGGAGGGAACAGAAAGATGCAGTTCTTTTACTGAAATTGTTAAAACACTCTAATTTCTGGGCATTTTGGAACTGAAAGGTAGTCACGCCTCAGATCCAGTCGCACAATCCAAGCAGCTGATAAAAAGTATCATTTAGATGAAGCATTGATTTCATCTTGAAATGGCCAAATACATTGACGCCCCCCAGGTTTATCACAGGTCAGTTCTTGTTGCTCCCCTAGGAAGAGGAAAAGAGCTTATTATGGCATGCTTCAAAAAATGAAGGCTTTTGCTAAATCAGCTGGGAATCCTAGGATTGTACTGTTTGGAGATCTCAAGAAGCTGCAAATTCAATCTGCAATTATGAGGATAGAAGAGAATCCGCCTTTACATTTGTGGTAGAAGTTGCTGGTGCACTCACTTAGCACACACTTACGTTGCCTCCTCTGTTGGGGACAGCTGTCCCTTTGTCTTTGTGGAAAGAGGATGGGGCACTGGGGCTTCTGGTAAAATGCCGCATGATTGCACCGTTGTAACCAGGGTATCGTAGTGCTAGTGGTCAGCAGAACAGACCCTTAAACTGCTAAAGACTTCCCTGTTAGACTTGTTTATATTTTGCATAGAGTAGAAAGGAGCCACATATACACCCATTTATTTTATGACGCGATTCTCCAACTGAAGACCATGAGTATCTGCATCAGTCTCTGAAGTTAACAGGTACCTAAAGTTTGCATCTTTCTTGAGCAATAGACCCACTCTTGTGTCATCCCAATGAAATGGCTATGCCAATGTTTCTGATTGAACAGAGAGCCTTGCTTGGGATGCCTCCCAAACTTTGATAAGAAAAGGGCCTTTTGTGGTGAAAGACTGTGGTCAGGACTACCCTGGCTGCTTGGTTACTCAACACTGATTTTAGTATCCACCATCATAAACAAAATTCACAGCAAGCATGTCCCGCCATATAGTCTGAGTCGAGTCAGAGGCATGAAGGTCTTGAAGTAAGGAGGGGTCAAACATGGGATTCACATGATCTTTAAGAACATTCACAGAATAACCCTGTGAGGCATTGTCTTTAGAAAGAAGAGGAGGGGAAATCCATATCTTTTTTTGCTTTGGAAGCCTCACACCAAGAGACCATGAAATCTCCCTCCCCGTTGTTATCAGCATTGTCAGATATATCTTGCCCATGATCATCAGTTGTGTCAATTAAAACAAAACCGAGTTGTTCCTTCTCTCAAGGGAATAGGGTGTCTTGCAAGGCTGAAAGTCATCATCATATTGTGATGTAGCATCACTAATCACAATTCTGACAGAGTAAGAAATCTATTTAATTGAATGTGACTTCTTTGAAACAGATTCAAGACAATCATGATTAATGTTTAAGGAATGTATTTATTTCAAGCACCCCCCATGTACATAGTGCCAGAATAAACAAAAACAAGGTCCAGAAAGGAATAGCTTGAGCAACAGAAGAACCAATGTTGTGCCCTACTGATTTAAAGGAAGAGGACACAACTTATTGTACAGACGTAGACAATGAATTATCCCCAGAGAAGTGCCAATTTTGGTTCAATAACTCCTTCCAATGTAGATCATCCCCCTCTCAGTGTAAAATCAACGCCTTGGGAGAATGTTCCTCCATTTTAACTCTGTGTTACACCGAAATCAATACAATTGTATGAAAAAGCAAGAGCTGCAGGAGTTTAACTGTTAGAGAAATAACCCGAATTGGCCATTCCAAGCACTGTTTATTGGAAAATACTTCACCCTGAGATTGTTTGTGAGGAGAAAACCCATTTTGCTGGTTGCATCAGCAAGAGCCAGAATTGGGCAGCAGCAGCAGTGCCTGAGGCACATAGGAAAGTAGCAGTTTGCATATGTGCAGTGTTCCTTGCAACTCCTCTTGGCACTGTGTGTAAATTGGCTCCAAGCTCCGCAGTGACCTATAATCCTTCAATCGGATTTAAGAAATTGGTATTTGCATTGGTGTCTAAGTAAAATTAATGCATACCATTGCGAACTGCTGCTTTCCGTTAATGTGCGCCAAGAAGATGTCCCATGGGTAGTATATAGGCGTTCCCATGCGACCATCCATAATTTTGTATGTGAAATCCTATCTACTAACAATAGTATACAAGGTTTTGCACCAAAAATAAGCCACTTGAAAGCAGCCGCTAACAGGAGAAATACTTTTATCTCTCCTTTCTTTTCTGACTTTGCATGAGTGCTGCACTGTACAGCACACATATATAAAGTATGAAATGCTGTAAATTTTGTCTAGGCATAGTATTTTGGACTGCAAGGGTAAACTTCCAGTATAAAACCTATGCTAAATTCACTCAAACACCCTTGCACCACGGTGCAAATGTGTGTGCATGGCTGTCTGATTGTGCGCCGGCGTTAGGGATAGGGGAGGAGTGTGCCATATCTTTGCAGATATGATGCTTTCCCGCTCTTTCCTTCTCACACAATGCAGCACAGCAACTTAAGGTGCTGCGCCGCACTGCATGGCATCTTCATAAATCTGGCCCGAATGGTGCAAGATCTAACAACGTGGCGGAGGAACAGAAACATATCTTAATAATTCAAATAACAGCAACAAATTCGAACAACAGCCTTACGGTAAACATTACCTAAAAAATAATATTAGAAGCTTTGTACATGATACCTACCTGGAGCTGAAGAGCAAGAAAAGAGGAAATCACTACACATTGGGACCCTTCGTTGGAATTTGGTTGGTTGGGACTGGCTCCTTTATGTCTCTTGTCTATGTAATTTTGCCCTAATGTCTTGAGAATGTAGTGTTTTGCTTTACTGTGGCTGGTGTTGAAGAACTGTAAGGTAGGAAAGCATAATATATAAGTGAACAGTGTTTCCATAAAATCTATAGAATCATCATACCACCTACCAGATGCCCCTGCACAAAGGGCACACGCATTTAAAGTTCCAGTTAATGCCCACAGACTGGTTGCAACTTGTATCGTTGAGTGCACATGTTAAACATCATATGAAACTCCATCATATTCTACTCCCCACGGAAAGGTAATGACCCTGAGGGCGAATCGTAAAACCCAACATTTGACAACATAACCCTGCACAATGTATCAACAATGAAGTAGACAACAATTGCATACTACCAAAAGAAATCACCATCCCGTCAGATAATTAATTGACCAACACACAACACATAACCGATACGATGCTAACCACATGACCAAAGAGCCAAGGGACAGGGCGGATCTCCTCTCTATGGTCAAAATCTGTTTAATCAACACTTGATAGAGAAACCCTTTCTTGCGTTATACAACCAGTTTGAGTTGGACCTCCTCGGTCTCCCGAGATATTGTTTCCAGTCCACTTGATTTGATTGTTATATAGAGGAACTATTATCCATCTGTTTCTTGGCACTTAGGAGCCACCTTAAACACGAAAGAAAAAAAATGTGAGCAGATTAGTGAAAAGATATATCCTCAGTGACTTCCTGAAAGTGGAAACGTCTTCCATCTGCCTCAGATGACGTGGACAGTTTGGCATTGAGCATTCTGACAGAACAGTTTCCTTCACGATGAGTTTGTATTGCTCGAATTTCCAGCAACGGGAGGCCTTGTCATCTCAGGGCTCATGCAGGAGTATTTTGAACCACTACATGTGCCACACTCGATTAGTCAGGGTGATGGTATGTTTTTTACGAGACGGTGGCGTTTGGATTGGACCCTTTGTTCCAGAGCTGGTCAATGAAGATGTCTGTGAGCCTCCGTAACAAGGTCAACTTTACTAAGATGATTGATCAGCCGGAATGCTGCATTTTGCATCTTTTGTAGCTTCAATAAGCCAGCTGCCATTATGCCCAAGTGAATGCAATTACAATAATCTAGTTTAGAGATTACATAAGTGGTGACAATTGATGTGTGCATCGCTGGTGGAAGGTAAGGCATAGTATGTCTTAGCAGTTGAAGTGTGTAGTAGCTCGAAATGCAGACTTCTTTGATTTATGGTTGATTCCTAAATGTTTTACCTTAATGGCAGGAGAATTGGGAATGCCCAGACTGCTGGGTCAGGATGAATCACCCCAGTGATCTTTAGGTTTGCACAAATCAGTGCCCCTGGGTTAGAGGCATTTAAGTCAGGGTCCATGGTCTATGTTCACCTGTTTTACTAGGTGAGTGTTGAGACATAATCTTCTGAACTTTTTTTGTTTTTGAGTTTTATATAGCGCAAACTAGACCCGAGGATATCAGATATCAGAGAGCTTTACATGAGCACCAGATTTTTTACAAATTGACACAGTCATTTTGTTAGGCACGGGGAGATTAAGTGATTGGCCCAGAATCACAGGATGTTGAGTGTGCTTGCAGAGACTTGAGCTCGGTTCCCCAGCTTCGAGGTCAACCGCTCTAGTCGTCAGGCTATATCCACTCCAAGACCTCAAGAGCACTCAAGTCCTCACCTTCAAAGAATATCAAAGGTGCATGCTGGGCATGGTCGCAGCTGTTTCGACTCCTATCCTGCTCAAGGCATGCGGTGGCAACAAATGCAAACTCCATTTACCAGGATACACCAGTGCTTCCTTGAGATTTGTAGTGGCAACCACCATTTTGATGTATTGGGTATACATTCCTTGTGTTTTATACTGTCCCTTGGAAGACAATCAATTAAATATTTGCTGCTGATGGAACCCTTTTTTCCATGAAGGGGATTTCATTGTGCTTTCAGGCAAGAGTAATTCAGGACTTAATATACTTGGAAGTATACTGTTAAACGTTTAGATTAAAGATTGAAACTATGATAGCAGCTCTATGCTGGACTTATCTTGCACGGGGCTATGAATGTTTCATGAGAATGCTCTTGCTTTCATGAATACTATAATAGAGTTATGTTGTTTGGTATTACAAACTGTATTTTAGAGTGATCTTCTTTAGAATTAGAACTCAAAATGAGATTATTTTTGTTAAGCGCACAAACTCTAGAGTATTCTTGAGTATTCTTGCTTAGAATTATGAACTCAATACTGGAGTCATCCTTTTAGGGTTATGAACTATGTTGTACAGACTCTGTTACCTGATTATCATATGGTGTTTTTTCGATGGTGTAGAAGTGGTGTAGAAGTGAACGTATAGCTGCTGAAGGTACTCATAAGAAGTAGAATGTATATTACAGTTCAGGTGATTCAAAATGCTATTGCTCTCTCTCAGCTATTGGAAATATTAGAGGTTTCAGCAACTTCAGAGAGTGGGTTATGTAGAGATTATTAAGAGAAATACCTTATGACAAAGTAGAACCAGTGAAATGTAATCTAGTTGAACAAAATCTAAAAGAATATACTTTAGTTGTAGTTGTCCATGCCCCTAGTGCACAGGATGAAACCAGCAAGAAGTACAGGTGGGGTGAACATATCTGGTGTCTATATTTCTCTCTGTGTGTCCTATTTCCCGTTTCTGCTGATCTACTGCTGATCTGTTTAAAAAACCTCTGCATGGTCATCGGTGGGTTCAGTGAATTGGGGAAGTTAGCATCGCTCCAGTTGCATCTGGATTGTCAAGCTAGCGCAGCCTTGATAATTTAGCATCACAAAGGTTATAAGTCACCCATTTCTGTGCAGTCAGCAAGCAATCATGAAGACAAGGAGTAGCTTGTGCACGATTGTCAAAGAGAATGATAAACTATGTGTCATATGTGTATGGAAGCACAATGTTTTTAAATGGTTGAAGGAGTTGTAATAGAGGGTGAACATACAGACTAAAGAGTAGGGGAGGCAAAGATGAATCATGAGCGACTCCTAGATCTTTAGCGGCCTGTGCAGGTAAGAGCGGTGGGGCCCCGTTGGGTGAGTATTCGACAGACGACGAGGGAAAATGTATTATTTATCAAATTTTCCCTTGTGGTCGTCTGTTGAATCCCCCCCACCCAACCGGGCCCCACTGCTCTTACCTGCACGGGGCCCAGCCGCCTAAAATAGATCCATGTTCTACTCTAGAAAATAGACAAACTGATTGAGAACGACCATTCAGAATTGATATGGACAAATTCTGGCCAGTACCAGAAATATCTGCCTCCTTGAAATAGTTGATCACAATGCTACTGACAGTGTAGACAAGCAAAGGAGACTCCTGCTCCAACCAGTTTTTTTGGCCGAGGGAGTATGTACTCGTGCACAAGCATCCTTTATGTGCTTTTGCAGCAGTTCAACCGGGGTGCTGGGGAGATGTGCTAAATGTGTTAAAACAACAGCTCTTTCAATCAAAGGCACAAGTAGCTTATCGGGAACAAAGGCAGCCTTTAATTACATCATTCGCTTGGCACACTGGGCCATCCATGCATCAGCTAGGCTGTTCCCAGGACCAGTATAGCAAGTCTCTCGCCTCCCGGACAGCCTGAGTGCTTTTTATTAGTTATAAAATGTTTATATATTACATTTTATAGCTCTTTGTATTATGCACTATGAATGTTGCCTGTCCTTTCCTTTTATTGTGGCATGCTATTTGCAATTGGCTTTAGTAGCTACACAAACAAGGGCTATTATCATTATTGCACAACAAACACTAACTTCAGATCACATTTTCATTTTGCTCCATCCTAAGAATGAAGTCTGTGTTTTCTAGCTCCAGCTAGCTTCATGTATTTTGCGTTCTTAAATAATGCACCATGCTTGGACTATTTACACACAAGGAATTAATGCTTGACGATATGTTAATCATGTCTCTTTAAATTATGAAACCTGTTGTATCCTGTCTATCTCTTGCTAGAATTGTTATGGTTTTGATTAACTAAACAAAATGTACCTTATTAGATTTTTGTTGTTTAGGTCTTGTTTTATTTATTGAAAATTAATTTATTTTTCTAAATCTGTTGTGAGATGCTTTTGTGGTGTGTTTTCACTGTGTTACTGTTTGAAGTGTTGCACAAATACTTTAAATGTGCAGAAAAAAAGAGAGGGGCCCCTTTGTCTCACCAAAGTAAATAGGGTACTCTTAACAAGTAAAGAATACGTTTTCAACTGGTCAATTGCCATGTGCCGTGAGAACTTTAGACATCTCCGTACATTCCTAGAGGCCCAATTTATGAAGGGCTGTGAAAGGAACCGGAGCATCCTGATTAAAGCGTCCGAGAAGACGTTCGGTTCCGTGTACGCAACATAAGATACAATATCAGAAGCGTGACAAGAATTTTGTATTTAGAGGAATATTATAAGGTGTTGCACATACCCGTCCCAAAGTGAGGGTTCGAGCACAGTGGAGAGGAGGTGGTGCCGACAAAGCCCCTTGTAAGGACAGTCACATAAACAGTTTTCAGTAGTGGACTATAAGTGGCGTTCGCTACCTGACCAACAGGGTTTGGCTTATGTAAATAAAACTTTGATCTATCATCAAGAGAACGAAAAGATTGTCTTGATAAAGATGGTGTAACTAATGAATTCCATTGAAACGCATCGACGCACAGTATTTACACAATTCGGTGGTTTACTGGTCCCACACATACTTCTAGAACAGTGTGTATCGGGCTCTAGCCAACGTTTTTCTTACGAATGTGTTATAGCTCATGACAAATTTAACTGTCTGTCATTTTTCTCTTGGGGGTTTGATTTAGTCCTGTTAATAGACTCTTGATTGTCCCACATCAAAAACATCAGGGACCACCATTGTATGAAATTGTTATCTTTGTTTGATTTTTTAAATAAGATTGATTAGCTGTATTATACACCAATGATTTGGATTTTATGATGGCATATTTTTAACTCTTAAGTGTATCTTTTTTCAAATACATTTTGTATTGATTTCTACTTCGGACATTGCTTTTAGACTTATTGTTTGGGGTTTACTAAGTGTTTATTTTCTATATCTGTTGGGTGAGTGATATGGCAGTAAGGTTGGGGAATGTGAAATTGTGCATTTAGAAAACCAAGGAAAAACGTATTCTTTACTCGCACAAATACTTTACACATTGCCTCTGAGCAAAGCATGACTGCTCTGTGCCAAGCTACCGAGGGTTGAGAGCAGGTTAATTTAGGGTTTGCTTCTGACTTCACCGTGATAAGGATTGTAGTCGCTGCTTGAGTGGGGTTTTAACCAGTAACGCAATTTCTTTCAATAAGATTTGACCTTACTCTCTTTGTGGTCAATACCACCCCAACTGCTACCTTGTATTAACATCTCATTCGTGATAAATCCAGTAGAATGTATACCAACAGAGAGTAAACTAAGGTCTAGGGGTGTGCCAAATTATAACTTTGCTATCAAAGCAGTATGAAGTACAAAACGTTTCACAATGGGAAAAAAAATGTTTACTTTTCATACAAAAATCTGTTTTGCAAAAGGTTTCTGCAACAAGATTGTCGCGCTAAATAGAGGGTTAGCTATGTTTTTCTCCTGTAAAAAACTCTTATTTAACCACCTTTTGGTTTAAAAAAAAAGTCCTCTTCTTGATATTGACCAACTTTAAAAAAAGAAATAAGTTCATACCTCTTCTCTGCAATTTGCCATATTAAAGTTAATTCAAAAATGAATTTATTTATTTGACATACAAAGAATGATAAAATAAGAGTTTTACAATCTCATACACAATCTTGTACATGCCTTTTTTATTTCAGAGTTATCTATTTTGAAATCAAACATCTGGATAGTATAGGGAAAATCTAGGACAAATGCAGACCGATCCTCGTTACCATAAACATTCCTCATTATCACTGCAAAACGGAGCATTTAAAAACAATCTGGAAAATAACTGTCCTATATTCTACTGATCATTGGCTCTTCTGTAATGTTTAACTATCTGTAAATATCATTAAAAGTACTCATAAAAACCAAACCTTTTGAAATCAGGAAGGACAAAACGATAGTATTTTACTTCAGGGGCAGCTCCTCCACCAAGGCGGAGGAGCATCGCCCCACTGAGAAAGTCAAAAAGGTAAAACGAATTAATGATAATAAATTATTGTTATTATCATTTTATTTTTATGTTCTTGCTCAGCTGGGATGGTGCGGGCTGCTGTGCTAACAGAAGGGCAGGAGAGGAGTGGTTTGCCCACTCCAAGTGCGCAGGACGCTTTGACCGGCCGTCTCGGGCCAGTCAATCCGTCATGCGCACTTTACATGTTCTCTGTGTAGGCTGCATTATAGCCTACATGGAGAATATGCCCAGCCTTCCATTATCTGGCTGAGCGCCGATCCACAGCGCTCAGACCAATCACAACGCTGCATTGTAGCGTTGTGATTGTCTATCTGGAGGCTGGGAGCTGGGTGCTTCGTGCCCTGGAATTAGGCAGAAGTGGACTGAGAGGATGTGGTGGTGAAGGAACAGAGGTAAGTGTAATTTTATATTTATTTTCAATCCTCATTCCCCACCCCCCGGCTACCCGCCCCCCCCACCGTCATTAAATACCAGTCACTGCTGTGTTACTTTCGTAGTTGTATTCAATACATTTGTTCGTTATCACGCTATTTCCACTTGGTTGTTGAGTGCATAGTACCGAGGATGATGGTTTTTTACCTTATGCGGAGATCACTTGGAGACATGGCTGACCATTCGAGTGGTGATGTTCGACACTGAGGCTCAGATTTCTAAAATTTACACCCAACACTGCCCAGCGCCCGAAAATCGTGTATTGCATTGTGATTGAGGGAGGGAGAGAGCAGAACAGCGCCATTTCCATGGGTGTGTGCATGAGTCTAGCTTAGGTTATGTACTGGAAGGATGCCCTTTTCAGAAAAGAATACGATGCATAGACTAACTTAAAAACATTTCCCATGTTGGATGTGTGCTGTGTAATGTGGCACACATGCAAAGTGGGAAACATAAAGAGACATGAAAGCATTTCTCCTTTTTAATGCTAGCTTCAAAGAGGCATTATTTTTTGGCCAAGACCCTGTCTAATCATTTTAGTAGATAGGGTTTTGTGTCGAAAAGCATTGGTGGTTGCACGGGAACGCTCATGTACTACCCATGTTACGTTTGGGCAACGTTCCAGCACAGATTTTGCACTTGAAAGTAAATAACAAAAAACATTTTGCGCTGGTTTGTGTCACTTTTGTGAAACACACACATTAGAAAATATTTGTTAATCTGGGCCTGAGTTTAATCTTTAATGTGAGTATACCTCTCAGTATCACAGTAGTTTATCACGCTATTCTCTTTTTGATGCAGGGTGTACAGTACCATGGACGATAGTTAGTAACGTACACGGGATTCATTCGGAGACATAGCTACTACTTTTGTGGTTATTTTCAAAGTAAAACTGACTTTCATCATGAATTTGAGTATACCTCTAGGAATCCCAGCAGTTTCACTTTGGAGCATCTGTTTATGGCATGGCCACCGATGACTTGCTGATGAATTTAATTCATGCATGATTATGTCGAACATTGGTGTGAAATCACTTGTTAAACTTGGAAATGAAGTACGCAATGATGTTCTGGTGTTTATCTTTTCTTTATTTAATACAATTTGAAACACTGTCACTCTAAATTGTTCATAAGGTATTTGATTGATTTAGTGTACTGTTGGTTTTGAAAGTTTGGTTCTTTTGTCCCTGAAGAAGGGCAAAGGTCCGACATTGATTGTAAATAAGTGGAATAATTGTTGTTTGAAGTTTTAACTTTTATAAATAACGAATTAAATGAAATCATAAAAAAATTGGTTTAAGGTATGGAATGAACTTTTGAATTAGCATTGTTGATCTTATCAAACATCCTGGTACTATTTTGTAAGGCAATTTTGCCTATCTTCAAGAACAGTGCAACCAGGGATTATACTGTCTTTGATACCTAACACACATAGGTGCATAAATACTTAACACAGTACTTCGAAGTTTAAGACTGACAGCTTATGTCTTAAGCTAGCAGAGGGTTAAGCACAGGTTTATTTAGTGACTTTTGTGGCCGATCCTGACACAGATGGTGGTTGTTGCTTTAGAAGGGTTCTCACCTGCTCTAAGCAATACCCCCATTTCGTACATTGGTGCTCAGTGGTGGGATCCGTTGTTTGTGCAGTTCCTCTCACTGCTTCTGTGTAAAAAAAAAATCCCAAACTTATCTGACAACAAGCTCTTGATTTTGGTAATTTGTTTCTTTTTCCAAATTTAAGTTACCTCACCTCCTTTTTCCTTATCATGGAGATGGAGTTGATCAATGTGGATAACGTCAGCAAGGCAGAGCTGCAAATGATTTGAAAGGAGTAGCAGCTGAATGTGGTAAAGATCTCTACAAAGGTGGATCTTAGAGCCTTTAAGGATGTTAAAAGGGATGCAATCAACCCCATTGCAGCCGGAGTATGATGGTCTTTAGGGGGAGGATGTAGCCTGAGCTGCAGCAGCCTGAGGAGGAGGAGGACAACTAGTTCATAGCAGTTGAGCCCCCTGCCAGAGTAGGGAGTAGTTTGTCCTCCTACAACCTGCTCCCTCAGGAGCAGGAAAGCAAAAAGGCACTTCAGGCTAAAGATGGCAAAACTAAGGTTGGAGGAGAGAAGAGCAGAGATGGAGAGAGTCCATAAAGTTGGAAAACTTCTTGGATGGAACCACATACCTTTGCGTTCTAAGATATAACCATATGCAGGCAATTACAGGCCTGGTCTACAAAGCATAATTGCTCTTCAAGCAGCATGCCCCCTTCCCTGTCTTTCTGCACATTTAGGGATCCACTACCAATTGCTCAGAGTTTAATGGAGAAATATCAGGATTTATTGATTTTGTCTAGTAGATCCACACCTGAATTTGGGTATTATATGGGAAAGAATAATATACAGACTATGGAATACTGGGTCCTTTGCTACAAGTTCATTCTTGATTATGGGAACTTTACCGTAGAGATTTTCCACCTATGTTGGAAATGGGATTTCTGGTTGGCTAAGGCTGGCGCCCAAGCAAGGCAGAAACCACCACTCAAGCCAGGGCAAGGGAGTTACGCGCTGACGATAACCCCTACTCACCCCCTTGGTAGCTTGGCACGAGCTGTCAGGCTTATCTCAGAGGCAATGTGTAAAGCGTTTGCGCAACACACTCACACAGCAGCAAACGCACTAGGCACACCACAAAAGAAACTCCACACAAGGTTATATCAAAAATAGCCTTTGTTTTATCATAAACACATTAGAAGCGTAATCACACATTTTCACTGTGCCAACTGGCACCAGGCAATAGTCACAGGGGATTATAGACAGTACCGGGCCAATTGGGCTGTGGTCAGAAACATCAAAATGCAGGTAAGTAAATGCAAAACACAACCAGTAACTACTGGTACCATAAAGACCTAAGCATTATCATATTAGCATAAGACACCTTAAACACATTACGCACTAGGACCTCAGCAGCCCAAACACATTATGCAGTAGACATCACATTAGGGCTTTGCGCCCTACCAACATAAACCTGATCCCAACCAGGCCAACTGGCCTTTTACTGGGGCTCAAATTCCCTATGTCCAGATAGTCAGGGCTCTAAGGGGGACCTCACAATGGGCACCCTGGCTGCCTCAGCAGCAAACACAAAGTGCGCCAGGGCACTGGGGCCTGGGGTGCACTCACCCCTCCTTGACCTAAATGGTACTGGCCCCCAAACGTGGCAGCTGCCCAGCGAACTCGCAGGGCAGCTGTAAAAAGTGCGCAAATAAGGTCAGGCACTCACAGTGCCTCTTGAGCCCCACGGGGACTCCAAAACAAATGTGGCCCCATGTTGAAGCTGCCCACTTCCAGGCGGGGCAGCTGTAAAACCAGCACTGGCACTAGGGTGCCCTTAGAGGGACCACAGGGGGGCAGGCACCAACAATGTGCCCCGATGCCCCCTCCAACAACTAGTTCACCAATGAACCCCACTCACCGGGCTCTCTCTCTCTTCCAGTTGTCCTCGCGTCTTCCGGTGCCGCTTCTAGCACCCGGCTGTCTTCGAAGATCCCACCCCTCCACCGGGGCTCCTCCAGGACACACCACGGCTTCTTCAATGCAGCGGTGTGCCATGGGCCCCCTCTGCTGCAACTACCATGCGCTTCACCCTTCACCCGGTCCCCCTTCCCGGGACTTGGACTTGGAGCCGGTGAGGCTCCGCAGCAAAATCAGCAGGGGGGACAGGCACTGACAACGTGCCTCGTCCACTGCACCGGGACCACTCCGGACTTCCTCCTCACGGCCACGGTGCTTCCACCAGCTCACGGGAGCCTCGCTCGGCCTGTGACGACTTCCGGGCTACTTCGGACGAGGCCCCGCCCACGATCAGGCCTTCACTTGCCACCTCCCCCGCAAAAATTACAGCCTTCCTGCCCCCCCTGGGGGCAGATGGAGCAGCAGCCCCCAATCTGCCACCCCGGGGGGGGGGCAAAAGGCTACTAGATGCCAGGGATTTTTTGGGGTAAATTTTAATTAGGGTGGGGACACTGGCATGCCGTTTTGGGCAGCCCCACCCTAATTAAAATTTTCCCCAAAAAATCTCTGGCGTCTAGTAGGCTTTCTGCCCCCCTGGTGGCCAGATGGGGGCATTAGCCCCCAATCTGCACCCCCAGGGGGGCAAAAAGCCCACTAGTCGCCAGGGATTTTTTGGGGCAAATTTGAATTAGGGTGGGGGCTGCACAAAACGGGCATGCCCATGCCCCCACCCCCTCCCCGGCAAAAATTACAGCCTTCTTGCCCACCCTGGGGGGCAGATGGGGCAGTAGACCCCAATCTGCCCCCCCCGGGGGGGGGCAAAAAGCTCACTAGATGCCAGTGATTTTTTTGGGCAAACTTTTATTAGGGTGGGGGCATTGGCATGCCCATTTTGGGCAGCCCCTACCCTAATTAAAATTTGCCCAAAAAAATCCCTGTCGTCTAGTAGGCTCTGGGGGGGCAGATGGGACAGTAGCCCCCAATCTGCCCCCCGGAGGCTAAAAAGCCCGTTGGATGCCAGGGATTTTTTTCGGCAAATTATAATTAGGGTGGGGCCATTGGCATGCCCGTTTTGGACATCAGGGAGGGGGGAGCGGCCCCTTGGGCAAGGGCCTTCGCTCCCCCCATAATTTATTGGGCACAATTCAGTCTTTCTGCCTCCCTTGGGGGGCAGATGGGGCAGTAGCCCCCAATCTGCCCCCCCAGGGGGCAGAAGGCCCACTTGATGCCAGGGATTTTTTTTGCGTAATTGTTTTTAGGGTGGGGGCTGCCCGAAAGAAGAATGCCAATGCGCTCACCCCCACCACCATTACAGCCTTTCTGCCCCCCCTGGGGGGCAGATGGGTCATTAGCCCTCAATCTGCACCCCCGGGGGGAGGCAGAAAGCCCACTAGTTGCCAGGCATCTTTTTGGGCAAATTTTAATTAGGGTGGGGGCAGCCCAAAATGGGCATGCCCATGCCCCCACCCCTCCCCTGCAAAAAATACAGCCTTTCTGCCCCCCCCCCTGCGGGGCAGATGGGGCAGCAGCCCCCAAACTGCCCCCCCGGGGGGAAAAAAGCCCACTAGACACCAGGGAATTTTTTGGGCAAATTTTAATTAGGGTGGGGGCAGTAGGCTTTGGGGGGAAGATGGGGCAGTAGCCCCCAATCTGCCCCCTGGAGGCTAAAAGCCCATTAGATGCCAGGGATTTTTTTAGGCAAATTTTAATTAGGGTGGGGGCTGCCCAAAACGGGCATGCCAATGCCCCCACCCCCTAGACATCAGGGAGGGGGGAGCGGCCCCTTGGGCAAGGGCCTTCGTTCCCCCCATAATTTATTGGGCACAATTCAGTCTTTCTGCCCCCCCTTGGGGGTAGATGGGGCAGTAGCCCCCAATCTGCCCCCCCGGGGGGCAGAAAGCCCACTTGATGCCTGGGATTTTTTCTGCGCAATTGTTTTTAGGGTGGGGGCTGCCCGAAACAGGCATGCCAATGCGCTCACCCCCACCACCATTACAGCCTTTCTGCCCCCCCTTGGGTGCAGATGGGTCATTAGCCCCCAATCTGCACCCCCAGGGGGAGGCAGAAAGCCCACTAGTTACCAGGCATCTTTTTGGACAAATTTTAATTAGGGTGGGGGCTGCCCAAAATGGGCATGCCCATGCCCCCACCCCTCCCCTGCAAAAATTACAGCCTTTCTGCCCCCCTGCAGGGCAGATGGGGCAGCAGCCCCCAAACTGCCCCCACGGGGGGCAAAAAGCCCACTAGACACCAGGGAATTTTTGGGGCAAATTTTAATTAGGGTGGGGGCATGGGCATGCCGTTTTGGGCAGCCCCCTAATTAAAATTTGCCCAAAAAAATCCCTCGCGTCTAGTAGGCTTTCTGCCCCCCCGTGGGGCAGATGGGGGTATTAGCCCCCAATCTGCACCCCCAGGGGGGGCAAAAAGCCCACTATTCGCAAGGGATTTTTGGGGGGCAAATTTGAATCAGGGTGGGGGCTGCCCAAAACGAGCATGCCCATGCCCCTACCCCCTTCCCCGCAAAAATTACAGCCTTCCTGCCTAGCAGGCTTTCTCCCCCCCGGGGTGGGGCAAAAAGCCCATTAAATGCCAGGGATTTTTTTAGGCAAATTTTAATTAGGGTGGGGGCTGCCCAAAACGGGCATGCCAATGCCCCCACCCACAAAAATTACAGCCTTTCCGCCCCCTGGGGGGAAGATGCGGCAGTAGCCCACAATTACGCTGGCTTTTTTTATGCGTGGGGGAGGGGGCTGCCCAGAATGGGCATACCAATGCCCCCACCCCCCAAAAAATCACCACAGTGTTTATGCCCCCCTTGGGGGCATATCAGGCCGACCCCACCCCCTGATATCCCCCCCCCCCGACTAGGCACAGATTTGTTTTTAGCAATATGCCTACCTGCGGATATTGGGCTCTAGCACAGCCGGCACATAGGGAAATGAAGCAAACCTGTACATTTTTCAAAACTAGACACCCAGGGGAATCCAGGAGGGGTGACTTGACTGGCTCTCACCAGGTTCTGTTACCCAGAATCCCTTGCAAACCTAAAGATTTGTTAAAAAAACTACATTTTCCTCAAATGTCTGTGGTGGAATGTTCTGGAATCTGCGTGGATCCACAAAATTCCACACACTCCACGTTCCCCAAAGTCTTCAGAGAAAAATGGTACCTCACTTGTGTGGGTGGGTCAAGTACCCGCGACAGGCAAGGGCCCAAAACCTATTGAGGCAACATCAAAATTACCTATCACAAACCAACCTGGTTTTGCAAGGGGGGTCCTATGACTTTTTGACCCGGGGCTCGGCGGCCACCTAGGGAAACCTACCAAACCCACACATTTCTGAAAACTAGACACCCGGGGGATTTCAAGTAGGTATGGCTTGCATGGATCCCTCAACGTTTTCCTACCCAGAATACCCTGCAAACCTGAAATTTAGCTGAAAAAATCACTTTTTTTTACACATTTTTGTGTGGTAAAGTTGTGGCATCACCGGGCTGACACAAATTTCCTACCACCCAACGTTCCCCCAGGTCTCCCGATAAAAATGGTACCTCACTTGTGTGGGAGACCCAAGTACCCTGTAAGAACCAGGATCACTCAGGATTGCTTGAAGAAATATTTAAGTTTATTATGAGGAATAGATCCCATCCACCAGAAGCTCCTGCAGGAATCAAAGCCCAGGTTCCAACTGCCCCCCAGCTGCTTGCATCAACACAGTACATACAGAAATCAACATTCTTAAGCACCTGGCAACAGGAGAACCATCTTAAGATGCCACACATCCCCGTCCTTTATGAAGAAGGAGGATGGGTTATACCTCAAGACCAAATTACAGCATAAAATCAAACATATATAACATCTATTTAACAAAATCTTTTAAAAATTTAGGTGGAGAGGAAACTTGCAAGGATCTGCGAATGTCCTGAGGAGTATGAGTTAGATCATGAGAACTGGGAGTAAGATGACCTGCCACAAAGTCCTTCCTAACCACCACTACCCTGTTTAAATTCCAAATGCGGTGATCAGCAGTCTTTACAGCATTGTTAAATATTTTGATTACTTGAATGGGTTTCAAAAATCCTGAATTAGATTTTCTTTTGGATGGATTTTTTATAAGAAACCAATCCCCAATTTTCACTGCTATTTTCTTTACAGACTTTCTTAAATCATGATTTGCTTTTCTAGATTCAACCCTTTTTGACTCAATTAATTTCCAGTTAGATTTTTCATTCTCAGTAAGTAATTCAGGCTGCATATTATTCACCCAGGGAGGTTCAACTAAAGTGATGGGGCATCTAGAACTGAATAATTCAAAGGGGGTCCTATTCGCCACAGAGTGAGGCGACAACCTGTAAACCTCAACCTTTTTCCAAATTTGAGCACGCCAATCTAGACCATTTGAACGTGCCATGTTAATGGTTTCTTTTAGTACACTATTAAATCTCTCGACCATTCCATTTGATTTTGGATGGTACAAAGAAGATTTTTTGTGTTTGATACCATGTGTTGACAAGAATGATTCCATTTCTCTGGATACAAATTGTACGCCGTTGTCAGTAAGGATACTAGAAGGTATCCCTTCTCTAGCGAAAACATTTTCCCAAAAATTAATGACATGCTTGGTTTCAATCCCTCTAGAAATTCCTATTTCCGGCCATCTCGAGAAAAAGTCAACCAAGACAAAAATATACCAATCGGTTCCGGAAGACTGTATCGGGCCTAGAATATCTAATCCCACTTCCTTCCAAGGGGCATCAGGTCTTTCTCTTATGATCATGGGCTGTGTTCTGGGTTTGGCCACCCTTTCACTCAGAGCACATTCCACGCATTCTCTTATTTTGCGTTCAACCAGTAAATCCATCCCTGGCCACCAATAATTTAATCTAAGTCTCTCTTTGGTCTTAGAAATGCCCTGATGTGTCATATGTGCAAGAGATATATGTTCTAGTCTAATTGAATTGGGAGGAATAAGTCTCAAACCCCTGAAGAGCAGACCATTGCATTCAGATAACTGGTCCCTGACATGCCAAAACTTATCTAACTTTACATCATTTTTGTGTTTTGCCTCCCAACCCTTATTGACAGCTTCTGAGACCGTCGCTAATTCTGGATCTTGTTGCAAAGCATTCTCCCATCTATCCTTGTCAATTATAGATTCCTCAATGGCACAAACCATATCATCATCATGTTCAATTTCATCATCAGAATGAAGCTCATTTTTGTCAACCAGCCTAGACAATGCATCAGCCACCTTGTTTTCCACCCCAGGCAAATATTTGACAACAAATTTATAATCCTGGAGACCAACAACCCATTTGGTAATCCTAATTGAAACTTCGACAATACCCTTATTCTTAAAAATCTCGCATAAAGGTTTATGGTCAGACCTGACTTCAAATACACCACCCCACAAGAAGTTCTTTAATTTCTTTTTTGACCAATAAATGGCGAGTGCTTCTCTCTCTATCACAGAGTAGCGTAATTCTGCTCCCCTCAAACTGCTTGACAAGAAAAGAATGACCTGTTCCTGAAAATGATCCCTTTGTAAAAGGACAGCTCCCAGCCCCTTCAAACTTGTGTCAGTAATTAAAATAGATTTTTTCTCAGGGTCAAAACTACACAGTCTGGGAGCAGTTTTCAATTTCTCTTTTAGGGTATTAAATTATTGTTCACAGCTACTATCCCAAATGAATTCACAACCTTTGCGGAGCAAAGCTCTCATATGAACACACAATGAGGCAAAGCCGTTTATAAATTTGCTATAATATTCGGCCATATCCAGGAAGCTCATTAGTTCTTACTTATTAGTTGGTGAGGATAGATTCTGTATGGCAGTAATTAAGCTTTCCTTTGGTAAAACACCCCCTTCGGAGATAGTGTGCCGTAAGTATTCAATTGAGTTTCTCCTGAACTTACACTTTTCAATCTTTACTGTCAGATTGAACTTTTGCAACCTGTTCAACACCATGAAAAGTCTGTCATCATGTTCCTTAGTGTCACTTCCAAAAATTAATATATCATGCTGATAAACTCTAACACCTTTAAGACCTTTTAAAGCCCTCTCCAGCGCTCCCTGAAAAACCGAGGCTGCTGTCACAAGAACAAAAGGGAGTCTTGCAAAGCAAACGTTCCAAAGGGAGTAACAAATGCCGTTAAGTCTTTAGAGACATCGTCCAATCTGATTTGGTGGTACGCTGATCTCAAGTCGATGGTACTGACGACCTTCGCACCTTTTAACAACATCAACATATCATTTATCTTAGGTAGCGGATAGCGGTCTATGACAACACTTCTGTTTAATTCGCGAAGGTCCACACACAAACGAAGAGACCCGTCCCCCTTCTTGGCGTCGACTACCGGAGCAACCCATTGAGTTGCTTCTACCTCCTCAATTACTCCTTCAGATTTGAGTCGCTCCAATTCAAGTTTGACCATTTCCCTAACCGTAATAGGTATATTCCTAACCTTGCAGCATACAGGTTTAGCGTTGTCTATCATACGAATGTGATGGAGGTACCCTTTGAGCCAACCTAACTTATTTGAAAAAACATTGGGAAATTTATTTCTTAAGGTGTGAGGAAATTCTTTGTTTGTGGTGTCATGAACAACGGAAATTGAATTTAAGTTAGAGTTCTTTTACAATATAATAGGGGGTGAAGAGTTTGGATCCAACATAACACCTAGATCCCTCTGGTGGAACCAGCTCAATATGCTGTCCCCTTTTTGTGATATGTATATTTTTGCGCTAGTTCACCTGTTTCAGGCTACCTGTTGCGCTAGGTAGCCTGTTAGGCTAGTTAGCCGCAATAGACAAGGGCCCAAAACGTGTTGAGGCGACATCAAAATTGCCTATCACAAAAAATCCAGATTTTTCAAGGGGGGGTCCCATTACTTTTTTGCCCGTAGCTCGGCGCCCACCTAGGGAAACCTACCAAACCCACATATTTCTGAAAACTAGACACCCGGGGGATTCCAGGGAAGTATTGCTTGCATGGATCCCCCAATGATTTCTTACCCAGAATCCCCTGCAAACCTGAAATTTAGCTGAATAAATCACTGTTTTCACACATTTTTGTGTGGGAAAGTTGTGGCATCACCGGGCTGACACAAATTTCCTACCACCCAGTGTTCCCCCAGGTCTCCCGATAAAAATGGTGCCTCACTTGTGTGGGAGGCCCAAGTACCCGCGACAGGCAAGGGCCCAAAACGTATTGAGGCGACATCAAAATTGCCTATCACTAAACGACCTGGTTTTGCAAGGGGGGGTCCCATGACTTTTTGGCACGGGGCTCGGCGACCACCTAGGGAAACCTACCAAACCCACACATTTTGGAAAACTGGACACCCGGGGGATTCCAGGGAGGTATTGCTTGCATGAATCCCCCAATGGTTTCTTACCCAGAATCCCCTGCAAACCTGAAATTTAGCTGAATAAATCACTTTTTTCACACATTTTTGTGTGGGAAAGTTGTGGCATCACCGGGCTGACACAAATTTCCTAACACCCAGTGCTCCCCGATAAAAATGGTACCTCACTTGTGTGGGAGGCCCAAGTACCCGCGACAGGCAAGGGTCCAAAACGTATTGAGGCGACATCAAAATTGCCTATCACAAAACGACCTGGTTTTGCATGGGGAGGTCCCATGACTTTTTGGCCCGGGGCTCGGCGGCCACCTAGGGAAACCTACCAAACCCACATTTTTTGGAAAACTAGACACCCAGGGGATTCCAGGGAGGTATTGCTTGCATGGATCCCTTAATGATTTCTTACCCAGAATCCCCTGCAAACTTGAAATTTAGGTGAAAAAATCACTTTTTTCACACATTTTTGTATGCGAAAGATGTTGCATCACCGGGCCACAAACGTATTGAGGCGACATCAAAATTGCGATCACAAAACAACTGGTTTTGCAAGGGGGTCCCATGACCTTTTGGCCCTGAGATCAGTGGCCACTTAAGGAAACCTACCAAACACACACATTTCTGAAAACTAGACATGCGGGGGATTCCAGGGAGGTATGGCTTGCATGGATCCCCCAACGTTTTCTTACCCAGAATCCCCTGCAAACCTGAAATTTAGCTGAATTAATCACAAATTTCCTACCACCCAGTGTTCCCCCACGTCTCCTGATAAAAATGGTGCCTCATTTGTGTGGGAGGCCCAAGTACCCGCGATAGGCAAGTGCCCCAAACGTATTGATGCAACATCAAAATTGCCTATCACAAAACGACCTGGTTTTGCAAGGGGAGGTCCCATGACTTTTTCGCCCGGGGCTCAGCGGACACCTAGGGAAACCTACCAAACCCACACATTTCTGAAAACTAGACACCCGGAGGATTCCAGGGAGGTATGGCTTGCGCGGATCCCTCAACGTTTTCTTACCCAGAATCCCCTGTAAACCTGAAATTTTGCTGAAAAATCACTTTATTCACACATTTTTGTGTGGGAAAGTTGTGGCATCACTGGGCTGACACAACCAGCGTTTCTCCAAGTACCAGCGACAGGCAAGGGCCCAAAACGTATTGGGGCGACATCAAATTGCATATCACAAAACAACCTGGTTTTGCAAGGCGGGGTACTTCAATAAAGAGGGGGATCAGGTAGGGCTTTAATTAAGGTCCAGCATACTTGACCAGAAGAGTCAGAAGCCGAAAGGGTATGCAGTTCCTAAGTGGGTCACCCAGTGGGCGAGTACAGAGAGAAAAGGGGTTGACAATCTACCTTGGGCGCCAAGGGTCCTCCAAGGGAGGTAAGTAAGGAGGCAGGGGAATTCCTCCTTTCGAAACTAAGGCCCTCACACACCCAGCCAGCTAGGTGTCATGCTACATCATCGGGACTGCTCCTCGTCGGGTCGGCACTGCAATACCCGACTGGCACCCATTGATGGGGCTCTTTGGTGGAGATCTTTTGTTTCTTTCCGTTTGGTGAGGTGTGGGTGAGGGGCCCAGGTTAGTGTAGATGTTATGTGGTGAAAGTGCAATTTAAAACAGGTTAGGCAGTCCACAAATGTATTTTAATGAAGTGGCTCCTACCTTATTAAAATAAAATTAGAGCGGCAACTCCTATCTTAAATTTAGTGGTTTAAGATTATAGTGCTCTACTCTATACTGGTCAACATGTTTCTTGCCAAACTGTCTGAGAGGTCAGACGGCAATTCATCAGGACCAAAAAGTAAACTATCTACACCCTGTGGTGGTGATGGTAATCTACCTACCACATATGTTTTAGGATAATTACCTAAACACAGAAGAAGAAAATCTAAGAAAGGAGGGAACAAAAGGGGGCATCAAAGTAAATACTTCTTGATTATTGTGCATGCTTACTTAAGCCATAACTCTCTGTATCAATAGAACATGATGCATAGTGCTTACACTGGTGATTCATAAAAACATTGTTCATGATGTGGTGACACGCAGCACAAATTGTGATTGCCAACAAAGATGGATGTAATTAAATTCACTACATTCAATCAGGGTAAAAACAGTAACGAACAATCATAAAAACTCCACTCTCACAGGTATGTCAAGACAAAAGACTCACCCTATTAGACTTTAAATCAAGTTTCAACAGCACCAGGGCGCTGTGGCACATCAAGGATAATTATCCTAAACAAACGACAAGGGTATTGTGGGTTACCAATCCCTGTCGGTAAAGACTTAACCGCCTTCGATTGACCTCTGAAGCTCAGAGTGGCTCCGTAACAAGTAGGTGCCCCCAGTGAAGATTGCTGCTCATTCAATAGCCATGAAGCAGCACGGTTAACGTAGGGTGGGGAAGGTGATAGTGGCAATGGTCGGCAGCCCCCATGCACCGTACTACACATGGTCGCATGGGGAGACCACCCTCCCCCATCGCATCATCCAGGTCCCTGTTAGTGGCACGAGCCGCCGCATTGCTGAAATCTATGGCAGGCTCCTCTCTAAAGGCATTCTAATTGTTGCCAAAGAAGTGCTCAAATGAACCCAAAACAAAACGGAGTGAAACGGAAAAGCATTTCCGCCAGCATGGAAGGAGGCATACACACTCACCTGTAAATCAGCGTCACTGCGCCAGAACACCTACCCCCGCCGCCGGTCTGGGAAAGTGAGGGACTCACACGCTGTCATGAAGATATACTCACTGGTGCGTCCCTGTGGGTGGGGGATAGCAAAAGCGGAAGTAGAACGCCTAGTATGCTAACTTCCTACAAAGTGGGAATAGGCAGTTGTTTTACCGGAAATAGGATGAATAGTGTGCTAACCTCCCCTAGTAGTGGAAGCAGGAGGTGTAATTGCCGGATGTCAGCGCCACCCGGTTACGAGGAAGCAAATATGGTGGTGTAGGGGGCGCCTGAGGTAACCAAGTCAATGCGTGGAGGGAGGGGTGCTTGGACCACATAGTGGTTCCAATGATTGAAGCAGCGGTAGTTCCTCCCTGACGTCGTAGTGTGACTCAAGGATCATATGTAGGCATTATGTGTATCGTATAGGGGCAATAATGCTCAATGCATGACCTATATATGGAAGTATTGGAATGTAAGTACATTTAAAACGTAAGGACAGATATTAAACTTAGGGGTATGTTGGTATAGAGAGCTTCGACGTCTAATGTGACTAACAGGTCACAGTCTGCATTGTCTCGTAAGTTTTCTATTATGCATAATATGTCTGTTGTGTCGCGTACATAGGAAGGAGTCTGCTTAACCAAGGGTTGTAGGAAATGGTCACTAAATTTAGACAAAGGCTCAAGTATAGAACCTATGCCCGACACAATTGGTCTACCAGGTACAGGTGTTACCCCTTTATGTATCTTAGGTAAGCAGTAAAAGTAGGGTGTTTTAGGTTCTTTAGCAATAAGGAAGTCTGCTTCTTTTCTGCTGATCCACCCATTGGTTTCGGCCTCAAACACCATTGTGGCGATCTTGGTGGCTAACCTGTTTGTTGGGTTTACAGTTATAGGGGTGTAGTACTTGGTGTTATCAAATTGAGGTAGGCATTCCTGGTCATAGTCCACAGTGGACATGATGACTAGCCCCTCCCTTGTCTGCCTGCTTTATGGTGATTTTTATGTCATCTGCAAGGGATTTTGCTGCCCGAACCCCCGCTGTTGACTGGTTGTGAAAATACATCGCGTTGCTACTTGATTCCAGGTCTTTGAGACTGCTTGTTCAAAGGTTAAAAGTTCTGGGGGAACCATACTGTTATTGGGTGTAAATGTAGAGGGGTTCCTTAATCCAGTATCTGCCCCACTGGGTTATGTTTCTTCTCTATCCTGGAAGAAGGCCTTGAGGCGGATCTAGCGGAAGAAGTTGTGTAATTCACAATGGTTCCTGAATATGTCAATTCTGGGTGTAGGGACATAAACTAACCCCTTTTCCAGCACCAGCTTCTCCGTTTCAGTCAGAATCCTGGGTGACAATTTGACTACTAGTTCTTCTTTCCTCTGGTCTGGCTCCTCGTTTCTACATTGTATGTCTGTTGGTCTTGCCACTGTACTTGTTTTTGTGTCCCTCTTCTTCGCCCTTTTCCTCTGCCCCAACCTCTGCCTAAAAAAGGGGGGTTGCTGCCTAGAAAGGGGGGGTTGTTGCCAGGGAAATATTGTGGCGGACCTTGTGGGTACATGGGGAATTGCCACATCTGTGGTCCTGTAAATTGGGGTGGTAGGAAATTTGTGTCAGCCCGGTGATGCCACAACTTTCCCACACATAATTAGAAGAAGTTACATTTGAAAACGTTGACACAAAAGGCTGTTTTTGTCAACTAATTTTCCATTTTTCCTATATTTAACTGTTAGTTTCTATAAGAAACCTTGAATGATCTACACAATTGACCCGTTGCTGAATTCAGAATTTTGTCTACTTTTTAAAAATGTATAGCTTTCCAGGATCCATTATTGCTTTCACACCCATGTCTGCCATTAACTGGAAGGAGGTTGAAAGCACAAAAAATAGCAAAAATAGGCTATGTCCCAGAAAAATGCCAAAACTGTGTAAAAAGTTTTGGTTTTCTGACAAAAGTCTGTCATTCCCTAAAAGCTAGGAAAATTGTGATTTCAGCCCCACAAACCCTTTTTTGATACCATTTGTAGTGAAAAACCCAGACGCTTTCATTTGCAGTACTTTTTTCCCATTTCCCCCAAAACTCAGAATTTAGCTGTATTTTGACTAATTTCTGGGTCCCGTCCAGGGGAATCCACAAACCCTGGGTACCTTTAGAATCCCCAGGATGTTGGAAGAAAAGGACGCAAATTTGGCATGGATACCTTATGTGGTCAAAAAGTTACAGGGGCCTAAGCGTGAACTCCCCCAAATAGCCAAAAAAAGGCTTAGCACGGGGGGGGGGGAGGCCTAGCAGCGAAGGGGTTAACTTAACAGCCCAGGGTATATGGGATACCACTTTGCCAGGCACTGACAGGGAAATTAAATAGGCCAAACAGGTGTAGACCAATCTTACCATATTTAACACAGAGAGCACACACACTTTACACTGGACAGCAGTGATAAAGTGCCAGGAATCCTAAGACCACCAACAGCATGTCAGAAAAAAGGCTAGGAGAAAGGCAAAAAGTTTAGGGGTGACCCTGCAAAAAGGGCCAAGTCCAACACACCTGCACTGTGAAGTGAAAAAGTGCAAGTGTAAAATGTCAGCTGACCTCGTAAAAACAGGTCTTCTATTCCCGCATCAAGTAATTTCAAGTGCACAGAATAGCATCCTTTCCAGGAACAGTGCTTTAGACAAATTATAATGAGGGCTAACAAGTTGATTGTGTAGAAAATATTATGACTTTATTCCTTAATGCAGCAATTGAGATCTAGAAATATATTTCCAGGAAGAAATCCTGGCTAATGTCTAATGACTGAGCATCTGGCCTTGGAGATCTTGATCTGTGTTTGAATCTTGGCTTCTGCACTTGACTACAAATTGTGTAATTCTAGGCAAAACACTTGCTCACCCTTTACCTAAAAATGTAAAATTTGTGAAATTGTGCAATTTCAACAAAATCGTTAATTCAAAGCTCTAAATTTGACCATAATTTAAATGATCTTTCATCTTTTCACAAAACCCACATATTGTGCCATGCTCCATTACGCTCTATCCAGGGTTTACCAATGAATACAATTTCTTTATTACTGAGATTCCTGCTTCAGACAGTCAGTGAAGTACTGCAGGCATAGTTACTATCATG
The DNA here is from genome assembly GCF_964204655.1 of Triturus cristatus. Classification (NCBI taxonomy): domain Eukaryota; kingdom Metazoa; phylum Chordata; class Amphibia; order Caudata; family Salamandridae; genus Triturus; species Triturus cristatus. The sequence goes on from NC_140588.1 coordinate 912,435,175, forward strand.
TAACGCAATGCAACAATGCGTTGCGTGAAAGGGATAGAGCAGAGATGCTCCATATTTACAAAGATATTGGAGCATTTCAGCTCCCTCCTTGCATTGGTGCACTGTGTGCTGTCTAGCTCCAATGAGGGCACTCTTGCACTATAGTGCAAGGGTGCCTGTATTACTAGCTGGATTGTTTTTGTACAGTAAGGAACACGTTCCTGAATGTAAAAAATCTAAGGAAGCATTTTCATCTTTCTATGCATGATGCAGAAAGAGGAGAGGAAAGAAGATTTTTCTGCTCACTACCCCATCCTCTGGGAGGCATATCGATCTGATGCAATCCTAGGTTTACGAAACTTTGTACATCTGGAATTGTGTCAAATCCATGGGTGGATGCACACAAATGCCCAAGATCTACCCACGGAATGCCTCCCAACATGAAATGTAACGTAATGTAGTGCAATTGTCTGCGTTAAGCTGCCTCAAATCACTCCTTCCATGGCTTTTCGAATCTTGCTGGAGCATTAGCGTTGCCAATGCTCAGCGCAAAGGCTTAGTAAATCTGGGCGTATTGTTTTGTGTTCTTATCAGCGTTAACATTTCCCCTTGTGGCTGTTTCAGATGGCATTGTAATAAGTTAATGCATGTGAGTGGGTAAACATTTTAAAATACAAATGCAAAAAAGATGCTTAAGGTTGTTAGAGACAACAGTGTATGGTGAATGAAGGGTCAGTTCTCTTTCACACCTGTTCTTCATGATGATGAAGTGAAAGAAATATGTGACAAGGGAGTAGGTTTAAACTCATTATGAGTTCAGCCAAATACTGAAAGACTAGAATCTCCATCTCCAGTTCAGGAGGATACACCTGCCCCCATAGACAGGGATTTTGAGTTATTTCCCATGGAGTAAGGAATAACAATCAGACCCAGGAATACTCAGTCCACTTCCTCTAGTTTTTCCCTCTTCTGCGAGAAATATTACACCTGGATCCGGGCTGTTTCTCTTGGTCATTGTATAGAGGTTAGGGGGCCCTGGAGGGCAGTCTGGATTTAACCTCAACTCGGGAAGATTTTCTTCCTTCTCCATGATGCAGTAATGGGGCAGACAGGTGCAGGCCAGCAGCTGTCTGCATCCTGTATAGCTCTGCTTCATAGTCCAGGGCTGGTGTCTCCATGCTGGGAATTATCGAGTCTGTAGTCTGCAGCCCCAGAAACTCATAATTGACTTTGATTTTACTACAAGCGTATTTATCTGATACATAGGACATTGGGTATTATTTCTGTTTAGGTAAATGCTACATCTGTGCTCTGTACTGGGCATTGATTGCCTCAGTTTTGCTGAGTCATCTCTGTCCACTCCCAATGGAATATATGACAGAATTCTGCATGCGTTTTTCACACATGCCTTTGGAACTCCGTCATTTTAACAAATGCATCTTTAGCACGCATTCGTTCAGCACGCACGTTGTTTTAACAACTTGCCTTAGGGGGCGCTGGATATAGGAATAGTTTAATTTACTATTCCAACTTCAGTCTGCGCAACAGTAGGGTCGTTGTTGGACTCCATCACCACTCCACCATTGCCCCCCCAAAGCAAGTCATTGTAACGACGAATAGGGGTTCCAGAAATTCCCAATCCCTGATCCTGGAACCCCCCCACCTTCAATTGAGAACGATATATGAACCAGTCTTTCTTTGGAAGTGCTACGAGAATCTGGAACGCTCTGCCTCCCTCCCTCTGTCTAACCACCTGCCTCGCAGCCTTCAAAAAGGACCTCAAGCTCCTCCTTTTTGACAGACATCTTGGTTAATTTACCCCTGACGTGTCTTGAGCACTCTCCCCATTGCGATCTGACCTGCCCTTGTTATATGAACCCACTCTCTAAATCGATACTTTAACTTTGTATTTCTACTGCCCGTTTGCTGTTTCTTGTGATAACTTTGGCACACACCCACCAATGTAAACATCCGTCTTTAATTATTATTATTATAATACTCTGTAGCCCTTGTACTCTGTAAAGTCCTCTGGTGCCTTCAGGCTATGTCTGCGCTATATTAAATTGCAAAAATAAATGAATACATTTATCTTTGGGTTGATTTCCAGCACTGAATAAACACCTACTACTTCAATTCTTTGTTCCTCGTTTCAGTACTTACGATCCTCCCTTCCTCCCTGCCTGAGAGTCTACATCAACAATCTGATAGAGGGTTTTTAAAATCAGGATATTCCTTTGGAGGCAGAGTAGTTTTGAGGATGATGACTGACATCATACATGGAAAATAGCTAAGGAATTGGTGACCGTTTAGGGGATGGAGGATCATCCCTCAGTGAGTAAGTCCTGGGATGAGGAAGGACGAATCAGAGTAATGTGTATTTACCATTCCTGATGTATCTCTGTTGTACCCGGTGAGTGCAGAGTGAGTGAGTGACTGAATGAGTGAAAGAAAACAAAAGGGAAGAAGAGGGAGAGCAAGGAAGAGGGAAACACTGTATAGAAGAGAAACATTTAAATAATTGGACACCAGCAAAATTACATTTCCACCTCTATTTCCTCTAAGTAAGTCCCCATTTTAATTTATTTAGTACATGCGTTTTAAAATGTGCAAAATTCAATGGATGGCTTCTTTCCTGGAGGGAAGAGATCTGGTGCCCGCCTTTTGCGTCTGGGTCCTGTGATCTGCAACTTGGAGGGCCACGGGGTTCATCTTTAAGCCCTACAGTATTCAATATATATCTCACTCCTCTTGCATTCAGAGGCTTTGGGTGCAAAAATAATTTCGTATGCTGATGACACCCAGTTACTTTTTTCCTGTGGTAGGGGCAAAGGGTTCCCTGGCAGAAAAATCAGAACCTGTATGACTGCAGTTTTTCAATGGCTGTCTCACTACCAGCTTTAGTAATGCTGGTCAGATGGATAAGATGGACCTACTGTTTTGGGGTGTATGAACAGACGAGCCTTAGCAGTCCTTTTGACCTGATGGTGCTCCTCCTTCACTAAGCCACACTAGCTCTGTAAAAATTCTAGGCATGAAGTTTGATGGTGAGTGTCATATTGTGTCTCCTTCTTGTAGTTGCGACCTGGTGGCGTGTCGTCGGCTGTCCGCATATTCCTTAATTTTTCTCTTTGCCTCCTTATCTTTGTCTGCTATGTTCTCGTGCCCTGACGCTGTCTGTCCTTCTACTTGCGGCAGCCTCATTCTGCTTGTTCTCCCCAGTACCAGCTCCGCCGGGCATTTCCCTGTGGACCCATGTGGCGTGTTTCTGTAGTCTCTCAGTATTTGGCATAGCGCTTGGCCCAGGGAGATCTTTGACAGCTTCGCTCTCCGAACCACCTTCTTGATGTTTCCCATGAACCGTTCGACCATGCCATTTGCCTGTGGCCACAGCAGTGTTATCTTCCTGTGTTGTATTCCAAGGTAGGCCATGAATTTGCGGAATTCGTCTCCTGAGAACGGAGGACCATTGTCTGTCTTCAACATTTCTGGTGAGCCCCACGCTGCAAATATGTCGTCTATTATTGGTAGAGTTGCTGCTGCTGACGTTGATGAGACTGGCCTCACGATGGGGAATCTGGAGTACTCGTCCATTATCACCAGTAAGTAAGTTCCTGTCTCTAGCGGTCCGAATAAGTCAGCTGCTAGTGTCGTCCATACAGCCCTTGGCAATTCCGACATGTGCAGAGGTTCCTGTCTTGCTGGCTGGCCTGTTGTTTGACAGAGGTGACAGGCTGCAATCGTGTTTTCTACTAGACGATCTAGTCCAGGGAACCACATCTTCTCTCTCAGCAACTTCTTTGTTGCAACGATGTCCCTGTGCGATTCATGTGCAATGCTAACTACTTGGCACCGTAGTGAACTTGGCATCACTATTCTGGTGCCTCGCATTATTATTCCATTATTTGTCTCTGACAGTTCCCCGCTTATCTTCTGCAGGGCCAGCATCTCTTCTTTGTTTACTCCTCCCCGCCACATGCAGTTGTTGTTGACATGTCTCCACCTTTGTTGTCTCGTTGTTTCTCTGGCCACTTGGAGAGTGGCATCTTCCTCAGTTACTCTCTCTATCTCTGCTAGTGTTATTGGTGCCGGTGTGTTTTGCTTGAGCACGAAGTTTAGGTATTCCTCTGCCACTGAGGCCTTTTCCTCTGCATGTGGTAGTGGATGTCGCAACATGTAGTCCGCCAGATTATGTTCTTTCCCTGGTTCGTGAAATCGTAGGCCATTAGTCTGATGCCCCAGCGCTCGATCCTTGGCGGCATCTTTGCCGCTGGGTTGCCATATATTGTTACCAGCGCTTGGTCCGTGATGATGGTAAACTGCTTCCCGTACACGAACATGTGGTAGTGCTCACATGCCCATACCACCGCTAAGCTTTCTTTCTCTGGCTGTGAGTATGCCTTCTCGATGTCTGTCAGGCTTTTGCTAGCGTAGGCAACAATTTTCCTTGGTGACTCTTTTCCTGGCAGGTGCTGTGCTAGTATCGCTCCTAGCCCTACTGGGCTTACATCAACCGTCAGCTTGGTGCAGAGCAGAGGGTCGGAGTATGTGAGGTGCTCCACAGTCATCACTGCATTCCTGATTTCCTCGAACTCTTCATTGCATTGTTGAGACCAGATGAACTTCTAGCCTTGTTTTGTTAGTTCTCTTAGCGGTGTGCTCACCGTGGCAAAGTCTTGTATGTATCTGGCACAGTAGCTTGCCAGGCCCAGGAATGATCTTATTTCGGCTACATCTGTCGGTGGCTTTGTGTTCTTTAATGTCTCTACTTTGCTGGGATCTGGCCTCATCCCTTTTTTTGAAAATATGTGTCCGAAGAATACAAGTTCTTTTCTCCCTAGTTTGCACTTTTCTCAGCTCAGTGTCAGCCCTGCCTGCTCCAGCTGTTTGCACACTTGCCGTAGGGCACCATCATGTTCTTCGTCAGACTTCCCGAATACTAGGATGTCATCGCTGTAGTTAAAACTGTTGTGTACTGGCCGAATCACCTGCCTTATTGTCTCCTGGAATATTTCACCCGCTGGCGAGATACCAAAACGTAGTCTTTTGTACCTGAACAGTCCTAGGTGTGTGGAGAAAGTTGTTATGTATCTCGACTGGGGATCCAGTTCTAGTTGGTGATAGCCTTTGCACAGGTCTAGCTTTGAGAACCTGCACGCCCCTGTCAGACGGCTTATCATGTCGTTCCGATGAGGCTCCGGGTGACGTTCTCTCGAGATGGCGGTGTTCGGTATTCTCATGTCCACACAAATCCGTATTTTGGAGGTGTTCTTCTTCGGAACTGCCACTATCGGTGACACCCACGGTGTCGGACCATCTGCCGGCTCTATTATATCTTGCTGTAGTAAGTTATTTATCTCTTCCTCCACTTGCGGCTGCAGATGAATTGGCACTCTCCTGTGGTGCTGTGCCACAGGTCTGACTGCTTCATTTATGTGTAGCGTAATCTGCTTGATTTTTAGTTTTCCCAGACCTTTAAGTATTCCTTGATATTCTTGTAGTATGTTGCCTTTTTCGCCATGTGATAAGTCATGGCCAGTAGCCCCATGACCTGTGCTGTGACGTTGCTCAGCAAGCACGGTGCTGGAATGTCCCCTTTCAGCACGTGTATCTCTTCTTGTCATGCCGTACCTTGATATGTGAGAGTCTCTGTAAATTCTCCCATGTTTTCGACCGGTTTCTTTGATCCCCACATGAACACATCTACAGTCGATGGCGATAGTGTTGGCTTTATCTTAATTTTCATGTATTCTGACATGCACATTATGTTGCATGTTGCTCCGCTATCGAGCACGAACTTCGCTCTATGGCGTCTGACCTCGATGTCTACTGTGGCTGTCTTTTTTATTTGCTGCTTCTCCACCATCTGGATGTGTTCTTGTTGTCTATCTTCTTTGTGCGCGTCGGACATGAAGTATAGCCGCGCTTCCCTCCCTGACACTGTCATTCCGTCCGACTCCTCGGACGAGCCTCTCTCCGCCGTCTCCATGTGTCAGGCGTGTCTTGTGCTTGTCATCCTTGGTCTGGCTGTTCATCCCCTCTCACTCCTGAACTGCCTGCTCATGCATGTGCTTGCAAAATGGTTGTCTCTATTGCATTTTCTGCACTTCTGGCCCATGGCTGGGCAGGTGCCGACGTGCGGAAACTCAAGGCCACACCTGTAGCACGTGTTGTTAGTTTTCCTGGTAGGTGGCTGCTCACGGTTATCATTTCTTTTGAAGTTTTCCGTGACACAATGCACCATTGCCATTCCTTTCTCTTTGCCTATCTGTATTTGCTTGGCATGTTCCGTGGCCTGTGCTTCTGTGCGAGCCATCGTCAATATTTTCTCAAGTGTTGTCGGTTCCTTTAGAATGCGTGCTCTGAAATCTACCGACTGACACCCTTCGATGAGGCGTAGACGTATTGCTTCTTCGTTGTCGAACTTTTCGAATTCGCAATACGTCACCAATTTCCGCAGTCTTGTCGCAAAGTCATCCATGCTTTCTTCTGTTTGTTGGCACGCCATGTTGAACGTGTACCTCTCAAAGTCGATATTGCGTTGGGGGTCGAATTTTTCTGTGAGGCATGCTTTTGCGCCTTTGTAGTCTGTCGTCCTGTCACTCGGGAATGTCAGGAGCAGGTCCTCTATTTCGTCCCCCGCAAGGATTACAAGCAGATCTAGCTTTTTGCTCTCTACTACGTCTGTTGCGCGCATGTAACGTTCCAGTTTCCGTATCCATCTCTCCCATCTGATGCCTGCTTGAGGTTCCGATGTGCTGAATTGTAGCAGCCTGCGGAACACAGCTTGTGTGCTCTTTGTGTCTTCGTCACTCGTCATCTTTCTTTATTCTTTCTTTTTCTTTCTTTTCTTATCTTCTTATGTGTCCTTAAATTAAGTTTATGTGCTTTTTCTTTTGTTATTTCCCTTGTTGCACGTTCTTTGACCTTTGTTTCCTCTTTTTCCTTTGTTTTTCAGGCTTTTTCCACTATTGCCTGACTTTAAAATGGCCGCCGTCCTTCTTGAAAGCCTATTGGTTCTTTTTGCCTGACTTAAAGATGTCCGCCTCTTCTCGCGAGAGTTCATTGAACTCACGTGCGAGATTCTTATCTCCCTCGGCTCTTCAACCGCCTCGTATTTCGCGCGCTGTGCTTACTTCAGTACTTCAGTTTGCAGCGCCGGGGTGGGCTCCTGCATCGATGTTTCTTTCCGCTGGGCACTCCGGACCAGGGTGGGCTCCTGGCTCCGTATCAGTCGTCGCGACCGGGTGGGCTCCGTCAGTCGCCGCGATGCCGATCCCGCCTTCGTACGCCAGTTGTCATATTGTGCCACATGCAAGGATCCCGACACAACGGTAAGATTGTATAATTCTTTTATTTCCCTCTCTGTACAGATCGCATGCGACCGTTGGTCCTCTCTCCTTGCCCACTTCCTGAGTTGTGTGTCCCCCCACACCCCGACCAGATGTGGTGTCCGATGACCTTCCTGCCCATCGCCCATCCCCAGGTCCTAGTGTCCACTTCCAGGACACTACAGTGAGCTCTCTTTTTTCTCTCAGGTTAATGCAGTAGTAGGGACCTGTTTTGGTTTGTTACGTGTGCTCTGGAAGTTCCTCCATTTTTTGACTTTTTCTGCTCGGAAGCTGGTCGCACAGGCCTTCATTGCATGTAAGCTGGCATTTCCCCAATGCACTATATTTGGGCCTGCCTGATTACCTGATCAGTAATCTGCAGGCGGTACACAATGTAGCAACCCTCATGCTTCTCGGCTTGCCACTGAGAACTCATGTATCCCCCAATCTTAGGGAGCTGCACTGGTTTCCCATTAGGAAGAGGATCCTTTTCAAGATCTTGATATTGGTTCACAGGGTTCTTTATAAGTACCTCAGAGTGAGAATTTGCTTTTATGCTCCATCCAGGTATCTGCGTTCAGCCAACCTCTTCCTGGCCAAAATAATAAGGATTCGATGGTCTGGGGGGGGGGGGGGGGGGTGGAGGGGTGTCGGGGGGAGCCCTTTTCATTTTTATTTGTGGGACCTTCATTTTGGAACTAACTCCCATTGGAGTTAAAGTGCATTTCAGCTACTCCGCTGTTTCAGAAGAAACTGAAAACGTGGCTTTTGAAGCAGGATTAGTGTTACTTCTCTCAGTTACACATCACTGGAGGTTCAGAGCGCCAGGACACTCCTTGGAGTAATAGAGCACTGTAGAAATGTTGTTTATATTACATTACATACATTAAACTAATTCCGTTCGTATCTCCCAATCTCACTTTTTCGTCTTTGGTTTATTTCTCATTCATTTCAGAATTACCTTTCATTTTCTTCCCTCATTTCTCCCCCTTCTCTCCAGCTCTTTCTTTTTAATCTCTACACTTCCTTTTCCTTTGAGGGTGCGCTGTGCCCCAAGTATGGAGATAAGAACTCGCATTTCACCCTGCTTCCTTCTAGCTCCCATCCATCAAACATTTGAAAGTGGACTTTAAAGGGAAGCGCTTTCAGTCACTGCATACATGCCTCAGTCCCTCCTGCAATGCTTTGACAACATGACATTGAGAAAAGCTTTGGAAACACAAAAACGAAAGAAAATTTCTAATATATATTTTGAAAATTGGACAAGCATAACCTGCTTTCCTCGAAATAAATTCTGTTGTAATGGCATTTCAAGTATCCGTTTTAAAGCGATGTCAATGGTGATAAAATACTGCTTTGATTTATGGAGTTGAATTGCACCGGAATTCTCTGTTTCTTTTCCAAATTCAGAGGGCCTGTTTCTGTTCTTTGTGGTATTTTTAGACGCGGCAGACAGCAGATGTCACTGTTTCACTGGCAGACTCCGGATGACAAAGTTATTCGCTTGAATTCAAGGCTGCCTTTCAGCGCAGTCCAAAAGAAAAGCATTCGTGCATCCGCGAGTGAAGGATTTAACATGCGGACAAAGAGATGAGCTTTCTGAAAACATGCCTCTGAGTCAAAACCCCTTTTTGTTTTATAACTTAGTGAAAGGCTCTGTGTGTATTTTTATTTCCCAGCCACTTTGGAGCTAATGCTTTAAAAAAGGCGGAGTACAAATCCCACGGAAGTGCAGTAATCAGACAATAGACCCCAGTGCACTGACGTATCCTCCTGTTTTTGTTTCATTTTTATATTTTTCAGATGAAACATAAGGAAACATGATGCGTTTTTGCTTTATTTTAATGCCTTTTTTTTCCGGCATGTATCTGTTGTGTGCCCTGTGTCATTCAGTTTAAATGACAGCATTCTGACATATGCACCTTGTATGTCACACGGATTTTTCCAACTGCATAAAAAGGCTCTTAAATAATGCAAATTGAGAGATGCTGTTTTGTGTATGGAGCCAGATATATTCAAGAGTCCAAGGTCGTTTTAAGATATTAGCTTGCAAAAGTGTTTTTTGAAATCCTGCTACAGATGAACTAACACGGTGCATAGGTTGGGGTAAGTCGAGCAATGACTTCCGGGGTTACTGTGCTCGTCTCCACTGCTCTTGTCTCCACTCATTAATTTTCATATCAATTCAATCTGCAGACCTATTGCACCCAGCCTGCTGCATTGATTCAAATGTATTTCAATTAGATATAACCGAGTGAAATATAGGCCTGGGCTAAAATTCCGTTCCGCTCGCGGAAGTTGCGATAATTTCACATTTTCGCGTTCCGCGGAGAGCGCGAAAATGTCAAAATTTCCGCAATCCGCATTTTACCAGAAATTTTTTGCTTGCTCGCGCTGTAAAATAATACATTCTCACATGCGCACGATCGCCTTACCTGAATCCCCGCGTTCGCCGACAAGTTTTCCCGATATGGTCGCGTTCTCCACGAGATGTTGGATTGTTGGTAGCCATTTGCGCTGTCTCGCGTCAGTTCGCGCCCGCAGTGACGTCATTCCTCTCGCGATCACGTCTTTCTTCTCGCGATCATGCACCGCGAGACAAGTGAAAACAAGATGGCCGCGCCCGCGAGCAACCGCATGGGTAAATTGGCGAGCCGTGACCACGCAGAAAATACCGCGAACGGGCGGGGAAAAAACTTCCGCATCTTCGCGATATTTCCGCGTGTTTGCGAAGATTTTGAACATTTTCGCGATAATTTGCAAAAATGAGTTTCGCAAATTCCGCCCACCCCTAGTGAAATATGTGAGTCTAAAACAGACAACAAAAGATGAAGAACTCTTGGCTTATTATTACATCCCATGACAAAGTCTGGGGTACTTCTAATTTTCTCCTGGAAAGCAGGAGTAGGTTAAGAATACTGCAAGAGTAAGTCACCGGAAAATCCTTGAGAATTGCTTCTGCAAAGATTAGGCATGGGCAAGTTCATAATATTCAAAAAGTGCTAAAATTAGTAAATTTCCACTGCATGCTTTGCAAACAAGGTATGTGGGGGTCAAGCATGCCACCACGCATGGGTGAGATAGGAGGGCATGAAGACGCCCTTTAAAAGAGTGGAAAGAAAGGGCAGTGAGCATTAGTTGCTTTTCTGTGGAAAAAACAAGAGGGAGGAGAGATGAAAGGAAAGGGAATGTAGGAGGTAACAGAAAAGCACTGGAATAAAGGAAAGGGCTAACCTAAAACATCAATTAAACAAAAAAAATATAATACTACTTAGAGGGAGGATATCAAAAAGAGGGGGCGGAGGTGTATGGAAATATGATCTATGTTATCCTTTGTTTGGACTGAATGCCACTTAGAATTCAGTGAGGCCATGGCGTGTATGGAATGTTATTGAAAGAACCTATGAGGCAGTTGCAGCAGTTTCCCTGCCTGGACCATGGTGCATCTTCATTCATGTGTACTGCCAAAGGATCTGTGTCAGCATTTTGGTGAATTGCGGAATCGTGGACGCTACATGTTAGAGGCGAGCAGCATTCAGGCGAGCTGCATTTTCAGAGCTCTTGGACTTCCCAGCCTTGTTTCCTGAGTTTGGAGTTGGGTTCAATCAGGGCCTGACAGTTTTCAGGTACTCGCGCTATCTCTTGCTAGGGTGCCGTGCACGAGAGTGTGCACTCATGAGCTGGTGTCATCACAGCTTTTCCTAATGCCACCTTTTTAGGTCGAGCTTATAGCGGCAGCGCACATGCGCTGCTCACTCTGCGAGGCATGCAGTAATGGAGTATGCAGTGGAAGCTCTGCCCACTCTCCGCTCATGTTTTTAATTGTCTTGTGTCATTGTCTTTCGCAAATGCTGCCTTCTGATTGATTATGAGGCTTGTTAGTCCCTCCTTATTATGGCCATGTCGTCATTTGTATCCTTCAATGGCTACTGACCCCTTTACTTCGAGTGTTGCACGGTATGTGTTATTTAGATTGTGAGCACTATTTTCTTTAATAAGGTTCTCTTACTGCCCGTGCCTTCTTCCTCCTCCCGCAGTCCGTGCCTTCTTGCACCCCTGCCCACACTCCCTTTGTTCGTGCCTTCTTGACCACCTGCACTTTCGTTTGCAATGCAATAGGTCTCGCGTAAATGCGGGTTCTATTGTGTTGCAAATGCTTGTTTTTTAAATGTATGAAACTACATCTGAGTTTGTGGCATGTGAAGGAGATGGAGCATGGTAATGGAAGAAGGGCTAATGCAAAGTGAATGTTTAAAAAGAACTTTTAGACAGCAACTAAACGTATTAGAATTTGGCGTCCTAGTTTGAAAGAATACAGACTTGGGGAACCCTTTGACAAGGGCTCAAGCCCCACCCCAGACATATTGTTTTTCACACCTATGAAAGTGGACTCCTTTCAAAACCACCCAATGATATGAGGAACCTTCGTGTATAATGCCTCACTGCCCGTGAGAACAGATGTGGCCGGCCAGCGAGGAGCCTCACCTGCTTCTCCGGGGCTTTGGCTGGGGGGGTCGGACAGAGGCTTGAAGAATGGATTCAAGCTTCAATGTGCACCTTTTCCAAAGTGGCTTTACTGTCCATTTTTTCCAGCTGGCAAAATTGGATGTGGTGTTCCTATGCCCGGGTAATCTGGGTGTCGGAACACAAGCCACGGAAACTTGTGCAGAGCTGCATTGCACCCGGGAGCATCGATCTGCACAGCGCTGTAATCAGAACCTATAGGCCCAGAATCCAGAGACTTCATAGTACACTGTGCCAGTCACTCATGAATGACTCCAATAAAATGAATAAGTGTGCTCCCCTCTCATATTAAAGCTGCCAGGACACCACAACCCACCTTGTCTAAATAACAAGCTAAAACAAACACCAGCTTAACTAAGCAGTAAAGTAAAACAAATAATGAAAATAAACGAGGTAACCACAGTTGACTCTCTCTCTCTTCCAGTGTACAAAGTCTATAGTGTGATTTACTAACAGATGATCCCACGGCTAGTACCCTTAAAAATTATAAACAGGCGTAGCCATGAATCCCATGAGCAACAAACTACAAGAGCTCATTAAACGAAGAAAGTGCTATCCGCTGCCCCTCAGTTGATGGTCGCCTCAGAGTCAGAGGAGCAGCACTTGAAGAGTGCATTTGGTAAATAAACACATTCCTTGCTTTGGTTTCCTCTTCACTCAGTGTGATAACAATGATCAGAATATAAGCTTCTTTATCAGTCAGTTTCCTAAAGTTTTGACCAACACTCCCCCCACTGTTTCTGATAAAGAACCGGCCCCGATTACAAACAGGCGGCCTCCCCAACCTCTTCCCCAAGGGCATCACTGGCTCGCCAAGGGAAGTGGTGTGAGAAGAGGACTCCTCGCCTCAGTCATCACAAACAAATCCTTTCAGGAAGTCATAAATGTAGGTTAGAATTTGCCAATGATGCCCAGCTTCAGTACACTAGACATGTGTAGATGGGACTGATGGGAAAATATTCATTTAGATTTATTTTTCTCTTTAGATTCTCTTTCAATACTTCATTGAGTGGGATCATATTGTGGCTTGTGTGAGGAGTTCATTCGGCCCTGTTCATGAAAGCGTTTTTTGTCAACAAATGTGCAGAACTTCACACATCATCCTGAAAGGTTTACATAGTAGAGTGGGACACCTTTCTTCAAACTCAAAAGGGGTTGTGTTTTGCATAATGGTATAACTGGTGGCCATGTCACAGAAGGCCTGCCAAAGAAGTGTTGTCACTTCCAGCCCATGTGAGTAGGAAGAGATGGCGCCCCAAGGATTGACTGAAGGCCCACACCAAGAATGACACATAAGCCATGACCCAGAGGGGACGTTGAATCACCACCGCCCTCACCCACCACCACTTTTTCTGCATGTTTCTCAGAAGTGTCATCACCCAGGAACCCTGACTAGGAAGTGGCTTCACCCACGATGCAAGCCTGGAAGTACCAAATCTGAAAATTACATCATTGTGCCTCCTTACCAATTGCAAAGGTACACAAAGACCCCCTGGCATTGAATTGATATTAACTATGCCACCTACCTCTGCAAGTATCCAGGAATACTGACCATGGAGCTCACACCACCCCTTCAACCACACCAGGATGCAGTGCACAAGAAGTGATGGCGTTATTGACCACAAACATCTGGGTTCTAAAGGTCCCAAACTACCCTTGTCCTTGAATTCCATCCACCATGCAATGTGCATAAGGTAAAGTAGCAGACCGCCACCAACATCAGAGCCCCAAAAGACCCAAATTTCCACTGCCCTTTAACCCTATCCAACCATGCAATGCACAGGTAGTGGTGTAGCTGGTGACCATCAACAGGATCCGCTGAAGCTCAAACTACCCTTCCGTTATGAACCCAACTCACGGTACCACGTGCAGAAAGTGAAAGAACCCCTTCAAACTACCCCAGGCATGCAATGCTTGGGAAGTGGGATGACCATCAATGCCTGGATGCTATAATGCTAAAAGGACCTCTGCTAAAGTGAAATGATGCTGCCCCTTCAGCCTATCCTGCCATGCAATGCACAGGAAGTGATTTGGCTGGTAACCACAAACTTTATATGCCCCCTGTGGCCCTAACTAATCCCCTACCCCTAGAGCAATGGCCCCTTTAACGAAACCCACCACACCGTGCAGGATGTAATGAAGCTGATGATAACCAACATCTCCAAGGACCCAAATTATCAATGACCTTGACCTCCTTCCCGTCATATATTATGAGTGGGCTCTCATGGAAACATACCATGGCTGTGCACCCAATTGCCTTCCCCTGGATTGGTTCACATTCCTGTGGAGACTCAAGAGAAGATTCTATCCAATGGTGGCTGGAGGGTTGCACCTCACGGGGTAGCATCTTTCACCCTTGGATGCTTTCCTTGCTCAATTTTAAATGTGGCTTAAACTGTTTGATGCCAAGCACTCCACAGACGGTAGGTGTCAGCACGCATGACAACATCTATTCTCACACTTTCAACCACAAACATGCGCAGGTGCTGCACAGGTGCATGTGTGCCGCAGCACAGTTTGGTAAGCCCCTGCCATACACTCATAACACCAATGCACGTGCCATGTAGACCACACTGCTCACATACCCTCTCTGTCCATCCTTATTCCAGCTTCTAATGCTTGAGAATTACTATCTCTCACTCCTTTGCACTTTTGACTTCAGTCTATGGCACTGCACAGTTACAAAACATGAGAAGACAACAACCATGGTCATCACACACAACAGTGAAAAACTACCTGTTTAGGCAACATGACTGTTCACCAAAATAGTATGATAATGTGACAAGTGTCAGAGCAAAAATAAAGAGTCTTCCAGGATCCCTTTCTTCTAAACAGAGCAGTTGAGATAATCTGTAAAACCATATTTATAATACATGGGATTCAGTAATCCCTGTATGAATGGCCGTGTCTAATTTCTTTTTAATCTGCGACTTGTGAGGCAACCAGTCAGCGATTATAAAACAAAAGATGTCAGAACTCGACTATTACAAGTTATTACAGTAGCGTTCTGAGTCACAATGCCTGCTGCGGAGGTGAAAGGCAGGTCAGGTCATGTTTAAAGCATGGAAAAAAGGAGTGTTCTTTTTAGGTCGAGCATTCGAGACCTCTTGTATACACTTTAGTATATAATTCTATGTGTATGTACTTTGTGGGCTCCGGAGATCAGCCCTAGGACTTGTCTGATTCCGCTTAGGGACTTTTGTTTCTGTTCAACTGCCTCTATTTAACTGTCTTGATAAAAAACGACCAGTAGAGGACAGTAAAATACCAGAATTGCTTTCTGCTTAAGGAGTTTCTTTTTTTTATTTTTCTGGCAACTGCCTATGTTTAAGTTTCTTGAAAGAAAACAACCAGCAGAGGTCTGTAAAATACCAGAATCACTTTAGCATTCTCTAGATTCCAGTCCATTGAAATTGTCTTCCACGAGCACCCATAGACAATAATATTTTTTTCGAATCTTGTATTTTCCGTGATATGACCACCAAAGGCCTTGATTTAATATTAAAAACAGGGCTTTTGACTATATCATTTCCCGCTGAAAGGCAATATTTCTCTCCATGTGTTCCTATACATGGCGAGTCACGCAGTTTGGTGCTTACTTTCCCTCCATGTTAAAGAACAGTAGATGTTTCAGCACCCAGGCTAATGTGCTGCATAGGTCCAAAAGGCGAGATTGATTGCATTGAAAATGCCTGTTATGGTCTCTAGCTGATGCCTAGCGACTGTGTGCGCATGTGCACGTAACGCCACAGTATTTCCTGACTCCACGTCTTCCTGGTAGTGCCTAGCAACGCAGCGCGGTGACACAACGGTGCTTTTTGTGTGTCTTCTGGTGTTTGGTAGCGCATCTGCAGACAGAGTCAGCAGTTATGGCGGTATTAGCCGCTGGGTGCGGGTCATAGTGGGTCGTGGTGATTCTCATACCTTGTGTTAAAATTCATTAATTGAGCAGCATTTGATGCGTTGTGGATCATGGTGATTCACTTTCACTTTATATTCTTTATTCCGGCTTTCGTAGCCATAAAAGTTCATAAATAACACACAGTTTACAAAAAACGATACAATTACATAGATTCAATAAGACAATCCCATTATACTTGATAGTTAAAACAATAAAACACATCATTACATTAATTCAAGGACATTTCCACAGATGCAGCTTGGATTCATTTAAAGTGCATGTGCATTGTTTAGACAGTAAAAGTGCGTACCAAAATAATTTTTCTATTAAGTTGTCGCCATTATCTTGGGTGTTCTAAGGCGCCATGGCCATAATAGGAATCTGGACATACAAAAAACATTTACCTCCTCTGTATCACAATGAAAAGGTCTGGAGGCTTCCCAAAAGTGGGCAACACCCATTAACTTAAACAGAGGTAAGATCCATTTCTTGCGGGGCACAGTACAGAAAGGACAGAAGAACAAAAAGTGGTCTATAGTTTCATCTGACAGTAGACAGAATGGACAGTTAGGTGATGTAGGGCTAGTTTTATCCCAAGTGGAAGTAAATGAATTTAGGGGTAAAGTGCTAAGCCTAAATTTAAAATACAAAGTTTTAGCTTTGGCTGGCCATATTCTATTAAAAAAAGGATCAAAACATGGGCCACATTTGTGGCTCAAAGATTTTTCAGTGAGGCACCCCACTTTTTGTTCTGTCCAGAAGTGTTTCAGGGAGCCCTCCCAGTATATTCGTTTTAATGTTGCTTTGATGTCTTTTGGCATCTTGTTGGGCTGTGACCATTCATCTTCTGTCTTAAGTAAGTCACACAAGGTTTTTATCTTTTTTAACCACAGGATCGTTTTTTGGCATGTTTGAGTTCTATACCCGTTTTATTCCCAAATGTGCGCAGAGTATCTGTAATTTGAGAAGTTTGCTAAAAAAGAACAACATTTTGAGCAAGGTGGTAGATAGTGAATCGTATGTTAACAAACAAGAAGTTGCCAAAGCTATTCCTTTGAAGCCTTTTGTTACCCAAGATTCTTCTATTATTGTTACTGATGCCAGCCAATATGGTTTGGGGACTGTATTGTTGCAAACACGGGGGTAAGCAAAATGGTTGTCTTGGTCTCTTTGCTTTGAGGGGTGCTGAGAGCACATACTCAGTGATAGAGTATGAGGCTTTGGCATTTCAGTGGGGTGTTAATCACTTCAGGAACTACTAATGTGGTGCGGAATTCACTATCTGGATGGACCATGAGCCCTTCATTGACCTTTTTTCCACCAAAGGTGCCAGTAATGCTATCAAGACCGAAGGTGTGCAGTTCCTCAGGGGGGAGAGGGGGAGAAAGAAAAAGGGGAGAGACAGGTCTCTTATAGAATGCCCTCACACACCTAGCAAGGTGTCATGCTTCATCATTGGGCTGTGCTCCTCGTCGGGCCGGCGCTGCAATGCCCGACGGGCTCCCGCGTAGGGGCTCTTTTTCGGAGATCTTTTAAGAGACAGACGTATAGGTGCGTGGGGGTAAGTGCAACAAGTGTAGTGAGTAAGGGCGTGGTGAATTAAAATTGGTTTGGTATTACCAACAAGGAGCAATTTTATTCTGGTGGTATACCAACCTAATTAAAATAAGTGGACCCTGTCAGGAAAATAATGATCCACAGGGATGTATCAAAACGTCGACATGTTTCTTGCCTAATAATGGGTCGGTGGCAAATCTTCAGGACCGTGGTGAGAAGGTGCTCGGAATAGTCTCTACTACAGTGGCAGGTGAAAGTAACAATTGTACGTCACCAGAAGGGGTCCATGAGGCCCCAAGGCGGTGGGGGACCCACAGTTGCGAGACCTGAAAGGGAAAAGGGAAAACACGGAACACAACACAAGGAATAAAACATAGGCATATCATTGAGGCGTAGTTGAAATTTCTCCCCCCCTTCCCCCTGAGGAACTGCACACCTTCGGTCTTCATTATATCTTTGGAGCATTGTGCAGGACCTAGAAAAAAAGCTCTTGGTTCCTTCCTTTATTAGCCAGTAATGCTATACCATGGATGGCCAAATGGCAATTTAGGCTTTCTGAATTCCAATACCGGTTGCAGTACATTCTGGGGGGGAGGAGGGACAGCAGCAAAGAACATCTTCGCAGATTGTCTATCCCGTTTACCCTTAAATGATGTGAAGGAGGTTATGAATACATAACTTGATGATTTTGGCATTGTCAGTGCCATATCTAGCATTACTAATGGGTGCATTTCAGAGGGTGGAGAGCTGCTTTGGAGAGTGATACAAATTTGATGGACGTTAGGGGACATGCTTGCAAGGGTTTACCAAAGGATAAATCTTTTGCACATGTGAATAATGTGGATGGTTGCCTAGGAGAGGAGATATGTTGATTGTGGCCCATATGTTACGTGGCAACGTGTTGGAGTTAGCGCATGATGGGCATGTAGGAATCAGGGCAATGAAGAGAAGGATCAGAGATAGATGTTGGTGGTCAGACCATCCAGAATGCCGCAGCCAGACTGATCCTAGACATCCCCATCACAACCACATCACCCAAAACCTCTGCAATCTCCACTGGCTCCCCATCAAAAGAAGAATAACCTTCAAGCTCCTCACTCACGCATAGAAGGCCCTCCTCAACATTGGACCAGCAAACCTAAATAACCGCGTCTTCTTCCACACACCAAGAGACACCTCCAATCAGCTGACCTCTCTCTGGCCACCATCTCACGATCAGAACGGGTGGAAAGTCCTTCTCCAACCTTGCAGCCAAGGCCTGGAACAACCTCCCCCTCCACCTCCGGCAAGTGCCTCCACTGCTCCAGTTCATGAAGGATCTCAAGACCTGGCTCTTCGGATGAAACCAGCACTCAACGGAGCCACCCCTCAGCACCTTGAGACCCTCGTTGGTGAGTACCTGCACTTTACAAGTCCCTGATTGATTGATTGAGGTTTGGACAAGGAGGTGAAGCATTGCATGGCATGTGCCATTAGTGACAAGTCTCAAGTTGCTGTGCCTGGTCCAGTGGGGATTGTACCTTTTCCTGACAGGGCGTGGTCCAAGTTGGGGATTGACATTATTGGACCCCTTAAGGTGGTGAAGGAGAGCTGTAGGTATGGAATAGCACTTATCGATTATTTTTCACATTCGCTGAAGGTAGTTTTTGTATGGTCAGCGCCAGATTTTTTTAGTCTGTGTTTATGAGAGAAGGTGCCCCTGATGTGGCTGTGACAGATAATGGTGTTCAATTCACGTCAGGTGAGTTTGAACAGTTTTTGCCTCACCGGGGTGTAAAACACACTAAAACATAATTGCGCCACCCTCGCAGTAATGGCCTTGGTAATTAAAACTCGACTGCGTGAACATTTCCAGCAAGATCTGCATCATTTACGGCTGAGACATGTAGGTGCAACTCTGATGCTGATGTAAGTGTCAGAAAAGCATTGCATGTTTCTGTACATGCACGCAGGGTGTGTGTGTGCTCGTCTGAATTATATCCTATTTATCTGTCACTTCTATACAACATGCACTATTCTCATATAGGTTCAATACTACATGTATGTGCATGAGTTGCATGAATTGCAGAGAAACAAATCTATCTCACATGTATGTGCTAAGCATGTATCATATATTGTGGTTTATCGGTAAGAGATGCATGGATTAAGGTAAGTTATTTATGTATTAATATAACCATTGCCAGACTTTAAATTGAGCATTTTGTTCCGAAGGGGCATAAAAGCAATTACAATTTTAAGAGCTGAAAGGGCAGGAAAGATAGCCACAAGCCGAATGTGACAGAGGACGAACCATAGAGGAAGACACCTAAAATATTCTTTCTGGTTGCATTTATGAAAAGTAATAAATATATAAATATAGTTTAGAAGAAATATTTAATTGTTGTCTTTTAGGGTTGATCGCTAAAACGCTGACACAAACTCTTTGCATGATAGATATACATCGACTGATAAATGCTTCATATAAACTATTCACTCAGAAGTGCAGGATTCAATCCACCCAGTCATTCGCAATTGAAAGAAACGAACTGCACCACACCCAGGCAGGTGGAAGCGTCACGCGCCATGATGAGCTAGCAATGCTTAACCGCGTGCTGCATTCATTCTCTCTCCGAATGCCTCTGCAGAGGGCGAGCACGAGGTCTTCATTTCCATGACCCACCTTCACGCTAACTTCCCTATCGAGCCGAGCACCGCATTACCCTAAGAATGAGTGCGACATTAGCTTCTTGACCTCGCTCTGTGCTCATTACTCTCTCAATGGTCTGTGAAAGTGACACTGAGTATGAAACTAATTTAGTATCAGATGCTTTCTAGTCTCCATAGCATTCCTCAAAGTAGTCCGTGCGATATTTAAGCTGAATGTGAATTTTGATCTGCTACTTTAGAAGGTACAATGTTTTAGAGATATTATGGCCAGATGTATTGAGCCATTTGCACTAAAAAAAACTACTTCACTAACACAAATGGTTGTCTTTACGAATGCAAGGTATTCGTAAAATGATGTCTTGCATTCATAAATCCATTTACTCATGCATAATATTATCACCGAACAAGGCCTGGATGACATTTTAATCATGCCTGGTCATTCACAGTAAATTTAGTATTTTTGCGTTACTCTTTTGACCCGAAATCACTGAAAAGTACGCAATTATGCCTGTTTGTACAATTGTTAATAGTTTGGCACACAAATCGTGCTGTAGTACCACAGGAACAACAAACTTAACGAGAGAGGGTGGCTGCTGTCTGTTGCTGTTTGATTTCTGTTGAATTTAGGGCTATTTTCTTAGCACAAAATGCATCATTGGGTCCACTTTGGACGCAAGAATGCATTTTGCACGAAGAAAATAGTACTGAATGCTGATTTATTCTCTTCATGTAGTTCTTCTAAAAATACATAAAACCATGTCCAGGCCAGAACAGAACCCTCTGCACGCATTTTTCCATACTTTTTGTAAAGTAGGTTATTCTGTTGACCCAGGCTGAGCAAGACCATGCGTCTGCTTTCTGTCTTAACTCATGCCCCTTGCCAGTGCTTAATTTGTAAAAGAATGAGTGCCAGTGCCTAAAGCTCGGCTCAGAAGTTTGCAGCTTTTAAATGCTGGAACGCTGAACAGCAAGGCTGTGTAATCTTGAATCCACCTCAGCCTCTTAAAACCGCTACTAGACCCTCCCTTCCCTTTTATCTCTCGCTTGCATGTTCCTGCTTTCTCCCTTTGTAGCAATTTTTCCATTGCTCTCTTCCTCCTTCTTTACCCTTTGTGTGTTTCTCCCTCTTTTGCTCTTGATAAAAGGACTGTGAAGAAAAATAAGTGCCGGTCCCCAAAAATGAGTGCCGGTGGGCCCGACTGCCAACCGCTATCTCAAACTAAGCACAGCTCCTTCCCCCAGGTATAATGCTAACCAACAGATTATCTTGTATAAGGTTGGCTTTTGATTCAGAGTGTTGGGGGAACAACAGGGTCCCCTCTCAGTCTCCATTTTAGCTTGACATCTTTTTCTAATGGTGACTTTTTACATATTTACACTAACATGATAATACTCTCAGAAGCTATTCTACTTCAAGGTTATTTCCTAGTAAGCATTATTAGCGTGTTGCTTGTAGACACTGTGTCCAAGGTTAGGAACACAGAGCACAATGCCCTTGTATTTAGTTGTCTGGTTGGAGGCAGCTCTAAGGTTCCAGACGCACCATTGCATCAGCTCTGCACCCCTGACACAGTGCAAATGAAACAGTGCTTTTATTATATAAATAAACTCTGCATTACATTCAGCAGAGGAGCGCCTCTGCTGAGATTGTCGGGGAACGCGACACACTGTGGCTAAGATGCAGTCCTGCTGACTCTGGCACCAATCATGCAAAGGAGTATAGCCTGTGCTACGCAGGCCAGCTTCCTGACACATCATACTAAGGTATTGGGGTTAGGCTATACCAAGGGATCTGGCAGAGGATACTCTTTCTATGCTCTCAATAATACAGTCAGTGTTAGGTAGGAGTATAATAGTTTAATCATATAATCCTAGTAATGTTACAGTGGATTGAACTGTTTATCTTTTTCACCATTCTTGTAGTGTTAGTTACAATGCTTTATTTCTTCTGCTTAATAATTGCAGCGCACTCTTTTTATTCAAGAATATGATTGTTTCAATAAATGTTTGAAAAGCCAACTCGTAACTTTCTTGAACTTACCTTGGGCATGCATGTGTGACAACCAAATGGTGGATCTGTTTCCATGCTTTCTTTGGGAAGTAAAAGAATGGTCATGTTCAAGGTTGCTGATACCATCTTGTACCCTGGTAAGGTTAGGGGTCCATATGGGGCACTATGAGCGAGCTATGAATTAGGCCAACATTTCCTGCCGATATGTGTGAAATGAGTTCCCATATTCTGATATTTATAGATACACAGTCTGTCTTAATGTGTAGGAACCATATAACATGGAGCCACCAACACACTAGGTTAGGCACTTTTTTAATGGGTCTCCTGAATAGTTCTTGCATGTATCCAAGGTTAGCTTACACAGGGATATCCGTGGTGTTAAGGATTAATGTGCCTCAGCTTGATAGGAAGCCCCTATTGTAGTCTGGAGGTTGTTCAGTTTGAACCTTAAAAGGGTTACCCCACTATAGTTTTCCTTTCTTTGAATTCCATTTATTAAATCTGGTGCTAGCTGCTCTTATTCCTGTTAATTACGGACATGATGTTACAGTACTCCCTGTTGTAGTGGAAGATGCCACCTTTGTGGTTGAGGCCTACGAAGCATACTAAACAGAGGTATTATACTCTTGGGTTCATTTTCCTGCAGTACATGCCACTACACAAACATTTCACACATACACTTTAGCTGCACTACTAGGCCAATACACAGCTGATGAAGATTTAGAAATACCATTAACAGATCGGGAATATCAGAATGGTTTCCAGGGTGCTCTTCCTCAGCCACTAAACAATGTAAGACTTGGTCCCTTCAGCAATGAAAGGGTAACCTGGTTAGTCTTAGCCGTTTATCCACCCTAACCAAATGTAGCACCATGAAATGTTGCAGACGTCCGTACTCTTTACAAAGGTCTAGATAGACTATATAGATATTTAACATAGTTTCTTATGCGCCAAATTAGGGCTGTTCAAGCTGTGCAGCCACAGTTAGCTATGCCTGCAATTAGTCCAGTAACCACTAGCGCAATTATCTGTAACATTCCCACCAGACGGGAGGAAATTCCACTTTGGATTGCACAAAAAACGAACCAGCTTGAAGCAGTGTTTACCCATATGGGACCCAAGACAAAAATTGAATTCTCGCAATGTTCCTTCCACTTGGTATGTGTTCCCCAATGGAGGATTGTGCAACGTGGGGCACAGTCTTTGCTGTCGTATATACCATAACGCATGGTACACCATCCATTGCTGTTTTGCCTGAAGTGCTAAAACAGATTAAAAACGAATATGGGGCAGCCCCTGCCACAGTTTCCTCAATTATTTTAAGTAATATAAACGGGAAGGCATCAGCACTGGCAGTACGCCAGCGCCTCACGCAGATTTCTATTATGGATCAAGAGTGCAAATTACCAAAACATATTGCTGGAACCTATACATGTAGAGGTGGAGATAATTTGGGAGCCAGACCAAATAAGTTGCAGCTTAAAGGCAATCCCAAAAAGGAAAATGCCAAACAGGCACCTGAGACTTCTAAAAAACCGCTGGGACAAACAGAAACATAAAGGAAAAACAAAAACACTGGGTGGATCTCTGCAACCACAGCCCCTGGAAAAACATTATGATTTTCATAACCG
Organism: Triturus cristatus; assembly: GCF_964204655.1. NCBI lineage: Eukaryota > Metazoa > Chordata > Amphibia > Caudata > Salamandridae > Triturus > Triturus cristatus. Next base: position 912,458,752 of record NC_140588.1, read on the forward strand.
TGATACAATTAAACAGCCTGATAGGTATCAGTACACTAATACATGTCCTTCTTTTCCTTTTTCAGGACTCACCTTGCAAACTTTCGGAGAGAGGGAGATGATCAGAACACAGGCATGAAGAGTATGTGAAACCGAGAAAGGACTAACAATGCTCATCTGACAGCATCATAAAAAAGGAAAAGAAACTTTCACAACAAAATCTCCAATACAAATAGAAGAGATCGACAGGTATTTGCACTAAATATGCCCCATATATTGAGGATGCTCCTTCGGAACAAGACTTGGGCATTGACACTGCTAGACAGTGCAGCAGAGGTCACAATAGTTCACCAGAATCTTCAAGAGGTTCTGGTTTCAAGAGCAACTAATGAATTTTTCCAAGTTGAAACACCTGTTAAGCAGGTTAGCCCTCCTGACAGACGGTACGATTTGGACATCAAAATTGAGGGTGACATACTGCTTACTATTAAAGTAATATTCTGGGAATATTTAACAACCACCTATGACATTCTCTTGGCTGAAGTAAATTGGCTGCCTGAGTTTGTTAGAAAAGTCCAACAATGGGAAGATGTAATAATACCTTCTTTCATTGTTCTTGTTCCTGAAATTGGCAAAAAAAGTGCATGCCGCATAATGGGCCCTTGCACAAACCTCGGCCAAACTGGATCATTCCTATCGCGTAGTCTTAGGTTACAGGCATTTAAACAGGCATACATGCACCTTTGAAATTCTAAATTCACACAGCAGAGCTCTGATAAACAAGATAGTGTGGAAAAAATACTACGCCACTTTTGACATTTCAAATGAGTGTTTTTGGCAAAATATAGTGCTTGATATTTAATGGCAGAGATTTAATGGCATTTTCCGCTTTAGGAGGCCAGAGAAAATTCTGCTAATTTCCTCAGGAGTATAAGAACAGCCCTGGTCTGTTTGCTGCCAAAGTAACATCACCCCTACATGAAATTCACACAGAAGCATTGTCCTACATTGATGACATTTAGTAGATCGTATATTTGTGGAATTTGCTGACCAGAGCTACAAATTTAACTTTCAAAAATTGCTTTTCTCAGTGTCCTATTTTTGGGATATGAGTTGTCAAATGAAGGGAAAAGCCTAGCACCACATTTCTTAGAGAAATGTGCTCTTACAACCACAAACTCCATAAAACAGCTACAATCACTTTTAGGTTTTCTCAACTTTGGGAGACTATGCATACCAGATTATGCACAATAGGTTAAACCGTTGTATAAATTGATTCTTCCTGATTTCTTCAGTACACATTGAACATCTGAACACACATACATTCTGAGAACACGGCAAACTGACATGCTTGCATCCAGACACTTATTCATTTGCGTCAACACAACTAACTGGTTATCCGCATAGTAGTGGGATCCACTAGCTATACATATGTCACCTATAACAAGGGTGATACTCTGCCGATTGCTTATAAATCGCATTTATACTCAAATGCTTAAATGCATTTGCATTAACAGAAAACATTATGACTGCAGTTCAGACCGCTGTTATAAAGAAAATACTGTTGGCTAAGGGAAAACACGTATTTGTGGTTACTCCTGTTCCAACCTTAGAGGCTATCACCAAGGCAAGCGTTCCTAACGCAAAAGCAGTACATCACAGATACCTCCTAAACAGCTACTGATGTCGGCTATGTCTTTGACCTTACCCTGCAAACACAAGAATTTCTCTAAAATGAAAAGAATACTCCGTGCCTAGTGATGTGTTGTCTCTTGATCAGTATGACTACATAAAATATACTGATGGCTCTGCTCAGCCCACAACTCGCACCAAGCAACAATATTCAACTGCATGTGTAGCAGTACACGGTATCATGAAAAATTGAGAATTCCATCAACAAAAACCATTTATACAATATTTAGGTGATTGTACTGCTCAGCCGAACTAAAAGCTTTAATTCTGGCATTAGAGATTACTGATCCTTAATTCCACACACTCATCGGGCACGATTCACAAAGGTAAACTGAGACAAATGTCTGACTTTACGACTTTTAGTATTCACAAAGGGCATTTACGAGAAGTAAAGTTAGACTTTTGTCTCAGTTTAACTTAAGTTTTGGTCTTAAGTTTAACTAAGACTAAAATTTTGGTCTCAGGTAAACTTAAGACCAAAACATAAGTTAAACTGACACAAAAGTCTATCTTTACTACTCCTAAAGGTGGCACATCATAAAGATTGCTTGCCACGGGCTGATGTATTCTATACATTGAGACACCAACGTGTTGGAATACACATTGGAGGGAATTTATTGGCTGATGAAGCTGACAAATCAGTGGTTCATATTGCTGTTGTGGACTGCAGTTAGTTGTTCACACACAAGGGTGGTTCATGATCTCAAGGTTGCTGTCAATGTTTCAGGCAATGGTACTCAATTACCTTACAAATTTCCAGCAAAATACTCCGATCTACTGAGTGTCCAAAACATACCTTATGCTCACATACATGGGGTGGTTAATCGACTGATACCCATCCAGGAGCACAGACTAGAATTAATCATAGCTGCTCATGAGGGACTAACGTCTGCCCATGCAGGTGTGGAGGCTACAGTTTCCTTGCTACAAAAACGCTATAAGTAGCATGGTCTGTAGAACCAGAATAAACAATATGTCCTTAGCTGTAACATTTGTCAGTAAATTAAAAGTTTCACCACAGCTCGCCCACTGCAGACACCCCTTTCAGTCTCAAACAAAGCCTTGACTTGTGTCTATTTGTATCACCGCAGACCACTAAATTCAGATGGTGCATTAAAATGTATTCTATTGGTCATAGATTTATGAATTTGATTTTTATGGGCTTGGCCACAGCGATCGGCTGACGCTCGAACTATTAATAAAGACTCGCCTATTTTTATTGGGACATATGCAGTAGCATCAATCCACTTAGACCAGGACCAAGCATTTGCCTTTTAGGCTTACCAGGACACTATGAGAACCCTCCCCCTATCATCCTGGGAGAAATTCAATAGTGGGAAGGAAAAAACGTCACTTAAAGCAGTCCTTGGCAGCTATAGGATTAGGTTTAGGTCGTAGTTGGATCCATCACTTGTATGGAGTACAGAGAGCTTTAAACAATATTCACAGAAGTTCCTTAGTGGTCAGACTCCCTATGAAGTGTGCTTTAGGGTCCAGGTGTACGTTCCAGATCTCAACAACCCTGGTACAGTGGTGGCTGACACACCTTCTGACAGCAATGACCATTTCACTGTCTTGCAGAAATTACAAGACTTCTGAAATGAGAACCCAAATAAAATTTCCAAAGGTTCCACCTTTGATAGAGTGAAGGAGCAACCAGCACTTTCTGCCTGAATTCCTAAATTAGAGGATCTAATCCTAGAGAAGAATACTGATAAAAAATAATTTGGTCCATCATACAGAGCACCAGTACCAGTCCTAGTCATTCAATTCCCAGAACTGTGATTTTGCCACCGCTTGCTGCTTGTAGAAACAAACAGTTTGTTTCCATTGAATTGATAAAAACACACCATGTGGCCAATCCTACACAGTAGGCCATGAGTAGTCCTTGGTAGTTACCTGCCTCCTCTCACTACCTTACAGTAAATCCCTCTACAAGCATTAAATAACACTAATACATATTCTTCCCAGCTGAGGTCTTCAGATGCTGAACTTTTACTACTTCCTGCTACCACAAAAAATAAGGATGATGTCAGATGTGAATTTCCAGTTTTCTCCTGTTACCTCTGACAACAAAGGAGTATATTCACAAGAACGTGTGATAACTACCCTAAGAGTAGCTCAACGCCACTCTCAACATCGCAGCCCATCACGGGAAAATAACCCTGTGTTAACGTGGAATTCACAACAAGGTGGTACCATGCGATAGTCTGCCTAAACTGCAGACAATGTCCGCGATACAACCACCTTGACGGAGATAAAAACACAAATCACAACACAAATAAACCTGTGATGGGCCAAAGCGCGAGGAGGAAATCAACGATAAGCAGCGCCAGGCTTGCAACACACACCTGGCAGGCAAGAAAAATCACCATAAAAGTTGAAAAAACACCAAAACACAAACTGACCAACACCCAAGCACCATAGAGGCAGCCGGCGGAGGCCCAGAGGACGAGCGCAACCCCACAAGCACCCCGGACGACCAGCCCGGGACCGCAGGGACAGGGAAGGGCAAGGACAAGAAGAAGAGGAAGACGAAGTTCAGTCCGCAGGCGAACAGGATCATAGTCACGGAGGTGATGGAACACCATCAACAACTGTTCGTCCCCTCCAATGTGTCATTGGGCACCAAAATTGGAATATGGCGGGACATCGTGGACAAGGTGAATGCCGTCGGAGAGCACAACAGGACAATGGACGAGGTCAAGAGGCGATGGAATGACATCAAGCGGAAGACCAAGGATAAACTCACAGCCAACCAGAAGGTAGCAATGCAGACTGGAGGTGGGGGCTCAGTGCCACAGCTCATGTTGGATGACATGGAGGATCTGGTGTCCACAGTGATCAGTGTGGATACTGTGGCCGGAGTCGGGGGACTGGACACTGCTCGACAGGACACAACACAACCACAACAGGGTGAGTGACCACCAGGTACTGGGGGGACAGGTGGAGATGGCCACGATGGCAAACATGCACAATCAAGCAGAGCGCAGTGCACACCCTCAATTACTCTGGGTCATTGCCCAGATCTATAGACTGTCACAATGTGCAATGCCATGCTGTCTGAATGTCAACATGTACCATGTGGCTACATACATGTGGACTCATTGCAATACACCATCTCCCCTTCACATCGCAGGGCCACCGTCAACACCCCCTGCAGAGCAGTTCCAGCTACTCTTCCGTGATGACAAGGAGGACAACCCCAGCATCGATGCACAAGCCCTCCTAAACATTATTGACATCATCCACGATTCACCTCCAGGATCAGGGCTGACCAGCTGCATCGAGGAGACCGCAACCACCACCCAATCCACCCAGCAGGAGTCAACCATGGCCCGGCAGTCTCCCAAGACCCCCAGGAACAACACATGGCCTTCCAGCGCCGTGTGCTGGAGGCCCAGAGGGAGAGGGCTGAGCAGGTGCGGGAAGGTTCGACCTCATGGCTACCAAACTGGACGCCATCCATGGGTGTCTAGTCCCGCACCATCGTCTCCAACGAGCCCTGCCTGACATCGCTGGAGTCCTGACGCAGAGAGAAGAACACCTGTCTGCTCAGACTGGCACACATGCAGAGGCTCATGGAGGACATGGTGCGGATGGAGATGGAAAGGATGGCAGCCACCGCTGCACATCAGAGAAATGTAGCTGGGATCTACCATGCCCTGTAGATCATCATCATGGCATTGCTGACACAAGGCGTGGCGCAGATGAATGCTGTTGCCCCCACACCATCCACATTTCCGCCCCCTGGTGTGCCATTGCCTCACAGTGCAGCAGACGTATCCACTCCGGCACCTGATGTCAGTGGCACACAGTGCCTCAGCCGGTACTGCAACACCCACAGGTGGGGAAAGCACACATCCAGGGACGAGGATGTGGATGTGTTTGTGGTCAGGAGGCACTGGCATTCCTTTCCACCACCTGGCCTGTTTCTGCTTGGTGCCTCACATGGCCTCATGACCTTCCATTGACCCGCGATACACTCTGATGCACTCACCTTGGACAGCGACATGGACTGCCATATCCTGTTTGATGACCAATGACATGGCGACCAGACTGTACCCTTCCTCTTCCGCAGTACTTGTCATCCCCGGATGGACTCTGGCTGGCCCTCCATGGGCCTAAAATGTGTAGTGTTTGTAAGAATCTTAACAGAAGAGTTTTCTGCCGGAGCGTCAAGGAACTTCAGGACTCTGTAGATACTGCCTCAACCTTCCACTATCACCAATTGCCTCTATCAAACACTAGAGAGCAATGGTAAATAGGGGATACAAGGGAAACAAAACAAGGGAAAGAAAGGGGAAACAATCCCTGGACTTCAGCCACCACTCCACAAGCAGGTAAGAGGACCTTAACGCCCTGAAATAGAAAGAAACAATGAGTAGTCTACTAAAAGACAAACCTATAGAGACCGGGAATTTACTCTGTTCATGAAAGTACCTAGTGCCTTAATCTTGATCTCTGATCAGGGGTACACAGAACTGGGCCTCTTGGTATGGCTGTAGACTTGGGTCCCAACAGGAGTATTACAGATAGGGAGTGCAGGTATCTTGGACAATGTCAGTTCTCCAATCGTCAGTCTGTTCCGTGACACCAAAAGTAGACTCCAGCGATGAACATGGTCTCAGGTGAGCTTCAGGGGTACCGTAGCACCAAATCCAGAAACACTATGTAGCACCCTTTCCAAAGATACTACATAGCTCCAAGGAGGAAAACAAAATATAACTGGTGGTCAAATAATAAAGGGAGCACACTCCAAGTGCAGCGGAACCTCAAACCTATCGTAGCTCACTGCAGCCAAGACCGGCTCCACGAAACCCGGCCAGCCGACGGGACTAAATCCGGCCGGCGGGTGGAGTACGCCACAACCAGTTCAGCCCACTAGCTAATGGTGATGGTAATAGTCCGGCTACACCAAGAGCGGGGGGACAAAAGGGATACACGGGGTAGATAAGAAATCCGGGCACCGGTTGGTGAGTCCAGTTAGCACCAGGGGGAAAACAAGGAGACAAGGGCGTGGTAGCAAAAACCACTGCGGGATAAATCCGAGAACACTTCGGATACCAAGAAATCAGGAACAGGATACGGGGCAACACTAGAACGCGAAGCCTCGTTTTCACAGGAAGTCAGGCTTTTCTACCTGCCTGACTTCCTCGCACATGCGCGGTGGCGGGCCGCCATCTTGGGTCTGATATCGGCAATCCTGACAGTACACCCCCCCAAGAGTGTTCCCCACCAGTTTGGGCTTGTCAGGATGTCTTCTGTGAAACAGATGAACTAATCGTGGGGCGTGTACTTGACCGGCAGGTTCCCAAGTGCGCTCCTCAATACCAAAACCCTTCCAATGAATCAAATACTGCAAACGACGTCTAACTCTTCTAGAGTCTATGATGGCTTCCACTTCATATTCCTTATCATCGTCCAGAAATACCAGAGCTCAGGTCGTTGGGAGACGGGTGCCAGGTTCAACACGTTTTAACAGAGAAACGTGGAAAACGGGATGTACCTTGAAGGAAGCAGGAAGTTCCAGTTTCATGGCTACTGCATTAACCACCTTTATTATCTTGTAGGGTCCAATAAACTTAGGTTTAAATTTGCAGGGGCCTCGCAGGGGTATGTACTTGGATGACAACCAAACCTCATCTTCCTGTTTATACAATGGTTCAGTATGCCTATGTAAATCAGACCCTTTCTTATAATTGGCCTTTGCCTGACCTAGGTTCTCCTGCATTTTTCTGTGTACGTTCTGAATGTCCTGAATGAACTCAGCTGCTGCAGGAGTAGTGCAATCTGAATATGTTATGGAGGGCAAGGTTTTAGGATGATATCCATAAGAACAGAAGAAGGGTGTATATTTGGTGGAAGTGTGATGACTGCTATTATAAGCGATTTCTGCCACCCATACCATCTTGTCCCATTCAGTGAGTGAAAGTAAAGCCTGACTTCTAATATATTGTTCGAAACACTGGTTAACCCTCTCAGTTTGTCCATCTGTCTGTGGGTGATGGCTAGATGACAGTCTTACATCTATTTGAAGAAGGGAACACAGATGTCTCCAGAAACGTGAAATAAACTGGGCACCCCTGTCTGAGACTAACACAGAGGGAAAACCATGCAAACGGACCACATGTTATAAAAAAATGGATGCCAGTTCTTTAGAAGTAGGAAGACCCTTTAGAGGAATGAAATGAGCTGTTTTCGTGAATAGATCAACTACCACCAATAATGTGCTATGTCCTTTAGTAGTGAGTGGTAACTCTACAATAAAATCCAGGGATACAGTGTGCCATGGATGAGAAGGTGTAGGCAAGGGCTGATGTAGACCTACAGGATTTTGATGAGACACCTTACTTTGAGCACACATATGGCATGTCTTTACATAATGCTCAGCATCTTTTAACAGAGTAGGCCACCAGAAACACCTACGCAACGATTCTATGTTTTTTTTAATCCCTGGATGTCACGCTAAGGGGTGTGAATGACACCACTCCATTGCGTGTCTCTGTAGTTCTGGAGTTGGAAGAACAAGCCCTCCTTGCACATAAACAAAGCCTGATTTATTCATAAGGCCTTGTGAACCAACTATCTCTTGCATATCATCTGACAATTGGTCTGTTCTCACCTTTTCCAAAAAGTCCTCTTCCGAAATGGCCCCTCCAACAAACCTATCCCTGGGTAGTATGAGGGGTGGTTCAACCTGTTCTTCCGGGTGATTAAACCTTAAGCGAGATAATGCGTCTGCCTTACCATTCTTCCTCTCTGCATGGTACTGAATGGTGAAATCGTACTCACTAAAGAATTGAGTCCAACGCAATTGTCTCATGGACAAGGCCTTGGCAGACTTCAAGAACTGAAGATTACGGTGATCTGTGAACACCGTAACTGCGTGACGTGTACCCAACAGGTATTGCCTCCATTCCTCAAAAGCCTTTTTAATGGCCAGTAATTCCTTGTCCCCAATTGCGTAGTTCAACTCAGCTGGTGTTAGTTTGTGCAAGAAGAAAGCCACCGAATGCAATTCCCCTGTCAATGGGTCTGCCTGAGAAAGAACCCCGCCCACTGCCACTTGAGAGGCATCGGCTTCCAATACAAATGGGTACACAGGATCAGGGTGATGCAGTACAGGAGCTTGAGTGAAGGCTTTCTTCAGTGTGTAAAAAGCTTCATTAGCTTCTAATGTCCACAGAAAAGGAACTCCCTTCTTCAGTAATCTTGTTATGGGTGCCACTAATCCTGAAAAACCTCTAATAAAACGCCTATAAAAATTGGCAAACCCAAGAAAACTTTGAATATCCTTCACTTTCTGGGGGGCCGGCCAACGATAGATAGCTTCTACCTTCTGGGGATCCATGCTTATACCCTGGGGTGAGATGATAAAACCCAAAAAGGGAACTCTTTGCACATGGAATGTTCACTTCTCTAATTTACAATATAAATGATTGTCTTGTAAACGTTCCAATACCTTTCGTACATGAGGTATATGTTCTTGTAGAGAAGGAGAGTAGATCAATAAGTCATCTATATAGGCTATGACGAAATCATCTAGCATTTCCTTGAAGACCTCGTTAATAAAAAACTGAAACGCTGAAGGGGCTTTGCAAAGCCGAAAGGGCATTACGAGATACTCAAATAGACCGTATTTCGTACAGAAGGCGGTCTTTCACTCGTCTCCTTCCATTACTCGCACTAAATGATACGCCCCCCTCAGGTCCAATTTTGTAAAGACCTGGACATTCTTTACTCTGTCAAGGAGAGAGGAGATGAGTGGGAGAGGGTATCTATTCTTAATAGTGATCTTGTTCAATGAGCTATAGTCGATGCAACATCGAAGGCCACCCTCACGTTTCGGTATGAAAAATAATGATGAGGAAGCAGGAGATCTAGAAGGACGAATAAAACCCATTTCTAATATAGTGTCCAGATATTCTCGCAGATAGAGGTTTTCCTTCTCAGTGAGGGAGTAAACCCGACTGCAGGGTATTTTAGCTCCTGCTTGCAAATCAATCCTACAGTCATAGGGTCTATGAGGAGGAAGGCTCGTAGCCTTTTCTGCATCAAATATGGCCATCAAATCACGATATTCCAGAGGTAATGTACTCCCTTCCTCACTTGTTACCACGTCTTCCGTCTGACTAGATGCCATGAGATGGGCATCGCAACACTCAGGCCTAAACTGCACAGTTGCCTGCCTCCAGTTAATAAGGGGGTTATGTAACCTCAGCCAAGGTAAACCTAATAAAACCGGGAACTGAGGGGATTGAATCAGATCGAATTCTAGCAGTTCTTGATGACCTGGTTCAATGGTAACTTGTACAGACATAGTCTGGTGAGTGATAGGCCCTGATTTTAATGCACTACCATCAATAGTGGTCACTTTCTCAAAATCCTTCTTCTTCCTATATGATGTTCCTGTGCCCATGTGCTATCCATAAAGTTTCCTGAGGCTCCTGAATCAATCATTATTAAGACCTGGGCCTTCCCTTGTTCCCAAGAGAGTTCTGCCAAGGTAAAGAAATGACTAGAAGGGGTTTTATCAGGGTCAGAAGAGGAGACACTTAAACCTGAATAACCCGGGGTCCTTGCCTCACAGGGCCTCGGGCTTCCTAGTTTTCCGCCTTCTTATTCTGTATGGGTTTTGTGGCACATGTTCTGAGAAAGTGCCCCGCCTTACCACAATATAAACAAAGCTTGTTTTCACGCCTTCGTCGTCTTTCCTCAGGGGTTAATGGCCCTCTTACAATACCTATCTGCATAGGTTCTCCATCTTCGGCTGCTGAACTAGCTTCTGTTCTCCTATCTCGAAATGATATGACTCGAACGTCGGGTTTTACCTTCTCTCTCTTGCGCTCTTGAATACGATGATCCATTTTCACAACTAAATCTATAAGCTCCTTACATGTCTCAGGTGGATCTACTATTTGGGCTAAGGCGTCTTTGAATTCCTCCCTAAGACCCTTGTAAAACAGAGCACTGCGTTTCTCTTCTGGCCAACCCGCCTCTACCACTAACCTTTGAAAAGTGGTGATGTATGATGTAAGGTCTGTAGTTCCTTGCTTAAGGGAGAGTAATTCGGTATCTGCAGAGTGGGTAAATGTATGTTTGTCAAACAACTTCTTAAACTCTCTTTTGAAGGCCACATAATCTTGTAACAAGGGGTCGCCTCTTTCTATTAAAGGGATTGCCCAATTTGGATTTTGGATTTGGATGTGGATTTATAGAGCGCATAGCTACCCTTGGGCATCCCAGCGCTAAGAGGACCTAGTTTATTCCAAGTGGGGTCGGTGCAGGAAAATGTTTAGGGAAAGAGCCAGGTTTTTAATTTTTTTCGGAATGATAGTAAATTCTGCTCACTCCTCATGGGTAGTGGGAGGGAGTTCCATAGCTTAGGCGCGTTATAGGCGAACCTGCGGCCGCCCGATCTTGCCTTTTTTATTCTCGGGATGGATGCCAGTGCAAGTGAATCAGATCTTAGGTGACGGCTAGCTTTGTGAAGTTTCATCAGGAATCTGAGTATTGGGGGGCCTTTATCTTGCAGGATTTTGTGCGCTATGCAGAGCGTTTTGAACGTAATGCGCTCTTTTACTGGGAGCCAGTGCAGGCTCTTGAGGGCAGGTTTCGCCGAGTTCCGTGCTTTGGTTCCCGTGAGGACTCTAGCTGCGGCGTTTTGGGCCACCTGGAGTTTTTGAATGACTGATGCAGGGGCTCCCAAGTATAGGATGTTACCATAATCAAGTCTTGAGTTGACCAGTCCCTGCATCAGTAACTTCCCGGAATGGAAAGGGATCAGGTGGAAGATCCTACGGGCCATAAGGATTAGGCCGAAGCAGGTCCCTGATGTTTTCCTGGCCTGGGTTTTGAAATTAAGGTCCTGGTCAAGCCAGATACCTAGACTTTTGACTTCTGTTTTGGGAGTAGGGTAGGTGCCCATGCAGGCTGGCCAGGAAAGGTTTACGGGTAGTTTGTGTTGATTGCCCAGTAGGAGGATTTCGGATTTGTCGCCGTTGAGCTTGAGTCTAGAGTCCGACATCCATTGTGAGATCCCTTCTAGGCAACTGGCGAGGTTTCCTAAGCTAGAGTCAGAGTGGTTAATGGACACCACCTGCTGGGTGTCGTCAGAGTACATCACTGACTTGACACCGAAGGGAGTGATGATGTCTTCGAGGGGGGCCATATAGACATTAAAAAGTGTGGGGCTAAGGGAAGAGCCCTGAGGGACCCCACACTGCATAGGCAGGGGTTTAGACGTGGAAAAGCCGTCTGATACCTGAAATGATCTTCCCTCGAGGAAGGATTTAATCCATGCGAGGGCTGAGTCGGTGATTCCCAGTTGGCTCAGCCGGTGGACCAAGATGGAGTGGTCCACCGTGTCGAAGGCGGCACTTAGATCGAGGAGGATCACTGCCACTGATCCTCCTGCGTCTATGATGGCTCTCGCCTCTTCGACAACTGCGAGCAAGGCGGTGTCGGTGCCTTGGCCCGGTCTGAAGCCGGTCTGGGAGTCGCGTAGTAAGTGATTGGACTCCAAAAAGGAGGATAGATGTTTGTTAGCTATTCGTTCAGCCACTTTACTAATCCCTGGAAGAAGTGAAATCGGCCTGAAGTTGGAGGGGTCTAGAGGGTCCAGGAGGTGTTTCTTTAGGAGGGCTTTGACCGTAGCCTTTTTCCAGTTGGCTGGCACGGCGCCACTCCTGAAGGAGGCGTTTATTAGATTGGTGAAGGGTTGGGCAATGGTGGGGGCGACCAGTTTCATCTTACTGATGGGAGCAGGGTCCGCTGGTGAGCCACTTTTTACAGCTTTCAGGGTTTCTAAAAATGTTTCCGTGGAGATCTGATCAAAGGCTCGCAGGCAAGGAGCCTCCGGCTGAAGGGGGGATGCAATAGGATGGAGAGAAGCGGAGGGTGCGGGGAGTGAGGTGAGTATTTTATCAATTTTTGCGGAGAAGAAGTTGGCCATTTGATTGCATCTCACGCCTTCAGGGTCAGGGGGGGGGGAGGGTCCTGGATTTTGGTGAGGAGCCGAACTATGCGGTATGTTTCCTTCGCTGAGTTAGCTGCTGCCGCAATCTTTCCTTCAAAGAAGGTGGCCTGGGTAGATTTAATTGCGGTTTTATAGAGCTTGATAGCGCTTCTGTATTCGTTTTTGGAGGCTGTGGACCAGTTTTTCTTCCAGGCGCGTTCTAGTTTTTTGCAGCTCTTTTTTAGGGAACGGAGTTCCTGGGTGTACCAGGGAGAGTTGGTCGATTTGTTCCTGCTAGGCATTGGTTTGAGTGGCAGAATGGTATCTAAGAATTGATGGATCCAATCCTGTAGCTGAGTTTCTGCTATGGACGGGTCTTCGTCCAGGAGGGGGGAGGTGGAGGATAGAGCCTGAGCCCAGACGCTGTTATCCAGTTTTTTCCACGGGCGATCCGGGGGTTGGGGAGGGGGTTTACCCAGAGGTTCGGTGGATAGCAGTAGCTCGAATGGGACCAAGAAGTGGTCTGACCATGGAATAGGGATAGGGGGCCTAGCTGTGAGACGGGGGAGGTTGGAGAACACAGGATCCAACAGGTGACCTTTGATGTGAGTAGGGAGGTTATTGAGTAATTCGAGGCTGAGTGAACCTAGGTCGGCTTTGAGGTCCATCGCCGGTTTGTTGGAGGGGTCGTCGAGATGGAGATTTAAATCTCCCAGTATCGTAAAATTCGGTGTAGTACAGGCCAGGGAAGAGACAGAGTCAATGAGTGACTCGCAAAAGTGACGAATTGGTCCAGGGGGACGATAAACTAATAGTCCCGAGAGTGTGAGCGATGGTGGGCGACTCACTGAGAAGAGGATGTTTTCGCAGTCCAGTATGGGACTATCTCTGAATTGACATGCGAGGTAGTCTCTGTAAACAACAGCGATTCCTCCGCCAATGCCTACGGGTCTGTTGTGGAATTTAATCAGGTATTCCGGTGGGAGTGACTGAACGATATCTGGCTCTGATCCTGCTGTGAGCCATGTTTCCGTTAGGAATAGGATTTCGATGTCGGAGTCTTTCAGGAGCAGATTAATTTCCGTTTGATGCTTTGGGAGGGATCTGCAGTTAAGCAGGGCCATATTGAGGGTGATGGGTTTCAACGTTGGCTCTAGGTGGAAACTGTACGAGCATGAACGGCAGCAAGAGTTCCCTTCAGCGAGCGAGATCGAGTTGCTGCAGGGGGGGGTTAGGGGGATTCGGAGTTCCAGCAAGGTGTCCCTGGAGTAAGTGGTGGCCTGGGAAGGGCGGACCAGGGGTCCGGGCTCTGGGCGTGGTCTGGCGCGGACGGGTGCAGACGGGCTTGCCTTAGGCGCGCCTTCGGCGCGCAGACGGCGCTCCCGCTGCGCTCGTCCGCTGCGCTTCCTGAATAGACACATTTTAGTAGAGTGGGGGGGTGTGGTCAGCGAAGTGGGCGTGGCCTGAGTGCTCGACCAGGTGGCAGCAATTAGGCAATTTTCCCTACGTCAGCGCTAGGGTCCGCTGCGTGGGGGTGCTCAGGGAGATAGGCGAGTGAGTTAAAACACACAGTAACAAGTGACTCCAATTTTTAAAAACAAAGTAATCTCCCGGCTTCCGCCTCAGGAGTAAACAGACAGTCTTCTGTCTGTTTACTCCTGAGGCGGTGATCCACCCAAATATGAAATCAGAAAAGCGACTTTCGCCTGGTCCATAGGGAAACAATTGGCTTTGCATGTAAAATGTAATTGGCACTGACTAATGAATGCCGCAAACCTGGTTGACTGGCCCGAAAACCTTTCAGATGGGGCTAGAGGTATGGACGGGGGTGTTGCTACATGTATCACTGGGGTTGTATCCCTAGGACCTCCTCCCCCAGGACCCATCTATCTCTCTCTCTGTAAAGCATTCACTCGGGTTGCTAACGCCTGAGTTTCTGCCTGTAAATTACCAATCATGTTGGCCACATCTGCCAACGTCACCTGATGTACGTTCATGGCGCTCGGGCAGAACACACCACTTGGGCTTCGCGTTCTGTAAGAATATTACCGGAAGAGTTTTCTGCAGGAGCGTCAAGGAACTTCAGGACTCTGTAGATAGTGCCTCAACCTTCCACTATCACCAATTGCCTCTATCAAACACTAGAGAGCAATTGTAAATAGGGGAAAGAAGGGAAACAAAACAAGGGAAAGAAAGGGGAAACAATCCCTGGACTTCAGCCACCACTCCACAAGCAGGTAAGAGGACCTTAACGCCCTGAAATGGAAAGAAACAATGAGTAGTGTACTAAAAGACAAACCTATACAGACCGGGAATTTACTCTGTTCATGAAAGTACCTAGTGCCTTAATCTTAATCTCTGATCAGGGGTACTCAGAACTGGGCCTCTTGGTATGGCTGTAGACTTGGGTCCCAACAGGAGTATCACAGATAGGGAGTGCAGGTAACTTGGACAATGTCAGTTCTCCAATCGTCAGTCTGTTCCGTGACACCAAAAGTAGACTCCAGCGATGAACATGGTCTCAGGTGAGCTTCAGGGGCACCGTAGCACCAAATCCAGAAACACTATATAGCACCCTTTCCAAAGATACTACATAGCTCCAAGGAGGAAAACAAAATATAACTGGTGGTCAAATAATAAAGGGAGCACACTCCAAGTGCAGCGGAACCTCGAACCTATCGTAGCTCACTGCAGCCAATACCGGCTCCACGAAACCCGGCCAGCTGACGGGACTAAATCCGGCCGGCGGGTGGCGTACGCCACATCCAGTTCAGCCCACTAGCTAACGGTGATGGTAATAGTCCGGCTACACCAAGAGCGGGGGGACAAAAGGGATACACGGGGTAGTTAAGAAATCCGGGCACCGGTTGGTGAGTCCAGTTAGTAGCAGGGGGACAAGGGCGTGGTAGCAAAAACCACCGCGGGATAAATCCGAGAACACTTCGGATACCAAGAAATCAGGAACAGGATACGGGGCAACACTAGAACGCGAAGCCTCGTCTTCACAGGAAGTCAGGCTTTTCTACCTGCCTGACTTCCTCGCACATGCGCGGTGGCAGGCCTCCATCTTGGGTTTGATATCAGCAATCCTGACAGTGTGTTCGGCATTGCCCTGTACCGCTCCAGCTGCAGAACTGCACTGGATGTGCAATAAACCTCCAGTGACGCACTGCTGTGTCATGTCTTTCATCATTCATGTACGAATGTGTGGATGAATGTAGGGACAGTGATTTCCCTTGCGTCAATGATGCTCATCCTGTGGGATGCCAGTCATAGGGTGCTACATTGCATATTGTGTACCGCGTACCGTGAACACTACAACAGGGACACACGCATCAGTCACTTCCATGTCCGGACATGGACTGAACCACGCCCAGAGCCCATGAGTCAATGTTGCAAGCCCTGCACTGGTCTGGCATACGGCAGGCCAGACCACTCCGCTCATGCTTCGAGGTGGGCCCTCATTGCTACCCGTTGCAGGCATACTCGCTGGTGGTGTGCAGGTCACTGGTCTAGTTGTCAGCATGTCACAGCCACTCCCTGAGGGCAGGTTTGCACGCACACCATGTCTATCCGGCACATGCGTCACAAGCCATGTGACTCTGCCAACATAAGGGGCAAGGGGCCAACGATGTCACATTCCCCTCTGCCGGTGGTAACTGGATGACGCATGCTCCACGGTTCTCAATCATAAAGGGCCCGCGAGTTGTTGTGCACAGGGTTAGTGGCACACGAGGCCTTACGGCCGTCACGGGCCTACCACCACGTGGTGCTGACTGGGGTTGCACAGGGTTATTGGCACCCGGAGCATTGCGGCCGGCACAGGCACACCGCCTCGGTACGGTAACTTTGGGTGCACTGAGATAGTGGCACCTTAAGCTGCTGAGCGGGTGTGCAGCCTGCGATGATGCCGGGTGCACTGGTATGTCCTATGCCATGGAGTAATCAAGACCCAACACCAAACATGAGACCTGGTGGCCTGCGGAGTGGGGCTGCATGGTGTGGAGGGTGCCATGTCCACGTGCCCCTGGCTTGTGCCTTGCAATGGCACGTGGTGGGACCTCCTGTCTGCACGCCGGTGGCGGAAGGTGAGCAGGGATGCCTGGGTGTGCATGGGCGGGCATGCTCCGATGGGCGGAGGGAGGGGCTAGGGTGCCTCCGCCTGGGTGTGCATGGGCGGGTGGGCGATGTTGTCTTGTGCAATTGTGTGCACTGTGCCAATCATGTATCTGGACTCTGTTTCAGATGACGGCTCTGTCTCAGATGTGTGACCTGGTGTACTGCTGTACATACCGTCAAGTGGTTGGAGACACACCGGTGGCAGCAGGTGAGCAGTGTGGCCTGGGTGCGCAGGGGCAGCACTCTCTCTCTCTCTCTTCCCCTCTCTTATTCTCTCTCTCTCTCTCTCTCTCTCCCCCTCTCTTATTCTCTCTCTCTCCCCCTCTCTTCTTCTCTCTCTTCCTCTCTCTCTCCTTCACTCTCTCTCTGTCCTTTGATGTGTGCAGGACACACCTTCTCATCATGATTTTTGTCTTGCAGGCGGTGACCTACGGATTGTCCCGAGGGAAGCCACCATGTGTCTTCATTTCATTTCAGTGTTCATTTTAATAAAGTTTCATTTGTTGCTTCGTAAGTGAATGTGTAATTCTCATTTTTGTGACGACACATGCATGTCACCAGTTTTGATTGTGCGACATCAAGCAGATTATTTTGGACATGTTTAGGTGTAGCTGATGTGGCATGTCTTTGGTCGGCGGGGGTGCCAGGAAGGGGGGTCCTGGGGGTGGTGGCGGCGGATGTTGTTGCCCTTTCGGCCCTCCGGGCTGCATGTTCAGTTGCCTGGGTGCATCTGTTGTTCTTCAGGTGTGGCTCTGGGCTGGGCTCCCTTTTGTGGTGCAGGCTGTGGTCCGACTTTGCACCAGGTCAGAGCAGGTGTTATTTTCCTGCTGCTAACGTGCCTTATCGCCTGTTTTGTGTTCTTATCGCAGTTCTGGCTGGTCGTTGTAAATGTTATGGAGTAGTGTTTTCGCGGCTTTTGGCACGGGAACGCCTACTCTGCATCTCATTAGCGATAGTTGCGGGGGTCATCTGTGGCGATGTTTTTTGCGGCTTCTATCGTGGGTAAACTGGTGCTGCGGGCTGTTAACACCAGCTTGTGATTGGGGCGATAAGTTTATCGCAACTTTGTCTGCGATAAAGTGCCGTTAACTCTGCGATAGATCCTTGTGAATATCCCCCAAAGTTGTTTATTACCAAACACCTTTGGAGGTGTCTGCGAGTTCTCCTTTACCATTTTAGGTTCCTATTTTTGCGCAGACTGCCTCTGGTTACTTTGTCGATGTTGATGATTTTTCTTCTGATTACATGGTGAACGTGCATTTTTTCTTTAGCTGAAACAGACTTATCTGATTCCTCCATAGTCCTATGTTTCTATTTCCATTTCACTGTATTTCCTATTCATTTGAATTGGATTTGTTAAAGTCTTTTTCTTGCTGCTGAATGGATGTTACCTTGTAGAATACTCTGCTGTAGAACTGGTAGCTGAAGTGCTGATAAAGTGCAAAGAGATCTTGTTTCTTGTGAACATTTCTGCTTTTCCTTTCTCTGATGGAAGTGTTTGGGATAAGGTCCCATTTAATACATTTGATAATACAGACACTTTATAGATTCCTTACGTGTTTAAAGTCTCTATGGATGAGATTATAACTCCTTGTTCTATTTCTGATAAATGGGATGTAGAAACTGTGAAGAACATTCTTTCTGAACTAGAATCTCATTCAGTATTTAAAACTGAAGATTTGTATTTAAATTCTACTAATTACTGTGAGATGTTTTGTGATCATCATTATGCCCACCACTATTTACACAAAGCTAGTACTCCATGTACTGTATTCAATATCACACAATGGGAATGTTAATATTGCTAAATAGGATTTCAATGTACGCCATGATATATGTACATGTAACAACAGACTTGCATCGCTGTTGTCTAATCCACACAATATGACCTTCCCATCAACCTTAGGTCAGATGTACACGGTCAGGCAGGCCCTGTGACATAGGCCTGAAGCAACTGATTGATATCTCACAGTTGGGGTGGCACATAACCCTTAGAGAAAGCTGCAAACAGGAAAACCTAGCTCTATCCCATAGATAGGCAGCAACACCACAATGGTCTTAGCAGATTGGCCCCAGTAAAACACGTTTGGCCAGAGGGGTACGCATTCTCAAAACACCAGCCGAAATCAATGAGCTTTGAGATGTCTTCAGACTCCAACTCTGCCATCTGTTTTCCCAGACACTGCACTTAATTAAACCAACTGTTCCTGTTTAACCAAACACCTCTTGTCTTTCATTTTTTCAAGGTAAATTAATATTCGAGCAACATTGCCTGACCCCACCAGTAGGTAGTTCAAAAACCTATTTGAAAACATCTGCATATTTTTCTGTTCACAACCCATTGGAGCCAAGTTCTTAATATTATAAGCTTACCCCTTCCCCAGCAAAGACAAACATACGGACCCAACCAAAATTAATCTATTCAGATTTATTTATTTCCCAGTTGGCCATACAAGGCTATGAATTTTGGAAGGATAATGTTGATTTAAAATCAGTTTGAGGAACACAACACTGGCAAGTACAGGACATTGATGTTTTATTTAGGGCTTGTCTGATCCCAAGACAAATTATTTTTCTGATCAAAACAGTGCAGCAAACGATCTGACTAGGTTTGGCTAAACTTAAAGAAATTAACACACCTAGCATTCCCGTTATTGTACATTTTGACAATTGGCAACATATTGCAAATTTTACAGAAGAACATCTGAATAATATGATGCAGAATGGTACATACACCTCTTCAATTTCAGGTTCAGATGAGTGTTTAGTGTGGCTAGTCAATACTAATGGTTGTAATGCACGTTCTTTTAAACTCCTCAATGGGTTTCAAAGCTAGCAGACCAGATATGCAGTCAAAACATTTAGGGGCAGTTACCACCTACAGTGTAGGAAAGGTATGCCAGCAATGGCTACAGCATTCTACTTTATCTGCAGTTAAAGAACATGTATCTCTCCTTTCTGATTACATGGATTTACAAGATTTCTTTTTGGGTCCTAGATCACCATGTTGGAAAAAATTAATTTATGCCACTTACAATGAATTGTGGAAAATGTCCAAGTAAGAAGCTGCTGCACATTTAAGACAGATTGACAGGGCAAATTTGGAAAAAGCATTGGTTGTTGTAGATAATGGCATGACTACATTGACAACTCACATTTATTCTTTGAATAATATTGTATCATCTGCATTCGATAATAAAGAGAATGATATGTCCCTCTTACAGCATGGTCAAAGTCAGTTAACATTGATTCTGTAATTGAGTTAGACATTGCAGGTTTTAAAATCAAACCATGTGCAATGGAAACATCTGAATGCAGTAGAATTGCTTTTGCCGTACAATTTAACATGCAAACAAAGACGAATGGCAAAAAAACAACGCGACCCATACAATGCTGAACATCGAACATTTAGAGAAATTGCCCTTTACATTAGCTGAGACACCTTCTCCTGTCTGGTTAATCCATGGCTTTATCTTGCTACCAATCTCCAGATTTCAGTTTATATCTTGTCTGAAACACTTTGAAGCAGGCAGTTATGAAAGTATAGGAGAGTGTTCTGTTAATGAAATAAGGGTTGTTCCCGTTCGATTTCCTAAAGTTAGGAGTCCTAACTTTACTACTCCTAAACTGAGAAAAATCCTAACTTTAAGACTTTCGGTATTCACAGAAGGCATTTAGGAGTCCTAAAGTTAGGACTCCTAACTTCTGTGAATACCGAAATGAGTAAGTGCCTTCTGTGAATACCAAAATGAGTAAGTGCCTTCTGTGAATACCAAAATGGTAGTAAGTTTAGGATTTTGTCTTAAGTTAGTTCTGTGAATCGGGCCCATTGTGTATTGCCGCCCGAACTCCCCTACCCGGGCCTGATATGTGAAGAGGTAGTCTAGGCTTGAAAAAGAGTCATGCAGGACCGAATAATAAGTGTACTGTTTCAGTTGGTGGTTATGAGTTCTCCACAGGTCTATCAAACCCATCGCTGACATAAACGGTGTACCTCCCCATCCGACCGCACCATGCTCAATCTTTCGACCTCAGGGTCTATTACTGCATTCATGTCCCCCCCAGTAGGAGAACTCCAGTGGGCCCTTCCAGATGCAGGGCACTAACTTTTGGGAGGACTGAGACATGCAGTCTCAGCGGCACATAGAGGGAGCAGAGATTCAGAGATCAGCCCTCACATGTACCAGCAAGGGCCACATGCAGTTCTGTGCAATCCACCATGTACGAGTCAGCGTAAAGGGTAACGATTTTTTGACCAGTATTCCAACTCCCCTCAAATCTGTGGAGTAACCAGCATGGCTAGCAACTTATATCGGAAATGATCTTGGGTCTTGTAGTGGTTTCCCCGGAGGTGCATTTCCTGCAACAACACAAAATCCAGGGAGTGTCATCCTACATATTGCTGCACTAGAGTGCATTTGATTTTGATGCTAGCCCGTTCACGTTCCATGCGCATTGGTGTACGTTCTTATGCCTTGTCCCTGACATTGATGCAGTCATTTAGTGTGTCCCTGCCCCGATGTGTGTGTTCCCACACCATACTCAAACCTCACAGCTGTCAACAATTTGCATTAATGAGCAAAAGGTTTCAATAAGTTAACTAAGTAAAACCATCCTCTTAAATCCCCCCTCCCTGCGCCCCTGCGTAGTTTGTTACAAATCTCCCACTTCCCCAATCTGCAGAGTGCCTGTCGCCCAAACTTGTGCATGCAACTATGGAGAAGTGCTACAGCCACCAACGTGAACTGACCGGAGAGTGGTATAGTATGTTTCACATTCCCCTGAAAGTAGGCTGGTTATCGATCATTACACCTGAAGGGCCCCTTGCGCCCTTCCTGTCTTGTCAGCTCAAGGCCTTCACCCATTTCCCTCTCCAGTGAGCCTAAAATCAGTGGACCCACCCATATCAGTTCCCCCACCCCCAACAGAAACATTTGACAGTGATTTGTGGAGGCACAGTAAATGTCCATCACTTGTCATGGGCAGTGTTCCGGTGGGACAGACTCACTGTGCCTGGAGGGCTCTGCAATAAAGGACAATTGTCCCTAGGAGGGGTCTTGTGCATACACCCTTTTCTGAGCCCAGCAACTCTCCAGCCCTCCAGCCAATCCCCGGCCTCCATCGGGTTCTAAGGCTTCTTGCCATCTGCTATGACTCAGAGCTTGGCAGGATACAACATCTTGTATTTGACATTTTGGTTCCTGAAAGCCCTCTTAACCAAGTCAAAGTTACACCTCGAGCATTGAACTCAGAGGGTGAAGTCCAGGAAGAAATGGGTGATCGATTTCTCATAGTATAGATCTCCACGGCTCTGAGTTTCCTGAAGAATCGCACCTCGATCCCTGTAGTTGAACATCCTAGCTTTGATAATGTACGGGGGGGATCCAGGGGTGGCGGCAGACCCAGCGCCTGATGCTCCCTTTCTATGGAGAAATAGTCTGAAAGTCTGTTGGGACGGAGGGTGTTCAGGATGAGGTCTACTAGAAAAAGATCTTTGGACTGTTCCTCTGCTCTTTCGGAACCCCCACCACACAGATGTTATTGTGCATGGCTCTGCCCTCCAAGTGGGACGTGATGTTAATGTGTTGGTTCGTGAGTTTGGCGACCTGTTCCTCCAGCCACTTTGTTTTGAACTGCAGACCCCCAATTTGTGTTTCCGCTGTGGCAACCTTTTCTGCTATGTTCCAGAAGTCCACCCCCAACGTATTGAGGAACCTGACCATTAAGGGCCAAGCGGCGCAGAGTACGCCTGAAATCCTCTAGTTCTCCTGCCTTGCAATACAGAGACACTGGGCACTCCGTCTGGCGTAAAAAATCGAGTTTTATTAGTTGCAGCTAGGACAGTTGTCCGTGAAGGACAGTCGTGAAGCCAGAGAATGCATGAGATGTGTATCGAAGGGCAATAGATAAGATAAGCGAGAGGAAAGAATGGTGTGAGCTAACAGATAGTTCGGGCGGGGGTTATCCAGTTCAGACATGAATTAGTGTATTCGGCCAGACCCTGACACTAGTTAATAAACACGGGACGACAGGCTACCTGACACGCAAGGGCAGAACCGACAAAAACATCTCGTTTACCAGCTGCCTGAGTGAGGGCAACCTAAGATGGCGGAAAATACAAGATGGAGTCTGGGTGCGATCGAGAAACGACAAATTTCAGAACCTCAGACCCTCCTTTTGCCATTACTCAGGCAATAACACAATGACTGGGCTCATGTTAGTCTGAGTCGGAGTCGATATCAATTGCCATAAGGTAGTTTAACTGTTGCTGGACCATCATCTTACTATTCTCTGTTTGTTGGGTTACAGTCTTTGATACACATAAGGTAGCGAACAGACCACAGATAGCAGGACCACAGTGTATGCACAAGCAACAAGAGAATATGATGGCCAGAATTGCTCCAAGGAATGTTAGTATCTTCCATCCCCAGGTAGATAACAATCCCCATAACCATCCCATGAGGGACCAATCTCCTTCGTCCTGATGTATCGATGCGGAGATGGTATGTAATTTTGAGACGGCCTGATATACAGTCGGGCGTCATCAGGAATGTATGTACAGCAGCTTGATCCAATTAATTTACAGACTCCTCCTCGGTCTGCTAGGATCACATCTAGCGCAATTCTGTTTTGTAACGTCATGAGACGGTCCGCTTGGAGTTCTGCAGTGATGTTACTTAAGGCACCTGCAGTAACATCGATGGTTGTCTCAACCACGCAAACTAATCGCCTAATGTTTCCGCTGTTAATCATTGGTCCCCAGAAGGGAATGAATCCTTTGAAGAAATCTCCTCCCTCCTGGCCAGCTGTGTCTTTGGCATCAAATACGCCTCTACCATACCTGTGTCTGTGATGGTCTGAGGGTGCAGTATACGTTGGGGGAAGCAAGAATGCTATGTAATATGTTCCCGAAAAGTCAGAGGGGAGCCATGTATATGCTTTGTCATAGCAGACAAAATAGGTTCCTTGTGATGGGATCAATGGAGAGTTATCTTGAGACGTGAATACATATATCTGGGAACAGTTTTGTTGAGTGTCATTCTCCTTGCTATTGATTCGGAGGCAAAAGTTGCCTTGGTGGGGTACAGTCCATGCTGGGGAAGACTTCTCTTGTTTGGTCTTGTTATTAAGACTGGAAATGTAATGAGTTACATTCCAACCTTCGTAGGCTTTCTTTTCATCCAAAGGAATCTTACTCTTCCCTAGAATTTTAGCCATGGCCACTATACCCTTTATGAAAGTACCGTGGCTAAAATCCATTCCTTTCTCAAATGTACCTATCGCATATCGAAGTCTGTTGTGGTAGGCAGCCGAAAACATGGCCAGGTAAGCCCATGCTGAACCTTTATATGAGAAAGGCAATACTAAATAGGGCATCCCTTTATGGGCAGTGTGAGGCATGAGTCCACATACCCAACAGTCAGATATGTTGACAACTAACTGGTGTTGGTGTAACAGCTGGATAAACGAATTATTTTGATACTCCATCCCTCTTATTTGTTCATGTGAGGAAAGGGCACTTATCTTGTGTTGAATTTTAGTGGGACGAGAAGGTACAGAAGTAGATAAAGGAACAGTTTTTAGTTGTAACACATGGACAATCCAACCTATACATGCTAGCAAAACACATAGAATCAGCAACACACACAAGGTTACGCCAAAACGACTACGCAATGAGTTACGATATTTGGTTTGCATATTCTGTCTCCTATCTACCTGACGTGATGTACCATCCATCCTGGCTAGAAAAATTTGTCGCTCGCGGCAATCTTCCTCAATCACTTGGCTATTTGATAATCCTAAACCTAGTGGATCTTGACCATAAACCAGGTTCAGTCCAAGACTCCTACCGAGACCCTGCGACGGGGACAGATGGCACAAATACTATCTAAAAAAGGAAAAATAGTTCATTGGTGGCAAAAGTAACAAATGTTCAAGTCTTTGCTTCAGGTCTGGTCCTCAGGTTGTATCGTTTCTTTGTTGGAGTCGTTTGGCCCTGAAAGATTATTTCCGGATTAGCAGTGTTCACTTGTAGATGTAATAGGATGGTTCTTCGAAGAGTGTCATCACTTTCTTCCTCAGTCT
This sequence comes from Triturus cristatus, assembly GCF_964204655.1. NCBI lineage: Eukaryota > Metazoa > Chordata > Amphibia > Caudata > Salamandridae > Triturus > Triturus cristatus. Next base: position 912,483,587 of record NC_140588.1, read on the forward strand.
GGGTGTCTTCCAGCCTTGCGTTACTAAATGGTACGAGCCGGGGAATCTTGTCTCCTTCAGATTCACCTATGCCCCCGCGGACCCACTCGTCAAAAGGCAAGGGCAAGGGTACCTTTTTGCAATGTACGGCGTGGACCCAGTTTTCTTGCCTTCTATCCTTACTGCTGTCCGCGTAGCCAGTAGAACCTGGCGAGGAGGCGACCAGCGAGGATCAAGATTTTTCTTTCGTTGAAAGTTCATGGTGCAGACCCAATCTCCCGGTTTGATAGAGTGACCTGGGTCTGTTGAGGCCTCTGGCAGAGCACTTTGAGCCTGTTGGCGAAGAACACTTAATTTAGCAGTCAAGTCATGAAGGTAATCAATAAGCATAGGGTACGGTATGTCTGAGTACTTCCTAGGGCGAGGAATTCCCCAAATATTGGCAGGGTGTCCGAATATCACTTCATATGGACTAAGTCCCATACAAGAGTGTACAGTAGTTCTGGTGGATAGTAAGGCCAATGGTAAAGCGTCAGGCCAGGCAAGACCTGTGCTGGCCTGAATCTTTGCCAATTTCAGTTTGAGAGTGCCATTGTAGCACTCTACCAAACCCGCTGACTGTGGATGGTTTGCCGCGTGGAATTTTTGCCTAATACCAAGACCCGTACATACTTTCTGCATGATTTTGCCTACAAATTCACTTCCATTGTCACTCCAGACAATTCGCGGCAAACCGAATCTAGGAAAAAACTCTTTCAGTACTACTTTAGCAGTTGATACAGCTGTGTTATCTTTTAAGGGGTAAGCCTCTATCCATCTATAGAATGCACATACTACCACCAGAACATACTTGAGATTGTTGCATCGATCCATGTGTATATAATCCTTCCCTGGGTTATGCATTCAGCATATGATGCAATGTTTTACCACATTGTCTGCACATTTCGGAATTCCTTCATTTTGCCAAACTGGAGCCAGGAGTTTGCATATGCCTTTAGCACTAATGTGAGCTGGTCCATGAGCCATAGTCACTACAGGTAATACATATGCATCTGGCAACATCCATCGCTGATGCTCTGACAATTCTGTCCAACATCCATTCGAATCCAACATTCCCGTACTTTCTTTCCACTTACTCAATTCTTTCTCTGTAGCCTCTTCCTGAATCGTTCTTACGCTCTCAATTGTGTCCTCACACATTCCTCTTTCTGGGATCTGATTTGCAGGGCCTGCAACATACATGTGACTTGTGATGTCCCTAGCTGTGTTTTTCGCTAACTCGTCTGCGAAAGCATTCCCGTGACCAATGTCGTCTGTGACTCTTTTATGTGCACTACACTTGATGATGGCAATTTGGGTAGGTAATGTGAGAGAGTCAAGAAGATCGGTGACCAACTGGCCATGCTGAATCTTCGTTCCATGGGAAGTAAAGAATCCTCTTTCCTTCCATAAACGACCAAAACTATGTGCCACGCCAAAAGCATATAGGCTGTCCGTGTAAACATTCACTCTTTTCCCTTTCGACAGCACACATGCTCTAGTCAAGCCTGTCAATTCTGCAGCCTGGGTTGAATTGTATCGGATACATGCTGTCTCCACTACTGTATGTAATGTGGTGACTCCATGAGCTGAGGTAGTCACGCCATTGGGTAATTTGAAACAGGAACCGTCAACCCACAAGGTTCCATCCGGATCCTCGAGCGCAGTATCCTTTAAATCTATTCTTCCTTTTGTTTCTTCTTCTGTGCGAAGAAAGCAGTCATGAGGATCCTGAGGATCTCTTTCATCTGGGAGTGGTAACAAAGTAGCTGGATTCAAGGTGTTACCTCGCTTTATACGTATGTGGCTTGCTAAGAGAGTCAACTCGTAACCAGACAACCGAGCACTCGTGAGATGCTGTGTTTTAGTTCTATTCAATAAAGTGTCCACAGCATGTGGTACCATGACAGTGAGAGTGTGGTCCAATACTACTCCAGCTGATTGACGAATAGAGATTGCTGTCGCCGCCGTAGCTCTGAGACAGCTAGGTAACGCTTTAGCTACCGGGTCTAACGTAGCAGAAAAGTAGGCACATGGCCTCTGTTTGTCTCCAAATGGTTGTGTCAAAACTGATAATGCACAACCTTCTCTCTCATGGATATAGAGCGTGAAACATTTACTGTAATCAGGGGTACCTAACACAGGAGCAGAACACAGGGCTGATCGTAAGTCAGAAAAACTCTTCTGACATTCATCAGTCCATGGGAGTGGATGGGGCGTGTCTTTCTGTGTAAGTGCTAATAAAGGTTTGGCCAATAAAGAGAAATTAGGTATCCATTGCCTGCAGTAGGAAGCAATGCCCAAGAAAGCACGTACTTCTCTCTGCGTCAATGGTACCGACATGTGCGTAATTGCTTCAATGCGTTCGGGGGTTAGTCGTCTTCCCTCCTTTGATAAGAGATGACCTAAGTATGTAACTTTTTGGCACACGTACTGTAATTTAGAAGGTGATACCTTATGATTGAGATCAGACAAATGCCGCAACAATGCCACAGTCACATCTTTACACACATCCTTTGAATCAGTCGCGATCAACAAATCATCCACATACTGAATAAGAGTGGCTCCTGGAGGCAAAGGGAATGTATCAAGCTGTGATTTAAGAGCTTGACTATAAATGGATGGACTTTCACAATAGCCTTGTGGTGCTCTCTTGAATCGGAAGCTTCGGCCTCCTAAACAAAATCCAAAAATATCTCTGCTCTCTTTAGCAATAGGACTGCTGAAGAAAGCGTTTTTTAAGTCAATCACGGTGAACCAGGCTGCTGAAGCTGGTATCATCGTCAGTAAGGCTGTAATGTCTGGGACAACAGGGAACTGTGGTGAAACAATTTTGTTCACCTCTCGAAGATCAATCACAAATCTATAGACTGGTGGTTGAGAAGGATCAGTTCGCTTAAGAATTGGAAGAATAGGGCTGTTACACACATTTCCTCTCGTTTCTTCCACCACACCCTTCTGGACCAAATCTTGAACAATAGCCAATAATGCTTTTTCACCTTCATTGGAAATCTTATACTGAGCTATACGTGGCAGTTTAACATTAGGTTTGAGAGTGACAACATGTGGTGGAATCGCAAAACGACCCACATCATTCGGACCCGTAGCCCAAAGACTTTCAGGAAGAGATAGTAATTCAGGTGGAAACTTATCTCTAGACAGATGCATTGCGATGTCAGTTTCTTACCTAGTGTAAGGTACACACCAGAAGGGGAGCAGTGTAACGTGGCATGTAACTTTTTTAACAGATCCAAACCCAATAGATTCTCACCACAACCAGTTATAAGGATAAGTGATGCTTCTAGGTCATATGGACCAATCGAAACAGGTAAAGGGCAAGAGACTGGGTTACGAACTGGGGCGCCGGAAAATCCTACAGATGTGTTTATTAAGCCAGACAAAGGTGCCCCAGGGAGTTTAGAATGAATAATAGAACTTCTCATTGCACCAGTATCTAAAAGAAATGGCTCTGAAATACCCATTGCATTGACAGTGACATAAGGACCATTCTGATCTACTGGAATTGATACTACTCCCTTACTTTGGCCATGGCTGGCCTATTCATTTTGGAAACTTTCGTCGCCGTCTTCAACATAATAGTCACTATAATATTGTGTAGACTGGACTCTCTGTTGGTCAAAAGAATTCACTGCGTTAGGGGAGGGAAAGGAACGCTTCTCTTGGAGGGACGTACCTCTACCTCTACCCCTGGAGACTGACTGGAAATTACGACGGCCTCGTGGGAAAAACACTCCATTATTACGTTGGAGCAAAACTGGACAATTACTCTTAAAATGTCCCTCTTCCTTACAGTAAGCGCATTGGGTTGGACCTAGCATGGATCGGGGTACATAATGTTCGGGCTTCTGAAACACTTTCTGAAACTGTGGGGGCTGAGAAGACTGGTGCTGAGCAGGACGTGGAGGATAAGCCTGCTGTAAAAGAACCTTTGTTTTTAAATCTTTATTTTTCTTCTCCTGCTTATCTTTCTCTTCCTTGTCCCTGTTTTCATAATATTGTGCTGTAGCCAATATTTTAGCAGTAGAAGAAACAGCCCATGCACTCTCGGAACTTTTTAATTTATTCGATAAATCGGGAAGCAAGTTAAATACGAACTTGTCCACAAATAAGCATTGTCCCCCTTCAGTGCTCATATCCTGGCCACGTCTTTCTTTTGCTTACAGGCGGTTAACTTATCCCAATTTACTCGTACTACAGGCATAAGAGTCTTCATTAAATCAATGATTCTACCAGGAAGTGCTGTAATCAGATCGTCAGGCTTTGCGCCGCCAACTTGTGCTGTGTCAGCAGCTCTAATAGCTGCCCAAACACCACCTAGTTCGGCAGCATGATCTTCCCTACGAATTTTCGCCCATATTGCTTGTGGAACAACATTCCCAAATAACATATCAATGTCAGCTAAGTTCATAACGCAAGCCTCAACTGTCTGGGATAGCTTCTTATAATAGCCAGCAGGATTTTTACGTGGGTCTGGAAGTGTTTGTTTAAGGGCTAAAACTTCGGCTCTTTTCCAAGGTTCATGTACCCATATACGCTGGAAATGAGCAGCCACCGGCTGAGCACCACCTACCGCCTCTCTCCATACTGGGGGGACTTCACGCATTGGATAGTGTTTAGTTTTGTCAATGAGATCAGTTTCGGGGAGTTTTAGAGAGAGAAATGAAGTCCTAAATTCAATCAGTATAATCACCGCTTTCTCAACGTCTGCTCCTACTATAAAACCTTTATCAAAATCGGCTTGGAGCTTCATCAGTTCCATATGAGCCGTGTCTAATTCCATATCGTCCCAACCCTTAATGAGAGTGTCGCACATTACGTCAAAAACATATCTTTGAATGGGCTCTGTCCATTGACAGAAGGTGCTCAAAATATCCCGTGCACTATATATTGGACCTTTCTCAATCCATTTACGGGCGAGGGAACCTAATACTGCTTTTTCTTCCGTAATAGGAAGCTGACAACGAGATTGTCGTCTAGAAAAAGACGGAGACAGATTCAGAGCTCCAATTAAGGGAGAAAAGAAACTTGTGACAGTATTTGTGAGTCTCCTCGGTGTACCTGGAGAGTTTCTCACCAGAGCACGGGATAGAGAGGAATTTAAAGGAGATGGAATAACAGGAGGAGGAGAAAACAAAGGCTGGGGAAGAAGTGAAGTATTATTTAGCTGAGCAGGTCGCTAAGCAGCTGCTGGCTGGGCCATAGGAGGTGCATTAGGAGTTTGCACATAGGGTGGAGGAGAATTCAACAAACAAGACATTAAAGGGTCTTCCTCTATATCTTTACTCTTCTCTGAAGGGGAAGTAGGCAACATCGGATAGCATCTATCTACTGCCATGCGATGTTGTCTTTCTGATACCTCCCTAGCAGAGTCTACTTCGTTATTTCTGAACTGCTGGGCAGCCAATAAAATCGACATATTTTTATCCTTTTGATCTCTTCTTGCTTGTTTCATTTCTTTCTGTTTGGCTTCCTTTCGCCAAAGGCGGAACGAGTCAAACATTGCCGGCCGGGCTTTTCTTCTAAACAAAGTGGTTTCTAAATTGTCTAATATATTGGGCTCAAAACTGCCATTTTGTGGCCACTGTAAAACACCGTCTCTTCTGGTATATCGGACCCATGTTTTGTTAAAAGTAATAGGGCCAATACCATGTTTCGAATAGAGCTCATAAGTGGGAGTTCCAACCGGAGGAATCGGACAAGAGTCCTCGAGCTGGGAGTCCCTAGTACAACCTAGGCAACAAAATCGACGAAACTTATTTAGACCAGGCATCGTTATTTCTCTGGACTATTCTACAAACTTCAAAAAAAAGAAGGGGGGTGTGTCAATTCTTAACAAAAACAGCACAAACATACTCACCCCTTGGCTTCAATTATTGCAACAATTGAAATACAAAAAGGAAACTCAAAGACCCAAAAAACAAAATTTGTGGGAGCGACCCACCAATCAAATACTTAACTAAGTATCTTCTTACGCCAACCGGAGGTCCGTCTATCGTCTCGCTCTACCAAATCATCACAAAAACCGGGGCCAAGGCAGGACGGCAGTCAGGGCAGCAGTCGCAGCAGCCGTCTGAAAGGAGAAACCACGCCGCAAAATCCTTCGGTCCACTTCCGACATACAGGGGTCAATCACGTGGGGCGCCTCCTCTGGATTTTCCTTGCGGGGCCCCTCACGATCCTCTGGCTGCACCGTTTCCACTGAAGCCGTCTGTTCGTGGTCGCCATTTGAGGAACCTGACCATTAAGGGCCAAGCGGCGCAGAGTACGCCTAAAATCCTCTAGTTCTCCTGCCTTGTAATACAAAGACACTGGGCACTCCGTCTGGCGTAAAAGATCGAGTTTTATTAGCTGTAGCTAGGACAGTTGTCCGTGAAGTCACCCAGGGATGGGATCACAAGAGACTGCTACTTGACCTCCGTGGCGCACAAGCTTTTATACAGTGAAATACAATGGATACAATGGATAACCAAAAACATATAGAATTTGAGACATCGACAAATGTCACCAACAATGGTTTAAGCTAAAAACTGACTCGGGTTCCAGGTGATGTTTGTTGCTGGCCCCTTTAAGCAAATTGCAAAGAGAATCCACATGATACAGTTTACAAGGAGAGAAAACATGGTTGTATGTTCTAGACGGACAGTCGTGAAGCCAGAGAATGCATGAGATGTGTAGCGAAGGGCAATAGATAAGATAAGCGAGAGGAAAGAATGGTGTGAGCTAACAGATAGTTCGGGCGGGGGTTATCCAGTTCAGACATGAATTAGTGTATTCGGCCAGACCCTGACACTAGTTAATAAACACGGGACGACAGGCTACCTGACACGCAAGGGCAGAACCGACAAAAACATCTTGTTTACCAGCTGCCTGAGTGAGGGCAACCTAAGATGGCGGAAAACACAAGATGGAGTCTGGGTGCGATCGAGAAACGACAAATTTCAGAACCTCAGGATTGATGTCTACTGTAACTGCCATCCATGCGAAATTAGGCTGTGGAGTACCAGAAAGCCAGGGAGACCGCCACCCCCTGGATCCCAGGGGATGGGAAAATAAGGGGGCGATCTAAACGGGCCATGCCTAAAGTCTGCTGAGGCTGCTCCTATTCAGCAGAAGGGTCCCATCCTTCAGTCTCCGCCAGCAGTAGAGCCTCAGTCTCCATGGAGGTAGGACCTCGAGCTGATGTGACCCCTTATCCTGAGTGTCATGCAAGGGTGACAAGACCTTGGTCATCACTCCCGGATTCGCCCCAGAGCACCCCTGTGGCCACGAAAAGGTGAAGGCACCACCTCCGGCTAAGCTCCAATCTCTGCCAGCTTTTCTAGAGTGACTGCAAGGCAGGGGTGACACCCGCTCCTCTAGCTTCAGTGCTCCGAGCCCTTCAACTGCTCCCCCGGAGTCTACCGTCAGTCTACAACTGGGACACAGCCTTCGGCCACGGGGTCACCCACCTCATGCCGCCTCACAGTCTGTCTTGCGCTGTCTGCTCTGCGCTATCCTAGGATCAGGTGCATCCGCCACCGGTCTCTGTCTGGTGGTATCCTAGCCAGTCACTGCTTGATGTCCTGAGGACCGCCGTCCTTGGCCCCTCGAAAGGCAGTCACTGGATCGCTGACCAGGTGAGGGTCAGACACCGGGCGTCGCCATCTTGGGTGACACTTGTGGGTCAGCCCCACTCCAGCAAGCCCTCAGCTCTGCCTCTGTGTTGGCTCTAGAAAGTCCCTCTGGCTCACTTGGTTGGTCCCACAACGGATTGGGTCGGGATAAAACCCATTCAGATTTTGCCGGATGACAGAGAATTAGTCACTGACGGCTATGAGAGCCCATTCAGTGTGTAGCCATCTTGGTTAGTGGCTAGCCATGCCTCCAACTCATATCTTTCTTATACTTACCTTGGGCATGCATGAGTGACAACGAAAGGGTTGATCTGTTTCCCCATTTTCCTTGGGAAGTAAAAGAGTGGTCATGTCTGAGGTTGCTGATACCATCTGGTACCCTGATAAGCTTAAGGGCTCAGGTTGGACACTGCGAACTAGCTAGGAATTAGGTTAACATTTCCTGACAATATGTGTGAACTGAGTTTCCATATTCTGACGTTTATGTTGTCCATATACACAGTCCTATTCAATTTGTAGGAACTGTGTAACATAGCGTTCCACCAACATTCTAGGTCATACATTTATTTAATGAGTCTCCTGGGTAGTTCTTGTGTGTGCCCCAGGTCTCCTTTTCACCTTCCACGGAGATGCCTGTGGTGTTAAGGATTCATTTTCCTTAGTCTGTAGGTTGTTCAAGCTTGAACCTTAAAAGGGTTACCCCACTATAGTTTTCCTTTCTTTAAATTCCATTAATTAAATATGGTGTTAGCTGCTCTTATTCCTGTTAATTATAGACATGCTGTTACAGCACTGTTGCACCAACAAGGACTCCCTGTTGGGGCCGGGATGTCACCTTTGTGGTTGAGGTCCACGAAGCATACAAAACAGAGCTATTCTACCCTTGGGTTCATTTTCCTGCAGTCGATGCCATTACACAAACATTTCATCATGCCTTGTCCTGCTGAAGGAGTTTGACATACAAAATATATGGCCAGTGCAACCCGCTAGACTTACCGGATCCCGTTCCATCATGGTCAGCCTGAAGTCATGCTTAGGTCGTAGTCAACAACTCCCATAAACTTGCATTAGGGCTTTGTGGGTGTTTTTGGTGCGTTTTGACCTTAAACCTTTCTAAGTTCTTATCTCAGCATTCCTTGATCAATGTTGACCATTTTTCTGTAATCAGCTTTCTCTAAAGAAAGGCCTGCTGCATTTTGTTATAGCCCTAGGAGTTAAGTTCAGGTTTAGTCATTAGAACTGTGTTTTGACTTAACAAGATCATATATCATTAAACTGGCGAGATTCAGATTTTCTTTTTACCTAAGTTCTCATTGGAGGCCAACTGCAGCCAGTAAGAAAATCAGACCATCTAAAATTCACTAGGAATCCATGTAGAAACTACCCACGTAGGCAAGGTCCAATCATCAGAAATAATTCTTTAAATATATGACTTGAGTGAAGAGCTAGAAAACAGACTTGGCTCTTTGAAAGATATTATTGTGATTGATGGAGCATGTCACCACTTTTAAAGTATCATTCACGTTTATAATGACTGCAAACCGATTTATTAAATAAAATATAATCATGGAAGGTATTTTGTGTGAGTCATAGACTTTTCTGACATCTTCTATTCTGAAAAATACAATGTATTTGTGTGCATTATATACTTTTATATTGCACTTTTTATAAATTATGAAATCATCATATTTTTAACTAAGGTGCCTACCAATGCAATTTATGTAATTTCTCTGCTCTGTAAAAATAGGTAACACTATTACCTAATTTAAAAGTGTTCAGGCCATTAATTCAAAATTTAAAAAATGATATAATCCTACTAATGTTTTACCTAGGCAAAATTGTAATCTCTGCTTGACTTTGGATGTTGGAAGAGCAGATTTAACCACATCAGAGTTGACCTTTAAATCCTCATCTTTACCCAGCTGTGATATCGCACTAACACTATAAGTGGGTGCCATATACAGTCACTGTCATTGTTTTATTACTGCGGGTCATTAGATTGACCATCAGTAGCTGCTTATTTCATCTGTGTTTCCTCATCATTAAGATCTCGGTTCGTTGTTAATTCTGTGCCCTAATTTATTCAAATTAACAAACGAAGCTATTGAGGAAATGCCGTATGATTGGTTATCATTCTTCTGTAAGAAAACAATAATCAGGATTTACTGATTATAGCCTGAAACTTTTCTCTCAATCTGGCTCTTTTATAGAGCTGAGGCACTGAACACACTTCAAGCAAGATGTAACGAGATTGATGCAGGCAAATGCAATTCTTTTTATTCATATGAAGCCCTTCTATTAGCGATAAAAATTGCAATTTTATTTTCAATTTCACATTCATCTTTTTAAAGTTACATTATTTTCTTGCAATCTCCTCCAACCTTTCAAGGGCCCTCAACCCTTCAGGGGCTCCACTTCAGCCCAGGGCCAATTAATATCTGTGAGATCTATGCTAGATGTTTGAGACTCGGGGACCGGTCCAGCACTTCGCGGTAGGACCCGGACCATTTGTTCATAATCTCACATCGGTTATTTTCGTATTTCTGGCATATTTTCACGTCAGAACGCAGGATTAAAAAGAACATTTCGTCACTTCTTGCAATAAGTGTTCACAAGTGAGCTGTGAGGTCACACTGCCCTGCTTCCCCCCCCCCACACACACCTTCAGTTCTCAGTCTGTGCATGCATTATATAAAATCAGGCCGGATGGCATACAGTTTCTGAGAGAAATACAATGAAACATGACAACTCGAGGGCAGAATATGTGAACATGATGGCATTTAGATCAGCAAATATGCACAATCTGACATTAAAAATAGGAAGTGTAAACACAAATGAATTACAACTAGGCGACGTAAATATGATGACACTATAAGCAGTGAATTAAATATATTGTCACACCAGATATGTACAATGTAGGCAAGTGTTAGCCAAACGAGCATGGCATTCAGGACTGGTAAACACTGATGTTGTAATCAAAGAATTTAAACATACAAGTTGTGCGATATTTTATGAGAAGATTCCTCATGGCCAAATTAGAGCGGACGGAATCTCCTTGTGGAATGGTGAATAACTGAGCGGACCCGAAATCAGTGGGCTGAATTCTGCATGATAGTCCTGATTCAGGAGGGGGTTAATACAGACAGATACCACCTGCTCTGAGTAGGTTGTATGTGTCTGCAAGGACTTCAGTGCAGAGTGGAAGAGGTAGGGAGGGGGCAAAGATAGTGGACGAGAATGCTGCCTGGCAAGGGGAAGAATGACATCCCGTACTATGGCAAAGCATCGAGATGAAGGGCTAGAGAACGACTCAACAACAACAAACTTTATTCATTTTTTTAAGATAAAACCATCAAAGTCTTACAAACATCAATAAAACTAAGCCTGGGCAAAGCACTACGCTACGCTCGCGTAGTTTGCGCTACTTCGCACTATGCGAATTGCACGTAGCACACTGCAAACATGCGTAGCGTAGCGTTGCGTAGTGCAGCGGTCTTTTTTTGCTTGCTCGCGGTCCTCAACATCAAGTTGGCGACCGCGAGCAAGCAAAATGACATCCCGGTGAGACTTTTTCCTTGTTTGCGATCAGCAACATCAAGATGCCGATCACGAGCGTGGAAAATAAACATCCCGGCGAGATTCTCAACGCGAGGAGGTCAGGTTTCTCATTGCGAGTGGTCGTGTATGCTCGCGACTGTTCGCGATGAGAAACTACCAGTTCGCGTTGAGAAAGCTGCCGCTCGAGTAAAAATCTACTCGAGCGGCAGAAAACTACAGCTCGCACTGTGCAAGATGCTGTTTTCAATGATTGCACAGTGCCGGATGCTTCATTGGAAACGGCATCTTGCACAGAGCGAACAGGGTACTACGCAGTTCGCGAAGTGCTACGCGTATCTCGCGTAGTGCAAAGTGCACTTTGCGTAGCTTCGCGTAGTGCTACTTCGCGAACTACGCCAGGGTTAAATAAAACTCCACATATATACAAAATGTTCCAACAAGGTGACCTTAATAAAATGATTACAGTGAGGTAATAAAAGAAAAGAGAAACACCTACTAACAAAATTAGTCACAGCTTGACCATAGCCTAATTTTTGCCCTTTAAAAGATAAAAGTTTAAAAGTATACAAAGCAGTTTCATTTGATAAAAGTTGTAAAAAGATAAAAGCGGGTCCCACCCTTCTAAGACCAGCCTTTTTGAGAATAGGAATAATATAAGACTTTCTGGGAGCCTCATGCAAAACATTAAAAAGTGCATCATGTCCTGAGGAGGCAGATTGTCGCAGCCACAGGGCATGAGGCACTGGCCTCTGTGGGCACCTTGTGGTTGGGCCAACAGGTAATAAAAAAGGTCAAGCCTAAATTTGTTAATTAAAAATCGACCATAATTACTTTTAGTCCCCAAAAGGTATGGTTCAATAGTTTCTACAGTTTTTAATCCAATGTACATGTACACACTTTGCTTCCTCAGCTCTGTTGCTTCTCTGTCACAACAACGCCTAATAAAAAACATTATTTTGCCCAGGTAAGATCCTTCTTACATATGCCCTCTGGGTTATCGAATAAATCCATCCTTCCCAGCCTATCAAGGCCATTTCGTACATACTTTAGCCAGCTGATTCAATTAACATTGTCAAGGGACAGAAAATCCTTTAAAATATCCTTGCCAAGAACATAATCTTTCTTGGCCCAAATCTTTAACCACAGTGCTAGGGGATGGAACGGCAATTCATCAGACAAAAAAGCCATCCCCAACCCTTGATGCACCGCATACGACGAAGCACTTTGTGGCAAGGAAAGCACCCATCTCAGGAAGGTGCTTTCTATGACTTGCAAGGCCTCCATCCCGGCATAACCCATATCTCACTCCCATAGCTGACCTTGGCAATGCACTTGACTCTATAAATCTTAATAGGAGCTCCTATCGGGTTCCCCCCCACTATAGAAGCAAAATTAAAAACAGCTGTGGTCGCTCTCACCAGGTCACCCTTCTACCGGGTATTCAGGGGGGACCAACTCAGAGAGTTATCAAATACTAACCCTAGATAGGAAAAAAAAATTGTGTTTGGAATTGTCAAGGTCCCTATCTTTAAAGTAAAAAGCTGGGGTGTAGCGGACCCACCTGCATGACAAAGGATTTGCTATGATTGACCAACAGGTCCAAGTCTACAATATAGTGGATGAAGGAGTTTAATAAAAGCTGTAACCCCCTAGCAGTCCTCGCCATGAGGAAAGCATCATCAGCATTTAGGAGAACCGGCAAGCTTCGCTTGCCCACTTGTGGGAAATCCGCTCGTGCCTCCAAAAGGACCTTCTCCAGGGAGTTGATATACATATTAAAGAGAAATGGGGCCAAGATACACCCTTGGCGCTCCCCTCTCCTAATGTCAAACTTACGGGTTATCTTATGATCTTTTGGATAGCCGACAACTGCTTTAGTATCTCTGCGAAGGTCCCTTAAAAACAGAATGATATCCCTGTCAATACCCATTGAGGACATCAATTGCCATAGCTTCGATCTATTTACTGTTCGAAAGCTAAGGATTAATCCATAAAAGCTAGGTGGATCGAACCGGTATGCTCCACGGTGTACTTGTTCAATGCCATATTTAAATTTAAACATTGTTCTACAGTGGAGCGCCCAGCATGAAAACCGTATTGTTCCTCGGTTAGGATGTTTTTCTCCACTGTCCAGGTTACCAGTCGGTCTAAAACCATGCGACCCAGCACCTTCACCACAGAGTCCAAGAGAGAAATAGGCCTATAACAAAGGGTGCTATCCCGATTACCCTTTTTAAAAACAGGAACAATAGTTGATAAAGCCCAAAAATCCAGACAGTCAACCTGGACTGAGGCGTTGATGACTGCTGTCAATACAGGCACCCACGTTTCCACTTTTGCAATATAAAGATCTGGGGGAATGCTGTTGGGTCCTGGGGCCTTACTTTTAGACAGCCCCATAATACCAGCTCTGACCTCCTGGGCTGAAAAGATAATCCCAGATGTGTATTCCGCCCTTTACTGCCCTACTACCTGCATAGTATCATTTGGAAATATTCCCTCAAAATGTTTTACCCAATCTTCCTCTAAGATATGGGCGTTTATTAAATTACCAGTTTGTCCAGTTAAAAATGGGTTATTAATGATGCTCCAAAATTTAGAGGAATTACTCAAGGTACAAGCCTCCACTAATTACTACCAGGTCACCTCCTTTAGGGCAGGCTTACGCTTTGCTAAGGCTTTCTTGTAAATACTCCTGAGGTGCTTAACAGCCACCTGGTCACGAGGCATCACTCCTAGGGCCTGCTTCAATTTCCTGGAGACTCCAGAGCATTTTGAATCAAACAATCTCGGGCCAGAAATGGTGGAATACCCACCTGTGGCCTGTAGTAACTTCTCTATAGCACTAGGCATCAAAGATGTTCGTTGGAGAGTTATCGCTATCGAGACAAATGGCAAACTCCATATGACTCTGAGATAGGAGGGATTCGAGAAACTGCCCCAGGACGATTTGACCCCACTTTAATCTCCTCCCACCATCTACAGCTTTAAGGGGCACCACCAAAGCCTGTTTGATAGGTTTGTTAACGCTGGGCCATTCTGTTAAGAAACAAACAGCATTATGATCACTAAAAATACTCATCATAACTGAAAATGCCTTAATCAGGGGAAAGAAGGGTGCAGAGACAAAAATAAAGTCAATAAAGGACTCGCACCCTCTCCCAATGAATGTAGGGACAATATCAGTTTTATGCGGGGCAGTTTGTTCATTGCTGAAATTAGGTCAAATTAATTTAATAAGGTATTTAGAACATTGCCCTGAGTTAAATGTTCCATATGCATACCTTTATTCCTCGTGCATCCCATGGCTTGCACCCCCCCTTGATTGATATCCCCGCACATATGGATGTTAAAATCCAATTTGTGGTGGTACCTCTGCTCTCGTAAAATTGTATTCCATAATACAGCCCCCAACAGGGTGATATTACATTCTACATCATGGGCATCTCCCGTATTATAGAAGTTTAAGAGTAATAGCTTGCTTTTATCACTCCGGAGCAGCATCGCTTGTAGAGTGTAGGAGTTATGGATCCTATGGATAGCGCTACCCTTGATTTCTATTGAAACAAAGGTAACATGACCCCCCTTTGCTCATCCTGACCTTGATGGTGTGACTGGCACAAAAAAGGTTTTATAACCTTCCAAATCAAAACTATTCTCTACAGCCCAGGTTTCCTCAAGGCAGATCACATCAAATTGTTTAACAGAGAGTAGCCAGTCAGGGTCCTAGCTCTTACTCACAATCCTGCAATGTTCCATGAAATAAAGCTACAGCCTTTACGCTCATTGGGTCCCAAATCTAAAGACCTTGCCCAGGGCCAGACTGGCAACTGGGCGTTTTGGTGTGCTGCCAACCTGGGGGATGATTTCGTTGATGGGGACCTGCGTGGCCTTAAAACCATTGCTTCGCTTTGTTTATCCCCATCAACTAAATCAGCCCCCACCGCAGTGAAATCAGCCCCCAGCTTGGCAGCACACCAAAACTCCCGGTAGCCAGTCCAGCCCTGACCGTGCCTCCCCCTGGAGTGGTAAAGTATCTATGGCCAAAGGGCCAGCACACTGTCAATCACATCCATCTAGTGAACTCAGTGGCATAAACCTATTTGCCAGGGTTACTCCTGTAGTTGCCTCAAAATGAGTACAGAAATGCATTCCGCTACTTAGAAAATGACACCGTTCGGTGCAGAAAAATTGCTTGCGGCACCGCGTTGCTCCATTTTCTTGTAAGTATGCCCCATAGTCTTCAATGGCAGGCCTGAGATATGTTTAAAGGGTTACGGAAGTGGGTGGCAAGCAGTGCTGCTGACTCACTAGTAGTATTTAATTTACAGGCCATGTATACATGTAGCACCACTTTACTAGGGACATACAAGGAAATTAAATGTGCCTGTTGGGTGCAAGGCAATTCAAACTTGTTCAAAGGAGAGACCACAAGCACTTTAGCACAGTGGTTAAGCGCGCAGAGTCCTAAATGCCAACAAAAACGGGTGCCGGAAACAAGAGGGTAAAGGCAAAACTTTGGGGATGTCCCTGTAGAAAGGGCCAAGTTCGACAACTACTAACTGCATATCTTTTGGAAGACTTTGCATGCTGACAGTCTTTCCATGCACATCAGAAGAGCAGGGTGGCGAACACTGCTGTCATCTTTTAACTTTGACATAAACCCCGTTCTTCCAACGGAGTCTGACTCTGGAACTCCATCAGGCTCACTGGTGCAGGACTCAGTGAAAAGGAGGGATGAAAACAAGGGAAGAAGCTGATATCAAACTTCGTCAGCGACTGGCACTGGGTGACATCAATTCTTGAATCGAGGCAGGCAGTCAATGTGTCTCTTCGAGTAAATGATGCAGCCTGCGGTAGACAAATGGAATTTAGTGTCATGCAAAAGATATCAAGGAGGGAAATATATACTTAAGAGTTCAAGTTTGTGTAACAGGATGTACTTAAAGACAAACTGTGACAAACTGCATGAACAACCAGGAATCTGCGGGCAGCTAGTAGCTTGGAATATTCAACATAGCACAAAACAACCAGCCAGAGAAAAAAGGTAACAAGGAACAGTGAGAGCTGGAAATAGTGAGAAACGTGTAGGACCAAAGAGGAAAGCAAAGCAACAAAGGTGAGGGAATGCAAGCACGGTGAACAAGCTATAGGGAAAGGCGGGTACCACAACAGTCCAAACACAAGGTTGCAGTCACCAGGCTCATAGATCTCAGCCTGTTTATTCTGCTACTGCCCGGACTGACCCGGACCTATTGAGTGACCTAGATTTCTTAACGAACAGGCTGACCCGGAACTGATAAAGTCTTGTCTCTTTCTTATGGTGCATGGACTGTTCTCCACAGCCTCCACTCTTGCCAATCCAGTAACCTTCTCACTGCTTTCTTGATCTTAAATGTTGGCACACGTCTTGTTTTAAGCTTTTGCTATTGATATTTAGATATGTGTTCACCTCCTGCTCTCTTCAGGTGTGTGTGTTATTGGAGCCTGTTCATTGCCTTGGCACACTGCCTTCGTAGGGATTTCAGCCACGCTCCCAGAAAGTGTGCTTTCAATGAAAAGCTCTCTGTCAGCCAGCTGATAGCCCCAGCTACACACCATGAATGCCATCACCAATGCCAGGATCATGGCCAAGTTAGAAGCAATGGTGCAGACATACGGCCGTCTGCTACCCCTGCATCACACACTGGTCAGAGGGCATCCTGCCTCTTTCAGCACAAAGAAAATAGGACATCCCTTCAATGTTGACTCATAAAAGTCAAGAGTCAATGGCGTTCTCCAGCCTTCGCTGCTTAAGTTCCCATCTGCAGCAACTCTATCCTGTCTCGTGATTCAGACCCCTTTGGTGCTCCCTTCCCAGCACCGAGGTGAGCGACACACTCCAGAATACTGACATTCTAAACAGCAAATAGCTGCACCGTGGTCTGGTTTGTAATGTGAAATCCACTCCAACAGTCCACAGTCCCTCCCTAGTTTTCATTTATTTTTCATATTTACAAATGCTCTGGTAAGCTGCTGAAGCTGTCTATAGGCCAGCCCTAAAATGCTTCCATAAGGATGCTCATGTGCTTATGCAACACCTTTTACAAGTACAAAGATGAGGCTGTGCGCACTGTGTGCTCGGCACTGTCACAGGAGACCTCAGAGTTGGAGCGATCGATCAGTAACTGTCCTTGCACCAACTTGAAAACCCCAGGAGAGGCCGGGGCTAAACCTGCGGGTTGCTAGATGAGTCAAGTCTATGCTGACTTCCAAGATGTCTTATGCTTCTTCTGTTTTACGGGACCTCCCATTACAAAGCGTTTTTCAAAATAAACATAATGTATTTCCTCTTCTTACGTAAAATCAATCCATCTATACCCTGAATGTTAATTAACGGCATCTGATTACTTTTTAAAAAACACAATTGAGTTTGTGTTTTTGGCTCTTCCTCTTTTAAAAACACTCTGATATATTATTTAATGCACACTCTAATGTACACATGAGTAATTCATTTTCATATTTATGCCTGGAAAAGGAGTTCACCATTTGATGCGTGGGATAGTTGCTAGGGTGTGTTGCGCATGCATTTCTTGGCCAAGCCACAGAATAGTTTCTTTACTATATATGCTGTGCATTTCATCTTCATAAGAAGAGGCTAGTTGCAAAAACATCTTATTATGCTTCTGAAACAAAAGGCAACTTTTTTTCTAAACCTTATTGCTTCTTCGGTATACTACTTCCTATGTATAAAGAGATTGAAAGAGATTGTTATACGTAGTAAATTATGCAAAGGTTGGCTGTGTTTATAGAAGTTTAAGGCCTCCGGAAAGTATTGATGTCATCTCAGTGAGTGTTCTGAAATGGAACATCATTCCAGTCATTTTTAGGTCTAGCCTAGCGTTGCAGCGCTTGCGCTGCTCGCTTTGCGAGGCATGCAGTATTCAGTATAGCGTGGAAGTTTCGTTGAAGCTCTGCCCACTCTCCGCCCATCTTTTTCATTGGCTTAGGTCCTAAATGCTGCCTTCCAATTGGTTTTAGGCTTGTTAGTTCCTCCTCATGAAGGCCATGTCCTTATTTGTATCCTTCCATGGTTACTGGCCCCTTTACTCTGAACACTATTTTCCTCCCTGTCTCCCACCTCCCCCTCCCGCAGTCCGTGACTTCTCAGCCCCCCTCATCCCCCCACTCCCATTCGTGCCTTCTCCTCTGCCCGCTCTCCCGTTTCCAATGCAATAGGTCTCTCATAAATGCGAGTCCTATTGCATTGCAAATGCTTATTTGAGAGGATATTAGTTGAAGCAGGTGTTTGGAACCTGTGGTGGGTTTTTGAGGAAAATAAATCTAAATCTTTTTTTCTACCATTGTGTTCCTGCTTTATTGTCAGCAACGATTTTGGCAACAAGTTGTGTCAGGAACCCATCTACTACAGTTTACAGATTTGAGCTATACAGCTCATTCTGGAGTGATTTTGGAGATGCCTTCTAGGTATTTCACCTACGTTTGAAGATATTCGGTGGAGGTAATTGTACTTTTGGCAGCCAATGGGGATCATGCATGTGTGGTAAACGCGCCCAATGCGCTGTAGAAAATTATGGTTTATGTCAGTGGCCATCATGAGAGAAGTTTAAGACACGCACACCTTGTCTTCAGTAGTTCAGAGTTGTGTGCTTTAGCAAATGCTTTTTGTTAACGTCTGCGGCCATCTTGAATGGACTTTACTTCTCACATGCATTGTATTCATTGTTCCAGTTGATGTGTGTGTGTGAGCAACAGGTCCTACGCACTACTTTAACTTTGACACCCATATTGGAAGAGGTTTTGGCAATTATTGTGATTTTTCAGGCAATGCACCGCTAAAATGTGTATACACGGAGAGCCTGGTCATATGTCGATTTTATTAGAGTGCTGTTTACCTGGATTGGCAAAATGTATGGTCATTTGCAACCCTTTCATCATTTTAGCTTTACACCTTCTTTGTAACAATTCTTTCTTCAACTTTAACTGCATTGTCGTCCATTTTGAAACGTGATGTTGGCAAGAGTGAATATTGTTGTCATGTTGTAACTGTCTCTAAGGACAGGAGAACAGTTGTATTTTGGAGGATGTTTATTCTGATTGTGTCAATTTATTACTCATTGTACTCAACTCTTGAAGTTTATCCACTATTTATTACTATAGCTTTTGCAAGTAATGTCGTGTATCCTCCACCATTTTTGCAGGATCCAGGAAAACCTCCAATGCTGTGGAAAAAATGGCTTAGAATTTTTTAGATTTATATGGGTGGCAATGAATTCAACTAAATGTGATGCCATGAGACATACTACATTGCTATTTCATAATTTGGGGATGCAGTGCAGCAGGTATTTGACAACTTACCTGAAGTGGATCCCCCTATTTCAGACTTATGCAAAAAGAACAAAAGGACTTTGGCAGGTGGGATCAGTTATCAGAAGCTGTTGGTCGTATTGCTAAACAATATTCAAATGAACCTTCAGTAATGCTTGAGATACATACCTTCTTTAGGAGTAAACAACATGGGGATGGAAGTGTGGAGGATTAGCTGGCATCCTTGAGAGTATTAGCTACTAAACATGAATTTAAATGTAATGTATATATTTATTTATATGATCAATTTGTGTTCAATTGTACATGAAAATAAAGTCAGGAAAGGGCATTGGGGTACAAAAATCCAACTTTCTATGAAGTTATGGATATGGCTAGAAGTATTTTCTGGTTATCTGTGAAAACCTTAAGTCTAATGTTTCAGTTAATCAAAATAGTACAACTGTTCAAGTGAGTGATGATTTAAACAAAATGTTGTTTTGACGATTGAGGTGGATTTGTTTAATGCTGAACTGAGAACTTTTAAAGGACTATTATGTGTCATCAACATGAGTCTGTGTCATCTATCACCATATTATTTGATGTTACATTTGCAGATTTTGAATAAAGAAAAGTTTACAACAACAGATGTCAATATAAAAGCTTTTGAGGAATTTGGTATCACTGAGTTCGGTTATTTTCAGGATGTGTTAAAGTTTAAAGGAGGAGATATTATTACTAAAATGTATGTGGCAGTAAAGGGACGTGATATTATGGGTTGGCAAGATCAAGGAAGAGTGGTTATTTTATTGAACCCTGGTACAGATAATCTGGTTGTTTTGGGTGAACTTCCGGGTTTTAAATTTGGGTGTAGAGAGTGAGAATGAAGCAGTTGAGAAAGGAATTGTCAAATATGAAAAAGTATATAACGACAAAGTTGGCTTAGTTAAAGGTTTTGAACACAGGATAAAAATTAAAAATAATGCCAAGCCAGTTATCCAAAAGTAAGAATAGTTCCAGTGTCAAACAGGAGTAGAAAAGGTTGTTGAATGATTTGTGTTCACAAACCAGTAAAATCCTCATAGTGAGTATTTGCTGCTATTATTGCACGAAAAAAATGGGTGAGAGTTGCTTGTGTGCAGATCTTTGTTCTTTAAATCGAAATATAGTGGTTGATTGTCACCTTCTGCCTCAAATTCAAGATATGTTGGCAAATCTGAGAGGGAGTAAATATTTTTCAACCATAGATTTGCATTCAAAGCATTATCAAATTCCTCTCTCTGTGGAATCACAAACTCCAATAACTTTTGTCACATCTTTTGGGGCATATATGTATTTGCGGATGTTGTCTGGTTTGGTATCCGCAAAAAGTGTATTTCAAAGGATGATGGATGTATGCTTTTTGGTGTGAAACAACATAACTAGAGTTTAGAATTGGTGTTGAAGACACTTTTAGAACATTATATGACCTTGAATAAAGAATGTGTTGATTATTTTGGTCACAAAATAACAAAGGCAGCTATTAACCCCTTGTGTGCGCACGACGGCTCCCAGCCGTCGTGCATTACGGTGGGCGTGTGCGCACGACGGCCGGGAGCCGTCGTAATCGCGCACACGTTTATTTCTCCCGCACAGCGGGAGAAATAAACCCGCACACAAGGGGTTAAACCTAAGATGTTGCTAGTAAAAAGTTATTCAGAAAGTTATCCTGCTCCTGAAGATAAGGATTCACATAGGTCTTTTTATGCTTAAGTGAATAGTATGCAAGATTCATTCAAAGATATACATTTGTTGTGCAACATTTGCGTAATTGTTTGAAAAGGGGTTCTAAGATCGAATGGACAGATGATGTAAATGAGCATTTGAGAAAGCTAAAGAGCTTATTGTTCATGTATGAGCTGTTTAACCTTTTAATCATGAATTTAAGAGTTTCAAAACTGTCAAAACTAGTGCTGTTGGATTAGGTGCCTGATTAGTCAAATGTATAATGGATGTAAGCAAACAGTGACTGTCACTTTCCGAAAATTGAGTGACACTGGGCATAGGTATAGCCCTCTTGAGAGAGAAGCGCTGGTATGCTCATGGGCAGTTGAAAAATGTAAAATCTACAATTGGAACACAATATTTAATTTATATATGAATCATAAACCTCTGATTTATAGGTTAGGAAACAGTCATTCCAACAAAGCTTCTGCAAGAGTGAGAAGGTTATTGTCTCGATTGCAGAAGTTCAATTATGATATCAAATATTTGCCTGGGGGAAAGAATGTCTGGACAGATTGTCTTTCAGAGTAGCCTGTTAAAGACGATTGTGGCAAAAAGGACATCTGTGAGGAGGGTGAGTGTGTTATTACAGTTGTAGATGGCACATTTGAGTCTAAAATTTCAGAGGAAGAATGAATCAAAGGCTATAAGGAGGATCATGTGCTAACCAAAGTAAAAGAATACGTTGTCAAAGGTTGGCCACGTGAGATCATGTTGGATAATGAGTTAAAAGTTTTTGCTCTTGTAGCTTAAGTGCTTACAGTTGTTAACGATGTGGTGCTCAGACTGGATATGTTAGTTCCACCATTATGTTAGAGGAATAAAATCATTCACATTGCTCAAGATAGACATATCGTAGGTCAGCAATGGTACGTAAAATTAAGCAATTATACTTTTGGCCGGCACTAGATAGTCAAGTCAGAGTGTTTGTTGATGGTTGTATGTTTACAGTCTGATAAATATTGGAAATTGCCAACAAACCCATTGAATTTCATACATTGGCTAAACAAGCCCTGGGAGAAATTAGGGTTTGATTTTGCTGGTCCTTACAAAATCTTGTCCCATGAATGAGAATATCTTGTTGATTATTTTTTATAATGGGTTTATAATTCTTTTGTTAAAACAGCTGACTCTAGTAGTCTGTTACCTTCTTGGAGCAGTTATTTCATGTTGAAGTACTTCCTAAAACCATTATTACAGATAATGGTTCACATTTTGTATTGGTGGAAATGGTGCAATTTTTTGAAAAACACACTGTAAAACATGCCAGGGTACCATTTTATAATTTGGGGTCCAGTGGTCTAGTGGAGAAAGGTAATATACTTTTAAAAGATGGTGTACAAACTGCTACTGCAAATAACCTAAATGAGACAAAGTTCTTCAGGGAAAGTTTGGAGTCAAAACACTACACCTCATCATACTCTGGAGTTTCTCCTTTTCTGTTGTTGAGGGGTAGAACACCTGTTGCCAGTCTGATTCCTGCATGGGTTATAGATAAAGTTGGTTGTTCTAATTTAAGTTGGATGCGTCAAAAATTAAATAGAGAGTCTCTGCAAAACAAAGAACAAGTAAGGATTATTTTGATCAAAAGAATAGGGTGAAGTGTATGGCTATTAGAAAAAGGAGATTGGGTGATCATAAAGAAACATTTTAAAGCTGTGAAAGGTAAATCTAAGTTCTATGGTCCTGTATGATTTGGGAGAATTGTCTAAATCAGCAGCTTTGTTGGAAAATAAAGGATGGTAGAATAAGACTGAAGAGCAATATTCTAACATGAAAAATGGTTTGCGTGATAAAGGAAGTGATGATTGTGTGAAAGGTTTGATTTGGGCATCTTGACAAGTATAAGTCATGAACATGAGATGGTGAATGGTGGTGATTGTAATGTGGCTCAAGATATGGTACGTGGTGAGTTGGATGGATGTATGATGCTACATCGTAAACCATTAAAACGCATGCTGTAACCATGCTGTTTCTACATCGCAAATACTATTATTTCGCGCGTTTTTACATCGCATACCGTTGCAACGTAAATGTAGCTTCTCCTGTAAAAGATGTCATTACAACGTATACGAAAACCTCGCCTCCCATTACAACTAGTTTCTTTATTATTTGTTTCGCCAATAACTCCCTGGGACGGGATGCAGGGCCATCATGGTTTTTTGGGTGGGGGTGTGTATAAATATGTGCAATGCAATATTAGTACTCAAATAGGGAACTAAGTACCCGGGTATTAAAATCGGTACCCAGGTATTGTTTTCGTCATTTAAAGCATTGTTTACCATAAGAAACACATTGAAAAAGCAGTGCATTTCCTGAGGCGTTTTTGCAATTTCTGGTTGTTCTTTTCTCCCTTTTTTATGTAACCGTAAAATAAATCTTACTTTTCGCTGTTGTTGTCAAGTGTTTCCCAATTTCTAAAAGTGTTTGTTTTGTATTTTTTGACAGTTACTTTGGAACGAAAATGAGAGTTATTGAGGACACAGGCCACAACAATGACCGTATAGATTCCGTCCAAACTCCAGCCAAAACTCTAGGTGAAAAACATGTCCTTTGTATATAGTTATAGTAAGCAAATTATTAGTCAAACATGTGTAATTTAATTGGTATGTGCTAGACAATGCCGAAAGTGTAAAGTGTCGCATAGAATGTGGAGGTCCTTAATAATGTATTCCCCCAGCCCAAGGTGTAGCCCTGCAATGTACTATTCCCAGTGGGCTTGTGTCCTCGAGTTTGCTCGATGTCCTAAAGAGTTTTCCTGTCCCCAATGTCAAGTGACCCAAATAATAAAATACTCCTTTTTCTCCTACCACAAAGGCCATCAAGAGCGACAACATTCAGCCAAGTATTCCAATTTCTTCAAAATAACCATCAAGTAATCCAACTTTACCAAAAGCTATAGAGGTAAATAAATAGGATTTGAAAAAGGCTAATACTACATCAAAACTGCTCTTAACCCAATGTGTTGCATAGTACCATCGATAGTATGTTAATGACCAATATTATGCATAGTTTGTCATTGACCAATGACCATGAATTTGCAAGGCAAGCAAAACCTTTTTGGTGTAATCCCCAAGGCTCTGACTACAGTAGTACAAAAGGTAAAACCGACTGAAAAATATAGTCTGTGAATGAAGGTAATCCTGTTTTTGTCCAGATTAAAATTGTAAACAGAATGAACCATGGAGCAGATCTCAAAACCTTCAAGGGTGCAATTAGAAGTGCAATGTACGACATTTTTTGCAGTAATGTACATAAAATCATCTATACTTTTTACAACTTACACCAGCAATCCATCTACATGTTTGTGTATTGAAACTAATATTGCTTTTGTATCTCCTTTTCTCCTAGATAATGTCTGTTCAAAAGAAGTCCAAATACATCACCTCCAGCAGAGGGAACCGGCTACTAAAACATAATGGTTATGTTTATTGTAAGAAGAGACATTCGGAGCCCAGGTGTCATTGGAGGTCCGTGCTATACTACTCCACCCATTGCACAGGCAGAGCGGTTACTCTAGGTGACTCTGTTTTAAGAATCACAGACCATAACCACTCTGCCTCTGCAACGGCGTTTGAAGTTAGAGAATCTATAAATGAAATTAAAGTGATTGCAGGCAACTCCAATGAACCCTGTGGTGCAATTTTAAGGGAGGTAGCCCAACACATTCCTGAACATGTTGCAAGCAGTATGCCCACTATTCATAACTTGCGATTAATATTCAATGAAAAAACAGGCAAGTAACACTAAACGAGTTACACCCCAAACCTTTTCAGATATAACTATTCCTCAGCAGCTCTCTCTCACTGTTTCTAATGAACCTCTCCTATTGCATGACAACAAACACCCTCAAAAGCGAATTTTAATCTTTAGCACCCTCCGTAATCTTATTCGGTTGGAGAACAGTGATGTTTGGATGATGGATGGTACGTCCCCACTTCCACCCAAATATACACAGTTCACGGCTACATTAACAACACAGTAGTTCCCTTAGTGTACCGTTTGCTACGAGACAAACAATCCTCAACGTATACTGAACTTATGTCAGTATTAAAATCCAAAACTCCAAGCAAAAGTCAGAGAAAAGTAATAATGGACTTTGAATTACCAATGATGAATACAATAACAAAATTGTACACGGATACCCAAATTGAAGGATATATTTTCCACTTTTCTCAGGCATATTGACGCAAAATTAAAAAAACTTCCTTAATTGAGGATTATGTGTCTGACAGGAAACTACAGTTTGAACTAAAAAAACTAACTACCCTTTGCTTTGTTCCTCCTGACAGTGTAGACGAGTATTACACATCTATTACTGAATCTGAATACTTTACGTCAAATGAAGAGAAATTGGCACCTATTCTAAATTATTTCGAAGACACATGGATTGGTCATCTAAACAGGTCAGGTCGCAGGAGGAAGCCATGTTTTCTTGTGGACTGGTGGAACTGCTACTCGACCTGCTTAGAGGGCGGAGCAAAGACAAACAATGCCATAGAGGGATGGCAGAACTCCTTGAACAACTCAATTGGCAAACCTCACCCTAATTTGAACCATTTCTTGGAAATTTTGCAGAAGGAGCAAAGTTTCCAAGAAATGCGAATGTCACATTTGTTAACAGGTAGTCTTCACCCACGTATTTCTCATAGGACAAAAGAAATGTCGACAAGACTATTGGCTGCATTACAACTCTTTAAGTTGTTAGTGGCTTCAGACTAACTTTGTACCCTTGCACACATACTGAATTCCTATGCCTGACTATGTTAGTACTTGCCTGTTTAGCCTCCATAATGTAACCCTTAATTTTTCCAGCCTTGCAGACACATTTTGACATTGATTGAAAAATGTATTCTCCTTACCTTAAGAAGTTTTCTTTCTTCAACACTTGGACTTTCCTTCTCTCCATGTGTTCACCAAGAGTCCTTTTTTCACTGTATGCAACACAAAAAACAAACCATTCACCTTTCCGTGCTTAGTGGAATCCAGAAATGTTAATTTTCCAGTATGTATTCAAAGGGGGCCTCCAAATCCAAGGCTGCAATCCTGAATAGTCATGTAAATCGACGATTTGTATTCCAATAACGCCTCAAATTCCAAAGTTTCAACCCAAATTTTTGTATTCCAAGGAAGTGCTTATATTTGGCTGGCAATCCTCGATTTCTATTCCAATAACACCTCCAATTCCAAAGATTCAACCCAAAAGAAAAAGAAGACCTTCACTTTGGCTTTCACCCCGAAATCAACGAAAAAGGCAAACCCCCTTCCCAAAATGCCACCAAATCCAATGATGGTATCGAAAGCATTCAGATCCCCAATTCGGACTTTCAGAAGCTTCTGGACGCGACATTGTACATCCCAGCTGCATCTATGGCAAAAGGACTTAAAATTAGTAAAGCAGTTCTTAATTTGAACTAAGTTTTTATAAATTACACGAGATATAAGAACTGCAATACCACGTGATCCGACATGGGCCTAGTATTGCAAAACTGACATGGAGTGAAAATGTTATAAAAAGACATCCTAGGTATCCAAAAGACATTAGCACACTCTATGTACCTCCCTCGTCTGCCCTTATAATCAACATTAATACAACACTATGGGGCCGATTCCGATCTCGGTCGGAAGGGCACCGAATCGGGTTCGGCCGGAAAAACTACGAGCCGTACGCGTGTTTTCTGGCCGACTCGTACAGCTGTACGAGCGAGCAAGTATGATGCAAGCTACATAAAAATTCACCGACCGAGTCGTTTCCGGGTCCGAACCGCTCCGTACATCCCGGTTGGAAGCTAACCGTGGCGTGCAATGGATGTGATTTACAACCGAGCCAGTACGATGCGTGCGTCGGACAGCCTGTGCGAGCCGGAGTGTCTGGCTTGCAAAAGCTCCCGGAGTCGGACTTTGGGGGATCGCATCGGACCCCCTGACACCCGCAGCCCTACGACTCGGACACAGGGGGAGACATATGGGTCTCCCCAACACAGGCATGTACGGTGCAGGTGGCACCGACGTGTACCCACTGTAGGGGGCACACTTGTTCAGAACGTACCCATTCAGTCAATGGGAGCCCATGTACGCGTCGTACGACCGGCTCCCATTGACTTCTATGGGAGTCCGACCGAACCGAGTCCAACAGCATACGTGCGCATCGTACTCGCTCGGTCGGACTGTAGGGGTCCGGCTCGGTCGGAAAACACTCCGGATCCGACTCGGTCGGAGTGCTTTCCGACCCGGATCGGAATCGGCCCCTATGTATACTAATAATGTCTTAAGGTATCTCTCCCTTCCATCTGCTGTCTCTCGCGACGACCACAGGAACGACACGTCAACGTCATCGCATACAATGAAAAAGGAAAAAGAACATACATTCCCATTGAATGTAATGTACAAAGTGTAAAATATAATGTTAATCAACGCATTTTGTCGAAATGAATCTAATAAAATAATCTACATTGTAAATAAATCTTGTAAATAATTCCGGCGAATGCATTCCACAATGCATTCCCTTAAGCATTAAAAAAAAAAATTTATTTAATAAAGCATTTGAATATGTAATAAACAATTTCTAAGAATGTGTACAATAAACCGTAGTATATTAATAAAGTTGAAATGCCTTACCTTGACGGAGCTCTCCCTTCCATCTGCTCTCCCTCGTGACTAGGCCCGTTATGACGTCAGGAACGTATGCGCATACTGTAAAAAAGAAAAAAGACAATTGTTACCCTTAAATGCAATGTACAAAGTGTGCACACATTAATGTAAAAATGTGTATACGAAAACATTAAAGATGTAATTTTTAAATGGAATAAATTGTAACTGAATATATAAAAACAAATATAACTTTTAAATAAAAAAATAAAATAAAACAGTTTTTGGGAACCAATTGTGTCTTTATTTGTTACCGTACATTTTTTGGTATGCTTGATATCATAAATCTCAATATTTGGTCAATAAATACGTACGTGTTTTGTAACTTTCAGTCCGTACCTACCACGCTACTCTCTATAACAGTAAACTTAGCACTATGTATTACACGATCTATTTTAATAGTGTATTTTAATAATTTAAAAGTGTCTTATTTTAACGGAGCAGTCCCTTCAATCTTCTCTGTCTCGCGACGATCCCATGAATGATGAAATGTACGCATGAACGTCAACGTCATCGCTTACTGTAAAAAAGAAAAAAGGACAATTAGTGCCATTGACTCCAATCAATGTTATACCATTGGAAAATACATATTGTGCAAATATAGAAATATTGCCTATGTGTTTTTTGCAATAACGAAAAAAAAAATCTATTTTGTATTATGGGTCTTTTTTATCTTAGTACACATTCGAGGTTATTAACTGCAATACAAGTATTTTGTAAAATTGCATTTATTTTTTTTGTTTTGTTATTTATTGATAAGATTGGCTGTTGCATTATTACTCAGGTATTAATATTTACGTAGTTGTTATGTGTATGTATTACGGGTATCGATACTCTAGTATTAATGTATTAATACTAAGGTTACCTTAACGGAGCAGTCCCTTCTATCTTCTGTGTCTAGCGACGATCCCATGAATGACGATATTTACGCAAGAACGTCAACATCATCGCTTACTGTAAAAATGAAAAAAGGACAATTATTGCCATTGACTACAATGTTAACCCGTGGGAAAATACATATTATAGAAGTACAGAAATATTGTCTATATGTCTTTTTGCAATAAATATAATTTTTTTTCTATTGTGTATTATGTGTCTTTTTTATTGCAGTACACATTAGAAGGTTATTAACTGCAATACAATTATTTTTATAGAAATATTGTCCACGTGTTTTTTTGCAATAAAGATTAAAAAAATGATATCGTGTATTATGTGTCTTTTTTTTGCTGTACTCATTTGAGGTTATTAACTGCAATACAATTGCGTAATTTTTTACGTTTTTTTCTCGATGTTATTTATAGATAATATTGACTGTTGCATTAGTACCCAGGTATTAATATGTATGTTGTTGGTATGTGTATGTATTACGGGTAACGATACTCAGGTATTAATTTCTTAATACTACGGTCTTAACGTTATGTTATTATTTAGTAACATTGGGTATTAATATTTATTAGATTAAACAGTATATATAATATATCATTTTGAATTGTTCCACTAAATTTCAATGTATCATTACTAGTTTATTGATATTTGGTATTAATATTTATTAGATTCAACAATATAGTATCAATGTAATTGCACATGTACTGTAAATACATCGAAAATGCCATGTACTTACCATGAGTTGCGTTGTAATAACTTGCGATGTAGAAGTGAAGGCGTTGTAATAGCATGCGTAGCAAAGGTATGCAATGTAAAGGTTCCTGCGATGTAATAGTTGCGTTGCGATGGCACCGCGTAGTAATCCCCGTGTTGTAATGGATGTTCACCAAGTTGGATTGCCTCAAAGTGATCTGTGTCAACAGCATGGCTCCACCACTCTTACCTGCACGGGCCGCAGCTGATTGACAATGACATTCAGGAAGCGCTATGCGGAAAATGTAAACAATACTAAGGGGCCGATTCCAATCCTGGAAAAAGGCTGTACGAATCGTTGTACGGAGCGTTTTCTCTGTATGACTCGTACCCGGTAAACTTCCGGACAACCTAGGAAGAATGATTCGTACAGAAAGCCTATTTCCGTACGATTCGTACAAAAGACCGTACGGGTAAAAAAAACCTACGAATCGGATCCGGAACAGCCTGTACGCGGCGTCCATACGTATTTAAGCAGCGTTTTTCGGCCCAGCAAGTATGATTCGTCCCTACGGCACTCCGTACGGCTCTTTTCTTACGGGAGCCAAAAACAGCCGTAAAAGCAGAGTCCCCAGGGGTACGAGTCGTACAGGCATACACCCCCGTGCGTTGTGTATGTATGGTGTTTACCCCCAGTGCGTATGTACGGTATGTACCCTCAGTGCGTATGTACGGTGCGTACCCCCAACATGGCGTATGTACGGTGCGTACCCCCAATATGGCGCATGTACGGTGCATACATACGCGATGTTGGGCTACGCACCGTACATACGCCATGTTGTTGTAAGGTGCGTACATATGCATGGGGGCCTGTACGACTCGTACCCCTGTACGACTCGCACCCCGGGAACAACTTTTCCCGGGATACGAGTGTACAAAATTCGCTTCTTAGCGGGTAAAGGCATTCCCCGTGTACTCGACGTTTTCCGTACGAATCGTAAATCGGAAAGCCGGTCCGGATCGTCCTAGTACGGTCGGACTGCATTTATACGATTCGTACGGAAAAGTGTCCGGGTCCGTCTCATACAACTTTTCCCGATCCGATTCGTACGGATCGGGCCGATCAGTATGTATTTTTCCCGTACAAATCGTACTTCACCGGTCGGACGGGACTTGTACGATTCGTACGGAAAAATAAAATACCGGATCGGAATCGACCCCTTAATAAATACAGCAATTATAAATACAAAAAGTAGAAATATTATAATGAAGAAAGATAATAGTGAAGAGCGAAATAAAGAATATAAAGTAAAAAAACAAAAAACTGAATGTATCATTAATTAACAAGCACTGTCAAAGAAAATTGTCTACCTCTTTTTTATATGAAAGTGTATTGATTGGTGATCATGCATGTGGTGAGTGAATAGGTGCATGGGTAAATAGGTGTTTTCTTAAATGGGTGGTTATCCAAACATAGTGAATGGTTGAGTGTGTGACTGGAGGTAGGAAGGAGTAACAAATGAAGAAGCCCCTCAATGGAGGAATGGGTAAGATTATGAGTGCCCCCACACAAATACACACACACATACAAACACACACTCACACTCTTACACTCTCTTTTTCATAAAAAACACACTAAAACCCCCCATGGCACAGTATTGATTAAGAAGTAGTGGAGAGGGGATGGAAGGAGAGTCTTCATCAGTCTGTTCTTGCTTTAGTGCTATCTTAGTGCAGCTCCAGAACTGGAATGTCCAACCTTCGGGTAGTCACCGAGCTACTAAGGGATATTCCCTTATCCAAGATGATTTTCTCATCCTCATGTTCACCTGACAACTATTTTAGATAAGGGGATTCCCCTTGCAAGCCAATGATGGTCATTGCCAGATGAGTAGCGTGGGATATCAAGTGCATCTGTCTGAAACCAAAAATGTAAGCATCCTGCCCTTTAAGAAGATTACTCAAAAACATTAACTGCTCTGAGAACAACAAAAAAAATTCAAGCTGCTCAAAAACCTTTGCCTGGTAGAGATGCATGGACTGTTTGACATCTGCCAGAAAATACTACCTTACCTGGTCACACTTACTCTTCACAGACAAAGGCTTCTCCCAAACCTCTTGCTGAGCAGAAGAAAAAAATCTTCCATTCCAATTTGCTTTTCTGGTGAATTGGAAAACGTAACCCCTTTTTTTGCTAAAAATGTTCCCTCTACAATGATATCAGAAAGAACATGATTAGCCACACCTTTTAAAAAGAACAATTTGACTCCAATAAAGACTGCACATTTTTTCTCCTGAGTGACATCTTTGAGGAGGTGGCCAAACAAACAAGAAATACCTGGAAAGAAGCTGGAACCTCAGGAAAAAGCACAACGTGCCTATAAGCGACAACTGAACATCTGATGACCCCAGTTCCACAACAATTCCTCCCAGAAGTAAAAACTACGCACCTTGCTGGAACTCATAGACTGCCTTGGAACATTGGCTGTTTAGTTGGCACCATCACTTACAATCTATTTTTGTGAAGTATGCTCAGACCCCGCAGGAGTTCATAGTCTCAGACTGACCAGAGGCTAAGTTGTGGGCACTGATGTTGATGGACTATCTACATGCTACATATTTTCTGTACCAAATAAAATTACAGATTGTATCTTTTAATGTTTTTCATATTATTCTCCTTTTTTTGGCTGGATAGAGATCAAACGCTGAAAGCCCCATTCAAACTAATCTACTCAAATGGCCACAGCAGCATCACATTGACAAGGTGGACATCATTGATGGAAGGAATACCTCCAGAAGCCAATTAAATTAGGTGAATGGTGGTTGATTTATCACAGGACAGCAGAGGCTTTGTATGTGTCGGTATCAAGCTATACAGTCCAGTCGTCTTAGTAAGTGTCTCCCAAGACAGAATGGTTCTAGAATGTGAGTACTGGCAGTTAGCACATACCTGATGAATACTTTATGTGATGCAGATATTGCTCACTGCTCTTCTACAATAAATGATAACGATGTACCAGAGCATCCTGTTGTTTGTTGAGGGAACATTTCAGATCTGGCGACGAGTTATCCCACGCTGCTCCAGGCCTCAGTAACATTACAGGACGTGTCCTGATTGGGTTTGTGTAGTATTGGTGGTAAGTAAAATTGATTGTGTTTCACATATAGAACCTTAAGTTTAGAACGATGTGTTACATTCCATGTTCCACTTATGAATGTTACATCATAGAATGTTACCCTCATTCTTGTCTTGTTCCTGGAGCTGTTTGTTGTTCCTGTGGGGTTGACCATAAAGAGATTACTTCTGGATTACTGCTATCTTCATCCTTTGATAAAGTTGCTACAGCATTTTGCATACGACGTGGGATTGTTATCAACCCCTTGCCCCACGTGTTTGAAGGAGTCCTTTCTACCACTTTACTTTCAAGGAACTTTGATCAGCACCGCGGAGGAAACATCTTCTGGATTTCTCTCTATTTAACCGGAAACGCCTTCAAGGGGAATTTTTTTTTCTACGAGACGTGAGAAATGCAGCGCCCTATTAAAAGTCTGATGTTAGTCATTGGACCAACCTCAAAAGATGGTTATTTACTGTCTGTTGAGACCCCCTCCTTGCGGTACCACTCAAAGCTTTGAGTGCACACTTTACTTTTGAAATAGCCACTCTTCGCGTGCCTCTAACACTGCTGGACTTACCTTCAGAAGGCTCACGCTGCCGTGGCATTCTGCTTATTCCTGACGTTGTTCTCTTCATCATTTCGTTAGTGCTGTGCATTCTGGGGCGTGTTAAGCATATCTACGGGAAAGCTTATAGGAGGTCACGCCCCATGACCCTTGCGTGCATCCATTTTGTTTATTTTCTGTCTTCGTTTCCACCAAGGCAGTTTACCGCATTTAGTAAAAACAGCAATTACTTTTATTTATTCATTTATGGTGTGTTATTTCACTATTTAAAAAAAAAAAAGAAATGGTAATATTATAACTCCTGCTTACTATTGTATTTTGTTTTCTCAACCATGGAAAGTAGTTCTTCCACAGTCAGCAATTCAAGCAACACCAATGTGGGAATTAATTTGAATACCCCTAAAGAATTTCTCATCAATCTTAGTGAACCTGTGGTAAATGGGCAGAATGGAAGAATTATTTTTTATATTACATTGCCACACTTGAGACAGCATTCTGTCTCATGAGATAAAAAAGAGAATTTAATGCATTGCTTAGGTCCTGAAGGTCTCAGAGTGTATAATCAGATGCAAAAGTCAGAAAGATCTGGTGATATTGATGTTTTCAAGTGCGTTTTTTTTTCATTTAAATAATCCTTCTTCTGGTATGCTGTGCGTAGCAATAATGAGACGTACATTTTATAAAAGGAAAAGTTACAAAGTGAATTCATTGAGAGTATGTTACAGTTTAAATAAAATCTTGCTTCTTCATGCAAATTTGGGGTACTGCATGATGGGATGACACGTGATCAAATCATTATCTGCACCAAGAATAAAAGCATCCAAGATGGACTTTGGATTGAAGGCGATTCAAGTTTAAAAGTCATAATTGCATTAGTGAAGAAAGCTGAGTTGTCAGAAAGAAGCACCAAAGTATTTTCTTCGGAGAGTGACAGTCCCTCTGTTAACAAAATTTCTATAGGGAGAAAGGGTAGAAACAGCCACACCAGAAGTACTTCAGATCGTGTTTTCCATAAAAATATGCTAACAAAGATAGCGCGAATAATCAAGGGAAGTCTACTGTATTTGCGTGCTATTGCTGTGGTAGTATTGCACACAGTGCCAGATCAGAAAAATGTCTGGCTAAGACAGTGAACTGCTTAGAGTGTGGTATTATCAGACATTTCGCGAGGGTGTGTAAGAAAAATAGGAGGAAAACTTGCCTAACTGAAACTGATTCAGATTCTTCTGAAGATGACTCAGAGGATTCTGAAGAGTTACATCCAGCAAAGGAGTTAAAAAGAAAAGTGTGGTAAAGATAGAATGGAATGGGAATGATAGAAGTCAACCGTTGTGTATTATTAACTTGGGAGGTATTCCTTTACGGGTTGCTGCAGAGTCGGGATCACCATTTACCATTATTTCCTGCTCAGTCTGGGATTTTTTTTAAAATTCAAGTAATCTACACCTTGAGCCCACTGATGTGAATCCTGAAAGTTTTACTGGTGAAAAAATAGACATGTTGGGCCCGATTCACAGAACAAACTTAAGACTAAATCCTAAACTTACTACCATTCTGGTATTCACAGAATGCACCAACTACTTCTGGAATTCACAGAGTGAACTTACTACTTTTGCTATTCACAGAATGAACTTAGTACTTTTGCTATTCACAGAATGCATTTACGACCACTAAACTTACGTCCGCACTCGGGCCGGAATTTCCGCCCCCGGAGCGGAATTACCGCACCCGGAGCGGAAAGTCCGTTCACGGGCCGGAAACTCCGCTCTCAGGCCGGAAATTCCGCTCTCGGGCCGGAAAGTCAGATTTGGGACCAGACTACATTAACTTTGGCCATTGATCATTTGAGCCAAGGGTAAACACCTGTCCAAGTCCCTACCATCCCCCACCATGCATCAGCTGACACACTCCAGCCAATCCCAGCCAACAGCTCCAGTTAGCCATCATGTTGCTAGTGCCTACCATCCCCCACCATGATCCAGCTGAAGCCAATTAACACTCATTGACCAGCAGCAAAAAACATTTAAAAGCAGCACACAGTGAAGGAACAGGTTTGGCCACACAGAGTTTGTCTTTGCAAGCTGACACCGGCTGAGAAAAATGGACCTCCTGAAAAGAAAGAGGAATTTCACAGCAGAGGAGATCACCATGCTTGTGGAGTTCATTGTCAGGCACCACAAACGCCTCTATGGACTCCCACCCTACTGCACCAGTGGGACACAGAAGGCAGCCCTGTGGCAGCAATTATCCACTGCTATCACAGCATTGGGGGAGGAGAGGCGCACAGTCCAGGACCTAAAAAAAAATGGCAGGATGAGCGGCTGAGGGTATAGGAGAAATACTCCCGGATTGAATTACATCGGATCCTCCCAGCCGCATACTCTGGACCACGCATCCGCCTCACCCCACTGGAGGAGGATATCCTGACAACGATACACCCCCACTTGGTCCATGGGCTGCCTGTCAGTGACGTCCGCTACGTGGTACCAGGTAAGTGGGATGAAAAGAAAAAGTGCATGAAAAGATCGTCTGTGTTGCACTGTCAGTGTGAATAAGGAAGTAGTCCAAAGTGTATAAAAAAATCCGTCAGTCAGAGACTCCTGTGTCACCCTCTGTATGTAGCACTACAAGTCCCACAATCCTTAGCGATGGAAATGGCAAATCCCTCCCCCACTTCAGAAAACATGGGCACTGTCCTGTTGCAGTAATACAACAGCCCGCTAAGTAGCAATTGACAAATATCAGCAGAGATGCGCCAGTAACAATGCGACACGCAATCCAACTCTTGTGCAACTGCGGATGCGTCACATTTACAATGCGGTGCACTGTGGCGCTTGGACAGATGTGTGTCGCAACTGATGGCATTAGGGGGTGCTCTGCTGGAGTAGTGTCGCAAGTGTGACGCAACTCCAACAATGTCCATGGACCGCCTACACCTAACATTCTGGGCCACTCATTACTTGTGCCTCAAGCTGGTGTAAGTTTGCATGGCACCACCCTATGAAAAGTGACTACGTGAAATGCCGCCGATTACAATGCATCACTTGTACGAGGCATACCCAAAGAAACGCACACCCTGCCTACATCTCAGCTGATGCATGTTTAATGTTGCACAGGACCGCACAACGTGAGGCATCCCCATAGATGCATAACATTGTGAATAAGTCTAAATGTGTCACCTGTATTACCCCACCGCTGTGTCACAGAAGTGACGCAACTGCGGTGTAAATGTATTACAAGGGGAGTGTAAACCTGCCACAAAAAATCTACTAAGTAAATCACCCTGTGCCAGCTTAAAGCACAAAGCAGAAGGTGAGAGAATCATCAGATCTAAAAAGTCATACACCTATTCTGTTGTACATTTCCCACCCTGC
The DNA here is from genome assembly GCF_964204655.1 of Triturus cristatus. Lineage (NCBI taxonomy): Eukaryota > Metazoa > Chordata > Amphibia > Caudata > Salamandridae > Triturus > Triturus cristatus. The sequence goes on from NC_140588.1 coordinate 912,520,149, forward strand.
CACGCCATTATGTCCCCAATGCACCACTGCTCCTCCCTGCCCAGTCTGCGGCAGTACTGCATAACACTGTTAGCATGCAGAAGAAATGGGGAAATCACAGAAATGTTCCACAAGCACATATTCCATATGTTTAGTTTTCTCTCTTCTCACCCATTGACACATTCAGCCAGAGCACAGACAACTGCAGCAGCAGAGGTCCCTGCATCAACTGGGAGGAATCGCCACCGTACAGTGATAGGCATACCACCCTCACCGACTGGTAAGTCAAAGTGGCCAGGAGATGGTCAAAATGCATAAATTGTCAGGAGTGACCGAGGGACATATAGTGCCCACATATGAAAGTCAACCAGAGATGAACAAATAGCTGCATTACTATTGGAGTTGTCAATGGACATCCACCTTTAGCTAATTATAATTGTGAACAGCTGAAGACAATATATTACATGCCTTGGCTCATCAAACCTTCGTAATTGCGGAACATGACGTGTTTTTCAGCAACAGCCCCAGACCTGGCAATCCAATCCTGTTATCGAGTGCCGCAACTACTCAAAAGGGTGTCCCCTCTATGTTGTAATGGTGTCTGTAGACGTAATCAATCAATCTAATTGACAGAAATATGGCAATGATGAACAAGTGAGATCCCAGGGTCATTAGCATTGACAATGCATACACTGTCCAACTTTGAATGTTTCCAATATAGATCAAATTCCCAGTCCACACAGCTGGTCATGTACCACTTACATTGTCTGGCTTTTGTGTTGCCCATCAACAAAACACGATAGTGGACCTCACATCAGGATCCGTAGACATGTCATTGTGATATTGGTTGCATCCAGGTAGTGGGCCCATTCGAAGTTATGTGGGAGCAATCATGATATTACGTATAACACACTTCAGCAACGCTGGTGTCCACAACTGCTTGTGCTCATCCTTTGTGCCAGAAATCTAGTGCATCACATGTGGCTGCAGGAATGTAAAGTAGCAAAACACATTTATCATTGTAGGTACAACGAGGTCCTCCCAGAATCAAAGACACACACTGACTTCTGCTACAAGGTTGGCTGTGACATCTGTTCAGGGCCCACACACTGTTCCGGTGCTGGGCCAAGGGAGGGGAACCCAATAATATATCAGGCTGACTGCTCATTAAATGTGCCTTTCACGTCCGCCGTATGTTGTATGTGTTGTACAACACTGTTGTCCTGCATCACAATATGCTCACATATGGCATTTGAACCCATGCAAGATCAGACCCTGGTGGCTAATGAAAGGATGACACAAAATGTAAGCCAAGTGAGTGCAGAATGGACATTCAATAGTACCATGAGTCATGTGAAGTGACCAAAACACAACCGGCTTGCAATTCAATTATCGGAAACACCATGATGAAAATAGAATGGCTGAGGCCAACACTGATGCCAGTAGTGTGCCTTTGAGATGAATGTAGGGGCTGCTAAGGTGAATCTTCATGCAGTTACACCTGCAAAATGACTAGGCTGAAGAGTAACACAGCCTATCCGCAATGTGTGAGTATAAACCAAATGTTACATTCTGCTTGCCTCCTCTCCTACCGTATTCACATGTATAGGTGAGTGTTTGACATATGAGGTTTGGATGTCTGCTGTACAAGACACCAATCGTCGTCAGCTAAGTAGTACCATGATCTTGGAAATAGAGTACGCAAAGAGAGGACACTCATAGGATGGACCTAAGACATCTGTGTTCTCTCATACAAATATGTGTGACTTCATGCATGGGGAAGCACAAATGAGCAACATCATGTCCCTGACTATTGCATATCTCACACATGAAACCCTTTATGACTTGACAACAAACAACATGAGACTCTGGAAATATGTAAGTCTGAATGGCAAAGGTGAAAGCAGTGTAATGGGGAGGATTCCGGGTCATTTATCCCTTCCTATCAGTAACCTTCTCATACATGTGTGTCTGTTGATGTGTCATCTTATTGATGTCAGTGCTGTGTGGAGGAAACGGCTGGCAACTGCTGCATGTGAGCAGGTGCCCAAATGTAAAGTTCAGGAGCTAAACATGCTGCACATTGTTCTGGATTACCCACAAATGGACATTGAGAATGACATGTTGGCTCAGAGCTACCATCTGTGGTTGAAAAATATAGACCTGTATGTCTCATCACAGCTGCTGACAGGATGACACCACAGCAGCGGACACTGTCCCGGGGACTGCATGACATCCTGGCTGCAGCAGTTCAACCCTCGCGCACCCATCCTTCAGGTAATTCTAGCATGAGGTGTGTCTGTTGATGTGTCATCATATTGATGCCACTGCTGTGTGGAGGAAACGGCTGGGAACTGCTGCATGTGAGCAGGTGCCCAAATGTAAAGTACTGGAGCTAAACATGCTGCACATTGTTCTGGATTACCCACAAATGGTCATTGAGAATGACATGTTGGCTCAGAGCTACCATCTGTGGTTGCAAAATATAGACCTGTATGTCTCATCACAGCTGCTGACAGGATGACACCACAGCAGCGGACACCGTCCCGGGGACTGCATGACATCCTGGCTGCAGCAGTTCAACCCTCGCGCACCCGTCCTTCAGGTAATTCTAGCATGAGGTGTGTCTGTTGATGTGTCATCTTATTGATGTCACTGCTGTGTGGAGGAAACGGCTGGCAACTGCTGCATGTGAGCAGGTGCCCAAATGTAAAGTTCAGGAGCTAAACATGCTGCACATTGTTCTGGATTACCCACAAATGGTCATTGAGAATGACATGTTGGCTCAGAGCTACCATCTGTGGTTGAAAAATATAGACCTGTATGTCTCATCACAGCTGCTGACAGGATGACACCACAGCAGCGGACACCATCCCGGGGACTGCATGACATCCTGGCTGCAGCAGTTCAACCCTCGCGCACCCGTCCTTCAGGTAATTCTAGCATGAGGTGTGTCTGTTGATGTGTCATCTTATTGATGTCACTGCTGTGTGGAGGAAACGGCTGGCAACTGCTGCATGTGAGCAGGTGCCCAAATGTAAACTTCAGGAGCTAAACATGCTGCACATTGTTCTGGATAACCCACAAATGGTCATTGAGAATGACATGTTGGCTCAGAGCTACCATCTGTGGTTGAAAAATATAGACCTGTATGTATTATCACAGCTGCTGACAGGATGAGACCACAGCAGCGTTCACCATCCCGGGGACTGCATGACAGCCTGGCTGCAGCATTGAAACCATCGCGCACTTGTCCTTCAGGTAATTCTGGCATGAGGTGTGTCACTGGCTTCGACTCCAAAGCCATGACAGAGATCCTGATTCCCCTCTGCATGTAATCAGCAGTTGTTGTGTACAAAGTGAAATACAAATCAGGAGTGTCATGTGCCTGTCTGTCAATTGGTGATGCAGATAATTGAGAATGTTGTCACTTCCCTCTACAGCTGCTGGTTCAGGGACAGCTATGCCTACAAAAGCCGTGAGGAGACAGGTCCAGCAGGTGACACTAGGGGAGAACACCAAGGGACAGAGAGTTGTGCCTGGAGCTGGTGAGTTTGCCTGTATCTGTGTAACACCTCAGTGCTTTGGTGTGAGCTGTCATTTGTGGTGGTACCCTACACAGGTCACATGATCCTCATCTGTTGATGCAAAGTACAGTTAATACAAACCCTTGTGTTGCACCACATGTTATACCAGGTCATTCCCTAATACGGTTGCAACCTCTGTTCCAGGGGATGCTGAGGACGAGGATGACAGGCCTATGACCAGTGCGGGCCGACGGGGAAACAGAGGGGAGAATCCCCTGATCCTCCAAGCTGTGATGTCGGCTGCAAGCACTGCACAAGAGGAGGAGGATGAATTTCCTGAGGACGTCTACTTGGTGGATGATGAGGACTACATGTCTGATGACGATGAAGATGCCAATGCGCGCTATTGTGCCAAATTGGCTAAATCGGTCAGGGCATCACATCCTCTGCCAAGCAACGTTCGTCAGCCTCCTCCCAAGCATAGCATGGCCTGTCCCCAGACTAGAGCAAACCAGCCACAGCACCCACGCATCACAACACAGACATCACTCCCTCACTGTCCTCAAGTCCAGGACCAACATGGTGGTTCCCCTACCCGCTCTTCCCTAGACAGTGTATCCCTGCCATCCTCTCCACCATCTGGGGGTAGTACCAGCCCTGTTGTGCTGCCGGAATCCCCTGGGCACCATTCACCTGCCCACAGGCTCCCCCACCTGCCACCCCCCCCTGCTGTAGGACCTGCTCGTCCCATCCATGACAGACAGCTGCACAGAGGGCCTGCACCTGGCTGTGATGGCCAGTGGGAGCAGGACTTCTACCAGCAGCAGAGCGATGTGAGGCAGGACATTTGTGCCATAGGGGCTACCCTGTCTGACATGTCGGACTCCCTGCACGACATGGTCCACTTCCCTCAGGTGGTGGAGAGGCTGAGCCAAGTGTTGGATAGGATGGATAGGACTTGGCAGGACATGTCCAGAAATATGCAAGACATGCTATCCATCCAAAGGGAAGAGGGTGCAAGACACCATGCCTTGGCCATGAAGATGCCCACAGGACAGCACTTCCCCACACCTGTACCAACTGCACAGCAACACAGCAAAGGGAGACATCCACACCAGCGGCCTGAACTGGCACTCCCAACACCAACCCCTGTACAGGCACTCCCGCCATCTGCACAACCACCACCAACCCCTGTACAGGCACTCCCGCCACCTGCACAACCACCACCAACCTCTGTACAGGCACTGCCACTACCTGCACAACCCCCAACAACCCCTGTACAGGCACTCCCACCACCTGCACAACCACCACCACTCCCTGTACAGGCACTCCCACCACGTGCACAACCGGCCCTTGCCCAGGCACAACCATCAAGTGTGCATACACCATCTGCCCCAGCACATGTAGATGACCCTGGACAGTCCCTTGGACAGTACCCACCTCCACGTAGGCGGCGAGCCAGAGCTGAGCACTCCGAGCGGTCCTCCCCCCCCAAATTGCGATGTCGCAAGCTCGATCGCCGGTGACAGGAACCCAGGACAATGTAACCACATGATTGTGTGTTCACCAAATAAAGACCTAAAAAAAAAGAAATCTGTTGTGTCTCATGTCCTGTGTAACGATGTAGGTGGCCTCGAGATGTGAGAAGGTATGTGTGTGTGTGACACAGTTACAAGTGTAACCCTTCATTGCAACAAGCCATTATGTGCATAGCAGATGACTCACCAAATATGTGTCCTGATTCAGAACCCGACATTCTAAATGAAGTCAAACAAGTAGAAGTAATTAGAATTCCTCAAATATATTTAGATATGAACAGAACAACCGTTTGGAAGGGAGGAAGGAAAACAAATGATGGTCTTGATGCAGAGGGAGAAGGGAACCTGGATTGGGGTGGGGCAACAAAAATATAACACGTCAGGGAGCGTCAGGGAAAACAGTCTATTTACAAGGGGAAACTGAAATAATTGTTCACGTCAATGTCTCCGTCAAAAGTCAAGTGTCCTTCTGGTCATCCTCTAGGACCCCAATGTCCAGATCCTCTGAGTCCGATGCAGGTACACGTCTGGCAGGTGCAGTAACAGGCACCACATGTGTTCGTGACACATGAGGCGTACGGGGGGAAACAGTGTGGGGCAACGAACAGGGGGAGACATTGACGGTGGTATGGGAAGGGATTGGGGAGACAACAGATGACATGGCTGTGGTCAGTGAATTGATGCTGGTGGCGAGGGTAGCCATAGATCGGAGCATGTCCTCTCGCATCATGCATACCTCCATACACACTTGTAGCATGATGTGAGCGGACATGTCTGGCTGACCCTCACACATCCACATCAAGTCCACTGGCACAGCCACAGGAGGAACAACACCGGGAGGGGCCTGGGGGGGACAGGAGGGATGTGGTGCCTGAGGTCCAGAGCCAATGATGTTGTGGAGCTGGCGGCGACAATGAGGGGGACTTGTTGCAGGGGATTCAGCTGGAGCACCCGATGGCATGGGGGACTCTAGACGTAGGGAGGAGCTGATGGCAGGCCCAGGTTGTGTGTTGGCCTGCCCCGAGGACACCTCTTCAGGGCCCACAGGTGAAGAGTCATGGGGAGAGTAGCTCTCCAACACATCATAGTCCGAGGTGTCGGGTTCACCCCCCCCTTCAATGTCTTCAGCCTCCACCCGGGATGTAGCATCAGCATCAGGGTGTCCCTTGTCAGTCCGGGTGGGCGCAATCCCCTTGCCTCTTGATGTTGAGGGTCCCTCTTCATCCTCCTCTTCCTCGCTGGTGGAAAGAGGGTGTAGCCGCCGCCACACTGGTGGCCTCGCGTTCCGGACCTGGTCCTGCTGCCCTTCCGTTTCGCCAGCTGTGCCTGCAGAAATGTAAGCAAAATCCTAATGTTATGGTTGTGTCATGCAGGACGAGACACATACATAGAGGAGCCAAGCTCAGACTTATTTTCCTCTGATCACACTCTATAGTTGTACGTGTATGTTCACTGTCATTCACTGGATTGAGTCTGACATGGCCATCTCACGTGGATGTTTGTGGCTTACACAACTGTATTGGCCAACCCTCAACCTGGCATTCTGGTGATCTGTGTGTCCTGCCACTGCTACATGTGCAGGTTCCAAAAGCAGTCCACCAATGGAGAACATGAAGAGTCCTGATTTCTCGGATTTTGGCCATTCATAGGGAGTCGCAGCTATTTAAGGTCTGGACAAGTGTCATCTGCTTTGTGTCATTGTATGGGACAAGACAAGTGGCGAATGGGGGTCACACATCCACTGAGGCTCTGGGCTATTTGTGTAGCTACATTGTGAGTCTAGCCTTGGGCTGTCCCCACACATGATCTGACTATCCAGTGGCACATATTGGCTTTGGTGACTGATATGGTAATGCAGTACACCGCTGAACAGTTGGGGATTGTTGTGACAGCTACCTGTACATGTGAAATGTCAAACAGCCCACTGAGGGTGAGACGTCTGTCAGTGGACACCCCTTGCAAATTTAGAAGCGCTTAAGAGTGATGCAAGGATGTCAAAGTCTGTCTTGACTCCATGGCACATGATGATTTGTCACAATTGGAACCCAAACTCTACAAATGCAACGCAAGTCATAGCATCCAATGCCCTTTGGCCTGCCATGCTCACACTGGACAGTGTCTGTACCATTGCTCATCCAATGCACACATGATTTCCTAGTGCCAATTGTAGTGGTGCGGGAGGAGCAGATTTCAGTATTAATGCACTATTATGGCTCATTTTGCCAGTTTCTAAAGATACGTGGAATGGAGGAAAGGATATACAAATACATTCGAACAAGGACACTTTTAATTATCCATTCACATGTGATTAAATTCACTTCTCATTTTCTTTGTATTTGTGCTGAGCATATACAAAAACATATATTTACAAAAAAAACCTCTGTACATATAACAAAACTACGCTACTGTCCTAAACATTAATTTTCAATTGTGGGTCCACCCTTCAATAGTGTGGACAACCCCAGAGGGCATATATATTGCATGAGAAGTATCAATATCCCCAAAGATTCTAAGGCAATGCAATGCTAAGGCTACGCGAGTTTGTTCAGGAGAGCACTATATGCTGCAGATAGTGCTCTCCTGAACAAACTCGCGTCGCGAGAGTTTAGGACAGTAGCGTACTTGTGTTATATGTGCAGAGGTTATGTTTTGTAAATATATGTTTTTGTATATGCTCAGCACAAATACAAAGAAAATGAGAAGTGAATTTAATCACATGTGAAAGGATCATTAAATGTGTCATTGTTCACAAATATTGTTATATCTTTTCCTCCATACCACGTTTCTTCATATATTGTGTTCCCTTTACCCAGGTAATGGATGGTGTAATTGTTGGGTATACCCCTAGCTATCAGAATCATTTAGCCAGTTGTCATGACGAAACTACAACTCCTAAAATGCACTCTGGCCTGTACAGTCCATATGCCACAGTGTGCCTTTTTATGCTTGGTGACTGATGCATGGACACAGAATCAGTGAATGGAGGCATCGGACACACAATGGTACAGCACTGTTTCACTCACATCATACTCCCAGACACATTTAGCATATGATGCACTTACCATGTCCCTGCTGCTCATGCTCCTCCAGCTGAGCATGGAGGGTCGGCCAAGCTGCTCGCAGGACCCTCCTGTACAGTGGGGATAGGCGAGGACGATGCACATGGTGCTGGGTGGACTGGCCCACCATCTCCTCAGCCTTGTGCCGGGACCACTGTTTCAGGTCCTCCCAGCGCTTGCGGCATGCCCTCGCACTCCTGGTGTGGACTCCCACTGCACTGCAGCGCTCCCCGATGTTGGCCCACAGCCTGGCCCGGGCTGCATTGCTCAGCTGGTGTTCAGGGTCCCCATATAGCTGAGGATATTTGGCCAGCACCCCCTCAGCCAAGATGTCTAACTCACTTTCAGTGAAAGGGGGTGCCTTCTCTCCATAACCCTCAGCAATTATGGGGATAATAAGTATGATGAGAGCAGCAGGCTGTCAGAGGATCTGATCTGTGAGTGAGGATGACTCAGAATGAACACAAAATGGCTGCCAACTATTTCCTGTGATGTATTTCCTGCCTCCAACTTCCTGTAAAACATTTCCTGAATGAAATAATGTGTTTTGGGTCATTTTCGGAGTTTACGGCCCGCGAGCACAGTTTCCGGTTCCGGAGCGGAGGGTCCGCACACGCGCCGTACGCTCCGTAATCGGGACTTCCGCTTTTGTGCCGTAAACTCCGAAAATGACCCAGAACAGATTATTTTATACAGGATATGTTTGACAGGGTGTGGGAGGCAGGAAATACATCACAGGAAATAGTTGGCAGCCATTTTGTATTCATCCAGATCCATCCACAATCATGAATCTAATCTACTGCCATCCTGCTGTTCTGTTGTGGATAAAAAAGAAAAGACAGTGCATGTGTGAATTATTAAAATGTAACAAGAGGGGGAAGAGACCATTTAAAGACATTTCTGCACTTATGGGCGGGGGGCTGACACAACATAAAACCCCTGTTTCACTTTCTCATGCTTTGCATCATGGTACATGTAGTCCATATTGGGTGTTCAGTAGCAGAGTTGTGTGATGTGTTACGTAACATTGGGGTGGAGAAGTGTGGAAATATCACAGACACATGGAGGCAGATTTATGTTCCCTGGCACATCCCTGCAAATCAGCAGGGATGCGCCATGAGAGATGCGTCACGCAAGTTTGCCCTTGCACCACCGCAGATGCGCCGCATTCACAATGCCGTGCATCGTGGCGCAAGGACAAGCAGATGCGTGACGCATCTGCCGGCGTAAGGTTGGCGCATTGCTGGAGTTGCGTCACAACCACCACACAGCTCCAGCAAGGCTCGGGGTGCCCCTATCCCTGACATGCTGTGTCAATCCTTAAGCCTGCTTCAAGCAGGCGCAGGGCTTTGACGCAGCATGGCCGGAAAAGTGTCTGAGGGAAATCTTGTGGATTTCACTCAGCCACTTTTCGGAGGCGCTCCTGTGCCAGAAGGCCCCCCCCTGTGCAGGTACGCCCACATGTGGCGCAAGCTTGACAACGTGACGCATCTCCCTAGATGCGTCACGTTGTAAATAGGCCACAGCATGGCGCTGGGTTCGCGCCGCGGCTGCGTCACTAAAGTGACGCAACAGGGGCGAAAAAGTGGTGCACGGGGCGTATTCATCTGCCCCATGGTGTCTGATTCACCCATGACATCACTCGCGTTGTAGGCGCATCTTTTGTGGGTGAGTCACATCTGTTGATGGCACAGGCCCGACAGTGCTATGGTTATGGCATTTTATGATTAAGTGACCCATCCTCATGAGGTCCGGCTGGGTCTCTCAGTACATGTATCATTTTCCATCAGCGTCAATAGATTCTTTCGGGACATCCACTACACTGATCGCTGACATGGGCACATGAGCTGAAGCACACTCAACCTTTTGACTCCTGTCACCAGCTGTGATGAACATGCAGTTAGTGTGGCTTGCAAAGTTGTCTCAGGAAGGAATTTCTTTACACAGTCGTGTATATCCAAGTTTCATCATTGGCAACAGACAGCAATCCACATTTAGTCCATTCCACTACAGGTTGCTCATGTGAAAAATGTGGCAACGAGCTGCTCACGGACTTGCATGCCCTGACCTCAGTTATGTGCCATGGCCCGGTTTCCCAGATTCAGAGCTAGCCGAGGTTCCAGAGGTATGTGTAAGCCATGCGTTAAGGCAATGTTGTGCAAGACACAACAGGCTAATATGATCTTGCACACGACTTCTGGGGAGTACTCCAGCACCCCCCCTGTACGGTCGAGACATCTGAATCGCGACTTCAACAGACCAAAAGTGCGCTCTATGATGGCTCGAGTCCGTATGTGTGCCCTATTGTACCTACGCTGTGGTACAGTGTTTGCACGCCTGTAAGGGGTGAGGAGATGTGGGGTGAGTGCATACCCAGCATCACCTGAGGAGAGGGGAAAGGGCAGTTGGTTACATTTCCCTCTTTGACTTGCACAGGACATGATCTATACTGTATTACATGCAGTATCTGTTGGGCCATGTATGTAGCTTTATGATTCTTATTGTACAATGGTTAATGTTGGGGGGCATTCAGACATTTGCAAAACACATTTCCCTCATTTCTAACGCTTGGTACTTACCCAGTAGCCACATGTTGTCAAATTCTTCCGCAGCCATCTGCCGGGCAAGAGGTGACATGCAGAATATGAAGCTGTCATGGGTACTGCCTGGGAACACCGCATGCACATTAATGAACCTCCCCCTGGCATCACAGACAGCTTGCACGTTGATGGAATGCCATCGGTGTCTGTTGCAGAAGATGTGTGCAATGTGGGGGGGTGGCTGAAGGGCCACATGGGTACAATCAATTGCACCCAGCACACGTGGGAATTGTGCAATGAGATAGAAATCTCGTGCTGCCCTTTGTCTCAGGGCCAGTGTACGTGGCATTTGTATGTGGTTGTGGGATCTTGCAGTGATGCATCTCAGTACCTGATGCAGGCACCGCGCCTGGCTCGCCTGGGATATGCCCACATGGTCACTGGAGACCCTTTGGAAAGAGCCAGTGGCAAAGAAATGGAGCGCAGAGAGGCTCTTGAGATATGCTGGGATTGCATGAGAGCAGCAGGTCACAGAGTCAAGTTCCTGCTCCCACTCACATACCATATCCAAGATGACTTCTGGAGGGAAACGGTACCTGGCCCTTACATCTTGACTGGAAATTCCAAATAGGTTGATCCTCTGTCTGTAGATCCTCTCTGCTCTCCTCCTCCTCCTCAAGTGGTTTTGCCGCATGGCAAGGGACAGTGCAACAAACAAATTCAGTGACATGTTGTAAGGGTTTGTGTGTGTGTCTGCTCTGCAGTTATACGTGCCTCCGAGCTAGGATTTGCTGGAGTGTGTCAGCTGATGCACGGTGGGGGATGGTAGGGACTTGGACAGGTGTTTACCCTTGGCTCAAATGATCAATGGCCACAGTTAATGTAGTCTTGCCCAAATCGGAAATTCCGGCCCGAGAGCGGAATTTCCGGCCCGTAGGTGGACTTTCCGGCCCGTATGCGGACTTTCCGGCCTGTGAGCGGACTATCCGGCCCGTGAGCGGACTATCCGGCCCGTGAGCGGATTTTCCGCTCCGGGTGCGGAAATTCCGCTCCAGGGGCGGAAATTCCGGCCCGAGTGCGGACGTAAGTTTAGTGGTCGTAAATGCATTCTGTGAATAGCAAAAGTTCTAAGTTCATTCTGTGAATAGCAAAAGTAGTAAGTTCACTTTGTGAATACCAGAAGTAGTAGGTGCATTCTGTGAATACCAGAATGGTAGTAAGTTTAGGATTTAGTCTTAAGTTTGTTCTGGGAATCGGGCCCATTGTGATTCCCACCTTCTTGTCTTTGAATTCAAGGGGAGGAAAGCTATGTGCAAACCCTTCGTAGCAGCTGATGGTCCTTCAGTTTTAGGGTGGAAGGACCAAAGGTCTTTGCACATTATTCTTGACCTCAATAGTCCAGACCAGGTTTTAGATGCTGGGGAGAGTGAGAACACTAAAAAGTGGGGTTTGAATGAGTTTCAAAATGTTGGTAGACTCAAGGGGTTCACTCATCTTATTAAAGATAAGCATTCTGCTATTCTGAAAATACATAAAGGACACAATGTTCCTATGATTGTGAGAGATGAGGTTAAATTGGAGCTAAAAAAAATACAAGATGCAGGCATTATTGAACCTATAGAAGCTCCCAATTGCATTTCTCAATTGGTGATAGCTGGATGATCCAATGGAAACTTTGTCTGTGTGTGGATCTCAGAAGTTTAAATGAAAACATAGCGGTGGGTCAGTTTCCCCTACCAAGAATTGATGAAATGCTTTCCCCAACCAGGGATTGTAAGTGGTTTTCCACCATCGATCTTTCCTCAGCATATTACCAGATCATTTTACATCCATTGTGCAGAAGTGTAACTTCTTTCTGCACTCCTTTTGGTTGTTTTCAGTTTCGTCGCATGGCTTTTGGTTTGACCTCTGCGGCCGCAGTATTTATCACAATGTTTTGGTGATATGTCAGGAGTTGTGTATTTTCAGGATGACATTCTCATCATAGGTTGTAACAGATTCGAACAAGATGAGAGATTAAGGATAGGTTTTAAATGTGTTAAGTCAAAAAGGATTAACTTTGGAAGTATCCAAGTGCACATTTGCTGAACTGAAAGTTGCTTACTTAGGACATGAAGTTAGTAGCAAAGGAATAAGACCTAAAGATAAATTAGTCAATGCAATTGTTAACGCACCATTTTCAAAATCCAAGGATGATCTGAGATCATTTTTGGGTTTGGGAGAGTTTTATTCCCAATTTGTGGAAAATGTCTCAGAAAAAACTCATGCTATGAGAGCTTTGCTTAAAAATAAGGCAAATTTTGTGTGGTCCGTTGAGGGTCAACAAATCATTTGAAAAGAATAAGGAGGCCATCAGCAAAGCGCCTAATCTTCAGGGTTTTTTATCCTTTTACAAGCACCATCGTAACCACAGATGCCAGCAGTAAAGGTTTGGGTGGTGTCTTTACTCAGATTCATGAAAACAAGAAAGAAGTGGTCATTGCTTTAGCTTCCAGATCATTCACCCCCCCCCACAGAGGAAAAATACTCTGTAATTGAAAGAGAAACTTTAGCGTGCATGTGAGTGTTGGAGCATTTTTTTAAATGTTTGTGGTGTAGGCAATTCATTTTAAGGTGTGACCATAAACTTCTCACTTAATTACTAACTACTGATGGTTTGTTCAGGACACAACTGCTCGGATTGCTAGACTTTCTATGTGATTGCAAGATTTCAGGTATGTTGTTCAATATGTTCCAGGAGCAAAGATTTTTACAGCAGATTTTTTAAGCAGAATGGCTTTACCATTAACAGAAGTTGATAAAAATTCATGGTATGAGTGTTTTGTGGCTAGTGTTGTGCAAGTGAATATGGTGACAGGGTAGCATAGATAAGGATGAATGGTTAAATGCTGAAAAAGAAGATGCTATTTTATTAGAGGTGAAATCAAGGTGATCAACGGTTGGTGTAATGTAGAGGAAAAGCATTTGGCTGATGAGTTAAGAGGTTTTTGGGAAGGCGAATTAAGTGTGTATGACCATTTTCTTTAGAGACGTGAACAAAATTGTTTCCCCTAGAACAATGAGAAAGAATCAGACTCCTTTGTCAGGTATTTCACGCACCAAAGAAAGGGGCTCATTATTATGGCGGGCGGATGTCAGTCCACCCGCCATCATCATGGTGATGGGACCGACCGCCAGACGTATGGCAGTCCCACCAGCCCAATTAGGATGCGCCGCCATACTGGTGGGTGCATCCTGGCCCTTTACCATTGCGGACGGTGCTGCTGGCCGCAGCATCATCCGCAAAGGTACAAGGGCATGCACAGCATTTCCCTGCACCACGTGGCAGGCACCACGCGGTGCCTGCCACATGGTGCAGGGAAATTTCAGGGGGGAACCATGGGTACCCTTCCAGTGCCCCCCACTCCCTCCCCAGGAGGCCTACAACAGGCCCCCAAAGCAAGCATGGCATCGCCGCCATGGAAAGGCCCATCAATCTGTCACATCCTAATATGGCAGGAGGTGCCTGCTAGGCACCACCACCATATTAGTGGCCCAGCTCCGCCCGGCCGGCAATCATAATGATTGCCGACCGGCAGAAAAGCGACGGATGGACTTGCGCATATTTCTCATTTCGATGGTGTGGCGATCGCCACCGCCGGCCCGGGATTGTTACGCCATCGTAATGAAAGCCCCATAGACTCAAAGATCAGTATTGGTGGCCTGGTGTTGACATTTCTGTGGAAAGGTTTGTGAGAACATGTGTAAGTTGCAAAGTTGTTGACAAATCCTTTCAAATTTTATTCCCCCATTAGGTGCATTACATTACCCAGATTTGCCATGGGATGATGTAGTGTTGGATTTCATGAGGCCTATTAATTGACAGGATGGTACTATATAGTACATTATTGTATTATGTGATATGTTTTCTAGATGGTTTGATTTGAGTGTTGTAGATAAAGTTGACACCAAAGTTATTATCGAATTCTTAGACAGCGTGTTTTTAAGAGAAGAATTTCCTGCATCCATTCTTATTGACAATGGGGTGCGATTTAAATCTAATTAAATGAGTCAGTATTTTAAAGCTTCAGGAATAAAACAGAAATTCACTGCTCTTTATCACCCAGGTGGTAACGTTGCTGTCAAGAGAATCAATAGAATCATTAAAGGCATTTTGCAACTTTCCAACAAGGCCAATATTTTGTCGGAAAATGAACTTAAAAAAATGATTTGGGGATATAGAGTTGCATGCCATGGCTCTGTAGGTAGGAGTCCATTTTCTATAATGAGAGGCAGAGTTCCTTTTTCAAAGGTCAATCCTGGATGGATGAAAAGAAGTCAAATGGTAAAGTGTGATTGGGAAATTGTGAAAGACAACAATAAAAAGTCACAAAAGAAGAACAAGCACTATTTTGATATTACACATGGTTCTAAATTAGTCAATCCTCATGTTGGTCAATGGGTACGAGTAAAAAGTTCTAGGAAAATTGCTAAAGGTGAGAGTAGGTTCAGTGATTCCAGGAGAATTGCTCAAGTTAAAAATAACACTGTTGTGTTAGACAATGGAGAAGTTTAGCCCATGAGTCACCTTGCATTAAGTGGTAGAAGAGATGATGGAGGTTTGGAGGCCGATATTACACCTCATGAGGATTATTGGTGGGTAAATGTAAGTGATCAAAATTCAGAGATACCAGATGAAAGTGATTTGGTTGTACAGGAAGGTATAGGTTTCAATTAAAGCAATGAATGTTTAGTTAATGAAGATGTTGTTGTGAAACCTAGCAAATCTGGTTTGGGTGATGGTGGTGAACAAATTCAGGATGAGCAGATTCAGGATGCTTCTCAGTGTACTTCAGAATTAAGAACAACCCGTGGGAGGGTTATATAGAAACCTAGTCATTTTGATGATTTTTTGTGTGATTGAGTATTTTCCTTTCTTTTGTCATTTTTCTTCTTGTCGTCCTCTTGCTGTTTCACCATGCCTTTGTTTTCTTCCCCTTTACCTTCCCTATTGTTTTTTTTTTCGTTTGTGTTGTTAAAAAAATAAATAAATAAAGGGAAGGGATTGTGTTGTATTGGTGGTATGTAAAATTCATTGTGTTTCACATATAGAACATTAAGTTTAGAACAATGTGTTACATTCCATTTTCCACTTATAAATGTTAGGTCATGAAATGTTACACTCATTTCTTGTCTTGTACCTGGAGCTGTTCATTATTGCTGTGGGGTTGATAATAAAGAGATTACTTTTGTATTACTGCTGTCTTCATCCTTCGATGAAGTTGCTTCAGTTTCCTACACGTCAACGTTCTTGGATTGTACCTGTGGCTGGGTTCATCACTTGCACCAGTTGCGGGGCTAAGGTTTTACAGGAGGGGAGGCAGGTGCAGGAAAATGTGGTACATTTTTTAATATTGGCGGGATTCGTGTGAGAGTACAGCTTGTAATTGAAGTACAGTGTGAGGATGCGATCATGCTCTCCTTAGTGTCTGCCCATCTAGTGTGGTTTTGTCATAAAACGCTCATGCATGCTTGGTTCAACATGTGCGTTGTCATCACTTTTGGGGGCATTGTCTTTACTGCTAAACTGCAAAAGCCACATAAGAGATAGTCGTATTAAGTGTTCTGCATTTCATGGCTCCGATGCTCATTGCTGCTGCTGTGCTCTGGTGATGTGCACTCCCTTTATTTATTGTGCAGTTCTGGAAGACTTTGGGAGTATTTGGAGCATTTTCTGTTACAGTGATTTGCACACCTTGTATTTAAGTGCATGACAATATATTGTTTTACTCTGTGTGCTTCCTTTTTTACGGTGATGTGTACAGTTTGGATTTAGGTGCATTACAGTAACTTTTCTTGCACTGTGTTGCTGGGCTTGTGTGTGCTTCCAACCTTCACAGCAACATGCACACTTCGTTTAAACTTGTGTGCGTGACATTTTGACACTTCTCAGTACATGCTGCCAGTATTTGAAAGTTACAGTGATGCGTTTACCTCAGTTATCCATGAGATGTTTTTCCAGCCTTTACGCATGCTTCTAATTCGGTAATGCGCGCACCACTTAGCAATCAGGAGGGTTTACAAGCCTGTGCCATGATTTAACTGGTGATACACTCCTGCACATTTATGGTGATGTGCACACCTACATTTGCTTTGTAATTGTGTTCAACTGGTGATCAGGTGTAGAAGTGAACTAGAAGTGAACTATTAATGCTGGGTTATACATGCAATGTTTAGTTGGCACTGCTTTGTCAAATATTCCTCCTATGCAGCAAATACATATTATTAGTGAGAAATTATAATTTAAGCTTGGTGGTACTTGCATTATAATCTTTCTACTGGTTGTTGTTGGTTAGTGTAACGTGACCATGTGTGCTCGAACTTTCTTGCTCATTCCACCAGCACGGTTCTTACCACTGACGGGTGAACCCCTAATGAATTTACAGGAGTGGAAAGAGAGAAAGCCATACAGAAGGATGGTTCAGAAGAATTTTCTACTTCAAGAAGGAAGAAAATACTACTTCATAGTTTAGGACCAGAGAGTTTAAGACTATAGGGTCAAATGGAATGAAAAGTAAGATCTACAGTGCGTGGGGATGAGTTTAGACATGCATTAGAGGATTTCGATAATTACTATCAGCCAGTCCGGAAAATGAATGGATGGAAAATTACAAAGTGGATAAGGTCTTGGAGGAGAGTAAGAGATTTGTGTTGGAAGGGTGGCCTACAAAAAACACACTAAATCAGGAAAGTAAGAAATGTTGGGAACTTAGGAGCTCATTACGATTGCAGGAGGACCGCCACAACCAGCCCATCGGTGGTGGTCCCTCCACCAATCGTAAGGGCCGATCAAACCACCACATTACGATGGCGGTCAGATTGGGGGTGGTCAGACTGCCACGGTTTCGTCAGTCAGATTGAATCCGACCGCAAGTCAGATTAGGATGTCAATCCATGCCAGCCTTTCCATGGTGGTTCAAAAGCCATGAAAAGGCTGGCAGGGATGAACATTGGGGGCCAATAGCTGCCCCTCTTCCCCCTGGACCTTTCCTTTGAGTTTTGGTGGCACTTATGGTGCCCCCTATATATCCCTGTACCAAGTGACAGGCACTGCATGGTGCCTGGCATGTAGTACAGGAATGTGTACAACATCCCTTTTTAACATTGAGGGGGGTGCTGCAGCCAGCCAGGTGGATTTTGAGACTACCATGGTGGCGGTCGCAACCTAATTCCTATTGTGGGACTGCCGCATGGTTGTTGGGCGGTACCAGATAGGAGATGATGGCGGACGGACTGAAGTCCGTCCGTCATCATAATGAGGCCCTTAGAGAGGATCTCTCTGTTTCTGTAAAGGGTTTTATTGAGAGGGCATAAAGTGATTCCTCCCAGTGATTTGAGAAAAAGGATAATGGAATTCATGCGTGAAGGGCATTTAGGGATTGTCAAATCTAAAAAAAGAGTCACGCATTCTTACTAGTGACCGGGGTTAGATTTGAAAATGGAAAGATTTGTAGTTGTGCTAATGCTGACAAGTCACAGAAGACGTTTAGACCTCTCTTGGGAAGGATTGAATTACTGGAAGGTCCCTGGCAAACTTTAGTTGTGCATATTTTGGCCCCCATTCTGGATAAAGAAGGTGTGCCAAGGTTTGTCATTATACCCATTGACTAGTATTTCAAATGGCCGGAAGTGGGAGTCTTTTCCAAAGTGGGTGCAGATGTAGTGGTTTCATTTTTTGAAGGGGCCTTACTGAGGTAAGGTATTCCTAAGAAATTGTTAAGTGACAATGGACCACAGTTCAAGGCCGACAAATTAAAAACATTCCTCTCCAGGAATGGAGTTTATGCAGTGCACATGGCAGTATACCATCCAGAAGTAAATGGTTGTGTGTAGAGGTTCAACCATGTTATTATAGGAATCGGGAAAAGGAAGTGAACTAATTAATCTGGGCATATAGAAATACTCCATTAGTGACTGGTTATAGTCTGTTCAGAGTTTTGAGAGGATCTGAACCATTCACAAAGGATAATCAAACTTGGATTTCGGTGGACATGGAAAGGAAATGTGGTTACGGAGAACCTGATGCTGGCACCACGGTGCATATAGAAAGATTATTATGATAAAAAGAAAAGAGTTAAAGATGTCATGTTATGGAAGGGTAAATGGGTGTGTATTAAGATTGATCACAAAGTCAAGAAGGGCAGTGTCAATTTTTCTCGGTCTCTTCAAGTGTTTTTGCTTTCTCTACCAAATTTTCAGATGGAAAAGTGTGACACTTTGATGTAACAAAACATCAGCAAATGATAAAAGAGAGGAGAAAGATACCAGTGAATGTTTGAATGAGAACTAGTTCTGACAGGATTTGGTTGTAAATGGAACAAGAGATTCACTGCTGGTGGAGAATAGTAGTGGAAACTACAGAGAATGAGTGGAGCTGTGGAGGAGAGAAGATTGTAAGAGCTACTACAATGTGTGAGAGAAGAGATAAGAGTACTTCTGATCAGAAGGAATTTTCCATGGCTACTCACAGAGGAAGGATTATCTCTATACCCAAGAAGTTTAAGGATTTCATTGTGGGATAATTGTTTCATATGTAATATAAGTGTATTTGTGTTACACCATTTTGCTATCTATTGTATAATGTGGTGACACATAGTTCTATTGTATCTTGAGAGATCAGGACTAATCACTGAATTCCCCCGCTGACCTATGCGATCAAAAGATCCTACGTAGTATGATTCTAGGCGTTAATACCTGTACAGAGAGGACAATAAGTAGAAGCGGAAGAAATTCAAGAGCAAGGGAGGGTGGGGGGATGGGAACGCAGTTGAATAGTTGTGCATGAGTTGTTAGAAATGCATCGAGGATGTATGTAAGATACACTAGGAATGATATATGTACTATGAATGTTCTGAAAAACAATAAAATCTGGTTAAAAACATAATTATATTGTATCTTTTAGAGTTTTTGCAATAAGTATTTAGTATGACTGAGTAATTTTTGCTTTTAGTGAATGTATTGGGAATTATAATTTTTTGTTTTATTCAATTCAATTCATTTCAGTTTGTGATATTTGTAAAGTGCACATCTGCCTCCGAGGAGGTGTCCCAGTGTTAGCGGAGAACTCTGAAGGAGCAGAGGAAGAAACTGCCTGTCTAGATCCCTGCTAGACAGATGTCAAAAAGTAGGGTTTTGAGGCAATGTCTTAAAATGGATTCAGCGGGAGAGCTCCGTAAGCTGAGTGGCAGTAAGTTCCACAGTTTAGAGGCAAGGTGGGTAAAGGATCTGCAACCTCTCTTGGCTTTGTTTATGCACAGAATTTAAAGCAATTTGAGATTATTAGATATCAGGGATCTGGAATGGAGATAAGGCTTGAATCTGTTGCTCAGATAGAGAGGACCTTTGTGAGTGACTGCCCTGAAGACAAAGGTAAGTGTCTTAAGTTGGATTCTCTTGAGCACAGAGAAATCTTCAAGATAAGGAGTGCGGAGGAGTTCTGGATTATTTGGAGCTGTTGTGTTAGAAAAACCAGCAACACCAGATACAGACTGATGGCATAATCCAACTTGGCCGCAACCAAGGTATAAACAATCATTTTCTGAGACTCCTCCGGAATAAGGCTGAACATCCTTCTGAGAGACCGCAGGGTGGCAAAGGAAGCAACAGATAAAGACTTGATTTGCGGTTCAAAACTGAGATTAGAATCAAGTTTTCCCCCTAAATTCTTAGCCATCGGAGAAAACATATATTTTTTCTGATATTTGTTGTTTCCATTTTATTTATCTTTGATGGTGCACTTTGTGTATTTGCTTGCTCTACAACCAATCAATGAATCAATCCAATCTTCCATTCATAAGTACAATAGCACTGATTTCTAGACATTGTGCATTACAGAAAGTGGTGTTGAGAATAATACTAACAAATTTACCTTCTTTACACATCATATGTTCAGGGGAAACAACAATTACAACACAGTTTTAACCATGCAGTACCTTTACCTCGCAGTCAATACCAACATTTGTCTTTACCACACATGTCACTACCATGCATATGTCTTTAACACGCATGCCAACCATGCATGCCTTTACCACACATTATAGGTATATACATTTACAACTCATGGCTTTTTTGTGTGCAAGTTTATACGTAGTATATAGGTATGAATTGAGGTAAGTATATATTAATTTAATTGATAGAATTTCTATGATATATTTTAAACATTGATAATAATGGTAATGTGTACTTTAATTAATTTTTTTAATAAAAATATATTAATAAAACATATTCTTAAAAATGTAACATTAACCCTTAGGGACGGGTTTCAATGGATATAGGAGTATCGGGTGGGACAGGTATTAATTTTAATACTTGAGCATTAGTAGTTAATGAATACAATGGGGGTCATTATGATAGTGGGCGGATCGCCACCGCCCGTATAGCGGTGGCGATCCGCATGCCAAAACCTACCGCTCGCATTACTTTCCCCCCCGCCACATTACGATGGCGGGGGGAACACAGGCGGACGGGAAGACCGTCTGCCAGTTTTCCGCCCGGTAGACAATCCGCCCGACTGCCTACCGGGCGGAAAAGCCCAGGAATAGGGTGGCGGTGCCTTGCAGACACCGCCATCCATATTATAATCATTGCGGTGAACTTCTGTTCCATGGTGGGCCATGGAAAGGCAGGCGGTTTCGTCTTTGGGGGCCCGTTGCAGGCCCCCAGTGTGTTGGAGGGGTGGGTGGGTGCACATGGATTGTACCTATGGTACCCCCCTGCATTTGAAGGCCCAAGGTGACAGGCACCGCGCGGTGCCTGTACCGTTGTGCATTCAAATGCACAACATGCATTTTACACATTGCGGCGGGTGCTGCTTGCAGCACCGCCCGCCGCTATGTTTAAAATGCGGGATGCGCCCGCCAGTCTGGCGGGTGCATCCTAATGCCACTTGCAGGACTACTGCGACAATGGCGGGCGGTCCCATTTCCCGATACGGTGGCAGACGGACAAAATACGCCTACCGTCGTAATGGGCCCCTATGTATGAGTATTAGTGTTAAGAAATTAAAACTTAAATTTAAAATTAATTATTTAAAATATTTACAGGACTATTACACAAACCTTTAGGGACAGCATGTTAGGGATATAGGGGTATTGGTTGGGGGGTGTATTAATACTCAGGTATTAATTGTAATACTTGAGTATTAATTAAGTAAGACCTTTTAATAAATTGATGAGTATAAGCGATAAATAAACACATAGTGAAATTAACCTGTAAAGTCACAAAAATATTTTAAAAACATAAATGAATTTTTCAAATAGTTTTTTTATGGAAAAAGAAGCACTTTTAAAATGTTAAATGTAATAGACAAATAATTACACCATGTTTAATTCTATAAAATAGTTTTTTTTAAAAAGTTTAAAAATTACAAAAAATGTATTAAATAGTAACAAGCATAAAATTTTTTACAAAAATATAAAATGTTTTGTTAACAATGTTTAACATATTTATTTAGAATTTCTAAAGTATTTTGACGAAAATTGTCCTTTTTTTCCATTTTATTTTCAGGCTTGATGATCGCGGTTGAGTATCTGTTTCTACAGCCGGTAGAGCATTGCGGTCAAGATCGGATGTATTGAAGTGTTACATTGAGGTAAGAACAATTTACTTAATTTCTTTAGACATATAAATGGCTAAGTTTATTGTAAGGATGGGAGGTTACAGTATAGAACTGTTTTATTTTGCTGTTTTTACAATGTTAACATCCCCATGCAAGTTATGTGTGTATACCCATGTCGGGTCACTGTTTTCTTCTTCAAAGTAGGTTAAAAAACGTTGCAAGAAAAATGGTCATTACTTTTTTAAACCTATTTGAAATAAAAGCAACATTAAAAAATGTTGGTGTCATGTTTTTTAAACAAAGACCATGTCATTGCTGGAGAAGCACTGGATTACTACTGGATTTTTTTCTATCAATTTCATTTTGGAGAATGGATTTTCTTTTTCGTGAATTTTTTAAATCATTGTTTTTCTTCTGGATTTTGACTTTTTGGGATTGCTGTTTTTTGACGTGGATGGATTACTGCTAGATTAATTACTTAGCATTTTGTTTTGAGGAATGGATTTTAATTTTGCTGTAGGAGATGGATATTGTTTTACAAAACATACATTTTCAGGAGCCAATCTTTTTTGGGATGTTAATTTCCCTTTGTGGATTATTGGAGTACTGAAGACTCCTGGTGATAGGTGGTATGTAAAATCACGAAACGTTTGAAGAAAGAAGACAACTACAGGTAGGAATCCCAATATATTTTTAATTTCTTAAAAGAATATAAAAAATGCCAATTTAATTAGAAAGTGTTGTCAAAATAGGTAAGTAATTTTACAGGTTGTTAGTGTGTGTTACAAGAATAGGATGTATGCAATATTGTCCAGTTATCTGAAGCTCCCAACAATGGAAATTGATGGATTGTGTCCAACAGCTTCTCAGACATATCTTTACTTTTTTTTTTAAACCAAAGGGTTCAGGCTACCTGACAATGATTGTGCCAGTCTAATTTTTTGGAAACTTTGTGTCTTCTTCAAAAATTCCATGAAATGTTAAAGGATAGTGTGAGGTCTGCCAAATGATTTGCTGAAGGAATTGTGTCACCCCTGTATGGCATTGTAAGTCTTTGCTCCTCCCTCTAAGCATGTCAAATAACAGTTCCACAAGTCAGTGGGAAACCGTGACTTCCTCCTGTGACCCAACCTGCTTAGGTGGCCAATCCATGTGTCCTCGAAGTATTTTAGGAGTGGAGCTATTTTTTCTTCATTTTGGGTAAAATAATATGATTCTGTAACAGATGTGTAGAATTCCTCAACACACTCTGATGGTACAAAGCACAAAGCAGTTGGCCGATTATGACTTTGGCAGTGCTGCGTCGGCTCTGCATCAGCTCAGCACCACCAGGGCCATGCAGGGACCACCTGCCAGATTACAAGTACAACTCGTGTCTGGCAGGGTTTTCTTTTGCCATTCCATGGTGGTGCTCTGAAAACAGGCACCGCAATGGGAATGCAGAAGAAGTGTAGTCTCACTACTAGGCTTGTTTATGGAGGAATTATCACCATCTACGGTACCACTCCACACTATATAATTCACAAAAATTTAACTGGATGGTCTAACTACTGTGCTATAATTCTCAGTTGTCAAAGAAATATCATTTGTTTTTTATTTTTTAGCAAACAATGAAAATGAAAAAGGGGTGATAAAATGGCAATCCTAATTGTAAAGACGATAACCCTCACTCACCCACAGGTGACATGCTTCATTATTGGGTTCCCTTTTACACACTGCGACCGCAGTGTGGGCCACAACTCTCCCTCAAGAGAGGAGTGTGAGGTGTTTTTAAATCATCCAAGGTTTGTGAGGGTGAGGGGCAGAGTGCAAAATAATAATCAAAGGTGAATTCATAGGAGGACAGAATCAACTTTAATCATTGTTCCAAATGGATAGAGATAAAACAAGCAAAGTGAAAACAGGGTTCTGGATATTCCCTATTATACTCGGTCAACATGTTTCTGCCTGTATGACCTATTGGTTTGTGGCATTCCTCAGGGCCAATTTCTAGTCACTCTGCTGTCATTGTGAAAATAAAATAAAATCAAATACCATACTGAATTTTATGGCATAACTGTGGAACCAGCTGCAGTAAGGTCCACATTCAAATCCAGACTATTCGTCTAACTCCACCTTCCGATTGTCCTTTAATTGCGGATCTCAGGAATCTACTTTCCCGGAAACTCCATCTAACAATTAAACCCCCTTCAACCTTTTTTTATTTTTATTCCTGTTAAAGATTAGGGAGAATTAAATATTAATTTGTGTAGCTAATTGCTTTGGATAGGCATTTTTCCTTTTTCTTTTTTACAAATTATGTATCTGAGATGGTTGGAATCTTTGCTTCTGGTGATTTGGTCTGCACTCTGGGGACTTATCTGATAAAAGAAAACTCTTGTGATTGACAGTCTTAAGCCATTGTGGCCCTGATTACGATGTTGGTCGGAGTTGCCCCTGACCGACATTGCTGCAGATGGGGAACCAACCGACCTGAGTTTGGCAGTTCCGGACAGCAATTAGGATGCGTAAACTTACATTTTTCAATGGAAGCTTGTGCTGTGGGCCGAACCCCCCCTCAACACAAGCTCCCATTGAAAAATGTACGTTTTTAAACATCCCTGCACAGTGTGGCAGGCACCTCGTGGTGTCTGCCACAAGGTGCAGGGATAGGGCCATATGCGGAGGGACAACGGGAAAGGGGGCCCTGCTAGGGGCCCCCAAAAACACTTTCCGACTGCAGTTCCATGTCGTAAAGGCCGACTTAGAACTGCTGTCAGAAAGTACCATTATTTTCCTGATAGCGGAAACACCGGCCTTAAGGAATTATGAGGCCTTTCCGACTGGCGGACGGGCTCCTTGAGCCCATCAGAACCAAATCAGATTCACCGTCCGGTTTAACCTCTGACCACCGTCATGGTAATATGGCAGTTGGAGTTTAATCCTACAAGGTCTGGTCAGAGGCTTTCTGACTGACATTTTAATTAGACCCTACTTGAAATCAATGTACCTGCCATGAGGAAAATGGTTTTGAAGCGTTATTTCAGACACTATTTGCGCGAAATATTTTAATTTCTACAGTAAAAAAAAACAAGTGATGTTTAAGTCTAAATCTTTGTTCCGTATAGATAGAAAGTTGTTAGATTTGCTTATGCACTGATTTCTAAAAGATTAGTGACCTGAAAAAGTATTTTTCTTTTCATACACTGTTTCAGGTGTTTGGTGATTTTTCTTGTCTTCTCTTAGATTTTCCTATTTCTTTCTTGAGAATTTTGGGGCCTGTGGAAAAGGAAACAAAAGTAAATATTTTATGGTGTAACATAATTGATTTAACCACCCTAGTCACTGTCAAGCACCTTCCCTGAGGTAAGTACCTGGAGCAGTTAGAATAGTAATTTTGCCCCCCTGCCAGTATCCAGCACCTGCTCTGAGGTAAGTACCCAGCGGGAGTTAGAATATTAATTTTGCCCCCCAGTCACTATCCAGCACCTGCTCTGAGGTAAGTACCCGGCAGAGTTAGAATAGTAATTTTGTCCCCAGTCACTGTACAGCACCCTCACGAGGAAAGTACCAGGCGGAGTTAAAATAGCTATTTTTCCCCCCAGTCACTGTCCAGTACTTGCCCTGAGGTAAGTAGCCGGTGGAGTTAGAATAGCAATTTTTTTCCCAGGCACTGCCCAACACATGGCCTGAGGCAAGTACCTGTTGGAGTTAGAATTTTAATTTTCCCCCAGACACTGTTCAGCACCTTTCATGAGGTAAGTACCTTGTAGGGTTAGAACAGTAATGTTATCCCTAAGTCACTGTCCAGCACCTTCCCTGAGGCAAGTACCTGGTAGAGTTAGAATAGAAAGTGTTACATCCTGATTTAGGTGTAATACATTCTTTCTCTAGCTTCCCTGTTACTTGCTGCTCAGCCTGTGTGCGTATTGAAATGGAATGTTGATGAATGCCTGGCCTGTAATAGTGTCAGTTGGAGAGAGTGGGCTGAGCAGTAGGATGCTGCTCCTGGTGGAGCATATACATTCAGCTTATAACCTGTAACTAAGACTTATCTTATTCTTTAAACCTACATCTTATAATCTACATGGCCTGCCTACTTAGTATATATCTTTAATTGCAACACTGGCGAGTTGGGAGCTAATCTATGCATGCAAGGTGATTGAAGAGGAAGATAAAGTCTACAAGTTCAGGTGAGATGTCGCTCACCGGTGTGGAGAGGGGTTGCAATGTGTTTGGGCATTTACTCGCTCACAGGGATGGAGGATTTTATTCAATTTTGCTGAAAATATCATTAATGTGGTTGCTGCCATGACATGTTGAAGTGGAGAATTTTACTCACGTTTGCACAAAATATTGTTAATGTTGTTATTGTCATGCCATGGTGAAGTCGAGGATTTTAATCACTTTTGCAGAAAATACTATAATGTTGTGTGCCATGTTGAAATTGCATATGCAGTAAGATTGCAAGGAGTGAATTTGTTCCAGTTGAGGAGAGTTTTTTTATGTGAGTAGCATTTCACATATAGTGCCGCTGGTAATGCAAGGTATGCAGGAGAGGGTGTGCATGTGCTGTTGTGTTTGGGTTAAGTGGTTCTAAGTTTAGGTAGTGCCCTGTTGCAAGGATGAGCGAGGGTTGAAAGATACTCTTTGCCTGCTGCTGTAGTAAGGGTTGGAAGATGCCCTCTGAATACTGCAGTAGTAAGGGTTGAGAGTTACCCTTTTTCTACTGCTGTAGTAAGGTTTGTAAGATACCGATTTTGGTTATTAGTGAGTGTGGGTTTTAAGAGTCCCATTTCTGAATTTATGTAGTGTCCTGTTATTCGGGACGATCGACACTTGAAAGATACTCTATGCCTACTGTTTGAGTGAGGGTTGGAAGATACCCACTTTGTTTTGTGCATAATGCCCTTTTTCGGAAGAGTGCTGGTGAAAGAGATTCAAGATTTATTTTTATATTCACAAGATGCCCTGTATTTGGGATGAGTGTGGTTTGGAAGAAACCCATTTCCTACTGTTTAAGTGGGGGTTGAAAGATACCCATTTTGTGACCGAGTCCTAAAACAGTTTTTTAAACTGCGTTTTTATTTGATAAGATTTTCTACACGGGAAAGTGGTAAAGAAGTGTTTTGTTATGTGTAATACTTTCTAGCTTACATTTCCTGATGTATATTTATTATTTTCTAAGGTGGAAAATGTGTTACATCCTGATTTAGGTGTAATACATTCTTTCCCTAGTTTCCCTGTTACCTGCTGCTCAGCCAGTGTGTGTGATGTAATGGAATGTTGATGAGTGCTTGGCCTGTGAGAGGGTCAGTTGGAAAGAGTGGGCTGAGCAATAGGATGCTGCTCCTGGTGGACAATATACTTTCATCTTGTAATCTGTAACTAATACATATATTATTCAATAAACGTACATCTTATAACCTACATGGTCTGCCTACTAAAGAGATATCTTTAATTGCAATAATAGGCCTCCAGTCACTGCTCAGCGCCTCGCCTGAGGTAAGTACCCAGCAGTGTAAAAATAGTGATTTTGCCCGACTGTCACTGTCCTGCAACTGGCCTGAGGTAAGTACCGGCGTAGTCAGAAAAGTTATTTTGTCCCCCTGTCACTGTCCGGCACCTGCCCTGAGGTAAGTTATGTACCTAAATGTGTGTCCAGTTATGTCATTTATTTGACGAATATTATTAATAATTATTACAGATTTATTTTTTACTTTTTCTATTGGGAATAATGTTTTGTATGGTGACTTACAATGCTAGGACTCCAGTAAATTTACTCAAAATCAAGTGTGGAGCAACTCTGGATATTCTTAATTTAAAAAGAAAATGTAATGAATAATTATTTTTAGGATTTAGCTGGTTAATACTAAGGGGGGTTTATTGTAATCATTGAACTTACTTGTGTGGATAGATAACAGTGTCGGAACAGCAATGTCTTTTTCTCTCCTGCTCTCAATGGTATGTGTGGTCGCGATTGAAGTCAGTGTACCACTGACCACGAAATGGTGGACAACTGAATTTATATGTTTTTACATGATAATCGATAATTCATTATAAAGTATGTTTTGGAATGTACTTTTTATTATGGTTAACGATCTGACACAATATATTTTTATTTTGTTGGGTGAAAAATACTTTTTTTACTTCCTCACATTTAACGACAGCTATCTTGTTTATGGACAAGCTACACAGACAGGGTTAAAGTAACAGAAGGACTACTGTGTAAATAAAAAAAAAGTAAAGGTGTTTAATATGGTACAAGTTATATTTTGCTAAGACTTACTGTGCTACCTTATTTTATATATTTTTCCGGTACTTACTAGAATTCTTTTCTTATGGAAACATATTTAATTTAATATGATTTAATAATACGATGAAAAGGTAAGCGTGGTAAAGGTATGCGTAGTAAAGGCACTAATAATGTACCCCTATGTAAGTTTGTGGTAATGACGTGTGGTAAAGACGTGTGTTGCACTGGTTGACGAGTTGTAAAAACTGTGTTATAAAGGCATGAGTGGTAAAGGCATGCGTTGTTCCCTCATACATCCAACATTCAGCCTTCAAAGGCAGCGAACGCTGCTACTGGTTAAATTTTTGCATTTTGCATTCTCTAGTACCTTATAAATGACTGTTAATCTTCCTGTTTATTCAACCACACAAGTTCATAGAGGCCAATTGACCAAACTAACTGGAGTGTTAGAGAGGATTTTGCTAAACCGTTGAACCAAGATTGCATCATATGATTAAACTCTTAGCCTCTCAACAGGCTCTCATTTCCTTCTTTGGGTACAGGGTAAGGGCACAAAGTGAAAACAACAACAAGGAAACAGGGGTATGAAAAGTGTAATCACTTTCTTCATGCCACTGCCTTCATGACCTCTGAAATTAGAGGTTAAAAACGACAGTGCTATGGGTATAAAAGGGACAGTGATCGGTAGCATGAGCTACCCAAAGCCACATTGGTGACCATTCATATAGAATTTGGCCATCCAATGGCCTTCCATGTCTGCATTTCAATGTGGGAATTTCAATTTAGACTTTAAGTGAACGATGCCCTGAGACAGTAAATCCTTTCACTCTGTTAATTCAATAAAAGTAACTTATAGTTTATTGAATATATAGGCCAAAGAGTGACGGTAATTGCGAATATATTTCATACTATGTTATTCTTAACAGTATATTTTGCAGGGAATACAATAACCACTGCAAATAGTAGAATTAACACTTAATTTTAAATTTAGAAAAAATATCATGACTTTGCTTGAAAGACATATTAAAATCCTTTTATTCAGAGTAGTGAAAAAATAGTTTTTTTGTTTTCACCTATGAAACACCAAGCTCTGAATGCAGTGCAATGGCAGTTGGAGATATTAATATTTATGTATTTATTTATAAATCGCAAAGTAATACCCAAAGGCGTCTAGGCACTGAAAACCAAGTGTGAAAACCAATAGCTAGTGGCACTCAATCCTCATGTTATAGAAGGTAGACTAAAGGGAGAAGCCAGGTTTTAAGGCTCTTCCTAAAAGAAAGTGAGTCAGAGGAGTTTTTTAAATTGGTTTGAAAGGCAGTTCCATAATCTAGAGGTGTTAGTAACAAAAATTTTGCCCCCCCCACCCCAAATTTACATGCTGAAATCTGGGAACCTCCAACAGCTTTAGAGACGATTACCGGGGATTTCTCGGCGGAACACACCAGTGGAACTGGTGCTTGAGGCATTCTGGTCCGTGACTGTAGAGTGCTTTAAAAGCAATACACAGGGGTTTAAAGTTGATCCTTTTCTCCACAGGAAGCCAGTGGAGGGATTTAGGAGCATATTTAGCTGAATGATGTCTAGGGATCCCTAGTAGTATTTGAGCTGCCGCGTTCTGAGGAACCTGAGGAACCTGTAGTTTGTTAAGAGACCAACAAAGAGAGCATTACAGTAGTCTAACTTGGATATGATGAGCGCAGAGACGACCAATTTTTGAATATCAGGAGATATAAAAGGAAATTGTAATGTAAAGAAAGTAGACGAGGTAATGACATTTACCTGATGTTTAAAAGACAATGCTGTGTCACATATGACTCCCAGATTCTTTGCCTTTGCCACTGGAACAGGGAGCAAGATGAGTTTCTGAGGCCACCAGTCAGGGGACCAAAAGGAGGTGTTACTTCCGAAGAGCAGTACTTCATTTTTACTTGAATTTACCTTCAGGTAATTACCCAACATCCACTTGTTAATCTTTTGCAAACAGCTTTGGAACTTAGAAGCTGTGACCTGGATATTGTTTGTGTGTCATCGGCATACAACACCATGGTAAAGTCAAATGATTAAAGAAGCCTGGCCAGAGGGTTGACATATAGATTAAAAAGAGAAGGGCTAAGCGAAGAGCCCTGTGGAACCTCACATAGGAGTTGAAAGGTGTGTGATGCATAGCTATCGATTTCAACAAATTGTTCAAGCTCAGGTAAAAAAGATATAAAAAGAGAAAGAGCTACACCGCCTATGCCAATTGGAGACGACTTATCAGTAAGCTGTGGTCCACCATATCGAAAGTTACCGAGAGGGCCAAAAAGCGCAGAGCGGCATTTCCTCCAGTGTCGACTGAATTTTTAACCACCGCCGCAGCAGTAATGAAGCAAGCTCTGTGCTGTGCTCACTCTTGAACCCTTACTGGGTAGAATCCAAGACATGATTATTGTTGATAAAAGTAGTCAACTTTTGATTTATAAAATTTTCCAGAGGCCTTTTTTCCAAATCTTTGGAAATATTCTATTCCTGTTTTGACAACAAAGTTGAAAATTTCAGGGAGTTGCTGTGCAATAAGATCCAGAGCTAAGCATGATTTTGGATTTGCCAGGGAGCCAGCTTTAGCTGTGCGAACTAGTTTGAGAACCTGATCAAAGGAGACGAGCGAGAAATTAAATAGCCGAACTGAATTAGCTATTGAAGGGCCATTTTGGCCTGTTTAATTAACAACGTCCCCTCTGCTCTCATCTGTAGGACTACAAATTTGCAGAGAGGGATTCAAGGAGAATGCGTCATAGAGACTGTGAACTTTTTCACAAAAAAAGACACTAGAGTGCTACAAAAGGTCTGGTCAATGGCCCAATTTCTGGCTCTGAGGTTCTAAATTTCTGAACCGTGGCAAATAATTATTTAGTACTGTTGTTTGCAGATTTTATTTTATCAGAAAAATAGATGGGTTTTCGACTTGTGAATCAATTCTTTGTATCGTACGATCATCTCCCTATAAATTTCTTTCTTGTGGTGGCATCATTTTGTCTCCACCGCTTTTCTTGCTGGTGGCATTGCCTTTTAAAAAACCTAAGTTCCTCTGAGAACCAGGGCTCAGTAGGGGTAGCTCTGTTTGCCGGATCAGTTTTTGATGACACTAGGGACTGTACTGTTGAGCCAATCCAAGAGTGATAGTTCAAGGATGCCATCTCTGGATCGCAGGAAATAGCGGGTCTACTATTTTCCAGTTGGGCATTGAATTCAGTGGTGTCTAAACTGTGCCAATGGTGCTGTCGTACTTTCTGGTTGGAATACACGTATTGCCAGAGGTAATGGGTACAGATAAAGTTAACAGAACAGCAGAGTGATCTGAGCAGGGTAATTGAAGAACACTCCTGGATTCTTGAAACTGGCTGTCCATAAAGAAGGCATTGTGCATATTCCCTGCCCTATGAGTAGGGCCCCTAATAATCTGTTCTAACCCTACACTAGTCATCAAATCAATAAGGTCACTAGAATCTTTATCCTGCAAATTATCCAAATGGAAGTTGAAATCACCTAATATAGTGCAGTCCTGAGAGTTGACCTTATACTCTAATAGCTGGCCAAGTGTTTGCATAAAGTCAGCTCTAGGACCCAGCAGGCGATAGATGAGGAGCCCTTTGAAGAAATAGGTATGGCTAAGTTCAATTTTAAAAGAGAGCACCTCACAGTCAGGTTTAATCGTAATATCAGTAAAGATTGCCCTCAAATGATATTGGTAGACTATGGCTAAGCCCCCTCCATTTTTTCTCATCCAATCTTGCCTAGAAATCGAGAAGCCTGACGTCAATCAAGCCAGATGCAGCATCAGCTCAGGTTTCCACCACAAAAGCTGTCAAGAGCATGTGCCTCTACAAAATCTGCGTATTCGTGCTTATGTTTTATCAGTGACCGAGCATTTATTAATGTACAATGCCAGGATTGTGTAACCTCTTTTTTCCTCAACCAAAGGGGGGCTGACAGTCTTAGTTGTATTCACGTTGATGTTTGTTAATGTCATATTGCATTCTGAGCACATCCGTAGTGCCTCGTTGTAATAACAGTTTAACACTGGACCAGAGCAGCGTCTCCTCAAAGAATTTAGCTCGAGGAGGTTGCTTCTGGAATAGCTGTTTTTTTTCATGGGTTGCGGCATAAAACCGACAGGGAGGCTGATGATGAGCGTGATCCAAGCACTGACGGGCGCAGATGGGCTTGCTTTTGGCGTGCTTTTGGTGCACCTGCTACGCATGTCTGCTGCGCGAACGTGCTCCCATGTTGGTTAAATCTTCCACCAAGTGCGGGGGTTGTGGCTTCGCCAAACACTTCCAGGAAGCTTGAAAACAAAGGGAAAAAAGTAAAATACTAACTGGGGTCCAGCAACCCCTTAGTCCTACAGCATGCTCCCCTGCTGAGGGCTAATACTGGTAAAGAATATCAAACTAAAATAAACATGAGAAGATTTAAATGCATAAAATCATTTAAAACTGGATTAAAACCCACTACAAGATGGCGTCCATCCTAACCGGAGACAGGCACCTCTGAAAATGGCACATTCATGCCTACAAGGAAATCAAAGTGGGCTGTGGCAGGGTAACCGGAGCCAGGCATCTCCTAATATAAAACGTCAGTGCTACAAGGAAATCAATAAAAAGAGGTAGGCTGTAGCCGTAATAACAGTGCAGGTAAGAGCAACCAAGTACTTAGAAATCACCTTTATGTATGCTGAAGATTTGCTATCTTTTCTGTCTTATCATGTCTCTCTTGTTTCTCCACAAGAGAAGCAGGGGAATGAAATAGGTTCCCGTGCACCAAGACATTGCCTTTGTCAGTATTTAATGTCCTTACTGACATCTCCTTCTCACATGGTGCGGGCTCAATGCTTTCACATACACACGCAGAGTGGGGATCACAGCTTCAGGTAGAGGTGAGGGAAGGAAGCCTCTGCCCGTGGTGGCTGTGCAGGCAGGGGGAGGTTTGGAAGGATGCCATGTTTAATGGACTTTGAAAAGATTAGGACGTGGTGGAGGATAAGGTAGACTTTTCACTTTTAAGTCTGGCAGTAGCCAAGACCTTTTGATCTTTCTATAATATGTATAACATACTAGCATATAGTGGATTTCAGCCACCTCTCTTCATCCATTGATCTGATGTTGTGTCATTCACATTTTGCTTCCGCCCAATACAGCATATCGCATGGGGCAGTGGGTCAGCCCACTTAAGCCACTTTGAGTGATTGTATTTGACTGTCTCACAAGGAGCACATCCGCATACAAGCTAGTTCCTTTGAGTGCCAGTGTGTTTGTTGTTTTTACTTTATAATTACTTTAGTGTTTATTTTGTGTTTAGAGCCTGATATGATAGCTGGATGCATCTGATGTGAACACAGGACACCATCCACCTTTACCAGATCCTATATCCTGCCAATGCTGTTGTTAATTCATTTTGGAGCATCTTGCTATCTCAGTGCTGCCATTTCACAGCATACCAGATTGTATCCATTTGAAAATGAACTGTGTTAAGTTATCCTCTTTTTTTTTTTTCAAACATATTTTTATTGAAAATATTTTCCAATACAGCTCACAGGAATACCCATCATCTCACTCAACACAGTGAGTTTCTGCTTTAAAGTTCTGAAGGAGGGTTGAAGCTCAGACATGCTGCCCTGTCATTATCCCAACCCTTAATGCGTAGTCGATGCAAATATATAGGTTACAGATTGCTAGTAGTATAAGGAATCGACCATAATCTAGCTTCTATAAAGGGCAGGCAAAGTACATTGTTTGCTAATCTACCCATCTTTCTTTTGCGATGGGCTTCGAATAGACCCTTCCAATGGGAAGAGACGATATATAGTGAACACTTATCCTGTAAAAAGAAAATATAAACTCCCTTGTGAAAAAAATAAATTAAAAACAACAGAAGAAAAACAGAAACCCCCCCTCCCCTCCCACGATGGCAGCGGCTCAGTCAGGTAATGTATTGAATGATAAGTAAGTTCAGGAAGGTCAGACCTGAAAGAGATGCAGTGCTCTGATAGAAGAAGGACAAACGGCCATGGGCAAGCCCCGGGACAGAAAAGTTACCAATGGGCCCCATTTATATTCGAAGTTCTTGTACTCATCCCGAAAGATATCAGCCATTCTCTCAAGACTGAGTAGCCTCCACAGACGAAAGGGCCAAAGGGAGATTGCCGGCGCCTCCCTCTGTTTCCAAGCGGCCGCTATGGTCACCTTGGCTGCTCCTATACATAACCACATGAGTGCCTTATCCGCTCGGGTCTGACGTTCGAGTGCCGGGTCACGAAGTCCTAGCAAGGTTTCAGCCATAGATGTCGGGATGGGATATCCCAACATGTCTTTGATGTGTGCTAATACTTCTTCCCAAAAGGGGCGCAGAACCGGGCAATCCCACCATATGTGTTAGAAGTCGCCGAGGAATCCGCACCCTCTCCAGCATCTATCGGAAGTGTTGGGAAAAATCTTTTTAAGTTTGGAAGGGTGCAGATACCAGTCCATCATGGTTTTGAGATGGGCCTCTCTAAGTTCTGTGGAGTGGTTAAATCTCGAGATGTCTGTCCATAAATGTGACCATTCTTCGTCTGAGATGTCTCGTTGCAGGAGGCCCTCCCACATGTTCATGTACCTGGGGCGAGGCGCATGCGCAGTATGAAGTAGATGAGCATATATGAACGTGATTGCTCCTTTCATAGTGGTGGCTTGTGCCAAGAAGGATTCAAAGCTCGTGGGGGATCGGGTAGCTGCCCCCCTGACCTGTGGGGTGAGAGCCCAGTGCCTCAGTTGTGTGTAGTGGTATCTTTTTATGTTCTCAAGGCCGAAATCTCGTTTGCAACTCTCAAATGTTAGAGGATCCGCATTGTGAAAAAGGTGTGTCAAGGCCAGGCATCCACCCTCCCTCCAAGCATCAAAGGGGCCCTCGTGCAGCGCCGGGGGAAAGGCTGGGTTAAAGTGAAGGGGCGTAAATGGAGAAGGAAACGAAGCCCACCTCACGTCGCCCGCCACTGAGTCCCATACCCTCAAGGTAGTGCGTGTAGGGGTGCTAAGATATACATTCATGGGTCTATCTTTCTTAGGCCACCATACCAAGTCCCAAATGGTCCTTCCCGCCCCACATCGATCCATGTGTAACCAGTGTTTTTCAGAGTCAGGCTTGGACCACTCCACCAACTCTGAGCTGGGCGGCCCTATAGTATAACGCCATATCAGGTAGACCTACACCACCCGCCGATCGCGGCTGGCGTAAAATGGCGAAAGAGAAGTGAGCCCTCCCTCCCTGCCAGATAAAATGGAGGATCATGGATTTGATTTTACTGAGAAAGTCTCGTTCCAATTCTATAGGTAAGGCCTGAAATAAATATGTGAGATTAAGTATGTAAGATTTCCAAAATTTATCTTAAAGCCCGCTACTATGCCGAACCTCTCCAGCTCGTTTTGCAATGGCGGGAAAGACCCAACCGGCTCAGAGAGAGACGGAAGAACATCACCCGCAAAGAGCGTGATCTTATGTGTGTCCCCACTAAAGGGAATTCCCCGAATCCCTGGATTCTCCCTAATAGCCAGCGCCAGCGGTTCAATGCTAAGGGCGAATAAAAGAGGCGAAAGGGGGAACCCCTGGTGTGTTCCCCTAGTGTGAGGAAAGGGGGCTGATCGTATCCCATTAACTTGCACTCTAGAGCAGGGTTGGACATAGTTGGCCCGCAGCATAGTGAGAAATTCATCTGCAAAACCGAAGCCTGCAAGGGTGTGGAAAAGAAACGTCCAGTCCACTCTGTTGAATGCCTTCTCAGCGTCTAGCCCCACCAGGACGGCAGGGATTCATCGCTTGTTAGCCTTTTCTATCAGGTGGACTATGCGGCGAGTATTATCACGAGTCTGGCGATTTTTGATAAAACCCGACTGGTCTGGGTGTATAAGATCGGGCATAAGATCATTGAGTCGCGACGCAAGTACGGCGGAATAGAGCTTCGCATCTAGATTTAGCAAGGCAATGGGGCGATATGAGGTGCATAGTTGCGGGTCTTTCCCCGGCTTGGGTATAACCGAGATCACCGCTTCGGCCGTAGATCCAGTGGTCTCTCCAACCTTCGCTATTTTATTAAAAAGCCTCGTGAGATGAGGGAGTAGGTCTGAGGTGAAGGTTTGGTAGAAGTGGGCGGTATATCCATCGGGCCCGGGGGCCTTGTGTGGTTTCAGCGCTTTTATCGCGACCCGTATCTCATCGGAGGATATGGGAGCAGTAAGCGTTTTGTTCCACTCAGCCGAAACTTGTGGAAGGTTCAGCGATTGGAGGTATTCTCGTTGTTTGTCTATAATATCTGATAAGCAGTGTAAAGGGCCTTGTAATAAGTGCTAAAGCTATCCGCCTTGAGCTCATCTTTATGTGTGAGTTCTCCATTCGCCCCCTGTATACCCCCTATGTACTCCCTCTCTCTTTTCTCCTTCAGTTGCATAGCCAAATGATTCCCAATCTTATTGCCCTGGGAGTTCGAGAGATGGCGGAGTCTAAGGAGGGTCAATTCCACTTCTATTGTTATAGATAGCTCTAAGCTTGCCTCGCAACGTCGTCAGGTTACGAAGAATCTCCCTGGTGGGGTGAGTCTTATGGGCTTGTTCAGTGGCGGCCACTTCCTGCTCCAAGGCCTCTCTCTCCCTGGCCCGCCGTTTGTTTAAAGCCGAGTTCAGGGCAATGCATTTTCCTCTGAAGACGGCCTTGAACGCGTCCCAAGTGATAAACTCCGATGTGTCTATAGGGTTATTGTGATCAAAGAAGTTCGTTATCGCTTCTCTCAGCTCCGTACAAAGCGCCTTATCTCGAGTGAGAGATGTCGGGAAGAACCACCTGGGGCCAGACGAGACATTAGAACTCCAGGCCAGACAAACCGAGACCAAACCATTGTCCGACACTGACATAGGGAAAATCTTGGCGTCCCGTAGCACACCGAAAAGTGATTGGCTGATAAAAATGTAGTCTAATCGAGAGTATGTACGGTGTACATGTGAGTAAAAGGTGTAGTCGCGAGAACGAGGGTAGAGAATGCGCCAGGCATCCAGTAGCCCCAAATCCTGTAAGCCCTGTTTGATGTCTGTGGGGAATGTGTTCGCGTCAGAGCGGTGTGGCTGAGTGGTGTCCAAGTCTGTCTGCCAAGTCAAATTAAAATCTCCCATGAAAATCGTAGGTCCTTCTGCCAAATCTTGGATTTTTTCCATTAATGTGGTTAAAAAGGCTTTTTGACCAGTGTTGGGTGCATAAACCGCCACAAATGTACAACATTTGCCCATCAAAAGGCCCTTGACCATAACGAAGCGACCGTCTTTATCGGTCTGAACAGCATTTGGCTGAAACTTCGCGGAGGAGTGGAAAAGGAGCGCCACCCCTCTATGCTTCGTGAGGGCAGAAGACCTGTAGATCAGAGGGTATCGTTTAAGGCGAAAGCGAGTGTCCTCAGATCGAACAAGGTGGGTCTCTTGCAGGGCCATTATATCTAAATGATGGTCAGTAAGATATTTCCAGATCTTTTGGCATTTTTGGGGTGAATTAAGGCCCTTGACATTCCACGAGCCAATCGTAATAGTCATCTATCGAGTATGGATATCTGTGTTGCTCTGGAAGGCGTAGACCAACCCGCCCCGCTGCAGTATCTGGTAGTTCTCCTATGAGTAACGTCATTAAGGATGCTGGTCCACCCCGAACCCACAAGGTGTAACCTTGAGGAGCCGCCGCCATTTCCCTCCCTAACCCCCTTCCCTTCCCCAAACAGAGTAACAACAAACATTAACACAAATTACAATCAAAATTCAATACTATAAACCCCGTGAGGGAAAGATGATCCCCACGAGGATTTGGTGAGAGCAATAGGACCGAGGTCCCGCCCACGCCATCCCGACCAGAACTTAGACAAATGCTTTAGAAACGGCCCATTTGGAGAGACGGTTCCAACAGGGTCCCCATCTATACCTGTCTCATTTAAATCTTTAGCTGGTCCCCTGAGACAATCAGGAGGAGATCCACAAGTCTGTGATGCAACGTATGAAAGCGTTAAACCCGATCTGGTCAGCAGAGATGATCACCGCACCAGTGCACCATCCCAATCGTGTCAGCTGCCCGTCCATGCTTTGAGGTGACAACGGGTGGGTCCGCGATGAGATTAGGAATCCCCCTGGACAATAATACCCAGGAGAGCGTCCACCATTTCACTACTGCGGAATCGACGCGTGTCATCTGCGGTTCCTACGCAGGCCCGCGGACCAGGGGGAGACCGACGGGCCACCCCGCATACCCTTTTGCTCAGTGGTGCGGGTTGAGTCCGCTTCCTCAGGGGGGAGGCCCAGGACCTCCAGTCCGACCCTCAAGTCTGTGATATGACGCTGTCTGTTGTTGTACTCGAAGCTCAGACCAAAAGGATAAGTCCATCTGTATCTTATATTGTCTTCGCGCAGCTTCGTGGTGATAGGCCTAAATTGTTGCCTCCTAGCCAAGGTGGTTTGTGCTAGATCTTGATAGACAGTGCATGTGTGATTTTGGAAGGAGACATTCCCCCTCTTGCGCGTGGCAAGCAGCACCGCCTCTTTGACCTTGTAGGAGTGAAACTTGACCAGCACATCCCGGGGACGTTTCTTTTCACTTGTAGACAGACCACCCACTCGATGGGCCTGCTCCAGCTTGATGTTGAGAGTTTGTGGGCTCAGGATTTCTGCAAATAGCCCCTCCAGGAAGGCCTCCAGGTCGGGACCCTCCACTCCCTCCTCCAGGTCTCGTATGCGGAGGTTGTCCCTCCGGGCCCTGTTCTCGAGATCCTCAGCTTTAAGTTGTGTGTGGAGCAGTTGATCCTGAAGAGTCCGAACGTCCTCCTTCAACTTGGAGCTACTTATCTCCTGACCCTGAGTTCGCGTTTCCAGTTCAAGTACTCGCACCCCCACTGAATCTACATCTTGCTGTAAGGACGATAGCCTCTCTGTGAGATCAGTCCGCAGTTGCTCCATAGATGCCTTTATGTCGTGGCCAAGGTCTTTCCTGAGCTCAGATTGAAAGTCTTTAAACATGCCAAGGAGATCTTCTTTTGTGAGGGCCATGCGTCAGCCCCACCAGGGAGTTGCGACGGACGCTTATCGGTTGGCGTGAAAAACTGCGAAACCTTGGTGGGTGCCTTGCCCGATGACCTCTTTGGTGGCATATGGGCGGGCCCAAGAGGACCCCCGAGGCGGCAGTTGAGGAGATGCAGGCGCCTCAAGCGCAAAGATACTCAATGCGGCAAGTAGAAACCGTCGCCCCCCGCACCAAAAGCGCGCTCCGGGCCGCAGCGCAAGGGAGATGCCAGGACGCACCTCCTGCGGACACCGCCACCTCAAGTTTCGAAGCCTCCCGTGGTGTGCCCCAACAGCCACGCGCCCTCGCCGAGAGGGCCCGGCGCAGTCGCAGAGGGGCCAATCAGTATAATCCAGAGGCCGTGATCTGAGCTCCAACACACCTCACCCGCCGTTGAGCGAACCAGGCCCAGAGGAGGTAGTCAGTCCAAGGGAGCACCAACACCCCAAGCTTCATCTGGCACTCGGTTGCTGGATATCTGGGCTGCTGGGCCGTTTCCCCTCAGAGACAGTGGAGGCTAAGCTGTAGGCTCGTGGAAGCCAATCCTATGCGCCTCCGGGGTAACTGGGAGTGCTCCATTCAATCTCTAATGCCAGGCTCCAGCCCCACGCTAGCCAGGAATCGAAACACCTCCACGCGATGTCTCAGCGGAGCCGCCATGTTGAAGTCAGGCGCGGGGGGCCGAAATCTTCATCGTGGGACATGAAGTTCCCACTGCCGCCGAGAGGCCCCCCGAGGCCGGCAGGATAGGGCGCCAAGCAGCCACACCTCGGGCTCCTCCCCAGTGCCCACTCCTCACCTCGCCAGCCGGCCGACCAACGGACTGGGCCTGCACAGCGGACCCAGGCAGGCAGCGGCATTCGTCGCCGCGGCGGTCATCCCCTCCGGGTCCAGCGGGCGTTGCTGCAGTGGCTTCAGCCTCGCTACGCGCAGGATTCGGCACTCCGGGCCGCGATCGCCATCTTGACGGGCTCCGCTACTCTGAAGTCAGCCGTTCCCTCTGCATGCGAAGACGGCAACAGAGCGCCTCAAGGTAATCTAATTGTGCCCCATGTCATCCGCTCCTCAGCGCCGCGGCGCCACAGCTGTGGGGTGCCAGGAGTCGTGCTTAAACTGGTCAGGAACGCTGCGTGGGTCGGGAGCCGAAACGATCTAGGTCCGTTCGGCCATCTTGCCCGGCTTTTAAGTTTGTTTCTTTCTCTGATTTCTTTCTTTCCTAATTTCTTTCTATCTTTCTCTTCCCATCTTTCTTTCGCTTTCTTGACTACTTTCTTGCCTTCTTTCTTTCTTGCCTTGTCTCTGTGTTGCTGAAAATCTTTCCATTTTCTTTCTTTGTTGCTGACACTCTTTATATCTTGCTTTCTTTTTCTTTCCTTATTTCTTTCTAGCCTTCCTTCATTCTTGCTTTTCTTCCTTCTTTCATTCTCTTTCTTTCTTTCATTATTGCCTTCCTTCCTTCTTTCATTTTCTTTTTTCTTTCTATTTTCTTTCTCTTCTTTCTTTCTTACTTGCCTTCTTTCTTTTTTTCTTTCTTACTTTCTTTCTTTCAAAGGCAAAGGGCTTGCAACCAATTCCAGACTGATTGACTTTTTTAGGTCTGAGTTAGCCAAGACCTTTTGATTTTACTAAAATAATGTGTGTAACATAATTACTTACAGGGGTTTCAGCAAGACTTCATCCATTAGTCTGTGGTTGGTGTCATTCACATTTTTCTTCCACCCGCTCCAGCATGCATTAAGGGGTGGTGCATTAGCCTACTTCAGCCTTTGGCTGACTTCCCTACAAATTACGGCATCCCACTCTTACAGAAGGAGCACATCAACACACAAACTTCTCTGTCGGCTGTGAAAGGACTCCGGTAGCCTTTTTCTCTTAAAGCTGCTCCGGAGGGTAGCGAGAGACCAAAACAGGCTCACCACAGAAGTATGCAGACCTCCGTCTGCGGGGCAATGAGCGACGTCCATGGCTCTGACCCTCCACAATCACCGAGACTTCCGGAGAGGCTGCCCCCTGGTGTGTCTTCAGCCTTGCGCCAGAGTGGAATGCGTTGCTGCCCGTTGTTTACTCGATTGACAGCGAAAAGTGTACTCACATGCCCTTATCGCACCATTCCGTTGACCCCTCAAGTCTGGAAGCCTGCACCCCTCTTCCTCGCGCGCACTGTTCTCGTGAAGAGACCGTCACAAGGCTCTATCCCAGGTACCACAGGTGGTGCACGCTGACCCCCGTCCTCATCCCGGAGAGGGGGCGGGTCAGGGAGCCGACCCCGCTGAGGCTGAGTGAGGAGGGTCTCTCGGTGCCGCGATGTCTCAGACGGGTGACCCCGGTGTCTCCCGCTCGGCGGCTTGCTCTGTGTCCGGATCTCACGCGGCGCCGGTCGGCAGGTTCAGTCCTCTTCAGATGTTCTGCAGGTACAGAAACTGTTCAATCTCACGCCATCTTTTATTTTGAAAAGCAGCAGAAAATAGCACTGTAATTTAGCAGTAGTACATAGAAGGTGCAAAATTACAAAAAAGTAAAAAAGGTACAAAGTACATTATTAATAATGTCAGCAAGCATCACAAATACAGAAATGTGAATTCCAATAGTACCAACAAACGTGTAACATAGGCCCATCCAATAAGCACCACAAATCTCGCACAGCTGGCCACAAATTCTTTAGCCAACTAAGGTGATTTAAATGTTCTTCCTACAAGAAGATGCAGGCAAGAGATCATGTTGCTGAACAACTTGCGTCTGGATACCCTCAGTGCTCTACAAATCCACCTTACATTACATTACATTACGTTACACCGTGAATGGAGCACTGCTGGGACACTTTACGCTGCTGCTCAATTTAACAATGCTGCAGCATCAAATCCTGCAACAGCATGCCCATACCCATGCAATGTTTTGATGTCCAAGGTTCATAGACGCAGGAGGAGACCAAGAATTCAGAGAACTAGACTGGATCCACTGAAAATGACACTAGAATTGGTATTTACGGTCTCCAGATTAGAAATTGGCATACATATTGTACATGTCCCTACTCTTGAATTTATTTGGCAGGACGTGAATTCTTTGTAACAGGCTGCACTCAGTACAATGTGTCAATGGTGCATGAGATCTCACAAACTGCGTTTTCCAAAATAATCAAGTGATGGAAGAATTGTTAAATCTCAGTACCCAGCACATTGTATTTCCCATGGAGTTTTATACAGGAAATGTAATCAAAGAAATTGTGTATGTATTAAATCCAGGAACACATCAATACAAGTTAATCTTCTTTATTGATGACAGCACGGCAGTACATCCATCCAGCTGCAGGGTGACTAACAACTGACACCACCACTGGCCAGAACCGTCCCTCGTTCCATGCTGGAACTTGGAACTCAAGCAAAACATAACACAGCGCAAGCCACTGCCAACACTGTGCAATACTTAAAGAAACATACACATTAAAATACAACATATCCCCCTTCTTTACACAAAACAAAAATAAGAAAATAAACTAAAATCAAAAACAAAGTAAAACAAACATTTAACAATACCAGAAAGATGTTAAACATAATCATTCAATTTTTTGGGAAAAAACTTAACCCGGTCAGAAGATCTGTTCTTAGAACAACCAGGATCATATCCCTTCACACCTCCTGATTCAGCCATAGGACCAACCTCACATTCATTGGTGCGTATTGATTCAACAGGCACCTCATTTAAAGTACCATGTCTAACATTTGGAGGACACTTTGCAACTCTTCTAGTGTTCCAGACCTTCCCATCCTGAGTAGCAACTGAGTTCCTAAAAACTCTTTTGACTTGAATTGCTTTACCATATCTACTAGAACCCTTACAGATGATTCCTGGTTTCCGAATTCTCACCCAATCCCCAACTCTAAAACTAGGGACACGAGTCCTCCACTTCTTATCAAACCACAAACACGTTCTCATCTGTTTTTGCTTCACCCTTGAAGCAACATCCTCAACACACTCTCTGCTCTTAATTTGCTTCACACACTTATCTCGAAACCACCAAGGACAAATTTTAGAAGCAGGCTCTCTTCCTTTCAACAGTCTGAAAGGACTCACTTCAGTAGTGGTGTGAGGGGTTATTCTGTATAACCATAACCTCTCTCTAACTGTATTCAACCAATTCTCACCTTCTTTCATGGACTCCACAATAAAATCCTTCAATACTCTGTTAAACCTTTCTACCTGTCCATTTTCATGCGGTCCATACAAAGAAGTAAAAATATGTTTAATCCCACACTCTTTCACAAAATCTTTCATTTCCATTGAGGTGAATTGCACACCGTTATCAGTGACCAAACAAGAAGGACAGCCTTCTCGTGCAAAAACCTCTTTTAAGAAATTCAAAACCACATCTGTGGTAACTTTGTTCACAAATTTCACTTCCGGCCATTTCGAATGATAGTCTACTAACACTAAAGCAAATTTACACCTTTCCGGGAGCATGTTGAAAGGGCCTGAAATATCAAAAGCTAACCTTTGCCATGGTTCCTCTGGCCACTCTACCATCCTTAAAGGAGGAGTTTTGACACTGAGCATCCTTTCACTTGAAACACATTGTTCACACTCTCTTACTTCACGATCAACCAATCTATCAACCCCAGGCCACCTAAAAAAATTCCTAATTAGGCGTTTCATGGATGAAATCCCTGGATGAGTTCTGTGGGCAATCTTGAGTATAACTTCTTGCATATCCTTTGGAGGAATGCACTTACCATTCTTAAACATAAAATTTCCTTCTACTTCTAATTCACCTGCAACCTTGAACCAAAGTAATAACTCCGGTCTGATTAAATT
Source organism: Triturus cristatus (assembly GCF_964204655.1). Classification (NCBI taxonomy): domain Eukaryota; kingdom Metazoa; phylum Chordata; class Amphibia; order Caudata; family Salamandridae; genus Triturus; species Triturus cristatus. The sequence goes on from NC_140588.1 coordinate 912,564,523, forward strand.
TTTACCAGGCCAACCTTCCAACACAAACCTCTTAATGTTTAACCAATCCTCATCCTTTTTGACACTTTCTTCCCACAAAGCTTCACTAATATCCTGAAACTGTGCAGGAATTATGTCATTTATGTTTAAAACAAAATCAATCTCCCTCACTACATTTACGACACTAGGAGTACAAGGTAGTCTTGAAAGACAATCGGCAGTGACGTTACATTTTCCTGGAACATATTCTGTTTTAAAATTATACTCCTGAAGCCTAGAAGAAAGCCTCGCAATTCTCGCAGTGGAATTCCACCCACCACCCGAAGACAAAATGTTGACTAACGGCTTGTGATCTGTTCTTAACACAAATTTTCCTCCCCAAACATACAACTTGTAATGCTCTATTGCCCAAACACACGCCAGTAGCTCCTTCTCAATCACAGCGTACTTTCTCTCTGACTCATTTAGAGTACGCGAAGCGAACGCCACGTTCCATTCGTCTCTACCGTACCTCTGCGAAAGTACACCTCAGATGCCATATAAACTGGCATCTACAGTGATGATACACTCTTTATTAACACAAAATGGCCTCAAAGTGGGTGCACGTACTATGTCCTGCTTAATATTTTCAAACGCTTTCTCCTGGTCACTACCCCAAATGTACTCAGTGTTCTTCCGTAGTAAAACTCTCAGAGGTTCCATTTTGCTTGCAAAATTGTTCACAAATTTGCTATAATATTCACACATCCCTGCAAAACTCAACAATTGTTCTTTGTTTTTAGGAGATGGTGCATTTGTGATGGCGTCCACATTAGATTTCTTTGGTACAACCCCATCACCTGAAAGAGTGTGGCCAAGGTACTCAACAGATTTCCTGTACAATTTACACTTACTTTCCTTCAGCGTAAGACCACTACTCTCCAATCTACTACAGACCTCTCTGAGGTGAACTCCATGTTCCTCCTCATTTTTTGAGAAAACCAAGATGTCGTCCTGAAAACATTTCACAAAAAGATCTACATCTCTAAATATTCTAAACATAATCCTCTGAAAAACCGATGCAGCTGAAGCCAAACCAAACGGCATTCTGGTGTAACGATACAGGCCTTGTGGAGTAATAAACGCTGTAAGATTCTTTGACTCCTCTGCCAAACAAATTTGATGGTACACAGACCTTAGATCTAATGTAGAAAATACTTTTGCTCCCTCTAGCATTGACACCACTTCATTTATGTTCGGCAGAGGATGACAGTCAATCACAATGTTCGAATTTAAAGACCTCAAATCAACACACACTCTCAAATTTTTGTCTGCTTTGCGTACCAAAACGATGGGAGAAACCCACTCTGAAGACTCAATCTCCTCAATAATTCCCTCCTCCGTAAGTTGTCTCAACATTTCTCTCAACTCCTCTCTAACATTTATTGGTACACCTCTCAACCTCTGTACTACAGGGCGTGCCTGAGGTTTCAAAACAATTTTGTGTTCAAAGTCTTTTAGCTTACCCAATTTCTCACAAAAAACTTTTTTATACTTGTCTACCAACCTTTTCACTTTCTCATTATTGTCCAAAGATGCCACCATCCCATTTGAGTATTGATCCCCAAGTATAACTGGTTCATCTGCTCGTGGATTTAGCATTATACCTAGCTTCCACTGGTCTCGCCATCCTAGAACATTCACTCCTTTTATGGCAATGTACAATTTAATTTCTACACATCTACCCTTAAACCACAACTTGACAGTAAAATACCCTTCCATATCAATCCTAGTACCATCAAAACTCTCTGCAATGACATCACTAGCATGCAACTTTTCCCCCACACTTGCTTTCTTCAACCTCTCTTCAAAATATTCTTTGGAAATTATAGTCCACGGCGATCCAGAATCAGCCATGAGTTCAAGATCCACACCCCACACCTTGACCAAACATTTAGGAGACTCCAAAATAATCTCATTACCCGCACCCTTATTAACAATAGAAACTACAAAACCTCTCTCGCAAACTGTATTGACTTCATTTTCTTCCCTTCCTGGCTCACAGTTATTAACCTCACTCCCACAAATGGTTGAAATTGACCGGGGAGTAGGGGTAAAATTAGAAGAACCACTCCTTCTATTGTCTCTGCACACCATGCTGAAATTACCCCATCTTCCACACTTCCTACACTCCCTGCTTATTGCAGAACACCCTCTGAAAGATGCCAAATGTGTTCTGCTGCCGCATCTATAACACATGTTTTGACCACCCTGGTGCACATTACTCCTGAATGTATTCCCACTGTTGAACCTGTTACTCACAAATTTTTTTTCTGAACCCTCCTGCATGTTGCTTCCACCATGCATGCTGCTTTTCACGTTATTTTTTATAACACATACTTCCTCTACACTTTCACTTTTTTTTACATTCTGCCTGACAGTCTGCATCCAACTCTCAGACTGTTCCACTGCTTTTGCATTAGCAATAGCTTCTGTCAGGCTAGGATCCCCCATTACCCACAAGTTCTCTTGAACTTTCTTGTTCCTCACATGCACGATAATCTGATCCCTTATCATTTCATCTGCCATCATTCCAAATTTGCAATGAACACACAGAGCTCTTAACGCCGTTAAAAAGTCATCGAACGATTCTTCTTCCTTTTGCTTTCTTGTATAAAACTTAAATCTGTTCAGTGCGATACTTGTAGCAGGTTTGAATCTTTTTTCTAATCTCTGTAGCGCTTCACTATAAACATTAATATTCTCCTCCCCTACTTGAGGTGTCACTTGTGGTAAAGCTCTGAAAACATCTTGTCCTTCCGAACCCAAACAGTGCAGTAGGATACTCTTTTTCCTCTCCGCACCCATTCTCTCTCCATCAATCGCTTTCATGTACGTCAGAAACTCTTCTTTCCACCTTGTCCATGGTAGAGGTGGATCTCCCTTATTCTGTAAGAACTTTCCTGGAGGATCAAATTGCATCTTTATTTCTCTCTTTTCACTTCGAACACTAGTCTTCCTTTTCCTTTACTTTTACTGTCCTAGTCTCTTTTCCTACACGTGTGCTTCACAGACTGCGCAACAATATTACTTTCTCCAGTAAACCCTCTGTCTTTGGTTGGACAACGCACACCTTCCTCTATATTCTCCTCATGTGAAATTTTCCCTTGCGTTTCTTTTTTTTTTTTAAATATAAAACACATCTCTATATATATCCTCAACTGATCCTCTCTTTCTTCTTTATAAAATTATTTCTTGCTTTCCTTTTGTCACGAAACACATGTGCTGCTAAATCTCCTTATTATCCTTCTCTTTTGCCTGCAACGATAAACTTTGAATGAAACAGAGTACTTCCCACCTTTTTTCCTTGAACCAGCTCCTTATTTTACACTTTATACGAGATCGCCGTTGCTTCCTTGTAACCCAGAACACGTTACGCTAATCATCCGCGTCGCGCACTTCGTTCTGCTCCGTTCTTTTGTTGTTCTCCGTTGCTAAGCAACGCTGCTTATTCCTCACGCTCCGCACGTCTTTGCGCGTTCAGCGTGATGACGATGACTGTTCGTCAGAGCCTTCCTCCTTCCTGCACCCAGACGCGAATGAAGAACGCTTCTTCCGTCAACGTTCTCTACCTCGCTCCACCAACATCGAGATGACGGTAACTTCTTTTTTTTTAAATATTCCTAAGTATATGTCTTACAAATCGCTCCTTGCGTCCAAAATGCTACTTCCACGCCGTCTTTCTTCCTCTGTACACCGCTTCCGATACTTTCCCTTGTGACTTCCTTTCGCCTTTTTTTTTTTAAATCCGCTTTCTTCTCTTTTTTTCCCCGTGGATCCAGTTACTCTCAGTTCCCGTGCTTCACTGACATGAGAGATTTTTCCGCTCGTCGCCAATATTAAATCCAGGAACACATCAATACAAGTTAATCTTCTTTATTGATGACAGCACGGCAGTACATCCATCCAGCTGCAGGGTGACTAACAACTGACACCACCACTGGCCAGAACCGTCCCTCGTTCCATGCTGGAACTTGGAACTCAAGCAAAACATAACACAGCGCAAGCCACTGCCAACACTGTGCAATACTTAAAGAAACATACACATTAAAATACAACAGTATGTTATTGGAGGCTTTCCTTACGTGTTGGGTGCCATAGACTGTATGCATATTACACTGATTGCCCCACACAGATGTTAGCAACTATAGCACAACTGTAAGATGCAGCACACAAAGTGTAGATGGCCTCTGATGGGTAATGATGTTTCACTCACTGCTGCTCCATGTTCCCTGGCACAACCCATGATGCCTTCTTCCTGTGTAGAAGCAGTCTACATAAAAACCTGAAGGCTTGGTAGGTGTATGTCATATCCATGACTTTTTAAATATATGTGTGCAGTTGTGTTGACTTGTCACAAATACGAAGATATTAAACGTCAGATTTCATTCATATGGTCCAAGTCTGAAAACAGCTGTAATACTTTTTCTTGACAGGCAGGGTATAATGTTTAATTATCATATGGATATGAGGACGATGAAGGTGAAAGTGATTGCATCTGTGATTTAAAGATGCAAGGGTGTGTCAGATGAAGGCACTGTATGCATGGACGTAACCGCACAATGATCACAGTGGGGTATGTATTGCTCTTTTCTACAATTCCACTTATAATGTGTTTCTCAGTTGAGGTTGTGCTACTTGAGTCCAAGAGTCTAATTATTGTGGCTGTTGTGATTGCTGTGCTTGTAGGTGTCGCTGAACTCTCAGCGGATGCCACCTCTGTGACATGGGCTTTATTTTGTGTGCCATCTCGTCCTCAGAATGCTGTGTAGGATCAAGTAGGATACAAAATGTGTCTCTGCAATGTGAGTCTCAGTATCATCACAGGCAGCTTGACAAGTTTGTGGCCATACTTATTTCTGTCCTTCATTTATGAGCCTTCTCAAAGGGACACAAATCGAACTGAAGACTTGGATGTACCTGGTGCAATCATTGACCACGCCCAGTAGGGAGCGAAGGGCAGAAACATTTACTGAAATTGGTGCTTAGGTAGAGCCTCAACCGTCTCAACATTAGGTCGCAAGCCACCGTGACCCAAACTTCTCAATAAATCCTCAATGATGATGGCTGAGAGAAATTGAATTTCTGTTCCTTCATTGTCAGATTAAATTAGCCACGGCATTGCATACTTTGATCAGGTTGCTTTTATCACGTTACTGTTTTGTCTTGCCAAATAACAAAATCTCATCTTCATAAGTCATAGATGCCCCAAATGTTCCTTAGTATCGACTGCTGTGCGGACCAAGTGGTGGCGCAGGGGATAGCGGGGGAACCACAGACGAAAACAAAAAAAACTGAAAGGAAAAAAAACCTTACCTGACTCAAGCCTGTCACTCTTCTTCACCGAGTCCTCGCTGCAGCACAGGCTCCCATGCTTCCCTGTGGCCAATCCTGAAGCTGCTCTCATGTTTCAAAGCAGTGTCGGCATTGGCCTGAGTGCTGTGAATTTACACTCCCAGAGAGACTGGGAGCCTATGCTTTGCTGTCTCTAACCCAGCAACACAGCTGGGTTGGAGACAGCTCAGTGCGCATGTTGGTTTGGCTGTCCTGAGATGGCCGGCCAAACCGACATGAACACTGAGTGCAAGCCCCACCACTCCCTCTCGTGACTGCACTGCCCCCGCGATGGCCCCACCCAAAGACTCGTAAAAATAAAATGATAATAAACCTGTTTTATTTTTCAGGTTTGAGGTTGCCGGGGAGGGGGGGACCACTGATGTTCTTTTTTTATATTTCATCCCAAAAGAAGTCAGCTGCATTTAAGAAAACTGAGACACTCGCCCCTTAATTTACACTAAATGTGTGGTGAAGTTGGCTATGTAACAGGATGATTCCTATACTTCCAACTGATTGTAGCCTTGGTTGAAATCATTCTTATCTAGCCTTCCTACAGGCTTTAGTGTACTGGAACCATTGTGGCCGCTGCCACATGTTCAGTAATAGCCTCCTGCAGCAGGCGGCGGGTCTCTGCCTCCACTTTCTGTGGATATGGAACCTCCAAATTGCCCACTTGCTGCACAGAGCGGTCAATGTGCAACTTGATCCGTCTGCCTTTTTAAATAGATTTTTCCCTCAAACAGCATCAAGAAAATGTTCACCTCATCACAGTCTGCTGTTGCTGTAAAGGTTACGAGGAGTTGACAAAGTGTCTTCATTAGACCCAAAGCTTAAAAGCATCCGGTCGCTGCATGTGCTTCTGATGTCAAATATGTGTTTTTCAGTTGACAGTGCGGCGCAAAAATAACCCTGGCAATGTGTGGGCCTTGGGCGTGGAACCAGAAGTTTACATTGATGAATTTAACAGCTGGTATGACGATGATGCTATCCATGAAATGGAATCTGGACTTCCAGCACATGTAATCTAGTACTACAGTTGTAGCATCTTTACACATCAGCACTCTGTTCAGTACTGGAAGATTGTGTCGTGTTGTACTTGCAGTCGTATAGTGCTTCTTTCCCCTGATGAGGATCCGAAGTGCTTTTGCAAATGTGCAACACAGGTCTTTCTGGGTATGCCACGAAGAGCATAGTGTGCCTGCCGGCTGGCCTATGTGTGAAGTGCTTTTATATGTGTGTGTGTAAGGCCATGTTGATCTGTCACTGTGTCTTTGTTTGAATTTGAAGTGACAAGGAATGAGGGAAAGAAGTCACTAGAGGCTAGAGTATGAATGGCTGGAAAGTGCGTAAGTGCAGTGTGGCCACTGTGAAAAGTGTTTTTTGTTGTCTGTGTGTGACAGAGACCAACCAAAGCATGTTGCAGCAACCATGTAGCTTTGCCTAAGCTTTGGGGTAGTAGAAAAGTGTGAGTAAAGATGTGCATACAAATCACACCTTGCTTCTAGGAGCTTTGGCACACTTAGTTGATGAGGAGTGACAGATCACCTTCCACGTACAGTGTTCCTTCCAGGGATATTCTTTTACTCACCTAAGCCATGCCCCACCAAGCTTGGAGCCAAGTGGGCATTGTTTTCTCCATCACTCATCTGGGTTTAGCCCATATTGTGAACGTGGCCTGTCAATTCTTCTAAGACACTGGCCTGAGATCTGTTGCCAGTCCTGCTCACGGACAGAAAGCCTATCACCAACATAGGATACACCTTCGCTCCACTAATTAGACTGTGGGATGTATGAACACCCAGATCTGTGCAGAATGATAGTGGACCAGGAATATCGCAGGCAGAATATTGAAGATTCACAATCTCATGCCCAGAATAATCAGGGCCAAAATATCGAAGAGGTAAGGTCACAGAAGGTGGAATGGATTTACTATTCTTAACTCCACATCTAGGCACCTTAAAGATATCTATATCACCAAGGTAGGTATGTGTGGAATTAGGTATAGAGAGTCGATACAAACGTACCTTTCGATATCTTGTCGCTCAATATCCTGATCACGATTTTATGATACTTTGATATTTCAGATCCACACAGTGAGGCATTATACATTTCAGGCATTCTGTCATAATACATGGCATGACAATGGCAGAGGGCTCTATAAAAAAACCAAACATCATAACACATCATGACGTTGTGTAGCATGGTGTGGCATGAGCTGATAAGGCATGAAATTAAAAATCCACAATGGTGGGCAGGGGGGAATGGAAGGTGTTACGGGGCGATTTTACGTGCCCAGGCCTGGAGGCGAGTTTGGGCGAAACACTACAGACACCAGTCAGTAGGTATGGGTGGAAGGACATCGAGCGATCCTTGCCCGTTTATTTAAGCCCTTGGCCATGCCTGACCAGAGAGTGATACATTGTTTGTGAGCGCTTCCAGGCCAGGCTCCAGGTCCCACCCGCGCAAGACTAGGGTCATTACAGAAGGGACAGAAAACCTGCATATCTATAACTGCTAGTGAGATAGGAGCCAGTGTGGTGTTGTACAGAGAGAAGCACACTGCTATTCTTTTATCGAATATCCATTCATGAATGTTTCCCTACAACATCTTTGTATGAGGCTCTGATGGCTTGCTCTGTCTTCCTTTCCAAGGGCCTTCCATCCAGGATAAGGTTAGGCAGCAATGGGGCAGAAGGGGCACTGCTGGATGTTACAGGCAGGCTGCAGCGCGGAGTGGCGAAGACCCATCTTTTTACGCCGCTTTTGACAACACAAGTCCCCCTCTTTTTAAAACCCAAGTACCCCTCTTTTTACAACCCAAGTCCCCCTCTTTTCACGACCCAAGTCCCCCTCGTTTTTCAACCCAAGTCCCCCTCCTTTGACAACCTAAGTGCCCCTGGTTTTTCAACTAAAGTCCCTCTCTTTTTACAACCCAAGTCCCCCTATTTTTACAACCCAAGTCCCCCTCTTATTACAACCCAAGTCCCCCTATTTTTACAACCCAAGTCCCCCTCGAGCAGCCGACGCTTAGAAATAACCATCTCTCAAGCATGGGTTATCGGGTGACTTCAATGATAACTTATTTTTAGGTGTACTCGTGCAGCACAGTGCTTGTAAAATGAGATGTCCTCTACCAGGTCTAAGCATTTACAATTAGCATAAATAGCACCATCTACGTTAGCCTGTCCTTTCCTGGAAATAGAAGCAAACATGCTGAAAATATTTGCTGTGACTAAAATCCCCGAAATAACTTTGACCGAAACAAGTTCTTAACCTTCCCCTTGTAAACTGTCGCTGGGACATCATTTTCTTATCCACACGCTATTGGTTTCGCTGCGTCTTTTTTTTTTAGAAAAACCTCCATACATAGAATATAGAATATACCCTTATTGTTTTTCAGGAAACCATGAGTCGACAGTCCCAAAATATCCCTCAGATCTCAAATGTCTGTAATATACTCTGACCGGTGAGTTTCTGTAACCTTGCTCTGCTAGCTTTCCTTCTGCCGAGCAGACATTTTCCTCAAAGCGTTGCCTGACAAGACCACTCTGGAGTGGGGAGAGGCTCCTGGGACCCCGGCTTGTGAAGTCAGCCAATGTATTTCTGCCACAAGCATTAATCAGTGCCTGGGGCGGTGTGAAGAGTGCAGAGGAGAGCGGGGCGTCATTGAAACATCCTCCTCACATCCCAACGCAGGGAGCCCGCACTACAGCAGAGTAATAATGACATGGGAAGACATATCAACACGCCCGGGTTCCAATGAACTGACCTGTGCCATGATGCAATCTTGAAATCTGGAGTACTCGGCCTGTCTGCCCTTCTCTTGTTTCCCTCCAAACTATGAATGCACACTTTGGCAGCTTATGGAAATGCACACTTCAGTATAATGCTTGTGTTGCTATTGTTGTTCTGCTTCTTCTTCCTGCACTTCTTCTTCATTGTTATTATTACTAAGCACTTATTTACGTTTGTATGTATGTATAGATATGGCATTTCCATTGCGAAACCCTGCCTAAAAGCCGGACAGGGTGAAAAAAGAGCATAACGTCAACGAGTAACAGGAGAGGTAGGTGGTTCGAGGGCTGTTAATGCATTTTATTTTATTTCCTTATATTTGAGTTTTAAATAGCGCTAGCTAGCCCCAAGGGTATCAGAGCGCTTTACATGCCTTGTGATCACATTTACAAGCTGTACATGAGGTGACTCATAAGAGTCAACGATGTATATATGAATGTAAGACAACTTATTTGTTTACCCACATTTTTAAAAGGCGGAAGCCTCTCTCTAATATTTGAGTTGCCACTAGGGATTCTTGCAAATGAAATAGAATGTTGGATGTGGTGTTCTTAAAGGAGGTGAGACATTCACTCTTTGCTATTTACTCCAGTATTTTATTACAACATTACAATTATTATCATTCATTTGATAACTTTATTTCGGTCGAAAGACCATAAAAGTGCATATAAAATGCATACAAGGCACAGAATTAAAAACAAAATAAAAGACAATGTTAAAAAGAGATTAAATTCAAAAGTTATCAAAGGTCGAATTTTAGAAAAGAAGAACTTTATCTATCACATATTTACAACAAAATTTGTCTTCTGCGCCACATACCAAGTAAAAAACGGGATACGGCAGAAACAATGGGGGGATGGGTATCATAGATCAAAACCCAACGGGCCTGTGCAAAATGGGGAAATCCAAGGTTCCTACATATCGGAATTAACCAACATTTCCTAATTCGAGCGTATGCGGGGCAAAAAAAAAATGTGAGAAACATCTTCAATTTTGTAATTACATATGGGACAGGCTTCCCCTTCTGATTTGGACCATTTTGAGGTAAAAAGCCTGATGGGCAGGCTACCATGCCTTAGTTGAAGATACAGCTTCCTCGCTAGAGGTGGTTGTATTGCATCTAGAAGTTCCTCAAATCGGGGTTCCATTTTTACTAAGAGGAACTCAGCAGAGAGCCTACCCAGAGTAGCCGATCTCTGCAGATTTGACAGATTCTGTCTCCTCATCTGAATTTGAATTATTATCATGCCTACTACTATTCCTAATAATAATGTTACTACTGATAATAATAATAATGAACAATTGTCATGGGTTTGAGTGGAGTAATCATTATTATGATTAATATTTTTATTTGGTCTTGTTATTAATATATAGTGTTAAATGCTGACACAATGGCTCCTTAGCTCTGTGTTCTCATTTTTCAATAACAAAGCATGACCCAGAAAAGACCACGGGCCTGATTAGGAGTCTGGCAGACAAGGTACGGTCTCTTGTGGGTTAGGCTGGGCATCATCTTACAAACAGACTCTGCCGGTGGAAACCTTACACTATTGAAACCATGGGTGTAAGAACATCAGACCACCTACCCTACTGAGAGTGTATGGTTGGATGTTTTTTTCTGTTCAAGTCCATCAGTCCCAAACAGATAAAAATAATCCCCACACGCTGGGAAAACCTATTAGGGTATTAGGGTCATTGGTGTTTTGGTCCTCAGAAACAAAGTATTACTTAGGCAGTTTGTTTCTGAAACAACATTTTTTAGTGAGTGAATGCAAGAAATATGATAATCACTCACAAAGCTTTCAGTACCTTCAGAGGAGCTGCTTTGGTGTTAGTTCCTTTGAAGGCATAGATGTCATCCAAGAGATGGTAGTGATCTCAAAATATGGCTGGCGGGAGTCCTTCCAGATTGACAGCGTTAAAAGCATCCCACCGTGCTTTAAATCAGGCGCCAACCTTATTTATAACTTGGTAGTTGTGGAACATCTGCTAAAAAGTGACGAATGTCTGTCCACCCTATATAGAGTGTAACATTCATCTGAACTTTCTGAATAGGGTAGACAAGACTTATGCCACTTTTTGGCATACGTCCCGCATACACTGAACCCCCAATTAAGGCCTTCAATGCACCCCAATGCATTTGTAACACAAAGGAGAGGACATCTACCACTCTTAGACAAATGTCCTGTCCCTGCCAAATTCCAAATGAGGCCCTGCAGCAGGAAATGAATGCAGGCATGAATAAGGTTGAAGCATGGGGGACATATCACATGAATTATCTTTCTAGGAAGAAGAACTCTTGCTTCTGCTTTTTTAAATGGTTTTAATAGCGAGGGAGCGAGTGAGCAAGACATTGATCAGCCATATATTTGCCAAACCGCATTGGTGGAAGACCTGCACTTTCATAGACACAACCTACCAAAATCATCAAACCAAAAACAAATGAGAGATATTGGCCCCATGGAAGGAGCTAAAGAAGTATATATACAGATGTTTCGCAATGGTGCTCATGTGGAACAGCACAATACAAAACATAGAGCTGATTTACTATAGGAACAAAAGCCAGAGAGCACAGTGTAACATTGCATTATGCTTCGTGCGTGCCTGTGCCAATGTCAGTAACCCCATAGGTAGCGAACAAAACAATACAGTCAAAAAAGGGAGTCAACAGCACAATCCTCCCCCACCAAGGCAGGCTTTATGAAGTGCAGAATACATTTTGGTGAGTGTATAGCTTCCTGAAGAGATTGAGGGCTGTTTGACTCTAATACATGACATGCTTCTAAACTCTCCTGCACCACAAATGGAGACTTGTTAAATAGCAAGATCAACTGAGCGTCATCAGCATAGGAAAATGACTGAAAGCAAAAAGATCTCAGCTCAGGCAGCCTGTGCAGCTTTGCACCCAGGGGGATCGCCCCACCCCAGCATCCTTCTGGCCTTGACCAACTAGCACTTTCTTGTTCTCTGCTGCAGGTCTTCAGACAGTGTGGCATACCCATCATTAGTCCCACAGCAAGTCAGCAACCTTATAGCATTGGACTTCAGGGGGTGGGTTGGGTTTGAAGGGGTCAGTGTGCAAGTGGTTGTAAACAAAGATAGACAAATCGATCATCTAAAGTTTGCAGACCGATTTCTGCAGAAGAGACAATGATTCTCCCAGGGGTCTTGCAGGCGGATCAGTGCACACCCATACTAACAAATGGTTCCCTGTGAATGTTGCCATTTTCAGATGCTATGATATGCACATACATATTGGTTACATATACAAAATCGTAAGCTTGCAGAGCATGAATTGACAACACATTTCAGTGTAAAAGGCAAAGTGCTTCCAAAGTTCGTCTCCCACATACTTGTCGATGCATGGGTGGCGCTCTAAGAACGGATGGTACTTTTCCCTTTTCCTTGCTTTGTTTCGGAGTTACAACAGTGTATCTCATGGGTACCGTTGCTTCAGTGTCTCTGGATCTCCTTGGCTCAGGAAGTTGCCACTGGGTCCCAGCAGGCTCTTCCCAGCCCCCCCTGTGCTTTAGACTCCTTGCCCTGCCCTCGTTTCCAATTACCCCATTACAGACCTAATTACCCAGCAGACTCTCTCTCTACAATGAGAGAGGCTGTGACTTGAGAATGCTCACATATAAGCAGTCTACTCCTTCTCAGTCTGCGTGCTGCAGACGTCACGTGTCGTGTTTCTACGTGTGGCAATGGTCATGGAAGCTTGGAATTCTGACATGTGTACATTTATGGAGCACACAACACCAGTATTCTCTTGGCACTGGAATAGTAGGGTTTAGAACCAGTCAACATTCTTAATTTTCACAGCCTTTCTATAAACGAAGAGGCTGCTTTGGCACTGCCAGGGGTTCCTAACAGTGGCCACAGGTGAGGGATGCATAAAACAACTCAACTTATCTCAGAATTTTATATGCTGAGATGTGTGCATTTCACATAAATAACACTGCGAGCTGGCTCTTTTACTCCACTCCAGTGAAACTGGGATTGATAAATCTATAATTTAAGTTCTGTCCAGTTCATAAACTTTATTCGGGTAACTTAATACCCATAAAAGCACAACATCATAAAAAACTGAATAGCAAAATGGAGGATTAACAGTACACGATAATCAAACATTTATAATAATATAACTATAACATTTGATAAATTTAATGACAAATTAAAGAAAAAAAAAGAACTTCATTGGTGATAAATAAATAATTTACTATTAATAAAACATTATATCAGCTAGCAATTACACAGAGATAGTCAGTCAGGTAAAGACTCAGCAATCGGGCATAGTCTTACGTGCTCTGGTGGCAATACTCAAAAAGGTGCTTATGTGAAGGGTCAGCTCTTCATCAGCCAGGGAAACTAAGCATGAATAACCATTAACCAGACTAATAGGTCTTCTCTTTTTAAAAAATGGATTTAAAAGCCACTTTGTATATTTTATATAATACTTACAAAAAAATAAAAAATGTAAAATTGATTGGCCACTCACCCTGTCACAAGGGCATGGTACATATTCATGATTATGATGATTGCTGAGAGGAAAGCACATTGCAAATCTAACAGTTCCTGCTCTAAGGCGGAATAATAGGCTCCTTTCCCAGTGGCTCATGCGTAGGGTGAGATATATAGGTAGGGAATGATGGTGCTGTTCAATAGACATGTAACTAAGAACAGAAGATTTCTTAGATTCCAGACCAATCCTTTCTGTATTATATAAAAAGTAAAGAGCATCTCTAAGCTCCTTTTTTGGCACGGTATCAGCTATATTTGGATTTGAGAAAATACTTTCTTTATTAACGCTGCACAGGCTTTGGTGTACTCCACTCAACCAAGGAATTTCCATCCCTTTCTCGCTCTTTTACTCCACTCCAGTGAAACTGGGATTGATAAGTCTATAATTTAAGAGTAAATAAATGATGAATGTTAGATAATCTGTTTTACTTCTGCAGAATTCCCAGTTCTTTCTTTGTTAACTTTGACCTTTGATCCAATGCATATGGTGACGTATTTGAAATGGGTCCTTCAGGGTCAAAACCATCTAAATTATGTCAGTTAACCATCTATGTCCCTTCACTCTTTAACCAGATGTCCTTGCATCTGCTCGCTCCCCGTGCTTGAGAGCCTTTTTCAATATTGGAGTGATGGAGAGGCATGGTGGGGAAGGGGAGAGAGAGGCAGAGGAGACAGCCTGCTGCTCAGGTCTGCAGCTATCATTAGTGCAGCAAGTGATGTTGAACTGGGACCCATGAGCTTGAGGGCCTCATAACACCCAGACCATGGAGAGCAGTGTTTGATGATCAATTTCTGTTTTTGACTTTACTCTTTTAGCAACAGTAAAAGTTTAAATAAAAAAACTCATAAAATAACTCCCTCCCGCACTCATCAGTGGCATAACTAAACTTGAGGCCCCCCCCATGCAAAGTACATGCAGCCTCAGGACTTAATCAGGAGCTCTCAGGTCATGGTACTGTGCTGCAAAGGCCCCCTAGAGCTCGGGGCCCCTCTACAGTGTGGGGCCCTTTGTTACGCCACTGGTGCTCAGCCCTGCCCCTCCGGCTCCTACAATCTTGTCGATACAATTTTAGAGAGCAAAAAAGTTTGAAGACCTCTTCAAAAAGTCTCCTTCCGTGATCTCTGTTCTTGTTCACCCTTCACTGACTTCGTAATTTCTTTGAACCTCTCTCTAACCTTTCCATGTCCTTTCGGTGCCTCAGGTACACTGCTGTGACACCTTCACACCCCTTCTCTAGGAGGAACTGCACATTTATTGCTCAGCACTTTCCGGCTGATCTGATTCTACACCAGTCTCTGCTCTCCGCCCTCTCTGCACTTCCGGTCTCTCTTTCCCTCCTGCTCAGTTGCTCATCTACAGCATCCGAGGGAGTGGGAACATCCTAGTAAACATCCATCGAGCTGATTTCCGAGCAATTAACGCGAGTTTTTTTGTTTTAATAGAAGTGGTTTTACTGCATCACAAATACAGTTGTTCCGCATCACAGCGCGCACAAACTATGCCTCTAAAATTTGATGTGAACTTCACACCTTTAAATATGGAACACACTGTTTGCGCATATTATTCTCATATATAAACCACACCATTAAAGACAACCTCACGATTACAGGTTGCAGTGTTTAAATCACCGAATCATGGTTTCATCTGACACCCTTTAAACGAGGAAGTTATTAGATTCACCGACTTGTACTAAGCTACGGGCTGATGAGTTTATGAAACAAGATCACACAGAGATGCGTGCTTCCCCTATCCTTTCAGGAAGATTATATTCCCTAGAAATCGTTTCGGTAATTGTAGGCTGTAGCAAGATATCAGAGGCAGTGATGAGTCAACAATCATTGGTCCCTGCAGAGGCAGGAGCCTGGATGTCTGGTACTGATGCTGGAGGGAAGGTTCTGTGATTTCAGTGCAGAAGTTGCGCACTTTATCCGCTGAGTTCTGTCTGCAGGCCCTGCTGGTGGTGCTAAATATAGGCTGGGAGATGAGACACAGGATCACAGTCCAGCCTGCCGTCCCAGCACAGACCTTCTCCTGAGTTTGATCTACGCTGAACTGACAAGATGATTTAATGCTGGAACTACAGGGAAAGGTCGGAGGACTGTCTCAGAGATGACACAGATATGACCTGACTTTATGGGGTCTCTGCCATGCGTCAGAGAGCTCGAAGGAAGTCTCTGGGCCCTGCCGCATCCTGCCTGAAAACAAAGGGACATATATTGGCTGGGGAGGAACCTTGTTTGTTGTTAAACAGTTAAACGTTAGACCCTCACGTCAGTAAGTGCTGCTGTGCAGAGGCGTGTAAGTCGCATCCGTAACGCTCCAGACATCAATAGAGATCATACGGAATCAGAGGTTTGGGAAATTCATATCCACTGAAGAACTAAAGAGACAGAAACTCTTTCAGCTTCAGTAACATGGAGGCTCCAGGGAGTCAGCGGAAAACGCTGCTTGTTTACTGGTGGCTACAGTAAGGCTTCATAGTGGAAACAGAGAAGTGGTCCCACTAGAAAGCCTCGCTCCCTACTCTGACATAGATCAGTGAAGCGATTGTGCATGGTTTCCAAACCCCTGCTTGTTGTTGGAATGACCACTGATTAAAGCTAACAAAGCAGGCATTAAAAAGCCAAGATGCCTGACGTTAAGATTCTAACATGTGCATACAAGCCTGCAGAGATGCGCACAAGTCATGTCTCTATGCGTATTTTATGCAAAAAATACTGGGGCGGATATACAAGAAACTGACGCATCTGTTGAGATGCGTGAGTTTCCCTGCGCCAGCCTGCGATACCCTTGTGCCACCATGGATGCGCCGTATTTGCAATAGAAATTCTGACACATCTGTTGGCCCAAATGTCACACATTGCTGGAGTCGTGTCACAAGCATGACGCAACTCCAGCAATGTATGTTGAGGCCTATACTTACTGTACTGCGTCACTCCTTACGCCTCCTTCAAGCAGGTTTAAGGTTTTGATGCAGTGGCGTCCTAGAAGTGGTGCAGTAAAATCTCACTGCGTCACTTCTACAAGGATTTCCTACTTGGGAATGCCCACCCTGCATACATTATACCTAACGCAGGAATAATGTGACACAGGGCTTTACAAAGTGACGCATCTCCCTAGAAGCGTCACGTTGTAAATTGGCCGCATTGTTTACACCGCAGCTGTGTCACAAAAGTGACGCAACAGCGGCACAATAGTGTCGCGTGGGGCTTGTAAATCTGCCCCACTGTCTACAACGTTTTCATTCCCATATGAAAGCCAGGCCTATTGGTTTTGGTTCCTGGACGAGTGAATGCACGAAGTGTGAAGGGAGGGATGAGTGCATGAATGGATGACAAGGTGAATGATGGATGGGTGAATGGATGGAAGGAAAGATGGACAGAAGGTTGAAAGGATGGATACAAGTTGAATGAATGGAAAGGTGAAAGGATGGATGGATCTGTGAAGTGACGGATTGATGGAAATGGATGGATGGATAGGTGGATGCGTGGGTAAATAGGGGAATTGATGAAAAAGGTGTAAGGATTAGTGAACTGGATAAGTTATTGATGACTTCGTGGATGGATGGAAGGATGAACATGTTGTGTGTATGAATGGATGGATAGATGGAAGGGAGAGTGGGAGGATAAAAAGGTAAATGGATGCACAGATGGAAGGAATGGTAAAAGGATGAATGGCTGTACTGGTGTTGGCTTGAAAGATGATTAGATGGATAGATGGGTGAAAGGGTGGATGGATAATTCGACCCATCTGGTGATCATTGTATGACCCAGTGAGCGTAAAGGCCCCCCTGAACCTCGGCATTAATCATCATAATGTCTGGAAGATTTAGTTCCAGCCTCCTCTTGCCCCGCATCTAGTGAATATCAGCAAAGATTCAGAACGTCCTCGGGGGAAATTAATTTCCCTATCGACTTTCATGGAAGTGGAGTTTTTTCTAAGTGAGAGAAATTTTAAATAAGGCCCTTTTGCTTTACAAAATGGGAAATCTGCACCCACATTGGGAGTGCTGGTTTGTATGGTGTCTAGTAACTTCTCTCCATCATGATTTACAGAGGCTGTTCACGAAGAACTAGGAGGGGAAGGCGAGGTCCATAGCTGCAATATCCTAGAGCTCCTAGCAGTACCCTCTGCTGCCTCTGCTAGTGGTCCATTAGCTGATTCGCCTGTCATTCCCTTGCCATGTCAGGTTCTGCAATTCCATCCTGCAGCAACACCTCTTCAAACGGTAACCACATGAGGATAGTGGTAACACATCCATGGGCCCCAACATGAAAGGACTATTAAAGAACTACAGGAAAAGATAACAAATAGTTCGCATACGCAAGATCCCAAAAATGAGGCATTGCATAATAAACTGAGAGAGGCAAAGGAGACTTTATTAGACTACCTCGAAGGGAACGTTCAAAAGAGATGGGAGGCTAGTAAGTTGACACATTACGAATATAGTGAAGGGTGTGGAAAGATGCTAGCCTGGTATGTTATGTTATGTTAGTTTCGATTTGTTGAGCGCTTAATACCGGAAGGTCTCTAAGCGCTGCAAGAAGAGTAGCGATGGATCCAGGCAGTACGGTGACAGTTACACCCAGGCTTCTGTGAACAGAATGGTTTTTAGTTGTTTTCTGAAGGGAAGAAGGCGGCTTTACGCACGGAGTTGGCTTGGCAGCCCGTTCCAAAGAGTGGGAAGGAGGGAGGATAAAGTTCTCCCTCCTTTGGTGACGTATTTGAAGCGAGGGCAATGTAGGAGGCTCCCTGTGCAGGACCTAAGTGAGCACCCTGGCACGTATTTCGCAAGTCTTTGTTTGATGTATGTGGGGGCTTGGCCGTAGATAGCTTTATGAACGATACAGAGGCCTTTACATTTCACCCTTTGTTTTATGGGCAGCCAGTGGAGGCATTGGTGGAGGGGCGAGGCTCGCGTGTGCCTAGGTAGTTTAAAGATGAGCCTGGCAGAGTCATTCATAGCTATCTGGAGTTTTCCCACTAGGGAATCTGGTAGTCCAACGTACAGTGAATTGGCGTAGTCAAGGCGGGCCAGGATCATGGCAGACACAACAGTTCTCATGGTGGAGAATGAGAGGATAGGGGAGAGTCTCCTTAGTAGCCAGAGTAGGCCCACACAGGTGCCAAATACCGTGGAGACTTGATTGGCCAGTGTAAGTTTGGCGTCCACTTTGATTCCCAGACTTTTAACCACTGGGACCGGGACTGGGGCGTTGCCCAACTCCTGAGGCCAGTAGAGGGAGTTCCAGGGGTTGTGGTCATCCGTCATGGCTAGGACTTCAGTTTTGTCAGGGTTAATCTTAAGTGAGTTGGCAGTCATCCAGTTGACCGTGAAGCAGACATGTTGCCAAACTTGATTGTCAATCTGGCTCATTCAAGAAAATAAAAATGTGGGCTCCTTTTTCCATGGTTTTCCCCATAAATTGAACACTTGCAGTACTATAAGAGGGTTGGGATCATGAAATAACTTTATTATATTGCAATTAAGTCCAAGGATTAAGATAAGGCTCAACAGGCTGACGAGGGTGGTGGTGGCTACTACTAGATCCCTCCTCGACTATTAGTTGAAGAAGGCTAGCCAACGGAGACCTATATCATGGAGGTTATTAGGCGCCCAGTTCTCAGACCACCTTTTCTAGATCATGGCTCCTGCCTTTGACACATATGAGAACTAAAAAAATGAATTAAAAAAATAAATAAACACATTCCTGTGCCAACGGGAAATAATTTACGGGGCGTGGTCAAAGAATTAGAGATGTGTCATACAGCTCTATCAAAGAAAGAGAGACGATAGTGTTCGCTATGTTGTTTACTATTAAAAGAAAGGCACTGGAATGTGAGGCAAGATTATGTCAGGAACGAAATTAAGGAAGTGGTGAACAACACAACAAAAAGCCAATGTATGGAAGATGGGACGATTGTGGAGGCATTTCTTTTTTTTTTCCAAGAGCTATATACTGATGACACGACAGCCACACAAACAGAATTTAGAGGATGGCTACAACAGGATAAACCCCCCTGCCTTGATATAGATCAGCAGGCATTCCTCAATTAGTACATCTCCATGCCGGAAATAGACAACACCATCAAAAGCTTAAAAATGGGAAAACTCCAGGTCCTGATAGTTTACCCAAGGAAGTTTATAAAGTTCTGAAGGAGGAACTTACCCTCTTCCTTTTTAATAATATATATAAGCATCATGCTCAGCCCCCTCCCACATGGAATGAGGCAGTGGTCACCCTGATACTTAAATCCGAGAAAATCATAAAAAATGTAAATCCTACAGACCAATCTCCTTTTTTCAACGCAGATTATAAAATCTGCATACAGATCCTTGCCAAAAGGTTGACCAAGGTGTTGGGAGAAATTTTACATGTAAACCAGAAGGGCTTTATGAGGGGACGACAGTTCTCAGACTTAATTCCTGATTTGGTGTGCGCAATAGATGCGTCCACTGTGATGGGAGTCCCCCTAGCCATAATAATGATAGACGCTGCCAAGGCCTTTGATAGAGTTAGTTGGCCTTATCTATATGAAGTAATGTAAAAGAATGGTTTGGGAGGCAATTTTCTCTTAGCAATCCAAAGTACATACTCTACTCACACAGCAAATATATTGGTCAATGGGTCATTAACTCCAAGCTTCTGTATAAATAGAGGTACACACCAAGGATGCCCCCTCTCACCTTTACTGTTTAATCTGTATATAAAGCCCTAGGCGAGGAAAATCAGAGAAGAGCAAACATTTCCCCATTTTGTTATCTGGGTTGGTATAAAATAGAAGCTCTATATGCAGATGTACTAATAGTATGTACAAGTAACCTTGAGGTGTCTATATCAGTGATTATGGAAGTAGCAGAAAACTTTGGGAAAGTCTCGGGATACTTAGTCAACGAAGATAAAACAGAGACTATGACGTGGAACGGACCCACCCTAAATCACCTTAATCATCTAGATAAAACAGAAATTAGATACCTAGGAATCCAAGGGTTGAGATCATAAAATAACTTTATTATACTGCAATTAAGTCCAAGGATTAAGATAAGGCTCAACAGGTTGACGAGGGTAGTGGTGGCTACTACTAGATCCCTCCTCGACTATTAGTTGAAGAAGGCTAGCCAACGGATACCTATATCATGGAGGTTATTAGGCGCCCAGTTCTCAGACCACCTTCTAGATCATGGCTCCTGCCTTTGACACATATGAGAACTAAAAAAATGAATTAAAAAAATAAATAAACACATCCCTGAGCCAATAGGAAATAATTTACGGGGCGTGGTCAAAGAATTAAAGATGTGTCATGCAGCTCTATCAAAGAAAGAGGGACGATAGTGTTCACTATGTTGTTTACTATTAAAAGAAAGGCACTGGCGCACTGTTGTCCGCAGCTTAACTAAGCAAGGTGGCCATTTTAGAAAAAAAAATGTACTATGTAAAAATAATACCCCGTGTGTTGTACTGTATGAGGTTTAGTGCATTTATGAGTTTGTGCATTGTCAACAAAGTGCAGAAAATGGATCTGCATTTGAATTTATATTTGTACACCTCTCTGATGTTATTGCTTTTGAAACGAGTTTGCTGTGATTTGTAAAAGTGCCTTTTCCTAGCTTATGCTGACTAGACATCTCTTAGGCCGCAGAATGGTTGTCTCACCCTGAATGTTCACTGTTTATTATTTCTGCTGCACACAGTCAAGCAGAGATTTGGGTTTATTTACATTGACATTGTTCACTAAGAAAACTTTCCAACATGGGCACAGTAATAGTGCAGATGCCCGTCGTCTCTTCCACTACCTTCTGTATTCCATTCATTCACAAGAGTCCACTGTTCTTTTTGTAACTAATTTGTTCTGCCATCTCCAGACGACTTCAGCCCCCATAGCTGGATCAATATTGATGTATTAGGATAGTGCTTAGATGGTAAGTCAGTCTGACAACTGTGCTCAGATTTGCTGCAATTATAATTTTTTTGCTCACACCATGAAGATTTAGGACTTTCAATGTCAGTCTTTAGGAAGATTTCCTATAGAAACCCTTAAATATGGAGGTGAGCCAGATGACTTTCTGACACTGCTAAGGATGCTTTTGCATTTCTCATTGATGTTGCTGCTCATTTGGGATTTAGAATAATTTTTGACTTTGTCCATTTTTCTGCAGGTCTTTATTAATGAGAGTCTTCATGGCAATGACCTTATGCATCTGCTTTTGAAGTTTTCTGTATCATATTTTTTGTATTTTGTAATAAATCTACCTAAATGTTCTATTTCTGCCCTAGAGCTCACTTATTGAGTTTTTCCTTATTTAATTGACTGTATTTTGATGTGATGTGTGGTACCTCAGCTGGAGGACACATTGCTTCATGAAATGGAGGTTTAACGATGTCGCCAATTCATCTACCCAAGGGCATTTTGTTGAGATGTCATTTTGTGGTGTACAAATATAGGGGTGCCATGCATGCACAGTAGTATGTGGCCTATCAAATGTTTTACAATGCATAAAAAGTGAAATGCATTATTTTAGTGATTATTAAAATAAATGAACACCTGTAAGCACCTGCAAAATATTGAACTTTGTTATTCTCCATAGTGATTAGCATCTACTTTAAGTACCCTGTCTTACTTCAGTATATTTTTACATGTTGCTCTGCTTTTAAGACCACTCTCATGCAAAAAGTTGGAATGTTCAGTTAAAGGAACTGTTAAACATATGCACTCAATGTGCAGCTTACCCATATGCATCTTTTGCTCTGAGCAAAACTGAATCAGATTTTGTATTGTTGCGATAATCTCGCAAGACTCTAACCAGCCATGTTGGGAACAGGATTTACAGATATTAAAGCAAAGGCACAATAGGTGCCACTGTTATGGTCAGGCTGGTACTCCAGTCCAGACAATAAAAATGCCACTAGAGTAAACAAAAATAAAAATAATTACTTGCATACATGTATGAGAAAAACGTCTGAAAATGACCCACATTGATTGATAACTGCCGAAAGCAGAGCAGCGTCAATCCTTGTATCATCTAGGTATTAAACAGTATTTTCACTTCTGTGTTTTCTTGGTAATAGTTTTTCTGTCTAAATGTATAATGCAGCTTTATTGGATATATAATATGACATGAAAGAGGAGCACCGTGGTAATGCCAGGATTACATACCAATAAACTTATTTTTATTTTAAATAACCCTATCTTTGTTGCTTCCTACCTCTTACCATATGTCACCCCTTGCCACTAAATTTTTCAAATCTTTAATATTTTTTTCCCTGCTTCACTAAAGAAGGGTGTGAGAAAGTAGTTTATTACTTCGTGAGGATTACTGTGCAGCACATATATTAAAGTTACTGTGTTTTTAGGTCCAGTCGAAGGCTTCAGTAATTTAAGCTTAAATTTAATCCCTAGTAGCTATGGCACGGAGTAGACAAGCTGAATTTAATGCATTTAGAAGAACCAAATCAGTTATAAAATTCAAAACCACAGCATATTAAAAATCCTGTTTCAATTTACAAATATCAATAACAATTTAATAAGCAAAATTACACCAAAATGACAAAAATCCAATGGAGAGAGAAATTTTTTACAAGATTTAGGTGCAAATAGCTCTAAAAAGTGCAAAGTGCCAAAGGTAGTCAATGTTTGCAGTTGTCCAGGGTCTAGCTGCAATTTGAGGCTGACCACAATGGATGGTGGATTGGTGTAGGAAAATGGTCCTCTCTGAAGGGTCACCCTAAAACATTTGCCGTCCTCCTCCTCTTTCTCTGACCTAGTTTTTGTTGGGTTTAAGACTCCCTATTTTTTACCCCCCTGTAGTGAGTCTGGAGCCAAGGTAGGAAGGGCAGGTACTCTGTGCACTTCAAAGGCCTCTATTGGAAGTCTCCCTGAATATAAAGGCACAGCTGGGTATAAGTACTAGACCCCTGACACCATCAACTCAGTACACTTCTGGACCTAAAACCAACTTGCTGAGAAGAAGAACTGCTGCTTTGCAGGACTGCTGCTCTGGAAGACTGCTGCTTTGCTGCTGTGCTTTTTGTTGCCTGCCGCTCTCTCCTGACTGGACCTTCATTGCTTTACCCAGAGTGACTCCAAGGGGTAGCTGACTAGCCTCCTGTTCTTCAAAGACTCAAGGACAGCAACGTCTTTTACCCTGCCCCTCTGCCCGGTTCATTGGAAGTTAACCCAGGTGCTTGCTCCAGTGGAACTGAAGCATCCTCTGCTGCGACAGCAGAATCGTCACATCACCACTGTTGCAGGGACAGAACTGGTGCTTTGCACTTGGAACCACCATCTCACCATCGGAACCACAGGATCAGATGCCCCGCATCACCACTACTGGTGAAGGACGATCAACGCATCCCTTCATTGGCATGGAGAAATGTAGTACTTCAGCTTCGGAACTGCTGCATCTCGGACCAGGGAATCACCTTCGGAACTTCTGTTTCGGAACCAATGCATCGCCGGCACTGTGTGGAGAAGATCTAGGCATCAACTCTACTGCGTAGTGAAACCTGGTGCATCGCCTTCGGAATTGCTACATCTCTGCATCTCTGCACCAGTGCATCGCCCTCAGAACTGAAGCATTTCTGCCGTTGCTTGGAGAAAACCGATGCTTTGCTTGGCTGCACTCCACATCTTTGTCGACACACTAGGATTAAGGTACTTTTGTTCAGCGGCCTTACTTGGTCCCTGTATCTGGCCCACACTAAAAACACAGTCGGCCTAAATTGACTTTGTCCAGGTCCAGCGCGATCAGTCAACCCACATAAGAATTTATTCCTTTCAAGCACTATTTACATTTCATCTTAAAAAATTCATATCTCGACTTCTACTCATTGGATTTTTGTTGTTTTTTGTCTTATTTCATTTATAGAAATCATACTCTATTTTTCTAAACTGGTATTTTCTCTGGGTTACTGTTTGAAGTGTTGCACAAATATCTTACACATTGCTTCTTTGAGTTAAGCCTGCCTGCTTTGTGCAAAGCTACCAGAGGGTGAACACAGTTTAATTTATAGTGTGTATCAGGCTTACCTTGTCTAGGATTATGGTTCCTGCTGGGCCAGGGTTCATGCCTCTGCTAACCAGAATCCCAATTTCTAACAGTCCTGTACACCAAGTAGATTGACCCCGCTAGGGTCTTGAAGGGGCTTTGTTTTTTCTGAGGAAACACTGTTCTCAATGCACGACAAACCTGAAATTCAATCCAGTGCTGTGGAACTGGTGGTCAGATAGTTTTGCTGTTGGTCCCCTTGAGACTGTGGAGCAAGCATTTTGAAAAACTTCTCAAACTTCTTTTTCTGCCTAAACAACCACAGTAGTACACTTTCAAGGCCTCTCCAGGGGAGCATTTAAAGACTCTTAGGATATCAGGCAGAGTGCAACAACAAAATCTAATCCTGGGCCAGTTGCCACTGGTCAGTGGGTATTCTTCGTAGGAATGCCCTCCTCTGCTTTTTTATGTTCAGTGAACCACCCAGGGAACCAGCCTTGAGATCCTCAAGTAGAAGGGGGTTCAAGCTCCTCAGGTCCTTCTCACTGATCACGGATGCCAATTACAGGAGGTTCATTCAGCCTAGTTGTTGGGCATCGGCGCTCTGCCAGCCTGGCTCACACCGGTATTTTAAAGGGCCTTGGGCAGAGTCACTGCTTACCTTGGTGTTCCCTGAGGGGTCAGAGTTGGGTGCCGGCAGGACACCTCTTCTCCCCAGCAGGATGGGGACGTTTTGGGATGCGCTGTGTAGGCATCCCAACATGAGCACAGGCAACATCTTGGATTGGGTTTCAAATTTAATCCAAGATGGTGTCCCTCATTCTGGAGTAGTAATAGCCTAATTCAACATGGGGGAAAGTTGTTCCTGTATGGGGTTTTCAATTTCCAGGTCAGATAGGACTATTTAAGTGAAGTCTGGGGATTTATCTGTTCGTAGCAACGCTCCTGTTATGCTGAAATAGTATTTTTGATGCTCATTCTTACCACTTTCTGCCAATTTACTTTCCTTGATGTTGCTCTGGAGTTTGGTTTATTGCTGTTATCATCGGAGGGTTTTTGCTTTAGCATTTTTCCGTCTTCAGCAATGGTTTCTTTCCTTTGACAATTACCCACTGCTATATACTCCATCATTTGTCGGCACAGTGACTGCAGACAGGAATCTTCCATACCTCGGGGTCAAATTCTCAAAGTTACAAAGACCTCTGCTGCGTCCAGCCTGTAACACCTAGAATCCTCTCACAAATCCAGCAGTGTTCATTGGGCTATCACATTTATGCTTGATACCAGCTAGCTGGTTGGGGTGATTCCTAGGCACTTCATAACCAATGGAGTAAAAGTTACTGGGGCCAACCCTGCCCACGTTGTCAGTGCTTCCTGTTTGCCTTACTACAAAGAGGCCCAAAATGCTATGTGTCAAGGTATTTTCATGGTGGCGGAAGTCTTTGGCCGCTCTAAATTTGAGCACTGAGGGATAGGGGTATGTGGGAGTGTGAAAGGGAAATCATCAGGGTCCTCCCAGATTTAACACTAAAATCCAGTTTGAATCACACATTGTATCCTCAACAAACTCAGAGGCAGAAATCTGGTAGGACAAAAGCAGGGTTCTTCTGAACCCAGACAGGGGACACATAAGAATTGTGTTGGCATCCTGTTCTTTCCCTTCCAAATGCCCCCCAAGTATTACATGTGGTTCACATAAATGCCAAGCAGTATTTGACAGTTTGGTGTCATGAATATGCCCACAACCCCTACTCTGAAAATTCCGTGGCGCTCAGAGGAGTCATCTCTGCCCATTCTGGTCAGCCTATTGTTATCTCCTGGGAGGCATTTCACACCTATTTCCATGGGGAGAGCTAGCGGAGGCTTTTGCTAATTAGCCATATGACAGTTCAGGCAAGGATAAGGTAACCTGCTACAAAGTAACTATTCCTTAATATTTATAAAAAATCCTACTTCACCATTTTTTGTTTTACAGAGTTTTATATAGCACAAACTTGACCCGAATCAGGTATCAGAGCGCTTTACATAGCACCAGTTGGATTACATGAGGACACATTCATTTTTGTTAGGCACGGGGAGATTACGTGATTTTCCCAGAATCACAGGATGTTCAGCGTCATTGCCACGACTCGAACTCAGTTCCCCAGATTCAAAGTCGACCGCCCTAGCCGTTAGGCCATCCCCTACTCAACTATTAGAATAGTGGTTTCATTATTTTTCTAGTATGTCCGATTTCAGAGATAGAAGTATTGGTATTTTAATCTGTACTATGGTTTGCTACATAGGTTAGCTAGGCCACAGTGAAAATAGTTTTTAGGGCCTTGTCACTGTAGGGACATGGTAACATTACATTTCTACTGGTCCCACTTTTAAATAACATGCACCATACAATGTGGGCTACAGACATACACAGGGGTGACTTACTAATATTTAAAAGGTAGGTTTTTAGCTGGGAAAAAAAGTGATATTCAAACAGGCCACACTGCAGGTTTTACGATGCAGCAATTAGGCTACAATGATAGGCCTAAAGCTATGTTTTCCTTTGTTACACTAGTGCTGCAGCTTTCAGGTGACATTTAACTTTTCGTGCCATAGGTGCATTTCCACACTATATCATATGACCTTCCAGAAATATCAAAAAAGAAAATCATCGATTAGCCATTTTCTGCATGTTTCAGGCGTCAGAGCACATACACTGGACAGCAGAACCCCAGTGTGTAGAGTCTAATCTGGCAATAAGATTCAGCCGTAAATGTGGTTGAGCACTCAAAAAGGGACCTTAGGGCATACACCCTAAAATATCTGTTATCCATTTAAAGATGTTGAAAACAACAAGAGAGGGAGGGAAATAAATCAGGAACACTCTCAGTCCCCCAGGGTAAATCTAATCATAACAACAAAAGAGTGTGCCTTGCAAACAATGAATGTAGACCACGACAGAAGAATCCAAATTGGTTCTTTATAAAGCCCTCACTCACCAACCTGGTTGGTGACATGCTTCATCATTGGGCCCCACCGGGAGAGGCAGAGTGCCACCCTGGTGTGCTGCAAGGCCAGAATTACTGCGGAGCTGGTTATTCGTGTGTAGTGAATAGTGAAGGAGTGAATGTTAAAAGTATCACGATTGTGTCAAAAAACTATTTTATTAGAAGCCAATCGGACACATTAAAAACAAGGTGTGGGACAAAAAGCTGAATAAATTGTTCAGCAGAGTCCGCTTAAGAGGTGGTCAACATGTTTCTGCCTATGTGTTGCAATTTTAACAGGCATTCGTCAGGACCATTAAGTGTAAACACCGGCGGTATGGGCGCGCTAAGGCCCACCCTAACCTGAGGTTCTAAGTGTGAACAGTCACGTAGGCACCGAAGGCGTCATGTGCTGTGTACCAATCCAGAGTCAGAAGACTCTGAAAGCCATCGTTAGGCGAATCGTAGGGTAAATAACAGAGATTTAGTTGTCAGGGCAACATCGCGTGAAATGTACGCGCTGAAAGACTAGCTTGGTATTAGCGTCTGAACGAAAAAACTTTATAAGACCTTTACGGAGAACAAAGGAGCAGGTTCATTCTGCTAAATGTCTCCGTGAATAGCACTGGGAGAGACAAAAGTTCAAGGGAACCCACAATGGAGTAAATATTTACAACTAGTTATATGGGAATAAAAAGGAATAAAAAATAATACATAAAAACAGATTATGAATGTAAGAAAAACGGAAAGGGTGGGACTATACCAGTGAAAGTTGTCCATGGGGCTGTGACCCAAGTCAACATATCAGTTCAGTAACCGATCGTACTCAGTATGAAGAGGAGGGCCTTTGTAAATCTATTGGTTACGGGGCCAGGACCAGCATCTCACGTTATGCGAATCGGGGTAGGAAAACTACCCTATCCAGAATAATGGTCATCCTTCTTATTTAGGGATAAGTTCCCAAAGGAGGAACGGTTACAAAAGAGGGGTGTAGATAGAATGTTTTATATAAGGCCCAGAGATGTGCATATGACTAACGTTTCAGCACTGAAGTCCAGGGGATGTTATTGTTTACCCCTTTGTTATGAGTGCCCAGCCGGTACACCCACCTTTGTTCTTTTTCAAAAAGGATTTCTTGGGTGTTGCGTTGTGTTTGCACATGTTTGATAACTGTCCATCTGAGATCATTTGCAGTGTGATTGTGCTGTATAAAGTGTTCACTTAATTTGGTGGTGATTCTACCACAGCGGATATTACTACGATGTTCACCAAGTCGTAATTTCACTTTACGTGTCGTCAAGCCCACATAACGTAACTCACACGGACACGTTATCAAATAAACCACATTGGTGGAGTTACAGTTAGTGTGGGCTCGCTGTGTCCACGTCTTGCCTTGTTCCAAATGTAGCACCTTTGTATGCTTAGTCAGATGACAGACGCTGCAGTTAGTGCAAGGGAAATGGCCCATGATTTTAGGTAAACCCCATGCCTCAGTGATAGTTGGATCTCTTGTGGGTATTTCTCTAGGGCGTGTATGGACTAGGGTGTCTTTAAGGCTACGTCCTTTTTTGAATGAGAAAAGCGGTTTATCCCGATTGCGATTGTTGCTGGTGAGGATACCCCAATGTTTGTTAACAGCTTTTTTTACCGAATTCGAAGCGCTGCTGTAAGTTGTTACGCATGTTAAAAGTAGTTCTTTATTTTCTTTGGGGTTGACTTCAAGAAGCGCCTCTTTGGGCTGGTTCCACGCTCTTTTATAGCCTTTGTTAAGGATTTTTTCTGGGTAACCCCTATGTTTTAACTTGGTGGTGAGATCGGTGGACTGCTTACGGAAGTCTTCCAAATTACTACAGTTTCTCCTTACCCTGAGATATTGGCCATAGGGTAAGTTTTCTCGTAAAGGTCTTAGGTGGAAACTTGGGAATTCTAGAAGGTTGTTCCTGGCAGTGGGTTTGTAATGAGTTTTGATTGTTAGACACCCATTGGACTTAGAAATCACAACATCCAGGAACACGACTGATTGTGAGCTGCAGGTGTGAGTGAATCTTAAATTAAGATCCAAGGTATTTAACCATTGCAAAAAAGTAATTAGGTCATTCTCCGCACCTTGCCAGATAAGGAGGATATCGTCTATGTATCTCTTCCAGAAAATAATGGAAGAGGAATAGGGGTTGGCAGCACTTTGGATGTATCTACGTTCAAAGTCATGGACGTAGAGGCCCGCTATACTAGGGGCGAAAGTGCTGCCCATAGAAGTCCCAGTTGACTGTAAGTAGATGTCCCCCTTATATTCCCAAAAGTTTTGTTTGAGTGCCAAAGTGGCACATTCCAGAATAATTTCCTTGGGTGTTTGATAGTCCCAGTTTATACCATCGAAGGCCTCACCCAGTTTATACCATCGAGGGCCTCACCCAGGACTCTGATGGTCTTGTCCTGGGGAATGCTAGTATAGAGGCTCTCGATGTCTAGGGTCACTAAAGTGGTGGCC
This sequence comes from Triturus cristatus, assembly GCF_964204655.1. Classification (NCBI taxonomy): domain Eukaryota; kingdom Metazoa; phylum Chordata; class Amphibia; order Caudata; family Salamandridae; genus Triturus; species Triturus cristatus. The sequence continues at coordinate 912,594,636 of NC_140588.1, forward strand.
TCAGTGTCAATTGATAGTTCTTGAAGTAAGTTGAGGAGGTTCTTAGTGTCCTTAAGGCAGGTGGGAGTTTTCTGGATTGAAGGTTTGAGAAAATAGTCGCAAAAACGGGACAGGGGCTCAAGAAGAGAGCCAATGCCCGAGACAATAGGGCGACCTGGAGGAGGCATTTTATTTTTGTGCATTGGGTTGTACACCTCCATGAAGAGAAAGTCATACTGTCCTGACCTGGAGGAGGCATTGAAACATGGCTCTCAGAGGAATCTTCTCCTGAGATCCTTGCAGCCCTCCCAGAAGATTATCTGATTTATCATGCCGACAGATTGCCTGGAAAAAGAGGAGGGGGAGTGGCGGTGATTGTGAAGAAAGCTTTGCGTGTCTCCACTCTGCCTTACCTCGATCTACCATCTGTCGAATCATTGGTAATTAAAGTGGATTTACTTAATAGTACCCTCATATGTGGGATACTGTATAGATCCCCTACATGTATGCCTAATTTCCCTAAAGCCCTAGCTAACCATATTGCGTCCTTGTCTACGGACTATGGGAAAGTTTTGGTTGCTGGTGATTTGAATTATTGGCCTAATGTGAGAGATGAGGGAACTTCATCCAAGGAACTCACTGAGCTGTGTTCGAGTCTTAATTTTACTCAGCATATTTGTATCCCCATGCATATAGGAGGCCACACCCTTGACCAAGTATGGACTATTAATGTCACTGTATGTAAGCTGACTATTTTTCCCTGCGTGTGGTCAGATCATTTTATTATTAGTTTTAAATTAAACAATCTGGCTCGATAAGAACAGTTATCATCCTCAAAAAACATTGTTCAGAAATTGGAATCGGGTTGATGTCAATGCACTTTTGGATACCCTTTCCTTTGAACAACCACTCTTTGATGGAGATTTAGAGAGTAGGAAAAGAGAGATCACTAAATGGCAGAAGAAGGCGTTTAACTTCCATGCTCCTTCTCTGATTAAACATTCTCGCCTTAGGCAACACGAAGCATCCAAATGGTTTACCAAAGAGCTTGGAGCTATTAAACTTCAAATACGTCAGGCTGAACGCAAATGGCGGAAAACATACGCCATGGAGGCTAAAATTATGTATTTAGCTAAATTAAAAGAATATAAAACTGCGATCTTAGATGCAAAGAGAGCTTTTTTCGCCACTAGAGTACTTGAATCTGAGAACAGTACTAAGGAAATCTTTAAGATTGTGAAAGAACTTTCCAACCCTAGTCGTGTGGCACCCTTTATTAAAGCCACTCAGGAAGTCTGTGATAATTTGAACTCTTTTTTCGTTGAAAAAATAAAGAAAATTCAGACCTCCATTATCTGTAATAGTTATGTTGCAGAAGATAATGGGGCTCACTCCAATCTCCTTTCACTGGATGTTCTCCCTATGTTAAATAGGGACAAATATTTAGAATTGGTTGCTAAGGTTAAATCTGGTTCTCCTATGGAGGAATGTCCTATAAATATTAAGAAAGCAATCTTTCTGGCTTTCCCAGACCCCTTTTTTGAGTTACGTAATCTCTCTCTATCACAGGGTATTGTTCCATCTGCCTTTAAAGAAGCGGTAGTCATCCCCCTTCAAATAAAGCAAGGCTTAGATGTCGACAAATTGGAAAATTATCGTCCGATCTCCTTGCTTCAGTTTCCGGCAAAATTGCTGGAAACTCATGTGGCATCCTGTCTTAGTTCTTTTATGGAAGATTCTAAGTTTTTACTTACTTACTTAAATAACTTTATTTCGGTCAAAGACCATAAAAGCACAGAATAGAAAAATACTACAGTGTACAGTTTCACTACAAACAAGCAGAGACTGCCGCCAGTTGCATGAAAAATAGTGTTGATTTTGATTATCCAAAAACATAATCATTAATTAATTATAAAAATCATTACAGAAAAATGTATACAAATATGAATGCTGTCAAAATTTCTTTGTAGTATACATAGATGATCAGACACCAAGGACTACATGAATCTAAGGATACTGCAAGATGGACTATGCAGGGAATCCATCATTTATAACACGTGCCCTTGCTATATCTACGATGTAAAAAGATCCTCATTTAGCTAATTCATCTCATGTCAAAGGGACATATCATATTCAACATATAGGTCTTAAGAACAAAAAATGGCTCAAAATTAAAAAGTATCATAAAATAGGATAAAAACACTCAAAAAAGTTAAAAAGCCTAGATCAGAATTAAAAATTTACGCAGTGTACACAGAGATTCACATGTCACTTTACGAGGCCCCTGCGTAAATACCACATCGAATTTAAAAATCTAGAGACAGCAAAAACTATTGGGGGATGGGTATCGTGTTTTAGTATCCTAAAGGCCTCTAAATGTAGCCTAAACCCAAGATTGCGACATATTGGTATTATCCAGCGTTTGCGTGGGAAGGTGTATGCCGGGCAAAAAAATATTACATGTATTTCAGACTCTTCCCTATGGGTGCATGCAGGACAGGTCCTCTTATTCTCTAGTGCCCATTTGCTAGTAAGGGCATTTAGAGGGAGATTCCCCACTCTAAATTGCATATAGAGTTTCCTGGCCTGCAAGGGATAAATCAAGTCCAGGAACTCTTCTTTCCTATATTCAGCCTTAACTAGCAAAAACTCAGCAGTCATCGAACCCCCAATGGCACTTCCCTGGATGGCCAGCAAGTTAACCTGTCTATAGAGGTGCACTAGGTCTTGTCTAGATGTTGATCGGCATGATATCTCTGGGGTTAGCCAGAGATCCAGCCTACCTAGCCTAGCCAAGAGATCCTTGATGTACAGTAACCACAGAATCTTTTTTGTGGTTTTAATAGTAAGGATCTCCCTCAGCTCGTCTCTGTAGGCGGAAAGTTCTGGGGTCGCCCACTCCCTATGCCAAAATGTAATGGGCCCCAGGGCAATTTCTTCATTTATGGGCAGCAAGCCCAAGTCCACACGAAGGGAAACTAAAGGGGTACTGGGTGGGAGACCTACAATCTGTCTCATAAAATTGTTCTCAATTTTTGTGAGGTTGGCAATAGACATATGTCCGCACATTTCAGCCCCATATAGAGCAGCCCCTCTTGCCTGGGCTTTATATATTTCTACTGCAGGTGCCACTGCCCTATATGTGGTTGACCTATGGAATTTCATTATCCCACCAACCGTCTGTGATAATTTGAGTCTGGCCCTAACCAATTGGGGTTCCCATGTAAAATCTTCTGATAAGGTAATACCTAAGTAATCAAATGTCCTCACCCTTTCCAGGGGTGTACCGTCAAGAGAGGGACTTGGCCGAGTAATTTTGGGGAGGTTGAAGATCATGTATTTTGTCTTGGTTAGATTGCTCTCCAAGCCACGCTTAATACAAAACTCGGCAAATCCATCCAAAATGCGTTGGCTGCCTGATGGAGTTTTAGACAGCAACAAGGTGTCATCCTCAAACATCAGCGCGGGTATCTTCCCCAAACCCAATTTCGGGGCATCATTATCCTTAATGTTATTAAGATGGTCAATGAGCCCATTGATATAAAGACAAAATAGGGTTGGGGCAAGGACACATCCTTGGCGTACCCCCTTTTTAACAGGGAAGCGCGCAGATAATTTCCCATGTTTCCCGCTTCTTACTTGCGCATAGGTCCCTATATGTAGCCTCACCAGGACTTTAAGGAGATAGGGCGGAATCCCTAGGTCGTTTAAACCTTCCCAGAGTTTCCCCCTAGGAACCAAATCGAAAGCCGACTTCAGATCAACAAAAATAAGATAGAGGCTGCCACCCTCCATCTTAGCTGTTTTCCAGAACAGCAATTGTAGCTTAAATATCTGGTCCACAGTTGAGGTGTTTGATCTGAAGCCGGCTTGGTAGGGGCTCAGAATTCCTTCCTCCTCAATCCAGCTTTGGATGCGATCAAGAAGGACCCTGCCCATCAGTTTTTGTGGAATATCAATAAGGCTGATGGGTCTATAATTTGACGGTAGAAGTGGGCAACCTTTTTTATGGATGGGAACAATCTCGGCCCCATACCAGGAATCTGGCGGGGCCATTCCCCTCATGATGGCATTAATTAAAGCACATAGATAGGGAGTCCAAATTTTTGGTTCCATATGAAAAAGATCCCCTGGAAGTTTATCTAAGCCGGGGGCTTTGTTAGGGGGTAGTCTGTTAATAGCATTCCAAACTTCGGTCAAAGTAATATCGCACAATTCTTCTGGGTAAGGCTCATGCAGAGAATCCAAAAAGGCTATATTGGCACCCACCAATTGCTCCCCGGCTTAAAGGGCCTCAAAATGCCTCTCCCAGGCTTCTGGCGGTATATTGGGCTCCCGGGCTGATTGTCCTTCCTTGTTTCCCACACTTACTAGAGCCCAACATGATTTCAAGTCTCTATCCTTCAGGGCAATCCTAAGTGCCTCCCAATTCTCGGTTTCCCAATTTTTCTTTTCCCTTTTTAGGGTCCCTTTGTATATTGCCCGGAGACATTTAATTCGGGTTTTATCCTTTGCCTTGACTGCAGCTATTAAATCCTTCTTTGCTTTGCGGCAGGTGGCATTAAACCAGGAGTTGGTGTAATGTTTAACTCCTATACATGTTGCAGTTGGGTAGACTATCTCAATCAGATTAGCAACTAGCTGCTCATGAATTTCAGCTGCCCTCTTCTGGGTCCCATAGCAGACCTCCATCTGGCCTAGTTCCCCCATTTCCTCTATCAGGGGTATCGCCAGCTCATATACTTTAGCCAACTTTTTTGGCGACTGTTGTATATGGGACCACCTAACCCTGCGTCTGTTATTTGAGAGCAACAGTTGGTTATCCCCCACACTAGGCGGAGATAGAGGGATAGAGATGCCCCTGCTCTCTGGGTTCAAGGACAGTACCAGAGCATTGTGGTCACTGTCCTGTCTCTCAAGTACCTGGAAGTCAAGGACCTTGTCCCAGGATTTAGTTTCCACTAAGATATAGTCGATCAGAGATGATTGGCCTTCCCTATTAAATGTATGCTGGGCCGGTTGGTCAGATTTTGTTCTCCCATTACAGGCCGTAAGGGAGTATGCCAGAGTCAATGAGTGGAGTTGGATGGCCAGCGGTGTCCAGATTTTTATGGGGGTAATTTGAGGTTCGGGTATAGACCTTATAGGTCTTCTTCTGAGGGCTCACCTAAATTCAAATCAATAAGTGGCTCAAACTGACAGTTGAAGTCGCCCCCCACAATCAACATCGTATCTGGGTCTAGAGTTGATATAAAACATCCCAGGTTGTCCAAGACAGCAGATTCCTGTCTATAGCTTACAGGTCTGGAATATATGTTAATGAGAGCTAGTTGGAGCTTAGTGGGAAATGTCAACAAAACACATAAAATATTATTCGTTGGCAAAGTTATCAACTCAGCTTGCACCCCAATATGCGTGCCCAACCAGATAATTAGGCTGCCCGACGGTCTACCCCTTCCACTGGAGATGGCCAGAATGTTAAACGATGCAAATCCCATCCTATGATATTCCTCCGTGGCCCAGGTCTCCTGAAAGAAGCAGATATCATGGTTATCTATAAAACCTCCCCAGTCTGAGCAGGATAATTTGTTTTTAACACCTGCTAGATTCCAAGATAAGATCTTCAGACTATCTCCTACTTTACTGGACAATTCCTGCACTTTAATTATGGGGGAGCATAAAGCTCCAAGGGGGTTGTTGCCCGTCTGACTAACGTCCTGGGTCTTTATCCGGAGATCTGAAGATGGAACTATCAGATCAATTGCTTACTGTGTCCCCAAGCACAATGGGTGGGCCTTTGATAGTCCATCCTTCCCCACACCATGTGCTCCGATGTTCCTAGTTGCGTTTTGAGTCCGGCCCCTACAATCCTCCACTAGAACCTTGGCTGGATTATCTTTAAACAGGTCCCCCTGCCTTAATGATAAGGTGGTATAGACAGTCTCATTTTTCCCTATATCAGAACCTATGTTAATATTTGCGGTGATTGGGTTATAATCTATGGATTATCTATGGTGGTTTCTAAACCTACAGCCACCACCCCCATAGACTATTGCATGTAGATCGCCCGCACAATCCCCATTACCGTTTGTGGGAGTTTGTCAATCTACCAGATCAAGGGGGCTAAATCTATTGCTTACAGGGATATTGAAGCATGATGTAGTGTCGCTATCCCTGCCGCCTTGCTGTGATTCCCCTAGGTGGGCCCTTAGTTCTCATTTTTTGTGTATCAGGGTCATCCTCTCTTCAAAGTGCCCTGTGGGTAGAAATAGCTTAATGGTAGTGTCTGGATTTTTTTACTTATCGACAGAGTAGACCATCCTAAGATATGCTGGACCGTTCGTCTGTCCCTAAAGTTAATCAGAATACAATCCCCCTGGATCTCTTTCTGCCACTGGCCTACCCAGCTGACCCTACGCATGTGGATAATTTCACTGTGCACCCAGGGTGGAAGGGGTCTGTTGTTGTTTAACCAGTGTGATACTTTATTTCTTAGTTCTATATGTGTCTCCACCCGACTAGTCTGTAGACTAGGTACTCCAGCTAATACTACCACATACGGAGAGGAGGATGGTGGCAGATCTATGCATGGGAGACAGGATTCAGTTGAATGGAGCAAATGTCCGTGTCTTTTTTTGGCACCCTCATTTGGGAGCCTATGATCCTTCTCCCGATTGAATATACCCACAGGACATTTAGCAGGGCCCTTTTCTTTATTTACATCTTCACCATTTGGGGAGTCACTAGCTCCCATTAGTGGGGTAGATGGTCTAGACCTGTAGGAATGAGGGTGGGGAAAGATAGATGGGTTAATCGAAGCAGTCGTTGCTTTAGTTGGCTGCTCGGGTACTACCCTTGGGGCAGTATCTTTGGCACACTGGACCCCTTGGAAACTGGATGGTAGTTTAGTGCCCCAGGAATCTACTAGTGATGATAGTGAGTTGATTTACTCATCACTTTGTCTAAGCTATTTGAGATTGCAAGGTCTATATAAGCTTTGAGATCATTTACCATCTCTATAACCCAGTCAGGGGAATTCCTTCCATCCTTGTTACTTAAGCCGGATGTACAGTCGTTACTGGAGCTCCCCGTTGATACGACCGGGATTTTGTATGAAAATTTTTTGCCTGTATTAGTTTTGCTTTTCTTTTGGGTCTTTTTAATCTTGGGTGTATTATTTTCAATATCTCCCCCCTGATCTCCCCCTTGCTTTGATGTTATTTATCGCTGCTTTGCCCTGAGTTGCCGTTGCATGAGAATTATATATGTCATCTAATTGTTGAATTTCCCTAGGTGTACCTGGTTCTGAGGCTACCGAAATAAAGGGTAATATTGGCGTTATCGATAGGCGTCTCTCTGTTCGTGAGATTTCATTGGTTACTGCACCAATGGCCTGCTGCAACATTTTATCTATGGCAGTGTGCTTTTCCATTGGGGTACGGGGTTGCACTTTCTGTCTGGTACTGATTCTATAAGATGGAGGAGTATGTTTTCCCATATCCTAGTTTGCAAGGGGGCACCTGCTTTCTCCCACTAGGATGGGAATTGGTGTACTAGCTTGGCGCAGCTTAAGGCTCTGACAATGTTAGACCAATGGGGATACAGAACAACCTCAAAAGTGGGGGCCCTCTGGGAAATAATGTTCAATCACTCACAGTTCCAAGGACGTGTCGGTCCAGGGCGCTCACCGCGATGCCTTACTTGTGAGACCCAGGAGTGGAAGGTTAGAAAATAGGCCCAGCCCAGCCTCCTCCGGCCTGTGACGGGCAAGGACAGGCCCGCCCATGGCCCGGGCTTCGCCCGGCGCGCGCCCGTGTGCGTCCCGCGAGGCGGGTGCGGCAAGGCGCTTTGTAGACAGGCAGCGCATCAGGTGGTATCTCCGAAGGCTTTCTGGGACCTGGAGTCCTCTTCCCAGGTCGGTGGTGAGTTAGGCAGAAAAGTTCTGGCTCCCGCAGCGGTACCCCAAGTTTTTGAATATATAATGGCAGGCTTTTGTCCTGCTCACTCCACAGAATCGTTGATTGTATCTGTCCTGGATGATCTTAAAGGACAGGCTGACATGGACTATAATCAAGCTTTAATCCTCCTCGACCTTTCCGCTGCATTTGACACCGTGAACCATTCAATTTTGTTGGATCGCATTGCCGCGGCCGGTCTTGGAGGGTTGGCGCTTGCTTGGTTTGGGTCCTTTTTAAAGAATGGTAAACAGTCGGTCTGGCTGTCGCCTTTTAAATTCAACAGTGTTGCAATGAGTTGTGGGGTTCCGCCGGGCTCCTCTCTGTCGCCGATTCTTTTTAACATCTATATACGTCCTCTCATATTGAGTCTTCGGCAGAGGGGGGTAAAAATCTTTAATTATGCTGATGATATGCAGCTGATCTTTACCTTGGAGAACTCCAGCGAATACAAAGATTTCATCAGAGATTCAATGGTCTTCATAAAGACCTGGATGGATAGGAATCAATTGAAACTAAATTCCGAAAAAACTGAAATAATTACTCCATGTAATAAAATCCTCCACTGGGCTCCCTCTTATTGGCCACCTGAATTAGGTGTGGCTCCAATTCCGAAGCCATCGGTCAAGAGCCTGGGTCTTTATATAGACTCCGATCTGTCCATGAGTACGCAAATCAATGCAGTTACCTCTGCCTGTTTTATTCAGCTTCGTAAATTACGTAAGATTAGGCGCTTCTTTAGTAGAGAGGCCTGTATTCAAATTGTGATTGCTCTTGTCCTTTCCAAGCTGGATTATGGAAATGCCCTTTATCTTGGAATTCCTTTATACCTTAGACATTGGCTTCAGATGATTAAAAACCAGGCAGCTAGACTTATCTGTCTTAAGGATAGGAGATGTCATGTTACCCCGCTCCTTAAGGATCTTCATTGGCTCCCAGTTGAGCAGCGTGTGCTGTTCAAAACGGGTTGTATACTCTTTAAAGCCATCCTAGAAATCGGCCCCAGGTTTATTACTTCTTGCATTAAAAACACTGCCCTGAAAGCAACTTGCGTTCTAAGCATCTCAATTTTCTGGAGGTGCCTAGAATTAAACGAAAAAGAATGGGCGGGACCCGGCTCTCCTACCTAGGACCGCAGTTCTGGAATCCTTTGCCCAATTACATAAGACAGGAGTTAGACTACCTGCGGCTTAGGAAGGTGCTAGAAACTTGGCTTTTTTCTTTAGCTTTCAATTAAGTCCTCCCTCTTTTGTTCTCCTCTTTTCTGCCAAGAGACCTGTTGGTGTATGTGCGCTTTTATAAGTTTTCAAATAACATAACATAACATAACAAAATAGTTGCATAAACGGTTTAGGGGCTCAAGAAGAGAGCCAATGCCCGAGACAATAGGGCGACCTGGAGGAGGCATTTTATTTTTGTGTGTTTTTGGCAGGGTATAGAAATAGGGCACTTTGGCGCCTACGTGACCACGCCCCTCGTGACGCCACTCCGCCTCCTTGCGAGCCTCCGGTAAATCTGCTTAAAATACAAGCCGGTTTCCCCGCTACTTTACCATCGGGGTCCGGTTCAAGAGGGAATTTGCAGGCACCAAGCGGGTGTTTAGCACTGCAGACGTGAGTACTCCATGCTCGCTTGATAAGATAAGTAATGCAGTATTTTGGTCATTCCTTAATAACCGATCACCTTCTATTTTTCGTTTTCTTTTCTTCTAACCCTTTAGGGTGTGCCTTTGATGCTACTACCTCCCTCCCGAGACCCATGATGTAGCTAGTGACTGCATTTTATGCAAGACTTCTCTTTCTTTTTCTTTGTAAATATCCGATGCCCAATTGCGCTATGTATAAAAGCTTTACGCATAGTGTTTCTCACACAAGTTTGTGCTTATCGACACAACTCACGATGGGCATACTTTTTGACTCTCTTGTGAGATTCTAGCACCGAATTGAATTTGGGTTTACCATCTTAAGTGCACACTGTTCCTCAAAAGCAGCACATATTGATAAGTGTTACTGCCTATGTGCACTGCGTAGAGCACTAGTATTTGTAAGTTCAACTATGAGTTACTGATCGAATCACGGCTATCGATTATGTTTGTCTTTTTCTTTTCATGTATGTCTGTGTATCTTATGTTCAACCAGAATAAACTCGGTTCCTCCCACACACAAGGGATACCAGATGTTACGTGTATATATTCTTCCCCTTTTTATCTTTTTCACGCTTAGAACCTCAGGTTAGGGTGGGCCTTAGCGCGCCCATGCAGCCACTAACTATTTTTAAAGAGAGCGAAGGACCGTTATTTGTTACAACACTTCCTCTGTGGGGCCACGCCTTTGGGCCCCTTTCCCTGAGTGAGTAAATAATTTGTGCTCAGTTGTCACGTTTTAACTCATTTAAATAGACACTGCAAAACTACATGCACTATATTTCTTGCAGAAGCAAATATCTGCAATTGCTGTCTATTGTTTATAAATTGTCTTGGCCACGCAATATTTAAAACCAGGTAACTTTTTTCTTTCCCTCCTTGTCCCCATACATAGCTATTAGACAAAAGAATTACACCCCATGAGCTAAATTATTCATAATGTATTTTATTGCAGTTTGGCAACCACCGCTTGTTACATATTGCTGATGGTTACATCTAACCGGCATAATGCAGGTATGTGACCACCAATTTGTGCAGATAGAGAAAGAATTAGGGCTTTGGGAAGCTTTTTTAATAAAAATTCAAATTCTTTTTTTCCCTTCCCCACTCCCCTTTGTCACAATCAGTCTGTTCGTGAGAAAGATTAATCCAGCCCTGATGAGAGTGCGGCAATTGATTTAACCGGCACTCGAAACGCGTCGGCAGATAAAGGATCTCAACTCCTTGGATAAATATTGCAAATATACCCCTTTGTGTCCCTGATATCTCAGAGGATTTGATTGATTCCAAATATAAGGGCGTTATTTTTTTAATCTATCAATTTGTATGACAACTTTGTATTTCGTATTGTGCATATAATGATTGCTCTTTGTGACATTGTATTTGGTTGTTTCAATGTTTGATTATTATGAGTTTATTTGTAATTGTATGTCAAAATACATCTCTCACCTTGTTCATTTTCATTGTGTAAGTACTAATGTGGTATTTCGTGTAGTTCATTATGTGTTCCTTTTGTGATCAAAGATATTAATTTTTATTTAAAAAAATAAATAAAAGGCAGAAATTACTGCTTAGGTAAACGTATTAATTTTCGTTTATCTTACTTCATATGAATAAGTGTTGAAGTCACCAGAGGTATAGGTAATTTTTTTCTTATGCAGTATAACTGGCCCTACCTACCCTCTAATCCTTTGGGCCAAACCCCTCCCTTTTTGATAATGTTAAAATTACAACACATAGGCAGAAACATGTGGACCACCTCTTAAGCGAACTCTGCTGAACAATTTATTCAGCTTTTTGTCCCACACCTTGTTTTTAATGTGTCTGATTGGCTTCTAATAAAATAGTTTTTTGACAGAATTGTGATACTTTTGACATTCACTCCTTCACTATTCACTACACACGAATAACCAACTCTGCAGTAATTCGGGCGTTGCAGCACACCGTGGGGGCACTCCACCTCTCCTGGTGAGGTCCAATGATGAAGCATGTCACCAACCAGGTTGGTGAGTGAGGGCTTTATAAAGAACCAATTTGGATTCTTCTGTTGTGCTCTACATTCATTGTTTGCAGGGCACACTCTTTTGTTATGATTTTATGCATTTAAAGATGCCTGCCAGCAAGTGCACAAAGAAATTGGTTTACATTATTGTAACAACATCTTAAAAGATGGTTACTGTATGAGTGCTCTCAACCACTGCACCCATCTTTGAATGAGTTTGTTAAAATATTATAAATGCATTCAGAGATGTCCATCGTGGATGTACATGCATCCATGGTGGCTATCTATGAATGCCTTTCTAATGTTCTAATGTAAGCATAATAATGGAGTCACTTTCATTTCTTTACCAATTGGAGACAAGCTACGAAGCAAAAAAGAATTTAGTAATCCCGCTACTAAATTATGGAGATGCTTGTGTTCATAATGACACACAAGATACTCCAAGATGGCTGACACTGTATCCCTCGGGTACATAGGTCTTCAACTGCAGGGCCGGCCCCCCTGGGGGTATCCTTTATTGTTCCCAGGGCAGCGCAAAGGCTCTGAGCAAGAAGAGTATTATGCTGTTAAGTGTTTTGTTTTAAGTGGAAAAAATAAACGTCAGTAAGCCACTGTGCAATGGGCCATCACTAACACCTTTTGACATTTAGATACTGACTGACAGTAGGTGTCAAAGGGGAAAGGACTTTATATTCCTCAAACCTCTCCGGTCAGCATTACTGATAATCACATTGTGGATATTTTTACACATTAGTAAGGGTTGGTTGACCAGAGTAGTGTATGTGGCAATCATGTATTTGACTGCATTTTTAAATGGGGTAACAGAATTTAACTGCAATGTTTGAATATGTTTGACATATTTAAATGTTGCCAATTTAATGAAATAATTATGAAAAATTCTGAGGGGGCCCTGTTAATTTTTGTTTTTACACAGGGGCTGGGCTTAAAAAAGCTTGAATACTACTGCGCTAGTAGATCATTAAGAACAGCCTATTGCAAGACCCTGTGTCCAGAATAAAGGATATGTGCAAGACTCCGACAGTGCACTTCAATAAAGTTTCGGTCAAGAGAGAAGCTTCTGTTTTTCACTCCTGCATCTTCTCAGGCTAATGCATCAATTTTCCCCATTACACTTTGTTGGGCATTCAACAGTGTTGGACTTCTTGTCTCAGCTTTCCTTAGTGGTTTTTCTGAAAGTTCTAGCTGGGCTTCTACTTCTTTCCAGGGCGTGGCTGCAGGGGAGACACCCCTGTCAAATAAATGCATTCTTGTGGTTACAATTGGGTATGGGGGGCCTGAGTTGGGTCTGCCATGTCTGTGTCTGGTTTTCTCACCGTCCCAAAGGATAAAAGACAAAACACTGACCTTTAATGTAAAACAGGAGAGAGAGGGAGAGAGTGAGAGAGCGAGAGAGAGAGCGAGAAAGAGAGAGAAAGTCATCTGCTGGTTGAATTTCAAAATGTGAAAACAGATAACCTGGAATCAATATAAGCTTCCCTGCTTGTCCAAATTGTGTGATCTTAGGCAAATATTGTTTTTCACAAAGCCTCTTTTTTCTTTATCATCACATATGAGAGCACTTAAAAATACTTGAGTTCAAGATGTGCACTGTACAAGCACCTTTTATGTTTGATTTATTAGGCTATAATGTTTCTCCATCTGTAATAAGAATCTAGGTCATGTTTAGGATTACATGACTACTGAATTGCCTCTGTTCACTATTGGCATTGTTGTTGGGGTTTGAGCCATTAATTTTTTCAAGTTCATATTTAAAAACTATCACCTTTAGTAACTGTCTGTCTATTCAGAGATATAATCTGATATATTAAGGTGAAAAGGTTTTGCATGTTGAAGAAATACAGTTTTTTGCATTTTTTACATTATGTTTGTTGCACAATATACATGCTAAATTTCTTCATGGCTTGGCTTGTGTACAAACTCTTAGAGATAAGCCAGACTCTTGACTCGGTTCTGCTCTGACTCAAGTTTCCTGATTAATTTGCTGGTGTGCCCACCTGTCCTTGCTGCTCAGCCTTAGTACATGGGGCCATCAGTCACTTGATACAATAAATTGTAAAATGTGTGAATTGGAAACATGGATCCCTGACTACATACACTGATTTGACAACTCTATGTCGGAAGCTGGTTCTGTATATAGTATACCAAAATGAGGTATAGTGTGCACAAGTCAAGTGGAACCCCAAAGGTAGACAAAGGTAAAAGTAGAAACCTTAGTTTTATGTATTTTCTAGAACCAAGCAAGCCTGACACAGGTAAGTGTAAATGGTACTTTTCAGGGCAAGTTGAACAAAAAAGCATGCTGAATAAAAACAACTTTGTTCCAGGTTTGTAAATACTTTGAATACAGTAGAAATTACTGTTAGATTACTTTTGATTACTTTACAGATTACTTTATGGATTGCTTTTCCTACTCAGTGTGATATGCCTAGATATCACACTGTAACATTTCCTAGAGAAAAGGTAAGTAAAGCAGTTTTTAGATATTTGCAGTTCTTCAAGTTCTCATACATAACCAACTCCACACAATTTTCACAATAAAGCAGTGAATGCAGACCTATGGGAGGAAATGTGGTTATCGGTTTCAAGGTAAATACTTGGGTTTGGGAGTTGGTTTTCTGGGATTAGAACCAGGATTCCCCCAGGATCAATGATGCACTCTCAAAGCACCCTCAGCGGCACTAGTGCAGCTGGGTGCAGAGTGCTGAGGCCCAATGTTGTCCAATGGAGGATAGGGGGCCTCCGTTTGGTGGCTGCTCACTTGGAGGCCACAAGGTTGTGGGAGCAAATCTCCTGGTGTTAGGCTCCGGGCAAAAGGGGATACGAGTTAGCACCCGAAGTACACCCGCAGTAGTGCAGGCGCGGTTGGGTGCAGGGTGCTGTTTTGGCATCAGGTGCCCTGTTGATTTCAATGGGGATTCTCCGGTTGCAACAAAGACTGCAAGCTAGGGGACGAAGATCTTCTGGAGGTGACCACTGGTTGGAGAGGTAAGTTGAGATGCTGGGACACCGTCGGTTTGGCCACCCAAGGCTGTGGGACGTCGGATGCAGTGGTGTCTTTAGGCATCGGGTTTTCTTACCAGCTCCGGTTGCGGTCGGGGGGGATCCTCCAGAAATTGGCTGCAGGAGTCATTTGGAGATTATAGGCAGGTCAGAGATCACCAGATCTCAGCTCAGGCTCTCTGGGGAGACCTCCTCATGGTGTTGGGCCCCTCAAACGCGGGCCGTGGGCGTTGTGTGCAGAGTGGTGCAGACTCGTGGAGTTTGGCCACAGCCAGAGTCTGTGGGTGAGCAAATCCGGTTCTCATGGGAGATAAAGTCTTGGTTTTGGATGCCAGGGCAGGTCCTTTGGGTTCTTGAAGCTGCTGGATGCTGGACACATCAGGATTTCACTGGAGCAGGTTCAAGGTGTGGACAGGCCAGTAGGGCTGGGGCCACATCAGTGGGCGTCCTCCTCTTCTTAATTCAGCACGGCTTGTTCGGTCCTTCTTCTTCTCTTCTTCTTTTTCCTTGTCTGAGGAGGCAAGGTTCAGGGTTGCCCCTAAAGAAAAGATTTAGGGGTGTTACAGGTAGGTAAAGGTCAGGACCAATGGGTCCCTTCCTTGGGGTGGGTATACCCTCTATTATGCCACCCTCCAATGGAGGGGGGCATATGCCTCTCTCTGGTTGGCTGGGTCCCCCCATCTGCAAGATGGCGGGGACTGAGATCTGTGCTTCACCTCACCTCCCCCACTTGAGGGGTGGGGTTGGCAAAGGTGGGCGCACCTTCCTTTCTCGCTTGGTTTTCCTGCTGATTCTCCCACCCAAAGTGGGGGTCAGAACCGATGGGGGGCAGTTGCTGAAAGCAGCAAATGGCTTGGGTAGCTCACAAAGGTGGCAAGCCTTAGAAGCTTCCCCTTCGTGGACCCTGCCCATCCTGGGGGAGGAGGCTTGTCACCTCGTCCCAGGATGTGCATTGTTCCAGACTGCCGAGAGCAGCATACTCTTGACCCAGGGGTCCAGAAACATGTCTGGTGGTGGCAGCTGGCGAGCAGCCACTCAGCCAGAACACTAAAGTTAGGTCGCTTTTCAGGGGACATCTCTAAGATGCCCTCTGAGTGCATTGTTCATTAAATCCCACACTGGCATCAGTGTGGGTTTAATGTGCTGAGAAGTTTGATACCAAACTTCCCGATTTCAGTAAAGCCATTATGGTGCTGTGGAGTTCGTAATGACAAGCTCTCTGTACCATGTACTCTTAATGACATTACTGCACCTACAATAGCACCTACAATAGCAAAAAATTGGTTTAGACACTGTAGGGGTACAGGGCTCATGCACCTGTACCCTCACCACTGGTATAGTGCATCCAGCTAGAAGGGTGTCTGACCTATGCCAGGGCAGTGGGTTGTAGGCATGGCACACAGGGATGTGTGCCATGTCGACTCTTGACTTACTCTGCACCAAAACACGCAGCCGGCAATGGCAGTGAGTGGGTGTAAAGGTACAGGGCCTCTAAGGGTGGCACAATAAGTGCTGCAGCCCATAGAGGCCTTCCCGGGCCATAGTGCCCTTGGTACCTGTAGTACAACTTACAAGGGAAATACTTGTGACCAAAGAGTGGCAATTGGGTTTGGTTCCAAATGCAGTTTAGGGGAAGAACATAGCCACTGGGTACCTGATTGGCAGGAACCCAGGGCACACTCAGTCAAAGTACAGCAACAATTTGGCAGAAGTGGGGGCAACCATGCAAAAAGAGGGCACTTTCTTACACTCTACCATCAAGGTTTCGTGCAGAAAGAGGAAGAAGTGGGCTAGCAGGGAAAATACATTTAAAGTAAGTGATCTCAGAGCAGGAACTCCAGCCTGTTGTGTTGTACATGACCGTAGTCATGAGTTCCAGGCCGAGGTTGAATAGATAGGGGTGTAGTTTCAGGTGTGGGGAGGTGTTTGGAGTGTGACAACCCCCCAAATGCATTCTTGGTTTGGTTGTTTGGGGCTGTGGCCTAAATCGGGTCTGCTATGTCTGTTTCGGTTTCACTCGTTCTTCTCATTTGACTACGAGGTTTTTTGGGGCATAAATATAAATATATGCAGTCACTGGTTTCCCAAACAAAGTGGTACATTTTGACTCATACAATTACTCCTTGAATGGGTGAAAAATTGCTACCTTTTGGAATTCACGGACATTGGTAGTAGTAAGCCTGGAAAGCTGCGCCAGCCTGAGATTTCCAGAAATACTACAGGCAATAAATACCCAAAGGGTGATCAAATGAATACTTGCAAATAACCTAAGCAGTGGCAATAACTCCAGGTAGCATTCTAACCAATCGTTATTTCATGCGCTTTAGAGAGCGGCCCACCTAATGCAAATCAGCACAAACCCTGTTCCTAATGGAAGCAATCCATCCCAAACCTTGGTCATCTCACCTCACCCTTCAACCTTGCAGCCTGCTGTTTTTGTAGTTGGGAAATGCAAGATTCACACACCCGAATCTCACTGACTAAGCTTTTTTCATAGCTCAATGGTTTACAGAGCATATCAAGGTATCCTTAATAAATACTGTCATAGATACAGACGTGAGTGTATTACATGAGAGAATCAAGTAGTGGAGTTAATATATCAGCTGCCTAATACAAGATATCTGAAGAAAGCTTAAATAGTAGTCAAAAAAAGAACTCAAGCATTTTCTCAAGAAACACGACTGTTTAACCCCTTGCATGCCCGCCCCTTTCCCCGCCCAGTGCCGCGCCTTCCATTAGCGGGCGGAGTTCATGACGAGCTGGACTCGTCATGGGCACAGCGCCACCGCAGCCCATGACGAGTCCAGCTCGTCATGGGCACTGAAGGGGTTAAAAAACACCAAGCTTGTAAAAAGCTACAAAACCCCTCAGAAGAGGACTAATGTATTTGATCCAAGGATATGTTAAAGAAAGAAAGGTATATAATGCATTGATAATTACTGTTATACTTAAATAGTTGAGTAATGCATGCCATATGAGCTTATATTGTAATTCAGCCTTCACTTTCTCATAGAGGTTAGAAAAAGGAAGATTCTGGAAGGAAGGAAAGCAAAGAGATAGAAGATAACACAGATGGTGGACGGCCAAATTGAGGCCGCTTTGCTGCTGCTGGGGGCCATCCACTTTGTTCTCTCTTGCCCTGCACACCCTGGTGGGACCTCAAGTCCCAGGGTGCAACTACGGTTGCCGCTTATGTCACAGGGGTGACTTGACCACTGCGCTTATAGCGCTGCCTCACCCCCGCGGCACAGAACACTTTGCTGCTGCTGGGGGCCAATTCACTTTGTTCTCTCCTGCCCTGCACACCCTGGTGGGACTGCCAGTCCCAGGGTGCAACCGCCGCTGCCGTCACTGGGGGGCATGATCACCATGCTTATAGCGTTGCCTCACCGTGCCTGGACAAAGCCTGTGCCTAGGGTGGGCCTGTCCAAGCCTGTCAGTGACAGCAAGAGGCAGGGCAGGGCCACCCCCCTTGGCTGTGCATTGAACGGATTGACTGTGACTCCTAAGGGCACAAGTCGGTGAACAGCATAGCACTTCTACTCAAACAAAGACCTTGACATTGACAATCACAATTTTGAGGAGGATTCTGGTGCAGGCTCCCTTGACTGGAGGCTTGCAATAACTTAGGGGTCTATTATGATTTAGGGCGGATCACCACCGCAAACATGGCGGTGGCGATCTGCCCTACATCATACCCCACCCAACACCCATTTCCCCTGCCATATTAATATGGCGGGGGGACCCCGGCGGACAGAAAGACCGTCCGACGGTCGACCAGTCGACCAGGCGGAAAAGGGTCTGGATATGGTGGCGGTGTCTGCTAGACACTGCCATCCATATTAGCATGGGAGCGGGAAGCAGCCTTTCTGTGGTGGCATTGCCGCCACAGAAAGGCATGCGGTTTTGCTTTCGGGGGCCCGTTGCGGGCGCACATGACCTACATTGTCACGGAGAAGGTGTCAGGCACCACACGGTGCCTGTCACCTTGTGCATGACAATGCACAACGTGCATTCCCAGCATTGTGGCGGGCAGTGCTGTGAGCACCGCCCTCCACAATGCTGGGAATGGAGGATGCCACCGCCACGGTGGCGGTGGCATCCTAATTGCAGGTGCGGGACCGCCGTACCACTGGTGGCCAATCCCAGCACCACTAGGGTGGCGGACGGAGTAAAGTCCGCCCGTCATTCTAATAGGCCCCTTAGCGTGAAAACATCTGCCTAACCTATCCTTTAATTCTTTATTAGCATTTCCTTGCTTGTGGTCCTGCCTTTGATTGTACTATCTAGTCTATATTTCACATTTACAAGCCAACAGTGACATAGGAGTAGTCCAATTTGTTGGAATTGCAAACCGCAGGAACAGTTAATACAAGAGATTAGTCAAAACTAGAGCACACTACAAAAAATAATAATGAGCACTTTTTTAAATGGGTAAGAGAAAGGCTACTAAGGCCGGGACTGGGAAGGGAAAGATAGCTGTGGCATCTTAAGGTTCTACATCTGATGCCAGGTGCTTAAGAATGTTATGATGTGAACAGCTGGTGGAGCAGTTGAAGCCTGGCTTGCATCCTTGCAACAGGTCTGATGTGGATGGGATCTATTTCATGGAATAAACTCATCACCTTCTTAACAAAGCTGAGTCCCCTGATTCTTACAATAGCAAAAACTAAGAAAACCACAGGAGAGAACTGTACTTTAGCCGCAATTGATTATGAAGTTGAGGAGGTACAGTTCACACTGTCTGATGGGAAGAAAGCGGCCAGCGTAGGTACAGAGTAGGTACAACTTTTAATAACAAGCAGGAGAGGACACGTTGTGCAGAACTCTCTACACGTAACATTATTGTCCATCATCCCCCTCGCGACGAAGGGCTGCAGGATTCACAGCCTCCTCCTTCAGGAAAACATAGTGTAGAGGACCCTTCCCAGGCCAACACATCCAATAACAACACATCAATCCTCACTAAAAATGGGAGTAAATGTGGGGGAATAAATATCAGCAAACAGCAACAAACCATTAGTCGCCATAGAACGGATAGAGAGAGTACAAGAAATAAAACCTTTGCATTGGGGTCAGCACCGGTCATTATTTTAAGTCTTTCCTTTCTGAGATGGACTCAAAGAGCAAGAATAGATGTGGTCGTTTTACCATGAAGCTGTAACAAACACCTCGTTTTAACCTTTCATGCAAAGCATTTAAAGTTGTAGTTTTTTACAAGGAGCGATTCCGCGGACAGAAACAACAATCATTATCAACTGAGAATTATTTGTTTATCAAATGTGAATCTTGAAAAATAGCTAAGCTAAGAAGAGCAACTTTAAAATGGGCCCTATTTTATATGCATAGCCTGACCTTTATCCTCTGAGCACCTTGTAAACTAGCTCTTAGCTGCAGAATTACTAAGTGAAAAGTCTTCACTGCAATTATGGGGAAGTTTGTTAATAATTTGAATATTATTCATGTTAGAACACACCAGAATTAGCTTTTCGAGAACACGATGGCCCTTTTAAGTTAACTTTTGTCCCACATTTTTATTTATACTTGTTTACTCGGAAAAATTCAATGTCATGTTAAATTGCAACCAAGTGGTAGAAATGAATCATAGGTCTTTGCACCTTAGATGTGCTGTAATATTAAATCAAGATGGAAACAACATGCACTCGGAAAATGTGCATTTAAACTGCTGAAATGCCACAAAATAAAATAGAAAGGTCAAGTCAGCGTGACATTTAGATCTGCTATTTAAAATGCTTCGCACTATATGTTGCATTCCAACTCTAGATGATGAACAACTGACTTTGCAAAATGGCTTTTTCATTTGGATATGTTTTTTTTCACACCTTCAGTGCAATTCAAATGCTCTCTACAATGTTTGTTTGATATTAGAATGAATGCGAACAGTGGCCTGAGCTACAAAGTTTGTAAACCTCCTCGCTAATAGTTAATAAGTTTGCAACCTTAGAACAAAGAACGATTGGGCTCCATAATATTAAGTTTACCCTAGAATACAATAGAGATATGTCCCATTTGCGGTATATTTTTTATGCTTGTGTTGTAAAGAATGGAACAGGGTGATGTTTCTCCCTGTAACAATTACTGCACCACAGTAATATCAGAGAACATAGATCCTGAAACAGTTGTCATTATACATGTGTAAAACAGTGCTTTGCATAGAAAAATCGATCAAGGAACAACATCTTTTAAAACAAGCTTGAGCAATGCCAATAAGTGTGGCTTTGATTTACTGCACCCTGCACTCAGACCCACAGGCACGGGACTATATTCTGCACACATTGAGGCACACCTCTTCTCAACCGTATATACAGCCACACACCTTTTCCCTTGTTCACACACAGGCACACCTCTCACCCTGCATTCACACAAGCACATCTATCACCCTGCACCCACACAGGCACACCTATCACCCTGCACCCGCCCAGGCACACCTTTCACCGGGCAGCCACACAGACACACCACTACATTTACTGATCTTCATTAAAGCAATTTAAGAACTCTGGGTTGAGGGGTCCCTGGGCAATCAGAAGTTACTGGACCCCACTTGTAACAAACAGGATTTTTCACAGCCACCTCACAGGAGTATCCTTGTCAACTCTTTTTAGGTCTCGCCTAGGCAGCCCTTGCGCTGTGTCTGCAAGACAATCAGGATATGAGTCTCCTAAAGGGCAGTGATTCGGTTCGGGACTGAGGAGGTTGGAATCAAAACATGCTATACATTGCAGAGTACCTCCCAGACCATGAATTGAGTTATAATTTACATATAGGAATCTATCCAAGTATTCCTATTTAGTTTCATATAATGAACTTGATGACTTCTGATAATTTTCACAAATATGGATACTTTCCCGTACTTTTATTTTTAAATGAATTATACGCCACAACCTTTTCTGATTTATAGTTTGCCCAATAGATTTTGTATCTTCAAACTTTCATGTTATATTACACTTCATCACATCAAACAAAAATATTTGCAACATGTACCAGAACGACACACAACAAACAATCTGTAAAATCGCTAATGACAATGTATGCGATTTATAGAGTACAGAAATTACATATATTTACAACACATATTTACAAATATCACAAAACCACATATTATTCAGAAACAATCCTACTAATAATTGCACATTCGATGTTTTACTGGTGTCCTATTAATTAAAGTCCTGAGGACCTGCTTCCCTACGGTCCTTCCTGTAATTTACAAAACACTTTATACTCTTGGGTCCGTGAGAGGGCACAGCTTCTTGCTAAGAGATAGGTTTGACATTCAATGTTACGTTATACCTTAGTGCCTCCTGTGCACTAACACTAGCTTGAACTGGTAGCTCTTAACCTTAATATTACATGCGCCGATGCATTTCAAACTTCATAAATGGACCTTGGTGTAGTAAGGAAGGTCTTCTTCAGGGCATCGGTTCTAATGGGATACGTAAACTTGTTCAGATATTTGCTTCCTTATTGGGTTGTAATTTATTTGTTCCATGGAATGGACACTTCCATGTCCGGTAGTGTAAACTGTGTGCCTTGTCCTGGCTGCCACTGTAACCTGGAATCGGATGGCTGCCGATTCTGTGACTTGCATCCGCGGGGCCTCTTCTTTGTCTGTCAGAGTTCAGGGGAGCTGCCGTTTCGATTAACTTTGTGTTGTCCAGCTCTGGTATGCGGGACGGGGACCTCTCTTCGTATTCTGGGTGGTATTCAGGAAACGGGCATTAGGCTCCGCCAATGTTCCGTCCATCTTTACAATTGTCTCCTCTTCCTGTCCTTTGCAAATGATGGCTTTTGATTTGTCAATCGGCTTTGTAGTCCCTCCTTAATACCTCCCTCTCTTCTGTTTTTACCTCCCATAAGGAGAGCCCCTCTTACATGTGTCCTTGCTCTGTAGCTTTCATTAACAGTGAGCAAGAACTGTTTACTTAATGAATGTCCAGCAGGAGCAGGCATGCCATGCTGTGCTAGCACATAGCAATGGCACTGCTTCTTTTATATCCACGCCAACACAGCACTGCCTCTTTAAAGCAGGGTTTAGCGTGGCTTCACCCCCGCCCCCCAGGATTTTAAATAGTCATGTTTAGTTCCAGCGAGCCATGCGCACTTTCAGTTTCATTTTTATTTTCATCACGCCATGCGTGCTTTCGTTTTACAATGGCAACACGCACACTCTACTTGTTACTACAGTCAGCGCAACAGCCGCCAAGCTTATTTTTTAACCATGGGGGCTGTACACCTTTCTGTTTTTCTGCAAGTGCTGCTCTCTGTAATGCAATCATACCCCTATGCAATCTGTGTACATCGTAACCGCAGCGTAGAGATGCTGCATGGCGGCTTATTGCACCATGCATGGCACCACAGCAAGGATGTACTGGAACCATTGCAGCCCATCGTAGCCAGCAACACACTGTCTGTTGCCATTGCACACCGCCGTCTGCATCCTAGCTCAGCCCGCTTCCTACCCTTCCTCTCCGCCTTTTCCCGGATGGCTCATTCGCCTCTGACATTCTTGTATACTGTTGGTGTGTGTGACACCTTGTGTGTGTCTGTCTTCGTACAGTTCTATCACACACTCTTTACAAACCACATTCCTAAATGTAACGCGGTAACTCCTCGCAGGTAGTTGCACACCAAGGTGTTAAATAGCACTTAATACGGTTTCAGCTGAGCTCAGGCAAACTCTGGTGTGGGAAAGGTGGGGGCGACTGTCTCTGGGCGCTGCTTTCTCTCTTTGGGGGAATATAATCTCCTTAATTGAGTCATTGGGGAAATCACTCCAGCTTAAAGCCCAGAGAATTTACGGCTCAGATAGACATTAAAAACCCACCCAGCAGCAGCCCCCCTCAACCCTTCTACTCAGATGCAATCACACCCTACCCGTTGCCCCGCTCCCTCCCCCCATCAGTCAGCTTTGATTTCACGAGCACAAGGAGCTTGAGAATGGCACTTTTTCTTCCCCAAACACAAGCTCCTTGTAGCGCTTAGATGAGCAAAGCGTTTTTAAAGGTAATTATTCCTGATCTTCGTATCCAGACACAATTGAGCGAAATTTAACAAGGTTATTATTGCAAAGGGGGGAAGGCGGTTACACGGACCTAATGCCCAGCTTGGGACATAAATTCAAGATTATACAGCGGTTCTATGAAGATTGGAGAGATTTATATTGACTGAAATATGTGTGTAGAAATCTGCCATCCAACCCAGAGCACCCCATGCCAGCAGCCCTTTAGGAGGTCATCCCTGCACCCTCTTCACCCCCCTGTTATGGCCCCACCCCTGTGACTCTCTTCTCTCTGAGAGCTATGCATATTCTGTGTAATATCGCTTTTTGATCAAGGTCGCCTGTAATGATGCAAACTGCACCTGGAGTCACCTCAAGGGCACCTCGTGGCACCACAAGGAGAGAGCTCGGGATGCCCGGGCTCTTTCTCCTATTGTGCGAGTCTGAAAGCTTCTGTTCGCTTGTGATTTTCTGCTGACTTTCTTGCACACTCCTATAACTGTAAGATTTACTCTTCTCTTGAGATGCCCAGTCTCATTCTAAAGCCACAGTTTTAAAACATTTTGCCCCATCTTTTCCTCTGCTTTTCTTTCTCTCATGCATTCTGACATCCTTTCTCCCTTGCTGTCTGCCTTCCCTTCTACTATGCACGTAGCCTTCCTTTCTCTCTCCACATTTTGAGCATGGATAAGTAGTCATTCAAGGAAGCAACATTCAAAGGTATGTCACTGACACAGCACATATTACTACCACCCAATTCCACAACAAACAATTCCAAACCAACACATCGCTCCCTTACATTTCCACCAACCCTATCAACTCTCCCCTACACAACCACTGCCCCTCTCATTTCTCCATTACACTGCTACTTCCCCCTCTCAACCCTCCCTCACACCCCCTATCTTCTCCCTATACTGCCTGCTCACACGTACTAAGCTCAGTTTCTTTCCCGTACCTTTTCAAGTTTTCCATCTCTCAACCCCACGCTTTGCTCCTCTTCTTAGGGTGTCTTCTGCATACACAGGTCCTCTGTCTTTATGGCTCGGTGGCCTGCTCTACCCTTCTTTCTCTCAATCTTTCTCATCCTCTGTCTCAAGTTCATTCACCATTTTTTGCACAAAGCACCTATCTCTCTCTAACTTCTTTTTTTTTTTGCAGAGTTTTATATAGCGCAAACTTGACCCAAATCCAATCAGGCATCAGAGCACTTTACATAGCACCAGTTACGTTACATGAGGACACACATTCATTTTTTTGATAGCACAGGGAGATTAAGTGATTTGCCCAGAATCACAGGAGGTTTAGCATCGTTACAGAGACTCGAACCCAGTTCCCCCAGGTCCGAGGTCAAGCGCCCTAACCGTTAGGTTAACTCCTCTCCTTTTCATTCCTTGCAGCTCTTGTGCCTATCTATTCACCATGCCACACAATTCCACTACGCAAATACACAACTAACAATCGCAATACAACCAACATAATTCCACTCCACACCATTTGCCTTGAGAGCACTTACTTCTCAATTGTGCATCTTGAGAGTAGCCTTAGGAGTCAGACAAATCTGTTGCTTTCCACGTCAAAGCTTACAATACATTTATCACTGCACAATTGAGTGGGGACCCAAACAATACCCTCTTTTTTTAAAGCAAAATATCATTCTAAATGCATTGTCTCCATCTCAGGAAGCTTTCTAGTTGCTGATGATATTACACAACTATGTCCAACAATACATGTCATGAGGAATATTTACCCTAAAATGTCAAGCTTGTCAACAGCTTGTCCTCTCTTAAGTCAATATCGGTTACAAAAGGCTTAGTTACTATTCCTTCTATTTTATCTAGGCTGTATTTACACCTAGTTTCACATGTCATCTGAGATGAGTATCTGTAGAATATAAATACACATATATACTTCAGGAATCATAATCAATGCAAACCTATCCAATCACCTAAAAGACTACAACTACAAGCATGCCATTTTCAAACTAATTATGCACATCAACAAAGCACTACACAACCTAGGATTCTCGTACCTGATCAACCGCATCAGCTTGCAAATCACTGCAAGTCACCTTCACTCTGCCAATCTTTTGGCTTGCTTCTGTTGCTTGCAGCTGAAGAGCCAGGCCTTTTCGTAATTGGCTTCTAATGTCTGGAACAATCTCCTCCCTCACGTCAGAGCCACCAGCAGAGACCCGGTATTCCGAAAGAAACAGAACACCTTTCTAGCTTACTGTCTCCTAAGTGTCAGGATAAACAGTTGGGTGAGTTGCACCATCTACAAATAAACACAACATAACATGACATGACAGAATAATAGGGGCACTGTGGGATTGTTTGTAGTAGAGCAAACAGAAACTGCTGCAAAAGTGGGCAGGGTTGCCACTGGGAAATATTACACCAGTGGTTAGGGTGTACCCATGAGCTGGTGCCAGATATAAATGTAGCACCTCCAGGCACATTCCTTAGAAGATTGTCTGCACCTGCAGTAGAGCAGCTGACGATTGGACCTGCTGTCTGTAACCTGAGAGGAGGCAGGGAGGAATGGGCATGCTCCACCTTGTACCCTGGACAAAAAAGAAGACTCCAAGAGCCAGTTGGCTGACCTCCTATGTAGCTACATGGACATTACAAGCTGTAAGAGGTCTTTTCATTAAAGTGCCTAGCTGACCATTAGCAACTGGACTTGGACTGGACTTTTCTATTGCCATCTGCCTGGCACCCTGAGAGCATTCCCCTGTTTCCTGGGGGCCATAGATGCACACACCTTTGGTTGTTGGGGCACCATAAGAAAGTGTGGAACCTTTTGAAAACTTTTGCTCTAGAGCTTCAGAACTTCAGAGGGCCCAGCCATGAAAGGTATCTGACCAGGAGTTCCACAGCCTCAAACTGAATTTTTGCTTCATCCTCCTCAAGGCTTCCAGCACCTTTCCAATGAAAAGATCTAGTCCCATTCTGCGTTGGTACTTAGAAAGAAACAGTGGTGGACTGGGAGCTAAAAGCAGCTCTGAGAATGTGGTCATACCAGCCTCATAGTGTACTGAGTGAGTTAATGAGTGAATCTAACCTTCTCCAGGAGGATGGCAGGGCGAGGGGGACAATTGCCTGTCCAAGTTGTTCTCCTGGTTCAGGGTAAACCAATTGTTATGTAATTCTGATAAGTCAGAAATGATTTGTTTTGGCCACAGTCCTGGTGTGGAATCGCGTGATTGGTAGCCTCAGGACATGTCCCCCCCACCTGTCCAGTTACCAGCGTAAAAAATCTTGGGGTAAAAATGGACGCCGACATGTCCATGAAGGCACAAGTGCAATCTTGGGATTTCACACTTGACCTTTGTTTAAATCAGAAATTAAGGGCATTTCTCCACACATCTGAATGTGGGAGTTATTTTAAATGTCTGCACATGATGCTGGCTGCATATAAGCCTGCATGATTTGCCCAGAGAACTTCAGAGCTCAGATAACAGCCTTATTCATTCAGTTAATAACAGGTGACCTAACCATTACGTTTTAGGAAGTAATAAAGCCACACAAACTCGATAAAAGGCTATATTTTCTCACAAAGACCTTGAAGAACTATTCCTGAACTATCCAGGTAGTTATAAATATCATTGTTCAGCATAAATAGCAATGTGCCAGCGGCAGCCTTTGTCAACCTGTAGAAACTTCCCCGGAGAAAGGGTACCACCCTTCAAGCTGTTTTCCTCGGGGGGGAGGGGGCTCTACAACAGTCGCCGTCACTGCAAGACAAAGTTTTATACCCAGGTGGCCAACTGTCACAGCACGGATTAGTCAGTTTTTTAGTAAGCCCGCTCCTCAAACTGGCTCTGCCCCTTCCACGACATCGCAGTGCGATGCGGAAGCCCAAGACCACGATCAGCTTTCCTCCCACAGCCCCGGTCATATTAAAAGATCACTTTTTGAGAGTCCTCGCTTGTGCTCGCCTGAGGCTCAGGTTCCACCTGAGAATCACCAGCCATACAGGCTTTTCCAGAAGGATGTCATCACGACCCAGAACACATTTATTGACTCACTAAGAGTTCACCACATCGGAGCTGAAACCCATTCTGCACCAGACCCTGGCTCAGACTTGACAAAAACTATTGTAACAACTACTGCAGCCAAAATTACAAGTTCAAGCTCAAGTCCATGATGGCACCTTATCTGTCCCTTTAAATCTTCAAGAAAGCAGCAGAGACCCGGCAGCAGCTCATTCATTATCGAAGTCCACTCTTCGCTGCAGCCCGGGTGCACATCAAACTGAGCCCAGTGACTCCTCATCTTTAAGGAAGAGCCCAAAGTATGAAAGTCCCTTGTTATCTAAAAACCTATCTGATCGATTTTTAGCTTCCCTAGAAGCCCGAATCGAGGATTCCTTAGCCCATACACCGGGCTTTAGTCCTCATTACAATTCTTTCGGCATTGTGCAAGAAGACAAGGACCCACCTATGCCTACCTCCTTGGAGCCTATAAGTTCTTTCTCGGTCTCGTTGACGTCCCATTCCCGTAAAGCAAGATGAAATCGCAACAGCTCTGTTATGGCAATCCCAGAAAATGGAACTACAGATTGACTTAATTCAAACTTTGGCTTCAGAATTGTCTGACTTGGGCTCCAGGCTAAGCTCTCTCAAAAGGTCCGTAGGGCCCTCCGATAGTTCGAACTCTTGTTCCTGCTGTCCATTAATTAACAAACTTTCATCTCTTCCAGACATTCTGGGCTCGCTTTTGGACAGCGTGAATCTTAACACCAACGGGAAACCAAAATCTACTCAAGCGGCTCAAACTGGTTTCCCTCTGAAGAGTCCTTGTCCTTAGCAACATTGGATTCCTTATCATCATTGAGAAGAACTATCTCCCCCTCCTTGGAATTAGACCTAAAAAATTCACCTTTCTCGCCTTGCTTGTCATTGGCGACCGGCCCAAGTGATCCCAAAGCTGGCTTGGAGCCCACTAACATCAGCAGTCTAATGACCAGCCCATTAGTGATTACGCAGTTTGATCTCACTGACCCAGCCACTTCAAACGTCACCTACCTGCCATCTAATCTTCCCACAAAACCACCATTGTCTAGGAGGGAGAGAAAGAAACTTAAAAAACAATCCAAAAAACAACGTCCTGCAAAAAGGAGATCGTGGCTCAACGGGAAGGGGGCCTCTAGTATGCCAGCATCTGAAGCGAGGGGGCTCTCCCACTTCCCCATTTTTAACCAGGCCTCAAAACTCAAAATGAACCTCTGTTCATTAACACAGGAAGCTCCTAAGGGGACCCCCCGGCCTCCGGAGTCACTGAACTATACTCTACAATCATGAAGCATGGACCTTTGCCAACAAAAATCAAGGGGAAAGCCTCCCAAGGCCAAAGCCTGGGCAGGCAGGACAGCATAGCTCAGCCCCTAAGGGAAGTCCCAAACACATGGAACAGCACAAACAAGTGTTTGGAAAATGCAAAACAAACCAACGTCGATTTCCAAATTACAACAGAAGGTGTACTGACGGGCCCTTCTCCGTATTACTCGTCAGATGACCCGATCAAAACTCTTCGGAACTACCCTATACAAATGCAGAGGCCTTCTCAGTCTCAATTGATATATGCCTCGGGAGGGCAAAGTCAACTGGTGGGGAATAATCGTCTATCTGAAGTTCAACCCCAATATCTTAAGGTCCCCGCACCCCCGCCTGAAATAGCTGGGAGACGGAAATACCAAAGTCCGAAAAAAGACACAGAACTTGTTTTCTTTCCTCACTTTGCACACAAGGGCCCGCACGACATCCGTAATAGAAACAACCTCATCCGCCTACTCAAGCATGTTCCGGCGCTTTCCGGGGTTACTTCTTCTGATCTTACATCAGTCAAGTTTGCCTTAATACCAGGCTAAGGGGGTTCGGGGCACAAGAATCCCTAAGGGATTACATTTTGTGGAAGCCAGCCTCTTTGAAGACTGGGGCATAGAACTTTGGGTCCCCCAACGTACTGAAGGGGACTCGGGGTGCAACCCATGTTTGGCTGCCAGACGCTTCAAAAGCTGATAACCTCATTAACATTGCATGTAATAACAATCAACACCTGGTGAGCTGTAAATCCAGTCTCCCCGTCTCCCACAATACCCACAGCCACTATGGGTATTCCCATCGAGAGCCTCCAACCATATGCTCCCAGCAGTACTGCAGACTCCAAACTGACCATTTCTTCTTGGAACGCGGCTGGGTTGAAGTCAACCCTTTCATCCAAATCAGCAGTGGAATATCTGAACAAAAGTGACATAATTTGCTTTCAAGAGACTTGGTCTCTATCTCCATCTGCTCTCCATGGCTATTATGAACTCTTTCAATCAGCCTCCCAGCCCAATTCCTATGGACGACCTTCTGGAGGCCTCGCCATTTTCATCAAACACAGGTGCAAGATTGCAGCTACTCCCATCTATCGGAACTTAACGGCAGGGCAAACTGTATTAATTACCGGTCTTTCAACTTCGAGCAGGGCCTTTTCTTTGCTTTAAATTAACTGTTACCACAACATCCAAATCAATGGCGACACTCCTATTGGTCAAACATCTGGAAGAACTTTTATTGGAATTCGCTTTTGCAGAAGTACTGTTATTAGGCAATTTTAACATCAGATCATCAAGTCACTAAAGCTAAACAGCAAGAAGTCATGACCACTTTTTTAACCAATTACAATTTACGTTCTGTGAAGCAAATCGCATTGGAACAGGATCCTGGCGCCCATCTGTCTCCAACATTTAAGAATCTTTCGACCATTGACTATATTTTTCTATCTCCATCTCTGGCAAGCAAATTAATCATGATGGAAATCCCCACCCGTACCGAAAGTGACCATAACCCTTTGACTGTAATAATGGACCTGCACTTGCCTGCGGCTGCCAAAATAATTGAAGTGGGGCATTCAATGCAGGTCGAATTCCACACTCTAGTCAGACGAATTAAATGGGACGCTTTGGGTGCTTATAAGGTGGGCACTTGGCTCATGGGAACAACTCCAAATTTTACGCACAATGTTCCCACAGACTTTCATCACTGGTGGGACAACGTCATAGTCAAATTACGAGACCTTTTAACAGGCCCTGATGCTCACCACAGACCCCCCAGGCCTCGCCCGAAGCAGATTTTTGACCCTGTGTTAGCCATCCAAAGAAGAGCCCTAAGGAGGGCTGTGCGCCTGCACAAATCGAAAGGCACAGAGCACTCTGCTAATAATATGGCCTCACTACGTAAAGCCTACAAAAAATAAACATGGGAAGCCAAGAAACAAAAAGAACAGAATGACTGGCTAAAAATATTTGGCCTGTTAAAGGCAAAAAACCTGACTCATTTCTGGAACCATATAAACAAACTTCGCTCCTCCAATAAGAGCAGGGGTAACGCGGTCCGAGAAGAAGACTGGTCCCAGTATGTGATTCAACAATACTGCTGTGATACCCTGGATTCTGTGGAGGGCGAAATTAGAGATCGAGCCGATACTACGCAGACAGAAACCCATGAGCTGACTACCCTGGACGAGGTCTCCAAGTATTTGAAAGCCATGAAAAACAATGGTGCCCCTGGGCCCAACGGCCTTCCATCTGCGGTATTCAAATGTGCGCTGGAAGATTGGGCTAAGCTATTAGTCCCTTTATACAACTACGCCTTTACTACCTATCGGCTTCCAGACTCATGGAAAGGCTTGATCTTATGCCCAATTTTTAAGAAAGGAGATTCCTCTCTTCCAGCTAATTAGTGACTCATTGCCCTATTAGATCTTGAGGCTAAGGTATATGCCCGGTGTCTTCTCATGCCGCTAGAAAAATGGGTAGCGGAAAACAACATTCTACCATACTTTCAAACTGGGTTTCGATCCTCGGCCACAACAATAGACAACATCACCACTCTAGCCATCCTGAGTCAACAAGCAGCGCAAAAAAATCATCTCCCCCTCTATTGCTGCTTTATAGACTACAACGCTGCCTTTGACAAAGTTTCCCGCAATACCTTATGGAGGAAATTGGACAGGTGGGGGATCCCTCAGAGTCTGCTAGGGGCCCTTATCTCCTTGCATAAGAACACATGGGTACGAGTCAGAACTGGCCCAACGACAATCTCTGCAAAAATTCCAACCTCAGACGGCCTAAAACAACGATGCGTTCTCGCCCCCCTCTTGTTCAACCTTTATACCGCCGATCTGGTAAGATTCCTGAAGAAAAGCAATCTCCTTCTGCCAAAACTGGGCCTCGCAAAAACAAACCTGCACATTCTGCAATATGCCGATGATATTGTTATAATGGCCCAGGCAAAATCTGGCCTCCAAAGAGCCTTGAGCACTCTCCATAAATATAATACTGCTAATGCTCTAAAAATCAACCAGGATAAGACCAAGGTTTTGATTTTCGGCTGTTGCAAGAAAAAGAAAAGTTTCATGTGGAACATTGGGCCCGCAAAAATTAAAACAACATCAAAAAACAATTACCTGGGGGTCTGGTTTAGCGAGTCTTCCAGATCATCAGTCCACCTAGCCGCCTTGATAAAGAGAGCTGGAGCAATAACATACTCCCTGACTCGACTCAACCAGTCCCTGAGTAGTCCTTCTGCCGAACCCATTCTGAAGGTGATTAAAGCCACTCTCCTCCCGCCTTAAACTATGGGCATCAGGCCTTTCCTGGTGCATGCTCTCGAATTTCATCCACAGGGCAAGACTACGACTGGATCTGGGCCTTCAAAGACAATCTATTTTCTGTGAGGCTGATACCATGAAATACTTTATAAGGACACTAAAAGCCACAGACAACACCCTAAAGGCCCGGTTAAAAGAAACTCTTGCCAGCTCTGGGAATTCGTGGAACCGTCAAATAATAAAGGCCATAAGAACGCTAAACATCGACAACTCATTACCAACCGCAGACATTATTCCATACACAGTCTGGAAAAGGGTTATCAACAAGCAGGTCAGACAAATGTCCTACCAGATGGACATCCAGGTTCTAAAAACAACAACTATCCTGCTTCCCTTGAATAACTCATACCTCCCTGGGGTACCTCAATCTTACCTCCTGGAAAGTCTGAACGCAGTGGCCCAGAAGAATATAATGTTCATGCGTCTCTTTGGTCTGCCCTTCACTGCCTTCAACCGATGGGCTCCAACCAGTGGGGAGGGGGCCTGTAGACTGTGCAACCACAGGTCTGGACCATGGTTGCATCTTCTATGCTGTCGTCCCGCCCTTGACGCTCCCAGAAGACTTCTTTTAAAACCATTATATTTAAAAAGGGGCATCAGAACATGTTGGGAAGCATCAGCACTTTGCTTCACTTCCCTAGACATTCAAGTGCTTGCAAGGTCGGGAAAATATGTGAGACTCTTGAACAATCTCCTTTTACCCCCTCTTGACCCTGCCCTTCCAGTTCCTCACCCCAAAAAACTTATCACAGACTTTTTTCGCCCCCTGTCCTAGTATCCCTGTACTAATTTATTTTATCCATGGCTCTGGAAACCTGTCACATGATTATAATAGTAACTACAAGACTGCCTTGTTAGTAATATGTATATGAACTTAAACATGATGGTTTTCTTTGTTTTTGCTTTTAACGTGGTAACTGCACTATGATGACATTCTATTGCAATGGTTCTAATTAACTGTGCAAATTTAATAAACTAAACTAAACTAAACAACCTGTAGAAACCAACCCAGAGGAAATGAAATGCTAGAGCTTTACTTGATTCGGAACCTAATTCTAGATAACTTACTCAGCAAGAGTAACAGTTCTTAGGCTAAAGGCTGGTCTGCTCCTTTGGGTTCTACATGACTGAAAAACCACTTTATAATTACAAAGCAGATATAAACAACATACACAAGAGGTATTAGAATATTGGAATGTTGAGAGCTTGATTGAAGACAACGGAAAAGTAGCTGCCTATATTAACTGGTATAGGCCCGCTGCTCTCAACATTTCAATGTCCTAAAACACAGCATCTGCCTTTCTCTGTCCCCTACCTCTCGAAAATGTATTATTTAGGCAGAGGAAAGCGAAAGGCATGCAGGAGTAGACATGCAGATTTCGCCCTTGCCTCCTTCTCTGTCCCTAGCGCTTCAGAAGGATGGAGAGGTGAATTCTGCTCAGCGCCTGCGTCTCCCTAGCTTGGTTGCACTACAAAAAAGCAGTTCATCCAAGCCAGCGAGAACCAGGGGCTGACTTTAACCCCTTTCTCAGGTCTTTCTGTGAATGCTCAACAGGTAACAGCAGTGGCCCTGCACCCTCTGTTAGCTGTAGAACATTCACAGCTGTGAAAAAAAGCTCCAGATGCCGCAGGGGATTTCCCCCTGCCCTTGGGTTTTGAGAGGCCTTTGCGTTTTTTAATCAGATCATTTTGCCCTCATGAAATGGAATATTATAGCCCGCCTTAGCCATTAAAGACCTGTTACCTTGTTAAAGGCATCTCCTTAGGCTCGGCCCTCTAATGCAAGAGCAGGCCTTTAATGGCCCATATAGCCCGCCACGGCGGACTTTGAAGCTATAATATTGCTTAAGACATGTAGACAGCTTCAGGGCTTGAAGTGACCACACTCATATCATTATTCGTGTTGATCCAGGGTGCCAACCCAAAAGTCTTTGGCCACTAAGGACTCATTGGCACTGTTAACAATATGATAGGAGATTGACTCGTTCTCAGAAGTGGGAGTAATATTTCCTATAATCTTTGATATTTCTCCTACAGACAGTCTAAATTTAAAAACAATTTTCCACTTCATGGATTTTGTTTGTATAGGAAGTTTTTTTCTTGCCTCAAATTCAATGGGATTCTTACTTCACAATCTCTCAAGTTGACTCAAAAAACCTTTTCCTGTTTTTAAATTCATGCTTTACCATATGCTTGGTTTATTGGATGATTTCAGGGTTATGTTTGCTCCTACATCTGTTATAGAAATAAAATCATTAACAATCTGTTATGGGGATGAGATTAATGTTTTTAATTTGACAAAAAACAAAACAACAGTATGATAATGTTGCTATTTTAATTGCATGAATAGAGCTCAACATTCACCTGGAGATGTTGGAGAATTTACCGGAATGTAAGGTAAGTAGCTGGCTATTCTACAGAGGAAGGAAGGAAAGGAGAGTGTTCAAAAGGCGGGTAGCTAACACTACAAAAAATGTGCCCCTTAGTGAGGAGTTGTTAAACCACAGAGGGGCAAGAAGATTACAGTTAGAATAAAGCAAATATCCAAAAGTCTGATAGAAACATATTTCAAAAATCTAGAACTGAAGAAACCAGAGATAAGTTCATTGTAGGTTTTGTACTCAGTACTCATAGCCTTGAAATAGATTCCTTAATGTATTAGGACCCATTGGAGCTTACAAAGGACAGGCTTGGCAGATGAATTATGATGAGCTTGAGCAATCAGCTTTGCAGCTTGGTTCTGGATGACTTGCAGCCTATGGATTTGGCACTTTGAAATGCCAAGATATACAGAGTTGGAATAGTCTAGCCCCGGTCATATCAGAACTGAGACTACGGTGCATCTGCCTTCCTTTGACAGAAGTATCAAGATTAGTTGTAGTTTATGAAAGGCACAGGCAGAAGCTACGGCTGTTTGAAAACATCAATCTTACAATGGCAGCTTGTGCTGCAGGCCATTTCTGCCAGCCACACAAGCTGCCATTGTAGAATGGATGTTTCTGACCACCCTATGGGTGGTCATATCTTAGTTCTGTGGTGGGAACTGCTGACCTATGGTCAGGTGGCTCCTTTCTGCAACGGTGTCAGGCAGACGCAAGTCCAACCCAATATTGTAATGAGGCCCATAGTAGTTAACAAGGAGGGGGGACAGGGCTGACGCATGAGGATCTCCAGTGGCAGTGTGGATTGTTAAGGAGTGGGTGTTACTGAAAAGCAGTTTTTGGGATCTTCCATTGAAATTTGATGTAATTCACTTTGAGGCAGTTCTTCTGACTCTGTGGGGTTCAAGTCTGGTAGTTAAAATTATGTGGTCCACAGAATGAAAGGCTGCCAAAATATCCAAGAGAATCAGAACTGTCATAGCATTTTTATCAATTGCCATTGTAAGATGCTCGACGGCTGCTAATAAAGTGGTTTCAGTGCTACAATTGTGTCTAAAACCAAGCTGAGAGTCGGCCAGAATCACCCACTCTTCCATGAAGGAAAATAATTGATTATCTACGTTGGAGTGCAACATTTTACTAGATGTCCTCAGCTAGATGTAAATTTAAAATTCTTTAGCAAGGGTCTGACAGTGCCCAGCTTTTATTCTTTCTGAACAATACCTGAAGTAAGAGATAGATAGAGAGAATCTGAAGAATAAGTTTATTGAGCTCAGGGATATTTTGGGAGAATTTTGTTAGGAATAGAGTCGCAAGCCGAACCGGACTTACATTTCATTCGGAACTCCTGGAGCTGCTTAGAAGAAATCCAATGAAATGCTCCAGAAACCACAAAAGTTGGTCTTGGATTCGGGACTCACAAACTCTTTGGCTTGCTCAGGAGCATATAGCTTATAGGAGCCGGTGTATTGAATACTATCTGAAGTATCTCAAAGTCTTTCAGGAATGTTATCCCGTACAGTGGCAATTTTATGGTAAAAATATTGTGCGATTTTAGCATAAAAAACTGTTTGAGGAAATGACTGCAAGGGACTTGTGGTAACTTCAGTACTAATATTCTTAATAGTCTCTTTTCCCACGTTAGTTGCAGCCAGAAGTCATGTACAATAATATTGTTTACACATATTATTGAGCGCCTTTTTGTAAACTAAAAGCCTGTTTTTATAGAGGATCCTAGATTCTGGTGAATATCATATACGCCACTTCCTCTCCACTTTTCTGACCTCCAGCTTAAAGTTCTTCTGAAAGCCACAATGAATGTGTTTTTCTATCGCCCTGACTATGCGGTTCAAAACAAAACATAGGGGACAAGATGGCTAGAATAACAGCAGAAAGACCTTAGGTGTAAATGTGTAAGATTTTAAAGGATATGGAGAATACATCCATATCATGATTGGACCCTATGATTAGTCCAGTTTACAATGTTTGAACATACAGTTAGATGTTCTGGTGTTTTAGTAGCCAAGTCAATGTTTTTCTTTTATTGTATGTTGCAAAATTAGGGACTTGTATAAAACCTAGTTCTTTATAATTCTCCCGCATACTCTCAGGTATTTGGTTATTCTGGTTTCCAGTTACCCAACAACAGTAATTGTGTGCCAATGAGGGGATGTAGAAGAGTATTTTTCAGTAGTGTAGCAAGAATGCCACGGGCTTTAGCTGTAGAATGGAAAATTACACTCATATTGTGTAGATACAAAAAATCTATTAGCGTTGCTAACAGCCATGTCATTGGCACCACTGCACCTGCTACACTAGTGATAGCCACAACCTATGAGTAATTCTATTTCAAAAGCTCATTAGTATTGGGGGGACAATAAACCAATTTTGACATACTTGTGCATAACTCTACTTACTTTAAGCAGGATGTATTCAAAATTATTATCCACACAAAATGTTAAACCTCCTCAGAAGATGTATGTAGAAGCAAACCCAAGATATGGATAGGGTTCTGATCAGAAGATCCAGGCAGCTATTCTCCCTCAGTTCTTCATATGCATGCTCCCTTCCTTCTTCAGGACCTAGCTACCTTTTCGTTTTCACAGTTAGAAAACAAAATACTTATCTTCGATATTTTGGACCAAATTATTTTTATTGTCACAATACTTTGACTTCAATTTTACTGCCAGTAGACATTTTGATTCAATATTCGGGCAGAATGCCTTCCCTAACCCCAACCATTCCATCCAAACAAACAATACCCATCAAACCCTCTCAAGTAATCTGACCTCCTTCCTAACCATTGTGGCTCCCTAAAACTATTCCAGTCACCCAAAGCCCTCTTGCTAACCCAAACAACCCATAAACAACATCTCCATCATCCTACCACTGCTATAGCCATAGCAACCACATCAAAATATTCCCAGTATTGTTATAACCTCCCTTCCCTATCCACAATTATCCATTTAAGCAGTAACTGCAGATGACATATTCATGTTTTCTCCTTTGAATGCCAATTCTTGAGTGGTATAAACGGCAGACCACACACATTACTCAATGTCCTCGATGTAGGGTCAGCTTTCTGAGCTTCATACCCTGGGGATGTGAAATGAAGAGCATGGTTAACTCTTTTTTCTTTCTTGAGTGCATGCAGAAATGACAGCCCCTTCTAGTAGCCACAGTGCCATCAGGCACTTGAATTCATATGTGAAAAAGGCCAAGTGTCTCCTTCAGAGAGTTCCAGGTAGGTGGAAAAGTCACAAAAAGCTGAAAAACCCCTTTATCAATATTAGAAATCCTTGACTGAAGCTTTAGAGTTTTTCATTAGTTGAAAAGCAAGGCACTAAAACTACCTGGAGTCAGGATAGAGAAAGAGACCCAGAGGTAACATTCCTAGGGAATTTTTAGCTGCAGAAAAAGTTAACACAAATAGTCTAATATGGACAAGGAATGTGGCATAGAAAAGGGGATACAAAAGCACTGCATCTCATCCTTCTCAGACACAAGCTTTCCTAAATATGAGGAAGACAGAAAGTGAAAT
This sequence comes from Triturus cristatus, assembly GCF_964204655.1. Classification (NCBI taxonomy): domain Eukaryota; kingdom Metazoa; phylum Chordata; class Amphibia; order Caudata; family Salamandridae; genus Triturus; species Triturus cristatus. The sequence goes on from NC_140588.1 coordinate 912,632,833, forward strand.
CATAGGAAATCAGTTGGAATCCATCTTGGACCGCAAACCCCTACTAAGAAAAACTCGAAGACGGCCACCTTAGTTGGAATGGATGTACAGCTGACCAAACACACGTTCTCAGGAAAATGGCATTATTCTGTAATGTGGGCACAAGGAGAGAAATTGTATGGTTAATAATGTCCCCTCCCTCATCTAGCATCTTTGGCCCTCCAATTCCATGATAAAGCTCCTCTGCTGAGTCCTGAACCACATCTAGCACAGACAGCTGCCACAGGATGCCCTAAGACGAATCTGTGGTCACAGGAACACCAAAACTGGCAATGACAGCAGTCGCTGCTGGCCTAAACAGAGCAAATATTTTGTTACGTGAGGATCTCCTTGAGAGAGGCAAACCACCTTGGCATTCACTGCTTTCTAGTCTTCTGTTGGGTGACCAAAGGACCATGCCACCACCTCAGAGGAACCAGGGCCGATCCATGAGGAATAACCAAGTATAACAAGTATGTTCTACAATCCTTGTACAAAGAGGACCATTTTGGAATTTACATTTCCAGAACTGTACTAAACATGGTTAGCTTTTCACATAAGCCATTAGCGATTGATTGGCTACTGCCTGATAGCCTACCAGTGCTTAATTTGAAAAAAAAGGTAAGTTCCAGGGTCCTTGTCAGAAGGTCACTGCAGCTTGCACCACCCATTGCCCCTACCAGCACCGCCACTGACAGTACCAGCACAACTACTAACCTTCACAGTCCTACAAATGGGACATTTTAGACTATTCCTGGCCCCCAAAGTTTTAACAATGGCTTGGGTGGCAGGTATCAGTCATTTTTATGTATATTAAATTACTACAGAACTGTTGTTATGCTCATTTGTTAATTATACAAACTGTGCCACTGTGTGGCAGATTGTCATAAGTACCAGTGTGGAAATATACCTTTTTAGGGGTACACTGGTGCAGGGTCACCCTTTTGCCCACCGGTTCAAAAACCAACAAAGTAGAGATCAGCAGTGGAGTAGGAATAAATCACAAGTTTATTAATCATTCATGAGTAGGACCACATCCACACAGCACTCTCAAGTGCTAGAGGAGGTAGTACACTGAAGTCACAGAACACAGGTCTTTTATATAGGTTTTCTGCTCAGTAAGCATGTGAACAGAAATAGGGAGAACTAATTTTGCAAATCGTTTTCAGCAAACAAGGGCAGATGAATAACCACTTCATCAGCAAAGTGGGAGGGGGAGCATGAGTGCGTATGGCAGCAGTAAATGATTGACAGTTAACAGGTGTACTGGCAGCTACAAACTCTCAGAAGGTACATTGCTTTTAGCTGAGTCGGGAAGTCAACTAAAATAGACTGCACAGGCAGAAAAAGACGAGCAGCAGAGGACGGGAGAATTACGAAGGAAACAAAATGGACACCACAGCCAAAATGGCTGTCGCTTATGCCAAGTAAAATATTACACATTTTCCACACCAGTGTTCAGAATTAGCTGCTGAAATGAGCCGTGGAAACCATCGACTCTAATTAAGCACTGACCTATTCATTGCACAATACATGCAACAGGGGATTTCAACAAAATTACGTCCTGTGGAAGTTGCCCATCGTCTACTATTATGACATTGACATCAAGGAGTGCTTAAGCTACCAAGATCATTGTTTCACCTGGCTCCTCCATTGCCCTGGACTTCACAGTTATTACTGAACCTACATGTGTATTAATCAGATTTATGATATGCCAGTCTAGTTTAAATTGTATCAACTTAAGTGATCTTAAGTGGATGACTAAACATGCTCTTCCTTTCCAACCTAGAAGAAATGTAGCACATAATGAAAACACATGCAATATGCACACATTGATCTACATCTAGGGTGTCTTTCAATATACAGCATCAAAGTCACTAGCATTAGCATATGCAAGAGTCGGTTGGAGTATGTAATTAGTAGTGGACTTTGGGAAGCCTGGCAGTTTTCTGAGAAAGATATTCTGCTCCTGTAATGACGCTAAGTCCACATATCCCCAAACAGCAACCCCTTTAAATGGAGCTGGAAACACTCTTCTTTAGTGTACATCTAGCTGGGATCAGTTGGTTTCCTCAATGGTGTTTGGCAACTCTGAATATACCACAAAGATTTTGTTCACTTTTTAGAGGCAGCTAGCAAGTATGATCACTGCCATATAAGAAAGTAAGATAGCATTATTTGTATATAGCAGATTCTCTGCATAAGGGAACAGTGGAAAATACCTGGAATATGTTTTTGATGGGTCCTAGTAAACTCTTCTCCAATGCCCTTCACATGAGTTGGTATTTGGACAAAAAATTGTGTTATATATCAAAAGACGGAAATATTGCAAAAACAATATTATGATGCAAAACTATCATGATGCAGGAATATCGTTGTCAAGAATATAGCTTTTTCAGGTAAGTAGTATCATTGTTAAGAATATCATTGTTGTAAAAATCTTTTTCAATAATATAGTTGTAAAGAATATTGCTTTTTAATTAATCTGATGGGTTGTATTGTTTGTATAATTATTAGTTTTTTAAATTTAGTTTGTAGATTTAAGTGTCTTAGAATTTTTATTTTTATTGTTTATAGTGATGTATAGTTTTGTAGTGGGTTGTTGAGTTTGTAGGGGGATAGGGTGGCAGGTTAATTAATTAATGATTAATTTTTAATTCATCAATAATGTTTAATTAATTAGGTGATTGCATTCATTATGTATATTAAGGAATATATATTTGTTTATCTATATTTTAGGTGTGGGTTGTTAGGTTAGTAGGGGTATGGGAGGGGGAGTTAATTAGGTAAAAAATAACAATTCAGTTATAATTTATTAATAATTATTTAATTGATTATTTAATATGTAAATTTGTTTTTATATAATTTAGTTATATATTGGGTGTGGCCTGCAATGTTTGTAGGGGTATATATAGGGTGGGAAGTTAAGTAAGTAATACTTAATTAGGAATTCATGAATAATGTATTATTGAGTTGATTAGTAATTATGTGCTTTATGTGATATTGATTTATTTTAGTTATATTTTAGTAGCGAGTTGCAAGGTTTGTGGGAGTATACAGAGGGAAGTTAAATAAATAAAAAGTACAAAATAACTGTTACTGTATAATTAAATATTTAATTGAATATTAATTATGTAAATTATGTCATATTTATATATTTTAGGCATGGGCTGCTGGGTTTTTAGGGCTGTAGGGTGGGGAGTTAATGAAGTAATAATGAATTAACAATTAACTATTAATTGTTAATTAACTACGTCATTGTTTATCATTTATATAAATTGTGTTATGCTTATTTATCTTCATTATATTTTAGGTGTAGGTTGCTAGGTTTGTAGGCTTATAGTGTGAAAAATGTAATAATTAAATTAACATTATTATGTAATTACTAATCAATTATTTAATTGTTTATGTATTTTGTAACTTGGATAATTGTTGTTAATTGTTTTTCAAATATTTGCGTATATTTTATGGTAAGTAATAATGTTTCTAGCTAGAGCTTTATATTTTTTATAAATTAATAGGGTTATTCAAGTATGTAATGTGTTTAAAGTGAAGCAGTTTACCTACTGTTGCTTAGACTCGAGTGGGGATAGTAAATCTTATCCCTCAAAAGTCCAATGCTTTTCTTACTGTTCCACAGACTGGAGTGGGAATATAAACCTCAACTTTCCAAAGTCCAGCGCTTTTCCTACTGTTACACAGACTGAAGTCTGAATAGTAAATTTAACCCCTCCGAAGTCCAAAGCTTTCCCTACTGTTGCTCAGACCGGAGGGGGAATGGGAAATCTTACTCCTCTGAAGACCAAGGATTTCCCTACTTTTGCACAGACTTGAGTGGGAATAGGAAATGTAACCCTCTGAAGTCCAATGCTTTCTCTACTATTGAACAGATTAGAGTGAGAATAGTACATTTTACCTCCCCAAAGTCCAATGCTTTCCCTTCTGTTGCACAGACTGGAGTGGGTCTAGTAAATCTTACCCCTTCGAAATTTCGCTTTCCTTACTGTTGCACAGACCGGACTGAGAATAGTAAATGTGACCCCTATAAAGTCCAATGCGTTCTCTACCATTGCACAGACTGGAATGGCAGTAGTAAATGTAATCCCTCCGCAGTCCAATGCTCTCCCTTCTGTTTCAGAGACTGGCGTGGGAATAGTAAATTTAGCACCTCTAAAGTCCAATGTAATCCCTACTGTTGTGCAGTTTGGCGTGGTAATAATAAATGTATCCCCTCCGAAGTCCTTCGATTTCGCTACTGTTGCATACATTGGAGTGGGAATAATATATCTATTATCCTCAATACATTTCCTAACATTGGTTAAATATACTTTTTAAAATTTGTGTTTATAATTTTAATTAAATAGTATTTGTTTACGCGATTTATATATATATATATATATATATATATATATATATATATATATATATATATATATATTCAAAGCACAGCTTTCCGAAAGTCACGAAAAGAAATCCAGGACACCCAGGAATGCTGTTCACCAAGTATTTAATCCAGGCAAGTGATAGCCTTCACCAACGCGTTTCGCAATAAGCTTGTTAACGCGTTTCGCAATAAGCTTGTTCACGGTGTGATTACAATACAAACACGTTCTCTTTACATATGCGCATTCAATGACATAGAAATGGGACTGATCAAAAATATGCTGCAGAAAGTATGGGCGCCATTTTGTAATGGTTTAAAAATACCCATTTAGAAACGATCCACGTATATTAAATCTGTATAACACAAGAGACTCTACCATGTTATTTCAACAGAACGGTCTTTGAATAAGCACAGTATAAATGCCCCAGTGGGCCAAAATTAAATGCAAATGAATATAAACGATTAGTTGAATACATCGTTTCGATAGCCACTGTGTTACAGTTTAAGTAGCTATTCAGAGGTTTTTCAATCATACTCTACCTATAATGAAATGCTTGTAAACTGGAAAGATCAAGGGTTACTTGAATGGGATGAATTTCAGGCACTATATTGCAAACACCCTAAATTACCTATCATGTATTTACTTCCCAAGCTGCACAAAAATAGCAAAAAACCTCCCGGTAGACCAATTGTTTCTTCGATGGGTTCACAACTAGAAACAACCTCTAAATTGATTGATCATTATCTAAGACCCTTTGTTATGGCACTACCTGCCTACATTAAGGACACTACTCATTTCTTGACACTAATTGATGGGATGGTATGGGATGAGGATATGTTACTGGTTACACTAGATGTAACCAGCCTTTATACTAGTATTCCCCACAACCTGGGGCTCCAGGCTATGAGACATTTCTTAAGAGCAAGACATATCTCGCTATTAATGCACACACAAATGGTGATTGAAATGACACAATATTGTCTGACTAACAACTATTTTCTCTTCAACGATAACATCTATAAACAGATCCAAGGGACTGCGATGGGCACCTGCTTCGCCCCCAGCTATGCAAATTTATTCATGGGCTGGTGGGAGGAGCAGGTGTCCCAGGAGTGGGACTTGAAAGGAGACAATATTATAACATGGGCCAGATTTATTGATGATATTTTCCTAATTTGGAAAGGCGATATACCATCTGCTAATCAATTTATCGAGACGCTCAAAGACAATGAACTGAATTTAAAATTTACATCACACATCAGTAAAACACATATTGTATTTCTAGATGTGGAAATTCAAGTCAAAGATTTAACCCTTGTCACAAAATTACATTGAAAGGACACTGCTGGTAATAGTCTCCTGTACGCACAAAGTGCCCATCCATCTAGTCTGATCCAAAGCATCCATTATGGAGAACTTATACGTGCAAAACGTAATTGTAGTACACAGGTTGAATATGAAAAAGAGAAGTTGGTCATGTATAATCGCTTCCGTGAACGCGGGTACAGTCATAAATTGATTAAACAAGCTGAAAATAAGGCTGATTTGCTTATAAGAGCTGAACTCTTGAGATCCAAACCGTCAGTAGATGAACAGAATGAGTCTGTTAGATTTATTACCACCTTTTCTAACAGTGCTTTTAAAATCAGGAAGTTATTTAATCATAACTGGCACATTTTATTAAGTGATGCGACCTTGAAAAAGTGTCTCAATGTTACTCCACAGATAACATTTCGTAGAAATAAATCTCTGCGAGACGAACTATGCAAAAATGCCATTTCTTCCATCAATGTGGTCAACAGTATGAATTTTGCTGGTTTTACAATGTGTAAACACTGTAAGGCTTGTGCTAACAGTAGAGACTGTAAATCCTTAGTTCTCCCTAAAAACAACAGAGATTATCAAATTAGAGGTAATTTCTCCTGTGAAACAGATTATTGTATCTACTGCTTACGCTGTCCTTGTGGCAAAATGTACATTGGGAGCTCCATCCATCGCGCAAAGAAAAGAATTCTGGAACATCTACGTGCTATAAAGAAAAATGACGTGCAATACCCAGTAGCATGACATTTCTTTAAAGAACACAACCAGAATGCTAAATTGTTGTCCTTTGTAGTATTTTATACTATTCCAAGAGCCGAAAGAGGGGGTGACAGGCAGCGTGAACTAAGAAGGATGGAATCAAGATTTATAATTGATTTTGAGACACTTATACCTATTGGGTTAAATTCAAGTGAAGAGTTGTCTGTACACTTGTGAAGTAATTGATATTTGTATATATTTTCATTGAGTTTGCTTACGATTTTAAGATTGTTTTAGATGTAGATTTATGAGAGATTCCAATAGAGATAGGGACATGCTTATACTAAAGCTGAGTAGTTGAACAACCCGGTAATGCGTTGTTTTTCTTTTCTCTCCTTTTCCTATATTTCTTCTCTTCCCTACTTCCTTTTCAGTTGTTTCCCTTCATTTCCCTTCCTTTTCTTTTTTTGTTCTCTTCTATGCAGCATTCCCTGAAATTACATCAGATGGGAGTTGACTGTACGTGATGGAACGGCATGAAACTTTGCATACCATTTCTTTTCAAAGTTTAGCATAGGATTTGCAATGGGATTTGCCCACTTGGGCTCAATTTGTGGACTGCTATAATGCAATTTTTCAATGTGTACTTTAGATTTCTTACCTAATGAATTTATGTACACAATGGGATTTGCCCACTTGGGCTCAATTTGTGGACTGATATAATGCAATTTTTTAATGTGTACTTTAGATTTCTTACCTTATGAATTTATGTACACAAACCCATTTACATGTTTAAGATTTAAGCATTACAATAGCCCACTGGGGCTATCGAAACGATGTATTCAACTAATCGTTTATATTCATTTGCATTTAATTTTGGCCCACTGGGGCATTTATACTGTGCTTATTCAAAGACCGTTCTGTTGAAATAACATGGTAGAGTCTCTTGTGTTATACAGATTTAATATACGTGGATCGTTTCTAAATGGGTATTTTTAAACCATTACAAAATGACGCCCATACTTTCTGCAGCATATTTTTGATCAGTCCCATTTCTATGTCATTGAATGCGCATATGTAAAGAGAACGTGTTTGTATTGTAATCACACCGTGAACAAGCTTATTGCGAAACGCGTTAACAAGCTTATTGCGAAACGCGTTGGTGAAGGCTATCACTTGCCTGGATTAAATACTTGGTGAACAGCATTCCTGGGTGTCCTGGATTTCTTTTCGTGACTTTCGGAAAGCTGTGCTTTGAATGTTTGGGGCCACCGGAGCCCATCCAGGACCGCCGTAACTGAAGCTCCGCACTTCCGGGATCCGTGTTTGTGATATATATATATATATATATATATATATGCACACAGCGTCTTCTTCATAGAAGGACTCGCACTCGGAAGGAAAAACCAACGCGTTTCGTCAGTGAAACTGACTTGATCACACCTATATATATATATATATATATATATATTCACTGAAAAACCATAGGTTTCACACACGTTATAGTTAGGAATTAGCATTTAAAAAACCTTGCAAATTCACAGAAAAAACCAGAGGTTTCACACACGTTATAGTTAGCTGGACATTTCGCTCGTAAAAAACCAATGAAATTCCCCCGTTATAGTTAGTTCAGCTAACTATAACTCGCGCGCCCGCAATCCACTGCTGATGACGTCACATATTACATCACTCATGACATGGTCAGTGACATCACTCATGACATCACTGATGACATCTCAAATGACTTTAGTAAACCTTCAGGGACTCCCTGAGAAAGAGAGGGGAGTGGCAAAGTAATTAAAAAAGAGATGGTGTACATTTCACAGATGAAGTGAAGAGAGTCTTCCTATTAAACTTTAAACTTTGCATGAGTATTAATGTATAGGTACCCAAAAAAGATAATAGCTCATTTTAGTGCTGCATTAGAATTGCCTGTATTTACAAGGAGAGGAAAAGACACACAAAGAGGCTTATCCTCTCCTTGTAAATATGGAAAAGCACCCTGCGCCACTAGTTCGTCAAGAAAATTGACGTAGTGGTGGCGCAGGTGGCTTGTAAATGTGCCCCAGAGATGTTAAGGAAATTAAGGGTAAAACAGACAAACCAAGAGTTGCAGATACAGACACAGAGAGCAAACAACTGAAAAGGAGTAAGGTAGTTAAAAAGACTAAGACATATGCATACAGAAAAAGAAACATGGATGAAAAATTAGTGATGGAGGTAGTAAAGGTAGGGGAGTAGTAGAGAAGGAGTGAGGGAGTTACAAAAGAGTAGTAAAGCAGGAAGAGAGAGTGAGAAGAGAAATGAGAAAAGTAGAGTAAGGAGAGGTGAAGAAAAGGAAGCATGAAACGAAACCAGTGACACATACAGATATGTTAAACTTACCTGACCATCAAAATAAATAATTTAGAATTAAATGTTTGTATTTAATTGCAAAGATAACTGAATTACATGTTCTAAATCTTCTTTCTAGTTCTGAAAAAAAGAAAAAAAGTATTAATATTCAATAATACACTTTATTAAACAGTACATGTTTTTTCATATTTAGCAAAACAATTTTTTGCCCTTTTTTTGCTGTTTTCAGAATGTTTTGATTTTCACTGAAAATAGTGAAATCAATTGTATTCATCATTTAACAGCGGGCAAAAAAAAAAACAATCTGAAAGATTGTTTAAAAAAGCCTCAAATGTATCCTCACTAAAACATACCTTAATAGAAATGTCAAAAATACCTTTTAAGAACAATAACAATTTTCAAGAAATTCCGTCTGTAAACCTTGTTACAAAAGAACATTTTCCAAAAAATTATCTGTCAAAGAAGTCCACAAATGTTTGTTTTACCATTCTTTGAGGCCAAATGGTAAGTTTAAAATCTGTTTTGAGCGAAATATCCAATTTTAAGCCCTTTAAATTTTAATAATGCTTTCTTCCGATGATGATGTTAGTATTTAAAATTTGGGTTTCAGAAAAATTAGGTAAGAATTGGGTAAATCATAAGGCAAACGTTGCTTGAAAATCAATTGAGAATCATTACACAGTGTCCATCCTTTTTCACATTTAAGATAAACTGTGTAATGACCAGAAGTTATAGAATGACCATCATGAAAAATTATTGCAACTGCTACAAAAGTTTTTCCAGATATAGATACTTGGTTGCCAACAAACTTCTTTGGTAAAGTTTCCAATTTTGTTCCATCAGCTCTACAACGTTGCACCATTAAAATTAAATGCTGTCCATATTTCTTTAAAAATAACGTTGACAACATTTCAGATTTACATTCAGAACATTCCATGTTGTGATTAGCATCTTTAACTAATTTACTAAAAGTCACTGTTTTACTCTCTGGTAATGGTAAATATATGAACCTTTCAGAATCAACATTAGTATTGCTTGTGTTCATACAGTTATCACAACAATGTTCCCATTTATAAGAGACACCAAATAAATGTTCTACTTCTACCCCTTCATCTTCTAGTACCATCAGGATATATATCAAGAATTCCTGTGCATCTTGCTGGACATTTTGTGTAAACTGTGTACGTCCAGAACATACATCTACAAGATTTCTAACATCAGAAGCACTTTCTATTTTATTTTTATCATTACTCAGCTTCTCATTAAGGAGACTCAGCAAAGAACAGAATCTTTTTTCATGATTTAGTATTATCTGCTCTTGCAAAAAATCAAGATAAAATACAACATTCAGCACTACATTTGCGTAGCAGTTGACACCAGAGCTATTTTCAAAATGACAACCAACAACCTCTTCCACACTGTCCTTTTTCTTTTTGCATGCAGTCACATCACTCTCCTTTTGTTTTCTCTTCTGTACATCCTCATTACAGATATTCTCAATTCTCCTTTTCCGACAAACAGCACATTTTTCAAACACAGGATACTGACCTAAATGAGGAGCATAGCTTCTTCTTAATTTATTATACTCCTTTACACAGTTTGCATCAGCACTAACTTTTGAGTCATCAAAGTCTATCATGAATAACCCAGATATTTTTTTCACGCGTGACGAAGCAACATATGCCATACCTTCTTTAAACACAGTAGATCCAATGTTTACAAAAGCACTATCAACAGTTAATCCTTGAGATTTGTGAATAGTTACAGCATATGCTAGAGAAAACGGAAACTGCTTCCTACGTACATATAAGTCTTTCACAAGCAAGAAACGAACTGAACAACGACAAATGTCTTTAACCTCTTGTATCTGATCAAATTTTATTTTTAAACATTCAACTCCAACTTTTTTCTGGTAATTAACAAAACCCACAACTCTTCCCATAGCTCCATTCACTAAACCTTTCTCTACATCCAAATTACGTCTTAAAATTACTCTACAGTTCATACACACATAAAGATTATTTTCCAAACCAGCTGTTTTTGAAATATTTTTCTCCAGAGAATCCAATTTAGTACCCAATTTGCCTGTCAATATAATAGTTATTCGTTCATGTTCTATTTTATCCACAGCTTCCAGTTTTATGATCTCTTCATTTTCCAATTTCAAAAGTTCTTGATTGAATACAGAGCATTCATGTAGTGTTGGCATTAAGCAGATTACAGTATTTTTTTCCCCAATTTACTCGTATATTTTCTCTGGAACTATTTCTTCTGTTGGAAACAAATTACATAGCAATTGACTCTGTAATGCTTTTCTGCCATGTTCTGTGAGTAGTCCAATTCTTATATCTTTCAGAATACTTGCATAGTCCTCATCATTGGCTTGCCTCATATTGGTAATGAGTTCCTTATACTCAAAATATGTCCAAATATTTACATTGCCTATACTTCCTAACGACTTTTTCGTGTCTTCATGTGTAAGAGTATGGAATACCGGTTGTCCTTTAACTGGAGTAAGTTGCAAAAGATCTCCAAAAACTATGACGTGTTTTCCTCCAAATAACACGTCAAAGTCTGTCTTCAGAATTTGCTGCATTCTTAAATGCACAAAGGCAAGCATTAAGTTTGATACCATGCTAACTTCATCAATAATGAGTACTTTCATTTTCTTCAATACTCTTGAAACTTCCAAGCATGCTTCTCCTGCTAGTTTGTGGTACTGTATTTTGTTCTCGTGCTCTACTGGTAACATTAGCAAACGATGTAAGGCAACTCCATTGATGTTATACGCTGCTAACCCAGTTGGAGCAGTAACAACACAAGACAAAATGGATTCCATTTTCTTCTGTAGGTAGCTTCTAATTACATTAATTAAGAAACTTTTTCCAGTTCCTGCTTGTCCACTTACATACATTCTGATTGGTTCAAAAGATGTGCATGAGCACTCTTTATTTTCATGTAGTAATCCGTGATCAATTTTTTGTCTGACTTCTTCATAAATTTGTTTTTGTCCTTCATTCAGTTGCTCCTCCAAATATGTTAAGTCTACTAAATCTTCCTGAGCTTGATTCATAGCTGTTTCCACTTCGTTCATAGCTATTGCTGCTTCATTTTCGACGATCGGTTGTCCTAGAGGATCTTGACTGAATGTCCCAGAACTTTGACTGTCTTGAGAACTGTCTCTAGCTACTTCAGCTGCAATTGTTGCTTCTTGTTCAATTTCTTCATTTAACATTTGAACATAAGTTGTGAAAGTACTGCATTCTATGCTGTCTTTGCTAGCATTGAAGGAATCTTCATAACTCTGGAATTCTCCAAGTAGTTCGTCCTCTGAACGCCATGGTTTAAACAGCTGCAAAAGTGCCAAGTAGTAAATTTCCTTTTTGTCAGGAGTGTCGCAACTCAGCTTCCGGTGATTTATCAAACTTCCTTTTGTTTATTTCACCAAACATCCTTCCTCACCAATGACTTTATATTTTCCATTGTTGATATCTTCTGTGGCATTCCGTTTAAAAATAAAGTTCTGCAGCACTTCATAGAGACACATGTTTTCAAGGTGATGACTTCTTTGTGGATAATATGCGTCCAACATGTTTGTTCTTAAAATGTCTGTACTTTCTGGTTCGAACTCTGCTAAATATTCAATTTCTCGAATAGATTTCAGTACCCGATTTCGCATTCCTGCAAGACCTAAACTTGCCCAAATTATTCTTCTGGATTTTGAGTACAGACTTGCAGATGATAACCTATCTGAGCATTCGTAGGATCCAATTTCTCGATGCGATAACATCTTTAAACTGAAACTGTATAGCTTTTTACTGACAGTCTTCTCATGAGAAATCTCTTCCCACATTTCCTTCAATTCCGTTTTCTCAGATTTAGTGATGTAAGATGTGACATAGCGAGCAACAGCAATAGAATTGTCAGCCACATACTGTATATCCATGTTAGCATTCCACATGGATAAAATGACTGGGTTGTAGTCATTTATATATTTTGACTCTTCTTTTCTTCTTAGATTGTAGGTATTTTTAGGTGATTTTCTTGTAATAGTATGTCGCACAGCTGACATAAAACTGTTTACTCTTCCTTTTGAAAGAACAGGTCATGGAAATCCAAATCGACATTTTGTGTAGAATTTATCTTTACTCTTGTACTTTCGTCGACAGTATTTTCCACACCGATGACTTTGGAAACGTAAAACTTGCTCTTTTAAATTTTTCTCTTCTGTGCTTTTAGGTATAGCAAATGTTGCATATCCTTCGATGAAACTTAAAACTGCATCATCAGAATCTGTTCCAAATTTTGGGGCATCCTTGATCCACAACAGCATATGAATATGAGGAGCACCTCTGGCTTGGTACTCTTTTCTCCAAAAGAAATCCACACTTCTCCAAGAGGTGGATTTTTTTTATTGCAGATGAAGGACATCATAGCCTCAAATCTATGATTGAAATATCTGCAAACAATAACCGGATCCAATGAGCACAATTCTCCTGCTGTCTTGTATTGGATGTTTTCAATATTTGAATTTGCCTCTCGAAGAAAATCCAGAAGATCATCCCAAGCGTACTCAGCACAGCTTAAGGTAAGGAACCATGTAGGAGTTCCTAAATTCCGTAACATACACTTCAATTCTCCATGGCGTCGGTAGCAATATTCATTAGTCCCACGCTGACAAGCCATCAAATTGATCAATTGAGATTCCAAATGATCATCTCGCTGTTGCACTTTGTTCATAAAATCCTTTGCAGTCACATTACGTAGATGTAGTCCAATGTGATTTACTGCATAAGATAGTGCTGACAAGTCACTTTAAAATAAAAGATGGAACAAATAAGGAAGACTTTGACGAAATCTAGGATCTTCTGCATATAATCTTGTAGTCCGATACTCCGAAGCAGGAATCTGTACTGGACGTTCATCATATCGTCCTCCTTCTCCTGTAGGAAACAGCTGTGGAAAACAACGAGCTTCCAAGCTCTCTTCCCATACACTCACGGGAGTTCCTTGTGCTTTCTTCATCTGAAACAGATCAATAGCGTTTCCCATAGCTTCTTTAGAATGAAGAGGATGTATGCTGAAATGTTCATAAATTTCTTCTTCTTTTGACTTATCCACTTTTTCAAGTTGCCCAGTTGGTATTCCTGTGTCTTCTAGTATTTCTTCTTCATCTTCATCCATATAAATGGCTTCATACCATTTATTATTTTTTTTCAAATACAAATTTGCTCTTTGTACTTTTCGTACATCCACCAGCTCCTGCCAAATTTTCTTATTCTTTGTAGGTACACCATTAACCAGAATAACTAATGGTTCAGTTTCCAAAGTATCTGCATCAATTGTTTCCATATTTTTTTTCAAATCCAATGGCAAATAGACAACTCTTACTTTTAAACCTCTTAATCCGAAGGAGGTAATTTACCAGTTTTTGGCTCCATACGCGCTATGGTCTGAAATGGATGGACACATTGAATGAATATAGACTCATACGTATTTAAATCAGAAAGTTCTGGAGGAATATCAACCAATTCTAAATTATTATGTACAGCTCTAGCTGGCATTCTATTTTCTTCTAACTTGTTATAACAGTATTTACAAATACGCTGATCTTCACCCAAATCAAAACAATTTTCCAGAAATATATATGTTGCAAAATCTTTCCACTTATAATTATCTTCATTTTCACTTTTTTTATACAGATCAACATTCCTTGTTTGAATTTTGTAATGGCTTCTCCGGCAACAAATACAAGTAATATTTGGTCTTTCATTAGAGATGATAGCAAATTTTGTCATTTCATCTTCAAAATTTTTACTAACAGTAAGTTCTACATTCTCTTCCACATTTTCATCAATAACTGTGTCATTTTCTGCACTTTCTTGTTCTGGACCAAAGTAAGAAAACTGAATCTCATCAGTAACCTTCACTACATCTGATACAGATCCACGGAACAGAGCATTATTCAACTCATTTAACTTTAGTGCTGGACTTTTAGCAAAATACAATGTTCTCACAAACTTTCTCATTTCAGTATGATGAACAGCCAGCATCCTAAAATGGTGAAAAACACTTTGACACACTTTCCTAGATAAACAAGCCAGAGAATGTCCTTGCAAACCAGTATTCTCTCTCACTCTGCATGGATCTAGTCTTTGAAGCACCTTAATCTTCTGTTTAACACTCTTTTTACTATATTCTCTTAGAAAGTCACATAATTTATCAATAGATTCCTGACGCACAGTACAAATACTACTACAATTCCAAGTGTACACTGGGGCTTTAGGACGTCTCCCCATAACCTCATCAGCCATCACTTCTTCCTCATTTCTTGGAACCATTTTCTCCTTTTCCATTACACACCCATCCTTAACTTCATATGCTCTACCATTGGTGTCAACTGCATGCAATAAACTATTACTTTGAAGATAACTCTCTTCATTAAAAAATGGTTCAGTACTTGAACTATGCTTCCATTCTCCTAAGAACACTTTACAAAAGTTTTTTTTTTTTACTTCTCTTTTCCTTTTGCTTTGTGACTTCATTGCATTGACTAATTTATCTAATCTACGCATCCTGTTCAAAATGTAAATGAATAGGTTTTTTTTATTTCTAATGCCTTGGTAACAATACTTTCAATTAATTTCTTTTTCTTATAAAATTTTGTTTTTTTTTATATTTTTTCACATCCTTCAGCAAATTTAACATCACTCTTCTCTGAAACATTTTTCGACGAATGTTTTTAAAATCTATTTTCCGTGTTAAGTCACTCTTCCTAACTTCTGAGTCTATATTAGCATTTTGTTTTTGCTGTCGACTCTGTTGTAGTTTTGTACTTGTAACACTGTTTGAATTTATCTTTCGATCATTTTTTTTTTTGGAAGATATTTTTTAAAAATTCTTTAGTTTGCTTACCAGAAGACTTTTTCTGTTTTCCAACACACGCTTCGCCTCCTATTTTTTTTTTACCAGTCGTCTTCAAATATAGTTATTGTTTCTTTCCTTTTCTTTTTCTTGACTTTATAGGCATCTTTATATTTTTTCACTGATGCTCAGCAATACCTGCAAAAAACGAAAAAAAAATACCTTTATGTAATTTTAATTCATTTCAATTTTTTTTTTCAACTTTTCAAATCCTATCACATGAGCTGATCCTTTCCTACGAGTCCAAGTCTAACAAGATAGGAGAAACATGAATTAAATCTCTGACAACAATTCCTGTGTGCACACAGACTCATGGTGTGATTCTAGGCAGAAAACAATATTTGATTGGCAATTTGAAAGCATATGTACTTCTGTTGAGGAGCAAATGATAATTACTGTGACAGCCTGACACATTTTTCTTATATTTTAGAGAAGTAGAAAAGAGCACATGTCCTTACAGCTATTTGACACCATGACCATGTGTTACAGGGTGAGTGATTAGACTACAGCAAAGGAAATCAGCCTTGATGACGTTGAATGTGTTTGCTATTTGTTTGCATTTGCCTCACATTTTTGAGATACTGATTTCTGCTGAGTGCTAATCAACACATTTGAAGAAAACAAGGTGGCCCTTTCCTGAATATGCAAGTTTTACAGAACAACAGCAACACAAATTGGAACGCTGACAACAATTCCTGTGTGCACACAGAGTCATGGTGTGATTCTAGGCAGAAAGCGATATTTCCTTTGGCAATTTGAAAACACATTTAGTACTGTGGTAGAGCAAGTGATAATTACTGTGACAGCCTGACACATTTTTCTTATAGTTTACACAGACAGAAAGGAGCACATGTCCTAACAGCTGCTTGAGACCATGACCATGTGTTACTGGATGAGTGATTAGACTAGAGCAAAGGAAATGAGCCTTGGTGACATTGAATCTGTTTGCGTTACACACTACTATCTAAAACACCACACACAGCTGACTATTATACATGGGAGTGTACGAGAAGCTGCTGCGTGTGTGCAAAGAGTGTGTTTCTGGAAACTGTGTATTGTCAGCTGCAAGAGAGATCTGCATGGAGACTTCCACAACTGCATGAAGAGTGCAGACATGTGTATAAGACTACATGTGTGGTAAGGGTTATTTAGACTTTTCAACATGTGGGAACCGCCATGATGAAAAATCTACCATGCTATTTTCACATGTGTTATTGCATTTGCCTCACATTTTTGAGATACTGATTTCTGCTGAGTGCTAATCAACACATTTGAAGAAAACAAGCTGGCCCATTCCTGAATATGCAAGTGTTACAGAACAACAGCAACACAAATTGGATCGCTGACAACAATTCCTGTGTGCACACAGAGTCATGGTGTGATTCTAGGCAGAAAGCGATATTTCCTTTGGCAATTTGAAAACACATTTAGTACTGTGTTAGAGCAAGTGATAATTACTGTGACAGCCTGACACATTTTTCTTATAGTTTACACAGACAGAAATGAGCACATGTCCTAACAGCTCCTTGAGACCATGACCATGTGTTACAGGGTGAGTGATTAGACTAGAGCAAAGGAAATGAGCTTTGGTGACATTGAATCTGTTTGCGTTACACACTACTATCTAAAACACCACACACAGCTGACTATTATACATGGGAGTGTACGAGAAGCTGCTGCGTGTGTGCAAAGAGTGTGTTTCTGGAAACTGTGTATTGTCAGCTGCAAGAGAGATCTGCATGGAGACTTCCACAACTGCATGAAGAGTGCAGACATGTGTATAAGACTACATGTGTGGTAAGGGTTAATTAGACTTTTCAACATGTAGGAACCACCCCAGCCATTGCAAGAATTGATGAAAAATCTACCATGCTATTTTCAAATGTGTTTGCATTTGTCTCACATTTTTGAGATACTGATTTCTGCTGAGTGCTAACCAACACATTTGAAGAAAACAAGCTGGCCCTTTCCTGAATGTGCAACTTTTACAGAACAACAGCAACCCAAATTGGAACGCTGACAACAATTCCTGTGTGCACACAGAGTCATAGTGTGATTCTAGGCAGAAAGCGATATTTCCTTTGGCAATTTGAAAGCACATTTAGTACTGTGGTAGAGCAAGTGATAATTACTGTGACAGCCTGACACATTTTTCTTATAGTTTACACAGACAAAAAGGAGCACATGTCCTAACAGCTCCTTGAGGCCATGACCATGTGTTACAAAAAACAAGCTGCCCCTTTCCTGCGAGTGCAAGGGTAATTGAGCAATACCACCACGAATCAAATCTCTGATAACATTTCCTGTGTGCTCACTGTCTCATGGTGTGATTCTAGGTAGAAAACAGTATTCCTGGGTGATACCAGTACACCTTAACCTATAGTGAAGACATACTCCATAATATATAACATGTTCCAGCCGCTTAAATATCTTCCTTAACATAAAATGAAAAACACAACTTTTAAAGTAGTAGGAAAATGTACCATACTATTTTCAAATGTGTTTGTATTTGCCTCTCATTTGTGAGTAACTGATTTCTGCTGAATGCTAACCATCACACTTTAAGTTAACAAACTACCCCTTTTCTGCGAGTGCAAGGCTAACAGAACAAAAGCAACACAAATTAAATCTCTGAAAACAAATCCTGTGTGCACACAGACTCATGATGTGATTCTACACACAAAACAGTATTCCTCAGTGATAGCAGTACACCTTAACTTACAGTGAAGACATACTCCATAATATCTTACAAGTTCAAAACAGTTAAATATCTCCTAAACCACAAAATGTAAAACTCAACTTTAAAAGAAAAATGACATTTCTATTATTTATATCAAAATACACCACATACTTCCCCTCTCAAACTCATAACTCACCTTTAAAATTAATTAGTTGAGAAATAAATGTGGCACTCAAACAGCAGATTATCAGAGCCAAAATCTCAGAGCTGTACACCTCTCTCCTCTCAGCACAACCAGTAAATGGCAATGTTTCCCTCTCTTTTTTCACACATATACATGTTCATTTCAAATCACAGTCCTTCCCACATTTTTTCAAATGGAATCACACATTTCTATTGGTTGCAACTTTCAACCCCTTTTCCAAATCATCCCTTCCCCCAACATGACTTCTGCCTGCTACCATAGCAACAGGTCATGGAACACTGGTGTGAGCAGAGAGGTCAGTAGTTCACCACACAATGTTTCAAATCCAAAGAGCAAGAGTGCTTGACTTTTCAAACCTAACAGCAAATCCAAAGTAATATTCTGTGGGAACACATTTTTATGAACCAATACAAAACATGCTTTTAAAAATGTAAACATACAGCCTAGTTTTAACTGTAAAATGGTTTGAATCAGCCAATCAGTTCTTTTTTTAAAAAAAAGTATGTATGCCTCCATTTTTCAACTGTCTTTCTTTTCATATTGTTATTCTACTGAAAGACACCTCCTGAGTGCATCCTGTTCTCCTTGAAAGATGTTCACAGTGTGGATTGTAGGTCATAGCTATGTCTTCTGGAGTGAAAAATTTGCAGAAAAAAGAGGTATTGTAAAAGACCTTGCTTTGCCAAATGTAGACATTAAATGGATTGGTCAGAGAGGATTAAAGTGGCACCAATAAATGCCTTTGGTGAAAACCTTTCTACATCTCCCACAGCCTAACCTTATTATTGTGCACCGTGGTGGAAATGACCTAGGCACTTTAACTGGGGTAGGTCTGGAAATGCTTATTAAGGACACCTTTCTGCAATTGATGTCACTTTTTCCACAAACTTCCTTTGTATATTCTAATATATGCCAAAGTGGAACTGGTCCAACCAATTTTGTCCGCAGATTGACAAAGCAAGAAAGCACGTCAATAAGTCTGTTTCTGCTTTCCTTAGAGACTATGATATGGGTTCTATATACCACAACAACTTGCGTTACAACATGCAAGACATTTATAGAGGAGACGGTGTACATTTCAATGATGAAGGGAACAGAGTCTTCCTCTTGAACTTTAGACTCTGCATCGATACTTACTTGTAGGTACCGAAAAACACTCAATAAACACAAGGGCTCTTTTTAGAGCCACCTAATATCTAAACACTTAAACTTGATTTTTATTTCTATTTTTTTTAATGTTTTTTTTCGGGTGCGTGCAGAGTGCGCGCACCTCGCGATGTTTTTTAAAAACATTACAATCTTTTTTTTTGCCCTTCGTGATCCTACTGTGACCCCCTGACAATGGCTATTTCCTGAGAAAATAACATTTAAAAGCATATCAATATCTATACGCGCGCAGGGTGCGCGCACTGTGCAAGCCCTGTGCGCGCACCCTGCCGTGCGCGAGCGTAATTGTTAGATGTCAGTAAACATTCGAATCGGTCGAAATCAGGAAGTGTCGGCCGCCATTTTGTCTGTCGCACTGAAAAGGAAAGGTGGAGAACGTGAATAGGGGGCAGAGTAGGGAGTTCTTGACCCCCTAGCCATTGTCAGGGGGTCACAGTAGGATCACGAAGGGCAAAAAAAAAGATTTTAATGTTTTTATAAAACATTGCAAGGTGCGCGCACTCTGCACGCACCCGAAAAAAAACATTAAAAAAAATAGAAATAAAAATCAAGTTTAAGTGTTTAGATATTAGGTGGCTCTAAAAAGAGCCCTTGTGTTTATTGAGTGTTTTTCGGTACCTACAAGTAAGTATCGATGCAGAGTCTAAAGTTCAAGAGGAAGACTCTGTTCCCTTCATCATTGAAATGTACACCGTCTCCTCTATAAATGTCTTGCATGTTGTAACGCAAGTTGTTGTGGTATATAGAACCCATATCATAGTCTCTAAGGAAAGCAGAAACAGACTTATTGACGTGCTTTCTTGCTTTGTCAATCTGCGGACAAAATTGGTTGGACCAGTTCCACTTTTGCCTTTGGCATATATTAGAATATACAAAGGAAGTTTGTGGAAAAAGTGACATCAATTGCAGAAAGGTGTCCTTAATAAGCATTTCCAGACCTACCCCAGTTAAAGTGCCTAGGTCATTTCCACCACAGTGCACAATAATAAGGTTAGGCTGTGGGAGATGTAGAAAGGTTTTCACCAAAGGCATTTATTGGTGCCACTTTAATCCTCTCTGACCAATCCATTTAATGTCTACATTTGGCAAAGCAAGGTCTTTTACAATACCTCTTTTTTCTGCAAATTTTTCACTCCAGAAGACAGAGCTATGACCTACAATCCACACTGTGAACATCTTTCAAGGAGAACAGGATGCACTCAGGAGGTGTCTTTCAGTAGAATGGCAATATGAAAAGAAAGACAGTTGAAACATGGAGGCATACATACTTTTTTTTAAAAAAAGAACTGATTGGCTGATTCAAACCATTTTACAGTTAAAACTAGGCTGTATGTTTACATTTTTAAAAGCATGTTTTGGATTGGTACCGAAAAATGTGTTCTTACTGAACATTACTTTGGATTTGCTGTTAGGTTTGAAAAGTCAAGCACTCTTGCTCTTTGGATTTGAAACATTGTGTGCTGAACTTCTGACCTCTCTGCTCACACCAGTGTTCCATGACCTGTTGCTATGGTAGCAGGCAGAAGTCATGTTGGGGGAAGGGATGATTTGGAAAGGGGTTGAAAGTTGCAACCAATAGAAATGTGTGATTCCATTTGAAAAAATGTGGGAAGGACTGTGATTTTACATTAACATGTATATGTGTGAAAAAAGAGAGGGAAACATTGCCATATACTGGTTTTGGTGAGAGGAGAGAGGTGTACAGCTCTGAGATTCTGGCTCTGATAATCTGCTGTTTGAGTGCCACATTTCTTTCTCAACTAACAAATTTTAAAGGTGAGTTATGAGTTTGAGAGGGGATGTATGTGGTGATTTTTGATATAAATATTAGAATTGCCATTCTTCTTTTAAAGTTGTGTTTTACATTTTGTGTTTTAGGAGATATTTAACTGTCTTGAACTTGTAAGATATTATGGAGTATGTCTTCACTGTAAGTTAAGGTGTAGTGGTATCACTGAGGAATACTGTTTTGTGCCTAGAATAACATCATGAGTCTGTCTGCACACAGGATTTGTTGTCAGAGATTTAATTTGTGTTGCTCTTGTTCTGTTAGCCTTGCACTCGCAGACAAGGGGCAGTTTGTTTTCTTAAAGTGTGATGGTTAGCATTCAGCAGAAATCAGTTACTCAGAAATGAGAGGCAAATGCAAACACATTTGAAAATAGCATGGTACATTTTCCTACCACTTTAAAAGTTGTGTTTTACATTTTATGTTAAGGAAGATATTTAAGTGCCTTGAACATGTTAGATATTATGGAATATGTCTTCACTATAAGTTAAAGTGTACTGGTATCACCCAGGAATACTGTTTTCTGCCTAGAATCAGCCCATGAGACAGTGTGCACACAGGAATTGTTATCAGAGATTTAATTCGTATTGGTCTTGCTCTATTACCCTTGCACTCGCAGGAAAGGGGCAGCTTGTTTTTTGTAACACATGGTCATGGTCTCAAGGAGCTGTTAGGACATGTGCTCTTTTCTTCTTGTCTAAAATATAAGAAAAATGTGTCAGGCTGTCACAGTAATTATCACTTACTCCACCACAGTACTAAATGTGCTTTCATTTTGCCAAAGAAAATATCGCTTTGTGCTTAGAATCACACCATGAGTCTGTGTGCACACAGGAATTGTTGTCAGAGATTTAATTGGTGTTGCTGTTGTTTTGTAAAACTTGCACTTTTAAGAAAGGGCAGTTTCTTTTCTTCAACTGTGTTGGTTAGCACTCAGCAGAAATCACTATCTCAAAAATGAGAGGCAAATGCAAACACATTTGAAAATAGCATGGTACATTGTCCTACCACTTTAAAAGTTGTGTTTTACATTTTATGTTAAGGAAGATATTTAAGTGCCTTGAACTTGAAAGATATTATGGAGTAAGTCTTCACCATAAGTTAAGGTGTACTGGTATGACCCAGGAATACTGTTTTCTGCCTAGAATCACACCATGAGACAGTGTGCACACAGGAATTGTTGTCAGAGATTTAATTTGTGTTGCTGTTGTTCTGTAAAACTTGCACTTTCAGGAAAGGGCCTGGTATCACCCAGGAATACTGTTTTGTGCCTAGAATCACACCATGAGACAGTGTGCACATAGGAATTGTTGTCAGAGATTTAATTTGTGTTGCTGTTGTTCTGTAAAACTTGCACTCGCAGGAAAAGGGCAGCTTGTTTTCTTAAAGTGTGATGGCTAGCACTCAGCAGAAATCAGGATCTCACAAATGAGAGGCAAATGCTAACACATTTGAAATCAACAGGGTAGATTTTCCTTCCAATCTTGTAATGGGTGAGGTAGTTCCTACATGTACAAAACTCCAATTAACCTTTACCAAACATGTACTCTTACACACATATCTGCAGTCTTCATGCAGTTGTAAAAGTCTCCATGCAGATCTCTCTTGCAACTGACAATACACAGTCTCCAGAAACACACTCTTTGCACACATGCAGCAGCTTCACCTACACTCCCATGCATACTACTCAGCTCTGTGTTGTGTTTCAGATAGCAGTGGGTAACGCAAACAGATTCAATGTCACCAAGGCTCATTTCCTTTGCTGTAGTCTAATCACTCACCCTATAACACATGGTCATGGTCTCAAGGAGCTGTTAGGACATGTGCTCTTTTTGGCTTGTCTAAAATATAAGGAAAATGTGTCAGGCTGTCACAGTAATTATCACTTGCTCCACCACAGTACTAAATGTGCTTTCAAATTGCCAAAGGAAATATCACTTTCTGCCTAGAATCACACCATGAGTCTGTGTGTACACAGGAATTGTTGTCAGAGATTTAATTTGTGTTGCTGTTGTTCTGTAAAACTTGCACTTTCAGGAAAGGGCCAGCTTGTTTATTTCAAATGTGTTGGTTAGCACTCACTATCTCAAAAATGAGAGGCAAATACTAACACATTTCAAATAAACAAGGTAGATTTTCCATCAAATCTGGCAATGGCTGAGGTTGTTCCTACATGTTCAAAATTCCAATTAACCCGTACCACACATCTACTCTTATACACATGTCTGCACTCTTCATGCAGTTGTGCAAGTTTCCATGCAGATCTCTCTTGCAACTGACAATACACAGTATCCAGAAACACACTTTTTGCACACATGCAGCAGCTTCTCGTACACTCCCGTGCGTACTACTCAGCTGTATGTGGTGTTTCAGATAGCAGTGTGTAATGCAAACAGATTCAATGTCACCAAGGCTCATTTCCTTTGCTCTAGTCTAATCACTCACCCTGTAACACATGGTCATGGTCTCAAATAGCTGAAAGGACATGTGCTCTTTTCTGCTTCTCTAAAATATAAGAAAAATGTGTCAGGCTGTCACAGTAATTATCACTTGCTCCTCCACAGTAGTAAATGTGCTTTCAAATTGCCAATCAAATATCGTTTTCTGCCTAGAATCACACCATGAGTCTGTGTGCACACAGGAATTGTTGTCAGAGATTTAATTCATGTTTTTTTTGTTTTGTAAGACTTGGACTCGTAGGAAAGGGTCAGCTCATGTGATAGGATTTGAAAAGCTCAAAAACAAATTGTAATGAATTAAAATTACATAAAGGTATTTTTTTTTAGTTTCTTGCAGGTATTGCTGAGCAACAGTGAAAACATTTAAAGATGCCTATAAAGTCAAGAAAGAGAAAAGAAAAGCAACAACAACTATATTTGAAGACAACTGGTAAAAAAAAAATAGGAGGAGAAGCTCGTGTTGGAAAACAGAAAAAGTCTTCTGGTAAGCAGACTAAAGAATTTTTTAAAAATATCTTTAAAAAAAATGATCGAAAGATAAATTCAAACAGTGTTTCAAGTACAAAACAACAACAGAGTCGACAGCAAAAACAAAATGCTAATGTAGACTCAGAAGTAAGAAAGACTGACTTAACACGAAAAATAGATTCTAAAAACATTCGTAGAAAAATGTTTCAGAGAAGAGTGATGTTAAATTTGCTAAAGGATGTGAAAAAATATAAGAAGAAAACCAAATTTTATAAGAAAAAGACATTTATTGAAAGTATTGTTACGAAGGCTTTTGAAATAAAAAAAAAAACTGTTCATTTTAATTTTGAACAGGATGCGTAGATTAGATAAATTAGTCAATGCAATGAAGTCACAAAGCAAAAGGAAAAGAGAAGTGAAAAAAAATACCTTTTGTAAAGTGTTCTTAGGAGAATGGAAGCATAGTTCAAATGCTGAACCATTTTTTAATGAAGAGAGTTATCTTCAAAGTAATAGTTTGTTGCATGCAGTTGACACCAATGGTAGAGCGTATGAAGTTAAGGATGGTTGTGTAATGGAAAAGGAGAAAATGGTTCCAAGAAATGAGGAAGAAGTGATGGCTGATGAGGTTATGGGGAGACGTCCTAAAGCCCCAGTGTACACTTGGAATTGTAGTAGTATTTGTACTGTGCGTCAGGAATCTATTGATAAATTACGTGACTTTCTAAGAGAATATAGTAAAAAGAGTGTTAAACAGAAGATTAAGGTGCTTCAAAGACTAGATCCATGCAGAGTGAGAGAGAATACTGGTTTGCAAGGACATTCTCTGGCTTGTTTATCTAGGAAAGTGTGTCAAAGTGTTTTTCACCATTTTAGGATGCTGGCTGTTCATCATACTGAAATGAGAAAGTTTGTGAGAACATTGTATTTTGCTAAAAGTTCAGCACTAAAGTTCAATTCAATAACTTTATTCGATTGTAAATAAAGAACAATCATGAAAGTATAAAATAACAAAACATTACAATTCATTAAAAATAGAATAATGAGAGGATAACATCAAATGAAAAACACATATTCATAAGTAGGAATGTGGAAAAAGTATCATTTACACGGAAATCCTATTTCTAATAGAAATCACTTTCTTTAGGTACAATGTGATTATTGCGACACAGAGGCTATTATCCAACCGTTGAATTTCGAACATGGCCGCGCGGCATTGTCGGTGCCCAATCTCTCTTAAAAAAGGTAATGATTGGACAATCCTCACTTGATGATAACATTTACAAAATAAAACAACATGCATTGTACTTTGATGAGAACTTCCATCACAGGGACAAGGAGGTAAAACATGAGACCAATTGTTAACTAATGGGAAGCTGACCAATCTGTGAAACAATCCCAGCCTGAAACGGGTTAATAAAAATCTGTCATAATTACCCGTGACATGGATTAAATAGGGTTGAATGTTAAAAGAAGTTAAGATTAAATGATGATTTAAAACAGTGGGTTTTGTGATCTCAGCAGTAATTCTTAAGGATTCAAGAAAGAGCAAACCCTCTTTTTTGAGCTCTTTCCGTGAAATCGCAAGCATGGTATGAGGTTTTAAAAAATAATCCGGTTTACCAATGTCAGTTAAGAATTTTTGTACATAGTTCAACCATGGTATCCTCGAGTGTCCGTCTAGTTTTAAAACATCTGCCAATATGGCTCTGTTAAGTTTAGGTTCTTCTTTTGTCCATGCCCTATGCCATAATAATACCAGTTCCAACTTGATAAGGTCAGATATGAAGGGAAGTCCCAATTCCGAGTGGCAAATATAATTAGAGGAACTCCTAGGGACAGCGAGGATAAATTTTAAGAAGGAATTTTCGAGAATCTGGAGCTGAGAGGTATCAGCAAAGCCCCAAATCCCACTACCATACATTGCGGCTGAAACACATTTAGCTTTATAAATCTTAAGCAATTCAGTAGGAGGTCTGGTGCCTAATTTCCTCGTGAAGGATCTAAGGGCGGCGATTGCACGATTCATAACCAGTCTTTTAGCTGATATAGCCTCGCCCCAGGCATCCTTCACGGAAAATAAAATACCCAGGTAAGAGAATTGCTTAGTACAAGATAACTGCGGGCCCTCAATAAATATAGTCTTTTTAATTTTTGCACTTCTACCACAGCGCATGATGAAGTTCTTTGAAATATTTACACGTAGGCCCAAATCTTTCATAAATAGGGCAAAATTCTCCACCATGCGTTGTAGTCCCACTTGAGTGCGAGACATTAGTGCGGCATCGTCCGCATACATTAATATTGGTATTGGGCGAGCGGCTGCGTGTGGAGGATCAAAGTTTGTGTTGCACAGGGCCTCCTCCAATCCGTTAATGTATAAATTAAAAAGGAGTGGTGCCAGGACACAACCCTGCCTAACACCACACCTAATAGCGATTTTGCCCGTGCATTCTCCCTTTCGTCCAAAACGGACCCGAGCAGATGCATCGCTATAAAAACATTTAAGAAAATAAATAATGTTTTCTTCAACGCCAATTTGGTCCAAAAGTGTCCATAGTTTGGAATGGACCACACAATCAAAAGCGGCTGAGAGGTCAACAAAGGCCACGTACAAATTCTCCCTCTTAGCCCTAGTATACTTCCCCGTCAACATTAAGAAGTTAAGGCCCTGTTCCACAGTTCCCAGGCCGGGGCAAAATCCGTATTGTAGATCGGATAAAATAGAGTTGTTCTCAACCCATAGAGGTAGACGGTCCAAGATGACGCGACCAGCTACTTTGGTATAGGAGTCTAAAAGGGAAATGGGTCTATAACAACCCGGGTCAAGCCTATCCCCCTTTTTATAAATTGGGACTATTATCGACTCCACCCAAGAGGGTAGTAAGTCCGACCTACAGGTGGCGTTAAGGACCTGAACCAGAAGGGGGGCCCACAAAGACGGAAGAGTCTTGAACATGTCTATAGGTACGCCATCAGGGCCGGGGGCCTTCCCACCCTTACTCATTAGTATAGCCTTTTCTACCTCTTTTAGGCAAAACTGCATATTGCCCAGAGGAGGATAATCCAGGGGTTTACAAGGAGGACAGGGCAAGCCGCCACCTTCGTACACGTTGGAAAAATGATCAATCCATTTGTCCTCAGGGATGGCTATCTCAATAGAGGGGCAAGCCACTTCTGTAAGGAAGGGGTTTCTAATAATTTTCCAGAACCTTGCACAATCATTAGTGACCGAGGCCTGGTGAAGCGCTTCCCAGGAGTCTTTCCTTAGCTCGTCTTTTCTCTCTTTTATTGCTAGTTTATAGTCCTTTCTAGCTCTACGGATATCTTCCGTGCTCCTAGGGTGGATGGCTAACGTTTTCTTTAGGTGTGAATATGCTCTAGTACAATTAGAGTTAAACCAGCCATCCCTCGGTGCGGAATTACTTTTGCATTTCCTCATTAGGGAAGATTTAATCTCATCGCAGATTATCGAAAAGGCGGCAAGAATATTGTCTGGTATGGCATCCTCTGAAAGACAAGTCAGAAACTCTGGGGTGCATTTGTTCAGTATTGAGGTTAGTACTTTAGTTTGGTCAACCTTATCCCATTTAAGTGTGTAACCATTGGTATGACCTAAAGTCAGGTTTTCCCACAAGATATCCCTGTCATTTCTATTAGAAACATGTCCCTTGGGAATAGAAATGATTAAACATAATGGGAAATGGTCACTTAACGCCATGTCAGATACGTTAAAATTAACAATCCTATCCGCATGACGAATTGTAGTTAATGCAAAGTCTATTGTAGAAGAACAACCGCGGCCGTTAAAAGTTGGTGGAAGGGGGAAGGGGTTTGTACAAATATCGTTCAAGAAACCCAAATCAAATTGACCCAAAAATTCATTGTAGTGTTCTCCTAAATGAGAGTGATTGAAGTGTAAGGAACTCACACCGTCTTCCTGCCCTAAAATACATCTCTTGTCGATTACCATGTTACATAAAGTACAATTAAAATCTCCCAGGAAAAGGATCATTAAATTGGGTCCAAAAGATTTTTCTTGGTGGGACACTGAGTTGGCCAATTTATTAAATATAGAAGAAGCCTCCTCCAGGGGGAAATTATTATAAAAATTGATCAAAGCGATCGGGGTAACAGAGGTAAAAACCAATATCAGGAATTGAAAATAGGGATCTTTGACTGGCTCCAGGACCCTTAGTAAAAGTAATTTGTTAGATACATAGGTTATCAGACCCCCTTTAGCTCTGCCGTGGCTAGAATTCATTGCTGGGGTTTGAAACGTTATAAACCCATTGATGTGAACTGGGTCCCCTATCCATGTTTCTTGGAAACATAATATTTCTTGCTGATAAATAAAGTTTTGCCATAAGGGGTTATCAATTTTGGATTTAATTCCAGCGATATTCCAAGAGCAGATATTACATGATAAAATTTCAATCAAAGGGCGAGTAATAGGAGCCAGGGAGGTATCTATCCTCAGTGGTGATGAACCAGTCACTCTTGGGTCTTCGATACAGTCTACCAACATCTCTTCCCCTCCCAAAAGACCGTAAATTCCAGGGCACAAGCTGGCCGAACTAGGTACACCATTGGTAATAACCGGTAGGTCAAAAGACAGCACGTCGGTCGTTACAAATAGCCTAGGGCTAAATGGGACATTAGTTTGCTGTCAATCATTATTATCCAATCCACTAAGAGTATCAAACCGATTGGAAATTGAGACTGCAAATCTCCCTTCTCCTGATTGCCCCCAGGACGGTGGTGAGGGACGAAAAAAAGGACAAAAACCTCGTAATTTTTCCAGACGGGGGAAGGGGTAGAAATAAGCAAGTGGGGCGATATTTACATGGTCTGTAAGAAGTTGGCCTGAAAAACAGCTCTCTAAAATATCGTTAACCAGAAGAGGTGACCGGAAAAAAATAATCACACAGTCCCCTCTCAATGATTTGGGGGAGGAACCAATCCATGCAACTCTTCTGGCCATCTTAAAGTTGGAGAACAAAGCACCATTTGATCCAAATTTAACTGATAAATAGTGTAGGGATTTATTTCTCAGGGTTGACCAATGTTCACGTACATTAGGAGGAAGGGGGGACATTAACTAACACCACAGTGTATGGTAAGGCCTCCGGAGGCAGGTTTATGATAGGTAGCCTAGGAGTAGGAATAGCCTCCCTAACATCAGCAACTGCCCCACTGACAGAAGGATGATTATTTGGAAGGATAGAAGCAAGTCCTAGTGCCCCTGACCTTGTCATATCAGGATTTTCCGATCTGGCAGATAACTGCTGTACAGGGATTTCGACCAGTTGAGGTAATGTATTAGCGTTACCTTTCACCATGGGCAACGAATTAGGTAGTACAGGACCGTTTACCCGTGTAGAACAAGGTTCCGCCTTAATTAAGCCTTCTATATGGGTGACCCTGGCTTCAATCATTGATAGTTTCGCCATAATGGGTTCCGCAAAGGTCGCTAGTAATTTCTCTATTTTCCCCCAGAAACCCTCCCCCGTTGACGGGTCACTTATATTAATAGTAGTAGAGGGAGTAGATGGAGTATTATTGGTGACCTTATTTCCTTTTTCAATAGGTTTGTTAATGGTGATACCTGATTTATGGGGTCCCTTTCCCTTGGTGGTAGTCATAAGTGTCCCCCCCTTGGTGCAGTGATTTAGTTTCCTCTTCGCCTTTTGCTCTCTAGTTGTCATACGTAATGACTCATTATTAGTGATCTGTTCGGATCCAGAGATTACAATTGGGCTTACAAGTGTTGCTACTCCTACCTCAATTGTAGGGTTCTCAGGTGAAGAATGGTCAAGAAGTTGATCGCTGGGAAAAATAACAGGGGACAAAGATAACCTAGATTCCATAAGTATATGGTCTGGTTGAACCGGCGGGAGGGATGTTAGATTGTCCCCGGGTGCTTGCGACGGACAAACTACAGGAAGTCCAATAAAAGATGGAACTATTAATGACTCCTGTAGATTAGAGGTAAAGAGTGATTAATTGTTGACAGGAAGGGGGGGGAGCATGCCCGCTGGGAGAGAAAGACGCCTCTCGGTACTTTCAATGGCTGATGAAACCACCCCAATGGTCTTTTGCAAAATCCGATCGATGGCAGTCAAACTAGGAAGAGGGGTACTAACGGGGTTTCCAGGTTGCAAGGCATTGTGTACAATAACAGACCTGAGTTTGCCCATGATTGATAAGAACAGCAATAATAATATGATTAGTGGCAGAAATAGTCACACAATGGCGCCAGTAAGGGGCAAAACCGAAGGTCACTTACTACACAGTTTGATAGCCGGTATTACGTGCAGACCAGCCCAGGGGTGTAGCCCTGCCCTGCCGCGGCCTGCCCCGGACGGCCACAGACAGCCCGCCCTTTGCCCGGGCTTCGCCCCTGGCTGCGTCCCGCTCACGTTCCGCTAACGCGAAAGGGGCGTGCGTCTCATAAGTACACATAGATGGGAGGGAAGAGGCACCAGCTGCGCTGAGGATCATCAAAAGCGCTAGGCAAGCTGGTCCTCGCAGTCCCGCCCGACCGTGACGATGTCCGTAGTCTCCCCCAAGCAGGATTCCAAAGAGGTTAGAAGCAGGGCACCTGTGATTCTGCCTTAATTGGGGTATTTAAGGCGGCGAGCGGCTCCCGTGAAGCGGGGGCCGCGAGTCGTTGCTGCAGTCCTGGGAGAGGTGGGAGGGAAGAGGCACCAGCTGCGCTGAGGATCGTCAAAAGCGCTAGGCAAGCTGGTCCTCGCAGTCCCGCCCGGCCGTGACGATGTCCGTAGTCTCCCCCAAGCAGGATTCCAAAGAGGTTAGAAGTAGGGCACCTTCACTTCAATTCGACGAATATAGCAGATTTCTAAAAAGAAAACCTAGCGTTGAATCAAGGTGTCCGTAATGTCATCGGGCATAGACTAACCTTATAATACGGGTCACTAAAGTCTTCCCGCGCCAGGAGGCTCACTTACTGTAGTAACGCGTTGTGGCCATTTCACTGATAAATTGCAGTTACAGTCTTACGTTTGTGGTGTGTCTCGTTTTTTTGTATTTTCAAATCTGGCCTCTTTTGCCAATTTAGACCTAAATTTAGAGCTAAAAGAAACGCCCACTGCGGACACTGACCCGCTCACAGGTACTGCCTGCCCCTACTATGCTGTTCTCCTCTTCCGACCTCCACTCTCGCATTAGAACGTATCGGAGACCGTATGCTCCAATCTCCCAGGCGGTAGTCAACACTCAAAAGGACAATCTACACTACGGAACGAGCACTAAAGTTAAATGAGTTGAATAATGCTCTGTTCCGTGGATCTGTATCAGATGTAGTGAAGGTTACTGATGAGATTCAGTTTTGTTACTTTGGTCCAGAACAAGAAAGTGCAGAAAATGACACAGTTATTGATGAAAATGTGGAAGAGAATGTAGAACTTACTGTTAGTAAAAATTTTGAAGATGAAATGACAAAATTTACTATCATCTCTAATGAAAGACCAAATATTACTTGTGTATTTGTTGCCGGAGAAGCCATTATAAAATTCAAACAAGGAATGTTGATCTGTATAAAAAAAGTGAAAATGAAGATAATTATAAGTGGAAAGATTTTGCAACATATATATTTCTGGAAAATTGTTTT
This sequence comes from Triturus cristatus, assembly GCF_964204655.1. Classification (NCBI taxonomy): domain Eukaryota; kingdom Metazoa; phylum Chordata; class Amphibia; order Caudata; family Salamandridae; genus Triturus; species Triturus cristatus. Next base: position 912,664,938 of record NC_140588.1, read on the forward strand.
GAATTGGGTGAAGATCAGCGTATTTGAAAATACTGTTATAACAAGTTAGAAGAAAATAGAATGCCAGCAAGAGCTGTACATAATAAATTAGAATTGGTTGATATTCCTCCAGAACTTTCTGATTTAAATACGTATGAGTCTATACTCATTCAATGTGTCCATCCGTTTCAGACCATAGTGCGTATGGAGCCAAAAACAGGTAAATTACCTCCTTCGGATTTACAAAGAGGTTTCAAAGGAAGAGTTGTCTATTTGCCATTGGATTTGAAAAAAAATATGGAAACAATTGATGCAGATACTTTGGAAACTGAACCATTAGTTATTCTGGTTAATGGTGTACCTACAAAGAATAAGAAAATTTGGCAGGAGCTGGTGGATGTACGAAAAGTACAAAGAGCAGATTTGTATTTGAAAAAAAATAATAAATGGTATGAAGCCATTTATATGGATGAAGATGAAGAAGAAATACTAGAAGATACAGGAATACCAACTGGGCAAATTGAAAAAGTGGATAAGTCAAAAGAAGAAGAAATTTATGAACATTTCAGCATACATCCTCTTCATTCTAAAGAAGTTATGGGAAACGCTATTGATCTGTTTCAGATGAAGAAAGCAAAAGGAACTCCTGTGAGTGTATGGGAGGAGAGCTTGGAAGCTCGTTGTTTTCCCCAACTGTTTCCTACAGGAGAAGGTGGACGATATGTTGAACGTCTAGTAAGGATTCCTGCTTCGGAGTATCGGACTACAAGATTATATGCAGAAGATCCCAGATTTCGTCAAAGTATTCCTTATTTGTTCCATCTTTTATTTGAAAGTGACTTGTCTGCACTATCTTATGCAGTAAATCACATTTTGAAAACTGGAGTACATCTACATAATGTGTCAGCAAAGGACTTTATCAACAAAGTGCAACAGCGAGATGATCATTTGGAATCTCAATTGATCAATTTGATGGATTGTCAGCGTGGGACTAATGAATATTGGTACCGACGCCATGGAGAATTGAAATGTATGTTACGGAATTTAGGAACTCCTACATGGTTCCTTACCCTAAGCTGTGCAGAGTACGCTTGGGATGATCTTCTGGATTTTCTTCGAGAGGCAAATTCAAACATTAAAAACATACAATACAAGACAGCAGGAGAATTGTGCTCATTGGATCCGGTTAATGTTTGCAGATATTTTAATCATAGATTTGAGGCTATGATGTCCTTCATCTCCAATAAAAAAAATCCACCTCTTGGAGAAGTTGTGGATTTCTTTTGGAGAAAAGAGTACCAAGCAAGAGGTGCTCCTCACATTCATATGCTGTTGTGGATCAAGGATGCCCCAAAATTTGGAACAGATTCTGATGATGCAGTTTTAAGTTTCATCGAAGGGTATGCAACATGTGCTATACCTAAAAGCACAGTAGAGAAAAACTTAAAAGAGAAAGTTTTACGTTTCCAAAGTCATCGGTGTGGAAAGTACTGTCGACGAAAGTACAAGAGTAAAGATAAATTCTACACAAAATGTCGATTTGGATTTCCACGACCTGTTCTTTCAAAAGGAAGAGTAAACAGTTTTATGTCAGCTGTGCGACATACTATTACAAGAAAATCGCCTAAGAATACCTACAACCTTAGAAGAAAAGAAGAGTCAAAATATATAAATGACTACAACCCAGTCATTTTATCCATGTGGAATGCTAACATGGATATACAGTATGTTGCTGACAATTCTATTGCTGTTGCTCGGTATGTCACATCTTACATCACTAAATCTGAGAAAACGGAATTGAAGGAAATGTGGGAAGAGATTTCTCACGAGAAGACTGTCAGTAAGAAGCTATACAGTTTCAGTCTAAAGATGTTATCACATCGAGAAATTGGATCCTACGAATGCTCAGATAGGTTATCATCTGCAAGTCTGTACTCGAAATCCAGAAGAATAATTTGGGTAAGTTTAGGCCTTGCAGGAATGCGAAATCGGGTACTGAAATCTATTCGAGAAATTGAATATTTAGCAGAGTTCGAACCAGAAAGTACAGACATTTTAAGAACAAACATGTTGGACACATATTACCCACAAAGAAGTCATCACCTTGAGAACATGTGTCTCTATGAAGTGCTGCAGAACTTCATTTTTAAACGGAATGCCACAGAAGATATCAACAATGGAAAATATAAAGTCAGTGGTGAGGAAGGATGTTTGGTGAAATAAACAAAAGGAAGTTTGATAAATCACCGGAAGCTGAGTTGCGACACTCCTGACAAAAAGGAATTTTACTACTTGGCACTTTTACAGCTGTTTTAACCATGGCGTTCAGAGGACGAACTACTTGGAGAATTCCAGAGTTATGAAGATTCCTTCAATGCTAGCAAAGACAGCATAGAATGCAGTACTTTCACAACTTATGTTCAAATGTTAAATGAAGAAATTGAACAAGAAGCAACAATTGCAGCTGAAGTAGCTAGACACAGTTCTCAAGACAGTCAAAGTTCTGGGACATTCAGTCAAGATCCTCTAGGACAACCAATCGTAGAAAATGAAGCAGCAATAGCCATGAATAAAGTGGAAACAGCTATGAATCAAGCTCAGGAAGATTTAGTAGACTTAACATATTTGGAGCAGCAACTGAATGAAGAACAAAAACAAATTTATGAAGAAGTCAGGAAAAAAATTGATCACGGATTACTACATGAAAATAAAGAGTGCTCATGCACATCTTTTGAACCAATGAGAATGTATGTAAGTGGACAAGCTGGAACTGGAAAAAGTTTCTTAATTAATGTAATTAGAAGCTACCTACAGAAGAAAATGGATTCCATTTTGTCTTGTGTTGTTACTGCTCCAACTGGGTTAGCAGCGTATAACATAAAAGGAGTTATCTTACATCGTTTGCTAATGTTACCAGTAGAGCATGAGAACAAAATACAGTACCACAAACTAGCAGGAGAAGCATGCTTGGAAGTTTCAAGAGTATTGAAGAAAATTAAAGTACTCATTATTGATGAGGTAAGCATGGTATCAAACTTAATGCTTGCCTTTGTGCATTTAAGAATGCAGCAAATTCTGAAGACAGACTATGACGTGTTATTTGGAGGAAAACACGTCATAGTTTTTGGGGATCTTTTGCAACTTACTCCAGTTAAAGGACAACCGGTATTCCATACACTTACACATGAAGACACGAAAAAGTCATTAGGAAGTATAGGTAATGTGAATATTTGGACATACTTTGAGTACAAAGAACTCATTACCAATATGAGGCAAGCCAATGATGAGGACTATGCAAGTATTCTGAAAGATATAAGAATTGGACTACTCACAGAACATGGCAGAAAAGTATTACAGAGTCGATTGCTGAGTAATTTGTTTACAACAGAAGAAATAGTTCCAGAGAAAATATACAAGAAAATTGCTGAAAAAAATACTGTAATCTGCTTAATGCAAACACTACATGAATGTTCTGTATTCAATCAAGAACTTTTGAAATTGGAAAATGAAGAGATCATAAAACTGGAAGCTGTGGATAAAATTCAACATGAACGAATAACTATTATATTGACAGGCAAATTGGCTACTAAATTGGATTCTCTGGAGAAAAACATTTCAAAAACAGCTGGTTTGGAAAAGAATCTTTGTGTGTATGAACTGTAGAGTAATTGTAAGACGTAATTTGGATGTAGAAAAAGGTTTAGTGAATGGAGCTATGGGTAAAGTTGTGGGTTTTGTAAAGTACCAGAAAATAGATGGAATTGAATTCTTAAAAATAAAATTTGATCAGATTGAAGAGGTTAAAGTCATTAGTCGTTGTTCAGGTCGTTTTTTGCTAGTGAAAGACCTATATGTACGTAGGAAGCAGTTTCCGATTTCTCTAGCATATGCTGTAACTATTCACAAGTCTCAAGGATTAACTGTTGATAGTGCTTTTGTAAACATTGGATCTACTGTGTTTAAAGAAGGTATGGCATAAGTTGCTTTGTCACGCGTGAAAAAATTATCTGGTTTATTCATGATAGACTTTGACGACTCAAAAGTAAGTGCTGATGCAAATTTTGTAAAGGAGTATAATAGATTAAGAAGAAGCTATGCTCCTCATTTAGGTCAGTATCCTGTGTTTGAAAAACGTGTTGTTTGTCGGAAAAGGAGATTTGAAAATATCTGTAATGAGGATGTACAGAAGAGAAAACAAAAAGACAGTGATGTGACTGCAAGCAAAAAGAAAAAGGACAGTGTGGAAGAGGTTGTTGGTTGTCATTTTGAAAATAGCTCTGGTGTCAACTGCTACGCAAATGTAGTGCTGAATGTTGTATTTTATCTTGAAAGTTTGCAAGAGCAGATAATACTAAATCATGAAAAGATTCTGTTCTTTGCTGAGTCTCCTTTATGAGAGGCTGAGTAATGATAAAAATAAAATAGAAAGTGCTTCTGATGTTAGAAATCTTTTAGATGTATGTTCTGGATGTACACAGTTTACACAAAATGTCCAGCAAGATGCACCGGAATTCTTGATGTATATCCTGATGGTACTGGAAGATGAAGGGGTAGAAGTAGAAAATGTATTTGGTGTCTCTTATAAATGGGAACATTGTTGTGATAACTGGATGAACACACGCAGTACTAATGTTGATTCTAAAAGGTTCATATATTTACCATTACCAGAAAGTAAAACAGTGACTTTTAGTAAATTAGTTAAAGATGCTAATCACAACATGGAGGTGCCGATTAGGATCCTGGAAAAATTTCCCCAACCGAATTGAATCTGGACTTTTTTCCGTACAAATGGTAAAAGCGCCGTACAAACTGCCAAGTACGATTCGTATGGGAAAAAGTCCATACAAATCGCATTGGGAAAATTCCCCCACACGTCCTCGGGTCGGTAAAAGTCTCCGACACGTCCCCGGACATTTTTACGTACAAATGGGAAAACTGAAGTCCAAATGCACAAGTACGATCCGTCCCATCCGTCCGATTGTACAACTGTATGGAAAAAAAGACCGTCCAGAGCGAACTCCCATAGCAACCATGGAGATGTCCAAACAAGTGCCCGGTATGCGCCGTACCCCCCCCGCCCCCCGTATGTTCGCGCCGTACCCCCAGCCCCCCGCGGATGGGCACGCCATACCCCCAGCCCCCCGTATGTACGGAGCGTACCCCCGTACCCCCCAGCCCCCCGTATGTACGGAGCGTACCCCCGTACCCCCCAGCCCCCCATATGTACGGAGTGTACCCCCCAGCCCCCCGTATGTACGGAGCGTACCCCCGTACCCTCCAGCCCCCCGTATGTACGGAGCGTACCCCCCAGCCCCCCGTATGTACAGAGCATACCCCCGTACCCCCCAGCCCCCCGTATGTACGGAGCATACCCCCCAGCCCCCCGTATGTACGGAGCATACCCCCATACCCCCCAGCCCCCCGTATGTACGGAGCATACCCCCACCCCCGTATGTACGGTGCGGACCCCCCGCACCGTACATACGGGGGTGGGGGTACGCTCCGTACATACGGGGGCTGGGGGGTACGGGGGTACGCTCCGTACATATGGGGGCTGGGGGGTACGGGGGTATGCTCCGTACATACGGGGGGCTGGGGCTACGGGGGTACGCTCTGTACATACGGGGGGCTGGGGGTACGGCGCAAACTTACGGGCGGCGGGGGGGTACGGCGCGTACCGGGCCCCCTAATCAGCTCGCATCGCTGCGTACTTAGCTTTTCCGGCACTTTTTAGGTGCTGTAAAAATATTCCCATCCGGACTGCAGTCGGTGCGAATCGTAATTGCTGGTACGTAAAAACATGCCTATCTCCGTCCGGACGTCACATCCACGTCCCGGATCACATTTGTATGTATTTTTCTGTCGGTTGGTCTTTTTTCCGATTCGTACGGAAATGGTGTTTCCGTACGAATCGTAATTGCATATTTGTAAAGTTTTACAACCCGGTACGAGTCGGACGGAGAAAACGCTCCGACCCACGGTTTGTACCGGGTTTTTCCAGGATCGTAATCGGCCCCGGAATGTTCTGAATGTAAATCTGAAATGTTGTCAACGTTATTTTTAAAGGAATATGGACAGTATGTAATTTTAATGGTACAACGTTGTAGAGCTGATGGAACAAAATTGGAAACTTTACTAAAGAAGTTTGTTGGTAATCAATTATCTATATCTGGAAAAACTTTTGTAGCAGTTGCAATAATTTTTCATGACGGTCCTTCTATAACTTCTGGTCATTACACAGTTTATCTTAAATGTGAAAAAGGATGGACACTGTGTAATGATTCTCAATTGATTTTCAAGCAACGTTTGCCTTATGATTTACCCAATTGTTACATCATTTTTCTGAAACCCAAATTTTAAATACTAAATTCAGCATCTGAAGAAAGCATTATTTAAATTTTAAAGGATTAAAATTGAATATTTCATTCAAAAAGGATTTTAAATTTACCATTTGGCCTCAAGGAAAGGTAAAACAAACAATTGTGGACTTCTTTGATAGATATTATTTTGGAAAATGTTCTTTTGCAACAAGGTTTACAGACGTTATTTCTTGAAAATTGTTATTGTACTTAAAAGGTATTTTTGACATTTCTATTAAGGTATGTTTTAGTGAGGATAGATTCAGGGCTTTTTTAAACAATCTTTCAGATTGGTTTTTTTTTTGCCCGCTGTTAAATGATGAATACAATAGATTTCACTATTTTCAGTGAAAATCAAAACATTCTGAAAACAGCAAACAAAGGGCAAAAAATTGCTTTGCTAAATATGAAAAAACATGTACTGTTTAATAAAATGTATTGATGAATATTAATACTTTTTTCTTTTTTTCAGAGCTAGAAAGAAAATTTAGAAAATGTAATTCAGTTTCCTTGCAATTAAATAAAAACATTTATTTCTAAATAAGTTACTTTGATGGTCAGGTAAGTTTAAAATATCTGTATGTGTCACTGCTTTCGTTTCATGCTTCCTTTTCTTCACCTCTCCTTACTCTGCTTTTCTCATTTCTCTTCTCACTTTCCCTTCCTGCTCTACTACTCTTTTGTAACTCCCTCACTCCTTCTCTACTACTCCCCTACCTTTACTACCTCCATCACTAATTTTTCATCCATGTTTCTTTCTATGTATCCATATGTCTTAGTCTTTTTAACTGCCTTACTCCTTCTCAGTTGTTTGCTTTCTGTCTCTGTATCTGTCACTCTCTGTTTGTCTGTTTTACCCTTAACTTCCTTAACATTTCTGGGGCAGATTTACAAGCCACCTGCACCACCACTATGTCACTTTTCTTGACGTACTAGTGGCGCAGGGTGCTCCTCCATATTTACAAGGAGAGGATAAGCCACTCTGTGTGTCTTTTCCTCTCCTTGTAAACACAGCCAATTCAAACGCAGCACTAAAATGAGCTATTATCTTTTTTGATAGGTTTAGGGTACCTATACGTAAGTACTGATGCAGAGTTTAAAGTTTAATAGGAAGATTCTCTTCCCTTCATCTGTGAAATGTACACCATCTCTTTTTTAATTACTTTGCCACTCCCCTCTCTTTGTCAGGGAGTCCCTGAAGGTTTACTAAAGTTGAAAAAAACGATTATTTTTTTAAAAAACATCATTGGGTGCGCGCAGGGTGCGCGCACCTCAAAAAAATAAATTGACAAATAGATTAAAAAAACAAGTTTTTGTGTTTGGATTTTAGGTGGCTCTAAAAAGAGCCCTTGAGTTAATGTAGGGACAGAGGAAGAGAAAAACGAAAAAAAAATAACAAAACTATGGCCCACTGCAAAAGTGCTCCTAACATTTTCTCTGAATGAGATCAACACTGCTCTCACCCATAGTAAGAAGAGTACCTCAATCCATGCAGCGTGTACTCATCCTCCCAAAACAAGGACGAATATCCAGAGGTGTGTAAGAAGGTGAAGGCACCATCGCAGAAGAAGTGCTCGGCTGAGCTGCCGAAGATGTGCTCAGCTGAGCTGCTGCAGATGTCGTCGGCTGAGCAGGTGGAGGGTTTGCCCCAGAAGCTTGAAGAAAAGTCACAGGATTCATTTTCTCAACGTGCCTCAACATTGTGTGAATGCTAAAAGAGTACTTCTTATTAGCATTCCCACGTGATAAGGTGCACTGACAAAATGTGCAGGTGACTTTTGGTGCATTCACCTTCTTTTGTCCCTCAGGAAAAGTGAAAAACTGCCATATAAAGGAGTCTTTCTGCTTCCTCTGCCTCTGTCTCTCAAGAGTGTCCTGTTCACTCTCAGAAGGTGGCTGGTGCTCTGCCATTGTCTCACAAGGGAATCAGAACTAACAATGAGGGGAGTGGGTGTGATTTTAGAAGAATCTGGAACTGAAAGTACTTTGAACCAATGAAAAGTGATGTTTCTTGATCACATGACTTGCCATGAGGGGATTGGGTGTGGTGTTGAAACAATCTGAAACTGAAAGTAATGAAAACCAATTAAAAGTGTTGTTTTATTCATCACATAACCCGAGGTGCGCGCACCGAGCAAGCTCAGAGCGCGCACGGTGCAATTACGCATGCGCGAACGTGTACGCGCGCATGTGCATAAGTATTATGCGCGTACGTAACGCACATACGCATCACGCGCGCATGCGCGAACGTCATCGCGCGTACTCCGCGCGTATGCGCGTGTGTAGCGCGCGGAGCACGTACGACGGACGCAAGCGTACATACGCATGCGTACTGGGTGCGCGCTGCGAGCGCGTACTAAGACGTACGTATGCGTACATAGATAATGTACGCATGCATACACAAAAAACGTACACATGCGTACTAGGTGCGCGGTGCGAGCGCGCACTAAAACATATGTATGCGTACGTAGATAACGTATGCAGGCATACATGAAAAACGTACGCATGCGTACTAGGTTCGCACTCAGTGCGCGCACCCTAAAAATTTGTAGAAAAAAAAAAAAAATTCAAGTGTACATAAGTTAATAGAAAATATTAACAATGCTGTTCAACTTTATCCAAATTCAAAGTAAAAAAAAAATGAGCCACACCAAATTAAAGGATACAGATAATCTATAAATGTATACATAGGGAAATTTTTGTAAAAGAAATATATAAAAAATATATTAAAATATTCTAAAATTAGCATTTAAAAAACCTTTGAAATTCACTGAAAAAACCATAGGTTTCACACATGTTATAGTTAGGAATTAGCATTTAAAAAACCTTGCAAATTCACTGAAAAAACCATAGGTTTCACACATGTTATAGTTAGCTGAACATTTTACTCGTAAAAAACCAATGAAATTCCCCCGTTATAGTTAGTTCAGCTAACTATAACTTGCGCGCCCGCACTGATTGAGTGATGTCACTGACCATGTCATGAGTGATGTAATATGTGACGTCATCAGCAGTGGATTGCGGGCGCGCGAGTTATAGTTAGCTGAACTAACTATAACGGGGGGAATTTCATTGGTTTTTTACAAGTAAAATGTCCAGCTAACTATAACATGTGTGAAACCTATGGTTTTTTCAGTGAATTTGCAAGGTTTTTTAAATGCTAATTCCTAACTATAACGTGTGTGAAACCTATGGTTTTTTCAGTGAATATATATATATATATATATATATATATATATATATAAAAGACACTTTCAGGATAATTCTGGGATACAGCAAACAAGAAAAAGAGATATACCAAATCATTAAAAAAACCTTATAAATGATCCTGTGATAGGCCATTTGCTGCCCAGAAAACCAACATTAACCTACAGCAGAGCACCTTCAATGAAGGATGAACTCGTGCAGAATAATCCAATCGAAAAACCACAGGGTAATTGGCTCTCAAGTAGAAAGGGCTTTACAAAATGCAAAACATGTAAGGCATGTCAAGTCGGTATCAATAAAAAATCGTACACCACTCCTTTAAGCCCAGAAGAAACAAGCATTGAGAAAGCCCTAACCTGCAAGACGGATCATGTTGTGTATGTTCTCGAGTGCCCCTGTGGTATGAGGTACGTGGGAAGTACCAAGCTGCAGGGGCACAAGAGAATATTACAGCATATCCGGGCCATAAGAAACGTGGATCAAACATATCCAGTGTCCTGCCATTTCAGGTACAAACATCAATCCGATCCTAAATTTTTAACGTTTTATGTGATTGATGGAATACCCAATACGAAAAGAGGTGGCGACAGGGAGAAAGCTTTACGTACGCTAGAAACCAGATATATCTTGGAGTTAGACTCCAAACACCCTGGTGGGCTGAACATGACTGAAGACCTTCATACATGCCTTTAATATTACTAAAAATAACCATATCAATGAATTAGACATCAGGGTATTTTACCATCAATGACATTTCAATAACAGCCACATTATTGAACATACAAGCAGCTTGCCTAAAAGATCACTAAAATAAAATAAAAACCATTATGGTTCTTATTTATAATGACCATGTTTTTAATCCCCTTTTTTTAAATATGTTTCACGCACAAAATAGATAGAATTCAGCACTTGCACTTTTCACTAACTATGCACTTTTTCAAAAATAGCCCTACATTCCATAATTGCTCTGACAACATAAGATCTGCGTGACCTTGATTAACGTCAATACCATATATCTTTCAACCAGCAGCATAATGCTCAATTTGCACATGTTTGATTATCAAATGTCATTTTAAAGAAAATCTTGCACAATGAGTATGTTTTGGCCATCTTTTAATGCAAACCGATTTTATGAGAAGTTTTAAAATCAGGTTTTTTTATGTGGCATTTAAGCCAGGTTAATAACATTAAATAGATATATTTGCCATCTTTGCACAGTACAATCCAAAGTTATTCATGCCGATATGTTAATTTTGCACTGTTCATTGCTATTTTGCACAGCGCTGGTTGCTTTTGAAAAACTTTAAAGGTTTACGCATTATACAAAGAAATGTAAACGGATAATTGTTAGATCAGTGGAATGGTATAGATTACCTATTTTGATATTTGTACTTATGTCTGGGCATTCAAAAGGCATAAAGCACTGTCACTTTAAATGAAAAAGAAAAAAAAAGAAAAAAATAATTTAAATATCATGTGGTCAACCTCGAGCACGTCATATGATCAAGGCCCTTCGGGCTGAAACGCGTAATGGCTGCCGCACATTTCTGCTGAGAAAAATAAAAATTGGAATCGCGACCGCAATCCTCTGCTGATGATGTCAGATATTACATCACTGATGACATATGTGTCTTTATGAAAAATAAATATTTGTAATATATGTATAGCTAAAGATTAATGGAAGAAGACCTGGGTAAATAGGTGTCTAAATACAGTGATGTAATATCTGACGTCATCAGCAGAGGATTGCGGTCGCGTGAGTTATAGTTGCCTGCACTAACTATAACGGGGGAATTTCATTGGTTTTTTACGAGTGAAATGTCCAGCTAACTATAACATGTGTGAAACTTATGGTTTTTTCAGTGAATTTGCAAGGTTTTTTAAATACTAATTCCTAACTATAACGTGTGTGAAACCTATGGTTTTTTCAGTGAATATATATATATATATATATATATATATATATATATATTATGTATACTCATATATAGTGTGCTTTTTGTTGTGGTACATTTTGAGATTTACTGAAAAATATCTTTATAATGTCAAATATAGTTATAAAAATTGTGTGTTATATGTATAAACATTCACACATATATATATATGTTTGCGTGTTTAAATAAGTATATATTCATATATAGCATTAGATATTAGTGAGATTTATTTAATATACATCACATTAATGGTATATATTAAAATATTTATGATTTACTACTTTAAACTATATATATTAACATACAATATTGTGTATGTTTTTGAATTATATTAGTGTGAACAATATTTTTTTGTTGATATTTTTCCTTCCCATGATAAGAATGGGAAATAGATATTTTTGTAAACAATATTGTTGACTCAATATTTCTGTTACACAATATTGTTGATTGTAATATTATGTCAGTGATCCCAAGAGTTGATTTACAAATTCAAGAAAAACACAGAGCATGCCTTATAAAGCCATATCAAAACCCAATACATTAGGCATGGGGTCAGTGAGTGGTCACATCAGAATAAAGCCTTGAAAGCAACCTTGTCAGGGATGTGTACATCTGTTTCAGGATAAACATATTTGGATAAAGGAGAAAGAGAATAAAACAATGTAACAGTGAGCCTATGCCTTTAACAATTCTGTATTGTACATCCACTATAATTCATTTTCCATTGGCACAGGCTTGATTTTATTCCTAAGATTTTAACAGAGGAATCTAAACAAGATCCCTGCCGGTGGCAGCCTGAGTCTGATCATAAGTACTGGAGTAATAGCTGACTGCCTGCATGTTGCAAGGAAGGACCCAGTCAGGCGCACAGAATGCAGGTCACTAGTGAGCGAGGAAACCCCCAGATCAAGAGTGGACTTATATGGATCTATAAGTATTCTTTCACAATGTGGAGTTTTGTGCATGACTAGTCTTGACTGTTTTTCCACTTCCTCCATACTGTTATATTTATGTATGACTTGGTCTTTGCTGGCTTGGAAACGTTCGATTGATTCCCCTCTAATATAATGAATGATTCACCCAGTCTCTCGCCCAAATATATGAATCTAAAGCTTGCTTCAAGGGATACACCTTGTGTGTCAGCCTCAAATCTCTACTACTGTGCACTCTAAGGTCCTCTGCCTCACACTTCTAAGCCTTCCCACGCTTTCTAATGCAAGATCAGTCTGCGATGCCAGCTGGTTAGCTGGCATACAATAACTGATTCATTGTCTCCCATCTGCCCTACACCCTGAACCTCACTTGATGACCATAAGGGAAGTTTATTTTGATTTCAAAAGTGTTCATTGAAAAAACATGTGCATAACATAGCATTTCAATATATAACAGATACAGTCACCACTAGAAGAGACATGATATAGCGATGCAAGTAGTCTGTATCATAATAAAAATGAAAGAATGTCAGTACTAAGGTCAGAAGGAATGCCATCAATCATCTTGTGTACAAAATAAAAGTTGTATGGATGAAAAGCTCCAAGGCACAATCATTTATTGATTGATGACATGTGTATACATCGAAATGGAGCGATTTTGACAGCTACACATCCAGTAAACAATAAGGAGAAAAATAAATGGATAATAGAGGAATAGAGAGGGGGGAGGAGGCGGAAACATATCTGCTTAATCCGTAGCAGCGAGAAACCAATGCGGAATAGGCGGGCATTGCCTATGTCATTGCAACGGGTTACCACCTTCCACTTTCAAATGTGTAACGTGGTTTATAAAGGGAGCAAATGAGGTTTATTCTTTTGCAAATTACCGTCTAGGGCATCCTAGGATTTCCTGGTGCCCTTACAATACATCTCGAACCGTGCCTAGGGTAGAAAGACGTGCATTGTGCCAATTTATGAGAGAAGGCATTGGGAATGTGGCCACCCTTACACATTGATCTACAAAATATACACAACACATGTGAAGCCTTTGAAAGAGTGGATGGCCCAGATGTGCAGAGTCTGGTGGAGTGAGGTGTTTACTGACCCAGGAGAGCCCACTGGAGGGCCCGGCCTAGTATGGGCCAGAAGAAGACTGCGCCCAGCAGTACATTGGAAACGGAGGGTGATCATGGGCTGCTTACAAATAGATAGGAGAGAGGGGTTGGTAAGTGCTGTTGAAACTCAACATCAAGGACGTTTCTGCAGGTTTGTGGTCTGGAAGAATACCTCGGTTCTGTTTGATCTATGCAAAGGCCAGAGGCCATCACTGTGCTGCACAAGCAATATTAGAAGTCCACCGATAATGAGCAACATTGGTTCCTACCAGGAAGCAAAAAATCCCATTGCATCATTGTCCCTCACACATTGGAATGAAACACTGCGGGTGGCAGGGTCATGGTTGTTTGCGTCCCAAATGCAACCACAAACTTGGGGAAAAACAAAAAAATACCGACCCATTTTCACCATATGCCCACCTACCATATTGGCAGAATCAGGTTTGGTGACAAGTGCCATAGCAGCAAACTCGAAATTTATCAGGAGGGCTGCGAAGGAGGTGCCGCCACCCAAAGAGTTTGGAGTTTGGTAGATGCCCTCAAACCTCACGTCAGAACCTGCGGACCTGATTTGGAGGTCGGTCACAGCTCAAAAGCCCTCAGATATATAAAGGAAACTCAAAGTAAGAAGTAGAATCTGTTAACTGAAGGGCCTCCACAGAACTATCCTGAAAAAAATAAAGGGGTCAGATTCTATTTCAGGACTAAAATTTCCCATAAACATTGAAGGATTTTCAGTTATCTCCAAACTTTAAATCATGATATTAGGGGTCAGGATACAGAAGGGGGCCACTCTACTTCTGCACACTACTATCTACTAGTCAATTTTCAGGTTTCTGCGTGGGAATCCTGGTCAAGTGTGGACATCCTTGCATTTCCTACGTCCCACATATCTCAGGGATCTGTGGAGACTGTGTTTACCTCTCCATCATATCAGTATGGCTCTATGGATGAAGTCATGCCTCTGGTCAGGGCAGATGATGGCAGTACTTTTGCATGTCACCTATATGACAGCGCTAGAAGTGACACTGTTGTGTAACTAAACACATTCAGACACATATTCGGTATATGATGGGAAATGCACAGTACATCACGTTGGGTGAGAAATACCATGATGGTTATAGCGGAAATATGCAGGGATATGCAAAACAATTGACAATGAACTAAATCAAATCACATGTCTAACATGAGTGAATGATGCCCATGTTCAATGCCAGAGGCAAACTCTGTTGTGGTTGTACACCACAGGACATTGTTATGATAGTCTTTGTGAAATGGCTACTTTCCGTACTTCCCATAAACTGCTATTTGTACATTGCGTGTATCATATACGACAGGTGTGTCACGCTGTGCAGCTTTCATCTGTACATTTGTCATATGCTAATATATGATATTCACAACAATCATGTTGGCATTATACATAGCATTCATAGGAGAATGCTTATCCATGCTGTGTATGTTGTGCAACATGCCAACAAGCATATGTTCTATAAGAAGGATCTATCTATCTATCTATCTATCTATCTATCTATCTATCTATCTATCTATCTATCTATCTATCTATCTATCTATCTATCTATCTATCTATCTATCTATCTATCTATCTATCTATCTATCTATCTATCTATCTATCTATCTATCTGTCTGTCTGTCTGTCTGTCTGTCTGTCTGTCTGTCTGTCTGTCTGTCTGTCTTTCTGTCTGTCTGTCTGTCTGTCTGTCTGTCTGTCTGTCTGTCTGTCTGTCTGTCTGTCTGTCTGTCTGTCTGTCTATGTACAAAAGCAATAGGTGGATCTACTTTTTGAGCATAAGCTTATTTAAATGTTAAAACCCATCTCAAACTTTGCGTAGGGTGGGAAAGCAAGTATTGTGCCAATTTGGCAGAGAAGGCATTGACTGAATGGGGCAACTAATCTGCAACCTCGAAAATGCATTTCAAGCCTGTCAATAAAACGTAACAGTTTATTTTCAATGGAACAGAAAAACAAGGAGGCCAAATCATCAATCTACAGTTTCATGAAACCAATACAAGCACATGTTACACAGTTACACATAATGGGCCTGATTACGATGTCCGCCCGACATCGCCATGGTCTCGTCACCAACCGACCTCCGGTTGGCGACCCGACACAGCCATTAATTACAATGCGCCTGCACATGGTGCGGTTGCATACTTCCATTTCCCAATGTGAGCTTGTGCTGCGTCTGTAAACCGGCTGTAACACAAGCTCCCATGGAGAAATGGGAGCCTGTGTAAATCCCTGCACCACGTGGCAGGAACCTCACAATGCCTGTCATACAGTGTAGGGATTTACAGGGGGGAGACCATAGGTGGCCCCCAACTGGAACCTGCGGTGACTCGAAGTCCCCAAAGTCATTTTCTGACAGGCTTTTCATGTCAGAAAGTCCAACATGGAAAGCCTGTTTGAAAGTGACATTATAATCCCCACGGCGAAAACGCCGTACATAGTCAATCATGAGGGGCCTCTAACTGTCCAACTGGCTCCTTCAGGCCGTCGTATGACAGTCAGTCCGACTGGTTTCAAATCCGACAGCCTTTATCATAATAAAGCTGTCATACTTGAAACCTACGATGTGAGTCGGAAAGCCTCCAACTTACGGCCACAGGCTTTCCAACTCACATCGTAATAGGACCCTATGTATTAAGGTTTGAGATATAAGTGTTTAAATAAGGTGCAGGATAGGCTTGAAAGTCTTAACACTTTTGTATATCTGCACTATTTATAGTTGTGATTCATTATTACTAGACTCCTATCAATCATATTTTCATTTTTTGATAGATGGGATTGGCCCTTTTTTTAAACAATTGTGGAATTACCAAAATAGAGATTTGCGAGGAAAAGAATTTCCATTGCAATGGGGGTACCATGACAGGTGTCCAACTCTGGGGGAGTTCTGGGGAGAACGAAAGGTGTGTAAAATGCCAGTACCACACCACAAAAAATGAAGACCACATCCCATCATTGCAAATCAAAACATAATCACAAAAAATATAATTTTAAATGTAGTAGATGCTTTCAATTTGGTGAAAAAACATTGAATTAAATACGAATCATGGCTTGGAGACAGAGAGAAATGTGAAGTAGAGGTAAAAGAACAGAGAGGGGAGAGGTAAAAGTCCTATATAGCAGTGATTGTGCTCAGTGGGGTTTGGGCGCCTGTGTCAGAATGTGCGCCCGCCCTCCCTACTGGTCAAGCAGGCCAGCCAACCTCCCACAGCAGACAGCCAAAGATCCTGACCTGCACAACAGCGGTTAGGTACCTGCAGTGATTTAGGCAGAGATCCCGGCAACAGGGCATGCACAGAGGAAGTTTGAAATATAGTCTCATATAAAAAGATCTTAGATAGTCACTGAAAAACACAGTTAAAAATGGAGTAGAAATTCTGGCTTAAACATGTAAAGCTAGTACAATACACCAGTTATGGTTCATGACACCTACAACGCATACCATAAATGATGACACGCAATCAATAGAATTGTCAGTGGACTGAGCTCTGTGATGCCTGCCGAATTTAAAACACAATATTTACAATTGATCATGAATTTGTGTCACTTGCTATGGAATATTAATATTGAATATGTATATTTAGATTCGCCCCAACACTATCTCAAGTATCTAGACAGGAATCATGCAACGCTTTGTTGTGTAGTGTACCCAGGATTCTCTTACCCATTGGGTTGCCTCTTCATATCTGTTAGGCCTGCGGCCTTAAGGGGGTCTTTCACCAAACATTTTGCCTTCCCCCTCCATTTTTTCTGATCTCGTTTTTGCTGGCCTTAGGGCTCTGTGCACTTTACCACTGATAACCAGTGCTAAGGGCCATGTGCTCAGGCCTTACCACATGGTTACATTGTCTTATACTCAATTGGCATAATTAATGTACTTATAAGTCCCTAAGTAAAGTGGTACTACATGTATCCAGAGCCTGTGTATTAAATGCGACATGTGGCCTTGCAGCGCTTATTGTGCTACCCACTTAAGTGACCCTTTATACTTCTCCGACCTGCCTTTGCAGCCTGTGCATACAGTTTTTAACTGTCAAGTCAACATGGCCAAATAAACCTTTTGCCAGGCCCAAACCTTCCTTTTAATACATATACGGTACCCCTAGGGTAGGCCCCGTACAGCCCAGAGGGCAGGGTGTAGTGTATTTAAAAAGTTGGACATTTACTTTTAAGTTTAGCTTGTCCCGGTAGTGAAAAACTCTTACATTTGGTACCTATGTCTTTCATTAGATAATATTGGAGTTACCTTACTACATTTTAATAGTCTGTAGCCAGGCCGGGGGAGGCAAGAAGCCTGTGTACTTAAAGGGGAAACCTCCAAAAGCTTCCCTAACTTCAAATGAAGACCAAAGTATAAATATTGGACCACAGACATCAACTCGTCAGTATACATCTGGACTTGTAGAACACTCTGCCAGGAAGAAGGACTGGTGTGCTGCTAAAAGTACTGCTACTCTGCTGGACCAATGCCCTGAAGGACTGCTACCTGCTGTGCTGACCTGCTGCTTGCAGCCCTCTTGCCTGGGTGAGAAGGACTGGACCTGCAACTTGTACCCAGGACCCCCAGAGTGACTCCAAAGCTAGTCTCTTGTAACCAGCACCTGGACAGTGACACCTGTGAGTCCGACTCTGCCAAGTGGTGTCACCCTGGTCCAGGACACTTGGAAGTGGGCTTGAAGGTGCTCTGACAGCCCATCTGTGGATCCAGCAGAACCAACGCATCCTGTCTGCTGCGTGGCGCAACCTCAAAGCTAACTGGCACATCGCCTCTGCTACAAGGTTTTCCACAGTATGAGGACTCCTCACCAAATTCGCACACCGTATTGGAATTGCCTGTGGCATGGCGCAATGGATGCCCAAGGCAGGCCCTTGTATTGCCAATTTCTAGTCGACGTCAGCTTCGATAACGACGCAGGTTCTTGCAATATTGCTTCACAGCTCCTCAGGTTCTGGTGAATCGCCTAGGTTGCCTGACGCATTATTGATGCTGGACTTCGAATCTCATCAACGGCTTCCCCGACTACGACGCAGAACCTTGCATCACAGCTTCGCAGCCCTTCTGAACCAATGCATTACCTCGGCTGCACGAGGTATCCTTGATGCAGGACCCCGCAATACTCCGTACCTAGGACTTAACATACTCTTACTCGGTAGGCCTAACTGGGTATCTGTAGTGGGCCTGCGCTCCATTGCAGTCGGCCTGAATGTGTATCTTTGTCCAGGTCCAGCGTGACCAGTAATCCACAGTTGGAACTTTTTGCTTTTTGGCGCTATTTTCACTAAAATCTATAAACCTGCATAGCTCCGGTTTTACTGATTGGAATTATGCCATTTTAGTATTGTTTTCTTTATTAACATCTACACTATTGTTCTAATCTGGTGTGGGATACTTTTTGTGGTGTGTTTTTATTCTATTATTGTTTGAAGTATTGCACAAATATGCTACTCATTACCTCAGAGTTAAGCCTGGCTGCTTGGTGCCAAGCTCCCGAGGGTACCAGTAACCCAATTTCTTACTATATCCTACGCCACACATGGTATCTTAGTAGGCCATCCATCTATGTCCACTCTCCCACCATAGCCTTTTCTGTCATTCTGATACCTTAACATCCATGTGCAAGCCCTCGGAAAGTTATTTTATTAAAAAAACAGTAATCAGGTAGGCCGTTGCGGTAATCCAGTCACCCAGTAAGAGCACTTATACTTTATCCAGTAAGATGGAATCCTGTCACCCTCTGTACAGACCCCCTCTATGTCTGCTCTACTGGCCCTTAGGTAGGCTCCTACTTCCCATTCCTGACCCTGTTAGGGCCCCCATCTCCTTCCCTGTCTTTGCTCCATTACTGTTGTCGTGCTGTCTCTGTACTACCTAAGGTCGTTGCTGCTGTCAACGAGCTGAGGAGTGACCATCAAGAATCATCTCGGAGAGCTGGAATGGTACCTGTTCTATCCAGTGTTCATTTCTTTTTCTCTCTGGAAACACTTGTGCTTACTTGGTGCAGTCTTTGTTTCATGTGGAATGTCCACCATGTCTTTGGAGTCGGAGCGCAGTACCAAAAAAATGTTCTTTTCCTAAGGAAAAAGATTATTGCCAAATTTTAGTATGTATTTTATTTTTTGATAAAGACTAAAATACATTTCCTTCACATTGGTTTAGATCAAGGCATAAATATATTTTTGCTTTTCTCTACTACGCCCTTTAGGATGACATGAAGACAACAGGAAATGTCACCCTAATCAAACCGGGGCCTGCGTAAACAAGAATCCTGTGACCTTTACCATCTTAAGAGAGGACAAGCAGTTGGCAACCATGACTTTTCAGCCTTAATCCTCCTCAGGAAATGCATTGATGGGCAGGGATGTGTAATATTAGCATCAGCTAAGCTGTCCCCAGCGAAGATGGGTGCAGTTTAGCTCATTTTGTTTTAAAAGATAAGTGATGTTTCTATGTTTGTTCAAAAGAAGTGTGAGAATGTACACTGCGTGATACCATTACTTTTGAAATAGCCAGATACATTTCCTTTTATAAATTTGGTCCCACTCACATATTTGAGTTTGTGAATAACACAAAGGGGCCGATTCCATAGAAGTCAATGGGAGCCAATTGTACGACATGTACATGCGCTCCCATTGACTGAATGGGTACGTCTCGAACAAGTGCGCCCCCT
Organism: Triturus cristatus; assembly: GCF_964204655.1. Lineage (NCBI taxonomy): Eukaryota > Metazoa > Chordata > Amphibia > Caudata > Salamandridae > Triturus > Triturus cristatus. Next base: position 912,685,160 of record NC_140588.1, read on the forward strand.
ACAGTGGGTACATGTTGGTGCCATCCACACCATACATGCCTGTGTTGGGGAGATCCATAGGTCTCCTCCTGTGTGTGAGTCGTACGGCTGCGGGTGTCGGGGGGTCCAACGCCAGCCCCCGAAGTCTGACTCCGGGAGCTTTTGCGAGCCGGACACTCCAGCTCGCACAGGCTGTCCGACGCGTGCATCGTATTCGCTCGGTCGTGAATCGCATCCATTGCACGCCACGGTTAGCTTACGACCGAGACGTACGGAGCGGTTCGGACCCGGAAACGACTCGGTCGGTGAATTTCATGTAGCTCGCATCGTACTGGCTCGCTCGTACAGCTGTATGAGTCGGTCGGAAAACACGCGTACAGCTCATAGATTTTCCGGCCGGATCACGTTCGGTGCCCTTCCGACCCAGATCGGAATCGGCCCCAAAGTGGTAAAGTTATGCTCGGAAGTACATTTGAATATCCAAGTGTACTTTTACTACTTATCTAGCATGGCCCACTGAACGTCTCTCTGGGGCTACAATCTCAACACCTATTTCAATGCAGATCTTCACCAGGATATATCACCTCCTTTGAGCACACTTTGTCATCTTAAGAATTGTGAGGCCCCTGCTCACAATAACTGGTGGCAAATAATAATGACTTACACATATGCGATTGATATACAGAAATTGACAGGAGTGAAAAAGAATAACGATCCTTTTATTATTCATATTTCATCTCCAGAAAACACATACAGTTACACAATTCAATGCCGGGACCGGAGGCTCAGATTATGCTTTACTCTTTCATTTATTCTGCTCAGCAGCTTCACACAGCATATTTTTATTCAAAGACTGCAAATCCCATGAGTCTTTACAGAACAACCATAGAGTCAGTCTCGTATAAGCAACGTCAAGAAATAGCACTTTCTCTTTCTTCGCTGCTCAGCAGCCAGATAAGTGCTTTGCCTTAATTTCCCTATGTCGGCCTTATTGCTGTACTGTAATGCTATATGGTCTTACTGCCACTTTATTTATGTATTGAGTCCGCCTTCTAGAACCGTGTTAGTTAAAACCCCTTGAGGCCTTCTTAATATTGCACCTTGTGCAGTGACAAGGGGCCTTAGTAACAGGCCTTGCACTCCTGACACACCTCCCAATGCAAGAGGGAGCGTTTCCCTGTATGAGTCCAACGCGGCAATACAGACGGAAGACCGCGTCTCCCAGCAATGAGACATGCAGTTCTCCAGTAGGAGCCATGGAGGGAGCACGTCTTTCTTGAGAGGAGAAAAGCGCCCCTCCTTTACAAATTCCTCACATGCGGCATGATGTGCTTGACAGTTTTCCCTTCCGTTGTGGAGAAGGGCCTCTCAAGGTGAGCGCACATGAGCTCCATGCTTCGGATAAGTGGTTTGACCGCGGAGCGTTTCCTGCTCAAGGCCAGTGTATTTATAGGCCGAATAAAGTTCAACACTAAGCATTGGCTAATACAATCTTATCTAGCCTGTCTAGGGACGAGAAAGGACACAGGTTGTAAACAGAGAAGTGGAAGATCTTCTGGAGAAACGTCCATTAAACAATTGATTTTTCACCCCAGGGGATTCCTTAACAATATCTTTCTGGTAGAGGAAAAGAACAAAGGGTTCCGACCAGTAATACATCTGCAGGCTTTTAATCGACGGGTGGTATGCTATAATTTCAAAATGGATGGCATTCACCTCCCAAGAGACCTCTTGTTGCCCAAAGACTGGTTAGTATGACTAGACCTGAAGGACACCTACCTCACCATCATGATTTTCCCTCCCCACAGGAGGTTTCTTTAATTCCAGTGGAACAGCCAGATTTCCAAGTTAATTTGCCTGGCGTTCGGTCTGTCCTCAGCGCCTTGGTGTTGAGGCCGGTCATGGAATTGCAGTGAGCACGGTGCATGCAACTCATAGTATACCTAGACGACATCCTTCTGATGCACCATGAGAAAAACATTTAACTCTAACAACTCCGGAGGACTCAGTCCTTGCTGCAGGACCTAGTTTTCATACTAAACAACCAAACGTCAGACTTTATGCCGGTGCAACCGATGACCGTGGTCCTTCTTTCATCGTCAATTCAAGTGATCTTCCTAGGTCCATTCCATTACAGGGCCATACAACTCCTGAAGGTGCAACATCTATGGAGGTGCCTTACATACACACAGGATATTTTGCTTTCTCCAGAGGCCCAAACAGACTTCTGCTGGTGGCTCAAGCATATGCAGGTCTGGAATGGCAGAGCCATTTTTGGATTGTCTCCGGACTTGGTGATCGACTCAGATGCCAGTCGTCAGGGTTGGAGCACCCGCTGTGAGGATACTACCACTGGCGGACAGAGGTCAGAGCACGAAGAGTCTCTCCACAGCAATTGCCTGGAACTCCTCTCCGGACCATCTCCTGCGCCATCTTGTTGAAGATGGTCAACATTTCGATGGTGAGATACATCAACCATCTAGGAGGCACGGCATCCAAGGTACCAGCAGATTTGGCCTGGGACTTTTGGCACTACTGTCTGGATCACAATTTGTCAATAACGTTGGAATATCTTCCATGGAAGCTCAACCAGATGATGGATTGACAATCCAGAAACCTAAATGACTACAGCACCTGGAATCTGGATTCCTCTCTATTTTAGAGCCTGATGAGTTGGTGGGGACCGTGTCAAGTAGACCTTTTTGTGTTCTGCCTCAATCATCAGCTTCCTCCTTTTTTCAGCTGGCATCCTGATCCCCTCACGGAAACAACAGATGCCTTCCTGCAGGATTGGAGACAGTTCGGGGGTATGCATTTTCCCTATTCTCCATGATAGTCAAAATCACAGCGCTGCTCAGACATCAGAAGGTGAAAATGATCTTGGTGACACCACTTGGAAATTGCCATTTTGGTATCCAGTTCTTCTGGAACTTTCATTGAATTTCCCAATCCGACTTCCCCTGACTCCTCTGTTACTGACGGATCCCCATGGCAACTTGCACCCACTGGTTCAGGAAGGGTCTCTCAGACTCTTGAGTTGGAGGATTAAAGGGCACATAGGGAGATCCCAGGCCTTTCGCCAGGGGCTACCTCGCTCATCAGAAGAGCCTGAGCAGACTCTACAGTCAAGTGGTATGGCTTCATGTGAAGAAGGTGGTTACGCTGGTGTGAGCGACAGGGTGTGGATCCCATGGGTCAATTATAGTGCATGTTGTCAATTTCTTGTGTAAACTGGTGGACAAGGGTTTGGCTTACTGCACTATTAATGCGAGCAGATCTGCAGTCTTGGTGGGTCACATCCCTATACACAACATTCCAGTAGGGGAACACTTGTTGACCTGTAGGCTCCTGAGGGGCATTCGGTTGTCTTTTCCACCACAACCAAGGTGCTCTTCCCTCTGGGATGTCAATGTAGTGTTTCAGCTACTGCAATCATGGCAGGATAAAGCATACCTTTCCCGTAAGGAATTAACAGGTTTGCAATTCTGTTATGTTTCATCTCGTGCAAAAGAGTTCCTGACATCAGTGTCCTGAATGTTTCATCATGTATGTTCACCAAGGAGGGGGTGTCTTTTACTATTCTAGACACACCAAACCCTACATTAGGGTGGTTCACTACCCAGCTTTTCTGGGCCATCCAAAATTGTGCTTGGTGCGCTGTCTGAGAGCGTATCTATGACGGATCCTCCGCATCCTTAATAGGATTGAAACTTTCCTTCATGATAGCCAAGAAATGTTATATTCATGTTAATTTCCTAACAAAGTGATCAATCTCCTCCGATGTTCTTTGATTATTATGCACATCATACATTTATAATAAAGTATATCACTAATGTATTTAAATACATATACACATTTCGTTATGGTGTGTAGTAATGGAAAACTTCATACCTTCATTTTCTGCGGGGGACATTCTGTACTTTTTTCAGATAATGATAAACCATTGAACTCATAGGGATTTACAAGTAGCTTCATGGAATAAACTGTTCTGGAGAAATACATGTTTCCAGATGATAATATTTATTTTTTTTGCTTTGCTTTTAATTTTACAATTACAGTCTGAAACCTTCATGATTGCTTATGATTGATATTTTTTTCGTTCAAGAAAAAAAATCAGAGGTGCCCTGGAGTCTCGAATGTGATTCGGCAGCAAAGTCCTTTACTGGTTCTCCTCCTACCTTTTTAACCAACACCAGTTTCTTCACAAGGGCACCTCCAGGTCCCAAAAGATCGCTATAACCTGCAGAGCCTCCAGGGTTCTATACTGTCTCCTCTCATCTGCAACTTTTACATGGAGCTTCTTTGTTCTCTTCTTAGAGATAACAGCATCAAGATTCTAATATGCCGATACTACACAATGCTATTTGTAAGTCTCCTCTGCTTACGACATCCAATACCTAAAACACTGTCTACACATCATCCAGACATAGATGTCTGGTGCCTACATGCAGCTCAACCCAGCCAAGAAAGAATTCCTGTTATTTGCCAAGAACAAGAAACAATACAAACCTGGTTCAATTACATGCACTTGACGGCTTCAAACACTCCAACTTTCACCAAATACCAAGTCACTAAGTTTCACCATGGAGCCTACCTAAGCCTAAAGGAATACATTGTCAAAAAAACAAAGACAGCTTAGTACCAGCTCCCTCTTCCAAAGAAAGTGACAATATTTTTTCCAGGAAGCAACTTCACAACTGTTGTTATGGCCCTCATACTCCTGCATTTAAATGGTGGTACCATCATGCTCCATGGCCTTCCAGTCTCCACAGTAACACCCCTTAAAGACATTGTACATAATGCAGCACATCTCATTCATGGGTTGAAGAAATATGATCACATCAGCCACACCATGATTGAACTTCATTGGCTGACCTTGCTAGCCACCAACATCTTCAAAATCAGCTGCACATTTGCAAACCCATCACAGCCAGTACTCCCACATTTCTTATAGTCAAGCTCACTGCATCTAGTGGTTCTTAGTACAACCACGGCTACAATACCATCAGACTGAAAACTAAGAAATGTAAAAAATGTAAAACCAGGCATCTGGAACAACATCCCTGTATCAATTATCACGAATCACTGATACAACTTTGAACTACAAAAATATTGAGTCAACAATTTTGGATAGAAAAATATAGACACCCAATTCACAAAACAGAAATAACACAATCCATAAAAAAATATTGTTATAAAAATTTCGATGACAAAAATATCAACAACAAAAAGAACAGAAAATATCAATAACAAAATAAAATATAACACAACAAAAACATCAATAAAAATAATATCAACAACACAAACATCAATAAAATCCATATAAACTAGACTGAAAATAACATTTAAACAGAAAAGTAAACTATTTTCAATAATATAATGGAATAACACATGCTAAAACTTATAAAGAAACACTTATAAAAATTACAAAATTAAAAAAATTAAATAAAAGAAATACACTGAATAGCCAAAAACAAATAAATAAACAAACACTACAACATTAAAAGGTATCAAGACTACCCAAAATAAACAAATATAAATATATATCATTTATATATAAAAATATATACCATTTCTCTACAAATACATTTTAATAACAATAATAAACAAGATAAAAACAACCATTAAATAAACATAATAAACATTAAACTAAGTAAATGGTAACAGCCAAAAAAATCAAAAAAGCTATCTCGACCAATACATGTGAACTACACCAACTTAAACCAATAGAAAACTCTAACTAATGAAATAAACACTATAAAAGCAATCCATTAATTAACACAATATTTACCGTATGACGGACAAACAAGGAGGAAGCACGAACTTTTGCTAGATAGAAAACAGAACGAAAAAGAACTACACATTCAACTATTCAGAAAAACTGTCATTAAAGGAAAGAACAAAACTTTGTAACTAAATAAATAAAATTAGCTTAAAAATAAAAAATAATTAACTAAAACTATAACATGTTTTCCTTTATATGTCGAAGACAGTAGCGGTCCGTGGAGGGAGTTCTGTGGGGCGGTGAGGTGGGGCGGGGGAGGGGCACAGTGGGGGAATGTAAACACCGGAATATGGATGAACGGAGGTAAGTACACATTTAAATAAATAAAACGAATTCCTTTGCGCGCGCTGCAACGCAAAATGCGATGCTGCGCGCGCAACAAAGTTTGTTTTATTTATTTAAATGCGTACTTACCTCCGTTCATCCATATTCCGGTGTTTACATTTCCCCACCCTGCCCCTCCCCCGCCCCGCCTCACCGCCCAACGGAACTCCCGCCACGGACCGCTACTGGTCACAGATTACATTTCACTAAAAAACCACTTACAAAATTCTAAACAAAGATTTACATCCAAAACAACAATAAAATCAAAGTAAAAAAAAAATATAATAAAGTAAGTATATAACTCAACCAACAAATAAAGTAAACAAAGTAAAACTAATTAATTTAATAAAAAAGAAAAGACCCAGCTAACAAATACTTTTGTTTTAACAGCTTCTACAGAAGTCAACGAAACAGCAACATCAACAAAAAGAACTTCATCAACTAAAAATAGTAAGTATATATTTTTTTACAGCTCAATATAAATAGGGAGTAAATAATGGAAATAATCAAATCAACTAAAACTATAAAGTTTTCCTTTATGTTTCACAGATTACACTTCACTAAAACTCCCCTTAAAAAACTCAAAACAACAATTAACTTCGAATACAAGGACTACATCAACATTCAAGAAAAATCTAAAACTAAGCAAGTATATAAATTAACCAACAAATAAAGCAAACTAATAAAAAACAATTATCTGAATAAAAAAGCAAGATATAACTAACAAATACTTTTCTCTTCACAGCTTCTACAAACTTCAACAAAACAACAACATCAACTAAAGAAACTTCATCAACTAGGCGGAAGAGGTGTGGCACCACGGCCAGGGTGACTGACTCCGGAATATGGGGATCATGGTTCAGCGCCGGTGGCAGATTAGCCCAGCACCATGTGATTCTGAGCAATAGCTTGCTTAATCTTCCTGACAGCCCCCAGCACCTAGAGACCCTTACGGGTGATTGTTTGTGCTTTACAAACGTGGATTATTATTATAACTAAAAATAGTAAGTATTTTTTTCTGAGCTAAATAAAAATAGAAACTAAATAAACAAAATAATTAACTTAAATGTAACACTTTAACAAAAATCAAATTTTCCTTTTAAATCAACAGAAACGAAAACAAACCAGTGAATCAACCACGACCATCGATAAAATATCCAACAAGAAAATTAAACCAAGACAAATGTAAGTTTATTTTCAAATATAATAATTATACAAACATGTTTACTGTTCAAGACATTATAATTAATAAATCTATACATATACATATATACACAGATAGACAAAAAAATGGCAGAAGGAGCAAAATTCATCATATCACAAAAGGGAAAATTACTTCTGTGCTACATGGGCTACACATATACGCAAGAAAAAATAACTGGAAACACAACCCATTGGAAATGCAGTAAATACTACTCCAATTATTGCTATGGGAGAACCACAACAGTGGAAACAAATGTAGTAAATGTCAGCGAACACAACCATCCCCCCAATGTGACAGAAATCAAGGTCTGAGATGCTCTAGAAACAATCAGAGAAGTAAGCACCAACTCCCAACACACCAGTACGCAAATACTAAAAAACATATTAACTAGGGTTCCTGAACATGTTACAGGGCAACTACCATCTATTTCAACTCTAAAAAGGTTAATAGCCAGAACTAAAAGAGCTACTGCTCAACCACCCCCACCCCCAAACTTTTCCAGAAATACAAATCTTACCAGAATACACTCTAAGCCATAAAGATGAGAAATTCATTCTTCATGACAATATAAGGCATGAAAAATGAATTATTATCTTTGCCACCAACAACAAAATACAGAAATTAAAAAACTGCGAAACATGGATGATGGATGGTACATTCAAAGATTTCCCCAAGCCTTTTTACCAAATTTACATCATCCATGGCTAATATGAAGACACTAACATCCCCTTCATATACACACTACTTATACACACTCCTCCCTAATAAGCAAAATACTACCTACATAGAGCTCCTTACAATAATAAAACAACACACTGACAACTATTTTCCACAAAAAATAATCATTGAGTTTGAACAAGCAATGATTCAGCCAATTGTAAAAATATACCCACATACTGCAATACAAGGTTGCTATTATCACTTCAACCAAAGTATCTGGAGACACATACAAAAATCTACTCTAAGGGGCCGATTCTGATTCCGGCCGCAAAATGAACTGACCGACGCGGACCTGGACCAGATACCGACCGACACGGACCAGCGCCGTACGACCTGTGCAGTACGATGCAACGCGTGTGAATTACAACCGACATGTACGGAATACAAGCTGTACGACAGAGCCGTAGGGAAAATAGTGATCCGGACGGAAAACCGAAGCAAATTTCACCGACCGACACGAACCCGGAATGAACCCGACCGACCCGTACCCACGATGTCCGATCCGCGCAGTATGATACAATGCCTGTAAAACCAGACCGACTCGCACGGAGACCAAGCCGCACGACCGACACGCACAGTCAACCGGGCCCACAAGCAATAGAGACCTTTGCGACCAACGCGTATGAAACACAGAAGATAGGCAGCGTGAACGAGGCGGAGAAGCCCACACGAGTCAACATCAGCGTCCGTTTCCGTCAGATGAACGTCTCCTTCATGCCTACCAAACCCAAAGGAAAAAAGACAAAAAAAGGACCAAACAAGCAATGACAAAGCCAATAAATATATAAAAAAAAATAACTGGGACAAAGACACACCCACAACTCCAAATATATAAAGGACTACAATCACTACCATCATCCCTTGCAAACAGGAGACACAGCCAGCAGCAAACACCATTACACAGCAACCACAGACACACTCACAACTCACCCATCACACAACCCACACACCATCAGCACCTCATCCAAAAGCACACACACATACAGCCAGCAAAACCAACACCAACCCCCCCTCACTTGCACCCTCACACACACATCCCACACCACCAACACCCATCACCATGCCCCCAAAGAAAAATCCAAAGTTCACAGATAGTGAGTTAGAAGTGCTGGTAGACGAGATCATCAGAGTAGAGCCACATTTGTTTGGTACATTGGTCCGAAGGACTCCCATGTCACAGAAAACCAATATGTGGGCGAGGATTGTGGACAAGGTGAATGCTCAAGCACCAGCAAGGCGCACAAATGACGATATCCAGAACAGGTGGTATGACGTGCGCAGGAGGGTCAAGAAACTCATCGAAAAAGTCAGTGCACCAGCGGTGGCCCTCCTGCCAAACCAGTCTACTTCAGGACCTGGGAGGAGAAGGTGCAGGACATCCTACCACCAGAGAGCATCCATGGGCTAACAGACATACCAGAGCCTGGTCAGTACACAAACAACATACCCAAGATTGTGTGGCAAGGGGACAGTGAAACCATGCACCGCAAGCAAAGCTACAGTGATCCATAGATAATCACCTACACACACAAAAATGAACAAGTAGCTGAGTTTTGTAGGAGTGCGGAATACAACATTGACAAACACACACAATGAGAAACAGTTAGTACACACCGACAAGCCATGCATGCTGAGCTGGCATCTGTGACATCAGCGTTGCAATGCAACTACTCCTCATTATGTAGGCATCATGCGCCAAACCAGGGAACCGTGCACACACATGTGTGATAGACATGTCAGCAAGACATACCACCAGAGCATTGATGGAGTGGTAGTGCTTCCTGTTCCGGTATGCCTGCTCATGTGCCTGTAGTGGTATCAGGGCCACATGTGTCCCATCAATAGATCCGATGATGTTCGGCATCCTCCCCAGTGTATAAAAGGCATCATTTATTTCAGGGAGTTCAGCTGGGCTCGGGAACTTGATGTACAGGTCTAGGTAATGCAACATCTCCTCCAAAACATCGCGTAGCACCCACTAAACATCTTTTGCGACATACCACCAGCAGTAGCCACAGTGTACTGGAAGGTACCAGTAGCAAAGAAGTGCAGGGCTGCCATCACCTTCACCTCTGGGGTCAGTGCTGTAGGGTATGTACGGCCAGGTAGGAGATGTGGCACCAACTGCTCCGCCAACTTCTCAATCAGTGGCCTGGTGAAGCAGTACCATCTGATGCAGTCGCGTTCCTGCATGGTCGCAAGGTCTGGGAATGGTCTATAGACAGCTGGTGCCCTGCAGTACAGAGATGCACAAAGGAAGATTGTCAGTTCATCCACCCATGTGGCCATGACCAGGCTCAATATCACATGATAGATCATGACATTACACAATGTACTGAGGTGTGTGCAGTTGGGCATGGACACATATGTCACCTACATGACCATCACCTCACATCTCAATTCCACATGTCCACATGAGTCCCATGTAGTGTAATGGCCAATCATCTGGCTGTGTCACCCAACCTATGAACTGCTGTGACGTTCCAAACAGACCACAGTGACAAGTGAGGCCTGATGTCTCCCAGGTATCACAGATCTTTGCCATGCAGAAACCCAGGGTCCCTGTATTGCCACATCGACACTGGCATGGACATAGCGTATCACGTTCACACCACAAGGCAAGCGTAAGTCCCACAGGTAGTGGCCACTGTTGTTCCTGCAGGCCCTACATGTACGTCTCTTAGACACACACACACCATCAAGGTTGATGCATATTCCACATGGATGTGGAGACTGTCACCCATTGGGCACATTTGATCAGACACATCTGAGACACAACATGCACACAGACTGTGGGTGCACATCAGTATTGTGGCTACAGGTCTCACTGGGACGTACATGCCATCACCCCCTGGGCTCAGGGTGTATGTGACATGCCCCAAACATATCCAGCATGAAACTGTGTCCGTGACTCATGCCCATTACTGTACAATTGCACATCACATTGGTAATGTGCACGACACACAAAGGATTCTGCCCCCATGTACACCTGCACAGCCTGGGAGTGACTGCAAAAAAGTGCCACCCAACAAACCAAATGTGGCCCCCCCAACACCCAGGGAATGCAGCCTTACATGCCATGGGACACTGTGTGGTCAATGCTGTAGTGTGGTAGGTGTGCACAGGTATCCCTGGCAAGTAATTATGTGTTGCATCTGTAGAATAGTCACACCAATGAGTTCCAATGCGGGTGACAATGCATACGCATTGCACGGTTCATGACCGAGCCGTGCGTTCGCTTTGCCATTGAATGCAATGAGGTCTGACGCGGGTGACAATGAGTACGCATTGCACGGTTCATGACCGAGCCGTGCGTACGCTTTGCCATTGAATGCAATGAGGTCCGACGCGGGTGACTATCATGCATACGCATCAGGCAGGCATGGTCCGAGACAGGCGTACACCTTGGCCATTGAATCGTATGGAGACGGGTGCATGTGTATTTTCAAACTTCAGGTTGTACAGTCAGTTGACCGAGCCAGGCGCACCCATTGGCTCTGGACTGTCATGGAGACGGATGCGGATTCAAAACTTGTACGAGTTGTGCACTGGAACTTCAGTTGGATACCTACAGCAATGTTTCATGAAGGTGAAGATTTGAACGATGCGGAAGACGTGTATGAGTCGTACATTTCCATGGATTGGCCAGATTCATAGAATGCAACCGTGTTGGACCTATCACTTGGGACACATGGCACATATTCTGCCTCTGCAGCACAGATATAAGGCTGGCTGGACCCCAGGGAGCTCACTTGCCTGCACTACATGCCACTGGACCACATCCCTGCTACCACTGCTGCTGTCTCTGCATCCTCTGGCTCCTGCTATGGCACGTACTCTGGAGAGGGCCCCAGCCTTCACTGAGGAGGAGAACCAGGCCCTGCTGGACAGGATCCTTCCACAGTACAGCAAGCTCTATGGGAAACCAGGGGAGCAGGTGAGTGTGCAGTCCACTGCCTTCCTAATTATGTATGTTGTCTGACTAGCAGTACTAGCAGTGTGTACACCAGTAGCAAGCATTCTCACTGACTACTTTCATCCCCCAAAGTGTGTAGGTACATGTAATGAACAGGTGTCCTGCTGCTAAAGTGCATTAGTGCAAGCTTAAACTATCCAGGCATTGTTAACATGTCAGACATGCAGGTGGTTTGTCCTTCCCCATGGTTGCACTACCTGTGTAACTCATTTCCCTTTGTGATGATGACATGTATATCCAAATGTGTGCAGCACAAATATGGGGCATGTATGTTAATGTACTTTTAACTTTGTCATCTTCACAGGTTGATGCCCACCAGAAGCAGCAGATATGGCTGACCATCGCCCGGGCAGTTCGTTCGGTGAGGGACTACAAGCGCCAGACCCGCAACTGCCAGAAGAGGTGGCAGGACCTTCGGGGTTGGACCCGGAGGATAGCTAGAGTCCAGCTGAAGCTGTCACCTCCGCGCAGGAGGGGCGGACACCGGACCCTGACCCCCCACATGCTCCGGATACTGGCGGTGATCTTCCCGGACCTGGACAGGCAGCTGAAGGCCAGACAGCAGCAGGAAGGGGGTAAGTCCATGCCTAATCTGTGTACTATGTCTGACATGCTAATTGCAGTCTTTTGGCCTGGTCACACTTCCACATTACGTAGGTCTTGTAGTCCAATACTCAGGTCCCTCAATTGTGTGATGCACCCTCCTCATCTGTTCCACAGGTGTGGCCCCTACAGTCTGTTGCTTGTGTCACTAGGGCACTGTGTCCCTGCAGTCAGCTATGCTTCATCTACCGGGCAGCATCTGTTCCCGTGACTCTGTTGTGTATTTCATGGGTGGTTCAATTGTTTACCCAATGCCTGGGATCTGACATGTGATCTGTGTGTGCCCTTGATATGTGTTCCAATTGCTGGTCTGACTCTCCACATGTGGCTGGGGTATTCCAAACAAACCCATGCAGCAGGGGACTCCAATTTTGGGGCATCAGGAGTATGTATATCAAGTATGTCACACTTGCTTAGCCACCTGACTACTGTCCAGGGCGAAACACTGTCTCATGGAGACCTGGGCAGTCATGCCTTCTCAAGGACATTTAGAAACACTCTGTAATCACACTACTGTGTATTAAATTACAGGTTGTGCTTAGTGACATGTGCCCTCAGGTGTCTGCCTCTGTGTCATTAGGGTGTGGCTTGTTGTTGTTAAGTACAACTGGGGTGTCCATGATTCAGAGGGTCAGCAGGACATCTGAGATGTGACTGTGAGAGACAAGCCCTGTGTGACATATAGGTGTGTGATCATCTGACAGCGCACAATGGTTTATGTAACTGTGTCCTTCATACACCTGTGTTACATGCATGGCAGACTGTGATGTGTTAATGTACAGGGAGTTGTGTTGGCAGAGACTCATATGTCTGATTTGCATGATGTGGGGTCTTCTGGGTCCTGTATATGTTGTTTTCAGGGGATGGGCAAGTGCGCCGGTCATCTGCAGAGTTAGCTTTACCCCTGAGCTAGGATTGTGAGTCAGTGCATATTGTTGTTGTCTGGATGCCTACCTGTCCCAAGCACACAAACACCTGCACATTCTCACAGAGCCACAGACACGGGCAGCACACAAACACCCAAACCAAGGTCTAGACGTGCACACAAGCAAGTGCAGGGGACTGAAACCACACGCACAGGGGATGGTTTGCAGACACACACACAGTCATCCACAACCACTCTGCAGTCCTCCGAAACCTCTCCCTCTCAGCCCCCTTCCCTTGCCTCACCTGCAACCCCATCTCCCCAGAAGCTCTTCCTCTGTGACCTTGGCCTCTTCCCCACCGACCCAGCAGATCCAGATTACAAGGGGAAGAGGAAGTCCCCACACACAGAGGGGAGTGCCCCTCACACCCAGACACCCTCCCCCAGGTGCAGTCAGACTGAGACCCTCACCCGCAAGACCCCCCGCCACCACGCAGCTCCAAGGCAAAGTCTATGTCCACCACTTGCTCCTCCACACCTGGTCAGACGGTTAGTGCCACTGATGTGGGGACCGTGCCCCCCCTGTCCTGTTGACCTCACCTGCACCCCATTCCGCTCCCATGGATGTAGGCACTGCAGTGGAGTCCACGACCACCCCGTCTGACTTGGGCACTGCAGTGGGGACCCAATCCACTCCATCTGACTTGCCCACTGGAGTTGTGCCGGCACCCACCCCATCTGACTTGTGCCCCACAGTTGTGACTGTACTCACCACTTCAGTCAGCTCCACTGCAGTTGAAAGTGACTCGCCTGCATCCACCACCTCTTCACTGCCTCCTTCTGCTGCACCCCGATCCTGTCCCTGCGGTGCCTGGCCTGCCCCCATGTATGCCCCTCCGAGGGGATGACCCCTGTCCTTAGCAGTGTAAGCAAGCAACGTGTGACAGTTGTCACTGTAGTTCACTCCTTGGCATTTGGACATGGACTGGCCATTGGCCTTTTGTTTGAACGGACGTTTAACTTTTGTAATATGCTGAATAAAGCTTTTTTCTTTATCCCTGTGAACTTGCTTTAGCTGTACAATATGTTGATGACGTTTAACATGCCCTTGCACCTGTAATGCTTGGTTTCCAATGTTGAACACTGATTTGTTGATGCGAGGTACTCCATGTGGTCCATGAGATATGTATCCTATTCTGGTGGGTATCCATGTAATTCTTTGCAGCTACCTGGGTGTGTCATGATCAACTATTTGTGGATATCTCTGTGAACATTTCATTTGCATGGCTTGCACCCATGCACATATGGTGTGCTTCCCATTGCCCAATTTGTCAATTTCACAGACTTTGTGCGCGTTACCACTGGACCTACAGATGTGGGCATTATTGGTATAGGAGCAACTGGGTCCTCTGTGCAACTTGCTTGACATATGTTTTGAGTATGTGCAGATGACTTAGGGTAGACTCACGTACCCAGGCTGTTGTGACCAGAGCCTTCATTGTGTGGTAACTGATGGCTGACTGACCAAGTGTTCTGCTGACATGAGTGAGACGTGCTGTGAATATGTTTGGCACAGCTGGGCTTCCACAGGAGTTTGGTCCCCTCAAGTAAGTGTGTTGTCCCGTGACATAGCCTGGGCCCATGGTGTGTGTTGTATGAGCATGTGTATGTGTCCACATCCCTTTTCATACACAGGCAGTGTTCCCTTGAAATGTTCCTGTTGTTGATGCATGCTGAGTGGTACTGGGTTCATCCCACTACTTTGCCAGGGGCTACCAGATGTGTGGGCGCATGACACACTACTGTTAATTGATATATCATCATTGGGATTTGTCAGTTCTGAGTGGTGATGATGTTGTCAGACACAGATGGGACACAGTCAGGGTTCCCCAGGGCACTTGTTTATTCGCAATATCATGTAATTGTCCCTAGGTGGTACCTTTCAGTGATTGAGACATGTGTATGTGTGTGTGACTGCTCCCACTTGTCAGGTTCATGGCTGCAATGTTGGCAGGTGTCAGCATGTGTGCCTTGTGGTTCTCCTTGGCTTCTGTATTGTCCTGGGACTGTGGCAGGTATTCTGAAGGTTACGTGAGCTTTGACGTCATGGCCAGGTACCGCATACTGTGCAGTATGTCTGTTATTCCCCAGGGTTGTAAACTGTCCTTATGTGATGAGTTTGTGCACCTTAGTTCCCCCCAACATTCCTGTGTTTGTCATGGGTGCATGTGCAATGTCACCTGTCCATATGGGCTTCACAGATGCAAATTGTTGCAGTTCAGGGCGTGTGGTGTTGAGGGTGGACTGATGTAAATGTTTGCATGGATGGTCCCCTAGCTTCCGTTTGTCCATGGATGAGGGGCCATGCTGAGTGATTTGTGTTTGTGTATGTGTGATGTACGTTTGTGGAACAGAACACATGTCTGGGTTTCCCAGTTTGTACGACATCTGCCTTTGTCATCACAGTGGAGGTGTCATGCATGCTTGTCTCAACCCAATGTCTGGTCACTGGGGGTAGTGCTGTTGTGTGTCAGTCTCTTGCTGTGTTAGTTGGTGTTCATTCCAGCTTGTGTCACATGTGTCTGTTGTGCTCCCTCTCATCTCACAATGCCTGATTGCCCACTAAGGGTGTCCCAATGATGGTTTACTTTTGTATGGCACTGTGTCCACATCTGTGTCACTGTGGTTCAACCCCCCTCATGTGTTGTGTAGTTGCCTGGGGATACTGAGACACACACACACGCATGTTGTGTCAGATGTGCAGTGTGAGGTTGCCTGTTTGTGATTGTGCATCTGCATCAGTGCATTGGTATTGCTGTCATGGGCCATTGTCTGGATGCTGTTTCTGTGATTTTCCCTGCTGTCCCTGTGAGTCATATTGGAGTTTGTGAGCTGATACCTACAGTCTACACAGGTTGTTTTGATTAGTGTGTCTATTTTCGAGATGTGTGTATGCTTTGTGATGGTCACTTCTGCTCTTGTGTCATTGTACACTGTATACATCGTCAGCCCCCATGTGTGGTGCCTGTCTTCACATGGCCGAGAGTGTGTTATGTTTTCACAGCACTGTTAGCCTCACCACATCTCTGTGGGAATGGGACACAAACACTACTTAGTCCCAGAAGTGTATAATGTGTTGGGAGCAGGGATCATACATGCTGGTTGTTATTTGCAGCTTTGACCATGATGACACTTACCTTTTGGTCACTGTGATGAGGGGGCGTTTAGACCCCATCACCACAATGCTCAACATGTGCTGCAGTTTGGAAGCCCACACTTAACCTTTGTTCTACACAGTGAGGGGGTGTTCTTTTTACATTGACACAGTGCTATAGTGATGCTTGCCTTGTGTAGGGCACACTCATTTGTTGGTCACACATGTGCTGTTAGTTACATTGTATGTTCGAAGTCATAATCACTGTTGTGGGCCTTTGTCACAGACTACACACTGTTGTCATGATGTTAGGGGGATGTATTTTGCTGACATACCTAATATTGGAGTATGATGGATGTGTGGCGCATCACCCATCCTATGAGTGGGGGTGGCAGTAGTGATGGGCAACATAAGCCCTATGGCTGGGGGTGGCAGGGTGATGGGCAATATATGCCCTATGGCTGGGGGTGACAGTAGTGATGGGCAACATAAACCCTATGGCTGGGGGTGGCAGTAGTGATGGGCGACATATGCCCTATGGGTGGGGGTGGCAGGGGTGATGGGCAACAGGTCACCTATGACAGGGAGTGGCAGTAATGATGGGCAACATAAGCCCTATGGATGGGGGTGGCAGTAGTGCTGGGCAACAGGTCCCCTATGGGTGGGGGTGGCAGTAGTGATGGGCAACATATGCCCTGTGGCTGTGGGTGGCAGTAGTGCTGGGCACCAGGTCCCCTATGAGTGGGGGTGGCAGGGGTGATGCGCAACAGGTCACCTATGGCTGGGGGTGGCAGTAGTGATGGGCACCAGGTCCCCTATGGCTATGGGTGGCAGTAGTGCTGGGCACCAGGTCCCCTATGAGTGGGGGT
The DNA here is from genome assembly GCF_964204655.1 of Triturus cristatus. Taxonomy (NCBI): domain Eukaryota; kingdom Metazoa; phylum Chordata; class Amphibia; order Caudata; family Salamandridae; genus Triturus; species Triturus cristatus. The sequence goes on from NC_140588.1 coordinate 912,702,639, forward strand.
GGCAGGGGTGATGAGCAACAGGTCCCTTATGGGTGGGGGTGACTAGTGATGGGCAACATAAGCCCTATGAGTGGGGGTGGCAGTAGTGCTGGGAACCAGGTCCCCTATGGCTATGGGTGGCAGTAGTGCTGGGCACCAGGTCCCCTATGAGTGGGGGTGGCAGGGGTGATGAGCAACAGGTCCCTTATGGGTGGGGGTGACTAGTGATGGGCAACATAAGCCCTATGAGTGGGGGTGGCAGTAGTGCTGGGAACCAGGTCCCCTATGGCTGGGGGTGGCAGTAGTGCTGGGCACCAGGAACCCTATGAGTGGGGGTGGCAGGGGTGATGGGCAACAGGTCACCTATGGCTGGGGGTGGCAGTAGTGATGGGCACCAGGTCCCGTATGATTGGGGGTGGCAGTAGTGATGGGCAACATATGCCCTATGGGTGGGGGTGGCAGTAGTGATGAGCAACATAAGTCCTATGGGTGGGGTTGTTAGTGGTGCTGGCCATGCAACCCCTATGGTGGCCTGCTGTTAGTGGCCAGGATGTGGATTCACAGTGTGTGTGTGTGCCATTTTGCGTGTACGTGTCGTTTGTTTGAGTGGTAGGTGTCTGACTTACCACCTGCGCCGTCGGCGTCGGTTCCTGATCCGGTGATAGATGTAGAGTACTGGTATGACCTGCGAGATGGGATTCATGATGTGTTCATGTCGTACACGCTGCTTGTTGCTCTGTCTCATACCCGCTGCAAGTTGGTCCGTCTCGTAGCCGTGGATTGAGTTGTGGCGCGAATCGTAGCTGATATGCTTGTTTTATGGATGCTGTGACGTGCCGTACGTGGCGACCCGTCCGGTGGGTAGGAATTACGCATCGTACTTGTCAGGGTGGAAACTGCTATGGATACTGCTTCCGGGCGACTCGGGTCGGCGTTCGGATTTACGGCTCGGACGGAGAATGAAGCTTGAATCACAGCCTACGTGTCGGTCGTGTTTTTGGCAGTTATGAGCATCGTACTTCCTGTACAGGACGGACCGGCTATGTGTACGTGTCAGTCGCATGGTAAGGCTACGGGCAGCTCTCGGAGAGCTGTCCGACCCGGGATCGGAATCGACCCCTAAGTATAGATTACACCACCAATTGCAACTTTGCCTATCAAATTAAAAAATTATTATCCCTGGCCTATGTACCAACAACTAAAGTAGCCAACCACTATAATATTCATCTTGAAAGCCCTTTCTACCAAGCAAACAAACCAAAACTAACTCCCTTATAAGACTACTTTGAAGATACTTGAGTGGGAAGGCTACATAGGTCAGGGCACCGTAGACAACCAAAGTTCCAAATCCCCTGGTGGAGCGTCTACAATAGCACCCTAGCTAAAAAAGCTAAAACTAATAACGCAGTGGAAGGATGGCACAATGCCTTCCAAGCCACAATAGGAAGAGGACAACCAACCAATAGAAGCCATCAAAAAAGAACAGAGCAATCAAGAGCTAAGACTAGAGCAATCCCTAACTAAAATAGGACCTAAACTAAGGGGGTCAGTAGGATGGCAAGCGGACTTCCGTCCTTCCGCTATCCTAGCGGTAACGGGACCTCCCACCTGCCATGCGGCGGTCGCATCTGGCAATTTAACATTGCTGTGGGTGCTGCTGGCGGCTGCACCTGCCGCAATGTCCAATGGCCATGTTGTGCATTACCATGCACAACGTGGCAGGCACCGCGCGGTGCCTGCCACCTTGTGCATGGAAATGGAGGCACGGTACCCCCAGCGCACAAGTACCCCCCCACCCGAGGGGTCCCGTAAAGGGCCCCACAAAGCCGGCTTCTGCCAGCCTTTCCATAGCAGTGGCACCGCCATGGAAACCAGCATCGTGATCAGCCTGGCAGTGCCTTTGAGGCACCGCCCCCATAACCACAGCATTATCCGCACTGCCAGGCATCATTATGATTGCCTGTGGAGAAAGCGTGGCGGGCGGTCTTTGCACCCGCCACGCTTGTGGAACAATTCCCCCCGCCATACTGATCTGGCAGGGGGAAATGGGCATGCAGATGTCAGAGGGACCGTCACCGCCGGGCCGGCGGTGGCAATCCCTCCGCCATTGTAGTTGAGCCCTAAGTAAGCAAACAAAAACAATGTATGAATACCTACAACACAAAACTCAACTATTTCCAAACACCAAAGGACTAGAATACCTAGACATGATTGTTAATTCTATACTTTAAACAAAAAACAATGCTAAACATCATAAGCATTTTAAAATTAAAAAACATTGATAGAACATAATTTACTCTTTTTTAAATTAATAAATTAAATTACGTCATTTAAAAATTAAAAACATACATATAAATATATGACATAATATAATTATTAAAATTAAAAAGAATCAAACAAACCAGATGTAACCAAAAACATTTCTGACCCATAATAATAAAAAATAACCCTGAACAATAACAGGAAATGTAAAAACGAAACATGTTTAAAAAAAACAAAATACATTTTTCTTTTTAAAAAAAAGAAAAGCGTCATAAGCACCATCCATTCACGAAACGGGAAACCTGTAAAGAAAAAAAAAAAGAACACCCTCCCACAATAACATGTACAAACCCACACACATTATTATCAACATTAAATACAACTTAACATAATTAAACAACACATAACTAACACTACATAACACTACATCTCTTCAACACTACGTCAAACACATAAAACACTAAACTGCTAAAACAACACCTAACTACACCAAAAACAGACAATTAACGCACTAACAAATCTAATTACACTACTACCACCTTGCCCCTACTCTAAAACTACCTTGAAAGTAATTTAAATCAAAGTTACCTTAACCGACGAAACACAGCTCCCAATCGTGAGATTCCATCTCGCAAAATGACCGAAAAACGAAACAGATGGTCAGAAAAATGAGAAAAAGGAAAAGAAAAATGGCTGCGTAGTAAAAATGAAAAAAATGGGACAAGAATGGGAAAATAATAAAAAAAATCCCCAAAATCAAATGTATATTTTTAGTTATTGTACAAAAAATTAAAAAATGTTAAAAGACATTGCACTATATATATTAAATAATATATTATCAAAAAACTAAAAATATATATTAAATATTATTTTTTTAATAATAATATTTAATATACTAAATAATACATAGAAAATGTACAAAATACATCTTTGTATAATACCTATTATATAATTTTACAACAAAATACAATCATATGAAATGTATTAAAAACATGTCAAAAAGTCTTCTTATTTTCATAAAAAATTATAAATAATAAAAATCAAAATGAAAGAACTGAAAATATATTTACTTTACTATTACATGACTATACCTCGAAAAAAGTACAATTTTTCAAAACTGGTAAAAATATGTATGTAAAAATTGATATTTTAATTTAGCAAATTTACATAAATCTATATAATGCAAATATATTATACTTTATCATAAATGTATCATAAATTCTGAATAACATCAACATTTCTGAATCATGTTTTTCAATATTTTCAAAAATTGTAAAACAAAACCAAAAAAAAAAAATTTCATTGTGAAGAACAAAACAAAAATATGTTTGCAAATAAAAACCTTAGCAATAAAAACTAACATACTTCTCTTTTATTTGAATTTGAATACCAACTCTAAAAAAACTACATAATAAACCATACAAAAGTACTATTCCAACTCCAAAACAAACTAAACTCAGGGAAAGTGCTGGACAATAAACCCCCCAAAAATACTATTTCAACTTCAAAGTCAACTAAACTTATGGAATGTGCTGGATAATAAACTACTAAAAATGACTATTCCAACTCCAAAATCAACTAAACTAAGAGATAGTGCTGGATAATAAACAAAAAAAAGAATTACTATTTTATTATTATTCCTAACTCCAAAACAAAAAAACTAAAGAAAAATGCTAAATAATTTAAAAATTATAAATATATAAAAATATAAAGCTTTTCAAAACAATGGAAACAAAATATTTCCCAAAAACTATATTTTTTTTATCAAAATTAAAAATGTAACACAAATATTTAAATATTTTACCCCAATAATTGAAAAAAAATAAGTTGAAATATATTATAAAACACAATATTAAAAAAATTATTAATAAACGTTTGAGATACCTCTTCGAGCAAAAATAAAAAAATACAAATATTAAATTCTAAATTATCCAAATTCACCGAGTCCCCCCAAAAAAGTGAACATACAGAAAAGGGAGCAGGATAGGAATAGCCTGACTGCCAAGCCATGGTATTGTGGTTCCCTGGGGCCCGCCACAGCATAAAGCTCTTTTTTCAAAAACACATTTTTTGCTGGATCGTGATATTTGCAGCAATTATTTTTTTTAAAAAGCAAGTGCGAACTCCTACGTTTGCTTTTAAATAACCCCTGGATGGGCCAGGTCCTGGAGACATATAATAAATATAAGAGGGGTCGCACGGGGCCTTACACTGAGGGCTTATCAAAGCCCTGGGAACCGCCACCTTCCTGGGCCAGTAACATTAATTTATGCGTGGGAGCTCACTCGCGCCCCCATTGCCCCAGAGACCACCACCTCCCTGGGTCACAAACAGAATAATGAAGGGGATCTGTTGCGGACCCCTAGGGACCACCATCTCTCCAGGGCGTAATTCACAAATTCGAGGGGCCCTAGATGGCCCTGGGGAGTGGCTCCAGCAATGTCTTGGGGTGCCCACCCCCAGGACATTGCAGTTTTCTATGGCTTGGTGGGAGCACTGCCCCCACCAAGTCATAGCAAACTAGCTCTGCTTCTAGCAAGCGAGAGCAAAAATGATCTCGCTTGTTGAAAGCAGAGCATGTTGGTTTCCCTGCTCGCCAAGTGAGCAGGGAAACAGAAATTGCTTTGGGATCCAGTGAGTTGTATGACAGCAGCTCCCTGGGTCTCAAAGCAATGCTGGATGCCACAGGAGGCAGGGAGCCGACAGGCAGGGACCACAGGGTCCTTCAGGCTCCCTCAGCAGTCCCAAACATTGGCAGTGGGCCAGGCTCTGGGGATTGGGGTTCCCGGGGACACAAAAACAAAAAGAGGGGGCAGGCCCCGAGGGGATGGGGTCCCCCGGGCCCAAAACATTCCAGGGAAGGCGGGCCATGCAGCCCTCCTTCCCAAAAATATGGTGAAAAAAAAAGCTGGCAACTCACCGGAGGTCCGACCTCTTTTCTCCACCACTCTGAAAACGTGCCTCCTGTCACGCTGCTGGTTGGGGTAAGAAGTCTGCTTGGCTGCTGAGGGACCTTAGGGGCCAATAAGACCTCCTGTCACCTCCAGTAAGTGCCAAACAGTGGAATTGCTGAGAGGTCATCTTTCTCCACCATTCTGTCAACGCACCTCTTGGCGCATTGCTGGTGAGGGAGTGATGTTCACCTTGCCTCCTGAGGGCCTCAAGACTAAAGTGGACTTCATCCCCAAATTAGCATGTTTGCAGTCTGGTGGAGAAAGGGCATGGCCACCTCTCAGCAAGCTGTGTGAGTCTTACTGGAGGTAACAACTACCCCTTCTGTTACCTTCAGTAAGTCCCACACAGTGGGTTTGCTGAGAGGTTTTTGGTAGCCATGCGCTCTTTTTCCACCACTCTGCAAACACACCTCCGGGTGCACTACTAGATGAGAGATGAAGTATCAATGGCTCTTGTGGGTTCTTGGGGGCCAAGGACCTCCTGGTACCTCCTGTAAATCCTACACTGTGGAATTCCTGAGAGCCGGTTGGAGGCCCTGCTCCCTTTCTCCACCACTCTGCAAACATGACTACTAGTTAAAAATCCATAGAATTTCACTGAAAAAAACCAAAGGTTACAGGGACGTTATAGTTAAGAATTAGCATTTAAAAACACTTTACAAATTCACTGAAAAATCCAAAGGTTCCAGGGACATTATAGTTAGGAAATAGATTTTTTTTTTAAACTTCTAAATTCACAGACAAAACAAAGGTTACAGGGATGTTATAGTTAGGCTGACATTTCACTTGTACAAAACCAGTAAAATTCAGCAGTTATAGTTAGCTGGAAGTCAGGAACCTTGAGCACAGGGATTGGGCTCAGGGAGTCAAATGCAGTTTGGAATGCCTCTTTCCAAATCACATTTCTGGGCTGCTTATTAGAAGTCAGCTTTGTCAAGGTGAAAACAATGGTGCCATATCCCTTGACATCCCTCCTGTAGTACCCAGTGAGGCCTAAAAGTGCTCTGACCTCAGTCTGGGTTTTGAGAGGCTCCCAGGCCATGATAGTCTTAATCTTGGCCAAGAGGGACTTTACCTTACCCCTGCCCACCAGGTGTCCCAAGTACACCACATACCCATGCCCTATCTGGCAGTTACTGGCCTTGATAGTCAGGCCTGCCTGTTGCAGACCCTAAAGCACTTCCTGGAGATAAAAAAGGTGGTCCTTAAAACTGTTACTGAAGACCACTATGTCATCCAGATAGGCCAGTGGTTCCCAAACTGTGTGCCGTGGCTCCCTGGGGAGAAGCGCATCAAGCACTTTAATGCATTTAATGTTGAAGGGTCTGTTGGCTTCAGTTAAACTAATAAGACTTAAACGCATGATGTCGATGATTTGTATGTCACATGTCTAAAGCTGTAAACGTAGTGCTTAGTTGATGGCATGTCGATATAGATGACCTCCATATTTCACAGTATCCCCATGTTCCTACACTCCCAAAGTAAGCGGAAGAATCCTGATTTATTTTGTGACACATGTTAATAGTTTCGTTTTTTTCCAAATGCATTTTACACCAATGCAAGTTATCAGGAAAGTTTAGTTGTCCTGTCTATTAAACACACTAAGGGGCCGATTCCGATCCTGGAAAAATATTCCCCGTACGAATCGTATCTGGATTTTTTACCGTACGAATCGTACAAGTCCCGTACAAACTGGCAAGTACGATTCGTATGTTAAAAAGTCCATACGAATTGCATTGGGTAAATTCCCCGACACGTCCTCGGGTCGGAAAAGGTGTCCAACACGTCCCCGGGCATTTTTACGTACGAATCTGAAAACTGAAGTCCGAGCGCGCAAGTACGATTCGTACCGTCCGTCCGATTGTACAACCGTATGATGAAAAGACCGTCCGGAGCGAACTCCTATAGCAACCATGGAGACGTCTAAACAGGTGCCCGGTACGCGCCGTCCCCCCCCAGCCCCCCGTATGTACGGCGTGTACCCCCACCCGTGTATGTACGGCGCGTACCCCCACCCGTGTATGTACGGCACGGACCCCCACCCGTGTATGTACAGCGCGGACCCCCACCCGTGTATGTACGGCGCTGGGGGTCCGCACCATACCTACGGGGGTGGGGGTCCGCGCCGTACATACACGGGTGGGGGTCCGTGCCGTACATACATGGATGGGGGTATGCGCCGTACATACATGGGTGGGGGTATGCGCCGTACATACATGGGTAGGGGTCCGCGCCGTACATACGGGGGGCTGGGGGGGATGGCACGTACATACGGGGGGCGGGGGGGACGGCACGTACCGGGCCCCCTATTCCGCTCGCATCGAGGCGTACTTCGCTTTTACGGCACTTTTTGGGTGCCGTACAAATATTGCCGTCTGGACTGCTGTCGGTACGAATCGTACTTGCTGGGATGTAAAAACATGCCTGACTCCGTCCGGACGTCACGTCCACGGTGTCCCGGATCACATTCGTATGTATTTTGCAGTCGGTCGGTGTTTTTTCCGACTCGTACGTAAATGGTGTTTCCGTACGAATCGTACTTGCAAGTTTGTATGGTGTTATTACCGGGTACGAGTCGGACGGAGAAAATGCTCCGACCGGCGGTTCGTACCCGGTTTTTCCAGGATCGGAATCGGCCCTTAAGTATTATTAAGTATTCACATTTGCTCTTGAATCATAGATACTTCCAGTACACATTTCTTTCAGTACACACACATTTACAGACAGCCCTACTCTCTCCTTGAGCATAGGGTAGTAAAACACTATAGACAGCATAATGCCAACATTTGGAAGCAAGAAAGAGGGACGTTTAAAAAAAATCAGAGGAATTTATTTTACTTCCATTGATTTGGAGGCAATTTTAGGGAGGAGACAACAAACATAAAGCTGTATGTGGTTTAAAAAATCATGAGTCACCCTGCTGAGACAGGTGTGTTGGCACGACATCGGCTTACATACACCCCACCCTTCAAAAAAAGTAACAGTGGGGAGACACGGGCAATGGTCAATGGGTCAAGGGAGCCACGGGTCAAAAAACTTTGGGACCACTGAGATAGGCAACCGAGAAGGCCTTCATACCAGCAAGTACCTGGCTCACCAATCTCTGGAAGGTGGCAGGGGCATTTTTGAGTCAAAAGGGCATAACCCAAAAATGTTAGTGGCCCTCTAGATTTGAGAAGGCTGACCTCTCCTTGGCACCTTCTGTTAGGGTGATCTGCCAGTACCCTGATGTAAGATCAAAGGTACCTAATTACTGTGCAGCTCCTAACTGGTCAGATGATGGTCCCAGAGGATGGGATGAGCTTCTGTCTTAGTCACTGAGTTTAGCCCTCTATGATCCACACAGAACCTCAGATCAGGTATTGTGCCCGATGGTTCTGATTTTTGTACCAGAACCACAGGACTGGAGAAAGGGCTACTGAAGGGTTCCATCAACCCCAACTCCTGCATTTTAAAGACCTCACCTTATTCGAGAACCTGTAAGATGTATTTTTAACAGGTAGGTTCTCCCCTGTGCCCACATAATGGGCACACAAGTGGGTGGTCCTAGGAATAAGGAAGAAAAGAGAGGAGCACTGTCCCAATACTTGGTGGCAGTTGCTCTGCTGTTCAGAAGTTACGCTGGGGGAAATTATTACTCCTTCCACAGACCCATCTTTCTCCTTGGAATCTAAAAGGTCATGGAGCGGTTCACTCTCCTCCTCCTCTTCTCCATCTGTCACCACGAGCATGGCGATATCAGACTTCTCAAAGTGAGTTTTGAGGCAACTGATATGAAACACCCTATGGGGTTGCCTGGGAGTCCTAAGGTCCACCAGGTAGGTGGCCTTACCCTTCTTCTCCTTAACCTCAAAGGGCCCAGTAGAACAGTCCTGGTGAGCCCTGAGTTCCACAGGTTCCCTACCCACACTTTCTGTACAGGCTGCAATTCCACAGTGGTAGTATTCTGGTCATACAACTCTTTCATCACAGGCTGACTGGCTTCTAATTTGTCGGAAGCTGGCTTCCACAACTTAGCCATTTGGCTTCTGAAGGCCAGCATGTATCTGACTACATCCTCGAGAATCTTCCTGGGAGCTTGCTCCCTCCCCTGCTACCCCAAACTCAGATGCCCTCCAACAGGGTGCCCATACAGAAGCTCAAAGGGGCTGAAGCCCACTCATTTTGAAGAGAAACCCAATTATGTTGCTCTCTTCTGTGGTTCCTCCCTGAAGGCAAACAACAGGCATGGCAATAGGATGCCCTTCGTATTGCTTGGACAGGCAGACAGGCCTTTAATCATGCCCTTTGTTCAATCTCTCAACTAGCCCATTTGTTTGTGGGTGGTAAGGAGTACAGAACGTGTAGGTTACCCCACATTCCTTACACATAGATTACATGTCATGAATGCAGACATGCAGTTTGTGCTCCTGTTATACACAATTTCCTTGGGGTAACCCACCCGGGTCAAAATCAGGGCCTTTGCCACTGCAGATGCAGTCATCGTCCTCAGAGGGATGGTCTCTGGGTACCTAGTGGCACGATCCACCAGGAGCATGATAAACCTGTTGCCTGGTGCAGTGTGGGGATCCATCAGCTCAACAATGTTAATGCCCTCCCATTCAAAGGGTGAGCCAATGACAGGCAAGGGATTGAGAGGGGCTTTCATCCTCTGCCCGGTGATCCAGTGGATTATCAGTTTGGGGTTACACACACACTATATCCTCACCTGGGCCCATAACCATTCATACAATAAGCTACTAATACCGCCGGAGTTAATTTTGTTTTACCTGCAAGATTTTGTTATCTTAACTAAAATCTTACCATTCCAATCTCCTTGACAATAAATTTCCTCTGGTAAATGATTCTAGTAGCTAGGAGTATAGGCAGAAAAATAACATTTAAGTTTTCTCCAATAATCACAGACTCAATGAGTTCTAAATGTTTATCTAATCAATAATTTTGTGAGTCAAAGATCAAATATAATGTTAACATCGAGTTTCATTCAGGAAAGAAGTCAAATTTAGTTCAATAATAAATCTCAATAAAATATTGTGATAACAGAACAGTACCAGTAAAGGGAAGAAAAGTGAGAGCAGGTACAAAGACAGGTTTCACAGAATTATATTTACCGAACCCAACTCCTTGAAGATGGACAGATGGAATCCACCGACAAAGGTGGAAGACGTAGGATCAAGACAAGTTCAGAATTGGGAAGGTGACTTCTTCTAAGTGCAACGCCAGCGTCGCACCCCTCTCTGGCACTACACTCCTCGATCTTTCTTCCGCAATTCCCTTCTAGATGATTGGATTATCGATCAGTATTTCAGTCTCTCGAGCAGGGTCTCTGGCATCTGCAGGGTCTGAGACAGCGTCTCGGACAGCGACTGTGGTAGCATACATGTCGGGTCAGATTTCAGAACTCTAAATAACTAACCTACCTCAATTATACTATTCTGTGTTCGTGTACCACACCCAAATGTTTCAATATCGTGTTTTCCCCTATTTCTGATTGGACAGGGCAAGGAGGTGAGTTCATCACACCATATTAAATATCATATTTTACTTTAGGTTCTTTGTTCTATGTTTCCGCCCCTTAATTTACTTTCACAAAGCTTTATTCCCACCCGCATTTTACATTATGCTTAATACAATTTATACAATTTGTAATATATGTTGATCTTGTCCGGGTCGATGGGTTAAGTTCCCATGTGCTTCTTGCCTGCTTGACCATGGCTGGGTTTTAATGGTGTCATCATAGTTCCGGGCAGGGTTTAGTACGTGTGCACACAGATCAGGTGGGGTAGGGATTTCAGTCACCGTCCGAGGCCCAAATACGAACTAATAATAAAGTCAGAGAAAGACATGTTAGAATACAGAAATAAATGAATTCACTGTATACCACTTATCACTACTCTAATCCCATTTACGTATAATAATCTTTCGCATTAGCAATTAAAGAACTTGCTAGGCGAATTTACGCAAAAGCATGCACATTAACATGTGTGTTTCAAGCGGTCATTTTAAACGCTATTGCGCAGCTGCAAGCATAGAAAACGTCATACTACAAGATGCAGTAGACGGATGAGCAGTGAAATTCCCGCATTTTGTCGGCCATTTTAATGACACTCTGGTTACTGGTTAGTAATACACATAGGCAAGCGTCCCCTATATCCTGTATAACGTGTGTAATGCAATTATTAGATTCACAAACAGGTTGATTACAGTGTTATACGTTATTTGAGAGGATTGCATCCGAGCAAGTTTCTTTTTTACGAAACCTTGCTCCATCAATCCCCTCTCTGATTTTCTATTACTAATTCAGATGCCAACTTTAGCACTTTTCCATTTCTATTTCTTCTTCAACTCTATCATTGATTCCTTTTTCCTTTTTGTGCTGCAAACCCCTTATTCTTTTGTAAAAATCTCTCTTTATTTCTTCCAGTTGTATTTCTTCGTATTTTCTCTTCTTTCCTGTTTCACTCATTCCATACTCCTTTCTTTTCTTGCTACATTTGTGCCAAAACATAATTGCTAAAACTAATAAAGTTATTCCCATTTTTGGCATTATTATTTGACCTAAGATTCCTTTACCTACATTAGAAAACCAACTACCTATAGTAGAAATGCTATTTGCCAATTTCTTCCATACACTGTCAACTTCCAGTGGTTTCAAATTTTCTTCTAATTTCGTAATATTCTTAATATATCCTCCAATTTCAACACTTTTATCAGGAATATAAGTGCAACAATGTTGCACTTTCAACATTTTACAGACTCCGCCCTATTATGCCAAAAATATATCAAGAGCAAGTCGATTTTGCAAAACCATAGATTTGATCACAACCAATTCTGTATTGATCATCAAGAACCCTCCAGCAGTGTCAGAAGATAACCAATCCACTACTGTAGAAAGCGGACAAATTTTACGAGAATTAAGAACTACTCTCACTGAAGGTATCAATGCACCAAATATGTCACCTTCTATTTCAGAAAAACTAGCTCTTTTTATACGTGTTAGTTCCTTTGCGTCTTCATAGCTTCCAGTGATTCTTTTTACATGGTACACTTTCGGAAATATTATTCCAAAATAGCAAAGTCCGTACCAATGATCAGGCAATCTGAGATAAGCTTTATTGTCACATACATAATAAATTACAGGAAATACTGGATCTGTTCCACCTTTTAGTCCCCATCCTCCAATAACTAAGAAATTATGTTCGTATTCACTGGAACCAATAACACATTGTTATATTCAGCCTTTAATCTATGGAGGCAGATCTTCCCTTTCTTTTCAAAGTCCAAGGACATAGCAGCATGAGTCTTGCCAGTTTTATACATTTCCAGGTACATTCATCAATGTAGGCTTTTGCAATTCCTTAATTGCGATTTATAAGGAATCGCATTTAAGAAATTGCAAAAGCCTAAGCCAATTCCCAAACATTCCTTAATTGTGACTCGCAAATTGCGGGTCGCAATTAAGGAATGCCTTCCCATTCATTCCTATGGGCCTACCAACAGGTACTCGCAAATTGCGCATGCAATTTTAAGGGTGCAAGGGTGTCAAAAGGACACCCTGTTGCACCCCTGAAATTGATCTGTGCACACATGTTGTGCACACACATGCCCCAAGGGCATGTGTGTGTGTAATCTACAACTTTGAAAAATGCACTTTGGTGCATTTTTCAAAGTTTTTGCAAATTACCATCAAGTACAAATTGATGGTAATTTGCGCCCCTCTTAGCAAAATCGCAATTTGCGATTCCATCATGCATTTCATTTAAGGAATCGCAATTTGCAATTCCTTAAATGCAATCGCAATTTAAGAAATCTCAATGATTTGTGATTTCTTAAATTGCGAGAGGTCTTTTTATTCTGTACCGATGGACTTCTGTGCCTTCTGTGACTTCTGTGCCCCTTTGATTTTGCACCCCTTGTGCTTTTTTGTACTTCTGTGCCCCCTTCTCGAGTCCATGCCCCGCGCTGGTCTCCTTTCCCCTGTCCCCGCTGCTGCTTCCCCTGCGGCCCGCCCCCTCTGCACCCATTCGCTCCACCCGACCCTCCCCTCCCAGCTGCTCCTCCCTCCCCACCTCCCCATATATGGCAGCCGCTGCGCAGTGAGGAGAGCGACCCTTGACCTTCCCTGGTAGGTCGCTCCCCTCCGCTGCAGCTCCACCTGCACCCCCGCTGTCTCTGCTGCCGCTGGTGTAATCGAGGCCCGCCACCACCCGCAGGCTTCCACCTGCGCCTCATCCCTAGTGGCCAGTGGCGGCTTAGGTTCATTTCCGCTTGTTGCCTGTTGCTTGTGTAACTGTAACTGTCTGCCCGCTCCTCTTCTGTGCCCCCCTGCTCCCCGCTCGCCGCTTTGCTTCCATGCCCCATTTTGATTTCTGTACCCCTCGCCAACCTCTGTGCCCCCTTTTTATTCTGTACCGACTGACTTCTGTGCCTTCTGTGACTTCTGTGCCCCTTTGATTTTGTACCCCCTGTGCTTTTTTGTACTTCTGTGCCCCCTTCTCGAGTCCGTGCCCCGCGCCAGTCTCCTTTCCCCCGTCCCCGCTGCTGCCTCTCCTGCGGCCCGCCCCCTCCGCGCCCATTCACTCCACCCGACCCTCGCCTCCCGCCTCCCAGCTGCTCTTCCCTCCCCATATATGGCGGCCGCTGCGTGGTGAGGAGAGCGACCCTTGACCTTCCCTGGTAGGTCACTCCCCCCCGCTGCAGCTCCGCCTGCACCCCCGCTGTCTCTGCTGCCGCCGGTGTAATTGAGGCCCTCCACCACCCGCAGGCTTCCACCTGTGCCTCATCCCTGGGGGCCACTGGTGGCCTTAGGTTCGTTTCCGCTTGTTGTCTGTTGCTTGTGTGCCTGTAACTGTCTGCCCGCTCCTCTTCTGTGCCCCCCTGCCCCCTGCTCGCCGCTTTGCTTCCGTGCCCCCTTTTGATTTCTGTACCCCTCGCCAACCTCTGTGCCCCCTTTTTATTCTGTACCAACTGACTTCTGTGCCTTCTGTGACTTCTGTGCCCCTTTGATTTTGTACCCCGTGTGCTTTTTTGTACTTCTGTGCCCCCTTCTCGAGTCTGTGCCCCGCGCCAGTCTCGTTTCCCCCGTCCCTGCTGCTGCTTCCCCTGCGGCCCCATCCCCTCCATGCCCATTCCCTCCACCCGACCCTCGCCTCCCGCCTCCCAGCTGCTCCTCCCTCCCCACCTCCCCATATATGGTGGCCGCTGTGCGGCCGCCCAGCGGGAGCGCCTAAGGCAAGCCCATCAGCGCCCGTCTGCGCCTGGACCGCGCCCAGCGCCAGAATCCCTGCCCCCGCAGCAGCCACGAGGACCGCCGCCGCTACGACATCAACACCCTGGTCGCTCTCAACCCAGGAAGGACCCACACCTGCTGCAAGGTTGCCCCGAAGCACACCCACGGTCCCTTCACCTGTCTGAACTGAAGCTTCTCCTGCCTCGAAAGCGCCAAGACGCCTGCCAGGACGGAACCCAATCAGCTTAGATGCATCCTGATCAACACCCGCTCCGCACACAAACACGGCGTCGAACTCTGGGACCTACTCGACACCGCATCACCGGACGTCGCCTTCCTGACCGAGACCTGGATGAATGAAGCCTCCTCGCCAGACATCGCCATAGCCATCCCAGACGGGTACAAGATCACCCACAGAGACCGCACCAACAGGGCCGGAGGAGGAATCGCCATCGTCCACAAAAACACCATCAGGGTCTCAACAAACACCAACAACACCCTCAGCACCGCCGAACACATGCACTTCCAGATCCACACGGACCCCAAGATAACCCTAAGAGGCACCCTCGTCTACAGACCGCCAGGACCCCGGCCTCAATTCTGAGACTCCATCGCCGACCTCATCAGCTTGCACGCGCTGACCTCCACCGACTTCATCCTCCTCGGAGACCTGAACTATCATCTGGAGAACAACAACGACAACAACTCCTCCACCCTGATCGACAACCTCGCCAACCTCGGACTGAAACAGCTTGTCGCGACGCCGACCCACATCGCCGGCCACACGCTAGATGCCATCTTCTCCTCAAGCCCCCACGTCACCTTCAGCCACGCCTCCGAACTCAACTGGACAGACCACCACTGCATTCACTTCTCCTTCCGAAAACCCTTCACACACCACCACACCCTACAGACCCCCCGCCGCTGCTGGGGCAAAGTCACTGAAGAACAACTACAGACAAGCCTCGCACTCAACCCTCCGACTAACCCCACCAACCCCGATGAGGGTGCACTCACCCACGAACGCTGGATGAATGACTGCGCCAACACCGTAGCCCCGCTGAAAAAACCCACCAACAGAGACACCAGCAATAGAGTCATCTGGTTCACCCCGGAACTCCTCGACTCAAAGCGCACCTGCCGGAAATTGGAGAACATATGGCACAGCGACAAGACGCCAGACAGCCGTGCTTCCCACAAAGACGCCATCCGCAACCACCACCACCTCATCAGGACCGCCAAAAAGACCACCTTCACAGACCGCCTTGACAACAACGCACACAACAGCCAGGAGCTCTTCACCATCGTGAAGGAACTCTCCAACCCCAGCTCCAGAGCCAACGACATCCGACCATCGCAAGCCCTGTGCGACTTCCTCGCCACCATCTTTCACCGGAAAATCACCGACATCCATGACAGTTTCAAACCCCGGACGACCCCTGCAGACCTCGCCGCACTGGACCCACCTCACCCCACTGCCCATGACACCCTGACAACCTGGGCCAATGTGAGCATCGAGGACACAATCAAGAGCATGGGCACAATCCACTCCGGATCCCCGTCCGACCCTCTCCCACACCACATCTTCAACAAAGCCAGCAATTCCATCGCACCCCACCTGCACAAAATCATCAACCTCTCCTTCAAGACCGCCACCTTCCCTGAGAACTTGAAGCACGCAGAGATCAACGCCCTACTGAAGAAACCCAAGGCGGATCCGAATGACCTCAAGAACTTCCGACCCATCTCCCTGCTTCCGTTCCCAGCAAAGGTCATCGAGAAGATAGTTGACACCCAGCTCACCCGTCACCTCGAAGACAGCAACATCCTGGACCCCTTCCAATCAGGATTCCGCAGCAACCACAGCACCGAGACCGCCCTCATCGCCGCCACAGATGACATCAGGATCCTTCTAGACAACGGCGAGATGGCGGCCCTCATCCTCCTGGATCTCTCCGCCGCCTTCGACACCGTCTTCCACCGCACACTACGCACGCGACTCCAAGACGCAGGGATGTGAGAGAAGGCCTTGGACTGGACCACCTCCTTCCTCTCCGGCAGAACTCAGAGAGTCCGCCTCCCCCCGTTGTGGTCCGAGGCCTCCAAGATCATCTGTTATGTTATTATGTTATTAAATCATTTATTGAGCGCACTAACACTGATTAGTTTCTTGGCGCTAAAATTGACAGTAACACAATCGAAGGTAGAAAAGATGGATTAAAAAGCTTGTCTAAAAAGCCAGGTCTTCAGTGCTTTCCGGAAAGGTAAGAGATCTTGGCAGGACCGGATTTCCAGGGGAAAGGTGTTCCATAGGCAGGGGGCCAATATGGCAAATCTACGTCCACCAGAACGTTTAAGTTTAAAGGGAGGGGTCTGGAGAAGGCCTAGGTGGAGTGAACGAAGGTTACGGGAGGGAACGTATCTGGTGATTAATTGATTAATGAATATAGGGCTTTTGCCGTGTAGTGACTTAAAGATCATACAACCTGCTTTGAAGGAACAACGTTGTATGAGCGGAAGCCAATGCAGCTTGATGAGGAGAGGAGTCGCCGCCTGCCACCTTGGTTGCTTCAGGATCAACCTAGCAGCATAGTTCTGCACCATCTGGAGACGCTTGAGTAAATAGTTTGGGAGACCCAGGTAGATGGCATTCGCGTAATCCAGATGGGACAGAACAGTGGCGATCACAACCTGGGTAATAGCTTCTGCCGTTAATAGTCGCCTTACCTTCCTGATTTTTTTTAGCTGGTAAAAGCATTTGGAGACCACTTGTCCCACTTGTGCTTTTAGTGAAAGGTCACTGTCCACAATGACTCCAAGCGTTTTAGCCGATGGTGATGGTTGCGGAGCTTGACCCAGATCTGAAGGCCAATAGTGAGGACCCCAGTACTTAGCACTGTCCCCAGTCAGTACCAGTTCGGTTTTACCTGGATTTAGTTTCAGCTGATTTTGATCCATCCAGGATTTAATAAACCTCATGGTTGACTGGAAATGACTCATAGATTTTTCGGAATTATCAATGGTGAAGAGTAGCTGCAGGTCATCTGCATAATTAAAAACTCTCACCTGTTTGTCCCTCAAGGTTTGTATAAGGGGGAGTATGTATATGTTAAAAAGATGGGGTGACAGGGAGGAACCCTGTGGCACTCCACATGAGATGGACTGTTTAACACCGATCAAGTCCCCCAGACGCACCGCTTGGGAGTGATCCTCCAAGAAGGACCTCAACCAGCAGGCTGCCACGCCCTGTATGCCGGCCTGTCCTACACGGTCGACCAGGATGTTGTGGTCGACCGTGTCCAACGCGGCCAACAGGTCCAAAAGCACCAGGGCCTGGGGAGAATGTCTATCTGCGCAGTCTCGAAGTGTGTCCAGAACTGCAGTGACCACTGCCTCCGTAGAGTGTGCAGGCCGGAATCCAGCCTGATGAGGGTCAAAGCAGGAGGACTCCTCCAAAACATTAGAGAGAGTTTTCGCCACGTATGCCTCTAGAATTTTTGCCAAGTAAGCCAATAAGGAGATGGGCCTGTAGTTTGCCTTACATCCAGGATCCGCCCTGGGTTTTTTTAAGAGAGGTATGACCGTGGCTTCTTTGAAAGCGGACGGGACTCTGCCCGACAAGAGGGAGTCATTTAGAAGGGCAAGAACAGGGGTTGGATAGGTGGAAAAACATTCTTTCAAGATACGATGGGGACAGATATCCAGTGGGGAGCCAGATTTGACTCTCATCATTAATTCCAAGAGCTGGCCATGAGTTATGGGTTGAAAATTGGTAAGGGTGGCAGAGCCAGTCTTTATTGCCATGCCGGTCGTGATTAGGGTCTTTGATTGGGGAATGCTAGTTTTTATGTCTGTGATTTTGTCACTAAAGTAAGAATTCAGTGAGTCACACAGACACTGAGTGGGGATTACTTTAGGACGGACATTCTCCAAGTTGGTCAGTTCATTAAAGACAGAGAAGATATCTTTAGATTTGTTTGATGAGTCTAGAATACGAGAAGAGAAATACTCCCCCTTTGCTGCAGAGATGGCATTCATATATTCCTTCCTCGCCCTAGTATATTTAATTTTTCCCTCAATGTCATAATCACGGCGCCACAAGCGCTCAAGATGACGGTGAGTCAGTTTCCTGCTTTTCATGTCGGCGGAAAACCATCTATTGGCATCCGTGCGCCGTGCAAGTTTAATTCTTTTGTACGGGGCATGGAGATTGCTGGCCGCTTGTAGCCAGTCGGTTAGAGAAGAAACTGACAGATTTATGTCATTGTCCAAGGAGGGGACATCATTAGCTAAAGACTGTAAAAAAGCAGTCTTATCCATAGCGTTCCAATTCCTGGCTAATCTGCCGGCAATTGGCACAGTGGTTCTGATGTGAGTAACACAAATCTTAAATTTAAGGATAAGATGGTCTGACCATAGACAAGGCAAGGTTAGCGGGGAGGTCACGCAAGTGGTGTTAGACCACACCTGATCCAATATGTGTCCTCTATCGTGAGTGGGGGAGAGCACCAGTTGCTTGAAGTTGAGGTTAGACAGAAGGTCAGTCAGTTCCGCCGATTGAGAGCCCTCTGATGGGTCTTTGTACCAGTAATTGAAATCACCTACTAACATAACCCTGGCGTGATCCAAAGCTAGGTTAGCAACTTGCTCACTAAAGGCCATGGGAAACAATGGCATTGAGGTGGGCAGTCTATACAAGAGGACACATGCTATAGTCATGTGAGGAGTGGCAATTTTTAGTACAAGATTATCTGTGTTGGCTAGTGTCAGACAGGTAAGAGTAGTGACATCCAGGCTAGAGTGGATAATCGCCGCAACTCCACCTCCTCCTTTCACGCTGGCGCGGTCTGCCTGGATAATATAGTAGTCAGGTGGTAGAGCTGCTATGATATCGGGTGCTGAGGTAGGAGATAGCCACGTTTCTGCCAGCAGAAGGATGTCAGGTTTCTCCGTGTCGAGTAACAGGAAGATGTCCATCTGATGCTTGACAAGGGAACGGGTGTTGAGGTAAAGGATAGCGAGCGAATTGGGGGGTGGATTGGATGGAGCCAAACATGCTGCACGAGTGGAAAGGTGACAGCCTTGGCTCAGGATACCATGCTTACAGAGCTGGTGGAGTGTATCCTTTGATAGAAGTAAATGATCATTGTTCTTATTGCACTCCAAAAGGACGGCCCTGGAGTTATGGAAAGTTTGGGTATTATGGGGTGCCCCTAGTTCCGGTCGGTCGTGGACGGGCGCAGACGGACTTTCCTTTGGCGCGCCTTCAGCGCGCAATCGTCGCGCCCGCTGCACTCGTCCGCTGCGCTTCCGAGGAAAGCACATGATTTATAGAAGAATGGACTGACGGTCGGTGGGCATGGCCTCTGAAGGGGGCGTGGCCTGCGGGCTGAGCGAGGCGCTGGAAAGCGTTCCACGCCTAGTTACAGGACAGCGCTGAGTCCGCTTTACAAGCGTGAGAAGTGAGGGTAAGTGAGTTTTAAAACAGCAGAAATAATAACAACAACAGTTTTTAAAATAAGCTGCCTCCCGGCTTTCCGCCTCAGGAGTGTGTCACGACAAATGGGAGCGCTCGCAATCAGCGTCCCCTTTATAGTGACGGTCGGTGGGCGTGGCCTCTGTAGGGGGCGTGGCCTGCGGGCTGAGCGAGGCGCTGGAAAGCGTTCCACGCCTAGTTACAGGACAGCGCTGAGTCTGCTTTACAAGTGTGAGAAGTGAGGGTAAGTGAGTTTTAAAACAGCAGAAATAATAACAACAACAGTTTTTAAAATAAGCTGCCTCCCGGCTTTCCGCCTCAGGAGTGTGTCACGACAAATGGGAGCGCTCGCAATCAGCGTCCCCTTTATAGTGACGGTCGGTGGGCGTGGCCTCTGAAGGGGGCGTGGCCTGCGGTCTGAGCGAGGCGCTGGAAAGCGTTCCACGCCTAGTTACAGGACAGCGCTGAGTCCGCTTTACAAGCGTGAGAAGTGAGGGTAAGTGAGTTTTAAAACAACAGAAATATTAGCAACAACAATTTTTAAAATAAGCTGCCTCCCGGCTTTCCGCCTCAGGAGTGTGTCACGACAAATGGGAGCGCTCGCAATCAGCGTCCCCTTTATAGTGACGGTCGGAGGGCGTGGCCTCTGAAGGGGACGTGGCCTGCGGGCTGAGCGAGGCGCTGGAAAGCGTTCCACGCCTAGTTACAGGACAGCGCTGAGTCCGCTTTACAAGCGTGAGAAGTGAGGGTAAGTGAGTTTTAAAACAGCAGAAATAATAACAACAACAGTTTTTAAAATTAGCTGCCTCCCGGCTTTCCGCCTCAGGAGTGTGTCATGACAAATGGGAGCGCTCGCAATCAGCGTCCCCTTTATAGTGACGGCCGGTGGGCGTGGCCTCTGAAGGGGGCGTGGCCTGCGGGCTGAGCGAGGCGCTGGAAAGCATTCCACGCCTAGTTACAGGACAGCGCTGAGTCCGCTTTACAAGCGTGAGAAGTGAGGGTAAGTGAGTTTTAAAACAACAGAAATAATAGCAACAACAATTTTTAAAATAAGCTGCCTCCCGGCTTTCCGCCTCAGGAGTGTGTCACGACATCTGCGGCGTCCCTCAAGGATCTTCCCTCAGCCCAACGCTGTTCAACGTCTACATGGCACCACTAGCACGCATCGCCCGACAGCACGACCTCAACATAATCTCTTACGCCGACGACACGCAGCTGATCCTCTCCCTCACCAAGGACCCTCTCACCGCCAAATCCAACCTCTACCAGGGAATGAAGGCAATCGCCGACTGGATGAAGGAAAGCTGACTTAAGCTGAACTCAGATAAGACGGAGATCCTCATCCTCGGGTCCAACCCCTCAGCATGGGATGACTCATGGTGGCCCGCATCACTGGGGACCCCCGCGGCCCCCACCGACCACGCACGCAACCTGGGAATCATCCTCGACTCAAAACTCACCATGACAAACAAGTCAACGCAGTCTCCTCCACCCGCTTCAACACCCTCTGCATGCTCCGCAAGATCTACAGATGGATCCCGACAAACACGAGGAAAACAGTCACCGAGGCCCTAGTCAGCAGCAGACTCGTCTACGGAAACGCCCTCTACGCCGGAGCCTCGTCCAAGCTCATCAACAGACTGCAGAAAATCCAGAACGCCTGTGCACGCCTGATCCTCGACATCCCATGCCGCAACCACATCACCCCCCACCTGAGGAACCTCCCCGTCGACAGGAGAATCTCCTTCAAGCTCCTGATCCACGCACACAAGGCACTCCACAAGACCGGACCAGCCTATTTCAACAGTCAACTCTCCTTCTACGTACCCAACAGAAAACTCCGCTCTGCTGACCACGCCCTGGCCACGGTCCCACGCATCCATAAAACAACTTCCGGAGGCAAGTCCTTCTCCCACCGCTCCGCCAGGACCTAGAACACCCTCCCCCTCTACCTACGACAAACCGAAGACCTGCTGACTTTCAGGAGACAACTCAAGACCTGGCTCTTCGACCAGTAGCAACAGCACCCCCCCAGCACCTTGAAACCCTTACGGGTATGTAGTGCGCTTTACAAATTACATGATTGATTGATTGATTGACAGGTTGATGCATCGCAGAAGCCCTTTTTGCGAGCGCAAACGGCCGATTTTTGTGAATCGCACGGTTTGCGCTCGCAAAAATGGTTGATGCATTTACCTATTCATCTTCCTCAGCCCACTGGGGTATTTGTGGTTTTTGGTTCAGAAGCCCTTCTCTGGAAGTCCTGTCTCCTTTGTTCAACTAAGTTCAAAAATTCCTTTTCTTCTTCGTGTTATCTACATGTCAAATTGTGTTTGTGTGCTTCAGCTATATCTATTGTCTTCATTGTCAGAAAATATTCTCCCATAAACTGTGAGTCTCTAGTACTAAGAACTGGGTTCATGCTCTTTCGCATAGGAACCTCGGAAAAAATCACATCTACATTAGAATAATAATATTGCAATTTTCCTGTTCTATAAAATAAACTTGCTAACACACTACAAGAAATACTATATGTTAATGGAATATGATGATATGTTACACCTTCTGCTACTGATGCCGGTAACTTCATACACACATAGCAATCACTAACTTCCATAGTGTCCACGTATTGCACTAGTAATTTTGTAAATACATTTAAAGCAGTGTCATCAGCTGTCACAGTGTGTGATATGTCTAACTCATCTGGTGCTTCTAAATTTACTTTGTCTCGTCTTGTCTTATTCTCATCTGGTACTTCTAAGGCTACCCTATTTCTTTTAGTGTTAGCTACTCTCTCATTTTTTTTTTTTTTTAATAAAATTTTTTATTATTCGCAAGCGCCTTCATACCATCATCCTTTCCACAATAGGTGCATACAATACATAGTAATATATTGCTCTCTTGAGTTCACATACAATATTATCAGGCAACATATCCATAAGAGTGCACGGTATTATCCAAGTTCCTATTTCCCGTCTCTCATTGGCTGTTAACAGCCTCCCCACTCTGGTAACTATTACCCTCAACTTTCCCCCCCAACAAAATTACTACCCCCTCCCCCCCTATCCCTCCCCCAGTGTGCTCCCCCATCAGTTCCAGTTTCAATGTGTCATAACTTCTAGGTACATGCCCACTTTGCACCGTCACTATTACCCGGCCTCTATCCCCAGGGCCCCCGTGCTCTCCCCTTACACCACCTTTTCCGTTCACGCCATTCCCTCCACCCTCTCAACGCCCTGTGGTCTAGCAGTTGGTCGGTTCATCTTCCTGGCCTCCGCCAGCTCTACGCAGCTCCTCAATTAGCGCTTCCCAAGCTCGCGCCCACTCTAGCATCGTCTCCTTCTGAGACCTATGCGCCAGCCGTAACTTGATCACACTTTCACTCACCGCCCACTTAAGGAATTCGTGTTTCCATCTTTGCAGTCTAGGCCCCTGGCTATGCTTCCAGTGGCTGGTTAACTCTCTTTTGGCTAATATCAGGCCTAAGTCTATAAATTTGCTTGTCACCTTATTGCGTTTTGTGCGTGGAAACCAATGCAACAAGCTCACCGCCATATCGTGAGTAAGCGTTCTCTCTGTCGCCAGTCCCAACGTCGTTAGTACCTCCTCCCAATAGGCAGTCAGGTTCGGGCAGGGCCACATCATGTGTCGAAAGAACGCCTCCTCCATTCCACATCTAGGGCAGTCAGCCTTGTCTGCCCCAAAAATCCGCTTAATGTGCTTCGGTGTCATATATGCCCTATGCATCACATAAAACTGTATTAGCTGGAACCTAGCGTTCCTCGTGCTCTTCCACGCCCTCTCTACGAGCTTAGGCCAAGTGGTGTCCGGGATATCCCTCCCCAAGTCCTGTTCCCACTGCTCCTTTAGGCGATCTAGCGGCTGCCTGCCTTCTTGTTCCATTCTCCTATGAAGGCACGTGACAGCCTGGAAAGTACCAGCCGCCATAACTACATATTGGCATATCAACAACGTCTTCGGCTCCGATAACCCCATCTTCCAGCGGCGTTGGATCGCCGCTACCAGCGCCGCGTGCAATAAGTAGTGGCCCCGGGGCAGGTCAAACCGTTCCTGTAGGCCCGAGAACGGTAATAAGACACCATCGTCATAAAGGTCGCCCATCACAAAGAGGCCCTGCTCCTCCCAAGTCCCCAGTGCCGACCAATCTCCCCCATGGGGCAACTCTGTGCACGCCCCTATCGGCATTTTAGGTGCATAGGGGCACTCCACTCCATGCTTTTTGTTACTCCGAATCCAACAACGTTGCATCGTTCTCTCCTCAGTTGTGATAGTATCTCTACGCAGCCGTTGCCCC
Source organism: Triturus cristatus (assembly GCF_964204655.1). Taxonomy (NCBI): domain Eukaryota; kingdom Metazoa; phylum Chordata; class Amphibia; order Caudata; family Salamandridae; genus Triturus; species Triturus cristatus. Next base: position 912,726,854 of record NC_140588.1, read on the forward strand.
ATCAGGACATACGAAAGCACATGCCGCGGCACCCAGCAATTAAGTCCCGGGTCAGGCCCTCTAAACATCGCCGCCACCGCTTGCGTGAGCCATTGGAGCTGGGCCGCCAGATAGTACTGTTCAAAGTCCGGCACTGCCCAGCCCCCCGCTGCTCTGGGGCGCATCATTATGTCTAGCGCAACCCTCCTCCTACCGGCTCACCACAAGAAGGCTCCCACCATCTTCTTCAGCTGCCTGAACATCACCCCAGGTATCCATACAGGGAGAGTCCTGAAGAAATATAATAGTCTCGGCAATACTATCATCTTGAGTAAAGCTACCCTCCCTGCCACCGACATCTTCAAACAGTCCAGAACTCCATGCTCCCCTTAATTCCGCGGATTGCCCGACCGATGTTGCCCTCCAGGAGCCCATCTTGCGTATGGTAAATGTGGACTCCCAAGTAGGGCAAGCACTGTGCCTCCCATCTGATCCCTTGTACCTGGGTCTGCGCCAGGAAGTTCGGGTTCACCGGAAACAGACACGTCTTTGCCCAGTTAACCCGCAACCCCGATCTATTCCCATACTCTGTCAACAAGCGTTTTGCCGCTGTTAACTCCTCTCCAGTGTCCTCCACAAACATTAGGAGGTCGTCCGCATACAACGAGATGTAATGCGCATTCTCCTGCAGCACTAGGCCCCATATCGCTCCCCCGTACGCGCCAACATAGGCAATGGTTCTATTGCTAGTGCAAATAGTAGCGGGGAGACGGAACATCCCTGCCTCGTCCCCCGCTCCACGCTGTACGCCCGGGAAATTGTTGCACCCGTTCGCACTCCAGCCGTGGCCCCATTGTAGAGAATCCGGGTCCATCTCACATAATATTCCCCTAGTCCCATTTTCCCCATCACATAGCGCAAGAAAGACCATTCCAGGCTCTCAAAGGCCTTTTCAACATCTATAGCCAGCACTACCGCTCCCGGCGTGACGTCTCGGTGCTCCTCTAATACACGCAGGAGGCGTCTAATATTGCCGGCTGTATTCCGTTTGAGGATAAATCCTCCCTGGTCGCAATGAACCAAGGAGGTCATATATGGGAGCAGACGCGTCGCCAGTATCTTGCTCAATATTTTATAGTCCACCGTTAACATTGAGAGCGGTCTGTACGCTGTCAGCTCAGCAGAATCTTTGCCTGATTTTGGAATGGGAATGATAATAGCCTCTCGCGTCGTGGGCGGCAGCATTCCCGCTGTCCAGGCCTGTTTGTACAGCGCCTGCAGCCGGGGGACCAGTATATCCACATATGTGGCGTAGAACTCAATCGGTAGCCCATCAACTCCCGGGGTCTTATTGCAGGCCATTTGCGCAATGGCCGTCTTAATTTCCCCTGACGATATCTCCTGACCTAGCGCTGACGATTGTTCCTCTTCCAGCTGGGGCCAGACCAGGCTCATGAAGTAGTCCTCCAACTCTTCAACATCAACATCTCCCTGACTACTATACAATGTTGCATAATAGCGCGCAAACATATCATTAATTCCCCGTTGAGTATAGTCCATTGTCGCAGCCGGCGTGCGGAGCCCCAGGATTGGCGCTCCCCCAGTATACGGTGTAACAAGTCGCGCTAAGAGCCTACCGGTTTTGTCCCCTTCATCATGCATGCACGCTCTATATGCTTTATAATCAAACGCCCTGAGCCTTTCAACTTGCTTCGCTACCTCCTCTCTCGCTGTCGCCTCCTCCGTTGGATCCCTTCCCCCTGCATGACTACACCTTTCCGCGTCTCGCAACTTCTTGTCAGCTCTCTGGACCTCGTCAAGTAAGACTTTCCGTACCCCTACCTTCTTAGAGATGCACATCCCTCTTACAACTACCTTGAATGCCTCCCATTCTGCTGCTAGCGTGGACGCCGTATTGTCATTGTCATGAAAATACTGGAGGATCCCCTGTTGGAGCTCGTCCTTGAACACCGGATCCTCCAGGACCTCAGGGCGCAGTCTCCACGTTGGAATCAACGCCCGTTCTTTATACCATCCCAAGTGGAGCAGCAAGGGATTATGATCTGACACTGTTTTGGCCAAGTATTCACTGTGCTGCACTTTCACACAGACATCAGGCGTCCCCAGCATCGCATCCAGTCTCACATGCAAATCATGCAGCCCCGAATAATACGAGCAATCCCGTTCTTGCAGATGCTGCGCCCGCCACACATCCACCAAGTTCCAATGCGACTGCCATCTCTGCCGCCTACCAGCCAGCCTTACACTCATCAACTCAGGTAGCGGCGGATGAGACCTGTCCATAGTTACATCCAACACTGAGTTGAAGTCACCCCCTAGCAGCATCGAGCTCGGGGTAGACAGCGCCATAACCCCAGATAAAAGATCAAAGAAACTGCCCTGGTCAACATTTGGGGCATATATACTCCCTATCAGAACCTCCACCCCATTTAGGCGCCCCACCAGCAAAACATAGCGCCCCTCAGGATCAATCATCTTATGTAGCAATTGGAATGGCACTCCCGCCCTAATCCACACTAGCGTACCTCTTGCATATGCGGAGTAGGTATTGTAATATACCTGACCACGCCATCGACGCTGGAGCGCCCTGCCTTCTGCCATCGTGAGGTGCGTCTCCTGTAGCAGCGTCATATGCGCGCCCCTGCGCACCAAGTACGCATGCACCTGATGTCGCCGAGTCATGGTGTGGAGGCCCCGTACATTCCAGGTTATGCACTTGTATGCCGGGGTAGAGGCCGTTGCCTTATCGCCTATACCCAGGAATCTGTCGCGTTTCCCAGAGCACACTGGTTCCCCTCTGAAACTTTTGAACAAAACTAAACACACCCCAACACCCCCTCCCCAGGACAGATGCCCCAACTTGAACACCCATCCAAACCATTGACTCAAGCAGAGTGCTCAAACCCTCGTGGAATCTACAACAACCTATAACACCTGGGGTAGGCACCAAGGTCCAAAGAGGCCCAGCTCGCCCCGCTCCCGCCGAACCCCGACCTTCAGTAATTGTCACCTCTCCCCATCCAGCAATATACAGACCAGTGTAGCAGGAGTCCACTGCAGTTGTTCAGGATTGACCGATCATAAGTCCACCAGCTCATCTGCCATTCTCGTCGTCACCTGAGGCAGATGCTCACTGTCCGCCCCCGAGGTCTCCGAACCCGAGCCATCCGTGTCCGGCTTCGAGCCCCCGTTGTCGCTCCGCAAGTCCAGGTCTGTCCTGGACAGCGCCGCCACGGCCTGCAGCGCCGCCGACCGTTCCGTCGCCACTTGTTGCGGTGTGGGCCGCGGGGAACCCGGTCTCCGTTTCCACGTCTTTGGAGTTCGTCTGGATTTAGGTCGTAATGGGGCCCCCCGTCCATCGTGACTGGGCTGTTCGACGCCTGCTTTGTAACGCTCTAGCCAGTCTCAAGCGTCTTCCGGGCAGCTGTAGAAGTAAGATTTATTATCAACCAGTATTTTTAAATTCGCAGGATGCATCAGGGCATACTGCAGGCCCTCCGCTCGTAGCGCCTTTTTGACCGCCATATAGGACGCCCTCTTTCGTTGCACTTCCCACGTGTAATCCGGGAATAATGTGACAGAGGCGTTGCCCACTTTGTATGGTCCGTTCTTGCGCGCCTGTTCCAGCAGCCAGTCTCTGTCTTTATAATGCAGCAACTTGGCAATCACCGGTCTGGGCGGGCGTCCCGGCGCCAGCGGCCTCGTCGGTACTCTATGCGCCCTCTCCAGCGTGTAGAAGGGAGTCAGGCCCTCCGGTGCCACTTCAGCTTTTAACCAGCGTTCCAAGTACTCCAGCATGTCCTTACCCTCAACCCCCTCTGGCAGACCCACTACGCGTATGTTACTCCGCCGATTTCTCCCTTCTGCATCCTCCGCCCTCTGTTCCAGCGCCCGCAACCGAGTCTGTACCTCCGTCATTTGGAGTGTTAGCGTCGCATTCGGCGGTTCCAAACTTTCTAGGGACGTTTCCACCGTTTTCACCTTGTCCGCTAACTTGTTATGGTCCGCTCTCAGTAACCCCAAACTCGTCGTTACTTGTGCTATGTCCGCTTGCAACGCTTCTCGCGTGGCGGTTATGGCCTGCAAGATCTGGTCAACTTGCTGCTGCGGGAGGCCATCCGTGGGCGTCGATTGTCTTGCCGGCTCCACCACTGTACTCTGCACCAGGTCTCGAGTGGACTGCTCAGCCCCCTGCTTATGTCGGGGCTTCCCCATCGCGTCCTGCAGCCTCCCGTCCCGCTATCTCGTGGCCGCCTCTAGTCCAGGGCAGCAGGGCTCCGATCCAAGCGTGGCAGATGCTCGCGCTCACTCCCCTTGGCAGATCACGGCTCCGGCGCCGTATCCCTTCCTGAGGCCTACCTCTCGGTAGTGGCGCAGTCCCTGTGTCCGCAGCCCATCTCCCTTTCCGTCGCCGTTCAGCTCCTTACTGCACCCACCACGGCACAGCAGGTCCGCGCCCAGAGCCTGTTCCGCCGCTGGCACCAAGGCCCCGGCTTTAGCGCTTCTCCCTGTGGCGCTATGGGGGCTCTGCCCTGAGCCTGCAGATCGTCACGGGCCGTGGATCAAACAAGCATCACACCCTGGGCAGCGGCTCCAGGTCCCGCACTGCCGCACTATGTTGCTACCACCAGGCAATGCGGCCAGGTCCATGCGCCGTGCGGGGCATCCAGCGCAGTCGAGGGTCCACTTCAAAAGTCAATGAAACCCGGGCTGGGTTTCCCGCTGCTCTGTTCGCGACTGCGGCCTCCTCCTCGCCGCCGTCGCGCACCAACTCTCCTGTGCACCACCTGCCCCCGTGTACTCGTGCCCCTTCCTCTGTACCCGTGGGGGGAGGGGGGACCCTGCCACAATGGGTCCCCTATGTCACAGTCCCCGACCCCAGTTCATGCCAGAGCTACTACTCTCCGGATCCGCTGTACAGGCAGTGCCCCAGGCTCCGCAATCAAGGTCGACGGCCAGCCCCGGGGCTCACAACGCCGTCTTGGTCCGTCCCGGGATCTCTGCCGCCGGTCAAAAACTTCCCTCCCAAGCTTCGCCGGCCTCTCCGTACCTTCCTACGTCTCCGTGGCAACAGGGCCGCAGCATCCTTCAGGGCCGATGTCACCCACACCTCTCCCCAGGCTCCGCACTCCTCTCCCATCTTCACAGGGCGCAGCGGCCGGCCTTTCATGGTCCGTGACCGTTCCCAGCCGCCATCTTGATTCCCTGATCAAGCGCTCCGCAGCTCTCGGCCGCCGTCCGCTCCGCCAGCTCCCTCAGCTGAGCCGCACACAGCAATGTGCTCCTCTCCACAGGGCCAGCTCAGTCGTCCGGCGCATGCTGTATTGGGGCACCGTTTTCGGCGTTATTACTCAGGAGTATCGTTCCGGCTCCGGCGGAGCAGCAGGCTCACACGTCTGCCTGCATTCAAGCCTCGGCCACGCCCCCTTCGTTAGCTACTCTCTCATGTGTGTGTGTGTGTTATTCTTTTCTACTGTATCCATTTTTTAAGGAATGGCAACTGTTAGTGCTAACCAAATTATAAGTACTAAAAATATGCTACATATACATATTCTACAACATTTCTTTACACAATTTCGTTTCGGTTTTCCAGCAGTTCTATTGTCAGCCATTTTCTTTTGAATAAGAAGATTTCTCTTCTTTGGGTACACAATCTCTTTACGGGTTGGTCTCACTTCCTCGTCAAATCATCTTCTTCAATATGTCCAAATTCTTGAAGTCTTCGATAATAACATACGTCCATTCTGGACCTTTGAATGTATTGTTCTGTATTTTCAATATTGTGCTTCTTTGTTTCGGATATTGCTTTGATTGTTCAGTCTGACTGGATATCTCGTTTACTTGGTCTGGTTCCTCATTTATTGTTTCGAGTCGGTATCTCACTCTCTTGATAACACTAGGCCGATTATTGCCTTTTCTGATTCTTTTGGCTTGCACAGCACTTTCAATTTCTTCAAATGTTCTTTTGTTTTCGATGGTTAGTGGCACAACTGAGTTATATTCATCTTCAGAATTTCTCTCTATCTGACCTTGTCCAGGGCTTAGTGCCTTAGTATCACCTGCCTGGATGTGTTCTTCTTCCCTAATTTGACTCTGTTCAGGTTTCATTTCAATTTGTTTTTCTACTTCTCGCTGAACTTGCTTTTCTTTTTCTTTCTGGTCCTGATCAGGTCTTACTGCACTTTGGTTTTCTGCCACCTGAATGTGTTCTTCTAAGCCTATCTGTCCCTCCTCAGACTCAGGAGCTGTGGTTTTAGTTTCTTCTGTCTGAGTATATTGTTCTCTCCTTGACTGGTCCTGCTCAGGTTCCCTAACTGTTGTATTTTCACTCTCCTGAGCACTTCTTCTGCTCCTATCTGGTCCTCACTCTTTTCCTGATTAACTAATCTGGTTTGGCTTCTTGTTCTCACAATTACTTCCGGTATCTCTACTATTGGAATCCAATCATCCTGACTGGTGCTCAGTTGTTCTTGATCAGCTACTTCAGGATCTGTTACTCTGGATCCTTCAGCTGTACAACCTTCAACTTTCCCAACTGTTTGGGTCAATTGAGGTCTGTCTTTGTCAGGTGCTGGTACTCTTTTAGTATGGCTTGCATGAATCCAATTAGGCAAGCCCGCACATTTTACTGCTGTCGTTGTAGCCAATATACCCTGATGTGATTTTTCACACCTTGGTGCTAGGCACGATTCTCGAGTGTGATTCACAACTACCCAGTTGCTTGGTTCGGCTGCCTGGCGACTGCGTCTTCTCCAACCTGGTGAGAGATAGAACGCACTTGGTCATCCAACTCTTTGCAATAATCTAGCTCCAAATCATCAGATATATTCAATAGCTTGTGTCCTGGTATGCATGCTTGTCTCATTGCTCTTCCCATGAGTATTTCATGGGGACTCAATCCAGTATTCTTGCATGGAATACTTCTGAGTCCCATCAGAACAAGAGGTAAAGCATCAGGCCAGTCCAGTGGTGTGGAAGCAATCTTGACTTAATTGTGCCATTTACTTGTTCTACCACTCCAGAAGCCTCTGGTCGGTATGCGCAGTGCAGCTTTTGTTAAATTTTGAATGCTTCACAAATTAACCAAATTATTTCATTATTAAAATGAGACCCTCTATCTGATTCAATAGTTACTGGAAAACCAAATCGAGGAATGAGCTCTCTCAATAGGAGTGTGGCTACTGTTAGGCTGTCGTTTCTTCGGGTTGGGTATGCTTCCACCCATTTTGAATATAAACAGACTATGACAAGTACATATTTTAACCCTCGACAAACTATCACTTGAATGAAATCTAATTGCAGTCTTACAAAGGGACCTTCTGCCTTTCCAATTCTCCCTAAACTGACTATGGTTTTCTTGCCTGGATTGATTTGTTGACATGTTAAGCATCTCTGGCAAAGACTCTCTGCAACAGTCCTGAACTTTGCATTACACCAATCTTGTCTGAAAAGTCTTATCATTGCATCTCTGCCTATTTGGGTGGCTCCATGATACATCCTAGCAATTGGTGGAAGCATACAGTCTGGCAGTACTGGTCTGCCATCCAAATAGACCCATACACCATCTTCTGCCCTTCTCTGACAACCAACTTTCTCCGACTCTTCTCTTTCTTTTGTTTCCACCTCATCTTGTAATTATTTTACTTCTTTCCATGTTTCTAATCCTGAAAGTAACATAAGTTGGCAGCTGAATCCACATGTTTAAATTTTCTTGTTCACTGCTATTTTAAATGTTGCGCATTGTTGGGCAACCTGGTCAGCATATTGGTTACCTGCCGTCCCATGGTAATTTCCTGACTGATGTGCAGCACACTTGACTACTGCCACTTCTTTTGGCAATTGTATTGCCTCAAGTAATTCTTTCACAAATATTAAATTTTTAATGAGAGACCCTGAAGAAGTCAGGAAGTCTTGCTACATCCAAACTGGCCAAAGTTGTGCACAACCCCTTAACCATATTGACTATCAGTGTTAATGGTTGATTGCCTATTTTTCCCATTTTTGCACACTTTAATTAAAGCTATCAATTCGGCTACTTGTGCAGACTTGACTTCTGGTAAATACGATGCTTCGACTATTCCTGCCAGTGTACACACAGCATAAGCAGCACTCAGTCCACCTTCCTCATGGCGCATACACGAGCCATCTACAAAGAGCTCATGTTCAGCATTCTCCAACGGTTCCTCCTGTATGTCAGGACGGGGTTTGGTACTGAGTTCTGTCATGTCAAGACATTCATGTTTGACTTCATCCTTCACCTCTTCATTGTATGGATCTGGTAACAAGGTAGCTGGGTTAAGAACAGTACATCTGACTATGGTTAAGTTTTCAGCCCCTAGGATAATTATTTCGTACTTTGTCATTCTACTTGGGGTAAGATACTGAGTTTGGGTTCTTGTTAAAAGAATTACAACTGCATGTGGGACGTACACTTTTACAGGGTGTCCCATCACAATGGACTCGCTCTGCTCCAAACTCATGCAGGTTGCAGCCACAGCCTTTAGGCAACCAGGCAATGCAGATGCCACAGGGTCCAAGGTAGCAGAAAAATATGCCACCGGATGTCGCATTAGACCATGTCTCTGTGTTAAGACTGAGAGTGCACAATTATCTCTCTCACAACAGAACAGTGCAAATTATTTCGAATAGTCAGGCATACCTAAAGCAGGTGCTTCACACAAACATTTTCATAATTTTACAAAGGCTTCCATGCTTTGATCATCCCACTCTATTGGGTCCTTTGCTCGCTTCTTTGTCATTTATTTCAAGGGTTTTGCCAATAAGGAAAACCCTACAATCCATTGTCTGCAATATCCTACAACACCAAGAAAAATCCTTATTTCATTTTGGGTTTGTGGCAATTTCATTTGACTTATTATTTTTATTCTCTCAGAGGTCACTTTTCTTAGTCCTTGCTGTATCTGATGTTCCAAATATTTAACTGTTGTTTGGCAAAACTGTAATTTCTCCGGGGACCTTTTGCCAGATGGTTCAATAAAGCAATGGAATCAGTAAAACAGTTGTCCATTGTTTTCGATGCGACCAACAGGTCATCAATAGACTGTACCAGGACTGACTCCCTAGGCAACACTAATGTTTCAAGACACTTTTTCAATATTTGGTTAAAAATCGAAGGACTTTCAGTATACCCTTAAGGAACGCAATTTCAAACATAAATAAGATCCTCAAATTTGAAAGAAAATAAAAACTGACTATCAGGATGCAATGGAATGGAGGAAAAGGCATGGCACAAAACAATTACAGAAAAACCATCCTGCCTTCCATGGTATCTGGTACAAAATCACTGCAGGGTTAGGTACTATAGGGCAACATGGCACAACAATCTTGTTTATCTTTCGTAAATCTTGTACTACCCTAAACTTTCCATTAGGTTTCTTGATGCCAATTATAGGTGAATTGCATTATTTCTTTTAAAATGCCTTGTTCGACCATTCGATCAATTTCTGCGGCAACACCAGCTTTTATTTCTGGACTCATTTTGTATTGTCGTGTATTTGCATAAACTGCACCTTCTTTTACAGTCACTTTTACCGGATCTACATTTTTCATTAATCCCACCTCTTTTCCTGTAAAATCCCACACTTCAGGATTCACTGGTGTTTTGACCTCATTTGGAAAATCTTCTTTGGGCATTACAGAATATAATTCATCTACTTCTGTTCCTTGTTTTGCTAGCATGATTTTGTACACTCCATCTTCGTCTGGAGTCTGAATAGCAACACCGTCTAGTGCGCAAAATATGGTGCAATTCATCTTGCACAATAGATGTCTGCCTAGTAAGTTCACAGGACTGGAGTCACACACTACAAACTTATGCATCTCTTTGAATTTGCCAATAGGTACCTCCATTGGTTTTGTAATTGGGGTCCTAATTTGTTTATTAGAGATGCCTACTACTTGGATCGCTTCTACTGAGAGGAGTAGGTTTGGGATGTCTGCTGTTCTCACAGTAGAACGGGTAGCACCAGCATCCAACTAGAAGATAATGTAATTTTCTTCCACCTTACCATCGATATATGGACCTGACTGATCTACCGGCAAGGATGCGCCAAGTACGCACTCCTCTTCCTCCCCCCTCATCACCGTCATAAGGTGCTGTCATCAAAATAAGAATCCTGAAAAAGAAATTGCGATGTTACAAAATTTTTCTTACCACATCCTTCTTGAAATACTGTGTCCGTACTGTGCTTGGCTTGACTCACAAAATTTGGCATAGGGGCAGGAGGCAATTAACTCTGTAGGTTTACAACCTGCTGCGGTTGACTCATTATCACCTCATTCTGCGTCTGTGGATTTAAATTTTGATTTGGGCCATTATTATTCTGTATACTTTTACACACGTTTTTCCAATGCCCCAATTTTCCGGACCCATGACAGGGAAACTTTTTCTTTGCCTCTTCTCTGCTCAATCGCCCTTTTGTTTTACCCCCGTTATTCTCACCATGACCTTGCCCTCTTCCTGTATTTCCTGCCTGATTCTGTAGCTGGAGTTCTTGCTGTTCTGCTAATTTCACTTGAGCCCACATCAATTTCTCCTCTAAACTCTTTCGTCTATTGTCAATTTCATCTCCACAATACTTTGCATATTTTAGGATCTCATCTATGGGCTTCGCTTGCCAGCACAAATTGTGCTGCTTAATCATTTGGGATATTTCTTGTCTTAAACCTGACACAAACCGATACACAAAATGAGTCATGTTCTTATTTATGATATTTTCAAATCCACTATACTGCTTGAATACCTGTAAAAGCCGTCCATAGTAAGCATGTACAGACTCATCCTTTTCTTGAGTTGTTCTATCTATCTTTATCCAATCTGTTTCCTTTGGGGGAATTTTCCCTTTTAAGAAAGTGATTACTTGATTATATTTCTTCATAACCTCCGCTGACGGAGCTCCTTTTTTCTCACCACTAGGCCAATCAACTGTAATTTTACATTTGGTCCACAAATCAGCAGGCACCACTATCTCAAATAAACCATCCAAATCTTTCAACAAAACCTTTGAGACCTTCACAAACCTCTCAACTTGCCTGTACCATTCCACTGGCTTTTCTCTCAATTTAGGGAAATCATTAGTAAATGATAAAATATCCTGTTGGGTCCATGGGACATGTACATATCCCCCTCCTGGAACCTCTCTCATTGGGTACAATCTTTCAGCCTTCTCTGTTTCTTTCATCAAATATTCAGACGCCGATCAATTTGTCTGTGCTTCTTCCTTTTTCTTTGTCCATCTGACTTTCCATCTATCTAAATCTCCCCATTTTTGCAATATTGTCATCAACTCCTTTATCTGCAATTTTCTTCCAGACATATTCATATTTTCCAAATCTCTTTCAGAAAATTCTGCTCTATAGGGTTTCTGCAACACCTTGGATCTCCCTATTTCAATTCCCATTTCAGAGGCCAAATTTGTCAATTTTTCTTGAAATATTTTTGTATTTCTGGTGATGCTTCTCCAAATGAACAGTAACTCTTCTACACTTCAGGTATTCAACCTATCCAGGCCGACATTTCTTCTAATTCAACTTTTAATTTGAAAATGTCTAAAATTTTGGGTGGTGGGTTTGGTTTTTCTATTACTTGTGCTCATCTTTCTATTTCTTCTGGGGTTACTATAGTGGCACTCTTCATCCCTGTGGATGTCTCTATTCGTACTTCTTTCAAGCAACCTGGTGTAACTCTTCTGGGTGTGTCATTCATTTGCCCTCGTATCAGTAAATCCATTAATGAAATCACTGACTCACATTCACTAGCTTGGTCATCAATTATTATTTTCTCTTTTCTAGGTTCAATCATGGGTGTAGTCATGACGGGTGTTTTAGGACAATTTGCTTTATCCCCATACAATGGGACAACAGGACCTATGGTCACTGGTAAAGTCAAAGCTTCCGGATGCTTGTTTAACTGAGTAATTTTCCGCATTAATTCACTTCTGTTCTTATTTACCGCTTCCCTTTCTCTTTCTTGTAATACCCTCTCCATTGTTTTTTCATGTACTACCTGTGGAACTAAAGGTATATCTAGAATTGGGGCACTCGGGGTAGTTCTATTAGATCTTTCTTGATAAGGCGGAGGATTAAAATATCTATTAAATAATCATCTTCTGAGTCTCCACTACCTTCCATTGTTAAGTGATTTGTTTTCTTGGTGTATTTTCCTCCTGTCTGTTCCTCAGCCATCAATACAGGATATAATCCTTCTGTCACCATGGCTTGCCTCCATTGTTTCATCTGCCTATCTCGGTTTTCGCGTGGAAATTTGGGATAAAATCTGCTCAAGTTTCTGTCACTTCTTGATCTATCGCACTCAAATGCTTCAGTCTCCCATTCTTCTAATGCCCCATGCTGTGTTAATCTGAGTCTGGGTTCAAATTTGTTCATTCTAATACGTAAATTATGTAGGATTTTACCATTAAAGGTTCCAAACTCTGGAAAAGCTAGTATTCCATCATCCTTTGTATATTCTATCCAATTTTCTAACCATACACAGGAATGATAGCCTCTCTCTATCATCATGGAGGATGCAGGCGTTTTCGAGGGGGGGGGATAAGAATCCCTTCTCTATTTTTAATAGGTTTATCCTTTTTAGAATAATTTTTAATTTTTTGCAGAAATGACATTTTCCTTTTCTCTCCGTACATTTTTCGAGATCTTCCTTGTATGTACTGTGCATGGGCAAATTCCAAGTACCTTCTATCTGGACAATTCCCTATCAAAGTAGGATCGTGTCTCCACATGCAAGACCCACTATCAATTATTATTATGGCTTCTATTTTCAAATAATCAAATGTTCGCTTTTACTTTAACAATTGACCAATACCATTGCGGCTTCTTATTCTTTTCGCCAATCGGATTCTGTTCTGCTACGTTTTTAGCCAATACTAGCGCAGCTCTCAATGACGTCAGTATCACTCCTTACTACTGACCCCTCCTTTACAATTCTTTGCGTCAGTCACACGCCCGCTGTTCCAACCAATCCCAGAGCGACCCTCTGTGACGTGAGTGCAGCACTCGCAACTGACAAGGTAATGGGAAAACGTATTTTCTTCAATTTACGTGCAATTTTCATTAACAACATAGAAACATTCGCTACTTTGTCTGATCCTCTAAATTCAAAGAATAGTTTATTTCTTTTGCTGCGAGTAAAACCTTTCCGCTTACTCTTCACACTGCGAGTAAAACCTTTCCGCTTACTCTTCACTCAAGCATCAGAGAACCTTCAGTACTACCCTTTCTAGGTAATATAAGACCAAAGATTCACAAGCGAACTCTTTTGCTACCAATTACTCTCACTGTTATACGAAAGAAATTAATCCCTAAATCAGTGCTTCTAGTCCTGCATAACTTTTCAGCACCTTCCTGATCCAGACAAGTAACCTCACTGCAGTGTGGCTTCCATTCGCCAACGGCTATTCAATATTCCTGGGAATTTCCAGACAACATAGAACAGAATACAAACGAATAACGGGTGTCAATGCATAAATCAATAATTCAATCCACGATATTCTCTACCTAACTAACTAGAACCCTAACTATAGCCCTGCTACCAAGAAAAATTGATCCAGCTGATTATCAGCTTGGGGTTACACACACACTATATAATCACCTGGGCCCATAACCATTCATAAAATAAGCTTTTAATACAGCCGGAGTCAATTTTGTTTTACCTGCAAGATTTTGTTATCTTTACCCAAATCTTACCATTCCAATCTCCTTGACAATAAATTTCCTCTAGTCAATGAATCTAGTAGCTAGTAGTATAGGCAGAAAAATAACATTTAAGTTTTCTCCAATAATCACAGACTCAATGAGTTTTAAAAGTTTATCTAATCAATAATTTTGTGAGTCAAAGATCAAATACAATGTTAACATCGAGTTTCATTCAGGAAAGAAATCAAATTTAGTTCAATAATAAATCTCAATAAAATATTGTGATGACAGTACCTGGAAAGGGAAGAAAAGAGAGAGCAGGTTCAAAGACTGGTTTCAAAGAATTATATTTACCTAAGGTGATAGATGAACCCAACTCCTTGAAGATGGGCAGGTGGAATCCACCGACACAGGTGGAAGACGGAGGATCAGGACAGGTTCTGAACTGGGAAGGTGACTTCTTCTAAGTGCAACGCCAGCGTCGCACCCCTCTCTGGCACTACACTCCTCGATTTTTCTTCTGCGATTCCCTTCTAGATGATTGGATTATCGATCAGTATTTCAGTCTCTCGAGCAGGGTCTCTGGCATCTGCAGGGTCTGAGACAGCGTCTCGGACAGCATCGGTGGCAGCATACGTGTCGGGTCAGATTCCAGACCTCTAACAAACTAACCTAACTCAATCATACTATTCTGTGTTCGTATACCCCCCCAAATGTTTCAATATTGTGTTTTCCCCTATTTCTGATTGGACAGGGCAAGGAGGTGAGTTCATCACACCATATTAAATGTAATTTTTTACTTTAGGCTCTTTGTTCTATGTTTCCGCCCCTTCATTAACTTTCCCAAAGCTTTATTCTCATCCACATTTCACATTATGCTTAATACAATTTATACAATTTGTTATATATGTTGCTCTTGTCCGGGTCGATGGGTTAAGTTACCATGTTCTTCTTGCCAGCTTGACCTTGGCTGGGTTTCAATGGTGTCATCTTAGTTCTGGGCTGGGTTTAGTGCGCGTGAGCACAGATGAGGTGGGGTAGGGATTTCAGTCACCCTCCGAAGCCCAAATATGAACTAATAATAAAGTCAGAGGAAGACATGTTAGAATACAGAAATAAGTGAATTCACTGTATACCACTTATCACTACTCTAATCTCATTTACTTATAATAATCTTTCGCATTAGCAATTAGTAAAACTTGCAAGGTTTAGTTTAAGCAAAAGCATGCACATTAACATGTGTGTTTCAAGCGGCCATTTTAAACGCTATTGCGCAGCTGCAAAAGATTCCCTCCAAGCATAGAAAACGTCATACTACGTAGCTGCAGTAGACGCAAGCGCAGTGAAATTCCCGTGTTTTGTCGGCCATTTTAATGACACTCGGGTTACTGGTTAGTAATACACATAGGCAAGCAACCCCTATATACTGTATAACGTGTGTAATGCAATTATCATTATTCACAAACAGGTTGATTATAGTGTTATACGTTATTTGAGAGGATTGCATCCAAGCAAGTTTCTTCTTTACGAAACCTTGCTCCATCACCGGCCTTCCTATTGGCCTGGCCGGTTAAACTAGTCTTGCAGAATGCATCTGAGGAATTTTTAGACACTGGCCCAATAAAAGTGTGGGGTATGCCTTGCATAGGTCTTGTCTTTGCCCAAGTGTCCTGCTAGGGGAATATCCTTAGCCAACTCCAGTAGGAAGGCCTTGTAGCATTGTGGAACCACCAGAGCCCTTGTTGTCCTATGCACAGTAGCCTTAGGCTCACTGTAAAGGAGGTTGTCCTCCCAGTAACTGTGATAACTCCCAGAGGTATAACATGCTGCTTGGGCTTCAGCCTGTTTCCTCATACCCTCATAGGTTGTACACTCCCTCCGTGCCCTACAGAACTCCTCCTTAGTGGGACCTCCATCTACATGCCATCCAGCAAGTGTAGGCAGGGCATCAAGGTAACCAGTGATCTCCTCAGTGGGCTCTGAGATGTTCACCACAGGTGGCCCATCCATTCACTGGGAAGACACTCAGGGACTGGGTTTCTATACCTCTTGCCTTTCTCCTTTTCAGCAGCTGTCTGGGCCATCGTTCCAGGCTCCAGCACTTTTTGACTCCCTTCGAGGGCAGCCATGGAGCTTGTTCTCGCATAGATACAGTTATGTAATCCCCAACATCTCCACTTCCTTCCAGATAGTGTGCTCAAGGACATTACCCAACAAACAGTCCAAAGGCATGGCAGGGCGCACAGCAACCTTCAGAAGACCTAGAACGTCCCCCCCACACAAATGGGACAAGGGCCCCAGCACTAGCCTACCCACCCCTGGATTATTTCCTCCACTGGGAGGTGGTGCTAATTTTATACACTTGGGATGCCCCTTGTAGTTTCCATACACTTAGCACTCACAGCATTTGGTGGGCTTGGGCTGCTGACTGTTGTCAGAGCAGTTTTTCTTCTGTTGTCCAGATTGGGAATTAGAACCAGACCCTTTGCCCTGTGAGTTGTTTTGGGGGCCTTTAGATAACTTTGTCTTTTTATCTCCCCTCTCCTTTTAGTAGGAACCCTGACCACTATTTTGGGAGTCTCGCCAGATGACTTCTTAGACACTCTGGTGCTGATCCAGATGTCTGCCTCCTCAGCAAGCTTCCTGGGGTCCACAAGCTTGCTATCAACTAGGTGTTGGTGCAGCGCTTGAAAACCATATATCAAGCATGTGCTCCTTTAAAATGTAGTTGTACAACCCTGAATAATCAACAACCTTGCTACCCCTCACCCAGCCCTTCAGTGCCTTGCTGGCATAATCCAAGAACTCCACCAATGTTTGTGTTTTGATCTTGTGGCTGCTCCTGATTCTGAGCCTACACTTCTCAGGGGTCAGTCCACACTTACTGGCTAGGATGGCCTTCATAGCAGTATAGTATGTCTGGCCCTCAACATCTACTGGAAGGAGTATGTCCCTCCCCACCATGGGCATACACCTCCATAAACTACCTCCCCAGAGCTCCTCTGGGATCTTGTGAACTCTTAGAGCCACTTCATTGGCTACATACAATTTGTCTATGTCATCCCCACTACATAACTGAGCACCAAATCTTAAACTCTTGCCCACTATTAGACACTGCAAGTATGGTGCCATCATTGCTGTTACTGGACCCTATTTGTAGGGCTCTTATGACCAGCTCTCTCAGTCTGAGCTCCTGGGACATCTTCCTGTCCTCCATGGCTAGTCTCCTCTGCTCTACAGCCTGCTTTCTCAGTCAAAGCACATTGATATGTGTTCCAGCTTGGCAAGCTCCAATTTTAGTATTCCTTTCTCCCTCCTGTCTTCCAGTTCTTCTGGAGGAGACACTGTTCCCTGGTCTGGGAACCACTACTGCTCCTGCCAAGTCATTGGCCACTTCCACATTGGAATCCAGAATCAGGTCACCCCCCTCTGGAATGTCCTGCTCCTCTTCCCCTGGATTGTCATCCTCTGCTACCTGGGTCTCTGCACATGCTCTCAAAGCCTTCTATAGCCCACCTTCCTGGTGAAACCCCTTGTAGATACTTGAAAGTCCTTACAGAAATCCTTAAGCTGAAGCACAGTATAAGATTCTTACTTGGCCAGCTCAAACTCAATTACTGCAAGTGCAGGTGCTGCTTCTCCAGAGTGAAAATTTGAGTAGATTATGCACACCAATGATTTCTAAAATGCTAAAAGTTCTCAAGAGTTTAGGTGATCACCGTGCCATGCGTTTTCAATGCCTGCCTAGCATGTACTAAGTATGTGGCAGTGGCCTGGTTCCAGTTGGCAACTTGGACTAAAGAGTGCACAGCTATTTTGACTATTCGTCACAAATGACTTTATTTAAAACAAATGTATTTCCTTTTATACTGTAGAATTTATTTTCCTTGGTTTTATATGTTATTCATTGAATGTTAACAAATATATATATAATCAAAAAACATGTAGCATTTCCATAACAACGTTAACAGCGTAAATTAACATATATTATATGGTGTAAGCATTCGAAATCGGCGCCCAATGCATTTTGGGACGATTGTCCCTTCGTCAGGGGAAAACCTGTTGAAAACAAACGGTAATCAACTAATGTACATCAGTGGTTCAATACATTTCATCATGTTCAATCGCTTCTCCTGATAAAATTGTCTAAAGTGAAAGCCAACCTGCTGCGACCTTTTCGCCAGAGTGAGACATGGTTTTAGGAGAAAATTCAAAAAGCCAATTAGGGAGAATTGAAAAAGGCTTGAATTGGTCTTAGTATAGAGTTGTTATGAACAATGAGTTACTATATGGTATTGCACAAACACAAGTTCTATCCTCTGCGCTGATCACCAAAGTTGTAAATGGGGTTTCTGGTTGTTAGAATATTTTCCCTGTAGAAGCAGCAACTACTACTCTACTGTGGGTAAGGTAGACACACACTTAAGGATAACCTGTGCTCACCCTTTGGGAACTTGGGACAGAGCAGGCAGGCTTATCTAAAGAGGCAATGTGTAAAGTATTTGTGATACACACACACACACATTAACACAATGAAAATAGCACAGCAATACTCCACACAGGGTTAAAAAAATAGAATTTTTTTTCATGAAAACAAGCCTTAAGTGAGAAACATCCAATAAGTAGATCCGGAGTTATGAGTTTTTAAACATTGCGGGCCTGATTAGATCTCAAAGGATAGGTTACTTCGTCACAATGGTGATCGATATCCTGTCAACTGAAATATAAATTCCATTATATCCTATGTGATTTATATTTTGGTGGAGAGAATATCCATCAAAGCTGTGACGAAGTAACCCGTTGAAGTAACCCATCTGCCAAGATCTAAGTCAGACCCTAAATCAAAATCTAGTGCTTAGAGTCAATTAACGCTTAGGGGTTACTTAAGGTTCTGCTGGACCAGGGTGAAACCAAAGTTCAGGCCGGCCGAGATAGAGGGTAGACCAGCTACAGGATTCATGCAGGTCCAGCTGAAAAAATACCTTGCATGGAGCAAGCATCGACATCAAAGACAATGAAACCGTTGTCGATGAACTCCTTTACGAAGCAGGCACTGCGTCATCATTGAGCTTCACTGTCCATCATCATCGAGCCACACAACCCATTGAATCGATGTTGTCAGCCAGCTCCTGCATTAGCGTTGAAGGGAAATGCATTGGTGCTGACCAGCGCAAAGTCATCACCACGTTGATTTTGATGATTATGGACAGCAGAAATCACCTTTCAAGGGCCCATGGCTGGCTTGGCACCAATCAGCAGGATTTACAGATGGCAGAGTCCAGGTGATGTTGCAGAGTTGAAAGAAGTCTTTGATGCCCCTGAGACGTCAGAACATGGAGCAAGCCAGCTAGCTCTTGGGGTTACTCTGAGTTCAAGTGAGATGGGTCCAGTTCTTGTCCACAGCAGGGCAGAGATCAGCTGGCAGCAGGGCAGCACAGCAATGCAGAAAATAATTTCCTCAAAAGTAGCAATCAAGCAGAATGGCAATCCTTGTAGCACAGCAGTCCTTACTTCTGGCAGAGTTCTACACAGGTTCAATAGTGTACTCTCTTGGTAGGGTCAGAGCCCCAGTACTTATACTCAGTTGTTCCTTTGAATTGGGGGTGACTTCAAAACAGGCCCTTAAAGTGTCCAGGTCCCTCTTTCTTCCCATCCCTTGCTCTAGACTATCAGTAGGGGTAATCAGCCCTTTGTGTGCAAAACAGGACACTGCATATTCAGGTGTGTAGCTCCCCCTCTCACTTCCTGCCCAGGAAGAGCTATCAGAATGCAGAATAATGAAGATGTGTTCTCTGTCACACTGACCCTTCCTGTGCTCATTGATGTCTAGATGGAATGCATAAAGTGTAGCTGTCACCCATCTCAGACATGTATTGGAGACAGGCTGCAAGGCACACATAGCAGTAAGAGCAGAAAAATGTCCACCTTCTAAAAGTGGCATTTCTAAAACAGTAATGTTAAATCCAACCCTACCAGTAAATTAATTCATCATTACCATTCCAAAGATAAGAAACTTGATGCAGCTACTCCTTTCTAAAAAGGAATTGCAGCCTAAAAGTGTATTAAGGAATTCCCAATGCTAGCCTGTGAGAGGAGTAGTGAAAAAATGAATTTGGGTGGTTGTCACCAGCAGGACATGTATAACATGAAGGTACATGTCCTACCTTTTAGTTACACAGCATCCTTCCTAAAGGGCTACCTAGTACTTACATTAGGGGGAGTTGGTGTGTAATAAAAGGGGAGTTTGAAGGCTTGGCAGGTGATTTTAAATGCCAAATCAAAGTGGCGGTAAACTCAACACACATGCCTTGTAATGGCAGGCCTGGGAGATGTTTGAAGGGCTACCTCTGTGGGTGGCATAATCACTCCTGCAGGACCACTAGTAGCATTTAATGTACAGGACCTGAGCACACGTAGTGCAGTTTACTAGGGACTTATAGGTAAATTAAATATGACAATTGCGGATAAGCCAATGTTACCACATTTTAGGGAGAGAGCACATGCATTTTAGCACTGGTTAGCAGTGGTAAAGTGCCCAGAGTCCTAAAGTCAACAAAACGATGTCAGAAAAAGTGGAGGAGGAAGGCAAAAAGTATTGGGTGACCCTCCAGAGAGGGCTATTTTCCAACAGGGTGTGATCTGAGATTGTGCATGGTAGATGCTTTGCAGATATCATCCAAGCACACACATGCATTGTCAAGCCATGCCCAGAAGTTGTGCACTGAAGAGCTGTGTTTACCCTCTTTACTGGAGGAGTGTCTTTGTCACCATATGTCCAACAGTCTGTTGGCTTTTATTACATCAGCCAGCACCAATGCTGCGATGTGGTGTGTCGGATCTGTGACAATCGAGTGTTCCATATATTTACTTATCCCAAAATCGAAGCTCCAGCATCAGAGTATTAATTGCGGGGAAAACATAGCTCATCTATGCCTTACTTGCCTAGAAGAATTATGAGTCATTTGTGTTCGGGCTGTATGGTTTAATTAGTATCCTATATTTACCATTTATGGTGGCCTGTATTATACTGTACCAACATTATGTGTCATTTAGCTCACAAAGTGGATGGAAAGGGATTCCACATTTGACCAGAAGAGCTGTGCCTCAGTAGGAGGAGTATTTGGCCAGTGCTCTATAGCCAAATCGTTCAGAGGCAAAGCGGAAAGCCATAGTAGGGCCAAGTCGTGTCTCTTGTACAAAGGCTATATCTCTTTTGTGTCTGTCTAGGTATGCAGGGATTTGCCTAGATTTACGCTAGATGTCAGAATATTGGTGAAAGTGGTTGTGTTATGGCTCACTGATATGGAGCTTCGGTTTAGCCAATCGGCAGCAAGATCTAGAATTAGGTCATGTGTTCCACACATTTTCCAGTGAAAAGACTCACAAACAAGTTTTTACAAAGTATTGTATAGTGTATTAAATGCTGCATGTGGTTGCATCTACTATTATCCAAATTAACTCCCTGCGCCTGTGCCTCTGTGAATACCAAAGTGGTAGTAAGTTTAGGATTTTGTCTTAAGTTAGTTCTGTGAATCGGGCCCTAAGAGCCTGGTGTCGAAGAGACAGGAGCAAGCTATTAGGTAAAAGGTCACCTGTTCAGAACCGTTATTGTAGTATGAATGGGACAATGTATGTAAAAAGGGGGCATACATGACAGGACTAGCCTAAAGGACTTGACAACGCCCCTGCCATTAGTGTGGCCATAGAATGTTTACACATTATCTTGGCTGAATTGCATTCTAAGCAAAGGAGTTCACCTTCCTGTCCCGTAACGAAGGGCTTACAATGTTTTTCCAGCAGGTATGAATTGGAATTTAAATATGCGTTCCTACGATTTTGGGACTGCAGAAACAATTTGGAGGAATAACACATCTTGGATTGAGCTCCATAAGGGCATGGGCTAGGGATACTACTTCTGCATTTGTCAGAATATTGCTATCTCCCAGGCCATTAAATACCCACTATTGTGGCCAAATCCAAACTCAGACCTGTGGTTAATAAATAGGAGCCTCTGAGGCTCATGTTTATATATTCATAAAATACATAGTTATGATCCAGTGTTTTTTGGGCCCACTTATTTACTATTGGTCCTCTGATGGACCTTTTTATCTGTCTCAGAGATAATGGGAGTTAGCATTAACAATCAATCAAAATTTCAATTAGCAGTGCAACCCATTTGGCTACACAACGAGGACCAGCAATTGGTAGAATAGGTTAGGAAGAATTTATTACAAATTAATAATCAGCTTTAAATACACTACTCTCAGCACCATGCTGCAGAGGTAAAAACTGGGAGTCCCAGACGGCAGAAGAAATTAATGTGAATTAGCAATTTACTCAGACTGGCTTCAGGTTGCCTTCTCCAAATAAGTCCCAAACACCAAAGTCTCCAAAATAGGAAAATCCCATCTGCCCCATGGTTCTCTGAAGCACTTAGGCTTGAAAATACAAATTGTAGAAGACAGGAAAGATGGTTGAGGTTGCATTATGATTTTCAAGAGAAATCTCATTATAAGCAGGCTCTGGCTACATATTAACACCTTTTAATAAAGGAAAAGAGTGACTATTTTGAGCAGCAAATAGAGACAGCTAAAGACTCCACCAAACAGCTTTTTCAAGTGGTATCTAAACTCACCACACCTCTGGATAATATTTCTAGTAACAACATGTCAGCATTTCATGACACTTTGGCACATTGCTTCAAGAATAAAGTAAATCAAATGTATTCCAAGTTTGAGGCTACCACTTTGTTTGAGGTCATATCTGATTCATTCGTTGAGTCTCACAATGTCTGTTCCTTTACTGAATTCTCTCCTGTTAGGGCAGAGCAGATAGCCACCATGATGAGTAAGGCAAGGTCTGGCCCGCCATTCGACCCTTGCCCTCCCTGGGTTTTGAAACTTATCCCAGAAATGATAGGCGCAAATCTTGCAGTCATCTTCAACTCCATGTTTGTTATGGGGGTTATCCCGACTCAGTGGAAAAGGGCCTCCATTCTTCAGCTTATAAAGAAGCCCAACCTGAACACAGTTCATCCTAACAACTATCGGCCCATCTAGCACCTCCTGCTTCCTGCTTAACTAGTAGAAAAAGTTATGAATTCTCAGCTTACACAGTACATACAAGAGAATCAATTGTTGGATGAGATGCACTTTGGTTTCAGGCCAGGTTATAGCACATAGTCAGTCCTGATTGAAGCCACAGAGGAGATAAGGGTCACACTGGACAGAGGTGGAGCTGCAGCACTTATTCTCCTTGACCTGTCATCAACATTTGATACAGTTGCCCATAGGATGCTGATCAACCGTATCAGCAATTTGGTTATCAACAATAGAGCCAATCTCTACTGACTTATTTTCTTGCTGACAGACTACAATCAATAGTACTGGGTAATCATGAATCAGCTTCCATTTCTCTCCTCTGCAGGGTCCCACAGCGTTCATCTATCAACCCAACTCTGTTTAACATTTGTGTCAGAGAGCTGGCTCTTCTGGTCAAATCCTTTGGCCTTGCGTGAACCTCGTTTGCGGATGATACTCAAACTGCCCTGTCAGCCTTTAAAAATGGTACTGACGTTTTGGCCATTTTCCACGATTGAAAAAGTTGGCAATTAGTTCCTAGATGAACAGACACAGCCTTAAACGTAATTAAAATAAAACCAAGGTGGTTCTGTTTGTTAATCTCTCTCTTGTCTGGTATCCTAGTTGGTGGCCAGAAGAACTGGGTTCTCCCATAATCCCAGCAACCAAGGCAAAAAATGTAGGCATGCTAATAGATGAAAAGCTAAATTTCTCATCGCAAGTCAACTCTTTGATCTCTTCCTGCTTTTACCTGATTCGAATGATTAGGAAAGACAGTAATCACTGTGTTAGCCCTTTCAAAATTTGATTACTGCAATGGTCTTTATGTTAATCTGCGGGGAAAAAACGTCAACAAGCTACAGATGGTGCAGAATGCTGCTGCCAAGCTCCTTTCAGGGACAAATAAATTCAAATCTATGGCTGAAAAAATTCGACAATTGCATTGGCCTCCAGTAAGAAGCTGTGTCAAATTTAAGGCCCTATGCATAGCTTACAAAGCATTAGATAAAACTTGCCTTCAATTCCTGAAGGACTTCTTTCAGAGATACATCCCTACCAGACAAATGCACTCACTAGGGGCTAATCTAATGACGACTCCCAGAATCCTCAAAGACTTTCTCTCCTATACATCGGTATCCTACGAATTCAAAAGTACGGTAGAGGGTTTGAGGGAAAGCAGTTCTAGCAGATCAAAGAAACTCCATAAAGGAAGTCAGGTCAGGACAAAAAGGAATCAAATAGAAAATTATAAGCATCTCAGAAGCATGGTCAAGAGTCTTCTGTTGGTCAGGATTAAGTGTCAGTTTAGGCCACACTTAGGGCCACATGTAGGTACCTCAATACCGGTCGGTAACGGCCGAAAATCGGTAAATATCCCGTTACCGACCGGTATTGAGGCACTTGAGATGAAGGTGGCTGATTTCTGGATTCGGTATTTACCGAATCGGAATTTTAAAAAATCGGTAAAATACCGATTCGGTAAATACCGAATCCAGAAATGCAATGTAGGGGGCACTCAAGTGAGTGCATTATTGGTGTCTGGATTCGTTATTTACCACCAACTACAAGTTGATGGTAAATGACGAATACCTTACAAAAAGCATTTTTGTGCTATTTGTAAAGTGCCATGTGGCAGACATACATGCCCTTAGGGCATGTATGTGCGCCACATGTGCACACATGCACGAATCGGGGGTGCAACAGGGTGTCAATGTGACACCCTGCCACCCATGATAATGCCTCCCCTATTACCGATTCGGTATTTACCGAATCGGTAATAGTAACTGGCTTCCCATTCATTCCTATGGGCCTCCAGGCCCATAGGAATGAATGGGAAGGGATGCATTATTACCGATTCGGTTAATACCGATTCATAAATACCGATATTTACCGAATCGGTAATAATTACCGATTATTTATCTACATACTATTTACCGATTCATAAATACCGAATCGGTAAAATTCGGCATTTATGAATCGGTAAATGGTATGTTACCTACATATGGCCCCTAATCAGGAATCAAAGGAAAGCAGTGAGGTATAAATGCAGCTACCAATGACTTAAGGAAGGTGTCTGCTTAGGCAAAAGGAATCCGCAAAGGGGTCCAAACGGCATAGGAGCAGAGTCAGGTAGGTATCTGGAAATAATCTGTAAGGAATCTGATCTGAATTGAATCTGAAGGGGAACAGTATGTAAAGTCAGTTTGGTGACATTCCCTGATTACACCAGCAGAGATCCGTTGTACTCATTCAAATTATCCAGTTATGGTCTGCAACGTTATGATTTTATACCACACTGGACATGGGAACAACATCTTTCTCTCAGGCACACGTAAACGGCAACTTCCGCACAATATCTCCTTCAGGTAGCACTGTGTCCATGTACGTTCGTCATTTCCTTTTCTCAAGATCCACGGGTCATATTATCAAGGAACGGCGATAAAATTATCGCCGCTTTAGCGGCAGAAACCTGCTGCTAAAGCGGCGATAAGGGGCTTGATAATACGCCCTTGAGAATTCCCATAGAAGCTCATGTTCTGGTGTGAACATGGGCTTCTATAGGAATTCCCAAGGGCGTATTATCAAGCCCCTTATCGCCGCTTTAGCGGCAGTTTTCTGCCGCTAAACTGGCGATAATTTTAACGCCGTTCCATGATAATATGCCCCCTGGTTCCCTTAGCTCTAGTACATTATTGTATCTGTTCTAAACTGAAAATGTATGTGAATACCAGAGAAACATGTGGAGTTAGCAGAAAAATGAAACCAGCTTTATGAAGCACTGGGAAATACAGGCCTACTCAGGTTACCTTGAGCAGTATTTTCAATGGTGCACGTTTAGTGCGTGTGCGCATTTTTAAACACAAATGAATATACGTTTTTAATACATTAGGTTCCCTCCTACTCCATATTATATTCAATAAGCCACCAAAATACATGGTAAATATAACTGAGAACTACATTTAAATCTATCAAATATTAATGCATACATTACATAAATCAAATATCGTTTTCAGCAGGATTACTCTCTGCATTTATGAGTAACATTCTGATCACAGTTTGAATTCGCTAGATGTTATTCAGGTGAAGTAGCATACACATTTGGAAAGTCACATTTCATCTCTATGGTAAGTACTTTTTCTACTGAATATGGATGATTCTTTATAAAACACACTCAATTATGATAAAACATTTATGTAAGTTCTCTAATTCTACAGAGAAGACACTGTTTAATAATATCACGTGCAATACTTACATTAGTTCGTTAAATCATACATGAATGATGTGTAAGTGCACTTTCATATGGTGAGTTTAAGTGTCAGTGACGTATGTGACGTCAAAAGGGTGAACAATCTTTCCGCTGCACCCGTTCACTTAGCATAGATAATCATTTGTAATCAGTCTGAATTGTGCAGATCTACTGAAATAAAACCACAAAAATGCTCAGTTTTACAAAAGCCACTACTTTCTGTTAACTGCAGACTTCACTGAAAGCATTTTGCGGTATATTTATCGGTTTAATTCTATTTCTCTTTCCTGTTAAATGGTATTGACTTTAAGTTTAATTTAGGATTATGCTAACACTTTGCCATTCCACCTTAATTGCTATCAGTGAAGTTATGAAGGAAGGAAGGAGGCAGAGAGGCCTTCAGAGATAATATAAATCAGGAAGCGCTGGTCGCTAATGGGAACTTCGAGTTAATTGAACACTTTTTGTCCATCCTTTCACATCGTTTATGTGACTTCAACTTACCGCAGCAGGCAAAGCTTCACAGAAGCAGTAATGAGCGGACACTGGAATTGGAATCTGCTCGAAAGTATTTTTAGAAAGTCTGCAAATTGGAACTGTTTTTCGGAGGACGTTGTCAGAAGCAGAATTCCATTTACAACCGGGCAATTCGCACGAGAACTTGTATCGGTGGAGGGGAGGCAGGTCTTCAAATTGGGATTTCTCCCTGCGAATCATAGGAGTATGCTGAGATAACATGTTTGTTTCTGAAACAGTGCTCTTCGGGGTAGGGGATGTGGCGTTGCTGCCTATGCTGCCGACTTTGGAACTGGCACACTAGGTTTAAATCTCTGGGTCACATTCTCAAGGAGCTACCGCCGAGTTATCGGCACTTTATCGCACCCAAATTGGCGATCAACTTATCGCCCCATTCACAAGCTGGTGCAAACAGCCGATATCACCAGTTTTCCGGCGATAGCATCCTCCAAAAACATGGCCACAGATGACCCCGGCAACTATCGCTAATGAGATGCAGAGTAGGCAATACTGAAGAAAAATCTGCTGCAACACCACACCTCAACATTCTCAATGACCAGCCTGATCTGCGATAAGACCACAACACAGGCGATACGGCGCGTTAGCATCAGGAAATTAACACCTGCTCTGACCTGGTGCAAAGCCGGACTACAACTGGCACCAGAAAAGGGAGCCCAGACCACAGCCACACCTGAAGAACAACATATGCCATGGATCCACTGAACATGCAGCTCAGAGCCCCAACAGGGCCAAAACACCCACTGCCACCACCCCCAGGATCCCCCCCCTGGATCCCCCCATCCCCCCTCCCGGACAAACACCAAAGCAGCGCAGATAAAGACAGCGACCTCCTGAAAATGCACCAACCTCACAGACCCAACACCAGGAAATGACACTTTCCAACACAGGCTCAAAAGGACAACCATCCCACGCATCCAGACCACCATTGCCCACAGGCTGATGGTACCAACACAGCGGCCAACCAGCATCCCACCTCAGACAAAGCTGCTGGCTGTGCTGCATCTGGTGGCCTCTGGTACCTTCCAAACAACAACTGCCAGAGTCAGAGTAGTCTCACGGCCAGCCCAATCCAAGTTCAACACAACTATCTTGTATGCCATCATCAGCTTGGTACCACACTACCTATCCTTCCCCCACACTGCGCAGGAACAGCTGGAGACCAAGCAAGTCGTCTACGCCATAGCTCACTTCCCGCACGTGTCGGGGGGCAATTGACTGCACACATGTCCTACTTGTGCCCCCTGGCAACACTGCACATAACATCCGCTATCGAAAGCACACGTAATCCATCAATGTGCAGGCAATAGTGGACCACCGGGGAATCTACACCAACGTCGACGCCAACCACCCAGGCAGAGTGCATGAGTCCCACATCTTCCGACAGTCCATCATCAACCGGCGCTTCCAGGCTGGCACCTACGGAAATGCGCTGCTCGTTGTTAAGTAACAAATGAACACTCCACATACCTCAACTCCACAATCATGCAACTCACAACCCTGGGAATGCACACATCACAAACTCACATACAACATGCCAAACAACATGCCCACCCACGAGACACAACAGCACAACTTACTGTGGCAACCTGGGCCAACCATGCACATAAGCCATCAACGGCATGACACCTCAGACACAAGAGAGCAGATTGTGGGAAGAGGTGGGGACCAGGCATGTGCGAAGGAGGCAAGTGACCGATGAATGAGAATGTACACAATGCCAAGTGTGGCGTGGATGCGATGGCCAGACTGCAGTATGCAGACCACACACATTTCCATGCCGACATACACCGCTGGTGTTTGGAGTGTAGTGGACAGTGGACACAACCATGTCATCCCAGCCAATGGGGAAGATCCCGGAAATGTAGCTTGTTACATCCCCCCCCGGTAAGCGTGAGCGGAGTGGGCTAGCCCGACATATGCCAGGCCAGCTTAGGGGCGTGAATAAAAAGCACGTAACTATGGGTGTGGTTCTCTTCCAGAATGCCCAACGTCTTTACCAGAGCAGCGCCCCCCGCCTAGCCACGAGGCCGGCACCATCGCTGTGAGCGGTGTTGCTTGCGGTCCTGTGCGCCTGCTGCCCCCGGGCCGCCTGTCCCCGTACCAGTCCTGCCAGGCCCTGTGCACCCAGGCCTCAATGCACATCTGCCGACTCCGGCATGTGTCGAAGAGGGCCCACCACGTGCCCGTGCAACCTCCAAGCCCGGGTGCCGCGAATCTGGCGGCCTCCTCAGACCATCACGGCCTCCGTGACACAGGCCCACAGTACTTCCTTCTCGTTGACGTACTCCACCGGCATACACAGCGGAGTAGTAGGTCACACATTTGGAACTGAGTCTTGATTACACTATGGCAGAGAACATTACTTATGGCTGCTTTTATCTCACTATACTCCCTTTGATGTGGTGCCACCAAGTCTGTGTATAGCATTCCAACCACAGGTGTCTGTGTGCCCACGCGGACTACTGCCCTCGGGCCACACTGCGCTGGAGTAGGTCACACATTTCGAACTTAGTCTTGATTTTTCAATGGCAGGGTACATATCATTGCACGCAAGGAGAGGTGTAAGAGGATGACACGTTTCAGTCAGGAGGAAAAAAGGATCATCGTTACGGAGGTGATCGAACACTACCGACAACTGCCCTTGTGTCACTGACTGTGCATCGCAAGCCAACGACACGTGGCTGTGGGCCCCTGCTGACCACTGCCTCCGGCCTATACTGCGGTCGAGTAGGTCATACATCTGGGATTGAGTTTTGTTTATACAATGTCCGAGTACACACATGACGGCAGAGTTTAAATCACTATACTCCCTTCGATGTGGTGACACCAAGTCTGTGCATTGCATCCCAACCACAAGTGTCTGTGGGCCCTAGATGACTATGCCTTTGGTCTACAATGCGGTCTAGCAGGCCTCACACCAGTCCAATCCAGTCCATACCAGGCAGGACACGTCATCGGCGCTGACTGAACACCCGCTCAGCTCCGGTGCTAATACCTCCGTCAACCACAAGTCACCCCCAAATGCCATTTCACCGTTGTGTGTTAGAGTTCCAGGAGATGCTTGCTGAACCGCGTTTGGCCCGCACTGACCGCTGCCTCGGGCCACACTGCGCTGGAGTAAGTCACACATTTCGAACTCAGTCTTGATTTGTTTATGGCAGACTTGACATCATTGTACCGGCCTCATCGCAGACTGCATACCCTTTCAGCTCCGGTGCCACTAAGTCTGTTCACCGAGATCCATGAACACTTTCTGGATGAACTTTGGTGTCGACTGATTCCATGGACCGGGGGTTGTTGTCACCATCATGTCGGTGATACTGACTTGGTGGCAAAAATGAGGCAGTAGCATTCCACTCCTCCATTTGCTGCTTCCGGATGGCTTCTACCGTCTGCATCAAGCCCTGGGAGACACCTTCCACTGTCCCCCGCAACCCTCCACCATATTCACCTCGGACATCTATGAGGGTCCGCTCAGCTCGCGTGGCCCATCTCACTGCACCGCAAGTCACCGTCCCGTGGCGGCGTGCCTGTGCCTGCCGCAGTGCATCTGGGGCCACTAACTCTGTGCCTGGCTCTTGAGATATTGCATGGCCTCTGAGAAGATGGCCTTGGGGTCGTCAACGCCATGTGTATGTGGCCCTGCGTTGTCCGCTGCCTCCAGCCTCAACTGCATTACACCAGGGCTCACACATCAAATCGAGTCCAGACCAGCCCGGATGACACATCACCGCAGGAGGCACACGTCACCACCGCCAGGGCTACCTCCAACCGCCAACTGCTAGAGTGGTAACAGTCATACTGGCAGACTAACTGCTCACACCTGTCGTGCATGCCATCATCTGCCTGGTACCCTGCTTGGCACTCCAGGTATCCCAAGCTCAGTGCACTGCAACTCACTGACACTTCTGTTTGCATATTAGGTGGCCTCTGTAGTTGTTCTGGCTACCTCCATGATGCTCCGCATTTGTCTCTGTTATGCTGGTGTTTTCTGTTTCCGTTTTAATAGTGTTCACTGTTCAAGTTGTTGCCAGCACCAACCACTCCGTGGGGGCTGTCTGACACTCACCCCACACACATCCAGCACAGGTGTCACTGTACAATGTGGCCCTGCCAATAAAGGGGCCGGGCGCACATACCCGTGGCCAGTTCCACAAAACTATCTTCGTGTGTCCGTGTGGTCATAATGTATGCATGAGGCCCCTGGGCCAGACAATATTACATTGTGTCGTGTACAGCGGACGCAAACATGTCACCGCAGGCAGCGTGTTAGACCTTGGACATGTAGCTTTATTGTCAACCACTCAATACATAAGACGAGTGGACTGAGCCGTCGTACACAGGTCCATCGTGGGTTTGTGAATGATAATTGCGTGCATCTGGAAATGTGCAAATGCATGTGTCTCTGTCGTAGTGTGGATCTCTTTGTGTGGGTGGTCCCTGAGGGGAATTATACACCCACGCATGTGATCTAGTTCGTATTCCATGGGTTCGGACCCCACCCACACCTGTTCGGCCTCATCCATTTGGCATCTTGACACCTGGCATTGGTATGCCATGAGTGGCTCGGTGAGGTGTTGTGAGCCAGCTGTGGTAGCGGGTGCTTCCTGCTGTGTGGTCTGTGCAGGGGCTAGTTTGTCCTCTATGTAGCTTGGCTGCCCTGGTCCTGGTGGTGGGTTGCCTGGGATGTCCATGGGATGTTTTGGGACATCGGTGTCGAAGGTGTGGTGGTCCTCTCCAGCATCGCTGATGAGTGGTCTGGTCTGCTCTCCTGGAGGTGTTGTTTGTCCCTCTGTAATGTGAAGGGGAGATGCATGTTGACATTGTGTTGTTGACATGCATGTTGGCGCATTGTTCGTTTTTACATGCAGACTGTATGACTATGTACATTGTGACTGTTTGGGAGGTGCTGGATTTTGGTGCAGGACAGTTGACATTTGGACTACTTGACGGATGTGAGGTTGTACGCGTTCATTTCCATCTCACAGTTTCCTGCTCTGTTAGACGTGGTTGGCCTGTTTCAGCGCATGAGCGCAGCCAGATGTGTCCTATGTACTGCGGTGTCGGGTATGCACATTGTACCACATTGTCGTCAATGTGGATGTGCTGTGATTGCTATGTGTGTGTGCTGCAGTGTGCCATGGGGATCAGGGACATGATCCAGGTTCATTGTGGGTGTGCAGTGTGCTACACATCGTTGTGCATGTGTGCCATTTTGCCCATCCCTCCCTGTCCCCCCAGTCCCTGGTCATCACTCACCCTGATGATATTGTGTCAGGTCCTCTCGAGCTGTGTCCGGACTCCCACCTCCTTGCGACATCTAAACACTGATGTCTGTGGCCGCTGTATCCTCCTGCGCCTCTTGTGGCGCAGGACTCCCACCTCCTGTTGCCATTGCTGCCTTCCTGTTGGCAGCGGGTTTGTGCTTAGTTTGGTTTTTCACATCATGCCAGCATCTCTTGTCCTCCTCCATTGCCCTCCTCGACACTCCGACTGCATTCACGTTGGTCTAATTGTGTGTCAGTTGATGGTAGTGTTCTGTCACCATTGTGATGCTGATCTGCTTTTCCTGCGGACTGCACCCCGTCTTCCTCTCACTCTTCTCCTTGGCCTTCCCCGACTCCGTTGTTCCTTGCTGGTGGTCTGTGGGGCTTGTGGGGGTTCGCGTTGGCCTCTGCCCTGGGTCCGGGTGCATCCATGGTGCTACGCAGTTTCTATTTTTTCTCCCTTTTTTTCCAGTTGCTTTTATAGTGCATTTTCCCGCATGACGCGTGGGATTTGCAGGCCTATGGCTGGTTTTCGCTGGTTTTTGTATCGCGATTGGCCTCATCGCAACTTTTTTGATGTTCGTGTTTCGCATTTTTGCAGCGTCGAGTTGACTTTATTGCGGACATTTGACGCGTTATCGTGGGCCTATCGCATGGTTTCGCCGGCTTGGGAATACCACTTTGCTATGGTGTTATTTTTCCGCGATAAACTGTGATGGGAAGAGTTGCGTTAAGCTACTTTTGCGGTAGTTAACACACGTTCTTGAGAATATCCCCCTCTGTGTAGACTTAACATCCTATGATTCTGGGCAGATTTTCTATGACTTTGAATCAGGGTTTGACACTTTTGTGTTGTAGCTCAACGAAAAATCCTTTTTGGCATTTACTAAGCCACACAGAGTTGATTTGCATGGATTTGCATGGTTTAGTAACTAAAAATTAACACAACACAGCGCATGCTGCTGCATTGGGTTACTTTGCATCAGGTAGGCAATCAATCAATCCAAAATACTTTATTTAGACAATCAAGTCCATTAAAGTGCAATAAAAAGATTAAAAGAAGAATCAAAACATAATTTCAACTATGTTATGTTAAAAATTAATCAACGTAAAACCAGCTTGTCCATCATACAGGTTCAATCAATTCATGTAACGAAAATATTTTAGGACTGATTTTAATAAGAGACTTATGGTGTAAAAAGTGAAAAACCTCATACAGAGCAGATAGTTTTCTTTCTTTGTGATAAAATGGCGGCTCAACTTGGGATCTGCCTTATCACAAACACTTTTCAACATCTACGTAGCCCCCTTGGCCAAGCTCATCAGGAAATACGGTTTTACCATTATCTCCTATGCTGACGATTCCCAGCTCATAGTCTCGACCATGGATCATTCTGAACAGGTGGCTCTTAAATTCCATGGCTGCCTGTCTGAGATTATGAGCTGGATGCGGGAGAGTTTCCTGAAAATTAACACAGAGAAGACCGAGATCATTGAGTTTGGCCAGGGCAGCCCGGTGTGGAATGGATCTTGGTGGCCGATGGAGGCGGGGGAATGTCCTAGTCCCGTCTATAAAGTCAGGAATCTGGGTATGCTCTTTGACAATCAACTCAATTTCTCAGCACATGTCAGCAATCTTGCTTCAGCGTGTTCCTTTTTAATAAGGACGTTGCAGAAGACTCTTCCTCTCATCGAATTTGACCTTCGCAAGACGGTGGTGGTGGCGCTTGTACTATCGAGACTTGACTACTGCAACGCCTTGCTGTTAGGCATAGATAATACCCAGATGAAGAGGTTGCAGACTCTGCAAAATGCTGCTGCCAGACTCCTGATTGCTGTACCCAGAGACCACTCTATCTCTGGCGGCATCAAAACATTACACTGGCTCCCGATCCAGCAGCGCATAGAATTTAAGGCAATATGTTTAGTGCACAAGGCTATATTTGGAGGAGGAGCCAAGGACGTTCAGAAGCTTTTCGTTCCATATGTGCCCAGCCGGGTTTTAAGGTCTACCACACAAAGCCTCATCAAGATAAATCGGATACGTAAAGTCAGATGGGGTGGCAGAGCCTTTTCTTTCCGGGCTGCTAGTCTTTGGAACAGGCTTCCTCATTCTATGATATCATTAGGCAATCATTTGGCCTTCAGGAAACAGTTAAAAACATGGCTTTTTGACGAGACTCGCGGATGAAGACATCCTTTCTCTCTCTCTCTCTACCAGCGCCAAGACGCTCCGGCATACGTATGCGCTCTATAAATGACCATCCATCCATCCATAAACTTTTCAAATTGCAGCCATGTAATTTAAGTGCATCATTAATAAACAGAGACCAACATCTTTAGAAATTGAACCATGCGAGGGATCCAGTTATTTCTATTCTCCTTCCATGTTTTTGTGTTACTAAAAACCTGTGATCTAAGTAAAACAAAACATCTATCACAGACTTCTTAGCTGTAAAACCTGTAAATTTGACTCAAAAAATTTACCCTAAAATGCTGCAGCTCTTAAAACACTGGATTTTTCCCCAATAATTTGCATCAGGTAGGCATTACATGGGTGCAGCATGGGAATTCCCATCCATGTAATTAGTTGCAAATCCAGATTTACAAAGACTTATAAACCTGGGTTTGAGCCAAAAAAGGTGTACCTAGCCAACCTAACCTAACTTTATTTCTCCTTGTGACTTCCTTTTCATATGTGCTGCATTCTGTACCACACATAGAAAGATGAATGTGCCTCCAAGGATTGTTTTCTGTACAGGAAGGTGTACCCCTTCCTGCACAAAACCAACCCTGCTCGTCGTAATGCAGACACCCTTACACCATTGGGCAAGGGTGCCTGCATTGTAGCTAAGCAGCCTTGAGTGCTCCAGCGCACGTTGGGAGCTGAAGAGAGTCATATCTTAGTAGATATGGCACTGCTCAGCTCTCTCTCATTCAAGCAACATAGTGGAGCAGCTTTGGTTGCTGCCCTGCGTTGCGTGAAATAGGCCCCATAATCTTCCTGTGCCTGAAAATAATTATTGAGTGTGACCTTGTGTAATATAACTGATGTTCATGTAAAGCACTCCAATACCTTTGGGTCGAGTTAGTGAGGTATAAAATTGCAAAAAAATATATATATAAAAACGAAATGCAATATAAATACAACGATTTACTAGCAAAAGGAACGTTTATAAATAAGCTACCGACAAATTGCACATTGTGTGCTTCATGCTCGTGGACCTTGGCTATTCATATATCTTCTCTTAGGATATATGCTTAACACATGTATGTCATAATATGCAATTATTTGCTTTGCTGAGTTATTTGGTGCTGGCTCTGGACTAATATGTTCTTAGACACCGGAGAATCCAGCCAGAACGCAGAAATGAGTATGGATTATATTTGGACAAAGCCCACGTGTTCCCTTAGAGAGCAAACATGCACATCATTTCTTGAAATTGAACTATAAAAGTGTAGGTACTCTTTAACCAGAGTGTTGACAAGAATATTATTAATCTTTAGCAAGACCTCTGACCTCCTGGTCTGAGACCTGCTCTCTCTCCAGCAGCTCCGCTGTCTGTGCCTCTGCCGCTGACCCCGCTCAGCTCCGCCTGGTAGGTGTTCAAGGCCGCTGTTGTCCGTTTCTGTGTTTGTGCCCGTTTTTTCATCTGTCTTTGTCAGAGCCCTGTATCTTGCTATTGTGCCTTGTTCTGTTTTTTTCTGTTCTGGTTCTGTTCTGGTTTTTGTTGTTATTGTGAAGTTGTTCTGTTTTTGGCCTGTTTGTTTCCTCGTGCCTGTTTGCTTTCCTGCTGCTGCTGCCCCCGTGGCCCCTCCCCCCTGCTGGTTCCCGCCTCCCAGCTGCACTTCCCTCCCCCTTCCCTATTTAATGGTGGCCGCTGCAAGGGAGCGCAAGCAAGACCTCTGACCTCCTGGTCTGAGACCTGCTCTCTTCCCAACTGCTCTGCAGTCTGTGCCGCTGACCCCGCTCACCTCTGCCTGGTAGGTGTTTGAGGCCGCTGTTGTCCATTTCTGTGTTTATGCCCATTTTTTCATCTGTCTTTGTCAGTGCCCTCTATCTTGTTATTGTGCCTTGTTCTGTTTCCTGTTCTGGTTCTGTTCTGGTTTTTGTCACCTACAGACCCCCCCAGACCTCACACTTCATTAGCCACTACCATCACTGACCTCATCGCACCCCACGCCATCACCTCCACGGACTACATACTCATCAGTGACCTGAACTTCCATCTCAACAACCCCAGCGACCCTAATTCCACCACCCTCCTGGACAACCTCACCAATATTGGACTGCAACAGCTCATTACCACCCCTACTCACAAGGCAGGACACACCCTCTATCCCATCTTCACAGGTGGGAACAACATCCACTTCAGCCACACCACGCAACCCCCATGGATGGACCATCACTGTGTACACTTCCTCTTCAACATACCCACGCTGCCCAAACCTGCACCCCACCCTCCTCGAAGAAACTGGAGCAAGGTCACTGAGGAAAAGCTCAACTCCACCCTCAACCGCAATGACCCCACCACCTCGACCAACATCAACCGCACGGCCAAGGAGCTCCACAGATGGATCACCAACTGTGCAGTCGAGCTCGCACCCCTTTGTAACCCCAATAGACAGCACCCCAGAAAGGCCACCTAGTTCACCACGACCTCCAAGAAGCCAGACGCACCTGCAGACGTCTCAAGAAGAACTGGAGAAACAACACATCCAAGAAAGACCTCACCACCTACAAAAACGCTATGATTGAATACCACCAACACATCAAATCCACCAAAAGGACCTTCATCCAGAACAACATCCTCGCCAACTTCAGCAACCCCAAGGAACTCTTCAGCACCATCCAGGAATTCACCAAACCCCCCAGCGAAACCACGGACATCACCCCCTTCCAGGACCTCTGCAACAAGCTTGGTTCCCACCTCCATCTGAAAATCAAGGGCCTCTATGACAACTTCAATAATGATGCGCCTGTCTCCGAAACCACTCCCTCCTCCAGCAACGCCAGCCAGCCCACCATCTCCTCCAGGACCCCAGTCACGCCTGAAGACAGTGCAGCGACCATGAAAATCGTCCACTCAGGGCCCCCATGGACCCCTGCCCCCTGCACATCTTCCACAGAGCCACCGTCACCATCGCCCCGGAACTACGACGCGCCATCAACGTCACCTTCAAAATGGGCATATTTCCTGATGACTGGAAATGCGCAGAAGTCAGGCCCCTACTAAAGAATCCCTCAGCAGACCCCACAGACCTCAAGAACTATGACCTATCTCCCTCCTTCCCTTCACGGCCAAGGTCACCGAGAAGACGTCAACGTCCAACTAACAAAATTCATCGAAGAAAACTCCATCCTCAACCCCTCCCAATCTGGATTCCGCAGCAACCAGAGCACCGGGACCATTCTAATTGCCGCCACAGACGATATCCGCACCCTCCTCGACCAAGGACACACCGCAGCCCTGATCCTACTCGACCTCTCTGCAGCTTTTGACAGCCGGCATACAGGGAACTGCCTTCAACTGGCTCCGCTCCTTCCTCACAGGCAGAACCCATAGAATCAGACTACCACCTTTCCTCTCCGAACTCATGGAAATCAACTGTGGGGTACCCCAAGGATCGTCACTCAGCCCCACGCTCGTCAACATCTACATTGCCCCCTCATCGCCATCATCAGAAAGCCCGGACTCAGCATAGTATCCTACACCGATGACACCCAGCTCATCTTCTCCCTCACCAAGAACTCCATCACCACCAGACTCAACTTCCAGACATCGCATCCTGATTAAGCAGCAACTGCCTGAAGCTCAACTTGGAGAAGACAGAGGTCCTTGTGTTTGGACCCTCCCTCTCTGCATGGGAAAGCACCTGGTGGCCCACCACCCTCAGCAGCCCTCCCACCCCCATGGACCACGCCAGGAACCTCGGCATCAAACTCAACTCC
Organism: Triturus cristatus; assembly: GCF_964204655.1. Classification (NCBI taxonomy): domain Eukaryota; kingdom Metazoa; phylum Chordata; class Amphibia; order Caudata; family Salamandridae; genus Triturus; species Triturus cristatus. Next base: position 912,764,612 of record NC_140588.1, read on the forward strand.
TCCTTCTCCATGACCCGACAGGTCAACGCCGTCACCTTCACCTGCTTCAACACCCTCTGCATCCTCTGAAAGACCTTCAAATGGATCCCCCTGAATCAAGGAAAACTGTCACCCACTCACTCATAACCAGCAGACTGAACTACGGAACCATCCTCTACGCTGGGATCAACAAGTCTCTGCTCTGCAAACTCCAGACCTTCCAGACTCCTCCTTTGCATCCCTTGACACGAACACATCACCCAACACCTGCACAACCTCCACTGGCTACCCATTGAGAAGAGAGTAACTTTCAAGATACTCACCCATGCCTGCAAAAGCCTCCACAACACTGGACTCCAATATCTCAATGACAGAATCTTCTTCCACATACCCAAGAGGGACCTCCGATCGGCCGACCTCACCGAACCCCGGCGCATCCGCAGAGCAAGAACAAGTGGCAGAACCTTCTCCTACATCGTGGCCAAGACCAGGAACAAGCTTCCGATCAACATCAGATGCGTCCCCACCCTGCACATCTTCAGGAAGACCCTCAAGATTGTAGGAAGTCCTATTATTGAACAACACCTTGAAAACATCCCTGAGCTCCTCCCTCACAGGGGGGTTGTAGCCCTTGGCTGCACTAGGTTTTGCAACCAAGAGGAGATCCCAGATGATGAAGCATGCCACTTCGGAGGGTGATGGGATTCATTCCTTTTTAAAGGATTCCCCTTAAGTACAATTAAAGGTCTCTGCTTGTGCCACTTGTCTTCAGAGCTTTAGTAGGCTCACTAGACCCAAATATATTTTGTTGTGTAATGATTCACCAGATATGGACCATTCAGAAGTCTGTTCTGGCCTGAGTCAAAATGTAGCTCCCCTTGACTTTCTTTTGCCTTGCTTCCAAATTATCTCTACAATACTTTGATTATCTCATGATTTCATCTACAGGCTTTGATTATCAACAAATCACATTCTGCTGTATGTTTGAGCTAATCTCTGGACGCAACCAAAGAACAAACTGGAACACAAAATTACTGAGGCGTCCTCGTTCTGTACTTTTAACGTCACTATGATGACTGAAAACACGTAAGCCGCTCATAGTAGACATGCACTGACACTTTATATTCTTGGGTAGTCCTCGACATTTTCAGCCAATCAACCTCTTTCTGGAGAACCTTAGTTTTCAAAAAGTTAATCACCTGATTATACTTCTCCAGACCTACAGTAGATGGAGCATGCATTTGAGCATCCCTCGGCAGCTCTGGATTCAGCCACTAAACTGGAACCCTACATACAGCCAACAAATCATTAGGACACCATTGTGTAATAAGGTGTTCAGATCCTGCCAAAGCACCTTCAGAATCTTAGCATATCTGTCAACTTCTGTATAACACAAATCAGGGTTTTCCTTCAATTTTAGAAATTGATTAGTTAATGTGAAACGATCAACAAAACTCCAAGGCACATGCACATATGCAACCACATGTGCTTCACTTAAGAGGTAGGCCCTAGCCTCTGAGGTGCTTCTGTCAGCCTCACCATCTGGCCCTCCAGTATCATTGGCCTTTTCTTCTTCCTCACTTTATTAGGGAACTGCTCATTGATCTTTTGAGTATCACTCAATTTCTGAATGTTCTTACCACTTCCCTCAAATGTGATTTTAACTCAGTTGTTTGCATATTGTTAAGGGTTTCCTCAGTCATAAACATTCTAAAGTTCTTCTGCAAAGACTGACTCTTAGACAAGTCAATCCCATACTCTACAACTATTCTCTTTAAAGCTTCATGAGCTCACACACGCCTAGCAGCCTCTCTGCACGGAAACAGAAGTTCTTGGTTATATCCATTTATAAATTCTAAGTTCAATGTCCCCTTTATGACTTCTTCAAACTCAATCTTTGATTTCACAAAAATCAGTGTCCTTGCTGGAGCCTCTTCATCCTCAGGGGTGTATGACTCAGAGCTTTTTATCAACTTCCACAACAGACACATGAGCAACAGGGGTTGTAACTGTTTAGGGCTTCGCACCTGGATCTATGATAGCGGCAGTGCTTAGAACAATGGGAACAGTTATGACTAGAAGAAACACTAGGGCTGGGGTGACAACAACAGTGCTTGGAGGCACTATTAAGAGGGCTGATGCTACCATGGGCATACCTGTAATGATGGGTAATTCACCCTCTGAGTTTCTTGTTCTGTTAATGCACTCACACTCAGGTCAACAGAAGGTGGGGGTCCTTCTACGGTTTGACTCTCTCTTCCTCCCAGCTGGACAACGTTATATGGTGGGGGACGAGAGGCCAACAAATCATCCAAAACCCCTTCACTGGAGTCACTGTTGCTAATTTCATCATACTTTGCTTCAATCTCAACCCTCCCCGCCCCCGGTGCTTTCTTTCTCCATGTCCTTCGAAAGTGAGGACAGACTATATCCTGACTCTTTTAATCACAACTTTTTTTTCTCCATGCTTGCTATTCTGCATCCCACTTTGCATCCAACCAGCCACAAACTGTCCTCTTGGCCTTATTCCGACATCTTTCCTTCTCCTTTTCATGTGCTACACACTACCATGCATTCAAGGCTTTATATTGGGCTCATCTAGGTGAGGGCTTTATTTCATACAACACTTGCCTCAAGGTTTTGAATATTCTCAAATCTAAAGTATCATAGGGAGGAAGATGCAATGACCCTTCATTCGATCTTATTCAATTGTTTAAGCCAAATTCATGTGTGTAAACCAACATTGGTTGTCATGTAATGAGCAGGAGTGCCAGTGGGAGGGGCCTCCTTACATTCCTGAACAGATATTCTCATATGATTGCTAAGTAAAGCCCTTAATTTCATTGAAAATATAATCTTTTCTCTACAAGTAACACAGTACGAATTCAGTGAATGGCAATTGAAATAATTAGCGGTTCTCAACAAATCACAAAGCTACACAAAAAGCACTTCTTTTAATCATTATCCTGTATTTTTAAACCAGTTCTTCTCTTTGTCCATTGCCCCCCTTGCCAGGGGAAGGGCGATGGAATGAAAAGGTGCTTATGCTCTTTTACCTGCATCACTCCAATAATCAGTAAGCCTACATAACTTGCTAACCTCTGGATACTTCTCCGTAAACCTTTTAAACAGGTCATCATAATAAGACCATGCTTTGCTGTTTCTATTACCAGCATAACAATTTTCAGATTTTCTGCCTGTATATGGGAGCCCTCATATAAGGCATGGCCTCTTTCCTCACATTATATGCATTCTAATCACTAATGCTTGTCTTCAATTGGCAAACATCTTACACACATGTTGCCTTGACGATGACTTCTCCTGATCAACCTATACATCAATCAATCAGTCAGGGTTTTATGGAGTGCACTACTCACCCATAAGGGTCTCAAGGTGCTGGTCTCAAGGTGCTGGGGGGTTGGGGTTTGGGCAGCTCCGAGGTCATCCTAAGAGCCAGGTCTTAAGATCTTTTCTGAAGGCTTGCAGTGTAGGGCTTCATCTGATGCTGAGGGGGAGCTTGTTCCAGGTCTTGGCCATGATGTAGGAGAAGGATCTGCCCCCCATTCTGGCTCTGTGGATGCGGGGAATTTCGGCAAGGGCTAGGTCGGCGGAGCGGATGTATCTCTTGGGGACGTGGAAGGAGATTCTTGCATTAAGGTATTGGAGTCCGGTGTTGTGGAGGGCTTTGTAGGCGTGTGTGGGCAGCTTGAATGTAACTCTCTTTTCGATGGGGAGCCGGTGGAGGTCATGGAGGTGCTGGGTAAGGGGTCATGTCGTGGGATCCTGAGGACGAGTCTGGCTGCGGCATTCTGGAAGTTCTGGAGTTTGCAAAGAAGTGATTTGTTGATTCTGGCATAGAGAGTGTTTCCGTAGTCCAGCCTGCTGGTGATCAGTGCATGGATTACGGTCTTTCTGGAGTTGGGGGGATTCATTGGAAGGTCTTGCGGAGTATGCAGAGGGTGTTGAAGCAAGTTGAGGAAACAGCGTTGATCTGTCGGTTCATGGTGAGTATGGAGTCAAGTATGATGCCAAGGTTGCAGGTGCGGTTAATGCCAGTGGGAGGGTTTCCGAGTGCAGGGGACACCAGGTGTCGGCCCATGCGGCGGGGTGGATCTGAGGATGAAGACTTCTGTTTTCTCCAAGTTGAGCTTCAGGCAGCTGTTGCTCATCCAGGATGCAATGTCCTTCATTCCTTCCTGGAAACTGTGTGTGGTGATGTTGGGTTCCCTGGTGAGGAAGAGGATGGGATGGGTGTCATCGGCGTAGGGTAATATGCTGAGTCCGTGTTTTCTGATGATGGTTGCAAGGGAGGCCATGTAGATGTTGAAGAGCATGGGGCTGAGGGAGGAACCTTGGGGAACTCTGCATCTGATCTCTGTGGGTTCGGAGAGGAGGGGCGGGAGTCTTATTCTTTGTGTTCTGCTGGAGAGCAAAGAGCTGATCTAGTCTAAGGCGGTTCTGTGTATGCCAGTGTTGTGGAGTCTGGCAGCTAGTGTGGTGGGAGACGGTGTTGAAGGCTGCTGAGATGTCTAGTAGAATGAGGGCTGCAATGTGTCCTTGATTGAGGAGGGTGTGGATATTGTCGGTGGCAGCTAGGATGGAGGTGTCGGATCTGTGGTTGCTGCGGAATCCAGATTGAGATGAGTCAAGGATGTGCGTTAGCTGGGTGTTGATGATCTTCTTGATGACTTTGGCAGTGAATGGGAGGAGAGAGACGAGCCTGTAGTTCCTGAGGTCCGTCGGGTCAGCGGATGGTTTCTTGAGGAGGGGTTTGACTTTGGCGTGTTTCCAGTCGTTGGGGAATGTGCCTGTTTTGAGTGTGCAGTTGATTGTTGGTCGTAGTTCTGGTGCGATGATGAAGGCAGCCCTGTGGAAGATGTGCAGCTGGCAGGGGCCAGTGGATGTTCCAGAGTGGATGCTCTTCATAGTCTTTGCAGTGACGTCTGTGGTGACAGGGGTCTGGGTGAGGAGGGTCGGCTGGGTGGGGTAGCTGTTGGGTAGTGTTGGGTCGGTGCCTTGGTCTTGGTCGTTGAAATTGTCTTAGAGTGTCTTGATCTTGTGGTGGAAGAAGGAGCTGAATTTGTTGCTGAGGTCCTAGGAGGGAGGGACGTTGGTGGTTTAACTGTGGGACCTGGTGCATTCTTGTGTGATGGTGAAGAGTTTCTTGGAGTTGTGGGATTTGGAGAGGATTCTGTCCTGAACGAAGTTTCTCTTTGTAGATCTGATGAGTTGGTGGTGTGCCATGGTGCAGGCCTGTAGGTGGTGGGTGCTTCCAGGGTTTCCTGTTTCTCTATGCTTTCTCCAGTCGTTGGCATGAGCGCTTGGATTCTCGGAGGCCCGTGGTGAACCAGGTGGCTTTCTTGTGCCATCTGTCGGAGTTCTGTAGGGGGAACGAGTGTGTTGGTGCAGTCGGTGATCTATCACCCTCTTGTGCTGCAACCTTTTATTCCCCTTTTCCTGATAAGAATGAGAACCATGGAAAATACTGTGGTTTGAGCAACTTTGCATGGAATTCCTCTGACATGTGAGCTGCTATGTCCACCTCCTCATTCCTACTCAACAAATATGACTTATACTTCACTGCAGCTGAAAGACCGAAATCCCACACTGCTTCTCTATTCAGGTGTACCGGCTCTGGTATCTTTACCACCTCTGATCCTTCAGTTTGTGTCCCATTCCTTCCTATCTAGTTTTTTTTACCACCTTTCATTTCTACCCATCCAATGCTCCCAGGATCATATCCAGATTGTCCCCACTCTTCCCGACTCCCTGACCCCTACACACCCCTTCAAGATTCTCTTCCATCTTGCCACCTCTTTTCCTTGTCTCTCCTATGTCTCTCTCTCTTTTGATTGCTACCCTGCACCCCTGATCCCTGCCCGCTCATTCCCCCACTGCTCATCTCTAATCTGCTGCCTACTTTTACTCTTTTCCCAGCCCCTCTCGTCTTCCGTTTTTCAATTGTATCCATGAAATACTCCTGCTGTGAGCTACTTGCTACTGTACTACACTTCCAACCCCCCAAAATGACCTCCTTATGTTCATGTCCATCTGTCCTTAGCCTCAGTTGCCTCTGCTGTTCCCTGTGTTCCCTTTTCTCTGTCCAGTCCTTAGTGTAACCTGCTACTCTCCTAGAGACATGTGAAGTACCTTTACCGCTGGCTTCTTCCCATTGTATTCTCTCACACATCTACCAATTTTCCCCCTTTACCCTACCAAGTCACCCATCTGTTGCTTACCTCTTATTGCGCCCTCTCCTCCCTTTACCTGCTCTAAGGCCCCCAACCATACTACCATCTGTTTCCTGCTCTGTTAAAACTGTTAAAACCACTGCATCGTCTCTCTACAGGACCTCTGTTGCCACCTCCTCAACTCCTATGGCTTTCCTGCCTGCCTTTCCACTGACAGCCCCATGATCTCCTTCCTTACATTTTTTCCACTGATCATGCTCTAACATCGCCTTTGTAAATTCTGCCCAACTTTTTGTATACCTGCATCTGACTGGACTTCATTTCAGCAAACTAGCAATGGTTGGCCCTCATGCAATTTTTTGCTGTTAGCAACAATGTCAGTTCCTCTAGCTGCTTTACTGCCCCCTAGCACTCTATCCCTAACCTCCTCAACTCTTTTTGGCCCCACTTGATTTGCCATCCTTCCTCCAACCATCCCTGCACAGCCCATTGCACTCCCCTTTTCCCTAAAGAAAGACCTTCTCCAGACCTGCCATACCACTCACCTGGCTCTTGTCCGCAGAGATGATGCTAGACATCCTTTCTTTCCTAGGGTTGTCTTTGATCAGGGAATTGTAACTATGAATCAACTGCCACCCCAGAAGGAAGAGGGGTTGGGACAAAATAACAAACAGAGAGACTTGCGTGCTTGCGAGAACAGCCATTGTTGTCTTGGAGTCGTATGTACAACCCTTCTCAGCCATGAAGAGCGTCTGCATGATATGTGCGTAATGTAGTGCACAGTGAGCTATTCTGCAAATACAAGAAGAGAGGTTATTCAACAAATGAGCAGTCATGAAATGTTTCCTCCCGTCTTTGACATGTATATTAACAGTCAATTACACGATAATGAATCTATTGCTGCATAGATTTCCAATAATCAGGTGTTATCCTTGGTGTTGCGGCACTCTCGGCAAAAGCTATATCATGATTTCACACCACACAATAAGGTAAACATTGTTAGTTTAACTCTAGGCACAAGGTGCGCAAGAGTGTGCTTTTGGATTCACACACTACAGCATAATAAAGGATGGCACATAGGAATGTCACTGGGTGTTAATACCAAGGCCTCGGTATGCACATTAAATAATACCCACAATGTCTCAGGGTTCAAGAGTTGTCCTGTTTCTGATTTTTCAGCATCATAAATACAAGTCTTTGGCTTATACTCTTTCCATTCGAGCACTAACCTTAAGGATGGTACTTACCCAGGTTTTCTTCTTTTATTTTGTAGGTCCATCGTTGCAGGGATGGTCTTTGCTGCATCGCTAGATTTGCGGCGGAGAAGATGTCTAAAGCATCAGCGATTTGCAGGAGAGCTGTGCAGTGTTGCAGCCATGAAGAAGGTCAGCCGCATTGTGGAGACGTTCAGGTGGCAGGATCACTGAAGAGGATCCGTCCTCTTCAACCAGTGGGCAAGACAAACACTGCCTCATGGTTTGGGTGCTGTATAAATACTGTTCCCAAATCCTGATGAGTCAGCCCAACTATCCCCCTTGTCATTTGCCTATGAGTCAACACAAATATAACCATAGTCATGATAAGTCAGGCCAATTATCACCCTAGTCAGGATGAGTCACCCGGAAGGCCTTGGGGGATTTTACTCTTTGGACTTTGGTGTTTCATGACTCGGTGGGCTAGGGTCCCAGGGAATAATTACCATGCCAAGAATGTAGTAAACCCTACTGGGCAATGAGTTCCATGAACTGCCAGGGAGGCATTAAGATGTGTGCTGGATCCCACACGCCCTACCACACGCAATGGTACAGGAGGAGTGAGAATACAAGGAGGTCAGGGTCATGACAGGACCCAGACCTGTCCTCTTAGCATACATTATAGTTCCCATTTTACTCCAATTGACTCCCCCACCTAACTCTGCAACCCTTGTTGCCTTAAAAGGGGGTAATTAGGAGCACCTTTTACTGTATGCCTTTTCAAGTCGTTTTATTATTTTGTTAATTAGGCCAAATGCTATGGCCCACACTGATTGACTTGTGTACAATATGTCATCCTGTGACATCCCCATGGCTTCCCTCAATCCCCTAGTATCTGCCTCCTCCTCATTAATCACAGCCTCTCTCCTCTCTTACTCTTCTTTCCCCAAAAACCTTTAAACACATTTTAGTTCCTTGGAGAGACCTCACAAGGCTAATGCTTTCATTCAAGACTTCCCCTGAATGAGCAAACAGTCTTATTCTCCACCGTGCTGCTCATGAATTTAATGATGATGGCAGTGTGCTTACTGGCCCAGAATCAGGAAGCAATAGGAACTGCCCCTTCAGTCGCTGTCTCTTTAGAAGACAAGGTCAAGCCTTTACATCACAGGGTGCATCACATTTGATGATGCATGGAGGACAAATAGCACACGCCTGGCTCGACTCACACGGCCCACCCGCAAGAGATGCTTCCAGGCTGGATGTCCGCACCGGAGTGGGGGGTGTATTTCAATGGCAAAAAATCTAAAGTCACATAAGAGCATATTCTAAGCTTTAGGAAAGCTATAAAATTGGGTAACAGAAGAATGTGGACCACTAATGCATTCCATTAAAAAGAAGTTTTATTATTGACTGACCTGTCTCGATGTGTACTTCCAATAAAAATTGTTACAAAAAAAAAAGATGTTTTAATGTGAATACTCTCATCATCCACACAATTATAAATGGCATTTGGAGCATCTACTGTAACTGAGCTCAAAGATCTCAATTGTTGGGTTAGTGTATGCAAACACACTTCAGCCAGATATGTAAAACCAACATTAAGCAAAGGTTTGAAGATCAGACAAAAGAGGTTGAATTAACCCTGTCTATGCTTCACCTTAATGATGCCATTAAAGGTAATCGCTGGTCAATTGTTCTAAATCAGTGCATAGTTAAACTAGTAAATTTGTCCATAGCTTGATCATCAGTTCTTCCCCTCACCCTAACAAACTCGCAGTCCCCCCTCCTCATTTAGTGCAAGGTAAATGCGCAGATTCAGAGGCACCAGCCACAATTTCATCTGCATTACATTTCTATTTTGTCATTTATGCCTCTTATTCATACAAGACTCAGCCACCATGTGTTAGGTGACATACAAGTCACTTTTTCAGGGCTGGACAAAGATTATAAGTAATAAAGGAACATTTAAACTGACATAATAGATGTATAATATAGAATTGACCTTATCAATCCATATATACTATTAGTACAGAAATGTCATAAGGCTTGTATTCATTCAGACTGAACATCTGGCATCACATCATAATGGATCATATGGTGGTCAACAGGAAGCAAAACTGTTGGCCTATCCCATCAACAACATATAGCCCACTGCTCAATTCATTGTATTATCTTCAAAATAAATAAATAAATAAAACATAATTGATAGGAGGACGTTGTGAAGTATTTACAATGTACGTAATTACCTCTAGAATCATCTATATTAAGATATATTTCAGTGATAAAGGTTGATGAGAAGACACTACAAACGGAAATATTTAGAGAAAATATAAATTAGATGTTAAACTGTTATTACACATCATACTCTCATATTAGTCACCCTCTATCAAGCCATTCTCACAATCTGATTGGAATATGGGTCTTCTTTGATTGATACATTCAACTGCTTAAATTGCAAGGGCTCTTCTTCAATTAATGCCTGTTAATTCTTTTCTAACCCATGCATTGTTTGTCCTATGTGTCAATAAATAGGGTCATCTCAATTATTTACATATTGCTCTTGATTCGCAGTCACTGATACTCCTTGCGCGTGGGAGAGACCCTCTCATCATGACTTGTAAATGGTTTCCGGGACACCACTGAATAACATGCTTACTTTATTAAGTGGATACCTATCTAATGTATCTCTATTGGAAAGTTTTGAGTTAGTTGAAATTACCAGACACTCGTGACTGGTTCTTAGGCTGTAGTGTACATATCTAGTACAGTGAAGGTCTAGATCTTAGGTAGGCTCAAATACAGATGTAAGAGCCTCTGTATACTCTGAACGTACAACATGATAAATATAAGTTTTGATACAAGACAAACATCTTTGAAATAATTTGCACCCAGACTCTATAATTAGCTGTGCAACTGCAAGCAGAAGTGCCAGATATTCCCAAAGGTTCCGGTTACTCAGTGCAGTAAGTGGAATTGAAAAGGTGGCAGCCTTTATAAGGCACATGGTCAGAGAAGGAAATCCAGGAAGGCTTTCCAAGAGGCATGGCCTATGTAATCCAGGGTGTCACTTAAAATATGTAAAGTAAAATCAGGTGTTTACACAGCATGCCACCTGAACAGTTCTTGGGTACCTATCTGTGAACTTTCTTTTATTGCATCCAGGTATATATCACAGCGATGTACGAACGTGTTAAACAAACCAGATCTATTGGCTTTGCCAATATTGTTTAGGAGTATCAAACGAATGAGTAAAACGAATTTTGTTGTGAATGATTACAAATTAAAATGTTTCAACTGTGGAAATAATGGCTGGTGTATTAAACATTATTACGAACGGTGGGAAGGGTAGTGGTCTCCAGGGTGTCTCATTCACCCCTGTACTCGTCCCACATCACACCATGTTTCTTTGCAGTATCTCACTCTGTTAGACACTTACACCCTTTTTCTCCCCCAAAAGGTTTCTGAAATCATCCATCTATATACCTCTGGGCTTTCCTCTTCAGCATGTCTTTCCACTCCTTCCTCTGCACTTACTTGTGTCAGGGACCCTGCTAGGACAGGGGCGAGGTTAACTAGAAGGACTGGTTGCTCTCTGGAGAGAGAGTTAGCATACACCAGGCAGTTCCTGAAATTCTGGAGGGTGAAGGGCAAGAGAGAAGCTGTGGACTGGAATAAATTGGAGCAGACCGCGATCAGGAAACTGGACGTGAATTGGGAAAGCCTTCAAAAGATATACTAGGAAGGAACAAGCACGAAAACCATTGACGCCCTGTCATAGAGGATACTGTATGCTCCTTAGAGAGTCATCGCTAAGTGAAGTAAGATGATCTTGGTCCTGGTTCAATGGGTTTTGTCTTCTTCGGTCCTTGGTACCTCTCCAATGGAGCAGCGGTCATCTAAGGCTGCTATGGTATTAGTGCAGTGGGTCAGATGGATGAGGAGGGGAGTCGCTCCTTCTGTTTTTTGACAGCCAAGGCCTGGATTCAGCTTCCTTTTGAACTTGGGACCCTGGGCCTAGAATCACTATTTTGCCTAAAATGGAAAACCTGGCTGTTCACATCTAAATGATGTCTCATCTAAATGATAGTTTATTTGCGCTCTGCAATCCTCAGCACCGGGACACTCCAAGGAGTAGCTGTGCTCTTTACAAAACATTATCATTCATGTATTCATTCATTTATTCATCTTACTATAAGGCAAGAAGCAATTCATCCCACATAGTCTTGATAGACACCCAGTAGCTCTTATGGGGAAGAGTTCTGGGTGAGACTCTATGACACAGGCACTAAGCCTTAAATTCTCACTGGCCCCCTTTAACAATGATCACTGTTTTCACACTGGCACAAGAAAGGACTAAAGGGAATAGAACAGTAATCTAGGACTAGAGAACTGGACTCAGGGAAAACCAAAATGTAATCAAAGAACATGAACAGGGCTAGGTTCGAAATAAGGAAGCAGAACTGTGAATGCTGGAATCAAACCTGGGATATCTGCACGCCTCACAAGGGCAGGACGTAAGTATGCAAACACAACAGGTAACATCGAAACGCAAGGCAAGTAGTGTGCATACAACAAGGACAGGTCAATAAGTGTGTAAGTATAATGAGAAACAATGGCAACCACAAGAGAGAGAAAAAACTAACAAGGAACAGAAACAGATAAGACACAGTAGACAACATAAGAACATTGGGAACAAGTAAGAAGGAAAACCAAAGCACACAGATTCAAAGAGCAAGCCTGGAATAAGAGCAACATAACCAGCCTCAGTTGTAAGGACTGTTGCAAGCCACTGCACATGGAGGTGCACAGGGCTGTAATAGGTGGAAACTCATGGGAGTAGGACATGCGCAGGGAGAGAGCCAGGTAAAAAGATTGACCAAGTTTCTAGAATCTGAATTATAATGCGGCATTGCTATCACTTGACAACAAATGTGTAATTCAATTTGTTTTTGTTGCATGTTTATAAAATGTAAAGATCAACAACGTGCTAGGGATAGTGGAAAGTGATAGTGTACACCCTTTAACCCTAGATCACATTGCATGGTTGTTGGAAATGGGGGTCTCTAGTTGGCAATGGTTTGCACCTTTGTCCAAGTATTGATCCTTCTTCCTAGTCAGGTTAAGGGGGATACACTACTAGAATAACCCCTGCTCACCCCCTTGCTTGGCACGAGCAGACAGGCTTATCTCAGAGGCAGTGTGTAAAGCATTTGTGCGCACATACAGTAATACAGTGAAAACACTACAAATGGACCCCACACCAGTTTAGAAAAATAACTAATCTTGATCTAAACCAAACAAGACCAAAAACGACAAAAATCCACAATAGATATACCAAGATATCCTCAAAAATAGGCTATTTACAGAAATAAAGTTTGTAGCAACATCTAACTCCACCTGGAGCTATTACGACGTTGTGACAGATGAAAATCCAAAGTACGATGTGTGCAGCATCGGGCGAGGAGTCACACAGACCCCCCACAGAGCAGTACCGTGGCAAACGATGAAAGCAAAGACGGTGCACGATGTTGGGAAGGTGATGCTTCGTTGGAGCCATTAAAATAGCCCTTATCAATTGGTTTTGCCAGTTCCAGTTTAGGTCTGACTAAAGATAGTTGTAGGTGTCTGTCTGGAGGCCTCATGTCACCAGTTCTTGAAACAAAAGTCGATCCCTGTTGGCTGAATGGACTGTTCATCAGTGCCAAGGGATTTTATGGACGATAATAGTTTCCTATTTGTGTTTCCATTAGTGTTTCGTGATGGGGCTCAAGCAGCTGTTTTGTTAGACATCAGCCAGTGTGTGCTCTTTGACGTATGACATTGCTGTAACAAGCGTATTTTATTTTTTTGTTTAGGGCTTTTTTGTTTAGGAAGTGCCTGTTGACTTTTTGCCTTAGTCTGCTATAAGGCACAGTACTTTTCACTACTCACCCTCATGTTCAAAGTTCGTTTACTTTGTCTTCATATTAACATGCTCCTAGATTTACTGTTAAAGATGTACACGCACATAGGCTTTCTAAAAGATGCAATGACAATACTGTCCCCTTTCAGAAGCTGCTTCAATGCAATATTTTGCTGGGTGCGCCCTTTGATTTCGCGTCTTACAATTCAAAGTTCATCTTTCGTGACACTCCAAGGTACAACTTAACTCTGTTAATGTAGTCTGATGAGGAAAGGGTCCTTTTCCTATCTTCAATGCTATTGTAGCCTAATATGCGGCTTTAATATGAGATTTCTTTTCTAGGTTAGTTCGGGGAGACATACAAACTTGACCAAGAGATTTTTGCCATTGGTGACATCCTTGCCAGATACTAAGGCTAAGACTCCATCCCTTGCCTCTTCTTTGGAGAGATGTAACCATCTTGATAGGTTCTGTTCTTGCGAAATATGCAGCATTTACAATAAAGTCCCAGACCAAGGCTAGAATGCCCTTCCCCCCTCCAGGGCCGGACTGGGAACCACAACCAGCCCTGGCAACATGCTCGGTCGGCTCCCACCCCACTCCCCCCCCCAGGGGGGTTGCCGCCGAGCTCTTTGCCAGGGCCGATTTTGCAGCTATGCTGCAAAAACGGCCATGTAACAAAAAACGGCCCCCAGGGGCCCAAAACCGCCCCCCACCCGTGCGGCGCACCGGGGGATTGCCCGGTGCCGCTACGGCCAGTCCAGCCCTGCCCCCCTCCACCCCCATGTTGAGAGTCTGACAACGGTGAGTGCCCTAAGTGATCCAATTTCGAGTTTATCCAGCAATATCGTCAAGAATCTGATCCCAGAATCCTGTCAGTTTCTGGCAGCGCCAGAGCAGATGGATCAGTGGGCCTGGATTGCCTCAGCCCTGCCAGCACTGGCCTACGTACTGGGATTCCATTTCTGTATCCGGGAGGGGGTGTAGTACCAATAGGAAATCATCTTGGAAGCCGTTTCAGGGTTCCCCAAGTTGTGGGTCATGTGTTGGGCTCTATAAAATATTTCCTCCCACTCCTTATGTGACAATGATCGGCCTAATTCATCCTTCCACCACCTCTGCCCAGGGGTTTTGCATTTTTGTGTCACTTTCCCTAGATGGAGATAGATTTCTGATATGATCTTCTTGTCATCTTTCTTTAAAAGCAACCACTTCTACAAATGGTGTCATCGGTCTAACAGCTTTAGACCGGGTTTCTGAGCCTAGCCCCCAGTGTGTCAATTGCTTGCATGCTAACCCATCTGCATCCAATAAGTCATAGTCCATTTTGAGTTGTTCGAAGGATATGGGGCCGTTATGGTCAAAGACACAACCCATGCGCTTGCATCTTCCCTCCACCCATCTTTTGACGGCGCTTGGGTTCATGCCAGGGTAGAAGTTCGGGTTAGAAAAAAGAGGCGTCATGGGTGACGAAAATGTGGTCAGGCCCGCAGGAATCGCCACCCTGTCCCAAATCTGGAGCGTCGAATGGGTCACAGGAGAGGAGTAGAGCCACCAAGCTCTATAAGGACGAGGTAACCATACCTCCCTCTAAAAATTTGTGATCCTGCCACAGTCTGCTCCATAAAAAGCCATTGCTTCTTCTTTAATGGGCGATTCCACTCCACCAAACACCTAAGGTGCGCGGCCTGGTAAAAGCGGGCTATGTTGAGTACCGAAAGCCCACCCTCTTGTTTCGAGCGCTGTAGCAGCTGTTTCTAGAGCCTTGGTTTCGTTTTCCCCCAGATAAATCACTCTATCTTCCTCTGGAGCGTATTAATCACACCCTCAGGAGGAGCTATAGGAAGGGTCTGGAAGACATACAGGACCCTGGGGAGAACATACATTTTTACAGCGGCAATTCTGCCGAGCCACGAGAGAAGAAACTGAAACCACTGAGCCAGATCTTTGCAAATTAGGGTGAGAAGATTTGAGAAATTCGTCTCTGTGGTCTGCAGAAGACTTTTGCTTAGTACCAGGCCCACATATGGGAGATCCTCGGTGACCCATTGGAAGTCAAATTGAGATCGCAGGGCGATTTCTGGAAGTGGTTCTGTGTGAAGATTCAAGATTTGAGACCTTTGCAAATTTATACGGAAGCCTGACACCTCCCCAAACCCCCCAAGTTCAGCCACAATAGCCGGGAGAGACGTTAATGGGTTGGTGAATGAGAAAATGACATTGTCAGTGTAGAGGCTGATCAGGTGTGGGTCCGCACCAAAAGAGATGCCCCGAGCATTGAGGTTATTTCTTAGTCTCTGCGCCAAGGGGTCCATGCAGAGAGTAAAGAGAAGTAGCGAGAGGGGGCAGTTCTGCCTCATTCCCTGTTTAATAGAGAAGCCCCTGGACCTTACACCATTCACTCACACTGCAGCCTTGGGACGCTACAGATGCTGAAAATCCAGTTCCTGAAGCGCTCGCCCATGCCGAAATGCTTGAGAGTCACTTCCACTGCCAGTAACAGGGATTCTTCTCAAGAACGCTGAACCTTATCTATCAAATGACAGAGGCGTTCAGTGCTGTCCCCGCACTGGCGACCGGGAATAAACCCTGCCTGGTCCGGATCTATAAGGCCAGGCATCAGAGGATTGAGGCTGTGGGCGAAGATGCTAGTGAACAGTTTCGCGTCGTTATTCAGAAGCGAGATCAAACAATATGAGCTACAGTGAGATAGGTCTTTTTCAGGTTCAGGGATGACTGAGATCGAGGCTTGCAGCATTGACTCCGTAAGAGTGCCCAATTCGGCAAAGGAATTGAACAGGCGAGTTAGTATAGGGGTGAGTTCCAAGCAGCAAGTGGTATAAAACGACGCACTGAATCCGTCCGGTCCGTCCTGGGGTCTTCAGAGGCTTCAGGCGAGCAAACGCTGAAATCACCTCTTCAATGCGAATGGGCCTGTCTAATGCTTCCGCCTCTTCTAGGTATTCCTGCGAATCCGTGTGCTCCACAAGTCCCGGGAGTACAAATCGGTATAGTAGGCCTGAAATGCCTCTAGGATATTATTTGAGTTGGTCACCACTGTCCCAGCGGCTGTCCGGACCGACTTAACCGCCTGAGCATGTTTCTTGCTGCGGAGAAGATGCGCAAGCATCTGACCACTTTTGTTGGTCCCTATGTGATATTTCTGTTTTAGACATAGCATAGCATACTCGGCTCTATCTAGATCAAGGCGTTTAAGTTGCATGCGCTCTCTCTTGAGTTGCCGCCAGATCCGGGGGACCCAAGTGCGTTTGTGGATAGATTCCAGTTTACAAACCAATTCCTTCCTCTTAGCTTTCCTCAGCTTGTTTTTGTGCGCTGCTTTTGCAATAAGCACCCTCGAACCACCAGTTTTAGGTCTTTCCAGGTCGAGGACAACGCAGTAGATTAGTTGTCATCAAGAGCCAAATAATTTAGTATTGTGTTTTTGATTGCTGCCACTGCCGCCGGCGACTGTAGCATGGTGTCCCGGAGGCGCCATGGAGGGGGTTGCGTGGGGGAGGTGTGTAGGGTAAACTTGATATGTGCGTGAGCCGACAACGTCCGAGTTATAATGGTGGTGGTGAGTGCACGGTCCTAAGCTGCCGGAGAGGCCAGGAAGTTGTCTAATCAAGCGCATGATTTGTGGGCCGCGGAGTAAAACGTGTAGTTTGGCTCATCGGGGTGCATGACGCGCCACACATTGCAAATCCCGCACTCTTCCAACCATTCTCATCCCCCTGCAGAGAGATCCCCGGTCCAGCTCTGCATCCATTACTATGTTTAGGTCCTCGCCCACTACCACCGCTGCATCTGGGGTGTGAAGTACTTTGGCCAAGGACTCTGTTAGGAAAGACTCTTGCTGCTAGTTTGGGGCATATATCGACGCCACTGTGAGATGCAGCGAGCCCAGGTGCACCCGCAAGTCCAGCAGGCACCCCTTTATGTCTGCAATTAGACCTAGGATTGTACCGGTGAAGCATTTTGATAAGAGGATGGGCACCCCTCCTTTCTTCCCCCTTCCAGAGGACAAGAATTACTGTGGAAACCTCTTTGTATACATTCTGTGAGTATCTTTGGGAAGTAGGTGTGTCTCCCTGTGCCTGCCCCAGCAGAGAAAGCACTGCCAATCTCTTAATAGGGTTGGTAAGGCCTCAGACATTGAGGATAATTATCCTAGTCTCCAGGATCAAAGAGGAAGTAACTAGCTGTGGAAGACAGGGTGAGAGCCACCATGGTCGTCTGTGTAGTGCCTGTGATGCATAGTAGGAAGAGGAATCTACAATCAAGGTAGGTGTAGTGGAAATGGCTTGTCGGAAGGGGAACCCCAAATGAACATCAAAAACCCCAACAATGCAACAAAACCATATGGAAATGTACACATGGTTGAAACAGGTGTAGTCCATCACTGTAAGAAGGCCAAGGCATAAGCGGACAGCCAAGATGGGAAGAGTCAAGAAACTGCAAATAGTCCCAGTGCCTCCACTCCCACCATGCAATGCTAATGATCATTCCACGCAACAGGTTACAAAATACCTCAGTCAGGAGGTTCAGTCTCTGCGGATCGCTCCTTGATGATAGTGTCCGGGTCTGGCCGGAGGTGCCCAAACCTGGATCTATGTCATGGATCTTAGCGGTTTTTGTCTTTGGCCTTGTCCTCCACAGGAGGCCGCCAGGGAGCCTGGTCATAATCTCTATGTCAAGCAAGTTACATGCTTCAGACAGGAATTATAATTGATGGAGTTTGCCTCAAGGCGGAATACAAGGTGAAAAGGGTGGCCCTAAGAATAGCAGGTACATTTTGTCACTAGCCAAAAGTCTCTTCTCTTCTGCAGGGTGCTGGCGGCCAGGTGCTGGAAGAGTTGTGGCGTATGATCCCTGAATTGCAGATTCTGAGCATCTCATTCTGCCTTGAGTATAGCTTCTTTTACCTTGAAGTTGTGCACACAGACCAGGATATCTGCAGGAAGGCGAGTGGGGTGGTGGGGGACCCACCCGATGGCACCAGTCAATTTTCACATTGGTCTGAGCAGAGGTGCTTAAGACAGCGGGAAAGCATATCGATCTGTTGATCTTGAAGTCGAATTACTTCCTGTTGCAGCACTGTAATGTCTTTGTCCCTGGCTACAGTTCCTACCACTCGCTCCCCGACTCAATCAAGATCCTAGCGCACCTCTCGGAGCGCCATCTGCAGGTCTGTTTTCACCGCTTGAACGTCTTCTCGTAGAGAGGTAAACAAGGCCTCCAGGGATTCTCGGGTCACTGCCCCTTCAGTG
Organism: Triturus cristatus; assembly: GCF_964204655.1. Classification (NCBI taxonomy): domain Eukaryota; kingdom Metazoa; phylum Chordata; class Amphibia; order Caudata; family Salamandridae; genus Triturus; species Triturus cristatus. The sequence goes on from NC_140588.1 coordinate 912,783,153, forward strand.
ACGTTCACCTCCGCCATGCGGTTCCGGCTCTCCCAGATATGCCTTCTCTCCCTGGGATTCCCCAGTACTCTTCAAGAGCAAATCGCAGACCCCTATCAATTTAGAACAGGCATAACACTGTTAATATGAAGATTATTCATTGATCAAAAATAAAAAAAAAAATATATAAAAAAAGTTAAACAATTCACATGATTATTAAACAATTTTAAAATGTATCATCAATCTTTTTTATAAAATGTTATTGATTAATTATTTAATTAAATTCCCACACTATACCCCCACAAACCTAGCAGCCCACACTCAAAAATAAATAAATAAGTATAACACAATTTCTATTATTTATAAACAATTAACTAATGAACTAAAAATTTGTTAATTATTAGTTAATTAATTTCCCTCCCTATACACCTACAAAGCTAGCAACCTGCAACTAAAATGTAATTAAAATAAATCAATATTACGTAATGTACATAATTAATTATCTATGAAGTTATTATTAGCACATATATAATTGATAATGTTGTAATACTAAATTACCTTCTCATCCTATTTTCCTACAAATCCAACAGCCCATACATAAAATATAACTATTAGATAAAGCCATTACACAATTAACATAATTAATAATCAATGAAATAATCAAGAATCATGTAAAAATACATTTTTATTTAATTAACTTCCCACCTTATGCCCCTTCAAACCCAGCATCCCACACCTAAAATATAATTACAAATTGTAATTATTACACAATTTTGATAATTAATAATCAATCAAACACCAATAATTTACTAATTTATTGTCAATTAATTATTACTTAGCAAACTTCCCACCCTATACCCCTACAAAGCTAGCAACTTGCTACAACACCATCAATTTGTATTAGTATTAGTATAGTAATTAATATTATCAATTAAATAAAAATGATAAATTACTTAAAATTACAAGCTGTATTTAAAAATAATATTAACAATTATACAAACAATAATAACACAATTAACTAATGAACTAAAAATTTGTTAATTATTAGTTAATTAATTTCCCTCCCTATACACCTACAAAGCTAGCAACCTGCAACTAAAATGTAATTAAAATAAATCAATATTACGTAATGTACATAATTAATTATCAATGAAGTTATTATTAGCACATATATAATTGATAATGTTGTAATACTAAATTACCTTCTCATCCTATTTTCCTACAAATCCAACAGCCCATACATAAAATATAACTATTAGATAAAGCCATTACACAATTAACATAATTAATAATCAATGAAATAATCAAGAATCATGTAAAAATACATTTTTATTTAATTAACTTCCCACCTTATGCCCCTTCAAACCCAGCATCCCACACCTAAAATATAATTACAAATTGTAATTATTACACAATTTTGATAATTAATAATCAATCAAACACCAATAATTTACTAATTTATTGTCAATTAATTATTACTTAGCAAACTTCCCACCCTATACCCCTACAAAGCTAGCAACTTGCTACAACACCATCAATTTGTATTAGTATTAGTATAGTAATTAATATTATCAATTAAATAAAAATGATAAATTACTTAAAATTACAAGCTGTATTTAAAAATAATATTAACAATTATACAAACAATAATAACACAAAATGAATATAGGAACTAAAACACATTAAGATAATTAAAAAACCATATTATTGAAAACAATATTAACAAGAACAATATTCTTAACAACGATATTACTTAAGTGAAAAAATCGATATTATTGACAATGATATTTCTTCATCACAATATTTTTGCATCTTATTTTTAACTGATATTTCTGTAACCCGATATTTACAAATCAATATTTTGTCCAAACACCACCCTTGACCTTATTCCTCATGGCATGGCTTTTGCCCACATCATAGAACTTAGGGGCTGATTACGATGGAAGTGAAACTGCTACCGGCAGTCTGCCAATGGCGTTTTCACCGCCATCGTAAAGCACTTCTCTGCCTGCCAAATTACAATGGCGGGCGGTGTGCTGGCAGACGCAAAGTCTGTCTGCCACGGGTCCGCCACAGGTAATCATTACTATTGCGGACCTACCCTGCATCAACAATATCGTGGCTGCACCTAGCAGGCCTCGTCTGCCATATTACGATGCTGCCTCCCAACCAACCGGTGTATGGCGGTGAAACCTCAATTCACAGGCTGGCGGGGATTGCATTTGAGGGCCCGTAGCGGGCTCCCACGGTGTTGGAGGAGGTGGGTATGCACTGGGGCAGTACCCAATGTACCCCCCTTAAATTCTTTGCACCAGGTGGCAGGCACTGCGTGGTGCCTGCCACGTAGTGCAGGGAAATGCAAACACATTATTTGTCACATTGCCGCAGGTGCTGCAGCCAGCAGCACCTACCGAAATATCAGAGATACACAATGCGACCACCACGGTGGCGGTCGCAGAGTAATCTTGTGAGCGGGACCGCCACAATCCAGACGGATGATCCCAAGCACCGGCACGATGACGGACGGAAGGCTGATATTGAGGTGCACTTCATGTTCTGTAGTAGCACAGTATGCTGCAGGCTCGGGTAAAGGTGAAGTGGCAAATCTCTATCTGTAAGTTTCAGGCTCTGTGCTACCCTATAACACTGTGATCGAAACTAATGTGTACCGAAAGGGGTTTATGTTTTGCACTAGTCTAATTTGTCTATCCTGCAGAGGAAGTGGAACAATCTGCGCATTTTGCAGTTTGCAGAGATCTTTAGGCGGCCCAAACAACTTGCTACTGCTAAAATTAATAGTATGGAAGAGAGGTACTATGAGGTAGAGATGTGACTATATGAAATACAATCATATATTGTACGCAAATCTCTGATTTCTTCATTCGCCCTGAGGGGAACAGCTGATTACCTGACTACCTCCCATCATTTGCCTGGGTTCGCATACTTCCAAGCCGTGAGGGGAACGGCATTAACACTGCGGCTAAAAAGGACCACAACTTCCAGAGGCCCTAGCGCTACCAGCGCATAGTACGTCTGCTGAGGGCGCAGGAAGCCCTCATAAGCCCGGGGCGCCTCCCGCAGCGCGGGACGCGAATCTCTGATTTCTTCATTCACCGTGAGGGGAACGGCTGATTACATGACTACCTCCCATCATTTGCCTGGGTTCGCATACTTCCAAGCCGTGAGGAGAACGGCATTAACACTGCGGCTAAAAAGGACCACAACTTCCAGAGGCCCTAGCGCTACCAGCGCGTAGTACGTCTGCTGAGGGCGCAGGAAGTCTTCATAAGCCCGGGGCGCCTCCCGAAGCGCGGGACGCGAATCTCTGATTTCTTCATTCACCGTGAGGGGAACGGCTGATTATCTGACTACCTCCCATCATTTGCCTGGGTTCGCATGCTTCCAAGCCGTGAGGGGAACGGCATTAACACTGCGGCTAAAAAGGACCACAACTTCCAGAGGCCCTAGCGCTACCAGCGCGCAGTACGTCAGCTGAGGGCGCAGGAAGCCCTCATAAGCCCGGGGCGCCTCCCGCAGTGCGGGACGCGCGTGGGCTCGCCCGGGCCAAGGGCGGGCCCGTCCTTGCCCGTCAGGGGCCGAAAGAGGCCGGGCTGGGCCACCCCGCTGACAGCTTCCATTTGGACCTCTACAGTTATAAGGTATTTTATTATAAGGGAAATACCTTACTGATTTGAAGTTTGGACATTGCCGTGGAAACCAAACCCCTCTGGCTATAGGATTTATACACCTAATAGTTTACTCCCTCTAGCGTTTAGTGCTGCTTAAAGCGTGCAGGGAGGAACTATAGCAAACTGCGAGAGTTCCCCACCCTGCTTGTAGATATGAAAGGGAATGGTAAAAACAGTAAAAATCCTAAGTCTATTACATCCCGCCCCACGACCAGGCACCAGACAGCAACGACGCAACCCCTCCCAAGTCTTACAGCCATTGACAAAATGCTTCAAAAAACAATTGGGGTAGTGGCAACAGCTATAGAAAACACGGAGAGGCGATTATCGATTAAGCCTGCTATTGTATCTTCTCAATTCGTGGAGGATTTTTCGATTGTTACCACTAATCCCCCCTATTTTAATTCCTCTCTTATGTGTTCCTTTGCTGAGTTGCCTTGCTCACAGCCTGTTCTTAATGAAACTAATGCTCCAGAGGCTATTAAATCTCCATCCTATTCTGTAGTCAATAAGGTATTTGCAACTCGCCCCGCAAGCAGGAAACCTAGGATTGGTAAGAGAAAAGTAACAAAAAAAACTATCACCCTTATGCATCAAGCCAAAATCCAGTCGGTAAAATACCGATTCCTTATTAGCTCCCGGTATTAAGTAAAAAATACCCAATCCCAATGCATCAACCCAAAAGCAGAAATCGGTATTTAAGGAATCCTTAAATAGCGATTCTTTAAATAGGGATTCCTTAAATACCGATTCCTTAAATAGCGATTGCATTTAAGGAATCCCAAAGTGAGATTCCTTAAATGCAATGCATCAAAGTTAAAAAATTAGCGATTTCGCTAATAAGGGGAGCAAATTACCATGAAGATGAACTGCATGGTAATTTGCAAAAACTTTGAAAAATGCACTTTTGTGCATTTTTCAAAGTTTCATGTTGCGCACATACATGCCCTTAGAGCATGTGTGTGTGCAACATATGTGCACATATCATTTTCAGGGGTGCAACAGGGTGTCCTTTTGACACCCTGGCACCCTTGTAAGTGCTCCCGCTATTAGCGATTCGGTAATACCGAATCGCTAATACAGAATGGCTTTACATTCATTCCTATGGGCCTCCAAGCCCATAGGAATGAATGGGTAGGTATTCCTTATTACCGATTCGGTATTACCGATTCGGTAATAAGGAATGTTAAGGAATCGCTATTTGAATAGCGATTCCTACATGCATAGCCTTTTGCTTTTCCTTATTAGCGATTCCTTATTTTTCGCTAATAAGGAATCGCAAATGCTAATGTTGATGCATATGCCCCTATGCCTTTAATTGGTTCCACCTCGGCTGATGATGGTCCTTCTCCCTCACTTTCTATGGGGGCACCTCTCTGGGCTACCCATCTGCTACTTGAATTTCAGGCCCATATGGAACAGTTACTTGGTTCACATTTTAAATCTTTGTCATCCAGGTTGGACAGACTAGTTACCACCATTAACAACGCAGGTCTATGGAGAGCCCAACTGACTAGCTCATTAGGGAACCCTAGTACTAGTTCTGTTTCCAATCATGATAATCCCCCTGTTAGTAAAATTGTTCCACCTGTACTCTCCCAGCAAATCGCCAAGACTATTCCTGACACAACTACATCTTTGTTTAGGGATACAGGCATCAGTAGCCCTATAATGCAGAGGGGGGCTACCGAAGTGGGGGTAAGATCTCCCACCAGAGTCCCTACCATATGCTGTGGTGCTTGCTGGTGTCCCCCCTTTAACCCAAGGTAGAAATGAGGACTATTCTGAATTAAAAAATAAATGTGTGTACTGGCTTAACTCCAATAGGCCTCTCTGGTGAAATATTGGGTGTAAGAAGAGTAGACTGGATCGGGGCCGCACCTAAAACCATCGCAGGAAATTGTGTCATTAACAACTTCAGGCACACACTTGCTTTAGATTATATCTTCAGCAGGACATCAATAAGGTATAATACCCAAATTATTCTGCTATCCTTGTCGTACTTCTATCCGGCAATCCAGCTAAGAACAGGGCTGAATAGAGGTATTTGGTGTGAGGGGGGTAAGAATATTTTGCATGCCAGAGCACAACAGGGAATGACAACTCGGGAGGACTGGTGGCAAACTACCCCCCTACTCTCACTATTCCCCCAAAAGAACAGGTTTAGCATGTTGGAAGAGGTTGATTGACCAGAGGTGAGGCAGAGCCCTGTATCACATAATATCTTGGGTACCCAAATAGCAACAGTGGTGGGTAATGGTGGGAGCAGTACCTCTGAATACGCACTAATACCCCGCTTTTTAAGTACAGATGGGGAGGGATGGAAGCGAGAGAAACTACTGAATATGTGGGGGCTTCTCTTCCATCGGAGGTGCTGTTAAGCGATGAGGAAAGGGATATGATACTAGAATCTAATATCCAAATATGAAGAACTAGTTCTAACCAAAATGAGGGTGACCCACTGGCTAGTAATAGGGTAGAAGATGGGAAAATAAAAATCCTGTCCTGGAATGTGGCTGGGATGAAGAATAAATTATCCATACCTGAGTGGGGCAATTTCATGGGTAAGCATGACATCTGTTTGATGCAAGAAACATGGACATTAGAGGTGAATGTAAGGACTGGTTTTGCCACCTTTGATATTTTGGCAACCACAAGGGGCAGAGGGAGACCTTCGGGTGGTCTGACTATATGGGTGGGTACACATTTGGGCGTTCAGGCAGTCCAAATGCAAACCAATTCCCCTGACGTCCAATGTGTACTCCTAACACTTAAAGATATGTCACAGGTTGCCTTAATAAACATCTATTCTAGACCAGTTAAGAGCGGTCAAGAATCTGGCCCCATTGATACACTAAAGCATTTTATATTGTCACTCGACCCCTCAGTTGCTTTATTAGTTGGAGGAGATTTTAATTGCCAATTTAAGCCCCTTGAGAGCTCTGTTATGGGAGAGCTGGATGAAGAGGACCAGTTTTGGCATGTTCTGGATCCTCAAATTCCTCCCGTTAGAGCTTGGACCCCTCTGGTCCTTCAAATTAAGTCCTTCTCCTTCGCAATGTCTTTAAGGGCCTGTAACGGGAGGTTGAAACCCGATTGCCCGGGGTCGGTCACGTTTAATAGACCAGGGCAAAATTCCATCATTGATTATATATTGATGGAATCTAGACATTGGGATAAGTTGTTGGAGTTTATGAAATACCCTAAACAAGAGAGCGATCACAACGCTCTTGTCTTAACTCTTAAACCGGGAAGCTTTGAGTTAACAACCCCCCCCCGACCCTAATGGCCTATTGCTTCCCTTGCTAATATCCAACAATAGGAGGAGGGTCAAATGGCCCTATTTTCAGAATTCTCCCGTTAAACTTGCAAAAATATATCAGATAGTTGTACCGTTTCTTTCTGATATGGGGGATATAAGTGAAGGTAACCTAGGTGCAAATTCCCAAGGTACCCCCCTGGAAATCCATAAACAGCTGGTTGCCAAGCTGGTGGATGTGTTCAATCCTGTGGGGAAAAAATGCCACCAGGACAGGACACATCCCTGGTATGATGCCTCCTGTAGAAAAGCAAAAAAGGATTTGCTTTCTGTAATACAAGATGAAGATAGAGCCAACATTAAGAAATTCTGCCAAGAATACAAAAAGGCCATTCTTAGGGGAAAGAAGGACTGGGAGGAGCATAGAAGGGAGGAACTCAGATCAGCCCTCTCGCGAAGAGATCCCAAGGCGTTCTGGGCTAATGTGAGTTCTGGTGAGAGTAGGGGAGGCTCAACCCAATTGCAAATATAGCATCCCGAGTGTGGGAAGGGCACTTTGGAGCACTATATGGCGATTCAGGTGAAGATACCACGCTCCTTTCCGATTTCGATTTACTTTTCGAGCATAGATCAGTGAGAAGGACTGACTCGGTCTTTGGTGAAACCATGATCCGCCCTACGTTTGCCGCCTCTGAGCCCCAGAAGGAGTATCGATTGCTTGGGTTCTCGGACGGCGGACGGAGCGAGGACTCCCTGGTGGATGGGGCGAGTTTCACTTGAATCAGTCCGAGGTCATTACCCTCAATAGCAAGGCTACTTCCTAATAAAGCTCCTGGTTTAGATAAGATGCCCGCGGACCTATTTCGGTCCCAACCTAAAATATGGGCACCATATCTGGTGGTTTTATTTAATTCAATCCTTGTGGGGGCTGATCCATCAGATTCTTGGCTAGGAGCGGAGATTGTCCCCATTTTCAAGAAAGGCTGTCCGTTAACTCCAGCAAATTATAGGCCCATCAGCCTTATAGATACCTCCCAGAAACTAATGGGTAGAATTATTTTAGACAGAATTCAAGGATGGATGGAAGAAAACGTAATATTGACCACATTACAGGCCGGGTTTAGGTCAGGTATTTCAACTATAGATCAAATTTTTCGGCTGTAGGTCTTATTTTGGAAAACGGTGAGAGTTGAGAGTGGCAGCCTCTACCTCATCTTTGTTGATCTGCGTGCCGCCTTTGATCTTGTCCCAAGAGAAAAGCTGTGGAAAGTTTTAACAGAATTTGGTCTCCCTCCCTTCCTATTGAATATCTTAATTAGACTTCATAACGGTAACCATGCCCAAGTTAGATGTGGGAGGCATGGTGACCTGTCTGCACGCTTTCCAGTTAGGAAGGGTGTACGACAAGGGTGTGTCTTTGCCCCAACCTTGTTCAGTCTTTACATCAAGGGCCTTGTGGACCATTTAGCCGATGTAATTGATAATGATGCCCCCAGGCTGGCCACCGGCAGAGTGCCCGCTCTGATGTTTGCGGATGACACATTGTTGTTATCCAAAACATCATCAGGCATTCAGCGTACTTCGGACGGTTTTGTTGCATTCTGTACTGCTAGAGGATTGGAGATAAACTTGGATAAGACCGAGTTTATGATTTTCAATCCTCCAAAGCAGACCCGTCCAAACCCCACTCTTAACGGCTCTGCGCTTGAGAGAGTTAGGACTTTTGTATACCTTGGGATCACCTTGACAGAGAACTTTGGCTGGGACTCTCAAATTTCGAAATCAACGCTGAGGTCGTCCCAAGTTATGGGGGGGATCAATAAAGTCCAGCGAACTTCGGTTTTCAAACCGGCAGCTCCGGTCATAGAAATATATCGACTACAGGCCAGAACGGCTTCATTGTATGGAGCTGAACTTTGGGGCCATAAAAATATATCTAAACTTATTAGGGCTGAGCAGGGTTTTATGAGAAGCCTTTTAGGACTGCCGCTAAGCACACCACTTATCCCTCTGCGATTTAATTTGGGGTTGGAATCAATCGAAGACTTAGCAGCCCTACGGCCCATGCTCTATTGGAAAAGACTCTGGTCAGGGCCTGAATTGGCACCATACAAAGAGTGTTGGAGCCGGCCTTGTGGCGTGGTCCTGTTCCCCCTCGCTAAGCCGCACGAGGTCCCATGCACCTCGGGGCACCTCCATTTTGGATTATACGTCACTCCACGTGACCACCTACATGACCCTGCTCTACCCGGCCTCAGTCCCAGCGAGGCCCGACATCGAGGCGCCAACCCCTGGCCTGGGGGATACCACGTGAGCCCTTCCCACTCCCGGCGGAGGGCAGTATCGATGGGACCCCCAACCGTCCTTCCACACCTAGGTGCGATTGCCCCACAGCTCTCTGGGGCCTGGCGCCTCTCCTGCTGGGCATCTGGCCGCGCCCTACCCGGCCTCTCCGCCCTCCTGGGCGCAAGGGTCCGGACATCAAAGGGCTCCAGACCTATATCTGGGGCGACCCGGCAACAAGACGACAGTTGTATCCCGGAGTCAAGAGCCCTGCTGATCGGATCACGGCTGACCCTATGGAGAAAGACTCTTCCTGAACCGACACTCTGAGCCCTGCTGACGACGTCGCGGCTCCATCGTGCTTACAAGACCTTCACGAGCCTTTGGCGCCCTGCTGACGCTGTCGCGGCCCGACCTTGTTGAAACGTACCATCAGAGCCCAGCTGACCTCGTCGTGGCTCGACCCAAGCGGACCTACCACCGGAGCCCTGCTGACCGTGTCGCGGCTCGACCCAAGCGGAACTACCACCTGAGCCCTGCAGACGCCGTCGCGGCTCTCCACGTCCGAGCCGCTCTGAGACCAGCACCCAAGGTCTGGCACAGAGCCTTCCCGTACCTGGCTGGTACTAAGACTGTCCCGCTACCCTAACCCGCCAAGAACATTGAGACTCTTACCGGATCACTCGATCCCATTGTAAATATTGAACCGTGCTCCTTTTTATATAAAGAACCAAGATAAGCAACTAATACGGAGTCCTGTGTGGTGGTGTTACTGGGCCTCGTACGATCATAGGAGAAGGACCTCTCCTAGGAGGCTTCTCAGCGGCGCTCGGCTATAACTTTGCGGTAGGAAGGTGCCCCGGAGTAGTCCCCCCGACTCCCCGGTGGTCCTCCCTCCAACAAAGAGGAATTCCAAGAGGTTTGGGCTCTTATAAAAAATAAGAATATCGCGTGGTTACACCATATCAAGAATCTCAGTATAAGGATTGGCCGGATTGAGCTTTGGGAGTCTCCGGAGGTGTCCTGTCTAGGGATACCTAAATTGGAACTCACAAGTCAACTGAGGCAACAGAAATTATTTGCCCTACATGGATCGAGCTCTTTGGGGAGACTTTCCTAAGAGTTTCTCCTAGTAAAAGCTGAAACGCGAGCAGAAGTCTTTCTAGATGTAATTTATCCACCCCTTGCGAGGAAGCTTTACATACAGCTAAGACATGGTAGCTTACCACTCAGGGCACTCACCCATAAATGGGCAAAATCAGAAAATACTGTTTGCCCAGCTTGTAATTATAACCGAGAAGATGTATGCCATGTTATGTTCTTCTGCCCTGCCTACCAATTGATAAGGAAACATAGGTTGATCCCTTTATGTAGGAACCTTGGGTTTAGACACTGTATACAGGCATGTAGGGTTTTCACATATGATACTCATCCCCCTATTGTCTTTGCTGTCTCCCGCTTTTTACTTGGTATGTGGCGAAGAAGGAAAAGTTTTGGGTAAATATTGCCGCTTTTTACTGACCCTGTCTTTTGATAACCATACAGTTTAATTTGTTTTTAATAGTATATTAATTTGTCTTTATTTGTTGTTTTAATGATGTGTGCACTTTTGTATGTATTTTTTATCTTTGCACTTTTATGGTCTTTGACCGAAATAAAGTTATCTAAAAAAAAATATATATATATATACAATCTTCACAAAAAACTTCATATCGCTCCTCCATCTCCCTCACAATGCTTTGCTGGCCCCTTAAGGCTCAAGTGGGGTCTACTAAACCAAACAATTGCAAGGAGAGGAGCCTATATCGAAGTCTGGAAAAGAATAATGTAATTGTCTGCAAACCGACTGTGTTAAAGTCTCTAGCAAGAAGTTGAAACAAAAAAAAATGCTCCTTATCAGCAGTATCTAGACTTGGTGATTGAGAAATTGTCTGTTCGATCACTATGGGAAAGGCCCTTGCCTTCAGAGCCATTTAATAAAGTGATCAATGGTGTGATGAAAAACCTTTCTGTGTTAAAAGACAAAGAGGCCCTCCCAACCAGATCATATGTTTGGAAGGTTTTTAAATGAATACAAAATTCTTAAACCCCAGCACTAACTGGAACCAGGTGGTCCAGGCAGCTAAAAAAGCTCTTTACAAGGAACAAAGGAGCATGTCATCAACGACCGGCGATAATTATCGCTAAGCGCACTTAGCGCTAGGATAATTATCGACGGCTATCGCTTGTTTTTATCGCGGAGATAGCGCGCTATCAGCGACGCTTATCTTCAGAGCGAGAAAAATAACCAAGTTAGCTGCCAAATGTGCAAATATCGCTGGGATTCCAGCAATGATCGCACAATGTTTAGCGCTACGTTGTTGATAGGGCGGGGCAGACTTAACCATGATATCCACCTTCCATTGGATATCATGTGTAAGTCAAACTAAAATCAGGCGTAAGGAAAGTAGCGATAACCATGGCTAGCGCTACTTTTCTTATCGCTATGCTTGTTAGCGTGCCCATTGATAACTGGAGAAATGTCGGTTAGCGATATTTCTCCAGTTATTTTGGGAAGGAATGCCCACTTTGCATCTCATTAGCGATGCAAAGCTGGGCATTCAGGAAACAGACGCTAAGGCATGGATTCACGTGTTAGCGTGTCCATGCTGATAGGGCGATAAAATTATCACCGCTTTTGGTTTGCAAACGGACGCTAAAGCGGCGATAATTTTATCGCATCACCTTAATGATATGCCTCCATTTTGCTCTCCTCTCTGGTCTTGCTCACACTATGCCTCGTCTCCGGAACACTAAAAACGTCCAATGCTGACTGTGTAAAACTGGGGAGGAAAACATAATCAACATAACTTGTCTTTGCCATGGTCTGCTGAATGAGAGGAGAAGGCTTCTAAGGGGACTCTTTAACCAGCGAGGCATTCGCTCATGCAGGCAAGCTATGATAACATGCCTCAAGGCAAAGCACATCTCTTTGAACTGTAATTTTACTACATTTTTAAACATTGTGGAAAAACTGGAAACCTGTGAGATTGTGCTTCACCCCCAATCAAAATCTCCTATGTTTTACTCTTGAACATTTTGAAATATTTATTACAATCCCAATTCACTGGACAAGTTAGATTTGTAATAAATATTTTAGCAAAGGTGCTTTTAGAAAGTTATATTTTCCCTTCCTAAAGCCTCAGGAGGCCAATTTGCATGAGCCTCAACTGTCTCCTAATATCTCAATAGCCCCTATGATGAGGTGGGAAAACTGCTTTTGAAGCAGGACAAAGGCTTGGTTGTGAGGAGGGGTTTTCTGTTCCTATGGCAGGATGACCATCTGTGCTGGTCCCATAAACTTGATTGACTACCGAGAGGCCAATTATGTCACAGGCAAGCGTATCTGACACCTGTGAAGGGCCCTTCCTTGTTTTCCCAGTCAAGTAGGCACTAATTGAGAGAAAAGCTGCTCTCAGAACTCGCAGAACTGGTTTAGAGTGACCGCAAATCAGGGGTTGCTCATTTCTCCGGTCACACCACTGGGGTAGGCACAGGACCCCTGCATAGGGGAAGAACGTTTCTGCCACCTTGGTTTTAGGTACAGAGGGGTACTCTGATATTGTATGCATTAGGGCACACAGGAAATCCTGCAAAAAGTGGGTAGGGGTCTCCATGGGACCTTTAATTATGCAAGGTATCGCCTCCACCCATGGGATGGTGCCAGGCATAAGTGTGGCACCCATGTTACTATCCTCAGAACACCTTCTGGACCAGTGTAAGAGCAGAAGAGGACTGGACATGATGTCTATGATCTGTGAAGCAAAATACACACAATTGATGGACGGAATGCAAAACAAATCAAAACATTCACACCCAGTCAAGAGATCTGGGTTAAATCCATAATTCATTTGCTCACCATACCACACCAGTTTAGACCTGGCCATATGCAAATCTGTCTTGACCCTGTGCATCATGGGAACAGACCAGCCCGATCTGCCAAGCCAAGTCCTCCATGGACCGGAAACAAGCATCCTAGGACCGCTTTCGCAGTTTCACCCCTCTTCAGCCAGAATAGGTTGATTCCAGTGGCACAGTGAGCGCAGGACCCACATCTGGATATACATGGCGCACTTAGGGAGAGAAAAAAAAGACACACAATTGATGGACGGAATACAGAAAAAATCAAAACATTCGGCCCCAGTCAAACGATCTGGGTTAAATACATCATTCTTTTGCTCACCATGCCACCCCAGTTTAGACCTGGACATTGGCAAATCAGTCTTGATCCTGTGCCTTATGAAAACAGTCCAAACTGCTAAGCCAGGTCATCCCTGGATCAGAAACAAGCATCCTAGGACCAGTTTAGGGGTTTCACCCCTCTTCAGCCAGGATGGCTTGATTTCAGTGGCACAGTGAGCCCAGGACTCACGTCTGGGCATACCTGGCGCACATAGGGCGAGAAAGCAAAAGACACACAATTGATGTACGGAATGCAGAACAAATCAAAAAATTCAAACCCAGTCAAGAGATCTGGGTTAAATCCATCAATCTTTGGCTCACCATGCCACCCCAGTTTAGACCTGCCCATATACAAATCAGTCTTGACCATGTGCCTCATAGGAACAATCCAGCCCGAACTTCCAAGCCAGGTCCTCCCTGGACCGGAAACAAGCATCCTAGAACCGGTTTCGCAGTTTCACCCCTCGGCAGCCAGGATGGCTTGATTTTAGTGGCACAGTGAGCCCAGGACCCACGTCTGGGCACACCTGGCGCACTTAAGGCGAGAAAGCAAAAGACACACAATTGATGGACAGAATGCAGAACAAATCAAAACATTCACCCCCAGTCAAGAGATCTGGGTTAAATCTATCATTCTTGTGCTCACCATGCCACCCCAGTTAAGACCTGGCCATATGCAAATCAGTCTTGACCCTCTGCCTCATGGGAACAGTCCAGCCCGAACTGCCAAGACAGGTCCACCCTGGACCGGGAAAAAGCATCCTAGGACCGGTTTCAGGGTGTCACCCCTATTCAGACAGGATAGCTTGATTCCAATGGTACAGTGAACCCAGGACCCACGTCTGGGCATACCTGGCACACTTAGGGCGAGAAAGCAAAAGACACACAATTGATGGACGGAATGCAGAACAATTCAAAACATTCACCCCCAATCAAGAGCTCTGGGTAAAATCCATCATTCTTTTGCTCACCATGCCACCCCAGTTTAGACCTGGCCATAGCAAATCAGTCTTGACCCTGTGCTTCATGGGAACAGTCCAGCCCGAACTGCCAAGCCAGGTGCTCCCTGGACCGGAAACAAGCATACTAGGACCGGTTTTGGGGTTTCACCCGTCTTCAGCCAGGACAGCTTGATTCCAGTGGCACAGTAAGCCCAGGACCCACGTCTGGGCATACCTGGAACACTTAGGGCGAGAAAGGAAAAGACACACAATTGATGGTCGGAATGCATAACAAATCAAAACATTCACCCCCAGTAAAGAGATCTGAGTTAAATCCATATTTCTTTTGCTCACCATGCCAACCCAGTTTAGACCTGGTCATAGGCAAATCAGTCTTGAACCTGTGCCTCGTGGGAACAGTCCAGCCCGAACTGCCAAGCCAGGTGCTCCCTGGACCGGAAACAAGCATACTAGGACCGGTTTTGGGGTTTCACCCGTCTTCAGCCAGGACAGCTTGATTCCAGTGGCACAGTAAGCCCAGGACCCACGTCTGGGCATACCTGGAACACTTAGGGCGAGAAAGGAAAAGACACACAATTGATGGTCGGAATGCATAACAAATCAAAACATTCACCCCCAGTAAAGAGATCTGAGTTAAATCCATTTTTCTTTTGCTCACCATGCCAACCCAGTTTAGACCTGGTCATAGGCAAATCAGTCTTGAACCTGTGCCTCGTGGGAACAGTCCAGCCCGAACTGCCAAACCTGGTCCTCCCTGGACCAGAAACAAGCATCCTAGGACCGTTTTTGGGGTTTCACCCCTCTTCAGCCAGGATAGCTTGATTCCAGTGGCACAGTGAGCCCAGGACCCACATCTGGGCATACCTGGCGCACTTAGGGCAAGAAAGCAAAAGACACACAATTGATGGACAGAATGCAGAACAAATCAAAACATTCACCCCCAGTAAAGAGATCTGGGTTAAATCCATCAGTCTTTTACTCACCATGCCACCCCAGTTTAGACCTGCCCACTTGCTAATCAGTCTTGACCATGTGCCTCATGGGAACAGTCCAGCCCGAACTGCCCAGCCAAGTTCTCCCTGGACTGGAAACAAGAATTCTAGGACCGGTTTCGGGGTTTCACCCCTTGTCAGTCAGGATAAGTTGATTCTAGTGGCACAGTGAGCCCAGGACCCACGTCTGGGCACACCTGGCACACTTAGGGCGAGAAAGCAAAAGCCACTCAATTGTTGGACAGAATGCAGAACAAATCAAAACATTCACCCCCAGTCAAGAGATCTGGGTTAAATCCATGATTCTTTTGCTCACCATGCCACCCCAGTTTAGACCTGGCCATATGCAAATCAGTCTTGACCCTTTGCCTCATGGGAACAGTCCAGCCCGATCTGCCAAGCCAGGTCCTCCCTGGACAGTAAACAAGCATGCTAGGACTGGTTTCGGGGTTTCACCCCTCGTCAGCAAGGATAGCTTGAATCTAGTGGCACAGTGAGCCCAGGACCCACGTCTTGGCATACCTGGCGCACTTAGGGCAAGAAAGCAAAAGACACACAATTGATGGACAGAATGCAGAACAAATCAAAACATTCACCCCCAGTACAGAGATCTGGGTTAAATCCATCAGTCTTTTGCTCACCATGCCACCCCAGTTTAGACCTGCCCACTTGCTAATCAGTCTTGACCTTGTGCCTCAGGGAACAGTCCAGCCCGAACTGCCAAGACAGGTCCTCCCTGGACCGGAAACAAGCATCCTAGGACCGGTTTCGGGGTTTCACCCCTCGTCAGCCAGGATAGCTTGATTCTAGTGACACAGTGAGCCCAGAACCCACGTCTCGGCATACCTGGCGCACTTAGGGCGAGAAAGCAAAAGACACACAATTGATGGACAGAATGCAGAACAAATCAAAACATTCACCCCCAGTCTTGAGATCTGGGTTAAATCCATCAGTCTTTTGCTCACCATGCCACCCAGTTTAGACCTGGCTATATGCAAATCAGTCTTGACCTTGTGCCTCATGGTAACTGTCCAGCCCGAACTGCCAAGACAGGTCCTCCCTGGACCGGAAACAAGCATCCTAGGACCGGTTTCGGGGGTTCACCCCTCTTCAGCCAGGATAGATTGATTCCAGTGGCACAGTGAGCCCAGGACCCACATCTGGGCATACCTGGCGCACTTAGGGAGAGAAAGCAAAAGACACACAATTAATGGACGGAATGCAGAAAAAATCTAAACATTCACCCCCAGTCAAGAGACTTGGACTAAATCCATCATTCTTTTGCTCACCATGCCTCCCCAGTTTAGACCAGGCCATATGCAAATCAGTCTTGAACCTGTGCCTCGTGGGAACAGTCCAGCCCGAACTGCCAAACCTGGTCCTCCCTGGACCAGAAACAAGCATCCTAGGACCGGTTTTGGGATTTCACCCCTCTTCAGCCAGGATACCTTGATTCCAGTGGCACAGTGAGCCCAGGACCCACATCTGGGCATACCTGGCACACTTAGGGCAAGAAAGCAAAAGACACACAATTGATGAACGGAATGCAGAACAAATCAAAACATTCACCCCCAGTCAAGAGATCTGTGTTAAATCCATCATTCTTTTGCTCATCATGCCACCCAGTTTAGACCTGGCTATATGCAAATCAGTCTTGACCTTGTGCCTCATGGGAACAGTCCAGCCCGAACTGCCAAGACAGGTCCTCCCTGGACCGGAAACAAGCATCCAAAAACCGGTTTCGGGGGTTCTCCCCTCTTCAGCCAGGATAGATTGATTCCAGTGGCACAGTGAGCCCAGGGCCCACGTCTGGGCATACATGGCCCACTTAGGGCAGGAAAGCAAAAGACACACAATTGATGGACGGAATGCAGAACGAATCAAAACATTCATCCCCAGTAAAGAGATCTGGATTAAATCCATCATTCTTTTGCTCACCATGCCACCTTAGTTTAGACCTGCCCACTTGCTAATCAGTCTTGACCATGTGCCTCATGGGAACAGTCCAGCCCGAACTGCCCAGCCAAGTTCTCCCTGGACTGGAAACAAGCATCCTAGGACCGGTTTCGGGGTTTCACCCCTTGTCAGTCAGGATAGGTTGATTCTAGTGGCACAGTGAGCCCAGGACCCACGTCTGGGCACACCTGGCGCACTTAGGGCGAGAAAGCAAATGCCGCACAATTGTTTGACAGAATGCAGAGCAAATCAAAACATTCACCCCCAGTCAAGAGATCTGGGTTAAATCCATCATTCTTTTGCTCACCATGCCACCCAGTTTAGACCTGGCTATATGCAAATCAGCCTTGACCTTGTGCCTCATGGGAACAGTCCAGCCCGAACTGCCAAGACAGGTCCTCCCTGGACCGGAAAAAAGCATCCTAGGACCGGTTTGGGGTGTCACCCCTCTTCAGCCAGGATAGCATGATTCCAGTGGCTCAGTGAGCCCAGGACCCACGCCTGGGCACACCTGGCGCACTTAGGGCGAGAAAGCAAAAGCCACACAATTGATGGACGGAATGCAGAACAAATCAAAACATTCACACCCAGTAAAGAGATCTGAGTTAAATCCATTTTTCTTTTGCTCACCATGCCAACCCAGTTTAGACCTGGCCACAGGCAAATCCGTCTTGACTCTGTGCCTCATGGGAAAAGTCCAACCGGAACAGCCAAGCCAGGTCCTCCCTGGACCGGAAAAAAGCATCCTAGGACCGGTTTGGGGGTTTAACCCCTCTTCAGCCAGGATAGCATGATTCCAGTGGCACAGTGAGCCCAGGGCCCACATCTGGGCATACCGGGCACACTTAGGGCGAGAAAGCAAAAGACACACAATTAATGGACGGAATGCAGAAAAAATCAAAACATTCACCTCCAGTCAAGAGATCTGGATTAAATCCATCATTCTTTTGCTCACCATGCCTCCCCTGTTTAGACCAGGCCATATGCAAATCAGTCTTGAACCTGTGCCTCGTGGGAACAGTCCAGCCCGAACTGCCAAACCTGGTCCTCCCTGGACCAGAAACAAGCATCCTAGGACCGGTTTTGGGGTTTCACCCCTCTTCAGCCAGGATAGCTTGATTCCAGTGGCACAGTGAGCCCAGGACCCACATCTGGGCATACCTGGCGCACTTAGGGCAAGAAAGCAAAAGACACACAATTGATGGACGGAATGCAGAATGAATCAAAACATTCACCCCCAGTAAAGAGATCTGGGTTAAATCCATCAGTCTTTTGCTCACCATGCCACCCCAGTTTAGACCTGCCCACTTGCTAATCAGTTTTGACCATGTGCCTCATGGGAACAGTCCAGCCTGAATTGCCCAGCCAAGTTCTCCCTGGACTGGAAACAAGCATCCTAGGACCGGTTTCGGGGTTTCACCCCTTGTCAGTCAGGATAGGTTGTTTCTAGTGGCACAGTGAGCCCAGGACCCACGTCTGGGCACACCTGGCACACTTAGAGTGAGAAAGCAAAAGCCACACAATTGTTGGACAGAATGCAGAACAAATCAAAACATTCCCCCCCTAGTCAAGAGATCTGGGTTAAATCCATGATTCTTTTGCTCACCATGCCAACCCAGTTTAGACCTGGCCATATGCAAATCAGTCTTGACCCTTTGCCTCACTGGAACCGTCCAGCCCGATCTGCCAAGCCAGGTCCTCCCTGGACCGGAAACAAGCATACTAGGACTGGTTTCGGGGTTTCACCCCTCGTCAGCAAGGATAGCTTGAATCTAGTGGCACAGTGAGCCCAGGACCCACGTCTTGGCATACCTGGCGCACTTAGGGTGAGAAAGCAAAAGACACACAATTGATGGACAGAATGCAGAACAAATCAAAACATTCACCCCCAGTACGGAGACCTGGGTTAAATCCATCAGTCTTTTGCTCACCATGCCACCCCAGTTTAGACCTGCCCACTTGCTAATCAGTCTTGAACACGTGCCTCATGGGAACAGTCCAGTCCGAACTGCCAATCCAAGTTCTCCCTGGATTGGAAACAAGCATCCTAGGACCGGTTTCGGGGTTTCACCCCTTGTCAGTCAGGATAAGTTGATTCTAGTGGCACAGTGAGCCCAGGACCCACGTCTGGGCACACCTGGCACACTTAGGGCGGGAAAGCAAAAGCCACACAATTGTTTGAGAGAATGCAGGGCAAATCAAAACATTCCCCCCAGTCAAGAGATCTGGGTTAAATCCATCATTCTTTTGCTCACCATGCCACACAGTTTAGACCTGGCTATATGCAAATCAGTCTTGACCATGTGCCTCAGGGAACAGTCCAGCCCGAACTGCCAAGACAGGTCCTCCCTGGACCGGAAGCAAGCATCCTAGGACCGGTTTCGGGGTTTCACCCCTCGTTAGCCAGGATAGCTTGATTCTAGTGACACAGTGAGCCCAGAACCCACGTCTCGGCATACCTGGCGCACTTAGGGCGAGAAAGCAAAAGACACCCCATTGATGGACAGAATGCAGAACAAATCAAAACATTCACCCCCAGTCTTGAGATCTGGGTTAAATCCATCAGTCTTTTGCTCACCATGCCACCCAGTTTAGACCTGGCTATATGCAAATCAGTCTTGACCATGTGCCTCAAGGAACAGTCCAGCCCGAACTGCCAAGACAGGTCCTCCCTGGACCGGAAGCAAGCATCCTAGGACCGGTTTCGGAGTTCACCCCTCGTTAGCCAGGATAGCTTGATTCTAGTGACACAGTGAGCCCAGAACCCACGTCTCGGCATACCTGGCGCACTTAGGGCGAGAAAGCAAAAGACACACAATTGATGGACAGAATGCAGAACAAATCAAAACATTCACCCCCAGTCTTGAGATCTGGGTTAAATCCATCAGTCTTTTGATCACCATGCCACCCAGTTTAGACCTGGCTATATGCAAATCAGTCTTGACCTTGTGCCTCATGGGATCAGTCCAGCCCGAACTGCCAAGACAGGTCCTCCCTGGACCGGAAACAAGCATCCTAGGAACGGTTTCGGGGGTTCACCCCTCTTCAGCCAGGATAGATTGATTCCCGTGGCACAGTGAGCCCAGGACCCACGTCTGGGCATACATGGCCCACTTAGGGCAGGAAAGCAAAAGACACACAATTGATGGATGGAATGCAGAACAAATCAAAACATTCACCCCCAGTCAAGAGATCTGGGTTGAATCCATCTTTATTTTGCTCACCATGCCACCCCAGTTTAGACCTGGCCATAGGCAAATCAGTCTTGATCAATCAATCAATCAATCAATCAAATAATTTGTAAAGCGCACTACTTTCCCGCAAGGGTTTCAAGGCGCTGAGGGTGGAGAGTCGGGGTGGGTGCTGCTGCTACTGGTCAAACAGCCAGATCTTGAGTCGTCTCCTGAAGGTTAGAAGGTCTTCGGTTTGTCGTAGGTTGAGGGGGAGGGTGTTCCAGGTCTTGGCGGCGCGGTGGGAGAAGGATCTTCCTCCGGATGCGTGGGACGGTAGCCAGGGAGAGGTCTCTGGAGCGGATTTTCCTGTTGGGTACGTAGAAGGAGAGTCGACTGTTGAGATAGGTTGGGCCGGTTTTGTGGAGTGCCTTGTGTGCGTGGATTAGGAGCTTGAAGGAGATTCTTTTGTCAACGGGGAGCCAGTGCACGTTCCTCAGGTGTGGGGTGATGTTGTCATGGCGTGGGACGTTGAGGATCCGGCGTGCAGAGGCATTCTGGATTCTTTGCAGTCTGTTGATGAGCTTGGTCGGGGCTCCGGCGTAGAGGTCATTTCTGTAGTCGAGTCTGCTGCTCACTAGGGCCTGGTGAGGGAGAGGATCAGTTGCGTGTCATCAGCGTAGGAGATTATGTTGAGGTCGTGATGTCGGGCGATGCGTGCGAGAGGCGCCATGTAGATGTTGAACAGCGTCGGGCTAAGGGAGGATCCCTGCGGGACGCCGCAGAAGATCTCGGAGGCTTCGGATCGGAACGGGGGAGGCGGACTCTCAGGGTTCTGCCGGAGAGGAAGGAGGAGGTCCAGTCCAGGGCCTTGTCTCGGATCCTTGCGTCGCGGAGTCGTATGCGTAGTGTGCGGTTGCAGACGGTGTCGAAAGGTGGCAGAGAGGTCCAGAAGGATGAGGGCTGCCGTCTCGCTGTTGTCCAGTAGAATCCTGAGGTCATCTGTGGCAGTGATGAGGGCGGTCTCGGTGGTGTGGTTGCTGCGGAATCCTGACTGGGAGGGGTCCAGGATGCTGTTGTCTTCGAGGTAGCGGGTGAGCTGGATGTTGACTATCTTCTCGATGACCTTAGCTGGGAACAGAAGCAGAGATATGGACTGGAAGTTTTTGAGTTCGCTCGGGTCCGCCTTGGGTTTCTTCAGTAGGGCGTTGATCTCTACGTGTTTCCAGCTCTCAGGGAAGGTTGCGGTCTCGAAGGAGAGGTTGATGATGTTGCGCAGGTGGGGTGCGATGGAGCTGCCGGCTTTGTTGAAGATGTGGTGAGGAAAAGCATCAGACGGCGAGCCGGAGTGGATGGTGCCCATGGTCTTGATTGTGTCTTCGTAGCCTCATGGGAACAGTCCAGCCCGAACTGCCAAGCCAAGTCCTCCCTGGACCGGAAACAAGCATCCTAGGACTGGTTTCGGGCGTTCACTCCTCTTCAGCCAGGATTGCTTGATTCCAGTGGCACAGTGAGCCCAGTACCCACGTCTGGGCATCCCTGGCGCTCTTCAGGCATAAAAGCAAAAAACACAATTGATGGATGGAATGCAGAACAAATCAAAACATTCACCCCCAGTCAAGTGATCTGGGTTAAATCCATCTTTCTTTTGCTCACCATGCCACCCCAATTTAGCCGTGGCCATATTCAAATCAGTCTTGACCATGTGTGTCATGGCAACAGTCCAGCCCGAACTGCCAAGACAGGTCCTCCCTGGACCGGAAACAAGCATCCTAGGACCGGTTTCGGGGGTTCACCCCTCTTCAGACAGGATAGGTTTATTCCAATGGCACAGTGAACCCAGGACCCACGTCTGGGCATACCTGGCACACTTAGGGCAAGAAAGCAAAAGACACACAATTGATGGACGGAATGCAGAACAAATCAAAACATTCACCCCCAGTCAAGACATCTGGGTTAAATCCATCATTCTTTTGCTCACCATGCCACCCCAGTTTAGACCTCGCGCTATGCAAATCAGCCTTGACCCTATGCCTCATTGGAAAAGTCCAGCCCAAACTGCCAAGCCAGGTCCTCCCTGGACCGGAAACAAGCATCCTAGGACCGGTTTCGGGGTTTCACCCCTCTTCAGACAGGATAGCTTGATTCCAGTGGCACAGTGAGCCCAGGACCCACATCTGGGCATACCTGGCACACTTAGGGCAAGAAAGCAAAAGACACACAATTGATGGATGGAATGCAGAGCAAATCAAAACATTCACCCCCAGTCTTGAGATCTGGGTTAAATCCATCATTCTTTTGCTCACCATGCCACCCAGTTTAGACCTGGCTATATGCAAATCAGTCTTGACCTTGTGCCTCATGGGAACAGTCTTGCCCGAACTGCCAAGACAGGTCCTCCCTGGACCGGAAACAAGCATCCTAGGACCGGTTTCGGGGGTTCACCCCTCTTCAGCCAGGATAGATTGATTCCAGTGGCACAGTGAGCCCAGGGACCACGTCTGGCCATACCTGGCCCACTTAGGGCAGGAAAGCAAAAGACACACAATTGATGGACGGAATGCAGAACAAATCAAAACATTCATCCCCAGTAAAGAGATGTGGATTAAATCCATCAGTCTTTTGCTCACCATGCCGCCTCAGTTTAGACCTTCCAACTTGCTAATCAGTCTTGACCATGTGCCTCATGGGAACAGTCCAGCCCGAACTGCCCAGCCAAGTTCTCCCTGGACTGGAAACAAGCATCCTAGGACCGGTTTCTGGGTTTCACCCCTTGTCAGTCAGGATAGATTGATTCTAGTGGCACAGTGAGCCCAGGACCCACGTCTGGGCACACCTGGCGCACTTAGGGCAAGAAAGCAAAAGCCGCACAATTGTTTGACAGAATGCAGAGCAAATCAAAACATTCACCCCCAGTCAAGAGATCTGGGTTAAATCCATCTTTCTTTTGCTCACCATGCCACCCAGTTTAGACCTGGCTATATGCAAATCAGCCTTGACCTTGTGTCTCATGGGAACAGTCCAGCCCGAACTGCCAAGACAGGTCCTCCCTGGACCGGAAAAAAGCATCCTAGGACCGGTTTGGGGGTGTCACCCCTCTTCAGCCAGGATAGCATGATTCCAGTGGCTCAGTGAGCCCAGGACCCACGTCTGGGCACACCTGGCGCACTTAGGGCGAGAAAACAAAAGCCACACAATTGATGGACGGAATGCAGAACAAATCAAAACATTCACACCCAGTAAAGAGATCTGAGTTAAATCCATTTTTCTTTTGCTCACCATGCCAACCCAGTTTAGACCTGGCCATAGGCAAATCAGTCTTGACTCTGTGCCTCATTGGAAAAGTCCAACCGGAACAGCCAAGCCAGGTCCTCCCTGGACCGGAAAAAAGCATCCTCAGACCGGTTTGGGGGTTTAACCCCTCTTCAGCCAGGATAGCATGATTCCAGTGGCACAGTGAGCCCAGGGCCCACATCTGGGCATACCTGGCGCACTTAGGGCGAGAAAGCAAAAGACACACAATTAATGGACGGAATGCAGAAAAAATCAAAACAATCAACTCCAGTCAAGAGATCTGCATTAAATCCATCATTCGTTTGCTCACCATGCCTCCCCAGTTTAGACCAGGCCATATGAAAATCAGTCTTGAACCTGTGCCTCGTGGGAACAGTCCAGCCCGAACTGCCAAACCTGGTCCTCCCTGGACCAGAGACAAGCATCCTAGGACCGGTTTTGGGGTTTCACCCCTCTTCAGCCAGGATAGCTTGATTCCAGTGGCACAGTGAGCCCAGGACCCACATCTGGGCATACCTGGCACACTTAGGGCAAGAAAGCAAAAGACACACAATTGATGGACGGAATGCAGAATGAATCAAAACATTCACCCCCAGGAAAGAGATCTGGGTTAAATCCATCAGTCTTTTGCTCACCATGCCACCCCAGTTTAGACCTGCCCACTTGCTAATCAGTCTTGACCATGTGCCTCATGGGAACAGTCCAGCCTGAACTGCCCAGCCAAGTTCTCCCTGGACTGGAAACAAGCATCCTAGGACCGGTTTCGGGGTTTCACCCCTTGTCAGTCAGGATAGGTTGATTCTAGTGGCACAGTGAGCCCAGGACCCACGTCTGGGCACACCTGGCACACTTAGAGTGAGAAAGCAAAAGCCACACAATTGTTGGACAGAATGCAGAACAAATCAAAACATACACCCCCAGTCAAGAGATCTGGGTTAAATTCATCATTCTTTTGCTCACCATGCCAACCCAGTTTAGGCCTCGCCGTATGCAAATCAGTCTTGACCCTTTGCCTCATGGGTACAGTCCAGCCCGATCTGCCAAGCCAGGTCCTCCCAGGACCAGAAACAAGCATACTAGGACTGGTTTTGGGGTTTCACCCCTCGTCAGCAAGGATAGCTTGAATCTAGTGGCACAGTGAGCCCAGGACCCACGTCTTGGCATACCTGGCGCACTTAGGGTGAGAAAGCAAAAGACACACAATTGATGGACAGAATGCAGAACAAATCAAAACATTCACCCCCAGTACGGAGACCTGGGTTAAATCCATCAGTCTTTTGCTCACCATGCCACCCCAGTTTAGACCTGCCCTCTTGCTAATCAGTCTTGACCACGTGCCTCATGGGAACAGTCCAGTCCGAACTGCCAATCCAAGTTCTCCCTGGACTGGAAACAAGCATCCTAGGACCGGTTTCGGGGTTTCACCCCTTGTCAGTCAGGATAGGTTGATTCTAGTGGCACAGTGAGCCCAGGACCCACGTCTGGGCACACCTGGCACACTTAAGGCGGGAAAGCAAAAGCCACACAATTGTTTGAAAGAATGCAGGGCAAATCAAAACATTCCCCCCCAGTCAAGAGATCTGGGTTAAATCCATCATTCTTTTGCTCACCATGCCACACAGTTTAGACCTGGCTATATGCAAATCAGTCTTGACCATGTGCCTCAGGGAACAGTCCAGCCCGAACTGCCAAGACAGGTCCTCCCTGGACCGGAAGCAAGCATCCTAGGACCGGTTTCGGGGTTTCACCCCTCGTTAGCCAGGATAGCTTGATTCTAGTGACACAGTGAGCCCAGAACCCACGTCTCGGCATACCTGGCGCACTTACGGCGAGAAAGCAAAAGACACACAATTGATGGACAGAATGCAGAACAAATCAAAACATTCACCCCCAGTCTTGAGATCTGGGTTAAATCCATCAGTCTTTTGCTCACCATGCCACCCAGTTTAGACCTGGCTATATGCAAATCAGTCTTGACCTTGTGCCTCATGGGAACAGTCCAGCCCGAACTGCCAAGACAGGTTCTCCCTGGACCGGAAACAAGCATCCTAGGAACATTTTCGGGAGTTCACCCCTCTTCAGCCAGGATAGATTGATTCCCGTGGCACAGTGAGCCCAGGACCCACGTCTGGGCATACCTGGCCCACTTAGGGCAGGAAAGCAAAAGACACACAATTGATGGACGGAATGCAGAACAAATCAAAATATTCACCCCCAGTCAAGAGATCTGGGTTAAATCCATCTTTATTTTGCTCACCATGCCACCCCAGTTTAGACCTGGCCATAGGCAAATCAGTCTTGATCAAACAATCAATCAATCAATCAATCAAATAATTTGTAAAGCGCACTACTTTCCCGCAAGGGTTTCAAGGCGCTGAGGGTGGAGAGTCGGGGGGGGGGGGGGGGTGCTGCTGCTACTGGTCAAACAGCCAGATCTTGAGTCGTCTCCTGAAGGTTAGAAGGTCTTCGGTTTGTCGTAGGTTGAGGGGGAGGGTGTTCCAGGTCTTGGCGGTGCGGTGGGAGAAGGATCTTCCTCCGGATGCGTGGGACGGTAGCCAGGGAGAGGTCTGTGGACCGGATTTTCCTGTTGGGTACGTAGAAGGAGAGTCGACTGTTGAGATAGGTTGGGCCGGTTTTGTGGAGTGACTTGTGTGCGTGGATTAGGAGCTTGAAGGAGATTCTTTTGTCAACGGGGAGCCAGTGCACGTTCCTCAGGTGTGGGGTGATGTGGTCATGGCGTGGGACGTTGAGGATCCGGCATGCAGAGGCATTCTGGATTCTTTGCAGTCTGTTGATGAGCTTGGTCGGGGCTCCGGCGTAGAGGTCATTTCTGTAGTCGAGTCTGCTGCTCACTAGGGCCTGGTGAGGGAGAGGATCAGTTGCGTGTCATCAGCGTAGGAGATTATGTTGAGGTCGTGATGTCGGGCGATGCGTGCGAGAGGCGCCATGTAGACGTTGAACAGCGTCGGGCTGAGGGAGGATCCCTGCGGGACACCGCAGAAGATCTCGGAGGCTTCGGATCGGAATGGGGGAGGCGGACTCTCAGGGTTCAGCCGGAGAGGAAGGAGGAGGTCCAGTCCAGGGCCTTGTCTCGGATCCTTGCGTCGTGGAGTCGTATGCGTAGTGTGCGGTTGCAGACGGTGTCGAAAGGCGGCGGAGAGGTCCAGAAGGATGAGGGCTGCCGTCTCGCTGTTGTCCAGTAGGATCCTGAGGTCATCTCTGGCAGTGATGAGGGCGGTCTCGGTGGTGTGGTTGCTGCGGAATCCTGACTGGGAGGGGTCCAGGATGCTGTTGTCTTCGAGGTAGCGGGTGAGCTGGATGTTGACTATCTTCTCGATGACCTTAGCTGGGAACAGAAGCAGAGATATGGACTGGATGTTTTTGAGTTCGCTCGGGTCCGCCTTGGGTTTCTTCAGTAGGGCGTTGATCTCTACGTGTTTCCAGCTCTCAGGAAAGTTGCGGTCTCGAAGGAGAGGTTGATGATGTTGCGCAGGTGGGGTGCGATGGAGCTGCCGGCTTTGTTGAAGATGTGGTGAGGAAAAGCGTCAGACGGCGAGCCGGAGTGGATGGTGCCCATGGTCTTGATTGTGTCTTTGTAGCCTCATGGGAACAGTCCAGCCCGAACTGCCAAGCCAAGTCCTCCCTGGACCGGAAACAAGCATCCTAGGACTGGTTTCGGGAGTTCACTCCTCTACAGCCAGGATTGCTTGATTCCAGTGGCACAGTGAGCCCAGTACCCACGTCTGGGCATACCTGGCGCTCTTCAGGCATAAAAGCAAAAAACACAATTGATGGACGGAATGCAGAACAAATCAAAACATTCACCCCCAGTCAAGTGATCTGGGTTAAATCCATCTTTCTTTTGCTCACCATGCCACCCCAATTTAGCCGTGGCCATATTCAAATCAGTCTTGACCATGTGTCTCATGGCAACAGCCCAGCCCGAACTACCAAGCCAGGTCCTCTCTGGTGCGGAAACAAGCATCCTAGGACCGGTTTCGTGGTTGCATCCCTCTTCAGACAGGATAGGTTGATTCCAATGGCACAGTGAACCCAGGACCCACGTCTAGGCATACCTGGCACACTTAGGGCAAGAAAGCAAAAGACACACAATTGATGGACGGAATGCAGAACAAATTAAAACATTCACCCCCAGTCAAGACATCTGGGTTAAATCCATCATTCTTTTGCTCACCATGCCACCCCAGTTTAGACCTCGCGCTATGCAAATCAGCCTTGACCCCATGCCTCATTGGAAAAGTCCAGCCCAAACTGCCAAGCCAGGTCCTCCCTGGACCGGAAACAAGCATCCTAGGACCGGTTTCGGGGTTTCACCCCTCTTCAGACAGGATAGGTTGATTCCAATGGCACAGTGAACCCAGGACCCACATCTGGGCATACCTGGCGTACTTAGGGCAAGAAAGCAAAAGACACACTATTGATGGACGGAATGCAGAACATATCAAAACATCCACCCCCAGTCAAGAGATCTGGGTTAAATCCATCATTCTTTTGCTCACCATGCCACCCGAGTTTAGACCTGGCCATATGCAAATCAGTCTTTCCCCTGTGCCTCGTGGGAACAGTCCAGCCCGAACTGAAAAACCAAGTCCTCCCTGGACCGGAAACAAGCATCTTAGGGCCGGTTTCGGGGTTCACCTCTCTTCAGCTAGGATAGCTTGATTCCAGTGGCACAGTGAGCCCAGGACCCACGTCTGGGCATACCTGGCACACTTAGGAGTTGAAAGCAAAAGACACAATTGATGGACGGAATTCAGAACAAATCAAAACATTCACCCCCAGTCAAAGGATCTGGGTTAAATCCATTTGTCTTTTGTTCACCATGCCACCCCAGTTTAGACCTTGTGCTATGCAAATCAGCCTTGACCCTATGCCTCATGGGAACAGTCCAGCCCAAACTGACAAGCCAGGTCCTCCCTGGACCGAAACAAGCATCCTAGGACCTTTTTCGGTGTTTCACCCCTCTTCAGCCAGGATAGCTTAATTCCAGTGGCACAGTAAGCCCAGGACCCACGTCTGGGCATACCTGGCACACTTATGGCGAGTAAGCAAAAGAAACACAATTGTTGGATGGAATGCAGAACAAGTCAAAACATTCACCCCCGGTCTAGAGATTTGGGTTAAATCCATCATTATTTTGCTCACCATGCCACCCCAGTTTAGACCTGGTCATATTCAAATCAGTCTTGACCCTGTTCCTCATGGGAACAGTCCAGCCCGAACTGCCAAGCCAGGTCCTCTCTAGACCCGAAACAAGCATCCTAGGACCTACTGAGGGTTTTTGACTTCCATTTCAGATATACATTCTGACCAGGTCAAACCTGTTTATTGTATCTGATCTGCTCTCCATCGTGGTTGGCCTTAAGGTGCGCCTAGGTACCAATCAAGCACAAACAGATTACTTTGATTGCACCTAATGATTTTTAGCACTATTTCTATATTCAAACTTTAAAAATTCATAACAGTTTCCTTTATTGGATTTTTGTTATTTTGGTGTCTGTTTATGTTTTTAAATGTATTCTATTTCCCAAATTTGGTTTGGGATTTTGCTTGTGTGCTATTCTGACTTTGTTAATGTTTTGGTACTGCACAAATACTTTACACAGTGCCTCTAAGTTAAGCTTGTCTACTCTGTGCCACAGCTATCAGGGGATTGAGCTCAGGTTAACTAACTAACTTTACCGCTTCAACCCAACAAGGGTTGTGGTGATTAGTTGAGGTGGGTACTCACCTCCCTCAACTAATATACAATGTTTTACAAGAACCAAAACAGTAACAAAGTCGAAACACCAAGCAATAAAAGTCTCAGCCCAAATCAGAAAAATAGGGAAAAATTAAAAAAACTAAATGACAAAATTGCATTGAGGGGCACTAAAGATATTCTTTTTTAAAGTGAGGCCAACTTCGATAGAGCCATAATCAAATTCACCAATTAGATTAAAATGTTTCTAAGTCCCTCATCAGAAAGGAGTTTTGGACATGAGTTAGAGTTCAGCAGATAGGATTTACTACACCATGATGACGGAGTAACGTACTCCAGCCTGCCAAGATTATAGATGTCCACTACCTCAGTTGATATAGCTTGTGTTGGCAGGAAGCACTTGCATGGTGGTTCCTTTCAATGCATTGAAAATTTGATTGACAGCTCTGTTAAGATAAAAGATGCATATGACAAAAATCTATATATTTTTTTAGTTCCAAAACCACATCACAAAGCAGAATGTAGTTTTGAAAATAAAAAAGCAATGACCCCCTCTCCATTAGAGATTTCTCCAATGTCATGGGGGTCATTTACAAGTTTTCACTGACCCTTACCGCTGGTGGTTACTAATGTTGCCTCTCATTTTGTTTTCTGTGTGTGGCAATAAAGATTCGCTGTGCACAGCAGCCAAAGCTGCATGCACCAAAGACATTTAAAAACTCACTATGCAAGCAATTGCAGCGTGTGAACTACCAAAGTCAGTGGGTTCTACCACTTCAAAATAAATGTAAAAGGTTAGTTTTAACTCACTCTTAGTTCCATGTAATGATCATATTTAGTCAGACGTATTATACACTATCATGATCATACCAAATCCCCATGACTTTTACTCTGCACCTGCATCAACCTGGTACAGAAATGACATACCTCAAATGTTTGTACTATTAAGTAAATTTACTTTGAATAGAGTGAGAGAGCTTACACCAGAGCTCTCAAGTTTTCCTATGTCAGGCATGATTAGCTGATCCAGTCATGTTTATTTCTAGCCATTGCATAACATGTATGGACAGCAACAGATATTACCTTTGGTGCCTGGAGCCCTGAAATAACTCTGGGTTGTGTGACAAGTGCAACTTCATGCACACCAAGGCCATGAAGGAGTGGAAGGCAGAGCTCTTCATGGCAAGATCTTAGGATGCCTGCCTGGTGCGTCACTGTTGCAAGTCATTGCCTGACTGCCGGGCATCAACATCATCCAGGCATCTGATTTTAATAGAGATGCAACTGGCTTTGGTCTCAGAACCTCCTGTTTTCTACTTAGAGTTTCTATATCCTGGGACTGACACTGCACAGTTTGTTGTCTTCACCCAGGCTAAGCTGGCTCTTTTTTCCTCCAGCTTTCTCTGGTGGTCCTGAAAGCCCCAAGAGCCCTTGGGGCCTCTGACTAGGACTAGGTTTCCACCAGAGACTTCAACCCTGGCCCTGGTAAACCTCTTCCTGATGCAGCAATTACTCCGCTGCCAGGGATTCAACAATCACTGATCTGTTACAAAATGTGGCACATTTCTGAAAGGTGAAGGCCATTTTGATATGATCCCAGTCTCATGTCCAATTGTTGATGGAGAAAGAGTTCCTTGCAGGGTTTTACCTTGTGATAAGTACTGTGACAGATTTGAAGGGCATTTCTTACTCAGACCACATTCAGATGGCCAATATAATCAACCATGATGATAGCAATGAAGCTGGTAATCTCATTCCCCTTACTAGCACAGATGGTGGGGACAGTTTGGCTCTGCAGAAAGCAAGTGGCATGGGCACTTTATCTGAGGTGGATCTGGAGAGTTTATCAGCACTTCCCAAGGAGGAAATTGCCTCCTTCATGGCTGTTTTACACATGATTGATGAGAATTATGGATGCCTTTGAAGATGAAAACAAAGCTAAACACAGAGATTCTGCAGCTGGCCTCCTCTGCTGTGAATCATTTGCTCCCTCTCAACAAGGTTTTCATAGATCTCATTTTGGTCTCATGAAGTAAACAAGTTTCTACTCAGATGGTGAATTACCAGGTCACCCAGCATCATAATACTTCACCTCAAACTTTCCTGGCTCAATCCCAGAGAGTCTTTTGGCATAGGCTTCCACGTTCTTCTAGCAGAATCCAGAGTCTTTCCTCTCTACCCTCTGAGAGGGAATCTAAAAGGATTGAGGCAATGGGGAAGGAGTTGCTCTTTTCAGGTAGTCTTGCCCTTTTGCTTCAAGAATGCCTTTTGGCCTGTTACTTTCATGATCTTTAGGAAATTGCACACATGCTCTTCCTGAACCTTCCTGATCAAATTAGGGACCATTTTGCAGAAGAGTTGCATGATGGTCAGCACACAGCTAAAGATAACCTCTTCTGCTTTGACCTAAATGCTGTGCAATGGGTGTAGGTGCATGGGCTTCTTTATTGCCAAGCATCACTTTGCCTGGATGCACTCAACTGGCTGTTTGGTGATGTCCAGTTAATTCAACTGAACTTTACCTTTAATGAGGCTCATGTTTTTGGCAAGAAGGCTGACTTACCTTTGGAACATTGTAAACAGGGTTGCGCCATGGCCCAAAATTTTGGCTTGGCTACCCCTGCTCTTCCATTCCACAGACAATACTGTAAGTTCGGGGATTACTCCCAAGTTATACCCTTTTGGCAGCACCACTCCAGCCAGTTCTTTCCACAATACAGAGGGCATGGCAGTTTCAAGGGGGTCCAAGGACAGTAGCTACAGTCCACCTCCTCTACAGAATCACAAAGATCGCCCTTGAGGGAACACATCTGGCCTGTAGGAGGTAGGGTGCTATTTCACTTATATCATTATCTGTCCATCTCTATGGACCACTGGTTACTCCAGAGTGTCAATCAAGGCACACCCTGCATGTTTTCTCCCATTATGCATTACCTCCATCCCCTCAAAGGCTTTCACTCTCTCCATCAAATTGCATTCTCTTTTCCTTTGGCACTGTCAACACTTCGTAGAGGTGGGCGAGCCAGTGGAGGCTTGAGCCAGATGCCTTCCTCTGGCTCCCCTTGTGGTCCTCTTGAAACCTCAAGACCAAAACGAGCTGAGCTTTCATGTGGCTTTTGCCTGGCATCCACACTCTAAGCTCATGTGGTGTCAAAAATTGAAGACAATCATTAACATTTGATATAAAGTAGGAAAGAGAATAAGATATCCATCTAGTGCCAGAATTGCACAATGTGAAAAAAAAAAGCTGGGAGCAATTGAGGCTTCCCTGCTTGACCAGATCGTGCGATCTTAAACACAGATTTAATTAACGTGTCTCTTTTTTCTTCATTATTGCATATGAGAGCATGTTGGAATATGTAAGATGTGGATGTATGCTGTACAAAACATATCTTGTGTTTGCTTCAATAGATGTAACTATAATGTTTTTGCAGCAATAATAAGAATATAGGCCATATGCTGCGTGCACATGACAACTGACGTACCTTTTAGGTCACTAATGGCATTGTTGTCATGGCAGGAGGCATGAATGTTTCTAAATTCATATTTAAAATAGTCAATTTTATTAAAAGCTTTTTAACACAGTGAAATATTCTGATGTACTAAAGTGAAATGCTTCCATATGTTAAACAAATATGCTTTTTGCAATTTAGATGAGATCATCTCATATTTTTTCATGATGTTTGTTGCGTAATTTACACACCACACATAATCAGAACTGGGCCATGCACAGGCTCTCAGAGCCAAGCCAAACCCTTGCCTCGGACTGCCCTGTTAATTTGTTGATCCTCCTACCTAATACTTCATTCTCAATATCTCAACAGCTATATGGCTCCTTTGTTGTAAATGGCACAAATGAGATCTTAATTTTGTGCTCTACAGAGAGGCCAAAGATTGCATGAGCATGTTTTCTTACCAGCCTTATGGCCCAGTGAGAGGCACTAGGAGAAACTCACCCTGCTTTAAGATGCAATTTCAAAGCACTCAGTCTAGCCTCATCATAAATCTCATACACACCCTGAACTCACACAAACACTTTGAGGCAACTCAACTTTCATGATGCGCTGTACAAGATTCATAATCTGCATGAAAATAAAAATTACTGGGAATCCATCTGGTAAAATAAAACACTTGTTGGAAGCAGGATTGGATATGCCTTACAACATGATTTGATTTGATTTGTCGATTTGTATAGCGCGCTTATGCCCGAAGGCGTCTTGGCTCTGGGTTTGGCAGGACGTATGAGAAGGCGGGACTGAGTGATGCTCCTATAAGATTCCAGCAAGATCAGTTGGAAAAAAGCCATGTTTTCCATAGTCTTCTGAAGGACATGAGTGAGGTACTGCTTTTTATCGATATTGGCAGGAGGTTCCAGGTTTTTGCTGTCAACAGTATGCAGCTTCTGCCTCCCCAGAGAACCTGCTTATACTTGGGTATTTGTAGCAGTTTTGACTGAGATGATCTGAGATTTCTGGCTTGTACATACCATTTCAAGTGTGATCTCAGATATAATGGTCCTTTCCCCTGAAGTGCCTTATCAGCAAGACACTGGGATTTGAACTTGATTCTTTTTTCCACTGGGAGCCAGCGGAGGGCTCTCAGTCTATGGGAGATAGGTTCATATTTGGGGATATCCAGTATCAATCTGGCGGCAGCATTCTGTAGACGCTGCAGTTTAAGTAGATACTGGGATTGTATCCCCACATAAAGGGCATTGCCATAGTCCGGTCTGGAAAGAGCCATGGTTGTCACCAGTATCTTTAATGCATTCGTGGGTATTAAAGAACGGATCTTTCTGATCATCTTTAAAATACCCCAGAAGATGGAAGAAAACGTGTTAATTTGACCGTCAAATGGCAGTCTGTCATCAAAGATCACACCTAGGTTCTTGACCTTGGGGACTTGCAGTTGTTTAAACAAAGTCAACATGAAGTCAACAAGTGAAACGTAACATTGCTGACCTATAATACTTTTAGAAAAAGTGTTTTTATTTCCAGCACGAAGGGCATGAATATAGTAGTTGGGATGAACCTATTACTGTTTTCACTTGACACCACCTAAACCCCTTGGCCTCAGCCAATACACCACTGTGGGCTGCATGAAACCTGAGAGACCAGTGTCATGCAAAATGTGCTGTGATGCCCAAAGGAAATGCTAAATGTCCTAGCAACTTTAGCAGACGCACCTTCAGCACCAGTCACTCAAAACTGCTTACCCATCCACCATCCCCTCAGCTAGGCCTCAGCACAAGACTCGTCACACAGATGTCTCTCTTTCTGCATGATCGGCGTGTGGCCTCCAAAAGAGAACCTGGGTGTTTTAAAAAGGAAAGGTGCGCACACGTAGGTGCACACCCTAAAGCAGAGGTCTTCAAACTTTTTGATGCCGAGACCCCCCTGTCAAAATTTTGTAGGTGTAAGGACCCCCTCCTGACAAATATTTCTGGAACCTGGTACTCCTCATCCTCAACAACCATAAACGTCCCCAATTCCCTCAGCAAATCAATTTTATGGTGGGGAAACAATATTAAACAGTGTTTAGCAAACCAAACGTTTGTGGGTGACTGTGGATTGGTATCAGAGGCTTATTATACAGTTCAGAGAGAATTACCCAAAAATTCACAAAGGTACTTTTTCACAAAAAAAACTTATTTTGCCAAAACCTATTTGGATGATAACACCTTTCTGAACTAAAGTGATGCGTGTGCTTGTTTTTCTCCAGAGAGACGGTCAATCTATGATTGCACCTTATAAATACAAGTTTAACACCCAAATATAGCAATAAACAACAGAACGGTGACCAGTCCTGCTCTGCCAAGGGCCCTTAGTGCGCAGCAACATGTGTCGCTGATTGTTAGTAACTAGTGAACCGGTTGAGCTATAAACACATTTTTTTTGTTAAAATCAGCAGCTTATGAGGCAGATGATTGGCTATGTGACTTTTGAAGGTTTGCTTGTTTTGCAAAAAAGTGTTCACTGATTCAGGGTTGTAGCAGTAGCGCATGGTCCCTTAATCTGCCTCATATTTTAGGCAAAAGGCCTCATATTTATGACGTATACTGACTATAAATGCTGCCTTACCGAGAGCAGCACAAACAGCCTCGCTGCACAGATCTGCGGAGCCACACGCAAAATGACATTTTCTCGTTTGAGTGCTCATTTTTCCCTAATAAGGGCTTTTGAGGATACTATTGTTATATGGCCCCCTTTTGGGGTCATTTGTTTATGCAGGCCATAAGGCAGCTATTTTCAGTGGCCTTAGTCAAGGCCACTGGAATTATGCAGCAGGGGAGGCCCAAATTATGCAGCAGGGTTGGATAAATTATTTGGCAAGCAAAGGCAAATTATGCAGCACATTTTGGGAAAGTATCAATTCATTATTTCGACATTTCTAAACTTGTTAACACTGTCTGGGCATTAGTTGCAACTCATTAGTATCACTTTGACACCCAAACACAGCCATAAAATACTGAATCATGACCAGTCAACCTTTACATAGGATATTCCACTGCACAGCAACACATGTTGCTTTGTTTCTAATAACTTTTGAACCATTTGAGCTCTGAACTATTTTATGTTAAAATCTGCATATTATGCAGGTGATGATGGATTATGCGGCAAAAGTAGAATGATATGAAAATCGCTGCAGACGTATAATCACATAATTCCAGTGGCCCTGGCCTTGGTGTTGCACTAGAACTGAGCACAACTTCACTGCCAGGCATCCCTGCTACTGACACATATGGTAGTGCTCCGCCCCATGTGTGACGTCTGACATGATGCTATGCTCCACGTTGAGCAGAGCAGATGGGTGACGCACTGGAGGACATGCAAGACACCACGCATCTCTTCCCTAAGCCTAGACAGCAGACTTCGAAACACTCAAAGCTCTGGCCGCCCACCCAGATTTCAGAAATACTGGGAGTACCTTTATTTATTTTAATTATGTGGTATTTCAAACTCTAAAGAACTGCTACAGTTGGTAAGTAATATACTCGAGGAAAATTTCTTGACAGAAATGTGCTTGAGAATAAACTGGCCGCAATGATTTACAATAGATTTGCAATGCAATAGGTCTCGCATTTAAGCGAGTTTAAGCTATTGGATTGTAAATGACAATGCCTTTTATTTAAGTTTTAAAAACCAAAACATAAATAAAGGGCATTGTATTTACAATGCCAATAGCTCAAACTAGCGTAATTGCGAGACCTTTTGCATTGCAAATGCTTGTTTTTCTTGCTCCTTACTGGCCTTCAACACCTCCTCCGGGTACTAATCGCTATGTTAATATATTTACAATTAGAAGCGCGCACTTCACAGCTCATCCCAAAGCTTTCAGTGATATGATCAATGAAAGCCAGTACCGGCTCCCAAGTATTCTTTACAGCTGCAAATTGCACTTTACGTTTTCAGATTAACTTGTAGCACATATTTCTATTCTTTTCAGGCAAGCAGGCATCCTGGAAGGAAACCTTGTTTAGCTGTCTGATCAGCTCCGGTTTTACATCACAAGAAAATGCTCCCTGACTGGAATTGCAGCTTTTAGTATTTTAATTTCACAATGAACTGTCTGGGGACTTTTTTTCCCCAGAGTCCAGGCAGAAGTGAGGCCCGGGAATGCACAACCCCCTTCCCATTACTCCACGACCCCTGTGGGGGTCGTGCCCCACAGATTGAAGACCTCTGCCCTAAAGGGAACATAGGTGGTGACGGAAAGTTAAAACTGGTCATTTGACCGTCCACTCTAAATTGGGCCATAGGACCTATAGTGGAAGGCACTTACAGACTCTCAGGCTGTCAGGCAGATGCCAATAGCAAAGTTAAGTTAAGTTCCAACTTCCACAGCTTTGTCCTCGGTAAAAGGAAAAGGAATGTCCCATCCTTCAGGGCTCCTCTCTGTCACAATTGCAAGTCCACACCTTTTCTGATCTTCAGCAGGCCGAGAAAGTGTTCTATGGATGATGGCCACATTTAGGACTAGCTTTCTTCTCACTGGTTTGGTGCGAAACTGACTAAGGGTACAATGACTGGGCCTTTAAAGGTGTCTCCTAATATTTACCTGTAACATGACAGACTCCTTTGAAGTTAATTATGTTCCTGGGCCCACCACAACTGGTCTTTCTGCTAGGGAAAGAAAACATTGTTCCACTCCATGTTATTGTCCCTGCTCTTTCACACCTCGTTCAGGACTTCACCGTTAAATTGAATTTTTTGTTAAATATAAAAATAGGTCATTGAATGGAGTGCAAGCCATAAGTTATAAATTCAAGTGTATACTGTAAACTTTGCCAGTTAGAGCCTGACCAGGGAGAATGTCGTTTTGGGCCCAGTCATGAATGGGCATGCCCTTCCTAATGTCACACATGTTCTACGTTTACATATTATGCAGCCTACCCTGTGGACAGCAACGCGTGCTTAGGAATGCATTATTTCGTTTTTAAAAGCAGGTATCCTAATTGTTAAAAATTAGATTTTGACAGGTTTGTGTAACAGGGTTCAAGCTGCAGCTTATAGGCTACACAGGGTAGGACTGAAGCCATGTTTCCACTGCCATTGTGGTGAAAGGAACAGTGGGTGCTGCGCTCAACGAGTGGAATTAACATTGCATGCCAGGAGTATATTTCTGCACCATAAATGATGGCCTTATAGGAAAGTCAATCGAGCCAATGAGGTTTAAGACAAATTCAACCTGTTTAAAGAGGGATCTCAGGCACTTTACTTCAGATTAGCAGAGGTAGAGTGCACAGAGATCTGATGTTAGCAAAGCACATAGGTATTACAGAAAACTGTGGTTCTCAGTGGTACCATTAATCATTCATTTATGAATTATCAAAAGAAATTACTGTTTTCAATGAATGCATAGAGTCAATAAAAAGACGATCACTCTGTTTTAAAAATATCATAGTTTATACATACAGCAACCGCCAGCACTTAAAGTGCAATGTTTCTCAAGGAAGCAAAACCACCAGACAGCAATATATACAATCAAGAAAAAGTGACTAGAGCAAGCTGTGTGTTTCAACAAACAACCCTGAATATTTACAAGTACATAAGCCTCACATGCATTTGCCTGCTACACAATCAGGCCCTTTAACTTTGTTTGTTTGCATCTAAAATCTACGCCTCATCAAACAGGCGTAATGTTAGCGAACAATGTTCTTTTCTCCAAACCTTTCCATATATCCTGTAATGTAGAATATATATACAAACTTGGAAAACGTTTAGACTATTTCCAAGCATAGTGTTTTGTACTGGAAAGGTACCCTTCCAATATTAAGCCCATACTCGACCTCATGCACAAATACTTCCACCATGGTGCAAGGGTGTGTGCATGGCGCAAGACTAACTAAGTGCACCAGTGAAGGAGAAAGAGAAAAACAGCTATATTTCTTAGTCTATCTGGGACTGTTCTAATCTCTTCCATGGACAAACTTCAGTGCAGTGCAGTACCTTTTGTTGTTGTTCTGTATTGTGTAGAATGTAAGTAAATCTGGCTCTTAGTTGAGCTGACATTCTGGAAACACTGCACGACCCTTAAACCCATTTTTGGCCATAAACGTCAATGTGTAGCTGGGAATGGTTCCATTACCGCCTGCTAGGTATCCACAAAAGATTATCTAGAAGGAACAAATGCTTTTTCCACAATGTAAGAGTGCACCACAGCTGCATGTTATTTCACAGCAGTAAACCCTACACACAGGGTGGGAAATATGTAGATTTCAAGGATGAGAGTTGGTGAACACCCACACATTTCTGGCCATGTTGCAATTCACAAATTTCTCTCAAACCCTATCCCACCCTTTCAATGGACAGATATTTGATCCAACAAAGGCTGCAGTAACTCCCCATTCCCTGTGTCATGGATAATGAAACATCCTCAAACGTCGTCAAGTTGTAGGGGAAGAGTTTTCTCCACGTGCAAAGTTAAATCCCCATGGAGAAAAAGAAAAAGAAAAAAAAAAAGTGCGTCTGCACAGCAGGCTGCCTGATTTCCATTGTGGAGTTGTACCGTGTGTACAACGCTGCCGAGGAGAAATAGCAACTCTGGAAAATGTCACTAAACATCCAAAGTATTCTGCCTGGAAACCTTAAACTGGTTCAGCTTTCAGGGAGAACTACTGGGAATGTTTGTGAATTTCCAAAACCCATAAATCGACATCTCTGCATAGGAGTGGATATAAGAGCGGTGTAGATTAATAGTATTTTCTGTGACTCGGGCCCTCAATCTGTAGGTCCCAATGAACAAAGACTTTGCTATAATTTGCTGTGACTTACTCCTTTGGTACCACTGGCGTCCTACTGGATGGCAAAAGTACTGCTGGCTTATTCTCAGATTACTCCTGGAATTCAGTACTGCGAGTGTAGACACACTCGTTGAGAATTGGGTCCTGTCTGTTTACACAGCTCACACGAGTTTCTTTAGAAGCAGATGCAAAAATGTATTCATATTACTAACTGTTGTCTCATTGTCATCTTGAAGGGCAGCTGATGCTGGAAATAATTCTATTCTGTGAACGGTACATTCTTTGAGAGACATATTGCTGAATGACAACTCTGCGTGCACTATGTGCAAGAAATGACCCCTGCAAATAAGAGGAGTGTGATTTTTTTCAGGCATCAATCGATTTGTTTGTATATGTTCTTAAGTAGATGGAGGTATATGTTTCAATGCTTCGCGTCTGCTAGGATAGCTGTTGGCAGGCATCATTTAGCTCTTTGGTAATGCATATGACTTCAACACATTATCTAAACACATTATCTAAAGTGCCTTTTAGCAGAGTTGACTCCCTCGCATTTCCATATGTTGTCATCAGTGCCTCGCTGATTGTCAAATAACACTTAACACTTCTGTTATAATTATCTTTTTTGTCAACATTAATGAGTGTTTTTATGTGCATATAAATGCAAGGGATGAGCAGCAGACAGAAGGTCACATTAAAGATGGGAATCCATTGAATTTTGACAACCAAGGGCAGACCTGCTGGGTAGGTAGTGACTGGTGCTTGAGTGGGGTTCCTCAAAGCACAGCCTGGGGCTGTAACCTTAAATAAATCATTAACACATATGAATTATTGGCTGTAAAAAGCCATTGGATGCTATTTAAAATGTCAGTTAAAAATGAATATTATTCCCTCTTCTTGCAACACTGTTTAAACTCAGCACAGCATTATGTTTCAACTGTGAGACGTCTATAGGAACAAACAAGTGTTATAGTGAATTCATCTGTATCTGTCTTTTTACATTGCTGTTTATCCTTGAGACAGTGGGAAGAACAATGACATTCTTTTACATTTAGGAGACGGGAAATGAAGAGTATCAATGTGTGAGACTGCTCAAGTAAGAAATATATTATAAAACATACTATCGATCAAGTTATTCAAATTGCACAAGACATGGTACACACTAGACTTCAACATTCTACAACAGACACACATGCAAAGGAACTGGGCCCATATCATAGCTAGGGCCCCCTGCCCTGGTCTGCAGGGTGTGCTCCTTTAACAGGGTGCCCTGTGTGCAGAGCGGTCAGTGCACCCTATTTCAATGAATGTGCTGCCCCCAGTGCAGCACAAACGTGTTGCTTTCTGCATTAGTGAAAGGCAGACTGTTTGAATCTGCCAGTCTCCCTTTGACTTTGCTGGTGGTAATGTGGCAGCGCGTAGGCAGAGTAGCGCTTTGAGACTCTCCCGGGTGAGTAGCTGCGCTTTACAAACCCTTGATTGATTGATTGAGTAGGTAGGGGCCCCTACAGCTCTTCCAAGAGGCGTCTTCAGGCGTGCACTGACTGTGTACCACCACAGTGTGGCACACAGTCAGTTCACCCCTAGGCTCCTTTGCCCCTGTGCCCACATCTATAATACACTGCATGTGCAGACCCAAAGTATTTCTTCAGCTCCATGCAAATGAGGGAACGCATTTGTATTACAGAAGGGCCTGCAAAAGCATCAACTAGGCTCTTCTTTAACACCAAAGTGCCGCGAGGCTGCAAAAAGGGAGTGCACATACCCATTGAGCCCTTAGGGCCCTTTGATAATAATTCCCCTTGTCTGCCATAAAGTCAAAATGTCAGAGGAAGCAGACAGAGCTATAACGCCCTAATTATAAACAAGCCTACAGTTCGACTTGACATCATATTTTTGCTGTGGTAAATATGCTCACCTTTATAATTTATAATAGCAATCTATAAAACAATAGTATGTTGTATTACATAGTAGTTTAAACATATCCTACCTGCCACCTTGGAAGTATGTGGGCGTTGTCTGAAGGTGCGGGTGAGAAGGATGAGATGCTTGAGTTGGACACTAGCACAGGGACTAATGGGAGTAATGTTCACACAAACAGACAGTTGGGTGTTACCTGATGCTTCCATATTTGTTTTTACAGGTCTATATCTTAGTGGGGCATTGTTATGTTAATCCTGCATCCATCCATGTTGTAGCATGTCACTTCCTAGATTAGTGCACTCCCTTCTCTACAGTATTCATTTATGCCTTCAATAGATTTTCCTATATGCATACATATATGTATCCATCCATGTGATTTCACTGTGAATCACTTAGTGGGTTTTTTGTTATTGATATTTTTGGTTGAGCAGCTAACTAAAACATATTTTTTTCTGTGATTATATTTTACTGTATAGCTGCCCAAAGGCTTTTTTGTTATATTTCTGTATAGTGCCTTGGAGGCATAATGCTTTCGTTTGAGCAATGGAGAGACTGTCGCTGAGGGTGCAGTTGGGGTGTGTAGCATCGCACTACAAAGTACCACGGACACTTCTGGTGGTTTAACAGGAGCTTTATTCATCAGCCTCTTATCTCTGCCTTGTCCCTACACTAACTAACTCTTCCTATCGTGACTCCTCCTCTTCCCCTGACTCTACTCGCTCCGCCCCCCCAACTACTAGACTGCTGACTTCATCACATCTCCCCTTTTCTTGATAAAACAAACAAACAAACAGTGCTTCAGTCTATCTCTACAACGAGTCTCCTTGGTGGCTGGATATCGCGACGCGGCCGCAACGACGTGTTCCCAGTGGACACGCTCGGCACGGACTCACTCTGCTGACCTCTGCCCCCTGTATCACTAGGATCAGGTTCTTCAGGTGCGGGAGTGTCAGTCGGGTCCACCCCAGGTCCTTTTATGTCTCGCGGACACCTCTTGAAGTGGGATATGTTCCTGGTGATTCTGCATTGTTCAGATTCCGCCGTCAGCATCGTGCCCTTCTGCTGGGTAATTAATAATGGCTCGTCACAGAATCGGGAATCAGTCTTTCTCTGCTGCTCCTGTCTAACGAAGACATGATCCCCTTCGTGCAAGGATGGAGACCTCGCCCTCCTTTTGGCATCATCATGCGATTTCAGTCTGTCCTTGTTATGCTTGTCAGTCACAGCTATTTCCTGGTGCATGTACTTTGGTGATACCGCTTGCAAAGCACCGTCCTCTGTCGGGAAACGATTTCTCGCTGGCCGCCCTAGCATTAGGGTTGCAGGGCATTGTCCGGTTGTTGAGTGGGGAGTTGTCCTGTAGGTTCTGAGAACTTCATTCAGAGCTGCTTGCAGTTCTCTCCTCCCAGCAGTGGCTTGCTGAAATGTCTTTTTGAGCGTGGCCATAAATCTCCCAATGGTGCCATTCGCTTGTGGCCAGAGTGGTGTAACTTTTCTGTGCTCAAAGACCATGTGTTTCGCGAAAGCACTGAATTCGTGTCCATTGAATGGGGGCCCATTGTCTGTTTTGACTTTCTTGGGGACACCCCATGTTGCGAATATCTCATCTAGCACCTTGAGAGTGCAGGAGGCGCTTGTAGACGATATTATTTGTGCGATGGGAAATCGTGAATATTCGTCAATCATGGCAACCACATATTTTCCAGACTGCAGCGGTCCATAGAAGTCCATGGCAACTTCTTGCCACACTCCACTGGGTAGGGTGGTCATCCTGGGTAGGGTGGTCATTTGTAATGGTGCCGGTGGATTGCTTTTGCTGGTCAACTGACAGAGATGCTCCTCAGCAATCGATGGTTTGGATTCTGATGATGGTAGAGGGTGGCAGGGCATGTAGTCAGCCGGGTTTTCCGCCTTCCCCGGTTTGGGAAGTAATTTGGGCAACTTGCTGACACAGTTCTTATTGTCGTTGACTGTGAATAAGACTTCCACCAGATGAAGACGCTCCGCAGTGGGGAGGCTAAGTAGGCAGTCGGCGTCAGGCCCCTTGATGACATGTATGACTGCCGGTACAGTGATGTCGTCATGGGTGAGAGTTGTGTGGAATTTACTCAGACAGGGGAGCGGTTTTTTGGACATCCACGTAAAGACACGGACTGGTGCAAAAGTTAGTGGGGGTTTCGGGACCATTTTCTCGTGTTCTGTAACTGAAATATAGTTCAGCGAGGCTCCGCTATCCCATATAAATTTGGTGTCGTGATTCCCCACTCTAATATCTAGACGTGGATACTTTTTTAGTTGATCAGGGTCCGCAATCAGGTTCAAGTGTTCCACAGTGTAGGTCGAGTCTTTGGAGGAAGATGATCTCGAGTCCCGAGATGGGGATCTGCGTCCCCAACGTGACCTGCGTGATTCCCGGCTGGAATGTGATGAACCTGGGGACCACCTGGGCTCTCCTTGAACAGCTCTAATGTGATGTTTTCTTGTGTCAGAGCGGGACGATCTCGTTGTCCCACCTCGCCTTTCTTTGTGATAGTCCCCACACATGGCTTCGAAGTGATTGGATCGCCCACATTTCCTGCATCGCTGACCCATGGCCGGACAAGTGTCTGTATGGGGATAGTCATAGCCACACCGATAACATCGGCCAGTCCTTTCCGGCTTTTGGTCCCTTCGCCCTGTTTCTCTTCTCCTGTACTCCGGGCGTCGTTGGTGAGACGACGGTCTCTGTCTCCATTTATTCTCCCGCGAATACTTCCTTCTGCTACGAGGTCGTCTTGAACACGGTGCGCTTGCTCATGACTGACGTTGTGGCCTGTTTCAATGGTGACAGCATGTTCCTCCGCTTGGTCATATATGCGGGTCATTTCTTCAATCTCTTCTAATTCGTGGGGTTTCCTCAGTAGCCGTCTCCTGAGTGTTTCTGAATGGCAACCGGTTATGATTTGCGATTTGATGGCAGCGTCAGGCGAGAAGGTTTCAAACTCGCAGTATCTCGACAGCCGTCGTAACCGGGTGATGAATGCACTCATTGCTTCCTCCTTCCCTTGGCGTGCCTGGTGGAATGCATGGCGCTCATAATCTACGTTTCTTTTATGAAGGAACTTTTTGTTCAGTGCCTCACGCACTTTGTCATAAGTCCCCGTTTCAGCAGGCGAAAGATCCTTGATGATTTTGCTTATTTCCCGTCCTGCCAGGTTGCGGAGGGCG
Organism: Triturus cristatus; assembly: GCF_964204655.1. Lineage (NCBI taxonomy): Eukaryota > Metazoa > Chordata > Amphibia > Caudata > Salamandridae > Triturus > Triturus cristatus. The sequence continues at coordinate 912,828,050 of NC_140588.1, forward strand.
ATTAACTTCTCTTTGTCTTCCGTCACCTTGGATCCCTCAATATAATCTTCGAAGTCTTCTAACCATTACCACTTGGGGCCCATACTCCCTCCTATGGTCACGGTCAGAGGTTCCGGAGCTCGCAGGTGTGATCCTCCCGCAACAAGGAGCTTCCGCTGTGGTGAGGTCGCCATTGTGTCATTGTCTTCTTTCCACTCCTTCGTTGGTGCTTGTTTCTTAATGTGTTCTCGCCAATGCTTGTTTATTTGCTCTCGTCAATGCTTGTTTATTTGCTCTTGTCAACGCTTGTTTATTTGCTCTTGCCAATGCTTGTTTACTTGCTCTCGTCAATGCTTGTTTATTTGCACTTGACAATGCTTGTTTGTTTGCACTCGACAATGCTTGTTTATTTCTTCTTGCCAATGTTTGTTTGTTTGCACATATCAATGCTTGCTTGCTTGTACTTGACAATGCTTGTTTACTTGCTTTCGTCAATGCTTGTTTATTTGCACTTGACAATGCTTGTTTGTTTGCACACGACAATGCTTGTTTATTTCTTCTTGCCAATGCTTGTTTGTTTGCACATATCAATGCTTGTTTACTTGTACTTGACAATGCTTGTTTTACGTCCCTTCGCCAATGCTTGTTTATTTGCACTTGACAAGGCTTGCTTATTTGCTGGGTGCCTGACTTCAAAATGGCCACTCTGCAACGCTCAAGGGGACTGTCTCGAAAGCTGAATGACTCCAAGATGGCCGCCGTCCCTGCACACACACGAGGCTCTCTCTCCTGGCTCATTCAGTCCTTTCCATGCTGGACTCACCGGCGGGCAGCTTCAAGGGTGGCACTCTTCAGGCTCTGCTTGTTTTCGACGGCGACAGCTATCAGGTGAGGTCGGGGTGGGCTCCCGCCTTATTCTGCAGCTTCCCGCTTTTCCCTCGCGACAGCGTGCCAAAGCTCACGCATCGGGCGTGAGATCAGCCGGCATCGACGGGCTTTCGGTTCGCATTTCAACGCGCTCAACGGCGCTCGCTGGCAGGCTTTCGGAGACAGCGTCTCCGACGTAGAGGCACTCCTCTCTTCACTCTGGGGGCACAAGGCAGGGTCGGGGTGGGCTCCCGACTTCTGTACTCACTGGTGACATTCAAATCTCACGCATCCAGCGTGGATCGCGCTTTGGAGCGATCGGTCACTTCAGGCAGGTCCACACCTGTTCCTGTGGCTGCTCCCGGCTCTTCAACAATCTCTGGGGCTCCTTGGACAGTGGGGCTTGCTCATCCCATCCTCGTCGCCAGTTGTAGCATCGCGCTACAAAGAACCACGGACACTTCTGGTGGGTTAACAGGAGCTTTATTCATCAGCCTCTTATCTCTGCCTTGTCCCTACACTAAGTAACTCTTCCTATTGTGACTCCTCCTCTTCCCCTCACTCTACTCGCTCCGCCCCCCCAACTACTAGACTGCTGACCTCATTACAGGGTGTGTCTCATTATTTTGTTTGACTATGTTCACAAACCAGTGTGTCGTGATGTTTTGCACTTCTTGTCTGTAATGTTGCTTGTATACATGTTTTCTGTGCTTGTGTGCCTGTGTGCACACACAGAGTGTGAAAAATATTCTAGGAAAAGCCTGAACTATTGTGTGATGTGATGCACATAATGTTGGGACCTGCCAGAAAAGCTTGATGAGGGTTTGACGTTTGTGGATAGGGAAAGTTGAATGTGTGATTGACAACTGAACGGAGCTGATGGCGAGTGTCTCCCAAAATAGCTTCACAAATGCAGTCCAGAGTTTATTGAAAATAAATCTTCTAGGGGCTTTTCCCATTTTAGATCATGGGAAATGCCGCAGGTTTCTAGAACTCTTTCCTGAGCCCATATCACCCCTCTAGCACAGTGTAGCACTTAGAGGTGTTAGATCACTTTAGTGATAATGAAAAATGATATTTATCTCAATGTGCTTAGGTTGACATCATCAGGCTGCAATTAAAATAAATAGCCCTCAAGATAGCATTACTATGCCTCAACCTTTTTGTGCTGACATCCATTTTAAAGCTGCTAAACATGAAAGAGCAATCCATTGTTCTGTGGAAGATCTTTCTTACCTGCATGTTTTCACCTCTGTATTTTTGCAAAAACAGGCGAAATATATTTAATTTTGTGGTGGATTTTATTTTGCTGAGCTGAAATGTATTCTTTTGTGTTCTTAAAAATTGAAGCCGTGCGCTGAGTATTTTTCTATTTGCAATCAATAATTCTTTATTCGAGTATTACTTAATATTCATAAAGTGCAGTTAAAAACACAGACAATGTAGGACACATCATGAATCAAAAGAAGCATGTTTGTGCAACATATTCATGGGTCTTTGCCCAGGTCTGCTCTAAACAGTATACAGATATTATTTTCACTTTTTGTACAAATGTGCAAACTCCACGGTTGTCTGTCTATTGGTTTTATACTTTGACGTTTTCTTGCCTTATGAACTGAGAAGTCTTAATGTCCTTCTACTACTGATTTAAATATATACTTCCCTTGAATTTTGAACTGAGCAGATTTATGCTAGACCTCCGCTGAACTATATTTTGGGTTTGGCTTTTTGCTTTAGAGGTGATCTTATGTTATTACCTCCTGTAATTGGGTTTATTTGATGCATTATCGATGCTGATTTGAATCTGGCTAACTAATTATTTTTGTTTTCATAATGACTTTTACATTTGAATAAACCTTAATAGTTTGGGCTTTGAAATATGTCCTGGGAAGGTTTTCTTTATTGACCTAGGGCAACCATCTCTTGAGATTCACAAGGCCCGATCTTATATCGCCGCTCTTTTCACTTAATAGTTAAAGCAACAACAGAGGTCAGGGGAGTCATCTTTATTGCAGGATGGGTAGACAATGTACCAATAGGGCCCTCACATCAAGCAGCACTGGCAAAAGGTTTAAGCTTTTCCATATGATACTGACTAAGAAGCCAGCTGGCAGGACAGAATGATTGGGAATGATTGGGAAGAGTGAATTCTCTAGGATGATGGGGCCCGATTCACAGAACTAACTTAAGAAAAAATCCTAAACTTACTACCATTTTGGTATTCATAGAAGGCACCTACTCATTTTGGTATTCACAGAAGGCACTTACTCATTTCGGTATTCACAGAAGTTACGAGTCCTAACTTTAGGACTCCTAAATGCCTTCTGTGAATACCGAAAGTCTTAAAGTTAGGATTTTTCTCAGTTTAGGAGTACTTTCCTACACTGAGAAAAATCCTAACTTTAAGACTTTTGGTATTCACAGAAGGCATTTAGGAGTCCTAAAGTTAGGAGTCCTAACTTTACTACTCCTAAACTGAGAAAAATCCTAACTTTAAGACTTTCGGTATTCACGGAGGGCATTTAAGAGTACTAAAGTTAGGAGTCCTAATTTTACTACTCCTAAACTGAGAAGAATCCTAACTTTAAGATTTTCGGTATTTACAGAAGGCATTTAGGAGTCCTAAAGTTAGGATTCCTTACTTCTGTGAATACCGAAATGAGTAAGTGCCTTCTGTGAATACCAAAATGGTAGTAAGTTTAGGATTTTGTCTTAAGTTAGTTCTGTGAATCGGGCCCATGAGATCTATCATGAATCAGAATCTCAGATTCTGGGGTATTGCTTTAGCCTGACATCAAAGGGGAACAGAGAGATGCTGTACAGCGGCATAGAGTGGGTTGCCAGACTCCAGGAAAGGCAAGTATAGCGCCCCCTAACCCTGGACCGTTAGCACTTCCTGAGTTTCTTCAACTAGTCCAGTTAAGATTTTGTGTCCCTAAGAATTTTGCCCCTGGGGCAGCATCCCCTGCTGCCCGCCCACTCTATGCCACTGATACTCCATTTTTTTTACTGCATTTTGAGGGCTGATATTGGCTCGGACGTGGGTATGATTTTCATTCCTGCCTTTTTTTCAAGTGATTGTATTGAGAGGTCTATGTTTGTGGGTTTTACTAATTGTTGTGATATTAATAAAAATGCACTCTCTTTCTGGGCCGCAAAATGGTTTATTTCTCTAATGCCTAAATGTGAGTAGATATGTTCAATGACATTTGTTTGGAAAGAATTGCCATTTCTTGTCTATGCCCTTTGTGGAGCAGTGTGTGCTTTACCGAAGAACTATTTCCCCTTTATAGTTTTTCGCAGTCCTATTTTTGCCTTGTGGCCTGATCCCAGAAGTTCTGCCAGTTTTATATTTTCAAGGAGACTGTATATCGTTCTCTAGCTTGGAAAGTTTCATGGAGCGCCCATTTCAATTGTCTAATATATCATTAGTTTTTCATGACGTTAGCATCGTTTATTTTGATGGTAACTACATGGCTTTTTGGACCCTATCTGCACTTGTCATGATGCATGTTGAACAGTTTGTTATCAGATGCTCTGAGCACACTTGCTGGCTTGACTCACTTATGGTTGGGAATATTCTGAGCCGTTCTGTAACTGAACGTTCTCTGATGTCAGTGGCTGACCACTGAATTAATAGATTAATTTTCCCACTATGACAATTGTCACCATCTATTGATGCGTGTATGCCTGAGCATTTCTTTGCCGTGCCATGTACTTTAACTATGCTCACGCTAGTGTTGATTGCTAACCTCTGACCTCTTGAATTTATTTTTATGAGTTGTTTCAGTTATTTCATCCATGTTTGATATCTGAAGTTTCTGTGGTGATACATGTGTGTTATGCAAGACACCCAGAGTTTCTGTCAATTATATTTTAATAATTTAGTTCCACATTTTCTTCCTGTGACATGCCACCAGACGTATTCTGCACTGTAAATCTTTTGATGACTGTATTGTGGCCATCAACTGCATACCATTGAAGGTTCTGACTCACGAAGACATGGCCTGAAGGCATCAGAGTGCTTTACAACAGTAGCAGGATCCATGAGTTACAGTGAGTTACAGTTACAGTAATTAAACTCAGACGTTTGCATCGGAAGATGCATGCAGGAATTACCAAAAGACACAATTACAGCAGTTAGTCAAAGGGCATACATAGATAAGGCATCGCTTTAGATGGTGGGGTCACATAACAAAGGTAGTTCAGAACCTGGTGGAGAGAGTACTTAAGTATTGTCAAGGGTGATTAACCAATGAGTCAGTCAAATAGGAAGGAAGAATTTGAGGGTCCTTCTGAAGGTGACTAGGCAGGTAGTTAGGCAGAAGGAGGGAGGAAGAGAGTTCCAGATTCTTGTGACACTACCAAAGAATGACTGGCTCATGTATCGTTCTCGACTGACGGTGGGGGGGTTCCAGAAGCAGGGATTGGGCATTTCTGGAACCCTTATTTGCTCCAGAGATTTTCAGTTTCTCGTTTAGATAGGAGGGTGATGAGCAGTGCACCGCCCTGTGGGTGATGCAGGCAGTTCTGAATTGGGCCAGAGCTTAAATGTGAATCCATTGGAGGGTTAGCAGAGGAGGGGAAATTTGGTCACATTTCTTGAGACCTATAACGAAGTATGCTACTGCATGTAGGGTTGCTCTCAGGTGGAACTAGATAAACTTTGAGGATGACTGAAAGAAGGTCAATTCTATAATCTACTCTGGAGAGAACATGAGACTGCACCACTGTTTTGAGGTCTGAGTCCGGGTTTAATTGGTTGATTCTCCAAAGCTGCCTAAGTTTGTGTTGTGCACTTTTGGCCATGTCTGCAATGTGGCTCTGAAGATTGAGATAATTGACAAGGGTGGTACCTAATGATCTAGCACTCTGGGCAATGGCAGGGCAGCCATCCTGGGCAGGAAAGTTAGACAGCCTTTCTGGTACTGGAGCTTTTACTTTCAGAGATGAAATCGAAAGAAATTCTGTTTTAGTTGGGACGAGATTTAAATAGTTGTTAGACATCCAGTTTTTAATCTTTAACAGCATGACCGAAAGCAGGGCAACATCTTCTCGGGATGAGATTTTCATGTTTCTTTGGGTATCGTCAGAGTAGCGGTGGAAGAGAATTCCAGAATTTCTAAGAATCACAGATAGCGGTTCTAGGTAGCGGTTAAAGATCGTTCAGGAGATGATTGAGCCTTGAGGGACCCCCTGATGTATGCTGACTGGTCTCGAGAAGGAGCTACCAATTTTCACAATTTGTGAACTGTTTCTAGGTATGAGGAGAACAAGTTAAGGACTGCGCCTCCACATCTCATGCATTGTTCTAGAGTGCGAAGGAGGTCAAGATGGTTGACATAGTATAATTCAGTGGATAAATCTAGGCGTACCAGGAGGCAGGAATTACCGGAGTTGAGGATTCTAAGGGAGTCATCAACTATTTGGAGGATTACAGCTTCTGTATTGTGGCCCAGGCGGAACCTTGATTGGAGAGTGTCTAGGAGGTTGTTTGTTCGAATGTGTGAAGTGAGTTGGGACGTTATGCAACTTTTGATGACTTTGCCTAAAAATCGGAGTGTGGAGACTGGGTGGCAGTTATTCATGTTCTCTAGGTCGAGAGGTTGTTTTTTTCAAGAAAGGAGAGACTTGACCCACTTTTAGCAATTCTGAAAATAGGCCCTGTTTGAGAGAGTTGACCATGTTGGTCCATGTGGGGAGTAGGTGTTTGGCAAGAGATTTGTCATAGTACCTGGAATGACATCCTGAAGGTGGTTTGAGGGTTTTACTTTGGAGATTATTCAATGCAGGTCCCGTTCGGAAATTGGGGAGAAAGATGATAATGAATGCAGTGCATTGCATGGAAGAATCTCAAACCTTTCTAGGGAGTTTCTGGTGAGTAGAAAGATGTGGATGTCTCTAAGTTTTTTATCAAAGAAATCCATTAGGTTTTTGCAGCAGTCCACTGATGGCTTAGGAGCTGGAGTGGTAGAGGAGTTTGTAGTCAGCACAATAACCTCAAACAGGCGCTTCGGTCTATTCTTTGCAGAATTCACGAGGGTTCAGATATGGGAGGATTTGGCTCTGATGATTCGGTCTTTGTATTGTTTTCTTGCATTGCAAAGCATGGTCATGATCAGGTGAGAGGGCGCTATTCTCCATTCTTTCTCACATTTTCTGATAAGCTTCTTTAGAGAAACAACTACTAGAGAGTTTAGGCCTGGATTATTTACACTTCTGGGGTGCACATTTGTCAATAAAGGATTCCATGAAGGAGCTGTACTTGTTGGTGGCCTCATTAATATCAAGATAAGGTGTAATCAAAATTTGGGTAGGAAGAGCCATGATGGCCATGGCTTCTGTGTCAAGATTGGAAGTTTCCCTGAAACATATTTTCTCTTTCTTGGGTTGCTCAGATGTTTTGGTCTAAGAGCTGGATAGGGAGAAAGAGTTTTGTAAATGGTCAGACCTGTCAACTTGAATGGGGTCATATGACTGTAGATTGGGGGAATTGGAGCTTATCAGATCCAGAATGGTGCCTTTGCGGCGTGTGAGTTTATGGCAGTGTTGTTGGAGATCATTGTCTGTGAGAAAGGAGGCAAATGTGTCCACATAGCTGTTACCCTCGCCTCCGCAGTGGATGTTGAAGTCACCAAGGAAGATAGTGTTGTCCTAGCTGAGAAGCTGAGAAGTGAAGAGATCCATGCATTCCTCGATGAAGGTGCTATTTAGACCTGGTGAATGGTAAATCACATTCAATCTGATGTTGGACGTTTCCAGCTAAATACATTTAAAGACTAAAAATGAGTCAGTGGGAGGGTCCTGCATCTCAGGGAGTGTCTGTGAATGAGTGTTAGACCTCCAACTTGTCTATTTTCCTTGTTATGACACAAAATGGAATGATTGGGAGAAAGTAGAAGGTCTAGAGTGAGGTTATATGAGTCATTGAGCCACATTTCTGTGAGGATCAGGATGTTAAAAACATGGGCCAAGATTGAGTCCGATATCTCTATACAGTGTTTGACGGAAGACCTACAATTGTGTAGCATACAGTTCAGGGAAATGCTGTGGCCCTTCTGGCTTGGCTGTTCAGGGAGGGAAGTTGGGATTTGTATCAAGTTAAAGGGGGATGATTGTACACTAGAATGGTGTGTGGGAGTTTGAATGTAGTCTGAAAATATGGTGAAAATCAGGCAGCCACCTTCAAGAAAGGAGGAGAGGGTAGCGAAATTTGAAGCTGCATAGCTTTCTATGAGATAGAATAGGTTTGAGTTGTCTAGGGAAGATAGTGACCATTTGGGTCTGGGTGGACATCTGTCTCTTGGTATGCAGGAATGTGAGGGGGCACAGGGGGTGATGAGGGGAGAAGCAAAAAGAAGATAGAGAATCACTTAGATGGAGTAGTATGAATGTGAGAATGTCCATTCTTTGAGAGAGGTGTGAGAATGAGGAAATGAGCTTGTTGAAAGGAGGCCAGTTATGTTCATTAATTGTGGTTGAAAGAGGCGTGGTTGTTGGTATCTGGTGTTTGGAGATGTTAGGGCAGAGGGCACTAAAGGTGGGGAGGGAAAGAGAGGCTTATGGGCCAACTGTGGGGCGAAGAAAAGGGTGGAGGAGGTGGGGGAGATAATGGTTTGTGGGAGGTTGGAGAGGAACAGTGTGGGGATGGTAAGTTGGGGTGTTCAAGGTCTGGTGTTGACAATGAGCTATGGATTGGGGGGGCATGTCAAATTGCACATGAGTCTAAGGTGAGAGGGGTAGTCTGGGTGGACCAGAAGGGGAGGAGAATGGGTGAGCGGTGTTAGGGATGAAAGTAAAAGGGGTGCATGGAGGATCATTCAAAACCTTGAGGATAAGATAAATAAAGTTGATCATGTCCAGGATTGTATGATTGTATGATTTTCATGTTGTAGTAGATAGAGATAGAAAGGTTGCCCTAGAGGCCAAAGGGAGAAAAGCATTTGAGTTTGCATCTAAAGGAGATGTTAGAGAGCGAAGAGGATGAGAGAAAATCGCATAAGGACCTGATAGATAGGTCAGTGTTATGTGTGAAGAGCTTTGAGGGTGCCTTTGCGATGGCAATGCTATTCGTCTGCAAACAGGGTTTTTAGGAAGTCTCTCAAGGTCCTGTATTTCAGGTTTTTCATTGTGTATTTGGAAAGATTCCGGGTGTATTTGATCTTGAAAGCATTGGTGCCAGATCTGGAAAGGTGCATGGGAGGAATGCGGGGGCAACAGGCATCGCAATCATGTTGGAGGCTGATACCGGAAGGGAAGCTATAGGTATGACCTAGACAACCTTTGCTAGGGTAAAGATGGGCACTACGCATTCTTTGCAACCTTGCAAAGCACGCAGCGTTCTTAGGCGTGGAGCAAGACCTCATTAATAGTCTTTGGTAGAGCGATAGATGAGGCTAGGATTAGGATCTCAATGTCATTGATGTGTTGAGGGAGTGGGATTGAACAGTTTTCTAAAGTTAGTTGTGCTTGTTTTGCTAGGTCGGTGGGCCAGACACTCAGGGCCAAGCATATCAGGATGGCCTCTGTAATTTGTAATTCTTCAGAGGATAAGCTCATAACCATTTCAAGAGGGCCGCCATTTTGTGGATAAATGAAGTCCTCTTTCCATTGCATTTCTTTTGAAGGGAAGACATTGCTAGAGGATGACTTTTCCCCTGTAAATATGTAGTTATAGTTAGGACTTAGTTTCCATAGGAAAAGTGCTTTTGACTTGCCTATATCTTTAGGGCCGAAATGACAAATACTCCCAAAATTTTCCAAAAGTGTGCCACTGAGTATTTCGGGGTCATCTGTCAAGCGGGTCGGAGATAAAGGAGGAGGTCAAAAAAAGTGCAATTCCCATGTTAATTCCCGTAGGGATTTTGAACACGACTACAGCCTGAAAAACTGGATGAAATGACACAAAAGTTGCCAGAAATATAGGTCTTAGTCCAGAAAGAGCCCCTTTTGTCATGTGTTGTAAATCAGTTCAGCTGTTTTCCATAGACAAAAAGAAAACCAAATTTGTATATTTAGATGTGCAAAGCCTTTGTGACTATTTCGCGAAGAGTTGTGAATTCATGGGCAAACAGGAATGCTGTGATTGGCTGGCCGCAACCTGCGTAGGAATTTGCGGCTGCCATTTTCCATAATGGGACACGGTCCCCTGGGGCTGAATATAAACATTGAGAGTGATAGAAGGGGTCAGGGTAGAGGTACCCTGACCCCATGGGTGGAATATAGGGGGGTTTGTGGGACAAGACATAAAACAAAATCTATGGGAAATAGTCACAATGTTTTTGTGACACTCAGCATGGCCTCCCCATGTAACGTCATGACAAATTTACAAATATCACTGAAATTGTTTTAAAAAATACATTTAGATACTCACACAGACACTAATGTACTCACTCAGAGACCCACTCACACTTTAATACCCTCCACTTAAAGACTCACTCACAAACCCAGCCAGAGACTCATGCAACCACTCACAAACCCAGTCAGAGTCTCATGTATACACTCATAGACCCACTCAGACACTCATGCACACACTCACAGACCCACTCAGATGTCTACACACCCACTCACAGATGCACGTATGCACTCAAGCACCCACTCACAGACCTTCTAACACACTTAGGTACCCACTCACAGACCCATTCAACCTCTCATGCACCCCCTCACAGTCCCACTCAGACAATCACACACCCACTCACATACCAACTCAGATACTCATGCACCCACTTACACACCCACCCAGATACTCATGCTCTTTTTCACAGATCCACTCACACACTCATGCACCCACTTACACAGCCACTCAGATACTTATGCTCTTTCTCACAGACCCACTCAGACACTTATGCACCCACTCACAGACCCACTTACTTGTACATCTACTCTCAGACCCACTCTTACATTTATCACCCACTCACAGGCCTACTAAGACACTCACATACCCATTCACAGACCCAGTCACACACTTATGCACCCACTCAGACACTCAGGTATCCACTCGGAGACCAACTCAGACACTCATGCACTCAGTGACAGATCCAGTCAGACACTTACACACACACTCACAGACCCACACAGACATTTACACACTGCATCACAGGCCCACATGGACACTGACACACCCACTCACAGACCCATACAGTCCCTCACAGGTCCCCTTACAGACCCATGGAGACATTTACACCCACTTACACACCCATACAGCCACTCACACGCCCACTTACCAACTTATATAGCCACTCACACACGCACACTCTCAAAGGTAAAAAATCTTCCAAATTTATTAAAAAACAAAAGGTTACAGGGACGTTCTAGTTAGGGAATAACATTAAACAAAACCTTAAACATTCACTGAAAAAAACCAAAGGTTACAGGGACGTCATACTTAGGTAATAGAATTTTTTTTCAAAAATGTGAAATTCAGTGAACAAACCAAGGTTTACAGGGACATCATAGTTAGGCTCAGATTTCACTCGTACAAAACCATTGAAATCCTACCGATAGAAACAGTCTACTACTCTTTAGCAGCCACCATCTGAGAGCATTGAAAGAGAACCTGCCCTTTGGCCAGTTCCTCAGTATTAGGAGGAACTGTAGCTCCTTGACTGACTTCAAAACTGAGGCAGGAGTCCTAGCCAAAAATTTGAACCTAAGAGAATACCCATACGCTGTGTTGCCCTATCACTCAAGAGGGCTGAGAACAACAATCGCGAGGCACTGTTAGAGAAAAAACAGAAAGACCCTAACGAGATGCTCACATGTGTCACTACATTTACCCCAGCCTCCAACAGGATAAGAAATCTGGGGGCATATGTATCAACATCACCATTTGCGATTCTCAAATAGCGATTTGTAAAGAATCGCTATTTGAGAATTGCAAAACGGGATGTATTTAAAAAATTGCAAACTTTTTGCGATTTCTTAAAATTCCTTAATTGCGATTAGCAAATTGCGAAATCGCAATTAAGAAATACCTGCCCATTCATTCCTATGGGCCAGGAGACCCATAGGAATGAATGGGAAGTAATTCTCAAATAGCGAATCGCAATTTGCTAATCGCAATTTGAGAATAATTTCAAAGGTGCAAGGGTGTCATGATGACACCCTGATGCACCCCTGAAATTAGCATGTGTGTGCATATGGCGCACATACATGCCCTAAGGGCATGTATGAGCGCCACGTGGCACTTTGTAAAATTCAAAAAAGTTTTTGTGAAAGGAAATCGCAAATTACCACCAACTGGAAGTTGGTGGTAATTTGCGATTTCTTAAGGATAATTCGCACAACTTGGGTGCTTTTTACATATCATTTAAGAAATCGCAATTTGCGATTTCTTAAATGCTTACGCAAAATTAAAAAATCGCTAAATTAGCAATTCCTTAATTTTGCGATGGGATTTGCCTCATACATCCCGATTACCGATTTTTTAATCGCAAACGCTGTTATTTTGCGAATCGCAGCGTTTGCGATTAAAAAATCGTTTGATACATATGCCCCATAATCAGAAAAAACTAGGGTATTCTCAATACAGGAAACCTCGATCTTCCAGTGCCCAGATTTGCATTTAAACACTCCAACAACCTTAAGGACATGTTAATACACACTAGACCTAGGGTCCGTAACATCAACACACAATGATCTCTCTGGAACCTCCCACCAGTAGAGATACACTATCCTTGTGGTTCCTGCGTAGTTTGGCCACTTACAAAACATAGGAAATAACATTCACCAATTCTTTCAGATGGCAGCTAAAAAAACACACGGATTGTAATTTAACCAATTGCATCTACATGCTCACGTGTACCTGCGGACTCCAGTATATAGGCATGACAACGAGGTCCATCAAGACACCCATCACAGAGCATAGGAGCAACATTAGATGTCACAAAACCAATACAAAAATGACAGCACACTTTGAGGCTATGAAACACTCACCAGACTCACTTCGCTGGGTGGTTTTGGAATCAACCGCTAACATAACTAAAAGCGCATTGTTTCGAATTGAGCAGAGGTGGTTCCTTAGACTGGCATCCGATAAAGAAGGACTTAATGAAGATATCCCGTGGAGCTTGCTAACAAGACGAATTACATCCCCCATTTATTGCCACATTGATGCATCCGACCCCTTTCTGATAAACCTTACTAATGTAAAACCGACCTTTGACATTACGTAACACTACACCCTGTTTGTCCGCATACGTCCGACTCTCTAGTTTAATACTTCATTAGAGGGTTGAAAAGGTTGTTGCTAACTTAAGTAATTTATACTATAATTCCTACGTACTAGTAACCTGTCTCTTGCTTTACCCAACATGGCCCCATTCCATGGCCTTTTTAGCATAGCCACTTTATTCCCCTACTTTGGCTAATATCCCTTCCACTCCAAAATGTCCGACATACTACCAAGCCACTTGACTGGTCCTTCCTCACATCAGAATTCCAATATGGCACCAAAATAGGTTACCACTGTAGCGTATGTCCCTCAAAGTAATGCGGACCCTGCCCCCCTCAGTCGCCGTCCATGAGGTTAAAACTGTCACGCACATTCAGGCACTTACCTCCCGGCTCCGGCAGAGCGAGAGGTAGGTCCTCCATCATTTCTCGGAGCAGACTTCTCGTGTGAAGCATGCCTTCCTCACATTCTTCACACCACATGAACAAACCAGTAAAGTTATGTCCTGCTGTATCATTGAACTGTGCTGGTAAATTCTTCAATTTTAAATTCCAGGTTGTGCATCTAGATCGACAGGTTATGTTATTTTATGTTATGGTGGATTTATACCGCGCACAAATACTCAAGAGTGTCCTTGCGCGTGAAATAACCGTGACCTGGTGAAGCAAAGAATTTACAACGGCTGCTTGAAGAGGAAGGTTTTAAGTTGCTTTTTAAAAAGTCTGAGGTCCTGAGTGTTCCGTAATTCCAGGGGGAGGGAGCTCCATGCCGTAGCTGCTTTAACAGAAAGGGACTGACCCCCCTGCCACGTTCTGCAGAATTGTGGGATCGCGATACGTCGTTGAGTGGCAGAGCACAACGATCTGTTGTGGACATAGAAAGCAAAGCGCTTCCTGATGTACATTAGTCCAAGACCGTGCAGAGCTCTATGCGCCAGGGTGAGGGCTTTAAATTGCACTCTCTGGGCCACAGGAAGCCAATGCAGATCTCGTAAATGCTGTCTTACGCTAGATCTTCCAGAGATGTTAAACAGAAGTCTAGCCGCGGCATTCTGTATGGTCTGTAGTATATTTTGCAGATATCTAGGAATTCCAATATACAGAGCAATGGCATAATCTAGAGAATGAGAGCACGGGTGACCATTTCCTTGGCCGGCTTTGGCAGCAGGAGGAAGAACCTTCTTAATGACCTAAAAGTGCCAAAGCAAACTCCGGTGAGTTTCTTAATTTGCACCGAAAACCGCAGGTCATCTCCAAACCAGACCCCCAAGTTCTTTGCTGTAGCACCCTCTGAGTTGGGTCGAAGGAAGTCTGGAGGCCACAAAGATTGTCTGAAGGCAAACGGAAACTGACCATACAGAAGGACCTCCGACTTGTCCTCGTTGCATTTCAGTTGGGCATGGGCCAACCACTTAAACACAGATGAGAGACAGTTCTGGGCAATTTCTGTTGACAGGTCAGAGTCCTTCCAGGTAAATAGGAGCTGGTTGTCATCAGCATAGGCAATTATTTTTGCTCCTAGTTCCTCAGCAAGAAATATCAAAGGAGTCAGATAGATATTAAAAAGCAAAGGGCTCAGGGTGGAACCCTGAGGGACTCCGGTAGACATTTCCTTGGCAGTCGATGAAAAAGGAGGCATCCAGACCTGCTGGGTGCGCTCTTCCAGAAAGGATTTCATCCAATCCCTGGCGGGGCTGGCGATGCCTATGTTTGAGAGGCGGGCGAGAAGTAATTGATGGGGCACCGTATCGAAGGCGGCAGAGAGGTCAAGTAGAATCAAGGCCGCTCTGCCGCCCGCGTACAGGCACTCCCTGATCGCCTCAGCCATTTCCACCAGTGCGGTCTCGGTGCTGTGTGTTGCCCTAAAACCGGATTGCGCTGGATGGAGAACACTGGATGCTTTCACATAGGCCTCAAGCTGTCGAAAGACCACCTTCTCACAAACCTTTGTCACTGCCGGTAGGAGAGATATGGGGCGATAACTAGCAAGTTTTAACAGGTCTAAAGAAGGTTTTTTAAACAGTGGCAGGAGCTTAGCATGTTTCCAACTCAAAGGTACAATAGCAGTCTGTAAGGATAGATTAATAATCTTATTGACCTCTGGATAGATCACCTCAGCGACCCCAGCCAGTACTCTGGCTGGACAAGGGTCAGTCGGGGAACCTGACTTAAGGGATTTGAGGATGGCCAAAGTATCCAACCCAGCTATGGGCAGAAAGTTCATAAATGGAGGAGCTGATGGAATAGGAACTATAAGGGGCAGAGGAGAAGAATCCTTCGGTGCCAGGGAACCCGGCCCAAGACTTTCTTGGATGTTCTGTATTTTTTCAACAAAGAAAGAAGACAGCTCCTCACACCATTGTGATGATACTGGGAGGGCCGTTTGTTCAGCGCAGGGTGCCAAAAAGCTTCTTACAATGGAGAAGATCTCTCTGTTATTGTTATTAGCTTTAGCAATCCGCTCTGCATAGAAACTACTTTTCGCCTCCCCAATGGCTGCATAGTAGTCTCTCTGGGCTTTGCGAAGAGCATTTTTGGCCAAGGGACAGTGCTCCCGACACCAACACCGTTCCAGTGTTTTACAACCCAATTTAAGGTCTCTAAGAGTGCCTGAGTACCATGGTTTAGATGGAATAGGTCTCAGTCACCTGTTGGAAAGGGGTTTTAAAACAGCGCCAATCCCTTGACTAATCCAGGTGGAAAAACTATCTACCGCTCCTTCAAGATCACACGTGGCCGATGGGCATGACAGTGAGAGAGCCTTAGAGAGGGCCGGAATGTCAATCTTCCGAACCGGCTTGCTATGGGCCGGGACTTTAGAGGACGGGAGTTTCCCTTTGGTCCAGGAAAAGTGGACCAAGTAATGATCTGACCAGGTGACCTGAAGGGGGTCAGAAGCAGACAAGGCAAAGTTGGAGCATACCAAGTCGATTATATGTCCCCCCTTATGTGAGGGAGACTTGATCCACTGGGTTAAATGAGCCAGATCAAACAGGTCCATTAGTTCCCTGGAGTCAGTAGCCTCCGCGCAGACTAAATGGATGTTAAAATCCCCCAGAAGGAGGAAATTTGGAAAGCGCAGGGCACAGGGAACAATGACATCATCCATGGCTTTCAGGAATGCTCCGCCAGGGCCAAGGGGCCGGTAGACCAATGTGCCACCCAGTGTGTAGTGGAGCAACATGGCAATGGAAAAGTCAAGCGCCTCCCCCTCTACTAACCCCACTGAAACCTCGCTGGAGAAGACCCAAGTGTCCCTGAACACCACTGCAATCCCACCCCCTCTCCCGGTTTTGCGGTCCACTCTTGCAATTTTATATCCCAAAGGGATAGCAAGCTCGACCACAGGGACACAAGTTTCATTAAGCCAGGTTTCAGTTATAAATAACAGCTCTAAGTGTTCATCCGAAAGAAGTTCATGGATATAGAGGGCATGTGTAACCATAGAACGCGAGTTAATAAGTGCAGCCCGAATTCTGATCTCTTAATCAATTCAAGGGACAGGGGCTGTCCGCTTGGTGTGAAAGGAAAACTGGCAAGTGGGGCCTGTCTTGGAAAGACTATGAAGGACTGCCCACTGATCACCACCATTACACTTAGCGTTATCCAGCGCCACAAGTTCCTTACTACTAAAGGACCTCCGACCTCCCTGCTCCTCTAATGTGTAACGGGCAGCGTGGCTGGCGCTGGACGCTCCCGGGGCGCAGATGGGCACAGACGGGCTTGCCTTAGGCACGCCTTCGGCATGCCACCAGCGCGGTCGCTGCATCTGGGTCAAGTAGGAGGTGTGGACTGGGGGAAGAGCATCAATTAAAACGCTAACCTTCACGCAGGTCCGCTCTGACAGACGGACCCGCGTTAGCATTTAAATGGAGTCAAAGGTAGCGCACAAACTCAAATTCATAAAACAGCAGTGCAAATCAGTTGTTTTTAAAAACAAGAACACAAGCCCCCCACGCACTAGCAGCGAAGTGAAAGTCACAATTGACAGGTACCACTTTTAGGGTACTGGTTGTGGTTCATTTACATTTTCACGCACCACGACTAGTGTAGATAGATATCTCTATTGGTCCTGAAGAATTGCTGTCTACTACGACGAATAGCAAGAAACATGTTGACCATGGAGCGCTTTACCCTGTAACATCACTACAGGGAAGCGCCACATTTTCTTTTTAATCAGGAAAGGACCCAAATTCATTAAAATAGTTTTGATTGGACCCCTTTTCCTGTTTTAACATCACTCCATTTCACATCTACACACTAGGCCCCTCACATGCACCGCACATAATGGCAGGAATTAAAAGATCTCTGCTAAAGAGCCCCTTCATGAGTGTCCGTCGGGTATTGCAGAGCCGACCTGACGAGGAGCAGACCCAATGATGTAGCATGACAGCTAGCTGGCTGGGTGTGTGAGGGTCCTAATTCCGAATAGAGGAATTCCCCTCCTCTATCTAGAAACCAAGAGAGCAGACGCTCTCTCACACAACCTGTTCTTCTTTTTCTCTTTCACTTAGGAACTTCATATCCTTTTTGTATTGATCTCTGTCAGGGCATGTATGCTGGACCTACTTAAAATGCCCTAGGTTCCCTCTCTTTGTAGACAACATGGTCAGTGACATCACTGATGACCTCTGAAATTACATCAGTAATGTCACTTACCATGAGTGATGTAATGTGTGAGGTCATGGGCAGTGCATTGCGGGGCATAAATTATAGTTAACTGCTGAATTTCACTGGTTTTGAATGAGTAAAATCTGAGCTTTAATGTTCCTGTAACTTTTATTTTTTACAGTCAATTTCAAATTATTTTCAAATATGTATCCTAACTATAACAACCCTATAACCTTTGGTTTTTCAAGTGAATTTCTATTGTTTTTCAAATTCTATTTGCAAACTATGACATCCCTGTAAACTTTGGTTTTTAAGTGAATTTCTATGGTTTTTTAACTGGTAGTGGTGTTTGCAGAGTGGAGGAGAAAAGGGGTGGGGCCTCCAACCAGCCAGGAGTCCTGCTGTGTCATACTTACTGGAGGTAACAAAAGGACCTCTGGGCCCCCAAGAGGACTTCATCCCCTAACCAGCAGTGCGCCGGCAGGTGCAATTGCAGAGTGGTGGAGAAATGGGGCGTGGTCTCCGAAGACCTCTCGGTACTTCTGCTGTGTGGGACTTACTGGAGGTAAGAGGAGGGCTTGTTGGCCCCCAAGGACCCTATAGAGTCAAGGGGACTTCATCCCCCAACCAGCAGTGCAACAACAGGTGCGTTTTCAGAGTGGTGGAGAAAGGGTGTCTGGCATCCAAAGACCTCAGCAATCGCGCTCTGTGGGACTTACTGCAGGTAACAGAAGGGCTTGTTGGTCCCCAAGGCCCCTCTGCAACCAAGGGGAATTCATCCCCTAACCAGCAGTGCACCAAGAGGCACGTTTGCAGAGTGGTGGGGAAAGGAGGTGTGGCCTCCAAAGTCCTCAGCAATTCTGCTGTGTGGGACTTACTGGAGGTAACAGGATGGTTTAATGGCCCTCAAGGAAACTCTAGAGCCAGAGGGACTTCATCCCCCAACCATTTATGCACCAAAAGGCATTTGCAGAGTGGTAGAGAAAGGGGGCATGACCTCCGAAGTCCTCTATGCAATCACGCTCTGTGGGACTTACTGGAGGTAACAGGAGGGGTTACTGGACACCAAGGAACCCCCACATCCAAGGGTACTTCATCCCCCAACCATCAGTGTGACAGCGGTTGTGTTTGCAGAGTAGAGTTAAAAGGGGGCATGGCCTTCAAAGTCCTCTCAGCAATCATGCTGTTTGGAACTTATTGGAGGTAACAAGAGGGCTTGTTGGCCCCCAAGGACCCTCTGGAGCCAAGGAGATTTCATCCTCAACCAGTTGTGTGCCAATTGGTGCATTTGCAGAGTGGTGGTAAAAGGGAGCTGGGTCTACTTGCCATTCTTTTTTCTTATTTTTTTATTAGTGATTAGGGGAGGGGGCCCCACTTCCCTAGACCAACTTCGACCATGGGGACCCCATCCCTGGGGCCTGGCTTTTTTTTGAATGGGGGCTGCTCAGCCTACCTCCCCAGGGAGGTGGCAGTCCACATGTGCCCCTCTTCTTCCAGCCTCCAATGCCCCAGGGACGTGGCCCACCTGGGGGCCAAATAAAGTAAAAGCGGTGGAGACAGTGTTATTTTTTTTTATCTCAGATCTCCGGTATCTATTTTTAAACATTTTTAAAAACAATGCTTTTAAGCTGTGGCGGGCTATCTGGGAAACCCCTGAATCATTGCCAGGGGCTCAGGGTGGCCCCTTTTCTTTTTTTGTGCAACTCAGCTTCAAGCCGAGTCCCAAGATGGCTGCCAACACTTCCTGGTTGAAGTGTTGGCAGCTAATCAGATTTCAGCATGGATCCGTAAATTCTCTGCAAGAATACATTGCCCTAGATAGCTATATTTTTTGCCCTTTAATAGCTCTAAAACTACTGAACGTATTTACACCAAATTGCAAAAAGCGTGATCTGCTTAACCAAATCTAAGTTTCTGGCAAATTTGATTCCGTCTAGCGGTT
The DNA here is from genome assembly GCF_964204655.1 of Triturus cristatus. Classification (NCBI taxonomy): domain Eukaryota; kingdom Metazoa; phylum Chordata; class Amphibia; order Caudata; family Salamandridae; genus Triturus; species Triturus cristatus. The sequence continues at coordinate 912,847,620 of NC_140588.1, forward strand.
TGGGCTGTAGTCATGTTAAAAAATCCTATCGTAATTGACATGGCGAAAATACGTTTTGGGACACCCCAGTTTTCTTGGCCCCCACCTGACGGATCACTCCCAAACTTTGAACACAGCAGCTTGACCCACTACTGTATGAGTTTTTAAAATTCCATGAAAATTCATGACGCGGTGCTATAGTTATTGGCACAACAAAAAACGTTCTTTGGTATTTATATATAAAACATATTTACATTTTATGAGTGATGTCATCAGTGATATCATTTTGAGATGTCATCAGTGATGTCATCAGTAATGTCACTGACCATGTCATGAGTGATGTAATATGTGACATCATCAGCAGTGCATTGAGGGCGCACGAAATGTTTTATATCTTCCCCAAAAAATATGTATATTTTTTTTTTGCGTGGAAAAAACTGCACTCCCATACCGGTAGCGTACCAAGCTCCATCACCACACGAATTCTATCCGCCATATTGCTAAACTCGTAAATGATGCACATTTCGTATTCGACGAGTTTGTGGCACCGCGTCCTGCGTAACATCATATACGCATGAAGTCACCCCAGGTACTACTTTGGTATCCGACGGGTACGCAGTACCAAGCCACGCATTACGTCATGTACGTATGGGGTTGCGCCTGCTGCGCGTTGCGTATTCGATGAGTACACGCTGCCAGGCCCTGTGTTACGTCACAGACTTATAGTATCGAGCTGGGTACGCCATTCCCTTTTTGTTTTTTGTCTCAAAAGTATATCTAAATAACTTTAAACAGTATATGAGAAAACACGAAAATCTAATTTATTTTAAACATTTATATATTTCTAACTGTAATAAACTTATATTCTGATAAATATATTTTGTCAAAATCGCGTCGGGTGCGGCCTCCTTGCGTGCTCGGGGCGCGATTGCCATGTGACCTTAAAAAAAAAGATTTGATTGGTTCATAACATTTCCCATTATAACAGTTGTATGACCCCACCCAATTTACTCATTCTTTCTACAGCGTTTGATGAGAGACACCTCTTCTGCTTAGAAAGCTTTTTTGAAAAGTGTTTTCCTGTATACACATATCTTATACTACACACAACATGCAACGATCATCTTGATCAATATTCATGCTCTGTACATTAGCCTTCCACGTGTGATTGCCATGCATCTCAAACATTCCATCAAAAAACAAATATGTGTTACACGATGCCCCTGGTGTGTGTGTCTGCACATTATTGTGCTGCCTTTCAGCCTGGGTATTGCTGGCTCTAAGGAGCATCATCAGCCACGGGCAGACTGCACATCCTAGATCACATGACATCTCATTAACGATAGTTTTCGCCCTCCCGACACATGCTACACTAATCGAAATTGCACACTCTGCGAGGTCAAAACTACAAAAGAAACACACATAAGTACACTTCCTGGCCAGGCAGGAACTGAACAACGCCCAAGTCCCCGGAATAATTATTCACACCCCTACGCTGGGCTGGCGTACGCAAGAACAGCCCACTTTGCGTAAGTATAAATAGGATAACCATGACGCCACACGTCCCTCTTCTTCCACACTACCTCAAATGATTTGCTGCATTCACCTCGCATATCACAATGCGCAAAAAAAAAAGAAATGGATCCATGAGGTGTACTCCATCCTGCCCGTCGTCTACAAATGGGATCCATGAGGTTTACACTCTCCTGCAATCAACACTCCATCTGAATTGTGAGCACTGCTGCCTGTAGTGTTTGCTCACACAACAATGACAGCAGGTAAGCAGAGCAGCCTGGGTGCACAGGACCTCCAATTGAGCGTGCTGCGGCGAGAGGGATGGAATGCATCAGCCAGACAGCGCACGTGCGAATTAGCGATATTGCCATGTGTTATGATGTGATATCTGACCTCATTCAGTCACATCGGTCTAATTTTAAGTACCTGCTGGACGGTACTAGCATGTGCTCTGTTCCTTTGTATGTGAACGTTGGCATATCATATTATTATTTAATCTTGTGTATTTTTGTGCACTCCAACTCCTCTTTGAACCACAATTACCACTAACAGTTGGTAGATCGTACTTCAAAAACAAAGGATACACTCAACTCCTATTTTCCATCAAGCTTGAAATAAACCTTCATTTACCTCCAGACGTTTCCACCATTAAATTATTTCTCCCTTTTCAGACATTTCATTGATTGCCACAAGAAGGGCGGAGCGTGAGCTGACCTCGCAATGATGCCCTGGCATTCTGACACCTTCCATCGTGGTATCAAGACACCGTCCCCGACCGGAGACCTGGTCTATCGGACAAACATACCCCGGACTAGGAGCTTGCACCAACATGTCGTGGGACACACCAGTGGTGGCAGGTGAGCAGTGAAGCCCCGGTGTGCAAGACCTACAATTGAGCACAGTGCGGGAAAAGGGGTTAGGGTGCAGCACCCTGGGTGCACAGGTGAATGCAAGCGATTTTCCCGTAGCTAATAATGTAGGACAATATTATCAAACAACGGCGATAACATTATCACCACTTTAGCGACAGGAAACTGCTGCTAAAGCAACGATAAGGGGTTGATAATATGCCCTTGTAAATTCCCATAGAAGCCCAGGTTCACACCAGAACCTGGGCTTCTAAGGGAATTTATCAGGGCATATTATCAACCCCTTATCGCCACTTTAGCAGCAGTTTCCTGCCGCTAAAGCGGCGACAATGTTATCGCCCTTCCTTCATAATATGGCCCAAAATCTCTGGCCTCATGTATTTAATTTTAAGGACTTGCTGTACCACACTCTTTCTCGCAGACCCCAGCGTCCTAGACAAACGGGTGACGGAGGGTAAACACTAAGGGCTGGGTGCAATAGGCCAATGCTCTGTCTCCTCCTCCCTCTCTTCTTTTGACTCTTCCTCTCCTTCTCCCTTCCACCCACTCCCCTCCCTTCCATTCTCACTATGGTCCTTTCAATCGGTCTACATTTCTTTACCTCTTCCACATAGCACACATACTTATGTTTCATTTTTGTTTTGCAGGTTTCCTAAGCTGCTTCCACTGGAGTCCAACCCACGTTTATTTTATTATACTGTTCTATTAAAGTTACATTTCTATTTATTTCTGTTTTATTAAAGGTTACTTATTTTTTCAAATAAATAAACTGACTGTATAGGTCTTCTTTTTCTGACGACACTGGTCTATTGTTTATTGTGAAAATCATCTGTTTATAGGAGATTTTAAGGACAACATTATTTAATATTAGAGGGCACCTACCAAACATAATCTAACTGACTATTAGACAAATGAAGCCTGGGTAATTGTACAACTGCAAGAGTTCTATGAGTGTATCACTTTATAACACCATAAGTACTGCCCGTGTGATTACAGAACAAATAAGGCATTGCCTAGGACCACCGAGGCTTCAGGGACTACCGAGGCCCACCCTGCATATTTAAATAAAGACCCGGAGTGTGGCGATCCCCGGACTTCAGTTGGCCTCGAACCCCCCCGAACAATTAGTAAACAATACCCGGGAAGGTGCCGCTCCCCTAGGCTGCAAAACGTCTCAGTGCCCTTCCGCGCGTAATTTACATGTGACATTGAGATCCCCAGTCCTTCAGAGACCCCGCAATATAATAATTGGATTGGCCACGGAACATTACCCACCCAGCAGGGGCCTCATTTAAAAGAACGGGTGAGACCCCGCTTTTTTTTGTTGTTCTTTCCTCTCCATTTTTACCATCCGCATCCCCTCAATTACAGCAATACAAGGTTTTCCTCCTCTCGCTTCAATTAGTTGAACAAGTATTTGCTATCACAGGGTGGAAGCCATGCACCACCCTCTAACAGCAAACACAAATGTCCAGCACACCCCGGGACATTGTACGAGCTGCGCCTGAGAGGTCGCCCTCCCTACTACCAGGACGCATTTGTTAGTATAAACGCATACAAAAACTACTTACACATGTGTAGTACAGCGACCAGAATGTAGTGGAGAAGCAGAGGAAGCACAAACTCTGAAAATATAAATCCTACCAGAAGTCGGATGACATAGTTCAATGAGCTGACGACCCTGGCATGAGTAGAAACAGCTACACAAACAAAACGGGTCTTCAGCACAACCAAGTCATTTTTAAATATTGCTGAGTGGTGCCTTCTTTTTGAATTCTCCCACTCGTCGCCTAATTTATGTAGTGAAGAGGCAGACAGCAGTGAATCCAATAAGTAGATTTATTGCAAGAAAACAAGACACCTGAAACAACCACCAACAGGAGCAGACAGCAAATCAACCGTCTAATCCAGCACCATGTACAAACTCCGCAAAGTTCCCCTCATGACAACCCTACATTCTAACATTACATACTGAGGGCCATATTATCAAGGAACGGCGTTAAAATTATCGCCGCTTTAACGGCAGGAAACTGCTGCTAAAACGGCGATAATGGGCTTGATAATATGCCGTAGAGAATTCCAATAGAACCCCATGTTCTCGTGCTAACATGGGCTTCTATTGGAATTCTCCACGGTATATTACCAAACCCATTATCGCCGTTTTAGCGGCAGTTTTTCTGCTGCTAAAGCGGTGATAATTTTAACGCCGTTCGTTGATAATATGCCCCTTAGATTCTAGTAGAATTACATACTAACATTCTACTATGACTTACAATGGAATACTACACAGAGCACATGACTTTACAGCAATGAGCTCATAATTTCATCCACAAATCTTGACACCAGTAAGACTTTCGCTTCCCACTCTCTATATTATATAAACGTAAACTAACACTTCTTCCACAAATATGCTACAGCGCCCAGAGCACATCACTTTACAGCAATGAGCTCACAATTTAGGCTCACAGTTTAATCCCCGAGTCTTCACACCAGTAGGGATGAGTAGTTCGCTTCCCACTCCCTATATACTATAAACGCATACTAACACTACTTACACACTTATACTAAAGTGGCTAGTATCCTACACCGCCCAGAGCCCATCACTTTACAGCAATCATCTCGGTTTCAACCCCAAGTCTTCACACCGGTAGGCGTAACTTCTTCGCTTCCCGCTTCCGGTAAACTATCAACACACAGTAGCGGTCAGTTGTTCGCTTCCCACTCCCGGTATGGTATAAACACCTACTAACACACATATGCTACAAACACCAGACCACATCACTTTACAGCAATGACCTCACGGTTTAGACTCTTGGTTTCATACCCGAGTGTAGCACCATATCAAATCACCACCTTGCCACTCTGAGCAACACTGCACTTTCAGACCGTTAACAGTGACAACTACCTACTGTCGTCCGCCAGTAGGTAATCCAGAACAAATTACAATAGTTCCTTGATTCTTTTAGCTTTCAAAAATTCTCTCTATTACTTTCTTTCTACTTTTCCATATAAATAGTTTTTTTAATATTCAAGTACACATCGAAGTCAGAAATGCAACGTATTCTATCAACACACTTTCTAGAACATTCTACAACTCGTGGAGGTAAAAAGTTCATAAATTTCTTTAAACCTAACGATGTTTTTTTGCAACATTTTCTCGAACATTTAACGGCACGTGCAGGTTAAAAGTTCACGATTGTTTTAAGTTCGAACAGTGCCTTCCAAATGCAAGTAGCAGGTGTGGTTGAGTTGAGCAAATTTTATCCTATAATATGTACTATAATATGTACGTGCTAACTGCTTTTTCTTAACCAATCACAAACATACTTTTCCACAAAACGAATGTGCACCCTACTTTTAAAAACAATGCTTTTCATCCCCCAATCAGGTACCGTTTTGTATGTGAAAAGAAACTAGTTCCCCATCTTTAAACATATCTCTTATTCTACGAAGGAACTGCATGAGCTACAGACATCTTTCCATACCTTCCAGCCATACCTTCAAAATGCTAGTGTGGATCGTAGGACTTAGCTATGTTTTCTGGTGCAAGAGGTATGTAGAACAGAGACGTATTGACTTAGACCTAGGTTTACAAAATGTGGACATTAAATAGTTTGGACAGAGAGGATTGAAGTGGCACCAATTGTTGCCTTTGGATAAAACCGATTTGCATCTCCAAGACCCTGACCTCATGATTGTGCACTGTGGTGGAAACGACCTAGGCACATTGACGGGGTACATTTGGAAATGATTATGAAGGACACCTTTGGACAATTGATGTTACTTTTGCCTCAAACTGTCTTTGTATATTCCAATATATGCCAAAGACAGAAGTGGAAATGGTCCAAACAATTTTGTCCTCAGATTGAAAAATCTCAGAAAAAAGTCAATGCCTCAACCAACCAGTGCCTTTGTTGGTTAACCCTCTAGGAAGGGTGGAGAGTGGGGCTCCTCGCGCCGGCCAGCTACTTAAATCCATGCTGGGCCGGACGTGCAGCGGACGCGCGCAGCGGGCGCGCCGGCGGCGCGCCGAAGGCGTGCCAAAGGCAAGCCCGTCTGCGCCCATCCGCACCAAGGACGGGACAAGGACGGGATGCGCTGTTCAACCTATTAGGAGAACTTATCAGGCTGAGGTCCTGAAAAGCCTAAATTCGATTCTCCCTTGTCAACATCTCATTTCTCCGGACCTCACTTATGGAGCATGTTCTTGCTGTAAATACCTGTTAGACCTTCCGTTTGCACTTTCGACTGGGGTTTCCAATCAGAAAATAAACTCTAGGTCTGGTAATGTTAAGAACGGGGGTCTACTTACAGGAGGTCTTATTAAGGCACGATCCATGGGCAAACATAGTCAAGACATTAGAGACCTTATATTGGACTCTCAACTGGATATTTTATTTGTGACAGAGACCTGGCTTAAGGACTGGAGTAGCCCGGATGTTGCGGACTCCGTCCCACCAGGTTATCTTATACATAGGAAGGACCGATTGGTAGGTAGGGGTGGAGGGTTGGCCATTATCCTGCGTGACTCCTTTGCCTGCACTTTTTTTGAACTGGACACGATGATAGAAGCCGAAAGTCTAGGTTTCTGTCTTTCTTTGAACGCCACTTCATGCTTTTCAGGTGCCCTTATCTACCGGCCTCCTGGTCAAAATACTAAATTTATCGACTCACTCAGTGATTCTTTAAGTTACCTTATGCTCAAATATGCGAATTTCACGCTTTTAGGTGATTTTAATCTCCACTTAGAGGATAACTCTGAACCTGGGACAAGTAGTTTTCTTCATGTCCTAGACCTATTTTCGCTACAACAAATAGTGAAGGGACCTACCCATTTGGCAGGTCATACCCTTGACGGGGTCTGCTCTAACTTACCCTGGCTCGCTGTAGATACTCCCTCCCCCCTAATCTGGTCCGATCACTCTTTCATTCCCCTTAGAATCATGATGCCCCCGAAGACACAGATAGTGACATTTTTCAATAAACCCCAGCAGGGGCCTTCATGGGCACAGATTGAAAAAACCCCAACCTACTGATGGTGGCTAAAGATCTTGCTCCAACTTTGACAGGCAAAACAGAGATAGATTCTCGTCTATTTCAGTCCTGGCTGACCAATGTCGGTAAGGCTCTCATGCCCTTAGATATGAAGAGCAAGCCGTTAAAATCAAAAAACCTAAATACTCCCTGGTTTACGTCCCAACTGGCTCAAGCACGCCTGCACTGCAGGTAACTGGAGCGACAGTGGAGAAAGGGATATATGGAGGAACAAAAAAAAATGTTCAGGGAAGGTAGGAAAGCGTACTTTCTCCAGGTTCAACTGGCTAAAAAGGAATTTTTTACAAAAAAATTTAGCACAGCTAAAGACAATCAGAAAGTGATTTCTCAAATTGTGAAGTCTTTTATTAAACCTATGGCGGAACAAATGGAGCTTCCAGCCTCTCAGTCACTATGTGACCAGATCTCCCTGTTCTTCGAGGAAAAAATCCTTAAAATTCAGAGAGACTTTCCAGGCTGTAACCTTATCCCCGATCCTCTTTTGACGGATAACTCGGCCTCTATCTCCACTTTCGAACCTGTGTCGCTAGATATGACTCTCATGGTCATTGAAAAATGCAAATCGGGATCACCATTGGATGCCTGCCCTCCGTCAGCTCTACACAAAATGTTAGAGGTAGTAAATCCTATGATTAATCAGATTGTCAATTCGCCCCTCAGGACGGGTGTTGTTCCAGCTGACTGGAAGCTGGCGCTGGTTAAACCACTTAAAAAAAAAAACATATTGACTCGGCTGTGCTCTCAAACCTTCGCCCCATCTCACTTCTTCCAATTTTGGGAAAAATCACGGAAACCTTTGTTCTAAAGGAGCTAACAATTTTTTTTTAAGAGAACCATATTCTTCATCCTTGTCAAGCCGGATTTCGGCCCAAACACTCCACAGAGTCAGCCCTCATTGAACTCTCCGACTCCTTGAAAATGATTGCAGATAGAGGCAGGATGGCGGTTTTGATTCTTTTGGATTTGTCGGCTGCATTTGATACGATCTCCCATGACATTCTCCTGAGGCGTCTTGAATGCAGCGGCATTTCTGGTATGGTGTTGAGGTGGATCAAATCCTTCCTGGCCTCTCGGAGACAGGCGGTTACCCTAGGCTCGTTCCTCGCCTCAGAACGCCCCATCACAGCAGGAGTCCCTCAGGGATCTTTCCTAAGCCCGCTACTCTTCAATGTCTATATGGCTACCCTCATTACCCTGATTAATTCTTTCGGGATTGAGGTTATGTCATACGCAGATGACACTCAAATGATTATCTCCTTGGAGAATGACTCCACGCAAGCTGAAATAAATTTCAAACTTTGCTTGACTGCGGTCCTTCAATGGATGTTGAATAATCATTTGAAGTGCAACACGGACAAAACGGAGATTCTTCCTATATGGGCGGATGTCCTCTTCCAGCCATCTAAATGGTGGCCTGATGGAGCAATCCCACCACCTGAGGTTGTGAAGGTTGCCAGGAATTTAGGAGTTCAATTTGATAACTCTCTCTCTTTCATCCCCCACACCAAAGCGGTTGCAGGCATGTGTTTTGGTCTAATCAAAACCTTAAAAAAAATGTTCAAGTTTCTCCCTCTGTCTGCAAGAAAGTCTGTGGCAGTGGCCCTGATACTCTCCCGTATTGACTATTGTAATGGCCTTTTGGCTGGGGTTAATAGGTCAGTTTTAAAGAAGCTTCAGGTGGTACAACATGCTGTAGCCCGCCTGGTGCTTAAGCTCCCTAGAAAGTCTTCAGCCTCTGCAGCCTTGAATAAACTTCATTGGCTTCCGGTCCCCAAAAGAATCCTTTTTAAGATTCTTCTTATTACGTTTAGGGCAAAAATGAGGGTTGGTCCCAAATTTTTGTTGGCACGCTTCACTCCATACACTACTACCAGGTTGCTTAGATCTTCTTCAGCAAATCTTCTTAAACTGCCCAACTTTAGATACAAATTAAAAGGCGCAAGAACCCTTGCCTTCCTGGGTGCCAGAGCCTGGAATAAGCTCCCAGCCCAGATTAAACTTTGCAACACTGAACTCTTATTCAGGAAAGATCATAAAACTTGGATTTATGGCATCTCGGAGGACTGCTGTCTTGCTTTGATCTAATTGCTCTTAGCGGGTCAATATTCTTTCTTTCTCATCACCGTACGATGTTAGCGCCAAGATACTCCTCGCGGAGTGATAGCTGCGCTTTATAAATATAATCTCAAAATCAAATACCTCAGAGACCACAAAATGGGGTCCATATACAACAACAACATACCTTTTGATATGGTGGATAAATACAGAAGTGAGGAGTTCACAGATCGGGGAAACCGAGTTTTCCTGAATAACTTGAAGCTGTGCATCCGCACTTATATGTAGCTCCAACTAATGTACAAAAGGGCTCTTTTTAGAGCCACCCTATAACTTACAACTTAGGCCCGCTATTTTAGGGCCAGATAACGCCAACTCCCGCACCCTCGCCCAAATGTATTCTCCACACAGCTGTGGCGCAGCGGCCAGACCATCTCACTTTGCAGCACAGACCTCTCGCTTTGATCCCCAGCTCTACTCACCCATAGGGGTGAGTAGTTTGCGCTCTACAAATACCATATTGATTTTTCTTCGCACTCCCTATACAACACCACCTAAGCACCATACACAAGCTACAATGTTCTAAACAAAAGTTCATCCAAGTACCTATAACTACATGCTGACACTACTTGCATGATGTGGCACAGCGGCCAGAGCACATGACTTCACAGCATATGACACACAGTTTGGGCTCACACTTTAATCCCCGACTCCGGCAGCAGCTCAGCTTAGCATCATGAGACTCTAGACTTTACCTCACATATATTCCGTACCCCAGGACTTTCATACCAGTAGGGGTCAGTAGTTCATCCTAGTAGTTATAAACACATCTGGACACTACTTCCACAACTGTAGTGCAGTGGCCACGGCATATGACTTCACAGCATAAGACAGACAATTTGGGCTCACGCTTTAATCCCCGAGTCCACACCAGCTCACCTTACCCGCATCAGACTCTACCCAATCCCTCACTTAATTTCCGTAGCCCACCACTTACACACCGGTTGGGGTAAATACTTTGCTTCGCACCCCCTCTATAGCACACCCTAAACACCCCACAGAGGTTTCAGTGCTCCTACCCTCCTATTTCCCACTTCTTTCCCCCTTCTTTCCTCCTTTTTTCACCTTACTCGCTTCAACGGAATCACAAAATCAGCAACAAGCTCGTGCTCGTACCACCTCAGCCAATCAGATGGCCGAATTTCCAAATATCGAGATCTGTAAATTTCGACACTTCTCAAAAACTACTGAACGAATTTACACCAAATAAACAAAAGCGTGCTTTCTAGATCAAGACCCTTCTCCCTGCCAAATTTGTGGTAATTCCGTTCACCCGTTTCGACCTGCAGCCTTGTCTAAAGTTTCCTATGGAAATTAACATGGAGAAAACACGTTTTGGGACCCCCCTTTTTTCTCGGCCCCCCCTTGACCCCCAAACTTTCAACATAGGAGCTGATCTCAACAAAGAATTAGTTTTGAAAATTTCGCGAAGATTTGTCAATCGGCGCAAAAGTTATTGCGAATAGAATGTTGCCATATTCCTATAGGAACTAGGTCCTAACTATAACTTTCTACTGGCGACCGCCAGTAGGTAATATATATATATATATATTCAAGTAACTCTCGGTGTACATTTCCAACGTCGAATCAGGAAAGCACACAAGGTATCCATTTACAAAAGTGCTTTAATGCAGACCCCCCAAGCCCCCTAACAAATGCGTTTCGCCTTGCGGCTTTGTCAATATTAGGTGCTGTGCAGACAGTTCGACAATGTCATACCGTGAAGCCTCACGGGATCAATGTAAACATTAAAGATGGACTAACATTCATTTCATTATTATCGCGGCCATCTTAAAACGTGTTACATAAATACAGATCAATGTAATGTCGGTGAAAAATTTATAAAGTGCTAGTGCTTGTGTGATAAAAACAAGTGTTGGGGTGAACAACTATTTTGTTTCTTGGATGTGCCATGCGCTATCTCTAGTGTAATATCCTATACATAAATATCGCTCATGTTGCGTACATTTAATCCAAAGAATGCATGTTTTTATTCAATTATGGTGGCTCACATCATATTGTTCTCCCCAGTTTTATGCTATCTGGCCCTGTATGGGCTAATGTATCGATATCTTTATCAGAGAGTTGTGCGGTGGATTGATTCTTATTCTTGATTCTTATTCTTCATCCATATTTTTTCCCTTTATTTTAGGATGACAAACCTATATTGAGCTCTGATTTAGATGTTAATCTCTTGTTTCTCTCCCAATTGGCAGTGTCTGCTTCTACAGATTTCCCAGATCTTCCCCCATTATAGGTGTACCCATAATTCTTCATCGTTGTTTAAACCTATGGGGGCCTTTGTCTGGAGGTCAATTATATACTTAGATTCTAGTGTCCTGAGTGTTTTAACTCTATCTCCTCCCCTTTCTTTTCTGTCCACCTGAACTAGACAGTAGAAGGTCAGAAGGACCCCGTTGCTTTGATGGTATCGTTCAAAATGTCACGGAACAGGGTATGTTTTATCTTTATTCCTATTGCGTGCATATGTACAAGGACACTCTTTTTTGTGGGATGAATCGTGCTGCCGATATAGCGCTTGGCGCATGGACAATCCAGACAGTACACTGTAAATTCAGAGTTACAATTTAAAAACTTCATAATCAGTCTGATAGGTCTTGGGTCATCCTCTGTAGTCTGAATTTTTTTGATATTTTTACAGGCCTTGCAGCGGGATCATGAGTAAAAGCCCCTGACTTTCAGCATATTAGGGGGTTTGGTCAATGTGTTAAAATGACTATGTACAAGGTGATCACCAAGCGATTGTCAGCGTCAGTGATCATTATTGTCGGTTCCTCTTTTTCAATTTTGGTTTTGGCCACCAGTAGATTTTTCCTACCAATTTTTTCTACTTTTGTCTGCAGCTTCCCTTAGGATGGTTTTAGAATACCCCCTATTTATGAATCTCAACTCTGCCTCGTTTTTAGCTTTTTTATAATCTTCCTCGTCAGAGCAATTTCATTTGAGACGAAGGAGCTCGCCAAATGGAATATTTCGCACAAGGCTTTTGGGTTGGTGACTCGCTGCATGCAGTACCGCGTTGCCCACAGTGGGCTTTCTAAACAGCCTTGTTTGTAGAATGTTGTTCACTACAAAAACTTCCAAGTCCAGATAATTGACCGAAGTTTGACTGATATTGCAGGTGAACCTTAGGTTCCACTCATTGTCATTCAGCGCGGCGACGTTCTCCTGAGCAGAGGACCAGTCACCCCGCCAAATGACAAAGAGGTCATCTATATACCTCGTCCATAGCATGATCCTATTTATCCCACGTTTATGGGTGTCCCCCCAGGCCACGAGATTCTCCCACCAGCCTACGAACAGGTTCGCATAGCTGGGGGCGAAGCACGTGCCCATGGCGTTACCGCGTGTTTGTTTGTACAATTTACCTGAAAAAAGAAAGATGTTATTGTATAGACAGAATCTCATCATGCCTATCAGCATTTCATTGTGTTTGTGATATTTTGAAGGTTTCTTGTTCAAAAACCATTTGGTAGCTGTTATACCATCTTCATGATGTATACATGTGTATAAATTTGTAACGTCAAGTGTAATTAAAAACATTTCAGGTTCCCAGATGATGTTGTCCATTAGTCCCAAAAAGTCTTGCGTGTCCCTAACATAGGATGCTAGATCTTTCACTAATGGTGCTAGGAAGGAGTCAATAAATCTGGAAGTGCTCTCCAGGAGACTGCCAATCAAGGATACAATGGGTCTCCCTGGTGGATTTTTCCATAATTCCTTATGAATTTTAGGAAGATAGAAGGTTGGCAGAACCGGTGTTTCGCATTGAAGGAATAAAAATTAATCTTCACTTAACATCCCTTCCTTTCGCCAACCTTCTAAGAGAGTTTGATATTCCGTTATACACTAGATATATTCAGATCTTTTTATGACTTCATAACAACTTGTATCTGTAAGTTGCCTCATCGCTTCCTGTTCATAGAGGTCCTTCTTGAACACCACAATATTACCTCCTTTATCTGAAGGTTTTATTTCGATGTTAGGATCGTTATTTAGTGATTTTATGGCCTCCCATTCTTTTCAAGTGATGTTCGAACGTTTTTTCTCATATTTTTCAATGGGTTTAGTCAAGTTCTGTAAGTCCATAAGTACGGCCTCATTGAATACATCTATGGCGTCATATGGAGTTTGTGGCAATGTTTTTGATTTCCGCTTGAAATTGATCGGTTCTCTTTTCTGTGCCACTCCTGCTATTTCCAGGGACCCTGAAATAGTTGTGGTTTCTTCTGATTGTTCCAGGAACTGTAGGGCCAATAGTATTTCAAGATCATTTCCTGTTAGTTCATCTGGGTTTATTTCTCTCTCAGTCTGTCCTCCTGATGTGTTGTCATTTCGGGGATGGAGCAGGAAGATTTTTTGGAATTTCAATTTTGTCGTGTATTTAAATAAGTCTATTCTTGTTTGTATTAGGTCAAATTCAGCAGTTGGGAAGAATGTTAGGCCCCTTTGTAAGATTTTCAGTTCTTCTTGATTGAGTATTCTGTCAGAGAGGTTGATGACCGTATTGTTGTCATCACTGTTTACCATTTGCCTCTCCTGCCTTTGCTCCGTGTTACTCTTGGCGAGGGTGCTGCTGCTCCTTCCCCTCTTGCCCCTCCTTGTTTTGAGCTTCGTAGTTGCTCCTTGATTTGTTGCGGGTGGTGGGTTTTTAACGGCAGTCTTTGTCGTGTTTCATTTAGTACCTGGTACGCTTGAAAAAAAACAAAAAATATATATTCATATATATATATTCCACAATGCCCTGTTCCCAATCCACAAACAGGCTCCAGCATGCTCCGGTTCACATGATGCTTACGTCTATTGTGGCAAGCTCTGGTGATGCGTTACGAATGTCAAAAGGCCTTTCTCACAACAGTTAATAGACGCCATTGTGTTGCTTCTATACATTCAGTTTTTTATTTGTTTTCAAAACTTTCTTAAAGTGACTTTGCTATTAAAGTGACATTGCTCTTAAAGTGACATGTGCAAATTTAACAGAACTTGAATTCCACAACAGGGATTTCCACTCCTCCTGGAATCAGTGTATGCTCAAGATATCAGTTACTGATCAAAAATTAATTGGTCTATGACCATTCAAAGATATGAATTCATAAATGATGAAAAAAAATTATTTATCCTAGTCTTCTATCTTAATTAAACAATATTGTAAAATGTCAAATGGTCTTCAGATCACAATTAGAACCCTGATTTATTGTGGGCAAGTGTCAGGGCTAGACTGGGAACCGTAACTGGCCCTGGAAAACTGCTTGGCCAGCCCCCTGGGGGAGTGGCCGAGCTGTTTACTTGGGCCGGTTTCGGACAATTTTGTTACAGGGAGCTGATATTACCGGCTCCCGGTAACAAAAATGACCCTGCAGGGGCCCAAAACCAGCCCCACTCCTAGCGGCCCGCCGGGGAAATGTCAGGGGCCCGCTACGGCCAGTTCGGCCCTGGCAAGTGTCCAAAGTCTCACCCAGATAAAGTGCAATGTGTTATGTGCAAACCCACTGTAGTTTGCAAATGCAGCATTGTGCAAAGTATGCCATGAAAACATCAACATTCTTAATTCATCAAATCTAAAATTGACTTCAAATTTAAAAATCAAGAATTTAAAAACAGAAAAGATGTGGGCATCTTACAAAGACACACCCACAAAACATTTCTTGAATTGATCCTCAATGAATTACATTCATTTCAGCCACTGGGCCTTAAAAATGTTTATGAGAAGGAAGAGAAATATGCCTTTAGCATGCTATATATAATGCCAGTAATACTACCTTTTCACCTTCTTCTGTGCCATATCCTGTCCTTGAAAAGAGTCAGACAAACGTTTTAATTACTTTGTTTTTGTTTAAAAATGCTCCATTTACAATATGTATGAATGTATGTACAATGATGGGAATTATCAAGCAGAATTTATGGGTTTGACAATTTTGACGAAGAAACACCTCACTGTGAGTTTCTCATAGATTTCCTTTATGTCAATTGTTTTGCGCAAAACCTCTGTTCTTAAAGGGAATTGGGCGCTATGTTTCTCTGTGTTAAGTGAGGGTGAACACAGAGAAACATAGCGGTGAACATTTTCTCTTTAGTAATCAGATTATGTGAAAATATTTTATTAAAAGTACGAGTTTTGAAACATGCACTAAGAAACATTCCTGCCTTGCCTTTATAACAATGTTATCAGTGAACTTTTTATTTTTTTAATTTATTTATTTTGTGTTTTATAGAGCGCGAACTTGACCCGTTAGGGTATCAGAGCGCTATTCAGGAATCAAGGAAATGTACAAAAGGCTTGGAAACAAAGGACTACACAGTCGATTAGGAGAGGGCGGGGTGCTGGATACATGACGGATGGAAGAAACATGTATGTACAGTTTACATTTTCAAACCGAACTAAAATGTAAGTCACTTGTCATCCTCCCTCTATGTGGAATAGATTCATATTATATCTGAAGCAACATTGTAGGCTATTAACTTAAGCCTGAGAGACATTTTTGTACAGATCACACACTGAACACGTTTATTGTAGGTGCTATCATGTGTGATAATGAACAAAAAGGAGTTTTGGTAATATAAATTATTTGCCTAGGATCACACAATTTGGCAAATCCAGGAATCAGCGTTTGAACTGAGACATCTGGGCATCTCTGACATCAAAGGTTCATGATTTGTCCGAGATTCTTGGAGGATGAGATTTGAGCATAGATGAAAGGCAGAATCCACATTTTATTTGGGGTAATTTTACGTAGAGCGAACCTTGCCCAAGGTGATGAGAGCTCATCTCAAGAATCTCAGGGGCATATTAGCAAGACAGGCGATAAAATTATTGCCGCTTTAGCGGCAGAAAACTGCAGCTAAAACGGCGATAATGGGCTTGATAATATGCTCTATGGAATTCCAATTGATGCCCACGTTAGATGTGAAGGATATTTAACCTGAACATCAATTGGAATTCCGTAGAGCATATTATCAAGCCCATTATCGCCATTTGAGCGGCGGTTTTCTGCCTCTAAAGCTGCGATAATATTATCGCCTGTCTTGATAATATGCCCCATAGAAAGCAAACCACGGGCCATATTATCAAGACCGGCAATATTATTATCGCCGCTTTAGCGGCAGGAAACTGCCGCTAAAGCAGCGATTAGGGGCTTGATAATATGCCCTTGTGAATTCCCATAGAAGCCCAGGTTCACAAGGGCATATTGTCAAGCCCCATATTGCCGCTCTAGCGGCAGTTTCCTGCCGCTAAACCGGCGATAATGTTATCGCCGGTCTTGATAATATGGGCCCACTTTTTTTTGGGGCACATTGAGATTTGCCGGATTTCTCAGGCTGCTGCTTTGGGGCCATTGGACCCGGTTTCTGTGATACATGGTTGGCAACTGTGGCTGTGTGAGGCTGCATCGCCAGCCGAGAAAGTTCGGCTCTTTTTGGGCTCGAGCCTCCAGGAGGGCCTCGAGCCGAGACAGAGTAGGCATCTGACTCGAGCCTTGCTCCAACTTTTAGTGTCTCACCCACCTTTAGCTGTGACATGTTATTAAGCATAGTTTCCTCCACGTTGATAATTAAATATGTCTTTCTCATCATTGGTGCGCATATTGAAAACATTCAAGGAGTCTCGTAATCTACACTCTATCGTTCTGTGAGTTTTGAGGACTTCGTGACATTTAAATACAACACAACGTTTACTTTTAGTAAAACAAAACATTTACACGTGTGTCTGATACACTGCTTTTTGCAGTTGCGCGAGGTGAAGAGAGTACCCACTATTCCAAATAAAAAACCTGATTCCGCTCCGTCTTTCAATTGCGCATCAAAAGCTGTTCGACCTTCTTTAAATTGATTGCAGAATTAAACGTGTCCTTATCGTTAGAAAATGTTTCTCCGTTGTTGAAAGGCGTAATGGCGTACTGATTTCTAAGACACCAAGATAATCGCTTGGCAAGAATCTAGTCGACAGGTGTTCAACTTTAAGCAAAAACAGTGTGACCACTGTGGGCCCAGGGGTTCACGTGTGGCTACTGGTGCCCCCAGCATCCAAATGTGTAGTATCCGAGACAGTCAACGCAGAATCGTGTACTCTAGATTCTTCAACATAACTGATTCATTAAAACATGCTTCAATTCAGATTTGTATTCACTATAATTGTGTTTTAATTAAATGTATTGTGTCCTGGGGCGGGTGGTGTCCCTGTATATACCTTAAAGGGTGGGGAGGGGGCGCGTCCCCAGGAAGGATGTGCACAGTTGAACACACATTGGGGCGGGCGAGCCGCGCCTGGGCCTCATCTGCTCTCGCAACCAAGTGGCTTTTTATGGTGCCCGTCGGGGCCTTTTAATTGCAGCAAATACTTGCTCCGAGGAAACATTCGTTTAAACAGCAACCTCCATTTTCTCAATCATTTTAATTAAAAGTAAAACTGCCACCTTCGGCATTTGGCCCTCATTGTTGCTTCAAGGCCCTGGTGTGAGGTAAGGGGTCGGGCTGTTTGTCCACCTGCCACAGTGTCATCTCAGCCCAGCACAGTAAGCTGGATTCGTTAGAGTACTCTTGGTTTAATATGTTCTTCATTACTGTCCCAGTCCCAGAGCAGGTTAGACTGGCATCATTTGGCGTGTTTCACCTGTCTTTTTGCTTTCTGACCTACCGGTTTTGGTTCTGTTTTTGTGTCTCTGCACACTTTCTCACTGCTGTTCGGTGTATAAGTACAAGTGCTCCTATTGTAAATTGTATTATGGATTTGTGTTTCCATGATTGGCATATTTGCTTTACTGGAAAGTCCCTAGTAAAGTGCAAGAGAGTACCAGTGCCTGTAAATCAAATGCTGCTAGTGGGCCTGCAGCACTAATTGTGCCACTCACACAAGCAGCCTTTCAAAGGGTTCTCAGATCTGCCAGTGTCTGCACGCAGTTTTTACTGCCATGCCAACTTGGCAAGTGCACCCACTTGCCGAACACTAACCTTCCCTTTTATTACATATGAGTCATCACACCTAAGGTAGGTCCATGGTACCCCCATGGGCAGGGTGCAGTCTATGTGAAAGGTAGGGCATGTCTTGGTGTGTGTGACATGTCCTGATAGTGAACTATCAGGTAATTTATTTTTCACTGTTGAAAGGAAATATGTCCCATAGGATAGAATGGGGAATACTCTGTAACATTTTACGAGTATATCTTACCATTGGGACAAGAGGGAGAAATAGAGTTTAGTATGCCCAAACTCAGAATGTAAAAACTTATCTTTTTTAGTAAAGATGATTCTTATATTCTGTGTTAGAAAATATCACTTTTAGAAAGTAGGTATTTTCTTGCTTAGCCATCCTGAGTGCCTCTGCTGGGTTATGGATTGACTGTCTGCCTTTGGAGTGACAGGGGCTAGGGATGTGCATTCTATTCAGACAACCACTGGGGGGGGGGTCAAAATGTGTCCTGCCTTTCCTGGATGAGTCAGGGCTGGGCTGAATAGACCTGGGCCCCATTTAGAGGAGTGGGAGGAGATATCCTTGCACCTGAATGGGCCTGGTCTGCCTTGGACAATGCTGTCTACTTCTCCTGCCAGGAAGCTAGGCCAGAGAGGACCAAACTGGTTTGAACTGAGCACAGACACTCTCAGCTCAAGAGAACAAAGAGAAATACAGTATAAATATTGGGGCCCAGACCCCAGAACTTTAGAACTCGCTTGGATCAAGGGACCTGCCAAGCCAATGAGAAGAGCTGGAAGAACTGCCAGGAGGAGTATTGCCCCTTTGCAGTGTTGTTGCTTTGCTGGGTTGGGTTGTAGTAGCTGCTTCTGCCGTGGGCAGGGAAAGGACTGGATTGCACTTTCTTCACTTGTTGCTGAGTATCTCCAAGGGTTTGAGATAGAGCTTGCCTCCTGTTTGCGAAGTCTCAGGGACAGCAAAGACTTCACTTTCCCCTGGGTACCGACTTTGGGACCCCGGGTCTCATTTGCCACAGAAGGAGACCGCAAGAAGACGCCCCCAACAAGTTCTGTGACCCAAAGGCACCACAGAGGGTACCGCCGCACTTCACACCGCAACCCTGGTCACACCAGATGATGGCCGCCACAGAGCTGCTGCTTGCACCGCGACCTGTGGGCACCGCACACTGCACTGCTTCGCTTCACTCCACCACCCTGGTCTCACCGATGACTCTGTTGCCTGCTGATATCACCGCCGTGGTCATCACGTAAGCTATATGCAGCACCGCCCCATCCCACACTGCAGCCACAGCCCACCGATGCCAGCCCCATCGACTGCCGATCCGCGATGGCTGCCTAAGCTTGCACCGTGACTGTCAGCAAAACAGAGGGCACCGCTGCACTTCGCACCGCAACCCTGGTCTCACTAACAATGACGACTGCCGCTGCCACTGAGCTGCTGCTTGCACCCCGACCTGTGGACACCGCCCTCTGCACCACTCTGCTTCACATCACCGCCTTGATGACTGCCGCCACCGGAGCACACTGCCGCGGTTGGCCTGAACAAATAGGTACTGTTTACAAGTCTTCTGACACTGACACTGGACCGCACCGGTGCGGTCGAACGACCCTGGTGGATTTGGTTGTTTCAGCAGCGCAGTAGCAGCGGACGGAGCTACTGCCTTCAAGGAACTGTATTTTTAAGTTTATTCTTGCAAAGTGCATATTTTTGATTACTGTTTGTTGGTTTTTTATCGTTTTTGGTCTTGTTTACACAGATATATATTGGTTATTTTTCTAAAACTGGTGTGGTGTCTTTTTGTAGTATTTTCACTGTATTACTGTTGGTTATGTGCAAATTCTTTACACACTGCCTCTGAGAAAAGCCTGACTGCTCGTGCCAAGCTACCAAGGGCGTAAGCAGAGGTTATTTCAGTAGTGTATCCCCCTTATCTTGACTAGAAGGAAGGGTCTGTATCTGAACAAAGGTGCAAACCATTGCCAAATAGAGACCCCTATTTCTAACAAAGTTCTTTCATCCTTGTTGTGTCAGACATGTGTGTTCTTTGAGTTCAGTCCTTCTCAGAGTCCTAGTTACATTCATACTAACCTGTCACCTTTCTAGGGATATTTTCACTCACTGATGTGATCTAGATACATCCTCAGTTTCAAGTCCCCTACCACATAATGTCAATAAAAACACGGAAGAGGGGCACAGTGCCATAAGTTGCTGAAGGTTAGAGAGGGCAAAACGGAAAGCTTCAAAGCTTAGTGGGTGCCCCTGTGCCCATCCAGGACATCCACATTTGCCAATACGTTGGAGAGGGAGCCCTAAGGCCCCAGTCAGCTCCCAATCCAGCACACATTGTGGTGTTGGAGGGTTCTGGTTTTATTTCTTTGCTACTGCCCTGGCCCATGAGCCATGCTGGCCGTGACTGCTGCTGACCCCAGCAGGCCACCATCCCTGTGATTTTTGCGATTCCTAGGGGGACACAGATTGCGACCTACCTCATTAATATTCATGAGGTAGGTCATTTGTGAACCCTCTAGGAATCGCAAAAAGTGTTCACCATACCATCATGCACGCCATTTTGCAATTTCCTAATTCCGAATCGCAAGGAATCGCAATTAAGGGAACGCAAAACGGTTTTCTCATGCATCTGGCCCTATACCCCTCCAGGCCAGGGTATACCTTCTATTTTTCCCCACATAAACAATATTCATGGATTGATATGATTTTTGCTGAGGCCAGCTAATACGGGCTGCAGACATGGGTGTGTCACCTTAAATTAGCTTAGACCATATCAAATTACTCAGGACATTTTGGACCACCACAGGTAGTAAGGGCCAACATCAATATCCTTTTCCTCATCGTCTTCTTTCTAATCCAGATTATCAAACTCACATAGATATGTTGCTTAGGGAGTTTATTAGGCTGAATACTGGAAGAGGCCCACCGCAGGTTGTGTGGGACGCTATGAAAGTGTATATTAGGGGTGCCACTCTATTTTATTCTTAATTAAAAAAAGGAGAGTATAAACTGGCTTCTACAGGGAATTGTGGATTTAGAACTCCAACATGCTCAGGCAATACTAACTAGAGACCCGGGGGAGCAAGATCTGCATCTTTAGTTAATTGAAAGTTGGTGCTTGTTAGATCGTTAACTCAGAGAAAAGCTGGCTGTCAGCTATCATAAAAATAAAGTACTACAGGTTTAATATGGTGAAAATGTAGGTCGAATCTTAGCTCACCATGGGCCTTATGTAGGTAAATTACATTTACCACTTCATAAATACCGAATTTTACCGATTCGGTATTTATGAATCGGTGAATGTAATGTAGGTAAAAAAATACCGATTCGGTAAGTGTCGGTATTATAGAATCGGTATTTACCGATTCGGTAATGGTAACCTGTATCTCATTGATTCCTATGGGCCAGGATGCCCATAGGAATCAATGGGAAGCCAGTTACCATTACCGAATCGGTAAATACCGAATCGGTAATGGGGGGAGTTCAATCAAGGGTGGCAGGGTGTCACATTGACACCCTGTTGCACCCCTGATTCCTGCATGTGTGCAC
This sequence comes from Triturus cristatus, assembly GCF_964204655.1. Lineage (NCBI taxonomy): Eukaryota > Metazoa > Chordata > Amphibia > Caudata > Salamandridae > Triturus > Triturus cristatus. The sequence goes on from NC_140588.1 coordinate 912,869,658, forward strand.
ATGTGGCACACATACATGCCCTGAGGGCATGTGTGTCTGCCACATTGCACACATCTAAGGGCCAAATAATGCATTAACAGAGACATTCGTCATTTACCACCAACTTTCAGTTGGTGGTAAATAACGAATCCCCACACCCACCACACACTCCCCCTACATCTCATTTCTGTATTCGGTATTTACCGAATCGGTAAAATTACCGATTCGGTAATTTTACCGATTCGGTAAATTACCGAATACAGAAATGATCCCCCTACATGACAAAAGCCTAAATACCGGTCGGTAACGGTATATTTACCGAAAATCGGCCTTTACCGACCGGTATTGGGCTACCTACATATGGCCCCATATCTCTGATAATAAATCAAGGTGGGTTATCTGCATAATGAAAGGGAATAATTGAGTCTTGCATACTAACCCCCAGGCTATTGCTGAGCAATTCATTTCTTTCTAGTGAGTCTGACCTCATGGAATATTTTCCAGGCTTTGGATTACCTCACCTAGAAGCTAGCAGGTATCAGTTTTGCAGAAGGAAATCACTGTGGGTGAAGTAGAGGCTGCTATTAAAGCTCTTCCGACCAGAAAAGCGGCCGGCAAATACACAATTCTGTTGGGATTTTATGAAGTATTTCTCAATATTAAAATACAGAAACGTATTAATCTGATTGAGCATATTGACAAAGGGGGAGTGGTACCTGTTACATGGAATCTCACTAACATTGCTGTTTTTTTGAAGAAGGATAAGCAACCAGAGGTAGGGACTCTTACTGACATATCTCTATAAATTGGTCTAGCCTCAACAACATGGCTTGTACCCGCTGGGATACTACAAGCCACACCAACATAGCAATTGCAGCATTCCATGTTGCTGAAAGAATAGTAATTAGAATTGGTATGACCCTATTGGAGGACAAGAAGGCTTTTGACCGTGTGGTGTGGAAATGTCTCTGGTAATGATGGGGTTCTTGCGTTGGGGATAGATTTATCAAGTGGGTTCAATCCCTATTAAGGAATCCTATGGCCAAAGTAGTGCAGGTGGAATTTAAGTTTGGGTGGTGAACTCCGCTCCACTTGCGTTACGCAGAGCTCGCGGAGTTCCGAAAAACTCCGCTCCACGTTCGCGATCGTCAACATAAAGTTGGTGAGCGTGAGCATGGAAAATCAACCTCCCAGCGAGATTTCTCAACGAGGGCAGTCAGATCTCTCATTGCAAGTGGTCGCGTATGCTCGTGACCGCTCGTGTTGAGAAACTGTCCGTTTGCATTGATAAAGCTGCTGCTCGAGTAAAAATCGACTCAAGCAGCAGAAAGGAAGCAGCGCCTGCTTGCGCTGTGCATTGTGCCATTTGCGATGATTGCACAGTGTGGACAAACATCTGGCACTGAAAATCACCACAGACTGCTTTATTTAACACACTCTCACGCTTGCAGAGCGCTGCGTAGCACGGATGAGTTCTTTTTGCACTTTGCAGAGTTCATCGAAGCGGAAATTGCAAACTGTGCCCAGGCTTATCCGCTTTCTCTCCTCCTGTTTGCTCTTCATATTGAGCCGTACCCGAAGTCTCTGTTTCTGAATAAAGAAATCCAGCCAGTGATATCAGGTAGCTGTGAGCTTAAAGTTACAGCTTACGCATCAACAACTTGGCTGCTTTTACGACTAATTCATTGACTGCTCTTACTCAAATAACAGACAAGGTGAATAGATTTGGAGCCTTCTCTGGGTATAAGCTAAATCTAGCTAAAACACATATATTGCAGAGTATCTGGTCCCAGGAGTAGCAGAATCAGCCATTTACTGAGCAGTTTAGTTAAATAGCTGGGTCGATGACATTTTTAAACTCAACTATGCGCTTCTTGAAACTCCTGTATAAGCAAGGGGGTTTCAGCTACCTGATTTTAAATTGTACTTTTGAACTTCATTTGTTGGTGCATACACAATCTGCTGACTGGGCGGGAACCAGATTTGTCCATTCTGCGATATCAACTTGCCTTGGGGTCTGACACCACGGTCTTTTTTCATAGACTTAAGGACACTAATTACTACAAACTGGTTCGATTTAAAGATATTGGGGATCTTGTTTGTATATGGCGGGAAATATGCTGCAGGTATTCTTTGGCCACATCACATGTAGATACGTCACTGTAGGGCAATCCATCTTTCCCCAAAAATATTCCATGATCCAATGGGCAAGGCGTGTGCAGGGTTTGTGTGACAACTGCAGGGCAGTTATTTGATCTTAACGGATTCTGCTGATTTACCTTTCTTCAGGCTTTAAATATTTACAGCTGCTGGATTACTTTTTGTGTGAGTGCAAGGAATCAAGGGATCTTGAGGCATCAGATGATTTGTCTTACTTTGTATAAGGCACTTGGACAAGCTTGGATCAGTGCACTACATCAGAGGTTTTGTCTGTAGAGTATTGACAATAGTTTTTTACTTGCTTCTAAGTGGAGCAGGATGCTTACCTCCGAGATCTTGGTGGTAGAGATCCAGAATACTTTGGAGACTGTTGACCGATCTGCTCCCTTTTTAAGCTTAAAGCTGCAACAGTTCAAGACTATCTGTATGCTTTATTATACACTTAAGCGGATATCAAAATGGATCACAAACTGTTGTTTGGACAAGACTCAATGTCTGAAGTGCGGCGGCCATGCCGCAGATATGGTACACAAGTTTGCCGGCTGCCCTGTCCTTCAGGAATTTTGGGCAGGTGGAGCCCAATTAGTCATACCCTTCTTTGGTTTTGACTTCCACTTGTCTACTAGGGAGATCATGTTGGGGTATAAAACAGATTACAATCCTAGCTCTAGATCACTGATCTCGATTATAATTGATCCTGCCTGTTTATGCATAGGTAGGTCATGGGTTTCCCCTTACCCACCGAAGGCGGCTGAATGGTGGGTGATTATCCATCAAATATACAAATGTGAGCTTACAATTGCCAAGACCAGAGGCCCCCTAGCCATGGAGCATTTTGAAAGAGTTTGGGCCAGTTTGAAATGGGACTAGAAATCAAAGTTCATAATCCATCAGTTGCTATGGGATTTGCACATGATGACTTCATCCCACTTGCTGTGAAGTAGGCCTATGAATTTTATTTGCTTTTGTTGGGTTTTGTTACTGCTTCTATGACTTTCTTTTTTGTTCTAAGTTTGTGATATAATTATTGAGATCATGTCTGACTCGAATTTCTTTTTTTTCAAGTAGGTGCTGAGTGTGATGCAAGGGGCACATTTTAAGACCAAGCTTTGCCCTTATTTGAGAACTCACGACATCAACTCTACTCTGTTTTCCCTGTACAAATCTGAACTTACATAGTTGTTGCCTGCACTACTTACAATGTGCAAGAAATCCCTCTGGACCCCCATGGCCACAGCAATGCTGGAGCAGGTCCGGTGATAAGTGAGCCCCTGGTCTGACATGGTATGGCATGTAACAATGCCTTGACAAGAAGCGAGTAAGGGACTTCTTTGCCTGATACAATGTTATGTTTCTTTGATTGGATGATGGGTTGAGACTAGCTTTACATAAAATACGACGGATGGTGATGTGTACGTGTTCAAATGTGGCTTTGAATGTGTGTTATTGTTTAGGGACCTCATCACTGCAGTGTAGTGTATAGGGATAGATAGGTCCGGCGTTTGGACAGAGTCCCCCTGCTGGCTATGTACGTTTCCATTTTGGGCCACTCAGTGGTTAAGGTGATGGGTTGAAAGAGGTTTTTTTTTTAAAAATGTTAATTTGCCTTCTAAGTGTCAGTAGGAAACTTCAGGAAGCTAGCTTAGTATATGGTGCACACTTATTTTAGTGAGGAACCTTGCACTAATCCAGGCAACCCTTATGGCAGTAGCGGCTCATGGAGGAAGTGCTGTGGGGCGGGGGAGGAGCAGGGCAGGGGGTAGTAAACTACGGCATACGGCCAAACAGAGGTAAGTAAACAAATAAATAAATAGTTTACTACCCCCCACCCTGCTTCTCCCCCGCCCCGCTTCACTGCCCCGCAGCACTCCCTCCACGAGCCGCTACTGCCTTATGGTGGTTTTAGTAGTCTTTGATAGTAGTATTGTCCCTTTGCTGTGTTCAAAAAATCTTTTTTATATTTATTGCACAGTTATTTAAAACCATTTGCAATATAGCAAGGTAAGAAAGGAGGTGATTCAATAACAATTATGGCTCTTTTCTTTCCATAAAAGAACATAAAACAATATGGACATAATATAAAAGTTTAAAATTAATTAAATTTAAAAATACATTATCACCGTATTGTCACTTCGTTTGTGCACCTCGAGACTATTTATCTGGTATTATCCAAATCCATTGTCTTTATCAAGTCTGGAGCGAACGTCCTGCATGTATCTCCCAATACTGTCCAGATCCGTTGTTAATGTACAAGAAAATATGGCTGTAACTGCTTCTTTTGTTGTTCGAACACCTTTGCGTAGCCATATTGGCTTTAGTAACTTCCAACCAGATTGTAAGAGCCCCGTGCAACAACACTTCAGATGTAGCAATGATTCTGTTTTGAAGTTACATATTCTGCAGCAGATTTTATTTTCCAAGGTTTTCCAGCCCGGATTTAGTTCTTTTATTGGGAGAGGTACAAGCCTAGCCCATTGGATGTTTTTTAGGGCCTTTCTCCCCAGTGCCTGATCAAGATAAGGCTGGGATTTGTGGTCCTTGTAAGTTGTTATCACCCCAGATTGACCTCTTCCTTTTTCAAGATTTATTAAGTCGATTTCTCTTGACAGTCGATAGCATTGTTTGTTTATTGCCATTTTAATAATCGGGTAGGTTATGCCTTTCTGGCTCCAGTTTTGAGTTGCCAAGGCCAAAATATCTACTGCTTCCTGCAGATAAGCCTGCCATGGATTGGGTAAACCATCATAAATGGGTTTCAGCCTGCTCTTCAAGCTCCCGTTCGGCGCATTATGTACTGAGTAGTAGTATTCTGCATGTGTACCTAGGCATTCTTTGCTCTGGTGCACCAAGCCGAATTCCAGGCGAATCCCGCTATTGCGGGTGTATTTCGGTAGTTAGAAAATACGTTTATACCCCCGACACTGCGCTTTGTCCATCATTGTGCTTATTGTTTCGGGAAAAGCCTGCTGGGCATATCCCGCGACTGCCCTTATTTTTGATTGTAGCACCTTTCTAATTGGAATGGTGGTGGGGCTCTGCATTTTCTCTTGTAGCTTGCACAAAGCATATATTGTGGACTCCACCTTAGATTTCATTTTATGTAAATGCATAGTAGCTTTTCCTGTGTTGCTCAGCCAGCACCCAAGGTAATTATAAAACTTTGAGACGGTTATTGTCTCTTTTCCCAGGTGCCATTTTAGGAATGTTTTTTTTGTACAATTCCCAAAGATCAAAACTTTGGTCTTTTCCGGGTTTATCATTAATTCATTATTCAGGTTGGAATCATTTAGAGCATTGAGGCCCCTTTGTAAACCTGTTTTCGTGTGGTCCATCACCACTAGGTCATCCGCATATTGTAAAATTTGAATTTTGTTGACACCTATTTTTGGAACTGCTAGGTTAGCATTTTGAATCGACTTGCCCAAGTCCACTGTATATAAGTTAAAAAGTGTTGGGGCAAGTACGCATCCCTGTTTTAATCCCCGATTTGTGAAACACTTTTTTGTTGTAATGTTATTTACCAGTTTGACTCTGATCCAGGTATTGCTATATAGAGAGATAATGGAATTGAGAAGGCCAGATGGAATTTGCCAGTTGCGCAATTTGTACTAAAGCTTGCAACGTGGCACTCCGTTAAACGCTGCTGAAAAGTCTATAAAACAGGCATAAACTGGTTTATTATCCTTACTATTGGCTTGGTGACCTAGATATGATATTGCCGTGATGTTGTCGATTGTCGAGCAGCCTTTGCGGAACCCTGTTTGATAGAAGGGAAGAATTTTGTTTTCTTCGACCCATCTGGTTAATTCTGTTAGCAGGGTATTTGCATAGACTTTCCCTTCGATGTCCAGCAGGGCTATTAATCTGTAATTCTTCGGTTCTGTAGTATCGCCCTTCTTAAATATGGGTTGTAGGATTGACCCGCGCCACGAGTCGGGCACCTTGCCCTGTAGTCGGCATTCGGTGAATAAGCCGGATAAGACTCTCCCCCAATAAGTTGGATCTTCCCTGAACATCGCAGTTGGCAGGTCCTGGTGCCCCATCTTTCCTTATCTTTTTGATCACTTTTTCAACGGCTCTTACGTCCTGGTCTTTGAACATAGCTAGGTTTGTGGGGTTTATGGGTCCCGCATCGTTATTTGTGCTCTCTATGTACACCTTGGAGCTTCCACATTTAATGAACTCTTCCTTATCCATGTATATTGCGTCCACATGTCTCACCCATGCGTCGGCATGTACGGCATTACTCCGGACTACTTTGTTATTGTCCAATTCTGCTATATAATGCCAGAGTCGTCGTTGTTTGTGAGGTTTTGTTAATTTGTGGATTTTAATCCACTCTTCTTCAAGCCTATTTTGCTTGATTGTCCAGGGCAATTGTTTCTGTTCTTTATGCAATTCATTGTACTAGTCCCGTGTATTTTTCGAGCCTACGTTCTTCTATGCTCTTTTTGCCCTTTTTAAGTTACGAGTTATATCAATCTATTTTTTATTATTGTCCGTGGATTGTGTGTAAAATTAGATGAATAAATCCATGGAGAGCTCCAATGTAAAAAGTGTTAAGTTTAATCCAGAGAATAAAAAGTCCCATCCATCTCCAACAAGTGCCAGATGCAACTGGCTCACAACAGAACAGTAACATTCTATCTCCATGGTGCTAATCAAAGGGAAACACATAGGAACAGGGAGACTCACATAGAGGATGCAGAATAAAATAGAAGTAGTTACTAAGCACTATATTACATACCTTCCTTCCACAGCACTAAACACAAAACTAAAAAAACGATTATTAACTCATAACAAAGTCTTTGAATTTTGAAGGCATGGTTTTGGTTCTGACACACCTCCTCTTAAGAAGACTGGGACAGAGAGAAGTTTGATTAGAGACTGGATGACACAGAGAGCCATTTCCTATAAGCGAAGAATTCTTGATAACAACAACCCTATTAAGATTCCATATACGAGAATCTCCAGTTCTGACAGCATTAGTAAATACTTTTATGACCTTATGAGGTTTTAAAAACAACCCAGAAGATTTCCGACCCAGTGGAGCTTTGATCATGACCAAGTCCCCAACCTTCACGCCAGTAGATTTAACAGCTTTTCTGATGTCAAAATATTGTTTTCGAGCTTCAATCTTATCTTTCTCCATATCCTTCCAACTTCCATTCTCAGATGTATTACCCTTTTAGAATCTAGATCATTGACACAGAAAGTAGCCACAAGAGTGCTAGGATTTCTTGCTTTAAGAAGTTCAAAAGGCGTGCGCCCAGTCGTGGAATGTGGAGTGAACCTATACACTTCAACCTTTTTATCTAACTCCTTTTTCCAATCTAAACTATTCTGTTTAGACAAAGAGAGTGTTTCTTTAAGCACATGGATGAAGCGTTCTACGATACCATTCGTTTCCAGATGGTACAGTGAACCTCTTTTATGTTTGATGGAACACTTTTCTTAGAAATTTTCCATTTCGACAGACACAAATTGAACACCATTGACTTGGTTAGTTTAATTTCCGGCCACCTAGAAAACATGTGAATCAGTACAAAAGACATATGTCTCACCTCCATCACCAGTGACAGGCCCCAATATATCTAGGGCTAATTCCTGCCAAGGTCCCTCAGGCCGCTGTCTGATAACCATGGGTTGCATTCTGGGCTTCATAGTTTTCTCACTAAGAGCGCAAGGTATACACTCCCTGATGGCAAGCTCCACCTGAAGGTCAATTCCAGGCCACTCGCTCTTTCGTTTTGGATATCCCCTGGTGACCCTGTGTGCCAGCTCAATTAAATCTCCACAAAAAATTGAGGGAGGAATAAGTTTTGACCCTCTAAAAATGAGACCATGTGCTCCAGATAGTTCATTTCTGACATTCCAAAATTTCTCAAATTCTCTATTTTCTTGTTTAACCCACCCCTTTTTGATCAGAGTGGATAACTCTCTCATCACCACATCAGTCATGCATTCTTCTTTCCATTTTTCCTCTTTTATACCATTGTGCTCAATGTTACACACCTACTCATTCACCTTGTCATCTTCCACGACGGACTCACCCTCATCAGCACACACCAGTCTCGACAAAGTGTCTGCAGTGCAATTCCTAACACCAGGTAAATATTCGACCTCGAAATTATAAACCTGAAGACTGACAACCCATTTGGATATCCGACTAGAAATCGAATCAATACCCTATTTATTAAAAACCTCGCATAAAGGTTTAGGGTCCGTTCTTACATAGAACCCCAAAGTAAGCTCTTTAATTTCTTTGTGGCCCAGAATACAGCTAGAGCTTCTCTTTCTATCACGGAATACCTGAGCTCGGCCCCCTTAAGACTCCTGGAGAGAAAAAGAATCACATTCACTTCATTATCCTTCTCTTGCTGAAGCACAGCCCCAAGACCGTTCATACTTGAGTCAGTGATTAAAACATTCTTTAAAGCAGGGTCAAAACTTCTTAACTTAGGAGTGTCCTTCAAGTGTGCCTTTAAGCTGTTAAATTCTTCCTCGCATTGTGACGACCATACAAAATCAACCCCTTTACATAACAATCTCCTCATGTTAACACTTTTTTCAGCAAACCCACGCACAAATTTGCTGTAGTATTCAGCCATGTGCAGGAATTTCATCAATTCATCTTTACTAGAAGGAGAAGCTAGGTTATGTATGGCCTCAATCAAATCTTGTTTAGGTTCTATAGCCCTCTCTGAAATAGTGTGTCCCAAGTAATTAATTGAAGACTTTTTAAATTTGTATTTGTCTAATATGACAGTAAGATTGAACTGATTAAATCTCTCAAAGACTTTCTTCACTCTTAAGTCATGTTCTTCATCATTACTACCAAAAATTAACACATCATCTTGATAGATCTTAACTCCAGGTAGATCTCGCAACACCCTTTCTAATGCCCTTTGGAAGACGAATGCTGCCGAAACTAAGCCAAACGGTAGTCTAACAAATCTGAAAGTGCCAAATGGAGTGATGAAGGCAGTGTAGTCCTTGGAATCTTCATCCAACAATATCTGATGGTACGCAGATTTTAAATCCACAGTAGAGAACCCTTTGGCATCTTTAAGTAGCATGAGCATTTCAGAAATGTTAGGAATAGGGTACCTATCAACAATGACCTGCTTGTTAAGAGCTCTCAAATCTATGCACAGATGCAAACTACCTTCGGATTTGCGTGCTGCGACCACTGGCACCAACCATTGAGTTCCTTCCACTTCCTCTATTATCCCATCTGATTTTAACTCATCAATCTGTTTCTTCATCTCATCTTTCACTGAAAAAGGTACGCTGCGCACTTTGCTTGAGACAGGTACCGCACTCGCAACCAATTTAATTTTGTGAGTATATCCGCGTAAACACCCCAAACCACCACTAAAGACATTAGGAAAAGATGCCCTGAGGTTGGAAATATAACCCACATTTTCATCCATGGAGTTGACTGAGTTAACCTTTAAATTTTCTCGTAACAGAATTGGAGGATCACTATTAGGGTCCAACATGACGCCAAGGTCTTCTTGGTGGAGCCAACTTAATATACTGTCACCCTTATGAGAAACATAGACTTTACCAGCAGTAAACCTTCCTTTATACTCTATCAACCCTTCAAAATAACCTAGTAGTTTGATGGGCTCGCCACCATAGGCGAAAGGCTTGATATCAGGTTTAATAAATTTTACCTTCTCTTTAAGATATTGCAAATAAAAGTCCTTAGAGACAATAGAAATATTTGCACCATAATCAAAGAGCATACCAGTCCCTCTACCTCCAATCATCACTATTTCAACGGGCCCCTTTTTATTCTTACTAAAAACTTGTGAGACGATCTGTCCACAGTCAAGATCAGAATCGGGAACCCTCTTCCATGTACTCATTAGGATTGACTGAGTTCACCTTTGTTTTAGATTTTTTTGTGCGACAAACACTCGTGTAGTGACCCATTTTCTTGCACTTAGAGCAAGTGCTTTTTAACGCGGGACACTTTTTGTCGTTAGCTAAATGACCTAAGTTCCCACAACGAAAGCACTTAGGTTGATAAGCATTATTCTGAGTTGAGCGCCAAGTGCCTGCCTAAGAGTTGTGCTTAAAGTTTCTCTTCACTACACTCCCTTTAGAGCCCAACTTAACTTCATGAACCCCTTCAACACTCTTTTCGTGTTTAGTAATGATCTCTACACATTTTTGCGAATGTTCTATCTGCTTTGCTATGGTGATTACTTCATCTAGCGACGGCTCATCCTTCTGCCAAATATCATCCCCGACCTTTTGTATATTACACCCTAGCATAAATTGATCTCTTATTCTCTCCTCAATCAATGCACCAAACGTGCAGGAAGATCCCAACTTCCTCAAAGCGGTAATGTAAATTTCTACCGTTTCGCCCTCATTTTGATTTCTCTTGCCAAAATGATACCTCTCTAAGATAGTGCTCACTTTTGACAAGTAGTGCCTATCTAACTTTGTTATACATATCTCATATTCATTTAAGGGTGAGTCATCAATCTCAGGAAGGTGGTCAAACACTTCTTGACCTTCTGATCCCAGGCAATGTAATAACAGCGCAGTTCTTCTTTCAGCACTCAGATTGGTACCACATACCTTCGCATACCTCTCAAATACCTTCTTCCATTTTTGCAACTTGATGGGTGGATCATCCGGAGATGACAAAAAGAAAGGCGGTGTTGCGACATTTTGCATTATGTGACTCTATGTGAATGCAAAGAATATTTAAGAAAACAAAGAATGTGAATAAATTTGCAACAGAAAGAACAAAGAAAGGTTGTCAAAATGAAAGCAAAATTGTAAATGCCCTTATTCAACTTATATACTAAGCAAATGTGGTGAAATTAATAACAGTAGATTCAAGTGTCACTTGCAAACACTATATTAATGCAATTCATATATGATTCTTAAATAAACATGACGCTTAAAATTATACTAAACATATGAATAAATTAACCACAGATGAAAATATGAAATAACAATGAGTTATTTAAATAACAGCAATATTGCAAGTGCCCTTGAAAAACTAATTGAGTCCTTAATGCCCCTTTACATCTTACCGTAGAAAAGGAGAACAATTGGCCATAAATAGATAATAAGCACAAGTGATAATAAACCAAGAAAATAGATTGAAATGCCACTTGCACAAGAAAATTGCTGCAATTCACCAGAAAACCATGGGGAGGCGATGTGGTGTTACAACTTGTAACAAGAAACTATTATTTCTTTACCCTCTCTCTTTTTTTTTTAATGTATTTTAAAATAAAAACGATAATGTTATTTATGAAAAATATTCCTCAAACGTCCGATGTTTCTTCCCAGTTTCTATGTTTCCGATGCTTGTTCGTATCCAGGGAGACGCTGTTGTTTACTTGAGGCAACAAGGAGAATACGCAGAACGCAACGTTGCTTCTGATCGTCTCGTAACGTGCTGTAACGTGATGACTCACAATAACGTCACACGAGACTTGTGGTGGATCACAGAGACGGAGAGGGAAAGAGTGGAACGTTCCCGCAGCACAACGCCGCTCGATGCATGCGCAAAAGAGTTTCAAAAGATGCAGGGATGTACGAAGATAAGAATTCTATAAACGGGTGAGCATACCATTGCGTGTACAAGAGAGTTTTCTTTCCTTTTTAAACAATGCTAAGTGTGCGATAAAGGCGGTTGGGGTCACACCAACGTTAAAACAACACACTGTGTCACAATAAGGGGACCAACACCGACCTTCCTCACAGTTCCTCAGCAGTGTCGCTAGATTTTTCCATCTCTCTAAATTTCTCAATTTTTCTAGCGCTGAGTTTTCTGCTATGTTGATTGTAATTTTTTTCAAGCCAAACTCTCAACACAGTTCACTGGTCTTTCACTTGCGCTGAGATGCCTCTAGTGCTGATCGCTATATTGTTATTTTCAAGCCAAACTCTCAACACAGTTCACTGGTCTTTCACTCACGCCGAGATGCCTCTAGTGCTGATCGCCATGTTCACGTAAATCTCTCAACATGAGACTGTTAAAATCACACAGAGATAACACGAAGCAGCAAACACATTCCCAGTAAGTCTTAACAGCTCCTCTCGTAGGTTGTGTTTTATCTCAAACAATTGGAGGTTAAAACCATCAAAATAAATGCCATTAAAACCGGAGAGGTATATTCAGGTTGCTAAGTGCAATTTAAAAAAAACGCTTTAAAGCAAAGTTGAGAAGTAAAATGGTAAGAAACGTTTTATTGAGCCCACACCGAAGCCTCCCAACCCTTCCAAAAAGAGACGAAAAGGTGAGGCATGTGGCGAATGCTCACTTCTGAATATTTAAAAAGAGGCACTCACATGAGTTGTAGAAGATTGTAGATTTGAAGTGTTGGTAAGCAAATGATGTTGGGACTGATCTTCTTTATCTGGAAACGCAGAGTTAGTTCACCACACTCGTCGCCAGTGTACAATTAGATGAATAAATCCAAGGAGAGCTCCAATGTAAAAAGTGGTAAGTTTAATCCAGAGAATAAAAAGTCCCATCCATCTCCAACAAGTGCCAGATGCAACTGGCTCACAACAGAACAGTAACATTCTATCTCCATGGTGCTAATCAAAGGGAAACACATAGGCACAGGGAGACTCACATAGAGGATGCAGAATAAAATAAGAAGTAGTTACTAAGCACTATATTACGTTGTGTAATGGTCCTCTCCTTAGAATTGGGCTCAGCTCTCTTCAAGCATGTTTTCAGGTCATTTGTCCACTCTGACCAATTTTCCCTGTCAGGCGCAACACCAGGTTTATCCTCTGTGTGTTCTTTCCAATGTTTTAGAGCCATCTCCTGTTTAATATTCCATTTTATTCTTCTCACCAGGGCATGTTCTTCGGAGCCTGTTGATTGGAAGACCGTTATAATTTTTTCTCGTTCTTTGGTAGTGACATTAAGTTCTACCTGGAGTAATGCATGATCACTTGTGTCGTCTGTTTTAATTTCAAACTGTTTAATTTTGCAAGCAAGCTGATTGCATAAGAAAATATAATCAATTGTGGAGCAGTTCTTGAATGCGGTTCTCCCTTGGTTGTTTGGGTCTGAGCTTTTTTGTAGATACTCAGCTGAATTAAGTTCATAATCTAATAAGAAATTATTAAAAATTCTTTCGTCGCAAGTTAGGTAATTCCTTTCGCACTCTTTTGTTCCTAAGTGATGCAAATTGAAATCACCCGCGAGCATTTTCGCCGGTGACCGGTATTTGCATAGAATTTCCTGTATTGTAATCATAGATTTTGTAACCTTTAATTTCCATTGAACTGATGTATTTAAATCTACATTAATTACAAGCAACGAGACGGTGTTTTCCTTGTCGCTTTTTCCTTCCATTAGCAGTACTTGTAGCATGTTTGAGTTGGTATTATGTTCCTAACAGTTAGTTGTTTTGCGTGTTTGACATAATTCGAGATCAGACCTGATGGTCTTCCGTAATGGTTATGTTTAGTAGCAAATTGATGGTAACCCGCATACCCTTCCAAGTGTACTGGTTCTGTTGCCCAGGTTTCTTGTAGGCATAGGATGTCACCCTCTAGCAATTTATTTATAGCTGTTACTTGTCTAAGGGCTTTTTGTAAGCCCGCCTCATTCCAGGAAACGAGTTTGAGACTTTGGTATGTTTTTTGCGTTTGACCTGGTATGCCAGTGTTTTCCTCAATTAACAAATTTGTTCTGGCCTTTGCTCGAAGGTCTCCCGAAATGTCCGCAGTGTACACTTTTGCGTCAGGTATGGCGAATGGAACTCTGTGTATCACTGTAATTCCCCATAAAATTCTCCCTCCATTGGCTTTTTTGGGGTGCCTCTGCTTTTATTATTCTATGTGAGGTTGCTTCCTCCTGGGTGCTTACAATGATACTTAAGTTATTATAGTTCTGATCCGGTTGTTTATTCGAGGTACCTTTCAATATGCTACAGGGGTGTTGCTTTACTTTCTTTATGTCTTTGACCGAGCTCGATAAGTCAAGTAAAATTTGCGGATATTTTTCTTGCTCAGGTGTCGTGACTGCTATACCCCAATTTTTGAATGTTTCTGTTTCCACAAGCACGGCTTCTGCGATGTAATGATTTATCCAGGTCACTACCGTGTTTTCCTGGTTGGGGTATTCGTCCCTTGGTTCAAAATGAACGCTCTCCATGTCTGCACTTGTTATGTTAGACAAAGAGGGAATATGTTGGAGGAGCCTTAATAGATTGCCCCTATTTATGATGTCATGTCTTCCCTTTGATTTATAAGATGGCTGGAAGACGGTTAGTCTTGAGTCTCTTCTATTCGCCAAATAGCAATTGATGTGAATTGCGTTGTGCGGGGATTTAGTTACATCGGATGTTGTTTTACCTGGAAGCTTAGATGTAGCCCCATGAGGTTGTGTCTTTCCTTGCCCCATTTTATTTTTGGGATGTTCATTTAGTATTTTGTCCAAGCAAATGGTTGTTGTGTCCGTTGAAACCCTCCTTGCTACCGCCTCTTGTTCAGATTTCTTTTGAGTGTTTCTGATGGCCAATTGTTCAGCTTTCTTCTGCTTTTCTCTGGTAGCTAATTCGACTGGACTTTTCACTGTCTCAGTACTATTTCTTAATTGTTTATTTGCTTTTATATGTTTGGAAATGGTTTTTTATTTGATTGCTGGTCCTGTTTCTGGTTAAATGTGTTACCGGTTCATTGGAGCCGTGTGTAGGCTGTCCCCAGCTTCTTCTAAGTTGTGTTGTCTTCTCAGCCTATTTTTGTTTTTTTAATTTTTTCTTCATACGTCTGGTCATATTCAGTTGTGTTGGTTGGGTTAAAGCTACTTGATTATCTTCCAAATTTGGATTTTCTATGGTAACTATCAATTGATTGGCTAAGTCTGAGTCTATGCTTGGCGTATTTGATTCCTCTTTTTTATCGATGTACTGGGGCCTTACTGGCATGTTATTGGACTTGTTATCATTGATTACCCTGATCTTTAAATCCTCAATGAGGGTAGTCAACAAGCACATTCTGTATTTAATGTGGTCGCGTAGGTCTGTGCTCGCATGATTAGAGAGTTGAGGTCAGCCAATTTTTGGTCAATCCCTGTAATTGCATTTGCCATGATGTTTAGCAGGTCTACTTGAACATCCATCCATCCATCTTGTTTGAATGATAATTGAATGCCTCCAGAGTGAGTTGTGATGTTTTGAAGAAGATGACCCATATTGTCCCTGAGTCGGTTACTGGCGCTGTTTTAGTTGTTAGTGCTGGAGCATGGATCTCAAAGCTTTGGCTCAGATTCATGCCTTTAGGCGATTTCTTTAATGGTGATGATGTTACAGATTGTAAGGTTTTTTCTAGTACCTTGATATTCTGGTCTCCTTCCTCATGATATGCTTGCTTTGATGTTTGATTCAGAATGTTTACCTGGACCTCTATTGGTTGTTGGGCCTCAGTGCTAATAAATAATTCCTGAGTTTTGTGAAAGAGTGAGCTATCAGGCTCCTCTTGTGGACATTCTGTCGCCTGCGGAGATTGTTCTCTAGATCTAATTAGCTCCAAATCTGTTATGGACCCCCATAAATTGTCTTGTCGTTCCATTGGTTCTTGTTGTAACATACACTCGGTTGGACCCATAGCTATTCTTGGTTCAATTGCGTTGTCAAGGGCATTTATGTCGTATACTCCATTTGTATCCTTTACTTGTGTGTCCCTAGTTTTCTTGTTTATTGGTGTAATTGGTGGGGGTAATTGATTATCTCCCTCTTGTTTGGTGAGCATTGTCCCTGCTGGATCTTTTAAAAAGTCAGTCTTGCATGGAGCTTTATTTGTTCTTGTAAATATATGAAAGATTGGTGTTATTAATGTTTGCGCCTCCCCCTCCGTTTTTGCTTTATTGTTGTTGGGCGGCATTCCTTGCGCTTTCATTTTCCTTTTTGTTGCAGGGCAAGGTGCTCTGTCTCTTCCTGACCTCATATTTTATTACATTTAATTTTATTTGATTATTGTGTTTGTTGTTCTACATCCCCCTTTTTTGCACAAAGCTGCAGACTCTGAGCAATCTCTGGGCACAAAGGAGACGAGGAAGCACTAAGGGTGAGGGACGACTGATTAGCTACAGACCGGCAGCGATTCACGCTGTTACCGTCCAAAGCTCTCCCGGCAGGGCACCTTCAGCACCAGTAGCGGCCCAGCCGCTGACAACACGGCAAGGCAGGCGGGGGCAAGCAGGGGCGGTTCCCGGTGATGGCGGCTCTCTGCGTTGGCTCTCCACCGCTTCTCGCTCTCCGCTGTTCTCATTCTTGTTCTCGCGGTCACAACACAAAGCCCCGTCACTGCTCACGACTGTCGGAATTGAGTACACCTCCTCTGGCGATCCCTTTGCTGTGTTGTTGCTTTGCTGGGTTGGGTTGTAGTAGCTGCTTCTGCCTTGGGCAGTGAAAGGACTGGATTGCACTTTCTTCACTTGTTGCTGAGTATCTCCAAGGGCTTGAGATAGAGCTTGCCTCCTGTTCACGAAGTCTCAGGGTCAGCAAAGACTTCACTTTCCCCTGGATACTGACTCTGTGACCGCGGGTCTCAGTTGCCACAGAGGGAGACTGCAAGAAGATGCCACCAACAAGTTCCATGACCCAAAGGCACCGCAGAAGGTACCGCCGCACTTCACACCGCAATCCTGGTCACACCAGATGACGGCCGCCACAGAGCTGCTGCTTGCACCGCGACCTGTGGGCACCGCACTCTGCACTGCTTCACTTCACTCCACCACCCTGGTCTCACCAATGACTCTGTTGCCTGCTGATATCGCTGCCGTGGTCTGCACTGTGGTTTGGGGGCACAGCTAGTAAGCTATATGCAGCACCGCCCCATCCCACACTGCAGCCACAGCCCACCGATGCCAGCCCCATCGACTACCGATCTGCGATGGCCGCCGAAGCTTGCATTGTGACTGTCAGCAACGCAGAGGGCACCGCTGCACTTCGCACAGCTACCCTGGTCTCACTAACAATGACGACTACCGCTGCCACTGAGCTGCTGCATGCACCCCGACTTGTGGACACTGTCCTCTGCACCACTCTGCTTCACATCACCGCCTTGATGACCGCCACCACCTGAGCACACTGCCGCGGTTGGCCTGAACAAAAAGGTACTGTTTACAAGTCTTCTGACACTGACACTGGACAGCACCGGTGTGGTTGAACGACCCTGGTGGACTTGGTTGTTTTCAGCACCGCAGTAGCAGCGGACGGAGCTACTGCCTTCAAGGAACTGTATTTTTAAGTTTATTCTTGCAAAGTGCATATTTTTGATTACTGTTTGTTGGTCTTTTGTCGTTTTTGGTCTTGTTTGCACAGATAAATATTGGTTATTTTTCTAAAACTGGTGTAGTGTCATTTTGTAGTATTTTCACTGTATTACTGTTGGTTATGTGCAAAGTCTTTACACACTGCCTCTGAGAAAAGCCTGACTGCTCGTGCCAAGCAACCAAGGGGGTAAGCAGAGGTTATTTCAGTAGTGTATCCCCCTTATCTTGACTAGAAGGAAGGGTCTGTATTTGAACAAAGGTGCAAACCATTGCCAAATAGAGACCCCTATTTCTAACAAAGTTCTTTAATCCTTGTTGTGTCAGACATGTGTGTTCTTTGAGTTCAGTCCTTCTCAGAGTCCTAGTTACATTCACACTAACCTTTCTAGGGATATTTTCACTCACTGATGTGATCTAGATACATCCTCAGTTTCAAGTCCCCTACCACATTATGTCAATAATAACAGACGGAACAGGGGCACAGTGCCATGAGTTGCTGAAGGTTAGAGAGGGCAAAAAGGAAAGCTTCAAAGCTTAGTGGGTGCCCCTGTGCCCATCCAGGACATCCACATTTGCCAATACGTTGGAGAGGGAGCCTTAAGGCCCCAGTCAGCTCCCAAGCCAGCACACATTGTGGTGTTGGAGGCTTATGGTTTTATTTCTTTGCTACTGCTCTGCCCCGTGAGCCATGCTGGCCGTGACTGCTGCTGACCCCAGCAGGCCACCATCCCGGTGATTTTTGCGATTCCTAGGGGGACACAGATTGCGACCTACCTCATTAATATTCATGAGGTAGGTCATTTGTGAACCCTCTAGGAATCGCAAAAAGTGTTCACCACATTATCATGCATGCCATTTTGCAATTTCCTAATTCTGAATCGCAAGGATTCGATCATAACGGATTCTGCTGATTTGCCTTTTTTCAGGCTTTAAATATTTACAGCTGCTGGATTACTTTTTGTGTGGGTGCAAGGTATTAATGGATCTTGAGGCATCATCTTCTTTCTAATCTAGATTATCAAACCCACATAGATATGTTGCTTAGGGAGTTTATTAGGCTGATTACTGGAAGAGCCCCACCTCAGATTGTGTGGTACGCTATGAAAGCGTATATTAGGGGTGCCACTCTATTTTATTCTTAATAAAAAACAGGAGAGTATAAACTGGCTTCTACAATGAATTGTGGATTTAGAACTCCAACATGCTCAGGCAATACTAACTACAGACCCGGGGGAGCAGGATCTGCATCTTTAGTTAATTGAAAGTTGGTGCTTGTTAGATCGTTAACTCAGAGAAAAGCTGGCTGCCAGCTATCATAAAAATAAAGTACTACAGGTTTAATATGGTGAAAATGTAGGTCGAATCTTAGCTCACCATATCTCTGATAAATCAAGGTGGGCTATCTGCATAATGAAAGGGAATAATTGAGTCTTGCATACTAACCCCCAGGCTATTGCTGAGCAATTCATTTCTTTCTATCCAGATGTCTATAGCCAGCCCCAAATGTCAAGTCAGTCTGACCTCATGGAATATTTTCCAGGTTGTGGATTACCTCACCTAGACGCTAACAGGTATCAGTTTTGCAGAAGGAAATCACTGTGGGTGAAGTAGCGTCTGCTATTAAAGCTCTTCCGACCAGAAAAGCGGCCGGCAAATACACAATTCTGTTGGGGTTTTATAAAGTATTTAGCAAAATTAAAATACAGAAATGTATTAATCTGATTGAGCATATTGACAAAGGGGGAGTGGTACCTGTTACATGGAAGCTCACTAACATTGCTGTTTTTTTGAAGAAGGATGAGCAACCAGAGGTAGGGGCTCTTACCGACATATCTCTATGAATTGGTCTAGCCTCAACAACATGGCTTGTACCCGCTGGGATACTACAAGCCACACCAACACAGCAATTGCAGGGAAGAGGTGTGGCGCCGTGGCCAGGGCGACTGACTCCGGAGTCTGGGGATCACGGTTCGATTACCGGCACCGGCGGCAGATTAGCCCAGCACCATGTGACTCTGGGTAATAGCTTGCTTAATCTTCCCGACGGCCCCCAGCGCCTAGAGACCCTTACGGGTGATTGGTTGCGCTTTACAAATGTGGATTATTTATTACAGCATTCCATGTTGCTGGAAGAACAGTAATTAGAATTGGTATGACCCTATTGGAGGACAAGAAGGCTTTTGGCCGTGTGGTGTGGAAATGTCTCTGGTAACGATGGGAGTTCTTGCGTTGGGGATAGATTTATCAAGTGGGTTCAAACCCTATTAAGGAATCCTATGGCAAAAGTAGTGGAGGTGGAATTTAAGTTTTGGGCGGTGAACTCGCTCCACTTGCGTTACGTGGAGCTCGCGGAGTTCCGAAAAACTCCGCTCCACGTTCGCGATCGTCAACATCAAGTTGGCGAGCGCGAGCATGGAAAATCAACCTCCCCGCGAGATTTCTAAACGAGGGCAGTCAGATTTCTCATTGCAAGTGGTCGCGCATGCTCGTGACCGCTCGTGTTGAGAAATTGTCCGTTTGCATAGATAAAGCTGCTGCTCGAGTAAAAATCGACTACGTTGGCAGAAAGGAAGCAGCACCTGCTTGCACTGTGCATTGCACCATTTGCAATGATTGCACAGTGTGGATAAACATCTGGCACTGAAAATCACCCCGAACGGCTTTATTTAACACACTCTCACGCTTGCAGAGCACTGCGTAGCATGGCGGAGTTCTTTTTGCACTTTGCAGAGTTCCTCGGAGTGAAACTTTGCAAACTGTGCCCAGGCTTATTTAGGATCCTTAGGGGCACCCATCAGGGGTGTCCGCTTTCTCTCCTCCTGTTTGCTCTTCATATTGAGCCGTACCTGAAGTCTCTGTCTCTGTATAAAGAAATCCAGCCAGTGATATCAGGTAGCTGTGAGCTTAAAGTTACAGCTTACGCAACAACAACTTTGCTGCTTTTACGACTAATTCATTGACTGCTTTTACTCAAATAACAGACAAGGTGAATAGATTTGGAGCCTTCTCTGGGTATAAGCTAAATCTAGCTAAAACACATACATTGCAGAGTATCTGGTCCCAGGAGTAGCAGCATCAACCATTTACTGAGCAGTTTAGTTAAATAGCTGGGTCGATGAAATTTTTAAACTCAACTATGCGCTTCTTTAAACTCCTGTATAAGCAAGGGGGTTTCAGCTACCTGATTTTAAATTGTACTTTTGAACTTCATTTGCTGGTGCATACATAATCTGCTGACTGGGCGGGAACCAGATCTGTCCATTCTGGGATATCAACTTGCCTTGGGGTCTGACACCATGGTCTTTTTTCCTAGACTTAAGGACACTAATTACTACAAACTGGTTCGATTTAAAGTTATTGGGGATCTTGTTTGTATATGGCGGGAAATATGCCCCAGGTATTCTTTGGCCACATCACATGCAGATACGTCACTTTAGGGCAATCCATCTTTCCCCGAAATATTCCATGATCCAATGGGCAAGGCATGTTGGGTGACAACTGTAGGACAGTTATTTGATCTTAACGGATTCTGCTGATTTGCCTTTTTTCAGGCTTTAAATATTTACAGCTGCTGGATTACTTTTTGTGTGGGTGCAAGGTATTAATGGATCTTGAGGCATCAGATGATTTGTCTTACTTTGTATAAGGCACTTGGGCAAGCTTCGATCAGTGCACTACATCAGAGGTTTTGTCTGTAGAGTATTGACAATAGTTTTTTACTTGCGTCTAAGTGGAGCAGGATGTTTACCATCGAGAGCTTGGCGGTAGAGATCCAGAATACTTTGGAGACTGTTGACCGATCTGCTCTCTCTGTAAGCTTAAAGCTGCAACAGTTCAAGACTATCTGTATGCTTTATTATACACCTATGCGGATATCAAAGTCGATCACGAACTGGGGTTCGGACAAGACTCAATGTCTGAAGTGTGGCGGCCATGCAGTTTGCTGGCTGCCCTGTCCTTCAGGAATTTTGGGCAGGTGTAGCCCAATTAGTCATACCCCTCTTTGGTTTTGACTTCCACTTGTCTACTAGGGAGATCATGTTGGGGTATAAAACAGATTACAATCCTAGCTCTAGATCACCGATCTCAATTATAATTTATTTTGCCTGTTTATGCATAGCTATGTCATGGGTTTCCCCTTACCCACCGAAGGCGGCTGAATGGTGGGTGATTATCCATCAAATATACAAATATGAGCTTACAATTGCCAAGACCAGAGGCCCCCTAGCCATGGAGCATTTTGAAAGAGTTTGGGCCATTCTGAAATGGGACTAGAAATCAAAGTTCATAATCCATCAGTTGCTATGGGATTTGCACATGATGACATCATCCCACTTGCTGTGAAGTAGGCCTATGAATTGTATTTGCTTTTGTTGGGGTTTGTCACTGCTTATGTGGCTTTCTTTTTTGTTCTAATTTTGTGATACAATTATTGAGATCATGTCTGACTCGAAATTCTTTTTTTTGTAAGTAGGCGCTGAGTGTGATGCAAGGGGCACATTTTAAGACCAAGCTTTGCCCTCATTTGAGAACTCACAACATCAAATCTACTTCGAAGAAGCCCAAGTTTGATTTTCTGTTTTACCTGTACAAATCTGAACTTACCTAGTTGTTGCCTGCACTACTTACAATGTGCACAAAATCCCTCTGGACCCCCATAGCCACAGCAATGCTGGAGCAGGTCCGGTGATAAGTGAGCCCCCGGTCTAACAAGGCATGGTATGTAACAATGCCTTGACAAGAAGCAAGTAAGGAACTTCTTTGCCTGATACAGTGTTATGTTTCTTTGATTGGGTGATGGGTTGAGACTAGCTTTACATAAAATACGGCGGATGGTGATGTGTACGTGTTCAAATGTGGCTTTGAATATGTGTTATTGTTTAGGGACCTCATCACTGCAGTGTAATGTATAGGGATAGATAGGTCAAGTGTTTGGACAGAGTCCCCCTGCTGGCTATGTACGTTTCCATTTTGGGCCACTCAGTGGTTAAGTTGATGGGTTGAAACAGCTTTTTTTCTGAAATGTTAATTTGACTTCTAAGTGTCTGTAGGAAACTGCAGGAAGCTGGCTTAGTATATGGTGCACACTTATTTAAGTGAGGAACCTTGCACTAATCCAGGCAACCCTTATGTCAGTTGCACTCGTGGAGGAAGTGCTGCGGGCGGTGGGGCGGGGGAGGAGCAGGGTGGGGGGTAGTAAACTACGGCATATGGCCGAACAGAGGTAATTAAACAAATAAATAAATAGTTTACTATCCCCCACCCTGCTCCTCCCCGCCCCGCCTCACTGCCCCGCAGCACTCCCTCCATGAGCCGCTACTGCCTTATGGTGGTTCTAGTAGTCTTTGATAACATTTGAAAGCTCTCAAAGTGGTAGCTGTAGAGAGCAGCCTTCAGGCCTATCTTGAAAGAGTGTTAAGCAGCTTGTTTTAGCAGTTCTAAACAGGTGGTGTATGTTAAAAGAAAAAGAACTACACAGTGTATATATAAAAATATGTCTATTTATTACACAACACTTAACACATTTGTATATCTCCTATCTGGAGATATCAACACAAATACAGAACAATACTTCAATTGCAATAAGGTAACTAGCACAAAACACATTGGTCTCCAGGAGAGACCAACTTATATATTCAGAAAGTGGAATGCAATCTGCGACCGAAGTCGGGACTTGGACCAGAAGACTCAGAGGAGCTGGGGACACAAGGTACCACCCACGGTAAGTACTCAAGAACCCAACCGAGGCGGTGTGCAGAGTGGGAACACAGCCATGTGTCCAATAGAAGTCAATGGGAAAGTCGCTCTTTGCAGTTTTTAAGAAGAAGGACCCATCCCAGTGGACCCTGAAGAAACCCTGTGGAAGACAGAAGGTTGGTGTGTCACCCCATGAACCAGGATACCTACACCAGTGAAGCTGGTGGCATAGGTGCAAAGTGACGTCATAAACCGCCGTAAGACCACAATGGAGGACTTCAGGAAAGATGCCACTGGAGAAGACTGTGCAACAGTCCGGTGGAATCCAAGGGTGGATTATGGAAGTGAAGAACCTGTAAGCACAGGGGACCGTGTCTATGCCACTCGGGGATGACCAGGATGCACGGAAGAGCAATGCCCACCGATGACGGACAGTTTAGAAGAGTTGATGGTGACCTTGTCGCTTCAGCTGTGAAGACCAGGCAACACTGAGGAAGACCAGGAGCCATGCACGAGCTGTCCCACATCGGGAAGTTGAGAACCAGAGGGTCTGTGTCCGGTGGAGCACCAACAAGCCTTGGCAGCTGCAACAGGCATGGGAAGTGAAGAAGGAGCAACTTTGGGGCCAGCAAGGTCCAAGGGACTCACCACAAACAGGAGAGTCAGTGGAGGTCCCAAGCAGGCAGGGAAGCTCACTGAAGCAGGAGCAGACCTCAAGGGCCCACAAGTTGAAGGACCTCAAGCAGCTCACCAAGAAGGAAAGCCAATAGTGCGGAGGATGCAGTGAAGATGCTGTACTTGGCAGTATAATATGCTGGAGGCTGGAGCTTCTTGTAGCCCAAAGATCTCTGGAGTGCAGAGCCAACAAGCACTGGCAACGGCAAGCAAATGCGTGTCCCAATGAGGTATACTGGCCTCAAAATTTCAGAGAGGACAGGTCTCGTGAGAGTTGAAGAGCTACCGCCTGTGTTGCTGAGCCTTTCGAAGTCCATGGTACATCAGGAGCAGCAGACCGGTCAGCTTTGTTGGGGTACCTGCAGATGCAGGGGAGTGACTCCTTCACTCCTCGAAAGATTACTTTGGGTGTTCTTGATGCCCACAAGTCTGGTGAAGATTCTGGAAGAAGCACAGACACAGACAATGAAGAAGACTTGCAGAACAGCAAGACCAGGAGTAGCAGGAGTCTTCCTTGATGCAGTCTTAGTTCTAGGCGAACTCCAGCAAATTTTACATGTCCAGATGGTCGAACAGTGACATGGTGTCAGGCTTGAGTCTTGTCCCACGACTAATTTGAAGAGGCACCCACAGGTAAGCCCTTAAGTACCCTAGGGAAAGGGTACGACTTAGGGGTCCCTCCGAGACGAGGGGCAGGATAGAGGGTAGGATACTCCCATATCCTTTGTCCATATTTGCACTAGAGCAGGAGCCAAAGTCTCCCTGAACTGGTTCAAACTGGAGTATGCAAGGAGGGCACCAAATGTGCCCTTCGAAACTGTCCGGTGGCTCTGGCAAGTGACCCCACTCTGGCTCATGCTACAGGAAACCTATTGTTCTACCTTCCCCTGCTCGAGCTTGGTTCAGCAGCAGGAGGGCAGAATTGTGTCTGTGGTCGGCAGCAGCACTATCTTGCTGTCAGACCCTGAAAGACTGTAACCAGGAGTACAGAGGGTTACCCTAAGGGAGCCCCCCAGTACATGGGATCATACGTCCAACACTGAAATCTGTGTTAGTGTATGATTCCAACATGTTTGATACCAAACATGACCGAGTTCGGTGTAGCCACTATATAGTTAGACATCTTGTAATGACTGATATCCACTCAATGTATAAAAATGGCTGATTGCACTTACAAAGCCTGGAGAATCGACTCCGGGGTTTGTAGGGGTGTCCTGCTAATGCAGGGGCACCCTCACACTTATAACCAAGCACCCTGCCATCAGGACTGAAAGGCCTGCCATAGGGGTGACTTATCGTGTAGTGATGTTAGATATAAGGAAACTTATATCTGTTGTGAGAGGTATAAGCAGCAACTCACACATGCTGAAATGGCAGGCTTGTAGTCACAGTTTGAGTGGTCTCTTATAGGTGGCACAGTATATGCTGCAGCCCATGGGTGACCCCTGGTGTACCTACGCCCTGGGTACCTTAGTACCATAAACTAGGGACTTACAAGGATACACCAGTAGCCAATTGTGGATGTACAGAAGTACGTACTATGGTCAATTCAGGGAGAAAGCACAGTGACAGGGATCCTGATTAGCAGGATCCCAGTCAGACTAGTCCAAATATCATACTGACACCAGCAAAAAGTGGGGGTAACCATGAAAACAGATTTAGTGTGTGTTGTGTGAATTCATTGTTATCCTGGCCTTGACTTATTGGCCATGTGTAGCAGGGGCAGATGGTATTAATGTTATTTATGGGTGCAATGGGCATCGCACTACACTAGTGGGGGAGAGACATATAGAGGAGACAAAACACAGATCAGCTGGTAATAGCTACTTGCTGCGGAAGTTTGCAGAATTGGTGCTTTCGTTTGAGCTGAGCTGGGTGAGGCCTTTTCTTCACCCTGGAGGCACAAGCTGCAGCAGTGACATCACTGTGGAGGTCTTGTTAAATTACAGCAGCATGCATCAAGTTGAAATTGGGGTGTTTTTTTCTATGGCCAAGGGCAGAGTTAATGGAGCTCCATTCATGTAAATGGCCCAGGGCAGGGCAGGCCAATGTAAACAATGTAGGAGTGCGTGCTAACCACTGTATGGCATCACAAGGACAATAGTACGTGAAGCCTGGAGGAGGAATCCAACTAACCAAGTAAACTTCATTAGGAAGATGAAGCTGAGCCTGCCCTTTTTGAGTGGAATCTGCACTGCAGTACTCTCTCTCCTCACATCATTAGCAGGAGAAAAATTGAACCACGATAGAAAGACAACAGGCACACAATCACCTGGCGCTGGCAGCCTGGCTAGCCAATAGATGTGGAATAATTACAGTAAGCAAAATCAATCAATAAAACATAGCATTTGTAAAGCGCACTACATACCCATGAGGGTCTCAAGGTGCTGGGGGGGGGAGCTGCTACTGTTCGAAGAGCCAGGTCTTGAGAAGTCTCCTGAAGGTCAGAAGGTCTTCGGTCTGCCGTAAGCGGATGGGGAGGTGGTTCCATGTCTTGGCGGCGAGGTGGGAGAATGATCTGCCGCCAGCGGTCGTTCTTCGGATGCGAGGGACAGTGGCGAGGGCGCGGTCTGTGGAGCGGTGCTGGCGGGTGGGGGTGTAGAGGCTGAGTCGGCTGTTAAGGTACGCTGGTCTGGTGTTGTCTAGTGCCTTTTGTGCGTGGGTGAGGAGTTTGAAGGTTATCCTCTTGTTGACAGGGAGCCAGTGCAGGTCTCTCAGGTGGGGTGTGATGTGGCTGTGGCGAGGGATGTCGAGGATCAGGCGAGCGGAGGCGTTCTGGATGCGTTGGAGCTGTTTCAGGAGTTTGCCCGGGGTTCCTGTGTAGAGTGCGTTTCCGTAGTCCAGTCTACTGCTGACAAGGGCCTGGGTGACCGTCCTTCTCGTTTCGGTGGGGATACACTTGAAGATCCTGCGAAGCATGTGGAGGGTGTTGAAGCAGGATGAGGAGACGGCGTTGACCTGCTTCGTCATGGAGAGGGTGGAGTCGAGGATGACCCCTAGGTTGCGTGCGTGGTCGGTGGGTGTTTCCTAGTGCAGTCGGCCACCAGGAGTCGTCCCAGGCCGACGGGGTGGATCTGAGGATGAGGACCTCTGTCTTGTCCGAGTTCAGCTTCAGTCGGCTGTTCCTCATCCAGTCGGCGATGGCCTTCATTCCTTCGTGGAGGTTGGTTTTGGCGGTGTGGGGGTCTTTGGTGAGGGAGAGGATCAGCTGTGTGTCGTCGGTGTAAGAGATGATGTTGAAGTTGTGCCGTAGTGCGACGTGGGCGAGCGGCGCCATGTAGACGTTGAACAACGTTGGGCTGAGGGATGAGCCTTGGGGTACGCCGCAGATGATCCCGGTGGATTTGGAGCAGAAGGGGGGCAGGCGGATGCTCTGTGTTCTGCCAGAGAGGAAGGAGGAGGTCCAGTCCAGGGCCTTTTCTTGGATTCCGGCGTCGTAGAGGCGTGTTCGTAGTGTGCGGTGGCAGACCATGTCGAAGGCAGCTGACAGGTCCAGGAGGATGAGGGCTGCGGTTTCTACCTTGTCTAGCAGGGTCCTGATGTCATCGATGGCTGCGATGAGGGCAGTTTCAGTGCTGTGGTTGTTGCGGAACCCGGACTGGGACGGTCCAGGATGCTGTTCTCCTCGAGGAACTGGTCAGTTGTTTGTTGATGGCCTTTTCAATGACCTTCACCAGGAACGGGAGCAGGGAGATGGGTCTGAGGTTCTTGAGGTCCTTGGGGTCTGCCTTGGGTTTCTTGAGTACGGCGTTGATCTCTGCATGCTTCTAGCTCTCAGGGAAGGTCGCAGTCTTGAAGGAGATGTTGATGGGTTTTCGGAGATGGGGTGCGATGGTGATGCTGGCTTTGTTGAAGATGTGGTGTGTGCAGGGGTCTTCCGGGGAACCGGAGTGAATGGTGCTCATGATCTTGATAGTGTCGTCGTCGTTGATGTTGGTCCAAGAGAGCAGGTGGTTGGTGCGGGTGGTGGTCATGGGAGCGGGGGTCTCAGTGGTTGCCGGGGTGGTGCCGGCATCGAAGCTGTCGTGGATGTCTGCGATCTTGCGGTGGAAAAAGGTGGCCAGCGAGTCGCACAGGTGTTGTGAAGGTGGGATGTCGTTGGTGTTGGAGTTGGGGTTGGACAGTTCCTTCACGATGTTGAAGAGCTCTTTGCTGTTGTGTGCGTTGTTATCTAGGCAGTCTTTGAAGGAGGTCCTTTTGGTGGATCTGATGAGGTGGTGGTGACTGCGGGTGGCGTTCTTGTGTGCTGTGTAGCTTTCCAGTGTTCGTTCATTGATCCAGTTTTTTTCGAGTTTTTGGCAGGTCCGTTTGGAGGCCTGGAGGTCTTCGGTGAACCAGCCGGCTTTCTTGCTGGTGTGGGTGTTGGAGGGCTTTTTGAGCGGGGCGAGGGTGTTGGCACAGTCGTTGATCCACTGTCTGAGGTTGCCGGCTGCGGCGTTGGGGTCGGTCGGGTCTGCAGGTGGGCTCTGGGCAAGGGTGGTGGTTAGCTGGTCTCTGGTGACTTTGCTCCAGCGGCGGCGAGGTATCTGCTGGGTTCAGTGGTGCGTGGTGGGTTTCCAGAAGGTGAAGCGGATGCAACAGTGGTCGATCCAGTGGAGTTCGGTGGTGTGGTTGAAGAAGACGTGGGTGCTTGCTAAGAAGATGGGGTCAAGCGTGTGGCCGGTGGAGTGGGTGGGTGTTGTGATGAGTTGTCTGAGTCCGAGGTTGGCAAGGTTGTCAATCAGGGTGTAAGAGTTGGAGTCGTTGTTGTTCTCGAGGTGGAAGTTCAGGTCCCCGAGGAGGATGCAGTCCGTGGAGGCGAGGGCGTGTGTGCTGATGAAGTCAGCGATGGAGTCCATGAACTGTGGTTGGGGTCCGGTGGGTCTGTAGACAAGGGTGCCTCTGAGGGTGGTGTTGGGGTCAGTGTGGATCTGGAAGTGCAGGTGCTCGGCGGTGCTGAGGGTGTCGTCGGTGTATGTCGAGATTTTGAGAGTGTTCCTGTGGATGATGGCAATTCCTCCTCCTACTCCTTGCAGGTGATCTTGTAGCCTTCCAGGATGGCTATGGCAATGTCGGGTGCTGAGGAGGGGTTCAGCCAGGTGTCCGTCAGGAAGGCGACGTCTGGGGCATTGATGTCGAGTAGGTCCCAGAGTTCGACGGCGTGTTTGCGGGCGGAGCGGGTGTTGAGCAGGATGTATCTGAGGAAGATGGATTCTTTGGTGAGTGGGTTGTCGGGCCGGATGCTGGTGAAGCTGCAGTTCTGGCAGGAGAAGGGATCTTGGGTGCGCTTCGGGGAGGCCATGCAGCAGGTGTGTGATCGTCCGGCGTTGAGTGCGTGGAGGGTGCTGGAGTCGTAGCGGTGTCAGGTGTCGTGGCAGCCGCGGGGGCCAGTGGTTATGGTGCTGGGCGCGGTCCAGGCGTGGACGGGCGCAGACGGGCTTGCCTTAGGTGCGCCTTTGGCGCATCAACGACACGGCTGCTGCGCGCGGCTGCAGCGGTGCCTGCATATGAGGGGGGTAGGGAGGGAGGAGCAGCTGGGAGGTGGGTGGTGGGAGCGGGGCGGTGAATGGGGGCTGAGGGTACGGGGCCGCGGGGGAGACAGAGATGGGAAAAAGCGGCGGGAGCGGATACAGTGGGTTAACGGAAAACAGATGGAGAAAGAAAAATAAGGTTGACAAAAAACAAAACTACAACAGTTTAGCAGGGGGGAGGAAGGCGATAACAGCAGTGGCAAAATAACAGCAGTGGCACATGATAAGCAGCAGTAAGCAGTGTGGGGAGCGGCCTACCCTGAACTGGGGTCAGGGTCGCTCTCCCTACTGCTGCGCGGCCTCCATATAAGGGGGGTAGGGAGGGAGGAGCAGCTGGGAGGTGGGAGCGGGTCGGCGAATGGGCGCTGAGGGGGCGGGGCCGCGGGGGTGACAGCGGCGGGAAAAAGTGGTGGGAGCGGACACAGCGGGTTAACAGAAAACAAATGGAGAAAGAAAAACAAGGTTAACAGAAAACAAAGTTACAACAGTTTAGCAGGGGAGGAAGGCGATACCAGCAATGGCAAAATAACAGCAGTGGCACAAGATAAGCAGCAGTAAGCAGTGTGGGGAGCGGCCTACCCTGAACCGGGGTCAAGGGTCGTGTGCACTGTTTTGACATTTTAATCAGCAGAGTAGAACCCTGTGAAAAGCGTAGAAGCCGAGGGATGTAAAATAAAAATGTCAGGCTGCAAGGTGATTAACTTCTCCTTGGAGAAAATGCAAGGTAAGGCTGTAGCATGAGCAAGGGTGACTATGGAATATATCATACACCTTCACAATAACTTTCAATGTACTTTGGTGGCTTTTGAATGTTTTCGTCTTGCCATTGCAGCTACTGAAATAAAGTGTCGAGGTTTAGCAACTTTGAATAGCTCTTCTGCCGGGTCCTATTTGCGTCCAAAGCACTTGTTATTCTTTTGCTTTCGTTTTTAGGTCAAGTCTAGACAACGCTTGCGCTGTCTGGAAGATCTGTTGTATGTACTTTGTGGGTTCTGGAGATCAGCCCTAGGACTTGTCTGCTGCCGCCTTTGCTTAGGGACTTTTTTTCTGTTCAACTGCCTCTATTTAACTTTCTTGATGGAAAACGACCAGTAGAGGTCAGTAAAATACCACAATTGCTATCTGCTTTTTCAACTGCCTCTAATTAACTGTCTTGATAGAAAACGACCAGTAGAGGTCAGTAAAATACCAGAATTGCTTTCTACTTAGCGACTTTCTTTTTTAATTTTTCTGGCAACTGCCTCTATTTAGCTTTCTTGATAGAAAACAACCAGCAGAGGTAAGTAAAATACAAGAATCACTTTAGCATTCTGTAGATTCCAGGCCATAGAAACTTGTTCAAGGAGCACCTGTAGACGATAATATTTTTTCCAATCTTTTATTTTCAGTGATATGACCACCGAAGTGGCTGATTTTATTTTAAAAACAGAGCTTTGGACAGTACAATTTCCCGCTGATAGACCTAATTCTCTCCATGTGTTCCCATACCTGGCGTGTTACACAGTTTGGTGCTTAATTTCCCTCCATGTTAAAGAACAGTAGATGTTTCAGCACCCAGGCTAATGTGCTGCATAGGTAAATACATATAAGGTCCCAAAGGCAAGACCGATTGCATTGCAAATGCTTGTTTTCTGTGTTGGGTGAACTAAGAGACAGGAGCAGCTCCAACTCAGGGGCTACAGATATGCAAAGAAAATGAAAGGCAGAACTGAGACAGAGGTCTAGCTTGCTTCTTTGAGTCAAAGGTCAAGCTGAGCCTTCAAGACATTCAGCATGTTAATGATACAGGAAATGCTCTGTAAAACATTACACTTTCGTATTAAAACAATATTATTTATTGAATGTCATGGAATGCCATTGAACACCAATGTTGAACCACATGTTAGGTTTTTATATGGCATACATCCTGCACTTTCTTCAAGGTGGTCTCAAATGTCGCGCTAAATTAAAATGAGGCACAGTGAAGTAAAGTCTTCTGCATCGGATCATACAGTGTGATACACTGGTGATCTCAGTGTTCCTGATCACACATTTTGTACTCAACCACAGGATGTTTATCTGACTTCCTATGACTTAGCGGCATTGGTGACAATGCTTTGTGCAGGGCAGTGCCAATGCAAATATTTTTTATAACAGTTTTCTTTTCTGGTAAACCTGCTTTATTTTGCACTATTGTACAAGTTCACTTGGTTGGAATGAAGGACTGAGTTGTAAAATTATCCCAGACCAGCAAGGGTTGAAATGTACTGGCAGGACTGTACAGGATGCCCAACACTGCATAGGTCGATGTGTATTGGTAAAGCACTGTATTCTGTAATGGTGGAGCAGTGTAGAGACCCCCGGTCCTTGATAGGTTCAAGTGCATTGGCTGAGTGGTATAGTTGTCCAAATCCTTGATAGATCGGTTGAAATGAGAGAGTAGCATTTAGGTTCCAACATTAAGAGTTGTAAGGTGCACTGAGAGACTCCCAAACTTAAATGTGCTACAGTGCACTCACTGAGCAATATGATGGTCCCAGAACAAGTTGCACAAACATACTTTGGCAGAGCAGTTGGGTTGAGTCATTGGCAAAGCAATAAAGTGATGTCAAAACCAGAAGGCTTCACAGGTCTTGGTAATTCAATGTTGTGTTTCCAATACAGGATGGAGTAAGGTCCTTTATGAGAGCAGTGTGTAGCCCCCAGAAATGGGTGAGATCAGATGCACAGGTAATGCAACGTATAGTGACTTCCCAGATGTTTTATGCACGTTGATTATGCATGTTGTTTTATGGTGCTCGGTGAAATCAGTGCTGAGGCAAGATGGGTTCAGGTGCACTCCCTGCCATAACAGTGCAGTGGTTCATCCTAGAGTAGAGCAATGATCAGTGCTTGGGTTTGGGGTCAGCCCAGGATGGGGTGAGATGAGGTTCACTGACAGAGCACTGGCCTTGCTCATAACACAGACACGTATGATAGTAATTCTATGCTGGGTTACTTAATGTGCGACGCACAGAATGCATTTGAAAGACATTTAATGACATTAAGGCATCTGTTACAGAGAGCCCTGTGAGCCTAGCATGTTAGTTCCACACAACACCTTAGGTGATTAATGTACTTGCTGAAGAGATCTGTATCAGGGTGTAACTGTCCCTCCCTTTTTTCAAAATGTTCTTGGGGGCAGACCCACCTTGAACCCTCCTTTTATCAGTCTGGCTTGCTTGCTTCACTCGCTCTCTAGGTCAATCTCGTCCCCAATTTTTACGCACCACTACGTGGAAAAGTCCCAAGACTCCCCTGAAGTGTGGGTTGCAACACACTGATGCTGTCCAGTTTTTGTGTCTGTAGGGCCCTTCAGCAATTCCACAAAGGAATTGGGTATGAGTTCTGTCTGTGCTGGTTTGCTCATGTTAGAGGGGCATGGTTTTACTGTCTTTATTTTGCTGCAGGTTTATGTATGTTTGCCTAAGAATAGATTTTTGTCTTTTGCAGTTTAATAATTCTTGTAGTTACTTCCTGGCCAATTTCAGCTTGTTCTTATATCAATGACCAAATATAATGCTTGCAGGGTGGATCTGCTGTCAAGTAGTGGAGGCTGAAGACAGACTGCACTGTGCTGGCGGCTCCGTGTGTGTCTCTCCTTTCCTCCAGCTCAGTTGCTTCACACAAAAGTTGAACCCGGTGGCACATTTATGACTCGCTGCAATGAGCCACTTATGTGTGAATGAGAAGAGTGCTACGAATTTGCATCATGAAGTTCTGTGGGGACGTGCACAATAGTTAAACAAGTTCTCCGTAGGTTTCAGTGTGGAAACCCTGTCAAAATGGAGGCTGGGTCCTGTGAAATCTCTTGACGAGCCAAGGTCCAATATGACCCCACTTCTTCCTTCACTGTTGAAAGTGCTGCTGATATATGGGTAAAACACAGTTGACAGCAAGAAGAGAATGCAGAAGAGAGAGACAGTCAGAGTCAGAGTCAGAGACAGAGATAGAACATAACTGCTCCATCTTCTTTTTGGTTCTCGGCTAAAGGTTGATCATTTCAGGCTATCTCCCGCGTGGTGCGCGCTGGTCAAAGGGGTAAGTGTGTATACCTGGTAGAAGCTTGTACCTTAAAGCCCAGATGATAATCACACATGAATGTCCCACAAAATACTTCTTAATATAAGGGTTGATTGCAACCTAACAATAGGATGTACTTGTGTTTTTGTTCACTTAAGGACTTTTCTATGCTTATTGCCTTACAGCCACCTCAAAGCCCCCTTTGTAGTCTTTGTACAGACCATTGTTTTGACTGTCAAGAATACCTCTGTATGATTTAATAGTGTGGTTATTGAACCTAAAATATGATTTCGATATTAACTGATGGATTTGTTTATAGCACATATGTCACCTCTAATGGGACCAATGTTCTAAAAGGTAAGAATTTGATTGATTGACTATGCTGAGAAAAACATAAAGTATGGGATTGAAGGGGCGCCTGTGAAGTGAAGCTATCTAGCATTACTCGCTCCTCTGAAAGTCTCATTACTCAATCTTTTGTTTGAAAAGACTTGTTTTCAGATATTTTCAGAAATTTCAAGATCCATAGGTTCTCTGAACATTTTGTCTTCTAACAGCAATGAGCTGGTGTAGTAATGTAAAAAGCATGAAACCCTGATTTTCGCAGTTATTCCACATTTCTCAAAGTCTAATTTGTAATGACCTAAAATTCTCTCATCAATACTAAAGTACAAATGCCAATGAGTTCTGAATCAGTCATAATCCATGCCCAGATAGACTATGAATTTGCGACTGGATTAAGGGATTTTCTGAGTTTGGTCCTCTACAACTATATTGTTCACTCCGTTGCCTCTGTGGTTTGCATTTCTGTTGACTGGTAATTTTCTCATGTTGCGGTGTGCACTTAGTACTTGGGCATAGTGTGGGCTGGCTGCTGCATGCAAGTCATGCCTTTGTGCCAAATTGCCTTGTTTATAGTATTTTTTATTTAGGGCCTAATCACGGTTGTATCGCCATGAAAACGGTGGCAGTGAGGCAACAAAGGGGGCCCTAACAGGGACCTCTGCCGCTTCAGGACCTAGGTGTGCAATCCTGGAGGCACATGTAGTGCCCCCCTGTATTTATGCACCCCAGTTCCTGCACAGTGTGGCATGTGCCATATGGTGCATGCTGCACCACACAGGAACCTGAAGACGGTGATGTCACTTCGGCGTTCTGCATGTAAGGCTCTCCAATGAGCCTTACAGACCGCTACCGTTAAAGCGCCGCCATGCCACTGCCCACCACAGGTTACAGTCATCTGGCTGGTGGTGTTGGGATGGTTTTGGTGGCCAAAGTCGTAATAAGGCCCTTAATCTTTGTTTTGATTATGTTCGTTGGGCTCAGGTTTTCCTCAGAATATAATTGTTAGAGACATATTGTTTTACCTACCACAACCAAAATATATTGTACTGTTTAATTATGTAATACACAACTAGAATAACAATTGGTTAATGCAGCACTGTGATTGGCTTTGGGGATGGGAGGGAGGCTGACTACTTCCTGTATGGAGAGGAGAGAGGAGACACGACGCGACGCGGGGCCGGAGGAGATGGTAAATTTAATAAAAAATAAATAAATTAACTCCCCCTCCTCATACGAACCCTTCCCTGGGCGACCCCCCCACCCCCTCACCCATGAGTCATGCCGGCAGCGACTGATTATATGATCTGTTTAAATGTTTGCTTCTGTAATAAAAGTAAGTAAGAAAAGTTGGAGTCGGTCAGTGGCTGATCAGATGGGGTGGATTTGGTTGGATTGGAGGTTGGGAAACAAAAGCAGCAGGGAGAAAGTTAGGCAGGAGTGAAAAAACAGCACAAGATGCACCACTCAAAATGTACAATATAATTTAAATCAGTCCATATCCTTGATGTTTTTTCTTTTCAAAGCAATCTTCTTTATTTTTATTTGTCATATACATATTAAAACATCCAAGACAGCCACAGCAGCCGACGCGTTTCGTTCACCTCGGGACTTCTTCAGGGCGAAAAAAATTGATGTATTAATGTTTGTATTTTTTCTCTCTCTCTATTTCAGTTGTAATATTACAGGAAACACAGATCAGTGTCATTAAGGAGGTGTGTGCCTCGATTTCAATTCAATAGAAAAGGTTATCTGCTAAGTAACTCAAACGAATCATGTCCTTCCAACATCAGTCAGATTCCAATTTCGTCCAACGGTACGAGCAGCAGTATCACTCTCTAAGATGCCCGATTCCGCATCTTTCGTAAGAAGAAACGCCACCCCTGTCAGGTTGCAGGGAGCAGGCAAAACAAAATGGCTGCATGCCTACGCACTGCGTGCTGCCGTTTGCTCTGATTATTCAAAGAGGAATACGCTACCGGTGCTAAATCGCAGTGCGAGCAGCGCAATGTGCACTTCAGCCCATTAGCAGAACTCCACGGAATCTTGCTGAGTTTTTATGTAACCCCGCGGAATTAAATTCTGCAAGCTCTGCCCAGGCATCATCACAATTTACCAGTGCATTTGCAATCGAGCCCTCAGAGTAAAGAAGATTTGGACAGTCTTTGAATATTTGGGTGTACTTATATTTCTCTTCGCTGATCTTTAGCAATTTTCAAGATCCACAGAGAGACAGGGGACTGCAATCAGTCCTGGAGGTCTTGTGTTCAAACACCGTGAGGTAGACTTAGATTTCCATCTTTCAAAAGTAGGTAAATTCAGTGATAGTAATATTTGTTAGTTATAGCGCTTAGCAATGGCAGAAGTGATATCTTAATCCATGTATTGTGCATGGTGCATAATTCTCCTCATCTCTAGGCCCTGACATCAGTTGTTACTTGTTACCTTCCAGTATATTGTACTCATTTTAGCCGCATCCTCAGCATGAAATGGCGAGTCCCCCCCGCCCCCACCCACCCCCCAAGATTTGCACCTGAGGCCTTTCAGTTACACACAGATTCCTATGATTGGATTTACTCATCTACACAGACATCTTTGCGGCTTGCACTGAAAGAGGTCATGTGGTTGAACATTACATTTGCTTTTTGCTTTTCAAGAGTGGACATTTCAAAGACATCCTGAATTGTCTGCAAAACTGCAGTAATTTCGAAACTGTTATGAGGAGCATTTGTATTCGGGTGCATTAAAGAAAAGCTATTGTGCTGGTAAGGAGTCGATTTGATGGCTGTAGGGAACATTAGAATCTTCTAAATCCTATCAAATATTGTGCTGGCAGCACTTCATTTTGCAAGTAAGTTTTAATAGGTTCCCCAGTAATTTCTAGAATAACATTAGTATTGATTTTTGCCGCGGCTGTATCTTTTGAGTTACGCAAGAGCTAAAACGTATCTGGGACATAAAATCTATTTGTACAGCTGGCATGATGGCCTCTGGGCGCGCTGTAATATATAGACCACGATTAACTATGAGGTTTGCTGAAAAGATCATTTTCCTTTTGCTGGGATGGCGCATCATTCTTGTGTGAATGGGAGAGAAAAGAAGACAACATGATAGAAGGAAGAGCCAGCCCTCCTAAGGCTTCCAGCAATTGTCTGATATAGAAAAGGCAGAGAATAAATGAGGGCGTTGGAAAAAGCAATGCCTGCAAGCAGAGGCAAACAATGTTTACTTTAAGAATGCACAGTGTTTAAAATGAAATGCTTGGAGTTACTGTCTTACAGCGCAAGCTCTCTTATAGGACCGGTGATTTCTTTTATCTATGCAATCTCTGCTGACTTGGGGTGAATGCCCCTCCACAAAAAAATCACAACCCTCTTTCTTTTACAAAAGGTCTCTGGTTCCAGTAGAGGTGAATACCTGAAAGCTGCTATTAATGAGGAGGTGTCCATTTTACAGGATGACCGCTGATTTAGTTTGCTTACCTCTGCCTATAATCTGGCAAGGATCCGGCCCTCACTACACCGGACACCCCTTCTTTAAAGGCTGAAGGAAGGACTCTCCATTGACAGCTCGTTAAAAGAGGCTAGACCTTGGAAGACTTGCTCAAGTTTATTTCAGATGGAAAAGAGCTGATCAGCTATTTATATCATTTCTTGATCTCTTGATACCGTCCGCCAGGCAATAGCAGAACCTTTTTGGACTCATTAGGGGACACCCTCAGTCAAGCCCTGCTTAGATATGCTAACTTTACCTTGCTCGGAGATATTAACCTACACCTAGAATGTAGTAATAATCCAGGGGTTACCACTTTTTGGAAACAGTCACTCCACTGGGCCTGAAACAATAAGTTCAGGGGCCGACACACAGGGCAAGACATACACTGGGTGCAGTCTGCTCCAACCTTACCTCACTTCAGATAGAGCCCCCCATCCCGCAGGTCTGGTCAGATCACCATTTTATTTCTCTGACTATCCCAACACCTAAGTCGGAACATGTAGCCATGAACAGCAACACAGGGGTGCTGAGGCGTAAATGGCATCTGCTAGCCACTAACACCAGCTTACCCATAATTGCCCAAAACAAGGTACCAACCCAAACTGGTGAGCCAGCATAGGATTCCCACTGTTTCCATATCTGGATGATGGCTATAAGTGAGGAATTAATTCCCTCAAAGCACACCACCAGAAGGGGGTAAAAGAAAATTACATAACGATCCATGGTTCACAAAAGATCTAGCGAAACAACATCTATTGTAAACAACTAGAACGTAGATGGAGAAGGGGATATGAAGTAGCCAATTTACATATTTTTATTCACTTGGCTATTAAATCAGCTAAAAAAGAGTACTTCGGTAATAGAATAGCTATGGCGAATCAAAACCAAAAAGAGATTTTGAAATTGTAAAATCTTTTATTGATCCCAAAGCTCTACATTCAGAAATTCCTCCCTCTCAAATGCTTTGCAATGATATTGCAACATATTTTGAGGACAAGATCAAGAATATACAAAAGGATATTGGAACTTCAAGCTTACCTGAATCTATTAACGAACATGAGCGGGATCATAGGCTGGGCAGGCCCGTTCTTCAAGCCTTTCAAACTGTTACTTTACCTCATATACAGGAAGCCATCTTAGCATGCAAATAAGGTTCGTCATTGGATGCCTGCCCCCCGACATCATATCATTGACATAGTGAATCCTGTGGTCAATAATATTGTGAATTCCTCCCTATCCTCCGGCATAGTGGCGGATGAATGGAAATTTGCCATTGTAAAACCACTAAAGAAAAAACAAAATATAGACCCTTCTAATCTTTCCAATTATAGGCCCATATCCTTACTACCTATTTTAGGTAAGATCTCAGAGAGAGAATGATCCATAAGGAACTCTCCAATTTTTTCTGAATCAGCTCAGATTTTCCACTCTCGTCAATCTGGCTTCTACGGAATATGCGCTACTGAATATATCGGATACCCTGAAGTTTCTTACAGACAATGGCAAGAAGGCAGTGCTGATCCTTTTGGATCTGTCTGCTGCGTTTGACACCATCTCTCTTAACATCTTGCTAGCCAGACTAAAATCCTGCGGCATTTCCAATATTGCACTGGCCTGGATCACATCCTTCCTGTCGAATCGGAGGCAAGCAGTCTCCCTGAGCACCTTTCTCTCCTCAGAACGGACCATCACCACGGGTGTCCCACAGGGTGCCTCACTTAGTCCACTCCTCTTTAATATATACATGGTCCAACTTATCTCCCTCATTTCGGCTTACGGGCTCAAAACAATATCTTATGCTGATTACACTCAGCTGATCCTGTCCCTTGGAAAAAACGCCACGGAAGCTGAAGAAAATGTCAAAGCCTGTCTCATGGTGGTCATCAAATGGATGAAAAGCAACCACCTACGTTGCAATACGGATAAAACAGAAATCCTACTGATAGGGAAAAATAATCCCTTTCAGCCTAAGGACTGGTGGCCGGAAGAGGCAGCAGCCCCTCCAGCTATTGTGGAGTTGGCAAAAAACCTGGGCGTATGGTTTGATTCCTCCCTCTCCTTCAAACCCCACCCACTTAAGGTGGTTGGTACACGCTTTGTCCTAATTAAAACACTGAAAACATTCTTTGATCTGATCCCACTTGCTGCAAGGAAAACAGTGACAGTGGCCTTAATACTCTCATGCCTAGATTACTGCAATAGCCTCCTGGTAGGGGTTAACAAATCAACCCCGAGGAGACTACAGGTAGTCCAACATGCAGCAGCTATATTGGTCTTAAAGCTTCCCCGTAGTGCATCAGCCTCGGCGGCTCTGAAAACCCTTCACTGGCTCCCGTCACAAAATAATTGTATTCAAACTTCTCCTCACGACCTTCAGAGCAACTCGCCAATTAGGGCCAGTATATCTCTCCACAAGATTTACACCATACACGACAATGAGGACACTTAGATCCACTTCTGCAAACCTTCTTAAATTGCCAGGCTTCAAACTCAAAGCTAGGGGAGGGAAGTCGGCTACTGTATTAGGGGCAAGGGCTTGGAACTTCATGCCAAACAAATTAAGATCAATGGAATCTGAAGAGCAGTTTAGGAAGGCCCTAAAGACATGGATCTATGGAACATCTGATGAATCTTGCTTTGCACTCATCTAGATCCTAACTTTTTACTGCTGTAGCTCGTTATCTGGTAGCGCCAGGAGGCTCCTTTGGGAGCGACAATTTGCGCTTTACAAATGCTACAGTTCATTTCATATCATTTCATTTCTTGAAGGGTTGCATCCAATCAGTTCTGTGAAAAGAGCAGGTGTTTGCATAGATTGACACTAAAGGGTCATCACGACCAGTGTTTAATTTGAGCCGGTGGTTTCCAGTGCTCGGCACCAGCACTTAATTGGCAGCACCAGCACTTATGACAGTCTGCCACATGGTGGGCTGTTTGTCTGATTTAGTGTGAGCATAACAGTTGTTTACTGTTAGAAATGGGGGTCTCTAGTTGGCAGAGGTGGGTACCTTCTAGTCAGGGTAAGGTAGAAACACACTTTAGATAAACCCTGCTCACCCCCTTTGTAGCTTGGCACGAGCAGACAGGCTTATCCCAAAGGCAATGTGTAAAGTATTTGTACCAAAACTCACAGTAACACAATGAAAACACCACGAATGGACACCACACCAGTTTAGAAAAATAAAATATCTTTATCTAAACTTAACAAGACCAAAATGACAAAAATCCAACATACACAATTAAAATTATGACTTTCAAAAGGATTCATGAACTTGTACCATGAAAACTATGGATGCGTGACTTTTACACAAAGTACTTGTAGTT
This sequence comes from Triturus cristatus, assembly GCF_964204655.1. Lineage (NCBI taxonomy): Eukaryota > Metazoa > Chordata > Amphibia > Caudata > Salamandridae > Triturus > Triturus cristatus. Next base: position 912,910,161 of record NC_140588.1, read on the forward strand.
GCGTAAAAATTCACAAGGCCAAACAGCTGCAGAGTCGGAAACAAAGAGATACGTCAACTCCTGAGACCTTGGGGAGGCGATGCGACAGTGCGGCTGCACGCAGAGAAAGGGTTGTGTCGAATACGGTCTGTATGGAGAGTGATGTGTCGATTCTTCGGATGGTTACCGTTTCCCAGGCGATGCGTCGGGAAAACTTGCCGCACAGGTGCAATGCGCGGAAATCCAGGATGCGTTGGTGATCGATGCGGCTGCGTCAGTTTTGTTCAGCTGCGATCCTTCGATGCGTCGATTCTTGCAGCGGCGACAGGCGCTTCGTTGGTTTTCACAGCAGCACGGCAATGTGTGGAAATTCTTCTTGCGCCATGGGGATGCGTCAGAAAAACAGCCACAAGAAGAGCAATGCATGGATTTTTACAGTTCTTCAAGTTTCTTCTTTCTTCAAGCTTCCAAAAAGCAGCAACAACCTCCAGAGATTGAAAATTGGCACAAGCACCTCTTGGCAGGTCAGAACTCACAGCACCAGAGTTCAGGGGAGCTGGTGGGTGAAATCTTTGTGTCCCTGAGACTTCAGAACAGGAGGCCAGCATACACAGGCCCTTGGAGATCTCCTTCAAGCAGGGAACACAGCACACAGCAAAGTCCTTCTCCTTTCCTTGGTAGAAACAGCAACTGGAGGCCAACCCCACACAGCACATAGCAATGGGGCAGTACTTTCCCTCAGTCTCTACAGCTCTTCTCCTTGGCAAAGGGTCCTCTTGAATTCCAGGGATGATCTAAAGTTCTGGGCACTACTATTTTTACAGCAAAATCCTTTTTTCTCTGGTGACAGAGAAGCCCTGTTCTCAGTCAAACCCAGTTCTGTCCTCTCTGGTGCAGCTTCCTGGCGGGAGACCGCATTGTGGAAGGCAGACCAGGCCCATTCAGGTGAAAGGAAATCTCCTCTCCCTACTGTAAATGCAGCCCAGGTCTATTCAGCTCAGCCCTGACTCGTCCAGAATCTGTGGAGCCACTGCACATCCCCAGTCCCTGTCACTCCAAAGCCAGACAGTCAATACACATCCTAGCAGAGGTACACTGGATAGCTAAGCAAGAAAATACCTACTTTCTAAAAGTGTTATTTTCAAACACAGAATGTAAAAATCACCCTCACTAAAAGATGCATTTTAACATTCTGAGTTCAGGCATACTAAACTTTATTTTCCGACCTTGTTCCCAGGAGTAGTTAGGTTGATAAGATGTTATAAGCAAACTTCCCATTCTATCCTATGGGAACAGGTAGCCTTGCGATAGTGAAAAACGAAATTGGCAGTATTTCATTATCAGGACATGCCACACACACCAGGGCATGTCCTACCTTTCACATACAATGCACCCTGCCCACAGGGGTACCTTGGGCCTACCTTAAGGGTGACAAACATGTAAGAAAAGGGAATGTTAGGCCTGGCAAGTGGGTGCCCTTGCCAGGTTGGCGTGGCAGTTTAAAACTGCACGCAGAAACTGCACCTTTTCAGGGCTACTCATGTGGGTAGCACAATCAGTGCTGCAGGCCCACTAGTAGCATTTGATATTACAGGCCCTGGCACACATAGTGCACATTACTAGGGGCTTACCAGTAAATCAAATATACCAATCAGGGAGAACCAATCATAGTAACAGTTTCCAAAAGGAGCACTTGCACTTTGACACTGATCAGCAGTGGTAGAGTGCTCAAAGCATTGAAGCCAGCAAAAAAAGAAAATCCAGCACAGCATCACAAAAATACAGGAGGTAGAGGCAAAAAGTCAGGGGACACCAAACCAAGGATGCCAGCTCTAACATTTACTAATTCAATATATGTAAAAAATGACTATCACCTGCCGCCCATGCTAACCTTATAGCTTTGAGTCCCTGGAATAGTCTGAATTGTCACACTTGTAGGAGTGTGATGGTTAGCAGCTGGTTTAGTACTGTAATTGACAGCGCTGTCAAGGGCAAAGGGTGATGTAGGCTGCAGTGGCCTCCTGATGAAGGCCCTGCAACTTCCAGTTTTACAAATTATTCACTGATTAGGAGCACTAAGCTGCAAATCCAGGATCAAGGAGTCACTGACCAACTAACTTTTTTCCAGCTCTTCTTAAGTCTTTTCAGATCAGCCTCTTTGTGGTTGGCAAGCAGCAGAGAAGCTAGACAGCTTGTTTTATTGTGCCTGGCCTGTGACAATGCAGTGTACCTCTTCCTGCCAGTTCCCAATACCCCTTCTGAATTAGCTTTATGTTTTAAACAGAGAACCACTGGCACATAATGTGTGTGTTCAGAGAAAGTCAGGTTGTTTGAGTACTTGCAACTCTTGCTGATGTCGAGAAATTTAGCAAGGAAGTCAAATTTGCAATTAGGTCTGCTTTGACAGCTTAGTTGCCTACACCACTTATCGTTACCAATTCTTTAAAATACATACATGGAATGGACTTTGGCTCCAACCACAGGAGTATCACTCTCTCGCCTCATGCTGTTAGCTCTATGGTGTATCATACTGCCATACAGCGAGTGCTTGCACTGGAATGCATGAGGGAATATTTCTGAAAAGTGCACTCAGTCATCAGGCTGTTGGTAACATTCAATTCTTAATCCCTTTGTGTATTACACACAGAAAGCAATCATTTTTTGGTACGGTATTCCCAGCTCTAGCAAAACTAGTACAGCATGTGAGGTGGGCCATTGGCATTGTGTCTGCACTGCGTGAGGTGTTAGATGACAAACATATGTCAGCAGGAGAGTAAACCGAAGGAGCAGAGGTGAAAGGATGCTGTCAAGGAGTGTTGTACCATACAAAGATGGGGCACCCTTGCAGAAAGTGAATAGGGGCCTCTGAGACTCCCATATCTCACAAATATTCATTGGAACTTGGGCAGAATGGGTCCCTTAGGAAGAGGTTGAGGGCCCCCTGTGCCGCAGAGTATGCAGAGGCCTGTTGTGTTACCTGCCTGCTGACAAAATAGTGAAGGAAACATCAACATCGGTTAGCAGTAGAAAGAGGTAGCACCGTTGTCACCTGTCCCAGTGATCATGTTTTTCTTGTTCGAGGTCATAGGGGTCATGCAAACCGAGGTTTTTTAGTAACAATTAGGCAGCTACTGAGGGACAATGGGCAGATTGTGGGTGCATCCCAGCAAAAGTCACCTGGGGGCAAAGGGTTAATGATGTCACTTCCTGTAAGACTGGAGTTCTGGTAAATCGATGGTCCTGAAGGCAAACTGATAGACTTGCCATGCAGGAAGAGGAAACCCCTAATGGAAATAGAGAAAGGACGGGCACTTTTTACCACAGTATAATTATTCTAATGAGGAAACTGAATTTCATATTCAAGTCGCGTTGTGATGCATATAAATGGAGCATGGCTAAAATGGGGATCCGAAGTTGGAAGTTGAATGGGGACTAGTTAAACATAATTGTTTATGCAGTTAGTTTAATTTGAAAAAGCTATGTATTCACATGCAACGACCATGGAAATAAAAGGCTGTGAACAGAATTGATATGAAGCATAATGTTTATCATTCAGCTTAACGTTTAAAAGATTTCAGAACATATGCGTCCTGTTATTAGAATATGTGTTGTATGAGTATATGCATGAGGCTTCTAATCTAATACATTACTTGCCTCAAGCATGGAGAGGGTATGGTGTGGTATTAAGTTTGAATCTCTTAGTATTGAATTGTGTACGCGGAAAAAAGTGTTAACAGTTTATATAACTCTTGCATTAGCTGTACAGATGCACATAATAAGAATATATTTGTAATAAAAAAAGTACAAAGGAGCTGGATGGGCCAGCGAGGATGTGGTGTACGGTCAGCAGATATGCTGAATCTGCAGGTGGGAAAGAGGGTTCGAATCCGATATGGGCTCGACTTCCTGCTCTTCTGCACCAATCACTGTAACTCCCTGCTTTTTGCGCCTGTCTAGCCCTGTTTATGTAGACAACTCAGAGTAACTGTTACTTTCATCCTTGTTATGGTATGGCTTGACAACTCAGCTGTTGTCGGAAAATTATGTGAGAATCAGGAGAGGTGTTTGTCTTCATGCACATGTTGGGAGCCAGCAGTACATGTTTTGATTGAGCAGAAGTTGTTTGCTTCTACAAATGAAGTTCTTGTTCTCCACGCAGATATGACCATTTTGTTTATTTATCAATCTGGCCGAGCTTGAACTTTCAGGGCCACATTGACGGCATTGTAATGCTGTTGAAGTGTCTTAGATAACCCGATAAATTATGGTGTGTTTCTCTAGCAGCAGCATAGATGAGAGGAGGGCACTCATTGATCTACATGGATCTTTCAGTCTAGCTTGACACTGCAATTGTCATCTCATCTTATTTGGTCAACACAAATGAGTTTTCACAGTCACATTGGTCTCTTGAGTAAAGAATTTGATTAGGATGAATTTGTGTGCCTCCACTAGAAGGACGCAGCAATATCAAAGGGGATGATGGACGGAGCGTTTGAGCAAATCAAACACTCACCCCCAGTCAACTGATCTGGGTTTAATCCATCATCATTCTTTAGCTCACTCCACCACCCCAGTTCAGACATGGCCATATGCAAATCAGTCTGACCCTGTGCCTCATGGGAACAGTCCAGCCCGAACTGCCAAGCCATGTCTTCCACTAGAAGGACTGCACTTATTGCATTTTTTGGTTTGTGGCAAAGTTTATACTCGATGCAGCAGACTGAATTGGTTACGGTGGCAAGCCAATGATCATGCCTAAAGGTCTGATCTGTTTATTATGATAAAAGCACTAGGCCTGATATCTCATTGTGAAAATCATATGTTAAAGTCAATAAGCATTTAGATGTGAATTGTTATTACTCTATATTAAAGCCTACAAATAGGTATTTTGTTGCATGTAATCTCACAGATTCCCATAATAGGCAAGGATTTTGACTTTGATCACCCACTGTGACACCTGTGATGAGTCTTCTTAGGCCCTGCTGAGAAGGGTTGCAAATGTTTTGCAAGCTGTGGTTTTCTGTATATTTTAAATGTCTTTATCTGTATGCATGATGATTGACTTTTTATTTGCATTTGAATAGGCTGATGTTGGGTAAAGTGCAAAGCTCAGTACAATGGGCTTAAATTGGTTATGGTGACAAGCCAATGATAAAGGCCTGATTGTTTACTATGAAAAGTTAAGTTAAAGACAGTACGCCTGACATATCGATTGTGAAAAGCATATGCTAAAGTCAATACATATTTAAGGGTGGATTGGTATTCCACTGTATTAAAGTCTGTACATAGTGTTTTTTTGTTACATTCAATCTCATAGATTACCTTAGTAGGTAAGTGTTTAGCTGCTGGTTACCCCTCTGACAAACCATGAGAAAAGAAGTGTTGCATCGTGAACATCCTTGTCAAGTCCTGTTAGAAGAGACACTACTTTGCTCTGCCAACTGTAATTTGGTATATATTTGCAATTTGTATGCCTGATGATTGTGGGAAAGCTTATGCTCAGTACAGTAGGCCTGAGTTGGTTATGGTGACAAGCCAATGATAATAGCTAAAGGCTTGATTTGTGTACAGGGGAATGTTATGCCTGATGCTGTAGGTCTGTCCTGTTTATTATGAAAAGGTGTTCCACCGGCAGGAGGCCTGACTTCTTTATTGTGAAAATCATATGTTAAAACCATTAGGCCTCTAACAGTAAACTGTTGTCACATCATGTAACAGGCCGTAGAACGGTTTGGTTACAAGTAATTTCACAGATGTCCATTACAGGCAAGGGTTTTAGTGTTGGTCACCCACTCTGACAACCCCTGGGAGTAGATGATTCTTGCTAGGCCCTGTTGAGAGGGGCTGTATATTGCTTTTCCTACTGCAATTATGTACATGATTGTACTTTTAGAAACATATGCCTGATGGTCTCTAGCTTCTGTAGTCCTGGGTTGTATATTGTGTAAAGCCATTGATAATGGGTAGTGGCCTTAAAAGTTCACTGGGAAACGTTATGTCAAACCGTGGCACAAATGATGACAAACCATGAGTATAGAAGATTTGTAGAGCTGAAATCCTTATTAGGCCCTCTTTGGAGAGATAGTATTTTGCATTACCGACTGTAAAGTTTGATACTATATAATTCTATGACTGTACATCTGATAGTTGGCTTATAGGGAAACTTATGTTCAGTGCAGGGGGCCTCGGTTGGTTTAGGTGATAAGCCATTGACAGCAGCTACAGGTCTGATAGGTTCACTAGGAAAAATATTTGTGGTTCCCTGTGTCTGACATATTCATTATGAAAAGTTGTTCTAACTATGTTAAGCCCGACATACTGATTGTGAAAACCATATGTTAAATTCAACAGGCAATTAGGGGTGGATTGGTATTTCTCTGTAAATAATGCATATATCCACATATATAACTATATATCCATATAGATACATAGAGGGCCTTTTGAGTCCATTCTGTTTTGCCATTGGTCTGTCTTGACTGTCATTTACACTCTGCATCCATCCATGACAGCAAACTGCATGGGTCATGGTTTCATATGCATCAGTCCGTCACTCTTATGCCCAGTTAATGATGTCATTATCTGATCACATGTGTACAGCCACCTGAAAATGAGTGCACTTTAGTATCAGGGCTGATTGGCCTGTCCTTTCATTTAGAATTTTCACCTTTTGTAGTTCCCTTTCATATCTTTCCTTCTCCTCTTTTTAATGTAATGTTTGTTAAAGCAGTACTATCAGTTGCTTGCTGCTCATTTCACATGCAGTGCTCCACATTCCATGTGGCCACTTCCTCTAAACCAGGAGATAATTATGGAATGTTGTTTTTTATGATGTATCATTGTTTTACCATTCCAAGATGGCAAACACATTGGTTCTAAATGTGGCAGCCATGCTTGCACTTTAAAACAATGATAGACTATTTACAATACGTTTGCAAGATCGACACCCACTGTATCTTAATGTTTATTTTTGAAATTGCAAACAAATGCCCTGCATGTTTATATGGCAGCATGTTTTCTTTTTTCTACATGGATTCTTTTAATTTATCTTGTATATGTTGTTGAGTTTGTATGTGTTTTATTACGATTTAGTCTGTGGGTGAATGGAAGGATGAGTGAGTGGAAAGATAATGAATGCATGAGTGCAAAGATGAGTTACAGAGCGCTAGTTTAATGGTATATTGAGTTTCTACATCCAACAGTGAGTCAAACGGCACTTTCATACATAAGCCAGACCTTTTTGCATAGCCATTGCTTGTTGTTTTTAGATTCTGCTGCCATTCATAAATAGGTATGCAATATTCGGAAGACCATCCATGTTAAAGTAAATAGCCACTAGGCACTACGTTTTATTTATGGTAGCAAATTGTTTTATCTAAAATAACTATTTAATGCAAAACAATTAACAAGAAGAGAAAATGACAAAATATTAGCATTAGAACATGGAAGTTAGCTGTAGCATATTTTGAAATTTTGTTATTTATACTCTCCTAATTTCCACTGAATTCATGAAATTTGTTGTACACACAGATTTATTTTATAGGACTGGTTTTCTTCTGTGAGCAGTGGTACTATTCACTATGAGTTTCCACCATGGTATTCCACCAGAATATCGACTACAGAATATCATTGGTACAAAATGTCATGGACCAAAATATTGTGAAGGTAAGTTTATATAGATAAGCATAGGTTTGCAATATTTAACTACACATTGATGTTCTTTGATGAAATATATATCTTCAAGGTATGTACATGTGGAGGTGAGAATAGAAAAAAATGTATTTGGATATATGCACTTACCTTCTCGATATTTTGGTCCTTGATATTTAGACATTGATATTTTGGCCACAGGATATTTTTGTACTCAATATTCTGCCATACAGCCCCTGCCACACAACCACCTACAAGGCCTAAAGTAATAAAATAAATGACCCAGAAGGAAAAGGTTGACAATTTTTTGACAAATAAATCTTACTTCCAGTAAGATTACAAATGCAGACTTGCATGAAAAAGGAGACTAACATAGGAAGGGTGGGTGGGTTTGTGGCCTACTCAACTCAATCTTACTGTATCTTAGTGGAAGCCAGTAATCTAGCATACATTAATCAAATACTGGAGAGCAGGTGATCATGAGTGGTTCAGTGCAGGCATAATGCATCTTGCACACTCAAATTCCTTAGGAAAAAGGTCTGCAGATTTATCCCACTTGCAATGAAATGCAGCAGTGCATGATGGCAGCAACAGAACTACAGAGTACAATGATGGCCTCAGGAGATACATCCAGGCCATTGAGTGTGTATGGGCCATACATTTGCAGATTTTCTGCACAGGGTAGCTTTCACAAAGGGAAATTAATTTCAGCCACCATGATTCTACTATACAACCCACACTTTAACACATGTAAGAAGCTTGGCAATAAGTAGTGACAACATGATGGAGGCCAGGTCAATAATAACGAGGGGAATACAATGTTGCAGGACAAAATCACCTTAAAGAAGCTTTTCCAGCCTAAGTAGAAATTACAATACACACACACACACTAGATTAGTATGTAGAGATTAAGTGTGAACGAAGGGAGGGGCTGCCTTCAGTCAGGGAGGAATAAGTACACAAGGTACACAGGCTTCCTTGAGAGGGACTAGAAAGGTTTTCAACCTGGTATGGCCATACCCAGCACACACAAAGGAATGCAACAAAGATGTGTAGCATGCACATGTGATTCCACTGAGCCCCACCATTCACTAGTCCAACAGGAGGTGTGCCAGAAGATGGATGCGCACATACCCACACACACTGATTTTTATGCCCCAGACAGGAATATGGCTAGGGACACAATTTAGGTGGTCATCTAGTCAGTTTAATAGGGATCACCCTTGTCTATATTTACCTTTCCACCACCAGCAGTCACTACACAGTTTGGATTCAAGGGCCAATAGCCTTGCTCACCCAAAAAGCGGGGACATGTCTGCTGTCACCTGGCATCAAAGAAAAAGGGTTTTCATTAAAAAATACTTAATGACATGGAACAACTCCAGTGACTTTGCATCATTGTCAACATCATTGGAAGAAAAGCTTTGGAGAGTTTTGATTAACCCCTTGCCTGCTCATGACGGAACCACTCCGTCATGAGCCACGGGCGCCGTGTGCTCATGACGGAGTGGTTCCGTCATGCTGCGGCCGTTGCGGCCGCTCTGCCCATGCGGCACTGATTCCCCGAATAATGCAAGTGGGCGGAGTCGTGAAAGGAACCACTCCATCAGGAGCACAGCGCGCCCGTGGCTCATGACGGAGTGGTTCCGTCACGAGCATGGTGGCGCCGCGCTCACCCCGAAGGGGTTAAAGAGAAAGAGGAAATATTTTCTCAGCCACTCAGGGGACTTTCATCCCAAGAGCTATAAATTTAAGTTAAGTAAGACACACAAAAGCATTTTTTTACTTGTTATTTTATTGAAGCATTTAAATTGTTCTGGTATCCCCCGAATGGAAGCAAATAACTACACGAGATCTGTCTTTAGTGCAAAGTAGTGAGTACATGCCGACATGGGCTAAGCCTCCATTGGTGCAGTGCACCAGTTCCCAGAGGCCTGATGCGCCCTATTTATTGCTGTATTTCACTGTTTAAACAGTGGCCAGTGGGCCCATTTCCATCATTGCACTTGGGGCCCATTACACACAGGCTACACCACTGCATGCAAGGGGACACACAGCCTAGACGTTAGGGGAGAGGATGTGGTCTGTCAGCTAGAACTGCCGACTTTGGTGCTGGAAACCAAGGTTCGAGCCTCTGGGTCACGTCCACATCCTGGATTCTGGGCAAATCACTTAATCTCCCCGTGCCTACCAATTATTATTTTTTTTTAAATAAATGTGTCCTTGTGTTAAGTAACCGGTGCTCATGTAAAGCGCTCCAATACCTTTGGGTCGAGTTTGCGCTATATAAATCTGCAACAAAAAAAAAGTTATACATTCACATATATATAGTTTTGCAGTAATGTGTTGGTGGGTGACTAAGATGACGGTAAGCTGTTGATCATAGGCAGTGTAAGAAATTGGGTGTGAACCCTGGTCACTCAGCTACCACAATCATTGTCAGGGTAAGGCACAAGCCATCCCTAATTTAACCTATGCTCAACCCTCTGGTAGGTTGGCACAGAACAGTCAAGAATTTGCACAACACTTCACACAGTAATAAAGACAAAGCACCACACAAAAAGGGTGCCATACAATATGAGACAAATAGAATATTTTTTAATAAGGAAGATAAGACCAAAGCAATAAAAATCCAATTAGCAGTGGCGGCTGGTCCATTAGGGGCGTTGGGGCAGCGCCCCACAAAGGAATCGGCCAGTGAACACTACAGGATGGAATGTAAACAGACGAATTGACAGGCTCAGCTTACAATTCGTCTGTTTACATTTCCGGGCCGCCTGTGCGCTTCAATGCCAGTGAAAGTGCGCTGTGCGCATGTCACGCACAGCGCACGCAGGCAGAGACGAGCAGGAGTTAAAAAGATGGTCTGCGCATGTGAGCGAGGAGCAAAGCCCCTCGCTCACATTCACAAACCATTAGGTTTGCTGCGCATGCCCTGTGTAGAGCAGGAGTTTGTAGATAGGCTCCTGCTCGGGCGGTGATGCGTTTTACGCAAAGTTGCCCCATGCCCAATTAAATACCAGGAAATTAAAGAAGGTTCAGCCGCCCGGCCCCCCAGTCTCCTGATTGGCAAATGAAAAGAGCGGGGAGAAGTTACTTCCACCACGTTGCAGAGACGTGATGCGACCGTCGGGACCGGAGCGGAGGAGAATCAGGAGATGCCTGCCTGGTAAGTTCTTTAATTCATTAAATTAACCACCCCCCCCAGCGTGTACCCCCCTCCCCCCACGTGTACCGCCCTCCTTCCCCCTCTCATGCCGGCCGCGCCTGCCCAAATGCTTTTTTTTATTATGGTCATGGTGTCTCTTCACTTCTGGAGTTCGGTATGTGGGATAATACAATGCGCTTTTGTAAAGCGCACTTTTCCCCGGGGGCCTCTCGGCGCTATTGACTCCAGATATTTACTGTAATCCAATCCAACTCAGTAGTTTAATTTATCGACCCGGAGAGGATGAAAGTTGCCACAGAGGGATTCACATTTGTGTTCATGCATGCGGGTTTAAGCCCAAATCTGCTCAGGCAATGCATTAGTCCACTGAAGGCTTGGCTCACAACAGAATACTCTTACTCATAAAATATTAAATAGAAAAGATAGCCTGAGTTTGGATTCTTGACCAGTGCTGATTATTTCGAACATTCTGTAAAGCAAATAAAGAGAGGTCTGTGTAATAATTGTTAATCTGTGTGCTCCAGAATATATGCTTGTTTAAATGTGAATAGAGGAATTTTGAGACAGTTATGTCATTCCGAGTGAATAGCATATTTCTGCGGCTGTTCCAAAATTAGAACCATTTATTATATCCATAGGTATCCTTCGAACATTTACATGCCACATGGCGAGGATATTAGCGCAGTCGTTTAAAGGCTCCCGCAGTTTCTAGTAGAAGGTATTAACATTTTTGTAGCTGTATAAAGTTGCTTCTTATGGAAATCTGTGTGATACTTTTAGTATGAACTGCAGTCTGTAGATACCATTACGCCATCATTCTGAGTCGCCACTACCACTATAAAAATCACCATGGGATATTCCACGTGCTGTGTTTGCGCTGGTGTCTGAATTTTCCTGCTTAGATGAACGATAGCCTGCATCATCGGAGTTTCCATGCCCCGTTACAAAATATATTCCCTCCATTCAGCCAATTTTCCCTGTTCAAAATTCATCAGATTTTTCTCGGCCAAATCTGCACATGGAAAATTAATGATAGTGAGCACCCAGATTCTGGCTACTTTTATAGAACAACCTGCTTTTATGTTTACAGCGGCCACAGTTGACAACCGCCATATGAAATGAACTCAGTTGTCTGAAGGCAGGTAACGCAGCTACAGTTGCTTTGCAAACCAAAGAGGGTATTTACAAGCGAAGCATAGCATTAAAACGTAACTTAATTTGAAAAAATCTTTAAAACAATGATAATAAACAATCACGAACAGTCTTAACAGAAACACTGAACACGATGTACAATGCTCTGTGTGCACTCTATTTGGCTAGATAAAGTGCCCTTTTGACCCCGCAACCATGCTCTAAATCAAACTGAATAGGCTCCCCTTTTGTATTATTTTATGAAAATATTTGGTCACATACCTAAATGCCTGACTTCAGTGTCGCATCTGGCCAAAGTTTGGCCACTCAGGGGCTAACACAGGCCCCCGCAGCCCCCGCGGCGCGGGGGGCCCCCACTCTCCAGAGGCCCCCTCACTCCAAGCGGAGGGAGACGGCTGCGCCTGCAAGCAAGCCTCTTCAGCCTCCCCAAGTCCCCATAAATTAAACTGTGCGCGCACACCACGGTGACGGCATCTAAGCCTCTGAGTCTTCCCTCTCATTCGGTCTCGCTCCTCAGTTAGTGAAAACCGAGACTTCAAGAAACGGGTATTACCCTCTCTTTCCTCCTTTCGTTTATTTGCTCCCCTGTGAAATGGATCCAAAAAAGAATACAATTTTTACATATTACATATTTATTTTGTGCACAGAAATCTATAGCCATGATTTAGTCAATTTTCTTTATCATGCTAAGCGATCTTTGTAAACTCTCACATGAAGATTGTAATTGTGTTTTCATATTAGAATCCGCATAATTCCGTTATCAAATGTACATTATGTTTGTATTACTCTTTGAATCTTCTACGTTGAAACTGTCTCAGTTTACATGCTGTTATCCAACTCCGCCTTTCATACTTTGATATTACTCAGCAATGCATTCTCTTATGAAGCTCTGTGGTTATACTGAATAAGCAGCTACCTATGTTATATGACATCTCTTTATAAATGTAATAACTGCACTTTCACAATTGCTTTCTTAACCTTATTTTCTCAAATTTGCTTGAAAATGCACAATTTTTCCACTCTTTTTTTCCAAAATGTTACCCCCTTAGGTTGTCCATGATACGCTCGCTCGCAGCGGTGCAGTATGACAATTTTACGCCCCCCCACTTTCAAATTTCACCAGCCGCCACTGCCAATTAGTAGAACTGGAGAATAGCACAAATTCAGGAAATCTGGTTACACAGGACCAAGACGAAGTCACAAGTTCAGGCTGACCATGATGGAGCGCAGGCTGGCTACATGGACCTGGTTAGGCCAGTTGAACAAGAGTACCTTATTTATGGTTGGTGGAGTGTTGCGAGGTATAAATAACAAAAATAATGGTACTGAAATAACAAACACACAAGTCAACAAACATTGACAACAGAAAACATATCAATCAAACATATGCAAATATCCTGGTTATCAATGTATAATTCTCCATCTTAAGTGAAACATATAATGAGTCTGCCCTATACATAGGAATCTACGTTCAGAGATAAATCAATTAACAATTCTTCTTTTGCATGATTTTTATTTATGATATTTCAAACATTTTTTTTTACTTTGGTCCACCTGGTTACTGTAATTAATTTACTTATTTCTTTATTATTCATTTTTTTGTTAAATAGAATTTGAGTCATTCCATTGACTGTGATTTGATGCCACTCTAAATATACTTATTTAATTATTTAAAATTATTTATTTTGTAAATAAATCCCTTGTAGGCATCCTTGCCTTTATAGCTTTAATACCCAAGCCCACAAGGGTCTACTGGGTTGCCCAACTACCTGGTAAACTTTCTAAAAGTGACATTTTCAAAATTGCAATTCAAAATCTGACTTTACCATAAGTTAGGAGTTTTCATTAGCATTACAAAGACACCAAACATTAATGAGTTACCTATTCCCATTTGGAAGTTACAGCTTATTAAAAGTAATAAGGTAACTTCAGTGTTATCCTATGGGAGAGGAAGGCCTTTTGCAGTAGTGAAAGGCAAATGTAAGAGTTTTTCACTTCCAAGACATGCAAAACTTAAAGGAACATGTCCTACCTCTTAAATACATTGCACCCTTCCCAATGAGCTGCCCAGGGCCTACCTTAGGGGTGACTCATATGCAATAAAAAGGAAGGTTTGGGCCTGCAAAAGGTTTATTCTGCTAGGTTGAAATGGCTGTTTAAAACTGCACACACAGGCTGCAATGGCAAGCCTGAAACATGCATAAAGCGCTATGTAGGTGGGTGGTACAATCAGTGCTGCAGGCCCACTAGTAGCATTTAATTTACAGGCCCTAGGCATAGGTTGTACCACTTTACTGGAACATATAAGTGAATTAAATATGCCAATTGGGTGTAAGCGAATTCTCCCTCATTTTAAGGAGAGAGCCCAAGCACTTTAGCACTGGATAGCAGGGGTAAAATGTGTAGAATCCTAAGGCCAGCAATAATGAAGTAACCAAAACAGGAGGTCTGAAGGCAAAGGATAGGGGGAAAACGACACCAAGGATGCCAAGTCTAACAGGCAGTGTTCAATTAATTAGTTGAGTCAGGAATATTATAAAAATATGGGACTTCATTTACTCACTAAAATGCTGCAGAGAGGGTTCCTCATTAAAAAAAAAAAAACATAAAACGTGTTTAATCACTCACACTGGTAATTACTTTGGCTACAATCTAGTCTATCATTTCTTGCTCACTATGCCATTCTAGACAGGGACCAGCCACTTGAAAATTAGAATTGGTGTTGCTCCTATAGGAATAGTCAAGCCCAAAATGCTATGCAATGTCCCCTCTAGAAAAAAAAACAGGTAACCTGAGAATTATAGTGAGCAAAAGATGATGGACTATATAGTGTACCAATCAATTATCATGCCTTTCACCAAGTCAACCAGTCAGCCCATTATGTTTTGTTTTATCAAGAAAACAGAGGTCAAGCATGTGATGCATGCATAACTCATTTCAAACCTTTTGGAGAAAGGCCCAGAAATGTAATTTCCCTTTTACTTCATGCTGGCACAAGTCAGCCGTGCTATTTTTGGTGTCGTTTTTGACCTCAACTATCAATCTTGATATCGCCAGAACTGTAAAGGCTACAGAGTAAATTCCAATGGATAACTTTGTTTACCCCAACATAAGGGAGATATTGGAAGACTGAATGGGTATGTTGGCCCTATTCTGTTCATAGATTCAACATTTCTATAGTAATCATATCCGTTTTTAAAAATTCCAGCCACTAAATTATGATGCTGAGATGTAAATTCCTGCTATTTTGGTTTACCCAATTAGCTTCTAGGGTTGTGGTACTGTCTTGGCTTGATTACTGTAAAGTTATTTATGGCTGATCACCCAGGAATAAAATCTTGAAGCCCAATAAGTTGCAAAACCAAACAACTTGTCTCTGTTTGTCTTAGAAGAAATTGGATGAGATCACCCCAATTCTTACAAACCTCCACTCTTCATGTGGTGAATAGAATAAAGTTCAATCTACCTTACATCACCTTAAAATTTGAAGAAGCCATTAACTTAAATATGTACCTTTCTTTCATACCCACCCAAAACATGAGGTCCTGGAGAATCAGTTTGACGTCACAAGCCAGATTGAATAGTAACATTCTTGGTGGTAGAATAATCCTTAGTCTGAAAGTCCAGATCTGGAATTTGGTAACATTATTTCTAAGAAATCAACCAAACGAGTTGCACTCAAAAGAAAGCTGAAGACAAGTGTCTTAATGTAGTCTTTTTCTTCTCTTTTTGAGCCTGCTAAGAATACCCTCTCCCCTGCAAAAATGGACCGACACTACAAGTACAGTTGGACCCCCCTCAGAAGCCTGGAAACGAAGATCCACAAATGGCCTCTTTTGTCCCTTCCTTAAGTCCCTCCCATCCCTACTCCAACAGAAGGGGGGGTGAAGGGAAAGGTGGTCATTTTAGATACAACACTTTGGACACAGAGAGCAGCGAGACAAGCCGAGGGCTGCGGAGCAGAAAGGAACAGAAGAGCGGAGGCCTGGACCAGGTACATACTTGGGTTAGGCAGCAGCAGCCGGCAGCAGACGGAGTTCTCCGTATGCCACCTCCGGTAAGTACTGAGCCACTCAGCTCGATCTCTACCTATCATATAACACCCAGAGTTGGGGGCAACCAATTCCTCCAGCTTGTTGAGCTTTTAATCCATTCATCAAAAGCAACGCAATGATTTGATGGTTCCACCCTGTGCCTATAATTTGACATGGCTCACTTGGAATGGAACAGTGGCATCCACAATAATGGATTTTGAAATTATGCTTACCACTCAATCACCCGACAACCAAAGGCGGACATCGCGGCAAAGATGGAAGTCCTTAATAACAACACTTCTCTCCAACCTTTTAGTACATTGTTCTCATTACTCCAATATCTCAAGAAAAGGAGCAACTTGGTTCACCCAATCCCTCTTATGGAAAACAAGTGAAATAAACAAGGAGATCAGGATAACCCAGAAAAGGGCCCCGATGCACAGTCCTGACACCAAACATCAAATCAAAACCCCAGAGCGTTCATACAAAAAGGCAATCAAACATCTGGATAAAGCTTCTGCCTACAAGTAAAACTAATAACAACAAACAGTTTTTGGTGGTAATTAACACTCTAACCAATGGCAGCTTTCGCCACCACAATGCCAATATTTCAGAGGCAGACTGGATGTGGAACAATCAATGTACAAGCAGTAAACACCAAAAACCAGCCAGGCCCAAGCACGCTGATAACCAGGAATTCAGAAAACCTGCCAGAAGGACAATGGTTGAAAGAAACCCAAGTCTGGAAATCCCGAAAGAGATTGAGAGCAGACAGGGCCCCAGGTCCAAACGGTCTTCCAAATTCCTTTTTTAACCTCGAGCAATACTTCTGGCCCTCATACCCCACCCCTTTGTTCAATCACGCTTTTACAACCAACACCTTACCCGCATCTTGGGGAGGCATTGTCTTCCATCCAATCTTCAAAGCAGGCTGCAGATCCATCCTAGCGAACTACCGACTGATCGCGCTTATCGATTTTGAAGCCAAATTGTATGCCCCCAATCTACTATCAGGCCGTGAGACTTGGGTCAACAGCTAGCAAAATTATTCCAATTACACAACCAGGATGTAGAGCTGGCATGAGCACAATAAGAACCCTTCTTGCCCTGAGTCTCCTCTTTGAAAAAGCTTTTCACAAGACCTTTAAATTATACACCTGCTTTGTCGACCTAAAAACGGCCTTTAACATGGTCCTGAGAGTGCTCCTTTGGTCAAAGATGGCCAGATGAGGCACACCGCCAAAGCTACTAGGGGCCATAGTCAACTTGTATTCAGAGACATGGGTTTGAGACATACTCGCCAAGAGGGACAGAACAACAGGGAAGATCCCCAAACACACAGACCTAAAGCAAAAGTGTGGGATCGCGCCTCACTCACTTAACATCTTCATGGCAGACCTAAATGAATGGTTACCTGAAGTACACAACAATCCACCCAAACTAGCAAAGAGCCCAATGAGATGCCTACAATACGTGGATAACATTGTTCAATGTATCCAGACCCCAATTGGTCTTCAGTGCCTGATAACCAAATTATTGTAAAACACAGATGTGCTGGGCCTAGAATTAAACTACAATAAAACAGAGGTTGTTTCTCCGCAAATACCAGTCTTCACAATATCAAATTCAAGTGGAAAACAACAGGGAACAAGCTAGAGCGGTCAGATCCTACAAGTACCTAGCAGTGGTCGTAGACTCCAGTCTAAAGTTTAAAGAGCACCTCTTTTAAAGAAGAGCTCAGGCAAATAAACTGCATTTCGCACTTAACACACTGCGAACAAAGCTGGGTTGTACGTCCCACTCCATCTACTTCAAGTTATAGCAGCTACGTTTCTCCATACACTTACTAACGGTTCGGAACGTTTAAAGGGAAGGAATGTGACCACTCTAAACCAACTTCAGTATACCCTGTTCAACTGCATTTTTCACCTTCCACGACAGGTTCGATTGTAATTTGGGTTATTCCATCAATACCCAGGTGCACTTATTTTCATCAAAAATTCAACTTGCGGAGAACCGGCCCAGAGAAATATTTTCCATCGTCCAAGACCTGGCTTATTCTGACAAAGCTTCTCTCAAACCCCTTCCTTCTCAATCACTTTGTGACTCCCTTAATTGCTTCTTCCTCGATAAAATCAATACGATCAAGGCCAAGATTCCTCCCCCATCTTCCTCTTTTACCGATCCCCACTGCCCTTCTGCCGTGGCTCGTTTGGACTCCATTCCCCCCCTCACAACCGATTCTTTCACTTCTATTCTCTCTATGGTTAAATCCGGTTCCCCCTTGGACCCCTGCCCTGCCTATATCCTGAAGCAGGTTTATTCCCACTGCCCTATTCCTCCTCTCTCGTTTCTCAACAGCTCCTTATCCCAGGGTATTGTTACCCCTGCACTCAAATCAGCGGTGATTGTACCTATTTTAAAAAAACCTGGCGCGGATTCCTCAAACCTTGTCAATTACCGCCCCATATCCCTTCTGCCCTTCCTGGCAAAGGTGCTGGAACGTCATGTGGTCAGAACCTTGAGCCAATTTGTGGAAAGCCACAGCCTCTTGGCCCCAAGGCAAGCTGGGTTCCGCCCCGCACACTCAACCGAGCCTGGACAATCTTCGAGAAGGTATGGATTCCAGTCAGCCCCAGGCCTTGGTCCTTCTCGATCTCTCAGCCGCATTCCACACGGTGGATCATACCATCTTACTTTCACGTGTCGAGGCGGCGGGAATCGGAGGGACTGCCCTGTTATGGCTCTCCTCCTTCCTGAGTGGGCGTACCCAAGCGGTTCGCCTGGGCGAGTATTCAGCTGACTATCGCCCAGTCCAGTGCGGGGTCCCCCAAGGATCATCCCTATCCCTTCTGCTATTCAATCTTTACATTGCCCCTCTTATTTTTGCACTACAGCAACTGAAGGTCTCTGTCTACAACTAAGCAGATGACCTCCAGCTTATTTTTTCTCTCTCTCCCTCCTCCCAGTCAATTGCTAATTTTCAGTTCATCATGACTTTTATCCAGGACTGGATGAATTTCAACCACCTGAAACTCAATCCCGACAAAACGGAATTGGTGTTGACAGGTGGTTGCTCCAGTCCATGGTCCTCCTCTTTCTGGCCCTCCTCTCTAGGCCTTCCACCCACGCCAGTCCCCTCTGTAAAAACTCTGGGATTCAAAATCAATAATCAACTCTCTCTCCATTCTCAAGTCAGTGCCGTTGTCTCCTCAGCTTTCCTCTCCCTCAGGACTATCCGGAAAGTTTCACGTTTTTTCTCTCCATCTGCCCTTAAACTAATACTTTTGGCCATGGTGACGTCTCGCTTGGACTATGGCAATGCCCTTTATCATGGCATGCCTGCGTACCTCGTGAGGCGCCTACAACTAGTTCAAAACCAGTCGGCCCAACTGGTTTTTAACTCACCCAGGTCACAACATGTTACTCCCCTTCTTAGATCCCTCCACTGGCTCCCTGTTCGGCAACGCGCTCTTTTCAAGCTTGGCTGTACCATCTTTAAAGCCCGGTCTGGCATTGCCCCGGCTTTTATCAACACAGCCATTCAAGACTATATCCCTCCTAGAGAACTGCGCTCTACAACCCAGCAACTGCTGGTGGTTCCTCGCTTCAAACGGAAAAAGTGGGGAGGTTCCAAATTCTCTACCATGGCCCCCGCCTTTTGGAACTCTCTCCCACTCCAATTGAGGTCTTGCTCCCAATATCCCTTATTCCGTAAAGGCCTCAAAACATTCCTCTTTACTGAAGCCTTCCAATCTTAAACCACCTTGATCCCTTAGCTCTTTTGCCCCTTGAGCAGCAGTAATTGCATAGCGCCAAGAAACCGCCTGGTGTACGAGCGCTCTATAAATTCTTTAAAACTCAAAAACTCAAACTTATTAAACTGTGATGAAATTGAGCTCAGCACAACCAGATTCACTGGCTGTCTTGTGGTGGTCAGAAATGAAGAACCAGCACACAACCAAAAAATGACTGACCAATGGTGCTTCAGCAAGCGTTAACCACCCTTAACCTATCCAAAGCATGGGGCCTAACCATCATTTTTAAAGCGTTCAAAAAAATTGCTAATAAAGCAGCCAACCTACAAACATGCATACTCGACAAAGCCGTGGTTGCTCGAAAAAAAACCAAGGATGGATGGTTATGCAAACCTACACAGATTGAGGCCCACAACCCTACCTCACAATTCATATATCCCCATCAATCCAACATTTTCTGCTTCTAATCCACCTGGGAGTCGTTCCATCAAAAGATCAAGTTCCAGCCTGGAAACAAAGCAAACACAAGGAGATGATGGACAGAGCACTGAAACTTTTCAGACTCTCACCCCCTGTCACAGATCTGGGTTGAATCCATCATCATTCTTTAGCTCACTTCCCAACCCCAGTTCAGACACAGTTATATGCAAATCAGTCTTGACCCTGTTCCTCATGGGAGCAGTCCAGCCCTAACTGCCAAGGCATGGCTTCCCTGGACCGGAAACAAGCATCCTTGGACTGGTTTTGGGGTAACATCCCTCATCGGCCAGGCTAGCTTGAATCTAGTGGCAAAGTGAGCAAGGGACCCACTCCTGGGCATACCCTGCCAACTTAGGGCAAACAAAGCTAACACAAGGAGATGATGGACAGAGCGCTGAAACTTTCCAGACACTCATCCCCAGTCACGGATCTGGGTTGAATCCATCATCATTCTTTAGCTCACTTCGCCACCCCAGTTCCAACATCTATATGCAAATCAGTCTTGACCCTGTGCCTCATGGGAACAGTTTAGCCCGAACTGCCAAGTCATGTCTTCCCTGGACCGGAAACAAGCATCCTGGGACCGGTTTCAGGGTAACATCCCTCATTAGCCAGGCTAGCTTGAATCCAGCGGCAAAGTGAGCAAGGGACCCACGTCTGGGAATACCCTGCCAACTTAGGGCAAACAAAGCAAACACAAGGAGATGATGGACGGAGTGCTGAAACTTTCCAGTCACAGATCTGGGTTGAATCCATCATCATTCTTCAGCCTGGAAACAAACCTGGTTGGACCCTTACTGTCGTTTATGCGCCAGTTCCAAGGAGATGGTATTACATTTTTGTGCATCTGCCCTGCCATCAGCCAGCAAAGACGGAAACTGCTATGATCAGCCCTTCGGGCCCTCCAGATAAGATCCTGCCTCCCCGCCGTGATAACACTTTTGAACAGTCAGTCTCTCCAGCTCTCTTGCAGGGCAACAAAGTTCCTACTACAAGTTAACAGACTGTTACAAGCGCAGCAGGGGCAGAGTGCAGGGACCGTGAGTGGCAGCCCAGCGCATGGAATGCAATCTCAAGCTCCCGCCATTCCGTTGTTTGCTTAGAAACGACAGCACTGCATCCTGGTAATTATGCAAGCGCGGTGAGTCCATTGGGGCATTGCCCCCCCGCCCACGCCCGCAGCTCCCTCGGCGTCTCTGAACTTAGTTTACTTAAGTTCAGAGATGCCGAGGGAGAACTGACAATGCATGTCAGTTAGCATGACATCGGACCGTGGGCGGTCTGGTGTAATGTTGACTGACATGCATTGTCAGACCAGGCAGGGACAGGAAGCACTGCAGCACAAGTGCGCATGAGTGGGGACGGTGCACGAATTTTTCGCCCGTGCCCAGTCATGCGCACTTGTGTTTTCACTGACTTGCACATGGCCATTAGGAGCCCCTTGGTCTCCTAATGGGAAGGCGGTGGGCTAAGAGTAAGCTGTGCCCTCAGCCAATCCTGGCGCTGCAGCAGCGCCAGGATTGGCTGAGGGGTTGCCACTCCAGTGCTGTTGAACTCAAGAGGCGCCATTGCCAATGCGGAGCAGAGGTGGTCAGGTAAGTTTTTGTCTTAATTTTATTCTCCCTCAGCCCCCCATCCCCGCGCGACCCCCCCCTCGCGAGATGTGCTCTGTCGTAAGTCACTGCTTGAGTCCGTTCCCCTACTTTCTTAAACATGCCTTCCCCACGGCGGAATTTGCCAAGGGGCAAGGCCGATGGTTAAGGCTCGGCCTTTGGGGACGGGCGAAACGGGCAGAGAAGGAAAAGAACTCTGTCTTTTCCTTTGTGCCCAAAGAAGACAAGGACAGTGTCCAGTTCTCCCGCTGCTGGCAGCTGGCCCCGCCTCCTTTGTTCCCCCTCTTCCCTCTCTGTCTCGCTCCTCCTCATGTAGTAAAAACTGGTCCGAGACTTCAAGAAACAGGTATTACCTTCTCTTTCCTCCTTTCGTTTATTTGCTTCCTTGTGAAATGGATGCAAAAAAGAAAAACACTTGCTGGAAACGTAGTCTTTTGCTGACATTTTCCAATTTCTAAGTGCAGTCTCAGGGTAGAAAGAAATAAAACATTCAAAATATGAAAAATAACTAACTAACTAAAGCAAGGTGGCCATATTGATTTATTCACACCTAAACACATTAGCGCCACATTACAGTGTTTGCCAGTGAAGCCCTACTTTTGTCACCTCCTCGCTCTTTGAACAACCATGTTTTCCCTGGGTGGGAAAGCACACTATTCCTGGAGGTACTGAAATACCTACTTGTTGGGTGCGTGCATTGGAAAACAAAATGCTTGCTGCGACTCTGTATTCACAAACGTGGTCTTTTGAAACCATTCTGCTTTCGTTTTGTAATGATATAAGCAATGGGCATTAGGTCAGCTCCGTTACTCTCACATGTTCCTTTCTGCACCCTCGTTCCCTTATGTCACTGTTTCCTTCTCTTTCTATTCCCCGGTTAACTGACTTTTCCCTCTTGCTCTGGGGGGTGAAGGCCGATGATGAGAAATATGCCCCGGACCGGATGCCGGACCTTAAAAGAGTGGCAGCGCAAAGCGCCCACCACCTGCAATCACCGGTACATCTTAGGCGCTATAGTAGAGTCTAGAGATAGTTCATCCGATTCTTGTGTGAGATGTGCTCTGTCGTAACTACTTGTCCTTTGCTATGATGGGGGAATGGAGGTGCGGAGACAGAGAAAGAGACGCGGGAGGAAGGGATACTGAGATGTAGGGAGGGATAGCAAGCAAGATGGATGTGACAGCAACAAGATAGGATGAGATAGCAAGATAGGGAGAGGAGAGCATGGGGGTTGCGAGACAATGAAAGGGGCAGCAAGAGACATTCACTGGGCAGTGTCAGCAGCATCCAGCCAGTGACAGAGGAGGGGGGATGCTGAGATAGCGAAAGAGATAAGGTAGGAAGGGATACTTAGATGATGAGAAAGTGAGAGTGTCACTGGAAGAGAGCGACGCCGATAGAGCAGCTCGCAGCCACTTACAGGTGAAGGTGGTGAATTCTGGGAGAGAGATAGGTAAAGAGAAAAGTGACAGTTCACAGAGGCACTTTCACAATTGCTTTATTAACCTTCCTGCTTTCTCAAATTTGCTTGAAAATGCACCATTTTTCTTCTCTTTTTTCAAAATTTTCACGGGAAGAGAATCGCAACAAACCCCCCTTATGGTGGTTCAGGCTCGCTCGCTATGCTCGCTCTCAACGGTGCAGTATGCCAATCATTTTACGCCGCACCACTTTCAAATGTCACCAGCCGCCCCTGTAATTATGGGCATCCTCTGCCCCTCAGATTTAAATGAATGATACTTTTTTTTAAACAAAAAAGCACACTGTATCAATTGAATTTGTGCCTTATCCGTTACCGATTTTTTTAAATGTTCTACTGGTCTGTCTTTTTGTAATGATTTTAATTATTCAGTAAATAAAGATTGCTTATTATTATTAGATATAACACTGTGAAGTGCTCCTTGTCGAAAACCAACACTGTACAGAACCATTAACTAAGTAAATATACAAAAGTATTTGAGTTTTTGTTTACACATGGTATGTTTATCGAATCAGAAATGCATTTATTTTGATTAAAATCAAAGTTCTGGGGTATGGATTTGATGAGGTTTTCGTTTGAGAGACAAAAATAGCCTAGGAACAAAATGTAATACTTAATAAACACCACAGTTTATCAAGAATATATTTGATTGCATGTGACATAACCTATTTCCACTGTGATTAGTTAGTCTTTACAGGCTGAAATCAAATGCATGTAAAAGGAATGCCCCGGTCATGAATCAACCCACTGCAGAGGAAACGGACGAATCAGTGTGTTCTGTCATCCGTTAATTAGTCTCGATAATGAGGCCTCATTTTAGAGAAAACTTAATTTAATGGCCTTGATATTGAATAACCTTGATGGTGTTGAGGCAGTTGTCTGTAAATGTGTGGGAAATGCAAATGAAGCAGCCAGCTCTGGCCTGCAGCCAGGCAGCCTCGAGAAGGAGCAGGGTGTTGGTTTGAATGTGCTTGCTTAGCAGGTCAGACTGAAGGATGCCTTAGACAAGCAATACATTCTGTTCAGCCTCTGGGATGCTGAACCTGCTGATTTATGCACCTCTCATTTGCTCAAATACCTAGGAATTCACTTTGTTTGGACTTCCTTTCAGGAGCTGGACGTTTTGTTCCATGTGTGACTCATCAAAGATATATAATTTTTTTATTAGCATTTTGGAGTTGCCTTATAATGTTTAAGATAAATGTATTTACTTATTGAGAATGGAAGAGGCTAGTTTTTAGGCGCAGTGGACAGTTTTAGCTGAAAATAAACAGTCTCTTTTGGAAGCAGATTAAACATTGTCACTTGTAATCCACAATATAAGTACCAGGGGCTTCTGCTAAAGGAAAGAGCATAGCAAAAAGCTGGGAGGAGGCAAAGGATGGGAGAAGCTGGAGAGAGGGCATCATGCGACTGAGCATAATAAGCGGGTACTCCAGTCTGGGGATTTCCCTGCGATGCCCTCCTGTTTAACTGTTGGCCGCCAACTCGTGATTAACCCACCCCTCACGTCCATGCACCTATCTCTATCTCTCATCTGAGACCCTAACAGTGGCGACCGTGACCCTCAACACTGGAGGGGTGTGTGTGTGGGGGGGGGGGTGACAGACAAACCCAGTGGGGGGCAAAGACATCATTTAAAACAAATATACTTACCTGCGTTTCGCTCCGCGTTCTCTTCTTTCTTCTTTCTGGAGTCAGCTCGAAGGTACCTCATGGAGCTGCAGGCAACCCCCTTCTGCCAATCCCGACACTGCTCTCACAACAGATGAGCAGCATGGCTGCAAGGCAAGAGTGGCTGGAGTGGGCTGCCGCGACCCTCCAGCAGACACAGTGGTCCTGTGTCTGCTCTCCACCCAGCTATCTGAGACAGCTAGGTAGAGAGGTTTACACTGCCCGTCTGGCTGGCCGTCCAAGACTGCTGGCCAAAGTGACGTGCACAGTGTAAACTGGTGAAGTGAGCACCACTCTCCTGCTGTCAGTCAGCAGCAGCCCCCCCCCCAAACGCTGCTCAGGTTGGGAGCAATGAAAAATAAACGCTAATTCATTTTATTAACATTTTATTTTTCATTTTTGCTGCACTGGCTGCAGGGGGGGTGACACTCCTCTGCTCTAATGGGGTGGTCGCCGATGGAACCAAATCACTGATCGTAAGACATCCAAAGTTCTTGCTGCTCCCATACAGCACACTGTATCCCATTTCATTTGAATTCATCGTCTGCAGTTTCCTGCTTTAGGTGAACAGCACCATCTGACATACCAGCCTTCAAACTATCTCTGCTGCAGATGCTGCCATCCACCATACTTAAGTAAGAATTTCAGTGACATATTCGACTTTCTTTACCAAGTCAATGTAACTGTACCTTCCCATGTGATGAGGAACCTTCCATTTCTTCACACAGACCAATGGATTAAGTTGACAAGAGTCTTTGATTATGTTATTTCTAAAGGATAACTTTGATTGCAGATTCCTCACGTATAGAATATTTCCCAGGTGCCAGTCTGGACCCAGAAATGTTCACAACAGTGCTCTTACATGCCATTAGGTGGTGTCATTTGGCTCTGTGTTGACCCCATTGAGCCCCAGAAGCACCACCCCTATGCGATGATGTCCTTCTGATCTTTAAAACACAGATCCGGAGCTCTGCTCCCTTTTTCATTGGTTGACAAATTATTTCCAGTGTGTCAGGGAACAATGTCTCTACTGAAGGCTACAGGCATCAAACCATATTGTGACTGCCGAATACAGATGTTGGTGATGGACTGTCACATGGTGTACCTCTGGAGTATGAGCTCAAGGCAAGATTCCAAGTTGTGCAAAGAATGTACCGTCAGACACCCAAAGGCGATTTGGGACTGTGAAGCAAAGTTTTATGTCGCTGAAAAAGTACAGATCTAGTGTAAGTTCTTCTCCAGCTCTAAGTCAAGGGCATGGACCTCCCTCTGCTTTTGAGACTGTTCCCCTGAAAGGTCTTATTCGTGCTCAAAGTTGTCCAGTAAGTTGACGTCCAAGTTGCAGAAAAAACATAAGAAGTAGAAGCGGGGCTCAGCCCCATCCCCCCACTCTCTGCCCAAAGAGAGGTTGTGAGGGAATCAAGGTCCCAGTCGATCTTGCTCTCAAACTCGAATTGAGGAGCCAAACCCAAAGCTGATCTAGATGCACCCCACGTTCTCACGGCAATTGACAGTGCTGGAGCAGATTGAGGCCTTTAAGGAGACCAGGCTGCGTATTTTTTGCACCCTTTTGGCTTCGGGTCCTAAGAATCTGCAGGGGCCTCGAATTGCTTTTCCACCAGCAGATCCATTCTTGGCTCCATATGAGCCTCTGGATGCCATCTCTAGTTCTGCACCAACTCCTGTGCTGTCTTCTATTCCAGCTCCTATTGCTGTGTGGGTCCCTTCTTCATTGATGATGATCCCAATGTTGCTGGAGGTTGACTCTTGCAGACTCTGGCTTCTGACCCTGGGCCAAATCCATCTCAACCCCAATCAAGGTCCACCTTGACTCTACTCCAGTGCATCCAGTTCCCATATGAACTGGTTCAAACAAAACCCTCCCTTGACCATTGAGCTGTTCTCAGAGGCTCCATCATCTTTTTGGCTCAGATTCTGACCAGAGTCCATCTGATAACGATGATGATGAGGATCAGGATGATTAACCACACCACAATGACAACAGTATATATATGGCCTTTGTTAGAAATTGGGCTTCTGGTTGGCTAGGGTATGCACCGACGCCAGGCAGAACTCACCACTCTAGTCATTGAAAGTAAATTACACACCCAAGATAACTTGTGCTCATCCTCTGGTAGCTTGGTGCACAGCAGTCAGGCTTATCATCAGAGGCAATGTGTAAAGTGTTTGCGCAACACACTCACACAGACACACAATGAAGACAGCACAAAAGAGACTGCACACAGGATTATATAAAAACATAGTATATATTGTACATAAATCATAGACCAAAACGACATGACTCATAAATTCTGTGTATATTATGAAAATCCTGAAGTAATACTCGTTAGCCTAACAGTACAAGAATCAAAACAGTATACATTATACATCAGGGCATGATAAGCAGCAGGTTGGTTAAAGCAAGCCAACACTTGATTCACCAAAGTATCACCACCAGTATATCAGTACCAAAACAACACCTTAAACTCGTTATTAGTAGTACGGATGTGTGGATCCAGGAACACCTACAATCCTACTGAACTGCATGTGGTCATTGGGCATCCCGACGCAGGTAACAGAACCACCATTGCACTTGTTGTTGGTAATACGGTCATCCAAACACCACAAGTTCTTGATCAAGGACCTTCCTCGAGGACTCACCCTGTTATGCCCACTCTAGGAAATTTTTCCCCAGTATGGCCCAACGAGGAGAGGACATATATTATATGCAAGAGCTGGGGAACCTGCTGATGGGGCAAGTAACTGGAGGAGCCCCTTGTCAATACAACTAGTGTGTGTTCCATGAAGGGGCAGGTAAGGACTCCGGGCCCTTCCTCACCAAGCTTAATGCCACCCGCGGAGGAGCACGGACGGCTAGCCGGGTCCCACCAACACAGTACCTTGGCTCCTAGGGAATTGTGGACACTCCGAATGGAGTCTACCCCTAGCCAGGTCTTTGCTGTGCTCTTGCTGGGGTATTGGCTGTCCGCAAATGAATGGGACAGCAAGAATAGTCTTCCTCCTCTTTTGGATCCAGGTGGGATTGTGGCAGGAGGGAGATGCTCCCAAGACTTGGTAGGGCACGAGGCGCTGCAGGTTGCTCGAGTCAAAATGTAGCCACAGAAGGGATTCTCCCTGCCTTCCTCACCTCTCGTTGTAAGGGGGGCCCTGTCAGGGTGGTTCTCATCAGCCAACAATTAGTTGAAGGGCAGGGAGATAGTGCTTTAGCACTGCACTCCTCTCTCCCTGTAGACGACTTGGATGTTGCGGTTTCCCTGGCTGTGGGGCCACACTGTAGACAGCCACAACGTTTTTGGAAATACCAGATTGGTGTGGACAGCTCGACCTCAACCAAAAAACTCAACACAAGCCGATTGCAGAGCACAAATAGCCTCAAGCAGCTCTCGCCACGTGCTGAGCTCCAGAGAGTCAGGAACAAGTAGCAGCACTTCCCCATGTGCTGGTTTGAGCACTCCCTCAGCTTTGGGATAAAAATAAAGCGTCCCACATGGGCTGTTCCTAATTAAGCAGTGAAAAGGAAGCACTCACCATGCGCTGAACCTGAGGAGACAAAGATAATAAAACAACACTCCTTGGAGATCACTTGGGGGCACAAGCAGGCAGCTGGCAACAGGCCAGCTCATAATGCAATTTGCAAAGTGGCAGAACCTTGTGCAGCCCAGAAATCAGTAGGCAGCAGACCAGCACAACAAAGCAAGTAGTCCAAATAGCCGTACCTCCTGGCAGCACAGCAGTCCTCTGGTAATGTGCAGTCAGTAGAGCCAGTAGTATCTGGTCAGAGCTCCACACATTGTCTTAAAATCATGGGATCAGAGCCCCTGTACATACACTCAAAAATGTCTTTATTCAAATTGGAACTTGAAAGGAAACCTTAGAAGTATACACCACTCCCTTTCAACCGCAGCCCTGGCTCCAGAAATCAGTGGGGGTAAATCAGCCCTTTGTGGGAGTGCAGGACACTGCCTATACAATTGTAAAGTGGGAACGACAGGCCCAGGAAGACCATCCGTATGCAGATGAATTCAGATGTAACCCTGCCACACCCAACCCTTCCTGTGTGATGGTTCTCTGGAAAGTATGCACAAAGTGTAGTTGTAACTCAGGCCCAGACAAGGGTTGGAATCAGGCTACAAAAGCAGAAAAAGTCATAAGCACAGAGAAATGCCTACTTTCTAAAAGTGGCATTTCTAAAATAGTAATGTAAAATCCAACTACACCAGTAAGCAGGATTTATCACTGCCATTCTAAACATACCAAACATCGCAGCGCTACTCCTTGTCACTGACTCACCTGGATGGACCACTCGATCTTCAACTTTACCTTCACAGTGGCACCCAGCACCTCCACTAAGCTGCCCAACACCCCTCACAGCAGCTAGAGCAAAGTATCCAATAGACATTTTACCAATGCCCTCAAACCTCTCGCCCTGAGATTACAACCAACTTGGAACAAGCAGTCAACAACTTTACCACCTGGATCACCAACTGCGCCAACAGAGTTGCCCCCATCAAACCCACCACAGTCAAGGGACCCACCAAACATGCGATTTGGTACACCTCAGAACTGAAAACCACGAACTGCAAGTGCAAACAACTAGAAAGGAAATGGGGTACCAGCAAGGAGTCCACAAACCACGCCTCATTCAAGACATTGCTCAACCACCACCACCAGCTCCTGAAAGACTCGAAAAAGAACCCCCTAGATGACCACATCAAAGCCAGCTCCAACCACAGCAAATAACTCTTCAGCTTTGTCAGGGAGTTCTCCAACCCTTCAACAACTGAGAACACCATCAATCCCTCCCAAGAATGCTGTGACATCCTGACAGAGTACTTCCACAACAAGATCTCAACCATCTACAAACACTTCGAAGCCCAAACCATCTCAGCCTCCTCGCCCCATGGATGCATACTCAGATCATCAGATCACCGTTTGGGACCAATTCACCACACAGACTTAAACTCTAACCTAGTCTACACCCCAGATGAATACTAGAAACTAGCAGCTGATTATTTACATTGGAACATTCATCCTCAATATCAACTAGAGACGACACACCTGGATAATGCATGTCAATACCTGATAAAAGCTTTAGATTTCTGGGATTGAGACTAATAAATGGCAGAACGCCGGATGACACCCCGCCCAAAAATAAATTTTATGGAGGAAAGATGTGATCCAGATTGGATTATACAGTAATTTCACTATCACATATGACTTTTCTCTCTCCTTGTTAGACAGAAAATGCAACTAGGAGCGATCACTCTTACCAGCATATTCGTTTTAATTTAAACTTATCAAGGTCAACCCCACTATAGAGGGAAGTATTCATACAATCAATTTAAAACGACTAAAATGGTCAAACAAAACTATAGAAGAACTCCAAAATAAATTAAAGGGGCTAATAGCAGCAATGGGAAATGAGGGCCTAAACAAGATACAAGCTTGGGAAAATTTCACAACAAAATTGAAAACACTGATGTCCGGAAAACAACAACAGTCTATAAAAAATGAAAATAAAACAGAAGAAGTCAGCCTCCTGAAACGTGAACTAAAGAAAGCCATCAGGAGACTAAAAGCAACTCACCTTGATCAAACAGCTTGGTACAATGCACTTCAGCTTAGGAAAGCATTAAAAAAAGTTTAGGAAGATAAGAGAAATAACAATGACAAATTCTGGTCTAAATGACTTTATAGTGCTAGGAAATCCAACTCTAACACATTCTGGGAAATGATAAATAATCTGAACAGGCCGGTGAACACTCTAATCTCAAATATACAAGAACATGAGTGGGCTAATTTTCTAACAAACAGGTTATCGGAAATCGCATCTCCCGAACACCCATCTCGGAAGCACCAGGAGGGTCAATATCACCAAGATCTAGCGGCGGCAAATGGTGGAGATGAAAATACCACTCAAGGAGAAGATGGCCTGTGCAA
The DNA here is from genome assembly GCF_964204655.1 of Triturus cristatus. Classification (NCBI taxonomy): domain Eukaryota; kingdom Metazoa; phylum Chordata; class Amphibia; order Caudata; family Salamandridae; genus Triturus; species Triturus cristatus. Next base: position 912,941,108 of record NC_140588.1, read on the forward strand.
TTTAATAGTAAAGACAGATCTATTTGCTTACTCAACTGAAGAAACAGTCAGGCAACAAGGTAAACTTGGCATCAGTTACCTCAAAGTAAAAACAGACCTATCTTTTTACGCAGAAGATGAAATAACATGTATAATACAGAAAGGCAGGGAAGATGGTGCCCCAGGACCTAATGGCGTCCCCCAAGCAATCCTGCCTTCTGCAATGAGCATCTATCTGTACTTTTCAAGGAAACAGAGCTACTAAATTAGATTCCACCCAATTGGCAAGGATCAATAATGACACTAATCTATAAGAGAGGGGCAGAACAAGTCTGTCGAATTACAGGCTAATCGCCCTATTAGACGTAAAAGCAAAATACTACGCCTCACTTATCCTGGAAGATCTGAGGGAATGGTCAAAAAAGCTTAACCTGATTCCTGCTAACCAAACGGGTTTCAGGAAAGGTATCGGGACAATTACAAATATTCTGGCTCTATCATTAATAGCAAACAAATGCAAGAGGAGGAAACAACAACGGCACATTTGCTTTATAGATTTAAAGGCAGCATTTGATAGTATGGATCGTCACCTGCTATGGGAAAAACTCAGAGCCTGGAAATTCTAAGAGAGAATTCTAAGAGGAATATTGCAATACTATTCCCAAACATGGACAAGAATAAAGTTGGATGATGGCTGTAGACTATCCAGGAAGGTGAACACAAACAAAGGCCTAAAACAATGTTGTGTATTGGCGCAGCACCTTTTTAACCTATTTATGTCTGACCTGGCACAAAGGCTCGATCAGATCAATTCTCATTCACCACAACTAGGGAAGTTATCATTACCACATCTCTCCTACGCGGATGACGTGGTGCTAATGAGCCTAACCAAGACCGGTCCCTGAAGATCTCACAAGGAAATTATGGAATACATTTCATCCAAGAAACTAGAAATTAACACATTAAACACCGAAACAATTCTCTCCAGTAATTGTCCAACTACCAAGCAGTAAATTTGGCTTCACGGCAACCAGATAGAGGAAGTAAATAGTTATAAATATCTGGGGCTCTATATGAACAATGGACAAAACCATGTAGAGCAAAAAACCTATATATCACAGAGAACAAGCGCATTAACCTGTGCCTTTAGGACTCTGGCATAAAAACTGAAGGGGCCGTCATACAAACCTTTACTCACAGTCATGTCGGCTAAAATGCTCCCAACTATAATGTATGCTAGTATTGCTTTACATGGTAAAGACTCTGAACTTTAAAACAAACTATTAGTCCCAACCTACGAAAAGGTCTTCCAGATACATCAGTCCGCTTCACCAGCCCAGGTACAACTTATTTGGCCTTTTAAATAAAACAATTGGGAGAATGTATACTACAATAAAGCTGTGGTATCAACTAAAATAGACAATGGCAAACTCCCCACTCAATAAGGCCCTTTAGATTGAACTGGATGAAGATAAAAAATCACCATACAACCAATTCCTCTACAAGTCCCTACTAACTAATTACATGGTTGAGCTGTGGAACAAAAACCTGCCATATCTGCCCTTTATCAAGTCATAAATAAAACAGCAAAATTCCATTCCTTGCTACTTAACAAGATCTGCAGCTCAAGGTCGCAGACCTGGATGGTGATTAACAACAAGTCTCTCGCACCAGCACCCTATTTGAGTATAACATCCTCGATACACCTAAGGAGACAACTGATGTCCATACGCTTTGGGAAACCCCCGTCGATTGCGGACCAACCAACCTGGGTACATAAAGTGCCTTTATCATGCCGACTCTGCAATAGTAATAAAGAGGATTTTATTCATATAATTTGCATATGCCCCAAACTACACATAGCACGAGTCACATTACTTAGAAAAGTTCGAAACCTCAGAGGAATAAGGCTCTGCAGAGCTGCTATAACAACAGGGTCCCTCAGACCCTCAAATGAATTGCAAATTGATTTAAATTTCTTAACTTCTATGAACAGGCTCTGAAAATTAAAATACAAACTTGAGCTAGAATACGAAAATTATGAATCCTTAGAAATCTATTGTACAGGATATGCGAGTGACTTAAATCTCTTAACCTGAAGACCAGGCCCGCAAATCGAACTTTTAACGGCATTATAGATCATGGAAATCTCACGACTCGGTTAGACATTAACTGCTTAGATCATGAATTTTATTGATGTAATAAGTTTATCACTCTCTGCAACAAATTGAGAACATACAACCAATAATGTTTAGAAATATTTATTCGGAACAAACTGACAATGCACATTTATAATGTTTTAAAAATTGGTAGAGATTTTATTGATTCTTTTTAGGTGAAAGATTGTTAAGGTTTTAATTAACTAACAATAAAAATGTACTTACCTACTTAAAAGTTCACTACATGGAACACCACAGCCATCATGCACTCTGCCCACTCAGGAGCGCCCACGGACTCATGTCCCCACCACCTGTTCAACCTCGGAAATAGGACAATCAGCAACAAGCTCACTGCCATCTACAACACATCCATCACCTCAGCTACCTTCCCAGACAAATAGAAGCATGCCAAAGGCAAGCCCCTCCTTAGGAAACCTTCTGCCAACACCGACAGGCTCAAGAAATACTGGTCCATCTCCATGCTCCCCCTTCCCACCAAATTCCTTGAAAAGGCCATCAATGGGCAACTCAACTGACAACTCATAGAATATGTGGAGAACAATGATCTTCCAGACTCATCCTGATCCAAATTCTGAATGAATCACAACACCGCAACTGCCCTGATCACAGCCACTGATGATATCAGAACCCTCCTGGTCCAAGGAGAAACAGCTGCCCTGATCCTCCTTGACCTCTCAGCAGCCTTCAACACTGTGTCACCCCACACCACGATCAAGAGGCTTCATCAAGTCGGAATCCAAGAGGACACTCTCAAATGGATTGCATCCTTCCTCACCGGAAGAACCCAAAGAATCTGCCTACCACCCTTCAAATTGAGACCCAAAAATATCATCTGCAGTGTCCCTCAAGGTTCATCCCTTAGCCATGCCCTTTTCAGCGCCTACATGACCCCCATGGGGAAAATAGTCAGAACCCATGGACTGAACATTGTCTCCTACACAGACGACACCCAGCTCATCTCCTTTCTATCTGAAGACCCTTCCACCACAAACAACAACTTCCACCTGTGCATGACTAGTGTCACCAACTGAATGCAAAGCAACTGCCTCAAACTCAACACCAACAAAATAGAAGTACTGATCTTTGGGAACAACAACTCCTCGTGAAACAACAGTTGGTGACCCACGGAACTGGGGCCCTCTCCCACCCCCACTGACCACGCTCGGAACCTCACCATCATCCTGGACAACAAACTCATCATGAACAACCAGATCAATGCAGTCTCCTCTGCCTGTTTTCTCACTCTGCACATGCTCTAAAAGATCCTCAAGTGGCTTCCAGTCCCTATCAGATACACCATCACTCAATGCCTCGTCACTAGTCGCTTGGACTGTGGCAACGCACTCTCTGCAGGAATCACCACACACCTCCTGAAGAGACTGCAGGCTATACAGAACTCACCATTTAGACTCATGCTTGACCTTCCTGATTGGTCCCACATCACCCCTCACCTAAAAAAACTCCACTGACTGCCTATCGACAAGAAATGCCATTTCAAAATGCTAACCCATGCCTACAAAGCCGTGCACAGTCAAGGACCAGCATAGATCAACCACGCCTGTGATTCCACCAACCCTCCAGACACCTGCACTCTACCTCCCTTGCTGTCGCTCACACACCCTGCATCCGCCAAAGCAACTGTGGAGGATGCTCCCTCTACCTTGCAGTTAAGGCCTGGAAAGGCCTCCCCTGCCACCCGCAAACCTCACCTTCTCTTCAGGAATTCAGAGGAAAACTCAAGACCTGGTTATTCAACTGATCCACCCTGGCAACTTGGCCCCCTGTGTTGGCTACCCTTAGAGGTGAAAAGCAGCACTTTATAAATCCTGTTTGATTGATTGATTGAGTGGGATCCAATGTCTCAATGGGTCCAGCACTAAGGAAACCTGTTTGATGTCATCAAGGGTTTGGAGGTAACTTTACAAGATCTGCAGCGATGGCTGCTTGACTGCAACTGGAACAGTGGCTGACCCCTCTACTTTCCCCACCCAGAGCAGATAGTGGTGACAGATTCCTCCCTGCTGGGCTGAGGAGGTGGAGATCAGAGGGCTCTAGTGTCCACATAAATCTGTTGGCGCTGCAAGCCATCCACCAGACATTAATAGCTTTCCTGAAATCCATCCAGTAAAGTCTGGTGCAGGTTTGGACAACAGCACAGTTATGTTGCATTGCAACAATCAGGACAGAGTGGGGTCCTGTGATAGGAGGTACTGCACCTCTTGAGTTGGCTGGAGTGACAAGGCATCTACATGCTCACAAACCACCTAAAGGGATTTTTAAACACCCGGGTGGACAACCTCAGGCGGCCACGCCTGGTGGATCACAGTGGTGAATAGATGTTGAATGTGAGAAAGTGGCCTGATATATGCTGTCCACTAGTTCTAGTGGGCAACTTGTATCAGTCCAAACAACCCCTTATGGTGATAGGTTAAAGCCAACCTTTATTGAAAGCTATCCTAGTGGTAGCAATGGAGAGCAGCCTTCAGGCTAAGTCTTGAAGGAATGTAAAGCAGCTTGTTTTACCAGTCTATAATCTCTTGAATGATCAAATGAAAGGACAACCACACCAGGTATATATTCAAAATATATGCATTTAGGATAAAACACACCCCTCTAGTCTCTTTATGAGACTGGACTTCGAAGTACTTAATTTACAAGTTAGCAATCAACAGTAATAGCACAAATACATGGTTGGGCCCTAGGGGGGTACCAAACCATATACCAAAAAAGTGGTATAAGAACCACGACTGAAATAGACACAAGGCCTAGAGCCTGTAGAATCACTGGGACCCCAAGGAACCACCCAAGGTAGTGACACAGGGTACCCTCGGGGACTTTATGCAGTGTGTAAACACAACCGCGGGTTCCCGTTAGCTTCTATGGGCAATGTCGCGGTTGGAATTTTAAAGATTAGGGACACTTAGAATCGAGTCAGGACCAAACCGTTTTGGACTTAAGAAGTTCTGGGGCTAGCACCCACGGGAGCACCGGAGTACTCGAGTTACCTCACCCAGGGAAGCCGGGTGCATAGGTGTCTTTTGGTGTCGGGTCGCGCCGTCGATTACAATGGAAGCTGGCGAAGAACTGCTGCTGCCGTGAAGAGGAGAAGTGTCCGAAGAGATCCAAGCCTGGATCTGGGATGGAAGGAACCTGATAGCAGAGGGGAACGAGTCTGGGTCACTAGCCAGTGACCGAGGGCAGGATGGACCAATGCCCACAGATGTCGGGTGCTTCAGGTGAGTTGATGGGTGTCTTGACTCTTCAGCCACGAGGTCCAGAAGGCGCTGATGATGACCAGGAGCTGGATTCGAGCTGTCCCACAAAGTCTGTCGAGTGCTGCGGTGTCGGCGACCAGGTTGGACCCAACAAGCCTTGGCAACGGCAATTCACTGGAAATCAGTGAAAGGACTGCGGTGCAGACCAGCAAGGCAACCAGGAAAGCCCAATTAGAAGAGGAGTTGCCTTTGTGGGGACCTACTAGCCAACGGACTGTGATCGTGAAGGAGCCTCAAGCGGTCGCAGTTGAAACTGGCCCACGGGTCACTCGTGGAGTGGAGGCCAGCAATCTTCAGTGCAGGAGGTGTTCAATGCTGGGGCTACTAGGAGCCTAAAGCACAACTTCGAGGAAGTCCCAGAAGATAGTGTTGCTGCAAAAAGTTCACGGTGTCCAGGCTTTGCTGTGGACTCAGGGTAGCCTTTGGGAAGTCTGGAAATCTACCTCTGGTGATGCAAAGACTTCGGCGTCGAGCGGGAGCTTCAGCGATGCAAACCTGTCAGTTGCTTCTTTGGTGCCTGCAAAGCAGGGGAGTCACTCCTTGACCCCAAGGGAGATTTCTTCAGTCTTCTAGTCAACGTAGAACGTCGAAGGTCTAGGATATATGTTGCAGAGTTGTGTCCAGGGTAATCTAAAGTCACAAGGACTGGGTTCCCATACTTATACTAAGTTTGGGGGTAGGAAAAACTCTAGGGACAAACGTATGGGAGGGTTTGGAAAGAGGGGTAGTTACACCCATTTCCTTTGTCCAGTTTTGCGCCAGAGCAGGTAGCCCCTGCAACCGGTTTGAACTGGACTATGCACAGAAACACCAAGTGTGCCCCCAGTGCAGGACTTCAAAGCACCAGAGAGTGCTCCCGCCCAGCCCCAATACACATCTGCCTGTCTGGGGAGGTGGTTACACCTCCCTGGGACAGGAAACCTATTGTCCAGTCCTCCCCTGCTGGAGTTTCGGTCAGCAGCAGGAGGCCAGACCCGTGTCTGTGTCAGAGGCATCCATTTTGTGATGTCAGGGCTGTAGAAAGTCCTACCGGGTTAGACCAGTGTGAACATGTCTCTCCCTCTAGAAGGGTGGAATGCTACCCCCGCCGCCAGAACTGGCTGGGGGTAGTATTCCAAAGCATTTGACACCAAACACAACATCTTTCCGTGCAGCCATCCCAAAGTTAGCATTTACCGCAAGGTTATAATGCACTTAAGAGTATATGGTCTGGCTGCACCACAAACAGCATCAGAGGAGATACTCCGAACGCTGCAGAGGGGCTCTGCTCAGGCAGGGGCATCCTCTCACATAAAAATCAAGCACTATGCCTTCAGGATTGTTAATAACAAAAAACAATGTCTCAACAGGGAAAATGAATAAGGGGACCAATCAATACATAATTTAATCAAAGGAAGGGCAAAATTAAGAGAGATCCAAGATAGAAAAGGAACAGATTTAATAATTAGAAACACAAAAGGTATATACAATTCAAAATAACCATAACTAACACATATGCACTGACAAGAAAGTGAAAAAGTGAACGGCGCAGTGACAAAAAGTGTGGAAGTGACAACACGATACGGCGAAATGATTTAAATAAATACAAGGTCAAGGAGAGTTATATACAATGGATAATTTACATATAAACATTAAGGTCTCACAGGACCTTGTAGTTAGCCGTAAATAATGTTGTCTGGTCGACGACGTTTCAACCTCGTTAAGTTGAGGTCATCATCAGGACTATGGTTATTGCAATTTTCTAAATACCTATGTGTAAGAAGAAAGAGGGAGGATAATGAATAGAAAGGCCCAGAAAGAGAAACACAACTTACAACACAGAAAATGAAAGGTAAAGAGCAAGTCAGGGGGTAGTAGTACCTGTGTCCGTGGTCAAAAACCACTTCAAAGTTAATTGCAGGGAATTATGGATCAATTATGTAAGGTCCGTCACATTTAGAGGGGGATCATCAATTGTCTGAAAAAATAATAATGAATAAAATGTAAGGGTGGACAACTAATTCGATGCAGAAAATAGAGTAAAGCGCGGTGTAATGCGCTTACCTGTGGCTGACAACAGAGAAATGAAGGCCAATAGGAATGATAAATTTGTCCTAGTTGTGTTTAAAAAGCAGCCATCTGTCGTGAAAGGAAACAGGGATGAAACTCATGTGCAAAATGGGGAAAGGAATAAATTAAAGGAAGGGATTTAAGGGAACAAAACCGCTTACCAATAGGGGCATTACGTTAAATTATGCAGAGGCATCGAGTGGTATTAATTCCGCAATATTCGAAGACGGACTCTATAGAGTAGGATCATAAATAACCAAACAACGGGATTAGTCCTCAGAACTTGGGGTAGGCAGGTTAAGTGCCAAACAACGGGATCAGTCCTCGGGGCTCTATTGGACAAAAGGAAAACGAGCTTTAGCAAGTAGGCGTGTAAAAACAACGCCGATTCGAAAAATAATCAATCTAATCAGGGGAGGCAGCCATAGGGAGAACTTACTAGAGTGGATTCCTCAAGTTGCCAAACATCGGGATTAGTCCGAGAAGGGGCCTCGGCGTCCAAACAAGTAAGATGTCAAGCGCATATGAGACGAGGACGTTAAAAATAACCAATCCGAGTCATGTGACCCCAGCAAGGCCACAAAGGAGGGACTAGCAGGTACGGACATAGCCAGGGAAAGAAGACTATAGGTAGTGCGAGGAATGTGAGAAGAAACCCGGTCAGTGTATTATCAACAATAAAGAAATTGATAAAATCCTTATGAGGTCTATGAATTAAGTGTAGTTATTGTCAACTACAATTGACAATTTCCAATAAACTTCTGGTCAAGGGCAAAACAATTTGCGATTGAAACAGTGTTAGTACATACATTTAGACACCATAATAGTAAACTATGGATAAGACATATAAACAATCGACATAAGTAGAAAATCATGGATAACAAATAAACAACAATTATTAATATTGTAACATCATTCAAGGAACAATATCCATGTTAAAACACATTTAGAAAGACAAAAAGAACGGGGAAGGGTAGGGAGGGAGGAAGGGTAAGGGAAGTCTAGGGGTGCAGGGACAATGGGGTTGATTATGGAGAAGAAAATCAGAGGGGTGTATATGAAGGCGCAGGGGGAGAGGAGAGAGAGGAGGGATTGTTGGGATAACAAAACAATTTGGACAGAGAAGTGAGTGTTGTAAAGAGACTCAAACAATTAGAGAATTTGTACACATTATTGACATTTTTAACATTTTTTCACACACTGATCAAGAATACTGCAGACTGAGCATTAAGGGAGTAACAACATGAGTAACAACATGGGTCCTAGCCACTCGTAATAACTGTGTTCCATTCGTCCAGTGTATTCAATCCATGTGACACAGAATTACAGCGTGTAATCCAACGACATTCACATTTGTTTAACAAGGTCTGTAAATTGCCACCCCGGATTGGTAATTGTGGACAATCTATGACTTGCCAAGTCATATCCGTTTCTGAATGGTTATGCTCCTTGTAATGCGTCACCAGTGGAGCAGTGACAACGTTGCATCTAATGCGACTTTTGTGTTGGGAGATGCGTTGTTTAACCATCTGTGTAGTCTGCCCAATGTAAAGTAAGTCACATGGGCAGCGTATCGCATAGATTACGTTGGTGGTACGACAATTTGAAAAATGTTTCAATTGGTAAGTATGAGAAGAGGTGACAAAGACCTTGGTGTTACTGGTCAGATCACATACATTACAATTTAGGCATTTAAAGTGGCCTATTACAGGTGGTAAATTCCATAAGGTAGTATTTCCAGATTTTCCTTTGGTGGGCCAGGTAATGGCATGGACGAGCTTATCATTCAAATTATTGCCCCTCTTATATGATAAAAGGGGAGGGTCTGTAAAGTGTGGAAAAGAGCGTAACAATTTCCAATTGTTCTTAATTATCTTGGAAACCACATTACTGCTGGGGCTGAAAGTGGAGACAAAAGGGATACGTTTATTGACACGTTTGATGGAAGGAGCCAAAATAATATCCCTATGGTTATACCAAGCTCTTTTGAGGGATCTTCTGACCAAATGTTTAGGGTAGCCTCTGTCGATCAATTTAGACGAGAGGATAGCAGCCTCTCGAAAATAATCTTTTCTCCACTTACAATTCCGCCGTATACGGAGGAATTGTCCGTAGGGCAAGCCGTCCCTGAGCCCTCGAGGATGGTAACTAGAATAGGCCAAAAGAGTATTACGCTCTGTGGGTTTTCGATATAAAGATGTCCCAATCAGGCCATCTTCCGCATGTAATGTGAGGTCCAGAAAGGGGAGGTCATTCCTGCGCACATCTGAAGTAAATTTTAAATGGGTTTGGATGGAATTCAACCAGGTGATAAACGACAACAGGTTCTCATGTGTACCCTGCCATAGCAACAGAATGTCGTCTATGTACCTGCGCCATAAAGAAATGTTGGTGAGGAAAGGGTTACTGCTATTCAAAAAGAGGGTGGACTCCAAATGATGGACATAGAGTACTGCAAAATTAGGGGCAAAGCAAGCACCCATCGATACACCTTTAATCTGAAGGTAATATGTGTCTTTATACAAAAAATAATTGTTGGTCAAGGCTATGTGCAGCAATTGAACAACAAATTCTGTAGGGATGCGTGTGGGACGAGGGCGAGTGTTCAATATTACCTCCATGACCATGAGTCCATCAGCCTGGGGAATATTAGTATACAAAGACTCGATGTCTAGACCAACCATAAAGTCGGATTCAGGATTGAAAGGAAGGTCGTCTATGAGGTTAATAAGGTGTGTACTGTCCTTGACAAAGGTGTCAGTCAAGGGGACAAAGACCTTAAGAATAGAGTCAATGTATTTTCCCAGGGGTTCCAACACAGATCCACACCCGGATACTATTGGGCGTCCTGGGGGGGTCAATGAGTTCTTATGGACTTTCGGTAAGGTGTAAATTACCGGTGTCCTTGGGAATGGACTATTGAAAAAGTCATGTTCTTTTTTATTAATAATGCCGCTCAAGAGGGCCTGAGATGTAACAGAGGCAATCTTAGTTTGGATGGAGCAAAGGGGATCTGAAATCAATTTGCGATAATGTAGGGGGTTATCAAGTTGTCGGAGAATTTCTGAATCATAATCATCACGATCCATCACGACAATCCCACCACCCTTGTCTGCTGGTTTTATTATTAAGTTCTGGTTATTGCTCAGACTGTCAATGGCCAATTTCTCTTTGAGTGGCAAATTGTACGGAACAAATTCCTTAAGTTGTTTTAACTCATTGACTTCCAATAATACAATTTTTTCAAATGTCAAAATTTCTGGTGGCATCATTGTGGTAGGTGGTAGAAAAGTGGAAGCTGGTCTAAAAAGGGGCTCATATGGTAGATTAGCCTCCGGTTTATCTGAGAAAAAATGCCTCAGACGAATCCGTCTAAAAAATAAGAGTAGGTCTTCCTGTAGCTTAAAAAAGTCACTACGTGCTGTAGGGACGAATGACAAACCCTTACTTAACACGGATATCTCATCTGATGACAGAGTATGTTGAGAGAGATTGAAAATGGGAATAGTCCTATCTTGAGTAGGTAAATCCCCATGAGGTAAAGAAGGATCAGAGGGGATGGTTTCATGAACGGCAGATGGGATAGTCTGTGAATCAATATTGGATGTACTATCAATGTTTGTTAAGGGCAATTGTGGAGGTAGTAATGTGGTTTCCAAGATAATTAAGAACAATTGGAAATTGTTACGCTCTTTTCCACACTTTACAGACCCTCCCCTTTTATCATATAAGAGGGGCAATAATTTGAATGATAAGCTCGTCCATGCCATTACCTGGCCCACCAAAGGAAAATCTGGAAATACTACCTTATGGAATTTACCACCTGTAATAGGCCACTTTAAATGCCTAAATTGTAATGTATGTGATCTGACCAGTAACACCAAGGTCTTTGTCACCTCTTCTCATACTTACCAATTGAAACATTTTTCAAATTGTCGTACCACCAACGTAATCTATGCGATACGCTGCCCATGTGACTTACTTTACATTGGGCAGACTACACAGATGGTTAAACAACGCATCTCCCAACACAAAAGTCGCATTAGATGCAACGTTGTCACTGCTCCACTGGTGACGCATTACAAGGAGCATAACCATTCAGAAACGGATATGACTTGGCAAGTCATAGATTGTCCACAATTACCAATCCGGGGTGGCAATTTACAGACCTTGTTAAACAAATGTGAATGTCGTTGGATTACACGCTGTAATTCTGTGTCACATGGATTGAATACACTGGACGAATGGAACACAGTTATTACGAGTGGCTAGGACCCATGTTGTTACTCATGTTGTTACTCCCTTAATGCTCAGTCTGCAGTATTCTTGATCAGTGTGTGAAAAAATGTTAAAAATGTCAATAATGTGTACAAATTCTCTAATTGTTTGAGTCTCTTTACAACACTCACTTCTCTGTCCAAATTGTTTTGTTATCCCAACAATCCCTCCTCTCTCTCCTCTCCCCCTGCGCCTTCATATACACCCCTCTGATTTTCTTCTCCATAATCAACCCCATTGTCCCTGCACCCCTAGACTTCCCTTACCCTTCCTCCCTCCCTACCCTTCCCCGTTCGTTTTGTCTTTCTAAATGTGTTTTAACATGGATATTGTTCCTTGAATGATGTTACAATATTAATAATTGTTGTTTATTTGTTATCCATGATTTTCTACTTATGTCGATTGTTTATATGTCTTATCCATAGTTTACTATTATGGTGTCTAAATGTATGTACTAACACTGTTTCAATCGCAAATTGTTTTGCCCTTGACCAGAAGTGTATTGGAAATTGTCAATTGTAGTTGACAATAACTACACTTAATTCATAGACCTCATAAGGATTTTATCAATTTCTTTATTGTTGATAATACACTGACCGGGTTTCTTCTCACATTCCTCGCACTACCTATAGTCTTCTTTCCCTGGCTATGTCCGTACCTGCTAGTCCCTCCTTTGTGGCCTTGCTGGGGTCACATGACTCGGATTGGTTATTTTTAACGCCCTCGTCTCATATGCGCTTGACGTCTTACTTGTTTGGACGCCGAGGCCCCTTCTCGGACTAATCCCGATGTTTGGCAACTTGAGGAATCCACTCTAGTAAGTTCTCCCTATGGCTGCCTCCCCTGATTAGATTGATTATTTTTCGAATCGGCGTTGTTTTTACACGCCTACTTGCTAAAGCTCGTTTTCCTTTTGTCCAATAGAGCCCTGAGGACTGATCCCGTTGTTTGGCACTTAACCTGCCTACCCCAAGTTCTGAGGACTAATCCCGTTGTTTGGTTATTTATGATCCTACTCTATAGAGTCCGTCTTCGAATATTGCGGAATTAATACCACTCGATGCCTCTGCATAATTTAACGTAATGCCCCTATTGGTAAGCGGTTTTGTTCCCTTAAATCCCTTCCTTTAATTTATTCCTTTCCCCATTTTGCACATGAGTTTCATCCCTGTTTCCTTTCACGACAGATGGCTGCTTTTTAAACACAACTAGGACAAATTTATCATTCCTATTGGCCTTCATTTCTCTGTTGTCAGCCACAGGTAAGCGCATTACACCGCGCTTTACTCTATTTTCTGCATCGAATTAGTTGTCCACCCTTACATTTTATTCATTATTATTTTTTCAGACAATTGATGATCCCCCTCTAAATGTGACGGACCTTACATAATTGATCCATAATTCCCTGCAATTAACTTTGAAGTGGTTTTTGACCACGGACACAGGTACTACTACCCCCTGACTTGCTCTTTACCTTTCATTTTCTGTGTTGTAAGTTGTGTTTCTCTTTCTGGGCCTTTCTATTCATTATCCTCCCTCTTTCTTCTTACACATAGGTATTTAGAAAATTGCAATAACCATAGTCCTGATGATGACCTCAACTTAACGAGGTTGAAACGTCGTCGACCAGACAACATTATTTACGGCTAACTACAAGGTCCTGTGAGACCTTAATGTTTATATGTAAATTATCCATTGTATATAACTCTCCTTGACCTTGTATTTATTTAAATCATTTCGCCGTATCGTGTTGTCACTTCCACACTTTTTGTCACTGCGCCGTTCACTTTTTCACTTTCTTGTCAGTGCATATGTGTTAGTTATGGTTATTTTGAATTGTATATACCTTTTGTGTTTCTAATTATTAAATCTGTTCCTTTTCTATCTTGGATCTCTCTTAATTTTGCCCTTCCTTTGATTAAATTATGTATTGATTGGTCCCCTTATTCATTTTCCCTGTTGAGACATTGTTTTTTGTTATTACGTATACCCGGTCTCAACTGGGTTAACGGGCTTGCTCCTGTTTTTCTTGTATAATTATTGAGCAATCGCTGGATTGCGAGAGTATTTTGTTTAAATACTTCACACTTCAATTGTGATACATAATGAGTGATTAGTTTACTTATTATGTCTTCTAGAGAGACCCCCACTTACTCTGATGACTACATCAAGAATATTCTTTCTGGCCCATCTCTTCTAACCCTTACCTCCACGCCTCTTTCCACTGCCCCCAATAACTCTAAGATTCTATTAGAAAGATTAGAAAATTTGAAAAAGAAACAGATCCGCACTGATCTGCATGCTCGCATGCTAACAGAATACTTAAAGTCTGATACCATACCCTTGGGACTACAGATTCGCAACACTCCCGCTATTTTCACTCAGGATCCTAAGTTCCGTACCGGCTTCAGCCATTTGGCCACCACCTGCTCAAGGCACTGGATGGTCCTCGGTATCGAGACTGCCATAGAACATAGCAAGAAGGAATTGGAAGAGATAGCAGAACTAGAAAAACGTATTCTTGCAGACACTACCATTTCTGATGCGAAGGCACTACTTGAGAGAATAAATAGTACTATTGCTACCTTCCATACATTTGAACAGAATAAAAAAATCAATAAAATTCAAAGGGACATCAAGAATTACGACAAGAGTTACACCTACCCTTATTTACTTGATTCCTTTTATAATTCCACTAATCAGCCACCCAAAACCAAGAATTGGGGTCGTTTCCGAAACAATCGGCCCATCACATTCTCTCTCTCTTCCAATACCTCCACCGAGGATACTGACAGTGGTGAAGGTAGTAGCACGGGCCCACAGAGACATCCCCTTCCTCCCCCACTCCTACCCGCTGGTTTTTTAGGACAGGGTCGTGGCCGCGGACGCGGCCGCAGACGGCAAGGATATCAATACCAATACGCGGGCGAGAGACAGACCCGACAAAAGTTCTATCAATGGGGTCCTCCACAATAACACGACTACCAGTCGACACTCAACAGAAGCCTGCCAATGCTATTTTTGTAAAATTTCATGAAGTTACTGTTGACAGTTCTGTTCTCACTTCTTCGACATCGGGGAGTGGACATGAATTGCCTACAGTGGTCTCTATTTTACCTCCACAATTGCCCTTAACAAACATTGATAGTACATCCAATATTGATTCACAGACTATCCCATCTGCCGTTCATGAAACCATCCCCTCTGATCCTTCTTTACCTCATGGGGATTTACCTACTCAAGATAGGACTATTCCCATTTTCAATCTCTCTCAACATACTCTGTCATCAGATGAGATATCCGTGTTAAGTAAGGGTTTGTCATTCGTCCCTACAGCACGTAGTGACTTTTTTAAGCTACAGGAAGACCTACTCTTATTTTTTAGACGGATTCGTCTGAGGCATTTTTTCTCAGATAAACCGGAGGCTAATCTACCATATGAGCCCCTTTTTAGACCAGCTTCCACTTTTCTACCACCTACCACAATGATGCCACCAGAAATTTTGACATTTGAAAAAATTGTATTATTGGAAGTCAATGAGTTAAAACAACTTAAGGAATTTGTTCCGTACAATTTGCCACTCAAAGAGAAATTGGCCATTGACAGTCTGAGCAATAACCAGAACTTAATAATAAAACCAGCAGACAAGGGTGGTGGGATTGTCGTGATGGATCGTGATGATTATGATTCAGAAATTCTCCGACAACTTGATAACCCCCTACATTATCGCAAATTGACTTCAGATCCCCTTTGCTCCATCCAAACTAAGATTGCCTCTGTTACATCTCAGGCCCTCTTGAGCGGCATTATTAATAAAAAAGAACATGACTTTTTCAATAGTCCATTCCCAAGGACACCGGTAATTTACACCTTACCGGAAGTCCATAAGAACTCATTGACCCCCCCAGGACGCCCAATAGTATCCGGGTGTGGATCTGTGTTGGAACCCCTGGGAAAATACATTGACTCTATTCTTAAGGTCTTTGTCCCCTTGACTGACACCTTTGTCAAGGACAGTACACACCTTATTAACCTCATAGACGACCTTCCTTTCAATCCTGAATCCGACTTTATGGTTGGTCTAGACATCGAGTCTTTGTATACTAATACTCCCCAGGCTGATGGACTCATGGTCATGGAGGTAATATTGAACACTCGCCCTCGTCCCACACGCATCCCTACAGAATTTGTTGTTCAATTGCTGCACATAGCCTTGACCAACAATTATTTTTTGTATAAAGACACATATTACCTTCAGATTAAAGGTGTATCGATGGGTGCTTGCTTTGCCCCTAATTTTGCAGTACTCTATGTCCATCATTTGGAGTCCACCCTCTTTTTGAATAGCAGTAACCCTTTCCTCACCAACATTTCTTTATGGCGCAGGTACATAGACGACATTCTGTTGCTATGGCAGGGTACACATGAGAACCTGTTGTCGTTTATCACCTGGTTGAATTCCATCCAAACCCATTTAAAATTTACTTCAGATGTGCGCAGGAATGACCTCCCCTTTCTGGACCTCACATTACATGCGGAAGATGGCCTGATTGGGACATCTTTATATCGAAAACCCACAGAGCGTAATACTCTTTTGGCCTATTCTAGTTACCATCCTCGAGGGCTCAGGGACGGCTTGCCCTACGGACAATTCCTCCGTATACGGCGGAATTGTAAGTGGAGAAAAGATTATTTTCGAGAGGCTGCTATCCTCTCGTCTAAATTGATCGACAGAGGCTACCCTAAACATTTGGTCAGAAGATCCCTCAAAAGAGCTTGGTATAACCATAGGGATATTATTTTGGCTCCTTCCATCAAACGTGTCAATAAACGTATCCCTTTTGTCTCCACTTTCAGCCCCAGCAGTAATGTGGTTTCCAAGATAATTAAGAACAATTGGAAATTGTTACGCTCTTTTCCACACTTTACAGACCCTCCCCTTTTATCATATAAGAGGGGCAATAATTTGAATGATAAGCTCGTCCATGCCATTACCTGGCCCACCAAAGGAAAATCTGGAAATACTACCTTATGGAATTTACCACCTGTAATAGGCCACTTTAAATGCCTAAATTGTAATGTATGTGATCTGACCAGTAACACCAAGGTCTTTGTCACCTCTTCTCATACTTACCAATTGAAACATTTTTCAAATTGTCGTACCACCAACGTAATCTATGCGATACGCTGCCCATGTGACTTACTTTACATTGGGCAGACTACACAGATGGTTAAACAACGCATCTCCCAACACAAAAGTCGCATTAGATGCAACGTTGTCACTGCTCCACTGGTGACGCATTACAAGGAGCATAACCATTCAGAAACGGATATGACTTGGTCATAGATTGTCCACAATTACCAATCCGGGGTGGCAATTTACAGACCTTGTTAAACAAATGTGAATGTCGTTGGATTACACGCTGTAATTCTGTGTCACATGGATTGAATACACTGGACGAATGGAACACAGTTATTACGAGTGGCTAGGACCCATGTTGTTACTCATGTTGTTACTCCCTTAATGCTCAGTCTGCAGTATTCTTGATCAGTGTGTGAAAAAATGTTAAAAATGTCAATAATGTGTACAAATTCTCTAATTGTTTGAGTCTCTTTACAACACTCACTTCTCTGTCCAAATTGTTTTGTTATCCCAACAATCCCTCCTCTCTCTCCTCTCCCCCTGCGCCTTCATATACACCCCTCTGATTTTCTTCTCCATAATCAACCCCATTGTCCCTGCACCCCTAGACTTCCCTTACCCTTCCTCCCTCCCTACCCTTCCCCGTTCTTTTTGTCTTTCTAAATGTGTTTTAACATGGATATTGTTCCTTGAATGATGTTACAATATTAATAATTGTTGTTTATTTGTTATCCATGATTTTCTACTTATGTCGATTGTTTATATGTCTTATCCATAGTTTACTATTATGGTGTCTAAATGTATGTACTAACACTGTTTCAATCGCAAATTGTTTTGCCCTTGACCAGAAGTTTATTGGAAATTGTCAATTGTAGTTGACAATAACTACACTTAATTCATAGACCTCATAAGGATTTTATCAATTTCTTTATTGTTGATAATACACTGACCGGGTTTCTTCTCACATTCCTCGCACTACCTATAGTCTTCTTTCCCTGGCTATGTCCGTACCTGCTAGTCCCTCCTTTGTGGCCTTGCTGGGGTCACATGACTCGGATTGGTTATTTTTAACGTCCTCGTCTCATATGCGCTTGACGTCTTACTTGTTTGGACGCCGAGGCCCCTTCTCGGACTAATCCCGATGTTTGGCAACTTGAGGAATCCACTCTAGTAAGTTCTCCCTATGGCTGCCTCCCCTGATTAGATTGATTATTTTTCGAATCGGCGTTGTTTTTACACGCCTACTTGCTAAAGCTCGTTTTCCTTTTGTCCAATAGAGCCCTGAGGACTGATCCCGTTGTTTGGCACTTAACCTGCCTACCCCAAGTTCTGAGGACTAATCCCGTTGTTTGGTTATTTATGATCCTACTCTATAGAGTCCGTCTTCGAATATTGCGGAATTAATACCACTCGATGCCTCTGCATAATTTAACGTAATGCCCCTATTGGTAAGCGGTTTTGTTCCCTTAAATCCCTTCCTTTAATTTATTCCTTTCCCCATTTTGCACATGAGTTTCATCCCTGTTTCCTTTCACGACAGATGGCTGCTTTTTAAACACAACTAGGACAAATTTATCATTCCTATTGGCCTTCATTTCTCTGTTGTCAGCCACAGGTAAGCGCATTACACCGCGCTTTACTCTATTTTCTGCATCGAATTAGTTGTCCACCCTTACATTTTATTCATTATTATTTTTTCAGACAATTGATGATCCCCCTCTAAATGTGACGGACCTTACATAATTGATCCATAATTCCCTGCAATTAACTTTGAAGTGGTTTTTGACCACGGACACAGGTACTACTACCCCCTGACTTGCTCTTTACCTTTCATTTTCTGTGTTGTAAGTTGTGTTTCTCTTTCTGGGCCTTTCTATTCATTATCCTCCCTCTTTCTTCTTACACATAGGTATTTAGAAAATTGCAATAACCATAGTCCTGATGATGACCTCAACTTAACGAGGTTGAAACGTCGTCGACCAGACAACATTATTTACGGCTAACTACAAGGTCCTGTGAGACCTTAATGTTTATATGTAAATTATCCATTGTATATAACTCTCCTTGACCTTGTATTTATTTAAATCATTTCGCCGTATCGTGTTGTCACTTCCACACTTTTTGTCACTGCGCCGTTCACTTTTTCACTTTCTTGTCAGTGCATATGTGTTAGTTATGGTTATTTTGAATTGTATATACCTTTTGTGTTTCTAATTATTAAATCTGTTCCTTTTCTATCTTGGATCTCTCTTAATTTTGCCCTTCCTTTGATTAAATTATGTATTGATTGGTCCCCTTATTCATTTTCCCTGTTGAGACATTGTTTTTTGTTATTACGTATACCCGGTCTCAACTGGGTTAACGGGCTTGCTCCTGTTTTTCTTGTATAATTCAGGATTGTTAAGGCCTGCCATAGGAGTGACTTATAGGTTTTATATGTGTGTGCAATGATAGTGATATAGGTATCCTATACCACTGTAAGGGGTGCAAGCACACCCTTACCCAGGTTGCAGTAGCAGACCTGTGGTGCCATTTTGGAGTGCTTCTCAGGGGTGGCATAATACATGCTTCAGCCCCTGGTAGGCCTCTGAGGTACCTATGCCCTAGGTACATAGTATACCATATACTAGGGGCTTATAAGGCACTCCAGAATCCAATTAGATATGTACCTAATGTACATGCATACTTTTTTAGAGAGGAAGCAGCTAGACTGTGGTCCTGATTAGCAGGGCCACAGCCAGACTAAGGTCGAAAAACAGTGAAGCACCAGCAAAAAGTAGTGGTACCCATGTGAAGCAGATCCTACTCTCCTACATTGAGGTAGCACAAAGCCTCCTCTTTGAGTGGGAAGGATCCTGGATGGATCTTCTCACCACCATGAAGAATGTGCAGTGTCAGAACATCTGCACATTAGAGTTCCCAAGGGCACTTTCTCCAGAGAAGCATCTAGGCTAGAGTGGACCACAGAACTCATACATGCCTTTCCGCCTCTACCTCTTCTGTCCTGTCTTCTAAAGAAGATTAGAAATGACCAGAACCAAGTCATCATAATGGTGAGGTACTCTAAACTTTTGCCCATAAACATTTGTTCTTTTATTAGACTTCTGCTGCGCGAGAATTTTCTGTCTCCGTTGCAGAGCTGGGTTTTGCACTTGAACCAGTGAAATCTACACCTCCATGGATAGAGATTGAGCAGCTGCAGTTGGATGTCATCCCTGTGGCCAGATTTCCTTCTACAAAGTCTATTATATGCCACATGCTGGGACAAATTTGTGTCTTATGTGGAGTCAGCAATACAGACCCTTTGCAAGGCAAACTGTTTGAAATATATGTATATTTTTTGCCACAGCAAGGTCTTGTAGTAGGCCCTATAAAGTTACCTATCAACCGTTTTTGTCTTTTTAGCATCTGCTGGACCAACCGTCCTCGTTAAAATTACCAGTTGTTATTAAGAATTTGACATACATTTTCCCACCCAAACCGCCAGAGTGGGACCTTAATTTGATCTGAACGTTCCTTATGTGCAGTTATGCACATTCTTCAAGCCAACGCACAGCTGCTCATTGAATCTTCTAACTCTCAAAATTGACATTGTCACTGTGATCCTGTCAACATACCACATGAGTGCGGTCCAAACTCTCTCAGTGCAGCCACACTACAACACTTTTTCCCCAGGTAAATTTGGTGTTGCAGACTAGGGTGGCATTTTTGCCAAAAGTCATGACTCCTTTCCACACTGATTATTCCACCTCTCTTCTAAGGTATTTTGTTCCACCTCACCCCTTGAAAGAGGAGGAGAGACTCCATCAACTGGAACTCAAAACAACCCTAAACGTTTACATTGACCGCACCAAGGATCATCAATTTGACAATCAGCTTTTTATGGGGATCTCAGGGGCAGAAAAAAGGTAAAACGGTGCAGAAAAGTCCTTTGTCAAGGTTGATAGTAGTTTGCATAAAGATATGTTATGTATTGGCCAAGAAGTAGTTCCTAAAAGGAGCAAGCGGTCATTTCACCAGGGCTGGCACACGCAGTGCCTGTCCTTGACATCTGTCATGCTTTGACAATGGCATCAATGCCTTCACAGCTAGTTCTGACTAGAAGGGCATTTTATCCATCCAGGCCTGCAGGACTTTTTCATCTGAGTCCTCTCCACAAGACCCTCCTTCTTTTGGAGGTACAGCTTTAGTATCTATTTTATTTAAAGGAGAGAATTCTGCGGTTAGAAGTATCCATCAGAAGAACAAATTACTTACCTTTGGTAAGGCTCTTTCTGGTGGATAAACTATCTAAATACAGATTCTTTGCTGCCCTCCATCCTCCCTATTCTGTGGCATTTCCTCTTTTTAACATCTTGAAAGATCACAAATTAGAGTTCTGCACACTGGTAGTGATATGTGTTTTGTGCTCTGCATCCAAAAGCATGGAAAGAGTCAAACAATAACCCTGTCAACGTGCAGGGGTGTCTTTTAAAAACGGCAATGCTCTGTCACTGGTTCAGAAAGAGACCATCGTGAAGCTGCACAGTGGAACCTAGCGGTGCATGGGAGCACTGCTATGAAAATTCTAGATACCATGTGGTCCCTAGGGCACATTCTAAAGGTACAAGTATCCATTAGAAGGGGCATTATCGAAGGAAGATAACTTGTTCTTTAAACTATTGCAACATAGTTAATACTGGGCTCCCTAAGAAGCTAATCAACAAGATACAAAGGCTTCAAACCATGTTGCCAGACTGTGCCTGAACCTATGGATGAGCAAACTAATAAAATCAGACTTGGAAGTGCTACAAGGGCTTCTGGTGGCTGCAGCGATCAACTGTGACATTGCCTGCACCAACTAAAGGACAACATGGCAAATGGACAAGAATGCTTACACCACAATGTCACCAATAGGGCCCTGTACCTAGCACTGGTGGATTGAATTGCTTGACGGTCCTTCAAACACATCAATCAAGGAGTTGCAGTAATTGTAAAGAATTGAGCACAAGTTTGAGTGTATTCCTCAACTACAAACATTTCAGGAAAGACCTAATATGTGAACCATTCTGGATCCTCGGCAATTGAAATCCACATAAATGGTGTAGCAATTTAAAATGAAGGGTTTGGGCCCAACTTTCACTGCTTAGACTTAGGTCCCCATGTACATAAAGCACTGATGCGTCAATAACGCTCTGAAATAACTGCAATCTGAAGCACACTGCTCTATATTTACATTACCAATTACATGAATTACAGGCTAGAACATTGAATACATAACTTTTTATTATATTTCTTCATTACCACTTGATAATTAAAACAACAATTACAGCTTTGACACACTGCATAGTTATCATTGTTATCTTTGAATCATCTGGAAAATCAGATATTCCTTTACAAAGCATAAAAGCATAAGGAAATTAAAATTGTGAGTTATAAATAATATATTTTCCACGCTTGAGCTCTATCGTGGCTGATTTTTACATTTCAGATATGAGTTTCTTGTGAAGGGGAAAAAAGCCCAGGGGCCCTAATCCATAGTTCAACAGGGGAACAATTTTTGATTTTAGGAGTACACAGAATTTTTCATCACAACCTTTTCAGGAGTAAATCTAAATTCATAGCCAAGAACGATGGGCATGCTAAATATGCCATTCTGAGTGGAACTAAGGAAGATCAAGACATGTCACAGTAGACAGCACCTGCAGAAGTACCTTTTCTGTCAAAGGAAAATATATCAAGTTGCAGATCACCGAGAGATAATGAGTCGGTGTTGGCACAGACAGTTGCCAAACAATATAAGTCCTCCTAAGTCAACAAGAAGACAGTAACCCATCAGCCCTATGGCATACGGTGTAATCCACAAACGACATCATTGGCTTCCCTATAGTCTAAATATGCTAAATGTTGTGGGAGTTTCTTGTCACTGGCTGTTGCAGTATCACATTGCAATCTGCATACTCTGCAAGGAACCTGTATGTCATGGGAACTTGTCTGGTCATTACAGGACCAGTGTGGGGACTGAAGCAATTGACTCACCTGAAAAACAATAATATGTTGCAATGGGCTACCCATCAAGAACAGAGGTGAGGGGAGTGGCAGCCACTGGTAGTTCTCCATTTACCATGCTTACTATCAGTGAAGAAGAGGCTGGTGCAGGAACCTGCATGCTCGATATTAAGACAGCAATCCAAGCATGTCTGGAATCTCAAGATGACATAGAGATGTCACCCACATTTTTTATGGCCATCTTTTAGTTGTGGTTTTGGCAAATTGGGAAACCACTTAGTGCAATGGGACCTGGGAAATATATGAAGAACAGTGAAGCCTATGGGATCATTCCTAAATCAAGTGAGCAACATAGAGGCTATAAGGAGATGGCCCTCTAGCTTCTGATGCATGCAAGACATTTATGAACGACGGTATGAAGAATATGCGTAAAGTATCGAAATATAGTACAAAAAAAGGAGAGACCGCCTCTAATATTTATTTAAATAGAGGTATAGTGATTCATTTCATTTCATAGGTGGTTTGTATTTGTTATATATACTGTGAATGATTTTATGTAGGTTGAACCAAAATATATCTTTTTTATTTTTTAATGTATTAGTTTTAATCGTTACAAACAATGATCAAACATTTCTACAGACTTACAGCATACCCAGAGTGAAGCAGTATAAATGGCAGATACCCCAAGAGTCCAGCAGGCAAGCAACAGACAGAGCGTGCATTGAGGAAGACAACTGTACAAAGAGGGGAGGGGCGCAGTGCCAGTGGTTTGCGCCGTATCCTGGGAAGATTACCTGACTGGAGGCGAGTAAGAACTGGAGCGAGAAAGGTATGTTCTGAAGGGCTCCCAAATATCTCTCGGGTGAGACGCCATGGGCAACTCCTCAGCATATCGCTCCACCACATCCCCACAGTATGCAACATCCCGGCACCATTGCACAACAGTGGGACAAACAGTATGCATCCAAACCATGGCCACTGGTCATTCAGCCGTTAACAGCAACACTGAAGCTAAGCCCTATAGGCAGGAGGGACTCTCGATGTGTCCCAGCAGTGCTACCTGGAGAGAAGGTTCAATCACAAACTCATTTATGTCACACAACACACACAACACCTCATGCCAGTATTGTATAATCTTTAGACAACTCCAAGATAAATGCAGGAAATCTGCCCGCTCCAATCCACGTCTTTTTTGCGTCACGGGGACTGTCTCTCCAAAACTGGCAACCCACACAGAAGTATAATAATACATTGTATCAACTTATGCCTATAGTTAACAGGAGTGTCTTTCACCTGTTGCAGCAGTACTCCGATGCTTTAAAGCAAGCTGGCATTCCAATGCAGTCTCCCATCTCTGCTGGGCCACTTTAAGAGTCAGTTCGATTGTTTAGTACCCCTTCTGAGTAATATGTACATGATACCATATTAAGATAACATTATACCTTCCTTTTGTTCTTTGCTGTGTTTAACATGAACCAGACCTTCTTTACCTTCAGATTTATGTATCTTCCAATATGTTTTAACTTTAAATTCCAATGTAACTATATACCATCAATATCCTTAATTTATTTATTTATTTTTCCTTCAATTGATTATCTGTACGAAGTATTGTTGATTAATTGCTATTCTTAAATAAACTCACTTTTGAAACTTAAAAGAGTCAGTTCTAGTTGAGAGAACATCGGAGTACAGAAAAAAACAGAGAGAACCTCATCCGCCCTCTGCAGGAACGCGGCGAGGAGCACCATCATCTCAACAGGCGCTGCGGAAAAGGCCGGGTAGCCAGCCTTGGCCGCCGAGTGAAACCTATGATACACTAGAATGCTAAGGGGGCTCTGGCCACATCTATTCAGAAAGCTAGTTACTGTCAAAAACGTACCATTATCGAAGAGATTGCCCAACACCATCATATTAGATTCCTCCAGTAAGGATTTTATATAGTGCTCCGTCGCTGGGGAAAGGAGCGGATTGTCCAGCATGGGAATGAGCGGCAAGTACAGTGTATCAAGACCACCTAGCGTCACCAGGCACCACCATGACTGACATGCAGAGGCAATGATGTCTGCATCTTTCTGAAC
The DNA here is from genome assembly GCF_964204655.1 of Triturus cristatus. Lineage (NCBI taxonomy): Eukaryota > Metazoa > Chordata > Amphibia > Caudata > Salamandridae > Triturus > Triturus cristatus. The sequence continues at coordinate 912,966,079 of NC_140588.1, forward strand.
AAAAGGTGGCTTAACAGACAGTTTAGGTAGTATTTCCCACACCCTGGCTTTTGTCCTTCCCATCCTGATGTGGGCCTCAGAGCGTTGGGCCTGAGTCCAGTATTGCACATAATGGACCTCTGCAACTACATAATATGTCAAAAGGTCCGGGACCTCAAGCCCTCCCTGTTCTAGGGAACGCACCAGTAACTCCCAATGAATTCTAAGCTGTTGCGCACCCCATAGAAACAGATGAGTAGTTACTGGAGCTGTTTGAAGAAAGCCTGTGAGAGTTTCATGGGGATGTTAGCAAATAAGCAAAGACACTCTGGCAGTATCACAATTTTCACTAATGTGATGCGGCCCAATATACAGAGGGGTAATCAAAGCCATCTATCCACTCGTGCTTGTAATTTATCTAACGTCACAACATAATTCTCCCTTAGGAGCTCAGCACGATCGCGCATGGCCCAAATATTTGACCCCCTGTGGACTCCACTGTAACGGGTATTCTATGATGCGAGTTGGGAAGAATTCCATAAGTGGGGAGAATTCAAACATAGCACAACTAATACGGAGCCTGGAGTGGCCTCCAAATTGCACTATTTCATGCATGACAGGCGATAGATTCTCTTAGGGCTTCTGGATATAAAGGATCACATCGTCCACATATAGAGATGAGATGTGAGCCAGCCCCGAGCTTCAGGCCACACAGGACATGAAATTCCCTTATATAGCATGCAAGTGGTTCCATGACCAAGGCAGAAATGACAGAATTACAGGGGACAGAGGGCAACCCCGCCACGTGCCACAAGCAATTTCAAACACCACCGAAAATAGCCCCTGCACCCGGACTCATGCCAAGGGAGCAGTGTAAAGCAAAGCTACCAATGATAAGAAGTAGGAACCCAACCCAAGGTGGCAAAGGATCTTCATTATGCATGGTCATTTCAATGTTTTCTCCGCTTTAAGCAGAACCACAACAGAATGGAGCAGCGGGTCCGTCCGATACAAAACGACAATCAAAGTATGCAGATTGTTAGCCTTTGACCACTGAGATATGAAGCCTGATCGATCTTGCAAGACCAGAAACTGCATTGAGGGCCTAAGACACTGTGCCAAGATCTTTGCAAGAATCTTATTGTCTGTATTCAAAAGGGACAAAGGTCTATGCAAGGAGCAGGAGACAGGGTCTCTATTCGGTTTCAACAGAACTGTGATGACTGCCTCCATAGTGGAAGGAGGGACATCTTAAGGATTTTGGGGGACCTAGGCCAAGTGTATTTTGGGGCACCCTGATTGGAACAGTTTTGAATTTATAATCCATTTTCAGCTTTTTCATGGTGTTTTTGGATATGTCAGTGACACAGCACTAGTCCAAATACTACATTTGTTTCCATCTAATATTCAGGGATAGAGATGTGTGTTTTCAATATTGCAATACAGCAGCTGCTCACTAATATAATTGCAAATACTCTCTGTGAGCCACTGCCATTTCTCAAATGTAAGTTCCTGTTTCGATCTAAAAGGAACTTTTTCATATGGATGCTGATGGTGTTGAAAAACAAACACAGCATTTCTTGCATAATGTCTATAAAAGACTCCTACACATCACCAGTATTAAAAAGAAAATGGAATTTAAACCAATCAATCTTTAGTAATCATTCATCAGGGCTGGACTGTGTGGAGAACAGAGCCGGACGGCTCTATCAGGGCCCCCCGTCCCTAAAAGGCTGACACCCAGGGCTAGAGCCCTCTTTGCCAATGCCTTTAAACGTCTCTGGAGTGGCCCTGGTCTTTCAAATCCGACCTCTGAGGGCTCCAGCCTACAGGAGAAATTCCAAATGTGATAAAAGTCCAGTAGTCATAATTGTCAGCCAGTTTTCGTTTGATATTCCTGATGCTAGCACCATTGGCCAGTCTGCAGCTTAGAGGTTGTCATCCAGCCGAAAACTAAAATAGATTGAGATCATCATATGGAAGAACTAGAGAGGTAAATATAAAGAAAGTGGTTTAAATATAGAGAGAAGTAGCACAAATAGTGAGAGTGCTTGAAGGGATATTAAAAAGCATGGAAAAAGCAAGTGAAAAAGAATGAAGGGAAAGGCGCAGCACAACAAAATGTATTTGTTGTCTCTAATCTGAGACCAGCAATAAGATGACTGTCGTTCTATCATGTATAGTGTGTCATTATACATTTTTTTGCTGCAATGAGTAGTAATAAAAAGTGTCCATGTACATACAAGCTGCCTCCTTGCCTTGCCTTAAAATTTGAGGCCCCGTAGTATGAGACAAATATCACAAAAAGCAGGGTGCCTGTGCAAGAGATGCACAAATGTGAAAGGAAGACTACGTGCTACACTTCCAGGGGGAGTCTCATTCGTCAATGTTATATTCGGAAAGCCATCCTTAATGGAAGAGGATGTCTCACACACATATTAGGGTCATGCATCATCATAGACATCCTCTTCCCACCCTGGGAAGATAGTACTACCAGGGAGGACTCAAACTTCCACAAAGACTCAGCGGTAGGAGGGACTTCTTGCATAAAACAACCTGCATAAAGCAGGATCCAGGTGTTAGACCTGGCACCATTGACGTGAGTCTCCCTTCCTTTTTTCGCTGTGCCTCCTCTGTTTTTGCTGGTTATAGATGCTCTGGGCGCTGTGCCACTGCCATTCAGTGCCACAGCGTGAATGCTCCCTTTGTAAAGATGACACATGAATTGGTACATCCATGATTGGCTTATTTGGTTTACCTGTTATTCCCTAGTAGCGTGGCCTGTGTGTGCCCAGGGCTGGTGAACCGATTGCTGCTGGTGGGCCTGCAGCACTGGTTTGTGCCACCCACAGAAGCAGCTTGTAAAGTGCGTCTCAGACCTGCCACTGCAGTGTCTGCGTGCAGTCCAGAACTGCCATCTTGGCTGTGAAGTGCACCCACTTCCCAGCCCCTAAACCTTCCCTTGGCATCTTGTAAGCCCCCCTTATGATAGGGCGCATTGTATGTGTAAGGTAGGACATGCCCTGTTGTATGTAGCATGTCCTAGTAGTGAATTACACCCAATTTCGTTTTTCACTACTGTAAGGCTACCTGTTCTCCATAGGCCAGAATGGGAGGTCTGGCCTATTACATTCTATAGTCCTAACTGACCCACAGAACATGGTAGAAAAACGAATTTAGTATGCCTGAGCTCAGAATATTAAAATACATCTTTTAGTGAAGGTTATTTTTATATTCTGTGTTTGAAACTACCACTTTTAGAGTATAGGTACTTTCTAGCCTAAGCCTTCCAGTTTGCTCTGCTATTATGTGTATTGGCTGTCTGGTTTTGGAGGGACAGGGCAGGCTGAGTCAGACCTGGGTTGAATAGAGCGACCTGCCTTGGTGTGAGGGGAGGGGTAGCTCCTGCACTTGAATAGGGCTGTGGCTGGCAAGGTGAATGCTGGCTCCACCTCTCACTGTGCGTCTGAGGCAGACCCCCTCTTTCTGAAAGGAAGGATGCAGCCTGATCAACAAAGTGCTCCAGGGCTGGGCAGAACTGGTTCTGGCTGGGTTCAGAGACTTGGGACCCCTAAGAACAAAGACTTTGGGGGTATAAATATTTGTGCACAAACCCCTACAAATTGTATTGCTCCTGGACAACAAGAAGAAGAACCTCTGTCCGTGTGACTACAGGAATCTGCAGGAGAAGGACTTTCCTTGTGCTTGTGTGCTGTTTCTGGGACTGGCCTGCAGTTGTTACTACTGGACTCAAGAGAAGAGGAAAGGAACTTGGATTGAACTTTTATTTTAGCTACAGCAACTACCCAAGAGCTAGAAGAGAGCTAGCCTCCTGCTGGAGTCTCAGGCACATCAGACTCCACCATCAGCCTCCTGTTTCCTCCCAGCGAGGATTTCTATCGGCAGGTGAGGCTCCTGTGAGTTCCAGGGCCTCTAGTTTACTGTTGAGAAGAGACCACGGAAAATCGTCGCTAACCCCCATTAGCGAGCCGCTGCAGCTGGTGAGCGTGAGGAAAATCGCCGCTCCGCTGTCGCCAAGTGCTCGCTAACCCCGAACATCGTCACAGCACCTGTCTGCGGGCCTGAAAACGCCCGCTATCGGAAGATCGTCGCAGCACCTGTCTGCGGGCCTGAAAACGCCCGCTATCCGAGGATTGTCGCATTGTTTGTTAGCGGGCCCCAAAGCGCTTGCTAACCCCAAATCATCGCATCAAGGTCATCGCAGCGCGGACGCCGAGCGCTCGCCATTTTCCCCGCATCTTATCCAGATCGTCGCTCCCTCGCGGAGCGCCATTTTCTTCAATGCAGCAGAATCACACACGCAACAGGCTCGGTGCATCATCCTCCCTTCGCGGCAAGGATTTTATCGCATCACCGGCTTAGCGTGAGGAAGTTTGTCGCTTTGTCCTGCCCGCAACCCAGCGCATCATCCTCCCTTGCGGTAATGATTCAACGCATCGCCGGTTAGCTTGAGGAAATTTCTCGCTACAACTCCTTAGCGACCTTTTTGTTGCTTTGCTCCAGGAACCAGATACTTTGTGAGTAAAAGGGTCGCAGAGACCCCTGCCTTGAACTAGACATCATTTTGTGCATCCTGAACTATTTTTCCTTGCAGCATTTCTAAAGTAATTATATTTTTATAGTATTGTGGATTTTTTACTGTTATTGGTCTTGTGATTAAGTCTATATAAAAATACCTATTTTTCATAACTACTTGAGTGGTGTCCATTTGTAGTGTTCCTCATTATATTACTGTGTATGGTCATAAATGCTTCACACACTGCCTCTGAGATAAGCCTAGCTGCTCGTGCTACGTTACCACAGGGTTGAGCAGGGGTTGTCAAAGGGTGTAGGCTGCTTATTCTGACTTAGGAAGAAGGGTCCCTACTTGGACAGTGGCCAGCCATTGCCAACTAGAGACCCCCATTTCTAACACTGGTGGTCAGCGGTGAGGATCTGGACTTGCATTTATGATTGCATTAGGTAATTATAGTGTATACTACTAGTGAGTGCAGACCATAACATAACCACGTACGTTGTTGAGATTTTTTGATTCTATTTTTAATCGTTATTGCCAGTTATTGCCACAATGGGCAAGCCCAGATCCAATGCCTCTGAGGATCTCTCCTGGGAAGAAGAGAAATTAGACACCTACAATGCCAAGCAGCTCAAATATTTTTGCAAACGCTTCACAGTCCCTATCCAGGTCTCACTAGAAGGGAAGTGTATTACAAGGCGTTGAAGGCCTGGATAGTAGCCAGGGATGCCCCTAGGAATGAGGAAGGGCCTGTGGAGGGGGGAGAGAATGCAGGAGAGCAGCAGGAAGAAATTGTAGATTTGGTAGGGGATAAAGCAGTTTCCAGCCCGGGCACTAGTGTGTCCTCAAGGGGCCTGACTCCAGAAGAGATGGAGGACAGGGAGAGAGATAGACGGCATAATATCCAGATGGCTAAGCTTAAATTGGATGGTCAGAGAGACCTAGAGAATAAGAAGTTGGAAGTTGAGATAATGAAGATGAAATTTGAACATGAGAGTTTTGAGGGAGTTGGAGATTAAGGCCAAGAGTATTGAGATCTCCCCCTCTGGTGGCAGCATACCAGTAGTGCATACTGAGAGTAGAGTGTATATACCTAAAGAGGTTATTAAGGATTTTCATAAAAGTGAGGATATCGGGCAATGGTTTGCCGCTTATGAATTAGCCATGGTGTCCCACCGGGTCCCTGAGAAGGATTGGGGAGCGGGGTTGTGGGGACGCTTTGTGAGTGAGGGGAGGGATACCTTGTTGGACCTACCCCCAGAAAGTAGGATGATTTATGCCCACATGAAGGAAGCTTTGATTACCCGCTATGGTTTGACCCCTGAAATGTACAGGCAGAGATTTAGAACCTGCAAGAAGATAGAGGGTACCACGTGGGTTGAATATGTGTCTTTTTTTGGCAGAGCAATGGAGCGCTGGGTAAAAGGCAGAAAAGTAGAAACTTTTGAGCAACTGTATGACTTGATTGCATGGGAGCATTTTTCTAGTAACTGTTTTCCTGAGCTACGCCAGCATCTGATAGATTGCAAGCTGACTAACCCTAGGAAGCTTGCTGAGGAGGCGGACCGCTGGGTGAGCACCCGGGTTCGCAAGGGTCCAGTGGGAGACTTTGCCAAAGGTGGGCAGGGTCCCCAGCAGAGAGGTGGGGGGGACAGGGGTAAACCAAGGGAGTTCCACCGAGGGCCCCAAGATAATTCCCAAGGGAACCAGGCAGTGGTGTCCCAGCCTCCCCAAGATAAGAAGCCAATGCCCCCAACAGGTAGGCCTGTTCCAAGGGGGCCCCCTACTTGTTTTAAGTGTGGCCAGGTGGGCCACAGGTACTTTGATCCCCAGTGTCCCCAAAGGGATACTCCTGCACCACCCCGTGCACCACCCCGCCAGCTTGCTAGTGTAGCCCTGGGGGAAGAGGAGATGGGTGCCCAAGGTGGGTGGGATCCCGTAGAATTGACCCTTGTCTCACTAGGAGACTTTGAAATGGTTCCTAAGCCTGCACTGCCTGATAACACTAAAAAATACAGGCAGTGGGTAACCATCAATGGCCATAGAGTGGAGGCTCTGAGGGACACCGGAGCCAGTGTAACTGCTGTCAGCTCCCGGTTGGTGTCCAAAGAGCAGGTTGCGCCCCATGCATTCTACCCAGTAGTGTCTGCAGACAACACAGAGAGCCAATGTGAGGTGGCTCAGGTTCCCTTTGAGTGGGGGGGGGGTCTCAGGAACTCTTCAGGTGGCTGTGAGGCCCGCCATGCCTGTGGACTGTCTGTTGGGCAATGATTTAGAGAACTCACCGTGGGCTACAGTGGAGAGGAGAGCTCACTTGCAAATGTTGGGACTGCCTGAATGGGCATGTGCTACCACTCGGTCCATGGCAGCCAAAGAGAGTGTTGAAAAAGACCTGGAGCCTGAGAATATGGCCCAGGTCCCTGCCTTAGAGGGAGGGGGCAGGGGGCGCGGGAAACCGGCCCCCTTGGTTCCCACGGCCCAGGAGGGAGCAGACCCTGAGGGGGATGCCCTGGGGCCTACCGGGGAGCAGAGTACCGACCTGGGGGACCTGCCTGAGCTGACCCAGTGGCAGCAGGAAGGGGGGCCCACCAGGGAGGAGTTTTGTGAACAGCAGAGAACTTGCCCCTCTCTTGAGGGTATGCGGCAACAGGCTGCAGCCCAGGCAGCAGGTGATATGTCCGGTTCACATCTGATTTATTGGGAGAACAGTCTCCTGTATAGCGAGCCTAAGGTTGCTGAGCCGGGGTCAGCCCGTGTGCTGGTGGTACCCGAGTGCTTCAGAACCTTCCTACTGGGGTTGGCTCATGACATTCCATTGGCAGGACATCTGGGGCAGACCAAGACCTTTGAGAGGCTGGTCACCCACTTTTATTGGCCCCAGATGCGCAAGAGTTCAGATACGTATTGTAGGACCTGTGAGACTTGCCAGGCAAGTGGGAAGAGTGGGGGGAAGATCAAAGCCCCACTCCAACCCTTCCCAGTTGTTAGCACCCCATTCGAGCGAGTGGGCATTGACATTGTGGGGCCTCTGGACCCCAAGACAGACATGGGCAACAGGTACATCCTGGTCTTGGTGGACCATGCCACCCGGTACCCTGAAGCCATCCCGCTCAGGACAATGACGGCCCCCGTGGTGGGACGTGCACTGATGGGGATCTTCTCCCGTGTGGGGTTCCCCAGAGAGGTGGTGAGCGACAGGGGGACCAACTTCATCTCCCAGTATATGAAGTCTCTGTGGAAGGAGTGTGGGGTGACTTACAAGTTCACCACTCCGTACCACGCCCAGGGTAACGGTCTGGTTGAGAGATTCAACCGGACCTTGAAGGGCATGATCATGGGCCTAGAAGAGCCCCTGAGGCGTAAGTGGGACGTCCTCTTGCCATGCCTGTTGTTTGCATACCGTGAAGTGCCACAGAAGTCCTTAGGGTTCAGTCCCTTTGAACTGCTCTATGGCCATACGGTAAGAGGGACTCTGAGTTTGGTCAAGGAAGGCTGGGAGCAATCTCCCAGGAAACCTCCCCAGGATGTGTTTAGCTACATCCTGGCCTTCAGGAACCAAACTTGGCGTTTCAGAAACATTGCTGAGGCAAATCTGGAAGCCAGCCAGGAGGAGATGAAACGTTGGCACGACCAGAATGCCACTCTGGTCGAGTTTCAACCTGGTCAAAAGGTTTGGGTACTGGCCCCAGTGGAGCCCTGTGCGCTCCAAGATAAGTGGACCAGTCCATTCGAGGTGGTGGAGTGAAAAAGTCAAGTTACCTATTTGGTGGACTTTAAATCTCCCAGGAACACCCTGCGGGTCCTGCATGTGAATCGCCTAAAGCCCCACTTTGAGAGGTCTGAAGTGGGCATGCTTCTTGCCACAGATGCAGGGATGGAGGAGGAGAGTGAGCCTCTTCCTGACCTCCTGTGTGCAGGAGAGAAGGATGGGTCAGTGGAGGGTGTGGTCCTCTCCACCACACTGACCCCAGAACAGCAGAGAGATTGCCACCAGCTGTTGGGGCAATTTCCAGATTTATTTTCCCTGGTACCTGGTTTCACTGACTGGTGCGTCCATGAGGTAGACACCGGGGACAGTCCTCCTGTCAAGCACGAGGCTTACAGAGTGACTGACAGGGTAAGGGCCTGCATTAAGGAGGAGGTCTCCAAAATGTTTGCCCTGGGGGTAATTGAGTCCTCTAGCAGCCCTTGGTCCAGCCCCGTGGTCTTGGTACCAAAGGCTGCAGCGCCTGGTGACACCCCAGAACTTAGGTTCTGTGTGGACTACCGAGGTCTCAATTCGGTCACGAGGACCGACGCGCACCCCATCCCCAGAGCTGATGAGCTCATAGATCGGTTAGGGGCTGCCCGGTACCTCAGTACGTTTGATCTAACGTCTGGGTACTGGCAGATCGCCTTAACTGATGGGGCAAAGGAGAGGTCAGCATTCTCCACCCCCGATGGGCACTACCAGTTCCGTGTGATGCCCTTTGGAATGAAGAATGCCCCTGCCACCTTTCAGAGGTTGGTCAACCAGGTATTGGCTGGGCTGGAGGATTTCAGTGCCGCCTACCTAGACGACATTGCCGTATTTAGTTTCTCATGGGAGGACCACTTACACCACCTCTGGGAAGTGTTGATGGCGCTGCGCAGAGCAGGCCTCACAATCAAGGCCAGTAAGTGCCAGATTGGGCAGGGTTCTGTGGTGTACTTAAGACACCAGGTAGGGAGTGGCCAGGTGGCACCTCTACAACCCAAGATTGCAACCATCCTGACTTGGGAGCCCCCAAGGACCCAGACCCAGGTGAGGGCCTTCTTAGGACTCACGGGTTATTACAGGAGGTTTGTCAAGGGGTATGGCAGCATCGTTGCCCCCTTGACTGAGCTGACTTCCAAGAAGCAGCCAAAGATTGTGAACTGGACTGACACCTGTCAGCAAGCTTTCGATGCCCTCAAGACTGCCATGTGTACAGCACCCGTACTCCAGGCGCCCAACTTTGCTAAGGAATTTATTGTCCAGACAGACGCTTCAGAGCATGGGGTGGGGGCTGTTCTGTCACAGATGAATGAGGAGGGACTAGACCAACCTGTAGCCTTCATCAGTAGGAGGTTACTTCCACGGGAACAGAGGTGGAGTGCGATTGAGCGAGAGGCATTTGCTGTGGTCTGGGCACTGAAGAAGCTGAGACCATACCTGTTTGGGACTCACTTCCGGGTTCAGACCGACCACAGGCCCCTCAGGCGGTTGATGCAGATGAGGGGTGAGAATCCCAAGTTGTTAAGGTGGTCCATTTCCCTACAGGGTATGGACTTTACGGTGGAACATCGCCCTGGTACAGAACACGCCAATGCTGATGGTCTGTCCAGATTTTTCCGCCTTAGTGATGAGAACCTCCCAGGGGATGGGTAGTTCTCCCCACATTTCAGCTGGAGGGGACGTGTGTTAGACCTGGCACCATTGGCGTGAGTCTCCCTTCCTTTTTTCGCTGTGCCTCCTCTGTTTTTGCTGGTTATAGATGCTCTGGGCGCAGTCCCACTGCCATTCAGTGCCACAGCGCGAATGCTCCCTTTGTAAAGATGACACATGAATTGGTACATCCATGATTGGCTTATTTGGTTTACCTGTTAGTCCCTAGTAGCGTGGCCTGTGTGTGCCCAGGGCTGGTGAACCGAATGCTGCTGGTGAGCCTGCAGCACTGGTTTGTGCCACCCACAGAAGCAGCTTGTAAAGTGCGTCTCAGACCTGCCACTGCAGTGTCTGCGTGCAGTCCAGAACTGCCATCTTGGCTGTGAAGTGCACCCACTTCCCAGCCCCTAAACCTTCCTTTGGCATCCTGTAAGCCCCCCTTATGATAGGGCGCATTGTATGTGTAAGGTAGGACATGCCCTGTTGTATGTAGCATGTCCTAGTAGTGAATTACAGCCAATTTCGTTTTTCACTACTGTAAGGCTACCTGTTCTCCATAGGCCAGAATGGGAGGTCTGGGCTATTACATTCTATAGTCCTAACTGACCCACAGAACATGGTAGAAAAACGAATTTAGTATGCCTGAGCTCAGAATATTAAAATACATCTTTTAGTGAAGGTTATTTTTATATTCTGTGTTTGAAACTACCACTTTTAGAGTATAGGTACTTTCTTGCCTAAGCCTTCCAGTTTGCTCTGCTATTATGTGTATTGGCTGTCTGGTTTTGGAGGGACAGGGCAGGCTGAGTCAGACCTGGGTTGAATAGAGCGACCTGCCTTGGTGTGAGGGGAGTGGTAGCTCCTGCACTTGAATAGGGCTGTGGCTGGCAAGGTGAATGCTGGCTCCACCTCCCACTGTGTGTCTGAGGCAGACCCCCTCTTTCTGAAAGGAAGGATGCAGCCTGATCAACAAAGTGCTCCAGGGCTGGGCAGAACTGGTTCTGGCTGGGTTCAGAGACTTGGGACCCCTAAGAACAAAGACTTTGGGGGTATAAATATTTGTGCACAAACCCCTACAAATTGTATTGCTCCTGGACAACAAGAAGAAGAACCTCTGTCCGTGTGACTACAGGAATCTGCAGGAGAAGGACTGTCCTTGTGCGTGTGTGCTGTTTCTGGGACTGGCCTGCAGTTGTTACTACTGGACTCAAGAGAAGAGGAAAGAAACTTGGATTGAACTTTTATTTTAGCTACAGCAACTACCCAAGTGCTAGAAGAGAGCTAGCCTCCTGCTGGAGTCTCAGGCACATCAGACTCCACCATCAGCCTCCTGTTTCCTCCCAGCGAGGATTTCTATCGGCAGGTGAGGCTCCTGTGAGTTCCAGGGCCTCTAGTTTACTGTTGAGAAGAGAGCGCTGAAAATCGTTGCTAACCCCCGTTAGCGAGCCGCTGCAGCTGGTGAGCGTGAGGAAAATCGCCGCTCTGCTGTCGCCGAGTGCTCGCTAACCCCGAAGATCGTCGCAGCACCTGTCTGCGGGCCTGAAAACGCCCGCTATCCGAAGATCGTCGCAGCACCTGTCTGCGGGCCTGAAAACGCCCGCTATCCGAGGATTGTCGCATTGTTTGTTAGCGGGCCCCAAAGCGCTCGCTAACCCCAAATCATCGCATCAAGCTCATCGCAGCGCGGACGCCAAGCGTTCGCCATTTTCCCCGCATCGTATCCAGATTGTCGCTCCCTCGCGGAGCGCCATTTTCTTCAACGCAGCAGAATTGCACACACAACAGGCTCAGTGCATCATCCTCCCTTCGCGGCAAGGATTTTATCGCATCACCGGCTTAGCGTGAGGAAGTTTGTCGCTTTGTTCTGCCCGCAACCCAGCGCATCATCCTCCCTTGCGGTAAGGATTCAACGCATCGCTGGTTAGCGTGAGGAAATTTCTCGCTACAACTCCTTAGCGACCTTTTTGTTGCTTTGCTCCAGGAACCAGATACTTTGTGAGTAAAAGGGTCGCAGAGACCCCTGCCTTGAACTAGACATCATTTTGTGCATCCTGAACTATTTTTCCTTGCAGCATTTCTAAAGTAATTATATTTTTATAGTATTGTGGATTTTTTACTGTTATTGGTCTTGTGATTAAGTCTATATAAAAATACCTATTTTTCATAACTACTTGAGTGGTGTCCATTTGTAGTGTTCCTCATTATATTACTGTGTATGGTCATAAATGCTTCACACACTGTCTCTGAGATAAGCCTAGCTGCTCGTGCTACGTTACCACAGGGTTGAGCAGGGGTTGTCAAAGGGTGTAGGCTGCTTACTCTGACTTAGGAAGAAGGGTCCCTACTTGGACAGTGGCCAGCCATTGCCAACTAGAGACCCCCATTTCTAACACCAGGTAACCTAAAACTACCTCAAAGTTCCTCAGTTGTCACCTTTATTCGTGAGGACTTTGGGTATAGTTAAAAACACTTTGCTCTGCGGGCATGACGAGCACAATGGCTCGAGCCCGACTGCTAGTCGACAACATGTTTCTGCCCACATGAAAAAAGCCTATCTGATCTGGGGCATTCGTTAGGGCTACAGGATCCTATCTTTCGAGCCACTAGGCTTACTCAATAAATTATGGTAATAAGGGGATCTGACCACATGCCTTAACACATCAGATGAATCCTACCTGGTACCCTTTCAAATTGTTCCTGGGGAAAATCCTAAACTTTAGGGGATACCAATACATCCGTCAAGGCTCTAGTAGCATGGAGCGGAAACACCTAGGTTTACTGGAATGGTGAACCTTTTGATGTAAGTGCGACTATAAAGTTCACCACCCTCTCCTTGTCAGATGTATTGGTATCCCCTAAAGTGTAGGACTTTCTAGCGAGGGCTAGGCACTCACAGCAACATCTCCAAGCGGTTAAAACATGTTAGGAGCACTGTATCTTAAAAGGGACTAGTCACTTTCGAAATCATTGATGTGGGGTCTCAAGAGACCCAGGTACACCGTAACAGCACACAGTCTTGCTGAGCCCTTCTGGTACCTGAGAATGACCATTCTCAGTTTACCATAAAAAGATAATCAGGATTTCATTGAAGACTCGGAGGCTTTCATTTTGCATGAACCTTTTAATTGCTACTCCTGCAGCACCTTTAAAGAATTTCCCACAACAACAAAAACAATTCAGAATGGGATTTAAACAATCCATAAATAACCCTGCAATAGAATGTTCCTCCTCTTTTGAAAGCAAGACTGTGAGGCTATTAATCCATTTCTCTTCTCTTGAGCACACCATAGCCGCCCATCCTCTTCCTTCTATAAGACTGTGAATCTAGAACAGATACACAAATATATCATTAAGTCTCCCTGTTTTCTATTTTTACAGATTTGTACAGGTAAATATAGATAGAAAACAATGTGTTTTCTGGCTGCATTTATTTTTAAAAGTGGATAAATACACAAAATTGTGCTGCTTTTAAGTGACTCTCCGTGCCGTCTTTCCAGAATTATAGCCCAACAGCTGAGCAGATAGACAGCATGGGAAATTAAAAAACATAATAAAGTGTCTTTAAATAACGGCAAGTGTCAATATACATCTGTGGTAAAATGCTAGTATTTACCAGTGGATGTATAGTTATGTAATATTTCGGAGCTCAAATAGCTAGAACACAACAGACATCAAAATATGAGTGTGCGTGTATCAGTTAAATAATTATGGAAATGTACAATTTTATAACTTCATTTATACGCAAAACACAAAATAAATATGGATAAATACAGACGGAAATGTTAAAAAAATAAATACCATAAAACCGGGAGTCCTATATGTAATATCATCTTCTCTATCTTCAAAATTCTTCTCCCTATAAAATAACTTTTTTATTATTGATATCTTATTTTATTTTTTTAATATATATATATATATTTTTTATATGACACTTACTCCACATATAAACCTCTTACTTTTAATGTCTTCCCTCCTTTTTTTATGTGGCAGAGGAGGGTGGAATAATGTTAGCCTCCATGTCTTTAATTAAATCCTGATTCTCTTTTCATGGTAATCTGAAAATCGTCATTTCATTACAAGACCAGAGGCTACCATTATGCATGTTGAAAGCCCTTCAACACCACTTACTACACATGCTCAATCAGCCAAAAGTAATCCTGTGCAAACGTGCTCAAATTAGACCAATCAGCTGCCTCCGTAATACTCTGCAATGTACCACCTGACCAGCAAGCGTAACTTGCCATGGCTCCTCTCAAAGATTGAGCTTTAAATTTTTCCACTTTCTCACCAGCGATACCCATCACCTCCTTAATCCACCTTTCAATCATAGTTGGACTTACAGCCTTGAATGGTTTCACATACAAAATCGACAACTGAAATTCACCATTATGCCTATTCTCTTATACTCTGCATTCATATTATTTCAAGCAATCCACTACACACCATTTTTTGAATTCATCACACTTTGGATAAAAAACTGAAGAAGGCATCGTTTTTGTTCTTTTCCAAATCTCAAAATACACCCCATCAGGACTGTATAATCTATTACTTACCTCCAAGCTCTTTACATGCAAAACCTTTCTACAAGAAACAAAACATAATAAGGTTGCCAATTTCTGAGTAAGAATCTTTAAACTCAGCAAATCTTGAAACAACTTCAAAATTAAATTCTGGTAGGATGCCCATTTCCATTCTATTTCGCTGCTCCCGGTCTTCTCCAAGCTCCTTGAAAAACATGTCAATTACCAGCTAACTTCTTTTGTCGAGTCTCAGAATTTTCTTCCCCCCTCTCAGTCGGCTTACAGAGCAGGATTCTTCTCGGAATCTACATTACTAGGAGTTACCAAAATGTTGAGACATCGTCTGGACCACGGGGATACGGTGGCTTCATTTTACTCGATCTCAGCTCCGCTTTTGACACAGTGTCTCACACTGTTCTGTTGAAAGCCTTGCATTCCTTGGGCCTTGAAGGCTCAGCCTTACAGTGGTTCCACTCTTTCTTAGCTGACCGAACCTTTCAGGTATTTTTCTACCTCAGCAAGCTCTAACCTCCATCGATCTCCCTATGGAGTTCCCAAAGGCTCGGTGCTGAGTCCTTTGCTGTTCAATGTTTATGTTTGCCCGCTATCAAAGACTGTCCCTATTTTCCTACGCTGTTGACATGCAGATAATCTTTTCCCTCACTTCATCCAAGGGATCTGATTTATCTGCTCTTCAGGTTGGTCTGAGAAAAAACGCATCCTGGATGCAAAACAACTTACTCAAACTAAATGGAGACAAAACTGAAGTTATGATCCGCGGAACAGAGCAATACTGGCCCACCGAAATGGGCACCCTACCTCAGCTGGTACATCAAGTTCCCAACCTGGGTATCATCATTGACGACCACCTGTCAATGAAACAACAAATCACTAAGGTGGCCTCAACCTACTTCACCATTTTAAAATGGTTCAAGAAAATTCTGTGGAAGATACCTCTCTCTGTTAAAGGAACTGTAGTCCATGCCCTGATTACGTCCAGGCTTGACTACGGCAATGTTCTATACTTAGGCTCAAACAAAACCATAGTACAAAGGCTGCAGGTTGTGCTAAACGCAGCTGCCAGGCTGCTGTGTCGGGTCCAAGGAACAGTGTCAACTACAGACTCTCTTCGCAATCTTTCCTGGCTTAAAGTGGAGAATTGTGTTAAATTTAAAGCCTAGAGCTTTTTGTTTAAAATAAAATCTGGAACAGCCCCACAATATTTGCAATCTTTAATCCAACTGTATACACCTCCTAGTCTTCTGCGTTCTGCTGGACAGTCCAAATTTGTTATCCCCAGAATCAAACTTACTAGGATGGGCGGCAGGTCCTTTTCCTTTCTGGAACCCTCCCTATGGAATTCTCCTCCTATCTCTATACGAGAGGAAACCGTCCTTGGTAGTTTCTGTAGAAGAGTGAAGACATGGCTATTTAATCAGCAACTCACTATTTTCTCTCCTCCCTATCTGGGCAGTGCCGGGATACCCCTCGGGGTAGCTGTGCGCCTTACAAATTTAAGTAGCATAACATATTCCATAATGTCTCATTCTTAGCTCTTGGAGGTCTCCTAAATCCCATGCTTTGCATAACTCTGTAAACCAGAACATTACTTCCTATTGACCTTCCTCCTACATGTGCGTGACCTGCAGAAACTGCAGATCTATAAAAATGTAATGTTTGATAGCTTATAACTTTCTCAAATTGCTCCACTAAGAAATTCACTACTTCAACTACACGTGCCTCCACGGGACCCACACTCCTTTC
Source organism: Triturus cristatus (assembly GCF_964204655.1). Lineage (NCBI taxonomy): Eukaryota > Metazoa > Chordata > Amphibia > Caudata > Salamandridae > Triturus > Triturus cristatus. The sequence goes on from NC_140588.1 coordinate 912,982,265, forward strand.
CACACATCAACATACCCAAATTCTCCATATTCCTTTGCGCCTACGTCTAGTTCTTGGAGCCCATGGCTCTTCGAGAAGTTCTGCATGCCTATTTGAAAGTCCTTCAAAGGCTATAGATTTCCTAAAAACCTCCAATTGCCTCATACAAGGGTATGAGGCAGGGATGCCCGCTCATGCCCATGCTCTTCGCGCATGCATTGGAGCCCTTAGCAGCATGGGTCAGAAGGGATCCATTGGTGAGGGGTATTCCCATGGGGAATGAGTGGAAAGAAACACATTCTCTGTACAATCTATCTAATGATATCTTCCTATACGCCACCCAGCCCAGGTCTACTATTCACCATACTCTACATATATTCCAACTATTTGGGAGCTATTCTGACTACCAGATTAACTGTGACAAATCTTTCGCCTCTGCATTGGCAGGTGAAGTATTGATAATGCTCCCAGGTGGGAGTGTAATTGAGGTCAGGGATACATTTAAATTCCTGGGCAGATATCACACACAGAAGTGGAATTTCTTGAGGACAACTTTTCCCCCCAGTTACATAGACTAAGAAAGGATGTCACTCACTGGAGAATGCTGACGCTCTCACTAATGGGTAGAGCAGCTCTTTTTAAGATGATGGAGTGGCAGCACCTTCTCTATGTCCTCCAGAATACCCCATACATAATCCCTCCAGAATTTTTCCGTAAGGTTGACTCACAACTGAGACTATTGCTATGGAATGGAGGGAATCCCAGAATCACACTACACAAACCACAGAGATGGGTGTACGAAGGGGGATTGGCAGTCCAAGATGTCGATAACGCAGAGAGGAGCTAGCTTACCAAATGGATCATTACGCCATGGGTCAGAAAGGATACGTAGACGTGATATATAGTAAGAGACTGATGAACAAACTACCAAAGCACACACAAACCACCATACGGTTGTGGAGGGAGGCAACGGGATTCCTGGGATGGGAAAGGCAGACTAACAGAGCGCACACCCCTGTGAAATATTGACCTGCTAAGAGAAGTGCGTGGGCTCCAGGGCTTCCGCAAATGGGCACTACTAGGCATTACATACCTGGGGGATGTCTGGAAAGGTCAGAAACTGATAGATTCCCGAACCCTGCAAGCAGACTAGCAAATGCCAGACTTGGAACAGTTTTGGTACCTACAATTACAACATGCCATTAAAACACACATGTCGGCGGGAGACGAAATACCCTAGTAAACACCACTGGAAGATAGACTACTCCTAGACCTAATGACTGCAAAAGCGACCTCTATCATCTACAAAAAAATGATGAACAACACACCAAAACCACTGGGGGCCTTCAGAATGGCATGGGAGAGGGACATAGGGACTTTAGAAGATGAAGATTGGGAGGAAGCTTTACAAAGCCCTAGAGAAGTAGCCATAAAAGGGTGATTCCGCCTTATACAACTTCCAATCCTGCATAGATCATATACAACCAGAACAAGGTTATACAAAATGTGCGACTTGAACAAATGTATGAGGGGATGTAATGAGGAGGGTACATTCTATCATATGCTCTGGGGCTGCACAGGATTGCAGAGATATTGGAGCGAGATCACACGGGTAATGTAAGAAGTCGCTGGACTGGTGGTCCCAATAGTTGCTAGATGGCATATACTGTGTATTACGGGGGGAACAAGTGGCCAAAGTACACCAGGTTATGGTTAATGTTAGCAGCTGTTGTTGCCAAAAGGAACATGGCTAAGGCATGGGGGAGCGTCAAAGCCTCCTAGGGTCATAGACTGGAAGAAAAACCTGAACTGGTGTGGAGCAGCGAAAAAGTAGTCTATCTTAGCCTGGAGAAGTACGGCAAAATATGGAACAGATGGGTGGTGCACAGAGGGAGTTGAAACGTCACATGGATGTAAATGAAGTGAGACATGTGGAAACGCGACGACGCATGATCCTATATAAACTAGGTGAGTTAATTAAACAATGTTGAGAGGTAGAAATAAGAAATGAACGGGGTTTGGGAGACGAGAATGCCTGTAAAAGTGCACAAGGTATGACTACTGTCATCGACCTGAGATGTGTGCTATGCATCTGCAAGTTTAATTAAAAGATTTCTAACAAAAAAACAGTTATGTTCAGATGGGGTGAAAGAATCTGGAAATGTAACTTCTTGTTCTTCTTGTCTGGTCACAACAGTTCATTTTCTTCAGAGTTAATGGATCATTCTTAGCATTTAAGGAGGACAGCCATCAGCCATGGTCATGTTCCTGGCAAACAACTTGTCTGTGGTGGTGCGCAGATTGTCCTCAAAGTCTAGAAGACCTACCCGTTGCTTGGCCCAGACAACCCATGTGCATCTTGCTTCTTTGTTCTGCTAGGTCCTGGGTGCTTCCAATCATAGAGTGTGGTCAGGCTTTCCAGAACTGCAAGTCACAAATTAGATGTACTATTGAGTGCTTGACTGAAATACTGATTCGGAAGGAATTGCATGGCATAAACTACTGAATTGCTACTGAGTTGCAAAATATGAATGCCATTCAGGCAGCCACTAATGATAATACAATCAGGTCGTAGATCACCACATGCTCAGAGGAGCCCAGCAGAAAGAACAGGAGAGGAGCAAAGGAAACATAGAATACCAGACTCATGGTGCACCAGAACACACAGGGAGAAAAGGTGGCAGAAATGTAGGCATAACTTTTATGAATCAGGAAGTGAAATTTTGGCTAAAGGTTGTGTTGTCTTCACTCCAGAAATAAGAAAAAGGGAGCAAGGTGATCGAGTGAGGCTGCAGGTCCTGGTGGATGCCCTCATACTAAGCTGCCCGCAATGACAGCAGCTGCCACAGAGGAACTAATTGTGGTTGTATCATGAGTGAACACATTTTATCACTTCACTCACTACCGACAACAAGAGCTAAGTAATCTCTGAAAATAACAAAACATCTGTAATGTAGCTTAAACTAATGTGTGCTTACCCTTCGTAAAAATGTAAACACATTCACAAGGGATAATAACTCCAGAGCAGTATTATTTCATACTTTAGTTTCTGAGTTATAGGGGCACATGCATCAAGCTTATTACTGGTCGCAGAATCGGCCGGTCTGCGACCGGAAAAAAGGTATTTCCGATGCATCAAACCAAAAAAAGGCATTCGCTAAATAGATAATCATAATTTTTGCGATTAGGGAATCGCAATTTGCGGTTCCAATCATAGAGCATGGTATTTGCATTAAGGATTCGCAAATCACCATCAACTTCTAGTTGATGGTAACTTGCAAATCCTTAGAAAAATGCACAAAATTGCAATTTTCAAAGTGCCATGTGGTGCAGACACAGGGCATGTGTGTGCACCACATGTGCACACTTACCTGTTTTAGGGGTGCATCGGGGGGCCTTAGGCCCCCTTGCACCCTTGAAATTGCATTGGCAATTTGCGAATACCTATTTGGTAATTCCAAATTGCGAATGCTTTCCCATTCATTCCTATAGGTCTATAGGCCCACCGGAATGAATAGCAATGCATTCCCTAAATGCGATTCGCTATTAAGGAATGTGTAGAATTCTCAATGTTTGGGGGGATTCCTACATGCATAAAGAATTACGACTCCTAAATAGCGATTCCTTAAAAATCGCTATTAAGAAATCGCAATTCCTTATCTTGATGCATGTGTCCCATATTCTATTATCTGACCTGTGTTTTAATAGGCAGTTATAAAGTGTTCTCTTTTCACTAACACACCAATCATTACATTAATACTAATCTATTACACTTACTAATAAACAGGAGAAAATATGTAAGATGTACTGTTTATATTTGAATGTTAGTGATTTTAGGCCATAGACATCTTTTTCTCTTAGACATCCATACACGACATGAAGTAGAAAAAGATGGGGTGCAAGAGTAGGAACAGGAACAGTAAGTTAGAGACCCTAGTGAACAATCACCTGGCACAGTTCCTGCACCACAGGATACCAACACAAGGTCAAGTATAGTCGGATGGAGAAAAAATGTCACACTACCTTTTGCAGAGTCACCTCAACTCCCACTGGCACAGACATTTTGAGGGCTAGGAAATGGGGCGACATCATGCTGCAGCAAGGTGTCGAGGACCTACTGCTCCTGATGGAGAAGGGGCTATTTCTACTGTAACCCAATTTCTGGTGATAGAAGCATCTATGTTAGGTGTGCAATGGTAATATTTAATAACATTACATGGGATAAGCTGTTGAGTTTAGCACAGAAACAAGGAAAGATACCAGGCAGTATCTCAGCCATTTAATTAGGGTTTCAGTAACTTAAGAGATATTTTAACTCAACCTGTCCATCACTATGAACTGTACTGAAGGAGAAAAGCAGTGTCCAAAGGTCATATGATGGAAGTCTTTGGGAGGTCACTGAAGCAACTGCTCTGCTTGCCAGACATACTGTAAACCTCCAGACATTGACAGGACATTTCAGTGCGAATGTGTCTATAAGTTTAGTGCAGGTGACAGAAGATTTGGAGGAGCTGCAGACATCCCACAAAATTACTGGGGGAAAGGTGGTTGCTTCAGAAAGAAAGAAGGATTCTAATTTAAATAAAGCCACTGTGAAAACAAGGGGTAGGCGCAAAAGGAGCCAGAGTTTAGAAGGATAAGAATCTAGAACAATACCTTCTGAGAGAGCCAGGACATGCAGAGGCAAGATAAGACATTAATGTAGATCCAGCTTTGCTATGATAATATTGATGTTTATACAGTTCAATGATTTGCTTATCTTCAGTTATTTTCATCACTGAACGTGTGACCCTGTAAAGAAACAGTGTATGAGACACTATATGTTGTGGGATGCCTACATATGCAGCCCGTGCTGATGTTTGTGAATCCTGTACAGAAATTTGCTTGCAGAGGGAAGATAGATAGGAAAACGTTTTCCATCAACACAGTACATTTAGAAAGACTCTGTAGAATTGTAGTTTGGTGACAGGTAATTTTTGAGTGGTAATAGACTCATCATAGAACCGGAAAATTATAATTACAACTAGAGAGGTTGCCATGCTGCACGATATCTGCTGCAAAAACAAAGCCTTGATTACTATTGTCACAAGACAAGAATAGTCAGGCTTAACTTAGAGTCAATGTGTAAAGTATTTATGCAGCACAAAAACAGTAATAATGTGAAACACAAGAAAAACCCCACATCAATTTAGAAAGGTAGATTAAATTTAATAAACTATTTGACACCAAAATGACAAACATCTAAACCGTAGAACCGGAGTAATGAATTTAAAAAATGTTAAGCAAAATTTAGCACCTAAAAGATCAAAGCACCAACAGGGGGTACATAGTCAAGCGAGACTTGGTCAAAGTCAAAAATTATGGCCGGCCACGATGGAGCACGCGCCAGATGTAAAAAGTGAATTGGGCCTGATCAGAGCATACCTTCGGACTTAGAAAATATTCTGCAAAACAATGTTCTGAGAAAGTAAAGATTAGAGGGACAAGGCTGCAGTGGGTGTCCGAGGAGGGAGCGTCGTCCGGGAGCCGCTGGATGAAGTCATGGTGAAAACATTTTTGCCAGTCGAAAATCTCCAGGAGTATGAAACTAGAGGCTGTAACCAATGAGAGTTCCAGGAGGCTAGATTCCCCTTTCTCAAAGGACTGCTAAACAGTATTTGTTGCTGTGGAGAAGAACGTATCTTGAGCTGCTGTGAAGCCAGGTTGACCGACAATTCACCTTGGGCAAATAGACAAACATGTTGGTCCCAGTCTTCCTTCGGTTCTAAGAGCAATTTTTAGCCACAGGTTTTTAAGTCCAACGTTTTGTATTTTGGCTATCTGTGCTCTTGAGGGGTTAGGACTCACTCCGGCAGGGTCCAGGTGCTGGTTCAAGATGGAGGGAGCCTTTTCTGTCCATGAGGCTCTGATCAGGGGGCCAGCAATCTAGCCCTTGAAGTCACTTTGGTATGAGTGGGTTCAAGCGATGAAGCAGGGCTCAAGTTGCAGGGAAGGCTCTGAGGGTTCAAGGCAGGCTGTAGGTAGCAAAGCAGTCCTTCTAGGTGCAGCAACGCAGTCTTGTGAAGCACACAGAAGGCTGCAGCAGCAGACAGTCCTCTGAGAGTCATTCCACAGGTCCAGAAAGTGAAATGAGACGTTTCTAGAGGATTCCTTTTGAAGACCTTGAAGTTCCATGACTCCCCTGCCTGGCTCCAAGCAGGGTGCATGAATAATGCAGTGGTGACAACTCCTTTGTGTAAAGGCAGGGCACAGCTCATTCAATTGCAAGTGTGATGTGGCTGTGCCCAGCTACTCCCCAATCAAGTCAGTTGATAGTTTATCAAGGCACACCTAATCCATCAATTGTGTAGCTGTCTAGGAGGAATATAAAAAAGTCCTACTGCCAATTACACACCAAAAAGTGTAGGGTAAATAAAATGCAAGCTTTCTAAAAATGGCAGTTTTAGAATTGTAACTGAAAATCTGACTTTACCATTAAAGAGGATTTGTATTACAATTTTACAGATACCAAACATGAAATGCCTACTTGCCCCCAATCAAACGTTAGCACTTATTAAATGTAATTAGGCAACCCAATGTTATCCTAAGGGAGAGGTAGGCCTTACAGCAATGGAAAACAAATTTAAGAGTTTTTCACCACCAGGGCATGTAAAACTTAAAATACATGTCCAGCCATTTAATTACAATGCGACATGCCCTATGGGATACCTAGGGTCTACCTTAGAGGTGAAATATAGGCAATAAAAGGGTAATTTTAAGGAATGGCAAGGGGGTTATATTGCCAAGTTGAATTGACAGGCCTGGGACATGTATGAAGGGGCTACATATATGGGTGGCACAATAGGTGCTGCAGGCACACTCATAGCATTTCATTTACTGGCCCTGGATCTATGGTATACATCTCTACAAGGGGCTTATAAGTAAATTAATTATGTCAAACAGGTGTAAGCCAATGTCACCATGTTTAAGCAGTTTAGCACTGGTTAGCAGATTGCACGGACTCCTAGAGCCAAAACAATGAATTTAAGCAATAAGTGAAGGGTACAGGAAAACGTTTGGGAGTGACCTTGCAGAGGGGGCCAGTTCCATAGCAAGGATGGAGGCGGGAAATTTGTTATATATGAGAGGGATTGGTATTGACCCCCATTCCATCATGAAACACAAGTAACATCACACACATACTTCACTTTATATGGCAGGCAGGACCCAGATATCTGGGATTGGTCATTCTTTACAAGGCCAATATGCAGCCTGCCTACCTGAAGTGCAGGTAAAAACCCTGGTAATCCAGAAATGTAATCTGATTTCAAAGTTGCCAGTCACCTCATAGCCTGGTATAGGGTGGCTGTGGTCAATCTCAAACTGTGGTTGGGGTTCACTTTTGTGCCCCACATGCTGCTGAACAACTCCTTTTAAAATCTACTGGACTTGAAAAGTGTCAGGTGCCCTGGGACCCTGTTTAGCAGGGTAAGCAGGGCAAGGTAGGGTGGCACAACATCTCTAGGCCAAGAGTAGGATTTAGTCCCAACAATTGGTGAAAATCGTGTGATTCTGAGCAAATCCCTTCATAACCCTAAACATGTACAGTGTGTTTTCTAATACTGTCCCTATGACTTTTATCCCCATTCACCTCCTTGTCATATCTTAATTTCAGTAATATTGGTTCATTCAGAAGTTTCATATTTCTGCTCCCTGTCCAGAACGTCATGTCTGAATAATAAATGTTCTCAGTAAATGTTATCACTGTCAGTTTGAAGCGTGCTGTAGGATGAGGGGCAGACTCTTATCAGTAGTGTTCTCATTTTGAGCAGAGTCTATTTTCATTAAAAATGTTTTTGCACTTTCCCTACAATAGTGTGACATCATTCAATAAATTCGAACTTTTACATTATTGGAGCACCTGATGCAGCGTGGAACATCAAATTCCCCCTTTGTCACAGACCAAATACCGCAATAGCAAATTCACTCAAAACATTCCTTGGTGGGGCCCATAACACCAACACTCATGCTTCATTGATCTGTTTCCCTAGAGGAATAAGTTTCCAAACGCTGACATGAGAGGAATATCTTTACCTAAACCCTAAATGCATTGAATACTTTATTAACTCCAACCTTGTGATATTCCCCTCATGGGGTGATGAATGAATTTAATTGTTTTGTAGTTTAGTGATCCAATTCATTTATCTATACTCTTCTCTTATCCTAGTTTTCTCTTTCAAATAATCGACATAACACATTTATCAATTAATCAAATATCGTTTATCTAATAAAATTGCAAATTGTTAGAAATCATTATCCAAACCACAGAACATCATATTTACCTAATCTGGCTAATAGCCATCCTCTAAGTCAGTCAAGTCGAGGAAAAACCTTTAAATTCATCAAAGTCAGGCCGCAATTCAGTCTCTCAAAGATTCAGGATAACAGCTGTCCAGCAGTGTCACCGTCCTCCCCATCAGCATAACGTCAGGAAATCGAGTTTGTCAAAGAAGAGAGAGTTTTTTTAGTTCACTTCCCTACCTACTGTTATAATTAAATTAAAGTCAAAATGTATCAAGATTGGGTTTTTAGACTGTCCTCATTGGCGGACATGGGGTCAAGCGGTAAAGTTCTCACATAGTCTGCAGGATTAAGTCATCGCACTTGCTGGTTCCGGTTTTAAAGACAGTCCATTGTATTATCCTTGGCGAAGCTCCCAGAGTGTCCTTGGTAAGAACATCATCTCCTGGGGTCAGGACTAGGCCATTGTTGCTGGCAGTGACGCATGCGCACTTCACCAAGAACCTCGTGTGTCAGCAGCAGTCACGTTATACGTCTCGTTCAGCCATCTTGAAATAGGCCGAAATGGTCAAATTAAGCAAAACAAACACAAAACATAATTAAAACATGGAAATGGCTAATAAAATGTTAAACCCTCGCTAATTCCCTTAAGTGTAAGTAATTATCTAGCAGAATAGCAACATTCAAAGCGTTTATACTCACTCAATGATGCGCAACTTACAATTACAACACAAAGCAACATATATCATGCAATATTCTAATTTTCTACTATTAGTATGCGTACATATGTTAGTATACAATTAGTTTAGCCATGCAAAGTGCAATTCCCACGTGTAATTCTTTTGTTAATATAATTGGTAAGTCTTCACTTCAAACAAATTAATATTATTACTATTAGTTGATTATTCAGATTAATGTAAACATGCAAAATGGGGGGGTATACAAAATGTTGTACTACCCGCTCCAGCACACCTACTGTAACTCGATAAGAATTCACATAATCCTTCTATAAATTAAAGTACAGGAGACAATCATTGACATTGGACATGCACTATTTAAGTATTTGTAAACATAATCACCAATAGGGAGGAACTGCGTACCTTCACAATTGTTATTGCTGAAACTGCATTCCATATAAAAGCCTGTCCGAAAACAACAGGATCAGTCACATTTTCGTTCCTGCCTTGATAGTGCATTTTTTCTGTCGCTGCTGATACACAGCAAGGTGATTCAATTCAATGGGCACAAGATGGGGAACATCTGCTATTCGGATTATTTTGGCTTTGTTTAAATCTGTTCCTGCCACTATGAAATACAGCAATCATAAATCATTCTTAAAAGCTTTTCAGTTGTGATGCATTTTGCATTAAAGGTGTTGAGGCAAATTGTATCGGACCATGGTGATAGATACTATATGCAAATTCGAAAGGGGTTTGGGGTGGTGCACCACCAAAATGTTTGTAAGTATATTACACCAAGTGGTCAGTAGTTGGTATACAAAAAAGTCTTTATTTTAGTTCAGTTGTTGAAACAAAGCCTCAGCCAACGCGTTTCGTTCAGAATGAACTTCGTCAGGGCATAAGAGGAAATGCGAGTGCAATCCAATAAAAAACCGGGGTTCATGTAGACCAGAAGCCGTCTCTCGGCAGGTTGCGAAACCGTTGTATTTTATGTTGAGTAAACAATCCTGTTCAATCATCCAGTACCACCTTGATAAGGGCACTGTACACGTATCTGTGACGTGACGGTAGTCTGTGTTCTCCCCTACGAGACAGGAGAACACAGACTACCGTCACGTCACAGATACGTGTACAGTGCCCTTATCAAGGTGGTACTGGATGATTGAACAGGATTGTTTACTCAACATAAAATACAACGGTTTCGCAACCTGCCGAGAGACGGCTTCTGGTCTACATGAACCCCGGTTTTTTATTGGATTGCACTCGCATTTCCTCTTATGCCCTGACGAAGTTCATTCTGAACGAAATGCGTTGGCTGAGGCTTTGTTTCAACAACTGAACTAAAATAAAGACTTTTTTGTATACCAACTACTGACCACTTGGTGTAATAAACTTACAAACATTTTGGTGGTGCACCACCCCAAACCCCTTTCGAATTTTCATTGATCTGCCTGGCAGTTGGCATCCACTAACGGCGGATGCAGGGGTGTTAGTATGCACACCGTCATCAACTAATATTATTCTACACACACTGGGAACTCAGTAAGGAGGTGCAGTCATTGGAGTCCGCCGTTAATCCTGCTTGTTTCTCATAGATACTATATGCACACACTCTAGTTGTCACAATATCAGATTTAAGTTTATCATATTTACTGAAAGTAAAATACTACAGTCAAGCATGCAATACCTGTTTATTTATGAAATGTGCCACTGTAATGTCCGTTAATGCAATATAATGTTAATGGGATGGGGATCTAAACAGCACTCCGTATTAATTTAGATGAAAAAACTCTTGAACTTTGCTCTCAGAAACATATGTTCCATATGAAAATATGAACATGCTCATTATTATGGATGTATGACGAAATCACGCATGCTTTTACAACGCATGCCTTTACAATGTGGGCAATACAACGAACGTGTCGTAACCACACATTCCTTTAGAACGCTAGTCGTTACAACGACTTCTCTTAAGAAAATCCGGACTTTGGAGTAGTATATTTTACTATTCCAACTCCAGTCTGTGGAATAGTAGGGAAGGTTTTGAATTTAAAATCCAATAACATGTTCCCTAAAGCAAGTCGTTTCAACAACTTGAGTGGTAATGGAACATGTGGTAATGACGCATTCTCTGTAGTGCCTGCTTTGTAAAGGCACTGCGTAGTTCTGTCTGCGTTGTAAATGCTGTTTCCCAGCATTAAACTAGAAGTTGAATTAAAAAAGATAGATGTGAAGATGTATTTATAAATTATTAATGCTCTCTTAGAAGCATCCTCAAATGTTCTCAACCTTGACGTGCATAAAAGTTTTTTTATAATTTATATCTTGTTCAGTCAGTCAGTCAAAATATCTTTATTCGGCTGACTTCCAGCCGTAAAAGAATGCATCATAAAAAACATTTAAAACATGAGTTTAAAAAAAAGTGATACAGACAATGAATGATATGTTTGGCAGCTGTGATAATTCATAATCAAAATGTCATATTAATAATCAATAAATTAACATTTCTACGAAATAGCAGCATAAACTAGGGACAGGGTATGATGAGTTCATAACAAACCCCTGTCCCGTGGGCAATAGGATCCAAAGATGAATCGTTAAAACAAACAAAATAATTTCCCAACAATATCAAGCAAACGAACAGCTGAAGAGATGTATCTATAAATCATTAGGCAGGTGAATTCATAATTTAAAAGCTGAAGATGATATAAAGCTGGCCAACACTTCCTAATGTTTAAAAACTTTAGGAGAGGGATGATAAAATCACGCATGGGCCTAATGTAAAGTTGACAAAAGAAAAGGAAATAGAGCGTGCTCTGAGTGAACTTGGAATTGCAAGGGCACAGATCCAATTTGGTGTTACAATAAGTTTTGCGGGGAAAAGAGACCAAAAGATGCGAAATACCAAACCTGAATCTAATGAGATAAAACAATTTGGTATGACTAAAATAAAAAGAGAGATACGGCTCAACACCTGAAGAGCGTACTAAGAGCAAGTGTTCTGAGAAGCTCTTATTTACCATCTCTATGTTTTCTCTAGTTCATTTTAGACAGGTTAGAAGTAACCCTGGGCGTAGTTTGCACTTCGCACTACGCGAGAGACTCGGTAGCGCCACGTGAAGTGCGTAGTGCGCTGTTCGGGATGATTGCACAGTGCCGGATGCTTGTCCGCACTGTACAATCATTGAAAACGGCATCTCGCACAGTGCAAGCTGTCGTTTTCTGCTGCTCAGGTAGATTTGTACTCGAGCGGCAGCTTTCTCAACGCGGATGGTAGTTTCTCATCGCGAGCGGTCGCGAGCATACCCGACCACTCGCAATGAGAAACCTGACATCCCCGCGTTGAGAATCTTGTCGGAAGGTTTATTTTCCATGCTCGCGATCGCCAACTTGATGTTGGTGACCGCAAACGAGGAAAAAGTCTCGCCGGGATGTCATTTTGCTCGCTCGCGGTCGCCAACTTGACGTTGAGGACCGCGAGCGAGCAAAAAATGCCAAGTATGCTACGCGTTTTTGCACTGTGCTACGTGCAATTCGCGTAGTGCAAAGTAGCACAAACTACGCAAACTACGCGAGCGTAGCTTAGTTGGCTGCCCAGGGTTAGTTAGAAGATCCTTTTTCAGTTTTGCTTTTGGCATCTTGGCAATATTAGCTGAATTATAAAAACAGTCCACCAACCCCAATGACTCTAACTGTTTTTTTATATAGCTGAGCCAAGGTATCTTCGACATGTAGTCCAGTTTAAAACAGTCTAAGATAATTGCACAGTTAAGGGCTGGTTCTTCCTTCGCCCAGATGGAATGCCACAGTAAAGTAGGGCTATTTGTAGGACAAAGGAATCGCTGTGACAAACAGTAGCATGAAGACTATTGGGGACTGTCAGCAAGAGTCTCATAAAGATGTTCTCAGCTCTTTGTAGTCTCACCGGGTTACAGGAACCCCATACTCCAGCCCCGTACTAAGTGTCAAAACACAAGCGAGCCTTATAGATTTTATTTATTGTATTAATCGGCCTTAAGCCTAGTTTTTTCGTTAATCTGAATACCGCCTCCAGGTCTTGATGGAAACTACTAATCCTTGTGTCAACTAGGTGGTTCCACGTGCTTTTCTGGTCAAACGGGATTCCCAAATAAGAAAAAGTAGGGACATAGGACAGCTTTTCATTGTTAATAAAACATGATTTTAAAATGGTGGGCGATTTACCCACCACCATGGTGGTTATATTGGTCTTTAAACCCAGTCCGTTCATAAAATCATTAAACATGGTCACAAGCTTCTGCAAACCCACACTAGTTCTAGACATTAAGACACAAGCATCTGCGTAAAGTAATGCCGGGAGATTTCTGGTGCCTATCCAGGGGGCATCCACATTCCCATGGTTAATGTAACTTTCTAAATCATTGATGTATAAACAAAATAAAAAGGGGGAAAGGACGCAGCCTTGTCGCACCCAACGATTCCTTTTTATGGGAGCAGACAGTTCCGCCCGCTCCATATCTGACCCTCCCAGTCACATCTTGATGCATTTGGCTAAAAAGTGGACTATGGATGGTTCAATGCCCAAGTTGACCTACCTACAGGAAGGAGACCTGACGACGTCAACATGCAAATGGAGGATTGATACATAAAATAAAAATGGGACACTACGAAGAATTATAAAATCGTGAACTCTATCCGGGGCTCCTTTGTATCCGGATATGGACGAAACGGAAACATCATTGTGACTCCAATAAGATATACTATACAGAGGCACACGGAGAACTTTTAAATAAATACCGTATGGATCGGGGTCATTTCCAACAACAAGAAGGAATATAAGGTGTTGTTTGCGGGGTATCGTTACACAGGAGATATCTGTGGTTATTGCCTGTTGTAACATCAGGAAGTATTGCACCCCAGTATCAGTTCCGTATATAGAAATCCCAGGGTTTGAGAACCTGTGATATGAGAAGTAGCGGGTCCCGATGAAGATGGCTTCCACGTTTCCTTATGCCACCGAAACGCGTTGACCAAGTCCTTTTGAAATCCTACTATTGTTCTAGTAGTTCCCTCTTAGGGTTACAAAGACTGTAATCAACCTATAAGCGCCAACTGGGATAGCTTTTGAGACTTATTTATAGGATGTGTATGGTATGTGGATGTATGAATGAGTAGTATGAGTGTCTAGTGTTCTCTACCTGGGTATGGTTTGGAATAATAATTTTGTATTAGGGAATTGATGTAAATAATGTGAAATGTATAATTGTGATAATGTCATAAATGAAGATTGACTTATACAATTAAAAAACGGATAATTTAAAAACAAAATAAACAGGAGTAAAGAAATAAACTAAAGTGGTAAATTGGTTTTGTTTGTCTAAAAGCCCATGTTGCTCTACATGTCTCAATAACATTTTGCTAAATACAAGAAATTAAATATAGGTCGTAAGGGAGCTTTACTTGTTAGGTTGTTTATTACTTCCCCTCTCCTCCCTGACCTTTTTGAAAAGTATTTTGTTTAGAGGGGTCCCAATATTTTTTGCATTTCAATGCCCAAGTTCAACATCTTTTTCCATAGTCTCCCTCTCTGCACCCAGTCAAAAGCCGACGTAACGTCCATAAACCCAAGGTATTGTGTACTTGCTTATGACCTGGTGCAGAGTAAGACATTGTTCTATGGTTTCCCAGACCCCTCCTGAAACCATATTGTACATCCGAAAATTTCCCGCTGTCGGTTACCCAGGCCTCCAACCATTCATATTTGGCCCTCTGTCTTTTGTTGGCGGGTCTCTAATTGTGAGCAATTAGGGAGCGAGCAATTACTGACCCAAATGATACGATTATTTTAACCAGAGTCCACCACTGGCTTCCTAGTCTTGCCAGTTAGGGCTACACAGTGATCATCCCCTAACAGCAAATCTACCAGTCTCTCTGCGTGCTGACATATTTTTAGGTTGAGCCTGTAGCGGCAGCGCGCAAGCGCTGCTCGCTTTGCGAGGCATGCAGTATTCAGTATGGCATGGAAGCTCCGTGGAAGCTCGGCCCACTCTCCACCCATCTTTTTTATTGGCTTCGGTCCTAAATACTGCCTTCGGGTTGATTTTAGGCTTGTTAGTCCCTCCTCATGACAGCCATGTCGTCCTTTGTATCCTTCCATGGTTACTGGCCCCTTTACTCCAAACATTATTTTGTTCCCCTGCCTCCCCCTCCTGCATTCCGTGACTTCTCGGCCCCCCTGAACCTCGCACTCCCATTCGTGCCTTCTTGCCCACCCGCACTTCCGTTTCCAATGCAATAGGTCTCGCGTAAATGCGAGTCCTATTGTATTGCAAATGCTTGTTGTTTTGAGAATCTGGTCACCCTATTTCTGTGGGCGCGAAAAGGGCACAGTTTGAGGTTTTCTTTTACGCATCCTAAGATCTATTTTGAGGAACATTATGACATCATGGCAAATATTAAATCTGCTGAAACGATTACTTATTATAGTATTGCCGGTGAAAAGCAAACACGTCCTGTTGACGGGGAATGGGATATAAGTGCGTCAGGGAAGAAGGACTTCATCAACTCTCGCGATGAAGGCACCGTCCATCCTGCTGCTGGCCGCGGCCCTCCGTATAATACATAGTGACACCATTACTGTCTCCCAAAATCCTAATATATATTTAGTCTCTTGTTGTTTCTTTCGTAAGAAGTCTTTTAGTTACAAGTAAGTGGAGTAGATGCAGAGTATGTAGTGAAAAATAAGCAAATGTGCAGCCTGTAAATTGAATTGTGAAAAGTGTTTTTTTTTCTGAGTCAAGCATAGCGTATTTATTGGCTTATCAGTAGTAAACTTTGTTTCTCGCTTGTCCTATGTCCAGGCATTTGCTTATCTTATCCCGCAAACTGGCAATATTTCCTCATGAAAGCTAATCTAGTATTGTCAAAAATAAAGGAATATCGCGAGCCAAAACTTTGCACACATCCAGTATTTTTTTTATGATCATATTGTGAGCATTGTTATATAGACTACTAGCAGGGCTTGCTTTATGATTTTGTGTTCTCCGTTACTGAACTCCAGCAATACATACATCGCCACACTGCACTGCTTTTCCATTCATCAGACCATAACTACATTTTCTGGGAAAGAAAGAGAACTGAGAAGCTGCTGCTTTCATTGAAATACACGGAAAATGTAGGCAGACTTCGGTGACATAAATGGGTAAAAACGTCACAATTATCACGCAAATGATGAAAACTGGAATAGTCACTATTTTCCGCGGAAAAGTTAATCCAAAAAAACACTTTGCACGAGTTTGTCTCACTTTCACTGATATTGCACTCGTGCAAAATGTAAGAAAGTCTGGGCCGAAGTTTAAAGAGCAGCAGGTGGAAAGAAGAGATATAGATTGATACAAGTGGGAGGGAGTGAGCAGACAGGAGTACTAGCCAGCCGTGGAGTAAGTTGGAGAGCTGTGGTGTCATTAGAATCATAAATGAACTTAAGTTATGAAAGTTATACGGCTGGAAGCAGCATTGGAGGGCAGGGTCGAAGTTATGTTTACATTGCGTGGGAGGATGGGGGAATAAGGACAGTTAAGACGGTGCAGTGAAAATGGTGAGTTGTTCTGGAATACAGACATAGTGATTGTGCAATGTGCCCTAATGCACGAATGTGCCTCCCTGTGCCTTGGTTTGATAGTCAAGACAGCCATACTTGGGGTGCGTTCGGCCCCGCACAACCCTCGGCCCTGGTGCCACTGCACCTGCTGTACTAATCATAGGTACGCCGCGAGAGGCGTGGGATGGAGCTGCGAAGCTTAGAATCTCACTTTTGAACACGTTATGAAATGGGAGAGAAATTACAAAGGAGCCGATAGAGAAGAAGCTGGAAAAATTACTTATTTTAGGAGGGTGGAAAGAGAAAAGGGAGATTTGAGAATCATCAGGGTAAAGACAGTATAGCGGGCCACAATAGGAATGCCAGCCAAGGGAGCAGCCAGAAAATTAAAATGCCCCCCACTTCAAACATGGCTCTAATAGCAGTGAGCAAGCAAAGTGAGCAAATATAACACTCCTTATGAGACTTCCTCCCGCCCTTTCATCCTCCAACATCAACCACCTATCCATCCATTCACCATCATCTAATCATACATCAATCTATTCATCCATTCACCTTCATCTAATCGTACATCAGTCTGTCCATCTCTTCACCTCCTTAACATCTATCCATCCATTTATACGACCATCCTTTCACCCACCAACGTATCAATATATTGATGCTTCCATCCATCCGTCCTTTAACCACTCCATCCGTTTTCCCTTCTGGATTTGTTCTTTCACCCTTCGTTCTGTCAAACCTTTCACTCTTCAGTCCAACTTTTCACCCATCCATCCACTTGTTGGCCCATCCCTCCATCTTTTCACCCTTCCAGCCATTCATTATACCCACTCCATCATATCTTTCTCTTTTTTATATTCATGTCACCCTTCCTTATTTTGCATTTTTTATCTTCCTATCTTTTGTCTCCCATCCATATTACCTTTCTCTCTCATCCATCTCTCTGTTTTCCCCTATTTTATTACTTGTTTTTTTCAATTTCTTTCTCTGTGTCTGCCAGCCTACGGCCTAAAACCCACTGCAGAAAGAAGAGGTCATAAACAACTAATTCACCAGCCCACCGGGACTAGTGGCAGCCCCTCATTAAGCCGCTCAAGTAGGGGTTTCCCTGTGCCACTGATGATAGCTACTAAAGGGAGTTCTGGAGGTGCTTCAGTGGAATATGCATGCCGGTGCTGGCACAGGTATGGCTGCACAATGATGGGCTTGTATAAGTGGTGCAGCATCTCTCTAGACCTCACGCACATGGCAGGACAAAGAACAGGGTCTGCATATCCAAGTACAACAGACTCTCCCCACATTGTGGAGACTTTGAGGTACCATAGAGGCCTGCGCTAATGCACCCTTCACAGGGTGTGGGATTGTCTGTCTGCTGAACTGTATCTACAGACTCATGTGTTGATTGGGTGGTGGCATGCACTCAGTGTCTTTGCCTGGCTCTTGTTTGAGGTGTGAGTGCACATCAGCTTTTGGTGGAGGTGAAAAGAAAGTGTTGCTGCTGGTTGTGAGGGTAACAATCTTGTGCTGTTAACAAAACTGTGCCACCCTGCCATGTTGGATGTTTTATGGGCTGCAGGTTCAACTGTGCATCAGGTGCAGTGGGACCAGGGCCCAGGGGTGTGATGGATTGACTGCATCGTAGTTATGACTGAAGGCACAGAAGGCATTAGGTTCTATGTTACTCTTGCTGTGCTAAGGTGGCCTGCACTGTGTTTTTCCCACAGGGACATGGTACTCTGTAGGTACACTTGAGGTGAGCCCTACTTTTAATGACATTAGTCTCGGGCTCTGCGACCCAGGGGCTGAACCCAAAGTGTATCTTCACTTGTAGGCCATGGTGAACCCCGATGCTTGCAGAGCTAAGCATTGAACATGCACCCTGAGTGTAGAGTAGGCTGATCAGTACTCTTCAGTATCCCTCTTGTGTCCCTCATCTGAGGTAATTACTTCACCACCATGGTATAGGCGAGCTATGTGTGGCATGTTGCACAGGTAGGTACCCAACTATGTGCAGAATCAGTGTTGTGTTATGGAGGACATGGTGATGGCTGCACAAATGGTGCTTTCCTTCATGTTGTTGTTCTTTTCCTTTGTGGAAAGGATGTGACACCTTCCTTGCTGGTGTCCCTTGGTCTCCTCCTCACCTCAAAGCATGTGTTATGCACCCGTTTGCTGGAAAACCTACCTCTTCCCAGCAGCATTGCCTGATCTCCGCATACCCAGTGATATGTGCTAAGCATTGTCAGTGATGAGAGACCTTGGCTGAGGAAGTCTGGGTGCAATCCGCAATCTATTGACCATCCCATCCCTGCCCTGCAAAATCCTGGAAAGGCGGCGTAACTCTGCGGCGGATGCCCTTTTTCCTGATAAGAAATTCTTAGTTGTAAGGCCCATTTAAGCCCCATTCTCCTGCTTGGCCTTTATACACATGTGATATGCTAAAATATGGACTGACCTCAGAACGTTTATATTTCTTCATCTTCAATTCTGTTTTTTCCATAAATGGTTGTAGTCTTATTATTTGAACCCTCCCTCTTCACCAATATTACTTTCAAGACTACACCATCAGGAAGACCTCTGATTCACAAATACACCACATTTTATAAGAACCTTCATGCTTTTCTTGTTTTCTATCATAGAGCTGAAATATGCTACTTAAATACAGGATCCATCAATATTGCATGCATCTGGAACATGTGATACCAGTTATTTAGAGTCAGACAAATGATTCAAGATTCATGTCATACTTAGAAAAAATAGCTGTCACGCAATCCAGGTAAAGTCCTGACCCTGCAGGAGAGACAGCCCAACCATGCTCTAAAAAGCAAAAACTAGTATGACAGTCAGGGGAGAAGGATGCTTGTGACTGGACATCAAAACCAGTTAAGGATCTCCAAGAGTGGACTACAGTTTCCATGAGTGGGGTAGGGGAGGATCTCAGTGGCTGCTAAAAGGATGCTCAGGCTAACTCTAGGTAGTGGCTTGTCCACCAGGCAAAGATTAACAGCCCCCTCACCTTCTACAGCCCCCTCACCTCCTACAGCCCCTTACCTTTTACAGCCCCCTCACCTCCTACGGCCCCCTCATCTCCTACATCCCCCTCAGTTTTTGAAGTCCTGGGTGGGCCACAGGCTTGTACTTGAACAAAAATGTGTGTCATATATTCCATATTCTCTTTTGAAATGATAATTCTTCTTCTAAAACACAGCTCTAAAATACTTTTGAAGCATTTCACTTGGTAGGTGCATCATTAGGTCTATATTTCAAACGGTGAAAATGTTGCTTAATAAATTCCCTATTTTTACTTGCCTTCTCATAAAAACACAGGTTGTGGATCTAAAACATTAGCCAGGACAACTCCAGGACTAGCGTGGATCTCAACATGACTGGCATATTTCAAACAATGCTTCTAAGGAAGCACTGTAAAATCTCGACTTCCCAACCAACAGGAAAACATATGACAATTGCACATTCACTGTTTAGGTCGAGCATTCGAGACCTCTTGTATATACTTTAGTATATACCTATATGTGTATGTACTTTGCGGGTTCTGGAGATCAGCCCTAGGACTTGTCTGCTTCCACTTAGGGACTTTTTTTTAAAATTCAACTGCCTCAATTTAACTGTCTTGATAGAAAACAGCCAGTATAGGTCAGTAAAATACCAGCATTACTTTCTGCTTGTTCAGCTGCCTCTATTTACCTGTCTTGATAGAAAACGACCAGTAGAGGTCATTAAAATGCCAGAATTGCTTTCTGCTGAGGAACTTTCTGTTTTTTAATTTTTCTGGCCACTGCCTCTATTTAACTTTCTTGATAGAAAATGAACAGCAGAGGTCAGTAAAATATCAGAATCACTTTAGCATTCCCTAGATTCCAGTCTGTAGAAATTGACTTCCACAAGCACCCGTAAACAATAATATTTTTTTCAGATCTTGTATTTTCAGTGATATGACCACCGAAGGACCTGATTTTATATTAAAAACAGAGCTTTGGACTATACCATTTCCCGCTGAAAGGCAACATTTCTCTCCATGTGTTCCCATACCTGACGCAGTTTGGTGCTTACTTTTCCTCCATGTTAAAGAACAGTAGATATTTCAGCACCCAGGCTAATGTGCTGCATAGCTAAATACAGATAAGGTCGCAAAGGAGTGACCGATTGCATTGCAAATGCTTGTTAACTAAAGCTGTGACTAATCGATCAATCACAATTCATATGTATCCAAGTTCTAACAGTTTGATTGCATTGAGTACTATATTCTACAAGAGATTTTATACAAATAACAGGTGTGTAATTATACAACTTATACAACAAAAATGACTAAGTAGAACAAAATCAGAATTTAAAGGGAGATGATGAATTTCTTTGTTAATCCTGCACCACTTAGTAGAACTTTGACATCTTTTGCTATCGGAACTTAGAGTAATCCTGGGTTATCTAAGTACAAAAAAAGATTATAAACCCTAGGCTTATACCCCTATATGGTGGCAAACCTAAAATTCCACTCAACCAACCCCTAATTCTCGAATGGCACTTTTTAACACCCTCCAAAGAAATGCCTTAATTGAAGGTATCTAAAGGAACAGCTCTAGTCCCTATATTCAATTTTGCATGCATTTCTTTGAAAGAAATTAACCCCTGACCGTCTGCTAGATGATCAGTCTCCCAGATCCCTTTATCCCTTCATTCTTTTATAACTAAGGTAGGATCAGATGGAATGAGTTATTCCATATTCAGGCACATAGCCTGTTTCTTTTATATTCTTTAAATTAGTCTTCCACAGTGCATATTCCTGGCACAGTGCACTTAATGTTACAAATGTTAGTTCTTTGAGGACGTTTAAACCATGACATTTAGCAACAAAGTCAATTACTCTATATTCAGCTGTCATCTTCTCCAAGACTGCAAAAAAAGTTGGAGTTGGTTTGGGCAATCAACACCTGTTAAAAAGAAAAACACTGTAAATGCAACTAGATAGTAAGATTAGAATTCAGGAATAGTCCAACCTCCATTAGTCAGAGGGACACTAAATCACCTTCTTGCCCATTTAAGAGCTTTGCCAGGCCACATAAAGTATATGATGATACCATTCACTCTAACAAAGACCTTTTCTTCAAGAATATAAGACAGGCTATAAAATAAAACTAAAGTCTCAAGTAGTACTATAATTTCAATCAGATTTATAAGGCTGAGAAAGAGATATGGCGCTACAACATAATGCCTTTCTCAATTTTAACTAGTAATCTGTTGTAATTGCATTCTGTGAGGAAAGCGGTTTAGTATATGGTGTGGTTGTACAACCTCACTGTGTAATAAACTCACAAATCCATCATGGGTCCAATGAGGCTCGTTTGCAAAACCTTAGCTCTATCCTTTGTGGCTGTGATTTTGAGGAGTCAAGCTTGGCCAAAGGAACAATTGCAAAGCATTTAGAAGTACCAAAACAGTTGAACAAGAAGTAAACTTGATATGAAGAAATCCCAACACCAATTTATAAACAAAGCTCTTATTTCTATGAATTTCTAGACACCAAAACAAAAAAATCCACTGGAGGGTTTGGAAATATAAATTATTAGTCAAATCGTAAATCACTGCTTTTTCTCAAATCCCAACAAGGATTGGTAACTACAGCGTTTAGAAGTTACTTGCAAAACTTTTGAAAACTTTCGCAAAGTTGGGTTTGGTTACTACAGTCCACTTTGTGTGACCAATTCTGACAGAGAGCAAGTCACAGGGGCCTGTAAGGCTTGGCAGGACTGATATCTTGCAGTCAAACCAGTCTCCAGTCCAGTGACAAGCTCCATGGGCGAATCAATACATCAGTGGGCCGCTCGTGAAGCAAGGGATACAGAATGTTGAAGGATGCTGTGGATGTTGATTGAGGGAAATGGTCCTCCTGGGGCAACCCCTCGGTCTAAGAACACAGTGGGGAAACTGTGGCCACAGGAGATGATGACCCTCGAAGTCAGATTGCAGTCTAGCCAAAAATCAGTTGCCACTGGTCTCCGGTTACAGAGAAACCAGCAGTTCCCTTTAACTGAGGCTAGTGTCCATCTTGGGTGACCAAACTGCACTACAATGACTTGCCTGGGTCCAGTAGACTCAGGTACAACCTTTGAGGGTTGGGACTCGATTTCCTCAGATGCGCTTCAGTAGTCAGCAGTGGTCAAGCTTTTGTAGCTACCAACACGCCAAGGCTGGCTTCTTCAGCTTATGTGGCCCTGTAGCTGTAACAGGGAGTCTGCAAACTGACTCTTGGAGTCACTCCTATTTCTGGGGCTCTGGGATGACTTTTCCTCTAGCAGGGCACCACAAACACATTATTCTCTTTGCTAGTCCAAGGATCAACAGGTGCAGTCTAGTCTTTAGCACAGCCTTCCTTTGCCTGATCCAGTGAACAGCAGGAGAGTGCTTCTTTGGTCCTCTCTCCAGTGCAGATGTGATCTGAAGTCTGGGTGCAGGGGTATCACTTTTATGCCCAAACTTTCCCTTGGAATAGGGTGACTGCTAATCAACGGGCTGTCAGATGCTCTCCTACCTGATGGCAACTTCCTGTAAAGTGTGGTATCAAGCTATCTCAGAAAGCAATATTTTACCCACTCCCCAGATGGAAAAACACCTCTCTTGATGTGCGTGGCTTAGTAGCCCACTATAAAGATGTGGCTACCTGAAGGCTATGCACCCACGGGAAAACTGATTTGACTACTGTTCCCCTTCTTCTCTGTCGCTGATGTCACCTTGTCTACCAGAACAAATGAGCAGCCATTCTTGGGTGTGTCCACCATTTGCCCTCCAAAGGCGGCTTTCCCTTTGCAGCTCCCCTTTTGGGCTCACACCCTGTTAGGCTTTTCTGCCATGGAAAGGTAACACCTCAGGCAACTGTAGGTTATTTGTACTCCTTCCAGAGATTTGCACACGCCTCCCCTCAGGAGGGCAGAAGGCTGTCTTGTGGCCACCAACTGTAAATGGTCGCTGGAAAACTTTGGGCAACAGAGTAGCAACTTCCAAAGTTGCCATATATTCATAAGTTAAATTAAATTTGACTCGGCATCAAGTTGGGTTTAATGCAACAATTCTTTTGATACCTTGAACCTTAGATGTCTCATTCAGAAGTTAGTACATCTGAGTTGGCAGGGTGTAACCACCAATTTGGAGGGTTTTACTATAATAATAGGCAAAAAACATGTTCACATTTTTTTATATATAGCACCCTGCTTTAGGGGTGTCTTTTATATTAAAAAGGAAGGTTTTGACTTTGTCATAACTTTTAATGATAAAATCGAATTAGCAGTTCAAGAACTGCCTTGCCAGCCAGCAATGGCAGGTTGGAAGTCTTGCTTTGCTAGCTTTGCTTTGTCACACACATGGTGGCAGAATATGTGCTGCAGTCCATGAGGGACACTTTAACTTACAGGCCCTGGGTACCCCTGTTACCATATTCTAGTGGCTTATAAGTAAGTTAACTTATGCCAAATGCGGGTGAGTCAGTCAAACATATACCTTTTAAGGGCCAAAGGACTGGCAATGAGGTCTGTTTAGCAATCTTAAGTGTGAGCTTTCAAAGTAAAAAAATGCAGCATCAGTCCAAAACGTAGGGGGTAATCATGCAAAAAGAGGCATTTCCTTAAGCATCTATGCACAGCAGTGGTTTGCAACTGCGCTTAAATCCCATGATGCCTTTCCAGACTTCTTGTTACCATATTCTGAAATGCAGGATCTAACTTTTCCATTGAGGCCTTAAAATGCCTTCTGTTTTCAATGTATTAATCTTTTAATTTTTATATCTATTATCAAGATTACCATAAAAAAAACTAGGCGTATTTTGTGGAAAAAATAGAATTGCATTTACTGCATGCAGCAATGTTTTAACAGCATCTGTCATTCTAGGCCTTGATATTACCATTGCCTCTTAGGTTAGATCGGGTTAAATGTTCAATGAATGCTGAAAATAACAAAGAGAAGATCAACGGCCTACCCCTTGCATAGTAGTAGAGTAAATGACAACAGGAGTATAACCCATAGACCAGGTTGAGATCTGGGTGAGTAAGCAAAAGTTAGCGACAATGTCTCAACCGGATTCAATGAGGAAGGCAAATACATATGTATGTACACGACATTACAAAAAGGAAAGAGGGAGACTCCTGGTAGTTTGTTCAAAAGTGCTCATGGCATCATATATTTGAAAACGCAGTTTACACAGAACAGTTATATCAGCACTGTGAGCATAAAATGCGAAGGCAGCCCAAAAAGGAACTTGATGCACATTGTGCTTGTGACAAGAAATGACGGCGCAAGTGCAAGTGAGAAGAAAACAGCAGAAGGCGCAAAGTGATAAAGTGAAAAAAATTATGTACAAGGATCAATGGTTCAACAAGAATGATTATTTACAATGATAGAACACGTTTCATAGATTTCAAAGAACCAAAGTTGAATGTGTGCCGTGAGTTGCGCTGGTAGGTAGGTCGACGGCGTTTCGGTCCTATTAAATCAGCACCATGATCAGGACCGGGTTGCCAAAATTTAAAGGTGCTGTATTGGGGGAAAAAGGGAACATTCAGGGTGGGGACCAGGGGTCAGGCTCGCAGGAGCTACGGTAGGAGTGCAGTAGCAGGAGGACTGCCTACCTGCAGGTTAAGAGGAGTAAGCTGCGAGCTGCAGTCTGGTAAGTCCAGGGATGAATCAGGTTACCAGTGGGGGTAGCGAAATTTACGGATTGGGCGCAGCGTGGACGGCGTCTATGTGAAGTCAGGTCTGGGAAGGATTTCCTTAGAATCTGGAGAGATGGCATCAATGGCCAGGAGTAACGGGTGGAGCAGGCGGGGGGTAGGTGTGGAAGGACACTCACCCGAAGTGACTGGGGTGCTGGCGTGGGTGAAGGAAACCACGGGTCTGGCTCAGCGTCAAAGGCGTCTGTTCAAAGATGATTGGGAGGAGGGACTGTGTCTAGGAGAGGGAAGGAGAGTTGGCTGTCAGAAGTGGAGCGTTCGTTCAAGCACATCAGCAGGGGAGAGGGCAAACTCACCTAACGGCCACTAATAGAGCGGAGAGCAGGGTCGGGTCCCCGATCCACTGAGACTGTCTGGGGGATTACCTGGGTATGGAGAAAGGGCAGCAAGTGTGAGTCACTGGAAGGTTCGGGGCCAATAATTGCATTAGCGGAAGAAAAATGTCTAGCCTGGGGGAAGGAAACGGGAGCGTGGAGGCAGGCTTACTGTCGTATGGAAGGAAGTTTGAATGCTGGAGTCAATCCAAGGGCAGGATAAAAGCCGAGATCAACGCCGGGCTGCCACATTCGTGTGCGGTGTCAGCCGGTGTCTCGGGTTGAAGACGGCATTAGTCAGGTTAAGTACAAGATGTGCTTCCTGAAACGGAGCGTCAGCGGGTCACATGACCGCGTTTGGGCAGGGTGATGACACTGGTGGGAGCGGGTAGTCAAGGATGCCTACGAGTGGAGCTGTGTGTGCGAGGGGAGCGTGCAGGGCATGGATGGGAGCAGAAAGTGAGAAAAGACTACTCAATACATCGGTTTATCTATAGCTGGGGAAAAGATGGATATACATTGCAATGTAATAAACATATTGAACATGATAATGAAAATCTGAGAAAAAATTGAGTACGAAGAGACGATTTAGTAAAGGAAGGGGTTCAAGATGAAAAAAGATAGTTGTGCAATATGAAAATTAATACGTAATGAACATTGATGTTGAAAATACAAATTTAAAAGCAGAGAGGTCACATAACTTGAAAGTTTATGATTAATAATTACTATATCGTATGTCATTCTATATGTTCAGGACAGGGAAATTAAGTCTAGGAGTGGCATATTCAAGTGGGAGCACTAAGGTAACAGGGTTACGAATGTGTATCAGGGAAAGTAAAAGAGGCAGTATTTACATTTGTGCAGGATCCGTAATAGCCACGGATACCACTGGGTAGGGTGTCTAGGTATTCCAGGGGTAGGGTGACCTAGCTGGTAGCAGGGAAGTGGGGTCTATCGTGGCCTGGCCTATCTCAGAGATGCGGGGAGTCCCTATTGGTCAAGGTCAAGGATGATTGAACGAGTACAGTGTCAAAAGGTGGTGAGAATGGGCTAAGGTTCATATTTGTACTGAACTGTTCCATTCATCGATGGTGTTTAAGTCCTGTTCTACAGAAATGCAACGTGTAATCAATTTACATTCACTTCTTTTTAGTAGGGTTTGGAGGTTACCACCCCTGATAGGTAGGAGTGGTTGGTCGATCACCTGCCAGGTGATATCTAGTTCGCTGTGTTTTTTTTCAAGATTGTGTGTCACCAAAGGGGCAGTCAATACTTTGCAGTGGATTCTGCTTTTGTGTTGTATTATTCTCTGCTTCACCATTTGAGTCATCTGGCTGATGTATATAAGGTCACAGGGACATCGAATTGCGTAGATTACATTTTGGGATCGGCAGTTTGTGAATGTTTTGAGCATGTAAGTCTTATGGTTGGCCTAAAATTCTTTGGTATTTGATGTGAGATCACATACAACACAGGATTGGCATCTGTAGTGTCTGATCAGTGGTGGTAGACCCCATACAGCATTGATGGTATTTTGTTGTGCTGGTTTGGTAGGCCAGGCGATAGCATGGACTAGATGGTTGGCTAGATTATCTCCTCGTTGGTAGAAGAAAAGAGGAGGGTCTTGAAACAGCTTTGGAGTTCTCAATATGGTCCAATTGCGTATGATGATCTTTTTGACTTGATTGCTACACGGGTTGAATTTAGTCACAAAGGAGATTCTGGTATTAGCTTTCTTGGGTTGAGGTGTAAGGAGGTGGTCACAGTGGCAGTACCATGGTCTCTTTCGGGCACGTGAGAACAGGCGTGCTGGGTAACCTCTTGAGACAAGTTTGTCGCGGAGGACGTCTGATTTCCCGGAAATAGTCTTTACGCCATTTGCAATTTCGGCGAATGCGTAAGAATTGGCCATAGGGTAGGCCATCTCTGAGGCCACGTGGGTGGTAGCTCAAAAAATGCAATAATGTATTGAGTTCCGTAGGTTTGCGATACAGGCTGGTTCCAATTGTGCCATCTTCTGCATGGATGGTGATATCTAGGAAAGGTAAATCGTTAGATCTGTGGTCTGATATGAACTTTAGGTGGGGTTGAGATTGGTTCAGCCAATGAACAAAGGAGTTCAATGAGACAGACGTGCCCTTCCATAGCAGGAGAATGTAATCTATGTAGCGTCGCCATTGGTTAATCTGTGTGTAGAATGGATTATTGTGGGTGAGTATGTGTGTTATTTCGAGGTTGTATACACACAGAATAGCAAAATTTGGGGCAAAACAAGCGCCCATGGAGACCACCTTGATTTGTAAATAGAATGTGTCCTGGTAAAGGAAGTAGTTATTCTCCAGGGCGATGTGTAGTAGATCCATGATAAAATCAGTGGGGATCAGAGTTGGTCTGGGTCTTTTTTCCAGTAGTTCTTCAATGACTGAGAGGCCCTCCTCATGGGGGATGTTGGTGTAAAGAGACTCTATGTCGAGTCCCACCATTAGTTCAGTGTTGATGTCAAAGGGTCTGTGCTCGATGGTTCTGATGAGGTCCATGCTGTCACGTATAAAAGTCTCAGTCAGTGGGACAAATTCTTTGAAGACAGCGTTGATATATTTGCCCAAAGGCTCAAGAATGGAACCACATCCTGACACAATGGGTCGTCTGGGTGGGTTGTTGCTGTCTTTATGGACCTTTGGTAGTACATAAATGACTGGCACACGGGAATGTAGGTTGTTCAAATATAAAAACTCCTTTTGAGAGATGATGTTCTTGGATCTTGCTTGGCTCGTAACTTGTTGAATTTTGATTTTCAGTTCTGCTAATGGGTGTTTGGTGAATTTGCGATAGTGTAGGGTGTTGGATAGTTGCCTTTTTATTTCCAGGTCATACTTGTCGCAATCCATGACCACAATCCCTCCACCTTTGTCTGCAGGTTTAATGATTTGATCTGACCTTTCCTTAAGGCTCAGGAGTGCTTGTTTCTCCACCAGGTGGAGGGTATAGGGCACATATTTGAATTATTTCTGGAGGTCCATGACTTTCCGTAGGACAAGTCTTTCAAAGGAGAGTATGTCTGGTGGCATAGCTGCTGAGGGTGGGTTGAAGGTGGAGGGGAGGAGGAAACGGGGTCTGGTTGTGTAGCTGGAATCGGGTTTATCTTCAAAAAATTGTCAGAGTCTGATACGTCGGAAGAACTGGATCAGTTGAGTTTGCAGTTCGAAGAAATTACTACGTTCCGTTGGTACAAAGCTATGGCCCCTACTTAGATGTTTGGTTTCTTCACTGGATAGAATATGGCTGGAAAGGTTGAATATGGGTATGAGTTGTTGATCTTGATTGTTGTTGGTGTCAGTAGAGTTCAGGATAGGGGAGGCGTTGATATCAGAATGAGCAGTTATTGTTGTGGGTCCCATTGGTAGAACTTGCTTCTGGTTTGTCTTTCTCCGGAGTATTGATATTGGCGGTTGTTGCAGTGTCCGTGCCTGGTTATGGCCACGCCCACAGCCCTGTATTAAAAAACCAGGTGGTAGAAGGGGGGCCAGTCTGTTGGTGTTTCTGGAGATGTTTGGTCCTTCACCAGTGTCTGAATTTTCTATAGATGCATTGAAGGAGTCAGAAAATGTGATTTGTTGATTGCTGCGGAATCTACCCCAGTTGCGGGTTCTTGGAGGATTGTACGGTGTATTATAAAACTCGTCACGGAGATAAGGATAAGTCTTTTCAATGTTGTAGTATTTGATGTCTTTCTGGATTTTGGTGATTTTTTTGTTTAATTCAAAAGTGTTGAAAGTAGCAATAGTAGTGTTGATCTTGTCCAAGAGATATTTGGCATCTATTATAGAGCTAGTTCTTCAAGTTCCTTTAAGCTGTGTTCGATAGCGGTGTCAATACCCAGCACCATCCAATGACGGAAGCAAGTTGTGGCCAGATGACTGAAACCAGTCTGGAATTTGGGGTCTTGAGTGAAGATGGCCGGTGTGTTACGAATCTGCAAACCCAGGGTGATGATATCTGATTTGAGATATTCTGTCAGCATGCGTGCGTGGAGGTCCGTTCTGATTTGTTTTTTCTTCAGTTTCTCGAGTCTGTCAAGGAGGACTCTGTTTTTTTAATGGCTGGGGTGACGGAAGACTAAACCCTTTCTGATTAGTTTTATTAATGTGAGTATCATACATGCCAAACTATTGGTAATCATTTTCATCATTACCTTGTTATTAACATTCAGGAGTAGACTGAGAGGGAAATTAGGGTCTACATAATGCAAAGTTTTTACTTGGTTTAAGGAATGTCACTAACTTTCGCTTCCTAAAAGATGGGGGTGACTCTTCCCTCTCTTATAATACTGTCATATAAAATCTTCAAATAATGTGTAGGTCTTCTGCGAACATATTATATAGTTCACTTTGCAGCTCAAACTTTCTTCGGCGACCTTGCATTTGTTAGAGCCTTCATTGAATAGAGAATTCTTCAAGTGTAGATTATTTGACAAGTGCTTCTTGGTTCTCCTCTGTTAATTTGCCCAACCAGCTTTCCACAAAAATCCTTCAGTTGTCTATCTAAGAGATGTACCTTTTTATTTAATTTAAAATGGATCTGGTTGTTATCTTCCAGACCAGGAGTTCTTACTATTCTCCTCAAAAGCCCATTGAAGATCTTTCACAGAGTTTTCAATTCCCTTCATAATTCTAAATTCCATTATCTCTTGTCATACGTTATCTAAAGACTGAATCATTTCCAGAGCAGACTATCTGACTATCTCCTTATGAACTCTCCCCAACTCTATATATCGTTCATTTAGAAGTGTCATCTCTTGTTTCCTGGCGTGCTTACATATTTAGATCAAGATAACCCTTGGATATGCTTTGAAGGCTGAATGAACTTAAGGTTGCTAATAGTCCAATGCATTTTATTTAATGTTTAAATAAATCACATTATGCATATTTTAATAAGTAGATATTTGCAGTTTGGTTGTACTATTGTACTTTAAGTAACTGTGATAAACATGGCCTTGTCACAACTAGAGTATATGGGAAGAGTACCTATCATCACTTGGGATGATAGGATTCGCCTGAGAAGATGGGATCTTGTCAAGATTTAAACTTGTGACCTGCATATCACTTACATGTTTTACCAGGGATCAGCTTCTCACTGAGATCTATAACCTGCAGTCCAGCTATATTACTGAAATGGATTACCTTTGGGTGACTCTACATCGTCCACCTTCTATATATTGTCTGAAAATTGACAATATCAAAAAAGGTTTACTGTTATATTCGAATCTCCTGGCACACAATTGCAGGCATCAAAAGTCTTAAATCTGACCCAGTAGGGTCAATCCTACGATGGGAGTAAATTCTATGGAATTCATACACCAGAAGGACATTTGTAACTTCACTACCTAAAATCACAAACTTTACTAATCCACATTTTCCAAAAGGTGAAAACCCCACATAAGTGAGTAATTTTAAATTGTGCATTTGCACAATAAACATTTTTGTTTTTCTCATATGTAAATAGTATTGTTTTTAGAGAATACCCTTCTCCGTGACCCCTAGTAAGTATGTCGGTGTTTAGAACAATTTCCTACCATGTTAAGGGAATTATTCACGCCTTTCACATGAATACTTATGTGTGCACTTTCACCCATGGTTGGATACCAACTCCAAAATGTATGCTAATTCTCGCACCTTTCCAAGTTGCGAGTGTGCACCTGTTTCAGAAGCAGATACACTCTCCAATAGCCCTATTTACCCTTAATCCTAAATTTTGATGAATGAACTTTTACAGGTACATTTTTTGCTATCAAGAGTGGACTTTAATATGTTAAAATCCCCAAAACCCTAATTCTGTGAATCAAAATGTAAAATTTACAATCGCATTGCTTTTTTTGCTCACTTAAGTGCCATTTATAAGTGCAAATATGTTTATAAATTTGGCAGTGGATTATCACGTGCAGTTGTAATATGTTCTTTCTGCTTTGTTTACCAATTCATATATTTCCCTCAAGGGGTCCCCCAACCGGGACCAGGGCTCTGGTGCCTAAAAGAGACTGGTTCACACACACTTTGTACCGTTAAATTAACGAATAGTTAAATTCCCCATACATTCTTGTTTTTCCATTATATTTACTTAATCCGCGGTACTCGCCGAGTTTTTCGCCATTCCAGTGCAGCTTCGAATACCTCATTAATTAGTTCAGTGTACCTAGAGGCCATAAAACATGTTAAACACTCGTTTTTAACATCTGGTTGTCGATCACGTGGAACAAGCAACGTTCTAAGCACATTTATATTTGAAAATGATGAATTGCCGGAAATTAATTGCTTTAAACTGCAAGGCTGATGGCGCGCACCGTGCGCTGGAGGATTGGCAGGCGCAACATTCTCGCTTTGATATTTCTGTTAGGTTATAATAGATGCTGGCACATTTCAGAAGCGGCGATGAAAGTACAGCTCTCCCGCCTCAACGTTAAAATACACGTGTCAGCAATACTGAGTCATTGTAAACTGTTTTATGCTCTGTATTGGCAATGTGGTTTTCGTTGCTATATGACAGTGCTGGTACTTGTATTCATTTTTGGCGATCAATTGTTGCTAAACATGGCTTCCGTGAAGAAGTGGTATAATGCACAAAGCAACTGGCACAATGGTATATTCTTTACTTTAATGGCATTTTTTTAATATAGTACAAGATTGCCACGGATATATTGAAGCGCTCTACGTCACGGTCCAATTAATTTTTTAATTAGGCATGGCACATTAGGGGGAGTATTTAGGGGAAACTGTCTGAGCGCGGCATTAAGCAAACGTAGGGATGTGCCGTATTCACAAGAATTTGCCTTTCTCTTTGCACCGGCGCTAAATGTAGCCGCCTAGCGCCAACGCAGGCAGTCTTGCACCATTGAACAAGGGTGCCTGCATTGCAGGGAAAGATTGTTTTAGTGCAGGAAGGTGTCCCTTCCCTTCCTGCACGTAAACAATCAGTAATGGCAGTTTGTAACTTCTATGTGTGCTGCAGAATCCAGCACACAGAAGTTGCAACTCGTCATTTTTTTAATGATTGTTTATGTGCCCTCTAGGAGACCTTCCTGCACATAAAAAATCATTCATGGTCTTTTGCTATTTCTATGTGTGCTCAATGGCGTAACATAGGCCCCCGCAGCCACCACAGTGCGGTGGGGCCCCAAGCAGCAGGGGGCGCTCTCAGCACAGTACTCTGGCCCAAGAGCTCCTGATTACATTCAGAGTGGGGGGCCACTCCATTTACCTTGCAGGGGGCCCCCTCAAGTTTCGTTACGCCACTGTGTGTTCTGCAGAATAAAAAGAGCAATAATGAGGAGAAATAAAGCATTTCTCCTCATTTCACAATGTTAAGACCAGTTTTTCCCTGGTCTTAATTTTGAGGCTGCCATTTATTTACATCACCCTTGTACATATAGGGCAGCTTCAAAATCAATAGGTGTTGCGGAAGAATGCCCACCCCAACACCCATTGCACACCTCTTTCATGCTAAGTGTAGCGTGAAATGGGGCCTTATTTACATAAGCCACGTTAAGTGGCTTAACGCCTCCTTGTAATTAAGGCGAAGCCCATATCGCCACAGGAATGTCGGAAAAAGTGACGTTCCTATGGCGATAGGTGCTTGGAAATATGTCCCTAAATGTCTTGCCCAGAATCACAGGATGTTCAATCAATCAATCAATCAGTGACACTTATAAAGCGCGCTACATACCCATAGGGTCTCAAGGCGCTGGGGGGGGGGGGGGT
This sequence comes from Triturus cristatus, assembly GCF_964204655.1. Taxonomy (NCBI): domain Eukaryota; kingdom Metazoa; phylum Chordata; class Amphibia; order Caudata; family Salamandridae; genus Triturus; species Triturus cristatus. The sequence continues at coordinate 913,015,577 of NC_140588.1, forward strand.
GCCGCTACTGCTCGAACAGCCAGGTCTTCAGCTTCTTCCTGAAGGAGAGGTGGTCTTGGGTCAGGCGCAGGTCGGACGGGAGGCAGTTCCAGGTCTTGGCGGCCAGGTAGGAGAAGGACCTTCCTCCTGTAGTCGCTCTTCGGATGCGGGGGACGGCGGCGAGGGCGTGGTTGGCTGATCGGAGGTGGCGTTTGGGAGCGTAGAAGTTGACTCGGCTGTTGAGGTAGCTCGGGCCTTGGTCGTGTAGGGCTTTGTGTGCGTGGGTGAGGAGGCGGAAGGTGATTCTCTTGTTGATGGGGAGCCAGTGAAGGTCTCTCAGATGTCCGGAGATGTGGCTGGATCGTGGGATGTCGAGGATGAGTCTGGCTGAGGCGTTTTGGATCCGCTGGAGTCTCTTCTGGAGCTTGGCGGTGGTCCCGGCGTAGAGGGCGTTGCCGTAGTCCAGTCGGCTGGTGACGAGGGCCTGGGTGACGGTCTTCCTGGTCTCAGTGGGGATCCACCAGAAGATCTTCCGTAGCATGCGTAGGATGTTGAAGCACGCCGAGGAGACGCTGCTGACTTGCCTGGTCATGGAGAGGGAGGAGTCCAAGATGACGCCCAGGTTTCGTGCATGGTCTGTCGGTTTGGGTGCGGTGCCCAGGGCGGGAGGCCACCAGGAGTCGTCCCAGGCGGAGGGAGAGGAGCCCAGGATGAGGACCTCCGTCTTGTCCGAGTTCAGTTTCAGGCGGCTGGTCGTCATCCACTCGGCTACCTCTTTCATCCCTTCGTGTAGGTTGGCTCTGGCGGCGGCGGGGTTGTTGGTCAGGGAGAGGATCAGCTGGGTGTCGTCGGCGTAGGAGATGATGCTGAGGTGGTGTTTGCGTACGATGGCCGCGAGGGGGCTCATGTAGACGTTGAAGAGGGTGGGGCTCAGGGATGATCCTTGGGGGACGCCGCAGATGACTTCGGAGGCCTCTGACTTGTACGGTGGTAGGCGGACTCGCTGTGTTCTTCCGTCGAGGAAGGAGATGATCCATTCCAGCGCCTTGTCCTGGATTCCGATGTTGCTGAGGCGCCGTACCAGGGTGCGGTGGCAGACCGTGTCGAATGCCGCGGAGAGGTCTAGGAGGATGAGGGCCGCTGTTTCTCCATTGTCCATCAGGGCTCGGATGTCATCGGTGGCGGCGATGAGGGCGGTCTCGGTGCTGTGTTTGGCTCGGAAGCCGGACTGTGAGGGGTCGAGGGATCCGTTCGTCTCGAGGAAGGCGGCCATCTGCTTGTTGACGGTCTTCTCGATGACCTTGGCTGGAAACGGGAGAAGCGAGATGGGGCGGTAATTCTTGAGGTCGGTGGGGTCCGCTGTTGGTTTCTTGAGTAGAGCGCTGAGTTCGGCGTGTTTCCAGCTCTCGGGGAAGATGGCGGTGTCGAAGGAAGTGTTGATGATGTCTCGCAGGTGGGGTGCGATGACAGCGTCGGCCTTGTTGAAGATGTGGTGAGGGCAGGGGTCGGTTGGTGATCCGGAGTGGATTGAGTTCATCGTGCGGATGGTGTCTTCGGTGCTGATCGGGGTCCAGGCGTGGAGGGTGGTGGTGGGGGGGGGTGGCTGGTCGGTCGTGGTGTGCGTTGGCTGGTTGTTGAAGCTGCTGTGTATGTCTGTGATCTTGTTGTGGAAGTAGGAGGCGAGGGAGTTGCAGAGGTCTTGCGATGGGGTGATGTCGTTGTTTCCTGCGTTGGGGTTGGAAAGCTCTTTCACGATGTTGAAGAGTTCCTTGCTGTTGTGTGCGTTGTTGTCCAACCGGTCCTTGCATGCTGTTCTCTTGGCGGCGCGGATCAGCTGGTGGTGTTTCCGGGTGGCAAGTTTGTAGGAGGTCCTGTTGTCCGGTGTCGGATTCCTTTTCCAGACTTTCTCGAGGGCTCGGCAGTTCTTCTTGGAGCTCTTGAGTTCGTCGGTGAACCATGGGGCCTTCTTGCTGCCGGGTCTGCTAGGCGGGGTCCTCAGTGGGGCGAGTTCGTCCGCGCAGTTGCTGATCCACTTCGTGATGTTATCGGCGGCCTGGCTGGGGTTCGCTGAGCTGGCCGGAGGGTGTTGGCTCAGGGAGGTGGCGAGCTGGTCTGCTGTGATCTTGTTCCAGCTTCTGCGGGCGGTGTGTTGCTGGTGTTGGTGGGTCGTCGTTCTCTTGAAGGTGAAGTGGACGCAGCTGTGGTCCGTCCATTGAAGCTCTGTGGCGTGGCTGAAGTCGATGTCTGTGCTGGATGAGAAGACGGCGTCGAGTGTGTGTCCGGCGAGGTGGGTGGGGGTGGACACCAGTTGCTTGAGTCCCAGGTTGGCGAGGTTGTCGAGCAGGGTGCTGGTGTTGTGGTCGTTGTTGTTCTCCAGATGGAAGTTGAGGTCTCCGAGGAGGATGTAGTCAGCGGAGGGGAGGGCATGCGGGCTGACGAAGTCGGCGATGTCCTCGCTGAATTGCGTGCGTGGTCCAGGGGGTCGGTAGATCAGGGTGCCTCTGAGGGTGGTGTTCGGGTTGGTGTGGATCTGGAAATGCAGGTGTTCGGCGCTGGTCAGGGTGTTGTCGGTGCTGGTCGTGACACGGATGGTGTTCCTGTGGATGATGGCGATGCCTCCTCCCATCTGGTTGGCGTTTCGGTCCCTCCGGACGATCTTGTAGCCCTCTGGGATAGCGATGGCGATGTCGGGAGCTGAAGAGGCGTTCATCCAGGTCTCCGTGAGGAAGGCAACGTCAGGGGCTGTGGTGTCTAGAAGGTTCCAGAGTTCGATGGCGTGTCTGTGGACGGAGCGGGTGTTGAGCAGGATGCACTTGAGGTGGGTGCTGCTGGTGTTCGACTTGGCGGGTGCTGGTGCGGGGCTGGTCCGGATGCAGGTGAATTTGCAGGCGTGGCAGCTGAAAGGTCCGTGGGTATGTCTTGGAGTGGCTTGATGGCATTCCGGTAGTCGGCCGGTGTTGAGAGCGAAGAGGGTGGCGGCGGAGTACGTCTGGCGGGTCGGTCGGGGTCTTCGGGGGCCAGGGGTCCTGGCGCTGGTCGCGATCCGGTCGCGGACGGGCGCAGACGGGCTTACCTTTGGCGCGCCTTCGGCGCACAATCGGCGCGCCCGCTGCGCGTGACCGCTGCGCGGCCTCGAACCCGGTTACCCAGATTCAAAGTCAAAGGCACTGGCCATAACGCAACATTAAGGAATAAATGTGAAAATGTGCGACACATCAGGAGATTGAAACTGCCACAAGAAAGCTACGGAGCCTCGTGCGTCGTTGAGAATCATAGTACTAAACACATGATAATCTGTATCCTTTGTGATTTTACTTTGAGTCTAATATTGAAGACTGGAATTTGTATGCGTGCATCTGAACACCTTGAGTGGTTGCATTTGGTGCTACATACCCACTATTTTATCCAAGTAGACTCTCCATATAAATATTTAGGGGCTTATTTACAAGTCCCTTGCGCCGCCTGTGCCTCACTTTAATTATAGGAAAACATAATGTATCGGTGGTGCAAAGGGCTTGTAAATAGGCCCCTTAAATCATAAGATGGCGCAGACATCCAGAGCACAAATTTTACTAAAGCCAACCACAAGTTTTTGCATTTAGTTAAAGATCACACAACTATCCTTCCCACTGATTCTTCGTTTTTTTGGAAAACATTAACTAACTGCCTGTAAGAAAAATCATAACCAAATTTGTGAGGTGCGGTTCAATATTTTCAATTGTCCATAGAACAGAGGTCCCCAAACTGGGCGGGGCTCCAGGCTCTGGCCAATAGAAGCATTATGCTCTGTTACGGGCCATCACTAACATCTTTTGTCATTTATATCCTAGCTGGGTGTATGTGTCCAAAGGGAAGGGGCTTCAAATATTCTTCAAAAACCCCAGCCACACACTGTGGCTACTTTTAATAGATGCAATTTAATAGATTAATTGTGAAAAATTCAGCGGGGGGCCCAATGATTTTTTTCCATTGGGGGATGCAGGGGGCGGCATTAAAACGTTTGAAGACCACTGCCATAGAATATAGTCTCCAACCAAAATAACTACAAAAACATATTGCATGCATCTTCTCTCCCCTGATCCCGACCAAATGTCTGCCCCAGCTTCCTTTCCTCTCCATTATCTATCTGACTTTGGGCAGCTCCTCTCCACTTTTCACCCAAAACAGAATTCACAGCATAGATATGCCATTCTTACCTCCACTCAGAACCAGCAAATAATGCACAGATTGGTATCTATCATTGCTTTAAAAAGGTTTCAGCAGAGGGGGCTGCTGCTCTGTGTTGGATTCCCAGTTCACTGGAAGGGCTAGCATTCTGTGGGGGCAGGAACCAGTAAAGGGAGAAGTTATAGACTACAGAGATGTTGTAGTTCTTGAAGCCTATAGTGGGAGCCAGTTATTGGGAAATTCCCAAGATGACAGGTTCACTGGAAACCTTTCCTGAAGAATGCCCAACAATCTTCTAAATGAAAAAATCTTTCTACCAATGTGAAAATGTACACTGAAAGCCAAATTTCATTCTGGGACCTGGATCAACGGCACACCTGGAAAGCCTGCTTCAGACCAATGCCTCAGGAAGTACATTGCACCACTTGGACCTCTGTAGATGAGATATCCATTTTTAATTAAGCACTTCCGTAAAATGTATTCAACCTATTGGAACCCAAATTATATAAACCTTCCACTTTTCTCCCCCTGAAAATGTTTTAGCTCAGTAAATACTCCATTGTGGACTACTCGAAATAGAAGAACTACCAGCTTCATGTAAATTGCATAGACTGGCGGGTCAGTCTAAGTTTTTGCTTTATCCAGCACTGACATTTTTGACTAATTGATGAATTTTTAAAGAGGTCTCACTGTAAAGGTACCCTTCCTCCTGAAACTCTGACAGAACAAAGACATGTTGGTGCCACTCTATATTCTTTTACTTACATATTGATTTCATTTGGTGACATTAGTCATTTTATATAACCTTTTTAAGCCCTTAACTGTTTGTTTATGTTTTTAAATAATACATATTTATCTTTTTATTTGAACGTGGTGTGGGCACTGACATCTTTCATTTCTTACAATGTTGTTGTATTGGTTGCTTGTCAAGCAAAGCACTTACATGCACTTTCTCTAAGGTTGCCTTTATCACTCAGGATGATACCCCTAGCATGAGCCAACAAAGAACTCATTAAAATAGCTCTAGTTTACTTGTATGAACTGGTCTATAGAAAATTCGAAAATAGTGTAATTTCTCATTGCAAAATTGTAGAAAAACAGTCTAGGCCTTTGTGTGTCTATTTTAATTTTGAGTCAATTTTTGCCTGCAACACTGTAAAATGCCTGCACAGATATTATCTGAGCTGATGGTTAAGGGCATTCTGTATAGAGGTTTCATTTAGTCAAGTGTGAAAATATTGAGGGGCTCATTACGATGTCGGTCAGAGTCGCCTCCAACCGACATCACAGTGGTCTTGGGACCGGCTGACCTCCGGTCGGCGGTCTCGACACCTCAATTAGGAAGCGACCGCACATGGTGCAGTCGCAAGCTCCCATTTCTCTATGGGAGCTTGTCCTTCGGACGGAAACCGGCCGCAGTACCAGCTCCCATAGAGAAACGGGAGTGGCTGCCTCACAGTGCAGGGATTATTAGGGGGGCATCCTAGGTGCCCCCAGGACCCCCACCAGAGGCCGCTGAGGCATGAGGGCCCTGCTAGGGGCCCCCAAGGTCGCTTTCCGACAGACTTTTCATGCCCGACATGAAAAGTGTGTCAGAAACCAACATCATAATCCCCACGAAGGAAACGCCGTCCCTAGGGGAGTATGTGCGGCCTCGGACTGGCTGACAGGCTCCTTGAGCCCGTCAGAAGCCAGTCGGTCCGACTGGTCGGTTTAAACTCCGACCGCCTACATTGTAATTAGGTGGTTGGACTTTAAACCTGCGATGTTGGTCAGTGAGCCTCCGACTAGCGATATCGCAAAAGTGCCCTCAGAGTGCCAAAGTCATCCACCCACATCAAAATCCCTCTGTGTGTTGAAAGCACTCAATGGACAGTGGAAAATCTGAATTTGTGATTTATGGTGCTCTTCAGTTTTTTCCTTTGCTGTAAATCCTCATTCTGTCTCTTGCTTCTCAAACTCTTTCCTTGCTCACAATCTGGCTACAGATTATTATTCAAACCATTTGCCACATTGTCTGAAATCTGATTATTATTTGGTGTGGGCAGTTACCCATCTCAAGAAATAATAACACACATTTTTTACTAAAATAATCTGAGCCCAGCTCCCTGGTAGCTATGGCACAGAGCAGACAGGCTTAACGGAGGCCAATGTAAATAGAGTTGATGCACTACCGAAACAGTAATAAAAGCAAACCAACAAACAATAAAAAGCCCTTTCCAATTTAATATGAGTTTTCAAACTTTTAAGTGAAAATAGCACCAAAAAGCACTTAGCACCAATGCTGGTCTCCAGTTGTGGTAGACCTGGACCTACTCACACTTTGAAGATGACCAAGGATGAATACACCAAGCGGGACTACCGGGTAATCGATTTTATTTTCTGACTTAGTTTGGAACATGGAGAAAAAAGTCTTCCAGTGGAGAAGACAGCAGGCTGTATCCTTCAAAGTCCCTTCAGAGTAATAGACATTGAGTAAGGTCCAGTAGAAACCATTGGTTCAAGTGTGAAATGTTTTGAGTGAGAGCAATTTGAATTTCCTTCATGCACAGGTCCACCCATCATCTGGATGCTTTTTGCACCTTTGACCGGTCAAGATATTTTCATTATGACTTAGTCATTGAAATGGAATTCCTTTTGTTCCTGCAGGACAAGGCGGCAGGCTGTATCCAATGAGAGCTTCATGAGGCCAGATACCATCTTGCTGAGGGCCCACTGAAAAGGATTTGCTGTCTCAGAGGAGCTCCAAGTGGGACAAAAAGGTTCTTCAGCCCAGCAAGGTTATGCCTATGCTGAATCGGCTCGGGTTATTGGTCTCAGACCTCCAGAAGCTACAAATCAGAATTTTTCTATGTCCTGGGTCAAGGTGCTTTGTAGAGTAGCAACACAGTAGAGTGGATTGCTGTCGTTAGCTAGTTTAAGTCACAAATACAGTCCACAAACGGGTAGGTGAAGGCTCACTATCTAGGGATATCTGGTCAAGCTGGACCGGGTCAAAGGCTGAAGTTCAGGCCATAAAGAGCAGGTCGGCTACAGTCACCAGATTAGTCCTGATAAAGTTTACCATCTCGAATTCATGCCAAGAGTCCTGTTCGCATTGGAGAGGAGCACGAGGTACTGGGAGAACATCACTTAAGGCTGTCAGCTTAGCACGAAGAGCTGGCTGGCATCGCAAGTGAGCGTTGCTGGAGCTTCGCATTGGCAGTCCCATGAATGGTCGATGCTGGGGCATGAAGAGTCAGGCTGACAGAGCTTTGCGCTGAACTGCAGTGTGAGCGGCGAGGTCTAGATGCGAGTTGGCCCATTTGTGATCACGAATAACCCAAAAGCTTGATCTTAGCTCACTGAACCACACCAAGGGTCTAGGACCTGAGGGGCAGCACTTGGGGGGCAGAAACTCACTACAGCTGGGTCCAGTGGCTGGTGCAGGAAGTTGGGGAGCCTTTTATGCCCCTGAGGCTCACTCTGGGAACCCTGGTTAAAAGATGAAGTTGCAGGACCAGTTCTCCCGCCCCACACAAGAGGCAACAGTTCTTTTTGCATTTGTGATCCCGAGTGGGACGGGTATGCTCAGACGTGAGTCCCGTGCTCTCCATGCCACTGGAATCAAGCTATCCTGGCTGAAGAGGGGTGAAACACCGAAACCGGTCCTAGGATGCTTGTTTACAGTCCAGGGAGGACCTGGCCTGGCTGTTCGGGCTGGACTGTTCCCATTGGGCACAGGGTCAAGACTGATTTGCATACGGCTGGGTCCAAACTGGAATGACAAGGTGAGCAAAAAAAACGATGGATTTAGGCCCAGATCTCTGTACTGGAGTGAATGTATGACATTGTTCTGCATTCTGTCCATCAACAGTTATTTTTGCAGTTGTCACCCCGAGTGGGACGGGTATGCTCAGACGTGAGTCCTGTGCTCTCCATGCCACTGGAATCAAGCTATCCTGGCTGAAGAGGGGTGAAACCCCGAAACCGGTCCTAGGATGCTTGTTACTAGTCCAGGGAGGACCTGGCCTGGCAGTTCGGACTGGACTGTTCCATTTGGCCACAGGTTCAAGACTGATTTGCATATGGCTGGGTCCAAATTGGAATGGCACGGTGAGCAAAAAAACAATGGATTTAGGCCCAGATCTCTGTACTGGGGTGAATGTATGGCATTGTTCTGCATTCTGCCCATCACAGTTCTTTTTGCATTTGTCACCCCGAGTGGGGCGAGAATGCTCAGACGTGAGTCCCGTGCTCCCCATGCCACTGGAATCAAGCTATCCTGGTTGGAGAGGGGTGAAACCCCGAAACCGGTCCTAGGATGCTTGTTTCCAGTCCAGGGAGGACCTGGCCTGGCAGTTCGGGCTGGACTGTTCCCATTGGGCACAGGGTCAAGACTGATTTGCATATGGCTGGGTCCAAACTGGAATGGCAAGGTGAGCAAAAAAACGATGGATTTAGGCCCAGATCTCTGTACTGGGATGAATGTATGACATTGTTCTGCATTCTGTCCATCAACAGTTCTTTTTGCATTTGTCACCCCGAGTGGGACGGGTATGCTCAGACGCGAGTGCCGTGCTCTCCATGCCACTGGAATCAAGCTATCCTGGCTGAAGAGGGGTGAAACCCCGAAACTGGTCCTAGGATGCTTGTTTCCAGTCCAGGGAGGACCTGGCCTGGCAGTTCGGGCTGGACTGTTCCCAATGGGCACAGGGTTAAGACTGATTTGCATATGGCTGGGTCCAAACTGGAATGGAATGGTGAGCAAAAAAATGATGGATTTAGGCCCAGATCTCTGTACTGGGGTGTATGTATGACATTGTTCTGCATTCTGTCCATCAACAGTTCTTTTTCCACACAAGAGGGGAGCAGGCAGCAGGTCAGCACAGCAGGGCAGCAATTTCTTCAGAACAGCAGTCCAGCAGATTGGCCATCCTTTCACCAGCGCAGCAGTTCTTCCTGACAGAGTATCCATAGGTCCAGAACTGTACTGAGGAGTTGATGCCTGAAGTCTCCTTTTAATATCCTGGTGCCCTGGTTCTGGAAGTTGGGAGAAGCTTATAAACACTGTCTTTAAAGTGCATGGAATTTTTTGCCTCCCCCGCCCTGGCTCCCAGTTGGCTGCAGTAACAATGTGGGGTCATTAATCCCTTTGTTTGAAGGCAGAGCACAGGCTTTTTAGTGAGGCTGTGCTCAACTCGACCCCACATCCTGCCTGCAGATGCCCCATTCAGACAGACCAAATCCCACTATGGTGTGACTGTCTTAGAAGAATTAACAAAGTGTAATTGTCAGTAACACCCAGTCATGTGACCCAAGACAGGCTACAGGCACAAAAAGGGCTAATGGCAGAAAAATGCTAACTTTCTAAAAGTGGTTTTTTTCAAGTCAGCAACCTGCCCTTAACAATAATTAGGGCTCTTCACCTTGATTCCAAAGATGCCAAACATGACATAGTGGCCAGCTCCCAATTGGAAATTACAGCTTATTAAATGTGAGACGGAATTCCCAAGGTTATCCTATTGGAAAGTTGGTCTCACAGTAGTGAAAAAAAATGTCAGTTGTTTTGCCCTTCCAGGACATGTAAACACTTAAAAGTAATTGTCCAACCTTTTAATTACATCATACCCTGACCTATGGGCTACATAGGGTCTATCTTAAGGGTGACTTATCTGTAATAAAAGGGTAGTGTAGAGATTGGCAAGGGGTTTAAATGTCAAGTCGACATGGCAGTTTAAAACTGCTTTCAGGCTGCAGTGTCAGTCCTGAGACATGCATAAGGTGCTACTTAAGTGGGTGTCACAGTAAATCTGTAGGCTCACTGGTACCATTCAATTTACAGGACATGGGTGTATGGTATACCATTTTAGAAGGGAACTATGAGAAAAAGTAATATTCCAACCAGGTGTAAGGCAATTCGACCATGTTTAAAGGAGAGAGAACTAGCACCTTAGCACTGGTTAACAGATTCAGCAAAAAGAAATAGAGGGTAAATGGAAAAGGTTTTGGGTGACCCTGCAGAGAGAGCCAGGTCTAACAGTTTTGTTTGTTGTACTTTAAAATATATAGTCAGCAAAACACAACATTCTACCAACCTACCATAAGAACAGATGCTGAGGTCTGAACATGGCCAGTCACAAAGAAATTGTCCAATTGTCCTCCTTCATCATCCTCTCTAGTGTCAATCTCTAGTCGTTACTTGACTTGAGCTCCCTTAGTTTACCTCAGTGCATGCCTTAAGTTCAACCTCCTGAAGTCATTATTGGAAAACTGATAATGCATTACTGTTGCCTCTGCCCCTCATAAACTGATGCAGCCTGAGAGTACCCACACACACATTTGCAATAACGAGGAATACTACAACAATCAATTGAAATCTGGAGATCCATTAATATATAGCTTATGTGCACTTTGAAATCCTTTGCAGTCTCAACTCAGCCACTCCCTCCTTCCAGTTCTTCCTACCTGAGCAGAAATGTATTAACTGCCAGCTGCCCCAAGTCAGTGCAAGTGTTTCCAGTTTTTTCAAAGAGACTAACTGTTGGTGGCCCTAACAGACTCAAACAGGGATAGTGTCACAGTAAAAAAAAGGTTCTTCTTATTTTTAATTGAGCAAGTGCACCAGCATAGAAAGATTCTCATTCTACAACATAAAACAAAAAGAAAAAGAGAGTGAATGAAAAATCGTAGAACAACACAGTTTAAAAGGTGGAGTCATTTACTAAAGTAAATGTAATAAACAGTCAAGATGCAGAAGGAGTTGAGCTTGAATAGAATTGTCAGGTACTTTGATTCCACATGGGGCATTGATTGTAAAAGAAAAAGTGTACACTGCCTATCCCTGGCCTACCATTGTTAGAGTGCATCCTTTACCCAATTATGTCCTTTTCTGGCCTGGATAAGAGAGATGGTATGGTAGGCAGCAACTCAGTCCCTCAAAGCTGCAATTGTTCATCTTCTAGAATAACAGTTTTTTGACAATCCAGTTTTAATAAATTGAAACATCCACTGTTGAAAATGGAATGAAAGTGTGCAGTGCAGTTTTGTACCATGAATTCAGTATTATGGCAAGTGTGCACTCTTCAGATGAGACAATCTCTATATGCAGCCTTTGATTTGTGTTTAGAGAAAGGATTAACCTGTTGACCAAACAGCTGCTTCTTCATTGACATTGGCAAACATATGTTCCACCTAATGCAAATGTTCGTGCAGAATATGGAAGAACTGGGTCACATGCCTTGTGGTAGTGTTCTCTTTGTGTGTTAAAATCTCAGATAGTATCTCCATTAGATCCAATATGTGAAGCACCATCATCATGGCTTTGGCACTTGCATCCTCTCTCCTTTTTATAGTAAGTAATCATTGATAGACTTCTACTGTTCAACCAGGCAGTGTAGCACGTACAATGTGGAGTTCCAATGGGTTGACACCTCCTGTATGAGGACTTTTTAAGGGCCTCTATTACCACACTGAATGATTATCAACAGCTTCCTGACTTTGAAAGAATGAGTGCAAATGCAGGGACAAGTGACCAGAATGATGTTGATTACGTCTTCTTTCTCTTTTGAGGCAGTCCTGCAGAATTAGATTGATGCAATGGGCTAAACATAGGTCTCTTAGAAATAGAAATAGAAATCTTTTTATTGGAGCCATCTTCTGTGTGGTTCAGCTGCTTGAACATAGGCACCTATTAAAAGTCTAAACTGCAATGTCAGCTAAGTAAAAGACTTCTCTCTGTCTCAGTCAGTAAGTATACTTGCACCAGCAGCCACTATAAAATAATGAGGGAGAGAGTAAGACTTTGCAATTCTTTTCGATGCAATACGTCATAAAAAATTACCATCAATACAACAATATTATAACAAATGACCAAAGTTATGTAAAATATCTGGTGCCCTCCATAGCTCACGAGACTTCAACTGAAGTGAAGAAGAGACAAAAATCAAACAAATTAATATAAAAACACCTAAGACCTGATTCACAAATGTAAACTTACACTTTTGTGTAATTTTACTCCTTTTAGGAATTCACAAACTATGATTTAATAATAACTTTACGACTGTGGGCACTCCACAGTTGGGGTAGAGAACTCCACATATAAAAATATCTTAGTTTGTGAATACAGAGAAAGAGTTAACTTACACAGCAGCTTTGTGAATCAGGACCCCATTGTCTTTCTATGGTCCTGTGAGACCCTTATGTGAGGCTGGATGCAGGCAAAATTGAATAAATGAACTAAGAAAAGTTGCTAACCTTCCAGGGTACATGGGACACCCCTATTGGAGTAATGCAAAGATGCAAACAATAATATAAAAATACATTTAGATTAATTAACTTAAATGATACCTGAATCCCTCTAGGCCATATGAAAGGCACTCACTATAAAATAAACTTTGAAATTCAAAAATAACATAAATGAATCAAAAACAACAACTATATACAAGAAACTACCTCCATCACCCACAAGCCCAAATAAATATATTGAGGAAAGATATCAAGAAGAAACAGAAAATGAACAAAAAAGGCTCCTAGAAAATGAAATAAAATGATGAATAATTAAAAACACCCACTTTCTTAGCAAAATAATGGAAGCTCACCACATGGCATGGGCCAGCAACGCAGGAGTGTTTGAAAACCAAAACAAAATGGCTGTCAATGATATACAAGTACACTGGTTCTAAAAGATGGCCATATGAACAGCAAAGACGGAGAAACAGAGAACAAAGGCAAAATTGTTTCCTGTGACAGACACACTGGATGCACGCACAACATCTGCTATTACTACATGGAGGCATGGAAAACAAAATAACATGGTTACTCTACCCTAGCTGTAGCCCCTTCCTCCCCCTCCAACAACAAAAACATCGAGGACTGCAAGGAAAGGATTGCACAACTATACACCCAAAGTGTGACTGGACCTATCTGTGGGCTTAGTAAGCCATCAGTAAACCAGCAATAATAAATTCAGCAGCACACTAAAATGGAAACAGTGACAACAGTTTAAAATAAAGTTTCAAATGCCCCAAACTCAAACAGCACAAGACAATAGTTACCGCAATATAATACTTTTACAAGTTTAAAAAAAACAATTACCCAACCATTGCACACAAATGGAAAAAGCATAACACAAAACAGTAGTGTGCAAGCACATGGGGAAGATCAAAGGAACATTTCTGGATATATGGACTTGGGCTATTGGCACCATCCCGACCCTAGCCTCCATGCAGTGAGAATGTGAAATAATACATGCACAACATACACACAAGCCTTATGACAGTCTAGGCCCCAAAACATAAAATGCACCACAATATGAAGACAAATCTGGACAAAATTCACAAACACACAAGGAAAATGAGGAAATGTTTCCAAAGCCCAGGCTACTACCAAAATTGTTCATTCATTATGCCGTAATATCACATGAGTCTGACTGCACATCTCTAAACTGCCTCTGTGTAGCCCAAACTAAAAAACAAATTTAAAAAATACTTTTCACACTTAAAATTTACTCAAGTGGTCTACTCATTGGCGGCTCGTCCGTTAAGACCCCCTGAACAAAATAAAAAATAAAATGACAATAACTATTGTTATTAACATTTTATTTTGCCCATAGTTGTCAGTGGCTCTTGGGTAGGGCCGGCAAGGGAAGGAAAGGAGTGGTTTGCACTCCTGAAGTGCACAGGTGGACTGGCCATTCCAGGTATGCAGATGTAAAAAAATGTAATGCCGTCCTTCGTCCCCCTACCATCCGGGTCCGGTAGCAGTCGCTACTAGGTCTACTTAGAGGAAAAAGTTATTGCAAAATGACTTTTTGACTTATTGTATCCCTGCCCATGCTAAAGAGATGCTGCTTACATTTCGATCACTTTCTTTCTTGCTATGCATTGATTACGCTGTTTCCATGCTCCCAAGACAGGATTTTTCCCTGAACAGACATCTTGTTAATGCAAGGCAGAGTAATGATATAATTTGGGCATTGCACATAATACTTGCAAGGCAAAATTCCATAAACTATACCAAATTATGGTAGCATACTGAATAATTGGTAATAGCTGCCAAGAAATTGCTCATAAAAAAAAACATCTAACCTTTTTACGACTGACCATCATGACTCTTATGTAACAACGGCTGCTTCACCAAAGCCAGACCCAGCCATGACTTGGCAATGCTCTCTACTAACTCTTTAAGCTGTTACAAACACTGACAGAGACACAGCCACAATGTAAATGAATCTTGGAACTTCAAATCCAAGAAGTCCTTGGTGGCGGCCATCTTGAGCGTGGTTTCAGCTTAAATAGAGGCCGTGCCCGAACACAAACGCTCAGTTTCCAGTGTCTGTAATCTGGGGTGCGGCTGCGGAGGTGTGCTCACAATTGATGCATTTAAACATGCACTTGGCTGGTTCCTGCTCAACAAAGGTTCTGAACACATTTAGGACCAGTTGCATATTGTCATAGAACCTTGCTCACAGTAGGTGAGTGGTAACATGAGGTTATTACAGCAGACTTACACAGATATTTTAAAGAGAGAACTTACTGTGGACCAGAATGGGAATCCCTTCCCTGAAGTGTGCTTTAAGAAAAACTTCAACAACTACCTCAAACCTTTTTGAATCACAGCAAGGGAAGAGAGTCATGATGGGAGTCAAGGAGGCTTCCTTGGACAAAAGCCAGTTTTCCTTGCCCAAGAAAGGGACTAGATGGTGAACTAATTGAACTCTATAAACAATTATTAAACATAATTATACCAGTGGCCAGGATGATTCATCATGGAAGCTAGACGCAGGACCCCAGGTAGACTCCTCCCTGGAATACTTTCAAGTCCCTACGGAGGATTCTTTTGATCATCTGGCCCAAAGTGTGTCCTCAGGATCCCCTTTTGATCCCCTTCCACATAAAATCTGGAAAATATTTGGGCAAGAGACCCTCCTCTGGCTATGGCAAATTTGCTGCCAGTCTCTGGAGAAAGGAGAAGGACCAGAGGCTTGGAAGCAGGCAGTGGTGACCCCCTTGCTCAAAAAACCATCCTTGGAGCCTACGATCCCAGCAAACTTTAGACCAATCTCCCTCCTGCCATATCCAATCAAAATTTTAGAAAAGGCAGTCAGCAAAGTTCTATCAGGCTACCTTGAGGATAACTTCCTGCTGGATAGGGACCAATTTGGTTTTCGTCCAGGACACGGCACTGAGACCGCCCTGGCAACCGTAATGGATAATCTACGAATGCGTGCTGACAATGGGAATTCTGTCAAACAAAGGGAACCAAAAAGGATACTGATAAAGCCTACGTAGAAAAATATATATAGGTGCTCTATAAATTAATAGAGTCCTACACTAGAAAAAACACTTATTTTTCTAGAGTCCCTCACTCACCTAGGGTTACCCCAGGGTGACATGCTTCATCATAGGGGTCCTCCCAGGCATCTACTGTCTGAGGCGTGCTACAACTTAACGAAATACGCAGGAGCACTTTTATATTTTCAACTATGTGTAGTGATGTGTTGTGCTGTGCTGTGTGGAGTGAAAAGTGAAAATAACTCAATAACAATTACCTGGATAGTGAGCCCTAATTTTATTCTGCTCCTATCTGGTAAATGTACATTAAAATTGGGCTAGTAATAGAGTACAGTAACGTTATGTGTGCCTGTCCCTGATTACTTGGTCGACATGTTTCGTGGTTACCCCAACCACTTCCTCAGGACCGTACAAGGACCAGCCTTGTGTGTACCACTCCGTGTTTTTACAGACAAACAACTAATCTGTACTGTTTTTAAACCATTTGGTTTGTTAAATACATACGATTCCCATGTTATCAGGATTTCTTAGATGTATTGGGTCGTAGTTTCTGTATGAAGAAATAATGACATATAAGGATTAGTTACACACCCAAGTCCACAAATCGATGTGGACTAGGGATCTTAATAACTTTACATCTCTTTTACGTGTCAGAAAACTCTTGTATTTCTTAGAAAATAAAAGTGCATATTTAATAAGTGCTTTTAGTGAATAAAGTGAAAACACACATAGACATATACACACATATATACAGAACACAAGGCTGCGGTAGGTTGCATCGATAAACCTACTTTTATGGAGGTGTAATTCTACTCCATGGTGTTGCTGGGGCAGGGAGGCTCTAGACATCATCTCATACTTCCACAACAAGATCGCGGACATACACAACAGCTTCAACAACCAACCAACGCACACCACGACCGAACCACCACCCCCCACCACCACCCTCCGCGCCTGGACTCCGATCAGCACCGAAGACACCGTCCGCACGATGAACTCCATCCACTCAGGATCTCCGACCGACCCCTGCCCCCACCACGTCTTCAACAAAGCCGACGCTGTCATCGCACCCCACCTGCGAGACATCATCAACACATCCTTCGACACCGCCACCTTCCCTGAGAGCTGGAAGCACGCCGAACTCAGCGCTCTACTCAAGAAACCCACAGCGGACCCAACCGAACTCAAGAATTACCGCCCCATTTCGCTCCTCCCGTTTCCAGCCAAAGTCATCGAGAAGACCGTCAACAAGCAGCTGGCCGCCTTCCTTGAGATGAATGGATCCCTCGACCCCTCACAGTCTGGCTTCCGAGCCAACCACAGCACCGAGACCGCCCTCATCGCCGCCACCGATGACATCCGAGCCCTGATGGACGACGGAGAAACAGCGGCCCTCATCCTCCTAGACCTCTCCGCGGCATTCAACACTGTCTGCCACCGCACCCTAGTACAGCGCCTCAGCAACGTCGGAATCCAGGAGAAGGCTCTGGAATGGATCATCTCCTTCCTCGACGGAAGAACACAGAGAGTCCGCCTACCACCGTACAAGTCAGAGGCCACCGAAGTCATCTGCGGCGTCCCTCAAGGATCCTCGCTGAGCCCGACCCTCTTCAACATCTACATGAGCACCCTCGCGGCCATCGCACGCCAACACAACCTCAACATAATCTCCTACGCCGACGACACCCAGCTGATCCTCTCCCTGACCAACGACCCCGCCACCGCCAGAGCCAATCTGCAGGAAGGGATGAAAGAGGTAGCCGAGTGGATGACGACCAGCCGCCTGAAACTGAACTCAGACAAGACGGAGGTCCTCATCCTAGGCTCTTCACCCTCCGCCTGGGACGACTCCTGGTGGCCCCCCGCCCTGGGCACCGCACCCAAACCGACAGACCACGCACGCAACCTGGGCTTCATCCTGGACTCATCTCTCTCCATGACCAGGCAAGTCAACACCGTCTCCTCGGCGTGCTTCAACATCCTACGCATGCTACGGAAGATCTTCTGGTGGATCCCCACCGAGACCAGGAAGACCGTCACCCAGGCCCTCGTCACCAGTCGACTGGACTACGGCAACGCCCTCTACGCCGGCACCACCGCCAAGCTCCAGAAGAGACTCCAGCGGATCCAGAACGCCTCAGCCAGACTCATCCTCGACATCCCGCGAACCAGCCACATCTCCGGACATCTCAGAGACCTGCATTGGCTCCCCGTCAACAAAAGAATCACCTTCCGCCTCCTCACCCACGCACACAAAGCCCTACACGACCAAGGCCCGAGCTACCTCAACAACCGAATCAACTTCTACGCTCCCAAACGCCACCTCCGCTCAGCCAACCACGCCCTCGCCGCCGTCCCCCGCATCCGAAGAGCGACAACAGGAGGAAGGTCCTTCTCCTACCTGGCCGCCAAGACCTGGAACTCCCTCCCGACCGACCTGCGCCTGACCCAAGACCACCTCTCCTTCAGGAAGAAGCTGAAGACCTGGCTGTTCGAACAGTAACGGCACCCCCCTCCCCCCAGCGCCTTGAGACCCTATGGGTAGGTAGTGCGCTCTATAAATGTCCTTGATTGATTGATTGATTGACATGATATAAGAATGTAAGTTAAGCGCAAGTGGATCTTCCTAATAGATGCGAGAGACTGAATCATAAAAATTCGTCATGGTATTTTGCTTCCTCTTCAACTTACTTGTCTAGATTGCACCATCAGCTTTTAAATCTAGGAGCTCCCAGGAACTCCGCATATTGTTGTGTCCCTATTGGTGCTCGCTTTTAAATGTTTCTACTAGCGGGAAAATAGAAAACGATTCACAGGTGTGGACGCCCAAGTGGTTTTGGGCGCCATCTTTCAGTGGTGAATCGATATGTACTTCTTTATTTTCAGGACAAAGTGAAGCTTGTATATTACCATCCAACTAAGAACATAGCATGTAGTTCTTAAAGAAATGTTGTAGTGTGTTTCAAGATCATCACGGTTGTACTTAACCCAAAACCGAGTTTGTACTTGTCAGCCGAACCCGAGTGAAAAGATGATTATTCATTCGAGTGGTTTTATAGGCGCCATCTTGGAGTGGTGAATGAATCATTCTTTTTAGTGGCTAGTAGCACCTAACACACGATAATATTCGTAAAAGTGAACTTCATGTCGACCAAGTAATCAGGGACAGGCACACATAACGTTACTGTACTCTATTCCTAGCCCCATTTTAACGTACATTTACCGGATAGGAGCAGAATAAAATTAGGGCTCACTATCCAGGTAATTTTTATTGAGTTATTTTCACTTTTCACTCCACACAGCACAGCACAACACATCACTACACATAGTTGAAAATATAAAAGTGCTCCTGCGTATTTCGTTAAGTTGTAGCACGCCCCAGACAGTAGATGCCTGGGAGGACCCCTATCATGAAGCATGTCACCCTGGGGTAACCCTAGGTGAGTGAGGGGACTCTAGAAAAATAAGTGTTTTTTCTAGTGTAGGACTCTATTAATTTATAGAGCACCTATATATATTTTTCTAGGTAGGCTTTATCAGGATCCTTTTTGGTTCCCTTTTTTTGACAGATATACCGTAATAGGAGGAAAAACCTACCTTCCATCCTCCAACTCCCTTTCCTTTATTGTGGTTATATTTACAGCGAAAGCTGCGGGAGTTCCGAATACCCCTTCACTTGTTTCTTTTCCACTAGACACCACTAGTTCCACAATAACACATAGATACACGATAGCTTGAACACATGGCGGAGTTTACAGGACTGACCTACTCAGATGAGGAGGTTGAGAGAGTCCTTGCTACTATGGGACCTCTCTCTGGCATTAATCCCAGAGACAATACAGAAGCTACCCAATGTTGGGATGAATTATCAGAACTAAAACAGAATCAAGTCAAAACAATCCTACACGGCGTCATGATGTCAGAATATTTACGATCTAATGGGGCTCCTCGAGGACTCATTGTAAGAAATGAACCTTTTATTTTTCAAAATGACAAGGCATTCATCAAAGACTGGTCTTTAATATCTTGGCACTGTACGAGAGACTGGCTTGTGCTAATCATTAAAACAGCTACCAGACTAGCCAACGAACTTAAAGATGAAATTCATACAATCGAAGTCAAACTAAAAACTTTCCAAACCCCAGCAGAATTAAGGAAAAGACTAGAAGATCTGAATAAAGAAATGACCGACTTTGAGATCGCTCTGAAGGAGTCTAAGTGTCAAAAATACAAAAAAGATGTAAAAAACTTTAAACATGATCAAATATATCCCTACACCAGAGATGATTATCAACCAACGAACAGGAATGCTGGTTACAATACTGACTCAGACGTATCCGACACAGGCTCTGATAATTCAGATTATAGCACTGGAAGAAGGAACAATAGCAGAGGACGGAGACAGGATAACAACCCCTCAGGAAATAGAGGTGGTTATAGGTGGCATCAATATCAACCTCCACCCTTTGGAGCTCCACCTTTCTATTATGGCCCAACGATGGGACCTCATCAATTCCAACCACAACCCTTTCCTTTCTGGAATCCAGGGTTCCAAAATGAAGGACAAAGTCAAAGAGGGCCTTTTTTAGGCCGGGGCAGAGGACAACAAAGAGGACGTCAAAAAGGAAAGAACAACGTCCAATGGGCACAATCCCTAACATCAACACGAATGAACACCAGGAGCATGGGCTTCCCGAACCAGCAAACATCATGAACAATGAACAATCCGCAAGCATCGTTGTCAACCTCTCTAAAAAAACCTTATCCACAGTTGAGACACAAATCCTGGAAAAAGGTCTGGGTTTTGTACCTACTCCTACGCTGGATAAATTTGCACTTATTTGCGAAATGAACAAATTCATTAGGAAATTAAAATTGGAAGTATTTTTTAAAGATAAAACACCCAAAGATTCTCAAAGAGGAGACACAGGCCTACATAGAAAATCTACATTTACGCCTCCATCTGCAATGTTACCAGTAGAACTTTTGGCGTTTGAAAAGGGTGTTCTGAGAGAACTCGATGACCTGGACCCTACAACATCCAGAGTATTCCATAATACTACCAAAAATGAACAAGAAGCAACAAGAACATTATCCAATGACATTTCAATCACCATAAAACCCGCAGATAAAGGCGGAGGAATAGTGATACAAGACTCGGAGGCATATAGAAATGAATGTCTGAGATTACTGACTGAAGACCGTAATTACAAGAAAATTTAGATTGATCCTACGGAAAGGTTACGTGTTAACTTCACAAGCATGGTTGAGGAAGCTTTGATCCATGACTGGATAACCCCAAAAGAGGGGGTATTTTTGATCAACAAAAACCCAGTAATTCCGTATTTTTATACTATACCGAAAATACACAAATCATTACAGAATCCTCCTGGACGCCCGATTGTATCGGGTATTGGTTCAATCTTAGAACCATTATCCAAATTTGCAGATGCCTTTTTACGTCCTATTGTACAAAAAACGAGTACGTATCTCAAAGATACCAAATCAGCACTGGTATTACTGAATGAATTGGATTTTGATCCAACCACAAACATTCTTGTGTCCCTTGATGTGGAAAGTTTGTATACGAGTCTTCCACACAATGAAACCATGATTATACTTGAAGATACTCTATACCAGAGTACTTGGCCATATAAGACACCACAACATTTTGTACTGGGTTGTTGTAAATTGGCTTTACAAGAAAATTTCTTTAAGTTTGAGCATCTTTTGTTCAAACAACAACACGGTACCAGCATGGGAAGCACTTTTGCTCCAAGTGTGGCTGGCCTCTACGTTCACCATCTGGAAACCAACAAGATCCTAAACATCGTCAACCCCCATCGAAGTAAGATACAAGGATGGTGGAGATACATCGACGATGTACTCATGATCTGGAAAGGAAATGAAAATGAAGTACTGGATTTCCTCACCTGGCTTAATGAACAAGATTGTTCTTTAAAATTTACACATACCATGAGTAGATCAAAGCTAATATTCCTTGACCATAATATTCACGTTTCCGGTGAAGGTTTGCGGACAACTACCCATTTTAAATCTACTGCAAAGAACTGCCTCCTCAGATATGACAGTTTTCACCCCAGACATTTAAAATCCAATCTACCTTATGGACAATTCCTAAGGCTAAGACGGAACTGTTCAGAAAAATCCGATTATGTTGAACAAGCAAAAGATTTGTCAATGAAGCTAAAGCAAAGAAGATATCCAAGATCTATTATAAGACAAGCACAAAAGAGGGCAGGCAATAATAACAGAGAAGCATTGTTGGAGACATATGAAAAAGAAATATCAGAACAACCTAAACGTCCCATTTGCATAACAACGTACAACACAATGTCGGACCAAGTAACGAAAGTGGTGAAGAAACACTGGTCTACCCTCAACAGCAGTGGTCTTAACATACCTTTACCAATGTTTTCACATAAAAGGAGTAAAAACCTAAAGGATATTCTGGTACATACACGCCCATTGACCCAACAAGTCAGTCAGCAGATAAGCAATCTCCCTGAAGGCCACCATCCATGTGGTAATTGTAGTGTCTGCCATCTAACCAAGAAAACCACGAGGTTCACTTTCAATACAGGGGCTACCTGGGACCTTAGAACTTTCACAAACTGTCAAACCACCGGAACAGTATATCTAATTACCTGTCCATGTAACCTCCACTACGCGGGAATGACCACCAGGAAAACCACAACTAGAATTAGTGAACATCGCAGTACCATCCGGTGTCTGAGGTCTAGTGCAAGAATGACAAACCACTTCTTAGAGAAAAAACATTCTCCTAATGATATGCAATGGATCATCATTGAGAAAATAAGATCTGGTGACAACCTTGAACATCGTCTACATGTAAAAGAACAGAGATGGGTGTATAAACTACATACAGATACCCAAGGCCCCAATGACAATATTCCGTGGAATGCATTAAACCATTGAGTAAGATCACCTGTTGAAAAACATGTACATGGCTAAAATATGAATAAACCATCTCTGTAAAGTTCATGAATAAGGAACCTAATCATCAACGCTAACGACAAACCCCTGTATGAATGAGTTGAAACACCTATAATATAAATAGAAACCATACATGTCTCACATTCCACCCATTCAATACAGGGATAATGTATTTAATACAATTATCAGTAATATTCAGGGTAAAAAACTCATACTGAGATTAAGTTCACATTGACGAATTTTGTCGTGTGTTGGGTGGTATATGCCACTAAAAAGAATGACTGATTCACCACTCCAAGATGGCGCCTAAAAAAATTACTCGGCTGACAAGTACAACTTCTGTCTCACATTCTGTCTAGTCAGCACAAGAATTATGTATCTAACACTTTTACCAGTAATATTCAGAGTAAAAACTCATCCTGGAATGAAGTTCACTTTTACGAATATTATCGTGTGTTAGGTGCTACTAGCCACTAAAAAGAATGATTCATTCACCACTCCAAGATGGCGCCTATAAAACCACTCGAATGAATAATCATCTTTTCACTCGGGTTCGGCTGACAAGTACAAACTCGGTTTTGGGTTAAGTACAACCGTGATGATCTTGAAACACACTACAACATTTCTTTAAGAACTACATGTTATGTTCTTAGTTGGATGGTAATATACAAGCTTCACTTTGTCCTGAAAATAAAGAAGTACATATCGATTCACCACTGAAAAATGGCGCCCAAAACCACTCGGGCGTCCACACCTGTGAATCCTTTTCTATTTTCCCGCCAGTAGAAACATTTAAAAGCGAGCACCGATAGGGACACAACAATATGCGGTGTTCCTGGGAGCTCCTAGATTTAAAAGCTGATGGTGCAATCTAGACAAGTAAGTTGAAGAGGAAGCGAAATACCATGACGAATTTTTATGATTCAATCTCTCGCATCTATTAGGAAGATCCACTTGAGCTTAACTTACATTCTTATATCATGTCCTAGATGTCTAGAGCCTCCCTGCCCCAGCAACACCATGGAGTAGAATTACACCTCCATAAAATTAGGTTTATCGATGCAACCTACCGCAGCCTTGTGTTCTGTATATATGTGTGTATATGTCTATGTGTGTTTTCACTTTATTCACTAAAAGCACTTATTAAATATGCACTTTTATTTTCTAAGAAATACAAGAGTTTTCTGACACGTAAAAGAGATGTAAAGTTATTAAGATCCCTAGTCCATATCGATTTGTGGACTTGGGTGTGTAACTAATCCTTATATGTCATTATATCTTCATACAGAAACTACGACCCAATACATCTAAGAAATCCTGATAACATGGCAATCGTATGTATTTAACAAACCAAATGGTTTAAAAACAGTACAAATTAGTTGTTTGTCTGTAAAAACACGGAGTGGTACACACAAGGCTGGTCCTTGTACGGTCCTGAGGAAGTGGTTGGGGTAACCACGAAACATGTCGACCAAGTAATCAGGGACAGGCACACATAACGTTACTGTACTCTATTACTAGCCCCATTTTAATGTACATTTACCGGATAGGAGCAGAATAAAATTAGGGCTCACTATCCAGGTAATTTTTATTGAGTTATTTTCACTTTTCACTCCACACAGCACAGCACAACACATCACTACACATAGTTGAAAATATAAAAGTGCTCCTGCGTATTTCGTTAAGTTGTAGCACGCCCCAGACAGTAGATGCCTGCGAGGACCCCTATGTTGAAGCATGTCACCCTGGGGTAACCCTAGGTGAGTGAGGGGACTCTAGAAAAATAAGTGTTTTTTCTAGTGTAGGACTCTATTAATTTATAGAGCACCTATATATATTTTTCTAGGTAGGCTTTATCAGGATACTTTTTGGTTCCCTTTGTTTGACAGATATATCGTAATAGGAGGAAAAACCTACCTTCCTATCCTCCAACTCCCTTTCCTTTATTGTGACAATGGGAATTCCTCTGTCCTAGTACTATTGGACATGTCAGCCGCATTTGATATGGTGAGCCATATAGTACTAGTGGAGAGATTGAAAGGCATAGGGGTTAAAGGACTGGCAGTGGTTACAATCTTATCTGTCGGGAAGACAACAGGTTGTGTCTATGATATCGTTCACTTCTGACAAGTCCCTAGTACACCATGGGGTGCCACAGGACTCAGCGATCAGCCCTGTTCTTTTCAATATCTATTTACACCCTCTATTCCCCATTATTAAATCTTATGGAATTGACCTGGTCAACTATGCAGATGATATCCAACTGGTGTTTTCCCTGGAGGGGAAACAAACGATATCCATGGATACCTTCCAGGAGTGTATGCACCAAACTGCTGGCTGGCTCAGGAAATACTCCCTACAGTTTAATGGGGGGAAAACAGAGGTGGTGTACTGTCCTGCTACCAGAATATCCCGACATCTACCGGTGGAGTTCAAGTTCACCCCTGAGGACGAACCCTTGACTCCTGTTAAAACGGTGCGTAATTTGGGGGTCATGGTGGATGACAACCTCCAAATAGAATCACAGCCCAATAAAACTGCTAGTGTCTGTTTCTCTCTGCTACGTATGCTACAGAAGGTTCTTCCGTTATTACCAAAAGACACTCGATCGCTTGTAGTAAGGAGTATAATCTTGAGCAGACTGGACTACTGCAATTCCCTGTATTTGGGAGCACCGCAATGTATTTTGCAGGGTTAGCAGAGAGTCCAGTCTATGGCAGCTAAGCTGGTACTAAATAGACAGCGTAGGTCTTCCACGACATTGGCCTTGAGAGACCTGCACTGGCTGCCTATTAAGGAGAGAATTTGTTTTACATCTCTCTGTATTGTACACAAAGCAGTACATGACCTGGGTCCAATCCCCCTGCAGGAGATGTTCATCTGGTATAATCCCAGGAGGCAGCTTCGCTCCTCGAGCGCAAATCTGATGGCAACCCCCAGATTTAAGAAATCCAGGATGGGGGGTAGAGCTTTTGGTGTGGCTGCTGCGTGCCTATGGAATGAGCTGCCTCAGAACCTTAGACAGGCTAGCTCTCTAACTTGCTTCAGGAAGAGCCTGAAAACCTGGCTATTTCCAAGTGGCGAATGATAGATCCCCACACTGACAACTGGTTCTGTTGCTATAGTGGATACTTTTCAATCGAAGCGCCAGGATACCCGAAGGGTGGCAGTTTTGCGCTATATACATTTTTTATTCATTCATTCATAATAACTCTAACTTCCAAGTACTGCGTTAATCTCTGAAAAGCCTAAGTGAGAACTTTATTAAAAAACTGAAAACACCTTATGGTAAGTGTTAATAAACTTGCCAGTAGGTTTCAGTAGTGTTAACATTGTGTACTCTGTTAGAATGTTGGTTAATGAAGAAACATATTTTGTATCAGAAAATCCACACATCTGGTAAATTGCACATCTAGCTGAACACAATCCCAAACGAATCCCTATATTTAGAGCCCCAAAAAAGCTGTGAACCTATAAATTCAGGTATGAGACAAGGAATAATCTGACCATATAAAGGTCAATAGAATTGCTGAAGTTGTGCAGTGAGCTCTGGTTAAATTCTCTATTTCTATTTTCCCACGCCTCCTTTCCTTGTAATCCCATCCAGAAGTCCCTTCCTTAAGCACAGCCACAGCAGACTCCTGCTAATGTCATAACACAGGGCTAATTGTGCTGGGAGGTAGGTTCTGTTGTGATGTAGGTTGGCATGTAGAAATATGCAGCTAACGGTAGAATAATAGAAGAGGGTTTATCATAATTTGAATGGATACATAAATGACCCCAACCGGGGCCAATGTAGTTAGATGCTCAGCCTTGGTCTGTCTTGCTCAAAGGCCCTTCAGAGAACCGTAATAACCTTGACATTCCACCACATCATCGGGCAATCTTACTAGCAGGATACCACATATCTCCCTTATTTTGAAAAAAAAAGACTACA
Source organism: Triturus cristatus (assembly GCF_964204655.1). NCBI lineage: Eukaryota > Metazoa > Chordata > Amphibia > Caudata > Salamandridae > Triturus > Triturus cristatus. The sequence goes on from NC_140588.1 coordinate 913,041,911, forward strand.
AAAACACTGGTCTGTGCAACGTTTTACAGCATCATCAAAGGGTGCATGTAAAAAGGACTAACTAAAAGTATGCCCCTAATATGACCACAACCACACTACACCAGTTGAACAGACGAGCATAACTCAGTAGGTGAACACACAATGCCACAAATTAAGTAGCACAACACGCCACCAAACACTGATACATCCACTCACCCAACCAAGGAAAAAACAAAAACATAGAAATAGAAAGAGGTATGTGATATATTTCAACCCATACACTCATCCCATGAAAGGCTATCTTATGTTTTAGAAAAGGAAATCTTTTAACCCACATACTTATCCCTCTGAGGGCATCTTGTGATTTAACAAAGGGTATCTTTCACTCCTACTCTCGGTAAGGGCATCTTTTGTCTTAGCAACAAGTATCTTTCAACCCACACATTCATTCCATTTAGGGGCATCTAGTGTTCCGCAATAGGTATCTTTCAACCCACACACTTATCGTTTGCACTTGTTAACCACTAAACGAGAAATCCATGCGACAGGATTCAGCATAACTCATGGAACAGAATTCAACACAACCAAAGCAACTTCTCAACCACTGAGGGAGAATCAAATGGAATAGGCTTCAACACAATCCAAGAAACATCTCAACCACTAAGGGAGAATAGAACAGAATAGGATTCAACATAACCCACAAAACAGGGTTCAACACAACTCAAGCAACTTGTTAACCATTGAGGGAGAGTAAAATTAAACATGTTTCAATACACACACTAAGCACGTCTCACTATGAAATAGGTTGCAAACGACCCTAGCACTGACACTTCAAACCATGTAATAGTATACTCAACCATACCGATACTATAAGGAAATAACATCAAATCTGAAACGTTGCCAAACAATGGAATATTAAAATACTGCTACCACCTGTGTCAGGTGTAACTTGGGGGAGAATGCAATAGAAGTCAAAAGCTGAAGCATATGTTAGCCAAATGCACAACATTAGAAGCAGAGCATAGTAAACTTGAGTCATAGGAACATAGGAACAATCATTAAATACTTGAATTTCAATCAGCTTGAAAACAAAACGTGCTTGAACATCATGTTGTCAATTGTTTGCAGACAGCTTCTTTCTAATGTTAGTGATGCTCTGATATAATTGGATCAGTAAGCCAGCCGCCAGTAAAATCTTTCAATAGGAGCACAGAGAAGTCAGTGGTGCTCAACTACTTCCAATTAATGTAGTGTGGAATTCTGTAAGTTCTATAGCAGCTTGGTAGAAGTCAAACACCATCAGAGGGAAAAGAATCGATATACAACAAGTTGCCTCTGGATAATGCAGGTTCCTGCTGATTGAAAGTGAAAGCAAATTACAGAATAGTATTCTTTTATTTATTTTTGTGTGCAAAACTGGCTCCGTGAGGTACCATAGCCACATCACACAATGCACATGTAGACAATGAATAAGAAGTGAAAATTTGTGTGTGAGGAAGACATAAGGACCATGAGAACACTTCCTTTCTCAATCTCGTCACAATCGGACAGCCAGCACTTGGGAAGGAAAGAAGAGAGATCCTCGTTAAACACTCAACACTATCAATAAGCACATAGCTGTGTTATCTTAGGCAAAGTTCCTTCAGGTGAAAAGCTTTAATTGAGACTACATTCCACTGGACATGAATGTAACTTTGAAGTATGCTCATACAGCCCTGTGATCCTGGGCACCTTTCTCACTGGAAGTCTCTTGCACCGATAATTTCCAATTCAACATCTTAGCAATAACATAACTTTCCAGGGTATTGGGTTGATGACATTCTAACCTGTTGCCAACCAAAGACCATAAAGGAAGTATTGTTCCAAAATGCAGTTTTTCTCCTTTTGCAGGGCTGCCTATTTATCACAGGGCTACCAGTTGGAAAGGGACTTTTGGAGTCATAATTACAAAACCAACATCCTTTTTTTTTAAAGTTGCAAAGTGTAGATTCCGTTCTCTTACCCTTTAAATCCATGTAGAACAGATAAGCTTTACACATCCCTGAGTCCTTTAAATCTTTTCGCCATTTTTGTGATGTAGTTTGGCATGTAGCAATATGCAGACAATGTCAGTAGATGAGGAGAGGGTTTATTGTAAATTGAATGAATACATAAAGGACCCCACCAGGAGCAGATGTAGCAAGATGCTGAACCCTGGTCCGTCTGGCTAAACCGCGCTTCAGAGAACCCTCATAACCTTGACATTCGATGACACCAATGGGTACTCTGACAACCAGGATACCACAGGTCCATTAGAGCATTGCATCATCCTAGAGGGATCCTACCATCTAACATCAACAGCACAGAAGCACAGCTACACACACAGCTAATGAATAATAATAATGAATAATTCATGCATACATGTAGATACAGTAAACATTTTTACATTGGGAAAACAAAGTGGTGAAATATGCATGGCTGTAAGTTAAAATAATTCATACTTGCAAACTGAGAGATAGCATTTGTGACAATGTATGTATGTGTAAATTGTGAATATTGTTTAATTTCATGCGTAAGTGGATGACATTCACACATTTTTCTGACTTACCTATTTTGCTAATTGTAAGTGGGGGTCATTTCTTTTTAGTACTAATACGTGTCTAGTGAGTGTTACTCTTGTTATAAACATTCCCTCTACAAAAACAAAATCAGTCTGCTTGCAACACTTTTGACCCAAGTATTCAGGTGTGAGTGTGATGTGCAGATATGTGTCTGTGGGCTGTTTGTGAGTACTGCAAACACAGTAGAATTGACTACCTAACGAATGAAGTGTTTCAGAACTAAGGCTCTCACCCACCTAATTTGTGGCATGGTTCATTCTTGGGCCCCTCCTGGCACCGGTCCAATAAATCAAGGTGCAAGCTACTACCCACCAAGTTATTGGGGAGCTTATGAGGGTCTTTTCATAAAGGATTATCTTACTATGTCATTCTATAATCAATGTGAGTGTGATGGTAATCTGAAGATAGGAAGGAGAGCATGTGTATTAAAATTACCTGCTAGGAGTACTGTCTAAATTGTTAATGTGTCCTTCAGTTGTAGGATAAAAGAAAAGTGGGGGTGGATTCTACCCACTAGCATGTTTCTGTTAGGCTGTTAGTTCCATTGCATGCATAATTTAAGGAGGATGAAGTACTGACTCCTCCTAGAAACTACTGACTCTGACATGCATGGAGGCTGTTTTTGAATATCCAAACAGCTGTGGGTATTTAGTTGACTATCCATGTGTGCTGCATTTCTCTACCTCCTCCTCTAACAATTCCCTAACCTCACCTCACTTTCCTGTCTCTGATCCACTCCCTGCCTCTGAAACTTCATACTAGCCCATACGTTTCATGCATTTATCGTCAGACTGGGATCATTTTATTCTCCCAGAATATAGGGTTGTACGATGACCCCCTCCACTCAATCCTAGACTAACCTCCACATGCCCATCGCTTACATGTTAGACTAGAAAATATAATTTTTCAATTATAGGATACATTAAAAAATGTTTACCATTCATATAACGGTCACGTTGATTAAACTCCACTAATCCAATACCATGTAATTTCCACCTCAATGGATTTTCATAATCTTTGTCTCCTAATGAAGCCTTATGGAGGGCGTACCTCATATAGGTACTTCTAAGACCTTTGGGGGTGAATGGTCTTATGGGGTGGGGTCAAAATGATCTGTCAGCCCATATTTGCTGCTGAAAACACTGTTTGGAGGAAGAGTTGTTCTGATGAATCTAGTTTGCATGCTTGCATGCACACATGGTAAATGTGTTCATTCATTTGTACCCACCAGAGGAACTAAAATTGGGCAGGCACAAGTTAGAGCATGACGATATGGAATGTTTGATGTACCTTGATGTACCTTGGCTGTATTCACCAGACATATATGTTGAGCCATTTGAAGTTGCCAAGTGCTTGCTCACTCACGCACACACGGTACATGGTACCTGGGATCAGCATAGAATAGTAGATATGCAACTGATCCTCCACAAGCTTTTTCATATACATATTTCAAATACATATTATCTTGGAAACCAAGATGGAGTATGATTATTTGAGGATAATCTTGCTTTATCAAGTCTGCTAATAAGTGTGTTATAATAAACATAACTAACAGTGTGTAAAATTATTAACATGGGAGATTCATAAAAGTGCAACGTGATAACATGCAAGTAAAAACACAACACATTTAGTAATCAAAAGATGCAATAATAAATGTGCAGAAATCTTGGGAAATGTGTTTTTGAAATTTATATGACACGAGAAACTTAATAAATATACTAAGTAACTTACGAGTAGAATTATAGAAAAAAATGATAACAAGGATGTTGAAAGTAAAATTTTTCTTGATTATGTTTTCTTTTCCAATACAAAATAGTAATTGAGTATTTATAGTCAGCATTTTGAAATTAGATTATGTTAATGAAAGGCATCAAAACGTGCTAGAGTTTTTCCTTTTTCTAACGTAGGCCTCAATAGAATGTATTTTGTCCTTCATTATTTCTAAAATGCTGAATCTACTTGTTTATTTGTGTACAGCATGTCACTAGAATTTCCTTCCTACGGTTAGAGTATTTCTTTCTATGAATAATTGTGTCGACTATGTTGCAAGCCGATGTGGAAGCAAGCGTACGGATATGAAGAGGTTTCAAATTTTTTTCCTGCTTCCGAAGCAAAAAGACATCATCCAAATGAATTAAGGACTGATTTGTTAAGTTTCAGATGAAATCGCTTGGAGAATGATCACTTTATGAACCTAACCAATAGAACTGTGTAAAACTGAGAAACCGAAACATTTGGGGGTTGGAATTGTGAACATTTTGGGGTATAATAACTTTCGTGGGAAAAGAACTAAGGTGTAGTTGCTTTTGATGAGAAGAGAGGCTTTTGCTGCTGCACTCTCTATGCTACTTTGGCTGGCTATTATCCTTGCAATTCTGGGCAGGACATGTTTTCAGTCCAAACTTTAATTTCCCTTAAACTGAACTATCCTGATTGGCTGGTGATTTTGCTCAAGCTATACATTTTCAGCCGAAGGGTTAGCTATTTCTGACTATTGTACTCTGTGCATTTGCTTACTGAGCTTCGGTTTATATGAATTTTGTATTTGAATACTGAAATTGCAAACGTATATTTACTTTTGCTCTCCCTCACTCTCCTCTCACACTTGCTATTGATTTTATGATGTATTTGCCATGAACTGCATATCTTATTGTGTTATACCTGTTACATTGAAAAAATACAGAATTGACATTACTAATGTACATATGTATTGACCATTCATATTTGATGATTTAGATAAAAATAACTTGATAAGTATAAAGAGTTTGTCTTTATTGATGAGTTATTTGAGATGATATATATTTTGACAATTGTTGTTAGTTAGGCATTTTCTTCATTATAGATCTCCATGAAGGAAATAGCATCTGTCTCTTATTATCTGAGCCCGATTAACTGTTCCAAAGATCTATCAGAGGACCTCATATTTGTAATTGATTATGGAGTTTTTCATGGGCCCAAACTCTTGATTATAAAAAAGATTCTGGTCATGATATATTGAAGATATTATTATAAATGATTATAACATTTACACCACTTCCACTGGATCAGGTTTCTGGTATTAGACAATGGTTAGTTTTGACTAAAAATATTAGGTAATGAAGAAACGAATTAAGAGACAGTCATTGATTTACTATGTACCTTTATGTTATATGTTGTGGTCTGTTGTTGCATTTCGTAGAAAAGGATTGACAACAATGGAATTCATCTTCATGCAAGGCGGAACATCTCAATTCACTGAGCGAGTTTATTTTTGGTGTCAGATGAAAAGGAAATGTTTCTGCTGTCTTTAAACGAACTTTTTATAGAAAGCATGTTGCATATAATTGGAAATGGTCTCAACTATGATTACAATAACCTTGAAGTGTCACATAAAACGTTAAACGCACACAGCATTTGACAACGCGTTTTAGTAAATGTATTATGGGAGTTGCAGTGTGTTAAGCAGACTCGGGAGACAAAAAGCGGCGCACGTGATGATTATGTAGAAATCAGGCTACAGGCTGCTAGATGGGAGGGGCGGAAGGTTTAAAAACAGCTGGGGGTAAGGGAAAAGGAGATTTCTTTTTTGGTGAAGGAGAACGGAGTATGTCTGTTTACTAGCAGGTACGTGATGATGCTAGCATTAGCAGAGAGGTGGTGAAAAGTAGAATTGTGGTAGTAAGAACTTGGTAACACATAGAAAGGCAAAGCAGAGTTTATGAAAATAGAAGAATCGGGAAAAGGGAAAGCTTCGGAGGGAAGGGTGATGACGAAGGGGAGTGATAGACGCACTAAGAGAAGTGTAACGAAGGTTGTTTTGACAAGGGATGCAGAAAGGGAAGTGGCACCGTTTGGAGCAAGTTGATGGGGAAGGGTGAGAAGGCAGGTTCTAGCAGCGAGGGTGAAAATACAGTAATTACCCATTGTGAGGTACTAAGTTTCACATGCGAAGGGGAAAGTGATTATACCGAGCTTGAATATCGACACTGAGGGGGTGATTGCGTTTAGTAATGTCAACAAAACATTTAATGTAATGAACAACTGAGTTTGATAAGATTAAGGAGAGTTTAAAAAGTGACATTCATGAAAACATTGTATGTATGGAATTTTAACCATTGACCAATTGTTATTTACAGTTTCCCCTGACGAAGGGCCTTTTAAGGCCCGAAATGCATTGGGTTGGAATAAACTGCTTTTGTTGAATTTGGCTCACGTCGTGTTCTTGATGAGAGGTTCGGATGGCCCAGCAAGAGCATTAGAAACCTGGAAAATTGCCTTAATACCTTGCATGTCGATTGGACAGTTTCCCAAAGTGGCATAATGGAGTGAATAATAATTGAAAAGAAATTGAAAAGAAAGTGACAAAACGATGAAGAATACTTTAAAACACATTGCAAAAGCAATCCGCTGTGCCAGTGGACTGGGGCAGAAAGTTGTCCCAATTATTGGTGGTCTGTTGTTGACCTTAATGGAAGCAACGGGCCCGTCGTTGGCCTAACATCACAGGATAAGCCTAAGGGCAGTCTTAGTGTGGTATACACTAAGGCGTCGATTCCGATCCTGTAAAACCCGGGTACGAACCGTCGTACGGAGCGTTTTCTCCGTCCAACTCGTACCCGGGAAAACCACCTTACAAACTCGCAAGTACGATTCGTACAGAAATACCATTTCCGTACGATTCGTACAAAACACCGACCGGCCAAAATATACCCACAATTCCGATCCGGGACACCGCGTACGTGACGTTCGGACGGAGTCAGGCAGCGTTTTACGAACCAGGAAGTACGATTCGTGCCTACGTCACTCCGCACGTAGCATTTTTACCGGGAGCCAAAAACTGCCGGGAAATAGAGGAGGACGCGAGGAAGGAGCACCTGTACACGACGGACAGCCATGGACCCCATCCTACGTGTCATCCCGGCCCTCATAGCCTATGACCTGGTGCACAGGAACCGACGCAGACGCCGCAGAAGGTCAGAACAACACCCAGGGGCAAAGGTGGGGGGCAGGGGCAGGAAACATAACCCCCACCCAAGACAAAATGTATACATGCCCTGTACATACCGTACCTCCAGGGACTGGTCACTCCGGGGGGGGGGGGGGCCTGTCCACCAAGGCCTGCGTCCCGCCACAACGGAAGTGGACGTGGACGCGTCCTACCCCTACGTCACCCCAACATTGGGGGTACGGCCCATACCCAGGCCTTGTACCACGCCTACCCCTACGTCACCCCAACATTGGGGGTACGGCCCGTACCCAGGCCTGAAGAGCGTGGGTACGGGTCGTACCACGCCTACCCCTACGTCACCCCAACAATGGTGGTACGGCCCATACGCACGTTCTGTAGGCCTGGGTACGGGCCGTACCCCTACGGCACCCCAACAATGGTGGTACGGCCCGTACCCACGCTCTTCAGGCCTGGGTACAGGCCATACCACCATTCTTGGGGTGACGTAGGGGTAGGCGTGGTACGGCCCGTACCCACGCTCTTAAGGCCTGGGTACGGGCCGTACCCCTACGGCACCCCAACATAGGGCCGTACCACGCCTACCCCTACGTCACCCCAAGAATGCTGGTATGGTCCGTACCCAAGCCTGAGGAGCGTGGGTACGGGTCGCACCACGCATACCCCTACGTCACCCCAACAATGGTGGTTCGGCCCGTACCCACGCTGTTAAGGCCTGGGTACGGGTCGTACCCCTACGGCACCCCAACATATGGGGTACGGCCCGTTCCCAGGCCTAAAGAGCGTGCGGGTGGGTGGGTGGGTGTCGTGCTACGATCCACATCAGTGGACAGAGACATAGGGGTGGGTGCCTATCACTCCCAGCAGTGCCCAGACATATGAGGGGTGGGTGCCTATCACTCCCAGCAGTGTCCAGACATATGAGGGGTGGGTGCAGAGGACCCCCAGCAGTGCCCAAACATATGAGGGGTGGGTGCAGAGGACCCCCAGCAGTGCCCAGACATATGAGGGGTGGGTGCCTATAACTCTCAGCAGTGCCCAGACAAATGAGGGGTGGGTGCAGAGGCCTCCCAGCAGTGGACAGAGACATGGGGGGTGGGTGCCTATCACACCCAGCAGTGCCCACACATATGAGGGGTGGGTGCAGAGGACCCCCAGCAGTGCCCAGACATATGAGGGGTGGGTGTAGAGGACCCCCAGCAGTGCCCAGACCTATGAGGGGTGGGTGCCTATCACTCTCAGCAGTGCCCAGACATATGAGGGGTGGGTGCAGAGGACCCCCAGCAGTGCCCAGACATATGAGGGGTGGGTGCAGAGGACCCCCAGCAGTGCCCAGACATATGAGGGGTGGGTGCCTATCACTCCCAGCAGTGCCCAGACATATGAGGGGTGGGTGCAGAGGACCCCCAGCAGTGCCCAGACATATGAGGGGTGGGTGCCTATCACTCCCAGCAGTGCCCAGACATATGAGGGGTGGGTGCAGAGGACCCCCAGCAGTGCCCAGACATATGAGGGGTGGGTGCAGAGGACTCCCAGCAGTGCCCAGACATATGAGGGGTGGGTGCCTATCACTCCCAGCAGTGCCCAGACATATGATGGGTAGGTGCCTATCACTCCCAGCAGTGCCCAGACATATGAGGGGTGGGTGCAGAGGACCCCCAGCAGTGCCCAGACATATGAGGGGTGGGTGCCTATCACGCTCAGCAGTGCCCAGACATATGAGGGGTGGGTGCAGAGGACCCCCAGCAGTGCCCAGACATATAAGGGGTGGGTGCAGAGGACCCCCAGCAGTGCCCAGACATATGAGGGGTGGTTGCCTATCACTCCCAGCAGTGCCCAGACATATGAGGGGTGGGTGCCAATCACTCTCAGCAGTGCCCAGACATATGAGGGGTGGGTGCAGAGGACCCCAGCAGTGCCCAGATATATAAGGGGTGGGTGCAGAGGACCCCCAGCAGTGCCCAGACATATGAGGGGTGGGTGCAGAGGACTCCCAGCAGAGCCCAGACAAATGAGGGGTGGGTGCAGAGGACTCCCAGCAGTGGACAGAGACATGGGGGTGTGCACATCATCCTCCCATTAGCAAAACTCCATGGGTGCATGAAGGCATCCACAATGTGCGACTATGTTGATAGTGCCATGACAACACATCACTGACAGCAGTGTCCCACTCCCATGAGGATGGATGTCCTTTCCCCACTGCATGACACACCACATGTGGGTGTGATGACAAATTACACATGCATACCCACCCCTGGCGGTGGCAGCACAATACACACACTGAGATCATGCAACAAGACTGTATCCTCATGTTAAACCCCACTCAACTAAGAGAGCCTAAGGGAACACACACGGTCACCCACATTCCAGGACTGATAGGAATGTACAGGTGCTGGGGCTGCCAACAAGTTGTTGCCTCCCATGGAGGGAAAAGGGTGGAGTACCCACAGATACAATGCCCACAATTGTCAGTCAGGTGCCCAAATACCCTGCAGAACAAGTAACACATGTGTGCTAGGCTGGGAGTACACACATGCATAGTCCGGAAAAAGGACCATGTCCACATTAAGTCATAGCAACATACTCCATACACAAGTACAGTGACTACCAAGGATGGCACAGACGGTGCAGGCGGAGACATTGATGAGCAGGCATGGGCAAAGTTGAAGGGATCCCTCACACAGCAAGGAAATGTAGACACAGGTCAACACAACAATTGGGAAACACCCTGCAGGGAAGAAGTCAGGTGCCACAGAGGAAGGAACCCTCCTTGGAACAATGTCACCATACAGTAAGAGCTTACATGACCAAAGATTATTTGCAGAGACCTTGTGATGGCACGCAGATACCAGGCTCCTCCCCATGAGCAGCACACTACAACATTTCCCAGACACCTAACACATTATCACCACCCCAACTCTGGGAGCAGCAGCACCAACAGCAATACCAGAAAAGCATTTGTGTGCAAATGAAAAACAAAATGCTTTATTCAGCATAAAAAAAAGATTGGATTCGAAATGTACACTATATACAAGGCCCATAGACCAGTCGATATGCGAATTCCGGGGGGGACACATTGGGACGCGTCTCCCCTAGCTTGCCTGCACAGTTCAGAGTTCCTTTTCATCTGCAGGGGTGGGGGTATCATGTGGGGGGGAAGGACCAGGCACCGCAGGGACAGGAGGGGCAAGGGTAGGTGTTGTGGGTGCAGGGACGGACGACTCCACCACAGTGGGTGGGGCAGTGCCAAAGGTGGTGGTTAGGATGGCGCTGCACACGGTCGGAAGGTCTTCCAGCGTCTCCCCTGCACCCGAAGGAACCACAGGCCCCAAGGAGGGGGGGTCGGAGTGATGTGTTGCAGCGCTACTGGGGGAGGGTGTGGACAGGGGGGGGACTCAACTCCCCTGCCCGGGGACTTCCTCGACAGCTTGCCGGGTGGTGTCAGACTGGGGCTGAGGGACAGACTGGCCATGAAGGACTCTTTGTCTGACTGTTGGGCAGGGGAGCTAAGGGGAGTGGTTTTGGAGGAAGTGGGTCGTGAGGCCTGCGGAGTGCCTCTGTGGCTGCGTGTCTGCCGTTTCCCCCCGACCCAGTGGGTGTGCCTACTTCCCCCTGTGTGTGCGTGACAGGAGGTGTGCGCTTGGCCTTCCCTGTTAGTGTGCTGCCTGTGTCTGGTGGGGTGCGTGCATGGCGATGTTTGGGTGTGCTTGGGACAGGCATGGGAGTGGGAAGTGTGGATGGTGCAGGGGCAGGGAGGGGACGGAGCGCTGCAGGAGACCCACTGATGCCATCAGTGACGAGACCATGGACCTCAGCAACATCCGTTGGTCAGACATCGCTGCTGACATGCCCTCCATGTACGACACCATCTGTGTCAGCAGTCTGGTGTGGCCATGGAGGACATTAAGCAGCGATGTCTGACCAACCTGCAACTGCCGCAGGATATCCACAGACTCGGCATTGACGGCAGCAGGGGAGACAGGGGCAGGGGGTGCGGTGCCTGGCACGAAGGAGACATGTTGTCGCCTAGCATGGACAGAAGGGACCTGAGCAAGTGAGAGGGCGGTGATGGGAATGGAGGGGGCGGCGAGAGATGGAGTGCTGCTTTCATCTGTGGGAGCAGCCTCTGCCCCCTCTGGGAGCTCAGCCTCAGACCCGTCAGCGTCATAGTCGGTGTTGGGACTGGACAGGTCCTCCGCCTGACTCCCCTCGCCCTCCGTGCCACTTGCTGCGCCAGACTCCCCAGCACTGGTGGCACCGGTGCTGGATCCCTCCTCCACGTCCGTGCTGGTGTCTCCCTCGGTGTCCCCCGACGATGCTGTGCGCAAGGTGAAGAGACAGGAAATAATCAGACACCTGTATACATATGACACATGAGTCCAAACTACATAGGTCACAGTGCATAGCATAAAAAGCATAATGAGTAACATCTACAATACTACGCACATATGTAGGCCCTGCACTACACAGTTGGTTGACCCACCATGCCACTTCGAAACAATGGAGAGCATGACACAACAGCAAATAACTTGATATCGAATTATACAGAGAAGCAAGTGTCTGTGGACAGTCGAGCACAGCATCTGGACCACACACCGTTGCCAAAAAAGGATGAGCATGAACCATGTCTTTAAACTTTAGACACATGCTGCAAAGCACAAACATTAAACCCTGCACAGCATGACTGGGTCAATACTTGTTGAGTGTCTGTTCAGACTGTCATCACACACAGGCCAGACCTGGAAAGGAGACATAAGGTTTGGACATGTAGGCCTTGGCCGCACAACCCCCCCCCTACCTGAAACTATGTGATTGAGACAGAGGAAGGACTTACACCTCTTCATCTGAGATCAAAAAATTTGCTTCTTGAAATCCAAAGTGCACTCTAACTACCCCTCGTGGGGCTGACCACACATATTATTGACAAACAACCATCATCAGATAGTTGTACCGAGACACACAGGCACTGGCCACAGTGAGTATGCACAAGCCACATTGGGTCACCCTGTACAGTGGACACATGTAGCACACTTTACGTAAATACAAATGAGGCCAGGGTAAAATGCCATAGAGCCCAACCTATGCTGAAGACACAGAGAATGTCCACAGTGTTGGAGGACACACATGATTCCTAGGAAAAGGTGTCTCAGGGGACTGTAGTGGCCACACTGCTCCATGGTCCTGGATAGATCTCACTGCAACAGGGCAACCGTCCCCGCACTATGCATATCTCCCCCTCGTGCACATCATGTCTGAGGCCACAACATCGGTCATGCATGCTGCAAGTCTGGTCATTTCAAGCCTCACACTCCTATGTTGAGACTCAGCATCAGTGCCAACAATCATGGACCCCAAAATGACTGAACTGGACAGGGAAGAGACAAGGTCCCACCCAACACATGTCACAGATCACCCCCACACATGATACTGCAACCTTTGGGCACTTGGATTAACAGGCAGCCTAGATTACCTTGTGCAAGAGTGACTACACACAGACCAGGGAACACATGTCAAGGAGGGGAAGGGAGGAAGAACAGCACCGGGTGACTTGGGGGAACAGGATATGCACTGCACATATAAACCCTGGCAGTGTATCCAGGCGACTGAGCACTTCTGAAAGCTAGTGACACACAACAAACACACATGTACCTACCCCCTTCCTGCTGCTGCTTCTCCTGTAGCCGCCTATCCATGTCAGGGAAGACCACCGCCAGGACACGCTTCATTTGGTGGGTCAGGCGCCGGCGCCCGCGGTGTTTGCGTGGAGGTGAGTCCCCCAGCAGGACCCGGGCAATCCTCCTGGTCCAGCACCGGATGTCCTGCCAGCGTTTCCTCACCTGGGCCAGGCACCGACTGCGACCCTCCACCGACCTCACGGCCCTGACGGCCCACTTCCAGATCTCCCCCTTGGCGTAGGTGGCTACCTGTGAGGATGACAGAGTGAGACAACATCAATACACCTGCTCCATGCCACAGAGACACACATTAGAACAATTTGGCTTGTTTGAACAGGGCATAGTATGCAGCCAACTCATTGCACCTTTGTCATAGAAACATTTTCCTCTGGGGAAGGCCAAAAGCACTACGTGGCATTGAAAGTACACAGGTGGCATGAGGGGTGCGACTAGGCCTGGGCTAAATATCCGTTCCGCTCGCGGAAATTGCGATAATTTGACATTTTCGCGTTCCGCGGAGAGCGCGAAAATGTCAAAATTTCCACATTCCGCAGTAAAATAATACATTCTCAAGCGCGCGCGATCGCCTTACCTGAATCCCCGCGTTCGCCGAAAAGTTTTCCCGATCCGGTCGCGTTCTCCACGAGATGTTGGATTGTTGGTAGCCATTTGCGCTGTCTCGCGACAGTTCGCGCCCGCAGTAATGTCATTGGTCACGCGATCATGTCTTTCTTCTCGCGATCATGCACCGCGAGAAGAGTGAAAACAAGATGGCCGCGCCCGCGAGCAACCGCATGGGTAAGTTGGCGAGCCGCGACCACGCAGAAAATACCGCGAACGGGCGGGAAAAAAACTTCCGCATCTTCGCGATATTTCCGCGTGTATGCGGAGATTTTTAACATTTTCGCACTAATTTGCGAAAGTCACTTTCGCAAATTCCGCCCACCCCTAGGTGCGACACAATCACTGATCATGGCTCACACTGTGCATCACAAGCAACACCAGGATTATGGACAGCACCTCAAAGCAGTCACATGCCCCAGGCCACTCACGCAACCTCAGCGGAGTACACAGACACACTCAGGCACATGCCAATCATCTGCCATTGGCAACTGCGGGAAAAAACCTCACTCTGCACATGTACCACTTGACTGGGGGGTGTCACAGGTGTGGGGCTAGCTCGCACATCAGACACACAGCACAGCTCCCTGCTCACATTAGATGGGTAGGGCATATGCATCCTCCATGCAGCTGGGGTGCAACACTCCACATAGACAATCACCCACATGACAGGGGACTTACACACACACCAATGTCCATGGCCCGTACACATCATTTGGACACTCTCACCACAGGTACACTCAACTCACACACATCTGTCACACTGGTGGGACCACAGAATCACATCAGGACTATAGAAACAACATTCCCAAGAGGATTAGCCAGGCTGAAAGTGGCATGCACCATGCAGTGATAGTCACAGTAAGCACAATGCAAGTGAGGAGTGCAGATATGAACCACATCATGCTCTGCATGGGAGACATATGGCATTCCCCCCCGGGACCCACCATGAACAACATTGCATGTCTGTCACACCTGGACACAATGCCAGAAGTGACAGACACAAAAAAGGGGCACAGTCAAACTAGTGGCGTCAGCACTCACCTGCTCCCCTGGTCTCCCATACAGGCAGGGGTACTGTGGGAGGATGACATCCAGCAACGCCTCATTCTCCTCTTGAGTGAAAGGCTGGGCCCTCTCCACAGATCTGGACATGGTGCCAGAGGAATCACAAGCAGCAGCAGTGGTGTGGAATGAAAGTTTGTGCAGGCAAGTGCTCTCTCATCGGTTCTGTCTGCCTTATATCTGCCTTGCTGGGCTGTTTCATTTAAAGGAGTACAGAGTGATTGGTCAATCTCATTTGCATCCTACGTTTCCTCCAATCCCTTTAAACCTACCCCAGTGAGGGCCTTTGCATGGTTCATCATTTGAGCATGATGTCAAGTCAATAACCACTTTGCAACATGGTATATTGTCTCCAACCGACTTTTGCTGCCCACCTGATGAAAAATTTTGAACTGGAAACTCGGTCTCCATGACAACCAGCATGCATTCAGGCCCTTATACTTGTCCCTCATGTGTCCCCTATGTAATTTCACTATCCACACACAGGTACGGTGCGTTCCACACGTACCCCTAGGGCACCACTACTCCAGTGATATGGTCCGTACACGCATGTGTAGGGTCCGTATCACTATGGTAGTGTTGCCGTAGGCGTACACCATAGTGTACGGCCCATAGCACGATGGTAGTGTTGCCGTAGGTGTACGCCATGGTGCTACGGGCCGTACATACGCGGGTATGAGCCCTAGCTCTATGGCGTACGCCTACGCCGACACTACCCTAGTGCTACGGGCCGTACCCACGTGTGTAGGGCCCGTAGCACTATGGTAGTGTTGGCGTAGGCGTACGCCATGGTGCTATGGGCCGTACATACGCGGGTACGAGCCGTATCTCTATGGCGTACGCCTACGCCGACACTACCCTAGTGCTACGGGCCATACCCACGTGTGTAGGGCCCGTAGCACTATGGTAGTGTTGCCATAAGCGTACGCCATGGTGCTACAGGCCGTACATACGCGGGTACGAGCCGTATCTCCATGGTGTACGCCTACGCCAACACTACCATGGGGATAGGACCAGTGTGTACACGTACGTCTGTACGGTCCTTGCACACACGCGTACTCCTACCCATACCCCATATTGCGATGCGACCGTACACACGCCCTCAGAACGTGTGTACGGTGCGTTTCACAGTTTAAACTGGTGATAGGAGGCGCACAGGAAAGGAATGGAGGTGTATGACTCGCACAAGGATGGACATCAAGTCATTGTCAGTGCAGTGCATCATGTGTAGGGCCTAGGTGTGTCAGGCAGTGAGCTGGCACATGTCTCCTCATGCTTTAACCCAATAGTTGTGTGATGACCTGTGTACACCTTTGACCCTGCCACCAGGTAGGTCGCTCCCCTCACCGCCACACAGGCCCCTGTGTGTTCCTGCCTCTCGCCACCTCAGCTGCTCGTAAGCACTGTGTCCTGACTGCTGCTTCTCTGCCTGTGCCTCCTTTGCCTTCTGTACCCACTGAGCCCGTCCATTCCGCATTGTACCCTTGTTTTCCCTGTACTCGCTGCCTCTGCCACCTTTTGCCTTCTGTACCCACTGTGCCTGTTCATTCCGCATTGTACCCTTGTTTTTCTTTGCACTCCCTGCCCCTGCCACCTTTTTGCCTTCTGTACCCACTGTGCCCGTTCATTCCGCATTGTACCCTTGTTATTCTTTGTACTCCCTGCCCCTGCCACCTTTTTGCCTTCTGTACCCACTGTGCCCGTTCATTCCGCATTGTACCCTTGTTTTCTTTGTACTCCCTGCCCCTGCCACCTTTTTGCCTTCTGTACCCACTGTGCCCGTTCTTCATTTTGGACCCTTCTCTCCTCTGACCCGTTGCCTCCGTGTCCCCCGTCGCGCCTTTCCCGCCGCTGCGTCCCGGCGGCCCCGCCCCCTTGATCCCCATTGGCCGCCCCGCTCCCACCTCCCAGCTGCTCCTCCCTCCCTCTCCCCCTCATATGGAGGCCGCGCGCCTAATGCAAGCCCGTCTGCGCCCGTCCGCGGCCCGACCGCACCCAGCGCCAGACCCCCTGGCCCCCGCAGACGCCAGCCCACCCGCAGGACCTATGACGCCGCCACCTTCATCGCACTCAACACCGGCCGGATCCCCGGCTGCTACCGAGCCACCCCAAGACGCACCCACGGACCATTCACCTGCCATTCCTGCAAGTTCTCCTGCATCCGGACCTGTACCGCACCCGCCAAGCCGAGCACCAGCAGCAACCACCTGAAGTGCATCCTGCTCAACACCCGCTCCATCCACAGACACACCGTGGAACTCTGGAACCTGCTCGACACCACATCTCCAGACGTCGCCTTCCTCACGGAAACATGGATGAACGCCTCCTCAGCACCCGACATCGCCATCGCCATCCCGGACGGATACAAGATCACCTGGAGGGACCGCGTCAACCAGACAGGAGGAGGCCTCGCCATCGTCCACAAGAACACCATCCGCATCACGACCAACTCCGACAACACCCTCACAGCTGCCGAACATCTTCACTTCCAGATACACACCGACCCCAAGACCACACTCAGAGGCACACTCATCTACAGACGCAAAGGACCCCACACTCAATTCAGCGAAGACATCGCAGACTTCATCAGCCCACACGCCCTCCCCTCCGCTGACTACATCCTCCTAGGGGACCTCAACTTCCACCTGGAGAACAACAACGACAACAACACCACCACCCTGCTGGACAACATCGCCAACCTCGGACTCAAGCAACTGGTGAACTCCCCCACCCACTACGCCGGACACACGCTTGATCGAGTCTTCTCCTCCAGCAAGTACATCTCCTTCAGCCACGCCACCGGACTCCACTGGACAGACCACAGCTGCGTCCACTTCAGCTTCAGAAGAACCACAACTCACCACCACCCGCAACAGGCTCCCCGCAGGAGCTGGAACAAGATCACCACCGACCAACTCACCACTTCACTGAGCTAGAACCCTCCCGCCAGCTCAACGGACTCCAACCAAGCAGCCAACAACCTCACACAGTGGATCACCAACTGCGCTGACGACCTCGCACCTCTGAAAAACCATCCCAGCAGGCCCGGCAGCAAGAGAGCCTCCTGGTTCAACCACGACCTCAAGAACTCCAAGAAGAACTGCCGCACCCTCGAGAAAGCCTGGCGGAAAAACCCGACTACAGACAACATAACCGCCCTCAAGCACGCCTCCCACAAACACCACCAGCTGATCCACACCACCAAGAGGACAGCATTCATGGAACGACTAGACAACAACGCACACAACAGCAAGGAACTCTTCAGCATCGTCAAAGAACTCTCCAACCCCAGCGCCGGAAACAACGACATCACTCCCTCACAAGACCTCTGCGACTCACTCGCCTCGTTCTTTCACCGCAAGATCGCCGAGATACACAACAGCTTCGGTGCACAGACCACGCACCCAACCACCGAACCGACGACCCCCACCACCACCCTCCGCGCCTGGACCCCGGTCAGCACCGAAGACACCATCCACACGATGAACACCATCCACTCCGGATCAGCAACCGACCATGCCCCCACCAAGTCTTCAACAAGGCCGACTCCGTCATCGCACCCAAACTCCGGGACATCATCAACTGCTCCTTCAACACCGCCACCTTCCTGGAGAGCTGAAAGCACGCCAAACTCAGCACCCTCCTGAGGAAGCCATCAGCAGACCCCTCCGACCTCAAGAACTACCGCCCCATCTCGCTCCTCCCTTTTCCTGCCAAAGTCATCGAGAAGACCGTCAACAGACAGCTTGCCGCCTTCCTCGAGACAAACGGATCCCTCGACCACTCGCAGTCCGGCTTCCGAGCCAACCACAGCACAGAGACCGCCCTCATCGCAGCCACTGACGACATCCGAGCCCTGCTCGACAACAGGGAAACAGCGGCCCTCATCCTCCTGGACCTCTCCGCAGCGTTCGATACTGTCTGCCACCGCACCCTAGTACAGCGCCTCAGCAACATCGGAATCCAAGAGAAGGCACTAGATTGGATCATCTCGTTTCTCGCCGGAAGAATCCAGAGAGTCCGCCTCCCTCCGTTCAGATCCGAGGCCACCGAAGTCATCTGCGGCGTTCCGCAAGGATCATCACTCTTCAACGCCTACATGAGCCCCCTCGCAGCCATCGCACGCCAACACAACCTCAACATCATCTCCTACGCCGACGACACTCAGCTGATCCTCTCCCTCACCAACGACCCAGCCACCGCCAGAACCAACCTACACGAAGGGATGAAAGACGTAGCCGAGTGGATGATGAACAGCCGCCTGAAACTGAACTCAGACAAGACAGAAGTCCTCATCCTGGGATCATCACCCTCCGCCTGGGACGACTCCTGGTGGCCCCCCGCCCTGGGCAGCGCACCCAAACCTACGGACCACGCACGCAACCTGGGCTTCATCCTGGACTCCTCCCTCTCGATGACCAGACAAGTTAACGCCGTCTCTCATCATGTTTCAACATCCTACGCATGCTCCGAAAGATCTTCCGATGGATGCCCACCGAAACCAGAAAGACGGTCACACAGGCTCTCGTCACCAGCCGACTGGACTACGGAAACACCCTCTACACCGGAACCACAGCCAAACTACAGAAAAGACTCCATCGCATCCAGAACGCCTCCGCACGACTCATCCTTGACATCCCCCGACACAGCCACATCTCCGGACACCTGAGAGACCTGCACTGGCTCCCCGTCAGCAAGAGAATCACGTTCCGACTCCTCACCCACGCACACAAGGCCCTCCACGACCTGGGCCCCAGATACCTCAACAACGCCTGACCTTCTACACTCCCACGCGCCAGTTACGATCGACCAGCCACGCCCTCGCCCCCGTTCTAGCATCCGAAGAGCCACCATGGGAGGAAGATCCTTCTCCTACCTGGCAGCCAAGACTTGGAACTCCCTCCCCATCCACCTCTGCCGGACCCAAGACCACCTCTCCTTCAGGAAGCAACTCAAGACCTGGCTGTTCGAGCAGTAGCGGACCCCCCTCCCCCTAGTGCCTTGAGACCCTCCGCGTGAGTAGCGCGCTTTACAAATGTCTTGATTGATTGATGTGTGACGGGGCACCATGTGGCGCACTTCCCCTTCACACCTTTTACATGTGTGCATGTAGTTCAAACTTGTCAAGCACTGCATCACTGGCATGGCATAGTCCCCAACACCCCCGCAACTGTCCCCTGATGCCAGGTACACGGATGATGACACCTGACATCTCACTACCAGCGTGCCACGATGTGACTATGTCATGTGTGTGTCATGTGTTCCCATGATCTTGCTGTTGGTGTTCCGTCAAAGCCATCTACTGTAGCTGCATCCAACATGTGTCTGTGTGTAGATGCCCATGTCACACTATTACGCACACCAGGACACATGTGGAATAACACGTGACATGTGTCTACACGTGACATGTGTCTGTATGCATCTAACAGGGACTTGCGAGCTTAGACATATCTGTGTAGTCTCAATGTCCCCTACCCCTTCATGGCAAGGTGTGTGGTCTGTCCTTTTTCCATGACATGTGACCTGTGCGTCTAGCTTGCCGGCAGCTCTCTGTATGAGATGACATCCTTCAAATGCACAAATGTGGATGTATGTCACTCCTGTAATGTGTCAGGCTGTTCACTCACACTGGCCCACAGCTACTTTCATGCCATGTCATGTAGACCTTGACAATTCAAGTTTGTAGCTGGCTCTTGGTAGGAGTATCACCTGGCTGGCATACGTGTGCAGGATGTATTGCACAGACCAGACTCTGTATGTGGCATATGTGTATTAGCTGTTGAACATGTGCTCAGTTCATTGACATTGGTGTAGTAATGTACTCAATCTTCATTATTCCTTCCAATTTTCTGCAGGGCACCGCCTCTCCCCCGACCAATGCCAGACTTGGCTGCCATGAGGGAACGTGACTGCATACGCCGCTACAGATTTCCCCAACGGTTAATTGTGGACCTGACAAACAGGCTGGCCCCACACCTCCAACCGCGACACAGTTATCCGACTGCGCTGACCCCCAAGATGAAGGTGATGTCAGCCCTACATTTCTTTGCCACCGGTATGTTTCAATTGACCATAGCTGATGTGGGTGGCATGTCTCAGACCATGTTCAGCCGTGTCCTGCATGATGTTTTAGAAGCCATGTTGGAGCACCTGGATGAATTCATCCATTTTCCAACTCATGAGCAGTTGACAGGTATCAAGGGTGAGTTCTATGCCCTGGGAGGGATGCCCCATGTAATTGGGTCCATTGATGGGACACATGTGGCTTTGGTACCACCACAGGCACAGGAGGTAGCCTTCCATAACCGTAAACATTACCACTCCATTAATGACCTTGTGGTGTGTCTTGCTAACATGGTGATTTCCCATGTCTGTGCACGTTTTCCAGGGTCAGCACACGATGCCTACATCATGAGGCGTAGCAGGGTTCCAGAAATGATGCTGCAGCTGCACAACGAACGAGCATGTATTGTTGGTGAGTAGACTCTGTTTGTCCAGTATTCAGCGGTATCTTAGTATGTGACGGCATCTCCTGACCCACTTCTTTACATGATGTTTCCATGTAGGGGACTCTGGCTATCCCAACATGCCATAGTTGGTGACGCCTCTCCGCAACCCGAGAACAGCTGCAGATCACCGTTACAACAATGCCCATGGGCAGACCAGGCGAGTGATTGGGAGGACGTATGGCCTCCTGAAGAGCCGATTCCGGTGCCTTCACATGACCGGCGGGTCCCTCCCATATGCACCAGTGAAGGTCTGCAAAATCTTCCTCTTGTGCTGCATGCTGCACAACATGGCAGTGGAGAAAGCTGTGCCACTCATCCTGGATCCCGATGAGCAGGAACATCCACCCGTGGAGAATGACGGCCTTGGTCACGAGGCAAGTGAAGAGGAAGAGGAGGAGCAGGAGGAGGACATCCGGAGTCAGCTCATACGCAACTTCTTCTCATAATGGTGAGTCCCTGGGTCTGAGTGTGCACGCTTGGAGCCTTGTGTGGCATGTGTTGCAATGTGTGTGTCCAGCTGACTGTATGCTAAGTGACTTTGAGGTGTGTGCTGATGTGTCACTCGAGTGCTGATGTCAGTCCACACATTTTAGCTGACACACTAATATGACAACTAGCATGGTGTCAACCTTATTCATGTAGAGTACATGACCATGCATGCGGATGACTATGTTTTTCTGACTTCTTGTGTGTCTCTCATCCCCAGGTAGTTGCACATGCTGTCTGCTCGTGGCATCGTTGTGCTCCTGCTATTCCTCATGAGTAATGCAACATGTGCTGAATCAGCGTTACATGCACGGACATGGTGAAAATTCTCCTTTGGGTAAGGATTGCAGCAGGGCTTTTTGGGTGTGGTAGTTGTTTGTAATGTGTGGGCACTGCTCCTGTGCAGGTTTTGTTACTATGCATACATGTCGACTCACCATGGGGCACATGACATGTGGCAGGACTCACATGAATTGATAGTCACACTTCGAGACAGTCATCTGTTAAGGGATTGTGGTTTGTGATGAAGGCATCAATGTGTGTACAACTTCCCTCAGAAACATACGGGAGGCTACGGGTGGACATATTGCGGGACATCCCCATATGGTGCTCAATGGGGAATTGCAACCTCTGCGTGTGCAGCAGGGGATGTTTGGCTCAACCCCTTCACTTGTGTGCCAGTACAATGGATTTACAGCATCTGTGGTGCAAAGGGGGTGTCCGGTGTAGGTCCCACATGTTAATCCAATAGACCGGTGAGTCTGTTAATGTTGATGCTTTTGCATAGGTGTGAGCCTGAGTAATAAAGGTGTTCCTCAGCCTCCAAGGTGCCTCATCTCTGTCAATGCAGGTCTCTTGCCACTGTGCATGCGGCATCTCTGGCATGGTTGTCAAGGATTGTGCATATGAGTCTATGTGTAGATCAGCAACCTGCATGCTGTTCTTCATGTATTTGATTCTCTATTGTGCATGATGTCCATGGCTGTGTATGTGTTTTGGCATGTTAGTTCCCCCACGGGCCATCAACACCTTCTGGGGTGTGTTTCCTGTGCGCAGCTCGGCCTTCAGTTTCATGATCCGGTGTCAGTCATCTTTGGTGATTTTGCATCCTTTGTCTCTGGGTGTGCCATAGCAAAGTGGTAACTCCTTCCTTGACATACACCTGTTGCAGTAGTCCTTTCTGACATCCTAGTCTTTGTGTGGATATTGTGGCATAATTCCCAGGACATGCTGCCTGCTGTTGCAGCCACTGCAGCAAGGGCACACATAGTTTCCAGATTTGGCAACACACACACATCAAAGGTGCTCCTCCCTTCCTCCCTCAACACATTCATTTGGCTGTCTTCAGCTTGTCTGTGCCACAGTTGCGGCCACACGGTACCAAAGGCTGGAGCGTCTGCACATGCAACGTGCACATTGCACGACCCTCAGGTCCTTGCATGACCCACATCACACTACAGTCTGATGTTGCAGCCACCCTCCAAGCAAGGTCCATCCACACATCTCCCGCCTGCTCTCAGGCATGCACTGAGCACACACACAACACCTTTGCATGATGAGTGTGCAACTCCGACTGCCTACACAGCGCTGCCACACCTTCCAGGACCTGTCACACCCACCAGGTCATGTCCCTCCTACTCCCCACCAGATCTGCACCCCTGCAAGGCCATGGGAGTGGGACTCAAGCCTTTGGCATGTAGTATGCTTTCGTCGTGAGGCACATGGCACAGGTATCATCTTTCAGCGTGTCAATCTACAATGTGTCCAGGACCCCCCTATCCACCATCACATGCGCACATGACCTCATCATCAACTCGTATGCCATTGACAGCCAGGCGCTCCTCACCCTCACCAAGGATGCAGACATTTCCAGTTCCAATATTCAAGATTGCATGGGATCCATAGATGAATGGCAGAACAGCAGCCACCTGAGGCTGGACTTGTACAGGACTGAGGTCAACATCTGAGGATTGTCCCCTTACAGCTGGCTCAACTGCTTGTGTCCCACCCACAGAAGCCCCGCACAGGCACCCAGTGTCCACGCACACAAGATGTTGTGCATCATGGATTGCTTGCTCTAATTTGCCATGGTAATCACCAGCATCTGTACCTCACACTGCAACACCCTCAGCATTATGCACATGATCCCCAGATATATCCACTCCAAGGTAAGACGGACCATCCCCCAGGTCCACGACAACATCCATGTCAAATACTGCCCTGCTCTCTACGGAGCAGCCACATCCAAAATCCAGGGACACTTGTCCACATCCAGGCTGCATCTGCACACCTCAGCGTCAACAGCCCGCGCCCAAGCCACATCACCGTCCAGCAGAGATAGCTGCAATGGATCACTGTGTGCTGCAGGATGACCTTCAGACTCCTCACCCACACTCAGGAGGCAGGCCACAACCCTGACCCAAAACCAACCTTGTACCACTGTCATCCGAGACCCCATAGTGCCATCTCCGTGCATCCAACCTTGACCTGGCCACCATTCTTCTGATCCACCGTACTCCTGCATGCAGGACATAGTTCTCCCACCTGGGAACAAATACCTGGGACTCCCTCCCCGGGAACCTCCAAATGAGGCATAACCTCTACGCCTTAATGTTACTCTTCCAAATAGGTGTGTCCTCACAGTGTCCCTAGCACCCCCTCAGCAGCTTGAGGCCATCACAGGTGAGTATGTCTGCATTGAATGATACATTGGGACCCTGTCTGCATTGAATGATACATTGTGACCCATGTGTGTCCTGTACCAGACTCCTATCCCAGGGTATGGATGTGTGGAGTTAGTTCAACGCTCAGGCATAGTTTGACATTTACACACACATATGTTGGGGAATAATGCCAAATGACAGCAACATCTCATGACAAAATAAAGTATTTATTTTTGGTGGGGTAAGACTTTTGGTGGATGAAGTGAGGTGCTCTACCGGGTGCATAGAATCCAAAGTTCACAGATGGCATCCTTGTCAGTTGGAGTCATCAGAGTCCAGATTACAGTGTTGGTCATGATTGGTCAGACTGTGACCAGCAAGTCCATGTGGCAGAGAATGTCATTGGGTGAGGTGGTGCTGTTGCGCCAGAGGGCCAGGTGCCAGGCCAGGTGACCTGGGAGATGTGGATGGTCCACTGACTCTCACGGTCTTTTCTGTGGACGACCCACCTTCCTCCGGGGACCCTCAGATGCAGGCCTTGACGATGTCTGTGATGCTCCGTCGGAGGAATCCTCCTCCCTCCCTGTGGCTGGTGCTGGTCTTCGCCTGGTGTCACAGGGAGGGTTGCCCATGTTGTCGGCAATCCGACGGAGTGAACGGCTCATGTCCGTTTGCACTGCCAGGAGCTCAGCCAGTCTTGCCTCCATCCGTCCTTGGTGTTGTTGTTGACTGGCATGTTGCTCGGCCTGCAGGTTCTTCATCTCGTCGAGGGTCCACTTGATGTCTGTGAGGCTCGACACAACCTGGCTGATGCCCCTGGTGTCACACCGGTATGTGTCCAGGATGTGGTGCATGTGTGCCATACCGGTTTCCTCAGCTGGCTGGTCAGGCTCTCGCCTCCGCCTGCCTCCACTCCCACCACCCCTGCCCACACGAGCCTGGCCTGCCATTGTGGGCACATCGGGTCTACGGGACTCCTGAGGGATGGCATTACCGTGGTCGTTTGCCTCCTCCTGGGTGCCCGGAGAACCTTGTCCCTCCTGGTCAGACTGGCTGTGTTGTTCAGTGCGAGCAGGGCTCCTGTGTGTCTCCTGGGATTTGGCAGGAATGGGGGTGGGGGTTGGCACAGATGTACCTGACGCAGGTGCTGCAGGGGCTTGGGCTCCAGAGGGGCCAGGTTGGTCGGGGTCATCCACGGAGTGGTGAGAGTCGTCGCTGCCGGTGGGATCATCTTCATGCTGAGCCTGGGACTGTGATTATTCCCCCCCATTGTTGGGGGGAGGTCGATGATGTTGCCCTGTGTGTGAGAGAGAGACAATGTTAATGCTGTTTCATGCCACATCCATTTTTAACACATATTCAAGTAGTCACAGTTCCTCCAGGTGGTTGGATGTGCATAGCATTCCTCTCAATCTACACTTGGGGATGGGTTTGTTGCGGGGGACAGATTGGTATGTGCTCCTGAGTGTTTGCCAGTAGATTTTTGGCTGGGATGCTTATTTGGCTATGGATTGGTCTTGTTGTGTCACATGTCCATTGTGAGAGTGGGTAAATCCGTTGCCTGCCCCGGGGGTGTGTGCTTGTGTGAGGGGGGTATGTGACCAGGCCTGCTGTTGTGTGTAGTGTGATTTGTCATTGGGTCTCCCATGTGATGTGTCTGTCCCCTCATGGTGCATGCTGGCATGACAGTGTGTGTGAGTTCCTGTGCTGGGTATGTGAGTTAGTGGAGTTGTTGTTTGAGTGTACAGTGGTCACAGGAGGGCCTTGTGTTGCCTACAGAAGGGCCAAGTGTCAGCTACCTTGTCATTACTTTGCCAGTCCCTGTGCATTGGGCATGGTGCATGGGTATGTACGTAGGCCATATGGGCTGTGGGCATTGGTGTCTGGTTCTGAGTTGCACAATGTGTTGTGTGAGCCCCACCCTCCCAGCATCCCGGACATCCAGTCTTGGGTTTGTGGTTGGTGTGGCCTGGGACATGGCATTGCCTTTATTTGTGAATGGGGCATGGAGACGTTAGTGGCATGAGCGTGTTTTTTAGGGTGTGGTTGTGTGCGGTGAGGGCTTGGGGTAGGTGAGTGCATTTGTTGTAGTTGGGGTGTGGATGGCATTCCCTCCATGTTACGTGAGTTGTTTGTGTACTCACCAGGCTCTGCGACTCCTTCGACTCCGTGTACTCCCACCGGCGGAACCGTGGCCATCACCTTCTCCTCCCAGGGATGGTAATGTACAGGTCTGCGGGGCAGCCCGCCTCCAGTGATGTTACTCTGGGCGTATTCCTCGTTATTTTCCTCTCGACTGCCCTGCGCAGATCGTACCACCTGGCTTGGCATTCATGCCTGGTCCTTCAGATGGGCGCAACAGCATTCACCTTATCGACGATCCTCTGCCACAGGCTCGTTTTTTGGGCTATGCTGGTCTGTCTGACCAATGTTTCAAACAGCTGTGGCTCGACTCTGATGACTTCGTTGACAAGAAGCTCCAGCTCCACCGTTGTGAACTTTGGATTCTTGTCAGTGGGCATGGTGTGGGGTGTGGGTGTGGATGGTTGTGGGTCTGTGGGTGTGAATGTGACGGTGTGTGTGTGAAGGTGAAGAGGGGGTGTTTGTGAAGGAGGTTGTGTGAAGGCGTGTAAGTGAAGGTGTAGTTAAGGTGTGAGTAAGGTGCAGTTGTTTGTCTGTGGTGTCTGTGAGCAGTGGGTCTGTTGCAATGGCTCATGGGTTGTGTGTGTGGGCCCTTTTTATTGGTCCATTTGTGGGTGTGACTGTGTTTGAATTTGTGGTGGGTGTGTTATAAGAGGTGGTTGTGATTTGGTCCTCTGTTTGCCTGTTTGGATGTGGCAGGTCAGTCATAGAGATGTCTTTTGTCATGTTGACGTGTTTTGTGGTGTTGTGCGAGTCGAATTGACCCTCCTTGTGCTGTTTTACAGTGTCCTGGTTCTGTACGAGTCTTTTTCGCATAGGTACGGTCCATACATACGCGATGCTGGGTGAGGGTGCTGGGGTACGGTGTTGGGGTATGGTGCATACAGGTGCGGGGCTGTGCTACGGTGTTGGGGTGCGGCGTGTACAGGTGCGGGCTGTGCTACGGTGTTGGGGTGCGGCGCGTATAGGTGCGGGCTGTGCTACGGTGTTGGGGTACGGTGCGTACAGGTGCGGGGCTGTGCTACGGTGTTGGGGTGCGGCGCGTACAGGTGCGGGCTGTGCTACGGTGTTGGGGTGCGGCGCATACAGGTGCGGGCTGTGCTACGGTGTTGGGGTACGGTGCATACAGGTACGGGGCTAGGCTACGGTGTTGGGGTACGATGCATACAGGTTTTGGGCTGGGCTACGGTGTTGGGGTACAGTGCATACAGGTACGGGGCTGTGCTAAGGTGTTGGGGTGCGGCGCCTACAGGTGCGGGCTGTGCTACGGTGTTGGGGTATGGTGCGTACAGGTACGGGGATGGGCTACGGTGTTGGGGTACGGTGCGTACAGGTGCGGGGCTGTGCTATGGTGTTGGGGTGCGGTGCGTACAGGTACGGGGCTGGGCTACGGTGTTGGGGTACGGTGCGTACAGGTACGGGGCTGGGCTACGGTGTTGGGGTACAGTGTGTACGGGTACGGGGCTGGGAGACGGGCCTGGGGTGCGGCGCGTACAGGTGGGGGCTGGGGTACGGTCCTGGGGTACGGGGCATACAGGTGCAGGGCTGGGAGACGGGCCTGGGGTGCGGCGCGTACAGGTGGGGGGCTGGGGTATGGTCCTGGGGTACAGGGCGTACAGGTGCGGGGCTGGGAGATGGGCCTGGGGTTCGGCCCGTACAGGTGCGGGGCTGTGCTACGGTGTTGGGGTACGGTGCGGAGAGGGGGTATGGTGCTGACATACGGGGGTACTGTGCGGACATGTGCGGGCTGAGGGGGGCTGTACGACTCGTATTCGGGCACAAGTTTACCTGTGTACATGTAGGCTACAGCGTTCGCTCCGTACGGGGCCTTTTACATGCGTTTGTGTATTCGGACGGGCGGTACGGATCGTACTTGCGCGCTCGGACTTCTGTTTTACGATTTGCACGTAAAAATGTCCGGCTCCCTGTCGGACACTTTTCCCGACGCTATTCGGACGTAAAAATTTCCGGCTCCCTCTCGTACCCTTTTCCCGACGCAATTCGTATGTATTTTTCACGTACGAATCGTACTTCGCAGTTTGTACGGTACTTGTACGATTCATACGTAAAAAAATACGGACAGTAAGTTTTTTTCACGGATCGGAATCGCCACCTAAGTGTGTTTTCTGCTGTTGATGCAGTGCCGAGAAATGGTCGTATTGTCGGTACTTGCACAGAGAATCTTGAAGTGTGAATAGTGAGGATTTATTTAGGTACCTTCAAAAAGCGCATCTGGAGAAGGCCTGAAAGTTTTCCTAAAGGTAGGGTCATTCGCAGGAGTTGAACTGACGTCACAAGGTGCCCTGTTGGTATTGGTCGGTTACTAAGAAATCGACACAAAAGTGCCACGCTGTTATAGATTGATTGCTGAGAGTCGCGCTGGGATTGGAAAGCGTGAATAATTCTGATTGGTAGCAAAGAATCATAACACAAAAGTTTTTGTTTTAATTTAGCATAGAGAATCATGAAGTTACTAAAATTATTATAAACCTTGTTTAGTAAATATGAGCCAATAACTTTTAGAGAAGGAATTCCTGTAGCTCCTGAAATGACCACTGCTACATTTCTGTAATTAGAAAGGGGTTATCATACATGTACATGGTTATAAAAGTGGATGAAATATACTGAGTAAGGTGGTAATTTAGCATTTCCAGACAATGGTACTTTTAATCCTAGAATTTTTGAGAATTTGAGGAGACAAATGAATAATTTGAGACCTAATCCTAGACCTATGCAGTATGAAGCTCTAGATGAATAGGAACATGAGGCATACAAAAGAGAAAGAAAAAGGTATCAGACTACACACAAGAATACTGTGAGTAGATATTCAGAGGCAAAATGGGATGCACAAAAGAAAATCTGGGGAAAATATATAGCTGAAGGAGCAAGGATGTTTCCAGTTATGGTAGCTGATACTAATGAGGGAGGAAAATGTAAGGCGAAAAAGAAGACTGTTCAAGAACAAAAATGTAGAAATAATGAATTTGCTGAGGAAATTTATGACATAGATGATGAATGTTTCAATGAGTTATTAATGAATAAACCTCCGCCTTATCAAGAGAAATTGAACAGAGTAGAGATACATTTTTTACCAGGTGCTCCATTAATTCAAGTAGAAGTGCCTCAAGAGAAAAAGCCCATCAAATTCAGTTAGAGAGGAATTGCCGAGAGTAATAACACCAATGAACCCAGATGTTTTGTCAATTCCAGTGACTATTTGTCCAATTGTTCCATTGTACAATGATGGACAAGGTGTTTCTCAAGTACATACTTTAACAATACCAGAAAGAAATATGAGTAGAGTTTATACAGTTTATAGAAAATTAAATGAAGTTAATCAAGGATTGTTTGGAAATACTGGAGCAAATGTGAGTGTAGTTACAGGAGAAGAATCAGACCATTAATTAGTATTTACGAATGATAAAGCGAAACCCCCAAATGAGGTTTATATATATAGATCCAAAAAGGTTATTGGAGATTGAGAAAAGAGTGACACCTACATCAGGAGGGTCAAGAAATGAAACAGGGGGAGGTATTCAGAAATCATTAGGCCCTTCTCCAGAAGAAATGGACAAGTGGATAAAAGAAATAGCACCTGGCTGTAGTTCTCAGAATGATAGTTGTGAGTAAGTTAAAAGCAGATTTGGAAGAAATGATTTTGGGTACGATCAGTCCTGAGAGATTAGGTAAATATCCAGATGAAGAATTGCTTTTTATGTGTAAAAATATTACACAGAGAGCAAGAAGCTTACATGAGAAGTTTGCAGAAATTGTACAAACATATGGAGTGGGCATAGAGAAGTCTAAAGCACTACAAATAGACATACAAATTAGATTTCAGTGGCAAAGATTTGGAGAGTTTGAATGTTTCAGGAAGTCATTGCAGTTTAAAGAGTTAATTAACATACTAAAGCATGTGGGTAGTTGGATCGATGGAAAGTATGATGGGCAAAAAAGAAGGAAGATGCAATAGTGACTTTGGTGGCTTTACCACTATATCCTGTGAGTGAGACAGGAGCAGAAACATCCGATGTGAAAGAAGTACCAGGAGGTGGGTTTGATCATGTCCCATGGTCGAGACAAGATATATTATCATTTACAAAGGGATTTCTCAAGATTGAGAGAAAAAACAGTGGAATGGTACAAACAAGTGGAAAGATTTTTGAAGGTTTCGAAAGGTGTGTGGAAGGACTTAGATGGCTTGTTTGATATTGTAGTTTTGGCTGATTTGTGGGTGGAGTGTGAAATTGCTGTAGATTGGCTAAAAGAAGAGTATTGAAGAGATCTAAAGACAGGAACACCATCTGAAGAAGTCATGAAAAGTATGATTGGGTCATCACATATTTGAAAGGGAAAATGTCACCAAAAGAAACAGATGAAGTGAGAATGGACAGGGCTACTCAGGAATTGAAGGAGTCAGTACATGCATACTATGAAAGGCTTTACAGGTGTTTAAACAGTACAGTGGTATTGAAAATATCACTGAGAATGATATGGGACATTTTGTGACTAGATTTGTGTATGGATTGAGACCAGAAATAAGTGCTATGATTCAGCAGCATTTAATTTGTTGGCAGAGTAAGTGGATTGACGAGATTCTTCGTTAGACAAAGTATTGCGGTGACAATATTGAGAGGAGAAATTAATGTTAGGTCAGATGAAAGCGATGAAGAAAGGGGGATGTTTAAATACAGACCTAACAGAAGTTTACCAAGGAAATGGTCAGACTACTATTGGCATGAGAGGTGTGGTGTCAAATGGAAATACGGTGACACAAATTATACCGATTCCACAAGGGAGAGATAGAGATAATATGAAAGATTTTAAACAGAAGTTTCCTTGTCACACGTGCAGGAAGTTGGGACATTGGAAACGTGAGTGTAAAAGCATACAAGGTGTAAACACAGGTGATACAGGAGTAAATGGAATTAATCAGATGCACATGAATCAACAGAATCAGAGGGCCTGATTCACAGAACTAACTTAAGACAAAATCCTAAACTTACTACTTTTGGTATTCACAGAAGTTAGAATTTTGTCTTAAGTTTGTCTTAAGACAAACTTAAGACAGACTTAAGACAGACTTAAGACAGACTTAAGTTAGAATTTTGTCTTAAGTTTGTCTTAAGTCTGTCTTAAGTCTGTCTTAAGTTTGTTTTACGTTTGTCTTAAGTCTGTCTTAAGTCTGTCCTAAGTCTGTCTTAAGTCTGTCATAAGTTTGTCTTAAGACAAACTTAAGACAAAATCCTAACTTCTGTGAATACCAAAAGTAGTAAGTTTAGGATTTTATCTTAAGTTAGTTCTGTGAATCGGCCCCAGAATCACCAGATGTCGGTTGGTAGAGGACAGGGTCAGCAGATACCTCAAGCTCCTATGCAGATTCAGAATGTGAATGGCCAAGTACAGAAATACAATGTAAATGTGGGTTTCCATACAAATGATCAATTGAATTCAAATGTGCAGGTTTCTTCACAGTTTTTGATGCTGAAGGATGAAAATGACTCAGATACATCTCAATGACGGTGCCTGAGGGGGAGGAGGAGTGTGTACTTGGCACATTCTTAGAGGTAGATCAGTGTGGTCCCTATGTGGATGGCGAGGTTGACGGAATTTCAATTACGTTCCTCTTAGATACTGATGCTACCCATTCTACTATGAGATCTGTGGAAATTCCCAACCTAGCTCTCTCTGAGAAAGTATCCAAGTTGTAGGAGTTTCAAACAAATTGATTAAGACCCCACTGACTAAACCTAGGAAAGTTCAAATTGGAGGATTTCAAGATTTACACAAATATGTAGTGTCTGACACAAGTCCAGTTAATCTATTAGGAAGGGACTTGTTGTGTAAAATGAATTGTTTCATCTTTTGTACACCAGATAGAATAGCATTTCATACAAAAGATGAAGATGTGGTCTTCAAGATGGCAAGACAGGGAAAATAAGTGAATGATTTATATCCTATATTTACAGCAAATGATTTGCCTGTTGAATTGAGAGTTACGGTGTTGTCTGATGTGTGGGATTTTTCAGGTAAAGACATTAACTTGATGAAAGGAGTAGCTCCAATTCAGATTACAGTTAAACCAGATGCATAATTTCCAAGAACACCAGCTTGTATAATGAGTCCAGAAACAATTTCAGGAATAACACCTGTGGTTGAAAAGTTAATTGAACAAAGTATCTTAAAAGAGATTCTTGGGAGTCCATGCAATTCACCTATTATGGGAATCCTCAAACCTAATGGAAAATATAGAATAGTTCACGATTTATGCAAAATAAATCAGATTGTAATACCTTGTTGTCCAATAGTGCTAAATCCAGCTGTGATTCTTTATCAAATTCCTTGTGAAGCGGAATGGATTTCAGTAACTGATTTATGTCCAGCTTTTTTTTCTCAATACCTTTGCATCTGGATAGCCAATTTTTGTTTGCTTTCGGTTCAGTGCCGAGTTCCTCATGGGTATGCATAGAGCTCCTCAGTCTTCAATCAGATATTCAAGAAATGTTTGGAATCCTTGATAATGCCTAATTATTCAGTTTTAGTGCAGTACATAGATGATTTGTTCGATGTATCGAAAATGAAAGAGGCTTGAGTGACTGATATAATTGTTCTACTGAACCATTTGGCAGTAGGTGGGCATAAAGTGTCACTAGCAAAATTAAAATTTTGTAAAAAGAAGTTCTTTACTGGGGTCACAATATTGAGAAGGGAATCAGGAAAGTGTCTCAAGATCGGATCAATGCCATTTTGCAAATGAATCCGCCGAGAACACGAAAAGAAGTTTGAACGTTCCTGGGAATGGTTGGATATTGCAGGCAGTGGATTGCTACTTTTTCACTGATAGCCAAACCATTGTAAAGATTGCCACACAAAGACGTGTCAGATCCAGTACATCTTGCTGATGAATGCATGAAAACATTTCTTGAACTGCGAAACAGTTTGTGTCGAGCACCCGCACTGGGGATGCCAGACTTTAATAAAGATTTTGTACTGTTTTGTAGCAAACATGATGGCTGTGCACTCTCAGTTGTAATGCAGATGCATGGAACAACACGACATCTAGTGGCATACTTTTCAGCCACATTGGGTCCCGTGGTTGCAGCCTTACCGGATTTTCTGAAAGCGGTTGCTACTACTTGAATGAGTTTGGAGCACAGTGAAACAATTGTAATGGGACATCCATTGAAAGTGAATGTTCCAAATTCAGTTGAGATTTTTTTAACACACACTCGCACACAGCATCTTACAAGCAGTTGGTTAACAAAATATGAGCAAGTGATTTTAGGAGCAGAACATGTTACAGTGACAAGATGCACAAATTTGAATCCAGCTACTCTATTGCCAATTCCAAGTTGTGAAGTGTTGGTGGATGAGGCAGATCATGATTGTTTGGATGTGACTGAGTTGTGTATGAATCCAAAACCAGATATACAAGATACTCCATTACCTGAATCTGATTTTCTGTTGTTTGTGGATGGACCTTGCTTGAGAGATTCTGAAGGTAGCTTGCGAGCTGCAGATGCGATTTGTACAGTAGCAAGTGTCACTGAAGCATCATGGTTGAAAGGAGTGAGTTCAGCACAAGTGGCAGAGCTGATTGATTGCATTGACAAGAGCAGGTTGTCTTGCAAAGCAAATGCGAGTAGCCATATTTGTACAAGACTTTCGGTAGTTGTGGTCTCAACGTGTGTTTTTGACCTCTTCAGGTTCACCCATACGAAATGGAGGGTGTGTAAAATATCTATTGATGGCACTATAAGTGCTAGCCCAAATTGGGGTGGTGAAATGTCCATCACATAAATCTGGTTGTGACTTTGTCACAGTTGGCAACATATATGCCAATGAAATTGCTCGTTTTTGTGCTCATAATTCATAAACAATCAATGGAGTGCATTTGAAAGAACGATCTGATCAAACAGAATGCAGATTAATGTTCTCATCTGTTGAAACATGGGAAGAAATTAGAGAATTACAAGATTCAGCCAGTGAAACGGAAAGAGAAGGGTGGGTCAAAGCAGGATGTACACACAGAGCAGATGAAGTGTGGATTTACAAAGATGGAAGACCAATATTGCCAGACAGTCTGTTATCACAAATGGCAACAGTTTGTCATGGTCCAACACATGTGGACAGAGATGCTACGATTAGATTCTTTAAACAGACATGGTATAACCCTAAATTCAGAGTCATTGCAGAGAGTCTCTATCAAAGGTGCATAACTTGTCAACAACAGAATGCAGGGAGGAAGACAGTTGTTAGTGTGGGTCGAATTGGAAAAGCAGCAGGTCCATTTATACGCATGCAAATAGACTTTATTGACATGCCTTCTTTGCATGGTCTAAAGTATGTGTTAGTGATTTTGTGTCTGTTTTCACGTTGGGTTGAAGCATACCCAAGAAGACTTAATGACAGCCTAACTGTTGCTAAACTGCTTCTTTGAGACATTATACCAAGGTTCAGATTTCCAGTCTCATTAGAATCTGATAGAGGAACTCATTTTAATAATGAAGTAATTCGAATGATTTGTGCTGCCTCACAGATTGAGTAATGGCATTGTGCTAATCGACTTGAGGTATCAGGTATGGTTGAGCAGATCAACGGCACAATAAAATCTCGTCTAGCAAAATTGTTGTGCATTCACAACACTAAAATGGCCTGGTGCATTACCATTAGTGTTGAGGAGTTTGAGAAGTATCCCAGACAGAAGAACTGGACTGTCCCCACATGAGATTGTGACAGGAAGAGCTATGAGATATCAAAGAGTCCCAGCAAATCAACGTGTGAACATAACTGATGATTTAGTGCTCGATTATTGCAAAGGGTGAGCTGACATGGTGCGTTCTGTATCTCACCAGGTTAGAGAAGTTACAACTACAGTTCAGCAAGAATAAGCACATGTTTGAGCCCTAGAGAATGGGAGCTTATCAAGAAACATGTGAGAAAGCCTTGTTTGGAACCTCGTTGGCGTGGTCCATATCAAGTGATTCTTGTGATAACAACAGCAGTTAAATGTGGTGGCATACCTAAATGGATTCATGCAAGTTATACTCGTCGAGTCCCATGTCCACTTGAAAGTACAGAGTCAGTTGAGGGTGAAAAAAAAGAACAAAGATAGCCTGAACAGACTGAGAATCAAGTAAAGGGTCACAAGTTACTAGGTTTCGTAATACTGTCACTGTTGAAGCTCAAAGAGAGCTAGTCCCTAAAAAAGACAGAGGAAAAGAAAAAAGAGAATCAGCTCAGTAAAGTCTTGAATCCAATCAAATAGCCAGTGTTTCTGAAAAAATAGTAAGAAAAGGTGATAAATGGCCTAGAGGAGTTAAGCAGTTGAACTATACTTTGAATGAGAAGATTTCAGTGACTGTTATTGGAACATCTAGCCAATCTGAACAAAGTGATACAGAAGGAGAAGAAAATACAGTACTGTTGGACTTGGCCCTTGTTCCCTGAATTTTTTTGCTTTTCCCCCTAGCCTTTCTACTGACAGGGGGTGGCTGAATGGAAAATGTTAAATACTGCGCAATGGTGTGCAGAGGGTTATTTGCGCTGTTTAAAAATGTCACATTTAAAATGTCACCCTGTTTGGGGTGCTTTCTGCCTTACATGGGCTTATATTAGGCCCCCCCCTCCCTTTAACACCAATAATTACTAATGCTGCTGGCATATTAATAGTGATAATAATATATAAATGGTGTAAGTGCAAAACAAAACGAACAAAACAAAGAGCAAGAAAAAGGAAAAGAAATTAAATAGAGTTCGAAGACAAAAAAGGTGCTTACTATGAAGTAATCGAGAGATATGGAGGGTTTTAGACTAAAACTAATGAGAAAAAGTACTTTCTGAGAGAATCAGATCATAATGAAATTATGTAGATTGTGAGATGGCTTGATTCACCATGAGGTGGGGGATTGATGTAGCATGATTATTTGAGGATAATATTGCTTGATCACCTCTACTCATAAGTGTGTTATTACAAGCTTCAAATTATAAACATAACTAATAGCGTGAACAAATATTAACATGAGAGATTCGTAAAAGTGCAATGTGAAAAAGTGCAAGTAAAAAATTACACATTTAGTAATCAAAAGCTGCAATGATAAACATGCAGAAGGCTTGGGAAACGTGTTTTTGGAATTTATATAACACAAGAGAGAAACTTAATAAATGTATGTACTAAGTAACTTACAAGTAGAATTATAGAAAAAAATTATAATGAGAATGCTTAAAGTAAAATGTTTCTTGATTATGTTTTCTTTTCCATAACAAAACGGTTATTGATTATTATTAGTCAGCATTTTGAAATTAGATTATGTTTATGAGTTTAAATCAAATAATGATTTTTTTAATATAATTTTTGTTATGTACTTCTCTATTTTCTTAACAGAAATGTGTTTTATTCTTTAGAAAACCAACGATTTAGGGTTGCTCAATGAAGGCTTCAAAACCTGCTAGATTTCTTTCCTTTTTTTAACGTAGGCCTCAAAAGAATGTATTTTGTCCTTCATTATTTCGAAAATGATGATTTTACTTGTTTAGTTGTGTACAGCATATCAGTAGAATTTCCTTTCTACGGTTAGAGTATTTTTTTGTATGGATAATTGTTTCGACTATGTTGGAAGCTGATTAGGAAGCGAGCATACACATATATTAAGAGGTTTCAATTAGTTTTTCCTGCTTCCAAAGCAAAAATACATCATCCAGATGAACAAAGGACTGATTTGTTAAGTTCCAGGTGAACTAGCTTGGAGAATGATCACCTCATAAACCTAACCAATGGAATCATGTAAAACTGAGAAACTGAAACATTTGGGGGTTGTAATTGTGAACATTTTGGGATATAATAACTTTTGTGGGAATAGAACTGCTTTTGATGAGAAGAGAGCCTTTTGCTGTTGCACTCTCTATGCTACTCTGGCTGGCTAATATCCTTGCAATTCTGGGCATTACATGTTGTCAGACCGAGCTTTGAATTTGCCTTGAACTAAACTATCCTGATTGCCTTGCACTTCATTGGCTGGTGATGTTGCTCAAGCTATACCTTTTCAGCCGAATGGTTAGCTATTTCTGACTATTGTACGCTGTGCATTAGCTCACTGATCTTTATTTTTTTTTTAAACTTTATTTTCCAGTTTACGTCGTTTCAAAAGATAGATTCATGCAACTCCATTCACTAGTGATTACAAAGACCTCGTCGCATAAGAAACATATACATTTTAGAATTTCAATAGGTGCTACGTCTCACAAGGCCAATGCGATGAATACAGTAATGCTATAACTTCGTCTCTCCCAGGGCCATCTCCCATCCCCAACCCCCACTGTTTCCCAGTACCGCAAGAGTCACAACATCGCAAACCTCAAAGACCAGATATTCAGGGCTTGTCAAGATTTACAAATGGTTTCTGTTACTAAGTTTGTTTCGCATATTTAAAAATTTGTCACCCCACTCCCTCCGGGACAATTCCGTTTTCCAGTTGAGAGCTAGAGGCCTGCTTTAAAACCTCCACATAGGAACGATGTGGGCCCCATATGTCTTTTGGACGGGAGGAGCAGGGCATTATGCCAGCATAGGTCTCGCTATTCACATTACAATATGCCAAACTGTTCAGCCAAATCTGCACTTTGGGCACTGTTCTCCTGCCCCAATGAATTGCAACTTCTCTTTTCGCCAGTAGTAGGCCCAGTGAAGCAAACCCGCCTGACCCCCTAGGGATGTTTACTGTGTATCCCAATAAGGCCACTTCCGGAGTTGGAATGAGGGGTAGGTTAATCATTTTCCCTAGAGTGTAGTGAATGCATTCCCAGTAAGCCTGCAGCTGCGGACATGTCCATGCAAGATGTGCAAAGTCAGCTTGGGGTGAAGTGCATTTTGGGCAAGTGTGTGGTCTGGATGGGTCTATCCTGTGCACCTTAGCAGGGGTGAAGTAGACGCGGCGTTGGAATTTAAAATGAAGAAGTTTGTGCCTATTGTTGAGGGAGACTTCTTTAGTGACTGCACAACACTTGGCCCACTGCTCATCGGTTATCGGGCGTCCAAAGTCTATTTCCCAAGCATTGCAGACCTTGTTGTCACTCACAGGCCTCATGCCAGCGCAAGCTTGGTACAATTTAGACATTAAATGTGCCCTATTAGTGCTCTCAATTATCATCGTAAGAGGGGGGAACGACTCAGGTTCAATTGGAAAATTGGGTAGTGTGGAACGTAAAGCTGACCGAATGCGGCCCAGGACAAACCTGTCCATGAAACTACTGTCTTGGTAGCATGTATCATCTACTAGAGAGAAGACGTGACCCCCGGATATAGGTCTCCCACTTTGGTAATATCGAACATTGTCAAGGTGCGCTGCGCCAGTCCTTCACCCGATATCGGAAGAGGAAGTACGGAAAAATATAGTGTCGCAGCGCCGTTCAGCCGTCTCAACTACTCCCATGCCCAGCTGGTGGTGGACACAGTTTATATGTCATGGGGGTCCTTGGGAAAGCCCCTGGGCAGGACTGTCGATAACCGCTCCGGCAGTACAAGGTCAGCTTCAGACCGAAGGTTCAGTATTCTTGCGTCAGGATGAAACCCTGTGTGTGCATAGCAGCATTGTGCCACCAGATAGTACAATTGCAGATCCGGCACCCCATACCTCCCTCTGTCATATGGCAGTGTGAGCACAGGCCAACAAACACATGGCTGTTTCCCTCCCCTTACCAATCGCGTAAGGTGGGTGCGCAATGTTCAGAAAAAAACATCAGTGAGGGGAATGGGGATATTATTAAATATGTACAAAAATGTGGGAAGCACCACCATCTTTAGAATTGCCACTTAGCCCGCTATTGACAAGGGCAATGGCAGCCATCCATCCACCTGAATCTCTAGAGTACTAATTGCCTGCCCATAGTTTAAGCAAATGATCTGTGTAGTGTTTAGATGGATGTGGATCCCCAAGTTTTTGACCGAATCTGTGCACCATTCGAGTGGATATTCACACTCCCATGGTCTCGTGCCCAAGGTTAAAGGGAAAATTATTGACTTGTGCCAATTGATGCTCAGGCCAGAAAAATTGCAAAATCTGAGTATCTCTCTGATGAGAGGTGCTAAATTTGTCTGGGGTTCCCTGACATAAAGGATTGTGTCATCCGCATTGAGTGAAACCAGGAGAAGGCCTGTGTTAAATTGTAACCCTCGCTGCAGATGGCACTCCTGGTAATGACGAATTAGCTGATCCATGGCCAGAATGAACAAAATAGAAGACAGGGGGCATCCCTGACGGGTACCACGTGAGAGCCTGAAGGGTTGTGAGAGTGTGCCGTTCAAGCGGAGTCTGGCTGTGGGGCTGCTGTATAATAATGCAGTGGTAGCAATAAATCCCATAGGCATGCCCATTTGGCACATAACAGAAATAAAAAATGGCCATTCCAAGGAATCGAAGGCCTTCTCTGCATCCAGAAGGATCGCAGCCATGGGAACCCCCGGATTAATCCTATGAAGGACTGCAAATA
Source organism: Triturus cristatus (assembly GCF_964204655.1). Classification (NCBI taxonomy): domain Eukaryota; kingdom Metazoa; phylum Chordata; class Amphibia; order Caudata; family Salamandridae; genus Triturus; species Triturus cristatus. The sequence continues at coordinate 913,082,081 of NC_140588.1, forward strand.
ATGTCCTAAGATTCAGCGAGGTGGACCGGTGGGGAACAAATCCGTATTGAACAGGAGATATTATAAACTCCATTAATTGTGACAGGCGATTAGCGATGACCTTGGCTATGATTTTATAGTCTAAATTTAGAAGAGACAATGGCCTGTAGGATCCGACCTTTAATGTATCTTTGCCAGGATTGGGGAGTAATATAATAACTGCCTGGGAAGCGTGGGGGGAAGCACCTGTTTCTCCAAGGCCTCCGCGTACACCTCGATCAGCTGTGGGGCAAGTAGGTCTTTGTACTCTTTATAAAAGTCACCCGTGAAGCCATCCAACACGGGGGCTGTAGAGCCATGGAGGGTGTCGATAGAGCCTATTACATCCACCATTGAAATAGGTTCCGCTAAAAAGACTTGCATGTGCTTTTCAAGGTACACTAGTGCGATCTCTGACAGGTAGTCTTCCTGTGCCGTGTGGTCACTCCCCGCTTTAGTGGTGTATAGTGCAGTATAATAGTCCAGAAATTAATCTCGAATTTCCGATGTGGACGTAAGAGTTTGATTTGTAGCTGAGCGTATCTCAGTGATGTTTGCCTTGCTGTACGGTGGCCACAGCATCTGCGCCAACACTCTGCCAGGCCAATCAACCTCTCCGTATCGTCCGGCTGTATGGTATTTGCCGAAGTACAATATCTCCCGGTCTGCAGTGTCTCTATATTCAGTCAGGAGGGCCAGGTGCTGTCCCTCCACAGCGGAATCAGAGGCTTGCAAAGAGGCAGCATCTAGGGTCGAGATGTCTCGCTCGATGTGCGACGTGTTACGGAGATCCTTGAGAACCCCAGCATATTTAGCAATACAAACGCCCCTGATGACTGCCTTAAAACCCTCCCATAGGACAGCCCAAGAGTCCACTGAGCCAGTGTTAATTGCAAAGTAGTCCTCGATGGCTTCGCGTATTTCTGCTTTAAAGAGGTCATCCTGCAGAGCGTGGCTCGGAAAGTGCCATTGCCGCTCAAACCCCTCAGGACGAGGGACATTCAAGTGTAGCAATATCGGGGAGTGATCCAAATATGTCCGAGGGAGAGTCTTAAGCATGCAGAACCAGCCTACCACTTCAGGGGAAAGTAGTTAAAAGTCAACTCTAGTCTAGGTGTTGTGTTGGCCGGAGTGATGTGTGTAATCTGTAAGGGCGGGATTACGCTAGCGCCAAATTTCTAAAAGTGAAAACTGTTCACAAAGTTCTAAGAGGGCGCGACGCACCCGCGGTTTAGTGTATGGGGTCATGGGGGTGCTGTCGAGCCTGAGGTTAAGTAGCAAGTTAAAGTCCCCTCCCACTAATTGCAACTCTGGCTCCAACTTCGCCAGCTGGGCGTTCAGAGTGTGAAAAAATTTAGGGAAGTCAGTGTTCGGGGCATAAACACACATCAGGGAAACCCTGTGTCCCCCCAGAGATCCAGTGACAATGATGTATCTACCCTCGGCGTCACGCACTACAGCGCTGAGACTAAAGGGGACCCTTTTGTGGATAAGAATGGCGACCCCCTGGCATAGCTGCTATAATTTGTGAAGTATCTATGTGCATCCCAACTTGCATCAAAACGTGCCGCATCCGTAATGGGCAGGTGTGTTTCCTGCAAGTAGGCAATGTCTACATTATGTCTTAATAGGTAGTGAACTAATTGTGTTCTCATGTGATTGTCTTTGAGACCTCGTACATTCCAGGAAACCAGGGACAAGCCAGAGGGGCCCTCCATATTACCTAGCCGAGCCATCAGAGGAACGTGACAGACCAGTCATAGCAAAGTAGCGACAAAGACAAACATTTTGTGACAGTGAACTTAGCTGCATATAACAAAAAACGGACTGATAAATCTGATCGACCCCACCCCCCCCACCCAGACTCACTCCAACCCGTGCGAGGCCAATCCCATGCGAATAGCAGAACATGAAGTACCAGTTGACTTTTTACCTAAAAGACAATCCCCAATGACAATACCCCAGTATGAGTAAGAACAAACCCAATGGAAACACCATGGGGGGGGGGTGGCAATGCAAGGGCAATCAACCAGCCAAGTGAAACATCAGAACAAGATGGATATCATTTTCCCAGACTGTCTTACATCAGGGAGTCAGAAGCCACGTAGGTGTGCTAACCAGTGCCAAAGCCGGAGAACAGTTCTGCACTAGTGTCCGAACCACTATGTGGGGGGAAAGGAGAGATCTCTACCCGCTGAGGCCTGACTGTTGTTTTGCTTATATATCTGGCAGAATTCCTGAGCTTCAGTAGGAGCGCCGAAGATGTGAACCCTGCCGCCCACATCAACTCTCAATCGAGCGAGGTAGAGCATACCATATCCTCGACCCAGGTTCCTGAGGGTGGCCTTCACTCCATTGTATTTGCGACGGGCATCTTGTACCATCATATTAAAGTACGGATAAAAGGACAACTTAGAGCCCTGCCAAGCAATGTCCCCATGCTCTCTTGCCAGTCTCAGAGCCGAGTCTCGGTCACGAAAGTTCATGAGACATGCAATGATGGGTCTGGGTGGGAGACCAGGGTTAGGCTGAGGGCCCAACGATCTGTGCGCTCTCTCCACCACAAAGCCAGCCGTGAAAGACTCATTACCAAACAGTTCAGATAATAGATTTTCTACAAACAGGCCCATGCTGCCGGTGGCAGTTGTCTCTGGAACCCCCATGATACGGATGTTGTTGCACCGACTGCGCACCTCAAGGTCCTCGTTTTTGATGGCCACCTCTTTAAGTATACGCTCAACGCGCTCCAATCTTTTAATTGATTGAGTCGTCCCATCTTCAATGTCAGAAATACGTGCTTCTGCTACATCGAGCCTCCTGTCGTGCACCTGGATTTTGGCCCCCAGGCTGGCAAGGTTCTTGTCGAGCAAATTAAAACGACTGTCGAGCGCCTTGAAGCCCACCCTCATCTCCTGTAGCATGGAGGTGGCGACTGCCGAGGAGTCAGCAGTGTTGTCTATGGCGTGCACGTTATCTGCCATGCTGGAGCTTTCCAGGGGAGCCCTGTCCGCTAGCTTCTCAAAGGGGAGGGTCTTTTGTTTGTGATCTTTGCGGCCCATGCCACGGACAAGTAGCACCAATGGCGTAGTGTAGCAGAAGGGAACCAGGCAGTATTATTCGAACGTAGCAGTCAGCAGAGGGAGAAAAGCAGGGCCAGGGTACAAGTCTCCACCCAGAGAGGCAGCTTCAGCAATTGTGTCACCGGTACAGCAAAGGTCATGTGTGGGGTGAGAGCTGCCAGGAACCTGTGTTGTGCTGCAATAAGAAAGTCTGTGTAGGCCTGCACCAGCCTGATCCCGGCTGCTTTTCAATTAAAGATTACCCCATGAGGGAGGAGCCCGGGCAGTTGTGCGCCGCAGCCTCAGAGCAAATGGACTGTTTAGTGTTGCCCAGCTGAACGCCGTCTCCACACCAGCCAGCGTTCTCAGCAGAATGGTGCTCCGCTATGCCTCGCGCAGTCCAGTAGTTGCGGACGCGCGGCCTGTGCCAGCTGACCGCGCCAGGTGCCTGCTATAGAGCGACGGCCACAGGCCACAATCCCCACAGCCTCTGCGTAGATCTGCTTCTGGCCGGATGGCAGTCAATACTACGGCTGGTGCGTTCCGCCGGGCGCATGCAGGGGCCAAATGTCTGCTGTTCTGCTGCGCGAGGCTGCTGTACCATGCGGGCCGCGGGCTCCTCATCAGCTCTTCCCACTCCCAACTCGCGCCCCTGCATGCCCGGGTGGGCACCGCTGATGTTTGCAGGCGGGCCCTGTCACTGCCCGCATTATGGATGGCGAGGGGCGTGAGTAAACGGACCCAGAGCTGCCAAGCGAGGCTGCTCACTGCTCAAGTAAGGTGGGGTCAGGGAGGGGGGGATAGAAGCAGCCCCGTACCAATATCGCCGGCCACTCACCACCTCAACGGGCCCGGTCTTGCGTATACTGATTTGCCGCATCTCTTTTGTCTCCCCGCCAGGAAGCTGAAAAATGGCGTCGTGTCGCTCCGCCGCAGGCCCCACCTTGTGTTCGCTCCCGGAGCCGTAATTCAGTCGCCGGGTCTCCTAATCGCCACAGGTTTGTGTCATCCGGTGCAGAATGCGCTCCGTATACCGGCGCTGTAGTTTGCTGAGCATTGTTGCGGCTTGGAACGGGGGAAAACGCCTATTAGCTGGGTCGCCCTGAGGTGCTTCACTGCTGGGCAGCCGTCTTAGTCGCTGGCTTGGCCACGCCCCCTAGCTCATTGATCTCAGGTTCACATAAATTGTGTATTTGCATACTGAAATTGCAAACGTATATTTACTTTTTCTCTCTCTCACTCTCCTCTCACACTTGTTATTGATTTTATTATGTATTTGCCATGAACTGTATTTCTTGTTGTGTTTTACCTGTTACATTGAAATAATACAGAATTGACATTAGTAATGTATTTATGTATTGACCATTCATATTTGATTGTTTAGATAAAAGTAACTTGATAAGTATAAAGAGTTTGTCTTTGTTGATGAGTTATCGGACACGATATATATTTTGACTATTATTGTTAGTTAGGCATTTTCTTCATTATAGGTCCTCATGAAGGAAATAGCATCCATCTCTTATTATCTGAGTCCCTATTAGCTCTTCCAAAGATCTATCGGAGGACCTCATATTTGTATGTGATTATAGGGTTTTCATGTGCTGAGACTCTTGATTATAGAAAAGTTTCTGTTCATGATGTAATGGAGATATTATTATTAATAGAATGGATCAGTACATGGTAACTGGGATCAGCATAGAATAGTAGATATGCAGCTGATCCTCTACAGGCTTTTTCATATACATATTTCATATACATATCATCTTGGAGACCAACCACAGCCCTTAAGTTTAAAATGAAAATTCAAACATTAAAGTCCTTGAACAAATAATGCTAATTAATGCTGTGTGATTGATCCTGGAAGAGGCATGCTTCTACTACATATTCTGAAAATATTTCAGACTATCAGTAAATAGACTATAAACCACACTTAAGAAATGAAAAGCAACTCCACAGAACACAGATATGCAATGAATGTATCAATAATTGGACATAAAATTGGTCATAGCAGATGCTTACAACCTTTATTTGTGCATCACACTAGTAGGTGCAATGTATTTTTTAATAAGATGTTTTGTGGAGCCCTGCTTGTCATCTTAGGACAACTTATAAGCACAATTCTGCAAACACCAAAATTTAAAATATCAGTCTACATTAGACAGAAGAATGTAAGTCCAGCTAGATGAAGTAATCCACCCATATTCCTTGACTGTGTCAGCTAGATGGATGGAGTTAAGAAAAAATACTCTCAACATGTTTAGTTTTAAGTTGCTTTCTAATTTGCAGGTAGGGGGTTTCAGCTCTGACTTTGGTATTTCCACTTTTTGGCAGACTATTCCCAAGGATGAAGCACATTATTTTAGCCACTTGTATGGGCACTGTGGGATCAGGATTACCAAAGTGAACTGATGATCGCAACCACAGATGACATCATGGACCTCCTGGACCGCAGCTAAATGGAAGCCCTCATCCTCCAGGACCTGTCAGCCACTTTTGACACCGTCTCCCATCACATCTTGAATACCAGACTCCAGTACATTGGAATCCAGGGTTATGCCCAATGCATGACCTTCCACCAATTGACCGGACACCTAAAATCCACCTCCATCTTTCCAGCAGACACCCCCTGAATCCACCGAGGCAAAAGCAGAGGATGCTCCATCTCACACTTGACAGACAAAGCTTGAAACAACCTCCCCCTGCACCTCAGGACCCCCTCATGGCTCAAGGAATTCAGGAAAGGACTCAAGACATGGCTGCTCGAATGAACAGATCATCACGAAGCAACTAGCAACTCTGGCGCCTTGAAACCGTCACAGGTGATTTGCCATGCTTTACAAATCCTTGATTGATTGATGTTGGATGTGCTAACGACAACTGGTGATAAGAAAGACAATATGAGTTATTTTCTAGCTTGACATAGAATTTAGCGTGGGCCGCATGAATCTAGCATTCTTATAGAGGAAAAGCTGTTTGCCGGGGGACACATGTAACGGTTAAGCCAGAACTGGGTGAACGCAGAGCTTTGGGGAACACCACAATGTGGTATACAAAAGGAACTTTCTCATGATCATTGATAAACCTGTTCAGTTCAGTCGAAGAGGAATGAACTGAAACAGTTGAGTACTGACAGAAACCTTGAACCAATCTTTCTTTCTGGTCAACAGAATATTGCAGTTGAGATCACCTTAGTTTGCCAAGAGCTCGCAGAGACGTATAGCAGCTTGCGGACCCTGAACAAGAGTGTGGTGAGTTCTCTGATTGCCAGCCATACTGACTCTATTCCCCTAGCAGGAATGAATCCTTGTTGACGTTCGTGCAACAGCTCATGTTCTTCCAAACACTGTTTCCATTAATCTGGACCAGTTCTTTCTAGCATTTTGCTAGGAAGTGAAGGGTTGGAAAGTATGAGGGTTTGATGTGGGTTTCTTCAGCAGTGGATTGAGAGTTACATGTTGATATTGGCTATGGACTGTGACCTTAGCCAGAAAAGATTTGATGAAGGTGATTATCTTGAGCAAGGAGAAGACTTCTCTCATGCAGGGTGCAGGGTATCGGGTCTTCTGCTAATATTATGAGGGGTGTCACACAGGCCCCAGTGGCTTGTGGGGTTCAGGGGGTGGCTCAACTCTGCAGACGATTTTTTTAAAAGAACCACGCGTGAAGAACCAAGAAACAAGGAACTGAAATAATGTATTAAAAGAAGATGGCCAGAGTCTAAAAAGAAGCCTGAAAATTATGCCTGCGCAACGCCTTGGATGCCCCACCGGTGTCTTTTCCATCAGACAGTCCACAAAGGTATGTGTTGGGCGTTAGGCATTAAGTGGCTTGGGGTGGCTTGAAACCTGCCTGCAGACTGTATTAAATGAACGTTTTGTTCTGGGATTTTGATTTGACAATCCACATGTGGTGACATTTAGCAATTGTGATTTACACAATGCCTGAACGATATACTGAAGACCAGAAGATATTTAAGTGTGACGTTAATCAGTCTGACGACCATCTGATGTCATCCAAAAAAAAATGTTAAAGGGAGGCACGTGATGTTTGTGTTTGTGTACTTTTCACATGAAGTACATTCTACATTCTTGGAAATACAGCGAACCGGCAATGTGGTTTTAAAGCAATGCACGGATGTTGAAACATTCACTTTGGCTGGGAGAAGTACATCATAAAACCATTCAAGGTCGACGTGAGGTCAGAGTGCAAGTCTTTTGACAAAAGACAACAGAGAGAAATTGTGCTTTCGTAATTAAATCTGCGTGTTTAACTTGCGTGACTAACATCATCTATAAAGCTTGTAAGAAGGCACGTTATGGATCGTGTTGGATCATCAATCTGAACTATTTTTACAAGTTCCAAGGTGCGTGTGGATTAGTAGTGACAAACGGAATCGGTGAGACATTTGTTTTATTTCTTGCCAGTTTAACCGCCTTTGTCTTAAAAAAAAAAACAAGAGACTGTCGAGCATTTTTATCCAGGCGTTTTGCAGTTAAGAAGGGCACATAGTGGCGCATTTGGCTGCGATGTTTCTACTGCGTGGGGGACACGTGTAGATTTGGGAAAATTAGTGCTGGCTATATGAAGAAAACGTGGGGAAGCAACTGCTAATCTGTTAAACAATACTATTTCCTTTTGAATCCGAGTGGGATTCGGTGCACGCGCCACTCACTTTCATCTTGCTCCTGGTTGCCTCCTGCATTATTGTCTCCTGGTGACGTCTGCATTTTGTTGTGCAGGGACAGAGGGTGCACGTTTGTGCCATGAGCCATCCGCCTCTGCGTGGTAACGTGGCGCCATCTTGTGGAGGCCTGCAGTCATTGATTTCCTTTATGTCCTACGTAATTTTGCCAACCATTTTTTTTTTTCTGGGTTGTCAAGGTCATTAAAGTTTTGAAAGCACCGTTCTGACAGTCCAACCTCGGGTGTTGTTCAACTTGTACACGATTTGCCACGATATTGCTGCATTTAATGAATAACTTACGAAGTTTTGTTTTGTGGGTTGTTTTTAAAGAGGTTCTATTTCCACATGCTGAGTCTCTCATCGGAGCATGACATATTGGTGTTCAATCTACACTTGAATTGACGACATCGGTGACTACTTTTGTTGTTTTAGTTTATTGTTTTGAAAAATCTGCTAAACAAGCAAGAAGTAATTTACATATTTTTCCTGTGTTATGTTTTCCTTATATGTAATGTTCCTTTAATGTTTCCATGTTATGGTTTACACTTCATCTCCTAGCAACGAGGTTCTACTGCTGGAATCTGGATTGTGGAGTCCAGCAGTGAAGCCTAGCTGAGGAGCTGAGGAGGTTGTTCTGGGGGTCTCTCTGTGTAACTAAATAAACCCACTATATTCAAAAAGAAGTGTCCTGTGAGCCCAAAAATGGCGACGAGGATGGGATCCCTTTGAAGACAAGGATACTTGAGGATATTTTGGAACATGTATTAATTTGGAAGAATTTTATATTTTTTCCATTTTTGAACATTTTGGAAGACCCCCAGACTGCACCGTTGGATCATCGCGAATCCTATTGCTTTCCCTGGCTGTTCTGGGAAGAGATTGAGATCGAGAGCGAGTTTTGAGCAAGTTTAGTGCCAGCGGTGATCAACTTGAAGGAAGAAGACGGTTGCTGTTTGTAAAACAACAGCGGCATGATTGTGCACGCCCGCGGAGCGCGTGGAATCTTTTGCTGTGAGCGCTCGTGACAATTGGAAATTCCTACGTATTGCAGATACCCGCGGCATCATAGCCCAAGAAAACTCTCACCTTCGAAGAGCGTGGGGGAGCTGTAGACAATGCATCACGTTGCGAGGTGTGGAGGCAGTTGCGGACTGGACGCATCGTTGTCAGGGTTGTGGACATCGGCTGTGAGGCATGAGGGGAGCGGCGATCGCGCGGCCATGCTTCGTGAATGACGCTGGGACTGTTGGAGTGACGCCGTGATCACTACGTGCCAAAGGTTACGTTCAGATCCACGCCAAGAGTTTGATGACATCAGTACGCACACATAGTAAGCCGCCCCCTGATTGGATGTTTGTTTTTTCCATAATCTCGCCGGATTGGTGCAACGAGACGACACGGGAAATCAACTAATGTTGTCTTGTGTTGCTTAGCTACCGACCACGATGCGGAGATTCGTTTCATCTCGTCGGAACTGTTGAATAGGAGGACACAACGTGAATGCCTTGTTTGGGGATGAAAGTAACTTTGATTTAGAAAGTAACTTTGATGGAGACGATCTAAATTTGAAACGTGTGAATTTATTGTTTACGTTTTGTTTAACTCACTTATGAATTCCATTGCCAGTATTTTTTTTGAATAGTTCACAGTAGAATTGCCAAAGTATTTTAAAAACCTAGTGTTACAGTGGGTGATTTTAAAGCAATATTGTGTTACATTAGTGTGAAACAGCATCACTAATTATGACCACTCAGAGCATTCCTCCCCTGCCCACCTTCTTACAAGAACCAGGTCCCACGTGCATGGAATGGGAGGATTGGAAAGAAGCTTTTATTACGTATTTAGAAGCCATTGGGGGTGATGTATACTTACCAAAGAGAAAATTTGCAATTCTAAAGTTGAGTTTGGGAGTTGAGGGGAGAAAGGTATTAAGTACCTTGCCAAATTTCCAGGTAGATAACGACAATGGGAATTCTGATTCTGAAGATGACCAATATGATGTGTATGAGAGTGCTTTGTCCGCATTGTCAGAGAATTTTGGGAAAAAATTGAGTTTAGTAGTTGAGAGACATAAGTTTTTCTCTCGTGCCCAAAAACAAGGTGAAAAAATCGAACAGTATGTAGCAGCTTTAAGGAGATTAGCTGTAACTTGTAGGTTTAAAGATTTAAGGGATGAAATCATCAGAGATCAATTAATCAATAGAACCAACAATTCCAAGATCCAAGAGAAATTGTTAGATTTAAAGGATCCTACATTAGACAAGTCTTTAGAGATAGCGAAACGTATTGAGAACACCTCTCAGTACGTTAAAGATTTAGCTGACAATAAACAAAAGAATGATCCTGAAGGAAACAAGATATGCATGTTAAATCCCTTTAAGAAAACCGCAAAAGCAGATAGTGAGGACAAGACAAATCCTGCTATGAAACAAGAAATGGGGGTAAAAAAAAAAGGTATGCTACAGGTGTGGGAGTAATAAACACACTGCTGAGGCTCGTCATTGTCCGGCTGCTAAATGTCGTTGTTTTAAATGTAAAAGAATTGGCCATTTCTCAAGGGTGTGTAAAGGGGAAAATTTTCATAATGCAAAAAAATCTGTAAACATCATTAATGATGTGGTGGCGCAACAAGCCATGATTGAAACAGAAAGTGGAAGCTATTCTGATGTTGAAGTAATGGTGGTTAGAAACAATATTGATGCGGTTTCTTCGGATGTATATGTTCCTCCCAAATGCATTATTAGCATAAATGATGTGGATATATCCATGTGGGCAGATTCAGGCTCACCCTTCACGATAATTGACAGACAGAACTGGGAAGAGTTAAAAACAGAAAAATTAATTCCGACAGACGTTGAACCACTAGGATATTGTGGTACTAAATTACCAGTGCTAGGTTACTTTAATGGATTATTATTGTTCAAGGGGAGGAGAACGGAAGCCACAATTTATGTTGTTGAGGTAGGGAAATGCTTATTGGGATGGAAAGAACAAAAGAGTTTGGGGATCATTCTCGATCCCAATCATCCTTTACAAGTCTTGTTAACGGACCTTGAAGACAACAAGTGGGCAGAAAAATTTCCAAATCTGTTCAAGGAAGCACTGGGATGTCTTAAAAAGTTTGAACACCGAATTGTTTTGAAAAAGATGCTGTGCTCAAGGTGCACAAGGTACGGAATGTTCCCTTAGCTTTAAGGGGTAAACTTAAGATGGAATTACAAATACTATGTAAAGAGGGCGTGATAGAACCCATTGAGGCATCGGAGTGGTTAAGTCCGATTGTGATCGCACACAAACCCAACGGAAATATCCGCATGTGTGTGGATTTAAGAGACTTAAACGAATGCATATGGGTAGACAGACATCCTTTGCCGCGCATAAATGAAATGTTGGCAAGCGTGGCGGGTGGTAAACACTTTACAACTCTTGATTTATCCAGTGCCTACCATCAGGTGCGTTTACAACCAGAATCGAAACATTTGACGTCCTTCATAACACCTGAAGGTGCGTTTCAATTTGTTAGGATGCCATTCGGGTTAGCCTCTGCATCAGCAGTTTTTCAGAGAGTGATGCAATCGATTTTGAAGGATATAAGAAATGTATTAGTATTCCAAGACGATGTGCTAGTTTGGGGCGGAGATGAGAAACAACATGACACAATTTTACAAGAAGTACTTACAAAGTTACAATCTGCGGGACTGACGATTAGTCTCCCAAAATGCAAATTTGGTAAGCAGACAGTTGACTACTTAGGACACACCCTGTCATTTGAAGGCATAAAACCCAAATTGAATTTAGTAGAGGATCTTGAAAAGGCTCCATCTCCTCAAGACAAGGACCAATTAAGATCTTTTCTCGGTTTAGCCGAGTACTATGCCAAATTTGTTTATCATTTTTCCGATTTAGTACAGCCATTACGTGATCTCATGAAAAAAGGAGTAGCATTTGCATGGTCTGTGGAATGTCAATCAGCATTTGTAGCCATCAAAAAAGCTGTGGCAAATGCAACTGCTTTGAGTCCGTTTAATCCACATGATGAAACTATAATTGTTACAGATGCTAGTGGATATGGTCTTGGGACAGTATTAATGCAAAGAAGTAAAGGAAAAGAGAGAGTAGTAGCCTTTGCATAACGCACATTGAAGGGTGCAGAGTCTTCGTATTCAACCATTGAAAAGGAAGCGCTTGCGTGTTGGTGGGGTGTACAGCACTTTCGTGTGTATGTTTGGGGAACCAAATTTGAGCTGTATACCGATCACAGACCGTTATTAGACATTTTTACTACAGCAGGTGCTGGAAGAGCCACTCCACGAATTGCAAAATGGTTGTATCGCTTACAGGAATTTTCATTTGAGTTAAAGTATGTTCCTGGAGTGAGGAACGTGAATGCAGATTGTTTGTCACGTTTACCTGTGAATTATGATACACATGATAATCTGGACGAAGAAGATTGGATGGTAGCTAATATCGTGGATGTGTGTCAAGCTATAAGTGAGTCTGAGTGGAAGGAGGCAATTGCAGAGGATGCGATTTTGGTTAGAATTATCAAAATGTTACCCACTACATATGGTTGGAAAATAAATGATGATTTTAGAATTTACAAGTATGTGTGGGAGGAGTTATCTGTGGTTAGTGGCATTGTAAGGAGAGGGGATAAACTAGTCGTGCCTGAATCTTTAAGGAACAGATTAATGCGCTTATTGCATGAAGGTCATGGATGCATGTCTGCGGTCAAGAGAAAAGCCAGAATGGATTTCTGGTGGCCCGGCATGGATGGGACGTTGAAAGGTTTGTGAGAGAATGTATAGCTTGTACATGTAGTGACAAGTCTCATGTTTTAAGGAAATCACCCATTAATCAAATGAAGTTTCCAGAGAAACCATGGGTGAGATTGGGGATGGATATTTGTGGTCCGTTTGATTGTTTAGCATCATCCGAAAAGTATGCTATAGTTATGATGGACTATTATTCGAAATGGCCTGAAGTCGCATTCGTCAGTGATGTCAAATCTAGCAGTGTCATTGCCTTTTGTGATGAAGTTTTTAGAAGAGAGGGTTGTCCTGCAGAGATCTTGACAGATAATGGTCCGCAATTTACTTCTGAGGAGTTTGATGCTTTTCTGAATAGGTTGGGCATCAAACATTTGAGGACTCCAGTCTATCATCCCAGGGGAAATGGTTTGGTGGAGCGATTTAACCGAGTTTTGGGTGAAAACATTCAATTAGCTCTATCTATGAATGGATGTTGGAGAACTGAAGTTAAAAAATTGATATGGAATTACAGAACTACTCCACATTCCGTAACTGGGCAGACACCTTTTAGTTTACTCAAGGGTAGGGTGCCTTGTACAGTGTCAGTACCAGCATGGATGGGCAGATGTGGTAAGAAAGATATTAATGATGGGGATATACGCAGTAAGGTGGAGAATTACCAAAACATTTATCAAAAGAGACACAATGATAAGTTAAAGAAAACTTTTATCAGTCTAAAGGAAGGTGATTGGGTAAGAGTGTGTGCTGGATATTTTGGAAAAAAGGGTATTTCTAACTTATCGGAGCCTAAGAAGGTCAGTGAAGTTCATGGCAACATGATCAAAGTTTCAGTTGGAAAATGGTGGAATGTACGTAGGGTGGTAAAGTGTAGTGAAGTTGAAGTGAAGTTGTGGTTGGATAAAAATCCTAACTTGATTAGCAGAACTAGTGATTTGTCTAGAAGGGCTCCTAATGAGCGCATTAAGTCTAGACCAAGAAAATTGGAGAATTATATTTGTGATTGAGCATCGCTACGTTCAAATCTCATGTAGGTTCAAGGAAAACTTCTCTTGTTTTCGTATGGTAGTAAATTATATATGTGTATTAGTGTATAGCAAATCTTCTTCCATAATTTTGTTAAAAAAGGGAGATGTGTTATGTTTTCCTTATATGTAATGTTCCTTTAATGTTTCCATGTTATGGTTTACACTTCATCTCCTAGCAACGAGGTTCTACTGATGGAATCTGGATTGTGGGGTCCAGCAGTGAAGCCTAGCTGAGGAGCTGAGGAGGTTGTTCTGGGGGTCTCTCTGTGTAACTAATTAAACCCACTATATTCAAAAAGAAGTGTCCTGTGATCCCAAAAGCTTGTGGGGTTCAGGGGGTGGCTCAACCCTGCAGCAGGCCGGCAACCATTTCAGGGGAACCCATTCAGACCAAGGCCAATGAATATCTGTGTGATATGTAAGAAGCATCACATTCTGCAGGGGGGGGGGGCTCATTTTGCCCAGGCTTCTCCAAAGTCAGCCCTGGAGGGCCTGATCTATGCTAGATTTTACCATAACTACTTGTTTTTAAATGGGTATATGCTACACATCTGAATCAGGCACTCCAGGGCCGACTTTGGAGAACCTGTGGTAATGAGCAAGCCTCCAGCTTGGAATGTCTTAGGTTTAGGATGTGCTTTGAGGTCACCGCGCTCTGCATTCCGATTGTTCGCAGTTGCTCGAGTGCCCCTTCTGGGACGGATGTATTTATCCTGAATAAACCTGCTTTGCCTCAATCTACATCTCGGCCTCACTACTAGAGAACCCTGATTTTTCATTTTGCCACTAAATCTTGTAGGCAGTTTTGTCGGATTTAGACTGATTTAGGCCATCATATTACAACGGGGACAGCAGATATCTTCAAAAGGAATAAACATGGCTCCCCGTGTGTTTCAAAGTAAGCAGCTTCCTGACCTGCAGCTGATAAACAAAGGAATACTTCGGAGGGTTTTTAGTAAAGTGATGAGGCTCACACAGGTTAAGAAAACGAATTGCATTTTTGCCGACATTGCTAACTCATTTCCTGCCTGATGAACTAAAGGAATCATTTGAATACGATTTACTACACACTCCTTTAACGCTCAAGCGCAGTTAACTGTGCAACATCCATACGCAAGATGTATATTTATACACAGGCGCGCAAACGTCACTCTTGAAAGCCCAGAGTCCTTGTTTAATTTTCCGTGCAAAGGATGTTGAATTCTTATGATGCTGTGCGAAGTGTTTTATCTCTCTTATTCTTTTTATAGCGCCCAAGGCGCAACACTGGAAATAACATTTTTACCGCACTTCATAAGTGAAAGTAGTAAACAACATTCTATTATGGTGCTTATGAGGAGCCAGAGTTAGACTGGATTTTTCACTGCGGTCAGTGTACATGAATGGATGTGCATTGAAATACCTAATAATGAGAGAAATAGCTGCACATAAACTGTGGGCGCTTGCACAAAATGACCTCTTTCTTATGAATTCGTTAAAGGAATTCATGTCTCAGGTCTGAAATTACTCTGAACGGTTACATATCTCCATAAAAAAATACTATTAAATCCCAGCTTAACTGAGCTCTTCAAACACAAACTGTCCAAGCTACACACATATCATATTAAACAACTCAGCATTTAAAACCAGTAGAAAACGAGCTGGTTTTTCTGTCCTTAAACACTGATTGGAAAACCGATAGGGATGTTCAAAACTATTACAAACACTATTACAGTAATCCACTACAGAGTGAACTCAGGGCTAGATGTACGACCTTTACATTTTACGACTCGCAAATTGCGACTCGCAAAATGCTATGTACAACAGTGAACAATATTCATGAGGCAAGCACAATTTGCGACCCCATTTGGAATGGCTAGCACTCCCAGGGATGGTGGCCTGCTGGGGTCAGCAGACCACCATGTCTGGGACTGCTATTAAATAAAGCAGTTATTTTTTTTTCAATGCAATGCAGCCCGTTTTCAAAAAGGGCTGCATTTAAAAAAGAAAAATGAAACTTTTCAGTTTCATATTTTAAGGGCAAGCAGTGGTCCCTGTCCTGCTCTCAAAAAATATTTTCTCACACACTCACAAAGAAGAAGGGGTCCCCTACGGACCCCTTCTTGTTTGCAAGTGGTTTACCACCTACTTGAAGTAGGTGGTCAACTGCCCGTGTTTTGCGGCTGCAAATGCGGTCGCTAAACAATACTACATGGCATTGAGGCTCGCTATGAGGAAGGAACGCCCGTTCCTAATAGCGAGAGTCACAAACGCTATATTGCGAGTCAGTGACTCACAAAATAGTGTTTGTACATGGCATTACCCATTTTTTGACCTAGAAGGTAATGTCAATTCATTGAGTCTAAAGATTAACCATTTAATCACTTTTAAGTTTGTTAAAACAAATGAGTATTGTACCACTCACCAAACAATAACAATCTTCTGTTACTCAAGCAATTGATGGAACAAATCGAAAGCAATCCCATCTTATGGGGCAGCAATCTGCATTGTCCAGGCTCCAAAGACCCAAACTTTCCAGCTTCTTTCTCAACAATGACCTGACTTAACTGCGCAACCCACCAAGCACTCTGAAGAGAGCTACTTTTCATCATTTTATCACCAATGAGCAAGGCCAAACTAGGGCACCAGAAGCAGCCCTGGCACAAAATGCCCATACTAACCCAGCTCCTTTCATCTCCTCGCACCATCTCTTTCTTTCCATCCCCTTTCTCCCTCTCTGATCGCTTTCTCTCAACCTTCCCTTCCGCCCCTCTCTATCTTTCTCTCTTGAAGCCTCCGCTTGCCTCCAGCAAGTAACCTCGTGGAGATGGGGAAAGTGTCAGAGGCACCAGGCGGGGTCCCGGGCTTTCAAAACCAGCCCCAAAGGTTCCAGCCGATTGGGGAACTGCCCAGGGGAATAAAAGGTCTGTCCAGTCCTGCCAACAAGGGCATTTTAGAAAACAAATGAAGGCTCTGAAGAATGGTCAGACCGTTTCCTTATATAATTCACGCTCTTTTTCACCAAAATGGTATCCACTGGCCGAGTGAGTAAGCCAAAGATGTTGCTCCCAAACGGTAGTACATTAATGCATCTTTCCTTGAGCAATGAGACTCCACCGGTCTTACATTTGGTCCCTGTTTAGCTCAAATGAATTGCGCTCATACATCATTACTATGAAACTGTGCCTAGGATCATCAACAAAGTCACTTTCCCTAATCTAAAAAGACACTCAGTTCCACAGAATGCACCTGACGCCATAATCTCTTCCAGAAGAATCATACCATACTTTGAAGTGCATTTAAACAATAAAACAAACACATGCTTAAGGCTAAAAAAACATTCCTTAAGCATGAAATCGTTAAACATTGACACAGGAAATTATTCAGAATCATAAAACTGAAGTCCTTCAGCCATAGAACCATGTCATCCCTGCAAATATAGATATCTTCAACTGCTAAGGGTAAGATTTGCTCGAACTGCTGCTGCTGGGCAAAATAACTTAACCCGAGGGTGGCGAGATTGCTCTTCTGCCTGCACTATCACCTGCTATCCCTGACATCTTCGGAACGCAATCCTTTTCCTGCTCAGCGCTGGTAACGACGCTCACATTCACTCTGGTGGGACTCCAAGTCCCAGAGTGCAACGGCTGGCTGTAATCCCTAGCAGCTGTGTGGGAGGTGTCATCTGAGCCCACTTAAGCGACGCTGATATCCCGCGGCGCGGGACGCGCCCGGGCGCAGTCTGGGCTAAGGGCGAGCCTGTCCTGTGCCTGTCATTGCCCCTGAAGAGGCAGGGCAGGGCTACCCTTCTGACATCTGGGGCCAGGGTGTAGAACTGTTCTAAGGGGCGAACTTAAGGTACTGTGACACCGTTGATCCCTATGGAGCTTTAAGTTTAAGTGCGAACAGCTCACCATTGTCTTATTTGATGGTTATATTCTTGATTTTAAGTCATTTCGATTGACTGCATTTGTTGTTCACACCTTTTTGTGCCTGACTGATAAAGTAGACCGTGAAGTTAAGCAAAATATTTATATTAGAATAGAAAGGCCCAGTGTAGATCAGGGCCTTGGAAGTATATCCTATTAATGGGGAAAATAAAGTAATTGGAAGAGTGTGGGGAGGGGGAGGGGGGAGGAGGTTGGAGGGGCAAGAATAACCTGGGGCAATAGGGGAAAGAAGGCTAAGAAATTAAAAAAAACAGCAGACAGCAATTGTGTAATGGACCGCATTGACAGTCTAATTAGTGAGTGCGAGGACATCCTAGAACCTATATCGATGACATCTATAATCAGTAAGGGAATAATCCCAAAGCAGAGTCAATCTTCTAAACTGGCGATTCCGGATATGATCCTCAAACCAAACAAGCATTGGCATAGCCAATAGGTCTTGCTTTTGAGACCTTATAAGTATTTAGTTATGCAGCACAATATTCTTGGTGCAACAACATCAACTGTTGCATGGCTAAACACTTATAAGGTCCCAAAGGCGAGACCTATTGGCTGTGCCAATGCTTGTTTTCTATTTGATGGAAAGGTTTAGGTCTTCAAACACCAGTGAGTGGTATGCTGCACAAAGGGCCCAGGGCTGCGATGAGGCTAGGACAAGGAGGCTGTGCCAGAGAATTGCCTATCGCTTGTAACATGGAAAGGGTTCAGAATATCTGCATTCCTCTATATTTTATTAATCCCACCAAACATCAGCATGAAGAATCCCAATAAACATCTGCATCAACTCACATACATCAACCACTCCCCCACCCCACTAATGTTAACACCCAACTGCTATCTACCCCAAGGAAATTCTAGTGAATGCATGGAAGAGTTGCTTGAGTCACTAAACTAACCCCAACAACCAATAACATGACTAGCCACTAACCTTGGGTTCAGTAGCAGCATGCTGCCCAGGGTAAAGCGCTTCAGCACCTCGTCAGGGGTAGTAAGTGTTATATAAATGCAATTACAATTTACCAAGGTTCCCCAGACAAGGATTTATGAGGCTTCGATATCTGTGTTAGTGAGAAGGGCTGGGGGGGTGGGGGTTCAAGAGCGAGAGAGGGGGAGAAAGAGAAGGCTTTGACTGTTGAAGAGAGGCTAGAGAGTGCGGGCAGGCAGAGAACAAGACAGATGGAGAGTCAGAGGAAGGTGAGAAGGAGCAGGAGGGAGAGAGTGACAGGAAGTGAAGTAAGAGGGCCCGATTCACAAAACTAACT
Source organism: Triturus cristatus (assembly GCF_964204655.1). NCBI lineage: Eukaryota > Metazoa > Chordata > Amphibia > Caudata > Salamandridae > Triturus > Triturus cristatus. Next base: position 913,100,830 of record NC_140588.1, read on the forward strand.
TAAGACAAAATCCTAAACTTACTACCATTTTGGTATTCACAGAAGGCACTTACTCATTTTGGTATTCACAGAAGGCACTTACTCATTTCGGTATTCACAGAAGTTAGGAGTCCTAACTTTAGGACTCCTAAATGCCTTCTGTGAATACCGAAAGTCTTAAAATTAGGATTTTTCGCAGTTTAGTAGTAGTATAGTTAGGACTCCTAACTTTAGGACTCCTAAATGCCTTCTGTGAATATCGAAAGTCTTAAAATTAGGATTTTTCTCAATTTAGTAGTCCTAAGTTTAGACTTAGGACTACTAAATTGAGAAAAATCCTAATTTTAAGACCTTCGGTATTCACAGAAAGCATTTAGGAGTCCTAAAGTTAGGAGTCCTAACTATACTACTACTAAACTGAGAAAAATCCTAATTTTAAGGCTTTCGGTAGTCACAGAAGGCATTTAGGAGTCCTAAAGTTAGGAGTCCTAAATTTAGGACTACTAAATTGAGAAAAATCCTAATTTTAAGAATTTCGGTATTCACAGAAGGCATTTAGGAGTCCTAAAGTTAGGAGTCCTAACTATACTACTACTAAACTGAGAAAAATCCTAATTTTAAGACTTTCGGTATTCACAGAAGGCATTTAGGAGTCCTAAAGTTAGGACTCCTAACTTCTGTGAATACCGAAATGAGTAAGTGCCTTCTGTGAATACCAAAATGAGTAAGTGCCTTCTGTGAATACCAAAATGGTAGTAAGTTTAGGATTTTGTCTTAAGTTAGTTCTGTGAATCGGGCCCACAGTGTGTAGAGAGAGCGAGGAGGGTTGGGTGAGGGAGTGGGCTGAGGGCAAGGTGTGTTTAGGAACATCAAAGGTTCTTGAAATGAAGTGACGTCATTGAAGATGGAGTAGGTGGGAGAGAAGTGTCATGGCGAGGTGCGAAGAGAGATGAAACAGGTGGGATTGGTAAGGGCAGAGGGGGCTGGAGAGTGTGCAAGACAAAAAGGAATTTATGAAGGGAGAATGATGGGAGCATGGGAAGGTAATGTAAAAAAGGAAAAATATGGCAGAATATGAAAGACTGGCGGGATAAAGAGATGGGCCATAAAGGGGAAGAAAGGTGTGACGAAAGGAGCGTTTAGAAGAGGGTAGAAATATAAAGTGGGAGAGAGGTAGGTGACAACTTAAGGGAGTGAGTGATGGAAAAGAACAATGCAGATATACAAATAGGAAAGGGAAAGAGGAGAAGATGAGGGTCCGAGAAGGTGAAGTGAGGGAGAAAAGGGTGCGAAGAAAGCACAAAGTAGAAACAGGACCAGGGAGAAGAAGGGTTCAGAAGAGTGATGAGCAGGCGATGTAAAGGGGGACAGAGTGGCAGGAAACTGGAATGAAAAAGACAAAAGGTGGAGACAGGGCAAAGTATGAAGAGAGATGAGGTTGAGAAGATAGGGAAAGCAATGAGAAAAGGAGGAACTAGTGAGACCGTGTATGATGTCCTGGCTCATTCACGAATGGAGCAGAGATTCCGGGAGAGTGAGGGGAGGAAAAGTGGGGAGAGCCCGTGAGAAAGAGAAGAGAGTCTGCAATGAAAAAGACCAGCAAGAACAAGGGGTCTAAGAGGGGGGAGAAAGATGTCAAGGGAGCAGGAGAGGGTGAGAAAAGGCGCATCATGCAAGTGTGTGAAAGAGTGGTAGATTGGGTCGACAGGGACAGAAAATAGTTCGGGAGAGCATCAAAGAAAAAGAAGAGATACCCCGATAAAGAAAGGGATGAAAACAGAGAAGAATGGATGGTAGGTCTAAGGGGGAAGAGAGATGGTGACAGAGAAGGATAGAAAATGAGAAAGGGGGATGACAGGCTTGAAATTAAGAAACACGGTGGCGACTGAGAAGATTACATAACTTTGCTCAGCAGCTTTACACAGAAAGTGAGTTTGAAGCCTTGGCCTTCAGTTGGCCATGGTTACCCAGCATGAACCACTTTTTTGTTAATGGCACATATCATAACAAATTAGACATTTATTGCACAGTAAGCGTGTGAAATCAAGCAAAAGTAAATGTATTACATATCCATTGTTACTAACTCACAATGGAAAACTTTTGAGTTAAAAATATTTAGAAAACAGATGTTTCTTGGACACTGCTTATTCAAGGCCAAACTATTAAATCCTAATTTGGTTTTTAATAACATAATCAGCACCAAGTCAGGTACATATCCATTTTCTGCTTGTTGATATCAACGCTCTAGCCCACCCCTTGCATCCTGAATACTTCTATCTTTTCGACAGAATTAGCACAGATATGGTCAACTATTGCTTACTTCTGTGCCCCACGCTGAATTTAGTTATTCCCAACATATTCAATCCCTCATTGACAGTTTGTATATCACTCTTTCAATGGTGTCCAAAACCTTCCATCTGTATCTGAAAGAATTTGACAAATCATGTTTTACAAAAGAAGCTTCATCATAGCTCAAAATTGCAGGTGCGTTTATGTGTTTACCCAGCATCTACTAAGTTACTGGAAGATAACGGGCAGCCCGAGAAAGGCAACAGAGCCCAGTCAAATCCAATCACACGAAAGAGTGAAATTACCACAGCAGTTATAATCTAGTGAGAATGTGGGTTCCCCTTTGTAGCCCAGTTATGCTGCACACCATATAAGACCCAACACACCACAAGCATTCTTGAAAGACTTCTACCCTCTTCCCTCATCCAAAGTTCTGCTGCATGCACCTGTTTTCTCAGTTATGCATGCATGCCCTCGCTGGCCCCTGCTGTCAATGCTGGAAATATCTTTAATTTGAGTGGTTGTTGTGGGATTCGTAAGCACCAGCTGAAGATAAATGAGAGTACATGCAAAATATATTTTACAAAGCTTTTCAGTTTTGTAAATAATTGCGCTGACAAATAAAAATATTTTTTTCAGGAATATGTATTCGTTCTTTCCCCGAAAGTAGACTACAGCACAAGGTTTCATTGGCTCCAGAAGGGTTGTGATTCACAGTAGGGGACCTTAACGCTCAGCATCAGGCCACCAAATGCAAGTTTCGAGACATCTAAATTGTTAACTTCATGACAGATATTCAATGCTTCTGTGCAGTCACTGTCGGTCAAGTTACCTTTCACCTGATCTACTGGGGAAAAAGTAACGTGCCTATAAATCCGAGGAGTGCCCCTGTGCACAGAATGCTCTTTCGACCCAAACACCCTCCTAGGCGCTATGTCTGCCGCGGGTTCCCGGTGGCAGAGGCGTGCAGCAGGAGTGGCTGTGCTCTGGGTGTAGCAGGAGGGCCATGATCGGTTCCTAGCAGGCCCTGTAAGATCGCAGCTCCCCATGTCCTTGGTGAGTGACCTACCCAGGAGTGCTTCCTTCCGCGCTGATGAAACACGCACTGTACGGAGCTGCTGTTTCCAGGCAACCCTTCGGCAGGTTGATTTTTGAAACACGATCGATTCATTTCAAGGACATCTCTATCTGCATTGCAGTTACACGGGCATGTCACCCTCTCCACCAGCCATCTGTGACTCGTTCGGTTTGTAACGGTGACTGGAATAGTGAATACAACTTGACTAATCTCCTCCGCGGCGCAAAACTACTCAAGAATACCCCAAAAAACAAGCATTGGCCGCGTGGCCGTAAAAGTAACGGCCGCGCGGCTGTGAAAGCTTAAGTAATCGCGATCAAAGTGAAAGTGATCGTGATCGCGAAGACGGGACGCGCTGTGTGGTAAGCACACGAGTGGTGCGCGCGCAACAGTGATTGGCGGATGCGCGCGTGCATGCTCGCGTGAACGCATGTGTTAGGCCAGCGCTGGCAGCACTTTGAAATCCCGTATACTAAATGTCTCGCCTGAGACCGCGCATGCGCTGGCTCAGGCGAGACCTAAAAAGAAAGGAGGTAAAATAAATAGCAATGATGGGGAAAGGGCTATTGCTGGAGCAAAGGATCTAAATACCAGCCCGAAGGAATTACCGTCTAACACTGATCATGTCCACCCCCGAGTTATCTGTACTAACAGATTCCAGCCCTTGATGGCTATTGATAATAAAGATCCTGATGGGGGTGAAAGGCCAGTGAAGGATCAGTCTTTATTGATAGAAGCTACACAAAGCCAAGCTATAGCGCCAGGGTCAGATGCAGGATGTCCGGATTTGTTCCAACTTGTTAATACATTGAAAGCAGAAGTGGGCGCCATACGAGGTATGATAGAGGAGTTATCCTTAATGGTTAAATCACTGGTATTAGATTCAACTCGAGGTGGGAAAACGAGTGTAAATAATAATAACCATACAGTATGCCTGCAAAGTGCCATTCCACCTATTGAAATAGGCACACGGCCCATCCTAACCTCAGCTAGTAGCGCTAACTTAAGCAGGGCATTACACCCTCCAGATAAGGCCAATTCAAACATGAAAATAGGACCTCCATTGATGTCCAAACAATACACCTCACACTGTATTAAGCAACTGCATTAGTGATATCAAGGCAGCCGAAAGGAGGGTTCAATTATCTCTCAGTAGAAAAACTTCAGGCTTTGAGGAGCAGCCGCAGAGAGGCATTCAGCCTGGACTCTGTCAGCCTGGACCCGGGGCAAAGAACTTACCTAATATTCCATATATACATAATCCCAATAGAATTATTATGGCAAATGTACCAAAATATGATAAACGCAGAGGTATAGAGAACGGGGACTCCCTAACCAATAAGGCTATCCATTGGATAAGGCATGTTAGGGGTTGTCATTCAGTGATAAGGGAAGACATAGTAGCAGTCCGAAGGTTATCTTCACCTAACCATCATTTTGATTGTATTGAGCTTATTATGAAAAGCGCAGAATTAGTGGAAAATCTTTTTGTACCTCTCCACCTGGGCATTCAGCAATTCAATTTAGACGCTCCCTTCCGAACAGTAGTAGCGATTATTTGCCCAGATATAGGCCACACTGCATGCTCGGGAGCTTCATCTTAGACAACAACGATTGACTGTGTAAAGTTCAATACCTAAATAAACGAGAATGTATAATTTCCAATTTTACAATTGGGAATAGCCCTGTGTGCCTTAAGGATTCTACTGTAGAAGTGGCCCAATCTACTTTTACTAACATGGTCCTTAGCGCCAGGACAGATGGAGTGCAGGAGGTGGGTAGTTTTCTGTGTCCTAAGGATCTTATTGTAGTAACAGCACAATCCATTAAGACTAATGTGGCCTTTTCAGCAAGGGTAGAGGGCACGCTGGAGGGGGGTAGTTCTTCTCCCCCTCTACCTGCTGGGTCATCGCCCTCGTGCACAGCACTATCTAAGAACGCTATATTGTCGTGGAATATCACAGGTTTGAGTAAGAAGATGGTTTCTCCAGAATGGCATGCATTTATAAAGGGATATGACATCTGTCTTTTTCAAGAGACTTGGGAAGAGGCTCATCTTTTTTTGTGAGGGTACTTAAACTATTCCATCCCAGCCTGTAGGGGAGAAAAGGGGAGGCCATCGGGGGGTCTGACCATCTGGGTACCGCAAATTTACATCTAAATATACAGGAACTCCTGACCCAGAGTAAAGATATCCAGGCAGTTAGATTGAATATGAGTGCACGCCGAAACATAGACATTTATAATGTCTATGTGAGGGAAGAAGTCGGGAGTCTTGGCGGCTCTCGACCTTCTCCTTGATTCCCATCAGGAAGCCCCGAATATCCTTGTTGCAGGGGATTTCAACATGACGTTTGAGCCCCTATCAGAGGAAGGAGGTCACCACATGGAGGAAGTTGATAATTATTGGGGCATTCCGAAGTTGGAATTCTATCCCATAAGGAAGTGAACCAATGTGGTTATCCAAATTAACACTATTTGTATGGAAAAGGGTTTGAGAGCGGTCAGTGGGCGTACACACTCAGATAGGTTTGGGGCTAATACCTTATAATGGACACAGCACCAACAGAATAGACTATGTGCTGTTGAGTCTGGAACTATGGCACGCCCTTAGTGATATGCTAGTCATAGATAGGTTCGAAAGTGACCATAACCCATTGTGTGTGAATATTGAATTAGGGGGGTACAAGGTGCACACAGAACGAAGAAACGGTAATTCTCTAAGTGACGTCATAGCATCTAATGATATGAGACGTCTGAAATGGGCACAAATTATTGAATCGCCAGACCAGATAGATTGTATAAACAAGTGTTTGGATAGTGCTATTAATGAGCTTGAAGATAAGGTGGCAAATCACAAGGCACTAGATCAAATAACAAACACCCATAATCATTTTTCCGCTCATCCGTATACCTATTTTTATAGGCAGGGTAGAAATAAAAAGGTTTTATGTCAGAAAGTTGAGCGTTGGTTTGATAAAGATTGTCGAGAGGCATGGACTGCCCTAGGGTAAGCTATCAAAGCGGGAGATCCTATAGTAGTTTGAAATGCAAGATCTACTTATAAGAGTACCCAGAAAACTGCAAGGGAAAATGTGATGATAAAAGATGGCAGAATTTAAGGGAGGCTTGTGCCTCAAAAAATCCCAAAGCATTTTGGAATGTATATAAATGGGGTAGAGGAGGCCAGGCACAGCAGCCGCAAAATCATGCATCTCAAAGGGACTGAGTGACTCATTTCAAACCACAATATGCTCTAAAAATAGTCGCAGAGGAGGGGGATTTTATTAGAATACCCATTCCGAGATGCGACCTTTTGCCGGGCTGAGGTGGAAACGGCACTTAGATCTTTCATGGTCGGAAGGGCACCAGGGCCAGATGGTATAACCGGGGATGTCGTCCTTTTTGATAAAGAAAAATGGTGCCGATATATTCTTTTGCTGACCAATGCCATTGCCCAAGGAGCCCCAATACCAGACTCCTGGAAAGGGACTGAAATTATACCTGTTTTCAAGAAAGGGGACAAGTTAATGGGGAGATTGGTATTGAATAAAGTTCAGGATTGGATTGACGAATCCAATGCTTTATCTCACCTGCAAGCAGGGTTCCGGGCTTTTACCAGCACCATAGATCTGGTGTTTAGGTTTGTCCTGCTCTACTGGAAGACAGTCATTTTGGGTAACGGCAGCCTGTATGCTGCATTTGTTGATCTTAAGTCGGCATTCGATCTTGTCCCTCGTGCTAAACTCTGGAACGTTTTCCAAGAGCTAGGGATGCCATTAGAACTACTGACACTTATTATCAGGTTGCATGAGGATAACAATGCTAAAATAAGATGGGGGAGCCAGGGTGAAGCCACCGATTCATTCCCTGTAGAAAGAGGGGTGAGACGAGGGTGTGTGATGGCCCCATCGCTATTCTTATCATACATTAATGGAATAGTGAACAGTATGAGTTCTACCCAAACGGATGCTCCAAAACTAGCAGGAGAAAAAATCATATACTGTTGTTTGCAGATGACACATTCATTATCTCCAAGACCCCAGGCGGACTACGAAAGGCCCTAAAAATATTTGAGGAGTCCTGCTTACAGCGAGGATTGGAGGTTAATGTGTCGAAAACAAGGCTGATGGTATTTAATACACAAAGGGCCCTTAAGGGGGGGAATACAAATGAATGGCAGCCCGTTAGAACATGTTAAAGAGTTCACTTACTTGGGGGTTAACATCCAGGATAACCTGAAATGGAATCATCAGATAGAATTAGCATCCCTTAAACACAGGCAATTGGCTGGGGCGGTACAGAGGGAATATAATACCTCATACTCTAAACCCATTAGCCCAGCATTAGAGAATTATAACACAAAAGTCATCAGCTCAGCCCTTTATAGCTCTGAACTTTGGGGTTGCAAAAATTTATCGGCGCTCACATCCTCTGAAAATACGTTTCTGAGGAATATCACTAGGTTACCCCAAAGTACCCCTACGTGCCCGTTATTTTACGATTTAGGGAGGAAACCTAATGCAGCATTAGCCAAACTGCGTTCCCTCTTGTATTGGCACAGAATATGGACTGTACCTGAACTTGCAGGTTTTGCAGCAGGGTTTTTTTATATAATTAGGGCAGATACCTTTCAATGTATAAAATGGTTAAGGGCGGTCAGAGATATCCTGTCCAATATTGGCATGACTTCATTGTGGAATGACCCTATAAACTCCGCTTTCCCTACTAAGAAATGTTTGAAAGATAAGTACTGGGAATGGGTCCAGTATAATGCACTCAGAACCAGCGTGTCTTCCACTCTAGCTGGTCAATTTTTGGAATTTTAATTTATCCCGAAGATGGAGTCATATTGAGATCTTATTACAAAGCCACTCGACCTAAAATCATATTTCCAGTTTAGGGTAGGCACGCTGCCACTGAGAGCATTTACAGCTAGTTGGAACGCATCTAGTGATAAAGCGTGCTCGATATGCAAGGATAGCGTCAAATCTCTGGCACATTTACTATTTCTTTGTTCTGGATATGATGCTCCAATCTGTAAGCTTTTAGTAACTAGAAGGGCCAGTGATGTTGAAAGAATTTTGTGCACTGATACAACAGCATCCATAATTATAGCAATGGCAAAATATCTAGGGTGTTCGTGGGCTCTAAGATCTATTTCCCTACGCCAAATCTAAGAAAATTGTATCAGTCAATTACATTTTCTAATGGAGACGCTCTGTGTAGATGCATGATCGAACTTGGTGGGAAGCCAGTTCCTCGCCTGGAAAATTGTAAAACTTACTATGCCCAATAATTGGCTTTAATATATTGATTTTAGAGTAAATTGTCCATATTTTACTTCTTCTCTTTTTAGAGGTCAATTTTCATTGTCACACTGTTTTATATAGGTTATGTATTATACTGTGGTAATTGTTTTTAGCCACTCCTTTATCTGTTTTTGTTAAATGCTTTTATGACTTCATTTGTCAAATAAAGCTATTTGATGATGGCTACTCTGTTACACAATGCCTGGATATCCTCATGGGTGGGGTGAATAGCCACACTCTACCAATTCATATACCATAACGCAGCAGAGCACACAAAGATGCTGCGGTGCGTGACAGGAAGAGAGGAGGATAGCAGCATATCTTCAGAGAATTGGTGCTCTCCTCCCCTCTCCCTAGCGCTGGCACACAATCAGGCTGCTGAGCATCATGCACACACCTGTGCACCATAGTGCAGAGGCATCTGAATGAGTGTAGCATAGGATTTGTACTGGAAGGATAAACCGCTAGTACAAAATACTATGCCAAGACAAACTGTGAATCTTTTCCTACTTTGTACGTGTTCTGTACAGTGCAGCATGCATACACAGTCAGAAAGGAAAAAAGAAATGAAGACATTGCCCTCTTCACTCAGATATTCACTAAAATACAATCATGATTGTCCATTCAACAACTAACACTTAACACTCCTAAAACTGAAAATCTCCTTTTCTCCTCACTCATAGTCATATCCCAGTACAATTGTGGATGAATATAATCAACATAGTCGAATGCAGGCCCTCCATTGTAAACAGTGTCAAGTCCATGGGTTTCATGCTGGTCAAAAAGCTGAACGTTCATGACCTCATAAAGTCCATGGTCTAGAGAGCGCTGCATGAAATTAGGCTACTTAGAGAAGTCAAATCTTTCATTCCTAGTGATGTTTTTAAATATATTAACTTTTTATTTTATTTCTTTTATTTGGAAAGTTTGTGCACCCAAATGGTATCACAGCATGAAAGAAAGAGAGAGTTACGGCCAGGACAGAGCAGGCTAACAGAAAAATTAATGGGCATATTTATCAAGGTTTTGTGTCACCCTTGAGCCACGCAAGGGGGCACAAGTGCAAGGCAAAGCCCAAATGAGATATATCAAGCTATGCAAAGCCACCTTGCATGGCCCTGAGTGGCTTCATAAGTCTATAGCAATGCAAGGCAGTGCTATTTACTGCATTGCGTTACTCTGTGGCAGAGAGGCATGTCATGGGTACAGCATGGGTGTTCCCACGCATCCACCCATGAAAACTGACACATTCCCAAATTTACCCACATTGGTAGACCTGGGAATACACGAGAATTGTACGCTTCCCCACCAGAGGCGCAATGAGGAGATACATTTTTATTTCTCCTTGTTTGCTTTTTCTAAGTGTGCTGCATTCACACTTAGAAAGAGAAAATTGCCTGAGAGGATTGTTTTTATGCCCTGCACAAAAACAACCCTGCCTGTAACAAATGCACCCTTGCAACATGATGAAAGGGTGCCTTACTTGGTGCTAGGCAAAAAGTGCCTGTGCTAGGAAAGGACAGGAATGTGCCATATAATGGTAAATAAGGCAATTTCCTGCCTTTTTATTTTCACATAGCACAGCGCAGCAAGTTGGTTTGCTGCGTTGCGTGAAATTTTGATAAATATGGCCCTAAGTTGTTAGAGCCTTTCTAAAGGTCAGGTAATTCTTGATTTTGTTCAGGAACAAAGGCAGGGCATTCAACGGATGAGACAATAAGAAGTGAAAAGACCTCCCCCTATGAATGGTTTTTTGACTCAAGGGGCATACAACAGGAGCGTGTTTTCAAATCTCAAGAAGAGAGGAGGTTTTTAAGGATTATAATGCTGGACAGCACGGTTACAACCCCAACTAATCTTCTGTATTAGTCAAATACATTAAATTGGATCTCCTGCTTCACACATCACACGTTAGCTACTTACAGTCCATAGATAAAGGAACAGATTCTTGACATGGTCTACAGGTACGCTCTGAGTGCATTGTAAATTTCCACCAAAACCCTGAGAAAATGGTGGATAGTTATATGTGCAGGGAAACTGTGTAGCTGAAAATAACATTTCTTGAATGGAGAATAACATGCACATTTTCCGGGTCAGACTATGCTTACAGTGTCCCTATTCTGGGAACAAATACGTTTCTACTGACCACCTCCTCTGATCAGGTGGCAAATGGAAGCAGGGGCACAGGTGTGGGGCAGGTGGGTGAAATGGCAGGGAGGACATCAGAGTACAGCAGACACTCTGTGTAGGCATGGGCGAGTGGGCCCAAGCCTGGACTGCGCTTGCAGCCTTAGCACTTGTCAGTAGCATAACGAAACTTGAGGGTGACCCCTGCATGGCCCCCCATGCTTCCAGCCCAGTCCAGAGCTCTCATGGCAAGGGACTGCTAGGGCTGGAGGGGGCCCCAAGAGCTCGGGACTCCGCACAGCTGGGGCTGCGGGGGCTTTTGTTACACCACTGGCCCTTGTGGTTTTATTACCTGGAATTTCTGTCTGCTTCGCTGTGTGTTCTTACACCTGGAAAATGCAAGTGCTGGAATACCAGGCTGCTTATATTTGGGAAGAGCAGTATACAACCAGTGAATGCTGCTCTATTCAACTTATAATCGGTTCCTGCGGGAGCATAACTTTTTGTAAAATGGCCAGCAGACTGAGTCAGGCAATTCTCATGGTAGGCCAGTATTAATATTCTCCTATATGATTTCCTTCTTGGAAATAAAAACCTGGAATAATTTTCCCAAAAATATTGACTTGTACAGATGTTACAAATCAGACAGATTAGGCTAGTGAAGAGTTTCAAAGTCACAATCAATTGCCTTTGAACATTTTTGTTGCTAGAATTTATATGCAAAGGAAGCTAGATTTGGCAGCTTATAGAGCTCCTTAATAGATCTTTTAATGTCCTTAAATGCGGTTTTCACTTTATTTTCATAAGTCTTTTTCCCGGACCTTTCCTCTAATCTGGTAGATACTTTTCTCAGATCTCAAAATGTCAGTAAACTGGTCTCTGTAATGCTTATTGGTTATTACTGGAGATTTTTTTAATGGCGTAAGTTTTAAGTTTTTCAAAGGTGTGATCCAAAATCATTGACAAGCTATCTGACATCATGTTGGGATCATCACAACACTCAGTTTGGCAAAGCTGCTCTTCAAATTCTGTCCTAATGCCTAATGGTTCACCCTCACTCACATGCTAGAGGCAAGAGCAAGAATCTGGAGGGTAAAGGTTTGGAGATGAGGGCCAACAATTGAAGGAGATTATGATCCCTCCAGCCTAGTGGAGTGGGAGAGTTTACCTGCACTTAATGCTCGTTCAACATCTAATGTGAGGCCTTCTTCATCATGAACATGTATCGAATTGGAATAGTCCACGGACTGCGACCGAGTTGAGGAGTTCACAAATGAGAGAATCCTCATTGCTACCAACTTAAAAATGGAAGTCTCCAAGTAGAGTCATATGGCTGTTTTGCAGCTATGCGTGACCAAAGAGGGGAATCAGAGAGTCAATGGCTTTAGAGTACGCATCAGGGCGACGATATCCTAGCACAAATGTGAGTGTAATCGCACCTGTGGCTTAAAGGAAGTACAAAAGGGATTCTGTTACAGTGAGTCCCAGTCATGTTACAATGTAGGGGTATATTTACTAGGAAATGGTGCAGCGCTGCGAGCAATTTAGCAACGCCGCGCCATTTCAGAAATGCAGCGATGAGCCGTATTTACAGGCATACGGCACACCCCTGTGTTTCCAATTGAGCTGGCACTAAAAAAAGCTGCCTAGTACCAACACAGACACCCTTGCGCCATAGTGCACCATGGTGCAAGGGTGTCTGTGTTGAAGGGAGGATTTCTTATGTGTAGGAAGGTGTCGCTTCCTGCACATTAACAATCTTTAAAGGTGTGCAATAGTTGACAGTGGAACCCTGCAGAAGCTAGCAAGCTTGTAATTTGTGACATTGTTCATAAGGTGGTGCACCAATTGCTCTGTTTTGTTAAAATCTTTAAAGGTGCTTTGCTCTTTCTATGTGAGTTGCATTTTGCAGCACACAAAGGAGGAACAAATTGCCTTTAAAGACTTTGAGAAATAAAAGTATTTCTCCTCGTTGGGCCAATCTAACACCTGCTATTCAGGGGCATTAGATTTTGGTGCAGCCTCAGATTTACAGACCTTTGTAAATTTGTACAGTGTCAAAAAGCAATGGGTTTTGCGGTGGAAAACTCACAGCAATACTCGTTGCACGTCCCAGTCACGCAGATACCTGCATGAAAGAGGACTATATTTAAGTCACGCAAAGCGGCTTAATGCCACTTTGAAAATATGGAGCAGGCCATTGCGCTTCAAGAACATTGAAAAACGTGACGTTACAGTGGTGCAATGTCATGTGAATATGTTCCCTAGTGTTTCATTAAGAATAACTGTAACCTCACTTCCACATCAGCCACCCCATTGCAGTAAAGAATTTGAAAGCCTCTAAACACCGCATTATCTATATTAAGTATGACAGTGTTGTGTAGCCATGTTTCAGTTAAAAAGAAAATATCCCAATTGGAGGCGACAAGTGAGTTAAATGCTTCCCTGTGATGACAAACACGGGAGCGACAGTTAATTAATGCACATCTCAAAAGATCTTGTTTCAAGTCATTAATGCTTCAGTGTGATCCCTCTATTTGTTTATTTGTGTTAAATGAGACACTAAGATGAGACACATTGCCTAGGAAGAAAACAATAACAAGGAGGTAAGAAAAAACTCATTTCTTGACATGTCCAAATTAGTAATGATTTCAGTAACAAGTTTAGAAGAGGAATGGAATGATTTTTATCTTATGTATGTTAAAGTGATTAACTGACCTTTAAATGGGGCAGAATCTCTCAACGACTGCACAGCTTAGGTTAGTAAGAAGATTGGCTTGTCTTGGAGTGCCTCTGGCGTGCCTGCTGTCTGCCTCGACTGGATGTCACAATGTGGTTAGGTTTAAATAAGTTATAACAGGTTGACACATGGCTCATGCCAGAGCACAACTTCAACAGAAGTTCTGTGCCCTACCCAAGATAACTCTCACTCATGCGATCAAGCAAATAAAAAGAACAGGAAAGACTAGAGGTCTAAAAATATAAAAGGTAAGGCAGTTTACAAGAAGTGTTGGACCTGGCCATTTTTACGGGTTTGTCCTCAAACCATTTGCCTTCTTCCTCCTATTTTATTTGACCTGTCTTTGCTGGATTTAGGACCCTGGGCACTTTACCACTGCTAACCAATGCTAAAGTGCCTATGCTCTCTGTCTAAATTGTATTGGTGATTGAGTTATCCATGATTTGACATTTTTGATTTACTAGTGAGTCCCTGGTAAAGTGCATCAGGTGTGCCCAGGGCCTGTAAATCAAGGGCTACCAGTGGACCTGCAGCACGGAGTAGTCCTGCAAGGATGTCTCAGACCTGCCACTGTAGTGTCTGTGTGTGCAGTTTTAAGCTGCAATTTCAACTTGGTAAGTGTACCCGTGTGCCAGATCCAAACCTTCCCTTGTATTACATGTAAGTCACACCTAAGGAAGCCACAAGGTAGCCCCATGGGTAGGGTGTAGAGTATTTAAAAGGAAGGACATGTACTAGTGTGTTTTACAATTCCTAACAGTGACATACTGAGAATTTCATTTTTTACTGTAGCAAGGACTATCTCTCCCTTAGAGTAAAATGGGGATTTCTCATTAGGAGCTGATAGAGATTTGGAGTTTATGGACTCTGAAGCACAATTTAAAATGTGTTTGAAAATGCCACTTTTAGAAAGTGGGCATTTTCTTGCTTAACCATTCTGCGCCTCTGCCAATGTGTAGAATCCACGTCTAGGTGAGGATGATAGTTGGGCTCTTGTGCATTCACTCTAGAAAAAATCACACAAAGGGTGCTGAGAGTGTGCCTTGCATATCCTGATGGGCCATTATCAGGCTGATGGGCCTTCCCGAGCTAGAGTGGAGGGAGGAGTTCTCACTGACACCTCAAGAGGGCTATGTCTGTCCTCACACAAAGCTGTCTCTTCCCTCCTGTAGTGTGTCTAGAGCCAGGCCAGGGAAAGGCAGGGTCTTGTGCACTACAAAGACTTTCCTTTGAAGTTTGCCTATTACAAAGGCAGAAAGGGGTACATGTATTGGGCCTCTGTCACTCTCAAATCAGAACACTTCTGGACTAAAGGACATTCTGCCAGGAAGAAAAGCTGAATGCTGTATGAGGAACTGGCACTCTGCCTGTTGCTTTTTTGTGCTGGCCCACAGCTTGCTGCTTCTGTTCTGGGAGTGAAAGGACTGCACTTTTCTTTCTGTATCCTGCTTCCAAGGTTCTCCAACGGCTTGTGTATGCATCCCTTCTGTTTAGAAGTCTCAGGGCAATCAAAGACCTCACCTATCAGTGCCTAGGCTCTTCAACTGAGAGTACTGACTTGCCAAAAGGTACCAAATCCAGTCCCTGGGCCAATGCAAGTTGAATCTGGTGAACTGAAGGAGAAAATCCATGCATTGACTTCCTGCGTCTGTTTTGATCAATGCATCAGTACAAACTTTGACACATCACCACTGTCAATACCGGAGCATGGATCCCGATTGGCGCAGCGGCCACGGCTTACATTGTAGACCCCAGCTTTCCATTGCAGTGCATTAGAAGAACTGCTGCAGCAGGAGTTTCAAGTACTGCATCACTTAATTCCATGAAGCACTGCTCCAACTCCGATGCAGTGCCTGCTTCATCACTGTGAAATCGATACTGATTTCTACATTGTCTTTGCACTGATTTCTTCATCGACATTGCCCAGCAGTAATTAACCAAGGCTGTGCATCTGGAGATCTAAGCAGCACCTGCCCTTCCAGTGAGGAACTGATGCATCACTTCCTCTGACAGTAAGGAACCAATGCATCACCTCCCCTGCATGACAGTAAGGAACCAACGCATCACCTCGCCTGGCAGTAAGGATCTGTTAGACCTGGTCCTTTTGGCAGTTTTATCCCCAAACTTTTTGCCTTTTGCCTCCTACTCTGTTTTTGTTAGCTTTAGGACTCTGGGCACTTTACCCCTGCTGATCAGTGCTAAAGTGCATTTGCTTTCATGTAAATTGTGATTCTGATTGGCATGTTTTTGCATTGTGTGCAGGTCTTTCCTGCACACTGCATCCATTCAAAAAGGTGAGCACATTGAGCTGTAAAACAATTAAGACAAATAGAGAACATTTAAGCAATAAAATGATACCAGAATGACTAAAATCCAATCAGCAGAACGAGCGAAATGCAATTTTAAGCATTTAGGTAGATATTATTCCTAAAAGCACAAAGCACCACTTGAGGTCAACTGGTCGTACCAGAAAGGGGGAAATTCACAAGTTTTGGTGGACCGCAATGGAGCACGGGCCAGCTGTTAGTCCAGCTGAAAATGTTACCTTCTTAGGTAAGATAAGTTCCGTTCATGGTGGAATAGGCCACGAGGAGCAAGAAGAGAGTTGTGGCTGGTTGTCGCTGTGGAGCAATGAGCAGGCCTGGCATCGCAGATGGTCATCATCATAGTGCAAAACTCCAATCTGGCATCACAGATCATCATTGCTGGAGCTTCTAGTTGGAGGGCACCATGGCCTCTCACTGTTGTAGTGCAAAGTGCCAGTCTCACAATGCTGGTTGTCGCTGGCGGTTGCTATAGCATGATGAGTCGGGTTCACCTGAGCTTTACGTTGGTGTGAGGCTCACCTGGTTTTTCCGCAGGGGTGAAGTGGACAAACAGATGCTGGATCCCAACTTCCCTTACCCACCTCCGCAGCCCAACAGAGTCAAAGCCAAAGAGGAGAAGCTGGGGAAGAGTGGGAACAGAACAAAGAAAAGGAGAAGGAGTAGAATCCAATGGCCCACCTGGTACGATGTTCTATGGTTGAATTGCATATGTACCTAATGGGTGAAAGTAACAGGAGGTAAGTAAAGTCCCTTATAACAACGAGAGTAATAATATAAAAACGTGAGTCTAAATGTAAAAGAGATACCAGTTGGACATCCCTCTTTTAGTGCAATTGAAGATATGTACAAATAGAACTCAAGACTAACACTGTTGTATCTAAACGGTAGACGTATACATAATAATCATTAGGACTGCAAAATTTAAGCATTCAATCATGATAAGCGTGAACAATACCAACTTTAACGGAGACCACCATCTGGATTCACTAGACCCAAGAAACAAATACTATCGTGAATAACTAGGAAAAAAACAAAAAAACTCATTTTCATAGACAGGACAAGAAAATATAAAAATAGTGCACAAAAAGGTGCTGGGTCAAGGTAGGATAGAATATCTATGTAATTTACAAAAGTAACTAATACCACTCTCTTATTTTACTGTATAAGAGAAGGTGCAGCAGTCAATCATGGCAAAGGAACTATCTCTATAAGAAATGGAAATTAACTAATTGGATAAGTATATCCCCAGATGCTTAGGTAATTGCAATCCTACCGTATAGGCTGCAGACTAGGATTCTTTAAAGTAACTCTCTGTTTCCTCCCTTTCAGGAACAGAAAAGGCGGCACAAGGAGAAGCTGCCAGAAGATGTTGTGGTGGGAAGAAGCGGCCAGTGAGGGAGCAACACTGCTGTCGAGTGCCCAGGAAGAGGAGCCGAGACCTGGAAATGATGAACCCAGGAAGACGTTGCAAGAGAATGCAGGAAACAATCCTGCTCTCCAACACGGAATCGAAGAACAACTGCAGGTAAGTGCGGGAGAGTGTGGGGACTAAACGGGAACCCGTGACGGAACACGAAGCGCATTCCCATTGTAAGTCTTCCCCTTTTATGGGCCCTAAGTGCCGCCCTTGCCTGCAGAGGATTGTCAGTGAGCGGGCTTGCATGAGTGGTTTCGAGCGGAGTTACTAGCAAGTCAGCGGGCGGGGCTGCCTGACAGTTGGCGGTCCTGGTGGCTGTCACGGTCTTGGCACAAATGGGCCCATTCGTAGTCAGGAAGAGTCCAAAACTTCAGAATCTCTCCTTTTTCACAGAGGAGTGCACTCTGATGCCAGCCAAGGGTCCATGACCTGGTGAGGCACCTCTTGTGAAATCAGAGACTAACTCTCGCAGGCAGGGCTCAGTCAGCTCCATTTGCAGGTCCAGTACAGCAGGTCATCTGGGCAGTTGCAGGGGAGCTTCTGGAGCTGGTTGTGTCTCTGTGGCTCAGCACAGGTCAACCAACTGACCGTTGGACTTACTCAGGTTAGCCAGAGATGAAGGGACCAAAACCATTCTTCCTTCTCAGAGAGAAGGGCAGGCCTCAAGCAGCAGGGCAGTCCTCATAGAGAACAAGGCAGGCCTCAAGCAGCAGGGCAGTTCTCTGGCAGTAGCAGAGCAGTTCTTTAAAGAACAAGGCAGACCCCAAGCAGCAGGTCAGTACTCTGGGGACAAGGTAGTCCTTCCTTCTTCTGTAGTCCTGAGGTCTAGGAGTGTACTGAAAAGGTGGTCCAGGAAGTCCATATTTATACCTCGTGCCAGCCTTTGAAGTGGGGGAGATATTCTGGCTACTCCCACATCTCGTTCTGGAAGGTTTTTCCCTTCCACTGCCTTGGCTCTAAGTGATCCAGAGTGACAAAAGACTGGAGTCAGGTTCCTTTGTGTGTGTACTGGAGGGAGCCCTTTAAAATGTGAGTGGTGCAGAGAACAGCTCTGCCCCATCCTGCCAACATTTAGTCCCTCTCTGTCTCACTTTCAGGGCAGATTATACAAAGGCCAACTTCCAAGCTATTCGCAGTCATGTGACCATCAACTGCTCCATCAACTCTGCCACCTTCCCGGAAGATTTGAAACACGCAGAGATCAACCTCTTGCTAAAGAAACCCTCTGCCAAGAGGACGGATCTCAAGAACTTCAGACCAATCTCTCTTCTCCTCTTCCCAGCCAAGGTCATCCAGAAGGTCATCAACACCCAACTCTCAGAGTTCATCAAATCGAACCACATCCTGAACCACTCCCAATCTGGCTTCCGAAGCAAGCACAGCACCAAAACCGCCGTCATTGCCGCCACAGATAACTTACGCACTCTCCTTGACCGAATTGAAACTGTAGCACTAATCCTCCTGGACCTCTCGGCTGTCTTCGATACTGCCTCTCACCACACCCTATGCACAAGACTCCACAACATCGGCATCTGTAACAAAGCACTGGAATGGCTCTGTTCCTTCCTCACTGCCTGAAAACAGAGAGTTAAACTATCACCGGTCCACTCTGAACCCATAGAGATCAGTTTAGGAGTGCCTGAGGGCGCCACCCGGAGCCCCACTCTCTTCAAAATCTACATGGCCCCCTTCACATGCATCATCAGGAACCAAAGACTCAACATAGTCTCCTACGCCAATGACACACAGCTAATTCTCTTCCTCACCAACAAACTCACAATCACCAAGAACAACTTCCATGATGGGATGAAAGCTGTCACCACCTAGGTGAAGAACAGCTGCCCCAAGCTCAACTCAAAACCGGCCAATGTCCTCATCATGGGCAATCGACTATGGCAATGCACTCTATGTCGGCATCACCCACAAACTCTTGAAGTAACAACAGAACATTCAGAACACCTCTGCCAGACTTTTCCTCAACGTTCCCTGTCACAGACACATCACCAGCCACCTGAGAGACCTCCACTGGCTCCCAGTCAACAAAAGAATCACCTTCATGCTCCTCACACATGCCTACAAAGCCCCACATGACGCAGGACCTGAGTACCTTAACCACAGCCTCACATTCCACGCACCCACCAGAGACCTCCGCTCTGCCCATCTGACTCTGCCTACCGTCCCACATATCCGGAAGCCTATGGCTGGAGGAAGATCCTTTTCCTACCTCACAGCAAAGACCTGGAACACCCTCCCTCTCCACCTCAGGCAATCCCTGCAGACCACCGCAGCTGCCTTTTCCCACCACCACACAGCCTTCTATCCCTACGGACATCACCAGCTCAGAGAACCATTGAGGCCCAAGATCGCCATTCTGAGTGCAACAACACCCTGAAGGCTGGGCTGAATGCAAGAACCCCAGCAATGGCGAGAAGACCATGTTGTGTAAATATGTAATATATATTTATTCAACCGTAATCACTTAAACTTTCCCAAAAATGTAATCTTGAGTGAACTTGTATATATGTAACTCTAACCACTAGAATCTGTAGTAGATGTATACACTTACTACCATTCTTATGTGAGTTTAGAGTTTTTCTGTTTTGTACCTTTCATGTAATTCATGTACTCTGAAGTCCTTATGTAATGTAACTTGTCCTATTGTAAAGCACTCTGACACCTTTGAGTAAAGTTTGCGCAATTTAAAAATGCATAAATAAATCACTGTCACTGCCTCAATTCAGAAAGGACCTTAAGACCTGGCTCTTCAACTGAACCGCAGCGCCTTCGACGGACTAGCAGCCCCCCCGGTGCTTTGATACCCTTATGGTGGGGTAGTTGCGTTTTTCAAGCCACCTTATTGATTGATTGATTGAATCAGGACACAAGCAGCAGGTCTCAAATGGTTAGGACAAAGAAATGACAACTTTCCAAAAAAACCTTTTTCAGAATTGCGAGTTAACATCCAACTTTATCACTAAACAGAATTTTAAGTAATAATTTGAGTCCATACTTAACTTTCCCATCTGTTCTAAATGAAAAGAAGGCAATGTATTAAGTTAATCGAGAGTTATCCCATGGGAAAGATAGGCCTTACAGTAGTGAAAACCAAATTCAGGATTGTCTCACTACCAGGACATGTAGAACTTAAAAACGTCTGCTCTTCTTTTAAATACAGTGCATCCTGCCCTATTGGCTGTTTAGGGTCTACCTTCAGGGTGAATTATATGTTTTAAAAAGGAAGGTTTAGGTCTGACAAAATATTTATTTATCAGTCTGGATTGGTAGTTTAAGACTCCACTACAGACTTCAATGAAAGCACTGAGACATGTTTAAACATGCTTATTAAGTGGGTGGCACACTGGTAGCTTTTAATTTACAGGCCCTGGGTGCATGTTGTACCACTTTACTAGGGAGGTACAATAAAGTAAGTATGGCAATCAGCTGTAGGCCAATTCTTCCATGTTTTAAAGAAAGAGTAGAAGAACCTTAGCACTGGTTAATAGTGGTAAAATGCAGAGTGCCAATACCAACAAAAACGAAATTCAGAAAATCGGAGGGTTGAAAGCAAAACGTTTGGCGGAAGACCACGCCAAGGATGACAGGTCTAACAGTCCTGCTCCATTAGGAACTTTCCACACTGAACTGCTAGGCAAGGTCCTCTAAAGATGAGAACACATACAACCCAAGACTGATTTCAGTCAATGTTTTTTCAAGATACATTTATATCAAATTAGAATGATGGATTTTAATATTAGGTAGTAGTTTCGTCAAACCAAATCACAGTGCGAATCAAAATATCAAAAGTACACTCTATAAATAAGTCATGAAGCTTGAAGTAGTGTTTTGATGATGCAGCCCATATATTTAACAGATAGCAGAATACTTCTTGTCTCCAAGACCTGTAATAGCCCTCCCCAGTGTATCTTTTGATTCAAGCCATTCAGCACTGAGTCCATTCGGGCGATGTTAAAAAAAAAACATAGAATTCATACATTTATAAGTGAATTCCTATAGTCTTTATTTCTTTGTGAGTTTTGGTTAGGCCAGAGGCAGGTGAAGCAGGCCTTTGGAAAAAGGATTTAGAAATGGAGAGGCAGACAAAGAAAGATGCAGTGCAGATGTATCTTTTAACTGTTTGTAGGGGCACCTTCTCTATTTGGAGCAATGAGTTTGCATTGAAGTGTTTGCGTTTTTTTTTTTTGGTTTTGTGGGTATCGTTTTATTTCCAGGTACAGAGTTTGAGTTTCTTTTATTTTCTGACTGTTGTGTCTACCATTTGGAAGTTGTTTTAGGGTGTTTTAATGTATTTTGAAATTGAAAGGCTGGAAGTTGCAGTAAATGCTCTCTGATGCTGAGATGCTACTCTTCTTCATTTTTCTTAAGAGGGGCCAATTGAATCCACTACAATAGGCAGAGAACTAGCAAATCAATTTGAAAGTAAACCTGTGTTGCATGTTTGTAGCAGGGTTAGTGTGGTGTTGGAGTTAGGATTGGCATAACTACAGAGGCGAGGATGTGCCTTTGATCCACAGCTAATTGGAAAGGGAGTAGGAGGCACTGAGAAGGAATAAGAAAAGGCCATAGAACAGAGGAACTTTTGCCCTGGTAACTTGACCATTTTCCGTTAAGGACATCACATAGAAAAAGCTCACAAGAAGCAGTTTTTTCTCTTGGAGCTTGACTCCATGTGAAAAACATCAGATTTTCTTACTTCATATAGCTTCATAGAGTCACATCGTCTGAAGGCACAATGGTTCAATGCAGAAAGGGACACAACTTTGGATGCCCCGTACACTTGCTTACCTCCTTATCATGTTGGAATTGGGGAGTGTTAAGTTGGCACACCCCACACACTCTACATTTAACTTTCATTTTTGGGAAGTATTTTTTTTTTTTTTAATACGGTGGAAGGAGGAACAGCAGCTATATGTAGCCCTCGCCACCCACTTCATTACAGAACCAATCAGTTGAAGAGTGATGTAATTGTAACGCTGTCCTGCTTGTTTCTTCAGAAGATGGGATGTTTGCATATTGGGCCATGGATGGGGTCACTCAATACAAATGAGGGAGAAGGGGTGCATATAGGTCCAGCATACAGGCACCAATAAACACAATTACATTTCATTCTGGAGGCATTATTACTGTATGTGCATACCTTATTCATGTATCATTGTTTTTCTCTCTCTGTTTTGAATCTCATTAGGTTAGTCCCATGATTTGTATTCATTGAAAGGTCATCAGAGTGATTGGTTAATTTTCCATAACCAACCACCCTTGTAGATAGTGCATCAAGCTCGGTCCTGAAGAATTGCTGAGTGATTTACACATATAGGACAAGAAACATGTTGATCGTAGCTACACACATATAGACACCTCCGACCATTATAATCGGTTATATCCCTATTCTGGTTTTAATTGAGACGAGTGGGCTCGCAGATTAAAATTCATTTTGGAGCACCGCCTCGCCTCATTTTATTTCTCCTCACATCACCTCACATCTACACCACTAGACCCCTCACACGCACCTCACCAATATGGCTTGGGAAAAAGATCTCCGACAAAGAGCCCCTCATAGGGTGCCCGTCAGGCATTGCAGTGCCGGCCAGACGAGGAGCAAGCCTTATGATGAAGCATGACACCCAGATGGGTGTTTGAGGGCCCCATTTCCCAAATTAGAAGACACCCACACTCCACTACTGAGTAAGGGTGTTGACCAACCTAGCCTCCTTCTCTTCTTTCCCTACCCTACAGGAAGTGCATACTCTTTTGGTGCTACATGGATGGTATCAGCCTTAAAATCAGCCATGGAACGAGAGTGAGAAAAGAGGAGTCAGGGGAGGTCATAGTGAAAAGGCTGGCCTGGGGACTCAGTGTGTTAAGCGCTCACCACTGAGAGATATGGTGAGCTGCAGGTAACAGGTTCAAATTCCTGGAAGGGTAATTCAGGTTCCCTTCCAAATTAAGTTTGGAAGTTGAGTACCATTAATCTGGGCAATAGTAGCAGCTCCTATTTAGTTATTGTTAACATCAGAATGTGGCGTTTGAACAGTGAAGTATAATGAGAACCAGGAACTACACCTGCACAGGCAAAGCAGCCTAAGAAGGGGGTAAAAGAGACTGATGATGTGGAGTTTCATTACTGTTCATGTGCTTCGGGTGAGTAAAAATATATATATATATATATATATATATATTATCTACTGGCGGTCGCCAGTAGATAGTTATAGTTAGGACCGTGTTTCCATAGGAAATCCGCAACATTCTATTTGGAATAACTTTGGGGCCGGTTGACGAATCCTCGCGAAATTTTCAAAATAGGTGGGGCGCTCCGCTCTGCTCCCCCCAAGTCTTGGGGGGATTCGTCAAGCGGGGGCTGAGAAAAAAGGGGGGTCCCAAAACACGTTTTCCCCATGCAATTTTCCATAGGGACCTTTAGTCCAAGTACAGCCCGAACGGCTGAACAGAATTACTTGAAATTTGGCAGAGAGGAGGTCCTCAGGTCAGGGAAGTGCCTTTTGCAGGTCTGGTGTCAGTCTGTTCAGTAGTTCCTGAGAAAATCAAAAGTAAAATCATATATATATGTGGGCGGAGCCTAACCACACATCTCATCCTGAGATCTGATTGGCTGTCAGCACTTCATCCAAGAAGTGTTGGCAGCCATCTTGGGACCAATATACATGATAGCACCTCATTAAAAAGCATTGCAGTTAATAGAAGGTTTTAAGACTTTAGTTACATTATAAATCATTTCTTGATGGTACCATATACTCATTTTAGGAATTGTGGTATGTTCTAAGGTGATTTCACCATGTGAAAAAGCCTTCTGCTGGGATATCATGATTGAGAGAAAAATATTTTCTCATGCTTTTCCCACAGAGGTTTGGAAGGTGATCTATAAGCTAAACTGAGAGCTTATTTTCTGTAAATTCACATTATCTTTCTCAGTCATGTGAGAATGAAGTCTGACATTCTCAGTAAAACATGTACATCCAACAAGGGCAGAGACTGTCAGTTGATTCCTTTGTGTTCTACTGCAGCTTCCCAAAGTGTTCCAAAGAACAACTAGAGCGCTAACAGTCCTACTTATGATAAACATATGGCACACCTGAAGCCATCTTGCTTGGATTAAAGTGGTAACTCTTAAAACATTTAATTTAAACAGGAACAAAATGAGGGGGTTCATTTTTCCATAAAAAGTATGATTAGTGCTGCAGAAAGAAAAATTAGGGCACATTTTGAGTGACTTCTCAAATCCTCTTCTATTTCATTAAAAAATTCTGACATGCAGACTGAAACATGCACTTTCAATACCAGCAGCAGTTTTCCCTGGTGAGCAGTAGCTTTACTACAGTGATCTAATGAGCAAAAAGAGTGCTAACATTCTGAATTTATGACAAATGTGTGATACATCTGAATGCCTTCTTGATGGAATCAAAGTAAAAAACTGAAAGTATTTCCTACTGAGGAGACTGCAGTAAATGAGGAAATTAGGAAACTTCATAACAAATAAATCTCCCAAGATGGCCACCAGAGACAAAAGAGCCCAAATGTAGCCCAAAATCACCCAGATGTAGCCCAAGTATAGCCCAATGACAGAAGTGTGCAAAACACTTATTATTTTGTGTTTTTGCAGTGTTATATAGTGCAGACTTGTCAGGTATTGGAGTGCTTTACATGAGCATTGGTTACATCACACAAGAACAAATTCATTTTGGTTGTAGACATGGGGAGACTAAGTGATTTGACCAGAATCACAGAATGTCGAGCTGAAGCAGAAACTCCAACCTGGTTCCCCAGTTGCAAAGTCTGCAGTTCTGGAAGTAACACCACATCCTCTCCCCTAAGTGCAACATTTAATCAAGTGGTCAACTGGACAAAAAAACATAAAGATAACAAACAAGTGCTTTGTTGCTATTTGAAAACTCAGAAAATATGTCCTTATTTTAGTCTTTTAGAGCACTAACCATAATTTTGATGCCAATAAGACCCTCTCATATATGTAATTTCTTAAGGAAATGCTCTAGGTATTACAGTTTTGATTATATCAAGATGACGTCAGGCGTTCCACGCTTTTGTAATAAATATAGAATGTTAGCAATCTAGTTGTTCATTAGGATACTGTTGAGAGGCAGAGGCCAGGGGCACAGACTCTGAAAATTGAAGGCAGGTAGGAGGGTGCAAAGGCAACAATTCAACCACACTGAGCAGGCAGGAAGGGCCGTGGCAGCACAACAGACTATGGAGGGCAGTGGAAAGGGGGGCAGGGGCAACAAACCAACAATACAGGACTTGCAAGAGAGGCTGTGGCAATGTAATAGACCATTGTGGGCAGAAGGAAGAGGCAATGGTAGTACAACCATACATGCCAACAGACCCGATTCAGCCAGGAAACGTCCAATGTTTTTAAGCTCAAATGGGCTTTATTTGATCTGTCTCCTGTCTACAATCTCCTCTTTTTCAATGTAACTCAAAGGGGAAAATCAATACCCCAGTTTTTTTTCAAAATCTCCTTCTTACCAAGTGCAAAATGTTCGCAAGTATGGTACATTGGATCATGGAAGGAAATGGGGTAGGGACATGGACTTGGATAACAGAGGACAGGAGGGACATGGAGAGGTGCACCAATACACCACACAGGGCATGCGGGACGGGAGTGCAGCACAACAATCCATAGAAAGCAAGAGGGAGGGGACAGGACCATGCACATGGACAACAGAGAACAGAGGGGCAAGAGGCAATGGTAGCTAGCTGACCATAATGGACAGACAGGAGAGAAAGCTGCAGCATAACAGACCATAAAGGGCAGGAGGGACGGATCTGGGGCATTACAATGGAACAGACAAGCCAGGAGGGAGGGAGTAGGGGTCTGCACATGTAAACAGAGGGCTGGGGGCAAGGGGGCAGGGCAGGAGCAGCAAGATAGCCATGGAGGTCAGGCAGGATGGGCACTAGAAGCAAGACACACCATGAAGAGCAACACTGAGACTGTGATGGCATACACACAGACCATGGAGGGAAGGTGGGAGGGGGTCAGGGGCAGCTAACTGACCACACAGGGAAGGTGGGAGGGGCCATGGCAGCACAGAAGACCATGCATGGCAAGTGGGAGGGTTAGTGGCAGCACAATGGCTATGATGGGCAAGAAGGAGGGTGCAGGGGCATGCACAAAGGACCATGGAGGATAGATGGGAGGGTCAGGACCTGTGCACAGACAAGAAAGTTCAGGGGAAGGGGCCTCACAACAGACCGCACGGGGCAGGCAGGAGGAGCAGTTGCAGCACAACAGACCAGGGAGGGCAGAAGGGTGTGGCAGTACAATGGACCATGTAGGACAGGAGGAAGAGGATAGGGGCATGGCATGTGGACAGGCAGGGTGGAGGTGGCAGGGACAGGTTACAGTCATCTGACAATGCTAGGCAGGTGGGAGAGGAGTGGCAGCTCAACAGAACACTCAGAGTAAATAGGAGTGGCAGGTCCATGGAACATGGTGGGCAAAAAGGATGGAGCAGGGGCATGCACAAAGACATCGGAGGGCAGGGGGAAGGAGAATAGGGGCAGCAAGCTAAGCACAGAGTTTAAGCAGGAGGTCAATGATGGGGCATAGAATTGGGCAATGGAGGGCAGGAGGAGTGGACTGGTACATCATACTAAATTGAGGGCAGTGGCAGCACATCAGACCATGCATGGCAGGAGGGAGGAGGCTAGTCCATGGATTCACACAACAGAGGATAGGGAGGAGGGGAATGGGGCAGCAAGCTAACTGTTCAGAGAAGGCGGGTATTAGGAACTTTATTGTTTTTAAAACGTGTGTCTGTGCGAACCACTTAAAATATGAACAAGTATGCAGCATAATCTCACTTTTATTCAGGAAGAAGAGGACGTTTGTGACTGTGACTCCGGGCTCACTTGGAAGAAACACCCCCTGACCCTCCATCCCCTATCGCAAAATGTAATGCCCGTGAAAAGGGTAGGTGAACACAGTGTTATATAGAACATAGTCCTGAGAGCACGATTGAAAATGAAAACTAGATATAGTGTATGGTATAAACTATGCACCAAAAAGTGTGATATAAGATGAACCGGGCGTGAAATATAATATGCAATACATTGTGCGCAATTACAGATTCATTGGAGAGTGCGAGATAGCACAGGCACTAGCGCGTGCTATGCGATATGCGCCTTGGAGTGTAATATGCACAGGGCAGTGTTGTGTAACCTAACTAGTCTCTAAAGTTGTAATATAAAATATGTGCTGGGGAGTGTAACGTTGCATATGCACTGTGACAAAGATATGGATCCCAGATTGTAATATGTATGGCATAGCACTGTGCGTTATTACATAGGCATCGAGGAAGGCACGTTAGATGGGGCAATATAACCCGTGCGAAGACAAGTGTGGCATGACATATTCACGGGGTGGTGTTACAGTGCACATGGGCTAGAGAGTGTCATAGCATATACACTAGCTAGTGGAATACAACACAGAGGTGTGTGGCACTCAGCAGGCAATGGTGGGCGTAACACAGCATTGGGCTCTGCCAGGAGCGCGCTGTGACTCTCAAGTGATATTCGTCCCCTTTCCAGAGAGTAAAATAAAAAAAGTATTACACATCCGGCAGTGGATGTGTGTTTTATTAACCGTGAGGGGGGTTTCTTGCATAGTTTTGGTCGAATTTTGTTGAATCTCTTTTGAATGGCTTGGTGTGCATGTGTATTAAATGTGCCCGTCAATAGCTACCCATGTTTGTATAAATAAACGAAAAGGGTGTCTATCGGGATTAGGCACGGTAGGGCATCAGACATGTCAGAGCTTCACTAGTGGTGTAAATACATTCCACGTGGATTCATTGTATGCATAGTCGCCTTTTAATGAATATCACGCAAATCGTCATGGTGATAGGTACGTACGGTTTGTCCAGCATGTCCTAGGTGTGTCTATAAATATATATTTTTTAAAAATAATAAAAAACAGTGGCCGGCCCTGGGGATTGGGGTCAAAAAAATATAATTAGGAGACAGGCCCTGGGGGATGGGGTCATCAGGGCCAATAAATTAGAATAAGAAGGGGAACCACACAGCCCCCCTTCTTAAAAAATTAAAATAAATAAAAGACTGGCATCGTGCCGGAGGCCACGCCCTCTCCTTGCAGCACTCTGCAAACGCGCCCCCTGGTCAATACTGAGGGTCCCTGAGGGCCAATTAGCCCAACAGGCATCTCCAGTATGCGCCAGGGGCTGCGCTGCAGACAGGTGTTCTGAGGCCAAGCCCCTTTTTACACCTCTCTGCAATGCAGCTCTGTGGCGCTTACTGGAGGTACCTAGAGGTCTAGTTTGACCCTAGGGACCCTTAGGATTCAAGGGGACTTAATCTCTCAACTTAGAACAGCCACAGGGCGCGTTTACACAGTGGTGAAGGGAGGGGACGGGGACTGAGGTGACGTGTGCAAACACGCACTATGGCACGTTTTTAATTGGGGATATAATTTCCCTTCAATACTGAGGGCCCCTGGGGGCTAACTAGCCCACCAAGTGCTTCCAGTAAGCGCCACTGAGCTGCATTGCAGAAAGGTGGTCCAGGCCGTGCCACTTTTTACACCTCTCTGCAACGCAGCTCTGTGGCACTTACTGGAGGTACCTAGTGGGCTAGTTGGACCCTAAGGACCCTCAGGATTCAAATGAACTTAATCTCCCAACTAAAAACAGACACAGGGCGTGTTTACACAGTGGTGAAGGGAGGGGACGGGGCCTGAGTTAACGTGTGCAAAAACGCCCTGTGGCCTGTTTTAAGAGGTAGTTTTAATCCCCCTGCTCTATTATATACTAGGGGCTTACAGAGGAGGTCATGCTAATCACAGGGGGACCCCAATGCATAATGTTCCCTAGTGTATGTAGGTGTTTTCACTGTATTCTAAGTGTCTTTTAACATAGCACTGGCTCTAGGACTGGTTAGTCAGACTCAGTTACCACCAGTATCCAGCTGAAAAAGTTGAGGGTACAGGATGATTTTGCAACAAGGCTTCTTTCTGCTCTTCTTTTTGTTCTTTCTGCACGTTATCCTTCTTCCTGCACTTTTCTTCGTCTTTGAGGACGTCTGTTGCTTCTTTCTGCACTTCTTTTTTTCTTTCTGTGCATTTTTTCTTCTTTCTTCACATGTCCTATCTCTGTAGGCATAGTTAGAAATTAGCATTTAAAAAACCTTTGAAATTCACAGAAAAAAACATAGGTTTCAGGGGTGTTATAGTTAGCTGGACTTTTCACTTGTAGAAAACCATTGAAATTCCCCCGTTATAGTTAGTTCAGCTAACTATAACTCGCGCGCCCGCAATGCACTGCTGATGACGTCACATATTACATCACTCATGACATGGTCAGTGACATCACTCATGACATCACTGATGACATCTCAAATGACATCACTGATGACCTCACTGATGATATCATCCTTGTGATAGAGTGGCAGACCTCCTCTCACCCTAATATAACCTTTGATACACTCATTCAAAAATAGAGACTAAAATTTTCAAAAAAATGGACATACCAATACCAGTTACAACAACCTCTTCAATAATTCTAAGATCCACATACACATCCACTCATTCACCAACAGTCCTATACAGTCACTCATACATGTACTCACTCATCATATGTACTCATACACCTATACATCCTGTTACACAATGCCACTCATCCATAGAGTTACTCACACACATAGTCACTCATGCTAATAAAGAATCAAACATACATTTACTGGCATATACATGTATACACACACCACCACACTTACTTCTACGGAAACTTACACATACTTAGTCTTTTAAACAATCACTTATAGAAACACATACTTATTCATACAGGAACTCTTTCAATCTCTCACTCTCACATATATTCACTTTTATATTCCAATAGTCACATATACTAGTTTAAAACATATGTAGTTACTCATAAAGACACCATTGAGACAGTCATTCACTCACTAACACACCCATACACACAGTCATCCACCCATACAGTCCTGCACACATGCTATCTTCAACACATACAAACAGTGAGTCACTCATTCATGCACCTATGCACTACATAATACCCCCCACCGAACCATGCAGACACTCAAACTGATACTCAAAAAACCAACTAATAACCTATATAGACACCCATGTAGCTACTCACCAACCCATGCAGCCACTTATACACAAAGTGAGAGACTGATACAGATATTTACATATTTAAACAGTACTCACTAAGCCATGTATTCACTATGATACACTTAATCAGTCAGTTACACAATCAATTTTTCAAAAACAAATCATCCATTTAGACACTTATATACCCATTTATTCTTCCATCGACCTTGAGATATACATATATAAAACATATTTAATTTTCAGTAAAACACACATTCACTGGATGATGTCATCAGTGATGTCATCAGTGATGTCATTTGAGATGTCATCAGTGATGTCATGAGTGATGTCACTGACCATGTCATGAGTGATGTAATATGTGAGGTCATCAGCAGTGCATTGCGGGCGCGCGGGTTATAGTTAGCTGAACTAACTATAACGGGGGAATTTCAATGGTTTGTACAAGTGAAAAGTCCAGCTAACTATAACACCCCTGAAACCTATGGTTTTTTCTGTGAATATATATATATATATATATATATATATATATATATATATATATATATATATATATATATATATATATATATATATATATATATATATGTGTGGATTAGCCATGAAAAGAGGAAATATGAGCAAATTATTAGCCGGCATGTAATTCTACACATGACTGCTCAAATTTATTTTACAAATTCGCAGCGGCGGCTCCGCTGTGGTGGAGGAGCATTGCCCCACTGCTCTCGGAACAGTGCAAAGGTAAAATGACAATAACAGAACGTTATTATCATTTTATTTATACTATGGAGATTGCAGCCAGATTAGAGTGGGGCGGAGCTGGGCTCACTTGACGTAAGGGAGGAGGCGAGGCTGGTGCACCATGAGTGCGCATGATGGTTTGGCTAGCTGTCTTGGGCTGCCCAAACGGTCATGCACACTTAGCATGTTCTCCACTATCCTGTATTGCACAGCCTGGGTGGAGAACATGCATTGGCTCACACTTCCTGTCTGAGTGCTGAACCACAGCACTTAAACCAATCAGGACACTGCTGTCATGGTGACAGCAGCGTCTAGATTGGTTAGGGGAGTCTGTGAGCCTGGGTGCTGCCGGGAGCCAGGAGAACAGCGAGGACGAAGGAGAGACAGCGGCTGGTAACTGGCGGGGAGCAGGTAAGTCTTCTTTATCTTTTTTCTAAAAACCCTAGCCCCTCCCACCCCTCCACCATTCCCTGCCTGCGCCACTGTTTTATCTGTGCATACGCATCTGCAGTTGTAATTTGAATGCAGAGATTTCCAGTCTAGTTTTTACAGATGGCTAAAAGTATACATTTTCATACTGGAAAATTCTCACGCGTAAATATGGGCATGAAAAAATTAATTACTTTTCTATTTGAAAATGCGTTAATCTGGACCTCTTCCAGGACACAACCAACTAACAGAAAAAAATATTTTGCAGAATAGATAGATTTTTGGGCTGGCTGGAGATGTATTAAGTTTGGTAGAAGAACGGGAGTAAATAGTTTCAGAAAGAGAAAAATGAGAACATGTGGCATAGTTCATTCTTCTTTTTGTCTCCTTTATCCTATTTTGGAAATAGCCATTTGTTTAAACTGCCTATGTTTGCACAGCAAAACATATTGATTGTTGGGCATCAGAGCACAACTCGCATCAGACCACGACTCGCTCTTCTGGAAAGCTCCCAAGCTGCCTCAGCATATTAATAAATGAACCATTTATCCCTGCCACGGGAGGCCAGGAAACACCACGTATTTCAGCAATAGTGTCTCGAAAGCAGGAGCAGAGCTTTGACGCGCAGTAAAGAGGATGCGTGATCAGAGAGCTAAAACATTTTTTGCAGAAATGAACTTCAAATAGTTCCTGAATTCAGCACAGATGATTCATTGGAAATAGAGTAGGAGGTGGCGAGAACGTCCACACTCATTCACCAACCTGAAGGGGAGGACTGATCCTCTGTCAGGGAAATATGGCGGCCACTGAAGCAAGGACGGCTGCTGCTATAACTCCTGTTCCCACCTCCCCACTCGAGGAGTGTTGAATAATCACTCAAAGGCGCTGCAGAACCACGAAGCACACTGCACGTACTGCCCGGATAAATAAATTAAAGCACACTTCTTATTTAATTAAGTATTGTCTTTGTGCCCGCAGGATTGCCAGTTCATTTCTTGCCACAATAAAATGTGTGTGTGCAAAATAACATACACTGTAAATGATAAAGGAAGTTAAGGAACTCTGAAAGCGACGTTGATTATACGGCAAAATTCGAGAGGCCCATTGCATTGAAAATGCCCTTTTGCTGATTGGGGGGCATTTCAATTATATTTTTTCTTCGCAGCGTAGCCGACTAATACGCGATAAAAAGCAATCAGTGAAAGGGGGGCAAATACACACACGTTTTATTCGTGTGTAAAGAAAAATACATTCTAGGAACTTTGAGGAATGTTCTCAAAAGTTAATTTCATAGTATCTCACTAATTCTACACCAGGATATTGTTGAACTACATTGTCAAGATATCCAGAACAGCAAGAAAAAAACCCAGTTGGAACCCAACAGGGGACTATCTATGCCAATGTACTGAAGATGAAGTTGAGTCATTTCAGAGGGCAGGTGGTCGCTAATCATCTCAGTCTGTAGTGGGTGAACTTTAATTTACATGTCTGAAGGAGTTCATACTAACTTTGAGGAGCTAGTACAGGTAAAAGCAATGTTTAACTCACTATTTCTCACTGTTCCTGAAGTGTGTCTTTTGCAATATATTTCAGTTTACTGTACATGTGTTCACATTGCCCCCTTGGACAAGTATAATGTTATTTGAAAGTTCAAATGAGTTCAGCAAATTCAGACATTTCTTTGCAAATAGTCTTGACTTAACATTGTTTAGTTTAATCCTTAAATCAACCACCCTGCACTTTTTGCAGCATGACAGCACGGCTACTGAGTATAGAAGAAACATTTGTACAATTAGGTTGAGCGTTTTTTACTTTTCAATCATTGATATTTACGTTTTGTTCACTGCCTGACCAGAGCTTTTTATTTCTCAATCATCTATTTTTATTTAGTTTTTAGAAGTCATGGTTTACGTTTTGCAGCAATAGCTATTACCTTCAAATATGGCACCCAAAACTTCAGGGATAGATGAAGACTAACATAGAACATATTAAACTACGGGGTCGCACTGGGGAGTCATTTAGATTTATTAAAATCAGATTTTAAGATCCAGGAGCTAGATGTACCAAGGGATTTAGCGTTCGCAAATCTTCTGGTTCAGTAAATCACAAGGGGCATTATTTATGAAGGCCTGTGTCACTTTTGTGCCGCCGTTGTGTCACTTTTAGTGACGCAGCGGAAGCGTAAATAATGGGCCAAGTTGTGCCATATTTACAAAGTGTCGTATCTAGGCAGATGTATCACTTCATAAACCCCTGCTCTACATTATACCTGGGTCAGGTATAGTGTATGCAGGGTGGACGTTCCCCCACAAGAAAGGGTCGTAGGAGTGGCGCAGTGAAATCTATGAGATTTCACTGCCCCACCTCTAGGACGCCAATGCGTCAAAGCCTTAAGCCTGCCTCAAGGGAGACGTAAGGGTGACGCAGGCTCTTTCACATGGGGCTTGCCCCATGTGAATGGAACATTGCTGGAGTTGCGTCACGCTTCCGACACAGCTCCAGCAATGCTCCACTTTTGCGCCGACAGATTCGTCAGTAATACTGATGTATCTGTAATTTCTTGTGACATGATGTGTCATACTGTAAATATGACGCATCATAGGTGTCGCAAGGACGGCGCACTGAGAAGTGTTGCATCGCTGCTTTCATGCAGCGCTGCCCCACTTCTCATAAATGAGGCCCAGGGTCTGCAGATTGCCAAATGTTCACAAACTCTTTGATTCGGTAATTCACAGGGCTTGTGAATTGGAAATAGTACGTTTAGGGGACCCTTCCAAACTGCAAAACTTTACTTTATGTCTCAATGGTTTGTGACAATCATTCCAGTTGCAAACCTTTGAAAATGTACATACCACCAAGTTTGGTATGGTAACTCATTTGCAAAAGGGAAGGTGACCCCTTCTCCTTTGTGAAGTATGGAAAAACGTTTCTGGGGAGATGGCAGTGTTCCAGGTGCCCGCTGCCCACGTTCAAACTTTTTTTTTAAAACAAACCTTTTTTAACAGCAATCTCCTTTCCTTTAAGGAAATCTGTGTGCTTTAAAAAATGTTTTGTAATTTAATTCGGTCTCTGACATGGTGGTTTGCTGACCCTGGTCGGCAAGATTGCACATGAGTCTGGTTCAGAATTTTATTTTATGTAGTACACAGGTCAATTTGCAAAATTCAATACTGGTCACAAAATTACTGGTTGCAAATCACGGCTAGTTTTTGTAACCGGTATAATAAGTAACTACACTTCAGTAATGACAGAGAGGCATCCCCTACTGTTCGCACAACCGGTTGAGGGTCTTGGAAGCTGCCCTACAGTTATTTTTACTTTGTTGTAGACAGTTCCAAACTTCCCACATTAGCAAGTAACTCTTTTTGTAATGTGGGGTGGGGTCTCTTACCTAAGGGTATTGGCCACTCCCCAGGCTAACTTGGGTATTCCTGGGAGGAACAACACTTGGAGTGGCATATGCAGCTCTTACGTTGTCTTCATGGGCCTGATGTAGCGCCTAAAGGTTTTGAAAATTGTAGGGGTGCATCATATTCACTGTTAGTTGGCACCCGCATATCATGAATGTATCTTTAGTTGTGCTGTGCGAAATGTATTAAGAAATGTATCAGCTATGTCGCAATGTAGAAGCGTTTGAAGACGCGAAAATATATTGTGAATGTATTTAGCAAAATGCATAACGATGAGTTTCTGTTTAATGCAATGTACTAGAGTAAACGTGTAACCTGATTGAATTAATTCATGTATGTCGTTTATCCACGTATGTGAAAGTAAAAGCACTAATGTTAGAATGTAATTTAATAGTGTGTTTAACCTAGTAGAGGCCCGAAGTCACATATATTGTTGAAGAGAAAGGCCTGGTATTTCTTATGTTAGCCGAATGCGGTAGGCCGCAAGTGATTTATTCTAGTAGAGGTTTTGGGCAGCAGTAAATCGTAGAGTTAAAAGATGTGAAATATTTCTCCATCCCATGATCTCACCGCAGGTGCAAGGACAGTTGGTTCGTTAGTAAAAAAGGTCTTTGTCTAACAGTTGAATTATGGAGGAAGCCAGACATGGGAGTACATTGGAATGTGCCAATCGCAACTCCTAGTGCCGACGGTGTCTGGGACTCAAGGCCAAGCTGATGGACGATGGAAGATGAACGGAGCTGGATGGAAAATTACTGGAAGAAGACCTGGTTGAGGAGGTGTGCCGGAGGGCGTGTTCTGTGATTTGGGGTTTCGTATTAGGGACAGTGCCCTGAGGGTTGAGCAGAGAAGAGGTAGGCGAGGAGCTAGAAGGAACGTAGATCAAGCTCTCTAAGTGAAGACTTCTTAGGAAGTTCACTTCTGACACCTTTTCACGATTTCTTGGGTCTTAAGGGAATGGTAAGCAGGGATGTCATCTAGCATAGAGTAGGGACAGAAATGCTTTGGTTTAATGATTCCTAATATCGACATTAGCTTGGTAGTTATCTACCTCATGATTTTAGAAGCTGTACTTTTGTTTATATTCAGTCGTATTCGGATTCTTCGTAGAGTGGCATTTGTATTAGTACCCATTTACCTGTTGAGCCTTGTGCTAAGGTGCTTATATCTGCAGATGTTTTTCTGGATAATAAAATCCCGAGAGAAATAGAAATTGAGTTCCGAGTCTTCAATTATGTCAAATTGCGGAAGGTATTCTTTGATAATTGTGTTTGCTCCCTGCACGCTATTGGGCAAGTAAAAAGATTCAATCGACCAGAGTGGGGACTTGAGGTAAATGGAAACAAGAAAATTGGGCCCCAGCAGTTGGTAGCAGAGTCGGATGGTTACTTCCGATAGCGAGGGACGATTAGATAAGATAAGTGATCCTTGAGACCCATAGACGATAAGTAATGGTGAATCATCAGATGGTGAGCAGCAGACGAAGGCGGATGATGAACATAGGCGGCGAGTAGCAGCACGGCAGGAGGCAGCAGTTCGTGGAGTGAGTATGAACAGGATGAGATGCTGTAGATTGCGGTGTTGATTTGTTGTGTGATGTCTTGCGGAGCTAGCGTGAATGTTGAGTGATTGTGAGATCAGGCTGTGAGCGCGCGCAGCCCGGGAATTGTGGTGTAGAAGACACCCGTGGTAGATTTTGTTGACCACCCAAAGGAGATCGTGAGGTACCATCGATCACCTGGACCGAGATAGGGGGAGCGAATGTGTGAGGGCATGACAACTCGACGCTGGTCGTGGGTTGCTGTATGTGGAGTTGAGTATTTGTAACCTATCAGAGGCGAACTTTCTGCCCAGACGGGGACAGACAGTTGCCAACCGAGGTCAACAATTTCGAGAGACTGTGGACGAACAGTCAGAGGCTGTGGACGGACAGCCAGAGAAGTAACTCGTTTGGGATAAACGGTTATTTCAGTGTATGAATGGGACGAGTGCAGGCGTGAAACGTAAACAGTAAGGAGAGGGAACTGCTGCGAATGAAGAAAGGTGACATCAGAGAGTGTCGCGCTGTGATAGGTTGGTTGGTGTTAAGTCGCGCTGTTATTGGAGGGTTCGACATCAAGAGGTAAACAGCGTGTGAGATCAAATTTTGTCAATCATGAAGTGTTTTAAGGTTTTTCGAGAATTGTGTAGAGGCGATAAACATGTGGTTACTCGAGAGGGAGAAGAAGCCCCTCCCGAGGATACTCCAGCACATTATATGGCAAAGAATGTGGGTTTGCATACGATCATTTTGCTTGAGAATTGGCATGAATTGACCCAAAGTGAAGGGGAATTAGCATTCCCGAGGTATGGCTCGTTCAGGCTAGCAGTGTTGTACCAGTTGAAATCTGTAATGGCGGGGTTACGACCTTTGCCAAGGCCAACACAGTTCGAAGCACTACATGCGTGGATTAGAGCAGCGCATGATAGGGATAGAGGAAGGAATCAGGAGAGGGTGAAAAGGTCGATCAGGGCTTTCCAGGATG
Source organism: Triturus cristatus (assembly GCF_964204655.1). Taxonomy (NCBI): domain Eukaryota; kingdom Metazoa; phylum Chordata; class Amphibia; order Caudata; family Salamandridae; genus Triturus; species Triturus cristatus. The sequence continues at coordinate 913,138,342 of NC_140588.1, forward strand.
CCAGATGGGACGCAGCGGAGAAAAGGTGGAGAGTACAGGCGATAGAGGGAGATAGACTGTATCCCTTATTGATCACATCGGAAGGGGTAAAGAACGTAAAGCCAGAAGAAGAGGATGAAAGCGATATAGATGATGACCTATTGAAAAGATTGTTGGCAGAGAGAACACCTCCGTATAACCCAGAGGTCCCAGAAGGGACATTGATTCAGATAGAAGAGACTAGAAGAGTAACAGTCCACCCAGAAATGAGAGTAGAAGGAAGACTCTCGATAGGAACAGAGGGTACAAGGAGCCCGTCCGAGGCAAGCGTAAAGGTCGAGAGAGATGTGAGGTTACCGGATGCTTTCAAGGTACCGGTTACCATTGGATCCATTGTTTCAATTTACCACCCAGATACAGAGGAGGGCGAAAACCCAGAGCAGACAGCCGAGGGGGTTAGGAGAGAGGTCACAGAAAGTGGCCTAGCGGGTGCAATGGCCCGGACTCCGAACCCTATAGAATGTAGTACACCATTGCCAGCCATGTCAGATTCATCTAGGGGACAAGGAGAACAGAGACTAGAGAGGTCGAGGTCTCTGAGGGAGTCGGGATCAGATTTACGATCATGGGTACCACCCCTGAGAGGCCAAGACCCAAGGGTAAGAATAGCAGAGAGAGAGCAGGTCGGTTTCGGAGATCGGTCCGCTCCATGGGATATATCAGGAGAAGGGAGGTCGCAGGACCAGGAATGTGAGGAGGACGGTAGAGGAAGGGTGGTCTGCCGAGAGGTGCTGAAAGGAGCCCTGGGAGCCGGGATGATAGCTGTAGTAAGGTTAAAAGCAGAAGTGGATGAGATAGTAAGTGGAAGCTTACCCCTTGAGAGAGTGGACCGGATGAATTACTCTTTGTGGCGAAGGATGTGACTCGGAAGGCACGAGTTGCACATGAGAAATTGTCAGAATTCGCTAGGCGATATGAGGTAGATTTGTCTAAAACTAAAGCATTGCAAGGAAGCCATAGGTTGCAGTATAGTGACCAGGAATTGGAGGAGAAAAGGGTAGTCGGATTGAGGGCCCATAGCAGAGATTTGATCCTGGCCATGCGTATATGGATGATGCTTGATAAATTGGAAGAAAAATGGTCCAGGAAGAAAAGCTCTAAGGGAATGATAGGAGGGACCCCACCTCCGGGTGGAGGGCAGGTAAAGATAGGGAATTTCCCTTTAAGGGAAGTGCAGAATGGAGGATACGTGCACGTACCCTGGAGCAGGGGCGATTTGGCGGCGTTTACCAATGATTTTCCCCGGCTTAGGGAGAAGCCAGTAGAGTGGTACAAGCAGGTTGATCGCTTTGTTAAGATCTCAAAGGTATTGTGGACCGATTTGAATACTTTATTTGATATAGTAGTTCCGGGAGATTTGTGGGCAGCATGTAAGATTGCCATTGATTGGCCAACTCACGAGCCTGAGAGAAATGCATACACGAATGGTCCATCACCGGCAGTAATGAGGATGTATGATCGAGTGATCGCCTGGTTGAAGGAGAAAGTTTCACCCCAAGATATTGATTGGGTAAAGATAGACAGGAACTGTGCAGGAACCTAAGGAGACGGTACATGAATTCTATGAGAGACTCTTGCAGGCTTTTAAGCAGTACAGTGGCCTAGATGCGTTGGACACGAAGGATATGGGAAAGTTTGTTTCAAAGTTTGTGTTGGGATTGAGGCCAGAGGTTAGTCTCATGATACAGCAGCATTTGATTTGTTGGCAGAATAAGCCTGTTGACGAGATTTTATGGTACGCCAGGTACTGTGCTGATGAGATTAAATCCAAGCATAGGAAGTTGAAGGATAACTTGATACTTGTTCAGATGCAAACCGCTCAGGGACAGCCTAATGGGGGAGCGTTGGTAAGGAGACAGGGGAGTTATCAGGCGGGAAATCAGAATGTTCAGGGGCAGGGAAGGCCAAGACCAATAGACCCTAGGACAGGGATGGATGTGGCGACATTGAAAAAGACTACAGCATGTCATCAGTGTCACCAGGTTGGACACTGGAGACGCGAGTGTCCCCTGAACCCATGGAATCAGATACAGCCGGAAGGAGAAGTAGTTCAGGTCCCTGGGGCGGAGGCGGTACAGACAGTAACTAGACCTAGAACGATAAAAGGGGGGACGGGTGTTCCGCAGGTGCAGGTTCCCCAGCCACCCAGAATAAAGACTGTACAGCAGGAAGTTCGCACTTATTTGCAGATGCCAATGTTTGAAGTGAGTGAGTGAAACGATACAAGCTTGTTGGTACGATTAGGGTAAAAAAGAGACACAGATTGTATGCTTAGAGCCATTCTAAAGGTAGATCAGGCAGGGCCCTTTGTGGAAGCAGATCTTGACGGTCACCCCACAACCTTTTTGGTTGATACGGGGGCTACCAGATCGACTATAAGGTCGGAAGTGGTTCCACGGTTAGCCCTTTCTGGACAAAGTATCCAGGTTGTTGGAGTGGCGAATAAGAAACTGGTTAGTCCACTGATGGAGCCAATTCCAATCAGGATAGGAAATTTCAGTGATCGACACCAGTTCGTGGTGTGCGACTCTAGTCCGGTTTGCCTGTTAGGAAGAGATCTATTGTGCAAGCTCAACTGTACGATCTACTGTACCCAGAAAGGAGTGGAGGTACAGACGAGAGACGATGACGCAACCTTTAAGGTTGCAAATCAGCATGTGTGTGTGGAAATGTACCCAGCATTAACGGTGGAGGAACTTCCACTTGATCGGAGGGAATCAGTGTCTATTGACGTATGGGACCTTAGTGGTGAGGAGATTGGTTTAGTCAAGGGAGTAGACCCAGCGAAAATCCAGATTAAACCAAATGTAGAATTTCCAAGGACACCCCAGTATAATTTATCCCCTGAAACAATTGCAGGGATTAAACCTGTGATTGAGTCTATGATCAGGCAGGGAATACTGATGGAAATTATGGGTAGCCCATGTAATTCGCCCATTATGGGACTACAGAAGCCAAGCGGGAAATTTAGGATTGTGCAAGACTTGCGAAAGGTAAACAAAATAGTTGTTCCATGTTGTCCAGTGGTACCGAATCCATCTGTGATCCTATTTCAGATTCCATGCGAAGCTGAATGGTTCACAGTGATTGACTTGTATCAAGCGTTTTTCTCGATTCCTTTGCCTAAGGACAGCCGATTTCTTTTTGCATTTCGGCTGGAAAATCGTGTGTTAACGTGGTGTCGTATCCCACAGGGGTATACAGAGAGCCCATCTATCTTTAATCAGATCCTGAAGAAGAATCTCGAAGGTCTTGTGTTGCCACAAAACTCTGTTTTAGTGCAATACATTGATGATCTGCTTGTTGCGTCAGAGACGGAAGACGCTTGCAGAATTGACACCGTTGCTCTGTTGAATTACTTGGGAGAGAATGGTCACAAGGTGTCTCCAAACAAGCTACAATACTGTTTGAGTGAGGTACAGTATTTGGGGCACTGAATTGAGAAAGGCAAGAGAAAGGTGTGTCCAGATCATATTGATGCGATTTTGAGAATGCCGGTTCCCTCGACTCAGAGGGAAGTCAGAATGTTTTTGGGAATGGTGGGCTATTGCCGCCAGTGGATCCCAAACTTTTCCTTTGAAGCGAAGCCTTTACAGCGGCTGACGCGAAAGGATGTGAGCGATCCGGTACCATGGGATGACGACTGTTTAAGGTCATTTTTGGGGCTGAGAGAAGTTTTATGCAGCGCCCCAGCTTTGGGGATGCCAGATTATAACAAGGCATTTGCCTTATTCTGTTGCGAAAAGGAAGGTTGCGCATTAGCAGTGTTGACTCAGAGTCACGGAGGAGTCCGTAGACCAGTTGCCTATTTTTCAGCTACTTTAGATCCAGTAGCTTCTGCGTTGCCCGGATGTCTCAGATCCGTTGCTGCAACAGGTGTCAGTATCGAAAGATGTGAGAGCATTGTGATGGGTCATCCGCTTACTGTTCATGTGCCACATTCTGTTGAATTGTTGATGACTAGGACTAAAACACAGCACCTCACAAATAATAGGTTGACTCGTTATGAGCAAGTCATCCTTGCTGCAGATAATGTAACGCTGAAGAGGTGTTCTGTTTTAAATCCTGCTACACTGTTGCCTATTCCAAAGGTAGACGATGATGAAGATTGTGAGGACCATGATTGTCTCGATGTGACGGAACTATGCACCAAACCGAGACCTGCCATTGTCGATGAACCGCTCCCAGTTTCAGATGTGATTTTCTTTGTGGACGGTTCATGTTTAAGAGACAGTGTTGGTCGACTGAGAGGAGCGTTTGCTGTGTGTACCATCACAGGGGTGGTTGAAGCCGCTTGTCTAGAAGGAGTACACTCCGCACAGGTGGCCGAGCTTATTGCCTTGACCCGTGCCTGTTTGGCCGCTGATAAGATCCGTGTAACGATTTACACGGATAGCCAATATGGGTTTGGTGTAGTTCACGATTTCGGACAGCTATGGTCCCAGAGAGGGTTTACGACATCTTCTGGTTCACCCATCAGAAATGGGGATTATGTACGACAATTGCTGGAGGCATTGCAAAGCCCAGATGAAATTGCTGTTGTTAAATGTTCTGCACACACTAAAGGAACCGATTTCGTGTCGTTGGGTAATAATTACGCAGATGAGGTTGCTCGATTTCGTGCAGAGCAGGGATGTAATTATACTGAGAATCATGTTGTGGAAAGTGAAGAGAAAACAGATTACACTGTGATGTTAGCTATGGCAGACTCATGGGAGGAACTGAAGCAGTTGCAAGATGGGGTCACTGACCAAGAGCGGGACAGCTGGATACGAGCGGGATGTGAGAAAGGAGATGTGGATATATGGGTTTCGAGTGATGGACGCGCTGTGTTACCGGAATGTTTGTTGAGTCCCATGGCGAGACTGATACATGGTGCTGTACATCTTGGCAGAGATGCAATGATGCGAGTGTTTCGCCAAACATGGTACAATCCGAAGTTTCGGACGGTAGCTGAGGCTGTGTGCCAGAGGTGTGTCATATGTCAGCAGATGAATGTAGGAAAGAGAACCGCTGTAACGTTGAGTCACATAGGTAGGTCAGGTGGACCTTTTAATAGAATGCAGCTGGATTTTATTGAGATGCCGAAGTGTAATGGGTTGAGGTACATATTAGTTATAGTATGTGTCTTTTCCAGGTGGGTGGAGGCTTACCCGACACGTAGGTGTGACACACTCACCGTAGCTAAGTTATTGTTGAGAGAACTAATCCCAAGGTACGGTTTTCCGACCTCTTTTGAATCAGATAGAGGAACTCATTTCCACAGTGAAATCATGAAGCTGCTTTGTGCTGCCTTAAATGTAGACCAAAGATTGCACTGCAGCTACCGACCAGAGGCTTCTTGGATCGTGGAGCAAGTAAATGGAACTTTGAAAGCCCGAATGGCGAAAGTATGCTCTTCGACATCCTTGAAATGGCCAGATGCATTACCTTTAGTTCTCATGAGTCTCCGGAGTGTCCCTGATAGGAGGACTGGATTGTCACCCCACAAGATCATAATGGGGAGGGTGATGCGCTTGCCAGCAATACCTGCTACTGCTTTGATTAACATCACTGATGACATGATTTTGGATTATTGTAAAGGCCTGGCTGACGTGGTCCGTTCTGTGTCTCAGCAGGTGCAGACAGCAACGGTTCCCGCCGCAAGCGACCTGTGCCACGACTTGTGCCCAGGAGACTGGGTATTGGTGCGCAAACATGTGAGGAAGAGTTGCCTGGATGCTCGCTGGCGTGGGCCGTACCAGATAATCCTGATCACGAATACAGCAGTGAAGTGTGGGGGACTGCCGAACTGGGTACACGCCTCCCATACCCGTAGAGTTCCAGCACCCTTGGAAGAAACAGCCCCTCTCGAGAACGTAAACCCAGTTGAGGTGGCAGAGCCATCTGAGAGGGCAAGTCAAGCTGTAGGGGTTGCTGATGCAGCTGGTTGTGCACTAAACCAAGCCGAAAGGGAATGTGGAAATAACACTGAAACGGACTCGGAAGAAGAAGACGGAGCTGCAGTGGGTGGCACCGAGTCGAATTCTGCTGAAGAAGAAAGCAGTGCACAGGATACCAGTAGGGAGCGTGGAGGTGCCACAGAAGCAGAAAGGGTTTGGCCCGTGAGTCAGAGACGGGTAAACTCGAGATCGGCACCAAGAACAGATCTCGCCCCAGTTTCCGAAGAATTTGAAGCAGAGCAAGAGGACGTAGATCGACCCCAAGGTGCTCTGAGAAGATCGAAGAGAACAAGAGTGCCTTGTCAAAAGTACGCCTCACCAGAGTGGGCATACACAGTGACTGATGCCAAGTTTAGTGAACACGGGAAGGTTGAGATCGATCACATTGGTCAACAGTCTCCCGTTTCCGAGAGTGGAAGTGTTGTTGAAGATCCCAGGTTTGGAGATCGAAGAAGTGCTGACCATCAATATTCCGAATCCACCATTCTTGAGTATCATCCGTGGTCTGATTCTGGAAACGCTGGACTTCCCAACCTTTGTAGTCATACCCGCTCCCCAAGAACTGACAACCCTTAAGCTTGAAATACTGCAGGCGGTCCTAGAACTGTTGGGACCGGCAGTTATTCTGGACTGATTGTAAAATTGTTGTAAAAGAAGATAACCTAGGCCCGAGAGGAAGAAGAATACATTTAGGGATTTTCCGTTGAGAGACGAAGAAGAGTTAGGGAAGTCTTCCTGATCAGAAGAAACGAGAAATTGAACTTTGCTAAAGGTTTCCCCGGTTCAAGAGAGCAGTTGAACTGAACTTACTGGATGAGAAAGAGTCTTGTATCCGCAGAGACTGTACTGAACATTGAGAACATCTCAGAGATGGCGGAACATGGGAATACGCATCGTAGAGCCAAGATAGTGATAGGCACACTGTTAGGAGTAGTGATAGCGGTTATATTTGCAGTAGTAGTGACTTCATACATGGTGGCCCATAGACAGGAGGGGGAGGTACAGGGAGCACCCACGCCTACCACTCTAGGTCAGGGAGGGGTCACTATTAGGGATCAGAGAGCTCAGACGCTCGAGGAGAGTCGTATGTTTCACATAGATTTGTCCAGAGCCGATTTTAAACTTAATGCCTATGCGAAGCTGTTGTATGAATATGTGGATGCGATGGATGCGAAAGATTGTTATGTGTGCATGCAACTGCCTGCTTCGGTAGACGAGGGTATTAGGTACCATCATCTCCCACTGACATATGGGATTTCTTGCAGCCTATTGCTTAGTTTGTTCTATGAAAGGAAACAGTTTGAGTATTTCTTCTCAAATTATGACACAGTACTTCCTGAAGTTCCGGCATACAAGCATTTGAATAAGTATGACTATTACAAGTCAGAGGATAGGCTTCGGAAGTATTTTAGGCCGACTGTGAAGCTAGATACAGCTTATGCTCATAGACATAATTTGACATGTTGGTTGTCCGAAACGGAAAAGAAGTTCATAGGTCAGATAGAGGATAGGTATAGAAAACTGACCCAGACATGGAATACAGGAGATAGTCCAGTGGACTGGACGGATGAGGAGAGATTGCATAAATCTAGGGGAAGTTATGGACCGATTGCATTGGATGAGGTACAGAAGGGGAAATTGTGTGTTGCCCGTCCTCAAACTCCCAAGGAGAAGGTTCTAGAGGGGCATAGTACATGTGAACATACCTTTACCATGGAGGACTCTGCTAAGAATTTCTTGCAAGGTTCGGTACAGGTGATTCCGACTGTGTACTATGTGTGTGGGAGAAATGCATATGTGATATTGCCTGCGAATTGGTATGGTACGTGTTACTTGGCAATTATCTTAACAAAGATGTATCATACGGAAGATTTGAAGCTATTAGAGATGGGACGTCATTCTAAAATGCGTAGAGCTGCGAATGCAGGAATGGTAATTGGGGATATATTCGGAGTGACAATACCTAGTTTGGGAGTGGTCCTGAATGATGTGAAGATAAGAAGGTTGGCGACTGTGGTGGATGAATTGTCAATGAATTTGGCGAGGTCATTGCTGTTGGTGAATGGAGAAATGTTGTCGATACGGAATATGGTTTTGCAGAATCGACTTGCGTTAGACGTATTGTTGGCAAAAGAGGGCGGAGTCTGTAAATTGCTGAAGGTCCAAGAATGTTGCACGTATATTCCAGATAACAGTAAGGACCTGGCGAAATACATTGTCAACATTACCACGATCCATAAGGAAATAGTAGATTTGACGCAAGAGAATGTGTGGGAAAAGATTAGCCAAGGATTTGGCCGAGTGGGGACTTGGTTTGCGAACTTGGGAATGGGATTCCTGGGTTCTGTGTTGAAGCCAATCATAATTGCAGTGGTATGTGTGATCTGTTTGTGGGGACTCTTAAGAGCCTGGAAGTGGTACAGAGGGAATAGGGCCGAAAGAGCCCTCAGAGCGAATGAGCAGAGAATGGAGAGATTACAGGACCGTCAGTATCAGAATCTTAAAAGGATGGAAGGGATCCGACATGGTGGGATGGTAGCAACCGCAGTTTAGATCAGCTTTATTCCAGGAGAAATGAGAATGATGGTGTGATGACAGTTGTCATCAAAGGGGGGAACTGATGTAGCGCCTAAAGGTTTTGAAAATTGTAGGGGTGCATCATATTCACTGTTAGTTGGCACCCGCATATAATGAATGTATCTTTAGTTGTGCTGTGCGAAATGTATTAAGAAATGTATCAGCTATGTCGCAATGTAGAAGCGTTAGAAGACGCGAAAATATATTGTGAATGTATTTAGCAAAATGTATAATGATGAGTTTCTGTTTAATGCAATGTACTAGACTAAACGTGTAACCTGATTGAATTAATTAATGTATGTCGTTTATCCACGTATGTGAAAGTAAAAGCACTAATGTTAGAATGTAATTTAATAGTGTGTTTAACCTAGTAGAGGCACGAAGTCACATATATCGTTGAAGAGAAAGGCCTGGTATTTCTTATGTTAGCCGAATGCGGTAGGCCGCAAGTGATTTATTCTAGTAGAGGTTTTGGGCTGCAGTAAATCGTAGAGTTAAAAGATGCGAAATATTTCTCCATCCCATGATCTCACCGCAGGTGCAAGGACAGTTGGTTCGTTAGTAAAAAAGGTCTTTGTCTAACAGTTGAATTATGGAGGAAGCTAGACATGGGAGTGCATTGGAATGTGCCAATCGCAACTCCTAGTGCCGACGGTGTCTGGGACTCAAGGCCAAGCCGATGGACGATGGAAGATGGACGGAACTGGATGGAAAATTACTGGAAGAAGACCTGGTTGAGGAGGTGTGCCGGAGGGCGTGTTCTGTGATTTGTGGTTTCGTATTAGGGACAGCGTCCTGAGGGTTGAGCAGAGAAGAGGTAGGCGAGGAGCTACAAGGAACGTAGATCAAGCTCTCTAAGTGAAGACTTCTTAGGAAGTTCACTTCTGACACCTTTTCACGATTTCTTGGGTCTTAAGGGAATGGTAAGCAGGGATGTCATCTAGCATAGAGTAGGGACAGAAATGCTTTGGTTTAATGATTCCTAATATCGACATTAGCTTGGTAGTTATCCACCTCATGCTTTTAGAAGCTGTACTTTTGTTTATATTCAGTCGTATGCGGATTCTTCGTAGAGTGGCATTTGTATTAGTACCCATTTACCTGTTGAGCCTTGTGCTAAGGTGCTTATATCTGCAGATGTTTTTCTTGATAATAAAATCCCGAGAGAAATAGAAATTGAGTTCCGAGTCTTCAATTATGTCAAATTGCGGAAGGTATTCTTTGATAATTGTGTTTGCTCCCTCCACGCTATTGGGCAAGTAAAAAGGTTCAATCAACCAGAGTAGGTTCTTGAGGTAAATGGAAACAAGAAAATTGGGCCCCAGCAGGCCTGAGCAGTGCATCATATCTGCTTTAGCTTTGCATTCTGGGTTTTGTAGACATGCTTTTGTAAGCATAGAAATGAATCTACAAACAATACAAAGAAAAGACAGAAGTGGCTAAGCTACTCATTCCTAACCAGGGACAACATTTGAGCTCCGTGCAACTCTGAGCACCTATTATAGAAGATAATATACTCACAATTGAACATTTATGTCAATTTTGCAAATCGCCTATGAGTTCTGTGAATTACAGACTCCTTCATGTGAATGGTCGCAAAACTCCTTATATATTTGGTAGTAAATTGTCCCATTCATTCTAAGTTACATCCTTCATTATGTGGTGTTAAGAAATGAGTAACCCATGTCACTAGATACACGTAAACAATTCAGGATATGATTTCAGTCCTTTGAGGATGACATCTGTTGACCCAACTGCAATTTTGTTATTGATGCCCTGACCCTTGACTCAATCAGTGAACAATCATCATTTATTCATGTCCCATTTAATTTAGTACTTTTTATTTGAGTTCCAATTTTGGGGGGTAGTTCTGACTGTACTTTTATTTAATATTTACTTTTGCTTTTAAAATAGCTTTTTTGGAGATGGCTTTTCTGTGAAAGCAGCTCACCTGCTCAGAAATACATTTCCTGTACTTTAATTAGGCATTTAGGGCCATATATTTATGAAGCAATATTTTACTCGCAAACGCTGCGAATCTAAAAAAAAGCGCTTGCAACTAAAATTTCGCTAAACTCGATGTATGAGACATTCTCGCATCGCAAATATAAGGAATCGCTAAAATAGCGATTAATCACACAGAAAGTCTGCAAATTCTCTTGCGATTACCAAATTTGCGATTAGCTCCTAGCGAAATTCGCAATTGGAAAAATCGCAATTTTGTTAAGCGCAATGAAATGTATGAAAAACTCGCAAATTGCGATTTCATCATATTCGCAAATTAGAGAATCGCAATTACCACCAAGTCTGAGCAGGTGGTAACCAGGTGCAAACTATTTAAGGAGGCCCACAATGCAACAGGTTTCTCCAGAATGGCTGGGCTGTATGTGATAGCCAGGAGGCTGCGAATCAGAGCTGCTGCACAGAGGAGGAGACGCCAGGAGAGGATCTTTCGTGCGCGCATAACCCTGTTCCAGCGCACTGCGGAGGAGACCCATACGAACTACAGGCTGGATGAAGAGAGCATCCTTGATTTAATTGAGGAGCTCAAACCTATACTTGAACACCGCACACACAGGACACACACCATCCCCACCCACATCCAGGTCCTGTGCTCACTGCATCTCTTGGCATCAGGTAGCTTCCAGGGGGTGATAGCATCAGCAGGAGGGGTCTCACAGAGTGCATTGTCGCGCTTTTTCTACGCGTTCCTTGATGCTATGCTCCAGAGGCTGCATCACCACATCCACTTCCCCAGCACACCACAGGCACTAGACCAGATCAAGCAGGAGTTCTATCAAATAGCCCAATTTCCCCACGTCATTAGATGCATAGATGGGACACATGTCGCAATATCCCCCCCTTCACAGAACGAGTATGTGTTCAGCAATCGTAAATCCTACCATTCCCTGAACATACAGGTGGTGTGTAATGCCAAGCACATCATCACCGACATAGTCGCAAAATACCCAGGTAGCATGCACGACGCATTCATCTTCCGCCACAGTGGGATACACCGTCGACTCGCAAGTGGGGAGTTTGGTGAGGGATACCTACTAGGTAAATGCATTTGTACAAAGGACACACAAGTAAAGGATAGCATTGTCAGGACAGTGTTTAACCATATTCCTCTCACCCCACAGGTGACAGTGCGTATGCGGTCCGTGACTTCATTCTGACTCCCTACCTGACTCCTACCAACGCTGGGGAGCGGAGGTACAACAGTGCCCACATAGCTACTAGAAGTACCATTGAGCAGACCTTCGGGATACGAAAGAGCAGGTTCAGATGCCTACATAAGAGTGGAGGAGCACTACAATACAGCCCCCAGACCTTTTGCAAGATAGTGGTAGCATGTGCCATGCTGCACAACATCGCTACTAGGAAAGGCACCCCAGTCGAGCTCAGTGACTCGGATTCATCCGATGATGAGGGGCCAGCGCCAGGACGCATGCAAGCCGGTGTTGTTGGTGCAGCTACTGGGCGCCAGAGGCGAGATGAGATTACACGCCACTATTTCTAGGTAAGAAAATATGACACAATGCTAAATATATTTTGGGAGGCAGTGTTTTATTTCCTTAACGTCAGGAAAAATTACGGCGCACAGTGTATAGTGAAATGCACGGCACATGTTATCATCACAGTGCGATTGCACAATCCGGAGCAAGTGTCCATGTGAACTGTGTTGGGGCACCCAACTCATGGTCCAATCCTAGTGCACCTCAAGTGCGGCACTGTTGTGCCTGAGCCCTTGGCAGGGGGTGCACAGTGCCCTCCTCACATGTCCCAGTAGGTCTGCTGTGACGCCCACTACGGCGCCTCTCCGGGGGGAGTGGGGAGATGATGCTGCTCCTGCCTGATTGAGCGTCCTCATCGGTTGGAGTGAGGACTCCTGGTCCTGTAGTGCGAGCAGCCCGCAGCTCATCCACAGCAGAGGTTATCTGAACCAGGGCACTTGCAACGTCCTGGCTGTTGTGTGCCACCTCACGCTGCATGCATATTCTGCGTCCTGACAGCACATTTGTTGCTGAGGCCAGTCGGGTAACTGCCCATGTGTACGTGTCTAGGCGCTGCATCACCCTGTGCCTAGCAGCACGATCTTCCCTCAGTTCCGCGCAGTGTCTCCAGTGCACCTGTCATGCCCTTGAAGCCAGCCCTGACCTCACTCTGTAACGAGCGTATATTTTTTGCTTGCAGGCGCTGTACCACCAACATTTGGCCCTCCAGCCCGCCGAAGACTGTGTCCTCTCTTGGGGCTGCTCCACTGGTGGATGGACGTGCCCTGTGCCTTGTTGCAACTGGCGGGATCGGATCAGCATGGTGTCGTGGCTCTGACTGTGCTGGGTCTGGTTCTCCATCGCCATCTGTGTCCTGGCCTTCATCCTCCGATGGGGGCAGTGGTGGCACTACAGTACGCCTGCGGCGTTGTGGAGGGATTACTGGGCTGTCCTCCTCCTCCATCTCCTCCTCTTTCCCTGGTGCCTCTGGGTGTTGTGATTTGTCCTCTCCTCCCCAGGCTAGTTCCTGTGTTGCTGATGGTGCTGTGGGCGTAAATGCATACATTAATTTTCTGTCCACACTAGCACTTGTCATGCATTAAATTTCACTGTTTGGATTTACATGGGTACTGTCTGTCTGTCTGTATTTTGGCTTTCCTGATGTGCATATGCTGGTAGGGACTGGCTGGGTGTAAATGCACCACTGTAATGTGCATGTGACTACATCTCCCATAATGCATTGCTGTGTGTGCTTGGGTACCTGCACTGGAGTTTTTGTTTTATTCTGCCCATGGGTCGCTACTGGGTGTGTGGGGGTAGTTGGGGTGTATCGGGGGAAGGCATGCTTCTTACCTTGTCTTGGTGCTGGGGGGTTGGAGCTGTCCAGGTAGGACACGCCCATCACACTCTCTGGTAGCAGGGTCCCCTCAACCAGTTCCTCGAGTGGTGTGGAGTCAGTGGCGGTGGAGGGCCCAGCACCAGTCTTCTTAGCTTGCTCCAACCTGGCAGCCATCTTCTCGTTGGAGCGCTGGCGCTTGTCATACCAGCGCTTTCTTAGTTCTTCCACGCTCCTGTGGGTGACAGCTACTGCATTCACTTTGCGCTGGATGTCCTTCCAGATCCGGCGCTTGCGTGTCTCCGGTACCCGCAGGGACTTCTTCCCAAAGAGCAGTTCGTGGCTTGTCACCATCTCCTGTATCAGGACCTCCAATTCAGGTTCTGAGAGCTTATGTTTCCTCTTCCTGCCTGTTTCCCCCTGCTGTTGTTTGTCCTGGCTGGCCGTGTCTCCAGTGTCTGCCATTGGTTCTTGCACAGCAGAGTTCTGTGGTAAATATTCTTTTCACCTAAACTGAATTTCATACGGAATCTTAAAATAAAGTAAAATAGCTCAGAATAACAAGAGGCAGAATCCGTGGTATAAGAGGTTTTCTAAATGGGCTTTATTCCAAAATGGCCGACTCGAGTCGCGGCCTTCAGGTTCCGTCACCACGAGGGTTCAGGAAGTGAAGTACAATACTTTATTGACAAGAAGTAACTTTTATAGGTCATACATTACAATGAAACGAATGCAAAAGGCGTAACAATTGATAAGAGAAATGACATGGTAATACGTAATCGAAACTAGGCGTAATAAGGAGCAAAAAGAAACATGATTGGCTCTGATTATCTTACATAGGTGGATCTATAAGATAATACTTAACATAGATGCGCGCGCAGCAGCATGACGTGTGATTGACGTGTAACTAGGGGGTGAAGGGGACTTGACATTTAGCTCTACATGTGGAGACGAGAAGTCTGGGGGGTCAAGTCAACCTAATCCCAAATCATATCTAACATCCTATGTTTAGAGAACTATGTTATCCACAAGGAAGGACTCTCGGACAGAATCTATTCTATACTGACTGTGTGTGCGTGTACAAGCGTCTAAGTGCCTATATGAGATGCGAGGGGCAGAAAACTTTCCATGGCAACAGGGCTATGAATCACTTGCAGGAGGACGGAAAGGCCGAGTCCTTTGCTTGTGAGCAAAAGGAAATGTTTACCTAAATCACTAGACAGGAATGCATCGGCTGAAGAGCAAAATAGATAATTCGAAGGTGAAATACAGCTTCTTGGCAGGCAGGCGAAAACTGGCCGAGGCAGGCACCGTTAGCTGCACAGGGAGTAGGACAAAGTTCATGGATACAGATGCGAGCTCAAGCTGAAACTGTCAGAGACAGAGAGCAGGAAAAGGCTTTGAGGAAAGAATCGGGCCTACTTGCCTGAACGGTAAAAATGGAATAACTTAGCCATATAAAGTCGGTGGTCTTTCATACTTAGGAATCGAATATCCAGCCCATTGATGGCGGATCTGACAGAGAACATGTCGACGGTAGACACACATATGTTTGCGTCTTAGAAACTGGAACTGGAGGGAACATACATGTACTTGTAACATGCATATAGAACCGTTGGGGTCCAAGATAGGGGACATAACTGATCAGGAAAATCCACATTTCCACATTCCCTCCTTGTCCCCTACTTGCCCTTCAAGAGATATCAATCTTCATCATTCCATCGATTTGCTCATGGAGCATCATTTCTTCTTCCTTCTTTTTCCGGCATTTTGAACGAGAACTTTGATATGGAATGCATGATGTGGCACACAGACCACAAATCGCTGGTCCACATTGCAGGCATAAACAACAACTGAAGAGCATAAGAAGGCCAATACCTAGGAAGGATAGAACTCTCCATCCCCAGGCTGATATCACACTCCAAAACCACCCGGACCACGTCCAAGTGCCTGGATTCTCGTGTATCTGGCTTACAATCTTATGAAGGCGTGTTATAGCTTTATATACAGATGGCGAATTTTCTGGTATGAATATGCAGCAGCTGGATCCGATGACCCTGCAAGCTCCGCCCCTATCGGCCAGGATGACGTCAAGGACAAGACGATTCTGGAGAACAACAATTCTCATCACTGATTGTTCCTCTGTCAGATTGCCTAGGGCGGCTATAGTCTCGTTTACTACAGCTTCAAGAGTCTTGGTTAGTCTGCGTATCAGCTTACTATTTAATATTGTACCTATATAGGGAAAGATACCTTTATTGAAATCTACATACTTGTCCCATGCCGTCTCAGTATAATCGACAACTGGGAGATCTCTTCGCTCTCTTTTGTGTACTAAGTGAACATTTCGATAATAATCAGGGGGAGCTAGGAAAACAGGTGGCAAAAGGAATGCTATGTAACAGGTACCATCCCAATCTAGAGGTAGACGCATATATGCCGTCTGACCACATATAAAGTAAGAATGGCGAGAAGCTCTAAATGAAGATTTACCTTGATCACTATATTCTATTGTAGTAACGCATTGGCTATGGCCCATATGTATGGAACCAACTTTTCTTACACATAATTCACCCTTAACTGGAAATACTGACATAGTGGGCAGAATTAGTTCAACTTCGGATTTGACATTCAGAATCATAAGATTAGGCGTAAAATTACCTAATTTATACACTTCGTTTTCTAAATCAGTTCCTGTTCTACTGGGGTGACCCTCCTTATTAGGGTGACAGACTTTGAATAAAACTAGATTCAGATTTCCCCATATCCAATGTTGTTGATAAACTGCTGTGTCTGGGTCTATGGAATTTAGTAAACTAAACCATGCTCCACAGGAGCCATTATGTGTGAACGGATGTGGAAAGAAAGGCAGAACTCCTTTGTTATTCTGATAGGGAGGGAGTCGGCCACACACCCAACAATTGGTGGCATTACTAGTCTGATGGGAATGATGTAACATACTAATGAAGGTGTTATTGCGCAGCGCACGTCTATAAGATAATTCATGTGGCGGTAGGTCACTAAAAGAATGTTCAGCAGCAACATTATAAACATGTCTAGAAATAGGATGATATATATGCAAAATCACACTCGTAATAATTATTAAAACACTCAATAAAAACAGAATTAATAATGTCCTCACACAGTAGCTACGCAGTGATTTACAATACGCCTGTCGTTTCAACATTTCTCTGGTATTCTCTCTACTCAGGTCCAAGGGATACATGTCAGAGACAATTCAACCGCTTCACCTTGGAGAGGACTTAAACAATCAAATTGCTCGACTGTTTGGGCCTAAGTTTTAATTTATAGAACTGACAGTCATTCTTTTCAACAAAAGGAAGTTTTGAATCAGTCTGTGAGGGAGTGCAGGGCACAGTGTCTATATCCGAGGATAGTCCATGAAATTTCTTAATGTGGCTGGAATGTATCCAGCCCTTGCGGCCCTCAACTTTCACGGCTGTTCTTGTGGTCAGCAGGACTAGCTTCGGTTCTTTCCACCTGGGCTCCAACTGGGTTTTCCGATCGAAATTCCTCACAAATACCAGATCACCCGGAGCAACGTCATGGGGTTTCACCTCAGTGTTGTCAGGAAAAGCTGCAGCTACCTGTGAACGACAAGATTGTAGTGCAGACATCAAGGAAGCCAAGTAATCTGTCAGCATATTACAATTAACATCAGTTATTTTACGTGGTATAGGCGTCCCCCACATATTTGGTGGCCTTCCGAAGATCACCTCATACGGGGATAGCCCTGTTCGAGAGTGTGCTACCATCCTTATGTAAAATAGTGCAACTGGTAAGGCTACTATCCAGTCAACACCTTTCTCCTTACATATTTTAGACAATCTGATTTTCAAAATTTGATTATGTCGTTCCACGAGGCCTGCTGCCTCGGGGTGTCGGACACAGTGGAATTTCCACTGATATCCCAACAAAAGTGAGACATGTTTCATTAATTCGGATGAGAAAGGCTGGCCGTTATCTGAATATACAACACGTGGTAAACCGTACCGTGGGAAGAATTCTCGAACTAACTGTTTGGCAGTAGTCGGGGCCGTGTAATCTGATACTGGGTACGCCTCAGTCCATCGGGAGAGAGCGCAGACAACTACAAGAACATATTTGAATCCTCGACATCGTTCCATCTGGATATAATCCATTTGGAGCACTTCAAAAGGATGATCAGGAGTCTGGAATCCACCCTGTTCTACGGGAACACTTTTTCCTGGGTTGAACTGACAACATATCATACAGGTACGGACCTTTTGTTTAGCTGCTGCTCGTAAATGTTTATTGAACCAAATGTGTTGAATGCTATCTAACATAGCTTTTTCTCCTAAATGCGCCGGGCTGTGAATTGTAGCTATAATGGCTTGGACCATAGAGTCAGGAAGAAACCATACAGATTTCTCCTTCGTCATCCATCCCTGATCTGTCTGGATCCCTCCTAGTTCAGTCCATTTCTTTAATTCTTCTGCAGTAGCATGTGTCTGTATGTCAATTACGTCAAGTGCGGGATCCTTAATTGTCATACACTGTGTTGGTGTCTGAACTATTGGCTTTGTCATGTCTAATGTGCGATTCTGAGCAGTCTGTTTAGCTGTTCTGTCAGCTAAATCATTGCCTTGAGAAATGATATCAGTAACCTTCGTGTGTGCTTTACATTTCATAATCGATATAGCAGTGGGTAGATGTATTGCGTCTAACAAGGCATGAATGAGGGGTCCGTGCTGAATGTGGGCACCATGGGAGGTTAAATAACCTCTCTCTCGCCACAGCACGCCGAAGTCGTGTACAACTCCGAATGCATAACGTGAGTCAGTGTATACATTAACTTTCTTATTTGTGGCTTGAATACAGGCTTGTGTTAGAGCAATAAGTTCTGCTGCTTGGGCTGACAAAGTATCTATACAATTTGTCTCAATAACTTCAGTGTCTGTTGTGACTGCATACGCGGCCACTAAATCTCCTGTACTTGTTCTCATGCACGATCCGTCTACATACAACGTCAGGTCTGGATCTAACAATGGAACGTCTGTCAAGTCTTGTCTAGGTTTCGTCTTTATTTCAATGATTTCAACACAATCATGAGCTAGTGGGTCTGTTCCACTTACAGGTAATAGTGTAGCAGGATTCAATGTATTACACCGTCGGATCTCTATGTGTGGCTGAAACAATGTCAGTTCATAACCGGTAAGTCTTGCTATGGTCAAGTGTTGTGTTTGTGTTCGGTTCACAAGAACCTCTACTGCATGCGGTACTTGTACTGTCAATGGATGTCCTAACACTATGGCATCGCTTTGTCTGATTGCTAAAGCTGTCGCTGCCACTGATTTCAGGCATGCAGGCAAAGCCTGAGCTACGGGATCTAATGTACTGGAAAAATAAGCACATGGCTTGCGTGATCCTGCTTGATCCTGAGTGAGTACTGACAAGGCAGTACCTTCACGTTCTGTAACAAAGAGTGTAAAATGTTTGCTATAACATGGTGTTGCTAAAACAGGTGCTTGACATAAGGCTTCCTTTAGGCTTTCAAAAGCTTGTGTATGTTCCTGAGTCCAAGGGAGAACAGTCGATGTGGCTGCCTCCTGTGTGGTTAACTGAATGAGTGGTTTTGCTAGAAATGCGTACTGAGGGATCCACTGCCTACAATATGAAGTGAGGCCTATGAAAGCCCGCACCTCCTTTTGTGTCTGGGGTATTGACATGTTAGCAATTAACTGGATGCGATCTGGTGTAAGCTGCCTTCCCTCCTTGGACAGCGAGTGACCAAGATAAATAACTCGCTGGACACAGAATTGCAGCTTAGAAGGAGACACCTTGTGCCCCTTGTCGGCTAGAAAATGTAAAACTGTCAGAGAAGCCTTTTCACATTCAGGTTCGCTTCTCGCAGTGATCAGCAGATCATCGACATATTGAAGTAGTGCAGTATTGACTGGCATGTGGATACTGTCAAGTTCTCGTTTCAGTGCTTGGCTGTAGATGCTGGGGCTTTCTGTGAATCCTTGGGGAGCGCGTGAGAATTTAAAGCTGCGCCCATTTAAACTGAATCCGAACAAGTATTGGCTTTCCGGATCTATTGGGACGCTGAAAAAGGCATTCTTGAGATCAATTACAGTAAAGAATGTTGCTTCGGAATCAATTGCTGTCAATAATGATGATATATCAGGGACCACAGGAAATTGTGGTACAATGCACTTGTTTAGTTCACGCAAATCAATAACCAATCGGTATACTGGTGGGGCAGTTGGATCAGTTCGTTTAAGAATCGGAATTATCAGTGAATTACATACATTGGAGTCTGTTTCTACAACTACTCCCTGGGCAATTAGCTCATCAATGATTTTCAACAAAGCCACTACAGCATCTTGCGGTAACTTGTATTGTCGCATTCGTGGTAGTACCACTCCTGCTTTCAATGTGACTCGGTATGGTGTAATGTTCATGCAGCCGACATCCGTAGGGCCTTGTGCCCATAGATGTACTGGTAAAGTCTGTAGTCGGGGATCCATGTCTCTAGACACATAGTGACCTTTAAAATCACGTAAAAACAACCTTACTCCTTCCGGAGAACAACATATTATGGCTCCTAGTGCTTTCAGAGTTTTAATTCCTAACAGATTTTCTGGGCATGATTTAGTAAGCAATAAATCTGTAGTTCGTGTCAGAGGTCCTATCGTAAGTGGGAGAGGCTGTGATACTTCATTAACAATAGGTTTTCCTGAAAAACCAAGGGAAACATTTTGTGAGCCTGAGAGGGGTGCCCCTGGAACTTCACTACGTTTTATAGTTGTTCGACTTGCCCCTGTATCGAGTAAGAATTTTCTATCTTGACCTAATAATTCACTATGTACATAAGGTCCTTCTTGATCTACAGGAATCTCGATAAGCGGTAAGTCAACTTCCCTCTCTAGGCTTGTTCATGCGTAACGCTGATACTCAGGATATTCATACTGTGCAGTCTGATACATTTGTCGTGTTGTGGTTTGTGTGGCAGTAGCAGGCAACGGTGGTGCAGCTGGCACAAACTGTATTGGCTGTTGTGCGGCTGGCATGGCCTGGGGATGCGGCATAGCTCCTTGTTCATTCTGATCTTGTCTGAGTGGCCGTGATCTTTCTTGTGTTTTACCTATGGCGATATTATGTTTTAAAACTGGGCAATCATGTACGTAATGACCTGGCTTTTTGCAATAATTGCATGTTCCTTTTACCGGTCCTGCTGAATCGGACTGTGTCATACCCTTTTTATGTCCTTCAGCCGGTACTGTCTGAGACACTAGCATTTTCATTTTTGTATCTTTCATACGTCTTTGTTCGTGTTCTTGTTCATCTCTAATTCTATTGTGATGATACTGTAACATTTGTAGCATTTGTGACGGAGTGTTACTTTGCCAGGTACTCTCGAATTTCAATATTCTATTCTTTACTGGAGGTAATGCATTTTCTACTAATTTTGTCACAAATAAGTGTGGATACGATTCACTACTTGTTTTTATACCACTATTTATTCCAAAACATTTTTCAAATCGGGCATAATAATCACTTGTGTCTTCATCATGCTTTTGTTTACAGGCCGTGATTGCACCCCAATCTTCCTTTTTCGTAGTTAATAAACGTGGCAGTACTTGTACTAGTAAACCTGGTAATGCTTTGACTTTATCCCCGAGTCCTGAACCTGCAGTTCGGGCCTTTTCCTCCGTTTCTAATGCTGTCCAATCTATCTTTTGGTCACCCACTTCCCACTCTTTTTCTTTCAGTTTTTCATAAATGCCAGCAGGTAAGAGCACCTTTAATATCGTCATAATATCAGGATAGGTATACTCTCCCATCAGTAACATGTCCTTAATTTCTCGGTGGAAACCCGCTGGGTCTTTGTCATGACTTGGTACTACTTTCTTCATTTCTAACAATTCAATTTTTGATATGGGTGTGTATACAAATACACGGTGAAACTGATTGTCTTCGCCTTTTATTGGGTGCACTTCTCGTAAGGGATTTTGTCTATCCATATAGTACGGCGTTCTTTCTCTGCGGGGCAGCGAGAGAGAATCCGGACTTACAAAAAGGACATACTGTTTACGTGACACTAATATCTCTTTAATTAACTTGTTACTAGAACCCCTCCATCTGTTCGTGAGTAGTTCCGTTAATATATCAGGTAAAGGACCAGGGTCAGCATGTTGGCTCTTATATAATATAAGGAGTTGCTGAATCATATAGATTCCAGCTAAACGTTGTTCATCTGCACTGAGATTAAAAAACGTGTGTGCTACGGTCTCATCACCGTATTTTTCAGGACTGTCAATCCAGTGAACGGCTGATCTGGCTAATTCTTGCTCATCCATGGAATCGAGGAGGTGGTAACCCCTTCGTTCTCGTAGTATTTTATCTGCGGCTTGAAACAAATGTTCAGGAGACTTCAGATTTATTACAGGCGTCGGGTACGTTCTGCTATTATTTGGGCATACAGAGTGTATGGGATCAGAAAAACATCTAGTATTATCACAGGATCTTCCTCTGCCTACATAGGCTATGGTCTCTGACTGTCTTGCGGAATTCCCTGATTCGGACGCTTCATCTTGCTCGAACTCGTCTGTTCCCAATCTTTCTTTATGAATACGCTCTATTTCTCTACGGATTTTTCGGCACATGGCTATTATACAATTTTGCTTATCGTGTCTCCCTTCTGATATATTCTGGCTCCATCTTGTAAGAATAAGCATTGCATTCGGGTCTACCCCCGGACGGTCTTGATTTCTGATCACACAGTTTATGAGGAAACGTAACAGTTCCCCCTGTATCTCTACTTTCTGGAATTCCATAGCTCTGTTAATACATTCTGGATCTCGTCCTGTTTGAACAAAATGATATATGTTATCTAGATGCGTAGTCATTCCTGGTAACCTTGCTAAATACTCTGCGGCTCGTCTGATACGTAATGATGCCAGGACCATTTCGTCCTCTTTACCAACCACCGGGTCATATCTACAATTTACAAGGAGTTCCTTAAGCGTACGTTCACTTACGAATTTGGGTGTACGTGAATGCGCTGACTCTTGAAAGACAAGTTTATTTATTCTAGGTGGTGTAAAGGTATTGCTAGCACCTCCCGTGGCCCCATCTGGGGCGTCGGGAGTGAATGGGTTCGTTGAACGTGACACAGCAACTATGGGTGTCGATACCACTGTAGAATCGACTGCGGGGACAGATGCGGAAACAGATGTGCTTGCCGAAGCTTGTATCGGGACTTGCTGTTGCACGGGGACGGATACCGGCTCCTGACGTTGAACCCCTCCGCCAGACGGTCTATGTGGTGTGGCGTTAGCATACTCGGGAGCTGCGTCGTCTAGATATGAGGAAAGAAAAACATCTTCTGCGGTTCTGGGATGCCCTTTTGGATGTACCTTAATTGGAAATAATGGGGGTGGCAAGTCTTTTGGCATCTCTGGAACAGCCTTAGGTAGTCCTTCGGCTAGAAGGGGATACATACCATTCATAAGGGCATTTCTTTGTCTATTTACTTGTTCTGATTTCACTCGGATACCTTCCTCAATTAATAGATTTTCTTGAACTTCCTTTGAACTTTCTTTACTCCTCTCTTCTTGTCTACGTGCTTTTTCTGTACGTCTATGAGATTCTTTACGCCATAACTCAACAGCGTCTTTCTGTGACTGTCTGACTTTTCTTTTCCATAACTCTTCCTCCACTTTCATGATGCACTCTGCATCCCAGGTTCCCGCTGCGGGCCACCTTTGACTTTCCGGCAATCCCTTGGTATAATCTACCCATAGATCAAGAAACAATATGGCATCTAAGCCATGCTTGTGATACATAAAATGCCCTGGAGTGTCCCTAGGAGGAATAGGAACTGCTTCTTCAAGCACCCCTTTTCTGGTAGTAATCTGTCTTAACTTCGAGAAGAGCGGCATCTTGACAACTGATCTGATACTTACTCTTGAATTCACTTAATACGAAAAACACAATAATGAACAGTGAACAATGAACAATCATTCATACCACAATATGCAAGACATTTGAACACTTTAAACATTAAACATTAAACATTTTTAACAATGACCGACAATGATGACAGTCTGCCTAACTAATCACCACGCTGAATTCTTGACAATAACTGAATACTTCGGAATACTTGATATACTGCTAAACAGTACATATGCACGGCTAAACAGTGCAGACCGGATCTGTGTACCCAAATCCGTCTTGACCGGCACAACCTATGTGCGCGTCAACACGCCTCCCCGGCGATGGTACTCACCGAGTAGCTCCTTGAAACGGAAGGCCTCAGAGAATGGACGGGACTCGATGACTGCGGACAGCGGACCCTCTGGACATCGGGATTTCGAAAAAAACCTGGTGGGCCTCTTGTATACCTCGGATCTTGCTCTCTCAGCTAGGCTCTGGTCGGGATACTTCGCACTTCTCACCGCCTCGTCTGGGTTGATCGCAACCTCAGTCGCCCCCGCTTGACCGGAGGGAGCTTACAGGAAATCCTGCTGGTACGCGTTTATGGTCCGTCCAGCTGTGGCAGGAGACCGGGCCTGCAACGCACCGCCGGCGCGTGAGATGAGAAAGTGTCCCTGTTCGGGCGCCATTATGTGGTAAATATTCTTTTCACCTAAACTGAATTTCATACGGAATCTTAAAATAAAGTAAAATAGCTCAGAATAACAAGAGGCAGAATCCGTGGTATAAGAGGTTTTCTAAATGGGCTTTA
The DNA here is from genome assembly GCF_964204655.1 of Triturus cristatus. Classification (NCBI taxonomy): domain Eukaryota; kingdom Metazoa; phylum Chordata; class Amphibia; order Caudata; family Salamandridae; genus Triturus; species Triturus cristatus. The sequence continues at coordinate 913,162,471 of NC_140588.1, forward strand.
TTCCAAAATGGCCGACTCGAGTCGCGGCCTTCAGGTTCCGTCACCACGAGGGTTCAGGAAGTGAAGTACAATACTTTATTGACAAGAAGTAACTTTTATAGGTCATACATTACAATGAAACGAATGCAAAAGGCGTAACAATTGATAAGAGAAATGACATGGTAATACGTAATCGAAACTAGGCGTAATAAGGAGCAAAAAGAAACATGATTGGCTCTGATTATCTTACATAGGTGGATCTATAAGATAATACTTAACATAGATGCGCGCGCAGCAGCATGACGTGTGATTGACGTGTAACTAGGGGGTGAAGGGGACTTGACATTTAGCTCTACATGTGGAGACGAGAAGTCTGGGGGGTCAAGTCAACCTAATCCCAAATCATATCTAACATCCTATGTTTAGAGAACTATGTTATCCACAAGGAAGGACTCTCGGACAGAATCTATTCTATACTGACTGTGTGTGCGTGTACAAGCGTCTAAGTGCCTATATGAGATGCGAGGGGCAGAAAACTTTCCATGGCAACAGGGCTATGAATCACTTGCAGGAGGACGGAAAGGCCGAGTCCTTTGCTTGTGAGCAAAAGGAAATGTTTACCTAAATCACTAGACAGGAATGCATCGGCTGAAGAGCAAAATAGATAATTCGAAGGTGAAATACAGCTTCTTGGCAGGCAGGCGAAAACTGGCCGAGGCAGGCACCGTTAGCTGCACAGGGAGTAGGACAAAGTTCATGGATACAGATGCGAGCTCAAGCTGAAACTGTCAGAGACAGAGAGCAGGAAAAGGCTTTGAGGAAAGAATCGGGCCTACTTGCCTGAACGGTAAAAATGGAATAACTTAGCCATATAAAGTCGGTGGTCTTTCATACTTAGGAATCGAATATCCAGCCCATTGATGGCGGATCTGACAGAGAACATGTCGACGGTAGACACACATATGTTTGCGTCTTAGAAACTGGAACTGGAGGGAACATACATGTACTTGTAACATGCATATAGAACCGTTGGGGTCCAAGATAGGGGACATAACTGATCAGGAAAATCCACATTTCCACAGTTCCCTCACCTCCACTCCTTCTCTCACACTGTGCTTCAGAAACTCAGGTGCAGCATGGGTAGTCACACTTCCTGGTTGAGATGTCATCATGCTGCACCTGAGTTTCTGATTCTCTAATTTGCGAAATTCGCAATTTTGCGATTTCTTATGATGAGGAATCGCTATTTCACATCTCGCAATTAAATAGCGATTTTTACAGAATCGCTATTTAATTGCCATTTTTTATATACATCCCGTTTTGCGATTCTCAACTTGCGATTCGCTAAAAATCGCAAATTGAGATTTGCTAAAGGGGATTTTCATACATATGGCCCTTAGTCCCTTGTGATAATTTCTAACCAGGATTTGAACCCTCTCTATTTTGCTGTCAGTAGATTCTTTGCTTGGTGAGGCTCTGCCTTCTTCCCTGCCTGCTAATTTGGCTGAATAGACCATGTGACTCATATCCTTCCCTTTATGTGTTACCTCATTAACACTCCTATAAATGGGACACTCAGTCCAGGCTTCTAGGTAAAGGGCAGTGAGAGTAAGAGCATTTACTTTTTCATATTCCCAGTTTCGGTCTCTTTGCGCTTTGAAGGGGCCTCGGACTAGAAAATCTGCACATCCCCTTCTCTGCCAATCTTCACTCTTCTCTGACAGTCCTCAGCAATTCCACTCCCACAGTCCCCAAACTTTATTGGTGATTCCTTACCTTCCAAGTATGAATTAATTTCTTTTTTTTAGTTTAATAAGTTTTATTTGAAATTAATGGCATTCACAAAACATAAGCCATGAACATTAACAAATTAGGTGTGAATTAACACAAAGAATGAAGGCAGTAACATAGAGCAGAAAGCTGTTTACAATTTAAAGATAGTAGGATATACTTTGTAACTGGAGATCAAGTAACAAGAGAAATTCTTGGATAATAAAGAAACAATTAAAAACCTATAAAGGAAATGCTACAATGCAGAATTTCAATGAAGAGAAAAAGGCAAAGAAGTGGGAAATCATGGAGGTTGGAAGTTTTCAGAACAATTGCAAGACATATGAATTAACGAAATCTTATTTAAATAAGTAGTTAGTGGTAACCAAAATTGGTCTCTATTTACATTTGATTTACAAGAGGCAGAAAAAGCTATATCCAATCTGTGATAATGGCAAACAGTATTTGGCTTAACGGCAACAGAGGGAATTGCCGGATTGAAACGTCGACGCAATTTCCCCTTGAACCTAAACCTATGGTATTGTTGCCTTTTTCCCCCATTCTGCATAGGAGATTCATCTCTTTGTATATGTATTGAAATTGTATGTTTTACGTGTTGTTTGGCCAGGTTTATAAAGTCTATTTATAGGATATCAGTCCCACTAAAATATTGTAAATATTACCCTTGAATTCTCTGGAACTTTTTTCCTTTCCACTTGAGCACTTCCTTCACATGTTCCTCCCCGGAGTAACTCACCTTTCCTCCTTTCCTTTCACTATTTAATCAAATAAATATCTGTTTTTTCAAAATATTCTTGGTTGTTGCACATTATATATCTTATAGATATCCTTAGGCTTAAATAAGGTGATCTTATATCAATATGTTCAAAATATAGAGGAATTACCAAATAATTACTTATTCAAGAGATTGGTCTAGGACCATTTTTTTAGTATCAAATTGACACCCAGGTCCGGTGACTTTGTGGGTTACCCCATTGTTTATGATTGCTGCTGCTAGTCTCAACAGATAATCAAGCCTGTCCGTTTGCCAGGAAGGAATTTCCAAAGCATTGCTGCCGCTGCTAGTCTTGATCTGTCTAAGCCCTACCTAGCTTGCCACCCTTTCTTCCCATACACTCAGGTAACTATCCTGGTCTCTTTATCCCCTCATTTCCCTCCCATCCTTTCCATTATTGAAGGCAAATAACTGAATATGTTACAGAGGATGTGAGCAGAGTAGGTGGTTTTGTTACAAGCAGTAAATTAAGGAAAACTAGATGAAAAGATGGTGAGGCTTTGCATACGAGCACAAACTGCAGGAAGCTGTGCTCACAAAAGTAAAAAGCAATGTCTAAAAGCAATTGTTTGGAAAACAAACCTTTAATTTACACGTCTCCTTTAAGTTTTTAATGTAGTTGTAGCCCAAACTTGCATCTATCTATCTTAATTTCCTTGTCAGCCCAATAGCATTACACAGATGGTGGTTAAATTACATACTATTAAAAAAATAGGTAAGACAACAGTATCTTTATAGAATTTCACATTGAACTCTGTCCAAGATCCAACTAAAGTTCTCCTTCACTTTTGAAAATCATCACTTTCTTCATCCTTATGTTAATTCTTCAGTAATTTACTTCATCATATTGATTGAACTATCCAGAGCATGTTGCAAAATTATTGTGGTAAGATAGAATTGGATAGTGGAATTCTCATAATACAGATTTTTGTAATCCTCTTAGTACTATTTCAGTAGGAATATATTGGCTGTTATAGTACTTCAGAAGCTTGAGCAATATATATGGCAAATAATAATGGTGCCAAGATAAACCCTTGTCTCATACCATTCAGTGTCATAATCTTTTCTGACAGGGCACCATATTCCCCTAATTTTATCTCAGTTCTGGAGTCCTTATGGAGCTTGATTGTAAGTGCAATAAATAGGGCTGCTCGCTGGGAAAAAGGTTGTGGGGGAAGGCGCTGTGGCCTTGGGCATGAAACATCTACTATAGGTAACTTGGTTAAAGTGTGTCCTATATAACAATGACAGCACGCAATCTTTGATCTTTTCTCTCATGAAATCTCATTGCAAATTAAAGGCAGAGCCTCTCTATAAAAGGCCTCACCCAACGGTAACCACTAGTCAACACAGTTTTCTGGGGACAGCAGCAGACTCTACTTTGCATTCTTTACTGTTGACAAGACAGTAGTGAATCCTCTTTCAAGCTTGAGTTTCTAGGTGAGTTTGAAAAGAGTGGTTGAAAGAAAGATTTGGGGCCTGATTACGAGTTTAGCAGTGTGGAAGTGGGCTGCCACGTCAATGATCTGCTCCCCCACCACCAAACTCCTACGACGATCGCCTGCACTGCACTACAATGGGAGCGCCAATCCCTGCTCTTACACCTCATTGACTGTGCAGTCCATCCCTTGCAGGTAAGGGGGTGCGTGCACACATGAGGGCACACTATGTACCCCCCTGCATGCATCCCCATAGCCCTGAGGCAACAGGAGGGCCTGTAGGGCCCCCTTAGTTTCCTCACAGTCACAGTTTTTCTGGCAGGCTCACCGCTATGAAAACTCTGGTAGTGAGGAAAATCATAATATGCTTAACAGTGCCGGAGCAGCACCACTAGCATATTGCGGGCCTCAAACCGCCGCAGCGGTTGCGGCGGACAAATGATGGTGGGACAGCCAAAGTCATAACACAGCAGACAGACGACCAGGGCACACCGATGCACCACCCTGGGTTTGGCAGTCCACGGAACGCCAAATCCAGAATCAGGCCCTTAGACTGTGTATTTTGACTAAGTACTATCATCGTGTATGCTGAATAATTTGTGATACACTTTCAGAAAATAATCTGGAAATGGGGGACATGGGTAACTTTGTTGTGAAAAAGGCTTACGGTGATTTAAAATTTGAATATTTTACTTGGCCTTTAAGAGTAAAAAGAAACTTTGGAGAAGCATATAGACATCTAAATGACCAAATATACTCAGTGTTCTGAGAGGAAGATCACTGAAAACGTTTTTGGGGAATTTGAGAAAAGAATAATCAATAAAACTTAGCTAAAAGAATAAAGTTATCTTGTTGAGTAAAAGACAGACAGAACATCTACACAAATTGTCAGGTATGGCTCCATTGTTTGCCGTGAAAAAGCTTAGAAGTTATATAATTGAACGGAAGGTGTTTTTTTAAAATTTAATTCTAATCATACCCAACAATCATTCATTCCAGTTTCTAACAACATTTCCGCATGGTGAAGGTCCTGTTCAACAGGTTTCCCAGCCGTAAGTCAATGGTAGGCCTTTATTAAGTTTTTATGAAAGGCGCAACATTGTGAATAGGAATATCAATTAAGTGACAATAAAAATATCAGTTAAGTGATAATCTCAATCCTATCAACAGGATCTCCTTCCTGGTGTCCCCTTAAAAAGTCTCTCCCTTACATTCTTTTGACAGATTGCCAGTGGCATACACTAATTGGCTGCTGTGCCAAGCTGATGGTGGCAAGTGATTAAATGCTGCTCTGGTATAAGTATCTGAGACTTAACAATGAAATACAAATAAAAAGGAAAGACATACAAGCATCTTGTGGAATTTGAGTCAAAACTAATTGAAGCATTGGCATCAAACACCATTTGCTGTCTACAGTGTTTTTGGATGTTGCATTTACAATAATATATAGATTTTGATCATAGGTAAAGATTGTAAATCTCAGTGACAATGCAAATCTCCGTGCATTATTGCTCCGGATTTTTAGTATTCGTTTTACAGATTATACTCCCATCACACCTGGAAGACAAGAACATTTATCACCCTTTCAGTGAAGTTTTCTTATTGTACCTCTAAATTTCTTTTGATTCTTTATACTGACATGTAAGATAAACATCTGTGACTGGAGGGTCGGTTTATTCAGACTTTGCTGGCCCAACTAAAGTGTTTGGACTTGTGATTTGAGAGGGAGAAATTCAGACATTGATAGTTATTGTTAATAATTGATGGGAAGATAAGACAAGTTCATTATAATGCTCACTTAGGCCCAAATTTATATCTGGGCAGATGGCCAGTGGGTTCTCCATGGGGACGGAGTAATGTTGTAGGAAATGTAAAATATGAACACACAACAGAAAATATGAAACACACTGAAAATGTAAAGCATGAGCACGCATTGCAACAACACACATGAGTAGAAAGCACAGAGCTGTAAGTGGTTAAAAGCGTGTTTAGGCACCAGTTTTGTGCTGATCAGAGTAAGTTGAAAAGTTCACTCGTGGACACAATGGGATAAGTTTCATTTAAAGGCCAAATCGTGTTTAGCATGCATGAGAAAATCTATGGGTTTAGCACACTAGATCACTGCCACGCACTCTGTGCTTCCAAACAGATTGTAACTTGATTAGACAATAGGTGAGGGAATAATGTGCTTAGAACACACGGAGGGCTTATGTGTACCATGATAAAAGCACATACTGCATTTGAATTACATCCACTGCGAATACACACGCATTCACAAGCAGAAGAATGCTTCCTTTAGTAAGCATTGTTGGAGGTGTAATAAAGAAAGTGTAGAGGATTAGGTCAGAGTTTGGTGTTATGGGGTCACAGGTCCTTAAGTGTTTTTCCATTCTTAGACTACACCCTGCACGTTGTGAAAGATGTGTATAAAAGAGCTGCCCATGAAACAGTAATTTTAGAGAGACCAGCAGCCTGCCTATGTATAAGGAGATCTTTCCCTCTATTGTGACAGTTATTAAAGAGCTGTCTTTGCATTGCCATGAGGAGTCTGTGTCTTTTTTTACTTTGGAGGTTTTAACTCGCACTGCAACAGTTGGCGAGCCAGTCAGGGGATCCCTTTTTGCCCACACCTGACTGATGGCATTGGAAGACTGCCTATGACCCGCTTCGTAGGTCATTGTGCACTTTTTGATGAGGTAAGAAAACACCACATTCCACCAAAGCTCTGCCTCTACACAGGGGTTGAAGAGGAACTGGGGACCACCATCTTTTAAAATGTGAGTACAGAGCAGATTACAATCCTTGATTGTCTACTGATGTGTTTTATTTGGCAATGCTAAAAGCAGATGTATATATGAAGTAAATATATGAAACAATGCGACATAAGGGTACCCCATGCAAGATTATGTATTGTGTACATGTGTAGCACAATAGTCAAGGCACCTACATAACATTGGAAGTTGTCAGTCTGGGTAATTTGAAATTGGAAGGCGTCAGTACGTGTTCCAGTGCTTGACACAGAGGGACAGCTGAAAAGCTGGTGTTACTTTACCTCCAGATGCGATCTGAACACTCGAGTTACTGCCATGGACCTAATGTCCAGAAAGTCATTTGATATCTCAAAGAGGCATGATTCAAACAGAATCTCCTCTTGGGTAGAATAAAGCTGATTATCATTTAGAAATAGTACAAATGTTCATATTTCATGCTAAATGGTGAGTGCATGTGTGTATGAATGAAACATGGTTACAGTAGGAGATTGGTTGTGTCATATCGTGTAATCTCATAAATTGGTAAGACAAAATTGGATGTTGCAATGTGCGCTGCATAGTTGGAAAAGCCTGAAGCTGACGTTTCAATGTGCATCACATAAATTGGAAAGACAAAATTGGATGATGCGATGTGCATCACATAGTTGGTAAAGCCTAAAGTTGACATTTTAATGTGCATTGCATGAATTGGTAACAGTAAAATTGACTTTTTAATATGCATTGCATAATTGGTAAAGTCTAAAACTGATGTTTTAATGTGCATCGCATAAGTTGGTAAAATTAACGTTTATGTTTTTATATACATCACATAAATCGGTAAAACAAAAATGGAAATTATGATGTGCACTGATTAACTGGTAATTTTTAAAGTGGACATTTTAAATGTGCATCGCATAATTGTTAAGACACAATTGGATATTTGAATGTGCATCGCATAATTGGTAAGATAAAGACTGAGGTTTTAATGTGCATCATGCAATTTTGAATTTTCTTGTTTTTAAATACTTTTGTAAAGTTTGTAAAAGAGCAATAATATTTTTCCAAATAGATAAAAGGTTAAATTGTAGAAAGCATTCAGAAACACAAATGATCATGGAAACTCCCTTAGCACATATGCAGAAGACTTTTCCACAAGATAAGAGAAAATTACAATGATGCAACCTAGAATAGTTAAAAGCTTAGAAGTAAATATGTGGGAGCCATATTACAGAAGAGAGAAGTCCTTTTAGCTCTATATTTTTTGTGTAAAATCCAAACACTCTCCAAAAGATGATGCTCCTGGTACTCCATCGGTTCCCCCACCCCCATAAGATCCTATAAGGACCTCTCCCAAAATACCTAGTATCTACCCACTAATGCTGCTATAGGAAGCTACAGTGGGCTTTGAGAAGCCCAAGATTGAGACCCTTCAACAACATCCATAAGGCATTCGTAACGTCGCTCCACAAACGCCAAAGCTGAAACATGCAAGTACACCTAAGCAGCAAACAAGGACAAGCGACATCCAGATTTCAGGACAGGTAAATGCGTAGTTTACAATGAATTTAGACAAAGCCTCTCAATAGAAGGATAAGAGTGAAGAGCAAAATCTAGGAGATAGTGATAACCAGTCACAAGGATCTTCAGCCACATGGCATTTGTTGCAGAAAAGGTACACCATAGGAAGGGTAGTTTGGGAGCGACTGTTACCTCACAGCGAAGAGATGCAGATGATGCAAGTTGGAGTGACTATGAGGATACGGCTGTAGGCATGGCTAATATCTCAAGGGACAGATGAGGATCTTAGAAGGACTGAAGACTGCTTAACACCTTGGCAGAGGGAGAAGGGGAATGTAGTAGTTTCACCAGAAAGTGTTCAAGAATAGCTATTGCGAAGTGAGAGTAGGAGAGATGCCAGCGAGCGGAGGAAAGAGTGATATCACGATGACTTTTCTGGGCAAATTTAGGGAGGTTTTGGGAGAATACCAGATAGGATAGAGTGGGTAAAATGCTTCAAACCCCAAAAGCTAGGCACCCTTCCTATGATGTTAATATTCAAGAAAGAACTCTTATTGCTTTGGACCACACAAGGAATGCAGGCAGATTGTCTAAACGTATTGACACCAGAAAAAAGGAGTAGGATGTGCTTTCTAGAGATAGGGAAACTCAAGCAAACTTGAGCGGTTGAGTTTTTAAGGTACTCATGGCCAACCAGACCCTAGAATGGGATCCTGTAAGGCTGTAGAAGGATTGACACTGCGTGATAGACCAATGCAGCAAATGAGTGTTCCATCAATTTTGCAGTGCGCAAATTTCACTACTAGTGAGATAGTCACTGAAGGAGAGACCAACTGGTTCAATGTTGTGCCATATGTAGATATCAAATGAGTCCATGGCCCCTAGAGAGGTTCTTTGACCCAAGTGATATGGTGAATGCAGTGGATTGCATTCTGTATAGTGAGGGAGACCCAGACTGGGGGTACCCTTACATGAGAAAATGTTTGCATGTCTGGCAGAAATATTCCAGACACTACAATGCTCAGCGTTCAATCACTCCCTTGCATTAAATTCCCCTGATACACAAGGAACCTGGGGCACCACGTTATGTTCTCTGGCCACAGATTGGCAAGGAAAATCTTAGAAAACTGTTGCCACTGCTTACAGATGGAACAGGGAAATGGATTTGGGTGTTTGAAAAGCCAACCACCGGTATCACCTTAGTAGTAGGGGACATAAAGGGCCCGATTGTGAGTTTTGGTGGTACAGGGGTGGGCGGTACACCACCGTCACACCCCCACACCACCAAGAATTGCTGTTGCCCATCCGCCAATATTACGACTTGAAGTAGTCTGGCGGGTGTGTGGCGTGGGGGTCCCAGGGTGGTGCATCTATCAAAGGTGGCAAAGCCTTTGAAAAAAGGCACTGCAATGGGAATGCCTCACAAGGTTACTGCATGGCAGACTGTTGTGCATGCACACGGGGGGCACATGTGGTGCCCCCCCTGTGTGCATCCACCAGCTGAGGAGGCACAGGGGGTCCTTTTTTTTCCTCTCTGCCACGGTGTACATGGAGGAGGAACCTCCATGACACCGCCACAACAGCAGGATGATGTAAGGATGCAAGGAAGTAGTAGAGGAGGAGGAGTAGGAAGAGGTAGGAAGTGTCCTCCAAGGAGGGATCAGGTATGTCATTATTTTCAGAAGTTTTGGCAAAACTAGATGATGGATTGAGCAGACTGGAAGAGCAGTTATTTATAATTAGGGCTCCCAGTTTTATGGTATCTCTTTTTTAACATTTCCGTCTGTATTTATCCATATTTTTCTTGTGGTCATTTTATCTACATTTATGTACATTTTATTTTGTCATAAGCAAAAAAATACGCTGTAGCTAGTATCGATTCACATTTATTTAAAAAAGTAATGCACGCTTGGTTGTTGTAGGTTCAGATACATTAATGTAAATGGGTTACTGCTTTTAACAGAGGTGAAAGAACTGTTTTAGACTAGATAAAAACATTCTTCACCATTGGTATGCAAGGCTCTTTTTGAACCTTTGGACTGATAAATCACATTTGCGGATTTCACCGCATCCTAAGTTTAAGTAACAGTGAAGAAACTGTTTCTGGGCATAATGAGAGGAAAGTGACCACCCTGCAGTAAATCCAGTGCTGTGCAGAGCTCCCTGTGGAAGTCTCGCTGCTCCTGATATCACCAGACACAGTCTTAAAAAGAACCTTAGTAATACATCAAAATTATGAAAATGTCACACATAGCAATCTGAAACCTTGGCAGCTTTGTGCGCATTAACGTAAACAAAACTCTAGCCACAAAGAAAAAAATGTGGATTAAAACAAGGGTGCTCATTCAACCCCCCCACCACCATTAGCTGTGTTGCCCAGAGATGCCACATCCGTAGGATCTAAGAAAAGTGTGACTGTTATTGAAAAAGACAAGGTGGCACTAGTTTAGATCAGTGGGTGGAACGGACGCCTCTATACATTGTGACATTTGTAAGGCACAGCATTCACTCTATTGACATGCTCCAGCACCTACTACAGAGGCCATTAGACCGTATCACACACCTAGAAGCAGGATAAAGTAGCTGTACTAGAGACCCAGCAAATGGCAGGCTCCAAAGATATTTTCACACTAAAGTATAATGTATGATATAAAGCACTCTGCCACCCTGCTTCCTGATGAGCAGTGCTATAAAAGAAAATAGTGGTATTTAAAATGATATATGTGTAAATACTGGGACTGACCAACCCATATAACTTTAGTGCATGCATATCTCTTGAATTTAGGGGCTGAACAAATTCAAAAACATGACTCTCTTAAGTACCTGTGAATTGATTTACCTGTGTGCATTTGTTTTCCCTCCATTTCTTTTAAGTGTGCCCCTCTTCTCCCCCCCAAAGCTCCCAGTCATGATACTTAAACAGAAGGCGGCATAATGGCCCCTTAACATAGACCTTTGTTATGGAATATGCTGAATGCACTCGGACAGCCTTTCTTCTCCTAGAAGACCGCAACAAAGTGTAACATTTATTGGCATTTTTCAATTTTTATTTATAAATGCAGACAAAGGAAAAATATTTTTCTGTCTGTATTTATATGTAAAACCCCGTTTAAATGGAAAACCGGGAGCCTTATTTATAATAAGCCAGGAAACAGCAGTACAGCCACAACCAAATCCGTAAATAATATATGTGCCGCAGACATCATCCCAAAATACACAGCCACCAGTAACGTCCCAAGCACAACAGGTGCCACCTCAGCAAAACTACCAAAAAACCCCAATGATGACTCTTCCTCAAACTGAACAAGGTAGCGAAGTTGTGAGGAGAGGAAATCCTTTCTAGATGAATTCTGTGGATGGAAATATTCAATGAAGGTGCCCACAGAGTATTTCTATGTGTCCGGTCTTGGTAGTGATGCACAGGCCAGAAGAGAAACCCACTGTGATGGTAGCTATCAATTACAAAAGGTATGAATATCTCATAGATACAGCAGGCAACTAGGTCCTGTATTAAAGAAGGATGGTTTCTGATTTCCAACCGATCAATGGACACAAAAGGATTCTCTGGGGAAGTGGTAAGGGTTCCTTCTACTAAACCAGTGGAGATGGAAGTAGGAGGGAGGCACATTGATGCCTGTTTACTCTTTTTCCCAGCTGCCCAGCTAATCTATTAGGAAAAGATGTGCTGGCCAAATTGATTATGACTATTCTTTTTTAATCTGATGGTAACTTGATTTAGTCCACTCCTGGAGTTTCACCTTCCAGGATCTTGACATTAACAGTAGATTCCTGTACAAGGGATCCGATTAGAGCACAACCTGCTGATATGGAATAATTCACTACAGCTGTGTACACAATTATAGCAGAGACACCAGAGTTGCTGGGAAAGGAAGTTCAATTACCTAAAGTGTTCCTTTTTCGACAACAAGGAAAGGACTGAAGTCATATTGCAAGTAGAGGCCTGAAAAGTACCACCAACCTATGGCCCTCTGAAATTCGGTGACCATAATCATGTTTTACTCGTCATTGAGTCGGGAAAAATGGTTAGGGAAATATTGGATGACCAACTGTTTAATGATAATCCCAAGGGCAAGGAGTAATTTACCCTGGTGTGTCTCCTTGTACTTGGTGTATGTTTCCAGACCTGCACCACTTAAACAACACAGTGGTACAAGAATTTCCAATTCTTCCTGACCCCTCCATCATTTTGACTAATATTCCTCAGGATGCCAAGTATTTTTCTGTTATTGATTTGAAGAACATCTTCTATAGCATCCCTCTCCATCCAGACAGCCACTATCTAACAGCTCACTCCCATCACCCTGACTCAGTCTTTGTACTCTTGATTACTCCAATGGTATTGTGAGTCCCCAAGCATTTTTAACAGAATGATAAAGAATGAGTTGTCGAATTTTCAATGTGACAGCACATTTTTGCTATATGATGATGATATATTCATTTGTAGTCCTATGGAGCAACAGTGTAGAAGAGACACCATATCTCATCTGGTAACTCTTGACCAGAGAGAATCAGTACTGTCAGAAGAGGTCCTTGTTGTCAGCTTCAAGGTGATGCATAACTCCTGAAAGAGAAACTTCCATCCGCCAAATGACTGAGCCAGAAACTGTCAAAGGGATGCAGACGTTTCATGGTCTCTGTAATTATGTTAGACAGTGGGTCTGTGAAGATAGCACGTTAATTGTGCCCTTGTTAGGTTATCTCAAACAAGCAAAAGACAGGAATGACAAGGTAACATGGACCCCTGAGATGAGAGAGACTTTACTGAATTGAAAACTGAAATAAGAAATGCCCCAGTTTTAGGAACTCCTGACTACATGAAGGAGTTTTATTTATTCTGCTGTTGCAATGGTCAGGTGTTGACAGCTACCCTTACACAAAAGGACCCTTTAGGACATTAATCCATTGCATACTTTAGTGGACTTCTGAATTCAATAATGAAAGTACATTATCCCTGTGAGCAAGCTCTTTCCACTATAGCCATTGCAGTGCAGCAGAGCACCTCCATTTTCATGGGGGCACCTTTGACACTCTATGCAGAACATGCAGTACTTGCTATTAGTCATGAGGCTAAGACCACTCTGACTACACAGAGAGTGTCAGGATATGAGGTGATACTGTCACTACCATCTCTGAAGGTTGTGAAGTGTCCTACAGTGGATTCTGTGACATTCGTTGCGCATTTAATGTTAGACTCCGAGAATGAGGCACATGACTGTGCAACTTGTATTCCCAGTGAATCTAGTCAAGCAGCAGAAAATAGAATACTTTGACACAAATGGAATACTTTGACACAGGATGTGAAGCGCAGAGGCGGTCTTGATGGATGCAAGCTCGAGATAACGAGAACGAGAAAATAAGAGATGTAGAATTATATCACAACTTGCCTCACCTTGCCAGACTGAATGGAAGATTGAAATGAGCCCACTCAGCATTATTATGATCTAGAGCGCTGATGATGTCCTTGTGAACGAAACGCATTGGCTGGGCTGCGTTGACTACTAGTGATGAGATTGAATAATAAACATCAAGATTGATATGAAAGACACAACTCCCATGTGAAACTTTGGACATTGAGATTCATGCTATGACAAGACCCAATCAAAGACATTGAAAATACAGGAAATAATTACAGATTTGGAACGCTCCGTTCCACTAAGATTGGATTCTTCTAGCAGCAGATAATGTTATAGTAGATAGAATTGTCTATTTTGTTGATGGTTCTACCATTGACCAGGTTACAGGAATTAGAAACACTGGTGTAGAAGTAGTCATAGCAGAACAGCATAAGCATTCGGATACACTTCATGTAGCACACCAATTGAGATTACCAGTGCATTACTCTGCACAAGCAGCAGAACTAATAGCATTAATAGTGTCTCTTAAGCTTGGAGCAGGAGAAAGCATTACAATATAATTTAGATTTGGTTTATGTCACAACCACTGTGCATTCCAACATCATGAGATAGGCCAGAAGAGGTTTCCTCAAAACAGATGTAAATCCTGTTATGCATAGGACCCTCTCAGAGGCATTAATAGAGGTTCTTGCATTACCAAAGGCAATGGCAGTTGTGAAATGTACAGAACATACAAGTGGACAGCATTTTGTGTCTCGAGGTAATGCACTAGCAGATTGCACAGCTAAAGATGCAGCTAGGCGCATTCCCCCACCTGTGCCATTAGATTCACAGCATGTTCTGGTTCTGGTGGCTTAGAGTGTCTCATGGAAGGAAACTGAATCCAAAGCGACTACTTACAATGGCACACCTCATTATGCTAAGAAAGTGTGGTTCATCTACAAGATTGGCAGGAAACTGCTCCTCCACATGAAAAACAGTTAATGGAAGACAGAGGATGCACCCAGTCAGGGGATGACCTAATGTATAGACAACTATCTACAGGTAGACCAGTGATGCTGCAGGCTTTGTTTATGCTAGCTCTTGATCAGCCACATTTACTAGCCCATACCCAATTTACATGACATACTTACCCTATATCTTAATAACTACATTGTCTGTCAGCAATTTCCCCCTAATCCCACCCTAAAAGTGGTCAATTCTGCCATCAAAACCACAATATCCATTTAAAGCTCTTCCCATTGAGTTTGTGACTATGATAGATAGGTGCAGTAACTACAGGTACCTCATAGTTGTGGTCAGTAGCTACATTCCTAATTCATGAATTAATTCAACGTTGGGAAATTCCAGAAGGGATAAGATATGACAATGGCACTTATTTTGTAAACACTATATTAGTGAATATCATAAAACAGGAATAAAACATAAGTTGTCCTCCGTGTACCACCCCCAAAGTAATGGTATCTTTAAGCGCCTGAATGGCCTTTTGAAGAGTAAGATAAGTAAGTTATGTGCTACATTGCATATGAAATGGTTGTACTGTCTACCAATAGCATCATTTTCCCTCAGGAATACACACAGTTCTGTTCATCATTTGCCACCCCAGCAAACAATGACAGGGAGACCCATGAATACTCAAGCCCCTGCCATTAGATGTAGTGTACAGAGAGAAGGCTCTGTAGAGATCCAAATGATGATATGCATATGTATTTGTGTGAACTAATGAATGTGCAAGTTTCATCTCTAAACAGGTAACAAAGGAGTAGAACCATGCCACCACTGAGGTTGACCTCCCAGTTCTGTACTAAGGAGATACAGCATTTGTAAAGAACGTTGTCTGAGAATAGAGGGGAAGACGATTCGGCAGCCCCTACAAGGTGACCAAGGAGACCCCTATCACCCTCAAGGTTGATGACAGAAAACCCTGGTTCTACTAGACCCATTTTCGACTAAACCCAGCCTCTCACCAAACATCATGAACTATGTGAATGGAATAAGACGGGGGGGGGGAGATTGACATCAAAAAAGCACCCCCAGCTCTATGTTTTTGGCTATTTTTTTTTTAAACAAATGTGCAAAAGATATTTATTTTATATTCTTTTATGTCTCCAAACTTTTTTGCTCTTCTAGCTCAACATTCCTTTTATACCTAATATTCATGTACAAAGAGAATTCTCTAATAGTAATGTGACCCGTAATGCCATACTCATCTATCAGATAATATGTGGTATCAGCATATGTCAAACATAAGTTTAGAAAACATAAAGGAATCATGTTTTGCGTGTTCCCTAATTCCTCATGCTGCTTGAATCAGATCAACTGCTCTCCATGAAAGAAGTACCCCCAAGTACAGCTAAATGTTTGTTACATCTCTACTTGTGTAGGATTAAAGCCCAAATGCAATTGACACATGTCAAAGTAGTATGTTTCATAGTTAACCCCACAAAATATGACTCATTAGCAGACGTATTTATATATTTTCAAAGACAGACAGGATTTCAGGGAAGAAATATCACGTGTGAGGAAGACAGGTCCTCCCACCAATGTAGATTGGACACATATGGTCCTAGATTTAGGATATGAATGAGTAACACGCCCGTCAACTGAGTGTAACAACTATTTTTTAAACCTCTTGCCCCAGATTGTGTTCATAGGACAGGATTTAGAGTAACCGGGTCAGTCTTTGCCTATGATCAATAGCATCCCAATATTTAATTTTCCTGTAGGGCTATGTCTTTATGGAATGGCACTGATGTTAGTCAGGATGCAATAGGGAAATGTACACATATCTGGGATGAACACATTTCAAGTTACACTTTGGTAGAGCGCACAATAAGTCCTCAGCCTGTCGTGAGAATAACTTCTGTTCCTCCATGTCTTAGAGGAAATGGCATGGTTAATGTAGGCTTCAATATTGGCTGTAAGACAACAATTCACAATGCTGACATGCAGGGGGGGTACCTCCGCCCCCATGGATTTTTACTGGCAGTGCAGAGAACTGTTGGATGCTCAGTTACCACCAAACTGGGGTGGAATCTGCTCCATTGTGACATGCATGTTCTTGTTTTGGTAATTCCTGAAATCAATATATCCGCTTTGCATGAGCACTTCATGAGCTGTCCAACGACCTTGCTACATTATAGCCGAAGGAAGAGAATTGCAGTGTACTATGGTACAAGCACTTGGAAGGATGTTCCCCAAGAGTACCTGCTGTTCAATCACAAGTTATAAGGTGGAAATTGCTTAACATCATTAACACTACACATGACAGTTTCAACGCCATAAAAGAAAAAACTATGTGCCATAAGCATATTGGTACTGTAGCACTGATATGTACTTGACATTATGACAGCCATGCAAGGAGATATATGCCGAAAATTGGAACAACGCGCTTCGCTTTTATTCCAGCGAATGATGCAGAAAATTAAACTTTATCAGAGGCTATACAGACACTGCATCATGTACAAAAGAAAATGGTAGATGAAGGAGGTTCCCCAGATAGTTAGTTTAGTGGTTGGGGTATTTCACTGCCATCCTGGATGTTGGGACTGTTGGAAGCTTTGTTGCCAACTGTTGTGGTCGTATTGCTAATATATTGTGTTGTAGAGTTAATTCTATTAGGTTTTAGGAGAATAGGTGCAAAGGCAGGAGGGATGTTCACTGTTAGGACACCAATGCAAGTAGTAAATTCCCAGGGCAACTTGTATCACCTAGTGCAAAGTACAGACCAAGGTCTAAATGAACTAGTTGAAATATCAACTAGAGGGGAGAATGTTGTAAGAAATGTAAAATATTAATACACCACAGAAAATATAAAACACACAGAAAATGTAACACACGAGAACACAACGCAACAACAAACATTAGCAGAAAGAACACAGCTGTAAGTGGTTAAAAATCAGTTTAGGCCCCAAGTCTTGCACTGAGAAGGGTAAGGTGAAAAGATCACTTGTGGACACAATGGGATAAGTAACTTGAAAGGGTTTCATTTGAAGACAAACTCGTTTTTAGCAAGCATAAACATATTTAGGGGTTTAGTATGCAAGATCACTGGCACGCACTCCATACATCTAAACAGATTGTAATTTGATTAGACAATGAGTGCAGTAAAATTAAATAAGCTTGGAACACATGGAGGTGCACAATGATAAAAGCACACACTCCATTTAAATTACATTTACTGTGAATACACATGCATTCATGCGCAAAATAATACTTAGCTTGCTAAGCATTGTTGGAGGTGCAATAAAGAATGTGTAGAAGATTAGGTCAGAGTTTGGGGTTATGGGATCACAGGTCTTTAAGTGCTTTTCCGTCTTCAATCTATAACTTGCAAGTCAATTATTTACTGTTTGTAATAAAATACTGTGAATGATGTGTATAAAAAGATCTGCCCGTGAAGCAGCAATTTGAGAGAGACCAGCAGCCTGCCTGTGTGTAAGGAGGCTCATTCTCCCTTTCTTGACTGCCAGTAAAGAGCTGTCTTTGCATTGCCAATAGGAGTCCATGTCTTTTTTTTATTTTGGAAGCTTCAAATCACCCTGTACACCCTGTCACAGTGTGCTACATAACAGAATTAGTACCATATAATATTTTTGTAGCACCAGCTGGCATTGCTACAATGCGTAAAGATCTAGGGAATCAAAGAAATCGGCTTCTGAGTGTAGCCACAGAAGGTATCTTGATAATTCTGTAGCAGAGTGGGTGGATGCTATGTGATCACTCGAGGAGAGGCATCTCTAAAATACTCAAGAACCATATTGAAACAGCCCTATATCAATACCTCACTACATTCACACAGTCTACAGGTAGACAAAATAGTAAGGATACAATCTTTCTTTATAGAGCAGACTCTTTATGTATAATCAACCTTCTCATATCTACAGATTACTCTAATTTTCCTTGTTAAATGCCTGAATATGTTGGTGTAAATTTGAAGGCAAAAGGTCTCAAGTCTACTCATATCCTATATTGCTTTTATGAAGTAGAGTTATACAAATTCTGGTATGAACTAAGTCTGTGCATAGATGTGATCACTTACTTCTGGGAATATTCTATAATTACAAAAATTCAGCAATTTGGGAAGCCATCAAAGGAATCCTGAGATGAATTAAGTAACCCACACTATAAACTGTATCCTTCTGTAAGACTTGCTGTAGCACTGAGTAAGGCATTCATTTGTATTCCTGAGGGGCTTTTGGAAACAATGTTACCTAATCATGCATTTCCCACCTCAATTCTCACTTAATTGGGTTTTCCATTCACCCATCCTTCTCTCCATCCTTCGTTCCTTCTCTAATCCATCCTTCCCTCTCTTCATATGTTCTTGCTTTCTTCATCCACCCATGCTTCTCTACATTCATTTTTCCTTTCCCCATTCATCCTTTCTTTGTTCTTTCTGTCATCCACCCTTCCACCTCTCTGTTGTTCTCTGATCCCCCAAGATTCTATAAACCATCCATCCTTCCTGTCTTCTATCCTTCCTTCCTTATATCAATCCATCCATCCATCCATCCACCCATCTGTCTGTCCATCCGTCCACCCATCCAGGCATCCACCCAACTATCCATTCATTCATCCATCCATCATCCATTCATCCATCAATCTATTCACTCCTTTTGTCAATTCATGTTATATCTTTGAATTCTTCCCCATTTCACAGGGCCATAATACTATTCTCTAAGAGTGACCTTGTTTTTGTAAATCAGTAATCAAAGTCATAGGAGCGGAAACTATTTTCAAGAGTTTATGATTCAGATACTACCTAGTGGCACCCAGTGCCCACTCAAGGCAATAAAGTGAAGAGTTTATGGTGGCATTGAGTCAGCCCTTTATGTAAGAGAAACAATAGCAAGCTTCTAATTTCAAAAACCATAATCTAGGTGCACCAACATAATACCCATAATCAATCATGTCTATAAAAAATGTGAAGAGCCCAAAATGTTTTTAGAAAAAAATGTTTTCAATTTATTTTCTTTCAATTTTTATATTCTATTTGATTGGTTCATTCTATTTTATAAAAACTTTTTTTCTTCCTTTTTCCATGATTTGATACAAAAAATGTTGCTATACATACAAACCATGATTATATACAGAGACAATTTTGTCACAAAACTTTGTATTTAAACCATAGAGAGGTAATAGATGGTATTCGTTCAAATATGTAGATGATGATAACTTGATGTTGGCAAGCGGCAAAATCAGGAAACCGTCTATTACAAAAGATCTAGATGAAACAAAATATAAACAATAAAAATATTACTAACTAACCTTAAGTGGACACACCTAGAGTATATAGTATACATATTTACTTAAAATGTACAATTATACATTAATCGTCTACACAGCAAGCATGTTTTTTTCAATTGATCATGATTTACAAGATATAGATAGTTTTATACAATTGTATAGACATATAATTCTTATAATATAACATTGATTTACATATAGCCATATGATGTAAACAAACTGTCTTGATATTTTCTTCATTTATTTTAATTTATTCCAAAATGTATATGTATAACTCAATTTTAGCTATATACATGTTTTCCTGTTTTTTATGTGCATTCTTTACATTTAGTTTAAGGGAAACGTTTTGAAAGAGGAAAGATAAGAGCTCTAGAAATTAGAGATGAAAAAAGTTTAAAAGAGAAAAAAAAAAGAAAAAGGGAAGGAAGACGAGAGAAACAACAATTTAGACCTGATGTTATCTCTTAGGCCCTTATATTTTATTTTGGACCATCGCTCTTATTTATTTGGTTTGATCTTTCTATAGGACTATATATTTTAGCGAATATATAGATCTCACACTTACTTGGATGAATGACCATTTAGGCGAGTTGTCAGCAGTTTGATATAATGGAGTGGCCAAGAGATATCTGAAAATACATCCACATAAGGGAAATGAGGCCAGTATATAGGTATTCATTTCGCTTGTTTTTTAACCGAGAAAGGATCTATGTATTTAAAAGTGAATCTTATATTTAATAATGTGGATGAGACTTAGTTCAAATATTAATGGTGTTGATTATGGTCAGATTATGATGGCAGAGAGACACCTGAAAAAACACACTAGACGCGGTAATGAAGCTGGTGCATATTTATTAATTATGCTGATATTTTAGCAGGGAAGAAAGATTCTGGTACTCACTTTGCGTGGGATGGCACCACTTTCATACATTGTTTGTAAGTAATCTTATTCAGTATCGGGGCAAACACCGCTGAATCAGAAATAGATGCCCTATATAAAAATAATAGCCATATACAGTGTCAATCATAAATGTATGGAGGCTACTTCAGTATTCCTTCATCCATTCGTATTAGCAAAGAGGAGTACACATTTTAATTTCTTTTATCTAATAATGATGGTATTTTCCAAACTTTTGGATATGTTTTAGTATGGAAACAATATATGTTATATAAGTTGCCATCTATCCCCATGCCAAACATAATGCTCCTAAGGAACATATACATGTACACATGGTGTTAATGCTCAGTGGATCTACTTCACTTGATATTTATTCTATTAAAGTGCAGATTTTGTTGCAACAGCATTACCATAATTTTTGTTGATGTCGTCTGTGTTTGTCCCGCCACAATTTTATATAGATATATAGATCGCAAACAAGTCGAAAGATTTCTGTAAACAAAATATATATATTGTGATCTATGGGCCACATGTACTAATCGCTATTAGACTTTATGGAGCACCAATTGTATATATATGTATCTCCATTCAATATGCTTACTTTAGTAAATATAGCGATGATTTTATGCAGAAATTCTTCTATGCCGAGTATATGCTCGAGTAGGTAACTTGTCAGCGTTTGTGGGAATAATATATCTCACTAGAGAAAGTGAAATGGAAATGCATGTTATTACGATATTATTTCCACAACGATGGTATTTTAACTATTACATGTGCTAGATCCTAAATGAGTAGTTGTTTATGTGCTCTATTTAAAGGTCTCATGTGCATACCTATTATCTAATTAACAAAGTTTGATGACAGCAAGGACGGACTTACTGGCATTCCTAACGAACGCCATCTTTAAGTTCCTTCGCTATCGATTATATGTTCGTTCAATAATGTGTGTAATTTAACATTCCTAGTAGCAAAACAGAATTGGAGTGTACGAAAATCGTCGCGCCAATATGGTTTATCATAATGGCCCATATATATATATGTTGAATCATTGGGATTAATACTAGGCAGAGAAGAGGGACTAAGCCTACATACCTGTGGTTGCCATCTTTAAGTTTCACCGCACCAATAATATGAAGAGTTTTGAAGATGTCCGTTTATATAGATAAGGGCTGATATTAAAATTATGCCCAAATATTATATTTTCAGTGCCATTGCATTCTTAAGATAGAAAGATGCGGATGTGCTAACGTTCTACTGTTTTTAAAGATCCTACATCGATACCATCATTTTGTTGGTAATTCTGATGGTATAGCATTTCGCGCCTTCTTTTAGATTCAAGAATGCAGATATTCTTGTTTTATAAATACTCCATTTTAGGATACCACAGTCAATATTATGCATAATTATATATCGTATAATCAGCCTTACTTATTCAGTTTTTTTATCAAATACAGTGACTAAGGGATTAAATCAACTGACTAGATGGCAATATAGTTTAATTCTTACAGAACTATGATTTTCGTTAACGTATGTGATCAAAAAGGTGTTTTTTTCTTGATGCTTATGACCACAGCTCAAAGAGCAGATTCTTAACTGACTTTTCATAGCGTACAATGATGAAAGAGATTAGCATCAATGTGTCTAGCAATTATGTGGTGCAACTAGAATCTATTTATAGATAAGATTACTAGATTGGTTTATCATACAGATATTTATTTAATAGCATTTTCCCAGGGGATATCTAAATTCAGCCCCTCATTTACAGTGTCAAGTAAAAAAATCCAATACACCTCGCGTTTTTTTTCTTACGTTATCTTGGCACTGTCCTTCTTTTGTTAGGATTTTTTCAAGTATGAACCAGTGTATATCATCGGCAGTGTGGCTATTCTCTATGAAATGTGTAACCATAGGTGAGGTTACTTTTTTAGTTCTTATTGCTGACCTATGTTCAGTAAGTCTGACACTAAATGTACGTAAAGTTTCACCCACATATCCTTTATTACAAGGACAGATCAATAAGTATATTATATTTTTGGATTTACAATTTTTCATGCCTTTCGACATAATTGTTTGACCATTAAAATTGATTTTGTTTGTTTCCATGATTAATGAGCAACTTTTACATGAGCCGCATTTAATGTTGCCTTCAATTGGTAGCATGCTCAGAACACTTCTCTGTGTTGGCTCTTTGTTGATTGGCATGCGAGATCTCACAACAAGATCTTTCAGATTTTTGTTTTTGCGATATGCAAATAGTGGCTTCTGAAAGGTGTCTGAAAATAAGTTGTTAATATTTAATAAATGCCAATTTGAGCAAATTATTTGACACATTTTTTCATTCATGACAGAATGGAAGGTAACAAAAACTAGTTTTGCATCTGGTTTCGAGACAGTGTTCTGTAGTAAATGTTGCCGATCATAGAATCTGGCTCGTTTATATGACTCTCTGACCAATTTGTGTGGATATGCCCTATTTAGGAATTTCTTCCTCATATCTGTAGCTCTTAGGTCAAAGTCTTCCAATTTTGTACAGTTACGTGTAAGGCGTAAAAATTGCCCAAATGAAATGCTATCTTTCTGTGTAGTAGGGTGAAAGCTTTTGTAAAGCAAAAGTGTGTTACATGCAGTTGGTTTTGTAAATAGACCCACTATGAGTTGACCACTTTCATGTTTAATCAATATGTCAAGGAATTCAATTGTCATATTATCTGGTTTAGAAGTAAACTTTAGATTGGGGTCACATAAATTTAACCACGATAGGAATTCATCCAGAATATCTATCTCGTCATCCCATATAAATATGATGTCATCTATACAGCGTGACCAATGAAGGACAGGCTCATAAAAAGGAGCCTCTTCGTTGAAGATGAAGTTTTGTTCAAAATATGCTACATAGATATTGGCTATTGTAGGGGCGCAAGATGCGCCCATACTAACGCCTTTTACCTGCTTATATAATTCACCATGGAATTCGAATATATTTTCTTCTAGAATTATACGTAAGCAGTCAATGATAAAATTAGCATTACAATCGATGTTCATGAGTGTTATGAACCATTGCACAGCAGATAACGCTCCATCACAAGGTATGTTACTGTATAAACTTTCTACATCTAATGTAACTAGCCATTGTCGATTAGGATTAAACGATGTGCCTTCCATTAAGTTAATTATGTGACGTGTATCTTGTACATGTCCTGGGATATTTTTGACATATGGACGAAGAATAGTGTCAAGATATTTTGATATTGGTTCTGTTACAGATCCTATTGTAGTGACAATAGGTCTGAAGGGGGGATTTTTTTCATCTTTATGAATTTTAGGAGTGCCATATAGGCTAGCTAGCCTAGGATGGTCTACGTTCATGTACTCAAATTCTTTGTTGCAGATATATCCACTTCTTAGGGCTTTTGTTGTTAATCTGTGTATTTTATTTTTTATCTTTTCAGTTGAGTTTTTTTGTAGTTTTCATATAAAACTGACTTTCACTCAACATCTCTTCAATTTTAGTGACATAAATCGTCGTGTCTAATATGGTTATTCCTCCACCCTTGTCACAACTTTTAATTGTGATTTCGGGGGAACTTTTACATTTCATCAATGCAGTATGTTCACTCACACTTATTTTAAAGGGAGTGTTGGGCACATATTTTGTGGCAGCTAGTAGCTTTTTATATACTACTTGTTCAAAAATTCAGATTTCTGGAGCCACTTGATCACTTAAAGGTGTGAATGATGATGTAGGTGCCAGGCCTGATTTATTTGTATCAACAGTATTGATGTCAGTGTTTGCAAAAAAGCATTTCAGCCGTATTTTGCGAAAAAATGACATTAAGTCATTGAATAGCTCAAACAGAATGGGGTACATATGTTAATCCTTTAGATAGAAGGGAACTAGTTGCCTCGTTTAAATTGATAGTGCTCAGATTGAAGATAGGACTATCTTCTATTCTCTCCAATAGCGAGCATTGCGCGTTTCGAGGTATTGATTCTGATTGGTGGGTTGATGTCCCTGGAACCGGGTTTGATATTGTTCACGGGGTTGATATTGAGGTCGTGGTTGATATTGTTGTTGGTATTGTGGTTGATAATGAGGTCACCAGTTTCCCCTGGTCTGTTGGTGTCTGCCTAAAAAAGGTAGGCGATAACTTGGATTGGGGCGCAAGTTATATCTAGTACCTCGGTTTTCAAAACTCATAGGTGTTCCTTCATTGTCAGAGTCTGATGTGTCGGAGAAAGTGGTTGGTTGTCCTAGGGGATATTGACTGAGCGTCCCAGAGCTTTGACTGTCTTGAGAACTGTCTCTAGCTACTTCAGCTGCAATTGTTGCTTCTTGTTCAATTTCTTCATTTAACATTTGTACTTAAGTTGTGAAAGTACTGCATTCAATGGTATCTTTGCATGCATTAAAGGAATCTTCATAGCTTTGAAAATGTCCAAGTAATTCATCCTCTGAGCGCCATGATTTAAACAACTGTAAAAGTGGTAAGTGGTAAAATTCCCTCTTGTCAGTAGTGTCGCAACTCAGCTTCCTGTGATTAATCAAACTTCCTTTTGTTTGTTTTACCAAACATCCTTCCTCACCAATGACTTTATATTTTCCATTGTTGATGTCTTCTGTGGCATTCCGTTTATAAATGTAGTTCTGCAGCACTTCATAGAGACACATGTTCTCAAGATGATGACTTCTCTTTGGGTAATATGTGTCCAACATGTTTGTTCTTAAAATGTCTGTACTTTCAGGTTGGTACTCTGCTAAATATTCAATTTGTCGAATAGATTTCAGTACCCGATTTCGCATTCCTGCAAGGCCTAAACTTACCCAAATTATTCTTCTGGATTTGGAGTACAGACTTGCAGATGATAACCTATCTGAGCATTCGTAAGAGCCAAATTCTCGATGCGATAACATCTTTAAACTGAAACTGTATAGCTTTTTACTGACAGTCTTCTTGTGAGAAATCTCTTCCCACATTTCTTTCAATTCCGTTTTCTCAGATTTAATGATGTAAGATGTGACATACCGAGCAACAGCAATAGAATTGTCAGCTACATACTGAATATCCATGTTAGCATTCCACATGGCTAAAATGACTGGGTTGTAGTCATTTATATATTTTGACTCTTCTTTTCTTCTTAGGTTGTAGGTATTCTTAGGTGATTTTCTTGTAATAGTATGTCGCACAGCTGACATAAAACTGTTTACTCTTCCTTTTGAAAGAACAGGTCGTGGAAATCCAAATCGACATTTTGTGTAGAATTTATCTTTACTCTTGTACTTTCATCGACAGTATTTTCCACACCGATGACTTTGGAAACGTAAAACTTGTTCTTTTAATTTTTTTTTCTTCTGTGGTTTTAGGTATAGCACATGTTGCATATCCTTCAATGAAAGATAAAACTGCATCATCAGAATCTGTTCCAAATTTTGGGGCATCCTTGATCCACAACAGCATATGAATATGAGGAGCACCTCTTGCTTGGTACTCTTTTCTCCAAAAGAAATCCACAACTTCTCCAAGAGGTGGATTTTTTTTATTGCAGACGAAGGACATCATAGCCTCAAATCTATGATTGAAATATCTGCAAACATTAACCGGATCCAATGAGCATAATTCTCCTGCTGTCTTGTATTGGATGTTTTCAATATTTGAATTTGCCTCTCGAAGAAAATCCAGTAAATCATCCCAAGCGTACTCTGCACAGCTTAGGGTAAGGAACTATGTAGGAGTTTCTAAATTCCGTAACATACATTTCAATTCTCCATGGCGTCGGTACCAATATTCATTAGTCCCACGCTGACAAGCCATTAGATTAATCAATTGAGATTCCAAATGATCATCTCGCTGTTGCACTTTGTTCATAAAATCCTTTGCAGACACATTATGTAGATGTACTCCAGTTTTCAAAATGTGATTTACTGCATAAGATAGTGCTGATAAGTCACTTTCAAATAAAAGATGTAACAAATAAAGAATACTTTGACGAAATCTTGGATCTTCTGCATATAATCTTGTAGTCCGATACTCAGAAGCAGGAATCTGTACTGGACGTTCATCATATCGTCCACCTTTTCCTGTAGGAAACAGCTGGGGAAAACAACGAGCTTCCAAGCTCTCCTCCCATACACTCACGGGAGTTCCTTTTGCTTTTTTCATCTGAAAGAGATCAATGGTGTTTCCCATAACTTCTTTAGAATGAAGAGGATGTATGCTGAAATGTTCATAAATTTCTTCTTCTTTTGACTTATCCACTTTTTCAATTTGCCCAGTTGGTATTCCTGTGTCTGCTAGTAAATCGTCTTCATCTTCTTCCATATAAACTGTTTCATACCATTTATTATTACTTTTCAAATATAAATTTGCTCTTTGTACTTTTCGTACATCCACCAGCTCCTGCCAAATTTTCTTATTCTTTGTATGTACACCATTAACCAGAATAACTAATGGTTCAGTTTCCAAACTATCTGCATCAATTGTTTCAATATTTTTTTTCAAATCTAATGGCAAATAGACAACTCTTCCTTTTAAACCTCTTTGTAAATCTGTAGGAGGTAATTTGCCTGTTTTGGGCTCCATACGAACTATAGTCTGAAACGGATGGACACATTGAATGAGTATAGACTCATACGTATTTAAATCACTAAGTTCTGCAGGAATATCAACCAATTCTAAATTATTATGTACAGCTCTAGCAGGCATTTTATTTTCTTCTAACTTGTTATAACAGTATTTACAAATACGGTGATCTTCACCCAAATCAAAACAATTTTCCAGAAATAAATATGTAGCAAAATCCATCCACTTAGAATGATTTTCTTTTTCACTTTTTTTATAGAGATCAACATTCCTTGTTTGATTTTTGTAATGGCTTCTCCGGCAACAAATACAAGTAATATTTGGTCTTTCATTAGAGATGATAGTAAATTTTGTCATTTAATCTTCAATAACTGTGTCATTTCCTGCACTTTCTTGCTCTGGACCAAAGTAACAAAACTCAATATCCTCACAAACCTTCTTCACATCTGTTACAGATCCACAGAACAGAGCACTATTCAACTCATGTAACTTTAGTGCTGGACTTTTAGCAAAATACAATCTTCTCACAAACTTCCTCATTTCAGTATGATGAACAGCCAGCATCCTAAAATGGTGAAAAACACTTTGACAAACTTTCCTAGAAAGACAAGCCAGAGAATGTCCTTGCAAACCAGTATTCTCTCTCACTCTGCATGGATCTAGTCTTTGAAGCACCTTAATCTTCTGTTTAACACTTTTTTTACTATATTCTCTTAGAAAGTCACGAAATTTATCAATAGATTCCTGCCGTACAGTACAAATACTACTACAATTCCAAGTGTACACTGGGGCTTTAGGACGTCTCCCCATAACCTCATCAGCTAACACTTCTTCCTCATTTCTTGGAATCATTTTCTCCTTTTCCGTTACACAACCATCCTTAACTTCATAAGCTCGACCACTGGTGTCAACTGCATGCAGCAAACTATTACTTTGAATATAACTCTCTTCATTAAAAAATGGTTCAGTACTTGAACTATGCTTCCATTCTCCTAAAAACACTTTACAAAAGTTTTTTTTTTCACTTCTCTTTTTCTTTTGCTTTTTGACTTCATTACATTCACTAATTTATCTAATGTACGGATCCTGTTCGAAATTAAAATGAATAGTTTTCTTTTTAATTCCCTTTGCAACAATTGATTCAATATGTTTTTTTTCTTATAAAATTTGGCTTTCTTCCTATATTTTTTCACATCCTTTAACAAATTGAACATCACTCTTCTCTCAAACATTTTTCTAAGAATGTTTTTAAAATCTGTTTTTCTTTTTAAGTCATTCTTTCTTACTTCTGTTTGTACATTAGCATTTAGTATATTCTGTTGATTGTCTTTTTGTTTTCTACTTGAAACACTATTTCCAGTGGATATATTTTTTACATTTTTTCTTGGCTTGAGGATATTTAAAAAAAAATCCTCAGTCTGCTTACCAGAAGGCTTTTTCTTTTTTCCAACATGAGGTTCTTCAACTATTTTTTTTTGTCCAGTTGTCTTCAAATATACATGTTGTTGCTGTTCTTTTCTCTTTCTTGATTTTATAGGCATCTTTAATTTATTTCAGTCTTGTTCAGCAATACCTGAAAGAAACTAAAAAAAAAATACCTTTATGTAATTTATATATATTACTATATTTTTTATGAGCTTTTCAAAACATATCATATGAGCTATCCCTTTCCTACGACTGCAAGTCTTACACAATGAAAGCTACACA
Source organism: Triturus cristatus (assembly GCF_964204655.1). NCBI lineage: Eukaryota > Metazoa > Chordata > Amphibia > Caudata > Salamandridae > Triturus > Triturus cristatus. Next base: position 913,191,530 of record NC_140588.1, read on the forward strand.
AATTAAATCTCTGACAACAATTCCTGGGTGCACACAGACTCATGGTGTGCTTCTAGGCAGAAAACGATTTTTCATTGGCAATTTCAAAGCACATTTACCGCTGTGGTTTTGCAAGTGATAATTACTGTAAGAGCCTGACACATTTTCCTTATAGTTTAGAGAGGCAGAAAACAGCACATGTCCTAACAGCTACTTGCGAGCATGAGCATGTGGAACCTGAGTGAGTGATTAGACTAGAGCAAAAGAAATGAGCCTTGGTGATGTTGAATGTGTTAGCGTTACACACTACTATCTGAAATACCACACAGTGCTGAATACTTAGCATGGGAGTGCAGGAGAAGCAACTACCTGTGTGCTAAGAATGTGCTTCTGGAGACTGTGTATTGTCAGGTGCAAGAGAGATCTGCATGGACGCTTGCAGAACTGCATGAAGACTGCACAGATGTATGTAAGAGTACATGTGGGGTAAGGGTTAATTGCAGTTTTGAACATGTAGGATCTACCTCACCCATGGCAGGAGTGGAAGGAAAATCTACCCTGTTGTTTTCAAATGTGTTAGCATTTGCCTCTCATTTGTGAGATAGTGATTTCTGCTGAACGCAAACCATCACAGTTCAAGAAAACAAGCTGCCCCTTTCCTACGAATGCAAGTCTTACAGAACCTGACCAACACGATTTAAATCTCTGACAACAAATTCCTGTGTGCACACAGACTCATGGTGTGATTCTAGGCAGAAAACGATTTTTCATTGGCAATTTCAAAGCACATTTACCGCTGTGGTTTTGCAAGTGATAATTACTGTAAGAGCCTGACACTTTTTCCTTATAGTTTAGAAAGGCAGAAAAGAGCACATGTCCTAACAGCTACTTGAGAGCATGAGCATGTGGAACCTGGGTGAGTGATCTATCTCACCTATGGCAGGAGTGGAAGGAAAATCTACCCTGTTGTTTTCAAATGTGTTAGCATTTGCCTCTCATTTATGAGATAGTGATTTCTGCTGAATGCAAACAATCACAGTTCAAGAAAACAAGCTGCCCCTTTCCTACGAATGCAAGTCTTACAGAACCTGACCAACACAAATTAAATCTTTGACAACAAATTCCTGTGTGCACACAGACTCATGGTGTGATTCTAGGCAGAAAACGATTTTTCATTGGCAATTTCAAAGCACATTTACCGCTGTGGTTTTGCAAGTGATAATTACTGTAAGAGCCTGACACATTTTCCTTATAGTTTAGAGAGGCAGAAAAGAGCACCTGTCCTAACAGCTACTTGAGAGCATGAGCATGTGGAACCTGAGTGAGTGATTAGACTAGAGAAAAGGAAATGAGCCTTGGTGATGTTGAATGTGTTAGCGTTACACACTACTATCTAAAATACCACACAGTGCTGAATACTTAGCATGGGAGTGCAGGAGAAGCAACTGCCTGTGTGCTAAGAGTGTGCTTCTGGAGACTGTGTATTGTCAGGTGCAAGAGAAATCTGCATGGACGCTTGCAGAACTGCATGAAGACTGCACAGATGTATGTAAGAGTACATGTGGGGTAAGGGTTAATTGCAGTTTTGAACATGTAGGATCTACCTCACCCATGGCAGGAGTGGAAGGAAAATCTACCCTGTTGTTTTCAAATGTGTTAGCATTTGCCTCTCATTTGTGAGATAGTGATTTCTGCTGAATGCAAACCATCACAGTTCAAGAAAACAAGCTGCCCCTTTCCTATAAATGCAAGTCTTACAGAACCAGGCCAACACGAATTAAATCTGTGACAAGAAATTCCTGTGTGCACAAAGACTCATGGTGTGATTCTAGGCAGAAAACGATTTTTCATTGGCAATTTCAAAGCACATTTACCGCTGTGGTTTTGCAAGTGATAATTACGTAAGAGCCTGACACATTTTCCTTATAGTTTAGAGAGGCAGAAAAGAGCACATGTCCTAACAGCTACTTGAGAGCATGAGCATGTGGAACCTGAGTGAGTGATTAGACTAGAGCAAAGGAAATGAGCCTTGGTGATGTTGAATGTGTTAGCGTGACACACTACTATCTAAAATACCACACAGTGCTGAATACTTAGCATGGGAGTGCAGGAGAAGCAACTGCCTGTGTGCTAAGAGCATGCTTCTGGAGACTGTGTATTGTCAGGTGCAAGAGAAATCTGCATGGACGCTTGAAGAACTGCATGAAGACTGCACAGATGTAAGTAAGAGTACATGTGGGGTAAGGGTTTATTGCAGTTTTGAACACATAGGATCTACCTCACCCATGGCAGGACTGGAAGGAAAATCTACCCTGTTGTTTTCAAATGTGTTAGCATTTGCCTCTCATTTGTGAGATAGTGATTTCTGCTGAATGTAAAAAATCACAGTTCAAGAAAACAAGCTGCCCCTTTCCTACGAATGCAAGTCTTACAGAAGCTGACCAACACGAATTAAATCTCTGACAGGATCTATCTCACCCATGGCAGGAGTGGAAGGAAAATCTACCCTGTTGTTTTCAAATGTGTTAGCATTTGCCTCTCATTTGTGAGATAGTGATTTCTGCTAAATGCAAACCATCACAGTTCAAGAAAACAAGCTGCCCCTTTCCTACGCATGCAAGTCTTACAGATCCAGGCCAACACAAATTAAATCTCTGACAACAAATTCCTGTGTGCTCACAGACTCATACTGTGATTCTAGGCAGAAAACGATTTTTCATTGGCAATTTCAAAGCACATTTACCGCTGTGGTTTTGCAAGTGATAATTACTGTAAGAGCCTGACACATTTTCCTTATAGTTTAGAGAGACAGAAAAGAGCACATGTCCTAACAGCTACTTGAGAGCATGAGCATGTGGAACCTGAGTGAGTGATTAGACTAGAGCAAAGGAAATGAGCCTTGGTGACATTGAATGTGTTAGCGTTACACACTACTATCTAAAATACCACACAGTGCTGAATACTTTGCATGGGAGTGCAGGAGAAGCAACTGTCTGTGTGCTAAGTGCATGCTTCTGGAGACTGTGTATTGTCAGGTGCAAGAGAAATCTGCATGGACGCTTGCAGAACTGCATGAAGACTGCACAGATGCATGTAAGAGTACATGTGGGGTAAGGGTTAATTGCAGTTTTGAACATATAGGAGCTACCTCACCCATGGCAGGACTGGAAGGAAAATCTACCCTGTTGTTTTCAAATGTGTTAGCATTTGCCTCTCATTTGTGAGATAGTGATTTCTGCTGAATGTAAAAAATCACAGTTCAAGAAAACAAGCTGCCCCTTTCCTACGAATGCAAGTCTTACAGAAGCTGACCAACACGAATTAAATCTCTGACAGGATCTATCTCACCCATGGCAGGAGTGGAAGGAAAATCTACCCTGTTGTTTTCAAATGTGTTAGCATTTGCCTCTCATTTGTGAGATAGTGATTTCTGCTGAATGCAAACCATCACAGTTCAAGAAAACAAGCTGCCCCTTTCCTACGCATGCAAGTCTTACAGAACCAGGCCAACACAAATTAAATCTCTGACAACAAATTCCTGTGTGCTCACAGACTCATACTGTGATTCTAGGCAGAAAACGATTTTTCATTGGCAATTTCAAAGCACATTTACCGCTGTGGTTTTGCAAGTGATAATTACTGTAAGAGCCTGACACATTTTCCTTATAGTTTAGAGAGACAGAAAAGAGCACATGTCCTAACAGCTACTTGAGAGCATGAGCATGTGGAACCTGAGTGAGTGATTAGACTAGAGCAAAGGAAATGAGCCTTGGTGACATTGAATGTGTTAGCGTTACACACTACTATCTAAAATACCACACAGTGCTGAATACTTTGCATGGGAGTGCAGGAGAAGCAACTGTCTGTGTGCTAAGTGCATGCTTCTGGAGACTGTGTATTGTCAGGTGCAAGAGAAATCTGCATGGACGCTTGCAGAACTGCATGAAGACTGCACAGATGCACGTAAGAGTACATGTGGGGTAAGGGTTAATTGCAGTTTTGAACATATAGGATCTACCTCACCCATGGCAGGACTGGAAGGAAAATCTACCCTGTTGTTTAAAAATGTGTTAGCATTGGCCTCTCATTTGTGAGATAGTGATTTCTGCTGAATGCAAACCATCACAGTTCAAGAAAACAAGCTGCCCCTTTCCTACGAATGCAAGTCTTACAGAACCTGACCAACACAAATTAAATCTCTGACAACAAATTCCTGTGTGCACACAGACTCATGGTGTGATTCTAGGCAGAAAACGATTTTTCATTGGCAATTTCAAAGCACATTTACCGCTGTGGTTTTGCAAGTGATAATTACTGTAAGAGCCTGACACATTTTCCTTATAGTTTAGAGAGGCAGAAAAGAGCACATGTCCTAACAGCTACTTGAGAGCATGAGCATGTGGAACCTGGGTGAGTGATTAGACTAGAGGAAAGGGAATGGGCCTTGGTGACATTGAATGTGGTAGCGTTACACACTACTATCTGAAATACCACACAGTGCTGAATACTTAGCATGGGAGTGCAGGAGAAGCAACTGCCTGTGTGCTAAGAGCGTGCTTCTGGAGACTATGTATTTTCAGGTGCAAGAGAAATCTGCATGGACGCTTGCAGAACTGCATGAAGACTTCACAGATGTATGTAAGAGTACATGTGGGGTAAGGGTTAATTGCAGTTTTGAACATGTAGGATCTACCTCACCCATGGCAGGACTGGAAGGAAAATCTACCCTGTTGTTTTCAAATGTGTTAGCATTTGCCTCTCATTTGTGAGATAGTGATTTCTGCTGAATGCAAACCATCATAGTTCAAGAAAACAAGCTGCCCCTTTCCTACGAATGAAAGTCTTACAGAACCTGACCAACACAAATTAAATCTCTGACAACAAATTCCTGTGTGCACACAGACTCATGGTGTGATTCTAGGCAGAAAACGATTTTTCATTGGCAATTTCAAAGCACATTTACCGCTGTTGTTTTGCAAGTGATAATTACTGTAAGAGCCTGACACATTTTCCTTATAGTTTAGAGAGGCAGAAAAGAGCACATGTCCTAACAGCTACTTGAGAGCATGAGCATGTGGAACCTGAGTGAGTGATTAGACTAGAGCAAAGGAAATGATCCTTGGTGATGTTGAATGTGTTAGCGTGACACACTACTATCTAAAATACCACACAGTGCTGAATACTTAGCATGGGAGTGCAGGAGAAGCTACTGCCTGTGTGATAAGAGCATGTTTCTGGAGACTGTGTATTGTCAGGTGCAAGAGAGATCTGCATGGACGCTTGCAGAACTGCATGAAGACTGCACAGATGTATGAAAGAGTACATGTGGGGTAAGGGTTAATTGCAGTTTTGAACATGTAGAATCTACCTCACCCATGGCAGGAGTGGAAGGAAAATCTACCCTGTTGTTTTCAAATGTGTTAGCATTTGCCTCTCATTTGTGAGATAGTGATTTCTGCTGAATGCAAACCATCACAGTTCAAGAAAACAAGCTGCCCCTTTCCTACGAATGCAAGTCTTACAGAAGCTGACCAACACGAATTAAATCTCTGACAACAAATTCCTGTGTGCACACAGACTCATGGTGTGATTTTAGGCGGAAAACGATTTTTCATTGGCAATTTCAAAGCACATTTACCGCTGTGGTTTTGCAAGTGATAATTACTCTAAGAGCCTGACACATGTTCCTTATAGTTTAGAGAGGCAGAAAAGAGCACATGTCCTAACAGCTACTTGAGAGCATGAGCATGTGGAACCTCGGTTAGTGATTAGACTAGATCAAAGGGAATGAGCCTTGGTGACGTTGAATGTGGTAGCGTTACACACTACTATCTGAAATACCACACAGTGCTGAATACTTAGCATGGGAGTGCAGAAGAAGCTACTGCCTGTGTGATAAGAGTGTGCTTCTGGAGACTGTGTATTGTCAGGTGCAAGAGAGATCTGCATGGACGCTTGCAGAACTGCATGAAGACTGCACAGATGTATGTAAGAGTACATGTGGGGTAAGGGTTAATTGCAGTTTTGAACATGTAGGATCTACCTCACCCATGGCAGGAGTGGAAGGAAAATCTACCCTGTTGTTTTCAAATGTGTTAGCATTTGCCTCTCATTTGTGAGATAGTAATTTCTGCTGAATGCAAACCATCACAGTTCAAGAAAACAAGCTGCCCCTTTCCTACGAATGCAAGTCTTACAGAACCTGACCAACACAAATTAAATCTCTGACAAGACATTCCTGTGTGCACACAGACTCATGGTGTGATTCTAGGCAGAAAACGATTTTTCATTGGCAATTTTAAAGCACATTTACCGCTGTGTTTTTGCAAGTGATAATTACTGTAAGAGCCTGACACATTTTCCTTACAGTTTAGAGAGACAGAAAAGAGCACATGTCCTAACAGCTACTTGAGAGCATGAGCATGTGGAACCTGAGTGAGTGATTAGACTAGAGCAAAGGAAATGAGCCTTGGTGACATTGAATGTGTTAGCGTTACACACTACTATCTAAAATACCACACAGTGCTGAATACTTAGCATGGGAGTGCAGGAGAAGCAACTGTCTGTGTGCTAAGAGCATGCTTCTGGAGACTGTGTATTGTCAGGTGCAAGAGAGATCTGCATGGACGCTTGCAAAACTGCATGAAGACTGCACAGATGTATGTAAGAGTGCATGTGGGGTAAGGGTTAATTGCAGTTTTGAACATGTAGGATCTACCTCACCCATGGCAGGAGTGGAAGGAAAATCTACCCTGTTGTTTTCAAATGTGTTAGCATTTGCCTCTCATTTGTGAGATAGTGATTTCTGCTGAACGCAAACCATCACAGTTCAAGAAAACAAGCTGCCCCTTTCCTACGAATGCAAGTCTTACAGAACCTGACCAACACGATTTAAATCTCTGACAACAAATTCCTGTGTGCACACAGACTCATGGTGTGATTCTAGGCAGAAAACGATTTTTCATTGGCAATTTCAAAGCACATTTACCGCTGTGGTTTTGCAAGTGATAATTACTGTAAGAGCCTGACACTTTTTCCTTATAGTTTAGAAAGGCAGAAAAGAGCACATGTTCTAACAGCTACTTGAGAGCATGAGCATGTGGAAAATGGGTGAGTGATTAGACTAGAGCAAAGGGAATGAGCCTTGGTGACGTTGAATGTGTTAGCGTTACACACTACTATCTGAAATACCACACAGTGCTGAATACTTAGCATGGGAGTGCAGGAGAAGCAACTGCCTGTGTGCTAAGAGCATGCTTCTGGAGACTGTGTATTGTCAGGTGCAAGAGAGATCTGCATGGACGCTTGCAGAACTGCATGAAGACTGCACAGATGTATGTAAGAGTACATGTGGGGTAAGGGTTAATTGCAGTTTTGAACATGTAGGATCTACCTCACCCATGGCAGGAGTGGAAGGAAAATCTACCCTGTTGTTTTCAAATGTGTTAGCATTTGCCTCTCATTTGTGAGATAGTAATTTCTGCTGAACGCAAACCATCACAGTTCAAGAAAACAAGCTGCCCCTTTCCTACGAATGCAAGTCTTACAGAACCTGACCAACACGATTTAAATCTCTGACAACAAATTCCTGTGTGCACACAGACTCATGGTGTGATTCTAGGCAGAAAACGATTTTTCATTGGCAATTTCAAAGCACATTTACCGCTGTGGTTTTGCAAGTGATAATTACTGTAAGAGCCTGACACTTTTTCCTTATAGTTTAGAAAGGCAGAAAAGAGCACATGTCCTAACAGCTACTTGAGAGCATGAGCATGTGGAACCTGGGTGAGTGATTAGACTAGAGCAAAGGGAATGAGCCTTGGTGACGTTGAATGTGTTAGTGTTACACACTACTATCTGAAATACCACACAGTGCTGAATACTTAGCATGGGAGTGCAGGAGAAGCAACTGCCTGTGTGCTAAGAGCGTGCTTCTGGAAACTGTGTATTGTCAGGTGCAAGAGAGATCTGCATGGACGCTTGCAGAACTGCATGAAGACTGCACAGATGTATGTAAGAGTACATGTGGGGTAAGGGTTAATTGCAGTTTTGAACATGTAGGATCTACCTCATCCATGGCAGGAGTGGAAGGAAAATCTACCCTGTTGTTTTCAAATGTGTTAGCATTTGCCTCTCTTTTGTGAGATATTGATTTGTGCTGAATGCTAGCAATCACACTTCAACAAAACAAGCTGCCCCTTTCCTATGAATGCAAGTCTTACAGAACCAGACCACCACAAATTAAATCTCTGACAACAATTCCTTTGTGCACACAGACTCATGGTGTGATTCTAGGCAGAAAACAATATTCCTGGGTGATACCAGTACACCTTTACTTATGGTGAAGACATACTCCATAATATCTGACAAGTTCAAGGCAGTTAAATATCTTCCAAAACATAAAATGTAAAACACAACTTTAAAACAAGAATCTCATTTACATTTTTTTATCAATATGCACCACATACATCCCCTCTCAAATTCATAACTCACCTTTAAAAGTAGTTAGTTGAGAAAGAAATGTGGCACTCACACAGCAGATTATCAGAGCCAGAATCTCTGAACTGTACACCTCTCAGCAGAACCAGTAAATGGCAATGTTTCCCTCTCTTTTTTCACACATATACATGTTAACTTCAAATCACAGTGCTTCCCACATTTTTTCAAATGGAAACACACATTTCTATTGGTTGCAAATTTCAACCCTTTCCAAATGATCCCTACCCCCAACATGACTTCATGCTCTCTACCATAGCAACAGGTCATGGAACACTGGTGTGAGCAGAGAGGTCAGAAGTTCAGCACACAATGTTTCTATCCAAAGAGCAAGAGTGCTTGACTTTTCAAACCTAACAGCAAATCCAAAGTAATGTTCTGTGGGAACACATTCTTCTGAACCAATACAAAACATGCTTTTTAAAATGTTAACATACAGCCTACTTTTTAGTGTAGAATGGTGTGAAACAGCCAATGAGTTCTTTTTATTAAAAAAAAGTATGTAAGCCTCCATTTTACAACTATCTTTCTTTTCATATTGCCATTCTACTGAAAGGCACCTTCTGAGTGCATCCAGATCTCCTTGAAAGATGTTCACAGTGTGGATTGTAGGTCATAGCTATGTCTTCTGGAGTGAAAAGTATGCAGAAAAAAGAGGTATTTTCAAAGACCTTGCTTTGCCAAATGTAGACATTAAATGGATTGGTCAGAGAGGGTTAAAGTGGCACCAATTAATGCCTTTGGTGAAATCCTTTCTACATCTTCCACAGCCTGACCTTATAATTGTGCACTGTGGTGGAAATGACCTAGGCACTTTAACTGGGATAGATCTGGAAATGCTTGTTAAGGACACCTTTGTGCAATTGATGTCACTTTTTCCACAAACTACCTTTGTATATTCTAATATATGCCAAAGGCAAAAGTGGAACTGGTCCAACCAATATTGTCCGCAGATTGACAAAGCAAGAAAGCACATCAATAAGTCTGTTTCTGCTTTCCTCAGAGACTATGGTATGGGTTCTATATACCACAACAACTTGCGTTACAACATGCAAGGCATTTATAGAGGAGACGGTATTCATTTCACATATGAAGGCAACAGAGTGTTCCTCTTGAACGTTAGACTCTGCATCGGTACTTACTTGTAGGTACCAAATAACACTCAATGAACACAACGGCTCTTTTTAGAGCCAACCAACATCTAAACACTTAAACTTGATTTTTTAATCTTTTTTTTTTTGCCACCGTGCGCGCACGTGCGCGCACCACGCGATATTTTTTATTTTCTTTTTTTTTTAGACCTAAGAGGTCTGTCATGGTCCCCATGAGAAGGCCTAGGGGGTCAGGGACTCTCTACCCTGCCCCCTTTTCACGTTCTCCACTTGTGTTTTTAGCTCTCTTCTACCTCTAAAACGCAAAATGGCGGCTGGGGGTGCGCGCACCCCGCGATTTTTTGAAAAAAAATAAAATGTTTTTTTCACCCTTCGTGGTCCTTCAGGGACCCCCTGACAAAGGCTAGGGGGTCAAGAACTCTCTACCCTGTCCCCTTTTCACGTTCTCCACCTTTCTTTTTCCCTGTCTCACACACACAACACACAAAATGGCAGCCGACACTTCCTGATTTCGACCGATTCGAATGTTGACTGTCATCAATCCACCAATCAAAATTACGCTCGCACACGTTAGGGTGCGCACACCGTGCGCGTACGGTGCGCGGACGGTGCGCGGCTATAGATATGTATGTGCTTTTAAATGCAATTTTTTCAGGAACTACTCAACAGATTGACACCATGTATGCAAAAGGCACATGCCTGACCTGAGGACTACCTCTTTGCCAAATTTCAAGTAATTCTGTTCAGCCGTTCAGGCTGTACCTTCGACTAAAGGTCCTATGGAAAAATGCATGGGGAAAACGCGTTTTGGGACCCCCCTTTTTTCTCGGCCCCCGCTTGACGAATCCCCCCGAGACTTTCAGGGTAGAAGCTGAGCGGAGCGCCCCATTAGTTTTGAAAATTTTGCGAGGATTTGTCAACCGGCGCCAAAGTTATTCAAAATAGAATTTTGAGATTTCCTATGGAAACACGGTCCTAACTATAACTATCTACTGGCAACCGCCAGTAGATAATATGGGCCAGTAAGATAAACCATATTGGCGCGACGATTTTCGTACACTCCAATTCTGTTTTGATACTAGGAATGTTCAATTACACACATAATTGAACGAACATATAATCGATAGCGAAGGAACTTAAAGATGGCGGCCGTTAGGAATGCCAGTAAGTCCGTCCTTGCTGTCATCAAACTTTGTTAATTAGATAATAGGTATGCACATGAGACATTTAAATAGAGCACATAAACACGCCGACTGTGTGATGGCGTCCTGGAGGTGAGCAGTGCATCGCAGCAACCAAAATCATGGTCCAAGAAACTCATATCAAGGTAACAACTACTCATTTAGGATCTAGCACATGTAATAATTAAAATACCATTGTCGTGGAAATAATATCGTAATAACATACATTTCCATTTCATTTTCTCTAGTGAGATATATTATTCCCACAAACGCTGACAAGTTACCTACTCGAGCATATACTCGGCATAGAAGAATTTCTGCATAAAATCATTGCTATATTTACTAAAGTAAGCATATTGAATGGAGATACATATATATACAATTGGTGCTCCATAAAGTCTAATAGCGATTAGTGCATGTGGCCCATAGATCACAATATATATATTTTGTTTACCAGAAATCTTTCAACTTGTTTGCGATCTATATATCTATATAAAATTGTGGCGGGACAAAGACAGACGACATCAACAAAAATTATGGTAATGCTGTTGCAACAAAATCTGCACTTTAATAGAATAAATATCAAGTGAAGTAGATCCACTGGGCATTAACACCATGTGTAAATGTATATGTTCCTTAGGAGCATTCTGTTTGGCATGGGGATAGGTGGCAACTTATATAACATATATTGTTTCCGTACTAAAACATATCCAAAAGTGTGGAAAATATCATCATTATTAGATAAAAGAAATTAAAATTTGTACTCCTCTTTGCTAATACGAATGGATGAAGGAATACTGAAGTAACCTCCATACATTTATGATTGACACTGTATATGGCTATTATTTTTATATAGGGGATCTATTTCTGATTCAGCGGTGTTTGCCCTAATACTGAATAAGAATACTTACAAACAATGTATGAAAGTGAAACGCAATGTAGTTTCAATGAAGTGAAAACAGAATAACTAATAAGACAGCTGGTGCGATCCCACACAAAGTAAGTACCAGAATCTTTCTTGCTTGCTAAAATATCAGCATAATTAATAAATATGCACCAGCTTCATTACCGCGTCTAGTGTTATTTTCAGGTGTCTCTCTGCCATCATAATCTGACCATAATCAACACCATTAATAATTCAACTAAGCCTCATACACGTTATTAAATATAGGATTCACTTTTAAATACGTAGATCCTTTCTCGGTTAAAACACCAGCGAAATTAATACCTATATACTGGCCTCATTTCCCTTATGTGGATGTATTTTCAGATATCTCTTGGCCACTCCATTATATCAAACTGCTGAAAACTCGCCTAAATGGTCATTCATCCAAGTAAGTGTAAGATCTATATTTTCGCTAAAAATTTATAGTCCAATAGAAAGATCAAACCAAATGAATAAGAGCGATGGTCCAAAATAAAATATAGGGGCCTAAGAGATAACATCAGGTCTAAATTTTTGTTTCTCTCTTCTTCTTTCCCTTTTTCTTTTTTTTTCTCAAACTTTTTTCATCTCTAATTTCTAGAGCTCTTATCTTTCCTCTTTCAAAATGTTTCCCATAAACTAAATGTAAAGAATGCACATAAAAAAACATGAAAACATGTATATAGCTAAAATTGAGATATGCATATACATTTTGGAATAAATTAAAATAAATGAAGAAAAAATCAAGACAGTTTGTTTACATCATATGGCTATATGTAAATCGATGTTATATTATGAGAACTATATGTCTATACAATTGTATAAAACTATCTATATCTTGTAAATCATGATCAAATGAAAAAAACATGCTTGCCGTGTACACTCTAGGTGTGTCCACTTAAGGTTAGTTAGCAATATTTTTATTGTTTATATTTTGTTTCATCTAGTTCTTTTGTAATAGACGGTTTCCTGATGAAGGCAGTAGTGCCGAAACGCACGTTAGTCCTATTTTGCCGCTTGCCAACATCAAGTTATCATCATCTACATATTTGAACGAAAACCATCTATTACCTCTCTATGGTTTAATTAGAAAGTTTTGTGACAAAATTGTCTCTGTTTATAATCATGGTTTGTATGTATAGCAACATTTCTTGTATCAAATCATGGAAAGAGGAAGAAAAACGTTTTTATAAAATAGAATGAACCAATCAAATAGAATATAAAAACTGAAAAAATAAATTGAAAAAATATATTTTTCTAAAAACATTTTGGGCTCTTCACATTTTTTATAGACACGATTGATTGTGGGTATTATTTTGATGCACCTAGATTATGGTTTTTGAAATTAGAATCTTGCTATTGTTTCTCTTACATAAAGTTCTAATGTCTCTACGTATAGCAAGTATATTTGTTTTGTAGGGGTCCTCCTTTTTTTTTAAAAAAGGCATTGAGTCAGCCCACCAGCTTAGTAGAGGCACGTGCCCCATTCTCATGGTTATTACCACCCTGGAGTTGTTCCCTTTAACAAAGATTCACCTAACAGTACAGAGGCTGCACTTTTGTCCCTACTAAAGCCGAGCAGGCCACCATTTTTTTACAGCCCACTTCGCGTTTTTTTTTAGGAAATTAACTCCAAAAAAGAGATTTTCAAAAAAATCAATGCACCTGACACACCGGGAGTTTTATTCCTACACGTGTGGTCAATTTCCTCCCCTGAACTTGCAGGGCTAGCATTGCAGGGAAAACCAGCAACGACTTCCCCCAAATTCCCTAATAGGCCAGTTGACCTTACTGGAACCTGGCACACCTTTAGAAAACTGTCTGTGAGTGCATGGTTTACACCCCCAGAGCCAGCTTAGATTCCACTGGTGGAAACCCAGTACTTTCTGCAGCTCTGTATGGGGCAGGGGATCTGTGGGATGGATGGCAGATGTCCCTCCTCTATCAACCTCTATATTACTCCGCTTATGCATGGTTCATGTAACATTTATGCTCTGCTAAAACTTTTTATGATGCAACTTTTACAATATTTCAAGAGAACCGGGCTATAAAGTGTGCAGATTATTATGAGGAAAACCTACATTATACTGCACATTTCAGTGGATGATTGTTTCACGTTTATTTTGGCTGCTATTTCATTCAGGGTGTTTGGTATCTGCGCACCATAAAACTTACATCAGGCTGGCTATTACATTTAATAAGGTTCTGTCGAGAAATACATGTTTGCAGTGTGGTTGAAAAGCAGCAACATAAAAAAAATATTACTTTATAATTGCATTTCCCGAAAAAAAACATTTTTGATAACCAACTTGGTACCCTAAATTGTCACTCTCTTAAAGCAGATTCAAATGCCACAAGCAAATGTGATGCCGTCTCTGATTTAACATGTTGAAAGAAATGTAGTGCCACTCAGTACAGCATTTTCTGTCAGAACAATTTGCTAGTAAAGTAAAAAGAACACATACCTGCATTTTTTTTCGGTGAGGGATGAGAGGATTTGTCGGTTTGAACTGTTCTCATAGAAAGGCTATCCTCAGTATAATGCCAGATCTATATGTCCTCAATTAACAACAAGCATTGGCATAGCCAATAGGTCTCGCTCTTGGAACCTTATAAGTGTTTAGCCATGCAACAGTTGATGTTGTTTCACAAAGGATATTGTGCTGCATAACTTAGGGGCATATTAGCAACAAACGGCGTTAAATTTATCGCCACTTTAGTGGCAGAAAACTGGCGATAATGGGCTTTATAATATGCCCTGGAGAATTCCTATAGAAGCCCATGTTCTGGTGTCAACATGGGCTTCTATGGGAATTCTCTGTGGCATATTATCAAGCACATTATCACCGCTTTAGCAGCAGTTTTCTGCTGCTACAGCGGCGATAATTTTAACGCAGTGCTTGATAATATGCCCCTAATTACTTAAAGGTCCCAAAAGCGAGACCTATTGGCTATGCCAATGCTTGTTTTCTTTGAATTCTGGTACTTGTAGTTTCATTTATTCCATTATAAAGTTGGGCTACAAGTTCCAGAAGTCTACGAAAAAAACTTGGACTGGGCCAACACAGCACAGATGTACCTGGGACACTTAACAGCTATGAGCAGCATACCTGCTAGTTTTACTCATGTGGGATTTCTCTTCTGCGTAGTACTCATGCTTGCAAGTACCTTTTCTATACACAAAAGGCAAAATGATTGGCATTGTAAGTGCTTATTCTGCACACTGTTTTTACACATACTCCTTTAATTGCACACGACATTTCTGAATCTTCACTTCATAGTCATTTGTAACATTGGTTCTCTACAATAATTCCATAACTCTATTATTTCTCATCTGAAAGTCCAAACCTCAAGTTTCTGCAGTTTCTTCACTCATTTCCTTCTCCACATTTTGCCTCTAACCATCCAAAGCATGAATTTCATCCAATATATTGGGAAAAGAAAGTTGAAAGTAGAAAAATATTTTCTTAACAAGTGAGAAGCTCTCATAAGTTTTGCGAGTTTAAAGCGATTCACATAATTATGGATATAATGACTACATTTTTTTTTTTTCCAAATCTCGCTTTTAGTAGCCGTGCCTTATTGCTTTTAGAACATGATTGTGAAAGTCCTCCTCCCCTGTTCTAGCTTACCCCAGTTCGTCTTCCTGATGTGTAAACGGACACTGACATCACAGGGCTGGGTTTTGCAAGCACAACGTTTCTTTCATGAGGTGGTTTTCCACTCCCAGCTTGGCAGAAGGTTTAAAACAAAGAATGTGCTGTTGCCGTATGTTTGCAGGCAGAAGTTCCCCCTTGAAACGACTGGATTTAAGCAAGCAGACATCGCCTCAAATTCGGGAACCTCTGCAGTCCCAGAATCCTGCATTAGTTTCTTCCAGACCCGTGTAGAGCAGCCATGGGTATCCTGTATTCAGAGGTACGTTCTCATTCTACGTTTGGTGTTTTTACCGAAACCTAAAAGCCACCTCTTGAGTGAACCCACACGTCCAGTTAATGAATGCATAAACAAGTACATTTTAAATGCGAGCAGTTACCTCATCGGCTCTTAAAAAAATAATGTTTAGAGCCAAGCTGCTGTTTTGTTTTCCTACTGCAGGTATATTTTGCTGAGGGAGCCTGAGGGTAATAACGACTCTTTTTTCCACAAACGGAAACAATCACTGTCTCTAATACTCAGAAATGTTGCTGACTTTTTTTCTTGAGGTACCGTCTGGTACTCATTTTTCAGGTGAAACGTAGTTGGTGCCTACTAAATACTGTTTTCATGCAGTCTGACACTGTGAGAATGTGTGGGCGGCATTGGTAAGTGAAAGAAGTGTGAGCAGCAGCCTGCGTATTCGTTCTTTTAAGATGTGTGAGGAACTGGGAAAGGCGAGTTCATTCCACTCTGCAAAGGTGGGACCAGGGCTGAAGGGAGGAGGGGGGGGTGGCAGGCTACAGAAGAAAAGCAAATCTCTTGTCGGGTGAAGAGGAATGCGTGAAACTCACTATAAAGCAATTAGCAGTGAGGTACCTTGAAAAGAATGGGTTGCAGGTTCCTCTGTGGGGAAGTGTCTTGTTGGGAAAGTGAGACAACATAATTGAGTTCTCAGATTGAGGGACATGGGAAGTTCATCAAGGTAATCTGGTGGTAGCGATCTACCCAGACCTCAGTAAAGAGACAAACTGCTGTAGGTCAACATGTGCAAAGAAGATAATAGGCTTTAGGTGGCGACCTAGTTAGTGAACTAGGTCATGAGTGAAGCAAGTGGCAGAGAGCACTGGTAAATAGTCCACTCTGAGGATAAGGTGGTGCAGTGTCATCAGTTGCTTCTCGGTACAGGCTCATAGCGGATACTGTATGAGCGACTCCTTAGGTTTGAAAAACACAGAGGTCGCCGATAGACAGACCCACGTGAAAACAACACCACGCTCCCGATTTACAAAATAGTTTTTGCATTCATACTGTGACTTACTTTTGTAGTACTCTTGCTTCAGGAATAAAAACCATTAGTCCTCACAGAGCTTCAGACAGGACAGACAATGCTGAATTCCATTCCGCACTGGAAAACAAACACCCGGAGAGCGAGATCCCCCAGATCTGGGCCAGGCAACTCCGCTTTAGCCTGGATTTGAGAGCGTGAGAGAATAGTGCGGGCTTGGAGGCCAAAATAAGGTCAGCGAATGAGGGCAGTGGGAGGGTGAAGAGGGGCACAGAGCCAGAGGAGAGCGCGCGGCGTAATGCATTCTCTGGGCACTACGACCAGAAGTTGAAAGGTTACGTGGAGGAAATGAAGACTGAACAAAGTAGCCTTCACTGTGAAGCGAATTTGCACACGAAGGGAAACAAGCATTGGCCGCGAGACCGTGAGCCTTCTCTGTGAAGCAAATTTGCACATGAAGGGAAACAAGCATTGGCCGCGAGACCCGATATGCGGTGGGGGAGGGGGAGAAGCGGGAGTTGTGTGCGTGTTGCCCGCGCGGCCGTGAAAGTGACGCGGCCGTGAAAGTGAAAGTGCTGTGAGCGCTGTGATTAATGAGTATGATGAGGAAAGCCATATGGCGCCTCTGCTCCTAAGCGCAAGCTGTAGTCCGGCCATGGTAGCATTTTCTGAGCCCACTTACTAAAAGTCTCGCCAGTGCAGCGCATGCCCTATCTTAGGTGAGACCTAAAAAGCAGGATGGAAAAATCATAAACTTGTTTCAGTTAGATTACTTTTGTGATTAAAGTAAATGCCAGCGAGCACGCGGCGCGGCGAAACAAGATGTCCGCTATGTGAGGAGCTCCGCTCGGTCGAGCCGGCTCATAACGAAGGAATTTAATTTTAGCAGCGCAGCTTCGGAAAAAACAATGGATTCCGACGCCGGATGTAAAAACTCTTGACTCGGCAAGTTTTTAGACCGAAATGCGGTCTTTTCGTCATCTTATTTGCTGATTTGTGTTTTCCTCAGAAAAGCGGCCGCCATTTTGCCTTCAATGCTGCGTTTTTTTTTTCTTCCTTCTGCTGCAATTTTGCTTCTCTTTGGCTCACTCCCTCCTACAATTAAACACTATTAAAGAGAATGACGTCATTTTTCATGTCATACCTTCTTTTTATTTCTCTTTATTGTGTTTTTTTGCCGCTTTTACACTCCCTCAATGCCTCTATCGTAATTTTTAATATCAAATTCACAAACAAGTGCTGTAAGGAGTTTACTGCATGCGCCTACCAAGTGACGTCCCCAGTTTGCTCAAATGTTATAATTATATTCCCTATTATACGGCAATTCCGACACTGCTGATGTTGATGATTCCTTTGTTCTGCTCTCATTGATAAATCGTGGTTTCCTTGAGGCACGTTTCCAGCGCCCCATATTTCATTGTTATCCATCGCTGTGCTGTGTTGGGACGTTTCACTCTTTTGCGCCATACTCACCATTACCACTGCTGCATCACCAATATTGCTGTTCTGTCAGCGGCCTTTGTTTGCCATCTTTGTCGCTATCTGCTGAGACACCTTCAACATGTATACTGCGTATTCAAGCAAATCTTATGTAGGCCCCCTAGGGGGTTGTAAAGATTCGAATGCCTCTTCTGTCAAACGTACCAAAAAACACCCGCCCTTCCCTGATAAATCTCCGATGACATCATGGAGGAGCTACGTCTTATTCGTCCCTTTATGACAGACACTGTTACTACACTTCAGAGGCTGGATGATAAATGGTCTAGCCTAGATATGAGACTTTCCAATGTAGAACAGAGGATCAGTGATGCTCAAGATGTGGTTGCCAGAGTTGACACACTCACCAAGGAAATCAGCCAGCTCAAAAGGGTTACGGAAGATTTAGAAAATCGCAATAGGCGCAACAACCTTCGCATTTATGGTATTCCGGAAGGTTCTGAAGGGTCGGACATGATCCAATTCTTGAAAACTCAAGTTCTTCAAAGTGTTGGATTCCCAAAATCTTCAGACTTCAACATACAACGTGCCCATCGTCTGGGGCCAAGGAATACATCTCCTACATCTAGACCTCGGGAAATCATTGCTTATTTCCTTTTATTTTCAGACCTCATGACGATTCTCCAAGCTGCAAAGAAACATAAGCAAATGATTTGGTCTGGTCATAAAGTTTTTATCACTCAGGATGTTTCTAAACCTACTGCTTCTCGTAGGAAGGAATTTTTGGACCTTCGACCTGCACTGAGATCCATGAATGCATGCTATGGTCTAATCCATCCTTGTTTTTTCAAAGTGACTTATAAAGACTGAACTTTTAGTTTTGAAGACCCTGCAGACCTGAAGAAGTTCATTCATACTCACAAAGGAGAACTCATGGAATTGAGCAAGCCCTAACTGTTTTGTTAATGTCTGAGTAGTCACCCTTCATATCGCCCTGTTGTCTACACTGTGCGTCCCGCTGCTGTTTTCTTTTTCCTAGATGTTTGGTAAGTTCCTTCATTTGTCCTATTTGGTTGCCTTTTGTTCTGTATTTCACTTCACAGTCATTCTTTCTCCTTTTTTAGGGTAGCCTGC
Organism: Triturus cristatus; assembly: GCF_964204655.1. NCBI lineage: Eukaryota > Metazoa > Chordata > Amphibia > Caudata > Salamandridae > Triturus > Triturus cristatus. Next base: position 913,210,718 of record NC_140588.1, read on the forward strand.
TCTTTATAGCTGCCTCTTCCTAGTCCAGCTGTCTTGTTCTTCGTTGCCCCGTCCCACATTAATGTTTTTTGTTCAGTTGTTCTTTGTGGCTAAAGCCCTTTGGCTTTTTGCCATCCTTATTTTGCTACTTTCTGGGGGACTCTGTTCCCCCTTATCCTCCTTTCTATTCTTTCCCCTTCCCTCTCCCTCTCCTCTCCTTTCTTCTACCCTCAGTTCCTCCTTCCTTTCCTCTTTATCCCTTTCTTCTCTACTTTTATGGCAACATTTACGTTACCTACCCCACTCTATATTTTCCTCTCTCCTATTTCTGTTTATGGTACTCCGTTGCTCTCTTCCTCTATTCCTGTCACCATTTCCGGGTTGGACACATGCTTTAGCTCATTTAGCAAGTTTGAAATGTCATGTTGCATTTTTACAAGAAACTCACCTTAATTCACAAGATTTGTCTTCAATACGTAAGCAATGGGTTGGGGAGGCCTTTTGCTCTCCGGCAGTAAACAACAAAAATGGTGTTATTATTTTATTTCATAAATCGTTGTCTGTTCAGTTACAGAATGAGTCTCATGATAACTGTGGTAGATGGTTATTTTTAGATGTTACTGTTAATAATACAAAATTTTCCTTCTGTAATGTTTATGGCCCTAATGGTGTAGATTTAACCTTTTGGAATGATTTTTCCATGCTTCTTTCTTCTCATGCGACTGATGATTTAATTGTGGGTGGTGACTGCAACCAACTTATGGATCCCTTTCTAGATCGTAAGTCACTCACCAGATATGTACCTAATAAGATGCAAAAGTCCTTTTTTAAAGCCATCTCTTCTAGAGGTCTTATAGATTCATGGAGACTTTCTCACCCTGACACTTTAGAATTTTCCTGTTTCTCTCCAGTACATGCATCACACTCCCGTATTGATTATATTTTTCTTACCCAACATGCCCTTCAATTTATGACTAATTCAGAAATAGGTTCTATTCTTATATCTGACCATGCCCCTGATATAATTGACATGGATTTTCCCTCACCTACTCATACTTCTCGGCGCTGGCGCTTTAATTACTCGCTCCTCCTAGACTCACAGTTTACTGAACAATTTAAGCTCTTTGCAGTGGATTTCTTCACAAATAATCTTCATTCTACTTCTCAATTTCATTTTATTTGGGATGCTTTTAAGGCTGCTGCCAGAGGATTTGTTATTGACTTTGTATCCCGAAAAAAGAAAAAAGCCCTATCAATTTCAGCCCAAATCCTTAAACAAATTAAAGACCTAGAGCATCTTTTCTTCACCAAAAGCTCTTCAGAAACACTTTCCTCTCTCATTAAAGCTAAAATGCAATATAACAAACACTCTTGGGACTCTGCATGTAATAACCTTCTTAATTTCCATGCCAAAATGTATGGGGGCCGCAATAAAGCTGGCAAATCTCTCGCTAATTATCTCAAAATTAAAAAACAAAAATCCAAAATAACAACTATTACTGATTCATATGGGAATCATCAGTACACTGATGACAAAATCCTTGACTATTTTGTTCAATATTACTCTTCACTTTATACTCCAGAATCCGTTCCCTCTCAGGCTCAAATTGACTATTTTTTTCAGACTATTCCCAGGTCTTCTGATAGTTTTACTGATCTTTCTTCCCTCGATGTTCCCCTCTCAGAGGATGAAATACTCAATGCTATTACTCTTCTCCCCAAAGAAAAAACACCTGGCCCAGATGGGTTTACGGTTCGTTTTTATTTCCACTTTAAGGATATCCTCTTACCACATTTATTTTCTTTGATTACCTATTTTCTTGCTCAAGGAGAATCCAAAGGTTCCTTTACACAGGCAATGTTATGTTTGATCCCTAAAAAAGATAAAGATCCCACCCTTTGTAAAAACTATCGACCTATTTCTTTAATTAACACTAACTGTAAAATTTACGCTAAAATTCTGGCCTCTCGTATTAATAAAATCATTCCTAACCTTACTAACATTTTTCAATCTGGGTTTGTCAAAGGCAGGTCCATTACTGACAATTCGAGAACCTTCCTCAATATCATCCACCTTGCCTCAAAGATGGATTCCCCAGTTGCCGCTATTACATTGTACGCTGAGAAAGCATTCGATGGAGTATGCTGGGATTTTATGTTTGGTGCATTGAGGTGGCATGGCTTTAGCCCTTCCATTATTCGACATATTCAATTATTATATTCTGCTCCCTCTATTTCTATCTGGGTTAATGGTTCTCAATCTCAATATTTCTCTCTGCATAGAGGCACCAGACAAGGTTGTCCTCTCTCCCCTCTTCTTTTTATTCTTGCGTTAGAACCCTTTTCAGAAAAAATTCGACGTTCATCATCATAATACTGGCTTTACATTTCAGAACATTGATATTAAGTTCACTGCTAACGCAGATGATATTTTACTTTATATCTCTAATCCGACCACTTCTTTACCTTCACTCTTTGCATTGTTGCAAGAATACTCGCTGGTTTCTGGATATAAACTTAATATAGACAAGTCTGAGGTTTTACCCCTTAACAAATTTTGCCTTCCTCACATGTTTCAAGGTTCTGGCTTCGAATGGAATTCTGGTAATATTAAGTGCTTAGGTATTCTCTATGCTAACACTATTAGAGAAACCATCAAGCTTAATCAGAAAGATATTGTTAAAAAGCTCTCTTCCCTTATAGACAATTGGTCTCCTCTTTTCTTATCCTGGTGGGGGAGGTTAGCCACTATCAAAATGATGCTTCTTCCCATTGTAAATTTTTATCTCTATGCTTCCAATTTCCCTTCCACTCTATTTTTTTATAAAACAATAAATCGTATCTTCACCTCATTCCTATGGAATAAACGCAAAGCTAGGATCTCTATTTCTCGTCTTCAAAAACCCAAAGATTCAGGTGGAGTCAACTTTCCCAACCTCACTCGCTTTCATTCTGCCTTCACTCTAAAACAAATTTGGCCCTTTCTATCTGATTCATCTGATCCTCCTCTAACAGCCTGGAGCTCCATAGAACTTGCACAACTTTCACCTTTCTCCTTCAATACGGCTACTCGCTTATCTCAGCCTCCTCAGCGTTTTCGTACCCCTATCTTTAAGCATTCCAGAGCACTTGCTCTCTTAGTGTTTCGCTCCTCCCTTTCGCAGTCAGAGTTTCTTTCCTCAACTCCAATTTGTTATAACAAATCCTTAAAGATAAATAACAGAGCACTTTTTTGGAAGGAATGGATTGATAAAGGTATTATTACCTTTGATCATTTACTTGCTAATAACTCCTTACGAGACTACTCTGACATTTGCGCCTCCTTTCACCTTTCCAACGCACATTCTTCTCGATATCTCTTGCTTCAAAATTATTTAGCCTTCATTAACTCTCAAAATGCTTCTCTGCCCACTATCGACACAACCCCTCCCCTATCAATGCCAGATTTCTCTATTCTTCTCAAAGCTGCGTCTATCTATAAACTACTTTCTTGCCCCTCTGCTGAAAGACCCAAATCTAAACTTGAACTCTCCTGGGAAAAGGATCTAGATCAAGAGTTTCCCCTTCAGGTTTGGAATTCCTTATGGTCTAAGATACACACTGTTTCCCGCTCTGCTAGTACTACACAGACTTTGTATTTTTTTTACAATTGACTTTTTTTTTACCCCGTCTGACTTACATCATTTCAAATTGTCTGATCCCAAAAAATGTTGGTCTTGTTCTCATACCGATAGTGATTTTTTTCACATGTTCTTTCACTGCCCGTTAGTTAAATCTTTTTGGTCTTGTATTTGGTTAAAATGAAATGAAATATTAGCTACTGACCACTCCTTTGAGATTGTCCATATTTTTTTGGGTGGTGCCACACCTATATGGAATGTTCACTGTAATACACGCAAATTTATAGATTTATATATAGCCATTTCTTTACAGATAATTACTACCAATTGGAAAGAGACTTCAAAGATTTCATGTAACGCCTGGTGGAATTTACTGTGTCACCATCATAGGCTTGATCATGCTTTTGCTACCACTGTACCTCTTTTGATCAAAAAAGATTTGTTATGGTTGCCTTTAACCAATTTTCTCTCTCAAATGGTCCCTTGATTATCTTGTTTTTGTACCCTTTTTCAATTATAGCCGTTATTTAGTTTTTCTTATATATATATTTACTTGCTTATGTTAATTATAAGATATTTTACTCTGTACATTGAATGCTTTTTCCCCCTCCCTCCCTTACCCTCTTTTTCCTTGTCTTCCTTTTGCCTTCCCTTGCATATTATACATAATACCTTTAAAAAAAAAAAAAAAAACTTTTTGCCTAAGTATATCCCCTACTTCCTTTATGGCATTCTTTAAATCTTGTAAGATTTCAATTGTTTTTATTGTTTTATCTCATTGCCCAATGATTCTATTTTGTATTGATGTTTTACTTGGGTTATTATATTTAATAAAGCTTAATAAACTGAAAAAAAAAGTAAATGCCAGCCTTTTTTGGGAAAACTGCATGGATCTGCATGGGGGATATGTGTGTCCATGGTAATTCCTGATGTGAGAGGAGTGCAGGATCGAATTTAGAATGTGCGAACTCGTGAGAATAAATGCTGCTCAATGGTGTGCGCAGATTTATGGTGACTAGTGGAGAAGTGCCACTTCTAGAAGTTGGCCCTTCTGTGTACAGTGTGCTTGCCTGCCTGATGTGGAGTGCATGTCTGGCTTGTGATTGACAGGAGCTGAGAGGGCTGGGGAATTCCAGAAGCCAGGGTGAGTCTGCCCGGTGGTGAATGAAGAGATCTGCATGCAGATGGGAGGGAGGAGTTGCACCTGGGACCTGAATATGGCTGTGCCTTCCCTCCACACTGCTGGCTCTGCCCCCTGTGGTGTGTCTGAGTACCTAGCCCCCACCTGACAAAGGAGAGAGGAGCTGAGCACAACGAAGTGCTCCAAAGCTCCCCCAAACCAGTTGCATCTGTTTTTCCCCCAGCCCTGTGCTGTGTCACAAAGGGAAAATGTTGTATAAATATAGGGGCAGTGACCCCATGAAAATGTTCAGTTCTTGGTTGCTGTTCATGCTGGGGCATGCTGCTGCTGGGGCCCAGGGGAGGCTGCCATTAGGGCTTGCCTCCCTGGACCCTGCACTGCCCCCTGATGCCTAAAGGACTTTTTGGGAACCCTTTTGCGTTATCCTTCTTATCCCCAAGGACCTTCAGGACTTTTTGCTGACTTCTGCGCCCTGTGAGCGCTTTGCCCTGACTTTGCCTAAGGGAGAGCCTGGGGGCTGCGAAGCACTGTGCTGCAGCCCCTTTAGGAGGGAATCCCCACCGTAGGGATTCCTCCGTTATGCCCATAGCGGCGGGTGCCTACCCCGCATTTTTCGTTATGTCGCGGGTGCCCACCCCGCTTTGATGCCGTGTTTTTGCTGTTAAATTACCGGTGGGTGCCCACCCCGCATCGTGGTACCTTTCGCGGGTGCCCACCCCCCCGCTTATGACTTACTTTTTTTAAACTAGCGGATGCCCACCCCGCGATTGTGCTCCTAGCGGGAGCCGAACCCTCATTGCCAAATTATAGAGAAAAAATCACCACCGCGGCCCCGATCGCCAAAGGAGGAAGTCAGGCAATGTAGTGCCTGACGGCGGGTGGGACTTACGGTTTATCGAGGGAAGTCCCATGCACGCCGCTGGTGGTGAAGGAGAAGTGATGGGAGACTCCAGGCGGGAGCCCACCCCGCACTGGACTGTGCCGAGTGAAGAGGAGGCGGTATCGTCGGCGGGGCTCCCGTGGTGATGAGAGGAGCCCCGCGTGCTGCCTTGGGTCTTGGGAGCCTCGCAAGCTCCATGCAGAGTCCCGGGTCCCAGGAGGGGGCCTGGGTGAAGAGGTGCTATATTGTATGAGCCGGCGAGGAAAGAAGAGGAGACTGGAGAAACCGAACGTGGAAAGCGGTGAGTGGGGCTCGAGTATGCAGTGCCTTGGAGAGGCACAGAGTCAGAGCGGCCCCGACTGGCAGTGGGCCGCTCCACCGAGAGAGGCATCTTTTGTTACAGAGTCCCGTGTGGCTCCGAGATGGGCTTGTTTGTCTACAGAGCCCAGTGTGGCTCCGAGATGGGCATGTTTGTTTCCAGAGCCAGTGTGGCCCCAACGCGTGGGGCATGATTTATTCCTCAGGGCCCGTGTCCCTACCAGGCTGGCCATATTTTCAGCTGCCCCGCTAACGAGGGGGCAGCTGCTCCGAGGGGGGCAATATCAGAGCGGCCCCGTCTAGCAGCGGGCCACTCCAACGTTGGCCATATTGTTTCAGGGGCCTTTTTAAAGTTTTGGCCATTATTCTACAGCTGCCCCTTATGAGAGGGAAGGCTGCAGCGTTTTGGGGGGCATATATGTGCAAGAGCCTCAGAGATGAGCCTCAGGAGGGCACAGTGGTGCCAGGCTTCATTTGGAGATACACAGCTGCCCCACCAGACAGAGGGCAGCTGCAACGTTTTGCGCATAGTTGTTCCAAGGGCACCAGGGGTGTCCAGGCCATATTTGGTTTTTACAGCTGCCCAGCAAGTAGTGGGCAGTTGCACCGTTTAGGCACACAGTTCTTTGGGGGGCATGTTTTGAGTAAGGAGTGAGGTGCACTCCTTTGCCCCATACTTTCCCAGCTGCCCAGCAAGTATTGGGCAGCTGCAACGTTTAGGTTTACACAGTGGCGCACCTTGGATTTCGCTGATTAGGCAGCGCACCCTGACTTTGGGACACAGGGCATGATTTGAGCCCCTGTTTGAGATGGCCAGTTGGTCAGGGGGACTGTTAGAATTGTAGGGCGCCAGGCCATAATGTGAGTGTGGAGCTAGGAAATGTTATTCATTTAGTATGATTTACGCACCCTGTGTTATACCTCTAAATGTGTTTTATGATTATGAGGTTGTTTTGCATATCATGGTTTATGTTAGTGAGATTATGTTCCACTGTGTGATTTATGCCCCTAATGTAGTTATACTTAGGAGGTTAGGGTCTAATGCGTTTAGACTTCTGAGAGAGTTGCATAATGTGTTTATGCTGGTGAGGCTGTCGCAGAATGTAATTCGCGACTGATGTGATGCTGTGCATAATGTAGTTTATGTTACTGGCCGATGCTAAGTACAGTGATTACCAGTAGTTACTGGTTGTGTTAAATGTTTATGATAAATTCTACATTTACTAAGTTCACTTTTTGATGGTACTGACAGTGGTCCAGTTGGCCCTGTCAGGTGTAAATAATCCCTTGTAGATCTGACCCAGTGCCAGGTGGCACCATGTATATTATGTGTTTACTATTCTAATGTGTTATGAGAATACAAAGGCTATTTTTGATATAACCTTGTGTGGAGTTCCTTTTGTGGTGTGCCTGGGATGTTGTTGCTGTGTGCGTGAGCAAATGCTTTACACATGGCCTCCGGGATAAGCCTGACTGCTCGTGCCAAGCTACCAAGGGGGTGAGCAGGGGTTATCTTTGGCGCGTGTAACTCCCTTGCCCTGACTAGAGTGGTGGTTTCTGCCTGGCTTTGGCGCAAGCCTTAGCCAACCAGAAATCCAATTTTTAACAATGACTGCGGAGACTATGCACGTAAAAAGATAGGCCAATCTTATCTTTTTATTTGCAGAATCTCTTCAGTCATAAAAATACTATTAGTTAACATTAAACTCCCAGTTTTTGAATACCCCCCAAAAAAATAGCCATACACAAAAGTGTAAGTTTACCTTTGTGAATCAGGCCCCATGAGTGCTTCTGTAAAACTGTGTCAGTAGCAGTTTTTCAGAAGTACTCACATTTGTAACACTTATGCATGCTAATATCTCATGTGAAATGCAGTAGTATATTTAACTTTATGTTTCTGCAACGAAACTGCCCTTCCACTAAATCAAATCAAATATGTTTGTGCTCCCTCCCTATTCACACCCTGGCAGCACCTTTTCCGTATCATTGCAACCTATTTCAGGGCGGGAAACGACATGCAAAATTGTTAGTGAACACAACAAACCTGTATATTTGTTGGTGCACAGCAATTGCAGTAGGCAGGCTACCAAGGAACATCCACAAAGCCCTCCAAATAGATGTGCTATTTAATGGCCACTAAAAATGGGTTGCACCTTGTGTTTTCCCTGTATCACTACCTACTCTTTTACATTCACAAAGAGAAAGAAGATCCTTTCGCGAATTGTTTACCTAATGAAATTTCAATCTTGATGGAAATCAACACATTTTAACTATGATTTCTCCTTGTTTAGGAAGTGTGCATGCCTTTTTGCAAATGCACTGCCTAAATATTGATAAATCATAATGGGATTTCGAACAGGCAACAACCATAGGAAAGTAGTGATTAATGTTGGTGATTAAATTGTGTCCTTGGGGGCTGGTGAAGAAATCATCCCTCATCGAACATGGTAATCCCCTCTCTCTGCACTCCTTTGCAGCTTTGCTAGGTTCATGCTTTATACTTGCATATGCATAGATTGCATATGAATTCTTATTGAATGCTTTTCAGTGGTTCCAAATATTGTATTTCGGATTAGGAGGCAAGATGGCGGTCGTCTGAGACCGTAGGTGCACACTGAGTGCAGTGAGCCCGTAAGAAGCGATGCTGCTCTCAATACTCTCAGAATGACGCTGGAAATTAATAAAGCAGATTTACCTGGCTCCCCAAAGTCTGGCGTGAGCTTTCTCCACATGCTGGGAACTGCTATAGGACTGGTTGTGCTGTGGCACCTTGGATGTGTGCTTGCTGGTGCCGGTCCTGTCCACTGCGGAGGAGAGTGCTGGATAGCGAGGCCTGGGGGCGCAACGGGCTCGGTCAAGCCTCCAAGATCTATTGCGATGGGTCCTAAGGCGGCAGCGGCGACGTTCGCTAAAACACGGACAGCTAGGCAGGCACTGCAGGAAGTGTCGGAGGTGTTGGAGCCTGGCGAGGCGGCATTGGATGCGGCGGCGCTGCAGATGTCGGCCGGGACGCCCGCACAGACACCGAGACGCGCTCGACGTGGAGCTGGAGCCGATCCTGAGCTGGAAAAGCGAGGAAGAGGCGGGGCAACTCAGAAGCGACGACTGGCCGGCCCCACTGTGGTTGAACTGCTGAGAGGGCCGGCTGGGAGAACAGCTCCGGGTCACGAGGGGCGTATTCAGAACACGCTATGCCAGGAGACAGTCGTGAGTGCCGCGCGCATTGCTGTGGAGCAGGATCTGTCAACAGAAAGGAGAGAGGCAGAGGCAGAGAAACTTAATGTGGAGACTGGGAGCCTGAATGAAGGTCTTACAAATATTCCCCATACCGCCAACATAGAAGGTATGTTAGGGGGAGCCCCTCCTTACATCGGGCTATGACTGTTGTTGTTGCTGGGGGGTTTGATGGCCTTTCGTCTGCTGCTGCTGCCCAAATTGACAAATCAGCCTTATTAAAAGCCGACAGACCCCATACAGAGGCTGATTCTGTGGAAGTGGAAGTGGAGGGGGGAGGGGGCACTACTACTGCAACCACAATTGCTCAAGGGCTGAGTATAAATCCCGTCATAAACCCTGCCATTGCAACCCCAAGCCATCCGCAATTCACCCCTAATATAAGCAATATTAGTATGGGGCAAGTTGATTATTATGCAAACCGGCAGCAGCAGCAAGCCAACCCTAAACCCTGTAATATGGGGCAAAGTGATCTGGACAAGGAACAAGAACCTAGTGACTTTTTCTTTTCATTATCCGATGGTGGTGAGTGGTCAGAGGAGTCATCATATACCATAGACATTAGCGATAGTGACGAGGAACCGCCTGAGGGGGCAAAATCAAAAACTATTATGAGGAAAAAGAAAAAGAAACAGGGGGATTTGGCCTGGGATCACACTCCCACAAATCTACTTACAAACCCTATACCTTTGCCTGAGTCTAATGATCAACCCAACCCTGATCCACCTGGGCCGACCCCTCCAACCCCTTCAACTCCTCCAACATTAGAAACTATCTTTCAAGCTATCTCACTACATCGGGAGGAGACATGCCAAGATGGTCGCACGGCTCAGGTCGCCATGCATAAGATGCAGGAGGTTGTACGAAAACTAACCAAGACATGCAGTGCCTTTGGGGAGCGGTTGACTGACCTTGAGTCAAGGGTCGTTTCCACTGAAGCTGACCTAGCTTCGAATCAGAATTTAGCTGACTCTCACGGGGCACATCTGATGGACGTCAAGTGGAAGCTGGAGGAGTTTGAGAACCGCCAACGGAGGAATAATCTTCGGGTCCTGGGGGTTCTGGAGGGGGCAGATACTCGATCATATATGGTAGACCTGTTGCGAGACTCCTTGCCTGAACTTAGAGACTGGAACTGGACACTAGAGGTGCAACGTGCCAATCGTGTTCCTTTCGTTCAGAAGCAACCAGCAAGAGCAGGCGCTTTCCCCCGTGCCATCTTGGTATACTTTGGCAACTTTCTGTTACGCCAAGCTGTTTATGAGAAAGCCCGGCCTGAAGCTAATAGATCTAGGCACGAGATCTCTTATTTTGTCCGCCCGGACTTCTGCCACTCCACCGTCAAAAGGCGGTGGAGGCTGCGTCAACTTAACAAGCCTTTTCAAGACAAAAAAGCGCAAGCTTTCTTAAATAATCCAGCTCGGCTCAAAGTGATTACGGGGGCAAATGAAATTCTTTTTATCGGAAATAAAGGCTAAGGAGTATTTGGATGGGCTTTCTGGCTAGGCTAAGACTATCATGTTTAAAGCAAAAACACTCACTAGGATGACTTAATCCCTAGGGGGGGTTGAGGGAGTAAAAGAAACTATGCTTAAATAGTGATGATATTGTGATTGTATTGTGATTTGTGATTTGTGAGGAGGTTTTTTGTTTTCAGGGCACATATGGACTGGAATGATAACTCGAATCAAAATATGGTTATGAAATAATGCTTATGGGGATTGGGGCTTTAGGAGCAGCATGTAAAAAAAAAAGAAGTTTATGTATCCGTGAAAGGTTTAAGTATCAGGGCAGTGTAGCACACTCATCACGTACAGACCCAGGATTGAGTCTGAATGCCTTGAGCGGGGAGGGGGGATGCTGGGAGGGTGGGGGGGCATAGAAGGGAGGAGGAAGGTTGGGTGGTGGGTAAAATGTAAGATAAAAAAAACATTTCCAGAAATAAAATCGAAACTAAGAAGCAGTAAAAAAAAAGAAAAAATATTAATGAAAGTCAGAATGGGAGGTGCGAATTGTATGTGCAAGAACATGAGAGAAGATTAAAGTGGACATCTTTTGAAATCAAACTGAACCTAAGATGGGGAAGATAACCATATGATCGTGGAATGTAGCTGGTTTAAATGATAGGGCAAAGAGGCTTAGATATGCAGAACTCATGCGGCTAAACTCCGCGGATGTAGTTTGTCTACATATTCCTTGGGGAAAAAGAGAACTACTGAGGGTTGCAGGGTACAATATTTTGACTTGCACAACACATACTTCTAATATCCGTGGGGTGGCCATTTTGGCTAAAGCTTCTGTAGGTTTAGCTAAACGAAAAGCAGCGGATTCCCTGGGAAGATGGGTCATAGTCTAACTTGCAATAGGAGGCACAATATGTTCGGTCTACGGATCGAATCAGGATGACCCTCAGATATTCGAAGTCTTAGAAACAGAACTGGCTATATGGTCAAACCCCTTAATTTTTTGTGGTGATCTGAATATCTCGTTAGATGTAGGAAATGAAAATCAGAGACAAAGGGGCTACTCTGGGCGTAAACCTAAAGTTTATAGGGCTCTAAATTCCCTTGAGAATAGTCATGGTCTGGTTGATTTTGGAACCTTAAAAATTCAACTAACCCAGACTATACATATTTCTCCTGCCCTCATAAAAAGTTTGTCAGGATTGACTGTGTCTACAGCACAAGGGATCTATTAGAAAGAGCTCGAATTAGAAAACTACCCAAAATAATCTCGGATCATAACCCTTTGATCCTATAAATAGATGTGCCCAGTTTTAGGAGACTACGAAGTAAGTGAACGTTCGACAGGAAATTATTAGTTGACAATGAATATATAGAATTTATTAAAAACTGGGCACAGGAATATTTTGATATTAACCGTTACAGTGCCAGCAGGGGGGTGTCAATACTAAGAAGCAGCGGGAGACCACGAATCAACAACTATGACAGGAGTTAGCTAGGGCTGAAGAAGAGTATGTCACAACTATAACACAGGGACAGGTGGGAAGCCAAATTCAACATCGGATAATTGCCCTAAAAACAGAACTAAACAGTTGGCTGACGCATAGATCAGCGGAGGCATATCAATCCCATAGGAACAGTATTTATGAAAATGGGGAGCAAGTAGGCAAAAGGCTGGCTCTCTATACTAGGCAAAGGATATTGTTAACGTAATATCTTCCCTACAAATAGATGGACAAATGCATACTGATCCTGAAGAGATAGTCAAAGTGTTTCAACATTATTATCAAAATTTATATCAGGATGACATCAATAAAGATCGACTAGAAGTTGCCCAAGGCCTAGCGGGTTTATTCGATGATGTCGAATTTAAAGGGGGCCTGTGTAGGGTATCAAGCGACGAGTTAGAAGAAGAAATTACTTTGGAAGAAGTTCATTTAGCACTATCAGAAATGGCACCTCGGAAGGCCGCAGGCCCTGATAAAATGCTGCTCAAAATTTACAAGATTTTAGGCACTGTTATAACACCCTTTCTGCTGGACCTATTCAAGGGAGTGCAGTATAATGGAACCCCCCCCCCCCTGAGTCTTGGAAAGAGACAGATATTGTAATATTCCCCAAAAAAGGCAAGCCGGTAGAGAATCCGTCTTCGTACTGGCCGATCTCATTGATCAACTCAGATAGTAAACTATATTCTAAAATACTAGCTACTCGGTTGGGAAGGGTCATAGAACGTCTGGTCAGCCCTTGGCAGCATGGTTTCATTCCGGGTAAAGGAACAACTGATCATACCCGTAGGATCATCTCTTTATTTGACACTATATATGAGACAGGCGGCCGGATGTCTATGCTCCTTCTAGATGCCGAGAAGGCTTTTGACAGAGTGTCTTGGGAATTTTTATGGGGGATATATGAGATTAATGGCTTTGGGCCGCAATTTATTAAATCTATTAAGGCAATGTATTCTCAACCAAGGGCAAGATTGCAACTCATGGGGAAGGAATTCAACAAAATTAATATATCAATAGGGACCAGGCAAGGATGCCCCTGCTCTCCGATTTTATTCGCTCTCCATATTAATCCGTTAGTGGTCAAACTGCTATTGAATTAGAATATTAACCCAATTAGCACGGGCGACTATGAGACTAAAGTCCTGGCTTATGCCGATGATGTTGCAGTTTTAACTCCGAATCCAACTGAGGCAATTGTTGAAATAAATAAAATTGCTGAGAGCTATGGGCTTCTTTCTGGATATGCGCTGAATAAAGGGAAAACTATTATATTGTGCACGGATAATATAGATTTTACCGATCCAAGGAAAGCAGATACAGCGGTTTATCTTGGAATTCGTATAAGTGCTAAGGTCGATGAAATTGTGAAATGTAACTTTGAGCCTATAATTAAAACTATAGGGAACGATCTAAGAAGGGTTAACGGGCTGCAACTATCTATCATAGGGAGGGGAATTTTTTTTTTTAAATGACCATGCTACCAAAAATTCTTTACTTTTTCCGTGCAATACCGCTGGCCGTGGAAGATAAGACACTGAGGGCGCTGGAGTCAATTTTTTCCAGCTTTATGTGGCAATATAGGAAGGTAAGAAGAGCGATGAAATTTCTTGCTTTGCCACAAGATAGGGGTGGCCTTGCAATCCCTAATTTCACCCTTTATTACTGGGCAACCTTCTCCATCAAATGGCCTCTCTGTTTGTCTTGGATAACGATATGGGCATAGACCAAGGCCAAAGAATACCTACTATTTATGAACTGTCTTTAGGGAAGGAAGCTCCTGGGCTGCTACTTAGACAGCTAGAACCGAGCTATTATAAAAAGGTACGGTGCAAAGGGATTTATAGTGCATGGAAGGTCTGGAAACAGGTCTCCAAACTTATGGCTGTCCCAAAAGTGACTAGATATACTCCCCTTTGGCGTTCATCGCTGTTTCCACCGTAGATTAAGGTTGTCTTAGGGAAGAAATGGGAAAGGTACGGGGTGAGAACAATAGCGGATTTATGTGGGGGAGAGCAAGATATTCAATTTTCCAGGCTTCAGCGGGCTTTTAGTATACCGGATAATCAATATTTTAAATTTGTACAGATTAGGAGCATCCTCTCCGTTCTTAACCCTAAGATCAAGCTTGATAAAATACCGATTGTGGATACTATATCCTCTAGGTCTAGTAGAATCAGGAATATTTACACCCTACTACTTGATAAGATCCCAGATGACCTGGAAAAAACTGAGACATACTGGGCAAGAAAGCTGGGGAACGCCGATGTGGATATCTATATCTATATGAGCCTCTCTCTAACGACCAAAATACTTCTATCTTCGAATCTCAAAGCCCAATTGTATAAAACTATTTTTAACCTTTATTTTACACCAGCAAAATTACATCTATGGGGAAAGAGAATAGATGATAAGTGTCCCAGGTGTGAGTTCAGCCCTGCCACTCTGATTCATATGTTGTATGATTGTGATAAACTAGATCTGTTAAAAACAGGGCTACAAAGGTACTGGGAGGAAGTATTTGGCCGAAGATTAGAACTGTCCCCAACCCTGCTGATCCTTGGATACGATAGCACCTTAGGCCTCAGTACTGAACAGGAATATAGTCTGTTCTTGGGGTCAGCAGTATATAGGATCTTGCTGGCAGCAAGATGGAAAGACACTGAACAACCAACATTTCATATGTGGTTAGCCAGACTCCTGGGAATCCACACTCAAGAGAGGGCTATCTATGCCTGTAGGGGTAGGCAGGCTAGAATCCGGGGGAGGAAAGTCTCGGCATATGTGGCCGACTGGAGTAGAGACGCAAGGATGGCTTAGAATCAAATTAATCATGACGGCATATAGTGATGACAAGAGCTAGATGTAATGAATAGTTTGACTTGTTTTCTTTTTCAACTGTCAAATGAATTGCATAGGTTTTATTTGCTCTTTTTAGTATGCATTAACCGCTGTTACATTTGTATAATCACACTACCGTACTGTACTTCCTAATAGATATTTAAATGGTAATAACTGAAGTTTAATGTATTTGTATTTTCTGGAAATGTTAATAAAAAATAAAAAAAATATTGTATTTCACAGATAAGAGTTCTAAATGTGAATTTATAGTGCTGAATTAAATTGAGGATATTTAGCTTACCTAAACAAGCAAAAAAGGTAAATGGATGGTTGACACAGCATTTACTATTTGTTTAGTGCTAATAAAAACAATGCATTTCACAGTGCTATTGAAGCTCTCAGTACATTGATAGACACACACTCGCAGGCCCATCCTTGAAGCAAACATCTACTGATGAATCTTCCCCAGTGTAGGAAAATAAACGTTGTAAACTCAGAACTCACATTGAACATTATTTTCATTCTTTAAACATACCTTGTTAAACCAACAATATGGTGTCAATATACTACAAAAGAATAGCACATTTCAGTATGCATTGTTTTAAAAATGTCCTTACAAATTGCTTTGCATTTAAACATTTACTTACATTGCATGTTGCTGAATAAAATGCATTTTAAATATTAATACATCAGCCCCCCCCAACAAAACACATTTCTCAAAACGTAGACAGACATATCTCCAGCTTCAGGCAAACAATGAATACTAAACAAATGATGCGCAAATGTTGAAATCTATCTAAAGATCCCTAAAGTCAATTAATAAATTATGTAATATAAAAATACAGAAGGAGTAGCATATGCCATACGGCCTTATGTTACCATCTTGGGCTTCAGGTGACATTTATTAATCACTCTACCTTCGGGCTCGTGGTTTATACATTTCACTAGAACCCCATTCTACATACACCTCAGCTGTTTCCTGGAAAGTGTTGGGGTGATCCGTTAAGCATGGACATAGAATGAGAGGGGTCTCAAAACACAATTTCCCCATATAATTTCCAGTAGAAATTATAAGAAGCACTTTAGAAATACGGCTGAACAGAATTACACTCAATTTGGCAGCAAGCTATGTCTTTACTCAAAAAAACATGATTTTTGTGTTTGGTGTAAATCCATTCAGGAGTTTTTCAGAACTGAAGGTTTAAAACTTGGTAATAGCTGGGCGGGACATAGAGGTTTCCTAGCGATATTATTGACAGGCTACAATATCATCATAAATGTTGAGTTTGCAATTTGAGGACCCGGGCACTCGGTCTCTGTGTCCTGATTTTAAAACAAGTAAGCTACATGAGGGAAGGGTAAGGGTATCCTGACTCCCGGGCTCTTGTAGGAGAGGCTCAGTAGGACTTCTTCTGGGGTCAAAAATAAAGAAATTATTTTGTGCACAGGTCCTGAGGTGTTCCTGAGGGATTCAGCACGGCCACCTCATATGGGCCAGTGGGACCCCAGTTGAAGTACTATGGTACTCCAACAAAAAAAGAAAATGTAGTATTTTGGGATACTGCTTTTGCTCTCCTGAGTTCCTTCTTGACTAATAGGACCCAAACTGTCAACTGCGGAGACTTCAGGGTGTATCCCTTCTGGCTCCCTTGTGGGGTACCACAGCATACCACAGGTCCCGCAGCGGTCCTCCCTCAGCCCCACCCTGTTTAATCTTCATAATGCCCCCCCTGGCAAAACTAGTGAGATCTTTCGGCTTTCAGGTGCTGTCCTATGCAGACGACACCCAGATTATTGTGTCACTTCTTAAAAACATGGTGTCAGCTGCAAAATTTTAAAATTGTATGACAGATATAAGTATCTGGATGAAGAAGAACTGTGTGATCCATTACAGACTCCTATTGTGCCTCCATAAATCCTAGGGGGAATTTTTGACAATAACCTCACTTTTGACTCTCAGGTCAAAAGGACCATGAGTTCTTGTGTTTTTTATTAAAATGCTGAAAAAGATCTTCACACTTTTAGCAGCTGAACTTGAAGTAGCTGGACTAGTCACCGCACATCTGGACTATTGCAATGCACTATACCATAATATCAATATGCCATCTCTCAACAAACTTCAGGTTATTCAAAATGAAGTAGCACATTTGGTATTAGATGTTTCCAAATGTCTTTCCTTCAGGGAAGGGTGACGCTTTCTGTGTTGGCTGCCAGTTAAGAAGGGGGTGAATTTTAAAGCACTCTGTATCGTTAATTTGGCCTTCACCGCCAGGGGTCAGTAGCCCTGAGGACAGCATTTTACTTGTACTCCCCTAAGAGACAGCTTAGATCCTCCTTGCTGAGGAAGGTGAACATTCCAAGATTTTGGAAAGAAAAAGGGGGCATTCGTTCCTTCTCTGTAGCAGCGGCCAAACTGTGGAACACACTGCCCTTCCACATTGTGAGTTTAGCCTCCTATATGACCTTCACAACTGAAAATGTGGCTTTTCTCCCATCTTTGATTGCAGTGCTTTGTTTTCACTCAGCAGTTTATTTCATTGGCAACACTTTGACGCCCATGGGTATAGTGCACTTTATAACCTAAATACAAATACAAATAACAAGTGAGAGAGGTAGGCCTCTCCGTAGTGAAAAACAAATGTATTTTTTCACTACTAAAGCCTTTAAAACTGAAAAGTATATGTCTAACCTTTTAATTACATTACACCCTTCCCATTGGGCTACCTAGGGACTACCTCAGGAGTGACCTATTGTAAATAAAGGAGAATTCAAGATTTTTCAGTGGGGTTATTTGGATAAGTTAAATTGGCAGTTAAAACTGCAATAAGACTGCACTGGCAGACCTAGGACATATAGTAAGGACCACTAACTACATTTGATTTTCATGCCCTGGGTCTATGGTTTACCACTTTACTAGGGACTTATAAATACATTAAAAATGGCAATCAGGTATAAGCCAATTTCACTATGTTTTAGCAAGCACAAGCACTTTAGCACTGGTTAGCAATGGTAAAGTGCACAGAGTTTCAAGGCCGGAAAAAACAACATTCAGAAATAATCTGAGAATGAAGCCAAAACTTTTGGGGGAAGACCATCCTAAGGCTGACAGGTCCAACAACAATAATTGACCTTACAAATATATTGAAGACTTAATTGTATGTATAATTTTGAAATGGAAAGTTACATGCAGTTATATAAAGATGAGTTGTCTTCATGATTTCCTATGGACTAAATGTTCTCAGCAACTTATGGGGTAGTTATTGAAAAAGGAAACCTGAATAAACTTCCGATATAATAAATATTCAGCTATTGTGATTATTGTTTTTTGTCATTTCCACCATTTGATGGCAAATAGAGGTGTTGATGAGTTGTGGAATGGTTTTAAATGTTAGAATCTGGGTAAATACCAAATTATAATAGAAAGTGATAAGAATTTACAAGAAAAAAGGGTGCAGAAAGTTTGAAGTTTTAGGATCAATACTATTTGACAATGGGATGTGATAAGAGTTTGTAAGTTAGGAACAACTCACTCATTCTCTTTGTTTGAATAATAAAAACTATCCAGTTTGCAATTGAAATCCACTTAGTTATGAAGTTTAGAGAGAGAATTTCAATGTTCCATTTGTTTTCAATCAAGAGAGATCGGGTGTGTTGAAACTGATGAAAATAAGTTGGGAAAATTACTATATATTGCTATGTGTTACATAATTATTAAATATGACTTAAATTTAAGATATGATTTTGAGCTGCTTTATAATAAAAATAATATCATGCCGTAAGATTATGGAGGATATGTTGAGATTCTCCCAATCAATTACTCTTAATGTATTTCATAAGATACAAGGCTGGACAGCAGAGTTAATCTAAGTCTTTATTACACCAACTGAGAGACGCAGTCTTATGTTTCCTTCTGCTTAATAGCTGTCTGAGCTCTCCCCTCATCATCATTTTCCCTTTACTTAGGTGCCCCTGAAGCAACACTGGTGGAACACCCTACCAGCCACATTCCAAAGCTAAACCACAAAAATATTACAGCCTAAATGGATTGCTTTATAGGATAAGAAATGTACATATCATTTCAGGAAAAGAGATAGGTGTTGAAACTATGTGTAAGAAGAATTATTAAGAATGGATTTAATTACTTGACTCACATGAGGTAAGAAGCTTAGAGGGCATACATTTTATATGGTAAAATGTTAGGTATGTTAAAAAATGTATGTATACATGGTAAATTGATTCTACTCCCAAGTTTTTTAAATTTCAGGTACTCATTTTTGAAAATGTAAAAGGAAGGCATTCCAGATTCTTTCTTAAAAATCTTCTTTTTATTCAAAATAAACATAAAACAAAACAATACAATACTATAATCTCACAATACAAAAAGCTCAAAACAAAGCAAATATACCCATTTAGGCGTTGGGAAACATTACAGAAGAACATACATTGTTGTTCCATATTAAAGCAATTAAATATCTTCATTGCCTACCACTGGGGAGGGAGGGGGGGACAACAGTGGTACACAGCAAACCTCTACTTTCATTCCATGGACCCCACATTTTGGACCATTTTTGTGGGCAACCTCAACTTTCATAAACCACCTTCTCTGCCTGCATACACCAATCCATGTCTGTCTCCCAATCTTTATAACACAGCTGAACTCCACCCCTCCATGTTCTAGCAATGTTGTGCTTTGGCAACACACATCCCAACGTAACCCACAGCTGTTCAGTACGGGACTAATTTGTGGCAAACCCAAATATTAAGGAGACACATCCGGGGGGAGTTGTCTATCTTGGAGCATTCCAGAATTTGAACAAAATGTAGATATGGTGTATAGTCTTAATGGTACAACAGGAAAAAGGAAAGTGATATATATATATATATTACATACTGGTGGTCGCCAGTAGGTAGTTATAGTTAGGACCTATTATCCATAAGAAATCCGCAACATTCTATTTAGAATAACTTTGGCACCGGTTGACAAGTCTTTGAGAAATTTTCAAAACTACTGGCCCGCTCTGGTCCGCTCCTATCCTGAAAGTCTCGAGGGGTGATTCGTCAAGCGGGGGCCTAGAAAAAAGGGGTGTCCCAAAACTTGCTGAACGGAATTACACCAAATTTGGCAGAAAGGTAGACCTTGGTTCAGAGTCATGCCTTTTGCTTAAATGGTGTAAATCCATTCAGTAGTTCCTGAGAAAATCAAAAGTAAAATCACATATATATCTGAGCGGAGCCTAACCACACATCTCATCGTGAGATCTGATTGGCTGTCAGCACTTCATCCAAGAAGTGTTGGCAGCCATCTTGGGACCAATATACATGATAGCACCTCATTAAAAAGCATTGCAGTTCATAGAAGGTTTTAAGACATTAGTTACATTATAAATCATTTGTTTATGGTACCATACTCATTTTAGGAATTGTGGTATGTGCTAAGGTGATTTTACCATGTGAAAAAGCCTTCTGCTGGGATATCACAAATCATGTTTGAGAGAAAACTATTTTATCATGCTTTTCCCACAGAGGTTTGGAAGGTGATCTATAAGCTAAACTGAGAGCACATTTTCTGTAAATTCACATTATCTTTCTCAGTCATGCGAGAATGAAGTCTGACATTCTCAATAAAACATGTACACCCAACAAGGGCAGAGACTGTCAGTTGATTCCTTTGTGTTCTACTGCAGCTTCCCAGAGTGTTCGAAAGAACAACTAGAGCGCTAACAGTCCTACTTATGACAAACTTATGGCATACCTGAAGCCATCTTGATTGGAATAAAGTAGTAACTCTTAAAACATTTAATTTAAAAAGGAACACAATGAGGGGGTTCATTTTGCCATAGAAAGTATGATTAGTGCTGCAGAAAGAAAAATTAGGGCACATTTTGAGTGACTTCTCAAATCCTCTTCTATTTCATTAAAAAAATCTGACATGCAGACTGAAACATGCACTTTCAATACCATCAGCAGACCTTCCTGGTGAGCAGTAGCTTTACTACAGTGATCTAATGAGCAACTAGAGTGCTAACATTCTGAATTCATGGCAAATGTGTGACACATCTGAATGCCTTCTTGATGGAGTCAAAGTAAAACAACTGAAAGTATTCCTACTGAGGAGACTGTAGTAAATGAGGAAATTAGTAAACTTCATAACAAATAAGTCTCCCAAGATGGCCACCAGAGACAAAAGAGCCCAAATGTAGCACAAATATCACCCAGATTCAGCCCAAGTATAGCCCAATGACAGAATGTCCCAGAGTGTTCTAAAGAACAAGTGGAGCGCTCACAGTCTTACTTATGACAAAAGTATGGCACGCCTGAAGCCATCTTGATTGGAATAAAGTGGTAACACTTAAAACATTTAATTTGCAAAGGAACAAAATGAGGGGGTTCATTTTGCCATAGAAATTATGATTAGTGCTGCAAAAAGAAAAATTAGGGCACATTTTAACTTCTCAAATCCTCTTCTATTTCATTAAAAAATTCTGACATGCAGACTGAAACATGCACTTTGAATACCAGCAGCAGACTTCCCTGGTGAGCAGCAGCTTTACTACAGTGATCTAATGAGCAACTAGAGTGCTACCGTTCAGAATTTATGTCAAATGTGTGACACATCTGAATGCCTTCTTGATGGAACAAAAGTAAACAAGCATTGGAAATGCAATAGGCCTCGCTCTCGTTTAAGTTAAAGTAATTCTGTTTGTAATTAGGTGGCTTTTTAGCTTTGCTTTTATTAGTGTTTTTCAAACTTTCATGTACATAACATGCATATGCATGCATATATGTATATATATATGTATGAATGCATTTATATTTTTATTTATATAGATATGCAGATCATATATATGTTTATATATGTATTTATATATATATACACATACATATATATTCACTGAAAAAAACAAAGGTTTCAGGGGTGTTATAGTTAGGAATTGGCATTTAAAAAACCTTAGAAATTCACTGAAAAAAACATAGGTTTCAGGGGTGTTATAGTTAGCTGGACATTTCCCTCGTACAAAACCCTGGAAATTCCCCTGTTATAGTTAGTTCAGCTAACTATAACTCGTGCCCCCGCAATGCACTGCTGATGACGTCACATATTACATCACTCATGACATGGTCAGTGACATCACTGATGACATCTCAAATGACATCACTGATGACATCACTGATGACATCATCCAGTGACTGTGTGTTTCTGTAAAGTTTAAATATGTTTTATATATTTATAGTGAAAGGCCTGTGGAAGAATGAGTGGCTGTACAAGTGTGTGAATGGATGATTTTCTAGGTGCGTAACTGACTCTATAAGTGAGTCATTAAATGTATCTTACTGCAGACTAGTGACTAAACTGTGTGAATGTATGTTGTATGTATATGTCTGTCTGTTGGTGTATAAGTAGCTGCATGGGTTTGTGAATAGCTATATGAGTGTCTATATGGGTTATTGATTGGTTGTCTGAGTATCTGTATGGCTGCCTGAGTGTTTGTGCGGGTAGGGTGTGTGTGACTCTATGCATAGATGTGTGAGTGGGTGATTCTATGGGTGCATGGTTTTAAGAGTGCATCTGTGATGAACAGTATGGTTGAGTGAATGTATGTATGGGTGTGTTAGGGATTGAATGTATATCTCAGTGGTACATGTGTGACTAACTACATATGTGAAAGGCAGTATATATGCATCTAAGAGTATATAAGTGGGTATATGTGAGAGTGTGTGATTGTGAGAGTGGCTGTATGGATGAGTGTGTGCTTGTATCAATGATTGTATAAGAGCGTAAGAATGTGGTACTATTTTATGAGTAAGTGAACTTGAGTGTGTATAACTGCATAGGTGAGTAAATGGGAGTGTGATTAATTACTTGCATGACTGACTAGGTGTGAGAGTACTTCTATGGATGGTTGGTGGTGTGTGAGTGTCTATGTAGGTGTATAAATGCATATGATAGTCTTGTACGGAGTGACTGTAAGTATGAGTGACTGTACAGGTGAGTGAGTGCAGGTGTATGTAGACCTAAGAGTTAATGAGTGGGTATGTACTTATTGGTATTGGAGTATCTATGGTTTTGAGAATGGACGTCTGAAATTTTGAGTTGGTGTATCAACGGTTAAATTAGGGTGTGAGAAGATGCAGTAATTTATCACATGGATGATGTCATGAGTGATGTCATTTGAGATGTCATCAGTGATGTCATCAGTGATGTCACTGACCATGTCATGAGCGATGTAATATGTGACGTCATCAGCAGTGCATTGCGGGGGCACGAGTTATAGTTAGCTGAACTAACTATAACAGGGGAATTTCTAGGGTTTTGTACGAGGGAAATGTCCAGCTAACTATAACACCCCTGAAACCTGTGGTTTTTTCAGTGAATTTCTAAGGTTTTTTAAATGCCAATTTCTAACTGTAACGCCCCTGAAACCTTTGGTTTTTTCAGTGAATTTCAAAGGTTTCTTAAATGCCAATTCCTAACTATAACGTGCATGAAACCTATGGTTTTTTCAGTGAATTTCAAAGGTTTTTTAAATGCTAATTCCTATCTATAACTTATCTCTGAAGATATCATGTTTAATGATTTTGATTGGATCTGTATATTTTTCAAATTCAGTGTGTCAATTTCATTAATTACATTTTAAAAAAAATACTTTTTTATCACCATTTTTTAAACTTATTTTTTCAATGTATTCTTTTAAAAATTAAAAAATATTATTTGAATTTAATGGGTTTTTCAAACATATTTTTTTATATTTCTCAAAATATTTTTTTAACTATATGTTCAAAACTTTATTTTACATATTTTTTTTCCATGTTTTTGGATCCGCGCACCCTAAGTGCACCGTTCCTGATCCCTACGCGATAGCATCCGCGCATGGTATGCGTCGGGTACGTGGCTAGTGTGCGATTCCAATGCGACCGGTACGCGACTCCCAGCCTATACGCGACACGTTCAAAGTACGTAACGCGACGTTTACGCGCTTTCGCGATGCGTCATCTGCATCTATGACGCGGTAGGTGCGCGGATCCCGCGAAGTATTTAACATTTAAAAAAAAATATTTATGCATTTTATGTGAATATTAATTGAAGACAAACTCTAAACTAGTCTTAAAAGTAATATATTTTTACATCTAATCCTATATTTCTTTTTAATTCAATTTCGCGGATGTGCGCTGGGTGCGTGCTGCGTAAGCGCAGGGTGCGCGGATCCTATGTGACCTGCAAAAAAAGAGATTTGATTGGTTCATTGCACTTCCTCTTCTAACTATTGAAAGACCCCACCCATTTCAATCATTCTTCTTTGACCTTCTTTAGAGGACCATCTCTTTGGAGAGAACAAGATTTTTTAGACTAAGTTTACACTTAGCTCTTACTTTTTTCAACCAAAAATGGCTTCAGGGCAGCAGGCATCACCTGCATCTCCTCACTCATCTGAGGATGAATTTTTTGAGGAGGCACCACCCAAAGAACGTTTTTCTTCAGTGGTGTGGAAATTTTTTAATTTTCCCTCTGGGCAGAATAAGACCAATGCCACCTTGGTCCCGTGCAAAATTGGCAAAAGTGTCGTGTCGCGAGGGGATTCTAACAAGAAATACTCGTGCGGCACAGCAAGTATGATGAAGCACATGAGGACCCTTCATCCAAACAATCTTGCACGAGAAGAGTGCCGACGGATGAGAAACACTCCTGCTCCTGCGCCTTCCACCTCATCGCAGCCGAGCACATCAAGAGTAGGCCTGGGCTAAAATTCCGTTCCGGTCGCGGAAATTGCGATAATTTGACATTTTCGCTTTCCGCGGAGAGCGCGAAAATGTCGAAATTTCCGCAATCCGCATTTTACCGGAAATTTTTTGCTTGCTCGCGCTGTAAAATAATACATTCTCGCGTGCGCGCGATCGCCTTACCTGAATCCCCGCGTTCGCCGACAAGTTTTCCCGATCCTGTCGCGTTCTCCATGAGATTTTGGATTGTTGGTAGCCATTTGCGCTGTCTCGCGACAGTTCACGCCCGCAGTGAGGTCATTCGTCGCGCGATCACGTCTTTCTTCTCGTGATCATGCACCGCGAGACAAGTGAAAACAAGATGGCCGCGCCCACGAGCAACCACATGGGTAAGTTGGCGAGTTGCGACCATGCAGAAAATACCGCGAACGGGCGGGAAAAAACGTCTGCATCTTTGCGATATTTCCGTGTATTTGCGGAGATGTTTAACAATTTCGCGATAATTTGCGAAAGTGAATTTCGCAAATTCCGCCCACCCCTAATCAAGAGTGCATCCATCAGCCCAAACCTTGGACATCCGTCCTCAATTTCAATTTTTAAAAGTGCTCTGCACTAAGTGCAATGCAACTTTGTGCTATGGTGAGCAGTCGATCGATCTGATTTGCCGCATTTGCTAGTTTTTTATTTTTTTTATTTTTTTTATTTTTTTATTGTTCCCTGAAGTTCATTGTTTGGTTTCTCCTGTTTTTTTTTTTTTCTTTTCAGAAAAACCAAAAAAATCACAAAATTGTTAGAAAACCCCCCCAAAAAATATAAAAGAAGACACACCTTCCTGCACAAAAACAATGAGAAAATGCATTTTTCTCCTTCAATGTATGCTGAACATTTCAGCATGCATTGAAGATATAAAAATGTGGAGAAATGAAAACAATTCTCCTTGTTGTGCTTTCCTACACCAATTTTAGAATGGTGCAGCATTCATACACATATCGAGATTCATGATTTTTAATAAATCTAGACATCTGTCTTGTTCTATGAGTATTCAGTGCAATCATGCACAACAACACTTATAGAACATCCCTTTCAACGCAAAGTGGTGTGCATAATGAGGTTGTATTTACATGGAGTATAAAAAGTGCACAGAGTGCCTTTCCTTTCTTTGTAAATATGAAAGAGTGTCTTGCGCAATAACTATGTTACAAAAAGTGACATATTTCCAGTTTCAAAATTCCTTGCGAATGATAGAAGGTAAGCACAGAGTTTTGTCTGCAAAGATGTTCAAAGAAGAATGATTGAAATGATTGCGGTCCTTCAATAGGTACAATGGGAAATATTTTGAACCCCTCAAATCTCTTTTTTTGCAGGTCACATGATATCTGATTATGGTCAGATTTGAAAACTACATACGTATAAACAGAGTGTTTTTAGAAACATGTTTCAACTTTGTAGCTTCTTGCAGACCTCGTCATTCTGCATATTGAGGCTTAGTTAAACTTACCTTCACAATAATAGGAGAAAAAAATGGTATACATTTTTTTCATATATTCATTGCAATCTAAATTCATATAAATTGCTTATTTTAAAATTTGGATCTGTGAAAGAAAGAAAAAAAAATTATAATATGTAATAATACATTTGTTATAAAACAGCATAATTTCCACAAAGTAATTTGTTTGCCTTTTTCGCTGTTCTCAGAATATATTGAATTTCACAAGAAATAGTGATTTCAATCGTACTCATCACTTAACAGCGGGCAAAAAAAAACAATCAGAGAGATTGTTAAAAAAAAAACAACATACTATACTCAGCAAAATACCAGAAAATACAAATCATACATGTATGAAATGCTTACAGAGTACAAAATGTTATAACTTTAACTTATAAAAACTGTAAATGTTGCCGCATTAAAATAATCACCAAATAAATGACCACCAAAAAGTCAATAATTGAAAAATATACCTTTCCTTGAGGCCAAATGGTATTTTTGCACTTCTTCTTTATGTAAATTGTCCAATGGTAGTCCTATTAAATTATAATAATAAATTCCTCAGAGAGTGAATTATCTTCCTAAAACTTTGGCTTTAAAAATATTAGGTATGAATTTGATAATTCACTAGGCAAACGTTGTTTGAAAACCAACTGGGCATCATTACAAAGTGTCCAGCCTTTGTCACATTTTAGATAGGCAGTGTAATGTCCAGAT
This sequence comes from Triturus cristatus, assembly GCF_964204655.1. Classification (NCBI taxonomy): domain Eukaryota; kingdom Metazoa; phylum Chordata; class Amphibia; order Caudata; family Salamandridae; genus Triturus; species Triturus cristatus. The sequence continues at coordinate 913,237,622 of NC_140588.1, forward strand.
GTGGTGGAAGGACCATCATGGAAAATTATTGCAATTGCTACAAAAGTCCTTCCTGATATTGATAGTTGTGCTGCTACAAATTGTTTTATTAAAGTATCCAATTTTCTTCCGTCAGCTGTACAACGTTGCATCATTAAAGTTATGTATTTTCCATATTTTGTTAAGAATAATGTGGATAACATTTCTGATTTACATTGGCTACACTCCATGTTTTGAATTGCACCTTTCACTAATTTATTGAAAGACACTGATTTACAGTCTGGTAATGTTAAATACAGAAATCTCTCAGTATCTACATTGGTGCTACATGTATACATGCAATTTTAACAATAATGTTCCCATTTGTAACTTCATTTTCAAAAATGGTAAGTATATACATTAAAAATTCCTGAGCATCTTGTTGGATATTTTGTGTAGAACCAGAACACACATCCAAAAGACTACGAACATCTGAAACAGATTGTATTTTACTTCTATGTGTTGTCAATTTTTCATAAACAGAATGCAACAGAGAACAAAATCTTTTTTGCCGATTCTCCATAATTTGTTCTTGCAAACCTTCAAGATAAAAAACAACATTGACCACTACATTAGCATAGCAGTTGACACCAGAACTATTTTCAAACTGATAACCAACAATCTCTCCAACAGTGTCCAATTTCTTTTTACCTGCAATCACAACATTATATTGTTCTTTTCTTTTCTTGACACCTTCAGAACAGATATTCTCTAACCTTCTTTTTCGACCAACCACACGATTTTCAAATACAGGATATTGACCTAAATTTGGAGCATACACCCTTCTTAACCTATTATACTCTTTTACACAGTTTGCATCTGCAGTAACCTTTGTCTCATCAAAATCAATCAAAAACAAACCAGATAATGTTCTGACTCGCGACAAAGCAACATATGCCATACCCTCTTTAAATACGGTAGATCCAATGTTCACCAATGCACTGTCTACACTTAATCCTTGAGATTTATGAATAGTCACTGCATATGCCAGAGAAAATGGAAATTGCTTCCTACGGACATATAAATCTTTAACAAGCAAAAAACGAACTGAACAACGACCAATTTCTTTAACTTCAGCAATCTGATCAAATTTAATTTTTAAAAATGCAATTCCTTCTTTTTTCTGATAATTCACAAAATCCACCACTTTGCCCATTGCACCATTAACTAAACCTTTCTCTACATCCAAATTACGCCTTAAAATTACCCGACAGTTTACACACGCATATAGTGTCTTTTCTAAACCAGCAGTTTTAGATATTTTTTTTTCTAAACACTCCAGTTTTGATCTCAACTTACCCTTCAAACTAATAGTGATTCCTTCATGCAGTATTTTATCGATGGCTTCCATTTTTACAATTTCTTCATTTTCCAGTTTTAATAATTCTTCGTTGAATATTGAACACTCACGCAGTGTTGACATTAAGCAAATCACTGACTTATTTTTAGCAATTTCCACGTACACTTTTGCAGGAACTGCATTTTCATTTGGAAAGACATTCCAAAGTAATCGACTCTCCAAAGCTTCTTTCCCTTGTTTTGAAAGAATTCCAATTCTTATATCTTGAAGAATACTTCCATATTCAGCATCATTTGCCTGTCGCATATATGTTGTCAGTTCTTTGTATTCAAAATTACTCCAAATGTTCACATTACCAACACTGCCAAGAGACTTTCTGGTATCTTCATGGGCAAGTGTTTTAAATACCGGTTGTCCTTTTACCGGAGTCAGTTGCAGTAGATCTCCAAAAACTATGACGTGTTTTCCTCCAAATAACACGTCATACTCTGTTTTAAGAATGTGCTGCATTCTTAAATGCACAAAGGCAAGAATCAAGTTTGAAACATGCTCACCTCATCAATAATGAGAAGTTTCATTTTCTTCAGGACTCTTGAAACTTCACAACAAGCTTCACCAGATAGCTTGTGGTATTCCAATTTGTTCTCATGCTCTACTGGTAGCATTAGTAAACAATGTAAAGTAATTCCTTTAATGTTATGTGCTGCCAACCCAGTTGGAGCAGTGACAACACAAGACAAATGCGACTCAGTTGTTTTTTGCAGATAACTTGTAATTACTTTAATTAGGAAACTTTTTCCTGTTCCAGCTTGACCACTCACATACATTCGGATAGGTTGAAATGATGTACATGAGCACCCTCTCTTTTCATGAAGTAATCCATGGTCAATCTGCTCTTTCACTTGCTGATATATGTTTCTGTTCAACATTTAGTTGCTCTTCCAAGTTTCCTAACTGTATTGCATCTTCTTGTGCTTGATACATTGCTGTTTCCACCTCATTCATTGCAATCGCTGCTTCATTTTCAACAATTGGTTGTCCTAGTGGATCTTGACTCAGTGCAGCAGAACTTTGACTGTCTTGAGAACTGTCTCTAGCAATCTCAGCTGCAATTATAGCTTCTTGAACAATTTCATCATTCAACATTTTGATACAATTTGCGAAAGCACTGCATTGTATGCTATCTTTACAAGCATTACATGAATCTTCATAGCTGGGAAAATCTCCAAGTAATTCCAGTTCTGAACGCCATGGTTTGAACATTTGCAAAAGGGCTAAATAGTAAAATTCCCTTTTGTCAGCAGTGTCGCAACTCAGTTTTCTGTGATTAACCCCTTCAATGCCCCGCCCTTTCCCCCTGCTGTGCCGGGCCTTTCATTAGCAGGCGGAGTCCATGACGAGATAGTCTCGTCATGGGCACAGCGCAACCGTGCTCCATGACGAGACTATCTCGTCATGGGCATAGAAGAGGTTAATTACATTTCCTTTCCTTTGTTTCACCAGACATCCTTCGGAACCAATCACTCCATATTTTCCATCGTTGATGTTCTCTGTAGTATTCCGTTTAAAAGTGTAGTTTTGCAGCACTTCATAGAGACACATGTTCTCAAGATGATGACTTCTATTTGGATAGTATGTGTCCAACATATTGTTTTTCAAAATATCTGTACATTCAGGGTCATTTTCTGCTAAATATCCAATTTCTTGAACAGATCTCAGTACCTGATTTCGCATTCCTGCAAGACCTAAACTCACCCAAATGATTCTTCTACTTTTGGAATATAGACTTGCAGATGATAACCGATCTGAACATTCATATGCTCCAATTTCACGATGCGATAACATCTTCAAACTGAAACTGTATAATTTCTTACTTAGAGTCTTCTCGTGAGAAATCTCTTCCCACATTTCTTTCAATTCAGTCTTGTCTGATTTAGTAATGTAAGATGTTACATATCGAGCAACAGCAATGGAATTGTCCGCAACATACTGAATATCCATGTTAGCATTCCACATGGATCAAATAACTGGATTGTAGTCATTTATGTATTTTGATTCTTCGCTTCTTCCTAAGTTATAGGTGTTTTTCGGAGACTTTCTTGTAAAGGTATGTCGTACAGCTGACATAAAACTGTTCACTCTTCCTTTGGATAATATAGGACGTGGAAATCCAAAACGACATTTGGTATAGAACTTATCCTTTGACTTGTACTTTTGTCGACAGTATTTTCCACACCTGTGGCTTTGAAATCGTAAGACTTGTTGTTTTAAGTTTTTGTCTTCTCTGCTACTGGGAAGAGCACATGTAGCATAATCTCTAATGAAAGACAAAACAGTATCTTCTGAATCTGTTCCAAATTTGGGGGCGTCCTTGACCCATAACAACATATGTATGTGAGGAGCACCTCTTGCTTGATACTCCTTTCCCCAAAAGAAATCCACAACTTCTCCAAGAGGAGGATTCTTTTTATTACAGATGAAAGACATCATAGCTTCAAATCTTTGATTGAAATATCTGCACACATTGACAGGATCCAAAGAGCACAATTCTCCAGGTATCTTGTATTCAATATTTTTTATATTGGAATTTGCCTCTCGAAGAAATTCAAGTAAACCATCCCAAGCATACTCAGCACAGCTTAGTGTAATGAACCATGTAGGAGTTCCCAAGTTCCGTAGCATACATTTCAGTTCTCCATGTTGACGATACCAATATTCATTAGTCCCACGCTGACATGCCATCAGATTAATCAACTGAGATTCTAAATGATCATCTCTCTGATGCACTTTTTCCATAAAATCCTTTGCAGTTACATTTTGAAGATGCATTCCAGTTTTTAAAATGTGATTTACTGCATATGAAAGTCCAGACAAGTCACTTTCAAACAGAAGATGAAACATATAAGGGATACATTGACGAAATCTTGGATCTTCTGCATATAATCTTGTTGTCCGATATTCAGATGCAGGAATCTGCACAGGACGTTCATCATATCGTCCACCTTTTCCTGTTGGAAACAACTGCGGGAAATAATGAGCTTCCAAGCTCTCTTCCCATACACTCATGGGACTTCCTCTTGCTTTTTTCATTTGAAACAACTCAATCGTATTCCCCATCACCTCTTTGGAATGAAGTGGATGTACACTGTAATGTTCATAGATCTCTTCACATCTGGACATGCCCACTTTTTCAATTTGTCCACTTAATGTTTCAGTATCTTCTGCTAAATCTATTTCTTCTTCTCCAACAAACACATTTCTATAGTACTCATTATTTCTTAACAGATACAATGATGCCTTTTGCACTTTTCTAACATCCACTAACTCTTGCCAGATTTTCTTATTCTTAGTAGGAACACCATTAACTAGAATGACTAGTGGCTGATTTTCTGCATGGTCTTCACCAATAGTTTCAATATTTTTCCTTAAATCTAATGGTAAATACACAACTCTTCCTTTCAATCCTCTTTGCAACTCTGATGGAGGTAATTTACTTGTTTTGGGTTCCATACGAACAATAGCCTGAAACGGGTGAACACATTGTATGAGAATAGACTCATACGTATTTAAATCCATCAGCTCTGGAGGAATAGCAACCAACTCTAGATTATTATGAACAGCTCTAGCAGGCATTTTATTCTCATCTAATTTGTTATAACAATATTTGCAAATACGCTGCTCACATCCCAAATCAAAACAATCCTCTACCAACAAATAAGTTGCAAACTCCATCCACTTATCATTATCTTCTATTTCACTTTTTAAATACAGATTGACACCCCTAGTCTGATTTTTATAGTGACTCCGCCGACAACAAATACATGAAACATTTGGGTGCCGATCACGATCCGGTTAAAAATGTCCCCGTACGACTCGTATCGGGTCTTTTTACCGTACGAATCGTACAAGTGCTGTACGAACTGGCAATCACGATTCGCATGGTAAAAAGTCCATACGAACCGCACTGGGAATCATTCCCCACACGTCCTCGGGTCGGAAAATGTGTCCGACACGTCCTCGGACGATTTACCTTACAAACGTGAAAAGCCAAGTCCGACCGAGGAATCACGATCCATCCCGTGCATCCGAGCGTACAACCGTATGGAAAAAACACCGTCTGCACCGAACTCCAATAGCAACCATGGAGACATGTGCCCGCATACGCGCCCAACACTCCCCCCAGCCCCCGTACGTCCGACACGTACCCCCGTGTATGTATACCCCCACCCGTCTAGGTACACCCCAGTACGTTCAAGTCGTACCCCCACCCCAGTGCGTGTCGTACCACCGTCTATGTACACCCCAGTACGTTCCAGTCGTACCCCCACCCCAGTACGTGTCGTACCACCGTCTATGTACACCCCAGTACGTTCCAGTCGTACCCCCACCCCAGTACGTTTCATACCCCCGTGTACCTACACCCCAGTACGTTCCAGTCGTACCCCCACCCCAGTACGTGTCGTACCACCGTGTACCTACACCCCAGTACGTTAGAGCCCCACCCCCACCCCAGTACGTGTCATACCCCCCGTGTACCTACACCCCAGTACGTTCCAGTCGTACCCCCACCCCAGTACGTGTCGTACCACCGTCTATGTACACCCCAGTACGTTCGAGCCCCACCCCCACCCCAGTACGTGTCATACCCCCGTGTACCTACACCCCAGTATGTTCCAGTCGTACCCCCACCCCAGTACGTGTCGTACCACCGTCAATGTACACCCCCCACCCCAGTACGTGTCATACCCCCGTGTACCTACACCCCAGTACGTTCCAGTCGTACCCCCACCCCAGTACGTGTCGTACCACCGTCAATGTACACCCCCCCACCCCAGTACATGTCATACCCCCCGTGTACCTACACCCCAGTACGTTCCAGTCGTACCCCCACCCCAGTACGTGTTGTACCACCGTCCATGTACCCCCCCCACCCCTGTACGTGTCGTACCACCGTCAATGTACACCCCCCCACCCCTGTACGTGTCGTACCACCGTCAATGTACACCCCTGTACGTTCGAGTCGTACCCCCACCCCCGTACGTGTCACACCACCGTCCATGTACCCCCCCGTACGTGTCGTACCACCGTCAATGTACACCCCTGTACGTTCGAGTCGTACCCCCACCCCCGTACGTGTCACACCACCGTCCATGTACCCCCCCACCCCTGTACGTGTCGTACCACCGTCAATGTACACCCCTGTACGTTCGAGTCATACCCCCATCCCTGTACGTGTCGTACCACCGTCCATGTACCCCCCCCACCCCTGTACGTGTCGTACCACCGTCTATGTACACCCCTGTACGTTCGAGTCGTACCCCCACCCCCGTACGTGTCACACCACCGTCCATGTACCCCCCCCACCCCTGTACATGTCGTACCACCGTCAATGTACACCCCTGTACGTTCGAGTCGTACCCCCACCCCTGTACGTGTCGTACCACCGTCCATGTACCCCCCCACCCCTGTACGTGTCGTACCACCGTCTATGTACACCCCTGTACGCTCGAGTCGTACCCCCACCCCCGTACGTGTCACACCACCGTCCATGTACCCCCCCACCCCTGTACGTGTCGTACCACCGTCAATGTACACCCCTGTACGTTCGAGTCGTACCCCCACCCCTGTACGTGTCGTACCACCGTCCATGTACCCCCCCCCACCCCTGTACGTGTCGTACCACCGTCTATGTACACCCCAGTAGTTCCTGGCGCACCCCCAACACAACCTCCTAAGTACGGAGCGCACCCCATGCCCCAACATCACAACCGCATGTACGAGTCGTACAAAGCCACACACAAGGACATCACCGTACAACCAAATGGCCCATGTACACACCGTACACACGCTCAAAACGCACGTACACAACCAGGACAAAACAAAACAACACAGGAATACACCATTCGAAAGGCACAAAGCCACTAAACATGGCCAACAACCACTAAAATAACACAATCACTGACCTGCAACTGCCAAAAACAAACAGAGGCCCAATACACCACCACTCCTTATAACACACCCACCCAAAATTCAAACACTGCCACACCCACCCATGGACCAATAAAAAGGGCCCACACACACAAACCATGAGCCTTTGCAACAGACTCACTGCTGCCAGACACCACAGAACCAGACTACAAGCTACACCACACCTTACACTTGCACACCTTCACACGACCACCCTCACAAACACCCTCTCATCACATTCACACACACACACAACCATCCACACCCCCCCCAACATCCACACACCCCCCACACCCACACCATCCCCACCCACACCCCTCACCATGCCCACTACCAAGAATCCAAAGTTCAGTCACCGAGAGTTGGAGGTCCTTGTTGATCAAATCCTCAGAGTCGAGCCACAGATCTTTGGAACATTGGTCAGAAGCACCAGCCTGGCAGCCAAAACAGCCATGTGGCAGACCATCGTCGATGCTGTGAATGCTGTTGCGGACACCAGGAGGACCAAGCAGGAATGCCAGAACAGGTGGTACGATCTGCGGAGGAGGGTCAGAGCCAAGAGGCAGGAGGAACACGACCAGGCCAACGCCACCGGAGGAGGGCCCTCCCGCAGACCCGTACAGTACCATCCCTGGGAGGAGAGGGTGATGGCCATACTGCCGGTGGAGGCAGTCGAAGGATTAGAAGGACTCCGAGACCCGGGTGAGTACACAAACAACGCACCTCACATGGGGGGAACTGCAACCACAACCAAAATCACTAACAGGCACGCAACCACCACAAGCCATCGCATGACTCAACCACACCCCATGAGCAGGCACATGCCACTGCTGCCACCATGCCCCATGCACCCAGCTGGACAATGTCAAGTCACAGGCCACAGAAGACAACAACACATGACACGGTAACCCGGATGGCGGGAGGCTGGGCACCAAAAATCACATAGTGCGACTCCAAAGCAGACAACAATGCCCTCTGCCCATATGGCCTAGGTCACAGCCAGACAAACAGTGTGTCCCAACACAGGAATGACTTGCCAGCAAATGCCGGACGCCTTGCATCAACACATGGGGGTGAAGGCACTGGTTTGCACATGACGGCAGCTAATGAACAGCCAACATTGTAAAAGAGTGGCAGCACACACCACCACAGCAGCAGCGCACAGACACACATCACACCAAATGGGTGCCTGGAGATCAGAAACAAACTCACATCAACAAGCCAAGGGCCACTCAAAGATCTGCTAACAGTGTGTGCCCAGGAAGCTGGGCCGAGGTGACAGAGGGTGACACACGGAGGGAGGGAGAGGGGGACAGAGAGGGAGGGAGAGGGGGACTGAGAGGGAGGGAGAGGGGGACAGAGATGGAGGGAGAGGGGGACAGAGATGGAGGGAGACGGACAGAGGGAGGAGGCTGACACACGGAGGGAGGGAGAGGGGGACACAGAGGGAGGGAGAGGGGGACAGAGAGGGAGGGAAAGGGGGACTGAGAGGGAGGGAGAGGGGGACAGAGATGGAGGGAGAGGGGGACAGAGATGGAGGGAGACGGACAGAGGGAGGAGGCTGACACACGGAGGGAGGGAGAGGGGGACACAGAGGGAGGGAGAGGGGGACAGAGAGGGAGGGAGAGGGGGACAGAAATGGAGGGAGAGGGGGACAGAGATGGAGCGAGACACAGGGAGAGCAAATCAGCCGTGTGGCGTGTGCGAATGGCTGCTCGTCAGCAGGTAGACTGCGTGCATGTAGACAAGGGTGGCCAGTGCCAGAACCCCCCCTCTTCACCATGCCAAAACGCAGGGCCATGTCACAACCTGTACACAAGCACAAGGACAGCTACCTGGATCATATAAGTGTGTGGATCCACTCCATGTGCACATGTACAGTGCTACAAGGAAGGCGCAAATGCATGGCTCGCCACACCTGCACACTCCACTGCTGACTGCAGTCACACTTGACGCAGCAAGTAAGACTGTGCCACACATAGTTAAAGGGGCCAAAGTGGTGGCCAAGGGACACACCCATGCACAAGTGCACTGTGAGTGGAATGCAAGACAGATCCTAATTCCAAGAGGAAATGTGTCAACTTAGAAAATGATGAAACATGGATGTTGCATGGACCAAAATTAACATTGTCTCTCTCACACACAGGTCAACGTCGTCGTGCACCCCCCAACACTGGGGGGGAACACTCACAGGACCTGGATCTGCAGGAGCCCGATCCCACCGGCAGCGACCACTCTCACCACTCTGCGGACGACCCCGACCGACCTGGCCCCTCTGGTGTCCAACCACCTGCAGCACCTGCGTCAGGTACAACTGTGCCAACCACCACCCCCACTCCTGCCACATCCCAGGAGACACCCAGGATCCCTGCCCCAACACCACAATGCAGCCAGGCTCGCCAGGAGGGACACGGTGTCCCGGGCACCCAGGAGGAGGCAGGCGACAACGCCAATGCCACCCCTCAGGGGTCCCGGAGACCCCATGTGCCCACAAGGGCAGGCCAGGCGCAAGTGGGCAGGGGTGGTGGGAGTGGAGGACGGCGGAGGCGCGAGCCTGACCAGTTGGCTGGGGATCCGGCATTGTCCCATGTCCGTAACATCCTGGACACATACCGGGAGGACACCACGGGCATGGCCCAGGTTGTGTCCGTCCTCGAGGGGATCAAGGCACAGCAGGCCCAGCAACATGCCTGTCTACTGGAACACCAACGGAGGATGGAGGACAGACAGGCTGAGCAAGTGACGGCATTCGAGGGGATTCACGCTACACTCCGTCGGATGGCCGACATCATGGCCGACCCTCCCTGTGCCAGAAGGCGGAGAACATCACCACCCACAGGGAGGGTCCAGGAGGAGGAGGAGGAAACATCCGACGGAGCATCCCAGACGTCGTCACGGGCTGCTGCTGAGGTTCCCCGCAGGAGGCCGGGTCGTCCACGGAAAGGACCGTGAGGGTCGGCGCTACATCACCATCTCCCAGGACACCTGGCCTGGCACCTGGCCCACTGGAGCAACAGCATCACAGCATGAAGAGACATTCTCTGCCACATGGCCCTGCTGGTCACTGGCTGACCAGTGTTGACAAAGACTGTGGCATGGACTCTGAGGATTTCCAATGGCAAGGACACCAACTCCCCTACTGAACTTTGGATTCCCTAATCCCGGAAAGCCCCTCACTTTGTCCCCCCCCCCCCAATAATAAATCACACTATTAAGAGTAGATGCCTGCTGGTCGCATTATTACCTAACATGTGTGTTGTAAAGTCTAAACATGCCTGAGTCATCTTTTCTCTTCAACCATCCACACCCTGGGGCCTGAGTCTGGCACAGGACACATGGGTCACAGTTTATTAGGCAAGACAGACATGGAGCACCATACACACCCGTGATGGGCACAACCAGCTGAGGGGGTGGCCGAACAACCGTGCTGACACACACATTGAGTACACCAACAGTCATGCGCACAGGTCAGGGATCCAGTCCAGTGTCCTGGGGGGCACCCAGGTATGTCTAGACAGGTGGCAGAACCATGTCCTGCAAGCTTGAGTCCGGTGGATGCAGAGAATGGGGGCCTGGCCAACGTTGGATGCATGGGGATGGCACATGTCACAATACCCACGCAGTCATGGACATCATGCCCAATACACAGTCTCAGGCCACACACACAGCGTGCATCTTGCCACTCGACACATTGACACATAGCCACAATCAGGGAATACCATGCCAGACATGCAGGATGCACCGTGCCAACACACCAGCATTGACTGAGAAGAGGCACCTTGGAGGCATAGGGACACCTTTATTAGTCATGTATTCGGGTTTGCAGAGCCAACTCGAAGTACAGATGAACACATCATGTGGAGTGACATGTGGGTCCAACACTGGCACCCCCCTTCTGCAGCACAAATGCGTGATAGCCATGGTACTGGCACACAAGCGTCGGCTAACAGCTAAATACCCACAGCTGCACACGGAGAGCCTGCCATACACCATAGATCCGCTGATGTGGAAGTCCCACGCCATGTCAAGCCAATGCTAACCGTATGTGTCCGAGGGCAGTGTCACACACATTGATGCCATCATCACAATCCACTATCCCATCACTGATGACTGTCAACCAGGCAGACCATCTATTCAGGTGTACCCAGCTGCATGTCATGTCCCATGGGGATGCGACATGTCTGCAGATGAACCAAACGCCGACAGGGGCAGTGTGCACACATCGTGAACAACTGCCACACCCAATACACCCCAGATGCATCCCTTACCCCATGGAGACTTCCAAACGTGTCTGTGCCTGTAACGCTGAGTCAGCCCACGATGCCATGTCCATGAGGAATAGCAGTGCCACAACAATGCAACCAGCAGATGGCATGCGCAGGTACATGGGGAAGAGAGACACACAAGAAGTCAGCCACAAAAAGCACAGCCACTTGCATGTGCATTTACTCGACACATGTATGGATGACAACATGCTAGGTCACAATTATGATTGGGGAAATACTACCATCACTGCCACCATCACTCCAGTGACACACCCACACACACCTCTGACTCACGTGCCATACATGCAGGTGGAGACACACATCACAACACATGCCACACGGGGACCAAGGCGTGCACACTCAGACACTGGTACTCACCACTAAGCAAAGAAGTCGCGTATGAGCCGAGTCCGGATGTCCTCTTGCGGCTCCACATCCTCCACATCACTAGCCCCATTGCCAAGCCCTTCGTCCTCCACGGGTGGATGGTCCTCGTCATGTTGATTCAGGATGATTGGCACAGCTCTTTCAACTGCCATGTTGTGCAGCATGCAGCAGACCATGAAGATCTTGCAAACCTTCGCCGGGGCATATGGGAGTGCGCCGCCGGTCTTGTGGAGGCACCGGAATCGGCTCTTCAGCATGCCAAACGTCCTCTCTATCACTTGCCTTGTCCGGCCATGGGCGGTGTTGTAGCGGAGCTGGGCCGGCGTGATGGGGTTGCGGAGAGGTGTGAGCAGCCAAGGCATGTTGGGATAGCCAGCGTCCCCTACATGGAATGCACATGGATATCGTTAGAACTGGCGAAGCGGTCGTGCTGGTCGGCTATACAGAATACAGGACAGACAGACTGTACCCACCAACAACACATGCCCGTTCGTTGCGCAGCTGCATCATCATATCAGGCATCCCGCTACGCCTCATGATGTAGGCATCGTGTGCTGATCCTGGGAAACGAGCACAGACATGTGAAATCACCATGTTGGACAGACACACCACAAGGGCATTGATGGAGTGGTAGTGCTTCCGATTGCGGTACGCCACCTCCCGTGCGTGTGGTGGTACCAAACCTACATGTGTCCCATCTATGGACCCAATGACATGGGGCATCCCTCCCAGGGCATAGAATCCACGCTTGACCTCAGTCATCTGTTCAGGGGTTGGGAACTTTATGAAGTCATCCAGGTGAATCAACATGGCCTCCAAGAAATCATGCAGCACACCACTGAACATGCTCTGGGACATGCCACCAACATGAGCTATGGTATTTTGGAAGGTACCCGTGGCAAGAAAATGTAGGGCAGCCATTACCTTCAGCTGTGTGTCAGTGCCGTAGGATACCTGTGCTGCGGTTGCAGGTGTGGTGCCAGTCTCGCCGTCAGCTCCAGAATCAACGGTTGGGTGAAGCGGTAGAGCCGGATCCTGTCATTCTCCTGCATGGCAGCCAAGTCTGGAATTATTCGGGCAAGAGGCGGCGCTCTGCAGTAATTTGGAAGTGACAAGGAAGAGTGAGTGCACTACGACAACAACTCATGTCTACTGAGCACATGTAAATCTGGCAAAACACACATGCCACATAGGGAGTCAGGTATGTGCTACATGCCCAGGACACGCATGGCTGCCAGGTGACCCTCCTACCAAGACCCAGCTACACACGGAGATTGAGAACCTCCCCATGCCACGCCATGGGAATAGCTGTGTCCCAGTGCAATTGAACAGCCAGACGCAAGACAGGAGTGACATACGCCCACACATCAGCAGCAGTAGGATGCCGATTGCAGAGACTGGTAGCGGAACACTGGAGCCACAGGTCACATGACATAACACTAGTCCAGCCCACACACCTTGCCATGAAGGAGCACATGTCATGACTCACCACACATTCCTGGTGAGGATGCTGACATGGCCTTGTCACGCTACTCCGTGTCCCATGCATACATGTGCACCTCACATCCGATAACACATGTGGCATGGTGTGCGGAACAGTGTGCAATGACAATCTACACACAGACACATGTTGGTTGCTGCAACGGCTGCAGCTTTTGAGGGTGCTACAACATCAACCTGATGAAAATCCCGGACACATAAATGACATAGTCACATTGTGCACTGTGGGTAGTGACAAGTCATGTGTCATGACCCCTGTACCGGGCATCATGGGACACTTCCGTGTGTTGGTGTCCGTGCCATGCCAGTGACGCTCACCCCAAGTGCGCAGTACGACATGCACACATGTCAAAGGAGTCAAGGGCATGCCTGGCACACATTGCACCGTCGCACAGTACACCTATACACATCTCATCATACATCTGGTGCCTTCTCCACTCAGGAGTCATGTTCCACATCACAGCCTGTCACACCCGTGCCCCACACATGTAGTAATGCACAGACGATGCCTTGATGTCCATTCCTGGACAAGTATGTCCATCCATGGACAAGTATGTCCATCCATGGACAAGTATGTCCGCCCTATTCCTACCTGTGTGTCGCCTATCACCACTGTGATGTGTAAAAACCGCCGTACTGCTGCTAAGAGGGCCTGTGTATGTTCCCAAATCACTGTGGGAGTGCTGCCGTATGTGTACCCATCGTGATGGCGAGCGTACAGGCATTTGTACGGTCCGTACCACTACGGGTACGCATACGCGTGCAGACCCATAGTGATAGTGAGCGTAGATGCGTGTGTACGGCCCTATCACTATGGGTCTGCACGCGTATGCGTACCCGTAGTGGTACGGACCGTACACACGCATCTACGCTCACTATCACTATGGGTCTGCACGCGTATGCGTACCCGTAGTGGTACGGACCGTACATATGCCTGTACGCTCACTATCACTATGGGTCTGCACGCGTATGCGTACCCATAGTGGTACGGACCGTACATATGCCTGTACGCTCACTATCACTATGGGTCTGCACGCGTATGCGTACCCGTAGTGGTACGGACCGTACACACGCATCTACGCTCACTATCACTATGGGTCTGCACGCGTATGCGTACCCGTAGTGGTACGGACCGTACACACGCATCTACGCTCACTATCACTATGGGTCTGCACGCGTATGCGTACCCGTAGTGGTACGGACCGTACACACGCATCTACGCTCACTATCACTATGGGTCTGCACGCGTATGCGTACTCATAGTGATAGTGAGCGTACATGCGAGTGTACGGGCCGTACCACTACGAGTACGCATACGCGTGCAGACCCATAGTGATTGTGAACGTAGGCATGCATGTACGGGCCGTTGCCATGCATTTGGGGTGCCCTAGGGCCCCGAAACGCACCGTACCTGTGTGTGATGCTCCAAATTACATAGGGGACAAGTATTAAGGCCTACATGCATGCTGGTTGTCATGGAGACCACGTTCAAATTTCGAATTTGTTCTGGAAGGTGCACAGCAGAAGTCAGTTTGAATTCTTCTACTTTGTTGCAATGTGTTTGTGGGGCTGACATCATGCAGGAGAATGAAACCGATAGAGAACCCACAGACTGCTAGGTTTGAAGGGATTGGTGGAAACATAGGATGCAAATGTGAGTGACCAATCACTCTGTACTCCTGTGCATGAGACTGGGCAGAAGGGCACATATAAGGCAGCCAGGTCCCATGAGGGAGTACTTGCCTGCACATCTTTGCATTCGTCGACCCAGCTGCTGCAACTGATTCCCTGGAACCATGTCAAGGGCTGTGGAGAGGACACAGCCATTCACCCTGGAGGAGAACATGGCTCTGCTGGATGTGATCCTCCCACAGTACTCCATGCTGTATGGCCGACCAGGGTATCAGGTGAGTGCATAGGCCACTGCCACAGACTCTCCCTATGTTGTGACTGTGACTTCAGGCATTGTGTCCTGGTGTGACACACATGCCATGTACTGTCGGGGGGGTACCAGGGGGGGGGGGTGCCTGATGTCTCCCAGCAGTGCCCTGAGACAGGAGGGGTGGGGCCCTATCACTCACAGCAGTGCCCTGAGACAGGAGGGGTGGGGGCCTATCACTCACAGCAGTGCCCTGAGACAGGAGGGGTGGGGGCCTATCACTAACAGCAGTGCCCTGAGACAGGAGGGGTGGGTGTGATGCACAGTGTGAGCCTTGATCATTGATTGTGACATTGCCATCATTCCACCTGTGTACCCACTATGGCACGTACTGCTTTTTCCCTCACCAGGGCATGATGTCCCTATGACAAAGGTGCAATGCGTTGACTGCATGACATGCCTTGTTGTATCCAGCTAATTTGTACTCATATGTCTCTCTGTGACATGTGGCTGGTGTATTGATGTGGTGTCACTTGTTCTTCCTCACAGGTAGGCGCCACTGCCAAGGAGCAGATCTGGCTGACCGCCGTCAGTGCCGTGAGGGGTGTGGATAGTCGGAGGCGGAGCCTGTCCCAGGTGAGGAAACGCTGGCAGGATATCCGGTGCTGGACGCGGAGGATTGCACGGCTCCTGCTGGGGGACTCACCTGAGAGCCACAAGAACCGCGGCCGCCGCCGTCTGAACCACCTCCACAGGCGTGTGCTGCCGGTGGTCTTTCCAGACCTGGAGAGGCGCCTACAGGCGAAGCAGCAGCCGGAAGGGGGTAGGTACATGTGTGTTTGTTGTGTGTCACCGGCATTTGTAAGGGCACAGTAGCATGAATTCACTGGCAGGGTTTAAAGGTGCTCTGCAGATCCTGTTTGCCCCAGTATAGCGCTGCACCCCTGCCACCCTTCCCCTCCTTGCAATGTGTTCCCTGGTCTGTGTGTAGTCACTCCTTCACAAGGTAATGTAGGCTGGCGCTTTGTCCACGAGAACAATGACTGTAGCATCATGTCTGGGGGTGGTGTGTAACAGGTTGTGGGACCTTGCCTGTGCACTGTCAAGTTCACTGCATGTGGGTTCCATGTCAGTTGGCACTGATGCTGACTCCAGACATGGGAGTTGGTCTCTCATGTGTCATGCCTTACAGCGCGCATGTCCTATGTAGTGGCCTGTGACATGATGTGCATGAGTGTGCGATACGCATAGTGCAGGGATGGTGACGTGTGTTGCAGTCATTACCATTCAGTAGCATGTAGTTGCGTGCCCACTACTGTCCCCTGGGGCACCTTTTCCTCAGTGTTGTATGTGTCATCATAAACGTGGACACTCTCACTGTCTACAGCGTAGCTTGTGCTCTGTGCCATTGTCCCCTGTCACCATGTATATTGACGTGCTATTATGTACAGGTGTCCACTGTGCAGCCTGACCTGATTGTCCTTCTTCATACTCACAGTTGCCAGTGCCTGTGTGTCTTGTTATACTCATCTGAGGATGGGCACTGGTACCTCATTATTTGTACAGGCGCACCTTGGCTGTTTGGCGTCCAATCTTGCTTTTTGCCTGCCCCTGTGTTTATCACCCAGACTATGAGATGTTGGTGCCACCTGTGTCTCAACAATTTGCCTCGTGTAGGGGTTTGTTGGGGCGGGCAATGCCTATGTGTCAAATCCGGATTTCTACTTGCTGGGTCTGGGCAGTGTGTGATGTTTCTGGACACACACGCAAGGTGCAGTGACCGAGTCATGTTGGGCATGTTTGCAGCATTACCTATGCAGCATGTGTCTCAAGTTCATGGATATGGTCCCTGGTCATCGGTATTTTCGCCAACGCTGTGTGGTGCAGATGCAGTGCTGGATTGTCCCCAGGGCCTGGGTGCTATGTCAGACTCCGTTTCCTGTCTTTAGCTATTGTCTCATGCTCTCCATGGTATTTCAGTGGCATGGTGGCTCAACCAACTGTGTGTTTCATGCCCTACATCGGTACCTTGTTTTGAAGATGTTAGGGATCTTCCTTTTCAGGCTATGCAATGTTACCTATGTCGATTGGACTCATGTGACTGATGTGTACAGCTGTCTGATTAATTTATGTCTCTCCACCCTGCCCACAGCATCGTCGGGGGACACAGAGGGAGACATGGACACAGGCAAGGCGGAGGGACCGAGCACCAGTGCCAGCCGTGACATCGGGGCTGGTACATCGAGTGGGACAGAGGTGGAGGATAGTGCTGCCGAGGACCTGTCGACTGGCACGTCAGAATACGAAGCTGACAGGTCCGAGGAGGAGTTCTCCGAGTGGGCGGTGGCTGCACCAGCAGCTGACAGCGGAACAACACCTTGCACCGCCCCCTCAGTTCCCATCAGCCGCCTCCCACTTGCTCGTGTCCCTTCCCAGCGTGCCCGGTCACCGCATGTCTCCTTCCGGCCAGGCACCGCACCCCCTGCCCCTGTCTCCACTGCTGCCGCCAATGCTGAGTCTGTGGACATCCAGCGGCAACTGCAGGTTGGTCAGGCTGCGATCCTTAATGTCCTCCATGCCCACGGGAAAACCCTCACCAACATCGAGGCATTCTTGGAGGGCATTCATTCTTCGCAGGCTGACCAACGCAACTTGCTGAGGTCCATAGACTCCACACTGACTGCAGCAGTGGGTCTCCTGCAGCGCGACCTCCCCCCACCTACCCCTGCCCCATCCACACTTCCCACTTCCATTCCTGTCCCACGTACACCCAGACGTCGGCATGCACCCACCACAACAGACACAGGCACCACACCAGCAGGGAAGGTCCACCGCACTCCTCCTGACACGCACACACAGGGTGAGGTAGGCACACCCACTGGGTCGGGGGGCAAACGTGTGACACGCAGCCAGAGTGGGAGTCCGCATTCCACACAATCCACTCCCTCCAAATCCCCTCCCCTCAGCTCTCCTGGCCACATCTCCCCCAAGGACTCCTTCATGGCCGCTCTGTCCCTGAGCCCCACAGTTCCACCACCACGCAAGCGGTCAAGGAAGTCCTCGGTCAGGGTGGTTGAGTCTCCCCCCCTGTCTCCACCCTCCCCCGGTGGCGCTGCAACCCATCCCTCTGACCCCCCCCCCCTCCTTGGGGCCTGAGGTCACTTCGGGTGCAGGGGAGTCCCTGGAGGACCTTGCTAAGGTGTGTAGTGCCATCCTGGCCTCCGCCTTTGGCCATGACACACCCCCTGTGGTTGAGTCCTCCATCCCTGCACCCACAACGCCGCCCCTTTGCCCTGATGTCCCTGCGGTGCCTGTTGCTTCCCCCCCCCCCTGATGCCCTCACCAGTATGGAAGACGATGCCATTTGACTGTGCAGGCAAGGTAGGGGACACACATCCCACTGTGTCCCCCATCCAGCTGGGAATCATTGACTGCCCTATGGGCTTTGTTAAAATTGAACTGCCTGCGATCCACGGACATTGTGCTCATGCTGAATAAAGCTTAATTTTGTTTTCATTATCACACTACTGCTATGGTGGTATTGGTGTTGGTGGGGCTGCTACATGGTTTTGGGTGGTGTTTAAGGCTTTGGGTGTGTGGGATTTGTAGTAGTGTTCTGCTCATTGGGGGGACCCTGGGATCTGTGTGCCATCACAAGGTGTTGGCTAACTTCCTTAGGTCATGTCAGCAGTTACTGCATGGTGCAATTGTCCCAGGGTGTATTCCTTCCTCTGTGTACCCAGATTTCTTCCCTGCAGGGTGTTCCCAATGTTTAGCACAGAGCAGTGTCTACATGGGCTGTGTGTGTGACGGAGCCCTTTTACTTTGGCCATGCATGCATGGCCATGTCTCCACCTGCAACAATCGTGGCATCCTTGGTGATCACTCTACTTGTGTGTGGAGTCTGTTGACATGAGTTCATGGGGACATGTTCCCTTGTAGGCAGTATGGATGTGGGTAATTCCGGCCTCACACACATGTGTTACACCCCTCCTGTCTCTGGGCACTGCTGGGGAGGACTCTGCACCCACCCCTCCTGTCTCTGGGCACTGCTGGGAGGACTCTGCACACACCCCTCCTGTCTCAGGGCACTGCTGGGAGGACTCCACACCCACCCCTCCTGTCTCAGGGCACTGCTGGGTGGACTCTGCACACACACCTCCTGTCTCAGGGCACTGCTGTTAGTGATAGGCCCCCACCCCTCCTGTCTCTGGGCACTGCTGGGGAGGACTCTGCACCCACCCCTCCTGTCTCTGGGCACTGCTGGGAGGACTCTGCACACACCCCTCCTGTCTCAGGGCACTGCTGGGAGGGCTCTGCACCCACCCCTCCTGTCTCAGGGCACTGCTGGGAGTGATAGGCACCCACCCCTCCTGTCTCAGGGCACTGCTGGGTGGACTCAGCACCCACCCCTCCTGTCTCTGGGCACTGCTGGGAGGACTCTGCACACACCCCTCCTGTCTCAGGGCACTGCTGGGAGGACTCCACACCCACCCCTCCTGTCTCAGGGCACTGCTGGGTGGACTCTGCACACACACCTCCTGTCTCAGGGCACTGCTGTTAGTGATAGGCCCCCACCCCTCCTGTCTCTGGGCACTGCTGGGGAGGACTCTGCACCCACCCCTCCTGACTCTGGGCACTGCTGGGAGGACTCTGCACACACCCCTCCTGTCTCAGGGCACTGCTGGGAGGGCTCTGCACCCACCCCTCCTGTCTCAGGGCACTGCTGGGAGTGATAGGCACCCACCCCTCCTGTCTCAGGGCACTGCTGGGTGGACTCAGCACCCACCCCTCCTGTCTCTGGGCACTGCTGGGAGGACTCTGCACCCACCCCTCCTGTCTCAGGGCACTGCTGGGAGGACTCTGCACCCACCCCTCCTGTCTCTGGGCACTGCTGGGAGGACTCTGCACACACCCCTCCTGTCTCAGGGCACTGCTGGGAGGGCTCTGCACCCACCCCTCCTGTCTCAGGGCACTGCTGTGAGTGATAGGGCCCCACCCCTCCTGTCTCAGGGCACTGCTGTTAGTGATAGGCCCCCACCCCTCCTGTCTCAGGGCACTGCTGTGAGTGATAGGCCCCCACCCCTCCTGTCTCAGGGCACTGCTGTGAGTGATAGGGCCCCACACCTCCTGTCTCAGGGCACTGCTGGGAGGACTCCACACCCACCCCTCCTGTCTCAGGGCACTGCTGGGTGGACTCTGCACACACACCTCCTGTCTCAGGGCACTGCTGTTAGTGATAGGCCCCCACCCCTCCTGTCTCAGGGCACTGCTGGGAGGACTCCACACCCACCCCTCCTGTCTCAGGGCACTGCTGTTAGTGATGGGCCCCCACCCCTCCTGTCTCAGGGCACTGCTGTGAGTGATAGGGCCCCACCCCTCCTGTCTCTGGGCACTGCTGGGAGGACTCTGCACACACACCTCCTATTTCTGGATATGTATGCTTGGAACATACACGGTGTGGGTGCGCTCCATGCATTCGAGGTGAGGGTACGTGTCTAGTTACACTGGTGTGGTGGGGGTACGGTCCGTGAGTCTGCGGTTGGGGGTACGGGTGGCACTTACACTGTTGGGGTGGGGGGTACGCTCCTTGCATACGCGGGTGGTGGTACGGGTCGTACTTACACTGTTGGGGTGGGGGGTACGCTCCTTGCATACGCGGGTGGGGGTACGGGTCGTACTTACACTGTTGGGGTGGGGGTACGCTCCTTGCATACGCGGGTGGGGGTACGGGTCGTACTTACACTGTTGGGGTGGGGGGTACGCTCCTTGCATACGCGGGTGGGGGTACGGGTCGTACTTGCACTGTTGGGGTGGGGGGTACGCTCCTTGCATACGCGGGTGAGGGTACGGGTCGTACTTGCACTGTTGGGGTGGGGGGTATGCTCCTTGCATACGCGGGTGAGGGTACGGGTCGTACTTACACTGTTGGGGTGGGGGTACGGTCCGTGAGTCCGCGGGTGGGGGTACGGGTCGTACATACACTATTGGGGTGGGGGGTATGCTCCTTGCATACGCGGGTGAGGGTACGGGTCGTACTTACACTGTTGGGGTGGGGGTACGGTCCGTGAGTCCGCGGGAGAGGGTACGGGTCGTACTTACACTGTTGGGGTGGGGGGTACGCTCCTTGCATACGCGGGTGGGGGTACGGGTCGTACTTACACTGTTGGGGTGGGGGGTACGCTCCTTGCATACGCGGGTGGGGGTACGGGTCGTACTTACACTGTTGGGGTGGGGGGTACGCTCCTTGCATACGTGGGTGGGGGTACGGGTCGTACTTGCACTGTTGGGGTGGGGGGTATGCTCCTTGCATACGCGGGTGAGGGTACGGGTCGTACTTACACTGTTGGGGTGGGGGTACGGTCTGTGAGTCCGCGGGTGGGGGTACGGGTCGTACTTACACTGTTGGGGTGGGGGGTACGCTCCTTGCATACGCGGGTGAGGGTACGGGTCGTACTTACACTGTTGGGGTGGGGGTACGGTCCGTGAGTCCGCGGGTGAGGGTACGGGTCGTACTTACACTGTTGGGGTGGGGGGTATGCTCCTTGCATATGCGGGTGAGGGTACGGGTCGTACTTACACTGTTGGGGTGGGGGTACGGTCCGTGAGTTCGCGGGTGAGGGTACGGGTCGTACTTACACTGTTGGGGTGGGGGGTACGCTCCTTGCATACACGGGTGGGGGTACGGGTCGTACTTACACTGTTGGGGTGGGGGGTACGCTCCTTGCATACGCGGGTGGGGGTACAGGTCGTACTTGCACTGTTGGGGTGGGGGGTACGCTCCTTGCATACGCGGGTGAGGGTACGGGTCGTACTTACACTGTTGGGGTGGGGGTACGGTCCGTGAGTCCACGGGTGGGGGTACGGGTCGTACTTACACTGTTGGGGTGGGGGGTACGCTCCTTGCATACGCGGGTGAGGGTACGGGTCATACTTACACTGTTGGGGTGGGGGTACGGTCCGTGAGTCCGCGGGTGAGGGTACGGGTCGTACTTACACTGTTGGGGTGGGGGGTACGCTCCTTGCATACGCGGGTGGGGGTACGGGTCGTACTTACACTGTTGGGGTGGGGGGTACGCTCCTTGCATACGCGGGTGGGGGTACGGGTCGTACTTGCACTGTTGGGGTGGGGGGTACGCTCCTTGCATACGCGGGTGGGGGTACGGGTCGTACTTACACTGTTGGGGTGGGGGGTGCGCTCCTTGCATACGCGGGTGGGGGTACGGGTCGTACTTACACTCTTGGGGTGAGGGTACGCTCCATGCATACGGGGTGGGGGTAGGGTCCGTACATATCCGTCCCCACGCTATGTGATGCTTGTGCGGGCCGTACCCTGGCCTTTGCCACGTGGGTACGATCCGTCCCGCCATTGTTGGGGTGACGTGTGTGTGGGCGTGGTACGACTCGTACCCACGCTCTTCAGGCGTGGGTACGGGATGTACCTGTCTGGTTGTGTTGCCGGTTCGCGTGGTGACGGACTTCCGTTGTGGCTGTCGCTGGCTTATCAGGACACGCCCCCACCCCCTCGTGGTGACCAGGGCATGGGAGTCAGGTATGTCCAGGCCATGTGTGGTGTGTGACTTATGTGGTTGTTTTGTGGCCTGCCCTGGTCGTGCCACCCCCACCCCACCCCACTTTCCCCCCTCCCTTAGTTATTCTGACCTTCTGCGGCGTCTGCGTCGTAACCTGTAGAGGAGGTGTACTGCTATGAGGGCAGGGATGACTCGTAGGTTCGGGTCCATGTCTGTCCGTCGCGTACTGGTACTCCTTGATCGCGTCGTCCTGTCGCGTACGGGTCCTCCTTGTCCCGTCGTCCTGTCGCGTACGGGTCCTCCTTGGTTGCGTCGTCCTGTGTGTCCGTCACGTACTGGTCCTCCTTGTTCGCGTCGTCGTCTGTCCGTCGCGTACTGGTGGTCTCTGTTCGCGTCGTCCTGATTTCCCGGCAGTTTTTGGCTGCCGCAAAATATTCACCGTGCGGGGTGACGTCGGTGCGAATCGTGATTCCTGGGTCGTGAATGGCTGGCTGCGAGCGTCCCGACGTCAGGTCGGCGCTTTCCCGGATCGCATTGGTAGGTGTTTTTTTGTTCGGTCGGGCTTTTTTACGATTCGTACGGTAATGGTGTACCCGTGCGATTCGTAATTCCTTGTTTGTAAAAATTGACGACCGGGTACGCGTCGGACGGAGATTATGCTCCGTCCGACGGTTCGTACCCGGTTTTTGCCGGATCGTGATCGGCACCTTGGTCTTTCACCTGAAATTACCTTAAACTTTGTGATTTCATCCTCAAATTTTTCCGTAATTACGGGTTCTACATTGTCTTCAACATTTTGTTCTGCTAATGTGTCAGTTTCTTCACTCTCTTGCTGAGGCCCAAAGTAAAAAAACTCAATATCCTCACAGACCTGCTTCACATCTGATACTGACCCACGCAAAAGAGCACTGTTCAACTCACTTAACTTTAGTGCTGGACTTTTTGCATAATACAACCTTGTCACTAACTTCCGCATTTGAGTATGATGTACTGCCAGCATTCTGAAATGGTGAAAAACACTTTGACAAACTTTCCTAGAAAGACAAGCCAGAGAATGACCTTGCAAACCAGTATGTTTTCTCACTCTGCAAGGGTCTAGTCCTTGCAACAGCTTAATCTTTTATTTTACACTTTTTTTACTATAGGCTCGTAAAAAACTACAGAATTTTTCAATAGATTCCAGTCGTACACTGCAAACACTACTGCAATCCCAAGTGTACACAGGGTTTTTAGCACATCTCCCTAAAACTTCATCAGCTATCACTTCTTCTGCATTTCTTTCAACCATTTTCTCTTTCTCCATTGGACAACCGTCACTAACCTCATAACCTCTACCACTGGTGTCAACTGCATACAATAATTTTTCGCTCAGTGAATAACTCTCTTCATTAAAAGAAGGCTCTGAACTAGAACTGTGTTTCCATTCTCCCCAAAAAAATCACAAACATTTTTTTTATTAATAACTCTTTTCCTCCTACTTTTGGCCTTCATTACATATATTTTGGTTGATCTAGTGATCGAATTCTGTTTAACACTAAAATAAACAGTTTCCTTTTTACTTCAAAAGCCTTTTCCACAATGCTTTCAATATGCTTCTTCTTTTTATAAAATAAAGCTCTCTTTTTATATTTCTTCACATCTTTCAGCAAATTATGCACTGCTCTCTTGTAAAATATTTTTTTGCGTAATTTCTTAAACTGATTTTGCCTTCTTTTACCATACTTTATCTCCTTTGACTGAACATTTGCTTTTTTACTTTTCCTCTTATTTTGAATTTTTTTCTTACTTGAAAAATTATCAGAAGTTGCAGCATTATCTACATTCTGTTTGCTCCTACAAACATTTTTAATAAATTGCTTTGTGATCTTACCAGAATATTTTTTCCTTTTAGCCACATTATCTTGTTCATTCAATACTTGTGGTTGATGTTTCTTCAAATAATCCTCCTGTCTCTGTTCTTTTCTTTTTCTTTTTTTTCTGGCATGATTTCTCTATTTTGACGTTGAAAAACAGTATCTATAAAAAAGAATCACAAATCAATGTATATTAATAACTTTCAAATTTACACTATTCCATTACTGTACAAACACATTTTATATAAAAACTGACTAAGAAACTATAACCCTGAACCACAAGTGTGACGATGGTTAAAACACTACATGCATAGTGCATACTACTTTGAAGCAGTTCATGCCCTAAAGCCTACCTCACTAAAAGACTACATGCTAACTGACTGAATGATTACAGTACTATAAGGAGACATACTGGGTGAGTAACAGGACGTTTGCTAGAAGTGTATGAATACTAACTGGGGAATTGAAGGTGTGAAAGACAACTGTGTAGGTGATTAGAGGACTGAATGCATACTGGATAGGCATTTAAAGCAGTCCATGTGCTAAGGCCTGGCTCACTGCATGAGTACTTGGGTACTGACTGAATGATTAGAGTACAGCATGAAGAGTACCTGGGTGAATTTATAAGTGGTAGGCTTTTGGCGCAGTGAATGGATTAGTACATGGTGCTGAATGGGTCACTAGAGGAGTGCAAAGGGAGTGACAGGATGTTTGCTGGACGGTATGGATACTGACTAGGGAATTGAAAGTGTGAAAGACAAGTGTCTAGGTGGTTAGAAGAGTGCATGCATAGTGGATAGGGGTTTGAAGCAGTCCATGTGCTAAGGCCAGGCTCAGTGCATGAATACTTAGGCACTGACTGAATGATTAGAGTACTGCAAAGAGAGTGTCTTGGTGAATTTATAAGTGTTTGGGTTTTGGCACAGTGAATGGATTAGTGCATGGTGCTGAATGGGTCACTAGAGGACTGCAAAGGGAGTGACAGGGTGTTTCCTGGAAGTGTATGGATACTGACTAGGGAATTGAAGGTGTGAAAAACAACTGTGTAGGTAGGTAGTTACAGGACTACATGCATAGTGAATAGGCATTTGAAGCAGTCTATGTGATAAGGCCTGGCTCACTGCATGAGTACTTGGGTACTGACTGAATGATTAGAGAACAGCAAGAACACTGCCTGGGTGAATTTATAAGAGGTAGGCTTTTGGCGCAGGGAATGGATTAGTACATGGTGCTGAATGGGTCACTAGAGGAGTGCAAAGGGAGTGAAAGGATGTTTGCTGGACGGTATGGATACTGACTAGGGAATTGAAAGTGTCAAAGACAAGTGTCTAGGTGGTTAGAAGAGTGCATGCATAGTGGATAGGGGTTTGAAGCAGTCCATGTGCCAAGGCCTGGCTCAGTGCATGAATACTTAGGCACTGACTGAATGATTAGAGTACTGCAAAGAGTGTGTCTTGGTGAATTTATAAGTGTTTGGGTTTTGGCAGAGTGAATGGATTAGTACATGGTGCTGAATGGGTCACTAGAGGACTGCAAAGGGAGTGACAGGGTGTTTCCTGGAAGTGTATGGATACTGACTAGGGAATTGAAGGTATGAAAAACAACTGTGTAGGTAGTTACAGGACTACATGCATAGTGAATAGGCGTTTGAAGCAGTCTATGTGATAAGGCCTGGCTCACTGCATGAGTACTTGGGTACTGACTGAATGATTAGAGTACAGCTAGAAGACTGCCTGGGTGAATTTATAAGTGGTAGGCTTTTGGCGCAGGGAATGGATTAGTACTTGGTACTGAATGGGTCACAAGAAGAGTGCAAAGGGTGTGACAGGATGTTTGCTGGACTGTATGGATACTGACTAATAAATTGAAAGTGTGAAAGACAAGTGTCTATGTGGTTAGAAGACTGCATGCATAGTATATAGGGTTTTGAAGAAGTCCATGTGCTAAGGCCTGTCTCAGTGCATGAATACTTAGGCAGTGACTGAATCATTACAGTACTGGAAAGAGAGTGTTTTGGTGAATTTATAAGTGTTTGGGTTTTGGCACAGTGAATGGATTAGTACATGGTGCTGAATGGGTCACTAGAGGACAGCAAAGGGAGTGACAGGGTGTTTCCTGGAAGTGTATGGATACTGACTAGAGAATTGAAGGTGTGAAAAACAACTGTGTAGGTAGTTAGAGGACTACATGCATAGTGAATAGGCGTTTGAAGCAGTCTATGTGATAAGGCCTGGCTCACTGCATGAGTACTTGGGTACTGACTGAATGATTAGAGTACAGCTAGAAGACTGCCTGGGTGAATTTATAAGTGGTAGGCTTTTGGCGCAGGGAATGGATTAGCACTTGGTACTGAATGGGTCACTAGAAGAGTGCAAAGGGAGTGACAGGATGTTTGCTGGACTGTATGGATACTGACTAGGGAATTGAAAGTGTGAAAGACAAGTGTCTAGGTGGTTAGAAGACTGCATGCATAGTGGATAGGGGTTTGAAGAAGTCCATGTGCTAAGGCCTGGTTCAGTGCATGAATACTTAGGCATTGACTGAATCATTAGAGTACTGGAAAGAGAGTGTCTTGGTGAATTTATAAGTGTTTGGGTTTTGGCACAGTGAATGGATTAGTACATGGTGCTGAATGGGTCACTAGAGGACTGCAAAGGGAGTGACAGGGTGTTTCCTGGAAGTGTATGGATACTGACTAGGGAATTGAATGTGTAAAAGACAAGTGTATAGTATGTTAGAACACTACATGCATACTGCATAGACATTTGAAGCAGTCTATTTGGTAATGAATGGTTCACAACATAAGTACTTAGAAACTGACTAAATCATCAGTCTACTTCTAGGACAGTTACTGGGTAAAAAATTTACATTTTCAGTTGTGCAACAGTGAAGAGAATAGTACATGGTACTGCACCTTAGTGTCAATCCCTGTTATCAATGCATAAGCAAAGACTAGCTTCTAATGCTGCTAAAACTTGACAATGGTTTTAAAAGAGATATCTGTCAGAAAATACATGATGTTACCCAATCCTTCTCTCACAGAGGTTCCCAAATGCACACAGACTCACTGTGTGATTCTAGACAACAACCACTATCCCTAGAAGTTTACCAAAACTCATTCACTACTGTGGAAGTGGTAAGGGAACTGCACACAATCTACATATTTCAGGACTGCCCTTTTGTGTCAAAGACTGACTCATTTAATCAAAGCATAAGCAAAGACTGGCTTCTAATGCTACTAAAACTTGACAACATGACAGGTTTTAAAACAGTTATCTGCCACCAAATACACGATGTTACCAAATGCTTCTCTCACAGTGGTTCCCAAATGCACACAGACTCACAGTGTGATTCTAGACAACAACCACTATCCCTAGGAGTTTACCAAAACTCATTCACTAATATGGAAGTGTTAAGGAAACTGCACACAATGTACATATTTCAAGACTGCACTTTTGTGTCAAAGCCTGACTCATTTAATCCACACATAAGCAAAGACTGGCTTCTAATGCTACTAAAACTTGAAAACATGACCGGTTTTAAAAGACTTATCTGTCAGAAAATACACGATGTTACCCAATCCTTCTCTCACAGTGATTCCCAAATGCACACACACTCAGTGTGAATCTAGACCAGCACCACTATCCCTAGGAGTTTACCAAAACTAATTCACTACAGTGGAAGTGGTAAGGGAACTGCACACAATCTACATATTTCACGACTGCACTTTAGTGTCAATGCCTGACTCATTTAATCAAAGCATAAGTCATAACTGTCTTCTAATGCTACTAAAACTTGACAACATGACATGTTTTAAAACAGTTATCTGTCAGCAAATACACAATGTTACCAAACACTTCTCTCACAGTGGTTTCCAAATGCACACAGACTCACAGTGTGATTCTAGACCAGCACCACTATCCCTAGGAGTTTACCAAAACTCATTCACTACTGTGGAAGTGGTAAGGGAACTGCACACAATGTACATATTTCCCGACTGCACTTTAGTGTCAATGCCAGACTCATTTAATCAACGCATAAGCAAAGACTGACTTCTAATGCTTCTAAAACTTGACAACATGACAGGTTTTAAAAGAGTTATCTGTCAGCAAATACACGATGTCACCAAATGCTTCTCTCACAGTGGTTCCCAAATGCACACAGACTCACTGTGTGATTCTAGACAAACAACACTATCCCTTGCACTATACCAAAACACATTTCTTCATCTACAAGGAGTACTACATTTTAGTGCAGAAACATAACTCATTTCACAAATTCATAAACAATGACTGGTTTCTAATTCTACCAAAATATAAAAACTGCACAGTTATCTGTTAACAAACACATGAAAAAAACAAATGCTTATCACAGAATGGTTTCTACATGCACACACACTGTCAATAAGATTGTAGAGAAAAAAAAGTACTCCCTACACTTTAGCAGAAGAAATACATTAGTCTGATTAAAATCAAAATAGTCTACATACATCCCTTCACAATTAAATAACTCACCTTTCAAGTTGTTTTGTAGATTAAGAAGTATATCAGTCACACACCAGATATCAGTCACACGCCAGATGTTCTTATACCGAATCTCTGCACTGTGCACCTGTCCGCAGAACCAAAGAATGCGAAGTTTCCCTCTCATTTTCCACACATATACATGTAAACATCAAATCACATTCCTTCCCACATAAATTCAAAAGCAAACACACATTTCTATTGGTTAAACATTTCAACCCTTTCCAAATGACATTAACTTCAACCCTTCCCCCAATCTGCCTTCTGCCTGTTACCATAGAAACAGGCCATGGAACACTGTACTGAGCACACAGGTAACAAGTTCAGCACACACAATGTTGCTAATCAAGACAGCAAGTGTGCTTGACTTTTCAACATATCAGCTGATCATATATAATGTTCCTTACAAACAGTTTTTGTTAACCAATAAGAAGCATGCGTTTAAAAAACAGAAACATGCACCCTACCTTTCAGTGTAGAAGGTTGTCAAACAACCAATGATTTCTTGTCTTTTTTTCAAAACTGCATCTTAGCCACCATTTTAGAAACATCTTACTTTCCAAACTGCCATTTCATTTACAGAGACCATCTGAGTGCATCCAGACCTCCTTACAAGATGCTTAGAGTGTGGATTGTGGGACACAGCTATATTTTCTGGAGCCAAAGGTATGCAGAAAACAAAGGCATTCACAAAGACCTAGGTTTGCCAAATGTAGACATTAAATGGATTGGACAGAGAGGGTTAACGTGGCACCAATTGATGCCATTGGTGAAATCATTCATGCAAATCCAACACCCTGACCTCATAATAGTGCACTGTGGTGGCAATGACCTAGGCACTTTGACTGGGGTAGGTCTGGAAATGCTTATGAAGGACACCTTTGCAGAACTGATTTCACTTTTCCCTAAAACTGCCTTTGTGTATTCTAACATATGCCAAAGGCAGAAATGGAACTGGTCCGATCATTTTTGTCCACAGATTGAGAAAGCTAGGAAACATGTGAATAAATCTGTTTCTGCTGTACTCAGAGACAAGTTTATTTTTCAAGTTTATTTTATTTTATTATGATAAGGAACTCTTTATGAGGTCCACATAAAACAACATATACATACAAAACAAGAAATACATAAAATATTATTCCATCACAATTACACAAGACATCTTAATACAGGTCCAAAAAACATTTTAAAAAGTTGTACAGTTTAAAAGCAAACATTTCATTAGGTGGGTTAATCAAGGCTGCCTTAAATGAAGAAGCAGATAATATGTTGAGTTGTAAGCAAATTGGTCTTAACCATCTACGCCTGCAAGACATCAGTGCAGGACAAACAAACATGACATGATCTAAGTCCTGATCATACAATTGACAAAGATCACAGCATGCCGAATGACCATACCAGCTGGCATGTAGAACTTTCAGCGGAAGCAAATTATGTCTTAATAAGTACACAAGGCGTCTGACGCCATGGGAGATGTTCCAATACATATACGGTTGAGCTTTCCGCAGGGTATAAGATTCGATAACAGGCGTACCACCTTTTTTCGCTAAACAGAAGTCTCTATCCTGACAAAACCCCAATTCCCAGGAGGCTGACTTCAGAACAGTTTTTAATTGATGAGAGGATAATAAGAATAAAGTCTCCTCATCCAATTTCAATTGCAGCACGGCAAATCTGAAGTTTTTTACAATCACGGAGAAATCATTAAAAGATCCTAATATTTCATTTTTTATAAGATCTCTTAAGGTATTAGGTTCACCTTTAGATAAAGCTACTACCCAACGTATGATACTTGCCAGACCTTGAACCCAGCTGCTACGTAAACCCAGTTCCTGTCTCAAGGAAGCAGTCGAATTTGCTGTACCTACAGACATTAAACTGCGTAAAATTTTCCCTTCCGCAGAGTTTAAAAAACTCCACTTTTTTACATCAATTAACTCAATTCCGTATAACAGGGAGGCCGGAACTTTCGCTCTGAAAACATCTAAAAGAATAGAAAAATGCCTTCTACCTGTGGCTTTATGTAGGGAAACTAAACTCTTTCCCTGAGAAATAGCCTTCCGAGAGTTATTGTCAATGTGTAATTTGTCACTTAAATTATAAGTGACAATTTTACCTAGGAAGGTGTAAGATTTCACACATTCCAGTTTTTTCCCCCCCACAACCCATGGATAATTAAGGCATTTAGGCTTCTTTCTACCAGAGAAGCAAATCACTTTGCTTTTTGCCGTGTTTATTGATAAGAAATGACTTTCCGCATATTCAGAGAGTGCTTGCAACCGATTGTTCAGGCCCTTTGGGGTGAGATCCAAAATCAGGATGTCGTCTGCATACATAAGGCATGCAATTGGAACTCCACCCAAGTACGGGGCAATACCGGCGCAAGCAGAAAGTGTGACGGGTAAATCAACTGTATATAAGGAAAATAGCAATGGAGCCAAAAGGCAACCTTGCTTCAACCCATTGGAAGTGGGAATTAATTTAGATACACCACGTTCACCTCCAAGTAGAACTCTGCACCAGGTGTCAGAGTAAAGGGCGCGAATTAACTTAATCAGGAATGGGGGCATACCTAGGTTAAATAACTTTCTCCACAGCAAAATTCTATCTACTTTATCAAAGGCGGTGGAGAAGTCAATAAAGGCGCCATATACCTGACCACCACGGACTTTCACATATTTTTCATTAATAACTTGCAATGCAGTCAGGTTGTCTAAAGTTCCATGATTTTGTCTGAAACCTGTTTGCTCCATGGGAAGGATTTTATGTTCAGATACCCATTGATTCATTAAAGTAAGCACACATTTTGCGAAAACCTTACCAATGGCATCAAGCAAAGCGATTTGACGGTAATTTTGCGGTAGATCTCTTGCCCCTTTTTTATATAAAGGGACAATAATACTTCCTTTCCAGGAGGGGGGGACTGTTCCACTAGAAAAACAAAATTTAAACACTGGAAAGAGTATTTTACTCCAAAGTTCACTCTGGTGTTTTAATACTGAAATTGGGATTTTATCAGGACCCATCGCACCAGAGGAGCGCATATTCTTAATGGCACATTCAATTTCCTTTTCCGTTGGACAGTCAAGTATACGTGAGACATTATCAGATTCAACATTAAAAACTTGAGAATTATTGTTACTGTACAACTTCTCGATATAATGAACCCACACCTGTTCCTCAATGGCAATAGGCGTAGGACTGGCTCTGGTACCACAACCTTTGCCGATTAAGGACCAGAATGTCTTGGCTTGGCCATTATAAGAAGCTTCCCTCAGTTGAATCCAGAGGGCATCTTCCTTAGAACGTTTTAAACGGGCCTTAAGCCTACCTCTCCTTCTTTTTAAGATAAACAACTTAGACTTAGCTTCTTGGGTAAAGAATAAAAATTGTCCCCTTACCACTTTGTTTATTTCTCTATTTATAGCCCGTAGAGGATGAGGGACTACGAGGGATTGTTTCACACCTGATTTCTTTTTTGCACTAGCAGTTACAGAATCTAAAAAATTAATAAAACTCAACAGCTCTCTCCCTTCCCAGAGGGGTAAATTCTCAACAGTAAAATACAAAAGAGGCACCACATTTTCAACAGTACAAGGGTTCCAAAAACATTTCCCTGAGCTGGAATCAAAATTCACAAAATCTATATCCAGACTCCACGGATCCACTTTCTGAAGATTAACGGAGACAGAAAGCATCAATGCATTATGGTCACTAAGAATAGACTCAATGACCTTCATATCCTTCAGTAGGTGAAAACCGGCATAATCTACCATGATAAAATCAATAATAGATTTTCCCTTATTAGATTTACGAGTATAAGCTGCCGGGGTGTCAGACGGAAGCCTCCCATTTACTATTAAGCCTTCAACTTTAAGTAAACCATCTAAGATAAGTTTACCTCTTTTGTTAGTTTTAATTTTGGAGGGAAACTGGGCAGATGGTATATTCAAAGACTCTTCCAATTGAATATTTCTAAACAACTCCGACCCACAGTTAGATATATTACAATTTAAGTCCCCAAACATTAACACATGCGGAGTTGGGGAGACATCCAACGCTTTAGTTAAAAAAGTGAACAAAGTTTTTAAACCAGCATTAAAACTACAATTGGGGGGAATATAAATGTTAACCACAATCAACAATCTATTAGGGCAATCCTCAAATACATCTTTTAGGGTTATTGCTTGAAACAGTTTCCCTGGATCTAGATAGTGTGAATAGTTCCATTGCAATCTGTTAGATAACAAGCATGCTAACCCTCCCTTAGCATGGCCTCTTCTAGTGCTGGTTGCGCTGTATTCCAAAATAAAATAGTCTTTTTCCAAAGCTAATCTTCCTTCAACCCAGGTTTCTTGCAAACAGATTATATCTGCCTTTTGAGAATGCAAGAAACCCAATTTCTCCTTATAATCCTTGAATCCGGCAGTGTTCCATGAGATAAATTTCAGCTCTCTGTTAAAAATTGGAATGTTGTTTAGAACAGGGAGCAGATTTACTCGCTAGAACTCCAGGTAACCAACTCCATTTAGATTGGTCATCCTTCACTGTCTGCTTAAGGGGAGGGTTTTTGTATGAAACTAGCCTTTCATTCCTAGCCACACAAATTTTTAGGTCCTCTGATCTGAGATTAGACCAATCCGACAACAGCACACCCGTATTAGAGGGAAGTGATAGTGAAGAATTGGCGAGAATACTTTGAGTACATTTTTCCCCAAAGTGTGGCATGACATCTATCCCTCTAACTTGTAATTCCTCTGCCCACTGTAGAACAAGATTTAACACAACTTTCGAATGGAATTTCACCCTTGTTGATCTTATTGGTTTCCCCACGAAGGAGTTAAGGAGAAATACAATATCTAAATCGGACGTTTGAATTAATTTCAAACTTTCGATCTCATTAAAACAGATCAGTAGGGCAGATCTATTTAAAATTAAATCTGGTTCAAATAAGGGAGAAAAATCAAGATATAAAGTATCCACATTTATTTTTTCTTTTGGGAGAATAACTGTCATTGAGGATGGAACCTGAAAGGGTCTTGCTGAAGGATTTAGGGAAGTAGGGGACGGGATGACAGAAGAAGAGGTAACCTTAGAAATAACTTGGCAAGATCCTGCTTTAACATTACAATATGCTGAAAAAGGATTGGCGGAAGGGTGGGAAACCTTGGGGAGGAAAGGATTGGTAAAGCTTATAGGACCTAGACCAGAGGAAGGGGCGTCTTCTTTAGGCGAGACAACCCTAGCTTCTACATGAGAGGTAGGAGACTGCTCCACCTGCGGAGAATCTTCTAGACTAAATTCAGCATTCTTATCAAAAAGAAGTTTCCTCTGTCTTTTTTTAGCGAATCTTCGGATGGGTTTCCTCTTCTTCATTCTAATCTTTTTGTGTTTCAGGGGACTCACTTTTCCCATCAATCCAGTATTTACTTTGGGAATCTCCTCTTCTTTGCTTGATGGCAAGGAGAATATCGGAAAGAGAGATGGAATTTCGGATTTGGGAATGAGAGGAGATGTTACTATTACCTCTATCTTGTCACTGATTGGGGCTATACAATTAGCGCCAGCCGAAACCACTTTGGAAGGATTGGGGACAGCAGGAAGAACTACAGGCTTCTTTTCCCTTTGACCTTCTGTCAAAGGAGAAGATTGAGCTGAATCCAAAACTGCCGAAGCAGAAGGAGCGCTTATTTTTGGGGGCACCAACAGAGAAGCCGATGGTATGGGAAGATCTGACACTAACTCATTTTTACTTAGCAAGAGAACTTGCAAAATTTGCGTTACAGTGTCAAAAATACATTCCGAACCTCCCACTAACTTTTCAAGTAAACTCAAAATCGAAGAAAGAATTGATTCCAAAGAGGACAAAGAATTAGAAATTAGCCACCCATTAATATTTGGAGAACCCTCAGCTAAATTGTTCAACACTGGACCTGAACAAGATGTAAAGTTTAACTGTGGAAGGGAAAAATCTAGTTTATTAGAAGGTGTGCTACTTAGAGGACCGGTACTCGAAATAGTTATTGCTTCCTCCAAAGGCACACCTTTAGGGTTCCCATGTAACGATCCCACCCGCGCCCTATGAGCTGTTAAATCAATGTCAGGCAGTGTAAAATCATTCCCTACTACAGGGGATTTAACTAACGCGGCTGACAAAAGATCAGTATTCACTGAAACTTTAGGAACATCCATTAGTGCAACTTGGGAGGGGACAATTTTATCAGATTTTGAGGGCATATTACCCGAAGATTCAAGGGGAGCATTCTGTTTCAGATGTACATTGTTTGACGCCGAAGGCGAGCCCCTTAGTACTTCGGGACTAACTAGAATAGGCAAAGATTGACTAGCAACCAAGCCTAAACTAGAGGAAACATCAATGACCCCATTAACAGGCACCGAATCGTTAAACCCTGGGATTTCATTCGGGGGCTGCAGATCAGTGGGTTTATCTTTCCCTTTGTCCCATAAATTGAAAAGCTGACATTGACCTTTCAATTGCATAGAAGTTGCAATTTGGTTCCGTAGGGGGTTAGATTTGGTTTTAGACCCAGATCTCCCTACAATCACTCGCCCAGAGCGTAGTTTTTTAGCCGTCATGAGACTGTATTAGAAGGGGAGTAAGAATCAATTAATAACAATTGTAGAATAAGAAACCTAAGAATCCTAAAATACAATACAAATCTATAGAGGCAGTGTCACACAGATTTAATACCGGAGAACCAAGGGAGGGGGCCCAGCCCAGCCTTCTTCAGCCTCTGACGGCCTCAGACGGTCCCGCCCTTGTCCCGGGCTTCTCCCGGTGCGCTCCCGCGTTGCGGTGTCACAAGGGAGGGTTATAGCCGCGCTGAGGCGGGGGAGGAGCCAGCAGGGAGAGCGGGTCAGCTGCTGGTGATGCCGAGGGTCAGGCGCTCCTGGGACTTGAAGTCCTCGCCTGACCACGCTCGCAGCCCTGCCCACACCACCGCCACAGCCCTGCCCACACCACCGCCACAGAGGCTCTGTCTGATGAAATACCTCGCAGTCACAGCGCACTTCCAGCAGCGCTAAACAGAGAACCAGAGGCGAAGCGGGACCCGCGGAGCGGGTTCCGCGAGGAGTTGATTGAGGAGATTAAAGGAAGAACAGCTCCAGCGTGCTCGCAGTCCAAAGCTCCCTCTTCAGTCCACACGGGCAACAGGTGAGAAACTACAGAATGGGGTCCATTTACAATAACAATCTGCGCTTTCATATACAAGAGATGTATAGGAGAGATGGAGTAAACTTTACTGATGAAGGAAACAGAGTCTTCCTCAACTTTAGACTCTGTATAGGTACTTACTTATAAGCACCAAAAACTCTGAATAAACACAACGGCTCTTTTTAGAGCCACTCAAGAACAAAACATTTAACCTTAATCTTTATCTCCCAACAATTTCATTTTGGTGCGCTTAGGGTGCGGGTAGGGTCCGCGGATCCTCCCCGGCCATAGATATTTAAGTACTTTTAACTCTAATTTTCTCAGGAACTACTGAACGGATTCACATCATTTATGCAAAGGGCATGAGTCTGAACTAAGGACTATCTCGTTGCCAAATTTGGTGTCATTCCGTTCAGCGGTTCGGGCTGTAGCTGCGACAACAGATCCTATGGGAAATTGCAAGGGGAAAACGCGTTTTGGGACACCCCTTTTGTCTCTGCCCCCGCTTGACGAATCACCACGAAACTTTCAGGGTAGGAGCGGAGCGTAGCTGGCCAAAAGTTTGGAAAATTTCGCGAGGATTCGTCAACCGGCGCCAGACTTATTGGGAATAGAATGTTGCAGATTTCCTATGGAAAATAGGTCCTATCTATAATCTACTGGCGACCGCCAGTATATAATAAATGCATATGCATATATATGCATATGTGTGCGTGTAGAGAGAGGTAGAGAGAGGTGAAGAGGTAGAGGTGTAGAGGTAGAGAGGTAGAGGTAGAGAGGTAGAGAGTAGAGGATGAGTGATAGAGAGTAGAGAGCAGAGAGTGAGTAGTAGAGAGTAGTAGAGAGTAGTAGAGAGAGTAGCAGAGAGTGAGTAGTAGAGATTAGTAGATTGAGTAGTAGAGAGTGAGCAGTAGAGAGTGAGTAGTAGAGAGTAGTAGAGAGTGAGTAGTAGAGAGTGGGTAATAGAGAGTGAGTAGTAGAGAGTAGGAGAGAGTAGTAGAAAGTGAGTAGTAGAGTGAGTAGTAGAGAGTAGTAGAGAGTGAGTGGTAGTGAGCAGTAGAGAGTGAGTAGTAGAGAGTGAGTAGTAGAGAGTGAGTAGCAGAGAGAGAGTAGTAGAGAGTATTAGAGAGTGAGTAGTAGAGAGTGAGTAATAGAGAGTAGTAGAGAGTGAGTAGTAGAGAGTAGTAGAGAGTGAGTAGTAGAGAGTGGGTAATAGAGAGTGAGTAGTAGAGAGTAGGAGAGAGAAGTAGAAAGTGAGTAGTAGAGTGAGTAGTAGAGAGTAGTAGAGAGTGAGTAGTAGAGAGTGAGTAGCAGAGAGAGAGTAGTAGAGAGTATTAGAGAGTGAGTAGTAGAGTGAGTAATAGAGAGTAGTAGAGAGTGAGTAGTAGAGAGTGAGCAATAGAGTTAGTAGTAGAGCGAGTAGTAGAGAGCAGTAGAGAATAGTAGAGAGAGAGTAGTAGAGAGTGAGTAGTAGAGAGTAGTAGAGAGTGAGTAGTAGAGAGTAACAGAGAGTGAATAGTAGACAGTGAGCAGTAGAGAGTGAGTAGCAGAGATTAGTAGAGAGTGAGTAGTAGAGAGTGAGTAGTAGAGACAGAGTAGTAGGGAGTAGTAGAGGAGTAGAGAGTGAGTAGTAGAGAGTAGTGGAATAGTAGAGAGTGAGTAGTAGAGAGTAGTAGAGAGTGAGTAGTGGAGATTGAGTAGTAGAGAGTAGTAGAGAGTGAATAGTAGAGAGTGAGTAGTAGAGAGTGAGTAGTAGAGAGTAGTAGAGAGTGAGTAGTAGTGAGAGAGTAGTAGAGAGTGAGTAGTAGAGAGTAGTAGAGTGAGTAGTAGAGAGTGAGTAGTAGAGAGAGAGTAGTAGAGAGTAGTTGAGAGTGAGTAGTAGAGTAGTAGAGAGTGAGTGGTAGAGAGTAGTAGAGTGAGTAGTAGAGAGTAGTAGAGTGAGAAGTAGAGAGAGTAGTAGAGAGTAGTAGACGTGTAGAGAGTGAGTAGTAGAGAGTGAGTAGTAGAGAGTGAGTAGTAGAGAGAGTAGTAGAGAGTAGTAGAGTAGTAGAGAGTAGAGGATGAGTAATAGAGAGCAGAGAGTGAGTAGTAGAGAGTAGTAAATTGAGTAGTAGAGAGTGAGTAGTAGAGAGTGGGTAGTAGAGAGTACTAAAGAGTGAGTAGTAGAGAGTGGGTAATAGACAGTGAGTAGTAGATAGTAGGAGAGAGTAGTATAGAGTGAGTAGTAGAGTGAGCAGTAGAGAGTAGTAGAGAGTGAGTAGTAGAGAGTAGTAGAGAGTGAGTAGTAGAGAGTGAGCAATAGAGTGAGTAGTAGAGCGAGTAGTAGAGAGTAGTAGAGAATAGTAGAGAGTAGTAGAGAGTGAGTAGTAGAGAGTAGTAGAGAGTGAGTAGTAGAGAGTAGTAGACAGTGAGTAGTAGAGAGTGAGTAGCAGAGAGTAGTAGAGAGTGAGTGGTAGAGAGTGAGTAGTACAGAGAGAGTAGTAGGGAGTAATAGAGGAGTAGATAGTGAGTAGTAGAGTGTGAGTAGTAGAGCATAGTGGAGTAGCAGAGAGTGAGTAGTAGAGAGTAGTAGAGAGTGAGTAGTAGAGTGAGTAGTAGGGAGTAGTAGAGAGTGAGTAGTAGAGTGAGTAGTAGAGAGTAGTAGAGAGCAAGTAGTAGAGAGCAAGTAGTAGAGAGTATGTAGTAGAGAGTGAGTAGTAGAGAGTAATAGAGAGTGAGTAGTAGAGATAGTAGTAGATAGTGAGTAGTAGAGAGAGTAGAAGAGAGTAGTAGAGTAGTAGAGAGTGAGTAGTGGAGAGTGAGTAGTATAGAGTAGTAGAGAGTGAGTAGTAGAGAGCGAGTAGTAGAGAGTAGTAGAGAGTGAGTAGTAGTGAGAGAGTAGTAGAGAGTGAGTAGTAGAGAGTAGTAGAGTGAGTAGTAGAGAGTGAGTAGTAGAGAGAGAGTAGTAGAGATCAGTAGAGAGTGAGTAGTAGAGTAGTAGAGAGTGAGTGGTATTGAGTAGTAGAGTGAGTAGTAGAGAGTAGTAGAGAGTGAGTAGTAGAGAGAGTAGTAGAGAGTAGTAGAGGTGTCAAGAGTGAGTAGTAGAGAGTGAGTAGTAGAGAGAGTAGTAGAGTAGTAGAAAGTAGAGGATGAGTAATAGAGAGCAGAGAGTAGAGAGTGAGTAGTAGAGAGTAGTAGAGATACGTAGAGAGTAGTAGAGAGAGTAGCAGAGAGTGAGTAGTAGAGAGTAGTAGATTGAGTAGTAGATAGTGAGTAGTAGAGAGAGAGTAGTAGAGAGTAGTTGAGAGTGAGTAGTAGAGTAGTAGAGAGTGAGTGGTAGAGAGTAGTAGAGTGAGTAGTAGAGAGGAGTAGAGAGTGAGTAGTAGAGAGAGTAGTAGAGAGTAGTAGAGGTGTAGAGAGTGAGTAGTAGAGAGTGAGTAGTAGAGAGTGAGTAGTAGAGAGAGTAGTCGAGAGTAGTAGAGTAGTAGAGAGTAGAGGATGAGTAATAGAGAGCAGAGAGCAGAGAGTGAGTAGTAGAGAGTATTAGATTGAGTAGTAGAGAGTGAGTAGTAGAGAGTGAGTAGTAGAGAGTACTAAAGA
Source organism: Triturus cristatus (assembly GCF_964204655.1). NCBI lineage: Eukaryota > Metazoa > Chordata > Amphibia > Caudata > Salamandridae > Triturus > Triturus cristatus. Next base: position 913,277,602 of record NC_140588.1, read on the forward strand.
GTGAGTAGTAGAGAGTAGTAGAGAGTGGGTAATAGACAGTGAGTAGTAGATAGTAGGAGAGAGTAGTATAGAGTGAGTAGTAGAGTGAGTAGTAGAGAGTAGTAGAGAGTGAGTAGTAGAGAGTGAGTAGCAGAGAGAGAGTAGCAGAGAGTATTAGAGAGTGAGTAGTAGAGAGTGAGTAGTAGTGAGTAGTAGAGAGTGAGTAGTAGAGAGTGAGCAATAGAGTGAGTAGTAGAGCGAGTAGTAGAGAGTAGTAGAGAATAGTAGAGAGAGAGGAGTAGAGAGTGAGTAGTAGAGAGTAGTAGAGAGTGAGTAGTAGAGAGTGAGTACCAGAGAGTAGTAGAGAGTGAGTAGTAGAGAGTGAGTAGTACAGAGTGAGTAGTAGGGAGTAGTAGAGAGTGAGTAGTAGAGTGTGAGTAGTAGAGAGTAGTGGAGTAGTAGAGAGTGAGTAGTAGAGAGTAGTAGAGAGTGAGTAGTAGAGCGAGTAGTAGGGAGTAGTAGAGAGTGAGTAGTAGAGTGAGTAGTAGGGAGTAGTAGAGAGTGAGTAGTACAGTGAGTAGTAGAGAGTAGTAGAGAGTGAGTAGTAGAGAGCAAGTAGTAGAGATAGTAGTAGAGAGTGAGTAGTAAAGAGTAGTAGAGAGTGAGTAGTAGTGAGAGAGTAGTAGAGAGTGAGTAGTAGAGAGTAGTAGAGTGAGTAGTAGAGAGTGAGTAGTAGAGAGAGAGTAGTAGAGAGTAGTAGAGAGTGAGTGGTAGAGAGTAGTAGAGTGAGTAGTAGAGATTGAGTAGTAGAGAGAGTAGTAGAGAGTAGTAGAGGTGTCGAGAGTGAATAGTAGAGAGTGAGTAGTAGAGAGAGTAGTAGAAAGTAGAGGATGAGTAATAGAGAGCAGAGAGTAGAGAGTGAGTAGTAGAGAGTAGTAGAGAGAAGTAGAGAGTAGTAGAGAGAGTAGCAGAGAGTGAGTAGTAGAGAGTAGTAGGTTGAGTAGTAGAGAGTGAGTAGTAGAGAGTGAGTAGTAGAGAGTAGAGAGAAGTAGAGAGTGGGTAATAGAGAGTGAGTAGTAGATAGTAGGAGAGAGTAGTATAGAGTGAGTAGTAGAGTGAGTAGTAGAGAGTAGTAGAGAGTGAGTAGTAGAGAGTGAGTAGCAGAGAGAGAGTAGTAGAGAGTATTAGAGAGTGAGTAGTAGAGAGTGAGTAGTAGTGAGTAGTAGAGAGTGAGTAGTAGAGAGTGAGCAATAGAGTGAGTAGAGAGTGAGTAGTAGAGAGTAGTAGAGAGTGAGTAGTAGAGAGTGAGTACCAGAGAGTAGTAGAGAGTGAGTAGTAGAGAGTGAGCAGTACAGAGTGAGTAGTAGGGAGTAGTAGAGAGTGAGTAGTAGAGTGTGAGTAGTAGAGAGTAGTGGAGTAGTAGAGAGTGAGTAGTAGAGAGTAGTAGAGAGTGAGTAGTAGAGTGAGTAGTAGGGAGTAGTAGAGAGTGAGTAGTACAGTGAGTAGTAGAGAGTAGTAGAGAGTGAGTAGTAGAGAGCAAGTAGTAGAGATAGTAGTAGAGAGTGAGTAGTAAAGAGAGTAGAAGAGAGTAGTAGAGTAGTAGAGAGTGAGTAGTGGAGAGTGAGTAGTAGAGAGTAGTAGAGAGTGAGTAGTAGTGAGAGAGTAGTAGAGAGTGAGTAGTAGAGAGTAGTAGAGTGAGTAGTAGAGAGTGAGTAGTAGAGAGAGAGTAGTAGAGAGTAGTAGAGAGTGAGTAGTAGAGTAGTAGAGAGTGAGTGGTAGAGAATAGTAGAGTGAGTAGTAGAGATTGAGTAGTAGAGAGAGTAGTAGAGAGTAGTAGAGGTGTCGAGAGTGAATAGTAGAGAGTGAGTAGTAGAGAGAGTAGTAGAAAGTAGAGGATGAGTAATAGAGAGCAGAGAGTAGAGAGTGAGTAGTAGAGAGTAGTAGAGAGAAGTAGAGAGAGTAGCAGAGAGTGAGTAGTAGAGAGTAGTAGATTGAGCAGTAGAGAGTGAGTAGTAGAGAGTGAGCAGTAGAGAGTAGAGAGAAGTAGAGAGTGGGTAATAGAGAGTGAGTAGTAGAGAGTAGGAGAGAGTAGTAGAGAGTGAATAGTAGAGTGAGTAGTAGAGAGTAGTAGAGAGTGAGTAGTAGAGAGTGAGTAGTAGAGAGTGAGTAGCAGAGAGAGAAGTAGAGAGTATTAGAGAGTGAGTAGTAGAGAGTGAGTAGTAGAGAGAGAGTAGTAGGGAGTAGTAGAGTAGTAGAGGGTGAGTAGTAGAGAGTGTGTGTAGTAGAGAGTAGTGGAGTAGTAGAGAGTGAGTAGTAGAGAGCAGGAAATAGTGAGTAGTAGAGTGAGTAGTAGGGTGTAGTAGAGTGAGTAGTAGAGTGAGTAGTATAGAGCGAGTAGTAGAGAGCAAATAGTAGAGAGTGAGTAGTAGAGAGTGAGTAGTAGAGAGTAGTAGAGAGTGAGTAGTAGAGAGTGAGTAGTAGAGAGAGAAAGTAGTAGAGAGTGAGTAGTAGAGAATAGTAGAGAGAGAGTAGTAGAGAGTGAGTAGTAGAGTAGTAGAGAGTGAGTAGTAGAGAGTTGTAGAGAGTGAGTAGTAGAGAGTGAGTAGTAGAGAGAGAAAGTAGTAGAGAGTGAGTAGTAGAGAGTGAGTAGTAGAGAGAGAAAGTAGTAGAGAGTGAGTAGTAGAGAGTAGTAGAGAGTGAGTAGTAGAGAGTTGTAGAGAGTGAGTAGCTGAGAGTAGTGGAGAGTGAGTAGTAGAGAGTGAGTAGTAGAGAGAGAGTAGTAGGGAGTAGTAGAGTAGTAGAGGGTGAGTAGTAGAGAGTGTGTGTAGTAGAGAGTAGTGGAGTAGTAGATAGTGAGTAGTAGAGAGCAGGAGATAGTGAGTAGTAGAGTGAGGAGTAGGGTGTAGTAGAGTGAGTAGTAGAGTGAGTAGTATAGAGCGAGTAGTAGAGAGCAAATAGTAGAGAGTGTGTAGTAGAGAGTGAGTAGTAGAGAGTAGTAGAGAGTGAGTAGTAGAGAGAGTAGTAGAGAGTGAGTAGTAGAGAGAGTAGCAGAGAGTAGTAGAGTAGTAGAGAGTGAGTAGTAGAGTGAGTAGAAGAGAGTAGTAGAGAGCGAGTAGTAGAGAGTGAGTAGTGGAGAGTGAGTAGTAGAGAGTAGTAGAGAGTGAGTAGTAGAGAGTGAGTAGTAGAGAGTGAGTAGAAGAGAGTGAATAGTAGAGAGTAGTAGAGAGTAGTAGAGAGTGAGTAGTAGTGAGAGAGTAGTAGCGAGTGAGTAGTAGAGAGTAGTAGAGTGAGTAGTAGAGAGTGATTATTAGAGAGAGAGTATTAGAGAGTAGTAGAGAGTGAGTAGTAGAGTAGTAGAGAGTGAGTGGTAGAGAGTAGTAGAGTGAGTAGTAGAGAGTAGTAGAGAGTGAGTAGTAGAGAAAATAGTAGAGAGTAGTAGAGGTGTAGAGAGTGAGTAGTAGAGAGTACATGGCATTTAGCGACTCGCAATTGAGCGCAATTTGCGAGTCACTAAATGCCCCGTCGTATATATGGCCCCATCTGTTCATTTAAAGAGGAAGATGCTAGTGAAAAATGTGAGATAAAATACAAAACAACAGAGAGTAGTAGAGAGTAGTAGAGAGTGAGTAGTAGAGTAGTAGAGAGTGAGTGGTAGAGAATAGTAGAGTGAGTAGTAGAGATTGAGTAGTAGAGAGAGTAGTAGAGAGTAGTAGAGGTGTCGAGAGTGAATAGTAGAGAGTGAGTAGTAGAGAGAGTAGTAGAAAGTAGAGGATGAGTAATAGAGAGCAGAGAGTAGAGAGTGAGTAGTAGAGAGTAGTAGAGAGAAGTAGAGAGAGTAGCAGAGAGTGAGTAGTAGAGAGTAGTAGATTGAGCAGTAGAGAGTGAGTAGTAGAGAGTGAGCAGTAGAGAGTAGAGAGAAGTAGAGAGTGGGTAATAGAGAGTGAGTAGTAGAGAGTAGGAGAGAGTAGTAGAGAGTGAATAGTAGAGTGAGTAGTAGAGAGTAGTAGAGAGTGAGTAGTAGAGAGTGAGTAGTAGAGAGTGAGTAGCAGAGAGAGAAGTAGAGAGTATTAGAGAGTGAGTAGTAGAGAGTGAGTAGTAGAGAGAGAGTAGTAGGGAGTAGTAGAGTAGTAGAGGGTGAGTAGTAGAGAGTGTGTGTAGTAGAGAGTAGTGGAGTAGTAGAGAGTGAGTAGTAGAGAGCAGGAGATAGTGAGTAGTAGAGTGAGTAGTAGGGTGTAGTAGAGTGAGTAGTAGAGTGAGTAGTATAGAGCGAGTAGTAGAGAGCAAATAGTAGAGAGTGAGTAGTAGAGAGTGAGTAGTAGAGAGTAGTAGAGAGTGAGTAGTAGAGAGTGAGTAGTAGAGAGAGAAAGTAGTAGAGAGTGAGTAGTAGAGAGTAGTAGAGAATAGTAGAGAGAGAGTAGTAGAGAGTGAGTAGTAGAGTAGTAGAGAGTGAGTAGTAGAGAGTAGTAGAGAGTGAGTAGTAGAGAGTGAGTAGTAGAGAGAGAAAGTAGTAGAGAGTGAGTAGTAGAGAGTGAGTAGTAGAGAGAGAAAGTAGTAGAGAGTGAGTAGTAGAGAGTAGTAGAGAGTGAGTAGTAGAGAGTTGTAGAGAGTGAGTAGCTGAGAGTAGTGGAGAGTGAGTAGTAGAGAGTGAGTAGTAGAGAGAGAGTAGTAGGGAGTAGTAGAGTAGTAGAGGGTGAGTAGTAGAGAGTGTGTGTAGTAGAGAGTAGTGGAGTAGTAGATAGTGAGTAGTAGAGAGCAGGAGATAGTGAGTAGTAGAGTGAGGAGTAGGGTGTAGTAGAGTGAGTAGTAGAGTGAGTAGTATAGAGCGAGTAGTAGAGAGCAAATAGTAGAGAGTGTGTAGTAGAGAGTGAGTAGTAGAGAGTAGTAGAGAGTGAGTAGTAGAGAGAGTAGTAGAGAGTGAGTAGTAGAGAGAGTAGCAGAGAGTAGTAGAGTAGTAGAGAGTGAGTAGTAGAGTGAGTAGAAGAGAGTAGTAGAGAGCGAGTAGTAGAGAGTGAGTAGTGGAGAGTGAGTAGTAGAGAGTAGTAGAGAGTGAGTAGTAGAGAGTGAGTAGTAGAGAGTGAGTAGAAGAGAGTGAATAGTAGAGAGTAGTAGAGAGTGAGTAGTAGTGAGAGAGTAGTAGCGAGTGAGTAGTAGAGAGTAGTAGAGTGAGTAGTAGAGAGTGATTATTAGAGAGAGAGTATTAGAGAGTAGTAGAGAGTGAGTAGTAGAGTAGTAGAGAGTGAGTGGTAGAGAGTAGTAGAGTGAGTAGTAGAGAGTAGTAGAGAGTGAGTAGTAGAGAAAATAGTAGAGAGTAGTAGAGGTGTAGAGAGTGAGTAGTAGAGAGTACATGGCATTTAGCGACTCGCAATTGAGCGCAATTTGCGAGTCACTAAATGCCCCGTCGTATATATGGCCCCATCTGTTCATTTAAAGAGGAAGATGCTAGTGAAAAATGTGAGATAAAATACAAAACAATATTTTAATCTAACCATGACTAAAAAAGTTCATGTATGTATTGGATTGATTGAATGAGTATCATGTTCCACCAATGGCTGTATGAAATCTATAAAAAACATCTTCTTATGTCCTCCCATTGGATGGTTGGATATATTTGTTTAACTTTGCATAAGTATATGTGTATGTGTAATGATTAGACATAGTTTGGGATTTCATATGATTTTGAAATATTGGTTCTTATCATTGGCAGACATATTGTAAGATACATTAATCCAAGTACCTGAAAAGTTAGCAAATTAGCATTGTGGTTATTATGAATATAAAGATCTTGAATTCTTGAGATAAGGGTCATATGATTTTTTTGTAACATGACCAATATTTTTTACTTTCTTATTCTCACCCGGCAACAACTGGAAATAGCGAATCTTAATGAACAGTGTATGATTGTCAATTTGTAGGGTTCACTGTCTTTAAGTGGGTTTTGTTAAAATAAGATGACTGTATAAATGGGCTTTAAGAGAATCATGTTTTAAGTGATTTTTGCAAAAAGGATTTTTGAATAAAGTATCTGTATGTAATGCTCTTACTGCCTTACTGAAACAATATTAAACGTAGGTACATTGTGACTGTGTTGTATAGGGTTTGTGGACTTAAAGTAATTCACCATGATACACCTGTGACGAATTTCAGTTCACCTTAATGGGAATACCCTTTTAAGTCCTCACATGACCCTCAATTCAAAGTCAAGAGGTTGACAGGTATGTATTTGCCAGTGAAAATACATCTTCCAGGCCATATGGACAAACCTTTGTAGTCTAGTAATGGTAAAATACACTACACACATTTCTGAGATGGGCACAATTGCATGCAAAGTAGCACCATGCTTACAATGCCAGTGTGAAACAAACCACTTCTACGACGGGCAACCCAACATTCTACATCAGCAATGCACAATGCCTCAACATTTTTTTTGAATTTTTGAATTGTCCATAGCACTGTATTACAACTCTTTAACAAGGACACATGACAATATGTCAACAGGTGGATAATCTACTGTCAACAAAACATTGGCCTTCCTCACATATTTTAGAACAAGCTTTAGCTTGAAGCCACCACCTTCTTAAAAAAACATCTCTGCAACACACTTTAGGTGCCCTCCTCCTTTACATTGCGTAACATAAATACTATTTGCACCAAAAACCTTAGTGATTTGTAAATGGTGCACCTTATAAATTTAAACATACATAATCATATTTGCCTCCAGGGCTTAGGCTATTTCAATGCTATGGACTTACATGTGCACATTCAATAACTATGCTGTATTTGACAAAAGTATGATCAGTGAAATCATTTGAGATGTCATCAGTGATGTCATCAATGAACCCATTCAACACATAATGAAAGATGGAATATGTGGGGTCATAACCAGGGCATGGCTGGGGCATAAGTTATAGTTAGCTCAGTATACTCAAACTGATGGCTTTCATGGTATAAATTGATCATAATTCTAAATGAGCTGAAGCAAATGAAGCTAGTAGGCAGGTCAGGGTAGTCTAAGCATAGTGAGTTGCAGTAATCCAAGAGAGAAAAAATAAAATCATTAAACATTTGCACAGAGCAATGGAAAGAACATATGAGAAACATAGTAGAAGCAGTGGAGAGATTGCAGAGATAATGGGCCCTATTCACAAAGGTAAACATACAGTTTTGAGTACGATTATTACTATTCTCTATTCAGAAAGGTAAACTTAGACTAAAAGTCTAACTTCACTACTTCTCAGTATTCACAAAGGTAAATTTAGATCAAAAGTCTAACTTTACTTCTTTTCGTTATTCACAAAGGAAAACTTAGACCAAACGTTAAACTTTACTAGTAGTAACTTATCTTTGTGAATAACGAAAAGCAGTAAAGTTAGACTTTTGCTCTAAGTTTATCTTTGTGAATACCCAAAAAGTAGTCAAATTAGACTTATGGTAAGTTTACCTTTGTGAATTGGGACACTCTGTAAGTAGCTATAACATATGGGAGAGTTGTGATGAAACATTTGGAAAGATACAATAGAACAGATACTGGGTGGAGGATCTAGTCATTGCAAGAAGCTTGCAGAAGAGTCTAAGAAAGAAGGTTTAGCAAAAACATTTTTATCAAAGGAATAAAAATAGTATACCATATAATATAATATATTATGATAATTAACAGCAATACAACGGAAATAGACTTCTAAGACCTTAAAATCAGGAGGGTATGGTCATACCCCCTCTGGGGCAAGAAGGGAATGCTGGGCCTCAACCATGCAGTTTGAGGTTTGTTTGCGTCTAACATTGTTGGGTCCGTCCTATTATGGCTCTGCAAACTTGTTCAAGTGCAATGACTTCTACATTTGACTCCCGGTGGTAGCAATGGCAAGCACTCACAAGTTTCTGAGGGAGACAGTGTGTAGGTGCTCGATCTCAGAACTCAACATTCATACAACACAATAACTGAATGTCCAGCTCAGTGGTTCTCTATATAAGAAAGAAAAGTAATTTAGTACACACTAGAACTAAATACTCCTTGGCAGATTTACAAGCCCCTCGTTCCACTTTTAAGTCACTTTTCCCATGTTAAAAATGACGCAAAAGTGGCGCAATGGGCTTGTAAATCTGCCCCGCCATGTTGAAAGGTGGATTATCAGTATTAGTGAGTATGCATCCACCACTAGCTATAAGGACACCAACACAATAAGCCCCAGACAAGGTCTCAAAAAATGATTCCCTTGCTCAACCCTTGGTAGCTGGCCACGAGCAGGCAGGCTTACCTTAGAAGACAGGTGTATAAAACATTTTAAAACACCAATACATTCAATAAGTAAAACACAACACACAAAAAAATTCCACAGCCAATTTATAAAAAATAGGAAATATTTTTATGAAACCACAATGACAAAAATCCAACGCATGGAACCGGAGATATGAATTTTTGCTAGAATAAATACTTTCTAGTGCTTAAGCCCTTGGGTGCTGAGGACGGAATGGTTCTGTCCTCAGCCATGGTGCTTGTGTGCTGAGAATGGACCTGGGTATGGAGGATGCCCAAAATGTACATGCCGATACCCCACGCCCCAAACATAAAGGGACAGTCTTTCTGTTCCTCCTGGCAGCAGATGTGGGTTATTACCTCTGATATGCCCCCCAGAGGTGTCAGAAATCCCATTAGACACCAGGGAATTTTCATTTTATAAAAGAGGATTAGGAGCTGCCCACAATGGGCAAGACTGTGCCCCCACTAAAAAGTAATTGTGAGCAAAGGCTATTTGCCTCCCTTGGGTGGAAGATGGGGGCACTTACCCCTGGGGGGCCCCCAGGAGAGCCAGAAAGCCCACTAGGGAGCAAGGATTTTTTGGGAAAATGTAAGGATGGGGGCTGCATAAAATGGGCATACCAATTTTCCAAGCCCCCCAAACTCAAATGGGACAGTTTTTCTGCCCCCGGGGGCAAAAATCCCACTGGACACAAGGGATAACATTTTTTATAAAAGGGGAGTGGGGGCTACCCACAATGGGAATGGCCATGCACCCATCTCACATAAATAGCAAACAAAGCATGTTGTGCCTCCCCTATGGGGCAGGTGAGGCAATAGCCCCGATATGCCCCCATGGGCACCAGGGACTATTTTTCTTAGTGTAGGGGTGGAGCTGCCTGGAATGGTCATGCCAATACCTCCACCCTCTCCCAAAAAACTGGGCACAGTCTTTTTGCCCTGCCTGTTGAATATGGGGACAATAGCCCCTGATCTGTCCCCTCAGAGTGCAGAAAGTCTACTAGACACCAGGGGCTGTTTTTATTTCTTACAGTAGGAGTGGGGGAGCCCAGAAAGGGCACACCAATACCTCCCCCACAAAAAAATAGACACAGTCTTTCTGTACCCCCCAGGGAGCATATGGGGCAAAAGCCCCTGATCTGCCTCGGGGGGCAGAAAGACAACTAGGCACCAGGGACTATTTTATTAATTTGTGCAGTGGTGGGAACTACCCAGAATGGGCATGCCGATGCTTCCACCAACCCCATCAGAAAATGGGCACAGTCTTTTTGCCCCCGAGGGGACAGATATGGGCAACAGCCCCCAATCTGTCTACCTGTGGGGGCAAAAAGCTCACTAGGCACCAGGGACTGTTTGTGGGCTGCCCAGAATGGGCACACCGATGCCCCCACCCACCCAAAAAGTTGAATCACAGTCTTTCTGCCCACTCCAGGGGAGGGCAGAGACTGGCTATTGCTCTCAGTCTGCCCCCTTGGGGGGCAGAAAGCCCACTAGACACTAGCGATATGTTTATGGCCATGTCAGGGAGTAGCCCCATAGGCATTAGTCACTCCCCTTTTTTTGGACATACATTTTAGCCATGTCTGCAGATCAGCAATATTTTTAGGCTTATATGCCCCCAAGGGGGAGGGGATACAGAAAACCACTAGATACCAGGGAGAGTTTCTGTGTATGTTATCTCACACAGAAATATGAAGACAATGTGATTTCTTTTAGCTATATTTGAAGTTTGCAGGGGATTCTGGGTAAGAAAATGTTGGGGATCCATGCAAGCTACACCTCCCGGGTCTCCCCCGGATGTCTAGTTTTCAAAAGTGTCTGGGTTTGCTAGGTTTCAATAGATGACCGCCTAGCCTGGGACCAAAAACGCAGGTGCCCCCTTGCAAAACCAGGTTGTTTTGTGATACATCATTTTGATGTCTCGACAATATGTTTGGGGCCCTTCCCTGTCACCGGTACTTGGCCCACCCACACAAGTGAGATAGCATTTTTATCAGGAGACCTGAGTGAATGTTGGACTGTAGGAAATGTGTGCCGGTGCAGTGAACCCACAACTTTCCCACTCAGAAATGTGGGTTACATTTTATTTTTTAGCTAAATTTAAGGTGTGCAGGGGATTCTGGGTAAGAAACGTTGGGGGATCTATACAAGCCACACTTCTCTGGACTCCCCAGGTGTCTAGTTTCAGAAATGTCTGTGTTTGGTACGTTTCTCTAGATGGCCGCCGAGCCCAGGATCAAAAATGCGTGCTTTTCCTTGCAAAACCAGGCGGTTTTGTGATAGATAACTTTGATGTCTCCACAATACATTTTAGGCCCCTTCCTTGTCACAGGCATTTGGCCTACCCATACAAGTGAGGCATTTATCAAGAGAACTGTGGGAACGCTGGCTGGTAGGAAATGTGTGCCAGTTCAGTGGTTTTACAGCTGTCCCGCGGGAAACAACCTTTACATCAAGGTGATTACACCGCAATGCCATTACAATGCGGTCGTTATAATGACCGCGCTGTTAGCACGCAATGACATTACTACGCAAGTCATTACATTGACTTGCAGTAGAGGGCGTGCTAACATTAGAAATAGTTCACTATTCCAACACCTTCTCTACTGTTGCGTAGGCTGGAGTTGGAATAGTAAATTATATATTTCTAATGTCAGCGCTCCATCTACTGCAAGTCAATGTAATGACTTGCGTAGTAATGGCATTGCGTGCAAACAACACGGCCGTTGTAACAACCGTGTTGTAATGCCATGCAATGTTTTGACTCTCGTAGTAACGAGTCATATTTCTTTCCACACAAATGTGAGGAAATGTGATTTGTTTAGGGGTTTATTGGGGATTATGGGTAAGAAAACATATTGGGATCCATTCAATCTCCGCATCCTAGGACTATCGCAGGTGTCTAGCTTTCAGAAATGTCTGGGTTTGGGTGATTTCCCTAGATGGCTGCTGCAACCGGGGCCAAAAATGCAGGTTACCCCCTGCAAAACCAGGTCGTTTTGTGATCAATAATTTTGATGTCTCCACAATACATTTTGGGGTGTTTACTGTTGCAAGCATTAGGCCTACCCACACTAGAAAGGTACTATTTTTATTGGGAGATGAGTGGTTGATGGAAGGTTGTAGCTCCTCACAGGTTCCAGAACTTTCCATTAAAGAAAGTGAGAAAAATGTGTTTTCTTTAATTTAAGCTTGAGGTTTGCAAGAGATTTTGGGTGAAAATAACGTGGTGAGAGCCAGGCAAGTCAGCCTACCATGGATACCCTTAAGTGTCTAGTTTTCAAAAATGTACATGTTTGCTAGGTTTCCCTAGATGCTGGCTGAGCTAGGGCCCAAAATCCAGAGCTTGGCACATTGCAAAAAAAGGGTCCGTTTTCAGTGGAAAAATGTGGTGTGTCCAAGTTGCATTTTGGGTAATTTCCTGTCACGGGCACTCGGCCTACCTTCACAAGTGAGGTACCATTTTTACGGGAGACTTGGGGGAATGCTGGGTGGAAGGAAGTTTGTGGGTCCCCACAGATTCTAGAACTTTCCATCACAGAAATGTGAGGAAAATGTGTTTTTTGACGAATTGTGAGGTTTGCAAGGGATTTTGGGTAGCAGAACCATGTAAAAGCCACAGAAGTCACCCCATCCTGGTTGCCTGTGGGTGCTAGTTTTTAAAAATGTACACGTTTGCTAGGTTTCCCTTGGTGCCTGCAGAGCTGGGGTCCAAAATGCACAGGTAGACACATTGCAATAAAGGGTCTGTTTTCAGTATTTGGGCCATTTCCTGTCACGGGCACTAGGAATTACCCACACAAGTGAGGTACCATTTTATTGAGAGACTTAGGGGAACACAGAATAGTAGAACAAGTGTTATTACCAATTGCCTTTCTCTTTATTTGTGCCTTCCAAATGTAACAGTGTGTAAAAAGAGGTCATTTTAAAAAATGCCCTTTAATTCACGTGCTACTATGGGTACCCACAGATTCAGAGATATGCAAATAATGACTACTTCTGAACACCATATCTTGTTCCCATTTTAGGAATACATAGGTTTCCTTCATATCTATGTTTTGCTCTTTATATTTTACCAAATTAATTGATGTATAACCTGTAGACAATGAAAAAACATTTAAGGTGCAGCTCAGTTATTGGCTCTGGGTACCTCGGGTTCTTGGTAAACCTACAAGCCCTATACATTCTTACATTCAAAAGGGTCTAACGGACGTAACATTATATTGCTTTAAAAAATCGACTATAGTTAGAAGAAGTTACAGTTGAAAATGTAAGCACAAATGGCTGTTTTTTTCAACTCAATTTCAATATTTTTTTATTTCAATTGTTACTTTCTATAGGAAAACCTTGAATGATCTACACACATGACCCTTGCTGAATTCAGAATTGTGTCTACTTTTGAGAAATGTATAACCTTCCGGGATCCACCATTGGTTTCACACCCATTTCTATCTCTAACTGGTATCGGTAGGCTAGGTCACACTGAAATGCCAATACTGTGTAGAAAAATTTGGGGGTATATTCACAAGAACGTGTGCTAAACATTACCAAAAGCTGTTAACGCAACTTTAGACATCGCAGCCTATCTTGGGAAAATAACCCTGTGTCAACATGGAATTCACAACAAGGCGGCCCCATGCAATAGTTTGCCGAAACCGTGGCCAATGCCTGCGATACAACCACCTCAACGGAGATAAAAACACAAACACCAACGTGAAAAAAACCTGCGATGGGTCAAAGCGCGATGAGGAAATCAGCGATAAGCAGCGCCACACCTGCAACACACACCTGGCAGGCGGGAAAATTCACCATAAAAGTAGAACTGACCATCACCCAAGCACCATAGAGGCAGCTGGAGCAGACACAGAGGACAAGCAAAACCCCACAAGCACCCCGGATGACCATCCCGGAACCTCGGGGACAGGGAAGGGCAAGGACAAGAAGAAGAAGAAGACAAAGTTCAGTCCGCAGGCGAACAGGATCATAGTCACGGAGGTGATGGAACACCATCAACAACTGTTCGTCACCTTCAGCGTGTTATTGGGCACCAAAACTGGAATATGGCGGGACATCGTGGACAAGGTGAATGCCGTTGGAGAGCACAAGAGGACAATGGACGAGGTCAAGAGGCAATGGAATGACATCAATCGAAAGACGAAGGAGAAACTCACAGCCAACCAGAAGGCAGCAATGTAGAATGGAGGTGGGGGCCCAGCGTCACAGCTCGTGCTGGATGACATGGAGGAGCTGGTATCAACAGTCATCAGTGTGGATACTGTGGCCGGAGTCGAGGGCCCGCACACTGCTCGACAGGACACAACACAACCACAAAAGGGTGAGTGACCACCGGGTACTGGGGGGATGGGTGGAGATGGCCACGATGGCACACATGCACAATCAAGTCGAGCACAGTGCACACCCTCAATGACTCTGGGTCATAGCCCAGATCTATAGACTGTCACAATGTACAATGCCATTCTGTCTGAATGTAAACATGTACCATGTACATACATGTGGACACATTGCAATACACCATCTCTCCTTCACATTGCAGGGTCACTGTCAACACCTCCTGCAGAGCAGTCCCAGCCACTCTTCACTGATGATGAGGGGGACAATACCAGCATCGACGCACCAGCCTTCCAAGACATCATTGACATCATTCGCGACTCACCTCCAGGATCAGGGCTGCCCATCATTCGCACACGAATAAGTTCACGCCCTGAAGAAGGTGTTACCCCAGGAAAGGGGGTGTCACACCGAAACGCGCGTCGGCGTCCTGAACCGATTTGTTCATCACACAGATTCATTGAGACTTTACAATTTCAAAAGAATAACCCTTTGTTCTTCCTTTTTTCCCCAATTGGATACCCTTGACTGTAAATCTCTATCTACAATATATTAATTTGTGTCTTTCACGCAAAAAAAGATACGCCAACAACGTTGGGCCTCTGAATTGTTCACTTTCCAGATTTTAGGTTGTATGTGTAGCATGTTGTTATGGTTTGAATGGATTTAAGTATGAGTGAGAATGTTTGAATAATTTATATCTTAGATTTTCCATGGGCATTATTGTTCATAGGACTATTATGTCCTTTGTCAGTTGAACTGTTTTTTTCAATTTATGATTTGTGCATCCAAAAAAAAGTTTCTTTCAATTAATTTGAAAATAAAAAAAGTATAAATATGGCAATTTGATTCGTGACATAATTTATATGCATGGTCTAGATAGAGTGGTTTTTCTCTAAAAACTGACTTAGATGCGTGATGTGAAAATTTGTAGGTACAGCAGACTCTTTCTTGTTTACGTTTGCTCATTTTTGTGATGACACATGCATGTCACCAGTTGTGATTGTGCAACATAATGCGGATTATTTTGTACATGTTTAGGTGTAGCCGATGTGGCATGTCTTTGGTTGGGGGGGGCCGGGGAGGTGGGGTCCTGGGAGTGGTGGCGGCAGGTGTTGTTGCCCTTTCGGCCCTCCAGGCTGCATGTTCAGTTGCCTGGGTGCATCTGTTGTTCTTCAGGTGTGGCTCTGGGCTGGTCTCCCTTTTGTGGTGCAGGCGGTGGTCCGACTTTGCACCAGGTCAGAGCAGCTGTTATTTTCCTGCTGCTAACACGCCTTATCGCCCGTTTTGTGTTCTTATCGCAGTTCTGGCTGGTCGTTGTGAATGTTGTGGAGTGGTGTTGTCACGGCTTTTGGCACGGGAACGCCTACTCTGCATCTCATTAGCGATAGTTGCGGGGGTCATCTGTGGCGATCTTTTTTGCGGCTGCTATCACGGGTAAACTGGTGCTGTGGGATGTTAACACCGGCTTGTGATTGGGGTGATACATTCATCGCTACTTTGGCTGCGATAAAGTGACGTTAACTCGGCGATAGATCCTTGTGAATATGCCCCGTGGTTTTATGACAAAAGTCTGCCTGTTCCCAAAAGTTGGGCATATGGTGAATCTAACACCACAAACCCTTTGATGATACCATTTGCAGGGAAAAAAACAGATGCTGTCTTCTGCTGCTCTTTCTTCCTCCAAAAACCCAAATTTAGTTGGATTTTAGCTAATTTCTCGGTCCCCTCCAGTGGAATCCACAAACCCTGGGTAACTTTAGAATACGCAGGATGTTGGAAAAAAGTATGAAAATTTGGTGTGGATGCCTTATGGGGGCAAGAAGTTATGAGGTGTAAGCGCAAACTATGCCATATAGCCAAAAATGGGCTTAGTCCAGGAGGGGAAATGGCCTAGCAGCAAAGGGGTTAAAACCAATAGTGCCAAATTGGGACATCTGGTCGCACCTCACCGAGACAAGTAAAAATTTGAGGCTGACTGCAATGGAGCCCTGGATGGATACACTAAGGGGTCGATTCCGATGTCGCAAAAAATGCCTTCCCAGTGCTATTCATAGGCTTACCTGACGACCGACTCGTATCCAGAGCTTCCCCCTCCAAACCAGCAAGTACGATGCCTCTAACCTGCAAAATTCCGACCGAATCATCCGCTCCGATTCGTGCACAATATCAGTAGCGAACAGGCTCTGGAAACACTGTAATCGAGTCGTATGGGGGCTCATGCGGACCAATTTCCGATACGCAAGTACGATGCACACACAATACGCGTCGTACAGGGCGCCACTTCCAGCACGTCACAGCATTCGGACGAGGGGCATGAAAGCTCCGAATTGCGCCTGAACACAAACCACAGGGACGAGACGGGGCAGCCATGTACCCAATCGCGCATGTGTTCCCTATACTCTATGCCCAGCGACACCGACGCGCGCGACGCAGAAGGTAAGTTAGACACCTATCACACACCATAATGTCACAAGTACATGAAAGGAAACACCACCATAGGGGGGTGGATGCCTATCACTCCCACTATTGTTCACCCCAAAGGGGGGTGGATGCCTATCACTCCCAGCAGTGTCCACCCCAAAGGGGGGTGGATGCCTATCACTCCCACCACTGTCCACCCCATAGGGGGGTGGATGCCCATAAAGCACAGTAGTGTCCACCCCATAGGGGGGTGGATGCCTATCACTCCCAGTAGTGTCCACCCCATAGGGGGTGGATGCCCATACCCAAAGTAGTGTTTACCCGAAAGGGGGTTGGATGCCCAAAACCCACAGTAGTGTCCACCCCATAGGGGGGTGGATGCCTATCACTCCCAGTAGTGTCCACCCCATAGGGGGGTGGATGCCCATAACCCACAGTACTGTCCACCGCATAGGGGGGTGGATGCCCCCAACCCACAGTAGTGTCCACCCCATAGGGGGGTGGATGCCTATCACTCCCAGTAGTGTCCACCTCATGGGGGTGGATGCCCATAACCCACAGTAGTGTCCACCCCATAGGGGGGTGGACGCCTATCACTCACACTATTGCCCACCCCATAGGGGGGGAGCCCATAACACACAGTAGTGTCCACCCCATAGGAGGGTGGATGCCTATCACTCCCAGTAGTGTCCACCCCATAGGGGGTGGTTGCCCATACCCATAGTAGTGTCCACCCCATAGGGGGTGGATGCCTATCACTCACACTATTGCCCACCCCATAGGGGGGTGGATGCCCATAACCCACAGTAGTGTCCACCCCATAGGGGGGTGGGTGCCTATCACTCCCACCATTGCCCACCCCGTAGGGGGTGGATGCCCATAACCCACAGTAGTGTCCACCCCATAGGGGGGTGGATGCCTATCACTCCCAGTAGTGTCCACCCCATAGGGGGGTGGATGCCCATCTAAATGCCCATCACCAGTCATAGGTGGCAGGATACACACACATCGGGTGACCCAGCAAACCACCACCTCACCATCTTACCTACATTGCATGTTTGCATGTAAAAAATGCACACAACACAGATTGTGGCAGTGATCATACAATGTGACTCACAACATAAGTGTGCCCAATATTTCTATATGTGTCACTAATGTCCTGCATTTCATGGCCATTGTGGTAATGGGGTCTGCTCCCAACCTCACTACAGTGACCAAAAGGTCATTGTGGTGTTCAATTTCCCTGCATCTAATGATCATTGTGGTAATAGGTTGTAACCCACCCATCACCACAGTGAGCAAAAGGTGATTGTGTTGTTCATAAATCCAGCATCTCATCATCAATGTGGTAATGGGTTCTAAAACACCCATCACCACATTGAGCAAAAGCTGAATGTGTACATGAAAATAGCAGCAGCTCCAAAACAGCATGCATGATTCCCAGTCCAAATTGCACAAGCAATGCAGTGGCAATGTAATTGTCGTGTCACATACTAAAATAGCATTGTTGAGGCAAATATTGCCATGTATCACAAGAACACCCTCTGCCATGTCCAGACAGGCAATGGACATGATTCCTGACAAGGACTCTGGTGTATAGTCTGATAATGTGCAAAATGACCAAAATGATGCATACGCACATATCCCCAAAATCAAAAACACATACTGAGGAATCCTGTGGAGACTAGCTGTTAGGTGACCACGTTCCATACAATGGCATCAATGGGAGATACCAAACATGATGAATGTGCATGCTGATGAGCCAGGAGACGCAGGGACACAGGTTAAAACCTCCAAAATACATACTGCCAATAGCAAGGAAAGGACATTAAAGTGCAGTGGTGCAGATGCACAAACACAGACACCATCACAACAGCAAGTTCATTATTTACATCATCAACATCATGTACATTAGATGCAACAACACTGATTAACAAAAATAGGCTTTATTCAGCTCTCAAAGAAATATAAGTGTCCATGCTACGAAGAAAAAAGGTAAATTTACAGTCCATCAAAATGTTCCATCAGGGTGACATGTGACAACTTGTCACACAATTATTGCCTGCACTGCTATGGACCAGGGACATCTCACGCCTTAGAGGGGCACACATAGTGGCAGGAGAATGGGGCATGGGAGCTGTGGAGGGTGCAGGAGTGACACCAGCAACTGCAGTGGAGGGGTCTGAGACAGTGGGCGCTGTCACCACTGCTGGGCACAACTCAGATGTGGTGTTTTCCTGTACCACTGCAGTGTGCATGTCAGATGTTGTGGACGGGCTATCAACTGCAGTGCCCAAGTCAGACGGGGAGTGTGTGCCTCCTACTGCAGTGCCAACATCGAGAGGAGTGAACTGGGGTTCGGATTCTGTGGGCAGGACAGAGGGGGGAGACACGTCCTCCACACCAGTGGCAGGAGCAGGCTGGGCACGTGAGGTGGGGGTGGAAGTGCACATGGAAGGGGGTGAGGGCTTAAGCATCCTGGGGATGTGGTATGGGTGTGTGGGTGAACTGGGTGCTGGGAATGGCTGTGGGACCTGTGTGTGTGTGTCTGGGGGGCTGCTGGCTGGAGAGTGTGAGGTGGAAGTGTGACCTTTGGGTGGTGTCTTCCCCTTTCTGGTCCGAGGAGACTTGCCGGTGGTGGGCTCAGTGTCCTAGTGCCTGGGGGAGGGTGTGCGCTTAGCAGGGAAAGTCTCCTCCGTCTGTGCTGACCTCCTTTTCCCCTTGTAAGTTGGTTCTGATGGGTCTGTGGGGAAGAGGCCAAGGTCACATGGGAAGAGCTGCTTGGCAGTTTAGGTAGTAGGTGAGGCAAGGGAAGGTGCATTGAAGGGAGAGGCATCTGAGGTTTGCGTAGTGCTTGTGGATGCCTGTATGTGTGTCTGTGACCCATCCCCTGTGTGTGTGTCATCAGTCCCCGGAGTGTGCGTGCTTGGGGATCTTGTCTTTGGCTTGTGTGTCTGTGTGCTGCTAGTGGATGATGTGGTATGTGCATGTGCGGGTGTGTGTGTCTGTTGGACAGGCAGGGGAGTAGGGACTGTGGATGTGGCAGAGGTAGCAGGGGCGAGGGCCTGTTTGAGGAGGGACACTGCTGCCGTCTGTGTGGAGGCCATTGACTGAATGGTCCGATGTAGGGCTTACATGTTGGCTGAGATGCCCTCCATGTAGGACACCAGTTGGGTCAACAGACTGGTGTGAGAATGGAGGACACTCAACATTGATGTCTGCCCTACATGGATCTGTGAAAGTAAGTCCACAGACTCCACACTCAGGGCAGCAGGGGAGACAGGGACAGGGGGTGCGGTGCCAGGCATGAAGGAGACATGCTCCCTTACACGGGAGCCTCCACGGACATCTGGGCTGGGAGCAGATGGGAGGGTGGAGATGGTGGTGGTGCTGGGGAAAGACTTAACAGATGTTGCCGTGGGTCTGCTGGCACCCGCATCCACAAGGAGTCATCACTGAAGCTGGCATGTTCCTCAACCGAGGTGGACGTAGCCGAGGTCTCCTCAGTGAGGCTCCACTCACCCTCCATGCCACTGGGTCCCTCGAAATCCTCGGAAGCGGACCCTGTCAGGCTCTGCTACGCCTCATGGTCCGTGGAGCTGTCCCCTTCAGTGTCCGCAGATGTAACTGCAAATAAACAGGTTAAACAGTTAAACATCAGTCACACGTTTGACATCACACATCCCAGTCTGTACAGGACATTACTGCGCACGTCTGTGAATCATTTGCTTTAAATTCTCAAAAGTGCTGACACCTTTCTGTGAAACACATGTCAGTCTGCCAGTAAACCAAGGCGCTCATACCACAGTCTCGTGCATGTAGCCAGACGCTACCCATATGTGCACACATGCACCACACAGACAGTTGTCTGGATTGCAGGAATTGTGATAGAAATGTATCAGTACACACATATACCATCTCCTGCCAATGACTTTGTCCATTTGTCAGGATAAGGGATGTCCAAAGTAAATCTAAACTATATGGATGTGCTTCCTTCACCACACACCATGATGTGCTCAGGTATTGCTGGACAATTCCACAATTGAGTGCATGCAGTACAACTTACATCACTGTGGGATACACTGTTGGAAATGAAAGCACATGCTACAGTGCACTCTTGGTCAAGTTTTCCTGCTGCCTGCTGTCACTGGGGCAGTGCTTCACAAAACCAAATATAAGCACCTTTCTCAAACAAAGATTTTGTGGTGCATATAAGCCCTGCAACGGTCAAGTGCACATGTTGCCCCAAATCCACCCACGTGTCAATGCTTTTGATGAACCCACGTCATACAAAGGCCACAGTACAGTGTCAGTTAGCACAAGTATGTCAACATGATCACATTTCAGTCTGATGACAATGTAGCATAGCTGCCTGCACAAGAAATTTTGATACACCATTAGGCACAGTCAAGTGATTAGACACCTAAGTGTGACCCCATTGTGAAGATCCACCAGGAACATGTCAGATGGCTGCCTACCACTAAATATTAGAGAGCACACTTGAATAAAAAGCTAAGACACTCCACAATGATACAGAGGCAGACACCTGATTGCACATTGCACAATACATCAAAATCATTTTTGCACACATGATTGGGATAACAGAGTGTACACCACGTCCAGAGTAGGCATTCCTGACCTAATCCATGTGGAACATGGGAGTTGCCTGAACATTAGGAATGTGGATGCTGCCAAATAACTGCGGCTCAACTAGGATGATTTCATCGACCAACACTTCCAACTCAGCAGCTAGGAACTGTGGATTCTTCCTTAGGGCATGGTGATGGGTGTGGTGGTGATGTATGTGTGTGTGAAGCTGAGGGTGAGTGTGTGTGTAGGTGTGTGTTTCAGTGGTGCTAGTTGTGTGTAGGTTGTGTGGTGGATGAGTTATGTGTGTTTGTAGTGTGTTGAGTTGTCTGTGTAGTGGTGTGGTCTGCTTGCATGTGTGTTTGATTAGCAAATGCTGTAGGAAATGTCCTGCTTGCTTTATATAGGGAGATTTGTGGCTGTGACTTAAAATGTAAATGTAATATTTGATTGTGATGACAATGCATTTTGGTGTAGTCCTTTTTCTGTTTCAATAATTTTTATTATAAGATATGTAAGTTGTTTTGTCAGCAGATGATGCTTGTTCTTGTGTATTTGTTTTTGGACCACTGGGTTCATTTCATGGTAGGTTATGTGGCGTTTGGCGCGTCTGAGTCGGTGGGCTGGTGTTGATGCTTGCCTATGTTTGTGCTTGAGAATGTGGCGCGGTCGCGTCCAAGTCGGTGGGCTCGTGTTGATGCTTACCTATGTTTGTGCTTGGGTATTTGGCACGGTCGTGTCCGAGTCGGTGGGCTCGTGTTGATGCTTGCCTATGTTTGTGCTTGGATATGTGGCGCGGTTGCGTCCGAGTCGGTGGGCTCGTGTTGATGCTTGCCTATGTTTGGGCTTGGGTATGTGGCATCGTTCGCGTCCGACTCTGGCGGTTCGTGTTGATGCCTCTGTATGTGGCATCGTTCGCGTACGACTCTGGCGGTTCGTGTTTATGCTTGGCTATGTGGCATCGTTCACGTACGTTTCGGTTGCGTAGGGTTGACGCTCTGCCTAATCTTGTGTGCCAGAGTCTATCTGGTCAGGTTTTTTGCCTGCCAAATAGTCCGTTGGATTATATTTCCGGACGAATCCTTCAGATAATTCAGACATCACATCATACTCAGCTATTCGGAAGGCGTGGGTATGGTTCGGTCGGAAATATTGGCGGGTCCGTGTCGGATTGTAAGTTTTCCGGCCGAGATCGGAATCAACCCCTATGTGGGAGGTCTCGGTCAACATTTTATCTGTGCACTTAGATATTTTTCTGAAGGATTTTTTCTCGAGGTCAAGGGGGCCTCTTCAGCAGGGTTCACTGATAGTATATCAAGGCCCAAAATATCAACATCCTATATTTATAATGGTAAGTATAAAAAATCCCAAAAACATATCGATGTAAAAAATTATCCATGTACAAAATACTATTTTTATAAATAAAAAAAATTGTAATTATATTAAATAATAAAATTAAATTAAAAATAATATTTAGATTTAATGTACATTTTAACAAATATAAGAGATCAATTTAATTTGAAAAAATGTAAACATACATATTTAACAGGTAATATATATATCTATTTGTTTCTTTTAAAACAATTAATAAATTAATAATTGTAATTTATTTTAAAATTATATAAGTACATAAAAATTACAAATAAGTATATATATACATATATATATATATATATATATATACACTCATAACCAATCATAAAAACATTATATTATAAATTAAAACAATAACATTTTAATAGTTTTTAAACTTACATTTTGCACTCCATTGAGTGTTGAATGGCATAGGGGTACAAATGACTATTCCCACTCCAGTAAGTGCAACAGTAGGGAAGGTGTTTAATAGCGGATAGGAAAAATAACTATTCCCACTCCAGTGAGTGCAACAGTAGGGACAGTGTTAGATAGCAGAGGGGTAAAAATTACTATTCCCACTCCAGTGAGTGCAACAGAAGGGAAAGCATTGGATAGCGGAGGGCAAAAAATTACTTTTCCCACTCCAGTGAGTTCAACAGTAGGGAAAGCGTTGGATAGCAGAGGGGTAAAAACTACTATTCCCACTCCAGTGAGTGCAACAGTAGGGAAAGCGTTGGATAGCGGAGGGGTAAAAATTAATATTCCCACTCCAGTGAGTGCAACAGTAGGGAAAGTGTTGGATAGCGGAGGGGTAAAAATTAATGTTCCTACTCCAGTGAGTGCAACAGTAGGGAAAATGTTGGATAGAGGAGGGGTAAAAAAAAATTCCCACTCCAGTGAGTGGAATAGTAGAGAAAGTGTTGGATAGCGGAGGGGTAAAAAATACTATTCCCACTCCAGTTAGTGCAACAGAAGGGAAAATGTTGTATAGCGGAGGGTTAAAAATTAATATTCCCACTCCAGTGAGTGCAACAGTAGGGAAAATGTTGGATAGCGGAGGGGTATAAAATACAATTCACACTCCAGTGAGTGCAACAGTAGGGAAAGTGTTGTATAGCGGAAAATGGTAAAAATTATTATTCCCACTCCGGAAGTGCAACAGTAGGGAAAATGTTGGATATTCACACTAACGTCAATTAAAAATTTAAAATTAAAAATATCAAGTACAACACAAAAGATGTTAAAAAACATAGAAACATTTTATAATGTTAAAAAATCAAAAAATTACCTACAAAGAATATTGTAATTTTTCCAAAAATATTTTACAAATAACTATTTTTAATAGAAATTAATTATATTAAAAAATATTAATTCTTATATAAATGTAATCTTTTTTATTTCCTACCCTATAACACCACACAATTCACAACACACATCTAAACTTTTAAGAGTGTAGCTTCACAATTAACATAAATAATTATCAATTAAAAAATAGTATTAATAAAAAAAATCAAACAGATAAATATTAATTTATTCTCCAAAAGTTACCCCTATAAAACCAAAATCCACACACAAAATAAAAAAAACTATTACCATAAAAATTATTAATGAATTAATTAATATTAATGATCAACTAATTATTAATTAATTAAACCTAAATTACTTTGCACCCTCTACACCAATAAACACCTCAACACACACCTTATTAATAAATTAATTTGCCCAATTAACACTAGGAAATATAAAATATTTAAATATTAATATATGAAAAATATTGATAAATGTATTAAAACTTAATTACTTCCCATCCTATTCCCCTATAAACGCACAACCCGCTACAGAACTAAAAAACGAAAAATGTAATCAACATGAAATTAATACCTACTAAAAATATAACACATATATTAAAAAACAAAAGCAATACTTATGCAAAAAAATAGATCACATACTTTTAAAATGCATTCTGAAATACATAACACTAATTAAACCAACGATATGTTAAAAAACTATATTTTTGCAAACAATATTAATGACTTCGATATTTTCAAAAACAATATTTCTGATAATATGCTTGCTGTTGATATTTCTGTATCACGATATTTCCAACTCGATATTTGTATATGTTGAGATTTCAAACTCGATATTCTGTATTTGCACCCTCCAGCAGGCCGGATTTGAATTGGCTTCATCAGCTTGGTTCTCCTGGAAGTTTTGAGCTCCAGAGCTTTCAGCTGGATGACCCTGAAATCCAGACTGGGTCGCAGTACGACGTAGTCGGCTTGACTCTCAACGTCGGGTCGTCACCTTATGGACTGTTTTCATAAAAGTTCTCCAAACTTGTGGATGTGCTTCCTGAAGGTCCTTTTGGGGGTTCAAGGTGTCCACAAACAACATCTGAGGTGCCAGAGTCTCTGAGTTGCTCCTTGAAAATTGGGACTACAGTTCCCACAATGCACCTGGCCAAATACTTAAAGTCCATCTGAAGGTGGTCAGCTGGGTTCGTCTTGCTGGAGATGATGCAGGTGGAACTATTTTAACCTGTTGCTTTCAGGGAGTCCACTGCTTCTATTGTGAACCAAGGCAAACTCTTTAGGCCTGTATTTCTTTAGTGTGCAACAGGTGCAGTTATTCAGAGTGCTGTTCTCTTGGTGCAGGCCTTCTTTTTCTTGTACTTTCAGGCAGGGGATCTGAGTTGCTATGCAGCTCTCCCATATTTATTCAGTGTTCTGGGACGACATGCAGGGTGGGGCACCCCTGACCAATGGGGTACAGGGTGCCACCCAAAAGCATGACAGCTTGCTCCAAAGTGTGGCATATTCTTGTCCCACAAAGTATTGTGGGACAAGATAAAGAATCGTTAAAATTCAACATGAAGAAGCTTTCTCCTTGGGTTTAAGATTTGGTTAAGACAACCTACTGGTGTCGCACATTTTCCTTTAAACTCCCTTTCCAGGCCTCCCGCAAATTCCATTCTTTGAGGATCCCATCTGACTGGAGGATACAGGAAGAGGGGGTAGGTCTGGCTCTCATCCTTACTGTCCTTTTCTCTTTGGAGACCAGTTTGTTTACCAAGCCCCCTTCCTGGCCTGTTCTCTGCAGCTACAGATCTCCCCCCACCAGATATTCTTTGTCTTTGTGCAGGACACTTATCACCTCATCAGAGCAATTTGAAAAAGGCTGTCAAGGGCATACCAGTCAGGAGAGGCTGCTAAAAGGCTGGATTTTGGCTCACAGAAAAAGAAATTTCAATAACCTCTTTTCTGTTTTAGTTATGGCAAACAGTGGCAAGTTGATGGATTTATCATTACCAATCTTTTAAGTCATTGAAATATTATTTTAGCTTACTCCTGTCAACAGTTATACTTTATTACAGTATTCACATGGTAGCCTATGGAACTAATAATCTACAATGAGGAAAAATTAAATTGGTCGTTTTTCCCTCACCAGGGCATATAATATACATTTTAAAATGTCCCTGTTTATTTTTACATGACACCCTACCCTGGGGGGGGGGAGGGGGAGGGGGCTAGGGTAAATCTTACGGGTGACTTATATGCAAAACTAAGGTAGTTTAATACTTTGGAAATACCTTTAAATCCAAAGACGAATTTCCATATAATGTCACTTTAAAGGAAGCTTGAAAAGCAGGGCTGACTTTTAAAATTACAGCAAGAAACACATCAGTGCACACTTAAGCCCATTAAATCTGTTGGGTTTCTAAACCTACATGCCATATCATATTCTAGGGACTTACAGGTAGGTTGTCAGTACTAATTGCAATTACACCCACATGCCATATACCTTTTAATCAGAGCACTGGTCCTGGGCCTGGGCCTGGTTATCACAGCCCAGGGCAGAGTCAGAGTCAGTTACCACCAGTATCAGTCAAGAAATGGGGGCGATGAGGGCCAAAAAGGATGCCTTTCTCACACTCCACACTACATCAACAGAATACAATTTAGTGTATTTTGGCGCTATAGAAAGAAGGTGCACTTCTAATCTCTCTTTGCTTCACCTTCCACCTGATCCAAGCTCTCTCACCAGGATTGCAATGCTCTTTTTCTCTGTGCAGTATAAGGCTCTTGTACAGATTGAATCACTCCCAAATAGATGCACACAGCTCAGTATTCATAGTCCTGCCACTTGCAGTGGTACAGTCCCCAATGGAACAGTTAAGCTGCCTGATTCTTGGGCACATTCTTAACAGGAGAGGTGACACTCCACCTGGCAGCTGTTTCTGGTTCCTGCTCTATCTTGCAGCAATCCTAGATCAACATGGTCCCAATAGAACCAAGAGTGAGTGTCTCTGCAGTCAGAGGTTCAGTAATAGGCTCAAGCCAGAGCCGGCAGTCATTTCTGCGGCCCCTCTTGAAACAGATGAATTTTGCAGGATCAGCCTCTTCTCTCTGGTCACAACTTTTGCAAATGCAGCACTGCAAGTGCTTGGTATAGTGGGTAGTTGCAGCTCCAACACAGGCTGATATCTTTGGGCAGCTATAGCCACACACAGGCCAATCTCAAAGCTGGGCTGGTGGGCCTTGCAGAGACTGATCACAAAACTAGGCCGTTCGCCATCCACAAGCCAATCACAACAATGGGCAGTTGAGACCTTGCATTGGCTTATTGCGCTGTTCAGCAGTAGTGGCAATACCCAGGCCAATAAAAATGAGGAGACACTGCAGCACCCAGTCTGACTCTTTTGCTGACAGTTGCAGCCCTGTGCAGGGCAGGTTTGATACACAATCACAGACTTGGCTGGGCCTCTACTATTACAATCACTATGAGCATCATCTCCATTAGGAACCAGCTTGGAGACACTGGGGGCACACCAACAGGAGGGTAATGAAATCTCTTTTGTGTGGCCTACATCACACTGACATTCCTATTTCAGGGTCGGCAAGCTACTTTTCTCTCTCAGCAGATGGCAGGATTCTGGGCTCTTCAGAACATGTATAAAACCTCCCACAGCAAGAGATCCAGACTCAGATGATACTGGGAGGCCAGCTGTCATGCAGATTCCAGCCCCGATTACACAAGGCAGCCCATGTCTAATAGACCAGGAACTAGAACAATAAATGGGGAGGTGAGATCATACTTTTATACACCAGAATCTAACAGGAAGTATGTTTCCAATAGGATAATTCTAGTCAAGAAGACTTGAAAAAGTAAAAGAAACTTAAAAATACAAAACAAATCTTTGGTATTTTGTTTGTCCTACTGGGCACATTTTTGCCATGCACACACCTTCTGTTTACAGGGCACTAAAAATTAAACAGATTAGGGTGAATCAGTCAGTACTTGGCCCCTGCTCCACAGAGAGGAACAGAAATAAAGTTCAGCCTGCCTTGATGAATTATGAGGCTGTAAAGAAGAGTGGCATGCAAAAGGTAAGCAGTTGGCGGAGTTCAAGCCCTCTTATGTATACAACAGTGTCGCCCAAGTGAGACGCATGCTCTCGAAGGCTCAACCCTAATAAGGGGAAGGACAGTAGAAAGGTTTTGATGGAGTGGCAGGAAGAGGATGTTCAATGTTTTGCCCTACCCCTGAAAAAATTAAGAAATGTTCACAGAAAAACTATGAAATAGAAAAAAGGTTCATTTCCGTGGTCTATGTGGTTTTTATTTTTGGTGTTGTGGTCATTGATAATAAAACAATTCGTGGTTATGGGTGGTTTCTTTTGGAGTCATGGTCATTGCATTCTTGGCTTTAGTACTCTTAATTTTCATGAAATCTCTTCGAGCAATGTTCAAATAGAAAGAGAATGCCAATGGTCCCGGAAAATACCGCAATGGATTTATTTTCCGAAGAAAATCAATGTCCAAAACGCTCAGTGGTTGTCAGGGAATTCAGTGCACATCTCAGCCATTCGTTTGCAATGCATTCTGCCATTACAGACCAATTCCAGGGGGAAACAAATCCCTTCAAGTCTTGTAGTTAAATGGATGTTGTGAAAAATATATTCTTAATTAGCTAATTAGCTTAACAAGCTGCTGCGAGCAGCCAAGGATGTGGAGCGCCGCACGTACTGAATTATGCTTTGAAAAATAGCTGCATCATATGACTGATATTACAAAATAAACTGCTGAAGTAGGCGCTGTACGGTGAGATTCTGCATTTCGGACTACCATTTCTGGAATTTAACACCCTTAAACATCTATTCACCGATGCTTGCAGCTGGGAAGCGTGTCTTGTAACAATAAGCTTTCTGCTACAGCGCATCTCCTGAATGGGCCCAGAAAATCAGTTTATGTCCTGTCTTCAGAGGGGAAACAATGCTGTGGAAATGAAAAATGAGTTTGTGTACAAAGTTATCTGCCCAAGAAGATGCTACGGAAATAGCATTTCAAAACAAGGATTATTACTTTTTGCCAAAGATATATGGGGCAATGTTATCGGTTTAATGCAGGGGCAGGATTTGTAGAGCAATAATGCGCAATGTTGTCGAGCTATTACTCATTGTTTTGTTGACAAAGATGCATGTTGCTGTGATGCTGCAGCTGTATTTACATTCAGTGAATTTCAAGGCAATCAGGGTGCATGCCTAATATTTCATAGCAGCAGGGTATCTGCTTAAGAGCACTCGCTGGTGATTGGATGGAGGGAGGAGTGTGCGGTAGAGAGTTGAGGCTTTTCAAAGATATTTAATATGAATGCTGGAAAGGTTTGACAGGGCATACAACTGAGTTTATCTTTTGTACCCTCTCTAACACCCTTTTCTACCTTGCAATGTGTAACCCTGCACAAACCCCCCCTGTTAAGGTCAACCTTGGACGAAGAGAATCAGACACTGGATGAGAACTGCAGATTTTAATTTGGTAAAGCACAAGATAAGAAGCAGAGACCAGCCCTAAAGCTCATCACTTTCAACTCAGTAAGTTGTGGTGCCATATACACCTTTTTTGTCCAATATATGCCTTTTTATCAGATTCTATAGCAAACGTAAGAGAAATGTGAATTCTTGTTTTTTTAAATTTACCTCCAAGAACCAGTCATGAAACCCCCAGTCCCTGGTTTCCAACTGGTGGCACCTGGTCTCGTTGAGTGCTAGTACCTCCCGCCATCTTCAGCCCAAAAGTGACTGCTGCTCCTCCTCACTCTGAGACCCAGAGGGACCCACCCCACTGCAAGCCTTGGTTGTCATTGTTAGTCAGCTGTTCCTTAATGTGAAAACACAAACAAACAAAAATGTCTGATTCACAATTAACTTGCTATGAACAGGTGGCAATTCTCTTGTACTAACTACTTTTGTTTTACTTCTGCACTCCAGGTGTAAACCTGCAATCCTCCTGGGATTAATCACAGTTTACTTCTATAATTCTTGAGTGAGACATCCATTCTAACAGAATAACTCAATGCAAATCGTTTATGACTCAGGTCCAACACTTTATAAACTTCTATATTTCACAATTTGGATAGCAGTTTTGACTTTTAATAGTTGACAAACATTTGATAGCTCCAGCAATTCTATAGGAAGTGTCACTAGATCAAATCAAATCAAATCAAAAACTTTATTCGGTTTCACGTAGAAAAAAATATAAAAGTTGCAGAACATCCACATTATATTAAAAACATGATTCCATAAGATAACAAGCCAGATAAAATATAATAAAAAAACATTACACAACCTCCCATGATAATCTCTGGCAATAAAATGCACAATTCGGAGTCAAGCAGTGTCCCCCTTCAATTTGCACTGCCCTACATGGGTATCCTGACCCACGTAGACGTTTATCTCCTTGATGTATCATCAAACATGTAACTATTCATCCAAACAATCCCTGGTTCTCACAGTGGATTTCAAGTCGCCAACGATAAAAAAGATACAATCAGCCTTCAACAATTGGAGGTACAGGAGAGCTGGACGAGCCTGATTAAAATTCATCTTCTTTAAAATAGGGACTAAAAAATATCTCCGGGGTACCACATAAAAATTACAAAAAAAACATAAAATGTAGCAAATCCTGTAGAGACTCTCCGTCGCAGCCACAGAGTGCTAACAAATCACCTCTACTGCACCCTCTTGGAATGGCAACCAGGAGGTGGAAAAGATCCAGGCAAAACATGGACAATAAAAACCGCTCATAAGTGGATAAAGACCCCAGGAGATAAGGCTCGGAAGATGGAGTTGTTTTAGACATTAGAAATTTGCGGACACTAGGTTTCCGCAAATCCCGCTCATCCCTTTCCAGTTTCCTCAAACTAGTGAAGGATTTCCTAATTATCTCCACGTCCTTTTTTACAATAGATTCGGTATTGGAAAAAAGATCAGCATGCCCTACCTCTTTAAGGCTACTTTTAATATATCTAAACCATGGTATTCGGGACGCATTGTCACTCTTTTAGAATCAAATGGCTAAGAGTTATTTCTTTATACAGCCAACAGTTGAGCCAAAACACTAGGGGGAGCAGTGCCAAGTTGTCACTTAAATAGGGCACCCCCAGTTCGTCGTGGACCACCAGGTTCGACAGACCACTCAGGACCCCTAACAGGTGCTTCAAGAAAGTGTTCTCGGCCGCCTAAAGTGCGTCTGTGGCGGTATGCCCCCAGATTTTGCTTCCGTACAGGGTATAGCTACACTTTTTACCTGGTAAACTTTCAGCATAGTGTCACTAGATCATCGAAGACCCCTGGACAAACTACAGGGCAGCTATGAGTCAATTTAGACAAATACATAATTTCGCAATTTCTGAAAATCAGATTGTAGCAAATGTAGTATTCGCGGCAATTTTGTCCTCTACAACCGAGTACTTTAGAAAGCAGGATGACTGCTGAATGTCAAAAATATAAATATAATCTCTTCAAAAATTATTTAATACTTAACATTTGGAAGAGTGTTAGCTGTCGCTGGCAGACAATAATATTATTCCCTATGTTCTTTCCTAATTAGAGCAATGAGTTAATAAAAAGGCATAATAATGAGGGTTCATTAAAATCGTTTGACAGAAATCGTAAAATACTTGCAAGGAGTTAATAAGACAAGTGCCAAATTCTGTATGTAGCCAGAATAACTCACACTTTGTACGACATGTTATCGTCTTTTCAAATAATTCATTGCATATTTTCACATAGGGATTATTGGTGTGAAACTGAATTTAATAGGAAATGACATGTTCTTTTCTATCAAACTGTTAAGGGCTTACCTGAGCAAATGGCATAATTGAGAGTTGCAGAATTGTAAAAGACCATTACCCCCAGGTCCCTCCGGTCCTCGTCCCATTCCTTACAAAGTGGAGATTACTATCTCCGCGACAGAAAAAAAGAACAGGAGCATGCTGGGATACCTAACCCAATCCCTCCCGCTGGGAGTACATAAGCGGTACCAGCCCAGCATGCACCCTGTTCTTTTTTTCTGTCTTCCGACAGAATGGGACGTGCTGTTACTTACCTATGTGTTTCTTCCTTGGATGTCTCGTGGGCTGCTGGGCTGTCCTCGACGTCCTGTTTCCGCATCTCCTGGCCTGCCGGGCTTGCTGGGAGTCGCGTTGATTGGCGCCCGCCCTTTGCGGCTGGGGCGCCTGACCTCCGGATTCTTCCGGGTTACAGTGCGCGTCTTCCTATGGCTTGGCCTGGATGGAAGACGCGCTGATGTGGCTGTTCTGGGGGTCCAGGGGCTGCGCCGGGCGGTGCTCCTGGTCCTCCTGCCTGGTTTGATGAGGTGCTGCTCGCCTTCCTTCCTCCCGGTAGCCCCTGCTGATGTTGGTGCATGGGCGGACCTTGATGGGGGTTCGGTCTCTGGCCGGTTGCTGCAGTCCTCTTCATCGCCCAGCGCTGGTGTCTTGGAGGGCACCTGGGCTGGTTCTTGGGGGCAGGGCGCTTGTTGGGGTGCTTTTCCTGCCCCTGGGGTGAGTACCGCATAGCGGCTCCGCTTTTTTTCCTTGTTCCTCTGGCTATGTGGTCTGTGCTTGCCTGGCTGGTTCTGGCTGTGCGCGGTGGGCTGCTTCGGCAGTCTTTGCTGGGGGACCTGCGCGGCTGCTTCGGTGATATTCTCGCCTTGCTTGCTGGCGCTTCTGGTGCTCTGGGACCCGGAATCCTCTGGTCTCTCAGTCTGCTGGTTGGTTCCGGTTGGGGTCTTTCCATGCTGGCTTATGGCGCTCCCTGTTCCTGCTTGCTGGGTTGGGGGCATTGCGTGACTTTCTGCACTCTGTCTCTGCCTTGCTTCCTGATGCTGCGGGGGGGGGGAGGTTCCTCCTCCGGTTGGGGGTGCCCTGACCTCCTTGTTTTCCACTTGCTCGGCGCTTGTTGCTGGATGGCGTCTGGTCGTTGGAGTTGGGGATCAGTCTCAGTTTGATGGTGTTGGCCTTTCCCCCTGGTGGGTGCCGTGTAGCGGGTTTCTTTTTTCCCCGTGCTGTGCTCTTCTGCTGTGCTGGCTTGCGGCCTTGGCTCCTGTTTTCCACTGCTGGGGGTGTGCCGGGGCTGGCGGGTGCTGTGGCCGTCCGCCCGTTCCCCGGTGCGCGCGTCTGCCCCCGGGGGCTTCTTCGTGTTTGGGTGAGGTTCGGCCTAGGTTCGTTCCTCTGGCCTGTGGGCTTCCGGCCTTCCTGCCCTGCATGCTTTTGTTCCCCCTGGTTGGTGCCTGGTTGGATGTCCACCTTGGTTGCCTGTTGCCCGGCTTCTTCCTCCTGTCCGCCCTGTTGGTTCATGCCTGTTCTTGTGGATTCGGGCCTGGTGCGTGCTTGTCTGGGTGCCTGCCTGCAACTCCTGGTGCTGGGTGCTTCTTGCGTTCTTCCGGGGGTTTTGGCGTTGCCCGTGCTTGGGGTGCCTTGTTTCTTCTGCCCCCCTGTGCCTGGCCGGTGCTCTGGGCTTCCCTGTGTGGGGTTTCCTGGCCTGTGGCCTTTTCTCTCTGCTGGAGCCTGGTCATTCTGGGTGTTGCGGCTGGGCGCGCCGGTGCCCTTGCGTTCGCTCCTGTCCTGCCCTCCGGTGTGCCCTCCTGCCCGGCCTGGTGGGCTCCTTCCCCGGCGGGTTCCCTGTGGGTGGGGTTCGTGCTGGTTGTGGGTCGGGGTGGTGGCTCTGCCGCCCCCGATGTTCCCCCGTCTGCGACTCCTCTGCTCTTGCGCTTGGACCCTGCTTGGGTTTGGCTGGGTCGCTACTTGCGTCCTGGGTCGGGGTCCTTGGTGCTTCCGGACTCCCTGTTTTTTGGGTTCCGGGGGGGGGGGGGCAGGGGGTTGTTGTGTCCCCCTCTGTCCTGTTTGGCCTTGTCCTTGGTTGACGGTTGGCTCCGGGGCTGTCCTGGTGGGGCCCCTGATGGGGCATTCTGGCTGGTGTTGCGGATTGCCTCTTGCCTGGTGCTGTGCTGTGCTGTGTTGCGCTGGGTCGGCTGGTGGGGTTTGGTTTCCTGTTGTGGTTTCCTTTTCCCCTCTTGTCTCTCTTCTTTGTGGCTTGGGGTCCTTTGCCCCTCGATGCCGCTCATTTTGCCTCCTGTGGTGGCTGGGTGTTGTGGGTCTTCCTTGGCTTCTGCCTGGGTGGCTCCTTGGTTTCTTGGGTGCGCTGCTTCTGTGCCCCTCCCTGTCTGTGGGTTCGGGCTGCCATGTGCCCTTCTTTCCTGCTTGGGGGTGCCGTTCCCAGTGTCCTCCTCGACGTGCCTTCTCTTAGGCTTGGCCGGTGGCTATGTTGGTGGGGCTGCCGGTTGTGGTCTGGTGTCGGCCTCACCTGTTGTGTGGGACACGTTGCTGCGTCCCCGCTCCCTTTTCGGCCTTGTGCTGGTGGTTGGCTTTGCCTGGGCCCTGGGGCTGTGGTTTTCCCCTTGTGGGCCTGTCCTTGGGCTTCTGCGTTTCCCGCTATTGTGGGTCTGCTTTCGGCCGGTGGTGTCTCTGGCCGTTGCTCTTACTGGCTCTGCGTGGTTTCTTCTGACCTTTTGGGTCTGTTCCCTCTCCCTCCGGGGGTTGTGCGCCTTTGGTTTCTCCGGGCTCCTCTCCTTTGGTTTGGGGGTGCCTGGGGTGTTCCGGGGTGCGGCTGGGGCCTCGGCTCTGCCTCTGTGGCGTTTGCTCTCTTACGGTCCTTGTTTTGGCCTCCCTTTGCGGGCTCGCTGCCTGGGTCCCTGCCTGGGTTCTTCCCTGGCCGCTCGTTCTCTGGTGCTTTTGGGCCTCTTTTTGGCATCTTGATGGCCGGTGGTTCTGGCCCTGCTGGTCTGGATGCCGGGTTGGTCCTGTGTCCTTTCCTGTGCTGCTCTTTTGCGCCTGGCTGGTGCGCTGTGGCCTTTGTGTTGGTTGACGGTTGTGGCTCTCTTGGTGGCTTGGCTTGCTCTGGTGCCGTTCCCTACAGCTATGCCGACCTTTTTTGACAACTAACGATATTTAATTTTTAAACCTCCGTTTTATTTTTATGCAATTATTATCGGCTTGATGGTGCGTGCACACTAATATATTCGGTAATTAATATATTCGTTGGAAGCAAGGAGGCCCAACGGTTGGAGGTGATACATGTGCACTGACTTCCAACATGGTAGGGAGGGTTAGCGTTCTAGTGCTAGGGATAACATCACCGGCACACACAGCTGGGGCAAATTAACCTCTATGATCTTGCTATTTAAGCAAAGATCTGCTAGCACCCTCTCAGTACGCCGGACCTGTGTATGGAAGAGGAGTCTCCACGCTGAATAGGTTAGTAGATTATTGGTGTAACATATGTGATCAGAACTCAGGGGGCTTGCTTGATGCTATTTGAAAAAAGAATTTTAAAAGTGCACTAGACTGAATTTAGGGGGTTTGCTTGATGGTATTTTAATTTTTTAAAAGGGGACCAGACTTAGCCTCTGGGGGATTTTATATACTGTTGACAGAGGAGTAATAAGGATATCATTTGTTCTGTTCATGTAGGGGTAGCGATTGAGTGCCGCCATTACTGTCTATTACTCGAGGTCCTTGGACTTACCATGGGTGTGGACTCAAACACATAGAAGGACAACTTTTTGATTTTGAAAGGTACATGCTTTTTACAGTTTTGTTCTTAAACTATTAAGTACATGTTGCTTGGACAGGGCACGTCCCTTTGATAATATGAATATATTACCTATCTTATCCTTAGGGATAAGTGACTGGAGTGCTAGTATCTTTCTCTATCTGTAAGGTCACAAGACGGAATGTGGACCATGACTTGGTATAGAGATCCAAGTTACCTCCATACCAGGAGGAATTAGCCTCGCAATCAATAAATGAGTAACTAAGGGTATAAACGTAGTGTCTATGAAATAATATAAGAGAACAACTAGGTTTGAGTTTGGGCACGGATGTTTTTGGGCAACCACTATCTGACTAGCTTAGTAAGTAGAATCAATGGTTCACCAACCAGAACATTGTAGGTTCGAAACTGCTATACCCACTTCCTTTGTCCAAACCCATAAAAACACAACTTTTGATTTTGAAAGGTATGTGCTGTTTATAGCTCGTTTTTAAACCATTAAGTACATGTTGCTTGGGCAGGGCACGTCCCCTTGAAAATATGAACATATTACCTATCATACCCTTAAGGATAAGTGACTGGAATTCTAGTATCTTTGTCTTACTGTAAGGTCCTAGGATGAAATGTAGACCAGGATTTGGTAAAGAGAGACCCTAATTACTATTGGAAGGTATTTACTATTTCATTTTAACTACCAGCAGATATGGGGTACGCATCCCCGTGATGTACTATGTCCCTTAATCTGTATGGAAAAGTAAGAGATTTGCTTTTTCTCACGTCTAGATTGGGCGATTGAGCGCATTCACTTATTGGTGTGGTAGTAGGACCTGCTGAATTGGAAAGAGGAACGTGGACCAGAATATGTACCTACAGTAACTCTGATACTAGTAGGTATTGATTACTGTTTCTTTGTTGAAGTGGGACAAGGAAATATGCTTCACTCTGTTGAAATTCAGATTTGCCTTTGGAACTTTTCTTTGCACTATGCACTTGTTCAAATCAATGATATGTTGTCTCTCTCATCCTCTAGAATTATAAAAGTGTATATCCTAAAATTTGAAAGTGTCTAGAATGAGTATCGGGAAACTCCGAGCCAAAGACTCTGTGAAACATTATAGTTGGTGGGTACTTAACATAATGAGTAGTATCCTTATACAGTTGATATTTGTATCTCAGTGATCTCATATAGAAATACAGTATTAGTATTTTTAATACATTGTATGAAGTCAGTTTTTTTTTCTTCTTTCGCCTTCTTTGCACATCGTCATTTAATTATATGAGACTTTATACATCCAAGATACATGGTGTATTTTGAAACGTGGTTTGTTGTCCTCCCTTTTTTCCATTTCCTGATATTTTGCTGTTATGATATCAAAAGATGTATATTGTTTGTGATTCCACAACAGACCTTGGTCACTCCTTTTTCTTTTAATTGTAAATAGTGTTTTTTATGTGTATGTATTATGATGGTGTAGAATAAAAGTGTTAGATAAAGTATTTTTATATTGAATTTTTGTATATTGTTTCACAGCCCTGAAGAAGCCTGAAAGGGTGAAACGCGTTGGCTGTTTTGCTGCTATACATACAAAACTGAATTAAAAAAAGACTAAGAAAATTTCCAGCTACTGAAATCATTTATTCTGTCATTGTCTGTGATGAATGAAAGAGATTAACTCTTTGGCCATTATAGCATTGCCTCTCCCTTCTTTCTGTATATCAATGTAAAAAGGATAGCTTAATAAAAGTCCCTTTGTTAAAAAAGTGAAGCAATACTGTCAAAGCATAGAAATAAATTTGGTTAAAAAGTACAAATATTCAGAAAACATCCACTTCCTGGTTTAGAGATTCAGAAATTATTTTTAGTTGCTTCTCCATGCATCCTAGAAATTTTACCAATTTTGTGATCAATTGCGGATGCTCCTTGTTCAATAAAAAATTAACGGCAGATGGTAATGTAGGCGTCCCCTCCTTGATCCGTAGGAGCCTGAGGAATCTTCTGTGCTCAACCAATAGTATGGGACATATACAGAGCAAATTAGTTATTGACTTCTGACATAGGTTGCACAGCTGACAAATTGTTGACTCTGATTTGTCCGCCCATGGTGGAGACAGATCTATAGATGCAAAGGTACCCATCCAAAACTGCTGGAATTTCTTCTTATGATAGGTGGAGAAAGGTTCTCTATTGTATGTTTGCGGGCCTTTTCTGTTGTAGCTCCGAAGGACCAGGTAAGCGTGTTTTCTTTTCGCAAATACTCTTTGATCCGATTTCAATGATATTATTTTTACGATTCTGTTCAAGAGTGTTTCGAACTGCAAATGAGGTAATTTTAAGTGCCTTAGCTCCCTTGATTGAGTCTGAACAAGGGCTACATCTAGGGCTTGCAACCAGATGTTTGAATGTTTTGTACTGTTGGAACCTTCCAGCCAGATGATGTGTTTTGATGATCCTTGCACAGCAGATCCTGTAGAATGCAGGTATTTTATTATGCCGACCATTTGTATAAGCGTTTGATCCTGTAGAGTTAATTCCAGCCTAATTTGTACTGGCAAGGTGTTACCTGGCGTTGAAATACAGACCTGAACACTGCTCTCTGTGCCTTGTTCAAAAAGGACCCCAACTTTCCTGGATAAGCCTCTGAGCCATATGACAATGTTGGCAGCAGTTTAGCAGAGACAATTTTCAGAAGTGCCTCCGAAAGAGAATATATTTGTGCCCTTGGATATTATCCGAAAAACACCTTGCAACGAGGATAATTTTGGTTTTAGTGAGTTCAAGTGTAGTAAATGACCTCTTTTGTTATCCAGCCAGCAGCCCAGATATTTATATTGATTCACGATTGTTAGGCAATTATTGTCAAGGTGCCAATGGTGTTGTTTACTCTTATTCCAACCAAAACTATGTTTGTTTTTTATTAGTTAATTTGCATATCATTTGCCTGGCAGTACGTGGCTAGGGCATCCAACAATCTTTGAATCCCCACTGGCATCTGGCTGAGCAAGACAAGTTTGTCCGCATACAGCAGAGAAGAGATGTGTTGATTCGCCAGTTTGGGAGCATGACTGTTAACTAAATTTAATGCAGGAACCAAATCGCACATATACAGATTAAAAAGGGTTGGAGCTAAAACGCACCCATGTTTGACACCTTCTTCCTTGTTAGTTTTATCTGAGACTGCCATACGACCTCCTAGTTTTACTCTTGCCCACGTGTTGGTATAAAGCAGTATGATGCATTGCAATAAAGGTTCTGGAATTTTCCAAGCAATAAGTTTTGTCCACTGCTGGTGAGTATAGTTTCATTCATTGTTCCAGGTGCACCTGGTACCGGGGGGTGATTCAGAAATTCCTGGTTTGCCCCAAAATAGTAAAAATGTCTGCAAACTTAATGGCACCCAGGGGTGTGGAGTAAGCACTAGATTGGATATAATCTATCCGAAACAAGGCTTATGGGCCTATTACCATCTCTCTAGAACCATCATTCCTTTGAGTATTGTTAAAATATTTCTGGACTCATTAAAGTGAACCTGAAGAGCACACTGCACACACGTGTCTCAACGAAGACCTTGGCTGCTCCAGAGGGTGGATGTGCTGGGTGGGATGCCTTATTGAGTACATTGTTGACACCAGCTCTCACAAATTATGCCAAAGTGCGGGGTGTGCAGCCTCACCAACCAATGCAGTGCTTTAATGACCTTGATACATTATTATCCCTCAGGTGATGCAGATGTTCTTTCCTTTGTTGATTCAGTTTCTGGAAGCTTGGCTCAAAATGTTTATGGTGCCACTGCAAACTCACTTCCATTTCACTGTAGCAAAAAGCAGTAAGTCCAATCCAGGTAGATTTCCATCTAGGTTTATTGAAGTAAGGAGTTACATAGGGGAGAGTCCCACCAGGGGCAGTCTCACTGCAGTTCAGCCCATCTCTAACTGACACTCACACACAAACATTCCATTCACCCACATTCTCTCTCCCAGGCACTCAGGCTGAGCAGCAACAGTATAACAGAGAACTTCCTCATGAAGGTCTCTTTTGGATGGGTCTTATGTGTGTCCTCCAGAGGTTATTACTGCTGCTCTCCTCGTAGAGAAGTTCAGTGGTTTATACTCCTATCAGAGCACAATACCATAGCTTAATTGAGGTCCATGGATTTGTCCTAGCCACCAAAAAGTACAGGTCCTTACCAGATGTAATTTCTGAGCTTGTGTTGAAAAGCTCTTTCTATGTACATATTGAAGATGGTCTATTGGCTTCTAAGCACTAATATTCATTTAGAATGCTGCAAGTTGGCAGGACATAAGGAGCAATAAGAAGGTATATCGTCATCGAAAATCACAATTCCAAATCACCAGTGCTTGGCATATTTTCTTTGGCTTTTTTACATTGGAGAGCATGAATCAATAAGTCAGAAAGATGTGGAATGTAGAGATATATTCCAGACATAGGTGCCAATTACGATCCGGTAAAAAATTTCCCCGTACGACTCGTATCCGGTCTTTTTACCGTACGAATCGTACAATTGCCGTACAAACTGGCAATCACGATTCGCATGGTAAAAAGTCCATACGAACCACATTGGGAATCATTCCCCACACGTCCTCGGGTCGGAAAATGTGTCCGACACGTCCTCGGATGATTTACCGTACAAATGTGAAAAGTGAAGTCCGACCGAGGAATCACGATCCAACCCGTGCGTCCGATCTCACAACCGTATGGTAAAAACACCGTCCGCACCGAACTCCCATTGCAACCATGGAGACATGTGCCTGCATACGCGCCCAACTCTCCCCCCAGCACCCATACGTTCGAGTCGTACTCCTCGTGAATGTACACACCCCCTGTATGTACACCCGTGTACGTGTCGAACCCCCACCCGTGTATGTACACCCCTGTACGTTTGAGTCGTACCCCCACCCCTGTACGTGTCGTACCACCGTGTATGTACACCCCAGTACGTTCGAGTCCTACCCCCACCCGTGTACGTGTCGCACCACCGTGTATGTACACCCCAGTACGTTCGAGTCCTACCCCCACCCGTGTACGTGTCGTACCACCGTGTATGTACACCCCTGTATGTTCGAGTCGTACCCCCACCCCTGTACGTGTCGTACCACCGTGTATGTACACCCCTGTACGTTCGAGTCGTACCCCCACCCCTGTACGTGTCGTACCACCGTGTATGTACACCCCTGTTCGTTCGAGTCGTACCCCCACCCCTGTACGTGTCGTACCACCGTGTATGTACACCCCTGTACGTTCAAGTTGTACCCCCACCCCTGTACGTGTCGTACCACCGTGTATGTACACCCCTGTATGTTCGAGTCGTGCCCCCACCCCTGTACGTGTCGTACCACCGTGTATGTACACCCCAGTACGTTCGAGTCCTACCCCCACCCCTGTACGTGTCGTACCACCGTGTATGTACACCCCTGTACGTTCGAGTCGTACCCCCACCCGTGTACGTGTCATACCCCCGTGTACCTACACCCGTGTACGTCAGAGTCGTACCCCCACCCGTGTACGTGTCGTACCCCCGTGTACCTACACCCGTGTACGTCAGAGTCGTACCCCCACCCCTGTACGTGTCGTACCCCTGTGTACCTACACCCGTGTACGTCAGAGTCGTACCCCCACCCGTGTACGTGTCGTACCTCCGTGTACCTACACCCGTGTACGTCAGAGTCGTACCCCCACCCCTGTACGTGTCGTACCCCCGTGTACCTACACCCGTGTACGTCAGAGTCGTACCCCCACCCCTGTACGTGTCGTACCACCGTGTATGTACACCCCTGTACGTCAGAGTCGTACCCCCACCCGTGTACGTGTCGTACCACCGTGTACCTACACCCGTGTACGTCAGAGTCGTACCCCCACCCGCGTATGCATGGAGCGTACCCACACCACAACATCCTAAGGACGGAGCGCACCCCAGGCCCCAACATCACAACCGATAGTACGACTCGTACCAAGCCACACACAAGGACAGCACTGAACAACAAAAAGGCCCATGTACACACCGTATACACGCCAAAAAGTGCACGTACACAACCAGGACAAATCAAAACGACACAATAATACACCATTCGAATGGCACAAAGCCACAAAACATGTCCAACAACTACCAAAACAACACATTCACTGACCTGCAATAGCCAAAAACAAACAGAGGCCCAAAACACCACCACTCCTTATAACACACCCACCCAAAGTTCAAACAGCCACACCCACCAATGGACCAATAAAAAGGGCCCACACACACAAACCATGAGCCTTTGCAACAGACTCACTGCTGCCAGACCCCACAGACAACCTACAGCACCAAACTAGAAGCTTCACCACACCTTACACTTGCACACCTTCACACACACACCTTCACAAACACACCCTCATCACATTCACACACACACCTGCACAACCACACACACACACCCACAACCATCCACACCCCCCCCACCATCCACACCCACACCCCTCACCATGCCCACTAACAAGAATCCAAAGTTCAGTAACCGAGAGTTGGAGGTCCTTGTCGATGAAATCCTCAGAGTCGAGCCACAGCTCTTTGGAACCTTGGTCAGACAGACCAGCATGTCAGAAAAAACAGCCATGTGGCAGACCATCGTCGATGCTGTGAATGCTGTTGCGGACACCAGAAGGAACAAGCAGGAATACCAAGCCAGGTGGTACAATCTGCGGAGGAGGGTCCGAGCCAAGATGCTGGATGAACACAACCAGGCCAACGCCACTGGAGGAGGGCCGTCCCGCAGACCCGTACACTACCATCCCTGGGAGGAGAGGGCGATGGCCATACTGCCGGTGGAGGCAGTCGAAGGATTAGGAGGACTCCGAGACCCGGGTGAGTACACAAACAACGCACCTCACATGGGGGGAACGTCATCCACAACCAAAATCACAAACAGGCACGCAACCACCCCAAGCTATCGCATGACTCAACCACACTCCATGAACACGCACATGCCACTGCCGCCACCATGCCCCATGCACCCAGCTGGACAAAGTCAAGTCACAGGCCACAGAAGACACCAACACATGACACGGTAACCCGGATGGCGGGAGGGTGGGCCCCAAAATTCACATAGTGCAACTCAGAAGCAGACAACAATGCCCTCTGCCCATATGGCCTAGGTCACAGCCAGACAAACAGTGTGTCCCCACACAGGAAAGACTCGCCAGCAAATGGCGGACGCCTTGCATCAACACATGGGGGTGAAGGCACTGTTTTGCACATGACAGCAGCTAATGAACAGCCAACATTGTGAAAGAGTGGCAGCACACACCACCACAGCAGCAGCGCAGAGACACACACTACACCCAATGGGTGCCTGGAGATCAGAAACAAACTCACATCAACAAGCCAAGGGCCATTCAAAGATCTGCTAACAGTGTGTGCCCAGGAAGCTGGGCTGAGGTGACAGAGGGTGACACACAGAGGGAGGGAAAGGGGGACAGAGAAGGAGGGAGAGGGGGACAGAGAGGGAGGGAGACACAGGGAGACGGACAGAGGGAGGAGGCTGACACACAGAGGGAGGGAGAGGGGGACAGAGAGGGAGGGAGAGGGGGACAGAGAGGGAGGGAGAGGGGGACAGAGAGGGAGGGAGACACAGGAAGACGGACAGAGGGAGGAGGCTGACACACAGAGGGAGGGAGAGGGGGACAGAGAGGGAGGGAGAGGGGGACAGAGAGGGAGGGAGAGGGGGACAGAGAGGGAGGGAGAGGGGGACAGAAAGGGAGGGAGACACAGGAAGACGGACAGAGGGAGGAGGCTGACACACAGAGGGAGGGAAAGGGGGACAGAGAAGGAGGGAGAGGGGGACAGAGAGGGAGGGAGAGGGGGACAGAGAGGGAGGGAGAGGGGGACAGAGAGGGAGGGAGACACAGGGAGAGCAAATCAGTCCTTTGGTGTGTGGGAATGTCTGCTCGTCAGCAGGTGGACTGCGTGCATGTAGACAAGGGTGGCCAGTGCCAGCACCCCCCTTCTCCTCCATGACAAAACACAGGGCCATGTCACAACCTGTGCACGAGCAAAATGACAGCTACCTGCATCATTGAAGTGTGTGTAACTACTTCATGTGCCCACATACAGTGCAACACGGAAGGCGCCAATGCACGGCTCGCCACACCTGCCCACTCCACTGCTGCCTGCAGTCACACTTGACGCAGCAAGTAAGACTGTGCCACACATAGTTAAAGGCGCCAAACCTGTGCCCAAGG
This sequence comes from Triturus cristatus, assembly GCF_964204655.1. Classification (NCBI taxonomy): domain Eukaryota; kingdom Metazoa; phylum Chordata; class Amphibia; order Caudata; family Salamandridae; genus Triturus; species Triturus cristatus. The sequence continues at coordinate 913,320,676 of NC_140588.1, forward strand.
GACACACCCATGCACAAGTGCACTGTGAGTGGAATGCCAGACAGATCCAAATTCCCAGAGGAAATGTTCCAACTTTGAAACTGATGAAACATGAATGTTGCATGGACCTAAATTAACATTGTCTCTCTCACACACAGGTCAACCTCGTGGTTCACCCCCCAACACTGGGGGGGAAGACTCACAGGAACCCGGCTCTGCGGGAGGCCGATCCCACTGGCAGCAACAACTCTCACCACTCTGTGAACGAGCCCGACCAACCTGGCCCCTCTGGTGTCCAACGACCTGCAGCACCTGCGTCAGGTACAACGGGGCCAACCACCACCCCCACTCCTGCCACATCCCAGGAGACACCCAGGATCCCTGCCCCACCACCACAAAGCAGCCAGGCTGGCAAGGAGGGACACGGTGTCCTGGGCACCCAGGAGGAGGCAGGCGACAACGCCAATGCCACCCCTCAGGGGTCCCGGAGACCCGATGTGCCCACAAGGGCAGGCCAGGTGCAAGTGGGCAGGGGTGGTGGGAGTGGAGGACGGCGGAGGCGCCAGCCTGACCAGTTGGCTGGGGACCCGGTATTTTCCCATGTCCGAAACATCCTGGACACATACCGGCAGGACACCACGGGCCTGGCCCAGGTTGTGTCTGTCCTCGAGGGGATCAAGACCCTGCAGGCCCAGCAACATGCGGAGCTACATGCCTGTCTACTGCAACACCAACGGAGGATGGAGGACGGACAGGCTGAGCTCGTGACGGCGTACACGGGAATTCACGATACACTCCGTCGGATGGCCGACAACATGGGCAACCCTCCCTGTGCCAGAAGGCGGAGAACATCACCACCCATAGGGAGGGATCAGGAGGAGGAGGAGGAAACATCCGATGGAGCATCCCAGACGTCGTCACGGCCTGCTTCTGAGGGTCCCCGCAGGAGGGCGGGTCGTCCACTGAAAAGACCGTGAGGGTCGGCGCTACATCACCATCTCCCAGGACACCTGGCCTGGCACCTGGCCCACTGGAGCAACAGCATCACAGCATCAAAAGACATTCTCTGCCACATGGCCTTGCTGGTCACTGTCTGACCAATGTTGACAAAGACTGTGGCATGGACTCTGAGGATTTCCAATGGCAAGGACACCAACTCCCCTACTGAACTTTGGATTCCAAACACCCGGAAAGCCCCTCATGTCATACCTCCCCCCCCCCCACTAAAATAAAAAGTCACACCATGATGAGAAGATGCCTGCTGGTTGCATTATTACCTTACATGTGTCTTGTAAAGTCTAACCATGCCTGAGTTCTCTATTGACTTCAACCATCCACACCCTGGGGCATGAGTCTGGCACAGGAAACACGGGTCACAGTGTATTAGGCAAGACAGACATGGAGCACCATACACACCCGTGATGGGCCCAACCAGCTGAGGGGGTGGCCGCACAACCGTGCTGACAGACATATTGAGTACAGTCATGCGCAGAGGTCAGGGATCATGTCCAGTGTCCTGGGGGGCACCCAGGTATGTGTAGACAGGTGGCAAAACCATGTCCTGCAAGCTTGAGTCCGGTGGATGCACCTAATGGGGGCCTGGCCAACGTTGGATGCATGGGGATGGCACATGTCACAATACCCACACAGTCATGGACATCATGCACGATACACAGTCACATCCCACACACACAGCTTGCATCTTGCTACTCGACACATAGACACATAGCCACTATCAGGGAAAACCATGCCAGACATGCTGGATGCACCGTGGCAACACACCAGCATTGACTGAGAAGAGGCACCTTGGAGGCCTAGGGACACCTTTATTAGTCATGTTTTCGGGATTGCAGAGGCAACTTGAAGTACACATGAACACTTCATGTGGAGTAACATGTGGGTCCAACACTGGCACCCCCCTTCTGCAGCACAAATGCGTGATAGCCATGGAACTGGCACACAAGCGTCGGCTAACAGCTAAACACCCACAGCTGCTCACGGAGAGCCTGCCATACACCATTGATCAGCTGATGTGGAAGTCCCACAGCATGTCAACCCAATGCAAACCGTATGTGTCCGAGGGCAGTGTTACATACATTGATGCCATCATCACAATCCACCATCCCATCACTGATGACTGTCAACAAGTCTGACCATCTATTCAGGTGTACCCAGCTGCATGTCATGTGCACCATGGTGATGCGACACGTCTGCAGAGGAACCAAACATCGACAGGGGCAGTGTGCATACATCGTGAACAACTGCCACACCCAATACGCCCCTGATGCATCCCTTACCCTAAGGAGACTTCCAAACTTGTCCGTGCCTGTAACGCTGAGTCAGCACACGATGACGTGTCCATGAGGAATAGCAGTGCCACAACAATGCAACCAGCAGACGGCATGCGCAAGTACCTGGGGAAGAGAGACACACAAGCAGTCAGACACAAGAAGCACAGCCACTTGCATGTGCATTAACTCGACACATGTATGGATGACAACATGCTAGGTCACAATTATGACTGGGGAAATACAACCATCACTGGCACCATCACTCCAGTGACACACCCACACACACCTCTGACTCACGTGCCATACATGCAGGTGGAGACACACATCACAACACATGCCACACGGGGACCAATGCGTGCACACTCAGACACTGGTACTCACCACTAAGCAAAGAAGTTGCGTATGAGCCGAGTCCGCATGTCCTCTTGCGGCTCCACATCCTCCACATCACTAGCCCCATTGCCAAGCCCTTCGTCCTCCACGGGTGGATGGTCCTCGTCATCTTGATCCAGGATGAGTGGCACAGCTTTCTCAACTGCCATGTTGTGCAGCATGCAGCAGACCATGAAGATCTTGCAGACCTTCGCCGGGGCATATGGGAGTGCGCCGCCGGTCTTGTGTAGGCACCTGAATCGGCTCTTCAGCAGGCCAAACGTCCTCTCTATCACTCGCCTTGTCCGGCCATGGGCGGTGTTGTAGCGGAGCTGGGCCGGCGTGATGGGGTTGCAGAGAGGTGTGATCAGCCATGGCATGTTGGGATAGCCAGCGTCACCTACATGGGAAGCACATGGACATCGTTAGAACAGGAGAAGCGGTCGTGCTGGAAGTCTACGCAAAATACAGGACAGACAGAGTGTACCCACCAACAACACATGCTCGTTCGTTGCGCAGCTGCGTCATCATTTCAGGCATCCTGCTATGCCTCATGATGTAGGCATCGTGTGCTGATCCTGGGAAACGAGCACAGACATGTGAAATCACCATGTTGGACAGACACACCACAAGGGCATTGATGGAGTGGTAGTGTTTGCGATTGCGGAACGCTACCTCCTGTGCGTGTGGTGGTACCAAAGCTACATGTGTCCCATCTATGGACCCAATGACATGGGGCATCCCTCCCAGGGCATAGAATCCACACTTGACCAGAGTCAACATTTCAGGGGTTGGGAAATGGATAAACTCATCCAGGTGAATCAACATGGCCTCTAAGAAATCATGCAGCACACGGCAGAACATGCTCTGGGACATGCCACCAACATGAGCTATGGTATTTTGAAAGGTACCCGTGGCTAGAAAATGTAGGGCTGCCATTACCTTCAGCTTGGGTGTCAGTGCCGTAGGATACCTGTGCAGCGGTTGCAGGTGTTGTGCCAGTCTCGCCGTCAACTCCAGAATCAACCGTTGGGGGAAGCGGTAGCACCGGACACAATCATTCTCCCGCATGGCAGCCAAGTCCGGAATTGCTCGGGCAAGAGGCGGCACTCTGCATGAAATTGGAAATGACAAGGAGGAGTGAGTGCACCACAACAACAAATAATTTGTCCTGAGCACATGTTAATCTGTCTATACACATATGCTACATACGGAGTGAGGTATGTGCCACATGCCCTGGACACGTATGGCTGGCAGGTGACACTCCTCCCAAGACCCAGCGACACACGCAGATTGAGAACCTCCACATGCCATGGCATGGGATTAGCTGTGTCCCAGTGCAAGTGAACAGCCAGACGCAAGACAGGAGTGACATACACCCACACATCAGCAGAAGTAGGATGTCGATTGCAGAGACTGGTAGCGGAACACTAGAGCCACAGGTCACATGACATTACACTAGGACAGGCCACACACCTTGCCATGAAGGTGCACATGTGATGACTCACCACACATTCATAGAGAGGATGCAGACATGTCCTTGTTACGCTACTCCGTGTCCCATGCATACATATGCACCTCACATCCGATACCACATGTGGCATGGTGTGCGGAACAGTGTGCAATGTCAATCTACACACAGACACATGTTGGTTGCTGCAACGGCTGCAGCTTTTGAGGGAGCTCAAACATCTACCTAATGTGAACCCCCCACATATACATGACATAGTCACATCGTGCACCGTGGGTAGTGACATGTCAGGTGTGGTAACCCCTGTACCGGGCCTCAGGGGCACTTCCTTGAGTTGGTGTCCGTGCCATGCCAGTGACGCTCATGCCAAGTGTGCAGTACGACATGCACACATGTCAAAGGAGTCAAGGGCATGCCTGGCACACATTGCACCGTCACACATTACATATGTACACATCTCATCATACATCTGGTGCCTTCTCCACTCAGGAGTATTGTGCCACATGACACCCTTTCACACCTGTGCCCCACACATGTAGTACTGCCCAGACAATGCCTTGATGTCCATCCATGGACAAGTATGTCAGCCCTATCCCTTCCTGTGTGCTGCCTGTCACCACTGTGATGTGTGAAAAACACCGTACTACTGCTAAGAGGGCCTGTGTACCTTCCCGTATCACTATGGGAGTGCTGCCGTATGTGTACCTATCGTGATGGTGAGCGTACAGGCGTGTGTACGAGCCGTACCACTACGAGTACGCATACGCGAGGACACCCATAGTGATAGGGAGCGTACAGGCGTGTGTACGGGCCGTTGCTATGCATTTGGGGTGCCCTAGGGCCCCGGAACGCACCGTACCTGTGTGTGAAGCTCCAAATTACATAGGGGACACATGGGGGACAAGTATTAAGGCCTACATGCATGCTGGTTGTCATGGAGACCAAGTTTTAAGTTTGATTTTGTTCTGGAAGGTGCACAGCGAAGTCAGTTGGAATGAATCTACATTGTTGCAATGTGTTTGTGGGGTTGACATCATGCTGACGAAAAAAACAGAATAAGAACCCACTGACTGCTAGGTTTGAAGGGATTGGAGGAAACATAGGATGCAAATGTGAGTGACCAATCACTCTGCACTCCTGTGAATGAAATGGGCCAGCAAGGCAGATATAAGGCAGCCAGGTCCCATGAGGGAGCACTTGCCTGCACATCTCTGTATTCCACGACCCGGCTGCTGCTACTGATTCCCTGGAACCATGTCAAGGGCTGTGGAGAGGTCACATCCATTCACCCTGGAGGAGAACATGGCTTTGGTGGATGTGATCCTCCCACAGTACCCCATGCTGTATGGGCGACCAGGTTATCAGGTGAGTGCAGTGTCCACTGGCACAGACTGTGTCCCTTTTTCGTGACTGTGACTTCTGGCATTGTGTCCAGGTGTGACACACATGCTATGTACTGTAGGGGGGGTCCCAGGGGTGGGAATGCCTGATGTCTCCCAGCAGTGCCCAGAGACAGGAGGGGTGGGTGCAGAGTCCTCCCAGCAGTGCCCAGAGACAGGAGGGGTGGGTGCCTATCACTCCCAGCAGTGCCCAGAGACAGGAGGGGTGGGTGCCTATCACTCCCAGCAGTGCCCAGAGGCAGGAGGAGTGGGTGCAGAGTCCTCCCAGCAGTGCCCAGAGACAGGAGGGGTGGGTGCCTATCACTCCCAGCAGTGCCCAGACATAGGAGGGGTGGTGGCCTATCACTCCCAGCAGTGCCCAGAGACAGGAGGGGTGTGTGCAGAGTCCTCCCAGCAGTGCCCAGAGGCAGGAGGGGTGTGTGCAGAGTCCTTCCAGCAGTGCCCAGACATAGGAGGGGTGGGTGCCTATCACTCCCAGCAGTGCCCAGAGACAGGAGGGGTGGGTGTGATGCACAGTGTGAGCCTTGATAATTGATTGTGTCTTTGCCCTCAGTTCACCTGTGTACTTTCACTGGCACGTACTGCTTTTGCCCTTCCCCAGAGGAGTATGTCCCTATGGCAAAGGTGCAATGCGTTGGCTGCATGACATGCCTTGTTGTAACCAGCTAATTTGTTCCCATATGTGTCTCTGTGACATGTTGCAGGTGTATTGATGTAGTGTCACTTTTTCATCCTCACAGGTAGGCGCCACTGCCAAGGAGCAGATCTGGCTGACCGCCGTCAGTGCCGTGAGGGGTGCGGATGGTCGGAGGCGGAGCCTGTCCCAGGTGAGGAAACGCTGGCAGGATATCCGGTGCTGGACGCGGAGGATCGCACGGGTCCTGCTGGGGGACTCACCTGAGAGCCGTAAGAACCGCGGGCGCCGCCGTCTCTCCCACATCCACAAGCGTGTGCTGGCGGGGGTCTTTCCCGACTTGGACAGGCGCCTACAGGAGATGCAGCAGCAGCAAGGGGGTAGGTACATGTGTGTTTGTTGTGTTTCACCAGCATTTGTACGTGCACTGTTCCATGGGTACACTGCCAGGGTTTTATGGTGCTGTGCGGATCCTGTTACCCACAGTGTTGCAGTGCTCTCCTGCCTCCCTTCCCCTCCTTGCAATGTGTTCCCTGGTCTGTGTGTAGTCACTCGGTCACAAGGTTATGTAGCCTGGCACCTTCTCTAAGTGTACTATGCCTGCAGCATCATGTGTGGGGGTGGTGTGTAACAGGTATTGGGACCTTGCCTGTGCCCTGTCCCGTTCTGGACTTGTGGGTTCCATGTCAGTTGGCACTAATGCTGAGTCCAGACATGGGAGTTAAACTCTCAAGTGCGAGGCCTTCCAGCACGCATGTCCTATGTGGTGGCCTGTGACATGATGTGCATGAGTGTGCGGTACGCATAGTGCAGGGATGTTAGCGTGTGTTGCAGTCATTCCCATTCAGGAGCATGGAATTGTGTGGCCACTACTGTCCCCAGGGGCATATTTTCCTAGGTCTCATGTGTGTAATCCGAAAATGTCGACAATCTCTGTCTCTACAGCATAGGTTGTGCTCTGTGCCAGTGTCCCCTGGCACCATGTATATTGACGTGAAATGTAGTACAAGTGTCCACTGTCCAGCCTGACCTGATTTTCCCAGTACATACTCACGGTGGCCATTGCCTGTGTGTCTTGTTACAATCATCTCATGATGCCCATTTGTACATGCTTATTTGGACAGGCGCACCTTGGGTATTTTGTGTGCAATATAGAATTTTCGCATCCCATGTGTATTTCACCCAGACTAAGAGATGTACGTGCTTCCTGTGTCTCCATAGAATTGTCTCATGTAGGGGGTGGGTGGTGCGGGCATGGCCGACATGTTAAGACCTGAAATCTCCTTGCTAGGACTGGCCAATGTGTGATGTTGCCTGGACATACACTCAAGGTGCAGTGTGCCAGTCAGGGTGGGCATGTTATCAGTATTACCTATGCTGCATGTGCCTCTAGTACCTGCCTATGGTCCCTGCTCATCCCTATTTCCTGCCACGCTGTGTGGTGCAGATGCAGTGCTGGATTGTCCCCAGGGCCTTGCTCCTCAGTCAAAATTCCATGTCATCTCATTTGCTATTGTGTCATGCTCTCCATAGTTTTTCGGTGGCATGGTGGGTCAAACAACTGTGTCTTGCAGGGCCTACATATGTACCTTGTTTAGTAGTTGTAACTCTTCTTTTGTTTCAGGCTATGCACTGTAACCTAAGTAGATTGGACTCATGTGACATATGTATACAGGTGTATGAATAATTTCTGTCTCTTCACCCTGCCCACAGCATCGTCGGGGGACACGGAGGGAGACATGGACACAGACGGCGCAGAGGGACCGAGCACCAGTGCCAGCGGTGAAATCGCGGCTGGCACATCGAGTGGGCCTGAGGCAGAGGAGAGTGAACCCGGGGACCTGTCGACTGGCACAACAGAGTATGAAGCTGACAGGTCCGAGGATGATCTCTCCGAGTGGGCGGTGGCTGCACCACCATCTGAGAGCAGCCCTACATCTCGCACCACCCCCTCCATTGGCATCAGCCGCCTCCCACGTGCTCGTGTCCCTTCCCAGCGTCCCCAGTCACCGCATGTCTCCTTCCTGCCAGGCACCGCACCCCCTGCCCCTGTCTCCACTGCTGCCGCCAATGCCGAGTCTGTGGACATCCAGCGGCAGTTGCAGGTTGGTCAGACTGCGATCCTTAATGTCCTCCATGCCCACAGCCAGGTCCTCAACAACATGGAGGCATACTTGGAGGGCATTCATTCATCGCAGGCTGACCAACGCAACTTGCTGAGGTTGATAGACTAGACACTGACTGCAGCAGTGGGTCTCCTGCAGCGCTACGTCCCACCCCCTACCCCTGCCCCTTCCACACTTCCCACTCCCATACCTGTCCCACATACACCCAGACGTCAGCATGCACCCACCACAACAGACACAGGCACCACACCAGCAGGGAAGGTCCGCCGCACACCTCCTGACACGCACACACAGGGTGTAGTAGGCACACCCACTGGGTCGGGGGGCAAACGTGTGACACGCAGCCAGAGTAGGAGTCCGCATTCCACCCAATCCACTCCCTCCAAATCCCCTCCCCTCAGCTCTCCTGGCCACATCTCCCCCAAAGACTCGTTCATGGCCGCTCTGTCCCTGAGCCCCACATTGACACCACCCCGCAAGCGGTCAAGGAAGTCCACGGTCAGGGTGGTTGAGTCCCCCCCCCTGTCCACACCCACCCCCAGTGGCGCTGCGACCCATCCCTCTGACCCCCCCCTCCTTGGGGCCTGTGGTTCCTACGGGTGCAGGGGAGTCCCTGGAGGACCTTGCCAAGGTGAGCAGCGCGCACCTAGAATCCACCTTTGGCCCAACCCCACCCCCTGTGGTGGAGTCCTCCATCCCTGCACCCAATTCGCCTACCCTTTGCCCTCCTGTCCCTGCGGTGCCTGTTCCTTCCCCCCCACATGATGCCCTCACCCCTGTGGAAGACGACGACTTGTAACTGTGCAGGCAAGCTAGGGGACACGCATCCCACTGTGTCCCCCATCCAGCTGTGACTTCTGGACTGCCCTATGGGCTTTGTTACTATTGAACTTTCTAAGAACAAACAATTTAAGATAATGCTGATTAAAGCCATTTTTGTTTCCTTTGAACACTACTGCTTTACTGATATTGCTGTTGGTGGGGCTGCTACATGAATATGGGTGGTGATCATGTGTTGGGTGTGTGGGAAATGTAGTAGTGTGCTGGTCATAGGGGGGACCCTGGTATCTGTGTGCCATCACACGGTTTTAGCTAGGTTTCTCTGTCCATGTACGCAGTTGCTGCATGGTGGAATTATACCACGGTGTATTCCTTCCTCTGTGTACCCTGACATCTTCCCTGCAGGGTGTTCCCAATATGTGGTGCTGAGCTGTGTCTACATCAGCTGGGTGTGTGACGGACTCCTTCAACTTTGCACATGCATGCTGAGCGATGTCTCCACCTGCATCATTCGTGGCATCCTTGGTAGTCATAGTACTTGTGTGGGTGGACTATTGACATGACTTCATGTGTACATGTTTTCTTTTCTGCGCTATGCATGTGTATACTCCCAGCCTCGCACACATGTGGTACTTGTACTGCAGGGTCTTTGTGCACCTGACTGACATTTGTGGGCATGGTATCTGTGGCTACTCCACCCTTTGCGTTTCATGGGCACTGCTGTGAGTGTTAGGCACCCACCCCTCCTGTCTCTGGGCACTGCTGTGAGTGTTAGGCACCCACCCCTCCTGTCTCTGGGCACTGCTGGGAGGACTCTGCACACACCCCTCCTGTGTCTGGGCTCTGCTGGGAGGACTCTGCACACACCCCTCCTGTGTCTGGGCTCTGCTGGGAGGACTCTGCACACACCCCTCCTGTGTCTGGGCTCTGCTGGGAGGACTCTGCACACACCCCTCCTGTCTCTGGGCACTGCCGGGAGTGATAGGCACACACCCCTCCTGTCTCTGGGCACTGCTGTGAGTGTTAGGCACCCACCCCTCCTGTCTCTGGGCACTGCTGGGAGGACTCTGCACCCACCCCTCCTGACTCTGGGCTCTGCTGGGAGGACTCTGCACACACCCCTCCTGTGTCTGGGCTCTCCTGGGAGGACTCTGCACACACCCCTCCTGTGTCTGGGCTCTGCTGGGAGGACTCTGCACACACCCCTCCTGTGTCTGGGCTCTGCTGGGAGGACTCTGCACACACCCCTCCTGTGTCTGGGCTCTGCTGGGAGGACTCTGCACACACCCCTCCTGTTTCTGGGCTCTGCTGGGAGGACTCTGCACACACCCCTCCTGTGTCTGGGCTCTGCTGGGAGGACTCTGCACCCACCCCTCCTGTCTCTGGGCACTGCCGGGAGTGATAGGTACACACCCCTCCTGACTCTGGGCTCTGCTGGGAGGACTCTGCACACACCCCTCCTGTCTCTGGGCACTGCTGGGAGGACTCTGCACACACCCCTCCTGACTCTGGGCACTGCTGGGAGGACTCTGCACACACCCCTCCTGTGTCTGGGCACTGCTGGGAGTGATAGGCACCCACCCCTCCTGTCTCTGGGCACTGCTGGGAGTGATAGGCACCCACCCCTCCTGTCTCTGGGCACTGCTGTGAGTGTTAGGCACCCACCCCTCCTGTCTCTGGGCACTGCTGGGAGGACTCTGCACCCACCTCTCCTGACTCTGGGCTCTGCTGGGAGGACTCTGCACACACCCCTCCTGTGTCTGGGCTCTGCTGGGAGGACTCTGCACACACCCCTCCCGTGTCTGGGCTCTGCTGGGAGGACTCTGCAGACACCCCTCCTGTCTCTGGGCACTGCCGGGAGTGATAGGCGCACACCCCTCCTGACTCTGGGCTCTGCTGGGAGGACTCTGCACACACCCCTCCTGTGTCTGGGCTCTGCTGGGAGGACTCTGCACCCACCCCTCCTGTCTCTGGGCACTGCCGGGAGTGATAGGCACACACCCCTCCTGACTCTGGGCTCTGCTGGGAGGACTCTGCACACACCCCTCCTGTCTCTGGGCACTGCTGGGAGGACTCTGCACACACCCCTCCTGACTCTGGGCACTGCTGGGAGGACTCTGCACACACCCCTCCTGTGTCTGGGCACTGCTGGGAGTGATAGGCACCCACCCCTCCTGTCTCTGGGCACTGCTGGGAGTGATAGGCACCCACCCCTCCTGTCTCTGGGCACTGCTGTGAGTGTTAGGCACCCACCCCTCCTGTCTCTGGGCACTGCTGGGAGGACTCTGCACCCACCCCTCCTGACTCTGGGCTCTGCTGGGAGGACTCTGCACACACCCCTCCTGTGTCTGGGCTCTGCTGGGAGGACTCTGCACACACCCCTCCTGTGTCTGGGCTCTGCTGGGAGGACTCTGCACACACCCCTCCTGTCTCTGGGCACTGCCGGGAGTGATAGGCACACACCCCTCCTGACTCTGGGCTCTGCTGGGAGGACTCTGCACACACCCCTCCTGTCTCTGGGCACTGCTGGGAGGACTCTGCACACACCCCTCCTGACTCTGTACACTGCTGGGAGGACTCTGCACACACCCCTCCTGCCTCTGGGCACTGCTGGGAGTGATAGGCACACACTCCTCCTATTTAACAATCTGTACGCTTAGTACATACACGTGTGTGGGTTTGCTCCATGGGGGTACGGTTCGTACTTACACTGTTGGGTGGGAGTCGGCTCCATAGGTACGCGGGTGGGGTACGGGTCGTACTTACACTGTTGGGGTGGGAGTCGGCTCCATACGTACGCGGGTGGGGTACGGGTCGTACTTACACTGTTGGGGTGGGAGTACGCTCCATACGTACGCGGGTGGGGTACGGGTCGTACTTACACTGTTGGGGTGGTGGTACGGTACGTACATGCACTGTTGGGGTTGGGGTACCCTCCATGCATACGAGGTGGGGGTACGGGCCGTACTTACACTGTTGGGGTGGGACTTATATGTACGCGGGTGAGGGTACGGGTCGTACTTACACTGTTGGGGTGGGGGTACGCTCCATACGTACGCGGGTGGGGTACAGGTCGTACTTACACTGTTGGGGTGGGAGTACGCTCCATACGTACGCGGGTGGGGTACGGGTCGTACTTACACTGTTGGGGTGGGAGTACGCTCCATATGTATGCGGGTGGGGTACGGGTCGTACTTACACTGTTGGGGTGGTGGTACAGTACGTACATGCACTGTTGGGGTTGGGGTACCCTTCATGCATACGAGGTGGGGGTACGGGTCGTACTTACACTGTTGGGGTGGGACGTATATGTACGCGGGTGAGGGTACGGGTCGTACTTACACTGTTGGGGTGGGGGAACGCTCCATACGTACGCGGGTGGGGGGACGTGTCGTACTAACACTGTTGGCATGGGGGGTACGCTCCATGCATACGAGGTGGGGGTACGTGCCGTACATACACGGTTGGGGTGGGGGTACGCTCCATGCGTCCGCGTGTGAGGGTACGGGTCGTACTTACACTGTTGGGGTGGGGGTTCGCTCCATACGTCCGCGGGTGAGGGTACGGGTCGTACTTACACTGTTGGCATGGGGGGTACGCTCCTTGCATACGCGGGTTGAGGTACGTGTCGTACTTACACTGTTGGCATGGGGGGTACGCTCCATGCATACGCGGTTGGAGGTACGTGTCGTACTTACACTGTTGGCATGGGGGTACGCTCCTTGCATACGCGGGTGGAGGTACGTGTCGTACTTACACTGTTGGGGTGGGAGTCGGCACCATACGTACGCGGGTGGGGTACGGGTCGTAGTTACACTGTTGGCATGGGGGTATGCTCCATGCATATGCGGGTGGAGGTACGTGTCGTACTTACACTGTTGGCATGGGGGGTACGCTCCTTGCATACGCGGGTGGGGGTACGTGTCGTACTTACACTGTTGGCATGGGGGGTATGCTCCTTGCATACGCAGGTGGGGGTACGTGTCGTACTCACACTGTTGGGGTTGGGGGTACGCTCCATGCATACGGGGTGGGGGTACGGTCCGTACATATCCGTCCCCACGCTATGTGATGTTTGTGCGGGCCGTACCCAGGCCTTTGCCACGTGGGTACGAGCCGTCCCGCCATTGTTGGGGTGACGTAGGTGTGGGCGTGGTACGACTCGTACCCACGCTCTTAAGGCGTGGGTACGGGACGTACCTGTCTGGTTGTGTTGCCGGTTCGCGTCGTCATGAACTTCCGTTGTGGCGGTCGCTGGCTTAGCTGGACACGCCCCCACCCCCTCATAGTGACCAGGGCCTGAGGGTCAGGTATGTCCAGGGCATGTGTGCTGTGTGACTATGGTGGGGGTTTTGTGGCCTGCCCCTGGTCCTGCCCCCCCCCCTTTCCCCCCTCCCTTTGTTGTTCTGACCTTCTGCGGCGTCTGCGTCGTAACCTGTAGAGGAGGTGGACTGCTATGAGGGCCGGGATGACACGTAGGTTCGGGTCCATGTCTGTCCGTCGCGTACGGGTACTCCTTGTTCGCGTCGTCCTGTCTGTCCGTCGCGTACTGGTACTCCTTGTTCGCGTCGTCCTGATTTCCCGGCAGTGTTTGGCAGCCGGAAAATATTCACCGTGCGGGATGACGTCGGTGCGAATCGTAATTCCTGGTTCGTGAATGTTAGGCTGCGAGCGTCCCGACGTCAGCTCGGCGCTTTCCCGGATCGCATGTGTATGTTTATTTTCGTTGGTCGGGGTTTTGTACGATTCGTACGGAAATGGTGTTTCCGTGCGAATCGTAATTCCATGTTTGTATATTGTGACGACCGGGTACGCGTCGGACGGAGAATATGCTCCGTCCGACGATTCGTACCCGGTTTTTACAGGATCGTAATTGGCACCATAGTGAGCAATGCTTCATTATCATGAAACAAGTCTGAGACAGCAAATGGACATGCAGGTGTATTTAGCAGGCATGGGTCCATTAGGGTGAGCTTGTACTGGGCAAAATGGTAGAAATAGCTTAGTTCTCTGATGGTAAATGCGACACTTTAAGTTCAATGTACAATTGAATGCATAACGCTATACAACCAAAGTGTTGCAGGGAAGGTGATGCGTTTGTTACTTATACGCAAGAGCGGTGATGCGTTGGGTCCCTACTGATGCGTAGAGGATGCGTCAGTTCTTCTCAGCGTGGGGAGGTGATGCCTCGGTTTCTTACTGCGCTTCCGTGGTATTGCGGCCCGCAACACCATGATGCGATGACGATCTGGTGCAATGAAACAAAAATGGCATCTTCTCCTTGATCCCACACGATGCGTGCATGCCCGACGGCCGTGCGGCGACTCACCGAATCTTCTGAGACGCGACAGGCCCTGTGACATGCTTCTCGGTGATGCGGCGGCATCTGATGCGACGTCGATCCTTTTTTTCCGGCGATGAGAGGTGCTTCGGCAACGATGCAACAACTGCAGCAGCGACACACTTTCCCAGCAATGCGACGACAGCGGCTGCGGCAGTGACACACTTCTGCGATGATGCGGCGGCGTCTGGTGCAACGTTGATCCTCTTCTCCGGCGATGTGAGGTGCATTTGCGTTGTGAAGCGACAGCAGCAGTTCGGCGACATGCTTCTTCTTCGTGCATCGCGCTTCCAGCTCCTTGTGACATGCAGTCCCTCAGAAAGCCAAACACAACTGCAGGCACTTCCAAAGAACTCTTGGGGAGCTGGTGGGTGAAGTCTGTTGTCCCTGAGACTTAAGAAGGAGGCAAGCTCTATCTCAAGCCCTTGGAGATACTTCACAAGTTGAATGAAAGTAGCACAAAGTCCTTTCTCCTCTCTTTGGCAGTCAGGTAACCACTGCAGGCCAATCCCTCACGCTTAGGGATAGTCTCTCCTCAGTCTCTCTGGTTCCTCTCCTCAGCAAAGGTTTCTTCTTGTTTCCCAAAAGTGATTTAAAGTTCTGGGGTCTGGGTGCCCCTTTTTATACACGGTTTCTCTTTGTTCTCTGAAGGCAGAAAGGCCTTTGCCTAGTCAAAACCAGTTCTGGTCAGTCCTGGAGGACTCTGTTTACATGACTCCTTCTTTCCTTTCACAGTGCAGAGCAAGGACATCAGATGCACCACATGAGGTGGAGCCAGCATTGTGGAGGGAAGGCACAGCCCTATTCAGGTTCCAGGTGCAACTCCTCCCTCCAATCTGCATGCAGATCTATCTATGTAGCCCTGTGCTGACTCACCCTGTCTCCTGGAATCCCCCAGCCCCTGTTACTCAAACTTCAGACAAGGAATACACAACCTAACAGAGGCTGGCTTGGATAGTTAAACAAGACTTTCTAACTTTCTAAAAGTGGTATTTCCGAACACAGAATGTTAAAACCAACTTTACTAAAAGATGCATTTTATCATTCTAAATTCAGGCATACTGAACTCGAATTTCTACCTAGTTCCCTGAGTCCGTTAGGATTATAAGATGTAATAATCAAAGTTCCCATTCTGGCCTATGAGGAACAGGTAGCCTTGCAATAGTGAAAAACGAAAATGACTGTAATTCAGTATTAGGACATGCCACACACATCAGGGCTTGTCCTACCTTTTACCTACAATGCACCCTGCCCTTGGGCCTACCATAGGGGTGACTAATATGCAGAAAAGGGAAGGTTTAGGGACTGGCAAATGGGTGCACTTGCCCAGTCAACATGGCAGTACCAGACTGCCCATAGGCTCTGCAATGGCAGACCTGAGACACACTTTTACAGGCTGCTCCTCTGGGTGCCACAACCAGTGCTGCAATCCCACCAGCAGCGTTTGGTTTACAAGCCCTGGGCACACTCAGTGCACTGTACTAGGGTCTGACAAGTAAACCAAACCAACCAATCATGGAATCACTAATCCAGACATCAATTTACCATAGGGAGCACTTGCACTGTGGCACTGGACAGCAGTGGCACAGTGCACAAAGCATCTATAACCAGCAAAAAACACATGAGGCAACGGCAAAAAATGGAAGGGAGACCCACGCCAAGGTGCCAGGTCTAACAGGGATGGAGGAAATAAGTGAAAATATAAAAAATTGGTTAAATAATACATTTTACAAGGATTACGTACAAATACATTTCTCAGATTCATATGAAGGCCATAAATGTCATGCGTGATGATAAAAGGACAAGACGCAAATGCAGTCTCAAAATATGTATTAACCTGTATATATTTTTAAAAATAGATACATTTTATGTTACTCAGCACATATGTAGCCGTGGTTCATGTATTAAATGTTCACATATTTCTCCAGTGCAGATATATGAACCCTGGGAGACAACAGACTCCGATGTGCCACCCATTTCCATACCTTGCCACCATGGAAGAAGGGGATCAAGAAGTTCAGTTTGAATTGGCAAGCAATACTGGATTTATGTCCACAGCTGGAGCCAGATTTACAGTCTCACAATAAAAATCCCACTTCTATCACACCAATTGTCAAAATTATGGCTGTACTTCATTTTGTGGCCACAGGATTCTTTAAGTACACTGTGGTAGTATCTGGTGGTATCTCACAACCAACTTTCAGTGGCGTGCTCCAAGAAGTCCTATCTTCAGTGATGAGATACATCAACAGCTTTATCCAGTTTCCAAGATTAAGCCAATGTGAAAGTTAACTTGTAGGGTTTGGGTCACCTACCACTTGTGGTTGGAGCAATTGATGCCACAAATCTTGCCTTAGTGTCACCACAGGTCAGTGTAATGGTGTACCAGAATCAAAAGAAGTTCCATTTAATCAAAAGTCTAGTTGTGAGCTTACCGGATTTGTATATCACAAGCATCTGTGCCCATTTTCCCAGCTCTGCCCATGATTCCTTTGTGCTATGGAAAAGCCCCATATCCCTGTAAATGTCTGAACTTCGATCAAAGAAGGCCTGGCTTGTTGGTCAGTACAATATTTCATAATATTGCTTGTTGCATGATCTGGAGTTGTGTTACATAATATTGGGCCTTTTTTGCCTTCCATCTAGGAGACTCAGCTTATCCCAACCAACCATGTTTGTTGGCATCGCTGAGGAATCCAATAACACCAGGGGAGGTCCGCTTCAATAAGGCCCATGTACAAACATGTGGGCTTCTACGGATCAGATTTTGATGTCTGGACAAAACTAGTAGATCCCTCCTCTACTCACCCGCTAAGTGTGCCAAATCACCTTGGCCTGCTGCATGCTCCATAACATTGCACTTCAACGGAGAATCCCTTCCAACGAGGATGGAGACCATGGAGAGGATCCATTATATGCCAAATGCAGATGATAGTGGTGAAGAGGAAGGATTTTACTTATGTCTAGAGGTCATTGACAACTTCTTATCATGAGTGTAAGCATATCTTTATGTGCCATGTCTTTCACCGTTATACCAACTATTGATGTGGTCATGAGAGAACTATGTGGTGGTACTTTGTTGGGAAGGCCAAGTTCTGGGACAATCAGGCCGAAGGTGTTTGTAGATCGAAGTGTGGACACATTGACTACTGTTTTCAGTTACATTGCTTGTTCCTTCTCGTGTTGTGAAAATGTGTCCTCCAAAATTTGACTTTGCAATGTGGCCATCATGTTGTATGCGATTTTTTGACTTGCAAATTTTTTGTACAAAACATGGTGAAAATAAAGAGGGTGAACATAACAAAAGTAAGGCAAAAAGTGAAGAAATCAGTCATGGTTAATGAAACCCTAGTTGTAGATTCAAAATATTTTGAAGTCCAACGTCCAGAATACTACTGGCACAATAAAGGCAAATGTACCCAGAAATAGTCCCCAAAATGAATGGTAGGCACACACTGAAGGAAGTAGCGTCAAAGTTTCTTGCTGGCGGTGCCAGAGGTCTTGCCATCCTCACCTTCTGGTGTTCTGCATGGATGTCCACTGCCACGGGGGCAATGGGGTCCCACAGCTGCAAGTGCTTCTTCTTCTGCTGCCCAGGCCGCCCTTCATGTGGCTGTGGCCGATGTAGATGGCTCTGATGTTGTAGGACCATAGAAGGGGTAGATGGTGCTAGGAAAGCCCTGCACATGTGGGATATAAATGTCCTGCAGCACCCCAGGGAGCCCATGTTAGAATTATGGGCCTTCATCTGGCGGTTGTACTCCCCTGCAGGTGTTTCATCTCCCGGAGCTCAGTGAAGTATATGGCTCATCATGTCTTGGGACTGATGGTAGGCTCCCAAGACTTGGTTGATGGTGGTCTGGGTGTCAGTGACCCCAGTGGA
The DNA here is from genome assembly GCF_964204655.1 of Triturus cristatus. Lineage (NCBI taxonomy): Eukaryota > Metazoa > Chordata > Amphibia > Caudata > Salamandridae > Triturus > Triturus cristatus. Next base: position 913,338,953 of record NC_140588.1, read on the forward strand.
CCCAGTACACTGGCCCACAAACACCCTTCCATTACCCCTAACCCCACTACCCTATATCCTGGGTAAGCTGGAGGTGGTGTGGTCTGAACATCACCCAGGACTAGGGGGCGCACAATTGGTGTCACAGTGGATGGAACACAGGGAGTGGAGTCTTCTTGTTCCTGAGGTGTCACAACTGGGGTGGGAGGTGTTGGCCCGTACTGCCCAGATGTACCAGGCTCCTCAAGCTCCTCCATATCACCAATTGTGCTGTCCTCAATGAAGTAATGAAGTTTGATCATGAGATGGAGTAGATGTTCCTTCAGTAGCTGGAACCTGCCCACATGCTAGGCCAGTTTGACCTATTGAGGAATGGGAACATTCTAATTATAAAAGGTGTGTATTGTACATCCAAATCTTTTGAGACAAACAATGTAGATACCTAGATGACAAAATAGGCAGGGATTGTGATGATAGCTTTCATTGGTATTGAGCATATTACCCAAACGTTTTTAAATTTCAAAAAGTAAAACTTCAAATCAGAAGGGAATCAGATATCCTGAAATGTTCATGAAGTGATTAGGGAATATACTTGACATCTCCCAACCATAGGGAGTATACCTGACATCTCCCAACCACTGAACCCAACACAGTGGAGAGGTGAAATGTGTAATTGACAATTCCAAGGCCTAGCTGACGGCAAAATAGACATTTGCGCTTCTTAGATTAATGTCACAGCTTAGGTACCGCCACGGGATACCGACGTAGAGAGCGGCGCCCCCTTCCCTGAGCTGAGCTGTCGCCAGGTTGAGGTGAGGCTACTTATCCGTACACCACGGGTATGACCAGTAAATTTGGTACTTATAATATCAGGATTACTGGTTTGATATGTTAGCATTTTCATTATTTCGTCAACACTATTTCACTGTTTTGTGGCAGCAGCACCCTTCTAGGTCCTGATGGAAGCCTTGACACCTTTCGGGTCGACCTGGCTGAAACATGGAGACCTTTTTGTCCGAAACATGCAGTTTTGAATCCATACTGCAGGTGCACTCTTTTTAATCCTGCCAGCAAGAACAAGTTAATAAAGATGATTTCTTTGTTCCCGTTAGTTTTAGCATCACTACCTTCACAGTTTGATTTTTTGTTGTGCTGCACCCTCACCATAACTTGTTTTTGCCTCTCATCTGTTGGATTTAGTAGATCATCAATAGATTAGGAATACAAAACATCCCTGAGCTCCTTCCTTTAAGAGAGGGAGTCGTAGCCCATTGCAGGACTAGGGATTCACACCAGGAGGAGAATCCCAGATGATAAACCATGCCACCTTCGGTGGGTGAGGAGTTTTGTCTTGAAAGGGATTATCCCACTGCTTTTCCTGTGTGATTTTGTGAGTCTCTCTGCATGCTTGCTTTATTAATTTAGACCCAAGGATTTCTATGGTGTATTTTAGGCAAAAGTCCTCATGTGACTTAAATGGTTAAGACCCAGTTTCCTAAACAGCGGCCTAGTGGGGTCAATGAGGCTGTAGGATATGCCCTAAATGGTGATAATTAAAAAATGTCATATGCCTTAGTTAAATTCATGCACCAGGCAATCAAACTGGTAAATGCAAAGGATGAATAAAATGTATTACAACCAACTTTTATCTATACCCGACCATATATATTAGACCTTATTACTCAATTGAGATTTTCAATTGATGATGCTTTAGTTTAATTCAACCATTTTAGAGCATCACACGAGGCTATCATATTTTATTTTATAAGGGCGAACTGAAGTCTACGTTTTTAGGTCTCGCCTTGCTATCGCGTAAGCGATCGCAAAGCGAGACTATAGGGTCTTTTAAAAGTGCTCCCAAGAAGCGGATTGCATTGCTAGCACGCGCACAATCATGCGCTTGGTGCCGCCATGCACTCCACTTTTTGGGAGCACTTCAAAGGGTTCGCTCCCCCGCCCCCAAGCGCGTGCGCGCCACGCTCCGCCGGGCTCATTTTAATTAACTTCACACGTGGCGCCCATTTCCTAAGCGCCGTGCTTTCAACTTTAAAGCGCCATCTCCCCGTAGGCTGCCCTCCCTCCCACCACCAAACACAGGCTGCTTATGGGATTCACCGTCAACTAGTGTGGCGGCGCGCGGTAACTGTGCGCACAGCCGAGGAGTGCTCTGGCAGGCTTGGCACCTGGCTCAGCTGTTGTTACAAAGTAACAAGTTACACGCGGGCACGGCGCACTGAACGCCGCTCGGGATTTTGCATACAACTTTATTTAAGGCGGGTCGAATCGGGTCCTCTTTCCTGCCGCCCGAGGCGCAGTCAGCACAGTTTCCAAGAAAAGCTTTGGCGCACCGTTGTGGGAAATTTATTAATCACAGAGCCGAACCCACACTGGCAGCTGAGTGAACTTGGTCGCTGGATTGGTTCCTCAGCTGCAGCCTCAGCCTGTACATAGCACACCGCAGCCCTTAGGTTTAAAGCATGCACTGAAGCGGTGTTGTCATGGGCGGGGCCGCACGGGAGAGTCCGAGTTGTGGGCACCAGCTACCAGAAGGCGTGTTACCGCTGAAAAGAAGTAAGTGCTGCTTGCAGTGCGTGTTCCTAATTTTTCAACTGAAACGCTGTGTGATTACTGACTTTTTTCCGAAACAAGTGTTAATTATCTTCGAGGCCGCTTGTGAATGTCTTCTCTGTCCCTATGTTTTGCTAGGTGTTTTTAGCAGAAACTGTTGTTGCACTGCTCTCTCTGAAGGGTTCTGTTTCTGTAAAAATTTATTTTTTTCCTGTTGGAACAGGATCATCAATCAAGTAAAGTTGCTGTGGGGGCGGGGAGCGAAGCCGGGAATGAATGGTCCAAACACCGTAGTATACAGTTCCCAGCAAACTCTATGGTTCTTGAGTTCAGCAGGTTGCTCAAATTACATTAATTTGGAAAGCGCCTGTGAGCCCTCCAGACTCCCTTATGCTGCAGTTGCACTTTGCCGGGCTGCCTTCTCCGCCCTCTCTCTCACACATGTGCCTGCCCTGGACTTTTCTTTTAATAATCAGCACTGACGCTTTGTTCAGTTGGACCAGCCAATCTGGACCGGTCATTACTACATACAGCTCCTAGAATACGTTACGTAGTTAATGAAAGTGAGTCGAGCAGGGTGCGTGTGTGTGTGTTAATTAGCAAATTCCTTTTTGGCAGAGCGCTATCAGGCAGCTGGTGCTGGTTGTACGGTGTGTCAGATTATAACAAATAGTTACTTACTGTGCTATGGCCAGTCTCAGACCTACGTTGCCCCTGCAGGAAGAGTGTGTAAGTCAAGATCTACTGTTGCACTGACATGCTATGCTATGAAAATATTTTTGCTGACGCAGTCACGTTGCTCAAATGGGTGTAATTTCAGATATTTGTTTCCCTCATCTTATCTGCTTGATTTTTCTCGTGAGAAAGTGTCACTCATTGTCGGTGAAATGTCACTCATAATTACTCTAAAGTTATAGAAATGTCACACATACCAATCTGAAACCTTGGCAGCTATGCTGTCCTCTTCACGCCACACCCAGCCCTGCTCACTACCAAGGTACAGGATTAGCAGAGTGGGCCAGGTCACTGGGATACTCGGTTTTCAGTACTGGCTTCTTTATGATACATCAGTCAATTCTGGCAACTGTACTTCTGGTTCCGTTTAATTAAACCAATTTGATGAACGAACGTGACACCGACTTGTAAAATAAAGATATAGGACTGTTTCGAGGCGTCATTGAGTGGTCTGGTAGTTCTACACACCGCCTACAACAAACTTTTCCCTGCACAGTGAGGCTGACAGTGTCACCTGTCAGGCTTGAAGCTAGTCGGGCTGGGGCAGAGTCAGTCTCATGTCAGGCAGCGGGGCCCTCTTAGAGCTGCGATAACAGAAATAACTGCGGATTTCGGAAGAAATATTGAATCAGTCGAAATTGGAGGATTTGGTTAGCACCACCTCCAGTCAGTTTCTTACAGGTCGTTCTGGCTGGTTAAGGGTCAGCCTCATGCCACACGTGTGTGAAATGCCAGTCGGGCTTCGGAGGAGTCAGCCACACGGAGGCCGCCCCCTGCCGGCCTTTCACAGACTGCAGCCTCGCAAGGACCATCTCCCAGCTGCTGGCAGGAGAGACCAGTCCGTCTCGGCGCCCCAGGGCATCTCTCCATAGGGCGCCTATTTATAATCTACAAGCAGAACATTTTTAGAATAAAACTACAGGGCACGAGCCAGGGTGGTTAAAAGCTATCCTTCCCTAACCACCCTGAGGTCTGTGGTGAGTGGGTCTGTGCCAAGGGCAGACTCAACTGGCAGATCTGTACCGCAGACGGAAGGCGCTGCCTGGTGATACGGAGAAGGGGGAGCACTTGATAACAAGCATTTGCAATGCAATAGGTCTCGCATTTTCGAAACTTTGACCTATTAGTATTGTAAATGACAATGCCTTCTATTATTGCACGTTTTTTAATCACATAAATAAAAGGCATTGTCATTTAAAATGCCAACAGCTCAAAATCTCGCAATTGCGAGACCTATTGCATTGCAAATGCTTGTTAACTTTACTGTACTGTTACGTACTGGTATAGTATGTTTGGAATGATTGCTGGGTGGAATTTTATTGGTTCTAAAGGATGTTTTGTATTATAAATGAATTTTAGGAAGTGTTTGCTGCTGTCTGTTGATGAAATTCCCTCCTTTTAAGTTTTTAATTAACCAAATAAAAGTTTTTTTTCAGGCATTCATTTAATCATTGTAGAATTACTTCTATGATTTGTCTAGACTTTCTGGATCCATCCAGACCTACAGAGGTGCTCAGGTAAATCTAGGAGAATCATGGATTTCTGTATGTGCCCCCTACTCTTCTATCATTAGTACACACACTGAATTATTTCATAGAGCAGTTGGGAACATGTGCGTACAATGTGTGTCAAAGATTCCTCTTTGTAGCCGCATAAGTGGCAACTGGTATTGTAATAAGTGAAAATGGACCAGGCCTGACGGAACTCTAAAATTAAGCCGTAAGCATAGTAAGGGGTGTCTAACAGATTTGGACATACTAGTTACTAAGTAGGCCTGAGCACATTGTCTGCATAAGATTCAAGCTTATACAAAGAAATATTTTTACCTTTGAAGGTGGCGAAATCCTCTATATGTGAAATAACTTTCACTTGCTTTTTGAAAACTTTATTCAACTGTGCCGCAGAGTTGGTTGGGTATCAGCCTGGAATGTATACAAAGCCGATTTATGAAAATGTTTACAAGGAGCATGAATGGCAGAGTCTAAAGGCATATCAGACCAGATTGCCAGCTTCATTGTGAAATGCTGGGTTATTGCAGCTTATGACACGTCACAGGAAACTGTAACATGAGTAAAAGTGATGGCTGGGTCTGGCTGAACTCTAGCCTGATATGAAAAAATGGAATTAGGAAGTTGAAAAACATACTTCAAGAGCTTGGAGAGTAAACTGTTAGCCACATACTGGCCAAACCCGGAAAAGTGATCCCCGATTGGCCAGTGAATTAACTTACAGTACTTCTCGCTAAACATTAAAACAATACACTAATAAAAAAGCAAACTTAAATTATTAGATGCATTGTAAATTTAGTGCATTGAGGGCTTTTGTAATCCTATTGCAGTGTGATTCAGTATCATCTGCATACTGCGGAGACTGTAGTTGTAATGATGCTAATTTAGGAGGACAGGTCCCTTGTACCTTGATGGCGGCTGGCGGATCTGCTGTATATAAATTAAAAAGCAATGGAGCTAGCACACACCCCTGTTTAACCCCTCTGTTGGTTTGTCTTTTTCGAGCTGTGCCCATTGTCGGCCGGTTTCGCTTGCACCCAGTATTCCAGTATAATGACTGCATGGCTCTCAAAAGCGGTGGCAGGATCCCCCAGCTCTGTAGTTTGGACCAGAGGATCCATCGACTTACTCCGTTGCAGGCTTTGCAATAGTCTGTGAAGCGAGCGATCAGGCTGGTTCGTTTTACTCTTACTGACCCCTGAATGACTAAGGAGACGCTGAGCATGTTGTCTAAGAGAGCTACTGGCTCATCTAAAGCCAGTTTGTGTAGGGGGTATAAGGTTGGTGGATTCATTCCAGGATTCTAGTTCTTTGAACACTGAAAATGGCTATGTTTATGGCTTCAATGCGAATCAGTCTGTTAGTGTGCATTTTTGATTTGTAACCTTGAACTGGCTAAACACTCATCTGCTACAAGATATTTTATAAATATATAATTAACTCCCTCAGTCACTCACACACTAAGTACTCTCTCACACACTTACATATCTCACACTCACTATCAATCACTCAGCCAGTCACATAAGCACTCGCTCACTCACTCAATCACTAAGAAAGCTCAAGGAGCATGTACAATGAAAATAGTTTTATGTAGTTTCTTTAGAATTTAGTAAATTCACAGTGAGACAGCATAAACTTAAAATTTGATCTGCAGCACTAAAAGTCTAAAACTTCAGTAGTCTATCATTTTATGAATTACACCATGTTCTCTGTTTTAATTGCTTAAAGTAATTCCAATAAGACATGCAATAAATACATTGTGTTCTGTTAGGGCAACAGAGCGTTCATTTCAATAGGGTTTTTGTGCTAAAATCAAAATGTAGCATTACCAGCTTTCGCTGGTTGTGATTAATAAAGCAGAAATTGGACGAGAACTATGCCTCTGGCTCTTTGAGAAAATTGAATTAAATGCTCAAAATATTTTCCTAACAACATAGAAACTAATGATAATGATGTTTTAACATTGTAAATCACGTTGCACGTCCGTAGGAAAGGTGCAAGTATATATATTTTCACCATTTTTTATTTTTGTTTAGTGCAATTTGCATGTAAGCAGTTCCACCACGAGAAAGCAAAATAATGGTCGAATATGGTCATGTAACACCTTAGAAATTTAGCTCGATGCTATATCAATTATGTTGATTGATATGGAGACAATGTTGCCACCTTTATCTTATTTAATGCCTAAATGCACATTGGGTGGCACATGAGCTTTTCATGAACAAGGTTGTGCACACAAACCTGCAGAGTACAAACAGAAATGTCAATTGGCATAGAAACTAAGGGGCAGATTTATCAAGGTTTTGCCGTGCCCACGTGCCTCGCAGAGGAGGCGCAAGGGTGACGCAAAACCTAAGGGAGATTTATCAAGGCACATAAGGCCACCTTTCATGGTCCTCCATGGCTTAAAAAAATCTAGAGTACCACAAGGCAGCGCAAATCGCTGCGTTGTATTACTGTGCTCTGAAAAGGCATTTCATGAGTGTAGCGTGGGTGTTCCCATGCATCCATCCATGCATCTTGGTGCTCTCCCAGATTTAACCTTAGTGGTAGACCTGGGAATGAGTCAAAATGTGCTGCCTCCCCAGGCAAAGGGTAATGAGGAGAAATATCTTTATTTCTCCTTGTTTTTCCTCTTTCTATGTGTTTTGCATTCTGTAGCACACACAGAAAGAGGAAAATGCCTCTCAGGAGTGTTTTAGTGCAGGAAAGTGTCACTTCCTGCACAAAGCAATCCCACCTGCGTAGGCAACCCGGCAACATGACCCAAGGTGCCTGCATTGGAGCCAGGCAGCCAAAATGCTTCAGCGCTAGAAAAGGACAGGAATACGCAGTAAAATGGTAAACACAGTGTATTCCTGCCCTTTTCCTTTTACACAGCGCAGTAAGGTGGCTTGCTGCATTGCGCTGTGTGAAAAAATGGCAAATCCGCCCCCAAATTCAACAAACTTCCACTTTTGGTCATCTCTTCTACATGTCAACTCCAGGAAATGCTCCGCCCTGGTTCCGTGCCATGCGCTTTCCCCGCACACAGCATTGCAGCTTCTCCTCTTCAAGGTCCTCAAACACACCGGGGACATGCCTCAATCCTCGTGTTCCGGCTCTTGTGTTCATGGTTGCCAGGGTCTTCAGCGTTTTACAGTTTTTACAGCCCTCAGCACCTCCGTGTCAATGAGTCCTCTACAGTTCATCTACAGGATCCTCTGCAGTGAGCCTCTGCTCTTTATTTGCATTCTTGCCACCCTTCATTCAGTCTGAGCCCTGTTATGCCCAGATGGCTGGTACATACATTACAGCACATTCAGCAACAGAAGCAGCCACTAGCCTTCAAGCTTAGTGTGATGGGGATGGGGCAGGTTTCCTTGGGGGTCCTCCACCATACTCAGGCTCCTGTGGGGAGCTTGGGGAGACCAGGCATGCAGCTGAGTGTGTGTCACTAGTGGCCCCAGACCACAGTTGCTTGAGCTGGTTAGATTGACCAGAGTGCTTGGAGTAGCTGCGAGCTCTGGCTGTGTGATTAACAGGTCCATTAGTGGTTTGCTCATGGTATGTTTTCCACCACAAGCGGTTCAGCCGGGGTGACCTGCACAAGGTTCCTTTCTGACCCTGCCCTAGCCCAATTATCCCTGCCTAGCAGGAGCCAGTATAGCTTGGCAGGGTGACCCAAGCAACGTGTCAGGTTACCTTTGGCTGCATGTGGGCAGTATTTGTGGTCAACACATGAATTGCTCTGTATACGGGCAAACAGGCACATGAGCATCCAGACATATCCATATCCAGACATATGGACAGTACAATCCACAGAACTTGCAATTATAAATGCACAACTGCTGTTGACCTCCAGCAACAGCCGATCTTAAGTTTAAAACCTTATGGTGGTGGCAGCAGTTGCAAGGCCAGAGGTCTGCAGGAAGGAGGTAAGCCACTTCCTATTTATCTTTTTATTTTTTCCTCCTCACTCCTGACCATCTACTGACTATTGACTATTGACTGGCTTGGCTTGGCTTGGCTTGACTTGGCTTGGCTTGACTTGGCTTGGCTTGGCTTGGCTTGACGTAGCTTGGCTTGGCTTGGCTTGCCTGGTGCCTGGCCTATTCTTGACCTATCTGGCTCCTCAGTTGATCATAGCAGCCAGCTATAATAGGTTTAATGAATTGCCTTCTCTGTTCAGCCAAGAATCATCAACTATTGGGTTTTGCTGTGAGCTAAAAATGACTTTGTCTTCTGTGACATTAACCCCCTAACCCCTTACCTAACATATGACATTTTCTGCCAAGGTTGTCTCGTGTGCTGTGTTTTGCAATGGGAAAGAGTAAAGTTGGGCCAGCTCAGCCAAAGGTGTCTAAAACTACATCCTCCCGGACCTCCCTTGCCTCGACCACCCCAGCCAGCATGGCAATTGATGGTTTTCTTGCGCGGTTAGTGGATGTAATCTCCAAGGAGATCGAACTATTAGAGAGGCACTTGTTGCTCACGGATGCAGCAGAGTGGCCCCCTTCAACTTTGGTTCAGGACTCAGAAGGGCACCTTTCTGTGGACTTCTAAGCATGTGATCCCACTGCCCACTCCAAACAGCCCTACAGTTCCCCCACTCAGCAGAGGCTCCTGCGGCAATTGCCAACCCCAAGCTGTGGAAGAGATGAGATGGGAGAACGTGGACAAACTATTTCTACTTCATCTATTCTCCCAGAGGGAGCTGGCCCACTGACCATGACACTCAATCAAGACGCTTTTATGGAGTTGTTGTGCTATGAGTGTTCTTATGTCTTACATGCTCGGCCATGCTCTACTGGATTTGATTGAAAACCACCTCGGCAACTGTGGTATGGTATGGTATTTTTCCTTGTCTTTATTCAAAAAAGTCTTCAAGTGTTGAATAAAGACAACGAAAAATAATCAGAATGTGAAAAAAAACATTGTATTTAAAAGTATTGGTTTTGCTGTCACAAATCATGTTTTGAATATTATATAAATTTGGGGAGTCAAACTCTTATGCTTCTAAATATTGTGCTCCTCAACTTGTGTAGTTACATGTATTGGTTAACTTCACTGTTAGCCATCTCATGAAACTCATCTATCTTTGCTTTAATATTCCGGAGGAGGTGGTCGTCGAGTGGCGCTCAAGGGCATGCAATCAGGGAAGGTGCCCAGGCACAGGTGGGCCTACAATAGCCTTTTAGGAGGCCTACCAAGACCTATCACTTAATCACACTGTATGAAGAAATGGTGGAGACAGGCATTATGTCCACCTCCATGCATGAGGCCCTAAATAGCGACGCTTCTTAAACCTGGCAAATAGGTTACCTTTCATTCCTCTTGAGAGGCATTTGTCACTATTCAATGTTGCTACTAAGTTTTAGACTAACGTGGTGGCCAATAGGTTAAATCTATTGGTGTACGGAGTAGTGCAACCTGAGGAGGCCTGATTTGTACCAGGTCATAGCATCATTTACAGTCTTAGAACACTGTTTGGTACTATTCAATGCATTGATTCAGAGATTGGGGCAGCTGCTGTCTTTCTGGATGCACAAAAAACATTTGGTTCAGTTGAATGGGGATTTATGCTAGCCGTGCTGTGCCACATCATTGTGGGGGAAGTGCTTCTGCATCTGGTGACAGTGCTCTATACTTTGCCCACTGCTTGGGTATGTGTCGGTGGTGTTGTGACTGCTCCTATCATGATTACTAGAGGCAGCAGACAGGATTGCCACCTGTCGCCCTTGTTGTTTGCGCTGGAACAATTAGCGTGTGCGCTTCAGGAGTATCACGGACATCGGGGCTTGTGCTCTCCAGGTTGTAATCCAGTAATTTCAGTGTATGCTGATGATTATCCATTCACACATGCTGCTCACCTTTGAATTTATTGTCAGATTCTACCACTGTGTGCATGGCATCTCGGCTGGATTGACCTTTGCTTTTTGTTATTTCCGATGGTCACTTGTTTCATATTCTGAATCTTGGTATTGGGAAAAGTGAATATGATGTCAATGTTAAGTGCAGGCCGGACAATGACAATATCAGTAAATGCAATGTGAACGTTTGCCATTGCTTGTGACCCCACAATGTATACCGTAACTTGTGCCCAAACAGCAGCGCCACCATCAGCAACAGTGATACCAATGTATGTAATAATTCATGCTTGTACAATAATATTGTTGCTGCTACTAAGGCCAATGTCAATGTACGTTCAGACCAGAGCAAACATAGCCTTGTTAAAACAAATACGAACAATGTCAATGAACAAGACGTTATGTTGATCATGTCGATAATAATGATAACAGTGGCTGCCATATTGTTTTTATGAGTTCCGATGAACTCACATTATTTTTATTGGATTCACCCAAGATGACCTCACCATCACCCCTGAGTCATAGGTACATGATCAGGCTGGTCTCATGACCCATGCCTATGCTTATTGAGTAACAAATCAAAGGTAGGGTCCCCCATAAATTATAGGCAAACACGCACCCAGGGAAAACTCTGATCCATTCCACAGATAAATAGTTGTACTACAAACAAGTCCAGGATAATTGGCCCCATTAAAACCAGTCTGCCCAAAGACTTGTGTTCCCCAGAAATACTAAAAAGCTAGATACCATATGTAGATAGGTACACAAATACAATCAGAAAACTACATGCACACCATACAAAGTGATCACGCGCTCCTCACATCAGATATCTGGGCACATACACACTGGCCCACATTAACTCCCTCCAAGGTCGAGAGCCACCTGTGTCCTTATCAGATGTGCACATGTTATTGAGTTATGTCTACGGTGCTCTTTTGGAATGTAGAGAACATTTTATTGTACCTCATGAACTGTATAAATTGATAGACAAACTTTTGTACATCAAGAGATTCTGAGCATACGCTTTCTGTCCAGGTTCTCCTGGCTGCAGCCTTTAATTAAACCAACTGGTTCCTGTTTTGCCAAACACATTTTCATTTATTTTAGGGTAAATTTATATTCAACGAACATTGGTGTTGTGTCTTTACATTTGCACTAATACTGTACTCCTAGGAGTGAATTCATTGATTGTATCTGAGTGCAACACACCACATGGTAGGCTACATCACTGCTTGTTCCATTGGCATCTTAGCTTAGTGGGGCATGTGTGACCACATTGTTACTAGGTAGACACTCTTGCACTGGCAAAGTACAGTATTTAGCATTTATATGTGTGATAGGGGATCCCCTAATGGATATATTATGTGCTTTCAGATTTGGATGTGGCATATGTAGACTGTGGGTGTTGGACTGTGTTCTCATGCACATACTATGTGGATCAATTCAGTCTTCAGACTATAAGTAAACTCTACTATCCTCCACAAGTACGAGGCCGTACAAATGGTCAGCTGTACGAGACACACACAAATAGTCATAGCACACTTTCTACTTTAGCACACCATGTTCATTGTGGTTGGCAATAGAGGACTATTTTGCCCAGGATTTTGCCATGCACACTATTTTGGATGTCCAAGATATTGCTCAGCGCTGTTTGTTACACATAGCTACAAAACTTTTTTGTGTGGCTGGAAATTGCCACACATTGTTTAGATGTCTACTGTGACCATGAAATAAAATTGCTTACTAACTGGTAGTGCTCATATATTTATTTTCACGTATGTAGGCTGTGTTAATTTAGTGATTATTTTAGTACGTCCTCAAAGTCACTCATGCATTGTAAAAATGTCTTTGTACTACATAGTCTCCCCGCTGTGTTGCTGCAAGTGAAAGGACATTTTGCCGTTGCTCCTTTTCTACCGCCACATCATACTCTGGCACTTCATACTCCTCTTTGGCACCTCTCCGTGGAATAATGGTCCACACACAGATATTTTGCAAAATGCAGCGCACCATTGCAATTTTACATACCATCAGTGGCAAGTACAGCAATCGGCACCCAGACATGTACAAAATCCCCAAGCGGGACTTTAGGACTCCATAAGTCTGCTCTGCTGTGGACTGGGTCCTGCTTAGGGCATGACTGTAGCCCCGCTGGGCTTTCATCTGGGGGAGTTTATAAGGAGTCATCACCCATGTCTGCAGACCATATTCTTGGTCAGCTGCAAAGACAGGAGGAGTAAAATTAGTACATGGTCATGACAGATGATGGCCCCACATTCATATACATTCTGTCATGTTTCCTGAATGACTCATACAGTTTGGCAACAGTGTGAGACGTGCTCGGACATTGTTTGGCACACATACAATTTTAATTCTGATATGCCTGACACTGTACTACACATACAAGTGTACTGTCCTCTATGAAATAATTACTAATAGTCATACTTGTGAGTGCCAATGCAATAAAGGTGGTGATTTTTCACCAGTAAGGAGCTGGAACAGGTGTTGTTGTGTACTTATTTCTAGGCCTGGGTGGTATACTCCGCTCGTGGAGTTTGCAGAGTTTTTCCCACTCGGTGCTTCGCGTAGAGCGCAGAGTTCTGAAAAACTCTGCTTAGCGGTGCAGAGTTTTTCCTCTCTCACGGCTCGCCGACGTTAAGTTGGCAAACGAGTCAAATCCAATGCTAAACCACCTCCCAGCAAGATTTCTCAACACGGGCAGTCGCTGCAGGTTGCTACTGCTCAGTTTGAGAAACCTGCCACTCTTGCTGAGGAAGCTGCCGCTCAAGAAGAACCTCCACTTGAGCAACAGAAAGAAGCTGTGCCCTTTTGCCCTGTGCATGGTGCCATTCACACTAATCTTACAGCACAGTACAAACACCTAGTGCTAAAAATTAGTGCGAGCAGTGCGGCTTGCTTCACTCTACTGCTTGTGGAACTCAGCTAAGCGGCACAGAGTTTTTTTGTCACTTTGTGGAGTTCCACATAGCAGAACGCCACAAACTCCCCCAGGCCTACTTCTTTCACACACATTTGCGAGCGAGAGCTGGAGTCACTGTTGTTCAATAGCTACTGCCATCAGGAAAGTAGTGAGTGAATGTTAATGTGGGGCAATGATAGTGTACACAAGGCAGTGCACTGTGTCCATTATGATGACAGTACACAAAGGATTTGAGTTATGTGGGAGGCTTGCGTTGTATAGTAAAACTGGTAAACTAACCACACTACATTGCCACACTGATTGGGGACAGTGCAGGACATATTTTCCACATGATTCAGTGTCCAGGGTGTGCTGCTTGTGCTGGCAGACAAGGTGCAGCATTGCTCCGAGACAGATATATTATTTATAATGTGACTGAGTAGCTGACTGTCCTGCGAGATGCACTTTGTGCAGTAGGGTGTACCTTCTGCACAGTCTGAACCCTTGGAGTACTGATAGAGTAAGTTTGTGTGCCTCAAAATGGTGAAAACATAGGATGGGAGGTGGGTATATGGTGACCAATATAATTTTGCATGATACACATGAGCTTGAGAGGTAAAAATAGGACTCCATTTCTCAGTTTCACAGGTCTTGGATATACCACATGCTTCATGAACATGGGAATTACCTGTGGACACACAGACAACAGAAAGGGAGTCTTTTCCTTCAACACGGTGTTGTGATACAGCATTTTGCACAGTGTAGCATTACTGAGGATCTTTCAACCATTTCGATGCACACACAGGTCCTCATTTACCAGCTGTTGCCACAGGGCAGCACATGATGTCACTAGGCATGAATGTGCCATATTACTAACATCAGTGGGCCAACACAAACACCCTTGCACAATATATGCATTTTCCTTGTTCCATGTGAAATGCAGCACACATAGGAAGTGGAAATGAGGAGAAATGCCACTATGCCTCCCCTTGGGAGGCACACAATTTGGGCACATTCCCATGGCCACAGATCCTTGGTATTCTGGGAATGTGTCAAAGCTCATTGGTGTTGGATGGGAAAAGTCACAGCAAGGCCCATGGAACACATCCTTGATGTAGGCTGAGGCAAAACTGCACTTTGCTCTGGCTTGCCTTACTCCAGATCTATGAGGCCATGCAAGGGTATGCAGGCTGATTTTGTATTACTTCATAGATATGAGTGAGAGACCTGCTCCACCAGAGCATCATGGATGTTGATGCTTCAGCAGCACAGTCCATTTGTACACGTGGCCCACAGTGGCATAGGTGGTCTCAACATGTGTGACTTTTAGGGTTTTGTTGTACGTGTGCCATGTAGTATGATGCAAGTACGAAGGCCCACACCTGCTACATATGAACTGTCTCATTCAGTCCAGCACTAATATGGCGATGTTATCCCACATTATTAACTGTCATGTGGTCAGTCATGTGCTGGAGAAGTACTTACCAACCAATAGGCCATAACCATTTCTCCTATCTAGAAGCGCTCATTGATGATGGAAAGTCTGAAGATGAATGAATCATCAGCATTCCTAGGATAGTTTGCCAGGACATTGTTGAACAGCTTCAGATGGTCCACCATTGCCTGCACATTCATGAAATGGGTGTGCTTCCAATTGCGGTAGAGTTGGGATGTAGGGGCTGAAAGCACAAGTTACACATGTGTGCAGTCCATTGTCCCCAACACATGTGGAAATCCTGAAATGGCATATAAGCCTTGCTTGTTTTCCCGTTGTTTCTGCATTGTGTTGGGGAAAATGAGGTACTGGGATGTGAGGCTTATGAAGGCATCCAGGACAGAGGGTAGGAATGCTGAAAAGGATGCCTGGGATACTCATGCCACTCTGACTGTGGTGGGTTGGAATGTTGCAGATTCCAGCAAGTGTAGTACAGCCAGTAGCTTGACCTGTGGAGAGATGTTGGTGCACCACTGAGATGTTGACTGAAGCAGTTTGGTGTAGGAGATGGACAATGGACTCCCCTCTGAGCCTGTAATAGATAATGACCTCCTCCTCCCTAAGGTCAATGAGAGTAACCCTCTGTGGGTACTTCCGCTCCCTTCTCCTGAGCTGTCTCTGCGGTGATGGAGTTGGGGATGGTGGAGGTGGTGGTGATGGTTCTCGGAGCTGCAGCAGGAGTAGGTCCATGTTGTAGGTGAGCTTGCCAAAGTGATCTGGTTATGTTCTGCATATGTACCAGTGCAAATGCTTAATTTATACATTTTTTAGACTATGCATGTCTTTTGCCAACGATCTGTCTTTTTCCCATATACTTATAAATACAGAAGCGTCAGTCCTGCGTAAGTTTTAAGGGGGGAAGTCTACCTTGCATATCATTGACGTTACCTGACACAGCCGTATCTAGCGCAGGACAAAAAAACGCAGACAAGATAAAAGTGACTTACTATCCCTCATACGTGATTGTGTAACAATGGAGCACAGAATGTGCCCCCGCTATGTAAAAAAAAAAATATGTAGCGCAAGCTCCCTGTAACTTTGCCCCAATGTTAGTAAATCTACCCCTTAGATTGCGGAACAACTATTGATGCTGCCGAAGCGACAGCCATGCAGTCGTTTTTTACTTTAGAAATCCTAAGACAGTCATCAGCAGTGTAAATATGTATTTGCTGTTTCTAAGACAACTGTTGTGTATTGTGGTTCGCTCATTACAGTCAAAAGCTTCTGATGTTGGGAGGCCAAACAACCTTTAAATGTCACGCATTATTTGTGTACAGAATACCTGCCCTTTAAGTGCTAGCGGCATTCTGAAGATTTCATCTTGTAAGACTAAAGCTTAACCTTACAAGAAAGTGAAAAGCCCAGTTTTGAAGGACAAGCAGAGCTAAAGTTCTTTTGTGAGCTTTGAAGACGAGATGTGATATCTTTTTTACTTACTGAACACGTTCCCTTTCTTTACTCTGCTCTGTGCTGTTTTTATGTAACAATGTAGTTATAGGAGCCCTTATTTAAACAGTTGTATTATGTCATTAGTTTAATTTAGGATGAATACCAAATTTGCCTCCAATTAGTTGCAAAACGTGTAGGGCAATGCTCTAAAACTATACATACAGGTTGCATGGTTTCATAGGTGTTGTGAAATACATAAACCAAAATACTAGTTAAGCAATCTGAAACACAGTTGACAATTTCACTGATTTAACACAGTGCTCACCAAAATAAATGAGAAGAAGCTGGTTAGACACTATCGGCCTCATTTATGGGTTTTTTGTTGAAGGGCATTGCAGCAGGCCTTGCTGCTTCGCTGCCTTATTGCAAAAGAAAAGGGCAGGAATGTGCCATATGTGCTGCTGTGCACCAAGCACGCACCTTTGCACCATGATGCAAGGGTGCCTGCATGGTAGGGATGATCATTTTTGTGCATGAAGGGCATACTTCAGAATGCAGCACACATAGAAAGAGGAAAAACAAGGAGAAATAAAGATATTGCTCCTCATTGTGCCTCCCTTACGCCTCCCTGGGGGAGGCGTAGGTTTTTGGTGCTGCCTCAGAATTACAATTTCTCATAAATCTGGGTCAGTGTCAAAAAGCCATGGATGTTGCTGGGAATGACCCCCACAACACCTAAGGAATGCCCCTTTTGCACAGTTTTCTGCGTGAACGGGGCACATATTTATTAAGCCACGTAACATGGCTTTAAGTGGCCATATAAATATGCCAGTGGCACATTAAAAAAGTGATGTTCCAGAGGCGCAAAAGTGGTGGTAGGGCCTCATAAATGAGGCCCTATACTTTTTGGAGATACTAGTCGAATTGTATGATGCCCCAACAATGTGACTTTTCCTAAAGAAGAAGAAAAAAATAAATACCATGACTGCCATTCGGAGACAGTTGATATAGCCAAATCAAACAGGCCCACATTTGTGTGGCCATGTTGGTTTTCGGTAAGATGAGGCCAAAGAGGTAGTGTGGTGCTTCTCAGCCGAGGAAGCAAAGATAAGGTATATTTATGATTGTATACAATGAGCAAGGAGAGCTAGACAATTTTGTGAGGAATGTGACTCGGTAATTCATTTAAAATGTGGGTTAATGTGCTTTATTAAAATGCATAAATGTGAGCATTTGCTTTAATAAAATGCATAAATGTATTCGAAGACATGATGCTACTGATTGATTTTCAGTATCCTAACCCCTTGTATTGTGAATTTGAAACTGCCCTTATCATGAGAAAACATGTCATGAGCGGCAGCTTTGTTCTTTTTATATCTGGCACCAGAAGTTGCTTCTGTGGGTGGCACAACCCAGTGCTGCAGGCCCACCAGCAGCATTTTGGTTCACTAGCCCTGGGCACACACAGGCCACATTACTAGGGACTAACAGGTAGACCAAAGAAGCCAATCAGGGATACATCAATTCATGTGTCATCTTTACACAGGGAGCATCCGCGCTGCGGCACTGAATGGCAGTGGCGCAGCTCCCAGAGCATCTATCACCAGAAAAAACAGAGGAGGCACAGCGAAAAAATTGATGGGAGACTCACACCAATGGTGCCGGGTCTAACATGTCTCCCCCCAGCTGAAATGTGGGGAGAACTACCCATCCCCTGGGAAGTTCTCATCACTAAGGCGGAAAAATCTGGACAGACCATCAGCATTGGCGTGCTCTGTACCAGGGTGGTGTTCCACCGTCAAGTCCATCCCCTGTAGGGTAATGGACCACCTCAACAACTTGAGATTCTCACCCCTCATTTGCATCAACCAACTGAGGGGCCTGTGGTCTGTCTGAACCCAGAAGTGAGTCCCAAACAGGTATGGTCTCAGCTTCTTCAGCGCCCAGACCACAGCAAATGCGTCCCGCTCAATTGCACTCCACCTCTGTTCCCCTGGCAGTAACCTCCTACTGATGAAGGCTACAGGTTGGTCTAGTCCCTCCTCATTGATCTGTGACAGAACAGCCCCCACCCCATGCTCTGAAGCATCTGTCTGGACAATAAATTCTTTAGCAAAGTTGGGTGCCTGGAGTACGGGCGCTGTACACATGGCAGTCTTGAGAGCATCAAAAGCTTTTTGACAGGTGTCAGTCCAGTTCACCATCTTTGGGTGCTTCTTGGAAGTCAGCTCAGTCAAGGGTGCAACAATGTTGCCATACCCCTTGACAAACCTCCTGTAATAACCCGTCAGTACTAAGAAGGCCCTCACCTGCGTCTGGGTCCTTGTGGGCTCCCAAGCCAGGATGGTCTCAATCTTGGGCTGCAAGGGTGCCACCTGGCCACTCCCCACTTGGTGTCCTAAGTATACCACAGAACCCTGCCCAGTCTGGCACTTACTGGCCTTGATTGTGAGGCCTGCTCTGCGCAGCGCCATCAACACTTCCCAGAGGTGGCGCAAGTGATCCTCTCAGGAGGAACTGAACACTGCAATGTCGTCTAGGTAGGCGGCACTGATATCCTCCAGCCCAGCCAACACCTGGTTGACCAACCTCTGAAAGGTGGCAGGGGCATTCTTCATCCCAAAGGGCATCACACGGAACTGGTAGTGCCCATCTGGTGTGGAGAATGCTGACCTCTCCTTGGCCCCATCAGTCAAGGCGATCTGCCAGTACCCAGACGTCAGATCAAATGTGCTGAGGTACCGGGCAGCCCCGAGCCGATCAATGAGCTCATCTGCTCTGGGGATGGGGTGCGCGTCGGTCCTTGTGACCGAATTGAGACCTCGGTAGTCCACACAGAACCTTAGTTCAGGGGCCTCACCAGGCACGGCAGCTTTCGGTACCAAGACCACTGGGCTGGACCAAGGGCTGCTAGAGGACTCAATCACCCCTAGGGCAAACATTTTGGAGACTTCCTTCTTAATGTAGGCCCTGACCCTGTCAGACACCCGGTAAGCCTTATGCTTGACAAGGGGGCTGTCCCCGGTGTCTAACTCATGGACGCACCAGTCAGTGACACCAGGCACTAGGGAAAACAAATCTGAGAATTGTCCCAACAGCTGGTGACAATCTCTCTGCTGCTCAGGGGTCAGTGTGGTGGAGAGGACCACACCCTCAACTGACCCATCCTTCTCTTCTACGCACAGAAGGTCAGGAAGAGGCTCACTCTCCTCCTCCATCCCAGCATCTGTGGCAAGCAACATGCCCACTTCAGACCTCGCAAAGTGGGGCTTCAGGCGGTTTACATGCAAGACCAGCAGGGGGTTCCTGGGCGACTGAAAGTCCACCAAGTAGGTAACTTGAGTTTTGCGCTCCACCACCTCAAATGGACCGGTCCACTTATCTTGGAGCGCGCACGGCTCTACTGGGGCCAGTACCCAAACATTCTGACCAGGTTGAAACTCAACCAGAGTGGCATTCTAGTCGTGCCAACATTTCACCTCCTCCTGGCTGGCTTCCAGATTTGCCTCAGCAATCTTTCTGAAACGCCGAGTCTGGTTCCGGAAGGCCAAGCTGTAGCTAAGTACATCTTGGGGAGGTTTCCTGGGAGATTGCTCCCAGCCTTCCCTGACCAGGCTCAGAGGCCCTCTGACCGGGTGACCATAGAGTAGTTCAAAGTGGCTGAACCCTAAGGACTTCTTGGGCACCTCACGGTAGGCGAAGAACAGGCATGGCAAGAGGACGTCCCACTTATGCCTCAGGGGCTCCTCTATTCCCATAATCATACCTTTCAAGGTCCGGTTGAACATTTCAACCAGGCCATTTCCTTGGGGGTGGTAAGGAGTGGTGAACTTATAAGTTACCCCACACTCCTCCCACAGAGACTTCATGTACTGGGAGATGAAGTTGGCCCCCCTGTCAGACACCACCTCTCTGGGGAACCCCACACGGGAGAAGATCCCCATCAGTGCACGTCCCACCCTGGGGGCCGTCACTTTTCTGAGCGGGATGGTTTCAGGGTACCGGGAGGCATGGTCCACCAAGACCAGGATGTACCTGTTGCCCATGGCTGTCTTGGGGTCCAGAGGCCCTACAATGTCAATTCCCACTCGCTCGAATGGGGTACTCATAACTGGAAAGGGCTGGAGTGGGGCCTTGATCTTCCCCCCACTCTTCCCACTTGCCTGGCAAGTCTCACAGGTCCTGCAATAAGTATCTGTACTTTTGCGCATCTGGGGCCAATAGAAGTGGGTGACCAGTCTCTCAAAGGACTTGTTATGCCCCAGATGTCCTGCCAATGGAATGTCATGAGCCAACCCCAGTAGGAAAGCTCTGAAGCACTCGGGTACCACCAGCACATGGGCCGACCCCGGCTCAGCAGCCTTAGGCTCACTATACAGGAGACTGTTCTCCCAATAGATCAGATGCGAACCAAACATATCACCTGCTGCCTGGGATGCAGCCTGACGCCGCATACCCTCAAGAGAAGGGCACATTTTCTGCTGCTCACAAAAGTCCTCCCTGGTGGACCCCCCTCCTGCTGCCAATGGGTCAGCTCAGGCAGGTCCCCCAGGTTGGTGCTTTGCTCCCCGATAGGCTCAAGGGCATCCCCCTTAAGGTCTGCTCCTTCCTGGGCCGTGGCAACTAAGGGGGCTGGTTTCCCGCACGCCCTGCTCCTTCTCTCTAAGGCAGGGATCTAGGCCATACTTTCAGGCTCCAGACTTTTCTCAACACCCTTTTTGGCTGCCATGGACCGAGTGGTGACACACGCCCATTCAGGCAGACCCAGCATTTCCAAGTGAGAACTCCTCTCCACCGTAGCCCACGGGGAGTTCTCCAAATCGTTGTCCAACAGACAGTCTACAGGCATGGCGGGCTTCACAGCTACCTGAAGACTTCCTGAGACCCACCCACTCGAAGGGAACCTGAGCCACCTCACATTGGCTCTCTGAGTTGTCGGCTGACACTACTGGGCAGAATGCATGGGGAATAATCTGCTCTTGGGACACCAACCGGGAGCTGACAGCAGTTATACTGGCTCCTGTGTCCCTGAGAGCCTCCACTTTATGGCCATTGATGGTCACCCACTGTCTGTATTTCTTAGTGTTGTCAGGCAGTGCAGGTTTAGGGACCATCTCACAGTCTCCTAGGGAGACAAGGGTTAACTGTACAGGGTCCCACCCCTCTTGGGCATCCATCTCTTCTCCTTCCAAGGCTAGACTAGCCATCTGGTGGGGTGGCGCATGGGGGGTGCGGTAGTAGCCCTCTGAGGACACTGGGGATCAAAGGACCAGTGGCCCACTTGGCCAAAATAATAACAAGTAGGGGGCCCCCTGTGAACAGGCCTACCTGTCGGGGGCATTGGCTTCCTTTCTTGATCGAGGCTGGGACACCACTGCTTGGTTCCCTTGGGCATTACTTTGGGGCCCTCGGTGGAACTCCCTTGGTTGACCCCTGTCCCCCCCACTTCTCTGCTGGGGACCCTGCCTACCTCTGGCGAAGTCTCCCATTGGACCCTTGCGAGCCCTGGTGCTGACCCAGCGGTCCGCCTCCTCAGCAAGTTTCCTAGGGTCAGTCAGCCTGCAATCAATGAGGTGTTGGCATAGCTAAGGAAAACAGTTATCAGATAGATGCTCCCATGCAATCAAATAATACAGTTGCTCAAAAGTTTCTACTTTGCTACCTTTTACCCAGCGTTCCATTGCTCTGCAAAAAAAAGACACATAGTCCACCCATGTGGTACCTTCCAATTTCTTACAGGACCTAAACCTTTGTCTGTACATCTCAGGGGTCAACCCATAGCGGGCCATCAGCGCTTCTTTCATGTGTTCATAAACCATTCTCCTTTCTGGGGGCAGATCCAACAAGGTGTCTCTCCCCTCACTCACAAACCGTCCCCACAACCCCGCTCCCCAATCCTTCTCAGGGACCCGGTGGGACACCATGGCTATTTCATAAGTGGCAAACCATTTCCCAATATCCTCACTCTTGTGGAAATCTTTAATAGCTTCTTTAGGAATGTATACTGGATCTAAGTGCAGCCTTTGACACGGTCAACCACCGTGTCCTTCTGCATAGACTGGCGAATGCAGGACTTACCGGGACAGCAATCAAATGGATCGAATCCTTTCTTACAGGACGCACTTTTCAAGTGTGGGACGATAACCATCACTCATCCACCCTCCTACTCACCAGCGGCGTCCCCCAGGGCTCTTCCCTGAGCCCGACGCTTTTTAATGTCTATATGGCCCCCCTCGAGGACGTGGTAACACCATTTAACATAAAAATGGTGAGTTACGCTGACGACACCCAACTAGTCGTCTCCTTGTCCCAGTTGATCGACCATCCTGAAAATCTGACTAACTGCCTCATAGGTATCCACAACTGGATGAATGACTCATCACTAAAATTGAATGGGACAAAGACAGAAGTAATGCTACTTGGCAAGCAATGGACAACTATCCCTCCTACACTATGGCCCGATGTGTTCGGAGAAATTCCCCCCCCAAAACGCGAAATCAAGACACTCGGGGTGTGGCTTGAGCCACAGCTCACGATGAAAACCCAAGCAACCAAAACCTCGGGCACATGCTTCGGGCTCATGCGCACGACCCGTAAAATCCTGCCCTTACTCCCACCTATGTCCAGGAAGCTCCTCATCCAGGGACTTGTGCTGTCCCGCCTGGACTACAGCAACCTGGTCTACTTGGGAGCCCCCGAGTCTACTATCACGAAACTCCAGCGGACACAGAACGCGGCAGCACGCATGATTACTAACACTCCCTCCAGAATGTCCGCCAAGCCAGCCCTCAAAGCCCTGCACTGGCTCCCCGTGCGCCAAAGGGTGCACTTTAAAGCAATGTGTACTACACACAAGCTTTACAACGGATCTGGTCCAGCGATCCTTAGTAAAATGATCACACCTTACACAGCAACCAGATCCCTACGATCTCAAAATGAGAATTTAGTCAGCACCCCCAGATTCAAAAGAACCCGCACAGGAGGTCGACAATTCTCCGTTCAAGCGGCTAAGGGCTGGAACGCACTCCCTCGCGCCCTCAGACTAGAATCCAACTACCTTGCTTTTCGCAAAAAACTAAAGACCCATCTGTTTCCTAAATAACACCCTTCGGTCGCCTTCCCCCCTCTCTCCCCCTCACTAGGATTTCAAGTTACATAGCGCGGGGATGCCTTTGGGTCACCAGGCGCTTTAGAAATCGCTAAAATAAATAAATAAATAAATACTCTGCTCTCCATCTGTACTACTGGTATGCTGCCACCAGAGGGACTGGAGGTCTCTCCACTCGTTGCCTTAATCTCCAGCTCCCTCAATGCTCTCTCATGCTCAAGCTTCATTTTCATCATTTCAAACTCTAGCTTCTTGGTCTCAAAGGTCTCTCTCCCTCTGATCTTCTAGTTGCATCTTAGCCATCTCCATATTATGGCGTCTCTCTCTTTCCCTATCTTCCATCTCCTGTGGGGACAGACCCCTCGCGGAAACACTCGTGCTCGGGTTGGAAAGCACTTTATCACCTACTACATCAATCACTTTATCCACATTCTCTCCCTCCACCACAGGCTCTCCCATATTCCTAGGGGCATCCCTGGCTGCTAGCCAGGCCTTCAGTGCCTTGCAAAACTCTTCTTTCCTGGTGAAACCTGTGGTAGGGACTGTAAATTTCTCGTTAAAAAATATGAGCTCCTTGGAAGAGTAGGTATTTATCTTCTCCTCTTCCCAGGAGAACTCTTCTGGGTCAATGGCTCTGGGCTTGGCCATTGTATCTCTTAATCAAAAATAGACTAACAAAAAAAAAAATCCTCATATATGAATGTGGTACGTTATGGTCTGCACTCACTAGTAGTGTACACTATAATTACTGTATGCGGTCATAAACTCAAGTCCAGATCCCTACCGCTGACCACCAATGTTAGAAATGGGGGTCTCTGGTTGGCAGTGGATGGCCGCTGTCAAAGGAGGGACCCTTCTTTCTAAGTCAGAGTGAAGGGCTGCACCCCTTTTGACAACCCCTGCTTCACCCTGTGGTAACGTAGCTCAAGCAGTTAGGCTAATCTCAGAGGCAGTGTGTTAAGCATCTATGACCATACACAGTAATACAGTGAGGAACACTACAAAGGGACACAACACAGGTAGTTATCAAAAATAGTTATCTTTATGTATAGGCTTATCACAAGACCAAATAATGAGTAAGCCACACTACTGTACAAAAATAGTACTCTCTTGATGCTGCAAAAATAGTTCAAATGGGGAATGCAAAGTTCAGTTCAGGGCAGGGGTCTCTGCGACCCTTTTACTCAAAGTTCCTGGATGTTGGTGTCAATAATCCTCAAAATGCCGCTACGGCGTGATAGCAATGTATTTTCCCACGCTCTTGGTCGCGGCAGCTCGCAAACGGTCGATAGCGATGGTTTCGTGGCCCGCAAATGTGCGGGGCAATGATCAGGTCAGCGAGCACTCAGCGGCAGCAGCGCAATGGATTTCCGAGCGCTCTTCGGCCGCGCCAGCTCACAAACGGGCGATAGCGATGGTTTCGAGGCCCGCAAGCGTGCGCTGCGATGATTTGGTCAGCGAGCACTCAGCGGCAGCAGTGCGACAGATGTCTTGACGTTCCTTGGCTGCGGCGGCTCGCAAACAGGCTCTAGCGACAGAATGAAGTCTACTGGGCCTGAAACTTCAGTCAGGAGGCTAGTTCTCTCTCTAGCACTTGGGTGATTGCAGGTTCAAGATTAAAAAGTTCTCATACAGCTCCTTTTCCCTCTTCTTTCCAGTCCAATGACAACTACTGCAGGCCAATTACAGGGAACAGCACACAACACAAGGACAGTCCTCTCCTGCAGTTTCCTTCAGTTCCACGGACAGAGGTTGGCCTTGAGATCCAGGGACAATAATCATTTGTAGGGGTTTGGGCAAAAATATTTATACCCCAAAAAGTCTTTGTTCTTCCAAGCTACCAGACACTGAACCCAGCCAGAACCAGTTCTGCATCGTCTCTTTCAGAAAAGGGGCCCTGCTATCAGACACACAGCAGGATGTGGAGCCAGCATTCACCTTGCCAGGCACAGCCCTATTCAGGTCAATCAGCTGCCCCTCCCCTCACTCAGGAAGGAGACCTCTCTATTCAACCCAGGTCTGACTCAGCCTGCCCTGCCCCTCCAAAATCAGACAGTCAATACACAAGACAGCAGAGCACACTGGAAGGCTTAGGCAAGAAAATACTCACTTTCTAAAAGTGGTATTTTCAAACACAGAATATAAAAATCAACTCCACTAAAAGATGTATTTTAATATTCTGAGCTCAGGCATACTAAATTCGTCTTTCTACCATGTTCCTGGGTTCAGTTAGGACTATAGGGTGTAATACTCAAACCGCCCATTCTGGCCTATGGGGAACAGGTAGCCTTACAGTAGGCCTGGGCCAAAATTCCGTTCCGTTCGCGGAAGTTGCGATATTTTGGCATTCTCGCGTTCCGCGGAAAGCGCGAAAATGTCAAAATTTCCGCATTCCGCAGCTTAGCGATAATTTTTTTCTTGCTCGCGCTGTAAAACAATACATTCTCGCGCGCGCGCGATCGCCTTACCTGAATCCCTGCGTTCTCCGACAAGTTTTCTTGACCCGGTCGCGTTCTCCACGAGATGTTGGATTTTGGTAGCCATTTTGCGCTGTCTCGCGAGAGTTCGCGGCCGCATTCAAGTCATTTTTCACGCGATCACGTCATTTGTCGCGCGATCAGGTATTTCTTCTCGCGATCATGCACCGCGCGAGTATGAGAAGATTGAGATCTCGAACATGTCATTCTACATCGCGAGCCAGAGAATGAGGACGCGGGCACATGAAATCGAACGCGAACAGGAGAAAGAGACCGCGAACACGTCATATCCAACGCGACAGGGACAAAGAAGAGAACGCGATCATATCGTTTTCGACACGCCGGCGGAAGTAATGTGAAGCTGGAGAACTCAACAATGTAAAATTTACAATTTGGAGAGGAATATCGGCTCTAGCAGCATGAAACCATCTGCAAATACTGATTTTGGATGAAAAGAACTCCATACATTCACATTTGGCTTTCCTTTTTTGTGCAAGGACTCCAGGAGTCATTTATTTTACAAAGTGGAGAGAGGGAGGAAGTGACACAGATTCTCCAACTTCCTGTTCCTGTCCAGCAGGCTCCTCCCAGTGCTTTGTCCATCTCCTGCTCATTCTGCCTTTGGATTTGGAGCTGGAAAGATCTCTCTTTTTGTCTGCTGCATCATTGCAATTGGATTTCAGGATTTTTGGAATAGGATATTTTACAAGTAAGTGGTTGTTGTGTTTGATTGTGGGCATTGCAGTTGTTGTGTAACGACAATTTATTTTTGATAATTAATTATCATCATTCCTTTTTTTTTTTTTTAATTTATTTTAATTTTGTGGGTTGTAGTAGTAGGCCCGAGCTAGCCATGGGCATGGCCTCATGGGTGTGTGTGTGCATGATGAAGCAACTGTTCCTTTTGTTTTTTGAATATATTTCATTTTCAATCACATTTAGGGCATGGATGGCATTGGATTGAGTTGGGGAAGTGTGTATTTTGGGGTGGCCTTGCTGATGTTGTTGGGGCTCTCCATGTGGCTGGTGGCCATTTTGAGGCCTAGGCCTGCAAGCTTGCCTGGCCTTGTCTGCCAGCAGGCCTGCTTTCATCCACTGCTACCAGAGCAGGTAGCCACAGCTTTAGTAATCTACTGTTTTCTGTGTGTTCTGTTGATTTTAGACATCATTTTGGGCATGGATGGCATTGGATTGAGTTGGGGAAGTGTGTATTTTGGGGTGGCCTTGCTGATGTTGTTGGGGCTCGCCATGTGGCTGGTGGCCATTTTGAGGCCTAGGCCTGCAAGCTTGCCTGGCCTTGTCTGCCAGCAGGCCTGCTTTCATCCACTGCTACCAGAGCAGGTAGCCACAGCTTTAGTAATCTACTGTTTTCTGTGTGTTCTGTTGATTTTAGACATCATTTTGGGCATGGATGGCATTGGATTGAGTTGGGGAAGTGTGTATTTTGGGGTGGCCTTGCTGATGTTGTTGGGGCTCTCCATGTGGCTGGTGGCCATTTTGAGGCCTAGGCCTGCAAGCTTGCCTGGCCTTGTCTGCCAGCAGGCCTGCTTTCATCCACTGCTACCAGAGCAGGTAGCCACAGCTTTAGTAATCTACTGTTTTCTGTGTGTTCTGTTGATTTTAGACATCATTTTGGGCATGGATGGCATTGGATTGAGTTGGGGAAGTGTGTATTTTGGGGTGGCCTTGCTGATGTTGTTGGGGCTCGCCATGTGGCTGGTGGCCATTTTGAGGCCTAGGCCTGCAAGCTTGCCTGGCCTTGTCTGCCAGCAGGCCTGCTTTCATCCACTGCTACCAGAGCAGGTAGCCACAGCTTTAGTAATCTACTGTTTTCTGTGTGTTCTGTTGATTTTAGACATCATTTTGGGCATGGATGCCATTGGATTGAGTTGGGGAAGTGTGTATTTTGGGGTGGCCTTGCTGATGTTGTTGGGGCTCTCCATGTGGCTGGTGGCCATTTTGAGGCCTAGGCCTGCAAGCTTGCCTGGCCTTGTCTGCCAGCAGGCCTGCTTTCATCCACTGCTACCAGAGCAGGTAGCCACAGCTTTAGTAATCTACTGTTTTCTGTGTGTTCTGTTGATTTTAGACATCATTTTGGGCATGGATGGCATTGGATTGAGTTGGGGAAGTGTGTATTTTGGGGTGGCCTTGCTGATGTTGTTGGGGCTCGCCATGTGGCTGGTGGCCATTTTGAGGCCTAGGCCTGCAAGCTTGCCTGGCCTTGTCTGCCAGCAGGCCTGCTTTCATCCACTGCTACCAGAGCAGGTAGCCACAGCTTTAGTAATCTACTGTTTTCTGTGTGTTCTGTTGATTTTAGACATCATTTTGGGCATGGATGCCATTGGATTGAGTTGGGGAAGTGTGTATTTTGGGGTGGCCTTGCTGATGTTGTTGGGGCTCTCCATGTGGCTGGTGGCCATTTTGAGGTCTAGGCCTGCAAGCTTGCCTGCCCTTGTCTGCCAGCAGGCCTGCTTTCATCCACTGCTACCAGAGCAGGTAGCCACAGCTTTAGTAATCTACTGTTTTCTGTGTGTTCTGTTGATTTTAGACATCATTTTGGGCATGGATGGCATTGGATTGAGTTGGGGAAGTGTGTATTTTGGGGTGGCCTTGCTGATGTTGTTGGGGCTCGCCATGTGGCTGGTGGCCATTTTGAGGCCTAGGCCTGCAAGCTTGCCTGGCCTTGTCTGCCAGCAGGCCTGCTTTCATCCACTGCTACCAGAGCAGGTAGCCACAGCTTTAGTAATCTACTGTTTTCTGTGTGTTCTGTTGATTTTAGACATCATTTTGGGCATGGATGGCATTGGATTGAGTTGGGGAAGTGTGTATTTTGGGGTGGCCTTGCTGATGTTGTTGGGGCGCGCCATGTGGCTGGTGGCCATTTTGAGGCCTAGGCCTGCAAGCTTGCCTGGCCTTGTCTGCCAGCAGGCCTGCTTTCATCCACTGCTACCAGAGCAGGTAGCCACAGCTTTAGTAATCTACTGTTTTCTGTGTGTTCTGTTGATTTTAGACATCATTTTGGGCATGGATGGCATTGGATTGAGTTGGGGAAGTGTGTATTTTGGGGTGGCCTTGCTGTTGTTGTTGGGGCTCTCCATGTGGCTGGTGGCCATTTTGAGGCCTAGGCCTGCAAGCTTGCCTGGCCTTGTCTGCCAGCAGGCCTGCTTTCATCCACTGCTACCAGAGCAGGTAGCCACAGCTTTATTGATCAAGTGTTTTCTATGTGATCTGTTGAATTTTTAGACATCACCTTCCTGAGAGTGTAGTGTGGCTGTACACAGTACTAGTAGTATAACATAGCTCTAGTTAAAAAAAATTCATAAATGGCTAGACTATCTTTTGTTTGCACTAGTACAGTACTAAGTAACTGAACCACAAAAACAAATGCAACATTTCACTGATGTTCTTCTCCTGTCTTCTTTGCTTTTAGGTGCACAAAAGACAGAGTAGGAGGTGTCATCGGCATCACCTGGCTACCCGTTGTACTGCCAGCCAGACAGAAGTCCTGCTGCGCATCACGCCCACGTGTGACCAGAACTTGTTGTGCATCTGCCTCCTGCCTGACGTCGGAATAAGATGGCCCCAAAGAAAGGTACCAGGTCCAGTACCAAGAAAGTTGCTGGTGAGAAGAAGGAACAGAAAAAGGAAGTGCCATTAACCACGACTGGTGGTGTGCCGGCCAAGGTTTTTTTTGGCACCAAAGCGTTGTCCGGGAACCAAGCTGGGAGCAGCACAGCGGTCCAGCAACCCCACCAACCTAGGCCCAAGGGCTTTACTGTCGCAGAGGTAGCCAGTCTACTAACGGGCAGCGATGTTGAAGAAATGTCATTACCGCAAAGTAGTACACAATCAAGTTCAACGCAGGCGCAAACTCAGCAGATCAGTGTGCAGCCGCCGCAACAAGAACAGCAGCAGCAGCCGGCGCAACCAGAACAGCAGCAGCAGCCGGCGCAACCAGAACAGCAGCAGCAGCCGGCGCAACCAGAACAGCAGCAGCAGCCGGCGCAACCAGAACAGCAGCAGCAGCCGGCGCAACCAGAACAGCAGCATCAGCCGGCGCAACCAGAACAGCAGCAGCAGCCGGCGCAACCAGAACAGCAGCAGCCGCCGCAACCAGACCAGCAGCAGCAGCCGCCGCAACCAGAACAGCAGCAGCAGCCGCCGCAACCAGAACAGCAGCAGCCGCCACAACAGCCCACCATAGTAGTTGTTGCTCCTGACGTAGGGGCATTTCAGGAAATCGAGCTTCCTGCAGACAAAGCGGAGCGAAGTCAAACCACTGTTTCAGAACATCTATTGTCTTCCAGACCACCAGCAAGGAAAAGGAGGCTTAGTCCATCATCTTCTTCTTCAAGCCCCGCTTCTGATGATCGTGATGACACTTGGGTCCCACCAGCTCGGTCTGAGAGTGAAGTACGCCACAAGACATTGCTTCTGAAAAGGAAGGTCCCAGAAAAACTTAGAGTTATGGAGGTAGATGTAGAAGAGGGGGGTGATGATGTTGATGAAGACGAGCCAGTCATCACGCACATTACTCCCGCCCCAAAGGGATTGGAGACCGACATTCTAACCCTATCCAGAAAGGCTGCTACTGAGTGGGATGCAGCACGGATCTCACCAACACAGGTTACACCACCACTACCTCCAGCTGCCATATTTTCCAAGGCCCGGCAGGGACCTACATCCAGCTCAACCACCTCAGTAGGAAGTGGTAGTAAAAGTCACAGTGTAGGTGGACAGGGTCACATATTTTCAAGGACCCCCTCAAGTTCATCTGGTGTTGAAAGTGGCACATCCAGCAGTGCCAGAAAGTTCTCCTCCCCAGTTTGGGACTTCTTTTCTGTTAGCGCCAAGGAGGAGAACATTGCTATATGCGCAATTTGTCGGCAAGGTGTTCGGCGTGGTAAGCTTGGTACAAACTATGGTACCGGAGGACAAGCAAGTCATCTCAGAATACACCACACTATTGTGTGGGAGGATCACCTACTTAAGTTAAAAGAAAGTAGGAAAACTAAATCCTTTGAAGTTGGTCAGGAATCAGGGAGCGATATTATTGTGGTGGCAGGTGAAGAACAGGGAGGCATTTCTAGCCCTGTCTCCAGTAGTGCAGTCACTGCAGTGGTAACGCCCACATCCTCCTCAGTAACATCAGAGTGGCACCGCAGTAAGAGCCATACTCAGAGTGTGGGTGAGACACCAAGGCGACCGGCGGCGAGTACCTCAATGAGACAATCTGTGTCGTTGAGCCTTAGTGGGTTAATGGCACCACTAAGGAAAGTAAGCCAGCCTACCATTGACAGCATGTTTAGGTTGGAGGGGCAGTTCCAACGCAACCACCCAACGGCACGATTGTACAATGCGAAGCTGGCTAAAATGTTAGCGCTGGACCTTCTTCCTTTTTCATTTGTGGAAGGGGTGGGTTTCCTTGAATTTGTGTCTGCCATCTGCCCGAAATGGAAAGTTCCAAGCCGGTCCTATTTCGCAAGAATTGCTGTTCCGGCACTACATCATGATGTGCTGGAATTGGTTGGACAAGCTTTGCAGAAGAGTGCTGTGCACAATATCCACCTGACAACAGACATGTGGACCAGTTGCCAAGCCACAGATTACATGTGTATCACTGCACACTGGATCTCTTTTGTGGGGGTTAAAGATCAACTATCTGCACGAGGTGTTGTTGACACAGCTGCGATTTTTGAAGGTACTCGGAAACATGCAACTGTAGCCATGTTCGCCATGGAGAAATCTCATACGGCTGAAAACATTTTAGAAGAGTTTCGCACCAAGGTTTTGGAATGGCTGCAGCCCAGAGGGCTTGGTATTGGTTTTGTTGCCACAGACAATGGCAGTAATGTACTTAAGGCCATGGAACTTGGTTCCTATTTCAGGGTTCCGTGTTTGGCACACTGCATAAACATTATAGTGCAAGACTTTCTGAAAAAAGAACCCATAGTAAGCAATTTACTGTCCATCTGCCGAAGAATATGCACTCATTTCAGCCATTCTTTTAAAGCTCGGAAGCAGCTGAGGATCCTCCAACGTGAGCGTAGGGTGCCAGTCAAGGCACTCATCCAGGAGGTGGCAACACGTTGGAACTCAACGTATTACATGCTTGATCGTCTGTACGAACAGCACAGGTCACTCAATGATTATGTCTGGTACAGAAGCAGTGATGCTAGTGTTAAAGGCATGACCCTTCAGAGGGAGCAATGGACCCTAATTCAATGCCTGACTGAGATGCTGTCTCCTTTTGAGGTCTTCACACGTGAAGTCAGCAAGGAGGACTGTACAATGGGCCAAGCGATCCCATTGTTGCAAATGCTAGAGCATGAGCTGAATAATGTGTCTGAATCCTACAAAGGTGTAGAGGACAGAAGGCAAGCCCATGACTTGGTGGAGAGCTTATCCAGGCGCTTATCAGAAAATGTAAGGATACAAAATAAAATTTTGTCACAAGACCATTACATTTGTGCCACAATTCTGGATCCACGTGCAAAATTAGGACTATTCCTTTCTTTTTCCGACACTGATGTTGCCCGCTACAAAAGTTGTATAGCTGAAGCAGCCATCAAGTTTGAAAACGAAGGGCTGCTAATTAAAAGCCCGCCACATCAACCCACAACAAGTACTGATACTGAAGCAGGCCATGCAGAATCAAGTGCCACTTCGTCGGCTGAGGGCAGTGCGGTTGGCTCACAATCGCAACACTCACCATCACCATCGACTACAAAAACAATAACTGGATCATTCAGCCGAGTACAATCATTATCAGATTGGTATGTAAAGATGGGCCGTAAGCACAGTGC
This sequence comes from Triturus cristatus, assembly GCF_964204655.1. Taxonomy (NCBI): domain Eukaryota; kingdom Metazoa; phylum Chordata; class Amphibia; order Caudata; family Salamandridae; genus Triturus; species Triturus cristatus. The sequence continues at coordinate 913,371,787 of NC_140588.1, forward strand.
TGATGCACAGAAAAAACAGCACAAAAGCTTACCAGCAGCAACCCTGAACATTGAGCGGATGGTCCAGGCCTATCTGGACGACCCAACAGAGGTGTACGTTGATCAAAACCCAGTGCAGTATTGGTATAGGAAAAGGTCTGAATGGCCACAGCTCAGCAGGCTGGCAATAAGCTATCTGGCTTGCCCTGTCGCAAGTGTCTCTTCCGAACGTGTTTTCAGTGCTGCTGGTTCCATTGTAACCTTGAGAAGGACCAGTCTATCTCCCAAAAACGTGGAGAGGTTAACAATGATCAAAATGAATCAGCACTTCATACCACCGAATTACACAATGCATGAATCAACAGAGGAAGATGAGGACAGCGGCTCAGGTGACGGAAGTATTGTGTCAGATGATTACCTACTACTGGACGATCCCCCAGAGTTTGAGGACGAGCTATACTTCCCTGACAATTAGGCTCGCACTTACTGTCTTCCTCCCTTTTTTCCCCCTTTGTTTGTGTCTGTTGTTCCGGTTATAAACTTGTGAATCGCAACCAATGCATTATCACCGTCTTCTAATCTTCTAATTTAAGATACAAGTTTCAGGTGTCTGCCATTTGACACTACAGTCCTCAGAATCCAGCTCCTCCGCTCGATCATACTGCATCTCCTGGTCAATTCCATTTCCCTCATGAATGATGATTGGATGATGGTAACAACAAATTCAAACTTTCCTCGTCCTTCCAAAACAAGTGGACCATGAATCTGATGACTTCTATAGCTATCCTCCTTCAGAGCCGAGAGAGACTGGCCATTAACTGAAAATAAGATGCAACAGGTAATGATTGATGCCATGCATTGTCCGCAGAAAAGCAGACTGAGTGATGTAGATTTTGTTGTGTGTGTTGCGCATGAATGAATTGATGTAATTGTGCACTGCCAATAATCAACTTTCTACAGAACACACTAGTAATTACTAATTTTCCTCTTCTGGCAAACAAGAAATGTGTACTTCTCTCCTGCATCTTGGTGATACATTGCTTTTAATTCAATACAGGAAGGGCACTCACTCAATCTGCGCAATGCAAATGACTGTGACTTAACAGCACCGTCCATCATGATGATGGCGAAAGAGACGGCCTGCAGCGTTAACGAGATGAGATGCAACAGGTAATGATTGATGCCATGCATTGGCCGCAGAATAGCAGACTGAATGATGTAGATTTTGTGGTGTGTTTCGCATGAATTGATGTAATTGTGCACTGCCACTAATCAACTTTCTACAGAACACACTAGTAATTACTAATTTTCCTCTTCTGGCAAACAAGAAATGTGTACTTCTCCTGCATGTTGGTGATACATTGCTTTTAATTCAATACAGGAAGGGGACTCACTCAATCTGCTGCGCAATGCAAATGACTGTGACTTAAACAGCACCGTCCGTCATGATGATGGCGAAAGAGACGGCCCGTTAACTTAAGATGAGAAGTAACAGGTAATAAATGATGATAATTAATGGCATGCATTGGACACCTGACTCTGAGCTATTGATCTTTGTGTTTGCGTTGTTTGTTGTGCACAAAGTGAATGATGTCAAAGTGTACTAGTGTTAATCTATCTTTCTGTACACAATAAAGAATGACTCAAGTCAGTAATATTTATATTTCTACTCTTGTTGTGTTCTAAAAATTACACTTGTACTGCAGGCCGATCTTCAGTCAGTAGAAGTATCAGAGCTGATGATGAAGTCAGGAGGATGTTTCATGAGTGGCATAAAACGGAAAAGCCTAAAGGTAAACACGTGAACCACAACCACAGCACACCCAAATGTCTGTGTAGAAGTTGAATAGAGTGTAGCGGTGGGATGACTGCAGTGCATTGATTTTACTAACTTTAACTGTAAAATGCTATGTCTGGAATGGATAATGTGCTTTGCGTTTGTCCAACTCTTTGAGAGAAAAAAAAAAAGGACTCTAAAGTGTTAACGTAGGATGTGCTAATGGTAAGCACTGTGGGCCTGATCTCTCCTGTTACTGTTGAAGGTCTATGCTGGAAACAGACTACAGTAGAGATGATGCATATGCATACATGCCACCTCGGAAAGTGTTCTTGTTGCACTACACCATCACTTGTGCATTTGTTTTCACTTTCTTTCTGAATATCCCCTTTGGTTTTCAATCTAAAATTACAGGCCGGGCCTTGTCCAAAACTTTGTAAAACATTACAATGCATATTAATTACCTTACCAATCAATCACCTTTTTATTCCAGCCGGGCAGTGGCGAGTGGTGAGGCGACACACCCAAGATTGATGGACGAGAGGAGCAAGAGGAATGCCGAGATGCAAAAAACCAGTCCACATTTTTGACCAGGATAACACAGTAACAGTATCCACTTTTCACTTCTTTTAAATAATTTGATTAATATCTTGTATACATTCTTTACAACAGTGTGTTCTTGGAGTTGTTATTATCAATCATCATTACGTTTGCTCTGTGTTTACGATTCTTCACTACCAATATTTAAAATTTCTATTTGCTATCTGTTAAAGTTTTAAGGCCGGAACAGAACAAGAAATAGAAGTGTATGTAATCCGGGTCTCATCATGCATGCATTTCCTTTTTTATACCTTAACATATGGAATGGATATGGTATGGTAGTCTTCAATGATTGTCGTTTGTTTGTCTATGTATGCATACTGTTTTTCTATGTCAAACCTTTCCCAAAATCCCCCTTCCCATCCAATCAACGGACCCTAACCCTCTTCCCCCGGGCTGTGTGACTTATTGTCGAGGTGTAACTAAATTAAATGTACACCAATACTTAATCACACACTTGCTGGGGCGGATGTGGTGAAAGCAACACTACTTCAATTTCAATGCAGAGCGATGATCTTCTTCTGCTTGCCCACCCATGAGTAGGATATTTCACAGGTTATTTTATTTAACAAAGGAACATATACCTCAGCATGAATTGCCGGCATTGATTTGATTTGTTTGTTGTCATTCCTCATATACAGCACTAACTGTTAGACTGTAGGCATAGCCAAGTCGACAAAACTATAGTTTGTAACTCTGTCTAGTAGGCTATCCTCATAATATCCAGCATTCATTTTTTTTGTCAAATATTTGAGCATATAATTGTTGCTCGGTAAATTCTGTGATGTACTTCATTCAACTACTCCTCTAACAGTCTCTCAAAGGCGATTGACTATCTCCTTTTCTTTTTTTGGAAATGCTGCTACCCTGCCAGTGTATACTACTACTATACTACCACCACCACCCCAATCATGGCATGTATGAAAAAGGAAACCATCTTCACCATGCAGCCAGTGCTGTGCCACAGTTGGACATAAACATCAAGCACCGGTAAGAGAGAAGTTTGGGGGAGGCAGAATCAATAATGGACATGTTGTCAATGATGTCAGTTTCAAACACCACTCCAAAGAATGCATAGTAGGACCAGTCAATGAGTGAGGTGTGTCGCATCTATCTGTTTGTGTCTTATACAGTCAGCAAATTATTGAAATCAAACACACGCTATGGGCGGCCATGCACCAGCAAAGAAACAGTGTGATGTAAAACAGTTACCCCACCTACAAAACATTAACAACATTGCATGTAACATAGAAAAATATATTTAATTGACCCTAACAAATAAACTAAACCCACAAAAGCTGACCCACCCCCCTCCCTAACCCCAACGACTGTCCATAGAAATAGAGAACGCCCAAACGAGTGAGGAAACAAACAGGAATTAAAAAAGGGGCAGTGACAGGGACTAACTGGTGGGGCGGGACTGGAGGAGGACACGAATCTGGTCCTCTAAATGGGCGACGCGGCGTCTAAGGCCGCGGCAGTTGCAACCACAGTGGGGGGGGCACCGGAGATGGCACGGTGGCGGCGGGCAGCCGCCAGACGGTGGCGCCGTACCGCTGGAGGGCGGTGGCTGGGGCCCGGGGCACTGGAGGAGGCTTCAATTGCTGCTGCACTCTCCTCCTCCTCCTCGGCTAGGACCACCAGCCGCCGGTATTCCTGCTGGATTGCCTCCAGCTTCCGGCGCCGTGCCTTGGCGGCCAACTCCTTCCGGTTGATTTTCGGAGTAGCTGTGTATCAAAAAGAAAAAAACAAGACAATTGTAAAATATAGTCTTAATAAAACAGTAGGACAAGGTAATTATTTATACACATAGTGGCATGGTAGAGTAGCACTATAAAATAAAGCACAGTAGTACATAACATTTTAAATGTCGCCCGTCCTTCTTCCTTCCACCTGTCTTACACTTTTTAGTTGAACAGTGCACCAGGTGCTCTTCTCCATAAAACTTTCAAAGCGGAGTTGAAATCAGATAGATGAGGCCATTGGTTACTCAATACTCTGCTCCTAGTCCTATACCAATTAAAGGGAATTCTAGTCTTCTAGTTCACTCTTCAAACGTCCCCAAGAACTCATACTTACTTACGACATCGGATAGCGGGCGGACTTTGTCCGCCCGCCATCCGACTGCTAAAAAGGGTGGGGGTCCCGTGGGGACAATTAATTAGGATGATGCGCCCGGCACAGTGACGCTGAAAGCAATGCTAAAATGTTGTGCTGCTTTTCCAAGCACAACATGACGGGCCTCGCACGGAGCCTGTCACGTTTTGCTTTGAAAGTCGGGGGGTACCATAGCATCGGTAGGTACCCTCCATGGGGGCCCCCAAGCATACTCTGCAATGTGTGCATGCCTTTCCGTGGCGGACGGTAATGCCGCCACGCAAAGGCATTCCAAAATGCAGATTATATGGCTGCCGGTGTGGTGAGAGAGACACCACCGCCATATTGAACCCTTTTCCGCCTAGACATGTCTGAATATTTTCTACAGGGATGGCGGGAGGTTTGCCCCTGCTGTGACGGCAGTGAATTCCAGCCAGCCCGGCGGGGGCAATACGCCCACCATCCTAATGGGGCCCTAATTCACAACTTTACAGTATACATATACATACAGTACACCTTTGCAGTGAGTGTGCTGTCAAGTTCAACAATAGTTAAAGATTATGAATCTAACTTACCACCGCCTGCCACTGGTGCTGCCACTCCCCCTCCGTTGCTATCTGCAACTGCCGCATCCTCGCCCTCTGCGTCGCCTTCGCTGGCCCCAGCAATGGTGGTCGGTAGTGCGCCTAGAAAACATTACACATTTATTAGGCAACATATACACCTCCCCCCTATTGATCAGTAGCAAGGTTGAAAAATGAGTTAATACTAACATAAATCACTAGTACAAATCAGGTAGTAGTAGAGTAGACACTAAGTTATATGATCATTGTAGCATTTGCTTGATTAGCCCTAGCCATGCACATGTGACGTTACCTTTACCTTGCAGCTTCTTAAGACACCTTTGAGCCCACATGACCTGCCTCACACTGCTACTGTCTAGTCTACGCGCTGCGTACAGGCGGTCAACAAACATTAACAAGCCACTTTTTTAGGAAGAACTGGTGTACTACTGTTACTGTTAGTCCATATTGCTTATCCATAGATGCTACACTTTTTGGCACGGCTGAGAAATGCTTGCAAGTTGCAATATACTAACGCACACCATTTCCTTTTTTCGCATTACAGACGCAAGATTCGCTTCTACGAACCAGAGCTTCTGAACGATGCACCAACTACCAGTACTAGGTTCTTCTGAGGTGAGGGGTCCCTTCACTCACATCTTCATTTATAAATGTATATAAACTAAATTGCTATGGGATGGTGGTGCTGCCTTCCACCACTTCAGTTATCATGATTTAATTCCCAACTGTATTAGTGTAACAATGTATTTTGTTTTAATGTTATTGATTTGCCGGTTGGTGCTGCTAAGATAACAGTGTACAGACCTTCTCAAATTGAAATAAAAATTTTAAACTTACATAGACTTTGTGGTATTTGGTGTGGAGTGGACTAACTTACACGATTGAGCAAATTAAAGTAAGGGTGTGCATGTGAATTGCTTCCACGACAGAGGTTGGGTGTGTTAATGTTCTGGGTTGTCTACTTGTTGGTTGTCTTGGGGGGAGGGTTCCGAGACCTAATAGGTATGACAAGACAGTACTATAGTCAAGCAGTGGAATTGTGGTGGGTGCGGAATTTCTGATTGAGGTGTGCAAGGAAGGTCCAACCTACCATCACCAACATCCTATTTTCTGGTGCAAATGTATGTGCAAGATCCCTACAACAGTTGTATGTCCTATAGGGTATCATATCAAAATATTAAGAAATCTGGTAGGGCTGTTGCTGTGAATTTTCAAAGCCTAAACATCAACAAGAGTAAAAAGTAGTACAAGACAACGACCCAACGGATTGTACGAGCTACTGGTGAATATGAGTTTTATATTACAACCTTTCACAAAGAGTGGCACTGGGCAAGACTAGCTACTACAGTACAGACAGACAGACTGATAGTATGTAGTAGTACTCAGTCATCATAGCGGAGGCAGGGATAAGCTTTTTGAAACCGTACAGATCGAAGGATAATTGGTGGTAAAAAATAGCATTTGGAAACACACTATAGTTCGGGAGAAATGGGGCAGTAAAAGTTATGGAATAAGAAATATTATTAAAAACAAGAAGACTTACTGGGGCCAGCAGAGGAGCCCTCAGCGGTGTCCTCCTCGTGGTGTTCCTGTCCCGCCGACTGCCCAGTCCCTGCCCGTCTGCCCCTGGGTGCTGATGAACAGGAAAGATATAAGAAAGACAAACATTGATGGATGGTGTCAACTTAAGCAAATACAATTTTTTTCAACAACGGTCAAAAAACACTAATGTAAACAATTGCAATAACTACATTGACCGATCTCATCTGGTCAACATGTAATATCGGGGGATTCGCAGTTCGACTACTTAAGTTACTATTTATCAACAGTAATCCATTCTTCCATTCTGATTCCAGAAAACTAAGTTACAAGTAAGCCTAAGTATTAGTACAACCTACCACCCAACCTAGCCCACCTATTCCAGGCATGCCAATTGTACATTAAGTATGCATTTCGACTGTATTCCTCAACAATGTGTATGATCCAATCATGGAGGACACATTAACATGACTACATTTTTTGTATATACACAATTTTGGTTTGATTGATGCTCATCTGCTACTGCTAAGTAACTGCAAAGCCTACCTCCACTCATTGAACAAACTAGAAAGGTTCTAAAGACTGGCGTACTAGCAGCACGTCAAGTAACTGAGTGAGGGGGCATCACGCATACCACTAACCAATTAGAAGCTCATACAAAGTACCTAAACCTATGTATCAATCCGCCCCTATCTATTAGTGACAGGACAAAGTAAGGAGTGGACATGAGTCACTGTAGCATTACGTAACTTAATTTCTCTAAAATAAACTCGTAAAGAATCACGCTAAGCAAGTGCAAACGCAAAGCTGCAAACAAGTAAGATTAGTAGTAGCGCAGAAGAGCACCTGTGTCATAATCACAGAAGACTTTTAAACATTATTAACCTGGAATGTATTGCAAGCAGCAACATTCTATCTGGTTGGAAGGAAAAAAAGATATTCGCAATATATAACATAGAGCAGAAGAACAGACACAAAGTTGTAATAATTAAATAGGTACTCACCAAGCCCCGGGACCTCCACTCCTAGCAGGTCCAGCAGGTCCTGCTCACGGTCCAGGATGTCGGACCACCGGTGCGTCAGCTGTGCCTGGGTGCGCCGGACCCCAGAGATGCGAGACACTGCCCGGCGCACCTTCCCCCACCGCTGCCGACGCTCCCGGAGGCCGTACCCGGACCCAGGCCTGCCACCTGCTGCCAGGGTTGAGGGGAGGTGGCGCTGCACAAAGAAAATTAGTGCAGCCAACTCCGCCTCCCCAAATAAGGCCCGTGCATGCACCCCTTGTGGGCGCCGCCTTCCGCAAGGAAGGCGGTCGCGGCTCTGGCTGCGCCGGCGAACAGCCCTGCCCTTGGACATGGTTCTGGGGACGGGGCGGGAAAGAAAAGGTAAAATAAATAAAGGAGTAAAGGAAATAAATAGCAGGCAATACAAAGAGAAAAAGTAGCTAAAAAACAAAAAAAAAGGTACACAAAAACCAAAAATATAGAGGCAGGAAAATAGTTAGAGAAATAATAAGTAATAAAGATCCGAAAAAAGTGGCTATAAACAAAGGATTGAAAAGATTTAGGGAGGATTGAAAATCAGGCCCCAGAACCATGCAATAGAGTGGAAAACAAGATGGCCGCGCCCGTTGCGACCACGTGCGCAAGTTCGCGCGATATTTTCTCCCTGAGCAAGCAAAAAGCAACGCGATCAAGTAAAAGCGATCGCGAACAGGAAATATCGACCGCGAACATGCATTGCGCGACCCGGAACAGGAAGTAAACAACGCCAGAGGGCGGGACAAGTGAAAACAAGATGGCCGCGCCCATGAGCGACCGCATGGGTAAGTTGGCGACCCGCGAACACGCAAAAAATACCGCGAACAGGCGGCAAAAAACTTCCGCATCTTCGCGATATTTCCGGCGTGTTTGCGGAGATTTTCTGCAATCTCGCGATAATTTGCGGAGGTTAATTCCGCAAATTCCGCCCACCCCTACCTTACAGTAGTAAAAAACGAAATTGGGTGTAATTTACTACCAGGACATGCTACGTACACCAGGGCATGTCCTACCTTACACATACAATGCACCCTACCATAAGGGGGACTTACATGATGCCAAGGGGAGGTTCAGGGGCTGGGAAGTGGGTGCACTTTACAGCCAAGATGGCAGTTCTGGACTGCACACAGACTCTGCATTGGCAGGTCTGAGACATGATTTACAAGCTGCTTTTGTGGGTGGCACAACCCAGTGCTGCAGGCCTAGCAGCAGCATTTTGGTTCACTAACCCTGGGCACACACAGGTCACATTACTAGGGACTAACAGGTAGACCGAATAAGCCAATCAGGGATACATCAATTCATATGTCATCTTTACACAGGGAGCATCCGCGCTGCAGCACTGACTGGCAGTGGTGCTGCGCCCAGAGCATCTATCACCAGAAAAAACAGAGGAGGTACAGCGAAAAAATGGAATGGAGACTCACGCCAATGGCGCCAGGTCTAACAGATATCATTCAGGAAATCCTATATACGGACACATAAAGCTGAATACAACAAGGTGCTCGGCGCTACCTAATTCTACTTGTTTGCAACTTTGCGCTCGCTTAGGGTGATTATGTAAGAACTTAAGTTAAGTAATGCAGACTTAGAAAGGGACTCCTTTCCTTTTTCCTTTCACTCCTAAGATAGTGGTAGTTAGTATTAGTAATTTAGAGGTGCGAGGCCTCCCATGTCAGTTCTTAGAACCTTTTTGTAGCTCGTACAGTGACAAGCAAACAACCAATTTGGTGTATGCATGTGTCCAACTATGCATTTAAAGACAAAATGCAGACTTAGTGACTTGGCTTGCCAAAGGTGGTTGAGAATGATTGCAAATGAGATTGGAACAAAGTCTTTAGAATAGGCGGGCTAGATTGGTTTAGGAAAGGTGGAATCGATAGGATGGTCCGCAATAATCGTCTATTACTAGTCAATATGATTTAGGAAAGTTCAATGTTATTGCAATTGCTATTTCCGGTCTAAAAATAGTTTTGGAGAGATTATTTAATTATATTTACAACCAATTATTTCTTGTCTCTTTAATTATGTCTTACATGCATCAGTATCGAGGGAGAAGAGGTCGTCGGAGGTGGGTGAGGGAGCTGGAGGTGCCTCCCAGCAGGAAGAATGTTCCTCTGTGAGGGCTCTGCTGGCCCCAGTAAGTTCTCTTGTTGTTAATATTAAAATATATTTCCATAACTTTTACTGCTCCTTAATTTGAACTATTTTTTATCTGTTTCCTAATCAAAAAGATTCCCCATATCCTCTTCGATGTATACATTTAAAAAACCTTGTTATCCCTGCATTATTCTATTAGTTATTTTATATTTCTAGGGCCCGATTCACAGAACTAACTTAAAACAAAATCCTAAACTTACTACCATTTTGGTATTCACAGAATGCACTTACTGCTTTTGGTATTCACAGAATGCACGGAGCTTTCGGGCCGGAGTCGGGGCTTCCGGGCCAGAGGCAGAGCTTCCGGCCCAGAGGTGGAGATTTTGGCCATGGCTAAATCTTCGCCACTGGCCGGAATCCCCACCTCTGGGCCGGAAGCTCCGCCTCCGGCCCGGAAGCCCCGCCTCCGGGCCGGAAACTCCGCCTCCAGGCCAGAAGCTCCGCCTCCGGCCGGAATTTCCGGCCGAGTGCGGACGTAAAGTTAGTAGTCGTAAATCCATTCTGTGAATACCAAAAGTAGTAAGTGCATTCTGTGAATACCAAAAGTAGTAAGTGCATTCTGTGAATACCAAAAGTAGTAAGTTTAGGATTTTGTCTTAAGTTAATTCTGTGAATCGGGCCCCTAGTGTCTGTATTTCACCTCAAACTACCTCTGTCTGTAGCTTCCTTTATTCTGGTTTTTCAATCAGCTTTCCATCTCCCCATATATATTTTGTGGACTGCCTATTGGTGGTACTGCAAGACTCAGAGAACCCAATGGTCCTTACTTCTCTACTAGTACTAGTACTAATACTCTGCCATGCAGAATACATGCCCAAGTAAGGTATTCTACGCATGTTTGTTGAGATGAGAAGAAGGCTTTCTTTTACTCTCTCATGCTCAATCAGTAAAATGAGAGAGTGGCCATGGTCCCGTTGGACACTCTAAAGTTGTGTCTTCTTCTTATCTAGGCCTAGTATTATTAGCAGCAGTTGATGGTGAACTGATTACCGTGCACCATGGCTTGAAGGAAGTATGAGGAGAAGGAGGACAACACCATTACATTTGCTAACCAGGAAGACTATATGTCCGATTGTTCAGCCAGTTGGCCACTCTTATTTCTTTTCAAAAACTCAGATTCGCCATTAGCTCTAGCAACTCAGTTCGGTCCTTTACAGGTTGTCTTCTTGAGACTGAGGCTGCTTTTCAAAAATTGCCACCACCCAAAAACCAATGCTCAACCGGATATTTTATAATTTTTGATAGGACAATGTGTAACTTGACCCAATTTGCTAGTAATAAATAGAGGGATGCGCATATGGCATCCAAGAAATGTTAAATGTTTTTTCTAGGCGTACCGAGCACCAGTGCCGGGGCCAGCGGGGACGGCAGCGCCATGTAGGGAGCAGATGCGGCAACTGCAGAGGGTGAACAGTGCCAGTGGCTAGTGGTGGTAAGTCATATTGCTTTGCTTGCTTATTGACAATGTATGTAAATTGTACTGTTGAGAGCGAGACAAAGTTGTTAACAGTTAAAGACACCCCTCTTAACTTACCTATCGCATATACAGTGGGAGTTGAGTAACTAATGGTGTCCTCTTCTATCTTCAACTCAGCAGAAAAAGTTTCATGAAGAACAGTCAGACCTTGATGGGAAAGAAGGATGGAAGGAGGAAGGACAAGTGAAATGTAATGTGACTGGCAGTGAAGGATGCGTGGGTGAAAGAATGCATAGGTGGTGATAGGATGCATGCATTGGTGGGTGTGTGAAGGATGGGTGAAAGGTGAAAATAATGATGCCTGCCTGCTGGGTGAAAGTGTATGGGTGAAAGTAATACTCTGTGCGGTTATATGGGTCAAAGCAAGGACGCATGGGTAGTTAGAATGCTAAATATATGTTGGTGAAAGGTTTGTTGAGAATGATAGCCAGGTTTGGATGGATGGATAGTACTAGTATTCATAGTGAAGACTGGATGAAGAGAATGTAAAACTTAAACGGTGGGTGAGTAGCAAAGCCAAGGGTGAAGGATAAAAATAATGTAGAAGAAAGATTCATTGAAAAATGGAAAAATCCGTTGGAAGAAAAGTAAACAAGGAATGTTTTTTATCAAGGTTTTGGATTCAAAGGTTTGAGAGAGATTGTTTGTCAGACTACTCCCTTGAATAACAGTAGTCTTCAAGCACAACATATATTATGTACCCCTACCCAACCATCATCATCAATTGCCTCCCTCGAAGGCCTACTCCCCACCCATGGTATTTTGCCAGTGTTAGCCATGGGTGGCCTATTGGCTACATAGTTACAATAGTAGTATTTCACGTCGTTCCATATATCATTTGTATATTAGTAACTATTAATCTTAATTGTTGTAGTCAGGGTGAAAGTCAAAGTGAGCATTTGATTCAACAGAGCATGGCCATGATAGGAAAATAGATAATTGTGTGGTACAGCTGCCTTACCTGCAGACAGTAGCAAAGTAAAACACTGCACAAGTATGTCTGTTTAGGGTGCAAACTGAGATGGCATGACTACATTAATTTAGCTAAACAAGAGAGAAGAAGAATATTTGTATACTCCATAGTGCTTGATGCCTGGAACTGTAATCACATCAAAATTGAATGGGCAAAGGACTCGAGGATACCAGCAAATGTTATGTACTGCTAGTGCTACTGTGCCACTATATCATCTTATGTGTTACTGTTTTGCAGAGAGTATTGGTTACAATTTTTCTTTTTCTTGCTATAGCTACTCATGCCAATCCACCATCATCCAACAGCAGGAGAGAGCAGCCAGGACCTGGCAAATGAAGCTGGAGGCCAAAAGGGCTGAATCTTAGCAGCTGGTGGCCGAGGAGGAGGAGGCGGTGGCAGCAGCTGCAGCCTCCAATGCCTAAGGCCCCAGTGCCTCCAGTTGTACAGCACTGTGGTCAGGAAGCTGCCCGCTGCCATTCATTAACCACTGATGCTCCCCCTATAGACTCTATAGAGCCTTTCAGTGCTGCATGCTCCTGAGGATGGCACAAATGAAAGCCAGGATAGAGGAGTGGTTCAATAGGCTGGAGAGAAAGCTCCTAGCTCGCTGCTAGGTCTCTCTTGCATTTTTTGGGTGGGTGGGACTTGTTGGGAAGAGGGTGGTAATGTGGGATTTGGGGTAATCTTGGGGTTTTTGGCATTTTTATTTATGGACATTTGTTTGGACAGTTATTTGGACTTTCTGTACTTTGGTCATTGGTTGGGGTTAGGTGAGAGGAGTGGACCAGGTGTTGTGAGCTTTCTAGTTTATTTGTTAGGGAAATACATTTTTTATGGTTATACATCTGATTTAAATTTTGGGAGGTTACTCATTTACTTCACACGGTTTTCTTTGCCATGCAGGCCGGCAGCCTGTTTTCAAAATCTTCTGATAGTGTAACATACCAACAGTCTTAGTACAGGTTAACAAAATGAAACTGTCCGTCTACCCCCAGAGAGACCCAAGTTACATTATCTTCTGTAACTGTTGAACCGAGCTTTGAAAAATATCAAATAAAACTAAAATATCTGTAGGAGTCAAGTAAGAAACATAAACAACACACAAAATTATAATGATTAAAGAGAAAGAAAGATACTGCATTGCCAAATTGGGAGTTGCATCTGCATTCCTCTTGGACTATCTGTCAATCTTGGTATCTGGTGGATCGGTTTGGTAAGGCAAGTGTGAGTATGTTACATTGTTTTTCCAGTATGGCACAGGGTAAAAGCCAGGGCCAGTAGATTGAAAAGCAAAAATGATATTGAAGAGTCAAGGAGAAAAGTTACACCGCATAAGGAGGAGTGCATCAAGAAGAGAAGACTCAGAGGCAGCATTACCTCAACAACAGGCCCCCACCCAAGCACCACTTAGCTTCGGATTAAACCACGAATTGGAGCCAGACAGCAACAATCAATTAGAAAATCAACGCACAGCTGTCAGTCACACCACTACGCAGACTTTGGTAGGTCTGGTGCTGTTGTTTACCTTTAGGCCACTTCAAAGTCATTATCATCCAAATCAGTTGGTTTCAGTGAATTTGAAAACTTCCATCTTCTTCTGGTGGCAGTTCTCATAGAAGTCATGCACACGCCCATGCCCTGAGTCATTCCATCATTTCTGATCCTCCTGAGTCTGACCCCCAAGTATGGTGTCGAACTCCATACTAACAGTGTGCCGAGTCCAGACTCAAAATGCAATAGATCGGCCTGTAGTAGTACAATTTTGTTATTAAACAACAAGAAGGAAACCTTAGGGGATACACTCAAGCCATACCTCCCTGGAAGCCCCCGGGTGTCTAGGTTTCAGAAATGTGTGGGTTTGGTAGGTTTCCCTAGATGGCGGCTGAGCACGAGGCCAAAAACTCAGGTGACCCGACTTGCAAAACCAGGTGGTTTTGAGATAGGCAATTTTGATGTCGCCTCACTACGTTTTGGGCCCTTGCCTGTCGCGGGTACTTGGGCCTCCCACACAAGTGAGGCACCATTTTTATCGGGAGACCTGGGGGAATGCTGGGTGGTGGGAAATTTGTGTGAGCCCCGTGATGCCACAACTTTCCCACACAAACATGTGTGAAAAAAGTAATTTATTTCAGCTAAAATTGCGGTTTGCAGGGGATTCTGGGTAAGGAAACGTTGGGGGATCCACGCAAGCCATACCTCCCTGGAAGCCCCGGTTGTCTAGTTTTCAGAAATGTGTAGGTTTGGTAGGTTTCCCCAGATGGCCGCCGAGCACGAGGCCAAAAACCCAGGTGACCCCCCATTGCAAAACCAGGTGGTTTTGAGATAGGCAATTTTGATGTCGCCTCACTACGTTTTGGACCCTTGCCTGTCGCGGGTACTTGGGCCTCCCACACAAGTGAGGCACCATTTTTATCAGGAGACCTGGGGGAACTCTGGGTGGTGGGAAATTTGTGTGAACCCGGTGATGCCACAACTTTCCACACAAAAATGTGTGAAAAAAGTGATTTTTCAGCTAAAATTGTGTTTTGCAGGGGATTCTGGGTAAGGAAACGTTGGGGGATCCATGCAAGCCATACCTCCCTTGAAGCCCCCGGGTGTCTAGTTTTCAGAAATATGTGGGTTAGGTCAGTTTCCCTAGGTGCCGGCAGAGCTATGCTTCACAAACTACAGCTAGGCACTTTACCAACAAATGGTCATTTTTCACTGCGATATTGAGGTGTGTCCACGTTGCTTTTTGTGCAGTTTCCTGTCGCGGGCACTACGCAGACCCACACAAGTGAGGTACCATTTTTCTCAGAAGACTTTGGGGAACGCGTGGTGGGTGGAAATTTGTGGATCCACACAGATTCCAGAACTTTCCACCACAGAAATGTGGGGAAAATGTGTTTTTTTTGCCATTTGTTTAGGTTTGCAAGGGTTTCTGGGTAACAGAACCTGGTGGGAGGCAGTCAAGTCACCCCATCCTGGATTCCCCTGGGTGTCTAGTTTTAAAAAATGTATTGGTTTGCTAGGTTTCCCTAGGTGCCGGCAGCGCTATGGTTCAAAAACGACAGCTAGGCACTTTGCTGAAAAAGGGTCAGTTTTTTACTGCGAAATTGAGGTGCGTCTACGTTGCATTTTGCGCTGTTTCCTGTTGCGGGCATTAGGCCGACCCACACAGGTGAGGTACCATTTTTCTCGCTAGACTTTGAGGAACACGGGGTGGGTGGAAATTTGTGGATCCACGCAGATTCCAGAACTTTCCACCACAGAAATGTGGGGAAAATGTATTTTTTTTGCCAATTTTTTCAGGTTGCAAGGGATTCTGGGTAACAGAACCTGGTGGGAGGCAGTCAAGTCTCCCCATCCTGGATTCCCCTGGGTGTCTAGTTTTCAGAAATGTATAGATTTGCTAGGTTTCCCTAGGTGCCGGCAGAGCTATGGTTAAAAAACTACAGCTAGGCACTTTGCCAAAAAAGGGTCATTTTTCACTGTGAAATTGAGGTGTGTCCACATTGTGTTTTGGGCCATTTCCTGTCGCGGGTGATCCAGTGCGAGACCGGGGAAGAAAAAAAGAGAAGTAGGCAAATTTTACAACTATCCCTTCTTGCGTCGCAGACCCGACGTCACACTAGCTCATTCACACATGCATTCATTGGTGGGGCCCATAACACCAACACTCGCACGTATCCACTCACGAGTCTGCACACAAGAGGGATGATGATTTCACTCTGGACATGTGGGGGGGTACCTTTTTACCTGTAGGAAAGAAAAGTTATTTTACAGAATATACATTAGCATTCACCACCTATAGATTCCTAATCCTAAGCATCAAGGCACTCCACCACTTGGTCGACGGACCAATTAGTTGGATTGGTTGATGGTGATTTAGAACCAGCTAAAACACATTAAGACTCAGAATCCTCTACTCTTTTCATTGAAAAACCACAAACTCGTAATTTCCGTTAATCATATTTGTTTATCTAAGTATTATTTCCAATTATTATTAGCATTTATTGTCGATCAAAGTTTAGAATTTCATTCAATTAATACAAATCGCATGACATTTTATATTTACCTATTCTTGCTATCTGGATTTTTCTCTAATTCATTTGGCTCTGCATAACCGAATTCAGCTGTTAAATTGTCCAAATAAAGCAGGCCAAACCTCAAAGTCCGAAAGTTCTTTGCTCAGCTCGTTACAGTCCCAAAGATCTCCAAAGGACCAGAAATCGTGCAAGCATCTGTCATCGTCTGTGGGGTCAATAGAGGTGTGCAGTCATCGAAAACCACAGAATGCCAGCATAGATGTCGGGAAAAATGGGAATGGAATGCCCCTCCCTATTCTACTACCCTTTTTATAATAAAATTTGGGATAACATGAAACATTCTTAGGCTAAAAAAGAAGGTGATTGGCTGGTTAGGGAATGTCCTATTTTTATAATATGAGGTTCTCATGGATTTTGCTGGTTCATTTCCTCTGTCCGTTTTGCCCTTATGCAACATTGTTGAAGATTTACTTGTATGTCCCAATTGTTCATTTAGACCAGATTTTACTGACTGAAGTTTGGCAGTCCTCCATGTTCCTAACCTTGACCAGGAACACTGTGACTTGGGGTCACCAGGAAGTTCACGGGGCCATCCGAGACTGCGCAGTAGGCATCACGCTCACGAGACGGTGACCACTTCTAAACTCCATTTCGGACACCATATTATGTTATTCTGTCATGCAAATAGCAATAAGTCCCACGTGTAATTTGTGTATGCAAATGGGTGGTTTAGTTTAACACAGCAAACCGTTAGTTAATTATAATAAGTAGGTTATATAATTAGTATTTTCATGGAAATTTGTGGATCCACGCAAATTCCAAAACTTTACACCACAGAAGTGTGAGGAACATGTGTTTTTTTTTTACAAAATCTTAGGTTTGCAAGGGATTCTGGGTAACAGAACCTGGTGGGAGGCAGTCAAGTCACCCCATCCTGTATTCCCCTGGGTGTCTAGTTTAAAAAAATGTATAGGTTTGCTAGGTTTCCCTAGGTGCCAGCAGAGCTATGGTTCAAAAACTACAGCTAGGCACTTTTCCAAAAAAGGGTCATTTTTCACTGTGAAATTGAGGTGTGTTCACGTTGGGTTTTGAGCGGGCACTATACCCACAATAATTGCTATATACCCGGTACATAATAAAAAGCCATTGCAAATTGCTACTCATTTTTGACTCAGGGTTCGTCAGGTTCTTGGTGAACCTACAAGTCCTATATATCCACACAACCAGTGAGGTCCAGCGGATGTAACAGTATATTGCTTTCAAAGACCTGTTTTTTTCAACTAATTTTCAATTTTTCCTATATTTAACTGTTACTTTCTATAAAGAAACCTTGATGGATCTACACAAATGACCCCTTGCTGAATTCAGAATGTTGTCTACTTTTCTAAAATGTATAGCTTTCCAGGATCCATTATTGCTTTCATACCCATTTCTACCATTAACTGGAAGGAGGTTGAAAGCACAAAAATAGCAAAAATAGTCTACGTCCCAGAAAAATGTCAAAACTGTGTGAACAATGTTGGTTTTCTGACAAAAGTCTGTCATTCCCTAAAATCTGGGAAAATTGTGATTTCATCCCCACAAACCCTTTTTTGATACCATTTGCAGGGAAAAACCCAGACGCTTTCATTTGCAGCCCTTTTTTTCTCATTTTTCCCCCCAAAAACAACATTTAGATGTATTTTGGTAAATTTCTGGGACCCCTCCAGGGAAATCCACAAACCCCGGGTACCTTTAGAATCCCCTTTATGTTGGAAGAAAAGGACATAAATTTGGCGTGGGTACCTTATGTGGTCAAAAAGTTACAGGAGCCTAAGCGCGCACTACCCCAAATGGCCAAAAAAAGGCTTAGCACAGGGGGGGGGGGGAAGGCCTAGCAGCGAAGGGGTTAAAGTATTGATTAGTCACCTGTAGACTACCAACATTTTGAAAATCTCAAACTCATCACTTACACATTAAAGGTAACAACCAAACATCCAGTCATCTCTTGACAATCTATTCCCAACACATTGATGATGACTTATCACAGCATGTTCACACATCACAAGAAACAACAATCACTCAGCATGCAATGCATGGCAGAATTTACCTTTTCTGTTGGTGTACTCACCGTGATCACTTAATGATACATTGCAGTATGCAGATCCTCCATTTGTTCACAAAGCAGACAATTGCCAGTGTAAATCGAATTATAAATGTCACATGTAGGTGAGGCAGTCCCACTAGGGTAGGAAAGTATAGATAGTCACGGCACAGGGTTGGAGGCAGGCACACATTTCTTCGTATTCTCCGTCCACTGTCTGGCTTGAGGGAACTGGCTTTGGAGGGCGAAACAGGAGTTGACCTTCTTCACTGACTGCACCCAGTTGCAACTCCAATCTGGCAATAAAAATGTGTCTAAGAGTAAGCTGATGTGGATGAATTGGTCAACCAGACATTCAGACACATACAAATAATAAAGTGAATAATGTTCCCTAGCTATATATATATATATATTTTTATCTGAGTAAAAAAAAGAAAGCTTAGTAGTCAAAGACGTAGAGCTCGCGCTCAAACTCTGGTGGTTCACCCAGAAGTAGGACATCTATCACACTACTTCCAAGACCTGGGTCTCCGTCATCTTCCTTCTGTGTTACTTCATATATGGTGTAATCCAGTGGTAAAAAGTGCTGATTCATTTTGAACATGGTTAATCTCTACCCATTTTTGGGCAAGAGACTTGTCCTTCTCACTGTGATAACGGCACCAGCAGCAATGAAAACTCACTCAGTGGAGACACTGGCTACAGGGAGAGCCAGATAGTTAATTGCCAGACTGCTGAGCATTGGCCATTGGTGCCTCTTCCTATATCAATACACCAATGAGCTTTGATCAAGGTAGACCTCTGTTGCATCTTCCAGATAGGCCTGGACCATTTGCTCAATGTTCATTGCTGGTGCTCCACTTTGCTTGACCTCTTTTGCTTCATCTCTGCTCTGAACTTAAGACCTGCCAGTAGAAACCACTCAGATGCAGATTTGGGGGCTGATGCTCCTGGCCTTGGTGCTGTTGATATTCTTGTCATTGGTTTTGGCTGCTGTGAGCCAACATCACTGTTCTCAGGCTCTGAACATGAAGGCTGCACCATAGGATGTGTCCCTGGACTAGTGGGAATCAAATTCCCTGCTGTTCTTTTTTTAGCTCACTACTTTAGGTAGCTATCCATGTTTTGTATTTTCTAGCATCCCTGTCTGAAAAAGGAATGAAAGTGGACAGTAATGGTTTGTACCGTGGATCAAGAATTGTGGCACAGATGTGATGTTTAGAGGACACAATGTCTTTCTGCACCCTTCCATTAGCAGAAAAGTGAAGGATTAAGCTCTCCACTAAGTCATACGCATCTTTCTTTCCTCCACACCTGCGTACATTGCAGACATCTCCTTTAGCTGTTCCTGTAGCATGTGAAACAGTGGGATAGCTTGGCCCATGGTACTGTCCTATTTGCTGACTTCCTGTGTGAACACCTCAAAAGTAAACAGCATCTCTGTCTGTCATTTGACTAGGCCCCACTGGTTTATCTCAATGATTATGCCTTTTACAGTTACATCTCCTCTTTGTATGACATATTCATTGATAGGTCTGTACTGCTCAAAGAGGAGTTCAAGCATGTAATAAGTGGAGTTCCAGCTTGTTGGCACCTCCTGTATGAGTGCTTTAACAGGCATTCTATTATCACACTGAATGACCCCCAGCTGTTTCAGGGCTTTAAATAAATGGCTGAAATGAGTGCAGATTCTTCTGCAGGTGGACAGTAAGTTGCTTACTTGGTCTTCTTTTTTGAGAAAGTCCTATACAATGATGATGATGTA
The DNA here is from genome assembly GCF_964204655.1 of Triturus cristatus. NCBI lineage: Eukaryota > Metazoa > Chordata > Amphibia > Caudata > Salamandridae > Triturus > Triturus cristatus. Next base: position 913,391,889 of record NC_140588.1, read on the forward strand.
GTGCGCCAAACACATCCCTGAAATTACCACCATCAGCCATGGCCTTAACTATATTACTGCCATTGTCTGTGGCAACAAATCCAATCTTAAGCCCTCTCGGTCGCAGCCATTCAAAGACCTTGTTGTTAAAGTCTTCCAAAATGTTTGCAGCTGTATGGGATTTCTCCATTGCGGACATCGCTACTATCGCATGCTTCTGAGCAACATAAAAATCTCAGCAGTGTTAACACATGCAGATATTTTTTATCAAGCCCTCATAAAAGAGACCCAGCATGCAGTGATGCACATGTAATCAGTCCTTTGTCAACTGGTCCACATGTCTGTTGTCAGGTGGATAGTGCGGACAGTACCCTGCTGCAAAGCTTGTCCAAGCAATTCAAGCACATCGTGATGTAGCGCTGGAACAGCAACTCTGGCGAAATAGGACAGGCTGGGAACCTTTTTATTTCGGGCAGGTGGCTGCCACAAATTCAAGAAAACCCACCCCTTCAACAAAAGAAAAAGGAAGGAGGTCCAGAGCTAACATTTTAGCCAGCTTTGCGATGTACAAACGTGCAATTGGGTGGTTGCTTTCATACTGCCCCTCTGGCCTAAACATGGCTGGAATAGTACCCTAATTTTTTTTTTTTCCTGATGCCACTGATGCAGGTGACTTCTTGAGACCAGGTGGTGGTAGGCTCAATGTGATTTTCAGCAGGACAGTCACTGTCCTCTTACGCCTTGGTCTCTCGACCTGAGTCTTGTCCCATTACGATGTTGCTGATGTGGGTGATACTACTGCACTGCTGGGGAGAGGGCTGCTTTGCGTAATTTAGATGTATTCCTCTTCTTTTCCTTCCTCCGTGATCGAATTAGGATTCCCTGCTCAGCTGGCTGTCACCCCCTTCTCCAACAACATTCGCAGTTTTTTGGCCGCTAAGGTGTGCTTCCCAGCCGACAGTATGGTGCTTTCTAAAATGGGTTGTTTGGCCCCCGGTAACATAGTTTGTACCAAGCTTACCCAGACTAACACTTGCTCCGCAATGGGAGCATATGGCAATGTTCGCCTCCTTCCGGTTAACCAAAAAGAAATCCCAAACTGGGGAGCTCAACTTTCTGACACTGGTGCCACTGCCAATGCCGGATGAACGGGCGGTAGGTGGGCGTTTTGACGTTTGACTCTCTGGGTCTGCAGGACCTACTTCTACTGAGGTGGTTGTGGATGAAGGTCGCTGCTGGGACTTTGCAATTATGGTAGCTGGTAGTGGTTAGATCTATGGTTCCACTGCCACATCCCCTCGGGAAGTTGGGATGGGGTAACATTGGTCTCCACTGGGGCTGTGCTAACATTCATGATAACTGACTTGTCATCATCCTCCTTTTCTACATCTGCCTCCAGAACTCTATGGCTTCCTTGAACCTTCCTTTTCTTTAGCCTCATCTGAGTCATCTCATGGTGTGTCACACTTTCAGACTGAGAAGGGATCCAAATGGTGTCTAGTGGTTTTAAGAAGAAAATGAGGCACCACTAATCCTCTTTTTTCTAGCTTGAAATCTGGAAGCATGAAGTTCAATCTCTTGAACTGCTCCTACCTTAGGAGGAACCACTATTGGCGGTTGAGGCTGTTCTTGTTGTTGTCCACTTTTCTGATTTTCCAGCAACAATTGGGACTACTTTGCAATAGAGATAAGTCAATGTCAACATCACTGGTTGTCGGCGTTGCTGTGATTAGACTGCCTGCCTCTGTGACAGATATAGGCTTGGGCCTTGATTGGGGTGCTGCTCCCAGCTTGCTCCCCAGATGCCAGTGGGGCAAGCACAGTTTTTTCTTTTCCTAAAATCAATTGGCGCAACATATTAGTGGTGGTGATGGTAAGCTCCTTCTTCCTCTCACTGGCTACTTACTTGGTAGCAGTTTTTAGCTTAGCAGTCGCACCTTTCTTTGGGGCCATCTTGAAGTTGTCAGTTAGCAGTGGCACTTAGCTTCACAAGTTGAAGAGATGCTGATGTATGGGTCACTCATGCGTCACGCTCACACCGTGTACAGGCCTTCTTTCTCGCATTACTGTGAGTGATGTGTTGTTGCCTCTTGTTGTTGTCTTCTTGTTGTGCACCTAAAAGAAAAGAAGCAAGAAGGACATCAGTGAAACATGGCATTTCTGCTGTTCAATTAGTAGCAGAAACAAAAAAATATTATTTTATGTGGTCAGTGCTGTTATTCCCTTAATTAACAATACAGTGTAAATATATCTACTCATTCTTAAAAAGGTAAACCACATCAACATATACCTTCAGGGTGGCTGACCACTCAGAAAGAATACGAGAGAGCAAAAACAACACCAACAGCATACAGATGAAACTGTTTGCTTTATGTGTTGCATGTGATGTCACGCCACTCACGATGTGTGATGTGGAACTGAGGGAGGTGTGGTGCAGATCAGAGCTTCCGAATCCCCTCTACTTCCACGGACGGAGTGATCTCACAGTCACACACGCACACACACACATCACACGCTGGTGGGGCTCATTACACCAACATTCATCCTACCACTCTTATCCGTGCCATGTATAAGGGGAAACACACCTTTTAATACCTATCCAATCTGCCTGTACCTTGAGGTCAATGGCATCTACTTAGTTGCTTAAAATCTAGCGAAAACATTTCATAGAATACACAATAAATTCAATAAACATGACCAGAAATAATCACCCGACACAGAGATTTAAACAGAATTATTTGTTTATCTAAAATTGTAAGAAAAGCCAATTAAATGCAAATTCATTTCTCTCATATTTACCTATTCTGTCTAAATGTCAGATCCTAAGTCAGAACTGGTCCTCTGTAGAAGAATTAGAGTTTCCTGCCGTCATGTAGAGTCATCGTCCTCTCCGTCAGCATAGGGACCTCGGATCATCAGCTCGGGAAGAAGTAGCGCTAGACCTCTCTAGCCTACTATTATTTATACTCAAATTTACATTCTATAAAGTTACAATTCTTTGTTCAGAACGGATGAATGGCGGAAATAATGTCATCTTGGTACATTTTCGATATTGTGCGAGATCTTCTCACACATAGATTGTCCCAAATAATGAACATCTCCATCTTCCAGGGGCACTTATGTGTGTGTATTTATCTAGTCATTTGCGACATCAAAAGCCAATAATGCATATTAATTATAAGCGCAAACACAATAACATCACATAAGCAACATCGATTTCTGTCAGTTTGCTCACCAACTTAGTTCACTTATCATTTCAGCCATGCAATAGCGTTCCCACGTGTAATTCTCTTGTTAATAAGGTTGGTTAGACAACATTTGACAAACTTTTAATAATTAATAATTAATCAGTAGTACTTTTAGTTATAACATGCGAAAATGAAACAGGTATTCGGTTTTAAAGGAAAAACCCTGCTCCATCAATCCCCCCTTTGGTGATAACTAATCACCACAAAAATCAAAAACCCCAAAAATCAATTTAGTTTTCCCCTTTTGGAAGAATTCAAAATATCTTCTTGTTCATGTTTTAAACCCTTGTTTCCATTTCATCTTCCTTTTTAGTTTCTATATACATGCTTTCTCTTAGCTCTTCTAATTCTATTTCTTGTGGATCTCTTTCTGGTTTCTTTTGTCTCCTTTTAACATTTTCTTTTGTGATTTTCTTTTTATTTCTTCTATATCTACAACACATACATCCTAATCTAAGGATCAACAATGCAACAATTACACAGGTTAATGGAAATAATATCTTACCAAAAATGGTGCTACCTATTTTAGCTATAACATTTTTAATAGCAATCATCTTATTAGCCATTCTAGTCCAGATACTTTCAGCTTCCAGTGGTACAAATTCTTCATGCAAATCAGTAATATTTTTGATATAGACCTTTAGATCTTTACTTTCGTCAGGAATGTAAGTGCAACAATGTTGAACTTTCAGCATTCCACAGACCCCACCCTCTTTTGCCAAAAGAATGTCAAGGGCAAGTCGATTTTGCATCGCCATAGCACGCAAAGCAACCATTTCTGTATTAACCAAAAGAAAGCCTCCAGCGGTGCTTGTTGACAAGCGATCCACCACTGTTGACAGCTTCCGAATTCCAAATGCATTTAAAGAAATTCCCACTGCTGGAATTAAAGCTCCAAAAATATCTCCTACAATTTCTGTCCAAGTTTCTCTTCTATAACGTGTTATTGTGTTAGAATGTTCAGCATCATCTACTCTATCCATGTGAAAAATCTTTGGAAAGACCAGGCCAACATAACATGTACCAAACCAATGGTCAGGCAAACGGTAATAAGCCTTGTTCCCACAAATATAATACACTCCCGGTAAAACTGGATCTTCTCCTCCTCTAAATCCCCATCCGGTTGCAATAAAGTATGTATCATGGCACTCACTAGTCCCTATGAAATAATAATCATACTGGGATCTCTTCCTGGTAATGCACAGTTTTCCTTTCTGTGGGGCATCTATAGCCATAGTTGGACAGGCTCCATTTTTCAACTCCTTTTCTTTTTCAATATCCCACATTGTGTCACTCATTTTATGCCCTTCTGCTTTCTTGTGCATGTTCAATCTTCTTATCTCAACCATGTCTAGAAAATTCTTCTCTTCTCCCTTCAAACTGCAAGTTAAATTATTTCTAAAAACATATTCTAAGGTTAATTCTTTGGTTTCTAAACAAATCTCTCCTAAAGTGTTAGCTTCTTTTGCAGGATTCAGTGCTTTATTCATAGGCAACTGCCCAAGAATATTATCTACATTAGACATATTATAATCTAATTTCCCTAACTGGTAAAATATACTAATCAACAAACTACAGGAAATTCCATACGTAGCCGGAAGATGATGATAAGTCACTCCTTCCGAAAGAGAGGCAGGTAATTGCATGCAGACGTAGCAATCCCTTACTTCCATTGTCTTTACGTACTCATACAACAATTTAGAAAAAACATTGCTAGAAAAATCATTAATTGACCTATCCTTATGTATATGTATATTGCTAGTTCTAGTCGGTACTATTTTCTGTGAACTTTTCCCTATATTAGTTTTGTTCTCAATATGACCTTCTAAAGTGTCTATAGTGACTCTAAATGAAATCAGTAGAGCAAGCACGCTCCAAAGCAGCATTAATAAACCTGTACAGCAGCAGCACATCTTGCACCATCTTTTCAGAAAGGTACATCTACTTTTATTCTCAGTGTTAGCCATTTTGTTAATTTGACCGTGTCTTTTGACTTAGCCTCTTCTACTCCTCTACTGAACTTTTAAGGGCAGCAAGTACCCAACGGATTATTACAATCTACATCACTTTTCACTGTCTCTTCATCATCATCAAACTGTATTAGGTCCTGAACATCCGTCTCTTCTCCAATGTCGGACAAGATAACTCTCAGGATTCCCACAGCTTCTTCTTCAGCAACCTTCTTCAACAAAGCCTCCTCTGGACTTCCTTGGCTGTCCGCCTCTTCTCCTTGTTCAGGCAGTGCCACATACGTCCATTCCGGTGACTTGTACCTCTGGTTTGGTTTCCTTATTCTTTTAGTTCTCTCAGGTATCTTTGTTTCTTCTTCCTTGGTTGGATTTTGACTTGACACTTCATTCACTTGTTCAGCTTTCGAAGAGTTAACTCGTGTCAGTCTGTACCTCAGTCTCTTTATCTTATTCGGCCAAAGATCACCTTTAGCATTTCTCTTTTGTTTTCCTTCTTTATTGTTTCTTTCTCCAAGCCAAATTCTCTTTCTCAGAACTCGTCCTCCATGTATCTCATTGTCACTTTCATCAGACTCTGTCTCGGTTGCCTCTTGTCCATCAACAGCTTTCTTTTCTCCAACAACTTCCTTTTCTCCAACAGTCTCTTTTTCCACCAATTGAGATTTCTCTACTTCTGTCCCTCCTCAGGTCTCCGACACGCAATCTTCTTGCTGTCTACTTGTCCCTTCACCTAGCTTGTTGTTGATGTTCCCTACACCTCCTCGGGGTTTTTCCGCAATCTGTCCCTCACTGTCTTTGTCTGTCCCTTTTTCTTCAATATTTATCTCAGGTGGAACTTGTCCACTTTCCTCATGTGATTCAGGTGTCTCTTCTGTTGGAATGTTCTTTTCTTTTCTTTCTTTCTTTTTGTGTTGGTCACTGTCAATTGGAACCTCGGGTAATTCTACTGAGTCTGAACTTGCTTCTACAGTTTGCACTGTTCTCTTCAGAACCTCTTCTGGTGGGATGAAAATTTCCCTTGACTCACTTTCCCCACTTTCAGGATTCTTTTTCCTTCTTACTGCCACACTGTCTGCATCATCACTGGAATCTGATTCTTCAAAGTATTCTTTTCCAGTACCATCTCTTGGATTTGGAACTCTCAGTGTGTGACTTGCATGTATCCAATTTTTCACTCCAGCACACTTCACAGCAGTCGTTGTGGTCAAGATGACTTGTCTTGGCCTTCCCCACCTTGGAACCAGGCAATTCCTTCTTCTGTGGACTTTTATCCTTACCCAGTCCCCTGGGCTCAGATCATGGGCTGGTTTCTTTTCAAGTGTGGTGGCGTCTTCTCCAACCTGGTGAAACACAGAATGAACTGCGTTAGCCAGGCCTTTACAGTAATCCAAAATCATGTCATCAGTTATTGTCATCAACTTGTTGACTGGTACATATGCATGCCTCATTGCACGTCCCATGATAATTTCATGTGGACTCAAACCTGTCATTCTGTCTGGAGTAGACCTAATGGTCATCAGGACTAGAGGCAAGACATCAGGCCATTTCATTCCTGTGGCTAAGCACATTTTGCCAATTCTGTTTTTGATGGTACCATTCATTTGTTCAACCACACCAGAAGCCTCTGGTCGGTAAGCACAATGTAGCTTCTGCTGTACACTCAATGCTTCACAAATTACACCCATGATTTCATTATAAAAATGTCCTCCTCTGTCTGATTCAATGGTAGGCCTGGGCGGTAAATTCTGTTCCGCTCGCGGAATTTGCGGAATTTCGGTAATTTCGCGTTCCGCGGAGAACGCGAAATTGCCCAAACTTCTGCTTTCCGCGACTTCGCGAACTTTTTTCTTGTTCGCGTTCTCAAAATGCGTGTTCGCGAGATATTTCTCCCCGAGCACGCAAACAGCAACTGTGAACAGGAAAAAAGCATCGCGAACAAGCAATTCAGCGTGTTCGCGGAATTTCTGCGTGTTCGCGGAGATTTTTTACCGTTTCGCGGAGATTTGCGTAACGCGATTACGCAAATTCCGCCCACCCCTATTCAATGGTTACTGGGAACCCGTACCTTGGGATGAACTCTCTTAACAGTAATTTGGCCACTGTTATCCCATCATTTCTTCTTGTTGGATATGCCTCCACCCACCTGGAGAACAAACAGACCACCACCAGGACATACCTCAATCTGTTGACTGGGGGCATTTCAATGAAGTCTATCTGCATTCTTGTGAAGGGTCCTCCCTCCCTGCCTATTGTTCCTAGGCTCACCACTGTTTCTTTCCAGGAGTGAATTGCTGACATATCAGACATCTCTGGCAGAGACTTTCTGCTATCAGTCTAAATTTTGGACTGTACCAGGTTTGCTTAAAGGCTCTTATGATAGCATCCCTCCCCAGGTGTCCTTGGCCATGATACATCCTTCCCATTGTTGATAGCATGCTATTTGGCATGACTGGTCTTCCATCCCTATAGACACACACATGATCTTTCTCTCTAGGTGCACAACCTGCTTTCACCCAATCTCTCATTTCTTCATCTCCTGCCTCATCCTGCAGCTGTTTTACTTCCTCCCATGTTCCCACCTCATTAGTAAACATTAAGGAACAAGAAGACATTTCTCGCTCTTTACTCCTGTTAATCGAATGATTGTTTCTTGCATAGTATTGTGCTATGTCATTGGCGAACTTGTTTCCCACAGTTACAAAATCATCACCATGACCATGAGCAGCACATTTTACAACTGCTAGTTCTTTAGGCAGCTGTATCACCTCTAGCAGTTTTCCAACCACTTCAGCATTCTTTATGGGAGTTCCACTTGAGGTCAGGAATCAGGAAACCTCTTTGTAACCATAGCTGGCCAAAATCAAGGACAACTCCGTAGCCATACTGGCTGTCAGTCATCACAGTCACTCTCACACTTCTCCCAATCTTGCATGCTTTTGTCAGTGCCACCAATTCTGCCACCTGAGCAGATTTAACTCCTTTCAAGGGTGAAGCTTCCACAACTTCTGTGACTTTGCACACAGCATATGCAGCACTCAACACTACTTCATCTGTTCTCAGACAAGATCCATCCACAAACAACACATGATCACTTTCAGGCAGTGGCAGATCTCTTATATCTGGCCTTGGCTTTGTACAGTAATCAAGTACATCCAGGCAGTCATGATCAACGTCATTTCTCACTCTCACACATTCAGCATCAGGCAACAGTGTTGCTGGATTCACATTCACACATCTCTCCAGGCTTACATTGGTTGCACCAAGAATGACTTTCTCATATTTAGTCAGCCGACTATGAGACATGAACTGTGTCCGGCTCCTTGTTAAAAGGATTGCTACATCATGAGGTACAAATACCCGTACAGGGTATCCCATTATGATTCCTTCACTTTGTTCCAGACTTTTGCAGGTAGCAGCTACTGCTTTCAGGCAACCTGGTAAACCCACAGCTACTGGGTCAAGAGTTGCTGAGAAATAGGCAATTGGCCTACTCAGACGTCTATGTTTTTGGATTAACACTGAAAGTGCACATCAATTTCTCTCACTACAATACAGCTCAAATTCCTTTTCATAGTCAGGCATTCCTAGGGCAGGAGCTTCACATAGTCTGTCTTTTAACTCTCTGAATGCAGCCATTTCTTCTGGGTTTAGTTCCAATGGGTCTTTCACCTCACTTTTGGTCAACTTAATCAATGGTTTGGCAATCAGGGAAAAGTTACTTATCCACTGACGACAGTAACCCACCATTCCCAGGAACATTCTCACCTCTCTTTGTGTCATTGGGGCTCTCATTCCTCTAATGATTTTGATCCTGTTAATGGTCACTTTTCTCAGGCCTTTCTCAATATTATGTCCCAGATACTGGACTTCTTTCTTACAGAACTGCAATTTCGCTGGAGATACTTTTAATCCTCCATCTGCCAAGTGATTCAGTAATGCAATGGTGTCTACTTCACAAGCTTCACGTGTCTTTGATGCCACAAGTAGGTCATCAATATACTGGACCAAGACCGAATTTTCAGGCATTGTCAGACTTTCCAGAGATTTCTTTAGCAATTGATTAAATATTGAAGGGCTCTCCGTATACCCCTGTGGAAGTCGGCACCATGCCAAAATCCGTTCTCCAAATCTAAAAGAAAATATTGGCTGGCTGTCATGATGCAATGGGATTGAAAAGAAAGCATGACACAAATCAATTACCGTATACCATTCTGCATCACGGGGAATCTGATACAAAATCACTGATGGATTTGGCTCAATAGGACAACATGGCACAACAGTCTTGTTAATTTTTCTCAAATCCTGTACTATTCTGAACTTTCCATTAGGTTTCTTCAGTCCCATTATCGGTGAATTACATGGGCTGCTCAATATTTCTCTTAACACCCCCTGCTGACTCATTTTTTCAATTATGGGTGTTAGTCCTTCAATTATTTCAGGTGTCAATCTGTATTGCGGTATGTTTGGATAAACCACTCCCTCTTTTACAGTAATCTTTACTGGATCTACATTTCTCATCAGACCCACATCTTCTCCAGTAAAATCCCAAACTGCTGCTTTCACTGTTTGTTTTAATTCTGGGGGTAATGCATCTGGATTAAAAATTGCATATGTTCCCAAAGCCTCACATTCTCTGTTATCCATGGTCATCCTGTATAGAACATCCTCATCCGGTGTCTTAAAGGTTATTCCATCTGGAGTACAGAAAATAGTGAAATTCATCTTGCATAGCAGATCCCTGCCTAGCAAGTTCACAGGACTTGTGTCACACACCACGAATCAGTGCATGTCTGAAAATTTCCCTATTTTAACCATTAGTGGTTCAGTAAGTAGAGTTTTAATCTGTGTGTTGGACACACCAACCACTTGGATTGCTTCGTCCGAGAGAGGAAGATTCTTTATATCAGCTGACCTGACAGTTGATCTCGTGGCCCCTGTGTCAACTAAGAAAGTGACACTTTCACCATTAATTTTCCCATCTACAAAAGGCCCTGCCTGGTCTATTTCTAGAGTTGCGCCAAGCATGCACTCCTCTTCCTCTCTTCGGCAACGTCAGAAGTCTCCCTCGGAGTAGCTTCCCTCATTTTTCAGCCAGCACTGAGAAACTGCGCTTGCGCGTTTTGGTTTGGTTACCTGCTCTTCATCGTAGAATCCCGACTCTTGGCTGTACTTCTGAGATCCTCTTCTCTGTGGCAAGGGTGGTTTTGGCACCTAATTCTGCTGCTTATCAGCCTTCTGCTGTTGCCGATGCTGACCACACCCCTCACTCTGCACCTGTGAATTCAATGATGGATTATCATCATTAGTGGACGGTGGATTCTTACACTCGGATTTCCAGTGCCCTAATTTTCCACAGTTGTGGCATGGAAACTTTTTCTAGGCTTCCTCGATGTTCCCCTTTCCTTTTCCTGAACCAAACCTGGGTTTATTTCCTGGGTTATTTGCCTGTTCAACCAATTGAGCTTCCTGTCTTACTGCAACTTTCACCTGTGCCCACATTGCCTTTTCTTTTAGCTTCCTCTGTTTTGCCTCCATCTCATCACTGAAGTATTTTGCATGTCTCAGAATCTCATCAATTTTCTTACTCTGCCAGTCTACGGTGTGCTGCCGTATCATTTCACTGATTTCCGGTCGCAAACCATACACAAATCTATACACAAAATGACTCAGATCCTTGTCACCCAAGTGTTCATCTCCACTGAACTGCTTAAAAGCTAGTATCAGTCTTTCATAGTAAGCATGGACTGATTCGTTCAATTCCTGGTGTGTTCGATCTATTTTAACCCAGTCTGTTTCCTTGGGAGGTACCTTATTTTTCAAGAAGGCCATAACCTGTTCATACTTCTTCATTACCTCCGGGTCTGGAGCTCCTGTTTTTGGATCTCTCGGGTATTCCTTAGTGGGCCAGTCTATGACTATTTTACATTCTGCCCACAGGTCTGCTGGTACAATTATATCAAACAGACTATTCAGGTCAATCCACAGTACTTTTGACAGTTTTATAAATCTGTCGACCTGTCTGTACCACTCAACGGGCTTTTCCCTTAGTCGAGGGAAATCATTCGTAAATGATAGAATATCCTGTCTGGTCCATGGGACATGTACGTACCCACCTCCTGGAATCTCTCTCATGGGGTAAGCTGTCACTGCCTTCTCTTTTTCTTTCAGGGAGAATGCTGAATAAGTTCTATCTGCCCCATCCTCTCGCTTTCGGTACCATCTGTCTTTCCATCTTTCTACATCTCCCCATTTCTTCAGCAAGGCAATCATTTCCTTAATCTGTCCTGTTCGGCCTGCATTGTTCAGATTCTCAATGTCCTTATCTGTAAAATCCACTCGGTAAGGCTTTTGTAAAGCTTTTACCTTGTCCATGTCAATTCCCAATTCACTGGCTATTCGTTTCAACCTGTCATGTATGTTCTTTGCTCTCCATGTGACACTCTTGCAAAGGAAGAGGATCTCCCCTTCCTGATAATTCTTCAGTGTTTCTGTAGGGATTGTTCCTACTATCATCTCTTCCATCTCCATACGTAGCCTAGCTACATCAATTCCCTGTGATTCTTTTTCTTTTCTTTGTAAAGTTTTCAGCCAATCATTCAAATCTTCAGCAGTTATCACAGATTTTTCTGCACCCCCTGGTTCTGTCGCTCTTTGCGGTTCCAAAATTGATCCTCTGTTCCCTTCCACACATCCAGAATTCAAACTTGAGTTAGTCTGCACACTCAATTCTCCTCCACATATGGTATGTCTCCACTGATTTTCTCCTGTTCTCCACTGTGTTTCTCCCACTCTCATTTCTGCCTGCTCTGGAGGAACAATCAATCTATTTCCCACATATGGTACAGTCAAACCACTCTCGCCCGTCCTCTGCTTGTCAAAAATTGGCATAACCGGGCCTATTGTCACAGGCACTGTAACGGCCTCAAGATTTTTAGGCAGTTCTCTGATTTTCTCTGTCAGTTCAAAAGTAGTTTTTGCTAGTTCTCTGGTCTTTTCATCCTCAAGTTCATTCTCTCTTTCTATCTCTCTTTCTCTCTCTCTCTCTCTCTTTCTTTCTATTTCTCTCTCTCTCTCTCTCTTTCTCTCTCTCTATCCTTCTCTCTCTCTCTATCTCTCTCTCTTTCTCTTTCCACCAGAGAACAACTGCTTTTCAACCCAGGGGTGGTACCCTCTGTCTTAATAATCCGCAGGGTGTCTCTCATCGGGGTCACTGCTGTTCCTACCTCTGGTTCTCGTCTATTCGGAGGTGGTCTTTTATAGAGCATGTCCTCCAAGACATCATCATCAGACTCGTTTGCCCCATATCTCCTGGGTTCTATATTATGTTCTTTTTCTGTACATTTTCTCCCTCCCGATTCCTCTGCCGTTCTTACAGGATATAATCCCTCGGTCATACTGGCATCACGCCACCTTCTCATCCGGTCATGATGGGTTTCGCGATCATACTTTCGCCCAAACATGTACCTGTAGTTACCCCCACCCCTCTGCTTTTCTCGTTCATGCATTTCATCCTCCCATTCAGTCAATGCCTCGAACTGCGTCGGCCTAGGCCGATGCTCTAGATTCATCATCTTCTCCCGTAAGTTCCTCAGTTTGGCCAGATTAAATGAACCATGTTCCGGGAACGCTAACACTCCATCATCCTTTGTATATTTCACCCAGTTATCTAACCAAATACAGGTATGATACCCATACTTCGCAACCATGAAGGATGCCGGGGTTCTTATCGGGGGCAATAACTGTCCTTCCCTAGTCACTATATCTTTATCCTTGTCGAACCAGTTCTTTACTTTACTAAGCAAGGATTTCTTCCTCTTTTCCTCAGCCTGGTAGTACATTTTTCTTATTTTTCCCAAGCTGTTTGATCTTTCTACAACTGTACGATCTCTTGTCCAATTGCAGCGCGACTCACACTTACGCACCAATCCTGGGGCGTCTACGTCACTGACTCAGTCTGCGAATCCCAGCGCGACTCACACTAACGCACCAATCCTGGAGCGTCTACGTCACCCTGTATGTCTCCCAATCCTAGCACGGAGTACACTAGCACACCAATCACCGTGCTTCCACTGTTCTAACCCACTGTCCAATCACAGCGCGGTCTCCCTGACGTCAGCAGTCGCTGCAGTCGCTTCTGCTCCTGTCTCCTGTCCTTCTCGTCTACCCCTCCTTTACAAGACTACTCGGTAGACTTTGTTTCAACTTCTACGAGTCTGTTAGTTACAACATACAAACATCTCCATTGTCTGCTTCGCTAGCCACAGAACAGCCAAAAGACCTTTCCCACGAGAATTCTGCCTTTCCCGAGAGCAGCGCTTACCTCTGCCCTACTACAGAATCGTTACTTCCGTTGATAAAGTAGCACATCCCTCTACTTTACCCTTCTAACATGCACCAATTAACTGTTTTCTCCGGAATGCTCCTAAGAGTTTTACAATTAACCAGAATGCCTTCATTCACGCACTTTCACACCAGAAAATGTAGTACATTCACACAGAATTCTGTCTTTCCCGAGAACAGCGAACAGTCTGTCCTACTACAGAATTATATCACACGTTAACAAATCAGCGCTTACCTCTGCCCTGTCCTTCTAACAAGCTCTGAGAATACCTATTACCTCTCTAGTGGTAAGCTTTAACGGAATGCCATACAGATCCCTGAGACCTAAGACCAGAGTTTCACAGATAACCTTCGCTATCATACATACTTCTCTCGCACAGAAAATATGTTTCTAATGGCAACACACGGCGATGCTACCTCATCGAACCCAGACAATGCGACGTGCAACTTCAATTGTCACACGTTTTCCCCTGTCTGCATACAGAGCCAACAATCCCACCTTTTTCCGAGAGGAACACTCCCTCTGCTCTACTGCGGAACTGTCGCCCACTCCCTACGTCCCAGAAGCCGTTCACAATATATAAAACTCAACACAATTTCAACATATAGTGTTAGTACAAATATCAATCAATAATCAACAAGCCTATATACACGCAATTTCGCCAGACCAAGACAATAGCAAACCATAATTCTGCTACCAAGAAACTGGTGCAGATCAGAGCTTCCGAATCCCCTCTACTTCCACGGATGGAGTGATCTCACAGTCGCACACGCACACACACATCACACGCTGGTGGGGCCCATTACACCAACATTCATCCTACCACTCTTATCCGTGCCATGTATAAGGGGAAACACACCTTTTAATACCTATCCAATCTGCCTGTACCTTGAGGTCAATGGCATCTGCTTAGTTGTTTAAAATCTATCGAAAACATTTCATAGAATACACAATAAATTCAATAAACATGACCAGAAATAATCACCCGACACAGAGATTTAAACAGAATTATTTGTTTATCTAAAATTGTAAGAAAAGCCAATTAAATGCAAATTAATTTCTCTCATATTTACCTATTCTGTCTAAATGTCAGATCCTAAGTCAGAACCGGTCCTCTGTAGATGAATTAGAGTTTCCTGCCGTCATGTAGAGTCATCGTCCTGTCCGTCAGCATAGAAGTGGCGCTAGACCTCTCTAGCCTACTATTATTTATACTAAAAGTTACATTCTATAAAGTTACAATTCTTTGTTCAGAACGGATGAATGGCGGAAATAATGTCATCTTGGTACATTTTCGATATTGTGCGAGATCTTCTCACACATAGATTGTCCCAAATAATGAATAGGAAAATTGAATGTTCATGACTAATTTCGATACATCTACGGATGTCTCTACTGGGTAAATTTGTATCAAATTGTGGGATCATTATAAGTTCATGAAGTCAATATTTCAAAATTGCAACATCTCCATCTTCCAGGGGCACTTGGCAGATTTCCTGGACTTGTCATCATGCTCATGGCTTTTCAGTTTATCGGAGGTGCAAGGTCACAGGCAGTGCGAAGTCTTTTTGTAAAATTTCCATCTACTCGAATGCAGGCTGCGGGTGGTAGCCATCTTGTGGTAGGCCACATTTGACAACTTAAGTGAAAATAAACATAAAACAGAATTACCGCACGGAAATGATTATACAGTGTTATTCCCCTGCTAATACCCTTATGTGTGTGCATTTATCTAGCC
This sequence comes from Triturus cristatus, assembly GCF_964204655.1. Taxonomy (NCBI): domain Eukaryota; kingdom Metazoa; phylum Chordata; class Amphibia; order Caudata; family Salamandridae; genus Triturus; species Triturus cristatus. The sequence goes on from NC_140588.1 coordinate 913,407,165, forward strand.
ATTTGCGACATCAAAAGCCATTAATGCATATTAATTATAAGCGCAAACACAATAACATCACATAAGCAACATCGATTTCTGTCAGTTTGCTCACCAACTTGGTTCACTTATCATTTCAGCCATGCAATAGCGTTCCCACGTGTAATTCACTTGTTAATAAGGTTGGTTAGACAAGGTTTGACAAACTTTTAATAATTAATAATTAATCAGTAGTACTTTTAGCTATAACACTATATCACTTTCAGGCAGTGGCAGATCTCTTATATCTGGCCTTGGCTTTGTACAGTAATCAAGTACATCCAGGCAGTCATGATCAACGTCATTTCTGACTCCCACACATTCAGCATCAGGCAACAGTGTCGCTGGATTCACATTCACACATCTCTCCAGGCTTACATTGGTTGCACCAAGAATGCCTTTCTCATATTTAGTCTGCCGACTATGAGACATGAACTGTGTCCGGCTCCTTGTTAAAAGGATTGCTACATCATGAGGTACAAATACCCATACAGGGTATCCCATTATGATTCCTTCACTTTGTTCCAGACTTTTGCAGGTAGCAGCTACTGCTTCCAGGCAACCTGGTAAACCACAGCTACTGGGTCAAGAGTTGCTGAGAAATAGGCAATTGGCCTCCTCAGACGTCCATGTTTCTGGATTAACAATGAAAGTGCCCATCCATTTCTCTCACTACAATACAGCTCAAATTCCTTTTCATAGTCAGGCATTCCTAGGGCAGGAGCTTCACATAGTCTGTCTTTTAACTCTCTGAATGCAGCCATTTCTTCTGGGTTTAGTTCCAATGGGTCTTTCACCTCACTTTTGGTCAACTTAATCAATGGTTTGGCAATCAGGGAAAAGTTACTTATCCACTGACGACAGTAACCCACCATTCCCAGGAACATTCTCACCTCTCTTTGTGTCATTGGGGCTCTCATTCCTCTAATGATTTTGATCCTGTCAATGGTCACTTTTCTCAGGCCTTTCTCAATATTATGTCCCAGATACTGGACTTCTTTCTTACAGAACTGCAATTTGGCTGGAGATACTTTTAATCCTCCATCTGCCAAGTGATTCAGTAATGCAATGGTGTCTACTTCACAAGTTTCACGTATCTTTGGTGCCACAAGTAGGTCATCAATATACTGGACCAAGACCGAATTTTCAGGCATTGTCAGACTTTCCAGAGATTTCTTTAGCAATTGATTAAATATTGAAGGGCTCTCCGTATACCCCTGTGGAATTCGGCATCATGCCAAAATCCGTTCTCCAAATCTAAAAGAAAATATTGGCTGGCTGTCATGATGCAATGGGATTGAAAAGAAAGCATGACACAAATCAATTACCGTATACCATTCTGCATCATGGGGAATCTGATACAAAATCACTGATGGATTTGGCACAATAGGACAACATGGCACAACAGTCTTGTTAATTTTTCTCAAATCCTGTACTATTCTGAACTTTCCATTAGGTTTCTTCAGTCCCATTATCGGTGAATTACATGGGCTGCTCAATATTTCTCTTAACACCCCCTGCTGAATCATTTTTTCAATTATGGGTGTTATTCCTTCAATTATTTCAGGTGTCAACCTGTATTGCGGTATGTTTGGATAAACCACTCCCTCTTTTACTGTAATCTTTACTGGATCTACATTTCTCATCAGACCCACATCTTCTCCAGTAAAATCCCAAACTGCTGCTTTCACTGTTTGTTTTAATTCTGGGGGTAATGCATCTGGATTAAAAATTGCATATGTTCCCAAAGCCTCACATTCTCTGTTATCCATGGTCATCCTGTATAGAACATCCTCATCAGGTGTCTCAAAGGTTATTCCATCTGGAGTACAGAAAATAGTGCAATTCATCTTGCATAGCAGATCCCTGCCTAGCAAGTTCACAGGACTTGTGTCACACACCACGAATCAGTGCATGTCTGAAAACGTCCCTATTTTAACCCTTACTGGTTCAGTAAATAGAGTTTTAATCTGTGTGTTGGACACACCAACCACTTGGATTGCTTCGTCCAAGAGAGGAAGATTCTTCATATCAGCTGACCTGACAGTTGATCTCGTGGCCCCTGTGTCAACTAAGAAAGTGACACTTTCACCATTAATTTTCCCATCTACAAAAGGCCCTGCCTGGTCTATTTCTAGAGTTGCGCCAAGCACGCACTCCTCTTCCTCTCTTCGGCAACATCAGAAGTCTCCCTCGGAGTCGCTTCCCTCATTTTTCAGCCAGTACTGAGAAACTGTGCTTGCGCGTTTTGGTTTGGTTACCTGCTCTTCATCGTAGAATCCCGACTCTTGGCTGTACTTCTGAGATCCTCTTCTCTGTGGCAAGGGTGGTTTTGGCACCTAATTCTGCTGCTTATCAGCCTTCTGCTGTTGCCGATGCTGACCACACCCCTCACTCTGCACCTGTGAATTCAATGATGGATTATCATCATTAGTGGACGGTGGATTCTTACACTCGGATTTCCAGTGCCCTAATTTTCCACAGTTGTGGCATGGAAACTTTTTCTTGGCTTCCTCGATGTTCCCCTTTTCTTTTCCTGAACCAAACCTGGGTTTATTTCCTGGGTTATTTGCCTGTTCAACCAATTGAGCTTCCTGTCTTTCTGCAACTTTCACCTGTGCCCACATTGCCTTTTCTTTTAGCTTCCTCTGTTTTGCCTCCATCTCATCACTGAAGTATTTTGCATGTCTCAGAATCTCATCAATTTTCTTACTCTGCCAGTCTACGGTGTGCTGCCGTATCATTTCACTGATTTCCGGTCGCAAACCATACACAAATCTATACACAAAATGACTCAGATCCTTGTCACCCAAGTGTTCATCTCCACTGAACTGCTTAAAAGCTAGTATCAGTCTTTCATAGAAGCATGGACTGATTCGTTCAATTCCTGGTGTGTTCGATCTATTTTAACCCAGTCTGTTTCCTTGGGTGGTACCTTATTTTTCAAGAAGGCCATAACCTGTTCATACTTCTTCATTACCTCCGGGTCTGGAGCTCCTGTTTTTGGATCTCTCGGTTATTCCTTAGTGGGCCAGTCTATGACTATTTTACATTCTGCCCACAGGTCTGCTGGTACAATTATATCAAACAGACTATTCAGGTCAATCCACAGTACTTTTGACAGTTTTACAAATCTGTCGACCTGTCTGTACCACTCAACGGGCTTTTCCCTTAGTCGAGGGAAATCATTCGTAAATGATAGAATATCCTGTCTGGTCCATGGGACATGTACGTACCCACCTCCTGGAATCTCTCTCATGGGGTAAGCTGTCACTGCCTTCTCTTTTTCTTTCAGGGGGAATGCCGAATAGGTTCTATCTGCCCCATCCTCTCCCTTTCGGTACCATTTGTCTTTCCATCTTTCTACATCTCCCCATTTCTTCAGCAAGTCAATCATTTCCTTAATCTGTCCTGTTCGGCCTGCATTGTTCAGATTCTCAATGTCCTTATCTGTAAAATCCACTCGGTAAGGCTTTTGTAAAGCTTTTACCTTGTCCATGTCAATTCCCAATTCACTGGCTATTCGTTTCAACCTGTCATGTATATTCTTTGCTCTCCATGTGACACTCTTACAAAGGAAGAGGATCTCCCCTTCCTGATAATTCTTCAGTGTTTCTGTAGGGATTGTTCCTACTATCATCTCTTCCATCTCCATACGTAGCCTAGCTACATCAATTCCCTGTGATTCTTTTTCTTTTCTTTGTAAAGTTTTCAGCCAATCATTCAAATCTTCAGCAGTTATCACAGATTTTTCTGCACCCCCTGGTTCTGTCACTCTTTGCGGTTCTAAAATTGATCCTCTGTTCCCTTCCACACATCCAGAATTCAAACTTGAGTTAGTCTGCACACTCAATTCTCCTCCACATATGGTATGTCTCCACTGATTTTCTCCTGTTCTCCACTGTGTTTCTCTCACTCTCATTTCTGCCTGCTCTGGAGGAACAATCAATCTATTTCCCACAGATGGTACCATCAAACCACTCTCGCCCGTCCTCTGCTTGTCAAAAATTGGCATAACCGGGCCTATTGTCACAGGCACTGTAACGGCCTCAAGATTTTTAGGCAGTTCTCTGATTTTCTCTGTCAGTTCAAAAGTAGTTTTTGCTAGTTCTCTGGTCTTTTCATCCTCAAGTTCATTCTCTCTTTCTATCTCTCTTTCTCTCTCTCTCTCTCTCTCTCTTTCTTTCTCTCTCTCTCTCTCTCTCTTTCTCTCTCTCTATCCTTCTCTCTCTCTCTCTATCTCTCTCTCTTTCTCTTTCTGCCAGAGAACAACTGCTTTTCAACCCAGGGGTGGTACCCTCTGTCTTAATAATCCGCAGGGTGTCTCTCATCGGGGTCACTGCTGTTCCTACCTCTGGTTCTCGTCGATACGGAGGTGGTCTTTTATAGAGCATGTCCTCCAAGACATCATCATCAGACTTGTTTGCCCCATATCTCCTGGGTTCTATATTATGTTCTTTTTCTGTATATTTTCTCCCTCCCGATTCCTCTGCCATTCTTACAGGATATAATCCCTCGGTCATACTGGCATCACGCCACCTTCTCATCCGGTCATGATGGGTTTCGCGAACATACTCTCGCCCAAACATGTACTTGTAGTTACCCCCACCCCTCTGCTTTTCTCGTTCATGCATTTCATCCTCCCATTCAGTCAATGCCTCGAACTACGTCGGCCTAGGCCGATGCTCTAGATTCATCATCTGCTCCTGTAAGTTCCTCAGTATGGCCAGATTAAATGAACAATGTTCCGGGAACGCTAACACTCCATCATCCTTTGTATATTTCACCCAGTTATCTAACCAAATACAGGTATGATACCCATACTTCGCAACCATGAAGGATGCCGGGGTTCTTATCGGGGGCAATAACTGTCCTTCCCTAGTCACTATATCTTTATCCTTGTCGAACCAGTTCTTTACTTTACTAAGCAAGGATTTCTTCTTCTTTTCCTCAGCCTGGTAGTACATTTTTCTTATTTTTCCCAAGCTGTTTGATCTTTCTACAACTGTACGATCTCTTGTCCAATTCCAGCGCGACTCACACTAACGCACCAATCCTGTAGCGTCTACGTCACCCTGTATATCTCCCAATCCTAGCGCGGCGTACACTAGCACACCAATCACCGTGCTTCCACTGTTCTAACCCACTGTCCAATCACAGCGCGGTCTCCCTGACGTCAGCAGTCGCTGCAGTCGCTTCTGCTCCTGTCTCCTGTCCTTCTGGTCTACCCCTCCTTTACAAGACTACTCGGTAGACTTTGTTTCAACTTCTACGAGTCTGTTAGTTACAACATACAAACATCTCCATTGTCTGCTTCGCTAGCCACAGAACAGCAAAAGACCTTTCCCATGAGAATTCTGCCTTTCCCGAGAGCAGCACTTACCTCTGCCCTACTACAGAATCGTTACTTCCGTTGATAAAGTAGCACATCCCTCTACTTTACCCTTCTAACATGCACCAATTAACTGTTTTCTCCGGAATGCTCCTAAGAGTTTTACAATTAACCAGAATGCCTTCATTCACGCACTTTCACACCAGAAAATGTAGTACATTCACACAGAATTCTGGATTTCCTGAGAACAGCGAACAGTCTGTCCTACTACAGAATTATATCACACGTTAACAAATCAGCGCTTACCTCTGCCCTGTCCTTCTAACAAGCTCCGAGAATACCTATTACCTCTCTAGTGGTAAGCTTAACGAAATGCCATACGGATCCCTGAGACCTAAGACCAGAGTTTCACAGATAACCTTCGCTATCATACATACTTATCTTGCACAGACAAAAACGTTTCAAATGGCAGCACACGGCGATGCTACCTTATCGAACCCAGACAATGCGACGTGCAACTTCAATTGTCACACGTTTTCCCCTGTCTGCATACAGAGCCAACAAACCCGCCTTTTTCCGAGAGCAACACTCCCTCTGCTCTACTACGGAACTGTCACCGACTCCCTACGTCCCAGAAGCCGTTCACAATACATAAAACTCAACACAAGTTCAACATATAGTGTTAGTACAAATATCAATCAATAATCAACAAGCCTATATACACGCAATTTCGCCAGACCAAGACAATAGCAAACCATCATTCTGCTACCAAGAAACTGGTGCAGATCAGAGCTTCCGAATCCCCTCTACTTCCACGGACGGAGTGATCTCACAGTCGCACACGCACACACACATCACACGCTGGTGGGGCCCATTACACCAACATTCATCCTACCACTCTTATCCGTGCCATGTATAAGGGGAAACACACCTTTTAATACCTATCCAATCTGCCTGTACCTTGAGGTCAATGGCATCTGCTTAGTTGCTTAAAATCTATCGAAAACATTTCATAGAATACACAATAAATTCAATAAACATGACCAGAAACAATCACCCGACACAGAGATTTAAACAGAATTATTTGTTTATCTTAAATTGTAAGAAAAGCCAATTAAATGCAAATTCATTTCTCTCATATTTACCTATTCTGTCTAAATGTCAGATCCTAAGTCAGAACCGGTCCTCTGTAGATGAATTAGAGTTTCCTGCCGTCATGTAGAGTCATCGTCCTGTCCGTCAGCATAGAAGTGGCGCTAGACCTCTCTAGCCTACTATTATTTATACTAAAAGTTACATTCTATAAAGTTACAATTCTTTGTTCAGAACGGATGAATGGCGGAAATAATGTCATCTTGGTACATTTTCGATATTGTGCGAGATCTTCTCACACATAGATTGTCCCAAATAATGAATAGGAAAATTGAATGTTCATGACTAATTTCGATACATCTACGGATGTCTCTACTGGGTAAATTTGTATCAAATGGTGGGATCATTATAAGTTCATGAAGTCAATATTTCAAAATTGCAAACTCTCCATCTTCCAGGGGCACTTGGCAGATTTCCTGGACTTGTCATCATGCTCATGGCTTTTCAGTTCATCGGAGGTGCAAGGTCACAGGCAGTGCGAAGTCTTTTTGTAAAATGTCCATCTACTCGAATGCAGGCTGCGGGTGGTAGCCATCTTGTGGTAGGCCACATTTGACAACTTAAGTGAAAATAAACATAAAACAGAATTACCGCACGGAAATGATTATACAGTGTTATTCCCCTGCTAATACCCTTATGTGTGTGTATTTATCTAGCCATTTGCGACATCAAAAGCCATTAATGCATATTAATTATAAGCGCAAACACAATAACATCACATAAGCAACATCGATTTCTGTCAGTTTGCTCACCAACTTAGTTCACTTATCATTTCAGCCATACAATAGCGTTCCCACGTGTAATTCTCTTGTTAATAAGGTTGGTTAGACAACATTTGACAAACTTTTAATAATTAATAATTAATCAGTAGTACTTTTAGTTATAACATGCGAAAATGAAACAGGTATTCGGTCTTAAAGGAAAAACCCTGCTCCATCAGGTGCACATGACAAATAAAAATAGAAGGAATAATCCCTAGACAATAAATGCTGTTGTGCACCTGTAGCAGACATGGGGTTGATTTGAATGATGCAAGATGTAGTGGGAAATTGTTTAAACAAACACAACATTTTTTTAAATTTCACAAAAACATTTTTAAAAATTTAACAAATAATTTACCAATTAATTACTTTAAAAAAATTAAAAATTTAAGTAATTAAACATAAGTGAAGTTATCCTCAAGGATATAATAATACGTTAATATTAAACTGCTTTTTCATTGCTCAACCATCCATGCAGTCTATGGCAAAAATGGCTCAATTTGGTTGGGCAAACAAAATGGCTGCCAACCAGTGCCACATTGATATCAACTACAACAATGAACAGGAAGGCCTTCTTTGGGAACAAGGAGAAGACATGCAGGCCTATAGGAAAAGCACATTGGCTGGATCCATAAAATAGGCGCCAGCCACATGGTCACAACAAGAATCTGGAGGCCTAGAACAAAGAACGCATGTAGACCTATGGCAAATGCACACTGGCTGCATACACAAAATGGCCCATGGTCACAAGAAGCAGGAGGCCTAGAACAAAGATGCACGAAGGCCTATGGCAAAAGCACACTGGCTGCCTACACAAAATGGCCACCGGCCACATGGTCACAACAAGAAGCTGGAGGCCTGGAACAAAGAATGCATGCAGGCCTAGGGCAAATGCACACTGGCTACATACACAAAATTGCCACCAGCTACAAGGTCAGGTCACAACAAGAAGCTGGAGGCCTAGAACAAAGAACGCATGTAGGCTTAGCGCAAAAGCGCGCTGGCTGCCTACACAAAATGGCCACCAGCCACATGGTCACAACAAGAAGGTGGAGGCCTAGAACAAAGAACGCATTCAGCTCTATGGCAAAAGCACACTGGCTGCCTACACATAATGGCCGCCAGGCACATGGTCACAACAAGAAGCTGAAGGCCTAGATCAAAGCAGAACTACATATACTTCTATAGCTACATAGATTCCCATATATATACATGGGAATCTACATAAACTCACAGCAGTTAAAGAGGCCCTGCTACATTCTGCTGTGGAGCCTCTGTTGGTTGAAGGCACCTGAACCTTGTGCAAAAGGGTCAAGGCACCCTCAAACAAATTTAAAATATTTTTGAAAAAAGAGAAGAGGATATAGCGAAGCACAGTTGCTGATGAAAGCGATATGACTGTTCACTGCCATTTGTTTCAGCATTAGTATGGGTGCTGCACATAATAGATTTACTTCTTGCAGTTGCTTTTCAACAGATTACCAGGGCCTGGAAAGAAAGTACCAAAGGGGCAGATTTATGAGCCCCTTGCGCCACTTTTGCGTCACTTTTAACATGGGAAAAGTGACGCAAAAGTGGCGCAAGGGGCTCATAAATCTGCCCCAAAGTGTCTTACCAAGCTTGGTGGTATGGTATTTGTTACAATCACAGATTGGATAGGGCATGTGTCTCTCCAATGTACCTTGTTATCAAGCGAGATTTCCTATGGTTACAGATGACTAACTTTTTAGATATGTCTGCAAATAAAACAGGTTTTCATAATCCCTAAATTGAAGAAGTACCTAAACCTTCCTGAATGCTTTTTGTATTGTATTTATTATATTTACTATTTACTTTTTTGTTTATTCTTCCTCTCTGCTTTACGCTCATTATTATACAGTGGTTATGTTTAAGTTAGATATATACAATTGCCGATTTTGTCTTTCTCTATATCCCTATTTCCTTTACTTTTGCTCATCTAGTGATTTAACACATTTTGTATACATGGATATTAACTTGTGTTTTTTCACATTGTATTTTTTTATTTATAAATAAAATGCTTTCTTTAAACTAAAAAAAAGTATGGGTGCTGGACTATTCTTTATATTCAGGTATTATAGTCCCAAAAAGGCATGCCGATGTTTAGAAGAACTCACTATTTCCTTTTACCAATTCAAGACTTGATTTAGTTCTTTTGAAACATTACCATCAAAGAAGAGATATATTCAGGATAATAATGTTCTCATTGCTATATATTTTGTAGATTCTGTCACAAATCCGTTGCCACACAGAGTCTCCAAAGACAGATACAAATGTGCTGAGACATTTTTTTTGTACTCTTTAGGAAGCATAACTGCACACATTTTAAACAAAGTGGTTGTAATTCATTTTTAAATGAGAGCAAATTAGAGATTAGTACAATTGTTATGAGGATGTTACTGATACCTCTCTAAGGGCTAGATGTATGGAAGTTAGGAATAGCGATTTCCTAATTGCTATTTTTTGTGAATCGCAATTAGGAAATAGCTATTCCTAATGTATGAAACTCTCAAGAGTTTTATTTTCTATTAGGTGGCAAATAGGTCTACCTTGTCAATAGTGATGAGTTGGGTAATAATTTGCGACCCATTAGGAATCGCAGCTAACGCAGGGATGGTGGCCTGCTGGGGCAAGCAGATCACCATGTCTGTGATTGTTTTGAAATAAAGCAATATAAATGCAGTCTATGTTCCTTAAGGGAAAATGAGATACGTGAACAAAAAAATTAAGTGTTTAAATTTTATTTTTTGAAGAGCAGGCAGTGGTCTGTCCATCCACTGCCTGCTCCTAAAAAATCGTTTTCCAACCATCCTCAAAGGGAAAGGGGTCCCTTGGGAACACCTTAAGATTTGCAAATGGGTTACCACCAACTTTAAATTGGAGGAAATTTGCAAATGTTTTGTGACTGTATTTTGGTTGTGAGAAAATTGTACATACCATTCCAATTCGGTATAAGGAAGGGACAGCCTCAACACGCCCCTTCCTAATACCTGATCGCAAAACCTAAATTGCAATTCTGTAACCTGTTACTGAATTGCAGTTTGGGCTTTGTACATGCCAAAAAGCATTTTTCCATCACAAACGGCCTGATTAAGCGAATCTGGCCTTTTGCGACCTCAAAAATGCTTTGAACATGCAGCCCTGAATGTTTACAGAATCTCATGAAGTAAATATATTTTCTACATGAGTTGGAGTTTTTCAATCTCACTACAAACAGCTTCAGCTATCGGTTGCAGGCAGCACCCCATATCATACAACACAGTGTGGGCTTTCTGTCAGCTCTTGTACATTATTTCCTGCCCCTGAAGCATAACTGGTTTACCCTTTCTGTTATATTCCATATAGGTACCCTAATTTAGGCTCAGGTAACATCAAAACCCTTCACCTATATTCTCCCCTACGTTACATACATAACGGTTATTAGGGAGTGACCTTTTACCTTGATAAGACACTGCACACTGCACACAGAACGCTGGATTTTCCCTGATAAAAGCCTCATACTTTATGCATGAGAATTCTTGGAAGCACAGCAGGACTACCATCACCTGTATAATATCAATGTACAAAGTTCATTCCCGACGTCATTTTAAGTCTGACAAAGTAATACAGCGAGGTAGAACCCACGGGGAGACCTCTGGGTATATATACATTACATCTTGCTAAGACAGGCAGAGGAGACCAGGACTTCCCAGCCGACACACTGACCAAAGACTCTGAGGTTCCTGCATGCAGATACTCCAGCTCTCAAATGTCTAACATCCCTTGCGGGGTGTCCAACTCAAGACCAGGAGGGGGTCCCACAGTCTCTCAATCCAGGTAATGGGGTTGATCTTATCCCAGAGGGATTCCTGGCTTAACACCTACACACATGCTAGGTACAGTTAGGTACATCTAGTTAGGGAGGCATCGAGGGAGTATGCACTTTTGTTATCATGTATTTTATATACTCGTATGTATTCATGATTATTGCAAGATAATATAACTCTTCATCTTTTTACTTTAATAGTGCTTCTAATCATTTATATCTGTTACTGTCTAGTGGTTGTTAAAGCTCATCTATTTTACACTAGAATTTTGACTGTTCAATAAATGCTTATTGAAAAACTTCCAGACCATTTATTCTATATATCTCTCTGAGACTAAGTGAGCATGAGTGACTAAGTGAAAAGTAGTACACTGTTTCCACAGTCCTGAGGGATCAGGGTTGTCATGTCGAAGGTTGCCAAGAACTATTCTCTCCTTGCTAAGAGGAGATTATAGTGGCACTGAGAGCTAGATGATACAAAAAGGCCAACATACACGATGGGGGTATTTAGACTCAGTCGTCAGAACATGTAGATCCTGTGTAGGTTTAATAGGAACTACACAACATGGCTATTCTCAGAGACCCCTACTCACATTTCCCCAGACATGTCTGAAGTGGGAGGGTACAAAATCTGCCGCAGCTGAGAAGGAAAAATCCTAATTATTGGCTGTTGGTTAATCAAACTTGAAGGACACATTGTTCCTAAATTGTGCATAACAACTTATCTTAGTTCCCTTGGAACGCTCTTCATTACTAAAACACTGACTGAGCAAGTAGATAATGTAGTACAAGGTCTACACCTCTCAGCGAGAGAAGAAGATGCCGATGCAATTCACATTGCTGAAAATGTTAGGAATGCCGTCACCATAAACTAGGTGCACATGGTTTAACAGCCAGGGGTGGACAAGTAACATTTGTGATTGAGGCACCTGAATCATATAGGACAGAGGTATTCAATTCATGGGTTACATTCCCAGTTGCGGATGCAATAACAAAGACATTTCATTACTACACAGAAGATGAAATACCGGATGAATATTGTCACTATGAGAACATTGAAGTTCCACTAACTTACCAAGGACACTTATACTGGGTTATAGGCCCCCTACCCCATACAAGAAATAGAGTAAGACTCGGCCTGCTCGAAAAAGACGGAGCAACATGGTTGGTATTAGCGGCCTACACACCACATCCTGACATTGAAACAATGCCAGCAGGAGACTTACTTACACTTCATAAAGAACTAATAAAACTGTACAGAAATATGACACAGTTTGTGATGAGGACTCTCACAATTTAGCCAGCAACACGACTACAATAACAGGTCCAATTCAGAATTCAGTAACTAAAATAACACCACAAACCGTACACGCAGTAATGGGTAAAATGCCCACAAAACGTGAACAAATGCCATTCTGGGTAGCTCAAAAAATAACACAGCTGGAAGCAGTATTCCCGAATACAAGCCCATTTAAAAAACACAGAATGTTAACAATCTGCTTGCCCATGGGGATAACACCACAAATAGAGGATTGTACCTCTTGGGGTACAGTTTTCGCTGCCATATATACCAGAACTCTTGGTGTCCCGTCGTTAGCAGTAATACCAGATGTATTAAGACTAACACCAGGGGCCTCATGTAGGTAGCTAAATACCGGTCGGTAACGGCCGAAATTTGGTAAATATCCCGTTACCGACCGGTATTTAGCTATTTGAGATGTAGGAGGCATAATTTCAGGATTCGGTAAATTACCGAATCGGTAAAATTCCAATTCGGTAAATACCGAATCCTGAAATCATATGTAGGGAGCACTCTAAAGAGTGAAAATTAGTATTAAGAATTCGTTATTTACCACCAAATACAGGTTGGTGATAAATAACGAATACCTTGCAAAAAGTAATATTTTGCAGATTTAAGAGTGCCATGTGGCAGACATACATGCCCTTAGGGCATGTATGTGCGCCACATGTGCACACATGCAAGATTCAGGGGTGCAACAGGGTGTCAATGTGACACCCTGCCACCCTTGAATATGCTCCCCCCATTACCGAATCGGTATTTACCGAATCGGTAATGGTAAATGGCTTCCCATTGATTGCTATGGGCCTCCAGGCCCATAGGAATCAATGGGAAGGTATGCCTCATTACCGAATCGGTAAATACCGATTAATAATTACCGAATTTTTCCGATTCGGTAAAATTTACCGAATTATTACCTACATCACATTTACCGATTCATAAATACCGAATCGGTAAAATTCGGTATTTATGAGTCGGTAAATGTGATGCTACCTACATATGGCCCCAAATGTTTTAAGACAAATACAGAATGGGTAGGGAGCAGAACCTGCTCTAAACTTAGGGATGAAATTACTTGGTAATTTTGCTAGGTATCAGCTATAATATTAGCAAATATTAAGGGGGAAGCAGCATCAGTGGCAGTCCGTCAACGCCTAAGGGAGTTCAGTCCTTTACAACAGGAACATGAATTACCCAAAATAATTGAGACTGCATATGCAGAATTAGGCAGAGACAGTTTTGGGGGAAAAGCAGTAAAACCTCAGCTGATGAGTGGTCCAGAAAAGTACACCTTCAAGCAGGCACCTGCTTCTTCGATAACAAAAAAGCAAAAGAATAAAGGAAATACATCTCAATCCAGAGATCGGTTTCCTCCACAGGAGCCCTCCAAAAGGAGGTATAACCCTAGAAATATGGACAATATTAGAAAACCTGACAGGTTTCAGGATACTGATACACGTTCTTCATGTTCCTTTCAGGGTTCAACGTAAAACTCAGAGATGGTCAGACAGACAAAAAGAGCGTACAAAGTCCAGAGACAGGCACACACTCCAAAGTATACTTCCAAAAAAGAAGACAAACCAAAAACAATACCTCAATTCAAAAAGAAGAAAGTTGCAGGTCTAAAGATCAGACATACCCAGAATTTTGAGGACTCAACTACTGAATGGGGAATGGGCTCTGACGATGCTATATGGTGTGACAGAAGTAACAATAGCTCACCAGAACCTGATGGAATTTCTGGTGACAGCAGACTTGAATGATTATATCACGGTGGAAACACCTGATACTAGGGTAAGTATCCCACATAAGTTATATGAAATAACACTTCAGATGGAATGGTATAAACCCAGGAAAGTTCGAAGTCTCTTTTGGGAGAACTTGACATTTTCTATGACATTCTTTTAGCTGAACAAGATTGGCAGCCAGCATTCATTATGGATTGCCCTAGGGGGGAAACATATTTTTGCCAGCCTTTTCTGACCCTGTTCCCAAGTATCTAAATTACACATACGTACAGGAGTGGGCGGTAGCCCTAGCCCCTGCATTATATCGAAACCATGTTGGATGGGATGAGGATTCAACCCACCACATATTACCATTAAAAACTACTCCGAATCCACAGAGGCAGCATCCGATAAAGCAAGAAGCTAAAAAGCAGGCCTGGGAGATCTTAGATCAACTTGAATACCATTCGGGGATTGAAACTTGCACCTCTCTAATTAATAATCCTTTGTTGCCCATAACGAAACCTGACAACTCATATCATCTAGTTTTGAATTACAGACATTTAAACACTTGCACAAAAACATTTGCAGTACAAAATGGACACAGTGCCGCATTAATGAATAACATTTTGCAGAAACAATTACAAAACCACACTAGACATCTTGAATAGATTCTTCTGCCAAAATATAGCGACCGAAAGCAGGTATTTAACAGCATTCTCCGCGTTAGGCTCCCAAGGTCAATTTTTTTGACTCCCCCAGGGGGTAAAAGAACAGCCCGGGTTGTTTTCAGCCAAAGTAACTGAATTACTTCAAAATCTGAATGAAGAGGCATTGTCCTATGTGGATGATATTTGTCTAACGGATGATGACCTGGGAGAGCACTTGACCATGATGCATAGTTATAGTGCATACCATAATATTGGGATTCACCTCTGAAGGCTATACATTTAATTTTAAGAAATCAAAGATAACCTACCTCAATGTCCTATTTCTGGGATATGATCTCTCAAGTGAGGGAAAAAGCTTAGCAGCTAACTTATAGGAAAGTGTGCGCAGCTCCAAAATCATTGAAAAATTTACAATCAGTCCATGGATTCCTGAATTTTGGCAGAACATCCATTTTTGATTAAGCAGAAAGGGTTAAACCTTTCTACGATCTAATAAGACCTTATTTTTCAGTTAGACAATGGACAAAGGACACACAGATATCCTACGTTCCCTACAAGCGGACATGATAGCGTCTAAACATTTAACAACACGCATCAATGTCCACAACCTGATGATCCATATAGTTGCGGGTCAATCAGGGTACACCTACCTAACATGCAATGAAGGTGAAACAGTACCAATAGCATACAAGTCACATTTGTACATTTGTGCACAAATGCTGAGATGCGTTTTGCAACAACAGAAACAAGTCTGACAGGTGTACAGAGTGCTGTAGTGAACGAAAGAGCTCTGGCTCAGGGGAAACAAATGATTGTCATGACTCCAGTACTGTCCTTAGAGGCTGCGACAAAGGCAAGCGTCCCTAATGCAAAAGCTTTACATCCGAGATGGATACAATGGGCTATTCTCTCACTGCAACAGAAGTAGAATACAGGTATGACCCAAGCCTAAAAACACAAGCATTCCTGCAATACGCACAAGAATATCCTCTCCCGAATGAAATAGTGCCTCTTGATCAGCATGAATACATAATTTACACTGACGGATCTGCACAGCCGGCCATTGGAAGTAAACAACAATACAGCGCCGTATGCGCACTCCTTAAAGGATGCATGCAGGATGGAAAATTATATCCAAGTTGAACAAAAACAGTCTCTAAGAGATTGCACGGTGCAGCTAGCAGAATTAAAAGCTCTATTACTGGCACTGGTAAATATGGATCGAGATTTCCCCACACTAATTGTGTGTGATTCCTTTTACTGTGTACAGTTATACAGTGAGTACTTACAACACTGGGGTCAAAAGGGGTTCCAAGATGCAAAAGGAGGCACAATTAAGCACAAAACGCTATGGGAATAGGTAGAGGAGTTGAAAAACGAACTAAGGAGAGCTCACGTGATACACACACTGAGTCATCAATGTGATGGCGTTCACATTGAAGTGAATTCATTGGCTGATGAAGCCGCAAAGGGAGCTGTACGCACGGCTTCCGTAGCTGCAATCACTCATTCAAAAACGAGAATAGACGGTGAGATTATGTTTGCAATTATTGCTACACGCAATAAATTGACACTTCCAAAAAGATTTCCACTCTAGTACTCCTAGAAGGTAGATGCAAACAACATTCCATTTGCTCAGATTTCTGGAGTGGGGGATAGAGTAATACCAAACATGGATCGCAGATTAGGCTCAATATTAGCTGCAAACGAGGGTTTTGGCTCTGCGCATGCAGGGGTTATGGCGACTGTTTCCTTGCCAAAACAATGCTATTAGTGGCCAGAATTAACAAAGCAGACTAAAGATTATGTCTTGAAATGCGACATCTGCCAGCAGATGAAAGGCTCCACCATAACATGTCCAGCGCAGACACCATTATTAATATCAGACAAACCACTCACGTATGTTTACTTGGGCCACTGCGGCCCCTTACAAACAGATGAGGCTTACAGGTATATCATGGTTGCGGTGGATTCCGGCTCGAGATTACTATGGGTGTGGCCCCAGCGCTCGGCTGATGCTCGAACTGTTATCAAAGATTTGCAAGTCCTTATAGGGACATGCGCAAATGGCACACTACATTCTGACTGTGGCCCCGCGTTTAGCTCTCGAGCTTACAAGGAAGCCATGGGAGGTTTGGGTTTAGCAATATGGTACTCCTCTCTGTACCATCACGAGGGAAATTCAGTTGTGGAGAGGAAAAACCGGGACTTAAAGCAATTTTGAACAGCTAGAGTATTAGGTTCGGGTGGTAGTAGGGTCAAACATTTATATGGAATACAAAGAGCCTTGAACAACATGCCAAGAAGTTCTCTAGGGGGTATCATTCCTTTGAGGTCCGATTTAGAATGAGAATGTGGGTGCTTAATCTTGATTATGAAGGCACAGTGGTGGATGAGAAACCTTTCGACATCCATAAACATTTAGCTGTTTTACAGAATCTGAATGAATCCAGGGCATTACACATCAATGTCCAGGTAAAGAGGACCGCCACTGGGGACGTCAAGGCAGTCACGGCAATACCCGTCTGGGTCCCAAAAGTTGGGGATCTGGTCAGAGAAAAATTAGGAGACCAAAAAAAATTGGGCCTTCATACGGAAAGCCTGTACCTGTCCTGGCCATTGAAGGAACAAGAACTGTACTTCTGCCACCTCTTGCCGGGAAAAAGGAGAAAAGATTTTTCTCCATTGACCTGATTAGACCACACTATATGGCTGATACTGAATAGTAGGCCTCGTGGACTCCTGAATAGCTGACACCCTCCTCTTGCTACTATACAGGAAGTTCAAACAGAAAGACTCATCACGTTTGAAGAGTTCCCAACATGGAATGATGCACTATGAAATAATGCCATGGAACTCGTTCCTATTCAAAATGAAGTTCAAACTCAAATTCAAAATCAAAATAAAAGACAAATTACTATCCAATCAAACACTGATGTTTACTTCAACATGCCTCAACAAGAGCCATCTACAAGTTCAAAAAAACCTGCGGAACTACCAAAAATGGATCAAACTGCATTTGGCTATTTCATCGACTTTGATACCTTTTCATTGGATCCAAGTGAACCTGAAATGATGCCAGCCCAAAAATCTTGTCACCAGCAAATCAAAGACTTTTTCATCTTTCTTAAACTGACATACCTGGTATCACCTTGGATAGAATTTTGGGTAATCACCGGGATACTTTTCTTTCTTTTTTGGATAGGCTTAGTAACTGTTTTTAGCATGCTTATTAATGGAACTTATCTCAGACAAAGCTTGCAGGATAAAAATTGAATCTGATTCTGAAATGTCACCTTTCATCACATTGTGAACAAAGAGACTTGTCATCAGTGAACATTACAGCAGTTCCTATACCTGATGGTATAGTGTGGGACAAGGTTGATTAAGATATATTTGGTCCGACCGAACTTTTAAAATACCACATTTATTTACAATATCCTTAAATTATATCATTACCTCCAGTAAAGTCTCCGATGATTGGGATTATGAAACTGTGAATATTATGCTGTATGATTTAGAACAATCTACTGCCTTTTCTAATAATAAAATATTGGAAGACACATCAGATTTCAACACAATGTATTGTTATCAACATTATGGTCATCATGTTTTGCTCACATCTGCTAATCCCAGAAATGTTTTTACATATCACCAGTGGGATCATTGCCCTACACCACTGAAAAGCAGTTCAAAAACATTTGCACAGAAACTTTCATATTTTTCAGTGTTTAATATCTCTGACCCAGCCCTATATTATTATAAGGTTGCACCAACATCAGCACAGAAAAACATGTTGACAAACACTAAACAGATTTACTCTGCTTCCTTAATCACCCAGTTGTCTGAACAAGAAAGACACAATAGACACAAAATCAGTCTGGAATTCTAGAGACTGGTAAGTCCAGAGATCAGAAGCGCTATTTAGATCATGCCTTATTCCTCAGCATATTATGTTTCTGAATGATAGTGTGCAACAAACTACCTGTCTTGGAATAGCCAAGAATAAGGATTTGAACGCACCTCGGATTCCAACACCATCACACAATGAGGGTAACCTTACATCCTGAGAAGGGATTACGCTAGATGCCATCATTCAATACAATAGATCAGACCCCAATTGGAAGGGTCCACAGACACCAATAGATGTCAGGAAAGATTTAAAAGTACAACCAAAGGGTTTAGTATCCTCAGGCCAGATTCACGCTATGTACAGAGAGAACATCCAGGGGAAGTGACATCATACAGTGTCGGGAAATTATGCCTAGATTGGCTAAAAACTTCAACACTTACACAGGTGAAACAACACTTATCCTTACTTGCAGAAGATGTGGACCTACAGGATTTTTTATTGGGTCCCAGAAAGCCACATCAAAAACGTTTCTATTATGCTGTCTATAACGAAATCTGGAAAATCTCCTAACAAGAAGCTGCGGAGAGGTTACGAGAAATAGATTGGATTAACATAGAGAAAGCTTTGGCCGTAGTTGACAATGGTACAACTGCGTTAACTTCCAGGATATATTTACTGGGCAACATTGTATCTTCTGCTATTGATGTACTAGAACAAGATTTGTCAATACTACAGCATGGGCAATCACAATTGCGCTCTATTATGTTATTGAGCTGGCTTTTATCAACAGTACGTCTCTGTTTTCTGCATACAATCTGACACAAAACCAGACAGAAATAGCACATAGGGGAGCAAAATATATAATGCTGCATATTGAAAAACTGGACAGATTAGCTTTTACAGGGGCAGAATTGCCGTCCACAGAATGGTTAATCCATTGCCATATAAATCTACCGGTCACAACTTTCCAATTTCAATATTGCCTAGAACAACAGCAGACAGGCAGATATGAAGAAATGGGTGGGGAATTCAGCAAGGAATCTTGGGAATTACTGTACAGATTTTAATGCTGGAGTGGGGATCTAGAAGTATTTCTAAGCGGTACAAACTGTGAGAACGCTTTAAATGGACCTCTCATATGCCTGGATCTAATGCTGCACAGGGCCTGTAGTGGTTCAGTAGCTAACCTATCGTGTCACTTGAGGGGTGCCCCGGCATCCGTGTTTACTCCAGTGTTCAGGCTACTTTCGAATGGTGGTTACTTAATACTGAACGATCAAGGTTGCTGAGGGATGCTTCCGGGCATTACATATCTGGTAACCATGAGCTCCAGGGTTACTTGCTGTATGCAAGTATTGTTTCCACTGACACATACATTCAGGGAGGCACCGCTATGGCCTTCATTGAACGTTTCTTTAATCTGGTTTGATACTTTGAGCAGAATGAAAGCCATGCTTCTACAGAAGACCGTACCCTTAACCTCCACTCAAGAGACTTTTGATCTCCAGATCACAAGGTCCTCAGCCGAGATACAGGCACTCATACATGCAGACTGTCCCTTTCATTTCACAAAAATTGTAAATCGTATCTTTAACATGTCTGATTCAATGGTTATTGTCCACCTTTTTAAGAACCTAGGTTCAAGACTGTTAAGCACCTTTCAGACGGTGCTTGGAGTTATACCAAACTTTATACACTCCATATTTCGAAGCATTTTTGGAGGACTTCGACTAATCCTGTTTCTAATAGTAGGTAGGCCTGGGCGGTAAAATCCGTTACGCTCGAGGAATTTGCGGAATTTGCGGAATTTGGGTAATTTCGCGTTCCGCGGAGAACACAAAATTGACCAAAAATCTGCGTTCAGCGACTTCGCGAAATTTTTGGCTTGTTCGCGTTCTCAATATGCGTGTTCGCGAGATATTTCACCCCGAGCACGTAAACAGCGATCGCGAACAGGAAAAAGGATCGCGAACAAGCAATTCCGCATATTCGCCGAATTTCTGCGTGTTCGCGGAGATTTTTTACCGTTTCGCGGACATTTGCGTAACGCGATCATGCAAATTCCGCCCACCCCTAGTAGGTATCCTGATTGTCATTTTACTGCTATGCAATGGACATCCCAGTCACCAAGGAGATGGAAAAAACACTCCAGGAGCATAAATACCGTGATCGCATGGTACAACATCTGGGCACACCTCGCCCGAGAGAATTAAATGCATCTTGGTTCTTGTAATTTATACCAGTCTGGATGGACTGCATCTTACCTGTTTTCTGATGCCTGTTTTACGAAGCATGGATCTCTGTCTGACACTCTCATCGTGTGTGCAATCGGACGTTGGTGCTTTACTGGACCCAATAACGGCCCATGTTCTGCAGTGTCCCCAGCGTATTCCAATGTTGATTGCGGCATTCCTGGAGCCTCCACAGGTAGTTACGGCTCCTGTCGGAATGGATACCGGCTCCTTCACTGACACCCAGACCTTGGATGGAGCACAGGCTACCCCAGCATCAGCTGCAGGCAGTACGGAAGATCATCTGTGCTCAATTGACATAATCTGCGAGGTGTTACAGGGATTGTCGTCTGCGAAGGCAGGCAACAGTAATGTTGCATCTACCAGCCAGGACATATAAACAATTGTCTTATTGTGTGCTGGAAGAAATTTGGCCTTTTTTAAACAAACTAAAATTGGAACTCCAAAGCAAATGGACACTTTTCATGGACATGCATGTCTGCGCTTGTAGTACTTTGAACTATACATACGGACATATTAGAGCTATATTGGAGCGATGGCTAGAGTGACAATTTCCTTTTTTGTTTTTAAAAATATTTTATTAGCATGACTATTTGATTTACTATAGTTATTTGCGTACCAGTGCCTATTCAGCCTAATAGTACGTTTAGAATTTAAATGATGTTGTCCAGTCGGATGAGGAGTGGGTGTTATATTCCATATAGGTACCCTAATATAGGCTCAGGTAACATCATAACCCTTCAGCTATATTCTCCCCTACATTACATATATAACGGTTCTTAGGGACTGACCTTTTAACTAGATATGACACTGCACACAGAACGGGGGATTTTCCCTGGTAAAAGCCATTTTGCTTTGCATTATGCATGAGGATTCTTGGAAGCACAGCAGGACTACCATCTCCTGCATATTATCTATGTACAAAGTTCATTCCTGACATCATCTTAAGTCCGACAAAGTAATACAGTGACTTAGAACCCCCAGGGAGTCCTATGGGTATATATAAATCACATCTTGCTAAGACAGGCAGAGGAGGCCAGGACTTCCTGCCCGACACACTGACCAAAGACACTGAGGTTCCTGCATGCAGATATTACACCTCGCAGTGGTCTAACATCCCTTATGGGGTATTCAACTTGAGAACAAGATGGGGTCCCACAGTCTCTCAAATCGGGTAATGGGGTTGACTTTATCCTAGAGGGATTCTTGGCTTAACACCTACACACATGCTAGGTACACTTAGGTACATCTAGTTAGGGAGGCATCGTAGGAGTACGCACTTTTATTATCATGTATTTTATATACTCGTATGTATTCATGATTATTGCAAGATGGTAGAACTCTATCATCCTTTTACTTTCATTGTGCTTTTAATCATTTATATCTGTTACTGTCTAGTGGTTGTTGCAACTCATCTATTTTACACTAGAATAACGACTGTTCAATAAATGCTTATTGAAAAACGTACAGACCGTTTATTCTGTGTATCTCTCTGAGACTAAGTGAGCACAAGTGACTGAGCGAAACGTAGTACACTGTTTTATGGTCCTGAGGGTTCAGGGTTTTCTCGTGCGAAGGTTGCCAAGAACTATTCTCTCCTAGGTAAGAGGAGATTCTAGTGGCACTGTGAGCTAGCTGATACAAAAAGGCCAACACACCCGGTGAGGGTGTTTAGAATTAGTCAGTGTATGTCGTCTGAACGTGCAGATCCTGTATAGGTTTTATAGGAACTACATAACATTTCTTGTCATTGGATATGATACATCCTTCCACTGCTGATGCCATGCTATTCCTTTTTGGTTACTCTCATTTTTCTTTTGCGCTTAATGGGAGCGTCTGTCCTGCTTCTTTTCTTCTGCTTCTTTTCTTCTGCGTGCACCCTCTTGACTCACCCCAATCAACCTCCCTCCTGATTCTCCACATACTGTGTGGCAACCTTGGGTATGCCCTGGATGGGACCAATGCTCTCTCTTGTGCCTATTTATCCCCCTTAAGTGTTAGTCTTTCCTCCTTTCTGTACTGCCACTCTTCCACTACATAATTGTATCCGCTAACATTTTTGCTATTGCCAGATACAGACAAAATGTGCTGCTATAGCAAATATAATAGCATAGACTGCACAATATTAGCAAAGCTAGACTGACTGACTTTGACAATGCTTGCTTTTAAAGGATACTGCTCCCTGAAAACCAATTGTTCATCAACCTTATCTGTATTCTTAGCTGTTAAGCAATTTCAAGTTTTTGATTTGCTGCATATTTTAAGATGAGTAGGCACTTTTTAAGTGTCTCACAGATTTTCAGCTGATCATATTTTATTCATTCCGTGTTTGAAGATGTTCATTAAGGACGGCATATCGGACCTTCATGGAAGAGGATGCTGTGTGAACAATTGCTGCACTGGATAGCTTAAATGAACACAAAATAGAGCAGTACCAGGTTAACAAATGTCATCTACTTATTGGTGGCGATTGCACCAAATCTTCTGACTCTCAGCTTCGTGACATGGCACAAAGAGTAGTCAACAGAGTTTTTAATCTATGATTTCCGCTCGAGACACACCCTCTAATACAAATTCCTATATGTAGACCACTGTGCAGGGGTCAAACATTGTGTTTCCATTAGTATAAAGCACACATTACATATTGGTGTACCATACAATATAATACTTGACCCCTTGCTTGCATCTGTTTTCACTATTTGGATTTGGGGCAAAGCCAGATCAAACTAACTTAGCATATCTAGCTTTATGCCTAAACCCATGTTTTTTTGTTGACTCAACAACAGTCCACCCCTTGCATACATCACCAGAAGGTTGGCACAAAGAGTCAACTTTTGGCACAAAAAAACACTTAAGGCATGAAAGTTGATCAGTTGTTGCAGTTTGCAGCGCTTCGCCTGCCTTGAGTCATGCGAGCAACAATGCAAACCTTTAGTGAATCTGACCCATAGTAGCTTTAGTTCTCAAAGAAATGCACCATGTAGAATCAGATTTACTAATATCTCATGCAAGGCAATATGGCAACCTACATTGCTGCGTTACGTAGAGGGAGAGAGCAGGACAGTGCTATATCTACTGAGAAAAGGTGCTGAAGCTTGCTTCCCATGCTATGGTACTGAGAAACAGGGCTAAATATAGATTGTACCACCTGTTCTAGAAACATCCTCTAAGAAACCCTAGGGGCCAAGTTAAGATCTTCACTAGAGGGCCGCAAGTGTTTATTGCCATGAGATTGCGGCTTACAGTAGTACACACCTTAAAAACATTTGTTCAAGACCTTGGTAAGTTTTCGCTACAAGAAAGGTTTGCAAGGAAATCTCTCTTGTCACACGCCAGAGCATGCAATTTGGAGCAGTGATAATGAGGTAGTTAATGAGACTGCTATGAGACAGTTATAAAACAAAAAGAGACACGGAATGACATGGGGCACCCTACCACAACTTCGCACATAAATAGGATAGCTTCATCATTAGTGAAAGCAAGCGATGTATACAGTGTTTTTGTGTGTAACATGTTTACTTTGAGCACAACACTTGTCTCAGAAACAGCTATGACTAGTGTCCCAAGTGAGAATAAATACTAGTGCAGAAGTTTATTTGAATTATTGATTTTAGTTACGGCCTGAGAATATCATCCCAGTCACCAGGAACAATTTGAGTTCTTTAGGCATGATTGTACCTTGGGATGGGCATCATGCATATGGAGGCAATACTTCAAGAGCTTCCATAAACCAAAATTATTCATTCAAAACCTGACTCAGCACAGCTGCTTCAAAAGTTAGTGGGTGAAGGGTTAGCATCAAACAACAACCATGATATCCGCTTAGCACCATAATAAAACATGAAAACATGCACTGTGCTAACAGAAAAGACCTACTACCCCTTAGTTTATTGTCCTGTTCTTGAAGCAGTACACTGTGTGTAGGAAAGAACTCAATCAAAAAAGATACGAGATATTGCAAAAGGTGGGACTCAAAACCCATAGGAAAGGGAAATGGACACTTGCAAAGACAGCCCACGGTCACCCAAACATTTGAAAGATGGCACTGTGTGCATGAAAGTATGGCACTGTGTGTTTGAAAGTAACACAACACATAAGACAATGGAGTGTGTGTAGGGAATCATCTCCACAGGACACTAGACAGCAAGAAACCCACAATGTTTGCTGAAAATGCACCACAAACCTTACATATCTGCAACTGGTACGGGTAGTGTTGTGCAAGAAAAGCCCCCACGACCCTTTCATATCTGGAACAGGTCCGTGTGTGCATACACATCCTTAAACCCAAGTTTATAAGTATCAGCAGTGTGTGTGGGTGCTCTGGAGGTGATGTTGGTGTGGTGCATATGGATGTGGTGGTGCATGTGTGTGTGTGTGGTGGATGCAATGTATGTGGGTGTGCTAGTGGTGGGGGTAGTGATTGTGTGTGTGGGGGGATGGGTGTGGTGTCTGTGTGTGTGCTGTGGTGGTGGATGTGGGTGGGGTGGTGGGTACATTGTCTGTGGGTGTGCTGGTGGTGGGGGTAGGGCATGTGGGTGGGGTGGTGGGTACAATGTCTGTGGGTGTGTTTGTGGCAGTGGTGCATGTGGGTGGGTACAATGTCTGTGGGGGTGCTGTTGTGGGGGTGCTGCATGTATGTGTGGGGATTGGTGTGATGTGTGTGTGTGTGCTGGGGGTGTAATTGTGGGTGTGGTGGTGGGTGCAATGTCTGTAAGTTCAGATGTGTCCCTGTGTTTTTTGGCATTTGTGTTGCTGTGTGAGGGTGCTGCTTTTGTCTGTTTGTTCAGGTGTAAGTTTGCTTTGGAGAGATTTGGGATGGGGAAGGGGCAGGAGGTGTGGCAGAAGGTTGGTATGCCTGGGAGGCTGCACTGAATGAGGAAGACCAGAGCTTGAAATGGTAGCAGGACAGACATATCGCTATGAATGCCTTCCTGGTAAGCTACCATTTGTTTCATAAGGCAGCTAAGCCCTTCAATGACAGTCAGCAGGCCAGGCTGGCCTACAGCGATGCTCCATAGGAGGGCAATTGCCTCCTCATTCAGCGCAGCCAGGGGGGCAGGGTTAGGGGGTGAGGTGCCTTGGGCAAAGGAGACCACAGGCCTTTTAGGGGGGCAGAGTCAACTGGAGGGAGAGAAATTTTGAGGGTGGAGAATAATATTGGGGTGGTGGACAAGGATGCAGATGGTCCATCACCACTTGGGAGTGCTTGCTGGAGAAGGCCTCCGAAGATGATGTTGAGTCACTGGTGGCCTTCTTTGCACTCCCCTCACACTCCGGGCCACTGGTTCCCTCTGTTCCAGTACTGGAACCACTGTGGCCAGGGTCTTCCCCACCAATGTTGCCACATTCTCTTTTGCCTTGCCCGGATTATGCTTAAATGACATATGCAATAGTTTTATTTAACCTGTGTATACAGAACTGATCATGAGCTTCAATCACAAACAGTTTTCCAGATATTAGTTTTCACTTGCTGCAAGGCTCTCAAACTTTGCTTCAACATCATCATGACCCAATGCATGTAGGCAACTTTTTTTTGTTTAAACTGTCACAGTTATGTCATTTCCAACAGTAGCTCCCATTTCATGTATGGTGTTGTCTCTTATCCATTAATATGTCTCTCCAGTACCAGTTTCACATCTCAGAATGATTGCCCTTTGTTGTTGTGAATAATGCACTGATGTCAGCTAAAGTAGATAGATACCATAAATACCTTTGTACTGTGTCTGTACTAGGCCCTAAAATCTACCTACTCCTCATAATCAATAAGTGAAATACAAAATTAATCTTTGTCAACATATACTGCAAAGTTGTACCAATATTAGCATAAACTGAAAGCACTTAACCTTTTTTGGGGCATGTGACAAAATCACAAAAGTATATATCAAGTGTAAAAATTGTACACATGCATTATGTACTTACTGAAGTAGCTTAGCAATGTATCACATACTATGTTCATACCTAAGCTGTTGAAGACTGTCTAAACTACTATTTATGTGGATAGACAAATTACTTCTACAAAATAAGTAAATACATAGTCTTTGAAACATTAGAAAGACACTTCAGTACTGTGCTAAATCATCTTCACATTTGACTCCTAAATATGTCAACTTATTTGAAAAATGTTGTAACTTTGTGAAATAGTTGCACTATATATGCTGGCTTTCAATGTAGTAAAAACATTGTATACCATCACATTGATCTTTACATACAACCATTCATATATGATATTTACTTGATGGATGAAAGTGTAAATCACAATAGGCAATATATTACAGTTTGATGTTTTTCAACATTTGCCTACTGAGTCATGAGTTTGGCCTGATTCTGGGTTTTCCTGATGAGAAACTCATACATTTATGTGGTGGAACATTCCATGTTTTAAAATCGCTTCAAACTTCCCTTTTTACTTTGTCATATATTTATATCATATATTTATCATTTGGACATGACAAAGGACTTTAAGGAATGGTTTGGGGTATTTGTTACTCTGTCAACAATGTGCACACATTCCTGCCTGTGTTGGATCTAGAATTCGTATAGCTAGCCCAGTCATTTGGGCAAAAGCAGACTGCCTTACCCACATATTGGTGAATCTGTAACACATCATGCCAATCTATCGCTATTTAGCATGTATGACACAGTAGGTCTCATGCTGAACACAGTTTGAATATGTAGTGATAACAAAATATAGCCACCAGGTCACTAGTCATTTAGGATCACATGCTCAATCTCGTTTGTGTAGAATCTCAACTTAAATATATTACGTTTGGTACATCCACTGTATCAGAGGTGCCCAGTATGCTGTCACTTGCAATAGACTTAACATTGCATCATCCGCTACCGTGAAGGAGCATCCACATGACACAAAAAAACACTATTTGCCTTTTTGTTACAAGTGTACCTCATTCCTTCACTCTACATGATGGATATGTGGAGTTTAGGCATCCATGTGTCTGCTCAGAACAGTTCATTGTTTGTGAACAGCAATAAAGTGGGACCCTTTGCAAAACAATTACTAGACAAAGCACTTCATCATACACATTGTGCAAAACTTACATCTTCAGGAACTTTTCTTGTGCATTGGAAATGGGTCACCCTTAATGCTGATGTGAAAAATCCTGGCTGTAACAAAAATTGAGTCATACAACATGTGAAATTCTGACATAAATCACCCCCATGCTGCTGCTATTGGGTCCTTAACTGCCCATCAAGTTCAAGATATGCCACAGCTAGAATGTGGGTCATTGGAGGAGTAAGTGTGCAGTGCACTCGCTTCCCATGTTAGGAAAACTGGCCGAGCTCGACTTCCAGGTGCAGCATAGTCGGTCCTCTCACCTCTTACGGCAATGGACGCTGCACTGCTTGTGGACGCCCAGGGATCACACCTTCCTTTTGATGGCCTTTGACATATCATACTTCTGATGGGCATTGACCTGTATAGATCAAGACATGAGAACAAACAAAAAAACGTTTAGTGACTTTTTGTTTGTCTGTTTTGATGTAACAAATCTTTTGTACATCTGGCATGACTCATATGTTACCATGCAACATGTGTCTTAAAACATGCTGAGTAAAACATATAGTTAAAGACATACTTTAGTGAACTGTGCACTACCCTGATCCCATGTCATGGGCTTCATCAACTAATCCAGGCCTCAGACAGTGGGCTTACACACAATTTGTGATGTGACCTACCTCAGTTCTAAAGATTGTGAACTACTAAAGGGTAAACATCAACTTATGCCACAGTAAATCTTGACCACTGTGTGTAAGGGGCCTGAAGTTTGGTAATGAAACACTTTGAAATTGGTGTGAACTCAACAGAAGTGTTAGCTCAAAATGTTAGGTAACTTTTCCTTTCAACTGTCATCGATGTAAAGGCATTCTGGAGCATAACTGTAAGCACACCTCACATGTGGACCTGGAAACGATATATGTAAATGACAGATGTACCTCAGTGCTACAGCTGTTCGGCCTTGAGAGTCTGGCCCACCCTGGCTGTTAGACTTGGCATCTGTGGGCGTGTTTTACCTGAGTTTTTGTTGTCTGACCTCCCAGTTTTGACCCAGGTTTTGCAGCCGTAGCGTTTCTGCTCACTTTTCGCACTGCTGGTCAGTGGTAAAGTGCAAGTGCTCCCGTGGTAAAGTATGTTATGGATTGGTGTTCCCATGATTGGATGTTTGGCTTACTTGTCAGTCCCTAGTAAAGTGCACTGAGGATACCAGGGCCTTTGAATCAAATGCTACTCGTGGGCCTGCAAAAGATACCTCAGACCTGCCATTGCAGAGTCTGCATGCAGTTTGTAACTGCCATGTCGACTTGGCCCATGCACACACTGGACAGTCCCTAACCTTCCCTTTT
This sequence comes from Triturus cristatus, assembly GCF_964204655.1. Lineage (NCBI taxonomy): Eukaryota > Metazoa > Chordata > Amphibia > Caudata > Salamandridae > Triturus > Triturus cristatus. Next base: position 913,436,415 of record NC_140588.1, read on the forward strand.
CTTACATGTCAGGCACCCCTAAGGAAGGCCCAAGGTACCCCTGTGGGCAGGATGCAGTGTATGTGAAAGGTAGGACATGCCCTGGTATGTGTGGCATGTCCTGATAGTGAATTACAGCCCATTTCGTTTTTCACTGTTGCAAGGCTACCTGTTCCCCATAGAACAGAATAGGAAGGTTGTTTATAACATTTTATAAACATAACTGGCCCTTGGAAATAAGTGGGAAAATGAAGTTTAGTACGCCTGAACTCAGAATCTAAAGATGCATCTTTTAGTGAAGGTGATTTTTACATTCTGTGCTTGAAAATACCACTTTTAGAAAGTAGGTATTTTGTTGCTCAGTCATCCTGTGTGCTTCTGCTGGAATGTGTATTTCCTATCTGGGTTTTAGATAACAGAAGGCTGGGGAGCAGGAGTGGCTCCAGATAGTCTAGGTAGGTCAAGAAAGGGCTGCATAGACCTGGGCTGCGATGGGGGAAGGGGGAGGAGATTTCCTTGCACTTCAAAGGGCCTGGTCTGCCTCTGACAATGCCGCCTCCACCTCCTGCGAGGAAATCTCACCAGAGAAGGCAGAACTGGTTCTGGCTGGGCACAGACACTCTCTGCCTAAGAGATCAAAGGATTTTGGGATATGTATATTGGGGCCCAGACCCCTGAACTTTAGAACTCATTTGGATCAAAAAGACTGCCAAGAAGAAGAGCTGGAGAAGCCGTGAGGAGGACCTACCACTTTGCTGAGTGCTTTACTGTGTTGGCCTGCAGTGGCTGCTTCTGTCTTGGGCAGTGAAAGGTCTGGACTGAACTTTCTGCAATCTGCTTTGTGAGTTTCTCCAAGGGCTTGAGGTAGAACTTGCCCCCTGTTCAAGAAGTCTCAGGAACAACAAAGACTTCAAGCTCTTCTTCCTTCAGCACTGGGGACTGTGTGTTTTGTGCTGCAACAGAAGAAAAGGAACTCGACAACGTCTACGACACAGCTGCTGACTCTGTGTCTTGAAGGCACCGCAGAGGGCACTGCCACAACGCCGCACCGGGACCGTGATCTCACCAACGACGCCTGTTGATGCCGCCAATTAGCCACTGCTCGCTCCGTGACCTGTGGGCACCGCACTCCGCACCAACTTCGCTTCACGACGACGGCTTGGCACAGAAGAGGGCACCCTGGTCTCACCGATGACACCTGCTGATGCCGCCACCGAGCCGCTGCTCACGCCGTGACCTGTGGGCACCGGACTCCGCACCGCCTCGCTTCACGACGACGCCTTGGTATCCATGGCAAAATCGATGCCGCTACTTGCACCGTGGTTCGAGGGCACCGCTCGTAAAGTTACACAACGCACCGCCCTCATCCCGTACCGCAGCCTTCGCCTACCGACGCCGGTGCCATCGACTCCAGTTCATCAGCCGACGACAGCACTTCAGCAACGACGCCGCCGCAGCCTGCACTGTGATGAGCACCACCTTCACCTCGCACCGTGACCCTGGTCTCACTGATGCCGCCATCTGACGCCGCCACCGAGCAGCTGCTCGCACCGTGACCTGAGGGCACCGCACCGCTGCACTTCGCACCGCAGCACCACGACGCCGGCCGACGTCAGCACTCCTGACTCCATCAGAGAAGAGATCGACCTGCAACACGTGTGACTTAGAGGGCCCCCGACGACTCCTGCACCGACCTCCAGAACCTACGCTTGCGGACGCCGTGTTTTCAGAAGCTCAATGAGAGGTCATCGACACCCTGCATTTCTAAAAGGTACTGTTTGCGGGTCTTCCCGACACCGTAGCTGGCCTGTGTGCCGCGGTCAGCCAGAGCTGTTTGGATTCATTTGCTCACGATGTCGTGATAGCCCCGGACGGAGCTATCGACCTCAAGGAACTGGTTTTAAAGCTTATTTTGACAACTGTAGATTTTTAGGTACTGTATTGTGGATTTGTATCGTTTTTGGTCTTGTCATTAAGTATATAAAAATATTGGCTATCTTTCTAAACTTGTGTGGTGTCCTTTTGCAGTGCTTACACTGTATTACTGTGGGTTATGTGCACATGCTTTACACACTGTCTCTAAGATAAGCCTGACTGCTCGTGCCAAGCTACCAAGGGGGTGAGCAGCGGTTATTTTAGGAGTGTAACTCCCTTATCCTGATTAGGAAGAAGGGTCCCTATTTGGACAAAGGTGCAAGCCCTTGTCAACTAGAGACCTCCATTTCTAACACTGGCCCATTATTCTGACTGAGCAGTACTCATTGTCAGGCCATGTCATGTACAGCCTGATGATCATGATGTCACATGCACACATCCTCCCATTAACTTCAAGAAATTACCTTGTGACCAACTCCTAACTGAGCACAGGGCTGTGTACTACTCTGAAGGTGTCTGGTAGATAGTGATAGCTCCCATACAACTGTTTCGGGTACCCTTGATGTAGGTTGAGTGGTTAGCAGGATGATACACATAGCTACCCTCATTGGTATTTGGTTTGTACAAAAAACATTTTGATGTACAGTTTTAAAGACTCCATTCTCTGTTTCATATTGTCCATGATGTGACATTTCTAAGTATCACATATAAATCACACATATACATTCCAGACCTGGACGGGGAACTCAGCTCTGCTCGCTGAGTTTCTGGAGCTTTTTGCACTCCGCAGAGGTCACGGAGTTCTGAAAAACTCCACTCTGCAGAGCTGATTTTTTTCCTCACTTGTACTCGCCAACGGTAAGATGGCAAGCATGTGCAAGGAAAATACAACGCTAGACCACTTTACAGTGAGATTTCTCAATGCCGGCGGTAGCGTATGGTCGCTACCGCTCATGTTGAGAGACCATGCGTTTGCATTGAAAAAGCTGCAGCTCGAGTAGAACTTCTACTCGAGTGGCAGAAAGAAGCAGCACCCTCTTGCACTGTGTGGGATGTCGTTTGTGCTGATTTTACAGTGCAAAACAAACACCCAGTGCTAAATATCAGTTTGAACGGCACAAGGTAACCAACTTTATCGCTCACAGAATTGCGTGTTTTTTGTCACCGCCCAGACTTAATACATCCATACATATACTTCTACATGCAAACCAATTAGTCTCTATGCCTTTAAACACACAACACATACTAATTCAGTTGTATTTTCACATTATGAAGGGCTTACAAATCCCATACATCATTGAAGTTTGTACGTTAAATGCTATATTACACTTCTCTTCTATCCTAAACTTCACTCAGGAACTCATAGGGACAGTGTAGCCTGTGTGATTGTTAAAAACTTGTTAGACAGATTCACATTTGCAACATGTACATGTACCTGTTCCTCTGGTGAGCCACAGAGCTGCCTGTAAAGTGAGAGGACCTCATGTGCCAGAAAGTCCAGCTCCTCTGGCGAGAAGACAGGGGCCCTCACACTTTGTCGTCCTGCCATCATTGATCCCAAGGGTTGGCAACATTAGCAAAAGTGGAGAATGTCTGATTGGCTGCTGTTTAGGCATGTGAGCTTTTTTTGAACCGACACGTATATATACACAACATACGCAGGCTTAAGCATAGACGGACACAGCCAGTGGCCTTCGTACATTGCTTTCACCAATGTTAGCCAGAGCTATGTCTGTCATGAAGTTTATTGCCCACTCTGTGGTCAACTTACGCCATGTCCGTATGCATCCAAATGTCCGACTGGTGTGCTCAGGCATTCGCCACTTTAAGGGCCTCATGTAGGTAGCCAAATACCGGTCGGTAACGGCCGATTTTCGGTAAATATGCCGTTACCGACCGGTATTCAGACAAGTGAGATGTAGGAGTCCAAAAACCACTGTTCGGTAAATATGAGGTGGTAAATACCGATTCATAGTTACCGAATTCTAAAATACCGATTCATATTTACCGAATACATTATCAACGAATCGGTAAATATGAAGTGGTAAATATGAAGTGGTAAAAATTTAAAATGACATGTAGGAGCAGTCGGTAATTAAGAAATCCAGGAAAATCGGTAAATAAGAGTCGGTAAATAACACGGATGGAAAGCAGGTGGTAACCATCAACAATGCACATAAGCAATCCCAAAATGCAACTGCGTGGACAACATGGCCGCCATGTACGTCATTGCAAGGCGCCTACGTCTACAGGCAGCAGGACTGAGGGTGTGGCGACGGGAGGAACAAATCTACAGACAGCGCATCACACTATTCCAGCTGACTGATGCAGAGATACATGAGAGGTACAGGCTACACCCCGAAACCATCATGGACTTAATCAGGGACCTTCACCCACTCCTGGACCAGCCAATAAGAAGGGCGCACGCCATACCCCCACATGTGCAGGTGCTCTGCAGCCTACATCTGTTGGCATCCGGCAGTTATCAGGTGGTGATAGCTGCGGTGGGTGGGGTATCCCAGAGTTGCCTGTCACGTTTCTTCAGGAAGTTCCTGGATGCCATGATGCAGAGAATGCACCACTACATAAGCTTCCCAAACACACAGGCTGCACTGCAGAAGACAAAAACAGACTTTTATCACATGGCACAGTTCCCCCATGTCATCGGCTGTATTGATGGTACACACATCCCAATCTGTCCTCCAGCTGACACAGAGCACATCTACAGGAACAGGAAGTCCACCCACTCCATCAATGTGCAGGTGATCTGTGATGCAGGGAACATCATCACAGATATTGTTGCAAAGTTTCCTGGGAGCACCCACGACTCTTACATCTTCCAGAATAGTGGGATCTACACACGACTGAGAGCCGGAGAATTCGGAGACGGATACCTGCTGGGTAAGTAACAGTGATGCCCCTTGAAACCTGCAAATCAGAGTGTATAGAGGCATGTAACTGATGGTTCCCTTTTACTCATCCAGGCGACAGTGCATATGCATGCCGTTCATTCATCCTCACTCCCTACCTACACCCAGCAACCCAGAGTGAGAGACGATACAACGTGGCCCACAAATCTACACGCAATATGGTGGAGCGCACGTTTGGACTGCTGAAGAGCAGGTTCCGCTGCCTCCACAAGAGCGGAGGCGCACGCCAGTACAAACCCATCACCTGCTGCAAGATAATTGCCACTTGTGCAATGCTGCACAACCTTGCCACGAAAAAAGGTACAGATGTGGAACTAACATATTTTGAGGACAACGAGGATGAGTCAGGCCAGCCAGAGGGCAGCGCAGCTAGAGTGCCAACTGCAATCGATGGGAGAGAGAGACGGGCAGAGATCACATGCAACTATTTCTGAGTAAGTGAGGGGACACAGCGAGTCGTGAGAAGTCATGACGTAGTTTAATGTGGCACCACGCCATGAACACATGAACAGGCCAATCTGGCAATATGCCATCTATACAATGAGTATGTCCAGGGTTACGTCACCCAATGGCAAGTGGATAAGCAGGGCCACATCAATGTTTGCGCATACGCGCTGCAGTGGTGGATTGCACGGCCTGTGCATCCTCACTAGAGCCAACCCCAAGCCGCCTGCTGCTCCTGCGTGCTTCTGGGACGGGGGGTGTGATGCTGCTGCTGGTGTCGATGCTCTCCGCAGCATCCCCTGCAGCAGTTGTCGACGCCTGACTAGTCAATAGCACCCCTAGTGCACTTGTCACCTGCACCATCCCCCGTGACAGGTCGCTGCAGCACTGTGTTAGGCCCTCCTGCATCGTCACAGAGCGCCGGCAAAGTAGGGAAGTCGCAGTTGCCAGACGGTTGAGTGCCCTGCTGGTAGTGTCCCTTCTCTGGCGTTCCCGGCGCCGTGCTTCGATGTCAGCATCTAATTTGCTGCACAACTGCTGGATTGACTGGGACATGTCCCGAATGCCCGCAGCCATGCCGCCAATGTTTGTGTCCATGTTGACTAAGCTTGTCCTCATCACCCGCATGTGCCTCTGGACTGACATTACTGCCTTTGATTGCAGGCGCTGTTGCTTCAACATTTGGCCCTCGAGCCCCAAGAAGACACCATGGCCGTCAGTGGGTGCTGGTGGACTCTGGACACGCGACCTGCTGCGCCCTCTTGCTCCCGTCTGTGCTGCCTGTGAGGTGTGGGGCACAGTGGGATGGCTCCCTTCCTGGGGCCCGGTGCGGTCTTCTGGGCCCATGCTGTCGTCTGACGAGGTGTCTAAGGCTCGTAGCCTGGCTGCTGGACGCCTCCTCATTCTCACACCTGCAAGCGGAGATGTGGCCGGTGAATCGAACATGAGTGGCGATGCTGGCTCTGGTGGTGGTGATGCTGGCTCTCGGTGAGGTGATGCTGGCTCTGTGTGCGGCGCGGCTGGCTGCGTAGGTGGTGCGGCTGAAAGTGGGCCTGCTCCCTGGTCTGAACTCGTGCTGGCTAGAGGTGATTTTTGTGGCCGGTGTGCCGTCTCCCCTGCAGCATGCCCTGTACTGCATGATGTCACATCTGTGGACAGAAAAACAACATTGGCTCAGTGTCCCCGAAGGGCTGCATTGCAAGCGTCACAATAAATCATTTCACATTCCAATCTGTCCTCTGTCTCCTTGTGCCTCGAGTGCGTGACATGCCTTGTTGCCCTGTGACATTTACGTCATGGTTAGTGTTGCCCTGACTACATCTCCCGGAATGCATTGCCTGTCTGCACTGACACGTGTGGACTGCAGTGTGATTCTCGTTTCACAATGGGGGATGTGGGATAGGGGTAGGGGCGGCTACATTGCTGTGCTTTCGTCTTACCTTGGTGTGTTGCGGCTCTGGCAGAGCTGTCGGCGTCCCCAAGACCCACGACGCTCTCTTGCTCGAGTGTGGCCGCCACCAGCTCCTCCAGTTCGGTGAGGGCAGGTGCCCTGTTGGTTCCACCTCCGGTCTGGCTGGCCTCCTTCTGGATGTCGCCCATCTTCCTCTTGGTCACAATCCTCAGGTCATACCAGCGCTTTTTGAGGACCTCAATTTCCCTGTGGGTCACTCCCACAGCATTGACCTGCGCCTGGATGGCCAGCCATATGTTGCGCTTTTCGGCCTCAGGCACTTGCAGGGATTGCCTCCCAAACAGCTTCTGGTGCTGCTTCACCACCTCCTCCACCAGCACCTGGAGTTCCTTGGGGCTGAATTTGAGCTTCCTCCTCCTTTCCCCTCCGTCTTTCTGTGTGCTCTGGCTGGACATGCTGTTCGTTTCCCGCTCGCACATGCAACTGCTCCCTGCCTCTCCTCTGCACTCCGAGCCTCTCCAGGGTCGGCTAATTATGTACACCTGCCTGGGTGTGGCCACTTCGGCTAATTGTGTACACCTGCCTGGGTGTGGGCAGTTCCTGGTTGGGTGGGCTGTCGTTGCACAGGATTAGCTGTTTCGTCAAGTCATGTGATGTTATTTACCGAATCCGTACGTACCGATTCGGTATTTTCCGATTCGGTAGATACCACCTCGGTATTTTCCGATTCGGTACATACCACCTCGGTATTTTCCGATTCGGTAATTATCACCTCGGTATTTACCGAATCGGTGAATTCCGATTCGTATTTACCGAATGTTACCGAATCGGTAACTGTTACCGAATTTTTACCTACATATAACTTACCGATTCTAATTTACCGATTCGGTACGGCTCGGTATTTAAGAACCGGTAAAATTTATTTACCTACATGAGGCCCTAAATGTCCAAAATAGCATTTTTGTGAGTTAAGTTCTTCATCACCCCTCACAATATCGGCTACTAAGTTTACACATTCTTCGATGTGCACTTAACATTTATTCTGAAATACACACTCATGTGGATTGCATTACTGTGCGGATGTGCAATACCACCTCCGTTGACTGTATTTTCAAAGAAATATTTAAAAAAAGGAAAAATGTGTATTATATACCTCTCACATGTATAAGTTACACATGACCTTTTAAAATTATTTATAGTTTAGGCACAACACATTTTTTACTTAGAATGATGGTCAGAAAACAAATACATGATTTATCTATTTGGTGATACCAAATATATTTGTGGTTGTACATAACTTGACTGTCAAATGTTCTGTGGAAATAATTAACAATGTTGTAACATTTTTCCAATGCAGACATATGAACTTGGAAGAGTGTGTAGATGACAGCCTCAGGTGTACCACCCATTTCCAGACCTTGCCACCATGGAGGAAAGGGACGTCATCAAGAAGTTCAAAACTCCCCCGATACCCCACTCATCAAATCCACAGGTGAGAGTTTCTCATTCAGACCCAGCTCCTCCACAGCCTCATGCTCACCTCCCCACACACTCCCTCCACCCTGCTCTACTCCCATCTTGGCATGGGCATACGATCAACAGCCTTTCCAATCTATTTGGCTGAATGTGACCTGATTATCCCCACTGATCAATGGGTGGCATCATTTTCTTTGGTTTGTTTTAATTTTCAATTGCTATATTGCCGATCATTTAAGAGGGGACAAGTTCTTACCTAATGCAACAACACCGCATAACTCTTCTGCACCCCAAGGTCCATATACAATGGCGCTATAGCACATTCTTTAGTAGGCCTAACTCATAGGTCAAACCTTTTTGGGTTCTGTCTACTTATATAGTTCACTATTCATAATAGACCTACCCTATTTGTGACTAGAACTGACCCAAGAACTCACCCTCTCCTAGCATTCTGCCCTCCACCCACAATGGCTACATCTATTTCCAGTCCTACTGAAGGCTCACTTTCTCAAGTTGGCTTCAATGCCTTTTAAGATTACTTATTCTCCTAACCTTACTAAAAATGCAGCTAAGAAATTCAAACACAATATAATCAAAAGTCACCAGGAACTGCTTATATCTGACACCTATTCCTGTCTATCCAATGGCAACATCCTAAATGACCTAATATTTTTCACGAACAGAAGAGCCCAATGGAGGAAAACCATCATATCCTTATTTCAGGTCAAACAGATAAAGAAAACACCTCATGGTTTCAGTCTTTCCGTTACTTCCTCTCCAACCTTCAAAGCCGATCTCACCATTACCATTTAAAATAACGAGATCGTTCTCACTCAAGCATCGGATCGAAATTTAGAACAGTTCGACAAACTCTTTATGAAGATTAAAAACTCATTAGCGAACAATACAACCCCTTTGAGCCAAGACCTAGCATTAGCATCCACAAGGATTCCCCAAAGTGCTGTTCCCAGTTTTTCTTCTGATACACTTCCCTCCTCACCCTCCTATCGACCCTCGGCCCTGCAGGGTGGCGGGTCAAATGCTCCACCCATTGCACTGCCAGTTACCCTCTCACCATTACCAACCACTCTATCAAGGCTTCCTGGAACACCGCAAATCCTCAGTGACCAACACTGCTCTCGGGACCCTCTCAATACCGCCACTAACCCATCTGGCAGCCAATGTGACCCTTCCCCCCGCCAGTTTTCCCCACGCAACCTTTACACCTCCCCCAGCACCCAGACTTGGTGGCACGCCGGGACCAACTCCATCCTCTGGAACCTCTCAATACCACCACTGACCCATCTGGCACTCAACAAGACTCTTCCTCCCCGCCAGTTCTCCCCACACAACTTCTACCCCTTCCCCAGCACCTTGACCTGGTCGTGGCACGCCTGGACGATTTATCCCTCCAGCTGCACCTTCTCACCGCCGAACTTCATGAACTTAAACCCTCTCATCGGAACATCTCCCCAGGATAAACTCCCTCCTCTCCTGTATGAATCGGCCCAGAACCCCTGCTAGCGGCAGAGCTCGCCTTGACCAAATCTCTCCCCTCTCTAGCTCTAAAACCGTGCCCCTACCTAACGCACCCTCCCACCCCAGAAGATCGTTGGTCCAGCTCGAGCTCAACGATATCGATGACTTACTCAACTCTTACTCGCTTATCCTAGACCCCAACAAGAGTCCTAAGGGGCAAAGCCAAGCCAAGCCATTCACCCAAACCCGAACAGAGAACACCCCCACAACCTTAGAGTCATAAACAACAAAAACCTCATTAGAGTCAACATCATACAAACTCCTCCCCCCTTACACCGGTACAACTTCAATGCATACTACTCAACTACAGGTCAGCCAGCAAACACATCTCTGATATCTTCGACCTCATCCACCACAATGAGATAGACATCATCATCCTCACTGAAACTTGGCTCAACCACTCTTCCACTCCTATCTTAGACCTCCTAGTGCCCCCAACCCACAACATAATTCGTCTAGACAGAGCTTTGAAACTGGGAGGCGGCTTAGCCTGTATACACCGGAGCACTCTTGCGGTCTCCCTCTCTGAGTCTTCTACGCCATCATCATGCGAATACCTTTGCCTCAACATCTCCAATAACAATCACCCGGTGTGCAAATTACAACTAATGGAAATCATCTCTGGCAATGTTGATTCCGCCCTGTCCCACATCTACCTCGGTGATTTCAACCTCCACTGGTCTAACCCTAATGACCAAGCTGTAACATACCTCAAATCTTTCTTGAGTGATCACAAGCTGATTCAACATTGTGACCGGCCAACCCATAATGAAGGTGAAACTCTGGACCTCATCATCACTAATGAACCCACCATCACAATGGATACCATCACCCCTTGTGATTGGTCCGACCACCACAGCATCTTCTTCCATATCAACTTGGTGGTGTTTCTAAGGAAGGGTCAACCAACGAAATCAAAGATTTGGAAAAGGGACCTCAGAGATACCCAACACAGCTGATCTAGCAACCCACTGTAAACTTGCCCTCTTTTCCCAAGTCGACATGTGTGAGGTTCATGTACTCACTGACTTTTACAACTCTACTATCTCTAGTATAGTGGATTCTGTCGCTCCACTCCTACAAAAAAATGCCTCAACGAAAACATCCAAACCTTGGGTCAACTGCAACTTAAACTCAGAACGTCGCAACCTTAGGGCTATCAAACGATCCTGGAGATCCAAACCATCCGCGGACCTACTAAAAATCCTTAGAACGGTTAGGAGCTCCTATAACAAGCAAATCAAGAGAGCTAAGGTGAACTACTTCAGATCCCAACTTAATCAAGCCGCAAATCGCCCCAAGAAACTATTTGAACTGGTTAAATAACAATCGGTGGAAACATCAAACTGCCCTGACTCTGAAGTCAGCTCCTCCTCATGTGAGGATCTGGCTGCTTTCTTTACGGAGAAATCCAGACTCATCAATATTGAACTGGATACCAAGCGGGCTCTACTGCTATCCAATAGGTCTACTCCCCGCCCGGCCATAACGGACAAGATCGAAACCGAGGAGCCTGGGCATCAAGAACAACGCCTCCTGGGTCACAATTACCCCACTCACTGAAAGAGACATTAAAAAGGTTCTTCAGAGTATCAACTCTTCTAATCACTTCAGCGACCCGTTGCCACCTTCCATCTTCAAAGAAATCAAGGATGTCGTCTCTCCCATCTGGACAAAGATTGTCAATGCGTTTTTGTCACAAGGCACGATCCCGAACTGCTTAAAAGCAGCTCAGGTAACACCCATATTAAAAAAACCTACCGCAGACAGCGCTGAGCTTAACAACTTCCGCCCTATCTCTAACAACCCCACCCTCGCCAAACTTCTGGAAAAATGCATCCAATCGCAACTCTGTACTCACATCGAAAATTTCAATCTCCTGGACCAATATCAATCTGGCTTTCATAGCGGGCATAGCACTGAATTGGCTCTCACTCATGTTATGGATGACATTCTAAAAATGCTTGATCAAAATGAATCGTGCATCCTTATCCTCCTTGACCTTTCCTCTGCGTTTGACACTGTTAATCACAACAACCTCCTATGCATTCTAGAGCACAGGATGGGCCTGTCTGGTTCGGTGTTGTAATGGTTCTCTTCCTTCCTCCAGCACAGATCCCAAAGAGTGAAGGCGAATCACTCTCTCTCTTAGCCATCTCCAGTGCTTATGGGTGTCCCCCAAGGGTCCGCCCTATCTCCCATACTCTTCAACTTGTTCTTAAAACCATTAGCTGATGCACTAAATTCCATGGACATTCCCTTCCACATGTACGCAGATGACACCCAACTCTACCTGAAAATCTCCTCCCCGGATAACATCACCTCACTAAACACTACCCTACTGACTACTCAAAACTGGTTAACTGTGAATCACCTCCTGCTCAACACCTCCAAAACAGAATTACTTCTCATCTCTCCCCCAAATCACACTCCGATGCCAGACCTCTGGATGAACCACCTCACTGCCTTCAACTGCTCCCCCCTCATAATTGACTCAGCTAAATTCCTCGGAATCACTCTGGACAAGCGCTTGAACATGAAGACTCATATTAGCAAGGGAGCTAACCACTTGTTAAGGATACTCAGGAATCTCAAACCTTTCCTCCCACAAGCTGATTTCAAACATGTGGTCCAAGTGCTTGTTTTGCTAAGGTTAGACTATGGCAGTGCTACGCACGGTGGTCTCCTCAAAGACACCTTGGCCCCATTAAGGGCCACATTGAATGCGGCGGCCAGACTAGTTACGGGTACCAAAAGAAATGTGCACGTCTCCCCAGTCTTGGAATCCCTAAATTGGCTGCCCTACGAAGCAAAAATACAGCAAAAGATTGCTTGCCTATCGCACAAAGCCCTCCATTTGAAAACCCCAAGTTATCTAGAGCAAAAGCTAGAACTATCCGGAGGCGGAAGACCTTCTAGGAGTGCCAACTCCCTCCTCCTGAAACCTCAGATCTTTTGCAAAAAGAGAACATGCTACCGAGCTTTCTCAGGCTCAGCTCTGAAGATCTGGAACTCTCTCCCACCGGAAATACGTAGAATCTCCTCCAAGGTTACCTTCAAACGGGAAGTTAAAAGATTCCTTCTGAACAAGTTCTTACCTTAATAGGTTGGTGGATCGTCTGCTCTAATGCATGGGACTTTCACCTTTAAACCCCGCGCTGGATGCTTTTCCATCATGACATATTCCAGTTATTTTCTTAATATTTTGCTGACCCCATGTACTTGTAACCGTTCTTTTCCTATGAGTTCTATTTTGATATATGTTTATGTCTGTATTCCTATTTGACACGTCATGCAACCGTTACCTTCCTTTCCCCACAATTGTAAAGCGCTCTGATATCTCTAGGGATCATGTTCGTGCTATATAAAACTTTATAAATAAAATTAATTTAATAGGCAAACTATACATGATTTATGTCAGCATCCTTAGCCAGATCCTGTGCCTCACAACAGAAATCCCACATCTAGTTCACCAATTGTCAAAATCATGTCTGCACTTCATTTTGTGGCCATAGGATCCTTCCAATATACTGTGGCAGTATCTGGTGGTATGTCACAACCAACGTTTAGTGGTGTACTACAAGAAGTTCTATTTTCAATGATGAGACACATCAACAGCTTCATCAGCAGCAGGATTTAGCCAATGTGAAGGGTCACTTTTACAGTTTGGGTCACCTATCACATATGATTGGAGCAACTAATGGCAAACATATTGCCTTAGTGCCACCATAGTTCAGAAAACAGGTGTACCAGAATTGAAAAATCTTCCATTCAATCAACTTGCAAATTGTCTGCTTAACGGATTTGTACATCACAAGCATCTGCTCCCATTTCACCGGCTGAGCATTTCAGTGCTCAACCATTGTTGTTGGCACTGCTGAGTAATCCAACATTGCCAGGGAAGTCTGCTTCAGTGAGGCCCATGACCGAACACAGCGGCTAGTGGAGCAGGCCTTCGGGCTCCTAAAGTCCAGATTTCAATGTCTGAACGAAACTGGTGGAGCACTCCATTATTCACCTGCTAAGATGTGCCCAAGCACGAAGGCCTACTGCATGCTCCACAACATCACCCTGTGATGGAACATCCCTTACATCACAGAGGATTGAGAGCATGAAGAGGCTCAGGGTGAGGACCACAATATGCCAAATGAAGATTAAAGTGGTGTAGAGGTGGAGTTGACTTAGGTTTAAAAGTCATTGACAACTTCTTCTCATGAGTGTAAGTATACCTTTAAATGTTATGTCTTTCACCGTTACACCAACTATTGATGTAATGATGAGAGGAGTATGTGGTGATACTTTTTTGGGAAGCCAATTTCAGGGACAATCAGGCCAAATGTGTTTGTAGATCATAGTGTGGACACATTGACTACTGTGTTCAGTTACATTGGTTATTCCTTATTGTATTGTGAAACTGTGTCCTCCAAAAGTTTACTTTGTAATGTGGCCAAAATGTTCTGTGTGAATGGTAATTTTGTTTATTAGATATGTTTTAGGTTCCCTCGTCATGTCATCGTCATTTGGACATTCAGATTTGTGACATTTGCAGCCATATGGTGCTGTTTCAAAGTACAAAGGGAACATGGCTTGATCCTGGGAAAGACAGACATAGACTTTGTATCTATAAATCTTGTACCAAGACGACTTGCACTGTGATTGGGTGGGAGTTTTGAAGATTACATTAGACTTGTTCTCTGTCGTGTATTGGCACTAAACCTATATGTGTGTCATAATTTGCTCAAAACACATGTGGTAGTGGAGCAAAATCATGCTAATCTCCCTTCACATTGGCTAAATCCTCATTGTGTGTAAAGTGTATGTAGATGTTGATGTGTCTCATCTCATCATTCTAGGACATACTTCTTGTGGCACACCACTGAAAATTGATTGTGACATTCCACTAGATACTAGAACAGTGTTTTGTAGGAACCTGTGTCTACAAAATGTAGTGCTGGCATGGGTTTGTCTCTTGGTGTTATTGATGTGAGCTTTCTTATGTGAGCCAAAAGATCAGCTGATTACATGGATCAATGAAAGTTGGCCTGTACTATCATACAGTTTTAGACTTATCCCCTTCTTTCCAGATGGCAAGGTTTGGAACTGGAAAGGTGTACAATAGCAGTGAGTATCAGTCTAATGCAGGGATTGTTATGTTTGTGCAAATTTTGACAGACAAGTATTGGGATTCATGTTTTGAAACTTGAAATAACCAATACATACTTTCAAATCATATATGTTGATACAATCTTTTGACATCTGTTATTGTCAATTTATGATGGAATTACACAAATGCATTGATAGGGTTGAGATATACAATACCAGTTTTGATGTTTTGACTAGCACATTTATTGTACGAAATGTTTTGAAAAAAGGGGGTGAATATAACAAAAGCAAAGCAAAAAGTGAAGAAGTCTTTTATGGTGAATGAAGCCCTACTTGTAGATCTAAAATTGTTTGAATTCCATTGTTCAAAATACTACTGACATCAGGAAGAAAATGTGTCCAGAAATAGTCCACAAAGTGAATGGTAGGCACACACTGGAGGAAATTTGCATCAAGGTTTCTTGCTGGCTGTAGTAGAGGTCTTGCCATCCTCACCTCCTTGTGATCTGCACGGACATCCCAGAGGCCAGGAGGATCCACAGCTCGAGGTGCTAGGGGGCTGCAGGAGGTTCTTCTGGTTCAGGGCCTCCCTTCCTGTGGCCATGGCCGATGTCAAAGGCTCTGATGCCGTAGGACCACAGTAAGGGGTAGATAGTGCTGGGAAAGCCCTGAACTTGTGGGTGTAATTGTCCTGCAGCACCACAATCAGGGAGCCCATATTATAATGATGGGCCTCCATCTGTTGGTTGTACTCCCGCTGCAGCTGCTTCATCTCCCAGAGCTCAGTGAATATCTGGCCCATCATGTCTTAGGACTGATGGCATTCTCCCAAGACTTGGTTGATGGTGGTCTGGGTGTCAGTGACCTCATTGGACTCAGTATGTCGACCGACAAATACCCTCCCATGACCCTTGAGCATACTACCCCCTGCCCTTGGCATAGTGTGCCTCAACGGACTGGGTCCTGAGTGAACTGGGGGTGGTGTGGTGTCAACATCACCCAGGACTGGGGGGCACACGATCCATGTCACAGTGGGAGAGACACAGGAAGTAGAGTCTTCATGCTGTTGAGGTATCAAAGCTGGGTGGGAGGTGTTAGTGTGGGCTCAGGGAGTGTCACTGGTGCCGTCGGCCTGCTCAGACCTGCTGTGTCAGGCTGCTCTAGCTCCTCCATATCACCAGGAGCGCTGTCCTCGCTGAAGGCGTGATCCTGGAATGGAGTTGAGGTTCCACCAGTGGCTGGAACCTGCCAAAATGTTTGGCCAGTTTAACCTACTGAGAAATGGAGGACATTCTTATTTGAAAAAGTATGTATTGTACATTCAAATCTTTTGAGGCAAACAATGTAGATACCTATAAGACAACATAGGTAGAGATGATTGTGATGATAGCTTCCAGTGCAATCGAACATATTACCCAAACCTGTTTCAGTTGCAAACAGTAGAACTTCAAATCAGCAGGTACCTGACCTCTCCAAACCATTCAGCCCAACACAGTGAAGAGGTGAAATGTGTAATTGACAATTCCATGGCCTAGCTGACATTTCCACTACTTAGATAGATGCTTGGCAGTAGCCATCATTTGAACAGTCCAGTGTCAATATTTGCAAGTATTACTTATGTTCAACATTGTCATTTGCATACATGACACATTTTGTGGCAACACAGTTTGATTAGTGAAACTCATGACTTCAATGTAATTGGTTGAGTGGAACTGGACAACATTCAACAAACAACATAGCCCATTTTCATTAGTGAGCATTGAACAGGGATTAATCACTATATTGATACATTACCATGTCTTGAAATCTGTTAGGAAAGAGTGAATGAGCAGCATGTCATAGCAATATTCTTTAGAGGAACAGAAACAGGCCATCATGGTAGTTGTAGTCATTTTAAAGACAACTTCACAACTCTTGCAAAAATATTAGTGAAACATACTTGTGGAAAATATGTAATGGACAAGTCCCAGACACTTACATTTTGACACACATATAGGCAATGGGTTATTTGTTGTTGTAACACTTACAGGCACCATACCATCATGTGGGGGAAGTCGGAACAACGCGGGCAGAGCAACAGGTGTTCCGACTATGCAAATGTAACCACGCTTGCCTTAGCCATGCATATACCACACATATGCCTGGTTAGGACAGTGTGCAGTCTAGCTGCTGCAGCTGCTGGGTAGAACTTGGAAGCAAGAAGACCTTGGACCTTGGTGGAGGGCGCAGTGAGGGAAGTGGGGCTGGGGCTGAGTTTGGAGATAGTTTGTATCGTTTTGGGGGTGGTAGTTACAGGGTCGTTTTTAGGGCTTGGGAGGGACGCCGGTTTGTTTTCAGGGCAGGGACGGGATCGGTTTCCAGGCTCAGGGGTTAAGGGTAGTATGCAGGGTAGTGGGGGTCTGGGTGGAAGCAGGTCGATGTAGTGTTAGCTAAGAGTCAGGTTTTTAGGCCTTAGGGCAGGGGGATGGGAATGGGTTTTAGGGACAGTTTTTAGGGCTATGGGGATGGCGGGGTAGTTTTTAGGGCTCAGGGTAGTTTTTCAAAATAGGGGTAATGGTTTTAGGCTTAAGGACAGTGGAAGGGGTGGGGTACTTTTAGGGACAGTTTACAGGGCAGGGAGAGGGTAGGGGTAGTTCTTTTTAATTAGGGGTTGGGGTGTTAGGCTTAAGGGTAGTGGAAGGGGTTAGGGTAGTCTTAGGGACAGCACGGGGTGTGAGCAGGTCGGTGTGGTGCTAGCTAAAGGTCAGGGTGTTAGGCCTTAGGGCAGGGGGAGGGGAATGGGTAGTGGGGACAGTTTGTAGGGCTTAGGGGATGGCGGGCAGTATTTAGGGCTCGGGGGGGTTGGGGTTATGGTTTAGGCTTAAGGACAGTGGAAGGGGTTGGGGTAGTCTTAGGGACAGCACAGAGGTGGGAGGGGGTTGGGTAGTGTGAGCTAAGGGTTAGGGACAGCATGGGTGTGGGAGGGGTTGAGGTATTTGAACCTCAGAGCCGGGGGGCATGTAGGGAGTTTTTAGTTTAATGTGGGGGTTTGTGGGTTGCAACCTTAGCCATGCATACCCCTTTACCATTCATGCCTTTACCACAAAGGTATGTGGTAAAGGAAAGCGTGGTTAAGGCACATTTATGCTTCAGGCTGTGCGGTAGAGGCACGCGTGGTTGAACCATGTGTGCCTCTATCATACAACCCATCATGTGACATGTAATGGAGATTGACACCTGCAATCCTAGATTCAACACAATACATCCACAGAAACCATGAATATTCTGATATTTTAAGGTTTGTATGCTATGAAAATCTATGCAGTACACATTGGCAACAGCTAATTTGAGAACAAACAGCATATTGAGTTTTATTGTTACTTTTCAAGTGGCACTTACCAGACTCCACTCCACCAGGTATTCCTGTCAAGCCTTCAGTATGTAGGATCTGCAAGACCTTCTCCTCCCAGGGTGCTAATGGCATTGGGGGCCTGGGATCACCACCACCAGTCTTGTTTGCCTCCATGTGATGCTTGGAGGCTAGGGACTGCAACTTCCCCTGCAGGTCGTTCCAACTCTTTCTAATTTCCTCCTGTGTGTGCAGGTTATCTACAGTATTGTTGAAACTGGCCCTTTTTTGCAGGGTTATCACCAAACCTTTTGCTTTCTTCCTCCTAATGTGTGTAATCTGCTTTTGACGGCTTTAGAACTATGGGCACTTTACCACTGCTAACCAGTGCTAAAGTACAGACATTTTCTGTCTAAATTGTATTAGTGATTGGTTTATTCATGATTGGCATATTTGATTTACTAGTAAGTCCCTAGTAAAGTGCACCAGGTGTGCCCAGGGCCTGTAAATCAAACACTACTAGTGGGCCTGCGGCACTGATTGTGCCACCCACATGAGTAGCCCTGCAAACATGTCTCACCATTGATTTCTATGGACTAAACTTGCTTACTTTTTAAAAGTGATATTTTCACTTGTGTATGTTGGATTTCTGTTGCTTTGGTCTTTTATTTATTCAGATAAATATTGGCTATTTTTCTAATCTGGTGTGGACTCATTTTGTAGTGTTTTCACTGTGTTACAGTGAGTGTGTGTGTATACAAACACTATGCCTCTAAGATAAGACTGACTGCTCGTGCCAAGCTGCCAAGGGGGGAACTGGGGTTATCTTAGCTGTGTGGCTCCCTTACCCCGACGAGAATGAGGGTCCCTACTTGGACAGGGTGCAAACCACTGCCAACTAGAGACCTCCTTTCTAACAAGCATTCACTCTGTCAACTATTCTGGCCCATATTTGGCTTTTCTGTGATAGGGGTGTTTTTTGGACTTGGACTCTACTCCTAGGATTTTATCCATTGTGACTGGCAATTCTCCCTCTGTGAAACATTGATTTTTGGGCCCTGGCATTGCGCACAAAATGAAAAATCTGTAAATTGTTAATTACAAGGTACTAAAAGAAAGGAGATGAAGGGACAGGAGGCAGCAAGAATGAAAAACCAAAACCCTCACTTCTCTGGCTGTCTCTGAGAAACAAACATCGTTGTGGAGCTGAAATGGCAAAGGATCATGGTTTGAAATGAGGTGTGTTTTCTATGTGGAATGCGATGTTTCCATTTGACCAATTGATATCAGGTTTGTTCTGCTACCATCCATCCAATGGCCAGAGTGATGGCGCATAAGTAAGCACGTACATCAACCGACACACTCCGTCTGGGAACCACTACTATTAAAACGCTAGCGCAACTGTGAAATCGTAATCTGCTCAGTGGGAATCTGCCACCATGACGCGATGGAGTAGTATTCGCCAGCATAGAAGTCACCAACATCAGCAGTGGTGTGCTACAACCGCGGTGGGAAACACTCTGTCGACGCGGACTGCGAGGCAGCCTGCATGAATCTAAGTACAGCGGGCAAAAGACCATCAACTCGGTGGATTACTAGGGACTGCAGTTGGACGATAGTTATACCGCCAATATCAAAAACAGACCCCATGTGTACAGAGGCAGGGCCGGCCTTTCAACAGACAGCGCCCTGGGCAAAAGTATATTTGGTACCCCTGCTCCTAGTCTTCCTCCAACCCTTCCCAATCCAAACCCATTGGTGATCCTAGTGGTGGGGGGCATTTCTGCCCACAGGTCATGTCCTGCAGCCTGAATACCTGAGTGCAGTGAGCAGACTGTAAACACCCATTTGCATCTTAACTCTGCACCAAAATTACCTATTCAGTTGCTAAACTGGAGGTGACAGTCCTTTGAAGGGGCGAGTGTGAGCGGGTGAAGGAAAGTAAAGGGGAAGAAAGTCATTCAGAGGGAGGCTAAGGAAAGTAAAGAAAACAAGGTTCCTTAACCAGCCTGAATGTAATGAACCAAAGAAAACATTATTTAAGGCAACTCACAAGGTCAGCTTTGTGTGCCTGGCTAAATCTTGGCCTCCCGGGCCTGGGCACACTTCTCTCATTCCAATAGCCGGCCTTTCACAGAGGTAGTCAGGTACAACATATTATACAATGTTTAGAAAGCGGCTGAAGACATGGCTCTTTTCAACATAGTTGGCAGTTCAGTGCCTCTCTTTTTCTCTCCGACTGCCCAGTGTCTCGACACATACAGGTATTAGTGCGCTTTATAAATCCTTATCCTATCCTATCCACATGAATAATAAACGTTTACCTGAGAAGCCCAACGCAAATTCAGCTGCTGTAAGATATTACTCAGATGACACTGGACTCATAATAGACTACTTGAAGCAGATCTGACTGGTAACTTGCAATGTTAGCGATGCCTAGCCATAAACAGTGATATTGTCCATGTCTTTGGAACTGTCCAACCCTTTGTGCTTATTGTATCGCTGTCTGGTCAAGAACAACTCACACAACAGAGATTACAACCCAGTTTAGCGGGAGCAGTGCACTCTCTCGTGACCCACCGAATACCCAGGAATCACAGGGCCCGATTCACAGAACTAACTTCAGACAAAATCCTAAACTTACTACCATTTTGGTATTCACAGAACCTACTTACTACTTTTGGTATTCACAGAAGGAACTTACTACTTTTGGTATTCACAGAATGGATTTACGACTTTTAACTTTAGGTCCACACTCGGGCTGGAATTCCTGCACCCGGAGAGGGAATTCCGCCCCCGAGCCGGAATCTCCGCCCCGCATGCCAGAATCTCCGCTCTTGGGCCCAGAATCTCCGAGTCAGGACCGTAATACACGGTCGGGGAGATGTTATGTGAGTGGGAGCAGGAACTTGACACTGTGACCTGCTGCTCCCATGCCATTCCAGCATATCTCAATATCCTTTCTGCTCTACATTTCTTTGCTACTGGGTCATTCCAAAGGGTCTCCAGTGACCATGTGAGCATTTCCCAGGCAAGCCAGTTGCGGTGCCTGCATCAGGTACTGAGATGCATCACTGCTAGAGCCCACAACCACATACAAATGCCCCATTCACTGGCCAGGAGGCAAGAGATTTCTATCTCATTGCTCACTTCCCACGTGTGCTGGGTGCAATTGATAGTACCCATGTGGCCCTTCAGCCACCCAGCCATATTGCACATATCTTCTGCAACAGACACCGATGGTACTCCATCAATGTGCAAGCTGTCTGTGATGTCAGTGGGAGATTCATTGATGTGCATGCAGTGTTCCCGGGCAGTACCCATGACAGCTTTGTATTCCGCATGTCATCTCTTGCCCGGCGGATGGATGCGAAATATTCGGCAACATGTGGCTACTGGGTAAGTACCAAGCGCTAAAAGTGAGGGATATGTGTTATTGAAATCTCTGAAGGCCATATAACATTAACCATTGTACAATAAAGCTACATACATGGTCTCAACAGACACTGCATGTACTAAAGTATAGATCATGTCCTGTGCAAATCAAAGAGGGAAATGTAACCAACTGCCATTTCTTCCCTCCTCAGGCGACGCTGGGTATGCACTCTCCCCACAACCCCTCACACCCTACAGGCATGCAAACACTATACCTCAGCGTAGGTACATTAGGGCACACATACGGACTAGAGCCATCATAGAGCGCACTTTTGGTCTGTTGAAGTTGCGATTCAGATGTCTTGACCGTACAGGGGGTGTGCTGCTGTACTCCCCTGAAGTCATGTGCAAGATCATATTAGCCTGTTGTGTTTTGCACAACATTGCTTTAACGCATGGCTTACACAAACCTCTTGAACCTCGGCTAGCTCTGAATCTGGGAAACCAGGACATTGCACATAACCGAGGTCAGGGTATGCAAGTCTGCGATCAGCTCGTTGCCACGTTTTTCACATGAGCAACCTGTAGTGTCATGGAAAAAAATGTGGTTTGCGGTCTGTTGTCAATGATGAAATTTGGATATACTCTACTGTGTCAATAAATTCCATGCTGAGACTACTTTGCAAGCCACATTAACTGCATGTAAATCACAGCTGTTAACAGTAGTCAAAAAGTTGAGCGTGCCTCAGGGCATGTGCCCATGTCAGCGATCAGTGTAGTGGATGTCCCTAAAGAATCTATTGAAGCAGCTGAAAAATGATACATGGTCTGAGAGACATACCTGGACCTTATGAGGATGGGTCACTTAATCACAAAAGGGCATAACGATTGCATTCTCAGGCCTGTGCCCTCAACAGATTTGACTCCTCCACAAATGATGGGCCCACAATGTGAGTGATGATGTCATGGGTGAATCAGGCACCATGTGTCTGTGATAAACATCACTGCTTCACCCCAATTTTCCGTAACACAACACAAAACTCTTGTAATGAGCACTCAATATGGACTACATGTCCCATAATGCAAAGTAGGAGAAAACTAAACTGTGGTTTGATGTTGTGTCAGCCCCCCCTTGTGTGTGCGCAAAAATGTCATTAAATGGTCTGTTACCCCTTTTGTTACATGTTTATGATTCTCACCTGCACTGTCATTTCAGGTTTTTCCAGAACAAAACAGCAGGATGGCAGTGGATTTGATTAGTGATTGTGGATGGATCAGGATGAATACAAAATGACTGCCAAGAACTTCCTGTGATGTATTTCCTGTCTCCCACTTCCTGTATATCATTTCCTGTATAAAATAATGTGTTCCGGGTCAATTTCGGAGGTTATGGCCCGAAAACATAATTTTCGATTTTGGACCGTAATGCGTGGATGCGGACCCGCCGCTCTGGAACCGGAAACTACATTTTCGGGCCGGAATCTCCGAAAATGGACCGGAACACATTATTCCATACAAGAAATGATATACAGGAAGTGGGAGACAGGAAATACATCACAGGAAGTTGTTGATAGCCATTTTGTGTTCATTATGAGTTATCCTCTATCACAGATCAGATCCTCTGCCATCCTGCTGCTCTTATTAAACTTCTTTGCCCCTAAATGGCTGAGGGTTATGAGGAGAAAGCACCCCCTTTCACTGAAAGGGAATTAGACATCTTGGCTGAGGGGGTGCTGTCCAAATATCCTCAGCTATATGGGGACCCTGAATACCAGCTAAGCAATGCAGCCCGGGCCAGGCTATGGGCCAACATTGGTGAGCGCTGCAGTACAGTGGGCGTCCACACCAGGGGTGCTAGGGCATGCCGCGAGCGATGGGAGGACCTAAAACACTGGTCCCGGCACAAGGCTGAGGAGCTGGTGAGCAGACTTCCCCGACCATGTGCATCGTCCTCGCATCTCCCCACTGCACAGGAGGGTCCTGCGAGCAGCTTGGCCAACCCTCCATGCTCAGCTGGAGGAGCATGAGCAGCAGAGACTTGGTAAGTGCATTATATGCAATATGTGTCTGGGAGTATGATGTGAGTGAAGACAGTGCTGTACCATTGTGTGTCCCATGCCTCTATTCACCTATTCTGTGTTCATGCAGCAGTCATCATGAATAAAAAGGCACACTATGGCATATGGACTGTTCAGGGCAGAGTGCATTTTGGGAGTTGTAGTTTCTTCATGACAACTGAGTAAATGAGCCACACTTGTGCATTTGTGTTGAAATTTGCACTGCCAGCACCACTACCAGTGAACCAACTGAAGTGTGCGTTGGATGAGCAATGGTACAGACACTGTCCAGTGTGTGTATGGCAGGCCAAAGGGTATTGGATGCTGTGACTTGCATTGCATTTGTTGAGTTTGGGTTCTAATTGAGACAGATCATCATGTGCCATGGAGTCAAGACAGACTTTGAGATCCTTGCCTCACTCTTAAGTGTTTCTAAATTTCCCAAGCATGTCCACTGACACACGTCTTACCCTCAGTGGCTTGTATGCCATTTCACATGTACAGGTGGCTGTCACAACGACCCCCTACTGGTCACCGGTGTACTGCACTACCTTATCAGTCACCAAAGCCAATATGTGGCACTGGATTGTTAGCTTTTGTGGGGGGACATCAAAAGGCTAGACTCACAATGTAGCAAAACAAATAGCCCAGACCCTATGTGGATGTGTGACCCACATTCGGCATTTGTCTTGTCCTAAACAATGCTACACAGCAGATGACATTTGTCCAGACGTAAAAGAGCTGCGACTCCATATCACTGGCCAATTTCAATTAAATCTGGACTCTCTCCTTTGGTTGACTGGTTTTGGAAGCTGCACATGTAGCAGTGACAGGACACACAGATCACAAGAATGCCAAAGTTGAGGGTTGGCCAATACAGTTGTGCAAGCCACAAATATTCACGTGAGATATTCATGTTAGACTCAATTCTGGAGATGACAGTGAACATACACGTAATGTAAGCTCATAAACACTGACAACTGTATAGTGTGATCAGTGGAAAACAAAGTCTGACCTTGGCTCATCTATGTATGTGTCTCATCCTGAATAAAACAACCACTACATCATGATTTTGCTTTCATTTCAGTGGGAACAGCTGGCCAAATGGCAGAACAGCAGGACCAGGTTCGGAGCGGGAGGACATCAGTGCGCCAGCGGCTACGACTTCTTTCTACCACTGAGGAAGAAGAGGATGAGGAGGGACCCTCAACATCCCGAGGCATGGGGATTGCGCCCACCCAGACCAACCAGGAACACAACTCTGGTGCTACAGCCTGGGTGGAGGCTGTGGAAATTAAGTAGAAGGAGAACCCAACACCTCTGGCCTGGGGGTGGTAGAGAGCTACTCCCCTACAGACTATTCACCTGTGGGTACTGTTGAGGTGTCTCCGGGGCAGGCCAATACCCACCCCGGGCATGCCAAAATCCCCTCCCAACTTCCTTTCCATACCACCATCAATGTCTCCCCCGTTTGCTGGCCCAAACTGTTTCCCCCGTACTCCTCGTGTGTCCCGAACCCGTGTGGTGCCTGTTCCTGCACCGGCCAGCCGTGTGCCTATATCAGACTTGGAGGATCTGGACATTGTGGTAGTAGAGGATGATCAGAATAACACTTGACTTTTTGACTGAATCATATTTGTGCACAAATATTTTCTTTTCCCCTTGTAAATAGACTGGTTTCCCTGACGCTCCCTGACTTGTTATATTTTTGCTGCCCCACCCGAATCCAAGTTCTCTTCTTCATCTGCATTAAGATCCTCATTTGTTTTCCTTTCTCCCTTCCAAATGGACAGTTGTTCTTCTAATCATTCATAAATATCTTTGAAGAATCCTACTTACTTTAACTTGTTTGACTTCATTGTGAATGTCTGGTACAGAAAATTGACACGTATTTGGTGAGTCATCTGCTATGCACATTATGCCTTGTTGCAATGATAGGTTAGACTTGTAACTGTGCCACACACACACATACCTCCTCACATCTCTAGGCCACCAACATCGTTATACAGGACGTGATGCACAACAGAATCTTACTTTGGAAGATCTTTACTTTTTCTTTACACATATTCACAGTGGTCAATTTGTTTTTGTTGTCAATGGCGATCATGCTTGCAACACCACAATTTCGGAGGTGATGATCGCTGTGAGGGATCAGGACTGGCTTGTCACCTACGTGTAGGTGGGTGTTGTCCATGTGCCTGTACAGGGTGATCTACATGTGCAGGGGCAGATATGTGTATGTACAGTTGGTGTTTGTGCCTGGACAAGGGCTGGTTGTGCCAGTGGTGACAGTGCCCATTCAGGGGGTGGTAGTGGTTGTGCAGGTGGTGGGAGAGCCTGTTCAGGGGTTGGTGGTGGTTGTGCAGGTGGAGGCAGTGCCCGTTCAGGGGGTGTGGTGGTTGTGCAGGTGGAGGCAGTGTCCATTCAGGGGGTGGTGGTTGTGCAAGTGGTGGGAGTGCCTGTACAGGGGTTGGTGGTAGTTGTGCAGTTAGTGGGAGTGCCTGTTCAGGGCGCCGGTGGGGATGTGTACCTTTGCTCTGGTCCTGTGCAGTTGGTGGTACAGGTGTGTGGATGTGCTGTCCTGCAGGCAGATATGATGGCTCCCCTCCCTGCGTTGACCGTGAAGGGAGACTTTGGCTTACTTTCAGCATGCCCTCCATCATCTTCATGGCCAAGGCATGGTGTCTTGCACTCTCTTTCTTTTGGATGGATATCATGTCTGTCATATTCCTGGACATGTCCTGCCAAGTTCTATCCATCCCATCCAAAACATGGCTCAGTCTGTCCACCAACAGAGGGAATTGGAGCATGTCCTGCAGGGACTCAGATATGTCTGACAGGGTAGCCCCAATGGCACGAATGTCCTGCCTCACATCAGTCTGCTGTTGGAAGAAGTCCTGCTCCCACTGGCCACCATAGCCAGGTGCAGGCCCTCTCTGCAGGTGTCGGCAATGGATGGGACCAGCAGGTCCAACAGCAGGGAGGGGGTGACAGCTGGAAGCCTGTGGGCCGGAGAATGGTGCCCAGGGGATACCTGCACCACAACAGGGTTGGTACTTCCCCCAGATGGTGTAGAGGATGCCGGGGATACACTGCATAGGCAAGAGCTTGTAGGGGAACCACCATGTCGGTCCTGGACATGAGGGCTGTGAGGGAGTGATGTCTGTGTTGGGATGTGTGAGAGTTGTTGCTGGGGACAAGCAATTGTTTGTTTTGGAGGAGGCTGACGAACGTTGCTGGGCGGAGGATGTGATGCCGTGAATGATTTTGGCAATGTGGTAAGGTTGCTGTCCATGGCATCTGAATCATCATCCCCGGAGTGGATGCACATACAGTCACAATCATCTTCCAAGTCTTCGTCCTCAGGAACTTCCTCCTCCTCTTGCGCATTACTTGCTGCCGACATAGCTGCCTGGAGGATCAGTGCATTTTCCCCTCTGATTGCCCGTTGGCCAACACTGTTTGTAGGTCCATCATCCTCATCCTCAACATCCCCTGGAACACAGAGGTTGCAACCGTGTTAGTAATTGACCTGGTATTACATATGGTGCAACACAAGGGTTGGATTAACTGTACTTTGCATCAACAGATGAGGATCTTTTGACCTGGTTAGGGAACCACCACAAATGACAGCTCACACCATAGCACTGAGGTGTTAAACAGAGATGTACATTATACAAGCAAACTCACAGGTGTACTGCACTACCTTATTAGTCACCAAAGCCAATATGTGGCACTGGATTGTTAGCTTTTGTGGGGGACATCAAAAGGCTAGACTCACAATGTAGCAAAACAAATAGCCCAGACCCTATGTGGATGTGTGACCCACATTCGGCATTTGTCTTGTCCTATACAATGCTACACAGCAGATGACATTTGTCCAGACGTAAAAGAGCTGCGACTCCATATCACTGGCCAATTTCAATTAAATCTGGACTCTCTCCTTTGGTTGACTGGTTTTGGAACCTGCACATGTAGCAGTGACAGGACACACAGATCATAAGAATGCCAAAGTTGAGGGTTGGCCAATACGGTTGTGCAAGCCACAAATATTCACGTGAGATATTCATGTCAGACTCAATTCTGGAGATGACAGTGAACATACACGTAATGTATAAACACTGACAACTGTATAGTGTGATCAGTGGAAAACAAAGTCTGACCTTGGCTCATCTATGTATGTGTCTCATCCTGAATAAAACAACCACTACATCATGATGTTGCTTTCATTTCAGTGGGCACAGCTGGCCAAATGGCAGAACAGCAGGACCAGGTTCGGAGCGGGAGGACATCAGTGCGCCAGCGGCTACGACTTCTTTCTACCACTGAGGAAGAAGAGGATGAGGAGTGACCCTCAACATCTCGAGGCATGGGGATTGCACCCACCCAGACCAACCAGGAACACAACTCTGGTGCTACAGCCTGGGTGGAGGCTGTGGACATTGAAGTGGGGGGAGAACCCAACACCTCTGGCCTGGGGGTGGTAGAGAGCTACTCCCCTACAGACTATTCACCTGTGGGTTCTGTCGAGGTGTCTCCGGGGCAGGCCAATACCCACCCCGGGCATGCCATCATCCCCTCCCAACTTCCTTTCCATACCACCATCAATGTCTCCCCCGTCTGCTGGCCCACACTGTTTCCCCCATACTCCTCATGTGTCCCGAACCCATGTGGTGCCTGTTCCTGCACCAGCCACCCGTGTGCCTATATCAGACTTGGAGGATCTGGACATTGTGGTAGTAGTGGATGATCAGAATAACACTTGACTTTTTGACTGAATCATATTTGTGGACAAATATTTTCTTTTCCCCTTGTAAATAGACTGGTTTCCCTGACGCTCCCTGACTTGTTATATTTTTGCTGCCCCACCCGAATCCAAGTTCTCTTCTTCATCTGCATTAAGATCCTCATTTGTTTTCCTTTCTCCCTTCCAAATGGACAGTTGTTCTTCTAATCATTCATAAATATCTTTGAAGAATCATACTTACTTTAACTTGTTTGACTTCATTGTGAATGTCTGGTACAGAAAATGGACACGTATTTGGTGAGTCATCTGCTATGCACATTATGCCTTGTTGCAATGATAGGTTAGACTTGTAACTGTGCCACACACACACATACCTCCTCACATCTCTAGGCCACCAACATCGTTATACAGGACATGATGCACAACAGAATCTTACTTTGGATGATCTTTACTTTTTCTTTACACATATTCACAGTGGTCAATTTGTTTTTGTTGTCAATGGCGATCATGCTTGCAACACCGCAATTTCGGAGGTGATGATCGCTGTGAGGGATCAGGACTGGCTTGTCACCTACGTGTAGGTGGGTGTTGTCCATGTGCCTGTACAGGGTGATCTACATGTGCAGGGGCAGATGGTGTATGTACAGTTGGTGTTTGTGCCTGGACAAGGGCTGGTTGTGCCAGTGGTGACAGTGCCCATTCAGGGGGTGGTAGTGGTTGTGCAGGTGGTGGGAGAGCCTGTTCAGGGGTTGGTGGTGGTTGTGCAGGTGGTGGCAGTGCCCGTTCAGGGGGTGGTGGTGGTTGTGCAGGTGGAGGCAGTGTCCATTCAGGGGGTGGTGGTTGTGCAAGTGGTGGGAGTGCCTGTACAGGGGTTGGTGGTGGTTGTGCAGGTAGTGGGAGTGCCTGTTCAGGGCGCCGGTGTGGATGTGTACCTTTGCTCTGGTCCTGTGCAGTTGGTGGTACAGGTGTGTGGATGTGCTGTCCTGCAGGCAGATATGATGGCTCCCCTCCCTGCGTTGACCGTGAAGGGAGACTTTGGCTTACTTTCAGCATGCCCTCCATCATCTTCATGGCCAAGGCATGGTGTCTTGCACTCTCTTTCTTTTGGATGGATATCATGTCTGTCATATTCCTGGACATGTCCTGCCAAGTTCTATCCATCCCATCCAAAACATAGCTCAGTCTGTCCACCAATAGAGGCAATTGGAGCATGTCCTGCAGGGACTCAGATATGTCTGACAGGGTAGCCCCTTTGGCACGAATGTCCTGCCTCACATCAGTCTGCTGTTGGAAGAAGTCCTGCTCCCACTGGCCACCATAGCCAGGTGCAGGCCCTCTCTGCAGGTGTCGGCAATGGATGGGACCCGCAGGTCCAACAGCAGGGAGGGGGTGACAGGTGGAAGCCTGTGGGCTGGAGAATGGTGCCAAGGGGATACCTGCACCACAACAGGGTTGGTACTTCCCCCAGATGGTGTAGAGGATGCCGGGGATACACTGCATAGGCAAGAGCTTGTAGGGGAACCACCATGTCGGTCCTGGACATGAGGGCTGTGAGGGAGTGATGTCTGTGTTGGGATGCGTGAGAGTTGTTGCTGGGGACAAGCAATTGTTTGTTTTGGAGGAGGCTGACGAACGTTGCTGGGCGGAGGATGTGATGCCGTGAATGATTTTGGCAATGTGGTAAGATTGCTGTCCATGGCATCGGAATCATCATCCCCGGAGTGGATGGACATATAGTCACCATCATCTTCCAAGTCTTCGTCCTCAGGAACTTCCTCCTCCTCTTGCGCATTACTTGCTGCCGACATAGCTGCCTGGAGGATCAGTGCATTTTCCCCTCTGATTGCCCGTTGGCCAACACTGTTTGTAGGTCCATCATCCTCATCCTCAACATCTCCTGGAACACAGAGGTTGCAACCGTGTTAGTAATTGACCTGGTATTACATGTGGTGCAACACAAGGGTTGGATTAACTGTACTTTGCATCAACAGATGAGGATCTTGTGACCTGGTTAGGGAACCACCACAAATGACAGCTCACACCATAGCACTGAGGTGTTAAACAGAGATGTACATTATACAAGCAAACTCACCAGCTCCAGCCACAACTTTCTGGTTCTTCGCGATCCCCCCTGATGTCAACTGCTGAACCTGGCTCCTCATAGATGTCGTTGACATAGCTGTCCCCAATCCAGCAGCTGTAGAGGGAAGTGACAACATTCTCAATGATCTGTATTACTAATTGACAAACAGGCACATGTGAGACTCATAATTTGTATGTCACTTTGTAAACAACAACTGCTGATTCCATACAGAAGGGGATCTTGATCTCTGTCATGGTTTAGTAATCTAAGCTAGTTATACACTTGATGCCACATTTACCTGATGGACAGGTGCGAGAGGGTTTCACTGCTGCAGCCAGGATGTCATGCATTCCCCGTGATGGTGTATGCTGCACTGGTGTTATCCTGTCAGCAGCTGTGATTCGACATACATGTCCATATTTCAGTACAACAGATGGTAGCTATGAGGTAACATGTCATTCTCAATAACCATTGACCGCATAATCCAGGACAATGTGCAGCATGTTTACCTCATGAACTTTACATGTGGGCCCCTGCTCACATGCAGCAGTTGCCAGCTGCGCAGCACTGACATCAAAAAGATGACACATCAACAGACAAACTTGTAGGAGAAGGTTACTGATATTTCAAGGAAGGGGATAAATGACTAGGACTCCTCCGCATTAAACTGATTTCACCTTCCCCATTAAGGCTAACAGTTTCATGAGTGTATTGTTGTCTGTTGACAAGTCAAAAGGAGTTCATGTGTGAGATGTGCAATAGTAAGGTTCATAATGTTGGTCATTTGTGCTTCCCTACCCATGAAGTCACAAAGCTCATTTTTGAATGAGAGAACACAGATTTCTTATGTCTATCCTTTGAGTGTCCTCTGTTTGCATGCCCAATTTCCAACATCATGGTAGTACTTAGCTGACAACGGATGGTGTCTTGTACAGTAAGCCTGGGCGTTGAACTACGCTCCGTTCGCGGAGCTTGCGAAGTTTAGGCAACTTTGCGATTCGCGTAGAGAGCGAAGTTGCAGATTGCTACGCAATCTAGCGCGTAGCGTAGTAGTTTTGTTCCTCGCGTGCTCAATATTCATTCTCGCGCATGCGGTAACGTCTTACCGTGATTCTGCGTTCGTCAACTCGCTTATCTGTGCGTTCGCGTGCGCTACGAGATTTGTAATATGGCTGCCCAAGCCAGCGAGAGTGTGTGAACACGAACACGTCATTCGGGCGTGCGAGCTGACTTCCGGCGGCGGTCTTGGTTAGATCGTGAACCCGAACATGCAAAAACTACAATCTGGCGAAGAATATCTCTCAAGCTTAATTAAACCTTCTCTAAAATGATCATATTGCTCAGAAAAACTACTCAGATTGTGATTTTGCTGTAGTCTTTTGTGTAAGGAGTCCTTTAATTCTTTTTACTCTTTTTTTCAAGAGGAAGGAAACTTCCTGTTCCTGTCCAGCAGGCTCCTCCCAGTGCTTTGTCAATGTGCTGTTCACTTTCATTTGGATTTGGAGCTGGAAGGATCAATTTTAGTGTCTGTCTGCTGCATCATACCATTGGATTGGATTTATTTGAGGACTTTTTGATTTGAGATTTAATTTACTACAAGTAAGTTGGAGAATTGGTGTGTTTGTTTCATTGGGGCTTGTTTGTACCTACATTTTTCTGGGATTTTCATAGTTTTTAAAAATTATTGTTGTGGGTAGCCTATACTTTCAATTGGGGTTTAGTTGTTTTTCTCTGCAATTTCAGCCAGTAGGGTACCCATGGGTCCATGTTTCGTGGTGTCTGTTGAATTTCAACATCATGTAGGGCATGGATGGCATAGGATTGAAATGCTAAATGTGGCTGTGGTGTATTTCACTGTTTGTGTGTGTGTGTGTGTGAATTACATTTGTTGGATGTGTGTGCTTGATGTGTAACTTCTTTCCAATCCTTTTGCAGCCCTGTTGATTTTCATTTTTGTATTAAAGCTGTGTTGTTCAGCAGGCCTCCTTTGTCCGGTCATATATAGGCCTGCTTCAGTTCATTGTTTTCCATGGCCTGTTTTGACTGTGAGTGGCCATGTGGCTTGTGGCAATTTTGTGGTGATAGTTTAGTAGTGTGTGCTTATTTTTCCATAAAGGCCTGCATTTCTTTTCTTTGTTCCCCTTGGCTTATGCTTGTTGTTGTTGTGTCCTGGCCATGTGTGTGGCGGCCATTTTGTGAAGGCAGGCATTGTGCTTTTGCCATAGGCTTACATTGTCTGTCTTCCATTTCTTGTTGTGGGTGTGTAGCGGCCATTTTGTGGAA
This sequence comes from Triturus cristatus, assembly GCF_964204655.1. Classification (NCBI taxonomy): domain Eukaryota; kingdom Metazoa; phylum Chordata; class Amphibia; order Caudata; family Salamandridae; genus Triturus; species Triturus cristatus. The sequence continues at coordinate 913,469,045 of NC_140588.1, forward strand.
CCATCCAAGCAGTGTGCTTGCTTTTGCCATTCTGTTCCAAGCCTGTGGCCTAGTCTGCCAGTAGGCCCAGAGGTAGTCATCCTCAAATCTTTGGTGCATTATTTAAATTTACAGTTTGTGTTGTCTGTTGAATTTTTTTGACACCATGGGTGGCTTTGGATTGAATTGCAAAAGGTGTTTTTTGGAATGGAATAGCAGTTTTTGGGTGTGTGTTAAATAAATAGGGCTTTTCAGCCAGTAGGTAACCCTAGGGATTCAGCTTGCGTACTTTCGGTAACTCTGCACAGCGCGACAACGCGGACTTACAGTTTTTGTCATTTTCGCGCTCTCAATATGCGTGTTTGCGCACGCGATAAAGCCTTTTTGTACAGGTCGTGATCCCGAACACGCAGCATTTTCAATCTGGCAAACAATATCTCGCGAGCAACATAAATCCTTCTAGAAAACGCTGATCTTGTGCATTTTGCTAAAAAAACTCCTCAGGTTGTCATTCTGCTGTAGTTTTGGAGCACGGAGTCACTTTTATTTAAAAAAAAATATTTTTAGGAGAGGAAGTAAGTTCTACAGAGACTACAACTTCCTGTTCCTGTCCTTTGTAATCACTTTTTTGTTATTATTGTGGTGGGTGGCCTGACCATGTGTGTGGCGGACATTTTGTGAAGGCAGGCATTGTGCTTTTGCCATAGGCTTACATTGTCTGTCTTCCATTTCTTGTTGTTGTGGGTGTGTAGCGGCCATTTTGTGGAGCCATCCAAGCAGTGTGCTTGCTTTTGCCATTCTGTTCCAAGCTTGTGGCCTAGGCTGCCAGTAGGCCCAGAGGTTGTCATCCTCAAATCTTTGGTGCATTATTTAAATTGACAGTTTGCGTTGTCTTTTGAATTTTGTTTACACCATGGATGGCTTTGGATTGAATTGCAAAAGGTGTTTTTTGGGTGTGTGTTAAATAAATAGGGCTTTTCAGCCAGTAGGTAACCCTAGGGATTCAGCTCGCGTACTTTCGGTAACTCTGCACAGCGCGACAATGCGGACTTACAGTTTTTGTCATTTTTGCGCTCTCAATATGCGTGTTCCCGCACGCGATAAAGCCGTTTTGTGCAGATCGCGATCCCGAACACGCAGCATTTGCAATCTGGCTAACAATATCTCGCGAGCAACATAAATCCTTCTCAAAAACGCAGATTTTGTGCAGTTTTCTAAAAAAACTCCTCAGGTTGTCATTCTGCTGTAGTTTTGGAGCACGGAGTCACTTTTATTTTTTTTAAAAATATTTAGGAGAGGAAGTAAGTTCCACAGAGACTACAACTTCCTGTTCCTGTCCTTTGTAATCACTTTTTTTGTTATTATTGTGGTGGGTGGCCTAAGTATGTGTGGCGGTCATTTTATGGAGGCAGGCATTGTGCTTTTGCAATAGGCCTGCATTGTCTGTCTTGTATTCCTGACCTTTTCTTGTTTTTGTGAGTGGCCTGGCCAGGTGGTGGCGGCCATTTTGTGGTACTAGCCACTGTGCTTTTTCCATAGGCCTCCAAGCTTGTGGCCTAGTCGTACAGTAGGCCCAGGGGTACTACTCATCAATCATCATGGGTGCATGGAAGTTAAACAACTGTTTTTGTGTTGTGCGTTAAATTTCAACATCATGTATGGCTTTGGATTGAATTGTAAAATGTGGGCTTTACTTTTTTTCGGGGGTATATTTCACTTTTTGGGTGTTATAAATAAATGCCTTTAGTTTTTATGTGCATATGTTCATTGTTGTTGCTCACTGATGCTGCATCCATCCCATAAGATGCACAAATTTTTATTTAGGGCAAACAGGCTACACTACATTTATGTTTTTGTTCTTTGCTATTTTTCTTCCTGAGTGTACACAGTACAAGTACACCAGGAGCCCTGGCCTTGTCAGTCTTATAAATGGCTATACTGTTGTTGTTCACTGAATTCATAAAATTTAATAATTGTGACCACCCACCAGACAGTAAGAAGTTATGTATTATATTATTGATCTTTTGACTGATGTTCTTCTCGCTTTTTTTGCTTTTAGGTGCACAAAAGACAGAGGAGGTGTGTCATCATCATCGACCGTTGTGGTGCCAGACCGACGTCCTGCTGTTGTACACGACGTGACGTGTGAGTGACCTGACCAGGCATCTCTGCAACTTGTGCAACTGAGTGCTGTTTTGACATCTGAAGAAGATGCCCCCAAAGAAAGCAGGTAGCAGGTCCTCCGGTACCAAGAAAGTTGCCATGGCGAAGAAGGAACAGAAGAAGAAGGAAGTGTCACTTAAGTCTGGTGTGCCTCCCAAAACCTTTTTTGGGACACCAAAAATGACACCTGCAGCAGCGGTGTCCTGGAGCCAAGCTGGGGGCAGCACCTACGCATCAGTGGGCCCAACCCACCAACCCAGGCCCAAGCAGATGAGTGTGGAAGAGGTAGCCAGCCTTATGGTGGAAAGCAGTGATGCTGAGACTGAACTAAACGTATCGCTATCTCAAAGTAGTACACAATCAACGCAGGGGGGAACACAGCAGATAAGTGGTCAACAGCCGCAACCACTGACCGCAATAGTAGCTGTAGTTCCTCCCGAAGTGGGGGCAGTTCAGGAAATTTAGCCTCATGCAGAGGAAGAAGAGGAAGCCACTCCTTCAGAAGTTCCATTGTCTTCCAAATCCCCAGCAAGGAAAAGGAGGGTTAGTACATCGAGTTCTTCACCAAGCCCCCCTTCTGATGATCTAGATGCCACTTGGAAGCCACAAACTGAGTCTGAGAGGGAAATACGTCAGAAGACCAGGCATGGGAAAAGGAAGGTTCCAGAAAGCCTTACACTTATGGAGGTTGATGTAGAAGAGCAGGATGATGATGATGATGATGAGCCAGTCATCACGAACATCACTCCCGGGCCTGAGGAGATGGAGACCAACATTTTTACATTATCCAAATGGCTGCGAGGGATTTGGCACGCATACCTCCAACACAGGTAACACCAACACAACCTCCAGCTTCCATATTTACATTAGCAAAGGGCCGGCAGCGTCCTAAATCCAGCACAAGCCCCACCTCAGCAGAAGTAGGTAGTGGTACTGCACAGAGCCAAATTCAACACACACCCTCCAGTTCATCCGGCTTTGGAAGTGGCACCTCCAGCAGGAGACAAAAGTTAAGCTCCCCAGTGTGGGACTTCTTTACGGTTAGCGGAAAGGAGGAGAACATTGCTATATACTCCGTTTGTCATACCTCTGTTAGTCATGGTAAGCTTGGTACAAACTATGGCACTGGAGGCCAAATGACCCATCTGAAAAAAAAACAGGCAATCCATTGGGATGAGCATAAAAACTGGAACCATTGCTGTTGGGGATAAACGAGTAGAAAGTCCGCTCACGGTGGAACAGAAAGAAGGAGACATTCTCTGTGGTAGTGGTACACAAAGTAGCAATGTCTCCATCACTGCAATGGTAATGCCCACATCCTCAGCCACATCTCAGTGGCACAAGAGTAAGAGTCAGCCTGAGACACCAAGGAGTACTGCTTTCAAAAAAAGTGCGACGTTGAGCACATTAAGGAATACCACGCAGCCTACCATTCTTAGCATGTTTACTAGGCAGGAGGGGCAGTACGAACGCAACCACCCAATAGCACGTTTGTACAATGCGAAGCTGGCGAAAATGTTTGCACTGGACCTTCTCCCTTTTTTTTTTGTTGAAGGGGTGGGTTTTCTGGAATTTGTAACCACCATCTGCCCAAAATGGAAAGGTCCCAGCCGCTACTATTTCGCAAGAGTTGCTTTTCCAGCACTACATCACGACATGCTGGAATTGCTTGGAAAAGCCTTAAAACAGAGTGCTGTTCAGAGTATCCACCTGTCAACAGACATGTGGACCAGTTGCCAAGCCACTGATTACATGTGCATCACTGCACACTGAGTCTCTTTTTCGGGTGTTAAAGATAAGATATCTGACGGTGTTGTTGACACCGCTGAGATTTTTAAAGACACTCGCAAACATGCAACTGTAGCAATGTTTGCTATGGAGAAATCGCATACTGCTGCAAACATTTTGGATGAGTTTAACAGCAAGGCGTTTGAGTGGCTGCGACCAAGAGGGCTTACCATTGGTTTTGTTGCCATGGACAATGGCAGTAATGTAGTTAGGGCCATGAAAGATGGTGGCTATTTCAGGGTCCCGTGTTTGGCACACTGCATTAACATTGTTGTTCAAGACTTTCTGAAAAATGAAAGCAAAGTCAGCAGCTTACTGACCACCTGCAGAAGAATATGCACACATTTCAACCAATCTTTTAAAGCCCGGACGCAGCTGAGGGTCATTCAACGTGAGCATAAAATGCCAGTCAAAGCACTCATCCAGGAGGTGCCAACACATTGGAATTCAACTTATTACATGCTTGAGCGTCTGTTTGAGCAGTACATACCACTCAATGCTTATGTCATGAAAAGGTCAGGAGATCCTACTGTGAAAGGCATGACCGTTGAGATGGCCCAATGGGACCTCGTTAAATGCCTGACAGAGATGCTACTTCCTTTTGAGGTCTTCACACGTGAAGTCAGCAGGGAGGACTGTACTATGGGCCAAGCTATCCCATTGTTGTACATGCTAGAGCAAGAGCTGAAGGAGGTGTAAGAAATGTACGCAGGTGTGGATGACAAAGTAGACGCATATTATTTGGCGGACACCTTAGCTGCTCGCTTATCTGACAATTCAAAGATTCAAAATAACATTGTGTCACATCGACATTACATTACTGCCTCAATTTTGGATCCACGTTACAAATTATTGCTGAGCAGCAATGAAGTAATTCCTTTTTCAGAAGTGGATGTTGCCAAGTACAAAACTTTGATAGCTGAGGAAGCCACTGACTTTGAAAACAAACGGATCTTAATTAGAGGCCCGCCACCCCAGGGCAGAAAAAGTACTGCAGGGCACCCAGGGTCAAGTTCTACTTCAGAGGCCGAGAGCAGTGCGTTTGCCTCCCAGCAGTCAACAGCACTGCCAGCAATAACATCAACAGCACCAACAGGATAATCAGCCACATTTAAAAAAACGGCAGGTGATTGGTTCCTACGGAAAGGGTTTTGTACGTCCATGACTGATGCAAAGGCAAAAGAAGCCAAGCAAATCGGAGCACCCCTGAACATTGAGCGGATGGTTCAGGCCTATCTAGATGACACAACAGAGGTCTTCATGGAGCAAATCCCATTGGTGTATTGGTTTGGGAAAAGAAGCCAATGGCCAGTGCTCAGCAGGCTGGCGATAAAGTATGTGGCGTGCCCTGTCGCAAGTGTCTCTTCAGAGCGTGTTTTCAGTGCTGCTGGTGCCATTGTTACTGTGAAAAGGACCAGTCTCTCGCCCAAAAGCGTGGAGAGGTTAACCATGATCAAAATGAATCAGCACTTTATACCACCAGAGTACAAAATACGTGAATCACAGCAGGAAGAGGAGAGCGACTTTGATGACATAAGTAGTGGGTTCTTACATGACGTACTTCTGTCCGAACCACCAGAGTTTGAGGACGAGCTCTTCTTCCCTGACAACTAGGCTTTCAAATTGTTCTCCCTTCCTTTATTTGTGTGTGACTGTGTATCTGTTTTTCTGGTTCAAAATCTAGTCACAACAAATCCATCAACAGTCTCCTCTTTTTATTTCCCTATTGGAGTTGCACGTCTGTGCATAACTGTCCACTCCACTCCTCAGACTCCTGCTCCATCTTCCTTACTCTCCCTAAATACATTTCAAGCAAGCCAGACATTGGATGGAGATGGAGAATAGTACAATACATGTTGCCTCTAACAGTCCCTCCATAAGAAGTGAAACGTGACTATATTCCATTTTGTTTCCAAGCCGAAAGAAGCTCATCACTGACTGTCAGAAGGCTAGGCAGGCATCAGATCTGTCAGTCAAAGAGAACAGCAAGACAGGTAATGAGTGATTATTGTGAATGATGGCATGCATTCTTTGGATGCTTGCTGACTACGAATGAAAATGCATGAAGTCGAACTATACTAGTTTATCGACAAAGTAAAAGTGACTCAGGTCAGGTGACAGTCAATGTTTCCTTGTTGTTTAATAACCACATTGTACTCCTACCACTGCAGGTGCCACCCAATATCCGTTGCAATTTTGTAATATGGAATATATTATAAACTTAATCAGTCACTACAGACTGAGTTGGTGTTGGAGAACACGTACCACACGGTCATCATGATGCTGCTGATCATACTATCTTTGCACACAGTCAGTCAGTTGGATCGGAGATAATTGATGGAATAACTGCGTTTTCATGGACTGCCTTAAAAGGTAAACAGTTTCAACATGAACCACAGCAGACCTAGGCTACATGTCCGTGTAGTGGTGTGGACTGGAGTAGAGTGTTGTGGTATGAGGGACAGTGGCGCATTGATTTAGTCACTTCATTTGGAAAATGCTAGGTTGCTGCAGTGCATATGCCATTTGTCTGGCTCGGTCAAAGTGTAAGGTAAGGGGTAGGGTGCCTGGCCTGTGCTGCGGTTGTCCTGTTCTGTGGCTGTGCTGGCTCCTGTCCCGTTGTTGTTGTAGCTTAATGCTGTAGAGTAGACACTATGTATCCTATCCAAGCTGCCTCAGTCTGAAAGTGTTCTCTCAAGAGTCTTGTCTTCTCTTCTTGCACTCCACTGTAATTGAGTTTATTTTTTTTTAATTCAGTTATTTTTCAATACCCCTTTTGTTTTCCCATCTACACTTACAGGCCGGCCTTTAAACTATGCTATAGTGGGAGAACCAACTCACACTTACCTTACCAATCCGCATCAGGCAGGCAGTGGTACCCAAGATTGATGTGCGGAGTGTCCATGGAAGGGAGGACCAAGAGGAATGACGAGAATGATGCAACTCCATATTTGGACCAGGATAATACAGTAACTTTAGTATCATTCATCATTCGTCTTTAAATTGATTTGATTCCTTTTTTCTCTTCAATCATGACGACTGTGTGTTGTGGTTTGTTTGGTAATTGATCCCTACAACTATTTTTTCATTTCCTTTGCTAGCTTGAAAAATAAAAGTATGCTCGGTACAGAATTTAATTTGGTTCGGTCGGAGCTCTGAGGGCGGCAGACAGGCAAGGCAAATTTCATATTAATAATTTCTGCCCTGTACTGTCTAATTGTGTAGTAGTAGTTAGTAAGTACAACTCATTATCATTAACCATCAAGTTATCTTCCTCAGCATGCATTTCCTTTTTCTCACTTTATACTTTGATTTCTTTGTTAACCCCTTCGGTGCGGCAGGAATTTTGCCGCGGCGCTGGGGGGGTTTGGGGCAGCGCGGCGCCGCCATGCTCGTGACGGAACCACTCCGTCATGAGCCACGGGCACGCTGTGCTCATGACGGAGTGGTTCCGTCACGACTCCGCCCACTCATGCTAATCGCCCGCACAGGCGGGGAATCAGCGTCGCATGGGCGGAGCGGCCGCCAACGGCCACAGCATGACGGAACCACTCCGTCATGAGCACACGGCGCCCGTGGCTCATGACGGAGTGGTTCCGTCATGAGCAGGGAAGGGGATAATGGATCATGGTCGTCTTACAAGATTGTGTTTCACTTTTGTTGTGTCCATGCATACTGTCTGTTTTTCTTTCTCAAACCTTTCCCAAAACACCACTTCCCATCCATTCATCAATACCTAACCCTCTTCTCCCGGGCTGTGTGATTTATATTGAGGTGTGATGTGACTACATTAAATGTACACCAACAATTGATCACACGCTTTCTGGGGCAGATGTGGTGAAAGCAACACTAATTGAATTTCAACTAAGGCAGGGCAAGGATCTTCTTCTGCTTGCCCACCCATGCTGTAGTTTACTTTGTTCTACTACTCCTCCCACAGTCTCTCAGTCAAGTGACTTTCTCTTTCTTTTTTCAAATGCTATTGCCAGTGTCTACTACTACCACCACAATAATGGCATCTTCTCCGTTCATTTGGGAAACCAACCATGCAGCCATCAGAGTGCCGAACTTCATCATCATCAATCAGAGGTAAGATATGTTTGGTGGGAGGTATAATGGACTAGGAGGAGAGACTGACAGTACAATTATGACAATTAAAAATAACTCAGTGAGGGGTACTGCATCTATTGGTTTGTGTGTTACAAAATTGGCAGATCTTTTAAATCAAACACTGGCTGCGGGCATGCAGCAGCAAGTAAACAAAGTAACAAACCATGTAACTTAGATTGAATTCGGGAAACAGTAACCCACCACAAAACATTAACATCGTATGTTTAAGTAAATAATATAAAATTTAATAGACCCTAACTAAAATAAACTAGCCCACTCTGACCTAAACCACCCCCCTCCCTAACCCCAACCAATGTCCACAACGAAAGTCCAAGTCCCAATGTCCAAAAGTAAATCCCAACGCCCAAAAACCCACCCACCAACAAAAGGAATTAAAAAAGCGGCAAATGACAAGGTCCTCTATAGTCGGCGGGCCTTCAGGTGTTTATCCACCAGGATTGTTACCCGCTCCTCTAGGTTCTCCTCCAAGCGGGCCATCCGGCGGAGCAGCTAGGGACGAAATGCCCTGCAGTTACATGCAGGGTGGGAGGCAGCAGTGGTTGAGATGGAGGCGCGGTTGCGGGCGGCTGCCGGACCACGGCGCCGTAAAACTGGAGACAGGGCCTGACTGGGGCCCGGGGCATTGGAGGAGGCTGCAGCTGCAGCCGCCTCCTCCTCCGCCTCAGCCACCAGCCGGCGATATTCTTCGCAAATGGCCTCCAGTTTACGGCGCCAGGCCCTGGCGGCCAACTCCTTCCTAGATGGTTTTGGTGTGGATTTGGAAGGAGTATCTATATCAAGACAGAAAAAGAACATGTTGTAGCCAATACTCTAAGCAAAACAGAAACACTAAAATCATTCAACACATAGTGTCACAGTATCACTAGCAAGCACAGTACATAACATTTGTGATTTGGTGGTAAGTATCTATACTCCTACTTCCTTGGACTCTAACATTTGTGGGAGTTTCCGACATTATACTCGTACTATGTACTCCGGTACACCAGTCGTGTTGTTCTTATCTCTAATTTAGCGCAATTACATAACCTTGTTTTAGCCGGCATGCCAGCTCAGTTAGCTAAGCTTGCACCCAAGAGAAACAGATATGAGCCACATGATGCAGACTCACGTTAGTTTGATTTACTACTACTGTCTGTAGGTGGGGAAGCTCATATCTTTGTATTACGCCTTACGGCCGGTGGCATTGGCCATACTCTGTCTGTTACATGAGGGCAAATGATCAATTTCACTTACGCACTGCCCTGGGTACTACAAAAAGGCTGATTATTTCTATGATCCAATGATCATTGCTTTTATTTATATTATAGATGGTAATACGACATCAGGTCAATAGCGGTCGGTGGTGGGAGTACTACCGGGCGGTGACGTGGGAAGGTGCAGGGTGGGGGTAGTAAACTATGGATTACGGACCATCACAGGTAATTAAACAATACATACAAAAAAATTCAAACATTTGTTGCACGCACTGCATCGCATTCGGCGGTGCAGTGCGCACAATGAAAATCATTTTATTTATTTTTATGTTGATTACCTGTATTTGGCCGTAATACATAGTTTACTTGCCAGTGCCACCCACCCTGCCCCCCCCATGTCACCGCCCGCCAGCACTCCCACCACCAACCGCTACTGCATAGGGTACTTTGCTTTCATTGATTGTGTAACCATAACCAACAGATAGGCCACCCTTTGCAGGCTGGTTGACCCAATCGAAAATACATTAATAGGTAGGGAGTGGTCCCAGGAGTCGGAGGAAGGGGCTTCCGCTTGATAACATATATATTTATATATATATATATATATATATACATTACCTACTGGCGGTCGCCAGTAGGTAGTTATAGTTAGGACCCCTTTTCCATAGGAAAACCTCAACATTCTATTTTGAATACCTTTGGCGCCGGTCGACGAATCCTCGCGAATTTCTCAAAATAGGTGGGGCGCTACGCTCCGCTCCTACCCTGAAAGTCTCGGGGGGATTCGTCAAGCGGGGGCTGAGATAAAAGGGGGGTCCCAAAACGCGTTTTTCCCATGCATTTTTCCATAGGACCTTTAGAACGAGCTACAGCCCGAACGGCTGAACAGAATTACTAGAAATTTGGCAGAGAGGTAGTCCCTAGGTCAAGGAAGTGCCTTTTGTAGGTTTGGTGTAAATCTGTTCAGTAGATTCTGAGAAAATAGCCTTTAAATCAATATATATATCTGAGCCCGCTTACGGTACGCTTACGGTACGCTTACCGTACGCTTACCGTAAGCGTACGGTGGCGTGCGCGAGCGCGATTCTGATTGGCTCTTAGATCTTAGTAAACATTCGAATCGGCCGAAACCAGGAAGCAGCGTCCGCCATTTTGTCTCTCGCACTGAGTGTTGTTTATCAAACATGATGGCCAAAAACATGTTACGGGGCTGTTTTGACAACTCCCTCCCACATAGTCATGTTGAGGGAGTCCCCAAACATCCCCCAAGAGCAAAAACGGTTTTATTTTTTTTTCGGCAATTTCGCGGGGTACGCTTACCGTACGCTTACCGTACGCTTACCGTACGCTTACCGTACGCTTACGGTAAAAAAATAAAAATAAAAAAAACACTATCCACACTTACCCCACCCCCTGTGCTTTTGGTGGCCGCAGGCCACCAAATGTGCAGGGCTTATTAATAGAGAAAAAAAACGTAATTTTGGCAACATGAAATTATAAAATCGAAATAAAAAAAACACTATCCACATTGACCTCACCCCCTGTGCTTTTGGTGGCCGAAGGCCACCAAATGTACAGGGCTTATTAAAGTTGATAAAAACCGTGCACGGAACGAACTGCGTTAAGTGGGCGCGCACGCCACAAATGGCGTAAAGTAACTTAGCATTTAAAAAACCGTACAAATTCACTGAAAAAACCATAGGTTTCACACACGTTATAGTTAGGAAATAGCATTTAAAAAACCTTGCTAATTCACTGAAAAAACCATAGGTTTCACACATGTTATAGTTAGCTGGACATTTTACTGATAAAAAACCAATGAAATTCCCCCGTTATAGTTACTGTAGGCAACTATAACTCACGCGACCGTAATCCTCTGCTGATGACATATGTGTCTTTATGAAAAAAAAATATTTGTAATATATGTATAGCTAAAATTTAATGGAAGAAGACATGGGCAAATAAGTGTCTAAATACAGTATTAGCATCAGCAGAGGATTACGGTCGCGTGAGTTATAGTTGCCTACAGTAACTATAACGGGGGAATTTCATTGGTTTTTTATCAGTAAAATGTCCAGCTAACTATAACATGTGTGAAACCTATGGTTTTTTCAGTGAATAACTGACTGATTAAGTGTATCTTAGTGAATACATGGCTTAGTGAGTAATGTTTAAATGTGTAAATATCTGTATCAGTCTCTCACTTTGTGTATAAGTGGCTGCATGGGTTGGTGAGTAGCTACATGGGTGTTTATATAGGATATTAGGTTGTTTTTTGAGTATCAGTCTGAGTGTCTGCATGGTTCGGTGGGGGGTATTACGTAGTGCATTGGTGCATGAATGATTGACTCTCTGGTTGTATGTGTTGAAGACAGCATGTGTGCATGTCTGTATGGTTGGATGAGTGTGTGTATGGGTGTGTTAGTGAGTGAATGACTGTCTCAATAGTGTCTTTATGAGTTACTAAATATGTTTTAAAGAAGTATATTTGACTATTGGTGTATATAAGTGAGTATATGTTAGAGTGAGAGATTGAAACAGTTCCTGTATGAATAAGTATGTGTTTTTATAAGTGATTATTTAAAAGAGTAAGTATGTGTAAGTGTGGTGGTGTGTGTATAACTGAATATGCAAGTAAATGGATGTTTGACTCTTTATTAGTATGAGTGACTATGTGTGTGAGTAACTCTATGGATGAGTGGCAATGTGTAACAGGATGTATAGGTGTATGAGTACATATGATGAGTGAGTACATGTATGAGTGACTGTACAGGACTGTTGGTGAATGAGTGGATGTGTATGTGGATCTAAGAATTACTGAATAGGTTATTGTAACTGGTATTGGTATGTCCATTGTTTTCAAAATTTTAGTCTCTATTTTTGAATGTGTGTATCAAAGGTTATATAAGGGTGAGAGGAGGTCTACCACTCTGTCACAAGGATGATGTCATCAGTGATGTCATTTGAGATGTCATCAGTGATGTCATGAGTGATGTCACTGACCATGTCATGAGTGATGTAATATGTTACACCATCAGCAGTGGATTGCGGGTGCGCGAGTTATAGTTAGCTTAACTAACTATAACGGGGGAATTTCAATGGTTTTTTATGAGTGAAATGTCCGCTAACTATAACGTGTGTGAAACCTATGGTTTTTTCACTGAATTTGCAAGGTTTTTTAAATGCTAAATCCTAACTATAACGTGTGTGAAACCTATGGTTTTTTCAGTGAATTTGCAAGGTTTTTTAAATGCTAATTCCTAACTATAACGTGTGTGAAACCCATGGTTTTTTCAGTGAATTTGTATGGTTTTTTAAATGCTAATTCTTACCTATAACATGTGTGATTTCCATGGTTTTTTCATTGATTTTGGATGATTTTTTTATTATAAATTCTTATATAAAATTTTTTTTTTTTTTAAAAAGCAAATTTTTTTTTTTTTTACTTTATATTCTCTTAAAACACTATGTTTATTTTTTTAAAATTCTGCAATATATTAATTTTTCTCTTTTTTTTTTTACCAAACAGGTAAGATATATTAGTATAACATACAAATTCTTTTTTTCTTTTTTTTTACTTTATATTCTCTTAAAACACTACGCTTAATTTTTTTAAATTCTGCAATATATTAATTTTTCTCATTTTTTTTTTTACTAAACAGGTAAGATATATTAGTATAACATAGAAATTCTTTTTTTCCTTTTTTTTTTTTTTTTTAAGTGCACGTACGGTAAGCTTACGGTAAGCGTACGGTTTGCGTAATGTTCGTAATATTTCTACTCTTTTTGCGTATGGTTACGCAATTTACGTAGCCGTGCGTACTGCGCATGGGGCACGTAAGCATGTACGCTACACGCGTACGTTACGCGGAAGTGTTGGGGAGTGACTGTTATGCGCATGCGCGCGAGCGCGTGTCTTTTTTACGCGCATGCGTACTTTTACCGTAAGCGCTCCGTAAGCGTAACGTAAGCGTAACATACGCGCACGGTGGGTCATGTGATCATGAAACAAAACTTTTGATTGGTTTAAAGTTGTTTCAGTTCTAGAACTCTCCTACACCACACCCATTCCCCTCATTTCTGCTTGTGATCCCTTAGGAGAAGGAGCTGACTTGTCTTTGGGATACGATGGCAGACCAGCACTCTTCTACTGAGAGTGAGGCTAGCAGCACCACCATCAGGCAGAGAAGGAGGAAACAGAAGAGCTCTTTTATATGGGAGTATTTTACTTTTCCTGAGGGCGAGAAAAAAGTCAATGCTGCCTTGGTGACTTGCAAGCTGTGCCAGCGTGTACTTTCGAGAGGTAATCCCAACAAGAAGTATTCCTTTGGGAATCACACTATGTTGAGACACCTTCACGATGTACACCCTAGGACACATGCTCGACATACTGGAGGAAACCCTTCAGTAAGTCAACCAAGCACATCCACAGCAGCTCAGCCGAGTCCTTCTTCGGAAGCTCAGCAGAGCCCTTCATCTGTGGGGGCAGATTCACCTTTTTCTGATCCTGTGGAAACGAACCATCGGTTTGCGAGGGTTACTATGCGGTGTTCATTTTGCCATGGTCTATTTGTTCATTGGGAGACCAGTCATCCCCTCATTAACAACAAAATAGACCAGCACATTTGTCCTACCAGCTAATGTTCCCATTCTTCCTTTCCTCTGTCCCTGCATGAACACAACGGCTCTTTTAAGAGCCAACCTTACCTCTGAACGTTTTTTTATTTTTTCTTTAAAACGTTTTTTTTTTTTTTTTACCGTACGCGTAAAAGCGTAATTTTTTTTTTATTTTTTTTAAAACACTAAAAATCAATTACCACATCTCAAGATCCTTGAGGAATTAATAACTAAATACTAAAAATCTGTTTGAGGAGAAGTGGAAGAAAGGGACCATCTAATTTGTGACTTACCTGACCCACCCAACAATTTAATTTTTAATTAAAATTTAATTGAAATTACTTGTAAAAATGGTTGTTTTTTTTCGAAAATTTTCTTTCACAATCTGAAAAAAAAGAAAAAAGTATTAATATTTAATAAATCGTTATATAACACAGTACACGTATTTACATATTTTCCAAAAACAATTTTTTGCCTTTTTTTTGCTGTTTTCAGAATATATTGCATTTCACTATAAGTCGTGAAAGCAATTGCATTCATCACTTAGCGGTTAAAAAAAAAATAACAATCTCAAAGATTGTTTTAAAAAAGCCCAGAATCTCTTTTTACTTAAACATAACATTATAGAAATGCATAATATTCTAAAAAAATATCATCTAATAACAATAACTATTTCTTTAAAATACCGTCTGACAATTTTGTTACAGAAGCATAATCTCAAAAATAATATATCTCAAATAACTCCACAATACATCTGGTTACATTTCCTTTAGGCCAAATAGTAATTTTAAAATTCTTTTTTGATTAAATTTCCAATGGTAATCTAATAAAATTCCAAAATTTAAATTGTACAGATGTTACCGATTCTCTCTAACATTTTGTTTTCCGAAAGATTAATTAATAATTAAATAAGTCCACAATACAATTGGTTACCTTTCCTCATGGCCAAATAGTAATTTTAAAAATCTTTTTTGAATAAATTTCCAATGGTAATCCAATAAAATTCCAAAATTTTAATTGTACAGATGTTACCGATTTTCTCTAAATTTTTGGTTTCCAAAAGATTCATTAGGAATTAAATAAGTCCACATTACAATTGGTTACCTGTCCTTTAGGCCAAATGGTAATTTGAAAAATCTTTTTTTTTGAAAATTCCAATGCTAATCCAATAAAATGGTAAAATTGTTTTGTACAGATCTTGCCAAGTCTCTCTAAAATTTAGGTTTCAGGAAGATTAGATAGGAATTTGCTAAATCAAAAGGCAAACGTTGCTTGAAAATCAATTGGGAATCATTACACAGTGTCCAGCCTTTTTCACATTTAAGATAAACTGTGTAATGTCCAGAAGTAACAGTAGGTCCTTCATGGAAAATTATAGCAACTGTTACAAAAGTTTTTCCTGAAATTGATAATTGCTGTCCTATAAACGTCTTTATTAAAGTATCCAATTTTGAACCATCAGCTTTACATCGTTGCATCATTAAAATTACATACTGTCCGTATTCCTTTAAAATTAACGTTGAAAACATGTCAGATTTACATTTACCACATTCCATGCTATGATTAGCATCTTTAACTAATTTAGCAAAAGTGACTGTTTTACTGTCTGGCAATGTTAAATAACTAAACCTTTCAGAATCAACATTAGAGCCACATGTATTGTAACAGTTTTCACAACTATGTTCCCATTTATAAGAGACACCAAACATATTTTGAATTGGCACCCCTTCTTCTTCCAGTACCTGAAGAAAATACATCAAGAATTCCTGTGCGTCTTGCGGTACATTTTGAGAATACTGTGTTCGTCCTGAACATACATCTAAAAGTTTTCTAATTTCAGTAGCACTTTCTATTTGAGTTTTATCATTACTCAGCTTTTGAAAAAGGAGACTCAACTCAGAACAGAATCTTTTTCTCTGATTTACTATTATCTGCTCTTGCAAACTTTCCAGATAAAATGCAACATTCAGCACTACATTAGTGTAGCAGTTGACACCAGAGCTATTTTCAAAATGACATCCTACAACCTCTTCTTCATTTTCCTTTTTCTTTTTGCTTGCAATTACATCACTCCTCTTTTTTTTCCTCCTCTCTACATCCTCATTACAGATATTCTCAATTCTCCTTTTTCGAGAAACTACACGTTTTTCCAACACAGGATACTGACCTAAATGAGGAGCATAAGTTCTTCTTAATCTATTATACTCCTTTACACAGTTTGTATCAGCACTAACTTTTGAATCATCAAAGTCTATCATGAATAAACCAGATAATGTTTTCACTCGTGACAAAGCTACATAAGCCATACCTTCTTTGAACACAGTTGAACCAATGTTTACAAATGCACAATCTACAGTCAATCCTTGAGACTTGTGAATAGTTACAGCATATGCTAGAGAAAACGGAAACTGTTTCCTTTGTACATATAAGTCTTTCACAAGCATGAAACAAACTGTACAACGACAAATGTCTATAACTTCTTCTATCTGATCAAATTTTATTTTTAAACATTCAATTCCATCTTTTTTCTGATAATTAATAAAACCCACAACTCTTCCCATAGCTCCATTAACTAAACCTTTTTCAACATCCAAATTTCTCCTTAAAAATACTCTACAGTTCATGCAAACATGTAGATTTTTTTCTAATCCAGCAGTTTTGGAAATGCTCTTCTCTAGTGAATCCAATTTATTTTTCAGTCTGCCTGTTAATGTGATAGTAATTCTTCCATCCTGAATTTTGTCCACTGCTTCCAATTTCCTGATATCTTCCTTTTCCAATTTCAAAAGCTCCTCATTGAATATTGAGCATTCACGTAGAGTTGGCATTAAGCAGATGACACTTTTCTTTTCTGCAATGTTCTTGTATATCTTCTCTGCAACTATTTCTTCCTTTGGAAATAAATTATGTAGCAACCGACTCTGTAATGCTTTTGTGCCAGCTTCAGTGAGTAGTCCAATTCTGATATCTTTCAGAATACTTCCATATTCTTCATCGTTTGCTTGCCTCATATTAGTAGTAAGTTCCTTGTACTCAAAGAAGGACCAAATATTTGCATTACCAATGCTTCCCAATGACTTCTTTGTGTCTTCATGTGTCACAGTGTTAAACACTGGTTGTCCTTTAACTGGAGTAAGCTGTAGAAGGTCCCCAAAAACTATGACATGTTTTCCACCAAATAACACGTCATAGTCTGTCCTTAGAATTTGCTGCATTCTTAAATGCACAAAGGCAAGCATTAAGTTTGATACCATGCTCACCTCATCAATAATGAGAACTTGCATCTTCTTCAATACTCTTGAAACTTCCAAGCATGCTTCTCCAGTTAGCTTGTGATATTGTATTTTGTTCTCATGCTCCACTGGTAACATTAGCAAACGATGTAAGGTGATTCCTTTTATGTTATATGCTGCTAACCCAGTTGGAGCAGTAACCACACAAGACAAAGTTGAATCCGTTTTTTGCTGTAGGTAACTTCTGATGACTTTTATTAGGAAACTTTTTCCAGTTCCAGCTTGTCCGCTTACATACATCCTGATTGGATGAAATGAGGTGCATGAGCACTCTTTTTTTTCATGTAGTAATCCGTGATCAATTTTGTTTCTGATCTCTTCATAAATTTGTTGCTGCTCTTCATTCAGTTGTCTTTCCAAATTTGGTAAGTCTATAAATTCTTCTTGAGCTTGATTCATAGCCGTTTCCACTTCATTCATGGCCATTGCAGCTTCATTTTCAACGATTGGTTGTCCTAGGGGATCTTGACTGAGTGTTCCTGAACTTTGGCTGTCTTGAGAACTGTCTCTAGCTACTTCAGCTGCAATTGTAGTTTCCTGTTCAATTTCTTCATTTAACATTTGCACATAATTTGTGAATGTACTACATTCTATGCTGTCTTTGCAAGCATTAAGTGAATCTTCATAGCTTTGAAATTCTCCCAGTAGTTCATCCTCTGTACGCCATGGTTTAAACAGTTGTAAAAGAGCCAAGTAGTAAAATTCCTTTTTGTCAGTAGTGTCGCAACTCAGCTTCCTGTGATTTATCAAACTTCCTTTTGTTTGCTTCACCAAACATCCTTCCTCACCAATGACTTTATATTTTCCATTGTTGATGTCTTCTGTGGCTTTCCGTGAATAAATGTAGTTCTGCAGCACTTCATAGAGACACATGTTCTCTAGATGAAGACTTCTCTTGGGATAATATGTGTCCAACATGTTTGATTTCAAAATATCTGTACTTTCTGGGTCATTCTCAGCCAAATATTCAATTTCTCCAACAGATTTCAGTACCCGATTTCTCATTGCTGCAAGGCCTAAACTTGCCCAAATTATTCTTCTTGATTTCGAGTAGAGACTTGCAGAAGATAACCAATCTGAACATTAGTAGGATCCAATTTCTCGATGCGATAACATCTTTAAACTGAAACTGTACAGCTTCTTACTGACAGTCTTCTCGTGAGAAATCTCTTCCTAAATTTCTTTCAATTCAGTTTTTTCTGATTTAGTAATGTAAGACGTTACATATCGAGCAACAGCAATGGAATTGTCAGCTACATACTGTATATCCATGTTAGCATTCCACATGGATAAAATTACTGGGTTGTAGTCATTTATATTTTTTGATTCTTCTTTTCTTTTAAGGTTGTAGGTATTCTTAGTTGATTTTCTTGTAATAGTATGTCTCACAGATGACATAAAACTGTTTACTCTTCCATTTGAAAGAACAGGTCTAGGAAATCCAAATCAACATTTAGGGCCTCATGTAGGTAGCGAAATACCGGTCGGTAACGGCCGATTTTCGGTAAATATGCCGTTACCGACCGGTATTCAGACAAGTGAGATGTAGGAGTCCAAAAACCACTTTTCGGTAAATATGAGGCGGTAAATACCGATTCATAGTTACCGAATTCTAAAATACCGAGTCATATTTACCGAATACATAATTAACGAATCGGTAAATATGAAGTGGTAAATATGAAGTGGTAAAAATTTAAAATGACATGTAGGAGCAGTCGGTAATTAAGAAATCCAGGAAAATCGGTAAATAAGAGTCGGTAATTAACACGGATTGAAAGCAGGTGGTAACCATCAACAATGCACATAAGCAATCCCAAAATGCAACAGCGTGGACAACATGGCCGCCATGTACGTCATTGCAAGGCGCCTACGTCTACAGGCAGCAGGACTGAGGGTGTGGCGACGGGAGGAACAAATCTACAGACAGCGCATCACACTATTACAGCTGACTGATGCAGAGATACATGAGAGGTACAGGCTACACCCCGAAACCATCATGGACCTGATAAGGGACCTGCACCCACTCCTGGACCAGCCAACAAGAAGGGCGCACGCCATACCACCACATGTGCAGGTGCTCTGCAGCCTACATCTACTGGCATCCGGCAGTTATCAGGTGGTGATAGCTGCGGTGGGTGGTGTATCCCAGAGTTGCCTGTCCCGTTTCTTCAGGAAGTTCCTGGATGCCATGATGCAGAGAATGCACCACTACATAAGCTTCCCAAACACACAGGCTGCACTGCAGAAAACAAAAACAGACTTTTATCACATGGCACAGTTCCCCCATGTCATCGGCTGTATTGATGGTACACACATCCCAATCTGTCCACCAGCTGATACAGAGCACATCTACAGGAACAGGAAGTCCACCCACTCCATCAATGTGCAGGTGATCTGTGATGCAGGGAACATCATCACAGATATTGTTGCAAAGTTTCCTGGGAGCACCCACGACTCTTACATCTTCCAGAATAGTGGGATCTACACACGACTGAGTGCCGGCGAATTCGGAGAGGGATACCTGCTGGGTAAGTAACAGTGACGCCCCTTGAAACCTGCAAATCAGAGTGTATAGAGGCATGTAACTGATGGTTCCCTTTTACTCATCCAGGCGACAGTGCATATGCATGCCGTTCATTCATCCTCACTCCCTACCTACACCCAGCAACCCAGAGTGAGAGACGATACAACGTGGCCCACAAAACAACACGCAATGTGGTGGAGCGCACGTTTGGACTACTGAAGAGCAGGTTCCGCTGTCTCCACAAGAGCGGAGGCGCACGCCAGTACAAACCCATCACCTGCTGCAAGATTATTGCCACTTGTGCAATGCTGCACAACCTTGCCACGAAAAAAGGTACAGATGTGGAACTAACATATTTTGAGGACAACGAGGATGAGTCAGGCCAGCCAGAGGGCAGCGCAGCTAGAGTGCCAACTGCAATCGATGGGAGAGAGAGACGGGCAGAGATCACATGCAACTATTTCTGAGTAAGTGAGGGGACACAGCGAGTTGTGAGAAGTCATGACGTAGTTTAATGTGGCACCACGCCATGAACACATGAACAGGCCAATCTGGCAATATACCATCTATACAAGGAGTATGTCCAGGGTTACGTCACCCAATGAAAAGTGGCTAAGCAGGGCCACATCAATGTTTGCGCATACGCGCTGCAGTGGTGGATTGCACGGCCTGTGCATCCTCACTAGAGCCAACCCCAAGCCGCCTGCTGCTCCTGCGTGCTTCGGGGACGGGGGGTGTGATGCTGCTGCTGGTGTCGATGCTCTCCGCAGCATCCCCTGCAGCAGTTGTCGACGCCTGACTAGTCAATAGCACCCCTAGTGCACTTGTCACCTGCACCATCCCCCGAGACAGGTCGCTGCAGCACTGTGTTAGGCCCTCCTGCATCGTCACAGAGCGCCGGCAAAGTAGGGAAGTCGCAGTTGCCAGACGGTTGAGTGCCCTGCTGGTAGTGTCCCTTCTTTGGCGTTCCCGGCGCCGTGCTTCGATGTCAGCATCTAATTTGCTGCACAACTGCTGGATTGACTGGGACATGTCCCGAATGCCCGCAGCCATGCCGCCAATGTTTGTGTCCATGTTGACTAAGCTTGTCTTCATCACCCGCATGTGCCTCTGGACTGACATAACTGCCTTTGATTGCAGGCGCTGTTGCTTCAACATTTGGCCCTCGAGCCCCAAGAAGACACCATGGCCGTCAGTGGGTGCTGGTGGACTCTGGACACGCGACCTGCGGCGCCCTCTTGCTCTCGTCTGTGCTGCCTGTGAGGTGTGGGGCACAGTGGGATGGCTCCCTTCCTGGGGCCCGGTGCGGTCTTCTGGGCCCATGCTGTCGTCTGACGAGGTGTCGAAGGCTCGTAGCCTGGCAGCTGGACGCCTCCTCATTCTCACACCTGCAAGCGGAGATGTGGCCGGTGATTCGAACATGAGTGGCGATGCTGGTTCTGGTTGTGGTGATGCTGGCTCTCGGTGAGGTGATGCTGGCTCTGTGTGCGGCGAGGCTGGCTGTGTTGGTGGTGCGGCTGCCAGTGGGCCTGCTCCCTGGTCTGAACTCGTGCTGGCTAGAGGTGATTTTTGTGGCCGGTGTGCCGTCTCCCCTGCAGCATGCCCTGTACTGCATGATGTCACATCTGTGGACAGAAAAACAACATTGGCTCAGTGTCCCCGAAGGGCTGCATTGCAAGCATCACAATAAATCATTTCACATTCCAATCTGTCCTCTGTCTCCTTGTGCCTCGAGTGCGTGACATGCCTTGTTGCCCTGTAACATTTACGTCATGGTTAGTGTTGCCCTGACTACATCTCCCGGAATGCATTGCCTGTCTGCACTGACACGTGTGGACTGCAGTGTGATTCTCGTTTCACAATGGGGGATGTGGGATAGGGGTAGGGGAGGCTACATTGCTGTGCTTTCGTCTTACCTTGGTGTGTTGCGGCTCTGGCAGAGCTGTCGGCGTCCCCAAGACCCACGACGCTCTCTTGCTCGATTGTGGCCGCCACCAGCTCCTCCAGTTCGGTGAGGGCAGGTGCCCTGTTGGTTCCACCTCCGGTCTGGCTGGCCTCCTTCTGGATGTCGCCCATCTTCCTCTTGGTCACAATCCTCAGGTCATACCAGCGCTTTTTGAGGACCTCAATGTCCCTGTGGGTCACTCCCACAGCATTGACCTGCGCCTGGATGGCCAGCCATATGTTGCGCTTTTCGGCCTCAGGCACTTGCAGGGATTGCCTCCCAAACAGCTTCTGGTGCTGCTTCACCACCTCCTCCACCAGCACCTGGAGTTCCTTGGGGCTGAATTTGAGCTTCCTCCTCCTTTCCCCTCCGTCTTTCTGTGTTCTCTGGCTGGACATGCTGTTCGTTTCCCGCTCGCACATGCAACTGCTCCCTGCCTCTCCTCTGCACTCCAAGCCTCTCCAGGGTCGGCTAATTATGTACACCTGCCTGGGTGTGGCCACTTCGGCTAATTGTGTACACCTGCCTGGGTGTGGGCAGTTCCTGGTTGGGTGGGCTGTCGTTGCACAGGATTAGCTGTTTCGTCAAGTCATGTGATGTTATTTACCGAATCCGTACATACCGATTCGGTATTTTCCGATTCGGTAGATACCACCTCGGTATTTTCCGAATCGGTAGATACCACCTCGGTATTTTCCGATTCGGTATTTATCACCTCGGTATTTACCGAATCGGTGAATTCCGATTCGTATTTACCGAATGTTACCGAATCGGTAACTGTTACCGAATTTTTACCTACATATAACTTACCGATTCTAATTTACCGATTCGGTACGGCTCGGTATTTAAGAACCGGTAAAATTTATTTACCTACATGAGGCCCTTAGTGTAGTATTTATCTTTGCTCTTGTATTTCCGTCGACAGTATTTTCCACACCGATGACTTTGGAAACGTAAAACTTGCTCCTTTAACTTTTTCTCTTCTGTGCTTTTTGGTATAGCACATGTTGCATATTCTTCAATGTAAGATAACACTGCTTCATCAGCATCTGTTCCAAACTTTGGGGCATCCTTGATCCACAACAGCATATGAATATGAGGAGCACCTATTGCCTGGTACTCTTTTCTCCAAAAAAAATCCACTACTTCTCCAAGAGGTGGATTTTTTTTATTGCAGATGAAGGACATCATAGCCTCAAATCTATGATTGAAATATCTGCAAACATTAACCGGATCCAATGAGCACAGTTCTCCTGCTGTCTTGTATTCGATGTTTTTAATGTTTGAATTTGCCTCTCGTAGAAAATCCAGTAAATCATCCCAAGCGTACTCAGCACAGCTTAGGGTAAGGAACCATGTTGGTGTTCCTAAATTCCGTAACATGCATTTTAATTCACCATGGCGTCAGTACCAATATTCATTTATCCCACGCTGACAAGCCATCAGATTGATCAGTTGTGTTTCCAAATGATCATCTCGGTGCTGCATTTTCTCCATAAAATCCTTAGCAGACACATTTTGTAAATGTACTCCACTTTTTAAAATGTGATTTACTGCATATGATAATGCAGACAAGTCGCTTTCAAATAAAAGATGGAACAAATAAGGAATACTTTGTCGAAATCTGGGATCTTCTGCATATAGTCTTGTAGTTCGATACTCAGAAGCTGGAATCTGTTCTGGACGTTCATCGTATCGTCCTCCTTTTCCTGTAGGAAACAGCTGGGGAAAACATCGAGCTTCCAAGCTCTCCTCCCATACACTCACGGGAGTTCCTTTTGCTTTCTTCATCTGAAACAGATTAATATTGTCTCCCATAACTTCTTTTGAATGAAGAGGATGTATGCTAAAATGTTCCTAAATTTCTTCTTCCTTTGACTTGTCCACTTATTCAATTTGTCCAGTTGGTGTTTCTGTGTCTTCTTGTAAATCTTCTTCTTCTTCTTCTTCTATATAAATTGATTCATACCATTTGTTATTCCTTTTCAAATACAAATTTGCTCTTTGTACTTTCCGTACATCTACCAGCTCCTGCCAAATCTTCTTATTCTTTGTAGGTACACCATTAACCAGAATAACTAATGGTTCAGTTTCCAAAGTATCTGCATCAATAGTTTCCATATTTTTTTTCAAATCCAAGGGCAAATACACCACTCTACCTTTTAAACCTCTCAGTAAATCTGAAGGAGGTAATTTACCAGTTTTGGGCTCCATACGTACTATGGTCTGGAACGGATGAACAGATTGAATAAGTATAGACTCATATGTATTTAATTCAGAAAGTTCGGCAGGAATAGCATCCAATTCTAAATTATTATGTACAGCTCTGGTCGGCATTCTATTTTCCTCTAACTTGTTGTAACAGTATTTACAAATACGCTGATCTTCACCCAATTCAAAACAATTTTCAAGAAATATATATGTGGCAAAATCCTTCCACTTATAATTATCTTCATTTTCACTTTTTCTGTAGAGATCAACATTCCTGGTTTGTTTTCTATAATGAGTTCTGCGGCAACAAATACAAGTAATATTTGGTCTTTCATTAGAGATTATTGCAAATTTTGTTATGTGATCATTAAATGTCTTACTTACAGAGGGTTCTACATTCTCTTCCACTTCTTCCTCATTTACTGTGTCCTTTTCTGCACTGTCTTGTTCAGGACCAAAGTAACAAAACTGAATTTCATCAGTAACCTTCTCTACATCTGATACCGATCCACGGAACAGAGCCCTATTCAATTCATCTAACTTTATTGCTGGACTTTTAGCAAAATACAACCGTCTCACAAACTTTCTCATTTCAGTATGATGAACAGCCAGCATCCTAAAATGATGAAAAACACTTTTACACACTTTTCTAGATAGACAAGCCAGAGAATGACCCTGCAAACCAGTATTCTCTCTCACTCTGCATGGATCTAGACTTTGAAGCACCTTAATCTTCTGTTTAACACTTTTTTTACTATATTCTCTTAGAAACTCACGAAATTTATCAATAGATTCCTGACGCACAGTGCAAATACTACTACAATTCCAAGTGTACACTGGGGCTTTAGGACGTCTCCCCATAGCCTCATCCGCCATCACTTGTACCTCATCTCTTGGAACCATTTTCTCCTTCTCCATTATACAACCATTTTTCACTTCATAAGCACGACCTCTGGTGTCAACTGCATGCAGCAAACTATTACTTTGAAAATAACTCTCTTCATTAAAAAAAGGTTCACTACTTGAACTATGCATCCATTCTCCTAAAAACACTTTACAAAAGTTTGTTCTTTTCACTAGTCTTTTCTTTTTGCTTTGTGATTTCAGTACATTGACCATTTTATCTAATGTACGCATCCTATTCAAAATTAAAATGAATAGTTTCCTTTTTAATTCTAATGCCTTTGCTGCAATGGCTTCAATTTCTTTTTTTCTCTTATAAAATTTAGCCTTTTTCTTATATTTCTTCACATCCTTTATCAAATTGGACATAACTCTTCTCTGAAACATTTTTCTACGAATCTCTTTAAACGCTGTTTTTCTTTTTAAGTTAATCTTTATTGTTTCTGAAGGTATATTTGCATTAACTAAATGCTCAATTTTTTCCTGTTGTTTTCTATTTAAAACATTCTTTCCAGTACAGACATTTTGTACATTTTTCCTTTTTTTGAAGATGTTGTTTAAAAAATTTTTTTTCTGCTTACCAGAAGACTTTCTCTTTTTCCCAACATGAGCATCTCCAACTAACTTAGGTCCTCCAGTTGTCTTCAAATATAGTTTTTGTGGTTTTTCCTTAGTCTGGATTTTGTAGGCATCTTAAATTTTGTTCACTGCTCTTCAGCAATACCTGAAAAAAACTAAAAAAAAATCCTTTATTTTATTTAAATATATTACTACATTTTTTATGATCTTTTCAAATCTTAAAATACTATGTACCCCTTTCCTACAAGTGAAAATCACAATAACACCTTCACAAATTAAATATCTAAAAACAATTCCTGTGTGCACACAGAGTCATGGTTTGAAATTAGTCAGAAAACGAAATTTCTTTGCCAATTGGAAAGCACACTTCCTACTGTTTTTTTGGCAAGTGATAAGTACTTTTACAGTCTGACACATTTTGAATCCACTTTTCAGATTCTTAAAACAGCACATGTCCAAACAGCTTTTTGAGACCAGCAACATCTGTAACCTGGGTGACTGACTACACTCCAGCAAGGGCAACCAGCCTTAGTGATGCTGAATGTTTTTGCATTACTGACTGCAACCTCAAACCCCACTCGGTTGTGAATACTGTGCATGATTTCACAGGATAAGCATCTGGGTGTGTGCTAAGAGTCTGCTTCTGCAGAAAAAATAGCTCCCCCTTTCCATCTAATGCAAATGTAAAATTACCGGAGTAATACACAATAAATCTCTGTCTGTAATTCCTCTTTGCACACAGAGTCATGCTTTGATATTAGTCAGAAAACGAAATTTATTTGCCAATTTGAAAGCACACTTACTACTCTTTTTTTGGCAAGTGATAAGTACTTTTACAGTCTGATACATTTTGAATCCACTTTTCAGATTCTTAAAACAGCACATGTCCAAACAGCTTTTTGAGACCAGCAACATGTGTAACCTGGGTGACTGACTACACTCCAGCAAGAGCAACCAGCCTTAGTGATGCTGAATGTATTTGCATTACTGACTGCAACCTCAAACCCCACTCGGTTGTGAATACTGTGCATGATTCCACAGGATAAGCAGCTGGGTGTGTGTTAAGAGTCTGCTTCTGCAGAAAAAAATAGCTCCCCCTTTCCATCTAATGCAACTGTAAAATTACCAGAGTAATACGCAATAAATCTCTTTGTGTAATTCCTCTTTGCACACAGAGTCATGCTTTGATATTAGTCAGAAAACGAAATTTCTTTGCCAATTTGAAAGCACACTTACTACTCTTTTTTTGGCAAGTGATAAGTACTTTTACAGTCTGATACATTTTGAATCCACTTTTCAGATTCTTAAAACAGCACATGTCCAAACAGCTTTTTGAGACCAGCAACGTGTGTAACCTGGGTGACTGACTACACTCCAGCAAGAGCAACCAGCCTTAGTGATGCTGAATGTATTTGCATTACTGACTGCAACCTCAAACCCCACTCGGTTGCGAATACTGTGCATGATTCCACAGGATAAGCAGCTGGGTGTGTGCTAAGAGTCTGCTTCTGCAGAAAAAAAAACTCCCCCTTTCCATCTAATGCAACTGTAAAATTACCAGAGTAATACGCAATAAATCTCTTTGTGTAATTCCTCTTTGCACACAGAGTCATGCTTTGATATTAGTCAGAAAACGAAATTTCTTTGCCAATTTGAAAGCACACTTACTACTCTTTTTTTGGCAAGTGATAAGTACTTTTACAGTCTGATACATTTTGAATCCACTTTTCAGATTCTTAAAAAAGCACATGTCCAAACAGCTTTTTGAGACCAGCAACATGTGTAACCTGGGTGACTGACTACACTCCAGCAAGGGCAACCAGCCTGGTTGTGAATACTGTGCATGATTCCACAGGATAAGCAGCTGGGTGTGTGCTAAGAGTCTGCTTCTGCAGAAAAAAATAGCTCCCCCTTTCCATCTAATGCAAATGTAAAATTACCAGAGTAATACGCAATAAATTTCTGTCTGTAATTCCTCTTTGCACACAGAGTCATGGTTTGAAATTAGGCAGAAAACGAAATTTCTTTGCCAATTTGAAAGCACACTTACTACTCTTTTTTTTGGCAAGTGATAAGTACTTTTACAGTCTGACACATTTTGAATCCACTTTTCAGATTCTGATAAAAGCACATGTCCAAACAGCTTTTTGAGACCAGCAACATGTGTAACCTGGGTGACTGACTACACTCCAGCAAGGGCAACCAGCCTTAGTGATGCTGAATGTATTTGCATTACTGACTGCAACCTCAAACCCCACTCGGTTGTGAATACTGTGCATGATTCCACAAGATAAGCAGCTGGGTGTGTGCTAAGAGTCTGCTTCTGCAGAAAAAAATAGTTCCCCCTTTCCATCTAATGCAAATGTAAAATTACCAGAGTAATACGCAATAAATCTCTGTCTGTAATTCCTCTTTGCACACAGAGTCATGGTTTGAAATTAGGCAGAAAACGAAATTTCTTTGCCAATTTGAAAGCACACTTACTACTCTTTTTTTTGGCAAGTGATAAGTACTTTTACAGTCTGACACATTTTGAATCCACTTTTCAGATTCTGATAAAAGCACATGTCCAAACAGCTTTTTGAGACCAGCAGCATGTGTAACCTGGGTGACTGACTACACTCCAGCAAGGGCAACCAGCCTTAGTGATGCTGAATGTATTTGCATTACTGACTGCAACCTCAAACCCCACTCGGTTGTGAATACTGTGCATGATTCCACAGGATAAGCAGCTGGGTGTGTGCTAAGAGTCTCCTTCTGCAGAAAAAAATAGCTCCCCCTTTCCATCTAATGCAACTGTAAAATTACCAGAGTAATACGCAATAAATCTCTGTCTATTATTCCTCTTTGCAAACAGAGTCATGGTTTAAAATTAGGCTGAAAACGAAATTTCTTTGCCAATTGGAAAGCACACTTCCTACTGTTTTTTTGGCAAGTGATAAGTACTTTTACAGTCTGACACATTTTGAATCCACTTTTCAGATTCTGAAAAAAAGCACATCTCCAAACAGCTTTTTGAGACCAGCAACATGTGTAACCTGGGTGACTGACTACACTCCACCAAGGGCAACCAGCCTTAGTGATGCTGAATGTATTTGCATTACTGACTGCAACCTCAAACCCCACTCGGTTGTGAATACTGTGCATGATTCCACAGGATAAGCAGCTGGGTGTGTGCTAAGAGTCTGCTTCTGCAGAAAAAAATAGCTCCCCCTTTCCATCTAATGCAACTGTAAAATTACCAGAGTAATACGCAATAAATCTCTGTCTATTATTCCTCTTTGCACACAGAGTCATGGTTTAAAATTAGGCTGAAAACGAAATTTCTTTGCCAATTGGAAAGCACACTTCCTACTGTTGTTTTGGCAAGTGATAAGTACTTTTACAGTCTGACACATTTTGAATCCACTTTTCAGATTCTGAAAAAAGCACATGTCCAAACAGCTTTTTGAGACCAGCAACATGTGTAACCTGGGTGACTGACTGCACTCCAGCAAGGGCAACCAGACTTAGTGATGCTGAATGTATTTGCATTACTGACTGCAACCTCAAACCCCACTCGGTTGTGAATACTGCGGATGATTACACAGGATAAGCAGCTGGGTGTGTGCTAAGAGTCTGCTTCTGCAGAAAAATAGCTGCCCCTTTCCTACTAATGCAACTGTAAAATTACCAGAGTAATACGCAATAAATCTCTGTCTATAATTCCTCTTTGCACACAGAGTCATGGTTTCATATTAGTCAGAAAACGAAATTTCTTTGCCAATTTGAAAGCACACTTACTACTCTTTTTTTTTGCAAGTGAAAAGTACTTTTATAGTCTGACACATTTTGAATCCACTTTTCAGATTCTTAAAAAAGCACATGTCAAAACAGCTTTTTCAGACCAGAAACATGTGTAACCTGCGTGACTGACTACACTCCAGCAAGGGCAACCAGCCTTAGTGATGCTGAATGTATTTGCATTACTGACTGCAACCTCAAACCCTACTCGGTTGTGAATACTATGCATGATTCCACAGGATAAGCAGCTGGGTGTGTGCTAAGAGTCTGCTTCTGCAGAAAAAATAGCTCCCCCTTTCCATCTAATGCAAATGTAAAATTACCAGAGTAATACGCAATAAATCTCTGTCTATAATTCCTCTTTGCACACAGAGTCATGGTTTCATATTAGTCAGAAAACGAAATTTCTTTGCCAATTTGAAAGCACACTTACTACTCTTTTTTTTTGCAAGTGATAAGTACTTTTACAGTCTGACACATTTTTAATCCACTTTTCAGATTCTTAAAAAAGCACATGTCCAAACAGCTTTTGGAGACCAGCAACATGTGTAACCTGGGTGACTGACTACACTCCAGCAAGGGCAACCAGCCTTAGTGATGCTGAATGTATTTGCATTACTGACTTCAACCTCAAACCCCACTCGGTTGTGAATACTATGCATGATTCCACAGGATAAGCAGCTGGGTGTGTGCTAAGAGTCTGCTTCTGCAGAAAAAATAGCTCCCCCTTTCCTACTAATGCAACTGTAAAATTACCAGAGTAATACGCAATAAATCTCTGTCTGTAATTCCTCTTTGCACACAGAGTCATGGTTTGAAATTAGTCAGAAAACGAAATTTCTTTGCCAATTTGAAAGCACACTTACTACTCTTTTTTTTTGCAAGTGATAAGTACTTTTACAGTCTGACACATTTTGAATCCACTTTTCAGATTCTCAAAAAAGTACATGTCCAAACAGCTTTTTGAGACCAGAAACATGTGTAACCTGGGTGACTGACTCCAGCAAAGGCAACCAGCCTTAGTGATGCTGAATGTATTTGCATTACTGACTGCAACCTCAAACCCTAAAAGTATTCCTCATTGATAACAACACACCTTATTGTATGGTGAAAACACAGTCCATATTATTTTACATGTTCCTCACATTTAAATTTCTCCCAAAACACAAAACGATAAACACAACTTCAACAAAAGGAATTCCAATTCTATTATTCATTTCTTAATTTACCATATACATCCCCTCTCAAACTCATAACTCACCTTTAAAATTAGTTAGTTGTGAAAGAAATGTGGCACTCAAACAGCAGATTATCAGAGCCAGGATCTCTGTTCTGTACACCTCTCTCCTCTCAGCAGAACCAGATAATGGCAATGTTTCCCTCTCTTTTTCCACACATATACATGTTAATTTCAAATCTCAGTGCTTCCCCCTTTTTTTCAAATGTAATCACACATTTCTATTGGTTGAAAACCAACCCTTTTCCAAAAGTACCCTTCCCCCAACTTGACTTCAGCCTAGTACCCTTCCCCCAACTTGACTTCTGCCTGCTACCATAGCAACTGCTCTTGAAACACTGCTGTGTAGAGTTAGGTCAGAAGTTCACCACACAATGTTTCATTTCCAAAGAGCAGGAGTGCTTGACTCTTCAAACCTAACAGCAAATCCATAGTACTGTTCTTTGGTAACACATTTTTCTGTACCAATACAAAACATGCTTCTATAAATTTACACATACAGCCTAGTTTTTAGTGTAGAATGGTATGAAACAGCCAATCAGTTCTTTTTTTTAAAAAAAATATGTATGCCTCCCTTTCCAAACTGTCTTTCATTTTTTTTCCCATTCTACTGAAAGACACCTCCTGAGTGCATCCAGTTCTCCTTTTAAGATGTTCACAGTGTGGATTGTAGGGCACAGCTATGTCTTCTGGAGTGAAAAGTATGCTGAGAAAACAGGTATGGTGAGAGACCTTGCTTTGCCAAATGTAGACATTAAATGGATTGGTCAGAGAGGGTTAAAGTGGCACCAATTGATGCCATTGGTGAAATCCTTCAAGCAAATCCAACACCCTGACCTCATAATAGTGCACTGTGGTGGCAATGACCTAGGCACTTTGACTGGGGTAGGTCTGGAAATGCTTATGAAGGAGACCTTTGCACAACTGTTTTCACTTTTCCCTAAAACTGCCTTTGTGTATTCTAACATATGCCAAAGGCAAAAATGGAACTGGACCAATCATTTTTGTCCGCAGATTGACAAAGCAAGAAAGCACGTCAACAAATCTGTTTCTGCTTTCCTCCGAGACTATGGTATGGGTTCCATTTACCACAACAACTTGCGTTACGACATGCAAGACATTTATAGAGGAGATGGTGTACACTTCACTGATGAAGGGAACAGAGTCTTCCTCTTGAACCTTAGACTCTGCATCGGTACTTACTTGTAGGTACCACTAAAAAATCAAATCACTTCATAAACACAACGGCTCTTTTTAGAGCCCCCTAATATCTAAACACTTAAATCTGAATTTTATGTTTTTTTCATTTTTTTTTTCTACCGTACGCGTACGGTAAGCTTACCGTAAGCTTACCGTACGCGTACCCCGCGATTTTTTTTTAAAATTAATAAATGTTTTTTTTGTACTTTTCTGTCCTTCTTTGACCCCCTTTCAAATGTTAGGGGGTCTGTAACTCTCTTCCTTGCCCCCTTTTCAAGTTATCACCCTTTTTTTTTCTGTGTGAAACACACAAAATGGCGGCCGCCGCTTCCTGGTTTTGACCGATTCGAATGTTTACTAAGATCTAACAGCCAATCAGAATCGCGCTCGCGCACGTCACCGTACGCTTACGGTGCGCTTACCGTAAGCGCACGGTAAGCGCACCGTAAGCTGGCTCAGATATATATATTGATTTAAATGCTATTTTCTCAGGAACTACTGAACAGATTTACACCAGACCTACAAAAGGCACTTCCTTAACCTGAGGACTACCTCTCTGCCAAATTTCAAGTAACTCTGTTCAGCCGTTCGGGCTGTAGCTGTGTCTAAAGGTCCTATGGAAAAATGCATGGGAAAAACGCGTTTGACATCACTGATGACATCTCAAATGACATCACTGATGACATCATCCAGTGAATGTGTGTTTTTCTGAAAATTAAATATGTTTTATATATGTATATCTCAAGGTCGATGGAAGAATAAATGGGTATATAAGTGTCTAAATGGATGATTGGTTTTTGAAAAATAGATTGTGTAACTGACTGATTAAGTGTATCATAGTGAATACATGGCTTATTGAGTAATGTTTAAATATGTAAATATCTGTATCAGTCTCTCACTTTGTGTATAAGTGGCTGCATGGGTTGGTGAGTAGCTACATGGGTGTCTATATAGGTTATTAGTTGGTTTTTTGAGTATCAGTCTGAGTGTCTGCATGGTTCCGTGGGGGTATTACGTAGTGCATAGGTGCATGAATGAGTGACTCACTGTTTGTATGTGTTGAACACAGCATGTGTGCAGGACTGTATGGGTGGATGGGTGTGTGTATGGGTGTGTTAGTGAGTGAATGACTGTCTCAATAGTGTCTTTATGAG
This sequence comes from Triturus cristatus, assembly GCF_964204655.1. NCBI lineage: Eukaryota > Metazoa > Chordata > Amphibia > Caudata > Salamandridae > Triturus > Triturus cristatus. The sequence continues at coordinate 913,501,745 of NC_140588.1, forward strand.
TAACTACGTATGTTTTAAACTAGTATATGTGACTATTGGTGTATATATGTGAGTATATGTGAGAGTGAGAGATTGAAAGAGTTCCTGTATGACTAAGTATATGTTTCTATAAGTGATTGTTTAAACGACTAAGTATGTGTAAGTTTCCGTAGAAGTAAGTGTGGTGATGTGTGTATAACTGTATATGCAAGAAAAATGTATGTTTGATTCTTTATTAGCAAGAGTGACTATGTGTGTGAGTAACTCTATGGATGAGTGGCATTGTGTAACAGGATGTATAGGTGTATGAGTACATATGATGAGTGAGTACATGTATGAGTGACTGTATAGGACTGTTGGTGAATGAGTGGATGTGTATGTGGATCTTAGAATTACTGAAGAGGATGTTGTAACTGGTATTGGTATGTCCATTGTTTTGAAAATTTTAGTCTCTATTTTTGAATGTGTGTATCAAAGGTTATATTAGGGTGAGAGGAGGTCTGCCACTCTATCACAAGGATGATGTCATCAGTGATGTCATCAGTGATGTCATTTGAGATGTCATCAGTGATGTCATGAGTGATGTCACTGACCATGTCATGAGTGAGGTAATATGTGACAACATCAGCAGTGCATTGCGGGCGCGCAAGTTATAGTTAGCTGAACTAACTATAACGGGGGAATTTCAATGGTTTTGTACAAGTGAAAAGTCCAGCTAACTATAACACCCCTGAAACCTATGGTTTTTTCAGTGAATTTCTGAGGTTTTTTAAATGCTAATTCCTAACTATAACGTGCCTGAAACCTATGGTTTTTTCTGTGAATTTCAAAGGTTTTTTAAATGCTAATTTCTAACTATGCCTACAGAGATAGGACATGTGAAGAAAGAAGATAAAAAATGCACAGAAAGAAAGAAAAGAAGTGCAGAAAGAAGCAACAGAAGTCCTCAAATACGAAGATAAGTGCAGGAAGAAGGATAACGTGCAGAAAGAACAAAAAGAAGAGCAGAAAGAAGCCTTGTTGCAAAATCATCCTGTACCCTCAACTTTTTCAGACGGATACTGGTGGTAACTGAGTCTGACTAACCAGTCCTAGAGCCAGTGCTATGTTAAAAGACACTTACAATACGGTGAAAACACCTACATACACTAGAGAACATTATGCGTTGGGGTCCCCCTGTGATTAGCATGATCTCCTCTGTAAGCCCCTAGTATATAATAGGGCATGGGGATTAAAACTACCTCTTAAAACAGGCCACAGGGCGATTTTGCACACGTTAACTCAGCCCCCGTCCCCTCCCTTCACCACTGTGTAAACACGCCCTGTGTCCATTTCTAGTTGGGAGATTAAGTTCATTTGAATCCTGAGGGTCCCTAGGGTCCAACTAGCCCACTAGGTACCTCCAGTAAGTGCCACAGAGCTGCGTTGCAGAGAGGTGTAAAAAGTGGCACAGCCTGGACCACCTCTCTGCAATACAGCTCAGTGGCGCTTACTGGAAGCACTTGGTGGGCTAGTTAGCCCCCAGCGGCCCTCAATATTGAAGGGAAATTATATCCCCAATTTAAAAAGTGCCATAGTGCGTGTTTGCACACATCACCTCAGGCCCCGTCCCCTACCTTCACCACTGTGTAAACGCGCTCTGTGGCTGTTCTAAGTTGAGAGATTAAGTCCCCTTGATTCCTAATGGTCTCTAGGGTCAAACTAGACCACTAGCTACCTCCAGTAAGTGCCACAGAGCTGCGTTGCAGAGAGGTGTAAAAAGGGGCTTGGCCTCAGAACACCTGTCTGCAGCGCAGTTCCCTGGCGCATACTGGAGATGCCTGTTGGCGGCGCGTTTGCAGAGTGCTGCACGGAGGGGGCATGGCCTCCGGCACAATGCCAGTCTTTTATTTATTTTAATTTTTTAAGAAGGGGGGCTGTGTGGTTCCCCTTCTTATTCTAATTTATTGGCCCTGATGACCCCATCCCCCAGGGCCTGTCTCCTAATTATATTTTTTTGACCCCAATTCCCAGGGCCGGCCACTGTTTTTTATTATTTTTTAAAAATATATATTTATAGACACACCTAGGACATGCTGGACAAACCGTACGTACCTATCACCATGACGATTTGTGTGATATTCATTAAAAGGCGACTATGCATGCAATGAATCCACGTGGAATGTATTTACACCACTAGTGAAGCTCTGACATGTCTGATGCCCTACCGTGCCTAATCCCGGTAGACACCCTTGTCGTTTATTTATACAAACATGGGTAGCTATTGACGGGCACATTTAATACAAATGCACACCAAGCCATTCAAAGGGGATTCGACAAAAGTTCGACCAAAACTATGCAAGAAACCCCCCTCACGGTTAATAAAACACACATCCACTGCCGGATGTGTAATACTTTTTATTTAACTCTCTGGAAAGGAGACGAACATCACTTGAGAGTCAAAGCGTGCTCCTGACAGAGCCCAATGCTGTGTTACACCCACCATTGCCTGCCGAGTGCCACACACCTCTGTGTTGTATTCCACTAGCTAGTGCATATGCTATGACACTCTCTAGCCCATGTGCACTGTAACACCACCCCGTGAATATGTCATGCCACACTTGTCTTCGCACGGGTTATATTGCCCCATCTAACGTGCCTTCCTCGATGCCTATATTATAACGCACAGTGCTATGCCATACATATTACAATCTGGGATCCATATCTTTGTCACAGTGCATATGCAACGTTACACTCCCCAGCACATATTTTATATTACAACTTTAAGGACTAGTTAGGTTACACAACACTGCCCTGTGCATATTACACTCCAAGGCGCATATCGCATAGCACGCACTAGTGCCTGTGCTATCTCGCGCTCTCCAATGAATCTGTCATTGCGCACAATGTATTGCATATTATATTTCACGCCCGGTTCATCTTATATCACACTTTTTGGTGCATAGTTTATACCATACACTATATCTAGTTTTCATTTTCAATCGTGCTCTCAGGACTATGTTCTATATAACACTGTGTTCACCTACCCTTTTCACGGGCATTACATTTTGCGATAGGGGTGGAGGGTCAGGGTGTGTTTCTGCCAAGTGAGCCCGGAGTCACAGTGACAAACGTCCTCTTCTTCCTGAATAAAAGTGAGATTATGCTGCATACTTGTTCATATTTTAAGTAGTTCGCACAGACACAATGTTTTAAAAACAATAAAGTTCCTAATACCCGCGTTCTATGAACAGTTAGCTTGCTGCCCCATCCCCCTCCTCCCTATCCTCTGTTGTGTGAATCCATGGACTAGCCTCCTCCCTCCTGCCATGCATGGTCTGATGTGCTGCCACTGCCCTCAATTTAGTATGATGTACCAGTCCACTCCTCCTGCCCTCCATTGCCCAATTCTATGCCCCATCATTGACCTCCTGCTTAAACTCTGTGCTTAGCTTGCTGCCCCTATTCTCCTTCCCCCTGCCCTCCGATGTCTTTGTGCATGCCCCTGCTCCATCCTTTTTGCCCACCTTGTCCCATGGACCTGCCACTCCTATCTACTCTGAGTGTTCTGTTGAGCTGCCACTCCCCTCCCACCTGCCTAGCATTGTCAGATGACTGTAACCTGTTCCTGCCACCTCCACCCTGCCTGTCCACATGCCATGCCCCTATCCTCTTCCTCCTGTCCTACATGGTCCATTGTACTGCCACACCCTTCTGCCCTCCCTGGTCTGTTGTGCTGCAACTGCTCCTCCTGCCTGCCCCGTGTGGTCTGTTTTGAGGCCCCTTCCCCTGAACTTTCTTGTCTGTGCACAGGTCCTGACCCTCCCTTCTATCCTCCATTGTCCTTTGTGCATGCCCCTGCACCCTCATTCTTGCCCATCATAGCCATTGTGCTGCCACTAACCCTCCTACTTGCCATGCATGGTCTTCTGTGCTGCCATGGACCCTCCCACCTTCCCTGTGTGGTCAGTTAGCTGCCCCTGACCCCCTCCCACCTTCCCTCCATGGTCTGTGTGTATGCCATCACAGTGTCACTGTTGCTCTTCATGGTGTGTCTTGCTTCTAGTGCCCATCCTGCCTGACCTCCATGGCTATCTTGCTGCTCCTGCCCTGCCCCCGTGCCCCAGGCCCTCTGTTTACATGTGCAGACCCCTACTCCCTCCCTCCTGGCTTGTCTGTTCCATTGTAATGCCCCTGATCCGTCCCTCCTGCCCTTTATGGTCTGTTATGCTGCAGCTTTCTGTCCATTATGGTCAGCTAGCTACCATTGCCTTTTGCCCCTCTGTTCTCTGTTGTCCATGTGCATGGTCCTGTCCCCTTCCTCTTGCTTTCTATGGATTGTTGTGCTGCACTCCCGTCCTGCATGCCCTGTGTGGTGTATTGTGCTGCTGCAAACCCTGATGCCTGCCCTGCAGGGTCAGTTTGGTGCACCTCTCCAGGTCCCTCCTGTCCTCTGTTATCCAAGTCCATGTCCCTATGTGCATTACATTGCCACAGCCTCTCTTGCAAGTCCTGTATTGTTGGTTTGTTGCCCCTGCCCCCCTTTCCACTGCCCTCCATAGTCTGTTGTGCTGCCACAGCCCTTCCTGCCTGCTCAGTGTGGTTGAATTGTTGCCTTTGCACCCTCCTACCTGCCTTCAATTTTCAGAGTCCGTGCCCCTGGCCTCTGCCTCTCAACAGTATCCTAATGAACAACTAGATTGCTAACATTCTATATTTATTACAAAAGTGTGGAACGCCAGACATCATCTTGATGTAATCAAAACTGTAATACCTAGAGCATTTCCTTTAGAAATTACATATATGAGAGGGTCTTATTGGCATGGTTAGTGCTCTAAAAGACTAAAATAAGGACATATTTTCTGAGTTTTCAAATAGCGACAAAGCACTTTTAAATTATTTGTTATCTTTATGTTTTTTATCCAGTTGACCACTTGATTAAATGTTGCACTTAGGGGAGAGGATGTGGTGTTACTTCCAGAACTGCAGACTTTGCAACTGGGGAACCAGGTTGAAGTTTCTGCTTCAGCTCGACATTCTGTGATTCTGGTCAAATCACTTAGTCTCCCCATGTCTACAACCAAAATGAATTTGTTCTTGTGTGATGTAACCAATGCTCATGTAAAGCACTCCAATACCTGACAAGTCTGCACTATATAACACTGCAAAAACACAAAATAATAAGTGTTTTGCACACTTCTGTCATTGGGCTATATTTGGGCTACATCTGGGTGATTTTGGGCTACATTTGGGCTCTTTTGTCTCCGGTGGCCATCTTAGGAGATTTATTTGTTATGAAGTTTCCTAATTTCCTCATGTACTGCAGTCTCCTCAGTAGGAAATGCTTTCAGTTTTTTACTTTGATTCCATCATGAAGGTATTCAGATATGTCACACATTTGCCATAAATTCTGAATGTTAACACTCTAGTTGCTCATTAGATCACTGTAGTAAAACTACTGTTCACCATGGAAGTCTGCTCCTGGTATTAAAAGTGCATGTTTGAGTCTGCATGTCAGAATTTTTTAATGAAATAGAAGAGGATTTAAGAAGTCACTCAAAATGTGCCCTCATTTTCTTTCTTCAGCATTAATCATAATCATAATTTCTATGTCAAAATGAACCCCCTCATTGTGTTCCTTTTTAAATTAAATGTTTTAAGTGTTACCAGTTTATTCCAATCAAGATGGCTTCAGGTGTGCCATACTTTTGTCATAATGAAGACAGTAAGCGCTCTAGTTGTTTTTAAGAACATTCTGGGACATTCTGTCATTGGGCTATACTTGGGCTACATCTGGGTGATATTTGGGCTACATTTGGGCTCTTTTGTCTCTGGTGGCCATCTTGGGAGACTTATTTGTTATGAAGTTTCCTAATTTCCTCATTTACTGCAGTCTCCTCAGTAGGAAATACTTTCAGTTTTTTACTTTGATTCCATCAAGAAGGCATTCAGATGTGTCACACATTTGCCATAAATGCAGAATGTTAGCACTCTTTTTGCTCATTATCTCACTGTAGTAAAGCTACTGCTCACCAGGGAAAACTGCTGCTGGTATTGAAAGTGCATGTTTCAGTCTGCATGTCAGAATTTTTTAATGAAATAGAAGAGGATTTGAGAAGTCACTCAAAATGTGCCCTAATTTTTCTTTCTGCAGCACTAATCATACTTTTTATGGAAAAATGAACCCCCTCATTTTGTTCCTTTTTAAATTAAATGTTTTAAGAGTTACCACTTTAATCCAAGCAAGATGGCTTCAGGTGTGCCATACGTTTATCATAAGTAGGACTGTTAGCGCTCTAGTAGTTCTTTGGAACACTCTGGGAAGCTGCAGTAGAACACAAAGGAATCAACTGACAGTCTCTGCCCTTGTTGGATGTACATGTTTTACTGAGAATGTCAGACTTCATTCTCACATGACTGAGAAAGATAATGTGAATTTACAGAAAATAAGCTCTCAGTTTAGCTTATAGATCACCTTCCAAACCTCTTTGGTAAAAGCATGAGAAAATATTTTTCTCTCAATCATGATATCCCAGCAGAAGGCTTTTTCACATGGTGAAATCACCTTAGAACATACCACAATTCCTAAAATGAGTATGGTACCATCAACAAATGATTTATAATGTAACTAAAGTCTTAAAACCTTCTATTAACTGCAATGCTTTTTAATGAGGCGCTATCATGTATATTGGTCCCAAGATGGCTGCCAACACTTCTTGGATGAAGTGCTGACAGCCAATCAGATCTCAGGATGAGATGTGTGGTTAGGCTCCGCCCACATATATATATGCTTTTAAATGCAATTTTCTCAGGAAATACTGAAAAGATTTACACCAGACCTGCAAAAGGCACATCCCTGACCTGAGGACTACCTCTCTGCCAAATTCACAGACAAGAAAGTTCAGGTGAAGGGGCCTCACAACAGACCACACGGGGCAGGCAGGAGGAGCAGTTGCAGCACAACAGACCAGGGAGGGCAGAAGGATGTGGCAGTACAATGGACCATGTAGGACAGGAGGAAGAGGATAGGGGCATGGCATGTGGACAGGCAGGGTGGAGGTGACAGGGACAGGTTACAGTCATCTGACAATGCTAGGCAGGTGGGAGGGGAGTGGCAGCTCAACAGAACACTCAGAGTAGATAGGAGTGGCAGGTCCATGGAACATGGTGGGCAAAAAGGATGGAGCAGGGGCATACACAAAGACATCGGAGGGCACGGGGAAAGAGAATAGGGGCAGCAAGCTAAGCACAGAGTTTAAGCAGGAGGTCAATGATGGGGCATAGAATTGGGCAATGGAGGGCAGGAGGAGTGGACTGGTACATCATACTAAATTGAGGGCAGTGGCAGCACATCAGACCATGCATGGCAGGAGGGAGGAGGCTAGTCCATGGATTCACACAACAGAGGATAGGGAGGAGGGGGATGGGGCAGCAAGCTAACTGTTCAGAGAAGGCGGGTATTAGGAACTTTATTATTTTTAAAACGTGTGTCTGTGCGAACTACTTAAAATATGAACAAGTATGCAGCATAATCTCACTTTTATTCAGGAAGAAGAGGATGTTTGTGACTGTGACTCCGGGCTCACTTGGCAGAAACACCCCCTGACCCTCCACCCCCTATCGCAAAATGTAATGCCCGTGAAAAGGGTAGGTGAACACAGTGTTATATAGAACATAGTCCTGAGAGCACGATTGAAAATGAAAACTAGATATAGTGTATGGTATAAACTATGCACCAAAAAGTGTGATATAAGATGAACCGGGCGTGAAATATAATATGCAATACATTATGCGCAATGACAGATTAATTGGAGAGCGCGAGATAGCACAGGCACTAGCGCGTGCTATGCGATTTGCGCCTTGGAGTGTAATATGCACAGGGCAGTGTTGTGTAACCTAACTAGTCTCTAAAGTTGTAATATAAAATATGTGCTGGGGAGTGTAACGTTGCATATGCACTGTGACAAAGATATGGATCCCAGATTGTAATATGTATGGCATAGCACTGTGCGTTATAACATAGGCATCGAGGAAGGCACGTTAGATGGGGCAATATAACCCGTGCGAAGACAAGTGTGGCATGACATATTCACGGGGTGGTGTTACAGTGCACATGGGCTAGAGAGTGTCATAGCATATGCACTAGCTAGTGGAATACAACACAGAGGTGTGTGGCACTCAGCAGGCAATGGTGGGTGTAACACAGCATTGGGCTCTGCCAGGAGCGCGCTGTGACTCTCAAGTGATGTTCGTTCCCTTTCCAGAGAGAAAAATAAAAAGTATTACACATCCGGCAGTGGATGTGTGTTTTATTAACCGTGAGGGGGGTTTCTTGCATAGTTTTGGTCGAATTTTTGTCGAATCCCCTTTGAATGGCTTGGTGTGCATGTGTATTAAATGTGCCCGTCAATAGCTACCCATGTTTGTATAAATAAACGACAAGGGTGTCTACCGGGATTAGGCACGGTAGGGCATCAGACATGTCAGAGCTTCACTAGTGGTGTAAATACATTCCACGTGGATTCATTGTATGCATAGTCGCCTTTTAATGAATATCACGCAAATCGTCATGGTGATAGGTACGTACGGTTTGTCCAGCATGTCCTAGGTGTGTCTATAAATATATATTTTTTAAAAATAATAAAAAACAGTGGCCGGCCCTGGGGATTGGGGTCAAAAAAATATAATTAGGAGACAGGCCCTGGGGGATGGGGTCATCAGGGCCAATAAATTAGAATAAGAAGGGGAAATAAATAAAAGACTAGCATCGTGCCGGAGGCCACGCCCCCTCCTTGCAGCACTCTGCAAACGCACCCCCTGGCGAGTTGTAAGTTGGGGAATTAATTCCTCTTCAATACTGAGGGTCCCTGAGGGCCAACTAGCCCAACAGGCATCTCCAGTATGCACCAGGGAGCTGCGCTGCAGACAGGTGTTCTGAGGCCAAGCCCCTTTTTACACCTCTCTGCAACGCAGCTCTGTGGCGCTTACTGGAGGTATATAGTGGTCTAGTTTGACCCTAGGGACCCTTAGAATTCAAGGGGACTTAATCTCTCAACTTAGAACAGCCACAGGGCGCGTTTACACAGTGGTGAAGGGAGGGGACGGGGCCTGAGGTAACGTGTGCAAACACGCACTATGGCACATTTTAAATTGGGGATGTAATTTTCCTTCAATACTGAGGGCCCCTGGGGGCTAACTAGCCCACCAAGTGCTTCCAGTAAGCGCCACTGAGCTGCATTGCAGAGAGGTGGTCCAGGCCGTGCCACTTTTTACACCTCTCTGCAACGCAGCTCTGTGGCACTTACCTAGTGGGCTAGTTGGACCCTAGGGACCCTCAGGATTCAAATGAACTTAATCTGCCAACTAAAAATGGACACAGGGCGTGTTTACACAGTGGTGAAGGGAGGGGACGGGGCCCGAGTTAATGTGTGCAAAAACACCCTGTGGCCTGTTTTAAGAGGTAGTTTTAATCCCCCTGCCCTATTATATACTAGGGGCTTACAGAGGAGGTCATGCTAATCACAGGGGGACCCCAACGCATAATGTTCCCTAGTGTATGTAGGTGTTTTCACTGTATTCTAAGTGTCTTTTAACATAGCACTGGCTCTAGGACTGGTTAGTCAGACTCAGTTACCACCAGTATTCGTCTGAAAAAGTTGAGGGTACAGGATAATTTTGCAACAAGGCTTCTTTCTGCTCTTCTTTTTGTTCTTTCTGCACGTTATCCTTCTTCCTGCACTTTTCTTCGTCTTTGAGGACTTCTGTTGCTTCTTTCTGCACTTCTTTTTTTTCTTTCTGTCCATTTTTTCTTCTTTCTTCACATGTCCTATCTCTGTAGGCATAGTTAGAAATTAGCATTTAAAAAACCTTTGAAATTCACAGAAAAACCATAGGTTTCAGGCACGTTATAGTTAGGAATTAGCATTTAAAAAACCTCAGAAATTCACTGAAAAAACTATAGGTTTCAGGGGTGTTATAGTTAGCTGGACTTTTCACTTGTACAAAACAATTGAAATTCCCCCGTTATAGTTAGTTCAGCTAACTATAACTCGCGCGCCCGCAATGCACTGCTGATGACGTCACATATTACATCACTCATGACATGGTCAGTGACATCACTCATGACATCACTGATGACATCTCAAAGTGGGAGGCGGAAAAGAAAAGTTAGAAGGGGAAAAAAAAGTTAGGGGGAAGAAGAAAGAAAGAACTGTATAAAAGGAAAAAAACACAGTAAAAGTAGAAATAAAATGCAAAATATAAACTTAGGGAAAAAGAGATGATAACTAAAAAAAGTCAGAAAAAATGTTTCAAATACAAAGGATTACAAAGATTAATGGAGGATAGAAAAGTAGGCCCAGAACCATAGCATAGAGTGAAAAACAAGATGGCCGCTCCCATTCGCGACCGCGTGGGTAAGTTTGCGCGATATTTCTCGCGAACATGCACTATTCGTCGCGAACAAGTAAAATGCGCTCCCGTACACGACAATGCACATCGCGAACACGCTATTCGCAACCCGGAACTGAAAATAAGGCATCGCGAGCAGGCGGGACAATTGAAAAACAAGATGGCCGCGCCCATTGGCGACCGCATGGGTAAGATCGCGAGATATTATGCCCCGAGCATGCAAACAGCTCCCCGAACACGCTCACCGCGCTTCCGAACAAGAAAAAGCCATCGCGAACGGGCGCCCCAAGCAACTACACAAGCTCGCGAAGCTACGCATAGCTCGCGTAGTGCAAGTACACCTTCGCATAGCTTTGCAAAGTGCGACCTCGCGAACTATGCCCAGGGTTATTGTACAGCAGACATCCTAACCTCATATGTCAACCACTCACCTAGTGATCCTGGGATTACCTCATTGTACCTACAATGATAAGTGTATTTGCAACTTTACATTTCAGCTGCCACATGTGATCCACTCAATTTCAAGCCCAAAGGATAAGCACAAGCAGTTGTGGGCACCACCGTTGCAGAAGTGTGTAGCACTTAATATCATGAGTGATCCTACATATAACTTATAATGGGCCCACTACCTAGAAGCGACATTTATCAAAATGACATGACTATTAATCCTGAAGTAAGGTCCACTATCCTGTTTGGTTGATGGCCAACAGACAAGCCATCCAATGTAAGAAGAACATGACCAGCAGGGTGGACTGGGCGATTTTATGTATAGTGAAAACATTCTAAGTTGGACAGTGGATGCATTGTCAACACTACTGACAATGGTATCTTGTTCATCATTGTCATATTTGTTAACATTGGATTTCTTGATTAGGTCTACAGAAACTATTACAATATAGTTGGGATACCCTTTTAACTTCTTGTGGCACTCGATTCCAGGATAGAGTTCCCAGGTCTGGGACTGTTGGTGGAATACATGTTATGTTCCCCATTTACAAAGGTATGATGAGCCAAGACATATTATATTTTGTCTTTCGCTATTCACAAATGTAATTTGCTAAAGCTGAATGTCCATTGACAACTCCAATAGTTATTAAGCTAGTTTTTCATCTCTGGTTACCTTTCATATTCGGGCACTATATGTCCCTCTGTTGTCTCCTGACAATGTATGCATTTTGACCATCTCCTGACCAGTTTGACTTACCAGTTTGTGAGGGTGGTATGCCTTGCTCTGGATGAGTTGTTTTATCCCAGAAGATGCAGGGACCTCTGCTACTGCTGTTGTCTGTGCTCTGGCTGAATGTGTCAATAGGTGAGCAGAGAGAAAAGTAACCAAATGGGAAATCTACATGTGGAACTTGTCAGGCATTTCCCCATATCTTCTGCATGCTAACAGTGTTGTGAAGTACTGCCACAGATGGGAAAGGTAGGAGAAGTTTGGTGTTGGGGTTGTAATGGCGTGGCAGGGTGGGAAATGAACAACGGAATATGTGAATGACATATTTTGATCTGAGGATTATCTCACCTTCTGCTTTGTGATTTTGGCTGGCACAGGATGAGTTACTTCTTGGATAATTTGTGGCAGATTCACAAGCCCCTTGCAAAACATTTACGCCGGCGTTGCGTCACTTCTGTGACACAGCGGTGGTGTAAACCATGCGCCACGTTGCGACTTATTTACAATGTGACGCATCTAGGGAGATGCATTACGTTGTAAAGCCCTGCGCAACATTAATCCAGCGTCAGGTTTAATGTAAGCAGGGTGGGCGTTCCTTTGGGAAATGCTTTGTAAAAGGGATGCAGTGAAATATCTAAGATTTCCCTATGTGACTTTTCAGAGGCCGTTGCGACAAAACCTTACGCCTGCTTGAAGCAGATGTAAGAAGTGGCGCAGCATGTTAGGTATGGGTGGTCCATGAACATTGTTTGAGTTGCATCGCACTTGCGACATGACTCCAGCAAAGCGCCCCCCATAAGCCATCAGATGCAACACACATCTGTCTATCCCTGCACCACGGTGCGCCGCATTGTAAATGCGATGCATTCGTGGTGGCGCAAGGGTAGAATTGCGTGTTGCATCGGGACTGGCGCATCCCAGCTAATATGCAGGGATGTGCCAGTCCTTGTAAATCTGCCCCCTTGTATTTTCCCAATTCATTTGTCTGTTAATTTTCATATGCTCCACAACCCCTTACGTTTTTGACTGACTCAGCCGCATCTGGATGAGTGGAAAGGGCACTTTGTCAATTGCTACTTAGCAGGGTTAGGTATATACGGCAGCACTACTGTGCCCATGTTTTCAATAGTGGGAGAGGGATTTGCCATTTCTATTACAAAGGATTCTGGGACTTGTGGTGCAACATACAGAGGGTAACACATGAGTCTCTGACTGATTATTTTTTATATACACTTTGGACAACTTCCTTACTCACAATGGCAGTGCAAAACAGGCAATCTTTTCATACACTTTTTCTTGTCATCCCATTTAACTGGTAGCAGGTTGCGGACATCACTCACAGGTAGCCCATGAAGCATATGGGGGTGGATTGTGGTGAGGATATCCTCCTCTAGTGGGGTGAGATGGAGCTGGGGTCCAGAGTGTGGGGCAGGGAGGATCCTGTTCAATTCGATCCTGGAGTACTTCTCCTTCACCCTCTTGTTTTCATCCTGCCACTTCTTCTTGATGTCCTGGACTGTGCGCCTCTCCTCCCCCAATGCTGTGACAGCAGTGGCTAATTGCTGCCATAGAGCTGCCTTCTGTGTGCCACTGGTACAGTAAGGTGGGAGACCATGTTAGCGTTTGTGGTGCCTCACTATGTACTCCACAAGCATGGTGAGCTCATCGGTAGTAAAGTTCTCCTTCCTCCTCATTTGTTCAATTTTCCTCTGGCAATGTACAGCAATTGTAATCATGAACTCTATGTGGCCAAACCTGCTTCTTCAATGTGTGCTGCTTTTATATGTTTTGTGGTGCTGGTCTTGCAGTTAGTGTCAATTGACTTCAGCTGAAGCGTGGTGGGGGATGGTAGGCACTTGGAACGTTCATCAGGCCAAAATGAAGGTATTGCGGCACAAAATCGGGAATTCAGGCCTGGAGGCAGAGATTCCTGACCAGAAGCGGAGATTCCGGCTCGGGAGTGGAATTCCCGCTCCAGGTATGGGAATTCTGGCCCGAGTGCGGACGTAATGTTAGTAGTCGTAAATCCATACTGTGAATACCAAAAGTAGTAAGTGCATTCTGTGAATAATACCAAAAATAGTAAGTTTAGGATTTTGTCTTAAGTTAGTTCTGTGAATCAGGCCCACAGAGCAGAAAGGTGGATGGTTCGGTAACTGCAAAAGTATGTATAATGACTCCATAAAACAAATAACCCAGCTGGTGAGAACTGGATCGGAGAAATGTATCAAGTAGCAGAATCTGAAATGGTCATATGTAGACTCAAAGAACAGCTAGAAGAATGCAGTGAGATAAAGGGACATTTTCTAGAGGACACTCACAATGCGCAACACATAGTTAGCGGTTTGGTAGCTAAAACGGTTAATAAGTCACTGTCTGGTCACATAGCGCTCAGAACGGTGAATATTATTCACCACGAGGGCTGCTCACACTGTACATAGCTTCGGCGCTCCTCTCTGAGGCCTGAGAATAGATCACGCATAGACAATACGGCACACATGACCCCACATGTGATGATGCCTTCATAAGGGCTAACTAGCCCACCAAGTGCTTCCAGTAAGCGCCACTGAGCTGCATTGCAGAGAGGTGGTCCAGGCCGTGCCACTTTTTACACCTCTCTGCAACGCAGCTCTGTGGCACTTACCTAGTGGGCTAGTTGGACCCTAGGGACCCTCAGGATTCAAATGAACTTAATCTGCCAACTAAAAATGGACACAGGGCGTGTTTACACAGTGGTGAAGGGAGGGGACGGGGCCCGAGTTAATGTGTGCAAAAACACCCTGTGGCCTGTTTTAAGAGGTAGTTTTAATCCCCCTGCCCTATTATATACTAGGGGCTTACAGAGGAGGTCATGCTAATCACAGGGGGACCCCAACGCATAATGTTCCCTAGTGTATGTAGGTGTTTTCACTGTATTCTAAGTGTCTTTTAACATAGCACTGGCTCTAGGACTGGTTAGTCAGACTCAGTTACCACCAGTATTCGTCTGAAAAAGTTGAGGGTACAGGATAATTTTGCAACAAGGCTTCTTTCTGCTCTTCTTTTTGTTCTTTCTGCACGTTATCCTTCTTCCTGCACTTTTCTTCGTCTTTGAGGACTTCTGTTGCTTCTTTCTGCACTTCTTTTTTTTCTTTCTGTCCATTTTTTCTTCTTTCTTCACATGTCCTATCTCTGTAGGCATAGTTAGAAATTAGCATTTAAAAAACCTTTGAAATTCACAGAAAAACCATAGGTTTCAGGCACGTTATAGTTAGGAATTAGCATTTAAAAAACCTCAGAAATTCACTGAAAAAACTATAGGTTTCAGGGGTGTTATAGTTAGCTGGACTTTTCACTTGTACAAAACAATTGAAATTCCCCCGTTATAGTTAGTTCAGCTAACTATAACTCGCGCGCCCGCAATGCACTGCTGATGACGTCACATATTACATCACTCATGACATGGTCAGTGACATCACTCATGACATCACTGATGACATCTCAAAGTGGGAGGCGGAAAAGAAAAGTTAGAAGGGGAAAAAAAAGTTAGGGGGAAGAAGAAAGAAAGAACTGTATAAAAGGAAAAAAACACAGTAAAAGTAGAAATAAAATGCAAAATATAAACTTAGGGAAAAAGAGATGATAACTAAAAAAAGTCAGAAAAAATGTTTCAAATACAAAGGATTACAAAGATTAATGGAGGATAGAAAAGTAGGCCCAGAACCATAGCATAGAGTGAAAAACAAGATGGCCGCTCCCATTCGCGACCGCGTGGGTAAGTTTGCGCGATATTTCTCGCGAACATGCACTATTCGTCGCGAACAAGTAAAATGCGCTCCCGTACACGACAATGCACATCGCGAACACGCTATTCGCAACCCGGAACTGAAAATAAGGCATCGCGAGCAGGCGGGACAATTGAAAAACAAGATGGCCGCGCCCATTGGCGACCGCATGGGTAAGATCGCGAGATATTATGCCCCGAGCATGCAAACAGCTCCCCGAACACGCTCACCGCGCTTCCGAACAAGAAAAAGCCATCGCGAACGGGCGCCCCAAGCAACTACACAAGCTCGCGAAGCTACGCATAGCTCGCGTAGTGCAAGTACATCTTCGCATAGCTTTGCAAAGTGCGACCTCGCGAACTATGCCCAGGGTTATTGTACAGCAGACATCCTAACCTCATATGTCAACCACTCACCTAGTGATCCTGGGATTACCTCATTGTACCTACAATGATAAGTGTATTTGCAACTTTACATTTCAGCTGCCACATGTGATCCACTCAATTTCAAGCCCAAAGGATAAGCACAAGCAGTTGTGGGCACCACCGTTGCAGAAGTGTGTAGCACTTAATATCATGAGTGATCCTACATATAACTTATAATGGGCCCACTACCTAGAAGCGACATTTATCAAAATGACATGACTATTAATCCTGAAGTAAGGTCCACTATCCTGTTTGGTTGATGGCCAACAGACAAGCCATCCAATGTAAGAAGAACATGACCAGCAGGGTGGACTGGGCGATTTTATGTATAGTGAAAACATTCTAAGTTGGACAGTGGATGCATTGTCAACACTACTGACAATGGTATCTTGTTCATCATTGTCATATTTGTTAACATTGGATTTCTTGATTAGGTCTACAGAAACTATTACAATATAGTTGGGATACCCTTTTAACTTCTTGTGGCACTCGATTCCAGGATAGAGTTCCCAGGTCTGGGACTGTTGGTGGAATACATGTTATGTTCCCCATTTACAAAGGTATGATGAGCCAAGACATATTATATTTTGTCTTTCGCTATTCACAAATGTAATTTGCTAAAGCTGAATGTCCATTGACAACTCCAATAGTTATTAAGCTAGTTTTTCATCTCTGGTTACCTTTCATATTCGGGCACTATATGTCCCTCTGTTGTCTCCTGACAATGTATGCATTTTGACCATCTCCTGACCAGTTTGACTTACCAGTTTGTGAGGGTGGTATGCCTTGCTCTGGATGAGTTGTTTTATCCCAGAAGATGCAGGGACCTCTGCTACTGCTGTTGTCTGTGCTCTGGCTGAATGTGTCAATAGGTGAGCAGAGAGAAAAGTAACCAAATGGGAAATCTACATGTGGAACTTGTCAGGCATTTCCCCATATCTTCTGCATGCTAACAGTGTTGTGAAGTACTGCCACAGATGGGAAAGGTAGGAGAAGTTTGGTGTTGGGGTTGTAATGGCGTGGCAGGGTGGGAAATGAACAACGGAATATGTGAATGACATATTTTGATCTGAGGATTATCTCACCTTCTGCTTTGTGATTTTGGCTGGCACAGGATGAGTTACTTCTTGGATAATTTGTGGCAGATTCACAAGCCCCTTGCAAAACATTTACGCCGGCGTTGCGTCACTTCTGTGACACAGCGGTGGTGTAAACCGTGCGCCTCGTTGCGACTTATTTACAATGTGACGCATCTAGGGAGATGCATTACGTTGTAAAGCCCTGCGCAACATTAATCCAGCGTCAGGTTTAATGTAAGCAGGGTGGGCGTTCCTTTGGGAAATGCTTTGTAAAAGGGATGCAGTGAAATCTCTAAGATTTCCCTATGTGACTTTTCAGAGGCCGTTGCGACAAAACCTTACGCCTGCTTGAAGCAGATGTAAGAAGTGGCGCAGCATGTTAGGTATGGGTGGTCCATGAACATTGTTTGAGTTGCATCGCACTTGCGACATGACTCCAGCAAAGCGCCCCCCATAAGCCATCAGATGCAACACACATCTGTCTATCCCTGCACCACGGTGCGCCGCATTGTAAATGCGAT
This sequence comes from Triturus cristatus, assembly GCF_964204655.1. Classification (NCBI taxonomy): domain Eukaryota; kingdom Metazoa; phylum Chordata; class Amphibia; order Caudata; family Salamandridae; genus Triturus; species Triturus cristatus. Next base: position 913,519,079 of record NC_140588.1, read on the forward strand.
GCATTCGTGGTGGCGCAAGGGTAGAATTGCGTGTTGCATCGGGACTGGCGCATCCCAGCTAATATGCAGGGATGTGCCAGTCCTTGTAAATCTGCCCCCTTGTATTTTCCCAATTCATTTGTCTGTTAATTTTCATATGCTCCACAACCCCTTACGTTTTTGACTGACTCAGCCGCATCTGGATGAGTGGAAAGGGCACTTTGTCAATTGCTACTTAGCAGGGTTAGGTATATACGGCAGCACTACTGTGCCCATGTTTTCAATAGTGGGAGAGGGATTTGCCATTTCTATTACAAAGGATTCTGGGACTTGTGGTGCAACATACAGAGGGTAACACATGAGTCTCTGACTGATTATTTTTTATATACACTTTGGCCAACTTCCTTACTCACAATGGCAGTGCAAAACAGGCAATCTTTTCATACACTTTTTCTTGTCATCCCATTTAACTGGTAGCAGGTTGCGGACATCACTCACAGGTAGCCCATGAAGCATATGGGGGTGGATTGTGGTGAGGATATCCTCCTCTAGTGGGGTGAGATGGAGCTGGGGTCCAGAGTGTGGGGCAGGGAGGATCCTGTTCAATTCGATCCTGGAGTACTTCTCCTTCACCCTCTTGTTTTCATCCTGCCACTTCTTCTTGATGTCCTGGACTGTGCGCCTCTCCTCCCCCAATGCTGTGACAGCAGTGGCTAATTGCTGCCATAGAGCTGCCTTCTGTGTGCCACTGGTACAGTAAGGTGGGAGACCATGTTAGCGTTTGTGGTGCCTCACTATGTACTCCACAAGCATGGTGAGCTCATCAGTAGTAAAGTTCTCCTTCCTCCTCATTTGTTCAATTTTCCTCTGGCAATGTACAGCAATTGTAATCATGAACTCTATGTGGCCAAACCTGCTTCTTCAATGTGTGCTGCTTTTATATGTTTTGTGGTGCTGGTCTTGCAGTTAGTGTCAATTGACTTCAGCTGAAGCGTGGTGGGGGATGGTAGGCACTTGGAACGTTCATCAGGCCAAAATGAAGGTATTGCGGCACAAAATCGGGAATTCAGGCCTGGAGGCAGAGATTCCTGACCAGAAGCGGAGATTCCGGCTCGGGAGTGGAATTCCCGCTCCAGGTATGGGAATTCTGGCCCGAGTGCGGACGTAATGTTAGTAGTCGTAAATCCATACTGTGAATACCAAAAGTAGTAAGTGCATTCTGTGAATAATACCAAAAATAGTAAGTTTAGGATTTTGTCTTAAGTTAGTTCTGTGAATCAGGCCCACAGAGCAGAAAGGTGGATGGTTCGGTAACTGCAAAAGTATGTATAATGACTCCATAAAACAAATAACCCAGCTGGTGAGAACTGGATCGGAGAAATGTATCAAGTAGCAGAATCTGAAATGGTCATATGTAGACTCAAAGAACAGCTAGAAGAATGCAGTGAGATAAAGGGACATTTTCTAGAGGACACTCACAATGCGCAACACATAGTTAGCGGTTTGGTAGCTAAAACGGTTAATAAGTCACTGTCTGGTCACATAGCGCTCAGAACGGTGAATATTATTCACCACGAGGGCTGCTCACACTGTACATAGCTTCGGCGCTCCTCTCTGAGGCCTGAGAATAGATCACGCATAGACAATACGGCACACATGACCCCACATGTGATGATGCCTTCATAAGGCGGATAAAGAACACTTATTGCAAAATAAATACGAGGTGTCCTTCCAGATGCACCAAGGCCAGTTTAACCTGCTTGTTTCATTTTCTTTTCAATCGCTTCCTGTCGCATTAATGTATTGTGTTGCTGTTTTTGCTGTTGCAAGTCTTCAGACTGTATCATATATTTATTTTTATTGAGGCCACTCTGTGATAAGAGATGCTTTCGGATGGGATCTTTACATCTGACGGCCCTGTTACAAAGTCATTGAGACATGAAACTGTATTATTTTCCATCTTTTATTATACTAAAACATGATTTACCAAAACACAATGCCCCCACTGCAGAGGTTTACACAATGCTTAATTTGTGAAGGAAAGTCTACCGGTGTCAGAAGCTCTTCTCGAAAGCGACTGCTGGTGCTTAAACTTTGGTGTGCCGAATACCAAGGCTGGTAGTTTTTAATCCACTGCTAGGCATACCTTGACTCTTTTTGTTGTTCTTGCATGTTCCTGCTTTTTGTTTGTGATGGTTTTGCCGCTTTTTTCCTTCTTTGTCTTTCTGATCCGTGTTTTGTTTTCTTCTCTTGCACCAGATATAGGAAAATAAGTGTGGGGCCCAGAAACAAGTGCCAGTAGCCCCCTTCAGCAACCACCGGCTCAAATTAAATACTGGGTTTACACCACTTTAGTAAAACCAATTTAACAGTATAATTTTAGGGGCGGACTCCTTCTACCAGCAGAAAAAAGGCCCAGAAAAAGTCCTAAAGTCTTGGGTGGCTATGCCATAAACTTGACTTCACTACAGTAACATTTTGGGCCTGATTACGACTTTAGTAGTGTGGCAATGGGCGGGCTGCCACTGCCAGACCACCAGACTCGTAATCAGTCCCTTAGTAGTTTTTTTTAACTTCAGGGCTGTACGCAGATATGTATGTGTCAGGTGTTGCATTTAGGAAGTCAAGCAATCAGTAAGACAATTAAAGATATATACACTGTCACGACTCATGCTTCGTGTGCTGTCTGTTCCTCTCAAGTGTCTCCGAGGGATGGTAAATCGGACTCCTTGAACTAAACGTTATGAACCTCTAGGCAATTCCCTTCCTCTCCCAAGTTTCTGGCTATTCAAGTGTTTCCGTGAATGTTTACACACTGCTTGGCTTATGGTTCCTTTTCTGGTTTGTGGTACCTTTTGATGTGTTTGTGGGGGTCCCCGGAGGTTTAGGACTCAGATATTAATGAGAACTCACTTATTGTTAAGGCCTCTGTTTTGTTTTCATTCAATTGCCACTGAACGTGAGATCTCAGCCTTACGTCAAGTGCGTCCATCATGTTGGAGGGGGCGTGGCCTATTTACATTGTGTTCTTTGTTTCAATGATGCTTGGCTTACTTCCTCCAATCCTAGAGAAGGTTGTTGCTTGCCGTCGTTTGGATTTCTTGTTCCCCTCCGGATTACTGCTTAATGGGCTGGCGGAGTTTCTTGTGCTGCACTTGAATCCCTGAAAGAACTCTCAGCTGGACAAGGGGCCCATTAGGTCTTTGCTACATTCCCCTTATCCCTATTATGCCTCTCTCTTAAATTTTAGTTCAGTGCACTGTACCATATTCTGCCTTGAGGTACAGTACTGGATTAGCTATGCTGGTCCTCATTTGGCTAGTTTTTCCCAATCCTCACAGTGGTGTGGTGCCTTACCCTCGTTGATTCTTTTCCAAGAATTGCTGGACACTAGACCTTTTTCAGATATGCACCACCACCGATTATATAATTTTTCTTCCCTAGTACTTGGTTGGGGGTCCTGTTTGTTCCCATAATTTTATTAGGAATCTTTGGACTTATTTAATTGAAGCAATAAAGACGTTGTGGTCCTTTACATCCTCTCTTTTTCTTTTCATAAATACTGGTAGTTGGACTTGGCCCTTTTTGCAGGACTATCCACAAACATTTTGCCTTCTTCCTCCCGTTTGTTCTGACCTGTTTCTGTTGGCTATGGGCACTTTATCAGTGCTAATCAGCCCAGATGTGCATATGCTTTCTCTCCAAATTGTGTATTGGTGATTGGTACCTCCATGATTGGCATATTTTATTTACTGGTAAGTCCATAGTCAAGTGCACTGTGTGCGCCCAGGGCCTGTAAATCAAATGCTTATTGTGGGCTTGCAGCAATGATTGTGCCACCCACAAGGACAGCCCTGCACCATGCCTCTGATCTGCCACTGCAGTGTCTGCAAATGCAGGTTTAAACTGCTAAATTGGCCTAGTCACTGCCCTCACTTGCCAGGCCCAAACCTTCCCTTTTACTACATGTGAGGCACCCTTAAGGTAGGCCCAAGGTAACCTAATGGGCAGGGTGCAGTGTATGTGAAAGGTAGGACATGTGCTGGTGTGTTTGACATGTCCTGATAGTGAAATACTGCCAATTTCGTTTTTCACTATTGAAAGGCTATCTCTTCAATAGGTTATCATTGGAGCTGCCATGTAACATTTTCCAAGTGTAACTTTCAATTGGGAAGAGAAAGAGATTTGGAGGGTGTGCTCCCTGAACTCAGAATTTAAGAATACATCTTTAAGTGAAGGTAGTTTTTAAATTGTGTATTTGGAAATTTGTTTCAAATTGGTTTGTTTAACCATTCTATGTCTCTGCCTGCCTGTAGAATCCACAAGTGGTTTAGACTGACATGGTCTGTTTGTGCATTCGTTCTAGACAGTCACACAAAGGAGCTGAGGTGTGTCCTTCATATCCTGATCAATCAATCAATCACTGCATTTGTAAAGCGTGCTACATACCTGAAAGGGTCTCAAGGCGCTGGGGAGGGGGGGGTGCTACTGGTCGAAGAGCCAGGTCTTGAGGAGTCTTCTGAAGGCCAGCAGGTCCTGGGTCTGTCGTAGGATGGTGGGGAGAGTGTTCCAGGTCTTGGCGGCGAGGTAGGAGAAGGATCTGCCACCGGCGGTGGTTTTTCGGATGCGAGGGACTGTGGCGAGGGCGAGGTTGGCTGAGCGGAGGCTTCGGGGGGGGGTGTGGAAGCTGAGTCGGTTGTTGATGTAGGTGGGTCCGGTGTTGTGCAGTGCTTTGTGTGCGTGGATCAGGAGCTTGAAGAGGAGCCTTTTGTTGATGGGGAGCCAGTGCAGGCCTCTCAGGTGGAGTGTGATGTGGCTGCGGTGGGGGACGTCGAGGATGAGTCGGGCCGAGGCGTTCTGGATGCATTGGAGTCGTCTCAGGAGCTTGTTTGTAGTTCTTGAGTAGAGGGCGTTCCCGTAGTCGAGTCTGTTGATGATGAGGGCCTGGGTAGTGTTTTTTCTCGTGTCGAGGGGGATCCATTTGAAGATCCTGCGGAGCATACGGAGGGTGTTGAAGCAGGACACGGAGACGGCATTGACTTGCCTGGTCATGGAGAGAGTGGAGTCGAGGATGACCCCCAGGTTGCGTGCGTGGTCCGTGGGTTCTGGGGCTGTGCCTAGTGACGTGGGCCACCAAGAGTCGTCCCAGGCTGATGGGGTGGGTCTGAGAATGAGGACCTCTGTCTTGTCTGAGTTCAGCTTCATTCTGCTGTCCTTCATCCAGTCGGCTACGGCCTTCATTCCTCTGTGGAGGTTAGCTTTGGCGGTGTGGGAATCTTCGGTGAGGGATATGATCAGCTGGGTGTCGTCGGCGTAGGAGATGATGTTGAGGTTGTGTTGTCGTGCGACGTGGGCGATGTAGATATTGAACAGCGTCGGGCTGAGTTAGGATCCCTGTGGGACGCCGCAGATGATCTCGGTGGTTTTGGAGCGGAAGGGTGGGAGGCGGACGCTCTGGGTTCTGCCGGAGAGGAAGGATGTGGTCCAGGCCAGGGCCTTCTCTTGGATACCGGCGTCATGGAGGCGTGCTGATAGGGTGCAGTGGCAGACCGTGTCAAAGGCTGCTGATAGGTCCAGGAGGATGAGGGCGGCTGTTTCTCCTTTGTCCATCAGGGTCCGGATGTCGTCAGTGGCGGCGGTAAGGGCGGTCTCAGTGCTGTGGTTGCTGCGAAAACCGGATTGGGAAGGGTCCAGGATGTCGTTAACTTCGTGGTAGCGGGTCAGCTGTTTGTTGACAATCTTCTCAGTCACTTTTGCCGGGAAAGGGAGCAGGGAGATGGGCCGGAAGTTCTTGAGGTCCTTGGGGTCCGCCTTGGGCTTCCTCAGAATGGCGTTGATCTCGGCGTGCTTCCAGCTTTCTGGGAAGGTTGCTGTCTCGAAGGAACAGTTGATTGTTTTCCGGAGGTGGGGCGCGATGGTTGCGCTGGCTTTGTTGAAGACGTGGTGAGGGCAGGGGTCCGATGGGGATCCTGAGTGGACGGAGTTCATGGTTTTGATGGTGTCTTCATCGCTGATGCTGGACCAGACGGTCAGTGGTAGTCACAGGGGTGGTGGACTCGGTGGTGGGTGCGGGGGGGTCGGAGTTGAAGCTGTCGTGGATGTCGTTGATCTTGCGGTGGAAGAAGGTGGCCAGGGAGTCGCACAGGTCTTGAGATGGTGGGATGTCGTTGGTGTTGGAGCTGGGGTTGGAGAGTTCTTTCACAATGCTGAAGAGCTCTTTGGTGTTGTGGGCGTTGTTGTCTAGGCGGTCCTTGAAGGCGGTCTTCTTGGCGGTCCTGATGAGTTGGTGGTGTCTGCGGGTGGCGCTCTTGAGGGCTGTGTAGTTGTCTGGTGTTCGGTCGTGGAGCCATTTCTTCTCCAGCTTCCGACAGGTGTGCTTGGAGATCCGGAGGTCCTCGGTGAACCAGGCGGCTTTCTTGTTGGTGTGGTTGGTTGTAGAGGTCTTGAGAGGGGCGAGGGTGTTGGGGCAGTCGTTGATCCACTGTGTGAGGTTGGTCGCGGCGGTGTCTGGGTCGGTGGGGTCGGTGGGTGGTCTCAGGGCGAGGGCGGTAGTCAGTTGGTCCTCGGTGACCTTAGCCCAGCAGCGGCGTGGTAGCTGTTGGGTGCGGTGGTGTGTGGTGGGTTTTCTGAAGGTGAAGTGGATGCATCTGTGGTCGGTCCAGCGTGGTTCGGTGGTGTGGTTGAAGGAGACGTGGGGGCTTGCGGAGAAGATGGGGTCAAGCGTGTGTCCAGTGGCGTGAGTAGGTGTCGTTACGAGCTGTTTGAGTCTGAGGTTGGCGAGGTTGTCGATCAGGGAGGTGGAGTTGTCGTCGTTGTTGTTCTCGAGGTGGAAGTTCAGGTCCCCGAGGAGGATGTAGTCCGTGGAAGCGAGGGCGTGGGTGCTGATGAGGTCGGCGATGGTGTCACTGAACTGTGGGCGGGGTCCGGGAGGTCTGTAGATTAGAGTTCCTCTGAGGGTGGTGTTGGGGTCGATGAGGATCTGGAAGTGCATGTGCTCGGCGGTGGTGAGGGTGTCATCGGTGTTCGTTGAGATTTTGATGGAGTCTTTGTGGATGATGGCGATTCCTCCTCTCACTCTGTAGGTGCGGTCTCTGCGGGAGATCTTGTAGCCCTGTGGGATGGCTATGGCGATGTCTGGTGCTGAGGTGGCGTTCAGCCAGGTCTCCGTCAGGAAGGCGACGTCGGGGGCGGTGGAGTCTAGGAGGTCCCAGAGTTCGGTGGCGTGCTTGCGAGCGGAGCGGGTGTTGAGGAGGATGCAGTAGAGGGGGTTGGGTTCTCTGGCTGGTGGTGTGGAGGGTTGGATGCTGGTGAATCTGTAGTTTCGGCAGGTGAAAGGCCCCTGGGTGCATTTCGGGGTGGCCCGGTAGCAGGGGTGGTCTCGGCTGGTGTTGAGTGCGTGGAGGGTGCTTGCATCATAGTGCAGTCTGGCGTTGCGGGGGGTGCGGGGTCCAGGGGTTCTGGCGCTGGGTGCGGTCCAGGCACGGACGGGCGCCAGCGGTGCACCCGCTGCGCGGCCGCCTCGCGGCCTCCATATGAGGGCAGGGGGAGGGAGGAGCAGCTGGGAGGTGGGAGCGGGGCAACCAATTGGAGTGAAGGGGCGGGCCGCAGGGGCTCAGCGGCGGGGGGAAACCCGGGGAAAAAACAGCGGGAAAAGACTGTCTTAAGTCTGTCTTAAGTCTGTCTTAAGTTTGTCTTAAGTCTGTCTTAAGTTTGTCTTAAGTCTGTCTTAAGTCTGTCTTAAGTTTGTCTTAAGTTTGTCTTAAGACAAACTTAAGACAAAATCCTAACTTCTGTGAATACCAAAAGTAGTAAGTTTAGGATTCTGTCTTAAGTTAGTTCTGTGAATCGGGCCCCCAGTGTGTCTGGATTTCCACACATCGTGCCTGTGCAGCAAGTTTTTCCGACGAATCATCGGCAGACTAGAACTGTCTTGAAATTCATGCCTCGCTTTCCCCCACAGTCTGGATTTGATGCTACACTTCTCCTGCATGCAGCAGAATTAACGCAATGCTCCCCGCGGACTCAGAAACCGTTGAATCGCTGTGTTTTCCAATGCTTTCCAATCCCTCCTCTGCGGCTGTTTCGCCTTGTTAATTTTGGCACATTTGAAGATACTTTTTGTAAAATCACTGCATCCATGATTTCCTATTGACAGAATGGCCAAAACCCTTTAAAAGTCATATTTTGAGCTGTCTATGTTGGATTTTTGTCGTTTTGTTCTTGTTTGGTTTAGATAAAGCTACTTGCTTTTTCTAAGCTGGTGTGGTGTCCATTTGTAGTATTTCCACTGTGTTACTGTGTGTGTTATGTACAAATTCTTTACCCATTGCCTCTGAGATAGGCCTGACTGCTCATGCCGAGCTATCAAGGGGGTGAGCAAGTGTTATCTTGGGTGTGAAATCCCCTTATCCTGATTAGAAGGAAGGGCCTCTACAGGGACAGGGTGCATACCACTACCAACTAGAGACCCCATTTCTAACAGTGTTGGACACTAAAGGGGTGACATTTTCAGTTCCCACTCCAATCTAAACCAGTTTGAGGAAGGCTTTGATCACTAAAGTTGTGACATTTACTATTACCACTCCAATCTAAACCAATTTGAGGAAGGTGCTTGAGACTAAAGTGGTGACATTTACTATTTCCACTCCAATCTACATAATTTTGCGGAAGGTGTTGGACCCTAAAGGGGGGGCATTTACTATTCCTGATCCAAACTAAACTAATTTGGGAAGAGTATTGGACAATAAAGAGGTGACATTTAGTATTCCCTCTCCAGTCTAAACCATTATGAGGAAGGTGTTGGGCACAGAAGGGGTGACATTTACTATTTCCATTATAATCTAAAACATTTAATGCAAGGTGCTCTGCAGTAAATATTTAATTTTTACAGTAGTCCATACTCACACATAACTTTTGATCTATAACATAACATTTAAATTACTTAAAAAACATAACTCAAACAAAAAAAACTATATATTTATAATGAAACAACAAAATGAAAAAATGATGTTTATACCTATTAATAATGAATATATTTCTATTAACATTTACTAACATTCCTAATCTTTGAAGCATAAAAATTCAAACTTCAAAAATAAAATGCAGAAATTAAGCAAACATTTAATTATTACAGTTTAGAAAATATATTCCCAACAACAGAACTTATTCCAATATTAAACATATTCAAAACGTAATTAATTAAATGTTGTTTATAACTTTTATTATAAATACATTCATAGCAGATAAACATACAAAATAGAAGTATAAAGTAATTCATCAGAAGTAATACATATTTATTCTATTTTCATATTTTAATTAGACAACATTTCAAAAAAGTTTAAAATGAATGTAAATATAACAATTTAAAAAAATGTAACCAATTTATTTACCATGACAATATTTTAAACTAATAAAATGATTTACAAAATATTAAATATACAATTTTTAATGTAAAGAATGACACATATTTTACACTCTTTTTTTGATATGTGTTTAATTTTTTCCACATTATGGGCCCGATTCCGATCCTGGAAAAAGGTTCCCCGTACGAATCGTATCCGGATTTTTTACCGTACGAATCGTACAAGTAGCGTACAAACTGCCAAGTAGGATTCGTATGGGAGAAAGTCCATACGAATCGCATTGGGAAAATTCCCCCACACGTCCTCGGGTCAGAAAATGTGTCCGACACATCCCCGGACGATTTACCGTACGAATCGGAAACATGAAGTCCGACCGCGCAAGTACGATCCGTCCCGTCCTTCCGATTTCACAACCGTATGGACAAAACACCGTACGGACCGAACTCCTATAGCAACCATGGAGACATGTCCGCATATGTGCCGAACACCCCACCCCAGACCCTGTATGTACGTGCAGAACACCCCCCCAGCCCTCGTATGTATGCGCCGAACACCCCCCCCAGCCCCCGCATGTACGCGCCAAACGCCCCCCCCGGCCGCAGATGTATGCGCCGAACCCCCACCAGTGTATGTACGGAGCATACCCCCACCCGTGTATGTATGGAGCGTACCCACACCCCACCAGTGTATGTACGGAGCGTACCCCCACCCGTGTATGAATGGAGCGTACCCCCACCCGTGTATGTACGGAGCGTACCCCCACCCGTGTATGAATGGAGCGTACCCACACCCCACCAGTGTATGTACGGAGCATACCCCCACCCGTGTATGTACGGAGCATACCAACACCCCATCAGTGTATGTATGGAGCGTACCCCCACCCACGTATGTACGGAGCGTACCCCCACCCGTGTATGTACGGAGCGTACCCCCACCCGTGTATGTGCGGAGCATACCCCCACCCGTGTATGCATGGGGCGTACCAACTCCCCACCCGTGTATGTATGGAGCGTACCCCCACCCGTGTATGTACGGAGCATACACCCAGCCCCCCCTGTATGTATGGTGCGAAACACCACCACCGATGGACGGTGCGGACCAACACCCTGCCCGTGTCTGTACGCACCCTACCCCAGGCCCCTACACCAGCACCCTCACCCAACATCGCGCATGTACGAGTCGTACTAAGCCATAGCAAAGGACAGCACTGTACAACAACATGGCCCATGTACGCACCGTACAGACGCCAAAAACACTCGTACTGAACCAGGACAAACCCAAACAACACAAGGAGAGTCAATTCGATTCACACAACACCACAAAACATATCCAACAAGCCCAAATACATCCTATACACTGACCTGCAACTGCCAAACAGCTAAACAGAGGCCCAAAAGACAACCACTCCTTATAACACACCCACCCAAAGTTCAAACACAGCCACACCCACAAATGGACCAATAAAAAGGTCCAACACACACAAACCATGATCCTTTGCAACAGATCCACTACTGCCAGACCACAGAGACAACGCACTGCACCATACTACATCCATCAATACACCTTACACTTGCACTCCTTCACACACCACCATCACAAACACCCCCTCATCACATTCACACACACACACACCTTCACAACCACACTCACACACCCACAACCATCCACACCAACACCCCCACAACCATCCACACCGACACCCCACACCATGCCCACTAACAAGAATCCAAAGTTCACAAAGGACGAGCTGGAGGTCCTTGTCGACGAAATCGTCAGAGTCGAGCCACAGCTCTTTGGAACATTGGTCAGACGGACCAGCATATCCGAAAAATCAGCCATGTGGCAGAGGATTGTCAATTCTGTGAATGCTGTTGGGGCCACCAGAAGGACCAGGCATGAGTGCCAAGCCAGGTGGTACGATCTGCGGAGGACGGTCCGCCGCAAAATGACGGACGATCACAACCAGGGGAACATCACTGGAGGGGGGCCGCCACGCAGAACGGTACACTACCATCCCTGGGAGGAGAAGGTGATGGCCACGCTGCCGCCGGTGGGAGTAGACGGAGTAGAAGGAGTCCGAGAGCCTGGTGAGTACACAAACAACTCACCTCACATGGGGGGAACGCCATACACAACCAAAATACCAATCATGCACGCAACCCCCCCAAAGCCAGCACCGGACACAACCACACTCCAAAAACACACACATGCCACTAGCGCCTCCATGCCCCATGCCCCAAGCAAGGCCATGCCAAGTCACAGGCCACACAAAACACCAACACAAGACAGGATGTCCCCGATGCCGGGAGGGTGGGCCTCAAAACTAACATAGAGCAACTCTGAAGCACACAACAATGCCCTCAGCCCATATGGCCTAGGGCACAGCCATACAAACAGTGTGTCCCCACTCAGTACTGTGTTGCCTGCAAATGGTGGCCGCGTTGCAGGATGACATGGGTATGAAGGCACAATTTGCAAATAACAGCAGCTAATGAAGACGCATCACTCTGAAAGTGTGTCAGCACACATCGCCACAGCAGCAGCGCAGACTCAGACACTCCGCCCAATGGGTGCCCGGAGATAAGAAACAAACCCACATGAACAAGCCAATGGCCTTTGAAAGACCTGCAAACTGTGTGTGCCCAGGAAGCTGGGCTGAGGTGACAGAGGGTGACACACAGAGGGAGGGAGAGGGAGAGAGAGAGGGAGGGAGACAGAGGTGGACACAGGGAGACAGACAGAGGGAGGGAGGAGGGTGACAGAGGGAGGGAGAAAGGGAGACAGAGGGAGACGGACAGAGGGAGGAGGCTGACAGAGGGAGGGAGAAAGGGAGACAGAGGGAGACGGACAGAGGGAGGAGGTTGACAGAGGGAGACGAACAGAGGGAGGAGGCTGACAGAGGGAGGGAGAAAGGGAGACAGAGGGAGACCAAATCACCCTTGGGTGTTGTGGCCATGTCCGCTCATCAGCAGGTGGACTGTGTGCATGTAGACAAGGTTTGGCAGTGCGTGAACCCCCCCTTTAACCTTTGATAAACACTGGGCCATGTGTCAATCTGTGCACGAGTACATCCGTGCTGCAGGCACAAACCTAACCTTACACCCAGTATATCCACCCACTGTGTTTTTCAGAACCCTGTCACAAATGCTTAAGTTACCTACCTGCATTCTCAAATAGCATGGAAAAAACACCATTTGGCCACGTACAGTGCAACACGTAAGGCGGCTCTGCATGACTTGCTACGCCCGCTCACTACACTGCTGACTGCGTTCCAAAAAGATGCATCAACTAAGATTGTGTCACACATAGGTAAAGTGTCGAAAGCTGTGGCCAAGGGACATACCCATGCACAAGTGCACTGTGAGAGGAATGCAAGCCAAATCCAACCACCCAGAGGAACTGTGCCAACTCAAAAATGAATAAAACATGGATGTCGCATGTAACACAATTAACATTGTCTCTCTCACACACAGGTCAACGTCGTCAATCTCCCCCCAACACTGGGGGGGAAGACTCACAGGACCAGGCTCTGCGTGAAGAGGACCCCACCAGCATCGACGACTCTCACTGCTCCGTGGATGACCCAGACCAACCTGGCCCCTCTGGTGTCCAACCACCTGCAGCACCTGCGTCAGGTACAACTGTGCCAACCCCCACCCCCATTCCTGCCACATCCCAGGAGACACCCAGGAGCCCTGCCCGCACACGACAACACAGCCAGTCTGTCCAGGAGGGACAAGGTTCTCCGGGCACCCAGGAGGAGGCAGGCGACACCGCAAATGCCATCCCTCAGGGGTCCCGGAGACCCGATGTGCCCACAATGGCAGGCCAGGCGCAAGTGGGCAGGGGTGGTGGGAGTGGAGGATGGCGGAGGCGCGAACCTGACCAGTTGGCTCAGGAACCGGTAATGTCACACGTCAGCAACATCCTGGACACATACCGGCGTGATACCAGGGGCATGGTCCAGATTGCGTCCACCCTCACAGACATCAAGGGGACCCTCGAGGAGATGAAGACCCTGCAGGCTGAGCAACATGCCTGTTAACAGCAACACCAAGGACGGATGGAGGCAAGACAGGCTGAGCTCGTGGCGGTGCAAACGGACATGACCCGTGTACTCCGTCGGATTGCCGAAAACATGGGTAACCCTCCCTGTGCCACCAGGCGAAGAAAATCACCACCCACAGGGAGGGATCAGGAGGAGGAGGATTCATCCGACGGAGCATCACAAGCATCGTCACAGCCTGCTTCTGAGGGTCCCCGCAGGAAGGTGGGTCATCCACGCAAAAGACCGTGAGAGTCAGCGGAACATCACCATCTCCCAGGTCACCTGGCCTGGCACCTGGCCCTCTGGCCCAACAGCAGCACATCATCACATGACATTCTCTGGCACATGGACTTGCTGGTCACTGTCTGACCAATGTTGACAAAGACTGTGGCATAGACTCTGATGACTTCCAATGGCAAGGATACCAACTCCCCCTGTGAACTTTGGATTCTACACTCCCGCCAAGCACCTCTTGTCATCCCCCCAAACACGTACCCCACCGCAAATAAAAATCATCACAATCACGAGATGATGCCGTCATTTTGCATTATTCCACTACATATGTGTGTTGTAAAGTCAAACCATGCCTGATTTCAGAAGTAACTCCAACCATCCATACCCTGGGGTCTGAGTCTGGCACAGGACACACATGGGTCACAATGTATCAACCAATACAGACATGGAGCACCATACTCACCCATGATGGGCCCAACCAGCTGAGGGGGTGCCCACACAACTGTGCCTACAGACCTATTTAGAAGAGCAACAGTCATGCGCAGAGGTCAGGGATCATGTGGAGTGTCCTGGGGTGCTACTCCCAGGTATGTGTAGATACGTGGCAGAACCATGTCCTGCATGCTTGAGTCAGGTGGATGTGGAGAATGGTGGGCCGGCCAAGGTTGGATGCATGGAGATGGCACAATGGGGTGTTGGATCACAGTGCCACAAGGTTGTGTTGTGGTTGTGGGCTGCATCCTGAGTGTGCATGGATTGAGAAGGTCATCCTGCAGCTGGCAGTGATCCATTCCCCCCATCTCTGTTGGACGTTGATGTGGCCTGGTCGCCAGATGTAGAAGCAGAGCTGTGCAGATGCACCCTGGATGTGGACAAGTATCATGGGAGTTGTAACGCATATGTCCGTAGAGTGCAGGGTAGGATTAGACGCGGATGTCGTAGTTGACCTGGGGGATGGTCTTTCTTGCCTTGAGGTGGATGGAACTGGGGATATTGTGCATAATGCAGAGTGCGCTGCAGCATGAGGCACAGATGCTGCTGATCAGCATAGCACATGTCAGCAAGCAATCCATGATGAACATGAGCTCATTTGCGTGGACACTGGGTGCCCTTGCTGCAGGGCCTGCAGCAGCATGCGCCATGTCAAGAAAACAATGCCACAAGTTGCACACAAAGACAAGGATCTCAGGAAGGAACTATGCAAAAGGTGTATGTCAAGGAAGGAATGTCTGGTTCAACATGGCACACACACACACAATGGATGCACATGCAGCACAGTGGCCGTCGTGGAGACTGACATGCCACAATACCTACACAGCCATGGACATCATGCACAATACAGATTCTAATCCCTGACAAACAGCTTGCATCTTGCTACTCTACACATAGACTCATATGCACTATCTCTGATAACTATGCCAGACATGCCGCATGCACAGTGGCAACAGACCACCATTGACAGATATGAGGCACCTTGGAGGCAGAGGGACACCTTTATTAGTCATGTGTGTCTGAATGCTAATGCAACTCTGTCAACACATACACAGGTCATGTGGATGAACATGTGGGACTGACACTGGCACCCCCCTTTGCACCACAGATGCTGGAAATCCATAGAACTGGCACACAAGTGACGGGTTACAGCTAAACACCCCCTGCTGCTCACAGAGAGACTGCTATACACCATTGGGCCTCTAATGGGGAATTCACACACCATGTCAACCCGGGGCAACCCGTATGTTTCCGAGGGCAGTGTTACACACATTGATGGCTTCATCACAATCCACAATCCCATTACAGATGACTGTCACCAAGTCTGACCATCAATTCAGGTGAATTCAGCTCCATGTCATGTGCCCCATGGTGATTCTACATGTATGCAAAGTATCCAAACATGAACAGGAGTAGTGCACACACATTCAAAACAAATACCACTCCCAAAAATCCGTGCTGCATCCCTTACCCTAAGGAGATTTTCAAACTTGTCCGTGCATGTAACGCTGATTCAGCACATGTTGCTGTGTTCATGAGGAATAGCAGGAGCACAACAATGCCACCAGCAGACAGCATGCGCAAGTACCTGTGGATGAGAGACACACCAGAAGTCAGCCAAAAGAAGCACATCCGCATGCATGTGCATGTACTCGACACGTATAAGGTTGTCAACATGCTAGGTGACAATGATGACTCTGGAAAAACATTCTTCTATTGCACCATCACTCGAGTGACTCATCCAAACACACCTCTGACTCACTTGGCAGACATGCAGATGGACACACACATTGCAACACATGCCACACACGGCCCAATGCGTGCCCACTCAGACACTGGAACTCACCACTAAGCAAAGAAGTTGCGTATGAGCCGACTCCGGATGTCCTCTACCGCCTCCTCCTCCTCCACATCACTTGCCTCATGACCAAGCCCTTCATCCTCCACGGGTGGATGGTCCTGCTCATCCGGATCCAGGATGAGTGGCACAGCTTTCTCCACTGCCATGTTGTGCAGCATGCAGCACACGAGGAAGATCTTGCAGACCTTCACCGGTGCATATGGGAGTGCGCCACCGGTCTTGTGGAGGCAACGAAATCGGCTCTTCAGGAGGCCAAACGTCCTCTCTATCACTCGCCTGGTCTGCCCATGGGCGTTGTTGTAGCGGTGCTCGGCAGCCGTGCTGGGGTTGCGGAGAGGCGTGATCAGCCATGGCATGTTGGGATAGCCAGTGTCCCCTACATGGAAACATCATGGACAAAAGTGGGTCAGGAGAAGCAGTAAGACAGGAAGATGACGTTAAATACAGGACTGCCAGAGTATACCCACCAACAATACATGCTCGTTCGTTGCGCAGCTGCAGCATCATTTCAGGCACCCTGCTACGCCTCATGATGTAGGCATCGTGTGCTGATCCTGGAAAACGAGCACAGACATGTGAAATCACCATGTTGGCAAGACACACCACAAGGGCATTAATGGAGTGGTAATGCTTGCGGTTCCTATACGCTACCTCCTGTGCCTGTGGTGGTACCAAAGCCACATGTGTTCCATCTAAGGACCCAATGACATGGGGCATCCCTCCCAGGGCATAGAACTCACGCTTGACACCTGTCAACTGCTCAGGAGTTGAGAATTTACTGAACTCATCCAGGTGATCCAACATGGCCTCTAAAAAATCATGCAGAACACGGCTGAACATGGTTTGGGACATGCCACCAACATGAGCAATGGTATATTGAAATGTACCCGTGGCAAAGAAATGTAGGGCTGCCATCACCTTCATCTTGGGTGTCAGTGCAGTAGGATACCTGTGTAGCGGTTGGAGGTGTGGTGCCAGCCGTGTTGTCAAGTCCTCAATCAACTGTTGGGGGAAGCGGTAGCGGCGTATACAGTCATGTTCCCTCAGGTCAGCCAAGTCCGGAATTGGTCGAAGGAGAGGCGGAGAACTGCAGTGAATTTGAAGGGACAACGAAGAGTGAGTACAGTACACCACCAATGTCAATGTACTGAGCACATGTTCAACAGGCAATACACATATGCTACATACAGAGTCAGTTCTGTGCAATATGCCCTGGACACGTATGCCAGGCAGGTGACACTCCTACCAAGAGCCAGCTACAAACGTCGATTCTCAACTACAATATGCCATGCCATGAAGCTAGCTGTGGGCCAGTGTAAGTGAACAGGCAGACGCAATACAGGAGTTACAGACATCCACATATGTGCAGAAGAAGGATGTTTATTGTACAGACAGGTTGCGGAACACTAGATGCACAGGTCACATGTCATAGAAAAAGGACAGACCACACACCCGTACACGCGTGTGTATGGTCCGTATTACTATGGCGTACGCATACGCGAGCTCTCCCATAGTGATAGGGACCCTACACACGCCTGTACGGTCCATATTACTATGGCGTACTCATACGCCAGCACTCCCATAGTGATAGGGACCCTACACACGCCTGTACGGTCCGTATTACTATGGCGTACGCATACGCCAGCACTCCCATAGTGATAGCGACCCTACACACGCCTGTACGGTCCGTATCACTGCATTTGGGGTGCCCTAGGGCCGTGGAACGCACCGTACCTGTGTGTAAATATTGAAATAACATATGGGGACACATGAGGGACAAGCATAAGGGCCTAAATGCATGCTGGTTGTCATGGAGACCGAGTTTAAAGTTTGCATTTTTGCATCAGGTGGCCAGCAGAAGTCGGTTGGAAACAATATACTTTGTTGCAAACTGGTTGTTGACTTGACATCATGCTCAATTTTTAAACCATGCAAAGCCACTCACTGGGGTAGGTTTAAAGGGATTGGAGGAAACGTAGGATGCTAATGTGACTGACCAATCACTCTGTACTCCTGTAAATGAAACAGGCCAGCAAGGCAGATATAAGGCAGCCAGGTCCCATGAGAGAGCACTTGCCTGCACATCCTTTCATTCTACAACACTGCTGCTGCTCGTGATTCCTCTGGCACCATGTCCAGGTCTGTCGAGAGGGCCCAGCCATTCACCATGGAGGAGAATATGGCGTTGGTGGATGTGATCCTCCCACAGTACACCATGCTGTATGGTCGACCAGGGGAGCAGGTGAGTGCAGACTCCACTAGCTTAGACTGTGCCCCTTTTTTGTGACTGTGACTTCTGACATTATGTCCATGTGTGACAGACATGCAATGTTGTTTAGAGTGGGTCCCAGGGTGGGGAAGGCCTCATGTCTCCCATGCAGAGCATGCTGTAATTCCTGTGTGCACTCCTCACTTGCATAGTGCTTACTGTGACAATCAATGCATGGTGCATGCCACATTCTGCCTGGCTACTCCTCCTGGGAATGTTGTTTCTACAGTCCTGATGTGATTCTGTGGTCCCCCCAGTGTGACAGGTGACAGTACCCATAGATGTGTGGTTGTTTAGTGTACCTGTGCTGTGAGTGTCCAAATGATGTGTTGATCCCCTGGACATTGGTGTGTGTGTGTAAGTCTCCTGTCATGTGGGTGTGTGCATATGGGGAGTGTTGCACACCAGCTGCATGAGGGATGGATATACCCTGCTCATCTGATGTGAGGAGGGAGCAGTGCTGTGTGACTGCCGTGCTGAGCCAGCCCCACACCTGTGACACCCCCCAGTCTAGTGGCACATGGGCAGAGTGAGGTTTGTACCCGCAGTTGGCAATGGCAGGTGATTGTCCTGTGCCTGTGTGTGTCTGTGTACTCTGCTGAGGTTGCGTCAGTGGGCTGGGGCATGTGACTGCTTTGAGGTGCTGTACATAATCCTGGTCTAGCTTGTGATGCACAGTGTGATCCAGGATCATTGATTGTGTGGCACCCCTCATGCCACCTGTGTACTTTCAATGCCACGTAGTGCATTTGGCCTTCCCCCGAGGATAATGTCCCTATGACAAAGGTGCAATGAGTTGCCTGCATACCATGGCCTGTTCAAACAAGTCAAATTATTAATATGTGTGTCTCTGTGTCATTGCTCAGGTGTATTAAAGTATTCTCACTTTTGCATCCTCACAGGTAGGCGTCCATGCCAAGGGGGAGATATGGAAGCAAGCCGTCAGTGCCGTGAGGATGACGGAGGGTCGGAAGCGGCGCCTAGCCCAGGTGAGGAAACGCTGGCAGGATATCCGGTCCTAGACGAGGAGGATCGCACGGGTCCTGCTGGGGGACTCACCCGAGAGCCACAAGAACCGTGGGCGCCGGCGTCTGACCCACATCCAAAAGCGTGTGCTGGCTGTGGTCTTCCCCGACTTGGATAGGCGCTTACGGGAGAAGCAGCAGCAGGAAGGGGGTAGGTACATGTGTGTTTGTTGTGTGTCACCAGCTTTTGGAAGTGCGCAGTTGCATGAATACACTGCCAGGGTTTAAATGTGCAGTGCATGACCTGTTCCCCAAAGTAAACCAGTGCTGTTCTTCCTCCCTTCCCCTCCTTGCCATGTGTTCCCTGGTCTGTGTGTAGTCACTCTTGCACAAGGTTATCTAGGCTGGCAGTTAATCCAAGTGCCCAATGCTTGCAGCATAATGTGTGGGGATGGTGTGTAACAGGTTTTGGGACCTTGCCTGTGCCCTGGCCAGTTCAGTCATTGTGGGGTCCATGTCAGTTGGCACTGATGGTGAGTCCCGACATAGGAGTGTGTCTTAAAAGTGTACTGCCTTACAGCATGCATGTCCAATGTTGTGCACTCTGACATGATGTGCATGAGTGGGAGTAATGCATAGTGCAGGGACAGTTGCTTCCGTTGCAGTCATATCCATCCAGGACCATGGAGGAGTGTGGCCACTACCGTGCCCTGGGGCACCTTTTCCTAGGTATCATGTGTGTCATCCAACAATGTGGACATTCTCTGAGTCTTCGGAATAGGTTGGGCTCTGTGGCATTGTACCCTGGCCTCATCTGTATTTACGTAAACTGTGCTACATGTGTCCACTGTACAGTGTGACCCAATTTTGCTTGTGCATACTCACAGTGGGAAGTGCCTGTGTGTCTTGGTACGACAATCTGATGATGGTTGATTGTCAATGATATATGTGGACAGGCGCACCAGGGGTAGTTTGTGTACAATCAGGATTTAGTGCAGGCCATGTGTTTTTATTCCAGAGTAAGAGGTGTAAGTACTTCCTCAATCTCAATCACATTGTCTCAGGTAGGGGGAGGTTTGTGCGGGAAAGGCATACATGTAAAAATCTGAAGTCTCCTTGCTAGGTCTGGCCTGTGTGTGATGTTTGTCTGGACATACACTCAAGGTGCAGTGACCCAGTCATGTTGGGCATGGTTTAATGTATTAGCTTTGCAGCATGTGCAAAAAGTTAATAGACATGGTTCCTGCTCATCCCTTTTTTGGCAACGCTGTGTGGTGCAGATGCTGTGCACAATTGTCCCCAGAGCCTGGCTCCTCTGTCCAATTTGATATCAAGTAATTTGCAGTTGTGTCATGCTCTCCATTGTTTCTCAGTGGCATGGTGGGTCAACCAACTGTGTGTTGCATGGGCCTACATATGTACCTTGTATTGTAGATGTTACTCATGTTGCTTTTCAGGCTATGCACTGTGACCTATGTAGATTTGACACAGGTGTCTGATTATTTCCTTGCCCACAGCATCGTCGGGGGACTCCAAGGGAGACACTGGCACGGACCGTGAGGAGGGATCGAGCACCAGTGCTGTCTTGTCTGGCGCATCGAGTGGCACGGAGGCCGAGGGGAGTGAGGCGGAGGACCTGTCCAGTCCCACCATCGACAATGACGCTGACGGGTCCGAGGCTGAGCTCCCAGAGGGGGCGGAGGCAGCTCCCACAGCTGAAAGCAGCACTCAATCTCTACCCGCCCCCTCCATTACCATCACCGGCCTCCCACTTGCTCGGGTACCTTCCCGCCGTGCTAGGTCAGCACGTGTCTCCTTCTTGCCAGGCGCCGGACCCCCTGCCCCTGTCTCCACTGCTGCCGTGAATGCCGAGTCTGTGGACATCCTGCGCCAGTTGCATGTTGGTCTGACTGCGATGCTTAATGTCCTCCATGGCCACACCCGAGTGCTCACCCAGATGGAGGCATACATGGAGGGCATCTCAGCTGCGCAGTCTGACCAACGCCAGTTGCTGAGGTCCATAGACTCGACACTGACTGCAGCAGTGGATCTCCTGCAGCGCTGCGTCACCCTCCCACCCCTGCACCATCCACACTTCCCACTCCCATGCCTGTCCCACGCACACCCAGACGTCCCCATTCACGCACCCCACCAGACACAGGCACCACACCACCAGGGAAGGCCAAGCGCACACCTCCTCTCACGCACACACAGGGTGAAGTAGGCACACCCACTGGGTCGGGGGGCAAACGGAAGACACGCAGCCACAGTGGGAGTCCACATTCCTCACAACCCACTCCCCCCGAATCCACTCCCCTCAGCTCTCCTGGCCAAGATTCCAACAAAGATTCCTTCATGGCCGCTCTGTCCCTGAGCCCCAAAGTGACACCACCCCGCAAGCGGTCAAAGGAGTCCCCGGTCAGGGTGGTTGTGTCCCCCCCTGTCCACACCCTCCCCCAGTAGCGCTGTGACCCATCCCTACGACCCCCCCCTCCTTGGGGCCTGTGGTTCCTTCGGGTGCAGGGGAGACACTGGGGGACCTTGCAACCGTGTGCAGTGCCATTCTCACCACCACCTTTGGCGCTGCCCCAACCCCTGTGGTGGAGTCCTCCGTCCCTGCACCCACAACACCTACCCTTGCCCCTCCTGTCCCTGCGGTGCCTGGTCCTTCCCCCCCACATGATGCCCCCCCCATGGAAGCAAAGGAGGTATGAACTGTGCAGGCAAGCTAGGGGACACGCGTCCCTATGTGTCCCCCACCAGGAATTGGACTATGGACTGCCCTATGGGCCTTGTACACATTGAACTTTTATTACCAATTTTTTCTTTTCATGCTGAATAAAGCAATGTTTTATTTTTCATTTGTACACTACTGCTTTTCTGGTATTGCTGTTGGTGGTGCTGCTCCATGATTTGGGGTGGTGATAATGTGTTAGGTGTCTGGGAAATGTTGTGGTGTGCTGCTCATGGGGTGGACCCTGGTATCTGTGTGCCATCACAAGGGATCTGCAAATAATCTTTCGTCATGTGTGTTCTTACTGTATGGTGAAATTGTCCCAAGGTGTGTTCCTTCCTCTGTGGACCCTGACATCTTCCCCGCAGGGTGTTTCCAATATGTTGTGCTGAGCTGTGTCTACATTTCCTTGGTGTGTGACGGATCCGTTCTACTTTGGCCCTGCATGCTGGGCAATGTCTCCACCTGCGTCATTAGTGGCATCCTTGGTGGTCACTGTACTTGTGTATGGAGTTTATTGACATTACTTCATGTGGACATGTTCCCTTTTACACACTATGCATGTGTGTACTCCCAGCCTCACACACATGTGTTACGTGTTCTGCAGGGTCTTTGGGCACCGGACTGACATTTGTGGCCATTGTATCTGTGGGTACTCCACGCTTTTCTTTCAATGGGCACTGCTGGGAGGACTCTGCACCCACCCCTCCTGTGTCTGGGCACTGCTGGGAGGACTCTGCACCCACCCCTCCTGTGTCTGGGCACTGCTGGGAGGACTCTGCACCCACCCCTCCTGTGTCTTGGCACTGCTTGGAGTGATAGGCACCCACCCCTCCTGTGTCTGGGCACTGCTGGGAGGACTCTGCACCCACCCCTCCTGTGTCTGGGCACTGCTGGGAGGACTCTGCACCCACCCCTCCTGTGTCTGGGCACTGCTGGGAGTGATAGGCACCCACCCCTCCTATGTCTGGGCACTGCTGGGAGGACTCTGCACCCACCCCTCCTGTGTCTGGGCACTGCTGGGAGGACTCTACACCCACCCCTCCTATGTCTAAGGCACTGCTCGGAGGACTCTGCACCCACCCCTCCTATGTCTGGGCACTGCTGGGAGTGATAGGCACCCACCCCTCCTATGTCTGGGCACTGCTGGGTGGACTCTGCACCCACCCCTCCTGTGTCTTGGCACTGCTGGGAGGACTCTGCACCCACCCCTCCTGTGTCTGGGCACTGCTGGGAGTGATAGGCACCCACCCCTCCTATGTCTGGGCACTGCTGGGAGGACTCTGCACCCACCCCTCCTATGTCTGGGCACTGCTGGGAGTGATAGGCACCCACCCCTCCTATGTCTGGGCACTGCTGGGGGTCCTCTGCACCCACCCCTCCTATGTCTGGGCACTGCTGGGAGGACTCTGCACCCACCCCTCCTGTGTCTGGGCACTGCTGGGAGGACTCTGCACCCACCCCTCCTGTGTCTGGGCACTGCTGGGAGTGATAGGCACCCACCCCTCCTGTGTCTGGGCACTGCTGGGAGGACTCTGCACCCACCCCTCATATGTCTTGGCACTGCTGGGGGTCCTCCGCACCCACCCCTCCTATGTCTGGGCACTGCTGGGAGTGATAGGCACCCACCCCTCCTATGTCTGGGCACTGCTGGGAGTGATAGGCACCCACCCCTCCTGTGTCTGGGCACTGCTGGGAGGACTCTGCACCCACCCCTCCTGTGTCTGGGCACTGCTGGGAGGACTCTGCACCCACCCCTCCTGTGTCTGGGCACTGCTGGGAGGACTCTGCACCCACCCCTCCTGTGTCTGGGCACTGCTGGGAGGACTCTGCACCCACCCCTCCTATGTCTGGCCATGTATGCTCGGGACATACACGGATGGTGGTACGCTCCATACATACACGGGTGGGGTGTGGGTATGCTCCATTCATACACGGGTGGGGGTATGCTCCGTACATACACCTGTGGGGTGTGGGTACGCTCCATTCATACACGGGTGGGGGTACGCTCCATACATACACGGGTGGGGGTATGCTCCGTACATTCCTGTACCCACGCTCTGCAGGCCTGGGTACGGCCCGTACCCTTGCCTTATGAACGTGGGTACGGTGCGTACCACCATTGTTGGGGTGCCGTAGGGGTCCGCATAGTAACCAGGCCTTAAGAGCGTGGGTACGGGTCGTACCACGCGTACCCCTACGTCACTCCAACAATGGCAGGATGGCACGCACCCACGCTCTTCAGGCCTGGGTACGGTGCGTACCCCTACGGCACTCCATTGGGGGTCCGCACCGTACCCAGGCCTGAAGAGCGTGGGTACGGGCCGTACCGCCATTGTTGGAGTGACGTAGGGGTACGCGTGGTATGACCCATACCCACGCTCTTAAGGCCTGGGTACGGTGCGGACCCTCAATGGAGTGCCGTAGGGGTACGCACCGTACCCAGGCCTTCAGAGCGTGGGTACGGGTCGTACCACGCGTACCCCTACATCACCCCAACAATGCTGGTACGGCCCGTACCCAGGCCTTTAGAACGTGGGTATGGGCCGTACCGCCATTGTTGGGGTGACATAGAGGTGGGCGTGGTACGACCCGTACCCACGCTCTTAAGGCGTGGGTACGGTACGTACCGGAATTGTTGTGTTGCCGGTTCGTGTCAACATCCACTTCCGTTGTGGCAGACGCTTGCGTTGCTAGACACGCCCCCACCCCCTTGAGGTGACCAGGTCCTGCAGGTCAGGTATGTCCAGGGCATGTCTGATTTGGGACTTGGGTGGGGGTTATGTGTCCTTCCCCTGCCCCCCTCTTTGCTCCTGGGTGTTGTTCTGACCTTCTGCGGCGTCTGCGTCGGTTCCTGTAGAGCAGGTGGACTGCTATGAGGGCTGGGATGACACGTAGGTTCGGGTCCATGGCTGTCCGTCGCGTACAGGTGCTCCTTGTGCGCGTCGTCCTGATTTCCCGGCAGTTTTTGGCAGCCGGAGAATATAATCCGTGCGGGGTGACGTCGGTGCGGATCGTACTTCCTGGTTCGTGAAACGAAGCCTGAATGCGTCCCGACGTCACGTCGGCGCATTCCCGGATCACATTTGTATGTATATTTTCGTCGGTCGGTGTTTTGTACGATTCGTACGGAAATAGTGTTTCCATGCGAATCGTACTTGCATTTTTGTAATGTTTTTTGGCCGGGTACGAGTCGGACGGAGAAAATGCTCCGTCCGACGGTTCGTACCCGGTTTCTCCAGGATCGGAATCGACGCCTTTGTATATTGTAATTATTATTTTAATATTTACAAGACAATATTTATTTACATTTATTATAATTAATATATGCATTCAGAATAATTACAAACTATTATTTAGAAAAATATTATTAAAACAAATTTAATGTGTACATTTTACAATATAAATTTGCATACCATCAAAATAATTACCATTAAATTCAAATTCAAATATTCACTTTCTAAGAACCTTTCCACAATTTTCCCTTAATAACCCTACATCCAGCTACTAAAAAAATTATATAAATTATTTTTACACATTAATACAACTAAAAATATACATTTCTAATATTTCACAAATAAGCATATTACAATAAAATGCATACAAAATAACACTTTCAAATGAAGTTATGTACAATGATATTTTCAAATTTGCTATTTTTCACAACAATTTAAATATAAAACTTAAAATTATATCCATACCTTTGATATTCCTTTTGATTAAAAGTTTAACATCCCGAGAAGGGGCCTGCCACAAGGTGCAGCTACGCGCTGGGGGTATGCCCCGTACATACGGGGGGTACGCCCCGTACATACGGGGGGTGGTGGTACGCCCCGTACATACGGGGGGGTGGTGGTACACCCCGTACCTACGGGGGTGGGGGTACGCTCCTACCCTACGGGGGCGTGGGGGTACAGCGCGTACATGGGGGGGCTGGGGGTACGGCGCGTACTTGGAGGGGTGGGTTTGGGGGGTGTTCGGCACGTATGCAGGCACATGTTTGGACGTCTCCATGCTTGCCATGGGAGTTCGCGCCGGACGGTGTTTTTTACATACGGTTGTGCATTCGGACGGACGGGACGGATCATACTTGCGCTCTCGGACTTCAGTTTCCCGATTCGTACGTAAAAATGTCTGGGGACGTGTCGGACCCTTTTTCCGACCCGAGGACGTGTCAGGGAATTTTCCCAATGCGATTCGTATGGATTTTTTAACATACGGATGTACTTGCCAGTTTGTACGGGACTTGTATGATTCGTACGTAAAAAAATCCAGATACGATTCGTACGGGGAATATTTTTAACGGATCGGAATCGGCACCTGTGTGTGATGCTGTGCTAGGTGTGTAGGGCTAACAACCAATGTAGCCTGCAATAATAATAATGATGCCGGGGCAGCAATCATGAATAAAAGTATATGGTTCAATCTGTTTGCGTTGTCGTGCTGTTCAGGGGCCAGTGTAAGGAATGGTACGTAGGTGACTAGAATGTATGTCATTCACAAGACAATCAGTGTAGAGAATTGGTCAACGTTTTGTCTCCTCTGAGCTACTTCATATTGGAAATCTAATGATGTAAAAAAAGTGATTGATACGCAAAAAAAGCTTATTTTAGTGAAGGGTGTCTACCGGTGTGTGACATGTTACTCGATGCTTCAGTCTTATGGAGATCAACTTTTGGACAAATGCACGTTTATGCGGGGAGGGGGGTCAGAGAGGTTTCTTTCAATATTTAATTTGTGGCAGTGCCATCACTTTTCTGCCTGATAGCTGGTTGTAGCTCATTTCTAAGGAGAAGTAGTCATGCTTTACTTGCCAGTGCCATAGGGTGGTATAGGGAGCAGTGCTCTGTTTGGTAATGTATTACTAGGGTGAGTTTGTACTCATGCCATTCTGCCACTACTGCTGGTACACTGTTGTGTTTCATTTATCTTGGAATGCACATTATACGGCCCAATCTTTTGACTCGACTGATACATGCCGGCGCTCAGACTTAGGCTTCTTTGTTTTGAAGATGATCTTTGCAACAGGGCCAGATTGGCTGTAACAGGCATCAGGCATTTCCCCGGGAGGCTGGAAGGGTGGTGGCCGGTTTAACACTGATGTGGGCTGGTTTTGTTACTGTGTGCTGGTTTTGCAGTGACGCTGCAATATCAGCCCTTGTTACAAAAGAATCAGTGTCTGGTCTGGTCCCCCTAAGTTGCCACTGCATTTTTGGGTTCCCTGTAAGTGCTTTGACAAATAAAATAAATAATATTGCAGGTAATCTTGCTCCACTGTGTGCATGAACATTTTAAAATAAACAAGATGAACAGCTTTCAGTTGCAAGAAAAATAAGGGAATTAGAAGACACTCTTTAAAAGATATGACTCATGTTCCAGTGAGTAGGCGGAGCATACTGTGCATAGAAAATACAGCACAATGTTGTTCTTTTGGCAGCAGAGGCAACCTGTGACTGACAGACTGTGGGTGAGATAATTAGGCCAATTTTGCTTGAAATTATTTTAACTTGCTTTCTCCGGCACTGGGAAGTCTATTAAAACAAAAGGTAATGCCTGAGCATGATTATAGGGTCGTCCCACAATCTGCCAGTCATATTCAATGTCATCTCTTTTAGAGTGCAGATTGTAAATGCAAACCACGGGGGAGGGGTCAACCTCATGGTGTGCATGTAGTATATCCAATTCAGTTGATGGGCAAGCTGCCCAGTTCTCTAGCACTGCATCTACTGTCATGGATAGTATATCTTTTTTTTATTGTGTAGTCGAGTTCTTAAAATTATCTATCTATCTATCTATCTATCTATCTATCTATCTATCTATCTATCTATCTGTCTATCTATCTATCTATCTATCTATGTATCTATCTATCTATCTATCTATCTATCTATCTATCTATCTATCTATCTATCTATCTATCTCTCTCTCTCTCTATCTATCTATCATCTATCTATCTATCTATCTATCTATCTATCTATCTATCTATCTATCTATCTATCTATCTATCTATCTATCTATCTATCTATCTATCTGTCTGTCTGTTATTCTACCCACCATTTATCAGCCATAAAATGTATTTTGCTGAACTTTACCGTTCTTGATAATAAAGGGGACAAGATTGGGAAGAAGTAAAAAAAGGCAATGGTAAACGGTAACATGTTACACTCAGGGCCCCATTTATGAAGAATTGGTGTAGGGCAGGGCTGCAAGTTTTCTTGCTCCATTGCCCTACGACAATTTGAAAGGGCAGGGATGCATTGTATCTATGAAATGTCCTTTTCCCTGCACTGGTGCAGGAAGTGGCACCTTCCTGCACAAAAATGATACGGACAGGTGTTTTCATCTTTCTATGTGTTCTGCAGAATTCAGCACACATTAAAAAAGGAATAACCAAGGAGAAATAAAAGTGTTTCTCCTCATTACGCCTGTTTTGGGGAGCTGCAAGTTTTGGTGCTGCCCCAGGTTTACGTGATTAAGTAAATCTGGGGCATCGTAAAAATCCATGAGTGTTTCATGAGAAAACCCACCACAACACCATGGAACGCCTCTTTGATGCACAGCAAGACAGGCCACGACGTACGCTGCTTTGTCTTACTCCATCTCTATGACGCCATGCAAAGTCACACAGTGTGGCTTTGCGTTGCCTCAAAGATATGATTGAGGGGCTCGCACCGCCAGAGCGTAAAAAAGCGATGCTCCTGCAGCACAAGCCTCTCATAAATAAGTCCCTCAGTGTGTCTGCCTGTATGGTTTATGTCATGCTGTGTTTGCCTGTGCATTGCTTGCAAACAAAGTTGTTTAACCTTAACCAGAACACAAGAGGCTAAATCTGTGCCGGGTAGAGAGAGAAAATCTCAATGAATAGGTCTTTTAAGTAACCCTTGGTTTTCTTTTGTAAAATAATGAAAAAAGGGATTCTATTAGGCATAAAGCAATGCTTTTCAATCAGTTACATTTGATTATTATAAGAACAAGAACCAAAATGCTTTCCTCTGTGTTTATGAGTGCACCTTTTCAAAATTAAACATTTATTTATGTATCTCTTTGGGGTATGCACAAAGTGCAGCCAGCCCTCACAGTAGCCTCAGCACTAATGATTTAGGTATAGGTTGCAATGATCCTAACCCATGTTTTAATAGCAATGGTAGTGGATGGTGAAAGCGTTGAAGGAGAATGTGAATAATTGATACATTAAGGACAAAACCTTACTTTTATGAAATGTCACAACATTTCTTTAAACTTACATGAAATACAAATCTGTTATTTAGTGCTATTTGTTAGCATGGATGCTCCCTTTCATGAATTTTTTATGTGAGAATGCATTTCGCTCTAAAACGTAGCACAAAAAACAGAAGCGCTTTGAGCAACAGTTAGTTGCATTCTGCTCATTTATTTACTTATAACAAGTATAATGCAGAATTCCTGATATTACTCAGATATTCACTGCTGGAGAGGGATGCATTGATTTTCTTTGTGATAATTTAAATTTCTCCAAGGCCTGGCAAAAACATTGGAAGGGAAAAGTCAATAGTAGACCCAGTAAGGTTGAAGAGCTTGTTTTAAGTGACTTATCAGTCCTGGTAAAGTGTAGCTGGAATCTGCAAAAAGGTTTAACCTTATGATTATGTGAAAATGTGTCTTTTTAGTCGTTAGCAGTTTTTGAATCTGTTAAAATTTGGTTCAAGTCTTATGAGAAGTGGGAGGGAAATCCATAAGGATGATTCATATGTATCAAGAGTTCTGATACCAAGCACCAAGCTTCTTGCAGTGATATGATTGAATGGAGTGTAAATTGTAGTTGGCGGATCTTAGGTTCCCGGATAGAAAGTGGGAGAATGGTTTCTTAGACATATTGGGGTCGATTCCGATCCTGTACGACTCGTATCCGTAATTATTTCCGTACGAATCGTACAAGTCCCGTCCGACCCGTGAAGTACGATTCGTACGGGAAAAATACATATGGATCGGCCCGATCCGTACGAATCGGATCGGGAAAAGTTGTACGAGACGGACCCGGACACTTTTCTGTGCGAATCGTAAAAATACAGTCCGACCGTACAAGTACGATCCGGACCGGCTTTCCGATTTACGAATCGTACGGAAAACGTCCCGTACACCGGGAATGACTTTACCCGCTACGAAACAAAACGAAAGTTGTTCCCGGGGTGCGAGTCGTACAGGCCCCCCATGCATTTGTACGCACCTTACAACAACATTGCGTATGTACTTACGCTATGTTGGGGTACGCACCGTACATACGCTATGTTGGGGTACGCACCGTACATACGCTATGTTGGGGTACGCACCGTACATACACAACGCATGGGGGTGTATGCCTGTACGACTCGTACCCCTGTACGACTCGTACCCCTGGGGACTCTGCTTTTACGGCTGTTTTTGGCTCGCATAAGAAAAGAGCCGTAGGGAGTGCCGCAGGGACGAATCGTACTTGCTGGGCTGGAAACCGCTGCTTAAATACATCCGGATGTCGCGTACAGCCTGTTCTGGATTCTAATCGTTGTGTTTTTTTACCCGTACGGTCTTTTGTACGATTCGTACGGAAAGAGGCGTTCTGTACGAATCGTACTTCCTAGGTTGAACGCTCCATACAATTATTCGTACATCCTTTTTCCAGGATTGGAATCAGCCCCATAGTTGAGTGATCTGCCATGTGGTGCTTTCTGGATGAAGCCTAGGGATATAAAGTTAGTTTGTTTCTTCAAGATGGAAGGAAGACGGACAGGCTGGTTCTACACCAGTCGAAACATACAAAAAGATTTATTAGGATTCTGAAAAAGAATCTTGTACAATAGTTGATGCAGGATACCATCACTGAAGGTAATATCATAATTTTCTGGGTAAGGTGGCGGAGACTAGCCATAGATGGTGGAAGGCAGTGTTTGTTATAGCATATATGTGAGGAATGAAGGAGGTGCTACTATCGAACAGGATGTCTAGGTTGCAGGCCTTTTCCTCTGACTGTGGGTGGGTACCCAATGATTCAGGCAATGGAAAAAGAGGGTAGGCAGGAGAGATGTACCAGATTAGCAAAAGTTTGTTTTTCCTGCTGTTGTGGCACTGTCGGTTTCTCTGCATCTAAGTTGAAGTTGAGATAAGCAGTGTCAAACCTTCAGAGAGGTATCAGAACCGCCATTCAGCTTTAGTTGTTTCTGAGTATCATCAGCCTACATGTCAGATCTTTGGTCTTCTGAGTCAAGGATCCTGGTTATAGAGATCATGTTGAAGTTGAACAGCATGGGTGACAGAGCTGAGCTTTGTGGGACCCCACAGGTGATTGCATCAGATATGGAAAGGAAAATGCCCAATTTGACCTGATGGATATGGGTGAACAGAAAGGAGGAAGGAGAAAAGCTAGGAAAATGAAATTCAATTGATGTCAACTAAGAGTTTCAAGGCTTTGAAGAGTGCCTGATGGTTGATGATACGAAATGTCACAGAAAGATCCAAAAGGGCTAAGGCAGATGGCTGTCAAGTGACTGTCTTCTGGGCAACGCCTGGAGTGTTTTCTTGGTTCCAAGAAAGAGCCTCTGAAGTACTGGGTATTTTAGTCCCAGCGGTGCAGGGGCACACACCCTATGACTTCTGGGTTCACCCTGTTCCAGACCTACAGAAACACAGAGTCTTCTGGGTGAAGTCAAAGATTCGTTTATTGGCTGCAGACCAATTACAGGTATCCTAGAAGTACAACAGCGTGTATGTTCTCAGGAGACTGCTGAAAATCATAGGAACGGACTTCATCTTAAATACCCTTTTTCTTGCCTCAAGCATACATTCCTAGGTTTTATGATACGGCCATTACAAGTGTACATTACAAAGAAAAGGCAGAGTCATGATGACCATCCCACATTCCAGTTCGGCCAGCCCACAATGATTTACACAGTAAGGTTCAGATCCCACATTTGATATCAATAGGCCCCCCAATAAACATGAGCATCTCCTGTTTTGGGAAACAAGTCATAAAGCAGGAACAAGCAGGTGTGAAAGAGATTAGCCGGAGGATTGTGTAGAATGAAAGGGTTTTATGACGGGTCAAGCCCTGATGCTAATCACAGGTGGACGGAGGAAGGGGAGCTCGTGAGACCAGTTTGACCCGGGGCAGCAGAGCCAGCTGCCCAGGTCACAGAGAAGTCAGAGGAGAAGCCCATGTACTGTGAGGCCCGTATTTACTCCATTATAGCCTATGTGAGGGCAATGACAAGATGGCCACTGCTTCCAAAATGGAACCCGCGTAGTGAAGCAGAATAGCGTGTACACAGTGCATTCATAGCTAGAACGATATATAAAGCACTCGTACATACCGCATTAACCATTTGCGGTTTGCTAATACCAAGATGGACAGGGGTAGGGCCCTGTCCCCTACGCGGTCCCGAATATTAAAGTACGACACCTCTTATCTCCAGAGGCAGTGCCAGATACCAGAATGTAAACAAAAAGTACAGCAATGCTCCAGAAAATATTTTAGCAAGAATAATAAGAAACTGGAGGCCAGAAAAAACCTTCTTGCTGACCAGGCTACAGACAATTTGGTGGAAAGAAGAGTAACAACAGGAACTGGAGAGAACACAAACTCCACCAAGTCCAGTGAGTGAGCAACAGTTCAGAAACAATGGTGACTGGATTTACAATAGAAATTCCATATATAGTGAATAACAAAATATAACATAATCCCAAAAAGTGTCAGCCGTTCTTGGATTGGGAAGGTGAGTAAACACATAATTGAAAAAACATGCATAAGGCGAATAAACAATAATACACCTATAGATTGTAATTGCTGTGGCAGGGTTCTAATTAAGAATAAATGCATTTAGAATCCAATATGTGTAATTCCCTAATGGCCATCAGTGAGAATGCTGATGTATCCTCTCTATACTGTAGTTGCTGGCCCCCTGCAATAATGAACCACCATGGGGAGAATTGGAAAACAGCTGAAGGGATCTGTTGCAGCATACCTGCATACGGTCCACAGGTAAGAATTGAAATCCGTACACTCTGCCTCCTCTTAGGATTTCCTGGTTTAAGGGGTTCTTAGAATAAAACTGTCTCATCAAATAGGTGGCATGAACATTCTTTGTCTGCTGGTTCCTAAGAATAGTCACAAGAATTACATCCCATCCGATCAATAACATTTTTTAATTTGGTCCTCAAATATCGTGAATCACATTATTATTGAACTTTATACTCAGGTTTACCAACAATAAATAAAGAACTATGGGCTGTTTATGACTTTGGCGCTCCTGCACTGGCTCTCCGCCAGAGCGACAGCTCCAAAGTCACGCTAAGACCACCCGTCTGATTATGAGTTGAACTTGTGCAGACGGACGGTCCTTTAGCCATTCCAAAGGTGGTGACCTGAAAAAGGGCACCGCAATGGGAATGACAAAAATGCTCCAGCACAGCATGGACTCCGAAGTCCATGCCGTGCTGAAACTGAGGGTGCAAGCAGACAGGGGGCACATGTAGTATCCCCTGAATGCATCCCCATGGTGGGCCCTGTAGAGCCCTGTAAGGCCCCTTTTGTTTTGCCTTCACCAGCCTTTTCATGGCAGTGAGCCTGTGGCGGTCCAGCCTTGCATAGTAAATTGGCCCTCTGCATTGTGCCACTGCCAGGAAATGATGGGCTACTGGTGCAGCCCGTGCAGCTGTTGTCGGCCCCAAAAGGAGCCTTGCAATGAGGTGGACGCAGGACCGTCACCTCTGTACCACCACGAGTCTGGCAGTCTGACTCAAAATCAGGCTCTTAGTCTTATTGTAGATTAATTACTTTGCAAAAGTGATAAAGTTTTAGATGAGAAACATGGAAGGAAGGATGAACTTAACAGTAAGTGGGAAGTTTGCATCCAAAGGCCCAAAATATCTAGGAGAAAACTTAGAACAACAGAGTGAACATTGAGGTTGAGGAAAGAAAAGCAAGCTATTTGCCCAATTCACCAAGATAAACTTTGGCCTGAAGTCTAAGTTGAGACCTGAAATATAAGGGCACAATTCACAAAGGTAAGCTTAGACTCCATATCTAAGTTTACCTTTGCAAATTGAGAACTCTATCTCCAAGCTTGTATGTAGGTGCAGGTCGCCTGTGTTGATTGGTTTAAACCCTTTGCTTGGATTTAGACTTTTGTAGATTTTGGAGTAGTCTTTTTTGAACTTCTTTAAATCTTTCCAGTGACAATGACTCTTGCACTGCAGCCATAGAATCCTCAGTTTCTAAGGCACTAGGAAAGGTATGAGGTTGGAATATATAGTGACCATGATTATAGTAGTTCCACACTACATCAGAGGAAATAACCTCCCAAGGCCTGTAAGGAATTTCAGAGATAAGAAGTAAACCTGCTTTTTGCTTTGTTTCAGATTTGCTTTATACACAAACTTTATAGAAATCGAAGAATGTTTTGACATCTTTATGTAGAGAAGGCCACCAAAACATTATTTTGATGAGATCTTCAGTAACACATTGACCTACGAGTCCGCAGATTAATGCGTCATGACATAGATGTAATATTTTCCTTTGTAATTGGTTTGCTGAAATAAAGAGGTTCTTTTAAAACCACATTAGGCCATTTGTATGCTTAAATTGGGAATCTCCTTTTTTGAATTTGAGTAGATTGAATCATTTGGAATTCTGATGGATTAATTCAAATAATGTAGTAGTTATGGTGGAAATGAAAGCCTGAACAACATTGATCTTCTCCACAGTTTTGAATTTTTTCATACTAAGGGGAATGTCTAGATAAGGAGTCTGCAATTGCATTTTCAGATTTAGGAATATAAGTAAGGGAGAAATCAAAATTGTTGAAAAAAGAAGGCCCATCGGTCGTGTGTGCTATGCCAACATTCAGCCTGTTGGAAAAGCCAGGTCTGATCTCCGTAATGAAAAATATTTGAGGCATCAGGTTGAAGCAGGATGGGATCTCCAATGAACTCAGGGCTGACTTAGATCTAGACACAATCGGTTTCGCTGTCTCATTTCAGTCAGACTCCCCACCCACCTACTAGGCGGTCTGCCCACTATAATTAGATGCTTGCCAGTCAATGGAAGAAAGATCGTCAGAGTGCCGCCGTCCCCGTCTGATTTGTTGAGCCGCATCAACGGTGCCATAGGCAAACGCAGTTGTCGGTGGGAGTACAGCCAGTTTGTCTGCCAGTCCAATCATGATGTTTATTCCCACGATGTAACTGTGGTGGGGAAACCTCCACACCTGAGCTGGCAGACTGGCATGGATATAAGGCAGAAACTCACCTTCTTTCTGTTTCACACTTCAAATCGTCCAAGTCCTGCCTTTGTTACTTCTACTTGACCTCAAAACAAATTAACACTGTCATCACGAGAATCGAAGGCAAGCTTCTATCATAACTTGTTACCTTTTGACTTGTCTGTTTACATTTGATCTCTACTTAATGCACATTGAACTCTCTCTCACAAGCAATAACATACCAATGTGTAATGCATATGTGTGTATTGTTGTTGTTTTAGAAATTTCAAGAAACCAACTTGTATCATTTTATTGTAACTTTAAATTTGGTGCAAGTTGCTTTCATAATAATGGATACTTACACAAAATGGGCCATCAATCCAAAAATCGAAAACTGAGCATACAGGTGTGTTAACTTAATTTTCCGAAATTATAACATCCTAACCATATGCATTACACATTATTGGGATAATTGAAATGTAATGCAGTGTAGAAATTGCAGTTAACAAGGTGAAAGGTTTGTTTTAAACTAACTGTAAAAATCAATGATAGTTCCTAACTTTAATCAATTACTATATTTATCATTTTAACATTCCCCCTTGTCTATTGCATTTCCTGTATTTTATTAAATGTTATTTTTGTCATTATTATTTTAAGGTGCAAAGCATACATGTTTATTTTAATCACTTATCAAGTACAAAGAAACATATCTGTATTAACACTTAAAAAAATAATATGACAGATCCATTTGTTGGTGTAAATGTCCGTAATAATGGTGAATGATTGCTCATATTTTAAATGTCCTTCACACATTTATTTTACTAAGGTATGGACTTTACAGATTAAACAATAAAAAAAGTTGCATTTTCTGTCATATTTTAAGTGAAAATATGTAAATTACATTATAATTAGTAACAGTGGTTCACTGATAGAATATTGATGTTCAAAATATCGAAAAAAACATAGACTACAAAAATTTCAGCTCCCAAACCTACACAGGTAAGTACAAAAATGTTGAATCAAAAATAGAGATGTAAAAAATTGAGATGTAAAAAATATTGATTTAAATATTTTATATATATATATATATAAAATAAAACAATGCATATTAAATATATTAAATATTAGTATTAATTTTAACAAAATAAATCACATTTAGGGGCCGATTCCAAACCTGGAAAAAGGCTGCAAGAATCGTTGTACGGAGCGTTTTCTCGGTACGATTCGTACCCGGTAAACTTTCCGTACAACATAGGAAGTACGATTCGTACAGAAAGCCTATTTCCGTACGTTTCGTACAAAACACAGTTCGGGTAAAAAAAAAAACGATTCTGATCCGGGACAGCTTGTACACGGCGTCCGGACGCATTCAAGCAGCGGTTTCCAGCCCACGTCACTCCGTACGGCTCTTTTTTTACGGGAGCCAAACACAGCCGGAAAAGCAGAGTCCGACGCGAACCGCTTTGCAACGGAGCCCCGGTACGCGAGGTACACGCCATGAACCCCATCGTATGTGTCATCCCGGTCCTCCTAGCCTACGACCTGGTCCACCGGACCCGACGCACACACTGCAGAAGGTGAGAACAACACCCAGGGGCCAGGGGGGGTGAGGGGCCGGAAACATACCCCATACCCAAAGCCAAACCTATAATATAGAGCCCATGCATTACCACCAGGGTCTGGTCACTTGGGGGGGGCGTGGCCAGCAACCCCTGCGTACCGCAACAACGGAAGTGGATGTGTACGGTGCGTTGCACACGTACCCCTACGGCACAAGTACAATAGTGATACGGACCGTACACACGCAATGAATGCGTGGGTACAGTGCGTTGCACACGTACTTCTATGGCACCAGTACATTTGGGATACGAGGCGTACACATGCCAGGAATGTGGGCTTACGCACTGGCCCTGCATCTTACCTTCATATTGGTGTGTGTAGGTCCAGGCCAGCAGTGTACTGCTCCAAGTGGGTTGCAGAGGATTCCCAGCAGTGTCCAGCCATATGGGGGTGGCTGCAGATCAATACCAGCAGTGTCCAGACATATGGGGGTGGGTGCAGAGGGCTCCCAGCAGTGGCCTGCAATATGAGGTGTGTGTGCAGATGAATACCAACAGTGTCCAGACATATGGGGGTGGGTGCACAGGACTCCCAGCAGTGTCCAGACATATGGGGGTGGGTGCAGAGGACTCTCAGCAGTGGACAGAGACATGGGGGTGGGTGCAGAGGACTCCCAGCAGTGGACAGAGACATGGGGGTGGGAGCAGAGGACTCCCAGCAGTGGCCTGCAATATGAGGGGTGTGTGCAGATGAATACCAGCAGTGTCCAGACATATGGGGGTGGGTGCAGAGGACTCCCAGCAGTGGCCTGCAATATGAGGGGTGGGTGCAGATGAATACCAGTAGTGTCCAGACATATGGGGGTGGGTGCAGAGGACTCCCAGCAGTGGCCTGCCATATGAGGTGTGTGTGCAGATGAATACCAGCAGTGTCCATACATATGGGGGTAGGTGCACAGGACTCCCAGCAGTGGACAAAGACATGAGGGTGGGTGCAGAGGACTCCCGGCAGTGGACAGAGACATGGTAGTGGGTGCAGATGAATACCAACAGTGTCCAGACATATGGGGGTGGGTGCAGAGGACTCTCAGCAGTGGCCTGCAAGATGGTGGGTGGGTGCAGATGAATATCAGCAGTGTCCAGACATATGGGGTGGGTGCACAGGACTCCCAGCAGTGGACAGAAACATGGGGGTGGGTGCAGAGGACTCCCAGCAGTGGCCTGCAATATGAGGTGTGTGCAGATGAATACCAGCAGTGACCAGACATATGGGGGTGGGTGCACAAGACTCCCAGCAGTGGACAGAGACATGGGGGTGGGTATAGAGGACTCCCAGCAGTGGACAGAGATATGGGGGGTGTACATCATTATCAGATGACCACACCTACATGGTGGTATGGACGCATCCCTAACTTTGGACTATGATGATAGTGCTATAACAACACATCACTGACAGCAGTGTCCCACTCCCAGGAGGATGGATGTGTTTCACACACCACATGACACACCACATGTGGGTGCCCAGGACATATAACACATGCATACCCACCCATGGTGGATGCAGCACAATACACACCCTGATATCATGCCACAAGACTGTATAGTCATGTAGCTGCCTACAAAACTAAGATAGCCAAAGGGAACACACACTGTCACGCACATCCCAGGACTGATAGGAATGTCCAGGTGCTGGTCCAGACACCAAGATGTTGTCTCTCATGGACGGAATAGGGTGGAATTCCCCTAGATTCAATGCCCACAATTGTCAGTCAGGTGCCCAAATACCCTGCATAAAAAGTACCATTTGTGTGGTAGGCCGTGATTACACACATGCATAGTGCTGAAAAGGTGGAATTTGTCCCTGAAGGCATTCCGACATACTCAAAACACAAGTACAGTGACTAGCATGGATGGCACAGACGATTCAGCAGGAGACATCGGTGAGCAGGCATGGCCATTGTTGAAGGGATCTGTCACCAACAAAGGAAATGTTGACACAGGTCAGCACAACAATTGTGCAACTGTTTGCAGGGAATATGTCAGGTGCCACAGAGGAAGGAACACTCCTTGGGACAATGTCTTAAAACAAAATGAACACACACTACCAATGATTCTTTGCAGAGACATTGTGATGGCACACAGATACCATGGTCCACCTCAAGACCATCATACAAAAACATTTCTCAGAACCCTAAAACATTACCAGAACACCAACTCCAGGAGCCTCAGCACCAACATCAAGTATCTGAAATGCAATAGTGTTGAAAGTAAAAATAAAGGCTTTATTCAGCACCAAAAAAAAACAACGAAAAATAGACTATGCACAGAGGCCATATTTCAAGTCCAAGGGGGGACGTAGGGGACCGCGTCTACCCCTAGCTTGCCTGCACAAAGGAACCTCAAGGTTTGTCGACCGGGGGGGGCATCATCTGTGGCAGTACAAGGCACTGCAGGGACAGGAGGGAGAAGGGTAGGTGTGGCGCGTGCAGGGGGATGTCTCCACCACAGGGGGTGGGGCAGCACCGAAGGTGGAGGTGAGCGTGGTGCTGCACACTGCTGCTAGGACGTCCAGCCTAACCCCTGCACCAGAGGATTCCCCAGGGTCAACAGAGGGTGTGGTGGGTGAGGGATGGGGTGCAGCGCTCTTGGGGGAGGGGGTCGACATGGTGGGGGACTTAACTCCCGTGTCCGGGGACTTCCTCGCCCGCTTGTCGGGTGGTTGCTCAGTGGGGGCGAGGTCCAGCTCACCCATGAAGATCTTCTTGGGTGAGCGTTTGGCAGGGGAGCCAAGGGGAGTGGTTTTGGAGGAACAGGGTTGTGAGGACTGCGGACTGCCACTGTGGCTGCGTGTATGTTGTCTGTCCCCAGACCCTGTTGGTGTGCCTACATCCCCCTGACTGTGCGCGCCAGAAGGTGTGCGCTTTGCCTTACTTGGGGGTGTGCTGCCTCTGTCTGGTGGGGTGCGTGCCAGTGACTGTCTGGGTGTGCGTTGGACAGGCATGGGAGAGGGAAGTGTGGATGAGTCTGGGGTAGGGGGGGACGGAGCGCTGCAGGAGAGTAACTGCTGCCATCAGGGAAGAGTCCATGGACCGCAGAATCCTGCATTGCTCAGACATCGTTGCTGACATGCCCTCCATGAACGACACCATCTGTGTGAGCAGTTTAGTGTGTCCATGGAGGACATTCAGCACCGATGCCTGCCCAACCTGCAACTGCCACAGTATGTCCACAGACTCTTCACTGAGGGTAGCAGGGGTGACAGGGGCAGGGGGTGCGGTGCCTGGGCCGAAGGAGAAATGTTGGGCCTCTGCACGGACAGAAGGGACGGGAGCAACTGGGAGGGCGGAGAGGTAACGGAGGAGGCGGGGACAGATGTGGGGATGCTGCCAGGTGGTGTTGCAACCTCCACCTCCTCGAGGAGGTCAGCGTCGGACCCGTCTGCGTCGTAGCTGGTATCGTGTCCAGAGAGGTCCTCTGACTGACTCCCCTCACCCTCCGTGCCACTGGCTCCTCCTGACTCTACAGCACTGGTGGCACTGTCACTGGGTCCCTACTCCAGGTCCGTGCAGGTGTCTCCCTCCGTTGCGGATGATGATGCTGTGGGCAAGGAAAAGAAAGTGAAATGCATACCTGTATACATCTGACACATGAGCACAAAAACAATTGGTCACAGTGCATATCAGGCAATGCATAATGAGTAACAGCTGGATTACTCCGCTCATATGTAAGCCCTGTACTGCCCAGTTAGTAGACCCACTATGCCACTTGGACACAAGGAAAAAAAGAACACACCAGGCCACAACTTGAATGAGAAATACACTGAGAAGCTAGTGTCTGTGAACCGGTGAGCACAGCAATACAATGAAGTCATGCCACCTCTTGTTTACACATATGACCTACTGCCTGTCATCTGGAGTGGCACCAGGACAATGCATAAGCTACTGGGCCTGCAATTGTGTTGTTAAAAAGCATAGCTGTACTGTGGAGACACCCTCATGGCAAGCCAGAATGTCCACACAGATGTCAGCACACAAAGTCCAAACTCTGTTGCATCTGAACCACACACAGGTGCAAAAAATGTATGAGCAGGAATCATGTTTTGAAAAAATGACACAGGCTGCAAAGCACAAACATTAAGCACTGGCCAGCATCACAGGGGCACTGCATGGTGATTCTGTGTACAGCCAATTCTCACACACAGGTCAGACCTGGCAAGGAAAAATCAGGGATGCCCATGTAGGCCTCTCCCCCACAACCACCCATAACTGAGTCAATGTGATTGATGCAGATCAAGAAGTGACACCTCTTATTCAGGGTAACAAAAACTGTGCAGCACAAATTGCTAGATTTACACAACCTCACCTCCTGGGGCTGGCAACACATATTTTTGACTAACAACCAGCAACAGATTGTTGTGAATAGCCACACAGGCACTGCCGAGTGTGAGTATGCACAAGCAAAATGGTGTATCCCTGTCCAGTGGACACATGTAGCACACATTAGAAAAATACAAACTAGGCCAGGGAACAATGCCACAGAGGCAAACATATGCTGAACACACTGAGAATGGACACAGTGTTGGATGACACACATGATTACGATGCAAGGGTGTCTCAGGGGACTGTAGTGGGCACACTGCTCCTTGTTCCTGGAATGATCTGACTGTACCATGAGCAACCGTCATGGCACTATGCATATCTCCCACTCATGCACATCATGTCTGAGGCCACAACATTGGTCATGCATACTGCAAGGGTGTTCAGTTGAAACCTCACACTTCTATGTTGAGAATCATTATCAGTGCCAACAAATATGGACCCCCCAACATAGTGAACAGGTCATGGCACAGACAAGGTACCAACACAAGTCACAGACCACCCTCCCACATGATGCAGAAAGCAATGTGCACTTAGATTTACTGGAACCCTAGATGACCATGTGCAAATGTGATTACACACAGACCAGGGGACACATGTCAAGGAGGGGAAGGGATGAAAAAGAGCACCAGGTGACATTGGGGAACAGAAAATGCACTGCACATATAAACTCTGGGAGTGTATCCAGGCTACAGAGCAATTCGAAAAGCTGGTGACACATAACACAACAAACTGCCATGTACCTACCCTCTTGTTGCTGCAGTCGCTCCTGTAACTGCCTATCGAGGTCAGGGAATACCACCGCCAGGACACGGCTCATGTGGGGGGTCAAGCGTCGGCGCCCGCCGTGGGGGCGAGGAGGGTCGATTCCCAGCTGGACCCAGGCGATCCTCCTGGTCCAGCACCGGATGTCCTGCCACCTTTTGCGGACCTTTGGCATGCTCCGACTACGCTCCCCCACACATCTCACGGCCCTGACGAATTCCCGCCAGATCTCCCCCTTCTCGTACGCAGTTACCTGTCAGGATGACAAAGTGATACAACATCAATACACCTGCTCCATGTCCCAGAGACACACATTTGAACATCTTTTAAATGTTGAACAGGGCATAGGATGCTGACAGGAATTGCATCATTCACAATAAGAAATTGGCCTGTGTGCAAGCCCCAATGCACTACATGGCATTGAAAGTCAACAGGTGGCATGAGGGGTGCGACACACTCACTGATCATGGCACACACTGTGCAGCACATGCAACAGCAGGCTGATGGCCAGCATGTGTCAAGCAGTCACATGTCCCACTCCACTGACGCACCGTCAGCAGACTAGACAGACACACCCAGGCACAGATCACTCGCCTGTCATTGACAACAGCGGATACAACCCTCACTCTGCACATGTGCCACTTGCCAGTGGGGTGTCACAGGTGTTGTGCTAGCTCTGCAAGTCAGACACACAGCACGGCTTACTTGTCACATCAGATGGGTAGATCTGTTGCCTCCTCCATGCAGCTGTGGTGCAACACTTCACATAGACACTCACCCACATGACAAGGAACATTCACACACATCAATGCCCATGAGGTCGTACACATCATTTGGACACTCTCACCATAGGTCCACTCAACTCATACACATCTGTGGGTACAGTCACCTGTCACACCGGGGGGACCACTGAATCACCTCAGGACAATAGGAAAAAAAGCCACCAAGGATTTGCCAGGCTGAATGTGTCATGCACTATGCAGTGAAAGTCACAGTAAGCACAATGCAAGTGAGGAGTGCACACAGGAACTAAATAATGCTCTGCATGAGAGACATCAGCATGTCCCCCCCCGGGACCCACTCAAAACAACATTGCATGTCTGTCCCACCTGGACTCAATATTGCCAGTCACACAACAGGTGCATAGGCAAAGGTAGTGGAGTCAGCATTCACCTGCTCCCCTGGTCTCCCATACAGCTTGGTGTACTGTGGGAGGAGGCAGGCCAGCAATGCCTCATTCTCCTCCAGGGTGAATGGCTGTGCCCTCTCCACAGTACGTGACATGGTCCAGAGGAAGCAGAGACAGCAGCAGTGTGGTCGACTCGAAAGTTGTGCAGGCAAGTGTCCTCTTATGGGTTCTGGCTGCCTTATATCTGTCTTGCTGAGGGGCTTTCATTTTGAGGAGTACATAGTGACTGGTCAGACACATTTGCATCGGACATTTACTCAAATCCCTTTAAACATACACCTATGATACGCATTCGTATCGTTCAAATTTTGAGCATCATGTTAAGTCAGCAACCACTTTGCAACATTGTATTTTGTGGCCAACTGACTGTTCCAGGACACCTGATGGACACATTTCAACTGAAAACTCAGTATCCATGACAACCAGCATGCATTTAGGGCCTAATACTTGTCCCTTATGTGTCCCCTATCTAATTTTGAAATCCACACACAGGTACGGTGCGTTTCACACGTACTCCTACGGCACAAGTTCAATAGTGAAACGAAGCGTACACACGTGATGATTGCGGGTGTATGGTGCGTTTCACACGTACCCCTACGGCACAAGGACAATAGTGAAATGAAGCGTACACAAGCGATTATTGCGGGTGTACGGTGCATTTCACACGTAACCCTACGGCACGAGTACAATGGTGAAACAAAGCGTACACACGCGATGATTGCGGGTGTACGGTGCGTTTCACACGTACCCCTACAGCACAAGTACAATGGTGAAACGAAGCGTACACACGCGATGATTGCGAGTGTGCTGTGCGTTTCACACGCACCCCTACGGCACAAGTACAATAGTGAAACGAAATATACACACACGATGATTGCGGGTGTATGGTGCGTTTCACACGTACCCCTACGGCACAAGTACAATGGTGAAACGAAGCGTACACGCGCGATGATTGCGGGTGTACGGTGCGTTTCAAACGTACCCCTACTGCACAAGTACAATAGTGAAACAAAGCGTACACACACGATGATTGCGAGTGTACGGTGCGTTTCACACGTACCCCTACGGCACAAGTACAATGGTGAAATGAAGCATACACACGCGATTATGGCGGGTGTACAGTGCATTTCACACGTATCCCTACGGCACAAGTACAATGGTGAAA
This sequence comes from Triturus cristatus, assembly GCF_964204655.1. Taxonomy (NCBI): domain Eukaryota; kingdom Metazoa; phylum Chordata; class Amphibia; order Caudata; family Salamandridae; genus Triturus; species Triturus cristatus. The sequence continues at coordinate 913,563,282 of NC_140588.1, forward strand.
CAAAGCATACACACGCGATGATTGCGTGTGTACGGTGCGTTTCACACGCTTACAATGGTAATACAGGCATACACATGCCAGGAATGGAGTGCTACGAGTCGCACAAGGATGTCCATCAAGTACTTGTCATTGCATACTTTCATGTGCAGGCCCTAGCTGTGTCAGCCAGTGATATTGCACAGGTCATCTCATCTAGTTGCACAATTGATGTGTGATGACCTGTGTACTCATGTCATGTGTGATGGGGTACTATGTGGCACACATCACCTTGACTCTTGCCACATGTGTGTCTGTAGTCCAACTGTGTCATGCACAGCAACAGTGGGATGGCACAGTCATCAATACCCACACCTGTCTCCTGAGGCCAGGGACAGGGTCACTCTATCAACTGACATGTCACGATCAGCGTGCCCCTATGTGACTATGTCAGGTGTGTGTCATGTGTTCCCATGAGCTTGCTGTTAGTGTTCCGTCAACTGCATCTGCTGTTGGTGCATCCAACATGGGTCTGTGTGGAGATGGGCATGGCACACATCTACGCACACCATGCCACATGTGGATTCCCACGGCTGTAGGGTCTGTGTGCATTGGACATCATATTTTCCCAGGCATACATGCCTGTGTCGTCTGAATGGATGTGTTTAATTGTTGTCAAGTGTACCCCTTTATCGCAATGTGTGTCATATGTACATTTGATATTCCATGTGACCTGTGCGTGTGTCTTGCAGTCAACTGTCTGGATGAGATGACATCCTTCCAATGCAGCTATGTGGATGTGTGTCACTCCGGTGATATCTTTGGCTGTTCACTCAGACTTGCCCCCAGCTCATTTCAGGGCATGTCATGTAGACTTGACAATCAACAGGTGTAGCTGGCTTTTTGTAGGAGTGCCAGCAAGCTGGCATATGTGTCCTGGATGTATTGCACACACCAGACTCCATAGTTACCTCATGTTTTGTAGCCGTTTAGCATGTGCTATGTTCATTGACATTGATGTTGGCAGACTCTCAATCTTCATTATTCCTAACAATGTCTTGCAGGGCACCGCCTGTCCCAAGACCAATGCCAGACTTGGCTAGCATGAGGGAACGTGCCTGCATCCGATGTTACAGATTCACTCAACAGTTGATTGAGGACTTGACCGACAAGCTGGCACCGCACCTCCAACCGCGACACAGGTATCCTACTGCGCTGACCCCCAAGATGAAGGTGATGGCAGCCCTACATTTTTTTGCCACAGGTACGTTTTAATTGACCATAGCTGATGTTGGTGGGATGTCACAGACGATGTTCAGCCATGTCCTGCGTAATGTTTTGGCAGCCATGTTGGAGCACCTTGATGAATTAATCAAATTTCCAACTCCTGAGGAGTTGACAGATGTCAAGGGTGATTTCTATGCCCTGGGAGGGATGCCCCATGTCATTGGGTCCATTGATGGGACACATGTGGCTTTGGTACCACCACAGGCACAGCAGCAAGCCTATCGCAACCGAAAACATTACCACTCAATAAATGCCCTTGTGGTGTGTCTTGCTAACATGCTGATTTCCCATATCTGTGCACGCTTTCCAGGATCAGCACACAATGCCTTCATAATGAGGCGTAGCAGGGTGACATAACTGATGCTGCGGCTGCACAACGAACGAGCATGTCTTGTTGGTGAGTATACTCTGTTGGTCCTGTGTGTTGCGGTATCTTTGGCTCTTATGGCATCTCCTGACCCACTTATTTACATGATGTTTCCATGTAGGGGACTCTGAATATCCCAACATGCCATGGCTAATGACACCTCTCCGCAACCCGAGAACAGCTGCAGATCACCGGTACAACAATGCACACGGGCAGACCAGGCGAGTGATTGTGAGGACGTTTGGACTCCTTAAGAGCTGATTCCGGTGCCTTGACAAGACATATGCACCGGAGAAGGTATGCAAAATCTTCATTGTCAGCTGTGAGTTTGTCTAATAAAGGTGTTCAGCACAATCCGAAGTGCCTCATCTCTGTCACTGCAGATCTCTTGCCAGTTTGCATGCGTCATCTATGGCATAATTGTCAAAGATTGAGCATATGGGTGTATGTGTACTTTGGCAACATGCATGCAGTTTTTCATGGCTAATAATATGTATTGTGCATGAAGTACCTGTTTGTGTATGTATTTGTGCAGGTTGCTCCCGAAAACGGGACAAGAACGCCTGCTGACGGTGTGTCTCCTGTGCGCAGCTCCGCTTTTTGTTGCCTGATCCTGTGGGCGTCATTTTTGCTGATTGTTCATAAATTTTCTCTGAGTGACCCATGAGTAACCTGACACTCCTTCCTTTACATACACCTGTTGCACTGTGCCTTTCTGACCTCCTTGTCTTTGTGTGCTACTTTTTGCCTAGTTTCTCACCCCTTCCGCCTGCTGCTGCCTCACCTGTGGCACCGCCCCACCGAGTGCCCTGATTCTGCAACCCACACGCCTCCAAAATGCTCCTCCCTTTCCCCTCCACCCATTCTAAATGCAGCCAGCAGCTTGTTTGTGCCACTGTTGCACCAATGCTGTGCCAAAGGCAGGACTGTCTGCACCTGCAACGTGCACAGTGCACGACCCTCTGGTCCTTGCATGACCCACGTCACACAACAGGCTCATGCTGCAGCCACCCTCCAAGCAATTTCCTCCAGACAATCGACCGCCTGCTATCAGGCAACCCCTAAGCGCACACACGACACCTTTGCATGCTGCGTGTGCAACTCCAACTGCCTACACAGCGCTGCCCCGCCTACCAGACCCTGTCAGAACAACCAGGTCATGTGCCTCCTACTCCACACCCGCTCCATCCGCACGCACGCCATTGGACTCTGTTACCTCCTCAACAAAACAGCCCCACACATCACCTTCATGACAGTAACCTGGTCAAAAGCATCCTCAGCACACAACTTCTTCATTGCCATCTCAGACAGATACAAGATCACCCGCAGGGACGGCAACAACAATCCCGGAGGATGAATTGATATCTATTCCCAAGTACGCACTCAGGGTCACAAATCCGGTTTGGCACAAACCCCCTACAAACCCTCAGAGTAACACTCATCTACAGATCTCCAGGCCTACATCCACAATTCCGCAAAACCATCAACACGTACATCTGCACACACGCCCTCACCTCCACAGGCTACATGAGGCTGGGGGCCAGGAACTTCTTGCTGGAGGAGAACCACACCACCATCCAACATTGGTCCATCAACATTTGCATCCATGTCTCCGACAAGTAACACACTATCCCACATCCCGCTACCGATCCCCCAAAGATGCTTGATATAAGTCACCATAGACAAGCTGTGTGGGACACTCGAACCAACACCACCGCCACACCCTGGATCAGCTACTGATCCAACAATCTTGCCACATTGTCGGACTTTCCTGTGAAGCACAACAACAGTTAAGCCACTTGAGACAAGGCAGACCTACTGGACTCATACAGATCTAGCCGGACTCTTGTGCAAACCTTGCAACACAAAGTACCTTCATTTACCTTACAGTCCTGGAAAACGCCACACACAGCCATCACCATATCATTAGCAAGGACAAGTGGAGATCCTTCAGATAGGGCTGAGGCAACAAAACACACGACATCAAGGAGCTCATCAGCATTGTGAGTGAACTGACAGCAGATCTCCATCCAAAAGACACCCCACCCTTGCAAGGCAGATCACATTCCGTGCAACTTTCTACCACTGCAAGCTCATGGCCATACACAACAGCCTTGCCACACAGAGGCAGACAGCACTATTATCCGTGGGACAAACCCCCCTCAGGTTCTGGACTCCCGTCAGCAACAAATACACCACCTGGCTCATGTGCACCATCCACTCTGGCTCTCCATCAGGTCCCTTCCCACACAACATCTCAACCACATCATTCCCCATCCTTGAAGCCCCTGTCCAGGGTGTCCTGAATGTCTCATTTGAGTTTGCCACATTCCATGGGAACAGAAGGCATGCAGAGACCCAGGCCCTTCTTCAACAACAGGTGGCAGTACCGCAGGATCTCCTGGAACATCACCCTGCTTCCCTACCCAGCAAATGTCATCAGGATGACACTCAACGAGCAACTGACAAACTTCCTCCACGCAAACAGCTCCAGGCAACTGGCACCAGAACATCTTCCACAGTCATCACACCACTGCAACCGTCATCATTGCCACCACCAAAGACAACTTAGCCCTGCTCAACAATGGTGTTGACCTCTCAACGGCATTCTACACCATGTGCACCCACACTGTCAGCTCACACATCTCCAACACTGGTATCCAGAGGAGGGCCCAGGATTCAATCAACAAGTAGCTCACCAGCAAGGCCCAGGGAGTCGGCCTCCACCCTGCAGCATGTAGTACACTGGGGTCATGTGGCCCATGCCCCAGGGCTAATCTCTCAGCGTGACGATCTTCAATGTCTCCATGACCCCCCTCTCCACCATCACATGCGCACACGACCTCATCATCATCTCGTATGCCAGGAGGCAGTCCACAACCCCAGACCCAAAACCGACCTTGGACGTCTGTCATCCAACACCCCGTTGGCCCAACTTCATGCAGCCCACCTTGCCCTGGCCACCATTCATCACATTCACGGAACAACTGCATGCAGGAGATAGTTCTCCCACCTCGCCAAACAGACCTGGGACTCCCTCCCCGGGCACCTCAACATGACCCATGACCTCTACACCTTCATGATACTCTGCCAAATTGGTCTGTCTGAGCAGTATTACAAGCCCCCCCTCAGCAGCTTGAGGCCATCACGGGTGAGTATTGGGCTCCATGTCTGTATTTGGTGATACATTGTGACCCATGTGTGTCCTCGACCGGACTCAGATCCAAGTGTATGGATGGCTGGAGTTAGTTCCACACTCAGGCATACTTTGACATATCCCCACACGCATGTTGTGGACTCATGCTAAATGACTGCAACATCAAATTACAATTATAATTTTTTTATTATAGGTCTGGGACTTGATTTGTGCACAGAAAAAGGTGCAATACAGTGACCATAGAATCCAAAGTTCACAGGGGGAGATGGGATCCTTGGCATTTGAAGTCATCAGAGTCCAGGCCACAGTGTTTGGCATCATTGGTCAGACTGTGACCAGCAAGTCCATGTGGCAGATGATGTCAGTCAATGAGGTGATGCTGTCACACATGGAGGCCAGGTGCCACGCCCGGTGACCTGGGAGATGTGGATGGTCCGCTGCCTCTCACGGTCTTTTCCGTGGACGACCCACCTTCCTCCGGGGACCCTCAGATGCAGGCCTTGACGATGCTTGGGATGCTCCGTCAGATGAATCCTCCTCCGCCTCCCTCCCTGTGGCTGATGGTGGTCTTCGCCTGGTGGCACAGGGAGGGTTGCCCATGTTGTCGGTGATCCTACGAAGTGAATGGCTTATGTCCCTTTGCACTGCCAAGAGCTCAACCAGTCTTGCCTCCATCCGTCCTTGGTGTTCTTGTTGACTGGCGTGTTGCTCGGCCTGCTGGTTCTTCATCTCTGTGAGGGTCACCACTACCTGGCTGAACTCCCTGGTGTCACGCCAGTATTCGTCCATGATGTTGGCTATGTGTGACATACCGGTCCCTCCAGCTGGCTTGTCAGGTTGTCGCCTCCGCCTCCGCTTGCCTCCACTCCCACCACCCCTGCCCACACGAGCCTGGGCTGCCGTTGTGGGCACATTGGGTCTACGGGACCCCTGAGGGATGGCAGTTGCAGTGTTGTCTGCCTCCTCCTGGGTGCCCGGCGCACCTTGTCCCTCCTGGTCAGACTGGCTCAGGTGTTCACTGCGGGCAGGGCTCCTCGGTGTCTCCTGGGATGTGGCAGGAATGGGCGTGGTGTTTGGCACAGATGTTCCTGAACCAGGTGCTGCAGGGGCTTGGACACCAGAGGGTCCAGGTTGGTCGGGGTCACCCATGGAGTGTTGAGAGGCATCGCTGCCGGTGGGATCAGGTTCCTCCCAAGCCTGGGACTGTGATTCTTCACCCCCATTGTTGGGGGGAGAATCATCACGTTGCCCTGTGTGTGAGAGACAGACAATGTTAATGCTGTTTCATGCAACATCCATGTTTCATACACATTCAAGTTGGCACTGTTCCTCCAGGTAGTTGTATGTGCCTAGCATTCTCCTCAATGTTCACTTGTGGATGGGTATGTTGCGGGGGACAGATTGATATGTTCTCCTTAGTCTTTGACATGTAGATTTTTGGCTTGGATACTTCTTCGGCTATGTATTGGTGTTGTTGTGTTACATGTCCATTGTGACAGTAGGTAAATCCATTGCCTGTCCCAGGGGTGTCTGCTTGTGTAAGGGGTGTGTGTGACAGGGCCTGCTGATGGGTGTAGTGTGATTTGGCACTGGGGCTCCCAGGTGATGTAGCTGTGCCCCCATGGAGCATGCTGCCATGACAGTGAGTGTGAGTTCCTGTCCTAGATATCTGACCTTGTTGTCTTGGTGTTTGTGTTTGCACTGGTCACAGGAGGGCCTTGTGCTGCCTACACCCGGGCCAAGTGTCAGCTATCTTGTCAGTACTTTCCCAATCCCTGTGCATTGCGCATAGTGCATGGGTATGTACCTGGGCCATATGGGATGAGGGCAATTGTGTCTGATTTGGAGTTCAACAATGCGTTTTGTGACACCCACCCTCCCAGCATACGGGACATCCATTCTTGGCTTGGTGCTTCGTGTAGCATGGGACATAGCATGCCCTTGCTTTCTCAATGGGGCATACACATGTTATTGGCATTAACGTTGTTTTTGACTGTGGTTCTGGCCGGTGAGGGCTTGGGGGTAGTTGCGTGCATTTTGTGTAGTTGGGGTGTGGATGCCATTACCCCCATGTTACATAAGTTGTTTGTGTACTCACCAGGCTCTGGAAGTCCTTGAAATCCATGTACTCCCACCGGCGGAAGCAGGGCCATCACCTTCTCCTCCAAGGGATGGAAATGTACTGGTCTGCGGGGCCCACCACCTCCAGTGATGTTGCTCTGGGCATAGTCGTCATTCATTTTTCGCTTCACCGCCCTCCGCAGATCGTATCTCCTGGCTTGGCATTCAGTCCTGGTCCTTCTGATGGATGCAACAGCATTCACCCTATAGATGATCCTCTGCCACAGGCGTGATTTTTCGGCTATGCTGATCTGTCAGACCAATGTTCCAAACAGCTGTGGCTCGACTCTGATGACTTCATTGACAAGGATCTCCAGCTCCTCCCTTGTGAACTTTGGATTCTTGTCTGTGGGCATGGTGTGGGGTGAGGGTGTGGATGGTTGTGGGTGTGTGGGTCTGAATGTGAAGGTGTGGGTCTGAATGTGAAGAGGGGGTATGTGTGAAGGAGGTTGTGTGAAGGTGTATATGTTAAGGTGGATGGGTGCAGCTGTTGGTGTGTGCTCTCTAGCTGCAGTGAGTCTGTTGTAAAGGCTCATGGTTTGTGTATGTGGGCCCTTTTTATTGGTCCATTTGCGGGTGGGCCTCAGTTTGAATTTTTGGTGGGTTAGTTATAAGGGGTGGTTGTGAGTTTGCCCCTCTGTTTGCCTGTTTGGATGTGGCCAGGTCAGTCATTTCCATGTTTTGTGCACTGTAGAAGTGCTTTGTGGTGTTGTGTGAATCGAATAGACCCTCCTTGTGCTGTTTTACATTGCCTATGTACGGTGCGTCCATACGCGATGTTGTTGTGAGGTGCGTACATACGCGATGTTGGGGTACGCACCATACATATGCGATGATGTTGTTGTTAGGTGTGTACATACACGATGATGTTGTGAGGTGCGTACATACGCGATGTTGGGGTACGCACCGTACATACGCGATGATGTTGTGAGGTGCGTACATACGCGATGTTGGGGTACGCACTGTACATATGCGATGATGTTGTTGTTAGGTGTGTACATACGCGATGATATTGTGAGGTGCGTACATAAGCGATGTTGGGGTATGCACCGTACATACGCGATGATGTTGTTGTTAGGTGTGTACATACGCGATGATGTTGTTGTGGGGTGCGTACATACGCGATGTTGGGGTACGCACCATACATTCGTGATGATGTTGTTGTGAGGTGCGTACATACGCGATGTTGGGGTATGCACCGTACATACACGATGATGTTGTTGTAAGGTGCGTACATACGCGATGTTTGGGTACGCACCGTACATATGCGATGATGTTGTTGTGAGGTGCGTACATACGCGATGTTTGGGTACGCACCGTACATACGCGACAATGTTGTTGTGGGGTGCGTACATACGCGATGTTGGGGTACGCACTGTACATATGCAACAATGTTGTTGTGGGGTGCGTACATACACGATGTTGGGGTACGCACCGTACATACACTATGATGTTGTTGTGGGGTGCGTACATACGCGATGTTGGGGTATGCACCGTACATACGCGATGATGTTGTTGTAAGGTGTGTACATACATGATGTTGCTGAGAGGTGCGTACATATGCATGGGGAGCCTGTACGACTCGTACCCCTGTATGACTCGCACCCCGGGAACTACTTTTCCCAGGATACGCGTTGTACAATGTTTGCTTTGTAGTAGGTGAGGTCATTCCCCATGTACGGGACGTTTTCCGTACAAATCCTAAATCGGAAAGCTGGTCCGGATCGTACTTGTATGGTCGGACTGTATTTTTAGGCTTCGTACGGAAAAGTGTCCAGGTCCGTCTCGTACAACTTCTCCCGATCGAATTCGTATGGATCGGGCCGATCCGTATGTATTTTTCCCACACAAATCGTACTTCACGGGTAGGACGGGACTTTTATGATTCGTACGGGAAAAATTACGGATACGAATCGTACGGGAAAAAAAGATACAGGGTCGGAATCGGCCCCTTAATATACATTTTTACTAAATATTACACATAAACTTAATTAAACAAATAAACACACACAAATAATAATTTATACATATATATATTTACTTTCAAATAATTAATAAACTGTTATCTTTAATTTATTTTAAAACTTTAAAATTATATAAAAATAATATATATATAGATAATTTAAAATATAAAAAAAACATTCTAAATTAAATTGAAACATTAAACTATGAAAAAATAATCGAAATTACTATACCCATTCCGAAGAGTGCAACAGTAGGGAAAGTGTTGGATAGCGGAGGGGTAAAAATTACTATTCCCACTCTAGTGAGTGCAACAGTAGGACAAGTGGGAGGTGACAATAACTATTCCCACTCCAGTTAGTGCAGAAGTAGGGAAAATGCTGGATAGCGGAGGGGTGAAAATTGCTATTCCAACTCCAGTGACTGTAACAGTAGGGAAACTGTTGGATAGTGAAGGGGTAACATCTACTATTCCCACTCCAGTGAGAGCAACAGTATAGAAAGTGTTGGATAGCATAGGGGCAAAAATTACTATTCCAACTCCAGTCAGTGCAACATAATTAATCACAATTAATTAACAACCAATTATTAATTCATAAATGAATTCATAAATTACTTCCCACCCTTTACACCTATATTCACCACGACACACCCAAAATGAATTACACAATTACCATAATGAATTACCAAATAATTAATTAAAATTAATTAGTAACCAATTATTAATGAATTAATATTAAATTACTCTACACATTTAACACTATAACATCTCAATTAAACAAATATTATTAAATACAAATTAATCAATACATTTAATATAATTAAATTACTTCCCACCCTATGCCCCTATAAACCCACAACCTGCTACAAAACAAAAAGCGCAAAATTAAAATAAAAGAAACTAACACCTACTCAAAATGTAACGCATATATATTGAAAATGCAAACAATTCTCATACAAAAAACATATATCACACACATATGAAATATAAACTAAAATATATAACAATAATAAAAAACGATATTTTTAACAACTATAGTTTTGCAAACGATATTAGACACTTCGATATTTTTAAAATCAATATTACTTACCTTAAGTCGATATTCTTGACCCCGATATTCTTGCTGTCGATATTTCTGACCCACGATATTAATGACTCGACTGACACGGACCCGGACCGAATACCGACCGACACGGACCAGCGCTGTACGACCTGTGCAGTACGATGCAATGCGTGTGAATTACAACCGACACGTACGGAATACAAGCCGTACGACCGAGCCGTAGGGAAAATAGTGATCCGGACGGAAAACCGACGCGATTATCACCAACCGACACAAACCCGGATTGAACACGACCGACCCGTACCCGCGATGTACAATTTGCGCAGTACGGTGCAATGCGTGTAAAACCAGACCAACTCGCACGGAGACCAAGCCGCATGACCGAGACGCACAAACAACCCGGCACGCAAGCAATAGAGACCGCCGTGACCGACGCGTACCAAACACAGATGATAGCCAGCGTGAACGAGGCGGAGAAGCCCGCACAAGACAACAGCAGCATCCATTTCCGTCACATGAACGTCTCCTCCATGCCTACAAAACCCAGAGGAAAAAAGACAAAAAAAGGACCAAACAAGCAATGAGAAAGCCAATAAATACCACAAAAAAAACATAGGACAAAGACACACCCACATACAAAAGCACACACACATACACCCAGAAAAACCAACACCAAACCTCCCTCACTTGCACCCTCACACACACACATCCCTCACCACCACCACTCATCACCATGCCCCCAAAGAAGAATCCAAAGTTCACAGATAGTGAGTTAGAAGTGCTGGTAGACGAGATCATCAGAGTAGAGCCACATTTGTTTGGTACATTGGTCCAAAGGACCCCCATCTCACAGAAAACCAAGATGTGGGCGAGGATTGTGGACATGGTGAATGCCCAAGCACCAGCAAGGCGCACAAAGGACGATATCTAGAACAGGTGGTATGATGTGCGCAGGAGGGTCAAGAAACTCATCAAAAAAGATCACGCGCTGAGTCAGTGCACCGGCGGTGGCCCTCCTGCCAAACCAGTCTACTTCAGGACCTGGGAGGAGAAGGTGCAGGACATCCTACCATCAGAGAGCGTCCATGGCCTAACAGACATCCCAGAGCCTGGTGAGTACACAAACAACATACCCAAGATTGTGTGGCAAGGGGACAGTGAAACCATGAACCGCAAGCAAAGCTACACTAACCAATAGATAATCAGCCCAAGATGTGTATGCCAGTCAAACACAATACCTGCCATCTCATAGTGACTGGGAACTATGTCATGACATGCACCAACCTACAAACAAATAGAGCAACCCAGTGGCACAAAGCCAAATAGACCCTGCCAGACAGTTTGCCACCACAAACACACCACATCACAGTGTAGCTGACTGTCAGGAAGGAATAGTGGGGATGCAGGTGAAGTGAGTGTATCCAAAAGCACGATGGGGCCTGTAGTCACAGATAATGCTCCCCCTCCTGATTGGCCCATCAAGACCTCTCTGAAACATGCCCACATCACAGGGGGTGGAAAATGACTGACAAGATGGCTGACACTGGGTCCTGCTGTGGCGAGCACAAGGCCCTGCTCGGGATCGTGTGCAAATCAGAAGCAGGACACCACTGACTGACATCCTGAAAGACAACTTGCACGCCGTACAATGGAAGCACGTTTTATGATGGGAAGGAGGACTGACAGCCCTGACCATACTTACCAGCATGGGGAGACACCCCCCCTCAACACAAACTCCAGACAACTTACCGGGTACAATGCATTGACACACACCTCATTGAAATATCAGCAAAAGATACCCCGTACTGGGTGCTGCTGTGTGAAGCACAGGGGCTTACTTTGGACTTGTAGACAAACAAACACCAGGATTTCACATGTCAGCCATCTTGTCATTGCTGTCACACCCCCTCACAGGGAAGCAGAGTCAAGAGGGAGGAAGTATGGGCATGCTGGGAAGGGGGGTGCAGCCAAGAGTATGATGGGAGTCGCAGTCGCAGACAATCTACACCCACCCACATGGCCCAGCAAGATCAAACTGAACCATACTGGCCTCACAGGGAGTGGGAAAGGACTGACAAGATGTCTGACACTGGCCTCTGTTGTGGGGAGTACAAGGCCATGCTGGGAAATGGCCAACAACAAACATCAGGACTTCACAGTCAGACATCTTGCCATTGCCGTCACACCCCCTCACAGGGATGCAGAGTCAAGAGGGAGGAAGTATGTGCATGCTGGAAGGGGGGTGTAGCCAAGAGTATGATGGGACTCGCAGTTACAGACAATCTACACCCACCCACATGACCCAACAAGATCAAACTAAACCATACTCACCTCACAGGGAGTGGGAAGGGACTGACAAGATGTCTGACACTGGGCTCTGTTGTGGGGTGCACAAGGCCATGCTGGGAAGTGGCCAAAAACAAACATCAGGACTTCACAGTCAGCCATCTTGCCATTGCCGTCACACCCAATCACAGGGAAGCAGAGTCAAGAGGGAGGAAGTATGTGCATGCTGGGAAGGGGGGTGTAGCCAAGACTATGATAGGACTCGCAGTCACAGACAACCTACAGCCACCCACATGGCCCAGCAAGATCAAACTGAACCATACTCGCCTCACAGGGAGTGGGAAGGGACTGACAAGATGTCTGACACTGGGCTCTGTTGTGGGGAGCACAAGGCCATGCTGGGAAATGGCCAACAACAAACATCAGGACTTCACAGTCAGCCATCTTGCCATTGCCATCACACCCAATCACAGGGAAGCAGAGTCAAGCGGGAGGAAGTATGTGCATGCTGGGAAGGGGGGTGTAGCCAAGAGTATGATGGGACTCGCAGTCACAGACAACCTACACCCACCCACATGGCCCAGCAAGATCAAACTGAACCATACTCGCCTCACAGGGAGTGGGAAGGGACTGACAAGATATCTGACTCTGGGCTCTGTTGTGGGTTGCACAAGTCTTTGTTGGGAAATGGCAAACAACAATATCAAACTCTGTCCGTGACAAGCTAGGAAAAAGCAGTGTACAGGCAGGCATCTGTTCGAAAAGTAGAAAAAGTCATGTTTGTGAACCATCAATGCATGTAGAAACATAACTCACATTGTGTGTCTCTTCCAAACACAAGTGGTGCTGGGCACCCAGAACCAAATGATGAGGATACCCAGCCCCAGACTCTGGCGGACACTGAGCTCTCTGGTCTGACTCTCTCACTGTCCTCTTCGGATGACGATGACCAACCTGGCCTCTCCGGTGTGAGCCATCATGCAGCACCAGCAGCATCAGCATCTGCACCCCCTGTACCCAGGCCTCCAGCAACTGGACACCAACAGGGCACCAACACCAACACGGACAGACCAAGGCCAATCAACACCCACAGCACAGGGACACAGGACCCCCCTGGAAACTACAGCAAACACCACCAGTAACACCACTCAAGGGGTCCCAGTGTCACCTGTGCTTCCCGTCGCTGGTCCTGCCCATGTGGAGAGGGGTGTTGGGAGGGGTGGGAGGCACAGGGCACGCCTTGCATAGGGGTCTGAACTGCATGATGACCCCCACCTGGCACGCATATGAGATGCGTACCTGGATAGCACCTGAGGATTTAGCCAGGTAGTGGGGATCCTCAAGGACATGCAACACGAGCAGGTCGCCCACCATGCCCGCATGGAGGCCAAGTGGGATGACATTACTGCGGTGCATCGGGACATACTCCAATGCCTCCGCCATATCAACACCAACCTGTCCACACCCCCCTGTGTGCCCACAACATCTGTCGCAACACCATCTGCCAGTGCCACAGGGAGGGAGGAGGACTCTGGCGGAGAGTCCCCTGCACCGCAGAGGCCTGCACATGAGGATCCTCCCCCGGAAGAAGAAGGGTCGTCCGAAGAAGGACATGTGAGAGGCAGATGTCCCAGCAAATCCCCCAGGGCCTCTAAACCTGTTCTGGACAATGTCCTTTGTGCACAACCCGTTCACCTTGTCCAATCGCACACAACTCACCCACATGACAATTCAGGGTTCATGTTGGGCCAATATATCAGATGACTGCGGACTTTACTCTGGACATTTCATCTACCCAAACCAATGTACAGCACCCACCATCCTGTGCACTTCCCTCACACATGTTTGTAAATAAATTCACCAGTACATCATACTTGCCTCTGTTGTGATTCCAACTGGTCATGTTCAGGGAGATGTCGATCTTCTACACAACACAGTGCATGCCAAATACTGCAACAATGTGACCAAAGTAAGGTGAGTCATGGGGATGTGACACATGTGAGGGAGACACACCACTATGGCAACACAAAACATACTAACCATGGCCATGTTACTCATCACACACAATGATGTTGACCTGAAACACATTGGCATGCACACACACAACACCAACCCCAGTCAGTGGTAACAAGTCCACAGGTGAAGTAAGCAGATGTCACTCAGATGTGGGAAGACAGACAATGCACATAACAAAGCGTAGCACAGGTTCATTACACATCAGCAACACGTTTATTCCACAATAGTTGCACGGTAATTCTACGTAACAGTGGACACACGCTCTCAATGTGTTGGAGAATGGAAGTCCAGGGATGTGTGGTACATCAGTTGATGGAAATTGTCAACTTCCACACTGGTGTTGGCTTCTGGGTGTTGAGGGTCAGTGTTGACCACACAACAGGCAAAGTACCCTGGGAAGGACAGACAAGATACAGTCAAAAGCACGGAAGAACAGGAGAGAAATGCAATACACATGCACAAAACATGTTGCAAGACACCTACACAAACACTAGTTAGCAATACTACGCTATTGTGGAGTACACACCACCTGAATGGACACATCACAGCATGCAACCAGTCAAGTGGCACACAGACACACTCAGACAGCAACGGTGCTGGCACAACACATTCCACGCTACCTCCATACATTCACATAACAACCCTGGAAACTCACATTCAGGTGAAGAAGTTGTTGATGAACTGTGAGCGGACGTCACCATCATCTTCATCATCACTGGCATCTTGGCCCAGGCCGGGATCCTCCACAGGTGCTGGAGGTTGGTCATCGTCATCCTGGATGAGAAGCACCTCCATCCACACCGCCATGTTGTGTAGCATGCAGCAGACAAGGATTATTTTGCACACTTTTGCAGGCTCATATGGGAGGGCCCCTCCGGTCTTGTCCAGGCAGCGAAAGCAGCTTTTCAGGAGGCCGAATGTCCGCTCAATCACCCTCCTGCTCCGACCATGTGCCTCATTGTAGCGCTGCTCGGCTGGTGTCACAGGGTTCCTGAGGGGTGTCAGCAACCACGGCATGTTGGGGTATCCGGAGTCACATACACACACAAAAATGAACAAGTAGCTGAGTTTTGTAGGAGTGCGGAATACAACATTGACAAACACACACAATGAGAAACAGTCAGTACACACCGACAAGCCAGGCATGCTGAGCTGGCATCTGTGACATCAGCGTTGCAATGCGACTACTCCTCATAATGTAGGCATCGTGCGCAGAACCAGGGAACCGTGCACACACATGTGTGATCGACATGTCAGCAAGACAGACCACCAGAGCATTGATCGAATGGTAGAGCTTCCTGTTACGGTATGCCTGCTCATGTGCCTGTGGTGGTATCAGGGCAACATGTGTCCCATCAATAGATCCGATGACGTTCGGCATCCTCCCCAGTGTATAAAAGCCATCCTTTATTTCAGGGAGTTCAGCTGGGCTCGGGAACTTGATATACAGGTCGAGGAATTGCAACATCCCCTCCAAGACATCGCGTAGCACCCGACTAAACATCGTTTGCGACATCCCACCAGCAGTAGCCACAGTGTACTGGAAGGTACCAGTAGCAAAGAAGTGCAGGGCTGCCATCACCTTCACCTCTGGGGTCAGTGCTGTAGGGTATGTTCGGCCAGGTAGCAGATGTGGCGCCAACTGCTCCGCCAACTCCGCAATCAGTGGCCTGGTGAAGTGGTACCATCTGATGCAGTCGCGTTCCTGCATGGTTGCAAGGTCTGGGAACGGCCGATGGACAGCTGGTGCCCTGCAGTACAGAGATGTACATAGGAAGAATGTCAGTTCATCCACCCATGTGGCCATGACCATGATCAATATCACATGCTAGATCATGACATTACACAATGTACTGAGGTGTGGGCTGTTGGTCATGGACACATATGTCACCTACAAGACCACCACCTCACATCTCAATTCCACATGTTCACATGAGTCCCATGTAGTGCAATGGCCAATCATCTGGCTGTGTCACCCAACCTATGTGCTGCTGCAATGTTCCAAACACACACCACAGTGGCTCATGTTTTCCCAGGCATCACAGATCTTTGCCATGCAGAAACCCAGGGTCCCTGTATTGCCACATCAACACAGCAATGGACATGGCATAGCAAGTACACACCACAAGGCAAGCGTAAGTCCCACAGGCAGTGGCCACTGTTGTTCCTGCGGGCACTATATGTACGTCTCTTAGACACACACCCCATCAAGGGTGATGCATATACCACATGGATGTGGAGACTGTCACCCATTGGGCACATTTGATCAAACACATCTGAGACACAACATGCACACAGACTGTGGCTGCACATCAGTATTGTGGCTACAGGTCTCACTGTGACGCACATGCCATCACCCCCAGGACTCAGGGTGTATGTGACCTGTCCTAAACATATCCAACCAGACACTGTGTCCGTGACTCATGCCCATTACTGTACAATTGTACATCACAGTGGTAATGTGCTCAACACACAAAGGATTCTGCCCCCATGTACACGTGCACAGCCTGGGAGTGGCTGCACAAAGTGCCAGCCAAAAAAACAGATGTGGCCCCCAAAACACCCAGGGAATTCAGCCTTACATGCCATGGAACACTGTGTTGCCAATGCTGTAGTGTGGTAGGTGTGCACAGGTGTCCCTGGCCAGTATATGTGTGTTGCATCCGTATAATAGTCACACTAATGAGGTCCGACACGGGTGACACTGCGTACGCATTGCACGGGTCATGTCCGAGCCGTACGATCGCTTTGTCATTGAATGCAATGAGGACCGACGCGGGTGACAGTGCGTACGCATTGCATGGGTCATGTCCGAGCCGTGCGTACGCTTTGTCATTGAATGCAATGAGGACCGACCCGGGTGACAATGCGTACGCACTGCACGGGTCATGTCCGAGCCGTACGTACGCTTTGTCATTGAATGCAATGAGGACGGACGCGGGTGACAATGCGTACGCATTGCACGGGTCATGTCCAAACCGTGCGTACGCTTTGTCATTGAATGCAATGAGGTTCGACGCAGGTGACTATCATGCATACGCGTCGGACAGGCATGGTCCGAGACAGGCATACGCCTTGGCCATTGAATCGTATGGAGACGGGTGCATGTGTATATTCAAAATACACGTTGTACAGTCAGTTGAATGAGCCGGGCGCACCCATTGGCACTGGACTGTCATGGAGACGGATGCGGATTCAAAACTTGTACGAGTTGTGCACTGGAAATTCAGTTGGATGCCTACAACAATGTTGCAATTTCAAGTGCTCCATGAAGGTGAAGATTTGAACGATGCGGAAGGCGTGTACGAGTCGTACTTTTAAATGGATTGGCCAGATTCATGGAATGCAACCGTGTTGGACCTCACTTGGGACACATGGCACAGATTCTGCCTCTGCAGCACAGATAAAAGGCTGGCTGGTCCCCAGGGAGCTCACTTGCCTGCACTACATGCTACTGGACCACATCCCTGCTACCACTGCTGCTGTCTCTGCATCCTCTGTCTCCTGCTATGGCACGCACTCTGGAGAGGGCCCCTGCCTTCACTGAGGAGGAGAACCAGGCCCTGCAGGACGGGCTCCTTCCACAGTACAGCAAGCTCTATGGGAGACCAGGGGAGCAGGTGAGTGCGCACTCCACTGACTTCCTAATCATGCATGTTGTCTGACTAGCAGTACTAGCAGTGTGTACACCAGTGGCAAGCATTCTCACTGACTACTTTCATCCCCCAAAGTGTGTAGGTACATATAATGAATAGGTTTCCTGCTGCTAAAGTGCATTATTGCAAGCTTAAACTATCCAGGCATTGTTAACATGTCAGACATGCAGGTGATTTTTCCTTCCCCATGATTGCACTACCTGTGTAATTCATTTCCCTTTGTGATGATGACATGTATATCCAAATGTGTGATGCACATATCTGGGGCATGTGTGTTAATGTACTTTTCACTTTGTCATCCTCACAGGTTGATGCCCACCAGAAGCAGGAGATCTGGCTGACCATCACCCGGGCTATTCGTTCTGTGGGTGTCTACAAGCGCCGGATCCGCAACTGCCAGAAGAGGTGGCAGGACCTTCGGGCTGGATAGCTAGAGTCCAGCTGAAGCTGTCACCTCCACACAGGAGGGGCAGACACTGGACCCTGACTCCCCACATGCTCTGGATACTGGCAGTGGTCTTCCCAGACCTGGATAGGCAGCTGAAGGCCAGACAGCAGCAGGAAGGGGGTAAGTCCATGCCTGACCTGTGTACTATGTCTGACATGCTAATAGCAGTCTTTTGGCCTGGTCACACTTTCACATTATGTAGGTCTTGTAGACCAATACTCAATTGTGTGATGCACCCTCCTCATCTGTTCCACAGGTGTGGCCCCTACAGTCTGTTGCTTGTGTCACTAGGACACTGTGTCCCTGCAGTCAGCTATGCTTCAGCTACCGGTCAGCATCTGTTCCCGTGACTCTGTTGTGTGTTTCATGGGTGGGTCAATTGCTTACACAATGCCTGAGATCTGACATATGATCTGTGTGTGCCCTTGAGATGTGTACCAATTGCTGGTCTGACTCGCAACATGTGGCTGGGGTATTCCCAACAAACCCATGCAGCAGGGGACTCCAATTTTTGGGCCTCAGGAGTATGTATATCAAGTATGTCACACTTGCTTGGCCACCTGACTACTGTCCAGGGCCAAATACTGTTTCACGTAGACCTGGCCAGTCATGCATCCTCAAGGTCATTTTGAAACACTCTGTAATCCCACTCCTGTGTATGAAATTGCAGGTTGTGCTTAGTGATATGTGCCCTCAGGTGTCTGCCTCGGTGTCATTAGGGTGTGACTTGTTGTTATGTACAACTGGGGTGTCCATGATTCAGAGGGTCAGCATGACATCTGAGATTTGACTGTGAGAGACAAGACCTGTGTGACATATAGGTGTGTGATCATCTGCGCACAATGGTGTATGCAACTGTGTCCTTCATGCAGCTGGGTTACATGCATGGCAGACTGTGATGTGTTAATGTACAGAGATTTGTGTTTGCAGAGACTCATATGTATGATTTGCATGAAGTGGGGACTTCTGGGTCCTGGATATGTTTCTTGCATGGGATGGGCAAGTGCGCCGGTCATCTGCAGAGTTAGCTTTACCCCTGAGCTAGGATTGTGAGTCAGTGCATATTGTTATTGTCTGGATGCCCTGCCCCTGTAACAGGAGACAGTGTTGACAGACTTCCAGAGCATCCAAGTGCCATGGTATTGAACTTGCTATGAGTGATCTTGCATTGTGTTTAAGTGTGCACCTTGCACCCCATTCTGGCATAGCCCATCAGGACATAAGTACATCATAGTGTGTGTTGCTGGCATGCATCACAAGCATGTGAAATGAGTATCTGCCCATCCCTTCATCCGGACACCTGTACTGAGTCAGTAGCAAGAGATGTGCTGTGTGTATAGTGACATACTCCTACATGTTCACTTGCATGTACAACTAATGTGTGGGTGGTGCATGTTGGCACATTGGGGTGTTAGCATCCAACATGCAACGGACATATGTGTGAAAGTCAAGGAGGGATATGTGTGCCATGGTTGATGTTGAGAATGACAATTGTCTTATTCTAAACAGTGTTGGCACTTTGAGCTGTGTTCAGCTGATGATGCCAGGGCTTGCCCTGTGATGTGATGTACTCACTGTGGTGTGTGCAGTCGGTGCAGGTAACTGATGTTGTTCTCTTACTTCCTATTCCTATCCAGATACATCCATGGACACAGGAGGGGACAGCTCCACGGACCAGGAGTAGCCACAGAGCCTTACAGGGACAGAAGGAGAGGAGTCGGGTGGACCCAGTGGCATGGAGGGCGAGTGGAGCCACACAGAGGAGTCATCAGCACCATCACCCCCAGATGAGGGCCACAGCAGCTCTGAGGATGACTCCCTTGTGGAGGCGGGTGTCAGCAGCCACCAAACCCCAGCTAGTGAGGCTGTTCCTGCCACTGCCACCACTAACTCCCATCGGCTCCCATCCCAGAGGTCCCTGTGAGCTCCTGTGTTCATGAGCATGGTTCCTTTGAGCCAGGCACTGCACCCCCTGCCCCTGTGTTCCCTGCTGCCCTGAGTGAGGAGTCTGTGGACTTACTTAGACAGATCCATGTAGGGCAGACGTCGATGCTGAAGGTCCTCCATGCACCCACAGGTCTGTTGACACAAGTGGTGTCATTCATGGAGGGCATTTCCTCAGGCATGTCTGCCCTACAGAGGACCAATCAGTCCGTGGCCTACTCCCTGACGGCAGCAGTGTCCCTCCTCTAACAGTCCAGCACCTCTCCTACCCTTGCACCACCCACGATTCCTAGCACCCTACCTGTCCCAAGCACAGAAACCCCCAAATCAAGGTCTAGATGTGCACACAAGCAAGCACATGGGACAGATACCACACTCACAGGGGCTGGTTTGCAGACACACACACAGTCATCCACAACCACTCCATAGTCCTACGAGACCTCTCCCTCCCAGCCCCCTTCCCTTGCCTCGCCTGCAACCCCATCTCCCCAGAAGCTCTTCCTCTGTGACCTTGGCCTCTTCCCCACTGACCCAGTAGATCCTGATTATAAGGGGAGGAGGAAGTCCCCACACACAGAGGGAAGTGCCCCTCACACCCGGACACCCTCCCCCAGGCGCAGTCAGACAGAGACCCTCACCCGCAAGTCCCCCCGTGCCAGAAGAGCAAGACCACCCCGCCACCACGCAGCTCCAAGGCAAAGTCTCTGTCCTCCATCCCCCAGGCCACCACTCCAGAGATTCCCCCACCACTCCCTGCCCCGGGTTCCCCCACCAACAGATACACCATCTCCAAAATGCTAAGGCCATCCACCCTAGCACTTGCTCCTCCACCCCTGGTCAGATGGTTAGTGCCACTGATGTGGGGACCGTGTCCCCCCTCGCCCTGCCGACCTCACCTGCCCCCCATTCCGCTCCCATGGATGTAAGCACTGCATTGGAGTCCACGACCACCCCATCTGACTTGTGCCCCACAGTTGCGACAGCACAAACCACTTCAGTCAGCTCCACTGCAGTTGCAAGTGTCTCGCCTGCATCCACCACCTCTTCACTGCCTCCTTCTGCTGCACCCTGATCCTGTCCCTGCGGTGCCTGGCCTGCCCCCATGTATGCCCCTCCGAGGGGATGACCCCGGTCCTTAGCAGTGCAGGCAAGCAAGGTGTGACAGTTGTCACTCTACTTCACTCCTTGGCATTTGGAAATGGACTGGCCATTGGCCTTTTGTTTGAACAGACGTTTAACTTTTAATATGCTGAATAAAGCTTTTTTCTTTATCCCTGTGAACTAGATTTAGCTGTACATTATGTTGATGATCTTTAACATGCCCTTGCACCTGTGATGCTTTGTTTACAATGTTGAATACTGATGTGTTGCAGTGAGGTACTCCCTGTGGTCCATGAGATATGTATGCTATTCTGGTGGGTATCCATGTCATCCTTTGCAGCTACCTGGGTGTGTCAGGATCAACTATTTGTAGACATCTCTCTGTGAGCATTTCATTTGCATGGTCACATCTCTGGCTTGCACCCATGCACATATGATGTGCTTCCCATTGTCCAATTTGTCACTTCCAGAGACTTTGTGCTCATCAACACTGGACCTACAGGTGTGGGCATCATTGGTATAGGAGCAACTGTGTCCTCTGTGCAGCTTGCTAGACATATGTTTTGGGTATGTGCAGACGACTTAGGGAAGACTCACGTACCCAGGCTGTTGTGACTAGAGCCTTCATTGTGTGGTAACTGATGGCTGAATGACCAAGTGTTCTGCAGACATGAGTGAGACTTGCGGTGAATATGTTTGGCACAACTGGGCTTCCACAGGAGTTGGGTCCCCTCAAGTAAGTGTGTTGTCCAGTGACATGGCCTGGGCCCATGGTGTGTGTTGTATGAGCATGTGTGTGTGTCCACATCCCTGTTCATACACAGTGTTCCCTTGATATGTTCCTGTTGTTGATGCTTGCTGAGTGGTACTGGATTCATCCCACTAATTTTCCAATGGGCTACCAGATGTGTGGGTGCATGACACACTACTGTTAATTGGTGTATCATCATTGGGATTTGTCAGTTCTGAGTCGTGATGATGTTGTCAGACACAGATGGGACACAGTCAGGGTTCCTCAAGGCACCTGTTTATTTGCTAAATCATGTAGTTGTCCCTAGGTGGTAGTTTTAAGTGATTGAGAAATTTGTATGTGTGTGTGACTGCTCCCACTTGTCGGGTTCATGGCTGCGATGCTGGCAGATGTCAGCATGTGTGCCTTGTGGTTCTCCTTGGCTTCTGTGTTGTCCTGGGACGGTGGCAGGGATTCTGAAGGTTACGTGAGCTTTGAGGTCATGGCCATGTACCGCATACTGTGCAGTATGTCTGTCATTCCCCAGGGTTGTGAACTGTCCTTGTGTGATGTGTCTGTGCACCTTAGTTCCTCCCAACATTCCTGTGTTTGTCATAGGTGCATGTGCAATGTCACCTGTCCATGTGGGCTTTACAGATGCACATTGTTGCAGTTCAAGGTGTGTGGTGTTGAGAGTGGACTGATGAGAATGTTTCCATGGATGGTCCCCTAGCTCCTGTTTGTCCATGGATGAGGGGCCATGCTGAGTGATTTGTGTTTGTGTATGTGTGATGTACGTTTGTGGCACAAGACACATGTCTGGGTTTCCCAGTTTGCACAACATCTGCCTTTGTCATCACAGTGGAGGTGTCATGCATGCTTGTGTCACCCCAATGTCCGGTCCCTGGGGGTAGTGCTGTTGTGTATCAGTCTCTTGCTGTGTTAGTTGGTTTACATTCCAGCTTGTGTCACATGTGTCTGTTGTTCTCCCCCTCATCTCCCAATGCCTGATTGCCCACTGAGGGTGTCCCAATGATGGTTTACTTTTGTTTGGCACTGTGTCCACATCTGTGTCACTGTGGTTCTGCCCCCCTCATGTGTTGTGTAGTTGCCTGGGGATACTGTGACACACACACACATGCTGTGTCAGATGTGCAGTGTGAGTTTGCCTGTTTGTGTTTGTGCCTCTGCACCAGTGCATTGGTATTGTTGTTGTGTGCCTTTGTCTGGATGCTCTTTCTGTGATTTTGCCTGCTGTCCCTGTGAGTCATATCACATCATTGTGCACATTCATCCTGGTTGTTAGGTGCCATTGCTGGCATGGAATGTGAGTTTGTGAGCTGACACCTACAGTCTACACATGTTGTTTTGATTGGTGTGTATATTTTCGAGATGTGTGCATGCTTGGTGATGGTCACTTCTGCTCTTGTGTTATTGTACACTGTATGCATTGTCAGCCCCCATGTGTGGTGCTTGTCTGCACATGGCCGAGATTGTGTTATGTTTTCACAGCACTGTTAGCCTCACCACATCTCTGTGTGTATGGGACACAACCACTAGTTTGCCCCAGAAGTGTTTAATGTGTTGGGAGCAGGGATCATACATGCTATTTGTTATTTGCAGCTTTGACCATGATGACACTTACCTTTTGGTCACTGTGATGAGGGGGGTTTAGTCCCCATCACCACAATGCTCAACACCTGCTGCTCTTTGGAAGCCCCCACTTAACTTCTGTTCTACACAGTGAGGGGGTGTTATTTTTACATTGCCACAGTGCTATGGTGATGCTTACCTTGTGTATGTCACACTCATGTATTGGTCACACATGTTTTGTTACTTACATTGTATGTTCATAGCCATAATCACTGTTGTGGGCATTTGTCACAGACTACACACTGTTGACATGATATTAGGGGGGATGTATTTTGCTGACATACCTGATGTTGGAGTATGCTGGATGTGTTGCGCATCACCCATCCCATGGCTGGGGGTGGCAGGGGTGATGGGGAACATAGTCCCTATGGCTGGGGGTGGCAGTAGTGATGGGCAACATAAGCCCTATGGGTGGGGGTGGCAGGGGTGATGGGCAACAGGTCCCCTGTGAGTGGGGGTGGCAGGGGTGATGGGCAACATAGTCCCTATGGCTGGGGGTGGCAGTAGTGATAGGCAACTTAAGCCCTATGGGTGGGGGTGGCAGGGGTGATGGGCAACAGGTCCCCTGTGAGTGGGGGTGACAGGGGTGATGGGCAACATAGTCCCTATGGCTTGGGGCGGCAGTAGTGATGGGCAACATAAGCCCTATGGGTGGGGGTGGCAGGAGTGATGGGCAACATAGTCCCTATGGCTGGGGGTGACAGTAGTGATGGGCAACATAAGCCCTATGGGTGGGTTTGGCAGGGGTGATGGGCAAGATAGTCCCTATGGCTGGGAGTGGCAGTAGTGATGGGCAACATAAGCCCCATGGGTGGAGGTGGCAGGGGTGATGGGCAACAGGTCCCCTGTGAGTGGGGGTGGCAGGGGTGATGGGCAACATAAGCCCTATGGCTGGGGGTGGCAGGGGTGATGGGCAGCATAGTCCCTATGGCTGGGGGTTGCAGTAGTGGTGGGCAACATAAGCCCTATGGGTGGGGGTGGCAGGGGAGATGGGCAACAGGTCTCCTGTGAGTGGGGGTGGCAGGGGTGATGGGCAACATAAGCCCTATGGGTGGGGGTGGCAGGGGTGATGGGCAACAGGTCCCTTGTGAGTGCGGGTGGCAGTGGTGATGGGCAACATAGTCCCTATGGCTGGAGGTGGCAGTAGTGATGGGCAACATAAGCCCTATGGGTGGGGGTGGCAGGGGTGATGGGCAACATAGTCCCTATGGCTGGGGGTGGCAGTAGTGATGGGCAGTATAAGCCCTATGGGTGGGGGTGGCAGGGGTGATGGGCAACAGGTTCCCTGTGAGTGGAGATTGCAGGGGTGATGGGCAACATAAGCCCCATGGCTGGGGGTGGCAGGGGTGATGGGCAACAGGTCCTCTGTGAGTGGGGGTGTCAGGGGGATGGGCAACATAAGCCCTATGGGTGGGGGTGTTAGTGATGCTGGCCATGCAACCCCTATGGTGGGCTGTTGTTAGTGGCCAGGATGGGATCCCCTGTGTGTGTGTGCCATTTTGCGGGTACTTGTTGTTTGTTTATGTGGTAGGTGTCTGACTTACCGCGTGCATCGTTGGCGTCGTTTCCTGAAACGGTCATAGATGTAGATTACTGGTATGACCTGCGCAATGGGATTCATGATGTGTTCGTGTCGTAAATGCTGCTTGTTGCTCTGTCTCATACATGCTGCAAGCTGGTCCGTCTCGTAGCCGTGTATTGAGTTGTGGCGCGAATCGTAGCTGATATGCTTGTTTTCCGGATGCTGTGACGTCCCGTACGTGGCGACCCGTCCGGCGCCTAAGAAGTTCACATCGTACTTGTCATGCCGGAAACAGCTATGGATACTGCTTCCGGGCGACTCGGTTCAGAGTTAGGAGTTAAGGCTCGAACGGAGAATGGAGCTTGAATCAAAACTTTCGTGTTGGTCGGGTTTTTGGCAGTTATGTGCATCATAGTTACTCTACAGGACGGACTGGCTCCGGGTACGTGTTAGTCGCACGGTAAGGCTACGGACAGCTGACCGACCGGCTATCTGAATCGGACCCTCTGCCTCTGCACCGTAACAGTTCTTGGATTCAAAGAATAGAAAATGAAAAATAATGTCAGGACAAACTTAGTGAAATTAAAAAAAAAAGTTATTTAGAAATTAGATAATTCTCCTAAATCAAAATATTTCATTTCAAAACATAAAACAATTTTTAAAAAACTAAATGTTAAAAAGACATGATGTTGTAATGTTGCTCCAAACTTGCCTTCTAAACATACTGTCAAAGGAGAACCTACCCAGGAAGGGGCATCTAGTGGGCACAGAGCAGGCACCTCAAGGATCTTTCTTGGAAGGTCTGGGTTTTCGTTTTGGTTTTACAGGGGTTAAGGAATGAATTCTGGAGGAGGAGTACCGATACAAGAGATGGGAGAGGATTGTGTTTGGGAGTTAGAGGCAGCTGCAGTGTGTGATATGCATGTGTCCATTGACTTTGCAGTTGTATGTGGGTCTGGAGTACGTTGTATATGTTTGAGTGTTTGTTTCCTGGCAGGTATATGTTGTTCAGGTGAGAGTGTGCATTTGTGTTTGGTGGGTAATGTTTTGCATGTAGGTGTGCTTGTGTGTGAAGGTGGTGGTTTGGATAAGTGTGCTGTTGAGGTGGTTGTTGGGGTGTCCGTGCATGTATTTTTTGCAGTGTCACGTGGGTCTGGTATATGCTTGAATGTGTGTGGTTTCCCAGGTGTTTTGTATTCAGGTGAGTATGTATGTTTATGTTTGACTCATGTTGTTTTGCATGTACGTGTGGGTTTGGATGAGTCTGCTGTTGAGGTGGTTGGTGTGGCTGTGGTGCTTGCAGATGTGCTGGTGGTTGTAGGTGTGCTAGTGGTTGTGGGTGTGTTGGTGGTTGTGGTGCTTGTGGGTGTGCTGTGGTTGTGGGTGTGGTGGTAGCTGTAAGTGTACTGGTAGTTCAAGTGCTTGTAGGTGTGGTGGAGGTAGTGGTGGTTATGGGTGTGGTGGTGGTTGTGGTGCCTTTGGGTGTAGTGTAAATAATTTGGGTGCTTGTGTGTGTTTCTTTGTGTGTTTGTGTTTATGTGTGGGAGTTAGCTGTTTGTGTGTGTTGGAGTAGGTGGCTGCAAAGAGGTGAGTGTGTTTAGGATTGGGATAGGACTTTGGAAGGGACCTAAGTTGGGGCACAAGGTTGAGCCGGTCAGAAGGCTGTGGTCAGTGATGAGGCTAGTTCTACAAATGATCTCTGCAGGCCAGACAAAGCACTACGAATGGCTTCCGGTATGCTACCATTTGTTGCATATTGCAACTAAGGCCATGTATGCCATTCAGGAGTACAGTCTGGCCTACAAAAATGCTGCATAATATGTCAACAGCCTCCTCACTCAGTGCAGGCAAGGGGTGAGGTGTCTGTGGCGAAGGAGACCCAAGCCCCCTTAAGGGGGCAGACTTGGCCAACTTGGGGGGGGGGTGCAAGAGGGTGAGTGGAAATGGGTCTCTGGGTTGCAGATAGGAATGCTGGTGGAACAGTTGCTGTAGGATCTGCCACCACTAGGGACTGGTTGCTTGAGGATGCTTCAAAGAAGATGTTGAGTTGGTGGCATCTGTGCCAGTCCTGTCACCCTTGGTGCCACTGTGTCCATCAGTGTCAGTGCTCTCACCAGTTGAACCACAGTGGACAGCTGCTTCCCCGCCTACATGGCCAATTTCTTCTTTGCCCGCTCTGAAGATGTTGAAAATATATATTCAATAGTTTTCTTGTATTTGTATAAATAAAACTTATCATGAACATTTTTCTCAAAACAATTCCCAAATTTTCAGATTTCACTTGCTTCAAAGCTTCAAACTTTGGTTCGTTTTTATCATTATCTCATGCATGTAGGGAACATCTGTAGAAACCATTTGGTCAAATTTTTGTGAATTCCTATTATTGCTCCTATATCATTTATGATCTTGTCTCTTAACCATTGTTAAATCACTCCAGGACATTTTTAAGACTTCCGAATGGTTCTGATTTGCTGTTTAGATCAGTGAACTTAGGTCACAAAAAATGATATAAGGAGAAAGACCTTTGTAGAGTGTGTGTACAAGGCTAAGCACAAACAGATATTTCCAATATGTAAAACATATATATATGCAATATGTTACACACACTTACAAGCAAAATTACATCATGTGAAATGTTATAGACATTGAAACCTGCAATCTCGTATTCAACAAAATAACTTTGAACAAACCGGCAAGACAACACACAAATTGCATATATCATTTCCCCCTGGGTGCACAGGTTGTTTGCTACAGCATTCACTCTGTCAACTATTCTGTCCCACATTTGCCTTTTCTGTGATATGGTAGTATTTTGTACTTGGGCTCCAAACAATTGTGCCTCTACTCTAATAATTTCATCCACCATGGCTGACAATTCTCCCTCTGTAAAATGGGGATTTCTCCTCCCTACCATTATCAAACATACAAAATATTAAATAAATGTTATAACCCACAAGAAAATAATTGAGATAAGATATATGAGAGAAGAAACAGAGAAAGACAAAACAATAAACCTGACTAAACTGGCAAAACCTCTGCTTGAAAATGTGGTGCAGTGGAATGGCACAGTATCATGGTCTGAAATGGAGTGTGTTTTATAGTGTGGTATGCAGATGAACACAATTAGTCAAAACCATAGGCATAGCCCAATGTTGAACATGTCCCACGACGGAATCACTGCATCGACAATCCACCCCTAGAACACTCGCAGCACAACTGGGAAATCTAAATAGGCTCAATGGTGCAATCCGGCCACCCTGACAGTGATGGAGTAATGCCAGCCAGCAAAAAAGTCTGCAGAGTCAACAGCGATGAAATGTTTGCACTACGGAAAACATTCTTTCAATGTGGATGGTTATTCAGCCAGTACACATCTAAATTTGGAGGACCGGATTCCATCAGCTTGGCAGAGTACTTGTGAAATCTGAAACTGAGGGAAGATGGGAGTCCCACCAACATCTAAATCAGGACCTCAGTCTATAATTTTTCAAAGGTTAGAGTAGCATCAATACTCCAGTAAAATAATTTGTTTTTCTTTGCAAAGTCTGTAATGAGTGAAGCAAGTTCACAAAATGTTGTATTGAATTTGCTGTAATAGTTTGCCAAGCCAAGAATACTTTGAGTTTTTGTCACTGAGGAAGGAACAGGCCAATAAAAAATAGCTTTGGCCTTTCAGTTGTCCATTGCAATTCCTTCAGAAGACATAATCAACAAGAATATTCTACAGAAGGCTTTTCAAAGAGAATGTTTTCAGTTTTTGTCAATAAGTTGTTTTCTATTAGGTGCTGTAAAACCTGTATGACATTTTAGAGGTGTTCCGTAGGGGTCTTTGGAAAAATCCAGGATAATCTAAGTAGACGACCAAGGACTGTAGGAACAGATCAGAAAAGATTGCATTCATTACCTGCTGGAAAACAGCAGAGCCATCACATTATACGAATAGCATCACCCTGTGTTCATAATGTCTAAAAGCTGTCTTCCATTCATCTCCTGAATTTATGCATATTAAGTGATAAGCAACTTTTAGGTCTAGATTATTGAAGATCTTGGCCCCTTGGTCAGATTCCAAGATTTCTACGGATAACAGTCCCTGATTTAAACCTGGTAATCAATACTGAGCCATAATTCAGATGCACCTTTCTTTGGAACGGAAAACAAAGATTCTCTGATGGAGTTCAGGAGGATGAGAGGTGCTATTTGGCCCTAGTCAAGGAGGGCATGTATGTCATCAGTGGCGGTGAGGAGGGCAGTCTCAGTGCTGTGGTTTCTGCAGAATCCAGATTGGTAGATCTCTAGGAAATTGTTGGCTTCGATGAAGTATGATAGCTGGGTGTTGATGGCCTCATGATAGGTATCAGATACCTCAGTAAGCAAAGCAACAGACTGATAAGCTTGGTCAGAATGAACTTCAGGAGTTTTAAGAAAACATTTGTCAGCAGTACAGTGGGAGACCCAATACTCTGAGCCCAAAAACAAAGTCTCATCTAATCAATTAATGTAACTATTGAGTCTGGCTAACCATTTTATATTTTCAAAATGGGATAACGGGGAAAAGAAATGAAACTGAAGGTTAGAGTTTCATAGAGGGCCACTATTCTAGGAGGTAAGGGCTGCTGAGTCTGTTCTACTACTAAGCCAGCGGCCAGTAGAGTCTCATCAATAGCCTCTACAGCCATACAGTCACTAGTACCTTTCTTAGAGGATGCAATATTGCAATGTAAGGGCCTCTCAATGTCCAATAAACGTTGGATGCTCTGCAGTCTATAAGCACTGCTACCAAGAGATGTTCAGGCTCAATTAAAGACTCCCGATTGAGGAGAACAAAACTGGATACATTCAGAGGAATAGGAAGGTGCATCTGATTATCACCAGCCTCTATTCCCTGCACAAGGGGAAAGCACCTTAGTTTTGTGACTTCTTCGAAGTGCAATCAGTACGTATTTGCCAGGAGTTCAGCAAGTGGTCTGTCTGACCACAGTATAAGCATAGTCTAAGTTTGCTCCATCTTGCCTTTTCTTTACCGGTTAAAGAACACATGGTGATTCCTACTTACATGGGTACATCTTCAGGTTCGGAAGACTTAGGTGTAACCGTAAACACTTGCTTTATAGATGAATTTTGAGAAGAGGGATTTCTGGCACTCCCGAAACCTTTCCTGAAAATGGCTATCGACCTGTATGGTTAATTGGATAAATTCTTGAAGGAACAGTGATCAGGAGGCCCTTGCAAGTTCATATTTTATTTCATCCTTTAATCCTTTCCCAAAAGGTGTATAAAGAGTGGAGTAGGTCCAGTCTATTTCTCTTGACAGGGCCTTGAAATTTGATGTATATGATGGAGATCCATTGAACCCTGCCAAATGTCCAGAATTTCTTCATGAATGAAAATCTTGTGATCTTGATGATGAAACATTTTCTTGAACTCATTGAGAAAGACTGTGAAGTTGCCTCGGAAGGGACTGGAATTTGAGATTAGCGGACTAAACCAGGTCAGGGTATTATCAGTTATGTTTCCAATAATGAACCCCACCTTTTATCTGCCAGAAGCATTGATGTGAGGCTTGAATGTGAAATGTATCTGGCAGTTGTCTAAGAAATTATTACAAAGAAGAGAGGAACTCAACACATCAAGTGGACAGGGTACCACTTAACAATAAAGGTAACAGAGTTCCACTTGAGATCAACCCCTAAACTTCACATTGCCCTCAACTCTCACTACACAGACATGCTACATTTAAAGCACTTTCTAACCATAAGTGGGTACCACAAGGATTGAGAAACATACATATGGCTTTAATTTACATATATGAACTATTAAAATATATATCTTCTTTAATGCTCGCGTAGGGAAATGCATAAACTGCCATACACTGGGAGGCTTTATATGAGAGAGTGATACGTTCATGGATCCCTGCCGATACAAATAGCAGATTTCCACATTTTTATAGACTAATTGATGTGTCTTAAGTTCCTGTGTGTTATTGTTTTGATTTAATTTATAAAGCGTGACATGTGCCAAATGTGTCTTGGCCGCTACCTGAAGTGAAAGGAATGGAACTAGTGATAAGAAGATTTAAAAGGCAGAAGTAAACAACCAGGTTTTCAGTGACTTTCTAAAAGCCAGATGGTTGGAGGCATAAGAAAACCTTTTACCTCCTCAGGAAGCTTTGGAGACAGCTGGAACAGACACTTTGTTAGCTGAAGCTGATCTCAAGGGTCTGTTTGGGGAGTACCACCTCAGTTTGTCTTCAAGCAGAGCAGGGCCCGTATGGTAAAGGGATTTGTTCAACATCCAGAGTGCCTTAAAGGTGATTCTCTTTTTGATGGGTAGCCAATGTAGATCACGCCTAGCTTAAGAAACAGGTTCAGATTTTAAAAATCTTTTTCAGAACCCTGATTGCTGCATTTTGTAGCCTATAGAAAATGTCCAAAACTTTCTGTTGTGGCTCCAACATAAAGAGAATTACAATAGTTAACTTTGAATGCACCAGAGAAGTGAAAGCTACCTTCTACAGATCTGAAGGCAAAAAGGAAGTATTTTCTTCAGCACTTTCAAAGAATGAAAGAAGGAAGAGGCCAGAGAACTGAAAATAATACAGGTCAACTTCATGGATGCAACCCTGAGGAATTCTTAACTATATGAGGACAAAGCATGTTGGCTTATAGATAAAGGTTTAAATGTATTGAGAGATATTACAATTTTTTATAACTTTTCACCCCAAGTATTGTACATACATTTGTAAGAATGCAGTCCAGGTTGTATTGCAAATGGATGTGTTTATTCTGAACACAGAAAAGCCAAGCCATGAGAACTTTAAATATGTAAACTGGAATGCCACAACCATCATGCCACTCCAGGCTTGTATCAATGAAACACCAAAAAGGGACAGGTTTACTTCTGAACCTGAAAAATATATAGTTTGTTACCAAAACTACTACCTTCGTGTTTGCAGAATGTGACACAGCCTTTAGAGTATTCCAGAATGCAGAGTTTCCAAATCCCAGTGCATGCGTCATAATGAACGTGTACAGCAGTTTGGTCCCTAAGGGTGAATAATTGTTGAAAAATAGCATAACATTATGACACCTGCCAAAAATACTCTATATCTCCAGATCATTCCTTAAAATCAGTAATCACATTTATGCATTTATTTTATATACTGATAACGAGTGACAGATACATAGAAAGGTGTCCTGGCACTAAGGTTACGCATGAAGCAGAAGGAAAATGCATCCAACAGACAGAGGATCTGAGGGTGTAAAGCCAAGTATTCAAGTCTTCCCTAAAGGCCATTAGCTCTCTAAAGAGCAAGGTGGGGGCAGGCAAACTGTTCCACTGTTGTGCTGCTCGTACAGAGAAAGCCGTATCACTGACTTATTCTTATTAAACCTAAGAAAAGTAAGATGATTGACATTGGTTAAATGCAAAGTTCTTTAGGAGGCGTACCAATTTGCGGTGTAGAAAAAGAGGATCAACCTGATGAAAGGCTCTGTGAACTATACAGAGAGACTTGAACATAACTCTCTTAGATCATTGATGCCAATAAACAGAGTGTAAGACTACTAAGGAAGACGGGTGGCATGGAAGGGAAAGTGCCAGCATTGCAGCTGCAGCCTATATGCAAGAAAGGCACTTAAGAAGATAGTCCAGGGCCTCAAGAATGAACAAATTGCAGTTGTCTAATCAGCTCAAGATGACTTACTACACCATGAAAAGGGTAAGAATGACTGGATAAGAACAGTAAGATTTGACAAAGGACTCACATTAGTGAAAGAGAGGAGGAAGGCAGGTGGTAGACATGGTATGCAAGAGAAAGGCTACTATCCATGTAGACTCAAATATTACGAACCAAGGCAGCAACAAATGACACAGAGTTGTCTTCCTGAGGCCAGAAATTTGCAGGCAAAGAGTGCACAGGTTTCCCTGTGGAACAGCATTGAACTTTTGTCTTATCACCGCTTCATTTTAATAAATTAGGAACAATCCAAGTAGGGATGTTATACAGATAGTTGTGAGACGTCTCCCATGGGGACTGAAATTATTGACCCATTTTGAGGATAAGTTGAATATCATCAGTATAATTCATAAAATTAGCCAAAAGGTCTCAGGCAGACATTAAACAATTGTGGACTAAGGGAGGAGCACTGAGGTAATCTCTGACTCACTGATTTGAACTCTGAACAAAAAAGCAGATAAATAGGTTGAAATCTGTCTTCTAGGTAGGATTTACAACAATTCAAGGCAGTGCCACTAATGCCATCCTCAGACATCCGGACAATCTAAGCCATCCTCAGACAGCCTGATGATCCAGATTTTATGGCTGACTGTGTCAAAGATGGTAGGCAAGTCAAGTAATAAAAGGGCTGCCCTTGCCTACAGACAATCTGAGATCAGCCTGCATGGTAACAAAGGTTGATTCTGTGCCATGTAAGGGGCTAAACTGAACTGAGCAGGGTCCAGCAAGGAATGATGCTCTAAGAATTCAGATAGCAGTTTGATAACAAAGTTTTCATGATTTTACCCTGAGAGGGCGGAAGGGAGATCAGTTAAAAATTGCTCAAGTCAGCTGTAGCTTTTTTTAGAAGGTTTTTTATTCCCATTTAGGTGGCATGACACCTGGGGCTAAGGAGTGAGTACAGACAGACTGTAATAGAGATACAAGACAGCCTGACATTTTCCTCCAAACTAGCAGATAGTAAGTCAAGGGGAAGTCGGAGAGATGGAGTTTGCAGTTGTTAGAAAAACTAGTTTGATATCTGTCTAAGATCATCTAAAGTAGGCATTGTGCTGCTGTCAACAGAAATGGTAAAGGTGCCTATTGGGGGAGATACTAAGATGTTTTTAGAAGAGCACATAGTTACCTGTTGTTTATAAGTCAATCAATCAATCAATCAATCGAGACTTTATTTCGGTATTATTTCACACCATAAAAGTACACATATACAACACATTAAATATTAACATTAATCATACTTAAAAAACATTCATAGTACATGAGGCAAATAACAGATTAAGAGTAAAGTGCAAATAGTATCAGGTTTGGTAGGTGTTTTTTAAAAAATCTTCCAGAGGATAAACTGATCATAAACTGAACAGTGGAACGTCATTGATCCAGACAATTTCTCATTTTGACAGTTAATTTTAAATATTCTATTACATGTAAAACACTATCACTATACAGGAGCTGTGGATACACAAGGGCTGGTCTAATTTGATTAAAATTAAGTTTTTTTAAAAGGGCAACAAGATAACGTCTACGCGGGTATTCATAAAATTTACATAAAAATAAGTCAAGATAATACTCATAACTGTGTTCTAAAAAATACTCAGCCAGATTATCTTATAATTTATACAGAATGGTTTAAGTGCTAGTTATGTTTTTTTAGCACTCCTTTGTGGGTTCTTTTCTTAATTTTACATCTTCTTTAGGTTTAGGTTATTGATTCAGGGCTATAATTGACATACCATCATAATTCAGTTGTTTTACATTTTACCTTAGCTACTCTGAGAGTGTTACTATACAAAGGAGCCCAAGGATGCAGGTGATAAATTTCATTTTTGAATAGTACAGCAATGTATAGAGCTTTAGTAATCCAGGTGTGATCATTTTCAGGCCACTCTTTCGTAGTGAGACCCAACATTCAAATGTATCAGTTAGAGAGAAGTTCAGATAGAACCCTGTAGAGTAATTTCATCCACAGTTGTATAGACTGATTGGATTCTTCTTAAGACCACTGAATTTTCTATATTCAAGATATAAAGAATGATAAAAGAATGAACAGACCAGACCTTCAGTAGAACTATTACCGAAGATATCAAATCAGAGAGGGCAAAAATAATATTGAGGGTTTGGCCACTTTCATGTGAAGGTTCTCTTTCTAACTGCAGAAGCCCAATTGGAGCCTTAGAATGATCCAAATCAGAGGTTTATTGGTTAGTCTGGGCACCAGCCAAAATATTAACATCACCTAACATGAAGAAGGATAATTGAGATAGAATTAATGGCAAGATGAAATCTTCTAAACATGTATTAAATTTAATTGTATAACCAAGAGAGTGATAGCAGACTAGGCCACCAATGCTCATGGCTGCTGAAATGCACAGCGAAACGCCTAACCATTATGCCTGAGAGAATTTCCTCAATTGGTTAGATTTAAGATTTCAATAATTCCTAAAAATGACAGCTTACTCACCACCATTAGCTAAGGAACTTGGGAGATGTACATACATAAAACTCATAGAGCAGCAGTCCCAAAATCAGGATTGGACTTGTTGAAAGACTAAGAGGTCCATTAGTATGGCGGGCGGACAAACGGGACCGCCCGCAATGCATGTGGTGGTCCCGCAACTACAATTAGGATGCGCCTGCCACACTAGCGGGCGCATCCTGCATTTGTAACATTGCGGCGGGCGGTGCTAAATGCACCGGCCGCCGCAATGCCACGAAAGCAAGTTGGGCCTTTCAATGCACAACGTGACAGGCACCGCGCAGTGCCTGCCACGCTGTACACTGAAATGCAGTGCACCCCCCACCCCCCAGAATCCCTGGGGGCCTGCTACGCGCCCCCAATGTTGAAGACCGCTTGCCTTTCCGTGGTGGCAACGCATTCTAATATGGATGGCGGTGTCTACCAGACACTGCCACCATATTAACAGCTTTTCCGCCCGGTAGGCAATCGGGTGGATTGCCTACCGGCGGACGGTCTTTCCGTCCGCCGGGGGTCCCCCTTGCTATATTAATATGGCGGGGGGAGAATGGCATGCGGGTGGGAAAGAATTCAGACCTATAGTTCACTAAAAGGCAGGACAAATTGCTGACAAGGCACAGGAGATAAGCAATACATTAGTGCAGCTGCACAGCAGGCTCTGCTGTCTTAAGTAGGCTGTCATATAGGGATGACTAGAGTGCTAACAAAAATGGCATCCCTATTCAGTGTAATTTACAAAGAAATAAAAGGGCATGAGCTTAGGTGCTTCCTTTGCGAACTAAACAATGATTATAAAGTTTCAATAAAAATAGTAAGATTTATAAACAGTTCCTCAATTTGCTTTAATTGAATAATGCTTTGATCTTTTGGGTAAGTGACATCTATTATCTTGTGGTAGCGTAATACAGTGTTAGATCAACAGCCCTGTACAAGTAACCTCTTTCTGACATTACTTATCATTTTCTATGTCATTCAGTATATCTGAGTCGGTGGATTGTTTGCCTAACAACAGCTTATGAATAGGTATTCTCCATTTTCATGTTAGGGGATGATTGCACCAATTCTGTGATCAAGAGTTTAAATCAATTTATTTTGCTAGGACATGTCTTCATCACAATAGTAATACAACCATAAATGGTCATTGGAAACAAATGTAGTTATTAGTCTAGGGGAGTGACTACCTTGGGGCACTGGCACTCTTCTACAAAGCTATTTTACAGTATCAAAGGTCAAATCAGAGCATTTGTGACTGTGAAATGGTATTTTTTAATGTACAAAATCCAAATTGCGATTTGGTAACACATTACTGAATCACAATGTGGGTTTTTAAGTAAATTCTGATTTGGAATTTGGAAGCAGGATGTAATAAGTTGTGTATTGATGTTTTGCATACTAAATATGGTCGCAAAACATTAATATTTTACCATCAAGTTAAAGTAGGTGGTAACTATTTGAAAATGGTAAAATATTTTTTAGGAGCAGGCACTGGTCTCTGTGACTACTGCCTACTCCTAAAATACAGATGACAGAACTTGTCATGTTTTTGTAAACACAACCCTTGTTCCAGTTGAAAAAACAGGCTGAATTAAAAGAAATGATTGCCATGTTTAAAAGCACAGACTTGCGTGGTGGTCTACTGAACTAGTAGGCCTTCATGACTGTGAGTTTAACCAATTGTAGTTGGTTGCAATTCAAGGAAACTTTTGATGCCTTCGCCCAGTCAAGATTTCTACATTTGAGGCCAGCAACATGGCCTGGGTATGACGTTACAACGCATGCTATTACAACGCATACCTTTACAACGCATTTTTTACAACGCTAGTACTACTACAACGCATTACTTTACAACGAATTCTCTTACAACGCTAAACATATTAAAATACTGAAAAGTGCTGTTACAACGAAATATATTACAACGCATACCATTACAACGCGATTTTTTTTTTTTTTTAATTAAAAGTACAATAAAATCTGGCACGGGATGCAGGGAAATTAGGGGTTTTAGGGTGGGGAAGTGTATTAAAACGTGGAGAACAACTGAGCGTAAATCGACTGAAAAGCATTACCAAATTAATACTCGGGTATTAAAATTAATACTCGTGTATTAAAATTAATACTCAAAATTCCCCATAAAAATCCGTTTTCACACATTTGTAAGTTTTTACGAAATAACGAAAAAATAAATAACAGAACAAACACATTTTTAACATGATTAGATTGCAAAGTAAGTAAACCAACTAAAACATAACACACATACACATAGGCGCCATTTTAACCATCTCACTTGTAAAACTTGTCCTACCACAGTTTCTATGTAAACAATACCAAAAGACATGTTCCAAAATGGATGCCAAAACGGAGCAAATGAATGAAAACAATATTTGTTAAAAAGCATTTTTAAATTATCATTTTCCACAGTAAAACAAAGCATTAAAAAAAACACAACGAACGCAGTTTTTAAAAAAATTAATAGTGACACAGAGTAAAACTTATAAATACAAGGGAGACACCATTTTGCACTCAGTTGATTATCAACTAGCAGAGAGAGCAGACGTGATAAGCTGACCCTCTGTCACCTGCACTGCGACCTCCTCAGAGAGAGCACGGAATTCACTCATGAAAGCATAACAACAGAACAACTACTAGTAAGTTATTAATATATTTCTAAACGTTGGTTTTGAGAAAAATATATTTTCATAACCCACAAAAAATATATTTTAAATTTAAAATAATAACTTTAAAAATGTACTGTTTCCAATATATTATCAATAAAATTAAACACAAAATTAAAACAAGTATTTTATTTTCCACAACCAGAAAATCGGAAGATTTTGAGAATCCACAATAGCTGAACCTATTTGGACTTCCCCACCACTTTAACGACTGACAAACACAATTGTTAAGGTAAATGTAATTTATGTGTAATGGTTTTACTTGTAAAATTAATTTGTAAAAATTACCTACAATCAGGTATGGCAAAGGTGTTTTTTTTTAAAACTCAATCTCACCACATAATAAAGGAAATATTCCCATGATACTGGAGTAACAATTACTAATAAGACTTCATTGAGGTACCACATATAAAAAAGCGTTTCATATTACCAGAGCAAATATTTCTATTCTGAGTCCATGAATGTTCAACATTTTACTAATTTAGTAATAGTTTCGAAATTACCTTTTATGTTTTTTGAAAAATGCTTCAAATGTGTAGTATGTTTACTTTCACCAATTGTTACTCATACTCCTTTTTCATATCACAAATGGTTTATATATTGTTTTTTTTTTCTAACCAACGTTGGCAAAGGAATAATTTTTTTTCAATTTTTTTTTCCACCAGTGTACATCTGTTCCCCAAAAAAACTTTAACCTCCTGCAAGCATCAGCTTAAAAGCACGAAAACCAAAAACAACTTGAAAAGGTATGTTACCTTTTCCATATTATTATTACTATACATTATTAATCCTTCATTTTGCAATTATTCCTCCTCTAACGTACCTAAATTGAAAAGTAATGGATAGTTTAGAAAAACAATATATTATTTCTACTCTTGGAAGGTGCAACATTAGGGATATTTCTGTGTAGTGTAGGGGTACATATCTCTATTTCTACTGCAGTTAGGTGCATTGATTAGGACAGTGTCATGTTGTATTAGTTATATTGTAAGTCAGTATTATTTTAAAAATACTCAGTTTTAACATTTCAAACCACCGTTAATTTTTTTTTTATCCTCTTTTTTTTCTCCAAAGATAACAATTTTGAATCACAACTGAAATCTTGAGCCAACAAAGCAAATCATCTTCATCCACCTCATCCAGAAAAGCGAGTTGTACAAAACAAGGTATTTATTTACAGCATGTGTTTTTAACCTGCAAAATATTAGACTAACTATCTCATTGCTAAAGTTTTCAAAAAAAAAATAATGTAATTATGATTATATTTCCACATTTCAGAATTATATTTCAAGACTAAAGGATGGTTTAGCATTACGGAAAGTGTTATGTGCAGCAACTTATATCAAATGTGTACTTTTTGTAGAAAAATATCTGAAAACGCATTTTTCAACATCGTTATGTTTTCTCATTTTTATCTTTTATCACTTTTCCAGACAATTATTTTTCAATTCGACAACAAATCACCTCTTAAGTGTCTACTCCAGCCCACACACCAATCCCACTGAACAAGAGTCAGCAAGAAAAGCAAATTCGAAATAAAAAGGTATTTTTAACCAACATTGTAAGGTGCAGCAGTTTCAAAAATGTACCATGCTGTAGAGGTATCAATTTACTATTCTAACTCCAGGAAGGTGCAGCAGTAGGGAAAGTGTTGGATAGTGTAGGGGTAACAATTTACTATTCTAACTCCAGGAAGGTGCAGCAGTAGGGAAAGTTTTGGATAGTGTAGGGGTAACAATTTACTATTCTAACTCCAGTAAGGTGCATCACTAGGGAAAGTGTTGGATAGTGTAGGGGTATCAATTTACTATTCTAACTCCAGGAAGGTGCATCACTAGGGAAAGTGTTGGATAGTGTAGGGGTAACAATTTACTATTCTAACTCCAGGAAGGTGCAGCAGTAGGGAAAGTGTTGGATAGTGTAGGGGTATCAATTTACTATTCTAACACCCGGAAGGTGCATCATTAGGGAAAGTGTTGGATAGTGTAGGGGTAACAATTTACTATTCTAACTCCAGGAAGGTGCATCACTAGGGAAAGTGTTGGATAGTGTAGGGGTATCAATTTACTATTCTAACTCCAGGAAGGTGCAGCAGTAGGGAAAGTTTTGGATAGTGTAGGGGTAACAATTTACTATTCTAACTCCAGGAAGGTGCATCAGTAGGGAAAGTGTTGGATAGTGTAGGGGTATCAATTTACTATTCTAACTCCAGGAAGGTGCATCAGTAGGGAAAGTGTTGGATAGTGTAGGGGTATCAATTTACTATTCTAACTCCAGGAAGGTGCATCAGTAGGGAAAGTGTTGGATAGTGTAGGGGTAACAATTTACTATTCTAACTCCAGGAAGGTGCATCACTAGGGAAAGTGTTGGATAGTGTAGGGGTATCAATTTACTATTCTAACTCCAGGAAGGTGCATCACTAGGGAAAGTGTTGGATAGTGTAGGGGTAACAATTTACTATTCTAACTCCAGGAAGGTGCATCAGTAGGGAAAGTGTTGGATAGTGTAGGGGTATCAATTTACTATTCTAACTCCAGGAAGGTGCATCAGTAGGGAAAGTGTTGGATAGTGTAGGGGTAACAATTTACTATTCTAACTCCAGGAAGGTGCATCAGTAGGGAAAGTGTAGGATAGTGTAGGGGTATCAATTTACTATTCTAACTCCAGGAAGGTGCATCAGTAGGGAAAGTGTTGGATAGTGTAGGGGTATCAATTTACTATTCTAACTCCAGGAAGGTGCAGCAGTAGGGAAAGTGTTGGATAGTGTAGGGGTATCAATTTACTATTCTAACTCCAGGAAGGTGCATCAGTAGGGAAAGTGTTGGATAGTGTAGGGGTATCAATTTACTATTCTAACTCCAGGAAGGTGCATCACTAGGGAAAGTGTTGGATAGTGTAGGGGTAACAATTTACTATTCTAACTCCAGGAAGGTGCATCAGTAGGGAAAGTGTTGGATAGTGTAGGGGTATCAATTTACTATTCTAACTCCAGGAAGGTGCATCAGTAGGGAAAGTGTTGGATAGTGTAGGGGTAACAATTTACTATTCTAACTCCAGGAAGGTGCATCAGTAGGGAAAGTGTAGGATAGTGTAGGGGTATCAATTTACTATTCTAACTCCAGGAAGGTGCATCAGTAGGGAAAGTGTTGGATAGTGTAGGGGTATCAATTTACTATTCTAACTCCAGGAAGGTGCAGCAGTAGGGAAAGTGTTGGATAGTGTAGGGGTATCAATTTACTATTCTAACTCCAGGAAGGTGCATCAGTAGGGAAATTGTTGGATAGTGTAGGGGTATCAATTTACTATTCTAACTCCAGGAAGGTGCAGCAGTAGGGAAATTAATGGATGGTGTAAATGTTATGTTTTATGATAATATTAAATTTTTTCAGGCTAATTTTTTTGTCTTTTCTCCTTTTTTCAGATAATGTCTAGCCTGGGAGCTGCCAACTTTATTAAATCGAGGAAGGGCAAAAATTTGTTAAACCATGGTGGATACATATATAGTAAGGAAAGAATAAGTTTAACTAGAAATCATTGGAGGTGCGTGCAATACTACACTACCCATTGCAGTGGCAGAGCGGTTACTGTTGATAATTTGGTTGTGAAAACCACAGAACATAACCACTCTGCCTCTGCAATGGATGTAGAAATCAGAGAGACAATAAATGAGATGAAAGCTATTGCAAGCACCTCCAATGATTCAACAGGATCAATTTTAAGAGAGGTTGCACAGCATGTCCCCAGTCATGTTGCTAGTAACATGCCTATAATACCCAATTTGAGAAGAATTATTCAGTGACAAAAGCAGGCAAGTAACATTCAATTGTCTACACCACATACTTTCTCTGACATTAGAATTCCTCATGATCTTTCTATTTCTTTTTCTGATGAACCTTTCCTTCTGCATGACAACGAAAACCCTCAGAAACGTATTCTAATTTTTAGTACCCCACGTAACCTTGCTAAGTTAGAAAGTAGTGAAATTTGGATGATGGATGGGACGTTTAAAAGTACACCCCATCCTTTCACTCAAATTTACACTATACATGCTAAAATTAACAATAGTGTAATTCCCTTAGTGTATAGTTTGCTACCTGATAAGACTTCTGCAACATACACTGAACTTTTATCAGTGATTAAAAGTAAAACATCTGCAAGTCCTCGAAAAATAATTATTGATTTCGAATTGAGCATGATCAATGTGATCACTAAAACGTACACGGATACCCAAAT
Organism: Triturus cristatus; assembly: GCF_964204655.1. Classification (NCBI taxonomy): domain Eukaryota; kingdom Metazoa; phylum Chordata; class Amphibia; order Caudata; family Salamandridae; genus Triturus; species Triturus cristatus. The sequence goes on from NC_140588.1 coordinate 913,605,685, forward strand.
TCAGGGATGTTTTTTCCATTTTTCGCAGGCATTTTGGCGTAAATTACAGAAAACATCCCTAGTTGCAGAATATTCTCGTGATAGCAAACTACAGTTTGAACTAAAAAAATTAACTGCACTTTGTTTTGTTCCTCCCGATAGTGTGGACGAGTACTACACTGCAATTATAGAATCTGTTTATTATACGAGTAACGAGGAAAAATTGGCACCCATTCTAAATTATTTTGAGGACACATGGATTGGACACCTAAGCAGATCGGGTCGCAGGAGGAAGCCACGATTCCATGTGGAGTGGTGGAACTGCTACACGAGTTGTTTAGAGGGAGAGGCCAAAACAAACAATGCCATTGAGGGATGGCATAACTCCTTCAATCATACAATTGGAAAACCACATCCTAACTTCTACTCATTTTTGGAAACTTTGAAGAAGGAGCAAAGTTTCCAAGAAATGAGAATAGCACAAACACTCGCAGGTAGTCTAAACCCACGAGTAACAGTCAAAACAAGGGAAATGTCTGAGAGACTATTGGCAATTCTACAACAGTTTTCGTTGTGTGTGGCTATAGACTACCTGGAAAATCTTTCTAACATTCTTTCTTTTTAAAACAATGAATTTACTTACTTTCCTGCTTTGCTTTAAATTTTACTAATTTTAAAAATTCAATTGGCATATCAAGATATTTTCTAAAAATTTTTTCAAACAAACAAGTCGGGTTATTTTTTTTTTAAAACAAATCTTCATTTCCACTAAAAAATAACAATGTTTACAAATTTACTGTCTCATAGTATTTGAACAATTTTTCTTTATCTGAACTCAATTAATAAACTTTCCGTAAAATTCCAATTTAATTACCGTCAAAACCATTCACCAAATCTCAAACAGATGTAAAATATACAAATCAAACCATATTCCGAAATGCACTTTGCAGCTGAATCATCATTTTTATGACAATCTTGTATTTTCAAAATTTTACAGTACGCACATTTTTTGTACTTTGAAATGAAGATCGACAGTACGTTTTTTACTTCGTAAATAAACAAATCAACTGTCTGAACATTAACTTTTAATTTTTAAAGAGTTACATACTTTTTATTACTAAATAAATAACTTTTAGCGACCCGACATAGGCATGCATTAATGACTTTAATGTGGACATGTTTAACAACATTTTAGACATCAATTAGTTTTCCCGCAACCTCCCCTTATTCTTTCCTAACTATATATGTATCCCTTTTAAAGTTTTAATCTATAATATCAACTGAAAATATTTCCTACCTGGACGCAGATCAGCTTCCTGCTGCTTCCTCCTCCGATGCTCTGCAAAATGGCGAATTACGTCGACGCTCACGTCCTTACGTCATCGCGTGCATCTCAATTTATAGCAGACTACTTTTTTCAAATAATCTGTAAATAAATGTTTATATATGTAAATAAAATATTTATATTTTGTTATAAAAATGTTACTTTCATTGCAAAATTTTAGAAAAATATTCTTATTTTTTTCATAATTTTTCAATAAATTAAAAATGTGAAAACAATAATTGTTTGCTGTCATTATTTTAAAAATAGTTATTTAAACTCCAAAATTGTAATTTAAAAAATGTAAATTTACTAAATATGTTCCTTACCTCGACTCTATTGTCTTTTCCCTTCAAAACTGTCTCTTTCTTCACTTTCTGAACCTTCTTTTCTTGTTCCGCGGGTTGAATATTCTGATGCTGCCAAAATAAATAAAGGACAAAGACGCTCATAGACTTCAATAGAAAAGCGTGGGAATTTTTTTTAAAAAGTAAGTAATTTTTTTTTTTTCAATTTTCAAACTATTATTATTTTTAAATAGGTCAATTTATTACTCTTTAAATCTTTAAAGTATTATTTTTTAATTTATTCAAAATTTAATTTATCTTAATTTTAATTTAATTAAACCAAAAATACTCTTCCATTTCTTAAAAAATAAAATTCAATTTTTTTAGAACTTATAAATACTCTAGTATTTTCATATGTGATGACTTAAAATTTAGATAAACATTCTTGTAATATTTTATGAAATACTCTAGTATTAAAATTTAGTTACTCACTCATATTTATTTAAAGTAAAATATTAAATACTCTTTAAATTTATAATACTTCTAAAATATTTATTTATTTTAAAATATACTCACTAATCACTTTATTATATTTAAAAGTAAAGATAAAGAAACTCATTCAATTTAGAGAAATACTCAAGTATTAAATTAAGTAATTATTAATTATCAAGTTTTACTATTTAAAAACTCTAGTAGTCATTTAACTATGCAACAAAACATTCCTAGTAGACAAAACAGCCAAGTATAAATATTAAAATACTCAAGTATTAATTTAACTGCTATCCAACCAAACATTTGTACTAGACAAAATACTCAAGTATTAATATTTTGATAAACTACTCACTTTTTTCAAATTACAATTGCTTTATTAAAAATAATTAAACAAGATAAATATTTATTTTAATGGAAACACCAAGAAAAAAAAATGCGTTGTAATAGTATATGCGTTGTAATAGTATATGCGTTGTACAAGTACTTACCATATAACATCTTGCGTTGTAAATGCATGCATTGTAAATGCATGCGTTGTAAAGAAATTTACAAATAATGCGTTGTAAAGGTATATGCGTTGTAAAAGTACTTACCATATAATGGCACGCGTTGTAAAAGCATGCGTTGTAAAAGTTTTTGCGTTGTAAAAAATGCGTTGTAATAGCATAGCGTTGTAAAAGTTGCGTTGTAAAGGTGGTTCCCCGCGTACCTTGCGAGCTCTGCCGGCCCCGATCTGATCCTGTGTAGTATCCTGAACCTCAACGCCTTCTAATTCCACCAGCGAGGATCGGAAGGTGTGCTGTGATGAAGGGGAGCAGCCACACCGAACAGCAGATGGAATAAGGCATTTTTCTAGCCGTTTGTTGTACCACCGCTCAACTCGACTCTAAGGGTCTGTGGAGGGAGCTGCGGGGACGCCTGGCCACTGTCTCTGCTGCTGGAGACCAGTGGAGCCCTTTTAAACCACGTTCAGGACAGTGGGAAGTGTTGTTCACACGCATGACGAGGGTGAGCCGGGTGCTGGTGCACTGCATCGCGGAGGGTGGAGAGACTCCTCCTTCACGTGGACTGCAGGACTGCAAAGCCGACCTGCCGCTGGAGCCGGATGAGGCACCCTGGGTTCTGAAGTGTGCAACCTATGAGTCTGCCTTCCCTGCAGTGGTTGCTGGTGACCCCTGCGGCACTCACATGGGCCGGCACGTTTGCTGGTGGGCGTACCCGCCGTCCTTTGCTACTGCCGCATAGACTGACAACCAGGGAATGGGATGCAGGTGTGGAGACTTTGCTGCGGAGGTGCCGGCGGGACCGTCGAGGAATTCCTCTCCCTCCCTCCTCCCCACTCAGTCCAACAACGCGGCTGTTGAGGAATGAAACACGTCTGAGCAGGAGTGCCAGGGCATCTCGCTCCAGTGTGTGAGACAATATATTGTTAATTTTCTACTGTGTGCTGGGCCTCCCACGCCCTGGCAGCACCGGCCTCCACATTTCAAGGCCGTCTGACCTCTGCTTCCAGGTACTGCTTCTAAGGGGCCATGGAGGAGCGTGGGGTGGGACAAAATGCAGGATAATCCAACTCGTAGGAGGGGGAGAGCCTCGGTGGAGAGGGGAGCCGGGAAGACATCCTGTGCATGTTCTGGTGGCCTGAGCCTGAGCTCTGCCCCTTTCCCCACTGACACCAAGAATATACTGGGACAAGCGAGGAGGAAGCGGGAGCTGTGTCCCCTCTCTGGAACTTGCCTATAATAGGGGGAAGCTTTGGGGCATGTGCGCTGGCCCACGCAGAATGACGGACATTACTACAGCTGGCCCGAGAACTACGAGACACCACAGTGGGTGAGTTGGTAAGAACCCGTCGGGGGTGCTGCGAGAGTCGCGACAGGGGGAGGGAGTGTCCAGCGACATTCCCGCACCAGGCAGCCTGCCATGGTGAAAGATAAGGAGCCTAATACGTCGCGGCAGGGAAAATTGGATCGCTTTGCGAAAGAGCTCCCTGCACCCGCGGGAGCTGAGGGAGGTCCGGACAATGCGGCCATACTACAGGCAATCCATGACTCAAGAGACAGCCTGGAAGGGAAGATGGCGGAGATACGCTCAGAGGTTACGCTTCTGCGCCACGATCTGCGAAAAGTCTCCGAACGCGTTACTGAAGCAGAACACCGCATTTCAGAGCTCGAAGATACCACTCACTCTATGCGGAAGGATGTGACGGGGCTTATAGCCTCAATGAAAGACGTGACCTGGAGGGTCGACGATGCTGAAAATAGGGCCCACAGAAATAACCTTGGCTTTATTGGTTTTCCGGAGAATGCGGAACGAACGGACCCGGGACAGTTTCTCCTGAAGTTTCTGAAAGACACCCTTTCAAATATCTATTTTTTGTCCTGCTTTGTCATAGAACAAGCACACAGGATGCCTGGTGCTCGCCTGCCCCCTGGGGCCCCCCCTCGACCCTTGTTAGCCCGATTTCTGAACTTCCAGGACAGAGACCTAATCCTCCACGAGCAGAGTAAGATGGGGGGATCAAATATGAGAATAGGCGAGTGATGGTGTTCCCAGACTACTCGCAAGACATTCAGAAGCAGTGACAAAACATTGATCCATCAAGGGAAAGCTTTGAGCCCTTGAGACCCAGTACATGCTGCTGTTACCAGCCAAGCTTAAAGTTATCTTCCAACGCAACACGTTGTTTTTTCCGACCCCGGAAGAGGCATGGTCATGGATTGAGGAACGGCCTCAGTTCAGGCATGGATCACCCCAAACACCTGTTCGGCCCACAGAAAAGAGACTGGGCTCAAGGAAGGAACGATCCAAAGACAAGCACAGGAGATGAGTGCTAAGAATCCGAGGCACAGCCTGAGGTGCACCGGGAAGGTCTTTGTGGCTGAGAGAAAGTAGGTTGCAGATATCGGACTCTGAGGATGATGCCCTGCAGGAACGCACGACACACACCTTGCGGAGATCAAGTGACACAATCCACACTGAAATGTCGAAGAGAGAGGATTCAGCGGATGCAGATAGCGAGCACCCGTTACTGGAGAGCATTCAGCGGTTGGAAGCCACGGACCCGATTCTGCTCGACACAAGCTCATAGCAACAGTATATGCCCAGCAATGGCGAAGAGGACTGAGATGGGCCGACGGTCACCAACAAACAGTAGGATAGCCCTACGGCCTGGCAGACATTGTAGAACTTTGGCCTGAGATAGGGAAGTGCATTGTGTACTGTTATTGTATTATTGTGTAGTTAATTGAAGTAAAGGGGGAGGGAGGGCTACATACCTCTTAGTGGATTAACCGTGCCAGAGTTGTCATGTTGATGAATTGGGCTAGAGTATGGGTACCTGAAGAGGGTGGGGGGTAAGTTAGACACTGTCAACAGTTGTGTATTAAGATTGTCGCGAGGGGGGAATGTTTTTTTCAGTTAAACCAAATGAATGCCGAGATTGAGCTGGGATTTTGGGAGGTGGGTAATCCTCTGGAAGGGGTCTGGTCATGAAATGAGTCCCGATCGGTATTGCAATGACTGAGGACAGGTTCACGGCATTAACATGGAATGTCAATATCTCAAACGGCTTAGACCGGACATAATCTTTTTGCAGGAAACACACCTGGTGGGTTTCAATTGTTCTTTCTTGGGAAGAGGGCATCGTACTACCCTGGCACATGCGGGTTTTACCAAGAGTTCGAGAGGAGTGGCAATCCTCACTAAAAAGTCACAGCCCTTTCATGTTACTCAACAATGGGTGGACTCCGACGACAACTAGGCTGCAGTACAGGGAGTTTGGAACCGTAAGACGTTCTTACTTATCAGTGCCTATGCGCCCCCGCGATTGCTTCAACGTACGCTGGATAGGCTGACAGAGATCCTACTAAACTCCAGGCCCACTAAACCCATAGAAGGAGACTTTAATGACGTGATCGAACCCTCCCTTGATCGAACCCGACTATGACCGGGGCCCCAGGTCCCACAATATTGGCAAAATTCCAGCACGCCCTTGGGCTGATTGACCTGTAGAGACGACATCACCCGACTAAGCGTGCCCTATTCCTACTTTTCCGGGGCTCATGGAGTATTTTCGAGACTATACAATCTCTTTGCTCCGGCGGGGGAGATCGGACCGGTGGTGAGGGTGGAATACTTGGCTAGGGGCATCTCAGACCATTCACCGCTTTTACTGATGGTCGGCGGGATGGGCGACCGTCAGGCTATGAACTGGAGACTGAGCCCCATGGCTTTAAAAGGCAAACGGGTGGCTGCAGAGCTCAGGGTAGATTCAGAGCTCTATTTTAAGGAGAATATAGGTTCAGTACAGTCAGCCATCACCTTATGGGAAGCATTCAAGACAGTACTGCGAGACAGAGCGCAAAACATAATTGCCCATAAAAAGAAACGTGAAACCCGGGAGATAGAGGCCTTAGAATGCAAGCTATTGAGCCAGGAGGGTAGTGGCGCCTGCTCATACCCTTTGTCAAATTGAAATAACCAAGCAAGAGTACCAGGCACTGGCGACCAGAGAGGTGAGGGCTCGGCAATTGGGAGTCCAACACCGACTGTACGAGACAGGTGACAGGGCAGGGACACTCCTAGCGTGGCTGGGCAGGAAGGAAATGAAGTCGAGATGGGTAACGTCCATTACAGTCCAAGGTGCCACATATACAACATCCGCAGATATTGCAGCGGCCTTTGCTCGGTACTACACGCGCTTGTATGCAGCTACATCTCAGGTGAATTTGGCGCAAAACATTCGCTACCTAGATGCAATTGAACTACCCTCACTCGAGAGACAGGCTAGAGGAGGATCTCACTCTTGAGGAAGTGACAGCGGCAGCTGGCTGCCAAAAGTCGGGGAAAACCCCGGGCCCAAATGGACTTCTGGGTGAATTGTTTTAATCAAATAGCAGCTTGCTGGCACCACATTTATTAAACATGTTCCTGAAGGCGAAAGAACAAGGGATTCTCCCGCCAGATCTTCGAATGGCTACTGTAGTAGTAATTTATAAGGCTGGGAAACCTCAGGAAGAATGTGGGTCATATCGACCCATATCTCTGCTCAACATTGAAACCAAAATTCTGGCTCCTATCCTGGCAATGAGGCTCCTGACGGTCATTAACCCCTTGATACATAGAAACAAATCTGGCTTTATGCCTAAGCGAGTCACGCGTTTCAATCTAGGACGCTTGGCTAATTGGATGGACACAGCTCAGAGTCAGAAAAGCCCCCATCTGCTCCTTACGCTAGAAGCCGAGAAGGCGTTCGATACCATCCATTGGCCCTTCATGAGATTCACCCTGGAAAAGTATGGCTTCGGCCCAATCTTTAGGGACTGGTTGGCACTCCTGTACAATGCCCCCGAGGCCAAAGTCCGAGTTAACATAGCTGTCTCGACGAGTTGATTGATTCAACGAGGCACTAGGCACGGTTGTCCCCCATCTCCCCTATTGTTTGCGCTCATACTAGAACCCTTGGCCTGTGTAGTTCGAACTGTCTGGGGGGTAGACGAGTCTCGATTTTTGGAAGAAGAATGCATCTCGCTGTATGCGGATGATATTTTACTGAACGACACTGAACCAGCTGAGACACTTCCCAAACTGTTACGAATCTTTGAGGAGTATGGCCGGCATGCCGGATACAGGATTAACTGGGGTAAATCTACCCTGTACCCCATAGCTGGAATGGTAGAGCCCCAGAAGTACCCGACCTGCCTATGATTATTCATGGAGGGGTTCACTTACTTGGGACTATATATTACCACTGAGATAGCAACTAACTTGGGGGCATATTATCAAGCATAGCGTTAGAATTATCGCCGCTTTAGCGGCAGAAAACTGCCGCTAAAGCGGCGATAATGCGCTTGATAATATGCCACAGAGAATTCCAATAGAAGCCCAGGTTCACACCAGAACATGGGCTTCTATGGGAATTAACAAGGGCATATTATCAAGCCCATTATCGCCGCTTTAGCGGCAGTTTTCTGCCGCTAAAGCGGCGATAATTCTATCACCCGTTTCTTGATAATATGCCCTTTGGAGCGAAATATCAGACAAATTCTCTTGAACTTCCAAGAAGATGTCAAAAGGTGGAGGAAACTCCCCCTGACGATCATGGGGAGGGCAGCTATGTACATGATTATCACACTCCCGCAGTTGCTGTATAACTTGCAAAATACCTATTGTAAAATCCCAGAGACCGTGTTCGCAACTCTTAATAGCGAGCAGCGCTCACTCCTATAGGATGGGGCCCATCCACGTATAGCGCTGCAAACGTTACAGCGAAACCCATACAATGGGGGTCTCGCTCTGCCAGATATCAGAGCTTACTACAGAGCGGCCCATTTCATCGTAATTAATGAATGGATCCATGCTCCAAGAGATCACCCCACCTACAGGTTAGAAAGGTTATAATTTGGAGAACGTGCACACTTACATTTTATCTATGGAGGCAAAGGTTGCACTCTACTCCTACCATCTACCCAGCGAGTGCTGGAGGCATGGAAAAGTGCTGAAGACGAATTAAATGGGATGGAAGACCAACAAGGGAGACCCCGCTATGGGAAGGAACTAGATTGACGGAAATTAGAAAATTAAGAGGCTTTAAGCAGTGGGATTTAACAGGGATCTCTAAAGTAGGGGATGTACTACAGGCAGGAATACTGGACACTTTGCCACGCTTCAAGACACATATCAGTTACACAGCACTCAGGCCTACGCCTATCTCAGATTAAAGCATGCCTGGCATGAGGAAGGACTAGACGCTGAGACACTGCCAGAGTTTGCCCCATTAGAAGGCAGACTTTTACAGGAAGAGATCCCGACTCAGGCCATCTCGCTGACCTATAGAACACTGAATAATAATATGCCTGACAATTTAGGCCCTCTTCGGACTAAATGGGAACTTACCACTGGCCCACTAGAGGATATCGACTGGGAAGCCGCCCTGATGCACCCACGAGAAGTAGCAATTAAACTACGGCTACGGCTCATTCAGTATAAAATCCTAAATAGAACCTACTTTGACGGAGCACAACTTCATTCTATGGGGAGGACAGATAACCCAGATTGCCTCAGATGTCACACACAACGTGGTACATTCATACACACCCTCTGGGAGTGCAGTAGGGTTCAAACATAGTGGGGCAAGATATTGCAGGAACTGAATAACATACTAGAGGTTCAACTTGAGTTAGACGCCAAATTCATAATTCTGGGAATCTCCACAGAGGTGGACCTGACAAGGCATAAATTCCTGTTGGCTATTTTGGGGCTGGTGGTAGCCAAGAGGGATACAGCCAGGTATTGGGGTGCCAATCGCCTACCCACACTCAAGGAACGGAGAGCATGTATGGATCTATATATGGTTGCGGAGAAAGTGACATACAAAGTGAGGGGTTGCCCCCGGAAATTTCGAAAGATATAAGCGCCGTGGACAAAATACTATGGCTTGGAATTGGGTGATGAAGAAGAGGGACTGCCCTTGCCAGTGGGAGGATCAGGGAAAGAGACTTGAAGATTGTGGGACCAGGCCCGTCTTTGATAAAAGGGATACAGATGACCCTGACCCTTAGCATATATACATGTATTATGTTGAACTCCGACCTCATGCTCTCGCATATTGTCAAAAATAAATACAAATATTTTTTTTTTTAAAGATTTCTACATTTGCACTTAGTTGCGTTTTTGGATCTCGAGATCCCTCAGTGGGGCAAGGTTACAGTCTAAAGCCAAGAGAACATCACAAGGCCATATACTTTCTCCTTGAACTGCTGCCGATTTAAATTTCCTGCTGTGGAGAACCTTGGGCAGGTTGACTTGGTATTTTAGTCCAGGTCTTCAGAGGTCTTGAAGTTTACAGAGTTTTAAAGTCCCAGGTTTTCAGGAGTGGCAAGCAAAGTACAGTGTTAGGGCTCACTCCAGCAGAGGCGAGCAGCAGCACCTATGGCAGGCCCAGCTGGAACTAGTCAAGTAGGCAGTTGTAGGAAAAGGCCTCTTGTAGCTTCTTGTATCACTGTACCTTCAACAAGATGTCGGTCGTATTACCATTGATATCCACCTGTTTGTCCTGGGTACAAGAGGATGCAGGTCCAGCCCTTCAGGGCTTCTCTTGAGTGTCAGACAGGCTCAGTCCTCTTCTGTTTTTCCTCAGGTTCAGTCAAATTCTGAAGAGGTGCTTAGGGATGCCACTGTTATGCCTGCCACTAGCTTGTTGGTATGGGTGATGCAATGGCCCCTTCCTAACCAGTGGGAAACATGTTTGCTGGGCAATCCTACCTACTTTTAAAGAAGTGCCTAGCTTCCCTACTGCAAACAATCCCACAGTGCCCGCACCTCTAGAATTCAACATGGTGAAACCCTTTTACCCTTGTGCAAAGCCTGCATGTCCACCCATTGGTGTGGCCAGAGTACTGAGCAGCCCATCCTCTGTGGTCACTCCAAACCAGTTCTGAGCAGCTCCTGTCCCACTGTATATGGAGTTGCACTGCAGTGGTTTTGGTTTATTAACATGGATGCAAGAGGGAGCAGTCCCTCTATGTTCAAAAACCACTACAGATTAAACTTTAATCTGCAGTGATTTTAAACATAAAAGGATGGCTCCTTCTTCCAGCCTATTTAAAAAACAACAACCACTGCAAATTAATTCCACTGCTGGAGCCAGTAATTCTGCATTACAAGAGTAATGTAGAATTGCTAAATTCCTCAGATTCTGCCAGTGGAATTAAATATTGCCCTGGCCTATTAAGCTGGGAGCGTACCGTCCCAATGCTCTGCTCTAAAGCACTTGTCTGCACACAAATTCTTTAGTGAAGACAGGTGCCTTGAGTACTGGTGCATGGAGCATGGCCGCCATTCAGGGTGTGAAATGCCGTTTGACAAGCCTCTGCCCAGATCACAATCATGGACTGCTTCTTCGATGTGAATTCAGTGGAAAAAAATGTCCAATTTCCCATCACAAACCTCCTATATTACCCAGTGAGGCCTATAAACATCTCATTTGGGTCTGAGTCCTGGGAGGCTTTAAGGCTAGGATTGTTTGAATTATGGATTGGAGGGTCTTATTGTGTGCTACAACAACTTGGTAACTCAAGTACACAACAGAAACATGCCCTATTTGGCACCTAATGTCCTTAATAGCCAGGCCTTCCTGAGACAAACCTCTGTCACAACAAGCATGGTAATGTTGAACCTCTCATATGGGACTTCAATCTGTTCACATGAGTAACCATTAAAGGTTCTTGAGGGGTCTGTATGTATACCAGGTAGGTGACCTCATGTTTCCGCTCTTTGATTTTATACGGCCTCGTTCACTGGTCCTGAAAGGCTTGAACTCCATGGACTTCCTGACCAATACTTCCTGGCCATGTTGGCATTCTACCCAAGTGGACTTCTGGCCATAATATTTATTTACTATTTCCTAGCTGGCCTACAAATTAAGGTTGGTCTCTTTCATGTATTTCTCCATCACTGCCCAGAAGACGACAGTCTACTACACCTTGTTGGGGTTTCTTGGGGGCATTTTCTGACCAAGAAGGAGAAGTCAACTCACAGGGTTACCATACAGGAGTTCAAAGTGGCAAAGTCAATTCCTTTCTGTGGTACCTCCCTGTAAGCAAACAACAGGCATGACATCCCACTTATGTCTTAAGGGTGCAAGGAGGCTCATAATCATGCCCTTTGTGGTCTTGTTGAACCTTTCAAGAAGCCCATTAGTTTGGGGATGATACAGTGTGAAGAACTAGTGGGTAACTCCACAATTATACCTCATATACTTCACGTACTTTGATGTGAAATTGGCCCCTCTTTCCGACACCACCCGCTTGTAGAAACTCACTCAGGTAAATATCCGCTTCGGTGCCTTGCCCACCAGGTACTGTACTCAGGATTATGGCTTCAGGGTACTGGGTATTTATTTATTTATTTAATGCCATTTATAGAGCGCGTACAATTACCCTCAGGCGTCTCGGCGCTGAAATTGCATAGAGGTTTCGCCCTGGAACAGAAATGCGGAGATGGAAATCACTGATTGAACAGCCAAGTCTTCAGGTTTTTTCTGAACTGAAGGAGAGTGGAACTAGTTCTTATGTGGATAGGCAGAGTGTTCCAGAGTTTAGGGGCCGCAGTTGAAAAGCGGCGATCGCCCCAGGAGGTTGTTCGACTGCGTTGTATCACCAGTTGCTTAAGAGAGGTGGATCTGAGCATTCTCGGGGGGTTGTAGAGGATCAGTTGCTCTCTAAGGAATCTGGGTCCTAGTTCCTGGAGCGATTTAAAGACAATACACAGCGCTTTAAATTTGACCCGGTTGTGAATGGACAACCAGTGGTATTGTTTAAGCGTGTCCGAGATGGGAGCAAATCTGGGTTTTTTTGAGAGCACTCGGGCGGCGGCATTCTGCACTGTCTGTAGTTTTTTTATGACTCTGTTCTGGGCATTGAGCAGCAGACCGTTACAGTAATCCAAAGATGACAACACTAGTGAGGAAACCAGTGTTTTTGCTGCTGATTCTGGCAAGTAAGGAGTGATTTTTCCTACCATTCTCAACTTAAAGTGAGCATTGGCAGCCACCTTATTCGCATGGGCCATAAAGTTGAGCTGGTTGTCAAAAGTGACACCCAAGTTTCTAACCTTGGCCGTAGGGCAGGGAGGAGTGCCCATGGCCGCTGGCCACCAAGTTGCCGACCAGGCTGGGGAGAGATTGCCGAAGATAACCACCTCCGTTTTCTCGGAATTGAGTTTCAGGCAATTTCTTGCCATCCACTCACCTATGGCAATCATCCCATCTTGAAATCTCTCCGCCATTTCCTGTCCGTCTCCCTTTATGGCCAGAACCAACTGAGTGTCGTCTGCGTATGAGGTCAGGCCCATCCCGTATGCTTTGATGACACTAGCAAGGTCCGACACATATATATTAAATAGTGTCGGGCTCAGGGATGAGCCTTGTGGGACCCCACACGGTAACGACAGGTCGGCCGACTGGAAGGAACCCATTGTAACCGCCTGAGTTCTGTTGGTCAGGAACGAGGCCAGAAGGTCTCTGGCGGTGGACTGAATGCCCATCCTCTCGACACGTTCGACCAAGATCTTGTGGTCAACCGTGTCGAAAGCAGCCGACAAGTCAAGGAGGACTAATACAGCAGTACCTCCTTGATCACGAATGATTCTTATGTCGTCAGCTGCTTTGATGAGGGCGGTTTCCGTGCCGTGGTATTTGCGGAAGCCGAACTGGGTATCATCCAGCAGGTGGTTGTTCTCGATATAGGCTGATAACTGCTGGTTCATAGCCTTTTCTATGACCTTTGCTAGAAAAGGGAGACTAGCAATGGGACGGTAGTTCTTAAGTTCACTTTTATCCAGCCCAGGTTTTTTAAGCAGAGGTTTAATGAGTGTGTATTTCAGGGAGTCAGGGTAGGTACCGGATGCTAAAATAATGTTACAGAGGGAGGTTATGATAGGGACGACTGTATCTGGTACTGTGGCTAATACAGCAGAGGGGCAAGGATCCAAGGCTGATCCTGCTTTAATCGTGTTAAAAATGCTCATAACTTGATCAGTGGTGAGGGCATTAAAAGAGGTCATGGTAGTACTAGTTGGATTAATCAAAGAGGTGATCAAAGAGGTGGAAGCACTACTATGAGCCTGATCCAGATTAAATGCTTGATAGATATCATTGACTTTAATGAAGAAAAAGTCTGACAAGGCATCACATAATGTTTGTGAAGGGGGTGGATTGAGATCTGGAGCATTTCCCGCAAGGGTTTTTGCAACATTATAAAGCTGTTTGCTAGAATTTTTAGCAGCTTCTATATGGCGAGTGTAATAATCCTTTTTGGCAGTTATAATCATTAATTTATAAGTAGCAAGGGCTTTCTTATAAATGTCTTTGCTTTCAGTGTCATAACTTCTACGCCATTGTCGTTCCTTGTTCCTGGTGAGTTGTTTTTGGTCTTTTAATTCTTTCGTGTACCACTGAGCTTTAGGCGTGTTTCTGTTTTTAGAAATTGATTTGGTAGGTGCCAACTGAGTAGAAGCTTCACCCAGCCATTTTTGGAATTGATTGGTAGCGGTCGCTGGATCGGTGGATAGTTCCGGGGTTGACGCATTGAGAAGCGACATTAAATCGCTAGGGTCAATATCCTTCCAAACTCTAAATGTGCCTTCTGTTGCGGGGTTCACTGTTTTCATCTGCGGGCCTTTGATGGTAAGTTCGCTAAAAATGACAGAATGATCTGTCCAGGTCATAGGGAGAACAGAGGTGACGGACAGTCCTTCCACATTTGTGAAAATTCCATCCAGCGTGTGGCCTGCCTGGTGGGTAGGGGTAGTCACCAGCTGTTTAAGGCCCATCAAGTCAAGATCAGATATGAGGGTTGTGGTGTCCCTGTCACTGAGAAGCTCTAGGTGAAAATTAAAATCACCTAGTAATGTGGTGGATACTTCTGTTGCTATAGATTCAGTGATATTGGTAAGATTTGCGAGAAACGCAGATCTGGTGCCAGGGGGTCTGTATACCAAAGTTCCCTTAAAATTGAACGTGGGGGCCATTTTGATGTCAAAATGCATGGCTTCGCATGCTTTAATGGGTATAGGTACACAACGGGTTTGGTATTGGTCTCTTACAATAATGGCTATTCCACCACCTTTTCCCTTGGGCCTATCGTGCCGATAGGCACTGTAGCCTGGAGGAACTGCCGTAACATAGTCAGGCGCAGAAGCTTCGTCAGACCATGTTTCTGTAATATAAGATCGGCTATGTCCTGGCAGTGCTTGCTCAGTGATCGCGCATTAACAAGAGCCATGGAAATATGTGTGTCTACCTCCGTAGCTCGACTTTTGCTATGCGGCGGGGGGGTAACGAGCAAGGGCGAAGAATTGCAGTGAGGGCACCGTGCATGAGATGCCGATAATGTGGGCATGACATCAAATTTGGTGCATAGTGGAGCGTATGAGGGGCACAGCTCCCTAAGCTCGCTGCGAGAGTAAGAAATGCGAGAAACAGGGGTCGTGGCCCTGGGCCCGGTCCCGGCGCGGACGGGCGCAGACGGGCCCGCCTTTGGCGCGCCTTCGGGACGCGGACGGGCGATGGTTTTGCTTATGTACATAATGTGGGCGGGGCGTGAGGAGGGCGGGATGGGCGCCGAGCTCTCGGCCAGCCTTCCCAAAGCAAGATGGCGGCCAAGTTCGATTCCCAGCTTCCCTGCACCTGCCTACAGCGGCGCTAAGTGAGGGCAGTTCGATTCTAGGCAAGGTGATCTGGTCTCAAAGAGACAATTTCATAAAAACGAAGCAGTTTAAAATATTCACAGTCCTTAAAAACAATAATTTGTCACAATCGTTTTTGCCATACAAATATACATGCGAGGTGCAAGGGAGCACAATGAAACCTCCGGCTTCCGCCTCAGAGGGAAACTAGTAGCAATTACCTGCGTTTCTGCAAGAACGAGGTTTAAATACACTGGGAGGGCGGGAGGGGCGCCGAGCTCTCGGCCAGCCTTCCCAAAGCAAGATGGCGGCCAAGTTCGATTCCCAGCTTCCCTGCGCCTGCCTACAGCGGCGCTAAGTGAGGGCAGTTCGATTCTAGGCAAGGTGATCTGGTCTCAAAGAGACAATTTCATAAAAACGAAGCAGTTTAAAATATTCACAGTCCTTAAAAACAATAATTTGTCACAATCGTTTTTGCCATACAAATATACATGCGAGGTGCAAGGGAGCACAATGAAACCTCCGGCTTCCGCCTCAGAGGGAAACTAGTAGACTGTCCACCTTCCAGAATAAACCTGTTACCTAGGGCTGTCTTCAGATCAAGGGAATCCATAATGTCCACTCCTACCACCTCAAAGTGTGCGCCTATTACAGAGCAATTTCACATTGACTTGCCACCTGCCTGGCAAGTCACACAGGATCTAAAGAATGCATCTGTCTTTATCCTCATCTGGGGCCAGTAAAAGAAGGGTGACCAGGTGGTCAAAGGTTTTCGTCTGCCCCAGACATCCTGCAGGGCTAGCTCCAGTAGGAAGGCCAATAGCACTGGAGGGCCATTAACACCATGATTGACCCAGGCTCATGTACCTTAGGCTCACAGTACAGTAAATGTGATGATCACCAGGTGTGTCTGTTATTCTGGGTCTTACCCCGTCGCTGATGACCATCAAGAGTGGAGCACTCCCAGTGCACCCTAATAAACACATTTGTAGAGTTCATCATATTCCTTTACTTTACTGCCCTTTACCCAAGCTTTCATTCTCTTATTAGAGGCATTATCAAAGTTTACCCAAACCTGGTGGGCATGCTGCTAGCTATCCCTGAACTTCAAAGGATATTGCTTCTGTGTTATACCAAATGTGGTTTTGAGGTCAGCTTTCGTAGGGCCATATGTAACCCGATAGACTGCATCCAGGGTCAATAGTGTATCCCTCCCAATAATAAGCATGTGTTACCCCCAGTCCTCCTCTGGGAATCTCCACATCTGTAAGACCACCTCATAAGCTGCACACCGCTCAATAATATTATCCAGCACCACATAACTGGGCACCAGATTTTTGGGGTCAAGGATTTGGGGACTTTCACCATCATCACTGGAATCAGAGGCACTTCAGGAACTCAAGTTCATCTTGCACTGGGTCCATTCATGGGCCAGCAAGGCATTCTTCTCCTTCAAAGCAAGTGTTAATTTCTTCTCCACCAGTGCCAATGTTGCTGCTTCCCTTTCCTCCCAGAAGCCAAAGCCAACGTTTTGCCCTGTAAAGCAGGAGTCTGTCTCTCCTCCAGCTCTGGGGGGACAACTTGTAGGCTCTACACTGCTTGCTGACCTAGACAATGCAGTTGAGGCTGCTTCTGGGGTTACACACTACTTTGGTAATGTAGCTTCCAAGTTGTCCCCCTTTCACCTCATACTCATGCTGCTGAAGGGCGGATTGTAGCAGCTAGATCGCTTCCTAAGTTCTGAGGGCAATCTGGTAGACTTATTTTTTTTACCCCTTGTTGAGTCTGAGCCTCCTTTCCTTGCACATCTTCCCCAGCTCTGTCATGCTGAGACTCTTTATGTTGGACCGATCCACCTCCATGCTATCAGAAAAATTAGGGTGCAAAAATTGATAGAAGGATTGATATTAGGAAAAATCAAATATGACCCAATGAAAATCAAAAGCCAATTAAAAATCAAAAAAGTCAAATGTTGCTGTTAACTTACTAAAGATTTTTTTAAATGCCAACTTATAGCACTGTGTGGTACAGCAAAAGACAAATTCTGGATCCCACCTCTGTTTGCAATGTAAGAGTGACTGCTGACCCTGAGTAATATTCATAATCGTTGTCTGGCTGAAACTTCAAGATCACAAAATTAACCTGAGCTCACCCCTTTGATAGGTATGGGGCATAATAGACAGGCTTAACTTAGGACAATTTGTAAAGTATTTCTGCTGAGCCAAAACAGTCATAAAGTCAAAACACAACATAATAAAGATACAAAACAGAATTAGAAACATTTAATACATTTTAATAAATAGAATGGCAATCAAATGACAGAACTCTGATAAGGGAAACTGTAGATATGAATTTGTATCAGTTTAAATAAAAAGTCAGTTATAAAGCATTAATGGCCAAATGGCATTAAATTGTTGCGGTAGATTGAAATCTAGGTGCGATTTGAGGCTGATTGTAATGGAGCACGGGTATGATACAGAAACCAGGTTCGATCCAGACAGAGGTTTTTGATTTGGAGTTAGTTTCCGAAATGTAAGTCAAAGTTTTAGCAGGGCAAGACACATGCTGTAGCCGGAGAGGGCTCCACATGGTTGGATAGCCAATGGACACAGTCCCCGTGAAGCTGTTGGTTTGGGAAGGAAAAGCTGTAAGCAGGAGGAATTCCAATTTCACATCCAGCAAAGTCATCATGCCGGCCAGAGAATGTTGGCACCCTCACCTTGCCAAGATTTCTATGATCACACTTATTAACTTTTTCAGAGCTTGGGATTCTTCAGCTGGGCAAGGATGCAGGATGTAGCTGAAGAGGGCTCCACCAAGTCAAATACCATCTCCAGGGGGACCCGCTGAATCAGATTTGCTGCTGCACAAAAGCTTGGAATTGAGAAACATGAAAACTCAGCTTAGTTGCAACACACTTTCTGCAGATTGGCGTGGCAGGATGGTCCCAGTCCTCTGAAGGGCTTGAAGTTGAAATAGTTGCTAAGTCCATGCTTTTTAGGGGTGATAGGTGAACTCCAGCCAGAAACAGGCAAGGCTTCCAGGACTTCAGGAACAGCACTTGGGGGACAGAACTCACTCAAGCAGAGGCCAGCAGCAGGGTCAAGGGCAGGTCTAGTTGGAACTGGTCAGCTGAATAGTTGGAGGCAAAGGTCACTTGTAGCTTGTTGTGTCCAAACTTATTACCCTTGAAGTTCACTTCTTTGTACAAGAGGGAGTAGTCTAGTCCTTGGAAGTACTTTCAGGTCTCAGACAGCAGGTTCATTCATCTTCTGATCTTTCTCACACTCAGTAGTAATCTAAAGAGGGTTACAGGGGATGCTTGTGGGCGGGGGTGACTCCTGGCTCCTCCCTAATCAGTAAGGTAACAGTTCCCAGGAACAACCCTACCCAGTTTTGCAGCAGTTCATGTATGCCCTACTACTCCTAAAAAGCCAGAATGGTGAAACCCTTTTGCACAGCATATGTGCCCAACAAGAGGTATGACCAGAGCAGCCCCTCCTCTGTGGTCACACCAAAATAAATCGGGATTGGTGCCTCCATGATTGAGGAAACAAATGAAGGGGCTTGTGCACGTGCCGTCCCCCTCGAAGAAAATTAAGTTCCTAGGCACAGCCCTCATGACCATCCAGCCAGACCAAGACTAACACCTCCTTACACCCATGATTCTGCCTCTCCACTAGGGGCAGGTTTCTCACTTTATTCAGAGCCATTCGCAAACTGTTTGGCAGTTGGAAGGTTCATGTAAATGAGCCTTTAGAAGTTTCAGGCAAGGAAAGGGGACTTTGTAAAAGCCACATTTCCTTAATATTAAGCAACATTCTGATCTCACTGGTATCAGGGTGTTTATAGCTTGACCAAGAACACTCCCATGGTAAGCATAGGGACAAAACACCGTAACAAAACGGATGTTCGGGGAACGGGCTTCACCCGAGTGAAAATTACCTATTTTCCATGTAGAATAAACACTGTAAAAATATGCATAAGCTTTTTTTGCATACAATTTATGCATGTGAGATCCTACATCTTTTACTATTCTACACTCATTAATACTTGTGCATTAAAGAACGAAAGAAAGCTTACAACTGGTGGAAACTCCCCAAAAAGTTGGGAGTCTGCTCCAAGCATAGGCGAAATCAT
Organism: Triturus cristatus; assembly: GCF_964204655.1. Classification (NCBI taxonomy): domain Eukaryota; kingdom Metazoa; phylum Chordata; class Amphibia; order Caudata; family Salamandridae; genus Triturus; species Triturus cristatus. The sequence continues at coordinate 913,625,092 of NC_140588.1, forward strand.
ATAGGAGCAAATTTCCTTCTCCAAAAACGTTTGCTCCCGAGTAAATATATATTTTCTGTCACAGTGATGATGCACTCTGGAACAGTCAAAGTGTAAAAAAAAAAGGCCCTTACAGTTTTATTTTCGAAAACATTTCAACAAGTTTTGAAAAACTAAAGTCAACTTGTAATGGTGACAGCATACTGTAACCGCCATGTACGTTACAAAAGGCTATGGGGGCAGATTTATAACGGACTTGCGCCACTTTTACGCCGCCGCTGCGTCACTTTTGTGACGCAGCGGCGGCATAAACCCTGCGCCATGTTGCGCCCCATTTACAACGTGACGCATCTAGGGAGATGTGTCACGTTGTAAAGCTTGCGCCACATGTGGGCGTACCTTCACAGGGGGGGGTGCGTTCCGGCGCAGGAACGCCTCTGAAAAGTGGCTGAGTGAAATCTACAAGATTTCACTCAGTCACTTTTCCGGCCATGCTGCGTCAAAACCCTGCGCCTGCTTGAAGCAGGCGTAAGGCATGACGCAGCATGTTCGGTATGGGCAGACCCTGAGCATTGCTGGAGTTGCGTCGTGCTTACGACACGACTCCAGCAATGTGCCGCCCTTATGCCATCAGATGCGTTGCGCATCTGTTTATCCTTGCGCCATGATGAGCTTCATTGTAAATGGGGGGCATCTGTGGTGGCGCAAGGGTAACATTGCATGACGCATCTTTCCTGGCGCATCCCTGCTGATTTGCAGGGATGCGCCAGGACACATTAATCTGCCCCTATGTGTTTACTAGGCCATGTCTCGTGGAGAGCTTGTTGTTTGAAATATAGTACTCACTTATCCCTTTTTTCTGATTAATATTTTTTCTTTTAGATATTACACATAAAATGTCTTATACAAAAATTACACACGTTTCTTATAGCGTGAGAAAATTACCACAGAGAAGATGATTAACGTAGCTGCCACAAGGCAGCCCTTCCACCTTACATCACTGCTTATCAAAAACAAAATGTAAGCTAAGCTTAGTTTTTGAAGTGTGGGGGTGGAAAACATCACAAGGCTCAGAATTTACACTAATTAGCGGCGCTGAAGTCGTAGAGAAATTTGCGAATATGCGCTTTCTTCTGATCAATAGTTCTCAATTTTTGTGGCAACATGCCATTGAACGCGTTAATTGGTCCACTTGAGTTTTCTAAAGCAATCTCATAATTTATGGTATAAATGAGTCACAAGTCCATATGTCATTTAAACGTTAAAAAATCTCTTTAATTTCAAAGTTGACTCCTCACACAATTTGAATCAAGGATTGCTGCAGATAGATGTACAGTTAAATGCAAGTGGATATTTACTAAAACAATTTTGAGTGTTTGTGTCTCCTGCTATCTGTCTATCGCACCTGAATGTCAAATATGAATACCTATGGGCAACTGCACTCGTTAAATAGATTGTTTTTGGACTGCTAGAAAAAGTTAAACTTACATTTGAGTGAAATAAAAGGTGCATGGGCTACTGAGGGCCACCCTGTCGCTAATTACCCTGTCATATAATTGAGGAATTCATTTTTAATGTGAGATATATGCGAATCCTAATTATTTAATTCTCCGTCTCATCATATAGTTTTGTACGTTTCGCTTAATATTTTGCAGGATATGTTTACTATTTGCTTTAACAGGTTTCCAGTACATTCTGTGGTGTATTTAGAATTAAATACTGTTTCTAGAGCAATCCTGGAGCTGTAACGTATGATACCGGTTTCTGTGCTGCATGGACAGAGAAGAGGGCAGTGCTTAATTTGTAACAAAATAAATGACAAGGCCCTCGTCAGGAAGCCACTTCAACTTGCACCACCAATCATACCTGCCAGCGTTGCCAATGACAGTACCATCACAACTATTAACCATCACACTCCTACAAGTGTGACTATCCAGACTATTCCAGACCCCCAAAACTACAACAAGAGCATGGGCAGCAGGTATTAGTAATTTCTAATGTACATTGAATTATTAAACACTTGTTATTGTACTCATATCGAAATCAGACAAACAGTACCATCATGTGGTAGACTGTGATAAGTGCAGGTGTTGACAATTAAATGACGGTACCTAACACTCGAAAACACTAGCTCCAATTAAGCACTGCTAGAGTGCAATCTTGAGCACGTGAAATCAAAATATCTCTGAGTTAATGCATGTTTTGCAACAGCAGAACTTGGAAATGCTTCTCTTTTTTAGGAGCTATGCTGTCAGGAAAACATGCATTAACTTGGGAATAGTTTGAGTTAATAAATGATTTAAAAATGCTGAAGAGAAACACACAGCCCCCCCCCCTCTTTTTATTAGAGTTTTCTAGAATGTATAACACAAATAGTTAATGCAAAACAAAATGTTGCACTAGCCACTGCATGGACGCCATTTAGGGACTGCCATAGGTCACAGCTGCCCCTTGTAATCCCTGGCCTCGCGTTATTAGTGCAGCTGGTGCAGTGGCACCAGGACCCAGAGGTGGGAGGGCCTACTCGAGCTGCTCTCTGCTGTATTCTGTTTCAGAGACACAAAGAGCCTGGAGCTTTGCTGTTAGCATGTAAAATGATTTGACTTGTTAGATTCTGAATACAGATAGTGTAATAAAGACTAAGGAGACTTGGCATTAGGTACCATCACCTTCGATAGTGCCACCAACGGACTTCAGAGCACGGTCTTGGCCCCAGTACACATTCACTAAAATTCCAAATAAGAAATCGGTAATTGCAAGCAACATCAACTCACAATTTGTGATTTATTATTTGGAATGTACTCACATGGATTCAGTAGAAGTAGTAGGAATTTGCACAACGATTTCTACCAAATGCATTGGTGTTATGCAAACTGGCCTGTGCATTGGTAGGTTGCTTCACAAAATATCAATTGGTAGTTGATTGCAATTCGACCCACCTCTTAAATATGCAGAGGTAGATGACAAATTAAGACCCACTAGGATTGGCAAGTGTCACAGGCATGGCGGCCTGCTGGGGTCAGCAGACCACTATGCCTGTTATTGCTTTTAAATAGAGTAATATTTTTTGTTCACATGCAACCCGATTTCCTAAAGGAAAATGGGATACGTTAAAAAAATGAAAAATTACCCAAACCTTTTTTAGAAGTAAACAGTGGCCTCATGGACCACTTCTAAAAACATTGAATCAACATTCACAAAAGGTCCCCTTCCTGTTTGGGAAAGGATTGCCACCTTCTTTGAGGAGGTGCTTTTTACCACGGATTTAACTCGCAAATCATTGATACTTGCCTTTGGGAATCCGTATCTAGAAAGGATGTCCTTAACGTGCCTCTTCCAAATACCAATTTAGCAGCCGCGGTCGGTAGTAAGAGTAACTGCAGGGCGGTGACGTGGGGAGGGGGAGGGGCAGGGTGGGGGGTAGTAAACTATGGATTACGGAGGTTTACAGGTAAGTTAACATATAAATTAATAACACGAATTTCGTTGCGTGCACTGCATCGCATTTGGGGATGCAGTGCACGCAACGAAATTCGTTTTATTAACTTATATGTTAACTTACCTGTAAACCTCCGTAATCCATAGTTTACTACCCCCCACCCTGCCCCTCCCGCTCCCCACGTCACCGCCCCACAGTTACTCCTACTACCGACCGCGGCTGCAATTTAGTGTGGATTCTCAAACCCAAATTGGGATTCAGTAACATGTTACTGAATCCCAATTTGGGTTTTGTGCATAGAAAAATGCAATTTTGCAGTTGCAATGCCCCAGATTTTATAAATCGGAGCCTTTGCAAATGTAAAATTGGCTTTCTACATGAGAACCTCATTCTTTCTTCACACTATAAATGAATTGTTTGGTTTCGATTGTTCCTCGGGTTACCATTTATTTTTCCAAAACCCAGAAACCAATAACCTGCAGTACTTCTCTACAACATACATTGCATGTCCTTCTGGATTTACTGTCACCCCTGTGCTTCCATTTATTTTAATATGATATTGTTTGCCTCACAGTTGCTTTTACATTTCCTAATCTGTATTTGCTGCTTGTTTCTGTTATCTGCACTCGCTGGGATTTTGCTGACCAGTATTGTCAATAGACAGAAGTGACTGGTACACTGAAGGTCTCATTACGATGTCAGGCAGAAAGCCTCGTCCCAACAGTCGGAATGTCCTAGACCGCGTCGAAACCCTTCAGTTGGACTGTAAACCGTGTGGTCCTTCTGAATCGGTTCCAACTGGCTCTTGGAAAAGTCGTGTCAGTCGGATCTGTATCGTGCAGGTCTACAGACAGCATTTCCGACTGACCAATTACGATGTCTATTTCGAACTGCCTTTCTGAGTCAGCCTGTCCAACACAAAAAGGCTGTCAGAGAGTGACTTTGGGGGCAGGGCCCCCTTCATCCTGCGGCCTCCAGTTTGGGAACCGAGGGGGTACCTAAGGGACCCCCCTGTAAAGCCCTGCACTGTGTGGCTGGCACCGTGGGGTGCCTCCCACAGGGTGCAGGCTTTCACACAACCACCCCATTTGCCCATAGGAGCCTGTGTTATCAGTCAGAAACATGGGCTCCCATAGAGAACAATTGGACTCAGACGGAACAGTGTTCAGTTGCATCATAATTGGACGGGAGTAACCGCAGACCTCAAGTCAGCGGTACCCGAATCTGAGACGGTGTCAGGCGGAAAAGTTCTGCCCGACATCGTAATGAGGCCCTTAGTGTGTGCATGTTGAGGGGTGATACATTTTGAAAAGTTAAAAATATTCTAGGTAGTACCTAATCCACAATATTAATATCTATGGGAACTAGATAAAAGTTCACATGACTTGTGCAGACAATTATGTTTTAGAAATATATATATATGTGTGTGTGTGCAAATGTGCAATGTTTAATTGTATATTTATTTGATTTTTTGGTACGACATGCAATGTTTAAAATAAAATTGGTGAAATATAAAAATGTATGAGTGGTGCAGCAGCCTACGCACACAAGTCCAGCCCTGGTGGTGTTTGAGGTCTGCAACTCTTGTTTCTGCCCTTTTTTTACTATGCTATTAATGCATAACTATCATGTATCCACACCCTCTTCATCTAGCCACATTGTGAGGTATGGTCAGGGGGCTCATTGATCCCACTCCATCCTATTACGAGATGGGTGAGGGTGGGGTGAAAACGCAAGAGTATGACAGCTGAAGCTTGTATTGTGAATAGCTTTTCTTTTAAATGTACTAGTTTCAGCATTCAGTTTCAGGCTTCAGTGCTTGAGGCAAGAGGGTGTTGTGTCCCATGTACCAGCAGCTGAGGAGCTGACATTGTCTGTCAAATGTGTGCATGCATGCGATGAGAGAGAATGTGTGTGTGTGTGTGTGCGCGCGCGCGTGTGTGTGTGTGTGTGTGAATGTGTGTATGCGTGAGTGTGTGTGAGTGAAAATAAGTGTGTGACAGGGAGCATGAGTAAGTGATAGTAAGTCACAGTGATTTTAGCAGTGAGTGAGAACAACTTAGTGAGTGTGGCTGAGAAAGACTGAATCAGTGAGAGTGAGTAAGAGGAAGAGTGAGTACATGAAAATATGAGTGAACATGCCTCGTACATGGGACACCCATGACAAAATGCTGGTACTGGCATCCTAAAGGCAAATCTTAGCATTATGGAGGATAACAATGGCACATGGTGACAGGGATAGGCAACCATAAGAAATTGCTGGCACTGACATATTAGACATCATTTTTGACATGTGCGCCACCCATTCGCATAAGGCGACACCATTGGCAGGTGGCGGACAGACATGACAAAATGTTGGCCCTGCACATAGGAGGTAATTATTGACACACGAGGCACCAATTGCACTGATAAAAAATATCAGGTCAACTCCTGAGGAGCCTCAGGCTTCATAAGATTGGGATATCTATGGCTTTTGAGGTAATATATGTGAAATGATGCTTTAAATGTTTCTCAACATTTTTCAAGGGAAGAAGAGCCCCCCACCCTCCAAGAGTTAGTAGGGTTCACTCATTTCACTCCCTCGCTGGAATTTTGGGCAAGTGTAATGCACCACCATCTTCAAAGATCACAAGCCCCCCTGTGGAGTGGGCTAACCCATTGCTCTATGTTATATTCTGGGGTGGGGGGAAGAAAATGTGAATGACACTTGAACAAACCGATGGAAGAACGGGCTGAAAGAAAGCTACTCTCTGTATGTATAAATGCTGATATTTTAGTCATTTTGTTTTCAAATCAGGTTGTCCAGATAGATAGAGAGAGAGAGAGAGAGAGAGAGAGAGAGAGAGAGAGAGAGAGAGAGAGAGAGAGAGAGAGAGAGAGAGAGAGAGAGGTAAACCGGTTCCTACACCAGACCTAAAAAAATCAGAATCGGTTGATTTTGCCATAGGGTGGCATTACTTGAAAACCTTCTATGAGCATGAGTCTGTGCTGCAACGTCAATTCTCAGTCTTTACAAATCCTCTTGGAAATCAGATGCACTCCATATTCCATTCCAGGATTTACTTACTATTGCCTAATTGATTATGTTACTTGTATGCCTTACACTGGTCTGAGAGCCCCAGAGGAGGAGCTTTTTGATTATTCTTATTATACTTGGAACTCTTTCTTACCCCTCCCAGCATGCCCATGTGCTCACTTGCATTAATTTCCGACATGTTCAGAAACAAAGTCCTATCCTTTTTCCACTTCTTAGGTTCATTCTGCCCACTGGTTGCTTCCAGGTACTTAAGTGCATTATTTCAAGCAGAGAGCTGAATGAGGGGCTTTACCTGCTCTCATGGGCACTGTGCTGCAGCTAGCTCACAACTGTTCTGATTTTCAATCAAAGTGAGCTGGAAGGTGGGCTTCAAGTCTAGCTTCTACATTCAAAATTCAAGCTTCAGATGCCATTAATGTGAGCTCCTGCTTTCTTCTCCAGTTGCTTGCACTCTGGAACCTCTTAAATTCTGGGTGAAGTCCTGTTTCGTAATACTGCATTTTGGCCGGCTGCCGTATTTTGTGCTGCATAGTGCTTTGTCTGGTTTTCCTTGCTTCAGTCTCTCCTTATGTCTTTCTTTCTTTTTCTACCCTGATATCCTGAATGCATGTTTTTCTCTACTTGGGCTTCCAACCATGTGTGTGCTGAGTTGGCAGTGGTTCCTTTTGTTTCTTAGATCTGATTTACTCTTCTGACCTTGTTCTGAACTCCTTGTACCCACAAGGCATGATTTGTTCTAGTGCCTGTTCTTGATCCCAGTATTCCTGTTTTTGAATTCTGAAGACCTGATCATTATTCCTTGCCTTGGTTTTCCCACTGTCATGTCTGTCCTGTGTCATGGTACTTCTTTCTACGCTGGTTTTCTGTTCCATTCCAACTTTGTTCCACTGTAGAATGCAGTCTATAATCATTTCCAGTGTAACCCCTGGCTTGGTCTCCATCACGATCAGATTAGGGAAGAGACTTCTGTTGTTGTGCCCAGGTCCTTTGGAGTCTCACCAGTCTCAGTGTTGTTGTCAGTCTCTGTCCACCTTGCACTGAGTAAAACAGTCTCTATTACTGCAGGTCCAACTATGATTGTGCTGTATGACTGTTGTTAAGAGCAATTTGCTAGTGTCAGTCAAAAGGGGGTTTCCCTAAGCTAATAAGAGGCTTCTCGCCCTATACCAGTACATCCATTACTTTGATCAAGCCTTGCTCTTGCATATCTCCTGTCTCCTTCCTTGTCCCTGTTACAGCCATCTCCTTTTCTCTGTAGCTATGTGACCACAGTCATACTTTGAGTAGCCTAGTATTCACCTTGATGCGTATTAACTCTGGAATTACCCGTCCTTGTCTTAACTCCTGACACAATGTGATTTTTATTGCACTGAAAACCCAGTTTCGAGCAATTCCAGATGTTTCATAATATGCATCTCATTAGACCTGCACCATGCACAGATATTTAACTAAGGGGACATTAAAAGTTCACAAAATGCTCTTTTCATTGAAATACGCCTTCCACTGGGATCCCATTACTTAGCCAGCAACAAGGAATTTATGTCCCATCCCTACCATGAACTACACCATGAACTAACGTCAGTATATTGAGATATTCCTAATTGTCTCACCATGCACCTCTATACAGACCTGCATGCCCCACTGATCTCTCTGTATTTGAATGAGCACATAGCAATCATATAGTTTGACAACAGGTACAGTTCTTACACTTTAGAGGATTTTACGGACCTTACACAATTCCCTGATATCTGAAGCACTTACATAAACAATTGCACATAATGTGATAAAACGAAGCGCTTCAAATGTACCCACATTTTCAGGTCAGTGCATCATGTATAAAAACATCTGTGGCATATTTATCAACACTTTGTGCCGCTGGAAAATCATGAAAAATTCTGCATATTGGTGCAAAATATTGATAAAGTATTTTCAAGAGGCTAAACTTTTTTTTTACTATGGAAAGTTGCACAAATAGTGCTTTGCACTGCTTATCACACCTTTAAATCAAGAGTGCATAACATGAATGGTACTTAGTTATTCCCACGCTATCGCACATGGTTTTTGATTTAAAGCCAAATTTACACAGATTGTTAGACCTGGCTTTTTTCCAAAACATAAAACCTCCTGGAACCAGGCATTTCATAGAATAAATGTTTAAATGTTTCCAAACAGTTCAATCAGTGGATGTTTGCTGCCCTATATAGCACACATTCAATGTGTGAAATGTTAAAAAAAGGAATTGAAGCATAAGATTTTGTACTGGAAGGTGTTGCAGGAATTCTGCACAAATACAGAACTATGCCCAGGAATATGGGACCTTGGTGTATAGGGACTGTGTCTTCCTACCACCTTAGTATCCACGAGCCCAAGACCGACTAGCTATAGTGTCTCACTTGCTCTCCTACTCACTCCCAGAGAAACAAATGATTAGACACCGCAGAACACAACACTCTTAGATATCTCAGGATTCGCAGTAACCAGACACAACCTTTCGCTCGCACTCTTGTACTTGTCCACACTAAGATCTGACAGAGACAAGGGAGAGTTTAAATCATTTATTTTGACTAATTTGCCCTAACATGCAGTATACGTGCCACGACAAGCAGGAAAATGCATAGTACAAATACAGTCAGCATAGCAGCTAGCCCATATATCATGAAGGTAGATGTCATCATAGAAAGGCAATGGAGAAAAGACTATAGTGCCTAACCTCCCTTCCCTTGCTAAGAAGAAGTATTATTATATAATACAAGATCTCTGGGCTTTGTCAGCAGACCCCATACCTTAGTCTATAGATGGTAGATCTGCATCATAGGTGCTGTCTCGCTCTTCTCCCTGGAAAGGTCCCTCTCCAAGTGTGTGTCACATATTTGTGTACCTCACTAAAACCCAAAGTACATTGTCCGAACAACAGCTGCAGCAGTATGTTTAGTCTAAGGGCTAAGGTCTGGCCAGAACAAAATAACAAGGGGCATTGTTGTTCGACCTTGCTCATAATTTTCAGTCAAAATCCTAGGAACATGCAGAGAGTGAACACAGCAATGAGTTCTCATGTGAAAGCAACCACAGAAAATAATGCAAATATAAAGACGTGTAGCAACGTGCACAAAGCAGTAGGCAAGCTGCAATGTGCTCATGCTAAGTTAGCTCAACTTTGCGTTACAATTGGGGAACTTTTCAATGCAAATCTTGGCTTGTGTTGGATGGTAAACCCCACCCTGACGCTTTGCAATGGGTTTGAGCCACTATTATTATGTAAACCTGGTGCAAAGCTTTGTTAAATCTGGGCCTAAGTCGGAAGATAAAAACTTTGACTTAGACGATTCAGCGTGGTGTGTCCGAACCGTACTCCATTGCATTCAGCCTTAAATTCAGCCTAGGTCACAAACGGTTGGACGTGGCCCTTCTTGCAGGGCTTACTAGATTTTTGCTTTTCCTCTGTCTTCCTTTGCTGAACTAATTTTTGTTGGCTGCACTTTTCAATGTCTAAATAGTGCTAAAGTGCTCGTACTCTCCTCTAAAAATGACAGCAAGATTGGCCAACATCTTATTGGTCCATTTAATTCACTGGTATGTTCCTGGTATATGGTACTGCATGTACCCAGGGCCTGTAAATTAACTGCTAATAGTGGGCCATAGCACTCGTTGTGTCAAGTAGCATTTTAAAAGATACCTCAGACCTGCCACTACAGCCTGGAGTACAGTTTTAGACTGCCATTTTAACCTGGCAAAATACATTTTTTCCCAGGCCTAAACATTTCACCCCTAAGTTAGGCCCTACCCACCCATAGGGCAGGATGCAAGGTATTTAAAAGTACCACTTTAAATTTTACATGTCCTAACAGTGAAAAACTCCTAAAGTTGTTTTTCACTGTTGGAAGGCCTATCTCTCTCATAGATAAACACCTGTAGTTAGAAATAGGGTTTCTCTTTGGCTAGTGTATGCACCTAAGTCTAGCAGAAGTCTAGCAGAACCCACCACCCTAGTCGGGGTAAGCCAGAAACACCCCAAAGATAACCTGTCTAAAGTATTTGCGCAACACACCCACCTAGCAACCCAATGAATACACCACAAACGACTCCACACGGATTAATACAAATATATCACTTTTATGCAGGTAAAAGATTACCAAAACGATACAAATCCAATCAGTAATTCGAGAGATATCACTCTTTCAAAAATTAAAACCAAGCGGTGCTTTTCAAATCATAAACCGCTGTAACTGCCAAAGGTACACTGAGTTTCACAGTTTTAGGTGTCAAATGGACACTTGCTTTCGGGAATGGTTGATAATCATGTGTTAAATGCTCTAATTCCCACAAGAGAGTAATACCTCTAGATGCAGTTCAGTTCACATAGTGCCGGTCTTTACAGGGCTTTATGGGGTTGGGGCGAACAGCCTCCGTCTTCTCACTTGAGTCTGAGTAGACAGTCTACACTAAACACTGATTGAAATATGGCACGATACGTTGGGAGCGTCTGCAGCATTGCTGGAGGGCTGCACTGGGAGGTTTTTCATGGGGTGGCTGCAGCACTTAACAATGACTCAGTGGTGTTTCCAATTTGCACGGGATCTTTTCTGTGCCACTCGTCGTGCCTCTCTTACCTGGAGGGGCCAAACTCAGGATTCCATGTAGGGCTGTGATTAAGCCACAAACTGGGAAGTGGTGATGGGCGAGTATTCCTCCTTCGCGCTGATTGTTGTGTCTCCATTCAGTAGATATGTGATCAGCAGGTAGGCTGCAGACTGAGAATACACATGCTGGTGTCTCTGTGTACAGGGTGCAGGTCCCCTAAGCACCCGTACACAGCAGCAAGCTAAAGTTAAACCCGCCGGTGTTTTTGAAATACCATCTAGTGCCTTGAAAACATAAACACACCGCTATGGAGTGCAGGACAGCCTCCACCGGGAACAGAGATCTCAAAGCCTTTTCTGCAAATCTCACAATGTGTTGAGTCTGTGGTGAGGGGTCAGCATGGCAGCTCCCAGAAATGCCGGTTTTGGGGTAGGATGAGATCTTTGATAGCCCTGAGACCTTGTAAAAGAAAAGAGGGCAAGCCAACAAGCCCTTGTAGTCACTCTGGAGATATCCTTGATTCTGGGTCAGCAAGACACAGGTCAGCAGGCAGCAGGGCAGCACACGCAGGCACAGTAGCAGTTCCCAAGGACAGTCAAACACAGCAAGATGGCAATCTTTTAGCACAGAAGCCTTTACTCCAGCATAGTTTATTCCAGGTCCAGTAGTGTACTGATTTGATAGGGCCAGAGCCCTCATACTTATACCCCAAAGTCCGTTTGAGATAGGAGTAACTTCAAAAGAGCTTTCAGAAGAGCACATGGATCCCTTTCAGCCCAGCCCTGGCTCCAGACTACCACAAGGGTGTATATGAGTCCTTTGTGTGAGGGCAGGACACAGCCTATTCATATGTAAGTGTGAACCACCTCTCCACCTCTCACTCACAAAGGGTACCAGTATGTAGATGAGTGCAGATGTAACCCCTTTCCCACCCAGCCATTCCTTGTGAGGTAGCTCTCTACTGAGTATGCATAAAGTGTAGCTGTCATCCTTGCCAAATGTAGATTGGAGACAGGTTTCAGGCACACAGAGCTAAGAAAAAGAAAAAAGAGGAGATAGACACGGATATCAGCTCTTTAGCCACTGATAAGATGCTGGGCTCTTTTGAAATGTTTTTCAGGAAATTAAATTTTAAAGACTGGCTCGTGTGACAAGGGGAGAAAAGGGGAATTATTAAGGTATCCATTTGTTTAGCAGTTTGTACACTGCACATGAGACCTAAATGGGCAATGGGGATATTACATAGCATCAATTTGCATGAGATAGTTGGACAGAAGTAGAGCTGTTGGGAGAAGCAATTCATAGAAATTCTGCTACTAATTAGATTTTAGTGTGAGTAGGTGGTGTGACTTCCTGGAGTACATGTCTGCTGGAAAGGACCCTTTTTGCAGGGTTACCCAAACGTTTTGCCTTCACTCTCCTCTTTTTCTGACCATCTTTCTATTGGCCTTATCACTCTGAGCACTTTACCGCTGCTAACCAGTGCTCCCTAAAACATTGTGACACAGCGTGTCGGAACTGCAGGTATTTGTGGAACTGTATTTTTTGACGATCAAAATCTTCCTGTAGCCTCTGAAAGGATTTGAGAGTGGACCCCTGCATTATGTTACCCAACGTGGAGATCCCTATATCATCTCACCGACGGAACACCCCTAGTGTTGAGACTGGCCGGAGGTGTGAGCCCTGCCACAGGGGTGTTGCACCGGTTAGCCTGTCCCACCATCCCATTTGTCTGACCACTCGCCTCCAGATCTGAATAACGGTCCTACATGCCAGAGGAAGCTCTGCCAGCGACGAGGAGCTGTACAGGAAGTGAAGCAGAGGTGTCTCAGCCAGAAAATGACATTCCACTGCATAGGCTGGGTCAGTCTGGGAGCCATACCGCCAGTCGTTTATCACGAGAACATGCGATGCCCAATAATATGCCTGGACATCGGCCGCCGCTCTTCCGGCACAGTACATAGATTGGATACACGTGGCCAGCGCCACCCAAACCGCACCGCTCCCCCCAGAGAAACCTATTCAATAATGCATTGATTTAACTAAACCACGACGGGGGAATTGGAAAGAGGTAGTTTTGAAGCCAATAAAGTAGGTGAGGCAAAGATACCATTTTGAAAATGGCTGATCTGCCGTATAACGAGAGGGGAAGTTGAGACCACACCGTCGTCTCGTCCCAAACTGTAGGAAGCAGCGGGCGATATTGCAGGCCCAGGCTTCAGTAGGGCACCGCGTAATATGCACCCCGAGATACCAGAAACTCGTCTCAGCTATGATCAGCTGTGAAGCCCAAGCCTGAGACCGCTGGTCTATGCAGATATGAAACAGGATGGACTTGGATGGGTTAGCGTAAAGCCCGGAGGTTTCCCCGAAAATCCATAGGGTCTGCAACACCCTAGGCCTGGATACCCAGGGGTCCGACATAAAGTACAAGGCGTCATCAGCGTAGAGCGCGATCCTATCTGAGCACTCCGGAGACCAGTCCAGACCCTGCAGGACAGAGTCCCGGTGGACCCATGCAGCTAACGGCTCTATGGCCAGCGCGAACAAGAGCAGTGAGAGTGGGCAGCCCTGCCTAGTACCCCTGCGGATGGGGAAGGGGGCTGAACAGTGGCCTGTCACATGAACCGATGCCGGGAGGTTGGTATATAGTAGCTTCACATATGCCCTGAAGCGGGGTCCAAGGTTAATCGCTTCTAAGAGTTTGAAGAGATACGACCAGCTCAATTAATCGAATGCCTTGTCAATGCCAGCCAGCAGGACTGCTGCGGGGCGTTCCAAGCGGTGGGCCTCCGCTATGGCGTTGTGGGTGCACCTGATATTGTTCCTGGTGGACCACTTTTGCATGAAACCAGACTGGTCAGGATGCACCAGATCTTATATGCACGTACGGAGGAGGTCTGCCAGAACCTTCCCCAGCAGCTTGGGCTAAAAATGTAATAATGAAATGGGGCGGTATCAGCCAGGATCCTCTGGTGGGTGACCCGGTTTAAGAAACACCACGACTTCCGCATGTCTCCAATCCAAAGGGAGAATATGCTGCACTGCGGCGTCTTGTATCTCCTGAAGTAGATGGGGTCCTAGAGTCGTTATGTGGGGCCGTAGCAAGTCACAGGGGAACCAATTTGGGCCCGGCACACGTCCCGGGTGGGTGTTAGATAGTGCCAACTGCAACTCATCCAAAGAGATGGGTTCCTCTAAGGCAGCACTTTGCTCATCCGAAAGGCATCGGGGAGGGATGTCTACAAAGAAAGCATAAATGAGAGGTTCTTGAATGACTTTGTGCTCCTTGTATAACGCCGCATAGAAAGCCACAAAGGCCTGTACTACGACCTCGGGGTAAGTGCAGGCGACTCCATCTGGAGACCTCAGAAGGGGTACCTACGTCGGGGCTGCCTGAGCCTGACAGAGCCTATGTAGCATCTGGCTAGATTTGTTGCCCCACTGGTAGATCCTATGCTGAGTGGCCAGCCATGCGTCTTTGGCACAATCGGTATGGACCTGATGGAGCAGCTGTTGCACATGTAGGAGGTTCCGGTAAGCGGCGGGTCTGAGCCTTCCACTACGAGGGATTGTAGCTCTGCTTGTCTGGTTTCCAGGTCTTGCACCTGAACCAAGCGACGCCACTTCTCACCCGTATGATAACTTATGTCGAACCCCCGGATCACAGGCTTAAACGCCTACCATAGAATGACTGGGGATGAGCATGTGTCTGAATTAAATCTGAAATAGTCAGCGATTGCCTGACTTAGCACCTCCCTGTATTCCTCGTCATGGAGCAGCCAAGGGGACATACGCCACCTATAAGGGGCCCTGCCGGTCTGGAGACGTAGTTTGAGTTGAATCGGTGAATGATTTGAGAGTCCACGAGGCATTATGGATGTATGTGCCACCCTGTGCAAGTAACTACATGGGAGGAAAAGGTAATCTAGGTGCGAGAGGGTAGGGTGTACTGATGACACGTATGTGAACCCAGTTTCTGACGGGTGTAGAGCGCGCCATGTGTCCGCCCAGCCTAGTGTATGTGCTAGCGCAGCTAGTTTGGATGTAGTAGGGGACGTGTCAGGTTGTCGGGCTCACCACCTATCCAGCGGACCCATTATGTCATTCCAATCGCCCCCTAATGCTATAAGGCCACCCGGGAGATCACCCCGAAGTTGGGGTATTTTATCTATAAAGGTCTGACCTAGCGGTGGGGGGTGTATATGCTGCCTTTTTTAAGCTGTTCGCCGGCCAATATACCAGAGATCACTGTAAAGCGACCCCCCGGGTCTAATCAGTGTTGTGTAATCTGGAGCGGCACTCTACAATGGATAAGTAGGGCAGTGCCCCGTGCCCCACATGTGAAGCCGGAGTGATATACTGTAGCGTAACCATAGCGGGCCAGGCATGGGGCTTTAGTGCCTAGCAAATGTGTCTCCTGAAGTAATAGAATATATGCGGCATATCGCTTAGCCTGATGTACTACTGCACCTCGTTTGACTTTGTTAAGCAAGTCGTGAACATTCCAGGCAATGATGTTCAGCATTCCCAGTGGGGGATCACCTGTTGTGTGGGCCATTCCTAGGTCTCCAGAGAACAAAGGACAACTGTTGTGCGCATGATGGAGCAATAAGGTGCGTGCGTGGTGTGGAAACAAAGAACAAATACAGAACCAACTTATGAACTTTTCCCAATCCCCGATCCACCACCCCATCCCCATACTTCCAGGAACAGTATCTGTCGCGGTAGAATCTCTCCCCGGGTCCCCAACAAGATGACCCAAGTGGTTTATCCAATGGATCCCTCCCCCCAACTCACCCAACATCACCCAAAACGCGAGGGACGTGCCATGTCCAGTTCCCTCATAGGCTAGTAATGAAGACCCCTTCAGTGATTACCAAGAAATTCTCAAGTGGGACAACACCAAAAGGATCTCGACCCATCTCCGGATAGCGAACAATAAGATATAGAGTCAACTTGCCCCATTTTGACTCAGTCTTCTGTGCCTGTCTGCTCCTGGGCATGCCAATTAGAGCAGGACCGATTGCGTCTCGATGTCGTGGCTCTGCCCTGTCAACCACGCCGATGCGAGCCCTGGGAAGAGTCAGAGTCCAACGGGGTGGTGAATGAGGTTTGAGAGAGCGTCTCTCATCGGTCCATGTAAAGACTTCTTCTGGGGTTTCGAAAAAAAAAAAAAATCCTTGACATCACCTTTAGCCGAGCCTGGAACAATAGTGCGTAGTGTAAGTTCAGTTTGCGAAACCGTCTCTTGGCAGCCACAAAGGATTGATGCTGTTGCTGCACCATCTTTGTATAATCAGGGAAGACCATGATGGGATGAGAGTCAAAGACCATCTTCTCTTTATGTAGCCTGGCGTAGCGAAGAACGACGTCTCGGTTGGCATACTTAAGGAGGCGGGCGATCACCGGCCTCGGACGCTCCCCTGGTGGTGGTTTTTTAGCCAGGGCGTGGTGGGCCCTCTTGACCACAAAGCAGGAGGACCTGTTTTCAGAGGGTAGGAGAGCAGTGAGCCAACCCGAAATGAAATTGTCTATAGATGCCACCTCACAGCCCTCCGGGAATCCAATCAGGCGGAGGAACGACACCTCCGTGCCCACAGCCCTGATCTGGGCCTCAAGGGCAGTCCATGATTGATGGATTGCCTCCAGCAGCTTCACTGTATCAGACAACAGACCCCCGTGATCTCTCCCCCGGGAGGGTTGGCGGCGGTGGTGTTGCGGTCTATTGTAGGTTGCTTGGGGGCCACCGCCCCTTGCTTATCTTTGCCCATGGTGACCGGTGACAGACAGTCAGATCGTCCCACTAGGTCTGGCCCCCACGGCCTATGGGAGGCGCGGCAGTGATGAGCAACAGTCGCCCACTTGTGGCAGCTTCATGCCGGACTTAGCTGCAGAACACCACCTTGGTGTCCCTGTGGCCCAGCAGTCACGTATCAAGTGACCGCCCAGGGGCTCTCCAGTAACGGCACCACCAAGAGACCAAGCACGTCACCCAGGTGGCCTCGGTGTCACCAGGCAGGATGCAGCTTTCCCATGCACTAAGGATCAGGCAGTCGCAGGGACTCTGTCCATCTGTCCAACGCAAAAATCAGGCACCCAGGCACAACACTGCCCAAGACCCGAGAATGGCAGACTCCTCACCGGCTCAATGTTGAATCCCCTGATCTCTTCTGCTGCGACACAGCAGAGCACACGGCCATGACTGATGCAGGTTGCCCTCTGCCTCGTCCCCAGGGGGACCGCGCTGCCAGACGAGGGGCTCACGGAGTACAGCCAGGTAGGTGTGCCCCGCCTGCAGCGCGCCGATCCAAGGCCTCCTATCTCAGACAGGGCCGCGCCAGGCCGTGATGGAAGAGATGGGGGAGGGGCGCCCCTCGATAAATCTACTGCGGGGGGCCCCATCCCCTTGCCCCCTGCTGGGTTCTTGTGGGTCTGCGCTGAGGAGGCGACGATTCACCGCTTGTGGCGCTGGCGGCAGCACCAGGAGCCTCTCTGGCTGAAAGGCCCACCGCAGCCACGGGCCCAAGTGCTCCGCCCTCCGCCACCGGCTTGGCAGCTGCCGATCTAGGAGATGGTAAAGGCGAATCCGACCCTCGAGTCGCGGCAAAACTTCACCAGGAGGATCGCGGCGGACCCCCGAGAAAATCACTTGGGGTCAAGGATAGTGCAGGACATGGGTCAAAGAGGGAGAGGACTGCGGAGCTCTAGTGAGATGCGTCCGCCATGAATGGCACCCAGGCCACTCCCCCGTCTATCTCCTCTTTGATTCCATTCTTGCCTACAACAAGAAAATTATGGATGGGATGTTCCCAACAATTTTAAAAATACTATGTTCATTTCCATTCCAAAGAGATGCTTGCTACATTTTTAACTGTTGTGCTAATTAATGCGCACTCTTTTCACCTGATTCAAAAATTTTAAGTTAAGGCCTCATTTAAGGTTTAGTTGAGTAGAAGAAAAAATGTAAATCGAGCATTCCGCCTACCCTAAACACATCTCTGTAGATAGCGACCCCTGAACCCAGAGTCTATCTGCCGCAGGACGTTTTGATTTTAGTGGCAGTTGCCTTGTCCTGTTGAGGGCATGATAGGTATCACTCTTTTTCTTTGTCATTGTCCACCACGCTGGCCGTCACCTCTCATTAAAGCAGACTGGCCTCTGTCCCCCTGGTGGACCTGCAGACCATACCGTGCGTCCCTCCTAGTTTAATAAACACTCTCGGCAGCTGATCATAAGAGTCAGAAAGTCCAGATTAATTGTTCTTAGTAACCTCAGACTGCAAATGACTTCTGCTGCTATACATACATTACTGGAATGGATAACTGAACTTCTGACCGTTGTTTACATCGTCTTATTCTTGATACTGGTACATCAACCTCTCAACAGGCCTTCATGTTTCCCCAAACCAAAACCTTTCTAATAATCTTGAATTATTTCCATAAACCCTTTAACCCCTTCCCCGCTCATGACGGAACCACTCCGTCATGAGCCACGGTTGCGCTGTGCTCATGACGGAGTGGTTCCGTCATGCTGCGGCCGTTGGCCGCCGCTCCGCCCACGCGGCGCTAATTCCCTGCCTGTGCGGGCGATTAGCGCAGTGGGCGGAGACGTGACGGAACCACTCCTTCATGAGCACAGCTCAACCGTGGCTCGTGACGGAGCGGTTCCGTCACGAGCACAGCGCCACCGCGCTGCCCCCAAACCCCCCCCCCAGCGCCGCGGCGGAATTCCTGCCGCGGCGAAGGGGTTAAAAGTTTCAAAACTCTGACCACTACAAACAAATGTATTGACAATTATCCTGTTAACATTAGATCAACTTGACAAAAGTGGTATTGTTGTGTTTAGATCTAGAGAAAATATTGAATGTTTAGCCATACTCTACCTCAATTTCACATCATATATCTTTGGTTTATTGGACTTTAAAAGATCATAAAATAGTCTTACTTAGAGAAGTATTCATATTTGGTGGAATAAAGAGAAAACATAGAGGCATATCAACAACAACCGGCGAAAATTATCGCTAAGCGCACTTAGCGCTAGGATAATTATCGCCGGCTAGCGTGGATTTTTATCGCTGAGATAGCGTGCTATTAGCAACGCTTATCTCAATAGCGATAAAAATCCTCACGCTAAGTGGCTAACGTGAGATTATCGCTGGAAACCCAGCGATAATCTCACGTTAGATTGTTGATAGGGACAGACAAACTTAGCCATCATATCCACCTTGCATAGGATATCATGGCTAAGTCAGAAAAATACCAGACGTAAAAAAAAGCAGCGTTAACCGAGGTTAGCGCTGCTTTTTTTGTCTCTAACAGGGTTAGCGATATTCTTGATAATTTTTTACTCTGGAACGCCTCCTTTGCATCTGATTAGAGATGCAAGGGGAAGCGTAGAGTAAAAGGGTGCTAACATGCGAATTTGCATGTTAGCACCCTGTTGTTGATAGGGTGCTAGTTTTATCTCTGCTTTTTTGGCTTTTAAAGCCAAAAAAGCAGAGATAAAGCCCTTGTTGATATGCCCCATAGTTTTAACATTCATAGAGGACATGGTAAACATCTAGGTCTAATTCCTCCATAATTATCCTAATTGCAGGAAGTCGTTCAAAAAATGAGAGGTAATTTTACCAATAGGATTTAACGGAAGAATAACGCCCTCTGTCAAATATAATAGCACACTTGTGGGTTTCACGGAAAGATGATGGCCGAATTAGGAAAGCTGTCACTTTGTTTTGCAACTTCCCTCATTTCTTTTATATAGGCAGCTTATGTATACTTGTTTCAGGTTGATTTGGGCCACAGCCTGCCTCATTAAGAGAAGTAATTTGCCTCTCCAATATTGGGGTGTCATGGCATGTGTGGTATGCCCTATGTTTGAAGTTGGGGAGTCATTGTGCGAGCAGTGAGGTTTCCACTCTATGCTTAGATGCATTGACGAGTTGGCAAAAGATGTGACTGCCCCGAGGGGTGAAATCAATGTTGATAGGGTCAGAGAGGTTCGTCCTTTTCATATTTGACAACATGAATGTCCAAAAGGCATGGGCACACCCCATTTGGCTTGCTGATCTTTTAAATTGGTGAAAGTCAAGGAGTGTTGGCGTTGATTTGACTCAAAAACACTGTTTGATATTACTTCAAGCAAAGAGAATAGCGCAGCATTTGAAAACGACGGTTGCCTGACACCCCGATTTTTAGAGCATGCATGAGTTGCAAACTAGGCGTTTTGGAATGGACAAAAGGGCCAAACAGCCCTAGAAATCATACATACACTGATGAATACAAATGTTCTAAGAGCCATTCCTTGTCCGGATGTGAGTGCACAGAATGAGGAATTGATCATTCACGTTGCAATAAAGGAGTGTGAAGTGGCTGAAGCTAGAAACGTTACTTTTTATATTGTAGCAGATAGAGTAGGAGCTATGATCAAAATACTCTATCTCAGGCACATAACAATAAGGGAAGGAGAGGGGGTGCTATCGTTTTTCCACTCTTGTGGGTATATTTACTCAAATGTATTAAAATGTATCGCAATGCAGTGCAGCAACCAAAGTTGCTGTGCTGTTCTGCATTGTGTGGAAGGGAGTGAGCTGGAAATTGCTAGATCTAGAAAGATATGACACTGCCCTGCTCTCTACCCAGCGCTGGCACAGAATCAGGCTGCCAGTGTAATGCACACACCTTTGCACCTTAGTGCAAGGCTGCTCTTGTGATGTCTAGCATAGGTTTTCACTGAAAGGATACTCTTTCAGAACAAAATACCATGTTTAGACTAACTGTTAAACTTTCCTACTTTGCATGTGTTGTTCTGTGCAGTACACATGCAAAGCTGGAAAAGAATGGAGAAATAAAACCATTTCTCTTAGATAGCGGCAATGTCAAAATCACATTTTTATGAGAAACCTTGTCTACTTTTTTTAGTAAATAGATGTTAGACCTGACGTCCTTGGAGTCGTTTTCCGGAAAACATTTTGCCTTTCTCCTCCTGTCTTGCTGAATTGTTAGCTTTAGGACGCTGCACAGTTTAGCACTGCCAACCAGTGCTAAAGTGCTTGTGCTCAGTCCTCTAAACATAGTAAAATTGGCTTTAACCCAATTAGGACATTTAATTTACTTTTACGTCCCTAGTAAAGTGGTACTTTATGTGCCCATGGCCTGCAAATTAAATGCTGCTAGTGAGCTTACAGCCCTTAAGGTGACAACTGCTTAAGTATTCTTGTTAAACATGTCTGAGGACTGCCAATGCATCCGAAAGTGCTGTTTAAAGCTGCCATTTTGACTTGGCAAAATAAACCTTTTGCAATGCTTAAACCCGCCTTTTTAATAAATATAAGTCACCTCTAGGCAAGTCCATAAACAGCCCTTAGGGCAGGGTGCATTGTATTTAAAAAGTTGGCCATGTACTTTTAAGTTTAACTTTTCCTTGTAGTGAAATGCTCACTATTGCAAGGCCTACGCCTCGCATAGGATAACATTGGTTTACCTTATTACATTTAATAAGTAAGGTAAGAGCTGAAATGGTTGTTGAGCTTAGCGGGTATTGGAATCAGGAAAAGACAACTGACATGTGTTTTGCCATGCAGAGACTTCTTCAAGGCTGAATCAGCAATCGAGTAATCCCCGGAAGTGTAGTGAAATTCGAAGGTCAAGATATTTCTTTGGTGCTATGTAGTTAAATTTGGCACATGAAACTGATTCATCATTTTGTGGTATTAACTGCGGCAAGTAGTCCCAATGTTCTTCTTATATTAAAAGGTAGGCGTCCTTAAGTGCAGATATTATCCACAGAGGATTGTCCTGTGACGTAAGCCTTGTTGCGCACGCTGTCAACAGTACCTGACTAGTTCAGGAAGAAGGAGCCATAATAAATCCTCTTTATCTGTTCAACATGTAGCCGCATAGAAAGTTTTCTCAACATCCCAATAACATTTCCAGAATGTTTCACCTTTTTCCAATGTGTTGTGAATATAAAAAAGAAAATGGTGCAAGAGATTAATGATAATAGACATTAAAAATCTTTTAGTGAATTGATCAAGGTTGATCAGACAATCCAAGGAGACTGTCTTTCATGAAACATTAGAACCTGGATATTGTGGTTGTGCAGTTGAGGTGAACTAGGAGCTCGTTCCTCCAATTTGGAACTAAGATAACAAAGAAATGAAAACGAGTTTAAGCACATGAGGGCTGGAGAACAGCTAAAAGCGAGAAAGAGGCAGAACAAAAAGTTTCACTGAGGATATATAATGAAGCTAAATGACATAAATAGGGTAGGATCAGGGAGTGCACACATTTGAAAAGAAGGTCGAAGAAGTGAATCCTAAATTGCTGACCAAGAGTAACCAATTAAATATAGGGAGATACGTTGCATTACAAAGAAGAGAAAATATATTTCAAATACAGGAGTTCTGACTAATCTGAAGTGGAGCAGTAATATATTTTGGAAGGGCAACGGACAAAGAGGAGGAACAATTAAGGCTGGAAAAGACTAAAGTTTAGAGCAATAGTTTACACAAGGAAAAATTAAAACATTGTGAAATTGACAGACTTTACTGACAGAAAAAATGTGTTTACGGATGTTAAGTGAGAAATCATGCACACATCCAAAAGTTTGAGTTGAGATACATGAAGGCAGTTGGGATGGCAGAAAGAAGACTGAAGGATGAGCATAAGCATGTGATGAAGCAGGATTTTTACAAAACATATTTCAGAATTCAGTTTCAGAAAGTGAGAGGAGATATCAATGCCTCCACAGCAAAGACTCAGACATAGACTTCAGCATGAAGATATTTATCAAAAGAGGATGAAGGTAAATTTGTGAGTCTCTATAAAAGTATGAATCGCCACAGTGCGAAGTCATAGAAGATGCAATAGCATAGAAGGAAAAGAGTAAGGGACACAGGGCACGAAAGTGGACAGGTTGAGGTACAGGCCGCTGAACACCTTGTAACAACTGGTGAAGGAAAAAATTCAGAAGAGTAATGAGATCAACCTTGTCAAAAGGCGTGAAAAGGTGTAAAAAGGAGCGAGTTTTGAAAAATTTGCAACAGATAAAGAAAGTTATCCTGGGCTCAACGCGTAAATTTCTTGTGAGAAATTATGTGAAATATATAAAATATGCACAATCACAATTAAGTATGCACAATGCTGGCCCAACACTTCACATCCAAAATGGAGGCATTTTGTGCTAAAAGAAAGGATGAAATCAAAAGATTCAAACAGCAGCCACTTGTATTCCCTTCACTTACATTGTTCCTGTGATCACGCAAGAGGATTTTTGCCCCAACATAACCCGGCCCAGACAGGCTACCCGCTCCTACTGATGCAGCGGAGTTTACCAGCTCTACACATTCATACACACAACACTCATTTGGGCCCATATACATTCATACACACAATGAGCTGGCAAATATCCACCGGTCATCAATTTTATTTTTCCCTAGGAAACCTTTACACCATTATTCTTACCATTCTTGTCTCTTGAGTAAATGAACGTTCACTAAGATCTAGTAGTAGATAAGAATAGGGGGGAAAGACAATAATACATTTAGCTTTTATTTTAAAGAACCACAGACTCTGAAGAAGTTTTAAAAGTTTACCTGAATTAATGATTTTGTGAGTCAAATCAAGATACACATGAATAAACTAGAAATCTCCATCAGGAAAATAGTACAGATAGCTTATAATCAGTTTGCATTAATAACTCTTTGCAATGACAATACCTGAGGAGAGAACGGACAGAAAGCAAGTTTGGTGCATTTACCCTACAATTATATTTACCTAGAATGGTGTGAGGACCTCGACATCAGAGTGTCAGAGTTTTGGGACAGGAAAGTGACCTGCTCTAGTGTAATGCCAGCGTTACACCCCTCTCTGGTGCTACTCTGTCCGGTTCAGGCACGTCCAGACCCTTCCCTGAAGCTTTCCGGCAACCTGGTAATGCACAAGCCACAGGATCCAAGGTAGCAGAAAAATAGGCCACTGGCCTTCTCATTAATCCGTGTCTCTGTGTTAGGATTGAAAGTGCACAATTACCCCGCTCATAGCAGAATAATGCAAATTCCATTGAATAGTCAGGCATTCCTAAAGCAGGAGCTTCACACAAGCATTCACACAATTTTCTAAAAGCGCCCATGCTTTCATTATCCCACTCTATGGGATCTTTCATCCTTTTTCTAGTCAGCTGTATCAAAGGTTTAGCTAGTAACGCAAACCCCACGATCCACTCCCTACAATACCCTACAACTCCAAGGAACATTCTTATTTCTTTTTGAGTTTGTGGCAACTGCATTTGACTTATTATTCTGATTCTTTCAGAAGTCACCTTTCTAACTCCTCTCTCTATTTGATGTCCCGGGTATTTAACTGTATTTTCACAAAACTGAAGTTTTTCAGGGGACACTTTGGTGCCAATTACGATCCGGTAAAAAAATTCCCCGTACGACTCGTATCCGGTCTTTTTACCGTACGAATCGTACAAGTGCCGTACAAACTGCCAATTACGATTCGCATGGGAAAAAGACCATACGAATCGCATTCGGAATAATTCCCCACACGTCCTCGGGTCGGAAATTGTGTCCGACACGTCCCCGGATGATTTACCGTGCAAATGTGAAAAGTGAAGTCCGACCGCAGAATCACGATCCATCCCGTGCGTCCGATGTTACAACCGTATGCAAAAAACACCGTCCGCACCGAACACCCATAGCAACCATGGAGACATGTGCCCGCATACGCGCCCAACACCCCCCCAGCCCCCGTACGTTCGAGTCGAACCCCCGTGTATGTACACCCCTGTACGTGTCGAACCCCCCGTGTATGTACACCCCCGTACGTTCGAGTCGAACCCCCCCGTGTATGTACACCCCTGTACGTGTCGAACCCCCCGTGTATGTACACCCCTGTACGTGTCGAACCCCGACACCGACCCGTGAATGTACGGTGCGTACCCAGCGTAGCTGGGGGTACGCACCGTACATACACAGGTTGGGGTACGACTCGAACGTACAGGGGTGTACATACACGGGGGGGTTCGACACGTACAGGGGTGTACATACACGGGGGGGTTCGACACGTACAGGGGTGTACATACACGGGGGGTTCGGCGCGTACTCATGGGGGCTAGGGGGGAGGTACGGCGCATACCGGGCCCCCTATTCTGGTCATTTTGCGGCGTACTTCGCTTTTCTGGCACTTTTTGGGTGCCGTGAAAATATTGCCGTCTGGACTGCTGTCGGTTCGAATCGTACTTCCTGGGTCGTGAAACGCTGCCTGACAGCGTCCCGACGTCACGTCGGGGCATTCCCGGATCACATTCGTATGTATATTTTCGTCGGACGGTGTTTTTTACGATTCGTACGGAAATGGTGTTTCCGTGCGAATCGTACTTCCATGTTTGTAAAGTTTTACAACCGGGTACGAGTCGGACGGAGAAAACGCTCCGACCGACGGTTCGTACCTGGTTTTTCCAGGATCGTAATCGGCACCTTTATGTCCACCTTTTGCCAAATGATTTAACAATGCAATTGAATCAGTAACACAGTCCTCTTGTGTGTTTGACGTTACCAATAGGTTGTTAATATACTGCAGCAGGACTGACTCTCTGGACAATACAAGAGATTCAAGGCTTCTTTTGAGAATCTGATTTAATATTGATGGGCATTCTGTGTACCCTTGAGGCACACGATTCCAAACATAAACATGCTCTTCAAATTTAATCGAAAATAAAAACTGGCCATCTGGATGCAGTGGAATGGAAAAGTATGCTTGACATAAATCAATCACTTTGAACCATCCTGCTTTCCATGGTATCTGATAAAGAATCGCAGCTGGATTAGGCACTACTGGGCAGCATGGTACAACAATCTTGTTAATTTTCCTGAGGTCTTGAACCACCCGGTATATTTTCATTAGGTTTCTTAATACAAATTATAGGTGAGTTACACGGACTACTCATTATTTCTTTCAGAATATCTTGTTCGACCAATCCCTCTATTTCTACTGCTACACCTGCCTTTACTTCTGGACTCATTTTGTATTGTCGGGTATTTGGGTAAACAGCACCTTCTTTTACAGTCACTTTTACGGGATCAACATTTGGAATTAATCCTATCTCTCAGTAAAATCCCATATTTCTGCATTTACAGTCAGTTTAACTTCTGCAGGTAATTCATTTTGAGTCATCAGTGTATATAATTACTTTACTTCTTTTACCTGTTTAGCTAACATGAACTTGTAAACTCCATCTTCATCTGGGGTTTGAATTGCAACACCATCCGGAGTGCAAAATATAGTGCAATTCATTTTGCACAACAGGTCCCTTCCAAGCAAGTTTACAGGGCTTGAATCGCAGACCACAAACGTATGCATTTTCTTTAAATTTACCAATTCGCACCTCCATGGGTTCTGTAATTGGAGTGCTAATCCATTTGTTTGAAACACCTACAACTTGTATTTCTTCTCCCGAGAGGGGCAGGTTAGGAATGTCTGCTGTTCTCACAGTAGACCTGGTAGCGCCAGTATCTAACAAGAAGGTAATATCATTTCCCTTTACTTTGCCCTCTATGTAAGGCCCTGACTGATCTACCAGTAGGGATGCGCCAAGTACGCATTCCCCTTCCTCCCCCCTGGGGCACCGTCATTCTTGGTCATAATCAATCAGTGGGTTCTGAAAATAGAAACTGAGATGTTACAACATTTTTATTACCACTTCCTTGCGTCCACACTGTACTTGGATTGCCTCACAAAATTTGATTTAGGGGCAGGTGGCAATTAACTCTGAAGATCTATACCCTGTTGCTGATGACTTATTGCCACCTCATTCTGCGTCTGTGGATTTAAATTTTGATTCAGGGTATTATTAACTTGTATGGCTTTACACTCGTTCTTCCAATGTCCCAACTTCCCGCACCCGTGAAAAGGGAATTTTTTCTTTGCCTCTTCCCGATTTAATCTTCCCCGTGGCTTTCCCCCACTTATTATCATTTTGACCTTGTGCTCTTCCCTGATTTTCTGATTGTTTACTTAATTGGAGCTCTTGCTGTTTAGCTAACTTCAGCTAATTTCACTTGAGCCCACATTACTTTTTCTTCGAATGCTTTTCGTTTGCTATCAATTTCATCCCCACAATATTTTGCATATTTTAAAATTTCATCAATGGGCTTTGACTGCCAGCACAGCCTGTGCTGCTTAATTATTTAAGATATATCCAATCTCAGCCCAGACACAAATCGGTACACAAAATGAGTAATGTCTTTATTTTCTAAACTTTCTAACCCACTATACTGTTTGAACACCTGTAAAAGACGTTCATAGTAGGCATGTACAGACTCATCCTTTTCTTGAGTTCTTCTGTCTATCTTTACCCAATCAGTTTCCTTCAGGGGAATTTTACTTTTAAGAAAGGTGATTACCTGATGATATTTTTTCTTTACATCCTCTGACGGGGCACTGTTCTTCCATCTCTTGGATATTCTTCACTAGGCCAATCTACAGTAATTTTACATTCAATCCACAAATCTGAAGGTACTACTATGTCAAACAAACCATCCAGATGCTTTAATAAAACTTTCGATACTTTCACAAACCTCTCAACTTGTCTGTACCATTCAACTGGTTTCTCTCTTAATTTTGGGAAATCATTCGTAAAAGACAAAATATCCCGTCTAGTCCATGGCACATGTACGTACTCCTTTCCGGGTACTTCTCTCATCGGATACAACTTTTCAGCTTTTTCTGTTTCCCTTACAACATACTCAGATGTTGTTCGATTTACCTGTGCTTTTTCCTTTTTCTTTGTCCATCTAACTTTCCATATTTCAAGATCTCCCCATTTTTGCAACAGAAATAACTCTCTGATCTGCAACTTTCTTCCCGACACATTCATGTTTTCCAAATCCTTATCAGAAAATTCTGCAAATTGATTGGGCCAAGTAGTGGGGTGAGGACATCACACCATACCAAGTGCAATATTTTCCTTAAGTCTATTGTCTAATTCCCCGCCCTTTAATGTTAATACCCACAAGCATTTCGTATTATGATCGATAATTTTAAGGTACAATGTTGCTGGGGCTTCCTCTCGTAGGGTCAGGAGTTTACTTTCTCATGTCCTTGCTGGGCTTGGGTTTTGGCAGTCCGTCAAATTACGTCATTGACTTGACAGCAGAGATGTAGGGTGCATGCGTGATTGCCACAAAGGATGAGGACATCAGTCACCCTCCAAGGCCCAAATGCAAACTATTAATAAAGTCAAAGAAGAACACGTTAGAATATAAAAGTAAATGAATTCTCTGTATACCACTTACTTCGACTATAACCCCATTTACTTAATAAATCTTTTGCATTAATATCTTAGTAGAACTTGCATGGGTTAGTTTCAGCTTGGGGTGCGCATTAGTATGTTACTTTGAAGCGGCCAAATTAGAAAAAGCTATTGCGCAGCTGCAAAGATTTCCCCCCAAGCGACAGAAGAACGTCACACCACGTAAAACATCATTATGACAGTAATCAATCATTGATATATGCCAGAAATCATGCAAAAACATCACCATTAATCCATCATACAGTCATAAATCAGTGATCTCCAGTCTTAAGCCAGATTGGCTACACCATGAGTCATCTTTGACAGCACAATCCGACACATGTTTCTGTCCATGTGCAGGATGCTAATGCTCCTCTGGTTGTGTACAGAAGCTTCTAGGCTTCCCCTGCTACCGATGTGTGACATCCAAGGCCCTTTCCGGCCATGTGCGGGCTGAAAGTGCAATGTCTGCTTTGCGACTATCCCCTCTGGCTCTCTCCCCTGCCCCGCTCCCCAATGTCCTAGCCTTTAGGCCTCCCAAGCACCACTGTTAGGGCAACTCTTTCCTTTCTGGCTGCTCTTAAATGCTATTGATGCAGTTTAACAGTGCTGTCTACAGTGCTTCCTTTGCCCCCGTGTTCCAGCTGTCAGGCATCCGAAGGACCACTGTTCTGGCAACTTTTTCCTTTCAACAGCCTACCAGATGCATTTATGTTATAATGGCACCCTTTCTTCACGCGATTTGCAGCACAACCTTTCCACCCCATTGCCAGCAGCAGCTGCAATGCCCACTGTCCTGATAGATGTGGTTGAGTAGGACAACTTTCAAAGCCAGCAACAGACCGCTGAACGTTGGTTACAGCCTTTTAGGCTTCTAAAAGGAGGTCCATCTTCCTCCTGGTATTGGCTTCTTTAAAAGGACACATGCCAGCCCTGACTACCTGTTTTCCCATACCGGATATGGCTATCTGCCAAGGGCAGGGAACAGTGTGCCTATTCTCTCCACTTTCACCCCACCCCACGCTCCCCTTGTTCCCTATTGTTGATGCCCATACATCCTGGAATCCTTGGGGCAAGTTAACCGTGGAGCCCTTATAGTCCCACTGCACCTCCCCGGCCCGCTCTTCAACCTTGTTACATGGCATGGCACAATGGTGCCATGGCACAATGATGTAATCTTTGGCATTACAAGTGAGAATTGTAACATGAGATATCAGAAATTACACAAGATTATGCTGTGTAAAGAAAATGTCATCTGGGTTTAGAAGAAAGTTGGAGTGTAGTGTAGTTCCTATATCCCCGATAGGCTCTGCGCATTGGAATAACATACACTATAGATTTGACATAGGACTAAGGTCAGTATGTCTCTATCGAGTATATTAAACCTAATTACTTGTGTGTGCCAGCTAACTCAGAGGTCACTAGAAACTTCTCGAATATACAAAAAGGGATTCGTTTCTGACAACCGCATTAACATGACAACTTTGTTTCCCTTTAGAATCGGAACAGTCTCAGAATCGTGGAAACAATAGATAACAGTTTCACTCAGTCAATCGTGCATGCTTCGTTTCTACAGAGTTGCAGAGAAATAGTGAGACGGGCGTTTCAATAAAAGGGTTTATTAATAGTTTTATTTCTCATGCAAGAGATATGAATTGCTACAATCATAAGACAGACTGCAAGTACAATATGCACGAGGTTAGCAGTAAGATAAAATAATACTGCAATCGCATGGTTTGAAGCTATGACATATATTAATCAAAATACATACATAAATAACATTATGCTAAAATGTGATACTCATCTGATGCTTCTAAATTGTTCTACCCCAGTGTACCTAACCTAAGTGTAGTACGAGGTTTGAAGTAGGTGCTGTTTCTAAAGTATATCGAGCTATACTTTAGTTTAGCCAAGAGTTGCCAAAAGTTTCTCTAAGTACTAGTCAGCTCCATACCTGAGAATGAGAGAGGTTGGAATCTCTTTTCTGTACTCGATAGTCTAACCCCCCGCAAGGGAAGTCAGAGAGCACTGGAGCTGGACTCTCTGCGAGGAGGATGGCAGCGTCAGGTCAGTGCATCAGGCTGGAACTCGATCTCCTTCCGAAGTTGCCGTGGCAAACCGCGTAGTCTGGGTTGGATCGAATCCAAGGCAAGTGCTGGTATAGTTATACCTTGAAGGTGTCTAGGAATGCCACTATTGACGTAAAAGTTGGGCAGAGGAATGTCATGAATGAACCCCTAAGGAATAGATGTTCATGCATACTTAATGAGTTCTTGGAGAAATCAATATTCAAGCTGAGGGAAATTCCTAAAGGCTTAAGGGTCTGGTTTTCCAAGAAGTCGTTGTGACGTGGATGGACGGATGTAGGTGGTCATGCCTGTATTTGGTCTGTATGGACAATGTCTAAATAAGGGCCAGATTTCTATGTCCAAGTAAGGGCAATGTGATATGTACCTATATAAGGGCATAAATCGGGAAACCTATATACGGAATCTAAATCTGCACACAACAGGAGGCATATTAGTTGTCATTTCTGAGAGTAGGAAACTGCCCTACATGTATTATGTGATGGAAATACCATATTCTACAACCCAAATTATAAAAATGTGCTGTCATTTATTTACCAATATAGCACAACACTATTAGAAACTTCCGTGTTTTAGTTTTGTAACAGAAATGTTTTGATCTACTTTCTGAAACAAAAACAATACATGTGCTTCTATGTGAATAAAGAGAGCAAAAGAGGCAATATGCGTGTTAATCCACTTTCCGAAGTAAACAAATAAATGTATGCATGCATTTGCTGCATACATTTTTAATCTGTTAACATCCTTTCATATATGTTTTGGCTCTACTGTCAGATGCGTGGGTGGATTTTTAATTATTATTTGTTGTTTCTTCTAATATATGAAGGAATACAGTGCCAGAATGATAGATTTGTGGTTTAGGTGCGTTGCCACAATAAAACATGTGCTAATCATTTTGTGCAGCTCAAAACTATCTTTTGTTTGATTTTTATTTATATTACAATTAAATTATATTATGTTCCTTAATTCAACATTATATTTGCATACCACAATATAAAACAGAAAAAATGAAGAAAAGGCACATTATCAGGTGACCTTTATAAGTAGTAAAGAATAGCAGACACTCCAGTAGAATGCTTAATTCTTCTATTGTGCAATTTGAGAAAACTGCACCATAGCAACCACTCCTGCATACAATAGTGATCCTTTTCTGAGCACACATAAAATTCATATGAATTACTCAAGTGTATATTTTATAGTACACTGATGAATGACTGTTGAATAGTGCGACTTCTGAAGAATAGCAATATTTTTTTTCTTGAAAAAGTACAAATGTTCACATTTTATAAGGTAATAAGACATTAGTATTTTTATTTTTAAGGTGATATAGTAGGAAGATCAGAACAGTATTTTGGTGTGTGTCTTCTGGGACTGCAGCTGTCAGTTGGCTACTTGCCCAGGTGTGCTCAAGTATGGACACTGTGCCAAGCTTCAACACATGAAGGGCAGGGGTTCGGCACAAGTATGGACACCAGAAGCATTGCAGCAGAAAGGGCTTGGACACACAACCGTGTCCACACATGGCACTTGGCTGCCTATACCATTCTGTGATGCCCCGCGAATCGCCAACACACACACACACACACTATCATTCACACCACCAGGTTGGTGCTTTCTCTCATTGGATACCCTTGCCCTCCGAAGAAACTTCCCAGTCTGCCAAGTATTCTCAGTGCCCACTCACATGTTTGCAGCAGGCCATGCCTGGGTGAATTAGTTTTCACAGTGAATGCTTCCTGGGGATGCTTAGCCATCTGAGGCACTCTTGGTGGGCACGTTGCCAACAGGGCCAATACTTTCAGGTCAGGGAGCATAGTTATATTTCGGTTTGACTGATAGTTTGAGCATTTCTATGAACCAAGATCCAGGTGTGTTTATTTTCTTTCTGAATTTCACCACTTTTATGTTTTTATAATGAATTTAAAATGTGTGCCTCTTTGGGAAGCTTGAAAGAGTGTCTAGATGCTGTTGCAGATCAAAGGGGGCCATACTCATAAGAAGCAAGTCATCAGCATATAACGTGTGTGAGGCAGCAGGCCCAGATATTTGGGGGATGTGAAAGATAGATATTGGAAAGTAAGAGGGCAAGGACGCACCCTTGTTTCAACCCTGTGGTGGTATACATTTTCTGATGAAAGCTTGGTGCCATCACCCAATTTGACAAATGCAAAAAGAACAATTGATGGACAGAATGCTGAACAATATCAAACATTCACCCCAGTACAGAGATCTTGACATAAATCCATTGTTTTTTTCCTCCCCATGCCATTCCCGTTTAAACTCAGCAATAAGCAAATCAGTCTTGACCCTGCTTCCCATGGGAACAGTCAAGCCCGAACTGCCAGGCCAGGTCCTCCCTGGACCAGAAACAAGCATCCTAGAATCGGGTTCGGGGTATCACCACTCATCAGCCAGGATAGCTTGTCTCCAGTGACTTGGAGAGCACGGGACCCACGTCTCGGCATACTCGTCCCAATCGTGATGACAAATACAAAAAGAACAATTGATGGACAGAATGCTGAACAATGTCAAACATTCACCCCAGTACAGAGATCTGGGCCTAAATCCATTGTTTTCTTGTTCCCCATGCCATTCCAGCCTAAAACCAGCCAGATGCAAATCAGCCTTGCCCCTGCTCCTCATGGGAATGGTCCAGCCCGTATTGACAGGCCAGGTCCTCACTGGACCAGAAACAAGCATCCTAGGAACGATTTCATGGTATTACCCATCATCAGCCAGGTTTTTCATCTCCAGCGGCATGGAGAGCACTTGACCCACGTCTGAGCATACCCGTCCCACTTGGGATGACAAATGCAAAAAGAGCAGTTGATGGACAGAATGCTGAACAATGTCAAACATTCACCCCAGTGCAGAGATCTGGGCCAAAATCCATAATTTGTTTGCTCCCATGCCATTCCAATTTAAACTCAGCAATATGCAAATCAGTCTTGACGTTGCTCCCCATGGCAACAGCCCAGCCCGAACTTCTAGGCCAGTCCTCAGTGGACCAGAAACAAGCATTCTAGGACCGGTTTCAGAGTATCATCCCTCATCAGCCAGGCTAGCTTGTCTCAGGTGGCATGGAGAGCATGGCACCCAAGTCTGGGCATACCCGTCCCACTCAGGATGAGAAATGCAAAAATAACAATTGATGGACAGAATGCTGAACAATGTGAAACATTCATTCCAGTACAGAGATCTTGGCCTAAATCCATAATTTCTTTGTTCTCCATGCCATTCCAGTTTAACCCAGCCATAAGCAAACCAGTCTTGACCCTGCCCCCATGGGAACAGTCAAGCCCAAACTGCCATGCCTGATCCTCCATGGACCAGAAACAAGCATCCAAGGAACATTTTTGGGGTATCATACGTCATCAGCCAGCTTAGTTTGTCTCCAGTGGCATGGAGAGCATAACGTATAATTCTGATTTTGCAATTAAAGTCTTCTCAATACTAAGGGGCATATTTAAGAAAAAAACAAGCAGCACAGCGCAGCAAGTCACTTTGCTGCAGTACGCCACGTGATAAAGAAAGGGCAGAATTGCACTGTATTTAACATACTACTGTGCATTCCTGTATTTTCCCTGCGCCGTCACACAATTAACTACATAGTGCCAAGGCAGGCACCCTTGCACCATGGTGGAAAGGGTGCCAGCACACACAGAAAGAGGAAGTAACAAGGAGAAATTAATTTATTTCTCCTTGTTGTGTCTCACCTGGGGAGGCGCAGTATTTTGACACATTCTGAGGTCCACCAGTAAAGGTAAATCTAGGATTGTGTCATACTCCATGAGTGGATGCATAGGAACACCCATGCGCCATGCATGGAATGCCTCCCTGGGGCAGAGTAACGCAACACAGCGATTAGCACTGCGTTGCTTTACTTTAGATTTATCAATGCCACACAAGGTGGGATTGCTTGGCTTGATAAATCTTATTTAAGAGTTGCGTCGCTCTTGCACCCCACTGTGCGGTGCAATGATGACATGCCAAGAGAATAGCCGATGCCCTCTACATTAAAATCCAGGCGAATGAATAGGGGATCAAGACTACAATTTTGTCTGCTACCTTCAAAAAGAAATTGGAGGAAATAAATAATGACATAGCAGAGCATAAGGACTACTTATTAAGATCTAAAGTAGATAAACTCCAGAAGGACTTAAAGAAATTTTCGAGGGAAAAGGTCTACCCTTATATCACTGAGGAATATACCCCCAAAAAATGGATGATATGAAAAAGGGTACCAAAATAGGGAGTATAGAACATCAGATAGAACCAGCTCCAGCAGTGAGGATAGCGACTTTGAGAGAAAGCCCCGTAGAAGGGGGAGAGGCAGAAGGTTCTTCGGAGGTCCGCGTCCCCAGTTTAATACACCATACCCTCACTATCCCAACAACAATTTTGGCTCGCCCCCACTGTACCAACCCCAATTCCCGGGTATGCCAGGAGGCCCAATGACACAATTACCCCAGATGCCTAATCCTTTTTTAGGGAGGGGCCGGAGGAGGGGCAGGGGCAGGGGCAAACAGAAGTGTATGACGGGGTGCAGTGGGAGGAGTTGGAACAGAGAGTGACCAGGAGTATAGCGAAAGAACCGACAACAGGCACGAACAGGGAATAACTTCCCTTGTGATAAATCTAACAGAAATTGAGTTGACGGATACACAAATTGAGATACTTGAAAAGGGTTTGGGGTTCGTGCCCACCAATACACCAGCCAATTTTAAGATAAGACAAGAATTAGCAGGTTTTTTCCACAATATTCATCTGAGAGTTTTCTTTGGTGATCAGAATATGGAGGAAGTAGAGAGGGGAGACACAAACTTCCACCCAAAGTCTAAGTTCACCCCGGACTTAGGGCAACTACCTATTGAAACAGAGGCCTTTGAACAGGCAGTCATTCATGAAGTGGAAACACTGTCTAGGCAGAATTACACCACTTTCATGAATCTTTCCAAAAAGGAAAGAAGAGCCCTGGATGAACTAAGAAATAATGATGACCTAGTGATCAAGCAGGCAGACAAAGGGGGAGCAACTGTATTACAGAGTAGAACTGCTTATGAAACTGAATGTCTGAGACTGCTAGCCAACAGAAGAAACTACATGGTGCTGAGACAGGATCCAACAGAGGCCATTAGGGAAATAACATCGGTGGTGGAAGAAGCCATCCAAAACGAATGGATTACAGAAAAGGAGGGTAGTTTCCTTTGTCAACCCTAACCAGTAACCCCGTATTTTTATACCCTCCCGAAGGTTCATAAACCAACAAGGCCCCCGCCGGGGAGACCCATTGTTTCGGGGATGGGATTGTTACTGAAGCCTTTGTCCCAATTTTGTGAGTTCTTCTTCAAAACTATAGTTCAATCCAGACCGGCGTATTTGAAGGACACTACAGAGGTCATAATATTACTCAAGGATATGGAATTTGATCCTACAGAAGATTTCATGGTAGGTCTGGACGTGGAGTCCTTGTATACTAACATACCACAGATGGAGACATTAAGAGGGGTTAAAGACATCTTTTTATACAATGGAATGGGAATATAGCACGTCCTGGCCTTTTATTCTACACCTGGTGGAAATCGCCCTAACTAGAATTTCTTTGCGTGTCAGGGAACCTATTACCTCCAGACTCACGGGACCTCCATGGGGAGTGTTTTCGCTCTGAGCCTGGCTGGGCTTTATATGTCTGCCTTTGAGAACCAGTACATTTACACCCATGGAGGTCCCTGATTTCATCACATTAAAGTCTGGAGGCGTTTTATTGATGATGTCCTGGACCTCACTATTTTTCCAGAAGGAGGAGGCTTGCATACTAAAATGTTCCATAAACCAACATTAACAGTTTGCTTTCATTTAAAAGCTTTCACCCTAAGTCCCTCAGGCAGAACCTCCCTGTGGGACAATTCTTGCGCCTTCGGCGCAACTTCTCCAGTCTAACCGACTATGGGTCAGAAGCGGAGTCCCTACAAAAGAAACTCTTACAAAGGCATTATCCCCCACAAATTGTGAAAAGGGCTAAGAAAAGAGCGAGCAACTGCCATTGAGATGCACTCCTCGAGTCAAACGAAAAACCGTCTTCAGAGAGAACAGTCTGTGTTACAACATTCAACACCGCCTCGAGTAGTATTCAAAAGATCATCTTATGCAATTGGAAGATCTTAAATTCTAATGGACTTGCTTTTGAGAAACCCCTGTTCTCATTCAAGAGAAGCCAGAATATCAAAGATATCCTGGTGCATACTAGACCGAGAAACAACAGAAAGAGACAAGGGGGCATAGAGGGAGAAAATCAGATGGGGTTCCTCCCCCCAGTATCTGGTCATACAAGATGTGGGATGTGTGATGTGTGCCATTTGACAGCTAGCACAAAGACAATAGATGTCGGGCTGACCCACCCGTGGGAGCACAGGAAACAAACCAATTGTAACTCCTCCTTTGTAAGTTATATGCTGAAATGCCCTTGTGATCTAGTGTACCTGGGTATGACTACTAGACGGGTAAAAGCATGAATCATGGAGCACAGATCCACGTTTAGATGCCAACGGACTATGAGTAGATTGACAAACCATTTCAAGGAGAAGAATCACTCAGCTGAGGACTTTTTCTGGACAGTAATTGAAAAACCTAATATCGATATGAGTAGGGGCAACCCAGAAAGATCCCTATTTATACGAGAACAGAAATGGATTTATAGGGTGCAGAGTATTTCCACTTATATCAATTCCCCTCACTTTGGGAATCGCATTGTCTCAATGGCAGAATATATTTTTGTCAAATGAGTGTGTTTACCCACTCACTACGTCATGAGGTGGATCTTTTGACTCGTCCACCCCTAAATGACAGGGAACTGTTCCTGGTATCAAGAAACTTGCCACCGTTGAATGGAGGAAGTTAGGGTCCGTGAAGGGGTGCTTTAAACATTTAAACATCTGAACGAGCGCTCTAGTGCTGTCACTGCTGGGGCACGCTGGAGACGTTGATCACATGGGACAATACGTCACTAGAGGCGTGTGTCGGACGCCTTCAAGAGACCTCATTAAGACTTAAAGAAAACAGGGCACTGTGCACGGGCAGGCTTT
This sequence comes from Triturus cristatus, assembly GCF_964204655.1. NCBI lineage: Eukaryota > Metazoa > Chordata > Amphibia > Caudata > Salamandridae > Triturus > Triturus cristatus. The sequence continues at coordinate 913,662,589 of NC_140588.1, forward strand.
AACATGAATAGGAAGAGAGAAATTATCCGGATGGAGTTTTTTTTCTCTCATGTCGGAAATGTGGATTTATGTATTGGACCCACCCACAACATCGGGCCTGTCTGTGAGAGAGAGTATGGGGCTGATTCCGATCCGTGTCGGAAGGGCACTGAACGCGATCCGGCCGGAAAAACTTCGAGCCGTACGCGTGTTTTCCGCCTGACTCATACGCTGTACGAGCGAGCAAGTATGATGCGAGCTACGTGAAATTCACCGACCGAGCCATTCCCAGGTCCGAACCGCTCCCAACGTCTCGGTCGGAAACTAACCGTAGCGTGCAATGCATGCGATTTAGGACCAAGTCAGTACAATGCACGCTTCGGACAGCCTGTGCGAGCCGGAGTGTCCGACTCACAAAACGTTCGGGTGGTTGCCTATGGGGATCCGCGTCGGACCCCCTGTCACCCGCAGCCCTACGACTCGGACACAGTGAGAGACCCAAAGGTCCCCCAACACAGGCATGTATGGTGCGGATGGCACCGAGGCGTACACACTGTAGGGGGTGCCCTTGTGTGAGACGTACCCATTCAGTTAATGGGAGCCCATGTACGCGTCGTACGACCAGCTCCCTTTGACTTCTATGGGAGTCCGACCGAACCGAGTCCGGCAGCATACGGCCACATCGTACTCGCTCGGTCGGACTGCAGGACTCCGGCTCGGTCGGAAAACACTCTGGATCCGGCTCGGTCGGAGAGCTTTCCGACCCGGATCGGAATTGGCCCCTTAGTAGTGATAAGTTCATTGTGGTCCATCGCATCATGGCGGTTTTTGATATAGCGCCTAAACTAACCCGACACGATCTGCAATAGACCAAGGGAAGTGGGACCTTGTTCATAATCGTTGGGACAGAACAACAGGAGAAGGGGAACGATCCGTTCAGAGCTTTATCCCTTCTCAGTTAAAGTTAAAGCTGAGGTGTCTGACCATTTCTCGTACATGGGCTTCTAACTAATTAACTTAACCTTTTATTTCCCTACCGAGAGTGCTAATAGGGAGCTGTTCTCACTCCCCCGCCAGTTCGGGTTTATAAATTAAATAAACTCGGTAAGTTTGCTGACTAACTGGCGCAGGTTGAATGTGATGTCTCCAGGGTGTTTGCGATGCCGCAGTGCATCTTGAGTTAATTCACCAATAGTGAATATTGAGAGTGCGCATGACAATAACTGTGTCATCGAGTGCTAATGTATGTGTCATAAAACACTATTTGGGCGAGACAAAGTTTGAGAGAAAGCTACCCCTACACTGAATTTTGGGTAGGAGGAGAGCCCATGCTTTTTTAATTATGGGATATGAGTGAGTGGTGTTGATGCACTTACATAGTTATTTTTATTGTATGTGGTACGAAGGGCACTGCACATAACACTTCACATGTTCTATGGTTTTAATAATTTTATAGGTTCCTCTCCAAATGTGAGGGGCTCTACGAAAGATGACATCCCCTTTTCTACTGGATTAATAGAAGGGAGGGTGAGCACCCAGGGATCACAGTGGTGATAGTCCTGAGGAAAGCCGGGGTATTGTTTTTTGCCGGCTGAAACAGGTCAACACTTATACAGAGTGGAGTGTTGGCGTCTCATTATAAGCTCCCCAACCCAGCATACGCACTTCTTGTTTTAAATCTGGACAGAGTACCTAATATTAAAATTGTAATTAGGATTCCCTGAGACCAGTTTTATATCACTTTTTCTGCACAATTTCTCACCTGTGATCTGGCACTGTATGTTGTATTGTCTTTCCCCCCTATTGCTCCTCCTCCAGTGCTGGGCTGGTGCGGAGGTGTGTTAGCAGCCCTATGATGAAGCATGACACAGCTTGCTTGATAAGGTTGGTGCATTCCCACTTACTCACCCATATTCATTATCATTATTATTATTATCCCTCCTCCTTTTGTGATTTAATTACTGAGCGGGAGGTTGTAGAGGGTTCTTTATTCTCTCACCCCTCTGTTTTTTGTGTGTTTAATGCCCCTAAGTGTCACATCAGCAAAATGAGATCAAGTTCCATAGGTAAAGCGGAAACCTCTTTGGTTCCATGGTATAAGTTTCAAATTATCCACCCAGTCTTGCAAGTCTTTCAGCACTAGTAGTGCATTGTACTTGGAGCTGATGCTGAGCAAGGCTCTTAATCAATTGTTTCCTGGGTTGCTTCTGTCTCCCCCCTTTGAAAATTGGGTGTATTATGGATCTACACCAGGAATCAGGAACTGGCAAATGAAGGTTCAAGCACTAAAGAGAAGACAAAAAATGTGTTTGCCATGACTCTGGGTTAGCTTTATAAAGGGCAGAGAGGAGTCCACTTCGACGTGGGGTGCCATTGATTTCTCTCTTCCTCATAATTTCTATTTGTTTTGGTCTCATTTTGGATGGGTCTTGATTTCTGTTGGGGAGCCCCACCTCGATTTTACCGTGGTTGACCCTATATCCTGGGGTGATAACCCTTCTTACTTACCATCCCTGCCAGTGCCCTTCGAGTCAGGCTGATATTCTAGGTGCACCTGGTTCAGAGGGCTGCTGCAACCTTGGTGAGTTCCATCGGCTGTATTTGCTCATGGCTCTTCTAGCCTTATTTGTTTTTGCAAGTGATGAACCCAGACCTCCTTGGTTATGTTTGTGTCACATATGCTGCTGCATGATCCTTGTTTAGTCCATGGATTATTTTCCAAAATGCTATAAAGTTCTGGAATTGAATGCATGGAGTATTTTTCCCCAGGACATGTTGAAATTCTGTTTCTTTGCCAGCCACACTGCCCTCTCGTACTTGGTGCAGTTTCCTTACTATGTCTTGTTGTACAGTTGCCTGATTGTTGCGTTTCAACAAGTGATACTCCCTATTTAGTGCCCTTTTTTATGAGATAAGAATTTTTGTCAACTATGGTGTGGCTCTGCGCTTGGCAGTTGATTGGTGAGGGGTGGAGTGGATGTTCTGATTGCCATGCTGTGTTATCAGAATCCTACATTACTGTTCCCAGTCACTAGTTGCGTTGGACTGTGTGATAAGATGTTCACCTAGTAAATTCATCAAATCTGTTCGGATTTCTGCTGTTGTTGTGCTTACCAGAGCAACCGCTTCAGGTTTTCTGTACTAGAATCAGAGTTTTAAATGTTGGCTGGTGCATGGAAGACAGGCTGAAGATTCACTGTTGTTACCTGTGGTTTATAGGGCTAGATGTATCAAAAGGGTTTTACCCATTCTGTGTCTATCGGAAAATGGATTCGTACATCTGGCCTCTCCCTCTTTAATTTTTAAGTCTGCGATGTATCTAAAATGAGCCAGTGAAACTGCAGTGCAATATATCACAGTAAAGGGCCTTTTAAATGTGTACATCCAAGCTCAAGGTATGTCCCCTGTGAATCTCCCATTTAAAATGTATAGACCTGATGCTGTTAGGCACGATTCAAGTTGCATGTCCTATGAGTCACTTTGTCTTGATGAAGGAACTGCCTGTTGAGGGATGTTCCATAGTGCATCTTGTACTTGGAGATTATAATCATATCCTTTTGAATTGAAGAGGTTAGAGTTAAAGTCCCTGGAAAATTTTATGAACTGGGCATCATGGGCTGATTTCAGGTTGTTGAGGGTTGTTTTTAGAATAGGAGTCTCTGCAAGCTTTAACTTATGTTCTGGGTTGAAATAGACATTCAGTAATATTAAAGGATGTTTTACACTTTGCACTCAGCCCTCAGTTTTAATTGCCTGGAGACAGTTCTCAAAGCCTGGGCATTGATTTGGCATGAAGATTAAGTTGCAACAAGATGTATATTGCTAGCGCCCCTTTTGGATGTCCTTGCTGCTCAATCTGGTTTCAGTTTTCAATAATTCAATTTACCCCAACAGGAGATCTGAGTGTTCAGCCCATGCCAATTTGTAGCAGTATAACTTGTAACTGCGTAAGATGCTCTACCACTTCCGGGTTGATGGCATTATTGTGGATTCCATATATATTTCATGTGCAGGTGAAAAATAAAGGTGCTGTTGGTCCATTGTTGTCAATTGCCTGCTTCCTGGAGACATACAACTGGGCTGAGTTCCCCATTCAAAATTCCATCTTGTCTGCAAGTACAGAGGTGAGCCAAGATCTATCGGGGTTTGCTGATGCATGTATGTACTGGGGTACTTCTGAGGTCGGATTGGTGGTCTTTAAGACTGTGGGAGTTTGAAGCTGTTAAATTAAACTTGCAGTGCCAATTGGTTTTCTGAGAATGGCGTAGCATTTTCTCTTGATGCTTTGCTTTCGAAGGTTCCTGCATAGTAGCTAAAGGAGATGGGTAGCATATGTAATGGTATGGGCAGATTTTAATTCCCCATTCCTAGAAGGTCTATTTTTCTTTTGGAACTTTTGAGGCTAGTTTGGATGATACCATGGTGATCAACATTGTTCTGTCTCCTGGGATCCTCTAGGCTTACGAATGCCTCAGAGGAGATATCTGATGAAATTAGGTATTCAAGGGTCTTAATGTTCTTAAATAGTTTCATCAAGTTGCCCCTATTTAGTGTGTCATATAACCCTAGGGAGGGATAATGTGGCACCACGAAAAATGTATTACCTATTTGGTTGGGCTAGGGCCCATTAGTGTCAGTAACAGTCTTATTAAATGCTCAACAGGATGATCCTGGGCACATGCATCACTGCTAGTGTGTTTCACCCGGTCACGCCCCCCGGAAATGGGGGAGGGGGCTCAGCGCTGATGGCGGCTGACTCTGCTACATGTCGCTGAAAGCTCTTGGTGCTCGGGTGCCGAATGCTCAGAACGGTTGGAAGAGTCAATACAGCTCGACGAAGACTCAAATGTGGACCAGAATGAGGCACAACTGCAAACCTTTCGAATGCATAAAGGTGGAAGGCATCATCTTGAGAGAAGTTAATATTGCTGCATGAAAGTCCGTATGGACTAGCCTTATGTTGGACTAGTCAGCACCAGAAGGCGAAGGTAAGGTTGCACAAGCATGGGGGAGCCTTACTGTGTGAGACCCTTACTCATTGCCTTTGCTACTCTCCTGTACCTGACTCCCCCAGAGGGACCACTATCAGCTAATTTTCTGCTGTACGCTATGTATAGCGGGTCTTTAGCGGCTGATATTATTGAGCAGTTGGCAGGGTAAATGAACCCTCTCGGAGAGTGAGCATAGAGATTAAAGTTAGAAGCTTGTCAATAGATGTACAGCGGGGGGAAGTTAAGGAAGAATTAATGTTGCTGCCATCAGATGTACTTCTACAAAAATGGACTTTGGGCTTTCTTAAGTTTCCTGTGGGACTGTGGCAGTTACCAATGGGATCAAGCGAAAGGATAAAGGGGTGAAGAAGGGGATCGCAGCAGTATGAGCACACCTAAGCGAAAGCCAATAAGGGCAAGCTCTTTGCCTAGTAATCAGTCAACTCTTGTCCAGAGGTCACAAACTAAAGGTGGTCATGACAAAGTACTGGACATTTCTTGTGTACTGCATAATGCACAACAAAGGATAGACTTAAAAGTGCAGCAGCTGCTGGAAGCTGAAAGATCACGGACCTCTGATGTTCAGGAGGTTCAACTTGAGACTGAAGTGGGTGGTGGTTATGAGGGTACGTTAGCAACTTCAAGAACACTTAGGGGGAGTCTCTCAACGATACTGATGCAGCGCGGAATGCAAAATCCCTCCCTACTGTCACGGACTAAAAGATCTCACACACGCACACTATCCATACATTCGCTGGTGGGGCCCATAACACCAACACACATTTACCATTAGTCCGTGTAAGAGGCGATTATCCTTCCAAGCGCTGAATAATAAGGGAGGAAGCTACCACTTTACCCTAATGAGCAACAAACCTACAAAACCCTACTCATACTCATTAGGCCCTAGATTCCACATTTGGTATTACCCTCATAACCGGGATGGATCTGTTTGTTGCGGTTTTTAAGTGAAATACTAATACTCTAATTAACCTTTTCATTAACACATTTCAATGAATAAACAACCCAACTCATTTTAGTAGATGTTCAAATCCGAATTTATATTAATATTGCAGATTAAATCATTCATTTGATCAAGTTGCCATTCATATTTACCTATTCTGGCTATAGTCGTCCTCTATGTCAAATTTTGTAGTCTCGCAAATCTATGCCCATCAATTTTAGCAAATTCAGTTAATCAGGAGTTTGGGCATTAATTCAGTCCGTCAAAGATTCAGGCTAACAGCTGTCCTGCAGTATCACCGTCCTCGCCGTCAGCATATCATCAGGAAATCGAAAAGCGCGCTGAACACCTCTCTATTCTATCATAATTTATAGTAAAATCGATGATAACAAGTAACAAAATTTGGGCATCCGAGTTCGATGATTGGACAATCAGGGATCATCCTTTTGGTTTCTCACGAAAGTGTCTTTTGGGTTATGACCCTTGTCAGTTCCGGTTCACACAACAGTCTTGTTTGGAATACTTGGACGGCGTCCCAGACTGTCCTTGAATGGTGCATGTTCATCTGGGGTCAGGTCCAGGCCACTGTGTATCTGTTATCAGCGCAGGCACACTTCACCCAAGCCTTGTTCAGCGTTGGCAGTCAGGTTATGCACCAAAGTCAGCCATCTTTCGGCGGGTCAAAATGGTCAACTTAAGCAAAGAAACACAAAACGTAATTAATACATAGAAATGACTAATTAAATGTTATTCCCTCGCTAATACCCATATGTGTGTGTATTTATCTAGCCAAAAGCAACACTCAATGCGGTTTATACTTACTAAATAAAGCACGAATCACAATTACATCACCAAAGTGGCATATATCATGCGACATTCTAATTATCTAACATTAGTACGCGTACGAAATTTAGTTCACGTAATTAATTAGGCCATGCAGATGCAAATCCTAAGTGTATTTCGGTCATTAATAAGGTTGATTAGTTATTTTCACATCACCCCAAACCATTAGTACGATTAAAATTAATTAATTAATCTAATTAATAAAATTAAATGCAAAATGGGGTGGGCATACACAATTTTGCATAACCCGCTCCAGCAATACCACCAAGAGAGGAGGATTTAGCTATCAATATATGTGCAAAGGCAATTAAAAAATCGTCTATTACAGAATCTTTCTCCACTCCTATTTGCTGTAAGCAGTACCCTCTGTTTTTAAAATCATATCTGGCAACGATAACCACAGCCGCTTCTAGCCAGCCATCAGTCTCTCCATTAACTTTGGCCACACTAGCTTCAGCCCTGCAGCAAGACGAGACAATAGAACCAATAGTTTAACCTACCTTGGCATCCAAGGCCACGGGGAGCAATGGAGGAGTCCTTCAAGAGATGGAGAACAGAAAATAATCTGGTCTAACAATTAGAAACATGTTTGAATTCATTTTACTATGAGAGATTAAAGAACTACAGATAACACAATCACAGGTGATCGCATCATTGCATGCAAGGCTATCACAAATTGAAGATTCTATGGGTAAAATACCAGAACGCCTAACCGAAACAGAGGAACGCGTATCTAGCCTTGAGGATAAGTCAGTGACTTTTGGGCAGGACAAAACACAACTCAGACAAAATACACAGCCCTTGAGATTAAATTACAGGATATAGAGAACTATAACAGATGGTCCAATCTACAGCTAGTAGGTATTCTGGAAGCAATCGAGGGGCCTCAGGTGCGGGACTGGGTTGAATCTTTGTTATGAAAAGCAATTCCAGAGTTAGAATGTGACATAACAATTACTAGAGCCCATAGCGTACCTTTTCAACGCCCAGTGAACGCGAAACATCCTTGCACCATTTTGGTGAACTTTGTGGATTTCCGAGTAGAGGAAAAAATAATTTCTAAGGCAATAGAAAAAAAACGATGACAACTCAAGGTGTTTGTGCGAATGATTGACTCTCTGAAATCTAAGGGAGCACAGGCAGCCATTATCCAGCAGTCAAAGCTAAGGGTTCTTGTAAATGGCCAATTTCATCTGCTGAATAATGTGGAAAAGGCACAAGAATTATAACAGCAGATATCTAGCCCATTGTGATTATAAGAACGTATAACAAATAATGTATGATGAACGATGAATGTTGGAGAACTTTTGAGATATTTATATAGATATTTCTCCCTTATTTTTAGAAGATATAGAATTTTTTGGATAATGCATGATATGATATAATATATGTAATATCCGGCGGTGGTGGACCGGGGCCCAGAGTTTTGTTTTCTCTGGAAGACGGAAATGCACAAATGGGGGTGCCGAATCATGGCACCCAGGTTCTTAGATGGGGTAAGGGAGGAGATGTGGGCTATTCTCCCACAATCATGGAAAGGGAGTGGAGAAATATCCAGGGGTGGGGAGGTATGCTTTTCGTGTAGGGCACGCGGGAATTGCAGTGGTAAAAATTGGATTAGCTCTTCTAAATTCCAGTACAAGAGTATTTTTGCTAATGATATGAGTCAATATCAGGCAGAAAAAGCTGGCTTTGTTGGGAAAAAAAGTTCTGGGTTTTGCACTTTATGTGATATGCACTGACACTATTCTTGTTATTTGCACTTTTGTATGGTATCCTGAAATGCACCAACACATTTATGCAATTTTGCACAGATACTTTAATAGCTAATCTATGTACCGCATAATAGGTGCTAGTAGGAATCTAAAAATTGTTAATTATATCTTGATATTCACTGACACTTTCATAAATATTCACATTGACACCTTAATAGTTAATCTATGTACTGTATAATAAATGCCAGTAGGTATTTAAAAATCGTGAGTCATATACATGCACATTGCACTTTGATTATCACTTTTTTTAGGTGATGGCCTCTAACAAGCAGATGTGTAAGGATTCTGTATGTATTCTGTCTATGAATAATAATGGTTTAAATAATAGGATAAAATCTCAGGCCGTAGAAGAATAGTTAAAAGGACATGCCCCGACATAATAATGATTCAAGAAACGCACTATGTGGTGGGGAAAACATCTGCATATAGTATGTTCAGACAGTGGGCGGGCATCAGATATTTCTCATCTGCAGCTGTGGCTCATAGAAGAATAGCAATTATTTTTAATAGATTCTTACCTTTTCAGATTACATATTCTCTAGCTGACAAAGAGGGGAGGTGGGGTTTGGTGAGTGGTTTAATTAATAATAATAGGTTAACCATAGCCACAATCTATGCGCCAATTGAAGATAAACCTATTCCTTCATTGGACCTTTATTATGCGCTTTTGCTAATTACTGGTAATAATGAAGGGTACCCGGATAGGTGAACCTGGGATGGATCAATGTATTTAGGAAAACACTGGTTCTGCTGTGGCCCAAAGGTCTAATGCAAAATGTAATGACCCCGTCGGAGACACTATGTGTGACTTAGGAAAGATATTTAATATCTTGGGGAGCGGTAAGTAATGTAAATTACCTAATTTAATTGGTGCAGCGCACCACAGGGAGTACACCCACAGCTGTTTAAGCTTTCGTCACTAAAGCTACGCTTAAATGATGATCACCAATGAGCGATCTTAAAATGTATTAATTTCGCGCCCCGTACCCCAAAACCTTGATTTTGCCACTTGCGAACCCCATTCCTTATTAATTCCCTAGACTTCTCCTTTTCTAATTCAGCTTGCTCACAATATATATGTCCTGAAGATGATCTCCATTATTTGAAATCGAAACGTCGTCGACCCCCTACAACAGGAACGCCTTACATTCTGTAAACCCCTGAGGAGTTCCAACTATTTTTGTCAATGCCATGTCTTTGTTTTTAAGTCACTCTCACTTTTTCACGTCACGGCTACTGTCACTTACCTGTGTGAGCACCTGAATACTATTGCTACTATTGTTTGTACAATAAATTGCAGTCTAAAATTGACCTACATGTCCCTACATACATTACTTACTGCTCACCAAGATATTAAATATCTTACCTAAGTCCTCCATAGTATTTGCTTATTCCTGGAGCAGTGATAGTGGGGGGCGATTTCAATTCAGTTCAGGATTCAGTTTTGGATTCATCTTTCGGTTTACGGAAATAGAATAAACCACACATGAAAAAAGTGCTAGTGGAATGCATGCAAAAATTAGATCTGGTTGATGCATGGCAAAAATATTTCTCAGATAAGAAAGAATAGTCATGTTTTTCAGCCAAATATGGAACAGTTGCTAGACAGGATTTATTTTTAATTTCTCAAAATTTAAGCCTAATTGATTGTACATATTTTCAAAATATATTTTTCAATCATGCCTTAGTAAAATTGAAGATTTCATGATTCGGGGTGGGCAAACAATCTTTAAAATTGTCATTTAATGAGTTTATCTTGAGGATGACGATTGGTGCAGGGAAACCCAAATTGAAATAGAAAGGTTTTTCCATTAAAATAAGGGTACAGCCAAGGTAAAAAACATTTGGGAGGCCTTTAAAGCTACAATTAGAGGGTATATAACCTCCAAAGATATACCAGTTAGGCGTTACTGTAACTTACAAAGAGCTGATTTGGAGTTAGAAATTAGATACGCTAATGAGCAATATATAGAGGAGAAAACAAATGCGAATAAATCGAAATTAGTGTTAGCACGAAAGGCCATGCAAGATTATTACTACGACAAAATATATGTGTGTAACGCCGTATATCTTCAAAGTGTATATGAGGGAAGTGAGTTTTCAGACAAATGTTTTGCCTAGCAAATAAAAGATAGACAGGCACAGAATAGAATTACTGTTCTGGTAGAGAAAACTACTAAACACCAGATTACAAATGAAGAACAAATACAGAAGGAGTTTTTAAGACATTACGAAGCGATCTACTCAGTCAGCCAAGATATCGACAGGCTTAGACTAAGGGATTTTCTTGGAAAATTTCCTATACCTAAGATATAGGCAAGTCAAAGTCAGACTATAGTTGCTAGGGTTACGTTAAAATAAATTGAAGATACAATACAATCCCTGGCTAACGGTAAAGAGTGTGGGGAGAATGGGCTAACTGCAGAATTTTTTAAGAGATTGAGCTCAACACTAAACCCCAAACTACTAGTACTAGCTAATCATATCTTATTCGGGGGAGAGATGCCTAGCTCCTTTCATAGGGCAGTAGTAGTTAGTTTTTTGAAAAATGGTAAAGGCAAGGAGGACGTGAATTCCTACAGGCCCATTAGCCTCTTAAATACTGATTATAAAATCACAGCTCAGCTACTGGCAAATAGAATCAATAAATGCCTAGGGTCAATTATACATGCAGAACAGTGCAGTTTTATTAGAGACTGACAACTATAATTTAATACTAGTTTTCTAGTCAAAGCCTTAGATTATTTTAGCCAAAACAAAATTCTGACACATATTATGTTATTAGATGCCGAGAAGGCTTTCGAATTGGTCTGCTGGGAAAGTCTTTTTTATATTCTAAAAGAATTTGTTCTTCCTGCCAAATTCATTCGTATAATTTCTAAATTCTACAAAGGGGCATTGGCGCAAATCGTTATTAATGCAAATAAGATTGGTGATTGCACAGTTAGGAGAGGAACGAGACAAGGCTGTCCATTGTCACTGTTACTTTTCGCTTGTTTTATAGAACCTTTGTCTATTGCAATTCATTCCATTCATAGCTTGACATCCCTATTCCAGGAATGTCTAATATCAAGCTATATGCAGATGACATCGCCCTAATTTTAAAACTTGACTAAAAAGTTGAAAAATGAATATTTTCTATTTTTCATGATTACCAACAAATAGGTGGGTATAAAATAAATGAATCTAAGACAGAAATCCTGATCTGTAATACTGATGTGGATACCCCGGTTATTGAATTTCACCCACTGGTTAATGTTAGACCCAAGACATACCTTGTTATTCATGTTTCCATAAATGTAAATTAACTGTGTGTTTTTTTAATTATGTTCCTCTAATAGATAAGATCAAAGCACTGTTCACTAAGTGGAATAAAATGGCCATTTCAATACTAGGTCGTGCAGACCTTATTCAATTTTCTATTTGTAGCCATCCATAGAGTAATACAAATGAAATGAAAGGCTTGTTTTCTACTTTTATGTGGGCAAATAAAGCATCAAGACTAGCTATAGATAATTTATAAAGGTCAAATATGGAAGGTGGTATAGCCCTTCCCGATTTAAAAGAATATTACTTTGTGAATTCTGCACATACTATATATAGATCGACTAAGTCCCTAAATATTAATATGTACGACAATTCTTTTTAGATTGCCCCCCAAAAAGTTAGGTATAAAATGCTAAAATGGAACCTTAAGCATAAAGAACAAATATTCCGCTGCCATGCGATCTCTTATATCAATGCCGCAACGTTACTATCAGATCTCAATATAATAAGGGCAGGTCCATTGCTAGATAAGACTGAAATGCTTAAATGAGTGAGTCAGGGCTATAGTAAAATAGGGGATTTCTTAGACGTGAACTGGAAAAATTTGAATGAAAACGAGCCCAATATCAAACACTACAAAAGCTTTATGCAATGGTCCTTTATTAGGATCAAATATTTTCTGCAGAAGCTGAATCCCTTACAAATAATGGAAACATGGTAGTTAGCATAACAGATATTAAACCCTCAAATTCACAAAACAATCAGCAGTTGGGCTCTGTTATTATGCAGCTATAAAACTGTTAACCTTTATATGGAAGCGCAAAAAAAAATGGCAATTAAAGGAAGGACTCCAGCTATCACTTGTCGCTTGGGATAAAATTTATAAGTTTAATGTTTCTCCATTGAAAGCAGACAGTTTAAGACGGATGCAAAACTACACAAAATGGCTTCTAAATAGAACTCCTGATTTTCTCCAAAAAATAAAACTCCTGATTATTACTAACTGTTTCCGTTGTAATCTGGAAGGGGGTGGGAACTGGACACATATTGTATGGAGTTGCCCAAGGCTAAGCAGATTTTGGGATGAAATCATTCAGTGCTGTGTTAATAATGTGAAAATACGGCAGACGCTAGATATCAAGACTGCCGTTTTTGGATATTCAATTGATTTAACTGCGGATATTATAAAAAAAAAAATATATATATATATATATATATATATATATATATATATATATATATATATATATAGTGGTGTTATTTGCACAATCCCTTATACTTCAAAGGTGGTGAATAGATGAAAATCTGACTTTCCAACACGTATACCGCAAATTAAATAAGGTTAAAGAGTCGGAAAAAAAATATGCATTAAAATCTGGATCTTATAGGAAGTTTTAAGAAATTATGGAAATTGTTGGAATAAAATAGGTGTTTTTACTGTTTGGTGTCTTAAAGGTTGTGAAAATATATACTTTTTAAACTTTCTCATATTTTATGTATTAGAGATGTAGTTGGGAGATTGGGTATAATAATTATGGTTTAGAAATGTCTTATTTGTGATAAGATCTGGAATGTGCAAACTTGTGAATAATTTTCTATTGTCTCCAAATGTACTGGTGTAATAATTCATTATATATTATGGTACAAAATCCTCTATGGCTTACGAATGCTACAGAGGAGATATCTGATGAAGTTAGGTATTCAAGGGACTTAATGTTCTTAAACAGTTTCATCATGTTGCCCCTATTTAGTGTGTCATATGACCCTAAGGAGGCATAATGTGGCACTAAAAGAACTTTATTACCTATTTGGTTGGGCTATGGCCCATTAGTGTCAGTAGCAGTCTTATTAGATGCTTGACTGGGGGGAGTTTGTATTATTTTTGCTTCAAGTGCTCTACGCTCCTTTGAACTGTTGTCTGTCTTCTCCAATGAAGGCAAGTGCGCTGATACTAGGCTGGTGCTTGTTCGCGATTAACTGGCTCTTGCCCCATTGGAAGTTAATGTGGCATGTTCGCCCGCACAAGGATCGGCCTCTATCTTATTGGAATAGCAAATGGTTTCCCTGTCGGCAGCTTATTCTCATGTTGAGCTTGATTTTTGGTCAACCTTGGAAATAATTTCCTTTTTGAACCCTTTGTCGTTTGAATGGCTGTTATAGAATCATGTTTCTGTCATTTAGAGAGCCTTTTGTGCTCTCTCTTTGACAGTGGGACAAGTTAACTCCCAGTCTTTTCGACATGACTAGGTTCCTCTTCTCCCTGGGCTAACTCCTCCAGGGTTTGATGTACCAGGCCCTGGGAGCCACTTACAAGTGCTGCTTTGATTTCGGGCTGCACTGTAGTCTGAGAGAGGGCATTGGGGCGCTAAATGTCATCAATATAGGTGTGTAGTGGAGCTACAGGAAAGCCAGTTGGATTATTGGTTTCGTAGCGGCTTTCTACACGTACTTGGCTTTATTGATGGGACGGATGTTACACCAGATGAAAGGGGACTTGGTGCCAGGTGTGGTACTTTAGGGGAAGGTTTTGGGTTGCACCTGCCCTCGATAGGGTTACTTCAGTGTAGGTTGGTGGTTTTACAGTGATGTTGTTGTGGGCAGAAGGATCATTATTCTGTGTCTCCTGAGGTCTTCGGGTTCTGTGATGGCTGATGGTTGGGTTCTTTCTTTGTGGCTGGTTAATTGGTGCACACAGATTGGGCTTATTCACAGAACTAACTTAAGAAAAAAATCCTAAACTTACTACCATTTTAGTATTCACAGAAGGCACTTAATCATTTTGGTATTCACAGAAGGCACTTAGTCATTTTGGTATTCACAGAAGGCACTTACTCATTGGTGATACGTGCCTTCTGTGAATACCAAAATGAGTAACTTACTCATTTTGAGTAACTTACTTATTTTAGTATTCACAGAAGGCACTTACTCATTGCTGAGTAAGTGCCTTCTGTGAATACCAAAATGAGTAACTTACTCATTTTGAGTAACTTACTCATTTTGAGTAACTTACTCATTTTAGTATTCACAGAAGGCACTTACTCATTAATGAGTAAGTGCCTTCTGTGAATACAAAAATGAGTAAGTGCCTTCTGTGAATACCAAAATGAGTAAGTACCTTCTGTGAACACCAAAATGGTAGTAAGTTTAAGATTTTGTCATAAGTTAGTTCTGTGAATCGGGCCCATTGTTTTTTTCATTCATTTCTCAATGAGGCTGCTTGGGAACTGTAGTAGGGTTTACAGATTTTCCAATATAGATGCACAGTGACACAAAGCAAATGTAGCTTCTGAATCACTCTGAACGCTGGAGATTAATTGTTTTATGGGCGCCATTTTAGTGTTTGTTCCTGAGATGTATAATGCCATTGTGTTTAGCAGGTCAACCTGCGGCTCTAACTTCGCCGAGTGAACGTTTATTGCCTACACGGTTGCCTGCAATGTCTCTAGAAGTGTGGACCATACCTCGGAGTTACTGGTCATCCCACCTCCTTGGATTGGAGTGTGAATATGTGAGGAAGAAACTTGTTTGCTTCAGATTAAAGGTGGAAGCCCCGGCTGAAGGGGGCGGGGATCATATTCATAGTTCCCACGATCGCTTGAATTTTACTTGTAGGCCGGGTAGCAAAGTTTAAGTGACTGGCAGATCCTTCTAAACTTCCTTCTTGCCTGTCCTTGCCTTTTATGGGATGAAACACCAAAGTATCATCAACAATTCTTCTGTGAGCGCAGTTTGAAAAAGGGAAGGGAAGTTCTGTAGGAAAATCTCTCTGGTAATTCTTCATCCTGATGAGTCCGGGGAGACTCAGTACAGATTGGGAGGGCAGTTGATGTGGCAAGCTCGGGGCCCATACCTATGAGTTCTACATCCAGAGAATGCATGCTGTATGTGTGTACTCCTTATCCATCCTCCTCAGGAACTTTGGCTGTACTGGTTGCATTGATGGTGCTATTACTTGTCAAGCCCCCGCTTAAAGGGGTGTTCGTTTTTTCAAAGAAGTCAAACACTGCTGGGGAGGACAGGCTGCTTTTTTGATCTGTGCATTTGAATTTGACCTGTTCTTAAAAAAATGTAACCTGGTTTGAGGTATTTGCCTGGAAGAGGGTTTCCCTTCTTCTTGTTGCAGCCACTGGGGTGCAGATCTGAGCCTTCCAGACCTCATAATGTCTGTACTTTCCCCGGTGCTTGTCGCACTGCTTTAGCTTCCAACAAATACGCTAAATGCATGGAGGGTATGCAGACACTCTGTTCCTTGGAGCACTGTTCCTGGGGTCTAAGGGAGGCTCAAGCCCGCACAAGCTGCACTCCTACGTAGACCAACCATCTCTGCATACTGCCGGAGCTGCTAAAACCCTCCGAGTATGGGGCCCTGAAGGCACCCACCCCCGGGACCGGCTGCCCACCTAAGTTGTTGGGATGCGGTGGCTCGGGGCAATCGCTGTGTGTGATGGTTGTGTCTTGGCCTGGTGGAATGAGGGCCACTAACCTGAGCGTAGGTTGATGCAGAGCAGTGCACAAATACTAAGTTGGTCACACTGATGCTCCCCTTGCTGCTGTTGTTACAGCCTCCTCATCTCCTTCAGCTCCTTCTCAACTCCTTTTATTCTGCCTCCAGGACCACCATGCTCTACGTGGCCCTCCGTGGACCTCCAGCACAACAGCAGCTGCTGCAAATACGTTTCACCTTCTTGAACCACACAGTCACATGGCTCTTGTGGCTCCAACGGGTCTCGTGCTGAGGTCAGAGCCAGGCCGGAGCCGGGAATTGGCCATGAGGGTGCAGCGGGATATGCAGCGGGATATGCAGACCCAATTCAATGAAGTCTGTAGTCCGGTGGTCAGTTGTTCGTTGTCTCGCGGGAGGTATTGTGGAGCCACCCACAGGGTAGCGGGCTAGCTTGCGCGGGGCCATGTCGGGGGCTGCAGAGTCCTTACTGCTCTGCTCGGACAGGCACAGCAGCACAGTGCACATTGAAACTAAAATGGTCTCTGTGCCTGTGCTAAGCATGCTTATGTTTCAGGTAGCACCTCTACTGATATATAATAATTTTTATGTGTCAATCTTCTTTTTTTCACATTTTTATTTCAAGTATAGCAGTAAGTAATCTAGTGGCACATTTTTCTTCCCTATAATTTTTGGCATATGCCTGCAATTTCAAAAGAAGCATTGCACCAGATTGGTAGGGCCAGACGTATTAAATAGCTTTTGCAAAACATATTGCAGGTGTTTTTTATTTTAACAGTATTGCAGTTTTATGCCTTTTGGTTATGTGCTGTACACACTTCAACAAACAAGCGCATAATTCTGCTGATAGGTACAGACACCTACTCTTGCATACACACAAAACACATTTGTGGCTTTCACCTACAGACAAAAACACATACACTGCCTTACATTTTTCCACAAACACAAAAATACAGAAGGACACAGACACATTTATACAGACAAGCATTGGCATAGCCAATAGGTCTCACTTTTGGGACCTTATAAGTGTTTAGTTATGCAACTGTTGCATGGCTAAACACTTATAATGTCTCAAAGGCGAGACCTATTGGCTATGCCAAGCGGCCGCGATCAAACATCAAAGCGGCCGCAAAAGTGAAAGTAATCGCGGTAAAAGCGGCGCGCGCGCGCCCGCGCACATGCACTGTGGCTCTGGGCTGGCCTGGTAGCACTTTTTGGAGCCCTCTCAATAAGTCTTGCCAGACCAGCTCATGCGCTGGGTCAGGCGAGACCTAACAAGAGCACACAGACACATCTGCACACTGAAATACGCTCACCGTCACAGATGTACTGGCACAATCAAATATGACAGAAAACACAATTATGAATAAACAATTTGCACAGTTTTAATAAGTAAATATGTACTTTTTTTTCCTAAACCAACCCTACATCTCTGAGAAGGACTCCAGCCTTTCCATAAATCGCCATACAGTGTTGAATCTTTTATTGGCACCTACTCTCTTAGCGAATGCTTTTTCAAATGCCCTAGTACGAATTAGTTTATTGAGCCATTCTGAATAAGAAGGTATTTTTTGGGAGCTTCAATTCTGCTATATCAGTGAACATGTCACAAGGGAGGCAATTGCTACAAATGTCTTCTTCCCTCTCGACATTCCGAGGTTTTGTCTCAGGCTTGCCCAACCAAAAAGTGCAATCTCAGCATCTGGATCCAAACTTTTCTTGACTCCCCAGCTTAAAGACAAGAAAAACTTTTCCCAGAATTGTCCTAGCTTTGGGCAGGTAAAAAAGTATGGAGCCAGCCTTGCTCGCCTGGAATCTGGCAGTGAAAGCATTTGTTCTCTATTTTCTGATAAATCTTATGGAGAACATGGGTAGTATAGTACGCCATCCAGCATGACAGAAACGCCATTCTTTTAAAATTAGCTGCCCATAGGGCCTTGCTGCCTAGCTGTGCGATGGCTTGCCAATCCCAATTTGAAAACCTACATTGGGTCTCCAGTGACATTTTTTCTAAATGATTATTATCCATAATAGGTTCCCCTGGAGACCGTATACAGCGATACCAGTTGCTCACCCCTCTCAGCTTTGCTCTAAATAAAGCCATCAAAAGTGTAGCTGGGCTGGAGCCAGGTAAAAGGGTATACTTTTTTAGTAATTGTGAGATCTGAATATATTAAAAAAAAAGGGGGCTTACTCGAGGCACCAAACCTCATTTGGACTTCTTGCCAGGTAATGCCTCTGCCAGCCACTACAAAGTGCCCTAGCTCTTTGAATCCCCAATTGGTCCAGGACCTTAGATGGCTGCCCTGTATTTGAAGGCCCAAGCTCTTACATTCCTTTAATTCTAAAAAATAAGATTCAGTGGAGCAGGCCTGTTTCAAATAAAAAATCTGTATTCTCTAGGTGTCCTCTTGGAAGGTCTTATATCTCGTTTTTTTAGGGAGTTTAGCTGTTTACAGAAATACCGAGCCCTGTTAACTGGCCTCTTGCACCATCTTGTCTAAAAAGAAATCATCAATAGGGCCCTTACTGTCAGGTAAAGGGGCTGCTAAATCTAAAATGGCTGCTGCATAGTATGTGCGGATTTGAGGAAGGGCTAGCCCCCTCTGACCGATGTCAAGTTGGAGCACTGGAAGTTTTATTCTTGGAGCCTTCTTCTTCCAAATGAATCTTCTAAACAATGTTTCTAGCTCCTTAAAATAGATCGTATTAATTTGTAAAGGAAGATTTGTAAACGAGAAGACCAGTAAGGGTAATTTTAACATTTTTATAAGAGCCACCCGACCTATCAATGTAAGCAGTAGTAGCAACCACTCTTCTAACAGCTTTATAATTTTTTTCCTCGTGGCTTCATAATTTAATTTGTAAATTTCCGTGTATTGAGTTGACTAGTGACGTAAATCCCTAGATATCGGATTGGATTACGACTCAGGGTTTGCTGTTTAAAATTATTGGGAAGAAAAGCATAAGAAGTATTCATTGTTAAAACCTCAGTCTTATTGCGATTAATTTTGTAGCCTCCAATTAATTCAAATTTTGTCAATTCTGCTAATATCAGATCAATATTCTGTCTTCCCAGGCTGAGTTAAAGAATGACATTGTCAGCAAACAGCTTCAATTTAGCCATCCCTGGTATTGGAAGTTTGATCTCCATGTTATTACGGATTTTTGTGGCTAAGGGTTCAATAAAAAAGGTAAAAAGGACAGGGGAAAGTGGCCACCATTGCCTGGTCCTCCGGGAGTGACATTAACCATCTCAGCTGGATTTGAATTGATATTCACCTGTGCCTGAACCCCTTGATGGATATTACAGAGCATTTTTATAACCTGGGAGGGAACTCATACCTACCCAGACCATAAAACAGGGCATCCCAATTCACTAGGTCAAACGCTTTTCGCCGTCAACCATCATGCTGAGAGCTGGAGTTTGACTGCAGTTAAAAAAGTCAAGTGCTTGTACTAAAATTCATGTATTTGTTGACATCAACCTTCCTGCAACGAACCCTGTCTGATCTCTATGGATCACTTTTTGTGCAAAAGGAGAGAAGCGCTGAGTCCAGATTTTCATAAAAATGTTATAGTCTAAATTAAGTCAGCTTATTGGTCTATATGAGTTGACTTCTCTGGGGTTCTTCCCTTTCTTTACAAATCTGACAATAATGGATTCCTTAAAAACTGTCGGTACCAGCCCCCCACCCCCGTTTTTACATAATTAAAGAGCTCTACCAAGAAAGGTGTTAATTCTTTTGCAAAAGCTTTATAAAATTCTATTGGTAGCCCATCGTTACCACACGCTTTTCCTCCCGACATAGAGGCAAAGGCACGCTGAACTTCAGCTCCAGAAATAGCAGCTTGTACCTCCTCTACCTGGCTATTTGATAGCTGCGGGAAAATAATGTCTTCAAAATATTGTTGGAAAGCCTCTTGCCCCACCATTTATTAGTTGCATACAACTGCTCATAGTGCTGCAGAAAAAATTAGAAATAGTTTCTTTCTCAGTCACCGGGGTTCTTGTGTTAGGTTCTAAAACTTCAGTAATTAGGGCCACTTCCTGTTTAGTCTTAGTAGACCAAGCCAGCAGCTTGCCTACCATTTGGCTCTCTTTGTAAACTCGCTGCTGGAATGTGCTGGAGCTGCTAATTTCTTCAAGAATAAAGAACTCCTTTAACTTCTGTTTAGCTTTTTTAAGCTGCCCTCCCACTGGCTCGTTTCTTTCTAAAGAAGCATTTTCCTGGAGCAGGGCAGAATCAACCGCTGATTGGAGTTGATCTATTTGAGTCCTATGTGTTTTGGACTGTGCAGCCATACGGGCAACCAGCTCCCCACGAACTGTGGCCTTAAAAGCCCCCCAAACTGAAAAACGATCTCCTGTGCCCCTATTGACCTTAAAAAATTACAATATCTATTTTCACGTATCAGCTAACCATTGTAGGTTTGAAAGAAGGTGCCAATCCATCTGCCACCTGGACCTCGTCCTCCTGACCTCATCTATTTCTGTTTCGACTTTGACCAGCGAGTGGTCTGAGAAAGAATTAACCCCCATTTCTGCTCTGGAACATTTCAAAGAGCGAGATATCATAAAGAAGTCAATACGTGAGGCTGACTGGAATTGTCGAGAATAGCAAGTATATTCTCATACCTCAGAATATGCTCTACACCATGGATCTATTAGCTGGTAATCTTGTGCAATAACATCGATTACTTTTTTGGTCTTCGACTTCAGCTGTTTTTTATTTTTATTTGAAGTGTCCTTAGTCAAGTCCCGAATATAATTAAAATCCCCACAAAAGATAAATTGCCCTGTAGCACCTCTGAATATCTCATTGATCTTCTCCATAGCTACCGGGTCATCGACGATTGGACCGTAATCATTAATAAAGTTAAAAATATTTCTATTTAGACTTGTTGTGACCCAAACCCATCGACCGTGTGGGTCCCTCTGTACTTGGAAAAATGTCACAATCCAATCCCTGACTAAAATATATAACAACCCCCCTTACTGCCATTCCGACTGATGCAAAAAAAACCCTTAGAAAACATTTTGGGTACAAAAATCTTTGGAGTGTTTGTCTTCAAATGAGTTTCCTGAAGGAAAAGAACATGTGGTGTAAATGAAGCTAGCCACCTGATTATCCCCCATACTTCTGTTTGTTTAGCACCCCGTTTACATTGACTGAAATTATCAGACAATTAACTTTCATTTTCAAAATTCATACTTAAGTATTACATTAAATATTGCATTAATCCATTTAGCACAATGCACTGTTTTTCCGCCATGCTCCATGCATCTGCTCATTTTTTACCTCTGCACCCACCTGCTGCCACCCCCCCTTCCAATACCTGTCCTCCTCAAGAGATGTGGCGGAACCTGCGTGCCACATCTCAACCCTCCCCAGCTGACTCTTATGGGGTGCCCTGGAACTGCACCCTAGGTGACCCTACCCTCCTTCCCAACCCCAGTGAACCTTTATGACAATCTCTAATTCTATTCTATTTTCCAGAGGAAATTTCTCTTAACAGATCCTGCTCTTCCTCTAAGTTACTAAACATATGAAACTTCCCTCTCACAAGCACTCGTAAAATCGATTGCTGCACTATTGGCGCCTGCGCGCCTTGAAAATATATAACATTTTAACAAACTCTTTTCGCCGGCGTGCAGCAGCTGCCGGCATGTCAGCAAAAATCTGACAACTAGAAACCTCATTGATTGAAAATTGCCTGTGCTGAATTGCCTTAGTGGAAATATTTTCTTTAATACGGTAGTCGGCAAAGTTAATCAGGTTTGTGCTTGCAAATTTTGAATTCGGCTGTGTGCGGGGGGGGCGATGTTCTCTTGTTATAGTGAGCAAAAGACACACAATCAAGCTATCCTGGCTGAAGAGGGGTGAAACCCCGAAACCGGTCCTAGGATGCTTGTTTCCCGTCCAGGGAGGACCTGGCTTGGCAGTTCGGGCTGGACTGTACCCACGAAGCACAGGGTCAAGAATGATTTGCATATGGCTGGGTTCAAACTGGAACAGCATGGTGAGCATAAAAATGATGGATTTAGGCCCAGATCTCTGTACTGGGGTGAATGTATGACATTGTTCTGCATTCTGTCCATCAACTGTTGTTTTTGCATTTGTCACCCGAGTGGTAAGGGTATGCCCAGACGTGGGTCCCATGCTCTCCATGCCACTGGAATCAAGCTATCCTGGCTGAAGAGGGGTGAAACCCCAAAACCGGTCCTAGGATGCTTGTTTCCAGTCCAGGGAGGACCTGGCTTGGCAGTTCGGGCTGGACTGTGCCCATGAGGCACAGGGTCAAGACTGATTTGCATATGGCTGGGTTCAAACTGGAACAGCATGGTGAGCAAAAAAACAATGGATTTAGGCTCAGATCTCTGTACTGGGGTGAATGTATGACATTGTTCTGCATTCTGTCCATCAACTGTTGCTTTTGCACTTGTTATAGTGAGGTCCCCAGTGAAATCTGGCAAGACGTTTTTCTTGATAAAAGTCTCGACCCATTGAAGTGTTTGAGATCTCTCACTTCCCTTAAGAACCCCAACTATAAGCTAATTTGCTCACCGTGAATGATTTTCGAATTCCTCAAGTTTAATTTCTAAAGAAGTGTTTTCTTTTGTTGCTTTATTCACTTCCTGAAGCATTGTGTTAATTTGATCTCCCATATGCGCAATCGTGGATTCTGCTTCTTGTATCCTATCTGGAAAGCTAGCTACTGCTTCCTTGATTTTTCTGAAACGCTGAAATAAGGAGGCTATTTTGTTTGCTTGAGATGTCTTCAAATCTCTTATCTCATCTAGAATAAGATTCAACATGGTCTTTATATCACATTGCAAGATGGTGCTTTTCTCTTGAATTTGTATCGAAGGGCTGTGTAGGAGCTTTCCATTTTCTTTTTGATTCACTACTTGCTGTCCTAAAGCTTCCAATCTTAGTTTACTTGGTGACCAGAGATGAGGCAGATGTTGAAATGGCTGCTGCTGGAGCACTGATTCTTGTGGGGGTGCCTAAGACTGGCCTGTGACGCTGATGGTAACGCCTGTCCCTGAAACTGGACGTCCATCAATGTATTATTGACCTTATAAAGGGAACCTTCTAAAGTTTTCTCTTCCGAGATAGCTACTTGTCATGAGGGCGATTGCGGATCTTGAAACTAGCTGATTGATTTATATTTCTCAAACCCCTAAAGTGGACGTTGCTGTTTAGCCGGTGTAGGCTGAGTAACCAGCGGTGCGTTGCCCTTTGAAAATAACGGGTAGTCTTTATGGTTACTCTTGCCCTCCTCACTCGCACAGGCAGTTGGAGCAGAGCCTGTTCGCCCTCTGGTCTGATTTCTTCCTCTAGAGCTCCTTGTGTTCCCTTCTCTGCGGCAAGGTCTCTCGCACCCAAGTCCCAATGGGGTTCTGGCAGGTCTTCTTCCAAACTCTCAAAGCTAGAGTTTATGCCAGGTTGTGTTTTTGCATTATATTCTGCTCTTGCTACGGTTGACCCTGCCTTTGATTGGGCTAGTCACGTTTTTGCTTTAAGACCAGCTGCTGACTCAAATGTTGCCATTAAATTGGACTGTTTTAAATGTTTTCCCATTTTCACCTTTAAATTCTCTACCAGCAGGTAAAACAAAATATTTTCCCTTTTTTTGCCTTTCTTTCTTCCCTCTCCCCTTCCTCCTTTTTGCAGGACTACCTCCGCTCAACACTGCTCCGAACTTGATATTACGGGAGAAGGACTGTTGGTTGTAAATGCAGTGAGTCTCTTATCGGCTTCCTAGCTGCATGTCTGCTCTCTCTCTCACTTTCTCTCACTGGCCCTTTAAATTTTACCAAGCTGAGAAAACGCCAGGGAGATAAGTGAAAGAGAGAAAGAAAAAAAAAGACCTAAAAAAATGAGAGCCAAAAAAGGGAAAAAGAGCCTGGTCTTCCCGCTGGCCCGGAGTCTAAGCTCCACGTAGTCCAGAAGCTGCCGAGAACATCTGTCCCTCACCCCTGACAAGCAGCTATTTAGCAGCACTCCCACTACAACACATGAGGTTTAGAAGGCTCACCTTCGTTCAAGCCTGCAGCCGCCGAGAGTCCCACTTCAGCTATCAGACGCCATCAGCACCTGTCGACTCCACAAATTCACAAGGGTGGAGAAGGAGATGCGAAATCCGGCCCTCAGCAGCACTACTACTGCTGCCATGGCATCCATTCGACTGCGTGATCGGCCTGAAGGTTGGGGGAGGAGCAATGACCACTAGCAGCTACACACTTTCATGTCGCCCAAAAAAAAGGGGAGAGAAAGGGGGGACATTTTAGTTTTCTTTTTTTTGCACTGTAGTACTTTAGCACTTTTGCACATTTCCACTGTATGCACTGCACGTTTTGTAAATTTTAGTCTGGAGAATACTGTAGCAGGCGGCACTTTGAGGAATGCTATGAAGATGAATGCTTATCTTTTTTCTTCCTTCTCTCTCCCTATTAGAGTATGTTTAGTTGACAAATCATCATATTGCACTTTAGACGGAGCTATGACCGGAAGAAGAATTTTTTAATATCACATTTTGATGGCAACCAGCACATTGCATTTTTGCCCAAAATTTACCTATAAGGAACCAATCCTAATTCGTAGGAATAGTATATATTTGTGAGATGCCGCATCTTGCACTTTATATATGTCTGTTAGTATTGTATTGCTCTTGCACTTTGTGCAGTTTTTCTGCAAAGATCACTACTATCTTTATGTTTGGATGTAAAATGACATATTGTACTGTAATTGTATTGTAACTGGTAAGGAGCAACTAACGTTAACTTTATTAAGAATGACATATCCGGGATAAATATGGCACTTTGCACTTTATACTTGTTATTGACGGTAACTTATTGTACATCAAGATGCTTATTGTCTGAATCGTTTTGCAGGTTTTTTCCTTCTTTGTACCTTCTGTGTTTCTGCTCAATATAAAAAATGTAAAAAACGTAAATATGTACCTCTCTTACATTGAAATTACTCCATAGTAAATAAGTATGTAATTTATTTATTTGCATGGTTAATTAAACCCTTTGCAACGTTAGACCAAACAGAAATCCGTTATATAATCATTTTTATAAGGTTTAAAAAAAACAATAATTTGCCCAACAGGGCAATGGTGCTAGTTTTCAGATCGGGAATTCAATTCTGTCTTATGTACAGTTAAAAACAAATACTTATACATCAAAAACGGATATGCACGGTTAGGTCAGGAGTATAACTCAGCAATCAATAAAATCAGTATAACACAGCTGGGGGGTAAAAAAATTCAAATCTCAGCAGGCCCATAAACCTATCTCCGTCCTCTGGAAACAAGAAGTGAGGATTCAGAAGCATTTTGCATACAATAGAAGTGGAAAAGAAGTAGATAAATTAAAAATGATTCGCCCCAGAAATATTGTAAGTCCACCCTGACCTCAGTTCTCAGTGAGTTCATGTAGGGTACTCGTACCCCTCTGAGACAGACTTAAGTTAGGATTTTGTCTTAAGTCTGTCTTAAGTCTGTCCTAAGTCTGTCTTAAGTTTGTCTTAAGTTTGTCTTAAGTTTGTCTTAAGTCTGTCTTAAGTCTGTTTTAAGTCTGTCTTAAGTTTGTCCTAAGTCTGTCTTAAGTCCTAACTTCTGTGAATACCAAAAGTAGTACGTTTAGGATTTTGTCTTAAGTTAGTTCTGTGAATCGGCCCCATCCTTTTTGCCTTGGTCACACCCATTTCTTTGCTGGATAATGGCGATAATTGACTCTGACTGGGTCATGGGCTCTGCGTACCAGACCCAGGGTCAGTGCTCTGATTATAAGATATATGGCAACTAGGTTTAATTACAATTGGTACTGACAGTCTAGCGGTAAGTTCCTAGTATATAATAGGGTATGTAGTTTTAGAGGCCCTATAGACTTAATGCACTTAAGTGTGCACTACTGTGTTGCCTCCTGTTATTTTAAAGGCAGCACTGCTTTTCAGACTGCCTTTAAATTGAATTTATATGAAAATGCAACTTTGGAATTAGAGGTTCTTCCAAAGTCTCAACTTACCTTATAAGTCACCCTTAAGGTCTCCACTCGATGCCTCAGAGGTCAAGTGCCTTAAGCAGGGACAAAAGATGTTTTATAAGCCCTGGAGAGGGAAAAACGGCTAATTTCATGTTTCTCCATTGTAGAAAACTAGCACTATAGGCTAACTTGGAAATGTTTCATCTAAGTATAATTATTGACAAGAGTGAGGGAGAAATGTCTTTCAAAGACTCAAAATGATAGTTATGATAAATCCAACAACTTGCCAGTGTTAGATATATAATAACAATTACAGAAATATAAATGATAGAACTTTCTTTTATGTAAGACAAAATACAGCCTTCCAGTTGCCCTCTCCTGATTGGTCAGGCAGAGCCAAGCTGTCTTAATGAGGTGTGAAGTGGCCTGCTGGAGTAAAAAGGATTTCCTGTAGGTGGAGAACTGCAGTAACAGAAGCAAAAGGCAGGATGGGGGTAGATTAGCTAAACTGGTCTTTAAACAGAGAATGACACTTTTGGACAGCACAGGCTCGCCCCCACATTCTGCGCCCCAGCCACATAGAAGCCCTTGTAAATAAATCAGTGACGGGCTGGAAGGGGAGTGCTAGGCCTAGCTAGATCTAACCCTCCAGGAGAATGTTTGTCCATTTTTAATTTTGGAAGAATAGTGCTTTCTGGGACAAGAATATGCATACTTTGGAGGAAATGCATCCCATTATGCTTGATGCCCAGAAATACTGACTAAATATGGGAGAGTTGCCAAGCAACTCAGATCTTCTGCCTGAAACAAGAAGAAGAAGGACTGCGCTCCTTGAACCCTGATCTACACTTAAAGGATTGCCCACTGAAGGACTGCACCTGCTGCATAATCTGAATTTTTATTGTGTGCTGTGTCTTACTTATTCAATGTAGGGGTGTTTTTAAATGCTTTACACACATGTCTCCTAAGTTAAGTCTGCCTGCTCATTGCCAGCTACCAAGGGTTGGACAAGGGAATAATTTATTGAGACCTTGACTGGAACATTTATTTTGATTGTGGCCTTGTTACTTGTGGTAATTACCTAATAATGTCTACTAATAATCCATTTTCCAATAGAGAACTTTGGGGACGTATCAAGGATGCAGGGTGGACTGACATAAATACATATTCGGCTGCTACATCACCACCCATAAATACATCTGTGAAGGGGATTTTTTTCAATCCCTCTAAGTAAAATGCAGAAGGTTCTCTCTGAGTTGTTCTCCATTTGAGAAGGAAATTTAGGCTGTGGTGGATGTTTTGTGGGAGGTGTGGAAGTGGCCAGCAGCAGTGAGCATGCCCACCATGTGGTGTGGCCTGAAGGTCAGGCCAGGAGAGCAGCATCTGTGGGAGAGCCCATGCTACTCAAGGTCTGCATGTCTCTCTCCAGGAGCCAGAGTAGTGGTGGGATACTACAAGTGCAACATTACTGATGAGTAATGAGGTACAGAACAGGACAACCACCAGGAAGTCTGGTAGGCTGCTTGTAAAGAGCAGGCAAATCCCCAGAGTGTCAAGGCTATTACCATCATTAGATGGACGATGGACAGCTTCTGAAGAAGGAGAGGACTGGAGCCATTGGGAGGATTGTGAGAGCTGGCATCATCATGAGCACTGTGGTTCCGGCCCTACAATCTGCAGATGTGGGTGCAGACTGATGTGATTATCATGAAGGATGAAGGAAGAGAATAGACAGGTCAGCAAAAGAGAGAATGCAACTGAGCGACATGTTGATGAAGGTGCCACACCAGGCCGCAGCAGTTTTGGCAGGACATGCATCCCATTCAGGGAGTAGTCCCACAGACCATTGTGTATACCTTTTTGGGGTGGCACAGTTACCCAGGCACAAATCACTGCATATTGTGGCAGCCCTAACATCATCAGAATGTGTGGTAGGGAAAAGGGTGCTACCATCTCAAAAAGGAATGCCATTGGATGAGATGCAAGGGCAGAGTACAGGCATCATTGAAGAGCTTGATATTTGCTCATTCAATGAGGAAAACATACTATAAGGTGAGACAGAGTTGCCAGACCCTTGATCACCAGCTGAGGGAAATGGAAAATTGTTGGCATTGTTAATTGTACTGCTGGGTGGTGAGAGATCAGGAGGAAAGGTTAGACCTGAGGAAAGTATATGGATGGTACAGAGAGGAGAAGAATTCAGAATTGCAGTCTACATATGTCAGAGGAGGAACATGGCAGCAAGAAGAGGTAGCTATAGGAAGAAATGGCTGCAGACAGGAAGGATGCAGGTAATATGAGACTAAGATGGGCTGGATCCCTACAAATTCAAGTCGCTAATCTAGAACATGAGCATGTGGGAAACGTATGGGAAACATAGGAGAAGGCAGGATGATGAGAGGATGCGAGAGATTCATTTGTGAAATTACAGGATAAATTGTGGGACTCATGAGAGAAATTCTTAGAGAAGAGTACAGTGGTAAGGAAAGGGAAGGTTGGTTTCTTAGGATTGGTGATGCAGATTAGGGAAGTGGTGCTAGAGAGGTCAGAATGCACAGATCAGCAAGGTGGGTTGGGGTAAACAAGTAGTACTGGGAAGACAAACGGGGTTGATGGAGGAGGATGCATACAAATATTCACAAGACAGCTGGACATAAAGGGAAAATTGGTAGGTTGACAGAACTACTCTACATTGGAATGGCAGGCTCGTATTCCAGAATATCGAGTAGAAAAATATTGGGTGTCTAAAGAATAAAGACCAAAATATCAAGGATGAAAAAATTAAGATCAGTTTACATAGGTATGTATATATTTACAATTCTTAACTTCACATCTATGTACCTTGACGATATATATATCCATTATGGAGGTACACACACACATGAAGCTCATTATAGTAAACATTTTATGGCCTACATTTACTAATCTTCAAAATATTTTGTTTCTCTTAATTTCAGACTTGATATTTTGGACATCTGATTTTTTTCTGAAGAAGAGGGTAGAAGAGTGCTGATTGATCCACCACTTATCATGGCTGGGATAGGAGGTTATAGTTAATCACTACATAGCCCAAGGTGAGTGCTCCAGAACTTACACTGGCATTGATGATGCATTGGAACTGGCCTGCTGATGTGGAGTGGTAACAGAGATAGGGAACATGGACATTTGATCTGCCTTTCACCTGCTGCCAGTAGACTCTGAGGATTTTTTCCTGTTGCAGATATAGTTCGATAAATAACTCTTTGGTGACAAGGCCAGGGCCATAAGCTGAGCAGTGGCATGTGTGATGTTCAAAACATACAGTACCATCCTGGAATTGGTGGTTAAAAAAGTGGTGTGGTCTGAGCAGCTGATGCACTACCTCAACAATTTCCTTCAGGGAGATTGGGTGGATGGAGTGTGTGTGCTTGGCTTATGAGAGTGGCAGTGGTATCCAAGTTGCCAAATAATAAACTTTTGAAGTTGAAATCAGTGTTATAGGAAGTGAAAATTGAGACAAAATGTGACTTAAAGAAGATGAAGCAAGTACTTGTACATTTGAATTTTGTGCAATATAATATGACCTAGGAGAAACATTTTCTGCAGGCACATGACATTCTCCATGAGACAGTTGACACAACCCGATCATCGAGTCAGGATAATGGATGGTGTATGGCAGGGCATGCAAACCTAGATTATTGGATGATTGCAACAGGATGATAATGTGGATGATGACAGACCCTTATAAGTGGTGTATGGACACCACCACTTAAGTACCCTTCTGAGCCTTTGAAGACTCTGCCAGGAAAAAGGACTGCTGTGCTGATGAATGACTGCCACTATGCTGGACTGCTGCCTTGCTGGACTCCTGTCTTGCTGTGATGCCCTGCTGCCTGCTGTTCCCCTGCCTGGGTGAAAAGGACTGGATATGCATTACTTCAACCCAGAGAGACTCCAAAGGTTAGCTTGCTAGCCTCCTGATCTAAAGTCTCTGACACATAAAAGACTTCTAACTTATCTGCACCTGGATTCTGCCCACTCTGAATCTGCCCTGCCAAGTGGTGCCACCCAGGTCCTGGACCCTTGGAAGTGAGGCCTAAGGTGCTTGCTTCAGCAAAACCCATGCATTCCCTGTTGATCTGGTGCATCATTGGCACTGTTGCCTGAATCAGAACTAGTGCATCAACCCAGTTGCATAGATCGGAACTGGCGCATCGTTCCTGTTGCATGACCAGAAGTGGCGCATCGCCTCTGCTGCATGGATCAGACTGACACACCGCTTTTGGAACTATCACTGCACAAGGTCACCACATCTTTGTCTGTGGCATCCTTAATGATGACGTTGAATCTCTGCATTGCAGATGTTCACTCATCAGAGCTGACGCATCAATGCTGCTGCACGGATCAAGACCAGTGCATCACTCCCACTGCGTGGATCGACACCGACACATAACATCGCTTTGTCTGCGGCCCACACCTTTGAAGTTGACGCAGCCAGGATCAAGGTACTTTTGTTCAGCAGGCCTCAGTGGGTCGCTATATCAGACCCACGCTCCTTTGCAGTCGGCCTGAACTTTTGACTGTGTCCCAGTTCAGCGTGACCATATATCCCAAGTAAGGGCTGATTGCTTGTAAGTGCTATTGTAGTTTATTTTTTAAATTTTCATAGCTCAAGTTCTACTTATTGGGTTTCTGTAGTTTTGGTCTTGTTTTTTTTATATTTTTCTAACCTGGTGTGGAATCTTATTGTTCGAAATGGGATTTCTGGTTGGCTAGGGCTTGTGCCTAAGCCAGACAGAAACCACCACCCTAGTCAAGGCAAGGGAGTTACACACTGATGATAACCCCTGCTCACCCCCTTGGTAGCTAGGCACGAGCAGTCAGGCTTATCCCAGAGGCAATGTGTAAAGCGTTTGCGCAACATGCACACAGCAGCAACACACTAGGTGCACTACAAAAGAAACTCCACACAAGGTTATATCAAAAATAGCCTTTGTATTATCATAAACACATTAGAATCATAATCACACATATACACTGTGCCAACTGCCACTAGGCAATATACACAGGGGATTATATACATGACAAGGTCAATTTGGCCACTGTCAGAACCTTTAGAAAGTACTAGTAGTACATATAAGACACAACCAGTGATTACTTGTAAAATACTGTACTTAGCATTCGCACCTGCAACATAAACACATTGGGCCCCAATAGTATGGCGGGCGGACTTTGATTATATAAATCTGCGCACACCATTGCGTAGCATTTATTATCACTATTCCAAACATACCAAACTTGACCACGCTGCTCCTCTCATATCAGGAATTACCAATGAAACACTTATCAGGGAATTCCCAATGCATTCACCACCAGGACATGTCACACACTTAAGGTACATATCCTATCTTTTACCTAAAATGCACCCTGCCCATAGGGCTAGCTAGGGCCTACCTTAGGGGTGACTGGTATGTAGTAAAAGAGGGGTCATGGACATGGCACACACTTTAGGTGCCAAGTCACAGCGGCAGTAACACTGTGCGCACAGGCCCTGCAATGGCAGAGGCCTGGGATAGGTTTGAAAGGGCACTTCGGTGGGTAGCGCAATCAGCGCTGCAAGCCCTCCAGTAGCATTTAATTCACCAGCCCTGGGTATATGAGATACCACTTTACAAGGGACTGACAGAAAAAATTAAATAGGCCAAACAGGTGTAGACCAATCTTACCATATTTAACACAGAGAGCACATGCACCTTACACTGAACAGCAGTGCTAAAGTGCTCAGAGTCCTAAAACCACCAACACCATGTCAGAAAAAGGCTAGGAGAAAGGCAACATGTTTAGGGATGACCCTGCAAAAAAAAGGGCCAAGTCCAACACTCATTGATTGGTGCTTTCACTGTTTTACTGTTTGAAATATTGCACACATACTTCACATATTGTCTCTAAGTTAAGCCTGATTGCTCTGTGCCAAGCTACCAGAAGGTAAATACAGGTAATATAGGGTTTGCCTGCTTCTTACCCTGAATAGGATTGTGGTTGCTGCTTGACTGGGTCTCACACCCTAGTCAACTTGCAACCCAGTTTCTAACAATGGGGCGATGAGTTTTAAGTTCTTGGGGATGATGAGAACATGTTTGTGTTAGAAATGAGAGCCTCTAGTTAGCAGAGGTTTGCACATTGTCTAAGTAGGACCCTTATCCTAGTCAGGGTGAGGGGATTATACAGCCAAGATAACCCTATTCACCTCATTGGTAGCTTGGCGCATGCAGTCAAGCTTATCCCAGAGGCAATGTGTAAATTATTTGTACATACACATAGTAATACAGAGAAACATTCCAATGGACTGCACACCAGTTCAGAAAACAAATCTTTATCTAAGTAAAATAAGACAAATACGACGAAAATCGAGAATCCATAAGCACAGATATAACATTTATTAGGTTAAGCAAGTTCAGTCCATAGAACTCTAGAGATGCGCTTGTTTTAGCACAAATGCGTCAAAATCAGAGAGGAAAAACAGGCGCTGGGGAGGTGAGGTGCCAGAAACCAAAAGTGATTGGTCGATTCCTTAGTACCAGAGGAATGGAGGTGTCAGTTCCTTCTGTATGGCAGGGAAGTGTTGCGTCGATTCCTTACTGCGAGGGGACGGTGAAGCATCTATTTCCAGACATGCAGCCTTGGCCATGTACTACGGGGTTACATGGATGAAGAGAGAGATTCCAAGTACGATGCGTGAAAATTGCAGACACACTGGGTCGATGTGGCGGAGCAGGTGATGCATCATTTTCCCAGCTGGGAAGCAGGTGATGCATTCATTTTTCAGCCGCTAAGCTGGGTCTGTGTCGAGGGCGTAGCGGGTACCACGGACGTCAGCGACACTGTGCTCGGAGCTCAGGCTGCCGCGATCTTTCAGCTACACGGCATGCACTGTATTTATTGTTGGGCTACACGGCAGTGAGGACTTGAGTCGTCAACCACACTGCAGTGCTGCATCAGAAAGAACAGGCGCTAAGAGTTGATGCATGGATTTTTTCTCTCATTGCAGCAAAGCCACCCCCAAGGGCCCAGAACTGAAACTGGCACCACATGCCAGGTCAGAACACCCAGTAGAGGTGGCCAGGGGCTGCAGGTGAAGTCTTTGATGGCCCTGAGACTTCTTAACAGGAGGCAAGCACACACGCCCTTGGAGGACCTTGGAAGCAGAATTTCCTTTAGTCCAGAAGTGTTCTGAAGTTATGGTGTCACAGCTCCAGTACTTATACAAATTTCTGTCTTTGCAGTAGGCAAACTTCAAAGAAGTCGTTGTAGTGCACTACACCCTGCCTTTCCCTAACCTTGCTCCAGACACACTACAGGGGGGAGGAGACAGCTTTGTATGAGGGCAGGCATACCCCTATTCAGGTGTCACTGACAACTCCTCCCACCACTCTATCTCAGGAAGACCCATCAGCCTGGTGTGCCTTACATAAAATGGAAGGTTTTGGTCTGCTCTCTCTCTCACTTTCTCTCACTGGCCCTTTAAATTTTACCAAGCTGAGAAAACGCCAGGGAGATAAGTGAAAGAGAGAAAGAAAAAAAAAGACCTAAAAAAATGAGAGCCAAAAAAGGGAAAAAGAGCCTGGTCTTCCCGCTGGCCCGGAGTCTAAGCTCCACGTGTTCCAGAAGCTGCCGAGAACATCTGTCCCTCACCCCTGACAAGCAGCTATTTAGCAGCACTCCCACTACAACACATGGGGTTTAGAAGGCTCACCTTCGTTCAAGCCTGCAGCCGCCGAGAGTCCCACTTCAGCTATCAGACGCCATCAGCACCTGTCGACTCCACAAATTCACAAGGGTGGAGAAGGAGATGCGGAATCCGGCCCTCAGCAGCACTACTACTGCTGCCATGGCATCCATTCGACTGCGTGATCGGCCTGAAGGTTGGGGGAGGAGCAATGACCACTAGCAGCTACACACTTTCATGTCGCCCAAAAAAAAGGGGAGAGAAAGGGGGGACATTTTAGTTTTCTTTTTTTGCACTGTAGTACTTTAGCACTTTTGCACATTTCCACTGTATGCACTGCACGTTTTGTAAATTTTAGTCTGGAGAATACTGTAGCAGGCGGCACTTTGAGGAATGCTATGAAGATGAATGCTTATCTTTTTTCTTCCTTCTCTCTCCCTATTAGAGTATGTTTAGTTGACAAATCATCATATTGCACTTTAGACGGAGCTATGACCGGAAGAAGAATTTTTTAATATCACATTTTGATGGCAACCAGCACATTGCATTTTTGCCCAAAATTTACCTATAAGGAACCAATCCTAATTCGTAGGAATAGTATATATTTGTGAGATGCCGCATCTTGCACTTTATATATGTCTGTTAGTATTGTATTGCTCTTGCACTTTGTGCAGTTTTTCTGCAAAGATCACTACTATCTTTATGTTTGGATGTAAAATGACATATTGTACTGTAATTGTATTGTAACTGGTAAGGAGCAACTAACGTTAACTTTATTAAAAATGACATATCCGGGATAAATATGGCACTTTGCACTTTATACTTGTTATTGACGGTAACTTATTGTACATCAAGATGCTTATTGTCTGAATCGTTTTGCAGGTTTTTTCCTTCTTTGTACCTTCTGTGTTTCTGCTCAATATAAAAAATGTAAAAAACGTAAATATGTACCTCTCTTACATTGAAATTACTCCATAGTAAATAAGTATGTAATTTATTTATTTGCATGGTTAATTAAACCCTTTGCAACGTTAGACCAAGCAGAAATCCGTTATATAATCATTTTTATAAGGTTTAAAAAAAACAATAATTTGCCCAACAGGGCAATGGTGCTAGTTTTCAGATCGGGAATTCAATTCTGTCTTATGTACAGTTAAAAACAAATACTTATACATCAAAAACGGATATGCACGGTTAGGTCAGGAGTATAACTCAGCAATCAATAAAATCGGTATAACACAGCTGGGGGGTAAAAAAATTCAAATCTCAGCAGGCCCATAAACCTATCTCCGTCCTCTGGAAACAAGAAGTGAGGATTCAGAAGCATTTTGCATACAATAGAAGTGGAAAAGAAGTAGATAAATTAAAAATGATTCGCCCCAGAAATATTGTAAGTCCACCCTGACCTCAGTTCTCAGTGAGTTCATGTAGAGTACTCGTACCCCTCTGAGACAGACTTAAGTTAGGATTTTGTCTTAAGTCTGTCTTAAGTCTGTCCTAAGTCTGTCTTAAGTTTGTCTTAAGTTTGTCTTAAGTTTGTCTTAAGTCTGTCTTAAGTCTGTTTTAAGTCTGTCTTAAGTTTGTCCTAAGTCTGTCTTAAGTCCTAACTTCTGTGAATACCAAAAGTAGTACGTTTAGGATTTTGTCTTAAGTTAGTTCTGTGAATCGGCCCCATCCTTTTTGCCTTGGTCACACCCATTTCTTTGCTGGATAATGGCGATAATTGACTCTGACTGGGTCATGGGCTCTGCGTACCAGACCCAGGGTCAGTGCTCTGATTATAAGATATATGGCAACTAGGTTTAATTACAATTGGTACTGACAGTCTAGCGGTAAGTTCCTAGTATATAATAGGGTATGTAGTTTTAGAGGCCCTATAGACTTAATGCACTTAAGTGTGCACTACTGTGTTGCCTCCTGTTATTTTAAAGGCAGCACTGCTTTTCAGACTGCCTTTAAATTGAATTTATATGAAAATGCAACTTTGGAATTAGAGGTTCTTCCAAAGTCTCAACTTACCTTATAAGTCACCCTTAAGGTCTCCACTCGATGCCTCAGAGGTCAAGTGCCTTAAGCAGGGACAAAAGATGTTTTATAAGCCCTGGAGAGGGAAAAACGGCTAATTTCATGTTTCTCCATTGTAGAAAACTAGCACTATAGGCTAACTTGGAAATGTTTCATCTAAGTATAATTATTGACAAGAGTGAGGGAGAAATGTCTTTCAAAGACTCAAAATGATAGTTATGATAAATCCAACAACTTGCCAGTGTTAGATATATAATAACAATTACAGAAATATAAATGATAGAACTTTCTTTTATGTAAGACAAAATACAGCCTTCCAGTTGCCCTCTCCTGATTGGTCAGGCTGAGCCAAGCTGTCTTAATGAGGTGTGAAGTGGCCTGCTGGAGTAAAAAGGATTTCCTGTAGGTGGAGAACTGCAGTAACAGAAGCAAAAGGCAGGATGGGGGTAGATTAGCTAAACTGGTCTTTAAACAGAGAATGACACTTTTGGACAGCACAGGCTCGCCCCCACATTCTGCGCCCCAGCCACATAGAAGCCCTTGTAAATAAATCAGTGACGGGCTGGAAGGGGAGTGTTAGGCCTAGCTAGATCTAACCCTCCAGGAGAATGTTTGTCCATTTTTAATTTTGGAAGAATAGTGCTTTCTGGGACAAGAATATGCATACTTTGGAGGAAATGCATCCCATTATGCTTGATGCCCAGAAATACTGACTAAATATGGGAGAGTTGCCAAGCAACTCAGATCTTCTGCCTGAAACAAGAAGAAGAAGGACTGCGCTCCTTGAACCCTGATCTACACTTAAAGGATTGCCCACTGAAGGACTGCACCTGCTGCATAATCTGAATTTTTATTGTGTGCTGTGTCTTACTTATTCAATGTAGGGGTGTTTTTAAATGCTTTACACACATGTCTCCTAAGTTAAGTCTGCCTGCTCATTGCCAGCTACCAAGGGTTGGACAAGGGAATCATTTATTGAGACCTTGACTGGAACATTTATTTTGATTGTGGCCTTGTTACTTGTGGTAATTACCTAATAATGTCTACTAATAATCCATTTTCCAATAGAGAACTTTGGGGACGTATCAAGGATGCAGGGTGGACTGACATAAATACATATTCGGCTGCTACATCACCACCCATAAATACATCTGTGAAGGGGATTTTTTTCAATCCCTCTAAGTAAAATGCAGAAGGTTCTCTCTGAGTTGTTCTCCATTTGAGAAGGAAATTTAGGCTGTGGTGGATGTTTTGTGGGAGGTGTGGAAGTGGCCAGCAGCAGTGAGCATGCCCACCATGTGGTGTGGCCTGAAGGTCAGGCCAGGAGAGCAGCATCTGTGGGAGAGCCCATGCTACTCAAGGTCTGCATGTCTCTCTCCAGGAGCCAGAGTAGTGGTGGGATACTACAAGTGCAACATTACTGATGAGTAATGAGGTACAGAACAGGACAACCACCAGGAAGTCTGGTAGGCTGCTTGTAAAGAGCAGGCAAATCCCCAGAGTGTCAAGGCTATTACCATCATTAGATGGACGATGGACAGCTTCTGAAGAAGGAGAGGACTGGAGCCATTGGGAGGATTGTGAGAGCTGGCATCATCATGAGCACTGTGGTTCCGGCCCTACAATCTGCAGATGTGGGTGCAGACTGATGTGATTATCATGAAGGATGAAGGAAGAGAATAGACAGGTCAGCAAAAGAGAGAATTCAACTGAGCGACATGTTGATGAAGGTGCCACACCAGGCCGCAGCAGTTTTGGCAGGACATGCATCCCATTCAGGGAGTAGTCCCACAGACCATTGTGTATACCTTTTTGGGGTGGCACAGTTACCCAGGCACAAATCACTGCATATTGTGGCAGCCCTAACATCATCAGAATGTGTGGTAGGGAAAAGGGTGCTACCATCTCAAAAAGGAATGCCATTGGATGAGATGCAAGGGCAGAGTACAGGCATCATTGAAGAGCTTGATATTTGCTCATTCAATGAGGAAAACATACTATAAGGTGAGACAGAGTTGCCAGACCCTTGATCACCAGCTGAGGGAAATGGAAAATTGTTGGCATTGTTAATTGTACTGCTGGGTGGTGAGAGATCAGGAGGAAAGGTTAGACCTGAGGAAAGTATATGGATGGTACAGAGAGGAGAAGAATTCAGAATTGCAGTCTACATATGTCAGAGGAGGAACATGGCAGGAAGAAGAGGTAGCTATAGGAAGAAATGGCTGCAGACAGGAAGGATGCAGGTAATATGAGACTAAGATGGGCTGGATCCCTACAAATTCAAGTCGCTAATCTAGAACATGAGCATGTGGGAAACGTATGGGAAACATAGGAGAAGGCAGGATGATGAGAGGATGCGAGAGATTCATTTGTGAAATTACAGGATAAATTGTGGGACTCATGAGAGAAATTCTTAGAGAAGAGTACAGTGGTAAGGAAAGGGAAGGTTGGTTTCTTAGGATTGGTGATGCAGATTAGGGAAGTGGTGCTAGAGAGGTCAGAATGCACAGATCAGCAAGGTGGGTTGGGGTAAACAAGTAGTACTGGGAAGACAAACGGGGTTGATGGAGGAGGATGCATACAAATATTCACAAGACAGCTGGACATAAAGGGAAAATTGGTAGGTTGACAGAACTACTCTACATTGGAATGGCAGGCTCGTATTCCAGAATATCGAGTAGAAAAATATTGGGTGTCTAAAGAATAAAGACCAAAATATCAAGGATGAAAAAATTAAGATCAGTTTACATAGGTATGTATATATTTACAATTCTTAACTCCACATCTATGTACCTTGACGATATATATATCCATTATGGAGGTACACACACACATGAAGCTCATTATAGTAAACATTTTATGGCCTACATTTACTAATCTTCAAAATATTTTGTTTCTCTTAATTTCAGACTTGATATTTTGGACATCTGATTTTTTTCTGAAGAAGAGGGTAGAAGAGTGCTGATTGATCCACCACTTATCATGGCTGGGATAGGAGGTTATAGTTAATCACTACATAGCCCAAGGTGAGTGCTCCAGAACTTACACTGGCATTGATGATGCATTGGAACTGGCCTGCTGATGTGGAGTGGTAACAGAGATAGGGAACATGGACATTTGATCTGCCTTTCACCTGCTGCCAGTAGACTCTGAGGATTTTTTCCTGTTGCAGATATAGTTCGATAAATAACTCTTTGGTGACAAGGCCAGGGCCATAAGCTGAGCAGTGGCATGTGTGATGTTCAAAACATACAGTACCATCCTGGAATTGGTGGTTAAAAAAGTGGTGTGGTCTGAGCAGCTGATGCACTACCTCAACAATTTCCTTCAGGGAGATTGGGTGGATGGAGTGTGTGTGCTTGGCTTATGAGAGTGGCAGTGGTATCCAAGTTGCCAAATAATAAACTTTTGAAGTTGAAATCAGTGTTATAGGAAGTGAAAATTGAGACAAAATGTGACTTAAAGAAGATGAAGCAAGTACTTGTACATTTGAATTTTGTGCAATATAATATGACCTAGGAGAAACATTTTCTGCAGGCACATGACATTCTCCATGAGACAGTTGACACAACCCGATCATCGAGTCAGGATAATGGATGGTGTATGGCAGGGCATGCAAACCTAGATTATTGGATGATTGCAACGGGATGATGATGTGGATGATGACAGACCCTTATAAGTGGTGTATGGACACCACCACTTAAGTACCCTTCTGAGCCTTTGAAGACTCTGCCAGGAAAAAGGACTGCTGTGCTGATGAATGACTGCCACTATGCTGGACTGCTGCCTTGCTGGACTCCTGTCTTGCTGTGATGCCCTGCTGCCTGCTGTTCCCCTGCCTGGGTGAAAAGGACTGGATATGCATTACTTCAACCCAGAGAGACTCCAAAGGTTAGCTTGCTAGCCTCCTGATCTAAAGTCTCTGACACATAAAAGACTTCTAACTTATCTGCACCTGGATTCTGCCCACTCTGAATCTGCCCTGCCAAGTGGTGCCACCCAGGTCCTGGACCCTTGGAAGTGAGGCCTAAGGTGCTTGCTTCAGCAAAACCCATGCATTCCCTGTTGATCTGGTGCATCATTGGCACTGTTGCCTGAATCAGAACTAGTGCATCAACCCAGTTGCATAGATCGGAACTGGCGCATCGTTCCTGTTGCATGACCAGAAGTGGCGCATCGCCTCTGCTGCATGGATCAGACTGACACACCGCTTTTGGAACTATCACTGCACAAGGTCACCACATCTTTGTCTGTGGCATCCTTAATGATGACGTTGAATCTCTGCATTGCAGATGTTCACTCATCAGAGCTGACGCATCAATGCTGCTGCACGGATCAAGACCAGTGCATCACTCCCACTGCGTGGATCGACACCGACACATAACATCGCTTTGTCTGCGGCCCACACCTTTGAAGTTGACGCAGCCAGGATCAAGGTACTTTTGTTCAGCAGGCCTCAGTGGGTCGCTATATCAGACCCACGCTCCTTTGCAGTCGGCCTGAACTTTTGACTGTGTCCCAGTTCAGCGTGACCATATATCCCAAGTAAGGGCTGATTGCTTGTAAGTGCTATTGTAGTTTATTTTTTAAATTTTCATAGCTCAAGTTCTACTTATTGGGTTTCTGTAGTTTTGGTCTTGTTTTTTTTATATTTTTCTAACCTGGTGTGGAATCTTATTGTTCGAAATGGGATTTCTGGTTGGCTAGGGCTTGTGCCTAAGCCAGACAGAAACCACCACCCTAGTCAGGGCAAGGGAGTTACACACTGATGATAACCCCTGCTCACCCCCTTGGTAGCTAGGCACGAGCAGTCAGGCTTATCCCAGAGGCAATGTGTAAAGCGTTTGCGCAACATGCACACAGCAGCAACACACTAGGTGCACTACAAAAGAAACTCCACACAAGGTTATATCAAAAATAGCCTTTGAATTATCATAAACACATTAGAATCATAATCACACATATACACTGTGCCAACTGCCACTAGGCAATATACACAGGGGATTATATACATGACAAGGTCAATTTGGCCACTGTCAGAACCTTTAGAAAGTACTAGTAGTACATATAAGACACAACCAGTGATTACTTGTAAAATACTGTACTTAGCATTCGCACCTGCAACATAAACACATTGGGCCCCAATAGTATGGCGGGCGGACTTTGATTATATAAATCTGCGCACACCATTGCGTAGCATTTATTATCACTATTCCAAACATACCAAACTTGACCACGCTGCTCCTCTCATATCAGGAATTACCAATGAAACACTTATCAGGGAATTCCCAATGCATTCACCACCAGGACATGTCACACACTTAAGGTACATATCCTATCTTTTACCTAAAATGCTCCCTGCCCATAGGGCTAGCTAGGGCCTACCTTAGGGGTGACTGGTATGTAATAAAAGAGGGGTCATGGACATGGCACACACTTTAGGTGCCAAGTCACAGCGGCAGTAACACTGTGCGCACAGGCCCTGCAATGGCAGAGGCCTGGGATAGGTTTGAAAGGGCACTTCGGTGGGTAGCGCAATCAGCGCTGCAAGCCCTCCAGTAGCATTTAATTCACCAGCCCTGGGTATATGAGATACCACTTTACAAGGGACTGACAGAAAAAATTAAATAGGCCAAACAGGTGTAGACCAATCTTACCATATTTAACACAGAGAGCACATGCACCTTACACTGAACAGCAGTGC
This sequence comes from Triturus cristatus, assembly GCF_964204655.1. Classification (NCBI taxonomy): domain Eukaryota; kingdom Metazoa; phylum Chordata; class Amphibia; order Caudata; family Salamandridae; genus Triturus; species Triturus cristatus. The sequence goes on from NC_140588.1 coordinate 913,704,298, forward strand.
TAAAGTGCTCAGAGTCCTAAAACCACCAACACCATGTCAGAAAAAGGCTAGGAGAAAGGCAACATGTTTAGGGATGACCCTGCAAAAAAAAGGGCCAAGTCCAACACTCATTGATTGGTGCTTTCACTGTTTTACTGTTTGAAATATTGCACACATACTTCACATATTGTCTCTAAGTTAAGCCTGATTGCTCTGTGCCAAGCTACCAGAAGGTAAATACAGGTAATATAGGGTTTGCCTGCTTCTTACCCTGAATAGGATTGTGGTTGCTGCTTGACTGGGTCTCACACCCTAGTCAACTTGCAACCCAGTTTCTAACAATGGGGCGATGAGTTTTAAGTTCTTGGGGATGATGAGAACATGTTTGTGTTAGAAATGAGAGCCTCTAGTTAGCAGAGGTTTGCACATTGTCTAAGTAGGACCCTTATCCTAGTCAGGGTGAGGGGATTATACAGCCAAGATAACCCTATTCACCTCATTGGTAGCTTGGCGCATGCAGTCAAGCTTATCCCAGAGGCAATGTGTAAATTATTTGTACATACACATAGTAATACAGAGAAACATTCCAAATGGACTGCACACCAGTTCAGAAAACAAATCTTTATCTAAGTAAAATAAGACAAATACGACGAAAATCGAGAATCCATAAGCACAGATATAACATTTATTAGGTTAAGCAAGTTCAGTCCATAGAACTCTAGAGATGCGCTTGTTTTAGCACAAATGCGTCAAAATCAGAGAGGAAAAACAGGCGCTGGGAAGGTGAGGTGACAGAAACCAAAAGTGATTGGTCGATTCCTTAGTACCAGAGGAATGGAGGTGTCAGTTCCTTCTGTATGGCAGGGAAGTGTTGCGTCGATTCCTTACTGCGAGGGGACGGTGAAGCATCTATTTCCAGACATGCAGCCTTGGCCATGTACTACGGGGTTACATGGATGAAGAGAGAGATTCCAAGTACGATGCGTGAAAATTGCAGACACACTGGGTCGATGTGGCGGAGCAGGTGATGCGTCATTTTCCCAGCTGGGAAGCAGGTGATGCATTCATTTTTCAGCCGCTAAGCTGGGTCTGTGTCGAGGGCGTAGCGGGTACCACGGACGTCAGCGACACTGTGCTCGGAGCTCAGGCTGCCGCGATCTTTCAGCTACACGGCATGCACTGTATTTATTGTTGGGCTACACGGCAGTGAGGACTTGAGTCGTCAACCACACTGCAGTGCTGCATCAGAAAGAACAGGCGCTAAGAGTTGATGCATGGATTTTTTCTCTCATTGCAGCAAAGCCACCCCCAAGGGCCCAGAACTGAAACTGGCACCACATGCCAGGTCAGAACACCCAGTAGAGGTGGCCAAGGGCTGCAGGTGAAGTCTTTGATGGCCCTGAGACTTCTTAACAGGAGGCAAGCACACACGCCCTTGGAGGACCTTGGAAGCAGAATGCAGAAAGTAAAGTCCAGTCCTTTTACTGCCATAGACAGAAGCAGCAAGCATCAAGCCAGCACAACAAAGCAACAGCAGATTGGCAGTTCCCCTCCTACATCATCCAGTTCTTCTTCTTGGCAGAATTTCCTTTAGTCCAGAAGTGTTCTGAAGTTATGGTGTCACAGCTCCAGTACTTATACAAATTTCTGTCTTTGCAGTAGGCAAACTTCAAAGAAGTCTTTGTAGTGCACTACACCCTGCCTTTCCCTAACCTTGCTCCAGACACACTACAGGGGGGAGGAGACAGCTTTGTATGAGGACAGGCATACCCCTATTCAGGTGTCACTGACAACTCCTCCCACCACTCTATCTCAGGAAGACCCATCAGCCTGGTGTGCCTTACATAAAATGGAAGGTTTTGGCCTGGCACGTGGGCACATTTACCAGGTTGGGATGGTAGTTTGAAACTGAACACCCAGCCACTTCGGTGGCAGGACTGAGACAGGTTTGAAGGGCTACTCATGTGGGTGGCACTATCAGTGCTGCGGAATCACTAGTAGCATTTGATTTACAGGCCCTCGGCACACCTGGTGCACCTTAATAGGGACTTACTAGTAAATTAAACATGCTAATCATGGGTTACCAATCACAACTTACACCGGGAACACCTGCACTTTAGCATTGATCAGCAGTGGTAAAGTGCCCAGAGTTCAAAAACCAGAAAAAATGAAATGCCGCACACAGTCAAAAACAGGCGGTCTGAAGCAAAAAAAGACAGAGGAGAACACGCCTTAGATGCCAGGTCGAGCAATTTGCTTTTGGGAGATTGGCAAGAACAACATGACAGTATGCATTCTCCCAGAATTGGGCAGTGACGGGGAGTCCATGGGCGGAATTGGAAGGAGGATAGAAATCCAGAAGAATATGGGGGAACATTAGACATGAAAGATAGAAGATTGGTGGCAATTTTTGATGGGTTGTGTTTTTTTCACAGAAGGGGTCAGTCATCAGGAAGGAAGAAAGAGAAGTATGAATTTTAAGCCATTCCATTGTGAAGTGGACAGGGGACCATGCAATGAGACAAAACTATATGCATTCTTAAAAATTACCATCTTTTGCTTAGTATTTCCCATCAATATTTGCCTTCTTTAACTGAACCTATTTTTGTTGGCCATAGGGCTCCTAATGTTTTACTCTTACTAACCAGTGATAAGGTGCGTGTGCCCTTCCTTTTAAACATGGTAAAATTGGCATGCACCTAATTGGCACATTTCATTTACTTATACATCCCTATAATATGGTGCCGTATGTACCCTAAGGCTTTCAAATAAAAAAAATATATTTTTTTACAGAGTTTTATATAGCACGAACTTGACCTGAATCAGGTATCAGAGCGCTATACATAGCGCCAGTTGCATTACATGAGAGCACATTAATTTTTGTTAGGTATGGGGAAATTAAGAGATTTGCCCAGAATCACAAGATGTTCAGCGTCATTGCCGAGACTCAAACCCAGGTCTCCAGGTCTACCGCCCTAGCCATTAGGCCAACTCCTCTCCCGATATATTATTTTTGGGCTGCAGCACTAACTGTGCCACTCACTAAAGTAGCACTGTAAAACATGTCGCCCAGCCTGCCATTGCAGCCTGTTTGCAGGTTTCAATTGCCACTTTGACCTTGTAAAAGCAAACATTTTGCCAGCTGTAAACATTCCATTTTAGTACTTGTAAGTCACTCCTAAGGTAGGCCCTAAATGCCCATCAGGCAGGGTTCACAGTATTGAAAAAGGAGGACGGGCATGTATATTTAGTGTTTGGCATGTCCAGGCAGTGAAAACCTACAAAGTAGTTTTTTACCGTGGTAAGGCTGGCCCTTCCTTAGGAAACACAGGGTTACATTATAACAATTTGTAAAGCCTACCTTCACTTTGAGGGCAGCTAGAACCATGATTCCAAGACATGTTTTAATCATAATTTAAAAACCAACTTAATGGTCAACTCACATTTTATATCAATATTTTAGAAATGTCACTTTTACAAAATAATAATTTCTCTGTCAAACCAAATGCGCCTTTTGGTACTGTCACCCGACTGCTAATGGCTCTCCTGTGGTGTTATGTGTATTGCTCCCAGGGAATGACAAAAAGGCTAGGGTGTGGAGATGTGTTTTTCTTCCTTGAGCAGGATGGCCATAAGGTTTGTACCCTGACTCCTACCGAATTTTAAGGGTGCCAACCCTGTCACTGGCTAATGTAATTCACAGCTAGGCCTGCTTCCTGTTGTCTTCCTAGTCAGCTTAGATCCAAACCCAGTGGTGGAGGGGAGCTGCCACAGAACTGGTTTGGAATTACCACAAGGGAGGGTTTGCCTATTATCTACCACAAATGCAGATAACCTGGTTATGGCTAAAAATTCCTATCAGGCACAGCCATTCCTTGCCTTTCAAAGAAAGAGAACATGTATAAACCAGCTGTTTTATGGCTAATCACATTTCCATGGCAACTTTTAAACCTGAGTGCTCTTTGTTGTATTCCTGTTGAAAGAAGGAGACAGTACATATCAATGGTGGCAATGGTGATGGGTTACCCCTAAAACTGGATGAAATGATACTGTCCTCATGGAGAAACAACAATAATGTTAAAAAAGCAAATGTACCTGTGAATCAGAGTCATGCTGCATAATGTCCCCCACTGTAGCATTTATCAGGTACTACAACTGTGCCACCCTGCAGCAGGTGTAAACACGTGGAGCTGGGAAAGTAGATTTGACATTTACTGTTTAATACCAAATGTACATCTCCTCATGAATGACGATACACCTTTTCATTGGCTAATCAGATCAGTGCTTTGTCTAAATAGAAAAGGATTTTCAATTCTAGGATTCATTTGCTAAATGTGTGGTTAAGCTGCTTAATAATGGATATGTCCAATGACCAGGATGTTTCATTTTTGGGTAAAGATTAGTGTTCTTGGTCAAGCATGCCCACATGTTCAGTTTTAACATTCTAGAAACTTCTATCATAAAAAGGGATGCAGTACAAATAAATCTTGCTGCAATTGTTGGACCATCAAGAAATATAAAGAGAACATGACTATTGAGAGAGAGTTCAGTGGCACTCCCTCTTTAGTAACATGGGTAAACTTAGGGCCTCATTTATGAGGTTATGGCGTAGGGCAGCACCACAAGGAATGTTGCTGCGCTGTCCTGTGTCAAAACGAAAGGGCTGGAATGTGCCGTATCTATGTGATAAGGCTCATTCCTGTCCTTTTCTCCAGCTTTGGCGCACAGTGGGGTGCCATGTGCCAAACCAGGCACCCTTGCACCATGGTGCAAGGGTCCCTGCTTTGGGGGGCTGATTGATTTTGTGAAGGAAGGGACACCTTCCTGCACAAAATCGATCAATTCAGATGAGTTCCTTTTTCTATATGTGCTGCAGAATGCAGCACACATAGAAAAAGGAAAGCACAGGGAGAAATTAAAATATTTCTCCTCGTTGCGCCTCCATAAAGCCACCACTGGGGTGGCGCTAGGTTCTAACACATTCCCAGGCTCGCCATTTCTTGTAAACCTGGGAATGTGTCAGGTTCCAAGGAACACCCACAGCAACACCCATGGAACCCCCCTTTCACACAGTTTTCGGCGTGAAATAGGGAAATATTTACAAGGCCTTGTAAATATGCTGTGTCACATTGAGCTACTTGAATGCCAAAAAAGTGACATTCCGGTGGCGCAAAAGTGATGGTAATTTTTTAACCAAGAACACATTTTGGGATTGCTAGTGGTGTTAAAGAATGTGTTGAAAAATACATTCATGAGCATTACTGTACCCCTCTGCCTCTACATACATTTTCCCCCCAAACAATGTCAAAAAAACTTTTCATTCGAAGGCTGAAAATGTTCTTCATAACTTTGAAGTCAATTTGGAGAAACACTTGACATCCAATCATCTGTGAAGCAAATTCAATGAAGCAACTCGCGCAAGAGAGAAAGCCTCCTATCTTTGGAATTTCAGGTATCTTTTAATTACATTGCAATGCTGAAGGACTGCGCAAGGCAATGCTGCTTCTGAATATTTTATGAAGGGTGCAATCATAACATGGATGATAGCAAATGCAGGTGCTCCAGACAGATAACTTTCTATGTCGAAAGCTTTATAGGGCCCAATAGAATTCTACTCTGGACCATTAAACATTCATTTTGGTGTTGACAAAGATGCCCCACAGCTACCTTAAATAGAGTACAACTTTGGGAGACTGACAACTGTTTCACATCAAAAGTGTTCTCTTTTATGTCAATGTAAAGCTTGCACTTTTTACATTACTCCTCATTTCTAGCAGGCACCAAACTGTCTTCTGTCCACAGGCAAAATGTATTTTCAAGCCTGCCTCCTAAAACCTATCTATATGATTAAGGCACAGTTGTTTTTTCTGAGCTGAAATCCTAATTTTCTTTCCGCCGTAAAATGGCAAAAAATACACGTATTCTTTTAATAGGCTTTTACTAGTTGCAGTTGCTCCTGTCGCAAACTTACATGCCATTATTCTCTTATTTTTTAATTTTTTATTCTTTGTACTATATATATATATATATATATATATATATATATATATATTACCTACTGGCGGTCGCCAGTAGGTAGTTATAGTTAGGACCCTGTTTCCATAGGAAAACCGCAACATTCTATTTTGAATAACTTTGGCGCCGGTCGACGAATCCTCGCGAAATTTTCAAAATAGGTGGGGCGCTACGCTCCGCTCCTACCCTGAAAGTCTCGGGGGGATTCGTCAAGCGGGGGCTGAGATAAAAGGGGGGTCCCAAAACGCGTTTTTCCCATGCATTTTTCCATAGGACCTTTAGACACAGCTACAGCCCGAACGGCTGAACAGAGTTACTTGAAATTTGGCAGAGAGGTAGTCCTCAGGTCAAGGAAGTGCCTTTTGTAGGTCTGGTGTAAATCTGTTCAGTAGTTCCTGAGAAAATAGCCTTTAAATCAATACATATATCTGAGCCAGCGTACGGTGCGCTTACGGTGCGCTTACCGTACGCGTACGGTGACGTGCGCGAGCGCGAATCTGATTGGCTGTTAGATCTTAGTAAACATTCGAATCGGTCGAAACCAGGAAGTGGCGGCCGCCATTTTCTCTCTCGCACTCTGAGAGGGGGTTTAAAAACAAAGGGCATAAACATGTAAAGGGGCTGTTTAGACAGCTCCTAAGCACCTAACCATGTTCAGGGAGTCCCCAACGATCCCCTAAGGCAAAAAATGGAATTTTTAATTTTTCGATAATTTCGGCGATTACGCTTACCGTACGCGTACGGTATAAATTATAAAAAAAAAAAAACATCCATACTCTCCCCACCCCATGTGCAAATGGTGCCCGAAGGGCACCAATTGTGCATTGCTTATCAGTAAAGTTAAAAAAATAAAATATTACCTTTCACAACGAAGCGCATCGTGCGTACATGGCCCATCTAGCGTAACGTGGGCACGCGGTGCGCGTAGCGCACTGCGTGCCCACCGTGCGTGCACGGCACTAACTGCGTAAAGTGGGCGCGCGATGCGCGAAGCGCACCGCGTGCTCACTGTGCACGCACGGTGCGCGAAGCGCACCGTGCGCGCACGGAACGAACTGCGTTAAGTGGGCGCGCACGCCACGAATGGCGTAAAGTAACTTAGCATTTAAAAAACCGTACAAATTCACTGAAAAAAACATAGGTTTCACACACGTTATAGTTAGGAATTAGCATTTAAAAATCCTTGCAAATTCAGTGAAAAAACCATAGGTTTCACACATATTATAGTTAGCTGGACATTTTACTGATAAAAAACCAATGAAATTCCCCCGTTATAGTTAGTGCAGGCAACTATAACTCACGCAACCGCAATCCTCTGCTGATGACATATGTGTCTTTATGAAAAAAAATAATTGTAATATATGTATAGCTAAAATTTAATGGAAGAAGACATGGGCAAATAAGTATCTAAATACAGTATTAGCATCAGCAGAGGATTGCGGTCGCGTGAGTTATAGTTGCCTGCACTAACTATAACGGGGGAATTTCATTGATTTTTTATCAGTAAAATGTCCAGCTAACTATAACATGTGTGAAACCTATGGTTTTTTCACTGAATATATATATATACATATATATATATATATATATATATATATATATATATATATATATATATATATATATATATATATATATGTAATCTCAAAATTCTATTTTGAATAACTTTGGTGCCAGTTGACGAATCCTCGCAAAATTTTCAAAACTAATGGGGCGCTCCGCTCAGCTCCTACCCTGAAAGTCTCGAGGGGATTCGTCAAGCGGGGGCCGAGAAAAAAGGGGGTCCCAAAAAGCGTTTTCCCCATGCATTTTCCCATAGGACCTTTAGTCGAAGGTACAGCCCGAACGGCTGAACAGAATTACTTGAAATTTGGCAAAGAGGTAGTCCTCAGGTCAGGGATGTGCCTTTTGCATATATGGAGTCAATCTGTTCAGTAGTTCCTGAGAAAATTGCAGTTAAAAGCACATAAATATCTATAGCTGCGCACCGTCCGCGCACCGTGCACGCACGGTACGCGCACCGTGCGTGCACGGTACGCGCACGGTGCCGTGCGCAAGCGTAATTCTGATTGGTGGATTCATGACAGTCAACATTCGAATCGGTCGAAATCAGGAAGTGTCGGCCGCCATTTTGTGTGTTGTGTGTGTGACAGGGAAAAAGAAAGGTGGAGAACATGAAAAGGGGGCAGGGTAGAGAGTTCCTGACCCCCTAGCCTTTGTAAGGGTGTCCCTGAAGGACCCCGAAGGAAGAAAAAAACATTTTAAATTTTTTTTTTAAATCGCGGGGTGCGCGCACGGTGAAAAACCATAAAAAAATGTTTTTAAAAAACTTTTTAATACGTAGTTTATTGTAAAATAAATATATAAAAAATATAATAATAAATACATAACTTAGCATTTAAAAAAACGTACAAATTTACTGAAAAAACCATAGGTTTCACACACGTTTTAGTTATGAATTAGCATTTAAAAACCTTGCAAATTCACTTAAAAAACCATAGGTTTCACACATGTTATAGTTAGGTGGACATTTCACTCGTAAAAAACCAATGAAATTCCCCCGTTATAGTTAGTTGAGATAACTATAACTCGCGCGACCGCCACTCTATCACAAGGATGATGTCATCAGTGATGTCATGAGTGATGCCACTGACCATTTCATGAGTGATGTAATATGTGATGTCATGAGCAGAGGATTGCGGGCGAGCAAGTTATAGCTATCTCAACTAACTATAACGGGGGAATTTCATTAACTTCATTGACAATATGATTTGCCTTGCTCATTGATTTATGAATTGTTCAACTTTATATTGTCCTATGTTTTTAAACTGACAATCAGTTAAAAAAAATAGGACTATATAAAGTTGAACAATTCAAAAATCAATGAGCAAAGCTAATCATCAGTTTAAAAAAATAGGACTACATAAAGTTGAACAATTCATAAATCAATAAGCAAGGCTAATAATATTGTCAATGAAGTTAATAAAAGAAAATAATAGGGCACACTATTCTCTTAAGCAACCTAGGAAAACCATACAATAACAAATACTGTGGTCCTGAAGGTAATCTTTTATTCAATGTCTGATTTCAGCACGTAGGGGCAAATCAGCAACAACGGCCGATAATTATCAATCAGCGCTCTTAGCGTGAGGATAATTATCGGCGGGTAACGTGGATTTTTATCGCTGAGATAGCATGCTATTAGCAACGCTTATCTCAAAAGCGATAAAAATCCTCACGCTAACTGCCTAACGTGAGATTATCGCTGGAAACCCAGCGATAATCTCACTCAATGTGGCGTTAGCTTGCTGATAGGGACTCAAAAACTTAGCCATGATATCCACCTTCCATAGGCTATCATGGTTAAGTCAGTCCTGAAGCAGGCGTAAGGTAAGTATCGATAACAGGGGTTATCGCTACTTTTCCTGATGCTATGCTTCATAGCGTGGGGCTTGATGATAGGAGAAACTGCTGTCATGTTGTCAGGAACGCCCACTTTGCATCTCATTAGAGATGCAAAGCTGGGCATTAGGAATCCCCACGCTAAAGCAAGGTTTCACGCGTTAGCGTGGCCTTGCTAATTAAGGCGATAAAATTATCGCCGCTTTTCAGCGGAAAACGGCCGCAAAAGCGGCGATAATTTTTTATCGCCAGCTTGTAAATATGCCCCTTAGTCCCTCATTTAGCATACGGTGGTCTGTACTTTGTTCAAGTCAGGGCAGTGGAGTGTTTTTACTCCACTGCTCTCGTGGATTTCATCCCACCAAATTCAGAGCGCACCACCAGGCAGTTGTAGACCGCTGTGCTTCAAAGGAGGTGCTTCACCACAAATCTTTTTATTTTTCAAAATCTTCAAAGAGGATCTTTGCTAAAAAAAAAAATGTCCTGTCATGCTGAGAGATGTCTCCCAGGGGCGGGGTTTCATTTATTTGTTTTCCTATTCTGGAACACCAGCCTTTCCCCGGCTGGTCCGTACATCAAAGAATTGCCTCTGAATGGTTGAGGAGGTTTTGTCCCTCATGGGCTGACTGCCAGGCGTTGAATAAACTACGATCGTTAGCTTGGGCAAAACGAAAACTACGGTCTAACAACCAGGGCTATTGTGTAATGAAGGCTGTAACAGGGGCCTCTTTACCCATCTGACTTTGAAATAGGGACATCAAATCAGGATTATCGACCCCTAATATGATGTCTTCAGGCAGCGTATCTACCATGCCTACCCGTACCGTGCATGGGGGTCTTGTTACCGGGACTAGGGTGATGGTTGCCGAGGGATACGGCTTCACATCCCCATGGACGCATCAGATGTGTACTGTTGTGTTGGGGATGTATTGAGAGGGGAGGACGAGGTTTGTCTGCACTACCGACTGTTTACAGCCTGAATCTAGCAATGCCTTAACCCCCCTTCCATTCACCTGTACACGTACATAAAAAGAGGAGCCCATCTCAGCTGAATAGAACACCGCCATTGGAATGTACCCAACTTCCATGGGTTCGTCTGCGAGTTTTCTTCTGGGACAGTGGCGGGCGATGTGGCCCCAATTTCCACAGTCAAAACATTGTGGGCCTTTGAGGGTTGGTAACTCGGGTTTTGAAGTTTTAGGTCTCAGGTCCACTGGTGTTTTTATTTTATTTTCTCCTTTGGAGGTGGGTACCCCTTTATTAGTTTTTTCGGTTTCCCATACTAGTGTTCTAGGTTGGGCACGAGAATAGTTTGCGGCCATTTCTATGGCTTGTTCCACCAACAGGTGGGAATACTGTTTTAGCCAGCGTTGTGTTCCGTAAGCAAGGGCTTCCAGAAATTGTTTCAGATATATCCGGTTTAGAATTTCTTCTTTGGTGCTGGTTGCCGGTCGCAGCCACTTATCTGCCGCCATTTTCAACCGGAAGAACAGAGTTTTAGGGTTTTCCCCAGGCATCCCTCTTACGTATCCGGTAGGCTTCCGAATCTAACCCCAGATGGTCGAGTATTATCTCTTTTATCTCATGGTAGGGGGTGTTTCCTGCGGGGTTAGCTATTTGGTACGCCGCTTGGGCTTCTCCGGTTAGGAGTGGGGCGAAGAAGAACGGCCACTTCTCTTCCGGCCATCCACATGCCCTCGCTGCCCGTTCAAAGTTCACCAAAACGCATCTGGGTCTTCGCCGGATACGTACTTTTGCAATGACAACCCCGAAGGTGCATGAGGTGTAGGTCTTCTCTCTACAGGAGCTGAGGATCCGGGGTCCTGTACTACCTTGTGTAGACCCTCAATTTGTGCAGTGATCGTATGTTTGAACATTTCCCGGTCCGCTTGGGCTGAGGACATTTGCCTCTCAATTGCCCAATCCAGCTTCAGCTTCTCCTGGCCCTTGATGAGATGTTGTATTAGGGCGTCCATCCTTGGTAACCGATGGACTGGGATGGTTATCCCACTTCTGACACCAGATGTGGCCGGGTTGCAATAATGGGTCTGAGGCCAGGTCGGCTGATAATGGGGTTTTATTGTTCACAACACAAGGTTATACTGAGGGGACGGGTTAGTCGTTGCAATGGGAAGCGGGTCTGATTTTCCTCGTCTTATTTGGTTCCTCGGTCTAGCCTTTTCGGGTTGGGACTGGCCGGTAGGACGCTCTTCTCCTCTGCAGGTGGATATGTAAAAGGAGAGAATAACACCGTCAGGACTACGTCCTCTCACCTTAGCGATTTAATCAGGGGCCGGGGAGTGTAGGACACCACACACACACGTGATCTTAAAACCAAAAAAATCCAGTGGTGTACTGAGCCTACTTATATAGTGGCGTATTAGGAGCTCAAAATCCATGTGAGTAAAGCAACAACAGTAGTAGAAAGTGGTCGGGTGCTTAATGCAGGCTTGCGGGCGTTTGTACTAGGGGCTGGGAGCTTCCTTCCTCCCCACCCACCCGAGACTTGGTTCCATACCTGTGAAAGCCATGCCCCTCCTGGAGCGTGGCTCGGCGAAGCGCGGGGACGTTGGCCTCCTGGCACGGCTCCGGTTCCCTCGGGTCCTCTTGGGGTTCTTGCTTCTCCGACTTCGGTTCTCTCCACCTCCGCACTATGGGCTTCTGTCCTCTCCAGGCCGGTGTCGACGCACACCAGCTTCCGTGTTTCGTCCCTCCTTATTGGTGAACAGGTGCTGACATTGAAAGGGGGCATGGCCTCTTCTTTTTCGTAGCCCCAATTAAAGGAATTGGCATCCTCACTTGAGTGTCTCCAGTCATCATGCTGTGGAAAGAGAGAAGAGAGGGAGAGAAACGCTCTGGGGACCACCAATTGGTACAAAGTTCAGATCTTTCGTGGTCCGCTCCCACCCCGTCACACTGTGCCACACACCACCAAATGTCACTACCCTTGCAGGCTAGAAAGCCCCTCGTTTTTCCGGGAATGAGCTAACTGTAATGGTGGATAAAATTGTGAGAGCTAAGCCATCCTTGTCTGGAGTACAGGTGGAGACCACTACTATGTGTCAGCATAGGAACATGTGCCCCGAATTGTGGATAGGTTGAAAGCTGTGTCCAGTGTGCGATGCTCACCGAAGGACAACCACAAGAGGTGGAATGGCTTGAGGGAGAAGGGTGCATTCCCTCTATGTATGATCCCACCAGCATGCCAAAGGGACAGGTTGTGGGTCTCCCAGGTTCCTTAACCAAATGCCCTTGGTGGAGAAGTTGTGGCGATCCTCCGCACTGAAGACATCATGGGCATCGAAGACAGAGTGGACAGTTATAAGTAGATTGTTAAATCCTATTAGAGAAGCTGTGCTGTTCATTCCATAAGGAGATCCTTTTCAGTGCCACAATCCTTCTCCTATAAGCAGCAGCTTGTCACTTACATGCAGCCTCACTTGAGTGACAGTCTTAGTAGTCCATACGTAATGTCTTCTCAAATCTAATGTTTCATCCTTGCCACAAACTACAAACATATATTTGCATACATTATTTAGGCTTTCACTCAGCTTGGCAGCATAGCAATACCACAACATCTACAATACTCATATGTTGTGATCACAGCGAAGGTCCATGACAAAATGCATGCCCCTTGCTCAGAACTGGACTTGGTGGAGGGAATGGTGCACATCCCTAAAATTCAGACATATGAAAGCATTGCTGCAATATATATTAATATTCAAATGAAGGAAGATGACCAGCTCTACTGGGAAAATAGGGAGAAATGGTGGACTGTAGAATGGGCGGACCCTTAGAAGACATAATTTTATGGGTGTTTCAAAGGGATTTAAACTGAATCCTCTCAGCAATTGGATGCTAATGTAGAGATACTATAGAGGCTCGCGCAGATTCTCTGTGGAGGGTATTTAGGAGCAATCGAGCTGCACAATTCTGCACCGTCTGAAGTGGCATGGAGAGCACAGGTAATTCGGTCTAGACTGTTCCCATGAGGCACAGGGTCAAGACTGATTTGCATATAGCTGGGTCTGAATTGAGGTGGCGAAGTGAGCTAAAGAATGATGATGGATTCAACCCAGATCTATGACTGAGGGTGAGTGTCTGAAATGTTTCAGCACTCCGTCCATCATCTCCTTGTGTTTGCTTTGTTCACCCTGAGTTGGCATGGTATGCCCAGACGTGGGTTCCTTGCTCACTTTGCCACTGGATTCAAGCTAGCCTGGCTGAAGAGGGGTGTTACCCTGAAACCGGTTCCAGGATGCTTGTTTCCGGTTCAGGGAAGACCCGGCTTAGCAGTTCGGTCTGGACTGTTCCCATGAGGCACAGGGTCAAGACTGATTTGTAAATAGCTGGGTCTGAAGTGGCAAAGTGAGCTAAAGAAAGTTGATGGATTCAACCCAGATCTGTGACTGGGGGTGAGTGTCTGAAAAGTTTCAGCACTTCATCCATCATCTCCTTGTGTTTGTTAAGAAGAAGTCTAGACAGAAGAGAGCCATTAGCCTCTGCACATTGCCATAATCTGAGCGGCTCTCTACTGCCTGCATGAGAGTCTTTCTTGTGTGTAGAGACAGCCATTGAAACACTTTTCTCAACATGAGTATTGAACCAAAACAGATGCCACATCTAGATTTCACTTGCTCTTTCATTGAGAGGATATCGTCGAATAGAATGCCCACCTTTTTGGGTTGGGGGTGCCTAATTTGGATGGCCAACAATTGCTCACCCTGTAGTCATGTGCCCTGCTGAACAGCACTATTTCTGATTTCTTGTTATTAAGCTGTAAGCAGTTGTGGGACATCCAAGAGCAAAATTTCCTCATGCACTCTCTGAACTTCAGTTTAGTGGAGTCCAGGTTTGGGGTAATGGAAAAAATCAATTGTCATCAGCAAATTAAATGACATTGAATCCACTGGACCTGATAACTTGAGTGTGAGGTGCCACATAGATGTTAAAGAGAATTGGGTTTAAAGATGAGTTCTGGGAGACTCCTGTGCCTAGTGACATGACCCGAGATTGAAGAGATCTTAAGTTGGTAACCTGGGTGCAATTGCTGAGGAAGCTTTGGATTCATTCTATAGCTTTGTCACCGACAACAATCTCAGAGAGTGTTTGAATCAAAATCGTGTGAGATGGTGTAGAATTCAGCTGAAAGATCAAACCACACCTGCATGGCTAGGCAGCCCTCAACCAGAGTGAGTCTTATGATATCTCCACCTCACATCAGCACTGTTACAGTGCTATGAAAGGCTCTAAACCCAGATTGTGGGGTGTTCATTAGGGTATTTGATACCGGATGGTGGGTAAATTGTGGGTTATCTAGGCCTCCCATAATCTTGCCTACGTAAGGGAGAAGGGAGATAGGCCTATAGTTTTCTGGATTCAAAGTGTCAGCATTCGGCTCGTTCGATATGGGCATTACCAGTGCTACTTTCCAAACCTGGGGCATAGTGGCAATATCAAGTGAGAGGTTGCACAGGGCTGTGATGGTGGGTCTAAGAGAGTTGGCAAGTCCCACCCCTATATGAGCAGGGCAGGGTCCGAGGGAGAACCCAATATGATCTTGCTCATTATGTCTGACACCAATTCTGGCATGAAGGAGTCCAAATGTTCTTGGGCTGTAGAGGAGTCATGATTCAAGAGCATGAAGGATAGAGAGTCAGTAGAAGGGTTGTATTTGTAAAGACTCTTACATGTATTCTCATTTTTATCCTCAGAATGGTTAGCTAAGGTGTCACATGATTCCTGAGAGGTCAGGATAGGGGGAGTGCAAGCTGTCAGCCGAGTAAAGCCTTTGAGATTTAAAAAATGATCTTTGGTGGAATTTCCAATGCTGTCAATTCTATTGATGGGATGCGACTTGTGCATGTTTTTCATGTTTTTCAAAATAGTTTAGGACTGACTTGTAGTTCAATTTGTCCAAGTGGGCTTTTGGTATATGCCATCTTTTTTCTAGTTTCCTGTAAACTGATTTCTCTTGCTTAAGTTGCTCAGTAAACCATGGAGCAGGGGATCTAGTGGAGTTGTGGTGATTAGGTCTTAAAGGTGCTATTGTGTCTAAAGTCTGCTGAAGAGACTCCTGAAAGCTAGTAATCACACTGTTGATGTCTGAGTATTCTGGAACATGCTGAGTAGAAAAGTTGGAGAAGAAAGAGGACTCGGAGACATCCTTACAGGGCCAGGTCAGCCCTGAGGTTTATTGTTCCTACTGGTTTAAATCACATTGAGAGATGTTTGGAAACTGAGCATGAAGTGATCTGACCAATTTAATGGAAGAGGGGAACTAACTTGGAGGTCCGAGACATTTGTAAAAATAAGATCTCGGATATGACCTGCAGTGTAAGTGGGCCAGTGCCCTTTAGGAACAGCCCCAGTGTCTCCAGATTACAGACAAGGAGTTGGGATTCTGGGTCTGAGATCAGCTCTGTCCCACCAACCACATGGGAGCTGGGAGGTGTAGGGCTGTACATGGATGGGAGGTGTAGACATATGGGAGCTAGAGAGATAAAAAGACTATTAGGAGACCTTAAGCAGAGGATAGAGAGTGAATGGTGAGAGGGAAATGAAGAAGGGCAAAATCTTTGAGAGAAGTAAGAGGCAGGATGAGAGATGTGGTGAGGTGTGGAGAGTGAATGAAAGAGGTGGATATAAGAGTGCACCAATCAGAAAGTGAAGGCGGTGAAGCCGGGGAAAGGGGAGAGATGAAGGTGAGAGGGGCAGAATCCACATGCTATGGTTAGAGGATGCAGACGAGGTGGTAAGTACAGAACATTGAGAGTATAGCAGGAAGGGGAGATGTGATGAGAAAAGAAAAGAGAGGTGAAGAGTGGGGAAGGGAATGGAGGTGTGTATGTAAGAGGGGAAGGGCCAGAAAGAGAAGGTGATAGGCTGTGTAGAATGATGACAGATAATGGTAGAGCATGGAGGGTAAAATGGATTTCAAATTTGCATTACCAGAGAGAGAATGTGGCTAGGGGATAAAGGAGACATTGAGTGATGAGCATGTAGGTGGAGGTGGATGTCAGAGGGGTCAAACCAGCCACCTTTGTGGGTTCATTGATGTTATGTTGCATGACATGTGGCATGGAGAGCTGTACATTCATACATTTATGTGTACATATATCTATGTGCCTTTGCCCATTTCGACTCCTACCTTTAAGATGGGTCTGTCCCTGTATTTCCAGTTGACACTGTGCATGCCCTATGCTGACATTCCCTCATTTCCTATGCTCAGCATGCTACAGGACACTTTCACCTTAGTACACCTTCGCTTTCTAGTCACGTTAATGTGTAAGGGTAGGGGTGTGATTTACCAGTGGCGACGTCCACGACGGTTCAGATTCTCAAAGTCATTGATTATGTATAGTAACGGGAAGACATGTGTGATGGGCTCCATAGCTGCACTGGAAATGTGATTGTTTTTAGTCCTTATTAACCTCCCCTTCCACTAGCTGTTACGAGGTGGTAGGACCAACACTGACGGCTCGTCTGAAATACGCATCGTAATAGAGTGGGCGTTCCGGGGCCGGACCATACTCTGATCTGCTCCATTGTACCTTCCTGAGAGCTTCACGGTCAGATTTTACCATCGGAACTGGAAGAACCTTGTCGGTTGGTAAATCATATATTGTTAGGCATCGTAATACTGTGGTCGGTGCGACCGCTTCCAACGCAACATCGGCCTGTCGGACTGACCCCGAAAAGACCACGGAGGCACTTCTGACTGACATCATAATTGGCCCTAAAGTTGTTATGATGTTAAATCCCTTGGCCCCTGTGGCTGCGATAATAAATCTCCACAGGATACATCGCATTTCATGATATTCTGTGAATAATATAAGAAACCCAGGATATCTTTTTAATTCCTTTATTTAAAGGAAGTGCATTTAAACAAGTTTACCCAACCCTATTGTATCTGCAGATGCTGCCAGGTAAATTTGTTGTTGCAAATGTTTTTAAATGCTGCTGTTTCTACACAGAGTAAACAGGATGAATATTTATGCCTTGTCACTAATGTGACGGATATCCCATACACCGTATTACAAGTTCCATAGGATATAATGGAATTGTAATTTGGTGGATCGTCATGACCGAAATCCTGGCCGCCAAGAACGTAATCATACCCCTAGAGTTTCGTGTTTATACATGAATTGTGTTTATGTACTGTTTTTAAGAATGTTTTTTATGCTGTATTTATGCTGCTGCTGTCTTTTATGGTTTTAAGATACAAACTGAATAAAGATGATTATTATTAAAAAATATATATCAAAAGTAATGAATATAATTAATTATAATGCATGTAATTATTTTTAATAAAATGTATTGGTACTTTTTATAAAATTCTAAATTGGTTATTAAACATTCATAATTAAATAATACATATCTACAATGTTCATACATTTTTTACATGATTTTATATTTTTTTATAAACTACAAACTATTTTAAATAGTTTAATTTAATTTACCATTATTTCCTATGGGGTTTTATTTAAAGTCCGAACCATCATTACTTTCTGTAGGAGTGTGTTGTGGTACCAGAGGTTGGCCATCTGTAGTGCTGGACTTACTGCACAAGTGCACTTTTTGAATACTGAAAAGTGGTGAAAGTACTGAAAAGTGTAAACATACTCAAAACTGAATTTAGTGAATTAGACCTACCATTTCCAATGCATTTCACAGACTTGCCTGCTTCTATATTCCAAGCCTCTATCACCACTGGCATTGCTACTGTGTCAATGAGGACCATAATAATTTACAATAGATGAAGATTGATGAACATCTGCATTTTGGGACTCTCCGTTTTCTTACCTCTTTGGCAGATTTTCAGTAGTTTTGTTGTCATATGTTTGATTGATTGATTTTGCAGTTTTTGTAATTGAAGAGGGTGCTGTCGTGATATGTAGACCAGGAGCAAGGGATGTAGTTATGTAGATTTATTGGTTCAGGTAAGTTGGTACAAGGTGCCCCACCGGGAGCAGCATCCTGCTGCTCATCACCACTCAATCTAACTGATCACTTATTCAAAGCATGCACACACACCCAACATTCTATGACATCACACTCATGCAGGCTGAGCAGCCAGGACTAAGAAGCATAGGATATAACATATCTCCTTCCTTTAGAAACAATAAAACAACAAGAAGCAAAGTGAAGAAAATAATCACATTTCGTTTCTTGGAAATTGAATCAAGATAGGTCACAAATATCATATTACATAAGTAAATGCATTCTTAGTTCACAAAATTAATCAAATAGCATTCTAGGATGTTAAGATCAACAAGATAAAATAAAATGATAAGAGATAAATGATCCCTCTCTAGTTCACTTAAGAACATATAGCATAAATAATTGTGTTCTTCATATAGAATGGTAATGAAACATGTAAGGTCACTTTAAAAAATTGCACATGTTTCAGGCAGGGTGCAATCAAAACAGATTGCAAATGTTTCAGGGAAAATGCAATCACAAAACTTACCCAGTACACCCTGAAGAACACCGCAAGGTGCCACATAGATGTTAAAGATAATTGGGTTTAAAGTTGAGTTCTGGGAGACTCCTGTGCCTAGTGACATGACCCGAGATTGAAGAGATCTTAAGTTGGTAACCTGGGTGCAATTGCTGAGGAAGCTTTGGATTCATTCTATGGCTTTGTCACCGACAACAATCTCAGAGAGTGTTTGAATCAAAATCGTGTGAGATGGTGTAGAATTCAGCTGAAAGATCAAACCACACCTGCATGGCTGGGCAGCCCTCAACCAGAGTGAGTCTTATGATATCTCCACCTCACATCAGCACTGTTACAGTGCTATGAAAGGCTCTAAACCCAGATTGTGGGGTGTTCATTAGGGTATTTGATACCGGATGGTGGGTAAGTTGTGGGTTATCTAGGCCTCCCATAATCTTGCCTACGTAAGGGAGAAGGGAGATAGGCCTATAGTTTTCTGGATTCAAAGTGTCAGCATTCGGCTCGTTCGGTATGGGCATTACCAGTGCTACTTTCCAAACCTGGGGCATAGTGGCAATATCAAGTGAGAGGTTGCACAGGGCTGTGATGGTGGGTCTAAGAGAGTTGGCAAGTCCCACCCCTATATGAGCAGGGCAGGGTCCGAGAGAGAACCCAATATGATCTTGCTCATTATGTCTGACACCAATTCTGGCATGAAGGAGTCCAAATGTTCTTGGGCTGTAGAGGAGTCATGATTCAAGAGCATGAAGGATAGCGAGTCAGTAGAAGGGTTGTATTTGTGAAGACTCTTACATGTATTCTCATTTGTATCCTCAGAATGGTTAGCTAAGGTGTTACATGATTCCTGAGAGGTCAGGATAGGGGGAGTGCAAGCTGTCAGCCGAGTAAAGCCTTTGAGATTTAAAAAATGATCTTTGGTGGAATTTCCAATGCTGTCAATTCTATTGATGGGATGCGACTTGTGCATGTTTTTCATGTTTTTCAAAATAGTTTAGGACTGACTTGTAGTTCATTTTGTCCAAGTGGGCTTTTGGTATATGCCATCTTTTTTCTAGTTTCCTGTAAACTGATTTCTCTTGCTTAAGTTCCTCAGTAAACCATGGAGCAGGGAATCTAGTGGAGTTGTGGTGATTAGGTCTTAAAGGTGCTATTGTGTCTAAAGTCTGCTGAAGAGACTCCTGAAAGCTAGTAATCACAGTGTTGATGTCTGAGTATTCTGGAACATGCTGAGTAGAAAAGTTGGAGAAGAAAGAGGACTCGGAGACATCCTTACAGGGCCAGGTCAGCCCTGAGGTTTATTGTTCCTACTGGTTTAAATCACATTGAGAGATGTTTGGAAACTGAGCATGAAGTGATCTGACCAATTTAATGGAAATGGGGAACTAACTTGGAGGTCCGAGACATTTGTAAAAATAAGATCTCGGATATGACCTGCAGTGTAAGTGGGCCAGTGCCCTTTAGGAACAGCCCCAGTGTCTCCAGATTACAGACAAGGAGTTGGGATTCTGGGTCTGAGATCAGCTCTGTCCCACCAACCACATGGGAGCTGAGAGGTGTAGGGCTGTACATGGATGGGAGGTGTAGACATATGGGAGCTAGAGAGATAAAAAGACTATTAGGAGACCTTAAGCAGAGGATAGAGAGTGAATGGTGAGAGGGAAATGAAGAAGGGCAAAATCTTTGAGAAAAGTAAGAGGCAGGATGAGAGATGTGGTGAGGTGTGGAGAGTGAATGAAAGAGGTGGATATAAGAGTGCACCAATCAGAAAGTGAAGGCGGTGAAGCCGGGGAAAGGGGAGAGATAGAATGGTAATGAAACATGTAAGGTCACATTAAAAAATTGCACATGTTTCAGGCAGGGTGCAATCAAACAATCAAAACAGATTGCAAATGTTTCAGGGAAAATGCAATCACAAAACTTACCCAGTACACCCTGAAGAACACCGCAGGGAAAATGCAATCAGCACACTTACCCAGTACACTCTGGAAAACACCACAACACACCTATCTCCCTCTGCTAAAGAACATGAAAAGAAAAATAAATGTGCACATTTTCCAGTATGGATGTAATAACGCACAATAAATGATGTGCGAGGGAGAACAAAAATGTAATGTACGCCGAACATTACAGTTTAAATAGCTAGTGCACTACCAACGCAACCTTGACGTGCGAGGCAAAAGATAAAAATAATGCACATGACAACTACAACACTAATTCTTGAGTACTCTCCCAACGCAACCCTGACGTGCGAGGCAAAGCACCTTCCCAACACAACCCTGACATGTGAGGGACATTCCCAATGCAACCTTGACGTACGAGGGAGACTGCCAATGCAACCATGACGTGCGAGGGACACTGCCAACGCAACCTTGACGTGTGAGGCAAAACACATTCCCAACACAACCCTGACGTGTGAGGGACATTCCCAACACAACCCTGACGTGCGAGGGAAAAGCAGAAAATAAATACTGCACGGGGTACACCTAGAAATGGACAAGGTTCTTAACAGAAACAGAAATCACTGTGCACCTGGAAATGTAATACGAACTAATACTTAAAAAAAATATGCACTTATCCAACAGTGCAACCACACCCACACTGAAGATTCACTTATATACTGAACACAACTAAATACCAGAAAATTCACCGAATGACATAAAACAATACACATGCCAAAATAACACCCTCCCATACTGCTCACATGTACCACTCACTACCACAAATGATAGCCTCTATGCGTGGCACATAAAGAAAACAGGAAACCTTTCATGACAGTATGCACCACAATTGCATGGCATTAAACTTAGACAAGGTCAAAACAATCAAAATATTAGGTGAGCGACCGTCACCCGAGTCTACAGTGAAAATCGCACCAGAATGAGTCCACCCTCAACCCGCAACATGAAAGTAATATCCAAAAATGACCAGCAAGCTTGGCTCAATAAAATGCAGTGTACATCTGTGCTTGTGTTGAAAACCATTCATGTTAGAGATACTTCAATTTGCAGCACATGCACAATCATCGTTAAATAGGAGCAGTTCGCAAGGGTTTCTGAGTACAATGCAAACCGCGCTTGACAAAATATATATTTTTTTTAAACAATTAAGGAAGTCACCGTTGGACAATATTCTGAGGTAGTTCTGAATTGCGCTGTGTTGATATGTTGCCTCTAAACTACTTTTCTGAAGAACAGCTTTGTCCTGCCTTGTTGCATGCAGATTCGCCATCTCAAATAACGCGGCGCTGTTGGTTGCCAAGGCAATGTCCGGCATTCTTGCACGATAAATTACTTTGCAGGACTGCCAATAACATCAGTGATGTGGGGTTATGGCATTACGTTGTCAGTACGCGTCTCTCACTATGACGCACAACGGATTGGGACCGGCAGGAGTGCTCCGCTCGTGGTAACCTATCCTCTCAGGATAATCTCGCGCCTGCTAACAGAATGCCGGTAGGTGTTTGAATGAAAACACACGCGGAGGCAGACACCCAGATACAACTGCTCACCGTTGTCTCCACCGCTTAAGGTTACAACTGCACTCCAACCGTTGCCGTGAAATTCTGCCATACACTCCTCGGGGCCCTACCCATGCCCCCGACAGCAAAATGCCCCAGATTAGTCCACGCACTGTTGAATAACACTGCAGACAATGTTCACCAAGTCCATGCATGAGTATCTTCAAAAATACACTATGCCGTTTCACTGCATTACTTCACAACGTCCAGTCCATGCATGGCTAGCATCAAAAACACACACTGCCGGTTCACCGCATATCCAAAGCAGTAAATTGATTTTAAAATCAAAGTTGTTCAAACATTTACCTGCTGCCAGCTGCTGACAAACAAACACTGCCAGTTTACTCCAAGTGAAGTGCAGTTCACGACACGATCCATAATGTACATCCCTTCAAAAGTTCTGGATGACTTTAGATAGTTATCAGGCAGGTTAAACATGCAAAACTCAATAGTCTGTTGGTAGGCAGGTTTCAAACATCAGGTGATATTACAAATCTTCTGATCTTCTGTCTGTTGTATAGGCACTGTGCAAGTCCCATATGCCAAATGTATCTTCATGTGGACTGTCAGTTCAAAATCCCACGTCAAAAACGTTATATGTCTAACGCCCAACACATACCACTGTGGACTGTCTGTTGGAAAAGACATCGGTGGGGCATCCAAGGCGTTGCACAGGCTTAATTTTCAGGCTTCTTTTAGGACACTTGGCTATTCATGCGTGGTTTTTTTCAAAATCGTCGCCATTTTTGTAATTGAAGAGGGTGCTGTCATGATATGTAGACCAGGAGCAAGGGATGTAGTTAAGTAGATTTATTGGTTCAGGTAAGTTGGTACAAGGTGTCCCACCGGGAGCAGCATCCTGCTGCTCAGCCCCACTCGATTTAACTGATCAATTATTCAAAGCATGCACACACACCCAACATTCTATGACATCACACTCAAGCAGGCTGAGCAGCCAGGACTAAGTAGCATAGGATATAACAGCTGTATCCTTTGCCGGAGCAGTGTCTTCATGCAATGGCTTTCTACTTGGCAGTAGAGCTGCTTTCGAGTTCAGAGAAGTACTGGTCTCTGGAGGTTCATAAGTTTCTTCCACCAGTTGAAAGACCTCTTTTCCAGTGCTGTGCTTCCTCTCATATGATTATTCTAATCAGCTAATTAGAACATCCAAAGGTTTTTCTTGAGGATTGGTGGAAGCTGATATATTGGCTGTTTATTCACCATTCATTTTGTGGAGTTTTTCTCTGTCCACCATCACATCTGCTTCCTATATTGTACCTTTGCTTGTGTCTTATATGCCACAATGTATGGGATGCATGTGACAGCTCATTCGAACTTAATGGTTTCTGCCCCTCAAGCTTCAATTGCTTTTGTGGTACCAACAACAATTTTAGCGATGCCTTGATCAATTGTACCTAATCTGATACCTTATACACCTGCTGCATTTTCAATTATAAGCTTGGTAATCTTGTGCTACTTATTTCATGATCTCCATCACATGCTTCTGACCATCCCCTCCGATCATCCAATCAGTGTTTGATACTTTGGATTTGGAGATTCCAGGCTGATCAATGAAACAAAACTGACCTTAAAAAGAGAATGGTGTTCAGCAGTTGCTGCTGGTCCCTGTGGAGCCATCTTTTTGATCATGGCTTTTGCACCTGACTTATTATTGACTTGCTGCGAAGCTGAACTATATATAAGATGATTGCCTTTTTGACCGTTTATCATTCTGCATGGTAACTCGTGATTCATATTTTCCATAGAGACCTTCCTATTATTCTACAGGTGTCATGTATTTTGTTTTATGTGTATTTTAGAGACCTCCTATCTCAAGTATTTGCTTTTTTTACCTAGGCCACATAAGCAGGTATTCATTGGCAATTGCAGATGTATTTATTGTCATTATTGTGCAAACATGTGCATTACTTTTATCACATGTTTTGATAGTTTGCTTTCATATCATACATTTATGTATTCATTTAAATCAATGGTGTTTAGGAGAAAGCATAAGAGCTTTAGGCTTTCACATGACTGTGCAAGGAAATTCTCATGTTATTCTCTCACCTTTTCAAGGTTTATTTTTCACAAAATAAGCACCTTGGAAAGATTATAATAGCTATTCACGACATACCAGAGAGAGATCAGGCTATAATGACATTCCAGACAGCAAAGAGGCACAGCTACTTACTGAGCCACTTCAAGGCCACTTGGTCTGTTTTTCGCAACATCTCTTCCCATGGAGATAACACTCTTGTCTCTCTGAATAACCCACAGACTGGAAAAACGTATGAAGTTCATGCACAAAAGTGTGTTGACTTTATTGAACTACTTAAACCCTCGTTATAGCAATACCTTTGGTGCTTAAACACCAGGGGCCACATTTATGGGGAATTGGCATAGGGCTGCACCTAAAGTCTTCTTGCAGAGGTGCGCCAACCCAACATTCAAGGGCAGCAATGCAACAGTTTTATGAAATACGGAGCATTCCTGCCCTTTTCCCCTGCACTGGCACACAATTTGCTGCCTAGCGCCAACGTAGGCAGCCTTGCACCATGGTGCAAGGCTGCCTCCGTCGTTAGGGAGGATTGTTTTTGTGTGGGAAGTGGCACCTTCCTGTACAAAATCAACCTAGAGAGGTTTTTCCTCTTTCCATGTATGCTGAATCCATTTCCTGTGTTCAGAATTGGTAAATTGATCCATACCTGTGCTTGCTAAAGGGCCTCTAAGGATCTACTACTGGGTTGTGTTTTCAGAATGCTTGTTAAAACTTAACAATCAAATACATTTCACATCCCCGGTACTTAATCTATGGGGAAAAAGACTTTGATTATATTATAACAGATTAATTCTATCCACAAAAATCATAAATACATACCACAGTTGAGCCACATAAACTGGTTGTTTATTTGTAGCACAATCAAACATAAATAGGAGTTTTATGAGTTGTATTCGAAATGTGTGCGTCAGATTTCAACACATTTATATATATGTGCAATCTATCCTATGATGGTACTGGCATTATGTACCGGTTGATGAGGACATGCTGGCTCTCGATGCCATATGCCTTAGACATGAAGCTTGACCTGTTTTAATGCTGTCATGATTCTTCGACAGGATGACAAGACCAAAATGAAGAGTGCCCTGCCCAGGCTAAGCATGAAAAACATGGTGACTGACTGAAGTGATTACTCTGGATAATTCATACATACACTTCAAATATGTACCTGTTGTAGCGCGGAATGCAAAATCCCTCCCTTCGTCAGAGATCATAGATCGCACAGACACACTCAATCACTACATTCACTGATGGGGCCCATAACACCAACATTCATCCTCTATTAACCTGTTTTCAAGGAGGTGATTGTTCCATTCGCTGTAATTAAAGGAAGTACCCACTTATCCCTAATGAACAATAGATTTCCCTACCTTTCTCTATTTATTAAGGCCTAAGCTTCACCTTTTAGTACTCCTCCCACGGATAGGCCATGAATCAGCTAGCCGCTAGTTGAAGTGATAACTAAATCTATAATTTATTTACATAAATACACTTTTCATAAAAACGACCCAACACAGTTCTTGTAATAAATCTTAAATATTTATCTAAATAATTGAAAATCGAATCATTTGTTTAATCAAGCAGTAGACCATCATATTTACCTATTCTGGCTAAAAGTCGTCCTCTAAGTCAAAATCTTGGTCATCAGTTCAAATTGTCAGAGTCTTTGGAAACAGCTGTCCTGCAGTGTCACCGTCCTCTCCGTCAGCATAACGTCAGGAAATCGAAAATCTTCTGAAGGGTCTCGCTCCTAACCTCTCTAATCTATGGTCATCTATAGTAAAATTACATTCCAAAGGTAACGAGTAATATTTTTGAATGTCTCTGATTGGTTGGTGAGATCTGTTCCACCAGTTTCCCATGCGGAAAATGTGTCTTTAGATATAGTTCATAATTTCTTCAGAAGAGTATCTTTTATTGTTTCTTTCAGGGTAGCTGGCTGGTAGCCCAGAGCGTCCTTGAGTTGCACAGTTGAGTTAGGGTCGCGTAGAGGCCACTGCTACTGATGGTGACGCATGCGCACTTCACCCAGAGACCTTCACAATAGAATTGGTTCGTCAAATAGGGATGTCGGCCATTTTGTGGCCACTCCAAATGGTCAACTTAAGCAAAGAAACACAAAAACGTAATTAATACATGGAAATGACTAATAAATGTTATCCCCTTACTAATACCCATATGTGTGTGTATTTATCTAGCAGAAGCAACACTCAATGCGGATTATATTCATATTAATAAAGCACAAATCACGAACACATCACGAAAGCAACATATATTCATGCAAAACTCTAATTATCTATGATCAATATGCATATACAATTTAGTTTACGTATTAGTTAGGCCATGCAAATGCAATTCCCACGTGTATTCTTATTGGTAAAGTTGATTAACCCCTTGAGTGCCCCGCCCTTTCTCCGCCCTGTGCCGGCCCTTTCATTAGCGGGCAGGGTTCATGACGAGATAGTCTCGTCATGGGCACAGCGCAACCGCGGCCCATGACGAGACCATCTCGTCATGGGCACTCAAGAGGTTAAATTCCACAGCAATCCAATTAATACAATTACGATTAGTTAATTATTCTTATTAATAAAAACATGCAA
This sequence comes from Triturus cristatus, assembly GCF_964204655.1. Classification (NCBI taxonomy): domain Eukaryota; kingdom Metazoa; phylum Chordata; class Amphibia; order Caudata; family Salamandridae; genus Triturus; species Triturus cristatus. The sequence goes on from NC_140588.1 coordinate 913,731,333, forward strand.
AATGGAGAAGGTATACAGAATTTTTAAAATAAAACCCGCTCCAGCATACCCAGTGTAGGAGAGTTTGTTTATTTTTGCAATGCCCACACACTGCCAAGCTTAACCCCTTCGCCGCGGCAGAAATTCCGCCGCGGCGCTGGGGGGGGTTTGGGGGCAGCGCGGTGGCGCTGTGCTTGTGACGGAACCGCTCCGTCACGAGCCACGGTTGAGCTGTGCTCATGACAGAGTGGTTCCGTCACGTCTCCGCCCACTGCGCTAATCGCCCGCACAGGCGGGGAATTAGCGCCGCGTGGGCGGAGCGGCAGCCAGCGGCCGCAGCATGACGGAACCACTCCGTCATGAGCACAGCGCAACCGTGGCTCATGACGGAGTGGTTCCGTCATGAGCAGGGAAGGGGTTAATACTTATGTATTTCTAAAATACAATCTTTGCACATTGAGTTCATCAACCCATGTAAGTGGCATATCACACTTCAGTCATGTTAAGACTAGCACCATGAAGACATGCCCCTCCTTGGTAAAGAAATCACAACCAGGGTGGCTGGCTAATGTATATGTGGTGGAGCTAAGAAAGCCAAACTGAGGCAGACAGTAGACACAGGCCCATGCGGAAAGATCTGTCATCTGGTAGTCCATTACGTAGAACAACTTTAGGTTATATCCAAGGAATTACGCCATTTTTTACACACGTGATATTGTTGGTTAATTAATATTTAAGTAGAGAGCTACATGGCACTAACTTCTTGTTGTTTGTTTTATATCCTCACTGTATACATCAGCGCTCATGTCGATAGAAAATCTAGCCAGCTGTTGCCAAGACTGTGTAAGCACAGGGGATCTACCAATGCCACAGCATACATGTCTGAAAACGCTGAGAGGACCGTTGCCAGGGGATCTGGCACTGCCTTACATCAGCTGCGAAAGGGCACTCAGCAACACCCAGCAAAAGAAAAAGGTGGGAAACACTATCCTACCCACAATGTGTCACATAATCTAGGTTGTCCACACCAACATGGTGGAGCAGCTGCAGGGTAGAAAGCAGCAGCAAGGGGATGTGTTTCACACATTTATTACATAGAAATCATTAAAGGTTTCTGTGAGTTTGATGATGTGTGTAATCAACATGTTTGGATGTTTTTATGTGGGTTGTAAGTGGAAACACGCAGGTTGTGGATGTGCCATATGACATCAATATTGTCTGATTTACTCTACTAATATTGCGATGCTCGGCAAATATAAGAGGCATATTTACAAGCCCCTTGCGCTGCCGGTACGTCACGTTTTCCCCCATATTAAAAGTAAGGCACCAGCGGTGCAAGGGGCTTGTAAATAATACCCTAAGTATCTTTTATGTTATATCTGCCTACCTAGAATTATGTATTCTAAAAAGATATGGTCTGAACTGAGCATTTCCGTGTATTAATGTTTCCTTTTAAAATATTTCTGTCACAAAATGTTCTTTCTTATAAAACTGTTTTTCTGTAGAGTAGGCAGGAGGAATGTGGGCTATATTTTACATATGTTGCTCAACATTTTGGATTCCGTGACTTATTGTTAGACAATGTTGCATAGCGGTCTCTGTGGGGAAGGATCAATATGTATGCATACAATATACTGAAAAGAAACTGCTGAAGGTAATTTTTCAGCATTGAAAGTTCTTGGAAAAAATTTGATTTTTTGAGAACTTATGGTTTAGATCAGCGTTTCTTTACCGGTGGGTTCAAGATACCTTCTCAGGGGGTTCCTGACTATTTAGAAAATAAATATTATTAGCAGATTAATAAAAAATACATAAACAAAGACCGAAAATTGAAAATTGCAAAACTTTCTGTTAACCTGAAAGAATTTGAAATTGGATACTAAAAATTAAGTTGGGATCCTTAACTTGATTTATGGGATACATACTGCAAACAGAATATAAAACTGAAGATGGGTGCTCTCAATTGCAGCGTTCACAAAAAGAGAACATACATCAGGAGAAAAAAGACAAAGTGATACGCAAGTGTCCAGGATATCACTTCGTCTTTTAGAATAAAAAAACTGTTCGAAAGCCCCAACCTTCCAATTAAAATGTCTTTTTTTTCTATATTTGTTTGTGAATTAAATGAAATATTTCATTATTTGTGTATTTGGTTGATCTGTACTTGTTTCTGTATTTGTGTGTATGGGTTTGAGGTTCAAATCATAGAAACTGCTTTGGCCAGGGCAGTACTTACAGTAATGACTCAGTGGTGGTCCCTGGATTCCAGTAATGATGTAGTGGTGGTCCTCATAAGTCAGTAGGTTAGGCACTGGTAGATTAGATCATCCGAGTGTATGTTTTTTTGCATTTCGATCTTTTTTGTTTTTTTGTTATGTATTGAAAAATCAAATTTCACATATTTTTTTATTTCACGTGAACCTTTATTAGAGTATGTATGTGTCTTAGAGGTCGAATGCGGGTATACATATGACAAAGTAACATTCACATATGTGTGAGGGGTGGTGTGCTCTATGAACATTTTAGGTACATTATTTCTCATACCATATGTGCCATCATTGCTACTTTGATCGAAATGTAACTTTTTAAAATGAAACTGTTGTACAATTACCTTTGTTTTTCGACAGCAGCAGCCAAATGTTAGTGGCTTGTCCCAGATACAACCCCAGGGTTTGTAACAGCATGGCCCTCTTTCCTGTGTTGATTGAGATTTGACTGTTGGTAGGATTTCACTTTGGAACATATTTTTTTTGCCATAGCAGATGGTAGATATTAAACTCCATTGATCATTGGTCCTCTGTTTAATTCTGACGCTCTACCCATAGATACAGGTTTAGGTATATGAGGAGTCAGAGGATAGTCGATGGTGGATTGTCCGCTAAACAACCAGATTCCAAATAAAACAAATGTTGATGGAGAACTGCAAAATAATTGTTTTTTGGGGGGTTGTTTTCAATTGCCGAACTCTAAATAATGATGAATTTTACAAAGTGATCGGTGGAATGCTTGAATTGATATTGACTTTTTTTTGTTCACCATGCCGCCTCAGGTTAGAACCAGTTGTATTAGCCCTGGACCTGCTCCAATAGGAGCAATTGAGCCCAAACTGCCAAACCAAGGTCTCTCCGAAATGAAAAACAAGCAACCCAAGACCGAATTCAGCCTACTTGAACCTCTAAAATTGGGTGCAGCTTAGATCCATTGGAACAGTGAACATGGTACCTGTGTCTGGGCTTATCCGACCCATTTAGAGCATCACTATCAAATATACAAAAATTGATGCATCGAATATTTGAATTAATCTCAGCCACTGGTAACTTCTTAGGATCCCAGTCGATGGTTTTTTCTGACCATGCCACCTCAGATTAGACCCAGACATATGCAAATCAGTAATGGTCCTGCTTCAACCAAAACTGCCAAGGCATGTCCTATCCAAACTGGAACACAAATAATTAAAGTCCAATTTTTGATCACTTCAGTCAGTGAATCCTAGAAGAGCATGGGACCCACATCTCAGAATACCTGCCACCCTTACAGTGTCACAATGAAGAATTCAAAAAAGTGTAAACACAGGAAAAGATTTGTGTGTTAAGTACTCGTGAGCGTTTTAAAAAAAATAATAATGAATTATTGGGAGAAAAGGTAGTAACTAATTTCACTTCTATGTGGAACCCAGGCCACTAGTTGCCTAGTGGCAATAGTCTTTTTTACCATAGTTATCCAAGGGGAACCTTAATGAGTCTGATGTTGAGTAGTGTGCCGGGGACTTTATTCAGTTTCTTCAGAATGGGAGTGATAATGGCATGCTGCAACTTCTATAGCACTGTTCCCATACCAAATGTGGGATTGAAGAGGTAGGAGAACAGAGCTATTATGACTGGTTGGTTGAAGTAAAAAAACACAATGTTAGAAGTGCCAGAAAATGGCAAGGTTGCACTGAATATTAATTTTATTGAAGCACTATGAGAGAGTGCCCTCTTTCTTGCATGGTATGCCCCCACTTTTTGCTCAATTGCTGATGTTCTTTGACTGAGTGTGCCCTCAACACCATAATGGCTACATAGAAGACTGGGAAGTTTGGTATCAAACTTCTCAGCGCATTAAACCCACACTGATGCCAGTGCGGGTTTTAATGTAAAATGCACAACAGAGGGTATGTTAGAGATTCCCCCTAAAACTCAACCAACTTCTAGTGACCTTACTGAGTGACTGCTTAGGCTGCCACAAACAGACATGTTTCTGGACCCCTAGGTCGAGAGCCTGCTGCTCTCTGGGCCTGAAACAATGCACATCCTGGGATGAGGTGCCAAGGCTCCTCCCTGAGGATGGGCACGGTTCATTAAGGGGAAGCTTCAAAGGCATTCCACCTTTGTGAGCCTCCCCAGACCATTTGCTGCTTTCAGCAACTGGTTCCCACTGGTTCTACCCCCACTTTGGGTGGGAGAACCGGCGGGAAAAACAAGTGAGGGAAAGAGCTGTGCCCACCTCTGCCAACTCCACCCCTCAGGTGGGGGAGGCGAGGTGAAGCATAACTCGGAGTCCCTGTCATCTTGAGTATGGGGGAACCTAGCCAACCAGGGACAGGCTCCAGCCCCCCTCCCACTGGAGGGTGGCACGATAGGGGGTGATCCCAACCCAGGGAAGGGACCCATTGGCTTCTGCCCTTACCTACCTGTAACGCCCCTAAATCTAGTATTTAGGGGGCTGAACCTTGCTTCCTCAGATCCAGCCTGACAACAAGAAGAAAAGAAGAATAAGGGCCGAACAGCAGTGTAGCCAGCTAACAAGAGGATGATGCCCAATGACTTGGCCCCAGCCCTACCGGCCTGTCTCCCTTCGAACCCGCTCCTGCAAAATCCCGGTGTGTCCTGCAGCCAGCAACCTTGAAAACCCCGCAGGACCTGCCTGCCTGCCTTCACTTCCAAGACTGCTTCTTCCATGAACACCGGATTTGTTCAAACTGTAGCTTCTGGCTCCGGCCGGATACCAGCCTACTCTGCGCCCGCCGAGCCCGGTCCGAGCACGAGTGGAAAAACACAGCGAGGAGGTCCCCCCGGCGATCCTTACCCGAGATCTGGTGGCCCATGACCTGCCTCAAGCCTCCAGTCGACGCCTGCAGCCTAAATCCAGAAGGCCCCCCTGACCGCGACCTGGAGCTTGTAATGAAAATCCGACCCCTAAAGGCACCCCTGCACCCGACACCCCACGGCCCTGTGTGCCCAAACCAACAGTGCCTAACCAACCCTCAACTTCCCAACTTACCTCTCGAAGTGGTGGTCGCACCCAGAAGGCCTACGTCTCCATGCCTGCAGTGCTTTTGCAAACCGGAGCTTCTCCTTTGAAAACAACAGGGCACCCGACCTCAAAACAGCACCCTGCACCCGGCCGCCCTAGTGCCGCAGAGGGTGCACCTTTGGTGCTAATTTGGTTCCCTATTTGCCCTGACCTAAACCCTAGGAGCTTTGCTCCCACACACACTATACCTCATTTTGGTGTAGTATATATAGAGCCAGTTTCCCTCATTGATGGATCAGCGGTGGGATATACAACTTGCATTTGTTGGACCACTTGGTTACCACCTGATCACACAACAGTACTCTTAAATTGTCTTTAGAACTCAGATTTGTTCAAATTGGCATTTTTACCGAAATACTAAAAGTCTTGTTAGGGCCTTGCTTAAGGCCCCTTAGAATTTTAGAAAATAAATTGTCACTGTAATCAAAGGTAGAGGGGTTAGAACTTTTTGTTAGAATGTCTCAAGAAAAGAACCCAGCTATTAGTGAAAATAACCATGATGACATACAGGACATGGTTGAGGAGCTTGACCTCACCCCTTACCTTCACTTGCCTTTCAAGGAAGTAAGGGGCATATCAGCAAGGCGAGGCGATAGAATTATCGCCACTTTTGCGGCCGTCTTCGGCCGAAAAGCGGCGATAATTTTATCGCCTAATTAGCAAGCTCACGCTAACGCTTAAAAACTTGCGTTAGCGTAGGAATTCCTAACGCCCAGCTTTGCATCTCTAATGAGATGCAAAGTGGGCGTTATTGACCTGACATGATAGGAGAAATGTCGCTAAGCGACATTTCTCCTATCATCAAGCCCCACGCTATGAAGCATAGAGGCAAGAAAAGTAGTGATAACCCCTGTTATCGCTACTTTCCTTACGCCTGCTTGAGGACTGACTTAGCCATGATATCGTATGGGAGGTGGATATCATGGCTAAGTTTGTGAGGCCCCATCATCAAGCTAACGCCACATTGCGTGAGATTATCGCTGGGTTTCCAGTGAAAATCTCACGTTAGGCAGTTAGCGTGAGGATTATTATCACTTTTGAGATAAGCATTGCTAATAGCACGCTATCTCAGCGATAAAAATCCATGCTAGCCGGTGATAATTGTCCTAGCGCTAAGTGCGCTTAGCGATAATTATCGCCGGTTATTGCTGAAATGCCCCTAAGGTCCTTATGTAAACTTAAAAACATAGCAATTGACCCACATCCAACCAAACAAAAGCTCCAGGAGCTGTTGGCTGAGTATGCAAAGGCCCACCCTTCTGAAAATGGTGATGACCAGTCAGAGGGAGAAAGGAGTGAGGAGGATGGAGATAGGTACCCACCTCCACCACTTCCTAGGGAAGAAAGGGTCCATGTACCCTTACTTCCGAGAGTAAACCTCTGGGGACCTAGAGGCCACACAGGCGGCTCAGGGTCTGGTGGGGACATTGAGGACAACTTCAATGAGGAGGACAGCCTTTTAGCAAGGCTGGCCAAAAGACTGGATTTAGAGGCCAGACTCCTGGCTCTAGAGAAAGAAACAAAGGAAATAGGTTTAGCCCTCATCAATGGTGGCAGCAATCTATCAATAAGGATAAAAAGCAATCTTATGGTCCTAAAATCCCCAAAGTGATAGTCCCTCAATTTGAGGAGGGTGATGACATCACTAAATGGTTCACAGCCTTTGAGAGGGCTTGTGACATGAGAAAGGTGAAGAAACCCCTCTGGTGGGCACTCCGGTGAGATCTGTTCTCTGGTAACTGCAGAGACAGATTCCTGACTTTCTCTGGGCCAGATGCTGGGTCTTATGACCTCATGAAGAGAACTCTGATTGAGGGATTTGGACTCACAACTGAGGAGTACAGAATTAGATTGAGGGAGCTCACAGAACCCAACACCACTCCTGGATTCATTTTGTAGACTACTCAGTAAAGACACTAGATGGTTGGGTAACTGGACACAATGTGCATGACTTTACTGGACTTTACAATTTGTTTATGAAGGAACATATTTTAAGTAATTGCATGACGGAAAAGTTACATCAGCATTTGGTAGACCTAGGTCTAATTTCTCCCCAAGAAATGGGAAAGAAGGCAGACCACTGGGTCAAGCCTAGAGTGACCAAGACAACCACTGGGGGTGACCAAAAGAAAGGGGTTACAAAACCTCCCCAGGGGAAAGGTGGTGAGAATCCCCAAGATAAAAAAGTCTGAGTCTTCGAAAGGGCCCCAAAAACCTGCACAGGGGGGTGGGTCCCAAAACACTCCCTATACTCCAGAGCCTTATAGGGGGAAGAACTTTGATTCTAAAAAGGCCTGGTGTAACAACTGTAAGAAGTTGGGATACTTAACTGGAGACAAGGCTTGCCCTAGCAAGAAAGCCCCTAGTCCTACAGCTACAGCTATGGTGTAGCAAGTCTCCAGATGGGATCAACAGTGTGCGCGGAGCAAATCAGGTTGCACACTGAAGCAGTTCTAGTTTCAGAGGGGGAAGTTGAGTTTGCCACTGTAGCTCTGTGGCCACCCAACTTAAAGAAATACTTACAATACCCTTGGATTAATGGAACTAGGATAGAGGCTCTGAAGGATACAGGTGCCAGTGTCACTATGGTAAAAGACACACTGGTTTCCCCTGAGCAATATTTGATTGGGCGTACTTACCCAGTCACCAATGCGGACAGTGTTACCACTAACCATGCAATGGCTATGCTGACAGTAGACTGGAGGGGGGGGGGGTTACTGGCCTGAAACAGGTAGTGGTTTCTCCAAAGCTACCATCTGCATGTCTGCTTGGCAATGACCTGGAAACCTCAACCTGGGCTGAGGTTGAACTAAAAACCCATGCAACAATGCTGGATATCCCTGAATCAGTGTGTGTAAAAACAAGAGCACAGAGCAAAAGGCAGGGTGCAAAAGTGTTGGAACCTGAAAGTATGGCCCAACCTACCAAGAGAAAAGGTACGAAGACTGGGTAACCAGCTTCTGTTCAGCAAAAAGATCAGGACTCCTCTCCTCAGGGAGAGGTCTTGGACACCCCAGAGGGAACTGAGCCTATGGAGCTTGACCCCTACCAGGTTGTACTCTTGGGACCAGGGGGACCCTCTAGGGAAAAGCAGTGCCAGGAGCAGCAAGACTGTCCCACTCTTGAAAGCCTGAGGCAGCAAGCTGTTTCAGAAGCAAAGGGAGATATTAGTGGTACCCACAGAGTTTATTGGGAAGAGGCATTACTGTATACTGAGGCAAGAGGCCCTAATCCTGGAGCCACCAGGAGAGTGGTTGTGCCACAGAGGTACAGGGAGTTCCTCCTAACATTAGCTCATGACATCCCCCTAGCTGGACATCTGGGCCAAACCATGACTTGGCAAAGGCTAGTTTGCAACTTTTACTGGCCCCAGATGCACCAAATGGCAAAGGAGTTTGTCAGCTCCTGTGTTACCTGTCAGGTCGGTAGCAAGACAGGTGGCCCCCCAAAGGCCTCCCTGATACCACTACCTGTGGTGGGGTTCCCTTTGAAAGTGTAGATATGAACATAATGGGTCCACTTGAACCTCCCACAGCCTCAGGGAACAAATTCATACTAGTGGTAGTGGATCATGCCACTAGGTACCCTGAAGCAATTCCACTTAGGACTACTACAGGTCCTGCAGTAGCCAAGGCCCTCATTGGTGTCTTCACCAGGGTAGGGTTTCCCAAGGAGGTGGTTTCAGACAGAGGTTCCAATTTCATGTCTGCTTCCTTATACACATGTGGAAAGAGTGTGGAGTGCAGTACAAGTTTACTACACCCTATCACCCTCAAACCAATGGACTTGTGGAGAGATTCAACAAGACATTGAAAGGTATGATTATGGGGCTCCCTGAGAAACTCAAAAGGAGATGGGATGTCCTCTTACTCTGCCTGCTTTTCGCTTACAGAAAAGTGCCACAGAAGGGAGTAGGGCTTTCCCCCTTTGAACTTCTGTTTGGCCATCCTGTGAGGGGACCACTCTGTCTTGTAAAGGAGGGTTGGGAGAAGCCTCTCCAAGAACCCAAACAAGATATTGTGGACTATGTGCTTGGCCTAAGGTCCAGAATGGCTGAGTACATGGAAATGGCATCCAAAAATCTTGAGGCCAGCCAGGAGCTTCAGAAGCACTGGTTGAATTTCAACCTGGGCAAAAGGTGTGGGTGTTGGGGCAAGTGGCACCAAGTGCACACCTGGACAGATGGAGTGGCCCTTACCTTATCCTAGACAAAAATAGTGAGGTCACCTACTTAGTTGACCTGGGCACAAGCAGGACACCCAAAAGGGTTATCCATGTGAACCGCCTAAAGCTCTACAATGACAGGGCTGACATCCTCTCCTACGGCCCAAAAGATGTGTCAGTAGATGGAGTTGTCTTTTCAGACACCCTCTCTGCCCGACAGCAGACTGACTGCAAGTAAGTCTTTCAACAGTATGCTAAGCTCTTTTCCTTGTCCCCTGGTCTGACAAACTGGTGTACCCATGATGTGAACACTGGTGACAGTGCACCTGTCAAAAACAAAAAATCTTTCGACAGTCAGACCAAGTCAAGGAAAGCATCAGAGCCGAAGTCAGCAAGATGCTGGAGTTAGGGGTTATTGAATCCTCTGAGAGCCCCTGGGCCAGCCCAGTGGTTCTAGTCCCCAAACCTCATCCACCGGGAGGAAAGAGAGAGATGAGGTTCTGTGTGGACTATAGAGGGTTCAACTCTGTCACCAAGACAGATGCTCACCCTATCCCAAGAGCAGATGAGTTGATAGACAAATTGGGAGCAGCCAAATTTCTAAGTCCCTTTGACTTAAATGCAGGGTACTGTCAGATTGGCATGGCCCCAGGAGCAAAGGAGAAAACAGCATTCTCCACACTTGATGGGCACTATCAGTCCACTATTATGCCCTTTTGTTTAAAGAATGCCCCTGCCACCTTCCAGAGGTTGGTGAATCAAGACCTTGCTGGGTAGGAGTTCGTTAGTGCAGCTTATTTTGTTGATATTGCTGTCTTTAGTTCCACCTGGCAGGATCACCTGATCCACCTTGGGAAGGTTTTAAAAGCCCTGCAAACTGCAGGACTAACTATCAAGGCATCCAAATGCCAGATAGGGCAGGGAACTGTGGTGTACTTGGGGCGCCTTCTTGGTGGAGGCCAGGTACAGCCCTTACAGCCCAAGATCCGTGCCTTCCTGGACTGGGCAGCTCCAACCACCCAGACCCAAGTCAGGGCATTTCTTGGCTTGACTGGATACTACAGGAGGTTTGTGAATGGATATGGGTCCATTGTGACTCCCTTCACATAACTCACCTCCAAGAAAATGCCCAAAAAGGTTAACTGGACAGTTAGTTGCCAAAAGGCTTTTGACACCCTGAAAGAAGCAATGTGCTCAGCACTAATTCTTAAGGCTCCAGATTATGCCAAGCAGTTCATAGTGCAGACTGATGACTCTGAGCTAGGGATAGGAGAGGTCTTATGCCAGACCAATAATGAAGGCCAAGACCAACCTGTTGCTTTTATAAGCAGAAGTCTTCTCCCCAGGGAGCAGTGTTGGAGTGCCATTGAGAGGGGGACCTTTCCCGTGGTCTGGTCCTTGAAGAAGTTGAGAACATACTTGTTTGGTACTCACTTCCTAGCTCACTCTGATCACAGACCCCTCAGATGGCTAATGCAAATGAAAGGGAAACATCCTAAACTGTTGAGGTGGTCCATCTCCCTACCGGGATTGGACTGTGAAGTGGGACACAGACCTGGGACAGCCCATGCCAATGCAGATGGACTTCCAAGGTTATTCCACCTAGACAACGAAGACTCTCCAGGGAAAGGTTAGGCTCATCATCTTTCGTTTGGGGGGGGTTGTGTGAGAGAGTGCCCTCTTTCTTGCATGGTATGCCCTCACGGTTTGCTGAATTGCTGATGTTCTTTGACTAAGTGTGCCCTGGGCTCCTGCTAATCAGGTACCCAGGGCCTATGTTCCTTCCCTAAAACTGCATTGAATCCTAAACCCAATTGGCATCTCTGGCCACATGTCAGCCCCTGTTAAATGGTACCACAGGTACCAAGGGCACTGTGATCAGAGAAGGCCTCTAAGGGCTGCAGCACTTATTGTGCCACCCTTAGAGGTCCTGTACCCTGACATTCACACACTGCCTTTGCAGGCTGCGTGTCTTGGTGCAGAACAAAGTAAAGAGTCGACATCGCACACACCCCTGTGTGCCATGCCCACAAACCACTGCCCTGGCATACATCAGTCACCCCTCTAGCTGAGTGCCCTATGCCAGTGGTGAGGGTACAGGTGGATAAGCCCTGTACCCCCACAGTGCCCAAATCCATTCCTGGGCACTGTAAGTGCAGTGCTGCCATTAAGGGTATATGGTGCTGGGAGTTTGTCATTACAAACTCCACAACACCATAATGGCTACACTGAAGACTGGGAAGTTTGGTATCACACTTCACAGCACATTAAACCCACAGTGATGCCAGTGTGGGATTTAATGCAAAATGCACAACAGAGGGCATCTTAGAGATGCCCCCTGAAATTCGACCAACTTCTAGTGACCTGACTGAGTGGCTGCTTAGGCTGCCACAAACAGACATGTTTCTGAACCCCTAGGTCCAGAGCCTGCTGCTCTCGGGGGCTTGAAACAATGCACATCCTGGGATGAGGTGCCAAGTCTTCTCCCCCAGGATGGGCAGGGTTCACGAAGGGGAAGTTTCAAAGGCATTCCGCCTTTGTGAGCCTCCCCAGACCATTTGCTGCTTTCTGGATGGGAGAAGCGGCGGGAAAAACAAGTGAGGGAAAGAGGTGTGCCCACCTCTGCCAACTACACCTCTCAGGTGGAGGAGGCGAGGTGAAGCACAACTCGAAGTCCCCGCCATCTTGAGGATGGGGTGACCCAGCCAACCAGGGACAGGCTCCTGCCCGCCTCCCATTTGAGGGTGGCACGATAGGGGGTGTACCCACCCCAGGGAAGGGACCCATTGGTCCCTGCCTTTACATACCTGTAACCCCCTAAATCTAGTATTCAGGGGCACCCTGAACTTTGCTTCCTCAGATCCAGCCTGACAACAAGAAGAAGGACCAAACAGTCATGCAGCCAGCTAACAAGAGGAGGACGGCCACTGACTTGGCCCCAGCCCTACCGGCCTGTCTCCCCTCTAACCTGTTCCTGCGAAATCCCGGTGTGTCCTGCATCCAGCAACCTCGAAAACCTCGGAGGACCTGCCTGCTTTTGCTTCCAAGACTGCTTCTCCTGTGAACACTGGATTTGTTCAAACTGCAGCTTCTGGCTCGACCGGATACTGCGAATCCAGCCCACTCTGTACCCGCCAAACCTGGTCCAAGCTTGAGTTGAAAAACACAACGAGGAGGTGTCCCCGGCGATCCAGACACAAGATCTGGTGACCCCTGACCTGCCTCAAGCCTCCAGCCGACGCCTGCAGCCTAAATCCAGAAGGCCCTCCCTGACCGCGACCCGGAGCTGGTAAGAAGACCCGACCCCAAAAGGAACCCCTGCACCCGATGCCCCACGGCCTTGTGTGACCAAACCAACGATGCCTAACCAACCCTCAACTTCCCAACTTACCTCTTGAAGTGGTGGTCACACCCAGAAGTCCTTCGTCTCCCTGCCTGCAGTCCTTTGCAAACCGCAGGTTCTCCTTTGAAAACAACAGGGCATCCGACCTCAAAACAGTACCCTGCACCCGGCTGCCCTAGTGCCGCAGAGAGAGCACCTTTGGAGCTAATTTGGTTCCCTATTTGCCCTGACCTAAACCTTAGGAGCTTTGCTCCCACAGCCGTGTGGCCTGCTTGCCAGCAGCCACCAACCGGAGGCCCCCTATCCTCGATAGGATAACATTGGGCCACAACACTCTGCACCCGGCCGCCCTAGTTTTCCTGAGGGTTTTGCTGAGGGTGAAACAAAAGTGCATCACTAACCCTGGGGGATCTCTGAGTCTAACCCCAGAACCTTAACTCTCACAGACGATTACTTATATGTGAACCTACAACCTGTTTTTCCTCCATAGGATAACATTGACAATTTTCTTCCAAAATGTTTTTGTGTGGAGTTTTGAAATCTAAAAATATTCTTAAAAATCGCAAAAATAACCAAGACCTATTTACTCACCTGTTTACAGGAAATGTCCCAGTGCTGAATACAGGCATCCAGCACTGAGTAAGAAAAGTAACGTACAAAGTAAGTAACTTACCTGCAATTTACTGAAACAGCCTATTCATTTCAATGCACTGTTTATCTTCCAAAAAACGAATAAGTGTGGAGTTTTGAAATCTACAGATAATTTTTAAAAATCCTGCAAATAACCAAAACATATTTACTTACCTGTTTCCAGGAAATGTCCAAGTGCTGAATCTAGGTATCCAGCACTGAGTTAGAAAAGTAACGAGAAAAGTAACTTACCTGCGATTTACTAAAAAATAACTATTCATTCAAATGTACTGTATTTGCTAAGTGTTGCAACCTACTTCAGTCCCTGTAAATCAAGCAAAGTACAATTTCTATTGCATTTTCAAACTGTTCTATATCCAGTAACTTATTACTGAAAAGTATTTAATGCTTACCTGTGCCAGGCTTGCTTGGCTCTAAATATAAAACAACAGTATATATTTGTATACAAACACAATTGTCCTAGAGTTCAGTTATTGAGAGTTTGAATTCATTTGCTGACTGAGTGTGTACATCAAATGCTTAACACTGTCCTCTGATATTGCCTTACTGCTCGACCACTCAACCACAAATAGAGAGTAAGGTTCTATCTACCTTTAACCTCTGCCTACCTCTGGGGTCACTTGGACTCTATACACACTATACCACATTTTGGTGCAGTATATATAAAGCCAGTTTCCTACATGCACATTTTACTGGAATGTTTGCTCACTTGCTTGTCCTTGGGCCAGATAATTTAACCGTTTCTAAACTTCCTAAAGACCGAGGTGCTCAAAGTGGCAGCTTTCGAAGTGTGATAACCAAAAACCCTATGGATCAAAGAGACATTGTGAGCCACAAATCACTTTTCTTTTCTCGTAACTAACTTTGTTATAGACAACTATTCACACGGGCTCAGAAATCAGAGGGCTAAGTGTCTGTACGAGACAATGAATTGAGTGCCAAAGAAAGGGTGTGACAAATGTGTGTTCCTCTTTCCTTTACAATGACTAGGACATTTATCGATGTTGGGCAAATGCTCCTGCGGTTGCAAGGCATTGTAGTCGACAACTGTTGGCACCACAGAATCGGCCCTTCAAAGTTTGCACCAAGCAAATGACTGCTATCGGCTTTAAAGGGAGCACCAACGGTCCTGTAACTATTTCATTATGCTTCTTTTTTGCCTTTGCCACACCTGCCCCATTAAGTGCCCCGGGTTGCGCACATTTTGCAAGTGTAAATGCAGATATATGGGGCCTTATTTATGAGAAGTGACGCATTGCTGCGTGAAAGCAGCGATGCGTCACTTCTCAGTGCGCCCTCCTTGCGACATAATGGATGCGTCATATTTACTGTATGACGCATCATGTCGCAAGGAGTTACAGATACGCCAGTATTTCTGATGTATCTTCTGAAGTATCTGTAGGCGCAAAAGTGACGCTTTGCTGGAGTGTGTCACAAAAGTGATGAAACTCCAGCAATGTGTCCATTCACCCATGGCAAGCCCCATGCGAAGAGGCCTGCGTCAGTCTTACGCCTGCTGTGAGGCAGGCCTAAGATATTGACGCATTTGCACCCAGAAGTGGCACAGTGAAATCTCATAGATTTCACTGCGTCAGTCACTTCTATGAGGCTTCCTTACGTGGAAACGCCCACCCTGCATACATTATACCTGACGCAGGTATAATGTAGCGCAGGGGTTTACAAAGTGACGCATCTGTTCAGATGCGTCACTTTGTAAATAGGGTACAACAGGAGCCATGTTTTACGCCGCCGATGTGTCAAAAAAAGTGACGCAACGGAAGCGCAAAACTGTCGCAAGGGCTCATAAATAAGCCCCATGCGGTCTGTAGCCCATTTCAGGCCACCAAATCTCCATTCTTAGGTGGTGGCAATGATTTGCAGAAGGAATACTGCCTCATGTATATTAATGAGTCAATATCGGTAAATCCTTGCACCCAGTGGAAAGAATTGGTCAGATCGCCCAGCAGGTACTGACTGTGCACACAGCACCCAGCTCACATGGTCAGTAAAATATTTGTTCCTGGTTTGTGAATTTGACTCATTCTTAGAAAAGGTGTGTGAGAAGGAACTGCATGATGTGTTTAGGTTTAGAAAGGAATAATTTGATACTAATGAAAAGAAAAAGGCAACATGCTCCCGAAGAGTTGCTCAATCTGCCTTTAACACTTATGGTGACACGTTGTTCCACTCTTCTAAAAACAGTGTCAGAGTCGTCCTCCCGTCCACATAATTCTAGAAAAGCTGCCCATGATGTAACAGACTCTTTTCATTTAATTTAGTGTTTGTTTTTAATCCCAGCTTTTAAGCTTTTAAACCTTCTTCATTTTGATCCATGCTTATTAACTATTCTCTTCGAACATGAATAACCCTTAACATATTTCTCTCCGCCTGAATGATTTCCTCTTTAGTTTCACGTTGTGACTGCATATAGAACTGGACTTCCCGTTGTCCTGCACGGGGTTCTTTTATCACACAGAATGCTGGCGAGGAAGCCTATTACAGAGCAGAAACATGGGACTGCAAGATGCCGCATGCATCTAAAATGTTTTTAAAATGAATGACAACATTAAAGGCAGCCATCTGTTGAAGTCGGCAAGACTAGAATAACATATTCTGAAAGCTTACACTGCGAGGGGTGAATTTAAATGTACACGTTTAAAAAAAGAGACGAACGCTGCTATATTTGTTATTTCATGCAGAGGAGTTATTACAGTTATGACTTCAGAGAGTACTCCACGAGACTGCTTACAGAGAGTCACTGTCACGAGGACAGTTACTAAAACTGTCCAGCCCAGTAAGTTATTGAGGCTCCTTTCCCAATCGGTGGTAATTGCAAACTGTAATCACTGGGTCATTATTGACGCTGGGCCATGAGAGATGGGCTTCGCCATCATGCTGTGTGGGACAGCGCCTACCTGTCTCTGAGACCGCTCATGCGTGTGGGAACATACAGCAATGGACTGGGCATCCTCTGTATTAATGCACACTACCACTCCTGCCCTGCTCATACGTGCACGTGTCAGTCTACTCAGAAAATATGAAACTATTAAGATCTACTAAACTAAGATGTTTTTGTTTTTTACTTGAAATTGAATTACCTCAATATTTTCAGAACAAGCCTTCAACAGCAACTTAACTAGAAGGTCTAGCAGGAGTTAAAATGCATCTGTATTCTGTATCCGGATGGAGAACATGATGCGCCCCGCGCTCATTGAAGATGGCTTATGATCGAGGGCTTGCATGTCAAGCACAAGACGGCTATACAATGGCAGTCATGAATGACGCCATTTTACTGCTAGTGAAGAGTTACTATTAATTCCAACTCTTTCCTTAAAGAAGCGTTTAATATTCAGGACGCACGCTTTGATATTACAAAAGGGTGCAAGGGATGGACGTACTTCACTGTAATAAGGAATTTGATGATGGTGTTGAAGTTCCTACACACTGAAATGAACGATTTCCTAAAGTACACGTGACAAATAAGAGTTTATGAGCATGTTTCCTTTGAGAGATGCAGAGTGTGCTCAGGGGCGTAGTTTATTTTGTGCAGCGGGTGCAATGATACCAGGAACTAGAGGCTTGGTGCTCCCCAAGACCCTGCAGCAGGCAAGAGAGGCATGTCCTTCCTTTCACTAGGGCCCATGTCACGCAGAGTGTGTCATCCACAGAAGACATTCTGTGCACACTCTGAAAGTTGTCTAGTGTTTTGGGGCCACACAGAGTCTGAGCACGCATTGAGGGTACAGTGGATGACAACACCCTTGCCTTTCACCTCCCTCTAATGGTAGTTCGTGATTGTGGTGGCATGGTGGGTGGTTGTTGTCACAAGAGATTGTTGTAGCACCTTTACCAGCATGCCCACTCTTGCATTGTGCTGTCTCACCAGCGAGCCTCCTCAGACATTCTGGTCAAATAGTATTTCAAGATTTGACTGTTCAAGCAATGTTCAAACTAGGGAGGAGGGACTCTGTGCACGGCCAGTGTGCAAGAATTCATTTTTCATAACATGTTTGCAGTCTCAGTTTCTGGACATCTCTCTTATCGGAACATTTTTACGTACACTTAATTTCATTGGAATTCTTCATGGATGCCTAATCGTACCATTACAGGTCTGAAGGTGCGTGCATGCTGCTCCCATCATAAATGTTGGTGTAAGTAGCTGTCAGGAAGCTGGGTGCAGTGTCACAAGCCCTGACACCTCACTCAGCGCACCGCAGCTCACCTTGTGCTAGGTACACTCTGGACCTACCCAGAAATCCAAGCTATATAGCAAGCCTTTGGAAATTCACTGGCACCAGAACCTTTTTAATCGAAGTAAGAGGCAGGTCTGTGCCACACTGTCATTGTGCAATCCAGGTCAGATCCTGGTACTGACATGCAACACAACCTGCAGGTCACGCATTTGAGTGCAATGAGGGGCAACGTAGACTTCCATACTTTTAAGGTTGACAAATTGAGAGCAATTTAATTAGGCAACAATAACATCTGTTAATTAAAGTGCCTAAAATTGCAAAATTGTGACAAAGAATACTTACTATATTTACTGTCTTATGAATGAATGAATGAATATTGAACATGTAGAGCGCGAGCTTAGCACAGGGGCATCAAGGCGCTGTACGCGGAACCTGAGGGTGCAGACAGTGAGACATGCTCATACCAAGGTCTGTGAGAAAAGCCAGGTCTTTAAAGCTTTATGGAAAACAGAGTGGGACACCTGACTCAAAAGCTCTTCTGGGAGGGAGTTCCACAGTTTAGCAGCAGCAGTGGAAAAAGCTCTACCTCCCCATTTGACATTCATAAATCTAGGTACTGTTTACACATTCTTATCTGCAGACCGGAGCAGTCTGCTAGGGACATAGCGATGGACAATGGCCTTAATTGCCGCTGGACCTGAACCGTAGTAAGCATCATGAGTCAGGCACAGTGTCTTAAAGAGGATCCTACCGTCCATAGGCAGCCAGTGTAGCAACTTGATGGAGGCTGTGACTGAATGAAATTTTGGTAAGTTCATCACCAACCTGGCCGCAGCATTCTGCACCATCTGCAGATGTCGCACTAGTCCCTTGTTAATGCCCAAATAAAGGGCATTACAGTAGTCCAATCTGGACTTTACTAAGGCAATAACGGCCTGCTTACGTGCATCAAAGGAGAGGAAATGGGAGATTTTTCTTAGGATCCTAATGATCAAACAAGTGGAGACTTTCCTGCTGACCTGCAAGTTTAAGGACAGTGAATTGTCCACGATAACCTCAAGGTTTTTCCCATGGGATACTGGACAGGACCAGACGCCAAGCGCGTTCGGCCACCAGTCACTGGATCAGATCTCCTGTTTACTACCAGAAATCAGGAGCTCAGTCTTCTCTCCATTCAATTTCAGAACATTTTTCAACATCCAAGAGGAGGCTGCCTGCATACAGTTCCTAAAGTTAAGGGCCGAATCCCTTATACTATACAAAATAGACACCATTATTCGGGTGTCGTCCGCATAGGACAGCACCTCTAACCCATAGGATCTCACAACCTTAGCAAGAGGAGCAACATAAATATTAAAGAGTGTTGGGCTCAGGGAGGAGCCCTGAGGAACACCGCACAACAAGGGTTTGGGGGCTGAGTAGAATTGGCCAAGCTTCACCGTCTGTGCCCGCTCACTAAGAAAAGAAGCAAGAAGCCCCAAGGCCGAGCCCCCGATACCTATCTCTCCAAGGCGATCAACTAGCCTACGAGGAGACAGGGTATCGAAGGCTGCAGTAAGGTCAAGTAGAACAAGCAGGGTGGTGTGCCCTGCATCCACTTGAGTCTGATGTTGTTAAATACAGCCGTCAGTGCTGTTTCTGTACTATGGTGGCTTCTGAATCCATGTTGTGAACCATCAAGTAGGTGGTGGTCTTTTAGGTAGGTGCTAAGAAGAGAATTTAAATAGGTTTCCAGAATCTTAGCTGGAAGAGGAAGTAAGGAGATCGGCCGATAATTCTTCAGTTCTCCAGGATCCAGAGAAGGTTTCTTCAAAAGTGGCTTCACTACAGCTGTCTTCCACAGGGTGGGATATTGCCCCTCTGAGATGGCAACATTCAGAACAGCGGTAAGATGGGGGATAATGATTTCACAGCCAATTTTTAACATCTTGAGGGGGCAAGGATCCAAAGGGGAACCTGATTTGTCCCCTTCTAACAGCCAATCAGTCACCTCAGACAACATGCATGGGAAGGTGAGAAGTCTGGGAAACACCTCCTTGAGTGAGGCATCATTGGGAGGGGGAGAGGGTCGAACAGACGACCCCACAATGGAGTTGGATGCTTCCAACAAGGAGTAAATGTCTGTGATCTTTGTTTGGGAAAAGTCAGATATTTTATCACAGCGCTCCTGGGAAAATTCAGAGGGGTCAGTGACATGGGGAGAGGTAAGAGAGTTTATTACCTTGAAAACACCCCTAGAGGATTTCATAGATTCAGTAGTCTTTGAAAAATATAATCTCTTTTCCTCCATGATGACTGCTTTATACTCTTTTAGACTCTGTTTATGCAATTTCCTACTCAACGATTCTAGGTCTATGTGCCACAGCCTCCCCTGTTTATGGCTGCCCTGTCTCAACTTTCGGAGTCTCTCCGTAAACCAGGGAGCGGAGGGTTTTTTCCTTGCTGAGTAGTTCTTACTAAGAGGTGCAAGGGTGTCCTTTGCTGCTGACAATTGTTGTGAAAAATCAGCAGCTGCCAAATTAGCATTGTGATGCTTAGTGAGCTCAAAGTTATTAAGGAGATTGGAGAGTGACTCCTTACTAATGAGACTAAAGTTCCTCCTTTCCTCCACAATCCTGTTGCCAGAAGTAGCCTTCGCTGATACCAGAAAGTGTAGACCAAAAGGGATGGCGAAATGGTCAGACCAAGATAGGGGGATTGGTTCCCCCACCCTTATACGAGGGTCATTAGAGAAGACGCCTTTGAGGATATGCCCCGCTATATGGGTGGGCTTTCTGACCAGCTGTGAAAAACTACAGCAACTCAAGGTTTCCAAAAGACTTTGGGTATCTTTACATAGAGTATTATCTAAATGGAAATTAAAATTCCCAGGAGAGTAAAATTAGATCTTTCAAAGTAATTTTCTAGAAGCCTGCTAAAATCCTGACTAAAGGATACCCTAGAGCCCGGTTGCCTATAACATAAGATGCCAGAGAAGCTTTCCGTGGGGTGTAGGTTAATTCAGAAATAAAAGGTCTGGTAGAGATCAGGAGGAGCGGACAAAGCCTGAGTGCGGCAGATCAAGGTTTCTCTATAAAGAATGCCCACACCCCCTCCCCGCTGACCGACCCTATCCATTCTGGCAAGGGTGTACCCAGCACGGATAGCGTCTACGAGATCAGGACCAGAGGCATCCGTGGCCCATGTTTCGGTAATTAAAACCCAGGTTGGCTTCCCTGCTGAGACAAAGTCTCTGAAAGCAACCTTATTTTTGATCAATGATCTTGCATTGATGAGATAACCCTGCGCAATGTGTTCTTTGAGCGGGGGCCTGATTGCCTTATTGTCAGTGGGGATGTTATGAAGCTGCTTAAGGGAAGTATTACACCCTGTGCATACAAGGTGCGGCTTCTTAGCTAAGGTCTCTGGATCCAAGGTGTGATAACAGGGAACCCTGTCTGGCCGAAGATCTAACAGTACCTTTCTGGAATAGTGGAAGTGTCTCAACTGGTCAGGGATAAATAGAGCAGCATCTCTGGCGTGAGGCGTGGACGGGCGCAGACGGGCTTGCCTTTGGCGCGCCCGCTGCTCACGTCCGCTGCGCCATGAACCGGCCAGGCTGCTTAAATAGTCTCAGGACTAGAGAGCTGGAACCCCCTGGCTCCGCCCCCAAAACAACCGGAAGGGAGCCTGAATATACGCTGGTGCCCTCCACAACAAACAGGAAAACCCACGGTGGAACGGGGCGCTGGTGAAAGCACAAGGAAGCACTGAGAGGGAGGCGAGTCTCCGGGAGGTAAAAGGGAGCGAAGAGCTCCAAACAAAGGGCAAAGGAGCAGAACACAATACAAGTTTAAAAGCTCCCCAAATTTTTTAAAATGTTAAAAAATAAGAACAGTTAAAATACAGATAGCTCAACATTTGCATGTTATCTGTGGGCGTCCGCTGCGCGACAAACCGGCCATGCTACTTAAATAGTCTTAGGACTAGAGCGCTGAAACCCCCTGTCTCTGCCCCCAAAACAACCGGAAGGGAGCCTGAATATACGCCGGCGCCCTCCACAACAAATGGGAAAACCCGCGGTGGAACGGGGCGCTGGCGAAAGCACAAGGAAGCACTGAGAGGGAGGCGAGTTCCCGAGAGGTAAAAGGGAGAGAAGAAGCTCTAAACAAAGTGCAATGGAGCAGAACACAATTCAAGTTTAAAAGCTCCACAGATTTAAATTTTTTTTTAAAACATTAAGAACAGTTAAAATACAGATTGCATCAGCATTTGCATGTTATCTGCGCGCGTCTGCGTCTTACTGCATATTCTCCAAAAGTGAGTTTCTTTGATCATGTCACACATTATCCATTCCTTCCCTTTGAGTATCTCTCTTGAGGTGTATTTCTGCCAGCTGTTTGGCTTGCGATTTGTTCAGAGAAGTTCTTTAACCCTGATAGTTATTATTCAGCAGTACAGTAACTGCAACATGGTTTCATCTGTAAAGAACAGGTCTTCTAACTCTACGTAAGTGAAAATCCATTTTGCCTACTCAGCACTAAATGCCTTGTTAGCGTTGTGCCGTATAATTCACATTATAAAATGACAAAAATGAAGAATGAATTACAGTTTATGTTTGAATGCTAGGCATCAGGGAACAATTCTTTATTACAAATGATAGATCAGCGGTGTAAACACACCTACATTTCTTAGGTGACATCTAATCTTGCAAGCATCGCTGATTTATGCACATTCTCAATAATAAAGTCCTGTAGCTTTAAACATATATTGTGGTAAGGAATATCGAATTTAAAAATATTGTTTTTTGTATTGTTTATAATATCCATCTAAAAAAATATTGATGTCGTAATAGCATGAGGTATACTTTTTTTTAAAATTGCTAAATAGTATAGTAATGTATTGCATTGTTTAAATATGTGTTTATGATTTATTAATGTCATACAATAATAGGGGGAGAGAGAGGAAAAAGAGGGGAAGACGTCCCTATCCCCAGTAAGAATCAGTTAAACAAAATGGACGTTCCCAGAACCTGAGTAAGGAGACCCTGGACTCACTGGAGAGTATCTACAGTGCCAAAAAATCATTAGATTATTATAAAAGACCCGTCACACACCAACCTGGTTGGTGTCATGCTTCGTCATTGGGGTCCCAACCGGGTGGCAGAGTGCCGCCCGGTTGTGCTACGTCAACTGATTACAGCAGGGCTGGCGTGGTGCGAGAGTGTGATGAAGTGAAGTGCTTGTTAAAAATACTAGGGGTGGGTAGAATTTGCATAGTTGTCCTACGCAAATTATTGCAAAATTACGCTAAATCTCCTTGAGCATGCGGAACGTTTGCGAAGACACGGAGATTGCTTTTCCCGCCCGTTCGCGATGTGTTTTGCGTGCTAGCGATTGCCAACTTACCCATGAGGTCGCTAATGGGCGCGGCCATCTTGTTTTTCACTTGTCCCGCCTGCTCGCGATGGTTATTTCCTGTTCTGGGTCACGTAATGCATGCTCGCGATGCTTATTTCCTGTTCTGGGTCACGCACTGCATGCTCTCACCTGTTCACAATAAGTGTTTCCTGTTCGGGAATGCGTATTACGTGTTAGTGACGCTTTGTGCGTGCTCGCGGGGGAAATATCGCGCGAACTTGCCCACGCGGTCGCAATGGGCGAGGCCATCTTGTTTTTCACTTTATTGCTATGGTTTTGGGCCTGCTTTTCAATCCTCCCTGTATCTTTTCAATCCTTTGTTTGTGGAAACTTTTTTGGAACTTTTTTTATTTATTATCTATCTCTCTATTTTCCTGATTCTATATTTTGAGTTTTTTTCCAACTTTTTGTGTATTTTTCAATAATTTTTCACTCTTTTTCTATTACCTGCTTTTTTCATTTCTTTTACTTACTTTTTTCATTCCTACCTTTTCTTTTCTGGCCCGTCCTACTACCCAGAACCATGGCAAAGGGCCGCAGGGTTCATAGCCGTAGCCACAGCAGCGACCGCGGCGCCAAGCCGGGGTTCAGCGACGGGCCTTATTCGGTGAGGCCGAGGTGGCCGCACTGGGTTTTTTTGTGCAGCGCCACCTCCCCTTAACCCTGGTAGCAGGCGGCAGGCCTGGGTCCGGTTCCGGGCTCCGGGAGCATCAGCAGCGTTGGGGAAAGGTGCGCCGGGCAGTGTTTCACTGCTCTGGGCGCACCCAAAACCAGTTGACGCACCGGTGGTCCGATATCCTGGACCAGGAGCAGAACCTGCTGGACCTGCTAGGAGTGGAGGTCCCCGGGTTGGTGAGTAGCTATTTAATATTACTACTATGTGTCTGTTCTTCTGCTCTGTGTTATATATTGCGAATATATTTTTTTACCGACCAGCAAGAATGCTGCTGCTTACATTGCAGGTAATTTACGTTTAAAAATCTTCTGTGATTGTTATGACACAAGTGCTCGGCACTACTAATCTTACTTGTTTGCAACCTTGCGCTCGCTTAGCGTGATTATGTAAGAATTTCTTTTAGAGAACTTAAGTTAGGTAATGCTAGAGAGACTAGTCCTTCCTTTGTCCTCCTGTCACTAAGAGATAGTGGTGGATTGATACTGAGGTTTAGTTACTTATTAGTATGAGTTGGTAATTTTTTACTGGTCTTCGTGATGCACTCTCTGTTACATCATGTGCTGCTTACTCCAGTCCTTAGTAGAACCTTTTGTAGTTTGTTTAGTGAGTGGTAATAGAGGCTTAGCACTAGCAGAACATCAGCAGCACCCAACCAACAATTTGTCCTCCATTTATGCATTTTTGAGGACTAAAATAACTGGAAATGCAGACTTAGTGGAAAATTGTGCCGCCTTGAAGAGGTGGGCTAGGTCAGGTGGTACTTGGCTTAGTTGGTATACTGGAATTAGAATGGAACACTGGATTAGTGTTAGATTAGTGTTGAGAAATAATAACTAGTCGGTCCGCAAATCCCCCGATACTACTAGTAGACCAGATTAGATATCTCAATGTTATTGCAATTGTTGTTTCCATACATGTTTTTTTGACCGTTTAAAAAAATATTTTATTTGTTTCACACCAATCATCAATGTTTGTCTCTTTCTTTCTTATATCGTTCATGATCATTATCCAGGGGCAACAATACTGGGTCGGCGGGAGCAGCTGGCCAAGAACACCAGGCACAGGAGGAACAGGACCAGGACCGCTCCGCTATCGAGGGTTCTGCTGCTGGCCCCAGTATGTCTTCCTGTTGTTAATATTAATAATTATTATTCCCTAACTTTTACTGCACCTTATTTTTTCCGAACTATTGTTTCCGTTTCCTGATGCTAATTTTTTACCAATTCTTCTTCGATCTAGACTATCTGTTTCTAAATTCTTGTTATCCCTGCCTCTAACTGCCTCTGCTATGACTCTCTGTACTACTTCGATTCTGTCTGTTGCTAAGCTTGCCCAGTTGGCCACTCTTTATTTGAAAGGTTTTAAATAAAACTCAGATTCACCAATATCTCTAGCCATTGAGTCCAGTCCTTTGGGTTGTCCTCTTCTACTACTTCAAGTCTTCAGATAGGACATACTACTACTGTTGCAGGGATTCTGCA
Organism: Triturus cristatus; assembly: GCF_964204655.1. Lineage (NCBI taxonomy): Eukaryota > Metazoa > Chordata > Amphibia > Caudata > Salamandridae > Triturus > Triturus cristatus. Next base: position 913,756,514 of record NC_140588.1, read on the forward strand.
CATACAGAACTTTGCACAAGAAAATAGGACATTGGTGATGGGAGGTTGGACCTTCCTCACACCTCAATCAGAGAACCAACCACAATCCCCTGAACGACTAGTTATAGACAGTGTCTCATTACTATTAGCTCTCCGAACCCCACATACCCAATGAGTAGAGAACCCAGATTAGAACACTCCCGGCCTCTCAGTCGCCGAAGCAATGCACATTGCACACCCTTTCGCTCACTCACTCGTGTAAGTCCACACCAAATACTACCGAGTCTATGTAAGTTCAAAAGGTTTATTTTCAACTGACAAGCTCTGCACGTTGTTCTATAATGCAGCACCAACAGCAAAATGCATAAGATTAAAACAGTAAACATTGTTACAGTTTGTTACACTTAGTTACAACAACTACAAGTAGAACACAAAAGGCGAAATCACTAAACAGTGGTGGAAGCACCACCCTCCCCTTGCTAGGAAGACAGTTTATATAAAATTAGAAATGAAGATCTCTGAGCTTATTCTGGGGACCCCTCACGTTAGAAGAACCTAGTACTGGTTACATCATAAGCTCTGCAAAGCTCTGGTTCGTAGAAGTGAATCTTCTGTCTGTTATGCGAAAAATGGTGTACGTTAGTACTATATTGCAAGCATTTCTCAGTCGTGCCAAAAAGTGTAGCATTTTTATGGGTAAGCAATATGGATTAACACCAGAACTCCATAAGAAAGTGGCTTGTTTTTCGACCTTGTACGCAGCGCTCATACAGTAGCAGTATGAGCTCATGTGGGCTCAAAGGCATCTTACACGACAAGCTGCGAGGTAACGTGCGCAAAAATAAAAGACACAAAGGTAAAATGGTTGTATGGCTCGGGCTAGCTATGCAAAGACTAGTGATGTCTGTTGTATATGTATGTATTAACTTTTTTTTCAATCTTGCTAGTGAAAAATAGGAGGAGGTGTATATGGCATCTAAAAAATGTGTTATGTTTTTTTTAGGCGTACTACCGTCCACCAGTGCCGGGGCCAGCAGCGAAGGCAACGGGGCTGCTGAGGGAGCAGAAGAGGCAGCAGTTGCAGGAGGAGTTGCTGAAGGGGGGGAGCCAGCAGCAGTGGTAGGCGGTGGTAAGTTATATCCCTAATCCTTACTTATTGACAATGCATTACACTCACTGCAAGGGTGTACTGTATACTGTACTGTTGAGACATATTAAGTAAGATGTTGTTATGGACGGTTGAAGACACCCTTTACTTAGCATTAGTAAAAGCATTAGCGGCGGGAGTGTTGAGTAACCAATGGCCTCTTCTATTTGACTTCAACTCAGCTGTGAAAGTTTTATGGAGAAGACTAAAAGTTAGATCAGATGACCTTTATGGATGGGTTGAACGAAAAGGGAAAGAAGGGTGGAAGGAAGAAGGACGGGTGAGAGTTAATATTTATGACTGACAGAGAAGGAAACGTGGGATGCATGCATGCATATGTGGCTGATAGTAATCAGATGCATGGGTGGTTGAATGCCTGAAACTCCCACAAATGTTAGAGGCCAAGGAAGTGGAAGGATAGATACATACCACAAATGTTATGTACTGTGCTTGCTAGTGCTACTGTGCCACTATGTGTAGAATAAATTTGTCTTACTGCAGTGCTTTGCTTAGAGTATATTTTACAATAGTCTTGTTTTTTTCTTGATATAGCTACACCTTCCAAAGGGAAACCCGACAGGAAAGTGTTGGCAGCCAAGGCCCGGCGCCGGAAGCTGCAGCCTCCTCCAATGCCCCGGGCCCCAGCCAACCCCCTCCAGCGTTATGGCACCACCATCTGGCAGCCGCCCGCCGCCCATCTTATATCAATGCTGCCCCCATGGATGCAATTGCCGCGCGTTGAAGCGCCGCGTTGCTCGGCTAGAGGAGCAAGTTCATGTCCTCTTGGAGAGGCGAGCCCGCCGATAAGACGCAGTTAATTGCTCCTTTTTTATTTCTTCTTTTGGTGGGTGGGAATCGGGCTTTGGGGTTAACTTTCCGTTGGACGATTGGACTTTTTCGTTCCAGACATTGGTTGGGGTTAGGGAGAGGGGTGGGTTAGGTGTGGTTGTGGGTTTTTCACATAGTTTGATTTTGTTAGGGTATTAAATTATATATTTATACTTTAGATACAATGTTGTTAATGTTTTGTGGGTTTACATCACACTGTTTCCTTGCTGGTGCGGGGCCACAGCCAGTGTTTGAATTAAATAGTTGGCTGACTTTGTAAGACAGAAACAGATAGATGCGGTACTCCTCACTGAGTGACTTGTCCTACTAGTACTGTCAGTCTCTCCTCCTAGTCTATGCATTCTGCAACTGGACTCAAAGGGGTGTGTGAAATTGAATGAATGAAAAGATTCCCATTATTAATTATGCCTTCCCAAACTTCTTCTCTTACCAGTGCATGATGAATCCTCAGACAGAAACCAGAAAATCTTTATTTTGTCCACCGACTAATAAAATTCCAAAGGAAGTAGTCATCTTCGAAAAAACCTGAGATGGAGAACAAAAAGAGATAGATCAAGCACAACACGACAAAATCACAGATGGATGCTTTATCTAATCTCCAAAATGATGACTCCATAATTATAAAACAGGCGGACAAGGGTGGTTCAATAGTTATATTGAACAAATCTGATTATACCCTTGAAGTCATGAGACAATTAGATGACACAGTGTGCTACCGAAAAATTAACAAAGACCCGACTTTGGAATTACAGAACATTCTCTTTCCACTACTCGACATAGGACTTCAGCAAGGTTTCCTTTCTAAAAAGGAACATGACTTCTTACAAAATAAAAATCCAAGGATCCCTCTATTTTACGTACTTCCCAAGATACACAAAAAATGTGACAACACCACCGGGGAGATCTATTATTTCTGGTTTCGACTCCTTGATGGAGCCTATCTCTAAATTTGTTGATTACTTTTTAAAACCATTCATTTTTGAAATACCTTCTTTCTTAGGCAACACAACAGATTTCATCAACAAGTTGGCATCAATAAATTTTGAACAGGATAGTCACTTTCTGGTGACGCTAGATGTAGTCTCGCTCTATACCCAGATCCCACAGGATGAAGGACTCTCGGTTATTGGTTCCTATCTAGAAAGTCCATCCAATCCCAAAGTTCCCACTAAGTTCATAATGGAACTAGCTAGCTTTGCATTAAAGAAAAACTACTTTAATTTCAACGGTGACTTTTACTATCAAGTCAAAGGAGTGGCGATGGGGTGCCCCTTCGCACCGGAGCTAGCAATACTTTTCATGGCTAAATTTGAAGAAAAATTTGTCTACACAAGCAATCCCTTTTTTCAATTTATTGGAAATTGGACTCGCTACATTGACGATGTTTTTATGACATGGACTAGCACAAAAGAGAACCTCCATACATTTAATTGTTGGCTAATTAATCGGACTGAAGATATCAATTTCAGTTTAAGTTATTCTAAAACAAAGATTCCATTTCTTGACGTTGAGGTTTATCCATCTGACAATGGACTTGTGACTACTCTATTTAAAACACCTACTGATTGAAATAAGACGTTGCACTTTACAAGTAACCATCCAAGAAATCTGAGAGAAAACTTGCCATTTGGCCAGTTTTTACGTGTGAGACGTAACTGCAACTTTAAAGACGAATATATGTTTCATGCAACCATATTACTAAACAACTTGAAGCAAAGAGGTTATCTAAAGAAACTTTTGAAAAAGGCAATGAAGAGAGCATGGTGGACTCCAAGAGAAGAATTGCTTAATGACCAGTCATTAAAACAGAATCCACTTTTTGCCTTCAAAAAAGATCGCAATATAGCAAACCAAATTGTGCGAGCATCCATGCCAAAAGAAAAACAAAGCACCCTACGTGACTATGTAGGACTCCCCCCAGTACGAGGACACCACAAATGTGGAACTTGTATCTGTTGTGAATCCACAGAAGAAGGCAATTTATTCGAATACAACTCGGTCTTTTGGAAACATGATTCTTTTACTAACTGCAAAAGTAAGTTTGTGATCTATGGTATACGTTGCTCATGCAACCTACTATAAATAGGAAAAACAAGCCAAGAGATCCGCACAAGAGTGTCACAACATAAATCGCGTATCAATAAAAATGTGGAAACAGCTCCATTGGTCACGCATTGGAAAGCCAAAGGTCACCAGATTAATGATTTAAAATGGACGGTGATATCCAAAGTGGAACAAGATCCAAGGGGTGGCGATTTAGAGCTTAAACTATCCAGAAGAGAAGCCTTCTTGATATTGAAGTTCAATACAGCTATTAACGGACTGAATGAGCTTTCCGAGCTATACAAATTAAGTTAAATTCTTTGTTCTATGACCTGGACCATTTTGTCCTCATAAAGAAAAGATTTCCGCTTATGAGCATAAATGCGCGGATATTTTTCCTTTTCCACTAAATTATTTACTCTTTGTCTGCCCTTGAGTTCTTCAGTATCAACAAAGGCTATTTTGGATTTATCGCTGTTTACAATTGCCGCCCTGTAGTGATCACAATAATTTAAATATTCCCCGTAGTCACTAATCGATGGACATAAACACAGAGAACTATCTTCTATTTAGAGCACAAGCTTTAACTCCTTGTCCCCACCAGAGTTCAATATTATCTATAAAGTTTTTTGCCCTCTATCTTGGATCAGGCGTTCAAAACAAGTCCGTTGTTTGTTTCCTTCTACCGGGATTTAAACATTGCTATCACGTGTCTGTAACACGTGACTAGGATCAGCGTCGGTAAATGGATTCCGCAAACTACTAAAAGTACCGAGGTAAGCCTAAATTGTAGGCTGCTTTTTTTTTATACTTTGGATGAACTTTTTCACATAAACTTGGTGATATTATGACTCTATCTGCGACTGCCTACTTGTAATCACGATTTACTTTCCGCCATCCCCGCAAACTAAACATTGGATTTTAACACTCTTTGCAGCTTTAAAGAATTGCTCTGCTTCACGGACCACTACGTGACTAAAAATAACGTACATCAATTTTCCTCGGAACCATTTTGACTGCAGAATTCACAAGAGACGTGCTAGATGGGAATGCCCTAGGGCAATTTCTTATGCCCTTCATACATAGTCAAGGTACGATATTCATTAATGAATTATGATTGTTAAACCGGACAACATTGGCCAACATTGTAAACATCTTTTACACTTTTTCACAGCGTACGAGTGATTACACTGCGAAATACTCGTCAGTTGCACCAGTATCAACAAAGCAAACACTCGTTCCAACTAAGATAACCCATGTAAGTGTTTGATGAATGCTTGCACGAATGTCACACTCAATTCTTGTCTGTACACTGCCAGATTTGTCGACATCCTTTTAGGCTTAGTGTTCTGTTTTCTCTTCTTATTTACAGAGTTTTTGAATAAAAATCGGCTGATCTTCTCTCCATTTGACTAAGATAAACGAGTTAGTACTAAGGCTTGCTGGTGTTTGAGAATTAGTTGGACCGCCCACCGTTACTCATAAAGGTTTTTGTTACTTTAATTCACAGGTCCTGATGAGAGACCCTGTAACTAAGGGATTTCGAAACGCGTAGACCTTTTGGTGCGACCACAAGAATTTGAATTGGTTAAAGAAAACTACACTAAAAACAAAGAGTTTAGCAATATTTTCTGTGGTCTTAGCAATGTACATAGAGATGTTTATGTTTTTGTAAAGTTTGATTATAATGAATGAATGGTTTGTGGTACCAGTGTGTTTGGAGTGAAGAACTGTTGTGTGTCACGAATGTTTTGAATGACTGAATAGTGTGTAAAAAAATTGTCTTAAATATATCTCATTGTTGTGAGGTGTAACTTTCTCTGATTTTCGCAATATGAAAGGATGATAAAGTATCTTTGCCATAAATAAACTGACTGATTTAGTCGACGAAAAGAAATGTCTTCGATGCATTTTGTTGCTTCTCAAAATGTGCCCTGATAAGTTGTTTTGAGAGTTAGAATTACTAGCAAACTTGTTGTTAACTCTGATGTTTAACTTAGGCACAGCGATGGCTGCATGGTGATGATGGTTTTCTTTCCCAACATGCTATTGGTTGTGGTGGTAGTAGTAGTAGACACTGGCAGTACCATTTGCAAAAAAAGAAAATGAGACAGTCAGTCGCCTGAGAGAGACTGTTGGAGGAGTAGTAGAACGAAGTATAGTACAGAACTTACTGCCAAACAATAATATGCAAAAATCCAATAAAACATAATGGTGGTGGGGATAGCCCAGTACATAGTTACAAACTCTAGTTGTGTTGAGTCACTCGACTAGGCCTACCTATAGTACACTTGACACAAGCGTAACCGTTAATGCTCTGTAGGAGGATGACAACAAATCCAATCGATGCCGGGAATGAATGCTGATGGATTAGGTTCCTTTGGTAAAAAAATTACCTCGCAAATATATACTGCTCATGGGTGGGCAGGCAGATGAAGATCCTCGCCCTGATTTGAAATTGAATTAGTGTTGCTTTTGCCACATCCGCCCCAGCAAGCGTGTGATAAATTATTGGTGTCCATTTAATTTAGTTACACCTCAATAAGACACACATCCCGGGGGAAGAGGGTTAGGGTTTGATGAATGGTTGGGAAGGGGGTTTAGGGAAAGGTTTGACAAAGAAAAACATTATGCAAGGACAACAACAAAAGAAAAAACAATCTTGGCAGACAACCATATCCATAAATCTGTTAAGGTAGAAAAAAGGAAATGCATGCATGTTGATGATGATAACTTGATGGTTAAGGAAGTACTTACTAACTATAATTAGACAGTACAGGGCAGCAGTATATTATGCAATTTGCCTTGCCTGTCTGCCCTCTGAGACCCGAATTACGTACAGTTTCTGTTATGTTGTACCTGCACGGGCTTACTATTAAAGATAGCAAAGGAAATTCAAGAATAGCCGTAGGGATGAATTGAATTATACGCAGAGAGCAAACATACAAATAACAACAACACACAGTACTAATGATTGAAGACAACAATGAATCAAATTATTTAAAAGATTATGAAAGTTGATACTGTTACTGTATGTTATCCTGGTCAAAATGGGGAGTTGCATCTCGGCATTCCTCTTGACCCTCCCTTCCATGGACGTTCTGGCCATCAATCTTGGGTGACGCCACTGACTACCTGGCAGGTGTAGATTTATTGGTCAGGTAAGTGTGAGTTGTTTTTCCCAGTATACCACGGGGTAAGGGCCGGCCTGTCAATGTTGATAGAAAAACAAAAGGACTATTGAAGATCCATTAGAAAAAAAATGCATAAATGACAGTGGAGTGCAACAAGAACCCTTTCAGAGCTGGCATGGATACATCATGTCTACTCTAGTCTGTTTACAGCATTAACCTCGAACAACAACAAGACAGAGCAGGCCCATGGCACCCGCCATGACCCATCCTCCATTTAGCATACTTTTTGGGGGGACAGAAGCAGACAAAGCACATAATATACAGCAACATAGCATTCTACAAATTAAGTGACTAAATCAATGCACCGCTGTCAGTCATACCACCACACTCGACTCCACCACTACACAGACATGTAGGTCTGCAGTAGTTGTTGTTGACTTGTTTACCTTTTATTCTACTCATGAAACACCCGAGTTATTCCATCAATCATCTTGGATCCTACTGAGTGACTGCAAAGATATTATGTCACTGTGGTCACCATCATGGTGTTGTTCAACTCAGTGTGCATTGTACAGATTGAATCCCCTTTCCATATTCAAAATGCAATGGATTGGCCTGCAGTAGAAGTACAAATTTGTTATTAAAAAACGAGAAGGAAAACAAACATTGCCTTGAGTTACTTTTAGTGTGTAGATTAGATAATAGTACACAATGAATAACTTCATGCAGTACAAAAAATAACAACACAAATCACTCAGTCAGCGTCCAATGCATGTCATCATTAGGTTCATTACCTGTTCCTTCTCATCTTCAGTTAATGGGCAGTCTCACTCTGCTCAAAAAGGAGGATAGCTATAGTAGTCATCATCATGTTCCTCTTCTTTTGGAGGGACTCAATGAGGCAAGATTTTCTTCTATTATGCTAATCATCTTGCTTGAGGGCAATAGATTTAGGGCGATTCAGGAGGATGGAGGAGCAGGACTCGGAGGAGTGGACTGAAATGCAGAAAGCTGAAACTCATATATGGCACTAATAGACTAGAATACCGTGGTGATGGATTTGTTGTGATTCGAAGTTTCCAACCAGAAAGACAGACACACAAATAAAAGTCAATAAGGGAGAAAGACAGTAAGAAGTGGAAGTCTAATTGTCAGGGAAGTATAGCTCATCTTCAAACTCTGAGGGTTCAACCAGAAGTAGGAAATCATCATCCAAGATGCTACTTCCGTCACCTGAGCCGATGTCCTCATCTTCCTGCGTTGATTCATGTATTGTGTAATTCGGTGGTATAAAGTGCTGATTCATTTTGATCATGGTTAACCTCTCCACGTTTTTGGGCGACACCCGCTGTTACAATGGAACCGGTAACACTGAAAACACGTTCAGAAGAGACACTTGCGACAGGGCAAGCCAGATAGTTTATCGCCAGCCTGCTGAGCAGTGGCCATTGGCCCCTTTTCCCATACCAATACCGCAATGGGTTTTGATCAATGTACACCTCTGTCAGGTCATCCAGATAGGCCTGGACCATCCGCTCAATGATCAGGGATGCTACACTTTGTTCAGCCTCTTTTGTCTTAGCATCAGCACTGGACCTCGCAAATCCTTGCTGTAAATACCAATCCTTTAACAATTTTACTGGGGCTGATGATCCGGTTCTTGCTGTTGTCGATAGTGTTGGTGAGTGTTCTGAGCCAAATGCACTGCCCTCAGGCTCCGAAGTTGAACTTGACGCCAGATGCAGTGCTACAGTACTTGTTGTGGTTGTGGGTGTATGGAGCGGGCTTTTAATTCCCAGCCATTCATTTTCCAACTTACTGGCTGCCTCAGCAATCCAAGTTTTGTACCGGGCAACACCCACTTCAGAAAAAGGAATTAATGTCTTACTTTTCAGTGCCGATTTGGACCGTGGATCCAGAATTGTGGCACAAATGTAATGTTCTTGTGTCAAAATCTTATTTTGCACCCTTGTATTGTCAGCTAAGCGACGGGATAAGCTCTCAACCAACTCATATGCTTCTTTTTTCATCTACACCTTTGTACACTTCAGACACCTCCTTCAGCTGTTGCTCTAGCATTTGCAACCATGGGATAACTTGGCCCATAGCACAGTCCTCCTTGCTGACTTCATGTGTGAAGACCTTGAAAGGAAGAAGCATCTCAGTCAGGCATTTAACTAGGCACCATTGGTCCATTTGAAGGGTCATGCCTTTCATAGTAGCATCACCTCTTCGCATGACATATTCATTGATTGGTCTGTACTGCTCAAACAGACAGTCAAGCACGTAATAAGTTGAGTTCCAACGTGTTGCCACCTCCTGGATGAGTGCTTTGACTGGCATTCCATAGTCACGTTAAATGATCCTCAGCTGCTTCCGAGCTTTAAAAGAATGGCTGAAATGAGTGCATATTCTTCGGCAGGTGGTCAGTAAGTTGCTGGCTATGGCTTCTTTTTTCAGAAAGTCTTGAACTATAATGTTAATGCAGTGCGCCAAACCCTGAAATAGGAAACAAGCTGCATGGCCTTAAGTACATTACTGTCATTATCTGTGGAAACAAAACCAATCTTAAGCCCTCTTGGGCGCAGCCATTCAAAGACCTTGCTCTGAAACTCTTCCAAAATGTTTACAGCAGTAAGAGATTTCTCCATGGCGAACATGTTTCCGAGTAGCATTAATGATCTTAGCTGTATCAACAGCACCTACTTCAGATAGCTTATCTCTAACCCCCACAAAAGAGACCCAGTGTGCAGTGATGCACATGAAATCAGTGGCTTGGCAACTGGTCCACATGTCTGTTGTCAGTGGAAATCGTGAATAGCACTCTGCTGCAAAGCTTGTCCAACCAATTCCAGCACATCGTGATGTAATGCTGGAACAGCAACTCTTGCGAAATAGGACCAGCTGGGAACCTTCCATTTAGGGCAGATGGCTGACACAAATTCACGGAAACCCACCCCTTCCAGAAATGAAAAAGGGAGAAGGTCCAGCGCTAACATTTTAGTCAGCTTCGCATTGTACAACAGTGCCGTTGGGTGGTTGCGTTCGTACTGCCCCTCCGAACTAAACATGCTGAGAATGGTAGGCTGGATTTTTTTACTTTGTGGGGCAGTTGTTTTCTTGAACCCAGTTAGGATCAACGACGCACTTTATTTCATTGCAGTACTCGGTCGCCTTGGTGTCTCAGTCTGACTCTGAGTATGACTCTTACTGCGGTGCAACTGAGATGTTGCTGAGGATGTGGGCAGTACCACTACACTGCAGGTGGCAGGGCTAGAAATGTCTCCCTCTTGTTCACCTTCCACCGTGATCATATCTTCCCCTAATTCTTCATCCCCAACAACAGCAATGGGTTCAGTTTTACTTTTTTCTAAGCGAAGTAGGTGAGCCTCCCACTGGATACTGTGGTATATTTTGAGATGACTTGTGTGGCCTCCGGTACCATAGTTTGTACCAAGCTTACCCCACCTAACAGGCTGTCTACAAATTGAGCATTTACCAATGTTCTCCTCCTTACTGCTAACTGAAAAGAAGTCCCAAACTGGGGAGGAGAACTTTCTGGTGCTGCTGGATGTGCCACTTTCAATAACAGATGAACTGGAGGGTGTGCCTGGAATTTGACTCTGTGCAGTTACACTACCTCTACCTACTGAGGTGGTGGTTGAGCTGGATGTAGGTCCCTGAAGGGCCTTTGCAAATATGGAAGCTGGAGGTCTTGTTGTTGTTACCTGTGTTGGAGGTATCCGTGCTACATCCCTCGCAGCGATTTTGGACAGGGTAATATTGTTGGTCTCCATCTCCTCGGGCTAGGAGTGATCCTCTTGTACATCTACCTCCATAACTGTAAGGCTTTCTGCAACCTTCCTTTACACTAGCCTTGTCTTATGGCATGCATCACTCTCAGACTGAGCTGGTGACTTCCAAGTGGCATCAAGATCATCAGAAGCGGGGCTTGAAGAAGAAGATGATGCACTAACCCTCCTTTTCCGTGCTAGGGGTCTGGAAGACAATGGATCTTTTGAAACAGTGGCTTGCCCCTCTTTGTCTGCAGGAAGCTCGATCTCCTGAAATGCCCCTACTTCAGGAGGAACAACTACTATTGTGGGCTGTGGCTGCTGCTGTTCTTGCGGCTGCTGCTGTTCTTGCGGCTGCTGCTGCGCCTGCTGCGGCGCCTGCTGCTGTCCACTTATCTGCTGAGTTTTCGCCTGCGTTGATTGTGTACTACTTTGCGATAATGACATTTCAACATCGCTGCTCATTAGTAGACTGGCTAACTCTGCGACACACATGGGCTTGGGTCCAGGTTGGTGGGTCTGGCCCGATGATATGGAGGTGCTGCTCCCAGCTTGGTCCCCGGACAACGCTGCTGCAGGCGTAATGATTTATTTCCCAAAAACCATCGGGGCGGCACACCAGTCTTGGTAAGTGCCACTTCCTTTTTCTGTTCTTCCTCTGGGCCTACTAGCTACCCACAACAATAAAAAATATTAATAATGATAAGTACCAAAATTGTAGTTGCAGCAACTGCAATGCCCCAATAAAACAACAACCACACCAACTTACTTGTAAAATATCAAATTCAAAAGTCCTCAAATGCAATGATAATGTTGCAGCAGACACAAAGAGTGATCCTTCCAGCTCAAAATCCAAAGGCAGAATGAACAGAGCAGAACAAAGCACTGGGAGGAGCCTGCTGGACAGGAACAGGAAGTTGAAGACTCTGTGGCACTTCATTCTCTCCCCCCAAATTATTTTTTTCAACGCAGTGATCCCGGTAAGTCGACCGCACATGAGAACATAATTTTAAAGCACGAACATGAAAAAGATCTCTGCTACGCCGCAGATCGTGGACATTTCGACATCTCCGCGTTCTCCGCGGAATGCGAAAATGCCTAAATTTCGCAAATTCCTGGAGCGGAATGGAATTTGATGCCCACCCTTAAAAAATACCTCTGGGGATCCTTACCGTGTAAGTTTTATTCGTGGTGGCCCAGGGTATATTAAAAATGTAAAGGAAGACAACTAATGGAGTGATTTGTCACATAGTTGCCAAAATTGGTCTACATGTTTCAGCCCCCATGAAAAGATAGACAGGGCTTTCGTCAGGACCTAGTGCAAAAAAGTGGAGGTGAGAGGCAAAATTACGCCATGTGTGTAGTACAAACACAACGCACTCGCTAAAGTGTGTTGGAAAAGGAGTGGACGCTGTCGGCCCTTCAGTTGATACACTAAATTGTAGTGTAAGGCAGGAAATCGTGGGCCCAGGAGAGGAACCGCCTTTAGTCCCACTTTGGGTTCAGTGAAATTCCGACCGGAAACCTATCCCTGCTGCTGGGAATTTTGCTGTACCCAAAGTGGGACTAATGGCGGTTCCTCTCATAGCACAACCGGGCGGCACTCGGCCACCCGGTTGGGACCCCAATGATGAAGCATGAAACCAACCAGGTTGGTGTGTGAGGGGTCTTTTATAATATTCTAATGATTTTTTGGCATTGTAGATACTCTACAGTGAGTCTAAGGTCTCCTTACTCAGGTTCTGGGTACGTCCATATTATTTATAATTTATTATCAATTTTTATTTAAGACGATTTTGGTTTATTGAAATGTTTAAATTTCTATTTTTAATTGTATTTGTAATAATTATTGAAACTTTTTTTTAGTTGCAGGATGTTGGCTTAATAGCGAATAGGAGTGGCAAGTCTTTAACACATTACATTTAAAATGTAAGTTTAAGTTAATCATTTTTTAATATATGCAATTTTTTTTATTGCAGAATACATTCTGTTTACTTATTATTTTTGTTTTTTGTATTTTATGTGAAATAACATATAGTTTAATGATATTTTACTTAATAAAAATGCAAAAATGTTAAAAAAAATTAATTTAAATGTGTTAATATAATTTTTGCAAAATATTATATGTGGATTTATTTAGATGTGTAAGGTAAAAATATGGTAATTTTAAATGGAATTGTTTTAATTGTATAACATAATAAAAATTTATAAACTATTTAAGAAATATGTAAAAGAATTACAAAATATTATTCTATGTAAAATGTAAGAATATTTCATGCAATTTATTTGAAAAAAAATCTAATTTGTAACAAAATGTAATTTTAGTTTTTTTTAGTTTATAAATGTAGATAATGTTAATTTAAAAATTAATTAATCTATTATTAAAAAATAACAATTTTTCTACATTTAAATTTGTTTAAACATGTTAGTAGTTTAAAATAGTATATCTTTATTATTTTTAAAATATAAAAATGTAGTAAAATGTGAGAATTTGTACTACAAATTGTGTATTGTGTTTTTCAAAAATATAATATTCAAAATAAGAAGTTTTATTGAGCTGGATTAAAAAAATGCAATTGTTTTTGTAGACTCCTCAAGTTGGTTTAGTTTGGAGTGGAAATAGTTAATGTCACCCCTTTAGTGTAAAAAATCTATCCCAAGTTGGTGTAGGTTGGAGTGGGAAAAGTAAATGTCACGCTTAATGTGTCCAACACCTTCCCCAAGTTGGTGTAGGTTGGAGTGGGAATTGTAAATGTCCCTCTTTAGTGCCCAACACCTTGCCCAAGTTGGTTTTGTTTGGATTGGGAATAGTAAATGTCACCAATTTAGATCCAACACCTTCCCTAAGCTGGTTTAGTTTGGTGTGGGAATATTAAATGTCATCCCTTTAGGGCCTTATTATAAGTTTAGCGGACTTGCTGTAGGACCACGGCGGTCCCAGGAAAACTGCCAAGCCCATGGTGAACCCACCCATTGGATTAGGAGTTGAAGCCAAGGCGGGCAGGCGGTGTAGTTGCGGTGTCTGGCGTGCACCATATCATGCATACCACACAATGCATGTGCGAAGGTGCAATTCTAGGGGGCAACAACATGAGCCCCCACACGCAAACCTAAGGGCAGATTTTCCATTGGGCCCTATAAGGGCCCCCTTTCCTGCATTTCCGCCACCCTTTTCATGGCTGGGTCCTTGCCATTAAATGGGTGGTGGAAATGCAAGTCATAATTTGCTTGGTGGTGCCAGTATCAGCACCGGTCTTAATTTTCTGTCCCTTTCCACACCACCACTGCTGTCTGATTCTGGATCCTAGTGGAGACGGCGGTCTTGTGGCGGTCCCTTCGCCATCATGTAATATGGCAGTCGAACCGCTGGGGTGGTGGCGGTTGGATCGCTACCGTGAATATGATGGTCCCAGGACCACTGTACTCATAATAAAGCCCTAAGGCCCTGATTACGAGTCTGGCGTTCCGTTGACCTCCAGAGCCCTAGGGATGTGGTAGTCTCCCGACGGCTCTATTTGAAGTTGGGTGGTTGGTCGCCCCAACCCCGCCACAGTCCCCACGGAACCGCCATTCCCTAGTGGTGTTGCAGCAGTGTAATGACATCCATATGCTTGGTGGGACCACTGTGGTCCCCCCATAAAAAACCCTAGCAGTGAGGAAACTAAAGGGTCTCTGCTGGTGCCCCTGGTGCCCCGTCCCCTGTGGATGTACACAGGGGCACAAGATTGCATCCCTGTGTGCACGCACACCAGTTCCTGCACGGCATGGAGTTTTCAGTCCATTCTGGACAGGAACTGGTTTTGGTGCTCCCATTGTGGTGCCAGTTTTTAGCGGCACCACCGTGGGAATGCCAAAAAAAGCTCACCAGACAGGACGAAACTACTATTCTCGCAGGCGGTCCGACCACAGCTTTGGAGGTGCGGCAGCGGGGAGGACCTGACACCGCACTGCCATAGTCATATTCAGGTCCTCAATGTCCAACACCTCTATGAGTTGGTTTAGATTGAAGTTATAATAGCAAATGTCATCCTTGTAGTGTTCAACACCTTCCTTTGTTTGTTTACATTGGAGTGGAGTAGGAATAGTAAATGTCATCCCTTTAGTGTCCAACAACTTAGTCAATATGGTTCAACTGCAGTGGGAATAGTAAATGTCATCCTTTTAGTATCCAACACCATCCTTAAGTTGGTTTATGTTGGTGTGGGAATAGTAAATGCCACCCTTTGAGTGTTAAACACCTATCCCAAGTTGGCTTAGATTGGAGTGAGAATAATAAATGTCAGCCGTTTAGTGTCGAACACCTTCCCAAGTCGGTTTACATTGGCGTGCGAATAGTAAATGTCACCCCTTCGGGGTCCAAATTCTTCTGTGAGTTGGTTTAGATTGGAGTGAGAATATTAAATGTACAATAAATACACATTGACAAGAGTTTTCTCGATGGCTGCGTAAACAGGCCTGCAACTGAGCGCGCAACACTCCATACATCCTGGTTCTCGACTGGGACAGTGACTACAGATCTTTATAAAATATCCTTTCTCAGATCCTGTGATCAGAAAAAATATTTAAGAAATCGTCAACTGATTTGGGTTAATTCCCTGTGGAATCCTTTTTTTTGGTTTTGTGGACCATTTACTTGCCCTGAAGAAGCCCACAAGGGTGAAACGCATTTGCTGTTGTGTATGAAATGATAAATAAAAGGATCTACAATACTATCTAGTGAAAGAATGATTATTTCTGTCATCGCCTTCCTTTTTCCTCTGTGGGATTAAAACCCTATGAATGTTGTTTTTACAATAATAGCGCTCTCATCTTTTGTCTTCTTACATTTTGCAACATTGTTTACAACATTGTTTGACATGTTTGATATTTTAAATATTTTTTACATTTTGTTTTACATTTATTAAATATTTTTAATACATTTCCCATTGATATCTATGGGGAGATAGTCTTTTTTTTAGTCACATTGCATGTCCATTTTTTTACTGTTAATTTCTATTTTGCAGTCTATTGGTGTAGTTTTTCATCTTGTTTCCAGGAAACAAGTCACAGTTAGGTATTACTAATAGCAGGAAGAAGTACATCCCTTTTAAAGAATTTCTTAAAGGGTTTTGATGGTAGAGGTATCTAGGATGGATTTTTAAGAGCTGGTCTAGTGTCCTTTGGGTGCTTACTATTTATTTTTTATTGTGCTTTTATTAGTGTGTTGCTCTATTTTGGTATATCGCATTTGTTACATTGTATTACTAATGCATGGTTAGGTTCTGTTAAAATATGTAATGTTACTTATGTTTTGATGATTAAACAATGTGGGTCTAATTATAAGTTTAGCGGTCCCTGAACCTCGCGGCCCAATCGTCATATTACTAGATGGTCAGATTGTTATTACAAATGCCGTGGCTGAACGGCGTACACCACCAGCAAACCACAACTGCCGGGCGTCGCGGTCGGGGAAAAGCAGCTGCCATAGGCTGGTACAGAGGAGTTTCACTACCGTCCGTATTAAGAGTTGGCTTTCTTATAATCTGACCAAGGCGGTGGACCCCAGCTTAAAGTCGGTTGAACTGAAGGATTTTGGGTGCGTGCTAATCCCTTTCCTGATTTCTGTCCGATCAGAGTTCAATGTGGATCCCTTTATTCAGAAACCCCTACACAGTAGCATCTTCACCTTGAAGAATACAACCCTGGTTACGGTGATCTACAGGTGAGTCTTTTTTGTACCATATACCCATTGCTGGACTGGCCATATATGGGCCGGCATTCGGCAATGGGTAGGTGGTATTTTTCCTCATAATTTTTTTACATATGTGTACATTCGACATCTGTGCAGTCTAAATGTACATAAAGGCATCGATCCATATGGAAAACCATTACCCAACACCGCAAGACTGTTACAACCACACCGCGGGCCCTGCTGTCAACTAGTAATAAACCGGTCTAAAGACCACCAGTGCTGTGGACTACTGGTGGCCGCGGGCTGGTTTTCGGGCAGTTGGACTGCCAAACTCATCATAATCAGGCATTGTATGTGTATACCTGACTAAGAGTATGTGGGGAAAGCTGAGAGTTATTTTAATGCTGTATTGATTTTAACTAACAGCCTTGCTCCTGATTTCGTATTACTGCTGCTAAATTCATTTTAACTTAATTAAACGAAAAATCGTTTTTAAATAGTGTTGTACCTTGAGACATTTTGCTGCTAACTTCTTTGCCCATTGAATTGCACATTTGCACATTCGCTGATCCAAATCCAATTTAGTTAAAATCGGAGCCTGAGTGCCATTTTCACACAGGAAGGTTAGCGTTAGCGCTCTAGTGGTCCGTGATTTCCGGTGGGGGCAAGCTTAAAACGGATGCAAAGACGGATGCGCAGCGAAACCTGACTAAGAGTGTGTGGGGAAAGCTGAGAGTTATTTTAATGCTGTATTGATTTTAACTAACAAACTTGCTCCTGATTTCGTATTACTGCTGCTAAATTCATTTTAACTTAATTAAACGAAAAATCGTTTTTAAATAGTGTTGTACCTTGAGACATTTTGCTGCTAACTTCTTTGCCCATTGAATTGCACATTTGCACATTCGCTGATCCAAATCCAATTTAGTTAAAATCGGAGCCTGAGCGCCATTTTCGCACAGGAAGGTTAACGTTAGCGCTCTAGTGGTCCGTGACTTCCGGTGGGGGCAAGCTTAAAACGGATGCAAAGACGGACGCGGAGCGGACGCGCGCAGCGGGCGCGCCGCTGGCGCGCCTAAGTCGTGCCTAAGGCAAGCCCGTCTGCGCCCGTCCGCATCCGACCGAGCCGAGGGCCCACAAATAATGCTCAAAATTTAGCTATCAACTCTAAGCCCTTCATTTATACCTCTCTGATGCTTGCAGAGATAGGACACTCTCTCAGCCCTGATAACGCTTGTGTTAGGGCATCTCCTGAACATTTTGACGATCCTTTTTCTTGCAATCACTGTAAATGGGATAGCTGCACGCAGCAATCTACCTACCCACAGGCACTCTGTACACTCAAACACAATAGGATTATTCTTAACTGTATCTATTTTAATGCTAGATCACTTCCCAAACATAGTATTGAAATTTGAGATTTATTGGATGATCTAAGCCCAGACATAGTTTTTATTACTGAGACCTGGCTGGATGCTAATAAGACATTGTCACCGCCCTACCACT
Source organism: Triturus cristatus (assembly GCF_964204655.1). Taxonomy (NCBI): domain Eukaryota; kingdom Metazoa; phylum Chordata; class Amphibia; order Caudata; family Salamandridae; genus Triturus; species Triturus cristatus. Next base: position 913,774,637 of record NC_140588.1, read on the forward strand.
CGGATATAAAATTCTGCAACTTAACAGGAAGGGCGGTAAGAGAGGAGGGGGGATTGTAATCTTATATAAAGACCACCTCACCTGTTCTGATATTTCAGTCACTAAAGCCGGTACACATGAGATTCTAGCGTTCTCAGTGTCCGCCAGTGACCACAAACCATTCGGTGGGGCGGTCATCTATAACCCGCAAGGGTATCAGGCTGCTTTTAGCACTAACTTACTTTCACAACTACTTCCTCTCTGTCTGCAGTATAATGAGTTCCTAGTCATAGGAGATTTCAATCTTCATTATGAAGGACCTACAAATCCAGGTGTTGGACACCTTAATAACGATATGGCTATATTGCAATTGTCTCAAATGATCTCTGAACCAACCCATGTGGCCGGCCATACACTTGATCTTTTATTCTCTAACATAGAATCATTAAGTATTCAGGAAATTAGTTCCTTGACATGGACGGATCATTCTTTAATCTCTTTCTCTTTTGGTTTATTTAAATATACTCCACAAACCAAGATGTCGGGTCAATTAAGGTCTAGGGCCTGGAACCAAATTACGGAGGAATTATTTAATGCCTCTCTTCCTAGATATCTAAACCCCTACAACAAATCTCTACAAACAACGGCTACACAGCTTCAGTCTGCTATTGAAGAAGCACTTGATCCGTGTGCTCCTAGAATAACTCGGACTTCAGCCATAAAAAAATCCGAAAAATGGTATACTTCAAACTTAAAACTCATGAAAAGAGACTGTAAATCTAAAGAACATAAATGGAGACTTTCAAAATCTAGTACAGATAAATGTATCTATATAGCCAAACAAAAAACTTACTATGGAGCTCTAAAAAAGGCCAAAATTGAGTATTACTCTAAAAGAATTGAAGAAACCGGTGGTTCTTCCAAGGAAATTTATAAAATAATTCGAGAACTCTGTAAGCCTTCTCTGCTTTCACAAGCCATGGCACCCTCCCCTGAGAATTGCGAACTCCTTAATAATTATTTCATTAACAAAGTGACAAAAATCTACACCACTTTTGCATCCCCAGATTTGGATGCCGGCAAGGATTGGGGAAAATTAGCTCCTCATCCGGCAGCCAACAGCCATCTTGATAGGCTGACCTCTTTCTCTGAGGAGCAAGCGGCCAAAGTTATGACCGAAGTTAAGGCAGGCTCACCATTGGATCCCTGCCCACATTTTATCTTCTCACGGCTGGTGCTAACACTCTGTCCTTATGTTACTAATGTCCTCAATCAATCATTAAAAGACGCTGCTTTTCCAGATATTTGTAAAAAGACAGTTGTCTTCCCGCTCCTAAAAAAACCCGGCCTTGAAATCTATGACACTGCCAATACCTATCTAAGGTTCTGGAGAAGTTGGTCAATAGACAACTTACGGCCTTTATCGAATCCAACAATCTACTTGATCCCTCTCAAACTGGATTCAGGGCTAATAACAGTACTGAGACCACTTTGTTAGCCGTATCAGATAATATCAGATCCTTAGTGGATCAGGGAAAAACTGTGGCACTGATCCTTTTGGACCTCACAGCAGCATTTGACACCGTATCTCATTATAAATTATTGCAAATCCTACACGAAAAAGGAATATGTCGAAATGCGTTAGTGTGGTTCGCTTCATTTCTAAAAAACAGAACTCAGATAATTCAGATGGGTCCTTATTCCTCTACGGCTAAGAATATTGATTACGGAGTACCACAGGGTGCCACCCTGAGCCCTACCCTTTTTAATTTATATGTATCTTCCTTGGCAACTATCAGTAAGAAATGGGGCTTTGATTTATGCTCCTATGCAGACGACACACAATTGATAGTCCCTTTGTCTGATAAGCTGCATAAAGGAGATTCTAAGGACAATCTAATTAATTGCCTTACCGAAATAGCAAACTGGATGTCAGGACACTGTTTAAAACTTAATGCCGGAAAATCAGAGATTCTACTCTTTGGAGGAGCCCAGACAATTTGGGATAATAGCTGGTGGCCCCAGGCTTTGGGAACTGCTCCAGAACCTAGACAGGCCGCCAAGAATCTGGGCGTTATTTTTGACAATGCCCTGTCCATGCAGAACCAGGTCCGGTCGATATGTGGAAAAAGCTTTGCTATATTAAAACTCCTCAGAAGGCTTTTCCCTTGGATTCCCTTGAACTATAGAAAAACTGTAACCCAGGCACTACTGATGAGCAATTTGGATTACGGTAATGCATTATTTGTTGGTATGGCTGACTTTTTGTTTAGTAAACTACAAGTAGTCCAAAATGCTGCTGCCAAACTGGTATGTAATAAAAGCAGATACAGTTCTGCCTCTCTCTGCATGAGGGAACAACACTGGCTCCCTGTACGTCAAAGAGCTAATTTTAAGCTTTTGTGTTTTGCTCATAAAACTTTATACAAAACTGCCCCTCAAATTTTGCATGGCAGATTAAAATTCCATGCACCTCTGTGTAATTTGCGATCACGCCATTTGGCATTGGCCTCAGTCAAACGTACATCCAAAGCTACGATGGGTGCCAGATCTTTTTCTAAAGTCGCAGCTACAAACTGCATCTACGTTTGACTGAGGAATACTCAATGTTCAAAAAGAAATTAAAAACATATTTTTTTCCAATCCACTAATCTGTTTCAGAGCGCTCTTCCCTCCCCTCCCACTTCTAGTTAGTGTTTTGTTCACTAGCGCCATGATGATCCTTGGGATGAATGTCGCGCTTTATAAATACAAATACAAATACAAATAATTGTGAAAGTTATGTATTGCAGACATGGGTGTTTAATTTTTCTTTTACAGGTTTTTATCTACGAACAATTTGGACAGGATTTTGGAGTTTATGATTTTTTTTAAGGAAATCAATCTTGGTTTATTATAAACCAATTCTTTTTACTTTGATTTCCTTTTTTTTCGGGTTTCCTGGAGCGGTTCTTTTTCTAAAACAGTTTTTCATGTTAAATCTTTTACAGATTATTAATATTTCTTATGTGGAGGTGGAGAAAGATATACTGATAGAAAATATTGAGAGCCTTTATTGCGAGTATGGTGGTCCTCAGGACCGCTGTACTCGTGGTGGCGGTCTGGTCACCAATGCTTGTCCACCTGCAGCATTCTGAGTGTGGTGGTCAGACCGCCACAGGACCGCTGCCTCCGCCGGGTTCCTGCTGTCGGCACACAGCGGAAGAGGCAGGAATTTGCTGGCAGTGTCATTGCGGCCCCGCTGAGCATATTCCAAGCTAGCTTTCCACTTCCCATTTCATGGCAGTGAGGACCCCCTGCCACTTCTGGGCCTGGGTGTGCATCTGGGGGGGCATATGTTGTGCCCCCCTGGAATTGCAGCCCTGTTCCTGCATGGTGTGGCATGTATGCCACACCATGCAGGAACAATCTGCCGGTGCTATGAACAGTGGTGGTCTGCTGTTAAGGTTTGCCTATAGGCCTGACACAGTCGCCGCAGTAAAGATGCCGCAGCGCCACCTGCCCTGGATTACACTCATAATCCAGGGGGGCATGGAGAACTACAGGCTTGGCGGTCCTCCTGTCAGTGCAGCGGTAGCAGTGCAGTAGGAGGACCGCCAAACTAGTAATAAGGTAAAGTATTATATTGATTTTTTGTTGTGGGTGGAACACGTTACATATTATTTATTTTATGTTTATGTTATAATTATATGGAGTTGTTTGGATTATGTGCAGTATTTATTTAATATGACGGTTTGACTTATTTTTTTAAGTTGGGTAGTTACTTAGTAATTTATTTGTTTTAATAATTAGTACATATATTTTCGTTATATCAGTGCTTCATGATTTTTTGACTTTATGAACTTATTTCACTAGTGTAATAAAATATTTATATAATTATCATAAAAACATAAATTTGGTTTATTGATTTTTAGAGTTTGCTGTAGTTTCTGAGGTGTTTGGTAGGTTTACATGAGTTTCAGAAGATGGACTAGGCTATTACTTCTAAGTAATCTAGTCTTTTGTTACATTTCATAACTTCTTTTGTTTGTTTCTTAAGTTTAGGGCCATTTTGGGTAATAGATTGTTCTATTCTTCGTTCTTGGTAGTTTTGCTCCTTTTGTAGTAGTAGAATTGTTTTTTATTTTATGGTTAATTAAAGTTTGTATTAAAGTGTTTAATTTGTAGTGCCATGTTAAACCTGGTACCATTGGCATGAGTCTCCCTTCCATTTTTCACTGTTGTCTCCTCTGTTTGTGATATGTTTTTGCTGGTTTACATGCTTTGGGCACTGTGCCACTGCTATTCAGTGCCACAGTGCGAGTGCTCCCTATTGTAAAGTTTTGTAATGGATTAGTGACTCCATGATTGGCTTATTTGATTTACTTGTCAGACCCTAGTACAGTGCACCATATGTGCCCAGGGCCTGTGGATCAAATGCAGGCTTCTGCAGACAGAATTCACAGCAAGGAAATTCAGGGGGGGCTGGTGGTGAAGTCTTGTATCCCTGAGACTTCAGCAGGAGGCAAGCACAATTCAAGCCCTTGGAGATTTTTCTTCAAGATGATGAAAGTTCAATAAAAGTTTGCTCTCACTTCTTTGGCAAATACGTAACCACTGCAGGCCAACCCCAGAAAATAGCACAATGGCACAGTGGCAGTCAAATCCTTCAGCTTCTTTATGCATGTCCTGTCCTAAGCGCTACGAGGCCTCAGGGTAGTAACGCGCTAGGGAAATTTAATTTCATTCATTCATTCATTTTGGTTCCTTTCGTTGGCAAAGGTTTGTCTGGATTCCCAGAAGTGATCTAAAGTTTAGGGGTCTGGGCCCCAATATTTATACTACTAATTTATTTGTTCTCTGAAGGCAGAGAGTGTCTGTGCCTGGCCAAAACCAGTTCTTTCCTCACTGGTGCAGCTTCCTGGCAGGAGGTGGAGACAGCATTGTTGAAAGCAGACCTGGCTTAGGTAGCTGAAAGGAAATCTCCTTCCCCTACTCTCTATTCTATGATGGCTCAGGGGAGTGAATGGAAATCTCCGCCCCCTACTCTCTATTCAGACAAAGTCCTATTCAGCCCATCCCTGACTCATCAGACTGCTGGAGCCTAAGCCCTCCTGTCACTCACAAACCAGACATGCAATACACAACCTAGCAGAGGCAGGTCGGTATGGTCAGGTAAAAAAATACCTACTTTCTAAAAGTGTTATTTTCAAACACAGAATATAAAAATCACCTTCGCTAAAAGATGTATTTTAACATTCTGAGTTCAAGCATATAAATTTGTTTTTCTACCACGTTCCCTAGGTCATTTAGGATTATAAGATGTTATAATCAAACTGCCCATTCTGGCCTAAGGGGACAGGTAGCCTTGCAATAGTGAAAAACGAAATTGGCTGTAATTCACTGTCAGGACATGCCACACACACACACCAGGGCCTGTACTACCTTTTACTTACAATTCACCCTGCCCTTGGGCCTACCTTAGGGATGGCTAACATGTAGAAAAGGGAAGGTTTAGGCACTAGCAAGTGGGTGCACTTACCAAGTCGACATGGCAGTACTAGACTGCACACAGGCTCTGCAATGGCAGGCCAGAGACACACTTTGCAAGCTGCTTCTGTGGGTGGCACAATCAGTGATGAGGCACAGGGTCAGACCGATTTGCATATGGCCATGTCTGAACTGGGGTGGCAGAGTGGGCTAAAGAACGGTGATGGATCAAACCCAGATCTGTTGACTGGGTGTGAGTGTTTAATTGGTTCTGATGCTCCGTCCATCACCACCCCTTTTTGTACCGCTTTGTTCGCCATAAGTTGGCAGGGTATGCTCAGACGTGAGTCCCTTGCTCACTTTGCCACTGGATTCAAGAAAGCCTGGCTGAAGACGGCTGAAATGCCAGAAACTGGTCTAGGAAGCTTGTTTCCGGTCCAGGGAAGGCATGGCTTGGCAGTTCGGGCTGGACTGTTCCCATGAGGCACAGGGTCAGACTGATTTGCATATGGCCATGTCTGAACTGGGGTGGCAGAGTGGGCCAAAGAACAGTGATGGATCAAACCCAGATCTGTTGACTGGGTGTGAGTGTTTGATTGGTTCTGATGCTCCGTCCATCACTACCCCTTTTTGTACCGCTTTGTTCGCCATAAGTTGGCAGGGTATGCTCAGACGTGAGTCCCTTGCTCACTTTGCCACTGGATTCAAGCAAGCCTGGCTGAAGACGGCTGAAATGCCAGAAACTGGTCTAGGAAGCTTGTTTCCGGTCCAGGGAAGGCATGGCTTGGCAGTTCGGGCTGGACTGTTCCCATGAGGCACAGGGTCAGACTGATTTGCATATGGCCATGTCTGAACTGGGGTGGCAGAGTGGGCTAAAGAACGGTGATGGATCAAACCCAGATCTGTTGACTGGGTGTGAGTGTTTGATTGGTTCTGATGCTCCGTCCATCACCACCCCTTTTTGTACCGCTTTGTTCGCCATAAGTTGGCAGGGTATGCTCAGACGTGAGTCCCTTGCTCACTTTGCCACTGGATTCAAGCAAGCCTGGCTGAAGACGGATGAAATGCCAGAAACTAGTCAAGGAAGCTTGTTTCCGGTCCAGGGAAGGCATGGCTTGGCAGTTCGGGCTGGACTGTTCCCATGAGGCACAGGGTCAGACTGATTTGCATATGGCCATGTCTGAACTGGGGTGGCAGAGTGGGCTAAAGAACGGTGATGGATCAAACTCAGATCTGTTGACTGGGTGTGAGTGTTTGATTGGTTCTGATGCTCCATCCATCACCACCCCTTTTTGTACCGCTTTGCACATTGTTGGGATCTGGAAGCGCGACGCAATGAGAAGAAGCGTGTCGCCGCTGCAGCTGTTGCCGTCGCATCACCGGAGAAGCGTGTCACCTCCGCAGAGGTCCCCATCGCATCCCCGGAGAAGCGTGTCTCCATCGCAGCTGTTTGTCGTCGCATCACAGGAGAAGCGTGTCGCAGGGCCTGTCGCAGCTCAGAAGTTCCCAAGTCGCCGCACGGCCATCGAGAGTGCACGCATCGCCTTCACATCGTCGCATTGCATCAAAAACACCATCCTATCGCATCACTCTCGATCGTTGCATCGTATCGAGGCGCCATCTTGTCGCATCGCAACCGATACGTACTACGAGATCGACGCATCATCTCTTCTCCGGTAAGGAACAGATGCATCGCCTACTTTGCGCAAGCATTGAGGAACAGATGCATCACCTCCCCGGAAGCAAGGAACTGACGCATCGCCCTCCCTGCGAACCTTTTGTTTATCTTGCCTTACTCATCCAAAGGTACTTTGTGAGAAACATGTCGCATTTACCATCATCTTTGAACTTAGCTATTTTTACCATTTAAAAGTATTTTTTCTTATACTGTATTGTGGATTTTTGTCGTTTGGGTCTAGTGTCAAGTAAAACCTGTGTGGTGTCCATCTGTACTGTTTTCACTGTATTACTGTATGTGTTCACAAATGCTTTACACACTGCCTCTGAGATAAGCCTTCCTGCTCATGCCAAGCTACTACAGGGTTGAGCAGGGGTTATTTTAGGAGTGTAGCCCCCTTACCCTGACTAGAAGCAAGGGTCCCTATTTGGACAAAGGTGCAAACAATTGCCAACTAGAGACCCCCAGTTCTTACACACCAAAATCCTTGCAGCCAGAATTTGGGTAAGGGACACTTTCCCGACTGTGCAGTAAAGATATTGTTGTTTTTGCAGGCCAGCATGATGGTCGTTATCGTACGAGGTTGCCAGGGCATTTAATGATGGAATGGATTTTACATTTTCCATATCCACAGTCTTCGAGAGAAGTTTCATCTGTTATTTCAGTATATTTTTCACTGCAATGTGCATGAGCGATGATGAGTATAAAGTGGTCAAGTCTATTTGGAGGTATACACTTCCTCCATTAGGTAGGTGGACTAAGAACTATTTTTAGTATTACATACGTTTTGAAGGACAGACTTCAAGGTGCAGGGCATGGTAAAGATGCATCTGTGATAGTATTGTAGGAAGGGCACCATATTGACCCACACTAGACCTTCCAATCCAAATCCAAGTCTCACCAGAGATCCCAGGATATAATATGGCAGCCTGAAAACTCTCTTGCAGACTTTTAGGTGTAGTTTTACCATAGTTTTAATGAGTTGTCCCGGGAAAGCCTCACTGCCATAAGTAATTGCAAATGGTTAGATGGCTCTGAGCACTTTACATATTCGGGCTGAAGTGGGGATTTGGAGTGCGGCATTTAGTTGGCAGTGCCTGGTGGTAATTAGTGAGACCTTGTCCCTGAGATGGCTAAAGTGTGTTTTCGGACAGCAGTTTGCTGAGAGCCAGATGCCCAGATAGTTATCAGATTTTGCTCCTTTTATTTTTAAGGGGCCGAAGAACCAGTAACGACTTGATGGCTTGCGCCTCCTCCCAAAGGTTATCATCTTTGTTTTCAAGGCATTTACAATCATCTTGTTTGCCATGATGTATGTGTGCAGGGCTTTTAGGGCTCACTGGATCCCTATTTTGGAGTGGTCAAGGAAAACAGTGCTGTCCATGTACTGCAATAAAGTGATCTTGACTTTTCCTATCTTTGGAGGTAAAATTGGCATGATTTAAGGCCGAGGACATGTCTGCTATATATAGGTTATATAGCATTGGAGCTAAGACGCATCCTTGCTTTAACCCTTGATTCGTGTTGATCTTCTTGGTTAGCGCAGTGACTGACAACTTGATCCTCCCCCAAGTTAATGTATACAGCAATATGATAGCGTCAAGCAGTTTGCTAAGAATAACCCAAGACTGGAGTTGGCTCCATAGATTGCCCCTGTCCACAATGCAGAGGGGCAGTCTACAAAGCATGCATAAATAATTAATTACTTCTGGCTGTTCATCTGATGTATGAGGTAGGAAAGAGTGACTATAGTATCCAGTGTGGAGGAATTCGATCTGAATCCTGTTTAACAAAATGGAATTATCGCATTAGTTTTTGCCCATGACACAAGATCTTTTAAAATGGCAGAGGGGTATTTCTTGGCCTCAATGTCCAATAAGGTGGTAATTGATGGCATTCTGTCTATGGCACCTCATAAAAATTGGGTGCAGTTTTGAACATCTCCAACTATTGCGAACGTGGCAGGAATTAAGGCATGTGCAGAACAGTGGAGTAAGTATTGCAGGCCACAGTGCTAGATCGTCTTTGAACAGTTGAGCTGGGGGCCCACTTGGGCCTGGAGCACCTGAAGCTATGTAAATGTAAATTGATACTTGTATAGCACACTACTCACCCGCAAGGGTCTCAAGGCGCTTGTACGAATACCACTGTGGAACCCATCCTGGCTTTCCCTGTGAGGCATCCACTCCTGGGCACCCCCAAGGTGGAGGCCAGGCATCCTTAGCGTTGTGGGGGCCGTTGTGGAGATTAAGCAAGCTATTGCCCAGAGTTGCAGAGTGGGACTCCATGATTGGAATGGCACCGAGGCGAGAATTATCAGGTCCGTGGAATTTTTGAGCCCAAGACCCGCCGAGGCGGGGAATTGAACCCTGGTCCCAGGCTAGACCTCTGCATCAGGGTCTGCCGCTTTAACCATTGAGCCACACTTCTCCACTGAAGCTATTGTTTTGTGTACTACTTTTTGGATGAAATTAGTCATGTACGTGAGGTCGAGTCCCTTTGGATCATCAGCAGAGTCTAAAGTTTCAGGCGAGAGAGTACTCGGTTGTTCGAATACATATCATTTTTTACGTGCAGGCTCCACATAGCTTTGTTAATGGAGTTAGCTCTGGTGTCGTCCTAGCATGTTTTGTTTTTAATGTGCCTACATAAGTTGGCCTGATTACGCTTGCTCATAAGAGAGTATACGTATTGTCACTCTTTGTCCCTCTGCTGGTTTTTTACCAGCCATACCAACTGCTTATGTTGTTTTCTTGCACCCCCAGTTCCTGTTGCAAAGCAGCTTTGATTTGTTGGTTGTGGGTTTTGTGGCTTGCTTTAATCAGCTTGCGAATATTCCATGAGCTAATCAGAATGGAGTGGTTTTTGTTAGGAGATTTTGGCTGAAGTTGGCAACAGCCTGGGGCAGAGTCCAGTGATTTATGTAATCCCCTGACTATGGATTCTCAGTGTGTAAATAAATGTTCACAGCTTTGGGCCTTCAGGTACTGGCAAGTGATAGCTTTCCAGGCTATTAATATCTGCAGAAAGACTGGGCCCAATTTTATTCTCCAGATTAAAAATGCAGATTGGTCATGGAGAGAGTTGCCCAATGTTTTTATGACCCTCACGTTCCCCCTGAATGTTTTTTAAAACTGAGGAAATGGCAAATTCTCCCCTCGAGAAGAATCAAAACCTTTCGAAAATGACAATTTTGAGAAAAAACTTCCCCAAAAGGACTGTTGTTCTTCGTCTTTGGGGGCTACTTGACTCATGAGCTGCTGCCGCCCCAGGACGGGCTGAGCCCGTTGTTGTGCCCTGTGTTGCTGCTGTGGTGGGGGAAGGTCGCTACACGGGACTCCAGTTACCAGGAGTCTGTGCGTGCCATCAGCTGTGCTGCGTCCTGCCCACCCGCCCACAAACACTATTTCACAGCTCGCGGAACCCGCTGGTGCGGGTCCCGCTTCGTCTTTGGGGGCTACTTGACTCTTGAGCTGCCGCCGCCCCAGGAGGGGCTGAGCCCGTTGTTGTGCCCTGTGTTGCTGCTGTGGTGGGGGAAGGTCGCTACATGGGACTCCAGTTACCAGGAGTCCGTGCGTGCCATCAGCTGTGCTGCGTCCCGCCCACCCGCCCACAAACACTATTTCACAGTTTGCAGAACCCGCTCTCGCGGGTCCCGCTTCGTCTTTGGGGGCTACTTGACTCTTCAGCTGCCGCCGCCCCAGGAGGGGCTGAGCCCGTTGTTGTGCCCTGTGTTGTTGCTGTGGTGGGGGAAGGTCGCTACACGGGACTCCAGTTACCAGGAGTCCGTGCGTGCCATCAGCTGTGCTGCGTCCCACCTACCCGCCTATTGGTTAACACCCCCCTAATATACTATCGCTGACCGCTGCGCGGGACGCGCACGGGATGTACCGGACGAAGCCTGGACAAAGGGCGGACAGTCTGTGACAGTCCGGGACAGGAGGGGGCAGGAGAAGGCTGGGTGGGCCTAGGACTTTCCGTGTCGATTTAAGGCGTGCGACTACACAGGTTGCCTTACTAAAATTGTATATTCTCCCATTGTGTTGTTAATAACCGTGACTGTTAGTGGAAAGCCTATAGTAAAAGAGGGGAAGTGGGATTGGGTTATCCGCTACTGTATGTTTTTTTGTTATTCTCTAAGGTGATTTGATTGTGCTCATAATGTCCAAAGTGAAACATACCCCAGTAACAGCCACCTTGGACAATTATTTGGTTAAGATGGTGGAAAAAATCAACCAAGAACGATGAAAATCCTTGGGGCGGGTGGGGACTCATGTTTCAACCACCCCTCATCTAATCCATCTACCTCTCTGTCTACCCCCCATCAGGACGTTAGCATTATCAACCCTAATCACTTGGATATTTCTATCTCGGCGGCGCCTCTAGATCAAGTCCGCTCCGATAGTTCAACACCTGGGGATCTTATTGACACAGAACCTAGTCAGGCTGCCCTTTTAGATCCACCAATACAAGGCCTGACGGCCCCGAGATCTCAGAGAGTATTGCGTTCTTGTAGGAATATTAATAAGAATAATAACAAGAACGTGCAATTAAAGCGGGGGGGGAGTCGATTAAATAAGAGAGTGGATCCCCAACAAACCAGCGCTGTTCGTGACCATAAACTAACACCGGACAGTACCTCGGCCATTATAGACAGTGAACAATTCGATTTCTTAATTAATACTATTGACGCTAAGTTTGACTTGATCGTCAAACCTTTACTGATCAAGCTTGATACGGTCACCGCCGAGGTAGTGAGACTGGGAGGTCTGCTGGAATCATATATTAACACCAGCATAGGCCCCCAAGATAAGGATAAGGATCTTGGAGGCAGTAATGTAATCTCGAAGATCTCTAGTGAGGTTACACCAACGACCATGTCTAATACATCCAAGCCTTCTTCCGGGGACCACAGTGAGAAGGTATCTATTGTACCTAACCCCCCGCAGACAATAGGTCGAACTCTTTTATCCAACTCAGCCTCTGGGATTCAGGTGGGCCATAGTACTTGGAAAGCCAAAAGCCACGTTACCCCACAGCTAGATTTACCACCAGACTGTGCACCCTTTGTGGCAGTCTTAACTAACGTCCCTCCAGCTAGAGGGTTTGGACACAATAACACATATACAGAATCTCATGCCACATTGAAGAATAAGACCGTGGATTGGCTTCCTCGGGAGTGTGGTTTCCCAGTAGCTTTAGCTAATGAGATTTTAAGTACCAGAAGAACCAATTGGATAGGTAGCTCACGCAAGAATTGGGTGGCGACTGTATTGTTGTTAATTTTAGAAATCCACAACTCGCCTCCACTGTTTTGTTAAGAGCTACTTCAGTCCCTCATCGAGATCAAGGGATTTCTCTTCGTCCCTTAGGTTACTTTTATAGGCACTTATATAACCAGCCTAATGCTGACCATACCAGGGCGGGGGATAGAGATTTGAACCTGTATACTGGCTTTAATGTTGTCACGTCTAATAGATTTCAGTCTCTGAGTGGACTTGATTCCAATGATTGACTGGAATCTGTTTTGACGAAATCAGGGGATGCAGCTGTTTTATTAGGAGGTGGGGGGTGATGTAATATTGGGGGATTCTGACACTGTGGGAACAAATGGTAATTGTAGATCCACAGCCAATCCCAATAATGACACCAGTCACTGTGAAGATGGAAGTTTGGTCTCTGACGGCCGGGGTGGGGATTCTTCCCCCAAGAATGTACCTCAAGGACATAGTAGACTAATATCTTTGACCAACACGCCCACCAAAAGTTCTAACCCCCGGACATGTCTAATTGCTAGTTGGAACGTTGCAGGACTCTTATCTAAGGATGCCTGCCTGGGTTGGCTGGAGTTTATTGACGCTTTTAACATAATCTGTTTTCAAGAGACATGGTGTAAGGACCCGATCAATTACAATGGCTTTGCTTCATATCAATTACCAGCTGTGGCATCCCCTTCGGGCAGGGCAAAGGGTGGGCTCCTGGTTTTGATCTCTGTGAAAGTTCCTATTATTGTCAAAAAACATGTATTGGTTGGGGTCCATTCCCAGATCTTATGGCTTTATCAGGAGCAAGGTAGAAACATTATTTAATTTTTACAACAATATTTTTGACAGTACTAGACATCAGGTAGTGTTTGCTCTTGAGACCGCTTTGGCAGATATTATAATGGAGTTTGATATTGATTTTGATTTTATCTGGGTGGGGGATTTTAACACTGCTGTGTTTTCCCTTTCCACCCAAAGGGTCTCTGGATTTAATAATCGCTTTGGGGATGTGGATCTTCATTTCCCTCATAACATCTATGGGGACCCATTGAATAAAATCCTGACCACCTATGATCTGGAAATTTTGGTTAATGCAAAAAATGCTTCTGGAGAAATCATTCCCACGTTCACGGGTAGGAATGCAAATACTGTAATAAATTTCATTTGCATATCCTCTAGTCTTAGTCCGTGGTGTATGACCCCTGTGGTCGTGGATAATTTGCTTAGTGATCATAATTGTATCACCATTGAGACCACACTCTGGAAGGTGAAACATGGTTCTAAAAATTGTACCATTGCTAATATTGAGCCACACCGACCGAATGGAACCAGAATTAGATGGAAAGGGGATAAAGCGGATATTATGTCAAATTCCATTGTCCAAAGCTGTTTAACAGAAATCACTACCATTTTAGAGAGTGAGGAGGTTACCGATGAAATTGTTTGTAACTTTTTAATATTAATCTCATTATAGATAATAAATTTACCAAAATTGGCAAGGGCAAGATATCTCAACAAAAGGGATGGTTTGACCACGCTAGTACTATTGCACTCAATGGACTTAAAGCAGCATTGGCAGCCAAGCAAAGAGACATCAGTGTGGTTAGAGAGCTTAGAGCCACCTATCAGGCTGCAGTCAAACGTAGGAAGAGCGAATTAAGGCAAGAGGCCTGTGACAAATTAGACCAGGCCGCTGTAACTTCGGATTTCTCTTTATTTTGGGCCACAGTTAATTGTCCGTTCTTAAAGGACGACAAGATGCCCGAACTGACGGCCAATGTCAGTGAGGAAAATTGGGTTACCCACTTCTCTGCGATTTTTGATTCGGATAGACCTAGGGGTGTGCATGAAGATGGGTGGCCTCTCGTTCCTCTGGACATTTCCATCGTTGAGGTGCAGGGAAGTATTACCTCCAGCAATGGTGGGAAGGCCCAGGGGCCCGATGGGGTGCCGATCGATTTGTACAAATTAGTTCCGGAATTGTGGGGCCCGTTGTTAACTAACGTTTTCAACGCTGCTGTATGCAATGGTGTCCCATCTACTTGGGAGGAATCAATTATCATTCCTATATATAAGAAGGGAGACAGGGGGGATGTGAAGAATTATCGCCCAATCTCCCTCCTTGATTCCTCAGTGAAAATTATGAGCCGGGTGCTCTTGGTCAGGTTGGAAGAATGGGCCGATTCTAAAAACATCCTGGCCAACTGCCAATATGGCTTTAGGAAGGGACGAGGGACCATTCAACAATGTCTTAACCTCGATCTTTTAATCAGGAAATATACAAAGGCTAAGAATGGCTCTCTCTTTCTCTGCTTTGCAGATTTGAGCAGTGCTTTCGACATGGTGGACCATAGTATTTTATGGGCTAAACTGCTTGAAATGGGGGCACCCGAGGGCATTGTCTATTTCCTGGCCCGACTTTATGCTAAACTAAGTTCCAGTGTTCGTTTTGGTCCGGGTGGGGAGCGCACCAATAAGTTTAAGATTCGGCGTGGTATAAGAAAAGGGTGCGTTCTTGCCCCTCTACTCTTTACTCTTTTTATCAATGAAGTTGATTCTGCATTAAAGATGGTTGCGGCAGATGCCCCTAAAATTAACGATCTTAACGTCCCTGTATTACTTTACGCGGACGATGCCGTGATCTTGTTCAGGACCCCTATAGGCCTCCAACGCCTGGTGGACAGATTTTCTCTGTTCATCAAGGAGAGAAAGCTGTTGATTAATAAATCCAAAACCTAAATCATGGAATGTGGCTTGGGGCGTAAAAAACCCCATTCCAACTTTATTGACGGGCATAAGGTGCAAACAGTGGACTCCTTTAACTATCTTGGCATCCCTTTTTCTAAGAACTGTAGCTGGACTAGTGAGATTACTTATGTCCGGGCCAAGATGGTGAAAAGCGCCCATGGGGTGTTCAAGATTGCTACCAAAATAGGGGACAAACGGATTAAAGACATGTTAAAAATATATCAAAGGAGATGTCTTTCAATCGCCCTTTACGGTGCTGGGGTTTGGGGTTACGCCACGGCAGGGAGCCTTCAAGTGGAGGAAAATCTCTTTCTAAAGAGACTTTTGTGTCTGCCCAAATCTGCCTCCAACGATCTGGTACATAGAGAGTTTGGGATCCAACATCTTTCAGACCTGATTACCCTAAGGCCATTAATGTTGTGGCGTGACATCTGGTTGAAGGAAGAGACCTCCTTAAATAGAGCCATCATCAGAGACTGTTTCTCTACTGATGATCACTTGAAGATTCCCTGGATCAAATTTGTTGTTAATAGTTTTTTAGAGATCTATGGCTTTGACATAAGAGAGGACAGTTACGTTGCATCTAGTCTGTCCAAAGTTGAGATGAAGACTGCCTTCACGAGCTACAAGTCAGAGAGGTGGGGGAGGGATAGCAGCCATCTTACTACATGTATGTTCTACGGTAGATATTGTGAGAATGTGGGCTATCAACCGTATTTGAGTTACGTTACCAGAGCCTCCCACCAGTTTGTTTTAACAAGATTAAGGTTTGGGATTGTGCACCATCTGGTGGCCTTTCCTTGTATGAAAAAACACCCGATTGGTCCGTGCCCATGCGACAATACCTCAGTTCAAGGCACAACGCACTTTCTATTGTTGTGTAAACTCTATAGTAACCTCCGTTCAGCCTTTTTAAAACCCATTTTTATGAAGTATGGCAGTAGAAATGTTCACGATTCTATGAAGTTGTTTTTTAATCCATACCCTGATGTATCTTTTTTCACTGCTACTTTCCTTCTTCAAGCTGTTAAAGCAAGGACTAGTATGATTTTTTAACTGTCTTTTTAACCTTGTATCCTGTACTGTATTTTTAATAATGTTTTTTTATCATGTTGCATTTGTAGTGTAAATGTATGTGCTTTTATGGACTTTGTGTCTAAGCTCCGAATAAAGCCTTATGAAATGAATGACTGTTGTTTTTTTGGGGGGAGAAGTCCTTTTTTTAAACTATGAAGGAAGTGTCCCAGAGTCTCCAACTTTCTTTTCCTGTCCAGCAGGCTCCTTCTAGTGCTTTATCCATCTCCTGGTCACTTTTTATTTGGATTTGGAGCTGTAAGGATCTCCCTTATTGTCTGCTGCTTATATACCATTGGATTTAAGGACTTTGTACTTCACAAGTAAAGTAAAGTAATGTGTAAGGGTTTTTATGTTTGATAGAGGGAATGTACCAGAATTTATTTCTTTTTGTATTCAATTTATTAAGGTGGGGTTGGCCTGCAGTTTCAATAGGGGCCTGAAACAACTGTTTCTGTGGTGTCTGTTGGATTTAAAAAATAATTAAGGCCGTGGATGGCATTGGATTAAAATACAAAATGTGTTTTTTGTGGTGTTTCACATTGTTTCCCCTGCAAGCAGTGTATAGGTTAGGTAATGCTTCTGGAGGATGTGTTCTATTGTAAACATGTTTAGCCTTGTTAATTTTCATTTTTGGCATTGCTGAATTAATGCTGTGTTCTCAGTGTTACTATGCCTCCTTTGTCTAGCCAGTGTGTGTCTGCCATAGGCCACCATTTACCTTTCTTCCCCATGCCATGTGGCCAGGGCCCATTTTGTATAGTCAATGTTTATAGCCCCGCATGTGTCCTTTGTTTTCCAGGTCTCCTGCTTGTTGTTGTGACCATGTGGCCGATGCCCATTTTGTGTAGCCAGCCAGTGTGCTTTTGTCATAGGCCTGCATGTGTTGTTCTTCTGTCATTATGTTGTGGCCATGTCTCCTTGCTTGGTGTTTCACCATGTGGCCGATAGCCATTTTATGTATGCAGCAAGTGTGCTTTTGCCTTAGGCCTGCATGTCTTCTTTTTGTTCCCAATGCCTTCTTGCTCAGTGTTGTTGTTGTTGATGACCATGTGGCACTGGCTGGCAGCCATTTTGGTCTTCCAACCAGTGTGGTCCTTTGCCATAGGCTTGCATGGATGGTTGAGAAATGAGATAGCAGTTTACATAATTATTTATAATTTAGCTACTTGTTTTTTTATGTTAGGTTTTTTAATTGTAACGTTTTAGTCCTAATGTTTTAAGTTACATTTTAAAAATGTTTTTATTTAAATGTTTTTAATTTAATTTATTTTCATTTTTAATTTTTTTCCTCCCATTTTCATAACATCTGGCACCAATCAACCCCATGTCTGCTATAGTTGAACAACAGCATTCATTGTCTAAGGATTAGTCAAAAAAATTTTCCGGGAGTTTTATGTAGCGCAAACTTGACCCAAACGTATCAGAGCACTATACATGGGTATTGTATGCGTGACTTCTGTACGCATGTTGTAGGGAAGCACCATAGACACATATTGGGTTCATCACGGTCCTGAAGAAAGCTTGGTACCACTTATGGGGCCACAACAGGGCTGAAACATGTCGACCTGATTTGGTGGACAACCAGCACCATAACAGGGTTATTATTTTCCTATATTTCATGCTTTTAATCATCCCTCCACCACCAATAAATACAATTTAGAAAAGGTGACTGGCAGACGGTAGGGATTTTTATTGGACCCTTTTTTCCCTTCTTTCTCAGCTTAGTTTCTTACTAATATTGAAACTATAGCCCTAACATGGGCTCGTTCGCCATTTGAGGATTCTTTGGCGAATGGGGGATGGCCAATAATGAAGCCAGACACCTGGGAGGTGTCTGAGGCCTTCCTGTTCAATTTTTTGCACATAACTGTGCTGGTCCATAATATTGGAACGCTTGAGTTGCTAGAATCATTCTTTGATGAAGGAGCACCTACACTGTAAGGTGAAAAAAAGCCCCAATAGGTGGGGTTGATAACTAAGGGCCCATCCGTTTCTTTGGTGAAACCACTTTACATGAGCACTAGTTGTGTTACAGACCGACACATTCATTTTTTGTTAGGCACGGGGAGATAAAGTGATTTGCCCAGAATCACCGGTTATTGAGTGCCCCTGCCAAGACTAAAACCCGGTTTCCCAGCGTCGAGGTTGACTGTTTGGGCCGTCATGATGCACATAAAGCAAACATTTTTGTTGTTTGTTGTTGTTCTTTCTTATCCTGCCTGAGTGTACACCATGAAAGTTTATGTTGTTGTGGTTTTACAAATGGTACACTGTATACACTGTATAGTTAATTATTTATAATAACTTAGGTATCCATTGAGTGACATACTGTTTGTTTGTACTACTAATTGAACTGCAACAGTGCCACATTTCACTGATGTTCTTCTTCTTGCTTGTTTGCTTTTAGTGGCACACAACATCACCCACAGTACTGTCAGGCAAAAGGCCTATAGATGACGTGACACATGACTGACCACACATCAGGGACATCTCTCCAGCTTGTGAAGTTAAGCGCCACTGCCAACTGACAGCTTCATATGACCCAAGGAAAGGTGCTACCAAGAAAGTGGCCAGTGAGAAGAAGAAGCTTACCACCACTAGTATGTCGACCCAAACCTTTCTTGTGTAAAAAAATTAATTGTGCCTGCTGACCAGCCTGTGGAAAGCAAGCTGGGAGCAGCACCCTGGCATCAGCGGACCCACCCCAACCTAGGCCCAAGCCCAGGTCCATCACTGAAGCAGTCAGTCTAATCATGGCAACAAAGTTGAAATGGACTTATCTCTTTCGCAAAGTACTGTCCAATCGCTGCAGCAAACTCAGATAAGTTGACAACAACAGCCACATCCAGCAATAATAGTTCCTCCTGAAGTAGGAGCAGTTAAGGAGATTGATCTCAATGCTGAGGAAGTAGAAGAAGCCACTCTTTCAGAAGATCCATTGACTTCCAGATCTCCAGCAAGAAAAAAGGGGGTTAGTCCACCATCTTCTTCTCCAACCCCTCATTTTGATGATCAAGTCTCCACTTGGATCCCACCTCAGTCTTAGAGTGAGACACATCACAAGAGGCTAGGGAAAAGGAAGGATCCTGAAAGCTTCAGTCTTGTGAATATAGAAGAGGAGGATGACAACCAGCCTGTCATCATGGATGTTAGCCCAGCCCCAGAGGAGACAGATCTTACCCCATCCCAACCTGCCCTAAGGGATGTGGCACCACAGATACCACCCCCACCACCACCATTGCCATCTGCCATATTTGCAAATCCCCTGCAGCGACCTACATCCACAATCATTTCTGTAGAATTAGGTACTGAAGAGAGGCAAACATCAAAACACCCACCTACTGCCACTTCTTACAACATTGGCAGTGGCACCAGTGCCAGAAAGCTGACCTCTCCAGTTTGGGACTTCTTTAAGATTAGCAAAAAGGAGCCACACATTGCCACATGCTCCATTTGCAGAGCAAATGTTAGTTGGGGAGGCTTGGTACAAACTATGGTGCCAGAGGCCAAGCAACCCACTTGTGAAAACACCACACAATCCAGCATGAGGAGCACTTTAGCGGCCAAAAAAATGCAAGTGTTGCTGTTGAAGGGGGTGAAAGGCTGAGCAGGGAATCTGATTCGATCATGGTGGAAGGTGAAGAAGAGGAAGACATTTTCGTTATGCAAGTCAGCCCTGTCGCTACCAGTGCTGTAATAGCCTCCTCATCTGGACCACACAAGACTCAGGTCGAGACACCAAGGCAAGAGTGTACAGTGACTGCCCTGCTGAGACGCACATTGTGCCTACCACTGTGTGCTCTCAAGACGTCACCTGCATCAGTGGCACCAGTTTAGGCAGGAGGGGCAGTACGAACGCAACCACCCAACTGCATTTTTGTACAACGCAAAAGCTGGCCAAAATGTTAGCACTGAACCTCCTTCCTTTTTCTTTTGTAGAAGGGGGGGATTTCTCAAATTTGTGGTAGCCATCTGCCTGAAATGGAAGGTTCCCAGCCGGTCCTATTTTGCCAGAGTTGCTGTTCCAGTACTACATCCCATTGTGCTGGAATTGCTTATACAAGCTTTGCAGCCAAGTGCTGTTCACACTATTCACCTGATGACAGACATGTGGACCATTTGCAAAGCCATTGATTACATGTGTATCACTGCACACTGGATCTCCTTTGTGAGGGTTTGAGAAATTAAATCTGCACCTGTTCACACTGCTGAGATTTTTTTATGGTGCTCGGAAGCATGCAAAAGTACCCATGCTCACCATGGAGAAATCCCATACTTTTGCAAACATCTTGGAAGACTTTAACAACAAGGTCTTTGAATGGCTGTGACCAAGAGGGGTTAACATTGGATTTGTTGCCACTGACAATAGCAATAATATAGTGAAGGCCGTGGCAGATGGTGGCTATTTCAGGGTCCTGTGTTTGGCACACTGCATCAACATCATTGTACACAACTTTCTCAAAAAAGAAGACCAAGTCAGAAACTTACTGTCCATCTGCAGAAGAATCTGCACTAATTTCAGCCATTCTTATGAAGCCCGGAAGCAGCTGAGGGTCATTCAGTGTGATAATATAATGCCAGTTAAAACACTCAGACAGGAGGTGCCAACACGCTGAAACTTAACTTATTACATGTTGTAACATCTGTTTCAGAAGTACAGACTGATCAATGAATATGTCATGCAAAGAGGGGATTCAACAGTGAAATGCATGATTATTGAGATGGACCAATGGGGCCTAGCCAAATGCTTGACAGAGATGCTGTTTCCTTTTAAAGTTTTCATATGGGAAGTCAGCAAGGAGGACAGCACCATGGGTCAAGCTATACCATTGTTGCATATGCTACAGGAAAATCTAAAGGACGTTTCTGAAATGTACGCAGGTGTGAAGGAAAAAGAAGATGTGCAAGAATTGGTGGAGAGCTTAATCCTTTGCTTATCTGTTAATAAAAGGATGGAAAGAGACATTGTGTCATCAAAACATTATATTTGAGCCATCATTTTTGATCTACTGTACAAACAATTACTGGCCACTTTCATTCATTTTTAAGATGGGGCTTAAGTCCAGTTCAGCGGCAAAGACAAAAGAGGTTGACCAGAGTGGAGCACCAATGACTATTGAGAGGATGGTCCAAGCCTATCTGGATGACCCAACAGAGGTCTATCTTGATCAAAACCCATTGGTATATTGGTATGGGAAGAGGTGCCACTGGCCAGTGCTCAGCAGGCTGGCAATAAACGATCTGGCTTGCCCGGTAGCCAGTGTGTCCACTCAGCATGTTTTCAATGCTGCGGGTACAATTGTTACGGTGAGAAGAACCAGTCTCTCGCCCCAAAAGGTAGAGAGATTGACCACTTTATACCACCAAATTGCACCATACCTTAAGTACAACAGGAGGAGGTGAGGTTGAGTGATCAGACACAGGTCATGGTAGTAGTATGTTAGCTGACCTACTTCTGGGAGAACCACCTGAGATTGAGGATCAACTCTACTTCCCTGACTACTAGCCTGGGTCACCAACCATAGAAATGTTTCTCTCAATCGCTGAACTGCTTCGATGACAAAAAAAAAATATAGCTAGGGAAACATTATTTTATTTTATTTGTGTCTGACTGACTAATGCAGGCCCATCGTTTTAGACACATTGTAATGCCGGATTTAATTTGCACAAGCTTGCAGTGAAGAAGCCTCTCCCTCCCTACCTTTTCTCTCAAGGACATTGGAGATACAAATTTGTGCCTGCCTTCATCCCGTGCCTATCTATCCTTTCTTAGTTCATTCCTCTAGCTGACTGCCCCACATTATTTGATTTATGAGAATGGCCATTGCCCATTCCTGCTGCCGCTGGTACTCCCCCCTTAGTGGTGACCGTTGCAACCATGTCCTCTCCACTGGCCCCATCCCTGCTCAGCTAGAAAAAACATTACACATTTATAATTTTAAATGTCAGATACGCCTCCCCCTATTTTCCTTAAAGCAAATTATAACCACAAACCAAAACATCACTACAGTGTGGTTACAGTATCTTTATCTTCTATCAAAAATTAAAAACATCACATTCAGCATTTTTTTGGTTGGCAATCATTAAAAACCAGGTAGACAAGCCAAACAAAACTTTTTGTAATGGAGGGGCAGATCTATAATTAATCTGAGTTATTGAAGCGCAATGAAGTGTTGCACTAATTGGTCAATGAAGCACATATGGTCTTATTTGGCAAATGCAATGGGGCTGTCCTCCTTATCATACTTCCAGCCATGCTGCACGGTCATTAACTGCTGGTATACTTTAATTATAATTAGGCTTTCCTGTTTTCAGTTTCTATTTTTGGTAAATTCTGATGGGGTCTTTTCAGTGTTTTCAAATGATTTCAATACCTTAAAAAAACAGTGGTTATCAGTGGTTACACTTTTTCGCGGCAATGAAAACAACAGAAACAGTGTTTTTCCGATGTTTATGGAACTTTTTGATTGTATTATTGCTTGCTTTCTTGACTGATAGTGCATGGTATATAGAAAGTGTACATGCAGTGTATATGAGGTCCAAATAAATTGTTACAAATCAAACTTATCGTAGTACTCCATACAATACTTCTTCTGTGAGTCTGTGGTCATGCACGCTCGCTCTTTTCTTCCCATGTAAACTTTTATCTCTGAAAAGGCCCTCTCAACATTGGCACTTGAGACAGGCAGCACCAAAATAGCCAGTACACAATTTGCCAACTCTGGCCACTGACATAGCTTTCCATGCAAATACTGGTGCACCTGAAGATTGTGATTCTCTGCAACAGGTTCTGCAACATATGCGTTGAACTGGGCGCATATGCCCTCAGAGTTATTGAAGCGATCAAAAATGAGGCAGCACTTTTGAAACTATGAAGAAAATTTACCTTTACATGAGGGATCTATAGATTGTGAAGAGTACCACAGTGAGGCTTCATTGACTTCAAATGTCATGAATGGTGAATGGCTATTTCTCATACATTGTAAAATAAAAGTTCCTGAATTGCTCCTCCACATTTCTTAGCTTACCAAGTGGCAAGTCCTCTAACATGGAACATGTTGCAGTGCCAAAGTCTCTAAAATTGTTGCCCAGCTTACTCTCAGGATGAAGTTTTACATCTACACCAATTATGCTGAACACTTGGGAGACAAGGTTGTTTTCAGAGTCTAGTTTTTTCATTATGTCTACTGCAGCAGTCATGCTTTCCTGTAAAAATCTAAGAATGCAGTAGAGTGTACTTTTTGCCAAATCACTATCAATGTGTGACCAATGATCCTCACATTTCTTGCCTTTGGTATTATCACTCAGCAAAAGTTCTGTAAACGGTTGCCACATGGATAATTTAGCATTCATGGCCTCTAGGACTGAGAACCACCAGCTAAGTGACACAGTTGGGATTACTCTTTCTTTGATGCCATACAAAGCACAAAATGAGAAATCTTTGTGTTTTAGTTTCTGTGCATAACAGAATAGTGCACCAGAATGGACTATAAAGTCAATAGCATTCTTCATTAACTCTAAAGATTGTAAAGATGCTTTCAGCATTCCATCTAACAAGTGGCAAGGATCTCTTACAGGGAAGCACCTCAGCTCAGGTATTGATTTTGATAGGTCATCACACAACTTTTTCATATACGTAGCTGAATCACTGCAAATACAAACAAATTCACTCTAATCTTTGTTGAACTTGGTTAGAACTTTTTGCAGCATCATTCCAAGTTTCACTGCATTCCATGTTTAACAAAAGTCTGGTGTCATGTTCTCACCAGTATCCCAGATGCTTTGTGACTGCACTCTTTTCACATATACCTGTCACTATACCTTGCTTTGAATGTTTAAAGCCTGGGGTGTTTGGCAGTTCACCTAATATCAATATTGACTCACTAGAAAAGGAGGCTGATGTTCAATGGTTTTTACCCATTCTCTGTGGGTAAATGTGATGGTACATATTGGGAAAGATTCTTATGAAGCCTTATTTTTTCCTATCAGTGAAAGACTCAAACGCAGCCCAAAAAATCAAATATGATTTTTATATTTCCTGATTCTCTACAGTTTATAAAATAAATAAACAACACCTAAAAATGCTTCTAACCCCTGTATCTTTAGACCAGAGACCACAAAACTGAATAAAGGAAGAAGAAACAGAGTAATTTTAGCCCAGTGTTTCTTACTGCTAACTCATATAACAAAGTTGCATGGCATTGACCCTTCAGGAAGAAATAAAAAGGATTCTTTCACTCTCCTTTCCGTTTCTTTGAATGGCAGTTAGTTTGTGGTTGTGCAGGGTTCTTTCCGTGTTTATATGTTTAAACTGGTGAGGGCTATTTCCCTTCCGGTGGGGTTTTATCACTTATAATATGTTTAAACCTAAAACAGGACAGCCTAATTATAATACATGCACAACACTGGGAGTCCACCATGATCATGGCAACTCTCTTGTTTTACTGTTGGAGGATGAGCAAGAAAAATAAAGCCATCTGAACAAACATGCGTAGAATACCTTAACTGGGCATGCAATCTTCACAGTAGAGTACCTGACCTAAAATGGGTTCTCTGAGTCTTACCGTACCACCAGTCTATAAGGGGAGAGGGAAAGCTTACTGACAAAGCAGAACAAAAAAGAAGTTAAAGACTAGTACAGTTAGTTTTGAAGTCAAGTACAGAAACTTGAAATATAAAGAAAGTAAGTAATAAACAGGATAATATAGGGATAAGAAGAATGTATGAAACAGTTCGAAAAGGAGTTGGAAAGAAATTAGGATATAGGCACAGGAAGAAGGAAAAAATCTAAATGTGGAGTGGTAAAAGAATCAAGATAAGGAAATAATAATAATATTAACAGGAGAACTTACTGGGCCCAGCAGACCCAACAACACTCGTGGAGGCACCTCCAGCCCCATCGCCTGCCAGTGCCTCAGTGGTGGCAATAGCCGGATCCCTCCTGGCCCTGGATGCTGATGTAAGTAATAAACAGAAAAAAAAAATGTTATACAGTTAATCCCCCCAAAAATATTTTGACTGGTAGAGGGAAATGCAGCAACCTTTGATTGAACTTTGATAAATCAGATTTCCTCTCCTATTAGTGTTGTGGACCAATTCCTTAATTTCCAAACCCTATTCCAAATTTCCTAAACTACATTTTGAAAATACTATTCTTCTCATTCTTGATCTCACACCGTTTAATGAGTCAACTTAGTCTGCCTTTTTTTCAATGCATACATTCTGATGGATTCATAGTTATTACACATCACTGGGAAATCACTTAGGGTTGGGAGTTGAAACTGTACGAGCTATCAAAATAAAGGCACAGAGAAGTGAGAGAACGCGTTTGCTCATTAATACCAATAACTACCACTATCTCAGTGACAGGACAGAGGAGTCTCTTCATGACTTCTTAAATGAAAAGTCCAAGTGAGCACCGAGTAGGATTAGGTAGCGCCACCGAGTACCTATCTACTCTAGGAGGAGCACATAATATTTGTAACTTAAACTTAACTTACCTGAGTGTGAGCAGCATGCTTGCTACTTGGGAAAAATATATTAGCATATATAGAATACACCAAATAAGCCCCGCAGGTTGAGCAGGTCCTGGTCCTTATCTAGGATGCCCGCCCACCTGTGCGTAAGCTGTTGTTGGGTGCGCCAGATCCCAGAGCAGCGGTGTACGGCCTGGGGCACCCTCTACCACTGCTGCTTAAACTCCCAGAGGGCGTACCTGCTACCAGGCCTGCCGCCTGTTGCCAGGGTGGAGAGGAGGTAGCACCTTACATAAAAAGCTAGTGCAGCCACCTCTATCTCAGAGAATAATGCTTGGGCTGCACCTCTTAGGGGCACTGCTTACTGCAAGGTAGGTGACTGCAGGTGCTGGTTCGGGGGGCTGGTGCTGCCTCTCCTCTGCTCTGCCATGATTCTGGGTGGGGCACAAGGCAGAGAAGAAAGTAGAAGAGAAACAGGAAGAAAAAAGATGGAAGGAAGGGAAAAAAGAAAGAAAGTACTGCAAAAAAACGAATAGTACAAAAGCCATGCAAAAACAAAAACTTAATTAGAAAAAATGTAAAATACAAAAACACAAAGACGCAGAGTAAGGTATTGATAAAAAATGAGGGGTAGATAGGTTTCAGAGAGGTAGGATAAAGAAAATTAGGTAGGGATTGGAAAGAAGGACCAGCACCATAATCAGAGCAAAAACCAAGATGGCCACGCCCATGCGAAGTGCATGATGCCGTTCACATGCAATGTCCGGCACGAGAACGCACTTTGCATTACATATGACTGAAAACATTGTGCAAATGGGCACAGCAAGCAACTCCGCCTGCTTGTGGTACTCCACGTAGCGCTGCCGAGTTTTTTACCACTTTGCGGAGTTCTGCATGGTCTGTGGGGATAGTTTCTGACTGTCCCTGGACTTCTTTCTGTACATTTCTGGGGTCAAACTATAATTTCTGATCAGGGCTTTTTTCATGGGAGGATACCTCATCCTGTCACCCGCGTTTAGGGCCAGTAGGGTGTTCCTCCACTCAGTAGGGATTTGCTTCCACAGACTAGGCCCCCCAATCTCCCAAAAGGATCTGCATCTGTAGGGCAATCTCATAAGCCTCAAACCATCCATCTATGCCATCCCCCACTCAACATTCCTGTACCAGACCCTTGGGAATTTGGACCCTTTTGTCAAAGGACACTGAAGAAATGCTGCTACCACTGGACTCTATTTGCTTAGCTTTAATGTACAGTTCTCTTAGGCTCCTCTCATGAGTCAAACGCTCTGCAGTAATTCTGCCGTCCATGGTCAGTTTTTCCCAGATTAAGGCTCTCTCAGCCTTAGTTGCCTCTATGGAAAGTTTCTATTGCTCTGCTTCCATGGCCAGATTTCTTTCCTCTAAAGTTATTCCTTTCTCTAATTTGAGCTTAATCAGCTCTAATTTTAATTTTCTCTCCTCTCTCCTCTATCCTGTCTTCCAGCTCCTCTGGGGACAGGCCTCTGGTTGAGACACTGCTCCCTCCCCGGGTAGGAACATCTACTCCTGGCACGATGTTGCCTCACTTCTCATGGTCCAGCACATCATCATCATCCATTCCCTTATACTCCTCTGGCGTTACATTTACTAGAACACAACCTTCTTCCCTGGCCCTCAGCACCTTTTGCAGCTCCACCTTCCTGGTGATTAAGCTCACTATTATTGCTGAAAGCTTTCAGTTGGGCCACAGTATAACCCTCTAGGTTGGCCTGCTCAAAATCCATTTTTGCGGGTGCAGATGTAATTCCTCCAGTCAGACAGATTATTTTGGCAAACAAAAATTAAATATGACAATCAGGGAGCAATTAAAAGGGTTTGAATTTGTCTTTTATATGGATAGTAGTGTGCACCAATTACTGCATGGCTCTGCACAAATACAAGTCCTATCCTCTCCGCTGATCAACAATGTTATAAAATGAGTTTCTAGTTGGCAGAGGTATGCACCCTGTCCAAGCAGGAACCACAATCCTGTGCTTACCTTCTGGTAGCTTGCCACGGAGCAGTCAGGCTCAAACACCACAAAAAGATTCCACATAAGTTTATAAAAATAAAGATCAATTTTATAAATAAAACAAGACCAAAACTATAAAAATCCAATCAGTAGAAAATATGAATTTTTAAAGATTAAATGCAAAAATAGCACTTCGAAGCAGTAAGTGCCTAGAGAGTTAATTGGTTGCGCTCTACCGAGACAATGTCAAGAGTTCAGGTAAACATGATGGAGCATGGCCCAGATACAGGACACAAACATGGCTGGTTGAGCATAAGCACCTTGATCCTGGTTGCAAACAACGATGTAGGGTGCAGCAGAGCGTTGTGTATGTGACCCCCATGCAGTTGGGGTGATGCCCCAGATTTTTCCACATAACGGTGGTAATACATTGGTTCAATGAGCGATGCGCTTGTTCCGAAGTGCTGTAGTTCTAAATGCGATGCTCCAGGCTTCTCCACCCCAGAGAGGAGATGCTTCGATCTTTCTCCACGCAGTGGCGGTGATGTGTTGGTTCCGGAGCAGCGGTTCAAAGTGCAATGTGGCAGTTCTGAGTGTGATGCACTAATCCAATTCCTGCAGCAGCAGCGATGCCGCAATTCTGCTCATGCAGCAGAGGATTTGTCAGTTCTGGAAGTTGCAGCACTTTATACACACTTCCAAAGGCTCGGGACTGGGTTGGCACCACATGGTAGAGAAAGACTTCCAGCAAGCAAAGTCCAGGTGCTGTTTGTAGTTTGTAGGTTGAAGAGAAGTCTTTGATATCCCTGACAACAGGAGGCAAACCAATAAGTCCTTGGAGAAACTTAGGTTCTGGAATGTAGAAATGCAGGTCCAGTCCTTCTCATTCCGAGGCAATAGGGCAGCATCCCAGCACAACAAAGTAGTCCAGCTAAGTCACAGTCCCTCCAGCAGCACAGCAGTACTCTTTCCTATTAGAATGCCCTACATTCCAAGGGTGTTTTGAGTTGGTGGCATCAGAGGTCCAGTGCTTACACCCAGTGGGGCCTTTGAAGTAGGAGGGATTTCAAAGCGATGCCTTTGAAGAGCACAAGCCCCTGCCTTTCCTGCCCTGACTCCAGAGTCACTAGAGAGGGGTATACAGTCCTTTGTGTGGGGACAGGACAGAGCCCTTTCAGGTGTCATTGAGAGCTCCTCCCTCCCATCCTGCCCAGGATGGCCCATCAGGAGGTGGATGGCGCATTAGTCACACCTAAGCTCCCTGTGTATGTTGCTGTCTAGAGGGAATGCACAACGGTAGCTGTCACCCACCCCAAACATGTATTCAGAGACAGGCAGAAGGCAACTAGGGTGCCGATTCCGATCCGGTAAAAAAAAATTCCGTACGACTCGTATCCATATATTTTTAAGTACGAATCGTACAAGTCCCGTCCCACCGGTGAAGTACGATTCGTACGTGAAAAATACATATGAATCGCTTCGGGAAAAGGTCTACGAGACTTACCCGGACAGTTTTACATACAAATCGTAAAACGGCAGTCCGAGCGCACAAGTACGATCCGTACCGCCCTTCCGAATATACAAGAGTATGTAAAACGTCCCGTATGGAGCGAACTCTGTACTACTCGTATCCTGGGTAAACTTGTGCCGGGGATATGAGTCGTACAGCCCCCCCTCCCCTGCGTATGTCCACACGTCCCCCCGTATGTCAGCACTGTACCCCCCATATGTCAGCACCGTACCCCCCATGTCCGCACCGTACCCCAGCCCCGTACTTGGACGCACCGTACCCCAGCACCGTACCCCAGCCCCATACTTGGACGTACCGTACCCCAACCCCGTACTTGGACGCACCGTACCCCAGCCCCGTACTTGGATGCACCATTTCCCAGCACCGTACCCCAGCCCCGTACTTGGACGCACCGTACCCCAGCACTGTACCCCAGCCCCGTACTTGGATGCACCGTACCCCAGCACCGTACTTGTACGCACCGTACCCCAGCACCGTACTTGGACGCACCGGACCCCAGCACCATACCCCAGCCCCGTACTTGGACGCACCGTACCCCAGCACCGTACCCCAGCCCCGTACTTGGCTGCACCGTACCCCAGCCCAGTACTTGGACGCACCGTACCCCAGCACCGTACCCCAGCCCCGTACTTGGACGCACCGTACCCCAGCACCGTACCCCAGCCCCATACTTGTATGCACCGTACCCCAGCACCGTACCCCAGCCCCGTACTTGGACGCACCGTACCCCAGCACTGTACCCCAGCCCCGTACTTGGACGCACTGTACCCCAGCCTCGTACTTGTACGCACCGTACCCCAGCCCCGTACTTGGACGCACCGTACCCCAGCACCGTCCCCCAGCATCGCGTATGTACGGACCTTACAACAACATTGCGTATGCGAGCACGGTACAACAACATCACGTATGGACGCACCTTACATATGCGAAAACGACTCGTACTGAACCAGGACACTGTAAAACAGCACAAGGAGGGTCAATTCGACTCGGACAACACCACAAAACATGTCTACAGTACAAAAAACATCAAAATGACTGACCTGGCACATCCAAACAGGTAAACAGAGGCCCAAACTCACAACCACCTCTTATAACACACCCACTAAAATTTCAAACTCAGGCCCATCCACAAATGGACCAATAAAAAGGGCCCACACACACAAACCATGAGCCTTTGCAACAGACTCACAGCAGCTACAGAGCACACCCCAACAACTGCACCCATACACCTTAACATATACACCTTCACACACACTCCTTCACACATACCCCCTCTTCACATTCCCACACACACCTTCACATTCACACCCACACACCCATAACCATCCACACCCTCACCCCACACCATGCCCACAGACAAGAATCCAAACTTCACAAGGGAGGAGCTGGACATCCTTGTCAATGAGGTCATCAGAGTCGAGCCACAGCTCTTTGGAACATTGGTCAGACAGACCAGCATAGCCGAAAAATCACGCCTGTGGCAGAGGATCGTCGATAGGGGGAATGCTGTTGCGCCCATCAGAAGGACCAGTAATGAATGCCAAGCCAGGTGGTACGATCTGCGGAGGACAGTCAAGCGGAAAATGAACGAGGACTACGCCCAGAGCAACATCACTGGAGGTGGGCTGCCCCGCAGACCGGTACATTACCATCCCTGGGAGGAGAAGGTGATGGCCCTGCTTCTGCCAGTGGGAGTGCACGGAGTCGAAGGAGTTGCAGAACCTGGTGAGTACACAAACAAGTTACGTAACATGGGGGTAATGGCATCCACACCCCAACTACACCAAATACACACAACTACCCCCAAGCCCTCACCGGACACCACCACACTCAAAAACAATGCTCATGCCACTAACATGTGTGTGCCCCATCCACAAAACAAGGGCATGTCATGTCCCAGGCTACACGAAGCACAAACCCAAGACTGGATGTCTGGGATGCTGGGAGGGTGGGCCTCACAAAAAACATTGTTCAACTCTGAATCAGACACCATTGCCCTCAGCCCATATGGCCCAGAGACATACCCATGCACCATGCTCAATGCACAGGGACTGGCAAAGTACTGACAAGGTAGCTGACACTTGGCCCTGCTGTAGACAGCACAAGGCCCTCCTGTGACCACTGTAAACTTAAACACCAACACCACAAGCTCAGATGTCTAGGACAGGAACTCACACTCACTGTCATGGCAGCATGCACCATGAGGGGACAGATACATCACCTGGGAGACCCACTGCCAAATCACACTACACCCACCAGCAGGCCCTGTCACACACACCCCTTACACAAGCACACCCCCCGGGGCAGGCAATGGATTTACCCACTCTCACAATGGACATGTGACACAACAAGATCAATCCATAGCCAAAGAAGCATCCAAGGCAAAGATCTACGTGTAAAACACTCAGGAGAACATATCAATCTGTCCCCCGCAACATACCCATCCACAAGTGAACAGTGAGGGGAATGCTAGGCACATACAACTACCTGGAGGAACTGTGCCAACTTGAATATGTATGAAACATGGATGTCACATGAAACACCATTAACATTTTCTCTCTCTCACACACAGGGCAATGTCATGGATCTCCCCCCAACAATGGGGGGGAAGAGTCACAGTCCCAGGCTCGGGAGGAACCTGATCCCACCGGCAGCGACGACTCTCAACACTCCGCGGATGACCCCAACCCACCTGGACCCTCTGGTGTCCAAGCCCCTGCAGCACCTGCTTCAGGCACATCTTTGCCAACCACCACCCCTATTCCTGCCACATCCCAGGAGACACCCAGGTGCCCTGCCCGCACTGAACAACTGAGCCAGTCTGACCTGGAGGGACAAGGTTCGCCGGGCACCCAGGAGGAGGCAGACAACCCTGCAACTGCCATACCTCAGGGGTCCCGTAGACCTGATGTGCCCACAACGGCAGGCCAGGCTCGTGTGGTCAGGGGTGGTGGGAGTGGAGGCAGGCGGAGGCAAGAACCTGACCAGCCAGCTGAAGAAACCGGTATGTCACACATACGCAACATCATGGACGCATACCGGCGTGACACCAGGGCCATCAGCCAGGTAGTGGAGACCCTCACAGAGATTAAGAACCAGCAGGCCGAGCAACACGCCAGTCAACAACAACACCAAGGACGGATGGAGGCAAGACTGGCTGAGCTCCTGGCGGTGCAAATGGACATAAGCCATTTACTCCGTCGGATCGCTGACAACATGGGCTACCCTCCCTGTGCCATCAGGCGAAGACGACCACCAGCCACAGGGAGGGAGGAGGAGGAGTATTCGTCCGACGGAGCATCCCAAACATCATCAAGACCTGAATCTGAGGGTCCCGCAAGGAAGGTGGGTCGTCCACGGAAAAGACCGTGAGAGGCAGCGGACCATCCACATCTCCCAGGTCACCTGGCCTTGAAGAACCAGGCTGAATTAGGCCTGGCGGCGCAGGGTATGCCTGAAATCTTCTGAGTTCGCCTGCTTAATTGTACAGAGACACGGAACACTCTGTTGGCATAGGAACTTCAATTTATTAGCTGCAGCTAGGTACAGTTGTCCTAGAAGTACATCAGTGGTAGGTTCTCAGGAGACTGCCACTTCAATCCGTGGCTCACATTCTTTTATAGCGCTTTAATCCCCTAAAGCAACAACGCCCTCAATGTGCAATAAAAAAAAACATGTCATCCACTAGCAAACATTCCTTTTGCAAGATACAGGATAATAGGTAATAGAAATTCATTCCCTAGGGTCGTGTTCTCTACCTGACCCTATAGGCCAGGTGGCATGAGCATTCCTAAGTTTAACTAATTTACAACAGGACGTGTTTGCGTGATGCAGGTGGTGATTCGTAAAACAAAGGGAAGGCAGAGAAGGATCACCAAGGGTCAATACATGGTTATCACCGAAATTAGTTGCTTCGAGCCGGGTCCCAGAATGTACTTTTCTCAGAGAGACAGGAAAAAGGTCATTTAACATGTTACAGTTCAGAGTACGAAGAAACGCTACGAAGGTCGTCGGTGCCTGAGTGAGGGCAACATCACAATGGTGTCAATATGCAAGATGGAGCTGTAATCAAATTTCCTCAGATCCTCCTTTTGCCATTACTCAAGCAAAAACACACAGGCTGTTGTTATTCAGAATCGACTTCAATAGCCATGAAATCTACAAGCTGTTGTTGCAGCATTATTTTCGTGTTCTCTGCTTTCTGGGATACAGGATTTGGAACACACAGGGTGGCGCAGAGCCTGCATATAGCGGGACCACATTGTAGGCAAAGGCAACATGAGAAGAGAATAGCCAAAGTCGATCCGACAAAGGTAAGAATCTTCCATCCCAAAAAAAAAAAAAAGAATCTTCCATCCCCATGTAGACAGTAGTCCCCCAAACCATCCCATCAGAGACCAATTCCCTTCATCCTGGTGAACGGACTCAGCGATCTTATGTAGTTTAGAGATGGCTTGGTATACTGTAGGGGCGTTGTCTGGAATATAAATGCAACAGCTAGATCCGATCAATTTGCATACGCCCCCACGGTCAGCAAGAGTAATATCTAATACCATCCTGTTCTGAAGCGTGACAAGGAGGTCAGCAACGAGTTCTGCAGTGAGATTACTCAAAGCTCCAGCTGTTTCATTGACAGTGACTTCAACAACTCGAATTAGTTGTCTTATGTCTCTACTGTTGGCTATTGGGCCCCAGAATGGAAGAAGTCCTTTCAAGACATCCCCGACATCTTGTCCTGACGTATCCTGGTCAGACACCACCCTTCTTTTCTGTAAATGATGCTTGGCATCCGCTATATATGTAGGGGGCAACAACCAAGCAATATAACAAGTGCCTCTCCAATTACCAGGTAGAGAAGTGTAAGCCTTATTTCCACACACGAAGTATGTATTACATGAGGGAACCATGCGAGGCCAATCTGTCCCATTCAAGGTCACAATATGCTGGCATTTGCTTGTACCTTTATATTCTAACCCTCCTTTCCTAATACAGAATGGTGCTTGTCCAGGTACCACTAGAAAAGTTTGTCCTTTTCGAGAGGTTTTATTAGAGGGCAGGAAATACAAATCCGGTTTGGCGATCAACATATTCTGACTTCTCACTATTCATCCCATATATCCTTTTTCTGTCCCTCCAACATAAATGGTATAGATGTACTCCCAAGTTCCTTACGTCTCGGGTATCACCATCTCCAGAAAATACCCAACTGGCACTCAATTCCCACCATGCACTACAAGAACCATTAAATGAAAACGGAATGGTAATGTATGGTATTCCAGTATTCACCGAACTTGGCAGAAGACCACAAACCCAACAGTTTGTCGCATTAGTAGCCAATTGATGTTGGTGTAGCATAGAAACAAATGTGTTGATACGGAATTCACTCCTTCTCGACTCAACATGAGGGGGTAGAGTGACATGTGTATGCATTTCAACGGTAACTTTGGGAATAGGCTGCGTAAAAATTACATGTAGTCCCCATCCTATGCAAGACAATATAATACACATTAAAATCAATATTATTAAAGCCACTACAAAATGATTATGCAATAATTTACACTGCTTCGTGCTCATTGTTTGTATTTTGTCCATACCCTTTTGAACAGTCATTTCCATCTCTAAATGTTGCCCGTGACGGGAGGTTGCATTACTCAGCTGTGATTGTCTGTAGTTCTTTTATTTTCCTACAAGTCCCACAGGCCTAGAGCCACACCTTGGGTCACAATTCTGAGACTACGATCACGGCCCTGCAACATGTGGAAATCGGGATAAAGACAAAGTCAATGAGGTACTATTGAGGTATTTTTGTTCAGTCTGGGCCTCAAATCGTACCTCTGGGAACCAGGTACAGTTTGTTCTTGGAAAAGGAGATGTGGTTCAGTAGTGTCCAACTTCAATGCCGGTGGTATAGCTGCTTGGAGGACCTCGTCGTCTTCTTTCTCTGATCTGGCAAAGTCTAGGTGTGCATCGCTAAACAGTCCAAATCTTGGTATCCTTTCGCTTTCAGAATCGCCAATTGGGTTACGAACCCACTGATCATATGGCAAGGGTAGGGGCACTTTTTTGCAATGTACCCCATGTACCCAGTTCTTTTTGCCGACCACCTTCACTGCAGTACGCGTCGTTAACAGTACTTGATGAGGCTCTCTCCAGCGGGGTTCCAAGTTCTTCGACCTCTGGAAGTTTTTAATGCAAACCCAATCTCCGGGCCGTATGGTATGACCAGGATCCGTTGAAGCCTGAGGCAAAGTATCTTGTACCTGTTGGTGAAGGACATGTAACTTAGTGGTGAGATCATGCAAATAGTCAATTAACAATGGATGCTCTTCTCGGAGTACTTCTTTGGCCTTGGGACTCCCCAAACATTTGCAGGGCGTCCAAACACAACCTCATAAGGACTAAGCCCCATACGGGAATGGGTGGTTGTTCTAGTGTATAAGAGAGCCAAGGGCAAAGCATCAGGCCAAGCAAGACCCGTGCTGTCTTGTATCTTCGCGTGTTTAAGTTTAAGAGTGCCACTATAGCATTCCACCAAACCCGCTGACTGAGGATGGTTTGCTGCGTGGAATTTCTGTCTTATGCCAAGACCTGCACATACTTTCTGCATGATCTGACCCACAAATTCACTTCCATTGTCACTCCAAATAATTCTGGGTAACCCAAATCTCGGCAGAAACTCTTTCAAAAGGACTTTTGCCATGGATGGAGCAGTATTATCTTTCAGGGGATAGGCCTCTATCCATCGGGGAAAGGCCCACACCACAACAAGAACATACTTCAGATTGTTACATCATTCCATGTGAATGTAATCTATGTGCAACACCTCAAAAGGGTACGTTGGGGGAGCAATGTGGCCTGCCGGTGTTGGTGTTCCCTTCCCCGGGTTATGCATCAAGCATATAATACAATGCTTAACCAGATTGTCTGCGCATTTAGGGATCCCCACATTCTGCCATACCAGAGCCAGAAGTTTGCATATACCTTTAGCGCTAATGTGGGCTGGACCATGTGCCATGGTAACTACTGGGAGTAGATAAGCATCTGGTAACAACCAGCGTTGAGAATCCGACAAGTCTGTCCAGCACCCTGTCACATCCAACCTCACTATACTCTCTTTCCACTTACTTAATACTTTCTCTGTGGCTTCTGCCTGGATCATTTTCACACTGTCCACAGTATTCTCACACATCCCTCCTTGTGCAACCCATCTAGCAGAGCCCGCAACATACATGCGGCTTGTAGTGTCTCTAGCTGTCTCTTTCGCTAGCTGGTCTGCGAAAGCATTTCCTTGACCTACATCATCAGTAATCTTCTTATGTGCACTACACTTCACAATTGCTATCTGAGTGGGCAAGGTAAGCGATTCAAGAAGGTCATTTACCAATTGGCCATGCTGTATCTTAGTGCCATGGGATGTGAGAAACCCTCTTTCCTTCCACAGGCGGCCAAAACTATGGGCCACTCCAAACGCATACTGACTATCAGTATACACATTCACCCTTTTCCCTTCAGCCAACACACAAGCTCTAGTCAGTGCTATCAATTCGGCTGCCTGAGCTGAATTATGTATAATACGCGCTGTTTCCACAACAGTGTACAAGGTAGTGACTGCATAGGCTGAGGTCGTTTCACCACTGGGAAGCTTAAAACAAGAACCGTCCACCCATAGGATCCCATCCGAGTCCGGGAGTGGAGTATCCTTTAAATCAACTCTGCCTCTTGTCTCTTCCTCCGTGCGGAGGAAGCAATCATGCTGCTCCTGAGTACCATTTTCTACTGGAATTGGCAGCAATGATGGCGGGTTGAGGGCATTAGATCGCTTAATGTGTATGTGGCTAGCCAAGAGTGTCCATTCGTACCCCGAAAGGCGGGCACTCGTGAGGTGTTGGGTCTTCGTTCTATTTAGGAGGGTGTCTACTGCATGCGGCACCATGACAATGAGGGTATTATCTAATACCAATCCAGCAGACTGGAATGGAAACTGCCGCTGCTGCTGTAGCCCTCAAACAGCTAGGTAACGCCTTGGCCACTGGATCTAACGTGGCCGAAAAATAGGCACAGGGACGTTGCTTGTCCCCAAATCGTTGCGTTAAAACTGATAATGCGCAACCTTCTTTCTCATGAACATAGAGTGTGAAAGGCTTACTGTAATCAGGAGTACCTAACACAGGAGCAGAGCACAAGGCAGTACGTAAATCAGTGAAACTTTTCTGACATTCCGCAGTCCATGGGAGAGGGTGCGGTGTATCTTTAAGAGTAAGTGCCAACAAGGGTTTCGCCAGAAGGGAAAAATTGGGGATCCATTGTCTACAATAAGCGGTAATACCTAAAAAGGCACGCACCTCTTTTTGCGTACATGGAATAGGCATTTGGGCAATTGCTTGAATACGTTCTGGGGTCAATCGCCGTCTCTCCTTTGACAAGAGATGACCTAGATAGGTAACCTCTTGGCAGCAATATTACAATTTAGATGGTGAAACCTTGTGGTGGTGGTCAGATAAGTGGCGTAACAGTGAAATAGTAGACTTTTTACAAGTGTCCTCAGAATCTGCTGCAACCAACAGGTCATCCACATATTGGATGAGAGTGGCCCCTGGTGGTAAAGACATAGTATGGAGCTGTGATTTTAATGCTTGACTATAAATGGAGGGGCTCTCGCAATAACCTTGAGGAGCCCGCTTGAACCGGAAGCTTCGGCCTGCTAAGGAGAAGCCAAAAATATCCCTACTTTCCTCAGCAATGGGAATGCTGAAGAAAGCATTTTTGAGGTCAATGACAGAAAAGCATGAAGCTGAGGCAGGTATCATTGTCAATAGGGCATTAATATCCGGGACAACAGGGAACTGAGGTAATACAATCTTGTTGACCTCTCTGAGATCGATCACAAAACGACAGACAGGTGGCTGAGAGGGGTCGGTTCGTTTAAAAACAGACAGAACAGGGCTATTGCATACATTTCCCCTAGTCTCTTCAACCACACCATTTTGTACCAAATCATGAACTATAGTCAAAAGAGCCTTTTCGCCGTCACTGGAAATTCTATACTGTGGAATGCGAGGAAATTTAACATTAGGCTTGAGGGTAACAATGTAGGGCGGAATCCGCAGGAGGCCCACATCATTGGGGCTGGAGGCCCAGAGGGTGGCGGGAAGAGAGTGTAATTCAGGGGGGAGCTGGTCTTTAGACAAGTACATCGGTGAGGTCAATTTCTTACCTACGGTAAGACATACACCAGAAGGGGAACAGTGCAATGTCGCATACAATCTCTTCAATAAATCCAAACCCAACAAATTTTCACCACAACCAGTTGTTAAAAGGAGCGGGGCCTCCAATTTGTAAGGACCTATTGAAATGGGCAAAGGGCGTGAAACTGGGTTTTGAACTGGGGCGCCAGAAAAACCTACAGAAACATTCGTACAGCCAGATAAAGGTCCCCCAGGAAGTTTAGAGTGAATTATAGAGCTCTTCGTCGCACCAGTGTCTAATAGGAATGGCTCTGTAACACCTAGTGCTACCACATCAACATAAGGCCCGCTTTGGTCCACTGGAACTGATACTACTCCCTTACTTTGTCCATGGCTGTCCTAGCTAGATTGGAAATTCTGACTCTCATCCTCGGTATAATAATCATCATTGTAATAGTTGGTAGACTGAACATTTGGCTGATCAAAATAATTCGTGGAGTTTCCAGGGGGCATGGAACGTTGGTTATTAGGTGGTGTACCTCGTCCTCTACCTCTGGGTGCTGACTGATAACCACCCCGGCCTCGTGACCCGGAAATGCCGCCCGTACGCTGTAACAAAACCGGGCAATTA
This sequence comes from Triturus cristatus, assembly GCF_964204655.1. Taxonomy (NCBI): domain Eukaryota; kingdom Metazoa; phylum Chordata; class Amphibia; order Caudata; family Salamandridae; genus Triturus; species Triturus cristatus. Next base: position 913,813,665 of record NC_140588.1, read on the forward strand.
TACTTTAAATGGCCTTCTTCTTTACAGTAAGCGCATTGATTCTGGCCCAGTGGGGGTCGGGGAACAAAAGGCCCAGGCCTCTGCAACTGTCTCTGAAATTGTGGAGGCGGCTGAAATTCACGTTGGGCAGGGCGAGGAGGATAAGCTTGTTGCAAAAGAACTTTTGTTTTCAGCTCTTTAGTCTTTTTATCAAGTTTCTCTCTTTCCTCTTTATCCCTATTTTCATAATACTGAGCAGTAGCCAATATCTGGGCAGAAGAGGAGACCGCCCACGCACTTTCGGAATTCTTCAATTTGTTAGATATTTCCGGAACCAAATTAGACACAAATTTATCTACAAACAGTCGTTGGCCACCTTCCGTGCTCATATCCTGACCACTATGATCGATAAACGTCTCCTCAAAACGAGTGAATAAATTAGAGACACTTTCACCCGCTTTCTGCTTACAAGCTGCTAACTTATCCCAATTAACTCGCAGAGGGGGCATCATAGTTTTCAGTAAGGCAATGATCCTAGTTGGGAGTTCTGTAATTAAAGCCTCAGGTTTGGCACCACCCACTTGGAGTCTTACCGCGGCAAGTATGGCAGCCCAATCCCCCCCCAATGGCCCGGGATGGTCCTCCTTCCGAATCCTAGCCCATAATGGTTGTGGGACCACATTACCCATTAGCATGTCTATATCGGCCAAATTCATAATACATGCATCAACAGTTTGGGACAACTCTTTGTAGTACCCAGCAGGATTTTTACGGGGGTCCGGTAAGGACTGTTTAAGGGCCAATACCTCAGAACGTTTCCAAGGAACGTGCACCCACACACGTTGAAAGTGAGCAGGTATAAGAGGATTACCACCCTGAGCTGCAACCTCCTCTCTCCACACTGGGGGAACCTCTTTCATAGGATAGTGTTTTAATTTTCGTCTAACAGAGGAATCGCCTTCTGGCAAAGACCGGCAAGCAAACATCATTCTAAATGTGACAAGCGTCCTTACCGCATCCTCAACCTCCGCGCCCACAATCAGCCCTTTATCAAACTCGGCCTGAACAACTAGCAGGCCCTGAGGGGCTGGTCCCAATCCCATATCCTCCCACTCTTGACCTAAAATGTTACACATAGTATCAAAAACATATCTCTGCGTTGGTGCCTCCCACTGCTGAAAGGTGACCATAATGTCTTGCATACTATACTGGGGGCCATTCGTGATCCACCTTCGGGCAAGAAGATCTAACACTTCCCGTTCATCTGGACCTGGGAGCTGACTACGAGTTTGTCTACGAGGAGGAACAGGGGTCATTTTAAGTGTCCCAAAGAGAGGGGACAAAAGGCCAGAAACGGTGTCAACCATTCACCTCCGAACGGAGGGAGAATTCGTCATTAGGACAGGAGACAGAATATTAGGCGAGGCAGAAGAGGGAGTAATAGGTACAAAGGGAGACGAAGGTAAGGGAGAGCTCGGTGTTACCGGAAGAGGCTGTGATGGGGGTGCAGGAACCGATTGAGGAGCGACAGGTGGAACAACAGGTGGAACAGGTGGGACAGGTGCTAATAATAAAGGTGCATTCGCTCCCGGGACAGGCGGTAGTGCAAAAGGTACATTAGCCCCCTGCGCATAGGGCAGAGGTAATCTCAACAGATGGGACATTAAAGGTTCCGTCTCAGGGTCCACATTTTTCTCTGTAGAGGGCGAGGCAGTACTTGACACGGCTGGTGTCGTGGACCTGGGGGACGGTCTGTCTTGCCTTGGAGTGGATATACCTGTGGGTCATGTGCATCATGCGGAGGGTGTTGCAGCATGAGGTACAGATGTTGGTGAGTTGCATGGCAATTGTGAGCAACGAGTCCATGATGCACACCATCTTGTGTGCGTGGCCACTGGGTGCTGGTGCAGTGCCCTAGCGGGTGGGACTCAAGGAGTTGACCCAGCTGTAAGGGGACAATCCTCAGATGATTACCTCAGTCTTGTACAAGTCCAGCCTCAGGTGGCTGATGTTCAGCCATTCATCAATGGACCTCATGCCTTCTTGAAGGTTGGAACTCGCAATGGCTGTTTCTTTGGTGAGGGTGAGGAGCAGCTGGCTGTCAATGGCATACGAGATGATGATGAGGTTGTGTGCGCATGTGATGGTGGAGAGGGGGGTCATGGACACATTGAAGATTGACACGCTGAGAGATGAGCCCTGGGCCATGTGCCAAATGACGCCACTGTACTGCATGCTGAAGGCTTGAGTCCCACTCCCATGGCCTTGCTGGTGAGCTACTTTGTGATTTTCTCCTGGTCCATCCCCTGGATACCAGTGTTGGAGATGTGTGAGCTGACAGTGTGTGAGCACATCATGCATAATGCTGTGGAGAGGTCAAGGGGGGTGGCCTCACCATTGTTGAGCAGGGCAAAGTTGGCGGTGTTGGTGGCAATGATGACGGTTGCAGTGGGGTGATTACTGTGGAAGACGGTCTTGTGCAGGTTGCCTGGAGCTCTTTGCGTGGAGGAAGTTTGTCAGTTGCTCGTTGACTGTCTTCCTGATGACATTTGCTGGCTAGGGAAGCACGTTGAGGTTCCTCACTGCATGCCTCTATCTACCATGGAATGTGGCTAACTCCAATGATACATACATGACGTGCTGGACGGGGGCTACAAGGATGGGGAATGATGTGGTTGAGATGTTGTGTGGGAAGGGTCCTGATGGAGATCCCCAGGGGATGTTTCACATGAGCCGGGTGTTGTATCTGCTGATGATGGAAGTCCAAAACCTGAGGGTGGTTGGTCCCACTTATAATAGTGCGTTCTGCCTCTGTGTGCCAAGGCTTGCGTGTATGTCCATGAGCTTGCAGTGGTAGAAAGTTGCAAGGGATTGGCTCAGCCTTGCATGGGTGGGGTGTCTTTTGGATGGAGAGCTGATGTCAGTGCACTCAAAATGCTGATAAGCTCCTTGATGTCGTGCGTTTTTTTGGCCTCGGCCCCATCTGAACGATTTCCAATTGTCCTTGCTGATGATATGGGGGTGGCTGTGTGTGCCGTTTTCCAGGGTTGTAAGGCCACTGATGGTTATTTGTGTTGCAAGCTGTGCACAAGAGTCCTGCTAGACGTGTATGAGTCCAGAAGGTCTGCCTTGTCCCAGGTGGCTTAATTGTTGATGTGCATCACAGGAAAGTCCGTCAACGTGGCTAGATTGTGGGATCAGTTGCTGATCCAGTGTGTGTGGTTGCAGGGCGTGGCGGTGGTGTTGGTTCCAGTGTCCCACACAGCATGTATGTGTTGACTTACATCAAGCATCTTTGGGGGATTGGTAGCGGGATATGTAGCAGTGTGTTGCCCGTCGGAGACGTGGATGCTAATGTGGATGGACCAATGATGGATGCTGGTGTGGTTCTCATCCAGCCAGAAGTTCCTGTCCCACAGCCACATGTATCCTGTGGATGTGAGTGCGTGCGTGATGATGTACGTGTTGATGGCTTTGCGGAATTGTGGATGTAGGCCTGGAGATCTGTAGATGAGTGTTACTCTGAGGGTTTGCAGGGGGTTTGTGCCAAACCGGATTTGTGACCCTGAGTGCGTACTTGGGAATAGATATCAATTCATCCTCCTGGATTGTTAGTGCCGTCCCTGCGGGTGCTCTTGTATCCGTCTGAGATGGCAATGAAGAAGTAGTGTGCTGAGGATGCTTTCATCCAGGTCACTGTCATGAAGGTGATGTGTGGGCCTGTTGTGTTGAGGAGGTAACAGAGTCCAATGGTGTGCTGGTAGACAGAGCCAGTGTGGAGTAGGAGGGACATAACCTGGTTGGTGTGATAGGGCCTGGAAGGCGGGGCAACGCTGTGCAGGCAGTTGAAGTTGCTCACTCAGCATGCGAAGGTGTGGTGTGTGCGCTTAGGGTATGCCTGAGAGCAGCCGGTTGATTTTCGCTTGGACATTGCTTGGAGGGTGGCTGCAACATGAGACTGTTGTGTGATGTGGGTCATGCAAGGACATGAGGGTCGTGCAATGTGCATGTTGCATGCGCTGATGGTCCTGCCTTTGGCACCGCGTGGCCGCAACAGTGGCACCGACAAGCTGATGACAGCCTAATGAATGGGTGGAGGGAGGAAGGGAGGAGCATCTTGGAGGCGTGTGAGTTGCAGAATCTGGGAACTTGGTGGGCCCTTGCCACAAGACCCGCAGCAGCAGGCGGCATGTACTGGAACCTAGGCCGAAAGTAGCACACAAGACAAGGATGTCAGAAAGGACAACTGCAACAGGCGTATGTAAAGGAAGGAGTGTCAGGTTACTCATGGCTCACCCAGAGAAAATGGATGAACAATCACCAAAGATGACTGACACAGGATCAGGAAACAGAAGGCTGAGCTGCGCACAGGAGACACACCCTCAGCAGGCGTTGACGGCCCGTTGGTGGGAGCAATCTGCCCAAATACATACACAACCATGGACTTCATGTACAATAGAGATTTTTAGCCATGAAGAACTGCATGCATGTTGATGAGCTACACATACACTCATATGCACAATTTCTGACAATTATGCCAGAGATTACACATGCTAAGTGGCAAGAGACCTGCATTGACAGAGATGAGGCACTTCGGAGGGTGAGGAACACCTTTATTACTCAAGCTCACACTAAGGGAAATCCATCAATATGAACAGACTCACAGGTCATTTGATTGAACATGTGGGACCTACGCTGGACACCCCCTTCACAACACAGATGTTGTAAATCCAAATGAACTGGCACACAAGTTAAGGGGATGAGCCAAACACCTCCTGCTGCACATGGAGAAGCTGCAATTCCCCATTGAGCCTGTCATGGGGATGTCCCACACTATGTCCACCTGTAGCATCCCGTACTATAGTAGTGGTGCCATAGGAGTACACGTGTGTGTATGGTCCGTACCACGCATACTCCTACGGCACCACTACTATAGTGATACGGACCGTACACACGCTGAGTGCGTGTGTACGGCACGTACTACGCGTACTCCTACGGCACCACTACTATAGTGATACGGACCGTACACACATCGTGTGTACGGTCCGTATCACTATAGTAGTGGTGCCGTAGGAGTACGCGTGGTACAGGCCTTACACACGCTCTCAGAGCATGTGTACGGTCCGTATCACTACAGTAGTGGTGCCGTAGGAGTACGTGTGGTATGGGCCGTACACACGCTCTCAGAGCATGTGTATGGTCCGTATCACTATAGTAGTGGTGCAGTAGGAGTACGCGTGGTACGGGCCATACACACACTCTGAGAGCCTGTGTACGGTCCGTATCACTATAGTAGTGGTACCGTAGGAGTACGCGTGATAGTCCTTGTGCACCCAGCCCTCATATTGCAGGCCAGGAGACTAGTGCGTATCCTGCGCCACCAGGCCCAAAAGGTTCTGGTTCTTCACCGTACCCACGCTATGTATGTGTGGGTGCGGTCCATATCACTATAGTAGTGGTGCTGTAGGAGTATGCGTGGTACAGCCGTACACACACCCTGAGAGCGTGTGTACGGTCTGTTCCACGCGTACCCCTATGGCACCACTTCAATGGTGACAGGGACCGTACACACGCTCTGAAGGCGTGTGTATGGGCCGTACCACACGGACCCCTACGGCACCACTACAATGGTGTTACGGACCGTACACACGCTCTGAGGGTGTGTGTACAGTCCGTACCACGCGTACCCCTATGTCACCACTACAATGGTGATACGGACCGTACACACGCTCTGAGGGCGTGTGTACGGTCCGTACCACGCGTACCCCTACGGCACCACTACAATGGTGTTATGGACCGTACACACGCTCTGAGGGCGTGTGTATGGTCCTTACCACGCGTACCCCTACGTCACCACTACAATGGTGATACGGACCGTACACACGCTCCGAGGGCGTGTGTACGGTCCGTACCACGCGCACCCCTACCGCACCACTACAATGGTGTTACGGACCGTACACACGCTCCGAGGGCGTGTGTACGGTCTGTACCATGCGTACCCCCACGGCACCACTAATTTAGTGCTACGGACCGTACCCACGCTATGTATGTGTGTGTACGGTGCGTATCACTATTGTAGTGTTGCCGTAGGGGTACACGTACACGTCCACTTCCATTGTTGCGTGACGCAGGGATTGGTGGACACGCCCCCGGGTAATGTATGTCCTCAATATTGTAGTTTTCATTTGGGTAGGGGGTATGTTTCCTGCCCCTCACCCCCCCTTGGCCCCTGGGTGTTGTTCTCACCTTCTGTGGCGTGTGCCGCGGGTTCGGTGCACCAGGTCATAGGCTAAGAGGGCCGGGATGACACGTAGGATGGGGTCCATGGCTGTCCGTCACGTACCGGGGCTCCGTTTTCACGTCGACTCAGTTTTCTGGCTTTTTTTGGCTGCCGTAAGAACAAAGCTGTGCGGAGTGACGTAGTGACGAATCGTACTTGCTGGTCCGTAAAAAATGGTATTTCTGTACGAATCGTACTTGCTGGATTGTACGGTGGATTTCCCGGGTACGAATCGTATGGAGAATACGCTCCATACGACGAATCGTACCCGGGTTTTACAGGATCGGAATCGGCACCTAAGTGTTACAGTAAAAAAAATGCCAAATTTCTAAAAGTGGCATTTTTATAATTGCAATTTAAAAGCAAACTTCACCATAAGGCACTGCGTGCATGCGACACAAAGCGTGTGAATTAACCCACCAATCACAACGCAAACAAGCATTGAAAATGCAATAGGACTCGGATTTAGCCGAGACCTATTGCATTTTCAATGGAAGTGCTGGCATGAAAGAAGGCACGAACGGGAGGGGGTGGGGGGTGGTTATGGTACAAGAAGTTAGGGACTGCGGGAGGGAACGGGAAGAGACAGGGAAACAAAACAGTTTTACAAGTAAAGGGGCTGGTAGCCTCCGAAGAGTCCTTTGTTTTCTTAGTATTTGTGGTCCTTAGATTCGACTATTGCAATAGCCGAAGTCGAGGGTAAGTGCATTTGTGCTGCGTAAACTGAGTTTGTGAACAGTCCGGTGATATCACGAGATGCCTGGTCTGACTAAGTTTGGAAGAATTTGTTGCTTTGGTTGTAATAGGGATTCCCGACTTGAGGACTCTTGTCCGATTCCTTCGGTTGGAACGCCCACATATGAGCTCTATTCAAAACATGGTATTGGCCCCATTGCCTTTAGCGAGGCATGTATCCGATACACGAAGAAAGATGGTGTTTTAAAATGGCCAGAAAATGGTAGTTTTGATCCTGATGTGCTAGACAATTTAGAAGGGAAAAGCCCGTCCGGCAATGTTTGACTCTTTCCGCCTTTGGCGTAAGGAAGCCAAACAGAAAGAAATGAAACAAGAAAAACGAGATAGAAATGCACAGGGTATGACAATTATACAGGCTGCCTAACAGTTTAAAAACGATAAAATTGATAATGCGACTGAAATCTCAGAAAGACAGCATCGTATGGCGATAGATAAATGCCATCCGGTGTTGCCTGTTTCCCCTACTGATAATAAGAAAGATATAGAAGAAGATCCCCTAATGTCCCACTTATTAAGGTTGCCTCTGCCCTATGCACAAAGTGCCAATGCACCTCAGCCGTTACAGCCTGTTCAGCCGCCAGCCGTACCTCCGCCTGTCCTGGCTCTTCCGCATTTGCCTCCTCCAGTATTACCGCCTTTGCCGTTTACCGTTAACTTCAACTTCTTTGCCCTCATCTCCTGATCTTAGATTTCTCTTGCCTTCTGCTCCTCCTGCAGTTATCGATTCTCCTTCTGTTAGTTCTCCTAATACTTTGTCTCCAATTCTTATGTCTAATTCTGTGCATAAGCGTCTTACGGATACAGTCACTGATATCCTATCTCCTTTCTTTGAAGCTTTAAATGTGTCTCCGGCTTTTGCTCGAAGACAGTCTCGTAGTCAGTTCCCAGATTTTGAAGAACGAGAAAGGTTGGACTCTCTTGCATGTGGATGGATCAAAAAGGGTTCTCAATACAGTGTACTTGATATTATGTCTACCTTTTCACAATGGAATGCGCCTACGCAAAGATATGTCTTTAATACAATGTGCGACACACTCATTAAAGAGTGGGAAGATGTGAGTTCAAGTCCGATCCCACAAGATCTGTTAGAGGTTCAGACTGATTTTGATAAGGACTTATTGAGGGTTCTAAGGTTGAGAAAGCTGTAAGGACACGTATTTCTTATAGATCCTTATTGTCCTCTCAGGCTTTCCTTGATTCTGATCCGTCGGTTAAACTGACACTGAAAAATTATCCCATGAGAGAGGTTCCTCCAGTATGGAAAGAAGAGGTAGCGGGAGTAGGTGGTAATGCACCTATCCCTGCTCATTTCCAACGTATATGGGTACATGTCCCTTGGAAGAGATCTGAAGTTTTGGCCCTTAAGCAGACTCGACCGGATCCTCGTAAAATCCCTGCAGGTTATTATAAAGAATTATCACAGACAGTTGATGCTTGCATTATAAACCTAGCAGATATCGACATGTTAATGGGAAATGTAGTCCCACAGACAATATGGGCTAAGATTCGTAGAGAGGATCACGCCCAGGAACTAGGTGCTACTTGGGATGTTATAACTACCACAGACAGAGATCAAGTGGGTGGTGCAAAGCCTGACGCTTTGATTTCGGAACTCCCTGGTAGAATCATTACATTGATGAAAACTATGATGCCTGCATTGAGAGTTAATTGGGATAAATTAGCAGCATGGAAACAAAAGAAAGATGAGAGTGTCTCTGATTTCTTTACTCGTTTTGAAGAGACATTTATTGATCATAGTGGTCAAGATATGGCTACAGAGGGTGGACAGCGATTATTTGTGGACAAATTTGTATTTAATTTGCTTCCCGAGCTGTCACACAAATTGAAAGATTCAGAAAGCTCATGGGCTGTTTCTTCTTCTGCCCAGATATTGGCTACTGCACAATATTATGAAAATAGAGATAAAGAAGAAAAAGAGAAGCAAGAGAAGAAGACGAAAGAACTAAAAACGAAGGTTCTCTTGCAACAAGCTTATCCTCCACGTTATACTCAGCCTCAATTTCAACAGCCTCCGCAGTTTCAGAGGTTGTATCAGAAGCCTGAGCCATACATTCCGTGACCTTTGTTAGGACCTAATCAATGTGCCTATTGTAGAGAGGTAGGTCATTTTAAGAATAGTTGTCCGGTTTTATTGCAACGCAACGGAGCATTATCTGCTCCACGAGGTCGTGCTGGCCTCCAGTCAGCAAACAGAGGTAGAGGTCGGGGTGTGTTGACTCAAGAACAACGTGCCCTTCCTTCTCCCAATTCCGTGAACTACTTTGATCAGCAAAATGTTAGGTCTACACAGTATTACAATGAAGACCATTATATTGAAGGCGAGAATGAAAGTCTTCATGCTAACTAGGACAGCCATGGACAAAGTAAGGGAGTTGTGTCGATCCCAGTAGATCAGAATGGACCTTATGTTAACGTCACTACAATGGGTGTTTCAGAGCCATTTCTTCTAGATACTGGGGCAATGAGAAGTTCTATCATTCATTCTAAACTCCCTGGGGCACCTTTGTCTGGCTTAACAAATGTTTCTGTAGGATTTTCTGGCGCCCCTGTTCGTAATCCGGTTTCTTACCCTTTGTCTATTTTAGTTGGTCCTTATGATTTGGAAGCTCCACTTCTATTGACGAATGGTTGCGGTGAGAATCTATTGGGTTTGGACTTATTGAAAAGAATGCATGCTACAATATATTGTTCTCCTTCTGGTGTACACCTTACTTTAGGACAGAAATTGACTTCTCCAATGTATTTGTCCAAAGATCAGTTTCCACCTGAATTGCTTTCTCTTCCAGCAGCGCTTTGGGCCACGGGTCCGAATGATGTGGGTTGTCTTGAGATTCCACCTTATATTGTCACTCTCAAGCCCAATGTTGAATTGCCGCGCATCCCGCAGTATAGGATTTCTATTGAAGGTGAAAGAGCGCTTTTGAAAATCATTCATGATTTGATCCAGAAGGGTGTGGTTGAAGAAACAAGAGGTAACACATGCAATAGTCCTATTCTCCCTGTTCTTAAACACACTGATCCTTCTCAGCCACCTGTATATCGTTTCGTAATTGATCTACGGGAGGTAAACAAAATTGTTGTACCACAATTTCCTGTTGTTCCAGATATCACTGCACTGTTGACGATGATACCTTCCACAGCGACTTGGTTCTCTGTTATCGATCTAAAGAATGCCTTCTTTAGTATTCCCATTGCAGAAGAGAGTAGGGACATTTTTGGCTTCTCTCTTGGAGGCCGAAGCTTTCGGTTTAAGCGCGCACCTCAGGGCTATTGTGAAAGTCCCTCCATTTACAGCCAAGCTTTAAAATGTCATCTTGATACTTTTCATTTGCCGCCTGGTGCTGCCCTTATCCAATACATGGATGACTTGTTAGTCGCCACTGATTCAGAAGATATTTGCAAAAATGTCACTGTTGCATTATTACGCCATTTGTTTAATCTGATTCATAAGGTTTCACCTTCCAAATTACAATATGTCTGTCGAGAGGTTACCTACTTTGGTCATCTCCTATCAAAGGAGGGACGGCGATTAACACCAGAACAAATTCAGGCGATTACGCAAATGTCTGTGCCATCCACACAAAGGGAAGTACGTGCCTTTCTGGGTATTACCTCCTATTGTAGGCAGTGGATCCCTAACTTCTCTTTAATAGCCAAACCTTTGTTGGCACTCACTTTAAAAGATACGCCTCAGCCCCTTCCTTGGACTGATGAGTGCCAAAAGAGTTTCACTGATTTACATACTGCTCTGTTTTCTGCTCCTGTACTAGGCACCCCTGATTATACTAAGCCTTTTTCGCTCTATGTCCATGAGAGAGAAGGTTGTGCATTGTCAGTTTTAACACAGCAATTTGGAGACAAACAGCGGCCATGTGCCTATTATTCGGCTATGTTAGATCCTGTGGCTAAAGCATTGCCCAGTTGTCTCAGAGCGACAGCAGCAGCAGCAATTTCTATTCGACAGTCTGCTGGAATAGTGTTGGATAACACTCTCATTGTCATAGTACCACATGCAGTGGATACCTTACTAACAGAACGAAAACGCAGCATCTCACGAGTGCTCGTCTAACTGGATACGAGCTGACGCTTTTGTCTAGTCACGTACACATTAAACGATGTAATACCCTAAATCCAGCTACTCTGTTGCCCCTTCCAGATGAGAAAAGTGTTGAGGAGCAACATGACTGTTTCTTCCGTACTGAGGAAGAGACAAAAGGAAGAATTGATTTGAAAGACACACCACTAGAGAATCCGGATGGAACTCTATGGGTAGATGGTTCTTGCTTTAAAATGCCTAATGGAGATACAGTTTCAGCCTATGCTGTAACTACTCTGCATACAGTTGTGGAAACTGCACGCATTAGACACAATTCAGCGCAAGCAGCAGAATTGATAGCATTAACAAGAGCTTGTGTATTGTCAAAGGGGAAGAGAGTGAACGTGTACACTAACAGCCAATATGCCTTTGGCGTAGCGTTTAACTTTGGGCGTCTCTGGAAGGAAAGGGGTTTTCTCACTTCTCATGGCACCAAAATACAACATGGTCAGTTAGTGACTGATCTTCTTGAATCACTTGCTTTACCCACCCAAATAGCAATCGTGAAGTGTAGTACACACAAAAAAGATTACAGATGATGTTGGTCAAGGAAATGCATTTGCAGATGAAATAGCGAAAAAGACAGCAAGAGATATTACAAGTCGAATGTATGTGGTGGGTCCTGCAAATTAGGTCAGAGAGAGAGGAATGTATGAGGATACAGTGGAAAGTGTAAAAGCGATTCAGAAAGAGCTTCAGAGAGGGAGTTAAGCAAGTGGAAAGAAAGTACAGAAATGTTGGATGAGATGGGTTGTTGGGTAGAATTATCTGAACACCAACGTTGGCTGTTACCAGATGCCTATGTACTTCCAGTGGTGACTATGGCACATGGTCCAGCCCACTTAAGTGCAAAAGGTATATACAAACTTCTAGCTCCAGTATGGCAGAATGAAAAAATCCCAAAATTCGCAGACAATATAGTGAAACATTGTATTGTTTGTATAATGTACAATCCGGGAAAGGGAACCCCAACTCCAGCAGGTCCACTTTGCTCCTCCAACATATCCATTTGAGGTGTTGCAGATCGGTTATATTCATATGGAGCGATGCAACAACCTCAAATACGTTCTGGTGGTAGTATGCGCATTTTCAAGATGGATAGAAGCATACCCTTTAAAGGATAACACAGCCTTATCCACAGCTAAAGTTCTACTAAAAGAATTCTTTCCCATGTTTGGTTTGCCACGCATTGTCTGGAGTGACAATGGGAGCGAATTTGTTGGCCAAGTAATGCTAAAAGTTTGTGCAGGTCTTGGTATCAAGCAAAAGTTCCATGCGGCAAATCATCCACAGTCAGCGGGTTTAGTAGAATGTTACAACGGAACCTTAAAATTAAAACTAGCAAAGGTTCAAGCGAGTACAGGACTCAATTGGCCCGATGCTTTGCCATTGGCACTGCTATCCACCAGAACTGCAGTACACTCTTGTTTGGGACTTAGCCCTTACGATGTATGGGGAGTCCCTCGCCCTAAGAAATACTCAGACTTGCCATATCCAATGTTGATTGACTACCTGCATGATCTTACGACTAAATTGCGTGTTGTCCATCAACAGGTTCAGAGTGCTCTGCCGGAGGCCTCCACAGACCCAGGTCATTCCATCCGACCAGGTGACTGGGTCTGCACCAAGAATTTCCAAAGGACGAGAAATTTGGAACCCAGGTGGAGAGAGCCCCGAATGGTTTTGCTAACTACGAGAACAGCAGTTAAAGTCGAAGGAAAGAAAAATTGGATTCACGGTGTACATTGTAAGAAAGTGCCTTTGCCTTTACCTTACAATCAATGGGTGCGCAGGGGTATTGGTGACTCTGAAAGTGAGAAGCTTCCACGATTCGTGCCCTTTAGTGATGCACCCCTAAATGGGACACTGTCTGAGAAAGAGGACGACGACATTCTTCAAGAAGCAATACCATCCCATTGTCGCTTGAATATGCTAATCCACAAACATTGTTCCAAGATCAAACCACGTCTGGAAAGGGACACTACAATTTAAAACCTAGAACACAGAACTCTTGAAATTTCTCTCTTGTGTAGTATTCTGTCCCAGTTGCAGGGTCACGGTAGGAGTCTTAATTGCGACCTGAGTATTGGCAATAGGCCTGCAGGACTTGCAGTGTCATAGGACGGCAGACAATCGTAATTGAGCGATCGAGGAAGATTGCCGTGAGCATCCATTAGAAAGATGGAAACTACACTAGGGAAAAGAGAGAGAAAAGATGAAATAAAGAAAGAATCCTGTAAATTAATGTACAGTCGTTTTAGTATAACCTTATGTATTATTATATTATTGTGTATAGTTTTGGCGTTTACAGGTTGGATTATTTATGCTCTGCAGCAAAATGTTGTCTCTCCTTCTTCCTCTTTGTATTCTTCTACTGTCTCTCTACATCTCTTTCATACCCTTCCTCAACATGAACTCATTAGAAGAACTGAATATTATAACAATTCCTTTGTACAATTGTTACACCAACACCAATTAGTGGTCAATACGACTGACTGTTGGGTGTGTGGGCTTATGCCACATACCACAGAAAAAGGAATGCCATATTTAGTTCTCCCGTTTTCTTATGAGGGTTCTGCTTGGGCTTATTTTGTCATCTTCTCCAATGCTTATCAAAGCAAATTCAGACGATCCGTTAGTTCACATGTTAGTGATCTGGATTTTAGTCATAGTTCTTTGATTAAGGGAATGGTAGCTATGGCTAAAATCATGGAAAATAGTAAAATCTCCATTGAGGAAAGAAAAGCGTACACTAACTGGAATGTCACCCAATATATGTCTAGTCTTAGAGATAAAGTTAAAAAAGGAAAGACTTCACCAATTTGGACTATACCACATCAGGGCAATTTCTGCTTACAGATAAACGATCGCTCTTCTGACACTATACAAAGGAATAACTGCTCCTATACGTACATTTATTCTTCTCAAAACTCGCCTCCTCTAGTGCCATCTCAAGGCACATATTTCATCTGTTATAATAGAGCTTACACATGGTTACCAACGGGTTTCTCCGGTACTTGTTATATAGCTTTCCTTCTTCCCCCTACATACACCGCTTCTGCAAATCATCATCGAAACAGATACGGCAGAGGGATTATTGATTCGAAAGATACAGCAGGACAAGAGGGAGGAGATTTCCTTCAGGGATTTCTTCCTTTTTGGGGTCCAATGGCCAACAGCAGAAATATAAGGCAACTGGTTCATGTCGTAGAGACCACAAAAGACATCACTGTAGGAGCCTTAAGTAACATCACTGCAGACCTACAGGCGGACCGTCTTATGACATTACAAAATCGAGTTGCCTTAGATTTTGTTCTTGCAGATCGAGGTGGAGTGTGCAAACTGATCGGGTCAAGTTGCGGTATTTTTCATACCTAATGACGATCTGACAGTATACCAAGCTATCTCCAAGTTGCACATAATCTCTGAGTCTATTCACCAGGACGAAGGAGATTGGTCTTTTATGGAGTGGTTTTGGGGACTACTGTCCAAATGGGTTTGGAAAGCATTGACATTTTTTGGAATAATTCTGACCATTATTTTCTCCTGTTGCCTTTGTATGCACTGTGGTCCCGCTATCTGTGACCTTTGTGCTACTATATGCATCCCAAAACCCAAACCACAAGTAACAGAAAACATAAGAATGATGTTACAACAACAGCTCGATGACCTCATGACTATCGACATTGACTCAGATTAGCATGAGTCTATCTTGCCTGAGTTCTGGCAAAAGGAGGGTCTGAGGAACTTCGATTTCTGATCGCGATCGAATCGACCCGCCATTTTGTGCTCCACCGCCATTTTGTGTTGCCATCACTCAGGCAGCACGGCGAGCAAAGTCTATTCTGCTTTTTCTGCAGCCTGGTGTCGAAATACGTTTTCTGCCTCTGTTTGCAAAGCAGATGTTAGGACTGGCCGAGTACTCTAATCCCTGTCTGGCTTTTCTAATCCCCGTCTATTCTCTTCTGACTTTATCTTATCGCCTGGCCTTCGCTGTCCTTTGCTTGTATTCTCTCATTTCACAACTGTCCTCCAAAGCGCACAAATGTATCTCGCCACCTGCAAGTCAGTTGTAGACACATTAATGAATTAACTTGTGGGGAGGGATGACACACACTGTTGGAGGAGAGGCTTCTTCGAGTTACTCGATATCTTTGTTTTCCAACTCTTTCTATTGGACATGTCTTATTTTCAAACTTTCCTTATTGGTTCTTTGTGTGTGTATTGGGTGTGTTTCTGGTTAATGTATATGTCACCTATGTACTATAAGAGATTGTGCGCCACAGAGTGTAGTGGCAGTCTCCTGAGAACCTACCTTGTGTACTTCTAGGATAACTGTACTAGCTGCAGCTAATAAAACCTGATCTTCTAACGCCGACAGAGTGTCCCGTGTCTCTGTGTAGCTGAGCAGGTGAATCCAGGAGACTAGGGCGTACCCTGCGCTGCCAGGCCCAAAAGGTTCTGGTTCTTCACCGTACCCATGCTATGTATGTGTGGGTGCGGTCCGTATCACTATAGTAGTGGTGCCGTAGGAGTATGTGTGGTACGGCCGTACACACACCCTGAGAGCGTGTGTACGGTCCATTCCACGCGTACCCCTATGGCACCACTTCAATGGTGATAGGGACCATACACACGCTCTGAAGGCGTGTGTATGGGCCGTACCACGTGGACCCCTACGGCACCACTACAATGGTGTTACGGACTGTACACACGCTCTGAGGGTGTGTGTACAGTCCGTGCCACGCGTACCCCTACGTCACCACTACAATGGTGATACGGACCGTACACACGCTCTGAGGGCGTGTGTACGGTCCGTACCACGCGTACCCCTACGGCACCACTACAATGGTGTTATGGACCGTACACACGCTCTGAGGGCGTGTGTATGGTCCGTACCACACGTACCCCTACGTCACCACTACAATGGTGATATGGACCGTACACATGCTCCGAGGGCGTGTGTATGGTCCGTACCACGCGTACCCCTACGGCACCACTACAATGGTGATACGGACCGTACACACACTCTGAGGGCGTGTGTACGGTCCGTACCACGCGTACCTCTACCGCACCACTACAATGGTGTTACGGACCGTACACACGCTCCGAGGGCGTGTGTGCAGTCTGTACCATGCGTACCCCCACGGCACCACTAATTTAGTGCTACGGACCATACTCATGCTATGTATGTGTGTGTACGGTGCGTATCACTATTGTAGTGTTGCCGTAGGGGTACGCGTACACGTCCACTTTCATTGTTGTGTGACGCAGGGATTGGTGGACATGCACCCCGGAGTAACCAGACCCTTGAGGTAATGTATGTCCTCAATATTGTAGTTTTAATTTGGGTAGGGGGTATGTTTCCTGCCCCTCACCCCCCCTTGGCCCCTGGGTGCTGTTCTCACCTTCTGCGGCGTGTGCCGCGGGTTCGGTGCACCAGGTCGTAGGCTAAGACGGCCGGGATGACACGTAGGATGGGGTCCATGACTGTCCGTCACGTACCGGGGCTCCGTTTTTGCGTCGGACTCAGTTTTCTGGCTTTTTTTGGCTGCCGTAAAAAAATAGCTGTGCGGAGTGACGTAGGGACGAATCGTACTTGCTGGTCCGTAAAACTCTGCCTGACTCCGTACGGACGTCACGTACGCGCTGTCCAGGATCAGACTTGTAGGTATTTTTAAATTTTTAGCCGTATGGTGTTTTGTACGATTCGTACGGAAATGGTATTTCTGTACGAATCGTACTTGCTGGATTGTACGGTGGATTTCCCGGGTAACGAATCGTATGGAGAATACGCTCCGTACGACGAATCGTACCCGGATTTTACAGGATCGGAATCGGCACCTAAGTGTTACTGAAAAAAAAATGCCAAATTTCTAAAAGTGGCATTTTTATAATTGCAATTTAAAAGCCAACTTCACCATAAGGCATTGCGTGCATGCGACACAAAGCGTGTGAATTAACCCACCAATCACAACGCAAACAAGCATAGAAAATGCAATAGGAATCGGATTTAGCCTAGACCTATTGCATTTTCAATGGAAGTGCCGGCTTGAAAGAAGGCATGAACGGGAAGGGTGGGGGGTGGTTATGGTACAAGAAGTTAGGGACTGCGGGAGGGAATGGGAAGAGACAGGGAAACAAAACAGTTTTACAAGTAAAGGGGCTGGTAGCCTCCGAAGAGCAAAAATGACGCCATGGCAGTCAGGATGCTGGACTAAGAAGCCCAAATCCAATCAGAATGCAGATTTTATTATTAAAGCCAATCAAATTTATGGCCGAAAAGTGGGTGGAGCTTCCCCCGCTATACTGTATACAGCATCTCTCGATGAGACAGGAAGGTTTGGTCATGGCAAGTTGGTTACACATGCCAAGTTGATGCGTCACTGCAGTGGCAGGCTTGAGACATATTTAGAGGGCTACTTAAGTGGGTGGCACAATCAGTACTGCAGGCCCACTAAAACCATTCATTGTAGAAGCCCTGGGCACATGTGGTGTTCTTCACTAGGGACTTATAAGTAAATTAAATATGCCAATTGTGGATAAGCTTCTTACTGGGCTTCTGTGGCATTGCGGCACGCAACGCCGTGCGGTGATGAAGATCCGGTACAATGCGACAAAGATGGCGTCTTCTTCTTGATGTGACACGATGCGTGCACGCCCGATGGCTGTGCGGCGACTCAATGATACTTCTGAGCCGCGACAGGCCCTGGGACACAACACGCTTCCTGGTGATGTGGCGGCGTCTGATGCGATGTCGATCCTCTTCTCCGGTGATGCAAGATGCTTCGGCAATGATACGACGGCCCTGCGGTGACTCAACAATTCTTCTGAGCCGCGACAGGCCCTGCGACACGCTTCCCGGTGATGCGGCGGCATCTGATGCGACGTCGATCCTCTTCTCCTGCGATGCAAGGCACTTCGGTGGCCCTGCGGTGACTCCACGATTCTTCTGAGCCGCGACAGGCCCTGCGACGTGCTTCCCGGTGATGCGGCTGCATATGATGCAACATCGATCCTCTTCTCCGGTGATGCAAGGCGCTTCGGCAAAGATGCGTCAACTGCAGTGGTGGTGACACGCTTCTCCGTTGATGCAGCGGCGTCTGATGTGCCGTCGATCCTCTTCTTCGGCGATGTGACAACAGCGGCTGCGGCGGCGACATGCTTCTTCTTCGTGAGTCACGCTTCCAGCTCCTTGCTACACGCAGTCCTTCAGAAAGCCTCGCACAGAAGCATGCACTTCCAAAAGAACTCTTGGGGAGCTGGTGGGTGAAGTCTGTTGTCCCTGAGACTTCAGCAGGAGGCAAGTTCTCTCTCAAGCCCTTGGAGATCCTTTACAAGTTGATGAAAGTACACACAAAGTTCCTCTCTCCTTTCTTTGGCAGTTGCACTGCAGGCCAATCCCCCAAGCAGCACTTCAGCTTAGGGAAAGCCACTCCTCAGTCTCTCTGGTTCCTCTCCTCAGCAAAGGTTTCTTCTTGTTTCCCAAAGTGATCTAAGGTTCTGGGGTCTGGGTCCCCCTTTTATCCACAGTTTATCTTTGTTCTCTGAAGGCAGAGAGGCTTTTGCCTAGTCCAAACCAGTTCTGATCAGTCCTGGAGCACTTTGTTGACAAGACTCCTTCTTTCCTTTCACAATGCAGGCCAGGGACATCAGACGCACCACAGGAGGTGGAGCCAGCATTGTGGAGGGAAGGCACAGCCCTATTCAGGTCCCAGGTGCAACTCCTCCCACCCATCTACATGCAGATCTTTCTATTCAACCCTGTGCTGACTCACCCTGTCTCCTGGAATCCCCCAGCCCCTGTCACTCAAACTCCAGACAAGGAATACACAACCTATCAGAGGCAGGCCTGGATAGTTAGGCAAGAAAATACCTACTTTCTAAAAGTGGTATTTTCAAACACAGAATGTTAAAAACAACTTCACAAAAAGATGCATTTTATCATTCTGAGTTCAGGCATACTAAACTTGAATTTCTACCTAGTTCCCTGAGTCAGTTAGAATTATAAGATGTAATAATCAAACTTGCCATTCTGGCCTATGGGGAACAGGTAGCCTTGCAATAGTGAAAAATCAAAATGG
Organism: Triturus cristatus; assembly: GCF_964204655.1. Taxonomy (NCBI): domain Eukaryota; kingdom Metazoa; phylum Chordata; class Amphibia; order Caudata; family Salamandridae; genus Triturus; species Triturus cristatus. The sequence goes on from NC_140588.1 coordinate 913,832,881, forward strand.
CTGTAATTCACTATGAAGAAATGCCACACACACCAGGGCATGTCCTACCTTGTACTTACAATGCACCCTTTCCTTGGGCCTACCATAGGGGTGACTAACATGCAGAAAAGGGAAGGTTTAGGGACTGACAAGTGGGTGCACTTGCCCTGTCAGCATGGCAGTATCAGACTGCACACAGGCTCTGCAATGGCAGACCTGAGACACAATTTTACAGGCTGATTCTGTGGGTGGCACAACCAGTGCTGCAAGCCCACCAGCAGCATTTGGTTTACAAGCCCTGGGCACACTCAGTTCACTGTACTAGGGTTTTCTACAAGTAAACCAAACCAGCCAATCATGGAATCACTAAATAATACATCAATTTACAATAGGGAGAGCATGTGCACTTTAGCACTGATCAGCAGTGGTAAAGTGCCTAGAGTCATAAAACAGCCAACAACAGGTCAGAAAAAATATAGGAGGAAGGCAAAAAGTTCAGGGATGACCCTACAAAAAAAGGGCAAAGTCCAAAAATGACCATTAACATTGTATGTTGCTTTTCAACAGTGACACATTTGCATCTACAAGTCCCTTAGTTTATGGTGAAGTGGTTTTCATAATTTTTGGGTGGTACATTTTATTTATCAAATGTAATTTGCAAGCAACATGTTGCCCTTGCCTTAAGACTGTGCTTGTAGTTTAGGAGTATGGCATATGTATATGAACAGATTACCTTGCTGTGAAACGTTATATGACATTCAAGCATGATCAAATGCAAAAATTTACTGAGTCGGTAAATTGACATTGGTGGCTCAACCTACTGAGTAACCTTCTGTTAGCAGTCTACAAATGGTCTTGTAATTTCCAGTATCCATGAAATAGTGTCAGACCGTGTGTATCTGATGAGGCACAAAGAGTGTGCTACTGAATTTACTCATTTGCTGTTAAGAAACAAACCCTTGCCATTTGTATGGCTTCAGGTGCTCTGGGGTGTTGTGGCATCTATAAGGACTTGTTGTTTTTGTCAGAACTGTCTTTTGAGATTGTGTGCTGGTAGGGCTCTGGCGTTCAGTTCGTGGAGAGCCGCGACCAGGTCAGCTGGGCTCTCAAGATGGTTTCTGCTCAGCTCGAGCCGTGACGTCGTCAGCAGGGCTCCGAGGGAGGTTTCAGCGAGGTTGGGCCGCGACAGCGTCAGCAGGGCCCCGATGTTCCGGGGGGCTTCAAGGTTTCAGCAAGAAGGAGCCGCGACGCAGTCTGCAGGGCTCGTGGTGGTTTCAAGCAAGAGTTCTTCTCCGTAGGGTCGGCCGCGATTCAATCAGCAGGGCTCTCGACTCCGGGATACAACTGCCGGTCTGTTGCGGGGTCGCCCCAGATATAGGCCTGGAGCCGTTTGAAGTCCGGACCCTTGCGCCCGGAGGGGCGGAGAGGCCCGGGTGGGAGCGGCCAGACGCCCAGCAGGAGAGGCGCCGGGCCCAGGAGAGATGGAGGCCGATCGCACCTCGGTGTGTGGGGTCGGTTGGGGGTCCCATCGATACCGCCCTCCGCCAGGGCGATGAGGTGTTCACGTGATACCCCCTGGCCAGTTCTTGGTGCCTCAATGTCTGGGCCTCGCTGGGGCCGAGGTCGGGTTGAGCGGAGTCAGGTGGACTGGTGTGCAGGGTCACGTGGCAGGCAACAAAATGGTGGAGCCCCGAGGTGTATGCGACCTCGTGCGGCTCGAACGGGTGGCCCGTGGAGGCCAGGGCGGGGAACGGGCCCAACCCCAGGGAAGTCAGGACCACGCCACGAGGCCGGGTCCAACAGGCGTCCCCCCCAGCCGAAGGCAGGGAGAGTCACCCATCTTCTTGGGGATTCTCCTCGTCAAGGCGGAAGAAGCGGGACAGGCCGTCAGCGTTGGCGTGGTCATTGCCGGGTCGGTGCTCAACCGAAAAGTCCATCCCTTGCAGGGCAATGGACCATCGCAGCAGCTTGGGATTCTCGCCTCTCATTTGCATTAACCCGCGCAAAGGCCGGTGGTCGGTCTGGACCCGAAAGTGGGTACCGAAGAGATAGGGCCGGAGCTTCTTAAGGGCCCACACTACAGCGAAGGCCTCGCGCTCGATGGTGCTCCATCGTTGCTCCCGGGGCAGCAGCCGTCGGCTGATGAAGGCCACCGGGCGGTAGAGTCCCTTCTCATCCAACTGAGACAGGACGGCCACGATCCCATATTCGGAGGCGTCTGTCTGTACGATAAACTCTTTACTGTAGTCAGGGGCCTGGAGCACAGGGGCAGTGCACATCGCGGCCTTGAGAGTCTCGAAAGCTGATTGGCAGCGGGGAGTCCAGTGCACCTTCTTGGGCTGTTTCTTTGAGGTGAGCTCCGTGAGAGGCCCCACAATGCTCCCATAGTCCCGGATGAACCGCCGGTAGTATCCGGTGAGGCCAAGGAAGGCCCGCACAGCGGTCTGGGTAGTGGGAGGTTCCCATGCCTGGATGGCATCGACTTTTGGTTGGAGGGGGGCCACCTGACCGCTTCCCACCTGATGGCCCAGGTAGGTCACCGATCCTTGGCCGACCTGGCATTTGCTGGCCTTAATCGTGAGCCCAGCCCTTTGGAGGGCGGCCAGGACGGCTTTGAGGTGAACTAGGTGCTCAGCCCAGTGGTTGCTGTACACGGCAATGTCATCCAAATAGGCCGCGCTGAAGGCCTCGAGCCCGGCCAGGACCTTGTTTACGAGTCTCTGAAAAGTGGCCGGGGCATTCTTCATGCCGAAGGGCATCACCCGAAAGTGGTAATGCCCATCAGGGGTAGAAAAGGCGGATCTTTCTCGGGCGCCGGGGGTAAGCTGAATCTGCCAGTACCCGGCGGTGAGGTCCAGCGTGCTCAGGTAGCGGGCGGACCCCAAGCGATCGATGAGTTCGTCGGCCCGGGGTATAGGATGGGCGTCCGTCTTGGTCACAGCATTCAGGGCCCGGTAGTCTACACAAAATCGTAACTCCGGGGGATGGCCGGGGGCTGCGGCCTTTGGTACCAGGACGACAGGGCTGGCCCACGGGCTGTCAGAGGGCTTGATGACCCCGAGGGCCAACATCTTCGCTACTTCGGCCTGGATGCATGCCCGTACTCGGTCGGGTACCCTGTAGGCTCGGTGTCGCATGGGGGGGCTGTCCCCGGTGTCGACATCGTGGACGCACCAGTGGGTCACCCCCGGGGTGAGGGAGAAGAGGGCTGCGTAGTCCTGCAGCAGTTGTTGACAGTCGATGCGCTGTTCCGGGGTCAGGGAGGAGGCGAGCTGGACACCTTTGATGGATCCGTCGTGGACGTCGTTCTGCAAGAGGCCAGCAGCAGGCTCAGTTCGGTCCGGGCGAAGTAGGGTTTGAGCCTGTTAGCATGTAGAACCCAGAGGGGGTTCCGGGGGGACTCTAGGTCAACTAGGTAGGTGACGGGGCTCTTCTTTTCCACCACCTTGAAGGGCCCAGTCCACTTGTCCTGGAGGGCGCAGGGCTCAACAGGGGCCATGACCCAGACTCGCTGGCCTGGCTCGAACTCGATTGTCGAGGCGTTCCGATTGTACCACCGCTTCATGTCCTCCTGGCTGGCTTTGAGGTTGGCTTCAGCCAGGGCTCGGAACTTGCGGGTCTGGTTACGTAGGGTCAGGAGGTATCGGTAGACGTCAGGAGGGGCGCCCTGGAGCTTCGTCTCCCAGCCCTCCTTGACCAGGCTGAGGGGCCCGCGGACCGGATGTCCATACAATAGTTCAAACGGGCTGAACCCCAGGGACTTCTGCGGGACTTCCCGGTAGGCGAACAGGAGGCATGGCAATAGGACATCCCATCTCCGCCGGAGGGGCTCTTCCAAGCCCTGGATCATCCCCTTTAGGGTTCGGTTAAAGCGCTCTACCAGCCCGTTCCCCTGGGGGTGATAGGGGGTTGTGAATTTGTACGTGACCCCGCACTGCTGCCACAGGGACCGCATGTATTTGGAAATGAAGTTTGTGCCCCGGTCGCTCACCACTTCGCGGGGAAATCCCACTCTGGAGAAGATTCCCATTAAGGCCCGGCCCACCACGGGGGCCGTTACAGTTCTTAGCGGGACAGCCTCCGGGTACCTGGTGGCGTGGTCCACGAGGACCAGGATGAAGCGGTGGCCCAGGGCGGTCCGGGGGTCCAGGGGCCCCACAATGTCGATCCCGACTCGTTCGAACGGGGTGCTGACGGCTGGAAAGGGCTGGAGGGGGGCCTTGACCCGACCCCCGGTCTTCCCGCTGGCTTGGCAGGTCTGACAGGACCGGCAGTGGTTGTCCACGTCTTTTCGCATCCGGGGCCAGTAGAAGTGGGTCACCAGACGGCTGTAAGTTTTGTCTTGTCCCAGGTGCCCGGCGAGGGGCACGTCATGTGCCAGGTTGAGAAGGAACTCTCGGAAGCGGAGAGGGACCACCAACACGCGGCTGGCCCCGAGTTCTGCCACTTTCTGTTCACTATACAATAGGCCCTCGGCCCAGTAGACCCAGTGGGTGCCGGTCTGGTCACCGTTGGCTTGGGCGGACGCTTGTCGTCGGACCCCTTCGAGAGAGGGACAGGACTGCTGTTCTTGCTGGAACTGTTCTCGCGAGGGGCCCCCTTCGTGGCGCCATTGTGTAAGTTCTGGTAGGGCGCCTAGGGAAGCAATCTCTTCGGGGGAGGGTTCAGTCGGTCCAGTGTCGGTGTCCGCCTCCCCCTTGCTGCAGGCGGGGGTTGGTGCGAGCCCCTCGGGCTGGGCGGTACCGGGGGCCTGGGATGAGCGGGGGGCCTGGGCGGCCATGGACCGGGTGATGGCGCAGGCCCATTCGGATAGTCCCAGCATTCGGAGGTGCTCTCGTCGCTCCACTTGAGCCCAGGGGGAACTCTCTAGGTTGTTCCCCAGGAGGCAGTTCACGGGTGCGTCGTCCCGGACAGTCACTTTCAGTAGGCCTGACACTCCTCCCCACTCGAAGGGGACCAGGGCCATCTGGCACAGGCTTTCGCTGTTGTCGGCCGTCCGGACGGGGCACAGCACATCGGGTAGGATTTGTTCGGGGGTCACCAGGTGGCAGCGGACAGCGGTGACACTGGCGCCGGTGTTACGAAGGGCTTCGGCCCGTCGGCCATTGATGGTGACCTGCTGCCGGTATTTCTGGGTGTTGCTTGGGATTGGTGAGCGGGGCACCATTTCTCGGCTGCCCAGGCAGACCAGGGACATGGCCGCCGGCTCCCATTCGGTGGTTCCTTGGTCGAGGATTTCTTCTTCTTCCTCCCCTTCCCCCAGGGCGGCGGCCACCAGCTGTCGGGGCGGGGGCCCGCCGGCCCCGCTTCTTCGGTTCAGGGGGCATACCGGATCGCTGGCATAGTGTCCGGTTTGTTGACAGCCGTAGCAGGTTACTGGGGGCCGTGGTCCGGTTCTGGCTGAGGTCGCCCCTCTTCGGACTAGGCTCGGGGAGAGGTGTTGCGGCGGCGGCCCTCGAGGCGGGCTCCTGGGTGCCCCGGCGGGGGGGTCCCGATTCCGGTTCGGCCCTTCCCCTCCACCGCGTTGGCGTGGAGGTCCGGTGGGGTTCCTCTGGTACTCCCCCATCGAGTTCCGGGGGGCGCGGGTGTTGACCCATCGATCGGCCTTGACGGCGAGTTTACGTGGGTCGGTCATCTTGCTGTCGAGGAGGTGTTGCCTTAGCTCCACGAAGCAATTGTTGGAGAGATGTTCCCAAACAATGAGGTCGACCAGCTGCCCGTAGATGGTGACCTTGCTACCCTTGATCCATCCTTCTAGGGCCCGGCTGAAAAAGTCCACATATTCCACCCAGGTAGTGCCCGGGATCTTCTTACAGTCTCTGAACCGCTGGCGGTACATTTCCGCGGTTAGCCCGTAGCGGGTGAGCAGGGCCTCCTTCATGTGGTCGTAGGAGGTCATCACCTCCTCTGGCAGCTGGAGCAGTGTGTCTCGACCTTCACTAAGGAACCGACCCCACAGGCCGCCGCCCCAGTCCTTTCGGGGCACCCGATGGGAGGTCATGGCCACCTCGTAGGCTTTGAACCATTGTTGGATGTCGTCATTTTTGTAGTACTCCTTGACGACATCTTTAGGGATATGTACCTTGTTTTCGGCAGGCGGTAGGGTGTCTCTATTACTGGGGGTGTCGGTCCCCCCGTTCTTGCACCATTTCTCGGCTGCCCAGGCAGACCAGGGACATGGCCGCCGGCTCCCATTCGGTGGTTCCTTGGTCGAGGATTTCTTCTTCTTCCTCCCCTTCCCCCAGGGCGGCGGCCACCAGCTGTCGGGGCGGGGGCCCGCCGGCCCCGCTTCTTCGGTTCAGGGGGCATACCGGATCGCTGGCATAGTGTCCGGTTTGTTGACAGCCGTAGCAGGTTACTGGGGGCCGTGGTCCGGTTCTGGCTGAGGTCGCCCCTCTTCGGACTAGGCTCGGGGAGAGGTGTTGCGGCGGCGGCCCTCGAGGCGGGCTCCTGGGTGCCCCGGCGGGGGGGTCCCGATTCCGGTTCGGCCCTTCCCCTCCACCGCGTTGGCGTGGAGGTCCGGTGGGGTTCCTCTGGTACTCCCCCATCGAGTTCCGGGGGGCGCGGGTGTTGACCCATCGATCGGCCTCGACGGCGAGTTTACGTGGGTCGGTCATCTTGCTGTCGAGGAGGTGTTGCCTTAGCTCCACGAAGCAATTGTTGGAGAGATGTTCCCAAACAATGAGGTCGACCAGCTGCCCGTAGATGGTGACCTTGCTACCCTTGATCCATCCTTCTAGGGCCCGGCTGAAAAAGTCCACATATTCCACCCAGGTAGTGCCCGGGATCTTCTTACAGTCTCTGAACCGCTGGCGGTACATTTCCGCGGTTAGCCCGTAGCGGGTGAGCAGGGCCTCCTTCATGTGGTCGTAGGAGGTCATCACCTCCTCTGGCAGCTGGAGCAGTGTGTCTCGACCTTCACTAAGGAACCGACCCCACAGGCCGCCGCCCCAGTCCTTTCGGGGCACCCGATGGGAGGTCATGGCCACCTCGTAGGCTTTGAACCATTGTTGGATGTCGTCATTTTTGTAGTACTCCTTGACGACATCTTTAGGGATATGTACCTTGTTTTCGGCAGGCGGTAGGGTGTCTCTATTACTGGGGGTGTCGGTCCCCCCGTTCTTTGCCTTGATTTCAAGCTCTTTGAGACTTCGCTCGTGCTCAAGGGTCAGTCTTTTTTCCTCCAACTCTCGGTGCCGTCTCTTCTCTTCTATCTCCTCTTGTAGCCGTAGCTGCTCTAGGGCCAGTTTCTGTTCTACTAACTGGAGTTCGCCGTCCAGCCGTAGTCGTGCGAGCTCTAGTTCGTGGTTCCGGACCTTCTCCCGTTCCCGTATCTCCTCTTCGGAGAGGCCGATTTCTAGGCTGTTTCTTCCTCCGGTTGCCGGAGTCGGTGCGGTTGATGTGGCCATAGTCAGGAGCAGTGGACCTTCGTCCTGGGAGGGGCCTGCCCCGGCCTCCAGCCAGGTCCTCAGGGCTTTCTGCATCTCTTCTTTGGTACCTAGGCCGGTGGTTGCAATGCCCTTGTCTTTGCAGAACTGTTTCAACTCTTTGTGCGTGTATTCCTCCAACCGTTCGGGCTGGAACTCCGTGGTCGTGTTGTTCTCTTGGTTGCTCATGACTTCCGGTTGTTTGGATGGGTAGCTAGTGGGTTATTGGCTTGTACGTACTGCGTTCGGCTCGGATCCCGTCGCTGGCCACCAAATGTTGGAAGGCGGACCTCGGGGAGTCGGAGAGACCACCCAGAGGGGCCCCCACACTGTACGAAGTAGCCGAGCGCTGCAGAGAAGCCTCCTGGGAGATCCTTCTCCTATTATGTACTAGCACAGTAACACCACCACACAGGACTCAAGGAGGTTGTCTCAAGACGAGCAATTCTTTATCAGCACTTAAAGGTTACGGGATCAATATTTACACGAAAAGGGGATCAAGGGATCCCCAAAAGTCTCAGTGTCTCTTTAGAAGGGAAGGGGTAGCGGGACAGTCTTTGGCAGGAGGTTGGTACGAGGGTACCTGGGGCCCAGTTCTTATCCTCAAGCTGGAGGGCCTCCGCACCTCGGAGGGGTCGAGCCGCGACGGCGTCAGCAGGGCTCTGGCGTTCAGTTCGTGGAGAGCCGCGACCAGGTCAGCTGGGCTCTCAAGATGGTTTCTGCTCAGCTCGAGCCGCGACGTTGTCAGCAGGGCTCCGAGGGAGGTTTCAGCGAGGTTGGGCCGCGACAGCGTCAGCAGGGCCCCGATGTTCCGGGGGGCTTCAAGGTTTCAGCAAGAAGGAGCCGCAACGCAGTCTGCAGGGCTCGTGGTGGTTTCAAGCAAGAGTTCTTCTCCGTAGGGTCGGCCGCGATTCAATCAGCAGGGCTCTCGACTCCGGGATACAACTGCCGGTCTGTTGCGGGGTTGCCCCAGATATAGGCCTGGAGCCCTTTGAAGTCCGGACCCTTGCGCCCGGAGGGGCGGAGAGGCCCGGGTGGGAGCGGCCAGACGCCCAGCAGGAGAGGCGCCGGGCCCAGGAGAGATGGAGGCCGATCGCACCTCGGTGTGTGGGGACGGTTGGGGGTCCCATCGATACCGCCCTCCGCCAGGGAGATGAGGTGTTCACGTGATACCCCCTGGCCAGTTCTTGGTGCCTCAATGTCTGGGCCTCGCTGGGGCCGAGGCCGGGTTGAGCGGAGTCAGGTGGACTGGTGTGCAGGGTCACGTGGCAGGCAACAAAATGGTGGAGCCCCGAGGTGTATGCGACCTCGTGCGGCTCGAACGGGTGGCCCGTGGAGGCCAGGGCGGGGAACGGGCCCAACCACAGGGAAGTCAGGACCACGCCACGAGGCCGGGTCCAACAGTTACATTACATTACTTTATGTTATGTGTATTTCTAAGCACACTACTCACCCGGGAAAGTATCTTGGTGCCAAAGCGGGAGATGAATGTCATAAAAGAGCAAATCTAGCAAAGTGCAGGACCTTGGATGTTGGCTTCTTGCTGTCATTGAATAAGTATGGGTAGGAGACAGTGTCAAAAGCTCTGGAAAGATCCTTTAGGATGAAGTTGTGGTGTCACCTCTGTCCATAATCATCCAGATGTCATCCTTGACAGTGAGGAGGGTGGTCACTGTACTCTGGCTGGGTCTGAATCCAGATTAAGTGGTGTCGAGGAGGTGGTTATCAGAGAGGTGGGTGGTTAGGCATTTGTTTATCATCTTTTTCATTACTTTTGTATGGTAGAGTAGCAAGGAGATAGACAGGTAGTCAGGTAAAGTCTTTGGGTCTGCTGACAGTTTCTTGAGGTGGAGGAGTACTGTGGTCTGTTTCCAAGCATCTGGGCATGTGACTGCATTGTCCATATCAAGGTGCAGACTGCACTTATGGAGTCCAGTCCTTTGATGAAAACATCATGACAGCAGGGGTCGGAGGGTGCTCTGAAATGTGTGGACTCCATGGTTGTCGCATTTTCTTGAGTAGTGATTGTGGGCGAGGGGGTCTGGGCAGTCCTCTGGGTGTTTGTAGAGATAGGCAGAATGGTTTCAACGGTGGAAAGATTTGATTGGGGCTCAAAGTTTTAATAGATGCTGAGAAATAGGGACAGCTGGATGCAGAGGCCCTGAGAGGGGATTATGCTGGTGGAACTTGCGGCTGGAGAAGTGAAGTCTTTCACTATGGCAAAGATTTTCTTGGCACTGTTGGTGCTGCTTTCGATGAGGTCAATGAGCACAGAGCTTTTAGTGGTTCTGATTTGCTGATGGTAGCAGTGAGAGCTGATTTGTAAGTGCTATTGTCGATGTTGTTCTGACTTTGTCTCCATCTGCATTCAATCTGCTTTCAATAGCATTTGGGGAACCTAAGCTCTTCCGTGTACCGGCTTGCTTGTGATCATCTGGTTCTCATGACTTTGTTGGCTTTGAGAGGAGTCAGGGTTTCTGTGCAGAGGATGATCAAAGTGTAGAAGTAGGAGATGGATTTGCGGAGTTTGTTGTTGTGTCGAGGCCGGTAGTGTAGGAGTTCGGATGACCAGGATAGTTCTGAAATCTTGTTCCAGTTCCACTAAGAGCATTTGGTGATGGTGTTTCTGTGGTGGTGTTGGGAGGCTATGCTGAAGTTTATGAGGGTGTCTTTGGAGTAGGGGATTGGTGTGGGCTTGTCTACTGTGATATTGATGAAGCTGGTTATGATGGGGTCCAGTAGATGTCTGTCGTCATGTGTAGGGCCTTTCACTTCCTGGGTGAGTCTGAGGTTAGACATGTCCTTGAGGAGGTTGGTCATGTTGAGATAAGTGAGGTCCTCAAGGTAGTATGTGAGGTAGCAGAGGAGGATGTTTGTATTGAAGTTGAGGATTTGGGGGGTGACTAAGTCCACAATGGTGTTGCGTAAGTATTCCGGGAGGGCAGTAGATGAGGGCACCACTCCAGGTGTAGTTGTTGGTGATGAGGTCAAATGTTCCATGTATGGAATAGATTCCTTGATGATAATAGGTATTCTGCCTCTGGTTCTGTTTGTCTTGCCCTGTCTTGCGATCTTGTATATGGGGGCATTGCTGTGGCAATGACAGGGCCAACGAGGGAGTCAGGCAGGATTTGGTGGTGAAGAGTAGGTCTGGTGAGTGGTTGTGTAACATATTCTACATTTTGGTGGCATTTTAGTGTGAGTGTCGAGGAGTATGTAGGACAGGACAGGGAGGAGTACAGTGTTAGGGGATTAGTGTGTGTGGTTATGTGTGTTGGGTGTGTGAGTTGCATGGGGATTGTGAGTTGGTCACAGGAGGTGCATGTAAAATGGCAGGTGGTGCAGGAGAATGCACCTTTAGTGGTAGGTTATGAGGTGTGGCAGCAGTGCTGGGAGATGCGACTGGGAATCAGGGCACGGAGGATCACAATGGAGTAGTGACAATGGGGGATGTGGTTGGGAGCAGGAGCTAAGGTCTTGGCACTGGGCGCTCTGAGCCGTCTATTAAGTGAAGATATTATTGCCAGGAAACCATTGATGCCACTTCTTGTGCAGATGGATGATGGGAAATCCACGTATGTCTCTTTCTGTGCAGATGGATAAAGGGAAATGTGTCCACTTGCTTGGCTTCTTCTTTTAAAGATAGTTTTGGCAGTAAACCAGTGATGTCACTTCCTGTGCAGATACATGATAGGAAATCCAGTGATTTTACTTTCTGTGCAGATGGAGGAAGGGAAATGTATTGATGTCACTTCTTGTGCAGATGGATGAAAGGAAATCAAGTGATGTCACTTATTGGGCAGATGAATGATAGGAAAATACATCTATTTGGGTGCAGCCCACTTCCACACATTCACGTGGTACACATTGGTAATGCACTTTGTTTCTAATGATACTTGATGAATAGATGGTCTAGGGAAGCACTATTTATATGTCAGCTGACTAGTAGTTACCTGAACACTGCCTGAAAGAATTTCTGAGTTGAATATCCCATGTCAGATAATCTCCTTCCACATTTAGCATTAGTGCTTATGCATACTCAAATGTAGTGCTACCAAGTCCAGGCTTACTGGGTAATTTAGAGACATGTTCTGATGATAATCCCACAATCTCCTCTCTGTAAGAGCAGTAAGTGAACACTGATTTACAGACTCATCTCCATCAATCAATCAATCAGGATTTATAAAGTGCACCTAATCACACATAAGGGTCTCATGGTGACGGGGAGAAGAGGAGGAAACTTCTGGTCCGTTGAAGGTGCTGTGGTTCAGTCGAAGAGCCAGGTCTTGAGGTCCTTCCTGAATTGAGGCAGTGACAGTGATTGCCTGAGGTGGAGAGGCAGGTCTTTGCTGTGAGGTAGTAGAAGGATCTTCCTCTTGCTGTGGTCTTGTGGAAATGTGGGACAGTAGCCAGGGCCAGTTGGACAGAGTGGAGGTCTCTGGTGGGTGTATGGAATGCGAGGCAGTGGTTGAGGTACGCAGGTCCCACGTCATGTAGGGCTTTTTAGGCATCCTTTTGTTGACTGGGAGCCAGTGGAGGTCTCTCAGGTGGCCGGTGATGTGGCTGTGGCAGGGGATGTTGAGGATGAGTCTGCTCTGAGGCGCACTGAATGTTCAGCAGTTTCTTGAGGAGTTTCTGGGTGATCCCGGCATAGAGTGTGTTGGCGTAGGAGATTCTGTTGCTGATGACTGCGTGAGAGACCGTCTTTCTGGACTTGATGGGGATCCACTTGAAAATATTTTGGAGCAGGCATAGTGTGTGGAGGCAGGATGATGAGACGACATTCATCTGGTGACTCATGGTGAGCGAGGATCCAGGATGATGCATTGGTTCTATGTGTGGTCTGTAGGTGTGGGGGGGTCCCAAGTGCTGTGGGCCATCAGGACTCATCCAAAGCGATGGGACTGGAGCCCATGATGAGGACTTTAGTCTTCTCAGAATTGAGCTTGAGAAAGCTGTTCTTCATCCCGGTGGTGACAGCCTTCATTTAGTCATAAAGGTTGTTATTGGCCTGAGTTTGTTGGTGAGGGAGAGAAACAGCTGGGTGCCATTGGCGTAGGAGACAAAGTTGAGTCCATGGTTCCTGATGAAGGCTGCAAGCGGGACCATGTAGATGTTGAAGAGAGTGGGGTTCAGGGATGAGCCCTGAGGCACTTTGAAGCTCATCGCTGTGGGTTTTGAGAGGAACGGTGGGAGTCTGACTCTGTGTTCAGCTGATGAGGAAGGAGAGGATCCACTTCAGGGCTTTTCCACTGATGCACGGCATCATGAAGTCTTGTGCATAGGGTGCGGTGAGAAATGCTTTTGGAAGTGGGTGAGAGGTCCAGGAGAATGAGGGCTAGAGTTTTGCTTGGGTCAAGGAGTGTGCGGATGTCCTCTGTGGCAGTGAGGATGGTGGTCTTGGTGCTGTGGTTGCTTCGTAATCTGGATTGGGAGAGGTCCTGGATGTGGTTCGCTTTGAAGAACTCAGAAAGTTTTGCATTGATGACCCTCTCAATGACATTTGCTGGAACACACCACATGCTCCAGATAAAGGGCAGGTAACAAACCCTGAAGAGTACCAGGAGATCCTCACCGGATTTGGGAGCACAGGAGTCAGCAGAGTGTTAATCAAGGAGGTAATGCCAGATAACGCTTGAAATACTAAATGCACAAAGTCTTAAAAAAGAGGAACCACAAACAAGGTAAGTGGAAAAACAATGGTGCAGCAAGTGGCAAACAGTGGGCAAGCTCAGTGGAGCGGTAACCGATGGCACAGTAAGTTGTGAAGCACAGAGCTGCAGCCTGTACTTATCTCACCCTAGACTTCTTACCGGGAGTGAGGTCTGATTGGTTTTCTGACTCAAGGTGTACTGCCAGTCTCAGCTCCATCTTCCGTAGGACCATCTGCTACCTTCTCCAACCAAGTCCGGATCTACACTTCTTGTTTTGTGATGTTTTGTATGTGAACAACTAAGGGGTGCCTTTCTTTTTTCTTTTTCTCCTGGCTTGTCTTGGGAGCACTGACTAAGTGTTTCCTCAAAAGTATAACACTTGACACGCTATATGTATCATCAGCATATTTCTCAAAGTTCTGCCACTTACATGACTGCAAAGTGGGCGGGATACTCAATGAAGAAGAGTGGAAGAGGTGTGGCGCCGCGGCCAGGGCGACTGACTCTGGAATCTAGGGATCACGGATCGATCCCCGGCGCCGGCGGCAGATTAGCCCAGCACCATATGACTCTGGGCAATAGCTTGCTTAATCTTCCCGACTGCCCCCAGCGCCTAGAGACCCTTGCGGGTGATTGTTCGTGCTTTACAAATGTGGATTATTATTATTATGACCTCCACTGATCAGAGCAGTGCTACATATTTCATGTGTAGCTAGAGTTGTGCAGAGCTATGAATGCTACCATTGAGTGAACTGCACAACCTCAACTCTTGCTCTCCAGTCGACTCCTCTACCTAGCTTTGTGAACTTTTAGGGATAGCTGGAACAAATACTGGTGGAGCTGCTTCCTTTTCGGAATCTGCTAATTAGGTGAAAGCAAGGTGTATGAGGCCCCTCAACATCTGCTAGCACAATGTCATGTTTGTGCCAGCATCCATCCTGTCTCTTCATGTCTGGTTGTCTCTCTGGCAACAGGTTCAAATTTCTTGTGACTGCCCCAATATAGCGACTCATGAGTCTTGTGAGGTCTCACAACAACTATAGTTCCCTTGACACTTTTCACCATCTTGGTTATAGCCTTTGATAAAAGGTCACAGTTCCTGAGAGGGTATGCTTACCTTACATGATGCTAAAAGGACAGGACCTTTTCCAGCAGCTCCAGTTCTTCAGAGGGTTTTCATATCATTGTCCACTTTGCAGGCTTCAGCGTTCCTCTTGCATATTGTTAGAACCCAGCAACACTAGTTAAGTCCCGTAAAATAGGGAGAGAACTTAATATGATAATTTGTGCAGAAAATGTAAATGTTTACTGCTCAGTTTATAAAATACACTTACTTGCATACCACCATACTCATACACACAACCACAGTATATGTGCTGCCAGGAGTGACTCCAATGAAGTCAAAGAGATGCAAGAGACTGCTAAACCAGAGACTAATGGACAATATTATTTAATGTTTTAATTTTTACCTTAGAGGGGTCCCTCTTGGAACTCACACTGTACCCAGAGGGTCAGGGTACCCCTCCCATGATGTCTTATGCTTTTTTTAAATGCGTTTTTTTAGGACAGAGGCACTGAGTCCCCGAGTCCTAACATGGCGGCCACACCTTTTTTTTCAGGCTGCAGCCAGACAAACAGATTGCATGCTTTGAGCTCCCAGCACTGTGAAACTTCTCTGTGTATCTGCAGTGGTACAGCAGCACATAATATACATACATTTCTAACCTTAATTTCTAAAAACTAGTGAATGCATGTAAACCAAATCACAAAACGCACACTTTCTGGGTAAAGATCTAGCTTTCTGACAAATTATGTGAAATTAAGTTCAGCTCCTTTATTTGAATAGCTGTTCAATTTTCTTATGGCACATTGCATGAGAAAAAGTCCCCCCACCCACTTTCTTGGCCCCCACATAATGGATCACTCCAAAACATTCCAGGAAGGAGTTGAAGTGATTAACCTTTTTTTATAGAAAGCCTTGTGAAGATTCATCAAACAGCATCTAGGGTAACAGCAAACCATTTTTCTTTCTAAACATAAATTAGTCTGCTGTTTGGAGAATTACACACATTTGGGGAATAATGTAATACTGAAGAAATGTTTCAGAAAAAGGAAGGGGTCTTTAAAAGATCATCCTTCTTGCGATTTTGTGCTTGAAGAGGTCAGGGATGAGAGTGGGATTATTGGAGGGTTGAACTCCAAGAATTCTCAGTGACTCTTTGTGAGGCATTAATGCTATTTCTTCCCTGGGGAATTTTAAAACATGGGTGAATAATTATCCTCAATGAATATGCATACAGTTAGCCTTATCACGTTCTACACATGCCATGCCTCGTGCCTAACCATGAAATGGCTAGATTGCAGTGACATGTATCTGGCCCAGGGGCAGCGACGGCATCTTTCTGCAATTTTAGAAAGGTCATCTCCGCTGACAGCACCGCTGGCTACATTCTCAAATCAATTAACCCAGCATTGATACAATTCAACTTCAGGAACATGGCTCACACTCCATCACGAGTCTGTTCCCAATGATATTCAAGGGAATTATCAAATGATTAGAAAAGGTACATCCTTTGGGCTATGCAATGCTTGTTTGCATGAGTGGATCAGCTGCGAAGAGAAATACACATGTTCTGAGTAAATGTGAGCGATTCACGCAACTAGATAATTCCACGTGCTCTTTTATGCGTAAAATCATGAGAGGTTATCTGTGATGGCAGAAATACATCAGTGCATAATGTGTGCAAGAGTAAGTGCCGGGCCCAAGGTTGTGCTCAGAAGCCGCAGCCGCCGCTCTTGAATGTCAGGGTGCCGAATACCAAGGCTCGGTATTCGTGGTTCCGCCCCACGCCTCTTTAGATCACCACCATACACTCCACGCTCCTTGATCTCACTAGTATAGGCTATTTGTATTCACTGCTTTCTCCCTTTGCTACTGTTTAACTCTCTTTTTTCTTTGTTCCCCCCTTGTGTACTTCTCCCTCTTGCTATGGTCAAAGTTTTGTGAACAAAATAAAGTCGCTAGCAATGACAGCCGGTAGGCGCACCATCAACCACCGCCTCAATTTAAGCACCACATAGTGTAGTACAAACGGGCATCAAAAGCGTATTTGAGCTAGAGGTGTGCAATGTTTTTATTGCACAAGCATAGTTCTGAAAAGATCCCAATGATTGGCCAGGCAGCACGCCGAGTTTTTCGCTGTACGTTCCTCTAGAGAATGTGGGAAGTGCAACACATTTTAGGTCTGGTATAGAGATATTTACACTTTTCATCAGCTTGATGTTTCCCAAAATATGTATAATGTAAGATACATACATACATACACGTATACAAGGGATTTTGGTGATACCTCTTCATCCATTTATCTGTTCAAGTGTAATCCACATATGATTGTGCGCAGCAATATCCATGGGGCAGCCCGCTTCATTGATTAGAAGACTGGCACTGCGAGTGATTCTTTTTTGCCTGCTCACATATGCACAGAGCCTGAAGGGGAGTACACTTTACTGCAGGGTTGGTGTACCAGGTTTTAAAGGGCACTCCTTTCACTTTTTGGTATTTATGACAAATGTTTTTTACATATTGCATAAAGATAAAATAACAATGACTTGAACACTTGTCACAGTCAGGCTTATTGGTTTTGCCAATGCTTGGTCTCATATGTTTTAGCAGTAGGTTCTCACAGAACCTATATGTGACTAATCATTTTCTGTGAGTATTAATTTGGTACTGCTTGAATCTATCATGTATTCCTTGCTTGAGCCCACGGTACCAGAGGTTAAGAGTTTTTTGTTAAGTGGACTGCTTTGTAACCTATCAGGATAGTAATCTATTACAATGATGGATTTCCTACCCCCAAATTAATAATTTCCTTATTTCAAAGCAACAAAGTGAGCAAAAAGATTTTTTGAGATCATAAAGAGAAACATTGTGCATGTGTATAAATAAAAAACGAGGTTTGGGCCATTAGGATTGGGATAGGTTGATGTCTTGACTTTGTTTATTATGATGAAGACTCTTCATATTGCAAAAACGCATCACTCCAGCCAGCACTCTGGCAAGACCGGTATCTATCTCAGCTCACAGGACAGCAGTGCCTGCTTACAAACGTAGCAAAATAGCTAGAATATATAGAAAAATACATTCTGCCTCAGCTAGGTGATATGTGAAAATACTCAAATTTCTAGGGTAAATTCTAAATATAATGCAGAACCCTATGCCTGGAATTATTTCACCACACTGCTTTAACGATGGAGCAAATTAAGTCAATGTTAGCAATTCTTTGGAAAACCATAAGAATTTATTTTACCACTTCACTTTAAATCTTGCAAATAGCTCCTCTAGAGCCCCCGCCCCCCAACATAGCATGGCTTTCCTGCCCACCCTGATTCGCACAATATGCCAGGAGCACTTTTGGCAAAATCATACAATGTCCTCCAGCCCACCATAATCATGATGGTATGGACGATCAGGTAATAGTTTTCACATTTTCAAAAGAAAACCCCCAAATTGACTGTTTAAAATATTAAATCAATATCCAATAGGGGCTGGGAGATTTCTCCTAGAAACGGAAAACAATTACATATTTTCTCTGCCTAGGGCAGCAATGCGTGTCTAGATGTCTTACGATATAAAAAAACACAACAGCCATGGGCTTTGGAAGGCCGTTCTAGGAGAGTCCACGTTCTCTCACCACATGGCCTACGGAAGTCCAGCAGTGGAACTGGTGGTGGCTCCTTCATCTGAAAGACAGCAAAGAGGCAGGAAACCAAGAGTTTGGTAGATGGGACTGCCACTGATACATGGCAAGTGTGTCATTAACACCATCTAAAATGAGGCAGCAAATCTTTATCTAAATTAAGTCTATAAATACTATACGGCATAGGGTGACTGCTTAGCCTTGGCGTTCTCCTTTCTAGTTACAAATATCAGTAATATAGCAGAGCACCATAGCAAACAGATATAGCATTTCAGAAAATGATGGAAGTACGCCTGACTCTTCTACTAGGACAATAAGGTGTTCATGATGTATTTCATCGAATGTGTACTTCACATAAAAGATGCAAGAAAGAACTTGTCATTAATCAAATAGATGTATTTCAAAAATAAATATCTGAAGATGTACAGAATATCTTCCAAATGTAGTAATAACCTGGGGGGAAAAAGAGGTACCAAATTGCACCAAAACATTTTGAGACCAGAAACGTACTGTGCAAACCGACCTGGTTGGCAGGCCACTATCCGTGTGATTGCTTTTCAAAATTGAAAACTTTTTCTAAGCAGCCTCATTTCCTTCAAGGAAATGTGGCTGCTTTAATAAAACAAAGGGGTTCATTTTTAAACATGTCGTTGAAAGTTGGCAGTGGTCTCTTCGACCATTGCCTACTCCTCTGGAAACTGCCACCTTGTAAGAAAGTGCCTCTTTTGACATTGTTAGCCCTCACCTTTTGCTTGATGCCTGGTGTGATTTCCAACTGTAAGTGCACTGGGGCCCTGCTAATCAGGTTCCCAGTGCCAGAATTCTTTCCCAGAACTTTACCATGATTGGAACAACTTCAGCTACCCTTGTAAATCCCTAGTAAATTGCACCTCTGATACCTGAGGCATGGGTACTGAAGAGGGCCCACTGGAGCAGCAGCACAATTTGTGCCACCTCAGAGACACAACACCAAAACCATGCAAACTGCCACTGTAGACTGTGTGCCTTGGTGCAGAGAAAACTGAAGAGTTGACATGGCTCACAGACGTGTGCCATGCCCTCGTGTACTGCATGCCGTATAGGTAAGTCACCCCTACTGGAGGCCTAACAGCCCTAAGGCAGGGTGTGCTATGTCCCATGTATGGACATCTCTGAATGAGCAGATATGACAATATCAAGTCCATTCTTGAATATTGTAAGTGCACATGGAAGCCAGAGAGAGTACATGGGGTGGATACTTGTCATTACAAGTTTCCTAGCTTCAGGATGGCTTCAATTTACCCCAAGTAGTTTGGTACGAAACATCTTGTCTTAATAAATACTCACTGATGTCAGTGAGGGATTTATTAATAAATGCACACAGGTGACACTTCAGAGGGTCCCTTGAAAGCCTACTGAGCACTGGTGTGGTCTCTGACTGCTCAGAGCCAGCCTCCCTCTACCAGACATGTGTCTGACCTCATAGGATGAGAGCTTACACTCTAAGAGACCCGAAACAAAACCTACATGAGGAGAGGTGCTTCGCACCTCCTTCAGGCCGGAATGGTCTTCCAGAGCGGGAAGCTTCAAAGGCAATGCCACCTTTGAAGTGCAATCCAGATTCCCCAGATAGTGGAGGATACAACCCCCCCTGTCCTTGGCCCCATTTTTTGGGAGGACAAGTGGGGCAATTGTTTAGATGAGGAAGGACCGTTGTGTCACGAACACAATTGAGCACTAAGTACAATTCGGGTTGTTCACGCAAATTTGTTTTGCTCGCAGTGCTGTTACAACTGTAATTGTTTTCCCCTTGTCACAACTTGTTTCTAAATATATCATGCCATGTGCACATTTCTCAAAAAACCTACAGAGAGTCTCCCTTTCTTTCATGTAATGTCTTGCACATGCCTGCCTCTGTGTAGTGACAGCATACATCTCTGAGATCGCAGACTATCTCACAGTCCTTACTAGAAGGAAGGCCATTCAGCCAAATCAGGGTACACAGGGAAGAACATTATTGGCACAATTTAAAACCCTGTTTTAAATAATCTATTGGTGCATGTAGGAACTGGGGTCACCAGTCCCCCTGGGGGTAGCTTGGCGCGAGCAGGTAGGCATCCAAAGGCTTAAGTGTAAAGTGACCATACAGCACACACATCCACTGAGACAAGAAACGCACGCAATGACTGACACCACACCAGTGAGGTTGAGTAAAAATCAAACTGCTTTATCTAGATCAAAGTTAGGTTCTCATCAAAACATTTCATTACGGGACTAAATACGGCATGAGCATTAGGGCTAAACATAGCAGTCAATCAGAGCGCTAACCATGGCATTGTCATTGGAGCGCTACACATAGCAATTAATCAAAGCGCTAGGCATGGCAATTAATCCAGACGCTAAACATGGCATTAGATCAAGGCGCTAGACATGGCATGAAATCAAAGCGCTAAACATAGCAAGCAATCAGAGTGCTAAACATAGCATGTAATCAAAGCGCTAAACATAACAAGCACTCAGTGCGCTAAACATAGCATGTAATCAAAGCGCTAGACATAGCAAGCAATCAGAGCGCTAAACATAGCATGTCCTTAGAGCATCAAGCATGGCATTCAATTACAGCGCTATACATGGCATTCAGCAGGGCATTTGATTAAAGCTATGCAACAGTTGAGCAGGGATAATCAGTCTCTCCATCTGGAGTAGTTTTAGCAGACTCCTTATGCCCCAAAATGTCCGGCTTATCATGCAACCAACTAGCTCTGCACAGGGCGAGAGTTGAGGCGGCCGGGGGCCAGCTTATTCCCCCTTCCAGGGCAGTGGGGGCCCACCGGGCTCATCGAGAGACTTCCCTGGGGGAGGGGCGAGTCCAGGGCCTCTCTCCGGCCTTCCGCCCTCCTCCCCAGGGGTTACCTCAAACTTGGGCCTCTCGTGGGTCCCTCGCAGCAGTCTTCGGCCGGGCGGGGGCTTGCTCTCCTTAGAGCCCCTCCCGCCAGCCGCGTGTGCCTCCCGGCGGTGTCCAGGTCGAAGAGGGGGGGGCCTGGCCAAACCCCGAGGGGCTGCAGTGGAGCGTGGTATTGCGGGGCCTCCGGCGAGCTTCCGGGCCGGATGGTGCGCCCTGTGTTGACTGGAGGCCGGTCCCGGGCCTTCCAAGGGCTCCTGGGACCCGGGGACCGGCGATGAGGGCTGACGGGGAGGTGCGCCCACAGGCGCTCTCCACAGCGCGGCCTGCGGGGGCGCAGCCCCTCAACCAATCTGCAGACGGCGGGGGCGGCGCTCGGCAGTCCTCCCCTGTCACGTGCTCTGAGAGGAGGGCTTCCAGGCCCAGTGAGGCCTTTACTGAATTCCGGCGGCCCTCTCCTTACTGAGGGCCGTTGCGGGACAACAGACGCTGGGCCCACACCGGGGGGGGGGGTGCCCCGGTCGCGACGGCGATGGCGGGGCCCCGCACCCCCCCTGGGAGTCCTGAAGGTGGCGGCGGCGCCGGGTTGCGGTGGCGAGTCGGCTACAGCGCCTCAAGTGAGCAGGGCAGGCCACATACAACGGAGGCAGCGCCATGCAGGGGGCAAGCTCACTACAGGCAGGACAGTTCAGTGAAGGGGGGCCCAGGTGACGTCAGGGGAGCGCAGGGGTGACACAGCGCTGGTTCCTGGTTGATCCCCCAGCAGTTCAGGACGAAGTTACAAGGTCTTATTCGGCGCTTGCTGGTTCCTGCGCCCTTAGGAGTTAGTTTCTTGAGGCGGGGGGGGGGGTAATTTGAGTTGGTGAGTGAAGAGAGAAGAGAGTTTAGTCAGTTTCCCTCCTTTTCTTAAGTATCCCCAGGTCAGGTGACCACTCTCTAAGGCGGCAAAAGCAGACCCCACCCTTATTCTAGAAGGTTCCAGGAGCTTCCCTAGTCTAGCTATGGGGAAAAAGGCGGGCTGGTGTGGCAACAATGTTGTAGGGTCCCAGCCAGCTCCTGGCAACTAGGGTGCTACTAAAAATACCACTCCGCAGTAGCAGGGGCCTGTGGCAGCCAAGTTGGGAGAAGAGAGCACCTGCACCTTAGCATTGATTAGCAATGGAAAGGCGCTCGGAGACCTAGTCCATGTATGGACACAAATGCAGTAAAAATAAAATTTCACAATTCATACAATACAATATCATGTATCAATATACTAAGTCATTAAAAAACATTAAAAAGCATAGACCCAAGAAACAACAGGAACAATCAGAAATATCTCTTCACAAATGACCCAAATACAATACACAGTATACAAGGGGTCTTTAGTGCAAAGATTTCATTCTTAACTAAAGTATTCCCTGTTTGTTTGGATTCTTGATTAACACAGGCGTCAACGCGTTTCAGTGGTATGTTTGGCTTTATAAGCAGAAACCACCTTCTTCGGACGTAGCGTATTACCTGCGTTTGTATATTCGGACGGACGGTACGGATCGTACTTGTGCGCTCGGACTTCAGTTTTACAAATCGTACGTAAAACTGTCCGGGGACGTGTCGTAGACTTTTCCCGATGTCATTCGAATGTATTTTCCACGTTCGAATCGTACTTGCCCGTTTGTACGGGACTTGTACGATTCGTACGTAAAAAAATACAGATACGATTCGTACAGGATATTTTTTTACCGGATCGGAATCGGCACCTTAGTGTATTGATACATGATATTGTATTGTATGAATTATGAAATTTTATTTTTACTGCATTTGTGTCCATACATGGACTTTGATGGTTTCTTTTAATATAGACAAAGGAGAGGGTAAAACTCTTTCAATAAAATAACAATAGTATTATATTTCTGTTTGGGGCTTAATTTGTGTGCCAAAATTTTGTAAAGATTTTTATATAGAACCGACTGAGTGATTGATTGTAGAGTGATAAATGAATGAGATTTCTCCAGGGATTCTTCCTCTTTTACTATACCTCACATATTACATCACTTATGACATGTTGAATGACAACTTTGATAACACCACTGATTACATCTCAGATTCTATAATTGATGTCTTCACTGTTCATGGCGGGGATGCAAGTTATTGTTTCTTGATGGCGCAAGTTATAGTTATTTCAGTTAACTATAACTGGTGAATGTCAGTGATTTTTCATATTTCAAAATATGATGTTACTGACATTTTCACAACAGGGAAGCCCTCCTTGAACATAAACCCAAGGATACAGAAAAGAACCCCAGAAGACATATCTGTATTACCACATTTAACATCGCCTCAGACAAAGTAACAAAAATAATAAAAAAACACTGGCGCATTCTAAACAGTGGAGGACTGGACTTACAAAAACCCATGTTCAGCCATAAAAAAGCAAAAAACTTGAGGAACTATTTGGTGCACACCAGACCCAACCCAGCAAAAATCACTGGATCTATACGCCTACTCCATCCACTACCAGTAGGTCACCACCCATGTGGCAACTGCAGCGTGTGCCACCTAACCACCACGACCAAAACGGTCCTTTACAACAATGGTACAACATGGAATCTCAGATCGTTCACAAACTGCAATACGACAGGTGTGATTTACCTTATCACTTGTGTGTGCAATCTCCACTATGTGGGCATGACCACTAGAAAGGCGAATACCAGAATGACAGAACACCGAAGCAATTTCAGGTGCAAAAGAAACAATACAAAAATGACCACACATTTTCTTGAACACCATCACACACCCAATGACTTCAGTTGGGTCATTATTGAACATGTGGACAGCCATCCCAATATCGAAAGGATACTACATGAAAAAGAGCAACGTTGGGTTTTCAAGTTGCGGTCTGATACCAATGGTCTTAATGACGATATACCGTGGGGACAATTCATTTAAAACTTGGGCAATAAGAGACTTTGTCTACCAACCTAACAATAGACCTTTCCTGAAAATATTCCTAAAAATATTCCTAAAAATATTTGTATGGGTTCCTAGATTTTGAATCATATAACTTTATTGACAATGACCCCTTTTGTGGCAGAGGCACTCCAATAACTTTAGAAACCATCCCCTCTCTCAAACCTTGTTGAACGACAAACGAGGGGTATTTTTATTTTTATTTTATTTTATTTTTCTTCATTGGCCAAACACTGAAGTGATCACATGAGATCGGACATCCTATCGATCTGTGTGGCTGTAAAATTCCAATCCTTACTCCACTATGAGCTCTTTTGATAAACCTACGATGTGAGCCCTTAGTAATGGTAGATCTCACTTTCACTCTACCGTCAAGCTACAAATTCCCTTAATAATTTCTTTCTTCGTCTTACGATCTAAAAAAAAAGGTCCTTAAAAATTTTTTTGGGGCATATTTACTGATCCTTCCCATTCCAACATGGCCACCACAGGAAGGACCTACACGGCAGAGTCCTCCCTTCCTTTCCATGCGGAAATGCCACTTGAAATTAGACAGCCGCGCATGACCAGCAGTATGCGGTCCGAGAGGCTGGGCGCTAGTAGGTGTTTCCTGAGTGCGGATTTCCACGTACAAGTAAGTGACAAGCCCCTGGGGGAAGCCGAGCATGCTCTCCGATTTGACAGCGAACTTACCTCTCGAGTCTCACTCCAACTCCGTTCTTCTCCCAATCTATAAGGCTCATCACAAGGGATGGACCCCATTTGATTAAGACAACCGAGCCCATTAACAAACTCGTATATTTTTCTCTAGGTGTACGAGAGCTCCACACCCCCTCCGTTGACCATGAGGCTTATCGTTTGCCTCTAAAAATGTATGTAATGGCTTACATATTTGTCAGTCTTGTTTGTGTAATTTATTATGTCAGACGCATGTTTATTGTTGTTTGTTTGGTCTATGAGCAGAATTTGCATTCATATGACCTTTTCACTCACCTTGTAGCACAGCACCTGCATGGAAGTTTTAATTAACGCTGTTTTGAACATCCACATAGTGGCACATTAAGAAGTCTGGATGTACCCTACACCGGTGTATAGTGTGATCACTATTGATTTTATTCTTTGCATATTGATTGCCTTGGATCCCCTAATTGTGTTTCTTTATCCAACAGATATTTCCTGACGTATACTTACGTATGTATTTTAACGCATGCTTATTAGTTGCAGCGTTTCACTTTTTTCACCTTATTTAGGTCTTCTAGGAGTGGTTTCTCACACTGGGCTGGTCCCGGTGTGGTCCTGAGGAAGAGCTGGGGAAGCTCAAAACTAGTTGACCATATGCTAGGCACACCTACCCATTACAGTTAGGGCCTTTAGCATATTACCCCGTTTTTAACCAATTAGCTAGGAGCAAGAATAAAGTATATTTGGCCCACTAGTTGATTATTTTAAATCACTTTATCCCACTCCACTTCACAACACTCGCACTACACATAAAACTTGTTTTAAGTGCTCCTACGTAATACGCAAGTTGCAGCACGCCTCAGCCCGTAGAGGACTGAGAGGACCCCAATGATGAAGCATGTCACCAAGGGGAAACCCTGGTGAGTGAGGGGACTCAAGAAAGGCACAGTTTTGCCCTTTCCTCTCTTTTGGGTGACTAGCGGAATCATATTGTTTTTTCCGACACCCCCAGGTTAGGCTCTTTTACCTGTTCATTCAGGTTCTTTTTGACTGACATTTTCACCTCATAGTGATGTCATCCTAAATTTTGTTTTCTTAAGTTAATTTCTAAGGGTTTTTTAAAAAATATAAAGTAAGATATTATTATCATACCTAAGTATAACATTATTTTTAACCTGTGGTGTTTCCAGTGAATAGATAGACATTCGCCTAAACGAATTACGTCTAATAAACAAACGTGTTTACTGTATCACCGGAGTGCTAGGACAACTTTTTCACAATGATTTGGTGACCATTTTTGGGGGAAAATAGTTTTCTCTCATATATTTTTCATTGCGGTTATAGAAGGATCTCCAGAAACTAAAATGAGAACATATTTTCTGTTAATTCATGCTGGCTTCAATGGCCAGGGAAGAATAAAGTCTGATATACTGAATAAAACATACTTGTAACTGCAGCAGCATCACGTCAGTTGATACCCAAATTTTAAACTGCAGCCTTCCACAGAGTTCTGATGAACAACTTGAGCGCCAGCATTCTTATTAATGTCAGAAGTGTGGCACACATGAATCCATCTTGATTAAATCAAAGCTGTGAAACTTAGAACAGTGAGAGGAGGCCAGGGGCAGCAAAATGAACATCCAGGGCAGGTGGGAGAGGCACTGGCTTCACATCAGACCATGTATTGCAGCCAGTTTGGTTGGTGACAGCATAAAGGACCATGGTATGCAAGAGGGAGGTGGCTGGGTTATGTGCCAAGGAGTCAGACCATGGAAGGCAAAAGAAAGGGGGTAGAGGCTAGACTCAAGCAGATGGACAGGGGCAGAAAATGGAATATGAAGGGCAGGAGGGAGGGGATTAGGGTATAGACCCGGAGGATGGAAGGCAGTTAGAGGAGGCAACGACATGGGCAGCAAGTTGACCATTCAGGGCATGAGGGAGGGGCAGTGGCAACCCAAAATACCATTCAGGGCAGGCAGGAGGGGCAGTGTCAGCTCAATTGATCGTGAAGGGCAGGAGGGAGGGGGTAGCAAGCTGACCAAGTAGGGAGCAGCAGAGTGAGCACAATGGACCACACAGGGCTTGAGAGAGAGAACAGGGGCATGAACACAGACAACGGATGGCAGGGCAAGAGGCAGGGGTAGAGACAACTTGAAGAGCAAGTGGAAGGCGCAGTGGCAGCCCATTGGACCATGCAGGGCAGAAGGGAAGTGGCAGGGGCATAGACTTCTACAAAGGAGGGCGTGAAGAAAGTGGGTAGGAGCAACAAGCTAAACACAGAGGACAAGCAGGAGGGAAGTGGTAGCACAAAAGACTGCACAGAGCAAGAGGGAAGGGGCAGGGACTGACTCAGACAATGGAGGGAAAAGAGGAGGGGTCAGGGCCTGGTTCTAAAGAAAGGTTTACATGGACAGCGTAGCACAATATTCAATGCAGGGCAGGAGGGAGGGGGCAGAAGCCCACACACAGAGAATGAAGGGAAGGGAGGATGGGGGTGACCTGCAAGATGACCTAATAGGGCAGTCCAACCTTACCAACCCCTAAATCCTAAAAAGACCATGACCCCCCTAAACCCTACCCACCCCAAACCCTAAAAAACGCCCTTAATACCCACCAGCGTTACCAACCCCTAAACCCTAAAAATACCCTTCTGATTTATTCCCATACCCACGGCAAACCCTAAAAACACTCTTGCCCCTCTTTATCCTTACCCACCCCTAAACTCCAAAAACACCCTTACCACCTTATACCCATACCCAACCAAACCCTAAAAACATCCTTTTGACTCAATACCTACAACACCCCTAAACCCTAAAAATACCCTTCTGAATTATTCCCATACCCACTGCAGACCCTAAAAATACTCTTGCCCCTCTATATCCTTACCCACCCCTAAACTCTAAAAACACCCTTACCACCTTATACCCATACCCAACCAAACCCTAAAAACATCCTTTTGACTCAATACCTACAACACCCCTAAACCCTAAAAATACCCTTCTGAATTATTCCCATACCCACTGCAAACCCTAAAAATACTCTTGCCCCTCTATATCCTTACCCACCCTAAACTCTAAAAACACCCTTACCACCTTATACCCCTACCCACCCCTAATCCCTAAAAACACCCTTATCCAGCCAATGACATGCAAACCCTCCCCAAACCTCTGAGGGGCACCTGGGACCACATCCCCCAAGGCCTAGGGAAAAAAGAAGGGAGGAGGGCGTGACTCCCCTCACAGAACCTAATTAGGCCCTGGGACCCCCTTCCCATGAGGAACAAAACAGATTCAAAAGGTAAGGGGCGGTGCTAGCCCCTCTCTGAGCCTTAAAAAGGCCCTGGGGACCCTATCCCTTGGGGATAAGTAATAAAATAAAGGGAGAGGCACATTCCCCCCTTCCTAGAGTCTAATTAGGCCCTAGGGACCTCATCCCCCAGGGCCAAAATGTAAATGAAAGAGGAGGAGGCTTTTATTTTTTGACAAGTGTTGTATTTATAGACATAATCTTTTATTTGTTTATATAGACCTGGCCACCTCGTTGCTGTAGCAGTGAAACCATAGCCACCACAAAAACGTGTGCAGATACTAACCCCTCATGTGTCTCTATGATGAATTCCGGCCTGAGGCCAAAATTTGGTATTACTCTATCTTCCACTCTGGGAAGACGAGCAAACTGAATGTTTTGTGCACTTAGTTGGTAGAAGTATTTAGTTGGAAAATATTTTGGAAAAGGGGTGCCACATCACAAAGCTGTGGTAGCCAACATTATTTCTCCATTTATCCTCATGTTGGAATGAGTCACTGCAGCTCTAACAGCAGTTTGCACTGCGGCCTTTGTGATTTCATCACTCAATTAAATTCCCTGCAACGTGTATTCATACGCATTGATAGGTCAGTGTGTGGATACCATGAGCCTGCAGTAAACTTGCTTTAATATTTACCACTTTTCCACAAAGCAACTTGTTCTTGATGGCATACACTTTTGAATCTCTGAATCCATTCTGGCTCCAATAGTGTAAGTACTCATTGTAAGACTGAATGCAATAACATGAAATAAACACTATACGTGTGGGGAATTCTGGATCTGTATTTAGTTAGAACTTTCATTACAGCCAGCTGGTCAGTACAGTCACCTTAGTGACCTTAGGGACTGCAAAAAGTATTGCATTTTTTTCCAACTGCTGGCTGGGCAGAACCATCAGTCTAAACTATAAAGTCATACAGGTCTAGAGGCATCATTTAATTGGTCAAAGGGTATTCTTGTTCATATTGAAGGTAAGCCTGTGTTTGTAGTGTGGAGTCAAATATGTAGTCTACATCTGTTGCTGTTAGTGAATTAGGCCATTGTATCCATCTAGGATGTAAAATGATTTGCATTTGAGATGCTAGCCTTTGTGACAGCCTCTAAGGCTGGAAAGCTGGGTCTGGTGGCTTAGTGGACTAATGCATCCACTTCACAGGCCGGTGCTTGACCTCATGGTCACAGGTTCAAATCCCATCAGGTCCACCCAGCCTTTCATCCAGCTGAGGTCAAGAAAATGAGTACCATTGAGTTGGGTAACAATAAACATCTGTTATTCAGCGCCAAGAGACCTAAGGGTGAACGTGCGCTATACAATACACATGTTATATTATGAAAAGGGAGTCACAACAATTATGCTTTTTCCCTGAGCAAATGATCTTTCTCTCACTACAGTGGTCTGTACCGCTGCGAGAATATTTTCTTTTGGTGCAAAACTCATTTCCACATTGGAATAAAAAATTAGATGTATTTGCAATTGGTACAGTGTCACCTTAGTTGAAAGTGATATATGTATACCCAGTGGTCCCTGCAATTACGTGGGTTATCAAATTTGTTGTGTTTACACATGTATGTAAGTGTTTAGTAACTAGCATGTCAGTTTTTACTGCACGCAACATCTGTGAATGTTCTGGTGTCCAATGTGTGCTTGAAAAGTGTGGACAGATCAGGCCATAAAACAGTTTTACCCGTTGGGCATAATCTGGTATGTATGTTCTGTCAAAAGTTAGAAAACCCAATATTGATTGGAGCCTCTTTAATGTGTTTGGTGGTTGTAATACTTCTCTAGTAAGTGTGCCGCTAAGCTCTTGCCTTCGTTTGACAACTCGTATCCTAAACTCAAGAGACTGAGATAGGCAATTTTTTGATTTTTGGAAATCGAATTTGTAGCCAATGTGAGCAAATCTTACAATTTTGTGATATACTCTGGCCAGGTGTGTTTCTAAGTCATAATTTGTGAGATATATGTCACTATTGTTGCTGTAAAGCTTTATTTCGACAGAGATGTCATGAAAGCTAACAAAATACATTTTAAAAATAGGTAAAAATGCATTAACATAACACAATACTTCATTGTCAATGGTCTATAACAGTCCTGTTGCCCGGGCAGAGAACAAGCCTGGGCTGTTCATATACCCGAGTAGCAATCAACAGAATTGTTTTTGTGACCCGAGGGAGGTAATGTTGTCAACTACCAGCTCTCAGGTGCTATTGTTTTGCAGAAACAACTATTTGAAATGTATAATGTTGTTTTGTATTATTTGCACAACAAGGGCCAGATGTACAGAGGTTAAAGTTTGCGATTACCTAATAGTGAATTTTTGTGCTTCACTTTTAGGTAATCACAGATAGCTATGTAATACAGTTTGTTTTACACTGTTTCTGATTTCCAGTGGGTCGCAAACAGATCTACATCATTAATATTCATGCGATAGGTCACAATTTACGTCCCATTGGGAATCGCTAAACTTACCGGGATGGTGGCCTGCTGGGGTCAACAGAACACCATGTCTGTGATTGCTTTTAAATAAAGAAATGTTTATTTTTTTAACTGCAGCCCATTTTCCTTAAAGGATAACGAAATGCGTTTCAAAAACAAAAAGGAAATATTTTCTTTTAATTTTTTAAGAGTAATCAGTGGTCCCTTAGACCACTGCTGCTCTTAAAAACATTTTTACAACCATTTACCAAAGGGAAAGGGTCCCTTGTGGACACCTTCCCATTTGCGAATGGGTTGCCACCTACTTAAAGTACGTGGTAAAAACGCACATGTTTTGTCACTGAATTTCAGTCGCAGAACATTCTCACATACCACTGCGAGTCTGTGTTAAGAAGGGACGCCTTAAAAACGCCCCTTCCAAATACCAAATCGCTAACTCATTTTGGGTATCGGTAATAGTTTACCGAATCGCAAAATAGGGTTTGCTTAATTGTAAAATACTTTTTTTCTGGTCGCAAACGGCTCAATTCTGCGACTCGGGCCATTTGCAACCTAAAAAAAGCATCATATATCTGGTCCAATGCTGTCCATTAGTGCTGTGCATGTGCATTTTGTACTGTAGATCTGTGAGTTTGACTGTTTACTTGTCTATAGTCTAAGACCGAGTGATATGAATGATTAGGTTTCACTACTGGAAACAGAGGATTTTTCATTGGTGAGGTGCAAGCCTTAATTACATCTTGACTTTCAAGTTTTGTTGGTATTCCTCAAATTTTTTGTTTAGCCTCATGTTTGATGGATGGGGTATTATGGTTGCACTTGTGGGTTTGACATAATGGGTATAATATGGTTTGGGGATTTTTCATCCTAGCCCATGTGATTGCGGTATAAGGCAAGGACTTGTGCAAGGCCCCACTCCTTGGCATATGTATGTTGAATTGATTCTGTAATAAGGTTGGAGAAAGATGGCAATATCACACTTTCCCCTCCTGGGACTTGTTTATCAAATTCTAGTGGCCAAAATCTTTCAGCCAAGAGAATCTCATAACCAACCGTTAGGTTCTCCCAGAAGAGAAAGTTAATATTGTGAGGTATATCACCCTTCATATGGAGCTGTAATTAATACAACCTACTTGGAATATTAAGCCTCTGGTCCCATGGTTCCACTTGGACAAACTCACTAGTTGCTGTCGCCAGGAGACACTCTTGAAGATTTGGACAAACTACTGTGACTTTTGCCACACAGTGTAGCAGGGTAATAGTCTACTCTCCATTCAAAAGCACTATGTATGGCATCTTTAAGTGAGAGCCCAACTATTTTGTTTTAAATTGAAGCCTTTGTTGTGGTAGCTTTTTTTTCCTTTTTTACTATAAAGTCAGACGAGCATTGTGACTTTCTGTTTCACATACTGCTCTGACTGCCCTCCTCTCTCTGAGTGTTTTTTGGATGACTCCTGAAAGGAATAGGACTGATACCTAACAGTCTGTTTAATTCTTTCACAGATGCGCAGATTATAGTGCTCTTCAGAGAACTCCTGTGGAGGAGATCCACTCCATGGGTTAATCTTTTCCTCTTTTCTCTTATTATTCCAGCCATCTTTAGAAGACTATGGTACCTTTCTTGAGGTATTTTTTCAGAATTACCCTAAAGTTGTGGTTTATTATGTCTGGCTCTTAAATTATCTTGACCTATGGATATAAAGGTGTCAGCAACAAATTTTGGTAGTTATCGCTCCTGACCCGCTAATGGTATTTGTGTGATATGTTGGCGTACTGCGAATGCTGCCGCTTCCCCTTTAATATTATTTAAAATAATTGAGACCACCATGGCATAATTGTCAAAAAGCTTCATCTCCAAATCCAGGGCGGGGCAGCTCCGTATTTATTTTGGATCTGTGTTAGAGCCTCAAATGGATGGTGTACCAAGTGTTATGGTATAGACCGTTGCAAATACTGCGCCCAAAGTAGCTCAGTCTACAGGAGGAACCATCCCTAAAGGTAGATACATGGTGAGAATTCTATGTTTATATTGAGGTCCCAAATGGGGAAATACTGCTTCAAGTTGATTTTTTTTTGTGCTATCCAGAACAGAATTTCCTCCCATATGGTGTAACTTTTCCCATCTTTGGATTAATAGTCAGTGGGCTAATTGTTAGTAATTGCTAAATGAGGTTGTGCAGCTTGAGCATTCCTCACTGGGCCTATTGCCATTGTTCGCATAATGTGTTGTGCCATACATCTGAATAAGCAAATTATACCTATCTATAGTGTACGCAGCTCTGGTGCTATAAGGTTTACTATGACCGGGTAAGGTGTTTAACCGGCTATGGGCTATGTTGCCCCTTCATTACTGAGGTGAATCAATTTAAAATCATCTCTTGCTCACAGTAGGGTGGCTTGGAAGCAATTTGTGTGTTCCTGGAATGTGAATGGTAGTTCTTCATAAACTGTGTAGTTGTTTGGAACTGCTAATATGGTATAATTGTAAAAATGTCTTGATTGCGCATTTGCTGCTGGAAATATTACCCATGAATAGAATACCTCTGTTCTATGTGCTTTATGTACCTCTGCCATAAAGGTAACAGCCTCACTCGTCAGGGCAAGCCCATGTTGTTGCAACATTTGGTGCTGCGTTAGCCATTCAAAATGTATGGAATTTAGAGAAGGTAACTATAGTGAGGCATCCTTTGAAAGGTTCAAGCTTCAAAAACCTACAGACAATATCTGGGATTTCTATTCAGCTGAGGAGGATTTATCCCAAACACCATGCACATCTCTGGTTAACTGGTGGTTAGAGTATTTGAGCACACTTTAGAAAACTTCTCGGGAGACCCAGTAAATAACTACCCAAACTAGACATTGATGGCGTCATGTTGTACGGTTCCTACTATCTCAGTTAGACTGTGCATTTGGGCAACCTATGAATCAAAACTATGGTTAAGGCAGGGCCCGGGAGATGGGGTACCATTGTCCACAATAGACTCAAGGAGGGGGTAGCACTGTACCCCTCCCCATTTCAATAAAATAGGGCCCTGGGTTCCCAAGGTCCTAATAAGACCCAGGGAGGTGTTCCGCCCACTTGACATTTTTCTGCAATGCAGCTTCAGAGGATAGGGTCCCCAGGACCTGATAAAGCTTGGGTAGGGTGGTCACATCTCCCTCCCCTTAGAATTTGGCCCCAGGGGGATGTGGCCCCCAGGGCCCATTAAGGCTCAGAAAGGGGGATGGCATGGTCCCCTCCCTTTCTTGTTGAATTTGGCCCCAGGGAATGGGGTCCTCGGGCTTATTAAGGCTTGAGGAGAGGGGCTGTATGACCCCCACCTTAATATATTGGTTTTGGCCCTAGGGGATGGGGTCCCTGGGGCCCAAAGACCACCCTAGGCTGCACCACCAAATTCTGTGAGCAGCGTGGGTTTTACTGCCTGGTTTCAACCTCCCATCATGCAAGGGTGGGGTTGGCTTTACGAACGGTAACAAAATATTACTTGAGCTTGAAAAAAAACCTAGAAATTCACTGAAAAAGCAAAGGTTAAATAAACATTATAATTCAGTGAAATGTTCAGTAACAGTGTAATGTTTTAAACTGAAAAAACAAACAGAAATGCACCATTTATAGTTCAAGTTATCTCAAGTAACTATATCTCGCGCCCTAAAGTAACTATAACTCACACCCTCACCATGCACTGCTAATTTGTGACATCATTGATAATATCCCTGCAACATTTGCAATTAAATTATTGATGAGAAAACTGTGTATGGGTGACGTGAGGTATAGCTAACCTTAGGGCACAAGTTGTAGGTACTTGCCATTATTTCTCCTACATAGCATCCTTCCCTGTAGCTGAGAAGGATGGCGTATGTCTGTTAAATAAAATATATTGTAAATATATGATGATATATATACAACACTGATCCAATACACAGTCAATCGTAATGAATATCTCTTTAGAACATCAAGATAGCATTAAAGCATGAAATGGTACGCTACCTAAGAGCATAAATGGAGACACTGACATTTGCTTTCAGGAATATGAAATTTGTGACATTGTTCAACAGTACGATATTGAATTTAAAAAACATGCAGGTTTAAGAACATATATATATATATATAATATATACTGAAGGGGTGCGCTGTATGCTGCCAGATCGCCGCAGATGCTCGTTGGCGTCTGCACCCGTATGCATATTATGGTACGGCTTGGAGAGAAATTCTTCAAGAGACAGCACTCCCATGGTGTGGGTATTTTGTATTAAATTTACATTAAATATAGCATGTAGACAGAAACCATCTATGTGTTTCAGCTAAACTAGCCTTGTTTATGGTATACAACAATACAATAAACAGCATCTTAGGTGCATTGTGTATCTGATGTCTAAATTTTAAAGCAATACAGCTACATTTTCTGACACAATGCCATATTGCCACCTACAAATTTTGCAAATATGTGTTTCAGAAGACCCATCAAATTTACATAAGCCCTTTATAAACAGGCTTGGTTCACAAAAATGAATATATAAATAATAAAAGTTTGAACCATAAATAGAGCCCTATTGGGCTTATTAATACACTAGCAATTGTGTAGACCATAGCAAAGACAATAAATCTCAAAGTTAGTTGCCCACCATATTACTCCATAAATAATACACTATTGGGCGAAGGACTACATCCGTGGCTTTGAGAGCAAATAACAAAATGTTCAGAAAACATTGCAAAAATAATAAAAATAAAAATATGAAAAAACAAAAGATATTTCAGTTCTCTTGCATTCATGTCAAGTTCTCCTTCTCGTTCAACCTAAAATAGATTAGACAAAAAAATGAATATTAGTCTGTTATTGCTGGAAAGACTGAAAACAAATTAAAAACAGCAAAAAACATGTACATGTCTTTGTCAGTACCTGAAGACTAAATATAAAGAAAGTAGCAGAGAACCTTCAATAACAATAGACATTTACATTCATAAAAAGGTAATTTAACTTTTCGTCAATATTCAAACCCTTTGGCTCCTTCGTGCCCATTCTTAGGATGTATGTGCACTCTAGTTGCCTGTGGGCTTTCTCTCTGTCTCCTACCCTGATCGATTTTTCTATCTGGTTCAAGACACTGTACGTGAGTACTGTAGAATCGCTGTTGTGATACTCCATAAAATGCCTTGTGACTGGATAGGTAACATCTGAGTTTCTCGCTGCTCTCAGATGTTAAAGGCTATGTTTATGGGCTTGTAGCTTAGCTCTCCCTAGGTACCTCTTAGGACAGGGACATTCCAGCAGATAAACTATAAATTATGGTTTACAGTTCAATGGTTTGGAAGGCGTTAACCTTTCCCCCAAACTTGTTTTCACTTCTGTAAGATTCTTACCGTGTTTTCATGCCTTACCTATAGTACAATCCTTCAATACTTTACTAGATTTTAGCCATTTTTGATCTGTGTCTATGTACGTTTTTACGAGTTTGTTACTCATCGAAGGTGATCTGCGATAGGTTGTGTTGGGTTTTGCACTAACATCACCTCCGATCACTGGATCCCTTTTCACCAAGTGCCAGTGTCTACTGAGGGCTTGTCTAAGATCTTTATGTTTGTAGTTATACATAGTAATTAATCTGCTTGCCTGAGCTTTTTCCTTATCTGATTGCCCTTGCTTAAAAGGAGATACATTCTATTAACCTTTCTGACCTTGGCTTTTGCCATCTCTAGAACTGAATATTGGTACTCTCTTCTATTCAGTCTGTCACAGATCCCCTCTTCTGCCAACAAGTATTGTTCACTGTAACCACACATTCTCTTTACTCTGAGGAGTTCCCCATATAGGATGCTATTTTTGAATGGAAAGGCGTAAGCGCTATTTGCATGCAACATGGTATTACAGGCAGTCGGTTTCCTGAAGATGGAGGTTTCAAGGCATGAATTATTCAACACAATTTCAACATCTAAGAAGTTAATTGTAGTATTGCTTACTTGACTCATGAATGAGAGGTTTAGCCTGTTCTGATTAATACCTTTCAAAAATCTTTCAACTGATCCTATATCACCTTTCCATAAATTGAATAAATTGTCAATGTATGTTATGTTATATGAATTTGTACCGCGCACAGATACTTGTGGAGTGTCCCGGCGCGAACCTGAAAAGGGGCCAAGGTCAAAAAGGCAGAGCTAAAAGAGAAAGGTTTTTAACTTTTTCTTAAAAGTGCCAGGATCTTGCATGCCGCGCAGAGCCAGCAGCAATGCATTCCATGCCAGAGCAGCTTTTTGGGCAGGCGAGCTCCCGCCAAGTCTTTGGCGGTTGAACCGAGGGATATGAGCCAGAAGCTTAGAGGAAGAACGCAGCTGTCTCACAGGGAGGTAAAAGGCAAACCTCTTCTGAAGGTAGATGGGTCCCAGCCATGGAGAGCACTATGGGCAATAGTCAGATTTTTGAATTTTATTCGAGCCTCTGCCGGAAGCCAATGCAGACAGCGCAAATGAAAGCGCGCACTGCACCTGCTGGAAAGACCTAGCAGGAGTCTGGCGGCTGAGTTTTGGACTACCAAGTCCGAGTTTGTTCAGGAGGTAGCACGGGAAGCTGTGTACAGTGCATTGGCGTAATCTAGACGGGAAAGGATCAGAGCACGGACAACCGTTTCCTTTGCAGATCTTGGAAGAATTGGAAGAAACTTTCTCAGAGTTTTCAAAATGCCGAAGCAGGTCCCAGTCAACTTCTTGACCTGGATTGAAAAAGTCAAGTTCTCACTGAACCAAACCCCCAGATTCTTAACGGAGTTTCACTTCGTGCTGGGCAGGGGGAAACCCGGGGGCCACAGCTTCTCTCTGAAGTTGGCAGGAAATTTGCAATACAAAAGGATTTCGGATTTCTCCTCATTGCACTCAAGCTGCGCCTGAGCGAGCCAGTGAAAGACAGAGGACAAACAATGTTGATCAGAAAAGACTGAATCATCGTCCCTTCCCCATGAAAACAGAAGCTGGGTGTCATCAGCATAGGCCATCACCATAGCCGCTAATGTCTCCGCTAAATAAGCTAGCGGGGTGACATAGATTTTAAAAAGAAGGGGGCTAAGGGATGACCCCTGCGGGACACCCATAGCCACTGGCTGAGGTGTGGAGGCACAAGGTGGAAGCCACACCTGCTGCGAACTACCTTCTAGGAAAGACCTGATCCAGCCCCAGACAGATCCAGATAGACCAATCACCGAGAGACGATCAAGAAGCAGGGAGTGGGGCACCGTATTCAATGCTGCCGAGAGGTCCAGCATAACCAACGCCGAACTCCTCCTGGCATTCAGACACTCACAGATCTGACACCTCCAACAATGCTGACTCCGTGCTATACGAAGCCCAGAAACCCGATTGAGCCGGGTAGAGCAAGCCCTCGGCCTCGACATACTTGGTAAGTTCATTTGTAACCACCTTCTCGCATACCTTAGCCAAACTTAGCAGGAGCGAAATAGGACGGTATTTTCCGGGAGTCAATGGGTCGAAAGGCGGCTTCTTAAGGAGGGGGAGGATTTTAGCCTGCTTCCAGGTCATCAGAACAAAAGCATCCTGCAGAGGCATTTTAATGATCTTATTAACTTCAGGATTGATAATGTCAGCAGCCGAGGCCAAGAGTCTGGCAGCACAAGGGTCAGAAGGAGAACCCAATTTCAAACCTTTAAGAATTTTAAGGGTGCTGGACAAATCTATTGGCAAAAAAGTTAACATAGTATGAGTAGGGCCAACTAAAGGCCGGGCAGATGGAGAAGCCGTGGGTGGAGTAGCACAGGAGGAAAAAGTAGCTTGAATGTTGCAGATCTTGTCCAGAAAAAACTTGGCAAGAGTATTGCACCAAAGCTCCGAAGCTGGAGCAGTCTGGGGGACATAAAACTTTGGATGATGGAAAAAATGTCCTTCGAATTGTTGTTAGCCAGGTCGATACCGATGTAAAGTATCGGCCTTTGGCTACAGCTATTGTGGCATATTAGCTTTTTTGTTTGATTCTGAGTGTATGTTTTGCCAAGGGGCAGTAGCTACTAGAGTGCCACGCCCTCTCCAATATCTTACTCTCGTGTTTCAGGACTTTAAGCTCAGGAGAAAACCAAGGTTTAGAAGGGGATTCCATCGCAAGCTTGGGCAAGCGCGGTGAGGACAGTGCAGCCGCTGAATCAGAAATCCCTTCGGAAAACCCAGTCACACTCCCTTCAAGATCTTCCTGAAGGGAGGGCCTAGAAGCAGCCAAGATGCTATGAAATCGAAGAGGGTCAATTTTCCTAAATGTCGGAGGGCGGTGGCATCGAGCCAGCTGGGCGGGCTAGGTGACTTCTCAGGAGCAGCGGATAAGAGAATGATCCGAACAAAAGACGGGAGTGGGCTTGACCACCTGAATAGGAAAGTTGGAGCAAATGGGATCTAAGATGTGGCCCCCTTGATGTGTAGGGTAATTGACCATATATAGATATAGATATTGATATATGTATTTCAACACACCCATTCACTCTTCAGTAACAGGCTCCAGCATGCTCGGGTTCGCTTCCCATGGAATTTATTTGTGCCTCAGATGACGTGTTTCAACAGTCAATGCGGTCTTTTCCACAACCTGCAACTACTGAACGAATTTACACCATATATATATAAATATGTATTTTTTTTCTTCAAGAATATGTTAAACAACTGCCGAGTTATGTAAAAGACACTGGTGACTTCCTTAATAAAGTTCAAGCGAGTGCCTGGTCAGAAGATTTTTTGTTCATTACTTTGGACATAGAATCTTTATATACTAGTATTGAGCATGGGACAGGGCTAAATGCAATTAAGCACTTTTTGGATACAAGGCCCATTGGATTTTACCAGCACAACAAAATGCTCTTAAACTTGGTCTCATGGTGCTTACATAATAACTACTTTACATTTGGGAATAAATTTTTTTTACAAAAGAGAGGAGTTGCTATGGGGGCCTGCTTCTCCCCCAGTTATGCGTGCTTGCATGTTGGATGGTGGGAGGAGCAGGTCCTCAAAAAAACTCATGCTATTGATTTTAATAATCATGTTTTGTACTGGTTAAGATACATCAACAATGTTTTTATTGTTTCGCAAGGAAATTAATTGAGTGCAACAAATGTTATCAGTTGCATAAATAACAATACTGCTAATCTTAAATTTACCTCTCATGTGAATAAGGACTGCATTGAATTCCTTGATGTGAAGGTTTACCATAAACAGGGACAATACTTGATAATGCTTTTTAGGACGCCCACTGCTGGCAATCTAACACTCCATGCAAGCAGGGCTCATCCTAAACACTTGATTAAAAACATCCCCTATTGGGAGTTGCTACATCTAAAAAGAATATGCAGTACCGAAGATGACTTATAAAGATGCACAGAAGAGGCTCTTTGCCGATTCAGGCACCTTGAGAGGGGCAGTTAACAAAGCAAATGAGAGAACCAGGGAATCCTAGCTGAGTACCAGTACTAACAAAGCGAAGTCTAAGGACACAAGCACTGGCCCTAGATTAATCACTACCTTCAGTAAGCAAGAGAGAAAAATTTGGTCCATCATTAGGCGTAACTGGCCAATTGTCCTCAGGAATGGGGTACTGTCTCCCAGGTTACCTATCCATCTGGTCATCATTTACAGGAAAGGTATATCTATGCGTACCCAAATTGCCAAACCAAGACCCGAGTTATCTGTTTCTAAAATGTGGTTGCAATCCAAACAAGGGTTTACCAAATGCACTACTTGCAGAGCATGTAAGTTTGGTGTAAACACTACACATTACTCTACACCCTTTGACCCAGAAAAAATAGCAATTAGGGGTACCCTAAATTGTAGGACGGAATTTGCGGTTTATATTCTGACATGCACCTGCGGCTTAAGATATGTGGGCAGTACCAAGTTGCAGGTGCATGTCAGAATTTTACAGCATTTGCGGGCCATCGTGAACAATGACTCGACCTATCCGGTGGCTCGCCATTTCAAGCAGATACATAACAATGACCTTAAATGCTTGAGCTATTTTGTTGTAGCGACCGTTCCAAAATTACGTAAAGGGGGAGACATAGAAAGAGCTTTAATACAGATGGAGTCTAGAATGATTATAGAACTTGACAGTAAGTTTCCACATGGTCTGAACAATACGGAGGACTAACATAATTTTCTATAACAAATAGTAGAACTGAACCTAGATCGAACCCACTGAGTTTCTTCTGTACGTTTGGTAGGTTGGTTTCCCTGGATCAGTGTATCCAGTACTATATCAGGTGTTGTAAATAAGTATCAGTTTTCGCTGCGGCCTTTCTAGAATTGATTTGAATTTTAATTGAATTAAATGGATTTTTATTCAGTTTTAATCAGATTGAATTATGAATGGCTCGCATTTGTTATATATGTTTTATTCATGATATGAATTGTAACGTGGGTTTATGTTCTGCACTGGCACTTTATCATTGCAGTTATATACACACAAGGTAGCACTTCAACACTTAGCACTTTATGAATAATTTCTGAAGGTCAACGAGGGTGCCGGTTATTGGGATTCATCCCAACTATTTAGTGAAAAGGTGACTCAATATGGATTTATCCCATCACGGCAGCATTTAGGCAGGAATGAATGTCACAAGTAATGAGAAAATACTGTATATAGGTATTGTCTACATGATATGATGGTCTATAGTATGAGAAGCGATGGTTCACACAATTATGTTGGGTCATGTGCAATATTATAATAAGAGTTATATGGATTACTGCGCTATGTAATTTATGTTTTATTGTATTTAACATATTTATTTTAACGTGATGTATTTTTACACAAAGATGTTATTAAATCTATTTATCATCCTGTATATATACCATCTCGATATTTATATTGGTATTTATTAGTTCTTACTGGTTATTCCATGTTAATGATGTAAAATTCAATGCCATGTACACAATTACTGTGGAGTAATAGTAAGTCACTCGGATTGAGGTTATGAAAACAGACTCTGAAACCGGCAGAATTGAGTGCAAGTGTGTTTTCTATGTTAATCACTTGTGTTTTACCACGTGGTGTCATTTCACTGCATTTAAAAATAGATGGCATACGGCCCTCTCCCATATGTGATCAAGGGAAAGTGGTGCCCGAAACGCATAATTTGTGGACAATAAAAGAATAATTGCCTACATCTCCGGTGGTTCGTGATTCTCTGTTTGCTGAAAATGACGGCATCAAGAAACAGAGTATCTCTATGGTCTTGATATATATATATATATATATTCACTGAAAAAACCATAGGTTTCAGGGGTGTTATAGTTAGCTGGACTTTTCACTTGTACAAAACCATTGAAATTCCCCCGTTATAGTTAGTTCAGCTAACTATAACTCGCGCGCCCGCAATGCACTGCTGATGACGTCACATATTACATCACTCATGACATGGTCAGTGACATCACTCATGACATCACTGATGACATCTCAAATGACATCACTGATGACATCACTGATGACATCATCCAGTGAATGTGTGTTTTTCTGAAAATTAAATATGTTTTATATATGTATATTTCAAGGTCGATGGAAGAATAAATGGGTATATAAGTGTCTAAATGGATGATTTGTTTTTGAAAAATTGATTCTGTAACTGACTGATTAAGTGTATCATAGTGAATACATGGCTTAGTGAGTAATGTTTAAATATGTAAATATCTGTATCAGTCTCTCACTTTGTGTATAAGTGGCTGCATGGGTTGGTGAGTAGCTACATGGGTGTCTATATAGGTTATTAATTGTTTTTTTGAGTATCAGTCTGAGTGTCTGCATGGTTCGGTGGGGGGTATTACGTAGTGCATAGGTGCATGAATGAGTGACTCACTGTTTGTATGTGTTGAACACAGCATGTGTGCAGGACTGTATGGGTGGATGAGTGTGTGTATGGGTGTGTTAGTGAGTGAATGACTGTCTCAATAGTGTCTTTATGAGTAACTACATATGTTTTAAACTAGTATA
This sequence comes from Triturus cristatus, assembly GCF_964204655.1. Lineage (NCBI taxonomy): Eukaryota > Metazoa > Chordata > Amphibia > Caudata > Salamandridae > Triturus > Triturus cristatus. The sequence continues at coordinate 913,874,849 of NC_140588.1, forward strand.
TGTGACTATTGGTGTATATATGTGAGTATATGCGAGAGTGAGAGATTGAAAGAGTTCCTGTATGAATAAGTATGTGTTTCTATAAGTGATTGTTTAAAAGACTAAGTATGTGTAAGTTTCCGTAGAAGTAAGTATGGTGGTGTGTGTATAACTGTATATGCAAGTAAATGTATGTTTGATTCTTTATTAGCATGAGTGACTATGTGTGTGAGTAACTCTATGGATGAGTGGCATTGTGTAACAGGATGTATAGGTGTATGAGTACATATGATGAGTGAGTACATGTATGAGTGACTGTATAGGACTGTTGGTGAATGAGTGGATGTGTATGTGGATCTTAGAATTACTGAAGAGGTTGTTGTAACTGGTATTGGTATGTCCATTGTTTTGAAAATTTTAGTCTCTATTTTTGAATGTGTGTATCAAAGGTTATATTAGGGTGAGAGGAGGTCTGCCACTCTATCACAAGGATGATGTCATCAGTGATGTCATCAGTGATGTCATTTGAGATGTCATCAGTGATGTCATGAGTGATGTCACTGACCATGTCATGAGTGATGTAATATGTGACGTCATCAGCAGTGCATTGCGGGCGCGCGAGTTATAGTTAGCTGAACTAACTATAACGGGGGAATTTCAATGGTTTTGTACAAGTGAAAAGTCCAGCTAACTATAACACCCCTGAAACCTATGGTTTTTTCAGTGAATTTCTGAGGTTTTTTAAATGCTAATTCCTAACTATAACGTGCCTGAAACCTATGGTTTTTTCTGTGAATTTCAAAGGTTTTTTAAATGCTAATTTCTAACTATGCCTACAGAGATAGGACATGTGAAGAAAGAAGAAAAAATGCACAGAAAGAAACAAAAGAAGTGCAGAAAGAAGCAACAGAAGTCCTCAAATACGAAGATAAGTGCAGGAAGAAGGATAACGTGCAGAAAGAACAAAAAGAAGAGCAGAAAGAAGCCTTGTTGCAAAATCATCCTGTACCCTCAACTTTTTCAGACGGATACTGGTGGTAACTGAGTCTGACTAACCAGTCCTAGAGCCAGTGCTATGTTAAAAGACACTTAGAATACAGTGAAAACACCTACATACACTAGGGAACATTATGCGTTGGGGTCCCCCTGTGATGAGCATGACCTCCTCTGTAAGCCCCTAGTATATAATAGGGCATGGGGATTAAAACTACCTCTTAAAACAGGCCACAGGGCGTTTTTGCACACGTTAACTCAGGCCCCGTCCCCTCCATTCACCACTGTGTAAACACGCCCTGTGTCCATTTTTAGTTGGGAGATTAAGTTCATTTGAATCCTGAGGGTCCCTAGGGTCCAACTAGCCCACTAGGTACCTCCAGTAAGTGCCACAGAGCTGCGTTGCAGAGAGGTGTAAAAAGTGGCACGGCCTGGACCACCTCTCTGCAATGCAGCTCAGTGGCGCTTACTGGAAGCACTTGGTGGGCTAGTTAGCCCCCAGGGGCCCTCAGTATTGAAGGGAAATTATATCCCCAATTTAAAACGTGCCATAATGCGTGTTTGCACACGTCACCTCAGGCCCCGTCCCCTCCATTCACCACTGTGTAAACGCGCCCTGTGGCTGTTCTAAGTTGAGAGATTAAGTCCCCTTGAATCCTAAGGGTCCCTAGGGTCAAACTAGACCACTAGGTACCTCCAGTAAGCGCCACAGAGCTGCGTTGCAGAGAGGTGTAAAAAGGGGCTTGGCCTCAGAACACCTGGCTGCAGCGCAGCTCCCTGGCGCATACTGGAGATGCCTGTTGGGGGCGCGTTTGCAGAGTGCTGCACGGAGGGGGCATGGCCTCCGGCACGATGCCAGTCTTTTATTTATTTTAGTTTTTTAAGAAGGGGGGCTGTTTGGTTCCCCTTCTTATTCTAATTTATTGGCCCTGATGACCCCATCCCCCAGGGCCGGCCACTGTTTTTTAATTTTTTTAAAAAATATATATTTATAGACACACCTAGGACATGCTGGACAAACCGTACGTACCTATCACCATGACGATTTGCAGGATATTCATTAAAAGGCGACTATGCATGCAATGAATCCACGTGGAATGTATTTACACCACTAGTGAAGCTCTGACATGTCTGATGCCCTACCGTGCCTAATCCTGGTAGACACCCTTGTCGTTTATTTATACAAACATGGGTAGCTATTGACGGGCACATTTAATACACATGCACACCAAGCCATTCAAAGGGGATTCGACAAAAATTTGACCAAAACTATGCAAGAAACCCCCCTCACGGTTAATAAAACACACATCCACTGCCGGATGTGTAATACTTTTTATTTTACTCTCTGGAAAGGGGACGAACATCACTTGAGAGTCACAGCGTGCTCCTGACAGAGCCCAATGCTGTGTTACACCCACCATTGCCTGCCGAGTGCCACACACCTCTGTGTTGTATTCCACTAGCTAGTGCATATGCTATGACACTCTCTAGCCCATGTGCACTGTAACACCACCCCGTGAATATGTCATGCCACACTTGTCTTCGCACGGGTTATATTGCCCCATCTAACGTGCCTTTCTCGATGCCTATGTTATAACGCACAGTGCTATGCCATACATATTACAATCTGGGATCCATATCTTTGTCACAGTGCATATGCAACGTTACACTCCCCAGCACATATTTTATATTACAACTTTAGAGACTAGTTAGGTTACACAACACTGCCCTGTGCATATTACACTCCAAGGCGCATATCGCATAGCACGCGCTAGTGCCTGTGCTATCTCGCGCTCTCCAATGAATTTGTCATTGCGCACAATGTATTGCATATTATATTTCACGCCCAGTTCATCTTATATCACACTTTTTGGTGCATAGTTTATACCATACACTATATCTAGTTTTCATTTTCAATCGTGCTCTCAGGACTATGTTCTATATAACACTGTGTTCACCTACCCTTTTCACGGGCATTACATTTTGCGATAGGGGGTGGAGGGTCAGGGGGTGTTTCTGCCAAGTGAGCCCGGAGTCACAGTCACAAACGTCCTCTTCTTCCTGAATAAAAGTGAGATTATGCTGCATACTTGTTCATATTTTAAGTAGTTCGCACAGACACAATGTTTTAAAAACAATAAAGTTCCTAATACCCGCCTTCTCTGAACAGTTAGCTTGCTGCCCCATCCCCTTCCTCCCTATCCTCTGTTGTGTGAATCCATGGACTAGCCTCCTCCCTCCTGCCATGCATGGTCTGATGTGCTGCCACTGCCCTCAATTTAGTATGATGTACCAGTCCACTCCTCCTGCCCTCCATTGCCCAATTCTATGCCCCATCATTGACCTCCTGCTTAAACTCTGTGCTTAGCTTGCTGCCCCTATTCTCCTTCCCCCTGCCCTCCGATGTCTTTGTGCATGCCCCTGCTCCATCCTTTTTGCCCACCATGTCCCATGGACCTGCCACTCCTATCTACTCTGAGTGTTCTGTTGAGCTGCCACTCCCCTCCCACCTGCCTAGCATTGTCAGATGACTGTAACCTGTCCCTGCCACCTCCACCCTGCCTGTCCACATGCCATGCCCCTATCCTCTTCCTCCTGTCCTACATGGTCCATTGTACTGCCACACCCTTCTGCCCTCCCTGGTCTGTTGTGCTGCAACTGCTCCTCCTGCCTGCCCCGTGTGGTCTGTTGTGAGGTCCCTTCCCCTGAACTTTCTTGTCTGTGCACAGGTCCTGACCCTCCCTTCTATCCTCCATCGTCCTTTGTGCATGCCCCTCCACCCTCCTTCTTGCCGATCATAGCCATTGTGCTGCCACTAACCCTCCCACTTGCCATGCATGGTCTTCTGTGCTGCCATGGCCCCGCCCACCTTCCCTGTGTGGTCAGTTAGCTGCCCCTGACCCCCTCCCACCTTCCCTCCATGGTCTGTGTGTATGCCATCACAGTCTCACTGTTGCTCTTCATGGTGTCTTGCTTCTAGTGCCCATCCTGCCTGACCTCCATGGCTATCTTGCTGCTCCTGCCCTGCCCCCTTGCCCCCAGCCCTACTCCCTCCCTCCTGGCTTGTCTGTTCCATTGTAATGCCCCTGATCCGTCCCTCCTGCCCTTTATGGTCTGTTATGCTGCAGCTTTCTCTCCTGTCTGTCCATTATGGTCAGCTAGCTACCATTGCCTCTTGCCCCTCTGTTCTCTGTTGTCCATGTGCATGGTCCTGTCCCCTCCCTCTTGCTTTCTATGGATTGTTGTGCTGCACTCCCGTCCTGCATGCCCTGTGTGGTGTATTGTGCTGCTGCAAACCCTGATGCCTGCCCTGCAGGGTCAGTTTGGTGCACCTCTCCATGTCCCTCCTGTTCTCTGTTATCCAAGTCCATGTCCCTATCCCATTTCCTTCCATGATCCAATGTACCATACTTGCGAACATTTTGAACTTGGTAAGAGGGAGATTTTGAAAAAAAACTGGGGTATTGATTTTCCCCTTTGAGTTACATTGAAAAAGAGGATATTGTAGACAGGAGACAGATCAAATAAAGCCCATTTGAGCTTAAAAACATTGGACGTTTCCTGGCTGAATCGGGTCTGTTGGCATGTATGGTTGTACTACCATTGCCTCTTCCTTCTGCCCACAATGGTCTATTACATTGCCACAGCCTTGAAGGAGGGTAGATTTTGTATCACAGGGGGCCCCTGGCCTGTTCTGTCCACACCTGAAGCATGAGACCCTTGTCCTTGCCCTGCCAGCTGCATTTGTAGGCCGTATTAAATTGACCAGCGGGTCCTGTGTTGCTATATAATTATCCTGAGACATCCTTACCACTCAGCCAGCATAAAACCCCTGTGTAGGCCCTTCTGTTCAATATGTAGGCCTCTTTGTTAAATTGACCATAGCTCTGCAATTTTAGTGTATAGCAGTCTGAAGGCAGGTCTGCGAGGCCTTCTGATCCAAACTAGTAGCCCCCACCCTACCCGAGTGCTCCGTGCTCGGTATCAAAGTTCAACATCCCCCTGAAGCTGTCGACATACAGTAGGCTGCATCCTGGACTGGTACTTGCTTCCTGGGCAGGTTTCCCGCTTTTAAGGAAGTGGCAACCGCAGAGCGTCAAGTTAGGAGAACTGAGGAGATTTTATACATGAATATATTGAATTCCCGTACAATACCCATTATTTTCTACTTGCTCTATGGAACTTACGATAAGCGATTGGCCTGAGAGACTGACCTTTTCACCCAGTCCATTGTCAGCATTAAGTGGGTAAATGACGAAATGTCTGGTAAAATCTGCAGACGAAGCTTTTGGGTAGCATACGTAGGTAGATGTAGCGTGCAAAGGAGCCCACAAAATGATATAAAAAGGGAGCACCCACAGATATCGACGGACTACCTCGCCGTCTGTATGTAGGTTAACAGGCAGTGCAGGTTTTCCCCAAGAGCTGGGAGCTCTTGTCTTCCTTTGCTTAAAATGTCTTGCTCTGCTTTGCTTGAAGTATCTTATTCTATTTTACCTATATGAAATGTCATGTTATGTTTAACCATTGTTCTCTTTACTTTTGCATTCAAAAGATTTTGTATTGTAATTGCAGGAATGCTTGCTCTAAGAGTAAACGTGAGTGTTCCTAGGTAACATTTTCCTTGGTGTAACTTGTTTCTCATGATGCATTTATAGATGTGTTTTCTCTCTCTCTCTGTCAGTACATTAATTGAGATACAGAGAATATTATGACAGCTGTATGATTATCTGGATTCTGTATTTTGTACTTCATGTCTCTATTCTGCGGTTTCTTTGAAGTTGCATCTTCTCATTAAACTGCCATTGTATTCTGCCTCCAATTCCATGTCTCATATGTCTGTTTTCTTCATTTTTGGAGCAAGCGTTCCTAGGCACCCCGGCTCAAATTATGGTGCCCCTTTTGTCCCTGACTCACTCTCCTGCTCAGTTCTGTGGTGGCTCCCGGGGATCTGGGGACCGCCCCTAGCTTCCTTGACCCATAATAGATCTTCCCTCCAACAGCCTCTCTTGCAAGTCCTGTATTGTTGGTTTGTTGCCCCTGCCCCCCTTTCCACTGCCCTCCATAGTCTGTTGTGCTTCCACGGCCCTTCCTGCCTGCTCAGTGTGGTTAAATTGTTGCCTTTGCACCCTCCTACCTGCCTTCAATTTTCAGAGTCCGTGCCCCTGGCCTCTGCCTCTCAACAGTATCCTAATGAACAACTAGATTGCTAACATTCTATATTTATTACAAAAGTGTGGAACGCCTGACATCATCTTGATGTAATCAAAACTGTAATACCTAGAGCATTTCCTTTAGAAATTACATATATGAGAGGGTCTTATTGGCATCAAAATTATGGTTAGTGCTCTAAAAGACTAAAATAAGGACATATTTTCTGAGTTTTCAAATAGCGACAAAGCACTTTTAAATTATTTGTTATCTTTATGTTTTTTTATCCAGTTGACCACTTGATTAAATGTTGCACTTAGGGGAGAGGATGTGGTGTTACTTCCAGAACTGCAGACTTTGCAACTTGGGAACCAGGTTGAAGTTTCTGCTTCAGCTCGACATTCTGTGATTCTGGTCAAATCACTTAGTCTCCCCATGTCTACAACCAAAATGAATTTGTTCTTGTGTGATGTAACCAATGCTCAGGTAAAGCACTCCAATACCTGACAAGTCTGCACTATATAACACTGCAAAAACACAAAATAATAAGTGTTTTGCACACTTCTGTCATTGGGCTATATTTGGGCTACATCTGGGTGATTTTGGGCTACATTTGGGCTCTTTTGTCTCCGGTGGCCATCTTGGGAGATTTATTTGTTATGAAGTTTCCTAATTTCCTCATGTACTGCAGTCTCCTCAGTAGGAAATGCTTTCAGTTTTTTACTTTGATTCCATCATGAAGGTATTCAGATATGTCACACATTTGCCATAAATTCTGAATGTTAGCACTCTAGTTGCTCATTAGATCACTGTAGTAAAACTACTGCACCATGGAAGTCTGCTCCTGGTATTAAAAGTGCATGTTTCAGTCTGCATGTCAGAATTTTTTAATGAAATAGAAGAGGATTTGAGAAGTCACTCAAAATGTGCCCTCATTTTCTTTCTTCAGCATTAATCATAATTTCTATGGCAAAATGAACCTCCTCATTGTGTTCCTTTTTAAATTAAATGTTTTAAGTGTTACCAGTTTATTCCAATCAAGATGGCTTCAGGTGTGCCATACTTTTGTCATAATGAAGACAGTAAGCGCTCTAGTTGTTTTTAAGAACATTCTGGGACATTCTGTCATTGGGCTATACTTGGGCTACATCTGGGTGATATTTGGGCTACATTTGGGCTCTTTTGTCTCTGGTGGCCATCTTGGGAGACTTATTTGTTATGAAGTTTCCTAATTTCCTCATTTACTGCAGTCTCCTCAGTAGGAAATACTTTCAGTTTTTTACTTTGATTCCATCAAGAAGGCATTCAGATGTGTCACACATTTGCCATTAATTCAGAATGTTAGCACTCTTTTTGCTCATTAGATCACTGTAGTAAAGCTACTGCTCACCAGGGAAAACTGCTGCTGGTATTGAAAGTGCATGTTTCAGTCTGCATGTCAGAATTTTTTAATGAAATAGAAGAGGATTTGAGAAGTCACTCAAAATGTGCCCTAATTTTTCATTCTGCAGCACTAATCATACTTTTTATGGAAAAATGAACCCCCTCATTTTGTTCCTTTTTAAATTAAATGTTTTAAGAGTTACCACTTTAATCCAAGCAAGATGGCTTCAGGTGTGCCATACGTTTATCATAAGTAGGACTGTTAGCGCTCTAGTAGTTCTTTGGAACACTCTGGGAAGCTGCAGTAGAACACAAAGGAATCAACTGACAGTCTCTGCCCTTGTTGGATGTACATGTTTTACTGAGAATGTCAGACTTCATTCTCACATGACTGAGAAAGATAATGTGAATTTACAGAAAATAAGCTCTCAGTTTAGCCTATAGATCACCTTCCAAACCTCTGTGGTAAAAGCATGAGAAAATATTTTTCTCTCAATCATGATATCCCAGCAGAAGGCTTTTTCACATGGTGAAATCACCTTAGAACATACCACAATTCCTAAAATGAGTATGGTACCATCAACAAATGATTTACTATGTAACTAAAGTCTTAAAACCTTCTATTAACTGCAATGCTTTTTAATGAGGTGCTATCATGTATATTGGTCCCAAGATGGCTGCCAACACTTCTTGGATGAAGTGCTGACAGCCAATCAGATCTCAGGATGAGATGTGTGGTTAGGCTCCGCCCACATATATATATGCTTTTAAATGCTATTTTCTCAGGAAATACTGAACAGATTTACACCAGACCTGCAAAAGGCACTTCCTTGACCTTATGGCTACCTCTCTGCCAAATTTCAAGTAATTCTGTTCAGCCGTTCGGGCTGTAGCTGTGTCTAAAGGTCCTATGGAAAAATGCATGGGGAAAACGCGTTTTGGGACCCCCCTTTTTTCTCGGCCCCTGCTTGATGAATCCCCCCGAGACTTTCAGGGTAGGAGCGGAGCGTAGCGCCCCACCTATTTTGAAAATTTCGCGAGGATTCGTCGACCGGCGCCAAAGTTATTCCAAATAGAATGTTGCGGATTTCCTATGGAAACAGGGTCCTAACTATATCTACCTACTGGCGACCGCCAGTAGGTAATATATATATATATATATATATATATATATTTTCACTGAAAAAACCATACGTTTCACACACGTTATAGTTAGGAATTCACATTTAAAAAACCTTGCAAATTCACTTAAAAAACCATAGGTTTCACACATGTTATAGTTAGGTGGACATTTCACTCGTAAAAAACCAATGAAATTCCCCCGTTATAGTTAGTTCAGATAACAATAACTCGCGCGCCCGCAATCCACTGCTCATGACGTCACATATTACATCACTCATGACATGGGCAGTGGCATCACTCATGACATCACTGATGACATCATCCTTTTGATAGAGTGGCGGTCGCGCGAGTTATAGTTATCTGAACTAACTATAACGGGGGAATTTCATTGGTTTTTTACGAGTGAAATGTCCACCTAACTATAACATGTGTGAAACCTATGGTTTTTTAAGTGAATTTGCAAGGTTTTTTAAATGCTAATTCCTAACTATAACGTGTGTGAAACCTATGGTTTTTTCAGTGAATTTGTACGTTTTTTTAAATGCTAAGTTATGTATTTGTTATAATAATTTTTATTTGTTTATTTTACAATAAACTACGTATTTAAATGTTTTGTTTTTTTATGGTTTTTCACCGTGCGTGCACCCCGCGATTTAAAAAAAAAAAATTTAAATGTTTTTTTCTGCCTTTGGGGTCCTTCAGGGACCCCCTGACAAAGACTAAGGGGTCAGGAACTCTCTACCCTGCCCCCTTTTCACGTTCGCCACCTTCCTTTTTCACTCTCGCACTCAAAACAAACAAAATGGCGGCCGACACTTCCTGATTTCGACCGATTCGAACGTTGACTGACATGTTACCACCAATCAGAATTACGCTCGCGCACGTTAGGGTGCTATAGATATTTATGTACTTTAACTGCAATTTTCTCAGAAACTACTGAACAGATTGACTCCATATATGCAAAAGGCACATCCCTGACCTGAGGACTACCTCTTTGCCAAATTTCAAGTAATTCTGTACAGCCGTTCGGGCTGTACCTTCGACTAAAGGTCCTATGGATAAATGCATGGGGAAAACGCGTTTTGGGACCCCCCTTTTTACTAGGCCCCCACTTGATGAATCCCCCCGAGACTTTCAGGGTAGGAGCTGAGCGGAGCGCCCCATTAGTTTTGAAAATTTCGCAAGGATTCGTCAACCGGCGCCAAAGTTATTCAAAATAGTATTTTGAGATTCCCTTAGGAAATCTGAAAATTCTATTTTGAATAACTTTGGCGCCGGTTGACTTATCTTCGTGAAATTTTCAAAACTAATGGGGCGCTCCGCTCACCTCCTATCCTGAAAGTCTCTGGGTGATTCGTCAAGCGGGGGCTGAGAAAAAAGGGGGGTCCAAAAACGCGTTTTCCCCATGAATTTTCCCATAGGACATTTAGTCAAAGGTACAGCCCGAACGGCTGAACAGAATTACTTGAAATTTGGCAAAGAGGTAGTCCTCAGGTCAGGCATGTGCCTTTTGCTTAAATGGTGTAAATCCGTTTAGTAGTTCCTGAGAAAATCAAAAGTAAAATCACATATATATCTGGGCAGAGCCTAACCACACATCTCATCGTGAGATCTGATTGGCTGTCAGCACTTCATCCAAGAAGTGTCGGCAGCCATCTTGGGACCAATATACATGATAGTACCTCATTAAAAAGCATTGCAGTTAATAGAAGGTTTTAAGACTTTAGTTACATTATAAATCATTTGTTGATGGTACCATACTCATTTTAGGAATTGTGGTGTGTTCTAAGGTGATTATACCATGTGAAAAAGCCTTCTGCTGTGATATCATGAATCATGTTTGAGAGAAAACTATTTTCTCATGCTTTTCCCACAGAGGTTTGGAAGGTGATCTATAAGCTAACTGTGAGCATATTTTCTGTAAATTCACATTATCTTTCTTAGTCATGTGAGAATGAAGTCTGACATTCTCAGTAAAACATGTACATCCAACAAGGGCAGAGACTGTCAGTTGATTCCTTTGTGTTCAAATGCAGATTCCCAGAGTGTTCTAAAGAACAACTAGAGCGCTAACAGTCCTACTTATGACAAACGTATGGCACACCTGAAGCCATTTTGGTTGGAATAAAGTGGTAATTCTTAAAACATTTAATTAAAAAAGGAACACAATGAGGGGGTTCATTTTGCCATAGAAAGTATGATTAGTGCTGCAGAAAGAAAAATTAGGGCACATTTTGAGTGACTTCTCAAATCCTCTTCTATTTCATTAAAAAATTCTGACATGCAGACTGAAACATGCACTTTCAATACCAGCAGCAGTTTTCCCTGGTGAGCAGTAGCTTTACTACAGTGATCTAATGAGCAAAAAGAGTGCTAACATTCTGAATTAATGGCAAATGTGTGACACATCTGAATGCCTTCTTGATGGAATCAAAGTAAAAAACTGAAAGTATTTCCTACTGAGGAGACTGCAGTAAATGAGGAAATTAGGAAACTTCATAACAAATAAGTCTCCCAAGATGGCCACCAGAGACAAAAGAGCCCAAATGTAGCCCAAATATCACCCAGATGTAGCCCAAGTATAGCCCAATGACAGAATGTCCCAGAATGTTCTTAAAAACAACTAGAGCGCTTACTGTCTTCATTATGACAAAAGTATGGCACACCTGAAGCCATCTTGATTGGAATAAAGTGGTAACACTTAAAACATTTAATTTACAAAGGAACAAAATGAGGGGGTTCATGTTGCCATAGAAATATGATTAGTGCTGCAGAAAGAAAAATTAGGGCACATTTTGACTTCTCAAATCCTCTTCTATTTCATAAAAAAATTCTGACATGCAGACTGAAAATGCACTTTGAATACCAGCAGCAGACTTCCCTGGTGAGCAGTAGCTTTACTACAGTGATCTAATAAGCAACTAGAGTGCTAACATCCTGAATTTATGGCAAATTTGTGACACATCTGAATGCCTTCTTGATGGAATCAAAGTAAAAAACAGAAAGTTTTTCCTACTGAGGAGACTGTAGTAAATGAGGAAATTTGGAAACTTCATACCAAAGAAGTCTCCCAAAATGGCCACCAGAGACAAAAGAGCCCAAATGTAGCCCAAATATCAGCCAGATGTAGCCCAAGAATAGCCTAATGACAGAATGTCCCAGAGTGTTCTAACAAACAACTAGAGCGCTAACAGTCTTACTTATGACAAAATTATGGCACACCTGAAGCCATCTTGATTGGAATAAAGTGGTAACACTTAAAACATTTAATTTACAAAGGAACAAAATGAGGGGGTTCATTTTGCCATAGAAATTATGATTAGTTCTGCAGAAAGAAAAATTAGGGCACATTTTGACTTCTCAAATCCTCTTCTATTTCATAAACAAATTCTGACATGCAGACTGAAACATGCACTTTGAATACCAGCAGCAGACTTCCCTGGTGAGCAGTAGTTTTACTACAGTGATCTAATGAGCAACTAGAGTGCTAACATTCAGAATTTATGGCAAAAGCGTGACACATCTGAATGCCTTCTTGATGGAACCAAAATAAAAAACTGAAAATATTCCCACTGAGGAGACTGCAGTAAATGAGGAAATTAGGAAACTTCATAACAAATAAATCTCCCAAGATGGCCACCAGAGACGAAAGAGCCCAAATGTAGCCCAAATATCACCCAGATGTAGCCCAAGTATAGCCTAATGACAGAATGTCCCAGAGTGTTCTTAAGAACAACTAGAGCGCTTACTGTCTTACTTATGACAAAAGTATGGCACACCTGAAGCCATCTTGATTGGAATAAACTGGTAACACTTAAAACATTTAATTTAATAAGGAACACAATGAGGGGGTTCATTTTGCCATAGAAATTATGATTAGTGCTGAAGAAAGAAAAATTAGGGCACATTTTGAGTGACTTCTCAAATCATCTTCTATTTCATTAAAAAATTCTGATATGCAGACTGAAACATGCACTTTTAATACCATCAGCAGACTTCCGTGGAGAGCAGTAGCTTTACTACAGTGATCTAATGAGCAACTAGAGTGCTAACATTCAGAATTTATGGCAAATGTGTGACATATCTGAATACCTTCTTGATGGAATCAAAGTAAAAAACTGAAAGCATTTCCTACTGAGGAGACTGCAGTAAATGAGGAAATTAGGAAACTTCATAACAAATAAATCTCCCAAGATGGCCACCAGACACAAAAGAGCCTAAATGCAGCACAAATATCCCCCAGATGTAGCCCACATGTAGCCCACTGACAGAAGTGTGCAAACCACTTATTTTTTGTGTATTTGCAGTTTTATATAGTGCAGACTTGTCAGGTATTGGAATGCTTTACATGAGCATTGGTTACATCACACAAGATCAAATTCATTTTGGTTGTAGACATGGGGAGATTGAGTGATTTGACCACAATCACAGAATGTTGAGCTGAAGCAGAAACTCTAACCTGGTTCCCCAGTTGCAAAGTCTGCAGCTCTGGAAGTAACACCACATCCTCTCGCCAAGGTGCAACATTTAATCAAGTGGTCAACTGGATAAAAAAAAATAAAGATTACAAATAATTTAAAAGTTCTTTGTCGCTATTTGAAAACTCAGAAAATATGTCCTCATTTTAGTTTTTTAGAGCACTAATCATAATTTTGATGCAAATAAGACCCTCTCATATATGTAATTTCTAAAGGAAATACTCTAGGTATTACAGTTTTGATTACATCAAGATGACGTCAGGCGTTCCACACTTTTGTAATAAATATAGAATGTTAGCAATCTAGTTGTTCATTGGGATACTGTTGAGAGGCAGAGGCCAGGGGAACGGACTCTGAAAATTGAAGGCAGGTAGGAGAGTGCAGAGGCAACAATTTGACCACACTGGGCAGGCAGGAAGGGCAGTGGCAGCACAACAGACTATGGAGGGCAGTGGAAAGGGGGGCAGGGGCAACAAACCAACAATACAGGACTGGCAAGTGAGGCTGTGGCAATATAATAGACCATTGTGGGCAGAAGGAAGAGGCAGTGGTAGTACAACCATACATGCCAACAGACCCGTTTCAGCCAGGAAACGTCCAATGTTTTTAAGCTCAAATGGGCTTTATTTGATTTGTCTCCTGTCTACAATCTCCTCTTTTTCAATGTAACTCAAAGGGGAAAATCAATACCCCATTTTTTTCCCCAAAATCTCCCTCTTACCAAGTTCAAAATGTTCACAAGTATGGTACATTGAATCATGGTAGGCAGGAGGAATTGGGGTAGGGACATGGACTCGGATAACAGAGGACAGGAGGGACATGGAGAGGTGCACCAAACTGACCCTACAGGGCAGGCATCAGGGTTTGCAGCAGCACAATACACCACACAGCGCATGTGGGACGGGAGTGCAGCACAACAATCCATAGAAAGCAATAGGGAGGGGACAGGACCATGCACATGGACAACAGAGAACAGATGGGAAAGAGGCAATGGTAGCTAGCTGACCATAATGGACAGACAGGAGAGAAAGCTGCAGCATAACAGACCATAAAGGGCAGGGGGGACAGATCAGGGGCATTACAATGGAACAGACAAGCCAGGAGGGAGGGAATAGGGGGTCTGCACATGGAAACAGAGGGCTGGGGGCAAGGTGGCAGGGCAGGAGCAGCAAGATGACCATGGAGGTCAGGCAGGATGGGCACTAGAAACAAGACACACCCTGGGGCCGATTAAGGCCTTGGGAGGGCCAAAATAATTTTTTTCAACAAAAAAAATTAGGGTGCAGGCCCTGGGGGATGGGGTCCCCAGGGCCAGTAAATTAGAAAAAGAAGGGGGGCCACACAGCCCTCCTTCTGAAAAAAATGAAATAAATAAAAGACCGGCATCGCGCTGGAGGCCACGCCCCCTCCTTGCAGCACTCTGCAAACGTGCCCCTTGGCCAGTTGTAATTTGGGGAATTAATTCCCCTTCAATACTGAGGGTCCCTGAGGGCCAACTAGCCCAACAGGTATCTCCAGTGTGCGCCAGGGGGCTGCGTTGCAGACAGGTGTTCTGAGGCCACACCCCTTTTTACACCTCTATGCAACGCAGCTCTGTGGCTCTTACTGGAGGTACCTAGTGGGCTAGTTTGACCCTAGGGACCCTTAGGATTCAAGGGGACTTAATCTCTCAACTTAGAACGGCCACAGGGCGCGTTTACACAGTGGTGAAGGGAGGGGACGGGGCCTGAGGTGACGTGTGCAAACACGGCCTGTGGCGCGTTTTAAGTTGGCGAAATAATTCCCTTTCGATCCTGAGGGACCCTGGGGGCCAACTAGCCCACCAGGTGCTTCCAGTAAGTGCCACTGCTCTGCATTGAAGAGAGGTGGTGCAGGCAGTGCTCCTTTTTACATCTCTCTGCAACGCAGCTCTGTGGCGCTTACTGGAGGTACCTAGTGGTCTAGTTGGACCCTAGGGACCCTCAGGATTCAAGGGGACTTAATCTCCCAACTTAAAACGGCCATAGGGCGTGTTTACACAGTGGGGAAGTGAGGGGACGGGGCCTGAGGTGACGTGTGCAAACACGCCCTGTGGTGCGTTTTAAGAGGTAGTTTTAATCCCCTGCCCTATTATATACTAGGGGCTTACAGAGGAGGTCATGCTGATCACAGGGGGACCCCAACGCATAGTGTTCCCTAGTGTATGTAGGTGTTTTCACTGTATTCTGAGTGTCTTTTAACATAGCTCTGGCTCTAGGACTGGTTAGTCAGACTCAGTTACCACCAGTATCCGTCTGAAAAAGTTGAGGGTACAGGATGATTTTGCAACAAGGCTTCTTTCTGCTCTTCTGTTTGTTCTTTCTGCATGTTATCCTTCTTCCTGCACTTTTCTTCGTCTTTGAGGACTTCTGTTGCTTCTTTCTGCATTTCTTTTTTTTCGTTCTGTGTGTTTTTTCTTCTTTCTTCACATGTCCTATCTCTGTAGGCATAGTTAGAAATTAGCATTTAAAAATCCTTTGAAATTCACTGAAAAAACCATAGGTTTCAGGCACGTTATAGTTAGGAATTAGCATTTAAAAAACCTTAGAAATTCACTGAAAAAAACATAGGTTTCAGGGGCGTTATAGTTAGCTGGACTTTTCACTCGTACAAAACCATTGAAATTCCCCCGTTATAGTTAGTTCAGCTAACTATAACTCGCGCGCCCGCAATGCACTGCTGATGACGTCACATATTACATCACTCATGACATGGTCAGTGACATCACTCATGACATCACTGATGACATCTCAAATGACATCACTAATGACATCACTGATGACATCATCCTTGTGATAGAGTGGCAGACCTCCTCTTCCCCTAATATAACCTTTGATACACACATTCAAAAATAGAAACTACAATGTTCAAAACAATGGACATACCAATACCAGTTACAACAACCTATTCAGTAATTCTAAGATCCACATACACATCCACTCATTCACCAACAGTGCTATACAGTCACTCATACATGTACTCACTCATCATATGTTCTCACACACCTATACATCCTGTTACACAACACCACTCATCCATAGAGTTACTCACACACATAGTCACTCATGCTAATAAAGAATCAAACATCCATTTACTTGCATATACAGTTATACACACACCACCACACTTACTTCTACAGAAACTTACACATACTTAGTCTTTTAAACAATCACTTATAGAAACACATACTTATTCATACAGGAACTCTTTCAATCTCTCACTCTCACATATACTCACTTATATACACCAATAGTCACATATACTAGTTTAAAACATATGTAGTTACTCATAAAGACACTATTGAGACAGTCTATCACTCACTAACACACCCATGCACACACTCATCCACCCATACAGTCCTGCACACATGCTGTCTTCAACACATACAAACAGTGAGTCACTCATTCATGCACCTATGCACTACGTAATACCCCCCACTGAACCATACAGACACTCAGACACTCATACTGATACTCAAAAAAAAAACAATAACCTATATAGACACTCATGTAGCTACTCACCAACCCATGCAGCCACTTATACACAAAGTGAGAGACTGATACAGATATTTACACATTTAAACATTACTCACTAAGCCATGTATTCACTAGGATACACTTAATCAGTCAGTTATACAATACATTTTTCAAAAACAAATCATCCATTTAGACACTTATATACCCATTTATTCTTCCCTCGACCTTGAGATATACATATATAAAACATATGTAATTTTCAGAAAAACACAGTCACTGGATGATGTCATCAGTGATGTCATTTGAGATGTCATCAGTGATGTCATGAGTGATGTCACTGACCATGTCATGAGTGATGTAATATGTGACGTCATCAGCAGTGCATTGCGGGCGCGCGAGTTATAGTTAGCTGAACTAACTATAACGGGGGAATTTCAATGGTTTTGTATGAGTGAAAAGTCCAGCTAACTATAACGCCCCTGAAACCTATGTTTTTTTTAGTGAATTTCCAATGTTTTTTAAATGCTAATTCCTAACTATAACGTGCCTGAAACCTATGGTTTTTTCAGTTAATATATATATATATATATATATACATATACATATACATATATATATATATATATATATATATATATATATATATATATATATATACATATTCACTGAATGAACCACAGGTTACACAGATGTTAAAGTTAGGCTCAAGTTTTGCTCATACAAAACTAGTGCAATAAAGCTGTTATAGTTAGCTGAGCTGTACTTGTGTATGGAGTATGTTGCCATGGCTTCATGTAGACATGGTGCCTTTTCCGCACTATGCATGTGTGTACTCCCAGCCTAGCACACATGTGTTACTTGTTCTGCAGGGTATTTGGGCACCTGACTGACAATTGTGGGCATTGTATCTGTGGGTACTCCACCCTTTTCCTTCCATGGGAGGCAACAACTTGTTGGCTGCCCCAGCACCTGTACATTCCTATCAGTCCTGGAATGTGCGTGACAGTGTGTGTTCCCTTAGGCTCTCTTAGTTTAGTAGGGTTTGACATGAGTATACAGTCTTGTTGCATGATCTCAGTGTGTGTATTGTGCTGCCACCGCCAGGGGTGGGTATGCATGTGTAATTTGTCATCACACCCACATGTGGTGTGTCATGCAGTGGGGGAAGGACATCCATCCTCATGGGAGGGGGAAACTGCTGTCAGTGATGTGTTGTCATGGCACTCTCAACATAGTCGCACATTGTGGATGCCTTCATACACCCATGGAGTTTTGGTCATCGGAGGAGGATGTACACACCCCCATGTCTCTGTACACTGCTGGGAGTCCTCTGCACCCACCCCTCATGTGTCTGGGCACTGCTGGGAGTGATAGGCACCCACCCCTCATATGTCTGGGCACTGCTGGGAGTGATAGGCACCCACCCCTCTCATGTCTCTTTCCACTGCTGGGAGTCCTGGGCACCCACCGCTCATATGTCTGGGCACTGCTGGGAGTGATAGGCACCCACCCCTCATATGTCTGGGCACTGCTGGGAGTCCTCTGGACCCACCCCTCATATGTCTGGGCACTGCTGGGAGTGATAGGCACCCACCCCTCATATGTCTGTCCACTGCTGGGAGTCCTCTGCACCCACCCCTCATGTGTCTGGGCACTGCTGGGAGTGATAGGCACCCACCCCTCATATGTCTGGGCACTGCTGGGAGTGATAGGCACCCACCCCTCACATGTCTCTGCCCACTGCTGGGAGTCCTGGGCACCCACCCCTCATAAGTCTGGGCACTGCTGGGAGTGATAGGCACCCACCCCTCATATGTCTGGGCACTGCTGGGAGTGATAGGCACCCACCCCTCATATGTCTGGGCACTGCTGGGAGTCCTATGCACCCACCCCTCATATGTCTGGGCAGTGCTGGGAGTGATAGGCACCCACCCCTCATATGTCTGTCCACTGCTGGGAGTCCTCTGCACCCACCCCTCATGTGTCTGGGCACTGCTGGGAGTGATAGGCACCCACCCCTCATATGTCTGGCACTGCTGGGAGTGATAGGCACCCACCCCTCATATGTCTGGCACTGCTGGGAGTGATAGGCACCCACCCCTCATATGTCTGGGCACTGCTGGGAGTGATAGGCACCCACCCTCATATGTCTGGGCACTGCTGGGAGTACTCTGCACCCACCCCTTATATGTCTGGGCACTGCTGGGAGTGATAGGCACCCACCCCTCATATGTCTGGGCACTGCTGGGAGTGATAGGCACCCACCTCTCATATGTCTGGGCACTGCTGGGAGTGATAGGCACCCACCCCTCACATGTCTCTGTCCACTGCTGGGAGTCCTGGGCACCCACCCCTCATATGTCTGGGCACTGCTGGGAGTGATAGGCACCCACCCCTCACATGTCTCTGTCCACTGCTGGGAGTCCTGGGCACCCACCCCTCATATGTCTAGGCACTGCTGGGAGTGATAGGCACCGACCCCTCATATGTCTGGGCACTGCTGGGAGTACTCTGCACCCACCCCTCATATGTCTGGGCACTGCTGGGAGTGATAGGCACCTATCCCTCATATGTCTGGGCACTGCTGGGAGTGATAGGCACCCACCCCTCATATGTCTGGGCACTGCTGGGAGTGATAGGCACCCACCCCTCACATGTCTCTGTCCACTGCTGGGAGTCCTGGGCACCCACCCCTCATATGTCTGGGCACTGCTGGGAGTGATAGGCACGCACCCCTCATATGTCTGGGCACTGCTGGGAGTACTCTGCACCCACCCCTCATATGACTGGGCACTGCTGGGAGTGATAGGCACCTATCCCTCATATGTCTGGGCACTGCTGGGAGTGATAGACACCCACCCCTCATATGTCTGGGCACTGCTGGGAGTGATAGGCACCCACCCCTCACATGTCTCTGTCCACTGCTGGGAGTCCTGGGCACCCACCCCTCATATGTCTGGGCACTGCTGGGAGTGATAGGCACGCACCCCTCATATGTCTGGGCACTGCTGGGAGTCCTCAGCCCCCACCCCTCATATGTCTGGGCACTGCTGGGAGTAATAGGCACCTGCCCCTATGTCTCTTTCCACTGATGTGGATCGTAGCACAACACCCACCCACCCGCCTGTGCAGTACACTGCTCACCTGGCCATACACCCCCCCAATATACTGGTCAAATGCTGCACCAGGCCCTATCCCATCATTCGTGGCGTGTGTACACCTTGTATCAATGATGTGCTGGTGCCCTAGGGGTACACGTGATGCGCTCCGTACCCACGCTCTGAGAACTTGTGAATGGGTCGTACCACGCGTACCCCTACGTCACCCCAAGAATGGTGGTACGGCCCGTACCCAGGCCTTATGAACGTGGGTACAGGCCGTACCGCCATTGTTGGGGTGACATAGGGGTACGCGTGGTACGGCCTGTACCCACGTTCTAAAGGCCTGGGTACGGGCCGTACCACCATTCTTGGGGTGACGTAGGGGTTCGCGTGGTGCGACCCGTACCCATGCTCTGAAGGCCTGGGGTACGGCCCATACCCAGGCCTTTAGAACGTGGGTATGGGCCGTACCACGCGTACCCCTACGTCACCCCAACAATGGAGGTTCGGCCCGCACCCACGCTCTGAAGGCCTGGGTACGGGTCGCACCACGCGTACCCCTACATCACCCCAAGAATGGTGGTACGGCCCGTACCCAGGCCTTTAGAACGTCGGTACGGGCCGTACCGCCATTGTTGGGGTGATGTAGGGGTATGCATGGTACGACCCGTACCCACGCTCTTAAGGCGTGGGTACGGTGCATACCACATTTGTTGTGGTGATGGGACGCGTCCACGTCCACTTCCATTGTGGCGGGACGCAGGCCTTGGTGGACACGCCCCCACCCCCCCCCCCGAAGTGACCAGATCCTGGAGGTAAGGTATGTACAGGGCATGTTTACTTGTTAACTTGGGTGGGCGTTATGTTTCCTGCCCCTGCCCCCCACCTTTGCCCCTGGGTGTTGTTCTGACCTTCTGCGGCATCTGCGTCGGTTCCTGTGCACCAGGTCGTAGGCTATGAGGGCCATGATGACACGTAGTATAGGGTCCATGGCAGTCCGTCGCGTACAGGTGCTCCTTCTTCACGTTGTCCTCAATTTCCCGGCAGTTTTTGGCTCCCGTAAAAAATGCTACGTGCGGAGTGACGTAGGCACGAATCGTACTTGCTGGTTCGTAAAACGCTGCCTGACTCCGTCCAGGCGTCACGTACGCGATGTCCCGGATCGGAATTGTGGGCATTTTTTGGCCGGTCGGTGTTTTGTACGACTCGTACGGAAATGGCATTTCTGTCCGAATCGTACTTGCGGGTTTGTAAGGTGGTTTTCCCGGGTACGAGTCAGACGGAGAATACGCTCCGTACGACCATTCGTACCCGGGTTTTACAGGATCGGAATCGGCACCATAATGTAAAATAAATTGAATAATATATTTTACTTTAAAAAAAAAATTGAGATTTATTTGTATAAATAATAGGGTGCCGATTCCGATCCTGTAAAACCCGGGTACAAATGGTCGTACGGACCGTTTTCTCTGTACAACTCACACATCAAAATTATTACACAATTGGCATATTTCAATTGTAATTAATTAATTAGCATTAATTAACAAATTATTAATTAATTCTAAATAAATTACCTCCCACCATATTCCCCTATAAATGCCACCACCAATTTTGTAAAACATTACACAATTAACATCACTAATTAACAATTCATTAATTAATAACAATTAACAAGCTAAATATAAATAAGTATTAATAAATTAATTCACACAACTAACTCTATAAAATAAAATGATTTAAATATTAGATTAAAAGTATTAATAAATATATTACAAATAAATGACTTCCCACCCTAGTGCCTTATCAACCCACAACCCGCTCCCCAAAAAAATAACACAATTAACATAATTACCAACTAATTAATAATAATTAACAACCAATAAATAAATAATTAATAATACATTAATTTCCACAATTAACCATATAAAATACAAAATAAATAAATAAATATTAATTAATAAAAAATATTAAGAAATGAATTATAAATAAATTACTTCCCACCCTATTCCCCTATAAACCCACAACCTGCTACGGAACTAAAACACACAATTTAATTAAAATAAAATTAATAACTTCCAAAAATGTAACACATATAATAAAAAACAAATACAATACTTAGACAAAAAAATAGAGCACATACATTTAAAATACATACTAAAATACATAACACTGACTAAAAAAATGATATTTTTTGCAAACGATATTAATGACTTATTGACGATATTTTAGAAAACAATATTTCTTACCTGAAACTCGATATTCTTGACCACGATATTCTTGCAGTAGATGTTTATGTATCTCGATATTTTGCACTTCATATTAGTGCAAGTCGACATTTCCTACTCGATATTCTGACTCTTTACCACAACAAACACAATCCTTGTCAGGGTGAACAACAAAATTCACTTAATTAACCTGCACTTAACCCTCTGGTACCTTGACCCAAAAGCAGTTAAGTCTAACTTAGGGGCACTGTGTAAAGTTTTTATGCAGTAGTCAAACAGTAATAAAGTAAAACTACATCACCACACTAATCCCAAGCCAATTTAGAAAAATATAGAGATACTTAATAAATAAAATGATACCAGAATTACAAAAATTGATCAGTCGAACCTTAGATATGCAATTTTAAACTTTTAAGTAGCTAAAAGTGATACTTGTGGTCATCTGGTTATGCTAGACAGGGGGAAAGTCACAAGTTTAAACTGGCTGCAGTGGAACGTGAGCCAGATATAGGGACCAGGATAGTTCCGCTGAAAAAGTTACCATCTCATAATATAGTTGGTCGCCACTGTAGCGGGAAGAGCAAGCCTGGTGCCGTAGACAGTAATTACTGTAGCACAAAGAACCGGTCAGGGGCCGCGGATATTTCAGGAGCTTTAGCTTGACTTGATAGCCACCACGAGCTGTCATTGCTGTAGAGCGAAGTACAGCTCTTGCGTTGCTGGTCATCGCTGGTGATCACTATAGGAGTGGAATTAACAAGAGTTTCATGTTACCAGTCATCAAGGGCAGAAGAGTCTCTGTGCTAATTGGCCCGTTTGCAATGTGAAGAGCCCAAAATATCAGGAGTACTCCCTCTCTTGAAGAGGAGGGCTCTCTGATGCTAGTCAATGGTTCAGGACATGGAGGGCACCTCTTGGGGATAAGAGACTCCCTATTGCAGATGCCAGCAGGGCTCAGGCAAGTCCCGTTGCAGGTCCAGACAGTTCCAATGCAGCATGACAACTATGCAGTTGCAGGGAGTTTGTTGTGTCCCTGTAGTTCCGAACAGGAGTTCAGCCAACTGGCACGTGTAGTCACACAGGTACCCTGGGAAAAAGGAAGCAGGCTCACCCACTGGACCACAGGATTTATCAGAGGGGGCCACAGTGGCAAGGAATGCACTACTTTCACCTGGATCACAGGGCAGTAATAATGACAGCACCCCACAAGCCAGAAGAGAAGGAGGTGGGAACCCTTCTCAGTGGCAGCCCACCTCCATAGTGAATAGGCCAAAGTCCAAAATGAGGTATCACTCTTTAGTCCACCGCCATGTGAACAGGCGCTAGGTGGGGGAAAAACAAAGGCAAGTCTAATATCGTAAAATTGGGTATACTGTCCCACACTGACTATGGCAGACTCAGAGTGGAGTCTGTATGTAGTCACTGGGAGCATGTGCTCGTATGAGCAAGTGTTTTTTTGAAGACACTAATGTGAATGCATGTGTGCTTAATGTTAAAACAGTGACCCTCCAAATTACTGGTAGGTCCCCTTGGAAAATGGTGATACATCACACATCAAACAAGCATTTGTGCTTCATTGAACAGCAGTCTACTCTATCCTACCCTTGTCCTCGCATACGGAGAGGACAAGTCTCATACCCTTTCACAGGGCTAATACCAGGAGATATTCCCTAAGGCCGGTCTAGGTCTTTTGAGGGCCCTGTGTGGAGGATCTTGGGGCGTCCGCAAAGCAAAGCCAAATGGGGCTCAAGGAGTCAAATCTACACCTTCCCCCATGGGTCAGAACAGCAACTCACATGCCAGAGCCCAAGCTCAGCAGAGCAGCCTCCAGTCCTCCATCACGTGTTCGTGTGCAATTGGCAGGCCACCTGCCTCTCCAGGTGCACTCAAAGTCCAGCCGGCCATCAGGAGGCCACAGCATCCAAGACCACTTCCTGGGCCCAAGCCAGCAACCCACAGGGCTGCCAAACCCCACTCACGGCACCTCTATCTCCCATGGCATGTCACACGGAAGGTCACAGATGTACCTGCCAGAGCCCTGATTCGAAGGAGTGGCCCGTAGTTCTCTGCTGTACAGCCACGTCTCAATGACAGGCTAGTTCTAACTCCTCAGCCCCTGTTTAAGATCTGTAGGCTGCCTGCAGGCCACAGCTCCAGAGGCCACACCAAAGGCCTCTGCATGTGGCCCACAGTGCCACTGAATCTCAGTCCCCCAACTGCAGCCGTAGTATCGGAGGTGACACAATAGAGGGCAGCAAGTTCCCGGGAGCACCATCTCTGGAAGGATTGTGTCAGATTAAAGAAAGGGGTAGTAGGCAGCCTCAAGCTGCGATCGCTATCTTGCCTCATTGGCCACGTCCCCTGTGAATTAATTTATCTAAGCATCTCATTTTCTTCAAAATAAAAATAAGTAGCTTTCTTTTTAATACAAAAGCCTTGTCAACTACATACTCAACAATATGTTTCTGGTTTTGCAAAGCTCTTTTGCTTAATTGCTTTCATGCTTCTCATAATATTACATACTACTCTTCTGATGAAGTTTTTTAAATCTCTTTTTCTTGAACCTGCCTGGTTGGCCTCTTTATTTTGTTGCATTATCTTTTTTTGAAGAATAATGTGATTTTTGGTAGATGTAGGAACATGTGGCATTCTACTCACACTTGTAGAAGAAATTGTACATGATATTATTTTTCTTTTCAAAAAGACAGGGTGCTCTTACTTGATTCGTATTTCCATTTACAATTATTCTCTTTGTCTGACTGTGTTTGATGTTTAGAGACTTCTTTTTAGTACCGTTGGTTTATCTTCTTTTTCTTCAAATGTACGGAATCCCTACATACAAAATAAAACACACATAATATTTATTCCTGCTTTTTAAATATTTATTATTATTAATATAGCGCAGTGTATAAAAGGATTAAGAGAAAAGCTACATTCTGTGTAACTATATTTCAACATACTATACATTCTGCATGCTACAGTTTACCACAGGAAGGATGAAAGATAATCAAGTTTGATTTAAAATGACAGCTTAGTAATACAGTTGTATACAGAGTAATTGGCTCACTCTTAAGAAAACATCCCTTTTATACTAATAGGTGTGTCAGAGGTTATAGGTTTGTTGTGAAAGGGCTTAGTGAGTAATTCACCCTTACACAAAGGCATCTCCTCTGAGATAACATGGTGCAATAATGGGTTTACAGACAGCAAGATCTCTACTGATACCCCTGAAGAAAGCACAAGAGAAAAGGGCTAGGGTAGAGTTTGCCTTTGATACATTTCATGAAGTAGTAACATCTTGTTATACAGGCCCATACAGAGTAAATGGGTCACATTTATAACAGCACACCATCATTTCTGACAGCACTTTACATGTTAAACAGTGTGTGTGAACCGCTTAAGTAATGGAGGCATGTATTTCAGCATATGTTTCCTCATAGTGAAGAATGTTTGCTTCAGTTCACCAACAACTATCTTTCAACTGACGGAGCCGGCGGTGCGGAAAAATGCTTTTTTGCGCCCGCGAGCAGCGGTCCTCACGTCCTCCATATTAGTATGGCCAAACATAGCCCATTTCCCGACCGCCGCGGACCCACACAACACCATACAGCACAGCACAAAGACAACAGCACACCCAGGAAGTGAAGCAATAACACAGACAACACACATACATCCAACACAACACCAACAGATGCACAAGTCCGGGACACAAAGGTGGAAAGAACTTGACCAGAGGAATGGACAGCACACACAGTTGGACTGCATAGGAGCAACCATGACTGACAAACAGCACCAGTACATCACATACAACCCATTGGGGAAACGCCCTGAGTGACACATTGACTCTGGTCAAAGAACTGCACCACAAAGCACAGTGTCACAAATGAAGTGATGGGGAGGCACACACACATGGAAACCAAGGGGACAGCTGACACCAAAGTGAAGTGTACTGCATGCCAGTAGAGGACATGGCAGGAGTGTACCATATACAAAGAGAGGAAGTGCAGACCCACAATGTGAAGGCATCTGAAGCACAGATAGGGGATGGTATGACAACACACACAACATGCCACACTGGATGCAAGAAGGTACCATGTGAAAGCAAGGCATGAGAAAAAACAACCACAATGGCAGTGTGGAACAGCAGGTCTGCACAGTCCCCACAAACAGCCACCAGACACATGGATGTGCAACAAAACACAACACTGACTAGCCAGTCACACACTCTGCATACACACAAGTGACAAAAACAACAAGTAGGAGTCAGCCAGAACTGCAAGGACACACCAACACACTGCACAATGCACTACATAAAACTCACACATGTGCATACAACCACATCCACAGAGCTGAACAATCAAAACAACAGGCATACAACTCCTGGGTGACACATGTGTGTAGTTCACAATGCAGGGGCATGCGCACATCAACACTCCCCACAAACTCACCCCCTTCACACTGCACATGACCTGACCATCCAAGAGCACACATGGAAAGCAACCCATGGGACTAGGATGACTGGCCATCCCAAGATGACCACACACAGACACCACTGGGCACACATAAAGGAAGAACACACATACATGATGACCCTGGAAAGCCTGCCAGAAATACTGTGTGCAGAAACCCACCCAGTGCTGGCAGTGCCCCCAACCTGACATGTGTACAATATAGCCAACATGAACTAATCAAGTAAATGACAACTGCTGCACATTGTAAAATTACACCATTGCCCCCACAAGTATCTGGTTCAGGAAGAACTGAAAACCCTGTCACCCCAGAAAACTGATTTGTAAGTGAGCCCAAACATTGATCATGTTGAAGTGGCATGCAGAGCATGTGGCACAGTAAACCATATACACACAGCAAAAGAACTTTCAGTAAGGACACTGACAAAATAGACAACAGGAGCAACTGTCTTTATTCACATATTGCACAGATAGGCACCATGACAAGAGAAGAGCAAGGTACAAAATGCAGAGCATGTCCATGAGAAGCTGCACAGGCAGGGGAGCACACAGCAGTGAATGACAAGTCCAGTGGCCAGGGCAGAGTGTAGAGCATGTCCATGAGAAGCTGCACAGGCAGGGGGCACACAGCAGTGAACGACAAGGACAGTGGCCAGGGCAGAGTGCAGAGTGAGCCCATGAGAAGCTGCACAGGCAGGGGGCAAAACACAAGGCCAGTGGCCAGTCCAAGGTGCAGAGTGAGTCCATGAGAAGCTGCACAGGGAGTGTGTGCGACTGTACCTTTCCATGGTCAGCAACACAGTCAGGGGGTAACAATGTGCAGTACAGGCCCACCTGTGTGAGAGACAGGTGTGTGAGGGTGACTAACACTCAGACTTAGCTGTCAGGTGGACTGGGAGCTGGCTGTGTCTCGGTGACTGTCGGGGCACCTGAACGGGTAGAGAGCTGAGGTAGAGCTATCAGTGACTTGGCAAGCTGGAGGGCTCTTTGGACCAGGTGGTGTAGTGGCACAAGGAGGAGGAGTCATGCAGACAGGAGACACGGTGTGGCTGGGAGATTGTGGAGGGGTGCCTTTCCACTTCTTGGGGATTCTAAATGGCTTGCCTGACTTTGGATCAATGGGAAGTGGTGTGGGCACAACAGGCACACTCACCACCAAAGCTGCATCAGGTGCAGGCACTGGCACCCCCTCTGGTGATGTGCTGGACCCAGCGGAACGCTTTGCCTGGCTTTGCCTCTGCCCTCCCTTCCCCTGTTTACTAGGTGATACCCCTACAGTGCCCTCCGGACCCTGCTTCACTGGGCTTGGAATGGGAGTCGAGGTGGTGGGTGAATCTGCCTTGAAGCCCTTCCTAGGTGTACCCTTGGAATGCACCACCTCCTTGATGGGCACAGACACTGTATGCTTCTCTTTGCGCGATGCTTTAGGGGCAGGAGAGTCCTTGGATGAGGATGCCTCTGAGGCATGTGGGCTTGAGGTTTGCTGCTTTGCTTTTTGTCCACTGGTGTCGCCTGACGGGGTTTTCTCCCTGCGCTCTGGAGTGGCTTTTTTCTTCTGTGGGGATGGTGTCTGCGGCCGGGACCGCTTTGGTTGCTGCTGCTGTGTGCTTCGTGTGCTGTATCGTGACTTTGACGTATGTGGACCATAGTCACTATAGTTAGACGTGGCCACTGCCAGGTTGGTGGACAAAGGGACCGGAGCTGGACTGTGAGTATGTGCCTGTTGAAGGGCAGACGTCACTGTTGATGACAAAGCTGGACTGTCCGGTGCAGCCCACCCACTTCTGAATGTATGCCCTCCATGAAAGCAACCACCTGGGCCAATTTCTTGTCGTGGTCAATGAAGGCATTGAGGGGAGCTGTCTGGCCTACACACAACTGGCGCAAAAGGTCCACAGACTCAGCACTGATGGCAGCAGGGGGGACAGCGGCAGGGACAGTGGTGCCAGGGGTGAAGGACACTCTTCCCCTCTTACTGAGGCGGACACAGGCAGCACCAGAGGAAGTGACTGGGAGGGTGGGCACTGGCCGCTGTGTGGTGGAAGACGTCCCCTGTGCCCTCCAACATGGATGCATCCCCGCTGGCATAAGATATTGTGGTGCTTTGCGTCTCAGTCTGGGATTCCTCCAGCAGACTCCTGTCCCCCTCTGAGGCGCTGGTGACATCTGTGTCACTGGGCTCCTGTGCAGCTGTTGGGCTAGTTTCCCCCCCACTGGTGTCCGTCTCCTGTCTCTCCGTGACCACAGGAGATGCTGCATGAGAGACAGAGAGATGTAGGGTCAGGTCAGGTCAGTGACAGCAACAGAACAAACATATGCAAGCAATGCATTACAAAAGATGACCAACTCTACATGTTGCACACCACCCTGTGCAATCACATCATGCCAACTCACTATATAGACTCAAGCAGTGCGTGGAAACTGGAAACTCAGGCATGAGTGAGCCATATGATGACCACACATCAAAACACCCTGCTTGTGGCTCTGTTCAACCAGACACACAACTAGCTCTGAGCACACCTAGGGACATGATGGGGGCACACTACTTGTTGCCAATGACAGATCTGGATGGAACAGGAGGGGACTACACAGACCCAGACTCCAAATTGACAGTCCACAATGGACATTAGCCCATGCCACCTACCATGTTGTACTTTGGGGACAATAGAATGGTGCACATTGTTGTCAGATTTGTAGGCCTCCCCAATCTGGGTGCATGCAATGGACGCATTAATGAAGGCACAGTCAGATCGGGCAGACTGCCGTTCCCTCCCTTGGGATTCCCAAGACTACCTCAATGCAGAAGAAACCTGAAGAGCACAACTCAGAATGTAATGTGAATGCACAGCATCCAAATCACCATTGTAAGTACAGGTAGGGCAAATGCATGCCACCGGCACCCAGCCCAGCAGCAACTTACATGCCACAGCATCACACTACCAACATCACATAGGCCAGTGCTGGCACAGGCTCTGTACACATGCAGCCACTCCCAGCCAAAGTCACCCTCCCCAAATGCTCACCCCTGGCTTGCTGCTGATGCTCCTTCAAACATGCATCCAGCTCAGGCTGTGTCACCTCCAAAATGCGGACCATTAGTGGTGTCATGCTGTGCCATGCCAAACGCCCAGTGTGAGGAAGCAGCCCCAGGGTCATCTCCGCCGCGTTCTTTGCCAGCCGGCTGATGCTGTCCTACCTCTGGTGGCAGTGGGTGCGCCGTCGGATTGAGACCCCCAGATCTCGAACCTTCGCTGCAATGGCCCTCCACACGGCCTTACGCTGGTGTACCTTGAGCTGCAGGCATGGGAGACAAGAGGTAGAAATGATCAGTGACACAGTGTTATGTACCGGCAGCAAGATACAAACTCATCACATATCCAACGATAGGTCTATCAGACACTAGAGTACATCTCACATGGTACATCTGCATAGGAAAAGCTGATGTGAATGCATGCAGGTGTGAGGGGGAACACAGTCCCTGCACATCTCACACAAATGCAGGATGCCAGCACTGGAACCCCTATGTAGCCTACCCACACCTCCAGTCCATTGTTGGGTTGAGCAACACATACATCACATATCAACCTGTGTTTTTTGGGGTGACCCACTGTGTCCAAGACTGCGCAGCCCCAATGTCCCTGTCCTGTGAATAGATAACTGTGACATGGATGTTACATTGAGGGACATGATCTCACAACTACAAAATGCCCTTCACAAGGGCGGTTGTGTGCAATCTAGAGTGCTGAGATGGTCCATAGCTGGAGTGCAATGTGAAAAGACTGATGTCATACTCTGTAAATGAAGTGATGTGTCCTTATCTTTGTAGATGGGGACTGTGCTGCCCAGCTGGGCTCACACTGAGATGGACTACAGGGGCACACACATCCATCCAGCCAAGCAATCACTGTCCTGCCTACAGCATGAACAACCTTCTTTGTCAATGTATGGCTGACAACACAACACAACACAGGTCACTCATTCATACATGTGCAGGGAGACAAACCTGTGGCAGTGGGTACACACACCCTCCCCCTGGAGACAGCATATCAGGCAGTGCATGACACTACCCCACACTCCCAGGCACATACTGCATCAGTCCAACTCCATGTGTTGCCCCCCTGCCCTCCCCCGTTGATATCTTACCACGACATTTGGGGCACCTTATAGCCTTGGGTACTGTGTGAGCACCTCGTCCACCAGGACCTCCAACTCCTCGCTTGTAAAGGGACAGGCACGGATCTACTCTGTCCTTGCCATCACTGTGAACATGAGACAACAGTGGCGGAATTGGGTGGTCTCAGGCAGCAGTCCCAAGAGGCAGCAGCAGGTGAGGGGTCTCAGGTAGCAGTCCCTGGAGGCAGCAGCAGGTGAGGGGTTTCAGGCAGCAGTCCCTGGAGGCAGCAGCAGGTGAGGGGTCTCAGGCAGCAGTCCATGGAGGCAGCAGCAGGTGAGGGGTCTCTGGCAGCAGGCTCTGGGAGCAGTGGAAATGTGAGGCTCACTTCCAAACATATATAGCCACCTGGGGTCGTTTCAAAGTTGCCAAGCTGAAGCAATTGGTGGTCCAGGTCTGCCTCTTTCAAATGTATCCAGTGACCGCCCCCACGGTGGCGGAGCACGCCTACCACGATCTTCAAAATTGCATCATGCTACCGCTATCGAGCTTCCCTTTGGCTCTATGGCAAGCTCCATGGCGGTGACACACCGCAGGGGCCCGCTGTGCGCTACCGTGATTTTTGCGGCGGAGCTTGCCAACCGCCATTTCCACATGTCTCCATGCCTAACACTTCCTCACATGTGTGAATGGGGGTGCTGGTGACACACCGCCAGGGCCAGGCGGTAGCTACCACAATTTGGGTGCCATACAATCGTAATGGCCATCTGGCAAACATCAACAGTGCACAGTGCCCACATCGCCAATGGCACATCATTGTGCACACAATGCCAATGTTCCATTTACTCCACTGATGGCTACGCATGCCATTTTGTGTGTGTGTGATTTCCTAGATTGACCTGTACTCACTCACATGTCATTGATGGATTTGATGGTCGGGTAGGCAGGACAGTGTTGTTCTGGACTCTACAATGTGTACACATGTCAATGTGTTGAGGTCCTGTGACAATCACAGCAATGCTCGTCTCAATGAATGATGATCTATTTTGCATTGTCTCTCATGTCTGCTCATGCACACATTCGTCATTCCTGCGCCGACTGTGGTCATAGTGTGGTGGATATGTGCCAGGTTGTAATGACGCATTAAGGTGTGACACGTACAGCAGATAGGTAGGAGACAGTGGGTTTGATTTGTTACACATAAGCTGGATGCTATACTCCCAGGCGTGCTCATGTGAAATGTGGCCATCTCCCTATGTACATTCACATTGACCAAGGTGGTGTTTGAGGTACTTGTCTTGTGTAAGTTGACAGGTGTGCCCTTTGTGTAGCTGAAGGTAAGCTGGTCGGTTAGTCAATATTGATGTCAGTCATTGTTGTCGTTGAGTCATCCAGAACGTTTTATGTTGTGCACATCTCATGATGTATTGCATTGACATGTGTCCACTATCATCTCAAATAGGAGGAGGCCAGATTTGATTCGTTAACTTGACGGTGCTGGTGGACATGGAGGATGTTTCGATCATACGGAAATGCCGTCTGGATAGAGCCACCCTGAAAACCCTTTGTATTTCTATTGGAGCCCCACCTGCAGCCTTGCCGGACATATCCAACAGCTTTCACCCCTACTAAGGTGATGGCGGCCTTGTATTTTTTGCCACTGGATCGTTCCAAGAGACAGTGGCCAGCATCGGTGGGATGTCACAACCAATGTTCAGCATGGTGCTGCGTGATGTACTTTCCGCCATGATGATATACACGGACAGATACATCCATGTCGCCAGGGGTGCTGAATTGCCAACTGTGAAGGGAGACTTCTAGCCCCTTGGACACATCCCTAATGTTGTTGGTGCCATTGATTGCACCCATGTCGGGCTTGTGCCACCACAGGCAATTGAGCACATTTACAGGAATCGCAAGCATTACCACTCCATAAATGTGCAGGTGGTGTGCCTGGCAGATATGATCATCTCCCACGTGTGTGCCAAATTCCCAGGCTCGGCCCATGACTCCTACATACTGCAGAACAGCATTGTGCTCTAGCTGATGGCTAATCTGCTTCCCGAGCGTGCATGGATTGTGAGTGAGTATGTCTAGTCGTATGCCGTGCTGGATGTGTGACCTGCTGCCCTCAGCGACATTGCAATGTCTATTTGTGTTTGTCATACCTAGGTGACTCTGCATTAGGCCTGGGCGGTAAATTCCGTTCTGCTTGCGGAATTTGCAGAATTTGGATAATTTCGCATTACGCGGAGAACGCGGAATTGGCCAAAATTCTGCGTTCCGCAGCTTCCCGGAATTTTATTGCTTGTTTGTGTTCTCAAAATGCGTGTTCACAAGATATTTCCCCCCGAGCATGCAAACAGCGTTCGCGAACAGGAAAAAAGCATCGCGTACAACAATTCCGCGTGTTCGCGGAATTTCGGCATGCTCGTGGTGATTTTTTACCATTTCACAGAGCTCTGCGTAACGTGACTACGCACATTCCGCCCACCCCTACTCTGCATATCCCAGCCATCCCTGGTTGCTGAGCACACTGAGGAATCCCAGGACCCCAGTTGACGTCCGCTACAATGAAGCACATGGGAGGACACGTCGTGTGGTGGAGCGTATTTTTGGTCTGCTCAAGTCACGTTTCCGCTGCCTGGACAATACCGGAGGTGCACTGGCATACTCGCCCGGGAAGGTGTGTCAGATTGTAGTGGCATGCTGCATGCTCCACAACCCAGCCATTCGCAAGGAGATTGTGAGGACGCAAGGCCCCAGCCTGCAAACCAACCAGTGTCCAGTGATGAGGACAGTGGACAGGAGGAAGGTGTTGACCTGCGTGAACAGCTCAACACATGCTACTTCAATTGAAGGTGGGTGACAATGTGCAACATACCCATTGTCTGCTGATATTGCTGTTCTCGTGAAGGGGCATGTGAGAATTGTAACAGCAGCCTGTTGTTATCCTGATGGTAGGGGTTGTGTGAGGTCTGTGATACCACACCCAGACCGGTGAAAGTAGTTGTGTTGTGTTTCCCTAGGTGCCATCAACTTCTTCTTGCCTACATGCAGCCCATGCTCCTGGTACATTGTGATGATGTTGAATACTGTACATCCTGCAATAAAGACGGAGCAGACATGACAACATGTGTGTAAGGATATTTTATTTGCAATGGTGAGATGTGAGGGGGGCGTACATGTCCATTGGGGGGGTGGAGCAGTGAGTTGACAGTTGTGGTAGATGAGATAATCGAGTAGTCACCACATTGATGTGGTGACCCAGTCCAACAGACAGATGTCATTCACAAGGCAGTGTGGGGAAAGACAGTCCAAAAAGTCAATGCAGTGGTTGAGAGGGTTGCCATCATGGCTGGCTTCGTGACTGGCGTCTGGCAGGTGCTTTGCCTCCAGATACTCCCAGGCTCTTCTTAGGACTGCCCCTTCGTCGTTTGGCAGGTGGGGGCCCTGCTGCAGGGCCAGTGGGGTCTGAGGACTCACCCCTCTCTGTGGGTGCAGGGGAGGATGGTGAGCTGTCATCCTGCGGCCCATCAGAGGGAGGTGGACATGTTGTTTTTCTGTTGCAGGCCCGTCCCTCAGTACCGCCACTTGCTGGCCCAACAGGTCCACGATTTGTCCCATGCAGGTGTCGATGGACCTCATCAGCAGGATGAGCTCGTGCAACAGTTCGTCTGACCGGCCCATTCGTCCATGGGCCTGTTCATATGCGCCCAGGCCTCTGGTGATGTGTTCCAGGGATTGGGTCCCAGCCTCCTGGTGTCAGTGGGTGACCCTGCCCCTCCCACCTGCCCTGCTGCTACGGATCTGTTACCTCACCACTGTGAGCACTCGCATCCTCTCCCTACCCTCCTCCGTCGGTGGTGTGTGCTGGTCATCCTCTGGGACAGGGAGGGTGTTGCAGGCAGCACTGGTGGTAATGGTGGTGGTGGTATTGGCAGTGGCCGCACAAGCGGTGACAGGAGGGGTCTGCTGTGAAGTTGTTGTTGCCACAGATGTGGTGGAGGGACGATGGGGTCCTGGGACCTGTTGCTCCCTGGCACACCAGATGTCCATGGAATCCTGAAAGTCAACATCCGAGAGTTTATGTACTGGGGATGGGGGAAGACTGGCTCTCCAGGTTGCTGGTGTTGTCCTCTGCAGTGAGTTCTTGGTCACCTGTGGGTCAGATGGGTAATATTCATTGCAGTGCATCTGGCAAGCTTTGTGTTAGCTGTGTGTCATTCACTTTTTGTACACTGCACAATTGACAGATCATCACATTGTTTACTATGTGCAATACGTGCTTCCTGACATAATGCAGTGGTACATGCATTACTTGTCCATGGTGTGAGGTGTCAAGGCATACCATGCGACCCGTGCACAATTAATGATTAGAGGGACTTGTTGCCATATAGGGCCTGGCACAACATGTTTTTAATTGAGGACTCATTGTTGATTTGTCTGACCTGGCAGGCGTTACATCTGGCCATGGACTGGCCATTGTCATCTCCTGCATACCTTTGTCCTGTCATGTGCATATCTTGATTTATACCACCACACATGCTTTTGTATTTTTCGAATGGTCCTTGTCACACTTGACCCATGGCGATGCACATGTAAATAGGTGCTGTGCATGATTGTGCCCTGACTTTCTTCTACTTGTGCATTGGCATGTCAAACTTTGGTAGCTGTAACAGTTTCCTTAGCTTACCTGTGTGCACACTGTGCTTGGAAATGGGGTAGGTGTGCCTCTTTGTGCAATGAGAGGGCTGGTGTTGTCATATGGCACCATTTCATTTGTGACAAATGGGTGGGTGCACGTACTGGCTACTTACCTGTAATGTGCCCACATTTGGGTTTGTTATGTCAACCATTTGTGTGTGTGTGGTGGCGGCTTACATCCTGCAATTGCTTCCAACTGCTTCTGGGTGGGGTGGGGGGAGGGCTCCATCCTGCTGAGGTGGGGGCAGGGGGCATGGTGGGAGTAGTGGTAGTGCAGGCCTCCCACACCCAAACAGCCTCCATGGCATGATGGCTACCTACCTGTCAGTTTCTTTGTAGTGGGACAATGGCTTCTAACTGCTTCTGGGTGGTGTGGAGTGCTACATCCTGCTGAGGTATGGGCCAGCGGGCATGGTGGGAGTGGTAGTGCACACCTCCCACCCCCAACACCCTCCCAGGGAATATGGCTCACTACCTGTAAGTTTGTTTGGTGTACTGCAATGGCTTCCAACTGCTTCTGGGTGGGGTGGGGGGGGCTCCATCCTGCTGAGGTGAGGGGCAGGGGGCATGGTGGGAGTGGTAGTGCAGGCCTCCAACCCCCAAACACCCTCCCAGGGAAGATGTGTACCTACCTGTAAGTTTGTTTGATGTACTGCAATGGCTTCCAACTGCTTCTGGGTGGTGTGGAGTGCTACATCCTGCTGAAGTGTGGGCCAGGGGGCATGGTGGGAGTAGTAGTGGTACAGGCCTCCCACCCACACACACCCTCATTGTGAAGATGGCTACCTACCTGTACGTTTGTTTGCTGTACTGCAATGGCTTCCAACTGCTTCTGGGTGGGGTGGGGGGAGAGCTCCATCCTGCTGAGATGGGGGGCAGGGGCATGGTGGGAGTAGTGGTAGTGCAGGCCTACCACCCCCAAATAGCCTCCATGGCAAGATGGCTACCTACATGTTACCTTGTTTGTAGTGGGACAATGGCTTCCAACTGCTTCTGGGTGGTATGGGGTGCTACATCCTGCTGAGGTGTCGGCCAGGGGGCATGGTGGGAGTGGTAGTGCAGGCCTCCCACCCCCAAACACCCTCATTGTGAAAATGGCTACCTACCTGTGAGTTTGTTTGCTGTACTGCACTGGCTTCCAACTGCTTCTGGGTGGGGTGGGGGGAAGGCTCCATCCTGCTGAGGTGTGGGCCAGGGGGCATGGTGAGAGTAGTGGGACAGGCCTCCCACCCCCAAACACCCTCCCAGGGAAGATGTCTACCTACCTGTAAGTTTGTTTGGTGTACTGTAATGGCTTCAAAATGCTTCTGGGTGGGGTGGGGGGGAGGGCTCCATCCTGCTGAGGTGGGGGGGCAGGGGGCATGGTGGGAGTAGTGGTAGTACAGGCCTCCCACCCCAAACAGCCTCCATGGCAAGATGGCTACCTACCTGTGAGTTTGATGAGGGTAATGTAATGGCTGACACATGCTTCTGGGTGGGGTGGGGGGAGGGCTCCATCTTGCTGATGCTGTGGGACAAGGGGGGCCTGGTGGGAGTTGTAGTGCTGTCTGCCTGTACACATGCCCCCATGGTAATGTTGGTAGCTACGTTTGGGGTGAATGGGAGTAGGTGAATGTTGGATCTGTGAAACATGTTTTTGTGACTGTGTGGTGCAGATGAATGGAATGTGTCCTAGATGGTGTAGCTTTGTAGTTGTGCGAGACAGTACATATCAGTGTGGCGGTAGTCATTTGTTTATACTTACCAGCTTCCACTCCCCCAGATACTCCTGTGAGACTCTCTGGATGCAGTATGGCATGCACCTTCTCCTCTCATAGTATGAATGGTTTTTGTGGAATGGGAGGGCCACCGCCAGTCCTCTGAGCCAGCTCACGGTTCTTTCTCCTCCTCTCCTTGACCACCCTCTTCAGATCATGAACCGCTTCATGATCTCCTTTTTTGATCTTGGGGTGGTCCCTACTGCATTGACCCTTTGGACTAACGTTGCCCACATTTGTGTCCTTGTGGCTAATGGTGTCTGTTGGACCAGGCTACCAAAAAGCTGTGGTTCCACTCTGACTATCTCATCTACCATGACTGTCAACTCACTCTCTGTGAATTTGGGCATTTTCTGTGTGGCCATGGTGTGTGGTGTGCAAAGTGGTTGTGGGTGCAGGAGTGTGAGTGGTAGTTGTGGTTGTGATGTGTATGGTGTGTGTTGTGAAGGAGGTTAGTTGTACAGGTGTGGAAGTGGTGGTGGGGCTGTGTGTAGTGTGGCTAGTGATGTTGTGTCCTTTGCCTCTCCTGTCAGCTGGGGGGTGTGTCCCTTCTCTCATGGAGTATTACAAAGTATTGTGGTCAGGGAAGGGGCTGGTTTTATACTCAGCTATGTGGGTGTGTCCAATTGGGGTTTTGCTGTCAGGTGTGTTGTCCTTGGATTTGTATGTTTCTTTGTGCCATGGGGTTGTGTCATTGGGGTGTGTTTTGTGTATTTGGGGGGCATGGCTAGTGCACTTTTTGGCCTTATTGTGTTTTCTTTGCTTCGTCCGCCATATATTTACAGATCATCCACAGCGGTGGCTATGCTTCAGCTCTTCCGCTGGCTCTCCCATTCATCCCATTGTGCTGTATGTACCATGGGACCGTCGGGGATATCCTAATTTCTTGTGCGGTGTCTCCGCTATACTTACGGAGGGTTGGTATTTTTCCGCTGTGAATCCGACCGCTGCGGCAGATTTTGGCCATCACCGCCCGCTACGGGCAGATTTTCTTGGCCCCGTTCCGCCGCGGTCTGTGTTTTTGGGCAGTTGTTCCTAATTTGGCCGCCGGTTTTTCCACGGTGCCGGCAGGCGGTTTTTTTCCGCTTCCGTGGTGGTCGGGGTGCTTTTCTAACTGCCATCCTAATGGGCCCCTAGGCCTTCTATTATCACACCTTAACAATCCTCAGATTCTGTATGGCTCAGTTTCAGGAGGCAGGGGCTCCTTTTCTTATAAATGTATCATGGCTAACTGCTTTTTTAATGACAACTGTTAGAAAGTGGGTTTCTGTTTAACAGAGGTATGCACACTGTCCAAGCAGGAACCACAGTCCTAGTTAAGGTAAGTCAGATGCAGATACGACCCATTAATTAACTTGTGCTCACCCTTTGGTAGTTTGGCACAGAGCAGACAGGCTTAACTTAAGAGGAAATGTGTAAAGTATTTGTGCAACACTTCAAACAGTAACACAGTGAAAACCCACAAAAAAACTCCACACCGTTTTTTAGAAAAATAGATTATGATTTTGTAAATAAAACAAGACTAAAAACACATAATCCAACAAGTAGAAGCAGAAATATGATTTTTTTAAAGATTAAAGGTAAAAATAGCGTTTAGATCAATGAGTTCCTATGAAGGTTATCTGGTTGTGTGGGACCAGGGAAAAGTCAAGAGTTCAGGCTGACCGTGACAGAATGGGGGCCAGATAAAGGAGCCTTGCAAAGCCCACTTAACAAAGGTACCTTGATCCTGGTTGCAACAGCTAGATGTGGGGTGCTGCCGAGGGATGCATCAGTATCGATCGCACAGTTGAGGGGATGCGCTGATTTTCTCCACACAATGACGGTTTCAAAGACAAAGCACCAGTTGCATCTAATTAAGACAGAAAGTAACCTTTGAAAACCATGGTTCACAGATGCTCTCTGGCTTGAAAAACAAAACTGTGAAAGGCTTCAGAGGAAATGGAGGTGTTACTATGATGCACATGAGAAAGAAATACATAAAGTCTCTCTAACTAAAAACAAAGGATTACTCATCAAAGCAAAGACAGCTTTCTTCTCACAGCAGATTGAATCCTCGAAGAATTCCTCCAGGGAATAATATCAAGTGATTAACAAACTCACTAAACTTCTTGATAATAAGGGAGCTAGTAGCAGTCAAAACTGTGACTCTATTAACTAACATTTCTGCAACAAGGTTGACCAAATTTACAAACTTTTCACTACCAGCTACATCTCAGTTGTTAGTGATGATTCCCACAACAATACTTCCCTAATCAACAAACCTAATACCCCAAAATACTCTGATCTAACCATTCATCCTGAATTTGCTTCAGTCACCCCAAGCAGGTGGTTGAGCTTATTCACTCCACAAAATTAGGATCCCCTTATGACCCTTGACAACGTTCATTGTTAAAGCTGATTCCTGAGCCCATGACACTAATCTTGACCAATATATTCAATTTCATATTTGTGGCCGGACTTTTTCCAACAATATGGAAGAAGGCCTCAATCCTCCCTCTTTTGAAAAAGCTAAATATTGACCCAGACTAGATTTCTGCAATAATTGTAGAGAAAATCATGAATCTTCAACTGACCCAATTTATCCAGGCTAACCATCTCCTAGACCCCACACAGTTTGGGTTTAGACCTGGACATAGCACCTAGATATTCCCGATCAAGGCCAATGATGAGTAAAGGGTCGCTCTAGACAAGGGCGGCACTGTGGCCCTCATTCTCTTCGACTTATTGGCGGCCTTTGATAGGGTGACCACCGTGTCTTGGTCTACCACCATGAGGCACTAGGAATGAAAAACAAGGCTCTCTCACTGCTCAACTCCTCTCTGAAAGGAAGAGAACATACAATGATGTTGGATAATTTCACCTCTAAACCATTCTCTATTCCTTGTGGGGTCCCGCAAGGGTCCTCACTAAGCCCTACACTTTTTGATGTATAAGTCCCAGAACTAGCATGGCTAATTCAATTCTTTGGTTTTTCCCTCCCTTCTTATGCAGATGACACAAATTTAGTTGTATGCTTCTAACAATGCTAACATCATACTCTCTTATCTGCATGAGAGCTATTGCGACCTGGATGAGCAATCATTGCTTAAAGCTAAACTCGGGTACGACCGAGGTTATCCTTTAAATTTGATACTTGTATAGCGCACTACTCACCCGCAAGGGTCTCAAGGCGCTTGTACGAATACCATTGTGGAACCCATCCTGGCTTTCCCTGTGAGGCGTCCACTCCTGGGCACCCCCAAGGTGGAGGCCAGGCATCCTTAGCGTTGTGGGGGCCGTTGTGGAGATTAAGCAAGCTATTGCCCAGAGTTGCAGAGTGGGACTCCATGATTGGAATAGGCACCGAGGCAAGAATTATCAGGTCCGTGGAATTTTTTGAGCCCAAGACCCGCCGAGGCAGGGAATTGAACCCTGGTCCCGGGGTAGACCTCTGCATCAGGGTCTACCGCTCTAATCATTGAGGTACAAAAGGGTGGTGGTGATGGACGGGGCATCAGTACCAATCAAGCACTCACACCCAGTCAACAGATCTGGGTTTGATCCATCACCGTTCTTTAGCCCACTCTGCTACCCCAGTTCAGACATGGCCATATGCAAATCAGTCTGACCCTGTGCCTCATGGGAACAGTCCAGCCGGAACTGCCAAGCCATGCCTTCCCTGGACTGGAAAAAAGCTTCCTAGGACCGATTTCTGGCATTTCAGCCGTCTTCAGCCAGGCTTGCTTGAATCCAGTGGCAAAGTGAGCAAGGGACTCACGTCTGAGCATACCCTGCCAACTTGTGGCGAACAAAGCGGTACAAAAGGGGGTGGTGATGGACGGAGCATCAGAACCAATCAAACACTCACACCCAGTCAACAGATCTGGGTTTGATCCATCACCGTTCTTTAACCCACTCTGCCACCCCAGTTCAGACATGGCCATATGCAAATCAGTCTGACCCTGTGCCTCATGGGAACAGTCCAGCCCGAACTGCCAAGCCATGCCTTCCCTGGACCGGAAACAAGCTTCCTAGGACCGGTTTCTGGCATTTCAGAGGTCTTCAGCCAGGCTTGCTTGAATCCAGTGGCAAAGTGAGCAAGGGACTCACGTCTGAGCATACCCTGCCAACTTATGCCGAACAAAGCGGTACAAAAGGGGGTGGTGATGGACGGAGCATCAGAACCAATCAAACACTCACACCCAGTCAACAGATCTGGGTTTGATCCATCACCGTTCTTTAGCCCACTCTGCCACCCCAGTTCAGACATGGCCATATGCAAATCAGTCTGACCCTGTGCCTCATGGGAACAGTCCAGCCCGAACTGCCAAGCCATGCCTTCCCTGGACCGGAAACAAGCTTCCTAGGACCGGTTTCTGGCATTTCAGC
This sequence comes from Triturus cristatus, assembly GCF_964204655.1. Taxonomy (NCBI): domain Eukaryota; kingdom Metazoa; phylum Chordata; class Amphibia; order Caudata; family Salamandridae; genus Triturus; species Triturus cristatus. Next base: position 913,916,190 of record NC_140588.1, read on the forward strand.
CGTCTTCAGCCAGGCTTGCTTGAATCCAGTGGCAAAGTGAGCAAGGGACTCACGTCTGAGCATACCCTGCCAACTTGTGGTGAACAAAGCGGTACAAAAGGGGGTGGTGATGGACGGAGCATCAGAACCAATCAAACACTCACACCCAGTCAACAGATCTGGGTTTGATCCATCACCGTTCTTTAGCCCACTCTGCCACCCCAGTTCAGACATGGCCATATGCAAATCAGTCTGACCCTATGCCTCATAGGAACAGTCCAGCCCGAACTGCCAAGCCATGCCTTCCCTGGACCGGAAACAAGCTTCCTAGGACCGGTTTCTGGCATTTCAGCTGTCTTCAGCCAGTCCTGCTTGAAACCAGTGGCAAAGTGAGCAAGGGACTCACGTCTGAGCATACCCTGCCAACTTATGGCGAACAAAGCGGTACAAAAGGGGGTGGTGATGGATGGAGCATCAGAACCAATCAAACACTCACACCCAGTCAACAGATCTGGGTTTGCTCCATCACCGTTCTTTAGCCCACTCTGCCACCCCAGTTCAGACATGGCCATATGCAAATCAGTCTGACCCTGTGCCTCATGGGAACAGTCCAGCCCGACCTGCCAAGCCATGCCTTCCCTGGACCGGAAACAAGCTTCCTAGGACCGGTTTCTGGCATTTCAGCCGTCTTCAGCCAGGCTTGCTTGAATCCAGTGGCAAAGTTAGCAAGGGACTCATGCCTGAGCATACCCTGCCAACTTATGGTGAACAAAGCGGTACAAAAGGGGGTGGTGATTGACGGAGCATCAGAACCAATCAAACACTCACACCCAGTCAACAGATCTGGGTTTGATCCATCACCATTCTTTAGCCCACTCTGCCACCCCATTTCAGACATGGCCATATGCAAATCAGTCTGACCCTGTGCCTCATGGCAACAGTCCAGCCCGAACTGCTAAGCCATGCCTTCCCTGGACCAGAAACAAGCTTCCTAGGACCGGTTTCTGGCATTTCAGCCGTCTTCAGCCAGGCTTGCTTGAATCCAGTGGCAAAGTGAGCAAGGGACTCACGTCTGAGCATACCCTGCCAACTTGTGGCGAACAAAGCGGTACAAAAGGGGGTGGTGATGGACGGAGCATCAGAACCAATCAAACACTCACACCCAGTCAACAGATCTGGGTTTGATCCATCACCGTTCTTTAGCCCACTCTGCCACCCCAGTTCAGACATGGCCATATGCAAATCAGTCTGACCCTGTGCCTCATGGGAACAGTCCAGCCCGAACTGCCAAGCCATGCCTTCCCTGGACCGGAAACAAGCTTCCTAGGACCGGTTTCTGGCATTTCAGAGGTCTTCAGCCAGGCTTGCTTGAATCCAGTGGCAAAGTGAGCAAGGGACTCACGTCTGAGCATACCCTGCCAACTTATGCCGAACAAAGCGGTACAAAAGGGGGTGGTGATGGACGGAGCATCAGAACCAATCAAACACTCACACCCAGTCAACAGATCTGGGTTTGATCCATCACCGTTCTTTAGCCCACTCTGCCACCCCAGTCCAGACATGGCCATATGCAAATCAGTCTGACCCTGTGCCTCATGGGAACAGTTCAGCCCGAACTGCCAAGCCATGCCTTCCCTGGACCGGAAACAAGCTTCCTAGGACTGGTTTCTGGCATTTCAGAGGTCTTCAGCCAGGCTTGCTTGAATCCAGTGGCAAAGTGAGCAAGGGACTCACGTCTGAGCATACCCTGCCAACTTATGGCGAACAAAGCGGTACAAAAGGGGGTGGTGATGGACGGAGCATCAGAACCAATCAAACACTCACACCCAGTCAACAGATCTGGGTTTGATCCATCACCGTTTTTTAGCCCACTCTGCCACCCCAGTTCAGACATGGCCATATGCCAATCAGTCTGACCCTGTGCCTCATGGGAACAGTCCAGCCGGAACTGCCAAGCCATGCCTTCCCTGGACCGGAAACAAGCTTCCTAGGACCGGTTTCTGGCATTTCAGCCGTCTTCAGCCAGGCTTGCTTGAATCCAGTGGCAAAGTGAGCATGGGACTCACGTCTGAGCATACCCTGCCAACTTATGGCGAACAAAGCGGTACAACAGGGGGTGGTGATGGACAGAGCATCAGAACCAATCAAACACTCACACCCAGTCAACAGATCTGGGTTTGATCCATCACCGTTCTTTAGCCCACTCTGCCACCCCAGTTCAGACATGGCCATATGCAAATCAGTCTGACCCTGTGCCTCATAGGAACAGTCCAGCCCGAACTGCCAAGCCATGCCTTCCCTGGACCGGAAACAAGCTTCCTAGGACCGGTTTCTGGCATTTCAGCTGTCTTCAGCCAGTCCTGCTTGAAACCAGTGGCAAAGTGAGCAAGGGACTCACGTCTGAGCATACCCTGCCAACTTATGGCGAACAAAGCAGTACAAAAGGGGGTGGTGATGGATGGAGCATCAGAACCAATCAAACACTCACACCCAGTCAACAGATCTGGGTTTGATCCATCACCGTTCTTTAGCCCACTCTGCCACCCCAGTTCAGACATGGCCATATGCACATCAGTCTGACCCTGTGCCTCATGGGAACAGTCCAGCCCGACCTGCCAAGCCATGCCTTCCCTGGACCGGAAACAAGCTTCCTAGGACCGGTTTCTGGCATTTCAGCCGTCTTCAGCCAGGCTTGCTTGAATCCAGTGGCAAAGTTAGCAAGGGACTCACACCTGAGCATACCCTGCCAACTTATGGTGAACAAAGCGGTACAAAAGGGGGTGGTGATTGACGGAGCATCAGAACCAATCAAACACTCACACCCAGTCAACAGATCTGGGTTTGATCCATCACCATTCTTTAGCCCAGTCTGCCACCCCATTTCAGACATGGCCATATGCAAATCAGTCTGACCCTGTGCCTCATGGCAACAGTCCAGCCCGAACTGCCAAGCCATGCCTTCCCTGGACCGGAAACAAGCTTCCTAGAACTGGTTTCTGGCATTTCAGCCGTCTTCAGCCAGGCTTGCTTGAATCCAGTGGCAAAGTGAGCAAGGGACTCACGTCTGAGCATACCCTGCCAACTTATGGCGAACAAAGCGGTACAAAAGGGGGTGGTGATGGACGGAGCATCAGAACCAATCAAACACTCACACCCAGTCAACAGATCTGGGTTTGATCCATCACCGTTCTTTAGCCCACTCTGCCACCCCAGTTCAGACATGGCCATATGCAAATCAGTCTGACCCTGTGCCTCATGGGAACAGTCCAGCCCGAACTGCCAAGCCATGCCTTCCCTGGACCGGAAACAAGCTTCCTAGGACCGGTTTCTGGCATTTCAGCCGTCTTCAGCCAGGCTTGCTTGAATCCAGTGGCAAAGTGAGCAAAGGACTCACGTCTGAGCATACCCTGCCAACTTATGGCGAACAAAGCGGTACAAAAGGGGGTGGTGATGGACGGAGCATCAGAACCAATCAAACACTCACACCCAGTCAACAGATCTGGGTTTGATCCATCACCGTTCTTTAGCCCACTCTGCCACCCCAGCTCAGACATGGCCATATGCAAATCAGTCTGACCCTGTGCCTCATGGGAACAGTCCAGCCCGAACTGCCAAGCCATGCCTTCCCTGGACCGGAAACAAGCTTCCTAGGACCGGTTTCTGGAATTTCAGAGGTGTTCAGCCAGGCTTACTTGAATCCAGTGGCAAAGTGAGCAAGGGACTCACGTCTGAGCATACCCTGCCAACTTATGGTGAACAAAGCGGTACAAAAGGGGATGGTGATGGACGGAGCATCAGAACCAATCAAACACTCACACCCAGTCAACAGATCTGGGTTTGATCCATCACCGTTCTTTTGCCCACTCTGCCACCCCAGTTCAGACATGGCCATATGCAAATCAGTCTGACCCTGTGCCTCATGGGAACAGTCCAGCCCGAACTGCCAAGCCATGCCTTCCCTGGACCGGAAACAAACTTCCTAGGACCGGTTTCTGGCATTTCAGAGGTCTTCAGCCAGGCTTGCTTGAATCCAGTGGCAAAGTGAGCAAGGGACTCACGTCTGAGCATACCCTGCCAACTTATGGCGAACAAAGCGGTACAAAAGGGGGTGGTGATGGACGGAGCATCAGAACCAATCAAACACTCACACCCAGTCAACAGATCTGGGTTTGATCCATCACCGTTCTTTAGCCCACTCTGCCACCCCAGTTCAGACATGGCCATATGCAAATCAGTCTGACCCTGTGCCTCATGGGAACAGTCCAGCCCGAACTGCCAAGCCATGCCTTCCCTGGACCGGAAACAAGCTTCCTAGGACCGGTTTCTGGCATTTCAGCCGTCTTCAGCCAGGCTTGCTTGAATCCAGTGGCAAAGTGAGCAAGGGACTCACGCCTGAGCATACCCTGCCAACTTATGGCTAACAAAGCGGTACAAAAGGGGGTGGTGATGGACAGAGCATCAGAACCAATCAAACACTCACACCCAGTCAACAGATCTGGGTTTGATCCATCACCGTTCTTTAGCCCACTCTGCCACCCCAGTTCAGACATGGCCATATGCAAATCAGTCTGACCCTGTGCCTCATGGGAACAGTCCAGACCGAACTGCCAAGCCATGCCTTCCCTGGACCGGAAACAAGCTTCCTAGGATCGGTTTCTGGCATTTCAGCCGTCTTCAGCCAGGCCTGCTTGAATCCAGTGGCAAAGTGAGCAAGGGACTCACGTCTGAGCATACCCTGCCAACTTATGGCGAACAAAGCGGTACAAAAGGGGGTGGTGATGGACGGAGCATCAGAACCAATCAAACACTCACACCCAGTCAACAGATCTGGGTGTGGTCCATCACCGTTCTTTAGCCCACTCTGCCACCCCAGTTCAGACATGGCCATATGCAAATCAGTCTGACCCTGTGCCTCATGGGAACAGTCCAGCCCGAACTGCCAAGCCATGCCTTCCCTGGACAGGAAACAAGCTTCCTAGGACCGGTTTCTGGCATTTCAGCCGTCTTCAGCCAGGCTTGCTTGAATCCAGTGGCAAAGTGAGCAAGGGACTCACGTCTGAGCATACGCTGCCAACTTATGGTGAACAAAGCGGTACAAAAGGGGGTGGTGATTGACGGAGCATCAGAACCAATCAAACACTCACACCCAGTCAACAGATCTGGGTTTGATCCATCACCATTCTTTAGCCCACTCTGCCACCCCATTTCAGACATGGCCATATGCAAATCAGTCTGACCCTGTGCCTCATGGCAACAGTCCAGCCCGAACTGCCAAGCCATGCCTTCCCTGGACCGGAAACAAGCTTCCTAGGACCGGTTTCTGGCATTTCAGCCGTCTTCAGCCAGGCTTGCTTGAATCCAGTGGCAAAGTGAGCAAGGGACTCACGTCTGAGCATACCCTGCCAACTTATGGCGAACAAAGCGGTACAAAAGGGGGTGGTGATGGACGGAGCATCAGAACCAATCAAACACTCACACCCAGTCAACAGATCTGGGTTTGATCCATCACCGTTCTTTAGCCCACTCTGCCACCCCAGTTCAGACATGGCCATATGCAAATCAGTCTGACCCTGTGCCTCATGGGAACAGTTCAGCCCGAACTGCCAAGCCATGCCTTCCCTGAACCGGAAACAAGCTTCCTAGGACCGGTTTCTGGCATTTCAGAGGTCTTCAGCCAGGCTTGCTTGAATCCAGTGGCAAAGTGAGCAAGGGACTCACGTCTGAGCATACCCTGCCAACTTATGGCGAACAAAGCGGTACAAAAGGGGGTGGTGATGGACGGAGCATCAGAACCAATCAAACACTCACACCCAGTCAACAGATCTGGGTTTGATCCATCACCGTTTTTTAGCCCACTCTGCCACCCCAGTTCAGACATGGCCATATGCCAATCAGTCTGACCCTGTGCCTCATGGGAACAGTCCAGCCCGAACTGCCAAGCCATGCCTTCCCTGGACCGGAAACAAGCTTCCTAGGACCGGTTTCTGGCATTTCAGCCGTCTTCAGCCAGGCTTGCTTGAATCCAGTGGCAAAGTAAGCAAGGGACTCACGTCTGAGCATACCCTGCCAACTTATGGCGAACAAAGCGGTACAAAAGGGGGTGGTGATGGACGGAGCATCAGAACCAATCAAACACTCACACCCAGTCAACAGATCTGGGTTTGATCCATCACCGTTCTTTAGCCCACTCTGCCACCCCAGTTCAGACATGGCCATATGCAAATCAGTCTGACCCTGTGCCTCATGGGAACAGTTCAGCCCGAACTGCCAAGCCATGCCTTCCCTGAACCGGAAACAAGCTTCCTAGGACCGGTTTCTGGCATTTCAGAGGTCTTCAGCCAGGCTTGCTTGAATCCAGTGGCAAAGTGAGCAAGGGACTCACGTCTGAGCATACCCTGCCAACTTATGGCGAACAAAGCGGTACAAAAGGGGGTGGTGATGGACGGAGCATCAGAACCAATCAAACACTCACACCCAGTCAACAGATCTGGGTTTGATCCATCACCGTTTTTTAGCCCACTCTGCCACCCCAGTTCAGACATGGCCATATGCCAATCAGTCTGACCCTGTGCCTCATGGGAACAGTCCAGCCCGAACTGCCAAGCCATGCCTTCCCTGGACCGGAAACAAGCTTCCTAGGACCGGTTTCTGGCATTTCAGCCGTCTTCAGCCAGGCTTGCTTGAATCCAGTGGCAAAGTGAGCAAGGGACTCACGTCTGAGCATACCCTGCCAACTTATGGCGAACAAGGCGCTACAAAAGGGGGTGGTGATGGACAGAGCATCAGAACCAATAAAACACTCACACCCAGTCAACAGATCTGGGTTTGATCCATCACCGTTCTTTAGCCCACTCTGCCACCCCAGTTCAGACATGGCCATATGCAAATCAGTCTGACCCTGTGCCTCACAGGAACAGTCCAGCCCGAACTGCCAAGCCATGCCTTCCCTTGACCGGAAACAAGCTTCCTAGGACCGGTTTCTGGCATTTCAGCTGTCTTCAGCCAGTCCTGCTTGAAACCAGTGGCAAAGTGAGCAAGGGACTCACGTCTGAGCATACCCTGCCAACTTATGGCGAACAAAGCGGTACAAAAGGGGGTGGTGATGGATGGAGCATCAGAACCAATCAAACACTCACACCCAGTCAACAGATCTGGGTTTGATCCATCACCGTTCTTTAGCCCACTCTGCCACCCCAGTTCAGACATGGCCATATGCAAATCAGTCTGACCCTGTGCCTCATGGGAACAGTCCAGCCCGACCTGCCAAGCCATGCCTTCCCTGAACCGGAAACAAGCTTCCTAGGACCGGTTTCTGGCATTTCAGAGGTCTTCAGCCAGGCTTGCTTGAATCCAGTGGCAAAGTGAGCAAGGGACTCACGTCTGAGCATACCCTGCCAACTTATGGCGAACAAAGCGGTACAAAAGGGGGTGGTGATGGACGGAGCATCAGAACCAATCAAACACTCACACCCAGTCAACAGATCTGGGTTTGATCCATCACCGTTTTTTAGCCCACTCTGCCACCCCAGTTCAGACATGGCCATATGCCAATCAGTCTGACCCTGTGCCTCATGGGAACAGTCCAGCCCGAACTGCCAAGCCATGCCTTCCCTGGACCGGAAACAAGCTTCCTAGGACCGGTTTCTGGCATTTCAGCCGTCTTCAGCCAGGCTTGCTTGAATCCAGTGGCAAAGTGAGCAAGGGACTCACGTCTGAGCATACCCTGCCAACTTATGGCGAACAAGGCGCTACAAAAGGGGGTGGTGATGGACAGAGCATCAGAACCAATAAAACACTCACACCCAGTCAACAGATCTGGGTTTGATCCATCACCGTTCTTTAGCCCACTCTGCCACCCCAGTTCAGACATGGCCATATGCAAATCAGTCTGACCCTGTGCCTCACAGGAACAGTCCAGCACGAACTGCCAAGCCATGCCTTCCCTGGACCGGAAACAAGCTTCCTAGGACCGGTTTCTGGCATTTCAGCTGTCTTCAGCCAGTCCTGCTTGAAACCAGTGGCAAAGTGAGCAAGGGACTCACGTCTGAGCATACCCTGCCAACTTATGGCGAACAAAGCGGTACAAAAGGGGGTGGTGATGGATGGAGCATCAGAACCAATCAAACACTCACACCCAGTCAACAGATCTGGGTTTGATCCATCACCGTTCTTTAGCCCACTCTGCCACCCCAGTTCAGACATGGCCATATGCAAATCAGTCTGACCCTGTGCCTCATGGGAACAGTCCAGCCCGACCTGCCAAGCCATGCCTTCCCTGGACCGGAAACAAGCTTCCTAGGACCGGTTTCTGGCATTTCAGCCGTCTTCAGCCAGGCTTGCTTGAATCCAGTGGCAAAGTTAGCAAGGGACTCATGCCTGAGCATACCCTGCCAACTTATGGTGAACAAAGCGGTACAAAAGGGGGTGGTGATTGACGGAGCATCAGAACCAATCAAACACTCACACCCAGTCAACAGATCTGGGTTTGATCCATCACCGTTCTTTAGCCCACTCTGCCACCCCAGTTCAGACATGGCCCTATGCAAATCAGTCTGACCCTGTGCCTCATGGGAACAGTCCAGCCCAAACTGCCAAGCCATGCCTTCCCTGGACCGGAGCAAGCTTCCTAGGACCGGTTTCTGGCATTTCAGCCGTCTTCAGCCCGGCTTGCTTGAATCTAGTGGCAAAGTGAGCAAGGGACTCACGTCTGAGCATACCCTGCCAACTTATGGCGAACAAAGCAGTACAAAAGGGGGTGGTGATGGACGGAGCATCAGAACCAATCAAACACTCACACCCAGTCAACAGATCTGGGTTTGATCCATCACCGTTCTTTTGCCCACTCTGCCACCCCAGTTCAGACATGGCCATATTCAAATCAGTCTGACCCTGTGCCTCATGGGAACAGTCCAGCCCGAACTGCCAAGCTATGCCTTCCCTGGACCGGAAACAAGCTTCCTAGGACCGGTTTCTGGCATTTCAGCCATCTTCAGCCAGGCTTGCTTGAATCCAGTGGCAATGTGAGCAAGGGACTCACGTCTGAGCATACCCTGCCAACTTATGGCGAACAAAGCGGTACAAAAGGGGATGGTGATGGACGGAGCATCAGAACCAATCAAACACTCACACCCAGTCAACAGATCTGGGTTTGATCCATCACCGTTCTTTTGCCCACTCTGCCACCCCAGTTCAGACATGGCCATATGCAAATCAGTCTGACCCTGTGCCTCATGGGAACAGTCCAGCCCGAACTGCCAAGCCATGCCTTCCCTGGACCGGAAACAAGCTTCCTAGGACCGGTTTCTGGCATTTCAGAGGTCTTCAGCCAGGCTTGCTTGAATCCAGTGGCAAAGTGAGCAAGGGACTCACGTCTGAGCATACCCTGCCAACTTATGGCGAACAAAGCGGTACAAAAGGGGGTGGTGATGGACGGAGCATCAGAACCAATCAAACACTCACACCCAGTCAACAGATCTGGGTTTGATCCATCACCGTTCTTTAGCCCACTCTGCCACCCCAGTTCAGACATGGCCATATGCAAATCAGTCTGACCCTGTGCCTCATGGGAACAGTCCAGCCCGAACTGCCAAGCCATGCCTTCCCTGGACCGGAAACAAGCTTCCTAGGACCGGTTTCTGGCATTTCAGCCGTCTTCAGCCAGGCTTGCTTGAATCCAGTGGCAAAGTGAGCAAGGGACTCACGCCTGAGCATACCCTGCCAACTTATGGCGAACAAAGCGGTACAAAAGGGGGTGGTGATGGACAGAGCATCAGAACCAATCAAACACTCACACCCAGTCAACAGATCTGGGTTTGATCCATCACCGTTCTTTAGCCCACTCTGCCACCCCAGTTCAGACATGGCCATATGCAAATCAGTCTGACCCTGTGCCTCATGGGAACAGTCCAGACCGAACTGCCAAGCCATGCCTTCCCTGGACCGGAAACAAGCTTCCTAGGATCGGTTTCTGGCATTTCAGCCGTCTTCAGCCAGGCCTGCTTGAATCCAGTGGCAAAGTGAGCAAGGGACTCACGTCTGAGCATACCCTGCCAACTTATGGCGAACAAAGCGGTACAAAAGGGGGTGGTGATGGACGGAGCATCAGAACCAATCAAACACTCACACCCAGTCAACAAATCTGGGTGTGGTCCATCACCGTTCTTTAGCCCACTCTGCCACCCCAGTTCAGGCATGGCCATATGCAAATCAGTCTGACCCTGTGCCTCGTGGGAACAGTCCAGCCCGAACTGCCAAGCCATGCCTTCCCTGGACCAGAAACTAGCTTCCTAGGACCGGCCTGGCTGAAGACGGCTGAAATGCCAGAAACCGGTCCTCGGAAGCTTGTTTCTGGTCCAGGGAAGGCATGGCTTGACAGTTCGGGCTGGACTGTTCCCATGAGGCACAGGGTCAGACTGATTTGCATATGGGCATGTCTGAACTGGGGTGGCAGAGTGGGCTAAAGAACGGTGATGGATCAAACCCAGATCTGTTGACTGGGTGTGAGTGTTTGATTGGTTCTGATGCTCCGTCCATCACCCCCCCCCCCCTTTTGTACCGCTTTGCTTGCCATAAGTTGGCAGGGTATGCTCAGACGTGAGTCCCTTGCTCACTTTGCCACTGGATTCAAGCAAGCCTGGCTGAAGACGGCTGAAATGCCAGAAACCGGTCCTAGGAAGCTTGTTTCTGGTCCAGGGAAGGCATGGCTTGACAGTTCGGGCTGGACTGTTCCCATGAGGCACAGGGTCAGACTGATTTGCATATGGCCATGTCTGAACTGGGGTGGCAGAGTGGGCTAAAGAACGGTGATGGATCAAACCCAGATCTGTTGACTGGGTGTGAGTTTTTTATTGGTTCTGATGCTCCGTCCATCACCACCCCCTTTTGTACCGCTCTAATCATTGAGCCACACTTCTCCACCATCCTTTCTGGAAACAATCCACATTTCTGGATCCCTTTTAGTTGGCCATTCAAAATGGGGCCACTCCTAACAACGCCAGTCACAAAGGTCAATAATCTTGGTGTGATAACCGACGACAAGCCGAATTATAGCAAACAAATTAATTCTGTAATCTCTTCCTCCTTCAATACCCTGAGGATAATCAAGAAAATCCTCCCATTCGTTCCACCCAACACCAACAGTAATCACATAGATAGTGTTAACAAAAATTGATTACTGTGATGGTTTGTACTTGAATTTACAGGGACAACACATTCATAAACTGCAGACTCTTCACAATGCTGCAGCCAGATTGCTCCTGGGTCTTCCAAAATTTCAGTCAGTCTAGTGGCTCCACTGGCTGTCAGAAAGAGTATTAAATTTAAGGCGATGTGACAAACCAACAAGGCCTTGTGTGATACTGGCCCGAGTACTTAAAACAAGCACTCACATTGTATGAACCCTGTAGAAATCTGATATCTAGAAGGTCAAAGAAAGTTATTCCTTCCAGATTTGAAAGAGTGAAATGAGGAGGAAGCAGCTTTGTTACAGGAGCGATCACGCACTGGAATCTCTTGCCCTCTCAGATTGAGGCTCCCCCTCTCTGCTTGCCTTCAAAAAGCTCCTAAAAACGTGTTTTTTTAATAATAACAGGTAGCTACAGCTCCCACAGCAATGCTCAAGTTGTGCTAGCGCCAAGACACTCCAGGGTAGACGTGCGCTTTACACATTAAAAAGAAAAAACAAAGTTGCGAGACGTGTTGGTTTCAAAACTTGTGCTCCGGGTTTCTCCGCACAGTTGATAGGATGCATCGGTTGTCTCTATGCAGTGGTGGTGATGCAGTGGTTTCTATGCGTCAGTCCTGATGGCTATGGGCTGGTTTCATGTGCGATGTCCCAGTTCTGTTCCTGCAACGGTGGCAATGTGTTGATTATGCTCACGCAGAAGAGGTTGGTTTTATTTCACTGGAGCAAACACCTGCATCCACTTCCAGTGGACCGGGAACGGGTGCAGGGGGTACGACTTTGATATTCCTGACTCTTAAGCAAGCAAATGAATCGGGGCAAAACTTAACAGTACATGTCCTACCTTTCAATTGCACAGCACCCTACCATATGGGTTACCTAGGAGCTGCCTTAGGGGTGACATATGTGTGTAATAAAAGGGGAGTCTAAGGCTTGGCAAGGGGTTTTAAATGTCAAGTAGACATGGCAGTGTAAAATGGCCATGCAAGCTCTGTAGTGGTAGGCTTGAGATATGTTTAAAGTGCTACTTGTGAGGGTGGCTCCTCGGCACATGCAGTGCACTCTAGTAGGGACATATATATAAGTGTTATATGCTAATTGTGAATAAGTCAATCAAATCATGTTTAGGGGAGAATCCCATGCACTGGTTAGAAGCGGTAAAGTGCTCAGAGTCCTAATGCCCAAAAAAGAATACAGCAAAATTGGCAGCAAGTAGACAAAGAGTTTGAGAGAAGATCCACCCTGAGGCGGCTGTCAGGTCTAATGACAGCATACACTGTCTGTTCAGAGATCTCCTTACAGTGAGGACTGGAGGCTTTACTGACAAAGTCATCCCTATATAAAGATATTTTGACTGTGTGAATAGGGTGTTTAGTTCAGTACAGTCACACCACCCTCTCCAATGATTCCTCTGAGCAGAATAGACAATCTCTGTAGAAGCATTAACAGAACAAGTAGGCCCTTTGCAACTATATTTCAGCATGCTATGGATTCTGCTCGGGGCAGTTTGATCAAACATTGATCCTATCGCATACTACCCTTTAACAGCAGTCACTAAGTGACGGATCAACAGAGAGCTGATTTTTTGCGTACAATACCCTGCCAAAATGAATGAAATTGATTAAAACGGATTTGTTATAGCGCTACAGCTACCCAAAAGAGTGTCCCGGCATTGAAAGAAGCGGATAGGAGAGATAGAATACGCTGCTAAGTTTTAAAAAGCCACATTTCTAGGTGTTTCTTGAAGACTGAAATGTCTGAAATGGCTCGTAGAAAGGCCGGGAGTCTGTTCCAAGCCTTTGCCCCCAGGAAACCAAATGATCTGCCACCCATCCGGGCCAAGCGTACTTTGGGAGTACAGGCAATGTCAGAGGAGGGGGATCTTAGAGACCGAGATGGGAGGTAGCGATTAACTCGTTTGCTAAGGTAGCCTGCTTCTTTTCCATGAAGGGCCTTAAAAATACAAGGGCCTTGAATTTGATACTTTCTTCCAGTCGCAGCCAATGGAGGGATTTAAGGAGGAGGGACATATGAGACCTTGGTTTAGGCTGAAGGATCGCCCTGGCTGCGGCGTTTTGTACTACTTGCAGACGCGGTACAAGGCGCAAATAGGAAGGCCCAAATACAAGACATTTGCGTAGTCCAGTCTTGACGTCACCAAGAACTGGACCACTATTTTCCCAGTCTCTATTGTCAAGAGTGGAAGAACTTGTTTTAACATACGCAAGATGCAGAAGTAGGTGACAACCAAAGTTTGGACCTCATGGAAAGGGCGTTATCCAGAAAAACACTGAGGTTTCTCACAGATGACTGCTCGGTGTGCAGTGGCGAATGTTCTTCAGGCCACCATGTGTTCCAGTTACTGACTGCGGGTTGGCCAAAGAAGACAATCTTTGATTTATCCGAGTTGCATTTGAACTGATTCGCCTTAAGCCACTGAAACACCTTAAAAAGACAGATTCTGATATTTAAACCATCAAAATCAGCTCCATTTTTGCAGGTGAATATCAGTTGCGTGTCATCCGCGTAGGATATGATCTTTGCACCGTTTGCCTCTGCTACGGATGCCAGGGGGGACAAGTACAGATTAAAAAGAGTTGGGCTAAGAATAGTCCCTAAGAAACTCCAAACCCCAGGGCATGGTGGGCATGGGGGCTGAAAAGGGGGGAAGCCATATCTCTTGGGCTCTGTCCTGCAGGAAAGAATCCAACCAGGCCAATGCTGTCCCGACGATTCCTCAATCTATCATGCGGGACATGCGGGACAGTTTCAAATGCTGCTGACAAATCAAGTAACATCAGGACAGCCCTTCCACCCTGATTCAGTTTACCTCTAATGTACTCAGTTGCTTTCAATACGGCAGTCTCAGTGCAATAATTAGCCATAAAACCAGATTGAGAGGGGTGCAACAGATTGTGGCTTTCTGCGTGATTTGAAATTACTTTATTTACATGTTTTTCCAGAACTTTTGAGAGAGCCGGAAGGACAGCTATCGGCCTATAGTTGGCTGGATCATTATGGTCAGCCGCAGGTTTTTTAAAATTGGAAGGATTTTGGGTTGCTTCCAGATATGCTGCAAGGCAGGCATCACTTGGAGAGCCGGACCGAAGACCTTTAAGATAATGGAGTGAGTCGGCTAATAGTATTTTAGGAAACTCTAATAACGTGGGGGTGAGAGAGGAGTCAACCCTTTTGGGCAAAGATTGCTTTATCATAAAGGGTTTTTTTAGGATGGCGGTCGGAAAACCACCCAGACAGCCATGGTAGCGGAAATCAACCGCCCGCTGGTACTGCCGCAAAACAGACGGTTCAATTAGGACCAACCGCCCAAAAAGTCCAACCATGGCGGAACGAGGCAACGAAAAACCACCCGTAGCAGGCGGAGAAGGCGAAAATCCGTCCGCGGCAGTCGGATACGCGGCGGAAACACACCAAACCACCAGGACAGCGGAGACACCGCATGGAAAGTTAGGATATCTCCGATGTGACCGGGGTACATCCCACTGTTTCTGACCGCCGCGGTCGCAAACAGTGATGAATTGGGAGAGCCGGCGGAAGAGCTGTAGCATACCCACTGCTGCGGGCGCTCCGTGACAAATATGGCGGTCCACAGAAAAACCTCACAACAAGGCCACCAAGTGCACAGAGGAAACTAGCCCAGCCCACAAAAAAACCTAACGCACCCCAATGACACACCCCCATGGCAACTACAAAAATACAAATCACAGGACAACCCACACAACCCACCTGTCAGTGAGTATAAAACCAGCCCCTTCCCTGACCACAATCCTATGCAATACTCCAGAAGTGAAGGGACAAACGCCACAGCTGAAAGGAGAGTCAAATCAACACACTATCACTACTCACACCACACACAGCACCACCACCACTTCCACACCTGCACCTCTAAACCCTCTGCACATCACACACCATACACATCACCCCCACCACTTTCACACCTGCACCCCTAACGTCTTTGCACATCACACACCATGTCACCACAGAAAATGCCCAAATTCACAGAGAGTGAGTTGACAGTCATGGTAGATGAGATAATCAGAGTAGAACCACAAGTGTTTGGTAACCTGGTCCAACAGACACCATTACCCACCAAGATATCTAATGTGGGTAAGGATAGTTGACAAGGTCAATGCAGTAGGGACCAACCTGTGCAACAAACAGGAAATCATGAAGCGGTGGCATGACCTGAAGAGTGTTGTCAAAAAGAAGAGGAGCAAGAACCATAAGCAGGCTCAGACGACTGGCGGTGGCCCTCCCATTCCACTAAGAACATTCACTGCATGGGAGGAGAAGGTGCTTACCATACTGCATCCAGAGAGTATCACAGGAATAGCCGGGGGAGTGCAGGCTGGAAAATAAAAACGAATGTAGACCATTACACTGCTATGTACTGTCCAGCATGACAACAAACTACATCTCCGAGGCCCAAGTACATCCATATGCACCACAATATCCAACACATGTCCCACAGATGTAACATTCACTCCATCTGATTCACCCCAAAGGTAGACAACATTTACAGTGTTGTATGTGTCCAGCCAACCAGCACTACAACTCCCAACAGGCCCCCCTGTCCCACCCCTGAGCAAGATGAAGTACTCCCCCCACCCAGAAGCATGTGTCAGTCCTTGTATGGTTCCCACTAATCTAACAGATAGGTAGTCATCTTCCCAGGGAGGGCTGTTTGGGGGTGTTAGGCCTGCAAAACAACTCCCAGCATGCCCCCTGCCCTACCCCTGAGCAGAATGTAGCACTCCCCCCACCCAGAAGCATGTGTCAGCCATTGTATGGTTACCACTCACCTAACAGATAGGTAGCCATCTTCCCTGGGAGGGCTGCTTGGGGGGTGGTAGGCCTGCAACACAACTCCCAGCATACCCCCTGTACCACCCCTGAGCAGGATGTAGCACTCCCCCACCCAGAAGCATGTGTCAGCCATTGTATGGTTCCCACTCACCTAACAGATATGTAGCCATCTTCTCTGGGAGGGCTGTTTGGGAGTGGTAGGCCTGCATAACAACTCCCACCAGGCCCCCTGTCACACACCTGAGCAGGATGGAGCACTCCCCCACCCAGAAACATGTGTCAACCATTGTATGGTTCCCACTCACCTAACAGATAGGTAGCCATCTTCCCTGGGAGGACAGTTTGGGGGTGGGAGGCCTGCACAACAACTCCCACCAGGTTCCCTGTCACACACCTGAGCAGGATGTAGCACTCCCCCCCCACCCAGAAGCAGTTGGAAGCCATTGTATGGTTCCCACTCACCTAAAAAATAGGTAGCCATCTTCCCAGGGAGGGCTGTTTGTGGGTAGTAGGCCTGCAAAACAACTCCCACCATGCCCCCTGTCCCATCCCGGAGCAGGATGAAGCACTCCCCCGAAGCATGTGGCAGAGATTGCATTGCTCTCATCAAACTAACAGGAAGGTAGCCATCTTAACAGGGAGGGGTGTTTGTGGGTGGGAGGACTGCACTACCACTCCCAACATGCCCCCTTGTTCCCCAGCTCATCAATATGGAGCACTCCCTCCCATCCAGATGCATGTGTCAGCCATTGCAATGTACACTTCAAACTAACAGGTAGGTAGCCATCTTCCCAGGGAGGGCTGTTTGGGGGTGGGAGGCCTGTACCACAACTCCCACCAGGCTACCCTGTCCCACACCTGAGCAGGATGGAGCACTCCAAACCCACCCAGAAACAGTTGGAAGCCATTGTAAGGTTCACCCTCAACTAACAGGTAGGTATCCATCTTCTGAGGGAGGGCTGTTTGGGGGTGATAGGCCTGCAACACAACTCCCAGCATGCCCCCGTCCCACCCCCGAGCAGGCACAAAAGGTCCACAAACTCAACACTGAGGGCATGTCCCACTAATCATGTAGCCACTGGGCACTGTTAAGAACTGCCCATTGGCCATTCACACAGCATGATGTGTCCATAGGTGCTGTCAAAGTGCTCCACCACCCAAATCATAGACATTCATAGCAATTTATGGCACACATATAGCGGTAGCTACCGCCCGGCCCCTGCGGTGTGTCAACGCCAATGCCCAACACACAATTGCGGTAGTGATAGGCATATACACATGGTCAAATGGCGGTTGGCATGCTCCACCACCCAAATTACGGTCATTTATAGCAATGTATGGCACCCTAATCACGGTAGCTACCGCCCGGCCCCTGCGGTGTCTCACCGCTAATGCCCAACACACAATCCCGGTAGTGATAGGCATATACACATGGTCAAATGGCGGTTGGCATGCTCCGCCACCCAAATCACGGTCATTCATAGAAATGTATGGCACACATATTGCGGTAGCTACCGCCTGGCCCCTGCGGTGTGTCAACGCCAATGCCCAACACACAATCGCGGTAGTGATAGGTATATACACATGGTCAAATGGCTGTTGGCATGTTCCGCCACCCAAATGACGGTCATTCATAGCAATGTATGGCACCCTAATCACGGTAGCTACAGCCCGGCCCCTGCGGTGTCTCACCGCTAATGCCCAACACACAATCCCGGTAGTGATAGGCATATACACATGGTAAAATGACGGTTGGTATGCCCCGCCACCCAAATCACGGTCATTCATAGAAATGTATGGCACACATATTGCGGTAGCTACCGCCTGGCCCCTGCGGTGTGTCAACGCCAATGCCCAACACACAATAGCGGTAGTGATAGGTATATACACATGGTCAAATGGCGTTTGGCATGCTCGACCACCCAAATCACGGTCATTCATAGCAATGCATGGCACCCTAATCGCGGTAGCTACTGCCCGGCCCCTGCGGTATGTCACCGCCAATGCCCAACACACAATCGCGGTAGTGATAGGCATATACACATGGTCAAATGGCTGTTGGCATGTTCCGCCACCCAAATTACGGTCATTCATAGCAATGTATGGCACCCTAATCATGGTAGCTACCGCCCGGCCCCTGCGGTGTGTCACCGCTAATGCCTAACACACAATCCCGGTAGTGATATGCATATACACATGGTCAAATGGTGGTTGGCATGCTCCGCCACCCAAATCACGGTCCTTCATAGCAATGTATGGCACACATATCGCGGTAGCTGCCGCCTGGCCCCTGCGGTGTGTCACCGCCAATGCCCAACACACAATCGCGGTAGTGATAGGCATATACACATGGTCAAATGGCAGTTGGCATGCTCCGCCACCCATATCATGGTCATTCATAGCAATGTATGGCACACATATTGCGGTAGCTACCGCCTGGCCCCTGCAGTGTGTCACAGCCATGGATCATGCCCCTACAGCCAATAGGAACCGCAATCGCGGTAGCCTAATGCAATTTTGAAAATCGCAGTAGGTGTGCTCCGCCGCCACGGGGCCTATCATTGGATGCAAATGAAAGATGCACCACTGCGGTAGCGCCCGCCTGGCACCTGAAGTGTGTCACCACCATGGACCATGCCCCTACAGCCAATGGGAACCACAATCGCGGTAGCCTAATGCAATTTTGAAAATCACGGTAGGCGTGCTCCGCCACCGCGGGCCGGTCATTGGATGCAATTGAAAGATGCCCCACAGCGGTAGCGCCCGCCTGGCACCTGCAGTGTGTCACCATCATGGACCATGCCATAACAGCCAATGTGAACCGCAATCGCGGTAGACTAATGCAATTTTGAAAATTGCGGTAGACGTACCCCGCCACCGCGGAGCCGGTCATTGGATGCATTTGAAAAAGGATGAACTGGAACACCAATTGCAGCAGCTTCGAACCCAGGGGGCTATATATGTGTGGGAGAGAGCCTCACATTTCCACAGCTCACAGAGCCTGCTGCCTGCCGCCCCTCACAACCAACTGCTGCTGCTGCTGTCTCCAGGGCCTGCTGCCTGCCACCCCTCACCACCAACTGCTGATGCTGCTATCTCCAGGGCCTGCTGCCTGCCACTCCTCACCACCAACTGCTGCTGATGCTGTCCTCAGGGCCTGCTGCCTGCCACCCCTCAACACCAACTGCTGCTGTTGCTTTCTCCTGGCCCCAGTGATGGTGAGGACTGAGAAGATCCGGCCAGTCCCTTCACCACTGAGGAGCTGGAGGTCCTGGTGGGCGAGGTGGTCCCACAGTATCCAAGGCTGTATGGTGCTCCAAATGACGTGGTAAGTCTTCCAGAGTGGGAGTGAGAGTGCAGGGGGGCACACATGATGTTCATGTGCTGCAGTATGTGCCTGAGAGTGTGGGGTTGTGTCATGCACTGCCTAGCATGGTGTCTCCAGGGGAAGAGGTGTGTAGCCTATTTCACAAGTTTCCCTGCCTGCACATCAAGATTGGAGGGACATGTATTGTCTTGTCAGCCGTACAGTGATGCAGCAAGTTGGTAATGCAGTAGTCAGGACAGTGATTGCTTGTTTGAAAGGCTGTGTGGGTCCGTGATGTCTTTCACAGGCTCATCTGTGGCCTTAGCTAGGGTTTTCGTCCAGAGGGTAGTAATGGAATTGTGTCTGACTCAAAATGTGCATCATTTCCAGTTCAGCACTATGCTCAGGACTTCAATACCCTAGGCTGACACTCTTGGTGGTCATTCACCTATGACACAGCAGATTGCCGTACTATTGTGCGCAGACCCTTCCATTTCCACCAGCATGTGTACAGACTTGCATGTGTAGGCACTGTTTACGCCCTCAAATTGTCCCTTCATGTGACATTTCTGATGCCCCACTTGGACCTCAGGTGTGACCCCACCTGGCCTGCACAGTCTCTGCCCAATCTGACAAGGACACATCACTGAATGTACAAAGTGTTACATGTGTGTTTTTTGCGGGATTCTCCATCAATGAGCCATCTCAGCCCTGTAGATTGCACATGACAGGCCTTGTGAGAAGGGTGTGGGTTTGTAAGATCATTTCCCTCAATGTGACCTCCATGACACAGTGAGCCATTCACAGGGCAAAGACATTGAGGGCTGTGATGTGCTGGACACAGTAAGTCTTCCCCTGAACATTTATTGAAATGTAATGTATGTCTTGTCAGCCTACACATAGCTTTCTGTGCTAGCTTCCTGCATGTGTACGAGATAGGCAGACACTGTGGCCACCCTCATACATGCATGAATTTTTGTATGATTCTCCCATGCTGATGTACCATGTGAGATGCACTATTGTCTCTGCTAGACAAGTTGGTATGAGTCAGTATCATGCTCCTATACTGAGAGATAGTGGTACATTACACTGTTTCACAGATTTTTTCACCCTCTTGTCTTCCTTCCCTGTAGCTAAACATCCCTGTAGCTAAAATTCCACCAGCGTAAGGCCGTGTGGAGGGCCATTGCATGCAAGGTGCGGGCTCTGGGTGTCTCCAACCGACGGCGTACATACTGTCACAAGAGGTGGGATGACATCTGCTGCCGGCTGAGAAAGAACGTGGCTGAGATGACGCTGGGGCTGCTTCCTCGGACTGGCAGGTTGGCGCGCAGGAGCATGACACTACTAAAGGCCTGTATCTTAGCTGTGAAACAGCCTGAGCTGGATGCACGTTTGAAGGTGCATCAGCAGCAAGCTGGGGGTGAGTATTCTGGGAATGGTGACTTTGGTTGTGAGTAGCTGCATGTGTTCACAGCCTGGGCCAGCACTGGCCTACATGATGTTGGTAGTATGATGTAGTGGCTTGTAAGTGGCCTCTGTGTTGGGTGCAGCTGTAATGCATTTTCCCTACCTGTACTTTCTCATGTCATTGGAGTAATGGGCCTTGACATTGCATTCTGAGTCGTGGGATTCTGGCATCGTCTGCATTGGGGTAGTCAGGGACATCCCATGGAAGGGAACGGCAGTGTGCATCATCTGAGTGTGCTTTCATCAATGCGTGTATTGCCTGACCTCAGAATTGTGAGGACTAGACACCTGACAACAATGTGCAATAGTATTTGTGCCCGAAAGTACGACATGGTGGATGGCATGAGCTCATGGCCATTGTGGACTGTTATGTTGTAGTCTGTATCTGTGTGGACCCCTTCTGATCCCTCCAGATGTGACAGTGGCAACATGTTGTGAGGTACATCTTTTCCACCATCAGGGCCCTAGGTGTGCTCAGAGGTATTTGTGTGTTTGGTTAAATGGAGTCACCGGCAGGCAATTTGGCTGTGTGGTCATCACATGGCTCACTTATGCTACGTTTGCTTGATAACACCCAAAATTCGTATTCAGGATTGAGGTTGCACAATGTTATTGCACAGAGTGGTGTGCAACATGGAGATATCATCATCTTGTTTAATGCTGTGCTTTCATATGATGGTTTTGTTGATGCCAATGAACTGACCCTACATCTCTCTCTCTCTCATGCAGCATCTCCCGTGGCAAGGAAGGACAGGGGACGGTCACCAGTGGTGAGGCATCAAGCACGACTGCTGCACACGAGCACAGTGACACTGATGCGACCAGCGCCTCAGAGGGGGACAGGAGTCTGATTGAGGAATCACAGCCAGAGACACCGGCCTCTACGTCATCTGACGCCAGTGGTGACGCATCTATGTTGGTGGGCACAGGGAGAGGGAACTCTGCCGCCTCTTCCACCACAAAGTGTCCAGCGCCCACCCTCTCACCTACTTCCACTTGTGCTGGCCGTGTTCGCACCAGTAAGCAGGGAATGGTGTCCTTCACCCCAGGCACTGCTGCGCCTGCCCCTGTCTTCCCTGCTGCCATCAGTGTTGAATCTGTGAACCTTTTGTGCCAGTTGTGTGTGAGCCAGACAACTCTCTTCAACGCCTTCCTAGACCACGACAAAAAATTGGCACAGGTCGTTGCTTTCATGGAGGGCATTCATTCAGATGTGGGTGGGCTACATCGGACTGTCCAGTCTTTGTCCTCCATAGTCACGGCAGCCATTCAGCTGGCACAGTCACAGAGTCCAGCTCCAGTCCCTTTGGGTCACTTCCCTGCCAGTGGCTACATCTGACGATAGTGACCACACACCAAGCGGTCCAGGGCGCAGACACCATCCCCACAACAAAATAAAGCCACCCCAGAGCGCAAAGGCAAAAGCCCGTCAGGCAACACCAAGGGCCATACAGCCAAGAAGCAGGCCTCAGGCTCACATGCCTCAGAGGCATCCCCAGCCAAGGACTCTCCTGTACCAAAAGCGTCTTGCAAAGACAAGCAGACAGTTTCTGTGCCCACTGAGAAGATGGTGCCTGATAAGAGTACACATAAGAAGAGCTCCAAGGCAGATTCACCCACAACCTCAACTGCCATGCAGAGCCCTGTGAAGCAGGGAAAGGAGGGCACTGTAGGGGGGACACCTTGTAAATAGGGGATGGAGGAGCAAAGGCAAGGCAAGGCCAAGTGTACCGCTGGATCCAGCATGTCCCCAGAGGGAGGGCCACCGTCTGCACCTGATGCAGCTTTGGTGGTGAGTGTGCCTGTTGTGTCTGCACCACTTGCCATTAATCCCAAGACAGGGAAGCCATTTCGACTCCCCAAGAAGTGGAAAGGCACCCCTCTATAATCTCCCACCCACCCTGTGTCTCACGGCAGCATGACTCCACCTTCATGTGCCACAACACCACTTGGTCCAAGCAGCCCTCCGGCTTCCCAAGCCACTTATGCCTCTACCTCAGCTAATGAAGATAGGCAACAATATCTTAACTGGGTTCAATGAGAAAGGCAAATACAATGGTATGTACACAACATTACAGGAAGAAGAGAGGGAGACTCCTGATTGTTTGTTCAAAAGTGCTCAAGGCATCATATAGTTAGAAACACAGTTTATACAGAACAGTTATAACAGCACTGCAAGCATAAATTGTGGTGGCAACCCAAAGGTGCTAGGTGTACGTTGTGCTTGTGACTAGGAGAGTGATGGTGCAAGCGACTAGTGCAATAAACAGCGGAAGTCGCAAAAATAACAAAGTGATGAAAAGTTATATACAGTGATCAGTGGTTCAACATAGATAATTATAAACAATGACTTTACAAGGTATTTTGATTTTGAAGAACCAGAGTTGATTGAGCGCCGTGAGTTGCGCTGAGAGGTAGGTTGATGGCGTTTAGGTCCTATTAATTCAGAACCATCATCAGGACCGGATTGCCACGGTATTAAGAGTACTGTCGAGCAATGGAGCAAGCAGGGCAGTAGTAGAAAAATCAACTACTGTCGGCGAGTAAGGGACGAGACTAGGCCTGGGCCAAA
Organism: Triturus cristatus; assembly: GCF_964204655.1. Lineage (NCBI taxonomy): Eukaryota > Metazoa > Chordata > Amphibia > Caudata > Salamandridae > Triturus > Triturus cristatus. The sequence continues at coordinate 913,939,527 of NC_140588.1, forward strand.
TTTCCGTTCCGCTCGCGGAAATTGAGATAATTTGACATTTTCGCGTTCCGCGGAGAGCGCGAAAATGTCAAAATTTCCGCATTCCGCAGCTTAGCGATAATTTGTTTCTTGCTCGCGCTGTAAAATAATACATTCTCACGCGCGCGCGATCACCTTACCTGAATCCCCGCGTTCGCCGAAAAGTTTTCCCGATCCGGTCGCGTTCTCCACGAGATGTTGGATTGTTGGTAGCCATTTGCGCTGTCTTGCGACAGTTCGCGCCCGCAGTAACGTCATGCGTCGCGCGATCACGTCTTTCTTCTCGCGATCATGTACCACGAGAAGTGTGAAAACAAGATGGCCGCGCCCGCGAGCAACCGCATGGGTAAGTTGGCGAGCCGCGACCACGCAGTAAATACCACAAACGGGTGGGAAAAAAACGTCCGCATCTTCGCAATATTTCCGCGTGTTTGCGGAGATTTGTAACATTTTCGCGATAATTTGCGAAAGTCGCTTTTGCAAATTCCGCTCACCCCTGACGAGACACGGACAAGGCGTGTGGTGAGAACCATCTGCGCACAGAAAAGGACGATACCTGTGGAAAACCCAGGTGTCAGTGGGGATGATCATCACTTCATTTGTTACACTGTGCTTTGTGGTGCTGATCTGTGCACAGGAGCAATGTGCCACTCAGGACATTTCCCCAATTGGTCATATGTTATTTTCTTGTACTGTTTTTCAGTCATGGTTGCTCATATACAGTTCAACTGTTTGTGCTGCACAGTCCTCTGGTTATGTGGTTTTCACCTGGGTGTCCCAGACTTGTGCATCTGTGGGTGTTTGGTTAGCTGTATGTGTGTTAGCTGAGGTACTGCTTCACTTCCTGAGTGTGATGTTATCTGTGTGCTGTGCTGATTGTTGTCATGGTGTGTCACTCATATCTGTGTGGAACTGGTATGTTTGGTGTGCACACACTGCTTGTCGTGCATGCAGTGCTGTGAGTGTATGTTGCCTTGTCATTGCCTGGTGTGGATCCCCTGATGTCCTGCTGTCTTTGCAATGTGATGTTTTGGTATGTGCATCAGTTGTGTGTTTGATGTGGATATGTGCAGTGTTTGGGCTGTGTTGTATCTTGCAGCTGACAGATGCTCTGTGTGTGGTGTTCTATTTGCATGTCAGTGTGTGTGTTTTGTTGGTGTGTTGTGTTTCATTCAGATGTGTTTTGCCAGTGTAGTGTGCCTTACTTGTGTGTCTTGTTTAGGGTGCATCCTTGGGGTTTTCTCCTCTCATATATGACCTGTCATTTGTCAGGATTGTGCATGTGCATGCAAGTGGTACACTATGACACCATGTTGACTTGATGGGTGGTGTGGTATGTCTGTCTGTGTTTTCTTATTGGCCCATTTCTCCCAGTTTGTGTCCATGATTGTTTTGTGATGATGTACTTCTTGTCTGTGTTGTGGTATGTTGTCTGTGCATTGTTCCTGACTGATGAGGTTGTGTACTCCTTTTCTGTCTGGGCTCCCATTACCTTTCCGCAGTTTTGCTGCACAGGTCAGGTCTGGTCTTGTTGTAGTTCTGTGTATGTTGGTATTGGGTTTTGTGTTTGGTTGTTGTTTTTGTGCAAGCATTCTTTCAGGCATCCCTGAGTGTGTGTGTGTTATGTTTGTGGATACTCCCCAGGGAGTGTGATTGTTTGTCAGTGTATTGCCTGGACATATCTGGTACCCTTCTGTGTGTTTGACACTGGTGTTGTGTGCTGCAGGTGTGAGGGGGTGGGGTATGTGTGAAGGTTCCTACTTGTGTTTGTCAGTCATGGAGTGCTGCAATGGGCCCTGTGTGTTGTGCTGCTGACATACACCTGTCAAGTAGTTGGATACAGATGTGTGGCTGTTCACTGTTTGACTTCAGAGCCTTCATTTCATCCCTGTGTCTATACATGGGTTGCCTTGATATCTCCCTGAGTTGTTGCACTGAGGTGACTGTGGTTTGATTTCACTCACTGTGCCAGCCATGTTTGATTTGATGGGCTGAGGGTGTTGCTATGTGTTCCTTCTCTTGCATGTGATGTACATATACTTAGTGGTTAGCTCCTTGGCCTTCCATTTGTGTGCACCTCACTTTAGATTTCCTATGTGTTGTCCTCCATTGCTGCTGACATGTGGTCTGTGTATGTGGCTGTGTGTCAGTGTGGGGTATGTCTGTGTGACTTGGCAGGCTGTGTGTCCAGTTGACTGATTGTTCATCATCTGTGTGAGTGTTCATTCTGTGCTTGGACTCTGTTTTCTTGCCATGAGTGTGGTGTAGGTGGTGTGTGAGTGTGGTGTGTGGGTTACCCTGGCCCTGTGCTTCTGTGCTGTGTGTTCCTCTGCAGCCCCACCTGCTGAGGCTGTCTCCCTAGTTGTTTGGTGTGTGGTGCAGGGTGTGGGTTCACCTGGCTGGTTTTTGTGCATGGGGGGCACAGGAGGGGCACATGGCATGTCCCTTCATGTTTGAGGGGGGCCTAGTGTGTGGAGGGTGGAGGTGTGGCCCTATTATCTTTGTTCACTGCCCATGTCTGGCACAGGCCCTGCCTTCTGCCCTGCCTTCTGCATTGTGCGCATGTTTTCCTGCGTCTTCACCGCTGCGGTGATGTGACCGGGACATTACATCAATATTGCTGTTGATGTGTGACCTGGATGCGGAGGGGTGATTTGGTGACAGGTAGGACATGTGATGGTATACCCTAGTCGATGTGTTCCTGTCCCCAACAGGGTGTCTGGTGTGGACAGGGAATCTATTTCTGCCCGTGAATTGTGTGATGTTGTTGTGTGTGGAGTTGTGTTATTGCGTACCTGCGTCGTCGTCCGTGATGGTGCATGAGTTGCTGGTAGTGTATCAGGTACAGCACCGGGAAGATGTGTTGAGCTGGATCCATTGCGGCCGGAACCGGGCAAAAAGGACCGGGAATCAGGTTTCGTGCTCCGCTGTCGAGCTTCTGCCTTCTCTGGTTGGGCGGTTTCTTTGCTGCGGTTGGCTGTTTGGGGTATCCTGATTTGTACGGCGGTCGGGACGTCATTCCACACGGCGGTGAGTCGCCATTGGCTCCCACCACCGCGGTGGCGGGTGCATTATTATGGCGGTTCTAGTCGCACCGCGGCAGACAGGAAATGGGTTATGTTTGCCCATACTAATATGGCGGGCGTGAGGACTGCTGCTTGCGTGCGGAAAATGGCATTTTCCGCCAGCACCGCGGTGGTGCCTCCGCCCCCCATCCTAATGGGACCCCTAGGTTCTCTTCAGTGATTTCCACACAGGATTAATGAATTAGGACAATCTTATTGTGAAAGGATAGAGCAACCTGCTGAGTCTAGTCAGCTAAGAGAGGGGATTCTTTCTTCATTGCCAAAGGGGAGGTGAAGGATTTCACTACGTTGAAAGTTACTTTTCTCTTATTTTGAGCCACAACAATCTTCACCTGTAAATAATTCATTTTGGCCTCTTTTACCAGAAGGTAATAGGAGTTCTGGCCAGTCTTATAGATTTTCCTATCATCCAGTGAATAATGTTTGCACCATTTCCTTTCCAGAACCCTACATTCCCTTTTACTTGCTCTTAGCAGTTCGTTAAACCAAGGAGTGGACAGGTGGGTCCTCCTTGAAGTTCATGGGGACAGGGGAGCGGCGTCTTCCAAGTTGGACTTCAGACAGCATCCCAACGCGGTGGAGTCACGTTCAAGATCGCCAACTGGTATAGGAGCTGATGATTCCAAAGCCTCACTCAGCGAGGGAAGAGATGATTTATGGAAGGATCTGTATTTGTGTTCAGTCCTAATAGACCTGGGTGGGAATTCAGAGCCTAGGTTAAGTATCTTAAAGTTGATGAGAAAATAGTTGGACCAAGTGATGGGGTTCGGAAGGTCAGTTTTTAGTTCTGTATACAGAATATCTGATCAAGAGTGTGGCCCAAATTATGGGTGGGAGCAGAGATGGATGGTGTAAAATTGCAAACCGCCGTCATTTCAGTCAGGGAGACTGTATTGAATCACTGACAGAATATCGAGAGTCAGAAAATTGACCTAGAGATATATATTGATGCAAGAATATCGAAGTCAAGAATATAGACATCCTATCTACATTATGGTAAGTACAAAAATATCAAGAAAAAAAATATCGGTCAAAATATCGTTGTTAAAAATATTGTTTTTTTATTTAAAAAAATAATGTAAAACAATTATAATTAAAATGAACATAGTTAAAAAAATGTTTTAATGTTTACAAATTATAAGTAATATATATAATGCAAAAATAAATTAAACATCTACATGTAATATATAATATATATATATATACTTATTAATATTCATTAATAATTATCTTAAAACGTATATATTGTTAAAAATATCTTATAAATTATAAATAAATCTATACACATAAAACAATAATATAAATACAAATTTAATAAATATATATAACAAATGAAAAAAAATGTAATGTTTTAAAAATTAATTATATGCTACATTAACTAAAATAATTCAAAAAATATTAGATAGTGGAGGGAATAAAATTACTATTCCAACTCCAAACAGTGCAACAGTAAGGAAAGTGTTGGCTAGAGTAGGGGTAAAAATTAGTATTCCCACTGCAGTAATTGCAACAGTAGGGAAAGTGTTGGACAGCGTAGGAATAAACATTACTATTTCAAATCCAAACAGGGAACAGTAGGGAAAGTGTTGGATAGGGAAGGGTACCAATTTATATTCCCACTCCAGTGAATGCAACAGGGAAAGTGTTGGATAGCGTAACGGTAAAAAATTGTATTCCCACTCCAGTGAGTGCAACAGTAGAGAAAGTGTTGGATAGAGTAGGGGTAAAAATTACTATTCCCACTCCACTGAGTACAAAGTAGGGAAAGTGATGGATAGCTGGATAGCGTAAGGTTAAAAATTATTATTCCCACTCTAGAGAGTGCAACAGTGGGGAAAGTGTTGGATAGCGTAGTGATAAAAACGTACTATTCCAACTTCAAACAGTGGAACAGTAGGGAAAGTGTTGGATTGCGTAGGGGTAGAAATTACTATTCCCATTCCAGTGAGTTCAACAGTAGGGAAAGTGTTGTATAGCGTAAGGGTAAAAATTACTATTCCCACTCCAGTGAGTGCAACAGTAGGGAAAGTGTTGGAAAGCGTAAGGGTAAAAATTACTATTCCCACTCCAGAGAGTGCAACAGTAGGGAAAGTGTTGGATAGCAGGGGGTTTAAATTAAAATACATATTAATTATGTTTGTGTTTTAAATTAAGTAAAACCTTTATAATTAATAACCCATAAAAAAAACAATAAAAAAATAATTGTTCAACTAACAATAAATTACTTCCCACCCTATTCCCCTGTAAACACAAAATACGCTCATAAAATAATTTAACACAATTAATAAAATATATCAATTAATCAAATATTAAACAATAATTACCAATTAATAATTAATTATCAATTTTATTTAAATAAATACCAATACATATAAATTAATAATTATTTATAATAAACTTACTTCCCACCCTATACCCCTATAAACACACAACCCACTGCACAAAAGATATGTATACAATTAATATAATTATCAATTAATCATTGAATAATAATTAATAATTAATAAAAAATAAATGAATTACCAATAACAATAAATAAAAATAATAATAAAATAATTATAATAAATTACTTCCCACCCTATTTCCCTATAAACCCACAACCCGCTCCATAAAAATATTCACACTACTAATATAATTATCTATTAATCAATTAATAATAATTAATTACCACTTAATAATTAATAAAAATAAATGAATTATCAATACCAATACAAAAATAAATAGCAATTATTTAATTATAATTAAATTACTCCAACCCTAGTCCCCTTTAGACCCACAACCCGCTACGGAACGAAAACGCAAAACTAATTTAAAATAATAATTTAAAAAAATTAAAGAAAATTCTATAATGAAATTGCTTCCCACCCTATTCCCCTATAAACCCACAACCCGCTATTGAACGAAAAAGCAACATTTAATACAAAAAAAATAATAATTTGATTTTTTTAAAATTAATTTACTATAAGTAAATTACTTCCCACCCTATTCCCCTATAAACCCACAACCCGATACAATACTAAAATGCAAAATTAACTTTAAAAAAAATTAATACCTTCTAAACATTTAATACATATATTTCAAAATAAATAAAAAACATAAGAAAAAATGTTAAACACATACATATAAAATACATACTAAAATACATAACACTAATATAAATGTCGGTATTATTGACATCTACATTATTGCAAATGATATTACTTACTTCGATATTAATAAAAACGATATTACTTACCTTAAGGTTGATATTCTGGTCATCGATATTCTTGCTGTCGATATTTTGTCCCTCCGATATTTAAAACTCGATAAAAATGTAGGTCGATATAAAAAAGTTGATATTTTGACTGCGCACCGACTACATTGGGGTCAGTAGGCTTATCCATATGTAAAATCACCCAGAAAGAGGAACTGATCATATTTAATGGCGAGAGGGGTAATAACTTCGTTCATTGATGGCAAGAAGTTGCCGAGAGCTCCTGGGGGTCTATACTTTAGTATCCCTGCTAAGCATTGTTGGGGGGATAGGAAACAGCGGAAACCAAGGCACTCTGCTCCCTCAATCGGGTCTAACCAGAGAGGGACGCAGTCTAATTCTACTTTAAAAATGATGGCCATGCCGCCTCCCTTCCCATTTGGGCGATCCTTCTTTAGGATTTTATACCCCTCTGGGATGGCCGCAGCAATGTAGGGATTAGAGGACTCGGATAGCCATGCTTCAGTATGAAACAGGAGATCCGGCCCCTCATCTGCCAGCAGATCAAAAATTTGGACTGCATGTTTTTGCAGCGAACGTGTATTCAATAAAGTGGCTCTAAAATGATTTCCATGTTTAGTCATCTGAATTGAGGGGGAGGGTAAGGGCACTCAGCTGAAAATCGGGGAGGTGTCCAGTTGAATCAGGGGCAAGTTAATCAGTACCTCCTGTGTTTTATGGCTTTATAAAGTGCAAGCTGTCTACTGATGAATGTGAACAGAGTAAAAGGAGTGTGTAAAAGGACTGACAAACTATAGTCCCTGTGTTAATATATATTTTACCAGAGGGAAGATGAGGGATACCGAAGTTGGATATAAAGTGAAAGGTTTGTAATAGACTTTAATACAGAGTGATTGGATCACTTCTATCAAAACATTCCCTCTCTATTAATAGAACTGTCAGAGGTTGAGTTGGGTGTATGAGGGTTTAGGGAATAACATACCACTTCACAAAGATGTCTCTTCTGAAGAAAGGAAAGAGCTAGAGTAGAAGATTTTAGAGAAAGTCAAGGCCCTCTCCTACCAGATTTAAACAGAGTACAATTTGGTTGTGATACTGTTTCACGAAACACCAACTCCTTGCTATACAAGTCCATACAGACTGAATGGCTCACATATATACCGGGACATTATCTCTCCTGACAGCCCTCTACAGGTTAAACAGTGGGTTTGAAGGGGTTCCCTAATGAAGCCATCTAATTTTGTTTCTGGAGAGTGAAGAGGGCGCTTGGTTCAGGTAAGAAACAGCGATCTCTCTACTAACACTTCTGGAGAGCATACAGGATGTGTGCGGAGGGATGCATGGAACCACAAGGGCTTCTATTATCACAGTTTAACAGGGCACACATTCTGTATGGTTCTGTTTGAGTAGAGAGGGGGTTCCTTTTCCCATATACAGGCTAAAGTTTTTTTTTTTTTAATAACAATATGGCCTTTCTGTTTAACGTACCACTCCTTCCAAACCATCAGCAGAATGGTTTAATGAGGAGCTCCTGTCACGGAAAAATTGTGCAAACATCTAGAGTATGTGTGGTGCAAGGACTTTAGTACTAATAGTAAAGCTTTCTACTCTTCGGCCCAGAAGGAATTTCACAAGCTTATTCGTATAAAGCAAAGACATGTCTATGCACGTGGATCGAGTCCTCGTCCAGTTCCTCTAAAGAACTCACCCAAATTGTTAATTCTCTTTCCACACTAGAACGTGAATCTCCTCCCAATATGGGGGCATATTATCAAGCCAGGCGATAAAATTATCGCCGCTTAAGCGTCAGAAAACTGCCGCTAAATCGGCGATAATGGGCTTGATAATATGCTCTATGGAATTCCAATTGAAGCCCATGTTAGATGTCCTTCACATCTAACATGGGCTTCAATTGGAATTCCATAGAGCATATTATCAAGCCCATTATCGCCTTTTTTCCGGCAGTTTTCTGCCGCTAAAGCAGCGTTAATTTTATCGCCTGGCTTGATAATATGCCCCATAGTCCTGCCTTTATAGAGTTCCCAACTGATTGCCCGCTTCTTTTTCGACAGTCGCAAAAATGTATGATTCCTTTCTTCAGACATTAAGAGAATTTCAGTGCCAACATGCCTGGTTTGAGTCTCCAGCTCTTAACGATGGCCTTGTCACGTTCACTCCCCCCTCCCTGGAGATCTGTGTTTACTTCTCATTAAGATAAAATCTGGAGCTCTGATCCGATTCTTCCGAAAAGTTTGGTCCAGGGAATGGAGTTTATCTTACGTAGGATGAGCAATTTGCTCAAAGTCTCTTTTACAACTGTCATAGGCCCTGCTGAGTAGAAGCATGCTATTGAAAACCTCTTCTAAAAAAACCCTCATTAGATTCATCTCTTCCAGAAAATTTCAGGCCCATTTCGCTTTTCCCTTTTTTTTAAAGATCGCTGAGAAATATGCTAATGCTCAATTGATTTTTATGGAATCAAATAGTATACTCAAATCACAATCAGGATTCCATGTCCTGTACAGTACAGAATTCTCCTCATTGCTGGCCTCTGAATCTCTTAGATTCTGTGCTGATCAAGGCCAAACAGCTGCTCTGATTATTCTGGAGTGGACCTTAGTGCAGCTTTTGATACCATATTCCATGCCTAATTCTTAGAGCGCCTTGGAATTTACGGTGTCAAGGGCCTAGCCTTAACATAGCTGGCTTCCTTCCAATAGGACCGTACCTTTCAAAGGGTACAGACACCTTTCACCTCAGAAGTGTTTCCTCTATCTCAGGGGCCGCCTCAGGGCTTGATATTGATCCCTACATTGTTCAATATGTATACCCACACCAGCTGATATCATCAAGCAACACAATGTTACCATAGTGTCCTATGCTGATGACACACAGCTCATTGTCACTCTATCTCAGGAAAAGGAGGGGGATGCACCCCAATTTAGATCTTGCTTGAGGGATCTTGCAGAATGGATGAACACGAGCTACCTTAAGTTGGATGCTAATAAAACAGAGGTACTTATTGTTGCGAAACAACCCTCTGTTTAGTCTTCTGCTTGGTAGCCTAAGGAACTTGGTTCTACTCCAGACCCTGAGCCCAAAGCAAAAAATGTGGGTTTTCTGTTCAATTCTAAACGTACTTTTGATAGTCAAGTAGCTTGTGTGGCTGGGAAATGATGTTCTTCCTTTATCTGACAAGAAAACAGTTGTTCAGGCTCTTGTCATATCCAAATTGGACTACTGTAACATATTGTAACATACTGTACATTGGAACTACACAGGGCAGATTAAATAAACTTCAGAGAGTGCAGAATGCAGCAACACATCTTCTGCTGAAACTTCCGAAGCGGGCACCTGCGGGCCCTGCCTTGGAAGATCTTCATTGGCTGCCTTTGAGAAAAATAATTTATTTTAAAGCTATGTGCTTTTGCCATATAAATGTTAATGGCAGGGGCCCATTAATTAAATCTTACCAACACAGTAGAATACTTAGATCCACAGATGCCACATTGGCAGCAGTTCCTCTCATAAAAAGGGCTCACTTGGGTGATTTTTCCTTTGGCTTTCAGGCCTCAAAGCTGTGAAACACTCTGCCTCTCTACTTGAGACAACAACCCACTGAGATAATATTTAGGAAGAAACTCAAAACATGGCTGTTTAGGCTAGCCGAACTCCTGGCTTTTCTGTTGATTCCATATGTGCCCTTCCTTTCTGCTCAGGTTTCTCTCTCATTCTTATCGTTTATGCACCCCAATAGGGCAATCCTAGCATGGGGACACTCCATTAGGAGCAACCATTTGCACTTTAAAAATTGTTAACATAACATTTCTATTCACAGTGAGGACCAGTCTGCAGCTCTGAGAATATCCTCCAATCACCCTCCCAAGGATAAGGCTTTTGAGGCCATTACTAGGCCTGAGCAGTGAACTTCGCTCCGTTCGTGGAGTTTGCAGAATTTTCTGCACTCCGCGGAGCTCACGGAGTGCAGGAAACTCCGGTTTGCGATGTGCAGCAGATTTTTTTCCATGCTCGCGATCGCGAATGGTAAGTTCGCGAGTGCGAACGGTAAGTTCACGAGCGTGAGCTGCCGCTAGGGTAGAATTTCTACTAAGTGGCAGGAATACCATCACAAACTTCAGTTCACACTGCACTCCACCAAGCACAGAACTTTGCGGAGTTTTTTTGTAACTTCGCAGAGTTCCGTGTTGCAAAACTCAGCAAACTACACCCAGGCCTAGCCATTACACCTCTAGCAGAGTGCCCTCCGAAGAAGGAGGTATCAAAGCATTCTTCCTGATAAATCCACTTTGCCCACAGTGTGATAGTAGCTGCAGAAACTGGCTTAATTGATTCCTCAAGGGCTATGAGAAGTTGCATCGTCCCCAGAGGATATTACTCTTCAGTCATTGCTTCATATGCTTTGAGACGCCGAACCACACACAGTTTTTGATGAGAAGGGAAAGCAGGGTAATGCACTACTCTGGAATTAGTTTTGGTTCTCCTGGAGAAAGAAAAGGGACCCCATCCATGGTAAATATCCACCCTGTGAATTCTAGCACCCGCACATCTGACATGCTTCTACAGAAAAACAGACATAGTAGAATCACCAAATAACAGGATAATTTTCTGTGATACAGATATTTGTTATCCTGCCAGGATAACAACAGACTTAGAACTACTGTTACATCCCATAAAGGAGAATAACGTGGTTCTGGGGGAGTAGACCGAATACCTCTTAACAGTAAGCATTCAAGGGGTTGTTCCCCAGCTGGTTCATCGTTGAATGGTAAATGTCCTGATGAAATAGCAGATCTACAAGCATTAACCATGTGGTGCACCTGTCCGGCACCCACCAACTCCAATGGAAAATTAACAATGTGAACTACATCCATCCCCACAGGATCAATATGCCTTCGCAGACCCAGATGAACCTTATTGGTTGATCGTAGAGTCAGCACAAGAGCTCTAAAAGAGCAGCACAGCCTGTGATGAAAGGTCTTTATAAATCCAAGCATCCAATGTAATCCTCCCCACCATGAGCCGCAGATTGCCTTCCTGAACCAACTAGTGCATGTTGCTGTGATTGTCCATCAGAAGAAGCAGATTCTGGGGAAGTAAGATTGGAAAATCCATAAAAGGTTCCAGACTAACTGGATACCAAATGCATGATTTCCATAATGGTGTCACCAGGACCACCTCCGCCCTCTGATGCCTGACCAATGCATACCCCTGAACGTGGCATCTGTCACCTCTGCCAAAGGATCCAGAGGTTCACTGAAGAAGTGGGGTAGTTGATGATTGAGTTGAGAGGCAAAGAGATCAACTTGACAGGGACTCCATGTGTACATATTTGCCTTAAACAGAACTGGATCTAGCTTCCATGCACTGGAATCCCTCAAATGATGGGAGTTTCAATCTACTTATTATTCCAAGAGAGTGTATCTTCCCTACAGGTTGCACATTGAACTCGCGGGCACATTTCCCGCTGATCAACTAAGTGGTAGGTAGGTTCTCACCGTACCACTGGGTGTAGATAAGTTTCACATTAAGGTCCTGAAAAATCGCCACTGATCCCCCAGACAAATAGTCGAGAAAAATGTTGACGCAACAGGAGTAGAGCACCCTTATCGTGACCCATTATAGTCAGATAGTCGCCTCTCCCCCCTTTTTAATCAAGCAGGGAACCTGCTAGAATAAAGTTGGTTCCATAGGACACCTGACCTGTTTTAATCATCCTACTCACTACTACATCCAAACACACTAGGGCCCTCACACCCACGGCACCAAATTGCAAGGAACAAAAGATCTCCGATAAAGAGACCCTTTATGGGTGCCTGTCGGGTATTGCAGTGCCTACCCGACGAGGAGCAGGCTCATATGGTGAAGCATGACACCTAGCTTGCTGGGTGTGTGAGGGCACTAGTTCCGAAAGGAGGAATTCCTCTCCTCCCACTACTCAACTGACAGGTCAACCTCCCTCAAGTGACTCTTACTAGGTCTCTGACCAAGATTTTTAAGGCACCAAGGAACTTCGTACCCTTCTTCCTTTTGACAGTTTCAATCTACTGTCTTATTCAGCCAACCCATGAGGTTCTCCGCCATGACCGGTATCTTATTTGCCAAACAGTGTTTTGAAAAATCCATGGTCAGATCTACCAAGGACTGGGATCGAGTGCCCCCAGGCAATTTATGTAACACACTGCTAACAATCCTGTGCAGGTGCTGGAGATATACTTATTCCCTCTCTAATTTCTGTGCAATTCCCTGCAAATGCGCATTATTTTCCTTAGAGGCAGTCCTAGGTACTGAGCCACGGTGTCGAATTCAAAGCCCAAGAACACAAATATTTGTGTAGGAAAATACTCTGATTTCTAACAGATTTCTGCAGAATCGGCGATATTCACCTGGCGCTCACCTTACCTCCTGGCAGTTTCTTCTCTGGGCTCCTCACGCTGTGGTCTCCTCCGCTGCCATTTCCACGCTGGCCGCTGTGAGGGGGGACTACAGCCCCCAGAGTACTCGGAGGCACTTCCCACTTTCGCCCACCAGTGCGCCCCCGGAGGCGCTTAAAACCGAGATGCTCCCTCGGTGGAGCGGGGGCATCTGCAGAATCGGCGATATTCACCTGGCGCTCACCTTACCTCCTGGCAGTTTCTTCTCTGGGCTCCTCACGCTGTGGTCTCCTCCGCTGCCATTTCCACGCTGGCCGCTGTGAGGGGGGACTACAGCCCCCAGAGTCCTCGGAGGCACTTCCCACTTCCGCCCACCAGCGCGCCCGGAGGCGCTTAAAACCGAGAGGCTCCCTCGGTGGAGCGGGGGCATCTGCAGAATCGGCGATATTCACCTGGCGCTCACCTTACCTCCTGGCAGTTTCTTCTCTGGGCTCCTCACGCTGTGGTCTCCTCCGCTGCCATTTCCATGCTGGCCGCTGTGAGGGGGGACTACAGCCCCCAGAGTCCTCGGAGGCACTTCCCACTTCCGCCCACAAGCGCGCCCGGAGGCGCTTAAAACCGAGAGGCTCCCTTGGTGGAGCGGGGGCATCTGCAGAATCGGCGATATTCACCTGGCGCTCACCTTACCTCCTGGCAGTTTCTTCTCTGGGCTCCTCACGCTGTGGTCTCCTCCGCTGCCATTTCCACGCTGGCCGCTGTGAGGGGGGACTACAGCCCCCAGAGTCCTCGGAGGCACTTCCCACTTTCGCCCACCAGCGCGCCCGGAGGCGCTTAAAACCGAGAGGCTCCCTCGGTGGAGCGGGGGCATCTGCAGAATCGGCGATATTCACCTGGCGCTCACCTTACCTCCTGGCAGTTTCTTCTCTGGGCTCCTCACGCTGTGGTCTCCTCCGCTGCCATTTCCATGCTGGCCGCTGTGAGGGGGGACTACAGCCCCCAGAGTCCTCGGAGGCACTTCCCACTTCCGCCCACCAGCGCGCCCGGAGGCGCTTAAAACCGAGAGGCTCCCTCCGCGTCGCGGGATAGCGCGCGGGTCGGCGCCGGGAGAAGCCCGGGACAAGGGCGGGACCGTTTGTGGCCGTTAGTGGCCGGAAGAGGCTGGGCTGGGCCACTCCTCTGAGCCCCACTCTTTTGAGCACTTACAGTACGAAAGGTCTGTCTAACTACTTGTAAACTGTGGCTATTGGTGTAGTACCTGTAATTTGTGTTATAGCAAACTGTGATAGGGGAGTGGTAAATATTATATTGTAGTTCACTTGTTGTGCATACTTATATGGTTGTCTAGCTGGTCCATAACCCTGTATAATACGCTTCAGGTTCGTACCTCCTATTAGAACTCGTAAAATGGGAAAGCGCAATACCCACAAAACCTCACTTGTTCACAATCAAAATGCTATTACACCACAGCTTCCTAGTTTAACAGCGATAGACCGTATGTTACAAAAAACGATTGGCGTGGTGGCAAATGCCATTGAAAGTACGGAACATCGCTTGTCATTGCCCACGGGTTGTCTCCCTCCCCTCCTAAATCCCGATCTGTCATTACTTACTACCAATTCTCAGGATTCCACTTTATTACCTTCCTTTGCATTGCTTCCAATGACTCGTCAGGTTCCTGACACCTTAGTTGTGTCCTCTATGGATAATAATGTGTCCCCTAATCTTCCCCCTTTGCCATCCCACTCAAGGCTATCCCAGTCGCCGATCATATCAGCATCCCCTTCAGGTGGTTCCCAATCAATTATCAATTGTTCGAGGCCACTTAATTTGTCTGGGATCTCAGAGGATGCCCAAAGCATAAGCTCGCCTCATGTAATCACCCGAGGTCAGTCTGCTAGGCTTAGATCTGAGCTACCTCACAGGGTAAATTCCTTCGACCTAAGATCTAGTGGGGGTAGGGGAACTGCAAAAAACAAAAAGCACCAAAAATCCAAGAAGCGCAAGATAACTCTTGAAAACTCTGTGGTTAGTCATTTATCTGACACCTCTGTTATAATATCGGAAACTGGTGGTGTTACTTTTGGAGATTCACCTTCACATAGGTTTGAAGCATTGGCAGGAAGACTCCCGGTACAATCCAATAACGAAACTACTAATACTGGTCCCATATTACTCCAGAGTGACACTTCAAACCGGAAACATCCCTTAAGCCGTGCTCAGGAGATTCCTTTAATTGACTGTATTGAACAAACTATGAAGTCCCTCTTACTTCCGGTCAATGAGAGGCTTAAAGCTTTATCAACTAGGCTGGATAGGCTTGAGCAAGATATCCTTGACAACTTTTTTTCCTTAAAATCTCTTATTAAATTGCACGCAAAAAATAGTTCTATTTCAAAGGAACAGAAGTCACAAGATCCATTGCCAACGCATACTGTTACTATTTTAGAAAATAATAATGTTACCCCTGGGAATGTGGGTAGTGACAATTCTTCTGCATTAAGCTCGAAAAAAGGAAATAAAACGAGCAAAAGCTTAGCAACAAAAACTAGTAAGGTGTCAAGAGCCGATCAAGCTTCCCAACCTAAGGCCACCCTTAACATCCCTAATAATGGAGCTATTGCGGGAAGTGAGAGAGTCAGTCCTGCCACATCTCCACAAAATTCTGGTCATCAATCCACTTCTAAGAATGTAATCGAAGTGGGGGCAAAATTGTCAAATGGTGTGGACAGGGGTGACAATGAACAGTCTAGTCTCCCCAATATTGACCTACCTTTAGCCAGCATGCCTTATGTGGTAGTATTGGTAGGAGTCCCTCAGCTGCCATCTGGCAAGATTGAAGCATACTCGGAATTGAAAAATAAAACCATCTATCACTTGAATAAAACCTGTCCTCTCCCTAGACAGTTAGATGGGAAGGTTTTGTTTGTTAGAAGGGTTGGCTGGGTAGGCAATAGACGCAAGGAGGCCCTTGGTGACTGTATTATAGTTAATTTTCGTGATGCACAGGCCGTGAAGTTCATTTGTAACCACCAAAATGAGTCCCCTAGCAGCACAATCAGAGTAGTTGGTTTAGATTTCTTTTATCCCTGTCAAGTTCCCCAAATCCAATGGCCAGCTCAGAGCAATAGATTTTGGGGTATGCATATGAATGAGTACCACCCTTGTGCTACTTCTACCTATGGCTACAAGGGGGAATTTTTTGACCATAATCTAGGGTTTTGACGTATCCATTATTCCCCCTTGTATTTACAAACCAACCCCACTGATCTTTTCTCTTTGGCGTCCCCTTCAGTGGATATAAGAAGCACTCTGGATCTGGAAACATCTTTCCATTATACTTCCACTCTCAATCAAATCAATGTAGTGGTTAATTCTCCTAGAGATCAATCTGATCTAACATTGAGCTGTATTCGTCCTACTGTGGAACCACTTAAAATTATTAGTTGGAACTTGGCTGGCATAAATAGGAAGTTGGGCCTGCCAGAATGGAATTCTCTGGTAGAAAATCATAAGATCTGTATTTTTCAGGAGACCTGGAGCCTGAAGCCCCTCCATAAAGTCGGGTATGTCACCTTCTTTTTGCCCGCAATACCCTCAAGTACAGGGAAGGGCCGCCCTCTCCGGGGGTCTCCTTATATGGGTAAACATCACGCTTGGATGTAATATCACGCAAAAAAATACTAATTGCCCTGATATAATGAGAATTTTACTGAGAGGTCCTAATAGGGGGGGAGCCCTGGAAATAATTAATGTTTATGCCAGGGGTTCAAAAAATGGTTCCATTTCCCCTACAGTAACTTTACTCGAAAATGAGCTCAGAGCCTGCAGTGATGGGGCTCAGGTCTTAGTTGCGGGAGATTTTAATTGCTCATATGAGCCCCTCGCGACCGAAGACATTTTGGACCTGGTGGAAGATGATTTAAAAAGAGGCATACCACCATTAACTATTAAACCAATTAAAAAGTGGTCCCAAAGGGTGATACAGCTAAATGCATTGACTATGGAGTTTGGATTGAGAGCTGCAAATGGCCGCACTGTTTCAGACTCAATGGGTGCTGACACCTACAATAGGGTGAATTGCTCCTCACGGATCGACTATATCCTTCTTGATTTTTCACTTTGGAACTCGGTTCAGGATATGACGGTCCTATCTACTATTGAGAGTGATCATAACCCGCTGTCTCTAATCCTTAATGATCTATGGCCTAGTAAGATCAATGGATTAATTCATAAGCCTGCCCCTAAAGTTCTTCTATCCAATTGTGGGCGGCGTTTAAAGTGGAACAAAATAGCTCTAGATGAAATCAAACTCAATTTTATAGACCAAACCTTATTAACCTCTCAATCAGAGTTTGATGCTATCTTTCAAAGTCCCCTTGCAACAGGTAGGGTAACACTAATTTTTGAAGAAGCAATTAAAACTATAGGGGAAGTTTTCCTTGAACAAGTGCCCCGGGGTAAACCTATAACGAATCCACAGCCGAAGGGCACTCACGATTGGTTTACTCCTGCATGTAGGCAGGCAAAAACAGCATTAATTAAAGCAATTAAGGGTAAAACACAATCCCTAATACAGTCCAACAGGATGAATTACAAACGGGTGATAGCTAGTGCTAAAAAGGATTGGGAGGATGAGTATTGGCATACCCTGAAAAAGGCTAGCTCTGCTAAGGATGCTAGACTTTTTTGGGATACTATCAGAGCTAGGAATAGACCTGATAGTAACCATATCACATGTAGTATTACCAGTCAAGCATGGTTTACCCATTTCTCCCAACTGTATACTTGCCCACAGGGGTCTAGCATCGGAGCACCATTTGATTACTCTGTTTTAGAGGGCGATATGATCGAGCCCGATTTCACAATCAAAGAAGTTGAGTCTGCTATCAATACTATCTTGCCCCAAAAAGCGGCTGGGCATGATGGTATTCCTGGCGACTTGCTTCGCTATGATATCCCAAAGTGGGGGAAGCTTATACATTCCCTGCTTGTTGCCATCCATAAAGGTGCGGCAGTCCCCGAATCATGGAAGGGAGCAGAGGTCGTCCCTATTTTTAAAAAGGGTCTAAGGGACGACCCTTCTAACTACCGCCCTATAAGCCTATTGGATACAACCCAGAAGGTAGTTGGGAAGGTCTTATTGGGGAGGATCCAACAATGGATTGAAGATAATGATATCCTCTCCAATTACCAAGCGGGGTTCAGAACAGGCACGGGAACAATAGAGCAAGTATTTAGATTAATGCTGATCTATTGGAAAGTTGTGGTTATAGGCAAAGGCAGTCTTTATCTCGCTTTTATTGACCTAAAGACTGCCTTTGAACTTGTGCCTAGGGAGATCTTATGGGAAGTCCTTCATAAAATGGGCCTCCCACGCTATATTCTTTCAATGTTGATGAGGCTCCACAAAGGTAATTTTGCCCAAATCAGATGGGGTACACAGGGTGAAAAAACAAACAAAATCCCGGTGGATAGAGGGGTCCGTCAGGGATGTGTTCTTGCTCCCACCCTCTTTTCTCTATATGTCAACGGTGTGGTCGAGCATCTGTTAAAAGATCCCTCAGATGAACCATCCCTGGCGGGCGAGCGTGTCCCCACTCTCCTTTTTGCGGATGACACGCTTTTGTTATCCAAATCCCAAATGGGCCTTCAGAAGCTCCTTAACAATTTTCAGACCTTTTGCTTGGAGCGGGGATTGGTCATTAATACTGACAAAACCAAATACTTGGTGATGAATCCCCCAAAAAAACTTGCCCGACCCCCTGTCCTGAACTCAGTTCCCTTAGGCAGGGAGAGGGTATTTGATTATTTGGGAATACGCATCTCACAAACTATGCAATGGACCCCCCATTTAACCAAAATGCTCCTAAACCATAAGAGGGTGACAGGGGCCCTACTAAAGGAACAACGTCTCTGCACAATAAGACCGATAGCCCCGGTTGTAGACATTTATAAGGCAAGAGGAGTTAGTTCTGCTCTTTATGGAGCAGAACTTTGGAGTACCCACAATATAGATGAACTTTCTAAGTCGGAAAACAAATTTTGCAGATCATTGATGTTCCTCCCCCAGGGCACGCCAACTCTACCGTTGATGCTTGATTTAGGCTGTCGTTCCGTAGCTGATCTTGCAAAACTCCGGCCATTGCTTTTATGGGCCTGGCTGTGCGAGTCCCAGAACTCGCCAAATACGCTAAAGGGTTGTCCAAAATAATGGCATCACCAGGATGGCATAAAATAAAGTGGTTGAGAGATGTAAAAGCTTTACTTATCGCTCTTGGACTAAGTGAAGCATGGGATAATAGATCATCTCCACCAAAGGCAACTCTAAAGACTTTATATTGGAATTGGGTTATGTCCCGAACATATGCTGACCAGTCATTGGGAAAACTTACGGAGGACTTCTTGAAGTTTAAGGACTTACCCATTCGGGAACTCTATCTGGACATTATTGAGAAACCGTTCGATAGAGCTCTCTATTTCAAGTTTAGAGTTGGGACTCTCCCACTAAGAGCGTTCACAGCACGATGGAAATTTCCGGCACAGACAACTGCCTTTTGCCCTTTTTGTATAACTAGCACCGAGACCCCAGCGCATTTTTTGTTCCAATTCCCGGAGTATGTAAAACCCAGGAAAAAGTGGCTCAAAGCACTGTGTCGGCTCTTAGGCACTAGGTCACACATTGAGGCCTTGCGTATCGTATCGTCAGATTCACGCCCATCTTATGTCTGTGGTTTATCTAAATTTTTATCATGGGCCTGGTATCTACCTATCTATCTAGCAAAAGGCTTAAATTTAATGTTTAATTCTTTTTTATTGTCAAATTGTATTAATTGTTTTTAACCTGTGTAGAATGTATTTACTTCTTCGCTGAAAACTTATGAAATTTAGTGGTTGTTGTAAATGCTTTTAAAAAAAAAAAAAAAAAAAAAAAAAAGGGAAAATGTATTTATATTCAGCTTTTATGATATGTTTTTATCGAAATAAAGCCTTTTTGACTTTGACTTTGATATAACCTAGGTTCTAAAGCAGAGATATCGTCAACTGCAATTGCATCCCCAATCTGACCCGATCCTGATGCATCAGTAAAATTTCATCTAAACAGTCAATGAGTCTGACTTCTCACGCTCAATTCTATGGTCAGGTATTACACCTTTGTGAAGCACCATGGAGCGCAGGAGAGGCCGAAAGGGAGACATGCGAACTTGGAGGCTCGTTCAAATTGCAGAAATCCTCTGTGTGGGACAAAGATTGGGATAGTAGATAGGTGTTCTTCAAGTCCAATCTGACAAGCCAATTTTTCAGTAGAAGCATATCCAGAAGAAGTGAATACCCTCCATTTTGAAGGGGCAGTATACTACTACCCAACTGTTGAACTCCTGCAAGATGACAGTGAGGAAACTTTTCTCTTTTTTCTCCACCAGGAAAATGTTACTGCTGAAATCCCCTGGGGTGATGGGTTGTTGGGGCGATCGCCCCTTTTTGCAACAATTATTGGAACACTTGGTTTACTACCTGCAATCCAGCTTGTGAAAAAACTAGGGGTCGAGATCCCAGACCTTGTTGAGGGGTAGCACAGAATTCTATGTGAAAACCCTCCACAACTTGTAGTACCCATGCATCCCTTATTTTGGGTGCCCAAGTCTGAAGAAACCATTTTAACCTGCATCCCACCTCAGATAGGGAAAAATGGGTATGGCTTTCTGTTAGAGCCCCTAAGGGCATTGCTGGCTACTCGGAAGACACTTCTTCTGCATGGCCCGACCATTTCCCCATGAGGGGAAGAAGCCTCTAAACTTCTCTTTGTCTTGCCAATGCAGGGAGAGCTAGGTCTGGAACTTGTGGGGGTTGGAGTTATAAAGGGAGCTGGAAAAGCACCCCTTACCACTTCTGGCCCTACCAAAAATCGTTTGGTTGAAGACTTTATGGATGGACTGATGGACCTTATCTAGAGAGGGAAAGGTGGTGACACACGTTGTCAATTCCTTAATAAAAGGGTCTCCAAAGACACTCCCATCTGCCACCGGACAGGCCTCTGTGATTGCCAAATTCCCCCAGTGTGAGGTTGATTTTAATCAATAAAGAGCATCTGCTCTGGGTATAAAATGCACAGTTTGCATTCCCCAAGACACATGCTGCCTGCTGAGCTCAGCCAGAGAGAGTTGCTGTGTCAATCAAATCGCCTGATTCACGGGGCACCTCTGCCATGTCCAAGATTTTTGTAAGTGGACACACTACATCAAAGACCTTATCCTGTCAGAATTTCCAGTAACAGTCTAGACCCTTTTTTGGGTCCTCGATAAATTTTGTGATGAAGGTCACCATTTACCATCAATCTTGGTGGTACCAGCCTCGGGCACTCTACCTGCAGACTCCCCCAAACCTCTTTATCTATTTGCTTATGAATACGGATAGCTCAGTACACTGCCACCATATTGGTAGGAACCCAGTCCGCTAAGCGGGGGTAATATATAACATCCAGATCTATTATATCCTGTGTACCCAATGCATCCTGCGGAGTAGACACACCCTGATATTCCAGCCTGGGTTGTTTGACACCACCCTCTGATCGCCATGGTCTACTGGGACCTGGTTCATCAGCAGAGTACACATCAGGGTAATCAGAAGCTTTCCCTGACATTGTCATCTACCTCCTGAGTGGAAAAGGAATCATTGTCATTGGGGGTAAACCCAGGTTTGGAATCGGTGTCCTGATGCGCAGAGGCATCAAGGAGCATTCTAAGGAAAGCTGTGTGTAATCTCTCGAAGGCATCCAAAGGGGGCGATACAGTCCTGGGCTTGGTGCAAGAATTTGTCACCCGTTTAGCATGACGAGCATCCTGAGTGGCGTTAGGGGGCGAAGGCCCCACACCTTCACCTGAGTGGGGTATAATTATGTTTTGGGCTGTACACTGGACTATTTGCCTTCTCAGGGTTTATAAGACTGAAGAAATCTCTTTCTGTAGGGAGACGTCAATGGCGTCTATTGACTCCATGAGGATGGGGAGAAGTGACTGCTTCTCTTCCCAAGCCCCCCGGAACTCAGTGTTTGAACCTGCCATGGGTGATCAGTTAGGTGCCTAATAGAATTGTCAGGCTATCGATAGTAATCAGACCCTTTGCTATCCATACCTATATGGCCCTTAAAGCCTTCAGTGGCTATCAGTGGCTAAGAAACAGTAGAAACTCACCTCGGCAAGCTGAACCGCCACACTAGAGAGGTTCAGCCTTGTGCACTGGACACCCGCTAGTGCCATCTGTACTATGCCGTGCAGTGCAAAGCCGTTTGTCAAGCTCCTGCTGATGCACTCAATACTGCACTTGCATGGAGAAAGAGACCTTCACAAGGCCATCTTCACAAACATAAACAGGTACAACTTTGCAATGTAAATCACCACAAACATGAATAGAAAGCCACTAAGGAAAATCACATACCTGGCTGCAAAGAAAGAGCAAATGTTTTTCTTATGGATGATTATATAAGCAGACTCAATGGTTTTTAGATTGTTGGAAGTTCAACCGTAAAAACTCATGGGATTTGTAGTATTTACTGTTTCATGTTGGTATATGTGAGACTGTGGTTCTTACCATTTAATATACCATGATTTTTTGCTTTTTGATCAATCTGGTCTTTGACCTTTAGTGTGGGAGAGCCTTATAATCTGTGACTCACTCACAGTAAACTCATGGTAAAATGGACTGCAAGTGTTTCCCGCCAGTGTCTGCCTTTTAAAATTAGGCAGCTGTGACACAGCAAGGATAAGAGACACTTGACTGATTACACGTCAACAGATGCACACACGAGTGCACACATGTGAGAGCTGCTCATGCAACACTCCTGTCTAGGCCTGGAGCGAGTTTGCAGAGTTAAGCTACACAGAGTTCTGCAAGCAGCGGAGTGCATTACGGCATGCCATTCACACTGATTTGTAGTGCCGGGTGCTTGTCCCACGCTGTAAAATCAGAGCGAACTGCACCATGTGCACCGCAAGATGGCGCTGCTACTTTATGCCCCTTGAGTAGATGTTCCACTCAAGTGGCAGCTTCCTTAACATAAATGGAAGGTTTCTCAACATGAGCGGTAGTGACCATCCAGAACCGCCCGCGTAGAGAAATCTCGCTAGAAGGTGTTCTGTAGTGAGATTTTCATCACTCGCCTACTTAACGTTAGTGAGTGCAAGTGTGAAAAAAAGACTCTGCTCCGCAGAGTTTTTGGGAATTGTGTGCACTACGTTGAGCACGGAGTGGGAAAAATTCCACAAACACCATGGGTGGAGCAGAATTTCATGCCTAGGCCGATTCCTGTCATGCACAGCCCAAAAACTGTGCACAGGTAGCCTGGCACAGAAGGGACTATGCACGGTTGGGTAGTGACCTGGAATAAGCTTTATAATTTGGGTGTACACAAGTAGGGAAAATCAGTGTGCTTTACTGTCTTGACTGTAATGACACTCCATTATTCTCTTAGGGGAAAGGCTGTCTTAGGGCGCAGCTCCAGTTCCTTTTGGCCTACAGACTCCAGAGTTGCACCAATGCACACTGCAACCTATATGAAAAGAACAATTCTGTAAAGTTCCAAAGCACAACTGTACATCTTAAGGGTCACCAAAAATGTCATGTTTCTCTGGCTAAGGTCAGGATCAGAGCCCAGGTCTGATGTCACCCTGCTGGGCTGGGATAATTACTTGTCCCTCCAACAGAAACAAATACCAGCTCCCACATATGGGGAAATTACCCTTGATTAGGTCAGCTCCTCTGAAGAAGGGGTGGGTGGATTGTCCTGCATCAATCAAACAGCTGCCATCCTTTTCCAGGAAGAGGGCTGGCCCCAGCCCACTGAAAAAAGGGAGGCTCCCAGTCTCTGGAGCTAAATCAGCTGGAGGATTTCCTTGAAGTTTTGCTCAGACTAGCCCTGGCATTGATGTCAGCGAGGGGTGGAGCTGACACACCCAGAGCGCATGTGGCAAGTGACTCCTGGGTAACACCATCTTGAGGTATCCAAGAAGGCTATGCAGGAAAGTTGAAAAATGGACAGAGAGGTGATGTGACATCTCAGGATAGGTCAGAGGTGCATCCATGCTGGCACCTCCTGCCCCCCTTAAAAGGTCTTGCACAGAAGGGAGAGCTCTCTGTTGGATGTGCTTTTCTTCTGGACACTGGAACTGGAAGCAGACCCTATGGGCAATTGGAAGGAGGAACCCTATGACTGCCATCTGGCTGAAGGACTCTGACTATGATTGACCCTAGTACCAGTGGGGCACTCCCTAGGACCATGGACGCTGGTCTCCTTGCACCCCTGAGGATCAGTTAGGGGAAATACTGGGCTTCTTTGCCAGGAAGGAGAAAAGCCAAGAGGAGCAGCAAAGTGAAAGGCTGGTGCAGGGAGCCAGTGAAACTACCTCCCTGCAAAGTTTATCATCCTTGGAGGACAGGAAGCCTGAAGAGAGTGCTCCAGGTCTCATCATCATCATGAAAATGGTGGCCTTTGACCCTGTTTCCAGCAATGAAGCATGTGGAGCTTCGCAGCTGGTACCAGGTCAGCCCCCGGGGTGGGCCAGGGACTGCGGGCTGCCCCGAGAAGCAAATGAACAAAGGAGAAGTGCTGTTGAATTCTCCTCTGAAATGAAGAAGGGACCAGAGAAGCCGCAAGCGAATGTCATTGTGTCTCCCACAAAAGCCTGAGAAGGGGTCCAGGACCCCATCCCTGGGCCCTAAGAGGAGTTGAATACAGGAGAGTGCTATAGCGCTCCCCATGGAGGAGAAGAGAGGCCCAGAACTCCATCCAGGGCATTGATGCTGGTTTTGAAGAGGGGGAGTGCTGCCGTACTGCCCCATGTGTCCCGCTTTCCCCGTGCCAGGCTCCCATGTCTAGCAGGGAGTGGAAGGGCCACACAGTGAGTCTGCATCTGCCCAAATGAAGTGCCGGTTCCCATGCCAGCACACAAGTGTACTGGCCGTGCAGGGAGCAGGCAAGAGCATCCAGGAGTGGGTTCCCCAAGCTGCTCTCCCATGCTGGCAGATGTACTTGGAGTTCCCAGTTGGCACCAGGAACCCCGATAAACAGAAAGCGTGGCACATGGCTGCCTTTGGGACATAAGCAAGAGCGTCTCTCCCCTGTGCTGTAGGAGTGCCCCTGCTATAATATGCAGGAAAGCAGTGTGAGGAGCTCCCCGTAGTGCCCTGCAGGGAGTGCCCGCATTTTGGAATAAAAAACTCACTAGTTTTGGCTTTGTGGTGGCCGCAGGAGAGTGGGTTGAAACTAAATGAATACAAAAGATGTGGGGGAGCCACAGGAGCAGTGCAGCCTGCCCCCAAAATCAGTTAAAAAGACCCACCCTATGTTGGGCGGGATTTAGAAACAAAAACCCCTCAGGGGTTTTGTTGAGTTTTTAAGCACTTCCCAGGATGAAGCTTTTGTTCTACAGCTGGGAGTGCTGAAGACTAATACTGCAATCCTTGTGGCCTGAAGGCGTGCAATGTAAATTTTCATGTTGAGAGACACTCTCTGTATATCTATGTAATAAATTGTAATTATAAAAGTGTTGTGTCCTTTAGGGACTATTCTGATGTGCATAGTTTATGCAAATACCCTCTAGGGGTGAGTGATGTAATTGCCCATGGTGTATTTATAAATGTCCGATCTGTGTTAGTCATACTAAAACTAATGCTGAAGTTGCTAACTCCTCCATGCACATCTCTTATTTCTGCAAATGCTTTATTTAAATAATGAGTCTGACAGTCACTTGTAATCAAAGTTTCCATGCTTTATTGCCAGTATTAAGCACTCACAGTCATGGTTATAGGTAATTATTGCATTTATTCTTATGATGAAATTCTCGATGAAATAATGAGGTTGACAGCCACTTGCTTTATTACCAATATTAACTGCTCTCACTCTAAGTTATGTTCAACCCTGGCATTTAGGGACACGATAATGTCTGACCTCCTGGCCACAGTTCTGCTCTTTCCCTCTGCAGCTCTGCTGCTGTGCCGCTGCTGCTGCCCTGTGCAGTGCTCGGTGCAGGTAGGGGTTCGAGCCACTGTGTTGTGCCTTGATTGTGTCCTGCCCATTTTGTGCCCTGCGTTATTGCCCTTTTGTGTCTTGATTGGGTTCTGCCCGTTTTTCGCCTTGTGTTAATATTGCCTTTGATTGTGCCTTGTCTGTCTTGTTGTGCTGTTTTATAGCCCTGTACCTAGTCTTTTTTTCTGCCCATTTCCTGCTCCCTTATCTGCAGCTGCTGCCCTGGTGGCCCCTCCCGCCCTGCCAATTCCCGCCTCCAGCTGAGCCTCCCTTCCCTATTTATTGGCGTCCGCCAAAGTCAAGCACATCTGCGCCATCCGGGACCCGACAGCGACCAGCGCCAGAGACCCTGGATCTCCGACCACCCACCACTACAACTCAACTGCCCTCCTTGCACTCCTCAACCCAGGAAGGAACAACAAATGCCTGCTGTCCACGCTGAACACCACCCACAGTGAGTTCTCCTGCAGTCACTGCCGCCAGACCTTCACCATTGGCTGCACCCCCTCGGCCATAGCCCACATGCCAAACACCAACACCTCTGAAGCTCTGAGGTGCATCCTTCTCAACGTGCACTCCCTGCACAGACACACTGTTGAGATATGGGACCTCCTAGTCACTGTCTTCACAGAAATATGGACCAACTCCCCCTCTGCCCTCGACATCGCCACCGCCATCCCAGACAGATATAAGATCAAGAGGAAGGACCGTCCCAACCTCCCAGGAAGAGGACTTACCATGGACTCCCAGAATGACCCTAAGAGGCATCCTTGCCTATACACCTCCCTGACCTTGATCTGAGTTCGCCACCACCATCGCCAACATCACACCCATTCTATCGCCTCCATTGACTACATACTCATTGGAGACCTCAACTTCCACCTCAACAAACTCAGCGACCCCAACTCCGCCACCCCCCTGGACAACCTTGACAACCTCGGACTAAAACAACTTGTCATCACCCCCACCCACAAGGCAGGACCCACACTCAACCCCATCTTTAAAGGAGTTAACAACATCCACTTCAGCCACACCACGCAACCCCCATGGATGGACCACCACTGTTTACACTTCCACGCCAACAAACCCTCAGCACCTAAACCTGCACCCTGTGCCCCACAAAAAAACTAGAGCAAAATCACAGAGAAGCAGCTCAACTCCACCCTTAACCGTGATGCCTCCGCCACCTTGACCGACGCCAACCTCGCAGCCAAAGAACTCCACAGATGGATCTCCAACTGCGCAGATGAGCTTGCACCCCTACGTAAGGCCGATAGACAGCGCCCCAGGAATGCCACCTGGTTTACCACTGACCTCAAAGAATCCAGACGGACCTGCAGACGTCTCTAGAAGAGCTAGAGAAACAGCAAATCATCAGAAGTCCAGACCAACTACAAGAACGCCATGGCAGAATACCACCAACGCATCAGATCCACCAAAAGGACCTTCATCCAGAACAAAATCCTCGCCAACGCCAACAACTCCAAGGACAAGGAACTCTTCAACATCATCCAGGAATTCACCAAACCCCCAGCAAAACCACGGACATCACCCCCTCCCAGGACCTCTGAAACAAGCTTAGCTCCTACTTCTATCTAAAGATCAAGGGCCTCTACGACAACTTCAACAACCAGACACCTGACTACGGAACCACTCCATTCTCCAGCTACGCCAGCCAGCCCACCATCTCCTCCTAGACCCAAGTCACCACCAAAGACATCATATCGACCATGAAAGGCATCCACTCAGGAGCCCCCATGGACCCCTGCCCCCCCACATCTTCCGCAAAGCTGGTGCTGCCATCGCTCTGGAACTACGATGCACCATCAACGCCAACTTCGAAACCGGCATCTTTCCAGATGACTGTAAATGCGCAGAAGTCAGACTCCTACTCAAGAAGCCCTCAGCAGATCCAACAGACCTCAAGAACCTCTGACCCATCTCCCTTCTCCCCTTCGTCGCCAAAGCCATCAAGAAGACCATCAACGTCCAACTAACGAAATTCATCAAAGAACCACCCTTGACCCCTCTCAATCCAGATTCCACAGCAACCACAGCACTGAGACCGCTCTACTTGCCTCCACAGACGACATCCCCACCCTCCTCAACCAAGGACACAACACATCCCTGATCCTACTCAACCTCTCTACAGCCTTCGACACCATCTCCCACTGCACTCTCACGGCCAGACTCCATGAAGCCTTAATATCAATGGGGTAATCCAGTCATGTGCAGAACCTTTAAACAAGCAGTGGTTCTGCCACGGAATGAAATTAATTATTTCTTATTTTGTTCTCACAGATGGTAGGACTCCAATTAATGGTAAGGTAAGTCACAACTCTGCTTTTTTACAAAACAAAACAAACCACTTACACCAAATTAAATGTGATTAAAGTTTATGTAAGAAAATCATATACTTTCAAGAATTGGTGACAGGACACAAGACATACACAGAAAAACTCAACTATCGAATTTGTTTTTTTCACAATGGTGAAACACAGGGGAGGTGAAAACAATAGGTATTTTACACATATATCACAATACAGTTGAAACATAACCAATTATACATATATAACATAATTGATTTAGCACAGTGTGATATCAACACTGAAAAACCCTAAACAAGACCTAGAGTCAATCCTTTTAGCTACAATGGTCTGGTTGGGCGGCAACGCTTGTTTATATATACATCAATGTTGCGACCCCTTTAGAACATGTGAATATAAAAAAGCATCACCATGGGGTCTTCATCAGGACTATGAACAATATTTGTGTATCTCCTTCTAAGATTGTTTCGGTGGAATGCTCAATTGGTTGATATCGGGGTCGATGAAACGATGTTAACTATGTTAATGGGACTCCTACCATCTGTGATGACAAAAACAGAGATAGTTTAATTTCACTCTGGAACAAAGACTCCATGAAGTCGGCATACAAGGAACCACTCTCGACTGTCTCTGCTCCTTCCTCACCGGCAGAACCCAAAGAATCAGCCTACCACCCTTCCTCTCAAAACCCATGGAAATCAACCGCAGAGTACCCCAAGGATTGTTCCTCAGCTCCACGCTCTTCAACATCAACATGGCCCCTCTCGCCACTATCGTCAGACAACACGGACTCAGCATAGTACCTACGCCAACAAGACACAGCTCATCCTCTCCCTCACGAAGGACACCATCACCACCAGACTCAACTCCCAGGAAGGAATGAAAGATGTTACATCCTGGAGGAGCAGCAGCTGCCTGTAGCTCAAATCGGAGAAGACAGAAGTCCTCATCCTTGGACCCTCCTCCTCTGCATGGGACAACTCACCGCCTTCATCAGTCCCCCCACCCCCATGGCGACGCCAGAAACCTCAGCATCGTACTTGACTCCTCCCTCTCCATGATCCGACAGGTCAACTCCGTCACCTTCACCTGCTTCAACACCCTCTGCATCATCCAAAAGACCTTCAAATGGATTTCCCCAAATCAAGGAAGACCGTCACCTACGCACTAATAACCAGCAGACTGGAGTACGGAAACACCCTCTATGCCGGGATCAACAAGTCTCTGCTCCACAAACTCCAAACCATACACAACACCACAGCCAGACTCGTCCTCGACATCCCTCGGCATGAGCACATCACCCAGCACCTGTGTATCCTCCACTAGGTCCCAGTCAAGAAAAGAGCAACTTTCAAGATACTCAACCTTGCCAACAAATGCCTCCACGAACCCCAGACCCCAATACCTCAATGGCAGGATCTCCTTCCATGTACCCAAGAGGAACCTCCGATCCGGCGACCACACTGAAACCCCATGCATCAGCAGAGCAAGATTGGGTGGAAGAACCTTCTCCTACATCGCAGCCAAGACCTGGAACGGGCTGCTGACCACCAACAGATGCGCCCCCACCCTACAAATTTTTAGGAAGACCCTCAATACCTGGCTCTTCGACTGACCGGAGATGCTCCACCCTCACCCCCCACATGTGAATAGCGTGCTTATAATTACCCTGATTGATTGAATTACCCTGATTGCATATTTAAACATGGGAGTTGTAGTACTAGAGACCCTCCTTTGGGAGAGATGAGAATGAGTACCCAATGTTAACAAGAAGTATTTCAATCAGTTGTGTACAGTTGTAAATTACTGCATATTATTGAGTAGTGTGGGTGTAGTAAATGTACTTTTCCCTTTTCAACAGAAAAAGCACAGACTGGACAATCATTTAATGAGTGTAATTATTCGGTATCCGTGAATGATGATTAGTAGCCCACACCTCCTCCCTTGAATAGGCATTGGACTGCTCTGCATTGCTATCCTATGACAGTCAGGCAATACAATGAATTGTTTGGTTCCCAGTGAAGGACAAATGTAGGCCAATTACTTGTGAAGGTCACACAACTAATGACTCATTTTATAACAGTATAATGTTTGGTATGGCTGCTGAGCAATACAAATAGAAAGAGTAATGCATAATCTGAGCCTCCAGGGCCCGACATAGAATAAGCTGTTCAGTTCAGTACAGTAAGACCACCCTCTGTAATAATTAATGTGACCACAATAGACAGTTTATGTAGAAGCATTGAGTGAATATGTAGGCCCTGTGCTACTATATTTCAGCATGCTATATGGTCTGCATGGTAGAGTGTGAACAACCGTAATCTAATCTCATGCTACCCTGTAACAGCAGCCTCTTTAAGTGACAGCTTCATCATCTGTGGAGAAAATCTTAGAGAACGAGTACTTCCTATGTTACATAGCTTTACAAACAGCAAGATTTTTACTGATATATGTGAACAAAGGGAAGTGTGTACTTAGAAGGTCTCAGGAAAAGAGTAGCCCCTCTGCGTATACGTTTCTTCACAGAGGAGATGGGGGATAGTAATGTTTTATGTAAAACTTGAAGGTTGTAATACAGTTCTTTACAAGAGTGAATGACTCGCTTATATCAGAACATTCTTCTCAACTAAGTATGTAGAGCTTACAGGTTGGGTGTAATTGTCTTATTGAGTACTCCAGCCCTGTACAAAGGCATCTCCTCTGAGAATACATAGTGCATGGATGGCTTTATTAATAGCAAGGTCTCTACTAATGCCTCTGTAGAGAGTAAAGGGTTAGAATACTAGGTTTTAGATATCCACTAGACCTTCTTCTACGAAATGTAAATAGGGTACAGTTTGGTTATGGTACTGTTTTATGAAAGAGTAACCACTTCTTATACAAGTCGATAGAGAGTGAATGGTTCATTTTTATAAGAGCACACCATCTTTCTTGACACACTTTTAAAAGTTAAACAATAGCTGTGAGGGGCTTTACTAACAACATGGCCTCTCTACCGAGACCTCTCCAAATGTTAAATGCTGGGAGTAAAATATTTTTGTTAGAAACCCATCCCTCTACAGAGACCTTTTTCTGTGAGTGAACCACATGTGTGATTGCTTTATGAAGCAGAACCTTCTGTAATTACATCACTGACCACAACACATTTATCAGTGTGCACATTAAATGAGGTGCAATTTGAGAAAACCATGAGTATATTTCATACAATTCCATACAGCCTCATCACTAACACATCACTACACTGTAAAACTCTATGTAGGTTGTATAACAGAACCACTGCGCCAGTTTCCCCCATTATAAAAGTGTCTACAAAACTTTTTCATCCATTACATTCTTATTTTAGTAATCTATACACGGTAAATACTTTATTTGTATAGCAGCATATCCTCTTAGTTGACACTTTCCTGCTGATTGATACCTACGTACTATAACCATCATTGAGAACATCTCTCCCCTTCAAACAACTTTTATATTAGTGAACACCATTTCTGACTGTGTTTTAGACACCCACTGTCCAAAATTATATATAGTAAGTACAATAGTTGAAATATACATTAGCCTTTCCTGAGAAACACCTATAACTCGAAACAAAAGTATCTCCATAGGCTACTATGAACTCAGCAGCATATCAAAAATAGGATCAGGTAAGGGTTAATATAAGCACTGTTATTTATTTTGCCATGTTAAACATCAAAATTATTAGTACTCTCATAATGAAGAAACATATTAAAACTTGTTTCTAAATGTGTTATATAATTTAAATAATTAGTAACAGACTTCAAACTTTAATGACAATATATTTTGAATTAGCTGCAAATAAAGCAGTTATTTGAAAGTAGCTGTATTTACCAATTAAAATAAAAATCAAATGACCTTTGCTGAGCACAAGTTAAAGAGATTACACTTCCTTCTCCTCCAAATCACCAAGGGCAATCTCAGGTGTCTGAGGGTATGCAACAGATATAAGGATGTAGCCTTACGGCTAGAGCGATTTACCTCAAAGCTGAGGTACCTGGTTTGAGTCTCGGCAAGATCGCTCAACACCCTGTGATTCTGGGAAAATCCCTTATTCTCACCGTGCCTACCAAAAATGAATGTTTCCTTCTGTAACAAAACTGGTGTTCATGTAAAGCACTCTGATACCCGATGTCTCGGGTCTAGTTCGCGCTATATAAAACTCTAAAAAAAAAATAAAGAAAAAAAAGTGCCTTGCAGCCAATCATATCATAGCTTTGTTTGAATTTTGTAGAGGGAATGTTAACTATTGGTTGACCCTAATATTCCCTCATGTTTGCATTCTTTACACAGTAAATGCACCTGTAGCAGAGTACACATGCCTCATGAAACATAATCCCCTTTAATGGTTTTTCTAAGCTTTTATTTTAGCTTCATTCTTAACATTCACAACCTCTGCTCTATTTGTTTTGCTTTGTAATTGTTTAACCAGTTAATAACACTTGTACTGTAGTAATGCACACTCTTTTCCCTCCCTGTACAGCTTAGCTCATGAAACTCATGCGAGATCGAGCAAAGACCTTGTGGCAGGTTCACTCGGTAAATTTCCATGCGACTCTCGCAAGAGTTTCGCAGGATTGTATGAGACCCCCACATCAAGTTTCACCTGCAGCAGCTTGTCCATGACTCTTGCAAGACACCAGCGGGATTGTAGCACAATTCAAATATCACCCAGGAGAAAAGTTCCTTCTGTTTTACATATGACTGCACAAAGAGCAGTTGGTCACAACTTAACCTACTTGTATAACTGCCAAAAACCTACCAACTACATTTATATTTTTACCTTCCTCCCATTTTTCTCCTCCCTTGTAAGTCCATATTCCTTCTGAAGCTTACTCATTTTTCAGAGCAATCCCTTGTGATTGACATTCCATACTGCACCATGGTTCGCTTCTGGATTTTGGGACACAGTTTCATCCACAGGGCTAGAGAATATGTCAGTAATTGTGGCATTGACAAAAATCTTGTATTTCCAAACACGGACATCACTTGGATTGGCCATAGTGGTATGAAGTGGCATCAGTTGTTTCCAATGGTTGAGAGCATTTTGGATTGTGAGCAGCCAGACCTGATGATGGTGTACTGTGATGGGAATGACTTAGGCACAATCACAGGAGCTGTGCTTGGAACACAAATGAACAAGACCTTTACACAATTGATATCTCTCTTGCCTCACACTGCCTTTAAATATTCTGATATATGGCAAAGGTAAAAATGACAATGGTCAAAAGAGTTTTGCCTTAAGATTGAGAAGTGCCGGAAGAATGTCAATAAAACTGTTTCTGTATTTCTCTGTGTCCATGGCATCTACTCTACATATCATAGCAATATCTGTTTTTATTTGCCAGGTATGTATAGGAGAGATGAAGTGCACTTCACTGAAGAATGGAACATGATTTTGCTTAATAACATCAAGAAATGCATACAGTTAAATGTATAACTGACCAATAACACAAAGGCTCTTGTCAGAGCCACCATATTCCTACATTGTCCTATTATTCCATGTTATAACATGGAATAATAACTGTAGAGTAGGATCTGCTTCTTATAGTTACCCCCACTTTTTGCTGATGTTTCACTGCTTTTGACTTAGACTGGATGGGATTCTGCTATCCAGGACCCCAGCCTAGCTGCTTTCTCCTATAAATTGATTGCATGTACTTTAGGTACACTCCAGATTGGATTCTGGTGTGCCCTTATAAGTCCCTAGTATATGGTATACTATGTACCGAGGGCATAGGTACCCCAGAGGCCTCTCAGGGGCTGTAGCATATATTATGCCACCCCTGGGAGACCATTCAAAATGACACAACAGGTCTGCTACAGCAGCCTGTGTAAGGTGGTGTATACACCCCTTACTTAGATATAGGTTCACTATATCTACTCCATATCACTGCACATATAAACCTATCAGTCACCCCTATGGCAAGCCTTATCAATCCTGAAGGCAGGGTGCTGGGTTTTATGTGAGAGGGTGCCCATGCATGAGCAGAGCGTCTCTGCAGCTTTCGGAACCTAGATTCCGGGGTTGTTTTAGATGCAGCCAGCCATAAATACGTAAGTGCATTATAAATATGACAGCACCGGTACACCCGGTACCAGCTTTACAGATCCTGGCATCATAAAGTGGATGCTGCCAGCCACAGACACAAGTCTGCCCTCCTGCTGCTGGACGAAACTCCGGCAGAGGACAGCTGGACAATAGGTTGCCTGTCACAGGGAGGTGTGACCACCTCCCTGACAGGTTTTGGTGTATTGGGGCTGGGTGGGTGCACTCCGAGAGTGCTTTGATGTGTGCACTGGGGGCACTATTTGTGTCCCTGTGCATAGTCCAGCTCAAACCTGTTGCAGGGGCTATCAGCCCCTGCTCTGGCAAAAAAACTTGACAAAGGACATGGGTGTAGCCGCCCCTCTGTCCTGACCCTCCCATAGGTGGGTCCAAAGAGTTTGTCCCACCCCTTCCTTGGGTATAAAGTAGGAACCCCTAGATACAGGACTTTAGATTTACCTGGAAGAAACTCTGCTACAGAAACCAAGTACTTCAACGATCTACACTACGTTGGATGAGCAAAGAATCTCCCTTGAGGTAAAGGAGTTACTCCCCTGCAAGGCAGGCATCCGAAACGCATCTGACCGGTTTGCATCTACGCAGCTCCTGAAGGACTCCGAAGATTTTGCAACACAGGAGGTAGGTTCCCAAGCTTCCCTGAGGCTGACTAGTGCTCTCAGCAAACCTGAGACCCGCAGCCCTCGTGGGGATCGTGCAACCTGTACCCCTGGACACATTTGCAGCAGCATATGCTTTTTGGTGATCCTGAGGCTGTGCTTTGGGCTACTTGTAGTCCGGACCCCGAGCAGTGAATCCACCAAAGATTACCAGCCTACACTCCGTGAGTGTTCCGTGGGCTGGTATTTTGTGATTCCTCTCGAGGTCCCTTCGCGATCCCTGGTCCGTGATCCTGTGGGTCCCTGTGAAGGCAACTTTAACATTCAGTGGGCTTACCTGGTTGCTCCAGATATGCCCTGACTCTCCATTGCTTGGGGAGTCCCCAGGACCTTGCTGGTCCTCACTGAAGCATCTTTTCTCTGACCGCGTGTGTTGCAGTTGCCAAGGCTTGTTGGTCTCCAATCCAGACACTGACCCCCCAGCACTTGACATCCTTTGTGGGACAGCTCACCTGCAGATTTTGGTTATTGTCAACGTCTCCTGATCCCCGTGGCTGCAGAGTCAAGCTTCACCTCATCCCACCTGAAACACACAACATCGGTGAGCATTCGTCTACCGAGTCCCTGGTCACCCTGAAGTGACCCAGACTCTGTCCCCTCTGCTTTCAGGTTGTTCGCAGCTCCGATCCAGGCTTGGATCACACTGGACACTTCTCATCTTCCCGGCAGCAGCAGTTTGCAGCAGAACGCCATTGAAAACGATGAAGATTCCTGACACCATTTGACACCTATGCACCCGGCTTCCCTGGGTTAGGTAACACAAGTACTCCGGTGCTCACATGGGTGCTGGCCTTAGAATCTTCTGAGTTTGAAAGGGTTTGCCCAAAGTCCTCTCCTAAGTGTCCCTAATATTTAAAATTCCAACCGCAACATGGTCAGACCACTTTTTGATACCTTTTTCCATGCAATGTGACACCAAGGCCAACCCGTCCCCTGGAGTTTATTCTTTGGAAAGGGCTTGGTCTAAACTTTCATTTGAAAGCTGGACAGCGCAGCTCCAGAGCTCCTTCCCTCCCCTGGCCGATCACCCCTCCACGGCTGACCTGGCCTTTGATCAATGGCTTACCAACTCTTTAGATTCCATCTTGCCAAAAAAGAGAGTTGCTAAGAGTCGGAGCAGAACGGGTTCGGCCCCTTGGTACACCGCTGAACTACGCACCCTTGGGAGATGCTGTAAGAAGCTGGAGAGGACATTGAGAAGGGATTGGGAGGCGGCCAGTCGAGAGAACTATCAGGTAGCCATGAGGTCATATAAGAAAGCCCTTCGCGCTGCCAAGGCCACATTTTTTGAGGAAAAAATTACTAGCGCCTCTAACTCTTCTAGAGAGACATTCAGAGTGATTAAGGAGCTTCTCAAAATCCCCGAGCCGCCAGTCATCCACGACAATCCCGCGGAAAAGTGCAGGGAACTCGCGGACTACTTCCATCTCAAAATCGAGAATATTCTTTCTCTGCTACCTCGGGCCACACAGAATACTTATGTAGAAGATCAAGGAAAAGGCACTCACGTTCTATTCGACTCTTTTGACCCGATAACTGAGATGGAAGTGACAAGGGAACTCAGCTCGATGAAGAGCGGCTCGCCAGACGACCCTGCTCCAATGAGATTCCTCAAACAAGTAGCCTCTGTTATCACGGCCCCTATCACGAACCTCATCAATCTTTCCTTTACTCAAGGGGTGGTTCCTCCAGGTTGGAAAAGGGCTGTGGTGAAGGCCCTCCTGAAAAAGCCTAGTCTGGATCCCTCGGACTTGGCTAATTTCAGGCCTATCTCTCTTCTGCCGGGACTTGGTAAGATCGCAGAAAGGCTGGTTAACTATCAACTTTCCAGCTTTCTGGAGTCCAACGGGCTGCTTCGAGAAACCCAAACCGGCTTCCGCCCAGGCCACGGCACGGACACCGCCCTCCTAGCAGTTGTGGACGAAGCCAGAAGCATGCTGGATTCGGGGGGGTCAGTGGCAGTGATCCTCCTGGATCTTAGCGCTGCCTTCGATACTGTTAACCATCAAGTATTGATCCAACGATTGTCCAACGTGGGAGTAAGAGGTGTTGTGTTGCAGTGGCTGCGCTCCTTTCTCACTGGCCGTACTTATCAGGTATGGGAAGGTAGTGCGCGGTCTTCTCCTATCCCCCTCCAGTGTGGGGTCCCACAGGGCTCCTCCTTGAGTCCCACTTTATTTAATGTGTATATGTCTCCCCTGGAGGATGTGGTTGCACCTTTCGGGATAAACATCGTCAGCTATGCTGATGACACGCAATTGGTGGTGGCTCTCTCCCAATTGATGAAGAACCCGGAGGTTTTGCATCAATGCCTGTCTCAGGTATACACCTGGATGTGCAACTCAGCGTTGAAACTCAACGGATCTAAAACTGATATTATGCTTCTGGGGCACAAGGCTCCCCCTCTCCCTCTGTCCAGCTGGCCTAGCTGCCTGGGAGATCTCCCCTGCTCCAAACAGGAGATTAAGAGCTTGGGAGTCTGGTTGGAGCAGGACCTTACCTTCAAGACGCAGGCAAAGAAGACGGCAGGGATCTGTTTTGGGCTTCTTCGCTCTGCCCGTAAGGTCCTGCCCCTTCTCCCCCCTACTTCCAGGAAGCTACTTATTCAGGGGCTGATTACATCTAGGTTAGATTACTGTAATGCGATCTTCCTTGGTGCCCCTGAAGCCACGCTGAACAAGCTCCAACAAGTGCAAAATGCCGCGGCCAGGGTACTAACCAATGCTCCTAGGAGGCAGTCAGCCAGACCAGCCTTGAAGATTTTGCATTGGCTCCCAGTACGAGAGAGAGTGAAGTTTAAGTCCCTCTGTATTGCCCATAAAATCCTGCAGGGCAAAGGCCCCCCTATTCTATCTAAATTAGTGGTACCCTATAAAGCTTCTAGACCCCTGCGTTCGGACCAGAAATCCCTTCTCAAGGTCCCCAGGGTGTGTAAGGTCCGCACTGGTGGCAGAAGATTCGCAGTGCATATCGCTACCCTCTGGAATGCGCTCCCACTCGAGCTGCGTTCAGAAACTGGCACCCTGCGCTTCCGTAAACTGCTGAAAACCTATCTGTTCCCTCTTTGATGTGCCTTCTTGTTCCTGGTTAGGGTATGACTGATCAAGCGCTGGGATGCCCGAGGGTAACTGCGCGCTATACAAAACCGCCTACAATACAATACAATACAACATTCCCATAGGATTGTACACAACTCGCGGCTGTATTCTCACACTGCACGCGTCACCCGTGGGTCCCCTGTGTCACTACCTTGGGTGGATGGCTCTACGCACTGTGTCTAGTCAAGTCGTGGTTGGTATACCACTTTCTTAATATATGGTTTGGTCTCCCCCTGGGGCCCACAGTGTATTGTGCTATTTACTGTCATTCTAGTGCTTCAAAATGTGATTCTTGTTTTCTAATCTCATAAAGAGGTTAGTAGAGAGTGTTTAGTAATAAATACATATATTTAATATATATACCTTGTGTGGTTCTCCTTTCATTTGGTCATTCAGGAGGTTATATCTGGTGAACTAAGCTGCTTTACATTCCTTCGAGACTTAGACTGAAGGTTGCTCTCCATAACTACCACTAGGATAGCTTTCAATAAAGGTTGTCTTTAACCTAATCATCAATAAGGGTCATTTGGACTGGTGCAAGGTGCCCACTATAACTAGTAGACAGCATAAACCAGGCCAACTTCTCACAATAACTTATTTTCTTTTTTGGGTACTGACTCTAGTGGGACTCTTGTGAGAGCAGGAGCACAGAAATGCCTACCTCTACCTGTGTATTTCTTTGATTCTCAAGAGACCCTCACAGAATCGTAAAACACCTTATCACAGGCCCAGTAATTTCCAATGCGGTTTCACAAGACACTCTTGGGATCGGCCTCACCAACAAGCTTCACTCCCTGAAGCTTGCACACTAATCTTGTGAGACTCTTGTGGGATAGCAACATAATTCTTTGCAAATAGTAGTATATGTAAGGGACTATCCTCTCTACTGAGAACCATCTCTTGGATAATGGGTGTGCACACTAGGATGTGAGAAGGGACTGCCCTCCCCTTTCAAATTTCTCTCTCAGATGACAGATATTCATAGTATGCTGTGTGGATGGACTAGCCTCTCCTTCAAGACCTCTGTCTCAGATGACCGGTGTGCAAAGTAGGGTGTGGGGAGGGACTTACCTCTCCTTTCTGACCTCTCTCTCAGATGGCAGGTGTATGTAGGAGGGTATGGGAAGGGATTAGCCCTCTTTTTAGACCTCTCTCAGATGACGGGTGTGTGTAGTAAGGTGTATGGAAGGAATGGTATCTTCTTTGGAAGGGCTGGCCTCTCCTTTGAGACCTCAGGTGTAAGTAATAGGGTGTGTGAATGAACTGGCCTCTTCTTGGAGACCTCTCACTCAGATGACACTTGTTTGTGGCAGGGTGTGTGGATAGACAGGCCTGACCTTCGAGACATCTCCCTCATATGACAGATGCCTGTAGTAGGGTACATGGCGAGTATCTGGCCTCTCCTATGATACCTCTCTCAGACGACAGGTGTGCGTAGTAGGGTGTGTGGATGGATGGACTGGTGTCTCCATTCAGATGTCTCTCTCGTATAACGGGCGTGCATAGTAGGGTGTGTGCATGGAATGTCCTCTCCTTTGAGACCTCTCTCGCACATGAAAGGTATGCATAGTACGGTATGTGCATGGACTGCCCTCTCATTTGGGACCTCTCTCTCAGATAATTGGTGAGTGTAGTAGGGTGAATGGGAAGCGACTAGTTCATGGTCTCTCTCAAATGATGGGTGTGCATTGTAGGGTGCGTGGATGGACTGGTCTCTCATGAGGCCTCTCTTTCACATAGCAGGCATGCATAGTAGGGTGTATGGGAAGTGGCTGGCCTCTCCTTTGAGACCTCTCTCTTAGAATATATGGGTTTGTAGTACTGTGTGGAAAGGAAATAGCCTCACCTTTCAAACCTCTCTCTCAGATGATGGGTTTGCAAAGTAGGGTGTGTGGATGATTTTCCCTTTCCTTCAGGACCGTACACTCAGATGACAGGTGTGCATAGTAGGGTGTATGGGAACAAACTTCTCCAGAAAGAACTCTCTCGGATGACAGGTGTGCATAGTAGGGTGTGGGGAGGGACTAGCCTCTCCTTTCAGACCTTTCTCTCAGGTGAGGGTGTGCATAGTTGGGTGTATAGATGGTCCGGCTTTTCTTTTCAGACCTCTCTCTCAGATGACTGGTGTGTGTGGTAGAGTGTGTGGATGGATTGGCCTCTCCTTTCAGACCTCTCTCCCAGATGACATGTGTCCATAGTAGGGTACTGGCCTTCTTTTCAGATGAGGGGTGTGTATAGTAGGGTGTGTGGAGAGAGACTGGCCTCTCCACTGAGACATCTCTTTTGGATGATGAGTGTGCACAGTATGCTGCATCCAGGGACTCTCCTCACCACTGACACCCCTCTCATTGTTGATGGGTGTGCATAGTAAGGTGTGGGAGGAACCTTAACTCTACTCACAATTCTTACCAAGTCGATGGGAATACATAGTAGACACTGATAAACGCCATCTCCATTAAGACTCTTTCCTACAGTAACATCACATACTCCTTTCTACTTTTTACAATCCCACAGGAGTCTTGCGAGATCGTAACTTTCTTTTGCAAAAATCAGTCTTCCAACCATCACTGTGCTTACCTCTTACACACTTCCTGTTAGAAATGGGGTTTCTGGTTGGCTAGGGTATGCACCTAAGCCAAGCAGAATCCACCACTCTAACCTGGGCAAGTAAGTTACACACCAAAGATAACCTGTGCTCACTCTCTAGTAGCTTGGTGCAGAGCAGAAACACAATGAGTACACCACGAATGTGACCTCACACAAGATTATATAAAAATATAGTATATTATACATAAAATCAGTCCGAAAGAAATAAAAAATACTGTGCATATTATGCAAATAAATAGTATTCGTTATCCTGGACAATGCAAGGATCAAATGACATACATTCCAGCATCAGTACACCTAATGCCAGCTTGGTTAGAAAAAAATAGCACATCAGCATATATCACTATAAAACCATAAATACTTTGTAGGTAATGTAGTCTTGTTTAGAGGCGACCTTATGAAATCCCCATGTAACCACAGAGCATGGGGCTCAGTGCCTCTGCTCTCCTACCAGCAGGAGTATGGTAGATTTGGGAGCCTCATAAAAAATAATCCAGGTGTGGCTGCAGGAGCACCTGCATGCCTACTTATTATGAAATGGTAATATAGGTCGACCTTGAGTAACAACCAGGGGGCCTCCATTGAGGCTTCATCCCTTAATCTCACTGGAAAGAAAAGATTACTTCAAAGAACAAATGCCCCAAGACACGGCCAGATGAGGGGATGCACACACTGCAGAATCAGCAGGAAGCCCTTCCTGGGTCTCGTGCGTGTGGGACATTCAAAATTAAGCTGCCCGCGAGAGTGCAGTGCAGCTGCTGACCCAAGTGCAGCCTTACTCTTTAAAATGGGATGCACTTGGTTCAGCAGCGGCTGCACTTGGTTCAGCAGCTGAACCAAAGACGTGTGAAGGAACACGGGTCAGCGGTGCTTCCTGGCCGGTCACCCACAGTACCTGGAGGGTGGAGGTGGTCTTCACAACCCCTCCGAGTTGATCTGCAGATGTCAGTGAGCCTCAGGATTGGCACCCGCTGCGTTCCAATATTCAGTCGTTCCCTGGTGTGTGGTGTTGAAGTTGTGGTCATGCCTCCTGGGCGGGGTATACACAGAATTGCTAGAAGGGAGGGAGGCCTGCGCTTTTGAGGGGTTTCCCTCAGTCCGACGGCAATGCTGTGTACAGAGAGTGGGTGCCTTGACACTGCACTCCTGCTTCACAGGCCCCTCTGCGGATTTGAGAAGTGCTCAGTATGCGCTACCTTCTTTAAACAGTGCTCAACATGTGCTGATGAAAATGATGTTGATGGCTGGACTCATGAGTCCTACGGGCGATTGTGGGTGGTATGATGGAATGCTTCTGAATCCTCAAAAACTCCATCAAGAACAGGGAGGTGGCATGCCAACAGTCCCCAGAGATCACTGGGACATAAACACAGAGACAGGAAGCAGGCCAGCACACCGGTTTACTTGAGATGAGTGGCAGTCTCTTCAGTAGCCCAGCAGGTCAGCACAACTAAGCAAGTAGTACCAATTGCGGTTTCTCCTGGCAGCACAACAGACTTCTGTCAATGTGCAGTTCATAGAGCCAGCAGTGCCTTGTTACTAGACCATGCAGTGTCTAAAAACATAAGGTCATTGCCCCTGTACCTATACTCATAATTGTCTTTGATCAAGGGGGTGACTTCAATAGACCCTTTCAAGTGCACAACAATGCTTTTCAACCCAAGCTTTGCTCCAGAAGTCATTAGAAGGTAAATCAGCCCTTTGTGTGAGGGCAGGACACAACCTATACAAATTTAAAGTGTGAACAACCTCTCCCTCTTTCAGCCCAGGAAGACCATCAGTGTGCAGATGAATGCTGGTCCAACACCTGTCACACACAGCCCTTCCTGTGTTTTGGTTGTCTGGAAAGTATGCACCAAGTGTAGCTGTCACCCTACCTCAGACGTGTATTGGAGTAAGGCTGCAAGGCACAAAGAGTCAAAAGCACAGAGAAATGCCCACTTTCTGAAAGTGGCATTTCTAAAATAGTAATGAAAAATCCAATTACACCGGAAAGCAGTATTTATCAGTAGCATTCTAAACACACCAAACAGTCCATTCAGATCAGGAATTACCACTTAAGAATATATAGGGTACTACACCCTGTTCATAAGGCTACCCATTGCTGAATAAGGGGTGACCTATATGTAATAAAAGGGATGTTTAAGGCTACGCAAGTAGTTTAAATGGCAAGTTAGAGTGACAGTAAACTGTGCACACAGGCCCTATGGTGGTAGGCCTGAGGCAGTTTTGAAAGGCTATTCCTGTCAGTGGCACAAGCAGTGCTCAAGGCCCAGTAGTAGCATTTAATTTATAGGCCCTTGGTATATGGGAAACCACTTTACAAGGGACCTGCAAGTAAATCAAAGATGCCAAACAGTTGTAAACCAATCATACATTGCTTAGAGGAGAGAGAATACGCACTTTAGTAATGGTTAGCAGTGGCAAAGTGCCCAGAGTCCTAAATTCAACAAAAAGGTCAGAAAAATAGGCAGATGCAGGCAAAATGTTTTGGGATAACCCTGCAGAAATGGACAGGTTATACATATCAAGAAAAACAAGTAGTGCAATATGAATTCCTTTTAATAGACTACATTGAGAACTTATCTACTCCTTTTTACTATTCCTAATCCTGCGAGAGTCCTGCAAGATCGTAAAAATTAGTTGAAAACACTATAGATTTATTTTCTTCGCAGTAGTGCCCCCGTGATCTGTGCCCAGTTTTTTCTCTGTGCCCCCTTGATCTGTGCCCCATTTTTTCTCTGTGCCCCCGTGATCTGGGCCCTGTTTTTTATCTGTGTTCCCTTGATCTGTGCCCCGTTTTTTCTCTGTGCCCCCGTGATCTGTGCCCTGTTTTTTCTCTGTGCCCCCTTGATCTGTGCCCCATTTTTCTCTGTGCCCCCGTGATCTGTGCCCCGTTTTTTCTCTGTGCCCCCTTGATCTGTGTCCCATTTTTCCTTCTGTGCCCCCATGATCTGTGCCCTTGCCCCGTGCCATCCACCACTCCCGTTCCTGCCGCTGCATCCTCTGCGCCACTGCCCCCCTGACTGTCCATTCGCTGCCCCTTCCTCCCGCCTCCCGCCTCCCAGCTGCTCCTCCCTCCCTCGTCCCCATATATGGCGGCCACTGCGTGGCCGCACCGCACCAAAGGCACGTCTATGGCAAGCCCGTCTGCGCCCGTCCACGCCTGGACCGCGCCCAGCGCCAGGACCCCTGGCCCTCCCGAATGCCATGACGCCTGTCTCCGCTACGACTCCAGCACCCTCCACGCATTCAACGCTGGCCGATCACGCACCTGCTGCCTGGCCGCCTGGCCGCCCCGAAGCACACCCAAGGACCCTTCACATGCTGGAACTGCAGCTTCACCAGCATCTGGCCCGCCAACCCACCTACCAAAAACACCCAACCACCTCAGATGCATCCTTCTCAACACCAGCTCCGCACACAAACACGCCGTGGAACTCTGGGACCTACTGGACTCCAACACCCCAGACGTCGCCTTCCTGGTGGAGACCTGGCTGAACCCCTCCTCGGCACCTGACATTGCCATAGCCATCCCGGAAGGCTATAATATCACCCGCAGGGACCGCACCAATGGAGCAGGAGGAGTAATCGCCATCGTCCACAGGAACTCTCTAAAAGTCTCAACCAACACCGACGACACCCTCAGCACCGCTGAACACCTGCACTTCCAGATCCACACCGATCCCAACACCACCATCCGAGGAACCCTCATCTACAGACCCCCCGGACCACGAGCACAGTTCAGTGACTCCATCACCGACCTAGTCAGCACACATGCCCTCGCCTCCTCGGACTACATCCTCCTCAGGGACCTGAACTTCCACCTCGAGAACAACAACAGCACCAACTCCTCTACCCTGATCGACAACCTCGCCAACCTCGGACTCAGACAACTCGTCACTACACCCACCCACTCCA
The DNA here is from genome assembly GCF_964204655.1 of Triturus cristatus. Classification (NCBI taxonomy): domain Eukaryota; kingdom Metazoa; phylum Chordata; class Amphibia; order Caudata; family Salamandridae; genus Triturus; species Triturus cristatus. The sequence goes on from NC_140588.1 coordinate 913,983,949, forward strand.
CCGGCCACACGCTTGACCCCATCTTCTCCGCAAGCTCCCACATCTCATTCAATCACATCACCGAGCTCCACTGGGCCGATCACCGCTGCATCCACTTCATCTTCCGGAAACCCACCATGCACCGTCGCACCCAACAGATGCCGTGCCTCTGCTTGAACAAAGTCATCGAAGACCAGCTTTGCACCTCCCTCGCCCGGAGAACCCACCCGCAGATCTGACTGACCCCGCCACCCGCAACCTCAAACAGTGGATCAACGACTGCACCAAAACCCTCGCCTCCCCTCAAGAAGCCCTCCAACACCCACTCTAACAAGAAAGCCAACTGGTTCACCGAAGACCTCCAGGCCTCCAAGCGAAACTGCCTAAAACTTGAAAAAACCTGGATCCGTGAACGAAAACCGGAAACCTACACTGCCCACAAGAACGCCACCTGCAGACACCACCACCTCATCAGATCCGTCAAAAGGACCTCCTTCAAAGACCGCCTAAACAACAATGCACACAACAGCAAAGGGCTCTTCAACATTGTGAAGGAACTCTCCAACCCCAGCTTCAACACCAATGACATCCCACATTCACAAAACCTGTGCGACTCGCTGGCCACCTTCTTCCATCGCAAGATTGCAGACATCCACAACAGCTTCAACACTGTCACCACCCCAGCAACCACTGAGACCCCTGCTCCCACGACCACCACCCGCACCAACCGCCTGATCTCCTGGACCAACATCAACGACAACAACACCATCAAGATCCTGAACATGGTCCACTCCGGATCCCCGGACGACCCCTGCCCACACCACATCTTCAACAAAGCCAGCAGCACCATTACACCCCATCTCCAGAAAACCATCAAGGTCTCCTTCGAGACAGCGATCTTCCCGGAGAGCTGGAAGCACGCAGAGATCAACGCCTTACTCAAAAAACCCAAGGCGGACCCCAAGGACCTCAAGAACTTCCGACCCATCTCCCTGCTCCCGTTCCCGGTGAAGATCATCGAAAAGGCCGTCAACAAACAACTAACCAGCTTCCTCAAGGAGAACAGCATCCTGGACCCATCCCAGTCCGGGTTCCGCAGCAACCACAGCACCGAAACTGCCCTCATTGCCGCCACCGATGAAATCAGGTCCCTGCTAGACAACAGAGAAACCGCTGCCCTCATCCTCCTGGACCTGTCAGCCACCTTCGACACGGTCTGCCACCGCACACTACGAACACGCCTCTACAATGCCGGAATCCAAGAGAAAGCCCTGGACTGGCCCTCCTCCTTCCTCTCCAGCAGAACACAGAGCGTCCGTCTCCCCCCTTCTGCTCCGAAGCCACCGAGATCATCTGCGGCATACCCCCAGGCTCATCCCTCAGCCCAACGTTGTTCAACATCTACATGGCACCACTCGCCCACATCACACGACGGCACAACCTCAACATTATCTCCTACACTGACAACACCCATCTGATCCTCTGCCTCACCAAGGACCCCCACACTACCAAAACCAACCTCCACAAAGGAATGAAGGCCATCACCGACTGGATGAGGAACAGCGGACTGAAGCTGAACTCGGACAAAACGGAGATCCTCATCCTCGGATCCACCCCCTCAGCCTGGGATGACTCATGGTTGTTGACTGCACTAGGAACACCCCCAACACCCACCGACCACACACGCAACCTAGGGGTCATCCTCGACTCTACCCTCTCCATGACGAAGCAGGTCAACGCCGTCTCCTCCTTCTGCTTCAACACCCTCCGCATGCTTCGCAGGATCTTCAAGTGGCTCCCCACCGAAACAAGAAGGACGGCCACCCTGGCCCTCGTCAGCAGTACACTGGACTACGGAAACGCACTCTACGCAGGAGCCCTGGCCAAACTCCTGAAACGGCTTCAACACATCCAGAACGCCTCCGCACGCCTGATCCTCGACATCCCTCGCCACAGCCACATCACACCCCACCTGAGAGACCTACACTGGCTTCCTGTCAACAAGAGGATAAACTTCAAACTCCTCACCCACGCACACAAGTCACTCCACAACACCAGACCAACATACCTCAACAGCCGACTCAGCCTCTACACCCCCACCCGCCGGCTCCGCTCCGCAGACCTTGCCCTCGCCACCGTCCCCTGCATCTGAATAGTGACCGCCGGTGGCAGATCATTCTCCCACCACGCCGCGCTGGCCACCTTCTTCCATCGCAAGATTGCAGACATCCACAACAGCTTCAACACTGTCACCACCCCAGCAACCACTGAGACCCCTGCTCCCACGACCACCACCCGCACCAACCGCCTGATCTCCTGGACCAACATCAACGACAACAACACCATCAAGATCCTGAACATGGTCCACTCCGGATCCCCGGACGACCCCTGCCCACACCACATCTTCAACAAAGCCAGCAGCACCATTACACCCCATCTCCAGAAAACCATCAAGGTCTCCTTCGAGACAGCGATCTTCCCGGAGAGCTGGAAGCACGCAGAGATCAACGCCTTACTCAAAAAACCCAAGGCAGACCCCAAGGACCTCAAGAACTTCCGACCCATCTCCCTGCTCCCGTTCCCGGTGAAGATCATCGAAAAGGCCGTCAACAAACAACTAACCAGCTTCCTCAAGGAGAACAGCATCCTGGACCCATCCCAGTCCGGGTTCCGCAGCAACCACAGCACCGAAACTGCCCTCATTGCCGCCACCGATGAAATCAGGTCCCTGCTAGACAACAGAGAAACCGCTGCCCTCATCCTCCTGGACCTGTCAGCCACCTTCGACACGGTCTGCCACCGCACACTACGAACACGCCTCTACAATGCCGGAATCCAAGAGAAAGCCCTGGACTGGCCCTCCTCCTTCCTCTCCAGCAGAACACAGAGCGTCCGTCTCCCCCCTTCTGCTCCGAAGCCACCGAGATCATCTGCGGCATACCCCCAGGCTCATCCCTCAGCCCAACGTTGTTCAACATCTACATGGCACCACTCGCCCACATCACACGACGGCACAACCTCAACATTATCTCCTACACTGACAACACCCATCTGATCCTCTGCCTCACCAAGGACCCCCACACTACCAAAACCAACCTCCACAAAGGAATGAAGGCCATCACCGACTGGATGAGGAACAGCGGACTGAAGCTGAACTCGGACAAAACGGAGATCCTCATCCTCGGATCCACCCCCTCAGCCTGGGATGACTCATGGTTGTTGACTGCACTAGGAACACCCCCAACACCCACCGACCACACACGCAACCTAGGGGTCATCCTCGACTCTACCCTCTCCATGACGAAGCAGGTCAACGCCGTCTCCTCCTTCTGCTTCAACACCCTCCGCATGCTTCGCAGGATCTTCAAGTGGCTCCCCACCGAAACAAGAAGGACGGCCACCCTGGCCCTCGTCAGCAGTACACTGGACTACGGAAACGCACTCTACGCAGGAGCCCTGGCCAAACTCCTGAAACGGCTTCAACACATCCAGAACGCCTCCGCACGCCTGATCCTCGACATCCCTCGCCACAGCCACATCACACCCCACCTGAGAGACCTACACTGGCTTCCTGTCAACAAGAGGATAAACTTCAAACTCCTCACCCACGCACACAAGTCACTCCACAACACCAGACCAACATACCTCAACAGCCGACTCAGCCTCTACACCCCCACCCGCCGGCTCCGCTCCGCAGACCTTGCCCTCGCCACCGTCCCCTGCATCTGAATAGTGACCGCCGGTGGCAGATCATTCTCCCACCACGCCGCCAAGACATGGAATACCCTCCCCATCCACCTCCGGCAGACCAAAGACCAAAGACCTTTGAAGACTTCTCAAGACTAGGCCCTTCGAACAGTAGCAGCTTCCCCCCCCAGTGCCTTGAGACCCTCGCGGGTATGTAGTGCACTTTATAAATGCCATGATTGATTGATTGATTGATTGATAGACACCTCATCTTAGGGGGCCAGCATGCCTTTCTGCTGCCCCCTTCTATAGCTTAACTCTATGCGTAGATGTGTGAATGGTTGGTTGACTAGGTGTATAGGTTTAAGAGTGCTTGTGGAAACAGTTGTTTGTGTGATGGAGTGTTTCTATTTGTGTGTTGGTGAGCGAATATATGTTTTAGTTGTACATCTTCAACAAAGTAAAGAAATAAAAGGCATTGTATGTGAGAGTTGGTGTATATAAATAAGTATATATGAGTCAGTTATTGTGAGAGTAACTATGTGAATGAGTGTATAATTGCAATGGTGATGTTTTAACATATTAGCCCCTTCAATGCTCATGACGGAACGGTTCCGTCATGAGCATCGGTTGGGCTGTGCTCATGACGGAACCGCTCCGTCATGAGCACAGCCCCTGGAGGAAGCGCTGGCGCTCCCCCCCTGGGGGCTCGATTTTTGCACCAATTGGGGGGTTGGCAGCGGAAGAGTTTCCGCTGCCACCCCCGAGCCCCCCCACGCTTCCTGATGACATCAGCGCGCACAGCGCGCGCCAACGTCATCAGGAAGCGTTTGACGCGGTGGAATTCATTTCTTCCAGCGCGTCCAATGGAGCAGGTAGGTGTTTGGCTCCGGTGTGCCGGGGGGGGGGGAATTGGGAGGCCTTGAGGCATTGGGGGAGAGGAAAGAGTATTTCCTCTCCCCTGATGTCTCAATGCTGGGCATTCCTGCTCCACGATCGCGCACAGCGTCGCGATCGTGGAGCAGGGATGCCCCACTAGACACCAGGGATGTCTTTTTCTTTATTTAGGAAGCGACCCCTTGGGCAAGGGTCGCTTCCTTGGCGGCATAATTAATTTGAAGACTTTTCTGCCCCCCCGGGGGCAGATCGGTCGTCTTTCTGTCCGTTTCTGCTCCCAGGGGGGGGGGGGCAGAAAAGCCCACTAGACACCAGGGATGTGTGTTTTTAGAAGTTAGGAAGCGACCCCTTGGGCAAGGGTCGCTTCCTTGGCGGCATACATAATGGGAAGACTTTTCTGCCCCCCCTGGAGGCAGATCGGTCGTCTTTCTGTCCGTTTCTGCTCCCAGGGGGGGCAGAAAAGCCCACTAGACACCAGGGATGTATTTTTCTGCATGAGGAAGCGACCCCTTGGGCAAGGGTTGCTTCCTTTGGGGCATAAATAATGGGAAGACTTTTTGCCCCCCCCCCTGGGGGCAGATCGGTCATCTTTCTGTCTGTTTCTGCTCCCAGGGGGGGGGGCAGAAAAGCCCACTAGACACTAGGGATGTGTGTTTTTAGGAGTAAGGAAGTGACCCCTTGGGCAAGGGTCGCTTCCAGGGTGCAATTTTTTATAATATGTATTTGGCCCACCCGCCCCGGGACAGTCGCCTTTTCTTTTTCCTGCTTTTTTCTGCCCCACCTGGCACACAACCCGATTGACCATTTGGGTAGTAACATAGCATGTTATAATGTTTATTGTTATATTTTTTGTGAATTGCAATTACAATGTTTTTTTTTTACTTTTTTGTTCTAGGTGAAGGCTTTTGCTCTTTCCAGTTTGCCGTTTCGTTACTGGTGGTTCTGCTGTTTGTGTAGTTTGGTAAGAGACTTTTTTTTGTACAATGTAAATGTGTTGGATTTCTCTGCATGTTTTTTTTTGCAAATGGTGTAATAATAGCAGTATGTTTGGTTTTTGAGTGTCAAAAACTGTTTGCATTTGTGCTCGATGTGTATTTTGTTGTCTTGTGAGTAATTTTTTTTTTTTTCTTCTTTCTAGTTGGATATCGTTGGTTTTTGCTGTGTCACTGCAGAGTAGGTTCTGGTGAGTGTAGCTGTCTCTTGTAATTGAATTCTATAGTTTTTGAGTACATTGATCTTTGTGATAAAGGTACACATTTCTTTACTTACTTGGTTTGCACATTGTTGGTTGTTGTTGACTTGTTTGTGCAGTATTCTATCTCAGTAAGTATAATGGCTAGCCGCAGGATTACTGCTCAGCAGGTTGTTGGTTTGCTTTTTGAGTCTTCCTCTGACCATGGTTCAGAGACTGACTCTGCATCTGAGGGAGAGATGGCAGGGGACGATTCTGGCAGTGAGTTTTCTCTCCATATGGAGTCATCGGATGATGAAGATACTCTTAGTGCGGATGAAGTGCCTGTGTTAGAGGAGGAGACTGATGTGCCGATAGTGCGGCAAGAGGCATCTGGGCTGCAGCCTGGGGCTGCAAGGCTTCCTGTTGGTGTAGTGCGGCAAGAGGCTTCTGGGCTGCAGCCTGCGGCTGCAAGGCTTCCCGTTGGTGTAATGCGGCAAGAGGCATCTGGGCTGCAGGCTGGGGCTGCAAGGCTTCCCTTTGAAAGTGATGACCTCTGGGTTGCCCCTGGCATGGTGCAGCCGGCATTGCCAGAGTTTACTGGTGTTCCAGGGTGTAGAGTGAATACTGAAAACTTTTTGCCGATACATTTTTTTCAGTTGTTTATGGACGATGTGTTTTTGGCAGAGATTGTTGAGCAGACTAATTTGTATGCCGAACAGTTTTTGAGGGACAACAGTTCCAGTCTTAAGCCACACTCTAGAGCTACCCGGTGGACTCCCACAAATCTTGAGGAGATGAAGAAGTTCTTGGGTTTAACTTTTTTGATGGGCTTGCTAAGGAAGCCATCAATGTCTTCATATTGGTCTAGCAGTCCCTTGATGGCAACGTCTATTTTTCCGGCAGTCATGAGTCGTGACAGGTATTTGCTTCTGCTTCGGATGATGCATTTTGTTGATAATGGTTTTGCGTTGCCACAAGATCACCCTGAGTGTGACCGTCTTTTTAAGATTAGGCCTGTCCTTGATCACTTTGTTGATCGATTTTCTGAGATTTATGCTCCTGGGAAACAAATTGCAATGGATGAGTCTTTGGTGTTGTTCAAGGGCCGCTTGGTTTTTAGGCAATACATTCCTAGTAAGAGGGCATGCTATGGAATAAAGCTGTATATGCTGTGTGACAGTAGGACTGGATATGTCTCTAATTTCAGGGTGTACACTGGTAAGGAATCCATGATTAACCCCCCTGGTTGTCCGTCCACTTTCGGAGTGACTGAGAAAATTGTTTGGGAACTTGGTAGAGGATTTTTTAACAAAGGCCACCATTTATATGTAGATAACTTCTACACTGGTTTGCGGTTGTTCAGGGAATTGGCCAAAGTGGACACTGTTGCTTGTGGCACAATCCGCTCTAACCGTACAGGTTTCCCAAAAGAACTTGTTTGTCAAAAGCTTGTGCGGGGACAGTGCAGTGCGTTGCGTTGCGAGGAGCTTCTTGCTGTAAAGTTTTCAGACAGGAGAGATGTCTACATGCTGACTACCATCCATGATGAAAGTACTGCACCTGTGACAGTTTGGTGTCAGGTCGCTGAAGCGCGCAAACCTGTGTGCATTTTAGACTATAATAGGCACATGGGTGGTGTTGACAGAGTAGATCAGAGGTTGGAACCTTACACTGCTCTTCGTAAGGCTTACATTTGGTACAAGAAGTTGGCTATCCATCTTTTCCACTTGGCAATGTTTAATGCTTTTGTTGTGTTCCAGGATTCTTGCCCTGAGTCAAAGATGACTTTTGCTAAGTTTCAGGAGTCTGTAATAGGCAGCCTTGTTGTAGTGGAACAGGCAAGTGTTCCTAGAGTTGGAGTGGTGGAGGATGTTGCTAGATTGAAAGATTGCCACTTTCCTGATCACATTCCTCCCACACCCTCAAAAAATTTCCCAGTAGGAGATGTAGAGTCTGTTGGCGAAGAGGTACGCGGAAGGAGAGTCGTATGTACTGCCCCGACTGTCCTTCTCAACCTGGACTGTGTGTCCCTGCTTGTTTTAGAGCGTACCACACGCAAAAGAATTTTTGGGAGCATTCATGAGTGGTAAAGTGAACTGCCTGGTCTGTATTCTGTTTCAAGGTTGGTGTTAGTGCAATGTATTTAGTTGCTGATTTTGTGTTTGAAGATTTGTATTATTTGCGATTTGTCTGTGGTTTTTTTTTTTCTAAAAAAATCCTAAATGTGATGGCGGTGTGTGTAGGCTGGTGCTTGGCTGTTGGTGTGTGTGGACTGGCACTTGGTTGGTGGTGTGCGTGGAATGGTGCTTGGCTGGCGGTGTGCGTGGACTGGCGGTGTGCATGGACTGGCGGTGTGCGTGGAATGGTGCTTGACTGGTGGTGTGCGTGGACTGGAGCTTGGCTGGCGGTGTGCGTGGAATGGTGTTTGGCTGGTGGTGTGCGTGGACTGGTACTTGGCTGGCGGTGTTCATGGACTGGCGGTGTGCGTGGACTGGTGCTTGGCTGGTGGTGTGCGTGGACTGGAGCTTGGCTGTCGGTGTGCGTGGAATGGTGCTTGGCTGGTGGTGTGCGTAGACTGGTACTTGGCTGGCGGTCTGCGTGGACTGGCGGTGTGCGTGGACTGGTGCTTGGCTGGTGGTGTGCGTGGACTGGAGCTTGGCTGGCGGTGTGCGTGGATTGGCGATAGGCTGCCGGTGTGCCTGGACTGGTGATTGGCTGGCGGTGTGCCTGGACTGGCGCTTGGCTAGCGGTGTGCGTGGACTGGTGTTTGGCTAGCAGTGTGCGTGGACTGGCTCTCTGCTAGCGGTGTGTGTGGACTGGCGCTCGGCTGGTTGTGTGTGAGTAGTAACTTGCTGCTGGTCACTATACACACTGCTAGCTGAGTGCCACTCCACACAATCCATCAGCTTGTGTAGTTGCTGTGTCAGGAATGTGGGCGTGTGAAAGTGATGGGCCCTTAAATGGCGCTGTGTGCTGGTGTGAGTTTTGTTATGTGATGGGCCCGCGGCTGGCGGTGTGAATGGTTTTGTATGTCTCACACGTATGAAAGGTGTATGAATGGCCTGTAAAGAGGTTGGTGCCTTGTCGTGGCTTTACAGCTCACGAGCTGTGAGTCAATGGTTCAGTTTCTCGCACTTTCAATTATTAACAGTGCTTTTCATTTTTGTGAAATCACTTGCTAATACAATTGTATCTACTGAACCATCACTCACCCTCGTGCCAAATCCAACCAGTATGTGTGTGTGCTTGAGGATTAGATGGCTGTGCAGTAGTATTTGTCTTTCTGAAGCAGGGTGATCCTTGTCCCTTTTTGTGAATTTTGTAATGTGTTTTGCTTTTGTGGATGGTGGTGTGAATGGTCTTGTTTGTATCATGTATGAAAGGTGTGTGAATGGCCTGTAAAGTGGTTGGTGCCTTGAAGTGGCTTTACAGCTCGAGTCATTGGTTTGTTTTTTTGTGAATTTAGTTATTGACAGTGCATTTCATTTTTGTGAAATCTCTTGTTAATAAAATTTAATACACTGAACCATGACTCGCCCTCGTGCCAAATCCAACCAGTATTTGTGTGTTTGAGGAATAGATGGTTGTGCAGGAATCTTTGTCTTTAGTTTCTCTGCCAAGGTGTACTTTCCATGTAAGAATAACCCACCAACTGTAGATATTGTTGAAAACCATTGGGAGTTCATGGTGATGTCTCTTGTGAATTCAAAAAGTTTTTTAATCCCCAATGTCCTGCAAACCTCAAAATATCTGTCACATTTTCATTGCAATATTGTTCCAAAATTCTCACGCTGTAGAAACAAACCAATAATTATGTGGTTTTGGAAAGGGGGTCATTTGGGTTTTTGGCCCGGTGCTTGGCGGCCATCTAGGGAAACCTACCTAACCCATACATTTCTGAAAACTAGACTTCCCCCGACTTTTCCTTACTCAGAATCCCCTGTAAACCTCAATTTTATTTGGAAAAATCACTTTTTCACACATTTTGGTGTGGGAAAGTTGTGGCATCACAGGGCTCACACAAATTTTCCACCACCCCCAGGTCTCCCGGTAAAAATGGTGTCTCACTTGTGTGGGAGGCCCACGTACCCGCGGCAGGCAAGGGCCCATAACGTAGTAAGGAGACATCAAAGTGGCCTATCGCAAAACCACCTGGTTTTGCAAGGGGGGGTCACTTGGGTTTTTGTCCCGGTGCTCGGCGGCCATCTAGGGAAACTTACCTGCAATAGGCCACTTTGATGTCGCCTCACTACGTTTTGGGCCCTTGCCTGCCACGGGTACTTGGGCCTCCCACACAAGTGAGGCACCATTTTTACCGGAAGACCTGGGGGAACGCTGGGTGGTGGTAAATTAGTGTGAGCCCGGTGATGCCACAACTTTCCCACACCAAAATGTGTGAAAAAAGTGATTTTTCCAGCTAAAATTGAGGTTTGCAGGGGATTCTGGGTAAGGAAACGTTGGGGGATCCACGCAAGCCATACCTCCCTGGAAGCCGCCGAGTGTCTAGTTTTCAGAAATGCATGGGTTTGGTAGGTTTCCCTAGATGGCCGCCGAGCACCGGGCCAAAAACACAAGTGACCCCCCTTGCAAAACCGTGTGGTTTGGCGATAGGCCACTTTGATGTCGCCTCACTATGTTTTGGGCCCTTGCCTGCCGCGGGTACTTGGGCCTCCCACACAAGTGAGGCACCATTTTTACCGGGAGACCTGGGGGAATGCTGGGTGGTGGTAAATTTGTGTGAGCCCGGTGATGCCACAACTTTCCCACACCAAAATGTGTGAAAAAAGTGATTTTTCCAGCTAAAATTGAGGTTTGCAGGGGATTCTGGGTAAGGAAACGTTGGGGGATCCACGCAACCATACCTCCCTGGAAGCCGACGGGTGTCTAGTTTTCAGAAATGCATGGGTTTGGTAGGTTTCCCTAGATGGCCGCCGAGCACCGGGCCAAAAACACAAGTGACCCCCCTTGCAAAACCATGTGGTTTTGCGATAGGCCACTTTGATGTCGCCTCACTACGTTTTGGGCCCTTGCCTGCCGCGGGTACTTGGGCCTCCCACACAAGTGAGGCACCATTTTTACCGGGAGACCTGGGGGAACGCTGGGTGGTGGTAAATTTGTGTGAGCCCGGTGATGCCACAACTTTCCCACACCAAAATGTGTGAAAAAAGTGATTTTTTCAGCTAAAATTGAGGTTTGCAGGGGATTCTGGGTAAGGAAACGTTGGGGGATCCAACAAGCTATACCTCCCTGGAAGCCGCCGGGTGTCTAGTTTTCAGAAATACGTGGGATTGGTAGGTTTCCCTAGATGGCCGCCGAGCACCGGACCAAAAACACAAGTGACCCCCCCTTGCAAAATCATGTGGTTTTGCGATAGGCTACTTGGATGTCGCCTCACTATGTTTTGGGCCCTTGCCTGCCGCGGGTACTTGGGCCTCCCACACAAGTGAGGCACCATTTTTACCGGGAGACCTGGGGGAACGATGGGTGGTGGTAAATTTGTGTGAGCCCGGTGATGACACAACTTCCCCACACCAAAATGTGTGAAAAAAGTGATTTTTTCAGCTAAAATTGAGGTTTGCAGGGGATTCTGGGTAAGGAAACGTTGGGGGATCCACGCAAGCCATACCTCCCTGGAAGCCGCTGGGTGTCTAGTTTTCAGAAAGGCATGGGTTTGGTAGGTTTCCCTAGATGGCCGCCGAGCACTGGGCCAAAAACACAAGTGACCACCCTTGGAAAACCATGTGGTTTTGCGATAGGCTACTTTGATGTCGCCTCACTACGTTTTGGGCCCTTGCCTGCCGCGGGTACTTGGGCCTCCCACACAAGTGAGGCACCATTTTTACCGGGAGACCTGGGGGAACGCTGGGTGGTGGTAAATTTGTGTGAGCCCGGTGATGCCACAACTTTCCCACACCAAAATGTGTGAAAAAAGTGATTTTTTCAGCTAAAATGGAGGTTTGCAGGGGATTCTGGGTAAGGAAACGTTGGGGGATCCAACAAGCTATACCTACCTGGAAGCCGCCGGGTGTCTAGTTTTCAGAAATACGTGGGATTGGTAGGTTTCCCTAGATGGCCGCCGAGCACCGGACCAAAAACACAAGTGACCCCCCCTTGCAAAACCATGTGGTTTTGCAATAGGCTACTTTGATGTCGCCTCACTATGTTTTGGGCCCTTGCCTGCCGCGGGTACTTGGGCCTCCCACACAAGTGAGGCACCATTTTTACCGGGAGACCTGGGGGAACGATGGGTGGTGGTAAATTTGTGTGAGCCCGGTGATGACACAACTTCCCCACACCAAAATGTGTGAAAAAAGTGATTTTTTCAGCTAAAATTGAGGTTTGCAGGGGATTCTGGGTAAGGAAACGTTGGGGGATCCACGCAAGCCATACTTCCCTGGAAGCCGCCGGGTGTCTAGTTTTCAGAAAGGCATGGGTTTGGTAGGTTTCCCTAGATGGCCACCGAGCACTGGGCCAAAAACACAAGTGACCACCCTTGGAAAACCATGTGGTTTTGCGATAGGCCACTTTGATGTCGTCTCACTACGTTTTGGGCCCTTGCCTGCCGCGGGTACTTGGGCCTCCCACACAAGTGAGGCACCATTTTTACCGAGAGACCTGGGGGAATGCTGGGTGGTGGTAAATTTGTGTGAGCCCAGTGATGCCACAACTTCCCCACACCAAAATGTGTGAAAAAAGTGATTTTTTCAGCTAAAATTCAGGTTTGCAGGGGATTCTGGGTAAGGAAACGTTGGGGGATCCACGCAAGCCATACCTCCCTGGAAGCCGCCGCGTGTCTAGTTTTCAGAAATGTGTGAGTTTGGTAGGTTTCCCTATGTGCCGGCAGAACTAGGGTTCAAAAACTACAGCTAGGCACTTTGCCAAAAAAGGGTCATTTTTCACTGCAAAATTGAGGTGTGACCACGTTGCGTTTTGCGCCGTTTCCTGTCGCGGGCACTAGGCCGACCCACACAAGTGAGGTACCATTTTTCTCGTAGGACTTTGGGGAACGCGGGGTGGGTGGAACTTTGTGGATCCACGCAGATTCCAGATTTTTCCATCACAGAAATGTGGGGAAAATGTGTTTTTTTGTCAATTTTTTAGGTTTGCAAGGGATTCTGGGTAACAGACCATGGTGGGAGGCACTCAAGTCACCCCATCCTGGATTCCCCTGGGTGTCTAGTTTTCGAAAATATATAGGTTTGCTAGGTTTCCATAGGTGCCGGCAGGGCTAGGGTTAAAAAACTACAGCTAGTCACTTTGCCATAAAAGGGTCATTTTTCAATGCAAAATTGAGGTGTGACCACATTGCGTTTTGCGCCGTTTTCTGTCGCGGGCACTTGGCCGACCCGCACAAGTGAGGTACCATTTTTCTCGTAGGACTTTGGAGAACGCGGGGTGGGTGGAAATTTGGGGATCCACCCAGATTCCAGAACTTTCCATCACAGAAATGTGGGGAAAATGTGTTTTTTTTGTCAATTTTTTAGGTTTGCAAGGGATTCTGGGTAACAGACCATGTTGGGAGGCACTCAAGTGACCCCATCCTGGATTCCCCTGGGTGTCTAGTTTTCAAAAATATATAGGTTTGCTAGGTTTCCCTAGGTGCCGGCAGGGCTAGGGTTCAAAAACTACAGCTAGTCACTTTGGCAAAAAAGGGTCATTTTTCACTGCAAAATTGAGGTGTGACCACATTGCGTTTTGCGCCGTTTCCTGTCGCGGGCACTAGGCCGACCCACACAAGTGAGGTACCATTTTTCTCGCAGGACTTTGGGGAACGCGGGGTGGGTGTATATTTGTGGATCCTCACAGATTCCAGAACTTCCCATCACAGAAATGTGGGGAAAATGTGTTTTTTTGGTCAACTTTTTAGGTCTGCAAGGGATTCTGGGTAACAGACCATGGTGGGAGGCACTCCAGTCACCCCATCCTGGATTCCCCTGGGTGTCTAGTTTTTGAAAATATATAGGTTTGCTAGGTTTCCCTAGGTGCCGGCAGGGCTAGGGTTCCAAAGCTACAGCTAGTCACTTTGGCAAAAAAGGGACATTTTTCACTGCAAAATTGAGGTGTGACCACGTTGCGTTTTGCGCCGTTTCCTGTCGTGGGCACTAGGCTGACCCACACAAGTGAGGTACCATTTTTCTTGTAGGACTTTGGGGAACGCGGGGTGGGTGGTAATTTGTGGATCCATGCAGATTCCAGAACTTTCCATCACAGAAATGTGGGGAAAATGTGTTTTTTTTGTCAATTTTTTAGGTTTGCAAGGGATTCTGGGTAACAGACCATGGTGGGAGGCACTCAAGTCACCCCATCCTGGATTTCCCTGGGTGTCTAGTTTTCGAAAAATTATAGGTTTGCTAGGTTTCCCTAGGTGCCGGCAGGGCTAGGGTTCAAAAACTACAGCTAGTCACTTTCCCAAAAAAGGGTCATTTTTCACTGCAAAATTGAGGTGTGACCACGTTGCGTTTTGCGCCGTTTCCTGTCACGGGCACTAGGCCAACCCACACAAGTGAGGTACCGTTTTTCTCGTAGGACTTTGAGGAACGCGGGGTGGGTGGAAATTTGTGGATCCACGCAGATTCCAGAACTTTCCATCACAGAAATGTGGGGAAAATGTGTTTTTTTTGTCAATTTTTCATGTTTGCAAGGGATTCTGGGTAACAGACCATGGTGGGAGGCACTCAAGTCACCCCATCCTGGATTCCCCTGGGTGTCTAGTTTTCAAAAATATATAGGTTTGTTAGGTTTCCCTAGGTGCCGGCAGGGCTAGGGTTCCAAAACTACAGCTAGTCACTTTGGCAAAAAAGGGTCATTTTTCACTGCAAAATTGAGGTGGGACCACGTTGCGTTTTGCGCCGTTTCCTGTCGTGGGCACTAGGCCGACCCGCACAAGTGAGGTACCATATTTCTCGTAGGACTTTGGGGAATGCGGGGTGGGTGGAAATTTGTGGATCCTCGCAGATTCCAGAACTTTCCATCACAGAAATGTGGGGAAATTGTGTTTTGTTTGTCAATTTTGAAGGTTTGCAAGGGATTCTGGGTAACAGACCATGGTGGGAGGCACTCAAGTCACCCCATACTGGATTCCCCTGCATGTCTAGTTTTCGAAAATATATAGGTTTGCTAGGTTTCCCTAGGTGCCGGCAGGGCTAGGGTTAAAAAACTACAGCTAGTCACTTTGGCAAAAAAGGGTCATTTTTCACTGCAAAATTGAGGTGTGACCAGGTTGTGTTTTGCGCCGTTTCCTGTCGTGGGCACTAGGCCGACCCGCACAAATGAGGTACCATTTTTCTCATAGGACTTTGGGGAACGCGGGGTGGGTGGAAATTTGTGGATCCACGCAGATTCCAGAACTTTCCATCACAGAAATGTGGGGAAACTGTGTTTTTTTGTCAATTGTTTAGGTTTGCAAGGGATTCTGGGTAACAGACCCTGGTGGGAGGCAGTCAAGTCACACCATCCTGGATTCCCCTGGGTGTCTAGTTTTCAAAAATATATAGGTTTGCTAAGTTTCCCTAGGTGCCGGCAGGGCTAGGGCTCAAAAACTTCAGCTAGTCACTTTGACGAAAAAGGGTCATTTTTCACTGCAAAATTAAGGTGTGACCACGTTGCGTTTTGCGCCGTTTCCTGTCACGGGCACTAGGCCGACTCGCACAAGTGAGGTACCATTTTTCTCGTAGGTCTTTGGGGAACGCGGGGTGGGTGGAAATTTATGGATCCACGCAGATTCCAGAACTTTTCACCACAGAAATGTGGGGAAAAAGTGTTTTTTTTGTCAAGTTTTAGGTTTGCAAGGGATTCTGGGTAACAGATCATGGTGGGAGGCAGTCAAATCACCCCATCCTGGATTCCCCTGGGTGTCTAGTTTTCAAAAATGTATAGGTTTGCTAGGTTTCCCTAGGTGCCGGCAGAGCTAGGGTTAAAAAACTACAGCTAGACTCTTCGCAAAAAATTTGTAAATTTTCAGTGTGAAAATGTGGTGTGTTCACCTTAGGTTTTGAGCCACTTCCTGTCGTGGACACTATGCCTACCCACACAAGTGAGGTACCATTGTTATTGGGAGTCTTAGCGTAGTTCAGATTTGTAAAGCAACTGTTATTACCTATTGATTTTTGATGCATTTCTCCCTTCCAAATGAAAGACATTGTGTAAAAAAAAAGTCATTTTGAAAAATGACCAATAATTGTCATGCAAGTATGAGTATTCCCAATTTCAAAAATGTGCAAATATGCACTGATTCTAAACTCTGTAATTTGTTCCCATTTTAGAAATTCATAGGTGTCTTTCATACCAATTTTTCCATGTATACATTTTCACACTATAATTGCTATATACTCGGAACAAAAAAAAAACCATTACAAAATGCTGCTCAGTTTTTTCTCTGGGTTCGTTGGGCTCTTGGTGAACCTACAAGTCCTATATATCCCCACAACCAGGAAGGTCCTCCAGATGTAACGGTGCATTGCTTTCTAAGAGATGTCATAATTAGAAGAAGTTACAGGTGAAAACGTTGACACAAAAGGCTGCTTTTTTCAACTAATCTTTAATTTTTCCTATATTTAACTGTTAGTTTCTATAAAAAAACCTTGATGGATCTACACAAATGACCCCTTGCTGAATTCAGAATTTTGTCTAATTTTCAAAAATGTATAGCTTTCCGAGATCCATTATTGCTTTTCTACCCATTTCTACCATTATCTGGAAGGAGGTTGAAAGCACAAAGCGTGCACTACCCCAAATAGCCCAAAAAAGGCTTAGCACAGGAGGGGAAAAGGCCTAGCAGCGAAGGGGTTAACTATGAGTTACTATGTGTTTGAATAAATTAGGTGTTGTGTGTATAATTGTGTAAGTGAGTAAATGTAAGTGTGATTAATTTTATTTCATGAGTGAGCAGGATGACTGCATAACCGACTAAGATGACTGCTGATGTGTCAATGTATATATATGTGTATAAGTGTATTTGATAGTGTTCTATTAATTAGTGACTGCTTGTATAAGTGATTCTGTTGTTGAATGGGTAGTTGTGTGTGTAGACTTAGGAATCAGTGAGTGGGTATGTAGTAACTGGTATTGGTGTGTCAATGGTTTCAAATATGGTACTCTGTATTTTACAGTGAGTGATGAAAGGTTATACTAGTGTATGAGGTGTATCAGATTGTCACGTGGATGATGTCATCAGTGATGTCATTTGAGATGTCATCAGTGATGTCATCAGTGATGTCACTGACCATGTCATGAATGATATAATATGTGACATCATCAGCAGTGCATTGTGGGCGCGTGAGTTATAGTTAGCAGAACTAACTATAACAGAGGAATTTCTATGGTTTTGTACGAGTGAAATGTCCAGCTAACTATAACACCCCTGAAACCTATGGTTTTTTCAGTGAATTTCAAAGCTTTTTAAATGCTAATTTCTAACTATAACGTCTCTGAAACCTATGTTTTTTTCTGTGAATTTCAAAGGTTTTTCAAATGCAAATTTTTAAGTGTAATAGTAGTTATACCTATTTTTTTGTACTGATTTTCTACAGTTGTTTAACTGTTTATTTATAAATATTTTATTCATTAAATAACATTATATATTTTTCAGAAAATTGCAAAAAAAAATCAAACTTTTTTTTAAAATATTGTTTAATTTTTAGGTTTTATTTTTTTATTTTAATATATTTATATTCTTTTCTTTGTTAATAATTTTTTTTCAATTTTTTTTTCGGAGTCGCGCACCCAAAGCGTATACTTCACGGTGGGTGCGTGGATTGTAGCCGCCATTTTAGAAATGTTGTGAAGGATCCGCGTACGGTGTGCGACTGCTGCGTGTTTTTCAGTTACATCACATACATTTAATATTAAGTGATGTGCGCGATTGGTATGCGACCAGTCCGCAACTCCTGCTCCAGCGCATTTGCGACACAAATGCGCATTACGGTACGTGACGCTTGTGCGGTGGCGGGTCCCGCGTGACGTCATATACGTGCTGGGGCGCGCTGGCTGCACCACTCCCGCAAAAATTTGTATGTTCTAAAATGATATGTATGTGTGTTTAATATACATATTAGGGCAAGAGACTATCTAAGATATTCAGAAAAATAATATAGTTGTACTTATAATAAACTTATATTATTTTTAAATATATTTTCGCGAAGTCGTGTCGGGTGTGTGCTTCGTGAGCGCAGAGTGCGCCTGATCCCATGTGACCTCAAAAAAAAGATTTCATTGGTTCATAACATTTCCCACAGTAACTATTGAAGGACCCCACCCATTTTAATCATTCTTGTTGGAGCATCTTTAGAGAGACATCTCTTTTCCTACAAGAACCCTTTTTGCTTGTTTTTTTGGGTGTTTTTCAAAAAATATCAAACGAAATGGCATCTGGACAGCAGCAGCAGGAGGAAGTATCTTCTGAAGAAGAATTCTTGCAGGAGGCACCACGTCCACAGAGGCCGGAATCTGTCGTTTGGAAATTCTTCACTTTTCCAGCTGGAGAGAAGAAAGTAAATGCGAGAAAGGTGACGTGCAAAATTTGTGACCGAGTACTGTCAAGAAGAGGCAGTGAAAAAAACACTTGTGGCACTGCTTCTATGTACGAGCATCTCCGAACCACACATCCTCTCAATCTTGCTGAGGAGGAAATGAGGCGAGCTGCTTTGAACCCCTCACCTGCTGTGGCAAGTACATCTGGAGTGTCCTCAGGAACACTTGCAATGGACATTAGGCCAGAATTCGCCTTTCTCGAGCAACACTGTGTGAAGTGTGAGAAACTTATATGCTTCGGTGAGCAGTTGGTGGCTGCAGTTTGTGCTGCGCCACACAACCATCATTGTTAATTTTGTTTTTTTGGAATGATAAGTAATTCCAAATGTTTCCTGTTTTATTAGTTCTTTTTTTGTTAATTTTTTGAAAAAAAAAAAATACAAAATTGGTAATAAAAAAAAAAATACAAAAGAAACAAGAAGAAAAAAAAGAACTATAATTGCAAGGTAATGTGTGAAAGTTTGGTTGAATATATGTATACAGCATGATTGACTGAAAGAATGCATTAGTAGTGTATGATGAATTTAAAGGTGAAGATTTATGAGCAAGTACTGCAGGGTGACAGTGCAAGCTCTTTAGCTGCACTGCACTGTGGCACTTCTGAAGCACAGGGATGTGACATATGTACATGAATATGTTGCAACTCCGTGCTTCCCTCTGCACTGCTGCACAAACTGCAGCCATGCGGTGACACAGGCACCCTAGCACCATGGTGCAAGGATGTCTGTGTTGTGTGGAGATTGTTTTTGTGCAGGAAGGGACACCTTCCTGCACAAAAACAATCAGTCAAGGCATTTTCCTCTTTCAATGTATGCTGTGGAATGCAGCATGCATTGAAAGAGGAAAAAATGAGGGGAAATGAAAACAATTCTCCTCGTTGCGCCTTGCTACACCAACTCTAGGATGGCGCAGCATTCACACACATCTCCAGATTTACGATTTCTTATAAATCTGGAGATGTGTCTTGTTCTATGGGGGTTGCGTGGGAACACCCAAAGCAACACCTATGGGACGCCCCTTCAACACAAAGTTCTGTGTATGAAGGGGTCGTATTTACAAGGAGGGGAAAAACCACGCAGGGTGGATTTTCCTCTCCTTGTAAATATGAAGGAGTGCCTGGCGCCATCACTACGTTACAAAAAGTGACGTACTGGTGGCGCAGGGTGCTTGTAAATCTGCCCCATAAGTGCTTAGGTATTGGCAGACTGATACAATAAGAACATAGTGCTGGATGGGTGATTGAAGAATTGCATGAGACTGACAGGAGGTATCCTACGCTGCATGGGTACTGCTTCAGTATTTAATGGAGTGGACCAATAGTATGTATCTGCTTAGAGATTTGTAGGGATTATGCACAGAATATTTTATGTGTACTTGTGTTGGTGCCTAGGTCATTTTATAAGAATACCACTAGTAACTGGAATGATGACAGTGCTGCAAACAGAGTGAACACTTAATTTATAAGTGCTTACGTATTGGTGGAGTGATAGGATAAGTAGATAGTGGTAGATAAGTGATCACAGAAGTGTATGGGACAGACTGGACAATTCCTACACTCCATGAGTACTAACTGGGTATTTGGAAGTGTGTATCAATAGTATGTAGCTAGTTAGAGGTCTGCTTGGATAGTGCACAAACTAATATAGATGTGCTTGTATTAGTAGCTAGGCCATTTCATAAGTTCATGACTAGTAACTAGAATAATTACAGTATAACAAACAGAGTGTATAGTGAATTTATAAGTGCTTAGGTATTGGTGGAGTAATAGGATAAGTAGATAGTGCTGGATGGGTGATTGGAGAAATGCATGGGACAGACAGGAGGATTCCTACACTGCATAGGTACTAACTGGGTATTTAGAAGAGCGTATCAATAGTTTGTAGCTGGTTAGAGGTGTGGATGCATAGTGTACAAAATATTGTACCTGCACTTGTGTTTTTGACTACGCTATTCCTTAAGTATACGACTAATAACTGAAGTAATTTAAGTGTTGCAAGGAAAGTGCGTGCTGAATTTATAAGTGCTTAGTTATTGGTGGAGTGACAGGATACATAGATAGTGCTGGATGGGTGAATATAGAAGTGCATTTGACAGACAGATGGATTCCTAGACTGCTTAGGTACTAACTGGGTATTTAGAAGAGCGTATCAATAGTATGTAGCTGGTTAGAGGTCTGCATGCATAATGTACACAATATTGTACCTTCACTTGTGTTAGTGGCTAGGCCATTCCTTAAGTATATGACTAATAAGTAGAGTAATTTCAGTGCTGCAAAGATAGTGAATGCTAAATGTATTAGTGCTTAGGTATTGGCAGAGTGATAGGATACGTAGATAGTGCTGGATGGTTGAATGGAGAAGTGCATGGGACAGACAGAAGGATTCCTATACTGCATAGGTACTAACTGAGTATTTAAAAGACTGTATCAAAGCTATGTAGCTGATTAGAGGTCTGAATGCATAGTGCACAGAATTTTGTTGCTGTACTAGTATTGGTGTGTCTATGGTTTCGAGAATGGTAGTCTGTATTTTAGGGTGTGAGGAGGTGCATCAGATGCTCATGTAGATGACGTCATCAGTGATGTCATTTGAGATGTATTCAGTGATGTCACTGACCATGTCATGAGTGATGTAATATGTGACGTCATCAGCAGTGCATTACTTTAATCCAAAAAGCTGGCGGCCATATTGGCCTGGTCACGATGTGAAAATTCAGGAATTGATACAATAAAGAAAAGAAAACAAGTGTTAATATGCACACAATGTCATTTCAGCATATCTTGCCCCGTGACCGCCATACCTGTATGTTCGTCAACGTGACTTATTCATAATAAACATACTTAGAATTGCAAACATCAACATAAATAATGGACTACACATTACTTTAAAGTGAAAGGCTATCAGCCATATTAATCTGGGGACATTGCGTATTATAATGGTTCTTACACGAAAGAAATGGAAAAAAGGGGTGTTAATATACACACACTATCCCTAAATAAAGTTCTAGCGATTATAGTTCCAATCCATTCACAGCTCATTTGAGATGTCATGAGTGATGTCATGAGTGGTGTAACTGACCATGTCATGAATGATGTAATATCTGATGTCATTAGCAGTACATTGCGGGGACGTAAGTTATAGTTAGCTCAGGTAACTATATCCGCTGAATTTCACTGGTTGTGTATGAGTGAAATCGGAGTCTAACTATACCCTCCTTGTAATCTTTGTTTTTTTCAGCAAATTTCTAGGTTTTTTTTTAACGTTAAGTAAGATGCATATCTCAATGGATGGTGGGGGGTTGGAAGCAGGGTCTGGCATTGTGCTGCCCCCACCCAAGCTTGCTGCTCCTGCCTTCCCTCCTCCTAGCCATCCATTGCCCAAGTCCATGTCCCTGCTCCCTTATTACCGCTCTGTGTGGCTGTTGTTCTGCCACTAGCCTTCCCACCTTCTCTGAACAGTTAGCTTGCTGCCCCATCCACCTACTCCCTATCCTCTGTTGTCTAAATCCGTGGACTAGCCTCCTCCCTCCTGCCATGCATGGTCTGATGTGCTGCCACTGCCCCTCCATTTAGCATGATGTACCAGTCCACTCCTCCAGCCCTCCATTGCCCAATTCTATGCCCCATCATTGACCTCCTGCTTAGCCTCTGTGCTTAGCTTGCTGCCCCTATTTTCCTTCCCCCTGCCCTCCGATGTCTTTGTGCATGCCCCTGCTCCATCCTTTTTGCCCACCATGTTACATGGACCTGCCACTCCTATCTACTCTGAGTGTTCTGTTGAGCTGCCACTCCCCTCCCACTTGCCTAGCATTGTCAGATGACTGTGACCTGTCCCTGCCTCCTCCACCCTGCCTGTCCACGTTCCATGCCCCTATCCCCTTCCTCCTGTCCTCCATGGTCCATTTTACTGTCACACCCTTCTGCCCTCCCTGGTCTGTTGTGCTGCAACTGCTCCTCCTGCCTGCCCCGCGTGGTCTGTTGTGAGGCCCCTTCCCCTGTACTCTCTTGTCTGTGCCCAGGTCCTCACCCTCCCTTCTATCCTCCATGGTCCTTTGTGCATACCCTTGCACCCTACTTCTTGCCCATCATAGCCATTGTGCTGCCACTAACCCCCCCGCTTGCCATGCATGGTCTTCTGTGCTGCCACGGCCCATCCCACCTTCCCTGTGTGGTCAGCTAGCTGCCCCTGACCCCCTCCCACCTTCCCTCCATGGTCTGTGTGTATGCCATCGTAGTCTCATTGTTGCTCTCCATGGTGTGTCTTGCTTCTAGTGCCCATCCTGCCTGACCTCCATGGTCATCTTGCTGCTTCTGCCCTGCCCCCTTACCCCCAGCCCTCTGTTTCCATGTGTAGACCTCTATTCCCTCCCTCCTGGCTTGTCTGTTCCATTGTAATGCCCCTGCCCTTTATGGTCTGTTATGCTGCAGCTTTCTCTCCTGTCTGCCAATAATGGTCAGCTAGCTACCATTGCCTCTTTCCCCTCTGTTCTCTGCTGTACATGTGCATGGTCCTGTCCCCTCCCTATTGCTTTCTATGGATTGTTGTGCTGCACTCCCATCCTGCATGCCCTGTGTGGTGTATTGTGCTGCTGCAAACCCGGGATTCCTGCCCGGTAGGGTCAGTTTGGTGCACCTCTCCATGTCCCTCTTGTCCTCTGTTATCCGAGTCCATGTTCCTACCCCAATTTCTCCTGCCTTCCATGATCCAATGTTCCATACTTGCGAACATTTTGAACTTGGTAAGAGGGAGATTTTGAAAAAAAACTGGGATATTGATTTTCCCCTTTGAGTTACATTGAAAAAAAGGAGATTTTAGACAGGAGACAGATCAACTAAAGCCCATTTGAGCTTAAAAACATTGGACATTTCCTGGCTGAATCGGGTCTGTTGGCATGTATGGTTGTACTACCACTTCCTCTTCCTTCTGCTCACAATGGTCTATTATATTGCCACAGCTTCTCTTGCCAGTCCTGTATTGTTGGTTTGTTGTTCTTGCCCCTCTTTCCACTGCCCTCCATAGTCTGTTGTACTGCCACTGCCCTTCCTGCCTGCCAGTGTGGTCAAATTGTTGCCTCTGCACCCTCCTACCTGCCTTCAATTTTCAGAGTCCGTGCCCCTGGCCTCTGCCTTTCAACAGCATCCTAATGAACAACTAGATTGAAACATTCTATATTTATTACAAAAGTGTGGAACGCCTGATGTCATCTTGATGTAATCAAAACTGTAATACCTAGAGCATTTCCTTTAGAAATTACATATATGAGAGGGTCTTATTTGCATCAAAATTATGGTTAGTGCTCTAAAAAACTAAAATGAGAACATATTTTCTGAGTTTTCAAATAGCGACAAAGCACTTTTAAATTATTTGTTATCTTTATGTTTTTTTATCCAGTTGACCACTTGATTAAATGTTGCACTTAGGGGAGAGGATGTGGTGTTACTTCCAGAGCTGCAGACTTTGCAACTGGGGAACCAGGTTGGAGTTTCTGCTTCAGCTTGACATTCTTTGATTCTGGTCAAATCACTTAATCTCCCCATGTCTACAACCAAAATGAATTTGTTCTTGTGTGATGCAACCAATGCTAATGTAAAGCACTCCAATACCTGATGAGTCTGCACTATATAAAACTGCAAAAAACAAAAAATAAAAAGTGTTTTGCATACTTCTGTCATTGGGCTACATGTGGGCTACATCTGGGTGATATTTGTGCTACTTTTGCGCTCTTTGGTCTCTGGTGGCCATCTTGGGAGACTTATTTGTTATGAAGTTTCCTAATTTCCTCATTTACTACAGTCTCCTCAGTAGGAAATACTTTCCGTTTTTTATTTTGATTCCATCAAGAAGGCATTCAGATGTGTCACACATTTGCCATAAATTCATAATGTTAGCACTCTAGTTGCTCATTAGATCACTGTAGTAAAGCTACTTCTCACCAGGGAAGTCTGCTGCTGGTATTGAAAGTGCATGTTTCAGTCTGCATGTCAGAATGTTTTAATGAAATAGAAGAGGATTTGAGAAGTCACTCAAAATGTGCCCTCATTTTTCTTTCTGCAGCACTAATCATACTTTCTATGGCAAAATGAACCCCCTCATTTTGGTCCTTTTTAAATTAAATGTTTTAGGAGTTACCACTTTATTCCAATCAAGATGGCTTCAGGTGTGCAATATGTTTGTCATAAGTTGGACTGTTAGCGCTCTAGTTGTTCTTTAGAACACTCTGGGAAGCTGCAGAAGAACACAAAGGAATCAACTGACAGTTTCTGCCCTTGTTGGATGTACATGTTTTAATGAGAATGTCAGACTTCATTCTCACATGACTGAGAAAGATAATGTGAATTTTACATAAAATATGCTCTCAGTTTAGCGTATAGATCACCTTCCAAACCTCTGTGGGAAAAGCATGAGAAAAGAGTTTTCTCTCAAACATGATTCATGATATCCCAGCAGAAGGCTTTGTGCACATGGTAAAATCACCTTAGAACACACCACAATTCCTAAAATGAGTATGGTACCATCAACAAATGATTTATAATGTAACTAAAGTCTTAAAAACTTCTATTAACTGCAATGCTTTTTAATGAGGTGCTATCATGTATATTGGTCCCAAGATGGCTGCCAACACTTCTTGGATGAAGTGCTGACAGCCAATCAGATCTCACGATGAGATGTGTGGCTAGGCTCCGCCCAGATATATATGTCATTTTACTTTCGATTTTCTCAGGAACTACAGAACGGATTTACACCATTTAACCAAAAGGCATGACTCTGAACCAAGGGCTACCTTTTTGCCAAATTTGGTGTAATTCCGTTCAGCAGTTCGGGCTGTAGCTGTGACTAAAGGTTGCTATGGAAAATTGCATGGGGAAAACACGTTTTGGGACCCCCTTTTTTCTCAGCCCCCACTTGACAAATCACCCTGAGACTTTCAGGATAGGAGCGGACCGGAGCTGGTCAAATGTTTGGAAAATTTTGCGAAGATTCGTCAACTGGCGCCAAAGTTATTGTGGATAGAATGTTGTGGATTTCCTATGGAAAATAGGTCCTAACTATAACTAAATTGATATATTACCTACTGGCGGTGTATATATATATATACATATATACATACATATATATATTACCTACTGGCGGTCGCCAGTAGGTAGTTATAGTTAGGACCACGTTTCCATAGGAAATCCGCAACATTCTATTTTGAATAACTTTTGCGCCGGTCGACGAATCCTTGCGAATTTTTCAAAATAGGTGGGGCGCTACGCTCCGCTCCTACCCTGAAAGTCTCGGGGGGATTCGTCAAGCGGGGGCTGAGATAAAAGGGGGGTCCCAAAACGCGTTTTTCCCATGCATTTTTCCATAGGACCTTTAGACACAGCTACAGCCCGAACGGCTGAACAGAATTACTTGAAATTTGGCAGAGAGGTAGTCCTCAGGTCAAGGAAGTGCCTTTTGTAGGTTTGGTGTAAATCTGTTCAGTAGATTCTGAGAAAACAGCCTTTAAATCAATATATATATCTGAGCCAGCTTACGGTGCGCTTACGGTGCGCTTACCGTACGCGTACGGTGGCGTGCGCGAGCGCGATTCTGATAGGCCCTTAGATCTTAGTAAACATTCGAATCGGTCGAAACCAGGAAGTGGCGGCCGCCATTTTCTCTCTCGCACTCTGAGGGGGGAGCTGATAAACAAATGCCAAAAACATATAAAGGGGCTGTTTAGACAGCGCCCATGCACATAACCATGTTAGTTGAGTCTTCAAAGATCCCCCAAGGCAAAAAACGGTAATTTTTTATTTTTCGAAAATTTCGCCGATTACGCTTACCGTACGCTTACCGTACGCGTAAGGTAAAAAATGTAAAAAAAAAAAAATCCACACTCTCTCCACCCCGTGTGCAAACGGTGGCCGAAGGCCACCATTTGTGCATGGCATATAAGAGCACAGCATTTCCCCAAAAAATTTCAACAGATTACCTATCACAAGGAAGCGCATAATATGTCCTCCATGTGCGCACGGTGCGCGAAGCGCATCGTGCGTACATGGCCCATCTAGCGTAACGTGGGCACGCGGTGTGCATAGCGCACCGCGTGCCCACCGTGCGTGCACGGCGCTAACTGCGAAAGTGGGCACGCGGTGCGCGAAGCGCACCATGTGTTCACTGTGCGCGCACGGTGCGCGAAGCGCACGGTGCGCGCAC
Source organism: Triturus cristatus (assembly GCF_964204655.1). NCBI lineage: Eukaryota > Metazoa > Chordata > Amphibia > Caudata > Salamandridae > Triturus > Triturus cristatus. The sequence goes on from NC_140588.1 coordinate 914,010,400, forward strand.
GGAACGAACTGCGTTAAGTGGGCACGCACGCCACGAATGGCGTAAAGTAACTTAGCATTTAAAAAAACGTACAAATTCACTGAAAAAACCATAGGTTTCACACACGTTATAGTTAGGAATTAGCATTTAAAAAACCTTGCAAATTCACTGAAAAAACCATAGGTTTCACACATGTTATAGTTAGCGGAAATTTTACTGATAAAAAACTAATGAAATTCCCCCGTTATAGTTAGTGCAGGAAACTATAACTCACGCGACCGCAATCTTCTGCTGATGACATATGTGTCTTTATGAAAAAAAAATACTTGTAATATATGTATAGCTAAAAATTTATGGAAGAAGACATGGGCAAATAAGTGTCTAAATACAGTATTAGCATCAGCAGAGGATTGCGGTCGCGTGAGTTATAGTTTCCTGCACTAACTATAACGGGGGAATTTCATTGGTTTTTTATCAGTAAAATTTCCGCTAACTATAACATGTGTGAAACCTATGGTTTTTTCAGTGAATATATATGAAAACGAAAACTCTTGCACATTCCCTGCAAGAGAGTCAAGCACTCCGAACGAGAGTAGTTTCAAACTCCTTTATTCAAGCAGGTAAACCAGCAGCATGAATAAAGGAGTTTGAAACTACTGTCGTTTGGAGGGCTTGACTCTCTTGCAGGGAATGTGGAAAAGTTTTCGTTTGCATTTATTGGGCGGTGACATCGCCATCAAGCCCCGACCCGATGTGCTGAGCGTCTTTGTCGTCAAAAGTCATATGGAGGATATGTAACCGGACGCCCGCCGGCTGCGCTGGATTCGCCTCAGAGGATTTTGCTGAGTTGGTGCCACTGCTCACGGAGGCCGACGTCACGGTGAGAACAGGAGGCCTGCCTGCTGATTGTTTGATAACAGTTTGGAAACAGCCAGGGTTTGCAGGAGCACTAACTCTTGTGTGTCGAGAGCGGAAGACTAACTTGTCTCTACACAAGCAGGTACTGACACTGTCAATGAATAGAAATAAACGCACAAGGATGTGTGCTTGGGCAATGAACTGAATTGAACTTTGTCATCTAGCCCTACACGGAATTTATTCCACATGAGGCAAATGATGGTACTGTTCTTTGTAAAATAACGAATTTGCCAAACAAATACTTTGGACTTGGGGGAGGATGGAGTGATTTCAAATCGCAGGTGCAAAGCATTATGGACATTGTAGTCAGGATATGAAACGAAATTGTCATCATGGACTTTCCAACTCGAACATTATAAAAAAGAGTGCAATAGCAAATATATTTAATAGAGTATGGATTTGGACTGATGTATTTGATTGCTTAAACATAAAAAAAAACAGTAGTGGGTTGCACGTATTCATTGCTTGTGTAATTCACAAAAAGGAAAAATCACTTGTACTGAAGTCCTTCCTCTCTGTCTGACTTAGCAAGGTATTTAAGTTTCCCAAACACCTGCAGCTTAAATTTGCGTATGATTAAGATCCATTTGGGATTGAAACGCGTTATGCATGCTGACATGCTGCTGGTTTACCTTCTTGAATAAAGGAGTTTGAAACTACTCTCGTTTGGAGGGCTTGACTCTCTTGCAGGGAATGTGGAAGAGTTTTCGTTTGCATTTATTGGGTGGTGACATCGCCATCAAGCCCCGACCCGATGTGCTGGGCGTCTTTGTCGTCAAAAGTCATATGGAGGATATGTAACCGGACGCCCGCCGGCTGCGCTGGATTCGCCTCAGAGGATTTTGCTGAGTTGGTGCCACTGCTCATGGAGGCCGACGCCACGGTGAGAAAAGAAGGCCTGCCTGCCGATTGTTTGATAACAGTTTGGAAACAGCCAGGGTTTGCAGGAGTACTAACTCTTGTGCGTCGAGAGCGGAAGACTAACTTGTCTCTACACAAGCAGGTACTGACACTGTCAATGAATAGAAATAAACGCACGAGGATGTGTGCTTGGGCAATGAACTGAATTGAACTTTGTCATCTAGCCCTACACGGAAATTATTCCACATGAGGCAAATGATGGTACTGTTCTTTGTAAAATAGCGAATTTGCCAAACAAATACTTTGGACTTGGGGGAGGATGAAGTGATTTCAAATCGCAGGTGCAAAGCATTATGGACATTGTAGTCATGATAAGAAACGAAATTGTGATCATGGACTTTCCAACTCGAACATAAAAAAGAGTGCAATAGCAAATATATTTAATAGAGTATGGATTTGGACTGATGTATTTGATTGCTTAAACATGAGAAAAACTGTGGGTTGCACGTATTCATTGCTTGTGTAATTCACAAAAAGGAAAAATCACTTGTACTGAAGTCCTTCCTCTCTGTCTGACTAGGCAAGGTATTTAAGTTTCCCAAACACCTGTCCCTTGAATTTGCATATGATTAAGATCCATTTGGGATTGAAACGCGCTATGCATGCTGACATGCTGCTCGTTTACCTGCTTGAATAAAGGAGTTTGAAACTGCTCTCGTTTGGAGGGCTTGACTCTCTTGCAGGGAATGTGCAAGAGTTTTCGTTTGCATTCATTGCGCGGTGACGTCGCCATCAAGCCCCGACCCGATGTGCTTTGTCTGTGTCTTTGTCGTCAAAAGTCATATGGAGGATATATATCTATATATATATTCACTGAAAAAACCATAGGTTTCACACACGTTATAGTTAGGAATTAGCATTTAAAAAACCTTAGAAATTCAGTGAAAAAACCATAGGTTTCACACATGTTATAGTTAGCTGGACATTTTACTCGTAAAAAACCAATGAAATTGCCCCGTTATAGTTAGTTCAGCTAACTATAACTCGCGCGCCCGCAATGCACTGCTGATGACGTCACATATTACATCACTCATGACATGGTCAGTGACATCACTCATGACATCACTGATGACATCTCAAATGACATCACTGATGACATCACTGATGACATCATCCAGTGAATGTGTGTTTTTCTGATAATTAAATATGTTTTATATATGTATATCTCAAGGTTGATAGAAGAATAAATGGGTATATTACTGTCTAAATGGATGATTTCTTTTTGAAAAATTGATTGTGTAACTGACTGATTAAGTGTATCATAGTGAATACATGGCTTAGTGAGTAATATTTAAATATGTAAATATCTGTATCATTTTTTCACTTTGTGTATAAGTGGCTGCATGGGTTGGTGAGTAGCTACATGGGTGTCTATATAGGTTATTAGTTGGTTTTTTTGAGTATTAGTCTGAGTGTCTGCATGGTTCGGTGGGGGGTATGACGTAGTGCATAGGTGCATGAATGAGTGACTCACTGTTTGTATGTGTTGAACAGAGCATGTGTGCAGGACTGCATGGGTGGATGCGTGTGTGTATTGGTGTGTTAGTGAGTGAATGACTGTCTCAATAGTGTCTTTATGAGTAACTACATATGTTTTAAACTAGTATATGTGACTATTGGTGTATATATGTGAGTATATGTGAGAGGGAGAGATTGAAAGAGTTCCTGTATGAATAAGTATGTGTTTCTATAAGTGATTGTTTAAAAGACTAAGTATGTGTAAGTTTCCGTAGAAGTAAGTGTGGTGGTGTGTGTATAACTGTATATGCAGGTGAATGTATGTTTGATTCTTTACTAGCATGAGTGACTATGTGTGTGAGTAACTCTATGGATGAGTGGCATTATGTAACAGGATGTATAGGTGTATGAGTACATATGATGAGTGAGTACATGTATGAGTGACTGTATAGGACTGTTGGTGAATGAGTGGATGTGTATGTTGATCTTAGAATTACTGAAGAGGTTGTTGTAACTGGTATTGGTATGTCCATTGTTTTGAAAATTTTAGTCTCTATTTTTGAATGTGTGTATCAAAGGTTATATTAGGGTGAGAGGAGGTCTGCCACTCTATCACAAGGATGATGTCATCAGTGATGTAATCAGTGATGTCATTTGAGATGTCATCAGTGATGTCATGAGTGATGTCACTGACCATGTCATGAGTGATGTAATATGTGACGTCATCAGCAGTGCATTGCGGGCGCGCGAGTTATAGTTAGCTGAACTAACTATAACGGGGCAATTTCATTGGTTTTTTACGAGTAAAATGTCCAGCTAACTATAACATGTGTGAAACCTATGGTTTTTTCACTGAATTTCTAAGGTTTTTTAAATGCTAATTCCTAACTATAACGTGTGTGAAACCTATGGTTTTTTCAGTGAATTTCTAAGGTTTTTTAAATGCTCATTCCTAACTATAACGTGTGTGAAACCCATGTTTTTTTCAGTGAATTTGCAAGGTTTTTTAAATGCTATTTTTTTTTTTTATTCTTCATTTTTTTCAAACATATTTTTAATTTAATTTTCTTACCTTTTATGAAGACTATGCTTAAATTTTTAAAATCATTAAATATTTATTTTTTATAAATTTTTTAAAATAAACATGTAAAATTTATTTCCAGTTTTTTTTTTTTTTTTTTTTTTTTTTTTTTATAGTACGCGTACCGTAAGCTCACGGTAAGCGTACGGTTTACGCAACGCCCGTAATCTATCTACGCTGCTTGCGTATAGTTACGTACTTTGCGTAACCGCGCGTACTGCGCGTGGGTCGCGTGCGCGCTTACGCCACACGCGCACGTTACGCGGAAGTGCCGGGGAGTGACTGTTATGCGCATGCGCGCAAGCGCGTGTCTTTTTTATGCGCATGCGTACTTTTTGCCGTAAGCGCACCGTAAGCGCACCGTAAGCGTACCGTAAGCGTACGGTAGGTCATGTGATCATGAAACACAACTTTTGATTGGTTGAAAGTACTTTCAGTTCTAGAACTCTCCTACACCACACCCATTCCCCTCATTTCTGCTTGTGATCCCTTGGGAGAAGGAGCTGGTTTGTCTTTGGGATACGATGGCAGAACAGCAGAGCTCTTCTGAGAGTGAGGCTAGCACCAGCAGCACTGTCTTGAGGCAGAGAGCGAGGAAAGTAAAGCCTTCTTATGTTTGGGATTATTTTACTTTTCCAGAAGGCCAGCAAAAGGTGAATGCACCCTTAGTTACTTGCAAGCTGTGTAAGCGTGTACTTTCTAGAGGTAATCCTAACAGGAAGTATTCCTTTGGGAATCACACCATGAAGAGACACCTCCAGGATGTACACAGAAGGACACATGGTCATCTTTTTGGAGGTAACTCTTCAGAAAGACGAGCCAGTACATCCACAGCAGCTCAGCCTGGACCATCACCTGCAGGGCTTACTCCTTCTTCTGCAGGTCAGGTGAGCCCTTCATCTGTGGGGGGAGAATCTCCTTTTGCTGGCCCTCTGGAAATGAACCTTCGATTTCGGAAGGTTGATATTCATTGCACATTTTGTAAAGGTCTAATTTGTCATAGGGAGACCAGTGTTTCCCTAGTAAACAACAAAATAGATCAGCACATTTGTAGCTTTGAATGATTTTCCCATGCTTCCTTTCCTCTGTCCCTGCATGAACACAACGGTTCTTTTAAGAGCCAACCTTATCTTCCATCTTTTTTTTACTTGTTTTTAAAAACTTTTTTTTTTTTTTTTTTACCGTACGCGTACGGTAAGCGTACCTTTTTTTTTTTTTTTTTAAAAAAACACTAAAAATCAATAAACACATTACAAGGTCCTTGAGAGACTACAATTATTATTATTGACTTACCATACTCACTGAAAAAATATTTATTCATTTGTTTTTTTTAAAAATAGTTTTAAAAATGTTTGTAGTTTTCGAAAATTTTCTATATCTATCTGGAAAAAAAGAAAAAAGTATTAATATTTTTAAAACATTTTATAATACAGTACACATATTTACATGGGTGTGTGCTAAGAGTCTGCTTCTTCCCCCAAAAATTCGCTCCCCCTTTCCATCTAATGCAACTGTGAAATCACCAGAGCAAGACGCAATAAATCTCTGCCTATAATTCTTCTATGCACACAGAGTCATGTTTTCACATTAGTGCCAAAACGAAATTTCTTTGCCAATTTGAAAGCACACTTACTGCTCTTTTTTTTTTTCGGGGCAAGTGTAAATCACTTTTACACACTGACACATTATGAAACCACCATGTGTAACTACAACAAAAACAATTCCCATTTCTATTATTCATTTCTTAAGTTACCACATACATCCCCTCTCAAACTGTAAACTCACCTTTAAAATTAGTTAGTTGTGAAAGAAATGTGACACTCAAACAGCAGATTATCAGAGCCAGGATCTCTGTTCTGTTCACCTCTCTCCTCTCAGCAGAACCAGATAATGGCAAACTTTCCCTCTATTTTTCCACACATATACATGTAAGTTTCAAATCTCAGTGCTTCCCCCTTTTTTTCACATGTATTCACACATTTCTATTGGTTGAAAACCAACCCTTTTCCAAAAGTACCCTGCCCCCAACTTGACTTCTGCCTAGTACCCTTCCCCCAACTTGACTTCTGCCTGCTACCATAGCAACAGCTCATGGAACACTGCTGTGTGCAGTTAGGTCAGAAGTTCGACACACAATGTTTCAATTCCACAGAGCAAGAGTGCTTGACTTTTCAAACCTTACAGCAAATCCATAGTACTGTTCTTTGGTTACACATTTTTTTGTACCAATACAAAACATGCTTCTATTAATTTTCACATACAGCCTAGTTTTTATTCTAGAATGGTATGAAACAGCCAATCAGTTCTTTTTGTTTTAAAAAAATATGTATGCCTCCATTTCCAAACTGTCTTTCTTTTCTTATTGCCATTCTACTGAAAGACACCTCCTGAGTGCATCCAGTTCTCCTTTGAAGATGTTCACAGTGTGGATTGTAGGGCACAGCTATGTCTTCTGGAGTGAAAAGTTTGCAGAGAAAACAGATATGGTGAGAGACCTTGCTTTGCCAAATGTAGACATTAAATGGATTGGTCAGAGAGGGTTAAAGTGGCACCAATTGATGCCATTGGTGAAATCCTTCATTCAAATCCAACACCCTGACCTCATAATAGTGCACTGTGGTGGCAATGACCTAGGCACTTTGACTGGGGTAGGTCTGGAAATGCTTATGAAGGACACCTTTGCACAACTGTTTACACTTTTCCCTAAAACTGCCTTTGTGTTTTCCAACATATGCCAAAGGCAAAAATGGAACTGGTCCAATCATTTCTGTCCACAGATTGACAAAGCAAGAAAGCACGTCAACAAATCTGTTTCTGCTTTCCTCCGTGACTATGGTATGGGTGCCATTTACCACAACAACTTGCGTTATGACATGCAAGACATTTATAGAAGAGATGGTGTGCACTTCAATGATGAAGGGAACAGAGTCTTCCTCTTGAACCTTAGACTCTGCATCGGTACTTACTTGTAGGTACCACTAAAAAAATGACTTCATAAACACAACAGCTCTTTTTAGAGCTCCCTAATTTCTAAACTCTTAAATCTGCTTTTCATTTATCTTTTTTTTTTTTTTTTTACCGTACGCTTACCGTAAGCTTACCGTACGCGTACCCCGTGATTTTTTTTTAAATCAATAAATGTTTTTTTTGTACTTTTCTGTCCTTCTTTGACCCCCTTACAAATGTTAGGGGGTCTGTAACTCTCCTCATTGCCCCCTTTCCTTGTTTTCACTCTTTTTTTTCAGAGTGAAATACACAAAATGGCGGCCGCCGCTTCCTGGTTTCGACCGATTCGAATGTTTACTAAGATCTAAGAGCCAATCAGAATCGCGCTCGCGCACGCCGCCGTACGCTTACCGTAAGCGTACGGTAAGCGTACCGTAAGCGGGCTCAGATATATATATTGATTTAAAGGCTATTTTCTCAGAATCTACTGAACAGATTTACACCAAACCTACAAAAGGCACTTCCTTGACCTGAGGACTACCTCTCTGCCAAATTTCAAGTAATTCTGTTCAGCCGTTCGGGCTGTAGCTCGTTCTAAAGGTCCTATGGAAAGATGCATGGGAAAAACGCGTTTTGGGACCCCCCTTTTATCTCAGCCCCCGCTTGACGAATCCCCCCGAGACTTTCAGGGTAGGAGCGGAGCGTAGCGCCCCACCTATTTTGAGAAATTCGCGAGGATTCGTCGACCGGCGCCAAAGTTATTCAAAATAGAATGTTGAGGTTTTCCTATGGAAACGTGGTCCTAACTATAACTACCTACTGGCGACCGCCAGTAGGTAATATATATATATATATATATATCAGCAAACACTCTCCTCATTCGAATAGTACCAAACCAGCCGAGTAAAGGGAGCACGGACCACGGGATTCTTGTCGAATATCTGCTTTATTCAATGGTTTCAAACAGACAAGACGGCCATTGCGCGTTTCATCCCTCCTGGGGGACTTGATCACATGACGCAGATCTACCAATGGCATACGGTTTTTAAAGAAAACATTTTTTTGTATTTTTTTTAAGTGTCATATCATCTGATTGGGCAGCATTTCATTGATGATTTCTAATGCAAATAACGTTCTAAGATATAACAGTTTATATGGAAGGTTCAACACAGGAGTTAAATAAGTCATAATAACTATACATTTTGGGATAAATCCTTAATGACTCACTAGCAGAGAGTTGCAATATCTATTGAAGAAGCCAATTCTAATGCAATTTAGTAGTTGATACTTTGATAGATTTTCCCACAATGGAATGAGGTAGAATTATCTTCACAGTGTGCAAAATATAGCTCTAAATATACTTAAAATTTCCCACATAGTATGGAGACATAAATATTCAAGTCAGAATCTGTTAATAAAACATGAATAAATACCATGAATAAATATAAATTCAGAATTGACACGCTTGACATAGAGATGGTTAAAAAATTATTCATATATAAATATATACATATATGCTGTAAAATTATATAAATATACACAATAAATATTAAAAATTGTAAAATATCTAAAACCATCATCTCTTAGGAAAAAAGTTATTAATGTTGGTTCTCACAATGCCTCCTTAACTTGTGGAATAGAATATTTATTGAGCTTGGTAAATTGCAACATGTTAGGTTAAATTAGAGAGACTGGCAAATCTTTTGGAACAACGATTTTGATAGGCTAGTATGTTGAACAGCTTTTGATGCCCTACCATCTAGATAACGGAAACAGTGAAGGGCTAAATACCCAGAGAAGTGAGGAAAGATTCTTTTTTTATGTAAAAATATATACTTAAAAAACAATATTAGTATATATAAAAGTTATTTATGTGCAAATTATACCAATAAAAACCGTGATAATTAAAACTGATGTGTTTAAGAGAAAGGAGGAGAAAAAGAGGGGCCATTTGACTAAATACAGCCGAGTATTGTATTTGAATTATCATTGCCTAAATACTCCCATAAGTGTGGCATAATAATTGACGACTTGTGGATAGCTAGACTAGGGGTACAGGAATGAGTTGGGTAGCGCGGCAAAGGATTTGATATACAAGACCTAAGGTTTTATTTTATATTAAAGGAATTTCTTAAAGCAAACTATAATAACAAATCCTTAAATCCGAAATATCTTGTTATTCTGATGATGAATTAAATTTATAGGTATTTGTTTGGAGATATTGTTGAAACATGTTGTCAATTATAGACTAGCATGCCACTCCTCTGAACTGTTAAGTCCAATAGTCTGAGGGATTTCTCCCTATCACCCCCTCTTTTGTTCCTGGGAACAGAGTCAATAAAAAAATATTTAAGATCTTTGGAAGTGCCTTCATGTTTTTCATGAAAATGCCGCGCTACCGGGTACGCCTGATCATTGTTCTTGATGGCTCGTAGATGTTGGAGTACCCTTTTATGGACTGGTACTATATATATATATATATATATATTATCGCTCCAGAATTCTCTAGTCGTAAAGAATTAAGCACTCACGGGTAGCGTGTCAACGAGATTTATTCCCAGAACAGACGCGTTTCGGCGATCTGCCTTCCTCGGTGTTCACAGCACACCGTAAAACGCCATTATTTGAATCTTTCAATGCATCATGGATTTTAACATAGAAAGAGAACGCGTCTGTTCTGGGAATAAATCTCGTTGACACGCTACCCGTGAGTGCTTAATTCTTTACGACTAGAGAATTCTGGAGCGATAATGTTATGCGGCTGGCACCGCCGCACTTACAGCACCCGACCGTGAGTGACTCGGAAACGAGGTGCGAAGGGAGCAGTAATATATATATATATATATATATATATATATATATATATATACACACATCAACTCAAATCCACCTCCATACAAAGGAATTGCCGCACTCACGGGGACGTAGAAAAAACTTTATTCTTCAAATGGCCAGCAACAAACGCGTTTCGGCGAACTGCCTTCTTCGGTGAAGCAGGCAGTTCGTCGAAACGCATTTGTTGCTGGCCATTTGAAGAATAAAGTTTTTTCTACGTCCCCGTGAGTGCGACAATTCCTTTGTATGGAGGTGGATTGGAGCTGATAAGTGCGGCGTCCACAGCCGCAATTTCGCACCAGACCGAGAGTGCTCTGTTTGTGAAAGTGGAATCGGAGCGTATATATATATATATATATATTACCTACTGGCGGTCGCCAGTAGGTAGTTATAGTTAGGACCTAGTTTCCATAGGAAAAGCGTTTTTTCTTTTCCCAATATCTTTGGCACCGGTTGATGAATCTTCGCGAAATTTTCAGAAAAAGTGGCCAGCTCCGGTCAGCTTCTGTCTTGAAAGCTTTGGGGTGATTCGTCAAGCAGGGGCTCAGAAAAAAGGGGGGTCCCAAAATGTGTTTTCCCCATGTTAATTTCCATAGGACGTTTTAGACAAAGCTACAGCCCGAACTGCTGAACAGAATAACACCAAATTTAACAAGAAGGTAGGTCTTGGTTCAGAAAGAGCCCTTTTTGTTAAATGGTGTAAATCCGTGCAGTAGTTCCTGAGAAATTAGAAAAAGAAAGTTTTTATATCCGAGCACTGAGGAGGTTTCGCGCACCCTCCCGGGCACGAGCTACACTCTGATTGGCTGCCAAAACTCCAAACCAGGAAGTGTTGACAGCCATCTTGTGACTCGGTAGAACTGAGTCACAAAAAAAGGGGGAAAAAAGGTTAAAAACAAGAAAAGGGGGCAGGGTAGAAATACCCTGACCCCCTAGCCTGCTTTAAATTGGCAGAATTCGTGTTGGGAGCACAAAATCTGGCAGAAAAAAAAAAAATGAAGTGCGGGCTCCCACACTTTGTTTTCTAAGCCCCCGGGTGGGCCAAGTCCCGGGGGTAATTTATTTATGTAGCGGAGGCCCCTGCAGCCCCGGGGACCGCCACCTCCTGAGGCTTTTGAAATTGAATACGGGAGCAGGCAGACCCCCACAGCCCCGGGAACCGCCACCTCCCCGGGACTTGTTTAATTTGAGGTGGTGGGGCTCCCAGGCTTCCCGCCAAGCCCTCGGGATCGCCACCTCCCTGGGGCTTTATTTGATTAGGTGCGGGGGCACGTGGCCCCCGCAGCCCCGGGGACCGCCACCTGCCCAGGGCTAAAATCAATAGAAATAGGTGTGGGGGAGCTCCTGATCCCCCCCACACTGCCCTGGGGACCATCACCTCCCCGGGCCACAAATTGTGCAAAATGGGGTGTCCGTTATGAACCCCCAAGCCCTGGGGACCACCACCTTCCTTGGGGCTAAGTAAATAAAGGGAGTGGGGCTGTATGGCCCCCGTCCTGGAGCCCTCCATGGCCCGGGGGACCTCCACCCCCAGGGCTGGCTCCTGCAGTTTCCCGGGGTGCCCACCCCGGGACACTGCTGTTTGCTATGGCAGGCTGTGAGCCATGCAGCTCCTGCCCTGCCATAGCAAACCCTACTTTGCTTCATTGAAGCGAGAGCAGGGAAACATGCTCTCGCTTCAAAGAAGCAAAGCAGGAATGCTTTTCCACAAGAGGAGCTGCATGTCAGCAGCTCCCCTTGTGGAAAAGCAATGCCTGCTCCCGCAGGATGCAGGGAGCCGGCAAGACCGTGGGGGCATTGGGGTTACATCCTTGGACCCCAACAGAGCATCCAGGCCCCAGGGAATGGGCTCCCAGCGGCCAGAAGTGGGCCGGGAGAGGGGCCAAGCGGCCCCCCTTCATCAATAAATAAAAAAAATATATATAAGAGGCACAGCCCCGGGGGATGGGGTCCATGGGGCTAATAGAGGCCTCAGGAGGGGGGCCACGCAGCCCCCTTAACGTTTTATTTTTTTATGTTTTATAGGGGTCATGCCCTGGGGATGGGGTCCCCAGGGCCGTAAAAATGGGAAAATAAGGGGGGTGGGGGCACACAGCTCCTTTCAGAAGAAAAAAAAACAGCATCGCACTGGAGCACTGCCCCCTCCCTAAAGCACTCTACAAAAACCACCCCCTGGAGCGTTGCAAGTTGGGGAATTAATTCCCCTTCAATCCTGAGGGTCCCTGGGGACCAACTAGCCCACCAGGTACCTCCAGTAAGCGCCACAGAGCTGCGTTGCAGAGAGGTGGTTCGAGGCCACACCCCTTTTTACACCACTCTGGAAAGCAGCTCTGTGGCGCTTACTAGAGGTACCTGGTGGGCTAGTTGGCCCCCAGGGATCCTCAAGATTCAAGGGGACTTAGTCTCTCAAATTACAACGGCCCAGTAGGTGCATTTGCACAGTGGTGCAGAGAGGGTGCTGGACTGATATATAGATAGCAATCTTGCTGTGTGGGACTTACTGGAGGTTTTAAAAGGGGTAGTTTGCCCCCAAGGTTGATTTTAGGGGCTAACTAGCCTTCCTGTTACCTCCAGTAAATCCCACACAGTGAAAATGCTAAAAGGTGTTTGGAGGCCTCGCTCACCTTTCTCCACAACTCTGAAAAGGAGTCTGCTATGTAATAGTTAGAAATTAGCATTTAGAAAACCTTTGAAATTCACAGAAAAAAACATAGGTATCAGGGACGTTATAGTTAAATTAGCATTTAAAAAAACATTGAAATTCACTCAAAAAAAACAAAGGTTTCAGGCACATTATAGTTAGTCAATAGCATTTAAAAAAATCTGATAAATTCACTGAAATAAACACAGGTTTCAGGGACGTTATAGTTAGTTGGACATTTCACTCATACAAAACCACAGAAATGTTGCCGTTATAGTTAATTCAGATAACTATAACTCGCGCCCCCTCAATACACTGCTGATGACGTCACATATTACATCAGTAATGACATGGTCAGTGACATCACTGATGACATCATCCAGTGACTGTCTGTTTCTTTAAAGTTTAAATATGTATTATATATATGCCAAGGTGTATTGAGGAATGAGTGGGTGTATAAGTGTCTGGATGGAGGATTTAGTAGGTACGTGCCTGACTAAGTAAGTGAGTGATTACATGTGTCTTACTGAATGCATGGGTTAGTGACTAAACTGTGTGAATGTCTGTATCAGTCTGTCTTTGTATAAGCTGCTGAATGGGTTGGTCAGTAGCTACATGAGTGTCTATATGGGTTATCGATTGGTTCCCTGAGTATTTGTATGGGTGCCTGAGTGTGTGACTCTGTGCATAGATGTTTGAGTGAATGATTAACTGGGTGTATGGGTTCAAGAGTGCATGTGGAAACAGCTGTATGGGTGGGTGGGTGGGTGTATGGGTGTTTGTGAGTGAATGGATGTCTCAGTGGTATATGTCCAAGTAACTACATATATAAAAGGCAGTGTATGTGAGAGTTGGAGTATATAAATGTCTATACATGAGAGTCAGTGATTGTGAGAGTGGCTTATGGATAAGTGTGTACTTGTATCAGTGATTGTATAAAAGACTAAGTATGCATTTTTTTCTGTTTGAATAAGTGATGTGGTGTGTGTATAACTGTATAGGTCAGTAAATGGAAGTGTGATTGTTTCTTTGCATGACTGACTATGTGTGTGAGTAACTGGATGAGTGGTAGTGTGTGAGTGTCTGTATAGGTGTATGCATGCATATGATAGTGTTATATTGATGAGTGACTGCATGTATGAGTGTTTGTATGGGTGAATGAGTGGGTGTGTGTGTAGACCTAGGAATCAGTGAGTGCATATGTCGTAACTGGTATTGGTGTGTCTATGGTTTCAAAAATGGTAGTCTGTATTTTACAGTGGGTGTATCAAAGGTTATTTTAGGGTGTGAGGCGGTGCATCAGATTTTCACGTAGATGATGTCATCAGTGATGCCATCAGTGATGTCACTGACCATGTAATGAATGATTTAATATGTGATGTCATCAGCAGTGCATTGCGGGGGCGCGAGTTATTGTTAGCTGAACTAACTATAACGGCAGAATTTCTATGGTTTTGTATGAGTGAAATGTCCAACTAACTATAACGTCCCTGAAACTTGTGGTTTTTTCAGTGAATATATATATATATATATATATATATATATAGAGAGAGAGACTTCCATCATTACGGTATAATTAGGCTCCAACCACCATTTGCGTAACCTGTTCTTAATGAATCATTATTATTTATTTCTTGGTGAAAACCTAAGTCTTTCTAATATGACGGACTATGCAGCAACGGTCTTAATTTAAAGAGAGCACGTATATTTCTAGTGCTAACTTTAAATCCACCATTAAAGGATGGCAATCCAAAGTAACTTTCTATTTTCTGAAATCTTTTAAAATGTGTTTAGTTTTGGCTCTGGGTCCAGTTAGACCAGAAATATGATGGCCTCCTTCAATAAATAGATTTCTGTTTAACAACATTCTACTTTATAAGCAATGTTTTGGGCAGATGATGTGCTATGTTTAAACAATATTCTATAGAGAGACACATTAAATGTATGGTTTTAATTCCATATGCTGTTTATGTCTGTGTTGCAATATAAGAAAATCATACTATTAACCAAGCAAGTCGCCTGTATTGGTTTATTTTATGGGAACAAAAATAACAACAGTCAGTTCACAATATCCACAAACCCTGCCCTGTTGCCAAGAATGTGGGAACTATTGGCTCAAGCAGCTTGTTTTGAAAGCTGGCAAATGGTAACACTGAATATGGTAGGAACAACACATTCAACAATTTACCACTCGGAAGCACGTTAGCACAAACAGATTTTCACAAAAAACCCGAATATGCGCTTACTGACATAAAAGAGCATTCACCTGCATCAGCATGCTACTGATGCGGGCAGCACACAATCACAGCAGGACAGCAGTGTAATACATGTGCTGCATTGAAAGCAGGCAGCCAGGCTGAAATTCAGAGATAAAAGCAACTCCGTTGGCATAAATGAGATTAAGAGAGAACCGTTGGAGCAATAATTATGGAACAGGAAGCATCATTTGATCCAGTGTGTGTGCTCAGTAGAAGAAACACTGAATACAGAAAGCACTGCTGTGAATGATAATCCCCAATGTGTTTGATAGCACTGCATTTTGAGGGGATAAGACAAAGGGTAATTTTACCTTGCGGACATACACTTAGAGGTCATGTGTGATTCCACCTGTAGTAATTCATTTGCTATTTAAGAAAAATGATGGGTGTAATGTTCTAATTTAAACCATCCATGGGTAATTACTCTGGGCATCATTGTACTTAATGCCTTCCGCCTTTTCCAAAAGAAGAAGTCCAGCCGAAGCTTCAGGTTAATTATGAGAGCACAAGTAACATTGGACTGGTTTCAGCATTGTTGGGCATCATAAGTGAGGCGGAGAGAGCTGCAAATCCCATGTCTGAGCATACCAGATTCACTTTGAGTGTCACACAGAGAGACACAAAAAATGAGGGGCAGAATGCTTGACTTATAACATGGGCTGCATATCAATCTATTACAGTTTTCCCTTACTGTGTCACATTAGACAGGCATCAACCAAAGGAAAAGCTGCCTCTATACAGCTCCAAATGACAGACAGTGTCCCTTCTAAACAGAAGCACAAGCAACCACAGTGTGGTTTCAACCTTGTTGGGTTTCATCAGTGGCATATGGGTGAGTTGGATTCATTTCTGACCATTTCTTTCAAGATCCGGCAAAAGACTGCGTTAAATATAGTGACAGAGCATATACAATCTCTACCCAGAAAGTAAAAAAACGCCAGCCCCCACCTCGACCATTGTTTGTTGTAAGGTTAATTCACAATCTGGTCATCACACAAACAGCCATTTGTTTATGGAAGTGACACTCATAACATATAGGCGCTCCCCTTCTTCGACCATTTCATGTGTACAGTAGGTGCTCTAAGAGGCATCCTGATTTTTTTCTCCACCAATCTCCAATTCCCATGGGAAGTCTACTATTTAAGGGTGAAATTCAATTTGCATTAAAAATGTGTGCACCCATACTGCAATAAATATTCAGGAACGTTAAGTATGCAAAACCATCAAAGCACTCTCTTGCTGCTTGGGCCACCTGTTCTATACCCACCTCAGAGTGAGATGTGACTTCCTGCAAGAGTGATAGAAGAGCATAGTGAGAGGGAAGGCATGCTCTACATTGTCAGGTGAAGAGCGGCATGCTATCAGTGGGGTGTGGTCATGTGTGACAGCAACTGAGCTGGGTAGGTTCGGACTGTGAGCTAGGGCAGGAGCAGCAGAGTGAGTGTTTTGTAACAAAATTTTCCAGTCTGCATGAAGACCTTTTCTGTTTCCCTCCAATTCTGATCACATTAGAGTATGAACAGCAAGGCGATCACCATCAGTCAGGATACCCAGTGTCAGCTGCATGTTCGCTTTAGCTCCATTCTGGAGAAAAGAGCTGCAGGCGCAGTCTCTTTCCTCTCGGCATTGTCTGATAGCTGAGAGAGGCTGGACATGAGAATATGCATTGGTCACTGCTTAATCTTCGCCATATTGCCTGGTATTGATGATTGATGCTGGAAGAGAGAAAATTCCAGGCCCTCTGGGATTACACAACAGCACACGATGCTGCGATTAAGGCTTTTTCCTTGACACTTTGATGTATATACCTGTGTGGCACTGGGCTTTCTCTCCAACTCCATGTCCATCGGTATATTTTCACTTGTGGAACTTGCAACCTAAGGAACTGATTATGTTGCCGGTCATAAAAGCTATCCAACCGGCGTGGTATCGGAAAAAATCTGACCACCCGGGAGGGGACTATCTGACGACCCCATGGTAATAAATGCACTGGAAAATTCTGACTGCAGTGGTCGGAAGGACTCCAATTCCGACCGATGCTGTCAGAAAGCTTTCAGCTCCAACAGATAAAGTCAGAAAGCCAGTGATTTCATATACGGAGAATGAACATACCCCTTAAGACCACAGTGCCTGTGACACAGCTCAGAATCCTCACTCTTTGTGAGGTTTCCTCAGGCCAGCCAAGTCTTTGGGTGGGTAGCTACTAAGGTGGAGGGGTGTCCCTGGCAGCAGCAGCCCATGCAGGTAAGATTGGTGAGGCGGTGTAGCCGGGTGGGGAGGATTTCGATGGTGAGGGGAAATTAAATAAATAATTGATATTTCCTAATTTTTTGCCCATCGATATCCACCCACCCGGCCCCACTGCCAAACCGCTCTTACATGCACGGGCCGCGGCTGGTCCCTGGCAATGGTCTACCATATTGCTCTGGTGTCCAGAAGTGGTAACATATTTACTGTGGATGGGTGCATATCCTAATGTGGCATGAGACCAGTTTTGGAATAGTTCTGTGAAATTCAGCAGCTGTGAGTGCAGTGAGCTTTGAGCTGTGCCAAGCAGGGTCAATGGCGTTTGCTTTGGGTTATAAGTTGCAGAGGTGACAATGGCCCTTCAGGCCCAGCAGGAGTGTGGGCCATGCCAATGGATTCCTGTGTCCCGCAAGATGGCTGAGGATACCAGGTAAGTTGTCCCATAGCCGTGACTGGGTCATGTTTGGGGCAGCCAAACATGCAGAGCACTTTATGGGATATGCATGCAGTGAAAGATGTTTGACTTACTTAGGGGGGGTGGTTCATGATGGCATCTGAATTCATAGCAATGGAGCAGGTAGTGTAGCGACAGGACTTGTAAGGCAGGATCAGTGGCATCCCAGGAAGTGGAGAGGTGCGTGGAGTTGGTTTGTGCTGTTTTTCCCTCTTTTTCCACCAAGTCTGATGAGCTGGTTTAACCGCCGTGGTTGAATGGCCTGATAAGCGCACCGTAATATGGTGGGCAGTCAGAGCGGCTTCCCGACCGGCTGCCTGTCTCCATTGGAACCTTCCGACACCAGTGTAATCGTAATTTCCTGTCAGAGTTGAAAGGACCGCATCGGTCTGAAAACCACCAATCTGTGCCAGTTGTAATTTATTGGTGGGGTGGACTGCTTCCAACGTGACCCCATTGGTCTTTTCAGACTCCAACAGGACTGCGGAGGCTCTTCCGAACGCCGTCGTAATCAGGCCCTTATTTCTTGCAAGCAGATGTGTGTTGGTGCAAATGTGAAAGGGTACAAATGGATTGAGCGCCTCAAAGCACAAAACATCTGTAATTGTGTGGTTTATTTTTTTATTTACAATTGCTCACTATTTTCATTATTATGGGTTGATACAAATCCATAGCTTTTAGAGGTTGATACATTTGGAGTTTGGCACAATTCACATTTTTGGACATTTTTGGACATGGTTCATGTGAGGAAAGTGGTTTATTATTTGGTGTGGTTGTGTGACCTCACTGTGTGATAGACTCACAAACCCATCTTGGGTCGAGTCAGGTTCGTTTGCAAGACCTTAGCTCAACCTTCGGTACCAGTAGCTTCGAGTAATGAAGCTTTGTCACAGAAACAAGTGTAAAGCATCTATAAGTATCAAAACAGATAAATATGAAAGAAACACAACATAAAGGAAATTTGACATACATTTATAAAAATAGCTCTTATTTTGGGGAATTTTTAGACACCAAAATGAACAGAATCCACTGGAGAGTTTCAGAGATGCAAATTATAAAGTAAATAATGAATCACTGCATTTCATTCAAGTCACAAACAATCCTTGGTAACAGCTGTAGTTATAGGTTTGAAAACTTTGAATTCATTTGTTAAGTTGTGTTCCGTTACTCCAACCTGCTGTGTGTGACTAACTATAGCAGTGAGCGAGTCACCAGTGCTTAATTTGTAAAATATGAAGTGCAGGTGCTCAAATCTTTGTCGGAGGCCACACCTACTTTTTTCTGAGCCCAACCACTTCCTCCACTGGCTCCACCCACTTCCTATATTAGCTCCACTGACCTACCTATATCTACACAGTATTGACAAATATACATACAGATAAACAGTGCATTGTAAAAATGTGAACGAAGATATGGGCCTTGTTTAGCAGAGCATCTCAATATTATTAAGAGAGATCATGTGCCTCCTTTAGGGGAGCATGTTAATAATGTGGAGGGAGCTGCACCCACAATTCAGCAGGGCTGAGGCATCTAAAGAGTTCCAAACTTACTTGAGACATCTTAGTGACACAGACAGGTTTTCATCAGCACTACCATGGCAGTACTGTACCTTGGTGCACAGCAGCACCGAGTGGAGAATCTCTTGCCGCTCCATCAATGGCAGGCACTGTGCATTGTGAATGATGATGACATGCCCAATGCATACACAGTAATATCAGCCTGCCCTTGGCCTCACGTAGAATCATCAGCAATCCACATGGGTGGCTATAGATAACATGAGAGTCTTGCAGTCCTCTCAGCATGGACCAGAACCACCACCTATATGATGCAGATGACCATGACCCTCATCTTGTGTACCAATCTTCACAGCAGCAGGCTATATAGACCCCGTGCTTGGCGTGCTGTCATCAGAAGCCAGTGTGCCTGTGTATGGCCGGTGGAGGCTAGTACTAGTCAGCCGCCAATATGTGCGTTTCATCATCAGTACTGCTCATCATTCATGCTACTACACTACCACACGGTGACCGGGTGACGTGACCTGCTGCAACCGTCTCGCCATCACCACGCTGTACATTATGCCGTCGCAAAAGGTTACTAAGTTCTCTTCATTTCATTCTAAAATAAACAACACACTATGTTCTCTCTTCTGTTACGAGAGAGAAGTTACCGATTGTGACTTTATTCAAGATAAGAAGGGCGCGTTGATTCCA
The DNA here is from genome assembly GCF_964204655.1 of Triturus cristatus. Taxonomy (NCBI): domain Eukaryota; kingdom Metazoa; phylum Chordata; class Amphibia; order Caudata; family Salamandridae; genus Triturus; species Triturus cristatus. Next base: position 914,030,348 of record NC_140588.1, read on the forward strand.
GGCAGTCATTCACATGAAGCAAGCAACCTACAGAAATGCAGCTGCCTGCAGGCATTTTGTCCTGACCAGACCTGCACCCCCTTATAAGATTAAATCCACGTTCTCACAGGAGTTTGTTCAGGGTCAGGGTCTGTGTTTTGTCTGATGGATGAGGCACGTTCGCTCCCAAACAAAAAGCAGCGTTGGTTTGTTTGGCATGGATGGGCCACGCCACCCACTGCACAGGCGGCATATTCATGATCATACTTAAATAATTTAACTTCTTCAAATTAGTACTCTGTGTTACTGTTTTGTTGTAAAACTTAAGTTACCGCCAGGTTTGTTTGTGGTGAGCCGGGCGGCCGGGACACACACTGACTGCAGTGCACTGCCTTTTAGGCTGCTGCACAGCAGTTTAACTGATTAAGCCTGCCAGGCCCAGCCTCAAGTCACCTGGTGCTGTTGCATTGCATCAGTGATGCCACTAGTACTCACTGGCAGTGGCAGCGGCTACTCGCCAATGCAACTTCGTCCATGTCACGCTAGCTGGCAGTGAGGGCAGGCACTATCAGTTCTTGAACCGTTGAACGGCCATTATGTGAACCAGGATGACTTGGTGGTGGGGTGCGGCCGAGCATGGCATTGTGGCGTATGCGCAATATGTAAAAAATCAGCGCACACTGCCTGCTGCCGCGCACAGCCCCAACCTCCAACCCAACCCCCCTGAGCCACACAGATTTGTAGAATCCAGCCTGAGCCCAGGCTGGCAACACTGAACTAACGTCTGCCACAACATCAAAATATCAGTCAGAATATATAGAGATTTGACGAGATTGATTCATCATTCATGAATCTCTGTCTTCTCTTGGCTCAGCCAAAACAGGTCAGGTTGAGGCTCACAAGCACGCCCGCAACACACTTCGTGCTATGAGTGGACTGAATAGGATGGGACGGGGACAGTGACGGGTGACCAGTACATTGAGTGGGACGTGGCCGTGGGAGTTGGAACTCTGTGCGCAGCTTATTAACTGATTGATTAGGCCTGCCAGGAGGCCCTGTCTCACCTGGTGCAGCTGTTGCCTGTACTGGCTACTGAGAGGCTCAACGCTGGCCAAAGTCGCCCGGGTCGCGTCACCCAGTACTTAATTGAGCCAGTGAATGAACGGCCGTTGAACGAAGTTCACCACGATGATTCGTGAGGCCTTGCGGATATGCTGGGGCGTGGCTGAGGCGCATGTGTGCGCAATCCACAATCTGATAAAATCTGTGCACGCTGTCGCCAGCAACACTGCATCAACATTACATATCATTATCAACTTAGAGCAGTGAGATCAGATCATTGAGAAGCAATAAGTGGCAGAGTGTCCCAACAAGAAGTTGTTGAACACTTGAACACAACAAAGTTCAATAGTAACACTGTGCCACTGCCAAGTCCCATATCGATATCGAAGTAAATTACTATAAATCAATTATGTGCACCAATGCGTGTGTAGATCCAGCCCTGATAATTAGGTGCAGGTGCTAAGCACCGGAAAGCTCTGGCACAAATTAAGCACTGCGAGTCACAGGGGCTAATAACTTCTTCAACGACACTTAACTTGCAGTCAAAGCAGCCTCCAGTCCAGTTCCAGACTCTATGGGTGTGCTGCTGTAGGCATCAATGGAGTGGTCTTGGTGGAAGGGATACAGGATGCTGATGATGCTGAAGGATGCTGAGGATGCTGAAACAGTTGACAGGAATCTTCCCGGGGCCACCCCTTGGTCCACGAATAAAGTTGGGCCACAGAGGTCGATATCCCTCTAAGTCCAATTGAATTACAGCCAAAACCCAGCTACCAATAGTCTACTGGTCTCCGGTTTAACTGCGACTAATATCTGTCTTGGGTGACCAAACTGCTCTCGTTCGACTCTTCCGGGTCCAGTAGACTTGGGTGCAACTTCTGAGTCTCAGATTCAGTCACCCAGGCTGCTTTATAGCTGTTATTGGTGATTCAGATATTGTGGCTACCAACTCACCAAGGCAGGTTTGTTCAGCTTTTGTAACCCTGCTGCTGTAACAGGAAGTGCCACTTGGAGTGCACCTCTTCTGATGGGAGCTCAGAGATGACTTTTTCTTGAGCAGGACACCACAGGCACAGTCCTCTCTTTGCTATCCCAAGGATCAGCAGGTGTAACCAGTCTTTGGTGAAGCCTCTCCTTGCAGGGTACAGAGAACAGCAGGGAAGTCCTTCTTTGTTACGTTTTCCAGCACATATGTGATCTGAAGCCTGGGTGCCAGGGATGCTACTTTTATGCCCAGAACTTGCCCACAGGGGAATTGGCTACTACCTAATGGGCTACTACGTCCCCTCCCACCTGATGACAACTTCCTGTCAAGTGTAGCATCTAGTTGTCTCAGAATGCACAATTCTGCCCACTATCACTAAGGCAGAACTCTTCTCTTGGTATGAGGTTCTCCCTAACCCATCCAATAGGTGTGGCTTTTGGGCGCTTCTCTCCACTTGAAAAAATGGTTTGTCAATGGCTTATCCCTCTCTGCTCAAGATGTCAGCTTGTCTGCAAAAACAAAAGAGCAGCTCATCCTCTGTGTGATCACCATTTGCTCATCAAAGGCGGTATGCCCTTTGAAGCTTGCATTGTGGGCTTGTTTGGCTTTCCTGCAAGGGGGAGGTCCTTCCTCCTAGCTTGGCGGACCTTTTGTGTTCTTTCCTTAGAGTCGTTCACACCTCGCACCAGTAAAGCAGAAATCTGCCTTCAGGACAGCAGCTTGTGTACAGCCTGGGACCAGCTAATTAGTGTAAGTGTTCACAAAACACATGTGCTCCTAATGCAGCATAGCTGTGTAGAGGTGGCTCATTGTATAGTGGACAGTTGACATGTGTTCATCATGTTCCACACAAGTTTTCTGGTTCCACAGAAAACATTTTCAGCAGGCATAAGATTCTACATAGTGGATCCCAACATTTGAAAGCAGACTTCACTTATTAGACAGAATCCTGTCAGCATGACAATTTCTACATAACATAGAAGACTGTGTGCATCAGGTACTAAGCAAAAACGAGGAGATGATGGACGGAGTGCTGAAACTTTTCAGACACTCACCCCCAGTCACAGATATGGGTTGAATCCATCATTCTTTAGCTAACTTTGCCACCCCAGTTCAGACAGAGCTATATGCAAATCAGTTTTAACCCTGTGTCTCATGGGAACAGTCCAGCCTGAACTGCCAAGCCATATCTTCCCTGGACCAGAAACTAGCATCCTGGAACCGGTTTCGGGCTAACAGCCCTCATCCGCCATGCTAGCTTGAATCCAGTGGCAAAGTGAGCAAGGGACCCACGTCTGGGCATACCCTGCCAACTTAGGGTGAAAAAGCAAACACAAGAATATGATGGACGGAGCGCTGAAACTTTTCAGACACTCACCCCAGTCACAGATCTGGATTGAATCCATCATCGTTCTTTAGCTAACTTCGCCGCCCCAGTTCAGATACAGCTATATGCAAATCAGTCTTGACACTGCCTCATGGGAACAATCCAGCCAGAACTGCCAAGCCATATCTTTCCTGGACCTGAAAGAAGCATCCTGGGACCAGTTTCAGCTAACAGCCCTCATCAGCAAGGATAGCTTGAATCCAGTGACAAAGTGAGCAAGGGACCCACATCTGGGCAAACCCTGCCAACTTAGGGCGAACAGAGCAAACACAGGGAGATGATGGACGGAGTGCTGAAACTTTTCAGACACTCACCCTAGTCACAGATCTGGGTTGAATCAATCATCGTTCCTTAGCTCACTTCACCACCCCAGTTCAGACACAGCTATATGCAAATCAATCTTGACCCTGTGCCTCATGGGAACAGTCCAGCCCAGGTCTACTACTAATGAGTGATACTATTTCTAACATATATTATGTGAGTGGCTGTGTGACTGTGTGTATCCATGTGTGAGTGGGTATTCCAGTGCCTGTATGTTCGTGTGAGTGGGTGTGTGAGTGGCTGGATGGGTGTATAAGTAGGTGTGTGTGTAGCTGTTTGGGTGAGTTAGTGGCTGTTAGAGTGGCTGTATCGGTGGGTGTCTGAGTGTGTCAGTGGCTGTATGGGTGAGTGAGTTGCTGTGTTTGTGAGTGGGTGTATCGGTGGTTCAGTGGGGTGTAAGTGACTGTATGGGTGAGTGAGTGGGTGTCTGAATGGCTGTGAGTGAGTTACTGGCTTTGTAAGTGGCTGTATGGGTGATTGAATGGTTGTTTGAGTGGGTGGTTGGTTAATTGAGTTGGTGTGTGAGTGGCTGTATTAGGGAGTGTCTTAGTGAATGGATGTATGGTTGAGTGAGAGGATGTGTGAGTGATTGTATCGATGTGTGAATGGGTATGTAAGTGTTGTGGGTGTGTGAGTGAGTGTGTGAGTGCTTGTGTGGGAGAGTGAGCGGCTGTGTTGAGAGGCTGTATGAGTAAATAAGAGGGTGTGTGAGTAGCCATATGGGTGAGTATGCAGCTCTGTGAGTTGCTGTATGGGTAAGTGACTGGTTGTATGAATAGTTGTATGGGTGAGTGACTGTGTGAGTGGCTGTATGATTGAGTGAGTGGTTCTATGCAGGAGTGAGTAGTTTTGTGAGTACTTGTATGAGTCTGTGAATGGGTATGTGAGTTGTTTTCTGTATGTGTGGGTGGGATTATGAGAGGTTGTGAAGTGGTGTGAGTGGGTGTTTTAGTGCTTCTGTGGCAGATGTCATCAGTGATGTCATTTGACAAGTCATCAAGTCATGAGTGTTGTCACTGACCATGTCATGAGTGATGTAACATGTGAGGCCAAAGCAGTGCATTGTGGGTGCGTAAGTTATTGCTAGCTAAGGTAACTATGACTGCTGAATTTTTATGTTTTTATTAGTGAAATAGTAAAATATGAGCCTAACGATAATGTACCTGTAACCTTAGTTCTTTCAGTGAATTTCTAAGATTCATGTAATTCTATTTCCTAAATATATGGTCCCTCTATCCTTTGGTTTTCTCAGCGAATTTCTACGTTTTTTTTAAATTCCATTCCCTTATTATGCCTTGAGATTGGCTCTGGCTCTAGTGCACGGGCTATTATACTCAAGCCATGCCCTTGGATTGGCTCTAGCCCTCCCGTACCAGCTCTAGACAATAAAATGAATTATAAACAACCATTATATGTGAGGTCAGAAAATGTCTATCCATTCCTTGTCCCTCACTAATTTAATGTACATTAGAGGTGGTTATATATTCAGTTCAGCCCATAATCCAACTGCCAAGTTGTAACCTGGAAGATGATCAGCTTGTAATTTTGTTCTCTTGCCACAACAGGATTAAACCAAAGCTTTTGTTGACAGGAATGCTGTAATTGTTCACCGTGAGCTACTGATGCCGAATAAAAGAAAGCAGGCGACCAAACTAAAATGGAGAATTAGTCAAGGGCAACCTCTAAGTATACAAGGAAATAATGAAAGAAGTTCATACTCGAGCTATTTAGAGATGAGTGACTAGCTTGAATGACTGTTTGTCAGAGTTACTGCAGTGAAATAAGAGGCGGGGGATTATATAAATATAGAAAGCAGTGGGCGTGAGTGGGAACATGTAAGCCTGTGCGGACATATTTGCGCAAACATGTGGAAGTTTATTGGGATAGAGTGCGCGAGTTTAATTTAGGCTTAGACACGCATCTTGAGACTGATTGGCAAAGCTCTTCCGTGCATGATAAAAGTCATAATTTACACATGACAAAATTAAGCATAGATCACAAATCCCGACTTGTGTAAGGAGTGGTAAACGGTGTGCTATAAAACATTTATGTAGCAGTTGCATTGAGAACGCTCACACATCTTTGCAATACACGTACTGCACTTGAAACACTTACTGGTGTAATGTGGATGAGCACCAATGAATTACAAAATCAAATAAGTGTCTAGGAAGTGGTTTCACTTTTTCGAAAAGTACACCTCAAGGGTAAATAATACAAGTTATGTTATTGTGAAAATGTTCATAACTTTTTGATGCTGTTCATTTGGGAAACAATTACTGGAATACCTAGTTCAGAGTTACTCTTCTCTTTAAGAGACTTCTTTTTGGTTCAATGGTTTTCCTTCTGATTTAAGCTGTAAAGTTTATACGTACAGATTTATTTATCTCAATCCACTTCAATAAGTTAGCTCTTGGAAAGATTTTCAAAAAATATCTTTTTCTGCCTAGGGGAAGGATATGTTTTTCAATCATAGGGTGGACACAGAATAAGTTTGTTAAATTAGTAATACAATTAAAAATGTTCACTCTAAACTATATATGAAAACGATTACAATTATTTGACAGAAGACTTCCCCAAACCTCCCCAAATATATGAAGAGTACTTTGGTATATTGCTATTCACTTATTTTATAATATTCCTACATTTTCACTTTTTAATGTATAATATAAGTAAAGTAGTGGCAATGCATCACTTGTTTTTATATTCTCTGATACTCCCATAATTAGAGGGAGAAAGAGAGAGAGAGAGAGAGAGCGGGCAAGGGAGCGTTTGTGTGAGTGTGTGTGTGCTAATTCATATTATTTGTATGTTTCCCCTGAAACTAATGCATTAAATCGGTATTTTATGAAAGTAATTGCTGCTTTTCTGTCTTTGAATTAATGGTTGTAGCTTACTTTAAGAACACCTTTATAGCATCGCAAGTGCCATTTATTTTCTGTCTTTATGTGGGAACTTGATTTAAAAAAATATTAATTTTCCTTAAATAAATAAAGTTTTTCCAAAACAATATTGAAAAGTGCTTTTTCATGAGGAAAGAGTCAGATACATGAAATATTTTACGCTTCTGTGATGTACTGTAAGCTACATTTCAGTAGAGTTACAAAATAGGCATGAGTCAAAGGCGGTTTATGTAAATCAGGTAGACATTCTGTCACTGCCTAGCACTTGATCTACGTGTTAGCCTAGCAAGTCACGTGCTATGTGAAGAACATCACTCCTCGCCGGAATGAGGAAATTACAGCAGATCTCTTTCCTGCTGACTGTTGATGCCAGTGGCTGTAATTCTTTTTATTATGGCAACAACGACAAATGCAACGTATGGCAGAGGCTCGGAGGATGGGTGCCTAGAGCATCTCAGCGCGTTATGAGATTAAAGACCTTCTTTGAAAGCTGAGTCATGTGATGCATGGCTCACTCCCAAATATATTACAAAATGCACTGCATTGTACTAATATGAATACAGTGCTTTTCATACGCCACACTAGGCTTGAAGCGCTTTAATCCTAATGGCACTCTGATCCTGGTGTACCCATGTACCCAAGGGTTATCCAAGAGCCCACACCTGTTTTTTGTTGGGTTTTTTTGTGTAATTTTTGACTGAGTCATGGATCCTCCGGGATTTTCTGTGAATTTTTTTTTTAAAGAATGCTTCGGCTCTTCGGAGGATCCACGGCCCTTTATATACAAATTTTTAGTTTCCTTAATATTTTCAAAACTTTTTAACTGATTTACACCAAATCACAAAAAGGGCTCTTTCTGGACCAAAATGTATCTTTCTGCCAAATGTGGTGTAATTCAGTTCAGCAGTTCGGGCTGTAGCTTTAGGTGTGTCTAAAGTTTCCATGGTAATTAACATGGGAAATATCAACATGGGAAGCACACTTTTTTTTACAACCCCCCACTCCCCTTTTTCTTGGCCCTGTTTGACAGATCGCTCAGAAACCTTCTATGCACAACATGAATCACAGGGGGAATTTTTTTGTGGAACATTTTGTGGAGATTCATCAAACAACGCCAAAGACATAGGCAAGTCAAAAAACACTTTCCCTATGGAAACTAGGTCCTCTCTCTCTCTCTCTCTATATATATATATATCAGGGGTAGGCGGAATTTGCGAAATTCACTTTCGCAAATTATCGCGAAAATGTTAAAAATCTCCGCAAACTCGCGGAAATATCGCGAAGATGCGGAAGCTTTTTTCCCGACCGTTCGCGGTATTTTCTGCGTGGTCGCGGCTCGCCAACTTACCCATGCGGTTGCTCGCGGGCGCGGCCATCTTGTTTTCACTTGTCTCGCGGTGCATGATCGCGAGAAGAAAGACATGATCGCGCGACGCATGACGTTACTGCGGGCGCGAACTGTCGCGAGACAGCGCAAATGGCTACCAATAATTCAACATCTCGTGGAGAACGCGACCGGATCGGGAAAACTTGTCGGCGAACGCGGGGATTCAGGTAAGGCGATCGCACGCACGCGAGAATGTATTATTTTACAGCGCGAGCAAGAAACAAATTATCGCTAAGCTGCGGAATGCGGAAATTTTGACATTTTTGTGCTTTCCGCGGAACGCGAAAATGTCAAATTATCGCAATTTCCACGAACGGAACGGAATTTTGGCCGAGGCTTACTATATATATATATATATATATATATATATATATATATATATTCACTGAAAAAACCATAGGCTTCAGGCACGTTATAGTTAGAAATTAGCATTTAAAAAACCATTGAAATTCACTGAAAAAACCATAGGTTTCAGGGATGTTATAGTTAGTTGGAAATTTCACTCATAGAAAACTATAGAAATTCCCCTGTAATAGTTAGTTGAGCTAATTATAGCTCGCGTCCCCGCAATGCACTGCTGAGGACGTCACATATTACATCACTCATAACATGGTCAGTGACATCACTGATGACATCACTGATGACATCTCAAATGACATCACTGATGACATCATCCACGTCAAAATCTGATGCACCTCATCAGACCCTAATATAACACTTGATACACCCACTCTAAAATACAGACTATAATTTTCGAAACCAATACTAGTTAGTACATATCCACTCACTAATTTGTAGGTCTACACACACATCCATTCATTCACCCATACACTCACTCATACATACAGTCAGCCAGTGCATTGCGGGGGCACGAGTTATAGTTAGATCAACTAACTATAACAGGGGAATTTCTATGGTTTTTTATGAGCGAAATGTCCAACTAACTATAACATCCCTGAAACCTATGTTTTTTTCAGTGAATTTCAAAGGTTTTTTGAATGCTAATTTCTAATTATAATGTTCATTAAACCTATCTTTTTTCTGTTTTTTTTTAATTATCATCCCATTCTCAACTTGGTGAAAACTGCAAATCTCACCACTCTTCCATCGATACCTTACGCCAACAAAATCACCACAAACGAGAGGCACAACTAACGCAAATGAAATGCAAAGTAGGCGTTCCCATGCAAAAAAAACACAAAAACACCACTTCCCCATATTTTCAACTACCAGCCAAATCTGTAATGCGATCCAAAAAGCAGGTGATAAGCCGAGTTAAGAGTAACAAATTAAAATCAACCTTTAACTGGTGTAAGGAGGTTGACTATCTACTCCGTGAATTGGACCCAACTCACAGCCACATCTAAAGACCAACACGTGATAGAACTACTGATCATGCAGCTCCGACACCCAACAAGGCCACAGCGCCACCACCACCAGAACCTCCCCCCGCAACACCCTCCCTACTACCACGAGGCACCGCAAAACAGGACAACGGACCTTCCCAAAACGCCATGCCCCTCAGCCATATAATAGCTGAATGTTGGGAGATGGGGCAACCAACTATATATGAAGGAGATAAGTCACCCATCAACAATAAAGCACACAATGCCAAGTGTAACGCTGATGTGCTGCACAGACCTCACTATGCAAAGCACAAACCTCTCCATGTGGAGATATACTATTGATACTTGTAGTGTAGTGCACAGTGTGCGCAACCATGTTACCTCAGGCAGTGGGGAAGATCTTGGTCATGTAACTGTGTTGTCCCCTCCTGGAAGCGGAAGCGGAGTGGGCTGCTCCAACGTATGTCACTCCAGTGTAGAAGTATGAATAAATAGGCCAGGCCCTAGGTGTGGTTCACTTGTGGGAAGACCAACGAGTCTGTCACAGCGGCAGCCCTCACCCTGGCACGTGGCTGCCGCCATAACCGCGGGCCTCCTGGACACAGGCCCCCTGCGAACCCAGCGGCACAGCACCGCAGACTTATGTCTATACCGACTACTGCCTTCGATCTACACTGCGGACAGCAGCGCTCACAATTCAGATGCAGTGGCGATTGTAGATATCGCAGTCCAGTTCGCAAGACACGTTGCTCCCAGTGCGGCATGCCCAGACCACGCATCATCGCAGGGTGCGCACACCCTGTGTGCTTCAGGTGCTACTAACTCATTGCACCATAAGTCATCGCCACATGGCCTCATCAAGCCAGAATTCATTAGACAAAACACATTGCTCCCAATGCGGCCCGCTAGAACCACGTATCATTGCAGGGTGTGCACACGCTGAGTACTCCAGGTGCCACTAACTGTGCAGCTCAACTCAACGCCACGTGGCTGTGTGCCCATCCTGACCGCTGCCTCCGCCCTACACTGGGGTTACATGGTTCACAATTCAAGATTAGTAGCGACTCAAATTGTGTAAGAGACTATAATCGGTTAAGAAGGCCAAAGGCTCCCAATCTGTGCAGCTCAAGTCAATGTCACCTGCCTGTGGGCCTTTGCTGACCGCTGCCTCGGGCCTGCACTGTGGAAGACTGGCAACACGTGGTGCCAACTAACCCTGTTCAACACAAGCCGATCCCACATGTGTAACTGTGTCCTGAGTCCTGAATAGCAGCGACCACAGCACCAGACTCCCTTTGATCAGTGAGGGGTATTTCCATATGGAAGACCGGTGACACGTGGTGTCACTGAACCTGCACTAGGCAGGCCGGTGGTGTCGTACCATGAAAAATAAACAAAAGGACTATACCTACCAATAGTCCCAATACCAATACCAAATAATCAGTCAGTTGGCAGCTGTTAGAACCGGCGGTCTCTAGTTGGCAGAGGTATACACTTCTGACAAATAGGGACCTACCAACTCTAGTCAGGGCAAGGGGATTACACACTCAGATAACCCCTGCTACCCCCTTGGTAGCTTGGCAGAGCAGACAGGCTTATCTCAGAGGCAGTGTGTTAAGCATTTATGACCACATACAGTAATAAAGTGAATACACTACAGATGGACACGACACAGAAGTTATTATAAAAATAGTATTTTTATATAAGGCTTAGCACAAGACCAAATAACGACAAAAATATACCACAGTCTTAATAAATACTCTTTGGAAGGAAAAATAATAGTTCAAGTAAGGTTTCTTCTTGGCAAATAGTTCTTTAGCAACAATATTAAGTATTCTTCTGAAACACAGTTCTTTGGCAACAATGTAACCCCCACAGGAGTCACACGACGTCGAGTCTACTATATTCCCAAGGTTCGGCGTCGACCGCGAGGAGCGCTACGTCGAGCCTGGAGTTGCAACAGACCCCACAAACACAGTACCTTTGGAAATGAAGAAAACGATGATCCACGGCGTCGAGATGTCGGCGTCGAGGTCGGTGTCGATCGTGCCTCGGATTCGGGTCGATCCCCAGCGGCGTCGAGGGCCGGAGCAGCGCTCACGGCGTCGAGATCGGCGTCGATCGTACCTCAGGGTCGGGTCAATCCGCAGCGGCGTCGAGGGATGTAGGGCCGGAGCAGCGTTCACGGCGTCGAGAAGGGCATCGAGTCGATGCGATCAGCAGCGGCGTCGGGACGGGGTCGCTTGGAGGTGGAGCCGATACTCACTCCTCACTGGCGTCGATACCGGCGTCGAGACGGGGTCACTTGGAGCCGGGGCCGATACCCACTGCTCACTGGCGTTGCTGCTGGCGTCGATCGGGCCCGGCGGCCGGCGTCGAAGGCTCGGGACACTGGAGCCGTTACTCACGATGTCGAGCTGGATTCGGCGGCATCGGCGGAGTCGAGACTGCAGATTTTCCCTTGTGTACTGGAAACAACACTTTCCAGCAATTCAGCAATTCAGTAGATGGTGAAGTCCTTTGGCCCTGTGACTTCAACAGGAGACTGGCACTCTTCCAGCCCTTGGAGATGTTCTAGCAAGCTTTTAGAGAGTACACACCAAGTTCCTCTCTCCTTGTTCCTTGGCAAAAATAAAGAAGCAGCTTTCAGGTTCCTCCACAGCAAAACAGCACTCTGGCAGAAAGGGGAGGCAAGTCCTTAGATCAGCAGGCTTCTTGTCCTTGGTACAGGTTTCCTTGTCAGAAGTGATCTGAGTTCTTGGTTCAGGGGTCCTTCTCTTATTCCCCTTTTCTCCTTTGTTAACTTTGTCCAAGCAGGGAAATTCCCCCCATCTCAGGTTCGTTGTGGGTGTTGCCAGGCAGAGGCACCTGGCCTATTCACTGAGCAGGGCAGAGTCCTCAGCCGCCCAGCAGGAGGCGGACCCAGTATTGTCACTGGCAGGAGCAGGGCTATCAGTCGCCCAGCAGGAGGTGGAGCCAGCATTGTGTCAGGCAGGGCAGGCTACTCTTCTCTCACTCTATGTGTAAATGCCTCATTCACCCCACACTGACTCATTCAGACCTCTGGAGCCACCCAGCCCCTGACACACACACCAAACCAGCAGAGACCGGTGGATAGTTGGACAAGAAAATAGCCACTTTCTAAAAGGGCTATTTTCAAACATAGAATTTAAAAACCATCCATCCTAAAGGGTGTGTTATTAAATTCTGAGTTCAGGGATACTAAACTCGACCTGCTACCATGCTCCCTGAGTCAGATAGATTATAATGGAGTTAATAATCCGTCTGCCCATTCTGGCCTATGGGAGGCAGGTAGCCCTTCAATAGTGAAAAACGAAAATGGCTGTAATTCACTATTAGGTCATGCCACACACATCAGGGCATGACCTACCTTTTACCAACAATGCAGCCTGCCCTAGGGCCTACCATAGAGGTGTCTGAAATGTGGCAAAGTGAAGGTTTAGAGACTGGCAAGTAGGTTTCCTTGCCAAGTCGTCATGGCAGTCAGGGACTGCACGCAGGCGCTGCGATGGCAGGCCTGAGACACATTTTACACGCTGCTTCTGTGGGTGGCAGAACCAGTGCTGCAAGCCCACCAGCAGCAGTTAACTTACACGCCCTTGGCACACGCAGTGCACTAGACTAGGGTCTGAACAGTAAGTCAACCAAGCCAATCATGGTAACACCAATCAATGTAACAATTTAACATAGGGAGCACTTGCACTGTGGCACTGATCAGCAGTGGCACAGTGCCCAAAGCAATAAACCAGCAAAAACATCGTGAACAGAGGAGGCAAACAGAAAAAAATGGAGGAGAGACTCATGCCAATGATGTCAGGTCTAACACGTGTCCCCTCCAGCTGAAATGTGGGGAGAACTACCCTTCACCCAGGGAGTCCTCATCACTAAGGCGGAAAAATCTGGACAGACCATCAGCATTGGCGTGATCTGTACCAGGGCGGTGTTCCACCGCAAAGTCCATCCCCTGTAGGGAAATGGACCACCTCAACAGCTTTGGGTTCTCACCCCTCATCTGCATTAACCATCTGAGGGGCCTGTGGTCTGTCTGAAACCGGAAGTGAGTCCCAAACAGGTAGGTTCTTAGCTTCTTCAGTGCCCAGACCACAGCAAATGCCTCACGCTCTATCGCACTCCACCTTTGTTCCCTGGGAAGTAACCTCCGGCTGATGAAGGCTACAGGTAAGTCTCGGCCCTCCTCATTCATCTGTGCTAGAACAGCCCCCACACCATGCTCTGAAGCGTCTGTCTGGACAATGAACTCTTTTGAAAAGTCGGGTGCCTGGAGGACCGGTGCTGTACACATTGCAGTTTTCAGGGTGTCAAAGGCGTTCTGACAGGCGTCAGTCCAGATCACAAGTCTCGGCTGCTTCCTGGAAGTCAGCGAGGTCAAGGGGTGCACAATGTTGCCATACCCCTTGACAAACCTCCTGTAGTAACCCGTGAGACCCAAGAAGACTCTCATCTGAGTCTGGGTTTTGGGCGGTTCCCAAGCCAGGATGGTATCTATCTTGGGTTGCAGGGGGGCCACCTTGCTGCTCCCTACTTGGTGCCCCAAGTACACCACTGAACCCTGCCCAATCTGGCACTTACTGGCCTTGATTGTGAGGCCTGCTCTGCGCAGGGCCAACAACACTTCCTGGAGGTGGCGCAAGTGTTCCTCCCAGCTGGCGCTGAACACTGCTATATCGTCCAGGTAGGCGGCGCTGAAATCTTCCAGCCTGGCCAATACCTGGTTAACCAACCTCTGGAATGTGGCAGGGGCATTCTTCATCCCAAAGGGCATCACCCGGAACTGGTAGTGCCCATCTGGTGTGGAGAATGCAGACCTCTCTTTTGCCCCATTGGTCAAGGCGATCTTCCAGTACCCAGACGTTAGATCAAACGTACTAAGGTACCGGGCAGCCCCCAACCGATCGATGAGCTCATCAGCTCTGGGGATGGGGTGCGCGTCAGTCTTGGTGACTGAATTGAGTCCTTGGTAATCCACACAGAACCGGAGTTCTGGTGAAGCACCAGGCGCTGCAGCCTTTGGGACCAAGACCACTGGGCTGGCCCAAGGACTGCTAGAGGACTCAACCACCCCTAAGGCAAACATCTTGGAGACCTCCTCCTTGATGTATGCTCTGACCTTGTCAGTCACCCTGTAGGCCTTGTGCCTCACAGGAGTGCTGTCCCCAGTGTCCACATCATGGACACACCACTGAGTGACACCAGGGATTAAGGAGAACAGATCAGGGAATTGTACCAACAGATGGCGACAATCTTGCTGCTGCTCAGGGGTCAGTGTGTCAGAGAGGACAACACCATCCACTGACCCATCTTTTTCTTCACACAGGAGGTCAGGAAGAGGCTCACTCTCCTCCTCCATCCCAGCATCTGTGGCAAGGAGCATGCCCACTTCGGACCTTTCTAAGTGGGGCTTTAACCGGTTGACATGCAGGACCCTTAAGGGGTACCTGGGAGACTTCAGGTCCACCAAGTAGGTGACATCGCTCTTTTTACCACAACCTCAAATGGTCCAGTCCACCTGTCCTTGAGCGCACAAGGTTCCACAGGGGCCATGACCCAAACTTTCTGACCAGGTTGAAGCTCAACCAGAGTGGCATTCTGATCGTACCACCGCTTCATCTCTTCCTGGCTGGCCTCCAGATTTGCCTGAGCAAGATCTCTGAAGCGCCGAGTCTGGTTCCTAAAGGCCAGCATGTAACTATATACATCCTGGGGAGGTTTCCTGGGAGATTGCTCCCAGCCTTCTTTAACCAGACTCAAAGGTCCTCTTACCGGGTGACCATACAAAAGCTCAAATGGGCTGAACCCCAGGGACTTCTGTAGCACCTCACGGTAAGCAAACAGTAGGCATGGCAAGAGGACGTCCCATTTACGCCTCATTGGTTCTTCAAGACCCATGATCATGCCTTTGAGGGTCCGGTTGAATCTCTCAACCAGCCCATTACCTTGAGGGTGGTAAGGAGTGGTAAACTTGTAGGTTACCCCACACTCCTTCCACAGAGACTTCATATAATTCGAAATGAAGTTGGTGCCCCGGTCTGACACCACCTCTCTGGGGAACCCCATGCGGGAGAAAACACCCATCAGTGCCCGTCCCACCATGGGGGCCGTCACTGTTCGGAGAGGGATGGTTTCCGGGTACCGGGTGGCATGGTCCACCAAGACCAGGATAAACCTGTTGCCCATGGCTGTCTTGGGGTCCAGTGGCCCCACAATGTCAATCCCCACTCGCTCAAAGGGGGTACTGACGACGGGAAAAGGTTGGAGGGGAGCCTTCTGCTTCTGCCCGCTTTTCCCACTTGCCTGGCAAGTTTGACAGGTCCTACAATGGATATCTGAATCCCTTCTCATCTGGGGCCAATAAAAATGGGTGACAAGCCTGTCATAGGTCTTGTCCTGCCTCAGATGTCCAGCTAACGGAACGTCATGAGCCAACCCCAGTAGGAAGGCTCTGAAGCGCTGGGGTACCACCAGCACACGGGCTGACCCAGGCTCAGCAGCGTTAGGCTCGCTATACAGGAGGTTGTTCTCCCGGTAGACCCAATGTGATCCTGACTGATCACCTGTCGTTTGGGCTGAGGCCTGCTGCCTCATACCCACAAGAGAAGGGCACACTTTCTGCTCAGCACAAAATTCCTCCCTGGAGGGACCACCTCCTGCTGCCAATGGGTCAGCTCGGGCAGGTCTCCCAGTTCGGCCACTTGTTCTCCTGTCGGTTCCAGGGCATCCCCCTCAGGGTCTGCTCCCTCCTGGACCGCGGGAACGATGGGGGATGGTTTCCCGCGCCCCCTGCCTCTTCTCTTCACGGGTGGGACCTGGGCCATACTTTCAGGCTCCAGGGCCACATCAACACCCTTACTCACTGACATGGACCGGGTGGTCGCACACACCCACTCAGGCAGACCCAACATTTCCAGATGCGATTTTCTCTCCACCTTAGCCCAAGGGGAGTCCTCCAAATCATTGCCCAGGAGACAATCAACAGGCATGGCGGGCCTCACAGCAACCTGAAGAGTCCCTGAGACCCCCCCCACTCAAAAGGAACTTGAGCTACCTCACACTGACTCTGTGAGTTGTCAGCAGCTACAACGGGGTAGAATGCATGAGGGACCACCTGCTCTCTGGACACCAAGTGACACTTGACAGCTGTCACACTTGTTCCGGTGTCTCTGAGAGCTTCCACCCTATGGCCATTAATGGTCACCCACTGCCTATATTTTTTAGTGTTATTAGGCAGAGGGGTTGGAGGGACAATTTCCACGTCTCCTAAAGAGACCAGGGACATTTCTGCGGGACCCCACCCACCGGGGGCACCCATCTCATTCCCTCCCAGGGCTACATTCGTCACCTGACGAGGGGGTGCACGTGGTGGTGCATTGGAATCCTTCATGGGACACTGGGGATCATAATAACAGTGTCCCACCTGCTTACAAGCATAGCAGGTCATGGGGCCCCTTGGAACAGGTTTACCTGTCGGGGCATCTGGCTTCTTTACAGGCGGAGGCTGGGAACCCTTCCCTTGGTTCCCTTGGGGATTACTTTGGGGCCCTTTCTGAAACTCCCTCTGTTTACCCCTGTCCCCCCCACTCTTTTGCTGGGGACCCTGCCCACCTTTGGCTGAGTCTCCCACTGGACCCTTGTGGACCCTGGTACTGACCCAGCGGTCCGCCTCCTCAGCAAGTTTTCTAGGGTTAGATATCTTGCTATCAACAAGGTGCTGGCGTAGCTCTGGAAAACAGTTATTAGACAAGTGCTCCCAAGCAAACAAATCATAAAGAGCATCATAACTATCAACCTTGCTACCCTTTATCCAACCATCCACGGCTCTGCAAAAAAAAGACACATATTCAACCCACGTAGTACCAGGCAACTTCTTACATTCTCTAAAGGTTTGTCGGTACTTTTCTGGAGTTAAGCCATATCTCAGCATTAAAGCATTTTTCATGTGAGTATAAGACGCCCTTTCCTCTTCAGGCATGCTCAACAAGGTATCTCTCCCTTCATTTGTAAAGCGGCTCCACAACCCCGTCCCCCAATCTTTCTCAGGGACCCGGTGGGCCAACAATGCTAACTCATATGCTTTAAACCATTGGCTAATATCTTCATTCTTACTATAATCTTTGATCACATCGTTAGGAAAATAAAACCTACTTTCTGCAGGCATAGATGGAGTGCTGCCACCAGAGGGATTCAACTCTAAACTCTTAGTTTTAAGCTCCATCTCCCTCACCATCTTCTCACGTTCAAACGCTAATTTCTCTCTCTCAAAATCTAATCTTTTGCTCTCCATTTCAGCTTCTTTCTTGCTTCTTGCATTCTCTAATTCCAACTGCCCTCCTATTTTAAGTTTTGCCATCTCTAACTTGTATTCCCTCTCCTTCTCCCTGTCTTCCAACTCTTCAGGAGAAAGGCTCTTAGAGGAAACACTGCTGCCGGGAGATGCCACGTGCCCATTCACGGGCTCTTCTACCTCCTCTTCCTCCTCCTCTTCCTCTTCCGGTACCACCACCGGATCAGAGGGATTTCTGGCCTCTAACCAGGCCTTCAGCGCTTTGATGAAGTCGCCTCTCACTTTGAGACCTGTGGTAGGAACTTTAAACTGCTTGCAAAATCCTCTTAGATCCTTTAGCTTGTAGGAATCTATCTTCTCCTTATCAAATTCCTCCACAACAATAAGAGAAGGGGTAGCAGCTCCGGCATTTTCCATGGTCAAAACTGGCAGTGTTTAAAAAAAAATGAGCTCCAGGAAAGCGGAGAACAAAAATAGGCAATCCTACCAAAACAGAATGTGGCTGTGTTATGGTCTGCTTTCAAGATGTAGCGTACACTAATCACTGCGCATGAGTCATAAATGCAAAGTTCAATCCTCACCGCTGACCACCAATGTTAGAACCGGCGGTCTCTAGTTGGCAGAGGTATACACTTCTGACAAATAGGGACCTACCAACTCTAGTCAGGGCAAGGGGATTACACACTCAGATAACCCCTGCTACCCCCTTGGTAGCTTGGCAGAGCAGACAGGCTTATCTCAGAGGCAGTGTGTTAAGCATTTATGACCACATACAGTAATAAAGTGAATACACTACAGATGGACACGACACAGAAGTTATTATAAAAATAGTATTTTTATATAAGGCTTAGCACAAGACCAAATAACGACAAAAATATACCACAGTCTTAATAAATACTCTTTGGAAGGAAAAATAATAGTTCAAGTAAGGTTTCTTCTTGGCAAATAGTTCTTTAGCAACAATATTAAGTATTCTTCTGAAACACAGTTCTTTGGCAACAATGTAACCCCCACAGGAGTCACACGACGTCGAGTCTGCTATATTCCCAAGGTTCGGCGTCGACCGCGAGGAGCGCTACGTCGAGCCTGGAGTTGCAACAGACCCCACAAACACAGTACCTTTGGAAATGAAGAAAACGATGATCCACGGCGTCGAGATGTCGGCGTCGAGGTCGGCGTCGATCGTGCCTCGGATTCGGGTCGATCCCCAGCGGCGTCGAGGGCCGGAGCAGCGCTCACGGCATCTAGATCGGCGTCGATCGTACCTCAGGGTCGGGTCAATCCGCAGCGGCGTCGAGGGATGTCGGGCCGGAGCAGCGCTCACGGCGTCGAGAAGGGCGTCGAGTCGATGCGATCAGCAGAGGCGTCGGGACGGGGTCGCTTGGAGGTGGAGCCGATACTCACTCCTCACTGGCGTCGATACCGGCGTCGAGACAGGGTCACTTGGAGCCAGGGCCGATACCCACTGCTCACTGGCGTTGCTGCTGGCGTCGATCGGGCCCGGCGGCCGGCGTCGAAGGCTCGGGACACTGGAGCCGTTACTCACGATGTCGAGCTGGATTCGGCGGCGTCGGCGGCGTCGAGACTGCAGATTTTCCCTTGTGTACTGGAAACAACACTTTCCAGCAATTCAGCAATTCAGTAGATGGTGAAGTCATTTGGCCCTGTGACTTCAACAGGAGACTGGCACTCTTCCAGCCCTTGGAGATGTTCTAGCAAGCTTTTAGAGAGTACACACCAAGTTCCTCTCTCCTTGTTCCTTGGCAAAAATAAAGAAGCAGCTTTCAGGTTCCTCCACAGCAAAACAGCACTCTGGCAGAAAGGGGAGGCAAGTCCTTAGATCAGCAGGCTTCTTGTCCTTGGTACAGGTTTCCTTGTCAGAAGTGATCTGAGTTCTTGGTTCAGGGGTCCTTCTCTTATACCCCTTTTCTCCTTTGTTAACTTTGTCCAAGCAGAGAAATTCCCCCATCTCAGCTTCGTTGTGGGTGTTGCCAGGCAGAGGCACCTGGCCTATTCACTGAGCAGGGCAGAGTCCTCAGCCGCCCAGCAGGAGGCAGAGCCAGTATTGTCACTGGCAGGAGCAGGGCTATCAGTCGCCCAGCAGGAGGTGGAGCCAGCATTGTGTCAGGCAGGGCAGGCTACTCTTCCCTCACTCTATGTGTAAATGCCTCATTCACCCCACACTGACTCATTCAGACCTCTGGAGCCACCCAGCCCCTGACACACTCACCAAACCAGCGGAGACCGGTGGATAGTTGGACAAGAAAATAGCCACTTTCTAAAAGGGCTATTTTCAAACATAGAATTTAAAAACCATCCATCCTAAAGGGTGTGTTATTAAATTCGGAGTTCAGGGATACTAAACTCGACCTGCTACCATGTTCCCTGAGTCAGATAGATTATAATGGAGTTAATAATCCGTCTGCCCATTCTGGCCTATGGGAGGCAGGTAGCCCTTCAATAGTGAAAAACGAAAATGGATGTAATTCACTATTAGGTCATGCCACACACATCAGGGCATGACCTACCTTTTACCAACAATGCACCCTGCCCTAGGGCCTACCATAGAGGTGTCTGAAATGTGGCAAAGTGAAGGTTTAGAGACTGGCAAGTAGGTTTCCTTGCCAAGTCGTCATGGCAGTCAGGGACTGCACGCAGGCGCTGCGGTGGCAGGCCTGAGACACATTTTACACGCTGCTTCTGTGGGTGGCACAACCAGTGCTGCAAGCCTACCAGCAGCAGTTAACTTACACGGCCTTGGCACATGCAGTGTACTAGACTAGGGTCTGAACAGTAAGTCAACCAAGCCAATCATGGTAACACCAATCAATGTAACAATTTAACATAGGGAGCACTTGCACTGTGGCACTGATCAGCAGTGGCACAGTGCCCAAAGCAATAAACCAGCAAAAACATCGTGAACAGAGGAGGCAAACAGAAAACAATGGAGGAGAGACTCATGCCAATGATTCCAGGTCTAACACGTGTCCCCTCCAGCTGAAATGTGGGGAGAACTACCCTTCACCCAGGGAGTCCTCATCACTAAGGCGGAAAAATCTGGACAGACCATCAGCATTGGCGTGATCTGTACCAGGGCGGTGTTCCACCGTAAAGTTCATCCCCTGTAGGGAAATGGACCACCTCAACAGCTTTGGGTTCTCACCCCTCATCTGCATTAACCATCTGAGGGGCCTGTGGTCTGTCTGAAACCGGAAGTGAGTCCCAAACAGGTAGGGTCTTAGCTTCTTCAGCGCCCAGACCACAGCAAATGCCTCACCCTCTATCGCACTCCACCTTTGTTCCCTGGGAAGTAACCTCCGGCTGATGAAGGCTACAGGTAAGTCTCGGCCCTCCTCATTCATCTGTGCTAGAACAGCCCCCACACCATGCTCTGAAGCGTCTGTCTGGACAATGAACTCTTTTGAAAAGTCGGGTACCTGGAGGACCGGTGCTGTACACATTGCAGTTTTCAGGGTGTCAAAGGCGTTCTGACAGGCGTCAGTCCAGATCACAAGTCTCGGCTGCTTCCTGGAAGTCAGCGAGGTCAAGGGGTGCACAATGTTGCCATACCCCTTGACAAACCTCCTGTAGTAACCCGTGAGACCCAAGAAGGCTCTCACCTGAGTCTGGGTTTTGGGCGGTTCCCAAGCCAGAATGGTATCTATCTTGGGTTGCAGGGGGGCCACCTTGCCGCTCCCTACTTGGTGCCCCAAGTACACCACTGAACCCTGCCCAATCTGGCACTTACTGGCCTTGATTGTGAGGCCTGCTCTGCGCAGGGCCAACAACACTTCCTGGAGGTGGCGCAAGTGGTCCTCCCAGCTGGCGCTGAACACTGCTATATCGTCCAAGTAGGCGGCGCTGAAATCTTCCAGCCCGGCCAATACCTGGTTAACCAACCTCTGGAATGTGGCAGGGGCATTCTTCATCCCAAAGGGCATCACCCGGAACTGGTAGTGCCCATCTGGTGTGGAGAATGCAGATCTCTCTTTTGCCCCATCGGTCAAGGCGATCTGCCGGTACCCAGACGTTAGATCAAACGTACTAAGGTACCGGGCAGCCCCCAACCGATCGATGAGCTCATCAGCTCTGGGGATGGGGTGCGCGTCAGTCTTGGTGACTGAATTGAGTCCTCGGTAATCCACACAGAACCGGAGTTCTGGTGAAGCACCAGGCGCTGCAGCCTTTGGGACCAAGACCACTGGGCTGGCCCAAGGACTGCTAGAGGACTCAACCACCCCTAAGGCAAACATCTTGGAGACCTCCTCCTTGATGTATGCTCTGACCTTGTCAGTCACCCTGTAGGCCTTGTGCCTCACAGGAGTGCTGTCCCCAGTGTCCACATCATGGACACACCACTGAGTGACACCAGGGATTAAGGAGAACAGATCAGGGAATTGTACCAACAGATGGCGACAATCTTGCTGCTGCTCAGGGGTCAGTGTGTCAGAGAGGACAACACCATCCACTGACCCATCTTTTTCTTCACACAGGAGGTCAGGAAGAGGCTCACTCTCCTCCTCCATCCCAGCATCTGTGGCAAGGAGCATGCCCACTTTGGACCTTTCTAAGTGGGGCTTTAACCGGTTGACATGCAGGACCCTTAAGGGGTTCCTGGGAGACTTCAGGTCCACCAAGTAGGTGACATCGCTCTTTTTCTCCACAACCTCAAATGGTCCAGTCCACCTGTCCTTGAGCGCACAAGGTTCCACAGGGGCCATGACCCAAACTTTCTGACCAGGTTGAAGC
Source organism: Triturus cristatus (assembly GCF_964204655.1). Lineage (NCBI taxonomy): Eukaryota > Metazoa > Chordata > Amphibia > Caudata > Salamandridae > Triturus > Triturus cristatus. The sequence goes on from NC_140588.1 coordinate 914,052,784, forward strand.
TCAACCAGAGTGGCATTCTGATCGTACCACCGCTTCATCTCTTCCTGGCTGGCCTCCAGATTTGCCTGAGCAAGATCTCTGAAGCGCCGAGTCTGGTTCCTAAAGGCCAGCATGTAACTATACACATCCTGGGGAGGTTTCCTGGGAGATTGCTCCCAGCCTTCTTTAACCAGACTCAAAGGTCCTCTTACCGGGGGACCATACAAAAGCTCAAATGGGCTGAACCCCAGAGACTTCTGTGGCACCTCACGGTAAGCAAACAGTAGGCATGGCAAGAGGACGTCCCATTTACGCCTCATTGGTTCTTCAAGACCCATGATCATGCCTTTGAGGGTCCAGTTGAATCTCTCAACCAGCCCATTACCTTGAGGGTGGTAAGGAGTGGTAAACTTGTAGGTTACCCCACACTCCTTCCACAGAGACTTCATATAATTCGAAATGAAGTTGGTGCCCCAGTCTGACACCACCTCTCTGGGGAACCCCATGCGGGAGAAAACACCCATCAGTGCCTGTCCCACCACGGGGGCCGTCACTGTTCTGAGAGGGATGGCTTCCGGGTACCGGGTGGCATGGTCCACCAAGACCAGGATAAACCTGTTGCCCATGGCTGTCTTGAAGTCCAGTGGCCCCACAATGTCAATCCCCACTCGCTCAAAGGGGGTACTGACGACGGGAAAAGGTTGGAGGGGAGCCTTCTGCTTCTGCCCGCTTTTCCCACTTGCCTGGCAAGTTTGACAGGTCCTACAATGGATATCTGAATCCCTTCTCATCTGGGGCCAATAAAAATGGGTGACAAGCCTGTCATAGGTCTTGTCCTGCCCCAGATGTCCAGCTAACGGAACGTCATGAGCCAACCCCAGTAGGAAGGCTCTGAAGCACTGGGGTACCACCAGCACACGGGCTGACCCAGGCTCAGCAGCCTTAGGCTCGCTATACAGGAGGTCGTTCTCCCAGTAGACCCAATGTGATCCTGACTGATCACCTGTCGTTTGGGCTGAGGCCTGCTGCCTCATACCCAGAAGAGAAGGGCACACTTTCTGCTCAGCACAAAATTCCTCCCTGGAGGGACCACCATCCTGCTGCCATTGGGTCAGCTCGGGCAGGTCTCCCAGTTCGGCCACTTGTTCTCCTGTCGGTTCCAGGGCATCCCCCTCAGGGTCTGCTCCCTCCTGGACCGCGGGAACGATGGGGGACGGTTTCCAGTGCCCCCTGCCTCTTCTCTTCACGGGTGGGACCTGGGCCATACTTTCAGGCTCCAGGGCCAAATCAACACCCTTACTCACTGACATGGACCGGGTGGACGCACACACCCACTCAGGCAGACCCAACATTTCCAGATGCGATTTTCTCTCCACCTTAGCCCAAGGGGAGTCCTCCAAATCATTGCCCAGGAGACAATCAACAGGCATGGCGGGCCTCACAGCAACCTGAAGAGTCCCTGAGACCCCCCCACTCAAAAGGAACTTGAGCTACCTCACACTGACTCTGTGAGTTGTCAGCAGCTACAACGGGGTAGAATGCATGAGGGACCACCTGCTCTCTTGACACCAAGTGACACTTGACAGCTGTCACACTTGTTCCGGTGTCTCTGAGAGCTTCCACCCTATGGCCATTAATGGTCACCCACTGCCTATATTTTTTAGTGTTATTAGGCAGAGGGGTTGGAGGGACCATTTCCACGTCTCCTAAAGAGACCAGGGACATTTCTGCGGGACCCCACCCACCGGGGGCACCCATCTCATTCCCTCCCAGGGCTACATTCGTCACCTGACGAGGGGGTGCACGTGGTGGTGCATTGGAATCCTTCATGGGACACTGGGGATCATAATAACGGTGTCCCACCTGCTTACAAGCATAGCAGGTCATGGGGCCCCTTGGAACAGGTTTACCTGTCGGGGCATCTGGCTTCTTTACAGGGGGAGGCTGGGAACCCTTCCCTTGGTTCCCTTGGGGATTACTTTGGGGCCCTTTCTGAAACTCCCTCTGTTTACCCCTGTCCCCCCCACTCTTCTGCTGGGGACCCTGCCCACCTTTGGCTGAGTCTCCCACTGGACCCTTGTGGACCCTGGTACTGACCCAGCGGTCCGCCTCCTCAGCAAGTTTTCTAGGGTTAGATATCTTGCTATCAACAAGGTGCTGGCGTAGCTCTGGAAAACAGTTATTAGACAAGTGCTCCCAAGCAAACAAATCATAAAGAGCATCATAACTATCAACCTTGCTACCCTTTATCCAACCATCCATGGCTCTGCAAAAAAAAGACACATATTCAACCCACGTAGTACCAGGCAACTTCTTACATTCTCTAAAGGTTTGTCGGTACTTTTCTGGAGTTAAGCCATATCTCAGCATTAAAGCATTTTTCATGTGAGTATAAGACGCCCTTTCCTCTTCAGGCATGCTCAACAGGGTATCTCTCCCTTCATTTGTAAAGCGGCTCCACAACCCCGTCCCCCAATCTTTCTCAGGGACCCGGTGGTCCAACAATGCTAACTCATATGCTTTAAACCATTGGCTAATATCTTCATTCTTACTGTAATCTTTGATCACATCGTTAGGAAAATAAAACCTACTTTCTGCAGGCATAGATGGAGTGCTGCCACCAGAGGGATTCAACTCTAAACTCTTAGTTTTAAGCTCCATCTCCCTCACCATCTTCTCACGTTCAAACGCTAATTTCTCTCTCTCAAAATCTAATCTTTTGCTCTCCATTTCAGCTTCTCTCTTGCTTCTTGCATTCTCTAATTCCAACTGCACTCCTAATTTAAGTTTTGCCATCTCTAACTTGTATTCCCTCTCCTTCTCCCTGTCTTCCAACTCTTCAGGAGAAAGGCTCTTAGAGGAAACACTGCTGCCGGGAGATGCCACGTGCCCATTCACGGGCTCTTCTACCTCCTCTTCCTCCTCCTCTTCCTCTTCCGGTACCACCACCGGATCAGAGGGATTTCTGGCCTCTAACCAGGCCTTCAGCGCTTTGATGAAGTCGCCTCTCACTTTGAGACCTGTGGTAGGAACTTTAAACTGCTTGCAAAATCCTCTTAGATCCTTTAGCTTGTAGGAATCTATCTTCTCCTTATCAAATTCCTCCACAACAATAAGAGAAGGGGTAGCAGCTCCGGCATTTTCCATGGTCAAAACTGGCAGTGTTTAAAAAAAAATGAGCTCCAGGAAAGCGGAGAACAAAAATAGGCAATCCTACCAAAACAGAATGTGGCTGTGTTATGGTCTGCTTTCACTATGTAGCGTACACTAATCACTGCACATGAGTCATAAATGCAAAGTTCAATCCTCACCGCTGACCACCAATGTTAGAACCGGCGGTCTCTAGTTGGCAGAGGTATACACTTCTGACAAATAGGGACCTACCAACTCTAGTCAGGGCAAGGGGATTACACACTCAGATAACCCCTGCTACCCCCTTGGTAGCTTGGCAGAGCAGACAGGCTTATCTCAGAGGCAGTGTGTTAAGCATTTATGACCACATAGAGTAATAAAGTGAATACACTACAGATGGACACGACACAGAAGTTATTATAAAAATAGTATTTTTATATAAGGCTTAGCACAAGACCAAATAACGACAAAAATATACCACAGTCTTAATAAATACTCTTTGGAAGGAAAAATAATAGTTCAAGTAAGGTTTCTTCTTGGCAAATAGTTCTTTAGCAACAATATTAAGTATTCTTCTGAAACACAGTTCTTTGGCAACAATGTAACCCCCACAGGAGTCACACGATGTCGAGTCTACTATATTCCCAAGGTTCGGCGTCGACCGCGAGGAGCGCTACGTCGAGCCTGGAGTTGCAATAGACCCCACAAACACAGTACCTTTGGAAATGAAGAAAACAATGATCCACGGCGTCGAGATGTCGGCGTCGAGGTCGGCGTCGATCGTGCCTCACTCCTCACTGGCGTCGATACCGGCGTCGAGACGGGGTCACTTGGAGCCGGAGCCGATACCCACTGCTCACTGGCGTTGCTGCTAGCGTCCATCGGGCCCGGCGGCCGGCGTCGAAGGCTCGGGACACTGGAGCCGTTACTCACGATGTCGAGCTGGATTCGGTGGCGTCGGCGGCATCGAGACTGCAGATTTTCCCTTGTGTACTGGAAACAACACTTTCCAGCAATTCAGCAATTCAGTAGATGGTGAAGTCCTTTGGCCCTGTGACTTCAACAGGAGACTGGCACTCTTCCAGCCCTTGGAGATGTTCTAGCAAGCTTTTAGAGAGTACACACCAAGTTCCTCTCTCCTTGTTCCTCGGCAAAAATAAAGAAGCAGCTTTCAGGTTCCTCCACAGCAAAACAGCACTCTGGCAGAAAGGGGAGGCAAGTCCTTAGATCAGCAGGCTTCTTGTCCTTGGTACAGGTTTCCTTGTCAGAAGTGATCTGAGTTCTTGGTTCAGGGGTCCTTCTCTTATACCCCTTTTCTCCTTTGTTAACTTTGTCCAAGCAGGGAAATTCCCCCCATCTCAGGTTCGTTGTGGGTGTTGCCAGGCAGAGGCACCTGGCCTATTCACTGAGCAGGGCAGAGTCCTCAGCCGCCCAGCAGGAGGCGGAGCCAGTATTGTCACTGGCAGGAGCAGGGCTATCAGTCGCCCAGCAGGAGGTGGAGCCAGCATTGTGTCAGGCAGGGCAGGCTACTCTTCCCTCACTCTATGTGTAAATGCCTCATTCACCCCACACTGACTCATTCAGACCTCTGGAGCCACCCAGCCCCTGACACACACACCAAACCAGCAGAGACCGGTGGATAGTTGGACAAGAAAATAGCCACTTTCTAAAAGGGTTATTTTCAAACATAGAATTTAAAAACCATCCATCCTAAAGGGTGTGTTATTAAATTCTGAGTTCAGGGATACTAAACTCGACCTGCAACCATGCTCCCTGAGTCAGATAGATTATAATGGAGTTAATAATCCGTCTGCCCATTCTGGCCTATGGGAGGCAGGTAGCCCTTCAATAGTGAAAAACGAAAATGGCTGTAATTCACTATTAGGTCATGCCACACACATCAGGGCATGACCCACCTTTTACCAACAATGCAACCTGCCCTAGGGCCTACCATAGAGGTGTCTGAAATGTGGCAAAGTGAAGGTTTAGAGACTGGCAAGTAAGTTTCCTTGCCAAGTCGTCATTGCAGTCAGGGACTGCACGCAGGCGCTGCGGTGGCAGGCCTGAGACACATTTTACACGCTGCTTCTGTGGGTGGCACAACCAGTGCTGCAAGCCCACCAGCAGCAGTTAACTTACACACCCTTGGCACACGCAGTGCACTAGACTAGGGTCTGAACAGTAAGTCAACCAAGCCAATCATGGTAACACCAATCAATGTAACAATTTAACATAGGGAGCACTTGCACTGTGGCACTGATCAGCAGTGGCACAGTGCCCAAAGCAATAAACCAGCAAAAACATCGTGAACAGAGGAGGCAAACAGAAAAAAATGGAGGAGAGACTCATGCCAATGATGCCAGGTCTAACAGCAGCGAAGAAGGTTCAATAGTTTATTATACCAAAATACTCTATAGAGGAGCCTCTCCCACCCTCACCCATCAGGTGCACCGAGAAGACTGTTGGCTTGTATTCAAACATGCGGTTGTATACCTTTCAGTTACATACAATCACTGTAAAAGGAAAAACACCAGTTGGCCCTTGATCTCCATGCAAAGACCATATATGGCACACATCAAACCAGTACAAAGGCTCGACTATCTATTACGGATGAGGTCAGGTGGGTTGACTCCCTTTCGTCTTGGTGCCTGGGAGTGTAGACACGGCGCCTCCAGGAATGCGCTTATCACCCCCAAAGCCAGATGCGACCTTGAGTCTTAGAACAGTCAAGTAAACAGCCTACCTTCAGTTGCTACCAGTAACTCAAATGAACTGGGGCCTGACACCTGTACATGATCAACACGTGATCACAGCCCGTGCTCGAGCATAGGATCAAAAGATGGCGTCCGTATGGTTCTCGGCCTACTCTTCTAGTAATAGATATACGGGGAGGAAATAAACAAGTTTCCTCCAAGCAGAAGTATATATATCATACAAAAAGCATACGTATAGATGCATCATTCTAACATAATATAGGTCCGATACTCCTCATGTATGGGAAATCTACTTTTTATCCCTCAGAACGGCCCTTTTAGCATGATGTAGCTAACTAAAAATGGTTCACTCTTCGAATATTCCCTCATCAATCTGCATGAGGTCTTTAAGCTCCTGCTGAACTAGCTGAGCTTTTACTGCTGTTGGGGATGGACCAAACACAGAGGAAGTAAGTTTTGTCGCACAATAAGAGCAACATGCAGGTCCACATTGTACATAAACACAACACGTAAATATGATACCGACAAAACATGCCAGTACCATCAAAATTTTCCAGCCCCAAGTAGACAGCAAACCCCAAAACCAACCAGAGATGGACCATGTACCAGTGTCTACATCTCGGAGGCTAAGCGATGTAGCTTCTGTATAGCCGAATGAACGGAGGGGGCGGAGTCAGGAATATAAACACAGCAAGAGCTGCCGATCAGACGGCCTGCTCCTCCTCGATCTGCCAAGATGACGTCCAAAACCATACGTTTTTGAAGCGAAACGAGTCTGGTCGCTTGTAGCTCTACTGTTATATTAGTCAGTATTCCTGCAGTAGTGTTAATTACCCCTTCAACTACTCTAGACAAACGTCGTATCTCTCGGCTAGTAATCATAGGCCCCCAAAAGGGGAATACTCCCTTCATAATATCGGTGAAATGCTGCAATGGAGTATCAGTCTGATCTGTATCGGTGATATCATTCACCCTTTTATTTCTCCTAATAAGTACGCTACATTTATCCAGTCGGTGATCCTTGTGATAATTAGAAGGGGCAATATAGACGGGGGATACAGGAAGGACAAGTAACAACCCCCAGCCCAACCTCGGGGAAGCCAAGTATAGGCACTTTCTCCACAAACAAAATATACATTAGGAGGGGTTAACAACGGAGGGCTATTAGAGGTATGCAACCGGTAAGTGTAATTACATCGGCTTTCTCCTACTGGGATGTACCCTGTTCCCTGAACACAAAACGTAGAGGTACTGTTTAATACAGGCACTGGGATAGCCCTATCTTCAGTAACATTGCGGTCCTGAAATTGTCGGAAATATTGAGTGAAATTGAATTAAAAAAAGTCCAAAATTTCATTCTTCAACCAAGTGATATTTTCATGCATTATATACATATTCATACAAGCATTCGGATCTAAGGTTCCCTCTCCATTATTCCCCTCAGGGTTGAATCTTTGATGAACCTCAATATATGCTAAAATCATTTCATAATCCTTTTCTGAAAACCTTTTAACGTCCACAATGTAATGCATATACATCATAGAAAACAATTTGAACCAAGCCTCGCAACTTCCCATATAAGACAAAGGTAAGGATATAATTAAGTCGTGCTTGTGCATAACAGATGGTAAAAGACCACAAACCCAACAATTCGTAGTATTGGTGGCACTGTGCGTTTGATGGAGCATTTCAATAAATGCGTTTTTCACATAAGTCTGACGATGCCTTTCCTTATGAGGGGCTAAAGTATGAAACACATGTTCCGGAGGCGGGGTAGTGGTTCCCAAAATAGTATGGATAGGGTGACGTAATTCTAAATATATGAATTCCCCCATTAACACAATTAGCAATAATGCTATAGTAGCTATAAATACAATTTTAACACGATTAGTCCAACTTGAAAAAACAGGCATATATGTAGAAAAATAGCGTGGTACAAAACGAGCAAAGGGATACATGCTGACTAAAAGTCCAACAATAAACTGGGGCAATGCAGTCCAACCTGCCAGAGGGTGCTTCTTTCCTGTGTCCGTTTAGAGCCTCACAGGCAGGCTCCTATCGTTCATCACAGAAAATATCAAAAAAGATTTTTCACGTTGCAGTTATGTTCTCACACAACCCTTGGAGAGAATGCAACGTGGGCCCTCTTGTCAGTCTTTCTTTCTGAACAGAGCAAACAAATGTTCGAGGCTCTCAGCGCGTTCAGTCCAGTGTCTCGCTCAGTACACCAGAAGCATACCTAACAGACATCCATAGCACAAGTCTGGACCTTATCACTCAAGTCTCTCCCTATCTCCTACCATGTTCACCTGGTGTACCGTGTTGTTTTCTGGGCCGCAGGTTGTATCGATTATGGCCAGGCACTTCTTGATCAGAGAACAATACAGAGGATAACGAATCCAGTGAAAACGGGGTTCCGCAAACCTCTTGGTTAGCTGTAAGAACATTAGGATCTGGGGCTATCAATTGTGCTGATGACAGATCCCCTTCCGAGCCTGGTACGCCTTCTCCTTGCCCGTCTCCGATTACCTGGGCATCAGAAAAAGGAATGAATCGAGGAACTCGCTCACCTTCCTGATTCAGAACCCTGTCCTGGATTCGCTGGTCATATGGAAGCGGGAGGGGTAGTTTTTTCAGGTGTGACACATGAATCCAGTGTCACTCGCCATTCACCTTTACCGCCATCCGCGTGGCCAACAAGACTGGAAATGGTTCAGACCAACGAGCATCCAAGCTGGATTTTCGCTTATAGTTCCAGACCAGAACCCACTGTCCTGGTTCCAAGCGATGTCCAGGACCCTCCGGCAGAGGCTGCAAAACTGCTGAGACCTGCTGATGAACAGAACGAAGATCTTTAGTCAAAGCATACAAATAATCTGTCAGCATAGGATACTCTATATCACGGAACGTTCTGGGTCTCGGGACACCCCAAACATTAGCGGGGCGCCCAAAACTGACCTCATACGGAGACAGACCAGAAAGGGAATGTGGGGTAACTTGTATTGACATTAACGCCAGTGGCAGAGCATCTGGCCACTTCAATCCAGTACTTTCTTGAATTTTGGCTAATTTAAGCTTTAATATCCCATTATGCTTCTCGACCAACCCAGCAGACTGGGGTGTCGAGCAGCATAGAATTTCTGTTTGATCTGTAATCCATTACATATATGTGTGATAAGTTCTGCATTAAAATGTCTTCCGTTATCACTCCAGATCACACGAGGCAATCCGTAGCGAGGGAAATACTCCTTTACCAACGCTTTTGCCGTTGCCAAAGCAGTGTTCTCCTTTGTTGGGTAGGCTTCCACCCATTTACTAAAAGCACATACCACAACCAGGACATACTTCAAATTGTTAACGCGCTCCAGCTGGATATAATCCATTTGGAGCACCTCAAAAGGCAGAGCTGGTGGCATAAAATTTCCACTCAGAACAGGCTCCCTACCCCCTGGGTTGTGTCGTAGGCAAACCATGCAATATTGTACCAAATGAGCAGCAGTTTTAGAAATATTGGGATTGTACCATACAGGATCTAATAATGCACAAATGCCATTCACCCCAACATGAGCAGAACCATGCGTCATTGTCACCACCGCATTCACTAATGCATTAGGCAACAACCAACGCTGCTTTTCGGTCAAATCAGTCCAACAACCCTCCGCATCTAATCTCCCAATTCGCTCTTTCCAGTGAGCCAGTTCAATAGGGGTAGCTTCTTTCTGTATTGCCCGAACACTCTCAATGGTATTCTCAAACATCCCTGTTTCAGCCACCCACCTAGCAGAGCTAGTCACAAACATTGAGGTCAATTTGGATTTCACACTTTCCTTAGCTACTTGATCAACAAAGGCATTACCCTCTCCCACTGCATCAACCACTGCCTTGTGTGCACTACATTTAACTACCGCCACTATTTCTGATAAGGTCAAAGCTGTCAGTAATCGCAAAATCAAAGGACCATGCTGTATTCGCTGACCATGAGAAGTAAGAGATCCTCTCTCTGCCCAAAGTCGGCCAAAACTATGAGCCACGCCAAAGGGCGTACTGGCTGTCAGTGTAAACATTTACTCTCAGTCCTTCACTTAACTCACAGGCCTGAAACAATGCCACCAATTCAGCCTCCTGTGCTGACTGATAAGGTACTCGAGAAGTCTTAACTATAGTGTGAAGAGTAGTTATCGCATATGCAGCAGTTGTTGTGCCATCTGGTAACTTGAAACAAGAGCCATCGACGTACAACTCCCCTTGAGGGTCAGATAGAGGAGTGTCCGTCAGGTCTACCTGTCCCTTTGTTTCTTCCTCAGTCCGAAATATACAATCATGAACATCATGGTTCCTTTTATTCGAAGGGAGGGGTAGTAACGTGGCAGGGTTCAGAGTGGCACATCGTTTAATCGTAATGTGTGGAGCAAACAAAGTCAATTCGTATCCGGTAAGATGCGCACTCGTAAGGTGCTGGGTCTTTGTTCTTTTCAATAATGTATCCACAGCATGCGGTACCATCACTGTGAGGTCAGTGTTCAGAACGAGGGGGATCCACGCAAGCCATACCTCCCTGGAAGCCCCCGGGAGTCTAGTTTTCAGAAATGTATGGGTTTGGTAGGTTTCCCTAGATGGCCGCCGAGCACCGGGCCAAAAACCCAAGTGACCCCTTTGCAAAACCAGGTGGTTTTGAGATAGGCAATTTTGATGTCGCCTCACTACGTTTTGTGCCCTTGCCTGTCGCGGGTACTTGGGCCTCCCACACAACTGAGGCACCATTTTTACCGGGAGACTCGGGGGAAGGCTGGGTGGTGGGAAATTTGAGTGAGCCAGTGATGCCACAACTTTCCCACACAAAAATGTGCGAAAAAAGTGATTTTTTCAGCTAAAATTGAGGTTTGCAGGGGATTCTGGGTACGGAAACGTTGGGGGATCTACGCAAGCCATACCTCCCTGGAAGCCCCCGGGTATCTAGTTTTCAGAAATGTATGGGTTTGGTAGGTTTTCCTAGATGGCCGCCGAGCTCCGGGCCAAAAACCCAGGTGACCCCCTTTTTAAAACCAGGTGGTTTTGAGATAGGCAATTTTGATGTCGCCTCACTACCTTTTGGTCCCTTGCCTGTCGCGGGTACTTGGGCCTTCCACACAAGTGAGGCACCATTTTTACCGGGAGACCCGGGGGAAGGCTGGGTGGTGGGAAATTTGAGTGAGCCCAGTGATGCCACAACTTTCCCACACAAAAATGTGCGAAAAAAGTGATTTTTTCAGCTAAAATTGAGGTTTGCAGGGGATTCTGGGTAAGGAAACGTTGGGGGATCTACGCAAGCCATACCTCCCTGGAAGCCCCCGGGTATCTAGTTTTCAGAAATGTATGGGTTTGGTAGGTTTCCCTAGATGGCCGCCGAGCTCCGGGCCAAAAACCCAGGTGACCCCCTTTTTAAAACCAGGTGGTTTTGAGATAGGCAATTTTGATGTCGCCTCACTACATTTTGGGCCCTTGCGTGTCGCGGGTACTTGGGCCTTCCACACAAGTGAGGCACATTTTTACCAGGAGACCCGGGGGAACACTGGGTGGTGGGAAATTTGAGTGAGCCCAGTGATGCCACAACTTTCCCACACAAAAATGTGTGAAAAAAGTGATTTTTTCAACTAAAATTGAGGTTTGCAGGGGATTCTGGGTAAGGAAACGTTGGGGGATCCACGCAAGCCATACCTCCCTGGAAGCCCCCGGATGTCTACTTTTCATAAATGTATGGGTTTGATAGGTTTCCCTAGATGGCCGCTGAGCACGGGCCAAAAAGACAGCTGACCCCCTTGCAAAACCAGATCATTTTGTTATAGGCAATTTTGATGTCGCCTCACTACGTTTTGGGCCCTTGCCTGTCGCGGGTACTTGGGCCTCCCACACAAGTGAGGCATAATTTTTACCGGGAGACCCGGGGGAATGCTGGGTGGTGGGAAATTTGAGTGAGCCCGGTGATGCCATAACTTTCCCACACAAAAATGTGTGAAAAATGTGATTTTTTTCAGCAACAATTGAGGTTTGCAGGGGATTCTGGGTAAGAAAACTTTGGGGGATCCATGCAAGCCATACCTCCCTGGAAGCCCCCGAGTGTCTAGTTTTCAGAAATGTATGGGTTTGGTAGGTTTCCCTAGATGGCCACCGAGCACCGGGCCAAAAATCCAGGTGACCCCCCTTGCAAAACCAGGTGGTTTTGAGATAGGCAATTTTGATGTCGCCTCACTACGTTTTGGGCCCTTGCCTGTCGCGGGTACTTGGGCTTCCCACACAAATGAGGCACCATTTTTACTGGGAGACCCAGGGGGAACACTGGGTGGTGGGAAATTTGAGTGAGCCCGGTGATGCCACAATTTTCCCACACAAAAATGTGTGAAAAAAGTGATTTTTTTCAGCTAAAATTGAGGTTTGCAGGGGATTCTGGGTAAGGAAACGTTTGGGGATCCACGCAAGCCATACCTCCCTGGAAGTCCCCGGATGTCTACTTTTCAGAAATGTATGGGTTTGGTAGGTTTCCCTAGATGGCCGCCGACCTCCGGGCCAAAAACCCAGGTGACCCCCCTTTTAAAACCAGGTGGTTTTGAGATAGGCAATTTTGATGTCGCCTCACTACCTTTTGGGCCCTTGCCTGTCGCGGGTACTTGGGCCTTCCACACAAGTGAGGCACCATTTTTACCGGGAGACCCGGGGGAACACTGGGTGGTGGGAAATTTGAGTGAGCCCGGTGATGCCACAACTTTCCAACACAAAAATATGTGAAAAAAGTGATTTTTTCAACTAAAATTGAGGTTTGCAGGGGATTCTGGGTAAGGAAACGTTCGGGGATCCACGCAAGCCATACCTCCCTGGAAGCCCCCGGATGTCTACTTTTCATAAATGTATGGGTTTGATAGGTTTCCCTAGATGGCCGCTGAGCACGGGCCAAAAAGACAGTTGACCCCCTTGCAAAACCAGCTCATTTTGTTATAGGCAATTTTGATGTCGCCTCACTACGTTTTGGGCCCTTGCCTGTCGCGGGTACTTGGGCCTCCCACACAAGTGAGGCACCATTTTTACCGGGAGACCCGGGGGAATGCTGGGTGGTGGGAAATTTGAGTGAGCCCGGTGATGCCAGAACTTTCCCACACAAAAATGTGATTTTTTCAGCTACAATTGAGGTTTGCAGGGGATTCTGGGTAAGAAAACGTTGGGGGATCTATGCAAGCCATACCTCCCTGGAAGCCCCCGAGTGTCTAGTTTTCAGAAATGTATGGGTTTGGTAGGTTTCCCTAGATGGCCGCCGAGCACCGGCCAAAAATCCAGGTGACCCCCCTTGCAAAACCAGGTGGTTTTGAGATAGGCAATTTTGATGTCGCCTCACTACGTTTTGGGCCCTTGCCTGTCGCGGGTACTTGGGCCTCCCACACAAATGAGGCACCATTTTTACTGGGAGACCCAGGGGGAACACTGGGTGGTGGGAAATTTGAGTGAGCCCGGTGATGCCACAACTTTCCCACACAAAAATGTGTGAAAAAAGTGATTTTTTTCAGCTAAAATTGAGGTTTGCAGGGGATTCAGGGTAAGGAAACGTTTGGGGATCCACGCAAGCCATACCTCCCTGGAAGTCCCCGGATGTCTACTTTTCAGAAATTTATGGGTTTGGTAGGTTTCCCTAGATGGCCACCGAGCACCGGGCCAAAAACCCAGGTGACCACCCTTGCAAAACCAGGTGGTTTTGAGATAGGCAATTTTGATGTCGCCTCACTACGTTTTGGGCCCTTGCCTGTCGCGGGTACTTGGGCCTCCCACACAAGTGAGGCACCATTTTTACCGGGAGTCTCGGGGGTACGCTGGGTGGTGGGAAATTTGATTGAGCCCGGTGATGCCACAACTTTCCCACACAAAAATGTGTGAAAAAAGTGATTTTTCTCAGCTAAAATTGAGGGTTGCAGGGGATTCTGGGTAAGGAAACGTAGGGGGATGCACGCAAGCCATACCTTCCTGGAAGCCCCCGGGTGTCTAGTTTTCAGAAATGTATGGGTTTGGTAGGTTTCCCTTGATGGCCGCCGAGCACCGGGCCAAAAACTCAGGTGACCCCCCCTTGCAAAACCAGGCGGTTTTGAGATAGGCAATTTTGATGTCGCTTCACTACGTTTTGGGGCCTTTGCCTGTCGCGGGTACTTGGGCCTCCCACACAAGTGAGGCACCATTTTTACCGGGAGACCCGGAGGAACGCTGGGTGGTGGGAAATTTGAGTGAGCCCGGTGATGCCACAACTTTCCCACACAAAAATGTGTGAAAAAAGTGGTTTTTTCAGCTAAAATTGAGGTTTGCAGGGGAATCTGGGTAAGGAAATGTTGGGGGATGCACACAAGCCATACCTCCCTGGAAGCCCCCGGGTGTCTAGTTTTCAGAAATGTATGGGTTTGGTAGGTTTCCTTAGATGGCCGCCGAGCACCGGGCCAAAAACCCTAGTGACCCCCCTTGCAAAACCAGGTGGTTTTGAGATAGGCAATTTTGATGTTGCCTCACTACGTTTTGGGCCCTTGCCTGTCGCGGGTACTTGGGACTCCCACACAAGTGAGGCACCATTTTTACCAGGAGACCCGGGGGAATGCTGGGTGGTGGGAAATTTGAGTGAGCCCAGTGATGCCAAAACTTTCCCACACAAAAATGTGTGAAAAATTTGATTTTTTCAGCTAAAATTGAGGTTTGCAGGGGATTCTGGGTAAGGAAACTTTGGGGGATCCATGCAAGCCATACCTCCCTGGAAGCCCCCGTGTGTCTAGTTTTCAGAAATGTATGGGTTTGGTAGGTTTCCCTAGATGGCCGCCGAGCTCCGGGCCAAAAACCCAGGTGACCCCCCAGCAAAACCAGGTGGTTTTGAGATAGGCAATTTTGATGTCTCCTCACTACGTTTTGGGCCCTTGCCTGTCGCGGGTACTTGGGCCTCCCACACAAGTGAGGCACCATTTTTACCGGGAGACCTGGGGGAACACTGGGTGGTGGGAAATTTGAGTGAGCCCGGTGATGCCTCAACTTTCCCACACAAAAATGTGTGAAAAAGGGATTTTTTCAGCTAAAATTGAGGTTTGCAGGGGATTCTGGGTAAGGAAACGTTGGGGGATCCATGCAAGCCATACCTCCCTGGAAGCCCCCGGGTGTCTAGTTTTCAGAAATGTATGGGTTTGGTAGGTTTCCCTAGATGGCCGCCGAGCAGCGGGCCAAAAACCCAGGTGACCCCCCTTGCAAAACCAGGTGGTTTTGAGATAGGCAATTTTGATGTTGCCTCACTACGTTTTGGGCCCTTGCCTGTCGCGGGTACTTGGGCCTCCCACATAAGTGAGGCACCATTTTTACTGGGAGACCCGGGGAAACACTGGGTGGTGGGAAATTTGAGTGAGCCCGGTGATGCCACTACTTTCCCACACAAAAATGTGTGAAAAAAGTGATTTTTTCAGCTAAAATTGAGGTTTGCAGGGGATTCTGGGTAAGGAAACATTTGGGGATCCACGCAAGCCATACCTCCCTGGAAGCCCCCGGATGTCTACTTTTCAGAAATGTGTGGGTTTGATAGGTTTCCCTAGATGGCCGCCGAGCACGGGCCAAAAGTTGACCCCCTTGCAAAACCAGATCGTTTTGACATAATTAGTTGTTTGTTTCTACAGCGTGAAAATTTCGGCACAATATTGCAAGGGAAATGTGACAGACATTTGAGGTTTGCAGGACATTGTGGATAAAATAACTTTTTGGAATTCACAAGAGAGACATCACCATGAACTCCCATGGGTTTACGACAATATCTACAGTTGGTGGGTTATTCTTACATGGAACATACACCTTGGCAGAGAAACTAAAGATACAAAGATTCCTGCACAGCCATCTATTCCTCAAACACACACACATACTGGTTGGATTTGGCACGAGGGCGAGTGATGGTTCAGTATATTAAATTTTATTAGCAAGAGATTTCACAAAAATGAAATGCACTGTCAATAATTAAATGGACAAAAAACTGAACCAATGACTCGCAGCTCGTGAGCTGTAAAGCCACGGCAAGACACCAACCGCTTTACAGGCCATTCACACACCTTTCATACGTGATACACACAAGACCATTCACACCACCAGGCACAAAACCAACACATCACAACATTCACAAAAAGGGACAAGGTACACCCTGCTTCAGGAAGACAAAAAAGACAAATATTACTGCACTGCCATCTAATCCTAAAGCACACACACATACTGGTTGGATTTGGCACAAGGGTGAGTAATGGTTCAGTATATACAATTGTATTAGCAAGTGATTTCACAAAAATGAAATGCACTATTAATAATTGAAAGGATGAGAAACTGAACCATTGACTCACAGCTCGTGAGCTGTAAAGCCACGATAAGGCACCAACCTCTTTACAGGCCATTCATACACCTTTCATACGTGTGACACATACAAAACATTCACGCCGCCAGCCGCGGGCCCATCACATTACAACACTCACACCAGCAGACAGCGCCATTCAAGGGCCCATCACTTCCACATGCCCACATTCCTGACACAGCAACTATACAAACTGATGGATTGCGTGGAGTGGCGCTCAGCTAGCAGTGTGTGTAGTGACCAGCACCAAGTCACTACTCACACACCACCAGCCGAGCGCCAGTCCACACACACGGCCAGCCAAGCGCCAGTCTATGCACACCTCCAGCCAAGCACCACTCCACGCACACCGCCAGCCAAGCGCCAGTCCACGCACACCTCAAGCCAAGCGCCAGAACACACACACCGCCAGTCAAGCGCCAGTCCACGCACACCTCCAGCCAAGCACCAACCTACACACACCACCATCATATTTAGGATTTTATATACAAAAAAACACAAACAAATTGCAAATAGATACAAATCTTCTAACACAATATCTGAAACTAAATACATTGCACTAATGCCAACCTTGAAACAGAATAATTTTTTTAAACAATACAGACCAGGCAGGTCACTTTACCACTCATGGAAGCTCCCAAAATATCTTTTGCGTGTGGTACGCTCTAAAACAAGCAGGCATACACAGCCCAGGGTTAGAAGGACACCCGGGACAGAAATAACGAGACTCCTTCCGCTTATCTCTTCGCCAACAGACTCTGTATCTCCTAGTGGGAAAATCTTTTGAAGGTGTGGAAGGGATGTGGGTGGCGATCTTTCAATCGAGCCACATCCTCCACCACTCCAAATCTAGGAACACTTGCCTGTTCCACAACAACAAGGCTAGCTATCACAGAGTGCTGAAACTGAAGAAATGTCAACTTTGACGCAGGAGAACACTCCTTGAACACAATAAAAGCATTGAAATTTGCTAATTCGAAGAAATGGATGGCCAACTTCTTATACCAAACATAAGCCTTCCGAATAGCAGAGTAAGGTTCCGACCTCTGATCTACTCTGTCAACACCACCCATGTGCTTATTGTAGTCTAGAATGCACACAGGTTTGCGCAATTCAGCAACCTGACCCCAAACAGCCACAGGTGAAGTACTCTCATCATGGATGGTAGTCAGCATGTACACATCCCTCCTGTCCACAAATTGTACAGCTAGTAGTTCATCACTACGCAAGGAACTGCACTGCCCCCTCTGAAGTTTTTTGCAAACAAGCTCTTTCGGATAACCTTTACGGTTAGAGCGGATTGTGCCACATGCAAAAGTGTCCACTATATACAATTCCTTAAATAATTGCACAGCAGTATAGAAGTTATCAAGGTACAAATGGTGGCCTCTGTTAAACAGTCTTCTAGCAAGATCCCACACAATTTTCTCTGAAACTCCAAAAGTGGACGGACAACCTGGGGGGTCAATAGTAGAATCTCTACCAGTGTACACACGAAAATTAAAAACATATCCTGTCCTATTCTCAGACAACATATACAGCTTAATTCCATAGCGTGCCCTCTTTCTAGGGATGTACTGCCTAAAAACCAAACAGCCCTTGAACAAGACCGAAAACTCACCAATAGATATTTCTTTCCCTGGATTATAGATCTCAGAAAATCGATCTACAAAGTGATCAAGAACAGGCCGAATCTTAAAAAGACGGTCACAGTCAGGGTGATCTCGTGGCAACGCCATAGAATTATCAACAAAATGCAGCATACGTAGCAAAAGTAAATACCGATTACGAGTCATAACTGCAGGAAATATGGCAGTTGCCAACAAGGGGCTAGTAGACCAATATGAAGCCAAGGTTGGCTTCCTTACCACACCCATCAATAAAGTCAAACCCAAAAACTTCTTAATCTCTTCCAGATATGTGGGAGACCACCGGGTAGCTCTAGACTGGGGCCTAAGTTTGTCACTGTTGTCCCTCAAAAACTGTTCAGCATACAAATTCGTCTGCTCAACAATCTCACCCAAAAATACATCATCCGTAAATAACTGAAAAAACTGTATAGGCAAAAAGTGTTCAAAATCCACTCTACACCCTGCATCACCGCTAAAGGCAGGCAACACCGGCTGCACCATGTTTGGATCAACCCAAAGTCCAGCACTTCCAGAAGGAAGCCTAGCAGCCTCAGACTGCAATCCAGATGCCTTTTGCACCATCGGCACAGCAGTTTCCTCCTCTAAGACAGGCACTTCATCCGCACTGAGAGTTGCTTCATCCACACCAAGAGTACCTTCATCTGCACTGAGAGTACCTTCATCATTCGAAGATTCCATGTGGAGAGAAAACTCACTGCCAGAATCTTTCCCTCCCTCCTCTCCCTCAGACGCACTGTCAGTCTCATAATCATGCTCAGAGGAAGATTCAAGAAGCATACCAACCACCTGTTGAGCAGTCATTCTATGGCTAGCCATAATGCTTATTAATAAAGGTAACTTGTCAAACAAGTCAACAACAACAAACACTTTGTAAAATAAGAAATAAACAAAAAGCACCTCTATCAAAAACACATATATATTCCAAAACAATACCACTCACTTGCCAGAGGCAGCTAAACTACTCACCACCACCTACTCTGCACAGACACAGTATGGATCAACAATATCACACTAAAAAATAAAGAGAAAAGAAATTACACATAAGACTATGCAAAACACATCGCAAAGAATTTCATGCTCAAACCACTAACTAAATATGCTGCCATTATGACATCCCTTACAAAAAAATTCATTCAAACATTACAATATTACTCATTTGAAGTAAATACAACAAAAAAAAAATCTTACCAAAAAAATGCAACTACACCTAACTGCAGAACAACCACTTTCGAAACCGGAAACAGAAATCAAAAGTTTTAGACTAGAATAAAAAGGAGAAAAAAACATTAATGTCACATATGCATATCATGCTCTAGACCATCACGTACTGCACAAAATTTATTGCTTGAACCTCCCACTTTGAAGAAGGAAAGATCGATGGCCCAATCCTTTACAGGCAACACGTGGAGAATCTGGAACTCAGCCTCAGCTCCGGACCACCCCCTCTTCCCAGTCCTTCAAAACTGACCTCAAAGTTCTCCTCCTGCAAAGACACTTCCAAACTTAATTCACGCCCTCTCTATTGTCTGAAGGAAGTCTTTACATTATAGGAAATTCTGTTCACCATGCCTACCTATAGAAGTGCCTTCCCAGTGTGTTCCTGTGTTTTGAGTGTCTGCCATTTATTGCACTTTTATACCTCTACTTGTACTTTGTACTCTTTTGTAACTTGCACACATGTCACTTTTCCTTTTGTAACGTATTGTTTGCCAACTCTTGTATTTTGTTTGCTTTTGATACATGCACAATTACCACCATGGCCTCATGTAACGTAACGTTTGCTCTTGTTTTCTGAGTGTCTGCCATTTATTGCACTTTTATACCTCTACTTGTATTTTGTACTCTTTTGTAACATGCACACATCACTTTTTCCTCTTGTAACGTATCGTCTGCTACCTCTTTGATTTTGTTTGCACTTTAAAATATTTAAAAAATAATGTGGCCATAAGGGGAGCGACCCTTGCCTAAGGGGCCGCTCCCACAAAAAAAACCCAAACCTAAAGAACGAAAAAAAACCTGGCGCTAGTGGCCATTCCTGCTGCACGATCGAACGATCGTGCAGCAGGAATGCATAAAAGAGACATCGGGGGCAGAGGCATAGCTAGTGCTTGTGGCGCCCGGGGCTATCTCTCAGATTGCCACCCCTGGGGAGGGGGGGTTGCTGGGGAAAAAGGACTGCGACCACTTGAAAGAGGTCCGAGAGACACTTAGTATCGCCGCTAATAGTTACCTCGATCATGCAAGTTACATGCACATACATGACACAGTCCAAGGCTACACAGTTGAATACACCGGTGACTGGCAGTACAAAAGAGAACACACAGACTGCATGATCTATCTGGGGACTCAGAAAAACTGCATGTGACATCCATCAGAGAGCTGCGTGAATAATTACCTGGTAATCCCCTCCGCACAATGCAAACATGCACATACATGACACTGTTCAGGGATCCATCATCTACAGCTGACATTAAATGACCATTCATCATGGTCCCCCCATTAAAGCAGCGCACTTTGTGATCTGCATGGTACATGTTCTTTGCAGCAGGCACATTAACCCTCTGTGCTACCTTTCCAGGAGTCAACCCTTCCACTAGACAAAACTCCATCTCTCTCTAGGAAGAACATTAATCACCAAAGTTATCATGACATTTTTATTGTTTCTGAAAATTGCTGGAGGCCAGGAAGGAGGCAGCAAGTTTTTTTCAAACCATAATATACTTGCAAACACTATGCACCCACCCGAAATAGGTACCCAGTGAGGTAACACCGTTCGCATCGCCCTAACCTGCTCAAGGTTCATGTGACCTCCGTGACAGAGTCACAACGACTGGATCACTGTTGCTCTAGAGTGTGCTGCTTCGTAGGCCTGCCCGCAAGACTGGAGATGAACTTCAGTATGGATTATGGTGGACAGGCCTTCAAGGTTAACCCACAATTGACACCACTAGGGTACACCTGCTTGTGCTAAGACATCAAGCCTTCTAAGGTCTAGTGGGGCCTTCTAAGGTCTAGCATGGGAATGTGCTCCCTCAGTACAGTGGTCTGGTGGACTGGTCATGAAGGCTGAACCCAGTTCCCCAGTTCCAAATTCGACAGCTCTGGCCATAGTGCCAAATCCTCTCACCCACTGAACACCATACTTGCCCACTGAGAGAAACTCGCACTGCCTTCAGCTATAACCTAATTGTGCCCGCTATAAACACTTGGATTTGGCTCAATTCAAATTATGCACTTGATAAGAGTAATATGCTGCCTAAAAAAAAATAAAAGCAACTACTCATAGGGAATACAAAGCATGTGAAATGTAAGCAGAAACAACATGGTTACCTTAACGATCTCTCACTCACTATTCAGAAATCAGCGAGTGGTTTTACCTGAAAAGTTATGGACATGACTAGAGGGTCCTGAAGGGAACCGTTTCAATGTACATTGCTTATATCCTTACAAAACGTAAGCAGTATGGTATAAAAAGACCACATCCATAAACACAGAGCCATGGTACACATTGTGTTTTCCAATCCACCCATGAACCAGGTATTGCAGTACCTCCAGGAATGGTACACTTTTCCACCTGGGAACAACAATGCTGTTCAAAGAAAGACGGGAAAACGAAAGTAGCGCTTTACTGGCAAAGTCTTTAAAGTGAAGCAAATGGCTTCCTGCGCGACGGAGAACAAAGGGGAAACCTCCAATGACGTCAGCGCGGCTCCCGCACTGACGTCATTGATAACGCAGGGGTGGGGGGCGGGGGAGGCAGGGGAAGGTCTTCCCATGCCTTCCCAGTAAAAAAAAAAAGGATCGACCACTCACGGGGGGAGCGCCAGCGCTTCCCCCGTGGGTGAATGTCATGACGAGCTGGACTCGTCATGGGCACATCGCGACTGTGCTCCATGACGAGTCCAGCTCGTCATGGCCACAGAAGGGGTTAAGGGCCATTGTAATTCCACATTATCTTTATTATATCTATGCCATAGCGTATTAAACAAGAGTGGTGTAATACCATGCTTTACATACATATCAGAACTTGGGCTGCTCTCAGGCGGGCAGGTTGACTTTCGGCCAAACGTGCATCATTAGGGCGGCAACAACATCCAAAACAACTCAATTTACTAAAACATGGCATGATTATTGTCGTTGCGCTTTCCTCATTCGATCATAAAAATAAATTTCCAAACATGGCCATGTTCAAACATTCACAAAACATACAACCTCACACTCATCCAAACATACACAAGACAATATTATATATATATACATACAAAAATATTCAAATTGATGTCTTTTCAAACAAAGAACAGAGCCCGTCGACCCCTGCTCATGGAGAATCAATCAAACTCAGATTCCAAGACTGACAGATACCAAAATCAAGTAGTCCAAAGACTACTAAGAGACCGTCAGACAGGTATAACCACAGACCGACCTACAGACCATCCTGTGACCTTCCTGGTTCACTCTTGGGACTATTCTGACTGAGCCTGCTTCATTACCGCTTCAGATATGTTTCCAAGGCGAACCAGGTACAGCCACAGGCTTTTCCGAGAGCAGTACCGCTGGGTGCGCACCACACGTACCACACCGGGCGTCCGATCAGCATCTCTATTATTCACAAAAATGTCCGTGGAGCATCTACACGTGCAGCTATTACAATGCTGCCCCATCAGACCCCCCAAATTCTCCGTGGTACACTGACCACCAAATACTTACACAGTTAACTGCTTCAAAAGCACTGCTCAACAGTGCATGCCAAAAAAGGAAACATCAAAACAATTCCACTCACCTGGTGCACACAGGTACAATTGCGTATTCTTCACTTCCAACTCCTGAAGACCAACACGGTCAGCTCCTGGGTTACGCCCGTAGGACTCAGGTGAAGGGTCACTAGCAGCTGGGGATATTCTGATCGTAAGAGCGGAACAAGTTCATACCAAAGATGGCTAATATTTCAAAGGATCCTTTTCCGTCCACCCACTGGACCAGAATTACCCCTTGTCCTTACCACCCACTTACGGGTAGGACGACCCAATCACGGAGTCCCGGCGGAGTCACCAACTGACGTACCATGAAATATAAACAAAAGGACTATACCTGCCAATAGTCCCAATACCATTACCAAATAATCAGTCAGTTGGCAGCGAAGAAGGTTCAATTGTTTATTATACCAAAATACTCTATAGAGGAGCCTCTCCGACCCTCACCCATCAGGTGCGCCGAGAAGACTGTTGGCTTGTATTCAAACATGCGGTTATATACCTTTCAGTTACATACAATCACTGTAAAAGGATAAACACCAGTTGGCCCTCGAGCTCCAGAGAAAGACCATATATGGCACACATCAAACGAGTACAAAGGCTCGACTATCTATTACGGATGAGGTCAGGAGGGTTGACTCCCTTTCGTCTTGGTGCCTGGGAGTGTAGACACGGCGCCTCCAGGAATGCGCTTATCACCCCCAAAGCCAGATGCGACCTTGAGTCTTAGAACAGTCAAGTTAACAGCCTACCTTCAGTTGCTACCAGTAACTCAAATGAACTGGGGCCTGACAACTGGATGTGATCAACACGTGATCACGGCCCGTGCTCGAGCATAGGATCAAAAGATGGCATCCGTATGGTTTTCAGCCTACTCTTCTAATAATAGATATACGGGGAGGAAATAAACAAGTTTCCTCCAAGCAGAAGTATATATATCATACAGAAAGCATACGTCTAGATGCATCATGCTAACATAATATAGGTCCGATACTCCTCATGTATGGGGAATCTACTTTTTATCCCTCAGTGAGGCCACCAACGTATGCACGTGGCTGTGGGCCCTTGCTCACCGCTACCTCTGGCCTACACTGTGGAAAACTGGCGACATATGGTGCCACTAACCGTCTTCAACACAAGCCGATCCCACATGTGGAACTGTGTCCTGAGTCCTGAATGGCAGTCACCCCAACTCCGTGAGACAACCACAGCACCAGACTCCCTTTGATCAGTGGAGCATATATTCATATGCAACGGCTGTGACATGTGGTACCACTAACCCTGTTCAACACAAGCTGAACAATCTCACATGTGGAACTGTGTCCTGAGTCCTGAATGGCAGTGACCCCAACTCCATGAGACAACCACAGCACCAGACTCCCTTTGATCAGTGAGGCATATTTCCATATGCAATGGCGGCGACATGTGGTGCCAATAACTCTGTTCAACACAAGCCGAACAATCCCACATGTGGAACTGTGTCCTGAGTCCTGAATGGCAGTGACCCCAAGTCCATGGCAGCGAGCACAGCAGCATACTCCCTCTGATTAGTTAGGCATATTTCCATATGCAAGGCCAGCGACACGTGGCGCCACTAACCCTGTTCAACACAAGCCGATCCCACATGTGTAACTGTGTCCTGAGTCCTGAATAGCAGTCACCCCAAGGCCGTGGCAGCGACCACAGCACCACAATTCCTTTGATCAGTGAGGGTTATTTCCATATGCAACTACAGACTCCAGTAGGCAAGTAACTATCACTGTCCTACACCCTACATATTATCCTTTTAGTATCCTCGCTTCAAGAACTTTTTTTTATGTCAGTTATAGCTTTACTACAATTACCAAATTAATCTACAAATGCAAACTAACATGGAATAGCAGTCTACACTGCAGGCAGTACAGCTCACAATTCCAATTTTAAATACTAATTTCTAACAACAAGATTGTACTCATACGCCTACATTGCACTCAGTAGGACTCACAATGAAAATTATTTCTTCCTTCATTAACTACAGAGTCCACTAGGCAAATAACTATTACAGGCCTCAAATCTACATAATATTCTTTTAGTAACCTTTCTTTTTGAACATTTGTCATATCAGTTATAGCTTTAGTACAATCCCCAAATTCATTTTCAAGTACAAACGAACACTCAGCAGTCTACACTGTGGGCAGCAGACCGAGCAATTTGAATTTTGGACACGTGGTGCCAACTAATACTGTCCAACACAAGCCTATCCCACATGTGTAACTGTATCCTGAGTCCTGAATGGCAGTGACCCCAAGTCCATGGCACCGACCACAGCAACAGACTCCATTCGATCAGTGAGGCATATTTCGATATGCAAGGCCGGCGACACGTAGTCCCACTAACCCTATTTAACACAAGCCGATCCCACAAGTGTAAATGTGTCCTGGGTGCTGAATGGCAGTGACCCCAAGTCCGTGAAAGTGACCACAGCAGCATACTCTCTTTGATCACTTAGACATATTTCCATATGCAAAGGCCGGTGACACGTAGTCCCACTAAACCTCTTTAACAGAAGCCGATCCCACATGTGTAACTGTGTCCTGAGTCCTGAACGTCAGTGACCCGAACTTCATGACACCGACCACAGCACCACATTCCCTTCGATTAGTGAGGGGTATTTGCATAGGGAAGGCCGACGACACGTGGTGCCACTGAACCTGCACTACGCAGGCCGATGAGGCCACCAATGTATGCACATGGCTGTGGGCCCTTGCTCACCGCTACCTCTGGCCTACACTACGGTCAGCAGGCCTCACAATTCAGATAGAGTCCTGATTCCACATGACGCAGTCCAATAGCCAAGACACATTGCTCCCAGTACCGCCCGTCCACACCAAGCATCATCGCAGGCTCATACAGTCTCAATGCTTCTGGTGCCACTAACCCTCTTTAACACAAGCTGATCCCACATGTGTAACTGTGTCCTGAGTCCTGAATGGCAGTGACCCCAACTTGGTGGGAGCGACCACAGCACCAGACTCCCTTCAGTCTTATTTGTTGTTCTTTTCTTTAAATATTTTTTTTTATATGTAAATCTATACATGACTAAGATTCTTCTTTGTCCAACTGCACAGGGACACTTCCAGGCCCAAGAAGGTTGTTGGGGGTATGATGGTAATGTGGGAAGCGGGTGCGTTGCCTGCTGATGTGGAAAGAGGCAGCGTCAAAGGGGTATCTATCACAGAAAGAACTCCGATATGTTTTCACAAATGCCTCGGACAAATGCCAGCTGACGGACTGAATCACAAAATGTTATTTCAATGCTTATGCCATGTCATTCAATTCTTTGCAGGCTGCTGGCATTGTAATGACTGCAGCTGAGGATGGTTCTAAAACCGCTGCTGAAGAGGTCAACTGTTCTGCTGCACCTGCTTTCACCCTCATCATCCATTTGTAGACCCGTTCATGACTTGTTTGTAATCGCTTCCACATGGAACTTGTCCCATGTCAATACTGCTTTGCAGTGCCTCTCGATAACTGCTTGCCCCTCATATTGCACTGCACATGTTTTTCTGTTACCTTCTTTTCCCCAGAAGGTATAGTTGATTGCTTCCACACATCACTTTCTGTTCTGCGAATTGGAGTGTCTTCCTGCTCATCCTCAACAGATTCTGGATGCTCCTCTAGGACGGACAATGTAGCTTCAGCCATTCTGTAAAAGCAGAGCACCACTCATTCTCAATCCTACTTCTAGAGACTTCAATGGAGAAGTAACTGCTCTTGTGTGTGCCTTCTCCACTGCCATGTTGTGCAGCATGCAGCACACGAGGAAGATTTTGCAGACCATCGCCGGTGCATATGGGAGGGACCCGCCTGTCTTGTGAAGGCACCGGAATCGGCTCTTCAGGGGGCCAAACGTCCTCTCAATCACTCGCCTGGTCTGCCCGTGTGCATTGTTGTACCGGTGATCTGCAACTGATCTTGGGTTGCGGAGAGGCGTCATCAGCCATGGCATGTTGGGATAGCCAGAGTCCCCTACATGGAAATATCATGTAAATAAGTGGGTCAGGAGATGCCGTAAGAGCCAAAGATACCGCAACACACAGGACAAATAGACATGCTCGTTCTTTGTGCAGCCACAGCATCATTTGTGGCACCCTGCTACGCCTCATGATGTAGGCATTGTGTGCTGACCCTGTAAAACGTGCACAGACATGGGAAATCAGCATGTTAGCAAGACACACCACAAGGGCATTTATAGAGTGTTAATGTTTACGGTTGCGATAGGCTACCTCCTGTGCCTGTGGTGGTACCAAAGCCACATGTGTCCCATCAATGAACCCAATGACATGAGGCATCCCTCCCATGGCATAGAAATCACCCATGACACCTGTCAACTCCGCAGGAGTCGGAAAATGGATGGATTCATCAAGGTGTTCCAACATGGCTGCCAAAACATCACACAGGACATGGCTGAACATTGTCTGTGACATGCCACCAACATCAGCTATGGTAAATTGAAACGTACCTGTGGCAAAAAAATGTAGGGCTGCCATCACCTTCATCTTGGGGGTCAGCGCAGTAGGATACCTGTGTCGCGGTTGGAGGTGTGGTGCCACCTTGGCAGTCAAGTCCTCAATCAACTGTTGAGTGAATCTGTAACGTCGGATGCAGGCACGTTCCCTCATGGCACCCAAGTCTGGCATTGTTCGGAAGACAGGGGGTGCCCTGCAGAAAATTGTGATGAATGACGAAGATTGAGATCATGACAACATCAATGTCAATGAACAGAGCACATGTTCAACTGCTACTACACATCTGCTAAATACAGAGTCTGGTGTGTGCAATACATCCAGGACACGTATGCTAGCTTGGTGATACTCCTACGAAAAGCCAGCTACACCCGTTGATTGGCAAGTGTACATGACATGCCCTGAAACGAGCTGGGGGCCAGTCTGAGTGAACAGCCAGAGACATCACAGGAGTGACATACATCCACATAGCTGCATTTAAAGGATGTCATTTCATACAGACATCTGACGGCAAGCTAGCCGCACAGGTCACATGGAATGTCAAATGTACAGATCTAACACATTGAGATGAAGGGGTACACGTGAAAACAGAAAACACAGACATTGAGACGACGCAGATATGTCCTAATGTGAAAATATCATGTCTGATGAATACAGACCCTGCTTACGTAGGAATCCACATGTGGCATGGTGTGCGTAGATGTGTGCCATGCCCATCTCCACACAGACACATGTTGGATGCAGCAACAGCAGATGTAGTTGACGGAACACTAACAGCAAGCTCATGGGAACACATGACACACACATGACATAGTCACATCGGGGCACGCTGATTGTGAAATGTCAGTTGTTAGTGTCCCTGTCCCTGGCATCAGGGGACAGTTGCGGGTGGTGATGACTGTGCCATACCAGTGATACTGTGCTTGACACGTTTGTACTACAGGCACACATGTGCAAAGTGTGAAGGGGAAGTGTGCCACATAGTGCCCGTTCACACATGACATGTGTACACAGGTCATCACACATCAATTGTGCAACTACATGAGGAGACATGTGCAATATCACTGCCTGACACACCTAGGCCCTGCACATGGAAGTCTGCAATGACAATGAATTGATGTATAGCCTTGTGCGAGTCGGAGACCTCCATTCCTTTCGTGTGCGCCTCCTATCACCAGTGTAAGTGTGTGAAACGCACCATACACACGCTCTCAGAGCGTGTGTATGGTCCGTATCACTATTGTGGTGGTGCCGTAGGTGTACGCGTGTGTGTACGGTCCGTACCACGCATACTCCTACGGCACCACTACTATAGTGATACAGGCCGTACCCACGCTATGTATGTGTGGGTGCGGTCCGAATCACTATAGTAGTGGTGCCGTAGGCGTACGCGTGGTACGGCCCGTACACACGCCTTGAGAGCGTGTGTACGGTCCGTTCCACGCGTACTCATACGGCACCAATACTATATTGATACGGACCGTACACACACCCTGAGGGCGTGTGTACGGTCCGTACCACGCGTACCCCTACAGCACCACTACAATGGTGTTATGGACCGTACACACGCTCTGAGGGCGTGTGTACGGTCCGTACCACACGTACCCCTACGTCACCACTACAATATTGATATGGACCGTACACACGCTCTGAGGGCGTGTGTACGGTCCGTACCACGCGTACCTCTACGTCACCACTACAATGGTGATACGGACCGTACACACGCTCTGAGGGCCTGTGTAAGGTCCGTACCACACATATCCCTACAGGCACCACTACAATGTTGATACGGACCGTACACACGCTCTGAGGGCGTGTGTATGGTCCGTACCACGCGTACCCCTATGCCACCACTACAATGCTGTTACGGACCGTAAACACGCTCTGAGGGCGTGTCTACGGTCCATACCACGCGTACCCCCACGGCACCACTAATATAGTGCTACGGACCATACCCACGCAATATATGTGTGTACGGTGCGTATCACTATTGTAGTGTTGCCGTAGGGGTACACGTGCACGTACAGTTCTGTTGTTGCATGACGCATGGATTGGTGGACACGCCCCCCGGAGTGACCAGACCCTTGAGGTAATGTATGTCCTCATTATTGTAGTTTTTAATTTGGGTAGGGGGTATGTTTCCTGCCCCTCACCCCCCCTTGGCCCCTGGGTGTTGTTCTCACCTTCTGCGGCGTGTACGTCGGGTTCGGTGACCAGGTCATAGGCTAAGAGGGCCGGGATGACGCGTAGGATGGGGTCCATGGCTGTCCGTCACGTTCCTGTTGGCTCCGTTTTTGCGCCGGACTCAGTTTTCCGGCTTTTTTTGGCTGCCGTAAAAAAATAGCTGTGCGGAGTGACGTAGGGACGAATCGTACTTGCTGGTCCGTAAAACGCTGCCTGACTCCGTACGGACGTCGCGTACACGCTGTCCAGGATCAGACTCATAGGTATTTTTTAGCCGTACGGTGTTTTGTACGAATCGTACGGAAATGGTATTTCTGTACGAATCGTACTTGCTGGATTGTACGGTGGATTTCCCGGGTACGAATCGTATGACTAATACGCTCCGTACAACGAATCGTACCCGGGTTTTACAGGATCGGAATCGGCACCAAAATGTTGCAATGCAGCACTGTATTGCCCTGATGGTGTATATTTTTCTATCTATAGGAATCATATTTAAACCTGGCTTAACAAACATATATAAATGTGTTCGTTAAAAAACAAAGGCATTTTTAAGAACCACCATATAGTATGTCTAATTTTATTTTGTCATATAATTTTTACAAAATGTCTATAAGTGCCACAATACATTCCAGATCATTTCAAGGAAGTACCACAGTACATAGTAAACATTAAAATAAATATAAATAAAAAATAAAACAAAAACTTTTCCCTACTTCTACAGACTTAGCTAACATGCCTCATTTCTTACTATAAATTACAAACAAGTAATAAGATATACTTCCTCTTAAAACACAGAACAAAGACAAAGTTTGTTCTAAACAATATGGCTGCCTTTTTATTGGGCAAGGGCTTTCATTAACTAATAACATTGTGTTTCATCATCGCAATGTACTGTGGTATGACACGAAGGAATTGGGGTATGCCATGGCCCTATATATCACTATGCTTTTGTCCATTATTACTTTAAAACAACTAAACAAATTCAGAACAAATAGACTCATTTAGCATCTTGGTTACTCTCAATTTTAATTTTATTCCATTCAGCCATTTTGCATTTAGATATGTTTACAGTTTCAATGAAAAATGCATGGTTGGAAAAATGTGTTTTGGGACTCCTATCTTTTCTATGCACCCCTTTAACTAATCACCACTAAACTTTGCATCATCAGCCAATGTAGAAAAAAGACTCTCTGCAAAGTAGAGAAAGTGTTGGATTTTGAAGGGGTAAGATTTACTACTCTCACTCCAACGTAAGCAACAGTAGGGAATGTGCTAGAGTTTGGAAGGGTCAGATATACTATTCCAACTCCAGCCTCTGCAACAGTAGGTAAAGTGTTGGACTTTGGATGAGTCACACTTACTATTCTCCCTCTAACATAAGCAACAGTCTAGAACATATTGCACTATGGAGGATTAGATTTACAATTCCCACTCCAACATAAGCAACACATAGGAAGAAATTGCACATGAGCAACAGTAGGGAATGTGTTGTACTATGGAGGGGAAAGATCTACTATTCTCTCTTCATGGATGGGCTAGATTCCTTCTTCCCACTTTGATGAATTCAACAGTAGGGAAAGTATTGAACTTCAGAAGGGTCAGATTTTCTATTCTCACTCAATGCAGGCAACAGTAGTGAAAGTGTGGACTTAATACAAAAACATAACAACGCACATTATATTGAAAATAATATCAGTTTAAAATTAAGTATTTTAATAAAAAACTAAAACATGATATAATATGTAATTAATTAAATTATCTAATTAACCAATTAATATGTATTTACATCAATGTTTAAAATAATGTAATACATATTTTCTAAAAACTACATAATTAATAATCAATGTAATAAATTTAAATATAAGTTATATGTCATAATCAATTAAAATTTCTACTCCCCTACAAACTCAGCAACTCACCAAAAAAGTATTGAAATAAAAAATCTTTGAATATATTGTCAAATCATAAAAAAGAAAACTGCACTAAAAATAAATTAACGTACCTATAAGTCTATTACGAGGTCGGTCGGAGACACCTTGGCGGAAACAGGAATGACTGACCTCCGGTCGCCAGTCCTGACTGCCTCATTACGATGCGATCGCACTCGCATTCTCCCATTTCTCTATGGGAGCTTGTGTTACGTCTGTAAACCAGCCGTAACACACGCCCCCATAGAGAAACTGGATATTGTGTTAATCCCTGCACCTTGTGGCAGGCACCTAGAGGTGCCTGTCACAAGGTGCAGGGATTAACAGGGGGCACCATAGGTGCCACCTCAGTGCACAACCGGAGGCCGCAAGGGAAAGTGGGCCCTGCTAGGTGCCCCCAAACACGCTTTCCTACAGGCCTTCCATGACGGAAAGCCCAGCATGGGAAGCCTGTCGGAAACCATGCATTGTAATTTGGACAGCGTAGAATGCTGTCCATATGGAGTACGGGCTGGTTAGCGACTGGTGGACAGGATCCTTGAGCGCGTTGGAAGTCAGCTGAAATTACCGGGCAGTTTCACTTCTGGCCGGCTGCATTATAATCAGCATGTCGGAATTGAATCCGATGATGTTGGTTGTAAAGCCTCCGACCTAAGGTCTGAGGCTTTACCACCGGCATCGTAATAGGTCCCTTAGTATTAAAATAATGGCAGTTTATAACTCGAAAACTAATAAAACTAAGCAAATTCCATTAATCAAAATATTTAAAAAATATATTAAGTACAACTAACCGTCTTAACTAAGATCTTTAACGCTTAAAAACACGAAATTCTCAATATTTTGTGCCACCTGATTTTGGATTTCACTATTTTTTGACATATTTGTGGCAATCGATATATTTGAAACCATATTGTAGCGGAATACCGATAAAAAACATGCTGAACAATGTACCAACATTATGAAAATACTTGACAAAATGAAGTTTCGAGCATAATTGCTTGATATAATGCACATATCTTGATTGTCTCCATCCTTTATCTTGAATGTCAGCCTTCTGTATTTTCTGTGGACTATTATATGCTACACTGTAACTCTATGTTATTGCTATTGTTGTATTAATATTATGATTTATGTTTGTTTTATTGTTTGATGCCTTGAAGCAAGACAACAGCATTTGTGGTGTTTGCAAATAATAATAAACAGAACAAAGGCCCATAATGCTATGTATGATTTTGATACAATGCGTGACAGCATTGTAAATTTACCAGTTATCACACAACAAAAATAGTGTTTAAAACACCCTGATAAAAGTAAGTAAACATTTCTAAAGCGCACAAATGCGAGTCGTCTTGGCTCTAACGTTCTATACCAGAGCCGGCACAGGGAGGGAGTCCTACTTAGTACAAGAAGCGAAGGCTAGGCTTTAAACAATTTCCTGAAAACTGCCTGTTTTGATTGAGATCTCAGAGGGCCCAGCAGAACCACTTTCTCTCTTCAACTTCCCTATCCCCCAACCCCCCTCACTCTGCCAGGTACCCGTTCCCGCACATCCACCTCACCTAGCTGACAGGACCTCTCCAACCCCCTCCCCTCTCTTCCTCCCAAACCTCCTTCCTTCCTATGACTCCACACATTCCCCCCTCTCTTTCCGCCCCACCGCCTCGCTCCTCACCTATCTCCCCCTAATTTTGTCCTTAATTCCTATCCTTATTGTAACGTCAACAAAGACAACTCTCCTTTCACCTCTGATGCACCAACGCCCGCTCTCAACCACCACCTTTCCCCACCTCTGAACCCTGTACCCCAACTCCCCTCCCATACCCCCACCTCTCCCTGCCTTCCACCGCCAATTGCACCCACTCCTGTTTCCATCGAGTCACCCAACATGCCGTGCTCTACCGTACTCTCTCTGGAAAATAAGCTAGGTTCTCTCATCACCTCCATCTCCCAACTTTAAGCTACCATTTCACTTTTAAGCTCCAAGATTTCACCCTTTCCATACACTGCAATTCCTTTGGAAAACACTTACATTCCATCGAGATGCACCTCGCCCCCACACCCCAGAATAGCCAAACATAACTTGTCGGCTGCAAACATCGCGACCTCAAACAAGTCTTCCAACGCCACAACCCTATTATCTACACTATTCCAACCATTTCCTCTGACAGAACCACTCATCCACCTAAACCCTCCTGAGCACCCTTGTATAAGTACAATATCCCTATCACCCCTCATAGCCCAAGTGCCCCTGTCTCGACAGAGCTGCGCTGTCTGCTCCACAACTGCAGATCTGCAATAAAGCACAAACTTGAAATCTCCAACACCATCATCCTTCACAATATTGGCATGCTCTTCCTCACAGAGACCTGGTTCAATGATACCTCTCACTCTATGTTTGATCTCCTATTACCCACAGGCTATTCTATATTTATAAATGACAGAATAGACAAAGTTGGGGGAGGTGCCACTGTCATCTTTAGAAACTCCCTTCAATTTAAGGCTTTTCCTAACAGCTCCTTCCCTCCTTACGCACTTTTGAATGCCTATCTCTTGAGCTTCAATTGCACCGCCACTCACCCCTCAGATTCCATGCCATTTACCGCCCGCCTGGTACCGGCCCTTCATTTATGGAGGAACTCACTGATTTCATCAGCGACCAATGCTCGCAAAGTGACAACCAGATCTTCGTGGGTGACTACAATCTCCACTGAGGCTCGCTTCAAGACTCTTATGCGAATTTGCTGGCCACCTTCCTCTCTGCAAATGATCTTATCCAACACTGCACAGTAACAACACACTCTAAGGGCTCAATCCTGGACCGTGTTATTTCTGAAGCAGGCATGCTTACTATCGCTATCCCTATTCATGTAGACTGGTCTGACCACCTCCTCATCCCATTCTGACTTCACCTATCACACTCTATAACTCTCAGCCAACCTAAGAGGGCTACTTCCTGGTTCTGTGACACTAAAAATATTGACCTCTGTACCCTCTGTGATTCAGCTTTGCTTTCACTTCCAAGGCTAGACCCGAACCTGGATGTTAACAAACTCATTCCCAATGCCTCACAGTCCTTGCAGTCGAAATCAATAGCGTCGCTAGTCTTCCAAGGAAAAAGAAAAAAGGCCTACTCCCTCAGCACCTTGGTTCAACAAATCCCTTCTTGAAGAAAGGAAGTACCTAAGAATCCTGGAGAAACAATGGAGACAAGCGCCCTCCACCGATAATTTGTCCACGCTTCGTTCAGCAAGATCAAAGTACCACAAACACATCTTCCTTGGAAAAGCATCGCACTTCAAAACCCTCCTCGACTCAGCCAAACACAGACCCAAAAAACTATTTGATCTCATCAAGAATCCAAACTGCTCTGCCCCAACCTACAAGTAGGAGGATTCTACAAAGAAAGCAGCGGAATTTGCTATATTCTTTGACGAAAAAGTGAAATCACTTGTGGATCAGGTCATTCATCCTACCCCTCCAGAGGAGCGCAAATCTTTAGCCATTTGGCAGAACTTTGACCCCATCTCTGAAGATGCCCTCTTCAAATGCATCCTCGAAACAAAGCCCTCCAACCATTCTCTTGGCCCCATCCCTAGCGCCATTGCCATTGACTCTATACCTATTCTCTTTCCTATTGGACCACTCTGGTTAACCTCTCCCTCTTTCAAGGGTCCCTTCCTGTTTCCTTCAAAACTGGGCAGGTTACCCCTCTGCTTAATAATCCCACCGCTGATGCGAACGACCTCAACAACTTCCGCCCCATCACTAACCTACATTTTCTTGCAAAAATCACAGAAAGATGTGTAGCGAAACAACTCTCCTGTCATATCAAGGACAATAATCTGCTTGACAATTTCTAGTCTGGCTTCATTCAAACTGCAGCTCTGAAACAGCCCTGCTGCAAGTGATTGATGACGCGTTGCGGATACTCAATTTGGGGGAGTCTTGTCTTCTAATTCTCTTTGACCTTTCTGCAGCCTTTGACACTGTCAATCACAACACTCTCCTTAACACTCATCAACAGAGAATGGGCGTGGATGGCACTCTGCTTAAATGGTTTGCCTCTCTGATAGATCCCAAATGATCAAAATAGCGAACAGTCTTTCATCTCCTGTGGCGGTAGGTCAAGGTGTCCCTCAAGGCTCTATACTTGCACCCACCCTGTTCAACCTCTATTTGGAACCATTGGGAAATCTCCTAAGTAAAGCCGGGATCCTCTATCATCTCTATGCAGACGACACTCAAATCTACCTGAAGGTGGCCTCCACTCACGATCTCTCCATCCTAAACTCTACTCTCGACTCCATTAAAAAATGGACGTTAACTCACCAACTGATTCTGAATCCCTCCAAAACTGAATTCTTCCTCCTCTCCTCCTCACTTTCTCCTCCTCCGGTTCAATCATGGATGGATCAGATGAATCTACTTAACAATAAACCCATCATTGTCGACAGCGCAAAATCCCTTGGTGTCATCGACAAAAAACTCAATCTACTCTCCCACATCAATTCCATTGCAAAGTCTGCTCGATACCAATTGCGCCTTCTTTGGGGGATTTGTCGCTTCTTCCCGGAGCAAGACCTTAAAACCCTGGTCCAATTGCTGGTTCTCTCTAGATTGGACTACTGCAATTCTCTTCTTACTGGCCTCCCCAAATCCCACCTGTCCCCCCTTAAATCTGTTCTCCATTCTGCAGCTCGTTTCATATATGGGGCCAAAAGAAGCGACCACATCACACTCATTTTATCCACCCTTCCTTGGCTTCCCATCGAGGCAAATCTATCTACAAGACTGCCTGTATCACCAACAAAGTCTTGCACTCCTCCTCTCCTCGCTACCTGGCAAATAAACTGAAACTCTGTGGAGGCTCTAGACCATCACGTAATGCGGAAAAATTATTGCTTGAACCTCCCACTTTCAAAAAGGAAAGATCGATGTAACGCGGATCAGGTAACGCGGTGAGAATCTGGAACTCACTTCCGCCTCAGCTCCGGACCCCCACCTCTTCCTGGTCCTTCAAAACTGACCTCAAAGTTCCCCTGCCTTCAAAGACAGTTCCAAATCTAATTCACGCCCTCTCTAGTCCCTGAAGGTTAGTTCTTCCTCTATAGTAAAGTTTGTACTCCATGCCTATAGAAGTGCCTTCCCAGTGTGTTCTTGTGTTTTGAGTGTCTGCCATTTATTGCAGTTTTATACCTCTACTTAAATCTTGTACGCTTATGTAACTTGCACAAATGTCACTTTTTCCTCTTGTAACGTATAGTTTGCTACCTCTTCTTGTATTTTGTTTGCTTTTGATACATGCACATTTGTCACTTTTGCCTCATGTAATGTAACGTTTGCTTTTGTAACATGCCCACTTGTAATTTTCTCCTCATGTAACGCTGCTGTTCCTATTGTGAAGCGCTCTGACACCTTCCGGTAAAGTCCGCGCTATATAAAAACGCATACAATAAAAAGGGAAGGGCATGGGATTCCAAAACTTGCAAGCTGAATACGAAATAGAATAAAAAAGAGTAAACACTGCAGTACACATTTCAATGGAAGTTCCTGAAATGTAAGAAATGTTAGGTAAAATATGAGCTGAATTAAA
The DNA here is from genome assembly GCF_964204655.1 of Triturus cristatus. Taxonomy (NCBI): domain Eukaryota; kingdom Metazoa; phylum Chordata; class Amphibia; order Caudata; family Salamandridae; genus Triturus; species Triturus cristatus. The sequence continues at coordinate 914,089,585 of NC_140588.1, forward strand.
TCACGTGCCTAATCAATAGCAACACGATCGAGGGTATTGCATTGGAAACAACATGATAAACATTGATCACCTAGATTGCCTCCAGCAGACAGGAAAGTTGTGTGCGCGTTTAATCAATGTGCCGAGTGCAATCTTGTTTTCGATTTGTGGGAAACATAACATAACATTTGTGCTGACTCTGGGCAAAGGAATATGTAGCTCGATACAGACTAAATTCTTAATTAATGTGGTTTGATTTCTTGACTTAGCCAATAGATGTTTACTTGACCTTCTAGACTCACATAACATGTCTGTGAAACAATTTCGATTGGTTTATAAACGTGTTCAGAAGCCTCTCAAATGCATTTTATTTGTTTAATGTGTGCACAGTTTGAATTGCAAAAATCTGCTTGTTTTCTTCACACATAATCAGTGAAACATAGATCCCTATCAGCCAAATTTATTTTTAATAGGCCGCTTTACAATGTCACTTTACCCTCTGAACACATACGTCAGAGTATAATAAATGCACCCAATTACAAAAAAAATGAAAGTGATACAGTAATAGACTTTTAGTTAAAGCTTATTATTTTGAAGCATAGTTTGTATTTTTGATGAGTTCTGACGCTGTGCAGCTTTCCGAGTTCTGTGCCACAAATATCCAACTTCACATATTAAGGTAGGAATGCCAGGTCAATTATATAATTGATGTATTGGGAGGTGCGTGCTAAACTGATGACGTGGACCCTGGAGTCTCATTAGGAATACATTATTAGGGCACGGATAGAACGGTATGTAGGATTTTAGACTTAAGATCCTAAACTTAGGGATGGATGCAGAAGCAGATGGTTAAATCAACGCAAGGGCAGTAGCGTTGCTTAAATGGCAGATAATGAGAATGAGTTCGAATAGGTACAAACATCAAAAATACTGTAGATTATATAGGAAGTTCATATAAGGAGTGGTGAAAAGTAGTGTTGGGAATTTCTTATATTGTCAAATTCAGGGTTACATTTCGCACAGATGCACAGCTACAAAGGAACACAAGCACATCGTTTTTCCAAATGTTTGCTTCTTGTTTAATAGTGAAACTCCAAATCATTATTATTTCAATTATTCAGCCTTATTTTTCTTACATAGAATATTCACATAAAATAAATGCAGTTAGGAGGAGCCTCTTTTTGCAGCCAGAGGTTGTCCTGAGATGTTTGGCAGAGTATGGGGTAAATGGTTCACTCTCCTTCCCCCGTGAGTGCCAGATTGCGTGAGAGATAATGCTAGTCCTCATACAATGGTATATCTATTCTATTTTTGTGAGCATCAGCCTTGAAAACTTGTCTATACCGCATCTGACTAATGTCTTGCTCTGCTACCGATGTAAGTTTGTGTTGGCATTGTTAACTATAAATGCAATAAAGTTTGCTATCATAATAAATGCAGTTAAAAACATCTAAAACAACAATTCCACTCCTAACATCATTTACCTAGCTGAATCTAAAAGCATTAATCGGCATAAGATTCAACTAACTACCATTAACCTGTCAAAGTGCACGTGCTACACAATTCTATGATTGGTATGACATAATCTAATTACATAATACGTGGTTTTAGTAAATGTATCATTTAAAAAAATTATAAAATGTTGTTTCCCTGAGAGTTTATTGCGATACATTTCATCAAACACATTTAAACAAATGGCATAACCTTGGTACAGCAATAGCCACAGCATAGCTTGGTGCAGATATTAATACATTTAAAAATGCTTACACACTTACCTAATATAAGACTAGGTGACAGTACGGTACCAAGTTGTCCATGTAGGTTGTGCTCATGCTGCTAAGGGGATACATGTTAGCACCAATATGGCATCTACTATACAGCTGGATCTACTCGCCCGGGTCCCTATGTATCAGCGCTAACAACTCTTTCATACAGGGCCAAATTGACCATAAAAACAAGGCTATGGAATTCAAAATAAATTCATCATCTGACCTAAACGATGATACAGACCTTGCTGATGTGATCTTGTACAATCTAAAGAAGGGCAGAAGCTATGTTTTGCGTGCTTGTACATACTTTGTGCAAAAAAGCAATAGGTGCAAAATATTACCCCCAAAAAGATAGTCAAATGTTCACTTCCTTTGTTGAGCACTGCATGTGACAAGATATTCTCTGGTAGGCAGGATTCCTGATCTGAATTTGATGTATGACATGGGTTAATGTTCAGGATGGAACAAATCTATAGACAACTGACTACCTAGACACTGCTTACCTTCAAAATAATCTCCCAGTATGCTGTCTGGTTTAAATTGGGAGAGCCTAGTCTCTCACCATAGTGCATAGTAGAGCTCCTTTACGAGTTCTGCAGTATCTCATCTTACCGCACTTGGGTCAGCCCATAGGTACCCCAGTTGCAGCCCATTCAATATACTTTTCACATGAGCCAGCCAACTCCTCGGTGACTTTTTTCTAAAGTTTGATTTATTAAAAGATAACAAAAGACACAAACATTAATAAAAGTGACAATATCCAACCTATTGAACAATAACATGATTGAATAAAATGAGAAGACAATATAGGAATTAACTTTTATACCTATATGTAAATAAGAGAAACATATATTGGGAGAACTACAAAGGGGGGGAGGGAGGAAGGAGGGAACAAGGGAGGGGAGGAAACAGAAGTTATCAATATAAAATAGTCAGAACATCAGATAAATATACAGATAATACAACATTTTAAGCATATCATAAATGAAAAAGTGAAAAGAATACTATAATGAACTTTAATTAATTAAGAGGAATCAGTTAAACAAATAAGCATAAAAGGCAAAGTGAGCAAAATTAAGGTGGCTTCTGCAGGTCATCAGATACATTTTTAAGGGCAACAGAGGAGGAGGCAGAATGAGATAAATAAATTGTTTAGGGAAGCGATAAAAGATCTCTTTTAATTGCTAGAGATATGGGGGAGACTTGATTAGTATCCAGTCTGTGGTGGAATCAAACAGCATTCCACCATGCTCGAAAAGTGACTTTATCAGCTTGTTTCCAGTTGGAAGTTATTAAATGGAAGGCAATAGCTATTAATAAATCCAAAAGTTTAAAACTTAGTGGTGTTTGAGGCCATTGGGGAGAGAGAGTGCCTAAAAATATATTAATAAAGGAAAATGGGATTTAGACCTTAGAAATTACCAACATTTGGAACCAGACTAATTGCCAAAACTGATGGATTGAAGGACACCCAAATAACATGCTTTTTTTGTCTTTTTTTTTGTCCTCATCTCACCAATAAGCTTCTGCGGATCTTACAAAGCCGTTGTTTTCAATCTGTGCACCCTTCGGCTTACCGCACTTGCTTAGGTCGGCCAAACCGGCCCCGTTAGGTAGGAGCTTGATGGTATCATAGGACCGATTATATTAATCTCCGGTCATGGCCCCAGCTCATAAGGGGCTGCCAGATGTTTTTCGGGCTTTCCCCAACTCCATCCTGATCTAAGCGAGCCATAGCAAATGTGGCTTTAAGCCAGTCCTCACTGTTCGGGGGTATAGGATCTTTCCACTTCTTGCAGATCTCTCTCCGGGCAAGTATCACCAAGTATAACAACAGCCCATTACGGAGTTGTGTTGTATTCCGGCCAAACAAACTGTCATCACCAAAAAACACTAATTACAAGTTGACTTCGATGTTTACTTTTTAAAATGCCCCAAAGGATATCCCCCACCCCCTTCCAAAAACTTCTCAATTCGGTACACTCAAAGAAGATGTGGATATCATTGGCATTGGGAGTTATACATCTTGGGCATTTTGGAATAGGTAGTGGGGCAAACGTGGCTATTTTGGCGGGTGTGTAATAGAGTCTATTGATAACAAAAAAATTGTTCATTTTTAGGCTTGCTGGTTTGATAAGTTTGTATTATAATTTCAGAGAGGGATCCTACAGGGCATCTATAGAGGGCTTGAGGGGGGATTGATTCCAAGCTGAGGACTGTGGTGGGATTTCCAGGTCTTCAGCTTCTAAAAACTTGTTATACCAAATAGAGATCTCTTTCTTTTTTGGATTCACTGATTGGAGAGAGTGTTCCGTTTCCCAGTTTCCTCTTACATCCCCCTTTTCTGCTTCAAACCAGGAAACAAGTTGTAGATACTTACACCTGGAAAACCCTGTGCCGACCTTGGCCCTTAGCAACTCCCAAGGGTAGATCCCCTCTGCATCTAACAAGTCAGACCAGATGTTGATGCCCGCTCTCCTAATTGGTACAGCCAAACTACCACTGAGACATAGAGGTGTACCAGGGGAATCCCAAATAGGTGCAAAATCTGAGTAGTATCCGATCCCCCATCTACGTCTCACTTTGTACCAAGTTTCCAAGGACCTTCAGGCGTACTCGTTTAAAATACCTCGGACCCCAAACTTATATAAAACACCTTTTCCACCTTCTCCTTCCTCCATCATACCATTTCAGCCAGCAGTCTCCCCCACGCTGACTCCTCTGGTTTTGAGAGTAACATCCAGACGCCTTTAAATTGAAATGCAACCGAATACCAGCCTATATCAGGATGAGCCAAACCCCCTTTGGTGAGTCTATGCCTCAACTTCTTCCAGGATAGCCTTATGCCCTTGTCACCCCAAATGAAGCTCCCAATCTTACCCTGGACCTTACTAATGCTCTTATTGAGGAACACCAAAGGGACTGCGTTAAACAGGTAGGTCAGCTTGGGGAGGATGATCATCTTTACCAGGTTTACCTTCCCATAAATTGTGAAAGGAAGATTCCTCCATTTACTAAAGAGGCGATCTATTTCCTTAATGATTTCATTCAAATTAATCAAGGGGATTTTATCCAGATCTTTAACGATGTATATACCCAAATATCTTAGGTCTTGCTAGTTGTATCCTCCCATTGATCAATATTCCAACGCATCACCTCATTTTTTGAAGTGTTAGCTAGGTAGCCTGAGATAGAACCAAATTCCTCCAGAAGGGCTTCGACCCGTGGGATGGTCGCCTCAGGGTTATTGGTATATAATATTGAGTCGTCGGCATACAAAGCTAGCTTACAGCTATAGTGTTGAGACTTAAAAGGATAGATTGACTCATCAAGTCTAATGGCTTGTGCTAATGGCTCTGTGTAGATGTTAAACAGGAGGGGGGAGATAGAGCACACCTGTGTAGTTCCCCTCTGGATGTTGAAGCTAGAGGTCAACATTCCATTCAGAAGGATCCTAGCAGAGGCTCCTTGATAGCATTTCCTCAGGGATTGAATAGAAATAGGACCAAAGCCCATTATCACTAGTACTTCCCAGAGGTACACCCAGCAGACCCTATCGAAGGCCTTGGCCGCACCCAGGGCCACTATGGCCAGAGGGTCAGATCTTCCAACGGCCAATTCGATATTACCTATTAACAATTGTGTCTGCTCCTGGATGTACCTCCCTGTTACAAAGCCCTTCTGGTCGATATGGACCAGGTTGGGGACCAGTTTAGCCAGTCTCCCTGTGTTGAGCGCGTCATTGGGGAACACGGAAGTAGCCTAAAGACTACATATCCCATGATCCTCTAGCACGCGATGTGACGTGCTCGCGCAAGACAGAAAAGGAAGACGGACCTTTTCTCCGTGTCGGAAATTCTTTGTTTGCTGTTTCGAGCAAGGAGGTCGCCTTGCCTTTCACGGGTGTTGTCAGCAAGGAAGGGAAGCAGTGATCCTCTATCCTTGGAGCCTTCGCCTCGTTACTTAGCTGCCCTGAGAAGTACTCGTTTCCAGCGTGCCCCGGTGAGCTAGGGATGCCTGGCACCACTTGCAGGGTGCACTTTCAAGTTTCTGGATTTTCGCTCTTCTTCCAGCGCACCTGCGGTGCGGGTTCAGCTGGGATTCCTGGTGGTGTGTTCGAGAAAGTCCTAAGGGGCTTCATGTGTAATTGGTGTGACATTGTTTTCTCTCTTGTATTTCTCGCTTCCTTAGAGAACTGCTCTGAGAACTGAAAACTTGGCAAAGCTCCTCAAAAGATTCTTGATCTCATAGAATCCTTATTGAAGCCATCGAGGTCGTTTATGGCAGTGATATTGTATGTCATGTTATTGGTGGTACCGTGCACATAGTTCCACAATCCATAGGCTAAGGGACATGAGCTTAATGTTCCTAGCTGTTTTTTTATCGTTATTCCTACCACGTAATGTCTGGTTGATTTATGGGTGAATTGTTTTCTTGACTCCACTTAACAGGGGTTCTCGTGTGAGGTACGGACTACCCTCGGGCCCCTGTGATGCTGTTAGGAGTCCTAGAAGGGTATGTTTATCGTGGCATAAGATATGTTCCTAGGTATTACAATACTGGTCACCATGACGAAAGATATATATGGATAGTGATGATTTTATGTATTTTGTTGCAGCACGCCCTCTCCACGCCAAGACATATAATCGTATGAACTTTCTAGGAACCACGCATTGTTTTGTGTTATCTTTCTTTACAGGTATATTGTATAGGTTTCTGAATACAGGTTTAATAACTGTTGGAAAGGTATTATTCATATGTCACGGAAGGAAACTGTGTGTTGATTAGCTTTCTTGTTTCCCCAGATCTCCCTCCCAGCAATTCCCTTCCTTTCCTTCCCCCACTTGATCACCTCGTTGACCAGTGCCTTACGGCTACTCTGGCTTGGGGCTATCGAGAGGTGGACTATTATCAGCTACAAACCGATCCTGAGGATATTCAACCGTGACACCCTGTGGTTTTATGAACAGTGAAAGAACGTTGATGAAAATGAGTAAATGAGTAAAATGAATTGAATAGAAAGAAGAGAATGAAAGATGAATAATTTTGGACAAAATTGAGGAGTAAAGAAATGAATTTAATTCATTGGATTCGTTGGTGATTGGCTGTGCAGCTTGATGGGGATCGCAAAATGGTCCCCTTGTGTTTCTTGCACCCTGCCAAAATACCCATAAAGATCTTATGATCGGCGTTCAGCAGGGAGATAGGGCAATAAGAGTCAGCTTTTAAAGGCTTCTTTCCTGGCTTTAAGATTAATACAATGGTGGCCTCCTTCCAGGACTTGGGGACTTTACCTGTAAGGCAATATACTGAGTCAAACTTAGTGCCCAGTGCCGGAGAAAGTTCCTCTGCTAGGAGTTTATAGACTTCATTCGGGAGTGCATCCATGCCCGCTGCTTTTTTATTCTTTCATTTTTTTATTTGATCTTTAATCACTTCAGCGGTAATGGAAGCGTCTAAGATGTCACGGCTCTCAACCGTGAGGGTTGGCAAAGATTTACTCCTCATCCAAGTTTGTATGTGGCCAGGGGATGGGGCTAAGTCCTCTTTATAAAGGTCTGAGAAAAGGGAGATCAAGCAGGCTTGCATGTCCTCAACATTGCTTGACTTATCCCCATTGTGGTTTATTATCAATTCATTAATGTCATTCTTGGAGTGTTCACCTCTTGCTTTCCAGGCCAATAAGGCACTGGCCTTCTCCCCATACTCAAAGTTTTGCATGCTCTTAGTGAGCTATTGTGCCCTGCACTTCTGATCTAGTTTTCCCCTGTACTCCTGCCTAGCACAACCAAGGTCTCCCTGGACTTGTGTCAACTTTCCTGGGATCCCATGACAGAGTCTATTCCTCTCATTCTCTAACTGGAGTATTCTCTCCTTGATGACATGTAGCACCCGGGCCTCAGCCCTATTCTTAGAGCATATGAGTCCATGAAGCCCGTCCCTCAAGTTAGCCTTGAAGGCATCCCAAATAAACTAGATGGTCGTAGAACCCATATTTATAAAAAAATCTATAGAGGATAGCTTAATGGCCTGAATGATATCAGGGTCCAAAAGCATGCCTCTGTTCAGCGTCCACCTAGATTGTAGCATATACGTTTTACTGAGATAAGAAAAAAGAACTGGGGCATGATCAGAAAGGTGACTTGATAGGACTGCGAAACTTAAATGCGTTTCCTGCAAAATACAGATCTGAGCTGGGGAGAGTTCTAGATATTTCAAAATCAACCTTTGCCTATGGGGCATCTAAACCCATTAACATTCCAAGAGATGAAGCTGACCTTACTGTCTTTTATTAGAGTTCCTGCCATCGGCTTGCGAACCTTTGATACCGACAAGACGGGCCTTCCTTAAAATTGAAGTGAGATGAGAAATACATTTTCTTTTTTTACCCACTGCTCCCCACCCAGTGTACAGACCCCCCCATGAGGAACCCTCCCTTCCAATAGGCTGAGCCTATTTGGTCCCCACTCCCACGGGCATTAAGAAAAAAATACAATTAAATCAGGGGACTTACTTCCTATAGAATCCCTTTACTTCAGCAGCCCACCTCTCTTCTCCCCAACTCTGTTTTGACTTTGACAATGAGAGCATCCGCCTCCTCGATTGTGCGAGTCTGGTGCATATGGTTGTTCAACATTACGTGCAGTAATGCCGGAAACTTCAGCTTGGCCTTGGCCCCCAGGCTAGTTAACTCCTCAAGCCTCTTCCCCAGCTCCCACTGTCTTGTTGCAGTAATGTGGGAGATATCGGATCTTATGGAAAAGGAAAAAGGGCTTAGACCGGCAGATGTTATAGTGCCTTCCTTAAGGGCTGAAGATAGAATCAGCTCCTTAACAGAATATGACAGAAAGTTAATCAGGATCTTCCTGGGTTTTTGCCTAGTTAGATTCCTCTTGAAGGGATCGCGGTGCACCCTTTGTATCTCAGCTGTAAGATCCACATCGGGTGAGTTCTTCAATACTGTCTCTTTTCATAAGGAGATCAAAAACCCCTTTATGTCTGACCCCTCCAGGGCTTCAGGTACATTCAAGAGCCTCAGATTATTTCTTCCGGAGTGATTTTCCAAACGTTCGAGGTCATCCTTAAGTTCTTTGTTCTGGGCCGATAGTTTTGCCAATTCTGCTGAAGTGGTGTGCATAGCTTCTTTGATTTTAGAGATCTCCAACTCGATTGCATCTGTTCTTAAAGTAACTTCATACAGTCTCTGAGCCAACGCTTCACAGGAGGCTTGAATAGCTGCCTGATTTGCTTCTGAAACCGAGAATCTGCTGGCCATCTTGGCCTGGTTCATCTCAGAGACGGTGTATCTACTTGTCATTTCATCCTTCAAGGCAAGTAGTATGTCTGCCAAGGAGCGTGTCGTGGAGTCTGTAATTACACAACCATCTGTGACCTTTAAGACACACTGCAAAGTTTCCGGGGTATCATGTGTTGCCAAAACAGAATATCTATTCGAAAGGTTCACTACTGGGTGTATATCTAATGCGCCGTTGAGACTCACAGCAGGATCTTCCAGAAGGGGTGGATGCCTTTGCCCCTTCTGATTGCTCTGCGGGGCACTAAGCATTCCTTCGGGTGCTGCGCTTATTCCATTCAGGGATTTACTTATGCCCACTACTGGGAGACTTGAGGAGCTATGGACATCCACCAAGGGACTGTCTTGACCCACACTCTTTGAGGGATCACTGACAGAGATGGTTGATGTAGAGATGAATTTATAATATGTTTTTAATGAGGGGGTGATTTTCACTTTTAGGGTCGAAGCCTTCTTGCCCCTACCTCTTCCCTTCCCTTTACCAGCCTCTTTCCCCTTAGAGGCGGTTCCTTCGTCCGTTGTAACCCCTCTCTGCTTACGTTGTTTTGCTGATGTTCTTACTTCAAAGATGGGGGAGACTTGTGGGGGGAAGATAGGCTTAGTGATATCAATATTGAGGGAGTGCGCCACTCTTGCTCGCAAAGAATACCTGTTAATTTTAGGTGGAGGGGCGTCCACTACCAATGTCTCACTTGTCTCCCAGAAATTGAGGTGAGCCTCCCCCACTGTAGATAGCTTGGAGATTACAGTGGCCCTCTTGAGAGGAAAATGTACATTGCCATTTAAACTTCCTATCAGGAAAGTGTGTCCCCTCTTACCTTCATCCCATCTGACAGAACTGGCGTCCTCAAGGAGGATGTAGCTCCAGCACTGACTCCCTACCTGGGGGCCAAATTCTGCCATCCAGACTATGCTGGCCCCGGGGCTCGAATATGCGCCAGTACTAGTGCTGGCCCTGCCTCCGGCGACCCAGAGCTGAAAGTGAGCAAAATCCCATCAGTGATGCTTCAGCGCTGCCTCCTCCCAACGCCAGGTTCCAGCCCCCTGCGAGCCACCACAGGTATCCGGCTCATCTGTACGCCCATCAGAAAGAAGGAGCACACCACACATAGCCCCCTTGAGAAGCGAGTGAAGGGGAGAGGGGGGATAACCTAGCTTCGATGCGGGAACACAAAGTCCGTACGGTAAGACCCATTAGATATCCATTAACAATCCCGAGGGAGCAGGACCGCGGCCGTTTAGCTGGCGGCCGCCATTTTCCTCCAGTCAAATAACCTATGTTTTAAATCTGCAGTGGGGCATGGACAGGACCAGAAAGCAGAGGATGAGTCAGATGAAAAAGAAGCTAAGGACATAGGGAAGAATAATAGTCTGTGGTAAATGAAAAAAAGGGTTTGTGTGGTATTTGCAGCTCAAGAGGTTTTATGGAGTTTAGACCAAATTTTATCCCAAGTAGCAATTGGCCATTCTTGAGAAAAGTCCTTTTCCCACATCTTCTTAATTTTTGATTTAAGTCTTTCTGAGGAGAATAGTAAAAGTTTGTAAACTTTTGATGCTGAAGGAGAACCTTCTAGAGTTGAAAGAAGAGATTCTGAAGATATAGGAGAGTCAAGAGAAGCATTTTGGAGAATACGGGTGAGGGAAAGATTGAGGGTGTTATATTGCGATCTAAAGGAAGATGGTAAAGAAAATTTAGATTGAAGATCAAAAAAAGAAAGGGGTTTGCTGTCATCTATAAGTTGTGAAATCCAGCATAAGCCTTTAGAATGCCATGTTTTCCAGTATATAGTGCGGTTACGAATCCGCAAAGATTTATTATGCCAAATAAGCTGATTCTGGAGAGAGGTAATGGAGGAAAGTGACGAAGATAAAGGAGGAGATAAAAGTTTACGAGAGTGAGCGATGACCGGGAAGCGCAAAGAGGTAATTTTGGCAGTGAAGGTTAAAATTTCTTGAAAGCCAAAAGGGGTAATAAGATCTTTTTCTAATTGTAGCCAGAGATGTGGATGTAGGGGAAGATCCACAGAGATCCAATTAGCAGTTTGTTTTAGTGAGAATGCAGAATGATAAGTCTTAAAGTCGGGGAACTTAAGGCCACCACTAGGTCTATCTTTTTTGAGAGAAGATAAAGCTATACGCGAAGATTTACCCTTCCATAAAAACTGTATCAAAATGGAGTCAATTCATTTGAAGTAGTACTGAGGGATGTGAATAGGAATCATCGATATTATATATCGTACCAAAGGGGAAAGCATCATTTTAATAGAGTCTAACCGCCCCCACCAAGAGAGAAAAAGAGGGTGCCATTGCTAATATTAATATTTAATTTTTAAATAATTTAATCAAAATTTACTTTAAGCGTATTGACTAATGAGGGTGTGAACCATAAACCAAGGTATTTGATTTTGATAGGCAGCCGGGAAAAACCAGATGAATCAAAGAGATGTTTTTGACATAGAAAATTTAAAGGTAACATTTCGCATTTATCAGCGTTCAGACGATAGCCTGAGAGTTTAGAAAAGGAGGAAACCTGTTGAAGAAAGGGATTAAGGGATGTTTCAGGATTGGAGCAATACAGTAGAATATCATCAGCATAAATTGATTGCTTAACTTTATGAGAACCAGATTGGAAGCCTGTGATTCGATCATCTTGTCTAATTTAAGTTAGGAAGAGTTCTAGGGCAATGACAAATAATAAAGGGGACAGGGGCAACCTTGTCTCACAAAGTGAGAAGAAATCAGAAGACTGACCGTTAGCGAATATGGAAGCGCGTCGATCAGAATATAATAAAGAAATTAAAGTTATCAGTTTAGGAGGAAAACCGGCCCACCTTAAAGCTTGAAACATAAAGTCCCAACCAATCCTGTCAAAAGCGTTCTCAGCATCTAGGGAAATTGCTGCAATCAGATGATCCAAGGAAGAGGCCTTGCTCAGAATATTAAAAAAGACCCGAGAATCATCAGAAGCAAGTCACCCTTTGACAAAGCCTGCTTGCTCAGGACCAATGATATCAGGCAAAATAGGATCAATACGTAGAGCCAGAATCTTTGCATACATTTTGTAATCAGTGTTGACAAATGAGATAGGTCGGTAATTTTTACAAAAATAGTGATCTTTACCATCTTTGGGAATTAAACAGACCAATGCTTCCTGAAAGGTACCACTGGAGGTGCCCGTAACCCCAAAGGATTGAAAGAGACATAGAAGCTTAGGTGAAGAAACATTTGCAAAATGAGAATATAATTCAATGGTAAAACTATCAGGTCCAGGTGCTTTCCCACGATGCAGTACTGATACAGACTGAGTTATATCTGAAAGGGAAATGTCAGCTCCTAAAGAATCAAAATCAATGTGATTAGATGGTGGAGAAGAAATGGACCGAAAGTAGGAAAAGAAGGTCAGAACTATTCAGTATAGATTCAGGAGTGTAGAGATTTTTATAAAAATAAACAAATTCATTTAACCCCTTCGCTACCAGGCCTTTTCCCCCTCCTGTGCCACGCCCATTTTTGGCTATTTGGGGTAGTGCGCGCTGAGGCCCCTGTAACTTTTTGACCACATAAGGTATCCAGGCCAAATTTGCATCCTTTTCTTCAAACATCATGGGGATTCTGAAGGTACTCGGGGTTTGTGGATTCCCCTGGAGGGGTCACAGAAATGAGCCAAAATACAGCAACATTTAGTTTTATGGGGGAAAACTTGGAAAAACGGGCTGCAAATGAAAGCATCTGGGTTTTTCCCTGCAAATGTTATCAAAAAAGGGTTTGTGGGGCTGAAATCACCATTTTCCCAGATTTTAGGGAATACCAGACTTTTGTCAGAAACCCAACATTTTTTACACAGATTTGGCATTTTTCTGGGACATAGCCTATTTTTGCTATTTTTTGTGCTTTCGACCTCCTTCCAGTTAATGGTAGAAATGGGGACAAAATCAATAATGGATCCTGGAAACCTATACATTTTGGAGAAGTAGACAAAATTCTGAATTCAGCAAGGGGTCATTTGTGTAGATCCATCAAGGTTTCTTTATAGAAACTAACAGTTAAATATAGGATAAATTGAAAATTTCTTGAAAAAAAAGCCTTTTGTGTCAACGTTTTCACCTGTAACTTCTTCTAATTATGACAGCTCTTTGAAAGCAATATACCGTTACATCCACTGGACATTACTGGTTGTGGGGATATAGAGGACTTGTAGGTTCACCAAGAACCCGACGAACCCAGAGCCAAAAACTGAGCAGCATCTTGCAATATTTTTTTATTATGTACCGGGTATATAGTAATTATTCTGTAAAAATGTGTACATGGAAAAATCGGTATGAAAGACACCTATGTATTTCTGAAATGGTAACAAAATATAGAGTTTAGAAACAGTAGATATTTGCACATTTCAGAAATTGGGAATACTCATACTAGCATGAGAATTATCAGTCATTTTTTAGAATGACTTCTTTTTTACACAATGTCTTTCATTTGGAAGGCACAAATGCATCGAAAGTCAATAGATAATAACAGTTCCTTTACAAAACTGAATTACCCTAAGTCTCCCGATAAAAATGGTACCTCACTTGTATGGGTAGGCATAGTGCCCACGACAGGAAATGGCTCAAAACCCAACGTGAACACACCACATTTTCACAATGCAAAATTACCCATTTTTAGCAAAGTGCCTAGCTGTAGTATTTTTTTATCCCTAGCTTTGCCAGCACCTAGGGAAACCTAGCAAACCTATACATTTTTTAAAACTAGACACCCAGGGGAATCCAGGAGTGTGTCACTTGACTGCATCCCACCAGGTTGTGTTACCCAGAATCCCATGCAAACCTAAAAAATTGCCCAAAAAAACACATTTTCCCCACATTTCTCTGGTGGAAAGTTGTGGAATCTGCGTGAATCCACAAATTTCCACCCACCCCGCGTTCCCCAAAGTCTTCCGAGAAAAATGGTACCTCACTTGTGTGGGTCGGCCTAGTGCCCGCGACAGGAAACGGCACAAAACGTAACGTGAACACACCTCAATTTCACAGCGAAAAATGACCCTTTTTTGGCAAAGTGCCTAGCTGTAGTTTTTGAACCATAACTGTGCCGGCACCTAGGGAAACCTAGCAAACCTATACATTTTTTAAAACTAGACACCCAGGGGAATCCAGGATTGGGTCACTTGACTGCATCCCACCAGGTTGTGTTACCAGAATCCCTTGCAAACCTAAAAAATTGCCCAAAAAAACACATTTTCCCCACATTTCTCTGGTGGAAAGTTCTGGAATCTGCATGGATCCACAAATTTCCAACCACCCCGCATTCCCCAAAGTCTTCCGAGAAAAATGGTACCTCACTTGTGTGGGTCGGCCTAGTGCCCGCGACAGGAAACGGCACAAAACGTAACGTGAACACACCTCAATTTCACAGCGAAAAATGACCCTTTTTTGGCAAAGTGCCTAGCTGTAGTTTTTTAACCATAGCTCTGCCGGCACCTAGGGAAACCTAGCACACCTATACATTTTTTAAAACTAGACACCCAGGGGAATCCAGGATTGGGTCACTTGACTGCATCCCACCAGGTTGTGTTACCTAGAATCCCTTGCAAACCTAAAAAATTGCCCAAAAAAACACATTTTCCCCACATTTCTCTGGTCGAAAGTTCTGGAATCTGCGTGAATCCACAAATTTCCACCCACCCCGCGTTCCCCAAAGTCTTCCGAGAAAAATGGTACCTCACTTGTGTGGGTCGGCCTAGTGCCGGCGACAGGAAATGGCACAAAACGTAACGTGAACACACCTCAATTTCACAGCGAAAAATGACCCTTTTTTGGCAAAGTGCCTAGCTGTAGTTTTTGAACCATAGCTCTGCCGGCACCTAGGGAAACCTAGCACACCTATACATTTTTTAAAACTAGACACCCAGGGGAATCCAGGATTGGGTCACTTGACTGCATCCCACCAGGTTGTGTTACCTAGAATCCCTTGCAAACCTAAAAAATTGCCCAAAAAAACACATTTTCCCCACATTTCTCTGGTCGAAAGTTCTGGAATCTGCGTGAATCCACAAATTTCCACCCACCCCGCGTTCCCCAAAGTCTTCCGAGAAAAATGGTACCTCACTTGTGTGGGTCGGCCTAGTGCCGGCGACAGGAAATGGCACAAAACGTAACGTGAACACACCTCAATTTCACAGCGAAAAATGACCCTTTTTTGGCAAAGTGCCTAGCTGTAGTTTTTGAACCATAGCTCTGCCGGCACCTAGGGAAACCTAGCAAACCTATAAATTTTTTAAAACTAGACACCCAGGGGAATCCAGGATTGGGTCACTTGACTGCATCCCACCAGGTTGTGTTACCCAGATTCCCTTGCAAACCTAAAAAATTGCCCAAAAAAACACATTTTCCCCACATTTCTCTGGTGGAAAGTTCTGGAATCTGCGTGAATCCACAAATTTCCACCCACCCCGCGTTCCCCAAAGTCTTCCGAGAAAAATGGTACCTCACTTGTGTGGGTCGGCCTAGTGCCCGCGACAGGAAACGGCACAAAACGTAACGTGAACACACCTCAATTTCACAGCGGAAAATTACCCTTTTTTGGCAAAGTGCCTAGCTGTAGTTTTTTAACCATAGCTCTGCCGGCACCTAGGGAAACCTAGCAAACCTATACATTTTTGAAAACTAGACACACAGGGGAATCCAGGATGGGGTGACTTGACTGCCTCCCACCAGGTTCTGTTACCCAGAATCCCTTGCAAACCTAAAAAATTGCCCAAAAAAACACATTTTCCCCACATTTCTCTGGTGGAAAGTCCTGGAATCTGCGTGGATCCACAAATTTCCAACCACCCCGCGTTCCCCAAAGTCTTCCGAGAACAATGGTACCTCACTTGTGTGGGTCGGCTTAGTGCCCGCGACAGGAAACGGCACAAAACGCAACGTGGACACACCTCAATTTCGCTGTGAAAAATGACCCTTTTTTGGCAAAGTGCCTAGCTGTAGTTTTTTTAACCATAGCTCTGCCGGCACCTAGGGAAACCTAGCAAACCTATACATTTTTAAAAACTAGACACCCAGGGGAATCCAAGATGGGGTGACTTGACTGCCTCCCACCAGGTTCTGTTACCCATAATCCCTTGCAAACCTAAAAAATTGGCAAAAAAAACAAATTTTACCCACATTTCTGTGGTGGAAAGTTCTGGAATCTGCGTGGATCCACAAATTTCCACACACCCCCTGTTCCCCAAAGTCTTCCGAGAAAAATGGTACCTCACTTGTGTGGGTCGGCCTAGTGCCCGCGACAGGTAACTGTGCAAAACACATAGTGGATACACCTATATTTCGCAGTGAAAAATGAACTTTTTTTGGCAAAGTGCCTAGTTGTAGTTTTTTAACCTTAGCTCTGCCGGCACCTAGGGAAACCTACTAAACCCAAACATTTCTGAAAACTAGACACCCGGGGGATTCCAGGGAGGTATGGCTTGCGTGGATCCCCCAACGTTTCCTTACCCAGAATGCTCTGCAAACCTCAAATTTAGCTGAAAAAACCACCTCTTTCCCACATTTTTGTGTGGGAAAGTTGTGGCATCACCGGGCTGACACAAAGTTCCTACCACCCAGCGTTCCCCCGGGTCTCCCAATAAAAACTGTGCCTCACTCGTGTAGGAGGCCCAAGTACCCGTGACAGGCAATGGCCCACAACGTAGTGAGGCGACATGAAAATTGCCTATCTCAAAACGACATGGTTTTGCAAGGGTGGTCACTTGGGTTTTTTGCCTGGTGCTCGGCGGCCACCTAGGGAAACCTACCAAACCCACACATTTCTGAAAACTAAAAACCTGGGGGATTACAGGGAGGTATAGCTTGTGTGGATCCCCCAACGTTTCCTTACCCAGAATGCCCTACAAACCTCAAATTTAGCTGAAAGAATCACCTTTTTCACACATTTTTGTGTGGGAATGTTGTGGCATCACCGGGCAGACACAAATTTCCTACCACCCAGTGTTCCCCCGGGTCTCCCTATAAAAACGGTGCCTCACTCGTGTGGGCGGCCCAAGTACCCGCGACAGGCAAGGCACCACAACGTAGTGAGGTGACATGAAAATTGCCTATCTCAAAATGACCTGGTTTTGCAAGGGGGGTCACTTGGGTTTTTGGCCCGGTGCTCGGCGGCCACCTAGGGTACCCTACCAAATCCACACATTTCTGAAAACTAGAAACCCGGGGGATTCCAAGGAGGTATGGCTTGCGTGGATCCCCCAAAGTTTCCTTACCCAGAATGCCCTGCAAACCTCAAATTTAGCTGAAAAAATCACCTTTTTCACACATTTTTGTGTGGGAACGTTGTGGCATCACTGGGCTGACACAAATTTCCAACCACCCAGCGTTCCCCTGGGTCTCCCGATAAAAATGATGCCTCACTCATGTGGGAGGCCCAAGTACCCACGACAGGCAAGGGCCCACAACGTAGTGAGGCGACATGAAAATTGCCTATCTCAAAACGACCTGGTTTTGCAAGGGGGGGTCACTTGGGTTTTTGGCCCGGTGCTCGGCGGCCACCTAGGGAAACCTACCAAACCCACACATTTCTCAAAAACTAGACACCCGGGGGATACCAGGGAGGTATGGCTTGCGTGGATCCCCCAACGTTTCCTTACCCAGAATGCACTTAAAACCTCCAATTTAGCTGAAAAAATCACCTTTTTGACACATTTTTGTGTTGGAAAGTTGTGGCATCACCGGGCTGACACAAATTTCCTACCACCCAGTGCTCCCCCGGGTCTCCCTATAAAAATGGTGCCTCAATCATGTGGGCGGCCCAAGTACCCGCGACAGGCAAGGGACCACAACGTAGTGAGGTGACATGAAAATTGCCTATCTCAAAATGACCTGGTTTTGCAAGGGGGGTCACTTGGGTTTTTGGCCCGGTGCTCGGCGGCCACCTAGGGAAACCTACCAAACCCACACATTTCTGAAAAATATAGACACTCGGGGGATTCCAAGGAGGTATGGCTTGCGTGGATCCCCCAAAGTTTCCTTACCCAGAATGCCCTGCAAACCTCAAATTTAGCTGAAAAAATCACCTTTTTCACACATTTTTGTGTGGGAACGTTGTGGCATTACCGGGCTGACACAAATTTCCAACCACCCAGCGTTCCCCCGGGTCTCCCGATAAAAACAGTGCCTCACTCTTGTGGGAGGCCCAAGTACTCACGACAGGCAAGGGCCCAAAACGTAGTGAGGCGACATGAAAATTGCCTATCACAAAACGACCTGGTTTTGCAAGGGGGTCACTTGGGTTTTTGGCCCGGTGCTCGGAAGCTACCTAGGGAAACCTACCAAACCCACACATTTCTGAAAACTAGACACCCAGGGGATTCAAGGGAGGTATGGCTTGCGTGGATCCCCCAACGTTTCCTTACCCAGAATGCACTGCAAACCTCAAATTTAGCTGTAAAAATCACATTTTTGACACATTTTTGTGTTGGGAAGTTGTGGCATCACCGGGCTGACACAAATTTCCTAAAGGGGCAGAAGGACTGTGGCAATTTTTTGTGGGGGTGGGGGCATTGGTATGACCATTTTGGGCAGCCCTCACCCCCACGCATAAAAAAGCCTGCGTACTCGCTGGCGCCTAGTGGGCTTTCTGCCCCCCCAGGGGGCAGATCAGGGGCCGCTGCCGCCAGCTGCCCTCCCGGGGGGTGGAAAGACTGGAGTTTCTCTGGGGGTGGGGTGGGGGTATTGTCATGCCCATTTTGGGGAGCCCCTACCCCTACACTAATAAAACAAAAAAAATCCATGGTTTCTAGTGGGCTTTCTGCGCCCCCCCAAGGGGAGCCAGATTGGGGGCTACAGCTCCCATCTGCCTCCTGGGGGGCAGAAAGACTGTCATTTTTGTGGGGGGGAGGGTTGGGGCATTGGCATGCCCGTTTCAGGCAGCCCACACCCTAAAAACAATTGCGCAAAAAAATCCCTGGTGGATTTTGGGCTTTCTGCCCCTCTGGGGGGCCCAGATTGGGGGCTACTGTCCCATGTGCCCCCCAGGGTGGGGCAGAAAGGTTGTAATGGTGACCGGGGTTGGGGAATTGGCGTGCCCATTTCGGGCAGCCTCCACCCTAAAAAAAACCTTCTAAAAACAAATCCCTGGTGTTTTGTGGGCTTTCTGCCCCCCCCGAAGGGGCAGATTAGGGGCCAATGCCCCATATGCCCCTCAGAGGGGGCAGAAAGACTAATGATTGCGGGGGGGCATGGGCATGCCTGTTTTGGGCAGCCCCCACCCTTATTTGTACTTTCTAAAAAAATCCCTGATGTCTAGTGGGCTTTCCGCCCCCCGAAGGGGCAGATTAGGGGCCAATACCCCATCTGCCGCCGGGGGGGGTTGAAAGGATGTAATGATGGTGGGTGGGGTGGGGGCATTGGCCTGGCCATTTTGGGCAGCCCCCACCCCTATATATATTTTTTTTTAAATTCCCTGGTGTCTAGTGGGCTTTTTGCCCCCCCGGGGGGGCAGATTGGGGGCCAATGCCCCATCTGCCCCTCAGGGGGGGCAGAAAGGCTGTAATGGTGGTGGGTGGGTGGGGGCATTGGCATGCCCGTTTTGGGCAGCCCCCACCCTAAAAAAAACCTAAAAAGGAATCCCTGGTATTTAGTGGGCTTTCTGCCCCCCCCGAAGGGGCAGATTAGGGGCCAATGCCCCATCTGGCCCCCGGGGGGCAGAAAGACTGTAGTAATTGGGGGTGGGGTGGGGGCATGGGCCTGCCCGTTTTGGGAAGCCCCCTACCCCTATTTATTTTTTTATATTCCCTGGTGTCTAGTGGGCTTTTTGCCCCCCCAGGGGGGCATATTGGGAGCTACTGCCCCATCCCCCTCAGGGGGGGCAGAAAGGCTGTAATGTTGGCGGGTGGGTGGGGGCATTGGCGTGCCCGTTTTGGGCAGCCCCCACCCCTATTTTTTTTTTTTTAATTCCCTGGTGTCTAGTGGGCTTTTTGCCCCCCCAGGGGGACAGATTGGGGGCTACTGCCCACATCTGCCCCCCAGGGGGAGGCAAAAAGACTCAATGATGCCAATTTTATATAGGGGGAGCAAAGGCCCTTGCCCAAGGGGCCGCTCCCCCCTCCCTGGTGTCTAGTGGGTGGATCCCTGCTTGGGGATTGCCCTCCTGTGGCAATCCCCAAGCAGGGATCCACTGGGGAGGGGTACCATTGGAAAGGGGAGATTCTCCCCTTTCCAACGATACTGCTCCCGTCTTTCTACGTGCTCAGGGGGCTGAGATAGCCCCCTGAGCACACAGAAAGTGAAACTGAAATGAGCCTCTTGGGTCATTTCAGTTTCACTTTCAGTGTAACGACGTCGGCGCGACGTGTGCGCCGATCGTCATTACACTGAAAGCAGGGGGGTGGGGGGGCCTCAGGAGCTGGGGAAGCTCTTCCCCACCTCCCAAGGATATTTTTAGTGAAAGGGAATCCCTCTGGTGCCCACACCAGAGGGATTTCCAAGGGAATGCCTCATGACGAGCTGGACTCGTCATGGGCACACGAGAACTGTGTGCCATGACGAGTCCAGCTCGTCATGGGCATACAACGGGTTAAGATGTCCTTATCTTTATAGATAGGAGTACCTACAGGAACTTGGAAGGAGTCTATTTTGGCTCTATCTTTTCATTTCTTTAGATAATTAGCCAAATGTTTACCCATCTTGTTTTGGCCACCATAGTAACGAGAACTACTTTTCAGGAGGTAATTGAAAGTTGTATCAGTTGACAGTTTATTAAAAGTAATTTTAGCATCAAGAAGATCTTTCAAATCAGATTCATTGTTAGA
The DNA here is from genome assembly GCF_964204655.1 of Triturus cristatus. Classification (NCBI taxonomy): domain Eukaryota; kingdom Metazoa; phylum Chordata; class Amphibia; order Caudata; family Salamandridae; genus Triturus; species Triturus cristatus. The sequence continues at coordinate 914,110,445 of NC_140588.1, forward strand.
CTGATAAAACATGTATTCAAATTGTTTAATTTTGCTAAGTAATTGAGAAGACTGAGCTTAAAAAGACTTCTTTTTTTATGACACAAAACTCATAATAAAACCTCTGGCGTCTGCTTGAAAGGAATACCATACCATCACAAAAGGGAGCTCTGGAGTGTTGTTGGTGGCGAAAAATTCCAAGGCAAAGGATTTAAACTTCTCCCCTTTCCAACGATACCTCTCCCGTCTTTCTAGGTGCTCAGGGGGCTGAGATAGCCCCCTGAGCACGTAGAAAGTGAAACTGAAATGAGCCTCTTGGGTCATTTCAGTTTCACTTTCAGTGTAATGAGGTCGGCGCGACGTGCGCGCCGATCGTCATTACACTGAAAGCAGGGGGGGTGGGCCTCGGGAGCTGGGGAAGCTCTTCCCCAGCTCCCAAGGATATTTTTAGTGAAAGGGAATCCCTCTGGTGCCCACACCAGAGGGATTTCCAAGGGAATGCCTCATGACGAGCTGGACTCGTCATGGGCACACGAGAACTGTGTGCCATGACGAGTCCAGCTCGTCATGGGCATACAACGGTTTAAGATGTCCTTATCTTTATAGATAGGAGTACCCACAGGAACTTGGAAGGAGTCTATTTTGGCTCTATCTTTTCATTTCTTTAGATAATTAGCCAAATGTTTACCCATCTTGTTTTGGCCACCATAGTAACGAGAACTACTTTTCAGGAGGTAATTGAAAGTTGTATCAGTTGACAGTTTATTAAAAGTAATTTTAGCATCAAGAAGATCTTTCAAATCAGATTCATTGTTAGACTGATAAAACATGTATTCCAATTGTTTAATTTTGCTAAGTAATTGAGAAGACTGAGCTTAAAAAGTCTTCTTTTTTTATGACACAAAACTCATAATAAAACCTCTGGCGTCTGCTTTAAAGGAATACCATACCATCACAAAAGGGAGCTCTGGAGTGTTGCTGGTGGCGAAAAATTACAAGGCAAAGGATTTAAACTTTTGACAAAAATTAAGGTCAAGTTATAAGAAATGGTGAAAACGCCAGGGTAAGGGGAAAAGGAATCAAGTCAATATCAACAAAAAGCAGGGGCTTGGTCAGATATTAGAATTGAACAAATCTCTGAGTGAATGGCATGTTGGGACAAGGATTTACTTAAGAAAAGGTAATCAATACGGGATTGTGAGTGGTGAGCAGCAGAATAGAAACTGTACTCTATAAGGTCAGGATGGAATAATCTCCAAATATCAACTAATGCTTTACGTCAAATTGAGGAAATAAGTTGAGCGTGCATTTTAGAAGGTGTAAACTTGACAGTAGAGTGTCGATCAAGAATGGGGTCAAGAATTTGATTGCAGTCTCCACCAAGTATAATGTAATCAGCGTCAAATGTAAGTAATTTGTTGGATCAATTAGACAAAAAAAGTTTATCAATCAAAGTAGGACCATATACATTGAAACTCATGATAGGAATCTTATCTATAAGCAACTTAACAATAACCCAATGACCCTCAGCATCAACTTCTTGATGAACTACAGAAACATTCAATTTCTTGTGACATAGAATCAAAACACCATTTTTCTTACCTAGGGCTGGGGAATTAAACACATGATCCACCCAGCATCTTTTTAACTTGGAAGCTTCATTTTCAGAAATGTAGGATTCTTGAAGTAACACAGTGTCTGTTTTCAACTTTGCTAGGTGGGATAGCACCCATTGCCTTTTAATAGGATTATTCAATGCTATAATATTCCAGGTAGTAACCCGAAATGTAATTTACTAAGAAAAGTATGAACACACATTATGCTTACAAGAAAAACAGTTAAATTACCTTTATAAGCGCAAAGGAAAATAAATGGAAGGGAAAAAAGTATTTCCAAGATTAAAGAGAATTTAGAAATATCTAAAGTGTAAAAAATGTATAGGGTACTAAGTTTGAAGAAAAGAGGAGAGGAGGTGGAAGAGATAAGTAAAAAAGATGGAGAGGAAAAGAAAGAAGGAAATTTGGAGCAGGTGAAAAGGGTGAGACAAAAAGAAAAAGAAAAAGAATAAAGAAGAGCATAGAGAACAAAGGGACAGTACATGTCTTACAAAGACGACTGAACATCATACCTACAAAACAACACGACTGGGGGAGACTACACCAGGAGAAGATCCATCGAATCCAGAAAGGACCACAACCAAAGATGTCAACGTTACAGAAGGATCAGGAGGGAACAAAATTGTTGAAGGAAAAACACCTGTGAGTGAGAAAAGAGAATTAATGGAAAGAAATATTCAAAAGGCAAGAAATGTAAGAAAATCATGAAGAGATAAGTGTGCAGGAAGAGAAATAACAGTATAGCATTATAGAGGCATTACAAATACATAACAGAGCAAAAAATCACATAAACAATTTGAGAACAAGTAAAAAGAGAACAACAGCGTAACATGAAATATATATATTATTCAAGCAGGTCTTGAAATGTCCATAGTATCAGCTCCATGAAGAGTAAGAAACTTCTGCAGTGCTGCAGGATCATCAAAAGTTGTGGTTCGTTCTTTATACGTAACCTTGAAGATACATGGATGAAGAAGGCCATATTTGGCATTGAGTGAACGTACTTGGGGACGAAGATCAAGAATTTTTTTCCGTCGATCTGCTGTGATTTTAGCTTCATCTTGAGAAAAGAAGAGACGATGACCCTCCAAAAAAACCTGCTTCCTGGACTTGACCGCTGAAAGAACTTGAAGAAGACCGGTCTACTGCAGAAAAAGCATGATCACACCATGAGGTTTCACTGAGATTTTCGGACCAAGTATGTGAGCTCTTTGAATATTGAGTGAAGTGGTAGCAGGTAAGTCTAAGAGTTTGGACAAGAAGGACTGAAAAAAGGTGGTGGGGTTGGAGCATTCAATGTTTTCAGGAAGTCATAAAGTCGGAGTTTATTTCTACGATTTCTATTTTCCAAATCTTCTGCTCGTTTTTTAGGGTTTTAGAGCTAGGATCTCTTCAAGGATAACCTCCATGGCTGACGGAGAGGATTTTTCAGGAGAAGGTGGATCTTTTTGAGGTCTTTTGGTAGAGATAGCAGGAAGTTTACTAAAGAACTGCATTTTTGAGGTATTGCCCGAAGAAATATCAGGTTTTTGAGGGGAAGGGTACTCCATTTCAGAACCGTTAGTATTTGAGTTGGAATCCGAACACGTAGACACCTTAGAAGCTTTAGAGGATGCAGCAAGTTTAAGATTCCTCAACTTCCCCATAAAAGGTGTATTAAAGTACAGTAAATGCCTTTAAAGCAGTTGTGAACGAGTGGAAAAGTCCGTAAATTATTCTCAGCAAAATAAATAACACTAGCTGCAGGCTGCAGGCTTTAAAATCCAAAAAGATACACTCAGCAGTGCGCAGTGTAAAACAGCAAGCCACTAAAAATCACCATGGAGGTATTGAAAGTCATCTTATGAGGAAAAAATATGCAGAAGTAAAAATAATGGGTGCTCTATAACAAGGTACAAAAAGGAAAACATTTTCTATATTCAAAATCCAAATGTAAAACGGAGAGTTCCAACATTCATATGAGTAAAAGCCTAACTGTGACAGGCATACCGACCCTCTGACTGAGAGGGACAAATATCAGCCAAGTCAGTGTGTAAAAAGATACCAACCCTGATATCTTTAACTAGAAAACGAAGATGGCAAGCAAATGGAGCTTGTAATATTGCTCAGGGCAAAACAGGGCAACAAAAACGGCAATTAAAGTTTCCAGATGCGCGTTTCCTGAGGCGTCATGCAGGGAATCTCCTCAGCGTGGCAGATCAAAGAAAATGGCGGTCGCGTCTACAACGGAGCCGCCTCGCATCACACAATAAGGAAAATGCAGCTTACAGGTTGAACAGAGGGACGAAAATAGTCTCAAAGTGTGCTGCATCTTTTGACATGGCCATTCCCTCACCCTGGGCTCTGCATGGAAGCCGAATGTTGCGCTAGGTCCGTCGAGAATTGCCGCCGTTCCCGCAGAGGAACCTGCCGCCATCTTCTCCGGGCATTAGCCACGCCCCCTTAACTCCTTTGTGACTTGGGCCACTGAAACTATTGACATCTTTCAAGATTGCTGTCTTCGGGTTCCTCTCTAACCTGATACATTACAGGTTTTAAGGTTACTTGATCAGTAATTGGTATGAACCGAAGTTCAGCATAAAGTACTAATAGGGGGATGCCAGGCCCCTGTCTTAACGAGGCCCCTAGAAAGACATATTCCCCTACTTGCAAAGGGCAGAATCTAACCCACCTCCGGAGCTAATTTCCAAAAAGCGCAACCATTACTGATTTCTGTTTTGTAAGATGAGTTTAGTAGTGAATGTAGCAATCATATTTTGCTTCACTCTATCTTACCTCACGATTCAAGCATGAGGTCAAAAATGGAAGGAACGTATGACAGTTTGACTGCAAACATTTTAGAAGCATTTAATTGCAAATATACTATTCTTTGTATGTAATACAACTTTTAACTAGGCCTGGGCCAAAATTCTGTTCCATTCGTGGAAATTGCGATAATTTGGCATTTTCGCGTTACGCGGAAAGCGTGAAAATGTCAAAATTTCCACAATCCGCAGCTTAGCGATAATTTGTTTCTTGCTCGCGCTGTAAAAAACATACATTCTCGCGGGCGCGCGATCGCCTTACCTGAATCCCCGCGCTCGCTGACAAGTTATCCCGACCTGGTCGCGTTCTCCACGAGATATTGGATTGTTGGTAGCCATTTTGCACTGTCTCTCAACAGTTCGCACTCGCATTATTGTCACTGGTCACGCGATCATGTCATTTGTCGCGCGATCACATCATTCTTCTCGCGATCATGCACCGCACGAGTATGAGAAGATTGAGATCTCGAACACGTCATTCTCCACCGCGAGCGAGAGAGTGAGGACGCGGGCACGTCTAATCGAACGCAAAAAGGAGAAAGAGACCCCGAACACGTCATATGCAACGCGACAGGGAGCGAGAGAATGCGATCAAGTCATTTTGGACACGCCATCGACATACGGCGGAAGTAATGTGAAGCTCGAGAACTCGAACATGTAAAATTTTCAATTTGGAGAAGAATATCAGCACTAGCAGCATGAAACCTTCTGCAAATGATGATTTTGGATGAAAACAACTCCTCAGATTGACATTTGGCTGTCCTTTTTTGTGCAAGGAGTCCTTTTTTAAACAGGTGGAGACAGGGAGGAAGTGACACATAATCTCCAACTTCCTGTTCCTGTCCAGCAGGCTCCTCCCAGTGCTTTGTCCATCTCCTGCTCATTCTGCCTTTGGATTTTGAGCTGGAAAGATCACTCTTTTTGTCTGCTGCATCATTGCAATTGGATTTGAGGATTTTTTGATTTGGATATTTTACAAGTAAGTGGTTGTTGTGTCTGTTTGTGTCTGTTTGATTGTGGGCATTGCAGTTGTTGTAACTACAATTTATTTTTGGTAACTATCATCATTCCTTTTTTTTAAAATGTTGTGGGTAGTAGTAGTCAGTAGTAGGCCCGAGCTCGTCATGGGCATGGCCTCATGGGTGTGTGCATGATGAAGCAACTGTTCCTTTGGTGTTTTTTGAATGTATTTCATTTTCAAGCATCATTTAGGGCATGGATGGCATTGGATTGAGTTGGGGAAGTGTGTTTTTTGGGGGTGGGCTTCCTGATGTTGTTGGGCCTGGCCATGTGGCTGGTGGCCATTTTGAAGCCTAGGCCTGCAAGCTTGCCTGGCCTTGTCTGCCAACAGGCCTGCTTTTTCATCCACTAGGATCAGAGCAGGTAGCCACAGCTTTATTAATCAAGTGTTTTCCGTGTGGTCTGTTGAATGTAGACATCATTTAGGGCATGGATGGCATTGGATTGAGTTGGGGAAGTGTGTTTTTTTGGAGTGGGCTTTCTGATGTTGTTGGGCCTGGCCATGTGGCTGGTGGCCATTTTGAAGCCTAGGCCTGCAAACCTACCTAGCCTTGTCTTCCAACAGGCCTGCTTTCATCCACTAGGATCAGAGCAGGTAGCCACAGCTTTATTAATCAAGTGTTTTATATGTGGTCTCTTTAATTTTGACATCATTTATGGCATGGATGGCATTAGATTGAGTTGGGGAAGTGTGTTTTTGTTTTGGGGTGGGCTTTCTGATGTTGTTGGGCCTGGCCATGTGGCTGGTGACCATTTTGAAGCCTAGGCCTGCAAGCTTGCCTGGCCTTGTGTGCCAACAGGCCTGCTTTTTCATCCAGTAGGACCAGAGCAGGTAGCCACAGCTTTATTAATCAAGTGTTTTCTGTGTGGTCTGTTGAATTTAGACATCATTTAGGGCATGGATGGCATTGGATTGAATTGGGGAAGTGTGTTTTTTGGGGGTGGGCTTTCTGATGTTGTTGGGCCTGGCCATGTGGCTGGTGGTCATTTTGAAGCCTAGGCCTGCAAGCTTGCCTGGCCTTGTCTGCCAACAGGCCTGCTTTCATCCACTAGGATCAGAGCAGGTAGCCACAGCTTTATTAATCAAGTGTTTTCTGTGTGCTCTGTTGAATATAGACATCATTTAGGGCATGGATGGCATTGGATTGAGTTGGGAAAGTGTGTTTCTTTGGGGTGGCCTTTCTGATGTTGGTTGTCTTAAAGACATGCTTTTGTTTTATGTGTCTGGTGTGTTGGTGTGCAATGCATGCACCCTGCAGACCTTTTTGGGGCCTGTGAATGTTCGTATTTCCACTTTGTTGCATTAAAAAGGCAGAGCAGTGTGCTTTAGCATGCATCCTTTACCTGGCTTTTATAGGCCTTTTATCAGCTCCTGGTGTTTCCCAGCCCCCCTGCTTGTTTGTGATTTGTGAGTGTCCATGTGGCTGGTGGCCTTTTCTTGTGTTTGGACTGGGAGTTATTCGTGTCCTGCTTTTGCCATAGGCCTGCATGGTTTTCCTATTGGCTATTTGGCTTACTGCTTCCATCCACCCACCCCCTTTGCCAGCAGCAGCTCCATGGATGCTGAGATACTCAAATAATTTAATGGCAAATAGGGTCCACCCCACTTCCATTACATTTTTATTTTGGTGGTTATTATTAACTTTCCTATCCTTCCTGAGAGTGTAGTGTGAGACTGTACACAGTAGTATAACATAGCCCTTGTTAAAAAAAAAGTCATAAATGGCTAGACTATGTCTTTTGTTTGCACTAGTACAGTACTAAGTAACTGAACCACAACAACAAATGCAACATTTCACTGATGTTCTTCTCCTGGCTTATTTGCTTTTAGGTGCACAAAAGACAGAGGAGGAGGTGTCATCAGCATCACCCGGCTACCCGTTGTACTGCCAGCCAGACAGAAGTCCTGCTGCGCATCACGTCCACATGTGACCAGAACTTGTTGTGCATCTGCATCCTGCCTGACATCTGAAGAAGATGGCCCCAAAGAAAGGTACCAGGTCCAGTAGCAAGAAAGTTGCCGGTGAGAAGAAGGAACAGAAAAAGGAAGTGCCATTATTTACCACGACTGGTGGTGTGCCGGCCAAAGTTACGCCTGCAGCAGCGTTGTCCGGGAACCAAGCTGGGAGCAGCACAGTGGTCCAACCCCACCAACCTAGGCCCAAGGGCTTTAGTGTCTCAGAGGTAGCCAGTCTACTAACGAGCAGTGATGTTGAAGAAATGTCATTACCGCAAAGTAGTACACAATCAAGTTCAACGCAGGCGTAAACTCAGCAGATAAGTGTGCAGCTGCAACAAGAACAGCAGCAGCCGCAACAAGAACAGCATCAGCCGCAACAAGAACAGCAGCAGCCGCAACAAGAACAGCAGCGGCCGCAACAAGAACAGCAGCGGCCGCAACAAGAACAGCAGCGGCCTCAACAAGAACAGCAGCGGCCGCAACAGCCCACCATAGTAGTTGTTGCTCCTGACGTAGGGGCATTTCAGGAAATAGAGCTTCCTGCAGACAAAGTGGAGCAAAGTCAAACCACTGTTTCAGAAGATCTATTGTCTTCCAGACCACCAGCAAGGAAAAGGAGGCTTAGTCCATCATCTTCTTCTTCAAGCCCCACTTCTGATGATCGTGATGCCACTTGGCTCCCACCAGCTCAGTCTGAGAGTGATATACGCCACAAGACAATGCTTCTGAAAAGGGAGGTCCCAGTTATGGAGGTAGATGTAGAAGAGGGGGGTGATGATGTTGATGAAGACGAGCCAGTCATCACGCACATTACTCCCGCCCCAAAGGGATTGGAGACCAACATTCTCATCCTATCCAGAAAGGCTGCTACTGAGCGGGATGTAGCACGGATATCACCAACACAGGTTACACCACCACTACCTCCAGCTGCCATATTTTCCAAGGCCCGGCAGGGACCTACATCCAGCTCAACCATCTCAGTAGGTAGTGGTAGTAAAAGTCACAGTCTAGGTGCACAGGGTCACATTTCAAGCACACTCTCCAGTTCATGTGGTATTGAAAGTGGCACATCCAGCAGTGCCAGAAAGTTCTCCTCCCCAGTTTGGGACTTCTTTTCTGTTAGCACCAAGGAGGAGAACGTTGCTCTATGCTCAATTTATCGGCAAGGTGTTCGGCGTGGTAAGCTTGGTACAAACTATGGTACCGGAGGACAAGCAAGTCATCTCAGAATACACCACACTATCGTGTGGGAGGATCACATACTTCAGTTAAAATAAAGTAGAAAAACTCAACCCATTGAAGTTGGTCAGGAAGAATCAGGGAGCGATATTATTGCGGTGGAAGGTGAAGAAGAGGGAGGCATTTCTAGCCCTGTTCCCAATAGTGCAGTGGTAACGCCCACATCCTCCTCAGTAACATCAGAGTGGCACCGCAGTAAGAGCCATACTCTGAGTCAGGCTGAGACACCAAGGCGACCGAGTACCGCAATGATACAATCTGTGTCGTTGAGCCTTAGTGGGTTAATGAAAACAGCACCACAAAGGAAAGTAATCCAGCCTACCATTGAGAGCATGTTTAGGTTGGAGGGGCAGTTCTAACGCAACCACCCAACGGCACGGTTGTACAATGCGAAGCTGGCTAAAATGTTAGCGCTGGACCTTCTTCCTTTTTCATTTGTGGAAGGGATGGGTTTCCTTGAATTTGTGTCTGCCATCTGCCCTAAATGGAAGGTTCCCAGCCGGTCCTATTTTGCAAGAATTGCTGTTCCGGCACTACATCATGATGTGCTGGAATTGGTTGGACAAGCTTTGCAGCAGAGTGCTGTTCACAATATCCACCTGACAACAGACATGTGGACAAGTTGCCAAGCCACAGATTACATGTGCATCACTGCACACTGGATCTCTTTTGTGGGGGTTAGAGATAAGCTATCTGCACGAGGTGCTGTTGACACAGCTGCGATTTTTGAAGGTACTCGTAAACATGCAACTATAGCCTTGTTCGTCATGGAGAAATCTCATATGGCTGAAAACATTTTACACGAGTTTCGCAGCAAGATTTTGGAATGGCTGCGGCCAAGCGGGCTTGTTATTGGTTTTGTTGCCACAGACAATGGCAGTAATGTACTTAAGGCCATGGAACTTGGTTCCTATTTCAGGGTTCTGTGTTTAGCGCACTGCATAAACATTATAGTTCAAGACTTTCTGAAAAAAGAACCCATAGTCAACAATTTACTGGCCATCTGTCGAAGAATATGCACTCATTTCAGCCATTCCTTTAAAGCTCGGAAGCAGCTGAGGATCATCCAATGTGAACATAGGATGCCAGTCAAGGCACTCATCCAGGAGGTGGCAACACATTGGAACTCAACGTATTACATGCTTGATCGTCTGTATGAGCAGTACAGGTCACTCCATGAATATGTCTGGAAAGAAGAGGGGATGCTACTGTTAAAGGCATGAACCTTGAGATGGAGCAATGGAGCCTAATTAAATGCCTGACTGAGATGCTTTGTCCTTTTGAGGTCTTCACACGTGAAGTCAGCAAGGAGGACTGTACAATGGGCCAAGCTATCCCATTATTGCAAATGCTAGAGCATCAGTTGAATAATGTGTCTGAATCATACAAAGGTGTAGAGGACAAAAGGCAAGCCCATGACTTGGTGGAGAGCTTATCCCGGCGCTTAGCTGAAAATGTAAGGATACAAAATAAAATTTTGTCACAAGAACATTACATTTGTGCTACAATTCTGGATCCACGTGCAAAATTTGGACTGAAGACATTCTTTGCTTTTTCTGAGATTTTTTTTGCCCGCTACAAAACTTGTATAGCTGAAGCAGCCAGTAAGTTGGAAAACGAACGGCTGCTAATTAAAAGCCCGCAAGATCAACCCACAAGAAGTACTGCAGCAGCCCATGCAGGATCAAGTGCAACTTCGTTGGCTGAGGGCAGTGCGTTTGGATCACACCACTCACCATCACTATCGACCACAGAAACAACAACTGGATCATTAGGCCGAGTACAATCATTACACGATTGGTATGTAAAGTTAGGCATTAATAAGCACAGTGCTGATGCACAGAGAAAAGAGCACGAAAGCTTACCAGCAGCAACCCTGAACATTGAGCGGATGGTCCAGGCCTATCTGGACAACCCAACAGAGGTGTACATTGATCAAAACCCATTGCAGTATTGGTATAGGAAAAGGTCTGAATGGCCACAGCTCAGCAGGCTGGCGATAAGCTATCTGGCTTGCCCTGTCGCAAGTGTCTCTTCTGAACGTGTTTTCAGTGCTGCTGGTTCCATTGTAACATTGAGAAGGACCAGTCTCTCATCCAAAAATGTGGAGAGGTTAACAATGATCAAAATGAATCAGCACTTCATACCACCGAATTACACAATCCATGAAGCAATGGAGGAAGATGAGGACAGCGGCTCAGGTGACGGAAGTAGTGTGTCACATGATGATTATTACCTACTAATGGTTGACCCCCAGAGTTTGAGGGCGAGCTATCCTTCCCTGACAATTAGGCTTGCAGTTACTGTCTTCCTCCCTTTTTTCCCACCTTTTTTGTGTGTTTGTCTTTCCGGTTACAAACTTGTGAATCACAGCAAATCCATTACCACCATCTTCTACTCTTCTTATTAAATATACAATTTTCAGGTGTCTGCAATTTGACAGTACAGTCCTCCGAATCCAGCTCCTCCGCTCCATCATACTGAATCTCCCGCCCAAAACCATTGCCCTTATGAATGATGATTGGATGATGGTAAAATACTACAAGAACAAATTCAAACTTTCCTAGTCCTGCCAAAAGAAGTGGAGCATGAATCAGATGACTACTATAGCTATCCTCCTTTCAGAGCCAAGAGAGACTGGCCATTAACTGAAAATAAGATAGAACAGGTAATGATTGATGCCATGCATTGGACGCAGAGTCGCAGACTGAATGATTTTGTTGTGTTTGTTGTGCATGAATTTATGTAATTGTGCACTGCTACTAATCAACTTTCTACAGAACACGCTAAACTTAACTCAAGGTGAATTCAATTTTCCCCTTCTTGAAAATAAGAAATTTGTACTTCTCCTGCAGCTTGGTGATACATTGCTTTTAATTCAATACAGGAAGGGGACTCACTCAATCTGCGCAATGAGTATGATTGACACAACAGCACCGTCCATCATGATGATGGTGAAATAGACGGCCCGTTAACTTAAGATGAGAAGAAACAGGTAATGACAATTAATGGCATGCACTGAACACCTGACTCTGAGTGATTGGTCTTTGTGTTTTCGTTGTTTGTTTGTTGTGCACAAAGTGAAGTCAAAGTGTACTAGTAATCTATCTTTCTGTACACACTAAAGACTGACTCAAGTCAATAATATTTCTACTCTTGTTGTGTAATAACAATTGTACTTCTACTGCAGGCCGATCTTCACAGTCAGTCAGTAAAAGTATTGGAGATGATGATGAAGTCAGGAGGACGTTTCATGAGTGGCATAAACTTAAAAGCCTAAAGGTAAACACGTCAACAACAACCACGGCAGACCCAAATGTCTGTGTAGAAGTGGAATAGAGTGTAGCGGTGGGATGACTGTGGTGCATTGATTTACTAACTTAAACTGTAAAATGCTATGTTTGGAACGGATTATGTGCTTTGCCTTTGTCCAACTCTTTAAAAAAAAAAAAAAGTACTCTAAAGTCTTAACGTAGGATGTGCTACTGCTAAGCACTGTGGGCCTGCTCTCTCCTGTTATTGTTGAAGGTCAATGCTGGAAACAGACTAGAGTAGAGATGATGCATACATGCCACCTCGGAAAGTGTTCTTGTTCCACTACACCATAACTTGTGCATTTGTTTCAACTTTGTTTCTCAATATCCCCTTTGGTTTTCCATCTACAATTACAGGCCGGGCCTTGCCCTATTCTTTGGAAAACATTACAATGCACACTTACCTTACCAATAAATCGACATTTTTTTCCAGCCAGGCAGTGGCGAGTGGCGAGGCGACACACCCAAGATTGATGGACGAGAGGACCAAGAGGAATGCCGAGATGCAAATCCAGTCCACATTTTTTACCAGGATAACACAGTAACAGTATCCACTTTTATATAATTTGATTAATATTTTGTATACAATCTTTACAACAGTGTGTTCTTGGAGTTGTTATTATCATCATTAGGTTTGCTCTCTGTTTACGATTCTTCCCTACTAATATTTAAAATTTCTATTTGCTATCTGTAAAAGTAGTAAGGCCGGAACAACAGAACAAGAGCTAGAAGTGTATGTAATCCGGGTCTCTCATCATCATGCATGCATTTCCTTGTCTCCCTTAACATATGGATATGGTAGTCTTCAATGATTGTCGTTTGTTTGTCCATGAATACTGGTTTCCTATGTCAAACCTTTCCCAAAAACCCCCTTCCCATCCATTCAACAAACCCTAACCCTCTTCCCCCGGGCTGTGTGACTTATTGTCGAGGTGTGACTAAATTAAATGTACACCAATACTTAATCACACACTTGCTGGGGCGGATGTGGCGAAAGCAACAGTACTTCAATTTCAAGGCAGAGCGATGATCTTCTTCTGCTTGCCCACCCATGAGTAGTATATTTTAGAGGTTATTTTATTTAACAAAGGAACATATACCTCAGTATTAATTGCCGGCATTGATTGGATTTGTTTGTTGTCATTCCTCATATACAGCACTAACTGGTAGGCTGTAGGCCTAGTCAAGTGACTCGACACAACTATAGTTTGTAACTCTGTCTAGTAGGCTATCCCAACCACCATTATGTTTTGTTGTAAAATATTTTAGCATATTTTTATTGCTCGGTAGGTTCTGCACTGTACTTCATTCTACTACTCCTCTAACAGTCTCTCAAAGGCGATTGACTGTCTCCTTTTCTTTTTTTGCAAATGCTGCCGCCCTGCCAGTGTCTACTACTACTACTATACTACCACCACCACCACCCCAATCATGGCATGTTAGAAAAAGGAAACCATCTTCACCATGCAGCCATGGCTGTGCCAAAGTTAAACATAAACATCAAGCACAGGTAAGAGAGAAGTTTGGGGGAGGCAGAATTAATAATGGACATGTTGTCAATGATTTCAATTTCACACACCAGTCCAGATAAAGAATGCATAGACTAGAGAACAGACTGAAAGTACTAGAAGGACAAGTCAATCAGTGAGGTGTGTTGCATCTATCTGTTTGTGTCTTACACAGTCAGCCAATTATTTAAATCAAACACAGGCTATGAGCGGCCCTGCACCAGCAAGGAAACAGTGTGATGTAAAACAGTTACCCCACCTACAAACATTAACAACATTGCATTTAACATAGAAAAATATATTTAATTTACCCTAACAAAAATAAACTAAACCCACAAAAGCTGACCCACCCCCTCCCTAACCCCAACCAATGTCCATAGGAAAGTCCAGGAGAAAAAGTCCATAAAGCAAAAACCCAAACCCAACGCCCAAACCAGTTCCCACCCACCCAAACAAGAATTAAAAACGGGGCAGAACTTGATGACAGGGACTAAGGTGTGGGGCGGGACTCAAGGAGGACACACATCTGCTCCTCTAAACAGGTGACGCGGCGTCTGAGGGCGTGGCAGTTGCAGTCACAGTGGGGGGGCACGAGAGATGGCACTACAGTGGTAGCGGGCAGCCGCCAGACGGTGGCGCCGTACCGCTGGAGGGCGGTGGCTGGGGCCCGGGGCACTGGAGGAGGCTTCAATTGCTGCCGCAGTCTCCTCCTCCTCCTCTGCTAAGACCACCAGCCGCCGGTATTTCCTCTGGATTGCCTCCAGCTTCCGGCGCCGTGCCTTGGCGGCCCACTCCTTTCGGTTGAGTTTAGGAGTAGCTGTGTATCAAAAAGAAAAAAACAAGACAATTGTAAAATATACTCTTAGAGAAACAGTAAGACAAGTTAATTATTTATACACAAAGTGGCATGGTAGAGTAGCACTATAAAGCACAGTAGTACATAACATTTTAAATCTCGCCCGTCCTTCTTCCTTCCACCCGTCTTTCACTTTTTAGTTGAACAGTGCACCAGGTGCTCTTCTCCATAAAACTTTCAAAGCGGAGTTGAAATCAGATAGATGAGGCCATTGGTTACTCAATACTCCCGCTCCTATGCCAATTAAATGGATTCTAGTCTTCTAGTTCACTCTTCAAACGTTCACAACAACTCATACTTACTTACGACATCAGAAGTCCGCCCCGCCATCCTCACGCTAAAAAGGGTGGGGTTCCCGTGGGGACAATTAATTAGGATGATGCACCTGGCACAGTGGCAGGCGCATCCTGTTTTTTTTACATTCTGGTTGGCAGTGCCGAAAGCAATGCTAAAAATACATGTTGTGCTGCTTTTCCAAGCACAACAGGACGGGCCCCGCACGGAGCCTGTCTCGTTTTGCTTTGAAAGGCAGGGGGGGTACCATAGCATAGGTAGGTACCCTCCATGGGGGCCCCCAAGCATACTCTGCAATGTCTGCATGCCTTTCCGTGGCGGACGGCAATGCCGCCACACAAAGGCATTCCAAAATGCAGATTATATGGCTGGCGGTGTGTTCAGAAAGACACCACCACCATATTGAACCCTTATCCGTCTGGTCGACATGTGGGGGTCTGACTCTTTTCACAGGGATGGCAGGAGGTTTGCCCCTGCGCTGTCGGCGGGGCCCTAAGTCTCAACAGTACAGTATACATATACATACAGTACACCCTTGCAGTGAGTGTACTGTCAAGTTCAACAATAGTTAAGGATTATGAATCTAACTTACCACCACCCGCCACTGGTGCTGCCACTCCCCCTACAGCTCCGTTGGTATCTGCAGCAACTGCTGCATCTTCTCCCTCCACGTCGCCTTCGCTGGCCCCAGCAATGGTGGTCGGTAGTGCGCCTAGAAAACATTACACATTTATTAGGCGTCATATACACCTCCCCCTATTGATCAGTAGCAAGGTTGAAAAATGAGTTAATACTAACACACATCACTAGTACAAATCAGGTAGTAGTAGAGTAGACACTAATAGTTATATATGGTCATTCTAGCCTTTGCTTAGTTAGCCCGAGCCATGCAACCATTTTACCTTTGTCTCTTTTATTTTTGCACATGTGGCGTTACCTTGCAGCTTTTTGTATAAGACACCTTTGAGCCCACATGACCTGCCTCACACTGCTACTGTCTAGTCTACGCGCTGCGTACAAGCGATCAACAAAAACATTAACAAGCCACTTTTTTAGGAAGTACTGGTGTACTGTTAGTCCATGTTGCTTATCAATAAATGCTTCACTTTTTGGCACGGCTGAGAAATGCTTGCAAGTTGCAATATACTAACGTGCACCATTTCATTTGTCGCATTACAGACGAAAGATTCCCTTCTACGAACCAGAGCTTTGCAGAGCTTCTGAATGATGCAACAACTACCAGTACTAGGTTCTTCTAAGGTGAGGGGTCCCTTCACTCACATCTTCATTTATAAATTTATATAAACTAAATTCCTAGGGGATGGTGGTGCTGCCTTCCACTACTGTTCAGTTATCATGATTTAATTCCCAACTGTAAGAAAGTGTAACAATGTTTATTGTTTTAATGTTATTGATTTTCCGGTTGGTGCTGCATTTTATAATAGAACAATGTACAGAGCTTCTCAATTCAAAATAAACATTTTGAACGTACATAGACTTGGTGGTATTTGGTGTGGACTAGCTTACACGAGTGAGCAAATTAAAGTAAGGGTGTGCATGTGCATTGCTACCACGACTGAGAGGTTCGGTGTGTTATGTTCTAGGTTGTGTACTTGTTGGGTATCTTGGGGGGAGGGTTCGGAGACCTAATAGTTATGACAAGACAGTACTATAGTCGAGCAGGGGATTGTGGTGGGTTCTGAATTTCTGAATGAGGTGTGTGAGGAAGGTCCAACCTACCATCACCAACATCCTATTTTCTAGTGCAAAGGTCTATGTATGTGCAAGTTCCCTTCAACAGTAGTAGTATGTCCTATAAGCTATCCTATCAAAATAGTAATAAATCTGGTTGGGCTTTTGTTGCTGTGAATTTTCAGAGCCTCAAGATTAACAAAGACTCAAAATCAAGAAGACTAGAAGTAGTACAAGAGGACGACCCAAAGGATTGGACTCAATGGCTAGAGCTACTGGTGAATATGAGTTTTATATTACAACCTTTCACATAGAGAGTGGCACTGGCCAACTGGCCAAGCTTAGCTACTACAGTACAGACAGACTGATAGTAGTAGTAGTACTGAGAGTCATCATAGCAGCGGCAGGGATAAGATTTTTGAAACCGTACAGATCGAAGGATAATTGTTGGTAAAAAAAATAGCATTTGGAAACAAACAATAGTTCGTGAAAAATATGGTGCAGTAAAAGTTATGGAATAAGAAATAATATTAAAAACAAGAAGACTTACTGGGGCCAGCAGAGGAGCCCTCATTGGTGTCCTCCTGGTGGTGCTGACTCCCCACTCCCTGTCTGTCTGCCCCTGGGTGCTGATGAACAGGAAAGATATAAGAAAGAGACAAACATTGATGGATGGTGTCAAACAAATGCAATATTTTTCAACAACTGTCAAAAAACAGTTATGTAAACAACAATTGCACTAACTAAATTGACCGATCTCATCTGGTCAACAAGTAGTATCGGGGGATTCGCGGATCGACTACTTAAGTTACTATTAATCAACAGTAATCCAGTCTTCCATTCTGATTCCAGAATACTAAGTTACAAGCAACTAAGCCTAAGTACGACATACCACCAACCTAGCCCACCTATTCCAGGCATGCCAATTGTACATTAAGTATGCATTTCCACTTCTTTTATTCCTCAACAATGCATATGGTCACATGGAGGACACATGACTACATTTTTTGTATACTCCAAATTTTGGGTTGATTGATTGATACTGATGTTCTGCTAGTGCTAAGCCAATTACCACCACTCATTGAACAAACTAGAAAAGGTTCTAATAAAGACTGCCGTACTAGCAGCACGTCACGTAACTGAGGGGGCATCACGCATACCACTAACAAATTAGAAACTCATACAAAGTACCTAAACCTAAGTATCAATCCGCCCCAATCTATTAGTGACAGGACAAAGTAAGGAGTGGACTAGAGTCACTGTAGCATTACGTAACGTAACTTAATTTCTCTAAAATAAACTCGTACAGAACCACACAAGTGAGCGCAAACGCTAAGTTGCAAACAAGTAAGATTAGTATTAGCGCAGAAGAGCACCTGTGTCACAATCACAGAAGACTTTTAAACGTAATTAACCTGGAATGTAAGCAGCAACATTCTAGCTGGTTGGAAGAAAAAAAAGATATTCGCAATATATAACACAGAACAGAAGAACAGACACAAAGTAGTAATAATTAAATACTTACTCACCAAGCCCCGGGACCTCCACTCCTAGCAGGTCCAGCAGGTCCTGCTCACGGTCCAGGATGTTGGACCACCGGTGCGTCAGCTGCGCCTGGGTGCGCCGGAGCCCAGAGAACCGCGACACTGCCCGGCGCACCTTCCCCCACCGCTGCCGACGCTCCCGGTGGCCGTACCTGGACCCAGGCCTGCCACCTGCTGCCATGGTTGAGGGGAGGTGGCGCTGCACAAAGAAAATCAGTGCAGCCAACTCCACCTCCCCAAATAAGGCCCGTGCCTGCACCCCTTGTGGGCGCCGCCTTCCGCAAGGAAGGCGGTCGCGGCTCTGGCTGCGACGGCGACCAGCCCTACCCTTAGATATGGTTCTGGGGTAAGAAAAGGTAATAAAATGAAAGAAGTAAAGGAAATAAATAATAGCAGGCAATAGAAAGAGAAAAAGTAGCTAAAAAACAAAAAAAAAAGGAGACAAAAACAAAAAATATAGAAGCAGGAAAATAGTTAGAGAAATAATAAATAAGAAAGATTAAAAAAAAGTGGGTTTAAACAAAGGATTGAAAAGATGTATGGAGGATTCAAAATCAGGCCCCAGAACCATGTAATAGAGTGAAAAACAAGATGGCCGCGCCCATTGCGAACACGTGCGCAAGTTCGCGCGATATTTTCTCCCCGAGCAAGCAAAAAGCAACGCGATCAAGTAAAAGCGGTCGCGAACAGGAAATATCTACCGTGAACGGGCGCGAACATGCATTGCGCGACCCGGAACAGGAAGTAAGCATCGCGAGAGGGCGCGACAAGTGAAAACAAGATGGCCACACCCGTGAGCAACCGCATGGGTAGGTTGGCGACCCGAGATCACGCAAAAATTACCGCGAACAGGTGGGAAAAAAATTCCGTATCTTCGCGATATTTCCGGCGTGTTTGCAGAGATTTTTAGCATTTTCGCGATAATTTGCGAAAGTTAATTTCGCAAATTCTGCCCACCCCTACTTTTAACAAAGTTTAGTCAATTTAATTTAATTTAAATTTTTCCTTATTTTTCAAACACAATCCTTGCTTCGAGTCACATCAGAGTTCTTCACATTCTAGAAATAAGGAGGTACACCTGAATTATTAAAGAGCACAAACCCAGTATACATGAAGTATTAATTACTCTGCTCTGCGATTTTGCACTTGGAGCAATATCATCAATCCATGAGTGAACGACAATGGTACATTTATTTTGTTTAAGTCATTGTCACCAGCTGACTTGACTACGGAAATGCACTCTATGCCGGAACCACCTCCCATCTCCTCAAAAAACTACAGACCATAAAGAACGACTGAGCCAGACTCATCCTCGACCTCCAAAAATGGACCAGCATCACTTCCCACCTCAGAAGCCTCTACCGGCTCCTCTTCCAGAGGAGATGCCAGTTTATGCTGCAGACTCATGCCGGACCCTCCTACATGAATCACCACCTGACTTTCCACCAAGCAATTCCGATCCACCTTCCTTGCCCTCGCACATGTCCCCAACATCAGGCAAAGCCCTAGTGGCAGTTATTCTTTCACCTACGTTTCTGTCAAATCCTGGAACAACCTTCCACTCCACCTTCAAACCTACCCCTCAGTCGCCGACTTCAGATGGGGTCACAAATCTCACCATTCCCAGCACCTGGATACCCCCAGGAGAGATAAGTCATGCTACACACATACTGACTGATTGATTGGTTTATCTGCATGAAACATTGACACTCACTGAATCTACATTGAGAAATTCACCACAGAATATTAACAAGATTCTGCTTAGAACAGGTATCAATCTATGCACCAGTTGTCAAAAAAATAATCACTATTTGCTAAAAATATAATATTGCTAAAAATATCCTCAATCTGAAGGTGCTAAAGATCATACTAGCTGCACACTTCACACTGTGGTTAAAACTTTACAGCTAGCTCATCTATTCTAGCAACAGTATCACACATGCATATCCTAGTTTCTGGTACACACAGCCTTCTTCTATGTTAAGTATAATGTATCATGCTGCCAAGATTCTCTCTAATAACTCAAGGCACCTTACAAAAGTTAATATCTACATATCTCCTACGTAGAATGTTTATATGGTAGGAAACTTTTTTTATAGAACCAAAAAATGTGTCTGTAGCATAATGAGCACAAGTCAGCTGTCACCTGCACACAGAGTTACTCTTGAATTAGAAAATTTATGTTTTCAAAACCTCCACACAGCTATGGTGTATTATGGGAGCACATGCATTTTGTAAACACTTATGCATTAGCTGAATCCACGCTGTACAAAATTAGGAAAAAAGTAATATGTAAATTATAAAACAAACAAACGCTCATTGGAAGATTTCATCAGTGAAGTCATTTGAAATGTCATCAGTGGTGTCATATATGATTTCATAGAACATGTCATGAGGGATGTCACATGTGTGGTTATTAGCAGTGCATGGTGGTGTGCAAGCTATAGGTAGCGCTGCTAACTATAATTGGCAAATTTCTGTGTTTTGTTTAGTTCAAAATATTAATGATCACAATGACAAAATCACCTCCCTGTAACCTTACTTTAACCTTTGTTTTTTCCATATATATATATATTTGTTCATGTGTGTGTTTATATATATATACAGTTTGAAAACAACAGTATATGTTAAACAAACGGTAGACTTTGCATGTTTAACCCCTTCGACGTGCATGACGGAACGGTTCCATCATGCACGTCGGTTGGGCTGTGCTTATGACGGAACCGTTCCGTCATGGCCCCGCCCGCGCTCAGAACCTTCAGCGTGGCGCGGAAATCCGCGCCGCGCTGAAGGGGTTAATAATGGCTGCCATTCTAGGACTGATGGAAGTCCTATGTTCATTTCAATGACATGTGTAAAGCATTTATGTTTACCAAACGCGCACGCCGATCACAATTTACAAAGGCGGCAGCCGAAACGCGTTTTGTCGTGAGGTTTGTCCTTCAATAAACTGAGGACACTGTTCCCGTGAGTGCTGGTATTTTGTTTTGGTACCACGAGCCTGATATATATATATATATATATATATATATATATTCACTGAAAAAACCATAGGTTTCCCACACGTTATAGTTAGCTGGACATTTCTCTCATACAAAACCAATGAAATTCCCCCGTTATAGTTAGTACAGCTAACTATAACTCGCGCGACCGCAATCCACTGCTGATGATGTCACATATTACATCACTCATGACATTGTCAGTGACATCACTCATGACATCACTGATGACATCTCAAATGACATCACTGACGATGTCACTGATGATGTCATCCAGTGAATGTTTAACCCCTTGAGTGCCCATGACGAGATGGTCTCGTCATGGGCCGCGGTTGCGCTGTGCCCATGACGAGACTATCTCGTCATGAGCTAATGAAACGCCCGGCACAGGGCGTGGAAAGGGCAGGGCACACAAGGGGTGAATTTGCAAAAAATGTTATAAATATAGGGAAAGGCCTGTTTAAGAATGAGTGGGTGTACAAGTGTGTAAAGGGTTGATTTTCTGTGTTGTGTAACTGACTCGACAAGTGAGTCCTTTAACTACATCTTACTTTAGACTAGTGCATAAACTGTATAAATGTTTTGTATGTGTCTGTGTGTTGAGGTATAAGTTGTGGCATGGTTTTGTGAATAGCTATATAAGTGTCTATATGGGTTTTTGATTGCTTGTCTCAGTATCTTTATGAGTTCCTACGTGTTTGTGTGGATAAAGTGTGTGTGAGTGTGCATAGATGAGTGAGTGTGTGATTCTATGACTGGATGTTATTAAAAGTGCATCTCTGAAGGACTGTATGGTTGAGTGAGTGTATGTATGGCTGTATTATGGTTTGAATGTATGTCTCAGTGGTACATTTGTGACTAACTAAATATGAAAAAGGCATAATATATGTGTGTAAGAGTATATAAGTGGTAAATTGTGAGAGTGTGTAATTGTGACAGTGTCTGTATGGATGAATGTGTGCTTGTGTCAATGATTCTAATTGAGCATAAGAATATGATACTATTTTTGTGAGTGAGTGAACTTGAGTGTGTATAACTGCATTAATGAGTAAATGGCAGTGTGATTAATTGTTTGAATGACTAGGTGTGAGAGTACCTCTATGGATGATTGTTAGTGTGTAAGTGTCTATATAGATATATGTATAAATTTATATGATACTTTTTTATGGACTGAATGTAACTATGAGTGACTGTACAGGTGAGTGTGTGGAGGTGAACGAAGGTCTTAAAGTTTTTTTTTAGGTATGCAGGTATTAGTATTGCATTATTTATGGATTTGAGAATGGAACTGTGTAATTTTCAGTTGGTATATGAATGGTTTTATAAGGGTGTGAGAAGATGTGGTAATTTATCACATTGATGTCTTGAACAGTGACATCGTCAGTGATGTCATTTGAGATGTCATCAGTGATGTCATGAGTGATGTCACTGACCATGTCATGAGTGATGTAATATGTGACGTCATCAGCAGTGGATTGCGGTCGCGCGAGTTATAGTTAGCTGTACTAACTATAACGGGGGAATTTCATTGGTTTTGTATGAGAGAAATGTCCAGCTAACTATAACGTGTGTGAAACCTATGGTTTTTTCAGTGAATTTGCAAGGTTTTTTAAATGCTAATTCCTAACTATAACGTGTGTGAAACCTATGGTTTTTTCAGTGAATTTGTACGGCTTTTTAAATGCTAATTTTTCAAATATTAAATTATATATATATATATATATATATATATATTTTATTTTTTAAATAACTATGTATTCATTTATATATTATCTGTATCCTTTAATTTGTTTTTGCTTTTTTTTTAACTTTCAATTAGGAAAAAGTTGAACAGTTTATTTAATTTTTTCAATTAATTTTTCTCCACTTTTTTTTTTAATATAAATTCTTGGGGTGCGCGCTCTGAGCGCGCACCTAGTACGTTTTCGTGAGTTTTTTATGAATACCGTCGTACGTTATTTACGTGCCCATACATACGTTATAGTGCGCGCTGGGAGCGCGCACCCAGTACGTATGCGTGCGTGCATCGTACGCGCTCCACACATTTCACTTCCGCATACGCTTAAATTACGCGCATTAACGTTCGCGTATACGCGTGTGCAATGTATGCGCGTTACGTACGCGCATATGACGTATGCACATGTGCTCCTACGCGTTCGCACATGCGTAATCACAATGTGCGCGCTCGGAGCTTGCGCAGTGCGCGAACCTCGGGTTATATGCTTAATAAAACAACACTTCTAATTGGTTATCATTACTTTCAGTTTCTGATTGTTTCAACACCACACCCAATCCCCTCATGGCAAGTCATGTGATCATGAATCATCACTTTTGATTGGTTTGAAGTACTTTCAGTTCTAGATTCTTCCCAAACCACACCTACTTCCCTCATTATTAGTTCTGATTCCTTTGGAGAAGGAGCTATTCTGTTGTTGAGAGACAATGGCTGAACAGCAACCATCTTCAGACACTGAGCAAGACACTCTTGAGAGGCTGAGGAACAGGAAGCAGAAAGACAGCTTTATATGGCAGTTTTTTACTTTCCCAGAGGGACAAAAAAAGGTAAATGCACCGAAAGTTACTTGTACATTGTGTCAAAAAGTCTTATCACGTGGGAATGCTAACAAGAAATATTCTTTTAGTATACACACAATGACGAGGCATGTTGAGGCAATGCATCCAGTATCTTTTCGTCGAGCTTCTGGAGCAAACCCTCCAGCTGCTCATCCGACGACATCTGCAGCAGCTCAGCCGAGCACATATTCGGCAGCTCAGGCGAGCACTTCTTCTGCAGTGGTGCCTTTGCCTTCTTCCACACCTCTTTTTGGACCACCTTGTTTGGCGAGGTTGTCCACACGCTGCACTGATTGTGGTCGACTTATTTCTGTGGGTGAGACCAGTCTTGATCTCATTCAGAGAAAATTTGATGCACATGAGTGCAGTAGGCCATAGATGTTTTTTCTTTTTTTTCGTTTTTCTCTTCCTGTTTCCCTCCATTAACTCAAGGGCTCTTTTAAGAGCCACTTAAAAACTAAACCCCCCAAAATTGGGGTGTTTTTAGGATGTTTTTTTTTGTTTTTTTTTAATTTTTAAAAAAAAAATTAAAGTACAAAGAGAGGTGAAGAAATGGAAGCATGAAAAGGGAGGATTGAGAAATACAAATATTTTTCACTTATTTTTTTAAAAAAATAACTTATTTGGAAAAAATAAATTTTTTGTATTTTGCAAGGGAACAGAATTTCGTTTTTAATTTTTTCTTTCTAGTTCTGCAAAAAAAGAAAAAAAGTATTAATATTCAATCATACATTTCAAAAAGCATTACATGTTTTTACATATTTTACAAAGCAATTTTTTGCCCTTTTTTTGCTGTTTTCAGAATTTTTTAATTTTCACTTAAAATAGTGAAAACAATTGTATTCATCATTTAACAGCGGGCAAAAAAAAAACAATCTAAAAGATTGTTTAAAAAAAGCCCAGAAACTATCCTCACTAAAATATACCTTGTTAGAAATATTACATATATATTACAAGTGCTTTTCTAGATCAATAAAATTTTTCTAGATAAACTGTCTTTAAACCTTGTCGCAAAAGCACACATGCCAAAATAATTTCTGTCAAAGGAGTCCACAATTGTTTTTATTACTTTTCCTTTAGGCCAAATAGTAAGTTCAAAATCCTTTTTAAGTGATATCTTCAATTATAATCCTTTAAAATTACAAAAAATGCTTTCTTCAGATGCAGTTTTTAGTTTTCAAAATTTAGGTTTCAGAAAAATTAAGTAAGAATTGGGTAAATCATAAGGCAAACGTTGCTTGAAAATCAATTGGGAATCATTACACAGTGTCCAGCCTTTTTCACATTTAAGATAAACTGTGTAATGTCCAGAAGTTACAGTAGGTCCTTCATGAAAAATTATTGCTACTGTAACAAAAGTTTTTCCAGAAATTGATAATTGTTGTCCTATAAACTTCTTTATTAAAGTATCCAATTTTGAACCATCAGCTCTACAACGTTGCATCATTAAAATTACATACTGACCATATTTCTGTAAAAATAACGTGGAAAACATGTCAGATTTACATTCAGAGCATTCCATGTTGTGATAGGCATCTTTAACTAATTTACTAAAAGTCACTGATTTACTTTGTGGTAATGGTAAAAATATGAACCTTTCTGAATCAACATTACTACTACATGTGTTCATACAGTTTTCACAGCAATGTTCCCATTTGTAAGAGACACCAAATAAGTTTTCTACTTCTACTCCTTCATCTTCAAGTACGCTCAAAATATATATTAAGAATTCCTGTGCATCTTGCTGGACATTTTCTTTAAACTGTGTAGATCCACAACATACATCTAAAAGATTTCTAACATCAGAAGCACTTTCTATTTTAGTTTTATCATTACTCAGCTTCTCATAAAGGAGACTCAGCAGAGAACACAATCTTTTTCCATGATTTACTATTATCTGTTCTAGCAACTTTTCAAGATAAAATACAACATTCAGCACTACATTTGCATAGCAGTTGACACCAGAGCTATTTTCAAAATGGCAACCAACAACCTCTTCAACACTGTCCTTTTTCTTTTTCCTTGCTATCACATCACTGTCCTTTTTTTTTGTTCTGTTCATCCACATTACAGATATTTTCAAATCTCCTTTTCCGAGAGACAACATGTTTTTCAATCACAGGATACTGTCCTAAATGAGGAGCATAGGTTCTTCTTAATCTATTATACTCCTTTACACAGTTTGTATCAGCACTAACTTTTGAGTCATCAAAGTCTATCATAAATAAACCAGATAAAGTTTTTACTCATGACAGAGCAACATATGCCATACCTTCTTTGAACACAGTAGAACCAATGTTTACAAAAGCACTATCTACAGTCAATCCTTGAGACTTGTGAATAGTTACAGCATATACTAGAGAAAATGGAAACTGCTTTCTACACACATATAAGTCTTTCACAAGCATGAAACGAACTGAACAACGACAAATGTCTTTAACTTCTTCTATCTGATCAAATTTTATTTTTAAACATTCAATTCCATCTTTTTTCTGATAATTAATAAAACCCACAACTCTTCCCATGGCTCCATTCACTAAACCTTTTTCTACATCCAAATTTCTCCTTAAAATCACTCGACAATTCATGCAAACATATAGATTTTTTTCTAATCCAGCTGTTTTGGAAATGTTCTTCTCTAGTGAATCCAATTTATTTTTCAGTTTGCCTGTTAATGTAAAAGTAATTCTTTCATGCTGAATTTTGTCCTCTGCTTCCATTTTCTTAATCTCTTCCTTTTCCAATTTCAAAAGTTCCTCATTAAATATTGAGCACTCACGTAGTGTTGGCATTAAGCAGATTACAGTATGTTTTTCAGCAATGTTCTTGTATATTTTCTCTGCAACTATTTCTTCATTTGGAAATAAATTATGTAGCATCCTACTCTGTAATGCTTTTTTGCCAACTTCTGTGAGTAGTCCAATTCTGATATCTTTCAGAATACTTGCATAATCTTCGTCGTTTGCTTGTCTCATATTGGTAGTGAGTTCTTTGTACTCAAAGAACGACCAAATATTCGCATTACCAATGCTTCCTAATGACTTCTTCGTGTCTTCATGTGTCACAGTATTAAACACTGGTTGTCATTTAACTGGAGTGAGCTGAAAAAGATCTCCAAAAACTTTGACGTGTTTACCTCCAAATAACACGTCATAGTCTCTCTTAAGAATTTGTTGCATTCTTAAATGCACAAAGGCAAGCATTAAGTTTGAAACCATGCTCACCTCATCAATAATGAGAACTTGCATCTTCTTCAACACTCTTGAAACTTCGAAGCATGCTTCTCCAGTTAGCTTGTGGTATTCTATTTTGTTCTCATGCTCCACTGGTAACATTAGCAAGCGATGTAAGGTAATTCCTTTTATGTTATAGGCTGCTAACCCAGTTGGAGCAGTTACCACACAAGACAAATTTGAAGCTGTTTTTTGCTGTAGGTAGCTTCTGATGACTTTTATTAAAAAACTTTTACCAGTTCCAGCTTGTCCGCTCATATACATCCTGATTGGTTCAAATGATGTGCATGAGCACTGTTTTTTTTCATGTAGTAATCCATGATCAATTTTTTTGGTGACTTCTTCATAAATTTGTTTTTGTTCTTCATTCAGTTGTTGTTCCAGATTTAGTAAGTCGATTGAATCTTCCTGTGCTTGATTCATAGCCGTTTCTACTTCAGTCATGGCTACTGCAGCTTCATTTTCTATGATTGGTTGTCCTAGGGGATCTTGACTAAGTGTTCCTGAACTTTGGATGTCTTGAGAACTGTCTCTAGCTACTTCAGCTGCAATTTTTGCTTCCTGTTCATTTTCTTCATTTAACATTTGGACATAAGTTGTGAAAGTACTGCATTCTATGCTATCTTTGCTAGCATTAAAAGAATCTTCATAGCTTTGAAATTCTCCCAGTAGTTCGTCCTCTGAACGCCATGGTTTAAACAGCTGTAAAAGAGCCAAGTAGTAAAATTCCTTTTTGTCAGTAGTGTCGCAACTCAGCTTCCTGTGATTTATCAAACTTCCTTTTGTTTGCTTCACTAAACATCCTTCCTCACCAATGACTTTATATTTTCCATTGTTGATGTCTTCTGTGGCTTTCCGTGAAAAAATGTAGTTCTGCAGCACTTCATAGAGACACATGTTCTCAAGATGATGACTTCTTTTTGGGTAATATGTGTCCAGCATGTTTGTTTTCAAAATATCTGTACTTTCTGGGTCATTCTCGGCCAAATATTCAATTTCTCCAACAGATTTCAGTACCCGATTTCGCATTCCTGCAAGGCCTAAACTGACCCAAATTATTATTCTGGATTTCGAGTAAAGACTTGCAGATGATAACCTATCTGAGCATTCGTAGGATCCAATTTCTCGATGCGATAACATCTTTAAACTGAAACTGTACAGCTTCTTACTGACAGTCTTCTCGTGAGAAATCTCTTCCCACATTTCCTTCAATTCTGTTTTCTCAGATTTAGGGCCTCATGTAGGTA
The DNA here is from genome assembly GCF_964204655.1 of Triturus cristatus. Taxonomy (NCBI): domain Eukaryota; kingdom Metazoa; phylum Chordata; class Amphibia; order Caudata; family Salamandridae; genus Triturus; species Triturus cristatus. Next base: position 914,138,324 of record NC_140588.1, read on the forward strand.
GCCAAATACCGGTCGGTAACGGCCGATTTTCGGTAATTATACCGTTACCGACCGGTATTTTGGCCATTGGTATGTAGGGGTACAAATTTTGCTTTCGGAATTTACCGAATCGGTAAAATTACCGATTCGGTAAAAATACCGAATCGGTAATGTTACCGAATCGGTAACTTTTCCGAATCGGTAATTTTACCGATTCGGTAAATTCCGAAAGCAAAATCAAGATGTAGGGGGAGTGTGTGTGTGTGTTTAAGAGTCGGTATTTACCACCAACTTAAAGTTGGTGGTAAATAATGAATGTATGTGTAAATGCATTTTTACGCGCGTAGCAGTGTGCAATGTGGCATACATACATGCCCTTAGGGCATGTATGTGTGCCACATGTGCACACATGGCCGAATCAGGGGTGCAACAGGGTGTCAATGTGACACCCTGCCACCCTTGTATGTGTTCCCCCCATTACCGAATCGGTATTTACCGATTCGGTAATGAGGCATACCTTCCCCTCAATGGGAAGGTATGCCTCATTACCGAATCGGTAAATACCGATTCGGTAATTACCGACTAGTAACGATTCGGTAAAAAATACCGACTCATTACCTACATACCAGTTACCACTTCTAAAATACCGATTCGGTATCGTTCGGTATTTTAGAAGTGGTAACTGGTATGCTACCTACATGAGGCCCTTAGTGATGTAAGATGTGACATACCGAGCAACAGCAATAGAATTGTCTGCCACATACTGAATATCCATGTTAGCATTCCACATTGTTAAAATGACTGGGTTGTAGTCATTTATAAATTTTGACTCTTCTTTTCTTCTTAGATTGTATGTATTTTTGGGAGATTTTCTGGTTATAGTATGTCGCACAGCTGACATAAAACTTTTGACTCTTCCTTTTGAAAGAACAGGTCTAGGAAATCCAAATCGACACTTTGTGTAGAATTTATTTTTGGTCTTGTACTTCCGTCGACAGTATTTTCCACACCGATGACTTTGGAAACGTAAAACTTGTTCTTTTAACTTTTTCTCTTCTGTGCTATTAGGTATAGCACATGTTGCATATTCTTCAATGAAAGATAACACTGCTTCATCAGCATCTGTTCCAAATTTTGGGGCATCCTTGATCCACAACAGCATATGAATATGAGGAGCACCTCTTGCTTGGTACTCTTTTCTTTAAAAGAAATCCACTACTTCTCCAAGAGGTGGATTTTTTTTATTGCAGATGAAGGACATCATAGCCTCAAATCTACGATTGAAATATCTGCAAACATTAACCGGATCCAATGAGCACAGTTCTCCTGCTGTCTTGTATTCAATGTTTTTAATGTTTGAATTTGCCTCTCGTAGAAAATCCAATAAATCATCCCAAGCGTACTCGGCACAGCTTAGGGTTACAAACCATGTAGGAGTTCCTAAATTCCGTAACATGCATTTTAATTCTCCATGGCGTCGGTACCAATATTCATTTGTCCCACGCTGACAAGCCATCAGATTGATCAGTTGTGTTTCCAAATGATCATCTCAGTGCTGCACTTTCTCCATAAAATCCTTAGCAGACACATTATGTAGATGTACTCCACTTTTTAAAATGTGATTTACTGCATAAGATAATGCAGACAAGTCACTTTCAAATAAAAGATGAAACAAATAAGGAATACTTTGACGAAATCTTGAATCTTCAGCATATAGTCTTGTAGTCCGATACTCAGAAGCTGGAATCTGTTCTGGGCGTTCATCGTATCGTCCACCTTTTCCTGTAGGAAACAGCTGAGGAAAACATCGAGCTTCCAAGCTCTTCTCCCATACACTCACGGGAGTTCCTTTTGCTTTCTTCATCTGAAACAGATCAATAGTGTCTCCCATAACTTCTTTTGAAAGAAGAGGATGTATGCTAAAATGTTCATAAATTTCTTCTTCTTTTGACTTGTCCACTTTTTCAATTTGTCCAGTTGGTGTTTCTGTGTCTTCTTGTAAATCTTCTTCTTCTTCATCTATATAAATTGATTCATACCATTTATTATTCCTTTTCAAATATAAATTTGCTCTTTGTACCTTCCGTACATCTACCATCTCCTGCCAAATCTTCTTATTCTTTGTAGGTACACCATTAACCAGAATAACTAATGGTTCAGTTTCCAAAGTATCTGCATCAATAGTTTCCATATTTTTTTTCAAATCCAAGGGCAAATACACCACTCTTCCTTTTAAACCTCTCAGTAAATCTGACGGAGGTACTTTACCAGTTTTGGGCTCCATACGTACTATGGTCTGGAACGGATGAACACATTGAATGAGTATAGACTCATATGTATTTAAATCAGAAAGTTCTGCAGGAATAGCATCCAATTCTAAATTATTATGTACAGCTCTGGTCGGCATTCTATTTTCTTCTAACTTGTTATAACAGTATTTACAAATACGCTGATCTTCACCCAATTCAAAACAATTTTCCAGAAATATATATGTTGCAAAATCCTTCCACTTATAATTATCTTCATTTTCACTTTTTTTATACAGATCAACATTCCTTGTTTGAATTTTACAATGGGTTCTGCGGCAACAAATACAAGTAATATTTGGTCTTTCATTAGAGATGATAGTAAATTTTGTCATTTCATCCTCAAAATTTTTAGTAATAATGAGTTCTACATTCTGTTCCTCATTTTCCTCATTAACTGTGTCCTTTTCTGCACTTTCTTGTTCTGGTCCGAAGTATGTACTGTATCCCCGCATTCAGTACATAAGGCGCGCTGATTACGAACGCACCCAGAAGACTGTTTGTTGCTCCTGAGGCGGAAGCCGGGAGATTGCTTGTTTTAAATATTGGAGTCACTTGATACTGTGTGTGTTTTTAACTCACTGCCTATCTCCCTGAGCACCCCCACGCAGCGGACCCTAGCGCTGACGTTGGGAACATTGCCTAATTGACGACACCTGGTCGAGCACTCAGGCCACGCCCACCTCGCTGACCACGCCCCCCGCATTCAGTACATAAGGCGCGCTGATTACGAACACGCCCAGAAGACTGTTTGTTGCTCCTGAGGCGGAAGCCGGGAGATTGCTTGTTTTAAATATTGGAGTCACTTGATACTGTGTGTGTTTTTAACTCACTGCCTATCTCCCTGAGCACCCCCACGCAGCGGACCCTAGCGCTGACGTTGGGAACATTGCCTAATTGACGACACCTGGTCGAGCACTCAGGCCACGCCCACCTAGCTGACCACGCCCCCCGCATTCAGTACATAAGGCGCGCTGATTACGAACGCGCCCAGAAGACTGTTTGTTGCTCCTGAGGCGGAAGCCGGGAGATTGCTTGTTTTAAATATTGGAGTCACTTGATACTGTGTGTGTTTTTAACTCACTGCCTATCTCCCTGAGCACCCCCACGCAGCGGACCCTAGCGCTGACGTTGGGAACATTGCCTAATTGACGACACCTGGTCGAGCACTCAGGCCACGCCCACCTCGCTGACCACGCCCCCCCTCTCTACTAAAATGTGTCTATTCAGGAAGCGCAGCGGACGAGCGCAGCAGGAGCGCCGTCTGCGCGCCGAAGGAGCGCCGTCTGCGCGCCGAAGGCGCGCCTAAGGCAAGCCCGTCTGCGCCTGTCCGCGCCAGACCGCGCCCAGTGCCCGGACCCCTGGTTCACCCTCCCCAGGCCACCACTTACTCCAGGGACACCTTGCTGGAACTCCGAATTCCCCCAACCCCCTCCTGCAGCAACTCGATCTCGCTCGCTGAAGGGAACTCTCGCTGTCGTTCATGCTCGTACAGTTTCCATCTAGAGCCAACTTTGAAACCCATCTCCCTCAATATGGCCCTGCTTAACTGCAGATCCCTCCCAAAGCATCAAACGGAAATTAATCTGCTCCTGAAAGACTCCGACATCGAAATCCTATTCCTAACGGAAACATGGCTCGCAGCAGGATCAGAGCCTGATATCGTTCAGTCACTCCCACCGGATTACCTGATTAAATTCCACAACAGACCTGTAGGCATCGGCGGAGGAATCGCTGTTATTTACAGAGACTACTTCGCATGTCAATTCAGAGATAGTCCCATACTGGACTGCGAAAACATCCTCTTCTCAGTGAGTGGCCCACCATCGCTCACACTCTCGGGACTATTAGTTTATCGTCCCCCTGGACCAATCCGCCACTTTTGCGAGTCACTTATTGACTCTGTCTCCTCCCTGGCCTGTACTACGCCGAATTTTACGATACTGGGAGATTTAAATCTCCATCTCGACGACCCCTCCAATAAACCGGCGATGGACCTCAAAGCCGACCTAGGTTCACTCAGCCTCGAACTACTCAATAACCTCCCGACTCACATCAAATGTCACCTGCTGGATCCTGTATTCTCCAACCTCCCCCGTCTCACAGCTAGGCCCCCTATCCCCACTCCATGGTCAGACCACTTCTTGGTCCCATTCGAGCTACTGCTATCCACCGAACCTATGGGTAAACCCCCTCCCCAACCCCCGGATCGCCCGTGGAGAAAACTGGACAAAAGCGCCTGGGCTCAGGTTCTATCCTCCACCTCCCCCCTCCTGGACGAAGACCCGTCCTTAGCAGAAACTCAGCTACAGGATTGGATCCATCAATCCCTAGATACCATTCTGCCACCCAAACCAATGCCTAGCAGGAACAAATCGACCAACTATCCCTGGTACACCCAGGAACTCCGTTCCCTAAAAAAGAGCTGCAAAAAATTAGAACGCGCCTGGAGGAAAAATTGGTCCACAGCCCCCAAAATCGAATACAGAAGCGCTATCAAGCTCTACAAAGCCGCAATTAAATCCACCCAGGCCACCTTCTTTGAAGGAAAGATTGCAGCAGCAGCTAACTCAGCGAAGGAAACATACCGCATAGTTCGGCTCCTCACCAAAATCCAGGACCCTCCCCCCCCTCCTGACCCTGAAGGTGTGAGATGTAATCAAATGGCCAACTTCTTCTCCGCAAAAATCGACAAAATACTCACCTCACTCCCCGCACCCTCTGCTTCTCTCCATCCTATCGCACCCCCCCTTCTGCCGGAGGCTCCCTGCCTGCGAGCCTTTGATCAGATCTCCACGGAAGCTTTCTTAGAAACCCTGAAAGCTGTTAAAAGTGGCTCACCAGCGGACCCTGCCCCCATCAGTAAGATGAAACTGGTCGCCCCCACCATTGCCCAACCCTTCACCTATCTAATAAACGCCTCCTTCAGGAGTGGCACCGTGCCAGCCAATTGGAAAAAGGCTACGGTCAAGGCCCTCCTGAAGAAACCCCACCTGGACCCTCTAGACCCCTCCAACTTCAGGCCGATTTCACTCCTCCCAGGGATTAGTAAAGTGGCTGAACGAATAGCTAACAAACAGCTATCCTCCTTTTTGGAGTCCAATCACTTACTACGCGACTCCCAGACTGGCTTTAGACCGGGCCAAGGCACCGACACCGCCTTGCTCGCAGTTGTCGAAGAGGCGAGAACCATCATAGACACAGGAAGATCAGTGGCAGTGATTCTCCTTGATCTAAGTGCCGCCTTCGACACGGTGGACCATTCCATCTTGGTCCACCGGCTGAGCCAACTGGGAATCACTGACTCGGCCCTCGCATGGATTAAATCCTTCCTCGAGGGAAGATCATTCCAGGTTTCAGACGGCTTCTCCACGTCCAAACCCCTACCCATGCAGTGCGGGGTCCCTCAGGGCTCCTCCCTTAGCCCCACACTTTTTAATGTCTATATGGCCCCTCTCGAAGACATCATCACTCCCTTTGGTGTCAAGTCAGTGATGTACGCAGACGACACCCAGTTGGTTGTGTCCATTAACCACTCCGACTCTAGCTTAGGAAACCTGGCCAGTTGCCTAGAAGGGATCTCACAATGGATGTCGGACTCTAGACTCAAGCTTAACGGCGACAAATCCGAAATCCTCCTACTGGGCAATCAACACAAATTACCCGTTAACCTTTCCTGGCCAGCCTGCATGGGCACCTACCCTACTCCCAAAACAGAAGTCAAAAGTCTAGGCATCTGGCTTGACCAGGACCTTAACTTCAAAACCCAGGCCAGGAAAACATCAGGGACCTGCTTCGGCCTAATCCGTATGGCCCGTAAGATCCTCCACCTGATCCCTTTCCATTCCAGGAAACTACTGATGCAGGGACTGGTCAACTCACAACTTGATTATGGTAACATCCTATACTTGGGAGCCCCTGCATCAGTCACTCAAAAACTCCAGGTGGCCCAAAACGCCGCAGCTAGAGTCCTCACGGGAACTAAAGCACGGAATTCGGCGAAACCTGCCCTCAAGAGCCTACATTGGCTCCCAGTAAAAGAGCGCATTACGTTCAAAACGCTCTGTATAGCGCACAAAATTCTGCAAGATAAAGGCCCCCCAATACTCCGATCCTTGATGAAACCTCACAAAGCTAGTCGTCATCTAAGATCTGATTCACTTGTACTGGCATCCATCCCGAGAATAAAAAAGGCAAGATCGGGTGGCCGCAGGTTCGCCTATAACGCGCCTAAACTATGGAACTCCCTCCCATTACCCATGAGGAGTGAGCAGAATTTACTAGCATTCCGGAAAAAATTAAAAACCTGGCTCTTCCCCTAAACATTTTCCTGCTCCGACCCAACAGGGAATAAACTAAGTCCTCTTAGCGTTGGGATGCCCAAGGGTAGCTATGCGCTCTATAAATCCACATCCAAATCCAAAATCCAAATCCAACAAAACTGAATCTCATCGGTAACCTTCACTACATCTGATACAGATCCACGGAACAGAGCATTATTTAACTCATTTAACTTTACTGCTGGACTTTTAGCAAAATACAATGTTCTCACAAACGTTCTCATTTCAGTATGATGAACAGCCAGCATCCTAAAATGATGAAAAACACTTTTACACACTTTTCTAGCTAGACAAGCCAGAGAATGTCCTTGCAAACCAGTATTCTCTCTCACTCTGCATGGATCTAGTGTTTGAAGCACCTTCATCTTCTGTTTTACACTCTTTTTACTATATTCTCTTAGAAAGTCACGTAATTTATCAATAGATTCCTGACGCACAGTACAAATACTACTACAGTTCCAAGTGTACACTGGGGCTTTTGGATGTCTCCCCATAGCCTCAGCAGCCATTACTTCTTCCTCATTTCTTGGGACCATTTTCTCTTTTTCCATCACACAACCATCCTTAACTTCATATGCTCTACCATTGGTGTCATCTGCATGCAACAAACTATTACTTTGAAGATAACTCTCTTCATTAAAAAATGGTTCAGTACTTGAACTGTGTTTCCATTCTCCCAAGAACACTTTACAAAAGTTACTTTTTTTCACTTCTCTTTTCCTTTTGCTTTGTGACTTCATTGCATTGACTAATTTATCTAATCTACGCATCCTATTCAAAATTAGAATAAAAAGTTTTCTTTTTATTTCCAAAGCCTTACTTACAATATTTTCTATACATTTTTTTTTCTTAATAATTTTTTATTTTTTCTTATATTTTTTCACATCCATTAGCAAATTTAACATCACTCTTCTCTGAAACATTTTTCGACGAATGTTTTTAAAATCTAATTTTCGTGTTAAATCAGTTTTACATACTTCTGATTGTACATTAGCTTTTGTTTTTTGCTGTTGACTCTGTTGTTGCTTTGTACATAAAACACTGTTTGTTTTACATTTATTTTTGCCATTTTCTTTTTTTTTTAAGATATTTTTAAAGAAAACTTTAGTTTTCTTACCAGTGGAGTTTTTCTTTTGTCCATCACATGCTTCTCCTCCTATTTTTTTTTTCCAGTTTTGTCCAGATATACTTGTTGTTGCTTTTCTTTCCTCTTTCTTGTCCTTGAAGGCATTTTTTAATTTTAACACTGTTGCTCAGCAATACCTGCAAGAAACTTTAAAAAAAATCTTTTTTGTAATTATAATTCATTAAAATATTTTTTAAGCTTTTCATTAATTTCAAATGTTTTACCATTTGCCTCTCATTTGTGATGTACTAATTTGTGCAGAGTGCTAACCACCACAGCTGAAAAAAAACAAGCTGCCCCTTTCCTGCAACTGCAAGTTTTTCAGAACAACTGCAACAGACTTTAAATCTCTGCCCACAATTCCTGTGTGCACACAGCCTCAAGGTGTGATTCTAAGCAGAAAACAATATTTGATTGGCAATTTAAATGCACATTTACTACTGTGGGAGAGCAACTGATAATTGCTGTTACAGCCTGACACATTTTCCTTATAGTTTACAGAGACAGAAAAGAGCACATTTCCTAACAGCTACTTCATACCATAAGCATCTGTAACCTGGGTGAGTGATTAGACTAGAGCAAAGAAATTGAGGCCTTGATGATGTTTTTATGTGTTTGCGTTATACACTGCTATCTGAAACATCACAAAGAGCTAAGTACTACGCATGGGAGTGTTGGAGAAGCTGCTGCATGTGTGCCAAGAGTGTGTTTCTGGAGACTATGTATTGTCAGCTGCAAGAGAGATGAGCAAGGAGACTTCCAGAACTGCATGAAGACTGCAGGGATGTATGTAACAGTGCATGTGTGCTAAGGGATAATTTGTGTAAAGACAACAGGCTGCCCCTTTCCTGGGACTGCAATTCTTACTGAACAACAACTTCACAAATTAAATCTCTGCCCACAATTCCTGTGCGCACACAGACTCATGCCATCATTTTAGGCACATAACACAGGCTGCCTCTTTCCTGGGACTGCAATTCTTACTAAACAACAACTTCACAAATTAAATCTCTACCCACAATTTCTGTGCGCACACAGACTCATGCCATCATTTTAGGCACATAACACAGGCTGCCCCTTTCCTGGGACTGCAATTCTTACTGAACAACAACTTTATAAATTAAATCTCTGCCCACAATTCCTGTGTGCACACAGACTCATATCGTCATTTTAGGCACATAACACAGGCTGCCCCTTTCCTGGGACTGCATTTCTTTCAGAACAACAACTTCACAAATTAAATCTCTGCCCACAATTCCTGTATACACACAGACTCATGCTATGTTTTTTGGAACAAAACAGTGTTCCTGAATAGTACCAAATTACTGTTACAGCCTGACACATTTTCCTTATCATATACAGAGGCAGAAAACAGCACATGTCCTAACAGCTCCTTGAGACCATGACCATGTGTTACAGGGTGAGTGATTAGACTAGATCAAAGAAAATGAGGCCTTGGTGACGTTGAATGTGTTTGCGTTACACAGTGCTATCTGAAACATCACACAGAGCTGAGTACTACGCATAAGAGTGTTGGAGAAGCTGCTGCGTGTGTGCCAAGAGTGTGTTTCTGGAGACTGTGTATTGTCTGGTGCAAGACAGATGAGCAAAGAGACTTCAAAACTGCATGAAGACTGCTGGGATGTATATAACAGTGCATGTGTGCGAAAGGTTAGTTTCAGTTTTGAACATATGGCAACTACCTGTGCCTTCGCTATTTAGAAAGGGAAATCTACCCTGTTGGTTTCAAATGTTTTAGCTTTTGCCTCTCATTTGCGATTTAGTGATTTCTGTTGACTGCTAACCACCACATTTGAAGAAAACAAGCTGTCCCTTTCCTGCAAGTGCATGTTTTACAGAACAACTGCAACACAAATTACATCTCTGGTCCCAATTCCTTTGCGCACACAGCCTCACGGTGTGCTTCTAAGCAGAAAACAGAATTTGATTTGCAATTTCAAAGCACATTTACTACTATGGTAGAGCAAGTGATAATTAGTGTTACAGCCTGACACATTTTCCTTGTAGATCACAGAGGAAGAAAAGAGCACATGTCCTAACAGCTCCTTGAGACCATGAGCATGTGCAATCTGGGTGAGTGACTACACTAGAGCAAAGGAAATGAGCCTTGGTGACGTTGAATGTGTTTGCGTTACACAGTGCTATCTGAAACACCACACAGACCTGAGTACTACACATGGGAGTGTGGGAGAAGCTGCTGCGTGTGTGCCAAGAGTGTGTTTCTGGAGACTGTGTATTGTCTGGTGCAAGACAGATGAGCAAAGAGACTTCCAAAACTGCATGAAGACTGCTGGGATGTATGTAACAGTGCATGTGTGCTAAGGGTTATTTTCGGTTTTAAACATATGGCAACTACCTGTGCCTTTGCTATTTTGAAAGGGAAATCTACCCTTTTGGTTTCAAATGTTTTAGCTTTTGCCTCTCATTTGCGATTAAGTGATTTCTGCTGAGTGCTAACCACCACATTTGAAGAAAACAAGCTGTCCCTTTCCTGCAAGTGCATGTTTTACAGAACAACTGCAACACAAATTACATCTCTGGCCACAATTCCTGTGCGCACACAGCCTCATAGTGTGCTTCTAAGCAGAAAACAGAATTTGATTTGCAATTTCAAAGCACATTTACTACTGTGGTAGAGCAAGTGATAATTACTGTTACAGCCTGACACATTTTCCTTCTAGATCACAGAGGCAGAAAAGACCACATGTCCTAACAGCTACATCATACCATGAGCATGTGCAATCTGGGTGAGTGACTACACTAGAGCAAACGAAATGTGCATTGATGACGTTGAATGTGTTTGCGTTACACAGTGCTATCTGAAACACCACACAGACCTGAGTACTACACATGGGAGTGTGGGAGAAGCTGCTGCATGTGTGCCAAGAGTGTGTTTCTTGAGACTGTGTATTGTCTGGTACAACACAGATGAGCAAAGAGACTTCCAAAACTGCATGAACACTGCTGGGATGTATGTAACAGTGCATGTGTGCTAAGGGTTATTTTCAGTTTTGAACATATGGCAACTACCTGTGCCTTTGCTATTTTGAATGGAAAATCTACCCTATTGGTTTCAAATGTTTTAGCTTTTGCCTCTCATTTCAGATTAAGTGATTTCTGTTGACTGCTAACCACCACATTTGAAGAAAACAAGCTGTCCCTTTCCTGCAAGTGCATGTTTTACAGAACAACTGCAACACAAAATACATCTCTGGCCACAATTCATATATGCACACAGACTCATGCTGTGTTGGTAAGCACAAAACACAGGCTCCCCCTTTCCTGGATCTGCAATCCTTACAGAACAACAACTTCACAAATTAAATCTCAGACAACAATTCCTATATGCACACAGACTCATGCTGTGTTGGTAGGCACAAAACACAGGCTGCCCCTTTCCTGGGTCTGCAATTCTTACAGAACTAATGCTAATTTCAAATGTGCTGCCATTTTCCTCTCTTTTCTTTCAAAGTGATTTCTGCTAAATCCTAACCATCACAATTAAAAACAAGCTGTCCTTTCCTTTCAACTGCAGGTCTTACTTTTCAACAGCAACGCCAATTAAATCTCTGTCAACAATTCTTCTCTGCACACAGACTCATGGTTTGATGGTAGGCACAAAACAGTATTCCTCATTCTTACCAGTACACATTAACTTATTGTGAAAACATACTCCATAATATCTTACAAGTTCAAAACAGTTAAATATCTCGCAAACCTCAAAATGTAAAACATAACTTTTGAAGAAGATTCACAATTCTAATATTTATCTCAAAAATCACCACATACATCCCCTCTCAAACTCATAACTCACCTTTTAAAATAGTTAGTTGAGAAAGAAATGTGCCACTCAAACAGCAGACTATCAGAGTCAGAATATCAGAGCTCCACACCTCTCTCCTCTCTCCAGAACCAGTAAATGGCAATGTTTCCCTCTCTTTTTTCACACGTATACATGTTAATTTCAAATCTCAGTGCTTCCCACTTTTTTTCAAATGAAATCACACATTTCTATTGGTTGAAAACTTCAACCCCTTTCCAAATGTACCCTTCCCCCAACTTGTCTCCTGCCTGCTACCATAGCAACAGGTCATGGAACACTGCTGTGAGGAGAGAGGTCAGAAGTTCAGCAGACAATGTTTCATATCCAAAGAGCAAGAGTGCTTGACTTTTCAAACCTAACAGCAAATCCATAGTAATGTTCTGTGGTAACACATTTTTCTGAACCAATACAAAACATGCTTTTAAAAATTTAAACATACAGCCTAGTTTTTAGTGTAGAATGGTTTGAAACAGCCAATGAGTTCTTTTTATAAAAAAAACTATGTGTGCCTCCATTTTTCAACTGTCTTTCATTTCATATTGCCTTTCTACTGAAAGACACCTCCTGAGTGCATCCAGATCTCCTTGGAAGATGTTCACAGTGTGGATTGTAGGTCACAGCTATGTCTTCTAGAGTGAAAAGTTTGCAGAAAAAAGAGGTATGGTGAGAGACCTTGCTTTGCCAAATGTAGACATTAAATGGATTGGTCAGAGAGGGTTAAAGTGGCACCAATTAATGCCTTTGGTGAAAACCTTTCTACATCTCCCACAGCCTAACCTTATTATTTTGCACTGTGGTGGTAATGACCTAGGCACTTTAACTGGGGTAGGTCTGGAAATGCTTATTAAGGACACCTTTGTGCAATTGATGTCGCTTTTTCCACAAACTGCCTTTGTATATTCTAATATATGCCAAAGGCAAAAGTAGAATTGGTCCAACCAATTTTGTCCACAGATTGACAAAGCAAGGAAGCACGTCAAAAAATCTATTTCTGCTTTCCTCAGAGACTATGGTATGGGTTCTATATACCACAACAACTTGCGTTACAACATGCAAGACATTTATAGAGGAGATGGTGTACACTTCACTGATGAAGGCAACAGAGTCTTCCTCTTGAACTTTAGACTCTGCATCGGTACTTACTTGTAGGTACCAAAAAACACACAATAAACACAAGGGCTCTTTTTAGAGCCACCTTATATCTAATCACTTAAATGCGATTTTTTATTCTTTTTTTGTTTTTAAAAAATTTTCGGGTGCGCGCTGGGTGCGCGCACTCGGCGATATTTTTTTTCAAAATATAAATCTTTTTTTTTGCCCTACAAGGTCCTACTGTGACCCCCTTACAATGCCTAGTGGGTCAATATCTCCCCACTCTGCCCCCTTTTCACGTTCTCCCCCTTTGTTTATCACCCCCTCTTTATGCGAGAGACAAAATGGCGGCCGCTGCTTCCTGATTTCCACCGATTCGAATGTTTACTGACATCTAACAACCAATCAGAAGTGCGCTCGCGCACGGCAGGGTGCGCGCACAGGACTTGCTCAGTGCGCGCACGCTGTGCGCTTACAGATATATATATTGATTTAAATGCTAATTTCTCAGGAAATACTGAACAGATTTACACCAAACCTGCAAAAGGCACTTCATGGACCTTATGGCTACCTCTCTGCCAAATTTCACATAATTCTGTTCAGCCGTTCGGGCTGTAGCTGCGACTAAAGTCCCTATGGAAAAATCCATGGGGAAAACACATTTTGGGACCCCACCTTTTTCTCGGCCCCCGCTTGAAGAATCACCCCGAAACTTTCAGGGTTGGAGCTGAGCGGAGAGCCCCATTAGTTTTGAAAATTTCACGAGGATTCGTCAACCGGCGCCAAAGTTATTCAAAATAGAATTTTGAGATTTCCTATGGAAACACGGTCCTAACTATAACTACCTACTGGCGACCGCCAGTAGGTAATATATATATATATATATATATATTATCTACTGGCGGTCGCCAGTAGATAGTTATAGTTAGGATCGTGTTTCCATAGGAAATCCGCAACATTCTATTTGGAATAACTTTGGCGCCGATTGACGAATCCTCAGGAAATTTTCAAAATAGGTGGGGCCCTACGCTCCACTCCTTCCCTGAAAGTCTCGGGGGTATTCGTCAAGCGGGGGCTGAGAAAAATGGGGGTCCCAAAACGCGTTTTCCCCATGCATTTTTCCATTGGACCTTTAGTCCAAGCTACAGCCCGAACGGCTGAACAGAATTACTTGAAATTTGGCAGAGAGGTAGTCCTCAGGTCAGGGATGTGCCTTTTGCAGGTCTGGTGTAAATCTGTTTCGTATTTCCTGAGAAAATAGCATTTAAAAGCATATATATATCTATAAGCGCGCACCGTGCGCGTACGGTAAAACTTACCGTACGCGCATGCTGCCGTGCGCGAGTGCGATTCTGATTAGTTGTTAGATCTTAGTAAACATTCGAATCGGTCGAAACCAGGAAGTGTCGGCCGCCATTTTGTCTCTCGCAGTCTGAGGGGGTGAAAAACAAAGGTGGAGAACGTGAAAATGGGGCAGGGTGGACATTTCCTGACCCCCTAGCCTCTGACAGGGGGTCCCAGAAGGACCCCCAAGGGCCAAAATTTCCGCTGCGCGAAGCGGACCATGCGCGTACGGTACGCGCACGGTGAAAAACCTTAAAAAAACAAACAAACAAAAAACATAACTTAGCATTTAAAACACCGTACAAATTCACTGCAAAAACCATAGGTTTCACACACGTTATAGTTAGGAATTAGCATTTAAAAAACCTTGCAAATTCACATACAAAACCATAGGTTTCACACATGTTATAGTTAGCTGGACATTTTACTCGTGAAAAACCATTGAAATTCCCCCGTTATAGTTAGTGCAGGCAACTATAACTCACGCGAACGCAATACTCTGCTGATGACGTCATATATTACATCACTGATGACATATGTGTCTTTCTGAAAAGAAAATATTTGTAATATATGTATATCTAAAAATGAATGGAAGAAGACATGGGTAAATAAGTGTCTAAATACAGTGATGTAATATCTGACGTCATCAGCAGAGGATTGCGGTCGCGTGAGTTATAGTTGCCTGCACTAACTATAACGGGGGAATTTCAATGGTTTTTCACGAGTGAAATGTCCAGCTAACTATAACATGTGTGAAACCTATGGTTTTTTAAGTGAATATATATAAATAGATAAAGGAAAAACTTGTTCTCCTCGATTGTGGTCCGTACCTGTTTCTTGCGCCCGCGACTGGGGTAGCTCAGGATTGTGGATTCTATATATATATATATATATATGCTCTTCAATGCGGCTTGGATACGGATCGCTCAGCAGCGGGTGCGAGTGTTGGGCCAAGCCAGCGGCCAAAAATCAATTTTAAAGCAAATGACACTCGCACTCAGGAACCTTGCAAATATTTATTCTTAACAGAGTTCCCTTCTGTTACACCGACGCGTTTCAGCCCTGTCGGCCTTGTTCACGGTAGGTGACACCATTTCCTGTTACAATTTAAAGCATTTCCTATGCAGCGTGCTACACCCCATGGAATTCTGGGAACTGAAGTTTTTTCCACATTTTGAAAAATAAATTTAGGTAATCACCTCGTAACAGTAAAAAGCAGATTAATTAGATTTCCCAAAACAGCAAAAGGCAAACTCCCCTTCCCTATCTTTTTGAAAATAGTTACCCATTATTTCTGTAGATTTTCTGATGACTCAAAAAATCTTAGATACTCTCTGGAACATTAAACTGACCACTAATGCCGGCTTATGAAACACCCATTTTTAAACTGCTAAATGTTGCCATTGTACATGTTCTACAACCAGGCTACTATAGAATTGGAACATTGAGTATGCATACATCGAAAAATTATTCTTTGAGCAGTATCGTTTACCTAAAAACACATTGTGGAATTAATTCTCAATTAATTAATACTGTTGTAACAACTGACAACTGTCCAAATGCCTTTTGCTGTTTTGGGAAATCTAATTAATCTGCTTTTTACTGTTACGAGGTGATTACCTAAATTTATTTTTCAAAATGTGGAAAAAACTTCAGTTCCCAGAATTCCATGGGGCGTAGCACGCTGCATAGGAAATGCTTTAAATTGTAACAGGAAATGGTGTCACCTACCGTGAACAAGGCCGACAGGGCTGAAACGCGTCGGTGTAACAGAAGGGAACTCTGTTAAGAATAAATATTTGCAAGGTTCCTGAGTGCGAGTGTCATTTGCTTTAAAATATATATATATATATATATATATTTATATGAACACGAACTCCGATCTCCTTTCAAGAAATCGGATGCTGACACAGGGGCTCGAATCAAATTTTAAAAGCTTCCTTTATTTCCTCCATATATCGTAAGCATAAATGTAAGCTATAAGTATGACATAATAATTTGAAAATACTAATTACAAATATAACTATAACTTTAGAATTTCTAATGTTTGTGTAGTTTAAAAAAAAATTCTCCTAGTTGTGACTTATATTTGACCTTTGTTTTTTGTGTGAATATATATGTCTAAATATTTAATAGCGAACTCTACACATAGATTTTCCTTTCATTGTTACGGACCCAAGCTACTTACTAAAATAGGCAGAATTGGAAAACGAGAAATTAGAGTAATACCTGTAATAGAAATAGGAAAGGGAGGAACCGACGTGGCCAAAATCAAAGTCGAGGAAAGTACTAAAAAGCTCTCAAGGATTGCAATTAAGAACCTCCACAAAGGGAGGAAGGAAAGATCAGACATTGGGAAGGAGAGGAAGGAACAACTGGAGAGAGCAGCTTCATGACTCGAGGTCTCCCCCGATTTCGGAATACTGATATAACATAATTCATGTACAGGGAGGTAGGTCAATCATAGAAACTCCAATTGTATTGAGTGTTCATAAGGGAAGGGAGTAAAGATAGGTTTAGAAATATAGGCCATTTTGAAAATAGCAGTTGCAAGACCTAACAATTAGAACAAAATATGAATGGAGATTACAGATGAAAAGCAGCTCATAAAGCTCAGGATTGACTGGGAAATTGATGATAAATCATGTAGTGTGTGAGTCTAAGCAGCAATCTCCATCCTTTTCATCAGCTCTTACGAATAACTGAGTGATTAAGAAGTGAATTCTACAAAACAAGTTTACTGAAAGGCAGACTTATAGTAAATATGAAATGGCACATACATGTATACCATTCCAATATTCTAACCCAATGTGTAACATTGACGGGGTAAAATCATGAGAAGTCACATATCTCACTTTCAGATCATCATTGAAATGTATCCAGCCTTCGATGCACCCCAGATGTCTTCAAATGCTGGCATTTTTCCTTTCACTCTGTAGAAAAGTCTCTCATGTCCCGCCACAATCATCATTTCTTACTTCTACTCAAATGTAGGTGGAGAAAGTGATTTCCTTTTACAAAGAGAAGATCTTTGCAACTGCCATTGAAGCACGCAGACATCTCCTCTTGTGGTTATTCCATCATTGATTCTTCAACATGTCATGTAGAAGTGCTTGGGGTAACTAGGCACTTTGCATAGTTGATTACACGTCTGCAGAAAGGCCCAGATTATTCTCCAATACCAGTCCAATGTGGTACAAGTCAATAGAACAAAGACAATATCCTGGCTTTCTTGTGGATATCTTCAGCATAGGGAAGGAGTTGCAATTTCCACTCAGTGCAGCTAGTGCAGTGACATCCATGGATTACCTTGAAAAAGTTCACTTTTAGACAACCTTCACGTAGACCACCATCATGGATTTATAATTATTTGAACAAGTCTTCTTCAGAGAATGGAATTTTTGACCTGTTTTACCAGACTAATTGCAGCTTCTTACAAGTTGCATTCTCAATTTACGGTGTCATAAAGTTTAAATACCACTTTTTTAAAACTGCCCTTCAGGGTCAGGTAGTCAGTGATAGGCAATTGTTACAGGGCCTAACAGTGTAGGAGCCAATGGAATTTCAGGTAATGTAGCAGTTTTATTTACATTTTCAGTTGTTTGGCAATTGTATGTCCCATTACAAAGCCTTAAATGCCTTGACATGCACATCTAGTGTGTTGTATGTTCTAAAATTGCAATCAACAAAATGTTAAGTTTGCTAAGACTTCCATCTTTTCAGCAAGGGGTAATTTGTGTGGGTTACTGCAGTGAGGGCCCCTGTGGATGCCTGGATTCCCTGGAGGAGCTGCACCTCTCTCGCCTGACTACACGTGACCTGAAGGGCAGGTCCCGGTGCGAGAGTGTAATAAGTAGAAATATGAATGATGAAATGTCCGTTCGTTGTTGGTAACTTCAAGTATATTTATTGATGATTGAAGTTACAGGTATTTAAGTATATAAATAACGAGCCCCACCAGGAACAGCCTGTACGCTGCCAAAAGCAGACTGTGTTGTAGGATGTTGTGGCAAATTTAAGATGGCGGCACGCATGGTGACGCCACGCCGGATGGCTCTCGGCATCTCTGTGCACCAAATATGGTTAGAATCTCACAACCACTGAAGAAGTCACAGAGACATGCGACACCAGGAAGCAGGAATTAAGGTAAGAGCGCGAGCAGACTGTGTGCGCTCACGCAACGTTTAAAAGTATGTAAAAACTGTTAAACTGTCATTGAAAGGCGCACCAGAGAAATATGGGAAAAATCAAAATGATTAACTCACCGCCCAAGTCTCGAACCACGATGTAGAAAATGGTTCAATGTCGCCTTCACTGCATAATTAGGCAGTCCCACAAAAGCACACAAACACTGTATCTGCCCCGCGTTCAATTGTCACATGAAACTGACTACTGAAGTGAAAGGAGGACGGAACATTTCCCTTCAATATTACGAAATCGTAGGCAAAATAAAAGTCCCAATCTCCTCCAGTAGATGGCAGCAAATAAATACAGTTCCGTTTCAAAATCAATGTCAAAGTGCGGAATCGACAACACAGCTGGCTCTCGAGTCTGTCAAATGGCCCCCAGTCATGCAAAACATCGTTCTCACTGGCATCAGATCTCCCCAGCTGGCACGGAAAACACCGGTTCAGATTACCTTTCCCTCGATCTGGGCTCTGTGAAAGTTGCTCTGTTATCTGAGCAGGAAACCCAAAATAATGGCGAAGGATGTCGTAGGAACTGCAAGAAGCAGGCCCCTCAAATCTCGTAGTTACAGGCAGTAGAAAGTCTTTGTTCGTAGCGCGACAGGAACAACCCTCAGATCTCGTAGTTGCAGGCAGTAGAAAGGAAAAACCAAGCAGGGACTTGCACTCTGGTGTTGTGGGCGACCGGTGGGAGGTCACTGGTGGGGCTCTCGGTGCAAGTAAGTTTAAGCTGCTTTTCGAGGATTTCCTTTATCTTGAATTTCTTTATCTTGAATATACTTGAAGTTTCTTGAGGGTTGAAGAGCAAGGTCTTTCCAATCGACGTCAATTATGGGGAATAGAAATAACCCCACTTCTGGTACCAATTGTAATAAGTAGAAATATGAATGATGAAATGTCCGTTCGTTGTTGGTAACTTCAAGTATATTTATTGATGATTGAAGTTACAGGTATTTAAGTATATAAATAACGAGCCCCACCAGGAACAGCCTGTACGCTGCTCAGCCCATAGACCAACTGACTCAAACCATTCCAACATTCTAACTCCAACATTCCAACATACACACACATCCTGGCTGAGCAGCATATTACAGAGAGAACCAGCATTTTTATGGGCCTCAAAAAGGCAGATGGTTACCCAAGTCAAAAAGGAAGATCATCCTGGAGTCATTCTGAAGTCATTCGATGACTTTAGCCAGGCTATTCCTGCAATCATCTTGGGAAGTCATCCAAAGCCATCCTAAAGTATGCCTATAGGGTGGAATATTTAAATGAGATGACTCTCTAGAGCCATCAGAGAAACTACTCCAGGATTAGCTCCTGATTACTTCAGTGGAAAACATGTGGGATCTTGTACTACTGCAGGATGGTCCCATGATGATTTCAGAATTAAGCTGGATTACTCCAGGATTAGTTCCTGTTTACTTCAGTGGAAAACATGTGATGATAATGTACTTCTCCAGAATGATCCCATGATGATTTCGGGATTTGGTTGGATTACTTCAGGAGGATCCTATGAGCATTTTAGAATGGGGTTGTTTTATTACAGAATGATCTTGTGATGACTTCAGAATGAGGCTGCATTACTCAAGCATGATGCAAGGATAACTTTAGAATGGGACTGACAATGTATTAGTCGATTATTTCATGAGGCAGATGTATTGCCCTAGGATATGTTCTGGCTTTATTACTGCATGGCGGTTTCAATATGAAGATGTATTACTCTAGGATATGGGTACTCACAAACTTTCTGTCTGGGCCAAAATTACAGTGTGGCTTGTGGCCGAGAGCCGCACCAGTAGAGGTGGGATCAGTGGGGGCAAGGTCAGTGGGGGGCAGGGCTAGGTTAAAAAAAAATCAAACCAGTTCCAAAACATTAGACAATGCCAAAATGCTGTATTTAAAAAGCAGATGTAACTACAAAGAGCCCATTTTGATAATACATTGTTATTAGCAGACAATAGCAATCTTAAGAGGCATTGCATAGCTTATTACACACTTTGACCCGAATTCCATCACAGTCACTCTTTCTCTCAGTTGTTCTCTCTCTCAGTCAGTCTCTCTGTCATTCAGTTTCTCTGTCAGTCAGTCTCTCTCTCTCTGTCAGTCAGTCAGTCTGTCAGTTAGTCTCTCTCAGTCAGTCCCTCTGCCAGTCAGTCAATCTATCAGTCAGTCAGTCTCTCTCTCAATCAGTCTCAGTCAGTCAGTCTCTCTCTCAGTCAGTCTGTCAGTCTCTCTCAGTCAGTCTCTCTCTCAGTCAGTCAGTCTCTCTCAGTCAGTCTCTCTCTCATTCAATCTCTCTGTCAGTCAGTCAGTCTCTCAGTCAGTCTCTCTCTGTCAGTGTCTCTCTTTCTGTCAGTCAGTCTCTCTCTTTGTCAGTCTCTCTGTCAGTCAGTCAGTCAGTCAGTCTCTCTGTCAGTCAGTCTCTCAGTCAGTCTGTCTCTCTGTCAGTCTGTCTCTCTCTCAGTCAATCTCTCAGTCTGACAATCTCTCAGTCAGTCAGTCTCTCTCTCAGGCAGTCTCTCTCTCTGTCAGTCTCTCTCTTGGTCAGTCTCTCTCTGTCTCAGTCAGTCTCTCAGTCAGTCAATCTCTCAGTCAGTCAATCGCTCACTCAGTCAGTCTCTCTCCCTCGGTCAGTCAGTCTCTCTCAGTCAGTCTCTCTCTAAGTCAGTCTCTCTCTTAGTCAGTCTCTCTCTCAGTCAGCCTCTCTATCAGTTCCTGTCTCTTAGTCAGTCAGTCTCTCTTAGTCAGTCAGTCTCTCTCTCTAAGTTTCTCTCTGTCAGTCTCTCTCTGTCAGTCAGTCTCTCTCTGTGTCAGTCAGTCTCTCTGTCAGTCAGTCAGTCTCTCTCTCTCAGTCAGTCAGTCTCTCTCTCAGTCAGTCTTTCTCTACTCACTCAATCTCTCCACTCTCTCTCCACTCTCTCGCTCCACACTCAATCTCCACACTCTCTCCACACTCTCTCTCTCCACTCTCTCTCTTTCCCTCTCCCACCTCTCTCCACTCCCTCTCCACGTTCTTTTTCTACTCTCTTTCTCTGCTCTCTTGTTCTCTCTTGTATCTGTGGCATACCTGTGGAAGTAGTGTTAGTTTGCTTTTATACAATACAGGGAGTAGGTAGTGAACTTCTCACCCCTACCGGTCTCAAGACTCGTGGATGAAACCATGAGCTCATTGCTGTAAAGTCATGTGCTCTGTGTAGTATTACAATGTAAGTCATAGTAGAATGTTAGTATGTAATGCTACTATAATGTAAATATGTAATGTGAGAATGTAGGGCTGTCATGAGGGGAATCTTGGGGAGTTTGTACACGGTGCTGGAGAAGATGGTTGCCTTGCTGTCTGGTCCTGTTGGTGGCTGTTTAAGCTGTCTTCTTTTCCTGCTATAAATCTACTTATCGGATCCACTGCTGTCTTTCTCTTCACTACATAAGTTTGGCGAGGAGCGGGTGAAGGTAAAAAGAAGGCAGATTTTGAGCTTGCTTGCAATCTGCTGAAGACCCGTTTTCTTGGTGAAGCTGTTTCTACTCATCCCAGGGTAGTCGGCTGATCGAACTATATGTGATCCTACCTCTGGTAGGACTCATATTTTTTGATTTTGGGCTTCTTCTGCCTCTTCACTACACTTTGGTTGCTGTACTACACGTGTGCAAGTAGTGTTAGTATGCATTTATACTAATTCTGTACGTATGCATTAAGCAATGCATCATGGCCCTATTGAGCGCCACCTCCCAGGCGCAGGTCATACAATGTCCCGGGGTGTGCATCCGCGGGACATTTATGTTTGCTATTACAGGGCGGGAGCATTGCTTCCACCCTGTGATAGTAAATTCTTGTTTGCCTCGTTGAGGCGAGAGGAGGAAAACCTTGTATCGCTTCAATAAAGCGGATCCGTATGGTACAACTGGAGAAAGCAAAATGAAGCGGGTCTCACCCATTCATTTAAATGAGCCCACTGGTGGATAATGTTCTGGGGCCAATCCTACTATTATATTGCGGGATCTCAGCAGCACTGGGGACCTTAATCTCACATGTAAATTAGACGCGGGAGGGCACAGAGACGTTTCGCAGACTAGGGGATCGACACCTCCCCGGGTATTGTTTATGAATTGTTCGGGGGGCTACAAGGTCAACTCAAGACCGGGGATCGGCAACCTCGTTGGATTTACTTAAATATGCAGGGTGGGCCTCGCCAGTCCTTGAAGCCTTGGCGGCACTAGGCAGTGCCTTATTGGTTCTGTAATCACACAGGCAATACTCATGGTGTTATAAAGTGATACACTCATAGAACCCTTGCCGTTGTAGAATTACCCAGGCTTCATTTATGTAATAGTCTGTTGGTTTATATTTGGTAGGTGCACCATAAAATTACAAATGCTTTCCCTCATAACCTCCTATCAACCTCTGATTTTCACAACAAACTACAGACAAGTGTTGTCAGAAATAGAAGACCCATAAACTCACTTATTTATTGGTAAAAAAATAACTTTTATTAAAACAACACAAATAAAGGGAAACATAACTTTATTTGAACAACAGTAAAACATGAAGGAAGTGGGTGGGACTCCTCTGGAAGCAGCGTACAAAACCTGCAAGAGAAAAAAGAAACATAAGTATGCGTGCCATGTCCAAGAGAAAAAGAAAGGTAGTCAGAATGAAAGGAAGAAAGTGAGAATGGGACAGTAAGCGAGTGGGTGGAAGGGAGAAGGTGAGGGAGAGTCAAAAGAACAGAGGGAGGAGGAGACAGAGCGTTGGCCTACTGCACCCAGCCCTCACTGTTCACCTCCCGTCACCCGTGTGTCTGGGAGGCTGGGGTCTGTGAGAAACTGTGCGGTCCAGCAAGTCTTTAAAATGAAACAGGGATATGAATGAGGCCAGAGATTATATTATTATCTACGGTAACATCGCTTGCCTGCACCTGTGCATTCAGGCTGCTGGACCCCAGGTCCTTCCCCCGCACTGTGCTCAAATGCAGCTCTTGTGCACCGAGGCTTCACTGCTCACCTGCCACAACCGTTGTGTCCAACGACGTGCCGGTGCGAGCTCCGACTCCGGGGTGCCTCTCGGGGTGGCAAATGATGTTTCCAGTCTGGGACAGTGTCTTGACACCATGATGGAACGCATCAGAAAGGCCAGAGCATCAGCACTGGTTGTGCACCTGCTGCATGCTTTTTCGTGTAACTAACTCAGTGTCTGAAAAAGGAGAAATAATATAATGGTGGAAACTTCTTGAGGTAAATGAAGGTTTATTTCAAGCTTAAGAGAGAACACCAGTTGAGTGCATCCTTCCTTCTTGAAGTACGATCTAACAACTGTTAGTGGATATTCGTGGTTCAAAGAGGAGTTGGAGTGCACGAGAATTGACAAGGGTAAATAATAATATGTTATACGTTCACATACAAAGGAACAGAGCGCATGCTAGAAGCATAATGTGTGTGTGCAATGCAGTGGCGCAAGCCTGTGTGCATGTACACTTAGTAATCAGCTCACTACAGTGCCCCAAAAGCCAACGCCACGTGTCTGTAGGGCAGCACTGCCCGCTGGCTCAGGCCTACAGTACGGTACAGCAGGTCCTTAAAATGAGACAGAGATGTGACTGAATGAGGTCAGAGATCCCATCATTACGCACGGCAACATAGCTTGCTTTGCACCTGTGCACCCAGGCTGATGCCCCCCATCCCTCCCGCCGCACCGCGCTCAATTGCAGCCCCTGTGCACCCAGGCCCCACTGCTCACCTGCTGTCATTTGTCTGTGTCCAAACACGATGGCCAGCAGGGTTCACAATTCAGATGTAGTTTTGATTGCCAGGATGATGTACACCTCATGGATCCCTTTTTTTATTGCGCATTGTGTTATGCGAGGTGGATGCGGCCATATCACCTGAAGCAGTGTGGAAGAACTGGGACATGTGGCGTCGTCGTTATCCTATTTATACATACGCAAAGTGGGCTGGGTTTGCGTACAGCAGGCCAGCTTAGGGGTGTGAATAATTATTAGAAGTGTACTTATGTGTGAGTCCCTGTTGCAGTTTTGATGTTGCACAATCCGCAATTTACATCAATGTAGCATGTACAGGGAGGGAAGCAATTATGGCTAATGAGATGCTGTCTGAAAACATTGAATGGACAGCATCACATGTCGTTGTCAAGTTTGTGGGTATGCGCAGACGGATGTATGACGTTACAACGCACACTATTACAACGCATGCACTTACAACGCATTTTTTACAACGCATAATCCATTACAACGCATGACATTACAACGCATGACACTACAACGCATTTTTAAAAAATACCTTTACAACGCACTACCATTACAACGCATACTACCTTTACAACGCATACCATTACAACGCATAATATTAAATTGCATTTAAGGTAAGTATTAGATAGTATAGGGGTAAAAATTACTATTCTAACTCCAGGGGGTGCAACAGTAGGGTAAGTGTTGGATAGTGTAGGGGTAAAAATTACTATTCTAACTCCAGGGGGTGCAACAGTAGGGTAAGTGTTGGATAGTGTAGGGGTAAAAATTACTATTCTAACTCCAGGGGGTGCAACAGTAGGGTAAGTGTTGGATAGTGTAGGGGTAAAAATTACTATTCTAACTCCAGGGGGTGCAACAGTAGGGAAAGTGTTGGATAGTATAGGGGTAAAAATTACTATTCTAACTCCAGGGGGTGCAACAGTAGGGTAAGTGTTGGATAGTATAGGGGTAAAAATTACTATTCTAACTCCAGGGGGTGCATCAGTAGGGAAAGTGTTGGATAGTATAGGGGTAAAAATTACTATTCTAACTCCAGGGGGTGCATCAGTAGGGTAAGTGTTGGATAGTATAGGGGTAAAAATTACTATTCTAACTCCAGGGGGTGCATCAGTAGGGTAAGTGTTGG
This sequence comes from Triturus cristatus, assembly GCF_964204655.1. NCBI lineage: Eukaryota > Metazoa > Chordata > Amphibia > Caudata > Salamandridae > Triturus > Triturus cristatus. Next base: position 914,163,433 of record NC_140588.1, read on the forward strand.
ATAGTATAGGGGTAAAAATTACTATTCTAACTCCAGGGGGTGCATCAGTAGGGTAAGTGTTGGATAGTATAGGGGTAAAAATTACTATTCTAACTCCAGGGGGTGCATCAGTAGGGTAAGTGTTGGATAGTATAGGGGTAAAAATTACTATTCTAACTCCAGGGGGTGCATCAGTAGGGTAAGTGTTGGATAGTATAGGGGTAAAAATTACTATTCTAACTCCAGGGGGTGCATCAGTAGGGTAAGTGTTGGATAGTATAGGGGTAAAAATTACTATTCTAACTCCAGGGGGTGCATCAGTAGGGTAAGTGTTGGATAGTATAGTGTAATATTATGCGTTGTAATGGTATGCGTTGTAATGGTAGTATGCGTTGTAATGGAATGCGTTGTAAAGGTAGTTTTTAAAAATGCGTTGTAGTGTCATGCGTTGTAATATCATGCGTTGTAATGGATTATGCGTTGTAAAAAATGCGTTGTAATGGTAGTGCGTTGTAAAAGTTGCGTTGTAAAGGTTGTTCCCCTGCGCAGACATGCATGTCAATGGTGTGCGGTATTATTGAAAGTGTTGCTAACGCGAAGCGCACACATGTGAATGTGCTCGGATGGAGGGAGGATCAGCAGTGAGGCTACGTCATACATAGTGATAACGCTCATTACAGTCAAGCAATGAATGTCAAACATGAATCTGAAAGTCTCACATATGACACACTACTATACTGGTAAAGCCTGACAACAGAGCATACTGCAACACAAATCTACATATTACTCTTTACTGTTTGTCACATGTGATCTAGGCTGTGCACTCTGCCCGAGGCTGATGATACCCATTCGAGCCACCAATACCCAGGCCGAAACACACATTTGTTTTTTGATGTAACGTTTCAGATGCATGGCTATCACACGTGGAAGGCTACTGTACAGAGCATGATTATTGATCAAGATGACCGTTGCATGTTGTGTGTACTAATAAGATATGTGTACACAGCAAAAAAGTTTTCAAAAAAGCTCTGTAAGCAGAAGAGGTGTCTCTCATCAAACAGTGTAGAGAGAATTACTAAAATGGGTGGGGTCCTCCAACTGTTACAATGGGAAATGTTATGAACCAATCAAAAGCTTTTTTTTAAGGTCACATGGCAATCGCACACCGAGCGCGCAAGGAGGCCGCACCCGACGCGATTTTGAGAAAATATATATATACCATAATATAAGTTTATTACAGTTAGAAATATATAAATGTGGAAAATATTTCAGATTATCGCTTGCTCTCATATACACTTTAAACTTATTTAGATATAGTTTTGAGACATACAAAAACTTAATGAGGGAATAGCATACCCGGCGCAATACCATACATCTATGACGTAACACAGGGCCTGGCAGCGTGCACTCGTCGCATACGGAACACGCAGCCGGCGCGACCCTATACATAGATGATGTAACGTGCGTACTGGTACCGCGCAGCTGTCGCATACAAAACTAGGAGCTGGCGCGACCTTACATGTATATGATGTTAGGTGGGACACGGTGCTACGAAGCCGTCGGATACGAAATGCGCATCCTTAACGAGTTTCGCAATATCGCGGATAGGATTCGCATGGTGATGGAGCTTGGTACACTACCGGTACGGGAGCCTAGTTTTCTATAAAAAAAAAACATATATATACATACTTTTTTTTGATGACATAAAAAATTACGTAATTTTTCAAATTAAAAAAAAAGGATAATAGAGTTCCAAAATATTACAAATATTTTTTGAAAAAATATAGGTTTTATAAATATTAAAATATGAAATTAACATTTAACAAAACCTTTGAAATTCACTGAAAAAAACGTAGGTTTTACAGACGTTATAGTTAGACAAATAAAGTCAGCCTGTCAGTGAGTCGGAGTTGGGCTTTGCATTCTTCTTGTTTAAATTTCAACAGGATTCTCCGTTCCTGTTTCAAAAGCCCGCCCTGCAGAGTTGGAGGCCCATGGTAAAATGGAGCCTTTTTTGAAATATATATATATATATATATATATATATATCATGCTCCAAGTTGCCCAAAGGTCGGGGATGCACTGAGGCGACAATTAACATCCTGCCCTCCATTACACTTGGACTGCCTTGCCGACGCGTTTCGGAAATGTGTTCCTTCTTCATAGGCTTTCGGCACAAAGTTTGCTGCTGTACATCACAGCTTTATTTAAATCAAGCCTTCTGATAGGCTGTCGTGATCTGTCTCTAGCCTCCTGATAGGCTCTGCCTCCTGATAGGCTAGTGATCTGTCTCTTGCCTCCTGATAGGCACTTTCAAAAGAGTCATAGGCATATTGCCTGCTGGGAAATGTATTTTCCTTTTTGCAGCCATCTCTAAAACTTTATTTGTCCTCCAATGGACTCCAAGGCAAGGAGAGTAACAATCCTCGGTGTTGTGTATTTAACTGGGAGAGACTGGACTAAGCTTGTTTTCCTTTCCCACAAGCCTTTGAAGAAGAAAGATAATTTCGAAACGCGTCGGCAGAAGTGGGAGATGGCTGTGAAAGGGAGCAGGCTGGTGTCTTCCGTACCACTAATAAAGGGCTTAAGCTTGGAGCTCCATGTTCGTGTTCGAGTGCTTCTTAATCTATTGGTGCAAGCAGGAGCAGGATATATATATATATATATATATATATATATTACCTACTGGCGGTCGCCAGTAGGTAGTTATAGTTAGGACCCTTTTTCCATAGGAAAACCGCAACATTCTATTTGGAATAACTTTGGCGCCGGTCGACGAATCCTCGCGAATTTTTCAAAACTAATGGGGCGCTACGCTCTGCTTCTACCCTGAAAGTCTCGGGGGGATTCGGCGAGCGGGGGCTGAGATAAAAGGGGGGTCCCAAAACGCGTTTTCCCCATGCATTTTTCCTTAGGACCTTTAGTCCAAGCTACAGCCCGAACGGCTGAACAGAATTACTTGAAATTTGGCAGAGAGGTAGTCCTCAGGTCAAGGAAGTGCCTTTTGTAGGTTTGGTGTAAATCTGTTCAGTAGATTCTGAGAAAATAGCCTTTAAATCAATATATATATCTGAGCCAGCTTACGGTGCGCTTACGGTGCGCTTACCGTACGCGTACGGTGACGTGCGCGAGCGCGATTCTGATTGGCTGTTAGATCTTAGTAAACATTCGAATCGGTCGAAACCAGGAAGCGGCGGCCGCCATTTTGTGTGTTTCACTCAGAAAAAAAAGGGTGATAACTTGAAAAGGGGGCAAGGAAGAGAGTTACAGACCCCCTAACATTTGAAAGGGGGTCAAAGAAGGACAGAAAAGTACAAAAAAAACATTTATTAATTTTTAAAAAATCGCGGGGTACGCGTACAGTAAGCTCACCGTACGCGTACGGTTAAAAAAAAAAAAATAATGAAATTAAATGCAGATTTAAGTGTTTAGATATTAGGGGGCTCTAAAAAGAGCCGTTGTGTTTATTGTGATTTTTTAGTGGTACCTACAAGTAAGTACCAATGCAGAGTCTAAGGTTCAAGAGGAAGACTATGTTCCCTTCATCAGTGAAGTGTACACCATCTCCTCTATAAATGTCTTGCATGTCGTAACGCAAGTTGTTGTGGTAAATGGAACCCATACCATAGTCACGGAGGAAAGCAGAAACAGATTTGTTGACGTGCTTTCTTGCTTTGTCAATCTGTGGACAAAAATGATTGGACCAGTTCCATTTTTGCCTTTGGCATATGTTAGAAAACACAAAGGCAGTTTTAGGGAAAAGTGAAAACAGTTGTGCAAAGGTCTCCTTCATAAGCATTTCCAGACCTACCCCAGTCAAAGTGCCTAGGTCATTGCCACCACAGTGCACTATTATGAGGTCAGGGTGTTGGATTTGCATGAAGGATTTCACCAATGGCATCAATTGGTGCCACTTTAACCCTCTCTGACCAATCCATTTAATGTCTACATTTGGCAAAGCAAGGTCTCTCACCATACCTGTTTTCTCTGCATACTTTTCACTCCAGAAGACATAGCTGTGACCTACAATCCACACTGTGAACATCTTCAAAGGAGATCTGGATGCACTCAGGAGCTGTCTTTCAGAAGAATGGCAAAAAGAAATGAAAGACAGTTTGGAAATGGAGGCATACATATTTTTAAAAAATAAAATGAACTCATTGGCTGTTTCATACCATTCTACACTAAAAACTAGGCTGTGTGTGTAAATTTATAGAAGCATGATTTGTATTGGTACAGAAAAATGTGTTACCAAAGAACATTAGTATGGATTTGCTGTTAGGTTTGAAAAGTCAAGCACTCCTGCTCTTTGGAAATGAAACATTGTGTGGCGAACTTCTGACCTGACTGTAGACAGCAGTGTTCCATGAGCTGTTGCTATGGTAGCAGACAGAAGTCAAGTTGGGGGAAGGGTACTAGGCTGAAGTCAAGTTGGGGGAAGGGTACTTTTTGAAAAGGGTTGGTTTTCAACCAATAGAAATGAGTGAATACATTTGAAAAAAAGGGGGAAGCACTGAGATTTGAACCTAACATGTATATGTGTGGAAAAAGAGAGGGAAACTTTGCCATTATCTGGTTCTGCTGAGAGGTGTACAGAACAGAGATCCTGGCTCTGATAATCTGCTGTTTGAGTGCCACATTTCTATCACAACTAACTAATTTTAAAGGTGAGTTAAGAGTTTGAGAGGGGACGTATATGGTAAATTAAGAAATGAATAATAGCATTGGAATTCCTTTTGTTGAAGTTGTGTTTATCATTTTGTGTTTTGGGAGAAATTTAAATGTGAGGAACATGTAAAATAATATGGACTATGTTTTCACCATAAATTAAGGTGTACTGGTATAAATAAGGAATACTTTTAGGGTTTGAGGGTCCAGTCAGTAATGCAAATACATTCAGCATCACTAAGGCTGGTTGCCCTTGCTGGAGTGTAGTCAGTCACCTAGGTTACACATGTTGCTGGTCTCAGAAAGCTGTTTGGTATTGCTCTGGTGATTTTACATTTGCATTAGATGGAAAGGGGGAGCTATTTTTCTGCAGAAGCAGACTCTTAGCACACAGCCAGCTGCTTATCCTGTGGAATCATGCACAGTATTCACAACCGAGTGGGGTTTGAGGTTGAAGTCAGTAATGCAAATACATTCAGCATCACTAAGGCTGGTTGCCCTTGCTGGAGAGTAGTCAGTCACCCAGGTTACACATGTTGCTGGTCTGAAAAAGCTGTTTGGACATGTGCTTTTTTGAGAATCTGAAAAGTGGATTAGAAATGTGAAAGATTGTAAAAGTACTTATCACTTGCCAAAAAAAAGAGTAGTAAGTGTGCTTTCAAATTGGCAAACAAATTTCGTTTTCTGACTAATATGAAAACATGACTCTGTGTGCAAAGAGGAATTACAGGCAGAGATTTATTGCGTATTGCTCTGGTAATTTTACAGTTGCATTAGTAGGAAAGGGGGAACTATTTTTTTTGTGCAGAAGCAGACTCTTAGCACACAGCCAGCTGCTTATCCTGTGGAATCATGCACAGTATTCACAACCGAGTGGGGTTTGAGGTTGCAGTCAGTAATGCAAATACATTCAGCATCACTAAGGCTGGTTGCCCTTGCTGGAGTGTAGTCAGTCACCCAGGTTACACATGTTGCTGGTCTGAAAAAGCTGTTTGGACATGTGCTTTTTTGAGAATCTGAAAAGTGAATTAGAAACGTGTCAGACTGTAAAAGTACTTATCACTTGCCAAACAAAAGAGTAGTAAGTGTGCTTTCAAATTGGCAAAGAAATTTCGTTTTCTTTCTAATATGAAAACATGACTCTGTGTGCAAAGTGGAATTATAGGCAGAGATTTATTGCGTATTGCTCTGGTAATTTTACAGTTGCATTAGTAGGAAAGGGGGAACTATTTTTTTTGTGCAGAAGCAGACTCTTAGCACACAGCCAGCTGCTTATCCTGTGGAATCATGCACAGTATTCACAAGCGAGTGGGGTTTGAGGTTGCAGTCAGTAATGCAAATACATTCAGCATCACTAAGGCTGGTTGCCCTTGCTGGAGTGTAGTCAGTCACCCAGGTTACACATGTTGCTGGTCTGAAAAAGCTGTTTGGACATGTGCTTTTTTGAGAATCTGAAAAGTGGATTAGAAATGTGTCAGATTGTAAAAGTACTTATCACTTGCCAAAAAAAAGAGTAGTAAGTGTGCTTTCAAATTGGCAAAGAAATTTCGTTTTCTGTCTAATATGAAAACATGACTCTGTGTGCAAAGAGGACTTACAGGCAGAGATTTATTGCGTATTGCTCTGGTAATTTTACAGTTGCATTAGTAGGAAAGGGGGAACTATTTTTTTTTGTGCAGAAGCAGACTCTTAGCACATAGCCAGCTGCTTATCCTGTGGAATCATGCACAGTATTCACAACCGAGTGGGGTTTGAGGTTGCAGTCAGTAATGCAAATACATTCAGCATCACTAAGGCTGGTTGCCCTTGCTGGAGTGTAGTCAGTCACCCAGGTTACACATGTTGCTGGTCTGAAAAAGCTGTTTGGACATGTGCTTTTTTGAGAATCTGAAAAGTGGATTAGAAATGTGTCAGATTGTAAAAGTACCTATCACTTGCCAAACAAAAGAGTAGTAAGTGTGCTTTTAAATTGGCAAAGAAATTTCGTTTTCTGACTAATATGAAAACATGACTCTGTGTGCAAAGAGGAATTACAGGCAGAGATTTATTGCGTATTGCTCTGGTAATTTTACAGTTGCATAAGTAGGAAAGGGGGAACTATTTTTTTTGTGCAGAAGCAGACTCTTAGCACACAGCCAGCTGCTTATCCTGTGGAATCATGCACAGTATTCACAACCGAGTGGGGTTTGAGGTTGCAGTCAGTAATGCAAATACATTCAGCATCACTAAGGCTGGTTGCTCTTGCTGGAGTGTAGTCAGTCACCCAGGTTACACATGTTGCTGGTCTGAAAAAGCTGTTTGGACATGTGCTTTTTTGAGAATCTGAAAAGTGGATTAGAAATTTGTCAGATTGTAAAAGTACTTATCACTTGCCAAATAAAAGAGTAGTAAGTGTGCTTTCAAATTGGCAAAGAAATTTCGTTTTCTGTCTAATATGAAAACATGACTCTGTGTGCAAAGAGGACTTACAGGCAGAGATTTATTGCGTATTGCTCTGGTAATTTTACAGTTGCATTAGTAGGAAAGGGGGAACTATTTTTTTTTGTGCAGAAGCAGACTCTTAGCACATAGCCAGCTGCTTATCCTGTGGAATCATGCACAGTATTCACAACCGAGTGGGGTTTGAGGTTGCAGTCAGTAATGCAAATACATTCAGCATCACTAAGGCTGGTTGCCCTTGCTGGAGTGTAGTCAGTCACCCAGGTTACACATGTTGCTGGTCTGAAAAAGCTGTTTGGACATGTGCTTTTTTGAGAATCTGAAAAGTGGATTAGAAATTTGTCAGATTGTAAAAGTACTTATCACTTGCCAAATAAAAGAGTAGTAAGTGTGCTTTCAAATTGGCAAAGAAATTTCGTTTTCTGACTAATATGAAAACATGACTCTGTGTGTACACAGGAATTGTTTTTAGATATTTAATTTGTGATGGTGTTATTGTGATTTTCACTTGTAGGAAAGGGGTACTTAGTATTTTAAGATTTGAAAAGATCATAAAAAATATAGTAATATATTTAAATAAAATAAATGAATTTTTTTTTTAGTTTCTTTCAGGTATTGCTGAAGAGCAGTGAACAAAATTTAAGATGCCTACAAAATCCAGACTAAGGAAAAACCAGAAAAAAAATGTATATTTGAAGACAACTGGAGGACCTAAGTTAGTTGGAGATGCTCATGTTGGGAAAAAAAGAAAGTCTTCTGGTAAGCAGACAAAAGATTTTTTAAAGAACATCTTCAAAAAAAGGAAAAATGTACAAAATGTCTGTACTGGAAAGAATGTTTTAAATAGGAAAGAACAGGAAAAAATTGAGCATTTAGTTAATGCAAATATACCTTCAGAAACAATAAAGATTAATTTAAACAGAAAAACAGCGTTTAAAGAGATACGTAGAAAAATGTTTCAGAGAAGAGTTATGTCCAATTTGATAAAGGATGTGAAGAAATATAAGCAAAAGGCTAAATTTTATAAGAGAAAAAAAGAAATTGAAGCCATTGCAGCTAAGGCATTAGAATTAAAAAGGAAACTATTCATTTTAATTTTGAATAGGATGCGTACATTAGATAAAATGGTCAATGTACTGAAATCACAAAGCAAAAGGAAAAGAGAAGTGAAAAGAACAAACTTTTGTAAAGTGTTTTTAGGAGAATGCATGCATAGTTCAAGTAGTGAACCTTTTTTTAATGAAGAGAGTTATTTTCAAAGTAATAGTTTGCTGCATGCAGTTGACACCAGAGGTCGTGCTTACGAAGTGAAAAATGGTTGTATAATGGAGAAGGAGAAAATGGTTCCAAGAGATGAGGTACAAGTGATGGCGGATGAGGCTATGGGGAGACGTCCTAAAGCCCCAGTGTACACTTGGAATTGTAGTAGTATTTGCACTGTGCGTCAGGAATCTATTGATAAATTTCGTGAGTTTCTAAGAGAATATAGTAAAAAAAAGTGTAAAACAGAAGATTAAGGTGCTTCAAAGTCTAGATCCATGCAGAGTGAGAGAGAATACTGGTTTGCAGGATAATTCTCTGGCTTGTCTATCTAGAAAAGTGTGTAATAGTGTTTTTCATCATTTTAGGATGCTGGCTGTTCATCATACTGAAATGAGAAAGTTTGTGAGACGGTTGTATTTTGCTAAAAGTCCAGCAATAAAGTTAGATGAATTGAATAGGGCTCTGTTCCGTGGGTCAGTATCAGATGTAGAGAAGGTTATTGATGAAATTCAGTTTTGTTACTTTGGTCCTGAACAAGACAGTGCAGAAAAGGACACAGTAAATGAGGAAGAAAAGGAAGAGAATGTAGAACCCTCTGTAAGTAAGACATTTAATGATCACATAACAAAATTTGAAATAATCTCTAATGAAAGACCAAATATTACTTGTATTTGTTGCCGCAGAACTCATTATAGAAAACAAACCAGGTATGTTGATCTCTACAGAAAAAGTGAAAATGAAGATAATTATAAGTGGAAGGATTTTGCCACATATATATTTCTTGAAAATTGTTTTGAATTGGGTGAAGTTCAGCGTATTTGTAAATACTGTTACAACAAATTACAAGAAAATAGAATGCCGACCAGAGCTGTACATAATAATTTAGAATTGGATGCTATTCCTGCCGAACTTTCTGAATTAAATACATATGAGTCTATACTTATTCAATGTGTTCATCCGTTCCAGACCATAGTACGTATGGAGCCCAAAACTGGTAAATTACCTCCTTCAGATTTACTGAGAGGTTTAAAAGGAAGAGTGGTGTATTTGCCCTTGGATTTGAAAAAAAATATGGAAACTATTGATGCAGATACTTTGGAAAGTGAACCATTAGTTATTCTGGTTAATGGTGTACCTACAAAGAATAAGAAGATTTGGCAAGAGCTGGTGGATGTACGAAAAGTACAAAGAGCAAATTTGTATTTGAAAAAAAATAATAAATGGTATGAATCAATTTATATAGAAGAAGAAGAAGAAGAAGATTTACAAGAAGACACAGAAACACCAACTGGTCAAATTGAAAAAGTGGACAAGTCAAAGGAAGAAGAAAATTATGAACATTTTAGCATACATCCTCTTCATTCAAAAGAAGTTATGGGAGACACTATTGATCTGTTTCAGATGAAGAAAGCAAAAGGAACTCCCGTGAGTGTATGGGAGGAGAGCTTGAAAGCTCGATGTTTTCCCCAGCTGTTTCCTACAGGAAAAGGAGGACGATACGATGAACGTCCAGAACAGATTCCAGCTTCTGAGTATCGAACTACAAGACTATATGCAGAAGATCCCAGATTTCGACAAAGTATTCCTTATTTGTTCCATCTTTTATTTGAAAGCGACTTGTCTGCATTGTCTTATGCAGTAAATCACATTTTAAAAAGTGGAGTACATTTACAAAATGTGTCTGCTAAGGATTTTATGGAGAAAGTGCAGCACCGAGATGATCATTTGGAAACACAACTGATCAATATGATGGCTTGTCAGCGTGGGACAAATGAATATTGGTACCGACGCCATGGTGAATTGAAATGCATGTTACGGAATTTAGGAACACCAACATGGTTCCTTACCCTAAGCTGTGCTGAGTACGCTTGGGATGATTTACTGGATTTTCTACGAGAGGCAAATTCAAACATTAAAAACATCGAATACAAGACAGCTGGAGAATTGTGCTCATTGGATCCGTTTAATGTTTGCAGATATTTCAATCATAGATTTGAGGCTATGATGTCCTTCATCTGCAATAAAAAAAATCCACCTCTTGGAGAAGTAGAGGATTTCTTTTGGAGAAAAGAGTACCAGGCAAGAGGTGCTCCTCATATTCATATGCTGTTGTGGATCAAGGATGCCCCAAAGATTTGAACAGATACTGATGAAGCAGTGTTATCTTTCATTGAAGAATATGCAACATGTGCTATACCAAAAAGCACAGAAGAGAAAAAGTTAAAGGAGCAAGTTTTACGTTTCCAAAGTCATCGGTGTGGAAAATACTGTTGACGGAAATACAAGAGCAAAGATAAATACTACACTAAATGTCGATTTGGATTTCCTAGACCTGTTCTTTCAAATGGAAGAGTAAACAGTTTTATGTCGCTGACAATTCCATTGCTGTTGCTCGATATGTAACGTCTTACATTACTAAATCAGAAAAAACTGAATTGAAGGAAATGTGGGAAGAGAGTTCTCACGAGAAGACTGTCAGTAAGAAGCTGTACAGTTTCAGTTTAAAGATGTTATCGCATCGAGAAATTGGATCCTATGAATGTTCAGATAGGTTATCTTCTGCAAGTCTCTACTCGAAATCAAGAAGAATAATTTGGGCAAGTTTAGGCCTTGCAGCAATGAGAAATCGGGTACTGAAATCTGTTGGAGAAATTGAATATTTGGCCGAGAATGACCCAGAAAGTACAGATATTTTGAAATCAAACATGTTGGACACATATTATCCCAAGAGAAGTCATCATCTGGAGAACATGTGTCTCTATGAAGTGCTGCAGAACTACATTTATTCACGGAAAGCCGCAGAAGACATCAACGTAGACATCAAAATATAAAGTCATTGGTGAGGAAGGATGTTTGGTGAAGCAAACAAAAGGAAGTTTGATAAATCACAGGAGGCTGAGTTGCGACACTACTGAGAAAAAGGAATTTTACTACTTGGCTCTTTTACAGCTGTTTAAACCATGGCGTACAGAGGATGAACTACTGGGAGAATTTCAAAGCTATGAAGATTCCTTTAATGCTTGCAAAGACAGCATACAATGCAGTACATTAACAACTTATGTGCAAATGTTAAATGAAGAAATTGAACAGGAAACTACAATTGCAGCTGAAGTAGCTAGAGACAGTTCTCAAGACAGCCAAAGTTCAGGAACACTCAGTCAAGATCCCCTAGGACAACCAATCGTTGAAAATGAAGCTGCTATAGCCATGAATGAAGTGGAAACATCTATGAATCAAGCTCAAGAAGAATTTAGAGACTTACCAAATTTGGAAAGAGAACTGAATGAAGAGCAGCAACAAATTTATGAAGAGATCAGAAACAAAATTGATCACGGATTACTACATGAAAAAAAAGAGTGCTCATGCACATCATTTCATCCAATCAGGATGTATGTAAGCGGACAAGCTGGAACTGGAAAAAGTTTCTTAATAAAAGTCATCAGAAGCTACCTACAGCAAAAAACGGATTCAACTTTGTCTTGTGTGGTTACTGCTCTAACTGGGTTAGCAGCATATAACATAAAAGGAATCACCTTACATCGTTTGCTAATGTTACCAGTGGAGCATGAGAACAAAATACAATACCACAAGCTAACTGGAGAAGCATGCTTGGAAGTTTCAAGAGTATTGAAGAAGATGCAAGTTCTCATTATTGATGAGGTGAGCATGGTATCAAACTTAATGCTTGCCTTTGTGCATTTAAGAATGCAGCAAACTCTAAGGACAGACTATGACGTGTTATTTGGTGGAAAACATGTCATAGTTTTTGGGGATCTTCTACAGCTTACTCCAGTTAAAGGACAACCAGTGTTTAATACTGTGACACATGAAGACACAAAGAAGTCATTGGGAAGCATCGGTAATGCAAATATTTGGTCCTTCTTTGAGTACAAGGAACTTACTACTAATATGAGACAAGCAAACGATGAAGAATATGGAAGTATTCTGAAAGATATCAGAATTGGACTACTCACTGAAGCTGGCACAAAAGCATTACAGAGTCGGTTGCTACATAATTTATTTCCAAAGTAAGAAATAGTTGCAGAGAAGATATACAAGAACATTGCAGAAAAGAAAAGTGTCATCTGCTTAATGCCAACTCTACATGAATGCTCAATATTCAATGAGGAGCTTTTGAAATTGGAAAAGGAAGATATCGGGAAATTGGAAGCAGTGGACAAAATTCAGGATGGAAGAATTACTATCACATTAACAGGCAAACTGAAAAATAAATTGGATTCACTAGAGAAGAACATTTCCAAAACTGCTGGATTAGAAAAAAATCTATATGTTTGCATGAACTGTAGAGTATTTTTAAGGAGAAATTTGGATGTTGAAAAAGGTTTAGTTAATGGAGCTATGGGAAGAGTTGTGGGTTTTATTAATTATCAGAAAAAAGATGGAATTGAATGTTTAAAAATAAAATTTAATCAGATAGAAGAAGTTATAGATATTTGTCGTTGTACAGTTCGTTTTATGCTTGTGAAAGACTTATATGTACAAAGGAAACAGTTTCCGTTTTCTCTAGCATATGCTGTAACTATTCACAAGTCTCAAGGATTGACTGTAGATTGTGCATTTGTAAACATTGGTTCAACTGTGTTCAAAGAAGGTATGGCTTATGTAGCTTTGTCACGAGTGAAAACATTATCTGGTTTATTCATGATAGACTTTGATGATTCAAAAGTTAGTGCTGATGCAAATTGTGTAAAGGAGTACAATAGATTAAGAAGAACCTATGCTCCTCATTTAGGTCAGTATCCTGTGTTAGAGAAACGTGTAGTTTCTCGTAAAAGGAGAAATGAGAATATCTGTAATGAGGATGTAGAGAGGAGGAAAAAAAAGAGGAGTGATGTAATTGCAAGCAAAAAGAAAAAGGAAAATGAAGAAGAGGTTGTAGGATGTCATTTTGAAAATAGCTCTGGTGTCAACTGCTACGCTAATGTAGTGCTGAATGTTGCATTTTATCTGGAAAGTTTGCAAGAGCAGATAATAGTAAATCAGAGAAAAAGATTCTGTTCTGAGTTGAGTCTCCTTTTTCAAAAGCTGAGTAATGATAAAACTCAAATAGAAAGTGCTACTGAAATTAGAAAACATTTAGATGTATGTTCAGGATGTACACAGTTTTCTCAAAATGTACAACAAGACGCACAGGAATTCTTGTTGTATTTTCTTCAGGTACTGGAAGAAGAAGGGGTTCCCATTGAAAATATGTTTGGTCTCTCTTATAAATGGGAACATAGTTGTGAAAACTGTTTCAATACATGTGGCTCTAATGTTGATTCTGAAAGGTTTATTTATTTAACATTGCCAGAGAGTAAAACAGTCACTTTTGCTAAATTAGTTAAAGATGCTAATCATAGCATGGAATGCAGTGAGTGTAAATCTGACATGTTTTCAACGTTAATTTTAAAGGAATACGGACAGTATGTAATTTTAATGATGCAACGATGTAGAGCTGATGGTTCAAAATTGGATACTTTAATAAAGAAGTTTACAGGACAGCAATTATCAATTTCAGGAAAAACTTTTGTAACAGTTGCAATAATTTTCCATGAAGGACCTACTGTTACTTCTGGACATTACACAGTTTATCTTAAATGTGAAAAAGGCTGGACAATGTGTAATGATTCACAATTGATTTTCAAGCAACGTTTGCCTTTTGATTTAGCAAATTCCTATCTAATCTTCCTGAAACCTAAATTTTAGAGAGACTTGGCAAGATCTGTACAAAAGAATTTTACCATTTTATTGGATTACTCTTGGAATTTTCAAATTTAAAGATTTTAAAAATTATCATTTGGCCTAAAGGAAAGGTAACCAATTGTATTGTGGACTTATATAATTCTTAATTAATGTTTCGGAAAACAACATTTTAGAGAGAATCGGTAACATCTGTACAATTTAAATTTTTGTATTTTATTGGATTACCGTTGGAAATTTAATCAAAAAGATTTTTAAAATTACCATTTGGCCTAAATGAAAGGTATCCAATTGTATTGTGGACTTAAATAAATCCTAATTAATCTTTTGGAAACCAAACTTTTAGAGAGAATCGGTAACATCTGTACAATTTAAATTTTGGAATTTTATTGGATTATCGTTGGAAATTTAATCAAAAAATAATTTCAAAAATTAACATTTGGCCTAAAAGAAAGGAAACTAGATGTATTGTGGATTTATTTGAGATATATTATTTTTGAGATTATGCTTCTGTAAGAAAATTGTCAGACGGTATTTTTTAGAATTTTTGTTATTAGATGATATTTTTAATGAATAATATTTTGCATTTCGATAATGTTATGTTTAACTGAGAAGAGATTCTGGGCTTTTTTTAAACAATCTTTGAGATTGTTATTTTTTTTTTGCCCGCTGTTAAGTGATGAAAGCAATTGCTTTCACGATTTATAGTGAAATGCAATATATTCTGAAAACAGCAAAAAAAAGGCAAAAAATTGTTTTTGGAAAATATGTAAATATGTGTACTGTATTATAAAATGTTTTATTAAATATTAATACTTTTTTCTTTTTTTTCAGATTGAGATAGAACATTTTCGAAAACTTGAACCATTTTTATAGCAATTAAAATTAAATTTTAATTAATAAATAATTTTTTGAGTGGGTATGGTAAGTCAGAAATTTCATGGTCCCTTTTTTCCACTTCTCCACAATCACATTTTCAGTTTTTCATTGCAGTCTCTCAAGGACCTTGTAATGTGATAATTGATTTTTAGTGTTTTTAAAAAAAAAATAAAAAAATACGCGTACCGTACGCGTACGGTAAAAAAAAAATCAAAAAAAAGTTAAAAAAAATATATAAAAAAAAGTTGAAAGGTAAGGTTGGCTCTTAAAAGAGCCGTTGTGTTCATGCAGGGACAGAGGAAAGAAAGAATGGGAATATTAGTCGGTAGGACAAATGTGCTGGTCTATTTTATTGTTCACTAGGGCAACACTGATCTCCCTATGACAAATTAGACCATAACAAGTGGCGCACCGCATTGTAACCCTCGCAAACCGATGGTTGGTTTCCAGAGGACCAGAAAAAGGAGATGCTCCCCCCACAGATGAAGGGCTCAGCTGACCTGCCGAAGATGGACTCGGCCCTGCAGATGATGGACCAGGCTGAGCTGCTGTGGATGTGCTTGGTTGACTTACTGAAGGGTTACCTTCAGTATGTCGAGCATATGTCCTACCGTGTACATCATGAAGGTGTCTCAACATAGTGTGATTCCCGAAGGAATACTTCTTGTTGGGATTCCCTCTTGAAAGTACACGGTCACAAAGCTTACAGGTCACTAAGGGTGCATTTACCTTTTTCTTGCCCTCTGGAAAAGAAAAATACTCCCATATGAAAGAGCTCTTTTGTTTCCTCCTTCTCTGCCTCAAGGTAGTGCTGCTAGCCTCACTCTCAGAAGAGGTCTGCTGTTCTGCCATCGTATCACAAAGACAACTCAGCTCCTTCTCCTAAGGGATCACAAGCAGAAATGAGGGGAATGGGTGTGGTGTAGGAGAGTTCTAGAACTGAAAGTAGTAAAAACCAATCAAAAGTCTTGTTTCTTGATCACATGACCCAACGTGCGCGTACGTTACGCTTACGGTGCGCTTACGGAGCGCTTACGGCAAAAGTACGCATGCGCGTAAAAAAGACACGCGCACGCGCGCATGCGCAAAACAGGCACGCCCCTTCACTTCCGCGTAACATGCGCGTGCAGCGTACGCGTTACGCGCTGCATGCGCGTGACGTACGTCTACGCAAATTGCATAAATGAACGCAAACAGCGTAGAAATCTAACGTAATAAAAGCAAGACGTGCGCTTACCGTACGCGCACGTTAAAAAAATACTAAAAAAAAAAAAGGGAAAAAAAAAACCACTGTTATACTACTAAATCTTACCTGTTTAGTTTAAAAAAAAGGTAAAAATAAAAAATATATTGTAGAATTTTTAAAATTTAACCATAGTCTTTAAAAAAGGATATAAAATTAAAATAAAAATATGTAAAAAACATTGCAAAAAAAAAAAAAAAAAAGGTAAATATAAGAATTAGCATTTAAAAAACCTTGCAAATTCACTGAAAAAACCATGGGTTTCACACACGTTATAGTTAGGAATTAGCATTTAAAAAACCTTAGAAATTCAATGAAAAAACCAAAGGTTTCACACATGTTATAGTTAGGAATTAGCATTTAAAAAACCTTAGAAATTAAATGAAAAAACCAAAGGTTTCACACATGTTATAGTTAGCTGGACATTTCACTCGTAAAAAACCAATGAAATTCCCCCGTTATAGTTAGTTCAGCTAACTATAACTCGCGCGCCCGCAATGCACTGCTGATGACATCACATATTACATCACTCATGACATGGTCACTGACATCACTCATGACATCACTGATGACATCTCAAATGACATCACTGATGACATCACTGATGACATCATCCAGTGAATGTGTGTTTTTCTGAAAATTAAATATGTTTTATATATGTATATCTCAAGGTCAATGGAAGAATAAATGGGTATATAAGTGTCTAAATGGATGATTTGTTTTTTAAAAATGTATTGTGTAACTGACTGATTAAGTGTATCATAGTGAATACATGGCTTACTGAGTAATGTTTAAATATGTAAATATCTGTATCAGTCTCTCATTTTGTGTATAAGTGGCTGCATGGGTTGGTGAGTAGCTTCATGGGTGTCTATATAGGTTATTAGTTGTTTTTTTGAATATCAGTCTGAGTGTCTGCATGGTTCGGTGGGGGGTATTACATAGTGCATAGGTGCATGAATGAGTGATTCACTCTTTGTATGTGTTGAAGACAGCATGTGTGCAGGACTGTATGGGTGGATGAGTGTGTGTATGGGTGTGTTAGTGAGTGAATGACTGTCTCAATAGTGTCAAGGATTGCACAGTGCTGGTTGCTTGTCCGCACTGTGCAATCATTGAAAATGACATCTGGCACAGTGCGAACAAGGTACTACGCAGTTTGCGAAGTGCTATGCGTAGCTCGCGTAGTGCAAACTGCACTTTGCGTAGCTTCGCGAAGTGCTACTTCGCGAACTACGCCCAGGGTTAATCTTAATGACTATGGACATCACAGCGTTATATACCAGTATAGCTCATAATGATGGTTTAAGAGCAGTAGAGTATTTTTTAGGGGGAAAGAAGCATTGAATTTTATAAACACAATGTTATGCTGTTAAGTATGATCCGTATTTGTTTAAATAACAATATGTTCCAATTCAACAATGAGACGTTCCAACAGTTGAGGGGCGTGGCTATGGGGGCATGCTTCTCTCCCAGCTATGCATGTTTGCATGTAGGTTGGTGGGAGAGGCATGTCCTCAGGGCACGCCATGCGGAACAGTGGTCCACCAATATATTATCATGGTGGCGATAAATTGACGATGTTTTCGTCATTTGGAAAGGAACCGAACAAGAAGCATTAGGTTTCATCAATAACATTAATGATAATGAATTGAATCTGGAGTTCACTGCTGAAGTGAGTATACCAGTAGTGTAAACTTCCTTGATGTAACGGTAAATCTGAAAGAAGGGAATTTGGAGACTAGTCTATTTCGCAAAAGTACGTCAGGTAATACAGTGTTGCATGCAGAGAGTTTCCATCCGCAACACACGATAAATAGCATACCATATGGAGAATTTTTGCGTATCCATAGAGCATGTAACACTATAGCAGCGCGCGATAAACATCAGATGGATGCCAAAAATAGACTATTGGCGCGAGGTTATGAGGAAAAGAAATTAAACAGTGCAATGAAAAAAGCGAACCTCAAAAATAGAAATGATTTATTAGTATCTAAGAATACAACTAATCAGGAAATTCAAGCGCCCACCAATACTATCCTTGGTAATGACACGACGAAGAACGAAATGAGACTAATCACTACTTATAGCAGACAGGCTAAAAAAATTAAGAACATTATCTGTAATGAGTGGCCCATTGTTCTAACGGATCTAACCCTTAAAGCAGTGCTTCCTAAGAACCCTACTATTACATATAGACGAGTATTTTCAATGAGGGATGAACTAGTATCCAGTAGTCCGGAAATATCAGCTAGTAATACTTGGTTAACCCCCTCAAAAGGATTTTTTAAATGTTCCTCTTGCAGAGCATGCAAGTTTGGAGTAAATACCAATCAATACACCACACCTTTCAGTGATATACCTAGAGGTCTGAAAGGACACTATACATGTCGCACTGACCATGTGGTGTATGTATTACAATGCACATGTGAATTGAAATATGTAGGGAGCACTAAACTGCAAGCGTACAATAGAATTTTGCAGCACTTAAGGGCTATAGTTAATTCTGATCCAGCTTACCCGGTAGCGAGGCATTTTAAAGTTTGCCATAATAACAATCTTAGCTGCTTGAGTTATTTTATTATAGACTCAGTACCCAAGTTTAAAAGAGGGGGAAACCGGGAAAAAGCTCTGAGACAGTTGGAATGCAAATACATATTAGAGTTGGATACTCGCATTCCAGGAGGTTTGAACAATGGGGAAGACCTACACCATTTCTTATGAATAGATTGGTTATTTACAGTAAAAAGCAACATACTATCTGTTGTCCTTGTTAGAGTCATTCTTACCCTATTTCGCTCTGATGTGCTCATATGTTTTTGATGTCTTTCATTGTGGATTTTATAATGTTTGACTTTTGCTGAATCTTTTTACATTGAAACTTGTTTTATCACAAGTATGTATTTTTTCACAAGGGTAAGGGTGATTTGGTAAAACAGCTTCCTCTAGGCTGATAGTTGAAATTGTATTTGATCTAAATGGAGTCTTAATTTTGATCATATTTATATGCATTATATGTAATACCCAGTACGTTTTCCCAAATATGACTTAGTATGGCACATTATTTTCAAACAGCTATCCAGATGATTTTATGAGAGAATCCAGTCCTTTTTACGATATTTTAGAATATTTAGTTTGATGTTTGCATTTTTTGCACATTATATTGCAGATTTGCACAATTTTGCTGTATTTGCACATATATCTAAAAATTGCATTACTTGCACATGATATGCGTGATTTGCACATATTCAGAGGGGAATGTTTCCCATTTATGGGAGTAATAATGAACTAATGCAATATGTATAGCATAATGAGTACAGGCACCTTATATCTATTTGAGCTATGTCATTGGCCTAGCGAAATCTAAACAGCATTATGCATTGAGTTACTGTCTATCGTATTTAGAATTATGACTGGCATATTTTATATATGAAAAAATGCATATTGGTATGTATGATATCTCTGGAAATGCCCTACAATTATTTACATAGGATTTGTCCGTACATATCGTTTCAGGATTTGTAATAACAGCCGGATTGAGTATTTTGTCTATGTTCATAGGAAATGATGCAAATGGGTAAGCTGCACCTTTAAATAGTCACGTTCGATGTAAGCAAGTCATGTGATCAAGACCGCTGTGACGGTCGAAACGCGTCTGAACCGAATTATGTTTGTTGAAGAATAAACTGAGCACCATTTTTTCACCAGCAAATACGTGTCCGTGTCTTTGGTGGTACCGGCTGGTACTACGGAAGGTGGATTGGATATATATATATATATATATATATGTATACACATATATATGTTATATACTGGCAGTCGCCAGTAGATAGTTATAGTTAGGACCGAGTTCCCATAGGAAATCTGAAAATTCTATTTTGAATAACTTTGGCGCCGGTCGTGAAATTTTCAAAACTAATGGGGCGCTCCGCTCAGCTCCTACCCTGAAAGTCTCGGGGTGATTCGTCAAGCGGGGGCTGAGAAAAAAGGGGAGTCCCAAAACGCATTTTCCCCACGCATTTTCCCATAGGACCTTTAGTCGAAGGTACAGCCCGAACGGCTGAACAGAATTACTTGAAATTTGGCAAAGAGGTAGTCCTCAGGTCAGGCATGTGCCTTTTTCTTAAATGGTGTAAATCCGTTCAGTAGTTCCTGAGAAAATCAAAAGTAAAATCACATATATATCTGGGCGGAGCCTAACCACACATCTCATCGTGAGATCTGATTGGCTGTCAGCACTTCATCCAAGAAGTGTTGGCAGCCATCTTGGGACCAATATACATGATAGCACCTCATTAAAAAGCATTGCAGTTAATAGAAGGTTTTAAGACTTTAGTTACATTATAAATCATTTGTTGATGGTACCATACTCATTTTAGGAATTGTGGTGTGTTCTAAGGTGATTTTACCATGTGAAAAAGCCTTCTGCTGTGATATCATGAATCATGTTTGAGAGCGCTAACAGTCTTACTTATGACAAAAGTATGGCACACCTGAAGGCATCTTGATTGGAATAAAGTGGTAACACTTAAAACATTTAAAACATTTAATTTACAAAGGAACAAAATGAGGGGGTTCATTTTGCCATGGAAATTATGATTAGTTCTGCAGAAAGAAAAATGAGGGCACATTTTGACTTCTCAAATCCTCTTCTATTTCATAAACAAATTCTGACATGCAGACTGAAACCTGCACTTTGAATACCAGCAGCAGCCTTCCCTGGTGAGCAATAGTTTTACTACAGTGATCTAATGAGCAACTAGAGTGCTAACATTCAGAATTTATGGCAAATGTGTGACACATCTGAATGCCTTCTTGATGGAACCAAAATAAAAAACTGAAAGTATTCCCACTGAGGAAACTGCAGTAAATGAGGAAATTAGGAAACTTCATAACAAATAAATTTCCCAAGATGGCCACCAGAGACAAAAGAGCCCAAATGTAGCCCAAATATCACCCAGATGTAGCCCAAGTATAGCCTAATGACAGAATGTCCCAGAGTGTTCTTAAGAACAACTGGAGTGCTTACTGTCTTACTTATGACAAACGTATGGCACACCTGAAGCCATCTTGATTGGAATAAACTGGTAACACTTAAAACATTTAATTTAAAAAGGAACACAATGAGGGGGTTCATTTTGCCATAGGAATTATGATTAGTGCTGAAGAAAGAAAAATGAGGGCACATTTTGAGTGACTTCTCAAATCCTCTTCTATTTCATTAAAAAATTCTGATATGCAGACTGAAACATGCACTTTTAATACCAGCAGCAGACTTCCGTGGTGAGCAGTAGCTTTACTACAATGATCTAATGAGCAACTAGAGTGCTAACATTCAATATTTATGGCAAATGTGTGAAATATCTGAATCCCTTCTTGATGGAATCAAAGTAAAAAAGTGAAAGCATTTCCTACTGAGGAGGCTGCAGTAAATGAGGAAATGAGGAAACTTCATAACAAATAAATCTCCCAAGATGGCCACCAGACACAAAAGAGCCTAAATGCAGCACAAATTTCACCCAGATGTAGCCCACATGTAGCCCAATGACAGAAGTGTGCAAAACACTTATTTTTTGTGTATTTGCAGTTTTATATAGTGCAGACTTGTCAGGTATTGGAATGCTTTACATGAGCATTGGTTACATCACACAAGATCAAATTCATTTTGGTTGTAGACATGGGGAGATTAAGTGATTTGACCACAATCACAGAATGTTGAGCTGAAGCAGAAACTCCAACCTGGTTCCCCAGTTGCAAAGTCTGCAGCTCTGGAAGTAACACCACATCCTCTCGCCAAGGTGCAACATTTAATCAAGTGATCAACTGGATAAAAAAACATAAAGATTACAAATAATTTAAAAGTTCTTTGTCGCTATTTGAAAACTCAGTAAATATGTCCTCATTTAAGTTTTTTAGAGCACTAACCATAATTTTGATGCAAATAAGACCCTCTCATATATGTAATTTCTAAAGGAAATACTCTAGGTATTACAGTTTTGATTACATCAAGATGACGTCAGGCGTTCCACACTTTTGTAATAAATATATGGGGATATTTATAATACCTGACGCATCTCTGCATATCAGCAGGGATGCGCCAGTTATTTTGCGACCCAGCTCCGCCACCATGGATGCACCGCATTTATAATGCAGCGCACCATGGGGCAAAAATGGCACAGATGCGTCACGTATCTGTGCCGTAAAAGTGGCGCATTGCTGGAGTTGCGTCACAAGCGCGACGCAGCTCCAGCAATGCTCTGGGGGGCCCTATCTGCACAATGATGCGTCAATCCTTACGCCTGCTTCAAGCAGGCGCAGGGTTTTGACGCAGCATGGGCTCAAAAGTGACTGAGTGAAATCTTGTAGATTTCACTCAGCCACTTTTAGGAGGCGTTCCTGCGCCGGAACACCCCCACCTGCCCTGGAACGCCTACATGTGGCGCAGGGCTTTACAACGTGACGCATCTCCCAGATGCGTCACGTTGTAAATACCCCGCACCATGCCGCAGGATTTGCGCCGCTGCTGCGTCTTGACGCAACGGCGGCGTAAATGAAGCGCAAGTCAAACATAAATCTGCCCCCTAGAATGTTAGCAATCTAGTTGTTCATTGGGATACTGTTGAGAGGCAGAGGCCAGGGGCACGGAATCTGAAAATTGAAGGCAGGTAGGAGAGTGCAGAGGCAACAATTTGACCACACTGGGCAGGCAGGAAGGGCAGTGGCAGCATAACAGACTGTGGAGGGCAGTGAAAAGGGGGGCAGGGGAAACACACCAACAATACAGGACTGGCAAGAGAGGCTGTGGCAATATAATAGACCATTGTGGGCAGAAGGAAGAGGCAGTGGTAGTACAACCATACATGCCAACAGACCCGTTTCAGCCAGGAAATGTCCAATGTTTTTAAGCTCAAATAGGCTTTATTTGATCTGTCTCCTGTCTACAATCTCCTCTTTTTCAATGTAACTCAAAGGGGAAAATCAATACCCCAGTTTTTTTTCAAAATCTCCCTCTTACTAAGTTCAAAATGTTCGCAAGTGTGGTACATTGAATCATGGTAGGCAGGAGGAAATGGGGTAGGGACATGGACTTGGATAACAGAGGACAGGAGGGACATGGAGAGGTGCACCAAACTGACCCTACAGGGCAGGCATCAGGGTTTGCAGCAGCACAATACACCACACAGCGCATGTGGGACAGGAGTGCAGCACAACAATCCATAGAAAGCAATAGGGAGGGGACAGGACCATGCACATGGACAACAGAGAACAGATGGGAAAGAGGCATAGGTAGCTAGCTGACCATAATGGACAGACAGGAGAGAAAGCTGCATTATAACAGACCATAAAGGGCAGGAGGGATGGATCAGGGGCATTACAATGGAACAGACAAGCCAGGAGGGAGGGAATAGGGGGTCTGCACATGGAAACAGAGGGCTGGGGGCAAGGTGGCAGGGCAGGAGCAGCAAGATGACCATGGAGGTCAGGCAGGATGGGCACTAGAAACAAGACACACCATGGAGAGCAACAATGAGACTATGGTGGCATACACACAGACCATGGAGGGAAGGTGGGAGGGGGTCAGGGGCAGATAGCTGACCACACAGGGAAGGTGGGAGGGGCCATGGCAGCACAGAAGACCATGCATGGCAAACGGGAGGGTTAGTGGCAGCACAATGGCTATGATGGGCAAGAAGGAGGGTGCAGGGGCATGCACAAAGGACCATGGAGGATAGAAGGGAGGGTCAGGACCTGAGCACAGACAAGAGAGTTCAGGGGAAGGGGCCTCACAACAGACCACGCGGGGCAGGCAGGAGGAGCAGTTGCAGCACAACAGATCAGGGAGGGCAGAAGGATGTGGCAGTAAAATGGACCATGGAGGACAGGAGGAAAGGGATAGGGGCATGGCATGTGGACAGGCAGGGTGGAGGTGGCAGGGATCGGTTACAGTCATCTGACAATGCTAGGCAGGTGGG
Source organism: Triturus cristatus (assembly GCF_964204655.1). Classification (NCBI taxonomy): domain Eukaryota; kingdom Metazoa; phylum Chordata; class Amphibia; order Caudata; family Salamandridae; genus Triturus; species Triturus cristatus. The sequence goes on from NC_140588.1 coordinate 914,187,580, forward strand.
AGGGGGGTGGCAGCTCCACAGAACACTCAGAGTAGATAGGAGTGGCAGGTCCATGGAATATAGTGGGAAAAAAGGATGGAGCAGGGGCATGCACAAAGACATCGGAGGGCAGGGGGAAGGAGAATAGGGGCAGCAAGCTAAGCACAGAGGCTAAGCAGGAGGTCAATGATGGGCCATTGAATTGGGCAATGGAGGGCAGGAGGAGTGGACTGGTACATCATGCTAAATGGAGGGCAGTGGCAGCACATCAGACCATGCATGGCAGGAGGGAGGAGGCTAGTCCATGGATTCAGACAACAGAGGATAGGGAGGAGGTGGATGGGGCAGATAGCACAGGCACTAGCGCGTGCTATGCGATATGCGCCTTGGAGTGTAATATGCACAGGGCAGTGTTGTGTAACATAACTAGTCTCTAAAGTTGTAATATAAAATATGTGCTGGGGAGTGTAACGTTGCATATGCACTGTGACAAAGATATGGATCTCAGATTGTAATATGTATGGCATAGCGCTGTGCGTTATAACATACACATCAAGGAAGGCACGTTAGATGGGGCAATATAACCCGTGCGAAGGCAAGTGTGGCATGACATATTCACGGGGTGGTGTTACAGTGCACATGGGCTAGAGAGTGTCATAGCATCCGCACTAGCTGGTGGAATACAACACAGAGGTGTGAGGCAATCGGCGGGCACTGGTGGATGTAACACAGCATTGGGCTCAGCCAGGAGCACGCTGTGACTCTCAAGTGAGGTTCGTCTCCTTTCCAGAGAGTAAAATAAAAAGTATTACACATCCGGCGGTGGATGTGTTTTTTATTAACCGTGATGGGGGTTTCTTGCATAGTTTGGTCGAATTTTTGTCGAATCCCCTTTGAATGGCTTGGTGTGCGTGTATATTAAATGTGCCCGTCAATAGCTACCCATGTTTGTATAAATAAACGACAAGGGTGTCGACTTGGAGAGTACCCACCGGCGGGGGCGCCGGGATTAGGCACGGCAGGGCGTCAGACACGTCAGAGCTTCACTAGCGGTGTAAATACATTCCATGTGGATTCATTCTATGCATAGTCACCTTTTAATGAATATCACGCAAATCGTCATGGTGATAGGTACATACGGTTTGTCCAGCATGTCCTAGGTGTTTCTATAAATATATATAGTTTTTAAATTATTAAAAAACAAAGGCCAGCCCCGGGGGATGGGGTCCCCGGAGCAATAAGTGGCCTGAGGAGGGGGGCAACGCAGCCCCCTCCTAAAGAATTTAAATTAAAAAAAGGCCATGACCCAGGGGTTGGGGTCCCCGGGGCCGATTAAGGCCTTGGGAGGGCCAAATGTATTTTTTTCAACAAAAAAAATTAGGGTGCAGGCCCTGGGGGATAGGGTCCCCAGGGCCAGTAAATTAGAAAAAGAAGGGGGGCCACACAGCCCTCCTTCTTAAAAAAATAAAAGACCGCATCGCGATGGAGGCCACGCCCCCTCCTTGCAGCACTCTGCAAACGCGCCCCCTGTCCAGTTGTAAGTTGGGGAATTAATTCCCCTTCAATACTGAGGGTCCCTGAGGGCCAACTAGCCCAACAGGTATCTCCAGTGTGCGCCAGGGAGCTGCGTTGCAGACAGGTGTTCTGAGGCCACGCCCCTTTTTACACCTCTATGCAACGCAGCTCTGTGGCGCTTACTGGAGGTACCTAGTGGGCTAGTTTGACCGTAGGGACCCTTAGGATTCAAGGGGACTTAATCTCTCAACTTAGAACGGCCACAGGGCGCGTTTACACAGTGGTGAAGGGAGGGGACGGGGCCTGAGGTGACGTGTGCAAACACGCCCTGTGGCGCGTTTTAAGTTGGGGAAATAATTCCCTTTCAATCCTGAGGGACGCTGGGGGCCAACTTGCCCACCAGGTGCTTCCAGTAAGTGCCACTGCTCTGCGTTGCAGAGAGGTGGTGCAGGCCGTGCCCCTTTTTACACCTCTCTGCAATGGCGCTTACTGGACGTACCTAGTGGGCTATTTTGCCCCTAGGGATCCTCAGGATTCAAGGGGACTTAATCTCCCAACTTAAAAAACGGCCACAGGGCATGTTTACACAGTGGGGAAGGAAGGGGATGGGGCCTGAGGTGACGTCTGCAAACACGCCCTATGGCGCATTTTAAGTTGGGGAAATAATTCCCCTTCAATCCTGAGGGCTTCTGGGGGCTAACTAGCCCACCAGGTGCTTCCAGTAAGCGCCACTGAGCTGCGTTGCAGAGAGGTGGTCCAGGCCGTGCCACTTTTTACACCTCTCTGCAACGCAGCTCTGTGGCGCATACTGGAGGTACCTAGTGGGCTAGTTGGACCCCAGGGACCCTCAGGATTCAAATTAACTTAACCTCCCAACTAAAAACGGCCACAGGGCGTGTTTACACAGTGGTGAAGGGAGGGGACGGGGCCTGAGTTAACGTGTGCAAACAAGCCCTGTGGCGTGTTTTAAGTTGGGGAAATAATTCCCTTTCAAACCTGAGGGTTTCTGGGGGCTAACTAGCCCACCAGGTGCTTCCAGTAAGCGCCACTGAGCTGCGTTGCAGAGAGGTGGTCCAGGCCGTGCCACTTTTAACACCTCTCTGCAACGCAGCTCTGTGGCGCTTACTGGAGGTACCTAGTGGTCTAGTTGGACCCTAGGGACCCTCAGGATTCAAGGGGACTTTATCTCCCAACTTAAAATGGCCACAGGGCGCGTTTACACAGTGGGGAAGTGAGGGGACGGGGCCTGAGGTGACGTGTGCAAACACGCCCTGTGGCGCGTTTTAAGAGGTAGTTTTAATCCCCTGCCCTATTATATACTAGGGGCTTACAGAGGAGGTCATGCTGATCACAGGGGGACCCCAACGCATAGTGTTCCCTAGTGTATGTAGGTGTTTTCACTGTATTCTGAGTGTCTTTTAACATAGCACTGGCTCTAGGACTGGTTAGTCAGACTCAGTTACCACCAGTATCGTCTGAAAAAGTTGAGGGTACAGGATGATTTTGCAACAAGGCTTCTTTCTGCTCTTCTGTTTGTTCTTTCTGCACGTTATCCTTCTTCCTGCACTTTTCTTCGTCTTTGAGGACTTCTGTTGCTTCTTTCTGCATTTCTTTTTTTTTCTTTCTGTGCGTTTTTTCTTCTTTCTTCACATGTCCTATCTCTGTAGGCATAGTTAGAAATTTGCATTTACAAAACCTTTGAAATTCACTGAAAAAACCATAGGTTTCAGGCACGTTATAGTTAGGAATTAGCATTTAAAAAACCTTAGAAATTCACTGAAAAAACCATAGGTTTCAGGGGCGTTATAGTTAGCTGGACTTTTCACTCGTACAAAACCATTGAAATTCCCCCGTTATAGTTAGTTCAGCTAACTATAACTCGTGCGCCCGCAATGCACTGCTGATGACGTCACATATTACATCACTCATGACATGGTCAGTGAAATCACTCATGACATCACTGATGACATCTCAAATGACATCACCAATGACATCACTGATGACATCATCCTTGTGATAGAGTGGCAGACCTCCTCTTCCCCTAATATAACCTTTGATACACACATTCAAAAATAGAAACTACAATGTTCAAAACAATGGACATACCAATACCAGTTACAACAACCTATTCAGTAATTCTAAGATCCACATACACATCCACTCATTCACCAACAGTCCTATACAGTCACTCATACATGTACTCACTCATCATATGTACTCACACACCTATACATCCTGTTACACAGTGCCACTCATCCATAGAGTTACTCACACACATAGTCACTCATGCTAATAAAGAATCAAACATCCATTTACTTGCATACACAGTTATACACACACCACCACACTTACTTCTATAGAAACTTACCCATACTTAGTCTTTTAAACAATCACTTATAGAAACACATACTTATTCATACAGGAACTCTTTCAATCTCTCACTCTCACATATACTCACTTATATACACCAATAGTCACATATACTAGTTTAAAACATATGTAGTTACTCATAAAGACACTATTGAGACAGTCTATCACTCACTAACACACCCATGCACACACTCATCCACCCATACAGTCCTGCACACATGCTGTCTTCAACACATAAAAACAGTGAGTCACTCATTCATGCACCTATGCACTACGTAATACCCCCACCGAACCATACAGACACTCAGACACTCATACTGATACTCAAAAAACCAACTAATAACCTATATAGACACTCATGTAGCTACTCACCAACCCATGCAGCCACTTATACACAAAGTGAGAGACTGATACAGATATTTACACATTTAAACATTACTCACTAAGCCATGTATTCACTAAGATACACTTAATCAGTCAGTTATACAATCAATTTTTCAAAAACAAAACATCCATTTAGACACTTATATACCCACTTATTCTTCCATCGACCTTGAGATATACATATATAAAACATATGCCATTTTCAGAAAAACACACATTCACTGGATGATGTCATCAGTGATGTTATTTGAGATGTCATCAGTGATGTCATGATTGATGTCACTGACCATGTCATGAGTGATGTAATATGTGACGTCATCAGCAGTACATTGCGGGCGCGCGAGTTATAGTTAGCTGAACTAACTATAACGGGGGCATTTCAATGGTTTTGAACGAGTGAAAAGTCCAGCTAACTATAACGCCCCTGAAACCTATGGTTTTTTCAGTGAATCTCTAAGGTTTTTTAAATGCTAATTCCTAACTATAATGTGCCTGAAACCTATGGTTTTTTCAGTGAATATATATATATATTCACTGAAAAAAACATAATTTTCAGGCCAGATATAGTTAGGAATTAGCATTTAAAAAACCTTAGAAATTCACTGAAAAAACAATAGGTTTTAGGGGTGTTATAGTTAGCTGGACATTTCACTCGAACAAAACCATTGAAATTCCTCCGATATAGTTAGTTGTACTAACTACATCTCGCGCGCCCGCAATCCACTGCTGATGATGTCACATATTACATCATTCATGACGTGGTCAGTGACATCACTGATGACATCTCAAATGACATCACTAATGACATCACTGATGACATCATCCAGTGAATGTGGTTTGGTTCGCTATTTAAATATGTATTATAGATATATATATATAGCAATTTGCATTGAAGAATGGGTGGATATATAAATATAAATATCTGGATGGAGGATTTAGTAGCAGTGTGATTGACTGTTTACTTGACTAATTTATAGTGTCTCACTAAATATATTGGATAGTGACAAAACTGTGTGAATATCTGTATCACTTTGTCAGTTGTTGTGTAAACTGCTGCACCAGTTGGTTACTAGCTATGTGAAAGTCTATATTATTTATTGATTAGTTAACTGAGTATTTGTATGGGACATTGAATGTGTGTGTGGTTCAGTGGGGGGTGTGTGAATGCCCAAAGATGTGTGAATAGTTGATTCAGTAGGTATCTGAAGTTAAAACTACATGTTATAATAGTTGTTTGGGTGAGTGAATATCTTTATGGGTGTGGCGATGAGCCAATATATGTCTCAATGGTACATGTCCAACAAACTAGAAAAATAAAAGCCAGTGTATGTGTCAGTTGTTGTATATAAATACGTATACATAAGACTCAGTGATTGTATGAGTGACTGTATGGATAACTGTATAGTTGTAATAATGTTTTTATAACACACTAAGGATGAGTTATTATCTATATGAATAGATGAAGTGGTGTTTTTATAAGTGTATAGCTAAGTAAAAGTAAGTATGATCCATTGTTTGCATAAGTGAGTAGGATGACTTCATAAGTGATTAGGATGTGTGCTGGTGTGTAATGTCGATATAGGTGTATAAGTATATTTGATAGTGTTCTATTGATCATTGACAGCATGTATGAGTGAATCTATAGGTACGTGATTAGATGTGTGTATATTGCTGGTACTCTGTCCACTGTTATGTTTTATAACAGATATTTATCTATGGATGGATTTCCTGTCTACTTAACCCTTGTCACCAGGCTGACACACAAATTTGTGCTAACCAGACTCAGATTTGGAATAGTGCACCACTTGGTGGCCCATCCAATAATGAAAAAACATCCATTAGGGCCTTGTAGATGTGACAGGATTTCCAAGCAGAGCACAATGCACTTTTTACTATTTTGTAAGCTGTACTCTAATTTTCGTATTGTCTTGCTTAAACCCATGTTTGTTAAATACGGAACACGTACGGTTGAGCACGCAATGAAATTGATTTTTAACTTACAATCTGCAGATGTTTGTTTTTATACCGCCACTTTTTTAAACAAATGCATCAATTCTAGGAAAAGCATGTGTTTTTAGCTGTTGAAATGTAATTTTAGTGTGTAAATGAGATTATTGTTTTAATTAATCATAGTGTTTTAAATGTATTATTATGTCTGCTACAAGTCATTCATATTTTGTATATTTTGATTTTGTGATTGTGTATGCTTTTATGGTCATTGATTTGTACCGAATAAAGCTGAAATTGAATTGAATTGTGTGTATAGATCTAGGAATCACTGAGTGGGTGTTTAGAAACTTGTATTGGTGTGTCAATGGTTTTAAATCTGGCACTCTCTATTTTACAGTGAGTGATGAAAGGTTATACTAGTGTATGATGAGGTGTATTTGATTGTCACGTGGATGATGTCATCAGTGATGTCATCAGTGATGTCATTTGAGATGTCATCAGTGATGTCACTGACCATGTCATGAATTATGTAATATGTGACATCATCAGCAGTGGATTGCGGGCGCGCGAGATGTAGTTAGTACAACTAACTATATCGGAGGAATTTCAATGATTTTGTTCGAGTGAAATGTCCAGCTAACTATAACACCCCTAAAACCTATAACACCCCTAAAACCTATTGTTTTTTTCAGTGAATTTCTAAGGTTTTTTAAATGCTAATTCCTAACTATATCAGGCCTGCAACCTATGGTTTTTTCAGTGAATTTCAAAGGTTTTTTAAATGCTAATTCCTAACTATATCAGGCCTGAAACCTATGGTTTTTTCAGTGAATTTCAAAGGTTTTTTAAATGCTAATTCATAACTATATCAGGCCTGAAACCTATGGTTTTTTCAGTGAATTTCAAAGGTTTTGTAAATGACAATTGTTAATGTATTAATTGTTATACTGATTTTTTTGATACTGATTTACTACATTGTTTAAACTGTTTATTTTTAGATATTTTATTTTTTTATTTACATTACACATTACAATACAAAATATACTTTCTCAGAATTAATTTCTTTAGTTTAAATACTTTGCAAATAGGCAATAGACTTTTAAGTACAGTAGTTACAGTTGTTGCAATGGGCAACACAATTTCAAAAACAAAGCAACATTGAGCTCAATATGAATTTCTAGTCAAATGGAATTAGTTACTTTATGGATTACTTCTCTAACCACAGGACTGGATGCTAGATTCAGTCCTTGGACATCTGCTGTAAACAGTTGAGTAAAAGTGTTTTGGTTACAGTAGTGATTTTTAAGGATTATTATTGTATTGTAAAAGTTGACACTAAGAACATTTTTCACATAGAATCACCAATGTTACCCTATGGCAGAAAATTCACTTAGCAGGTAAGTAGTGTTATCGTTACTTTTTCTTACTCAGTGGTGGATCCTGCATCCAGCAAAGGTGAATCTCCTGTAAACAGTTGAAAGAATGTGTTTAAGTCATGCAGACGATTTTTTAGGAATATTTTTAGTTTGTGAAAATAGACACTTAGAAACTTTTCTACTTAAAAGCACACAATGGATTCCTATGGAAGGAAACACAAGTTGCTGTTAAGTACGCTTAGATTTACTTTTCAGGGTCAGTGCTGGTCTAAAAGATGCAGCTCTGGGTTCTCTCCTGATAACAGGTGAGTAAATCAGAATTCGTAGTTCGGCTGGTTTTAGAGGAATATTTGTACGTTTCAAAAATGGACACTTTGAAACTTTTCTGCTGAAAACCACACAATGGATTCCTATGGAAGTAAATACAAGTTACTGGTAAGTACGCTTAAAATTATTTTTCAGGGTCAGTGCTGGGCTGAAAGATGCGTTACAACAAACAATTGATGGACGGAATGCTGACAATGCAGACATTCTCCCCCAGTCAAGAGATCTGGGTTAAATCCATCGTTCTTTTGCCCACTACACCACCCCAGTTTAGACATGGCCATATGCAAATCAGTCTTGACCCTGTGCCTCATGGGAACAGTCCAGCCCGAACTGCCAAGCCATGTCTTCCCTGGACCGGTTTCTGGCTATCAGCCGTCATCAGCCAGGATAGCTTGACTCCAGTGGCGTAGTGAGCACGGGTCCCACGTCTGGGAATACCCATCCCACTTAGGGCGAAAAGCGTTACAACAAACAATTGATGGACGGAATGCTGACAATGCACACATTCTCCCCCAGTCAAGAGATCTGGGTTAAATCCATCGTTCTTTTGCCCAATACACCACCCCAGTTTAGACATGGCCATATGCAAATCAGTCTTGACCCTGTGCCTCATGGGAACAGTCCAGCCGAACTGCCAAGCCATGTCTTCCCTGGACCGGAATCAAGCATCCTAGGACCGGTTTCTGGCTATCAGCCGTCATCAGCCAGGATAGCTTGACTCCAGTGGCGTAGTGAGCACGGGTCCCACGTCTGGGAATACCCATCCCACTTAGGGCGAAAAGCGTTACAACAAACAATTGATGGACGGAATGCTGACAATGCAGACATTCTCCCCCAGTCAAGAGATCTGGGTTAAATCCATCGTTCTTTTGCCCACTACACCACCCCAGTTTAGACATGGCCATATGCAAATCAGTCTTGACCCTGTGCCTCATGGGAACAGTCCAGCCCGAACTGCCAAGCCATGTCTTCCCTGGACCGGAATCAAGCATCCTAGGACCGGTTTCTGGCTATCAGCCGTCATCAGCCAGGATAGCTTGACTCCAGTGGCGTAGTGAGCACGGGTCCCACGTCTGGGAATACCCATCCCAATTAGGGCGAAAAGCGTTACAACAAACCATTGATGGACGGAATGCTGACAATGCAGACATTCTCCACCAGTCAAGAGATCTTGGTTAAATCCATCGTTCTTTTGCCCACTACACCACCCCAGTTTAGACATGGCCATATGCAAATCAGTCTTGACCCTGTGCCTCATGGGAACAGTCCAGCCCGAACTGCCAAGCCATGTCTTCCCTGGACCGGAATCAAGCATCCTAGGACCGGTTTCTGGCTATCAGCCGTCATCAGCCAGGATAGCTTGACTCCAGTGGCGTAGTGAGCACGGGTCCCACGTCTGGGAATACCCATCCCACTTAGGGCGAAAAGCGTTACAACAAACAATTGATGGACGGAATGCTGACAATGCAGACATTCTCCCCCAGTCAAGAGATCTGGGTTAAATCCATCGTTCTTTTGCCCACTACACCACCCCAGTTTAGACATGGCCATATGCAAATCAGTCTTGACCCTGTGCCTCATGGGAACAGTCCAGCCCGAACTGCCAAGCCATGTCTTCCCTGGACCGGAATCAAGCATCCTAGGACCGGTTTCTGGCTATCAGCCGTCATCAGCCAGGATAGCTTGACTCCAGTGGCGTAGTGAGCACGGGTCCCACGTCTGGGAATACCCATCCCACTTAGGGCGAAAAGCGTTACAACAAACAATTGATGGACGGAATGCTGACAATGCAGACATTCTCCCCCAGTCAAGAGATCTGGGTTAAATCCATCGTTCTTTTGCCCACTACACCACCCCAGTTTAGACATGGCCATATGCAAATCAGTCTTGACCCTGTGCCTCATGGGAACAGTCCAGCCCGAACTGCCAAGCCATGTCTTCCCTGGACCGGAATCAAGCATCCTAGGACCGGTTTCTGGCTATCAGCCGTCATCAGCCAGGATAGCTTGACTCCAGTGGCGTAGTGAGCACGGGTCCCACGTCTGGGAATACCCATCCCACTTAGGGAGAAAAGCATTACAACAAACAATTGATGGACGGAATGCTGACAATGCAGACATTCTCCCCCAGTCAAGAGATCTGGGTTAAATCCATCGTTCTTTTGCCCACTACACCACCCCAGTTTAGACATGGCCATATGCAAATCAGTCTTGACCCTGTGCCTCATGGGAACAGTCCAGCCCGAACTGCCAAGCCATGTCTTCCCTGGACCGGAATCAAGCATCCTAGGACCGGTTTCTGGCTATCAGCCGTCATCAGCCAGGATAGCTTGACTCCAGTGGCGTAGTGAGCACGGGTCCCACGTCTGGGAATACCCATCCCACTTAGGGCGAAAAGCGTTACAACAAACAATTGATGGACGGAATGCTGACAATGCAGACATTCTCCCCCAGTCAAGAGATCTGGGTTAAATCCATCGTTCTTTTGCCCACTACACCACCCCAGTTTAGACATGGCCATATGCAAATCAGTCTTGACCCTGTGCCTCATGGGAACAGTCCAGCCCGAACTGCCAAGCCATGTCTTCCCTGGACCGGAATCAAGCATCCTAGGACCGGTTTCTGGCTATCAGCCGTCATCAGCCAGGATAGCTTGACTCCAGTGGCGTAGTGAGCACGGGTCCCACGTCTGGGAATACCCATCCCACTTAGGGCGAAAAGCGTTACAACAAACAATTGATGGACGGAATGCTGACAATGCAGACATTCTCCCCCAGTCAAGAGATCTTGGTTAAATCCATCGTTCTTTTGCCCACTACACCACCCCAGTTTAGACATGGCCATATGCAAATCAGTCTTGACCCTGTGCCTCATGGGAACAGTCCAGCCCGAACTGCCAAGCCATGTCTTCCCTGGACCGGAATCAAGCATCCTAGGACCGGTTTCTGGCTATCAGCCATCATCAGCCAGGATAGCTTGACTCCAGTGGCGTAGTGAGCACGGGTCCCACGTCTGGGAATACCCATCCCACTTAGGGCGAAAAGCGTTACAACAAACAATTGATGGACGGAATGCTGACAATGCAGACATTCTCCCCCAGTCAAGAGATCTGGGTTAAATCCATCGTTCTTTTGCCCACTACACCACCCCAGTTTAGACATGGCCATATGCAAATCAGTCTTGACCCTGTGCCTCATGGGAACAGTCCAGCCCGAACTGCCAAGCCATGTCTTCCCTGGACCGGAATCAAGCATCCTAGGACCGGTTTCTGGCTATCAGCCGTCATCAGCCAGGATAGCTTGACTCCAGTGGCGTAGTGAGCACGGGTCCCACGTCTGGGAATACCCATCCCACTTAGGGCGAAAAGCGTTACAACAAACAATTGATGGACGGAATGCTGACAATGCAGACATTCTCCCCCAGTCAAGAGATCTGGGTTAAATCCATCGTTCTTTTGCCCACTACACCACCCCAGTTTAGACATGGCCATATGCAAATCAGTCTTGACCCTGTGCCTCATGGGAACAGTCCAGCCCGAACTGCCAAGCCATGTCTTCCCTGGACCGGAATCAAGCATCCTAGGACCGGTTTCTGGCTATCAGCCGTCATCAGCCAGGATAGCTTGACTCCAGTGGCGTAGTGAGCACGGGTCCCACGTCTGGGAATACCCATCCCACTTAGGGCGAAAAGCGTTACAACAAACAATTGATGGACGGAATGCTGACAATGCAGACATTCTCCCCCAGTCAAGAGATCTGGGTTAAATCCATCGTTCTTTTGCCCACTACACCACCCCAGTTTAGACATGGCCATATGCAAATCAGTCTTGACCCTGTGCCTCATGGGAACAGTCCAGCCCGAACTGCCAAGCCATGTCTTCCCTGGACCGGAATCAAGCATCCTAGGACCGGTTTCTGGCTATCAGCCGTCATCAGCCAGGATAGCTTGACTCCAGTGGCGTAGTGAGCACGGGTCCCACGTCTGGGAATACCCATCCCACTTAGGGCGAAAAGCGTTACAACAAACAATTGATGGACGGAATGCTGACAATGCAGACATTCTCCCCCAGTCAAGAGATCTGGGTTAAATCCATCGTTCTTTTGCCCACTACACCACCCCAGTTTAGACATGGCCATATGCAAATCAGTCTTGACCCTGTGCCTCATGGGAACAGTCCAGCCCGAACTGCCAAGCCATGTCTTCCCTGGACCGGAATCAAGCATCCTAGGACCGGTTTCTGGCTATCAGCCGTCATCAGCCAGGATAGCTTGACTCCAGTGGCGTAGTGAGCACGGGTCCCACGTCTGGGAATACCCATCCCACTTAGGGCGAAAAGCGTTACAACAAACAATTGATGGACGGAATGCTGACAATGCAGACATTCTCCCCCAGTCAAGAGATCTGGGTTAAATCCATCGTTCTTTTGCCCACTACACCACCCCAGTTTAGACATGGCCATATGCAAATCAGTCTTGACCCTGTGCCTCATGGGAACAGTCCAGCCCGAACTGCCAAGCCATGTCTTCCCTGGACCGGAATCAAGCATCCTAGGACCGGTTTCTGGCTATCAGCCGTCATCAGCCAGGATAGCTTGACTCCAGTGGCGTAGTGAGCACGGGTCCCACGTCTGGGAATACCCATCCCACTTAGGGCGAAAAGCGTTACAACAAACAATTGATGGACGGAATGCTGACAATGCAGACATTCTCCCCCAGTCAAGAGATCTGGGTTAAATCCATCGTTCTTTTGCCCACTACACCACCCCAGTATAGACATGGCCATATGCAAATCAGTCTTGACACTGTGCCTCATGGGAACAGTCCAGCCCGAACTGCCAAGCCATGTCTTCCCTGGACCGGAATCAAGCATCCTAGGACCGGTTTCTGGCTATCAGCCGTCATCAGCCAGGATAGCTTGACTCCAGTGGCGTAGTGAGCACGGGTCCCACGTCTGGGAATACCCATCCCACTTAGGGCGAAAAGCGTTACAACAAACAATTGATGGACGGAATGCTGACAATGCAGACATTCTCCCCCAGTCAAGAGATCTGGGTTAAATCCATCGTTCTTTTGCCCACTACACCACCCCAGTTTAGACATGGCCATATGCAAATCAGTCTTGACCCTGTGCCTCATGGGAACAGTCCAGCCCGAACTGCCAAGCCATGTCTTCCCTAGACCGGAATCAAGCATCCTAGGACCGGTTTCTGGCTATCAGCCGTCATCAGCCAGGATAGCTTGACTCCAGTGGCGTAGTGAGCACGGGTCCCACGTCTGGGAATACCCATCCCACTTAGGGCGAAAAGCGTTACAACAAACAATTGATGGACGGAATGCTGACAATGCAGACATTCTCCCCCAGTCAAGAGATCTGGGTTAAATCCATCGTTCTTTTGCCCACTACACCACCCCAGTTTAGACATGGCCATATGCAAATCAGTCTTGACCCTGTGCCTCATGGGAACAGTCCAGCCCGAACTGCCAAGCCATGTCTTCCCTGGACCGGAATCAAGCATCCTAGGACCGGTTTCTGGCTATCAGCCGTCATCAGCCAGGATAGCTTGACTCCAGTGGCGTAGTGAGCACGGGTCCCACGTCTGGGAATACCCATCCCACTTAGGGCGAAAAGCGTTACAACAAACAATTGATGGACGGAATGCTGACAATGCAGACATTCTCCCCCAGTCAAGAGATCTGGGTTAAATCCATCGTTCTTTTGCCCACTACACCACCCCAGTTTAGACATGGCCATATGCAAATCAGTCTTGACCCTGTGCCTCATGGGAACAGTCCAGCCCGAACTGCCAAGCCATGTCTTCCCTGGACCGGAATCAAGCATCCTAGGACCGGTTTCTGGCTATCAGCCGTCATCAGCCAGGATAGCTTGACTCCAGTGGCGTAGTGAGCACGGGTCCCACGTCTGGGAATACCCATCCCACTTAGGGCGAAAAGCGTTACAACAAACAATTGATGGACGGAATGCTGACAATGCAGACATTCTCCCCCAGTCAAGAGATCTGGGTTAAATCCATCGTTCTTTTGCCCACTACACCACCCCAGTTTAGACATGGCCATATGCAAATCAGTCTTGACCCTGTGCCTCATGGGAACAGTCCAGCCCGAACTGCCAAGCCATGTCTTCCCTGGACCGGAATCAAGCATCCTAGGACCGGTTTCTGGCTATCAGCCGTCATCAGCCAGGATAGCTTGACTCCAGTGGCGTAGTGAGCACGGGTCCCACGTCTGGGAATACCCATCCCACTTAGGGCGAAAAGCGTTACAACAAACAATTGATGGACGGAATGCTGACAATGCAGACATTCTCCCCCAGTCAAGAGATCTGGGTTAAATCCATCGTTCTTTTGCCCACTACACCACCCCAGTTTAGACATGGCCATATGCAAATCAGTCTTGACCCTGTGCCTCATGGGAACAGTCCAGCCCGAACTGCCAAGCCATGTCTTCCCTGGACCGGAATCAAGCATCCTAGGACCGGTTTCTGGCTATCAGCCGTCATCAGCCAGGATAGCTTGACTCCAGTGGCGTAGTGAGCACGGGTCCCACGTCTGGGAATACCCATCCCACTTAGGGCGAAAAGCGTTACAACAAACAATTGATGGACGGAATGCTGACAATGCAGACATTCTCCCCCAGTCAAGAGATCTGGGTTAAATCCATCGTTCTTTTGCCCACTACACCACCCCAGTTTAGACATGGCCATATGCAAATCAGTCTTGACCCTGTGCCTCATGGGAACAGTCCAGCCCGAACTGCCAAGCCATGTCTTCCCTGGACCGGAATCAAGCATCCTAGGACCGGTTTCTGGCTATCAGCCGTCATCAGCCAGGATAGCTTGACTCCAGTGGCGTAGTGAGCACGGGTCCCACGTCTGGGAATACCCATCCCACTTAGGGCGAAAAGCGTTACAACAAACAATTGATGGACGGAATGCTGACAATGCAGACATTCTCCCCCAGTCAAGAGATCTGGGTTAAATCCATCGTTCTTTTGCCCACTACACCACCCCAGTTTAGACATGGCCATATGCAAATCAGTCTTGACCCTGTGCCTCATGGGAACAGTCCAGCCCGAACTGCCAAGCCATGTCTTCCCTGGACCGGAATCAAGCATCCTAGGACCGGTTTCTGGCTATCAGCCGTCATCAGCCAGGATAGCTTGACTCCAGTGGCGTAGTGAGCACGGGTCCCACGTCTGGGAATACCCATCCCACTTAGGGCGAAAAGCGTTACAACAAACAATTGATGGACGGAATGCTGACAATGCAGACATTCTCCCCCAGTCAAGAGATCTGGGTTAAATCCATCGTTCTTTTGCCCACTACACCACCCCAGTTTAGACATGGCCATATGCAAATCAGTCTTGACCCTGTGCCTCATGGGAACAGTCCAGCCCGAACTGCCAAGCCATGTCTTCCCTGGACCGGAATCAAGCATCCTAGGACCGGTTTCTGGCTATCAGCCGTCATCAGCCAGGATAGCTTGACTCCAGTGGCGTAGTGAGCACGGGTCCCACGTCTGGGAATACCCATCCCACTTAGGGCGAAAAGCGTTACAACAAACAATTGATGGACGGAATGCTGACAATGCAGACATTCTCCCCCAGTCAAGAGATCTGGGTTAAATCCATCGTTCTTTTGCCCACTACACCACCCCAGTTTAGACATGGCCATATGCAAATCAGTCTTGACCCTGTGCCTCATGGGAACAGTCCAGCCCGAACTGCCAAGCCATGTCTTCCCTGGACCGGAATCAAGCATCCTAGGACCGGTTTCTGGCTATCAGCCGTCATCAGCCAGGATAGCTTGACTCCAGTGGCGTAGTGAGCACGGGTCCCACGTCTGGGAATACCCATCCCACTTAGGGCGAAAAGCGTTACAACAAACAATTGATGGACGGAATGCTGACAATGCAGACATTCTCCCCCAGTCAAGAGATCTGGGTTAAATCCATCGTTCTTTTGCCCACTACACCACCCCAGTTTAGACATGGTCATATGCAAATCAGTCTTGACCCTGTGCCTCATGGGAACAGTCCAGCCCGAACTGCCAAGCCATGTTTTCCCTGGACCGGAATCAAGCATCCTAGGACCGGTTTCTGGCTATCAGCCGTCATCAGCCAGGATAGCTTGACTCCAGTGGCGTAGTGAGCACGGGTCCCACGTCTGGGAATACCCATCCCACTTAGGGCGAAAAGCGTTACAACAAACAATTGATGGACGGAATGCTGACAATGCAGACATTCTCCCCCAGTCAAGAGATCTGGGTTAAATCCATCGTTCTTTTGCCCACTACACCACCCCAGTTTAGACATGGCCATATGCAAATCAGTCTTGACCCTGTGCCTCATGGGAACAGTCCAGCCCGAACTGCCAAGCCATGTCTTCCCTGGACCGGAATCAAGCATCCTAGGACCGGTTTCTGGCTATCAGCCGTCATCAGCCAGGATAGCTTGACTCCAGTGGCGTAGTGAGCACGGCTGAAAGATGCAGCACTGGGTTCTCTCCTGAGAACAGTTGAGTAAATCGGAATTCGTAGTTCGGCTAATTTTAGAGGAATATTTGTACGTTTCAAAAATGGACACTTTGAAACTTTTCTGCTGAAAACCACACAATGGATTCCTATTGAAGGAAATTCAAGTTACTGGTAAGTACGCTTAAAATTATTTTTCAGGGTCAGTGCTGGGCTAAAAGATGCAGCCCTGGGTTCTCTCCTGAGAACAGGTGAGTAAATCAGAATTCGTAGTTCGGCTGGTTTTAGAGGAATATTTGTACGTTTCAAAAATGGACACTTTGAAACTTTTCTGCTGAAAACCACACAATGGATTCCTATTGAAGGAAATTCAAGTTACTGGTAAGTACGCTTAAAATTATTTTTCAGGGTCAGTGCTGGGCTAAAAGATGCAGCCCTGGGTTCTCTCCTGAGAACAGTTGAGTAAATCGGAGTTCGTAGTTCGGCTGATTTTAGAGGAATATTTGTACAGTGGTAAAGGAAGGGGGCGGGGCCTGAGGTGACGTGTGCAAACACGCCCTGTGGCGCGTTTTAAGTTGGGGAATTAATTCCTCTTCAATCCTGCATTCCCCTGGGGGCCAACTAGCCCTCCAGGTACCTCCATTATGCGTCAGAGAGCTGCGTTGCTCTGGGTAGGTAGGAGCTAAGCTTCAGATGTGTGTAAAAAAAAGAGAAAGAGTTAGACCTACTGGCGTTGTAAATATTTCTTACCTATATGTTATGGATTGAAGTGGGTGTATTTAGTGTGTAGTGCAAATATGTGAGTTGGATCACAATTGTGAGTTGTGGCATTGAATTGTGTGGTAGATGCGTGTAGTGGAATTATGTTGCACGGTGTGCAGTTGTATGATGTGGATAGTACTTATGCATGTTTGAGTGTACTGGAATTATGTGCAGAAGGTTTGTGAGTAATAGAGTGCAATTATGATGAATGGTATTTTGTGTTGTGGTGTGTTATGTAGTGGAGTTTAAGTGCATGTTGTGCTGTTGAGTTTTATGGTATGATGTTGAATTATGTGTTTTAAATTGGATATATGTGATGTGTAGTGGAATTGTGTTGTGGTGGAATAATGTTTGGTTTTTTGTAATTATCGGGTGTGGAATGGATTTGTGTGGAGTTGAATAATATGGCATGGAAGAGTGTGGTATAGAGTGAAATTATGTTGAGTGGAATTATGTGGCATGATGTGGAGTGTTTTATGTGGTACGGTGGATTTATGTGGTAATGAGAAGTGCTGAATGGTATTATGTGGATTGTAATTATGTTGCGTGGTATGGCTGTATGGATTGGCATTGTATTGAGTGGTGTTGTATGGCTAAGAGTGGAATGAAGTGGAGTGCAGTTGTGAAGCATTGTGTGGAGTGCAGTTGGTTGAAGTAGTATTGCATAGAGCAGAGGAGCATTGTGTGGAGAGGAGTGTGGTTGCGTGGGTGGCGCTGCATTATTTGGTGCCACGTGAAGTAGTGTGGAGTGGAGTTGTGTAGAGTGGGGTGGCATTGTGCCGAGTGCAGTTGCATGGAGTAGAGTTGTGTAGAGCAGAGTAAAGCAGAATGACTGGAGTAAAGCAGAGTGGTGGTAAACTACGAGCACTGGTCTCGAGTGTTCTAGCTTAAAGGAACAAATAGTGCCACAAACTGTCTAAGTAACATCACGGAATAAGGGAAGTTGTTAAAAATAGGCGTAGTTCAAAGCCAATATTCAGAATACAAAATTTCACGCAGATACAGCGCAAGTGCTGCCTTGGTAAGACCTAAAAACAGATAAATGGAGAGGTAGGAAGGAGAAGATATCAGAGCGGTAGCCAAAGACAGAAAGGGTACAGAAGGAATGAGAAGAGTGAAGAGAACTGGTAGCAGTAGATATTGGAGTGTGAGAAGGGAGGATGAAGAGAATTAAAAGTGGAAAGGGAATGAAAGGGAAAAAGAAGACCCCAAGAAGGAAGCGTGAAAAAGGAGAGAAAGGAAAGTGGGCAAAAAAGGTGAAAAGTAGATCCAGAGGGGAGAGTTGAAAGAAAGCGCACACAGGACAGAGCACGAAAGACTGGAACATAGGAAAGGAGCATGGTGAAATGGGATGGAAGATTAAAAAATAGTGCGGGAGATGGAGAAAGGGCATATGCCTCCGTTTTTATAATATGTATGTATAGAAATAAAATAACATTCAGGGAGGACAGGCCTATATCATTACTGGGCTTCACCTAATGCATCGCTCTACTGCTAGACACACTATCGAGATTCATTCACTGTGACAAGGTTCTCTGCCATGAATAATGTTTTATCTTATTAGTTAACTGTCTCAGGGGAAAAATATAAAAACGTCACCAGGAAAGGAAAAATAGGCAGAAAGAATTATGATGTTTTCATATTTTTTCTCTGAACAAATTAACTATTAAGGTGAGATACATCAAATGACAGATGAATGGCTGTGGAATGGATATGTTAAAGGTTGATTAATGCTCTTTACATGCTTCACGGGGGTATTATGTGAGGAGTCATATTCTGCCAAATAGAATCCTCAGAAGCCACCTGCTTCGGGTCATGAGCCAACCAAGCGCTAGGTTTTAAAAGGAAACTAAAACAGCTCATCCGATATTTGCAACTTTTCTGCATAAGTACCCCAAGCATAACATGGTTTGCAGCTATTAAGTGATTTGCCCAGAATCACAGGATCAGACGCTAGGTCTCGATCCCAGGCCCCCAGTTTGAAAGTCAGTAGTTGTGACCGTAAGACCATACCAGTGATGGTACGGGGATACAAAATCCCACCTTCATTCTCTACCATTCATGCTTTTTGTAAGTAGAGCACCTAATTTTTCTGTGCCTTAAGTGCCGATGTTGCGAAGCGAGCTCCGACACACTGCCTCAATTGAAGTCACACATTAAATGCCCTGCAGCATCCCAAAAGCCCACAAATTACGGGATACTATTCTCCTATCTCTGGAAAGACCCCACACTCCATAAAGTTCCCTGAGAGGTGGAATCCTCCCACCAGCTCTCTCACATAAAGAACTACATTACAGTGCTGCACGTTAAAGAAAATAACAGGTTAAAGTGCCCACAAGGGATTTTGTTTAAAATGAGGTATCCTATTATTAGTTAAGGAGTTTCTTTTGAGAGTGAGTCTACTCAAAACAGACACCACAATGTCAATCGACTGGACCAAGACATAAATAAATATGTAAATAAAGCACAAAAACAGGGATATCTTGTATGAAATATACAAAAAATGTTTTATAGGTGTAAATCAAGTTAAAAAAGGAGTACAGGTGAACAATAAATTCAGCAATGAATCATGAAGGAAGAAATCTTGAATGTATCCTACACTTCATGAAAAGACATCTATTCCAATAGAAAAAACAACGACATATCTCCTGATGAGAATAATAATCAATTGAATATACTGAAAATTGTGGAAATAGATGATGAAGTCGACGTTTCGGTCTTGAATGGCATCAGTCCGTCAGGCCATCTTCAGGACAATACTTATTGCATACAAAGAATGACCCCTATACAAAAATAACACAATCAGTTACATAAATGCAATCTTGATCGTTATAAGTCCATTTGGTACATTAATAGTTCAGATATCCCGTGTGCAAAATAAAGACCAAAATCTTTTTTTAATTTTCTGTGTATAACACCCACTTTATACCAACTGTATATACAGTGTTATAGTTTGCATATACTCAAGGTGAAAAGACCAAAGGCATGCTTAATGTGCATCTCCAAGTTAAACCCAACGTGTGTATCTATTACGTGAGGTATTACTGCTTACTTTACTTTTTGAGCTCAACACGAGTAATCACTTTCGTGGAGATGACGTTCTCACCACTTATATACATAGAGCGGAGTTGTCTCTATAAAATCAAAACGTGTGGACAAATATTAGGCTAAGCGCTGACTGTCTCATACATACAGTATAGTTGTTTATAAATCATATTCAGACCATACCGGATCGAGAAATCAGGATCAATTTGAATTGATGGTAACACTTTCAAAGAGGAGATGATGTCTCTCAACTCACGATTGTTTAACTGTGTCTCAAAACTGTAAGACAATACCGTATGTTCATCTCACTTATATGTATTAATTTTCACAAAGCAACAGTGTAAAAAACTAATGTAAAAAACTATTTAGCAGTATCTAGTTTTAGAGTAATTACAATGACTAATATATTACGGGATATCATTGTAAAAATTCCCGTAGATATTGCGTCTAGAATCTCAAGTACTAAATCTATTCACAGTGATTAGTCTCTCATCTAACCAGATTACTTTAAAAGTCCTGGGTAGTATACTTCATGTATTGAATAATATATATTTGGATGTATGGGTGCCACTCATACTAAATGTATTTAGAGCAATAGTGGTTGGATTTATCCCAGCCTCTTGGAAAGATGCTCTAGTGGTTCCGATTTTTAAAAAGGGCAATAAATCGGACCCGTGCTGCTACAGGCCGATTTCACTATTAGATACGACCTGTAAATTAATGGGCAGGGTGATATTGGCACGTCTTGAAACCTGGGCGGATACAGCTGGTCTCATTGTAGACTCCCAATATGGGTTTAGAAGGGGCAAGGGAACCACCGAACAGTGCCTAAACTTGACGCTAATTATGGGCAAGTACATGGGTGCCAAGCATAGTTCCATCCACTTGCATTCATGGACTTGTCTAGCGCCTTTGACACGGTATGTAGGGCCAAGTTGTGGCATATGATGGAGACTATGGGATTTGAAGAGGCATTGGTGTCTCTGCTCTGTAGACTACACGCTGCTACTACAGTTAGTATTCGTTATGGCCCGGGTGGGGAAAAAACTAAACCCATTCCATCGACTGAGGGTGTGCGCCAGGGATGTATCTTGGCTCCCTTTTTATTCCTGGTCTATACTAACGGGCTGGAAAGTTTTTTGCTGGAGTCTGGCGCTGATTTTCCACAGGCCAATGGTAAAAGGTTACCAATGCTGTCATATGCAGATGACACGGTTTTAATGACACTGACTGCTAATGGCATGCAGCTTTGCTTGGATGCCTTTGAGAAGTTTATGGGGAGTTTAGACCTGAAAGTCAACTTTACTAAATCCTTCGCCTTGACCTGCGGTTTGAAAGGTGTCAAAACACGTAGATACAGGGTGAGGGACTCTATTATATTGAAGGTTGACAATTTTAATTATTTGGGCAATTTATTTAATAAGAAATTGAATTGGGATACTTTGATAATAGCTGGGGCCCAAAAACTTTCACAATCTGCTGAAGCCCTTTTTCGATTTGCCAACAAATTAGGACAAAAACCAGTACCTACCCTAATATCCTTATATAAAGCCAAGTGTGTCTCGGTTGCAACCTACGGTGCTGGAGTGTGGGGTTCTCATAATATTGGAAAGTTACAGGTTATGGAGAATACTTTTATTAAGCGTCTCCTAGCCGTTCCATCGGGAACCTCGAATAATTTCTGTCATGGGGAGGTGGGCATTGAGTATCTCAGCGACATCATACATGTGTCTCCCCTATTGTTATGGGCTAAAGTTTGGCAGTCTGAAGATTTAAAACTATCACAGGAAATTTTGCAGGACTGTCTTAAACTTGACCATTGTATGAAGATCCCTTGGCTCTTGTATGTTAGGGATACTTTTTATAAGATTGGGTTAAATAATATATTTGATAGCCCAGACCAGATTGGTAAGGACTATAAGCCCCTGATAAAAAATGCATATCGTCATAACCTTGGTACCTTACATTCTAGCAAGTATCAATTGTACCTGAGGGGTAAGCTGTCTTGCCCATTTTATTTATTTTATATTACTCAATCGCAATGGTGTTTCTATCTGACAAGGTTTCGCATTAGCACCTTACATTTTTTACTTGCATTTCCAAAGCAAGGGGGGTGGTTCAAGAGTTTGCCTCTGTGTCCTTGTAATAACAGAGTTTCGCAAAGCACCATCCATTGCATTTTATTCTGTGCACTGTATAAAGCTCCAAGAAATAGATTTCTTAAACCAGTCTTGGTATCTTTTGGTTCCAGTTTTTACAGAGAGGTTTATGAACATTTATTATCCTTGTCCACCCCAAGTATTTGTAATGCTGTATTGAGCTTTATTAGATTGGCCCTTGCCATTAGAAACCGTTACTGAAGTCAGCGAGTGATAATATTTTATAATGGATTTACCTGTCAAATGTTATTTTTAATGCACTGCTAAAAAATCCTTATTGTATTTTGGATTTTTTGGGTGTCTCTTTTAATATGTGTGTACTGTTTTTATTATATGTGTATACTTTTATGATTCCTTTTTGGATTCGAAATAAAGTTATTTTGACTTGACTTGAATAATATATAGTACCCAAATCTATAAGCCATCATAATTCACTTTTAGGAACTACTTACATTTTAGCAAAAATTCAAATTTATTGGTGCAGTCATTAACTGTTCGCAATATATTTGGTAGATCAAAACACAAATATATCTAAAGAACTAACATATTATTCAAAATCATCCAGCATTCATAAAAGAAACTGTATTACTCACAGCTCACCTGACACAAGCTATGTATTAACTAAAAAACTTGTGCCCTCTGCTCAAAGGGAAAGATCCCATATTGACTACAACACATCAGGAGGCCACTTCAATGAATTATTTAGCAAATGGAACAACCAACAACTACACTGCCCACAGATGAAGTTAAAAAAACCGCACATCAGCGATTTAAGCTAAGACTATGGACCCCGTTACCCTGAACGTTACAACCAAATAGCTACAACAAATCGGGGAGCTACTTACATTAATTACATAGCATCTTGAAAAGCCAGCATCAATCCACGGCAGCAAACAAAGAAACTAAGCTGATTTGCATTGATGTATTTAAAACCCGCAAGACTGGAAATGAACACATCGGGTTGCCGGATGTCAGAGTATCTGGAACGTCAGCGCGGAAATCAAGATTACTTGGCGACCATCTTAAACTAACTCACCTATGTCAGACAAAGATAGTCTGTTACAGTGTGGATATACAAAGGTAACGTGATTACTTGACTTATTTAAAAACGTTGTTATTTTCACCGAGAGTATACTCAAAGAAAAAACTCAAAGAAAAAATGCAGCATATATCGATGTTCACATATACTAGTTAATTCGACATCGTCGTTTCAATTGCATACGCTGGCAAAGAAATTTTGGATTTACATCATAACTATATCATCGAGACAGTACAAATGTCAACAATATGTCGATTGAAATATTTGGGGGTTCTGAATGTCTAAACAAATTGAAAAAAATATATATGGGGCCAAAGTCAAATAATCGAATCTATTGGCGGCCATCTTGACCTACCTAAATTCAAGTATGTGAAATTTACTTGCTAATCCCCAGCATATAGCTAAGGCAAAAAATAATAATAGCATACAATAGTAGACAGTCTACAGATACAATGGTTGATTCATCATAATTCTGTACCATAACATAAGTTAATACAGAAGTATCTGAAATATATGTAATGGCTATATTACCATTACAATATGACGTCTAACAGTATTTAAATTTAAACATCGTATATAGACCATATTCAAGCAGTTGTCAATCTAAAATGAACACCATATTTCCATATACATCAACAGTCATTAAGAACAACTACTTATGATGTTTTCATCATGGTGACTGTCTAGTGTTCATGATAGAAAAGCTATAATCTACCAACAATAGGCACAGTTTGTATATCTCCATTGTATATTTAAACATCTGCAGTTTAACTCAAAAGAACTTGATCAGTTTGTCGAGGAGTAAACATGAGAATGTTTTCTAATACAAGTTTAGCCAAAAGTCCAAAGTTAGTCTTACATCATACATGCTAGGGTCTGCCACTCAGTTGCAGAGTTCAGGACCTTTCTTATATTATCAGCACAATAGATCCAGCGATTTTCTTTTACTGTTAACACTTGATCAATATTTGACTGTCTAATGGTAGGTTTCACCACTTCGATTACCCACCATAACATGTCTTTCTCTGTATGTTTAACTCGGGTATAATGTTCGACAAGTGACGCATTCTCAACTTTGCTTCTAATCCTGGACTGATGCTGTAGTATTCGCTTCTTAACCATTTGTGTTGTTTTGCCTATGTATTTCAAGCCACACGGGCATTGAATACAATAGACAACATTATCGGTGTTACAATTTGAAAAAGACTTTACTGTAATCTTCTCACCATTTAACTCAAACGACTTTAAATTAGTGGTGCTTGAACAAGCTGCACAGTTGTTACATTTGTAATAGCCAATTACAGGTGCAAGCTGTCTAATATTATACTTTGCTCTGGCATTTCATATGCATGAACAAGCCGGTCTTTTAGATTTGTACCCCTCATAAAGGAGAATAATGGTTTTTGAGCTAATTCTGGGAGTGAAGACAACAAAGTCCAATGTTTTTTAACTATTTTTTTTATCTTATTCGTTTCAGTCCCAAAAGTGGTGACACATACCAAAAGAGGTTGAGTTGTCTTCTTTTTTACTTCCAACAAGGCGTCCCGATCATTATATCACGCCCTTTTAAGGGATTTTTTGAGTAGTCTATTGGGGTAACCTTGTGAATGCAATTTTTCTTTCAATTTTTTAGCTTCAAAGAAATAGTCAAAGAAATAGTCTTCTCTCCTAGAGCAATTTCTCCGCAAGCGGAGAAACTGCCCAAATGGAAGTCCATCCCTTAGGGCCTGCCGGTGATGACTATCATACTACAATAAACTGTTCCTTGCTGTTGTTTTTGTGAACAGAGTGGTATACAGTGTGTTATCAATGCCAACTTTTATTGAAATATCTAAAAAGTCCATACTTTGATTGTTAAAATCCAATGTAAACTTCATATTCAAATTTCTAGAATTGATCCAGTTGTGAAATTCAGATAATAACTCCTTATTACCTCTCCAAATTAGAAAAACGTCATCTATATATCTTAGCCAACAGGTTATGTTGGCAGTGAATGGATTAAGCGTGTTGTAAATATATTTGTTTTCAAAATCAGAAACATAGATATTCGCTATATCCGGGGCATAGACAGCCCCCATTGCGACGCCTTTCAATTGTTGATAAAAAGATTTCTCACAGAGGAAGAAGTTTTCACAAAGTGAGATCCTTATACATTCAACAATGAATTCCGTCGGTACAGCGTGCAGTCTAGGTCTATTGTTGAGTAAATGTTCTAGGATCTCAAGAACTTCCTGCTGTCGAATGTTGGTATATATACTCTCTATGTCCATAGACACCAAGAGTTCACATAGCGGGTCAAAACAGTGATTTTCTACCACATTGATGACTGCTTTGGTGGCTCTAATATATGTAATAGCCTCAGTTGCAAACGGACGGATGAAAAAGTCTGCATATTGGGCTAAAGGTTTTAGAATCGAATTACAGCCCGACACAATCGGTCTTCCCGGAGGTGTGGTTGCATTCTTATGCATCTTCGGTAGGATATAAATTTCCGGCACCGTGGGGGACTTAATAATCAAAAAAGCTGCCTCCTTTTCGCTTAGCCAGCCACCCTCAAATCCAGTTCTACTTAATTCTGCAATGGATTTCTCCAAACGAGCAGTAGGATTGTGGGGTATTTTTTTATAATGTGACTCTACTGAAAGTTGTTTGTATATTTCAGCTATATAGGCCTCCGCGTCCCACAATACTATTCCACCACCCTTATCTGCGGGTTTTATGACAGTATCTGGCAAAGCCTGAAGATTTTTAAGTGCCAATTGTTCATCTTTGCTTAGATTGTATTTTGCATAAGTAGGTTTCTTAAATAGATTGTCAATCTCAGTGATAATTGCATTTTCAAAAGTGATGATTTCTTTTGCTATCATCACGTTTGTTGGGAAAAATGTTGAACGATTATGCAATCCAGTAGTATCTTTATCTTGTGTCATGTTTTTGTTTGCAAAAAATGTTTTTTGTCTTACCGAGCGAAAGAATTTATATAGCTCCAGCTTAGTTTGAAAATGATCGTTCCTATTAGTAGGTATGAATGAGAAACCCGCTGAAAGAATTGAAATTTCAGCCTCTGATAATTGATGTTTAGAGAGGTTAAAAATTGGAATGGTTTGAATAGTGTTCACCACTCGTAATATTGGTCCCGGGTCTGTCGGAAGCCCGGTGTATATTGATTCCAGGACCATCCTCTCTTTGTTGATAGTTGTCTCCATGATTGGCCGGAGCCTCTCCGATCCTGCCCTAATAAAGACTGCCTTGATGTTGAAGGCTGTTGGTCGTAAGTCTGTCTATATGTGTTATCTGATGCTTGATCACTATCAGTATCAGAGTTGATTTCAGAAAAAGTCACCCTTTTGCGCTGTTCTTGTCTGGGGCCTTGACTAAAGCCTTGTGGTTGGTAAAAGTCTTTCTGGAGATAGGGATATGTTCTTTCTTTTCTATATCTCCTAATATCTTTGTGTAATTTGTCAGTTTTCTTATGATTGTTGAATTCCATATACACAAATGATGTAGATCCTCACTCCACAGTGCTCCTTGCATATTGTTAGCTTTATCAATATCATTCTCCTATGTCCTAAGCCTCTCCACTGAGGCAGCTGTGCGCTATACAAGTATACAAGTATACCTTGAATGATTTTTTTCTGTGGTCCCTTGCCGTAGTTATTAATTATTAACTTAATGCAATGTTAACCTATGTGGCTGGGGATCTACAATGGGGACAATGAAATATCTAATTTCTCCAGCACATGGACCTATACAAATTCTTTTATATGGACCACCCACCCCTGGGACACCTAGTGGAGACTTGGTGTTCTTAATATACAAACATTATGTCGATCCTCACTCTACAGTACTCCTAGCACAAATGTCAATTTTGGGAAGCACTTTACTACAATGGGGGAAGTAAAATGCGCAATTTCACTATCCCCCAACACATATAAAACCTCTTTTAGAAGGGTCTTCCTTATAAGTACCTGCCTCCCTCCCCCCGGGACATCTAGGGGAGACCCTGGGGTACCTAATATTCCAAAATATGGTAGCTTAATAATCTATAAGTGCCTCAAACACCAAAGTTGTGTTGAGCAGTCTTGCAACACAGGTTTTCTTTTAAGCCCACGTAAGGCCTCATCAGTGCATACATGCAAGAGCAGAAAGGGCTTCTGGCCTCTAAACTGCTATGCCCTATTATATACTAGAGACTAAAAGGTAGTTTTAATCCCCCTTCCCTATTATGTACTAGGTCCGTATAGGGAAGGTCATGCCAATCATAGGGGTACCCTAACCCATAGTGTACCGTAGTGTATGTAGGTGTTTTCACTGTATTATAAGTGTTTTTTCAGCTTAGCAATGGCCCTTCTGCATGGTTGGGTAGAGCCCAGAGACAGTCAGAGTCAGTTGCCACCAGTACCAGTCAGCTAAAAATGTGAATGTCAGGGGAGCCAAAATATGCATTGATATCGAGTGTCTAATTGAAGTTATAGAAACTTACCGGATCACTTACAGAATATCAAAAACACAAACACAAACATTGTTTGGGCAGAATATTGAATCCAAAATATTGATGACCAAATTATAAATAAGGTAAGTGCAAATAGGTAACTATAGAATACTATTCTTAACTCCACATCCATGCGCCTTAAAGATATATTTCTCGTCAAGGCACACATATGTGAAGTTATGTATAGTAAACTTTTCTTACCTATAGAAACTTACCTTCAAAATATGTTTGTTCTCAATATTTTTAACACAATATTTTGTCCTTCAATATTTGTGTTTTCTAAATTCTGTCTAAATACCCATACTGGCCTGAGGAAAAAGGCAAAAAAGATATATGACATTCATTTTCAAGCACAATTTGCAAGATATTCACCATTTTATTTGGAAAACTTGTAATTGGGAATTTTAATTCATTTTCTGTAAGAAATTGGGTTACTGATTGATTGGGGTGTGAGCTCTGGTCAAGTAGCAACCATAATCCTTGACAGTGTGAGGCAGAAGCCAACCCTAAATTACCCTGTGCTCAACACTCTGGCAGCTTGGCACAGAGCAGTCAGGCTTAACTGTGAAGGCAATGCGTAAAGTATTTGTGCAACACGTCAACAGCAGTAAAGTGAAAACATCACACAAAAAAGGATCCATGTTCGAAACATAGAGCATATTTTTATAAATAAGACAACACAAAAATGACATGGATCCATGTCGAAGATGCATCATTCAGCCAAAGCGATGCGTCGGTTCCAAAATGTGGCATGGCTGCAAAGCGAGGACATGCGTTGTCATCAAGGATCCTGTCGATCTAATTGGCATATTTAATTTACTTGCAAGTCCCTACTACACGCTGTGTGTGCAGTTTTAACCTGCCACTTTGTCCTGGCAAAATAAACCTTTCTTGGCAGGCCCAAAGCTTCCTTTTTAATACATATATACATCAACCCTAAGGACAGCCCATACAACATGGTGCAGTATATATTTAAAAAGTAGACATGTAATCTTTGGTTTTACATGTCCTGGTAATAAAAAACTCTCAAATTTGTTTTCCACTTCTGCAAGGCCTACCTCTCACATAGAATAACATTGAAGTTACCTTATTACATTTAATAATCTGTAAATTCCCAATAGGAGCAGGTTATCAGTTCATGTTTGGTGTCTTTGGAATTTTATTGAAAAATAATAACTTATGGTGAAGGCAGATTTTAAATTGCGATTTTGAAAATTACACTTTTAGAAAGTTGTCATTTTCCTGTCTTATTTATTGCCTGTAGCCTGTCTCTGGGTCATATGACTGGGTGCACCTCACAGTCAAGCTTTATCTATACCTTCTAAACAGCTACACCCAATAGAGAGCTTAGGTGTGCCTGAAGGACCATCACTGACATGATGGGAGGGTGGAGCAGAGCACAGCCCTATTTACACTTGAATAGTGTGTGTCCTGACTCCACACAAAGCGCTTCATACCCCCTGCAGTTAATCTGGAGCCAGAACAGGGAAGGCTGGATGCTTTGGGACTTCAAAGGAAAACCTCTAGACGCTTCTCCCCACTTCAAATCCAAAACTGGGTAGACATACTGGACTTCAGACACCAACTCTTCGGTACACTTCTGGGCCTGTAGATACTCTGCCAGGAAGAAGGACTGCTATGCCGCTGAAAGGAAAGCCACTTTGCTGGACTGTAGCTCTGAAGGACTTCTGCCCTGCTGCGCTGATGTTCTGCCTGTTGCTCTCTTGCCTGGATGAGAAGGACTGGACCTGCATCTGTTGAACCTGGACCCCAAAGAGACTTTGAAAGGCTAGTTGGCTGCCCCCTGACTAGAGCCTCAGGGACAGAAGGATCAAACAACATTGAACCAGAACCTGAACTTTGCCATCTGTGAGTCTACCCTGCCAAGTGATGCCACGCCAGTCCTGGACCCTTGAAAGTGACCCTAAGGTGCTCTGCCAGCCCCTGTGGATTTATCAGAACTAATGCATCCCCTCTGCTGCACGGCGCAACTCCAAGCTGAACTGATGCATCACTGCTGCTGCATGGATCAGAACCATCACAAAGGTCCGTGTCTCAGCCCATTTCCTCATCAGAACCACCAGTGCATGATGCATCCGGGACACAGGACCTCGCATCCTTGTCAACGGCAGACTAGATGACGGCGACGGACTCCATATCCCAGCCTCACAGCTCCTCAGACCCGAAGCATCGCCCTGACTGCAAAACGCATCCTTGATGCCGGACTTTACATAGCAAGCCCTTGTTGATGAGATCCTCGATAATGGCGCAGAACCTCACTATGCACTTGGAGCCAACACATCACTTCGGCTGCGCAGCACATATTCCACGCAGAACCTCCCAACACTCTGCAAAACCAGGAATTAAGGTGCTTTGTTTCCTGAGGGCCTAACAGGGTCCCTGTACCCGGCCTCTGCTCAACTACAGTGGCCTGAACTTGTGACTTTATCCCGGTCCGGCACAACTATATATCCGCAATTGTCAGTTAGCGTTTTTTGGTGCTAAAGTCTTGAAACCTGCATATCTCTGGTTCTACTGATTGGATTTTTCTCATTTTGGTCTTGTTCTATTTATTAAAAGTTACTCTATTTTTCTAAACTTGTGTTGGATAGTTTTATAGTGGGTTTTCACTGTCTTGCTATTTGAAGTGTTGCACAGATACTTAACACATCGCCTCTGAGTTATGCCTGACTGTTCTGTGCCAAGCTATCTGAGGGTTGAGCACAGGTTAATTTGGGGTTGCTTGTGACTTCACCCTGAGAAGAATTGTGGCTTCTGCTTGAGAGGGGCTTCACTCCACCTCAACCAGTAGCCCAATTTATTACAGTGGATGATTGATGGGCAAAGAAAGGCCTGGGCCTGATAGAGGGAATGCTTGTATGTTGGCGCTGTTGTGATGCACGAGGCAGGCGGGGACTGGCTGTGCACTTACCTGTAGGACCTGTCTCTATTCCTTCAGCTGTATTGACAGATGCTCATCCACATGGGGCGAAACCAGGCTCAGTATCTCTGGGCCCACAATCACCAGCTCCAGCATTTGCAGACTCGGGAATTCATGGCCCAGAAAATTTGTGCTCTTCAGAATGGCCCACAGAGGAATACCATTCTGGGGCACTCGAAATAAGGGCTTCAGTAACTTCTTGAATCAGAGGGGCATATTTACAAGCAGGCGATAAAAAATCATCGCCGCTTTTGCGGCCGTTTAAGGTCGAAAAGCGGCGATAATTTTATCGCCTAATTAGCAAGGTCACGCTAACGCGTGAAACCTTGCTTTAGCGTCAGGATTCCTAACGCCCAGCTTTGCATCTCTAATGAGATGCAAAGTGGGCGTTCCTGACCTAACATGACAGGAGAAATGTCGCTAAGTGACATTTCTCCTATCAACAAGCCCCACGCTATGAAGCATAGCGTCAGGAAAAGTAGCGATAACCCCTGTTATCGCTAGTTTCCTTACGCCTGCTTCAGGACTGACTTAGCCATGATATCCTATGGAAGGTGGATATCATGGCTAAGTTTGTGAGTCCCTATCAGCAAGCTAACGCCACATTGCGTGAGATTATCGCTGGGTCTCCAGCGATAATCTCACGTTAGGCAGTTAGCGTGAGGATTTTTATCGCTGAAGAGATAAGCGATGCTAATAGCACGCTATCTAAGCGATAAAAATCCACGTTACCCGGCTATAATTATCCTCACGCTAAGAGTGCAGAGCGATAATTATCGCCGGGTGTTGCTGATATGCCCCCAAGTTCTTCTTCATTTTAATCTGCATTTCCGTTTTGGCCACAGAATATTAACCTATTTGTCGAGCAATATTCTTTTTCTGTGTTACTGGATGTTTCTTGTAGAACTCGATGTCGAAGTGAACACAATGCTCCCATTGACTTTTGGCGGTTCATTATTTTTCTATGATAAACGCTTTCTCCTATGACGTCTACCACCATTTAGACCAAAGATTTCAAGAGCACTTAACATGGAATCAAATATTGCAAATATTAGTCTCCGATCTTAGGGAATCACTTTTTCATGTCGTAATCAGTGTAAAGAGCTCTGGCGCGTGTTTTCTCAGAATTATTGTCCCGGCGGTAGCTGGGTCAATTACTGACCATTCCACTGTGCTTTGTTCGCAGAAGAAAAACCTTTGTTAGTTTGTACGTAAGCATAAAAATCCCTGTAATGAGATTTCTTAAATTGCTGGCTGTCCTCGTGCAGTATTGATAGGGCGCCTTGGTGCTGCATTAACTCTGAATAAAATGCCATTTCTTTCTCTCTGCCGAAGCTGGTAGATTGTGCCCGCCTTCTAATTGAGCACCGAAGGTGAGCCCAGGGTATACCCTGTAGCTGCAATCTCACGGAAAAAGGTGTCATAAATGGACGGAAAAGTCTGCATCAGCAAATGAAGGCGCGCGACACCCCCACCCGCTCCCCGCCGAGGATGTTTTGTGTGCTTTTGTGATGATGTAAGGTTTGGCCTTGGTTTGCTTCAAGGACAGCTGTGATTGCAAACACTCTGTCATGAACATTATGTGGAGTCAGTGCTCCTAGAGAGCGCAGGGTAGAAATGATGTGTTTTCTCCAAACTAAGGACTGGGACCACGGGAAGGATGTGATGTCGCTCCTTTTAGAGCTCATGCAATGTTGCTTCACTAAATGCAGGATAAAGCTCACAGTTGTGCATCTTTAGTTCACTTCGCCTTCCACGCCAACATATCGCTAATGAAACTTTAGTACATCTCAATGTATGTAGGTTCGCCCACCTGTGAGCAAATCTGGCCACCAAACTCAAGGGTTAACATTCCTTCATTTGTTTTACTGCGCCTGTGCCCCAACCCTACAAGCTCACTGTCCAACATTATTTATGGGCTAACCTGGGCTGTAAACCTCAACTACCAGCCCAGCCTCAACCCTTTCTGAGCATCCTGGTCTGCTACCCCACATTCCCACCCCTTCACATCATCTTAACGACTTGCGGGCCCTTCGTGAGTTTGTTATCACTTCGGACTATGTTATTTGTCTTCTGTCCTCCATTTAGTACTTCAAACCAAGGGGCGGGGGCTAAAAATATGTCGACCCCTTTCCCGACTTGCTTTTTGTTCATGTTGTGTGTACCCAGGCGCGCAACACCCATTGGGCTCAAAGGGCTCTAGCCCCCCCCGTTGTGTGTGTTAGCCCAGCTGAGACAGCTTCCCAGGCACAGACATAGCTGCACCCGAATACTTCACAGGTCTTTAAAAGACCATTTACTTGCTAACAATGTTTTGGGGGTGGGCGGAATTTACATAATCGTGCTACGCAAAGCTCCGTGAAACAGTAAAAAATCTCCGCGACCACGCGGAAATTCCGCGAACACGCGAATTGCTTGTTCCGCCCGTTCGCGATGCTTTTTTCCTGTTCGCAAACGCTGTTTGCGTGCTTGGGGGGAAATATCTTTCGAACATGCATTTTGGAAACGTAAACAAGCAAAAAATTCCGCGAAGCCGCGGATCGCGGAAATTTGGGCAATTCCCCGGTCTCCGCAGAATGGAAAATTACCCAAATTCCGCAAATTACATGAGCGGAACAGAATTTACTGCCCAGGCCTAGTTTTCACCCCTTCTTAGAGCCCCTGCATCTGCACTTTGCATATTGCTGGAAGAATCAGCCCCCCCGAAATTTTTGGTAGCCCCCCCGAAATTTGGCTCTAGTTGCGCCACTGTGTGTACCACTCCCCTACTTGCCCCCCCAACACACACACACTTCGCTTTGTAGGAGCAATGTGATTAAATACTTTTTAGCAGTGGAAAAAAAAGCATTTTGTTTGTAAAATCATTATTCACCCGAATCAGACCCGGTGATTGCATCTTTCCAAATGAACTGTTTACAGTTCGAACATAAAATGCTTCATAATTCATGTTGTTGACCTATTTGCAAAAAGGCTCTGAAAGGACAATAGCAGTAGGTCACAAATCACTGCTGTCAGGCTTTGCCCGCTTAGTTTATTTTAATGTAAGCACATTCTGTGTTATTATATTTCTACAATAATTGAAATTTTGTGATCTGGATATAATGTGCTAGCGAATGCAAGCATATGTCTCAGACTGTTGGTGTCTGTGGAGGACACTTCTTGATGTGCTGTCCATGTCTCTGCCCTATTTTTTATTCCCTAAGTTTGCAGTGGCGTATGGCACCAGTACCGCAAATTTAGGAAATAAACAACTGCCAGGCCAAAAACCTTAAGTAATGAAACAAAGGGCATTAGATGTAAAATCACATTTAAGTACACATTCACCCTTGCTGCAGGTGTGTTAAAGCACTTTTAGGTGCCTAAATTCTCTTTAGGAGGAAAATACATTTAGGTGCAAAATCACATTAGGTGCACAATCGCATTTAGGTGCAACAGTGTGCTTTCAGATTTAGGAACAAAATAGCAAATAGCTGCCAAATGTAATTGAAATGCAAAAACACCCCCATACAGCATCAGGAGACTGGACACACTTTTCAGTGCAGAAGTAACAATATGTGCTTAAACATATTTTTCTGCAAAATCCTATCTATGTGTGTATAAGGCATAGGAAACCTAAATTCCAACCAGAGTTCAAAGAAAACAGCAGGAAGCACAGCAAAAGGTTACAGTCAGTTGTCACTTCAACTGACAAAACCTCTCGCTAGAAAAATGTCAGCTAAGATGAATGTAAAATCAACGTGTATACAAGGGAGTGTGAAGAGACGATGTCCTTCACATGGACCTTTGAACTTGTTGTGATGCAAGAAAAGACTTAAGGAGGCAGCGAGTCTGTTTGGAAAGTTTGAGTTTAATGCACCTCGTAAAGTACGCAACACAAATAGCAAATTGAATTCAAAACACAGTATTCCACCTAGGCCGTCCGAACTCGCAGCGGGTGCAACCAGGAAACGGTGGTGGAAACCGCTTATAACACAGCAAATGACTGTCGTTTTATTGACGGCTTTTCCGCACTGATGACTGCATGAGCCAGAAACGCGTCTGCGGATGTTTTATAGTCGACACATACCCCGTGTGTGCACCGGACCTTAGGAGTACCATAAACTCCTTGTTTTTGCTATATATGTATATATATATATATATATATATATATATATATATACATATTACCTACTGGCGGTCGCCAGTAGGTAGTTATAGTTAGGACCCTGTTTCCATAGGAAAACCGCAACATTCTATTTTGAATAACTTTGGCGCCGGTCGACGAATCCTCGCCAAATTTTCAAAATAGGTGGGGCGCTACGCTCCGCTCCTACCGTGAAAGTCTCGGGGGGATTCGTCAAGCGGGGGCTGATATAAAAGGGGGGTCCCAAAACGCGTTTTGCCCATGCATTTTTCCATAGGACCTTTAGACACAGCTACAGCCCGAACGGCTGAACAGAGTTCCTTGAAATTTGGCAGAGAGGTAGTCTACAGGTCAAGGAAGTGCCTTTTGTAGGTTTGGTGTAAATCTGTTCAGTAGATTCTGAGAAAATAGCCTTTAAATCAATATATATATCTGAGCCAGCTTACGGTGCGCTTACGGTGCGCTTACCGTACGCGTACGGTGACGTGCGCGAGCGCGATACTGATTGGCTGTTCGATCTAAGTAAACATTCGAATCGGTCGAAACCAGGAAGCGGCGGCCGCCATTTTCTCTCTCGCACTCTGAGGGGGGCTGCAAAAACCAAGACAAAAAACATATACAGGGGGAGTATATTCAGTTCTTAACCACCCAGCATCCATATATGTGTCCCCAAACAACCCCCAAGGCCAAAAAAACAAATTTATTTTTTTTCGAAAAATCGCCGATTACGCTTACCGTACGCGTACGGTTAAAAATTGAAAAAAAAAAAAAATTATCCACATTTTCCCCACCCCGTGTGCAAATGGTGCCCGTAGGGCACTATTTGTGCATGGCATATTTATAAATGGAAAGTACAAATGAATAACTTTCACAACGAAGCGCATAATATGTCCCCCAAGTGCGCACGGTGCGCGAAGCGCATCGTGCGTACATGGCCCATCCCGCGTAACGTGGGCACGCGGTGCGCACAGCGCACCGCGTGACCACCGTGCGTGCACGGCACTAACTGCGTAAAGTGGGCGCGCGGTGCGCGAAGCGCACCGTGCGCGCACGGAACGAACTGCGTTAACTGGGCGCGCACGCCACGAATGGCGTAAAGTAACTTAGCATTTAAAAAACCGTACAAATTCACTGAAAAAACCATAGGTTTCACACATGTTATAGTTAGGAATTAGCATTTAAAAAACCTTGCAAATTCACTGAAAAAACCATAGGTTTCACACAAGTTATAGTTAGCTGTACATTTCACTCGTAAAAAACCAATGAAATTCCCCCGTTATAGTTAGTGCAGGCAACTATAACTCACGCGACCGCAATCCTCTGCTGATGACATATGTGTCTTTATGAAAAAAAAATATTTGTAATATATGTATAGCTAAAATTTAATGGAAGAAGACATGGGCAAATAAGTGTCTAAATACAGTATTAGCATCAGCAGAGGATTGCGGTCGCGTGAGTTATAGTTGCCTGCACTAACTATAACGGGGGAATTTCATTGGTTTTTTACGAGTGAAATGTACAGCTAACTATAACTTGTGTGAAACCTATGGTTTTTTCAGTGAATATATATATATATATATATATATTTGCCACAATGGGATCCAATCGATCCTGCGCGCTCAAGTGCGGGTGCTCTGCATAGGGGTCGGATCCAGACCCAATTCATCAATTTTACTTCCAATGATGCGGCACACAGGGATTCAGTAAAGTTTAGTTGATTTATTCAGCAAACACTCAACCAACGCGTTTCAGCCTCCTGGCTTTGGCCGATTTGCATATTGGGAAACGTAGTCCTGGAAACGAGTCTCAATTATCCCTAAGTGGGTGTACTCTTCATTCATACCGGTCAATTACAGTACAGCAAGCCATAGGGGGCCATATATCAAATAAAAGAGGCAAACAAACGGAAAACGAGTCAGTACTTCATTTGAAAACAGCCCATGAAGAAGAGTCTGTGTGACTTGAAACGCGTTGTCAAAATGAAATGAAAACCGGGAAACTGGTGGCGAGTGCATAACAGAAGTCTGGAGGGACGGTGAGCTGTGTGTTCCTTCCTAAAGCTTTCTGGCAATTTGGAGATTACATGACTACACGGCCGCCTGAGCCGTGGGGAAGAGAACCATCCCAGGGGAGGCTGTGATCGGGAACTGTTTCCCGGTCAATTACAGTACAGCAAGCCAATGATAATCACGCACTTGCACTAAGTGACTGGACCTTACAATAAGGAGGAACAATTGTTTTTATATCAAATGAAGAGTACACCCACTTAGGGATAATTGAGACTCGTTTCCAGGACTACGTTTCCCAATATGCAAATCGGCCAAAACAGCGTGAGCCAGGCCCACTAGGGGGCCATATATAAAATAAGAGAGGCAAACAAACGGAAAACGAGTCAGTACTTCATTTGAAAACAGCCCATGAAGAAGAGTCTGTGTGACTTGAAACGCGTTGGCAAAATGAAATGAAAACCGGGAAACTGGTGGCGAGTGCATAACAGAAGTCTGGAGGGACAGTGAGGTGTGTGTTCCTTCCTAAAGCTTTCTGGCAATTTGGAGATTACATGACTACACGGCCGCCTGAGCCGTGGGGAAGAGAACCATCCCAGGGGAGGCTGTGATCGGGAACTGTTTCCCGGTCAATTACAGTACAGCAAGCCAATGATAATCACGCACTTGCACTAAGTGACTGGACCTTACAATAAGGAGGAACAATTGTTTTTATATCAAATGAAGAGTACACCCACTTAGGGATAATTGAGACTCGTTTCCAGGACTACGTTTCCCAATATGCAAATCGGCCAAAAAAGCGTGAGCCAGGCCCACTAGGGGGCCATATATCAAATAAAAGAGGCAAACAAACGGAAAACGAGTCAGTACTTCATTTGAAAACAGCCCATGAAGAAGAGTCTGTGTGACTTGAAACGCGTTGGCAAAATGAAATGAAAACCGGGAAACTGGTGGCGAGTGCATAACAGAAGTCTGGAGGGACGGTGAGCTGTGTGTTCCTTCCTAAAGCTTTCTGGCAATTTGGAGATTACATGACTACACGGCCGCCTGAGCCGTGGGGAAGAGAACCATCCCAGGGGAGGCTGTGATCGGGAACTGTTTCCCGGTCAATTACAGTACAGCAAGCCAATGATAATCACGCACTTGCACTAAGTGACTGGACCTTACAATAAGGAGGAACAATTGTTTTTATATCAAATGAAGAGTACACCCACTTAGGGATAATTGAGACTCGTTTCCAGGACTACGTTTCCCAATATGCAAATCGGCCAAAACAGCGTGAGCCAGGCCCACTAGGGGGCCATATATCAAATAAGAGAGGCAAACAAACGGAAAACGAGTCAGTACTTCATTTGAAAACAGCCCATGAAGAAGAGTCTGTGTGACTTGAAACGCGTTGGCAAAATGAAATGAAAACCGGGAAACTGGTGGCGAGTGCATAACAGAAGTCTGGAGGGACGGTGAGCTGTGTGTTCCTTCCTAAAGCTTTCTGGCAATTTGGAGATTACATGACTACACGGCCGCCTGAGCCGTGGGGAAGAGAACCATCCCAGGGGAGGCTGTGATCGGGAACTGTTTCCCGGTCAATTACAGTACAGCAAGCCAATGATAATCACGCACTTGCACTAAGTGACTGGACCTTACAATAAGGAGGAACAATTGTTTTTATATCAAATGAAGAGTACACCCACTTAGGGATAATTGAGACTCGTTTCCAGGACTACGTTTCCCAATATGCAAATCGGCCAAAACAGCATGAGCCAGGCCCACTAGGGGGCCATATATCAAATAAAAGAGACAAACAAACGGAAAACGAGTCAGTACTTCATTTGAAAACAGCCCATGAAGAAGAGTCTGTGTGACTTGAAACGCGTTGGCAAAATGAAATGAAAACCGGGAAACTGGTGGCGAGTGCATAACAGAAGTCTGGAGGGACGGTGAGCTGTGTGTTCCTTCCTAAAGCTTTCTGGCAATTTGGAGATTACATGACTACACGGCCGCCTGAGCCGTGGGGAAGAGAACCATCCCAGGAGAGGCTGTGATCGGGAACTGTTTCCCGGTCAATTACAGTACAGCAAGCCAATGATAATCACGCACTTGCACTAAGTGACTGGACCTTACAATAAGGAGGAACAATTGTTTTTATATCAAATGAAGAGTACACCCACTTAGGGATAATTGAGACTCGTTTCCAGGACTACGTTTCCCAATATGCAAATCGGCCAAAACAGCGTGAGCCAGGCCCACTAGGGGGCCATATATCAAATAAAAGAGGCAAACAAACGGAAAATGAGTCAGTACTTCATTTGAAAACAGCCCATGAAGAAGAGTCTGTGTGACTTGAAACGCGTTGGCAAAATGAAATGAAAACCGGGAAACTGGTGGCGAGTGCATAACAGAAGTCTGGAGGGACGGTGAGCTGTGTGTTCCTTCCTAAAGCTTTCTGGCAATTTGGAGATTATATATATATATATATATATATATATATATATATTATCTACTGGCGGTCGTAGATAGTTATAGTTAGGACCGTGTTTCCATAGGAAATCCGTAACATTCTATTTTGAATAACTTTGGCGCCGATTGATGAATCCTGGCGAAATTTTCAAAATAGGTGGAGCGCTCCGCTCCGCTCCTACCCTGAAAGTCTCGGGGGGATTCGTCAAGCGGGGGCTGAGAAAAAGGGGGGGTCCCAAAACGTGTTTTCCCCATGCATTTTTCTATAGGACCTTTAGTCCAAGCTACAGCCCGAACGGCTGAACAGAATTACTTGAAATTTGGCAGAGAGGCAGTCCTCAGGTCAGGGATGTGCCTTTTGTAGGTCTGGTGTAAATGTGTTCAGTATTTGCTGGGAAAATAGCATTTAAATCAATATATATATCTATAAGCGCGCTCCGAGCGCGTACGGTAAGCTTACCGTACGCGCACGGTGCAGTGCGCGAGCTTAATTCTGATTGGTGGTTACAGGACTGTAAACATTCGAATCGGTCGAAATCAGGAAGTGTCGGCCGCCATTTTGTGTGTCTCACACTGATAAACAAAGGTGGAGAATGGGAAAAGGGGGCAACGAAGAGAGTTGTAGACCCCCTAGCGTTTGTCAGGGGGTCCAAGAAGGTCATAAAAGTATGAAAAATACATTTAACAGTTTTTAAAAAAAATCGCGGGGTGCGCGTACGGTAAGCTTACTGTACGCGTACGGTAGAAAAAAACCCCCCAAAAAATAGAAGTAAAAAACAAATTTAAGTGTTAAGATATTAGGGGGCTCTAAAAAGAGCCGTTGTGTTTATGAAGTGTTTTTCGGTACCTACAAGTAAGTACCGATGCAGAGTCTAAAGTTCAAGAGGAAGACTCTGTTGCCTTCATCATTGAAATGTACACCGTCTCCTCTATAAATGCCTTGCATGTTGTAACGCAAGTTGTTGCGGTATATAGAACCCATACCATAGTCTCTGAGGAAAGCAGAAATAGATTTGTTGACGTGCTTTCTTGCTTTGTCAATCTGTGGACAAAATTGGTTGGACCAGTTCCACTTTTGCCTTTGGCATATGTTAGAATATACAAAGGCAGATTGAGGAAAAAGCGACATCAATTGCACAAAGGTGTCCTTAATAAGCATTTCCAGACCTACACCAGTTAAAGTGCCTAGCTCATTTCCACCACAGTGCACAATAATAAGGTTAGGCTGTGGGAGATGTTGAAAGGTTTTCACCAAAGGCAATAATTGGTGCCACTTTAACCCTCTCTGACCAATCCATTTAATGTCTACATTTGGCAAAGCAAGGTCTCTCACCATACCTCTTTTTTCTGCATACTTTTCACTCCAGAAGACATAGCTGTGACCTACAATCCACACTGTGAACATCTTTCAAGGAAATCTGGATGCACTCAGAAGGTGTCTTTCAGTAGAATGGCAATATGAAATGAAAGACAGTTGTAAAATGGAGGCATACATATTTTTTTAAATAAAAAGTACTCATTGGCTGATTCAAATCTTTTTACAGTAAAAAGTAGGCTGTATGTGTACATTTTTAGAAGCATGTTTTGTATTGGTTCAGAAAATTGTGTTCCCACAGAAGATTAGTTTGGATTTGCTGTTAGGTTCCACAGGTGAAGCACTCTTGCTCTTTGGATTTGAAACATTGTGTGCTGAACTTCTGACCTCTCTCCTCACAGCAGTGTTCCATGAGCTGTTGCTATGGTAGCAGGCAGAAGTCAGGTTGGGGGAAGGGTTCATTTGGAAAAGGGTTGAAGTTTTCAACCAATAGAAATGTGTGATTTCATTTGAAAAAATGTGGGAAGCACTGAGATTTGTAATTACCATGTATATGTGTGAAAAAAGAGAAGGAAACATTGCCATTTACTGGTTCTGGAGAGAGGAGAGAGGTGTAGAGCTCTGATATTCTGACTCTGATAGTATGCTGTTTGAGTGCCACATTTCTTTCTCCACTAAGTAATTTTAAAGGTGAGATATGAGTTTGAGAGAGGATGTATGTGGTGATTTTTGATATAAATATTAGAATTGTGATTCTTCTTTAAAAGTTATGTTTTACATTTTGTGGTTTGGGAGATATTTAACTGTCTTTAACTACTTAAATATTATGGAGTGTGTTTTTACCATAAGTTAAGGTGTACTGGTATCACTGAGGAATACTGTTTTGTGCCTAGAATCAACCCATGAGTCTGTGTGCACACAGGAATTGTTGTTAGAGATTTTAATAGTGATGGTCCGGTTCTGTAAGAATGGCATTTGTAGGAAAAGGCAGCTTTCTTTTTGTAAATATGATGGTTTCCATTCAGCATAAATCAGTAAGACACAAATGGGAGGCAAATGCTAACACATTTGAAATTGATATCGCAGATTTTGCTTCTAATCATGCAATTGCTGAGCTTGGTCATACATATACAAAACTGCAATTAAACCTTGCCACACATGTACTTTTACATACATTACTACAATGTTTAAGCTGTTATGGATGCATGCATGAATATGACTATTGCAACTGAAAATACACAGTCTGCATAAGCAGACTGTTAGCACACACCCAGCAGTTTATCCTGTACAATCATGCTTAGTATTCACAAGTGAGTGGTGTTTCAGGTAGCAGTGAGTAACGCAAATACATTCAACATCACTAAGGCTGATTTGTTTTGCTGGGTTGTAGTCAGTCACCAAGGTCACACATGTTCATGGTCTCAAAAAGCTGTTTGCACATGTGCTGTTTTCTGTTTCTGAAAACTGTAATGAAAATGTATCAGACTATTAGAGTACTTATCACTTGCAGAAAAAAACAGCAGTAAGTGTGCTTTCAAATTGACAAGCAAATTTCGTTTTCTTACAAGAATCACAGCATGAGTCTGTGAGCACACAGGAATTGTTGTCAGAGATGTATTTTGAGTCACTCTGGTTCATTTAGAATTGCATTGGTAGGAAAGGGGAGGTTTTGAATGTTGTCAGAAATTTTATTTCTGTTGGCCTGCTTGTGTAAGAATGCCATTTGTATGAAAGGGTCAGCTTTTTTTGGTGTACTGTGATGGTTTCTATCCACTATAAATCAGTATCAGACAAATAGGAGGCAAATGATAACACATTTGAAATAGATATAGCAGATTTTGCTACTAAACATGGAATGGGTGAGGTTGGTCCTACATATACAAAACTCCAATTAAACCTTGCCACACGTGTACTTTTACATACATTACTACAATGTTTATGCTGTTATGGATGTATACATGCATATGTCTCTTGTAACTGAAAATACACAGTGTGCATAAGCAGACTCTTAGCACACACCCAGCAGTTTATCCTGTAGAATCATGCTTAGTATTCACAAGTGAGTGGTGTTTCAGGTAGCAGTGAGTAACGCTAATACATTCAACATCACTAAGGCTGATTTCTTTTGCTGGAGTGTAGTTAGTCACCAAGGTCACACATGTTCATGGTCTCAAAAAGCTGTTTGCACATGTATCTGAAAACTGTAATGAAAATGTATCAGACTGTTAGAGTACTTAACACTTGCAGAAAAAAAACAGTAGTAAGTGTGCTTTGAAATTGTCAAGCA
The DNA here is from genome assembly GCF_964204655.1 of Triturus cristatus. Lineage (NCBI taxonomy): Eukaryota > Metazoa > Chordata > Amphibia > Caudata > Salamandridae > Triturus > Triturus cristatus. The sequence goes on from NC_140588.1 coordinate 914,230,593, forward strand.
AATTTCGTTTTCTGCTTAGAATCACACCATGAGTCTGTGAGCACACAGGAATTGTTCTCAGAGATCTATTTCATGGCACTCTGCTTCATTTAGAATTGCATTCGTATGAAAGGGGAAGCTTGTTTTCTGGAAATGTGATGGTTAGCATTCAGCCCAAAACATTATCTCAAATAAGAGGCAAATGCTAACATATTTGAAATCAACATGGTAGATTTTTCTTCCACTCTTGCAATGGGTCATGTAGTTGCTACATGCTAAAAACTCATATTAACCCTTACCACACATGTAGTCTTACATACATGTTTACAGTGTTTAAGCAGTTATGTAAGGGTCCATTCAAGTCTCTCTTGCACCTGACAGTAGACAGTCTCCAGAACCACACTCTTAGCAGAGAGCTAGCTGTTTTTCCTGTACACTCATGCTTACTAATCAGCACTGTGTGGTGTTTTAGGTAGGAGTGAGGAACGCTAATGCATTGAACATCACCAAGGCTCATTATCTTTGCTGGAGTGTAGTCAGTCAGCCAGGTTACACATGTACATGCTCTGAAAAAGCTATTTGGACATGTGCTCTTTTCTGCCTCTCTAAACTATAAAGAAAATGTGTCAGACTGTTAGAGTAATTAACAGTTGCAAAAAAAAAAAGTAAGTGTGCTTTTGAATTGCAAATGAAATATCGTGTTCTGCCTAGAATCACACCAAGAGTCTGTGTGCACACAGGAATTGTTCTTAGAGATTAAATTTGTGTTGGTTTTGTTGTGTTTTTCACTTGTAGGAAAGGGGTAGATAGTGTTATAAGATTAGAAAAGATCATAACAAATATAGTAATATATTTAAATTACAAAAAGGTATTTTTTTTAGTTTCTTTCAGGTATTGCTGCAGAGCAGTGAAGGAAATATAAGATGCCTATAAAATCAAGAAAGCGAAAACAACAGAAAAAACATGTATATTTGAAGACAACTGGAGGACCCAAGTTAGTTGAAGATGCTCATGTTGGGAAAAAGAAAAAGTCTTCTGGTAAGTAGACAAAGGAATTCTTTAAAAATATATTAAAAAAAAGGAAAAATTAAAAAAATTTCCCGATTGGAAAAATTGTTTCAAGTAGAAAACAACAGGACAATAGTGAGAATTTACTAAATGCTAATGTACAAGCAGAAGCAATAAAAATTGACTTGAAAAGAAAATCAGCATTTAATGAGATCCGTAGGAAAATGTTTCAGAGAAGAGTGATGTCCAATTTGCTAAAGGATGTAAAAAAATATAAGAAAAGAGCTAAATTTTACAAGAGAAAAAAAGATATTGAAGCCATTGTAGCTAAGGCTTTAGAATTAAAAAGAAAACTATTCATTTTAATTTTGAACAGGATGCGTACATTAGAAAAATAGTCAATGTAATGAAGTCACAAAGCAAAACGAAAAGAGTAGTGAAAAGAAATAACTTTTGTAAAGTGTTTTTAGGAGAATGGATGCATAGTTCAAGTACTGAACCATTTTTTAATGAAGAGAGTCATCTTCAAAGTAATAGTTTGCTGCATGTAGTTGACACCACTGGACGAGCTTATGAAGTAAAAGATGGTTGTATAATGGAAAAGGAGAAAATGGTTCCAAGAAATGAGGAAGAAGTGATTGCGGATGAGGTTATGGGGAGACGTCCGAAAGGCCCAGTGTATACTTGGAATTGTAGTAGTATTTGTACTTTGCGACAGGAATCTATTGATAAATTACGTGAGTTTTTAAGAGAATATAGTAAAAAGAGTGTTAAACAGAAGATTAAGGTGCTTCAAGGACTAGATCCATGCAGAGTGAGAGAGAATACTGGTTTGCAAGGACACTCTCTGGCTTGTCTATCTAGAAAAGTTTGTCAAAGTGCTTTTCACCATTTTAGGATGCTGGCAGTTCATCATACTGAAATTAGAAAATTTGTGAGAAGATTGTATTTTGCTAAAAGTCCAGCACTAAAGTTAAATGAGTTGAATAAGGCTCTGTTCCGTGGAACTGTATCAGATGTTGAGAAGGTTACTGATGAAATTCAGTTAAGTTACTTTGGTCCGGAACAAGAAAGTGCAGGGAATGACACAGTTATTGAGGAAAATGTGGAAGAGAATGTAGAACCCTCCGTAAATAAGAAATTTGAAGATCAAATAGCAAAATTTGCTATCATCTCTAATGAAAGACCAAATATTACTTGTATTTGTTGACGGAGAAGCCATTATAAAATCCAAACAAGGAATGTTGATCTCTACAAAAAAAGTGAAGAAGAAGATAATTATAAGTGGAAGGATTTTGCATCATATATATTTCTTGAAAATTGTTTTGATTTGGGTGAAGATCATCGTATTTGTAAATACTGTTACAACAAGTTAGAAGAAAATAAAATGCCAGCAAGAGCTGTACATAATAATTTAGAATTGGTTGAAGTTCCTGCAGAACTTTCTGATTTAAATACGTATGAGTCTATACTCATTCAATGTGTTCATCCTTTCCAGACCATAGTACGTATGGAGCCAAAAACAGGCAAATTACCTCCTTCAGATTTACAGAGAGGTTTAAAAGGAAGAGTTGTCTATTTGCCGTTGGATTTGAAAAAAAAATATGGAAACTATTGATACAGATACTTTGGAAACTGAACCATTAGTTATTCTGGTTAATGGTGTACCTACAAAGAGTAAGAAAATTTGGCAGGAGCTGGTAGATGTACGGAAAGTACAAAGAGCAAATTTATATTTGAAAAGGAATAATAAATGGTATGAATCAATTTATATAGATGAAGATGAAGAAGATTTAGTAGGAGACACAGACACACCAACTGGGCAAATTGAAAAAGTGGACAAGTCAAAAGAAGAAGAAATTTATGAACATTTCAGCATACATCCTCTTCATTCAAAAGAAGTTATGGCAAACACCATTGATCTATTTCAGATGAAAAAAGCCAAAGGAACTCCCGTAAGTGTATGGGAGGAGAGTTTGGAAGCTCGTTGTTTTCCCCAGCTGTTTCCTACAGGAGAAGGTGGACGATATGATGAACGTCCAGTACAGATTCCTGCTTCGGAGTATCGGACTACAAGATTATATGCAGAAGATCCCAGATTTCGTCAAAGTATTCCTTATTTGTTCCATCTTTTATTTGAAAGTGACTTGTCTGCACTATCTTATGCAGTAAATCACATTTTAAAAAGTGGAGTACATCTACATAATGTGTCTGCAAAGGATTTTATGAACAAAGTGCAGCAGCGAGATGATCATTTGGAATCACAATTGATCAATCTGATGGCTTGTCAGCGTGGGACAAATGAATATTGGTACCGACGCCATGGAGAATTGAAGTACATGTTACGGAATTTAGGAACTCCTACATGGTTTCTCACCCTAAGCTGTGCTGAGTACGCTTGGGATGATCTTCTGGATTTTCTACAAGAGGCAAATTCAAACATTAAAAACATCGAATACAAGACAACAGGAGAACTGTGCTCATTGGATCCGGTTAATGTTTGCAGATATTTCAATCATAGATTTGAGGCTATGATGTCCTTCATCTGCAATAAAAAAAATCCACCTCTTGGAGAAGTTGTGGATTTCTTTTGGAGAAAAGAGTACCAAGCAAGAGGTGCTCCTCATATTCATATGCTGTTGTGGATCAAGGATGCCCCAAAATTTGGAACAGATGCTGATGAAGCAGTTTTATCTTTCATCGAAGAATATGCAACATGTGCTATACCTAAAAGCACAGAAGAGAAAAAGTTAAAAGACCAAGTTTTACGTTTCCAAAGTCATCAGTGTGGAAAATACTGTCGACGGAAGTACAAGAGTAAAGATAAATTCTACACAAAATGTCGATTTGGATTTCCACGACCTGTTCTTTCAAAAGGAAGAGTCAACAGTTTTATGTCAGCTGTGCGACATACTATTACAAGAAAATCTCCAAAAAATACGTACAACCTAAGAAGAAAAGAAGAGTCAAAGTATATAAATGACTACAACCCAGTCATTTTATCCATGTGGAATGCTAACATGGATATTCAGTATGTGGCAGACAATTCTATTGCTGTTGCTCGGTATGTCACATCGTACATTACTAAATCTGAGAAAACGGAATTGAAGGAAATGTGGGAAGAGATTTCTCATGAGAAAACTGTCAGTAAGAAACTATACAGTTTCAGTTTAAAGATGTTATCGCAACGAGAAATTGGATCCTACGAATGCTCAGATAGGTTATCATCTGCAAGTCTGTACTCGAAATCCAGAAGAATAATTTGGGTAAGTTTAGGCCTTGCAGCAATGCGAAATCGGGTACTGAAATCTGTTGCAGAAATTGAATATTTGGCCGAGAACGACCCGGAAAGTACAGATATTTTGAAAACAAACATGTTGGACACGTATTACCCAAAAAGAAGTTGTCATCTTGAGAACATGTGTCTCTATGAAGTGCTGCAGAACTACATTTTTTCACAGAAAGCCACAGAAGACATCAAAAATGGAAAATATAAAGTCATTGGTGAGGAAGGATGTTTGGTGAAGCAAACAAAAGGAAGTTTGATTAATCATAGGAAGCTGAGTTGCGACACTACTGACAAAAAGGAATTTTACTACTTGGCACTTTTACAGCTGTTTAAACCATGGCGTACAGAGGACGAACTACTTGGAGATTTTGAAAGCTATGAAGATTCATTCAATGCATGTAAAGATACGATTGAATGCAGTACTTTCATAAATTATGTCCAAATGTTAAATGAAGAAATTGAACAGGAAGCAACAATTGCAGCTGAAGTAGCTAGAGCCAGTTCTCAAGACAGCCAAAGTTCTGAAACGCTCAGTCAAGATCCCCTAGGACAACCAATTGTAGAAAATGAAGCTGCAATAGCCATGAATGAAGTTGAAACGGCTATGAATCAAGCTCAAGAAGATTTAATAGACTTACCAAATTTGGAACAACAACTGAATGAAGAACAACAACAAATTTATGAAGAAGTCAGAAAAAAAATTGATCACGGATTACTACATGAAAATAAAGAGTGCACATGCACATCATTTGAACCAATCAGGATGTATGTGAGTGGACAAGCTGGAACTGGAAAAAGTTTCCTAATTAAAGTCATCAAAAGCTACCTACAGCAAAAAGCAGATTCAACTTTGTCTTGTGTTGTTACTGCTCCAACTGGGTTAGCAGCATATAACATAAAAGGAATTACCTTACATCGCGTGCTAATGTTACCAGTGGAGCATGAGAACAAAATAGAATATCACAAGCTTACAGGAGAAGCATGCTTCGAAGTTTCAAGAGTGTTGAAGAAGATGCAAGTTCTCATTATTGATGAGGTAAGCATGGTATCAAACTTAATGCTTGCCTTTGTGCATTTAAGAATGCAGCAAATTCTAAAGAGAGACTATGACGTGTTATTTGGAGGAAAACATGTTATAGTTTTTGGGGATCTTCTACAGCTTACTCCAGTTAAAGGACAACCAATGTTTAATACTGTGACACATGAAGACACGAAGAAGTCATTAGGAAGCATTGGTAATGCGAATATTTGGTCGTTCTTTGAGTACAAAGAACTTACTACCAATATGAGGCAAGCAAACGATGAAGATTATGCAAGTATTCTGAAAGATATCAGAATTGGACTACTGACAGAAGTTGACAGAAAAGCATTACAGAGTCTGTTGCTACATAATTTATTTCCAAAGGAAGAAATAGTTGCAGAGAAAATATACAAGAACATTGCAGAAAATAATACTGTAATCTGCTTAATGCCAACACTACGTGAATGCTCGATATTCAATGAGGAACTTTTGAAATTGGAAAAGGAAGAGATTAAGAAAATGAAAGCAGTTGACAAAATTCAGCATGAAGGAATTACTATTACATTAACAGGCAAACTGCAAAATAAATTGGATTCTCTAGAGAAGAACATTTCGAAAACAGCTGGATTAGAAAAAAATCTATATCTTTGCATGAACTGTCGAGTATTTTTAAGGAGAAATTTGGATGTTGAAAAAGGTTTAGTGAATGGAGCTATGGGTAAAGGTGTGGGTTTTGTGAAATACCAGAAAAAAGATGGAATTGAATTTTTAAAAATAAAATTTGATCAGATTGCAGAGATTAAAGATATTAGTCGTTGTTCAGTCCGTTTTTTGCTTGTAAAAGACTTATATGTACGTAGGAAGCAGTTTCCATTTTCTCTAGCATATGCTGTAACTTTTCACAAGTCTCAAGGATTAACTGTAGATAGTGCTTTTGTAAACATTGGATCTACTGTGTTCAAAGAAGGTATGGCATATGTTGCTTTGTCACGAGTGAAAACATTATCTGGTTTATTCATGATAGACTTTGATGACTCAAAAGTTAGTGCAGATGCAAATTGTGTAAAGGAGTATAATAGATTAAGAAGAACCTATGCTCCTCATTTAGGTCAGTATCCTGTGTTGGAGAAACGTGTTGTTTCTCGGAAAAGGAGATTTGAGAATATCTGTAATGAGGATGTAGAGAAGAGAAAACAAAAAGAGACTCATGTGATTGCAAGCAAAAAGAAAAAGGATAATGTTGAAGAGGTTGTTGGTTGTCATTTTGAAAATAGCTCTGGTGTCAACTGCTACGCAAATGTAGTGCTAAATGTTGTATTTTATCTTGAAAGTTTGCAAGAGCAGATAATAGTAAATCATGATAAAAGATTCTGTTCTGTACTAAGTCTGCTTTATGAGAAACTGAGTATTGATAAAAATAAAATAGAAAGTGCTAATGAAATTAGAAATCTTTTAGACGTATGTTCAGGACGTACACAGTTTAATCAAAATGTCCAGCAAGATGCACAGGAATTCTTGATGTATGTCCTTATGGTACTGGAAGATGAAGGCATAGATATTGAGAATATGTTCGGTCTCTCTTATAAATGGGAACATACTTGTGAAAACTGTTTCTACACATGCAGCTCTAATGTTGATTCAGAAAGGTTTATCTATTTAACATTGCCAGAAGGTAAATCAGTGAGTTTTAGTAAATTAGTTAAAGATGCCAATCATAGCATGGAATGCTGTGAAGGTAAATCTGACATGTTTTCAACGTTATTTTTAAAGAAATATGGACAGTATGTAATTTTAATGATGCAACGTTGTAGAGCTGATGGTTCAAAATTGGACACTTTAATAAAGAAGTTTATAGGACAGCAATTATCAATTTCAGGAAAAACTTTTGTTACAGTTGCAATAATTTTCCATGATGGACCTACGATAACTTCTGGTCATTACACAGTTTATCTTAAATGTGAAAAAGGCTGGACACTGTGTAATGATTCTCAATTGGTTTTTAAGCAACGTTTGCCTTTTGATTTAGCAAATTCCTATTTAATTTTTCTGAAACCAAAATTTTATATAGAATTTGCAACATCTGTACAAACCATTTTTGCAATTTTATTGGATTGCCATTGGAAATTTCATCAAAAAAGGTTTTAAAAATTACCATTTGGCCTAAAGGAAAGGTAACAATTTGTATTGTGGACTTCTTAGACACATATTATTTTGGTGATTATGCTTATGCAAAAAAATGTTTACTACGATATGTAGTGCAAAAAGTTATTGTTCTTAGATGATATTTTTGAAAAATATGTAACATTTCTATAAAGGTATGTTTTAGTGAGAAGAGATTCTGGGCTTTTTTTTTGCCCGCTGTTAAGTGATGAATGCTATTGCTTTCACGATTTACAGTGAAATTCAATATATTCTGAAAACAGCAAAAAAAGGGCAAAAAAATAGATTTTTAAATATGAAAATATGTGTATTGTATTCTAACATTTATTTTTAAATATTAATAATTTTTTCTGATTGAAATTTTTTTTTTTTTTAAAAACGTTTTTTCTAGCAATTTAAATGAAGCATTTATTAATAAATATATTTTTTGGGTCAGGTAAGTGTGAAATTTCTGTATTTACTACACATTTATTTTAATGCTCCCTTTTTTTCACTTCTCCTCTCTCTGCTTTTCTCATTTCCGTTGTACTCCCTCAAGGACCTTGTAGGGTACAAAAAAAAAAAAAAAAAGAAAAATGCGCGTACCGTACGCGCACGGTAAAAAAAAAATGTACAAAAAATAATTAAAAAAATGTAAAAAAAAGTTGTGAGGTAAGGTTGGCTCTTGAAAGAGCCGTTGTGTTAATACAGGGACAGAGGAAAGAAAGAATGGGAATATTAATAAGTACTACAGATGTGCTGGTCTATCCTATTGTTTATTAGGGAAACACTGCTCTCCCCATGAACAATTAGACCATAACATCTGGTGCACCTCATTTGTACCCTCAGAAATCGATGGTTCATTTCCAGAGGAGCAGAAGAGGGTGATGCTCCCACCGCAGAGGAAAGGCTCAGCTGAGCTGCCGAAGATGTACTCGGCTGAGCTTCTGCGGGTGTGCTCGCATGACTTTCTGAAGGATTTGCTTCAGAATGTCGAGCAAAAGTCCTGGGATGTTTATCCCTAATGTTTCTCACCATAGTGTGGTTACCAAAGGAATACTTCTTCCTTGGGTTACCTCTAGATAAGACACGCTCACAAAGTGAGCAGGTGACTAATGGAGCATTTACCTTTTTCTGCCCCTCTGGAAAAGTAAAATACTCCCAAACAAAAGAATTATTTTGTTTCCTCCTTCTCTGCCTGATGCTGCTGCTGCCCTGCTCACTCTCAGAGGTCTGCTGCTCTGCCATTGTATCCCAAAGACAATTCAGCTCCTTCTCCTAAGAAATCACAAGCAGTAATGAGGGGAATGGGTGTGGTGTAGGAAGATTCTGGAACTGAAAGTAGTTTAAACCAATCAAAAGTGTTGTTTCTTGATCACATGACCAACCGTACGCGGACGGTAAGCTTACCGAGCGCGTACGGTAAGAGTACGCATGCGCGTACGAAAGACACGCGCACGCGGGCAGCGCATTACAGGCACGGTCGAACACTTCCGCGTAACGTGCGCGCGCGCGTGCGCGTGTAAAGCATGCGCTTACGCGGCGCGTAGAGAGTACGGACGCATACGCAAATTGCGTAAGCATACGCAAACAGAGTAGAAATATTACGTACGCTCACCGTACATAAAGCGAACCGTGCGCTTATGGTAAGCTTACCGTACGCGCACGGTAAAAAAAAATAAAAAACGGTTTGCTGAAGATAATAACTATGTTATACAACTATATCTAACCAATTATTTAAAAAAGGTGAATCTTTAAAAATTGAAGAATGAATTAAAACCATGAATATATACATAGGTAGAATAGTGTTTAAAGGAAAAAATAAAAAGGAAAAAAATGATGTAAAAAAGAAAAAGAAACAATAAAAATTCATAGGTTTCACACACATTATTGTTAGGAAAAAACTTTTTAAAAAACCATGCAAAAAGAAAAATAAAATATAGCTTTCACACGCGTTATATATAAAAAATAGCTTTTAAAAAACCTTGCAAATTCACTGAAAAAACCATAGGTTTCACACACGTTATAGTTAGGAATTAGCATTTAAAAAACCTTGCAAATTCAATGAAAAAACCATAGGTTTCACAAATGTTATAGTTAGCTGGACATTTCGCACGTAAAAAAACAATGAAATTCCCCCGTTATAGTTAGTTCAGCTAACTATAACTCGCGCACCCGCAATCCACTGCTGATGACGTCACATATTACATCACTCATGACATGGTCAGTGACATCACTCATGACATCACTGATGACATCTCAAATGACATCACTGATGACATCACTGATGACATCATCCTTGTGATAGAGTGGCAGACCTCCTCTCACCCTAATATAACCTTTGATACACACATTCAAAAATAGAGACTAAAAGTTCCAAAACAATGGACATACCAATACCAGTTACAACAACCTCTTCAGTAATTCTAAGATCCACATATACATCCTCTCATTCACCAACAGTCCTATACAGTCACTCATACATGTACTCACTCATCATATGTACTCATACACCTATACATCCTGTTACACAATGCCACTCATCCATAGAGTTACTCGCACACACAGTAACTCATGCTAATAAAGAATCAAACATACATTTATTTGCATATACAGTTATACACACACCACCACACTTACTTCTACGGAAACTTACACATACTTAGTCTTTTAAACAATCACTTATAGAAACACATACTTATTCACACAGGAACTCTTTCAATCTCTCACTCTCACATATACTCACTTATATACACCAATAGTCACATATACTAGTTTAAAACATATGTAGTTACTCATAAAGACACTATTGAGACAGTCATTCACTCACTAACACACCCATACACACACTCATCCACCCATCCAATCCTGCACACATGCTGTCTTCAACACATACAAACAGTGAGTCACTCATTCATGCAACTATGCACTACGTAATACCCCCACCGAACCATGCAGACACTCAGACTGATACTCAGAAAACAAATTAATAACCTATATAGACACCCATGTAGCAACTCACCAACCCATGCAGCCACTTATACACAAAGTGAGAGACTGATACAGATATTTACATATTTAAACATTACTCACTAAGCCATGTATTCACTATGATACACTTAATCAGTCAGTTACACAATCAATTTTTCCAAAACAAATCATCCATTTAGACACTTATATACCCATTTATTCTTCCATCGACCTTGAGATATACATATATAAAACATATTTAATTTTCAGAAAAACACACATTCACTGGATGATGTCATCAGTGATGTCATCAGTGATGTCATTTGAGATGTCATCAGTGATGTCATGAGTGATGTCACTGACCATGTCATGAGTGATGTAATATGTGACGTCATCAGCAGTGGATTGCGGGTGCGCGAGTTATAGTTAGCTGAACTAACTATAACGGGGGAATTTCATTGTTTTTTTACGAGCGAAATGTCCAGCTAACTATAACATTTGTGAAACCTATGGTTTTTTCATTGAATATATAATATGCATACATGCATACATATATATATTTGGTTTTTTTTTCACTGAAAAAAACATAGGTTTCAGGCACATTATAGTTAGAAATTAACATTTAAAGAACCTTAGAAATTCACTGAAACACTTGGACATTTGACTCATATAAAACCAGAGAATTTCGCCCATTATAGTTAGTTGAGCTAACTATAATTTACACCTCCGCAATGCACTGCTGGTGATGTCACATATTACATCACTCATGACATCACTGATGACATCTCAAATGACATCACTGATGACATCATCCAGTGAATGTGTGTTTCCGTGTATTTTAAATATTTTGCATACATATCTATGCCAAGGTCTATTGAAGAATGAGTGGATGTAGAAGTGCCTGAATGGGTTATTTAGTAGATGCATGACTGACTGTATAAGTCACTGATTGAACGTATGTTACTGAATGCATGTGTTAGTGACTAAACTGTGTGAATGTATATATCAGTCTCTCAGTTGGTGTGTAAGCAGGTGCATGGGTTGGTGAGTAGCTACATCAGTGTCTATATGGGTTATTGATTGATTGTATGAGTATCTGTATGGGTGCCTGAGTGTCTATGTGGGTGGGTGGGGGGTGTCTGACTAGTGAATTGATGTCTCAGTTGTATATATGTGAGTAACTATATATGTTTATGGACAGTATATATGAGTGTTGGGGTGTATAATTGAGTATATGTGAGAGACAGTGATTGCAAGAGTGTTTTCATACATGAATGTGTACTTGTATTAGTGATTGCATAAGAAAGTAATTATGTGTTAGTATCTATATAAATAAGGGAGGTGGTGTGTGTAAAAATAAGTCAGGTGGTGGGTATATATCTGCATAGGTGAGTGCATGGGTGTGTGATTGATTTTTGGCATGACTGAGTAGATGTGTGAGTAACTCAATGGATCAGTAGCACTGTGTGAATGTATGTATAGGTGTATGAGTGGATATTATACTGATGTAATGATGAGTGGCAGCATGCATGAGTGACTGTATTAGTTTATTTCTATCTCACAATATATAGATAGCAATATAGATAGCAATCAGTGGATGGTATCTAGTATCTGGTGTTGGTGTGTCTATGGTTTCGAAAAATGGTAGTCTGTATTTTAGAGTATGTGTATCAAAGGTTATATTAGAGTGTGAGGAGGTGTGTCAGACAATCACATGGCTGATGTCATCAGTGATGTCATTTAAGATGTCATGAGTGATGTCATGAGTGATGTCACTGACCATGTCATGAGTGATGTAATATGTGACGTCATCACCAGTGCATTGCAGGCGCGCAAGTTATAGTTAGCTCAACTAAGTATAACGGGCAAATTTCTCTGGTTATATATGAGTCAAATGTCCAAGTAACTATAACGTCCCTGAAACCTATTGTTTTTTTCAGTGAATTTCCAAGTTTTTTAAATGCTAATCTCTAACTATAATGTGCCTGAAACCTATGTTTTTTTCAGTGAATTTCTAAGGTTTTTTAAATGATCATTTCTAACCATAACGTCCCTGAAACCTATGTTTGTTTCAGTGAATTTCAATGTTTTTTTAATGCTAACTTCTAATTATAATGTTCATTTAACTTATAGTTTTTTCCGACACCCAAGAAGGACATAACACCCACTGCCACAACTCTCAGGACCTCCCCTCTGTACAACCCCTCTCCCTACTACCACCAAGGCAGTGCAGAACAGGACAGCAAACCCTCCAAAAATATATAATAGCTCAATGTTGGGAAATGTGGCAATCGTTTTTTCAGTAAATTTGATTTTTTTTTAAAATACTAATTTCTAACTTTAATCTTCCTGAGACCTATGTTTTTTTGTGAATTTCAAAGGTTAATTAAATACTAATTTCTAATTATAATGTTCATAAAACCTATGTTTTTCTCAGTAATTTTGATTTTTTTTTTATATTTTGTAACTTTAATATTCTAAAAATTGTTTTTGTATTTATTTATTTATTATTTAATGTCTTCTTGTTTTTAAATATTAAACAACTACATACAGTATGAAAGGGAGCCCAGCCCAGAGCCACATTTGACGACCAACACTTGTCATAGACCTACTGATCAAGCAGCTCCGACTCCCAAGAATGCCACTACCATCCCCAGGACCCCCCGCTCTACCACCGAGGCAGAGCAGAACAAGACAGCAAACTTTCAGAAAACGGCATGGCCCTTCAGTCACACAATAGCTGAATATTGGGACAGGAGTAAACAAACTATATATGAAGGAAGCAGTTCACCCATGAATAACAATGCACACCATGCAAAGTGTAGCGGTAATGTGCTGGACACATCTCAGTATGCAGAACACACACCTCTCCATGTGCACAAATACTACTGGTGCTTGTAGGGTTGTGGACAGTGGACCCAACCATGTTACGTCAAACACTAGGGACGATCTCAGTCATGTAGCTGTATCGTCCCCCCTGTAAGCATAAGCGTAACTGGAGTGGGCTGGTCCGACGTACGCCACTTCAGTGTAGGAGTGTGAATAAATAGGCTGGGGCTCTGGGCGTGGTTCACTTGTGAACTGTGAAGACCAACGACTGTGCCAGAGCGGCGGGCATCACCCTGCCACGAGGCTGCCGCCATGACCACGGGTCTCCTCGACACAGGGCCCCTGCAAACCCAGCGGCACAGCACCGCAGACTTATGTCTGTACAGACTACTGCCTTTGATCTACACTGCGGACAGCAGGCCTCACAATTTAGATGGAATAGCGATTGCAGATGACGCAGTGCATTACGCAAGATACATTGCTTCCAGTGCGGCCCTCTCGGGCCATGCATCATCGCAGGGTGAGCACACGCTGAGTACTTCTGGTGCCACTAACTTAGTGCACCACAAGTCATCGCCACGTGGCCGTACTGATGCAGAATTCAATAGACAAAAGACATTGATCCGAGTGCGGCCCTCCCGGACCACGCATCATCGCAGGGTACGTACACGCTGAGCGCCAAAGGTACTACTAACTCAGTGCACCATAAGTCATTGAAAAGAAGAGTGAACAGTTTTATGTTAGCAGTGAGGCATACTATCACTCGAAAATCACCCAAAAATACTTATAATATAAAAAGAACAGAAGAATCGAAGTACATTAATGATTACAATCCAGTAATTTCGAAGATGTGGAATGCAAATATGGACATACAATATGTTGCAGATAACTCAATTACTGTTCCTCGCATACTATCCAATTAGAAGTCCGTACCTGGAAAATATATGTCTATGAAATACTGCAACGTTATAGTTTTAGAAAAAATGTTACAGAAAAAATAAATGAAGAGAAATATGCTGTAATTGGATCTGATGGATGTTTTTTAAAGAATGTCAATGGAAATTTGATTAATCACAGAAAATTAAGTTGTGATACTCCAGATAAGAGAGAGTTTTTCTATTTAGCTCTTCTGTAACTCTTCAAACCTTGGAGGACTGAAATGGAATTAGTACCAGTGAGGCCCACCCAGACCACGCATCATCGCAGGGTGCGCTCACGCTGAGTGCTTCAGGTGCCACTAACTCACTGCACCACAAGTCATCACCAGGTGGACTTATTGAGGCAGAATTCAATGCAAGCCACAACACATGGTGCCGCTAACGCTGTTCAACACAAGCTGGCGACACGTGGTGCCACTAACCCTGTTCAACACAAGCCGAACGATCCCACATGTGGAACTGTGTCCTGAGTCCTGAATGGCAGTGACCCCAAGTCCGTGGCAGCGACCACAGCAGCATACTCTCTTTGATCAGTTAGGCATATTTCCATATGCAAGGCCGGCGACACGTGGCGCCACTAACCCTGTTTAACACAAGCCGATCCCACATGTGGAACTGTGTCCTGAGTCCTGAATGGCAGTGACCCCAAGCCGTGGCAGTGACCACAGCAGCATACTCCCTTTGATCAGTTAGGCATACTTCCATATACAAGGCCAGCGACACGTGGTGCCACTAACCCTGTTCAACACTAGCCGATCCCACATGTAGAACTGTGTCCTGAGTCCTGAATGGCAGTGACCCCAAGTCTGTGGCAGCGACTACAGCAGCATACTCCCTTTGTTCATTTAGGCATATTTCCAAATGCAAGGCTGGTGACATGTGGTGCCACTAACCCTGTTCAACACAAGCCGATCCCACATGTGGAACTGTGTCCTAAATCAAGAATGGCAGTGACCCCAACTTCGTGGCAGCGACCACAGCACCAGACTCCCTTCAATTAGTGATACGTATTTGCATATCGACGGCCGGTGACACGTGGTGCCACTGAACCTAAACTACGCAGGCCGGTAGGGCCACCAACCTATGCATGTAGCTGTGGGCTCTTGCTCACCGCTACCTCTGGCCTACAGTGCGGTCAGCAGGGCTCACAATTCAGATAAAGTCGGGATTGCAGATGACGCAGTAGGCAAGAGACATAGCTCCCACTGCAGCCCATCCGCACCAAGCAGCATCACAGGCTCATACACTTCGACAGTATATTCTATACATATTTCATCTTTTCATGATACACCTACACTGCGGTAAGTAGGGCTCACAATTAAAATTAAATCTTGATTCATTAATCACAGAGTCCACTAGGCAAGTAACTATCACAGGCCTAAAACCTACATACTATCCTTCTAGTATCCTTGCTTCAAGAACTTTTTTTATATCAGTTTTAGCTTTAGTACAATCAACAAATTCATCTTCAAGTGCAAACAAACACTCAATAACAGTCTACACTGCGGGCAACAGAGCTCGCAATTCGAATTTTTGACACGTGGAGCCACTAACCCTGTTCAACACAAGCCGCGACACGTGGTGCCACTAACCTTGTTCAATACAAGCTGATCCCATATGTGGAACTTTGTCCTGTGTCCTGAAAGACAGTAATCCCGACTTCGTGGCAGCAACCACAGCACCAGACTCCCTTCAGTTTATTGTTGTTTTGTTTGAATAAAATGTTTTATATCTAAATCTATACATGACTAAGATTCTTGTTTGTCCAACCACACAGGGACAATTCTGGGCCCAAAAAGGTTGTTGGGGGTATGTTGGTAATGTGGGAAGAGGGTGCGTTACCTGCTGATGTGGGGAGAGGCAGCGTGAAAGGGGTATCTCTCACAGAAAGAACTCCGGTATGTTTTCAGAAATGCCTCGGACAGATGCCTGCTGACGGACTGAATCACAAAATGGCTTTTCAATGCTTATGTAGTGTGACTTATGAACAGTTCGCACCGTCTTGCAGAGGGACAACTGCGGCCCGTCCAGTCGACTCACAGATGCAGTACTATGAGCCGTCCGCTCCCACAGGAACAGCAGCATAGTAGCTCGCAGAGGTCCAGACACAGCAGCGTACTAGCTTGCAAAGGTAGAGAGCTGTGAGCCGACGGACTGGCTTCTAACGTTATAGCTGCGAAGTGGTGATGTTGGGAAGAGGGAGCGTGAAAGGGTTATCTTGCACAGACAGAGCTCCGGTATATTAAATTGCTCACGGGACCTTTCTTTGATATCTTCACTCGATGCAAGAACGCGCGCTTTCTGGACCATGACCTTTCTCCCTACCAAATTTGGCGTAATTCCGTTCAGCAGTTTGACCTGTAGCCTTGTCTAATGTTTCCTATGAAAAATCCATTAAGAAAACACGTTTTCACACCCCCACATACCTACCTGATGCAGGCGTACTCGCTGTTGGTGTGCAGGTCAGTGCTCTAGTTGTCAACATGTAACGTTCACCACACCCATCCGGCACAAGCGTCACAGGCCATGTGACGATGCATCAACAATGTCACATCCTTTATTGCCGGTGGTGACTGGATGGCTGACGCTCCACGGGTGTCAATCATAAAGAGTACATGAAAAGTTGTGCAGATGGTTAGTCGCACCCTGAGCTGTATGGCCGTCAGGGGCCTACTACCACGTGGCGCGGACTTGACTTGCACAGGGTTACTGCCACCCGAAGCTGATGTGGTCTCAGGGGCCTACCACAACGTGGCGCCGAATTGAGTTGCACAGGGTTAGTCGCACCCTAAGTTGTATGGCCGTCAGCGGCCTACCACCACGTGGCGCTGACTTGCCACCACCAAAAGTTGATGTGGTCTCTGCCATTGATGACTCAGGACTCAGCGACATGTGTGAGATCTGCCAGGCAGCGGAGAAGCTGATGTGGTCTCCGTCATTCATATCTCAGGACTCAGCGACATCTGTGAGAGCTGCCGGGCCGCGGAGCTTTTTTGACGGGCATGTGGCGTGCCCACTGGTAGACACTCCGGTGGCAGTGGGTAATTATTTGGTCATGGATGCGTGGGGGCGACAGTATCTCTCTCTCACTTCCCTCTCTTCACTCTCTCGCTCACTCTCTTCCTTCCTTTCCTTCTCTTTCTCTATCTCCCGTCTCCCTTTCTCCTTCTCCCTTTCTTTCTTTCCTCTCTTTTTCTGTCTGGCTTTTTTTTCCTTCTCTGGGTTTCGCTTCTTTGATATGCGCATTACACACGTCCTTATTTTGTGCTTTATTTTCCAGGCTGTGTCATCGACATTCATGGTCCCGAAAGGAGTCTTCCGCCCTGTTGTTTTGTGTTCATTTTGTTAAATTTACTTTATCCTTTATATATACGTTTACAAAAAAAGAAAGTTTGAAAAAAAAAATCAATGAAGTTTTTGGTTCTTACATAAGTGCTGTGTGACTCTTTCGCATTCTTATTACTGTTATTTGGTGGTGTCCACCATGGTGTTATAATTTGGGGCAGTTATCACGGGAATACTGGTGATGTCTGTATTGAATTGCACTGAGGTAGTGGGTGCATTTACAGTGTACACACAAAATCAATGAAGAAATCTCATTGAATTTATATTAATTGGGAATAGTGGGTCAGGTGCTGGATCTTGATGGGATACACTGCCCAGTTCATTTATTTTTCCGTACACAAAAAAACCAAATCACAACTTTCACAACGAAAGGCAAAAGCTGCGATGCGAAACAAATTCCAGCGAAAAGCCACGTTAGCACCAGAGATTTTACACCTACTTTCAGCTGGTGTTAAGCAGGACGACTACCTGCAGCATGAAAGGGAACACAGCCAAGAGCCACACCTGAACACTCACAGGTGCCATAGACTCAATGAGCATGATACACGGATACCCATGAGGGCCGTAACACTCATCGCGACAACCCCAGGACCGCCAATGCCCCCCGAACCCGCATCCGAACAAGTATGTCCATGTGGTCATTGTGTTAGCAGGATAGGCAGGGGCCCTGCAACATCACAGTGTGCTGTCTTCAGCGGACGTTACCATGTCACCTCAGCGTTGGCAGTGAGCCTGGAGATGTAGCTACGCATGCATCTTCCTGCATGCACAAGCGGCAAGGGGAATGGGGTGTCTCACACATGTCCATGTGCAAGAAGTACGGTAAGTGTGTCTCTGTGTTCTGGTGTGACCTCCACAAGGGCCGCAGCAGTCGTTGTTGTAAAGTGGCATGCACCACCTCCAAACGGCAGTGTCACGGTGTGATTGGAATGCCGCATGACATGCGCGTATAGGCATACAACAGCACAGCGCACAAAAGTCTGGGGGCTCGTGGGAGGGAGGAGCAGATGTTTGGCAATGTAACACACAGTGAACCCGCCCATGTGCCATGTGCTGACATCTCAGCAATGATGACCAGAGTTGCAGACATCCCACAACACCAACGACCGGCCTTTGTACACATCCTGTATTAATACACCTGGAGAAGTTACTGTAAGGATGAAAGGTTCTTTGTCTGGGCTATCTTGCACTAAGACATCTGCTGCTCCGAGACGGAACTTGCAAGTGGCCAGCCCCCCTGACAGATACGATAATATTTGCATCCATCTCCCACACTACCCACTGCCCGATTTGAGAACAACGAGTGGACATCCCACACTCAAAAGTCCTTCGTCGTAGTTAGCGTGCGTGAAATGGCCTTCACACGCACTCCCACCACAACCCTGCCTAGACCCAGCTCATTGCACCAAGCTGTGCTATTTCATCCACAAGACTGGCACACGGCAAGCCAGTGCAACTACAAGCAGAGCCACTGACGCATAGCAGGGCATCCCGAAAACATGGTCGACTCCATTCACGTCCACCTATACCTTGCACGTCTGCTGCATGTCCTGGGTGCACTGCCTTTAGACCACTTACCAGAACCATATACAAGTTACCGTGTTCCAAACAAAACTTCCTCCTACTACGTATAAAATATTGCTGACACTACTTGGACAGGTGTGGCACAGCGCCCAGAGCACATGACTGCACAGCATAGGGCACACAGTTTGGGCTCATGGTTTCATCCCCGAGTCCAGCAGCAGCTCAATTTAGCAGCATGACACTCTAGGCAATACCTCACTTAATTTCCATACCCCGCACTTTTAGACTGGTAGGGGTCAGTAGTTCAGCGGCTTTAACCCCGAGTCCGGCTCAGTTTATGCCCCCAGTGCCATCAGACCCATACGAGTGAGTAGTTTGCACTTTACAAATACCGAATTGATTTGATACGCGCTAATTTACCTTCGCACTCCCTGTATAACACCCCCTAAGCACCATACGCAAGTTACAATGTTCGAAACAAAAGTTCCTCTGAGTAGGTATAACTACATGCTGACACTACTTGCACAGATGTGGCACAGTGGCCAGAGTACATGACTTCACAGCATATGACACACAGTTTGGACTCACGCTTTCATCCCCGAGTCCGGCAGAAGCTCAGCTTAGCAGCATGAGACTCTAGACAATACCTCACATATTTTCCGTACCCCAGCACTTTCAGACCAGTAGGGGTCAGTAGTTCGTCCTAGTAGGTATAAACACATGCTGACACAGGTGTGGTGCCACGGAGAGGGCACATGACTTTACAGCATAAGACACACAGTTTGGGCTCACGCTTTAATCCCCGAGTTCCGCAGCAGCTCACCTTAGCAGCATCAGACTCTAGGTAATAGCTCACTTAATTTCCGTAGCCCAGCACTTTCAGACCGGTAGGGATGAGTAGTTCGCTTCGCACCCCTGTATACCACACCCTAAACACCCCACAGAGGTTACAGTGCTCCTGCCCTCCTCTTTCCTACTTTTTTTGCCCTTTTTTCCCCTCACTCGCTTCAACAGAATCATAAAATGGCTGCCAACACTTCCTAGTTGCAACCGCTTGCACCGCTCGCAGCCAATAAGCAGCAAGCTTGTGCTCGTGACGCCTGAGCCAATATTCCTAAATATCAATATCTGTAAATTTCGATATTTCTCCAAAACTACTGAATGGATTTACACCAAATAAACAAATGTGTGCTTTCTAGACAAAGACCATTATCCCTGCCAAATTTGGGGTAATTCCGTTCACCCGTTCGACCTGTAGGCTTGTCTAAAGTTTCCTATGGAAATTGCATGGAGAAAACACGTTTTGGGACCCCTGTTTTTCTCGGCCCCCCCTTGACGAATCACCCCCAAACTTTCAACATAGGAGCTGATATGAACAAAGAATTATTTTCAGAACTTTCATGAAGATTCATCAAACGATGCCAACGTCATAAGCAAAACAACAAATGCTCTTCCTATGGAAACTTGGTCCTAACTATAACTACCTACTGGCGACTGCCAGTAGGTAATAAATATATTACCGTGATATATTGGCGGCGAACTGCGCCGTCGAGAATGCACCACTCCGGGACTCTGGTTGGCCGCGGGGTGACATTTGCCGCCTCCATAAAGCGGTGCATCAACTAAGGATTGAGGGGGCGTCCGCCTGTGGGGGCTCATCCATGGGCCCTTATTCCAGCAGAACATTGGCACATTGTAAATAAATGATTTGGTACCACAACTTCCATAATTCCCTGCGCATTTCATTTAGAACAACCCATCCAGGGGCGTATCACTTTGGGATAATTAAAAGAAGCTGTGGCCTCATCGTGCCTCTCACTCGCCACAAGCCCATGAGGAAGATTTATTCGAAACGCGTCGGCAGTGGAGTAGGAGCTGTGAAAGGATCTACAGTCTGATGACTCCCGTACCTTTAATTAAGAGTCATGCTTGCGACTCTTGGTTGATGTTCGAGTGCTTCTCAATGTAGCGGAGCAAGTGTGAGCGTAATAAATATATATATATAATATATATATATATATATATGAAACAATCTTTTATTCAGCAAGGTGGCAAGAACAATGGCATCTCTTAACAGCAAGTAACTTTAGTCCAGACGCCTTTCAGGCTATCTCAGCCCTTGATCACTGGTGTCATCAGGAGGCAAAGCTGTGCAGTTTCGCACCGTATTTGCAGTGCTTTTCTAGTTAATTGCCATAGTGGGCGTGGCTAATGGGCACTCTGGTCCCTGTAGTTTGTCAATCTCTCGTAGTTTGCCACTGTGTCTCCTTTAAAAATTTCCATTCCATTAGTGGATTTGCTGAATAGAAAACTGCCGTATTTCTGCCTATATTTCCTTCAGAAAATGGTCTTGCTGTTCCTTTTGACGCCGCTTTTCCCTTAATTGGTGTCTGGAGCCGCAATTCAGCAGCGGAGTGCCTCGCGACCCGAGCCAGGCCACGTACATAGTCCATATGATGCTGCCCTGAGACTGAGGCACCACACATCAGCGTTTGAATACAAAGTGCTACAAATATGGCACGAAACCGCGCAGCTTTTCCTCCTCGCAACACCAATGAACAAGGGCTGGGGAAGCCTGAAATGCGTTTGGTGGGATTGGACAATTCCTGCTGAGAAATGCCGTTTTCTTTTGCCACTTCTGAGAATAAAAGGTCAACATTGCTGATGTGTGGTGCCTCAATGTTAGGACAGCATCATATGGAATATTAAGCGGCCCAGCTCGGGTCGCGAGTCACCCCTTCACTGAAGAGAGGCTCCTGGACACCATGCAAGGTGCACAACGGCGTCATGAGGAACAGTGAGACCATACTCACAAGGGAATACAGGCTTGAACACGGTGGCTTCTCATTCAGCAACCTACTAATGGATTTTGAAATTGAAATGAGGTATTGTGGCTCTACTACAGATTATAAACTACAAAGACCAGAGTGCATACTAGCCACGCCCACAACGGCGTTTGAATACAAAGCGCTACAAATATGGCACGAAAGCGCGCAGCTTTTCCTCCTCGCAACACCAGTGAACAAGGGCTGGGGAAGCCTGATACGCGTTTGGTGGTATTGAACAATTGCTGGTGAGAGATGACGTTTTCTTTTGCCACTTCTGAGAATACAAGGTCAACATTGCTGATGTGTGGTGCCTCAACGTTAGGGCAGCTTCATATGGAATATTAAGCAGTCCAGCTCGGGTCGCGAGCCACCCCGCCGCTGAAGAGCGGCTCCTGGACGCCATGCAAGGTGCACAATGGCGTCATGAGGAACAGTGAGACCATACTCAGAAGGGAATACAGGCTTGAACACGGCGGCTTCTCATTCAGCAACCTACTAATGGATTTTGAAATTGAAAGGAGATATTGCAGGCTCTACTACAGATTATAAACTATAAAGACCAGAGTGCACACTAGCCACGCCCACTACGGCGTTTGAATACAAAGCGCTACAAATATGGCGCGAAACCGTGCAGCTTTTCCTCCTCGCAACACCAGTGAACAAGGGCTGGGGAAGCCTGAAACGCGTTTGGTGGTATTGAACACTTGCTGCTGAGAGATGCCGTTTTCTTTTGCCACTTCTGAGAATTAAAGGTTAACATTGCTGATGTGTGGTGCCTCAACGTTAGGTCAGCATCATATGGAATATATATATATGGCGAGTAAAAATGCACTAAGCAATTACTGCGGCATCATTAGTACAGACCACAAGATAACGTACATGCCTGTATGACACGGTATAAACTTAAATTGGTCCCACAATTTACATGAACACAATGTAAATACTCAGATTATGCAGATGTTATCAAATACCCCGATACGTGAAATAGCAATGATACAAATATATCGCAAGCATGTGAAACGATATATGTGAATATGAACTACATCTCCCATAATTCCTCCTAATGGCTAATATGGGTGTCACTATAAATAGAGAACATTGAAAAAAGACTCACATACCGTGAGCAAGACCGATTGTGGTTGAAACGCGTTGGTGGTGGAGTTGGTGAAAATTTGCACGTAAAAGAATAAAACCCGTGATCTTATAAACTTCCTTGGTGTGCAGTGATTCCTTCTTGGAGGAAATTGGTGGAAAATTGAATCGAGGATTGGCCCGTCCTCGACACTAGCACCCGCTATGCGATAGCGCGCTCTCCCTTGGGGCCGTTTGACGAGTCGACATTGTGAAGTGAGAGGTGCCCGACATTGGAAGTCCAGTGAAGCGGTGACGACATACGTAAACTCGGGAACTTTTCAAGACGAGTTTCGTGATTGATTTGGAGTCAGTGGCTGTATTGGAAACCCAGTACATCAACAGCACAATCAGAATAGTCATCACACTGGGACTACACAGCGAGGCTAACGCTGTAACAAACTAATAGGAGGAGTTGTGTGAAGTCCCGTCTGCGGTGTGGAGTATCCAGAGGATCGGAGTCGGAGGACCCCGCTACGACGGAAAAACACTCAGGTAGGCGGCTTCTTCCATTTTCCTCTCCCCTATTGAATTGTGTATGTCGTAGCTTGCATCGTCAGGACACCAATACCTGAACAGATGCAAAGGAAGTTAACTGGGAAAGTGCACACCATAAAACTTGTGAACCACCGAATGTGAGTCTCGACGGATTATTATATTAATCATCAACATGGAAGCGAGAGCGGCGAAACGCTTGCAAAGAGCTGAAACCATGTTTGTAAGAGCAGGCACGACATCGCAAAAGGAAACAACTAGTGACAAGGATATCAGTCAAAACAAGAACCTCAAACAACTTTTCGTTCAGCTCGAGAGACTATTGAAAAAAGAAATAACTAAAAGCTGGGAAGTGATTACGCTAGAGAAATATATCGAGTGTGATCGAATACCAAGAGGACTGAGAATCTTTACGCTCCCTAATCACCCCGACACTAAGCCCGAGATGCTAGAGGAATGGGGGAGAAATAGTATGCAGTGTTCAAAGAACATGGTATTGATTGTAATCAAGTATGCCAAGAAAGACATAGAGGAGCTACATGAGAACATCAGTAAAATCGAATTACAGATTACCAGTCTCAATCAAGAGGAAGAGAGCAAACAACTACGAAAAGACATGGAGAAAAATCTTGACAGACATGAAAACGAGGTAGAACAACGAAAGCAGAGGAAGTTCAGAAGAGATCAATTGGACTATGAAACAGGAGCAATTCTAACTTTTGCTCGGAGATTTGAAGTTCTAAAAGAACAAATGGGGAAGAATTCAAAAGCAGCACTAGACGTACCAGTAACAAGTGGATCAGAATCAGAATTAAGTGAGGAAGAAAGAACAACGAGAACGGGACACTTTACTTTTTTAGAGGAGATGAAGCTGATGTACATCGATCAAAAAAATCCGAGGGGCCAAGGAAGAGGACGAGGCCGAGGCCGAGGGAGAGGAAGAACTTATCACCAATCCTCAAAAGAAGGAGAAAAACGAGAAGAGGGGGCGGAACAACCAAAAAGTTACCCCCTACGCAATCGTTTGAAGAAATGAAACAATCAACAAAAACCAAAGTGAACCTAATCGTGAATCTTTCCGACTACAAATTGAACTCCCACGAATATAACGTACTCAATAAAGGATTAAGCTTCTGCCCAGAACAACACCACAATCATGTAGACACAAGAATCGATATCTACAAATTTGTGAGGAAATTAAAACTTGCCAAGTTTTTCAGTAAATTCCCGAATACAACTAAAAAAGCTATCACAAAGAAAGGAGCACCTGAGACCAGTGACCTTACAATCGAAGACATACCTGTCCTGGTTACTGCGTACGAACTAATGACAAACAACGATGAAGTAACCGAATCTCAAGCTTTACAACAGCTACAAACAGGTACTGACAAAAGAGAACCAACTGCTTTCAAACCCAAATCCAAATTTTGCCCTGTACTTAGTCCTGGCAACAGAATCGATACCTTTCATGATCTGGTGGTTGGGGATCTAGAAACACTGACTAAAACTAACAACAACCACAAAAAAGAAAATCTAAATAAAATGGAGAGACTTGCAATAGACACCTTGATGAAGAATGACAAAATCATAATCAAACCGGCAGACAAGGGGGGCAATGTAGTCATTCAAAATAGAAGTGACTACATTAAGGAGGCTAAAAGACAACTGGATGATCACAAAAATTATGTCAAACTGACCATTAATCCACTCAACGATTTAACATTAAATCTAGGATTAAAAATCAAGAAATGGCAAGAGGATGGCTTATTGACATCAGAAGAATCCCTCTTCCTGAATAATGACAGTCCAGTGATGCCCACAATGTATTTCTTACCGAAAATACATAAAACCTTAATCAATCTCCCAGCCAGGCCCATAATGTCGAGTTGCAACTCACTCTACGAAAACATCTCAGACTATGTGGATTTTTTCTTGGCACCACTAGTTACCAACTTAACATCATATATAAAAGACACGGGGGATTTTTTAAGAATCCTGAGTGATCTTGGATGGCACAAAGGATACTATCTCGCAACGATCGACGTAGTATCATTATATACTTCCATCAAACACAGCGTTGGACTCCAAGCTGTTGAATATTTCCTGAAACAACGTAGCATAAGACAATCCAAACATATGACAATGCTTATGGAAATGATCAAGCTCTGTTTCTACAACAATATCTTCATCTTCGATGGCCAAATATACCCCCAGCAGTGTGGCACTGCTATGGGAGTTTCATTTTCTCCTAGCTACGCCAACCTCACGATGGGGTGGTGGGAGAAGTTGGTAGCCTGGGATGAAAACAATGAAATATACACTTCCAAAACAGAACTATGGTTACGTTACATCGACGACCTTTTCCTTATTTGGAGTGGTAGTCTGAGTGAATTTGAAGAATACATGAAGATCTTGAACACAAATGAAATCGGTCTACAATTCACCCACAATATCAGTGATCAAGAAATTCAGTTCTTGGACGTAACAGTGTATATAGAAGATGAAGATATCAAGACGAAATTATACAGAAAACCAACAGCAACCAACAGCATTTTACATGGTGAAAGTTTCCATCCTCCACAACTCAAGAAAAGTATTCCGTACGGAGAATTCTTGCGTATGAGACGCAATTGCTCAGATGACTTGGAAATGGAACGTACCTTCGATGAAACAGCAATGAGATTCCAACAAAGAGGGTACAATGAGAAAGACATAAGACTGGGTCAAGCAAGAGCAAGAGCGATTCCCCGAGCACAGACACTGAAACACACAAAAGAACAACAAGAAGAGAATGCCGTGATTCGAGTAGTTCTCACATACAGCAAAGAAAACTACCAAATAATAGATATCCTTAAAAAACATTGGGATATCTTGAGAAAAGATCCAGATATTGGTCAGAAAATCGGCAACTATCCGAACGTCTCATATCGGAAAGCTCCTTCCTTGAAGGACAAATTGGTTAAGAGCCATATGATGACCACCAGCAAATCCAAGAACTGGCTGGAGAACAAACAAACAGGCTTTATACGGTGCAACACGTGTAAAGCATGCAAACACGGCATGAACATGAAGGAAACAGTGGATTTCATGGGCAACAAATTCGACATCTCTGAGAGGATCACCTGTGAATCCACATACGTAGTATACATCATTGTCTGTGGATGTGGACTATGGTATATAGGGAGTACCATCTGCCCCCTAAAGAAAAGAATCTTGGAACACCTGAGGGCGGTACAAAATGATGACACAAACTATGCCATTGTGAAACATCTTAAAATTCACAAAGAAAACATGAAACATACCATAAAATATTTCGGATTAATAACAGTCCCAAAAAACGAACGTGGAGGCAACAGAACACTGAAACTAAGAAGATTGGAAAGTAAGATGATCATACGCTTTAAGACGAAGGCCCCCTTTGGCCTCAACGGCGATGAAGAATTACATAGCCATCTATAAGCCTACTGTACAACATGAACCAATATTAGATCAGCAATAATGGGGTAATGACTGGAAACATCTACGTCTGCCAATATCTGAACACAATCTGACCATATGGGCACTAAGCCCAGACCTGGCGAGTAAAAATGCACTAAGCAATTACTGCGGCATCATTAGTACAGACCACAAGATAACGTACATGCCTGTATGACACGGTATAAACTTAAATTGGTCCCACAATTTACATGAACACAATGTAAATACTCAGATTATGCAGATGTTATCAAATACCCCGATACGTGAAATAGCAATGATACAAATATATCGCAAGCATGTGAAACGATATATGTGAATATGAACTACATCTCCCATAATTCCTCCTAATGGCTAATATGGGTGTCACTATAAATAGAGAACATTGAAAAAAGACTCACATACCGTGAGCAAGACCGATTGTGGTTGAAACGCGTTGGTGGTGGAGTTGGTGAAAATTTGCACGTAAAAGAATAAAACCCGTGATCTTATAAACTTCCTTGGTGTGCAGTGATTCCTTCTTGGAGGAAATTGGTGGAAAAAACAAAAAAAAAAAATATATATATATATATATATATATATATTACCTACTGGCATTTACCAGGTGGTGCATTTGCAGAGTGGTGTAAAAGGGTGCGTGGCATCGGACCACTCGCAGCTATCCAGTTGTGTGGGATTACTAGAGATAAGAGGAGGGCTAGTTGGCCCCCAGGGATCCTCAGGAGGCAAGGGGACTTCATCCCTCAATCAAGAGTGCACCAGTAGGTGTGTTTGCAGAGTGGTGCAGAAAGAGGGCGTAGCCTGTGTGCAGCTCTCACCAATCCAGCTACCTGGTGCTTAGTGGAGGTTTCAGGAAGGCTAGTTGGCCCCTAAGGACTCCCAGCATCGAAAAGGACTTTAATCAACCTCCCAGAGAGCTCATGGGAGCACGTTTACAGAATGGTGGGCAAAGGGGGTGTGGCCTGCTATGAAAACTTACCAATGCTGCTGTGTGGGACTTCATGGAGGTAAAAGAAGGGGTAGTTTGTCCCCAAGGCCGTCCTTGAGGGGCAACTGCCCCTCCTGTTACCTCTAGTAAGTACCATACAGTGGTATTGCTAAGGGGTCTTTGGATGTCATGCCCCCTTTTCTCCACCACTTTGCAAACACACCTCCTGGTACACTACGGGTTGGGGGATGAAGTCCACTTTTCTCCTGAGGGACTTTGGGGCTCAAGAACCTCTCCTGTTAACTCCTGTAAGTCCTATGCAGCAGAATTTCTGAGTGCTGGTTGGAGGCCCAGCCCCCTTTCTGTACCATACGATAGGTTTCAGGGACGTTCTACTTAATAATTAGCATTTAAAAAACCTTAGAAATTCACAGAAAAAAAATAGGTTTTAGGGACATTATAGTTAGCAATTAGCATTTAAAAAAACCTTAAACATTCACTGAAAAAAACATAGGTTTCAGGGACGTTATAGTTAGAAATTAGCATTTAAAAATCTTTAGAAATTCACTGGAAAAAAACACAGGTTTCAGGGACGTTATTGTTAGTTGGACATTTCACTCGTACAAAACCAGAGAAATGTGGTAGTTATAGTTAGTAGAACTTTAACTCGCGTCCCCGCAATGCACTGCTGATGATTTCACATATTACATCACTCATGACATTGTCAGTGACATCACTGATGGCATCACTGATGACATCTCAAATGACATCATGATGACATCACTGCTGACATCATCCAGTGACTGAGTGTTTCTAATAAGTTTAAGAATGATATATATAGATACGCAAAGGTGTATTGAAGAAGGAGCGGTTGCATGAGTTTCTGAATGGATGATTTAGCGGGTGCGTGACTGACTGTATACATATATATATATATATATACATATATATATATATATATTTATTCCAAAAAGTCAATTACGTGCGCTCTCAGTGCCAAAAGTTCCAGCAGAACAGATAATACGGCAAATGGTGTTTATTCACAACGCGTTTCAACTACAAGAGTCTTGATCACTTGACTAATTGTAATTACACTGGTGTCTTAATAAAGTGTTTGACTGTGGATATAAAGGAAGGACAAGGTAAATGTACACGGTATGAACATGGCAGACATCTTGAAATGGTCTGCACCAGTGGTGTTGCTAATGCTGTAAATTAACACATATAAAGGCTACATATGCAGTCCTGGTCCATTGATAGACATCTTTTAACAAAAAATAATCATCCATTGACAAATCTTCCACCAACAGAAAAATACTAATGATATAATCTGATGAAACAGATATCTTGTTGTGTGTTTGTTGCAAACAATGCATGTTGTTTGCCAAGACAAAATGCCGATGCTTGCTTGTAAAGACGATAGCAAGTGCAAGACAGTCCAAACAACAGTTGAAATCCGCAGGTGCTTAGTTTGGTCGTGTTGCACGATGGATCACACAATAACTGGGCAAGTGCCCTGAGGTGACATGACCCCATCCTGCCACACTGAGAGAGATTGTGATTCATACGTATCTTGTCATGCCTTCTAAGAGTCCAAAAGTCTGCATGTACCAAATGCTGGTGGAAATTGTAATATACAATGACTGACCGTGTTAGTTGAAGGATTGTAGTCCAGTGCTCTTATACACCACGTCTCATAGTACCCGACTAGCAGTGATAAAAGTGATAATGAGGGGAAAAGGGTAGGTTGCCCGTGAAGAGTGAGTGCTGGTGTCCGGGCCCCTTCCTTTCCTCCTGTCACATAAATTGAAAAACCATTATAAAAAACAGTTCACACATTCATTTTGAACAAATGTTATTGTAACTGCTTCTTCTAGTGCATATTGCTGGAAATGGAAGAAAAGGAGAAAAGGAGAGAGAAAGAGAAGAAAAGCACACAGCATGAGACAGCTCAAAATTGGAGCACCAAGTAAACATATACAGAATGTCAAAGTATAGATACTTCATTCTCTCAGATTTATGGCCAACTCTTCATCTTGATTGAGGCCCCCCGGATCCTTGGTCTGGAAATCCACAATATATTTGGATTCCCTTTGCCTCAATCTCAACACCCTTGTTCATAATTTGTTCCAGAATGAAAAATCTGAGCAAAGTGGGGTCCGAAAAGTGTTGGGCTCTGAAGTGGCGTGCAACTGGGTACTTCTCATCTACATGTGTGATGGCCCTGCTGTGTTCTAGTACCCGTTTTTTTGCCTGAAGAGTGGTGCTGCCTATGTACCAGAGTTTGCATGGGCATTCAATTACATAAATTACAAACGTGGTACTGCATTTGAGAAATTGGTTAATTGTCTTGTCCACCCCGTTATAGGTGGTCGTCTTGAGAAAAGTACTATTCCCTGCACGCCTTACAATGGCCGCAGGGAAAATCCCTTAAGGCCATGTTCATATCTCAAGGGATATGTGGTCACATCGCTATGTACCATCGTGTCTCTGATGTTTTTCCCTTTCCTGTACGTGATACTCGGCCGATTGGGAATGCTGGTACCAATGGTATTGTCACTCTTAAGAATATCCCAGTTCTTAACCAAGATTTTCTTGATATTGTCGGAATCAGCATTGTATGTCATGATGATGCGTGTGTTATTCTCATCCTCTGTCATAGACTGTACAGGTTTGTTCATCAAAGTAATAGATCTAGATATCCCATTGGCTCTGTCTTTGGCTCTGAGTAATACCCAATTAGGGTATCCTCTGATCCTAAAACGTTCCAACATCTCCTTACTGACTTGTTGATAGGCATCGTCAGTATTGCAGTTCCACTTAGCCCTCAGCAGCTCCCCAAACGGAATACTCCACTTCAGAGTCTCTGGATGGCTGCTATGGGCATGGAGGATACTGTTGCCTGCCGTGGCCTTTCTGAAAAGAGTGGTCCGCAGTTGGCTATTTATGATGTTAAACCTGACATCTAAATATTCTGCTTGTTCTCTACTGACATGGCCTGTGAGGACAATGTTGCTGTTGTTGGTATTGAGACCTTCGATGAATTCATGTGCTTCACACTCACTGCCTTTCCAGATAATGAACAGATCATCAATGTAACGCATCCACGTGGTTACATGTTCTAGACGGTGCATATACTCAGGGTTCGCAAATACCTCCTCTTCCCAACGTCCCATGAAGAGATTAGCAAAACTTGGGGCAAAGCATGAACCCATCGCAGTGCCGGTTGTTTGTCTGTAGAGAACACCATTAAAAAGAAAAATGTTACTAGAGAGACAGTAATCCATCATCTCCAATATCATCTTGCTGTGCTCTCTAAGCCTGAGGGGTCTGCTATTGAGAAAATGGCCACATGCATCTAACCCTTGTTTGTGATCGATGATTGTGTACAATGATTGTACATCGGGTGTGATGAGGAAAGAATCCTCACGCCACTGGATGTCTCCGCTGGATGTCCTGAATCTTTTTAAGAAAAATTTCAATGGTTTTTTTGGAGTGAAATGTCCAGCTAACTATAACACCCCTAAATCCTATTGTTTTTTCAGTGAATTTCTAAGGTTTTTTAAATGCTAATTCCTAAGTATATCAGGCCTGAAACCTATGTTTTTCTCAGTGAATACATATATATAGTTAGGGGTCTCTAGTAGTTAGTTATTGTTAGGAATAAAGTTTTTATAAGAAAAGGGTTTTTTCTTTTGCCAATAGCATTGGCACTGCTCGATGAATCTTCAAAAAACTTCCCCTTTTTTGTTCAGCTGCTGTTGAAAGTTTCACAGTGATCCATCAAGTCTTTTTTAAATTAGATATTCCTACAAATTCACAGATGGACCCACGGATATGCAGCAAAATAAAAAGAAAAGATCCATGGGCTCCAGCACGTCTTTTTTAGGCCACCAGGTGAGCCAAATACCAGGGGCATAAGGGCTTATACAGAGGGAGGGGGCAGTAAATGTAAATTGCTGCTGGGAGAGCCGCGTGACTACCAAGCTGCCCTGGGGGCCGTCACTTCCCGGCGCACACATACTTTTTTTAAAGGAAGTCAGGTGAATCAATAACACCACCCTTGCAGCCCAGGTGCCCGCCATCTCTCTGGGGCAGAAATAGTATATTTTTTGGGTGAGCTATGTGCCTCCCCTGCCACCCAAGGCACCTCTACTTCCCCAGGGTACAACCAGAATAAATAAGGGGGTCCACTGTGTTACATCCTAGCAATGTATCCATGCAAGAAGGCTTGTGTTATTTCCAAGGTAACCAGCATCCGAGTGTTCTGGAGCTGGACCAGAGGAAAGGAGACAGTTGCTGCAGACAGGATGGATCTAGGGCTTGTTCCTCTGAACTTAATCAAGTTCTTACATTAGTTAATTTGTCTATGCCTCTTGAAAATGGCGATGAGGATGGGATTCCCTGAGGGCAGACTGGCTGTGTCTGTTAACCCCTAGATCATCATTATTTTCTGTCAGGAGATGCTTCTGAAGACGTGCTGTTCACATTACTTTGCAAAAGTAGCAAGGAAGTGTTGCTGAGCTGCTCTGCAAGGATTCAAGCAAGTGTTACTGCTGTTGTATAAGAATATAACTGGTGTACAAGCATACACAACAAGGAGCCCACCTGACTGCTGTAGCAACACACATAAATGAAGTGACTAACAGAAACAACACATGCAAGCAACTACCGGAGTATTGTCTGCACTCAAGGTACATACGAAGTAAGTACCAATCAAAATGTGGCCGTACTAAGGACTGTGATATTCCATGTGTCTGCAAGAAATGAGTCGACAAAGTGCGGTTTGACTTCTGGGAATTTTTGTGTTACAGGGAAATTGTATTGGCTATTCGTCTGAGCATTTGGGTGTTTAATTAAAGCGGGAGTGTCAGCGTTAAAGCGGGAGTGTCAGCGCCTTGATTGTCAAGCCACTGATCAACGGCATCAACTTCATGCATCATATGTAAACTTGTTGTGGGTGAAGAAGGGAGATGTGTTATATCCTAGCAATGTGTCCTAGCTTGTGTTCTTTCCAAGGTAACCAGCATCCGAGTGTTCTGGAGCTGGACCAGAGGAGAGGATACAGTTGTTGCAGACAGGATGGATCTAGGGGTTGTTCCTCTGAACTTAAAAAAGTTCTTACATTAATTAATTTGTCTGCGCCTCTTAAAACTCTGGACCACCACCTCCCCGGTGCTAAATACTTGAAAAAGGGCTGCTCCTGTGGAGTCCTAGGTGGCTCTGGTGGCCCACCCCTGAGACTTTGGTGTTTGCTATGGCTTGGGGGGAGCATCACCTCTCCTGCCAAGCCATAGCTAGGGTAACAAAAAAGTGCTCAGGAGTTTATGAAATGCATCAACATTATCAATCCTAACCTACACTTCACAGGGGAAGTTAGCACAGGCATGATCCAATTTCCTAGAATTTTTGGTTTTTTTGTAAATTGAAAACTAGAAACCCGGTCTTACAGGAAAAGTACTGCGGGTAAATCCCTCTTACATGCTTCTAGGTTTTACCTCATCATCTAATAGCAAGCATTCCATATGGAGTATTGATGAGTGCAGAGCTACAGTTTACCACACCATATTATAGCCTGTTGGCAAGAAATGACACCAAGGTATGAGCAGAGAGGATACGATACTAGGTTGATTACTACAGCATAAGAAAAGATCAGCTAAATATCGAAAGTACAGATCCTTTTCAGCAATGATGGCAAACCCAAAACAGAAGGTACAGTTAGATTGATAACAACCTACACCAATCAACACAAACAACTAACTAAGATGATCATGAGAAATTGGCATTTGATACGTTCAGATCCCATCATAGGCAAAATAGTTCCTACCAAACCTCAAATACCTCACAGGAGAGCTAGATTCAATCTGGTTCTATTAAGTCTTGAGACAAGGAGAACTAGAGTAATCAAATGGATTCTACAAGTACATTAGTGCAGAACCTGCACAATAGGTGTTACCACAAAGGAGTATTTGTCTTTTTCTTCCTATAGACCACTTCGATTGAGGGGCAGCTACAATTGCAAAAGTGATTTTGCACTATATATGTTAACCTGTATCTGCATGAACCATGGGAAGCACATTATAGAGGTGCTCAAACACATATTGCAGCATATGTGGGCAATAAAAAACAAGGATTTAACATATCCTGTGGTGAGGCACTGTGCCGATCTCCATCAAAGTGATGTATCGCAGATGTCTTATTTTGTGATCGACACAGTGCCCCGAAACAGCAGAGGAGGTGACAGAGCAAAGGCATTGAGAAAGCTAGAGAGCATGTACATTCCTTACCTAGAATCTAAGTTACCTAACGGTCTGAATATGGAAGGGGACTTACATAATTTCCTATAAGAACCACATGTAAGAACAGGGAACACTATGTGATACAATTTCCCCTTTAGGATTAATATTCCAACAGGCCAGGCCCCCGCAAGAATACCTAGCAATATATATAACTTAGAACCCAGATTTTTTTGTCATAAGAAGAACCACATAATTAACAATTCAAATTTCAGAGATACACAAATGATCATCTTTTTGTCCACTATGAGAACAATTACTTTAGGATCTTGAACACCCAGGATTTTATACACAATATATGTTGTATTTAATAAGGTTCCACAGTTTAAGCCAAAGAAGCTATGAACCAGGCAATTGAAAGCACTATGCTAATATTTAGTTTGGAATTCAAAGTGTTGAAACATTTACTATTACTATTTACTATTCACATTTGTGTATTTAGAATATAATAAGGTTTGGTGAAGTTTCAACAAACCTATACAAATGTAAGAAGCATTTTTTATGTCCATGTATGTGCTAACTCAATGCTTTAAAAGTACCTTCAATGGTGCTGCCGCATCAGTGTGAGCAAGGTTGCAGCTGTGGCCGATACGCATCATGGCAATTGCACAACTTTAATAAAGAAGAACGAGCATAAACAGTGGTCTGTGTTCAATTTGGCATTGCAAATACACCCGGATCAAATTATATATATATATATATATATTACCTACTGGCGGTCGCCAGTAGGTAGTTATAGTTAGGACCCTGTTTCCATAGGAAATCCGCAACATTCTATTTGGAATAACTTTGGCGCCGGTCGACGAATCCTCGCAAAATTTTCAAAATAGGTGGGGCGCTACGCTCCGCTCCTACCCTGAAAGTCTCGGGGGGATTCGTCAAGCAGGGGCCGAGAAAAAAGGGGGGTCCCAAAATGCGTTTTCCCCATGCATTTTTCCATAGGACCTTTAGACACAGCTACAGCCCGAACGGCTGAACAGAATTACTTGAAATTTGGCAGAGAGGTAGCCATAAGGTCAAGGAAGTGCCTTTTGCAGGTCTGGTGTAAATCTGTTCAGTATTTCCTGAGAAAATAGCATTTAAAAGCATATATATATGTGGGCGGAGCCTAACCACACATCTCATCCTGAGATCTGATTGGCTGTCAGCACTTCATCCAAGAAGTGTTGGCAGCCATCTTGGGACCAATATACATGATAGCACCTCATTAAAAAGCATTGCAGTTAATAGAAGGTTTTAAGACTTTAGTTACATTATAAATCATTTGTTGATGGTACCATACTCATTTTAGGAATTGTGATATGTTCTAAGGTGATTTCACCATGTGAAAAAGCCTTCTGCTGGGATATCATGATTGAGAGAAAAATATTTTCTCATGCTTTTACCACAGAGGTTTGGAAGGTGATCTATAGGCTAAACTGAGAGCTTATTTTCTGTAAATTCACATTATCTTTCTCAGTCATGTGAGAATGAAGTCTGACATTCTCAGTAAAACATGTACATCCAACAAGGGCAGAGACTGTCAGTTGATTCCTTTGTGTTCTACTGCAGCTTCCCAGAGTGTTCCAAAGAACTACTAGAGCGCTAACAGTCCTACTTATGATAAACGTATGGCACACCTGAAGCCATCTTGCTTGGATTAAAGTGGTAACTCTTAAAACATTTAATTTAAAAAGGAACAAAATGAGGGGGTTCATTTTTCCATAAAAAGTATGATTAGTGCTGCAGAAAGAAAAATTAGGGCACATTTTGAGTGACTTCTCAAATCCTCTTCTATTTCATTAAAAAATTCTGACATGCAGACTGAAACATGCACTTTCAATACCAGCAGCAGTTTTCCCTGGTGAGCAGTAGCTTTACTACAGTGATCTAATGAGCAAAAAGAGTGCTAACATTCTGAATTTATGGCAAATGTGTGACACATCTGAATGCCTTCTTGATGGAATCAAAGTAAAAAACTGAAAGTATTTCCTACTGAGGAGACTGCAGTAAATGAGGAAATTAGGAAACTTCATAACAAATAAGTCTCCCAAGATGGCCACCAGAGACAAAAGAGCCCAAATGTAGCCCAAATATCACCCAGATGTAGCCCAAGTATAGCCCAATGACAGAATGTCCCAGAATGTTCTTAAAAACAACTAGAGCGCTTACTGTCTTCATTATGACAAAAGTATGGCACACCTGAAGCCATCTTTATTGGAATAAACTGGTAACACTTAAAACATTTAATTTAAAAAGGAACACAATGAGGAGGTTCATTTTGCCATAGAAATTATGATTAATGCTGAAGAAAGAAAATGAGGGCACATTTTGAGTGACTTCTCAAATCCTCTTCAATTTCATTAAAAAATTCTGACATGCAGACTGAAACATGCACTTTTAATACCAGGAGCAGACTTCCATGGTGCAGAAGTTTTACTACAGTGATCTAATGAGCAACTAGAGTGCTAACATTCAGAATTTATGGCAAATGTGTGACATATCTGAATACCTTCATGATGGAATCAAAGTAAAAAACTGAAAGCATTTCCTACTGAGGAGACTGCAGTACATGAGGAAATTAGGAAACTTCATAACAAATAAATCTCCCAAGATGGCCACCGGAGACACAAGAGCCCAAATGTAGCCCAAAATCACCCAGATGTAGCCCAAATATAGCCCAATGACAGAAGTGTGCAAAACACTTATTATTTTGTGTTTTTGCAGTGTTATATAGTGCAGACTTGTCAGGTATTGGAGTGCTTTACATGAGCATTGGTTACATCACACAAGAACAAATTCATTTTGGTTGTAGACATGGGGAGACTAAGTGATTTGACCAGAATCACAGAATGTCGAGCTGAAGCAGAAACTGCAACCTGGTTCCCCAGTTGCAAAGTCTGCAGTTCTGGAAGTAACACCACATCCTCTCCCCTAAGTGCAACATTTAATCAAGTGGTCAACTGGATAAAAAAACATAAAGATAACAAATAATTTAAAAGTGCTTTGTCGCTATTTGAAAACTCAGAAAATATGTCCTTATTTTAGTCTTTTAGAGCACTAACCATAATTTTGATGCCAATAAGACCCTCTCATATATGTAATTTCTAAAGGAAATGCTCTAGGTATTACAGTTTTGATTACATCAAGATGATGTCAGGCGTTCCACACTTTTGTAATAAATATAGAATGTTAGCAATCTAGTTGTTCATTAGGATACTGTTGAGAGGCAGAGGCCAGGGGCACGGACTCTGAAAATTGAAGGCAGGTAGGAGGGTGCAAAGGCAACAATTTAACCACACTGAGCAGGCAGGAAGGGCCGTGGAAGCACAACAGACTATGGAGGGC
The DNA here is from genome assembly GCF_964204655.1 of Triturus cristatus. Classification (NCBI taxonomy): domain Eukaryota; kingdom Metazoa; phylum Chordata; class Amphibia; order Caudata; family Salamandridae; genus Triturus; species Triturus cristatus. Next base: position 914,268,114 of record NC_140588.1, read on the forward strand.
AGTGGAAAGGGGGGCAGGGGCAACAAACCAACAATACAGGACTTGCAAGAGAGGCTGTTGGAGGGAAGATCTATTACGGGTCAAGGAAGCTAGGGGCGGTCCCCAGATCCCCGGGAGCCACCACAGAACTGAGCAGGAGAGTGAGTCAGGGACAAAAGGTGCACCTTAATTTGAGCCGGGGTGCCTAGGAACGCTTGCTCCAAAAATGAAGAAAACAGACATATGAGACATGGAATTGGAGGCAGAATACAATGGCAGTTTAATGAGAAGATGCAACTTCAAAGAAACCGCAGAATAGAGACATCAAGTACAAAATACAGAATCCAGATAATCATACAGCTGTCATAATATTCTCTGTATCTCAATTAATGTACTGACAGAGAGAGAGAGAAAACACATCTATAAATGCATCATGAGAAACAAGTTACACCAAGGAAAATGTTACCTAGGAACACTCACGTTTACTCTTAGAGCAAGCATTCCTGCAATTACAATACAAAATCTTTTAAATGCAAAAGTAAAGAGAACAATGGTTAAACATAACATGACATTTCATATAGGTAAAATAGAATAAGATACTTCAAGCAAAGCAGAGCAAGACATTTTAAGCAAAGGAAGACAAGAGCTCCCAGCTCTTGGGGAAAACCTGCACTGCCTGTTAACCTACATACAGACGGCGAGGTAGTCCGTCGATATCTGTGGGTGCTCCCTTTTTATATCATTTTGTGGGCTCCTTTGCACGCTACATCTACCTACGTATGCTACCCAAAAGCTTCGTCTGCAGATTTTACCAGACATTTCGTCATTTACCCACTTAATGCTGACAATGGACTGGGTGAAAAGGTCAGTCTCTCAGGCCAATCGCTTATCGTAAGTTCCATAGAGCAAGCAGAAAATAATGGGTATTGTACGGGAATTCAATATATTCATGTATAAAATCTCCTCAGTTCTCCTAACTTGACGCTCTGCGGTTGCCACTTCCTTAAAAGCGGGAAACCTGCCCAGGAAGCAAGTACCAGTCCAGGATGCAGCCTACTGTATGTCGACAGCTTCAGGGGGATGTTGAACTTTGATACCGAGCACGGAGCACTCGGGTAGGGTGGGGGCTACTAGTTTGGATCAGAAGGCCTCGCAGACCTGCCTTCAGACTGCTATACACTAAAATTGCAGAGCTATGGTCAATTTAACAAAGAGGCCTACATATTGAACAGAAGGGCCTACACAGGGGTTTTATGCTGGCTGAGTGGTAAGGATGTCTCAGGATAATTATATAGCAACACAGGACCCGCTGGTCAATTTAATACGGCCTACAAATGCAGCTGGCAGGGCAAGGACAAGGGTCTCATACTTCAGGTGTGGACAGAACGGGCCAGGGGCCCCCTGTGATACAAAATCTACCCTCCTTCAAGGCTGTGGCAATGTAATAGACCATTGTGGGCAGAAGGAAGAGGCAATGGTAGTACAACCATACATGCCAACAGACCCGATTCAGCCAGGAAACGTCCAATGTTTTTAAGCTCAAATGGGCTTTATTTGATCTGTCTCCTGTCTACAATATCCTCTTTTTCAATGTAACTCAAAGGGGAAAATCAATACCCCAGTTTTTTTTCAAAATCTCCCTCTTACCAAGTTCAAAATGTTCGCAAGTATGGTACATTGGATCATGGAAGGAAATGGGATAGGGACATGGACTTGGATAACAGAGGACAGGAGGGACATGGAGAGGTGCACCAAACTGACCCTGCAGGGCAGGCATCAGGGTTTGCAGCAGCACAATACACCACACAGGGCATGCAGGACGGGAGTGCAGCACAACGATCCATAGAAAGCAAGAGGGAGGGGACAGGACCATGCACATGGACAACAGAGAACAGAGGGGCAAGAGGCAATGGTAGCTAGCTGACCATAATGGACAGACAGGAGAGAAAGCTGCAGCATAACAGACCATAAAGGGCAGGAGGGACGGATCAGGGGCATTACAATGGAACAGACAAGCCAGGAGGGAGGGAGTAGGGCTGGGGGTAAGGGGGCAGGGCAGGAGCAGCAAGATAGCCATGGAGGTCAGGCAGGATGGGCACTAGAAGCAAGACACACCATGAAGAGCAACAGTGAGACTGTGATGGCATACACACAGACCATGGAGGGAAGGTGGGAGGGGGTCAGGGGCAGCTAACTGACCACACAGGGAAGGTGGGAGGGGCCATGGCAGCACAGAAGACCATGCATGGCAAGTGGGAGGGTTAGTGGCAGCACAATGGCTATGATGGGCAAGAAGGAGGGTGGAGGGGCATGCACAAAGGACGATGGAGGATAGAAGGGAGGGTCAGGACCTGTGCACAGACAAGAAAGTTCAGGGGAAGGGACCTCACAACAGACCACACGGGGCAGGCAGGAGGAGCAGTTGCAGCACAACAGACCAGGGAGGGCAGAAGGGTGTGACAGTACAATGGACCATGTAGGACAGGAGGAAGAGGATAGGGGCATGGCATGTGGACAGGCAGGGTGGAGGTGGCAGGGGCAGGTTACAGTCATCTGACAATGCTAGGCAGGTGGGAGGGGAGTGGCAGCTCAACAGAACACTCAGAGTAGATAGGAGTGGCAGGTCCATGGGACATGGTGGGCAAAAAGGATGGAGCAGGGGCATGCACAAAGACATCGGAGGGCAGGGGGAAGGAGAATAGGGGCAGCAAGCTAAGCACAGAGTTTAAGCAGGAGGTCAATCATGGGGCATAGAATTGGGCAATGGAGGGCAGGAGGAGTGGACTGGTACATCATACTAAATTGAGGGCAGTGGCAGCACATCAGACCATGCATGGCAGGAGGGAGGAGGCTAGTCCATGGATTCACACAACAGAGGATAGGGAGGAAGGGGATGGGGCAGCAAGCTAACTGTTCAGAGAAGGCGGGTATTAGGAACTTTATTGTTTTTAAAACATTGTGTCTGTGCGAACTACTTAAAATATGAACAAGTATGCAGCATAATCTCACTTTTATTCAGGAAGAAGAGGACGTTTGTGACTGTGACTCCGGGCTCACTTGGCAGAAACACCCCCTGACCCTCCACCCCCTATCGCAAAATGTAATGCCCCTGAAAAGGGTCGGTGAACACAGTGTTATATAGAACATAGTCCTGAGAGCACGATTGAAAATGAAAACTAGATATAGTGTATGGTATAAACTATGCACCAAAAAGTGTGATATAAGATGAACCGGGCGTGAAATATAATATGCAATACATTGTGCGCAATAACAGATTCATTGGAGAGCGCGAGATAGCACAGGCACTAGCGCGTGCTATGCGATATGCGCCTTGGAGTGTAATATGCACAGGGCAGTGTTGTGTAACCTAACTAGTCTCTAAAGTTGTAATATAAAATATGTGCTGGGGAGTGTAACGTTGCATATGCACTGTGACAAAGATATGGATCCCAGATTGTAATATGTATGGCATAGCACTGTGCGTTATAACATAGGCATCGAGAAAGGCACGTTAGATGGGGCAATATAACCCGTGCGAAGACAAGTGTGGCATGACATATTCACGGGGTGGTGTTACAGTGCACATGGGCTAGAGAGTGTCATAGCATATGCACTAGCTAGTGGAATACAACACAGAGGTGTGTGGCACTCGGCAGGCAATGGTGGGTGTAACACAGCATTGGGCTCTGTCAGAAGCACGCTGTGACTCTCAAGTGATGTTCGTCCCCTTTCCAGAGAGTAAAATAAAAAGTATTACACATCCGGCAGTGGATGTGTATTTTATTAACCGTGAGGGGGGTTTCTTGCATAGTTTTGGTCGAATTTTTGTCGAATCCCCTTTGAATGGCTTGGTGTGCATGTGTATTAAATGTGCCCGTCAATAGCTACCCATGTTTGTATAAATAAACGACAATGGTGTCTACCAGGATTAAGCACGGTAGGGCATCAGACATGTCAGAGCTTCACTAGTGGTGTAAATACATTCCACGTGGATTCATTGCATGCATAGTCGCCTTTTAATGAATATCACGCAAATCGTCATGGTGATAGGTACGTACGGTTTGTCCAGCATGTCCTAGGTGTGTCTATGAATATATATTTTTTAAAAATAATAAAAAACAGTGGCCGGCCCTGGGGATTGGGGTCAAAAAAATATAATTAGGAGACTGGCCCTGGGGGATGGGGTCATCAGGGCCAATAAATTAGAATAAGAAGGGGAACCAAACAGCCCCCCTTCTTAAAAAACTAAAATAAATAAAAGACTGGCATCGTGCCGGAGGCCATGCCCCCTCCGTGCAGCACTCTGCAAACGCGCCCCCAACAGGCATCTCCAGTATGCGCCAGGGAGCTGCGCTGCAGCCAGGTGTTCTGAGGCCAAGCCCCTTTTTACACCTCTCTGCAACGCAGCTCTGTGGCGCTTACTGGAGGTACCTAGTGGTCTAGTTTGACCCTAGGGACCCTTAGGATTTAAGGGGACTTAATCTCTCAACTTAGAACAGCCACAGGGCGCGTTTACACAGTGGTGAAGGGAGGGGACGGGGCCTGAGGTGACGTGTGCAAACACGCACTATGGCACGTTTTAAATTGGGGATATAATTTCCCTTCAATACTGAGGGCCCCTGGGGGCTAACTAGCCCACCAAGTACTTCCAGTAAGCGCCACTGAGCTGCATTGCAGAGAGGTGGTCCAGGCCGTGCCACTTTTTACACCTCTCTGCAACGCAGCTCTGTGGCACTTACTGGAGGTACCTAGTGGGCTAGTTGGACCCTAGGGACCCTCAGGATTCAAATGAACTTAATCTCCCAACTAAAAATGGACACAGGGCGTGTTTACACAGTGGTGAATGGAGGGGACGGGGCCTGAGTTAATGTGTGCAAAAACGCCCTGTGGCCTGTTTTAAGAGGTAGTTTTATCCCCATGCCCTATTATATACTAGGGGCTTACAGAGGAGGTCATGCTAATCACAGGGGGACCCCAACGCATAATGTTCCCTAGTGTATGTAGGTGTTTTCACTGTATTCTAAATGTCTTTTAACATAGCACTGGCTCTAGGACTGGTTAGTCAGACTCAGTTACCACCAGTATCCGTCTGAAAAAGTTGAGGGTACAGGGTGATTTTGCAACAAGGCTTCTTTCTGCTCTTCTTTTTGTTCTTTCTGCATGTTATCCTTCTTCCTGCACTTATCTTCGTATTTTAGGACTTCTGTTGCTTCTTTCTGCACTTCTTTTGTTTCTTTCTGTGCATTTTTTCTTCTTTCTTCACATGTCCTATCTCTGTAGGCATAGTTAGAAATGAGCATTTAAAAAACCTTTGAAATTCACAGAAAAAACCATAGGTTTCAGGCACGTTATAGTTAGGAATTAGCATTTAAAAAACCTCAGAAATTCACTGAAAAAACCATAGGTTTCAGGGGTGTTATAGTTAGCTGGACTTTTCACTTGTACAAAACCATTGAAATTCCCCCGTTATAGTTAGTTCAGCTAACTATAACTCGTGCGCCCGCAATGCACTGCTGATGACGTCACATATTACATCACTCATGACATGGTCAGTGACATCACTCATGACATCACTGATGACATCTCAAATGACATCACTGATGACATCATCCTTGTGATAGAGTGGCAGACCTCCTCTCACCCTAATATAACCTTTGATACACACATTCAAAAATAGAGACTAAAATTTTCAAAACAATGGACATACCAATACCAGTTACAACAACCTCTTCAGTAATTCTAAGATCCACATACACATCCACTCATTCACCAACAGTCCTATACAGTCACTCATACATGTACTCACTCATCATATGTACTCATACACCTATACATCCTGTTACACAATGCCACTCATCCATAGAGTTACTCACACACATAGTCGCTCATGCTAATAAAGAATCAAACATACATTTACTTGCATATACAGTTATACACACACCACCATACTTACTTCTACGGAAACTTACACATACTTAGTCTTTTAAACAATCACTTATAGAAACACATACTTATTCATACAGGAACTCGTTCAATCTCTCACTCTCACATATACTCACATATATACACCAATAGTCACATATACTAGTTTAAAACATATGTAGTTACTCATAAAGACACTATTGAGACAGTCATTCACTCACTAACACACCCATACACATACTCATCCACCCATACAGTCCTGCACACATGCTGTGTTCAACCCATACAAACAGTGAGTCACTCATTCATGCACCTATGCACTACGTAATACCCCCCCACCGAACCATGCAGACACTCAGACTGATACTCAAAAAACCAACTAATAACCTATATAGACACCCATGTAGCTACTCACCAACCCATGCAGCCACTTATACACAAAGTGAGAGACTGATACAGATATTTACATATTTAAACATTACTCACTAAGCCATGTATTCACTATGATACACTTAATCAGTCAGTTACACAATCAATTTTTCAAAAACAAATCATCCATTTAGACACTTATATACCCATTTATTCTTCCATCGACCTTGAGATATATATATATATAAAACATATTTAATTTTCAGAAAAACACACATTCACTGGATGATGTCATCAGTGATGTCATCAGTGATGTCATTTGAGATGTCATCAGTGATGTCATGAGTGATGTCACTGACCATGTCATGAGTGATGTAATATGTGACGTCATCAGCAGTGCATTGCGGGCGCGCGAGTTATAGTTAGCTGAACTAACTATAACGGGGGAATTTCAATGCTTTTGTACAAGTGAAAAGTCCAGCTAACTATAACACCCCTGAAACCTATGGTTTTTTCAGTGAATTTCTGAGGTTTTTTAAATGCTAATTCCTAACTATAACGTGCCTGAAACCTATGGTTTTTTCTGTGAATATATATATATATGTATATTACCTACTGGCGGTCGCCAGTAGGTAGTTATAGTTAGGACCCTGTTTCCATAGGAAATCCGCAACATTCTATTTTGAATAACTTTTGCGCCGGTCGACGAATCCTCGCGAATATTTCAAAATAGGTGGGGCGCTACGCTCCGCTCCTACCCTGAAAGTCTCGGGGGGATTCGTCAAGCGGGGGCTGAGATAAAAGGGGGGTCCCAAAACGCGTTTTTCCCATGCATTTTTCCATAGGACCTTTAGACACAGCTACAGCCCGAACGGCTGAACAGAATTACTAGAAATTTGGCAGAGAGGTAGTCCTCAGGTCAAGGAAGTGCCTTTTGTAGGTTTGGTGTAAATCTGTTCAGTAGATTCTGAGAAAATAGCCTTTAAATCAATATATATATCTGAGCCAGCTTACGGTGCGCTTACGGTGCGCTTACCGTACGCGTACGGTGGCGTGCGCGAGCGCGATTCTGATTGGCTCTTAGATCTTAGTAAACATTCGAATCGGTCAAAACCAGGAAGCGGCGGCGGCCGCCATTTCGTGTGTTTCACTCAGAAAAAAACGAGTGATATCTTGAAAAGGGGGCAAGGAGGAGAGTTACAGACCCCCTAACATATATATATATATATATATATATATATATATATATATATATATATATATATAACACAATTTCGCCACGCAGGGAAACCCAAACCTTCAGAGGGCAGCCAGTGCATCTGGTACGAGGCCTCTTGCCACGTGTTGTTCCACCAATAAAGTGTTTTCATTGCAACCCAACCATAGTCGGTGCACCTCTTTTTAGGGGAAAGGAGGAATGGATTATATATATATATATTACCTACTGGCGGTCGCCAGTAGGTAGTTATAGTTAGGACCCTGTTTCCATAGGAAAACCGCAACATTCTATTTGGAATAACTTTGGCGCCGGTCGACGAATCCTCGCGAAATTTTCAAAACTAATGGGGCACTACGCTCCGCTCCTACCCTGAAAGTCTCGGGGGGATTCGTCAAGCGGGGGCTGAGAAAAAAGGGGGGTCCCAAAACGCATTTTTCCCATGCATTTTTCCATAGGACCTTTAGACACAGCTACAGCCCGAACGGCTGAACAGAGTTACTTGAAATTTGGCAGAGAGGTAGTCCTCAGGTCAAGGAAGTGCCTTTTGTAGGTCTGGTGTAAATCTGTTCATTAGTTCCTGAGAAAATAGCATTTAAATCAATATATATATCTGTGGCAGCTTACGGTAAGCTTACCGTAAGCTTACCGTACACGTACGGTGCCGTGCGCGAGCGCGAATCTGATTGGCTGTTAGATCTTAGTAAACATTCGAATCGGTGGAAACCAGGAAGTGGCGGCCGCCATTTTCTCTCTCGCACTCTGAGAGGGGGTTAAAAAACAAAGGCCAAAAACATGTAAAGGGGCTGTTTAGACAGCTCCTAAGCACCTATCCATGTTGAGGGAGCCCCCAAAGATCCCCCAAGGCCAAAAACGGAATTTTAATTTTTTCGATAATTTCGCCGATTACGCTTACCGTATGCGTACGGTAAAAATTATTAAAAAATATCCATACTTTCCCCACCCCATGGGCAAATGATGCCCGAAGGGCACCATTTGTGCATGGCATATGTCTTTACCCAAAAATTAAAATATTACCTTTCACAACGAAGCGCATCATATGTCCTCCATGTGCGCACGCTGCGCGAAGCGCATCGTGCGTACATGGCCCATCTAGCGTAACGTGGGCACGCGGTGCGCGTAGCTGCCCACTGCGTAAAGTGGGCGCTCACTGTGCGCGCACGGTGCGCGAAGCGCACCTTGCGCGCACGGAACGAACTGCGTTAAGTGGGCGCGCACGCCACAAATGGCGTAAAGTAACTTAGCATTTAAAAAAACGTACAAATTCACTGAAAAAACCATAGGTTTCACACACGTTATAGTTAGGAATTAGCATTTAAAAAACCTTGCAAATTCAGTGAAAAAACCATAGGTTTCACACATTTTATAGTTAGCTGGACATTTTACTGATAAAAAACCAATGAAATTCCCCCGTTATAGTTAGTGCAGGCAACTATAACTCACGCGACCGCAATCCTCTGCTGATGACATATGTGTCTTTATGAAAAAAAAATATTTGTAATATATGTATAGCTAAAAATTTATGGAAGAAGACATAGGTAAATAAGTGTCTAAATACAGTATTAGCATCAGCAGAGGATTGCGGTCGCGTGAGTTATAGTTGCCTGCACTAACTATAACGGGGGAATTTCATTGGTTTTTTATCAGTAAAATGTCCAGCTATCTATAACATGTGTGAAACCTATGGTTTTTTCACTGAATATATATATATATATATATATATATATATATATATATTCCAAACGAAAGAGAACCCACAGTTGGAGGCCCACACTCAAGGTGCAAATAACTTTATTTTGCCAGGCGACATGGTGAGCAACCTCGTGCAAACGACACAATCAGCCTTTCATCCCTACGCGTTTCGGACGTCCATTCGCCCTTGTTCACAGGAAGGCATATTGAGGAGCAGCGGCGTCACAGGTGAGTGCATTTGTAGAAAAGTCCCGCCCAATGGGCGTAACAGCACAAAGCATGATGGTACTTGCAGTTTTGAAACTCTATATTCTGTAGTAGGTGACACCGCCCAAACTCCTTCATAATGTTCAAATTCCCAGTGGGTTGTCTGTGTGCACCCCAAGTTGCTGCCACGTCGTTTCAACCCAGGCAAAATGGCACAAAGTTCCTTCTGTGCTGATCTAGTGTCAGCGCTGGACCCGCTCTTCCGCGGTGGGGGCCTCCGCGACCTGGGCAGGCCGCCAATATTCCAAACGAAAGAGAACCCACAGTTGGAGGCCCACACTCAAGGTGCAAATAACTTTATTTTGCCAGGCGACATGGTGAGCAACCTCGTGCAAACGACACAATCAGCCCTTCATCCCTACGCGTTTCGGGCATCCATTCGCCCTTGTTCACAGGAAGGCATATTGAGGAGCAGCGGCGTCACAGGTGAGTGCATTTGTAGAAAAGTCCCGCCCAATGGGCGTAACAGCACAAAGCATGATGGTACTTGCAGTTTTGAAACTCTATATTCTGTAGTAGGTGACACCGCCCAAACTCCTTCATAATGTTCAAATTCCCAGTGGGTTGTCTGTGTGCACCCCAAGTTGCTGTCACGTCGTTTCAACCCAGGCAAAATGTGCCTCCAACTGTGGGTTCTCTTTCGTTTGGAATATATATATATATATATATATATATATATATATATATATATATATATATATATATATATATATATTTTACCTACTGGCAGATCTAGTTAGGCCCTATATTCCATAGGAAATCCGCAACATTCTATTTGGAATAACGTTGGTGCCGATTGACGAATCTTCGCAAAATTTTCCTAACTTTTGGCCAGCTCCGGTCTGCTTCTGTCCTGAAAATTTCACGGTGATTCGTCAAGCGGGGGCCGAGAAAAAAGGACGGCCCAAAACAGGTTTTCCCCATGCAATTTCCCATAGGACTTTTTGACGCAGCTACAGCCCGAACTGCTGAACAGAATTACACCAAATTTGGAAAAAAGGTAGTCCTCAGTTCAGACTCGTGCCTTTTGCTTAAATGGTGTAAATCCGTTCAGTAGTTCCTGAGAAAATTAGAGTTAAAAGTACATATATATCTATGGCCTCGGAGGATCCGCACACCCTATGCGCACCCAGCGCGCACCCTGCCGTGCACGAGCTGTATTCTAATTGGCTGTCAACACTCCAGATCAGAAAGTGTTGGCAGCCAATCTTGTGCCTCGGTAGAACCGAGGCACAAGAAACATTAAAAACCAACGTGGAAAACGCAAAAAGGGGGCAGGGTAGAAAGACCCTGACCCCCTAGGCCTGCTCAGGGGTTCCCACAAGGACCTCCAGGGCCCAAAAAAGATTATTATTTTTTTTAAATCAGCGAGATTCGCGCTCCCAGCGCAAATTTCGGCCGAAAAAAAAGCCCGCGCTGAATATGCCAATTTGCCCCCGGGGGCCAAATCCCGGGGGCATAATTAAAATAAAATGTGTGGGGGGTCCCAATCCCCCCACACTGCCCTGGGGACCGCCACCCCCTGGGGCTCACGGACCCCCACAGCCCCGGGGACCACCACCCCTGGGGCTTGTGGCGCGTTTTAAGTTGGGGAATTAATTCCTCTTCAATTCACAGGTCCCCTAGGGGCCAACTAGCCCACCAAGTACTTCCAGGAAGCACCACGGAGCTGCATTGCAGAGTGTTGTAAAAAGGGGCGTGGCCTCTGAACACCTCTCTGCAACGCAGCTCCCTGGCGCATACTGGAGGTACCTGGTGGGCTAGTTGGCCCCCAGGGGACCGCAGGATTGAAGAGGAATTAATTCCCTAACTTAAAACGTGCCACAGGGTGTGTTTACACACGTCAACTCAGGCCCCGCCCCCTTCCTTCACCATTGTACAAATATTCCTCTAAAATCAGCCGAACTGCGAATTCCGATTTACTCACCGGTTATCAGGAGAGAACCCAGTGCTGCATCTTTTAGCCCAGCACTGACCCTGAAAAGTAAGTCTAAGTGTACTTACCAGTAACTTGTATTTCCTTCCATAAGAATCCATTGTGTTGTTTTCACCAGAAAAGTTTCTGTGTCTATTTTCACAAACTAAAAATATTCCTACAAAATCGCCTGTATGACTTAAACACATTCTTTCAACTGTTTACAGGAGATTGGCCAGTGCTGGATCCAGGATCCACCACTGAGTAACAAAAAGTAACGATAACACTACTTACCGGCTAAGTGAATTTTCTGCCATAGGATAACATTGGTGATTCGATGTGAAAATGTTTCTAAGTGTCAACTTTTAAAATACAATAATATTCCTTAAAAATCACTACTGTAACGAAAAGGCTTTTACTCAACTGTTTACAGGAGATGTCCAAGGACTGAATCTAGGATCCAGTCCTGTGGTTAGAAAAGTAATCCATAAAGTAACTAATTGCATTTGACTAGAAATTCACATTGAGCTCAATGTTGCATTGTGTTTGAAATTGTGTTGCCCATTGCAACAGCTGTAACTACTGCAAAGTATTTAAACTAAAGTAATTCATTCTGAGAAATTATATTTTGTATTGTAATGTATAATGTAATTGAAAAAATAAAATGTCTAAAAATAAACAGTTTAAACAATGTAGTAAATCAGTATAAAAAAATCAGTATAACAATTAATACATTCAAAATTGTCATTTACAAAACCTTTTGAAATTCACTGAAAAAACCATAGGTTTCAGGCCTGATATAGTTAGGAATTACCATTTAAAAAACCTTTGAAATTCACTGAAAAAACCATAGGTTTCAGGCCTGGTATAGTTACGAATCAGCATTTAAAATACCTTTGAAATTCGCTGAAAAAACCATAGGTTTCAGGCCTGATATAGTTAGGAATTAGCATTTAAAAAACCTTAGAAATTCACTGAAAAAACAATGGGTTTTAGGGGTGTTATAGTTAGCTGGACATTTCACTCGAACAAAACCATTGAAATTCCTCCGATTCCCGCAATCCACTGCTGATGATGTCACATATTACATAATTCATGACATGACATCTCAAATGACATCACTGATGACATCACTGATGACATCATCCATGTGACAATCAGATACACCTCATCATACACTAGTATAACCTTTCATCACTCACTGTAAAATAGAGAGTGTCAGATTTAAAACCATTGACACATCAATACAAGTTTCTAAACACCCACTCAGTGATTCCTAGATCTATACACACATCTAATCACTTACCTATAGATTCACTCATACATGCTGTCAATGATCAATAGAACACTATCAAATATACTTATACACCTATATCAACATTACACACCAGCACACATCCTAATCACTTATGAAGTCATCCTACTCACTTATGCAAACAATGGATCATACTTACTTTTACTTAACTATACACTTATAAAAACACCACTTCATCTATTCATATATGCTCATAGCTCATACTTAGTGTGTTATAAAATCACTATTACAACTATACAGTTATCCATACAGTCACTCATACAATCACTGAGTCTTATGTATACTTATTTATATACAACAACTGACACATACACTGGCTTTTATTTTTCTAGTTTGTTGGACATGTACCATTGAGACATATATTTGCTCACCGCCACACCCATAAAGATATTCACTCACCCAAACAACTGTTATAACATGTAGTTTTAACTTCATATACCTCCTGAATCAACTATTCACACATCTTTGGGCAGTCACACACCCCCCACCGAACCACACACACATTCACTCTCCAATACAAATACTCAGTTAACTAATCAATAAATAATATAGACATTCACGTAGCTAGTAACCAACTAGTGTAGCAGTTTACACAACAACTGACAAAGTGATACAGATATTCACACAGTTTAGTCACTATCCAATATATTTACTGAGAACCGAGTCACAAGAAAGCACAAAAACAAAGGTGCAAAACGCGACAAGGGGGCAGGGTAGAAACCCCCTGACCCCCTAGGCCTGCTCAGGGCCAAAAAAAGTATTTTAAAAAACGGCGAGATTCGCGCACCCAGCGCGAATTTCGGCCGAAAAAGAAAAAAAAGAAGCGCGGGGCTCCCCCGCTTCTTTGGTAATTGGCCCCCGGGGGGGCCAAGTCCTGGGGGCAGAAATAAAAAAGTGTGGGGGGGTCCCAATCCCCCCCACACTGCCCCGGGGACCACCAACCCCCGGGGCTCAGAGATACTATATGGGGGGCTCACAGCCCCCCCAGCCCCGGGGACCACCACCCCCCAGGATTTATAGAAAATGGGTGGGGGGGCTCGCAGCCCCCCAACCCTGGGGACCGCCACCCCCTGGGGCTTGAAAGTCTTTGCGATGGGGGGCTCTCAGGCCCCCCCAGCCCCGGGGACCGCCACCCCCCGGGGCAACTTGTCTGTGTGGGAGGGGGGCCACGCGACCCCCTCCTGGAGCCAATGATGGCCCTGGGAACGCCACCCCCAGGGCCGGTTCCTGCAGTGTCCCGGGGTGCCCACCCCCGGGACACTGCTGTTTGCAATGACAGGGTGGGAGCCTCGTGGCTCCCACCCTGTCATTGCAAACTGCTTTGCTTCATTGAAGCGAGAGCAGGGAAACCTGATCTCGCTTCAATGAAGCAAAGCTGATTGCTTTTCCACATGGGGAGCAGCATGTTAGCTGCTTCCCATGTCAAAAAGCAATGTCGGCAGAAAAGATCGGGATCGGGCCGGAGGCCATGCCCCCTCCTTACACCACTCGGCAACCGCGCCCCCTGGCTCGTTTGCAGAGGGGGAACTAATTCCCCTTGAATACTGGAGGTACCTGGTGGCCTAGTTGGCCGCTAGGGGACCTCAGGATTCAAGGGGACTTAATCCCCCAACTTAAAATCCGCCACAGGGCGCGTTTCCACAGTGGTGAAGGTAGGGGGCAGGGCCTGAGGTGATACTGTGCAAACACGCCCTGTGGCGCGTTTTAAGTTGGGGAATTCAGGATCCACCACTGAGTAAGAAAAAGTAATGATAACACTACTTACCTGCTAAGTGAATTCTCTGCTATAGGATAACATTGGTGATTCTATGTGAAAAAATTTCTGTGTCAACTTTTAAAATACAATAATATTCCTTAAAAATAACTACTGTAACCAAAGCGCTTTTACTCAACTGTTTACAGGAGATGTCCAAGGACTGAATCTAGGATCCAGTCCTGTGGTTAGAAAAGTAATCCATAAAGTAACTAATTGCATTTCACTAGAAATTCACATTGAGCTCAATGTTGCTTTGTGTTTGAAATTGTGTTGCCCATTGCAACAACTGTAACTACTGTACTTAAAAGTCTGTTGCCTATTTGCCAATAATTTATACTAAAGTAATTCATTCTGAGAAAGTATATTTTGTATTGTAATGTATAATGTAATTATAATGTAATTAAAAAAATATATCTAAAAATAAATAGTTTAAAAAATATAGTAAATCAGTATCAAAAAAATCAGTATAACAATTTATACATTCAAAATTGTCATTTACAAAACCTTTGAAATTCACTGATAAAACCATAGGTTTCAGGCCTGATATAGTTAGGAATTAGCATTTAAAAAACCTTAGAAATTCACTGAAAAAACCATAGGTTTCAGGGGCGTTATAGTTAGGAATTGGCATTTAAAAAACCTTAGAAATTCACTGAAAAAACCATAGGTTTCAGGGGCGTTATAGTTAGCTGGACATTTCCCTCGTACAAAACCCTAGAAATTCCCCCGTTATAGTTAGTTCAGCTAACTGTAACTCGCGCCCCCGCAATGCACTGCTGATGACGTCACATATTACATCACTCATGACATGGTCAGTGACATCACTGATGACATCACTGATGACATCTAAAATGACATCACTGATGACATCACTGATGATGTCATCCAGTGAGTGTGTGTTTCTGTAAATTTTAAATATGTTTAATATATGTATAGGGAAAAACCTATGGAAGAATGAGTGGGTGTATAAGTGTGTGAATGGATGATTTAGTAGGTGCGTGACTGACTCTATAAGTGAGTCATTAAACGTATCTTACTCCAGACTAGTGACTAAACTGTGTGAATGTCTGTATCTGTCTGTCTGTTGATGTATAAGCGGCTGCATGGTTTTGTGAATAGCTATATGAGAGTTTCTATGGGTTATTGATTGGTTGTCTGAGTATCTGTTTGGGTGCCTGAGTGTTTGTGTGGGTGGGGTGTGTGTGACTCTGTGCATACATGTGTGAGTGGGTGGTTCTATGGGTGCATGGTTTTAAGAGTGCATCTGTGATGGAGTGTATGGTTGGGTGAGTGTATGTATGGGTGTTTTAGTGATTGAATGTATATCTCAGTGGTACATGTGTGAGTTATCTCAATGCCAACGCACTCAAAAGGTGCCACTCTTGGCTGGATCATTTCTAAGCACAATACAATTGAATCGCTCTCGGTCAGCCCCTGTGACTAGTCAGACCATGACATTATCACCTTCCTAATTCCATCGACTTACAAGAAAACTTTCTCGCAACAAAGAAAGCAAAAACATTGGTTAAGGGACACAAAAAACATTGAGTGGAACAACCTGGCTTCCCATTGTGAGAGGGTTCTCACTCTCCCCACTAACGTGTCAGACGTCAACGACTTGACTGCACACTATATCTCCTCAATGATTGAAATCTTTGAGCAAGCCGCGCCTCTAAAACTCAAAAGAATTCCAGATAAAGACAAAAACCCATGGTTTAGCGAAGCCTTAAATGAAGAGAGACGCAAACTAAGATTAACGGAACGGAAATGGAGGCAACAGCCTTCCCCCAATCATCTTAAACTTCTCTGTAATTCGAGGCATTCCTACAATAAAAGTATCCTACAATCAAAAAAAGACTTTTTCAGATCAGAACTAGACAAGGCCAAAAATAGACCTAAGAAACTTTTCGAAATCCTGAAACAACAATCCAACAAATTAGCCAAATCCTCAATCCTTACATCTAAATCACAGTTGAGCTGTGTAGAATTTTCGTTATTTTTCACAGCTAAAACTAACTCACTGCAACTCGAACTCAGTGAGGCAGCATCCAACGCAGCCTCGACAAAGAGCAGTCTAGCCATATCTCCTGCACTGCAAGAACTACCGCAACCTAAAAACAACTCTCACTGGGACTCGTTTAGACTCTACAATCTCATAGACATCACTAATATCCTAGCAACGACCAAACTCAATGATCACTTTAACAACCCTGTCCCATCTAATTGTTTACCACACCTCTTCCATGTCATCGCACCCCTCTGGACCAAAATCATCAATGCCTCTCTTTCACAAGGTCACATTCCTGACTGCCTAAAAACAGGCCAAGTCACCCCTATCCTGAAAAAACCTACAGCTGATAACTCAGACCCCAACAATTTCCGACCAATAACCAACATTCCCATGCTAGCAAAGGTCCTGGAAAAATGTGTGCAGCAACAACTAAACCAGCACATCTTGCACTTCAATCTACTGAACATTCACCAATCGGGTTTCAGACCTGGACATAGCACAGAAACAGCCATCGTACACATAGTAGATGATGCCCTCCAAGCTCTTGACCACAACAAAACCTTCCTGCTAGTCCTACTTGACCTCTCATCAGCCTTTGATACGGTTAATCATGACAAACTACTAAGAAGACTAGAAAACAGGATGGGGTTTTCAGGTAAAGTCCTTCAGTGGTTCAAATCCTTCCTGGAAAACAGAACACAATCCTACATGATCAACAACAATCTGTCAGGTTCCTCCCCTAACCTTCTGGGAGTTCCTCAGGGCTCCACACTATCTCCAATGTTATTCAACCTATACGTGGAACCACTCACTGAGCTACTACAGCAGGAGAACATTTCCTTCCACATGTACGCGGATGACACCCAACTGTACATCAAGATCGCCTCTATCGAAGAGGTAAAGTCAATGAACTTAGCCCTCGAAAAGACAGTCCATTGGCTATCAACCAACTTTCTCAAGCTTAACTCTCAAAAAACAGAATTTCTCCTAATCCCCCCCCCAAGAACTCCACGGAGACAAAGGATTGGATCAAAATTATCACTGCGGTGAACTGCACGCCAATTGTAGTAGACTCCTCCTTATCACTAGGTATCACTCTAGATAAGAACCTCAACATGCAACATCACATCAAATCACTGACTAAAAACGCTCGCTTCCACCTCAGTTATCTCAGAAAAATGAAACCTTTTCTCCAGAATTCCGACCTCAAATCCACAGCCCAGTCCTTAGTTATTTCAAGGCTTGAATACGGATGCACCACCCTCGCTGGACTTCCCAAAATCTCAACCACACCGCTAAAAGCCTGTCTCAATGCCGCAGCAAGACTCATAACAGGGTCTAGGAAATGTGACCACATATCACCACATCTGAAAGCTCTCAAATGGTTACCCTACGAAGCCCGAATCCACCTAAAAATGGCTTGCATCACACACAAGGCGTTACACCACAACACCCCACAGTACCTAGCCCAAAAACTCACCTTATCCGGGGGAAACAGGCATTCAAGGAGTTCAAACAATCTACTTCTGAAACCCTCACGTTTCAAAAAGTCGAAAACTTCAAACAGATCTTTCTCCGGGGCTGCGCCAAGGATATGGAACTCTCTCCCACCTTATATCAGAAAAATCTCCGTTACACCTCTCTTCAAAAAGGAAGCAAAAATTATACCTGATGAGCAAATTCCTACTCTAATTCTGCACAACCACGACCCTGAACCTCAACCACTATCTACCTCTATTGTGGGTTCCCTGACCGTAACTGATGACTATCATGAGCTCGAACTGTATTGCAAGACTCAGTGCATTTCTCCCCCATTGCTGATACGTGAAGTGTAAACCGACACGAACTTTGAATGTTTTCACTACCTAGAACTAGTCATTTCATTACTGTTACGCCTCGTTACTTTCGGAGTATGTCTTTGTATATGCAATGTTATCATTTTGAATGTGTTCACCTTATGCCTTGTAAAGCGCTCTGATACCCTATCTTGGGTCTGGTTCGCGCTATATAAAACTATATAAGTAAAATAAATAAAATAAATGTGAAAGGCAGTATATATGTGTGTAAGAGTATATAAGTGGGTATATGTGAGAGTGAGTGATTGTTAGAGTGGCTATATGGATGAGTGTGTGCTTGTATCAGTGATTGTATAAGAGCGTAAGAATGTGGTACTATTTTTATGAGTAAGTGAACTTGTGTGTGTATAACTGCATAGGTGAGTAAATGGGAGTGTAATTAATTATTTGCATGACTGACTAGGTGTGAGAGTACCTCTATGGATGATTGGTGGTGTGCGAGTGTCTATGTAGGTGTATAAATGCATATGATAGTCCTGTACTGAGTGACTGTAAGTATGAGTGACTGTACAGGTGAGTGAGTGGATGTGTGTATAGATCTAAGAGTCAATGAGTGGGTATGTAGTTATTGGTATTGGAGTATCTATGGTTTTGAGAATGGACGTCTGAAATTTTGATTGAGTATATCAAAGGGTGTGAGAAGATGCACTAATTTATCACATGGATGACGTCATCAGTGATGTCATCAGTGATGTCATTTCAGATGTCATCAGTGATGTCATCAGTGATGTCACTGACCATGTCATGAGTGATGTAATATGTGACATCATCAGCAGTGCATTGCGGGGGCGCGAGTTATAGTTAGCTGAACTAACTATAACGGGGGAATTTCTAGGGTTTTGTATGAGGGAATTGTCCAGCTAACTATAACTCACCTGAAACCTATGGTTTTTTCAGTGAATTTCTAAGGTTTTTTAAATGTCAATTCCTAACTATAACGCCCCTGAAACCTATGGTTTTTTCAGTGAATATGTATATATATCAGGATGGACACTCGTTGAGCTCCCTTCATACTCCATGCTTAGGAGGCCGTTTCTGCTGACGCCGCCACTAAACTCTCTTGTTGCACTTCTGATGGCGTTTTCAGTGTTCTGATGTGAAGAGAGTATTCTGGAACCCAGCAGTGCATGAGGAAGAGAGAGACGCTTCAGTGCAGAATAACAGGGATTTAGTCTGATGCTCTAACAGAGACTCCATCAGTCAAAGAAGTTATGGAAGGGGGTATTTTGGGAGAGCTCACACTGACAAGGTATTAACATGAGGAATTGTCACATTGAGCTTGCAGTGCTGCTCTAGGATTCCAGTGCAGCAAATGAAGGAAGAGGTCAGAGGGAAGAATGCTGTGATTCAGTAAGGACCACATTAGGTAATCCTCTGAGTGAAATGAGGGGCTTGGGTGGTGGCATGGGTGGCCCTCCTAGGTGCAGGTGTGCATTTCTGCCACCTGGCTCCGCCTCTGTCCT
Source organism: Triturus cristatus (assembly GCF_964204655.1). Taxonomy (NCBI): domain Eukaryota; kingdom Metazoa; phylum Chordata; class Amphibia; order Caudata; family Salamandridae; genus Triturus; species Triturus cristatus. The sequence continues at coordinate 914,287,896 of NC_140588.1, forward strand.
ATTCTGGCTGGAGCCACTGCCCACAATAGTAGTTGTACATCCTGAAGTAGGGGCAGTTCAGGAAATCGAGCTTCATGCAGAGGAAGAAGAAGAGGAAGCCACTCATTCAGAATATCCATTGTCTTCCACATTCCCAGCAAGGAAAAGGAGGGTCAGTTCATCGAGTTCTTTGCCAAGTACCCCTTCTGATGATCTAGATGCCACTTGGGAGCCACAAACTGAGTCTGAGAGGGAGACACGTGCCAAGACCAGGCTAGGGAAAAGGAAGGTTCCAGAAAGCCTTACACTAATGGAGGTCGATGTAGAACAGCAGGATGATGATGAGCCAGTCATCACGGACATTACTCCCGCCCCAGTGGAGACCGACATTACCACATCCCAAATTGCAGTGAGGGATGTGGCACGGATAACACCAACACCACCTACAGCTTCCATATTTGCATTAGCAAAGGCCTGGTAGCGACTTACATCCAGCACAACCACCACCTCAGTAGAAGTAGGTAGTGATACTGCACAGAGTCAAATTCAACGCAAACCCTCCAGTTCATCCGGCGTTGTAAGTGGCACCTCCAGCAGCAGAAAAAAGTCAAGCTCTCCAATTTGGGACTTTTTTAAGGTTAGCGAAAAGGAGGATAACATTGCTATATGCTCCATTTGTAACACCCCTGTTAGTCGGGGTAAGCTTGGTACAAACTATGGTACCGGAGGCCAAATAACCCATCTAAAAAAACACCACTTGATCGACTGGGACGACCACCTTCGCAGCAAAAAAAGTGCAACCATTGCTGTTGGTGGGGATAAATGAGTAGAAGATCCAATCACGGTGGAAGAGGAAGAAGAGGGAGACATTCCCTCTGGTAGTGGTACACAAAGTAGCCCTGTCCCCCGCAGTGCAGTGGTACCGCCCACATCCTCCGCTACATCTCAGTGGCACAAGAGTAAGAGTCAGCCTGAGACACCAAGGAGTAATGCAATGAAAAAAAGTGCGTCGTTGAGCCTAACAGAAAGGAAAACCATGCCGCCTACCATTATCAGCATGTTTACTAGGGCAGAGGGGCAGTACGAACGCAACCACCCAATAGCATGTTTTTACAATGCAAAGCTGGCTAAAATATTAGCACTGGACCTTCTCCCTTTTTCTTTTGTTGAAGGGGTGGGTTTCTTGAAATTTGTGACAGCCCTCTGCCCAATATGGCAGGTTCCCAGCCACTACTATTTCACCGGAGTTGCAGTTCCAGCACTACATCACGACGTGCTGGAATTGCTTGACAAAGCTTTGAATCAGAGTGCTCTTCAGAGTATCCACCTGACAACGGACATGTGGACCAGTTGCCAAGCCACTGATTACATGTGCATCACTGCACACTGGATCTCTTTAGTGGGGGTTAGAGAAAAGATATCTGCTGGTGTTGACGCTGCTGAGATTTTTAATGCCATTCGCAAACATGCAACTCTAGTCATGTTTGCCATGGAGAAATCTCATACTGCTGCAAACATTTTGGATCAGTTTAACAGCAAGGTCTTTGAGTGGCTGTGCCCAAGAGGGCTTAACATTGGTTTTGTTGCCACGGACAATGGCAGCAATGTAGTTAGGGCCATGAAAGATGGTGGCTATTTTAGCGTCTCGTGTTTGGCACATTGCATCAACATTGTTGTTCAAGACTTTCTGAAAAATTAATACAAAGTCAGCAACTTACTGGCCACCTGCAGAAGAATATGCACACATTTCAGCCATTCTTTTAAAGCCCGGAAGCAGCTGAGGGTCATTCAACGTGAGCATAAAATGCCAGTCAAAGCACTCATCCAGGAGGTGCCAACACTTTGGAACTCAACTTATTACATGCTTGATCGTCTGTTTGATCAGTACATACCACTCAATGATTATGTCATGCAAAGATTAGGGGATCCTACTGTGAGAGGCATGACCGTTGAGATGGGCCAATGGGATCTCGTAAAATGCCTCACAGAGATGCTACTTCCTCGTGAGGTCTTCACACGTGAAGTCAGCAGGGAGGACTGTACTATGGGCCAAGCTATCCCATTGTTGCAAATGCTAGAGTATCAGCTGAAGGAGGTGTCTAAGACGTGCGCAGGTGTGGATGACAAACAAGACGCATATTAATTGGCAGACTCCTTAGCCGTTCGCTTATCTGAAAATACAAGGAATCAAAATAACATTGTGTCACATCAACATTACATTACTGCCACAATTTTCGATCCACGGTACAAAGTATTTCTGAACAGTAAGGCAGTAATTCCTTTTTCAGAAGTGGATGTTATCAAGTACAAAACTTTGATAGCTGAGGAAGCCACTGACTTCAAAAACAAACGGCTGGTAATTAGAGGCCCGCCGCCCCAGGCCAGAACAAGTACTACAGGGCATCCAGAGTCAAGTTCTACTTCAGAGCCTGAGGGCAGTACATTTGCCTCCCAGCAGTCACCAACACTAACAATAACATCAACAGCAGCAAGAACAGGATCATCAGCCACAGTACAATCGGCAACTGATTTGTTCCTATGGCATGGGTATCGTAAGTCCAGTGCTGATGCAAAGGCAAAAGTGGCCATGCACATTGGAGCGCCCCTGAGCATTGAGCGGATGGTGCAGGCCTATCTGGATGACCCAACAGAGGTCTCCATGGATCGAAACCCATTGATGTATTGGTATGGGAAAAGAAGCCAATGGACAGTGCTCAGCAGGCTGGTGATACAGTATCTGGCTTCCCTTGACACAAGTGTCTCTTCTGAGCGTGTTTTCAGTGCTGCTGGTGCCGTTGTAACTGTGAAAAGAACCAGTCTCTCGCCCAAAAGCGTGGAGAGGTTAACCATGATCAGTGCTTTAAATGGGAAAAAATAAGTGCAGGTACTCATTAAAATGAGCTAGAGGTGTAGTGAGTGGGCGGGGCCAGGGGTGGGGCTAAGGGCAAGACAAAATTATACTTAACGACTTCTATAATAGTTACAGCACACAACAAAACATATAAACATATAACAAAGCAGGTTAACTCATTACACAAAATGATAGAGAAATGCGATAAAATGTTAGCATTTCCTTTTTTTGCAATAGTTGCACCTTCTTAATGCCATACTGTTAAATGCTGTTGTTTGGCACAATACTATATATTTTTGGGCATGTGAGTAGGAAGAAACTGAGAATAACCCCACTTCGAACCAAAGCTCTTATGGCACCAAGCAAATGAAGCAAATCATCATGACCCTCCCCAGAATATATCTCTTGTCTCTTCCATCGATCTATCCATTCATCCTTTCATCCTTCCATTTACCTGCTGATGTCCACCATTTACTCTTTACATTCTGTTGTCTATTCAGTTTTTCATCCATCATTCAGTGTTTCACCATTCTGTCTGTCCAACCTTCATATCCAAATCTATCCATCCATCTTTAAACCTATCCATTCATCATTTCACTCATACATCTCTTTAGCCACCCTTTCTCTCAACCATCAATCCTTTCTCTCATCTATCCATCAACCCTTTCACTCTTTTATACCATCCACCCTTTCATTCCATCGCCCCTCCCTTTCATTCATCCATCCAATCTTTCACTTATCCACCCATATCCGCCCTTTTATCCAATCATCCAGCCTCTTTCACCCATCCATCCATTCACTCACTCATCCATCCACTCATCCATCCATTCATACATCCATCCTTGCTTACTCATCTATCCACTCACTCACTCACTCACCCACTAACCCTCTCTACTGTGTTATTTATTAACCTTTGTCACCGAGCAAACATGTACACACAAAGTGCCACCAATTTTTCTTACAAAAAACCGGCATACAAATGTAGGCAAATACACAAACATAAGCAGACACACAAAAGACTCCGGTATGTTAAAAGCCATGTTATACTCTTCACCATGGCTTTTTTAATTGCCACTGCCTGGGGACTGCAACGATTCCTGTGTTCGCGCAAATGCAGAGAATAGTGTGAATGTGGTTGACAGCACAGGGCCTGAATGGACCCAATAGCTGCCAAGGTTTCAGTTTGCTTTGTGTGACATTTTCATATTTTCATTGTAATTATGAGTGACATTTCAACGACTATGAGTGACACTTTCTCACTAGCAAAATTAAGCAATGAAGATGAGGGAATCATATAAATATCAGTAAAGACATCCATTTGAGTATAGCTGCTAATGTTTCAGATTGCTTATGTGTGACATTTTAATAGATTCAGTGGATTTACGAGAGTCAGGCAACAACTAGATGTGTAACACTTAGAGTGGCACTTACTTGCAAGCATAATCATGGTATGAAGTCAATGGAAATAGACAAATATCAGAAATCACACTCATTTAAGCAACAATGAAGTCAAACTCTGCAGTAGGTTCTTTTGAAACTATTATTCAATTTCTAAAAAAATCATCGCCCTCCACCCCAACCTCAGCTTCAGGTGCGGCTGAACCACATGTAACGAAGGGCTCTCTGTGACAAAAGCAGCAACACACTGAGCTATCCACATACAATACAGTAAAATGCAATATGCTTTTTTGAGGGAGGCATATTAACTCTCTACACTACTTAATGGTCAGAGTGAAAACTGCCAGTAGAGAAAACTCTGACCTCTCTCCAGCTGGAACAATAATCACATGACATCTCTGACTTAGCAAGTCTAACTATGCTGAGAAAATAATGGGTGCTTCTTCGTAGTGTCACTGTCAAGCAGGGATGTTAAACACTTGGCACTACTAATAAATCAGCAAAACTGCTTGTTTAGATAAAAGGTAGCACTGGTGTGGTGAGTCTGGGGCAGAAGTTGGGCTCTGCTGGGCACAGCAATAGCACAGTCCAGGTCAGGAGGAGGTGAGCAGGTGATCGATTCTGGAACAGCGGCTTCCTCCTTTAACTTCATGTAGCAGGGGAATTCTTGGGTGCCCTGGGCCCCGGCTGGCAACATCCTGCCACAGCCTGGGCGCCGACTGGACATGGCTCCTCCACAACAGTGTGACAGAGCAAGAAGGGAGCCAGGCGCATCTAAAGGAAAGTGTTAGGAATGTGTGGAAAACACAGGGTTGGCGGCGCTAGTTTTCAGCTTCTTTGGCATAAGAAAGCCTTCTATGCACACACCGGGTAATTGAGGCATGTGGCGTTAGGAAGGTAGGTGCCTCACTGCAGAAAACAGTTAGATTAGCGCTCCAGGGGCTTCTTCGATCGCATTGTCTGGGAATTAACCATCTGATCCAGAGAAAGTATGGGAAGTGTGAGAATCCGTCCTTGCCCCTGATAAAATGTTTATGTTTAAAGTATTACCCTGCACGGACTTTACCCTACCTGAAGTGCTGTGCTTTGAAAATCACACGTGCACACTAGCAGGTAAAATGAATCTCGACCCTGCTTTGTCAAGCACAGCGTGATGGTGAGCACCGAACATTATTCAACTGCGCCCTGCTGAATAGCTCAGCTGGATCTCAGATCGGGGACGAGAGACCGAAGTGGCGCCTCTGCTACCAGAGACAAGTTCCACTCCTGCTCACCAGCACTCACAGCCACTAAACCTACCTTGTCATGAGTACCGGTACTCTCCAAGGCAGCAGAGAAGTGCCGGTACTCACAGTGATAAATTTAAGAAGTGCCGGTACTCAGTACCGGTGAGTACCGGCCCATTTGAAGCACTGACCATGATCAAAATGAATCAGCACTTTATACCACCGGAGTACAAAATACATGAATCACAGCAGGAAGAGAAGAGCGACTTAGGAAATGGAAGTAGTGTTTTAGATTACCTACTTCTGGCCGAACCACCAGAGTTTGAGGACGAGCTCCTCTTCCCTGAAAACTAGGCTTTCAAGTTGTTACTTTCATCCTTCCTTCCTTCCTTTATTTGTATGTGTATCTGTCTTTCTGGTTCGAATCACAACAAATCCATCACCACAGTCTTCTCTTTTTATTTCCATATTGGAGTTGCACCTCTGTGCATTTAAGTGTCCACTCTTCAGAGTCCTGCTGCATGTTCCTGACTCGCCCTAAATACATTTCCATCAAGCCAGAAATTGTATGGAGAATAGTACAAGAAATGTTTCTTCTAATAGTCCCTCCAGAAGAAGTGGAACATGGCTATAGCTATCCTCCTTTTGTTTCCGAGCCAAAACCCATCACTGTCAATGGCTACCGCCTCTGCAGGTATCCAAAACTCTTCACTGTCAGAAGGCTTTTGTCAGTCGGCAGGCATCCAAAAGTAAACGCATCACTGTCAGAAGGCTACAGCCTCGGCAGGCATCCAAAACTCACCACTGTCAGAACAGATGGTACTTGGCAGAGAAAGACAAGACTCTCCGAAGAAACTTGCTGACATTTCAACAAACTCAATTGACCAATGACCGCTACCCAGGCCACGGCCCATCACAGCGCTGACCATGTGAACCAACTTCAACTGCGTCAAAGTGCCACAAATGAATTAGAAGACTGAAACAGTGACTAACACTTAAAATGAATGTGGAGTAATAATGAGGCCACTGCCTCAGTAAAAAAACACACACCTGTCAGAACTAGGCATCTGACAGCCAAAGAGAAGAGCAAGACAGGCAATGATGGCTTGCATTGGATGCTGACTCTGAGTGATTGCTGTTTTTTGCGTTGATGTTGTGCATGAAGTCGAACTGTACTAGTAATTAATCTACCAACTAGTAGTGACTCAAGTGACAGTCAATGTTTCCCTTCTTGTTGTTTAATAACCAAATTGCACTCCTACTACTGCAGGCCAATATCCGTTGCATTTTTTAATATGGAACATGGACTTACTTGGATTTGGTACACTACAGACTGAGTTGGAGTTGGACAACATGTACAACACCATGATGATGACCATACTATCTTCGCAGTCAGTCAGTTGGATCGGAGATGATTGATGGAATAACTTGAAGCATTTCAAATCAAGTGGCATAAAAGGTAAATAAGTCAACAACCACAGCAGACCTACATGTCTGTGTAGAGGTGGAGTCGAGTAGTCACGAGTGTAGTAGTGGAGGTCTGACTGACAGCAGTATGTTGATTTAGTTACTTACTTTGGAAAATGCTATGCAACTGTATATGTGTCCTGTTTAAGGTTAATCCTGGCCTTGAAACAGACTTGTTGTTTAATAACAAAATTGTACTTCTACTGCAGGGGGATCCATTGGATATTTGAATATGGACTCTGGAGTCACTCGGTACACTACAGACTGAATTGGACACCATGATCATGATGACCACCTACTATACTCTTCGCAGTCAGTCAGTAGGATCGGAGATGATTGATGGAATAACTGCGTTTCATGAGTGGCATAAACGGTAAACACAATTCAACAAGAACCACAGCAGACCTACATGTCCGTGTAGTGGTGGAGTCGAGTGTAGTGGTGCGACTGACAGCGGTGCATTGATTTAGTCACTTAATTTTGAAAATGCTAGGTTGTTGTATATGTGCTTTGTCTGGCTCTGTCAAAATGTAAGCTAAATGGAGGTTGGGTCATGGCCCGGTGCTGTGGGCCTGCTCAGTCCTGTTGTTGTTATAGCTTAATGCTGTAAACAGAGTAGACATGATATATCCATGCCCCCTCAGTCTGAAAGTGTGCTCTCTTCTCTTGTTGCACTCCACCATAATTGAGGCATATTTTGTATTCATTGATTTTTCAATATCCCTTTTGTTTTTCCATCTATACTTACAGTCCGGCCTTTACCCTGTACTATACTGAGAAAAACAACTCACACTTACCTTACCAATCCGTATCCACCAGGCAGGCAACCTTTCTTAGACTTGTGGATTTTTGTTTTTGCATTTTTGTATTAAAGCTGTGTTGTTTAGCAGGCCTCCTTTGTCACGCCATATATAGGCCTGCTTGAGTTCATTGTTTACAATGGCCTGTTGTGACAGTGTGTGACCATGTGGCTGGGGGCCATTTTGTGGTGGTAGATTAGTAGTGTGCTGCTTTTTCCATATAGACCTGCATGCCTTTCCTTTGTTCCCCTTGGCTTATGCTTCTTGTTGTTGTGGCCTGGCCATGTGGGTGGTGGCCATTTTGTGAAGGCAGGCAGTGTGCTTTTGCCATAGTCTTGCATTGTCTGTCTTCCATTTCTTTTTGATGTGGGTGGCTAGCGGCCATTTTGTAGAGCCATCCAGGAAGTGTGATTTTGCCATAGGCCTGCATTGTCTATCTTCACTTTCTTGTTATTGTGGGTGACAGCCATTTTGTGGAGCAAGGCAGTGTGCTTTTGCCATAGGCTTCCAAGCTTGTGGCTTAGTCTGCCAGTAGGCCCAGAGGTACTCATCATGGGTGCATGAAACAACTGTTTTTGTGTTGTCTGTTGACTTTAAACATCATTCAGCATGGCATTGGATTGAATTGCAAAATGTGTTTTTTGTGGTGGTATTTCAGTTTTTTGGAGTGTCTTAAATAAATAGGCCTTTTCAGCCAGTAGGTTACCCTGGGCATTCAGCTCGCGGAGTTTTGGCAACTTCACACTGCGCGACAACGCAGAGTTACACTTTTTTTCTTCTTCGCATGCTCAATATGCATTGTCGCGCGCACGGTAATGACTTTTCGTGAAGATCGTGATGCTGAACACGCAGAATTTGCAATCTGGCGAACAATATCTCTTGAGCAGCATAAAACCTTCTTGAAAATGATGAATTTGGTCATTTTGCTAAAAAAAACCTCCTCAGGTTGTCATTTGGCTGTAGTTTTTAGAGCAAGGAGTCATTTTTCTTTTTTTACAATTTTTTTAAAGAGGAAGGAAGTTTCCCAGATTCTCCAACTTCCTGTTCCTGTCCTTTCTCATCCCTTTCTTGTTATTGTGGGTGGCCTGGCCATGTGGGTGGTGGCCATTTTGTGAAGCCAGGCATTTTGCTTTTGCCATAGGCCTGCATTGCCTATCTTTTCTTCCTTTTCTTGTTGTTGAGGGTGGCCTGGCCATGTGGTGGTGGCCATTTTGTGGGACCAGCCACAGTGCTTTTGCCATATGCCTCCAATCTTGTGGCCTAGTCTGCCAGTAGGCCCAGAGGTACTCATCATGGCTGCATGAAACAACTGTTTCTATGTTGTCTGTTGAATTTAAACATCATTTAGGGCATGGATGGCATTGGATTGAATTGCAAAATGTTTTTTTTTTGGGGGGGTTAACTTTTTTGGTGTGAGTTAGGCCTTTTCAGCCAGTAGGCCCAGAGGTACTCTTGGGTGCATGAAACAACTGTTTCTGTGGTGTCTGTTGAATTTAAACACCATTTAGGGCATGGATGGCATTGGATTGAATTGCAAAATGTGGTTTTTGGGGTGTAGTTCAATTTTTGGGTGTGTGTTAAATAAATGCCTTTGTTGCATGTGTATGTGTTGTTGTTGTGGTTGTTGTGTAACTTTCCAAACTTTTTAGCCAAGTGGATTTTCGTTTTTGCATTAAAGCTGTGTTGTTTAACAGGCATCCTTTGTCTGGCCATATAGGCCTGCTTGAGTTCATTGTTTTCTGGGCCTTGTGCCTGTGAGTGAGCATGTGGCTGGGGGCAATTTTCTGGAGATAGTTAGTAGTGTGCTGTATTCGCCACATAGGCCTGCGTGTCTATCCAGTGTTCCTCTTGGCTTACTGCTTCTATCCCCATTGCCAGCTGCAGCTCCCTGATGCTGCATCCATCCCACTTGATGAACAAATTAAGGCCAAACTGGTTCCACTACATTTGTATTTTTGTTTTTGTTCTTTGCTATTTTTAGTCTTCCTGAGTGTACACAGTACACCAGGAAAGCTCTTGTTGTCAAAGTCTCATAAATGGCTACACTGTTGTTGTTAACTGAGTTACTAAAATGTAATAATTGTGACCACCACACACTAAGTTATATATTAATTATATATCATATTTGTTTGATTGTACTAGTAGTAATTTATTTAAGCACAAAAAATTCCACGTTTGACTAATCTTTCGGCTTTTTTGCTTTTAGATGCACAAAAGACTTAGGAGGAGGTGTCATTATCGCCCGTTGTACTGCCAGACAGACGTCCTGCTGCTGTACACGACGTGACGTGTGTCCTAACCAGACATCTCTGCACCTTGTGCAACCTTTTTTTGGGAAACCAAAAATTACACCTGCAGCAGCGGTGTCCGGGGGGAAAGCTGGGGGCAGCACCTATGCATCAGTGGGCCCAACCCACCAACCCAGGCCCAAGCACATGAGTGTGGAAGAGGTAGCCAGCGTAATGGTGCAAACCAGTGATGCTGAGCCTGAGATAAACTTATCACTATCTCAAATTAGTACCCAATCAACGCAGGAGAAAACACAGCAGATAGGTGGTCAACAACAGCCTCAACCACCGCCCACAATAGTAGTTATACATCCCGAAGTAGGGGCAGTTCAGGAAATCGAGCTTCATGCAGAGGAAGAAGGAGAGGGAGTCACTCATTCAGAAGATCTATTGTCTTCCACATCCCCAGCAAGGAAAAAGAGGGTTAGTCTATCGAGTTCTTCGCCAAGCACCCCTTCTGATGATCTAGATGCCACTTGGGAGCCACAAACTGAGTCTGAGAGGGAGACACGTCCCAAGACCAGGCTAGGGAAAAGGAAGGTTCCAGAAAGCCTTAAACTTATGGAGGTCGATGTAGAACAGCAGGATGATGATGAGCCAGTCATCACGGACATTACTCCCGCTCCAGTGGAGACCGACATTACCACATCCCAAATTGCTGTGAGGGATGTGGCACGGATAACACCAACACCACCTACAGCTTCCATATTTGCATTAGCAAAGGCCCGGCAGCGACCTACATCCAGCACAACGACCACCTTAGTAGAAGTAGGTAGTGGTACTGCACAGAGTCAAATTCAACGCAAACCCTCCAGTTCATCCGGCGTTGGAAGTGGCACCTCCAGCAGGAGACAAAAGTTAAGCTCCCCAGTTTGGGACTTTTTAACGGTTAGCGAAAAGGAGGAGAACATTGCTATATGCTCCATTTGTAATACCTCTGTTAGTCGGGGTAAGCTTGGTACAAACTATGGTACCGGAGGCCAAATAACCCACTTGATTGACTGTGAGGACCTCTGACAAGATGCTACGTTGTCTCTTACCTGAGCTTACTTGCAGAGATGTAGTAAAATTTCGCAGGGACCAACTTCCCAAATACCTAACTTAAATCTTGTAATCTAACACACTACAAGATTCAATTTAGAAATTAGGGAGGAGGGCCGGGGTACTGGACGTGGTAGGGTTCTTGCTGTCAACCTGCGAAGCAACAAGTATAGTCTATTAAACTCTTTTAGAAATTCCTTTAATCAACTTTTAACCTATGTTTTCCATAGAGTTAACCTTAGCTTTCTAGTTGAGGAATCTCTAATTCACCTACCTGCGATCAGTAGTTGTTGTTGGCCTACGTCCAGTATTTCTTGCGTTGACCTTTTGGAAGGTTTAGAGTTGACTGGTTGCTCTCTAGCTGTACGTTTTGTCTGTGTTTCAGATTAGCTGTAATATAAAACAAAGGATTAGTTCTTATTCCTAAGCCTACTTCCTTAAGCTGCACCTTGCACACTAAATCGCTATACAGTTTATTGACTTACTGCTTTATTGCATGCATGTGTTCTTCTGTTTGCGCTATCTTGTCTTGGAGCTTTCAAAAAGAAAAAGGAAAGAGAAAATGCCATAGTTCTGCCAACATCATGACTTTAAACATTGCCTGAAACGTTTCTTAAAAGCATACAATAAACTTGCCAAAAAAATGGTCTTCCAATTAATGCAATAAAGTCTGTAGCGAAAGTTCTATAGATTGAAATAGGGCTTTTCCTATTTCAAATGTCCCAAAAATTGTGTTTGTTTTGAGATCGAACCTTTCTTGCGAAGGGCGCTGAAATTAAAGTGAAAGTACTTATCTCCTTTTCTTTGTTTTCATTTGTAGGTCTGTTTTCCGTAATCGAGGACAAAGAGGCATCAAAACTGGAAATGCGGAGTTGCGAACCCCTTCTCTCGCGATCTCAGGTAAGTTCTGGAGAATTCCCTGGACACTCCCTGCCAGCAAAACGAAGAGAAGGCAAAGCGCCTTCTAGAACTACGGGTGCGGCTTTTATAGCCAGCCACACCCTAGCGCTTATACGTACCGTCACGTCCTGCGTGCGGTACGCGTTTGATCCTTTTCGATTCACAGCTTCACTGAGAGCATATCAGTAACAGCGGTTTTTACCAGCGGCCAGTGGCGAGCAACAAAGTCTGTTTTACCTTGCTCAGTACCAAAATAGCACAGCAGTCTTCAGGATGAAATATCTTAACAAAATCAGATGTAAAAATATGTTGCCAAACTAGAGCCTTTCTACAAAATATGTTCAAGAAAACATTATGTTTAACATATCATTGCAAACACATTAGATGGCAAATATGTTCAAGTAGACACTATGTTAAACATTTCATTGCAAGCACATTAGATTAACGATTTACGGAGTGTTGGTGCACGGGAAAGGGGTGGGCTTTTTCAAAACAACTACAGAGTGTCTAGAGCCATACCTACGGCAAACGCGGGGAGACTCACTAAATCCCAGATCGGTTTTAATGACAATCACCTTCGCAGCATAAAAACTGCAACCATTGCTTGGGATAAATGAGTAGAAGATCCAATCACGGTGGAACAGGAAGAAGAATGAGACATTCCCTCTGGTAGTGGTACCCAAAGTAGCCCTGTCCCCAGCAGTGCAGTGGTACCACCCACATCTTTAGCAACATCTCAGTGGCACAAGAGTAAGAGTCAGCCTGAGACACCAAGGAGTACTGCAATGAAAAAAAGTGTGCGGTTGAGCCTAACAGAAAGAAAAACCATTCAGCCTACCATTATCAGCATGTTTACTAGGGCAGAGGGGCAGTACGAACGCAACCACCCAATAGCACATTTGTACAATGCAAAGCTGGCGAAAATGTTAGCACTGGACCTTCTCCCTTTTTCTTTTGTTGAAGGGGTGGGTTTTCTGGAATTTGTGACAGCCATCTACCCAAAAATGGCAGGTTCACAGCCGCTACTATTTCTCCAGAGTTGCTCTTCCAGCACTACATCAGGACATGCTGGAATTGCTTGGAAAAGCCTTGAAGCAGAGTGCTCTTCAGAATATCCACCTGACAACAGAAATGTGGACCAGTTGCCAAGCACTTTAGCCATGTTTGCCATGGAGAAATCTCATACTGCTGCAAACATTTTGGATAAGTTTAACAGCAAGGTCTTTGAGTGGCTGTGCCCAAGTGGGATTAACATTGGATTTGTTGCCACGGACAATGGCAGTAATGTAGTTAGGGCCATGAAAGATGGTGGCTATTTCAGGGTCTCGTGTTTGGCACACTGAATTAACATTGTTGTTCAAGACTTTCTGAAAAATGAATACAACTTATTGGCCACCTGCAGAAAAATATGCACACATTTCAGCCATTCTTTTAAAACCCGGAAGCAGCTGAGGGTCATTCAATGTGAGCATAAAATGCCAGTCAAATCACCCATCCAGGAGGTGCCAACACGTTGGAACTCAACTTATTACATGCTTGATCGTCTGTTTGAGCAGTACATACCACTCAATGCTTGTGTCATGCAAAGATTAGGGGATCCTACTGTGAGAGGAATGACCATTGAGAGGGGCCAAAGGGATCTTGTTAAATGCCTCACAGAGATGCTACCTCCTTTTGAGGTCTTCACACGTGAAGTCAGCAGGGAGAACTGTACTATGGGCCAAGCTATCCCACTGTTGCAAATGCTAGTGCAACAGCTGAAGGAGGTGTCTGAAACATACGCAGGTGTGGATGACAAACAAGACGCATATTAATTGGCGGACTCCTTAGCCATTCGCTTATCTGAAAATACAAGGATTCAAAATAACATTGTGTCATATCTCAACATTACATTACTGCCACAATTTTGGATCCACGGTATAAACTATTTCTGAACAGTGAGGCAGTAATTCCTTTTTCAGAAGTGGATGTTGCCAAGTACAAAACTTTGATATCTGTGGAAGCCACTGACTTCGAAAACGAATGGCTGGTAATTAGAGGCCCGCCGCCTCAGGCCAGAACAAGTACTACAGGGCATCCAGAGTCAAGTTCTACTTCAGAGCCTGAGGGTAGTGCATTTGCCTCCCAGCAGTCACCAACACTACCAATAACATTAACAACAGCAAGAACAGGATCATCAGCCACAGTACAATCGGCAACTGATTGGTTTCTACGGCATGGGTATGGTAAGTCCAGTGCTGATTCAAAGGCAAAAGAGGCCATGCACATCGGAGCACCCCTGAGCATTGAGCGGATGGTGCAGGCCTATCTGGATGACCCAACAGAGGTCTTCATGGATCGAAACCCATTGGTTTATTGGTATGGGAAAAGAAGCCAATGTACAGTGCTCACCAGGCTGGTGATTAAGTATCTGGCTTCCCCTGTCGCAAGTGTTTCTTCTGAGCATGTTTTCAGTGCTGCTGGTGCCATTGTAACTGTGAAAAGGACCAGTCTTGCACAAAAGCGTGTAGGGGTTAACCATGATCAAAAGGAATCAGCACTTTATACCACCGGAGTACAAAATATCTGAATCACAGCAGGAAGAGGAGAGCGACTTAGGTCACGGAAGTAGTGTGTTAGATGACCGACTTCTGGTCGAACCACCAGAGTTTGAGGACGAGCTCCTCTTCTCTGACAACTAGGCTTTCAAGTTGTTACTTTCATCCTTCCTTCCTTCCTTTATTTGTGTGTTTATCTGTCTTTCTGGTTCGAATCACAACAAATTCATCACCACAGTCTTCTCTTTTTATTTCCATATTGGAGTTGCACCTCTGTGCATTTAAGTGTCCACTCTTCAGAGTCTTGCTGCATCTTCCTGACTCACCCTAAATACATTTCCATCATGCCAGACATTGGATAGAGAATAGTACAAGAAATGTTGCCTCTAACAGTCCCTCTAGAAGAAGTGGAACATGACTATAGCTATCCTCCTTTTGTTTCCGAGCCAAAACTCATCACTGTCAGAAGGCTACCGCCTCTGCAGGTATCCAAAACTCTTCACTGGCAGAAGGCTTTCGCCAATCAGCAGGCATCCAAAAGTAAACTCATCACTGACAGAAGGCTACAGCCTCGGCAGGCATCCAAAACTCATCACTGTCAGAACAGACGGTACTTGGCAGAGAAAGACAAGACTCTTCGAAGAAACTTGCTGACATTTCTGCAAACTCAATTGACCAATGACCGCCACCCAGGCCACGGCCCATCACAGCGCGGACCATGCGAACCAACTTCAACTGCGACAAAGTGCCACAGATGAATAAAAAAACCGAAACAGCGACTAATACTCAAAATGAATGTGGAGTAATAATGAGGCCACTGCCTCGGTAAAAAAACAAACACCTGTCAGAACTAGGCATCTGACAGCCAAAGAGAAGAACAAGACAGGTAATGATGGCTTGCATTGGATGCTGACTCTGAGTGATTGCTGTTTTTTGTGTTGATGTTGTGCATGAAGTTGAACTGTACTAGTAGTAATCTACCAACTAAAAGTGACTCAAGTGACAGTCAATATTTCCCTTCTTGTTGTTTAATAATCAAATTGTACTCCTACTACTGCACGCCAATATCCGTTGCATTTTTTAATATGGAATATGGACTTACTTGGAGTCGATACACTACAGACTGAGGTTATTTTGTTTTTTTTTTAACAGAGTTTTATATAGCGCGAACTTGACCTGAATCCAGTCAGGTATCAGAGTGCTTTACATAGCACCAGTTATGTTACATTAGGACACACATTCATTCTTTGTTAGGCACGGGGAGATTAAGTGATTTGCCCAGAATCACAGGATGTTTAGCGTCATTACCGAGACTCAAACCCAGTTCCCCAGGCCCGAGGTCCAGCGCCCTAGCCGTTAGGCCAACTCCTCTCCCCAACAACACGTACAACACCATGATGATGACCATACTATCTTCACTTCAGTCAGTTGGATCGGAGATGATTGATGGAATAACTCAGGGCATTTCAAATAAAGTGGCATAAAAGGTAAATAAGTCAACAACCACAGCAGACTTACATGTCTGTGTAGATGTGGAGTTGAGTAGTCACGAGTGTAGTAGTGGAGGTATGACTGACAGCAGTATGTTGATTTAGTTACTTACTTTGGAAAATGCTATGCAGCTGGATATGTGTCCTGTTTCAGGTTAATCCGGGCCTGGAAACAGACTTGTTGTTTAATAACAAAATTATACTTCTACTGCAGGGCGATCCATTGGATATTTGAATATGGACTCTGGACTCACTCGGTACACTACATACTGAATTGGACACCATGATCATGGTGACCACATACTATACTCTTCGCAGTTAGTCAGTAGGATCGGAGATGATTGATGGAATAACTGCATTTCATGAAGTGGCATAAAAGGTAAACACAATTCAACAAGAACCACAGCAGACCTACATGTCCATGTAGTGGTGGAGTCGAGTGTAGTGGTATGACTGACAGAGGTGCATTGATTTAGTCACTTAATTTTGAAAATGCTAGATTGCTGTATATGTACTTTGTCAGGCTCTGTCAGAATGCAATCTAAATGGAGATCGGGTCACGGCCCGGTGCCATGGGCCTGCTCTGTCCTGTTGTTGTTGTAGCTTAATGCTGTAAACAGAGTGGACATGATGTATCCATGCTGCCTCAGTCTGAAAGTGTTCTCTCTTCTCTTGTTGCACTGCACCGTAATTGATGCATATTTTTTATTCATTGATTTTTCAATATCCCTTTTGTTTTTCCATCTACACTTACAGGCCGGCCTTTACCCTGTGCTGTACTGGAAAAAACAACTCACACTTACCTTACCAATCCGCCTCCGCCAGGCAGGCAGTGGCACCCAAGATTGATGAACGGAGCGTCCATTAAAGGGAGGACCAAGAGGAATGCCGAGATGCAACGCTACAATTTGACCAGGATAATGCAGTAAATTTAGTATCAATCATCGTCTTTGAATTAATGTGATTCATTTTTTCTCTTCAATCATTATGACTGTGTGCTGTTGTTGTTGTTTGTTTGCTAATTAATCCCTGCAACTATTTTTTAATTTTCTTTGTTATTATTAAAAGTAAGCCCGGTACAACATGTAATTTGGATCTCTCTGAGGGCAGACAGGCAAGGAAAATTGCATATTAATATACTGCTGCCCTGTACTGTCTAATTGTCTAGTAGTAGTTAGTAAATACTGCTCATCATTAGGCATCAAGTTATCTTTATCATGCATTCATTTCGTTTTTCTTCCTTAACAGATTTATGGATATGATGGTCGTCTGCCAAGATTGTGTTTTGCTTTTGTTGTGTCCATGCGTACTGTTTTTCTTTGTCAAACCTTTCCCTAAACCCCCCTCTCCATCCATTCATTAAACCCAAACCCTCTTCCCCCGGGCTGTGTGATTTATATTGAGGTGTGACTAAATGAGATGTACACCAACAATTGATCACTCGCTTGCTGGGGCAGATGTGGTGAAAGCGGCACTAATTCAATTTCAAGGCAGGGCGAGGATCTTCTTCTGCTTGCCCACCCATGCTCAGTCTGTGTGCAACTCAATTTGTTTTCCAAAGGGACCTAATACATAATAATTAATAGCCGGCATCTATTGGATTCATCATCAACATCCTCCTACACAGCAGTAAAGGTTACGATTGTGTTGAGTAACTCGAGTCGACACAACTACAGTTTGCAACTTGTTGTACTAGGCTGTCCCCGCCACCATTATGTTTTATTTTACTCTAGTATTTGCAATATTATTGTTTGTTGGGCAGTCTTCTTGTGTACTGTACTTTACTTCGTTCTCCTACTCCTCCCACAGCCTCTCTCAGGCGAGTGACTGTCTCATTTTCTTTTTTTGCAAATGCTACTGCCAGTGTCTACTACTACCACCACAGCCATGGCATCTCCATTCTCTTGGGAAACCAAAACATCATCGCCATGCAGCCATCGCTGTGCCTAACTTAATCATCAATCGCAGATAAGATAAGAAGTTTGGGGAAGTATAATGGACTAGGAGGATAGACTGACAGTACTAGTAGAACAAATCACTCAGTGAGGGGTACCGCATCTATCTGTTTGTGTGTTACAAAATCAGCAGATTATTTAAATCAAACACCGGCTGCGGCCCTGCAGCAGCAAGGAAACCATGTGATGTAATTTCATAAAACAGTAATCCCCCCACAAAACATTAACATTGTATGTTTAAGTATAAATATATTTTAGTCCTCTAACAAAAATAAACTATCCCACAACACCTGACCCACTCCTCTCCCTAACCCCAACCAATGTCCAAAACGAAAAAGTCCAACCAATGTCCATAATAATAAACCCCAATGCCAACGCCCAATTCCCACCCACCAAAAAAAGGAATAAGAAACGGGCAATCCAACGGGGTCATAGTTCTTAGATTCTGCGGGCTCTTAGATGTTTGTCCATAAGGATCTTGACCCGCTCCTCTAGGTGCTCCTCTAGGCGTGCCATTCGGAGGAAATGCCCTGCAGTTGCATCCGGTGGGGGGCAGCAGTGCTGGAAGTTACAGTGCGGCTGCGGGCGGCTGCCTGAATGAGATGCCGTACCGCTGGAGGCGGGGCCTGGCTGGGGCCCGGGGCATTGGAGGAGGTTGCAGCTACTGCTGCCTCCTCCTCCTCCTCTGCCTGAGCAACCAACCGGCAGTACTCTTGGCAGATGGCCTCCAGTTTCCGGCGCTGGGCCATGGCTGCCAACTCCTTCATGGTTGGTTTTGCTTGGGAAGGAGGAGATGTATCAATAAAGAAAAAGACTATTGTAACCAATACTCTTAGCAAAACAGTAACACAAAATTAATTAAACACATAGTGGCACAGTAGCACTAGCAAGCACAGTACATAGCATTTGTGGTATGTATCTATCCTCCAACTTCCTCGTCCTCTAACAATTGTGGGAGTTTCGGGCGTTATACTACCACTATGGACTCGAGTACACAGTAGTACACCAGTCTTCTTGTTCTCTCTAGTTTAGCGAAATTACGTAACCTTGTTGAAGTCGGCATGCCAGCTCAGTCAGCTTGCGCCCAAGACAAACATACACGAGTCATGATGACACAGAGTTGCAGACTCACATTAGTTTTATTTACTACTGTCTGCAGGTGGGGAAGCTTTTTTCTACTACATGTGGCACTGGCCATACTCTGTTACATCAAGGGCATCTGCTGAATGTCACTTTCACCCTGCCCTGACTATAAAGGCAGATGATATCTGATCCAATCTTGATCATTGCTTATATATGTGGGACGACATGAGGTACTGTGTTTTGATTGATGTTGTAACTAACCAGCCGATAGACCACCCATGGCAGGCTGACTGACACAGTCGAAATTTGGAAAATAAATTAACATAGGTACGGAGTGGGCCTCGGAGTCGGAGGAAGGCGCTTAATAATGATAACTACATACATGCACAATATATATACACTGTGCTTGCAAACTACTGTGAGTCAAGGGAGTATTCTGAAAATACAACTTCTATTCTCCCCGGCTTTGCTACTGTGGCGTGGTTTCTTTTACATTCTCTTCAAACTAAGACTCTTCATCCAGTGAAAGTCTCCACCTATGCTCATATATGATGAATACCATTCAGACATCCATCCATTCAAAGTAAACGTCTATCATTCTTCTTCATCTCTCAACAAACCTTAGTTTG
Organism: Triturus cristatus; assembly: GCF_964204655.1. Classification (NCBI taxonomy): domain Eukaryota; kingdom Metazoa; phylum Chordata; class Amphibia; order Caudata; family Salamandridae; genus Triturus; species Triturus cristatus. The sequence goes on from NC_140588.1 coordinate 914,307,540, forward strand.
TTTCACCAACAACAAATATTTATTCTTTTTTTTTTTTTTAAACCACCATCCATGTGTCCTTCCTTCCTTGCTTGCCTTGGCTTTGAGTTTGACCCAAACACCTCGTAGGATTCTTGTTATCCACCCAGGTAGGCATCATTTTCTTTCACCTTACACCCATTCTTCAACCCCCATGCATCTGATTCTATCAGCCACCTATGCATTCAACCCACATATCCTTCTCTGCCAGTCACAAATATTACATCTCGCCTTCTTCATTCCACCCTTCTTTCCCTTTTCGTTCAACCCATCCATCAAGGTCATCTGATCTGACTTTTAGTCTTCTCCATAAAACTTTCACAGCTGAGTTGAAGTCGGATAGAAGAGGCCATTGTTTACTCAACTCCCGCCGCTAATGCTATTGCTAATGCTAAGTAAAGGGTGTCTTCTTCAACCGTTGTTCACAACAACTTCTCACATACTAAGTCTCCACAGTACAGTGCACACCCTTGCAGCAAGTGTAATGTCAATAAGAAAAAAATATAACTTACCACCGCCCGCCACTGCTGGTGGCTCACCCCCTGCAGCTCCTGCAGTTGCCACATCTCCTGCTCCCTCTGAAGTGGCCGTGTCGCCATCGCTGCTGGCTCCGGCACTTGTGGTCGGTAGTAGGGCTAGAAAAAACATTACACATTTTTTAGATGCCATATACACCTCCCCCTATTTATTCTTTTTCACTAGCAAGATTGAAAAAAAATTTAATATATACAACATACATCGCTACTACAAATCGGGTACCAGAGCAGTAGAGGAGACACTGGTAGTGTTAGATGGTCCCTGGGGTCATTCTAGTCTTTGCTAAGTTAGCCTGAGCTATGATTCAACCATTTTAGCTTGGTGTCTTTTATTTTGGCACATGTTACCTAGCAGCTTGTTGTTGTGTAAGACGCCTTTGAGAAGTTTGAACCCACATGAGCTCATACTGCTACTGTCTGGGCGCTGCATACAAGGTCTAAAAACAAGCCATTTTGTTATGGATTTCTGGTCAGTCTGTATTGCTTAGCCATAACATGCTACACTTTTTGGCACGACAGAGAAATGCTTGCATCATACTAACTCGCACCATTTTTCTCACAACAGACGGAAGATTCCCTTTTACAAACCAGAGCTTTGCAGAGCTCATGATGTCCAGTACTTATAGGTTCTAAGGTGAGGCGTCCCCCAGAATTCGCTCAGACCTTCATTTATATAAACTATATTCCTACCAAGGGGAGGGTGGTTCTTCCACCACTGTTTAGTTATCATAATTTCCCCTTTTGTCTTCTGTGGACTTGTAACAATGTTTATTGTTTTAATCTTATGCATTTTGCTGTTGAGGCTGGCTCGTATTCCTATACTGCATTAAAGAGCAACGTACAGATCTTGTTATTTGGAAATAAACCTTTTGAACTTATATAGACTCTGTGGTATTTGGTGTGGATTTACACAAGTGAGTGAGAAAAAGGGTGTGCATACCTTATGAGGTCAGGAGTGTTATGTTCTGGGTTGTCCAATCATTGGGTATCTTCAGGGGGTTCGGAGAGCTAATGAGACACTATAGCTAGTCGTTCAGGGGATTGGGGGTTCTGAGGTGTGAGGGGGTCCAACCTGCTATCACCAACATCCTAAGTATTTTCTTGAGCATAGTTATTTGTGCATGTGCAGGATCACTACAACAGTAGTATGTCCTATCCTATCAAAAATAGTAAAATATCTGGTTTGGCATTTTGTTGGTAGGAATTGTCAAAAAGCCTCAAGATTAAGAAGACTAGAAGAGGACAACCCAAATGACTGGACTCAGTGGCTAGGTCTATTGGTGAATCTGAGTTTTATTTAAAACCTTTTTAAATAAAGAGTGGCCAACTGGGCAAGCTTAGCTACAGACAGACTAATAGTAGTAGTACAGTGAGTCATAGCAGAGGCAGTTAGAGCCAGTGATAACAAGAAGTCATAAACAGATAGTCTAGATCGAAGAAGATGTTGTAAAAAACAGAATTAGGAAACAGAAATAATAGTTTGGAAAAAATAAGGTCCAGTAAAAGTTAGGGAGGTATAACTTTTATTATTAACAACAGGAGGACTTACTGGGGCCAGCAGGAGAGCCCTCGGTAGAGGAGCGGTCCTGGTGGCCATCAGCTGCTCCTTCAGACAACCCCGTCTTCTTGCCCCTGGGTGCTGATCATGAAAGATAGAAGAAAGAAAGAGACAAACATTGATGAGTGGTGTGAAACAATTACAATATTGTTTAAAACACTCCAAAAAACATGTATGGAAACAACAATTGCAATAAATTTGACCTATCCAATATGGTCGACTAGTAGTATTGCGGGATTCCCGGACCGTCTAGTTATTATTTATGAACATTAATCCAGTGTTCCATTCCAATTCCAGAATACTAACTAAGCCTAAGTACCACCTCACCTAGCTAGCCCACCTATTCCAGATGGGCCAATTGTCCACTAAGTCTGCATTTCCATAATGCATAGATGGAGGACACATGCATACATTTGTGCATACACAAATTGTTGGTTGGTTGCGTCTGATGTTCTGCTAGTGACACTGCTAAGCCTTACCACTCACTAAACAAATTACAAAAGGTTCTACTCAGGACTGGGGTAAGCAGCACTCAACTAATACTAACTAAACCTATCAATCCATCCACCACTATCTCTTCTTAGTGACAGGAGGACAAAGGAAAGACTAGAGTCTCTCTAACAATAGCATTACCTAACTTAAGTTCTCTAAAGTAAACTGTTACATAATCAGCCCAAGTGAGCGCAAAGTTGCAAACAAGTAAGATCAGTAGCGCTGAGCACCTGTGTCCTACAATCACAGAAGATTTTGAAACGTAATTTACCTGCAATATAAGCAGCAGCATTCTTGCTATTCGGAAAAAAATTATACACAATACTTATACTACTAGTATATTAGCTACTCACCAAGCCCCACGACCTCAACACCTAGCAGGTCCAGCAGGTCCTACTCACGGTCCAAGATGTCTGACCACCGGTGAGCTAGCTGGTTATGGGTGCGCCGGACCCCTAAGCAGTGAAACACTGCCCGGTGCTCCTTCGCCCACTGGCGGTGACGCTCCTGGGTAGGGTACCCAGAGCCAGGCCTTCTGCCTGCTGCCAAGGTCAAGGGGAGGAGGCGCTGCACAAAAAAAAACAAGGCCAGCCACCTCTGCCTTGTAGAAAAGCTCCCGGGCCTGCACCCCTGCAGGGCGCAGCCTGCCGCAAGGCAGACGGCTCTTGGGCCCAGGTGCCTTGCCCTTGGAGCCGGTAGTGGTGGTACCCTTAGCCATGGTCCTGGGGTGTGCGGGAGGCGGAAAAGAAAGTTTAGAAGGAAAAAATAAAGATGGGGAAGAAGTAGGAGCTTAAAGAAGGAAGTAATATAAAACAGTAGAAAAGTAAAAAAAACACAGTAAAATTAGAAATAAAATGCAAAAAGTTATAGATAATAAATAAAAAAGATCAAGTGAAAAACAAGATGGCCGCGCCCATTGGCGACCACATGTGCACGTTTGCGAGATACTATCCCCCGAGCACGCAAACAGCATACCGAACACGCAATATGCGTTCCTGAACAAGAAAAATGCATCGCGAACGGGTGGGACAAGCAACTACGCACGCTCATGTAGCTTGCAAAGCGGTTTTACAATTTTGCGTAGCCTTGCGTTGCTCGACTAAGCGAACTACGCCCAGGGTTAATCTGGACTTCAATTTGGATCCTGGACTTCAGTGTGATGTTTTATATATACACTGTGATGCAAAAAAGAAGCAGAGAACTCTGGGTAGTTCTCAAGTTTAGGTGGAAAGCAGCTCCTGTATGGAGTACTCTCAACACCAGCGACACTCTAGATCTGCTCACCTCAAATGTCTGTTTTTCTATCAAAATCTTTAAGCATAGGATTAGCACAGTGCCATCCACGCCGAGATAGAAACGGACAAAGTCTTTTGCCATTTGTACAGCAAAGTCTTTAGGCATAGGACTAGCACAGTGAGTGCTGCCCTTGCCGAGCTGTAAAATGACAAAAGCCAATTACCACTCCAGGCACAGTATTACAGCTTTGAATTGGTAAAATACCAATCAAGCCAACCTGAAATGAGTAAAAGCAACCCCTGACACAGTGTTTCGCTCTAATTAGAGCTCTTCAGAGAGGTATAGCTTTGTCCAGACACAAGGGAGCACCCAGTATAAGTCAAAGAAATACCCTTTCAGGCATAGAGTGACGAATAAATTATGCAAAAAAGAAGCAGAGAACTCTGGGTAGTTCTCAAGTTTAGGTGGAAAGCAGCTCCTGTATGGAGTACTCTCAACACCAGCGACACTCTAGATCTGCTCACCTCAAATGTCTGTTTTTCTATCAAAATCTTTAAGCATAGGATTAGCACAGTGCCATCCACGCCGTGATAGGAAAGGACAAAGTCTTTTGCCATTTGTACCGCAAAGTCTTTAAGCATAGCACTAGCACAGTGCTGCCCTTGCCGAGCTGTAAAATGACAAAAGCCAATTACCACTCCAGGCACAGTATTACAGGTTTGAATTGGTATAATACCAATCAAACCAACCTGAAATGAGTAAAAGCAACCCCTGACACAGTGTTTCGCTCTAATTAGAGCTCTTCAGAGAGGTATAGCTTTGTCCAGGCACAAGGGAGCACCCAGTATAAGTCAAAGAAATACCCTTTCAGGCATAGAGTGACAAATAAATTATGCAAAAAAGAAGCAGAGAACTCTGGGTAGTTCTCAAGTTTAGGTGGAAAGCAGCTGCTGTATGGAGTACTCTCAACACCAGCGACACTCTAGATCTGCTCACCTCAAATGTCTATTTTTCTATCAAAATCTTTAAGCATAGGATTAGCACAGTGCCATCCACGCCGAGATAGAAAAGGACAAAGTCTTTTGCCATTTGTACAGCAAAGTCTTTAAGCATAGGACTAGCACAGTGCTGCCCTTGCCGAGCTGTAAAATGACAAAAGCCAATTACCACTCCAGGCACAGTATTACAGCTTTGAATTGGTAAAATACCAATCAAGCCAACCTGAAATGAGTAAAAGCAACCCCTGACACAGTGTTTCGCTCTAATTAGAGCTCTTCAGAGAGGTATAGCTTTGTCCAGACACAAGGGAGCACCCAGTATAAGTCAAAGAAATACCCTTTCAGGCATAGAGTGACAAATAAATTATGCAAAAAAGAAGCAGAGAACTCTGGGTAGTTCTCAAGTTTAGGTGGAAAGCAGCTCCTGTATGGAGTACTCTCAACACCAGCGACACTCTAGATCTGCTCACCTCAAATGTCTGTTTTTCTATCAAAATCTTTAAGCATAGGATTAGCACAGTGCCATCCACGCCGAGATAGAAAAGGACAAAGTCTTTTGCCATTAGTACAGCAAAGTCTTTAAGCATAGGACTAGCACAGTGCTGCCCTTGCCGAGCTGTAAAATGACAAAAGCCAATTACCACTCCAGGCACAGTATTACAGCATTGAATTGGTAAAATACCAATCAAGCCAACCTGAAATGAGTAAAAGCAACCCCTGACACTGTGATGCAATAGACTGCAGCGTAGTCGGTAGTCGCAAAGTGCGCCTGATTTTTCAAAACTTGGGGACTCATACTTACTCATATTTTATTTAATATTTGACACAAGTTGTTTATTGATATATATAAACCTAACTTATGGAAGAAGTTTTTCAATTAAAAGCCTTTTATCTGGTGTTTTGTGTGATTGCAGCAATGCCAGAAGTCGCCACGATGTCGGTAATCGCGATGAACATGTGTTTTTGGTAAAGTTTATAACACATATTTATACATATTACATTGACGGATACTCACTTGGGGTTTAATTATATCAGTGGTTTAACATTTAAGTTTGACTACTTATTTTCAGACAAAATATTATTCTGTTTAATTTCTGGTCTTCGTGATGAACCCAATAGTCGTGAAGATCATGGAACTGGGAAACAAAGAATTATGATTGGATGATACACTTTTCAACTGTAACAATGGAAAGAACACACTCAGACACCTTTCTGATTCATTCTCTGAAAGTACTTCAGTGAGAGAAGGTATCTGGCATTTTCTGGCAACATTTTAATAACAATTATTAAAGAAATGGGAACTCAAACAACAGAACAACAACAACAACAGGGGGGAAACCAGCAACAACAGGAAACCCAGGAACTGCATTTTGAAGACACTAAAGATGAGGGGCCTCCACAGAAAAAAGAAGCACCTCATGGGAGTTCTTCACAATTCCTTCTAGAGAATCCAAAACTGTGGCAAAAACTGTGCAATGCACAATTTGTCCAGAGAAGTTGTCGACAGGTACAAATAAAAATAGTCTTGCTCCACCATCTAAAAACTTTCCACAACAACCACTTAAAAGCTGCAAAGAGACAACAAGAGGCTGAACATTCATCTACATCTTCAGCAAGTGCATCAACACCTGGACAAAGAGTGCCTTCTGAAGATCAACAACAGTCTCAAGACATCGCACCTGAAAGCAGCTGGATGGCCACTCATTGTGTTGAGTTGTGGTTAGTGCTGGTGAGCAGATCATAACAGCTTGCTGCAACAGTTGCAAGACTCACAAATGTTGACTTTGTCTTTGGGTCCTTTGGGTCCTTTCAGTATTCTCATGTTTTTTGGAGATCTTCAAGTTTTTCCACTGCCAGTTGCAGTTCATTTTTACTTCAAAAAGGTTTTTATAAAAAGTTGAAAAAGGACAAAAGTAAAACCCCAAACCTCCCCCCATTTTTTTTACAGTTATTAAAATTTAATAAATGTGTGTGTATGTTTGTGTATAATGTTTGCAATTGTGAATGACTGGATGAGTGGCCTATTGAGGACTAAATGAATGCAAGAGTGGTACATGGATGATGGAATGAGCACATGGGCAGTGCCTGAGTGAATAGATGAGCGCATGTGTGGTGCCTGTGTGAATGGATGAGTGCAAGTTTAGTGCCTGGTTGAATGCATGACTGCATGAGTAGTGCGTGAGTGAATGGATGAGTGCAAGGATAGTGCCTGTGTGAATATATAAATGCATGGGTAGTATTTGGCTGATTGGATGAGTGCATCGGTAGTGCCTGGGTAAATAGATTAGTGCAAGGGTAGTCCCTGGGTGATTGGGTGAGTGCATGGATAAGGCCGGTGTGATTGGATGAGTGCATAGGTATTTCCTGGGTGAATGGATGAGTACATAGGTATTGCCTGGGTGATTGGATGAGTGCATGGGTAGTGCCTGCTTGATTGCATGACTGAATGGTTAGTGACTGAGTGAATGGATGAGTTCATGAGTACAGCTTGGGTAACTAGGTTAGGGCACGGTTTGTGCTTGGTTGATTGTATGAGTGAGTGGGTAGCACTTGATTGAATGGATGAGTGTAAGGGTTGTGCCTGGGTGAATGTAGGAGTGCATGCATGGTGCCTGGTTGATTGCATGACTGCATGGGTTGTGTCTGAGTGAATGGATGAAAGCATGGGTACTGCTTAGGTGATTGGATTAAAGCATGGGTAGTGCCTGGTCGCTTGTATGAGTGTTTGGGTAGTCCCTGGGTGACTGGATGAGTGCAAGAGTAGTATCTGGGTGATTGGATGAGTGCATCAGTAGTGTTTCATTGAAAGGATGAGTGCAAATGTAGTGCCTGTGTGATTGGATGAGTGCAAGGGTAATGTCTGGGTCATTGGGTATATGTATGGATAGCACTTGTGTGATTGAATGAGTGCATGGATAGCACCTTATTGAATGGATGAGTGCATGGGAAGTGCCTTTTTTATTGCATGACTGCATTGGTAGTGCCTGAGTGAATGGATGAGTGTTTGGATACTGCTTGTGTGATTGGATTAGTGCATGGTTAGTTCCTGGTTGTTTGTATGAGTACATGGGTAGTGCCAGAGTGACTGGATGAGTACAATAGTAGCACCTGGGTGATTGGGTATATGTATGGATAGCACCTGTGTGATTGGATGAGTGCATGGATGTCTCCTTATTGAATAGATGAGTGCAAGGATAGTGCCTTAGTGATTAGGTGAGTGCATGGGTACTGCATGGGTGATTGGATGAATGCCTGAGTAGTGCCTGGGTGAGTGGATAAGTTCCTCAGCAAATGGATGAGTGCAAGGGTAGTACCTGGGTGATTGGATGAGTGCATGGGTACTGCATGGGTGAGTGGATGAGTGTGTGGGTAGTGCCTGGTAGATTGCATGACTGCATGGGTAATGCCTGAGTGAATGGATGAGTGTGTTGGTACTGCTTTTGTGATTGGATTAGTGCATGGGTAGTGCCTGGTTGATTGTATGAGGGTGTGGATAGCACTTAGGTGACTGGACAAGTGCAATAGTTGTACCTGGGTGAATGGGTGAGTGCATGGGTACTGCTTGCATGATTGGATTAGTGCGTGGGCAATGCCTAGTTATTTGTATGAGTGCATGGGTAACGCCTGATTGAATGGATGAATGCAAGAGTAGTGCCTGAGTGATTGGATATATGCATGATAGTGTCTGGGTGACTCCAATGTGCATGGGTAGTGCCCGAGTGAATGGATGAGTGCATAGGTACTGCTTGCATGATTGGATTAGTCCATGGGTAGTATCTGGTTGATTGTATGAGTGAATGGGTAGCACCTGATTGAATGGATGAGTGTATGGGTAGTACCTGATTGATTGGATGAGTACATAGGTACTGCATGCGTGACTGGATGAGTGCAAGAGTAGCAACTGTGTGATTGGATGAGTGCATGGATATCACTTTATTGAAAGGATGGGTGCATGGGTAGTGCCTGGTTGATTGCATGACTGCATTGTAAGTGCCTGAGTGAATGCATGAGTGTATGGATACTGCTTGGGTTATTGGATTAGTGCATGGTTAGTACCTGGTTGATTGTATGAGTACATGGGTAGTGCCAGGGTGACTGGATTGTTGTGTGTAGATTTAGATTCCGCACATAGGTTCCGATTTATGCCCTTATACAGGTACAATTCATATTGCCCTTATATAGGCATAGAAAATCCAGCCCTTATTTAGGCATTGTCCATGCTAACCAAATACAGACATGGTCTCCTACATCCGTCAATCCACGTCACAACGAGTTCTTGGAAAACCAGACTCTTAAGCCTTTAGGAATTTCCCTTGCTTGGATATTAATTTCTCCAAGAACTCATTTATTATGCATGAACATCTATTCCTTAGGAGTTCATTCATGACATTCTGATGCCTGATTTTTACATCAATACAGGTATTCCTAAACACCTTCAAGGTATAAATATACCTGCACTTGCCCTGGCAAACCACGGTTCCGGTACGTTCCACTTCGACTGCCTACTTGCGGTTCGCCAAGGCAAGTTCGGAAGGAGATCGAGTTCCCGCCTGACCAGACGCTGTCATCCTCCTTGCAGAGAATCCAGCTCCAGTGTTTCTGACTCCCCTTGCGGGGTGTTAGATATCGAGTCCTGGAAAGAGATTCCAACCTCTCACATTCTAAGGTATGGAGCAGACTAGAACTTAGAGAAACTTTTGGCAACTCTTGGCAAAATTAAAGCTTTAGCTAGCTATATTTTAGAAAACAGCACCTACTTCTTACCTCATATTACACTTAGGTTAGGTCCACTGGGGTAGAACTAAGCATCAGATGAGTATTCACATTTTAGCCTGTGTTATTTAGGGCCGTATTTTATGAATGTATGTCATAGCTACAAACCATGCTATTGCAGTATTATTTTAACTTACTGCTAACCCTGTACGTATTGTACTTCGCATCCTGTCTTACGATTGTAGCAGTTCATATCTCTTGCATGAGAAATAATACTGTTCAATAAACCCTTCTTATTGAAACGCCCATCTCTCTATTTCTGTGCAACTCTGTAGAAACTAAGCATGCACGATTGATTGCGTGAAACTGTTATCTATTGTTTCCACGGTTCTGAGATTGTTCCGACTCTAAGGGAAACAAAGTCGACATGTTTATGCGGTTGTCAGAAACTAATCCCTTCTTGTGCATTCGAGAAGTTTCTAGTGACCTCTGAGGTAGCTGGCACACACAAGTAATTAAGTTCAATGTACTCGATAGGAGCATACTGACCTAAGTTCTATACAAAAACTATAGTGTATATTATTCCAATGCACAGAGCCTATAAGGGAAATAGGAACTACACTACATGGCGCCCAATGGTTTGTTAAGGCACTAACTTAATGCTAGATCCTGAAGTAACTCAGTTGTGCTTTTCTCTGAGACCTCTACTCATAATACTCCATAAGACGTCTGGAGTGGGTAGGGATAATATCCGCCATAGCTGAGTAGGACAAAAATCCAATTTATTAGCTGTTTGGTTTGTTCAACGTTGAAGGATACAGTGTTCCAAAAACTTTCACAGTCCAACCAACAATAGCAATTCCAAGACAAACCTCTCACCAGGGGAATACGCTAAAAATCACTCCACAGACTTTACACGCTGTCATGGGTAATGCCCACAAAACGCTGAAAAACTTATAGTCGATTCTAGGTTTCCTAAATTTTGGAAGAGCATACATTCTAAACTATGCACAGAGGGTTAAACCTCTCTACGAATTAATCAAACCTGATTTCAAAACCACAACTTGGACACAAGAACACATAGAAATTCTGCGTTCACTTCAAACAGACATGTTAGAAACAAAACACTTGCAAACACGCGTAAACGTACGCAACTTAGTGATCCGAATCATTCCGGGTCAATGCGGATTCACCTTTTAACGAAGGTGAAAAAGTATCAATTGCATACAAATCATACTTGTATACACAAGCAGAAATTAAATTAATTTCTACAGAAAAAAGGCTGACAGCAGTTCAAACCGCTGTAGCAAAAGAGCCTAGGGGAAATGCATTATGGTTGTCACCCCTGTACCAGCCTTAGAGGCAGTTACTAAAGCTAGCATTCGGAATGCAAAAGCTGTACATCCAAGATGGATACAATGGGTTAATTCTCTTGCTGCAACCGATGTTGAATATGTTTTTGATCCTTACTTGAAAACACAAGCATTTCTGCAATACGAATACGAATGTACTCTGCGTACTGAAATTCTCCCTTTTGATTAGAACAAATGTATAATTCATACTGACGAATTTGCACAACCCGCTAGGGAAAGTAAACAAGCTTACAGTACAGCATGCACTATCGTTAAAGGTCGTATGCGTGATGGCAAATTCAGACCAATGGTCACAAAAACGCAGTCTCTAGGAGATTGCACAGCTCAGCGAGCTGAACTACAAGCATTCAAGATGGCACTTGAAAATACGGATCGCGAATTCCCCACACTCATAGTGTGCGATTCCTTTTATTGTATTCAATCATACAATGAATATTTACAGAATTGGCTTCAAAATGGTTTCAAAGATGCAAAAGGTGGCACAATCAAGCATAAAACGCTTTGGGAACAAATAGTTCAGTTGCGAAACAGACTACAAAACACTTGCTGAGTCATCAACGTGATGGCGTTCACGTTGAAGGGAATTCATTGGATGATGAAGCCACGAAGGGGGCTGTGCAAACGGCTTCCATAGCTGCATTCACTCGTTCAAAAACGAAAATAGTCAGTGAAATAATTCTGGCTGTCAATGCTTCAAGAAAAGGCAGCGGTGCAGCGTTACCTAAAAGATTTCCACTCATATATAATTGATGCGAACAGCGTTCCGTTTGCTCAAATCCCTGGAGTGGGGGATAGGGGAATATCAAACATGGAACGAAGAGCAGCTTTGATTTACGAAGCACATCTGGGAGAGGGTCTGACACATCAGGGGATTTCTAAAACAATTTTAGAACTAAAAGAGATGCACTGGTGGCCAGGAATGAATACATTGATTCACACTTTTATCAATGAATGCCTAGACTGCAATAGAGATCGCAGTACAGACCGCCACTAGGCACCGGTCTACAACGTAGCCAGCCCAGTACAGACACCATTGTTAGACAGCATTAGACTACTTACATGCAGCCATCCCTGTGGATGAATGCAGTCCCACATACACTAAATCAAGGTTCCTATGGATGTGGTATCAGCGCTCAGCTCAAGCTCGAACTGTTATAAAAGATTTGCGAGCCTTTATCGGCACATACGCAATTGGTACACTACATTCTGACCAGGGTCGTGCGTTTAGGTCTCGAGCTTACCAAAGAAGCCATGGCCAGTTTGGGCGTAGCAGTGCGGTATTCTTCTCCATTCCATCATGAGGGAAGTTCTGTTGTGGAAAGAAAAAAACGGGACATAAAGCAGTCTATAACAGCTAGGGTATTAGGTTCAGGTGATGGGTGGGTCAATCACCTTTATGGGGTCCAGTGCGCACTTAACAACTTGCCAAGAAGTTCTCTAGGGGGTGTCAATTCATATGAAGTTCTATTTGGAACTAGAATGTTGGTACCGGACCTTTATATGCAAGGCACAGTGAAGGAAAATAAGAAATTTGATATCAAAGATCGTTTGGCTGTTTTACAGGACTTAAATGAACTAAGAATGAACCAAAGCAACGTGCTCCTGAAGCCAACCATCACTGGGAAAAAACTGGCCGTCCCAGCAAGGCCTGTCTGGATCCCAAAGCTTTGTGATCTAGTCAGAGAAAAGATCGAGGACAAGAAGGAATTTGGGCCTTCTTACAGACAACCAGTACCTGTCCTAGCAATCCACGGATCAAGAACAGTACTTTTGCCACCCCTTGCTGGTAAAAAGGAGAAAAGATTTGTGTCCATCAACCTGATCAAACCACACTATGTGGCCGATACTAAGCAGTAGGCCAAGTAGCAGACGCACTCCTCTAGCTACAATCCAAGAGGTTCAAACTGAAAGACTCATCACCTTTGAAGATTCTGCTGTGAGAAATGAAGGACTAAGCAACAAAGCTATGGAACTCGTCCCTCTTGAGACTCAAATAACAGTTCATCCTGATACACCTGTCTACAACAAAGTAACAAGTGATCAACTGGTTCCAGCTAATTCAACGAATCCTGATGCAATTCCAACCATTGACAGAACTGCCACTGGCTATTTCATGAACTTTGATATGTTTTCTGAGGATCCCAGTGAACCTGAAATGACACTAGCACAAAGTACAAGCAACAGACTTTGTTCATCTCCTGAAAAAGACTTATCTGGTTTCACCATGGTTTGAACAATGTATTGTTTTGGAAATATTCTTCTTTCTACTATGGTTAGCTCTGGTAATAACTCTGGGTATGTTGATAAGTGGAAGATATATTCAAATGGACACAGCAAGTAAAAGAGTGAACTTACTTCTCCAGCCACACAAATCATCCCATCGTGAAGCAAGAGACTTATCAGCAGTGAACATCACAGCCGTTCCTGTACATGATGGTATAGTTTGGGACTACACTGAATATGACATTTTTGGCCCGTCTGAGCTTTTGAAGATTCCACATTTATTTAAGATTTCATTAAGTGACTTTATTACCTCTAGTGCCTTTTCTTATGATTGGCACTTTGAGACTGTTAATAACATGATATCTGATCTAGAGATGTCTACAGTATTCACAAATCATGAATATTTAGAGGGTTCATCAGACTATGAACAAATGTATTGTTATAACCACTATGGTCATCATTTCTTGCATAACTCTGCACCACCTAGATATGTATTTATGTATAGCCAATTGGAACAGTGTCTTACACCTCCAAAGGGTAGTTTGAAAACTTTTGCAATGAAATTTCCATATTTTTCAGGCTTCAGTTTGTCTCATCCAGAAATGTTTTACTTTAAAAACGTGAATAAGTCAGGAACGAAAAATATGTTGACCAATACAAAACAGATTAATTCTGCAGCCTTTATTGCCCAACTGTCTAGACAGGGTTTCGACTTTTGGAAAGACAACATTGAGACAAAATCTGTCTGGGGTACAAAAGATTGGCAAGTTCAGGGGTTAGACGCTTTGTTTGGAGCCTGTATCAACCCTGAGCAAATTATGTTTTTGAATGACACTGTCAAACAAACGTCTTGCCTTGGATTAGCCAAGATCAAAGACATGAACACACCGACCATACCTATACCTGCAAGTAATAGCACTACATGGGGGGAGGTCGACGTACATAATATTTTGCATCACAACAGATCAGATCCAGAATGGAAACAATGGTTGCTCTGGCCCACAGAGACACGAAATAACTGTCAAGATCGATTCCTGAACAAAACACAGGGTTTCACTATCAATAGGCCAGATCCACGCTATGTTGAAAGAAAGCATCCAGGGGTAGTAACAACATACAGTGTAGGGAAACTTTGCCTTGTTTGGCTACAGAAAGCTACACTGAAGGATGTAAAACAACACTTAACTTTACTTCAAGAAAGTGCAGACCTTAGGGAATTCTTGCTAGGAGCAAGAAATCCACGTCAAAAACGTTTCATATATGCCGGTATCTACGCTGCTTATAATGAAGCATGGAAGGTTACCCAAGCAGAGACTACAGAACGAATACGAGAAATTGATCGTATTAATTTAGTGAAAACTCTCTCTGTAGTAGACAATGGGTTAACGACTCTGTCGTCCAGAATATATTCATTGGTCAGCATTGTGGCTTCTGTCATAGACATCATGGAACAAGACTTGGTCATGTTGCAACATGGTCAGTTTCAGCTACGTTCTATCATGCTATTGGGCTGGACGCTAGAAAACTTGCGTGCAGGCTATGTGCCTTGGCGTTAAATCACCACTACGTCACTGTTTTCAGAATTCAATCTCACTGATAAACCGATCAGACTGGCACAAAGGGGAGCAGACTACACTATGCTGAGCTTTGAAAATCTGGCAAAATTACCATTCACAGTGGCAGAAAAACCAGATTATGAGTGGATCATACATGGTAAAATTACTCTGCCTGTTACAACTTTCCATTTTCAGTATTGCCTAAAACATATACCAGTAGTATGAAAGTTTTGCTAAAGAATACATCAAGACATTCTGGGATTTGCCTTACACACATAGATTTTGGAGTGGGGAACATGAAGGGTTTCTTAGCGGTGAAAACTGTGAACACGCACTAAGCGGTTCTCTCCTTTGTCAGGGTATTACCTTACATGGGGCCTGTGATGGTTCCACTACAAACTTATCCTGTCACCTGCAAGGTTCACCGGCTGCAGTGATTAATCCAATTTTTGGCCAACTTTTGAATCGGAGTTACATTATGTTGAATGATCACAGCTGCTGTGGCATGTTGCCAGGTATTCCATATCTAGTTACAGTTAAATCCAGGGTCACTTGCTGTATGCGAGTCTTGTTTCCACAAATAGACACTATCAGGGAGTCGCTTTTATGGCCTTCACTGAACATCTCTTCTATACTTATTGATACTCTAAGCAGAATAAAAGTCATTCTTTTGCAAAAAACAGTGCACTGACCTTGACCAGAGAAACCTATGATCTCCAAGTCGCAAGGACTTCTGCTGAGATACATACCCTTTTGTATACTAATTGCCCTGTACATTTCTCAGAAATGTTAGGTCGTATCTTAAACATGTCTGATACGAGCGGTATTATACATGTATTTAATAACGTATGTGCAGGACTGTTAGCACCTTTTCAAGCAGTCCTCAGAATATTTCCAAACTTCATGCACTCTGTGTTTGGCGGACTGCCGCTGCTTTTAGCACTCGTTGCAGGGATCGTATTTTTGCTCCTACTGCTACGATATGGCAAGCCAAATCACCAGCGACACCCAATTCGCCATGGAGAGAGCTCAATTGGAGATGAAGTGTTGTGAGCGCATCATCCAAATTTTGGGTTTACCTTATCTATGAGAATTAATCATCACATGGTTTCTGTCATTCAGACCAATCTGGCAAGATTGCATCTTACTTGTTCTACGCTGCCTGCTCTGCTGTGAAGAATGCATGCTAGACATCTGTCTAACACTCCCATCAGTCATGCCTACGGATATCGATACTCTGCTGGACCCGGTAATGGCCCAACTTTCTGTGTTGTCCCTAGCGGCTACCAATCCTGATGACAGCATTCATTGAGATCTCACGGACACAAATTGCTACTGCTCTCTATTTCTGTGCAACTCTGGAGAAACGAAGCATGCACGATTGACTGAGTGAAACTGTTATTTATTGTTTCCACAGTTCTGAGATTGTTCCGAATCTAAGGGAAACAAAGTTGTCATGTTTATGCGGTTGTCAGGAACTAATCCCTTCTTGTATATTTATGCTTCTAGTGACCTCTGAGTTAGCTGGCACACACAAGTAATTAAGTTTAATGTACTCAATAGAGACATACTGACCTCAGTCCTATGTCAAAAGCATAGTGTATATTATTCCAATGCGCAGAGCCTATCAGGGATATAGGAACTACACTACAGGATGAGTACAATGGTAACATCTGGGTGATTGGTTGAGTGCATAGGTAGCACCTCATTGAATGGATGAGTGCAAGGATAGTGCCTTGGTGATTAGGTGAGTGCATGGATAGTGACAGGGTTATTGGAGGAGTGCATGGGTACTGTCTGGGTGATTGGATGAGTGCCTGAGTAGTGCCTGGGTGAGTGGATAAGTGCCTCAGCAAATGGATGAGTGCAAGGGTAGTGCCTAGGTGATTGGATGATTGCATGGGTACTGCCTGGGTGATTGGATGAGTGTGTGGGTAGTGCCTGGTTGATTGCATGACTGCATGGGTAGTGCCTGAGTGAATGGATGAGTGTATGGGTACTGCTTGTGTGGTTGGATTAGTGCATGAATAGTGCCTGGTTGATTGTATGAGTGTGTGGATAGCACCTAGATGACGGGACAAGTGCAATAGTAGCACCTGGGTGAATGGGTGAGTGCATGAGTACTGATTGTGTGATTGAATTAGTGCATGGGCAATGCCTAGTTGAATGAATGAATGAATGAATGAATGAATGAATGAATTTATATTTATAGAGCGTATGGCTACCAAAGACCTCCCAGCGCTGAAGACAAAGCAAACGATAAAGGAACATCTTAAGGGAACAGCAGAGTCTTTAGAGCTTTCCGAAAGGAAGAGTGGCTAGTTTCGAGCCGAATCTTATCAGGGAGAAGATTCCATTTTTGAGAAGCGATGGTGGAGAACATACGACCCCCACTCCGAGCTCTCTGTACTCTAGGGGTTATCGCCAGACGCTTTGATTCTGATCGAAGAGTTCTCTTAGGGAAATAGGGGGAGATGATGGATCTGAGGATGGGAGGAGCCTTCAAGGACATTACTTTATGCGTGATACATAGAGCCTTGAACTGGATTCTTTCAGCCACTGGGAGCCAATGCAACGCGGCAATCAGAGGACTGGATGCAGTTAGATAGGGAGCCTGCATCAAAGAACGGGCCGCACATTTCTGGACCCTCTGGAGCTTTTTTATCACAGAACTGGGGGCACCAAGATAAAGAACGTTAGCATAATCGATTCTGGAGAGAATCAAGGCCTGGACCATCAATTTCCCAGCCTCAAACGGCAAAACTGGAAGAATCTTCCTGATCATTTTTAGGATTCCAAAGCACGTGGCTGCCACTTTTTGTGCTTGAACACTGAGGTCAAGTTTGTGGTCCAACCACACTCCAAGACTCTTCATATGTTCTCTAGGCGTGGGCATCTCCCCTAGGCACTCCGGCCAGAAAGCCTTGGGGTTAATGTTGGTGGGTTTCCCAAGGAACATCAGCTCCGTTTTTTTGCCGTTTAGTTTAAGGAAGGAATTATCCATCCAGTTGGTGATGTGCTCCATGCAATTAGCCAAACCGAACTGTTCCTTATTCAAATGGTTTAGGGAGACGATCAGTTGTGTGTCGTCTGCATATGAGACAATCTTCACCCCGAATGGCCTAACCAACTCACCCAGAGGACGCATATATACATTAAAGAGCGTGGGGCTCAGGGAGGATCCCTGAGGAACCCCACAATGCAGTGGTATTCTTTCTGAGACCGAGTCATTCTGCAAGACTTGAAATGACCTATCCCTAAGAAAAGACTCTAACCATTTAAGCAGAATGCCAGAGACTCCAATCTCTCTCAGTCTTTCCAGCAAGATAGAGTGATTGACAGTATCAAAGGCCGCGCTGAGGTCGAGTAGCACAATGGCTACCGACCCTCCCACGTCTAGAATTTTCCTCGATTCTTCACCCACAGTTAACAATGCAGTTTCAGTGCCTTGCTGCGGTCGAAAGCCGGTTTGAGAGGAGTGTAGACGGCCATTTTCTTCCAAAAATGAAGAAAGAATGTTGTTAACATACTTTTCACATATTTTTGCGACTCCCGGCAGCAACGAAATGGGTCGAAAATTAGACAGAATTTCTGGGTCCAGAGAGGGGTTCTTGAGGAGGGCTCTTACCATGGCCTGTTTCCATAAAGACGGCACAACCCCCGTAGTAAACGAGAGATTAATGAGGTCAAGAGTAACAGGACCAATGGTGTCAAACGCCTGATTAAAAAGAGCAGGGGTAATCGCATCCTGAGGGGAGCCGGATTTAAGCTTATGGGCATAACCTTTTAAGGTGTTCAGATCCATCGAGGGTATCACAGCGATTTCCGACTCAGACAATTGTACAGGGCCATGGGAGGGAGTCTCTCCTCCTAAAACAGAGGGGGGCGGAAAAGTAGAGTAGATGTTATCAATCTTTTTTAAGAAAAATTGGGCTAGCTCATTACACCGCCCTAAGGGGTCGGCCAGTGAGGGGCTAAGCTCAGGAGGCTTAATTAGGGTTTTAGCAATTTTAAAAATAGTTGATTGTATGAGTGAATGGATAGCGCCTGATTGAACGAATGAGTGCAAGAGTAGTGCCTGTGTGATAGGATGAGAGCATGGATAGTACCTGAGTGATTGTGTGAGTGTGTGGGAGTGCCTGGAAGGCTAGATGAGTGCAAGAATAGTGCCTGGGTTATTGTATGAGTGCACAAGTAGTACCCGAGTAAATGGATGAACGCATGTGTGGTACCTGTGTGAATGGATGAGTGCAAGGTTAGTGCCTGGTTGAATGCATGACTGCATGGGTAGTACATGAGTGAATGGATGAGTTCAAGGATATTGCTTTAGTCATTGGAAGAGTTCATTTGTAGTGCTTGGGTGAATATATGAATGCATGGATAGTGCCTGGGGATTGGATGAGTGCGTTGGTACGGCCTGGGTGAATGGATGAGTACATAGGTACTGCCTGTGTGATTGGATGAGTGCATTTGGGGGTGCCTGGTTGATTGCATGACTGAATGGGTAGTGACTGAGTGAATGGATGAGTTCATGGGTACTGCTTGGGTGACTGGGTTAGTGCATAGGTAGTGCTTGGTTGATTGTATGAGTGTGTGGGTAGCCATTTATTGAATGGATGAGTGCAAGGGTTGTGCCTGGGTGATTGTAGGAGTGCATGCATGGTGCCTGGTTGATTGCATGACTGCCTGGGTTGTGTCTGAGTGAATGGATGAGAGCATGGGTACTGCTTAGGTGATTGGATTAGTGCATGGTTAGTGCCTGGTTGATTGTATGAGTGTGTGGGTAGTTCCTGGGTGACTGGATGAGTGCAAGAGTAGTGTCTGGGTTATTGGATGAGTGCATAGGTAGCACCTCATTGAAAGGATGAGTGCAAATGTAGTGCCTGGGTGATTGGATGAGTGAAAGATAAGTGTCTGTGTAATTGGATGAGAGCATGGATAGTGCCCGAGTGATTGGATATATGCATGATAGTGTCTGGGTGATTCCATTGTGCATGGGTAGTGCCTGAGTGAATGGATGTGTGCATGGGTACTGCTTTCATGATTGGATTAGTGCATGGGTAGTACCTGGGTGATTGCATGAATAAATGGGTAGTGCCATGGTGACAGGATGAGTACAATAGTAGCACCTGATTGAATGGATGAGTGCAAGTGTAGTGCCTGAGCGATTAGATGAGTGTATGGATACTGCTTGGGTTTTTGGATTAGTGCACGGGCAGCACCTGGTTGATTGTATGAGTACATGGGTAGTGCCAGGGTGACTGGAAGAGTACAATAGTAGCACCTGGGTGATTGGATGAGTGCCTAGGTAGCACCTCATTGAATGGATGAGTACAAGGAGAGTGCCTTGGGGATTAGGTGAGTGCATGGATAGTGACAGGGGTATTGTAGGAGTGCATGGGTACTGTCTGGGTGATTGGATGAGTGCCTGAGTAGTGCCTGGGTGAGTAGATTAGAGCCTCAGTGAATAGATGAGTGCAAAGGTAGTTCCTGGGTGATTGGATGAGAGCATGGGTACTGCCTGAGTGATTGGATGAGTGTGTGGGTAGTGCCTGGTTGATTGCATGACTGCATGGGTAGTGCCTGAGTGAATGGATAAGTGTATGGGTTTTGCTGTGTGGTTGGTTTAGTGCATGGGTAGTGCCTGGTTGATTGTATGAGCATGTGGATAGTGCCTAGATGACTGGACAAGTGCAATAGTAGCATCCAGGTAAATGGGTGAGTGCATGGGTAATGCTTGTGTGATTGGATTAGTGCATGGTCAATGCCTAGTTGATTGTATGAGTACATGGGTAGCACCTGATTGAATGAATGAGTGCACTAGTAGTGCCTGTGTGATTGGATGACAGCATGGAAAGTACCTGAGTGACTGTGTGAGTGTGTGGGGAGTGCCTGGAAGACTAGATGAGTGCAAGAGAAGTGCCTGGGGTATTGGATGAGTGCATGCATGGTGCCTGTGTGAATGGATGAGTGCAAGGTTAGTGCCTGGTTAAATGCATGAATGCATGGGTGTTGCATGAGTGAATGGATGAGTTCAAGGGTACTGCTTTAGTCATTGTATGAGTTCATGGGTAGTGCCTTGGTGTATATATCAATGCATGGGTAGTGTTTGGTGATTAGATGAGTGCATTGGTAGTGCCTGGGTGAATAGATGAGTGCAAGGGTAGTGCCTGGGTGATTAGGTGAGTGCATGGATAGTGCCTGGGTGATTGGATGAGTGCATCAATACTGCCTGGGTGAATGGATGAGTACATAGGTACTGCCTGGGTGATTGGATGAGTGCATGGGTAGTGCCTGGTTGATTGCATGACTGCATGGGTAGTGACTGAGTGAATGGATGAGTTCATGGGTACTGCTTAGGTGATTGGATTAGTGCATGGTTAGTGCCTGGTCGATTGTATGAGGGTGTGGGTAGTCCCTGGGTGACTGGGTGAGTGCAAGAGTAGTGTCTGGGTGATTGGATGAGTGCATAGGGTGCGCCTCATTGAAAGGATGAGTGCCAAGGTAGTGCCTGGGTGATTGGATGAGTGCAAGTGTAGTGCCTGTGTGATTGGATGAGAGCATAGATATTGCCTGAGTGATTGGATGTATGCATGATAAAGTCTGGGTGATTGCATTGTGCATGGGTAGTGCCTGAGTGAATGGATAAATGCATGGGTACTGCTTTTATGATTGCATTAGTGCATGGGTAGTACCTGGTTGATTGTATGAGTAAATGGGTAGCACCTGCTTGAATGGATGAGTGCAATGGTAGTCCCTGGGTGATTGGATGAGTGTATGGGTACTGCTTGGGTTATTGGATTAGTGCATGGGTAATACCTGGTAGATTGTATGAGTACATGGGTAGTGCCAGGGTGACTGGATGAATACAATAGTGGCACTTTGGTGATTGGATGAGTGTATAGGTAGCACCTAATTGAATGGATGAGTGCAAGGATAGTGACTTGGTGATTAGGTGAGTGCGTGGATAGTGACAGGGTTATTGGAGGAGTGCATGGGTACTGCTAGGGTGATTGGATGAGTGTGTGTGTAGTGCCTGGTTGATTTTATGACTGCATGGGTAGTGCCTGAGTGAACGGATGAGTATATGGGTACTGCATGTGTGGTTGGATTAGTGCATGGGTATTGCCTGGTTGATTGTATGAGTGTGTGGATAGCACCTAGATTCCTGGACAAGTGCAATAGTAGCACCTGGGTGAATGGATGAGTGCATGGGTAATGCTTGCATGATTGGATTAGTGCATGGGCAATGCCTAGTTGATTGTATGAATGCATGGGGAGCGCCTGATTGAATGAATGAGTGCAAGAGTAGTGCCTGTGTGATTGGATGAGAGAATGGATAGTGCCTGAGTGATTGTGTGAGTGTGTGGGCAGTGCCTGGAAGACTAGATGAGTGCAAGAGTAGTGCCTGGGTTATTGGATGAGTGCACAGGTAGTCCCTGAGTGAATGGATGAGTACATGTGTGGTGCCTTGGTGAATGGATGAGTGCAAGGTTAGTGCCTGGTTGAATGCATGACTGAATGGGTAGTACGAGAGTGAAGGGATCAGTTCATGGGTAGTGCTTTAGTCATTGGATGAGTTCATGGGTAGTGCCTGGGTGAATATATGAATGCATGGGTAGTGTTTGGGTGATTGGATGAATGCATAGGTAGTGCCTGGGTGAATAGATGAGTGCAAGGGTAGTGCCTGGGTGATTGGGTGAGTGCATGGATAGTGCCTGGGTGATTGGATGAATGCATCGGTACTGCCTGGGTGAATGGATGAGTACATTTGTACTGCCACGGTGATTAGTTGATTGCATGACTAAATGGGTTGTGACTGAGTGAATGGATGAATTCATGGGTACTGCTTGCATGATTGGATTAGTGTATGGGTAGTACCTGGTTGATTGTATGAGTAAATGGGTAGCACCTTATTGAATGGCTGAGTGCAAGGGTAGTGCCTGGGTGATTGTAGGAGTGCATGCTTGGTGCCTGGTTGATTGCATGACTGCCTGGGTTGTGTCTAAGTGAATGGATGAGAGCATGAGTACTGCTTAAGTGATTGGATTAGTGCATGGTTAGTGCCTGGTTGATTGTATGAGTGTGTGGGTAGTCCCTGGGTAACTGGATGAGTGCAAGAGTAGTGTCTGGGTGATTGGATGAGTGCATATGTAGCACCTCATTGAAAAGATGAGTGTGAAGGTAGTGCCTGGGTGATTGAATGAGTGCAAGAGTAGTGCCTGTTTGATTGGATGAGAGCATGGATAGTGCCTGAGTGATTGGATATATGCATGATAGTGTCTGGGTGATTGCATTGTGCATGGCTATTCAGGGGTGAATAGATGAGTGCATGGGTACTGCTTGCATGATTGGATTAGTGCATGGGTAGTACCTGGTTGATTGTATGAGTAAATGGGTAGCACCTGATTGAATGGATGAGTGCAAGGGTAGTGCCTGGGTGATTGGATGAGTGTATGGATACTGCTTGGGTTTTTGGATTAGTGCATGGGTAGTACCTTTCACTGAAAAAAGCTAAAGATTACAGGGGTGATATAGCTTGGAAATAAAATTAAAAAACTTATATTCAGTGAAAAAAACAAAGTTTACAGGGATGTTATAGTTAGGCTGACATTTCATGTGTACAAAACCAAAGAAATTTGGCACTTATAGTTTGCTGAGCCTACTATAACTCGCCCCCTTGTAATACACTGTTTATGACCTCACATATTACATCACTCATGCCATAGTCAGTGACACACTGATGACATCACTAATGCTTCAATAATTCAATACATGCATAGATACTACTGGGATGATTAAATGAGTGCACCTCTATTGACTGGATGATTGCAAGAGTGCATACATAGTATATAGGTGATTTATGCAGTGCATGGATAGTGCATGCATGATTGTTTAAGCCCATGCATAGCACCTAGCCTAGTGGATGAATATTGTTTCAGTGACTGGATGCTGCCCATTTCTTTTTGGTTGAGTGAAAAATTATTGCCTGGATGCTTAGATACCTATAAGGGTAGTGCCTGGAGAATTGAATAAGTGCATCAGTAGTGCCTGGCTAATTAGATGAGTGCATGACTAGTGTCTGAGTAAGGGCATTATTTCATTGTTAAAGCTTCACAGATAGGATGAAAGTGTACTGCTCGGGTAATTGGATTAGGGCAAGCCTTTTGCCTCAGTAATTAAATGACAGCATAGGTACTGGATAGGTGATAGGCTTACTACAATGGTAGTCTCTACATAATTAGATGAGTTCATGAGTAAATATTTCATCAGTAAACACATGTGCCTCAGTATTTCAATGGCAGCATGGGTTGTAAGTGGGGGTTTAGATGGCTGCATGGGTTCTGCACACAAGTTTTAATGTTTGCATAGTTACAGCCTTTTTAATTGCATAAATCAATAGTTAGTACCTATGTGATTAGATGAATGTATGGGTAGTGTCTGCATAGTCCAATGACTACACAATTTCTGCCTGCCTGATTGCAAGAGCACATGTGTAGTGTCTGGATAGTTCAATAACTCCATTGATAGTGAATCACAAATTTTATGACTGCCTGACGCACTACTGGGTGATTGCATGAGTGCTTGAATACTGCCTGACAGACTGTGAAAGTACCTTCATTGCTGTTAGATACATAACACTTGTCAGTATATCTCTGACTCATTGGTTGTCTCCTCTATCAGTATCAAACTACCTGCTTTACTGAATATGTGTTTTTCTACTGAGCTATGTGTGAGTGAAATCTAGGTTTCACGCCTGGTATATAAATGCATGCATGTTTTTCTAGAAACATACATTGCTCTATGATTGAGCATGCACATGCTTCAGTAAGTTTCTAAAATAGAAAACAACATTTTTAAATTTTTCCAAGCACAAAACCTTTTGTAAATTATATAAATACATCATTTCTCAAATGCTTCTTCTGCTTCTAAAACATATATTCAGCTTATCTCAAACCAACTTTACACTCAAAATGAAGCTAGCACATAAAATCTTGAGGCATTCTGCACTATTAAACCTTCTCAATTTTCATCAGCCCTACTGAACATGGATCACCATGTATGCGATTTCTAAATAGATGTACACCTTCAAGCAATCTTTCCAAAAATATATATCTCTCTGTGGGGCAGATTTATGTTTCCTGGCGCATCCCTGCAAATCAGCAGGGATGCGCCAGGAAAGATGCGTCACGCAAGTTTACCCT
Organism: Triturus cristatus; assembly: GCF_964204655.1. NCBI lineage: Eukaryota > Metazoa > Chordata > Amphibia > Caudata > Salamandridae > Triturus > Triturus cristatus. The sequence goes on from NC_140588.1 coordinate 914,332,448, forward strand.
TGTGCCGCCACAGATGCACCGCATTTACAATGCAGTGCATCATGGCGAAAGGATAAACAGATGTGTGATGCATCTGATGGCATAAGGTCAGCACATTGCTGGAGTCGTGTCGCAAGCACGACGCAACTCCAGCAGTGCTCAGGGGCTGCCCATACCGAACATGCTGCGTCATGCCTTACGCCTGCTTAAAGCAGGCGCAGGGTTTTGACGCAGCAGCGTCGGAAAAGTGACTCAGTGAAATCTCGTAGATTTCAATGCGTCACTTTTCCGAGGGTTTTTCCGTTGGAACGCCCACCCTGCATACATTAAACCTGACGCAGGTTTAATGTAGCGCAGGGCTTTACAACGTGACGCATCTCCCTAGATGCGTTACGTAGTAAATAAGGCGCAACATGGCGCATGGTTTACACCGCCGCTGCGTCACAGAAGTGACACAACAGCGGCGTAAATGTTTCGCAAGGGGCTTGTAAATCTGCCCCTGTTTCTTTAAGTAAACTCCAAAGTTCCACCGCACATATAGCTATGTGAAAGCACAAACACCATATCTCAACATCTAAGCATGTGCAAAACGATCATTTAATTTAAAAACCATATTGACAAACGCTTACCAATACATACCTACAAGTATTACTTCTTTATAATTCTTCTTTTAATCAGACTCTATGTACATCATCATTTCTAATGTACATTTTTTAAATATAAGTTATATACATACCAGTGAATTGAGTTTGTAGATTATATTGTTGTTTTAGCTCTTTCTGGATAGTTTTGACACTGTTAGGATTTCTAAAAACTAAGCACAAGAATGGTACACCACTTTCACACAACGCAACTATAAAATGGCAACCTTTTCATCTTTGCACTCTATCATCATGAGAAAGGCAGCAAATGATATCATGTCTTTCATTTTAGACTTCTGCATCGCCAGTTGTGAATGATTAGCATCTGTTAACCTTTTCCCTCTCTTTCAAAATGAGGTTCCTGCCGGCGCGTTTTGCGATATGTTAGCGATGATCAACTAATCATTGCAAAATAATAGGAGTTCAAACCTTTATCTATCTTCATGTTTCAGGAATTTAAATACTACACAGCAGTTCAATACATAGGCCTGAGTTGGAAATTAAAACTTTTGATTACATATATTGTGTCATCACTCCTCAACAAAAAAAAGGTTCTGTCTCTTTAACACTTTTCCACTCAAAACACTCTTTGCTCAGTGTACCTGGCAACCCAGTGGAACCAGTAGGACACAAGTTCACAGCACATTCTAGAAGGAACATGCTATGTCAAAATAAGATACAGCAGGTGTGCTTTATTCCACAAATTCAAAAACATATCCATGTCTGTTCACAATTCTTTCCTTGAACAACAGCCAATAATAAGACTTCTTGCTAAGGCATACAATACACTACCCAATTCTATTCACTTTTATGCTGAGAACATGAGATGAAATATATCCTTTTTTTAAACAGCTCCATTTTAACTGCTCCAGAGCTCTTCACCTCATGATTGTGCACAGTGGTGGCAATGACCTAGGCACACTGACTGGGATGCGGCTGAAAATCCTATGAAAGAAACCTTTGTAGAACTGATGTTGCTTTTCCCTCACACTGTCCTGGTGTACTCTTAAAGTATGCCAAAGACAGAATTGGAGGTGGTCAAATCAATTCTGTCCACAGATTGACAATGCCAGGAAATATGTTAATCAAACTGTTTCTATATTCCTCTGAGACCATCGCATGGGCTGTATCTATAAAAACAATCTGCGTTTTTACATGCATTGAATTTATAGAAATGATGGAGTGCACTTTACAGAGGAAGGCAACAGGGTGTTTCTAAGTAACCTGAAACTCTGCAACCGTTCTTATAAGTAGCAGCCATATACCCACAAGCAACACAAAGGCTCTATTCAGAGCTACCCCAGTACCTGAAACATTTGTAACTTTCTTTACAAAGATCCTTTTTATCAGTTTTTGAGGATCTTCGTGACTATGGTGTGATCCCGGTGAATAAGTCTCAAGAACGTAAAACAAAAGCAGACTTTCTATGGCCACCAACAAAATCAAAAATAATAAAATTAATTTTAAAATCCATTCTGAACATTGCACTACACATATTACTATATACATACTTGTTTCAAAAGATGTTTAAACTCATATTTTTGTACTAAGTTTCTTTAAAAAACATCTTTCAAACCTATTTTCCATTTTCGCGGGTATTCGATACATAACAATGACATCGTTAACAGTGACGATTGTTCCTTTTCCATAGAGTCTAAAAGACATATATCCACACATATTACAGTATTTTATACACTAGGGGTGTATCACTTTACACTTCAAACTCATGATTTTTTAGTGTATTTCTAGAACAACCATCACTAAAACCTATTTTCTGTTTTTGCAGTGAGGCTGGAGATCGCGATCACATCATTAATTGCGATCCCCCGGACACATCTTGAAAGCGAAAAGCAAAAGGCAGATTTAAATAGCCACCACCACATACAAAAATTATAACTATATAATTAATTCTAACCATCAAAATAACTCACTATATAAATAACTCTACAAAAACAGTTTTCAAAATCTCAATATAATACAAGGTGTAATATTGATTCACAGATATATTTTAGTATATATCCACCAATCTTTGTGACAACATTGGTAATTACGATGTCCCCACGATGATACATGGGAGGCTGCACTAGCGGTTGAGTCGTGGTCACGAATATTGAGCGCGATAAAACAAATCAATTTTGGTTACATAACTTGTGTCACTAACACACCCATTTCTCAATCATGGGGTCAGAGTATCTATACGCTGTCTCCTTATGTGTCCTTTTACACAAATGTTCATCCCCAGGAACCATTCCTGTGCAATAAAATGGTAGCCACAACTTTCTGTTCAGGTTGCGTCCAGCCAATCAGAACATTCCCTTTGGCGTGTGCAATTGAGAATAATCGCGGAAACACCGCAAAATATCAGCGGCCAGAGATAGCTCTATAATTTTAAACTTGCATTTCTCACAAACTACTGAATAGATTTACACCAAATAATCAAAAGGCACTTCCTTGAACCAATATCTACCTCCCTACCTCCCTACCCAATTTGATGTGAGTGCATTCAGCGTATCGGGCTGTAGGAGTGTCAAAATGTTCCTATGGGAATTAACATTACAAATGCACCCTTATTTTGCACCCCAAATCCTCAGTCCCCACTGCACAGAGCTCTCCCAAACCTTCTACAATAATAGTACCGACCATGACACTTTTTGGGGGAAATTACATTCAAATCAGTCAAACAATACAAAAGTTATTTCCAAGTAAAAAATTGCTTTTCCTATGGAAGCTAGGTCCACGGACTGTATATATATATATATAAACTGAAAAAAACATAGGTTTCTGGGACGTTATAGTTAGGCTGACATTTCACTCATACAAAACCAGCGAAATTCAGCCGTTATAGTTAGCTAAGCTAACTAGAACGTGTTCCCCCTCAATGCACTGCTGATGACGTCACATACTACATCACTCATGACATGGTCAGTGACATTACTGATGACAACACTGATGACATCTCAACTGACAGCACTGATGACATCACTGATGACATCATCCGGTGACTGAGTGTTTCTAAAAAGTTGATGAATGTTATATATATATACACCAAGATGCATTGAAGAATGAGTGGGTATATGAGTGTCTGAATGGATGATTTAGTGGTTGCGTGACTGACTGTATAAGTGAGCGATTAAATTTGTCTTAGTATTGCATGGGTGAATGATTAATCTGTGGTAATGTCTAAATTAGTCTGTCAGTTAGTGTGTAAGTGGCTGCATGGGTTGGTGAGTAGCTACATCAGTGTCTATATGGGTTAATGAGTTGTTGTCTGAGTACCTGTATGGGAGCCTCAGTGTCTGTATGGGTAGGTGGAGGGTGTGTGACGCCCTGCTTGGATGTGTGAGTGGGTGGGTGATTCACTGGCTGTATGGGTTAAATCGTGTGTGTGTGTGGAACTGTATGGGTGAGTGAGTGCGTGTATAGATGTGTTGGTGAGTGAATGGATGTTTCAGTGGTATATGTGAGTGTTGGACTATATAAGTGAGTATATATGACAGTGAGTGATTGTGACAGTGGCTGCATGGATAAGTGTGTGCTTATGTCAGTAATTGTTGAAGAGAGTACGTATATGGTACTATCTGTGTGAATATGTGAGGTGGTGTGCGTGTTTAACTGTATAGGTGAGAAAATGGCAGTGACTAGGTGTTTGAGTAACTCTTTGGGTGATTGGCTGTGTGTGAGTGTCTATACAGGTGTATGAGTGGCTATATCAGTGGCTGTATTGATAAATAACAGTGTGTATGAGTGACTGTATAGGTTAGTGTGTGGATATGTGTGTAGTCATATGAATCACTGAGCGAGTATGTACTAACTGGTATTGGTCTGTCTATGGTTTCAATATTGGTAGTCTGTATTTTAGAGTAGGTGTATCAAACATTATATTAAGGTGTGAGGCGGTGCCTGAAATGATCACATGGATGATGTCATCGGTGATGTCATCAATGATGTTATTTGAGATGTCATCAGTGATGTCACTGACCATGTCATGAGTGATGCAATATGACGTCATCAGCAGTGCATTACGGGGGCACAAGTTATAGTTAGCTCAGTTAACTATAACGGCCAAATTTCTTTGGTTTTAGACAGGTTTAATGTCAGTCTAACTATAATGTCCCTGAAACCTGTGTTTTTTTCAGTGAATTTCAAAGGTTTTTCAAATTCTAATTCCTAGCTATAACGTCCCTGAAACCTATGGTTTTTTTCAGTGAATTTCCAAGATTTTTAAATGCTACTTTCTAACTATAACCTCCAAGAAACCTATGTTTTTTTCTGTGAATTTCTATGTTTTTTTAAATGCTAATTTTTAACTATAACATCCCTGAAACCTGTTTTGTTTTTTAAATATCACTCTTTTAAAATGCATAAATCATACAGTACTAAAAATGTATTCTGTTATTTATGTGAACAACTTAAATTCATATTTATTTGAAATAATGCTTTTAATACTGTGAAAGTTGTTTTATTGTATTGTTATGCTTTTTTAAAAATTTTTTACAAAGAAGTTGTGCACTCTGTGTGAACCTACACGATGGGTGTGCGGATTCAGAGTGCGCTAACTCTGCTGCGCGTATTTCTGCTTTCAAAAGGATGAAATATCATGGTAAAAATTTTAAATATCAGTTTTGGTCAAAGACTTTCTCTAATATACTTTGGAAAACTGTAAACAGAAATGTATACTTTATAATTAACTGTACGAGATTTCACAAGTGCGCGACGTATGCGCATAGGGTGCGCAGCTCTTACTGGCACATATTTCTGGGGTCGCGCTGGGGTGGCGATGCCGGCGTGATTTTCAAAGTGTGAAATATCACTGTACACAGTTTAAATACCAGTTTTTTTGCTTAAACACTTTCACTGATATACTTTTTAAAATATTTTATAAATACTTATTTATACTTTGTAATTATGTATATGAAATTCTACGGGTGAGCGACTTGTACGCGACGGGTGCATGCACCCTACGCGACTCCATGTGACCTGAAAAGAAAGCTTCTGATTGGTTTAAAACCTTTTCATTCTGTTAGAGGGAGGATCTAACACCTATTTTATTTCTCTTATAATTTGTCTGACTTTCTGGCAAGACCTGTTTTTTCTAGCCTCTTGCAATTTCTTTTTTGAGTGCGTTTTCTGACTTTTTTGGGAAAAATGGCATCCAGTCATCCAGAAGAAGATCTCCTGTTTCCTGTTTCCTGTTGTCGGCGCCCGGAGCTCGGAGCTGAGCGGAGCAATTCCTGACTCTGGGCTTGGGCTGATTTCGGGCTCGGTCTCCACGTTCCACAACTGCCGCTGCCTCGCTACCAGCAGCCTAACAAACCTGCACACCTGCAGCCAATACACCCCGGACCCCGGATCTACGGATCAACAGATCATAGGGCACAGGTGTAGGCTAGCAGTAGTGGGAAGCGGTAATCGGGATTGCGGCGATTGCGGTGATTGCCGGTCTGCTCCTTCCTAGTTCCACCACTCGCCAGCCCATCAGCAGCCTTGGGCCAACATGGCCCAACTTGTTCCTGCTTGCCGTGCTGTGCTGCCTTTCTGGCTGTGCTACCAGCTCTCTCTAGCCCCGTTGCTGCCTGTTGCGGCTTCCTGTCATCACCTGTCATCACCTCCCAAAGTTGCCCGTTATTGCTCACCATCTGCCGTTTTTCCGCTTTGCTGACTGCCTCTACCTTCACTATTTACCATCCATGGTGCTGGGGTGGTGGCGGAGGCGAAGCGGTGGCGGCTATCGTGGTCTGCGTTTCTGTGGGTCTGCCGGCGATAACATCAGTGAGACAGCGCTGAGGGTTGTGGAGGCGGGGTGGGTCAGACATGATAGGCTCGTGCCCCACTGCATCTTGCAGAGAGGGGCAGTGAGCCGCCGTGAACCGCAGAGAGCCTCCAAACAACTGACAATTGACAACTGTCCTCGCCTCACCCTTGCTTCACCCTCCACCTCTCCTGACTTCCTTGGGCTTTACCAGTTTTTTCATCAGCCCTTTCATCAGCCCCTTCATCAGCCTCTTGGCCCCCCTAGTCTGGAGTGCAGTGCAGTGCAGCCCACTGTGCGATATCAGGGAGATGCGCTGAGGTAAAGGCAAGGCTTAGGTCCTCCCTGCACTACTGCTGGACTGCTGCTTGGGGCAGCTTGGGACCACTTAGAGATCAGTGAGAGAGGATCACGACCAGCAGCCGATACTCCCCCTGTGGCAGGTACTCCCCAGGTGTAAGGAAGAGTGTGAGGGGAGTGTCTGCTACATCAAGGTCTGGCAGCTGCAGTAACTGGGTCACCGGCAGACACCGGCAGACACTCTCACTTCCATCGGCTCAGCTTCAATCCAGAATTTCTACCTGTACAGCTCACTCGTATTTATTATACATCATGTGTTAAACCAAACACGGTCCACAGAGCCAGTCATGAGATCAAGTCGAGTAAGGAAGACACCCTTAAAGTCAAAGTCCAAGTCCAAACAAAAACAAGGTAAAGCAAAAGGAAGCACAGAAGAGTCAAGTGGCCCACGACTGGGGTCAGTATCTATTAAAATAAGCACAGAAAGAACAGAAAGTAACCCAGTCATGGGGACCACCTGTACCTTCTCAGGCACAAACTCTCCCACTAATGGTGACAACGTCAGCATAAAGTCAAGAATGGGAGAACCAACTTTTCATCAACCAGTTAACCCGATGCAGATACCAGGAACACAAGGAAGACAAGGGGACTGTGCCTTTATAAGCATTGACGGGGTTTCTCAAAGGAAAAAACATTGCACTTTCCAACCCAAAATCTACACAAAATTTGCGTTTTTGAAAGATCCGGGTACAGCAATCTATTTAAAAAGCGAAAATGTTAAAAGAGCTGCAATCGCCACTACAGCCAGAGAAGTTTGGACCAACTAACCAGCCAACTAATCAGCCAACTAATCAGTTTCATGATATGCCACTTACTACATCACTTGAACCCCAACCTCCACTTCACCATTTCAATAACCAAGTTGAAAATCAAGTTGGAACCGATCAAAGGAACACATCTATGATAGACGACAAGATTCCACCAAAAAGCACCGTTGATACTAGGACAGCTGAAAATGTCTTTGAAGAGGAAATAGGGGCAAGAGTTGAAATTGATACACTAGGGGGCACGCCCCAGAACCAGTTTACAGATCGATTGGGAACGGCTTTCTTGCTGTCTCGAAAAAACAGCTCTCCACTTCAGCAGCAAGAATTAAAGTCAGGCATACCGGTTGCACCAGATTACCTGGCGGTCTCCCACAGCTCCTTGGCCAGTAAACCATCAGAACGCTATACGATTTCTCCTTATGAAGACTCCCATATATCAAGTCCGGACTTGTCTTTCCTGGCCTCTACGTCAGGGATCGACAAAAAGCTATCAGAGCTCAATAACCTAACTAAACGGGGACAAGAAGCCAAACCATTCATCTTGAATGCACCTGTGCACCAAAATTGATAAGCTAACAACAGTACCAACTATGCTAGGGAATCTTTTATCAGAAATAAAAGGTAGTGCTCCACTGTCCCTTACATCCACAGATGGTCAGCACAAGGTAAGGACCGCCTCGTCTGAACCCCAAAAAACGGAACCAACAGCAATTAGCTCTTCCAATACTGCTGTAGTTAGTGACGCAACGCCAACAATGGCCCCAATAAAAACGACTCCTTCAAATAAAAACCCTACACCTCGGAAAGCTTGTAATAAACATAAAAGGAAGGGTCATAATAAGAAGCCACTATCTCTTGCCTTAAACACATTGAGTAAACCACCTGTCATTGCGGTTGAACAAGACCCCGATTTTGAAGAAACCGGGTTCAGTTTCTGTTCCGCCTTGCCTGGCAGGTTGGATCATTCCACCATAGAGCCCCCTACAATTACAGCTGTCATCTTGGGGCCACCATTGAGTCCAGTAATTAGAAAAATCTCAGCAATGAATGAGAGAAAGGATCAACCCCTGGGGGCACCATCCAATGACGTTAATCTGTCAAAAAAAGAGGAGCGACAAAAACAGTAGATGGGTGGCCCTGTAAAACAAAGCTGCTCACCCAGCAAAATCAAGTCTCTATCTGCCCTCCCGTCAATCTCTTGTAATTCTGGCAATCAAGGAGTAGAACAGAACAACCTTTGCAACTAAGGCCTCACTTACAGGCTGAAACCCCTACTTACAGAATCAAGGAAAGTACAATCCAAGAACTGGTCAGCATCACTCTCATTCCTGAATATGAATCACGGGGAAGAGATGATATATTAAACAGAGGGAATGTTTTACAATTCTTAAACTCCATCACGAGCCTTGGAAATATAAACTCATCGGACCTACTTTCCATAAAATTCCTTCCAAATAATAACCATTTGGGGCCGGCAGTGACGAGGACAAGATGAAGCTCAAGTGAAATCGTGAACAAAATCAAGGAAGAGGAAAGCACGCTCAAGCACTGGGGTATAAAAATGGCAGTCGAATTGAAACCTGCTTATCCAACTCCGTTCTTAAAAGCCCGAATCATCGTCCCAGACAAAATTACCGCTTCAGTATTAAGAGGGGCAAGAAGCAGAACCCCCGGCGAATTGACTGCTTGCATAGAGGGTTCCAATTCAAGCAGAAGCTCAGGGCCAATAATCCCAATTTTGAAACCGGAACCAGAAGCTCGGTCACAAATAAAACGCACAATACCAACAGACCGTCCAAATTGACATATAGCTCTACTTGTGCAAGGTCAAACTAAACTCTGCATTTGGAACATTAATGGCCTGGCAGCCAAATTGGTCAATTACGAAGTAGTCAATTACTTGAAAACATTTGATTTAATACTCCTTCAGAAAACCTGGGAAGATAATGTCAAGGAGCTCCAAGGGTATTCCTCCTACTTCGTCCCGGCAACAAAGGACTCTAACTTTGGTCGCTGTTCTGGGGGACTAATGATGTTGGCTTCAATAACCAAAATGGGCTCAATACAGCCCATAGAGGCGAAAAGTACACCACCTCATGCAGTTCATGCATTACAGATAAAGCTCAAATTCAACAATACGACACAAGACGTTATAATAATTAACACCTACATGCATCCCAAATGAAAACAAAAAGCTGTAAAGGAGCTGTCAAATGAAATAAAACTGATTATGGATGAGCAAGACACCAACCAATTAATCGTTGCTGGTGATTTCAATCTACAACTTTTTGGGTCAAGCCAAGATGACGGCCCTGTGCACAAACTTACATCACTCTGGGGGATACCGAATCAGGGCCAAGCAAACATTAGCAAACCTTCAAGATGGGCCAAATATCTGTTACAATAATTAGAACATTTAGATCTCAGAGCACTGAATGGTCGCTTCTTGGAGGATAATCCACTAGTTGCTACACTTCATTCCTCAAAAACTTCCTCCTATTTAGACTACACGTTTGTAACGCTAGCTATGTTCAATAAAATAGCAACCTTTAAAATAGGTGACAATGTTCAGAGCGATCACCTCCCACAGGAAGTATTGTTGAATGCAAGGCTGGCTGTTACACTAGTTATCTGGAACCCAATTGCAATTGAAGAAGTCTCTAATTTAAACGTTTAAGGTCCAATGCCAGCAATATTGAAGCTCTATCAGCCTCTGCTAAAACCTTATTTGAGAGAGAAAAAGAGACTGGAACCACAATTGTAACAGCATGGGAAAACTTCATTAAGACCTTCAGTGGTAATTTTGCGACCAGGACCAAACCAAGACAATCAGAAGACGAATTAATAAAAGCAAATTCCAACCCGGAAACTAAGAGCCTCAAATGCACCACAAACCAAACCCTTCGACAACTGTGAAAAACACCAGGGAACTTGGACCTGCAGTCGACCCTTCGACAAAACCGAAGGCACTATTGAGAAGGAGGAAGTGAAGGAAAATAAGGCAAAAGAATAATGAAACGTGGGCTAAATTATTGCATGATGCCAAGCAACACAACAGCGCTAAGTTCTGGCAAACAATCCATACGTTAGAGCGACCAAACTACCCAGGAATTAGTTCCAATATAACAGAGGCCGACTGGGTAGATTACCTCTCGGCCCATTTTAATAACAAGGGAGGAGAATCAAACAAGGGAGCAGTCATCGTGGTACCGGATATCAAATCCCCAAACAAGGGAAAAGCGACACAAAACTGTACAACCAAAGCTCACTTGGTCAGCAGCACTAATACCCACAAGCAACAGGGGACCCTGTCGGCTGGCGATTTAGACTCTACGGGCCCCACTGAAGAGGAAGGATATGCTCCCATGGAAAAACAGATGAAAGGCCTAATAACCAAGGGTAGAGATATGGGAGCGCCCGGCCCAAACGGGATCCCACCGATACTGTGTAAATACAACGCCGTCTTTTGGAGCAAGGCTCTATTACCAGTCTTCAAGGGCTTAAACACCACAGTCACTATTCCGGAATCTTGGAAAGGATCTATTATTAGCCCAATTTTTAAACAAGGCAATAGAAATGATTCAAATAACTACCGACTGATCGCCCTTCTTGACGTAGATGACAAATACTACGCCGGAACAATCTTGGGCGAGCTACCTTCTTGGGCCTCAGAAAAATCCATTATCCCCATTAATCAAACTGGGTTTTGTAGTGGCCAAGGAACTACAACTAACATATTGGCTCTCACGTTGTTAATGGATGCAGCCAAAGTATCAAAAATGCCTCTCTTCCTTTGTTTTATTGACTACACAGCCGCCTTCGACCATGTCAATCGTGCCTAACTTTGGGGAAAACTGGAAAATTGGGGTATACCAAACACACTTTTGGATCGGCTAAAACATCTGCATACAGACACATGGATCAGGGTCAAACTAGGTGCAGGGATACACATCTCAAAATGAATCATGACCTCGAAAGGCCTCAAGCAGGGGTGTGTCCTTGCCCCGATCCTTTTTAATCTCTTTTTGGCCGATCTGCCTGGGGAGCTGGACAGCTGTGTATCCCACGCTCCAAAACTGGGAAACAAGCTAACGTCAAATTTGCTATATGCTGATGACCTGGTTTTAATCAGTCGGACACCAATTGGACTTCAGCACCTATTAAATACAACAAGTAGTTTTCTAACCAGAACTCCCTCAAAATAAACCTCAAGAAGACCAAAATTATGGCGGTTAACTACCACAAAAATAGCTGGTTCCTTGATGGTCAATGTTTGGATCAAGTACAAAGTTACAAATATCTGGGAATACTACTGGACCATAAAAGCTCATTCAAACTTCAGTTAGAGTCCATACGAAGAAAGGGGACCACAACGTATTTAGCACTGAAGTCATTGAAGAGACGGCTTCCCAACCTCACGCTTGATCCCTTTTTACAGGTCCTGAGGGCCAAATTGTTGCCGACATTGACATATGGGAGTGAGGCTCTGAAAGGTAAGGATGCAGCAGTTTTAGACGTTGCAATAGCGAACTCCTACAGAGCAATTTTCCATCTTCCAAAATATGTCTCCCCGGCTCAAATCCGGTTAGAATTTGGGGTCCAAAGACAAACGATGGAAAGAAGGAGTACCAACGTTTAAAAGTTGGCACAAAATCTGAAGTGCTGAGGCAGGATCTTTAAACTTCCACCCCTGGAAAGCCTTGCATAATCAAGAAAAATATCCAGCCCGGGATTATCTGTTTGACTCTATTGAGTTACTGGGCCTGTCCGAACTCTGGGCCTACTTGAGTGCCGGAATGAAGATAAGTAGGAAGTAAAACTTTCTAAGGTTGCGCTTGGGGGTAATTGCGATCAAACCCCATCTTCCACATGGGAAAGGAAAGGAGGCACTCTGACTTGTCGTTGATGCGGAAGTGGGAAGGAAGACATCATTCACATAATCTGCAACTGTCCCTACTTAAAGGACATAACATGCACTTTGTTACGTCCTTTTTTTAGGTATTATGGTATTCGGTCCTGTAGGCAGGCAGTGAAGCTTTGCTTCAATCCCATTGACGTCCAGCTTAACTGTCGGTTAACAAAACATTTTGAGATGACAACTAAGAGACTTAAAATCCTGTCGTTATCCGAAACACGCTAAAATGCTTCTCAAGTGTAATATTACTTCCTTATCTTGGTTTAGTTGCACTCGCACTTTAATCAAAAAGCCTCTAACTTGGACAATGGACCTGGTTAAGCTGTGCCATCCGACCTGAGAAGTTATGGTAGTCATTGCCAGTTAGTACTATCTGAGACATAAGAGTTTATGAGAATCTCTTTTAAAACAGCTAATTGTATAAATTAGGAAAATGCAATTGATGACCTTTTTTATATTATGCGGCTTTTAATTGCTTTTAATTGTATTTATCTGTGTCCATTGGGAATCTTTTTGTCATGTATTTGCAAAGATTTTAATTAATCAAGCAAAATAAAATATGATATTATCGTTATCGTTACTCCTGGAAGAGGTAGATGATGTGGAGGAGCCTGTGAAGAAAAAGGAGAGTGTGTTTGGAGGTGAGAAAAAGGAAAACGCAAGGAAGGTTACTTGCAAGTTGTGCAAAAGGATCAGAAAAAAAGTATACTCTTTCGGAACATCCTCTATGAAAAAACACTTGGAGACCATTCACCCGGTGCATTTGACTAAAAAAATCGCACAGAGAGAAAAAATAAACAAGCTGCGCAGGTTGACCCAAATGCACCATCTACATCATCAGCTGGGGTTTCACCTTCACCTCGGCCATACATTTTACCTGAGCTTGTGGATGCTAAAATTAACTATAAAAAGTGTGATGCAAAGCTCTGCATTGGGGAGGAATGTATTGATGTTATATTCAATGTAATTAAAACAAACAAGTGTTAAGATTTTTTTTATATGCTCCAAAATCTTCTTTTTCGTTTAAAAAAAAGAATAGTTATAATGGACTCTTGAAATTCATTTTGTTTAAAAAAAAGTCAAAAACACCCAAAAAAGAAAAAACTGTTCGAAAATACAATTTGTTTTCAAAATTGTTAAACATATGGTTATTATGGAAACACATACACTGCCTGAGTGATTGTATGAGTACTTGTATAATGCCTGGGTGATTGCATAAGTACATGGCTACTGCCTGGGTGATTGGAGGAGTGCATGTGTACTGTCTGACTTATTGGAAGAGTGCAAGGGTAGTGCCTGAGTGCATGAGAAGGGCTTGAATGATTTTATGATTGCATGGGTAGTGCCTGGGTGTTTGGAGGAGTGCATGTGTACTGCCTGAGTGATTGGAGGAGTGCATGGGTAGTGTCTGTGAGATTGTATGAGTGCATGTGTAGTACCTGAACACATGGATAAGTGCATGGGTAATGCCTGGGTGATTGCATAAATGCATGCATAGTGCCTGGGTGATTGGATGAGTGGATGGGTAGTGTCTGGGTGATTGCATGAGTGCAGAGGTGGTGCCTGAGTGCATGGATAAGGACATGGATAGTGTGTGAGTGATTGTATGAGTGCATGGTGGGTAGTGCCTGACTGATTGTACCAGTACATTAGTAGTACCTCGGTAAATTGAATGAGTGTGGGAGTAGTGCCTGAGTTCATAGATGAGTGCATGGGTAGTGCTTGAGGGAATTGATGAGTGTAATAAAAGTAACTCTAAACATTATTTCACATTATCATGCATAATACCTTATTTCATCTTAGCTTTTTTACTAATGTAGATACAAAACTCAGTGGAACTATTTTACAATAGTTTTGTTGTAAATGGAATTTAAAATCTTTTCAAACTTCACCATTACCTTCTGTAAAAAAGAAGAAGAAAAACTGTTATCGAATATAATATTATACTCTTAGGAACAGAACATCATTTTAGAATTACATAACATTATCAGTTTCCCTTTTTTGCTGTTCTCAGATTCTACTGAATTTCACCATACACAGTGATTTCAATGTGGTATCATCATACAACAGCAGGAAAAAAAACAATCAACGAGATTGTAAAAAAAAATCAACATTGAGCATTATTTAGAACATGTGTAACTATGTGTTTACCTATCTGCGGCTTCTTACTTCAATTACATTAAGTCTTTTATTTCTCTTAACTACATTTTGTGAAATGTACGCTATCATTTACATCTCGTATACTATAGACAACAATTATATAAACTATTTGTTTCTAAACATAATTTTCCAAATGCAAAATGAATTAGCAAAAACAATAATCCATACACCAATTGGTCACATCTTCCCAATAGGCCGAATAATGTTTCTGAAACTTTTACATTGAAAATATCCAAAATAAACTTGTCCATTCATGTTCACATCTTCCTAATAGGCTGAATGATGTTTTCAAAACTTTGGCATCAAAAATATCAGATATAAATTTGGTAATTCGGAAGGCAACCGACATTTGAATTCCAAATGGGCATCATTGCAATGTGTCCATCCTTTATTGCACTTTAAATACACAGTATAGTATCCAGATGTTGTAGTAGGTCCATCATCATAATATATTTTAGCCACTGAATTCAAAGTTCTTCCTGAAATTGATACTTGACTTTCCACAAAACATATAATTTTGGTTTCCAATTTTCTTCCATTTGCTCTACAATGTTGTAGCATTAAAATGACATATTTTCCAAATCTTTCTATACATAATGTTGACAACATTTCTGATTTACAATGAGAACATTTCATATCTTGATTAGCGGTTTTTACAAATTTTTCAAAAGATACTGCTTTGCTCTCTGGTATCGTCAAGTATATGAATCGTTCAGTGTCTATTTCTATGGTAGATGAAAATGAACACTCTTCAAATTTATGATCCCTTCTGTAACTTAGCACAAATACATTTTCCATTTCTATTCATTTATCTTCCAATACACCAAGCATAAACATTTGAAATTATTGTGAATCTTGTTGTATATTGAGTGTAAATTTCAAAGAACCAATACATATATCCGAAAAGATACCAAATGCCAGAAGCAGCATAGATTTTACCTCTATCAGTTACCAACTTAAAAAAAATATAATGTAGTAAAGAACAGAATTTTTTTTCTTGAATTCCATAATTTGACGATGAAGATCTTCTAGATAAAACACAACATTCACGATTACATTAGCATAACAGTTGATACCTGAACTATTTTCTAACTAGTATCCTACAATATCATCATCAGTGTCAATTTTCATTTTCTTTGCACCTTCACAATTCTCTTGAATTGTTTTCTTTTTTGGACTCTCAGTAGAATGTTTGTCATATTTCCGTTTTGGACACATTACACTTTTCTCATATACGAGATATTCACCTAAGTTAGGAGCATAAAGTCTTCTTAACCAATTGTACTCTCTTACACAACTCACATCAAAACTAATCTTTTTCTCATCAAAATCAATCAAATACAAGCCAGATAATGTTCTTACTTGGGACAATGCAACGTATGCCATGCCCTCTTTAACGCCTTCCATGCGTCGGATGGCCCGTCGGGCCGTCCGATTTCAGCCCGCATAGAATCCACCTGCATAGCGGGGAAATTTGCGCCGCAGAGAACAAGTTAAACACTGTACTTCCAATATTTATCAATGCACTGTCTACACTTAAACCTTGAGATTTATGAATGGTTACTGCCTAAGCTAAAGAGAGAGGAAACTGTTTTCTAGAAATATACAAGTCTTTTACAAGCAAAAAACGTACAACACAACGTCCAATCTGTTTTACCTCTTCAATCTCATCAAATTTAATCTTCAAAAATTCAAATCTATCTCTGTTGTGAAAATTTACAAAATCAACAAGTTTTCCCATTGCTCCATTTACTAAACCTTTTTCTACATTCAAATTACGCCGTACAATTACCCAACAGTTTACACATACATGTAAAGTCTTTTCTAAACCTGCAGTCTTAGATACAGACTTTTCCAAAGAATCCTATTTTGACTGTAATTTCTCTGATAGAAGAATTGTAACTCCTTTGTGTTCTATTTTATCAATAGCTTCCATTTTCACTATTAGTTGTTTTTCCAATTTCAAAAGGTTCTTGATTGAATTTAGAACACTCTTGCAGTGTAGGCATTAGGCAAACTATAGACTTCTTTTCTCCACTTTTTTTGCACTTTACTTCAGGTGCATTGTTTTCATTTGTAAACAAGTTCCTTAGTAGCCAACTTTGTAAAACTTGTTTACAGTGCTTTGTCGAAACACAAATTCTTAAATCTTTAAGAATATTTCTATAATCTTCATCAGTTGCTTGTCGCATATTCTTAATAGGTTCTTTAGATTCAAAATGAAATCAAATATTCTCATTTCCAATACTTCCCAAAGACTACAGGAGTAAGTTATAGCAGATCGATGAAAACAATTACATGTTGTCCTCCAAACAGAACATCATAATCTGTTTTTAAAATCTGTTGCATTCTTAAATGTACAAAGGCAAGCATTAAATTTTAAGCCATGCTCACCTCATCAATGATTAGAAGTTTTATTTTCTTCAGTACTCTTGAAACTTCGTAATAAGCTTCTCTGGATAGCTTCTGATATTTCAATTTATTTTCATGTTCACTGTTAGCATGAGTAATCGATGTAAAGTAATCCCTTTAATGTTGTGTGCTTCTAATCCAGTTTGAGCTGGTATAACACAAGATAAATGTGATTCAGTAGTTTTGTGAAGATAACTGGTCAAAACTTTAATTAAGAAATGTTTTCCTGTTCCAGCTTGACCACTGATGTACATTCAAATGGGATTAAATGATGTGCAATGGTATTGTTTTTTTTCATGCAGCAAAACATGCTGTATCTGTCCTGTAACTTGCTTATATATTTCTTTGTGTTCAATATTTAGTTATTGATCCAAGTTTACCAACTCAATAATATTCTGTTGTGCTTGTTGCATTGCCGTTTCTACATTATTCATGGCTATTGCTGCTTCACTTTCGCTAATTGGTTGTCCTAGTGGATCTTGACTTAGTGGAACAGAACGTGGACTATCTTGAGAACTGTCTCTAGCTATTTCAGCTGCAATAGTAGCTTCTTGTTTAATCTCTTCATTTAACATTTGTAGATAAGTAGGGAAAATTGTGCATTGAATGTTATCTTTACATGCATTAAAAGAATCTCCACATCAGTCTAAATCTCCAAGTAATTCCATTTCACTGCGCCAAGACTTGAAGAGTTGCAGAAGTGCTAAATAGAAAAATTCCCTTTTATCTGGAGATTCGCAACTGAGTTTTCTGTGGTTAATAAGATTTCTTTTGGCATGTTTTACCAAACATCCATCACATCCAATCACTGCATATTTTTCTTCATTTATATACTCTGTAACATTTCTCTTAAAGCTGTAATGTTGCAGTACTTCATAGAGACATATATTTTCCAGATGTGGACTCCTTTTGGAACAGCACGTATCCTTTTGGAACAGTACGTATCCACCATATTAGTTTTAACCATATCTGTACTTTTTGGTTCATTCAATGCTAAGTATTCAATTTCTTGTAGAGATTTCAAAACTCAATTTCGTGTAGCTGCAAGACCTGGACTTACACAAATGATTCCTCTTGACTTTGAATATAAACACGCAGAGGTCAACCGATCCGAACATTTATAGGATCCAATCTCTCGATGGGAAAGCATTTTCAAGCTAAAGCTGTACAATTTGTTACTAAGACTCTTCTCTTGTGAAATTTCTTCCCAAATTTCTTTGAACTCTGTCTTTTCAGATATGGTGATATATGACATAACGTAGCGAGCAACAGCAATTGAATTATCTGCAACATACTGCATATCCATGTTTGCATTACACATTGTCAAAATTACTGGATTGTAGTAATTAATATACTTTGAATCTTCAATTCTTTTTATGTTGAATGTATTCTTTGGAGATTTTCAAGTTATAGTATGTCTTACTGCTGACATAAAACTATTGACTCTTCCTTTTAAAATTATTTTAAGTGGAAATACAAAACAACATTTTGTATAAAATTTCCATTTTGACTTGTATTTTCGTCAACAATATTTTCTCTTCCTATTTTTGGAATGGCACAGGTAACATACTCTTCGATAAAAAACTCTTTCATCAGTATCAGTTCCAAAGTTTCTTAACATTCATTTAAGTTCCCCGTGACGACGATACCAATTCCCATTAGTACGACGTTGACATGCCATCAAATTATTTAACTGAGATTCTCAATGATCATCTCTGTTGAACTTTGTCCATACATTCCTTTGCAGAAACATGTGTTAGATGAACTCCTATTTTAATATGTGGCTCCCTACATATGAAAGTCCAGACAACTCACTTTCAAATAAAAGATAAAATATATATGAAATGTGCTGTCAAAATCTTGAATCTTCTGAGTACAATCTTGTGGAGCGGTATTCTGAAGCTGGAATCTGTATGCTCATTCGAGCATATCATCCACCTTTTCCTGTGGGGAACAACTGTGGAAAACAATGAGCTTCTAAAACATTTTCCCATACAGTCATTAAGTTCCCTTTGCTTTTATCATTTTAAATAACTCAATTGTGTTTCCAATCACTTCTTTTGAATATAGAGGATGTATACTGTGATGTTCTTAAATGTCATGACTCTGGACTTGTCCACTTTTTCTATTTGGCAAATTGAAATTTCTGTATCATCTTCTAAATATACTTCCTGTTCTTCCACATTTACACTTTTATAATAAATATTGTTCTGTATAAGATATAATGATACCCTTTTGAAGTTTGGTGACATCTACTAACTCTTGCCATCTTTTCCGACTCTTTGTTGGTACACAATGAAGTGGAATAACCACAGGCGCACTTTCATCTCTCTCTATACCAACAGTTTCAATATTTTTCTTAAAATCCAAAGGTAAGTATTTAACTCTTCCTTTCAGAGCTCTTTGTAAATCTGTTGGAGGCAGCTTACCCGTTTAAGGCTCCATACGATCTATAGCCTGAAAGGGGTGCCCAGATTGAATAAGAATGGACTCATATGTATTTAAATCAGCCAGTGGTGGAGGAATAGCTACCAGCTTTAAGTTGTTATATACTGCTCTAGCTGGCATCTGTTCTTTTCTAATTTGTTGAAACAATATTTACAAATACGTTGATCAGTATCCAACTCAAAATTTCCTTCCACCAACAAATAAGCACCAAATTGCTCCCACTTATTGTTTTCCTTTTCACTTTTTAAAAATACATCAACATTCTTAGTTTGACTTCTATAGTGAGTTCGTCGACAACAAATACAAACATAGTTTGGATTTTCACATGAAAGTATATTAAACTTTGTACTTCTTCTGCAAACTTCTCAGTACTAATATCTTCCACCTGTTGTTCAACACCTACACTTATCAAGCTTTCACTTTCTCTACACTCCTCTTGTGAACCAAAGAATCAAAACGGTGTATCATCACAAACTTCTTTTACATCCAATACTGAACCATGCAAAAGAGCGGTTTTCATTTCACTTAAAGCTAAAGCAGGACATTTTACATAGAACAATCTCCTTACTAACTTCCGCATTTCTGAGTGATGTACTGCTAATATTCTTAAATGGTGAAAAGTATTTTACACACTTTTATAGAAAGACAAGCCAGAGAATGACCCTGCAACTTAGTATATTTTCTTACTTTACATGGATCTAGTCCTTGCAACATATTAATCTTCTGTTTAACATTTTTTTGGCATATTGTCGTAAGAAAACTTGTAATATGTCAATAGATTCCTGTTGAATACTACACATACTACTACAATCCCACTTATACATTGGAGCTTGTGCACATCACCCTTGAAATTCTTCAGCTATTACTTCTTCCACCTTTCTAGGAACCATCTTTTCTTTTTCAGTTGGACCAACATCTTTTATCTCATAACAACAGCCACTGGTATCAACTGCATGAACTAATGTATTTTGGTGAAAAAAGCTTGCTTCATTAAAAAAAGGATCAGTCCTAGAAGTGTGCTTCCATTCACCAGAAAAGGCCTTACAAAAGTTACTTCTATTAACAAGTCTTTTTCTTTTGCTTTTCTCCATCATAAAGTGCATTGTTTTATTCAATGTTTTCATTCTCTTCAATAGCAATATAAATAAGTACACTTTCAATCGGTTGCTTCTTCTTATATGCTGCTTATGTTTTTTTATACTTTTTACAATCTTTTAATACATTTTAAATTGCTCTATTACGAAACACATGTACAAGTTTGTCTTCAAATTGTTTCTGTCTTTTTGTCACATGTGTTCCTTTCCCATTGTGTTTCTTTATTTGCTTCTCCTTTGTTCTAAAAATTCCTTTTCTCCTTAGTATTTTTTGTCCTTCATTCTCTCCATAATTGTTTTAATCAATTGTTTAGTTCTCTTACCAGGAGACACTTTATATTCAGCATCTTTTTGGTGTTTTTCTTCTCCATTTGTTTTTTGTTTTCATTAAGTACTTCTGTTGCCTTTGTTTTCTTCTCTTTTCATGTTTTCATGCCATCTTTTATTTATAATCCAATCAAAGTATATTCCTAACAAACAAATAATAGTTTAATTATTTTGGTACATCAATTAACATTTTAAAATTAATAATATTTCTTTTTTGAAAATAACAACTAAGCACAAAATTTGAATTATATTCCCATTGCATTTATAACACATAAGAAGAGAAAAGTATAAAAACGAGCAAACAAACTACAAAAACAGAAGAAAAGGTGGCCACACAGCAAAAAGGAGAAAGGAAAAAAAGAAAGGTTTACAACTAGCAAAATGAAATACTCAAACAAGACAGTTACTGAAAATTGTAAGAGATGCAGAAAGAAGCAATGGATATACAGAAAGAGGCAAGAGAGGTGCAGAAAGACGCACAATAAATACAGAAAGAGGGAAAACGTGTACAAAAATGCAAGTAAAGTACATAAACAAATTAAAGGGGTGTAGAAAGAGGCAAAAGGAGTTGAAATAGAAGTAAGACAGGCACAGAAAGAAGAAAGACAAGTGCAGAAAGAAGCAACAGAGGTGCAGAAAGAGCGAACAGAAGGGCAGAAAGAGGCAAAGAGGTACAGAAAGAGACAAGAGAGGTGCAGAAAAAGGGAAGACGAGTGCAGAAAGAGGCAACAGGGGTACAGAAAGCAGCAAGATGGTTACAGAAAGAAGTAAGAGAAGTCCTGAAAGAAGCAAGAAACGTGCAGAAAGAAGCAAGGGTAGTGCAGAAAGAGGCATGAGTAGTGCAGAAAGAGGCAAGAGATACGCAGATAAAGGCAAGAAAGGTACAGAAAGAGGCAAGAGAGGTACAGAAAGAGGGAACAGGGATACAGAAAGAGGGATTAGAGGTGCAGAAAGAGGGGAGAGGGTGCAGAAACAGGCAAGATGGGAGCAGAAAGAGGCAACAGGGGTACAGAAAGAAGCACATGAGATGCAAAATGAAGCAAGAAAAGTGCGGAAAGAAGCAACAGACATGCACGATGAGGCAAGAGAAGTGCAGAAAGAGGCAAGAGAAGTACAGAAAGAGGCAAGAGAGGTACAGAAAGAGGCAATAGAGATGGAGAAACAGACAGAAGAGGTGCAGAAAGAGGGAACAATGGTGCAGAAAGATGCAAAAGAACTGCAGAAAGAGGCAAGAGAGGTGCAGAAACAGGCAGGAGAGGTGTAGAAAGAGGCAAACGAGGTACAGAAAGAGGCAAGAGAGTTGTAGAAAGAAGAAAGTGAGGTGCAGAAAGTGGCAAGTGAGGTGCAAAAACATGCAATAGGGCTGCAGAAAGAGGCAAGATACGTGCAGAAAGAAGCAAAAGAGTTGCAGAAAGAGGCAAGAGAGGTGCAGAAATAGAGAAACAGAGAGCAGAAAGAGGGAAAAGGAGTGCAGAAAGAAGCAAGACAAGTACACAAGGAAGCAACAGAGGTGCAGAAAGAGGCAAGAGTAGTGCAGAAAGCAGCAACAGAGGTGCAGAAAGAGGTAAGAGAACTGCAGAAAGAGTCAAGAGAGGTGCAGAAAAAGGCAGGAGAAAAGCAGAAAGAGGGAACAGGGGTGCAGAATGAGGCCAGAGGGGTGCAGAAAGAGGGAAGAAGGGTACAGAAAGAAGCAAGAGAAGTGCAGAAACAACAGAGATGCAGAAAGAGGCACGAGAGTTGCAGAAACAGGCAACTGAGGTACAGGAAGACAGAAGAGTGGTTCAGAAGGAGGCAGGAGAGGTACAGAAAGAGGGAAGAAGGGTGTAGAAAGAGGCAAGAGGGGTGCTGAAAGAAGCAAGTGAGGTCCAGAAAGAGGCAACAGAAGTGCAGAACTAGCAAGAGAGGTGCAGAAACAGGCAAGAGAAGTGCAGAAAGAAGCAAATGAGGTGCATAAAGACGGAAGAGAAGTGCATAAAGAGGCAAGAGAGTTGTAGAAAGAGGGAAAAGGGGTAGTATGTGTGTAGGTAGTTTCTCCTTAACTGCATGACTACATGGTAGTGCCTGAGTAAAAGGATCAATGTAAGAGTAAAGGTAGGATCATTGGATGCGTGCATATGTAGTGATTAACAAAATGGATCACTAAAAGGCTACTGCCTAAGTCAATAGTTGAGTGCTAGAGTAGTGCTTGGATAATTGTACGAGTGCAGCGATACTGCCTGGGTGATTGCATCAGTGCATGAAAAATACCTGAGAGAAACTATGAGTACAAGGTTAAAGCATGGTTTATTACATGAGTGTATGGGTAGAGCTTGAGATAATGGATGAGGGCACGGAAACTGCCTGTGTGATTCTATCACTGCAGAGGTAGTACCTGGATGAATGTATGAATGTATGGGAAATGCGTATGAGTATTAAGGTAATGCTTGGACCATTGCATAAGTGCATCAGTAGTGTCCCAGTGAATACATGAGTGCATAGGTACTGTCTGAGTAAATGTTTGAGTGGAATAGTAGTGTGTAGGTGATTATATGAATTTATGATTAATGTCTATGGGGCACATGCATCAAAATCAGATTTAGCGATTTCTAAATTTATAAGGAATTGCTATTTAGAAATCGCTATCTGCAATGCATGAAGCCCCTTGCGAATATTTACCGATTTGGTAAAAATCGCAATCGCGAATAGCGATTTGACAATTGAGACGCACAAAAACCAAAAAAGCCTTTTTGCGATTTCGCTTTTAGCGAAATCGCTAATTGCTAAATCGCTAATAGTGCGTTGCATTGTAAGCATGCTGATGACATCACAATCAGGAAGTCATCCAGCCCATGCTTCATTCAGTACCCAGAGAAGGTGAGAGGAGGAAGCAGAGTGCTGGAGCTGAGCAGATTCAACATCCTACTTGGGTTGCAGGAACTTTCAGTGCACCAGAATGGAGCAACCTACATCAGGGGAGAGTGCCACGCCCAGGAAGCGCAAATTGAAATTTAGCGAGAGGGAACTGGAAAACCTCATAGAGGAGGTGGTCAAGAGCCATGACAAGCTCTTTGGCAAACTCTCACTGAAAGTGCCAGAGGCTGAAAAACACAAAATCTGGCTCTGGATCAAGAGCAACGTCAATGCTGTGGGGGTCACACCCCGCAGTATAGATGACCTGAAAAAGCGATGGTACGACCTGCGTAGCCGTGCCAAGGAGCCAATAGCAGACAGGCTGAAGGAGTCCAGGAGTACTGGAGGGGGGCCGATCAACAGTTCCCGACAATACAGCCCTGGATGACCTGGTGGAGTCCACAATCCAGCCAGAAGCAGTGGTGGAAGTGACCCAGCTGGACACATCCGGAGCGGCCAGTACCTCACAAGGTAAGATGCATGCAACCATACACATCCAAGTACTGTTCTATTGTGCACATCCCCTCAGGCCAACCCCAGTGTACAGATAAAACTCCAGTCCACGTTTTCCCTCACAAGAAAAATGCATAATGGGAGTTGTAGGCATGTCAGGCAAGCGGGTAATCAAACACAACAATGGCAAGTAAAACATGCCAACACTGCATGGCAGTCAGTGATTTAATGAGAGCCAAGTACGCTTAATGTCACACAACAGTAGCCTGAACACAAATTAACATTGCACTGTTTCACATCACAGATGCAGCAGAAGGAGACACTGACGACAGTGAATGTCTCCACATCTCGGAGACTCCTGCAGAGACTGGCGTGGAGACACCTGTTGCCCCAGCTAGCACACCCCTCGCACGCACAAAACGCAGGGCCCAAGTTCCATCACTGCTGCCCATGGAGTCTGAGCTGGCTCCTGAACCCGCTCCTGGGACTAGACAGCCTTGTGTGAGCCCCACAACTACACCCCTGGCACAGGTCTGACAAGGGGGTGTGGAGTCCCAGATGTTGAGGGTGCAGCACCAGCTGCAACTAACAAAATTAGCCAGGATCATCACGGTCATGACTGATTGTGTGTGGGAACTAACTACAGCAGTGGTGGAAGGAAACAGGCAGACAAACGCAAGCATGCAGGAGCTGACCAGGGTGATGCTTGAGGGCCATGACACACAGAGGAGAAGACATCGGCAGTTCATGATGCGCATGGCTAGCTATACTAGGTCAAACAATAACCTTTGCAACACCACTGCACTGCTGTCATGTCAGTCCGTGGCCATGCAAATTGAAATTGGCCATTGTTGTGAGGATGTGTCAAGGGCCCTTGGCCAAGTAACCTCTGCCATGGAACAGATCCAGGCTGCTAATGTTGGTGGCAGCAATGTAATGGGGGAGGAAGGGTGTGAGGAGGCATCCAGCCTTAGCAGTCTGTCAGCGCCAGTGACCACTGCCAGGTGGCGCAGTACTCACAGCACAACACCTTCCGGTGCACTACAGGGGGATGTGGCAGATGCAGGTAAAAGGAGTTTGGGGGTGCATGGCAGGAAGCGCTAGACTGACTTGTCCTTCTTCATTTGCCCATGGTGACTTAACCATGGACAAAATCATGATAGTGATTGAGTTCCAAGTCCTGGAATAGTTTAAATTGCTTCTTTTCCATGCGATCACCACTTAGCACCTTCTATGAACCCCATAAGCCCCCCGGAGGACCAGCCTGGGACTTCGGGGTCAGGGAAGGGCAGTGACAAGAAGAGTAGGAAGAAGCGGTTCAGTCCGTAGGAAAACAGAATCCTGATAACGGAGGTGATAGAACACCATCAACTACTGTTCCTCACCTCCACTGCGTCACTGGCAACTAAAAATGGAATATGGCAGACCATCGTGGACAAGGTGAATTCAGTCGAAGTGCTAAAGAGGACAATGGAAGAGGTCAAGAGGCGCTGGAATGATGTAAAGCGCAAAACCAAGCAGAAACTCGCATACACTCAGAAGGCAGCAATGCAGACTGGAGGTGGCAGTCCAGCGTCACAGGAGGAGCTGGACGAGATGGAGGAAATGGTGCCCACAGTCATCAGTGGGGAGACGGTGGCAGGAGTTGGGGGCCTGGACACTGCTCAACAGGACCGGACACAACAGCAACAGGGTGAGTAACGACCAGGGACTGGGGGGACGGGGGCGATGGTCACAATGGCACACATGCACAAGTAAGCATAGCACATCTGCAGACAAACCATGCCCCAGACCCCCAACTCCCACCAAGATACCAATGCACCCAAGAATGCAACATCCCAGTACTGTATAAGCACATAAATCAGAGGCACACCACATGTAAGGAATCATTGGAAGCTAAATCAGAGCTGTAGGGGCGACTCCCCCAAAATGCGGCACACACATCACATGCAGAGCACATCAACATTGACAACGATGTGGCACAATCCGCTACACGTCGACAACAGAACAGGGGACACAACTGGTGCCGCTTGTGTGCAGAAACTGGCCAAGGAAAAGAATTTAAAGGAAAATAATTTTTGTAAAGCGCGGTAGCTACCCTGAGGCGTCCTAGCGCTGCAGACAAACACGGGGAGGGAGGCTGATTGGGATCTATACAGGTTTGTTTAAGAGCAGAGTTTTTAGAAGTTTACGGAAGGATAGTAGGTTGGGCTCTGCCCGCATGTGTAGGGGGAAAGAGTTCCATGATTTAGCAGAGTTATAGGCAAAGGAGCGGCCGCCCAACCTAGCTCTTTTGATCTTAGGAACTAGGGCGAGGAAGGAAGATGCTTAACGAAGCTGTCTATTCGGCTGGTAGGGAGTGATCAGCGATTGGGTGATGGCCGGGCCCGTCTTCCAGAATGCACAGGGCCTTGAAATGCATTTTTTCCCTGACCGGGAGCCAGTGCAGGCTTTTTAATCCTAAATTAATTGAGCACCGACGGGGAATCTGAAGGAGTGTGTGGGCTGCACAGTTTTTGATAATCTGGAGTTTGCCGGTGGTGGATTGAGGGGCCCCTAGATAGAGGGCATTCCCATAGACCAGGCGTGACAGAATGAGGCCCTGGATCATGATCTATCTTGCCTGAAATGGGAGCAGGGGAAGTACTTTCCGTAACAGGCTGAGTAAGCCATAGCAGGTGGCTGAGAGCTTGGCTGCTTGGTGGTTAAAATTGAGGGAGTTATCCAGCCAAATGCCTGGGCTTTTATTTGCGTTTTTTGGAGCTGGGGCGGGGCTGAGGCAAATGGGCCACAGTGAATTCGTATTGAATGAGGGAGTGTTTCCTAAGAGCATGAGCTCGGTTTCATTCCCGTTCAATTTTAAACAGGAAATTGTCATACAGTTGGCCACCTCCTCCAAACAGCTCCTCAGGTCATTTGGGGGGATTTTCGGCTGGTTGAGGGCCACCAATCACATATGGCATTGCAGGGAATTGTGAGTTGACAATGTACAAGTACAAACACACATCCGTGATGTTGTCGAAATGTCCACTGTCCCGCATCATATAGACAGCTCCCCACAAACAGTCACAATGTCATTCAGTCTGTATGTAAGTATGTACAATGCATCAACATACATGTGAACACAATGTTAAACTGCATCTCCTCTTCCCATTGCAGAGGGAAATTCAACACCTCCTGCAGAGCAGTCCCAACCTCTCTTCTCTGATGACGAAAAGGACCACCACACCATCGACTCTGACGCCCTCCAACATCTCGTGGAGAGCCTCCGCACCCCACTGCCAGGAGCAGGGCAGCTCAGCAGCTATGAGGAGAACCCACCCC
The DNA here is from genome assembly GCF_964204655.1 of Triturus cristatus. Classification (NCBI taxonomy): domain Eukaryota; kingdom Metazoa; phylum Chordata; class Amphibia; order Caudata; family Salamandridae; genus Triturus; species Triturus cristatus. Next base: position 914,359,966 of record NC_140588.1, read on the forward strand.
CTGCACAGTACACACAGCAGGTAGTACCCAGCACCAATGCTGCCTCCCAGGACCCCCAAGACAAACACATGGCCTTCCAACACCATGTGTTAGGGTGCCAGGAGAAGCTGGCTGAACAGGTGCAGGTGGGGTTAGACCGTATGGTAGACAAACTAGACGCCATACGTGGGTGTCTGAGTCCCATCAGGTCCATGCCCTCCAACGAACCATGGCTGACATTGCCGGAGTCCTGACTCAGAGACAAGATCGACTGTCCAGTCAGAGTGGCTCCAGCGAGCTCGCCCAGGAGTTGGGACTCATGCGGAGGCTCATGGAGGACAGGGAGCATAAGCGTGTGGAAACAGTGGCTGCCATAGCTGCAGATCAGCGAAAGGTAGCTGGGTCCCTCAGTGCCCTAAGGACCATCCTCCTGGCATTGCTTCCACAAGGCCTGGCGCTGATGCATGCTGCTGCTACCACTCCATCCACATCTCCAGCCCCTGATTTGTCAGTGCCACACAGTGAGGCGGACATTTCACCTACGGCCCCTGAGGTGTCACTGCCACACAGTGCTGGAGACAGAACACCACCACCCACATGTGAAGCACATGCAACAGCAGAGGAAGAATATGCAGATTAATCTGCCTCCATGGTCAGAAGGACACAGTAGCATGCATCTCCGCCACATGGCCTGTTTCTGCTTGGCTCTGCCCTCTGCATCATCACCTTCCACTGTCCCCCATGCACTCTGCAACACTCACCTCATACCTCTACATGGACTGCCATATTCTGTTTGGTCACCAATGACACAGCTTTCTGACTTCGGACTGAACTCCTCCTCTTCTGATGTACCAGTCATTCCCTGAAAGACTCTGGCTGGTCCTCCATGGGCCAATGCTGTAAGGTGGGGTTTGCATGGCTCTGTACTGCTCCAGCTACAACACTCCATTGAATGTGCATTAAACATTCATTGTCACACAGATGTGTCATGTCTATGATTTTGCAAGTGTGGAGGTATGGATGAATGTAGGATCAATGATTCCCCCTTATGTCCATCTTGCTCCTGCTGTGGGACTTGGGTCACAAGGTGACACATTGTCGATTGCGTTCCTGGTGGCATCGATACTAGAATGGACACATACACATTAGTTACTTCCTTGTCCAGCCCAGAACGGAAGCATGCCCAGAGCCCACGGGGCCATTGTTCACACCCTTACGCTGGACTGGCATATGCCAGGCCAGCCCATTCCACTTACGCTCATGGGGGGACGACAACACTACATGTCCCAGGTCATCCCTTTAGGGATCTGATTCTCACATGTCTAATTGTCAGCATGCCACAGCCACTCCCTCATGGCTGGTTCCCCCCCACACCCCACACATTCGGAACTGGCCTCACAGGACACGTGACCCTGCCAATAAAAAGGGCCTGGCGCATGTGCTGGACACTATCTCCACTCTCCAACTGGGTGTCTCTGTGTGGGTATCATTTATGCATGAGGGCCTAGGGCCATGCCACCTCACATTGCCCAGTGCCGGTGGTGACATGATGGGTCACCACAGCACTCAATCATAAAGGGTCCATGGCTAGCAGACTTGGTGGCACTGGATACACTGCAGCAGGAACAGACACACCGCCATGGGATGGTGTCTTTTGGTGCACTGAGGTAGGGGCACCTTTAGTGCTCAGTGGGTGTGCAGCCTTTGATGAGGCGCCATCCAGGCGGTCTGGAATGGTGGCATTTGTGTGATCCCTGCTTGACCGCAGTGTAGGCGTGAGCCTGCGGGCAGTGCGGTCACACCGACACGTGGCGTCGCCTCACGCTTCACAGAGTTAGTGGCACCTCTAGGGCTTAGCGGGTGTGCAGCCTGTGATGAGGCCATGGGCACTAATATGTTCTCTGCCATAGCAAAATCAAGACCCAGGATCAAGTGTGTGACCTGGTGGCCCGAGGTGCGGGGCTGCATGATGTGGACGGTGCCATGGTCTCGGGCCACGGGCTTGGAGCTCCTGAGGCTTGGTTGAGCAGGGCCGGGCAGTCTCCGCTGGGTGGTGGAAGGGGCTGGGGGGCAGCAGCCTGTGTGCACAGGGGCAGGCAAGCAATGATGGTGTGTGCTACTGTATGGATTCTGCCATTCATGTCTCTGGCAACTGTTTCAGATGAGTGACCTGGGGGACAGCAGTGTGTACCAGCACGTGGTTGGAGACACACCGGTGGCTTTAGGTGAGCATTGGCACCTGGGTCTGCAGTGTCGGCACTCTCTCTCCCTCTCTTTCTCTCTCCCTCTATCTCTCTCTCTTTCTCTTTCTCTCTCCAACTATCTCCCTCTTTCTCTCTCCCTCTCTCTTTCTCTCTCCCTCTATCTCTCTCTCTTTCTCTCTCCCTCTATCTCTCTCTTTCACTCTCCCTCTCTCTTTCTCTCTCCCTCTCTCTTTCTCTCTCCTTCTATCTCTCTCTTTCACTCTCCCTCTATCTCTCTCTCTTTCTCTCTCCCTCTCTCTTTCTATCTCCCTCTCTTTCTCTATCCCTCTCTTTCCCTCATCCCTCTCTCTCTCGGTCCTTTGATGGGCGCATTACACACCTTCTTATCTTTCTTTCTGTCTTGCAGGCTGTAACTTATCGAATGCCCAGAGCAGATCCGCCGTGCCTCTTCATGATTGTTGTTTTTTGTTTGATCTGTAATAAATCTTTTATTTTGATTAAATTACATGAATGTGTGTTTCCATTTTTCTGGCCACACCTGTATGTTAGGTTTTGTAATTGTGCGACTCCAGTCGATTTGTTTGGTTCATGGTTTTGTGGAGTTGATGTGCATTCTCTTTGTCCAAAGGGAAGGGGGCTGGTGGGGTCCAGGGGGGGTGGTGGTGTGTGTTGTTGCTCTATTAGGGCTCCAGGCTGCATGTTCAGTTGCTCGGGGGCATCTGTTGTTCTTCATGTTTGGCTATGGGCTGTGCTCCCTTGGCTGCTGCTGGTTGTCTTCTGACTTTACACCTGGTCAGAGCAGGTGTTAGTTTCCTGCTGCTAACTCCTGTTTTGGGATCTTATCGCCAATCTGGCTAGTCATTGAGAATGTTGTGGTGTGGTGTTGTCGCAGCTTTTTGCTCGGGAAGGCCTACTCTGCATCTTATTAGCGAAAGTTGCTGGGTCATCCATGGCGATGTTTTTTTGCGGATGCTATCGCCGGAAAACAGGTGATATCAGCTATGTGCACCGGCTTGTGAATGGAGCAATACATTTATTGTGACTTTGGCTGTGCTAAAGTGCCTGTAACTCAGCGCTAGCGCCTTGAGAATATGCCCCTATGCGTAGTGCTTAAAAGAATAAAAAAGTGCATGGGTACTGCCTGCGTGATTCTATGACAGCAGTGGTAGTGACTAGATGATTGTATGACTGTATGAGAAGTACATGAGAGGAAATATGAGTGTAAGGGTAATGCTTGGGACATTCTATCAGTGCACCAGTACTACCTCAGTGAGTTGATGAAAGCATGGGTAATGCCTGACTGAATCTTTGAGTGGAATAGTAGTGCCTGCATGATTGCACACATCTATAGTTAATGTCTGAGAGATTACATAGCATGCATGTGTCTGTGCCTTTTCCTAGCAGCATCATATGTAAAAGAAACATACAGATACATGTGTACCAGAGTTTTACACCTCCACCATCTATTTGCCATAACTCATCACAGAATACATATGCAGGTAGACACATTCCTCAGTCATAAGACTAAAAAGCCCCTTAAACTTGAGAGATTGCACTTCCCATTTTAAAGAGACACCAACATTATGAGGTATACTTGAAGTGTAAATCTCCATAGACCAATACAAGCTAGCCTAATCAGTAATCCCTTTGTCAACATATCTTAAACCTCACTTTTGGGCTGCACCTTCACTATTCAGCAACTACTCAGAGTCTTGGGCCTATCCAAATACAAAGCAGCAACACTTTCAATGTGTCTGTTAAAAGTCTCACCATAGTCCAGAGAGCATGCATGCATTGTCTGTAACTTTTAAAAGTGGCATCATATATCAAAGAAACATACCAATAGATGGGTAGTGGGTAGTGCCTGGGAGAATGGATGACTGGATGTGTAGCACCTGAGTGAAAAGTTCAGTGCAAGATTACTGCCTGGGTGATTGCATGACAGCAGCAGTACTGAATGGGTGATTAGATCAGTGCAGGGGAAATACCTTAGACAAACCATGAATGCAAGGCTATCACATGGTTGAAGACAAGATTGTATGAGTAGTGCTTGAAAGAATAAAAAGGTGCATGGGTATTGCGTGATTGATTCTATGACTTCAGTGGTAGTAACTAGATGATTGTATAACTATATGAGAAGTACAAGAGAGAAAATATGAGTGTAAGGGTAATGCTTGGGACATTCTATCTTTGAGTGGAATAGTAGTGCCTGCATGATTGCACAAATCTATGGTTAATGTCTGTGAGATTACATAGCATACATGTGTCTGTGCCTTTTCCTAATGACATTATGTGTAAAAGAAACATACACATACATGTGTACCAGAGTTTGACACCCGTACCATCTATTTAGTCATAACACATGAGAGAATACCTATGCACACAGACACATACATCAGTCATAAGACTAACAAGTTCCTTAAACTTGAGAGACTGCACTTCCCCTTTTAAAGATACACCTAAAATTATGCAGCTTACTTGAAGTGTTCATCTCCGTAGTCCAATACAAGCTAACCTTATCACTAATCCCTATGCCAAAATGTCTTAAACCTCATTTTTGGGCTGCTGCTTCACTATTCAGCAACTACTCAAAGTGTTGGGCCTAGCCAAATATAAAGCAGCAACTTTTTCAATCTATCTGGTAAATGTCTCACAATATTCCAGAGAGCATGCATGCATGTGTCTATACCCTTTAAAAGTGGCATCATATTTCAAAGAAGCATACAAATAGATTGGTAGTGGGTAGTGCCTGAGAGAATGGATGACTGGATGGGTCATGCCTAAGGGAATAAATCAGAGCAAGAGTACTGTCTGAGTGATTGCATGAGAGCAGCAGTACTGAATGGGTGATTAGATTAGTGCACTGGAAATACCTTAAACAAACCATGTGTGAATGTGTGGTTTAAGACACGTTGGGAGTGGGATTAGTGATTAGGTTTGCTCGTATTGGTCTATGGAGATGTACACTTCAAGGATGCTGCATAATTGTAGGTGTCTCTAAAATGAGAAATGTACTCTGTCAAGTTTCAGGGAGTTTTTATTCTTATGACTGAGGTATGTGTCTGCGTGCTCATGTATTCTCTCATGTGTTATGTTAAAGAGATGGTAGAGGTGTAAAACTCTGGTACACGTGTATCTGTATGTTTCTTTTATATATGATGACACTAAGAAAATGCACAGATACATGCATGCTATGTAATCCCTCACATCTTGACCATAGATTTGTGCAATCATGCAGGCACTACTATCCCACTCAAAGATTCAGTCAGGCAGTTCAGATGCTCTCATCTACTCAATGTGATAATACGGATGCACTGATATAATGTACCAAGCATTATCTTTACACTCTTATTTTCTCTCAGGTGCTTCCTATACTGTTATCCAATCATCTAGTTGCCATCATTGCTGTCATAGAATCACTCAGGCAGTACCCATGCAGATTTTTATTCTTTCAAGCAAAACTTATACATTCATGTGTTCAACCATGTGTTAGCCTTGCACTCATGGTTTGTCTAAGGTATTTTCCCTGCACTGATCTAATCACCCATTTAGTCCTGTTGCTCTTATGCAATCATCCAGGCAGCACTCTTGCACTGAACTATTCACGCAGGCGATACTCATCTATTTTATCAAGCACTGCCCACTACACATCTGTTTGCATGTTTCTTCGATATATGATGGCACTTTTAAAAGGTACAGACACATGCATGCATGCTTTCTGGAACATTTTCACTCTTTTAACAGACACATTCAAAAACTTGATGCTTTGTATTTGGTAGACCCAACACTCTGAGTAGATGTTGAATATTGAAGCTGCAGGCCAAAAGTGAGGTTTAAAACATTTTGATAGGAGGATTAGGTTAGTTTGTATTTGTCTGTGGTGTCGCTTTTAAATGGAAAGTGGAGTCTGTCAAGGTTAAGGGACTTTGTAGTCTTATGACTCAAGTATGTGTCAGCTTGCAGATATTTTCTCACATGTGTTATTTCTGTAGAGAAGTTAGAGGTACAAAATACTGATATATATGTATTTTTATATTTCTTTTACATATGATGCCACTAGGAAAAGGCACAGACAGATGCATGCCATGCAATCCCTCAGATATTAACCATACATTTGTGCAAGCACCCAGGCACTACTATCCCACTCAAAGATTCAATACCCATGCTCTCATCTACTCAGTCAGCTACTACTGATGCAAGTGAAGTATGTGTCTGTGTGTTATGACTAAATATATTATAGAGGTATAAAACTCTGTTACACATGTATATGTATGTTTCTTTTAAACAGAAGACTCCCTCAGCATGGCCGAACACCTACACTTCCAGATGCACGTCGATCACAACACCACCATCAGAGGAACCCTTGTCTACTGACCCCCGGGCCCCGACCACAATTCGGCGACTCCATCACAGACCTCATCAGCACGCATACCCTCGCCTCCACAGACTACATCCTTCTCGGAGACCTGAACTTCCACCTTGAGAACTCCAACGACAGCAACTCCACAACCCTGATCGACAACCTAGCCAACCTCGGACTCAAACAGCTTGGGCCCGATTCACAGAACTAACTTAAGACAAAATCCTAAACTTACTACCATTTTGGTATTCACAGAAGGCACTTACTCATTTTGGTATTCACAGAAGGCACTTACTCATTTCGGTATTCACAGAAGTTAGGAGTCCTAACTTTAGGACTCCTAAATGCCTTCTGTGAATACCGAAAGTCTTAAAATTAGGATTTTTCGCAGTTTAGTAATAGTATAGTTAGGACTCCTAACTTTAGGACTCCTAAATGCCTTCTGTGAATACCGAAATTCTTAAAATTAGGATTTTTCTCAATTTAGTAGTCCTAAGTTTAGACTTAGGACTACTAAATTGAGAAAAATCCTAATTTTAAGAATTTCGGTATTCACAGAAGGCATTTAGGAGTCCTAAAGTTAGGAGTCCTAACAATACTACTACTTAACTGAGAAAAATCCTAATTTTAAGGCTTTCGGTAGTCACAGAAGGCATTTAGGAGTCCTAAAGTTAGGAGTCCTAAACTTAGGACTACTAAATTGAGAAAAATCCTAATTTTAAGAATTTCGGTATTCACAGAAGGCATTTAGGAGTCCTAAAGTTAGGAGTCCTAACTATACTACTACTTAACTGAGAAAAATCCTAATTTTAAGGCTTTCGGTAGTCACAGAAGGCATTTAGGAGTCCTAAAGTTAGGAGTCCTAACTTCTGTGAATACCGAAATGAGTAAGTGCCTTCTGTGAATACCAAAATGAGTAAGTGCCTTCTGTGAATACCAAAATGGTAGTAAGTTTAGGATTTTGTCTTAAGTTAGTTCTGTGAATCGGGCCCCTAGTCTCAACACCCACCCACTCAGCCAGACACACGCTCAACCCCATTTGTTCCATCAGCAACCAGGTCACCTTCAGCCACACCACCGAACTCCACTGGACCAACCGCCACTGCATTCACTTCTCCTTCGAGAAACACATCGCACACATCAAACTGCAACGAATCCCTCACCGCAGCTGGAACAAAATCACCGATGACCAGCTCCTCACCACCCTCGCCCGAGACCCTCCATCCGAGCTCTCGGACACCAACGCAGCAGCCCACAACTTCAGTCAATGAATCGACAAGTGGGCCAACACCCTCGCCCCAATCAGGAAATCCTCCAACAGGCGCACCCACACGAGAGCCATCTGGTTTAACATCGACCTCTAGACCTCCAAACTAACCTACCGAAGACTCGAGAAGCAGTGGCGCCAAAACCAGACACCAGACAACCACACAGCCCTCAAGAACACTAGACGCAAGCACCACCAACTCATCCCGTCCGCCAAAAGCACCTCCTTCAAGGAACGCATCAACAACAATTCACACAACAGCAAAGAGCTCTTCAGCATCGTGAAAGAACTCGCCTCCCCTAGCTCCAGCACGAATGACATCCCACCGTCGCAAGAACTCTGCCACTCCCTGGCCACCTTCTTCCACCGTAGAATCACAGACATCCACGACAGCTTCGACACCTAGACACAGACGACAGACACCGACACCCCAACTCAACACCCACCAAACACACCAACCTCCTGCTCTCCTGGATCCAGGTCAACGACGAAGACACCATTAAAATCATGAACACCATCCACTCTGGCTCTCCCTCTGACCCCTGCCCCCACCACATCTTCAACAAAGCAAGCTCCATCATCGCACCCCAACTCCGAAAGATCATCAACAGCTCCTTCGAGACAGCCACCTTTCTGGAGAACTGGAAACATGCCGAGATCAACGCCCTTCTCAAAAAACCCAAGGCAGATCGAAAGGACCTCAGGAACGTTCAACTCATCTCCCTGCTCCCGTTCCTGGGGAAAGTCATTGAGAAGACCGCCAACAGATAGCTAACCCACTTCCTGGAGGAGAACAACATCCTGGACCCCTCCCAATCTGGCTTCCGCAGCAATCACAGCACAGAAACCACCCTCATTGCCGCCACCGATGACAGCAGGACCCTGCTGGACAATGATAAAACCACGGCCCTCATCCTCCTGGACCTATCGGCTGCCTTTGACACCGTCTGCCACCACACCCTACGCACACGCCTCCATGACAAAGGAATCCGCGAAAAAACCCTGAACTGGATCACCACATTCCTCACCGGCAGAACCCAGAGAGTCCATCTCCCTCCATTCAGATTCGAAGCCACCACGATCACCTGCGGCGTACCCCAAGGATCATTCCTCAGCCCGACCCTTTTCAACATCTACATGGCACCACTCGCCAACTTCATTCGGTCGCACCATCTCAACATCATCTCGTATGCGGACGACACCCTGCTGATCCTCTCCCTCACCAAGGACCCGGCCACCGCCAAATTCAACCTCCACGAGGGAATGAAAGTAGTCGCAGAGTGGATGAAGACCAGCCATCTGAAACTGAACTCCGACTAGATGGAGGCCCTCATCCTCGGCGCCACCCCCTCCTATGGGACGACTCCTGGTGGCCGGCCATGCTGGGAGCTGCCCCAACTCCCACCAACCACGCACGCAACCTGGGTTTCATCCTCGACCCAGCAAGTCAATGCTGTCTCCTCCTCCTGCTTCAACACCCTCAGCATGCTCCGCAAGATCTACAGATGGATCCCCACTGAAACCAGAAGGACGGTCACTCAAACCCTCGTCAGCAGCAGACTGGACTATGGCAATGCCCTCTACGCAGGAACCACAGCCAAACTCCAGAAGAGGCTCCAACGCATACAAAACACCTCTGCACGTTTCATTCTCGGAATCCCTCGCCACAGCCACATCACAGCCCACCTAAGAGACCTGCACTGGCTCCTGGTCAACAAGAGGATCACCATCAAACTCCTCACCCATGCCCACAAAGCACTCCACAGCGTGGGACCAGCATACCTCAACAAATGACTCACCTTCTACACCCCGAACCACCAGCTTCGCTGCGCTGACCTCGACCTCGCCACCATCCCACGCATCCGCCGAACAACCACCGGCAGCAGATCATTCTCCCACCTCTCTGCCAAGACATGGAACACCCTCCTCATCCACCTGCGACAGACCCAAGTCCTGCTGATCTTCAGGAGACTCCTTAAGACCTGGCTATTCAATCAGTAGCTGCTGCATCCCCCCCCCCCAGCACCTTGTGACCCTCACGGGTGAGTAGCACGCTTTATAAATGTTCTGACTGTAAACATAGATGTGCGCAATCATGAAGGCACTACTATCCCACTCAAAGATTCAGTCAAGCACTAGCCATGCTCTCATCTACTCACTTAGGTACTACTGATGCACTGATATAATGTCCCAAGGATTACCTTTATACTCTTATATTCATAGAATCACTCAGGTAGTACCCATGAACTTTTGAGGTTGAGCATTCAAGACCTCTTGTATACTTTCTTTTTTAAATTTTCTGGCAACTGCCTCTATTTAACTTTCTTGATAGAAAACGACCAGTAGAGGTCAGTAAAATACCACAATGACTTTAGCATTCTCTAGATTCCAGTCCATTGAAATTGTCTTCCAAAAGCACCCGCAGACAATGATATTTCTTTCAAATCTTGTATTTTCAGTGATGTGACCACCGAAGGCCCTGCTTTTATATTAAAAACAGTGCTTTGGACTATACCATTTCCCGCTGAAAGGCAATAGTTCTCTCTATGTGTTCCCATACCTGGCGTGTCACACAGTTTGGTGCTTACTTTCCTTGTTAAAGAACAGTAGATGTTTCAACACCCAGGCTAATGTGTTGCATAGCTAAAGACATATAGGGGCATATGAATGAAACTCCCTTTTTGCGAATCTCAAATTGCGATATTTTGCGATTTGCAGTTTGAGATTCGCAAATAGGGATGTAAAAAAAAATTGCAAATGTTTACCGATTTCTTAATAATCGCAAAAAAGTCTCAGAAACATTATTTGCGATTCCTTAATTGCGAAATTCGCAAATTAAGAAATTGCAAAAACGGGAATCTGCCACACAGGTGCAGCCTGATGACATCACAACCATGAAGTGGGAGTGATTTCCTGCACCTGCTTACCTGAGCCACACCCAGAGGCTGTTTGGAGAGTGTGAGGAGGCATCCCAGGAGAGAACAAACCCCAATGGAGTCCCAGAAGCAACATGAGGGCAAGGAGGCTGAGAAGAGAAAGAGGAAGCACAAGTTCTCTGACAAGGAGCAGGAGGTTCTCATAGAGGAGATGGTTTGCAGCTATGAGCTCCTCTTTGGGAAAAAGGCACTGCGAGTCCCAGAAGCAAGAAAACGAAAGATCTGGCTGGAGATACAACAGAAAGTGCATGCTGTGGGTGTAACACATCGCACTGTCGAGAAATTACGCAAGCGATGGTACGATATGCGGCAAAGGTCGAAGGAGAGGGTGGCATCCAGACTCAAGGATGCAAACGAGACCGGGGGAGGACCATCCACAGCAGCACAGCCAACACCCCACGAGAAGCTTGTGGAGTCCACCCTCCTGCCTGAGAGCGTCGGTGGTGTGGCTGACATTGACAGCTCCGACCCTGCATCCAGCAGCCAAGCTAAGATGCATGCCAAATAAATCTGCACTGATCCCCATCCCATGCACACTTCCCCAAATGCGCAAAATATACACAACAAATGTAATTCCAGTCCAAGTCTTACAGCACACCCAGCAATGCATCATGGAACTTGTAGTAATAAGTATGACAGTGTGTCCATGAGACATAGGAAATGTAATGCAACATGTGGGTCGGGGATAAGTGAATAATACAGTGTCAGAAGTTAGCATAGACAAACTGTAGAAACTTTATTGAGTGCAAATTACAGACAAAGACACAAACTCATGTAGTCCCCTTTACATCCACAGCACAATCCAGGGCACGTGATGACAGTGCAGAGGGAGATGAGCATGAACATCCTGAGGAGCAGCATTACGATGGGGAATCCAGTGATGATACGGAGCACACAACAATCATGCGCAGGAAGCGCACACATGTGCCCCCACTGCCTCCATTGGAGGATGACATACAGGCCACTGGGGAGGACAGTGACAGAAGAGAGGTGAGTCAGGGTGTGTCACACATGCCGAGTCAGGAAACCCCAAGGCTGAGCATCCCAGCACTGGAAAGACGCAGGTCAAGGCCCAGGAGCAGCACTGATGCGGACAACACCATATTTTCAGGACTGGAACACAGCATGCTGCAGGTACAGCGCCTGCGATGTAAATCATTGCGCTCAATCAATAGGCAGCTATGCAGTCTGAACAAACATCAGCGCAACATGGGGGAGGGCATCATGGCCATGACAGGTGCCATACGTGACCTCTTTGACACCCTGAGGCACAACCAAGACGCCAGTGACAGGGCTGCCCGACGTGCCAATGCACGGCTGCACAATTACACCAATGCCGTGAACCGCCTCTGCACCACCACCAGCAATCTGACACGTCGCAGCATTACCATGCAGTTGGAAATGTCGCACTGCTGTCAGGACATTGCAAGAGGGCTAGAACAGGTCACCAGTGCAGTGGAGCAAATGCAGACGGCCAACTCAGGTGGCACCGCTCTCATGGTCTCTAGCGAGAGTGAGGAAACCTCAAGTAGGAGTAGCATCACACCTACATTGCCTGGAGCAAGAAGGCGCAGTTCCAGACAGGGTGCAGGACCTAGGAACACCACGGAGGGCACTCAGCCTGGAACCCAAACAGCACCAATGCGTCACCGAAGGAGGTGAACTGTTCAGTGACAATTTAGCATCATTGGGTGATGTAACCCAACAATGCATATAGAACACTTACTTGTGCCGTACCTGCACTGTGTGCATAACATGTGCTGGGTACAGCAACAATGAATGCTTGAGAAGTGTGAATAAACACAGCACACATTAGAATCATTTTTTGTCTCATGTCATCATTACTTGTGTGATCTCAGTCCGTCTCAGGCGACCAGCAGCTGCCCCGACTCCTTATTTATTTATTTATTTATTTAATGGTTTTATAAAGCGCGTAGTAACTCAAAGAGCATCCCAGCGCTGACCTGTTTCTCCAAGGGTTTCAGCCGTCTGATGAAATTATGTCTGCGGGAAAAGGAGGGTCTTTAGAGTTTTTCTGAACTGGAGGTAGTTCGGTTCTGTCCTGAGTCTTCGTGGTAGATGGTTCCAATGTTTGGCCGTGTGAACCGAGAAGCGACGGCCACCGGTCTTGGCTTTTCTGACTCTAGGGACTATGATAAGATTTTCTACGCTAGACCGGAGGTCTCTCTCCGCTTTGTATGGGATTAGGAGTTCTTTGAGAAGAGGGGGGCCGTTATTGTTGAGGGTTTTATGGGCCAGACAGAGGGCCTTGAAGACGACCCTTTCTCTGACTGGGAGCCAGTGGAGGGATTTAAGAGCCGGCCTGGCGGAGGATCTTCCAGGTGTGCCCGTGAGTAGGCGGGCGGCGGCGTTTTGGACTTTTTGCAGCGAGTTCAGGGTGGCTTCAGGGGCTCCCAAGTAGATGGCGTTACAGTAGTCTAATCTTGCCAGGATTAGACCCTGAATGAGGAGCCTCCTTGCGGTATCGGGGAGCAGGGGGAAGATCTTCCTGCAGGCTCTGAGTAGCCCAAAACATGTCCCTGCCGTTCTTTTAGCCTGAGTTTTAAAGCTCATGTCCTTCTCACTCCACACACCAAGGCTCTTGACCTCTTCCTTGGGTGCGGGAGGGTCACCTAGGCAACTGGGCCAAAGGTGAGATGGTAGAGAGGGCCCCTTGTGGCCCATCAAGAGGATCTCAGTCTTGGACCCATTCAGTTTCAGTGAGGAGAAATTCATCCATCGGTGGACTTCGGAGAGGCAGCTGTGGAGATCGGATGGGGCGTGGTGGGGGTGTGAAAGGGTTACGACCAGCTGAGTGTCGTCGGCGTAGTTGATAACTGACACGCCGAACGAGCTGACCCTCTTCTCCAGTGGGGCCATGTACACGTTGAATAACGTAGGGCTAAGGGATGAGCCCTGTGGTACTCCGCACCGGAGGGGGATGGTGGATGAGCAGCTGTTGTTTTCCCGCACCTGGAAGGAGCGTCCTGATAAGAAGGATTCTAGCCATTTCAAGGCCGTACCCTTTAGTCCGATCTCTCCCAGTCGGTGGATTAGGGTGGGATGGTCTACAGTGTCGAAGGCCGCACTGAGATCCAGGAGGATCACTGCCACTGATCCTCCTGTGTCCAGAATGCTTCTGGCCTTCTCCACCGCTGCCAGGAGGGCGATGTCCGTGCCCTGACCTGGACGGAACCCTGTCTGGGAGACCGCTAAGAGGTTGTTGCTTTCTAGGTAAAGCGATAATTGCTTGTTTACCAGCTTCTCTGCGATCTTGCTGTTTCCAGGGAGAAGGGAAATGGGCCTATAGTTGGTGAAGTCCTGCGGGTCTAAGGAGGGTTTTTTTAATAGACCTTTGACTGCGGCCGCTTTCCAGCTGGGGGGGACTATGCCCTCCGAGAGAGAGGAGTTGATCAGGGCCGTGAGGGGAGGGATGATGGTGCTCGACACTTTTTTTAGGAAGCGGAGGGGTGCAGGGTCAAGGGGGGAGCCACTTTTGATTGAGGCCAGCGTTGCTCCTACTTCTTCCGTTGTTACGGGGCGGAAAGCGTCCAGGGAGGGTTGGGGGTGGGCTAACAGCAGAGGAGGATAGGTGGTGGTGGTAGTGAGAGCCTGCTCTGTGTGGGCCTGATCGGGGGGGGGTATGGTAAGAAGAATTTTTTGAATCTTCTCGTCAAAGAAGGTGGCTAAGTTGTTACATTTAATTTCAGCTTCTTTGGGATCGAGGGGTTTAAGTGGGGGGTCAGGGGCGTGGAGGAGTTCTTTAAGAACTGAATAGGTTTCATGGGCCGAGCAGGCAGCGTTTTTAATTCTGTTCTCGTAGAAGCTAGTTTTGGTGTTGCGGAGCTCTTTTTTGTAGGTTTTTACAGAGGTACGGAATGATTCTTTTTGTTCCTTGGTTTTTTCCTTCCTCCAGATACGTTCATTCCTTTTGCAAGCCTTACGCAGAAGGTTGAGTTCCGGGGAATACCAGGGTGAGGGATTAACTCTCTTGGTGTGTTTCAGAGAGTGGGTTTCAGGCAAAATGGCGTCGAGCGATTGGGTAATCCAGGTACTGAATTCTTTGTCCCCTGCTACGGTGTCGTGGGGGGGTGGGGAGCGTTTTCCCTAAGTTTGGCTGCCCAAACGCCTGGTTCCAATTTCTGCCATTGTCTGGTATACGTTCTGGTTTTGGGAGGTGGAGGGGGCGGAGTGATGATGTTCCATACTAGGGAGACCAAAAAGTGGTCCGTCCAGGAAAGGGGGATATGGTCAAGAGTTCTCAGATTGGGGATATTGGAGAGAATAGGATCAAGCAGTTGCCCTCTTTCATGAGTGGCCTGTGGGTTTTTGAGGTCAAGGCCCATTGAGGTGAAATCCTGGAGTAGTTCACTGGCCTGCTTGTCATCCGGGTCCAAGAAATGTACATTCAGGTCTCCTAGTAGTAGGTAGTTGGTGGTGGACGTGCATTTGATGGACGTCTGGTCAATAATTTTGTTCGGAAAGTCTCCTAGATTGCCTGGCGGGCGATATACCAGCGTTCCTGACAGCGAGGTAACTGGGGAGATTTGTATTGTATAGTGGCAGCTTTCGTATCCCTTGATGTTGCCATCAGATGTTCTACAGGTGAGGGTGTCTTTAAGAATTATCGCTTGTCCACCTCCCCTCCCCTCTGGTCTGTTCAGTGAGCACATGACGTACCCGGGGGGGAGTGCTAGAACGATGTCTGGGCCGCTACTGGGGGTGAGCCAGGTTTCTGTTAGAAACAGAATGTCTAAGGCATTGTTTGTGATTAAGAGGTTCACTTCGTGTGAGTGTTTCACGAGCGACCTGCAGTTAATTAGGCCTAGGTGCAAACCCTTGGGTGCCGTGTTCTGATTGGCGGGGTCGCAGAGGTCACAACCGGAGAATTGGGTATCTCCATTCAGGATGCGCGAGCAGAAGGATTGTTTGTTGGGGTTTAAGGCTAATAAGTCCGCGCGAGTGTAGGTCCTGTCGTTACGGGCTGAAAAGGGCAGAGTGGCTGGGCCTAGGGCCGGCTGGGCCCGGACGGGCCCAGACGGGCTTGCCTTTGGCGCGCCTTCGGCGCGCTGACGGCGCGCCCGCTGCGCCCGTCCGCTGCGCTCCCTATGCTGGCACATGTTTTATGGGGAGGTTATGGGCGTTAGAGGGATGGGCGTGGCCAACAGGAGTGGGCGTGTCCCGTGGCTTCTCGAGGTGAGTGATGGCGGCGAGCCAGCGTTTCCTGCCCCTGACAGCGCTTGGATCGGCTGATTGGGGTTAGCAGGTGAGCGCTAAGGAGTGGGTGCTAAGTGCTTTAAAAATACAGAAATACAATTTTAAAAGCAGTGAATTTTCAATTGTAAGCAAACAGAACTCCCGGCTTCCGCCTCAGGAGGATTAGGTACAATGCGGCACTAGGAATCAGGGCGCGCTTTTGTACTGGCGAGAGGTGGGCGTGGCCAACAGGAGTGGGCGTGTCCCGTGGCTCCTCGAGGTGAGTGATGGCGGCGAGCCAGCGTTTCCTGCCCCTGACAGCGCTTGGATCGGCTGATTGGGGTTAGCAGGTGAGCGCTAAGGAGTGGGTGCTAAGTGCTTTAAAAATACAGAAATACAATTTTAAAAGCAGTGAATTTTCAATTTTAAGCAAACAGAACTCCCGGCTTCCGCCTCAGGAGGATTAGGTACAATGCGGCACTAGGAATCAGGGCGCGCTTTTGTACTGGCGAGAGGTGGGCGTGGCCAACAGGAGTGGGCGTGTCCCGTGGCTCCTCGAGGTGAGTGATGGCAGCGAGCCAGCGTTTCCTGCCCCTGACAGCGCTTGGATCGGCTGATTGGGGTTAGCAGGTGAGCGCTAAGGAGTGGGTGCTAAGTGCTTTAAAAATACAGAAATACAATTTTAAAAGCAGTGAATTTTCAATTTTAAGCAAACAGAACTCCCGGCTTCCGCCTCAGGAGGATTACGTACAATGCGGCACTAGGAATCAGGGCGCGCTTTTGTACTGGCGAGAGGTGGGCGTGGCCAACAGGAGTGGGCGTGTCCCTTGGCTCCTCGAGGTGAGTGATGGCGGCGAGCCAGCGTTTCCTGCCCCTGACAGCGCTTGGATCGGCTGATTGGGGTTAGCAGGTGAGCGCTAAGGAGTGGGTGCTAAGTGCTTTAAAAATACAGAAATACAATTTTAAAAGCAGTGAATTTTCAATTTTAAGCAAACAGAACTCCCGGCTTCCGCCTCAGGAGGATTAGGTACAATGCGGCACTAGGAATCAGGGCGCGCTTTTGTACTGGCGAGAGGTGGGCGTGGCCAACAGGAGTGGGCGTGTCCCGTGGCTCCTCGAGGTGAGTGATGGCGGCGAGCCAGCGTTTCCTGCCCCTGACAGCGCTTGGATCGGCTGATTGGGGTTAGCAGGTGAGCGCTAAGGAGTGGGTGCTAAGTGCTTTAAAAATACAGAAATACAATTTTAAAAGCAGTGAATTTTCAATTTTAAGCAAACAGAACTCCCGGCTTCCGCCTCAGGAGGATTAGGTACAATGCGGCACTAGGAATCAGGGCGCGCTTTTGTACTGGCGAGAGGTGGGCGTGGCCAACAGGAGTGGGCGTGTCCCGTGGCTCCTCGAGGTGAGTGATGGCGGCGAGCCAGCGTTTCCTGCCCCTGACAGCGCTTGGATCGGCTGATTGGGGTTAGCAGGTGAGCGCTAAGGAGTGGGTGCTAAGTGCTTTAAAAATACAGAAATACAATTTTAAAAGCAGTGAATTTTCAATTTTAAGCAAACAGAACTCCCGGCTTCCGCCTCAGGAGGATTAGGTACACTCCTGGCAGACTCCTGATGCTGGTCTGCCAGGGGGAGCAGGGCAATCGTCATTCGATGTGTCTGTATCGGTCACATCAATTGTGGTGCCTTTCCTCATAGCCATGTTATGGAGCATTGCACAGCTTGCCACGATTTTACAGCAGATCTCAGGGCTGTATTGCAGTGCACCTCCACTTCTATGCAGGCACCGGAACCGGCTCTTTAGGATTCCAAACGTACGCTAAATGACACAGCGTGTAGATCTGTGTGCCCTGTTGTATCTCCTCTCACTTTCATTGGCTGGATCCAGATACGGGGTCAGGATGAAGTCCCGCACTGCATAGGCACTGTCACCTGAAGGGATAGACACAATAGGTAAGTCAATGTCCCCTCCCTCCAGTGATGTAGTGGATGTATGGATGTGTACCATGTATTTACCTAGCAGGTATCCCTCCCCAAACTCTCCAGCACTCAGACGTCTGTGTATTCCACTGTGTCTAAAAATGAAAGAGTCATGTGTACTGCCAGGGTATTTGGGTACAATGTCATTGATGATATACTTTGCGTTGCACACAATCTGTATATTCAGAGAATTGTAGCATTTACGGTTTCTGTAGACATATTCAGTTGCTGATGGGGGTGTGATGGCCACATGGGTCCCATCGATGCAGCCAATGACGTGGGGGAAACATGCAATGTGGTAGAAGTCAAGTTTTGTTTGCTGTAATGTCTGTTGGGTGGTGGGGATGTATATGTGATGTGATAGCCTCTGTAGCATTGCCTCTAGAAAGGCATGGAAAAAGCGCGAAAGGGCACTCTGTGACACCCCGCCAACCTCCGCTATGACCCCTTGAAAACTCCCTGACGCCAGGAGGTGCAGAGAACACAGGACCTGCACAGTGTGGGAATTGTTTGTGTCCTGCGTGTAGGGTGTTCCAAATAGGGTTTCAGCTCCTCAATCAGGTCCAATATGGTCTGTGGGTGCAGCCTGTACTTGTCATGGATGTCCTCTTCAGTCTGCTGGAACAGAGTGATGCGCAGCCTGAATATACGTTCCTGTCTCATTCTCCTCTGTGCAAGAGCCCGAATACGCAGCCTCCTGGCTATCACAAACAGTGCTGCCATTGTGGAAGGTTCTGTTGCATTGTGGGGTGGTTTAAGTACCTTGCACCTGTTTACCACCTGCATGCACTTGGTGTTAGGTGCGATTTCTTATTTTGCGAATTTCAAATTTTCGCAATTAGCGATTTTTCCATACATTTCCTTGCGATTTCTTAGTTTGCGATATCCTTTTTGCGATTTTCGCAAATTGAGAATATCGCAAATTAGGAATTCGCAACGATATTCGCAAATTTGGAATTTCGCAGCCTAAGAAATCGCAGATTTCGCGATTTCTTATTTTGCACTGGGTATGTGTGTCATACATATGAAATAGCAAAATTTTATTAGCGAACGCTGTTTTTTGCGATTCTCAGCGTTTGCGACTAAAATTTGGTTTCATACATATGCCCCATAATGTCCCAGAGGCGAGACCGATTGCATTGCAAATGTTTTTTTATTCTTTCAAGCACTACTCATATACTCTTATCTTTAACCATGCATTAGCCTTGCACTCATGTTTGTCTGAGGTATTTTTGCGGCAATGTTCTAATCACCCATTCAGTTGTGCTGCTCTCATGCAATCATGCAGGCAGTACTCTTGCACTGAACGTTTCACTCAGGCACTACCCATCCAGTCATGCATTCTCTCAGGTACTACTCACTACCTATGTATTTCTATGTTTCTTTGATATATGATACCATTTTTAAAAAGTATAGGCACAAGCATGCATGCTCTCTGGAATATGGTGAGACTTTTAACAGACACATTGAAAAAGTCACTGCTTTATATTTGGCTAGGCCCAACACTCTGAGTAGTTGCAAAATAGTCAAGCTGCAGGCCAAAAGTGAATTTTAAGAGTTTTTGATAGCATAATTAGTGATTAGGTTAGTTCGTATAGGTCTATGGAAATGCATACTTCAAATATACCACATAATTTTAAGTGTCTCTTTAAAATGGAAAGTGGACTCTGTCAAGGTTAAGGGAATTTGTAGTCTTATGAGTCAAGCATGTTTCAGCTTGTACATATATTTTTTAATGTATTATTTTTGTAGAGATGGTAAAGGTATACAACACTAATATATATGTAGTTGTATGTTTCTTTTACATACTGTGCCATTAGGAAAAGGTACATGCATATGAATGCTAGTTTTTAGGAATATAATGAGAATTACATCTATATACTCAAGCACTAGGTGTGCACTGATAGAAAGAGGTTCATATCTCTCTATTCAGTTATGCAATCAGGTATGCACTATTTATACACCGTTTTAATCAGTTAGACATTAACCATACATGCATATAGTCAGCTTGAAACTACTATTCCAGTCAAACATTTACTCAGCTAGTACCTATGTACTCATGTATTCACTTAGACACTACTAATGCACTTATGTAATGGTCCTAACATTACCTTAATACTCATAGCTTCCCAGAGGTATTTCCCATAAATTCATATATTCATCCAGGTACTACTTCCTCAGTGATAGAATCACATAGGCGGTATGCGTAAATTCATGCATTAGCTCAAGCTGTACCCACACAGTCATGCAATAGACAATGCTTTAGGCTTGTAGTCATAGTTTCTGTTAGGTATTTTTAATGCATTGATGCAATCACCCTGGCAGTATTGGTGCACTCATTCAATTATTGAGGTTTTACTCTAGCACTGAACTATTGACTTGGGCAGCAGCCATTTAGTGATACATTTTGTTAGGCACTATGTATGAATTCATCCAATGATCCTACCATTACTCTTACATTCATCATTTTACTTAATCACTACCATGCAGCCGTGCAGTTAAGGAGAAACTACCTGTACACATACTACTCCTCTTCCCTATTTCAGCATCTCTCTTCCCTCTTTGTGCAGTTATCTTAGTTGTTTTGCACTTCTCTTGCTCTTTCAGCACCTCAGTTGCCACTTTCTGCACCTCACTTGTTTGTTTCTGTACTCCTCTTGGCTCTTTCTGCACCCCTCTTCCCTCTTTCTGTACTTCTGTTGCCTCTTTCTGCACCCCTATTCTGTCTTTCTGTATCTCAGTTGCCTGTTTCCACAATTTTGTTGCCTCTTTGTGGAGTTCTCTTACCTGTATTATTTGTTTCTGTGCCTTACTTGCATTTTTGTATAACTATTTTCTCTTTCTGCACTTCTTTTGTCTCTTACTGTACCTATCTTTTTTTCTTTTGGTACAGCTGCTGCTTCTTTCTGCATTTCATACATTTTCCAGTAGCTGTGTTGTTTCAGTATTTCATTTTGCTGTTTGTAAACCTTTTGTTTGTTTTCCTTTCTCCTTTAGGCAGTGTGACCACCTATTCTTGTGTGTTTGCAGATGTCTTGCTCATTTTTATACTTTTCTCTTCTTATGAGTTGAAAATGCAATGGAAATGTAATTGTAATTTTACGCTCAGTTGTTATTTTCAAAATTGAAATGTTATTAAATGTGACATTTTAATAATGTACTAAAATTTTTTTAACTATTATTTGTTTTTTAGGAAGATATATTTTATTTGGATTAGAAATAAAAGATGGCAAGAAAACATGACAACAGAAGAGAACAAAGGAAACAGAAGCACTTAATGACAACTAAAACGAGTGCAGTAGAAAAACAGCAAAAGGATGCTGAAGATAAAGCGGCTTCTGGTAAGAGAACTAAACAATGTATTTAAAAAGTTGTGGAGAGATTGAACGATTGAAAACAATTATTTCCTCCTTTGGTTTGTATTTTGAACAAAGGAGAAGCAAATAAAGAAACACAATGGAAATGAAGCACATGTGACAAAAAGACAGAAACAATTTAAGGAAATATGTGTATGTATGTTTCGTAATAGAGTAATTCAAAATTTAATAAACAATTGTAAAAAGTATTAAAAAAGATCAGCAGCATACAGGAAAAAGCAGCATATTGAAAGTGTAGCAGATACTGCTTTTGAATTGAAATGAAAACTATTTATATTGGTATTGAAGAGAATGAAAACATTGAATAAAACAAAGCACTTTATGAAGGAGAAAAGCAAAAGAAAAAGACTGGTCAATAGAAGTAACTTTTGTAAAACTTTTCTGGTGAATGGAAGCACACTTCCAGTACTGAGTCTTTATTTTCAACAAAATAATTTCGTTCATGCAGTGGATACCAGTCGCCGTTGTTATGAAATCAAAAATGGTTGTGCAGTTGAAAAGGTAATGATGGTTCCTAGAAATTTGAATTTCTATGACAAGCAAATTCAAATGTCAAGAATGATGAATTGAATACAGCTGGAGAACTGTGTTCCTTGGATCCAGTAAATGTGTGCAGGTATTTTAATCATAGGTTTCAAGCTATGATGTCGTTTATCTCCAATAAAAATAATCCACCTCTTGGAGATGTTACTGATTTCTTTTGAGGAAGGAGTACCAAGCCGGAGGTGCTCCTTATATACACGTTATTATGGATCAAGGATGCACCTAAATTTGGAACCGATTCTGATGAAACTGTTTTGTCTTTCATTGAAGACTATGTTATCTGTGCCATTCCAAAAAAGGAAGGGAACAGAGGTTAAGAGAACAAGTTTTATGGTTTCAAAGTCATCGATGTGGAAAAAATTGTCAACGAAAATACAAGTCAAGGAAAAAATGTTGTTTTGGATTCCCACATTCAGTAATTTCAAAAGGAAGAGTCAAGACTTTTATGAAAACAGTAAGATACACTGTAACTCAAAAATCTCAGAAGAATACATACTGAAGATTCAAAGTATATTAATGACTACAATGCAGTGATTTTGACAATGTGGGAAGCAAACATGGATATCCAGTATGTTGCAGATAATTCAATTGCTGTTGCTTGCTTTGTTATGTCATATATAACTAAATCTGAAAAGACAGAGTTGAAGGAAATGTGGGAAAAAATTTCACTAGAAGTCTTATTAACAAATTGTACTGCTTTAGTTTGAAGATGCTTTCCCATCAAGAGATTGGATTCTATGAATGCCCGGATCGGTCGACCTCTGCAAGTTTATATTTAAAGTCAAGAGGAATCATTCCAAAAAAGGAAGGGAACAGAGGTTAAGAGAACAAGTTTTACGGTTTCAAAGTCATCGATGTGGAAAAAATTGTCAACGAAAATACAAGTCAAGGAAAAAATGTTGTTTTGGATTCCCACATCCAGTAATTTCAAAAGGAAGAGTCAAGACTTTTATGAAAACAGTAAGATACACTGTAACTCAAAAATCTCAGAAGAATACATACTGAAGATTCAAAGTATATTAATGACTACAATGCAGTGATTTTGACAATGTGGGAAGCAAACATGGATATCCAGTATGTTGCAGATAATTCAATTGCTGTTGCTTGCTTTGTTACGTCATATATAACTAAATCTGAAAAGACAGAGTTGAAGGAAATGTGGGAAAAAATTTCACTAGAAGTCTTATTAACAAATTGTACTGCTTTAGTTTGAAGATGCTTTCCCATCAAGAGATTGGATTCTATGAATGCTCGGATCGGTCGACCTCTGCAAGTTTATATTTAAAGTCAAGAGGAATCATTTGGGTAAGTCTAGGTCTTAAAGCTACATGAAATAGAGTTTTGAAATCTCTACAAGAAATTGAATATTTAGAATTGAATGAACCAGAAAGTACAGATATTGTTAAAACTAACATGTTGGAGACATAATATCCCAAAAGGAGTCCGCATCTGGAAAACATATGTCTCTATGAAGTACTGCAACATTACTGCTTTAAGAAAAATGTTACAGAAAATATAAAGGAAGAAAAATATGCAGTATTTAGATGTGATGGATGTTTGTTAAGACATGCCAAAGGAAATCTTATTAACCACAGGAAACTCAGTGGCGAAACTCCAGATAAAAGGGATGTTTTCTATTTAGCACTTCTGCAACTCTTCAAGCCTTGGGGTAGTGAAACAGAACTATTTGGAGATTTTGACTGCTACGAAGATTCTTTTAATGCCTTTAAAGATAGCCTTCAATGCACCATTTCCCCCACCTATCTACAAATATTAAATGAAGAGATTGAACAAGAAACTGCTATTGCTGCTGGAAAAGCTAGAGACACTTCTCAATTTAGTCAAAGTTCTGCTCCACTAAGTCAAGATCCAGTAGGACACCTAATTCTTGAAAATGAAGCAGCAATAGCCATGAATGAAGTTGAAACGGCAATGCAACAAGCACAACAGGATATTATTGAGTTGGAAGAAAAACTCAATATTAAAAAGAAAAGAAATATATTGACACAACAGATGCAGCATGGTTTATTGCATGAAAAAAAATAATGCCAATACACATCATTTAATGCTATTCGAATGTACATCAGTGGGCAAGCTGGAACAGGAAAAAGTTTAATACAAAAAGTTTTGACCAATTATCTACACAAAACCACTGAATCACATTTATCTTGTGTCGTAAACGCTCAAACTTGATTAGCAACACACAACATTAAAGGGATTACATTACATCGATAACTCATGCTACCAGTTGAACATGAAAAAAAGTCAAAATATCACAAGCTCTCTGGAGAAGCTTGTTATGAAGTCTCAAGAGTACTGAAGAAAATGAAACATCTAATCATTGATGAGGTGAGCATGGTCTCAAACTTAATGCTTGCATTTGTACATTAAGAATGCAACAGATTTAAAAAACAGATAATGATATTTGATTTGGAGGAAAACATGTAATTGTATTCGCCGATCTACTACAACTTACTCCTGTGAAAGGACAACCAGTTTTTAAAACACTTGTCTATGAAGACACTAGGAAATCTTTGGGAAGTATTGGAAATGTGAACATTTGGTCTCATTTTGAATATACAGAACTTATTAAGAATATGCGACAAGCAAGTGATGAACATTATGGAAACATTCTTCAAGATATAAGAACAGGTGTTTTGACAAAACATGATATCAATCAATTAATCAAGCTTTATTCGGTTTTCACATATAAAACCATAAAAGTACTCTACAAAACTGTACATGATCAAAAAGATAACATATTTATACAAACATCACATTGGAGACAGAGCTGCCCTGGCAATCTCATACAATACATAAAATGAATTATAAAGTGTGAATGCCCTAGATCATAAAGGGTAAAAAGACATTTGAAAGAATGATTCCAGCAGCCTCCACTAGACTATATATAACATCAGAACAGCTAGAGTGAAAAAACATGCCCTTGTGACTACAATATTTTAATCAAAGCAAGCTCTGAGCTTCACTGCATATTTTTTTTAATTGAGCATGAATAAAATAGAATCTTCATACAGCAGTTGTAGATGAGTAAAAGCTGTGTGCACCTGCTTAAATTTCAACCTCCTTAGAACAGGAATGATAAAAAAATTCCAGGAAGTTGCATAATAATAAAAAATGAAGCATATCCTGTGGAGACTCACCGTCGCAGCTACAGTATTCTAAAATCTGACTTCTACTACTCCCCCATGGCAAAGCCATTAGGAGATGAAACTAATCCCTGGTCAGTAAAAAACTTTCATAAGTGCTAAAAGCTCCGATGAGATAGGGCTCAGATATTTGCTGTTTTCAAAATTAAAAATTTTCAAACACTGGGTTTCCTCAATTCCAGTTCTTCCCTCTGCATTTTTCCTAAGATGCAAAACGACTCCCTGACCCACCCCAGATCATTCTTGGTCACTGATTCTGAGTTTGTAAATAGTCCCACTCTTCCCAAACTTTCAAAACTGCTCTTGATATATATACGCCAGGGAATGTAATGGGCATAATCAAGGGACATATCATCCTTCTTTCAGAATTAAACGACTCAAGGTCATTCCCTTGTTTAACCAAAGGTATAGCCATAATGTTGGAGGGCGAAGAGCCAATAAATCACAAAGTTAGGGCACCTCCAATCCTTCGTGAACCACCATATTCGATGGTCCTCTGGGGCACACCTAGTAAACGCTTCAGGAATGAGTTCTCGACTACTTGTAACTCATTCATGGAGACATAACCCCATAATTTGCTACCATAAGTGGCTTTAATAACACACTAAGGGCCTCATGTAGGTAAATAAATTTTACCGGTTCTTAAATACCGAGCCGTACCGAATCGGTAAATTAGAATCGGTAAGTTATATGTAGGTAAAAATTCGGTAACAGTTACCGATTCGGTAACATTCGGTAATCACGAATCGGAATTCACCGAATCGGTAAATACCGAGGTGGTATTTACCGAATCGGAAAATACCGAGGTGGTATTTACCGAATCGGTAATTACCGAGGTGGTATTTACCGAATCGGAAAATACCGAATCGGTATGTACGGATTCGGTAAATAAAATCACATGACTTGACGAAACAGCTAATCCTGTGCAACGACAGCCCACCCAACCGGGAAGTGCCCACACCCAGGCAGGTGTACATAATTAGCCGAAGTGGCCACACCCAGGCAGGTGTACATAATTAGGCGACCCTGGAGAGGCTTGGAGTGCAGAGGAGAGGCAGGGAGCCGTTGCATGTGCGAGGGGGTAAACGAACAGCATGTCCAGCCAGAGAACACAGAAAGACGGAGGGGAAAGGAGGAGGAAGCTGAAATTTAGCCCCAAGGAACTCCAGGTGCTGGTGGAGGAGGTGGTGAAGCAGCACCAGAAGCTGTTTGGAAGGCAATCCCTGCAAGTGCCTGAGGCGGAAAAGCGCAACATATGGCTGGCCATCCAGGCGCAGGTCAATGCTGTGGGAGTGACCCACAGGGACATTGAGGTCCTCAAAAAGCGCTGGTATGACCTGAGGATTGTAACCAAGAGGAAGATGGGCGACATCCAGAAGGAGGCCAGCCAGACCGGAGGTGGAACCAACAGGGCACCTGCCCTCACCGAACTGGAGGAGCTGGTGGCGGCCACAATCGAGCAAGAGAGCGTCGTGGGTCTTGGGGACGCCGACAGCTCTGCCAGAGCCGCAACACACCAAGGTAAGACGAAAGCACAGCAATGTAGCCCCCCCTACCCCTATCCCACATCCCCCATTGTGAAACGAGAATCACACTGCAGTCCACACGTGTCAGTGCAGACAGGCAATGCATTCCGGGAGATGTAGTCAGGGCAACACTAACCATGACGTAAATGTTACAGGGCAACAAGGCATGTCACGCACTCGAGGCACAAGGAGACAGAGGACATATTGGAATGTGAAATGATTGATTGTGACGCTTGCAATGCAGCCCTTCGGGGACACTGAGCCAATGTTGTATTTCTGTCCACAGATGTGACATCATGCAGGACAGGGCATGCTGCAGGAGAGACGGCACACCGGCCACAAGTATCACCTCTAGCCAGCACAAGTTCAGACCAGGGAGCAGGCCCACTGGCAGCCGCACAACCAACACAGCCAGCCTCGCCGCACCCAGAGCCAGCATCACCTCACCGAGAGCCAGCTGCACCACAACCAGAGCCAGCATCGCCACTCATGTTCGATTCACCGGCCACATCTCCGCTTGCAGGTGTGAGAATGAGGAGGCGTCCAGCAGCCAGGCTACGAGCCTTAGACACCACGTCAGACGACAGCATGGGCCCAGAAGACCGCACCGGGCCCCAGGAAGGGAGCCATGCCACTGTGCCCCACACCTCACAGGCAGCACAGACGGGAGCAAGAGGGCGCCGCAGGTCGCGTGTCCAGAGTCCACCAGCACCCACTGACGGCCATGGTGTCTTCTTGGGGCTCGAGGGCCAAATGTTGAAGCAACAGCGCCTGCAATCAAAGGCAGTTATGTCAGTCCAGAGGCACATGCGGGTGATGAAGACAACATTAGTCAACATGGACAATAACATTAGCGGCATGGCTGCGGGCATTCGGGACATGTCCCAGTCAATCCAGCAGTTGTGCAGCAAATTAGATGCTGACATCGAAGCACGGCGCCGGGAACGCCAGAGAAGGGACACTACCAGCAGGGCACTCAACCGTCTGGCAACTGCGACTTCTCTACTGTGCCGGCGCTCTGTGACGATGCAGGAGGGCCTAACACAGTGCTGCAGCGACCTGTCTCGGGGGATGGTGCAGGTGACAAGTGCACTAGGGGTGCTATTGACTAGTCAGGCGTCGACAACTGCTGCAGGGGATGCTGCGGAGAGCATCGACACCAGCAGCAGCATCACACCCCCCGTCCCAGAAGCACGCAGGAGCAGCAGGCGGCTTGGGGTTGGCTCTAGTGAGGATGCACAGGCCGTGCAATCCACCACTGCAGCGCGTATGCGCAAACATTGATGTAGCCCTGCTTAGCCACTTCCCATTGGGTGACGTAACCCTGGACATACTCCTTGTATAGATGGTATATTGCCAGATTGGCCTGTTCATGTGTTCATGGCGTGGTGCCACATTAAAACTACGTCATGACTTCTCACAACTCGCTGTGTCCCCTCACTTACTCAGAAATAGTTGCATGTGATCTCTGCCCGTCTCTCTCTCCCATCGATTGCAGTTGGCACTCTAGCTGCGTTGCCCTCTGGCTGGCCTGACTCATCCTCGTTGTCCTCAAAATATGTCAGTTCCACATCTGTCCCTTTTTTCGTGGCAAGGTTGTGCAGCATTGCACAAGTGGCAATGATCTTGCAGCAGGTGATGGGTTTGTACTGGCGTGCGCCTCTGCTCTTGTGCAGGCAGCGGAACCTGCTCTTCAGTAGTCCAAACGTGCGCTCCACCACATTGCGTGTTGTTTTTGTGCCACGTTGTATCGTCTCTCACTCTGGGTTGCTGGGTGTAGGTAGGGAGTGAGGATGAATGAACGGCATGCATATGCACTGTCGCCTGGATGAGTAAAAGGGAACCATCAGTAACATGCCTCTACACACTATGATTTGCAGGTTTCAAGGGGCGTCACTGTTACTTACCTAGCAGGTATCCCTCTCCGAATTCTCCGGCACTCAGTCGTGTGTAGATCCCACTATTCTGGAAGATGTAAGAGTCGTGGGTGCTCCCAGGAAACTTTGCAACAATATCTGTGATGATGTTCCCTGCATCACAGATCACCTGCACATTGATGGAGTGGGTGGACTTCCTGTTCCTGTAGATGTGCTCTGTGTCAGCTGGTGGACAGATTGGGATGTGTGTACCATCAATACAGCCGATGACATGGGGGAACTGTGCCATGTGATAAAAGTCTGTTTTTGTTTTCTGCAGTGCAGCCTGTGTGTTTGGGAAGCTTATGTAGTGGTGCATTCTCTGCATCATGGCATCCAGGAACTTCCTGAAGAAACGTGACAGGCAACTCTGGGATACCCCACCCACCGCAGCTATCACCACCTGATAACTGCCGGATGCCAACAGATGTAGGCTGCAGAGCACCTGCACATGTGGGGGTATGGCGTGCGCCCTTCTTATTGGATGGTCCAGGAGTGGGTGTAGGTCCCTGATTAAGTCCATGATGGTTTCGGGGTGTAGCCTGTACCTCTCATGTATCTCTGCATCAGTCAGCTGGAATAGTGTGATGCGCTGTCTGTGGATTTGTTCCTCCCGTCGCCACACCCTCAGTCCTGCTGCCTGTAGACGTAGGCGCCTTGCAATGACGTACATAGCGGCCATGTTGTCCACGCTGTTGCATTTTGGGATTGCTTATGTGCACTGTTGATGGTTACCACCTGCTTTCAATCCGTGTTAATTACCGACTCTTATTTACCGATTTTCCTGGATTTCTTAATTACCGAGTGCTCCTACATGTCATTTTAATTTTTACCACTTCATATTTACCACTTCATATTTACCGATTCGTTAAGTATGTATTCGGTAAATCTGATTCGGTATTTTAGAATTCGGTAAATATGAATCGGTATTTACCGCCTCATATTTACCGAAAAGTGGTTTTGGGACTCCTACATCTCACTTGTCTGAATACCGGTCGGTAACGGCATATTTACCGAAAATCGGCCGTTACCGACCGGTATTTGGCTACCTACATGAGGCCCTTAGCCTGGTATATCTTCAAAAGTGCAGCAATTGGTCTCCTGCCTAATTTGGATGCGAAGTTTAAAACAGCCATATTTGCACGCTCTAGATCTCCCCTTTTTCTCTGTTTTAATGGCCCCTATTTCATTTGATCGTCCATTAGGACTCCAGGTACGAGAAGACATCAGTGTGGGGAACTTGAGCAGCTCCAACCATAAATTGAAAATGTTTTTTTGGGCGAGGTCCCACCTGCATCACATAAGATTTAGAGTTGTTTATTGACAGGTCGAGATTTAACATAAAAGAGGAGAAGGAATTAAGCAATGTTTGTAACCCTCTCGCGGTCCTAGATAATAGGACGGTGTCGTCAGAATATAATAAAACATGCAGACCACGTCTGCCTGCCTGAGGGTAGTCTACCATTGTCTTCGTTAAAACTTTATCAGGAAGGGGGCTAAAATTCACCCTTGGTGTACTCCTCTTCTTATTGCAAAACTGCAGGAAACGCTTGGGAGACTCTAACCTGAGTCTTGGTTGATTAATGGAGGTCTTCCAGAAAAAGGACAATGTTACCATCTACCCCCATAGCCAATATGACCTGCCAAAGTTTAGCCCTATTCACGCGATCAAACGCGATGGCAGGTCCATGAAAGCTAGGTAAATAGTTCCAGGGTGGACCACTGTATATTTATTCAGGATCATAGATAAGTTAAAGCACTGGACCACTGTAGACCACCCAGGGCGAAACCCATACTGGACGTCCGATAGAATAGCGTGTTTCTCTGCCCAGCTAGACAGCCTTTCCAAGAGTACTAGACCTACCATCTTTACTACTGAGTCCAGCAGTGAGATTGGTCTGTAGCAGTGGGTGCCATCTCGGCTGTCCTTTTTAAAGATAGGCACTATCGTGGAAATAGCCTATGACTCAGGGCAACCTGTCTGTACAGCAGCATTCATAGCTGCTGTAAGGACCGGTGCCCAAAAGGTTGGGTCTGATTTGTAAAGATGCGACAGTATACACTCAGGACCCGGGGCTATGCTACTTGACAGACTAACAATGGCATCTTTAACCTCATCTATGTTGAAATCCAATTCGGTGGTATATGCCTCACCACCAGAGGGGCAATTTAAGTCAGGGGGACACTGGAACATAGTTTCAAAATTAAGCACCTACTCCTCTTCAGTAATATAGCAATTAACTGCACTTCCTTCCCCATTATTCAAGAAAGGGCTATGCTTAAGGATACAGGGCAGCCACAAACTAAGTCTGGTCTCGACTTGAAATGCTTCTTGGGCAATGTTAGGTTCCTGCCAAAGCATGCAGTCGAGATATGGGACCTACTTACTTCAGAGAAACCGGTCCTAGGATTTCTGATTGAAACGTGGCTCCAACCAAGTTCTACTCCTTCGATTACGATAGCACTCCCGGAGGGCTATACAATTCATAGACTAGACAGACAGCCCAAAGTGGGTGGCAGGCTGGCTTTGGTTTACAAAGATTGTATCAATGTTACTATTCTTGAGCAAAGGTGCAGCTATAAGATGGAAAGTCTAGTCTTCAGGATAGATTTACTCCCAGAGTATAGTTGGTACCCTAGTGAATCGCCTCCAGGTCCCTTGGGTGAATTTCCATCCCAGCTCATGGAAACTGATTGCACCCCATGCAATTTCCACTAAAAAGCTCCTATTGCTAGGAGATTTTAATATACACAGTGAGTGCCTGGACAATCCTGAGCTGGGGTCCTTTGTAGCTGACCTTGCTGCTCTAGATTTAGTTAAAATCAACGACGGCCCAACGCATGAGGCTGGTCACACACTGGACATTGTCTCCACCAATTCATCTCATGTTATATGTGACCCTCCCCAGCCGCTTACCAGTTACGATCATGCTCTTATCAGTTTCTACTTACAGGGCCCTAGAATATAAGCAGCTCCCCACCCTGACCCAATATGCCTTTATAGACAATGGCATAAAATCACTTTGGATTTCTTTCACAGCTGCTTTTATCGCTCCCTAGGAAATAGAGCCCAAGAATGTTGAGGATGGGCTGGCCCATTTTAATGCAGCAGCCATACTGGCCATAGACCAACTTGCTCCCCTGAAAGTATCATCCAATAAGGCCAGGTGTCTCCAGATGGCCTGGTTAACACCTGAGCTTCGCAACAAAAAACGACAATGTAAAAATTTGAGAGGCACTGGCGTCGAACTCATAATGGGAATGACAAAGAGCGATATAAGGTCTTCTTCTCCCAGTATCACAAGAATATTAAAACAGCACATAGAGTCTTTATTGTCCAACAATTAAACCAGACAGGGAATGATCCTAAAGCTCTAATTCAGATTCGTAAGTCTTTCGTCAATCCGAAAGTTTGCGACCTAGAGTAGGCCCCGTCGCAAGCTCTCTGCGATGCAATAGTGCAACATTTTACGCAGAAAATTGAACTTATTTATAAAAAGAAAACATCAGCTGATAGACTTCAGCCGGCTGCTATGACTCACAAGGCCCCTACCTCTATGAAGAGGCAGCAGTTGGTGAGCTTCTCCCCTCTGACTAGGGAGGATGTTGAAGTTCTACTCTGCACTGTGAAGTCAGGCTCTCCCCTTGACATCATTCCTGCCACAATCTCCTCGGCACTTTCAAAAAAACTCTCTGCATCCATCTGTTGCCTTCTAAACCTCTCCCTAAGAGAGGGACACCTCCGGCAGAAATGGAAGACTGCACAGGTCATACCCATTCGTAAAAACACAAACGTTCCTATGGAAGACCTCTCCAATCTATGGCCCATTTCATTACTACCCCTTATGAGTAAACTCCTGGAAAAGTTTATTAATCAAAAGCTGTCAGATTATGTTGAGTCCTCAGGTAGCCTTGACACATCGCAATCAGGTTTTAGGCCCAAGTACAGCACGGAGACAGCCCTGGTGGCTGTCACGGATAATATCAGGATGGCCTTAGATAAGGGCCAACTCACTCTTCTCATGCTGTTAGACCTCTTGGCCGCATTTGACACGGTCGGTCACCAGATTTTGCTTAGGAGGTTGAAGGAAATAGAGATTGGAGGTTTAGCCCTGTGGTGGTTGACAAGCTTTCTCACTAATCACTCTCAGACAGTCAACCTCAGACCCTTTCGATCTAGAACCATGGAGCTGACCACCCTGTCTGAGCCCCACCCTGTTTAACATATATGCAGCTCCCTTTGCGGATCTCCTGAGGTCCTCCGGGTTTATGCCAATCTCATACACTGATCATACACAGCTTATCGTCTCTTACAATAAATCTACCCTCTCGGTCCAGGCTACCCTCTCTTCGGGCATGATAGTGATATCTAATTGGATGAGGAGTAACTTCGTCAAACTCAACATAGGGAAGACCAGGATAATGCTTTTTGGTAAGGCCTCTTTGTTATGGTCACCAAACTGGTGGCCACCGGATCTCGGTTCTCCCCCTGCACCTAATACAGTTGTAAAAAAATCTCGGTGTACGTCTAGATCAGGCGCCAACCTTGAATAAACATGTGACCCACACTGTCGGCTCCTGTTTTCATGCGCTGAGTCTGCTAAGACGTGTCTTTCCTTTTCTTCCAGACTCCTCAAGGAAAACCCTCATCCAGATATTGGTACTAAGCAGACTGGATTACTGCAATGCTCTGCTCGTACCAGCTAATGAGTGTTCTCTGGATCAGTTGCAGGTAGTCCAGATTACCACAGCACATCTGGTCTTAAACATATCTTCTAGAACTGCCTCTGCCTGGCTGCTTCAACAGCTCCACTGGCTGCGAGTGCGAAAACGCATCAGGTTTAAAATTTGCTGCACGTCCATAAAGCTGTGTTTGGCAAGGGCCCTGCTTACCTTGCTGAGAAATTCATCCACTCTGCCCTCGTTAGGGATCTATGCTCAGGAACTAAATCTCTTCTTATAGTTCCCCGGGTCAAGAAGTCTAGGATGGGGGGAAAGCCTTTTCGCATTTTGCACCTTGGCACTGGAATGTGCTCCCCATTACGTTGAGACAATGTCCAGATCATCTTCAATTCAGAAGACTCCTTAAAACAGGCCTGTTCTAAGTTTTTTACATCTCAGCTCTCTCTTGCATGCTCCGCAGTGCAGAGATACTCCTTCGGGGGTGATTCAGGCACTATATAAGTCTATAAATAAAATAAAATAAATTATGCTCCAAAACCTGCAACTGTCCCTCAGCATGCTAGCCTCAGTTAACTCCCTCCAGGCTTCCTCCTTTAAAATGAACTTGCATCTTGCCAGTTCCAACTTATACTCCCTAAGGCAGATTCTAATTGAAATCAAATCTCTTGGGTTCTTATTTAAAGATTCCCTCAGCTTCCTGGAAGCCCGGGAGCCATTAGAATTGAACCATTTAGGAGCCTGAATCGCCGTTCGCTGAGCCGGGTACTTAAAAATTCACTCATTTTGGCAGAAATAATATCAAATGGACTTATGACCTTGCCCGGGGCCATTGACAGAGTACTGCACAGGGCTAACTCATTAGTACATGTGACGGTTATTAGCTCATAAAATGCATTTGGTAATATCTGTGCTCATTTTAGCCGCCTCACACCATCTGTTGATCTCACCACCCCACTGTGCCCGACCCCCCCTCTATGTGACAGTGAGGGTCCCTTCAGTTGTACCCACAATGGGTTGTGGTCACTGTATGAACTGGCTTAAATATTGAATCCCCTAAATGATTCAAGTAGAGGTGTCTGTACCAATATAAAGTCAATAAATTACCTACCTCCCCGCCCTTCAAAGGATGGTATGAGGGCCTTACTACAGGGATCAATTAAGCACATAAGGGAGGATAAATCACAATCATGTAAAAGACCATTCAGCGTGTTACTTTGTGAGGTGTGTTCAAAATGAATTACCCTCACACGTGGACAATCAAAATCTACCAGGCTAGAGGTCGCAGGGTCACCACATAGATGAATATTAAAATCCCGGGCGATCATAAAAATTTTAAAAGCAGCATTAAGATGTTTCCTTAAAAAAGAGCCCAGCAAGGGGATATTGCACACATCCTTTGCACAGGATGTTGAGTTATAAAAGTTGATAATACCCAATTTATGACACCCCTTACTCAATACCAAAGATTGGAAACATGGGTTCTCCATGGACAGGGCCGATATCTTGCACGTTATGGCCAAAGAGATATAAATAGCAAGGCCTCCTCTTGATCTTCCTGCGGGTAAGGTGGAAGCCGGGACATAAAAGGACTTATACCCTTCCAATGGTAAACTGCTTTTGGACTACCATGTTTCCTGTAAGCATATCACACTGAACTGCTTTATGTATAGAATCCACAAGGGGTCAAGAAGCCTGTTGGCTAAACCTGCTATATTCTATGATATAAAATTGCAATCAATTTAACCCAAGGTCCCATTATTTTGCAGTGAAGTTTCCTGCTGAGTAATGAGAGTCACAGAATCCATGGGGGTGGACCCACTAAGTCAGTCGCACATGTCCAGGGCATCCAAGGGTGTAAAGCGGCTTGATAGCTCCATTAAAGATAAAACTGGCTGCTGCCCACCTTGTGATGCCCTGTTTATATGATTTAAATTAGAATTTAAGTTTGTATGCCTGGAGGGTTGATATGCTGGATTTGATGGAGTCTGCCTATTCAATGGGGCTCTACTATTATTAAAAAGATGGTTCCGCCTGAATCTCTCAGATTTGTAAACGAATCCAAGGGGTAGAGCCGTAATGGATGACTGGGGACCAAGGGGAGCGTTGTTCCAAGCTGTAACCAAAATCCTTTCTGCAATATGAGGTCTGTTAAAATTGATAATAACGCAATCACCCTTGCAAAACTTAGGGGAGTTGCCTACCCAGTAAACTCTTCACACCATATTGATATTTTTCTCTACCCTTGTGCCTAGCACAGTATTACAAGACAACCAATGTAAAACTTTGTTTTTCAGTTGAGAATAGTCCTCCTTGGCACCCTTGGTAAGGGTTGGCACATTGCCCAGGATCACAAAATATGACTTTGCCTCCAATGGAAGATGTATAACAAGCAGATTCTGCAAAGAGCCCTCCCCTTCCCCCAGAAGTGGCTCTCTAGCTATATTATTCTCAAGAGTGGATTGATCATGTATAGCTGGTCTATCCACAGGGCCCGAGTTCGAATCAGAATTTAAAGCTGTGTGATTCAGAGATGGCTGTGCATGGCCTCTTTGTGGATTTAAGGAGGACGGTAGGTGCTCCCTCATATTTGAAAGAGGGGCTGTCAAGGCAGGGTATTCCATTATTACACGATCAATTGGACACCTTGATTGCAGGGTAACGGCTTCCCCCCTTGCGGGCAAACAACATTTAAGATCAAAAATTCCCTTTTCGATTAACAGCAGATGTTGAAACAAGGAACCCAGTTGAAAGTCCATTATGGCCTTCAAAGAGACCTGGAAAGATTCTAATACACATGTCAAGTCCGCCTTTGTGATTGCTTGAGAGCTTGGGGGCTTCTGGGTTGTCATCTCCACTCCCGGTCTTTTGGCCTTTCCCGCAGGCAATTGGCCCTTTCTTTTTCTGCCTGACCCTTGCCCGACCAACGTTACTCCTCCCAGTCTCCCTCGTGTGGCAAATCCAGTAATTATCGGTTGCTTAACTTGCTGCTTAGTAGGTGTACCAACCACATGTACTTGGCTACAGGGTACATAACCCCCCAGAATTAGAATTATTGCCCAGTATCGTGGGGTGAGCCGTTGTGCACCTGTCTGGACCATCTAGTTCTTGCAGCCCGGAATTGTTTGATAATCCATCAGCATTGTCTGTAGTCATAAGGGACCTTACTGATATGGGTGAGGAGCTACTCACCGGGGACCTGGAGAGATGCTGGATAACCAGCACAATCTCCCTGTCATGCACTCCTGCGGCCCGATGGAGAAAAGAGTCCATGGTCACGACTGTGCCAGGCGTGGCCCTCCGAGGATCCATGGTCACCTTGCATTTTCCCATTTTATACCCTGACCAGTGTGCCTTGGCACGTTTCAGCACAAATATGAGCAAACTCAGGGTCTACATGCAAGCACGGTGTATTAAGCTCACAGACCCCGGTGCCCACAACCCAATGTCAGAATGTCCATGAACACCCGAATGCCTCAGCCCTCTAACTGTCCTCTGATGGATATTTTACAACTGATAATACCAACAATACCAATGATTACAAGGGGTGGCGCCCCCTACCTGCTTCTGTGCCTCTGCCACCGGAATTGAACGATGACCAAATATACAATGACGAGGTCCTCAAGTTGAAGCGACAAAACATGGTAAAGAAGCTTTACAAAGTCAGCTACAAACTAACTTGTTTCCAAATGAAAACAATGCACCTGAAATAATGTACAAAATAATTGGAGAAAAGAAGCCGTTAGTTTTCCTAATGCCAACACTGTAAGAGGGTTCTACATTCAATCAAGAACTTTTGAAACTGGAAAAACAACCAATAGTGAAAATGGAAGCCATTGATAAAATGGAACACAAAGGAATTACTATTCTTCCCTCAGAGAAATTACAGTCAAAATTGGATTCTTTGGAAAAGTCTTTATCTAACACGGCTGGTTTAGAAAATACTTTATATGTATGTGTAGACTGTCGGGTAATTTTACGGCGTAATTTGGATGTAGATAAAGGTTTAGTAAATGGAGCATTGGGAGAAGTTGTTGATTTTGTTAATTTAAAAAACAGAGATGGAATTGAATATTTGAAGAATAAATTTCATCAGATTGAAGAAGTAAAACATTGGATGATGTGCTGTTCGTTTTCTGCTTTTATGCTCGCAGAAAGCAGTTTCCTCTTTCTGTAGCATATGCAGTACCCATTAATAAGTCTCAAGCTTTAAGTGTAGACAGTGATTTGGTAAATATTGGAAGTACAGTGTTTAAAAAAGGCATGGCATACGTTGCATTGTCTCGAGTAAGAACATTATCTGGTTTGTATTTGATTGATTTTGATGAGAAAATGATTAGTGCTGATGTAAATCGTGTAAGAGGTACAATCGATTAAGAAGACTTCATGCTCCCAACTTAGGTGAATTGTCCGTATATGAGAAATGTGTAGTGTGTCCAAAACGGAAATGTGGCAAATATTCCACTAAGATTAAAAAAAAAGAAAACAATTGAAGAGAATGATGAAACTGCAAAGAAAATGAAAATGGACACTGTTGATATTGTAGGATACCAGTTAGAAAATAGTTCAGGTATCAACTGCTATGCTAATGTAATCGTGAATGTTGATTTCTTATGTAGAGGATCTTCATCATGAAATTATGGTAAATCAAGAAAAAAGATTCTGCTCTTTACTACATTATAGTTTTCAAAAGTTGGTAACTGATTGAACTAAAGTCCATACTGCTTCTGGCATTCAGCATCTTTTGGATATATGTACTGGTTCTTCACAATTTACACTGAATATACAACAAGATGCACAAGAATTTCTTATGTTTATGCTTGCAGTATTGGAAGATGAAGGAATAGAAATTGAAAATTTGTTTGGACTAAGTTACAGATGGGATCATAAATATGAAGAGTGCTCATTTTCTTCTACCACTGAAAAAGACACTGAACAATTCATATATTTGCCGATACCAGATTGCAAATCAGCGTCTTTTAACAAATTAGTAAAAACAGCTAATCAAGAAATGAAATGTTCTCAATGTAAATCAGAAATGTTTTGAACATTATTTATAGAAACATTTGGACAATGTCATTTTATTGCTACAACGTTGTAGAGCAGATGGAAGAAAATTGGAAACCGAAATTAAAACATTTGTGGCAAGTCAATTATCTATTTTAGGAAGAACTTTTAAAGGAGTTCCTTTTATTTTCCATGATGGACCTACAACAACATCTGGACACTATACTGTGTATTTAAAGTGCAAAAAAGGATAGACACATTGCAATGATACCCATTTGGAATTTAAATGTCGGTTCCTTTATGAATTACCAAATTCATATCTGATATTTTTGATACCAAAGTTTTTAAAAACATCATTCGGCCTATTGGGAAGATGGGGACATGGATTAAAAAGTTTATTTTGGATATTTTCAATCCAAAAAGAGTTTTGGAAACATTATTCGGCCTATTGGGAAGATTTGAACAATTATTGTTTGGATTGTTGTTTGTGCTAATTCTTATTGCATTTGCAAAATTGTGTTTGAAAGTAATTTATATATTTGATCTTTATATAATATGCAATGTAAATGAGAGTGTATATTGTACAAAATGTACTTCAGAGAAATAAATGATTAAATGTAGCTGAAGAATGTAATTTAGAAACTGTATATATTTTGAAAGCAGATTTGTTTTTTTTTACAGTCTCAATTATTGTATTTTTTTTCCCACTGTTGTATGATGTTCTACATTGAAATCTCTGTTTATGATGAAATTCAGTAGAATCAGAGAACAGCAAAAAAGAGAAACTGAATATGTTATGTAATTCTAAAATTATTTTGTGTTCTTTTTAATCTTATATGCAATGACAGTTTTTCTCCTTTTTTACAGAAGTTAGTGGTAAAGTTTGAAAAGATTTTAAATTCCGTTTACAACAAAACTACTGTGAAATAGTTCCACTGAGTTTTGTATCTTCTTTAATAAAAAAGGTAAGATGAAATAATGTAATAAGCATGATAATATGAACTAATGTTTACAGTCGCTTTTACTGCACTGATTAACTTTTTTTAAACACTCCCATGCACTCATCCATACAGTTAGGCACTATTCCCACACTCCTCCAATCACCCAGGCACTATCCATGCTCTTCTCTAATCACCTAGCCAGTACCCATACATTTATATTATCACCCAGACACTACCTACAACTCTTCCAATCACCCAAGCACCTACACTAATGCAGATAGATATTACCCCTACACTCATGCAATTACACAGGCACTACCTATGCATTCCTCTAATCCACAGACATTACCCTTGCACTCATTCAGCCATTACATCTGCACTCATGCAATTACCCAGGCATTACTCATGCACTCCTCCAAACACTCACACATTATCCCTGCACTCATGCAATCACCAGGGCATTACTCAAGCACTCCTTCAATCACCCAGGCACTACCCTTGCACTCTTCCAATCACCCAGGCACTAACCCTGTACTCATGCAACTACCCACCAGTACCTATGCAGTTATAAAATTACCCAGGCACTAATATAATGCAATTAGCTAGACATTATCCCATACACTCATGCAATTACCAAGGCAATTCCTATGCACTCTTCTATTCCCGCAGACATTACCCGTGCACTCATGCAATCGCTTAGGCATTAGCCACACACTCCTCTAATAATCTACACATCACCCATGCATTCATGCAATCACTGAGGCTTTATCTATGCATTCCTCCAATGACCCAGACATTACCCCTGCACTCATGCAATCACCTAGGTATTACCCATGCAGTCCTCTAATCACTCAGGCAATACCCATGCACCTATAAAATCATCCAGACACTACCTATGCACTCATGCATTAACCGAGGCACTACTTATACACTTTTCTTTCACCCAGGCACTACCACTACAGTCATGCAATGACCCAGACATTACTCTTGCATTGATGCAATCATGCAGACATTAGTCATGCACTCCTTTAATTACCTACACATTACCCCTGCACTCATGCAATCACTTAGGCATTGCCCATACACTCCTCCAATCACCCAGACATGTACCCTGCACTCATGTAATCACCTAGCTATTACCCATAGCAGTCCTTCAATCACTCAGGCAGTACCCTTGCACTTATAAAATCATCCAGGTATTTCCTATGCACTCCTGCATAAACCCAGGTACTACTTATGCACTTCTGCAATCACCCAGGACCTACCACTATACTCATGCAACCACCGAGACATTACTCTTGCACTCATGCAATCACCCAGGCACTAGCTATGCACTCATACAATAACTCAGGCACTACTCTTGCACTGCTGCAATCACCCAGCCAGTATCCATGCACTCCTCCAATCATCCAGCCAGTAGCCATGCACTTAAAAAATCACCCAGGCACTACTTATACACGTTTCCAATCACCCAGGCACTACCACTACAGTCATGCAACCATACACACATTAATCGTGCACTCATGCAATCAACCAGGCACTAGTTATGCACTCATTGGGGGTCTAAACTCCAACAAAAATAGCAGCCTGGGTGAGGAAAAGGAATCACCTACGATATTAGCAGAAGAGCAACAGGCAGAGGCATGTAATAGTCGCCTGCTCTAAAGTGCTTTCAAACTCTTACTGAAGATATATTTAATAATCTTGCTCAAAGTGTATCTTCTGGCTCTCCTTTGGATCCTCTTCCGCATGGGATATGGAAAGAGTTTCAGCTAGAACTATTCCCCTGGCGGTGGCAGATTTGCTGCCAATCCTTAGAAAAGGGAACTGTTCCAGAAGTCTGGAAGCAGGCAGTGGTGACCCCGCTGCTTAAGAAACCGTCTCTTGATCCTAAAAATCCAACGAGTTTCAGACCAATCCCTCTCCTGCCGTACCCAGTAAAAATTCTGGAGAGGGCAGTTGGTAAATCCCTGTCCTTATATCTAGAAGAAAACCATTTGCTAAACAAGGACCAATTCGGTTTTCGACCAGGGCATGGAACTGAAACAGCCCTAGTGACAGTATTTGACAACCTGAGAATGCGAGTCGACAATGGTAATCCGTCTGTATTAGTGTTACCGGATATGTCGGCCACATTCGATACGGCGAATCACAGTATACTGCTGAAAAGACTAGAGAACATCGGAGTGAAAGGACAGGCCCTGAGGTGGCTGCAATCATATCTGACGGGCAGGCAACAGGTGGTAACCATCTCACCATTTGCCTCTCCAAAGACCCCTGTGCGACACGAGGTA
The DNA here is from genome assembly GCF_964204655.1 of Triturus cristatus. Taxonomy (NCBI): domain Eukaryota; kingdom Metazoa; phylum Chordata; class Amphibia; order Caudata; family Salamandridae; genus Triturus; species Triturus cristatus. Next base: position 914,401,334 of record NC_140588.1, read on the forward strand.
CCACAGGGCTCAGGAATAATCCCAATCCTATTCAATATATATCTGCGCCCTCTGATCCCAATTATTAACGCCTTTGGCATTTATCTAGTCAATTACTCAGACGACACACAGCTGGTGTTTTCCCTAGAAGGAAATCAAGCAGTATCCCTAGATAAGTTCCAGGAGTGCATGTATAACACTCCAATTGGCTTATGAAAAACTCCTTACAATTTAATGGAGATAAAATGGAGATAGCATACTGTTCCATGGCCAAAATGGCGTGGCCTTTGCCATCCGAGTTTAGACTCACCCCTATGGATAAACCACTGACTCCAGCTAGAACAGCACAACACCTGGGGGTTTTAATGGATGACAACCTTCAAATGGAGTCACAAGTAAACAAAACAGTTGGCATCTGTTTCTCCCTGATAAGAGCACTACGCCAGATTCTCCCACTACTACCCAGTGCTACTAGATCCCTAGTAGTGAAGAATATAATATTAAGTAGGATGGACTACTGTAACTCTTTGTACTTGAGAGCACCACAATCAGTGCTACTGAAGCTGCAGGGGATCCAGTCCATATCAGCCAAATTGGCGTTGAAAAGGCAGCGCATGTCCTCAACGACTTTAGAAGCTTTAAAGGACCTTCACTGGTTACCCATCAATGAGAGAATCAAATTCAAATCCCTCTGTGTTGTGTTTAGAGCAGTACATGGTTTGGGTCCAATGTCCATGCAGGAGACATTTACCTGGTACACTCCTAGGTGAAATCTCCGTTCTTCTAGTGCAAATCTGGTAACCACCACTAGATTCAAGAAGACCAGGATGGGTGGCAGAGCATTTGGTGTAGCAGCCTCACGACTCTGGAATGATCTTCCCCTGAACATCAGACAAATTAAATCGCTGATTCCATTTAGGAAAAGCTTAAAGACTTGGCTCTTCCCTAGGGATGAGTAAAATGAGCTTCCCTAAACCGGCGAATAGGTTATCTTCCTTGCTCAATAACAACTTGGTAAGTATCAGTGCCAGGATTCCCGTACTCATGCACTCCTCCAAACACTCACACATTATCCCTGCACTCATGCAATCACCCAGGCATTACTCAAGCACTCCTTCAATCACCCAGGCACTACCCTTGCACTCCTCCAATCACCCAGGCACTACCCCTGTACTCATGCAACTACCCACCAGTACCTATGCAGTTATAAAATTACCCAGGCACTAATATAATGCAATTAGCTAGACATTACCCCATACACTCATGCAATTACTAAGGCAATACCTATGCACTCTTCTATTCCCGCAGACATTACCCGTGCACTCATGCAATCACTTAGGCATTAGCTACACACTCCTCTAATTATCTACACATCACCCCTGCAGTCATGCAATCACTGAGGAATTTTCTATGCATTCCTCCAATGACCCAGACATTACCCCTGCACTCATGCAGTCACCTAGGTATTACCCATGCAGTCCTCTAATCACTCAGGCAATACCCATGCACCTATAAAATCACCCAGACACTACCTATGCACTCATGCATTAACCGAGGCACTACTTATACACTTTTCTTTCACCCAGGCACTACCACTACAGTCATGCAATGACCCAGACATTACTCTTGCATTGATGCAATCAGGCAGACATTAGTCATGCACTCCTGTAATTACCTACACAGTACCCCTGCACTCATGCAATCACTTAGGCATTGCCCATACACTCCTCCAATCACCCAGACATGTACCCTGCACTCATGTAATCATCTAGCTATTACCCATAGCAGTCCTTCAATCACTCAGGCAGTACCCATGCACTTATAAAATCATCCAGGTATTTCCTATGCACTCATGCATAAACCCAGGTACTAGTTATGCACTTCTGCAATCACCCAGGACCTACCGCTATACTCATGCAACCACTGAGACATTACTCTTGCACTCATGCAATCAACCAGGCACTAGCTATGCACTCATACAATAACCCAGGCACTACTCTTGCACTGCTGCAATCACCCAGCCAGTATCCATGCACTCCTCCAATCATCCAGCCAGTACCCATAGACTTAAAAAATCACCCAGGCACTACTTATACACTTTTCCAATCACCCAGGCACTACCACTACAGTCATGCAACCATCCACACATTAATCTTGCACTCATGCAATCAACCAGGCACTAGCTATGCACTCATTGGGGGTCTAAACTCCAACAACTATAGCAGCCTGGGTGAGGAAAAGGAATCACCTACGATATTATTGTGGAGAGGTGTGGCTCACTAGTTAGAGGCGGCAGACCCGTAAGCAGAGAATCGGCCAGGGACCAGGGTTCAATTCCCGACGCGGCAGGGTCGTGGACCAGGGTAAAAAACGGACTCGATAATTCTTGCCTCGGTACCTACTCTAACCAGGAACACACTCGGCAACTCTGGGCATTAAGCTTGCCTCATCTCTACAACGGCCCCCCACAGACGCCGGGGATGCCTGGTTTCACCTTGGAGATACCCAGAAAGGGACCATCTCACAGGGATAGCCAGGACGGGTTCCCCAGCGGTCTACAGTGCCGGGACGCCCCGTTGCTGGGGCAGCTGTGCGCTTTACAAGTCTACAACATTTACATTTACATTAGCAGAAGAGCAACAGGCAGAGGCATTTAATAGTCGCCTGATCTAGAGTGCTTTCAAACTCTTACTGAGGATATATTTAATAATCTTGCTCAAAGAGTATCTTCTGGCTCTCCTTTGGATCCCCTTCCGCATGGGATATGGAAAGAGTTTCAGCTAGAACTATTCCCCTGGCTGTGGCAGATTTGCTGCCAATCCCCAGAAAAGGAAGTCTGGAAGCAGGCAGTGGTGACCCCGCTGCTTAAGAAACCGTCTCTTGATCCTAAAAATCCAACGAGTTTCAGACCAATCCCTCTCCTGCCGTACCCAGTAAAAATTCTGGAGAGGGCAGTTAGTAAATCCCTGTCCTTATATCTAGAAGAAAACCATTTGCTAAACAAGGACCAATTCGGTTTTCGACCAGGGCATGGACCTGAAACAGCCCTAGTGACAGTATTTGACAACCTGAGAATGCGAGTCGACAATGGTAATCCATCTGTATTAGTGTTACCGGATATGTCGGCCACATTCGATATGGTGAATCACAGTATACTGCTGAAAAGACTAGAGAACATCGGAGTGAAAGGACAGGCCCTGAGGTGGCTGCAATCATATCTGACGGGCAGGCAACAGGTGGTAACCATCTCACCATTTGCCTCTCCAAAGACCCCTGTGCGACACGGGGTGCCACAGGGCTCAGGAATAATCCCAATCCTATTCAATATATATCTGCGCCCTCTGATCCCAATTATTAAGGCCTGTGGCATTGATATAGTCAATTACTCAGATGACACACAGCTGGTGTTTTCCCTAGAAGGAAATCAAGCAGTATCCCTAGATAAGTTCCAGGAGTGCATGTATAACACTCCAATTGGCTTATGAAAAACTCCTTACAAGTATACTGTTCCATGGCCAAAATGGCGTGGCCTTTGCCGTCCGAGTTTAGACTCACCCCTATGGATAAACCACTGACTCCAGCTAGAACAGTACAACACATGGGGGTTTTAATGGATGACAACCTTCAAATGGAGTCACAAGTAAACAAAACAGTTGGCATCTGTTTCTCCCTGATAAGAGCACTACGCCAGATTCTCCCAATACTACCCAGTGCTACTAGATCCCTAGTAGTGAGGAGTATAATATTAAGTAGGATGGACTACTGTAACTCTTTGTACTTGAGAGCACCACAATCAGTGCTACTGAAGCTGCAGAGGATCCAGTCCATAGCAGCCAAATTGGCGTTAAAAAGGCAGCGCATGTCCTCAACGACTTTAGATTTAAAGGACCTTCACTGGTTACCCATCAATGAGAGAATCAAATTCAAATCCCTCTGTATTGTGTTTAGAGCAGTACATGGTTTGGGTCCAATATCCATGCAGGAGAAATTTACCTGGTACACTCCTGGGTGAAATCTCCGTTCTTCTAGTGCAAATCTGGTAACCACCACTAGATTCAAGAAGACCAGGATGGGTGGCAGAGCATTTGGTGTAGCAGCCTCACGACTCTGGAATGATCTTCCCCTGAACATCAGACAAAATAAATCACTGCTTCCATTTAGGAAAAGCTTAAAGACTTGGCTCTTCCCTAGGGATGAGTAAAATGAGCTTCCCTAAACCGGCGAATAGGTTATCTTCCTTGCTCAATGACAACTTGGTAAGTATCAGTGCCAGGATTCCCGTAGGGTGACAATTTTTGCGCTATGTAAGTTCAAGTTACATTACCTTACATAGAATAACCCAGGCAGTACTCTTGCACTGCTGCAATCACCCAGGCAGTATCCATGCACTCCTCCAATCATCCAGCCAGTACCAATGCACTTAAAAAATCACCTAGACACTACTTGAACACTTTGTCTATCACCCAGGCACCATCACTACCATCATGCAATGACCCAGACATTACTCTTGCACTGATGCAATCAGCCAGACATTACTTATCAACTCCGCCAATTACCTACACATTAAACCTGCACTCATGCAATCACCTAGCTATTACCCTTGCAGTCTTTAAATTATTCAGGTAGTACCTATGCACTTATAAAATCATCCATACACTACTTATGCACTCATGCAATCACTCAGGCACTACTGATGCACTCCTCAATGCACCTAGACATTAACCATGCACTCTTACAATCACCTAGGCACTACCCGTGTGCTCATGCAATCACTCAGGTAGTACACATGTACTTCTGCAATCACTCAGGCACTACACATGCACTCATGCAATCACACATGCACTACCCATGCACTTCTCCATATATTCAACTTGCCACAATTCATAGAACACATACGAATTTGTTTATTTTTCACAAAATAGGCGGTTCTGAAAAGTACAATTTTTTTCTTCTTTTTTTGCTTTATATTTTTTGGGTGTTTTTTTTTAACTACTTTTTGAATTTTTGGGGGTGTTGTTTTTAAAAATAGAAAAATAAACAGAACCAACAGTGAAAACATTCAAAGAATTATGCAATTAGAAAGACATTGCGTAAAAAAATTAAAAAATAACAGTAGTGGTTCTTAATGGCAGCCACGATGGCATCCACTGATTGCTCACCATAAGATGACATCTTCTTGCATTTAACACAATGCTGTTCCACTCTGGCAAACTCAGGGATGATATTTGGTGTAGCAGTTGCTGTGGAAGCCGATGAGGTGTTGGTCCAGCAGCATTCTCCTGAGTTGCCTGCTTTGGTTGCTCACGTCACTGCTGTTCCCTCGAGAGATGTCGTGGGTGGATGGTTTGTAAATGCTTTAGCATGGATGATAGTCTTCTTCCTCTTCAGGTGGAAGCTACTAAGATGGATTTGCAGCTGACATTTTTAAATGGAAGAAAAAAAACACCAAAAAAGGTAAAGAAGAGCACCAAAAGACAACAGGTGTGTCTGCTGAGATGCACTTGAAAGGATGAAAAAAATGGGTGGGGTCCTTCAAGTTCTAGAATCAAAAGCTTCTTAACCCATGAAATTGTTTCTTTGGAAGTCACATGGGATTTGCGCACCCGGCACACATCCAGCACGCACCCAGCACACACCTGATGCGACTTTGAAAACTATATTTAACAATAATATATCTTACAATTACAAATATATCATATTTACAATTATGTTAAATAATCTCTTGGTATAATATACATATTGAAGTTATATACATATACTTTTAAAACAAAATAATTTACGGTTGGTGCGACCCCCGGAAATATGTACATGGAGTTACGCGGGGCCGAGAACCACACACCCTTCGCATACCGAACACGCATCGTACACGAGTTAACCAATATGGTGGCAAAATTCTTGTATTCTCGCACCCACGTGTCTGGTACATGATGGGTACGCAAATCCACTTAAAAAAAAAAATAATAATAATAATAAAAATGTACATTTATATTTTAGAAAAGAGAAAACATCATTATTTTTCTAAAATTTTTAAAATTAAGAAACATTTTTGGGGGGACATTAGTTAGAAATCCACATTTAAAAAACCTTGGAAATTCACTGAAAAAAACACAGGTTTCAGGGACGTTATAGTTAGAAATTAGCATTTGAAAAACCTTCGAAATTTACAAAAAAAACATTGGTTTCAGGGACATTATAGTTAGAAATTAGCATTTGAAAAACCTTAAAAGTTCACTGAAAAAACATAGGTTTCAGGGACGTTAAAGTTAGAAATTAGCTTTTAAAAAACCTTAGAAATTCACTGAAAAAACCACAGGTTTCAGGGATGTTATAGTTAGTTGGACATTTCACTCGTATAAAACCAGAGAAATTCGTCCATTATAGTTGGATGAGCTAACTATAAGTCACGCCCCGCAATGCACTGCTGATGAAGTCACATGTCACTCACCATCTCATGAGTGATGTAATATCATTGATGACATCACTGATGACTGATGTCAGGCAGAATTTGGAAACACTTATGAGGAGTGAATATAGTGAAGTGCACACTTGCAGTTGGTGAAGGAGTAGGGTATCACAAGTATGTTGGAGTAAAATGGCATATTACTTGTAATGATGTGATGATTATATGTGGTTGATAGCACTAAGTAGAATCAACCTTGTTGTAACATTGCTTGACCATTAAAAGTCTTTAGAAGCACTAATTGCAGTTATATGCAAAATCCTATTTAGGTCAAAGTCACTTTTCACAGAGTCAATTCACCCTAGTTGCACCTAGTTGCAAATTAATCAGCATTGTGTTTTCAGATGTAGAAGCAAAATCACAATTAGCTGCAAAGTTGGGTTAAAATGCAAAACTACCCTCCATACAGCATCAGAAGGAAAGTGGAAATGCGTTAAGGAGCAGAAGTTACATTTAGTAGCAAAACATGTGTTAGTCTAGAATCATATTTAGACTCAACATCACTTTTGTATTCATGTATTTTGTTTTACATTTAAAATCAATATAATCAATCTATTTACATTACTATTTAGCATCAAGATATTTTCACAAATTTCTTCTAGATTAAAATGTAAAATGTTTACATTTTCCTTAAAGTTTACCATAGTTATATTTCTACCACACTAGCTTAACCTGACTCAATATTTTACATGGTATATTCCCGAAGCGGAGGGGTTGGTAACTCAAGGTTTATTCCAGCAAGCGATATGAGCTTATAAATTTAAGAAACAGAGCGAAACATCCATTGAGTGACAAAAACTTCAATTTACAGGAAGCTCCAAACTTTCTGAAAGGAAGCAACTTCATTTACTGGTAAGCACATTTTCTACACATACAATAGAAATAAGCATCACATTGGTTAATATCCTCGGAGGCTAGAGAACCAGCTGCAAAGGTCTCTGTAGCCCCTGCTAGTGTGTGCTGTTATACAATTCAACAATGAACCCTGGGGCCAATGTTATTTACGAGGGAAAGGTGGGACTTCTTGAAAACACTTAAAAGCAAAAACTAAGGGGCATATGTACAATGCCCCGTGGCACGTTTACGCGGCCGGAGCATCACTTTTGTGATGCTCCAGAGGCGTAGTGTGATGGCCCATATTTCAACGTCATGCAAAGCCACCCTGCATGACTTTACATGGCCTTGTAAATATGGAGTAAGGCAATGTGGAAGGGACATCCACGGGTGTTGCTGTGGGTGATCCCACGTAACACCCATGGTTTTTGACATTGCCCCATATTTACAACATAGTGTACTAATTGCAGTTATATGCAAAATCCTATTTAGGTCAAAGTCACTTTTCACAGAGTCAATTCACCCTAGTTGCACCTAGTTGCAAATTAATCAGCATTGTGTTTTCAGATGTAGAAGCAAAATCACAATTAGCTGCAAAGTTGGGTTAAAATGCTAAACTTCCCTCCATACAGCATCAGAAGGAAAGTGGAAATGCGTTAAGGAGCAGAAGTTACATTTAGTAGCAAAACATGTGTTAGTCTAGAATCATATTTAGACTCAACATCACTTTTGTATTCATGTATTTTGTTTTACATTTAAAATCAATATAATCAATCTATTTACATTACTATTTAGCATCAAGATATTTTCACAAATTTCTTCTAGATTAAAATGTAAAATGTTTACATTTTCCTTAAAGTTTACCATAGTTATATTTCTACCACACGAGCTTAACCTGACCCAATATTTTACATGGTATATTCCCGAAGCGGAGGGGTTGGTAACTCAAGGTTTATTCCAGCAAGCGATATGAGCTTATAAATTTAAGAAACAGAGCGAAACATCCATTGAGTGACAAAAACTTCAATTTACAGGAAGCTCCAAACTTTCTGAAAGGAAGCAACTTCATTTACTGGTAAGCACATTTTCTACACATACAATAGAAATAAGCATCACATTGCTTAATATCCTCGGAGGCTAGAGAACCAGCTGCAAAGGTCTCTGTAGCCCCTGCTAGTGTGTGCTGTTATACAATTCAACAAAGAACACTGGGGCCAATGTTATTTACGAGGGAAAGGTGGGACTTCTTGAAAACACTTAAAAGCAAAAACTAAGGGGCATATGTACAATGCCCCGTGGCACTTTTACGCGGCCGGAGCATCACTTTTGTGATGCTCCAGAGGCGTAGTGTGATGGCCCATATTTCAACGTCATGCAAAGCCACCCTGCATGACTTTACATGGCCTTGTAAATATGGAGTAAGGCAATGTGGAAGGGACATCCATGGGTGTTGCTGTGGGTGATCCCACATAACACCCATGGTTTTTGACATTGCCCCATATTTACAACATAGTGTCAGTCAGTCAGTCAGTCATAATACTTTATTTCGATAAATCAATATCATAAAAAGACAGAGGAACAATATATATACACTCGATCAAAAATGTAATTAATACAGAGTAAATTCATAATATATATACATACATTTACTATTCACATATGAATAATACAAAAATATAATAACTATAAACACTGAATCAACCTGGGTCTAATGCTGTGTCAACAAAAAAGAAGAAAGCATACCTAATGATTCCGACATCTCTTATTAATAGAGAACCCTTCTAGGAACAGAACCCATCAATCACAAAGGAGTAGTGTATTTGTCATCATTTGGGTCTGTATATCTCGATACAACGCCCTAGGTCCTGATGGAACGACCTGGTGACGAGTAAAGAGAAATGGCATACAAGGGTTGCTGTCAGATCTCCAACAATAACAACAAAAGAAGTATGATAAGCCCTCGCTTTTGTGAAAGGGGTCCTAAAAGTGCAGCACTAAATCATAAAAGTGACGATAAAAATGGCTAGGGGAACTCAAAAGTGCTTTAATTGGTAGAGTGCCTCTGCCATCATTAAGAAGCAAAATGGCAACTTAGCATAAATAATTATGCTCATTGTCCATAGTATCTGGTCGACATGTTTCTGCCCATTAGGATCTGTATAGTATCAAGGGCATTCATCAGGACCGTAAATGCTGCTACTATGTAAAAAAGTGTATTAAAGTATAATAAAAATACAGACAATCCTACCACACCGGTCAACTCTACAGATGTCGAAACCGGATACCCCAAAGCTATGGGTGATACCCTCACCTCAACCTGGTCTCTGCTCAGGGAAAGGGGCCCCGCTCTATCCGTCGGTACCCCGGGGCGGTCCAATGAGGACAAAGCAGTGTAGCGATTATAAAGGGGACGAATGTTGTCCATCTGCCTGTTCACTGGTTGATGACCATAAGAATCCCCACCATTATGGTACACAGATACATTCACAGGCAGATTAGAAAGACGACTAGCCATTCCCCTTATCGGACCATATCCACGATGCTCTGGCTGTTGGGTTAATCGTAGTTGGGTGCTGGTCAGATGACTATAAAAATATCCAAGAGGTCTAGCACAAACTAAGTTATCCTGGATGGGTAGAGAGGCAGCTCTTAGGAGGACAGTAGCAACATGTTGTGGATATTTGAAATTAACAATGATGCAATCCCCTCATATGTTTTTCCTACCATTACCGATCCAACCTACTCTACGAGCGGATATTAAGTCATTTGAAAAAGCCAGCGGAAAACCACAATTCTTGTTCAGCCAAGCAAGTGTTTTGTTTTTCAGAGCGTCATGGGTTTCCAGCCTAGGGTTAGACATGCAGAAGTCGACCTCAGGAACGTTAGTTAATACCACTGTGTATGGGACACACTGTGGTGGGAGGTTGACAACATTATTGACAACATTAATCCTCCTGGGTTTAATGCTCCCAGTAACTTCACCCTCTACTAAGTTCTTCTGGTGGCTTTTTTGTGCTATGTATAATTGTCGTGAGGTAGGTGCTAATGCAGGTAGAGTACCCACTGATGGTTGTATAGGTGGGTTGGTAATCAAAGCATTTACAGCCTGAGGTGCTTGACTACTGCCCCCAGGACCGCCCTCCCTGGTATTAACAGTAGTGTATAATACGGGTTCCAATAAACTATGGCCCATGGAGCCCGATGGGCCTGGTTGAGGGGTCGACAGGGAGGAAGGCCGAATCAGATGAGAATCTAGGAGACCTTTCAATCTGGTAACCTCTAGTGAAACTAAATCTAGCTTCTCCAACAGTGGCCTAATCAGAGCCTGTAGTTTGGACTGTAGGATAGATACCAAGTATTCTATGTGTGCTGGGTGAAGAGTGCTTCCCTCAGCATTATTAATGGGCTCTGACTCTGGAATAACCCCCCTGCTTAGCGGGGCTGGACCTTGTTTTTTAGGCTTTCGGGTCGCCACCCTCTTGACCGGAACCTTCCTGCATGCACGCACCGTTCTCCGCACAGGAGATGGGGTAGAAATATCCTTTAGACAGGTGGCCGGACTCTGGCTGGGACCAGGGTCATTTGGGCTTACATGCTCTTCAGAGCTTACTAGAGTAGCCAGGTCATTATTTACATCTACATTGTTAGTGTTAACGCAGCCACTATCCAAGGGGAGCATTGGAGTAGTGGACAAGGTTAACCTTATTGGTGACGTTTCTGGACTTGATCTGCCAAATGAATGTCTCCTGTCTTTATTAATCTTATTTACCACTTTGACAAGATAGTTAGCCATTGTCCTAACATCATTTGTGGCGGCTAGTTTTACAGACCTAGGCTTAGACATGAAGTGGACTGCTGCTACTAACTATAGATAAAATAAGCAACAATGTCTTCACCAGGTAGTATACACTGTAATGCAAACAATACACCCAGCTGAGACTACAAACATACACCGCTAGTCTATATGATATCTTACTTGCTAGTCCAGAGCCTTAAAAGTATGGGCCAAAGTCCGTGGCCCAGCCCAGCCTCGTCCAGCCCCGGACGGCCACAGACGGCCCGCCCTCTGCCCGGGCTCAGCCCGCGCGCGTCCCACGACGCGGGGGGAGCCTCGGGTGAAGTAGCGCCTCCGGGCGCGCTTTCCGCCGGAAGTGGGCGGGTCACAGGTTGAATGATGGGGGCTGTAGTCCCCCCCTACAGCGGCCTCGAAGGAGCGAGAGGCGGCGAGGGAGACTGACAGCGACGGAGCAAAGAGGTCAAGGGGACTCTACCCTAGAGCCCAGGAGCCAGGTAGGTACTGCTGCGTGGCGCTGCGTGGCGGTTATGGCTGTAGTGCAAGGTGCGGTCCCCCCGTGTAATGAGGAGAATTGCTTACATTGCTCCTCATTTTGTACCCTTTCCACATGGGCTGCCTTCTGCAACACACATAGAACAAGGAGAATGACCCCTCTGATTGTTTATGAGCAGGATGGTGACCTTTACTGCACAATAACAATCACACCAACAACACAGACACCCTTACATCATGCACTCATGTTATAGCTAAAGTAAAAGGATACTTAGGGTCATATTTACAATATTTTGGGAAAGAGCAGCACCGCAAGCATTCTAGCTGCACTGCCCTATATCAAAAGCAAAGGGCATGAATGCACCATATCTACAAGATACAGGACATTTCTGTCCTTTCTGCTAGTGCACAAATTGCAGCCAAGCCCCAACCCAGCTGGATTGGGGCTAGGCTGCAGTTTGTGCGCTGGTTTTGGCAGAAAAGCCTGGAATGCACAGTATGTGTTGGCTCCACTCACTGAGATGGACATTGATACACAAATGTGACCACAATGTTTGTAAAGCATCCACCATTCAGCCGTTAGGGTCCAAATAATACCCAACACATTTGCAACATTGAAGTAATCCAGCTTCATATTGGCTTTCTGCCAGTGCTTTCCAAACACCCAGTTGTGTATGTCAGGTTTGGGACAAACAGGAATTTTCTTTTAACTGTCTTTTGCTAACTAGTGAAAATTAAGTAGCTAGATACTGAGTGTATGTGCACAAAAATGATTACTATGCCTTCTACAGACTAGGGTTAAAATGAGTTCACCCAGGTAGAATTCTTCGGAAACAACTTTAAGTAGGTTTCTTCCAGAACTAATTGCTCTCTGTAGATGTGAGTGCCCTGCATGCCTCGTGCTGAGTGCTGTCAATGGAGAAAAGATAAAAGAGGCCTCATAGCTCATTGGCCCCTTTTAAGGTCACACTGTCTTCAATAAAAGCAATCTTAATTACAGGGAGTGACACCAACAGGAAGGTCCCAACCTTGTTCTCAACAGGCTAGTGTGAAGGACAGATTGTAACTTGCCATTGTACCATGCACAGCTAGACCCAAATCCTACCTTTCCTACTCATGAGTCAATGGTAGGGCATTTCAAGGAAGCACCTTTGAAGGCAGTATTCCCAGTAATATGCTGGAATCTCAATCTGAGCAATGGATTGGAGCAAGGGAGACCATTTGAGGGACGTTGTTTTTGATAGAGAGAAGGCTGTCCTTGATTAGCATGTGTACACTCAGAAGTGGAAGTAAGGAGCTCAAGCAAGTAAATGTAAGAAGTGCCGCTTCTGCTTGAAAATGCAGGATGTGATACAAAACATAGGTCATAATTTTACAGTGGGAGGTTTATGTGCTATCACATTTTATTGCTGGTTAATATGATAGAGTTCCTCCTTTGGGAATTAAAACTGCTGTTTGAACAAAAGGAAAAAGAGGAGACTGTGAATACTCTTGTCAACTAAGGAAGAACTGAGGGAATTCTGCTTCTGTTTGAATCTTCAGAATTGAAGGCCATTCAGGGCCAGGTAAGCAGCCCTTCTGAAATTCTACATGAGAATGAGGGCATCTTTGCAGAAGAACCAGAAGACCACTGAAAATGGACTTTGCTTGATCCCAGACCAAAAATATCACACAATCTAATATGTGGATTAGTGCCCTGGGAACTATCCCTGAGAAGTTAAGAATCTTGTAAGTAACCAGGAAGACAATATTCAGCATATTTGTTACCTCCTGAGGACCAGAACAATGTGCTATGGCTTCCTAGTTAAGATGCTCAATTGGTGGATAAGATTTCCCTCATCACATGCAGATTAGACTACAGTGAAGCACAATACATGAGGATCAGTACTCATCTGTCTCCCCATACACAAATGCTGTCAATTCAAACTCCTCTGGCATGCTTACATATGGAATTAGTCAAAGAAGTGCTAGATTATCAACTATCCATCTTATGGTATCAGATCAGTTGCTGAAATAATGTTTTCATTATTTATGTGATTGGACATACTTTCTCCCCTTGTGCCTGAGGAAATGGAATGCTATTTGTCAAAATTCATGACTTGCTGTGCAGTGGGGTCAGTACATTTAGCTCTCCTCATAAGGGCAGGTGAAATTTAGGGATGTATGATGATACAACATAAACATTTACAACACATGCCTTTACAACGCAGTTTTTACATCACAACATCCATTACAACGCATGATTTTACATTACATGCCATCACAACACATTTTTAGAAACTACTTCTACAATGCATTCCATTACAACGCATACCAATACAACGCATATCATTACAACGCATATTACTTTTATGGGCAATAGTAGGGTAAGTGTTGGATAGGGTAGGGGTAAAAATTACTATTCCCCATTACTTACCTTATATTGTGTTGTAATGGCATGAGTTGTAGTGACATGCGTTGTAATGACATGCATTGTAGTGACATGCAATGTCATGGCTGCGTTGTAATGGCATGCGATGTAAAGGATGTTGATTTGTAATGACTACGTTGTAAAGGTAGTGTGATGTAATGACTGCATTGTAAAGGTTGTTTCCCAAAATGTAGCTACAAAAGTGCAGTCTCTTTCTGTGAATCCCATTATCACATGGAACTAAGGTAGGCAGTGAAATCGGAAGGGTTTCTCCTCACCTCTCACTGCCTTGTCCAAACACTGGCTTCATATGCTCAGCCGGAGGTTACCTTCTTGTTGAGTGTTGACTACGTGGACTCGACAGTGGTTTCTTGTATTTGCCAGCTCCTGCCACGACTCACAATTTGTATCCTTAATACCACAACAGTGTGCTTAGAGTTCCATGTTGCTTGCCTGTGTTTCTCATGTCTTGTGCATTCTGGGGTGATTGTCCACCTGTATGCTGGCATGTTAAAAATGTTGCATGCAGGAAGACGTCTAGAGTTGCCTGCAATGACTATCAGTAACCATTACCTTATTTCATTGTCCCAAATTAGTCCAGATATAAATACATATATGGTTAATTGCTATTTTTAGTGTTTTACATTATTTCAGTTCCCAATTCAAGATGGGCAAAACCTTCCATAAACATCACGTCCTGTTTGGCACTAGAAAAGGAGAATTCAAATGACTATAGATGTGCCACAATTGTGCTTGTTTAATTGCTTGTTCAGTGGACTCATGGAAAAGCTACCTTCAACATTTCCTACTTGATTTGTTCCTTGCTCCTGCCCTGCTAATTTTCCTTTCCTGGCGGATATTATATTCAAGAGCAACTTAAGACTCCCTGTTATTTTAAGGCATCTGGGTTTGTTACTAGAGATTATAGGCTGTACCTATGCACTAAGAAGATTTTACAACCAGTAGCGTTGAAGACTTGCTCTTGACAATTTGCAACACGAGTGGAATCTAACAATGAATTAGGCCCAAGACGTGTTGACAGCGGTAAACAACTTACCTCTCCAAGTCCAAAGTTTGACCCAGAAAATGCCTTATTACACCACTATTTTGCTGTATTGCTTAAAGGTTCTTTTGATCCTCCTTTGGCTGGCTTGTTAGAATTATACTTTGACAAGAACACAGTAGCAAACTAAAGGCCTTTCTCAGCACTTGTACAATCCATCTGACATTTTAGCACCACTTGTATACCAGTACTAGCTCCAAATAGGGCTTTACTGTCAGTAATAAAACTTGAAATGCCTTGGCATTTGCTATGCCTTATGTTTTCAATGCCAGCCTACTTCTGGATAATTCCAAGACTTTCAGAATTAAAAAAGATGTCCGCACTTCAAGATGTAAAGTATTTTGCCCAGGGGGAGATTTGAGGCATTGCCAAAGTTCCAAAGACTGATGTAGCTTCAACTTCAAGTTCAAAAGGTTGATTGACTGACCTGACTCAGCCCTGTGTTCACTTTATTTAAAAAAAGGTTTGAAGGATGAGTTGAAGGATGAATTTGCAAGAGATGCTAGACCAGCATCCCTACAGGATGGTATTAAACTGACCATCCAGATCGACAGTATGAAAGTGAAATAGAAGCTTGTAAACATTTTCAGCTGTTACCCTGTTCAAGATACCATTCTAGACTACTGATCGAGAAGATGAACCCATGCAAGTGGAATTCACTAGATGACCTTTGACTAAGGAGGAATAACACAACATAAATAAGGGCTATGTTTGTGCTGTGGTGAGATTAGTCATATTCTGAGCTTTTGCTCTGTAGACCCTGTTATCCACCCTAAAGACTTGAAAAACTAGAAATCTCACCCCAGTGCAGGAAATAGAGGCAACTGTTTATCAGACACCCCTGCTGTCTCCTCTAAAATCTTCTAGCTTTATACTACTGCAAGGAGAGGTACTGATTCATTCTCAACGTCTCTTAGCCCTTATTTTTGTGGACCGCAGGGCCTCAAATGTTTACAAAAATAATATTCAGTGGGCTTCAAACCATCACTCCAAAAAGCAGCTGTTGATTTGACTTCAGTGATTACTGTCCTAGTCAATGAGGAAACTCAGGTTTTGTCTTTTTGGATTACTGCGCATTTTGAGAAACTCACCATTGACTACATTTCCTCTTTTCATTAGCCTATTATTTTGGGTATCAACTGGCTTGCTCAACATAATCCCTGTATAAAATTGTCTGTAAAACCCTTGTTCCTGTGCTTGGAGTTTTGCATTTCTGATTGTACAGCTGATAATTGTTCTTCTACTGAAAGTTCTGACTTCTTCATCGAAGTGCTACACAGCCAGTTGCACAATTATCTGAAATTCCTGAGGTCTACCATAGATATCTTGATGTGTTCCAACAATCAACCGTCAATAACTTACCATCTCATCAACCTTATGATTATGAAATCAAAATACTTACTGAAGCTATAGCTTCTATGAGTGCATCTTTACTCTCTTTCCCTTGGAAGGACAAGCTATCAGAGAGCATCTTGCTGCAAAATTTGAGAATGGTCTGTATACTTCATCCAAATCCCCTGCTGGAGCTTCTTTGTTTTTTCAAGATTCTTCAGTACTTCTGCCTGCATAAATTACAGTGGCCTGAATTTAGTAACTATCAGGGAGCATTCTCTTTTGCCCCTCATTTCCAATAATCTGAAGGCTATCCAAGGGACTAAAGTGCTCACTAAATTAGATTTGAGGAAATCTTATCACTTGATCCAGATTCGAGCATGTGATCAGTGAAAGACAGCATCCAGAACACCTTTTGGGCATTACGAATATAGCATGATGCTGTTCAGCCTCTGTAATGCACCTATTGTCTTCCTGCATTTTATAAATTCAATCTTTTTAGATGTAATCCTCCATATTGTCTAGAGGTATAGTAATAGACTCTTGGAAAGTTCAAGCCATCCTGGATTGGCTCAATCCTCCTTTTGTAATGGAAATGCAAAGCGTTTTAGGACTAGCAAATTATTTCTGGAAATTCATCAAGATTTTCTCTAAACTATTCTTTGAGATTGATGAAATAATTGAAAAAACCCAAGACCTTTTATTGGAATCATAGTGCCAGAGTATCCTTTATAAGGTGTGAGAGAGAGTTCATTCGAGCTCCCATCCTACAATAGCCCCATGAAGCCGAGCCCATTATTCTTGAACCTGATGCCTCAGATCAGACCATGGGAACTGTCTTAATTTAGCTTCACAAAAACAGTTAAGAGAATTTAATTGCCTTTTTCTCTCAAATACGTTACCCTGCAGAAATAAATGTTCCTGTTATGGAAAAACAACTTCCTGCAATAAAATCAGCTTTTATTGAATGGAGAAATGTTTTCCTTGGAGCTTAAGTCCGCCCTTGGATGGATGGGTACTCCCCCCTCCCCCCCCCCCCCCCCCCCCAAGGCAAGCATTTCAAACCACACTGTTTTTTGGATTAGGGGGAGTGACCGCCCAGCCGTATTTATTACATATATTAAAAAACATTGATTATTATTTTACATTATGTACACTTTACGCCGAAAGTCCAGATACATTGATAGATACATGATGTCACTTGTCTAACCTCAAAATGCTCTAATACAAATCCACTCCTACCGTAATCTAAAAATGTATATACTTTACTTTCTGCGTGTCCTCTCTAGAGCCTACGACAAGGTCAATGACTGATACTACTCCACCGGCGTAAGCGTGCGTAGGGGGTACAGCTTATCGGATGGATACTTTCTCCCGGGCTCCCTCTACGCCCTGAGCCTTAAACTCCATAACAGGGGCTGCAATTCTGCATACTTGCGCCGTGATGCACATGTGCATGCGAGGGTGGCTACAGGCCTACTGGAAAAAGTGAATCCCCTGGCCCCCACACACCGACAGCCTAGTGACCGGGCTGTCACTGCCCCTGGGGTTACATGGTGTTGGCCACTAAGGTCCGAAGACTATGCTTACCAATCATGACCTTACTGCCACAGGCCAGCATAGTTGCCCGACTATCTGGCCTCCCCCTGAGCTCACTGGGAGGTCATGACCTGCGTCTCGTTCCCTCCAACCATGCTAAGATGTCCTCCATAAATGCCTTACTCCTTTTGGATGACAAGTGAACCCGTCTTGAAAAAAGAACTGATCACCCCGGATGTATCCATGTCCTATTGACTTCAGTTTCGGGGTCCTGATCAGCTTATCAAACTCATTGTTGATTCGCTTTACCACATGATTCAACGCTCGCACTGACTGTCCATGAAACACTATTTTTGCTCCCAACTTATGCGCCCTGGCCTTGTGGGACCCTGAAAAGAAAGTTTTTAAACGACGGACATATGAGTGGCCAATGACCCAGATTTCCTTCTGTACCGGGGCCCAAGAGTGAACCTGAGCTGTTCGTTCTTGGACTGTTGACCGCCGTTCCTCTGAGTGACAAGGTGACTTCTTCCTGTAGTGATGGTGAACCGATGCAGACTTCTCCCCTGAGTCACAGGATGAAGAAACTGCAGTCAAACGTGAAAAGAACAATCGTCAGTGCACCGCCCTACTGACAGACTAAAACATACACAACAACACATAGCGCTATGTAACCGTGTACTGATGCAAGCTTCTCTCTGAGTCACAGAATGAAGAAATTGCAATTAACATGAAACGGAACCAACGAGCTAAAGCATGTGCAGCCACATGTAGCACTAGCAGTTAGAGGACCACCTGCCAATCCTCTTGACATGTTTCTCTCTAAGACTCACCGCCACTGCCTCCGTGGCTGCCCCAATCCTAAAGGAGTGGGTCCCAAAGTTAGCTGAATCTAAACCAGTGACTTGCATTACCAAACCCATGACTCTTTTGAACTGAAAGATAGTGAGGGGTGACCCATCCCCATGTACCAGAAGTGTCCCAGCTGAGACCCACGTCCGCTGTGCCATAAAGGTCTCCAGTCTAGCAACGGGGCAGCATGTATTACCTCTAGCCCTGTGAAGCACTATGCTCTCACCCCTTCCTCCCTGATCAGTCTTGGACCTATGTAAGGAGATCAGCACGGAGTCCCCGTTTATCTTTACATGTTCCACCTGTAGGCCCCCCTGCCAGTCCTTTTTGTTCCTTGGTACCAGTTCTCCTACCCTGAAAGCACCATAAAATGTGAGGCAGAATGCTGCTTGAAACAGAGTAACCTCCCTTGGTAAGTTACAAACCCGCTGCAAGGCTACCAACAATTTAGCTAGTGTTTCCAACCCTATGGGTCTCCTTTCATCAGACTGCACCCCTTGCAAGCGTTGGCAGCCCTTCAAAGCCTGGCGCACTACAAAATTCCTTGTTGGATCTCCTTTTCCTTTTGCTTGAGCAAAAAAGGAGATGGCCGTAATGTGACGCCTAGCCCCTGCTCACGGGCTCCCCTTATACTTCATAAAAACAAGATAAGCTACCACCGACCCTGGGTCGTGCCACTTTTGCTCTCAACTATCCCCCAAGAACTGACAAAAAGACCAAAAATGCCCCTTCTTAAGCTCTCCTGGTCCTGGGTGCTAGGCTAGCCGCCATGAGGTCCGTTAAAATGGGGGCACCAAGCTGCCAAAGTTGTTCTGGGAAAAGTGTTGGGTGCACCACTCCTTCTGGGAGGTGGAACCTGAATGCCTGCATTTTAAAATGAGACAATGCATCAGCAGCATGATTTAATATACCCGGCACGTGTTTGGCTCTAAAAAGTACATTTAATTTCATACACTGTAATAGCCATTGAAAGTAGGTATTCATGAATGATGCAATTCATAAAACTTTTTTGAATACTGTTGATGGTCTCAATTTTGATTAATCTTCGTACAAACAAACCAATGATGGTTTAGTGCTTTAAGAAATATTCTTTACCCGACAGAACCGTTTGTATTATCTTTGTATACTGCCCAGGTTCTGAGGGATACTGGGTTACCCCATTGTTATCATTATAAGTTGACCTCACTGGATAGTCTAGTGTGATGCTGCTTCTCTCTCAGCCCGGACATAGCCTGCGCAATGATGGGGGAAAATGGGTGTGCCATTGAGCTTATGCACAGTGCAAAATTCAACTGACCCACTACTTGCTGTAACTGATACAGAGTCACTTTCTCTTTACTCAAACAGTGCTGCAAAGCTGTCCTGAAAACATTTACTTTTCCTGCCGGTAACCTAGACACCCCTTGGACAGAATCCAGCTCAATCACACGGAATTCGATCTTTGTGCTAGGGCCCACAATCTTACCGGACGCCAATGGCACACCGAACTCCAGCATGAGGGCGCAGAACTTTGTTAATGCTGTCTTGCACTCCTCCGATCCTGGTGCCCCCAAGAAGAGAAAGTCATCGAAGTAATGTAATACCCATTGGTGACCTGTGTCCCACCTGAAAACCCACTCCAAAAAGGAGCTAAACTTCTCAAAGTAGGCACAGGATACTGAACAACCCATCGGCATACATTTGTCCACATAATACTTCCCCTGAAATTGGAAACCCAGAAGATGACAATCCAGAGGGTGCACTGGCAGTAATCGGAAAGCAGACTCAATGTCGGACTTTGCCAATAATGCTCCTTGACGCAGACTTCTCAGCATGTCCACTGCCTGGTCAAAGGATGTATATTTTACACTACACAATGTGTCTGAAATTCACAGAATTCCCCCTTGGCGCTGAAAGATTGTGGATTAAGCGGAATTCGCCCTGTACCTTTTTGGCTACCACCCCTAGTGGTGCGCAAACAAAATCTTCCATCGGGAAGTTGTCAAATGGGCCTGCCACCCTACCCAGTTTTACTTCCTTCTCAATCTTTGCTGCTGCTATACTCTCATTGGCCTTGACTGAAAGCTAATTCCTGCAATGTGCCACCCCATTGTAACCCTGCTCTGGGATCCTGAAACCTGCCAGAAACTCCTCCGTGATTATTCTTGCAGCTTCTGGGCAATATACATGTTTAACCAAGGGATCATGTCGCTGGTGTTTATGGGGGATCTAGTCTTTTCAAGTGAAATTCTCTAATTCTTGATTTTTGGTTCCTTTTTCCCTGGACTTCTTGAAGCACGTAGCTTCAGGGTGTGATGAGCTACCACAGAAACCGTTGTTATGCTTGAACCTACATGTGCCTCTGTTACATGTCCGTTTATTGAAATCAAAACACACTCCTTTTTTTCCCGTGTTCCCCGTCTGCACCGATCATAGAAATCTTGATATTCTCCAGCAAGCCGAATGTCAGAATAGTAGGCAAGCCCGCTGTACATTCTTTTTCCAACAATTTCATTTTTTCTCCCCTACATTCCAGGGATTGAAAATGTTATCAATGATTCCTTGTCTAGAAAATATCCTGAGTCAAAGTGTCACAGGACCAGTGAGAAGATCATTGCTCCTCAAGCCTCCATTTCCTTAACCACCTCAACATTTCCTGAGGTTAAGAAACCAAGGCATTAATCTCCAAGAGTGTGTAAAACATTTTCCTTGATTTCTGATAAAAGATGCAATTGGTCTAATTTTTTTTTTCAAACTATTAATTCCTTCTAAACATTGCATTCACAAGCTTAGATTCACAGCTGTGTCATGATTCTTTAATGCTAAACCCAGGGGAAGAAGAGTCATATAAAATGTAATCAGTAAGAAGTTCTGGTGGCTTTCAATTCAAGTCAAAGCAGATTTATTCGACTGTACAAGTCATAAAAGCATTACACATAAAGGATTAAAAATAAAATAAAAAAGTTTTTAAAACTGTGTTAAAACGTTTGTGGAAAATAGCTTTCTCTTCACCATAAGGTCCCAAGATTTATCAACTCTCATGAGAACTGTGCCCAAAATAAATGTGACACTTAAAGAAAGGCAGGATTATTAATGGCAGTTGAAGCTCCCTACAACCTTTGGGAGATCATTCCTACAGACTGTATTGTAGAATTGTTGCCATCCAAGAATTGCACCAGAATAATGGTTAAGTGGATTCATATACAAAAATGGCTCACATTCCTGCTCTTCCCAAATTACAAACTGTGTCACAAATGGCTTTTTTTTACATATTTAAAGTCTATGCATTACGTATGAAAATAATTTCTTAATGCAGGCCTAAATATATCTTAAAGTTTGGGAATTCCCATGTCATAAACCTGACATCCATATGGCACTCATTTCTGGCTAACACTCTCAAGCCAATGGACAAACTGAAAGGTTAAATCAATATCTTGAATATTCTTTAAGGTTCTACGTTTCTGTTCCCCCAAGACAACTTTAAATCTCTCTTACTCGCAGCAGACTTTCTCAATGATTACTCAATCCATACTTCCACCAGCTTTTCTCCCTTCTTTGAAATAATGGGGATTCCATTTTCAAACTTTTCCAGATTTATTACAAACAGATGATCAGTTAGCTACAGTTGAAGATTCATTTGAAAGATTAAAGAAAATCAGGGAAAAATTAATTCAAAAGTTTCAGATCTCTGAATCTAAACAGACCAATATGCAAAGGGGAGAAACTCCTACGTAAAAGATAGGAGACAGAGTTAGGTTGTCCTCTATCAACCTACCTCACTCTGTAGGTCTTAGTTTTCATTATGGTTCTTTTGGAATTTCTATGATCATAATTCTATTACTGTATGACTCAATCTTCCCAGTTCCTGGGAGGCTCATCCTTTTATGCTTCCCATTCAAAACCTTATCTTTGTAGTAAAGGTCCTCAGGTTAAAAAGAGACAAGCTACCATACTTCTTGATGGGTGGCAAACCTGAGTATCAAAATCAGAAGACTTTTGCCTCCTGGTATTTTAAAGGGAAGCTTCAATTTCTTATGTACTGGAACAATTATAATCCTTAGATCATTCTTGGGAGCCAGCTGAACAGGTTCATGTTCCCCTTTTGGTTAAACAGTTGTATTCAAATGAACC
The DNA here is from genome assembly GCF_964204655.1 of Triturus cristatus. Classification (NCBI taxonomy): domain Eukaryota; kingdom Metazoa; phylum Chordata; class Amphibia; order Caudata; family Salamandridae; genus Triturus; species Triturus cristatus. The sequence goes on from NC_140588.1 coordinate 914,424,201, forward strand.
ATAAGATCTATAGACGAGGAAGAGTGAAAGGATTTTACTCTTGCCTCTCACCACCGTGGCCAGATACCAGCTTCACAGGCTATGCTGCGGGTTTCCTTCACATGCCATATTTTGATGCAGACTTGGCAGACTCCTCCTTGATTTCTTGGACTTGACAGATCCTGCTGCTCTTCACTGTTCTTGGCCTTTAGTACATGATGGCATCTGAAGTTAACCATGTTGTTTGCCTTCGTGTGTCTTGGGCGTTGGACATTATGAGACAATTATCTTCCTGCATGCTGGCATGTTAAATGGACACTTGCAGAAAGGTTTTTTATAAGTGTTATATCACTCAAAATGCAGCAAAACAACTATTATCTTGTAGTTTTGTTCCAAACTATTCCTAATAGAAATACATATATGTTGAATTTTTATTTTAAATGTATTTCAATTGCCAATCCAAAATAGTCAAACCCTTCTTGATACAAACAAATCCTGTTTGACACTATAAAGGGAGAGTTCGATTGAGTCCAGTTACTTCGCAAATGTGCTTGTTTGATTTTTCCCCCAGTTGGGATGGAATTAAGGGTGGGCGGAAATTGCGTAATCGCGTTACGCAAATCTTCACGAAAATGCTAAAAATCACCACGAACACGCGGAAATATCGCAAAGACGCTGATGTTTTTGGCCCGCTTGTTCGTGATGTTTTTTGTGTGATCGCGTTGGAAATGTGTCACCAACTTGCCCATGTTTTTACTTGTCCCGCCTGCTCGCAATACTATTTGCTGTTCCGGGTCGCGCAATGCATGCTCGCACTTGTTAGCAATAGGTATTTCCTGTTCGGGAACGTGTATTGCGTGTTCACGACACTTTTTGCGCGCTCGGGGGAAAATATCTCGTGAACTTGCCCATGCGGTCGCAATGGGCACGGCCATCTTGTTTTTCACTCTATGCTATGGTTCTGGGGCCTGCTTTTCAATCCTCCCTCTATCTTTTCAATCCTTTGTTTCTGAAATTTTTTTTAGATCTTTTTTATTTATTATCTCGCTCTATTTTCCTGATTCTATATTTACTGGGGCAGATTTACGTTCCCTGGCGCATCCCTGCAAATCAGCAGGGATGCGCCAGGGAAGATGCGTCACGCAAGTTTGCCCTTGCGCCACCACAGATACGCCGCATTTACAATGCGGTGCATCGTGGCACAAGGACAAGTTGGCGCAGTGCTGAACTTGTGTCGCAAGCGCGACGCAACTCCAGCACTGTTCCAACCTGCCCTATCCCTAACATGGTGCGTCACGCCTTACGCCTGCTTCAAGCAGGCATAAGGATTGAACGCACCAGCGTCGGAAAAGTGACTGCGTGAAATCTTGTAGATTTCACTGCGTCACTTTTCCGAGGCTTTTTCCGATGTAACGCCCACCCTGCATACATTAAACCTGACGCGGGTTTAATGTGGCGCAGGGCTTTAAAACGTGACGCATCTCCCTAGATGCGTCACGTTGTAAATCTGTTGAAGCATGGCGATAGCTTTGCGCCACCGCTGCGTCACTTTTGCGGCGCAAAAGTGGTGCACGAGGCTTGTAAATCTGCCCCTTTGTTTTTATCTACTTTTTGTGTTTTTAACTACTTTTTCTAATACCTGCTTTTTTCATTTCTTTTGCTTACTTTTTAAATTTTTACCTTTTCTTTTTCGCCCCCCTGCCCACCCCAGAACCATGGCAAAGGGCCACAGGGGGCATCGCAGCCTGAGCCGTGACTGCCTTCCTTGCGGAAGGCGGCGCCCACAAGGGGTGCAGGCACGGGCCTTATTTGGGGAGGTGGAGTTGGCCGCACTGGGTTTTTTTGTGCAGCGCCACCTCCCCTTAACCCTGGCAGCAGGCGGCAGGCCTGGGTCCGGGTACGGGCTCCGAGAGCATTGGCAGCGGTGGGGAAAGGTGCGCCGGGCAGTGTTTCGCTGCTCGGGTGTCCGGCGCAGCCAGAACCAGCTGAGGCATCGGTGGTCCGATATCCTGAACCGGGAGCAGGATCTGCTAGACCTGCTAGGAGTGGAGGTCCCGGGTCTTGGTGAGTAGCTATTAAATTATTACTACTTTGTGTCTGTTCTTCTGCTCTGTGTTATATATTGTGAATATATTTTTTTTTCGACCACCTAGAATGCTGCTGCTTACATACATTACAGGTAATTTACGTTTAAAAGTCTTCTGTGATTGTTATGACAGAGGTGCTCTGTGCTATTAATCTTATTATTTGCAACTTTGAGTTTGCGCTCATTTTGCGTGATTATGTAAGAGTTTATTTTAGAAAACTTAAGTTAGGTAATGCTAGAGTGACTGTAGTCCTTCCTTTGTCCTGTCACTAAGAGATAGGGGTGGATTGATACTTAGGTTTAGTTACGTATTATAAGTTTGTAATTTTTCAGTGGTCTGCGACGCCCCCTCTATTATGTCATGTGCTACTGAGTGCTGCTAGTGCTTACCCCAGTCCTTAGTACAACCTTTTGTAGTTTGTTCGGTGAGTGGTAATAGGCTTACCACTAGCAAAACATCTGCATCAACCACCCAACAATTTTGTGCATGTAAAAATACAGGCATATGTCCTCCATTTATGCATTTTTGAGGACTAAAAGAAGTGGAAATGCTTACTTAATGTACAATTGGAATGCCTGGAATAGGTGGGCTAGGTCAGGTGGTATGTACTACTTAGGCTTAGTTAGTATTCTGGAATCAGAATGGAACACTGGATTAGTGTAGATAAATAATAACTAGTCGGTCCGCGAATCCCCAGATACGACTTGTCGACCAGATTAGATATGTCAATTTTATTGCAATTGTTCTTTACACGCAGACATGGCCATATGCAAATCAGTCTGACCCTGTGCCTCATGGGAACAGTCCAGACTGGGGGTGAGTGCTTGCAATGTTCAACACTCCGTCCATCATTTCCTTTGTCTGAACTGGGGTGGCAGAGTGGGCTAAAGAACGGTGATGGATTAAACCCAGATCAGTTGACTGGGGGTGAGTGCTTGCAATGTTCAACACTCCGTCCATCATTTCCTTTGGTTTTTGCTTTGTTTGCCATAAGTTGGCAGGGTATGCTCAGACGTGAGTCCCTTGCTCACTTTGCCACTGGATTCAAGCAAGCCTGGCTGAAGACGGCTGAAATGCCAGGAACCGGTCCTAGAAAGCTTGTTTACGGTCCAGGGAAGACATGGCTTGGCAGTTCGGGCTGGACTGTTCCCATGAGGCACAGGGTCAGACTGATTTGCATATGGCCATGTCTGAACTGGGGTAGCAGAGTGGGCTAAAGAACGGTGATGGATTAAACCCAGATCAGTTGACTGGGGGTGAGTGCTTGCAATGTTCAACACTCGGTCCATCATTTCCTTTGGTTTTTGCTTTGTTCGCCATAAGTTGGCAGGGTATGCTCAGACGTGAGTCCCTTGCTCAGTTTGCCACAGTTGCAGGAGGAGCTGCAGGGGGTGAGCCAGCAGCAGTGGCGGGCGGTGGTAAGTTAGATTCCTAATCCTTACTTATTGACAGTACACTCACTGCAAGGGTGTACTGTATAATACTGTACAGTTGACTGTGAACGGTTGAAGACACCCTTTACTTAGTATTAGTAAAAGCATTAGTGGCGGGAGTGTTGAGTAACCAATGGAGTCTTCTATCTGATTTCAACTCAGCTGTGAAAATTTTATGGAGAAGCCTAAAAGTCAGATCAGATGACCTTGATGGATGGGTTGAACGAAAAGGGAAAGAAGAGTGGAAGGAAGAAGGACGGGCGAGATTTAAGATTTATGACTGGCAGAGAAGGATTCATGGGATTCATGCAGCATGCATAGGTGGCTGATAGGAATCAGATGCATGGTTGGTTGAATGCCTGAAAACTCCCACAAATGTTAAAGTCCAAGAAAGTGGGAGGATGGAAAGTACATACCACAAATGTTATGTACTGTGCTTGCTAGTGCTACTGTGACACTATGTGTAGAAATATTTGTCTTACTGCTTTGCTAAGAGTATATTTTACAATAGTCTTGTTTTTTTTCGTATATAGCTACTCCTTCCGAGGGGAAACCTGACCTGAAGGAGTTGGCAGCCAAGGCCCGGCGCCAGAAACTGGAGGCCATACAGACTGAATATCGTCAGCTGGTGGTTCTGGAAGAGGAGGAGGAGGAGTCAGCAGCAGCTGCAGCCTCCTCCAATGCCCCGGGCCCTAGCCACCGCCCTCCAGTGGTACGGCGCCACCATCTGGCAGCTGCTGCCCCCCGTGGATGCAACTGCCGTGCATTGAAGCGCCGTGTTGCCCGCCTAGAGGAGCAAGTTCGTGTCCTCCTGGGGTGGGTGGGATTCGGGCATTGGGTTTTCTCTTTTGGACAATTGGAAAAAAAAATTACAGACATTGGTTGGGGTTAGGGAGAGGGGTGGGTCAGGTGTGGGATTTTTTTTACATAGTTTACTTTTGTTAGGGTATTAAATAATATATTTCTACTTAAGTTTACATCCATTGTTGTTAATGTTTTCTGGGTGGGGTGACTGTTTTACATCACACTGTATCCTTATTCCTTGCTGGTGGAGGGCTGTTCACAGTCAGTGTTTGATTTTAATAATTGGATGACTTTGTAAGACAGAAACAGATAGATGCGGCACCCCTCACTGAGTGACTTGTCCTACTAGTACTGTCAGGCTCTTCTACTCTAGGCACTCTGCAACTGGACTCAAAGGGGTGTGTGAAATTAAATTAATGAAAACATGTCCATTATTAATTATGCCTCCCCCAAACTTCTCTTACCTTTGCTTGATGTTTAACTTAATATAACAACAAAACTGCTAATACTGCAACTATTCTTCTATCTCATCTTTTTTGAGAACACATTTTGAGATGAAACAAAAAGTGTAGAAGACCTTCGTTTTCTTTGAATTAATAAATGAATTTATTTTATTTTTTCATTTATTTAGACTTCCATCTACGAGAATGATTTGAAACTTCAACCATCTGTTAATGGCTAGTTTTGAGAAATTTCACCACACCATTCATTGAAAACACATCACACATACTTGTCAAGCAACACATTCATTCCTGCAATATCTTCATACACATACATTCCTGACACATTCTAAAATAGTATATCCTGTAATTAGTTGATGAACAAAACAATCACATTTTTTCAATTAGGACCACAGAAAGAATATTTTAGCTAATTAGTCTCAAAAGTTGTTGGGTTATTTGAAATTTCTTGTGGTCTCTTCACTAGATCTACGCGTTTCGAGACCCATTGTTTTCTGGGGCTCTCATCAGGACCTGTAAATTAACAGTACAGAGAAGAGTCCTTCCTCCATTTCCGCGTATATTAACAACATGAGATCACGTACGATTACGTGACAAATGCTGACTCCACCCCATTGGATAACCGCGAAAGATGAAGCGAGGACACAGGCCGGTCCTGACTCGTACTATGGAGTTATTCTGCAATGCGTGAATTATTAGCCCACTAATGTCTTTTTTAAACCTTTCCAGCCCTTAAAAAAGAATTGGAAGACAACTATAAAAGAGGCTAATGAATAATCCTCGATCTACGAATAAGGTACGATGTTGTTTTCTCATATACTGAAACTGACAGAATTGCCAGCACTCGTCTCTACATAGGAATTAAGCGCAACTCATTCTTTTTCTTCAGACGCCATCAGATCATTCAGCAAACGCTTCTCTAAGATAAAAAATTTGCCGCAAGCTTCAATTTGCTGCCCCTTTCTGCCTACACAACGTTTTTTTCAACAAGTAAGCCAACATAACTGTATGCTTGTCCTTGACTGAAATGTGGCATACTGGTCCAACACGTAGCTACACCATTCTTTTCCATTTTTTTCACTCAGGTGACTTTCTTCGTTAGATCGGCTGATCATAATGTGTTTCCACTAGAGGTAAACTCAATTTAAATGAGGTTTTGTTTTGCTTATAAGTGAGAGGGGCCCCAATTTTACTGAAAAATGCCTCTATTTTTAATTTACAGGTCCTGATGAGAGCCCCAGAAAACAATGGGTCTCGAAACGCGTAGACCTCGTGAAGAGACCACAAGAAATGTCAAATAGCCCAACAACTTTTGAGACTAATTAGCTAAAATATTCTTTCTGTGGTCCTAATTGAAACAATTTGATTGTTTTGTTCATCAGCTAATTACAGGATATACTATTTTAGAATGTGTCAGGAATGTATGTGTATGAAGATATTGCAGGAATGAATGTGTTGCTTGACAAGTATGTGTGATGTGTTTTCAATGAAAGAAAACGAAGGTCTTCTACACTTTTTGTTTCATCTCAAAATGTGTTCTCAAAAAAGATGAGATAGAAGAATAGTTGCAGTATTAGCAGTTTTGTTGTTATATTTGATTAGCGGCCTAGCTTTACTGCTTTTGGCCCACCTCCAGTGTTGGTATTGGTGATGTTTAACTTAGGCATAGCGATGGCTGCATGGTGATGATGGTTTTCTTTCCTAACATGACATGGTTGTAGTGGTGGTAGTAGTAGTAGTAGAAACTAGCAGCAGCATTTTCAAAAAAAGAAAATGAGACAGTCAGTAGACTGAGAGAGACTCTTCGAGGAGTAGTAGAATGAAGTACAGTACAGAACTTACTGCCAAACAATAATATGCCAAAATACAACGAAACATAATGGTGGTGGGGATAGCCTAGTAGTACACAGTTATAAACTCTAGTTGTGTCGAGTCACTTGACTAGGCCTACAGTACACTGGACACAAGCGTAACTGTTAGTGCTGTGTAGGAGGATGACAACAAATGAAATCCATTAATCCAATCAATGCCGGTAATTAATGCTGATGTATTAGGTTCCTTTGGTAAAAAAATTACCTCACAAATATACTGCTCATGGGTGGACAAGCAGAAGAAGATCCCCGCCCTGCCTTGAAAATGCAGTACTGTTGCTTTTGCCACATCCGCCCCAGCAAGCGTGTGATAAATGATTGGTGTACATTTATATAGTCATACCTCAATAAGTCACACAGCCCGGGGTAAGAGGGTTAGGGTTTGTTGAATGATTTGGAAGGGAGGTTTGGGGAAAGGTCTGAGAAAGAAAAACAGTACGCATGGACACACATCAAACGACAGAATCTTTGTAGACTACCATATCCATATCAATATGTTAAAGGAGAAAAAGGAAATGCATGCATGATGAGGATAAGGAGAGACCCGGGTTACATACAGTTTCTGTTCAGTGTTACCAGGCTTACTTTTACAGATAGCAAAGAAAATATTAAAATATCTGTAGGGATTAATTATAGACAGAGAGCAAACCTAATGATAATATTAGTAATAACAACAAGAACACACTGTTGTAATGATTGTAGACAAAAAATGAATCGAATTATTTAAAAGATGATGAAAGTTGATACTGTTACTGTGTTATTCTGGTCAAATGGTGAGTTGAATCTCGGCATTCCTCTTGGTCCTCCCTTCCATGGATGCTCCGTCCATCAATCTTGGATGACGCCACTGCCTGCCTGGCAGATGTAGATTCATTGGTAAGGTAAGTGTGCATTGTTTTCCCAAGTATAGCATAGGGTAAGGCCTGGCCTGTAATTGTAGATGCAAAAATAAAGGGATATTGAGATTGAAACCAAGTTGAAAAAAATGGACAAGTTAATGGTGTAGTGCAACAAGAACACTTTCCGAGGCGGCATGGATGCATCATCTCTACTCTAGTCTGTTTCTAGCATTAACCTGCAACACCAACAGGACAGAGCAGGCCCACGGTGACTGCACCCTTTGCACATCCTTCATTTAGCGTACATTTTTTGAAAGAGTTGGACAAAGCACATATCCAGCAACAAAGCATTTTACAATTTACCGCAGTCATACCACCGCTACACTTGACTCCACCGATACATAGACATTTAGGTCTGCTGTGGTTGTTGTTTACTTGTTTACCTTATATTCCACTCATGAAACGGCCTGACTTATTCCATCAATCATCTCCGATCCGTGTACTGAGTGACTGTGAAGATACTATGTCACTGTGGTCATCATGATGGTGTTGTCCAACTCAGTCTGCGTGTACCGAGTGAGTCCCCTTCCTATATTCAAAATGCAATGTATCGGCCTGCAGTAGAAGTACAAATTTGTTATTAAAAATACAAGAAGGGAAAAGGGACTTGAGTTACTTTTAGTGTGTAGATTATTACATAAAGAACACAATGAAGTAACTTCATGCACAACAAACAACAACAAAATCACTCAGTCAGCGTCCAATGCATGGCATCATTCAGTACCTGGTTCTTCTCATCTTCAGTTAATGGGCAGTCTCTCTCGAATCACAAAGGAGGATAGCTATAGTAGTCATCATCAATCATGTTCCACTTATTTTGGAGGGACTGGAAATATTTTTTCTTTTTTCTTCTATTTTGCATCATCCAATCATCATCTGACTTCTTGAGGGCAATGGATTTAGGGAGATTCAGGAGGATGGAGGAGCAGGATTCGGAGGAGTGTTCTGTGATATGCAGCCAGCCGAAACTTTTAGAAGACTGTGGTGATGAATTTGTTGTGATTCAATGTTTCTAACCAGAAAGACAGATACACCAATAAAAGAAAATAAGGGAGGAAGACAGTAGGAACTGGAAGTGCAAGCCTAATTATCAGGGAAGTATAGCTCATCCTCAAACTCTTGGGGTTCAACCAGAAGTAGGTAATCATCATCTAACACACCAGTTCCATCACCTGAGCGGCTGTCCTTATCTTCCTCCCTTGATTCATGAATTGTGTAATTCGGTGGTAGAAAGTGCTGATTCATTTTCATCAATGTTAACCTCTCCACGTTTTTGGGCGAGAGACTGGTCCTTCTCACTGTTACAATGGAACCAGCAGCACTGAAAACACGTTCCGAAGAGACACTTGCGACAGGGTAAGCCAGATAGTTTATCGCCAGCCTGCTGAGCACTGTCCATTGGCCCCTTTTCCCATACCAATACCTCAATGGGTTTTGATCAATGTACACCTCTGTTGGATCGTCCAGATAGGCCAGGACCATGCGCTCAATGTTCAGGGGTGCAAAACTTTTTTCGGGCTCTTTCCTTGTTGCATCAGCACTGGACTTACCAATGCCTTGCTGTAAATACCAAGCCTGTAACGATTTTACTGGGCCTGAAGATCCAGTTCTTGCTGTTGTAGATAGTGTTGGTGAGTGTTCTGAGCCAAACGCACTGCCCTCAGGCTCCAAAGTTGAACTTGATGCCGGATGCCCTGCTGCAGTACTTGTTGTGGGTTTATCTAGCGGGCTTTTAATTAGCAGCCGTTCATTTTCCAACTAACTCGCTGACTCAGCTATCCAAGTTTTGTACCGGGCAACATCCATTTCTGAAAAAGGAATTAATGTCTAGAGTGCCCATTTTGTCCGTGGATCCAGAATTGTGTCACAAATGTAATGTTTTTGTGACAAAATCTTATTTTGCACCCTTGAATTGTCAGCTAAGCGACGGGCTAAGCTCTCCACCAACTCATATGCTTCTTTTTTTTACACTACATCTTTGTATGCTTCAGACACCTCCTTCAGCTGATGCTCTAGCATTTGCAACAATGGGATAGCTTGGCCCATAGTACAGTCCTCCTTGCTGACTTCACGTGTGAAGACCTCGAAAGGAAGACGCATCTCAGTCAGGCAGTTAAATAGGCACCATTTATCCATCTGAAGGCTCATGCCTTTCACAGTAGCATCCTCTCTTCGCATGACATATTCACTGATTGGCCTGTACTGCTCAAACAGACGGTCAAGCATGTAATAAGTTGAGCTCCAACGTGTTGCCACCTCCTGGACGAGTGCTTTGACTGGCATTCTATAGTCACGTTGAAGGATCCTTAGCTGCTTCCGAGCTTTAAAAGAATGGCTGAAATGAGTGCATATTCTTCTGCAGGTGGTCAGTAAGTTGCTGACTATGGCTTCTTTTTTCAGAAAGTCTTGAATAGTAATGTTAATGCAGTGCGCCAAACACGGAACCCTGAAATAGGAACCAAGCTCCATGGCCTTAAGTACATTACTGCCATTAACTGTGGAAACAAAACCAATCTTAAGCCCTCTTGGGCACAACCATTCAAAAACCTTGCTGTGAAACTCTTCCAATATGTTTACATCAGTATGAGATTTCTCCATGGCGAACATGGATACACTTGCATGTTTAAGAGTAGCTTTAAAAATCTCAGCTGTGTCAACAGTACCTACTTCAGCTAGCTTATCTCTATCCCCAACAAATGAGACCCAGTGTGCAGTGATGCACATGTAATCAGTGGCTTGGCAACTGGTCCACATGTCTGTTGTTAGGTGGATATTGTGAACAGCACTCTGCTGCAAAGAAAGCTTGTCCAACCAATTCCAGCACATCATGATGTAGTGCTGGAACAGCAACTCTTGCGAAATAGGACCGGCTGGGAACCTTCCATTTAGGGCAGATGGTTGACACCAATTCAAGGAAACCCACCCCTTCCACAAATGAAAAAGGGAGAAGGTCCAGCGCTAACATTTTTGCCAGCTTCGCATTGTACAACCGTGTCTTTGGGTGGTTGCGTTGGTACTGCCCCTCCAACCTAAGCATGCTGTCAATGGTAGTCTGGATTATTTTCCTTTGTGGTGCAGTTTTCTTTAACCCAGTTAGGCTCAACAACGCACTTTGTTTCATAATCATTGCAGTACTACTCGGTCACCTTGGTGTCTCAGCCTGACTCAGATGTGGGCGGTACTACTACACTACTGGGGACAGGGCTAGAAATGTCTCCCTCTTGTTCACCTTCTACCGAGATAATATCGTGTTCTGATTCTTCATGTCCAACAACAATGGGTTGAGTTTTACTTTGTTCTAAGCGAAGTAGGTGAGCCTCCCACACGATAGTGTGGTGTATTTTGAGATGACTTGTTTGGCCTCCGGTACCATAGTTTGTACCAGGCTTACCCCGCCTAACAGCATGTCGACAAATTGAGCATATAGCAGTGTTCTCCTCCTTACTGCTAACCGAAAAGAAGTCCCACACTGGGGAGGAGAACTTTCGGGTGTTGCTGGATGTGCCACTTTCAATACCCGATGAACTGGAGGGTTTGCTTGGAAAGTCACTTTGAGCAACTACACTGCGACTTCTACCACTACCTACTGAGGTGGTGATTGAGCTGGATGTAGGTCCCTGCCTTTCCTTTGCAAATAAAAATATGGCAGCTGGAGGTCATGGTGGTGTTACCTGTGTTGGTGGTATCCGTGCTATATCCCTTGCAGCCATTTTGGATAGGGTAATAATGTTGGTCTCTATATCCCTTGGGCCGGGAGTGATGTCCGTGATGATTGGCTCGTCATCATCATCATCCCTCTCTTGTACATCTACCTCCATAAGTCTAAGGCTTTCTGGAACCTTCCTTTTCACTAGCTTGTCTTGTGGCGTGCATCACTCTCAGACTGAGTTGGTGGCTTCCTAGTGGCATCAAGATCATCAGAAGCAGAGCTTGAAGAAGAAGATGATGGAATAACCCTCCTTTTCCTTGCTGGGGGTCTGGAAGACAATGGATCTTTTGAAACAGTGGCTTGCCCCTCTTTGTCTGCAGGAAGCTCGATTTCCTGAAATGCCCCTACTTCAGGAGGAACAACTACTATAGTGGGCTGTTGTTGTGGCTGTTCTTGAGGCTGCGGCTGTTCTTGCGGCTGCTGCTGTTCTTGCGGCTGCGCCTGCTGCTGCTGTTCTTGCGGCTGTGCCTGCTGCTGCAGACTTATCTGCTGAGTTTCTGCCTGCGTTGATTGTGTACTACTGACATTTTAACATCGCTGCTCGTTAGTAGACAGGCTGCCTCTGCGACACTCATGGGCTTGGGCCTAGTTTGGTGGGGTTGGCCCGCTGTTGCGGATGTGCTGCTCCCAGCTTGGTTCCCGCCGGACAACGCTGCTGCAGGCGTGTGTTTTTTGGTCCCAAAAAACAGATTTGCCGGCACACCAGCCGTGGTTAGTGCCTCTTGCTTTTTCTGTTCCTTCTTCTCACCGGCAACTTTCTTGGTACTGGAAGACTTGGTACCTTTCTTTGGGCCCATTTTCTTCAGAGGTCAGACAGGACACAGGTGCACAAGTTGCAGAGATGTCTGTGGTCACAGTTGGACGTGATGTGGTGCGCAGCAGGACTTCTGTCTGGCAGTACAACGGATGATGTTGATATTACCTCCTCCTCTGTCTTTTTGTGCACCTAAAAGCAAATAAGCCAGGAGAAGAACATCAGTGAAATGTTGCATTTGTTGTTGTGGTTCAATTACTACTAGTACAAACAAAAAAAAGAAGATGTAGTGTAGCCATGTGTGAGACTTTGGCAACAAGGGCTATGGTATACTACTTACTGTATAGAGTATACACACACTACACTCCCAGGAAGGATAGGAAAGAATAAGAACAACCACAAAAATACAAATGTAATGCAAGGGAGCTGCTGCTGGCAAAGGGGATGGATGGAAGCAGTAAGCCAATAGGAAAACCATGCAGGCCCATATTAACTCCCACCAGAAAAGGCCACCAGCCACATGGACACTCACAAGCAACAAGCAGGAGGCCTGGGAAACATTGAACTGCCAAAAGGCCTATAAAAGAAGCCAGGCAAAAGATGCATGCTAAACCACACTGCTGTGCCTTTTTAATGCAATAAAATGCAAAAACGAAAATCCACAGGGCAAAAAAAGGACTGCACGGTGCACACCAACACCCTAGGCACACACAACAAAGGCATTTCTTTAACACCCCCCCAAAAACAGAAATACCCCCCAAAAACACATTTCCCAACTCAATCCAATGCCATCCATGCCCTAAATAATGTTTAAATTCAACAGAACACACAGATAAACACTTGTTTAATGCACTTGTGGCTACCTGTCTGAGCCTACTGGATGAAGGCAGGCCCGTGGGCAGACAAGGCCACACAAGCTTGCAAGCTTAGGCTTCAAAATGGCCGCCAGCCACATGCCCAGGCCCACCCAACTACAAGAAACAGAAGACAGACAATGCAGGCCTGTTGCAAAAAACACACTGCCTGCCTTCAAAATGGCAGCCAGCCTCATGGCCAGGTCCACAACAACAAGAAGCCTAGGCCACAAAGGAATGCCATGCAGGCCGATATATGGCAAAAGCAGCACACTAATAACTCCCACCAGAAAAGGCCCACAGCCACATGGACACTCGCAAATCACAAGCAACAAGCTGGAGGCCTGGGAAACAATTAACTGCCAAAAGGCCGATAAAGAAGCCAGGCAAAAGATGCATGCTAAACCACACTTCTGTGCCTTTTTAATGCAATAAAATGCAAAAGCGAAAATCCACAGGGCAAAACAAGGTCTGCAGGATGCACACCAACACACCAGGCACACACACCAAAGGCATTTCTTTAACACACCCCCAAAAACAGAAATACCCCCCAAAAACACATTTTCCAACTCAATCCAATGCCATCCATGCCCCAAGTGATGTTTAAATTCAACAGAACACACAGATAAACACTTGTTTAATGCACTTGTGGCTACCTGCTCTGAGCCTACTGGATGAAGGCAGGCCCGTGGGCAGACAAGGCCACACAAGCTAGCAGGCCTAGGCTTCAAAATGGCCACCAGCCACATGGCCAGGCCCACCCAACTACAAGAAACAGAAGACAGACAATGCAGGCCTGTTGCAAAAAACACACTGCCTGCCTTCAAAATGGCCGCCAGCCTCATGGCCAGGCCCACAACAACAAGAAGCCTAGGCCACAAAGGAATAACATGCAGGCCTATATATGGCAAAGCAGCACACTAATAACTCCCACCAGAAAAGGCCCACAGCCACATGGACACTCGCAAATCACAAGCAACAAGCTGGAGGCCTAGGAAACAATGAATTGCCAAAAGGCCTATAAAGAAGCCAGGCACAAGATGCATGCTAAACCACACTGCTGTGCTTTTTTAATGCAATAAAATGCAAAAACGTAAATCCACAGGTCAAAACAAGGTCTGCAGGGTGCCCACCAACACACCAGGCACACACAACAAAGGCATATCTTTAACATACCCCCAAAAATAGAAATACCCGCCCAAAAAACACATTTTCCAACTCAATCCAATTCCATCCATGCCCTAAATGATGTTTAAATTCAACAGAACACACAGAAAAACACTTGTTTAATGCACTTGTGGCTACCTGCTCTGAGCCTACTGGATGAAGGCAGGCCCGTGGGCAGACAAGGACACACAAGCTTGCAGGCCTAGGCTTTAAAATGGCCCGCCAGCCACATGGCCAGGCCCACCCAACTACAAGAAATAGACGACAAACAATGCAGGCCTGTTGCAAAAAACACACTGCCTGCCTTCAAAATGGCCGCCAGCCTCATGGCCAGGCCAACAACAACAAGAAGCCTAGGCCACAAAGGAATAACATGCAGGCCTATATATGGCAAAAGCAGCACACTAATAACTCCCACTAGAAAAGACCCACAGCCACATGGACACTCGCAAATCACAAGCAACAAGCTGGAGGCCTAGGAAACAATGAACTGCCAAAAGGCCTATAAAGAAGCCAGGCAAAAGATGCATGCTTAACCACACTGCTGTGCCTTTTTAATGCAAAAAAGAAAATCCACAGGGCAAAACAAGGTCTGCAGGGTGCACACCAACACACCAGGCATACACAACAAAGGCATTTCTTTAACACACCCGAAAAACAGAAATACCCCCCAAAAAACATATTTTCCAACTCAATCCAATGCCATCCATGCCCTAAATTATGTTTAAATTCAACAGAACACACAGATAGGCACTTGTTTAATGCACTTGTGGCTACCTGCTCTGAGCCTACTGGATGAAGGCAGGCCCGTGGGCAGACAAGGCCACACAAGCTTGCAGGCCTAGGCTTCAAAATGGCCGCCAGCCACATGGCCAGGCCCACCCAACTACAAGAAATAGACGACAAACAATGCAGGCCTGTTGCAAAAAACACACTGCCTGCCTTCAAAATGGCCACCAGCCTCATGGCCAGGCCAACAAAAACAAGAAGCCTAGGCCACAAAGGAATACCATGCAGGCCTATATATGGCAAAAGCAGCACACTAATAACTCCCACCAGAAAAGACCCACAGCCACATGGACTCTCGCAAATCACAAGCAACAAGCTGGAGGCCTGGGAAACAATGAACTGCCAAAAGGCCTATAAAGAAGCCATGCAAAAGATGCATGCTAAACTACACTGCTGTGCCTTTTTAATGCAATAAAATGCAAAAAAGAAAATCCACAGGGCAAAACAAGGTCTGCAGGGTGCACACCAACACACCAGGCATACACAACAAAGGCATTTCTTTAACACACCCCCAAAAACAGAAATACCCCCCAAAAAACACATTTTCCAACTCAATCCAATGCCATCCATTCCCTAAATGA
This sequence comes from Triturus cristatus, assembly GCF_964204655.1. Lineage (NCBI taxonomy): Eukaryota > Metazoa > Chordata > Amphibia > Caudata > Salamandridae > Triturus > Triturus cristatus. Next base: position 914,439,589 of record NC_140588.1, read on the forward strand.
TGTTTAAATTCAACAGAACACACAGATAAACACTTGTTTCATGCACTTGTGGCAACCTGCTCTGAGCCTACTGGATGAAGGCAGGCCCGTGGGCAGACAAGGCCACACAAGGTTGCAGGTCTAGGCTTCAAAATGGCCGCCAGCCACATGGCCAGGCCCACCCAACTACAAGAAACAGAAGACAGACAATGCAGGCCTGTTGCAAAAAACACACTGCCTGCCTTCAAAACGGCCGCCAGCCTCAAGGCCAGGCCCCCAACAAGAAGCCTAGGTCACAAAGGAATACCATGCAGGCCTATATATGGCTAAAGCAGCACACTAATAACTCCCACCAGAAAAGGCCCACAGCCATATGGACACTCGCAAATCACAAGCATCAAGCTGGACGCCTAGGAAACAATGAACTACCAAAAGGCCTATAAAGAAGCCAGGCAAAAGATGCATGCTAAACAACATTGCTTTGCCTTTTTAATGCAATAAAATGCAAAAACAAAAATCCACAGGACAAAACAAGGTCTGCAGGGTGCACACCAACACACCAGGCACACACAACAAATGCATGTCTTTAACACACCCCCAAAAACAGAAATACCCCCCAAAAACACATTTTCCAACTCAATCTAATGCCATCCATGCCCTAAATGATGTTTAAAAAACATTCAACACACACCAAAGGAACAGTTGCTTCATCATGCACCCACCCATGACTAGCTCTGGGCCTACTGGCTACCCCCACCAATTTAAAAAAAAGAATGATAAGTACCAAAATTGTAGTTGCAGCAACTGCAATACCCCCAATCAAACAGACACAACACCAACTTACTTGTAAAATATCAAATTCAAAAGTCCTCAAATATGATGCAGCAGACACAAAGAGTGATCCTTCCAGCTGAAATCCAAAGGTAGAATGAAGAGGAGATGGACAAAGCACTGGGAGGAGCCTGATGGACAGGAACAGGAAGTTGGAGACTCTGTGGCACTTCCTCCCTCTCCCCTCCAAAAGTTTTTTTTTTGTAAAGGACTCCTTGCACAAAAAAGGACAGCCAAATGTCAATCAGAGGAGTTTTTTCCATCCAAATCATCATTTAGAGAAGGTTTTATGCAGCTTGAGTTAATATATTTCTCCAAATCGAAAATTTGGCGTGTTCGCGAACGCGACCTTCACCACACTTCCGCCGGATGTCGATGGCACGTCCACTATGACGTGTTCGCGATCTCATGCTCTTTGTCGCAGTGGAGATTGACGTGTTTGCACCTCACGCTCTCTCTCGCGGTGGAAAATGACGTGTTCGCGATCGCAGACTTTCGTGGTGTCTGATGGCGAGGAGAATGACACAGATCGCGATGGCGAACTCTCACGGGATAACGTGACCGGCTATCAACATCTCATGGAGCACACGAATGGATTGGAAAACTCGTCGGCGAATGCAGGGATCCTGGTAAGGCGATCACACACGCGAGAACGCATTTTCAAAACGCGAACATGAAAAAAATCTTCGCAACGCGGCAAATAGCGGAAATTTGGGCATTTTCGTGCTCTCCGCGGAATGCGAAAATGTCAAAATATCGCAATTCCGCGAGCAGAACGGAATTTGATGCCCACCCTTAGATGGAATAGTCTTCTGCATGTACCCTTGTCCGGTGTGCCCAACTGTACTGTTGTCTGGATCCCTAATGCTGATTTTTTTGTCATAGGTGAACAGGGATCATGCATGTGTGTCATAACATAGGGCAGTCTCATAGATTGAGGTCTTGTTGGACCAGGAGGGGTGCCCAAAGTGCTACCCTCAGAGTGGTGGAAGGCTATCTCCTTTACCAGAAGTTAAGTAGCACAAGCGTAGTGGTGGTCAGTGGTAGTGAACAGGATCTTTTTACCCTGTGTCACTGGAGTGAGGTCTACAGGCTCTCTCACTTTTTTAAAGTTCCACTTCTGTGTGCTTAACTCACTCTTGGCGTACATCAGGTAGATGTAGAATGCTGCATAGCGCAGAAGTGGTGACTTTGTGTTGGTTGTATGTGTGCCTGGGAAGGACAAAGTACATGGATAGAGCAGTACTGTGCAGTGCGTGTGTGGGTAGTATATGTACTGGGTGTATGTATGCCTACAAGGAATACATTACATGAGAGATGTAGTGTTGTGCAGTACATGACAGCATGGGCTGAGTGTATGTGTGTTTGTGTGAAGTACAATACATGATGAGTGAAGAATTGTGCAGCGCACACATAGTTAGGGAGTGTGCTGGTAGTGCATGTGTTTTGAAATAAGACACCCTGCTTAACAATAGAATAACATCAGTGCTGAGCAGTGCCTACTGATTGAGGTTGTGTAAATGAATGCATGAGCCAAAATGTGCTGTGAAAGTACACTGAGTGAGTGTTACTTCAATGGTACATTGTATGGGGGACCCTTAGTTCCATTTTGGAAAACCCATGTCAGTCTAGTAAAACCATGAGGAGGAGAGGAGTCCCCCAGACAGATTTGTGTATTGCTGCATTCCTGTTAGCTGGGTGGGGCTACACTAGCTGGAAAAGATATAGACTCTCACTGGATTTCAAAAGACTGCTCTTGGGTTCAGTGGTAGATGTATCCCAGGAAAGGAGATGGGACTGATAAGAGAATTATAAAGATTAGGGCTGGGAGTCTGAGATTAACCTTTTGATGCACACATCACTGTGGTAGATAATTCAGATGTGAATTCTGGTCACTCTGATGATTTGAATTGTGGACAAGCAGTTTCAGAGTGCCTGCCATGGCAGACCTCTTTCATGAAGGACGATGAACAGGAGATGTGACCAATTCAAAAGAAAGCTGAACCCCAACATAAAACTGCAGTGACCCAGAAAGTAGATTTCCATTTGGTGTCTGGAAAAGGACTATAAGAAGGGGAGGACGAGTCCTCAAACATTTGTCATTTGCCAAGCATCCAGACAGCCATTGTGTGAGAAGGAAAGTTCTCCAAGACTTCTGCCTGTAACCAGGACAGGAGGCAATGACCTGCTAGTCTCCCTGCTGAGTGAGGAGACATCACCCATACAAACCAAGACCACCTTGCTTGGAGACTTGAGCATCAGCACCTGCCTACTTGCCAAGACGAGTGTGCCCTGTGAGGAAGAAGAGACCATTGGAATTGATTTCCAGTAAGGGCTCCCTATAGAAGGTATAAAGATTTGGCTGTGCACGGATAGGGCTGTAGCCCTTGTGCAAGACTGTTTTGGCAAGCCCCGTATGCCAAGAGAGGGCCACCATAGACTGTGCCAGGTATTGAGCACTATGAGGACACCATTGAACCACTTTGGCCTTGTTGCGGTGACCCCATATGCCAGACGGGGGCATTGGAGAAGAAGATGTGTGACCAGCATGCCAGGATTTGTGAACACCTGAGCGGCAACCCCATATGCCAGGAGGGCTTGCCGTTGTGTGCCTGAAGGTACATGAGGAGTCTGTATTGCATCTGGAAGGTGCCATGGCAACCCCGTATGACGAGGGGGGCTGCCAGGACCAAATCATCAAAGATTTTGGGCTGTCGCCCTGGAGTGGAGTGAGGCTGTGACCGGCAAGTCTACCCACACTGAAGGATCTGACCTGACTGCCCCCATGGGCCAAGAGGATGCAGAGGAAGAAAATACATCCTCCAGGACTCCAGCCAGGAGCAGGACTGAATTCACCCACTGGGGGTAAATGGCTGCAACACTCCGGAGAATGAGCCTGTGCCAGCCGATGATGCTGCGTGTAGCATGAGTAGCCTGACATCTACAAGTAGGATCAGATTTTGTGAGTGCCAGTGCTGAGTGCACCCACTGTAACATTGAATGCTTCCATGCTGCAGGATTTACATCCCAGGAAAGGAGATGGGACTGATTAAGAGAATTATAAAGAATAGGGTGGGGGTCCGAGATTAACATTTTGATGCACACATCATTGCGGTTGACATTCAGATGTGAACTCTGGTCACTCCCATGATTTGTATTGTGGACAAGCAGTTTCAGAGTTGTGCCTGCTGTGGAAGACCTCTTTTATGAAGGAAGGTGAAAGGGGGATGTCACCACTTCAAAAGAAAGCGGAATCCCAACATAAAACTGCAGAGACCTAGCAACTAGATTTCCATTTGGTGTCTGGAAAAGGACTGTAAGAAGGGGAGAATGAGTCCTCAAACATTTGTTTTTTGCCAAGCATCCAGACAGGCTGTGTGAGAAGGAAAGCTCTACAAGACTTCTGCATGTGACCAGGATAGGAGGCAGTTGCCTGCTAGTCTCCCTGCTGGGTGAGGAGACATGATGGAGAAACACGAAGACCAACTTGCTTGGAACCTGGAGTATCAGCGCCTGCCTGCTTTCCAAGACTAGTATGCCCTGTGAGGAAGAAGAGACCACTGGGAATGATTTCCAGTGGTCAACCCTCCAGTGAGGGCTTCCTGTAGAAGGCATGAGGATTTGGCTGTGTACCGATAGGGCCATGGCCCTTGTGCAAGACACTTTATGGCAAACCCTGTATGCCAGGAGAGGGCCACGGTAGGCTGTGCCATATATTGAGCACTGTGTGGACACCATTGAATGCCTACGCCCTTGTTGCAGTGACCCCATATGCCAGAGGAGGTCCTTGGTAATAAAGTTGTGTGACCAGCATGCCAGGATTTGTGAACACTGGAGCGGCAAACCCATATGCCAGGAGGGGCTGCCGTAGTGTGCCTGAAGGCACATGAGGAGTATATATTGCATCTGAAAAGTGCTATGGCAACCCTGTATGATGAGGGGGCTGCCAGGACCAAATCATCAAAGACTTTGGGACATCGCCCTGGAGTGGAGTGAGGATGTGCCTGGCAGGTCTAGCCACACTGAAGGATATCACCTGACTGGCCCCCATTGACCAAGAGGATTTAGAGGAAGACGATGCACCCTCCAGTACTGCAGCCAGGAGCAGGACTGAATTCACACACTGGGGACAAATGGCTGTAACACTCCGGTGAGTGAGCATTTGCCAGCCGATGATATTACGTGTAGCATGAGTAGACTGACATCTACAAGTAGGATCAGATTTTGCGAGTGCCAGAGCTGAGTGTACCCACTGTAACATTGAATGCTTCAGTGCTGCAGGCGTGGGTAAGACTTGAGCAAGGGCCTTTGGGGTTCTGGGGATTCACTGCTAAAGGTGTGGCAGCACAATAGACACTCTAATTAAATCCTGAGGAGGCAATAGGAGATTCTTGAGTACGGCCTAATAGTTTGCATTTCCAAAGAGTGGCAGTCTCAAACCTTGATCTTTAATTGTGTGCAATAGGGTCCTCATGTGAGAGCAGTCCATGACTGATCCCTATACCACTTAAACCTCTTAAGATACCTATCTCTGAGTCAGAACTACACTAGCCTGGATTTGCTAAATGTCTGTTACCTTTAGCCCCTTGTTTTATTACAAATCCCCTTGAAATCTTCAGGAGGAACTTTAAGAGCTTAAGTCTAATTGGTCGCACACTGCTCCACCTACCAAGCGTGTTACCCCAATGAAAAATGGTTCCTGAGGTCAGCGTCGGCGAGTACGCCTATGCCCGTGTAATGCATGCAAGTATGAGTAGCGTTAGCATAGGCGTAGTCGCCTACGCTGACCTCAGGGACCATTTTTCATTGGGGTAACACGCTTGGTAGGTAGAGCAGTGTGCGACCAATTAGACTTAACTTTATTTCAGGCTCCCTTGAGCCGGTGGAGACGACGGGCTCATGGTTACGCACCTGCGCGCTACGAGAGGTACTTTACCTGATAACGATTTTAGCAGCTACACAGCAACCCTACACACTTTCCTACTCCCTGCTGACGAGAGGCAACTACCTCGAAACACGTGTCCAGGGATGGCTAACGCTACTCATACTTGCATGTATTACACGGGCATAGGCGTACTCGCCGACGCTGACCTCAGGGACCATTTTTCATTGGGGTAACACGCTTGGTAGGTGGAGCAGTGTGCGACCAATTAGACTTAACTTTATTTCAGGCTCCCTTGAGCCGGTGGAGCCGACGGGCTCATGGTTACGCACCTGCGCGCTACGAGAGGTACTTTACCTGATAACGATTTTAGCAGCTTACACAGCAACCCTACACACTTTCCTACTCCCTGCTGACGAGAGGCAACTACCTCGAAACACGTGTCCAGGGATGGCTAACGCTACTCATACTTGCATGCATTACACGGGCATAGGCGTACTCGCCGACGCTGACCTTAGGGACCATTTTTCATTGGGGTAACACGCTTGGTAGGTGGAGCAGTGTGCGACCAATTAGACTTAACTTTAAGAGCTTAGTCAGCCAGTGTCAAAGAGTGTTTGTGTGACATAACATACCCTCTCTCTCTTTGCAAAGGACATTGGCTAATTCACAAAGGTATTTTACTCCCATGTTTTACTTTGGCATGCAAATACAGATATTCATGAGTGCAGATTCTTATAGTGAATCATAAAATGCCAAATTAAGCTTTAAAATTGATTTTATCACATAGGAAAGTCGTTTTTTATGAGACTATAGTAACATTCCATACACTATGTCAACCTACAGCTACAGTTTATGGTAATTATATATTTACTATTCTTAACTCCACCCAGCCTTACCTTGTGATGTAAGTATAAGTGGAATTATGAATAGTAAATATGCTAACCTTACAATGTAGTTGTAAGTCAGTATATTTTATGCAACTTTACTGCATTATGATATATTGTATGCAATATAGTTACCTCCATTAGAAATCCTGTCACTATGGTTGATTTTTCTGTAGGCCAAATTCAGAAAGACGTTTGTGCACTTAAGCTGAACATGTGCGTGCAAATTCCTTATTTCCCATGTGTAAATGTAAGTTTGGTTTTGTTCACAAATAATATAACACTAATATGGTAGATTTTTTCCTTTGGGCAAATTTACTCCCAGCAAGTTCAACGGTGGGGAATACTGCCAAAAGTAGGTCAACATACAAACATGGATTTGAATTTGTCGCTATTCACATATGTTGGCAGACACATTCCGACCCTGGTTATTGTCTTATGTCAGGAGCATGTTTAAGGGCCACATGTACAACCATTTCATTTTGTGAGTCTCTAATTGCGTTTTTTTGCAACTCGCAATTACAGACTCGCAAAATGAAATGAGTTAATGTGTCTCAGACACATTAGCCGTTCCAAGTGGGCTCACAATGGACTTGCCTCATCGATATTCATGAGGCAGGTCGCAATTTGTAATCCACTTGGAATGGGCTATAATACAGAGATGGTGGCCTGCTGGGAACAGCATACCACCGTATCTGTGGATGCTTTTAAATAAAGCAACTTTTTTTTTCAAATGAAGCCTGTTTTTCTTAAAAAATGAAACGTCTCTGTTTCATGATTGAAGAGGGGTCTGTGGTCTGTAGGACCACTTGCCTGTTCTTAAAAACGTTTTTGCTGTAAGTCACAAAGGTCAAGGGGTCCACTAGGGACCCCTTTCCTTTTGCGACTGTCTTACCACCTACTTTAAGTAGGTGGTAAATTGTACTTGTTTTGTGATCGCATTCCAGTCACAAAACAAATGTACATGCCCTTGTGACTCGCTATTAAGAAAGTACGCCCTTCCTATTAGTGAATCGAAATCCCTATTTTGTGAGTCGGTAATAAGTTATTGACTTGCAAAATTGGGTTGGTACAGTGCAAAAGCCATTTTAGCGGTCGCAAAACGGGCCGATTCACAGTTTGAGTCGGTTAAAAACGGTCGTACATGTGTCCCTAAGTCCCCTATCAAGGTTGGAGGGAGAAAGGGTAACACCTGCACATTGATAAGGGATTAGGAAAGCTATTCCCCAGTGTGAAAAATAAGTAATTTAAGGTGGAAAATATACTTCAAAGTAAACATTCACTCTCAATTTATACTCACACCTGCATACATGTAAGCATGTGTAACTATTTAACTTTGTGAGTGCTCTTGGGAAGCTGCTACGACCTCAGCATTCGAGGGGTACTCCTGAAATTCTCTATACATTTCTAAAATAAGAAATGTACTTTAAATGTTGGAATCAAACTTAGTGGAGTACATTTCTGATATTTCTAATAGTGGCGAACACCCACAAACTGCATATTCATGGATATTCACAAATTTTTCACACAAGTAGTCGTCTCACCTTGAACACAGTCAGAAATGTCCTCCTGTCACATGCAGGAGTAAGCGTTCGTCCGTGGTGGAGAGTAAGAGGGAAAGCCTCCATACTGCCATGTCTAGCAGGCAGTGACCCCCAATTAAGTGGAATTTGGCTTTTGACCAAGGAGAGTTGTTCCCTTTTGCTCCCTTCTCCCGGGGAATGATGGGAACTGGTAACAATGCAAACATGTTTGCTCTTCTCATATACACAGTGGAGTGAAGGAAGGCCGAAATTAGTTTCATGAAAATGACTGTCTAGCTCTAGCAGGATGATTAAGGTTGATTAGTCTCTGTTTTTCCAGCCGCGGCCCCTGCAGGTAAGAGCGGTGGAATGTGGGGCCGGGTGGGGAGGTGATTTTGACAGACAATGGCGAGGGAAAATTAAATATATAATTAATTTTCCCTCGTCATTATCCGTCAAAATAGCGCCCCACCGGGCACGTGCCGCGTCTGTTTATTTCTTCAGTGGATTTAACTTTCTAGGGGCATATCAACAACAACCGGCGATAATTATCGCTAAGCGCACTTAGCGCTAGGATATTTATCGGCGGCTAGCGTTGATTTTTATCGCTGAGATAGCGTGCTATTAGCAACGCTTATCTCAATAGCGATAAAAATCCTCACGCTAAGTGGCTAACGTGAGATTATCGCTGGAAACCCAGCGATAATCTCACGTTAGCTTGTTGATAGGGACAGACAAACTTAGCCATGATATCCTCCTTCCATAGGATATTATGGCTAAGTCAGAAAAATACCAGACGTAAAAAAGCAGCGTTAACCGCAGTTAGCGCTGCTTTTTTTGTCTCTAACTGGGTTAGCGATATTTTTGATAATAGGAGAAATGTCGCTTAGCGACATTTCTCCTATTATTTTACTCTGGAACGCCCCTTTTGCATCTCATTAGAGATGCAAGGGGAAGCGTAGAGTAAAAGGGTGCTAACATGCAAATTTGCATGTTAGCACCCTGTCGTTGATAGGGTGCTAGTTTTATCTCTCCTTTTTTGGCTTTTAAAGCCAAAAAAGCAGAGATAAAGCCCTTGTTGATATGCCCCATAGATCTTTCCTGTAGCTCTCCTTGCTCTAAAGTATGTATGTTTAAGTAACCGTTTTAGTACTGTACTCAGTATTTGACACGTTTCATCACCTCTCATTGTTTTATGAGCTGTGTCAATTTTAACATAACAAAATTCAGTTCTATTTTTCCGTGAAATATTCGATAACAAATCATTCCAACAGAATGCCTAAGTAACGCATCCACTTTGAGTGCACATTTCTGGCAGCTGATTGCTTACTAAATGGTTTGTTTAAGCATAGCTTGAAATTCTTGGTCCAGATCAAAGTATATCAATAGAAATATTTCACAATAAAAGGCTTTCAGAAGAACATTGGCTGGTACAAATGCATGTCTTGCTTGGAGTGATACATTGCAAGTAACTGCGCTTTATTGAAATATGCTAAATTAATTGCAATTTTCTTCTCATTTTATTGAGATCTAAAAAAATGTGCATGTATTCAGAGCACTGCTTGCATTTCTCATACAGCAGTTGCATTTATAAAAAACATATTTTACAGTCACACCGTTTACTTCAATTATTTCTCTCAATTTCTCTCTAATCAAATGAATTTGGGGTCAGCTTTAAGTAAATTATTGCAGGCAAGTTAATGCACTGACCTGCCAGTTGCACAACAAAAGAGAGATTGGAATGGTTTAGAGGCGATTTTAAGATAAATTAATGCATCAACAGAGCTAATTAAAATTAAATGAGTCGGTTACTGGTTTCTTGGATGAGAATTTATGGGTCATTAATCCGTCTCTCTCCTAACAGCCAGCTATGCAGTTAATGTTACATATGGGAAAAATTGTGGTGGGAACAAACAGTATCACAGAAACTACACCGTTTAGGGTCGTTTTCAATATATAGGAAAAATTCCAATTTGCATTTATAAAATCGACCATCCCAGTGTGGTGAAGTAAGCAACTTTGCACATTGTTTACATCAGCATCAGGGGCCCTCTTTCATGTGGTTTTAATGTCAAACCTGGAAAAAAAGATGAACTCGAGGGTTCACTATATGTTACTGGCGCCCCTTGTAGATGATACTTTGCAAAACTCCATTATTAGAAACAAATTTCCCTGGCAACCTTATCTTTTCAACCAAGCTAATAGGTTTCACATCCACACATCAAGGTACAGCCCAAAGTGTTATATAGTTTTACGTATTACTCATTTAATTTTTGGAGCCAGAAACAATTCTATAGTTTAATCAAGTATTTCTCAATATACATAGCTTGTTTTCATACACACAGGCATGAAAAAGGCATATTTTTAAACATCCATGCATGGAATGCCAGGCACCAAATGGTGCCTGGCACATGGTGCATAGATGTTTGGGGGCACCACATGTGCCCATTAGGCGCCAAAGCAGAGGCCCAGGAGGGGAGGGCCCCCAAAGTTCCTTTCCATCTGCCACTTCATGGCAGTTGGACCACCATGAAAAGGCAGAGGGGAATTGGCATTGTAGTCTCTACAGCGGTGCCTGTGTAGGTACATGTGTTCTTTATTTGCAGTTTACTCATCACTCCAAGCTTACCATTTTTTATTTTACATTTAATTATTATTTGTTTTCTAATTAATACTCAGATATCAAAATGAATTCCAAAGTATTAATACACTCCCCTGCCCAAAACACTTATTTCCCTCACATCATGTGCCAGAGGTTGAGTGTTACACAAGGTGGATGATACACATCCAAGTATTTTTTTTTGTATTATTATTAAAAAATCTAAATAAATTACTGCTCACATATTAAAATGAATACCAGAGTATTAATGACCCCCCTATTTTCACTCACATCCCATGTTAGACCCCCAAGAGTATTTTTCTTTATATTTAATATTATCAATATTACAAATTAATGCTTCCCTCACATTTCCTCAATATTATATTTTATAAATTAATTTAAAACATTTAAAATTTTATTTAAAAAATCACAAAATGCATTCATTAAAAAAATGTAACATAAAATTGTAATATTATTATTCAATTATAAAAAAAGTACCAATTAAACTTACCTAAAATGTGTTGTAATTGTATGTGTTGTAATGGCATCTAGATTGTAATGGCATGCATTGTAATACCATGTGCTGTAATGGCATCTGCGATGTAAAAGTTGTATTGTAATAGTAGTTTCCCCTCTGCGAACACCTATAATAGTTTTAGTAAAACAAGCACTACTGATGGTTCCAATGGCTGAACACATTGAATGCACCACTTTGTTTTTCAGTTGGTGATCCAACTCACTTTGAGGTGCACGCAAATTCATTAGTATAACATTATAAGGTGCACATTTGGGAGGCAGCTGCAAAGTTTGAAAACTTGGGTCTCGGTTGTCTAAAAATGGCTTGGGAGGACGAAGATAGCTGAGTGTTACATCCACAACAGGCCGATCTCTTGCAGACACATGGTGTAGCTTGTCCATTACAGCCTTCTATCATAGTACCCAAACAATGACTGGCCTGCTGAACTATAGTTTTGGGGGGTGCGAGACCGGGTAACATTGCCTACAACTTGTGACAGGGGGAGTTGATCTTATTTGCCAATGATTGGTCAGACAAAATGTCTTGGATATTCTAGAGAGACGGCATGACAGGATTAAGAAATTTGGCAAGTACTGCTTCCAATTGGATGTAATTGCAATGTAGAGTAACCGCATTTGTTAAACCAGGCACACCTATGTTCGATGTCTGACCCTGCTTGGTTAATTCTTTATCACAAACTGAACCTCTCTCCTCAAGGTCCACTTCAGCACTCACAGGATTTTATTGCCTATTGATTTTGTGTCCCTAGATGGTCGCTTGGTTTTAGAAATAATTATTTGTTTGGGGTGATTCAGAAATGTCATTAATCATGGAGTTCATACCACCCTCATCACGCCACGAGGAGGCCACTAATAATTCAAGAATCCCATGAGATCTATGCGGAATACTTGGCAGTTTATTTGGGACGGGACTTAAGTCACTGCCAAAACCACCTCAAGGTCTCCTAAGGTGATCATTAAGTTGTGTAGTCATGGCTAAAACAGGACCTGCCTGTTCAGAATCAGTTGTGAGTGATAGTGACTTCCCTGGAGCACCGAGTCATTCTTCTATGGTCACTATTTTGGAGTTGATAACATTCATGGCAGTGTTCAAATAACTTCACTGTCTGGCTTTTGGTAGTCACAGAACTAATAGCTGGTGCCTTAATCTTCCCCATTTCACACCTGCTGTCAATGTAGTTTGCTGAGACCAAGCCAAGAACTCTGGCCTAGCCCAGCCTCGTCCGGATGCAGACAGGCACAGACAGGCCTGCTCTTGCCTAGTCTTCACCCGGGCATACATCAGGGCGTGTCACTCATGCGCGCCTTACTGTGGGGGTGTTTAGGCACTTTAGTGCACATTGATTACATCAAGCCCTGCCTCCTTGGCCAGCAGAATTGTGGGGGGCGATGTCCCACCCCAGGAGCAACCAGGTTGTGGCAAACAGTACATTGCTGCAATGAAAGTATTCCGCGCTGCTGGGACCTTGAGGCACTCTAATGAAAATTTGTTGTAACAAGCCCCGCCCCAGAGTTAAGGGAAGGCTGTGTTCATCTGACAGCATGATCATCAGGCTGCAGATAGCAGGGTCTGACAATGAGACGTGCTCAGCCAGATTTGTGGGCCAGGCTGGCAAGGGGCTGGCAAGGTGAACAACTAAAGCACTGGACTCTTGGAAAAAATCCCTTGTCAACTCAAAATTAGAGTTGTGAACAAAATGATTCTTCATCATGCTTTTAAATGGAAGAAAAATGAAATGGAGAGTTATTAATCACACAAACAGTTTACATTTCACAGGCTCCCAGCCACCAATATTAATATATACCCTTCATATCCAAACATGTTCATACATCCCCAAAGAGCACGCTCTCACTGACACACATGCCAGCCCTTTCAAAGTGCCCTTAGTCTTGGTATTTAGTTCAAACTATTGTTCTGCTTCATGCAGGTACCCCAATATAGACTCAGATAATAAATAAACCTATCACCTATATTTCCCCTGCCATTACACTACATAACGGTTCTTGGTACTGACCTTTTACCTAGTTATAGTACTGCTTAAATGACGTGGGGTTTTCTCCAAAAACTAGCCTCATTCATTATACATGAGGATTCTTGGAATCTCAGCAGGACTAGCATGCATAATAACTATGTATAAGTGTCATTCCTTCCGTCATCCTAGTCCGACATGACACAGCAAGGTAGATCCCCTGAGGGTACCACTTTGGTGACTAAACACCATATCTTTGCCGAAGCAGGAGATGAGAAAAAGGGCATCCATGCTGACACAGTGACGCAAGAACCTGAGGTTCCTGCACACAGACACTACAGCTCACAGTGGTCTGACATCCCTTAGCGGGGTGACCATCTTGAGACCAGGATGGGGTGCCAAAGTCTCTCACTTCAGGTAATGGGGTTGGCTTTATCCTACAGAGATTCTTGGCTCTACACCTACATTCATGCTAGGTACACTTAGGTACATCTAGTTAGGGTTGCATTGTAGAAGTACTCTGATGGGACAGAGTTGTCATGTTCGATAGTTGCCAAGAATTATACTCTTTTTGGTTAGAGGGGTTTACAGTGGCACTGTGAGCTAGCTGGTATACAGGCGAACATACCCTGTGGGGGTGTCTGGAATCAGTCTGGACACCAATCCCACAGTCTATGTTGCTTAAACGAGCAGATCCTATATAGGTTTATAGGAACTACAGGACACTATAGTATCTGGCTCTATGGACATTAGGCTTCACGTCAATGTAGCTGGGTGTGGGGGTGTCTGTTTCTATTACTCAAGTTGTTTAGCCTTCAGTATTTCTCAATGATATTCACTGATGAGAAGTAGCTTGTGACTGATGCAGTAAAATTGTGTTACCTCAATACAGACAAACAGCAAGTCACAAAACAATTATTTTTTTCTTTCATTTCTTGTATTCATTTAGGTAGACGCCCATCAGAAAATGGCCATATGAAAGTAGGGGTGGGCGGAATTTGCGGAATTAACCTTCGCAAATTATCGCGAGAATGTTTAAAATTATCGCAAACAAGCAGAAATATCGCGAAGATGCGGAAGTTTTTTTCCGGCATGTTCGCGCGATTTTCTGCATGGTTGCGGGTCGCCAACTTACCCATGTGGCTGCTTGCGGGCGCGGCCATCTTGTTTTGAGTTGTTCTCGCGGTGCATGATCGCGAGAAGAAAGACGTGATCGCGCGACGCATGACGTCACTGCGGGCGCGAACTGTCGCGAGACAGCGCAAATGGCTAAAAACAATACAACATCTCATGGAGAACGCGACCGGATCAAGAAAACTTGTCGGCGAACGCAGGGATTCAGGTAAGGCGATCGCGCGCGCGCGAGAATGTATCATTTTACAGCGCGAGCAAGAAACAAATTATCGCCAAGCTGCGGAAACCGGAATTTTTGACATTTTCGCGCTCTCCGCGGAACGCAAAAATGTCAAATTATCGCAATTTCCGCGAACGGAACGAAATTTTTGCCCAGGCCTATATGAAAGGCCATCACCAAGAAGGTGTAGGCCCTGGGGGTCTACAAACAATGCATTATTCATTGTCACAAGAGGTGGAAGGATTTACAATGCTTGACCAAGAATTCATCAGAAGTCTATCTCGGCATGTCCTCCCCATGTGGGAAATGTGTGCACTGCAATTTGACATCCCTAATGGCTCGCATATTTGCATTGACCTATCCATACCTTGATGAGCAGTTGCGAGCACAACAGCACCATCATGGGGGTAAGTTCCGGTGTGTGTTCTACATGTTGACTAATTAATTTTTGTTGCAGCAGCTAATTTTGCCATTAATATTAAGATTGACACATGCCCAATGCAGAAGAAGAGTTCTTCAAAGTGTAGGTTTTTCCCAAAATGTATGTTGATGTTTTCGTATATGGATTTGAAGGAAAAGGATACCACCTAATTTGTTATCACTTCCAAAGGACTGGTTTGGGTAGATATATGCCTGCCTAAGCAACAAATATATGAGTTTGTTTAATGTTATAAAGGACAGTTATATTACACAGGCCAATAGTCTTTAATGTGTCAGGTGTGATGCTTCTTCACTATTGTGAATGATGTGAGGTAGCTTTATTACAGGTGACATAGCCTCAAATGCACTTATAATGCAGTGGATGTTCTAACCGTCACATTGGTCAGTAGAATTTATACACAAACACGAGTGAGCAAGTGATCCAAAATGTCTTGTAACATCAGATCAAATGAATACATTTTAGATTCAAAACCTATCCCAAATATGTTTTGATTGCAAAACATTGTTTAGTTCATGCTACAAGAGACAGATTTCCATGATGTCTTACTCCTTCACAAGTGTGCATTTAAGGCAGAAAATATTTTGATGACAGAGTAACACATATCCCAAACCATTTTTCATTATCCTATGTTAAGTCCAGATGATAAATTAATGATGGAGAAAAATAGAATACTTAAAGGGACTTTTGCAGATGAAGTGTTCCATCACATATATGTAGGAGTATCCCATCTGAAAAACACAAATCAGGCCCATCTCATGACTCATTAGGCAAGTGTAAAATGCATCAATGTGTTATATGTTGCATATCATGATTTACATTTGAATCTTTGAACTAAAAATTATATATGAATCTGTATATGTATATTTACTGTGCTGTTGAACCAATTTTTGCCTAAAGTGAAATCCAGCATATTTGGTAACACAATTTCACAATGGTAAAACACATTTCAAATACCTAGAGCTATTTAGGAGTCAAATGTGAAAAAGTATTGGCTATGTACTGAAGTGGACTAGAAATGTATCAAAACCAATGTATTTACTTTTGCTGGAGAAGTCATTTGTCAATTCACTCAAAAATATTTTTCGTAATTTATTCAACAGCATAGGTATTGAGTGTGTGATACATTGATAAGGTACATCAGTACAGAATCCACTTTTATTTTTTACATTTTGAAATATACTTTCATTACTTGAAGTATGTGTCACCATTGTGAAATACCCAAACTAAGGAGACTGCCTTTCAGTTTATACACATATTAGTTTAACATTGCAGTATTTGTTCATACACATTCATTCACATTTTAGTTTTTGTGAATGAAAATAATGCAGATTTTTGGTTCTTGTAAGCACACTGTGCAAAGGTATTTTTACTTTATTTCCTTTTTGGTGACATAAGTTCACTATGTTAAACAGCAAAGCCCAACCATTCAGAGGTGTTAAAGAGGACCTACAGAGAAAATTAAAAGGGATAAGAGACAAGGTCATACATGATGTAGGAGCTCTCATGGGGAATTACAAAACTGTGATGAAATGGTTTCTAAAAATGCTGCTTACATGCATGAGCTTATGCCAACGTAGAACCAAAGTTTGAAAGCCTCGAAGCTGGTGAAATATCAAAACGTGGAACCTGTTTTGTGATCAAAGTTCATGATCAGTTCTGTTTACACAGATACAATAAAACTAGTGTATAAGTCATTGCAGCATCATCAGGAGCAGCCAAAAAAGACATTGGCCAAGGATGTGGGGAAGCAGCTGGTTGAGACCACCAACGCCAAGGATCCTAGTGGCACAGAGGGTGAGAGAACTGCAAAGGAGACCACCAGCTCAACATCATCATCTTCGGAGGCCTTCACAAACGAGCAGTCACTAGTGATGGTGGACCCTATAGGAATTTTACCAATTGCAGCCTTTCTGACACCCAGAGAACCATCTACTCCCCCCCTCCTGCTCTCCCAGTTGGACCAACACCCCCGCACCCTAAAAAGGGTGGCATTTCCTTTACTGCAGGCACTTCACCTCCTGCCCCTGTCCCCCTGGCTGCGCAGAGTAAAGAAGCTATTTACTTACTGTGGGACATGTCTGTAGGCCAGACTAAACTCCTGAATGCCATCCAGAGGCTTAGTTGCCACATGCAGCAAATTGTAGCTTATCTGGAAGGCATTCATCGTGCTATGTCTGGCCTCCAGAGAGCATTTACTGGCCTAGCATTCTTACAGCCTGCAGCCTGCAAACTAGCCCAAACGAATGCCCCAACTCAGGACCCTTCACCATCCTCTATTCCCAGTACTGTTACAAGCACACTCACTCCTTTGAACGCACCCACTCCAACACACACAATCAGCATACACACACATAAACACAAACACACCAAAAACACAGGCACACACCCAAACAACATACCTACACCACACCTACCACCAGCACACCCACAGGCACTACCCCATCACCACACCTACAACCACCACCAGCACAGACACCACCCCTACAAGCACACCCACATGCACCACAACCAGTACACCCACAGACACCATACCTGCCATCACACCCACATACACCACCACCGGCATACCCACACTCACAGACAACCCACTCACATGTACCACCACATACACAAGCACTACACCCACCACCTCAACAGCACACTCATCCACACACACACATACATTACAACACCCACAAAAAACAAATGCTCACACTCACCAAAACAGTCTGTACCTAGGAAGAAACACGCACCCATACATACATGACCAGATCCACATGCAACTGCAACCTCAACAAACCCACACACATCACTCACTGTCACTACCGCCACCTCCCACAGCCATCCAGCTCCGACCATCCTACCAGTTTTCCTGATGAAGATTATTTCTTTGCCCTTGTCTTGACCCCTTCTAAACTCCAACCCACCCCTCCCAAATGGCAAGCTACCCTATTCCTAAAACCAACCCACCCCTCCCATACCCAATACCACCCGTCCAAAAGCCAAACACACCCCTCTCAAAGTCAAAACTACCCCTCCCAAACCAAAACTCACCCCTCCCAAACTCAAGACCATTCCATGCGTCATGCATATGTTTTTAATTTGAAAATTTTCAAAATGTATTTAAACACACCTGTATGGTGACTTTTTGATTTTTGGATTGATATCTTTTTTTGTGCCAGTGTCCATTTTTTTAAAGGCTGCTTGCACCAAAATTAGAAATACAATGTAAATATACAGATGTGTTTCTATGCATTTTTTAATTTGCATATTGGTGTTCTTTTGATTGTAAGACAGATTTAAAAATTCTCGAGTCCAGAGCAAATGTTAACAGACAAGTCAAAAGGTGACTCGTAAAACAGGAGCTTTAATAAGTAAACTGAGACCAAAACGACAAAAAAACAACCAAATACATGAATGTCTGAAGTTTTATATAAAAATAGCAGAAAAAGTATAAAGTGCCAGGGCGGGCAACTGATGCAGTCGACCTGTGCCTACACGTAATTTAAGGCTGACTATGATAGAGTGCGGGTTGGCTACAGAAACCAGGTTCTACCAGGTCAGAAGTTCTATCATGAACCTATGGTCAGATTTAGAATTTGGCGGATGATGTACTTTATCACAAGCATGACAGATATCCCAACCACCATGTTAAAGTGCCATTGTAAATAATGTATTTGTAATACAGTAGATTGGATGTTTGGCATGTATGTGACAGAGTAACCCATCCACATAACTCTAAAACCAGGCCCCTAGTATCTGAAATGGAAGTCCAAAATATTCAGCAGAGCAAGGCAGCAGGCTGTGTTCATGAAGGACTCCTGAAGTTTGGATAGCCATTAGACGAGTTCCCTGTGAAACTGTTGACTTTTGGCAGGAACGTTTTCAGTGGGAGAAATTCAAATGTCTTGCACAAGGAAGATTCCTCGCTGTAGAGACACTTTTGCTGCCCTTACCCAGTGAATATTTCTTTTCTCAGTCATAATCACTTTTTCGGACCTCAGATTCCTCCAGCAGGGCTATCCTGCATGCTGTAACCAAAGAAGGTTCCAAGAGACCAGATACATTGTCAATGAGGTCGCACTGAATTAGATTTGTTGCTTTGGGAAAACATAGAGAGGGAACAACCTGAATCATCAGCCTATCAGAAACACACCTTTATTAGATCTGTTTGACAGGTTTGTCCTGCTCCTCTAGACGCTAACAGAGCCAAAAAATCAGAAGTCCAAGGATTCTAATAATGTTAGCAGGAATATGCCTTGACACATTCCAGGGTTCTCGACTTCAGGAACAACACTTGGGGGTCGAGACACACTCCAACAGAAGCCACCTGGAGGGTGTAGGGCAGGTTTGTTTGGTACTGGCCAGCTTGGTAGTTGCAGGAAGGGCCGCTTATAGCTTGTTGTTTTCCTGTAGCTTGAATAGGAGCTCACTCTTGAAGTTGACTCCACAACCAACAGGGTGAAAGTTCCCATGGGTAAGCCTACTCACTTTTTCAGCATTTCCTGTGCACCCAACAGCACACAATCCCACAGAGCTCCTCTCTTGGTGCTCACCACAGAGGTGTGGCTAGTGAAATAAGCAACCCCCTTGTCTGTTGTCACATCAAACCAGTCCTAGGAGCATCTCCCTCACCATTGTGATTGGAGCCTGGCTGAGTGAGGGAACAGGTGACATCTGATATATGCCAGTGACTGGGGAGGCCCTTTGAAGGTAATTAAGTGCCTGGGCACTGCCCAAATGATCATCCTGCCAGAAGAACAGAAACACATCTTTACACTTAAGCTTCTGTCTCTGCTCTGGGAGCAATTTTCATACCTCATTGAAGGTTAAGCACTCAGAGAGCTGCAGCCGAAAGCTAATACAAATTTGCCTCTAGAGGCCTTAGGCAGGGAAAAAGTAACTTTCCAAAACTATGTGTTCCTTAATATTTAATTAAAATCCAACTTCACTCATGAGTACGACTTTTAGTAAAGATTCCAAAGAATCCAGTAATTACATTTCTAGATGTTTCCTAGCTGGAGAAAGCATTATTAAATTCAAAAGTGCATCCCAGTGGATTCCCATGGAGCAGCCAGCCATGCTACATTAAAAATAGTTTTCCGGTAGGGGTGGGCAAATAATTTTGCTATGCCGGCAGAGTTCACAGAGTTTTGCCCACTCCGAATTCCACTTGGCAGAGTTTTTTTTCTCAAGCACGCCTCACCAACGTTAAGTTGACCAGGGAGAGCGAGATTTTGCATCCCCTAGTGTGATTTCTGGGTGCTAGAATGCTCCCCGGCGAAATGTGTCAAAGCGGGCGGTCACAGCAGGTTGCGATGGTTCATGGTGTGAAAGCTGCCATGGGTCCACAAGTGAAGGTTAACTTAGAGGACGTTGGCATATTTTGTACTACATACTAGGGACTTATCGGTAAGTTAAAAATACCAATTAGTAGTATACCAATTTCGTCATGTTGAAAGAAGGAACACAGGCACTTCGCTACTGGTTAGCAGGGGTAATGTGCACAGAATTCTGTGACCAAATCACTTATGGCAAAGATTGGTGGGTAGACCACCCAAAAGATGGTAATTTCTTGCAATATTTATATTGGTATATTCCTTATTCTGGTCAATCAGCCTGTATAGGCTCTTTGAAGACTACAAATGCAGAAAAATATCCTGAACATCTAAAACATTGCAATACAATATTACCATTTCTTGAAGACAAAGAAATGTTCTCACTCAAAAAGACTGGCTTAATTGAGAGTGGAAATGAATGGCTCCAGGCATAAGGGTTGTTTTAGGCCATCATAGAAATAATGCTCATAATTGCACACAGCCGCGGCTAGTGGAGGGAGTTCCGTGGGGCGGTAAGGCGATGCAGCGCGCGCTACGAAATTCGTTTTATTTATTTAATTGTTTACTTACCTGCAATTATCCATATTCCGGTTTTTAGAAGCCCCCACCCTGCCCCTCCCCCGCCCCGCCTTACTGCCCCACGGAACTCCCTCCACAGGCCGCGGCTGATTACACACTCTTTCTATGTCCATTGCCCCATTTCACATTCATGTATCGTGTTATATGAATAGGCTCTTTTGAGTAAGGATAACCTGCCTTAAAATTCAACATTATAATACAGATTATTCCCCACAGAAATCACATGTGGGTCCACTACGCTACAGGTGGCTCCACATACATTTAAATACCTGGGCATTCATGTATACAGGACCCCTGCAGATATGCTGGAAGGTAACCTTAACAGAGCAATTAGAGCCATGCGTTCTAGTGTTGCATTTTGGACCACTGTCGGTGTTGGGCAGAGTAGCGATAACAAAGATGGTGGTACTTCCGCGATTAATTAAATATTTCACAAATCTGCCTCTATTGGTCCCACAAACTACCTTTAAACTCTTGAACACCGTACTTATTGATCTTGTCTGGGGGAAAGGCAGGCGAAGGATAAGTCTTAAAAAGCTCCAGCTTGGTACGAGAAGGGGAGGATTGGGAGTGCCAGATCTTAGAGCGTATTATTATGCCTGTCATTTGCAATGGCTATCTTATTGGACGGCAGGGCACAATCTACAAGAAATAGGGTTAAATGAGCGGGATATAAATAGTAGGGCCCTACACACACAGTTATTACCGAGGAGCAGGCCCCCTCCACATCTTCCACCCTTATTACATACAGCTCTGCAATGTTGGAGGGCGGCACTACATTACACAAGCTCACACCCTGCCTACGCAGGCAACATCCCCTTATTGGGTATACCACTAGCAGCCAGGAGAATCACACAACGTACTATAAGGCCTTGGTTAGAAGAAGGAATTAGCACGGTGTCGGACTTATTTAATGATGGACAGCTACTGGATCATGACAACTTTGTTAGGGAGACATGTCAAATTCCATTACGTAATGCATGGTCTGATGACATAGAGCAGGCCATAGAGGACAAGGAATGGGAGAGAATTATAGAACACCCTCGGAAAACCTCACCAAATTTAAGTTTATTCAAACAATGATTTTACATAGGGTATATCTCACCCCACACAGATTGGACAGGATGTTCCCACAGACCCAACACCATTGCCCGAGATGTCACTATGAGGGAGCCGACCTGACCCATATTGTGTGGTCTTGCCCGCGCCCACAAGAATTTTGGGATGCAGTTAGATGTTACACGCAGGCGGCCACACATAGGAACATACCTAATACTATAGAAGAGCGTATTCTGGGTCTCCATAAATCTTATACAAAACACAAAGTACAATACAAATTTGTGAACCTGTCCCTGCTCCTGGCAACACGGCAATTACTATGCGATGGAAGTCCAAGAACCCCCTCTTCAGCACATGCATTGTACAATGATCTGATCCGGTGGGGCAGTGCAGAAAGTGCGGAAATAAGAAGGGAGGAGGCCAGGGGCCTGTGTAGAAATCCGATAGCATTTGAGTGGGATGTTATGTTAGAAGCCCTGAAAGCGCAAGATTTGGACTCTAATACCACCCCCAGGGCATGCAGTAAAGACAGACAGTTGAGCAAATTATAGTAGCGCCCCGAACGATGTGCATGCAAGTACCTGATTATGTACCACAAACAGGTTTGAAATGTATTTATAAGTCGAATGCAAAGGAGCTAATTGTACAGTGCTGCTGTAAGCTAAGCTAAAACTATGGACAATATGTATCTTTGGAGGATATAAACGTGAACAAATGGACTGCAGGGAGGGGGGCGGTGGTTTTTGTCGGACATTTGTTTCCTAGTTTTGCAGCAAACTGAAGCGTGAAGGGCTATGGAATTAGATATGGATTGGAAGATGAGAGGCTTAAAATCAGAGATGTGATAACTACTGTAGGATGTGGAGAGCACTGATAAAGAGTATAAAGTGTTTGCAGCGAAGTCACCCGTCTACCTCTGTAATGAATAGCAGTACCTAATGCACTTTTGTCCAAATAAGTATCACTCCACATGCTTCATGTAAAGTAACAGTTTATTAAGATACAAGAAACTAATACAAATTTGTTTAAAAAAATTATAATCCAGATTATTCAGGTGTAAGTATGTGTTAAATGTTATTAGATACAATTTCTTAGCTTTGCTTGACATATGGATCAAAAGCCATTGTTCATAAGCATTTTCAATCATTACTGAGCTACATAACAATTGAGTGCTAACAAATACCAATAAGCCCTCTGTTGGGAGACTTTGCTCTTTACTGCTAACTTATCAAAACTAAGACATCCAGCATGTACACATTTATATCACCCCAAGGGTACTACAAACAGACAATACCATAGCGAGAATGAAATTGCACACAATCTGGACCATTTCATTTGAGAATGAATCCTTTCAAATTCATGACTGATATAAGCAAACGTAACCAGCCTGGCAGTGCTTACAATGGGTTGCTTTAGCATTTGCAGAGATATTATTAGAGTTATCTGAGCATTACAATCAGTTTTTAAAAGCCTAACTTTATCTGTCGACTCCAGATTCGACTTATATCAAAGAACTAAATAGATAGCGAGGAATTTGTATAGTCACGAGGCCTGACTCTAGGACAGAACAGTCAAGCATATGATGTTTTACACAGAATGTGTCAGGTAAAACCCATGCTATCAAACATTCTATATTGTTTCAGTTCTCGTTTACTAAGTAGAACCACTCTTTGATAAAATAAAGATCAACGGGAGGCATTTGGAGCCAACCAAGGTGGCCCATCCTTGAGAGAGCTCTACCAAAGCACCATATGCTACAGCCTGTATCCTGTCAGCCAGGGCCTATCCCCTATCTATTTTGAGCAAATAATGCACCCCCAACCCCTGAATGTGACAGGGGCCCTACCCCGTTGAGTTTACAGGACCTACCAGCCACCCTGGAATCAGATCATTCGAGTTGCGTACCTGACTTGAGTGCCGCATTCACCTCAGGTGCCGGTCACAGAACGTAACTCCGATCCCGCGTAGCAACTCCGTCTAACCAGAGACAGCCACACTGGCTGCCCTTGGATCCGACTATATGCACATCTGTGGCTCTAAGCCAATGCCCCTGGGCAGGCCCCCCCAACCCTGTGTACTCAATGCCTCTTG
Organism: Triturus cristatus; assembly: GCF_964204655.1. Lineage (NCBI taxonomy): Eukaryota > Metazoa > Chordata > Amphibia > Caudata > Salamandridae > Triturus > Triturus cristatus. The sequence goes on from NC_140588.1 coordinate 914,463,640, forward strand.
ATGGCCCCTTGCATTGCACTCCAGTGACCATCCTCCACGTACATTGATGCCAGGACCATGGCACCCCAACCCTTGCAGCCCAACCAATAAATCCAATGCAATTGCCACAGGCATCTATTATTTTGTCTGGAAGATGGTCCCTGCATTCTTGTAGAGGAGTCGAAACATCATCGACTTCTCGCACCTTCATATAACTGTATACATTTATTAATATGTGCTAGGGTGACCCATTTACCCATTGGTGGACAGTATGCTAAACATTGTTCAACCGCACTTCTTTGTTTGCCTGAATTCCTTAGTATAATTATGTTACCACTTGTATGTTTCTCTTTTTTCCATGTACATTAAATGATCAAGTCCAATAGGACATAAAAAGTAGATATCATTGTATCTCTATTTTCATATGCTTTGACTTTATAACCTTTTTTTTATTGACCATTCCTTAAAACGTGTGACTGACTTGAGGCCTACTGAAGAGTGAAGCTGCCCCTCTCCAGTTCAGTCTATGGGCCCTCCCCATAATTACCAGCTAACCCAGTGCTTAAGGGGGCTTCCTGTGAGGTAGTACTGGGCCCATTGTGTGGTGAGGCCACAAAGACCACTGCAACAGAGAGGCCCTGCCCGGCTATGTCTTGCTGACTACTCTCCCTGCTGATGATTCGGCAGAAAGCACTCCAACATGCATGAGTAGACAGTGCGAGTGCGGACTTCCAGGGGAGATTCTATTTGCTAACTGATTGCACCCATACCTTCTACTGACCTAGAGACAGTTATTGCAAGTTATAGTTTGCCTCGTTTAATTGTTTTGGCCTGCTTCTTTGAGAGGGAGACTGTGCTCACAGTCTCTTCTGAATACTCCATACACCTGTGTCAATGCTGGGAGGCCTTTGATATCCCTACTGTTCCCTTTCCTACCTCCTCATGGCACTAGTGCTTAATGAGTAATGCAATGCTAGAGTGGCTTGTGGAGATAGTACCTCGGCAGCCTCTGAGATTGCTTATCATGTGCCTGTATAAAGTGGACCACAGGTATTACAGGTGTACAATAGTGGTAAATGTTCAATCCACAGGGTGGATTAGCCTCATGCCCATATGCTGCATGCCCTTTAGTCACTAACTGGGGGCTACCAAGCACTGACTGTGCCCTGAACTGGTTCTTGTGAGACTCAGGGTACATTGAAGGACCTTTGAGGTCTCCTGCTCATCCTGCTTGGACCATGCATATTGGTGGAAGCTTTGGAACATATACTGACCACAGTTGTGGATGTCTTTACGGGGGCCTTCTCTGACCCTGTGCAATTGTCTTAAGTATTAGCTGCAGGAGCCTACCTTTCTACATAATGGTAAATAAACCAGCATGCTCACCAACTACTGGTCTTGGAGGTACAAAACAGACACTTTGAAATCACAGAACCCTGCAATGGATAGCCTTCTAAAGGATACTGCTGTCAGGCTAGGTAGACGATCTTCTCAGAAGCAGATGACCTTACCCCAAAATCCCTCCGGCCGCTACCAGTAACAGATGTGGAACAACTGCCTCTGACTTCAGCTCGGGGGAAAGAGGAAGTGGAAGACAAAACAAGAGAGACTGCCTCAGGACTCAGGTGCTTCTTCTGGAACTCTTTAGTGGACCTGGAAACAATTACTTTTCCCTACTCTAACCTAGAATTTCAGACATTTCTATTGGAAAATATTTTACCTCTCTTGTTACAACAAAATGGTCGCACACTGCTGACCTACCTGCGTGTTACCCCAAAGAACTGTGGTCCCTGTAGTTAGCGTCGGCGGATACACCTATGCTCGTGTCGTGAGTACAAGTGTGAATTGCATTAGCCATCCCTGGACACGTGTTTCGAGGTAATTGCCTCTCGTCAGCAGGGAGTAGGAAAGAGTGTAGGGTTGCAATGTAAGCTGCTAAAATCATTATCAGGTCTAGTACCTCTCGTAGCAACGCAGGTGCGTAACCTGAGTCCGTCGACTTCCCGGCTCAGAGAGCCACTAAATAGTTACAACAAAATGGTCGCACACTGCTGACCTACCTGCGTGTTACCCCAAAGAACTGTGGTCCCTGTAGTTAGCGTCGGCGGATACACCTATGCTCGTGTCGTGAGTGCAATTGTGAATTGCATTAGCCATCCCTGGACACGTGTTTCGAGGTAATTGCCTCTCGTCAGCAGGGAGTAGGAAAGAGTGTAGGGTTGCAATGTAAGCTGCTAAAATCATTATCAGGTCTAGTACCTCTCGTAGCAACGCAGGTGCGTAACCTGAGTCCGTCGACTCCCCGGCTCAGAGAGCCACTAAATAGTTACAACAAAATGGTCGCACACTGCTGACCTACCAGCGTGTTACCCCAAAGAACTGTGGTCCCTGTAGTTAGCGTCGGCGGAAACACCTATGCTCGTGTCGTGAGTGCAAGTGTGAATTGCATTAGCCATCCCTGGACAGGTGTTTCGAGGTAATTGTCTCTCGTCAGCAGGGAGTAGGAAAGAGTGTAGGGTTGCAATGTAAGCTGCTAAAATCATTATCAGGTCTAGTACCTCTCGTAGCAACGCAGGTGCGTAACCTGAGTCCGTCGACTCCCCGGCTCTGAGAGCCACTAAATAGTTACAACAAAATGGTCGCACACTGCTGACCTACCTGCGTGTTACCCCAAAGAACTGTGGTCCCTGTAGTTAGCGTCGGCGGATACACCTATGCTCGTGTCGTGAGTGCAAGTGTGAATTGCATTAGCCATCCCTGGACACGTGTTTCGAGGTAATTGCCTCTCGTCAGCAGGGAGTAGGAAAGAGTGTAGGGTTGCAATGTAAGCTGCTAAAATCATTATCAGGTCTAGTACCTCTCGTAGCAACGCAGGTGCGTAACCTGAGTCCGTCGACTCCCCGGCTCAGAGAGCCACTAAATAGTTACAACAAAATGGTCGCACACTGCTGACCTACCTGCGTGTTACCCCAAAGAACTGTGGTCCCTGTAGTTAGCGTCGGCGGATACACCTATGCTCGTGTCGTGAGTGCAAGTGTGAATTGCATTAGCCATCCCTGGACACGTGTTTCGAGGTAATTGCCTCTCGTCAGCAGGGAGTAGGAAAGAGTGTAGGGTTGCAATGTAAGCTGCTAAAATCATTATCAGGTCTAGTACCTCTCGTAGCAACGCAGGTGCGTAACCTGAGTCCGTCGACTCCCCGGCTCAGAGAGCCACTAAATAGTTACAACAAAATGGTCGCACACTGCTGACCTATCTGCGTGTTACCCCAAAGAACTGTGGTCCCTGTAGTTAGCGTCGGCGGATACACCTATGCTCGTGTCGTGAGTGCAAGTGTGAATTGCATTAGCCATCCCTGGACACGTGTTTCGAGGTAATTGCCTCTCGTCAGCAGGGAGTAGGAAAGAGTGTAGGGTTGCAATGTAAGCTGCTAAAATCATTATCAGGTCTAGTACCTCTCGTAGCAACGCAAGGCGTAACCTGAGTCCGTCGACTCCCCGGCTCAGAGAGCCACTAAATAGTTACAACAAAATGGTCGCACACTGCTGACCTACCTGCGTGTTACCCCAAAGAACTGTGGTCCCTGTAGTTAGCGTCGGCGGATACACCTATGCTCGTGTCGTGAGTGCAAGTGTGAATTGCATTAGCCATCCCTGGACACGTGTTTTCGAGGTAATTGCCTCTCGTCAGCAGGGAGTAGGAAAGAGTGTAGGGTTGCAATGTAAGCTGCTAAAATCATTATCAGGTCTAGTACCGCTCGTAGCAACGCAGGTGCGTAACCTGAGTCCGTCGACTCCCCGGCTCAGAGAGCCACTAAATAGTTACAACAAAATGGTCGCACACTGCTGACCTACCTGCGTGTTACCCCAAAGAACTGTGGTCCCTGTAGTTAGCGTCGGCGGATACACCTATGCTCGTGTCGTGAGTGCAAGTGTGAATTGCATTAGCCATCCCTGGACACGTGTTTCGAGGTAATTGCCTCTCGTCAGCAGGGAGTAGGAAAGAGTGTAGGGTTGCAATGTAAGCTGCTAAAATCATTATCAGGTCTAGTACCTCTCGTAGCAACGCAGGTGCGTAACCTGAGTCCGTCGACTCCCCGGCTCAGAGAGCCACTACATAGTTACAACAAAATGGTCGCACACTGCTGACCTACCTGCGTGTTACCCCAAAGAACTGTGGTCCCTGTAGTTAGCGTCGGCGGATACACCTATGCTTGTGTCGTGAGTGCAAGTGTGATTTGCATTAGCCATCCCTGGACACGTGTTTCGAGGTAATTGCCTCTCGTCAGCAGGGAGTAGGAAAGAGTGTAGGGTTGCAATGTAAGCTGCTAAAATCATTATCAGGTCTAGTACCTCTCGTAGCAACGCAGGTGCGTAACCTGAGTCCGTTGACTCCCCGGCTCAGAGAGCCACTAAATAGTTACAACAAAATGGTCGCACACTGCTGACCTACCTGCGTGTTACCCCAAAGAGCTGTGGTCCCTGTAGTTAGCGTCGGCGGATACACCTATGCTCGTGTCGTGAGTGCAAGTGTGAATTGCATTAGCCATCCCTGGACACGTGTTTCGAGGTAATTGCCTCTCGTCAGCAGGGAGTAGGAAAGAGTGTAGGGTTGCAATGTAAGCTGCTAAAATCATTATCAGGTCTAGTACCTCTCGTAGCAACGCAGGTGCGTAACCTGAGTCCGTCGACTCCCCGGCTCAGAGAGCCACTAAATAGTTACAACAAAATGGTCGCACACTGCTGACCTACCTGCGTGTTACCCCAAAGAACTGTGGTCCCTGTAGTTAGCGTCGGCGGATACACCTATGCTCGTGTCGTGAGTGCAAGTGTGAATTGCATTAGCCATCCCTGGACACGTGTTTCGAGGTAATTGCCTCTCGTCAGCAGGGAGTAGGAAAGAGTGTAGGGTTGCAATGTAAGCTGCTAAAATCATTATCAGGTCTAGTACCTCTCGTAGCAACGCAGGTGCGTAACCTGAGTCCGTCGACTCCCTGGCTCAGAGAGCCACTAAATAGTTACAACAAAATGGTCGCACACTGCTGACCTACCTGCGTGTTACCCCAAAGAACTGTGGTCCCTGTAGTTAGCGTCGGCGGATACACCTATGCTCGTGTCGTGAGTGCAAGTGTGAATTGCATTAGCCATCCCTGGACACGTGTTTCGAGGTAATTGCCTCTCGTCAGCAGGGAGTAGGAAAGAGTGTAGGGTTGCAATGTAAGCTGCTAAAATCATTATCAGGTCTAGTACCTCTCGTAGCAACGCAGGTGCGTAACCTGAGTCCGTCGACTCCCCGGCTCAGAGAGCCACTAAATAGTTACAACAAAATGGTCGCACACTGCTGACCTACCTGCGTGTTACCCCAAAGAACTGTGGTCCCTGTAGTTAGCGTCGGCGGATACACCTATGCTCGTGTCGTGAGTGCAAGTGTGAATTGCATTAGCCATCCCTGGACACGTGTTTCGAGGTAATTGCCTCTCGTCAGCAGGGAGTAGGAAAGAGTGTAGGGTTGCAATGTAAGCTGCTAAAATCATTATCAGGTCTAGTACCTCTCGTAGCAACGCAGGTGCGTAACCTGTGTCCGTCGACTCCCCGGCTCAGAGAGCCACTAAATAGTTACAACAAAATGGTCGCACACTGCTGACCTACCTGCGTGTTACCCCAAAGAACTGTGGTCCCTGTAGTTAGCGTCGGCGGATACACCTATGCTCGTGTCGTGAGTGGAAGTGTGAATTGCATTAGCCATCCCTGGACACGTGTTTCGAGGTAATTGCCTCTCGTCAGCAGGGAGTAGGAAAGAGTGTAGGGTTGCAATGTAAGCTGCTAAAATCATTATCAGGTCTAGTACCTCTCGTAGCAACACAGGTGCGTAACCTGAGTCCGTCGACTCCCCGGCTCAGAGAGCCACTAAATAGTTACAACAAAATGGTCGCACACTGCTGACCTACCTGCGTGTTACCCCAAAGAACTGTGGTCCCTGTAGTTAGCGTCGGCGGATACACCTATGCTCGTGTCGTGAGTGCAAGTGTGAATTGCATTAGCCATCCCTGGACTCGTGTTTCGAGGTAATTGCCTCTCGTCAGCAGGGAGTAGGAAAGAGTGTAGGGTTGCAATGTAAGCTGCTAAAATCCTTATCAGGTCTAGTACCTCTCGTAGCAACGCATGTGCGTAACCTGAGTCCGTCGACTCCCCGGCTCAGAGAGCCACTAAATAGTTACAACAAAATGGTCGCACACTGCTGACCTACCTGCGTGTTACCCCAAAGAACTGTGGTCCCTGTAGTTAGCGTCGGCGGATACACCTATGCTCGTGTCATGAGTGCAAGTGTGAATTGCATTAGCCATCCCTGGACACGTGTTTCGAGGTAATTGCCTCTCGTCAGCAGGGAGTAGGAAAGAGTGTAGGGTTGCAATGTAAGCTGCTAAAATCATTATCAGGTCTAGTACCTCTCGTAGCAACGCAGGTGCGTAACCTGAGTCCATCGACTCCCCGGCTCAGAGAGCCACTAAATAGTTACAACAAAATGGTCGCACACTGCTGACCTACCTGCGTGTTACCCCAAAGAACTGTGGTCCCTGTAGTTAGCGTCGGCGGATACACCTATGCTCGTGTCGTGAGTGCAAGTGTGAATTGCATTAGCCATCCCTGGACATGTGTTTCGAGGTAATTGCCTCTCGTCAGCAGGGAGTAGGAAAGAGTGTAGGGTTGTAATGTAAGCTGCTAAAATCATTATCAGGTCTAGTACCTCTCGTAGCAACGCAGGTGCGTAACCTGAGTCTGTCGACTCCCCGGCTCAGAGAGCCACTAAATAGTTACAACAAAATGGTCGCACACTGCTGACCTACCTGCGTGTTACCCCAAAGAACTATGGTCCCTGTAGTTAGCGTCGGCGGATACACCTATGCTCGTGTCGTGAGTGCAAGTGTGAATTGCATTAGCCATCCCTGGACACGTGTTTCGAGGTAATTGCCTCTCGTCAGCAGGGAGTAGGAAAGAGTGTAGGGCAATGTAAGCTGCTAAAATCATTATCAGGTCTAGTAGGCAACTACCTCGAAACACGTGTCCAGGGATGGCACACGCCACGCATACTTGCACGCACTCTTGAGCATAGGTGTATCCGCCGACGCTGACCTTCAGGGACCATTTTCATTGGGGGAACACGACTGGTAGGTGTAGCAGTGTGCGACCAATCTAATGTAACTTTATATTCAGGCTCCCTTGAGCCGGTGGAGTCGACGGACTCATGGTTACGCACCTGCGCGCTAAGAGAGGTACTAGACCTGATTATGTTTTAAGCAGCTTACACAGCAACCCCACTCTCATTTTCCTACTCCCTGCTGACGAGAGGCAACTACCTCGAAACACGTGTCCAGGGATGGCACACGCCACGCATACTTGCACGCACTCTTGAGCATAGGTGTATCCGCCGACGCTGACCTTCAGGGACCATTTTCATTGGGGGAACACGACTGGTAGGTGTAGCAGTGTGCGACCAATCTAATGTAACTTTATATTCAGGCTCCCTTGAGCCGGTGGAGTCGACGGACTCATGGTTACGCACCTGCGCGCTAAGAGAGGTACTAGACCTGATTATGTTTTTAGCAGCTTACACAGCAACCCCACTCTCATTTTCCTACTCCCTGCTGACGAGAGGCAACCACCTCGAAACACGTGTCCAGGGATGGCACACGCCACGCATACTTGCACGCACTCTTGAGCATAGGTGTATCCGCCGACGCTGACCTTCAGGGACCATTTTCATTGGGGGAACACGACTGGTAGGTGTAGCAGTGTGCGACCAATCTAATGTAACTTTATATTCAGGCTCCCTTGAGCCGGTGGAGTCGACGGACTCATGGTTACGCACCTGCGCGCTAAGAGAGGTACTAGACCTGATTATGTTTTTAGCAGCTTACACAGCAACCCCACTCTCATTTTCCTACTCCCTGCTGACGAGAGGCAACTACCTCGAAACACGTGTCCAGGGATGGCACACGCCACGCATACTTGCACGCACTCTTGAGCATAGGTGTATCCGCCGACGCTGACCTTCAGGGACCATTTTCATTGGGGGAACACGACTGGTAGGTGTAGCAGTGTGCGACCAATCTAATGTAACTTTATATTCAGGCTCCCTTTAGCCGGTGGAGTCGACGGACTCATGGTTACGCACCTGCGCGCTAAGAGGGGTACTAGACCTGATTATGTTTTTAGCAGCTTACACAGCAACCCCACTCTCATTTTCCTACTCCCTGCTGACGAGAGGCAACTACCTCGAAACACGTGTCCAGGGATGGCACACGCCACGCATACTTGCACGCACTCTTGAGCATAGGTGTATCCGCCGACGCTGACCTTCAGGGACCATTTTCATTGGGGGAACACGACTGGTAGGTGTAGCAGTGTGCGACCAATCTAATGTAACTTTATATTCAGGCTCCCTTGAGCCGGTGGAGTCGACGGACTCATGGTTACGCACCTGCGCGCTAAGAGAGGTACTAGACCTGATTATGTTTTTAGCAGCTTACACAGCAACCCCACTCTCATTTTCCTACTCCCTGCTGACGAGAGGCAACTACCTCGAAACACGTGTCCAGGGATGGCACACGCCACGCATACTTGCGCGCACTCTTGAGCATAGGTGTATCCACCGACGCTGACCTTCAGGGACCATTTTCATTGGGTGAACACGACTGGTAGGTGTAGCAGTGTGCGACCAATCTAATGTAACTTTATATTCAGGCTCCCTTGAGCCGGTGGAGTCGACGGACTCATGGTTACGCACCTGCGCGCTAAGAGAGGTACTAGACCTGATTATGTTTTTAGCAGCTTACACAGCAACCCCACTCTCATTTTCCTACTCCCTGCTGACGAGAGGCAACTACCTCGAAACACGTGTCCAGGGATGGCACACGCCACGCATACTTGCACGAACTCTTGAGCATAGGTGTATCCGCCGACGCTGACCTTCAGGGACCATTTTCATTGGGGGAACACGACTGGTAGGTGTAGCAGTGTGCGACCAATCTAATGTAACTTTATATTCAGGCTCCCTTGAGCCGGTGGAGTCGACGGACTCATGGTTACGCACCTGCGCGCTAAGAGAGGTACTAGACCTGATTATGTTTTTAGCAGCTTACACAGCAACCCCACTCTCATTTTCCTACTCCCTGCTGACGAGAGGCAACTACCTCAAAACACGTGTCCAGGGATGGCACACGCCACGCATACTTGCACGCACTCTTGAGCATAGGTGTATCCGCCGACGCTGACCTTCAGGGACCATTTTCATTGGGGGAACACGACTGGTAGGTGTAGCAGTGTGCGACCAATCTAATGTAACTTTATATTCAGGCTCCCTTGAGCCGGTGGAGTCGACGGACTCATGGTTACGCACCTGCGCGCTAAGAGAGGTACTAGACCTGATTATGTTTTTAGCAGCTTACACAGCAACCCCACTCTCATTTTCCTACTCCCTGCTGACGAGAGGCAACTACCTCGAAACACGTGTCCAGGGATGGCACACGCCACGCATACTTGCACGCACTCTTGAGCATAGGTGTATCCGCCGACGCTGACCTTCAGGGACCATTTTCATTGGGGGAACACGACTGGTAGGTGTAGCAGTGTGCGACCAATCTAATGTATTTTACCTCTCTTGCCTGAGATCTAGCCCCTCTCTATGTTGTTTTGTTTATAATTATTTGATCAATTGTGAGACTTTTCAGCAACACCCATGAAATATCGATGAATTGAAGTTCGCTTTTCAATCAATTTGACAAATGAATTTTTGAATGTTTTTTCACTCTATTAGGAAATTGAACTATGTAGTCTTTGTAACATACTTCCAGAATACATTTAATAATAAACTGTTCACGTCAGAGGTACAGGAGCCTCCTTTTGAAAGTTCTGAAATTCAATCTTTAGTAAATCGTTAATTTGCAGATTAGTTTGCACATAAACTTTAATTAGAATTGAACTGAAAGTTCTGCCAAGGTTCTGAGGATTTATGCTGCTGTATCAGTTCAGTTGTCAGCTGTTGTTAAGGCGTGCACATAATAGCAGGAACTTCAAGCAAAAAGTCTATTAATCAAAAATAATAATCTTACTTGAATTGTGGAGAAAACTTCTCTTCACAGAAATGGAACGCACTAAGGAACGTCTGTTCCGAAGCTCTTGTCAGTTGAAGTGCACCACACGAAACTCGCGCAGGTGCATTGTGCACAACTAGAGTGTCTCGAATCTAAACAACTAGACCCAGAACTCTACAGGAAGTATGAAACGGGACAGATAGCAGCAGAAAAGAAACCTCTTAATCCATATAAAATGGATTGGAGGGAAGTCTTCCAGGCTGGGCCAAGTCATCTCCATCGCATGGTATTTCCTTGAAGACTTCTTTTGAGGGATTACTGTCATTCTTTTAGGGACAAGACTGGAAATAGAGAGGAGTCCGGACAGTACCCCCCACCAAAAGGCGTCCCTTCAATCTTGGCTTGGCTGAGTTAGCTTTGTGAAAATCTCTAATGAGTTTTGGGGCATGAACATTAGTATGCGGCTCCCAAGATCTTTCTTCTGGACCAAAATTCTTCCAATCAATCAAATAATACGATTGACCTTTTCTAATGATTTAATCTAAAATCTTATGAACCTCAAACTCTTCTGCAGAATCTATCACAACTGGTCTTGGAGGTGAATGGACTCTCAAATTAGGTGGGCTTTTCTTGACTAATGAAACGTGAAATACCGGATATACCTTGAGATAGGAGTGAAAATGAATCTTAACTGTCACTCACTGGGTTTAAAATGTTGTCAACCTTAAAAGGACCAATGAATCTAGGTTGGAACTTCTGGTTCCCTTTTAATCTGAGATTTTTAGTGGATAACCAGATATTGTCTCCTGATTTAAAAAACGTAACTTTCTCTCCTTATCTGCCTGAGCTTTATATGAACTCTTAGCCTTAGCTATATTCCCTTGTTTCTGTTACAAATTCTTCCACAGCTGGAACTGGTCCTTCCTCTTTTTCAAAAATCAAACTTGGATTCCTACCATAGTTTAAATAGAATGGAGAGTAACCAGTTGAGGAATGTTTGGTGTTATTTGGGTGAACTCTGCTGCCCACACTAAGTCTGACCAACCAGATTTCTGATCCATTAAATAGAGTCCTAGGCATTGTTCAAGCTCTTGATTGACTCTCTCTGTTTGTCCATCAGTTTCTGGGTGAAAACGGGTGGAGTAACGAGCGTCAATACCTAACCTCTTAGTGAAGGCTTTCCAAAAATGGGAAACAAACTGTGAGTCATGATCGGAGACCAAAACTTTTGGAATCCCATGCAATTTTACAATGTGATGAGTGAACAATTGTGCCAATTGAGATACTTGTGGTATACGTTTTAGTGGAACAAAATGTGCCATTTTAGAAAATGCGTCTACCATTACTAGGATAGTATTATACCCTTGGCTAGGAGGAAGATCAACTATCAAATCCATTGAGATCGTATGCCAAGGATGTGGTGGAGTAAGCATTGGCATCAGTAGCCCTTGAGGAGCCGTATGATCTGATTTTCCTTTTAAACATCTCTTGCAAGTAGAAACATACTGTCGTATTTGTGGCTTTATTTCAGGCCACCAAAAATGTATTTCCACCAATTCCATGGTCTTTTGAATTCCTTTATGCCCTGCCAACAATTCATCATGACAAGATTTCAATGCCTTTTCTTGAAGCTTCTTGGTTGGAAGATACAGTCGATTATTTTGATAAGGGAGACCTCCTTTAATCTCTCTCTCTAACAGTTCTTCGGCCCATTGAAACGTTTCTTCGTTAGACATTGCTTCTTGGATTTCAGTTGAGAAATCAGCACTGAGAGTGGCTAACACAAACGTCTCTTTTGGAATGCTTATCTCCTTTTCTTGATTTGATTCCATATGGTCGGAACTTATTCTGGAGAGTGCATCTTCTTTTGCTTTACTTGAGCCCACAAAAAACAATGACCAACGTAACTGTCTGGCTGTTAATTTGCGAGCAGATTTAAGGAATTGTAGGTTTCGATGAGCTGTGTACATGGTGACCTTGTACTTTCCCCCTAGCAAATAATACCCCCATTATAAAAAGCCACTTTTGACGGCCAACAATTCCTTATCTGCGATGGAATAATTGCATTCTGGAGAAGTTAACTTTCTGGAGTAGTAGGCCACTGGATGAAGCTGGCCTGTGTCCTTGTGGTGCTGGGACAAAATTCCACCTATTGCAACATCTGAAGCGTCTCCTTCAACATAAAATGGTTCTTCTGTTCTTGTATGCAACAGGATGGGAGCCTGAGTAAAGGACCTCTTCAAAAATTGGAAGGCTTCTTCTGCATTGGTATCCCAGACAAATTTAACACCTTTCCTTAATAGATGAGTGATTGGGCTTACTTTGTGAGAAAAATTTGAAATTAATCTTCTGTATAATTTGAAAATACGATTAAACTTTGGATTTCTTTTACGCTTTTAGGAGACGGCCATTCTTGTACTGCCTTGACTTTCGCAGAATCCATACTCACTCCTTCCAGGGATAACACAAATCCAAGAAATTCTACCCTTTCTTCATGGAAGGCGCACTTCTCCAGTTTCACATATAGGTGGTCTCGAATAACTTCATTAAGATAGATCTCACATGAGAAACATGCTCTTCCATGCTGTCATAGAAGATTAGAATGTCGTCTATGTAGACCATTGCCACTCTGTCTAAAAATTCTAATTCGATGAATTCAAGTTCGCTTTTCAATCAGAGTGACAAATGAATTTTTGAATGCTTTTTCACTCTATTAGGAAATTGAACTATGTAGTCTTTGTAACATACTTCCAGAATACATTTAATAATAAACCTCGCATGGCAAGTCTGTAGTCTGAAAGTTCTGAAATTCAGTCTTTGGTAAATCATTAATTTGCAGATTAGTTTGCACACAAACTTTAATTAGTATTGAACTGAAAGTTCAGCCATGGTTATGAGGATTTCTGCTGCTGTATCAGTTCAGTTGTCAGCTGTTGTTAAGACGTGCAAATATTAGCAGGAACCCCAAGCGAAAAGTCTATTAATCAAAAATAACACTCTTACTTGAATTGTGGAGAAAACTTCTCTTCACAGAAATGGAACACACTAAGGCACGTCCGTTCCGAAGCTCTTCTCAGTTGAAGTGTGCCATGCGAAACTCGTGCAGGCGCATTGTGCACAACTAGGGTGTCTTGAGTCTAAACAACTAGACCGGGAACTCTGCAGGAAGTATGAAACGGGACAGGTAGCAGCCGAAAAGAAACCTCTTAATCCATATAAAATGGATTGGAGGGAAGTCTTCCAGGCTGGGCCAAGTCGTCTCCATCGTGGGTATTTCCTTGAAGACTTCTTTTGAGGGATTACTGTCATTCTTTTAGCGACAAGACTGGAAATAGATAGAGGAGTCCTGACAACTGCAGCCATTGGTAAAACCCTATCTTGATTGACTCCACATTACAGATTTATTGACTGAAGTTGAATCAGTGAGTCATGTTCCAGGCACATTTCAACAAAGTAGACCAAATCTTGAATGGGTAAATTCCTCTTACAAGTCCTTGCTGGACTGGGGAAGAGATATTACATTTTTACAATGTAAGGTCACAGACCTGGAAGAGAGGGCTCGGTGAGACAACTTTAACTTTTTATGAGATCACTGAGGATGGAGAGAAAGAGTGGATGTTGAGCTTCCTAAGCAATCTGATCCAGATGCTTCTGGGTCTTCAGTTCACAGAACCTCTGGGGCTTCAGAGATCCTACTGTATTCAAATCCATACAGCCACCCAACAGTGTCTTCCTCGCCCAATCATAGTGTAGGTCTCCATCATCAACATACCTGGTCCATCTTACAGGCAGCAAAGCATGCTAAAGATCTAAACCTCTGTGAGTCACACTGTATTGCCTTTTCAGCAGATTTTTCCTCTGAGACAAATCTCAAATGTAAGAAATGTCATGTCTTCCAATGCAGACTCAGGGCTGGGACCTCATGTATGGCCTCCCTGGGCCTTCCCACATGATAGTGACTATAAACGGTAAAACCAAAGATATTTTCATCCCAGGGATCTAGAATCATTTTAGACAGCCTTTTGACTCTGGAATAAATGCCACAGCCTCCCGGGTGGTTTGGTTGTCTTCCTTGGCCACAGCCATCCTTGCCACCTGGAATCCACCAAATCATCAACTGAAGAATTCATGAATCAGAGGATTGATACACAATAATTCATACTGTGCTGGTATTCACAGGTTGTAGAATCTCTTTTAAGGGACGGAGATAAGCCACAATCACGTTTTAAACAGCACCCCTTTATGTTTTCTTCCGTGATCTCCTACACATCTTATTACCTTAACTAGTCCAAACGGATCCCTCTATCTCAGATTTCCTCACATCTGCTTTTTGTTAGGCATGGTCTATTACACAAGGTGGTCACACTCCTTTCCTCTTCCCAACCTCGGATCTTCTCTGGCAAGTCAGCGCTTTGAGTCTCAGGGAAGTGGCACATTGATTCTTATTTTTTGGCATTGTGGGAGCCTTCGACACCATTGGTCATACTGCCATTGGAGTGTCTTGGTTAGATAACACATATGTTAGGAAATACATTAAGATGCCAAAGTTCCTCTTGTTCATTAGCCTGAATGTTAATGGTTTGTTGTATTATATAAAATATAAAAAGATTTTACTTCAACAAGAAATAAGTGAACATTGCCTTGATTCAAGAAACACACCTCTGCCCCAAAGAAACCCTCCGCTTAAACGGAGTGAGTGAGCACAGTGATCAGTAGCAGTAGGTTTCTACTGATGAGATTTCCACTCTCCTCAGTTACTCTAAAAAATATGGAGTGGGCATTCTGGTCAGTCACAGACTACCCTGCAGAATCATAAAAACGTGGGTGGATAACAAGAGTAGACAGTTCTTTGCCAAAGTGCAATTACTCAATGAGACATTGGTCATAGACTCTATTTTTGTCCCTAATGTGGATAAGACCCTGTTTCTGGCACACCTGTCCAGACTTTTAATTTATTTTGGCTGTATGTCTCTCCTCTTAAAGGGACGGGCTTTGACCACCAGATTCCAATGTTGATAGCTTGGACATTCAGATCTCCTCATCAATTCAGAAATACCCCTCCTTTTGGGTCTCCAGGGCAAACATAATCCATTAGAGGCATGGTGTTTGCTACATCCTAAGGACAAAGACTTTGCCTTTCATTCTTACCCCAATGACACCATGTCATGCATTGATCCTTGCACTGTAAAGGGATGACTCCTTCTGAATGTGATAGGCTGTGATGTAGTAGAGGCCAGGCTGTCAATTCATAGTCAGGTTAAATAGATTCTTGATTTGGGATTATTGGCGCCGAAGCCCAGTAGGTGGTTGATGAAAGTGTCTGCATGCAAACAGCTTCAGCAAAACATATCCACTCATACATTTTAAACAATGATCGTTCAGTGAGATCCCACAGGGCCATCTGAGCAGTACTGAAGGCAATTGTGAGAAGCATGATTATGAGGGATTCTGCAGTGGTGAAACAGTGGATGACCAGCATCAACCAGAGGTTATGGTCAGATGCCTTTTGTACTCATTATAAATATGTTCATACCCTCCTGTCTGAGAGAACTAGAAGTCACCAAACATCTCTTAAATAGGTTATTTACTGGAGCTGCTGAAAAGCCCTCAATCAGATTACAGTGGAGTCGTTGCAACCACAGTAAAAGGGTGCATTGTTTTATTGCTGTGCAACTGTGCCAAAGGGAGTCTCAGCTGTTTATATCCGCAATCCGGGATGAACACTGGGTCTTGCTCACTCATCCGATCGTCATTACGGAAAGTTTTGCTTTCGGTTATTTAGCCCTATATGAATCAGAGTCCTTGGCAACACAGGAACATATTGACCCAGGAACATATTGACATGATTCTAGCCCATCTGCGCATTCTGACTACTAATGAGGAGCTTAGGGCTCTCATGCGAAGGGACTTCACAGAGGAGGAAGTGGCCCTATGAATTTGAGAAGACAGGGAAGGCTTTACTGGTACATATATTGACAAAAGTGTACCCGAAAGAAATTAACTCTGGATCTCTATGAGCCTCATCCAACTTGGCCACTTTTACCCTCCTTTAAAAGGAGAACAAGGACGGATTAGAATTTGCCAGTTATCGGCCCATTTCGCTGATCAATGTTGATTTAAAAATCATAGCCAAAATATTCATGACTTGGTTATGCAAGGTGATTTCCCAACTCGTTCACAAGCCTCAGGCTGGATTTGCCTCAGGCCTCAGCTCTTGCAACCATCTTGAACACTTGCCCAAATACTGTGGCTTTAAAAAAGAATGATCCAGAGAAAAAACTAGCCCTCTCACTGGACATTGAGAAAGTGTCTGATCGTGTGGAACGTCATACATTTTTAGGGCGATGTAATTCAGGGAGATAAGAGTGGGTGATTGCTTCATAGCTGAGGTTCACCTCCTATATTATCTTTCCACAGCAGGCAATTACGGGTGTGGCTTTTTGTCCCACATGTTCGAAATTCAATGAGGGTACCTGTAGTGTTGCCTATTATCCTTCTCCCACTTCTACTGCTTTAAGAACTTCTCTCCATGGCCCTATGCCTTTCATCAGTTGTAGAGGGTATTTAAGTGGGAGGCTGTGTGATTATGGTGCTTCTTTACGCAGAGGATATCTTGGTTGTACTATCCCACCCAGAATCTTCCATAAAGGGTGTTATGGACATCATTGATGATTTTGCCCCCCATCTCATCACAAGATTAATTGGACTTAATGTGAGGCTTTGCCACTCTCCAGGGTTACCACTAGTGGTTGTATACAGGTTTATACAATAAAGTGCGTCCCAGAGGGACTAAAATATCTGGGCATTCGTATCAACAGAGGACATGCAAGTAGAGGATAACCTTGTGCCACTCATTGACAGTCTAAAGGACGGTCACTCTCATATTTAATTACGTTCTCTGGGTGCTGCCTCAGTGAGTTCCCTTTCCTTGGGAATCAAGGCTGACATTTTTTCTTATATTTGGAGAGACCGCAAGCAAAGGTTGCGTTCGACTCAACAATTGGCTAATAGTTTTGCAGGGGTAATTCTGCCACATATACCATCCTATGGCCTGGCTTTCCATATTTCTATGTATGTGCCCCAAAATATTCTCCTTGTGGGTGCTGATACAATGACACATCCTTAAGTGCCAAAATCTATAACTTCCAATCCACCTGACTGCAGCCTCACGGTTCATCTCCAGGAATCCCATTCTTCATAGGACGGGATCACTTGGCACACTGGATATAGAAAGATCTGTGCAGCACCTCTTGTGTCTTTGCAGTGATGGGCTACTGGTGGTATTAACAATTAACTCATTATCTTAGGGCATCTCCCCTTCTTCAAAATCTATGGATTTGTAGTCAGTTCAAGGGAGTTGTATAAGGGCTCCATGGTGTCCTCATCAAAATGTTACCTCCTAGTCCTCTCCTTAGTACAACTATATTACTTTGGCAGGCTCTAAGGGTAAAGACTTTTTACCTGAGGACTTGTCAATGCTGCTTCTTGATCATGATAGAGACCTTAGAGAATCTAGGTTGAAGTCACTCTACTTTAAGGTCTTGAATGATTGGCATTTGACTCATGGAAGTTAAAACAGGCACAATTGTATTAAAGTTTTTGGGCACTTCATATGTTTATGGATTATTAACCCCTTCGCCGCGGCACGAATTCCGCCGTGGCACTGGGGTGGTTTGGGGTCAGCGCGGCGCCGCCGTGCTCGTGACGGAACCACTCCGTCATGAGTCACGGGCGAGCTGTGCTCATGACGGAGTGGTTCCGTCACGACTCCGCCCACCTGCATTGTTCGCCCGCACAGGCGGGGAATCAGTGCCGCGTGGGCGGAGCAGCCGCCAACGGCCGCAGCATGACGGAACCACTCCGTCATGAGCACACGGCGCCCGTGGCTCATGACGGAGTGGTTCCATCATGAGCAGGGAAGGGGTTAACAATGTGCAGGGCATGGGTTCACATCCAAATTCACATGAACACACTGACTTGGTGTTATTGCATTTTAAATTAATTTGCCATATCTTGTTAAATGTGTGTTTCTGGGTTATGTTAAATAGGCTTCAGTTTATCCCTCAAAGGCAGCTCATTGAAAATGGATGTCTCCTCCTATATGTTTACTGTTCATTTCTGCAGCACAAAGTGAAGCAGAGTCATGTTTATTTATTTCTATTGATATTATCCTTGAAGCAAAGTTTCCAACATGGACAAAGTAATGTTGCACTTTTGCAATTCCCTTCCACTAGTTCACTGCACTGCAGTCACTCACAATAGTTTTTAGTTGCTCTTGTAACCAGTTTGTCCTGCCATCTCCAGGTAGGTGACATTACTACAGAGTGGACAAAATCAATATTCATGTAGTGGGATTGTGTTCAGATGTTAAGGTGATACAACACTTTATAAAACCGTGCTCTGATTTGTTTACACCATGGTGATTTTGCAGAATATAATGATCCCTATACAGGAAAACTGTATTTAAACCTTCAATTTAAGGGTAAGCAAGAAGACTTTCTGTTATTACCAGGGATGCTGTCTTATTGCTTTTACTGCACACCAGGTACTTGGAATTGTTCTGACTTGCACATTTTTCTGCACTGTCTTATTTTTGTGTTGCAGCAAGGAATAGGTGGGAAGAATGTAGGGTTATTATATAATTTATTCTCATTAAAGAAGAAGCCAGCACCAACATCTCTCCGCAACTGCTCCGGGCTCAACCAACCACAACTTCTTGTTTGGAACCTTGCCGGGCTACGCCAGTGACACATACATGGAATATAAAACATCATTCCAACAATAACAATCCCTTTTATAGAAACAACCCATAAACCAGATAACACATCTCCCCCTCTAACAGAAATAACAAAACAAAAAATCTAACCACAAATTAAATAACATCATAGCACAGTGTGTACAAAGTTACAAATAACAACTAGAGAAAAGGACAAACTAAATTATAATAAAAAATGAAAAACCAAGAACTTATGAAAAAATCTTTGTACCAAACTTATTGCCAGGAAACAGAATAAGCATCAAGGTACTTAGGTTTCCTTACACTACTTTTAGACCTCTGCATTTGGATAAGTGCCAAATCAAGATTATGAAGACCCTGCAAACTAGAGTCTCCAATATTGCCACTCAAACCCAAAACTAGAAACATCTCCCCCAACCTAGGAGACATTAGTCTAAAAAATCATGTCTCCCCCTCCCTGCTCCACCTCTGATGGATGTATTGATAATCCACTCCTAACAAAAGCAGGGACATCAAAATAATTGGCAGGACCATCATCATAATGCACTCTGGCCATATTTCTCTCTCGATCCACCATTCCCCATTTAAACTCTGGCAGAATGTTTAGAGACTTAAACAATCTTAGTCTAAGATTAACATTTAGAAGAAAACTTTCTAGAAACATTTGGTCTCTTCACTCTCACTCACTCCCCCATGCAAAAATCAACATGTTTTGCTTTCTTTAGCTTGTCATATCTGACTTGCTCTAAGTTTGGGATCCCTACACCCTAGTTCTTATTTGGCCAAGACTTGGGATGCTTTCATCAACGTTTGTCTCATCCACAACTTACTTTGGTGACTACTCATAGAAAGAGTACCAACCCTTAGTAATACAAAAGGGGCCACACCAGGAGTTGAATGTGATGTATCATGAGAACACCAGATCTTATCAGCAACAGCTTCCTGTACATAGATCTCTACAGAATTTGCCAACTGACTGATTCTTTTCACATCCAATTCACCCTCTCAATAATCTCATTCCCTTGTGGGCTATAAAATGCTGTAAAAAGATGTTTAACACCCAACCTTTTCAAATGCTCCACCATCTGGTAAATGAAAAATGGGGCACCACATTGTCTGTAACCAAGTATGCTGGAACCCCTTTAATGTGAAACAATATCTTCAAAAACTCAATTGCACTAGCAGTATTAGGCTTCCCTATAAATCTATACAAATCCTTTTCCTTAGGACTCTTTGGATACCCCACAGGACAAAGTGGAATGTTGAGAGAATAAATAGACTTGTTCACCTGCCAATACTCTGCACAATTTTTCACCACAAATTCCACATCAGTATCCATTCCTGGCCACCAGTAATACAAATGTAACACTTTCCTCATTCCGGTGACCCCCACATGCCCCCTATGAGCCAATTTTACCAATCTGCATCTCAGTTCACTTGGTAGAATCAAAGCAGAATCTCTCACAAGCATTTCACCCTCAATACTTAATTTGTCTTTAACTTTGAAATACGGTCTCAATTCATTAATAATTAACCCCTCTCAAAGCCAACTCTAACCAATGTACTTCTTGAGTGCTACCTGCAACTGTCTTTATTCACAAATTCGATCCAACTCTGACCTGAGATAACATCTTCAGACACTGTCAAACCATCCACCAACACAATGTCCATAACTCCATCCTCACGCAATTTTGAATTTGAACTTGTACATTTTGGAAAGAAACATTTTGCCCCACAAGTACGTAGTAAAATAATGTGCACCCCACACACAGGCTGAGGCCTTTCTCTGGATGGTGCTGTATTTTTTCTCATCAGCTGACAGCTCTCTGGACACAAAAGCAACAGTACTTTCCTTGCCTTCCACCCTCTGACTAAGAACAGCTCTAATTCTTATACTCTGGTGGCCCTCGCTGTAGGAGAATCATATCAGGGCAGATCTTCAAAGGAAGCAAGTTAAAGAGAGTGTGGAGTATAACCCAACAATCGAAATGCTGCTCTTTCCCCACTTGCACAATGAGTGAAAAACATCATGGGGCAGATTTAGGTAGGTAACCCTTCCTGCACAAAAACAATCTCCCCATGACACAGGTATCCTTCCAGCAGTTTGTGCGCCAGTGCAGGGGGAAGCACAGAGATGCGACATATTGTTATAAATATGTTGCATTCCTGTACCTCGAAAACTAACGCAACACGGCGCATCAAAATGACTTGCAGCACCGTTCAGCAACAGTTTCTTGTAAATCTACCCCCATGAGTACAGCGTAGTGCAGTTTGCAGAGCACAGGTATTCTGCGTGAACAACCTCCGCTCATGCCTAGTGAAGGGTTGATGCCCCCTGCTCTGAAACTATATGCTGAAATCAGTAATGGAGAATTACCCTTGTAATTATTTGTGGCTCCATGCATGAGCAGGCTTCTGCACAGGCAGAAGATTTGAAAGAAGAACTTTAAGACTTTGATGAAAAGCACGTCTAGAACTTTACATGCTGACTTTCCAATAGATCTTGTCACTAAGTTATGATGTGTCGCAACAGGGAACAGGCAGCAATAATGTAGGATAATTAGATAATTTATTCTCTTCAAAGAAAAAGTCAGCATCAATGTTTTTCCACAACTGCTTCAGGCTCACCCAGCCGCAACTGGAACCTTACCGAGCTACCCCAGTGACATGTACTTAGAATGTAGACCAGCATTCCAATAATAACAATCCTTTTTAAAGAACCAACACATAAACCCCATAACACGTATTTACTGAGAGCCTTCATGGCATTGATTCTTTTTGCATCAGCAACTTATAATTTCTGTACCGCACCTTTTGAGTTCTTATAATAAATCTTTCAAATTTCTTTTCCTGCTCTAGAACTCAATTTCTGAGTCAATCATTGCAGAATTGACTGTATTTTGATATGCTTTAAGGTGTCTTACCTTGGGGACACATTACCTCTTGAAGTTTAGGACTGTCTCTGATTTATCCACCCACAGGCATGTTGTGAAGGTAATATTTTGCAATAAGTGCAATTCTAGGTAATTCCCGCTGTCACAATTTCTGCCCTGTGATCAGTGCTGTCTCTGTAAGGGAGAAAACTGTAACTTGTATCATGTACTCTGGTCCTTAATGGCTCTGTGCTCCTACCCGTCGAGTGTGGGTTCCTTAGTCATTTTTCCATCCGTCCCTCATACTGAACCTCGCCACACATATGCACAGATGGTCTGCTACCTCATGTGCTCTTGAAAAACTGTGCATTCTCCACCATTGGTGCCAGTCTACATATCGCACGCTTCATGAATGGCTGATAGAACTCTGTTCTGTATTGTCTGGAGTTTGCGGAGTAGGGACTTGTTGATGCCGGCGTAGAATGCGTTTCCATAGCCCAGTCTGTTGGTGATGAGTGTGTGGGTGACTGTCTTCCTTGACTCAGGGGAGATCCACTTGAAGGTCTTGCGGAGGATGCAGAGGGTGTCGAAGCAGCTGGAGGTGACAGCGTTGACCTGTCAGTTCATGGTGAGTGATGAGTCGAGTACGATGCCGAGGTTCTTGGCATGGTCTGAGGGGGTAGGTGGGCTTCTGAGGGAGGTCGGCCACCAGGTGCTGTACCATGCAGAAGGGGTGGTACCGAGGACGAGGACTTCTGTCTTCTCGGCGTTGAGCTTCAGGCAGCTGTTGGTCATCCAGACTGCGACATCTAGCATTCCTTTCTGAAAGTTGAGTTTTGCAGTGGTGGGGTCTTTGGTGAGGGAGAGGATGAGCTGGGTGTCGTCGGCGTAGGATACGATGTTGAGGCCGTGTTATCAGATGGTGGCTGCGAGGGGGGCCATGTAGATGTTGAAGAGGGTGGGGCTCAGTGATGAACCCTGTGTCATAGAGAAAGGGTGGGAGTCTGATCCTTTGGCTTCTTACGATGAGGAATGATTCGATCCAGTCCAGGGCTGTTTCTTGTATGCCTGCGTCATGTAGTCTGGTGACCAGTGTGCGATGGGAGACGGTGCCAAAGGCTGCTGATAGGTCTAGTAGGATGAGGGCTGCGGATTGGCCTTGGTCCAGGAGGGTACGGATGTCATCTGTGGAGGCTAGTAGGGCGGGGTCTGTGCTGTGGTTGCTTCCCAATCTGGATTGGGATGGGTCGAGGATGGCCTTCCCCTTCACTGAATCATGTCAGTTTCCTGTTGACTGTTTTCTCTGCAACTTTGGCTGCGAAGGGGAGGAGAGAGATGGGCCGATAGTTCTTGAGGTTGGTGGGGACAGCTGTGGGCTTCTTGAGCAGAGGTCTGACTTCTGCACACTTCCAGTCATCTGGGAAGGTGCCTGTTTTGAAGGTGGTGTTGATGTTGCATTGTAGTTCGGGTGCGATGGCGGCTGCGGCTCTGTGGTAGATGTGAGGGGGGTAGGGGTCGGTGGGAGCCCCCGAGTGGATGCTTTTCATCGTTGAGGCAGTGTCTTCGGTCGTGATCGGTGTACAGTTGGAGATGGTGGGCTAGCTGGTGTTTCTGGGGGCCGGGGGGCCGTCTGTGGTGCCTGGTGGATGGTCGATGAAGTTGTCGTAGAGGTTTTTGATCTTCAGGTGGAAATAGGTTCCAAGCTTGTCGCAGAGGTCTTGGGATCGGGTGATGTATGTGGCTTTGCTGCGTGGGGTGGTCAATTTTTGAATGACACAGAAAAGTTCCTTGGAGTTGGTGGAGTTGGCCAGGATTTTGTTGTGGATGAAGTTCCTCTTAGTGGCTCTGATCTGGTTGTGGTATTCCGTCATGGCGTCCTTGTAGGTGGTGTGGTTTTCGTTTCTCTTGGTGTTTCTCCAGTTCTTCTCCAGGCATCTGCAGGTGCCTCTGGCTTCTTTGAGAGCAGTGGTGAACCAGGCGGCTTTCCTGGGGCGTTGTCGGTCAGGGTTGCGTAGCGGGGCGAGCTCATCTGCGCAGTCGGAGTTCTCTGCATTGTTTGTGTCGGGTGCCCAGGTTTGGTTGTCTCTGGTGAGGGTGGAGTTAAGTTTCTTGTCAGTAACCTTGCTCCAGTTCCTTCGTCTGGTATGAAAAAATACATAATTCACATCTTTTCTATTTCTGGAAGTTTCTGTTCCTCTACACCTGCTTGAATGAAGATAACCATGTGTTTATTATAACATCCAGGTGTAGAAAACCATTAGGGCACTCCCTTCTGTGTGATATCAGTTGGTTACATGGAATGTGTAACACTTTGTGTTAAGTTGTATTTTATCAGTCACTCCTACTATAACCATACCCACACTTTAGAAATTGCTGTACGATGGCTCCTATTTAGTTGTTACCGATTTTACTTGCTGTTGCTTGAAACCTGGCAAACATTTCATGATAACGGTCTCTGAAACAATACAGTACTTTGGAAGGACCTTGTATTCACCTCTTCAACAAATAATCAAAAATGTCCCTTGGCCTAGAATTGATATGATATGACAGGCATGCATTTTGATGAACTTTTAACAAAAGAGGAAGGTGCACCAGAAAAAAGTCCAAACTTGAATAAGTCCTTAGAGTTCCTTTTAATTCTTATATATGTTTTTTCATCGAATGAGAAATCAGTCAACGCATTTCGTTCTTTAAGATAAGAACTTCTTCAGGGCTGAAATGAGTAACATTTATCATCAATAGTCCGCAAGACCTATTTGTATTTTTCGCCTTGCAATGACCTGCATTTATTAGCACCTTCCTACTTTAGGTGTGATACACTTTGACTTATTTTGTCTTATATTTGACACTGATGTAGATGTTTTAGTTTTAATTCTTAACTGTTTGCTTTTTGAATATATACATATTATATTGTATTTCTCCCTTTTTTCCTCTCCGTTTCTGCTTTTCTTTTTTCTTCTTTTCACCCTTCTTTTTCTTTTTCTTTCCTGGTTTTTTGTCTCTATTTACATTATAGCATATTGGAACTTCTGCAAACTATCCATTTGAACTCATATTATGGAACTTTCCAAATATTTATTGCACGGCGATATTTGAATCATAGATTGTTGGATGACCACGTATATTTACTCTACTACGTCTAGATACCGGTGAGATATATTTTTGCCTCTTATTAATTGGGCAGTATTTGAGATTTTCTAGGTCTTGCGGACTATTGATATTAACTTTTTACTATAATATATGTGTGTGTTTAATATGTTCATACAACTCCTATATTTACGAGCATCTGTGTACTGTATAAGTGCCCTTTGAAACGAATGTGATTTATTCTCGTTACTTTCTGAACGACGGGTTGCGAATTGCATACCCTGGTTGAAAATGGTCTATACATGCAGCCTTTTTACTCTGCTGTTTTTATGTATATTTATATTATTCTGTTTTTATGAATATCGTCGTATGTTTTTGTATATACATATGCATAGCTGTCTATATTTGTATGTAATAATGTTTTTGTGTATGGTCTTATGTGGTGTGTGTAACACTTTGGTTGTATATATATGTATATATATGTTGTATATACATGTAGTTATGTCTTTATATTTGTTTGCTACTCATTTCAGCCCTGAAGAAGTTCTTATCTTAAAGAATGAAATGCGTTGGCTGATTTCTCATTCTATGAAAAAACATATATAAGAATTAAAAGGAACTCTAAGGACTTATTCAAGTTTGGACTTTTTTGTGGTGCACCTTTCTCTTTTGTTAAAAGTGCTTCTTCATCTGATTTTCAGTGGAGTCCTTCTGCGGCGGACTTTGGAAGAATTGTGCACAGGACTTCTACTGATTGTACATACTAGGTTTGAGGTGCTGAACCAGTGGTCAGCCGTGGTGGTTTCTTTTGTCAAGTATGCATTTTGATGAAGTTAGCAAGCTGGTTGCAAATAACCAACGTGGCTCAGAGATTCAGGAGCTGTTACAGCCTCAATACCCAACTCATTTTGCTGATATCATGCATTTGATTTTAAATTTGCCTTCAATAACTGGCATTGAGTATCTTTTTTAAAACATTGGAACTGGTCTGGTGACTGGTTTTAATGCAGTATATGCCCTGATTCCATCAGTTTTCAATTCCTTGAGGATTTCTGAGCATTTTACTGCTCTTCTGCTGTGGAACTATGATCTTTCTCCTGATCTGATGAGCAAATGTATAACATGGACTACCACTATCCAGCTGAACAAAGACCCAGAGAGATCTTAGCGTATTATCTGGGACAGACTTGGCTGTCTGAACTTAGAAAGTGTTGAATGTTAACTTTTTTCAAACTAGACAATGTACAATTGAAACCTGTGCTCTAGTGTATGAACTGTCCAGCTGAAATCATCTTAGATTTACACCTAGAGTAACCTTCAACCCGTCAGTAGCTTTTCTTGACATGGAATTGTTACTGCAACCATTGCAATCACACCAGAGACAATGCTGAGCAATGTGCTTGTCACTACTACAAAATGTGAGCTGTGATAGATTAAATACACCAGTGACAATCTTTGATGTGTTGCTTAAAGACTGGTTTGACTCTCTGTTAATGTTGGAGCCTCCAAATGCAGGACTTCCACCACCCCGAAATACTTGGTGATTGCAGCCAATTTCTGGCCCCTCTCATGTGTGAACTCACAACGACAACATGAATGAACTAACTGAATTTTGTAACGCCCATACATATGCTGCATGTGCCCTGGACACATGGCCACCTCTCAGGAGCTATTCTTCACCCAGATTATCACAAGCAAGATACTGCTAGACTAGAGGATGACCCTGCTTGCTGATATCAAGCTCGAGTCTGGGAGGAGTTGATGGTGATGCTGAATGCATGTCTGCCCTTTGCAGGGCCACAAACTCCTTCACTCTGGATAATTGATTTTTTATTTTTTTTTATTTTATTATTGCAACCAGATTAAATACATGATATTATATTACAACACAAAAAATTGATTAATTAATAGATCACAGAATATTACAAATTCCCATCCTGTTTAACAATCTAAGACAAATAATTATCTTAAAGGCAACTTTAGTAAAATTCATAAAAAGCTCAAGCCTCCCCTGACTCAATCACGTCTTTAATAGCAATTTCAAATATCTCCCAAGACTAATAATCAAAAATCAAACTTATTACCCCATATTTTCTCAAACTTCTTAAGGCCTCCAATGCGTGCGGCATAGTTATATTCGCTCTTCTTGACCTTCCTCATCTTCTGAACCCATTTTATAGCTGAGGGTATGGAATCCGAACGCCAATTTTGTAGCAGAAGCGACCTTGCGATCGCAATTGCTATGTAGAGCAATCTAATCATGGATTCCGAGAAGAGAAGATCTGGGTCATAACCAAGTAATATTAGCCTGCTGTTGACCTCAAGCTTTATATTGCACTCTTGTTCTAATGAAAAGAATATCTCAGTCCAATAAATATTGATATTTGGGCAACTCAACATAATATGTGACCAATTAGCGTATGCATAATTCATGCAGCGAAAACATTGAGAGGACTGGTTAGTGAACATCCTAGCTAAAACAGCGGGAGTTCGATAAAATAACCATTTTCTAAATAACAGCTCCTATGCCAATTAGCCCCTCTGAGAGTGCAAAAATTTATCTTATTAATTGTAGACCAAATCTGAGGAGATACTACACAATTCTCATGATCAGCCCATTTCTTAATTGCATTTGACTCAAGATCCAATTGTTTAAAAGAAGCCAGGAAAGTTTTCCAAGCACCTGGATTCTTATTGACTGCTTTAACTAACAAATCCTCTACAGGTTGATTTTGGATCATAAAAGAGGTGGGGTTTACTTCTACTAGATATTTTTATAGAGAGCCATAAGAGTTAACCAAAATAAAATCCTTAGCGATCCCTGGAGATATTTCTGCTACCGTCATCCAGTTACCATCCCTTAAGAAGTCTGATATTTTAAGGTACCCGACTTCCGCCCATTTTGATGTCAAGTGGGTGGGTTGTTTAATTCCTATTAAGGGAAGGATTTCTTCTATTAAAGTGGCTGAATTAATTGCAGGAATAGAATATTTTTAAAAAAAGGCCTGACGTCTTTTAAAAATACATTGGAGACATTTATATCGTACCGACTTTGGGTACCTGAACAATAACATAGGAGAATTAATCTGAGTTTCAGTACAAATTAAATTAACAAAGAAATTGCAATAAAAATGTTTTTGTGGTAAAGGCTTGAACCTAGATAAATACTGTGCAAAATAAGCATCATAGTAATATTTCAGATTCGGAAGTGCGAGCCCTCCCTGATCTAAATCTTCATATAAAGTGCCAAGTGCTAAACAAGGGTTTTTTTTTGCCCATACAAAAGTTGTAAACATGGACTCAACCTGAGAGAAAAACGAGCTTGATAATGTGCATGGTATTGAAGAAAACAGAAAATTAAACACTGGTAAAATAGACATTTTGGTAAGAGCCACATGACCTAAGATGGATAAAGGAAGCATATTCCAACGGATCAATAACCCTTGAACTTTTCTTAAAAGTGGCGTATAATTAAGTTTAAATAAATCTTCAAACGACGCAGAATAGAAAATCCCCAGATATCGTTTTGGATTGAGATTTACTGAGCCTTGGATGTCTAGATGTAAATCAAAAGTAGCTCTCCCACATTGTATAACTTCCGTTTTGGCTCTATTTATTCGATGCCCTCCTAATGCTTCAAAGTCCTCAAATAGTTTGAAGACTTTGATTTGTACTTCTATTGTAGGTTTAATTAACAACATAATATCGTCTGCATAAAGTTTTAACGACGGCATAGTCGGGATTGGAGGAAGGATCTCTGGGGAGTTTCGTATTGCGATTGCCAAGAGTTCGATGAAAAAGGCAAATAGTACTGGCGATAAAGGGCATCCTTGCCTTGTGCCGCGTTTAATATTAATGGACCCTGCCACGGTCAAATTAATAATTACATTTGCCACTGCATTCTTATACAAATTCTGAACTAAGAGTATAAAAGACGTTGGAATATTAAAAGAATTCAAAATACAAAACAATGTCTTCCAAACAACCAAATCAAAAGCTTTTTCCGATCGAGCAATAAAACTAATGCGGGGATGTTCTGAATTTCAAAATAATCCAAGGCTTCTGCAAGAAAATGAGTGTTGGTAGCTAACTGTCTGCCCGGTAAAAATCCATTTTGGTCGACATGTATCAATTTTGCCGCATATTTATTGACCTGGAGAGATAAAAGTTTTGTAACAATCTTATAGTCCGAGTTCAACAATGTAATTGGGCGATAAGAGTTGGGATACCTTTTATTTTTGCCCTTCTTCGGAATGCAAACAATATTTCCCTGTTTAAAAGATTCTGGAATACCCCCCACCCATCTAGCATAGAATTTATCGAGGAGAGAAAGAATTCACCAAACGCCTTAAATTTTTTTTTATAAAATTCGGCGGGTAAGCCATCTGGGCCACATGCTTTAGCATTAGGTAGGCTCTTTATCACCTCTTCCAATTCTATTAATGAAAACGAGCGGGCCATAAGATTTTTATCTGTTACCATCAACATGGGCGGTGGATTTTCAAGCAGAAACTTTTTCAACAACAAATCATCGACTGACTGAAGTTGGCCATAGATGGTCTGATACTGAGCAAGCATAATACGATTAATCTCACCTGGATCCTCCGTAAAGCCTGCTAGACATGGGGAATTCAAAGCTTTGATTTGATTTGTGGCTGCTTGTTCCTTGGCCTGCCACGCCAAGAGCCTACCTGTAAAGTTACTTTCCTCATAGATTTTCTGCTGAGACTGTTGGAAAAAGATCTCGCTTTGAGTGCTATATACAGTACAAAGCTCATGCTTGGCTTGTTAAAGCTGAACTTTGGTGGTGGAAGAGGGATTCTCTAAAAAGGCCGCATTACAAATATGGATCTTTTCTTCAATTTTTAATTTCTTCACCTTAGCATTTCTGGCGGCAACTGCCTCTTTACTTACTACTAACCCTCGAATGAAGGCTTTAAGTGTGTCCCAAACTATATTGGGTTCTGCGGAATGAATGTTCTGGATTAAAAATTGTCTAATCTCAATATCCATAAACTTTACCCAGTCAGCATCATTCAGATGCAATTTATTAAATGACCAGCGTTTAGGTGTTTTTAAACTAGAGCCCACATGAATTTCCAAAGATAGCATTGCATGATCCGAAAATCAATTGAAAAAGAAATTTTGTTGAAAAAAATCTAAATTCTGAGAGATTAAAAAAAAATCAATGCGTGAGGAAGATCCAAACCGCCCTGATCCACATGTAAATTTCTTTAAAGTCGGATATGCTGTTCGCCACGGGTCTTGTAGATTTAGCATATCCGAATGATCTTTCAATGTTTTAAGAGATCTAGGCTTGGTCTGCTTTTTCCCTTGGACCGTGGAATCCAGATGTGGACTCATCAAAATATTAAAATCCCCACCCACGATCAAATCTCCTACAACATGATTTAGAGAGAGAAAAAGATCGTCATATGCTTTAGCGTCATCTTCAACAGGTGCATAGTAGCTTACACAAGTCAGAGGGCATGGTTTGGATCTAAAAGAGCATGTCACCACTTCCCAAATGGATCCATACCTGAATTAATACACTCTACTTGTAAGCCTTTTTTTTATAAATATAGAAGTCCCTCTATGGGATGCAGAGGCAGATGAAAAACCCCTGTAGCTGGCCCAGGTTTTAAACATTAAAAATCCCAAAATATTTATAGTCGAAATATGAGTTTCTTGTAACAGAATAATTTCAGGATTTTCTGTCTTTAGCCATGCTTCAATAGCCCGCATTTTTTTGGGGATTATTTAGGCCGTTAACATTAAACGAAATTATTTTTAGCCTATTAGCCATTTAAATAAAAAAAAGGAGAGATCTAAAGAACCAATCAATGTAACATTCCAAGAAAAAAACAAATGAAGCATACAAAATAACCAACCAATTATTGATACTACCGGTTGCATTTTTCCTATTTTTAAGTGCCCTATCCCACCCCCAGAAAAGTAGACTATCCCCCCTCCACCGCTCCTTCCACTTTCCCCAGCCCCTACTCAATGTGGGTGTTATGTTATTACACCCGGGGGATCTACCCCTTACCCGCCCCTCAATTCTATAAAACGTGTTGCTTTTATTTATTTTTATTTTTTTATTTTTGCCCTCCAGAATTCAATTTTTCTAACGAGCTTTACAATTATCATGAAGCCCTCTAAGCTAATCTCCCTAAACCAAGAGAGTAAAGAATAAAGAGAGAAACAGGGAGGGAAAAAAAGAAAAGAGGGGAAAAAGAAGTTTTTAATTTTCTCCCAACATGGCGAGCTTTATATCGTATTTACTCCTGTTTCCATGAGTTCTGGAAAAAGGGGCGAATATAACACTATTCTAATCCCTCGTTATCTTCCCCAGAAAACCCTGTGCCTCATCAACATCCGTAAACAAAAAAAACTTTCCCTTCACTAATACTCGCAATTTGCATTGTTGTGCAATTGATGCTTGTGCCCCCTTTGCCTTAAATACCTGCAACATTTTTACAAATTCCTTCCTGCGGCGGGCAGCAGCGGTGGACATGTCCGAAAATAGTCTCGTTAATTGGGAACTGTCTCTGCTGAATAGCTTTTGTAAGGACTGCTTCCTTTATTCGAAAATCTGCAAAGTTGATCAGGATCGTGTGTGGAAGGGTTGAGTTAGGGAAAGGATGAGCTGGGACGCGATGGGCTCTCATAATTGTAAGGTCACCCTGGAAGTCCGGAAAACCTTTTTCTTTAATAAAGGTGTTTACCCAGCTTAAAGTCTGCGACCCTTCTATTTTTTCAGGTACACCAACTAGGCGAAGGTTAGATTTATGTGAATGGTTTTCCAACTCCTCCAGTTTGGATTCCAGCGCCTGTTTACTTTTGACTCCTACTTTAACCTCTTTTGTCATTTTAAATAGCTGGTCCTCCAATACGGAGATTCTCTCCTCTGCCTCCTGAAGCTTAACAGGGAGGCTACCCATAATATTTTCCATTTTCTCCAGACGTTGATTCAAGGAGTCCAGTTCCGCCTTCTGAGTTTTTTTTATATCTCGGATTTCTTCTAGAATCAAATTTAGCATGTCCTTAACATTGATCTGAAAATCTCCAGTCAAATCTGTGGATCGATTAGGGTCCAGAGCATTATTAATGTTGGGAGTGGATGGCATTACAGTTGTGGCGCCTGGGGGAGGTGGGGGAGATCTTGACCCCTCTTCCTGAACTCCTTCCTCCTGATGTAGTTGGGCCACAGTTGATATAGCTGACCCTGCTTCCTTGATAGCGCTAAGCTTAATCCCTTCCTTAACTCCTGGGGATCACCGCTAAGATCTTGACTCAGAGTAATAGCTGTAAAGTCCGGACCCCCGTCTAGAACGCTAGATAGAGCAGAGTTAGTTAGCTCGGTTGATAATATAGCGAGAGCAGGATCTAGAGAAGTCATGTGCTCATGAGGTGATTGAGAACTGTCTGTATCCTTGATGAGCTTTTTCTGAAAGAGAGGAAATTGCTTGGTCGCCCTTTTGTCACTTTTATCTCTGGATTCTTTCTATGTACTGCCTTCGCTTCCTGCTTGCAGATTTATCGATGAGGCTACAGTATTTGTGGTATCTGAATTTTTAATAGCACTGTTTTTAATAATAGGGATAATAGGGACTGTGAGGGCCAAGGTAGAAAACTGCCAGAGAACAAAACAGGTGCCAATATGACCCCAATTCGCCCTAACCAGAGTCCGACCATGTTTAATCAATCCCGCCCTGGTAGAGGGAATAGGATTGACAGGGCGGAGATGATCCTGATCCCAAATAAACTAAAGGAGAAGGGGTCCCCGAGGGAAGATCTGGTATGTCAATACATTTACCCCCTGAATGTTGCCCATATGTGGCAGTTTTGGTGAATGTACCTCAGCTTGAGCCTGGCCAAAAGGAATCATATTATACTTTAAAGAATAAAGTGGTGCACTGGTTAAGTGAGAACAGTGGCTACCCAGTGAGTTGTGCTGACTAGATACTCTTAACTAGAAGAGTAAGCTGGATTGGCACCTTGGAAAAGACACTGCAAGGTGAGTGTATAATCATCAATTTTAGTAACCCTAACTAGGCTAGGAAAACTTTGGAAAGAGCAGTTGTACCATTACATAATGATCCCAATGTATTCCTATTGCCTTTAGGCTTTTTTTATAGACACCTAAGGCCTATATATAATAGTGGAGGAGACCAGGGGCAATTTAGAGCTAAACCGGCAGTGGCAGCGCAGCCATTCTATGCATTACCTATATCCAATAGATTCCAAATCCTCAGTACACTCCAAGATAATGATTGACAGAGCACTGCCCATCTACCCAACATGGAGGTTAGACACGATGGAGATGGGTCGACAGGAGTAGAGATGACAAGAGACAGCGTACCTAACATTGTCAAGACATTTTTAATTATGCCTAATTCCCTACTCAATGTTACAAACCCACCCGTCTCACATCCATTTATTAGGGATAACAAGGCCAGTATAGGTGAATACTCTGGTGAAAATAAAGGGTTATCGTCAGAAATTACAACAAACTCTCCAGTAACAAACTGCCCTACCAGCGAGGAAGATGTGAGCATATCTAGATGATCGTATAGGGAATTTGCCAGTCAACGGCTATACCATTGTTACCTGGAATATAGCCGGACTGGCAAACAAAAAGGATTCACTGGGCTGAGCAGATTTTCTTAATAAACATGATATAATTTGATTGGAGTATTGATCATATACATT
The DNA here is from genome assembly GCF_964204655.1 of Triturus cristatus. NCBI lineage: Eukaryota > Metazoa > Chordata > Amphibia > Caudata > Salamandridae > Triturus > Triturus cristatus. The sequence continues at coordinate 914,497,121 of NC_140588.1, forward strand.
TTGAAGGGTCTACTTCCTATGATCTGCCTGCATCACCCTCTACTGCTGGCAGAGCTAAAGGTGGGCTGCTAACTTTTCTGTCAAATAAATTGCCTTTTGTAGTCGAAAGGGTGATTAAAATAGGAAATAAATTGCAGGTATTTTGGTTGCATCATAAAGATGGCCGGGACATTTTATTGGTTAATATCTACAATAATATTTTCAATTCAACTCGCCACAATGTAGTATTCGACTTAGAGAAGGGGACAGATAATTTGGTTAAAGCAGTGAACACTAACTTTGCAATTGTATGGATCGGGGATTTTAATACATCAATATGCCCACTGTCTATGACTAAAGTCTGTGGGTTTAGGAGCGATGAATGGGGATGATTATATACACTTCCCGCACAATACTTATGGTGATACCTTAAGTACAGTTTTGGCTAAATATGATCTCGATTTAATTCAATGTGCACAAGATAGGAATGGTAGGGAGATACCAACATTTACTGCAAGAAATGCCAATACTACGATTGACCATGTTTTAGTATCCACAAGTATTGTATACCTATGCTCTACCCCGAGGATTGCCGAACTGTTACTCAGTGATCATAATTGTATTATTATGCCAATGGGTATATGGGGCAATAAATTTGTAATGCAACAAATGGTTACTGGTAATATTACCCCATGTAGACCAAACGGTACAAGAATTACGTGGAAAGGTATTAATCCAGTTAAAGGTTTAAATACCATTGCTACAGAATGTGGTAAGGAGATTCACAAATGTCTTGAACTGTAGGTTAAACCTACGACGATATTAACCAATTTCTGTAAAATTAATGATACTATTGACAAGTTAATGACTGTACCACCCAGAGAAAAACATACACAAAGTAGGGGTTGGTTTAACCATACTTGCACCCACTCCCTGAACCAGCTAAAACAGCCACTCTGCAGTAGACCAAGGAATAAGGTATTAGTCCAAAACTTAAGATTAGACTACAAACTAGCCCTTAAACTGAGGAAGAGGGAGCTCCAAGAGGAGGCATGGGACAAACTATCATTGGCCACAGATAAATTTAATAATAATAAGCAAGAGGGAAGGAGGAGAGAAGGAGGAGGAGGTAGCGGAGAATGGGATTTTATCACAGGCTCAATATGGTTTTAGAAAAGGGTTAGGTATGATAGAGCAATGTATTAATTTAGAGCTTTTTATGGGTAAATAATATACACGTGCTAAACAAGGGAGTTTCTTTTTATGCTTTGCTGATCTTAGTAGTGCTTTTTATTTAGTGGATCATGCTATTCTCTCACCGGTTTTACTTAATCTCGGTGCCCCGGAGTCCATTATTTATTTCCTTGCAAGGTTATACAGGAAATTATCGACTAGAGTCCGGTATGGCCAACAGGGTGAATGTGCACCAAATTTTAAGGTTAAACGTGGCATCTGCCAAGGCTGAGTCTTAGCATTATTGCTTTTTACTTTATTTATAAATGAAGTTGATGCAGTTCTTTGGCTGGTGCAGGTGGATGCACCCCAAGCTGCAGGCCAGGCCGTACCAGTTCTGCTTTATGCAGACTATGCTGTGCTGTTATCTAGAACTCCGGTCAGCCTACAGTGATTAATAGATAGGTTCACAGATTTTATTATTGAAAGGAAGTTGTTAATTAATAAGGCCAAAACATATACTATGGTTTGTGGTTTAAAACCCAGGAAATAGAAACCTTTTTTTATAGATGGTGCGAGAGTGGAAACTGTTGAGAATTTCTGTTATCTGGGGTTAACTTTTTCTGGTAACGGTAATTGGTCATCCGAATTGTCTAATGTCCATGCAAAGATGTCAAAAAGTATGCATGGGGTCTTTCGGTTTGCTATCAAACTGGGGGAATGATGTATCAAGGACATGACAGACATCTATAAAGCTAGATGTGCCTCTATTGCATTATATGGCGCAGGGGTGTGGGGCAATATACCAGCCAGGAACTGCAATTGGAGGAAAATTCTTTAAAAAAAAAAGCTTTCATGCCTGCCTGCATCCGCATCCTCTGAGTTAATACATTGTGAAGTTGGGCTAAGATACCTGTCAGATCTGATCACTCTTAGACCTCTAATGCTTTGGAGATCAATTTGGTCTAAAAACGAGAAAAAATTCACTCAATCTATTATCAAGGATTGCTTGCAATTGGACAATTGTTTTATGATTCCTTTGCTAAAATACATAGCAGATGTTAACAGAGATTTATTTATGTTCAAGATACGGGAAAGTCCAATTGATGTGATAGGCCTGTGTAAACAGGAAATAAAGAACACATTTTCGGCCCATAAAAAGGAGTGCAAAATTATAAACAATCACCAAGACCCCACGATAACCCTTAAGGAGCTTTGGCAGACTGATGTCGGAGAGCTGGACCAGACAGACTGGCAGGAGGCGGCGGCGTCCCCGCGAGAGGTGCGATACCCTGCAAACTACAATTAGTACAATTAAAAATCCTGCACCAAATATATTTTACACGAATAACTCTTCACCGACTAGGTCGGGCGGACACACTACTCTGCCTAAGACAATGAGGGTTAACTGACACATTCTACCACACGTTCTGGGACTGCTCAGGAATCACACCCTGTGAGAAGTTGTATTGGTATATGCTGTTCACTAGTTAAAGTGGACACCTTGCACCAGTACAATTCGACTCTTATGGTAGTAGGTTTAAGACAACCTTTAAAGAAAGCTATCCTAGTGGTAGCTGCGGAGAGCAGCCTTCAGGCTAAGTCTTTAGAGGAATGTAAAGCAGCTTGTTTTTCCTTATAATCTCTTGAATTACTAAATGAAAGGACACCACACAGGAATATATATCAAATATATATGTATTTATTACTAAACAACTCTCTGCTAATCTCTTTATGAGATTAGAAGTCAGGAACATATGCACAAATCAACGTTTCACAATAAGTTAAGCACAAATATGGCTGGGGCCCTAGGGGCATACCAGACCATATACTAAAAAAGAGACTTAAGAACAATGACTTTCAAAGGGACAAGGCCTAGGGCCTTCAGAAGTGCTGGGGCCTAACAAAATCACCCAAGGCAGGTAAGTAAAGGACCCACGGGGGATGCATGCAGTGTGTTAACACAGCCCCGAATCCCTATTGACTTCAATGGAGCAAGTCGCGATTGGAAATTAAGAGTTTAAGGATACTTCGGGAGAGTCTACAAGCAAGTCACTTACAGGGTAAGTAGTTCTAGAGCCAACACCCACAGGAGCACCGTAGTGCTGGAGTTACCTCACCCAGGGAAGCCGGGTGCATAGGTGTCTTTTGGTGTTGGGTACCGGCATCGTTTTCAATGGGAGCCAATGAAGACTTGCTGCTTGTGAAGACAGAAGAAATGTCCGGTGGAATCCAAGCCTGGATTCAGAAGAAGGAAGACCTGAAAGCAGAGGGGACAGTGTTCAAAGTCACTTGGCAGTGAGTGACCCGGAGTGAGGAATCGGGATGCCCACAGTCGTCGGGTGATTTCAGGTAGTCCATGGGTGTCTTGACTCTTCAGCCACGAGGTCCAGGAGGCATCGACGATGACCAGGTGCTGGATTCAGCGTGTTCCAAGAAGTCTGCAGCTTACTGCGGTGTCGGTGACCAGATTGGAGCCAACAATCCTTGGTAACAGCAAATCTTGTGGAAAGGACAAAAAGTCAGCGGTGCAGACCAGCAAGGTCTGAGGGACTCACCCAGTGAGGGTAAGTCAGGGCAGGCCTGGAGCAACCAGGGGAGCCCTTTGGAACTATTGAAAAGTCTTTAGGGGACACACAAGCATACCGGCAAGGGATCGCAAAGACGCCTCAGGAGGATCCTCTCAACAGGGGCCCATGGTCACTCAGGATGGGGTAGGCCTCTGATCTTCGGAGGGATTCCTGATAGAGGCTTGGACCACACGTGGTCCAAAGCACAGGTTTGTAGAACATTGTGAAGGGGCTGTACTCAAAAATAGTGCACGGTACCCCGGGATTGCGGTTCCTTGTCACTCGTGGGGTCCACTTGCCTCAGCGTCGCTGGGGACTCACGATGGCCTTGGAGAAGTCAGGAAATCCTCTTCTTGGGCTGCAGGGACTTCGGGCTCCGGCGGGAGTGGTGGAGTTTGAGACCGTGGATTGCAGTTTTTGGTGCCTGCCCAGCAGGTGAGTCACTCCTTGACTCCAAGGGAGATTCTTCAGTCTTCCAGAGGTAGAGGAACGTTGAAGGTCCGGGATTCATCTTCAGAGCATCGTCCTGGGGTATCTAGTTTGCAATGGCAAGGGTTCACTAACTTATACTGAAAGGAAGGGAACGACTAGCTCTATGACCCCACCTATGGGAGGGTCAGGGGAGTGGGTGGCCACACCCACTTCCCTTTGTCCAGTTTCATGCCAGAGCAGGGGCAGGTAGCCCCTGAGCCAGTTTGAACTGGTGTATGCACAGAGGAGCCTACTGCTCCCCCAGTGCAGGACTTCAAAGCCCACTAGGAATGCACCCACCCAGCCCCATCAAACTAAACCCTGTCTGGGAGGTGGTCACACCTCCCTGTGACAGGATACCTATTGTTGGGCTTCCTCCACTGTGAGTTCCGGTCATCAGCAGGAGGGCAGCCCAGTGTCTGTGACTGGTGGCATCCATTTTGTGATGCCAGGGCTCTTCAGGATTCTACCACGTTTCCACAGTAGGTACATGTCTATCCCTCTAGAAGGGTGGGATCATACTCCCACACCAGTTACTGGTGTGGGGGTATGATTCCAAAGCGTTCAACACCAAACACAACATGTTTTGATGCAGCCATTCCAAAGTTAGCATTTAGCGCGAGGTTATAATGCACTTAAGAGTATATGTTTTGACCGCATTCACAAACAGCCCCAGAGAATGGACTCTGAGAGCTGCCGAGGGGCCCTGCTCAGGCAGAGGCCCCCCCTCACATGGAAACCAAGCACCCTGACATCAGGATTGATAAGGCCTGCTTTAGGGGTGACTGATAGGTTTAAATGTGTGTGCAGGAGAGATATAATGAACCTATATCTCAGTGAGGAGTGCTAGCACCACCTCACCCAGGCTGCAGTTGCAGGTCTGTGGTGTCAGATTTTGTCTGCTTCCCAGGGGTGGCATAGTACATACTTCAGCCCCTGGTAGGCCTGTGAAGTACCTATGCCCTTGGTACCTAAGGTACCATATACTAGGGACTCATAAGGCACCACAGTATCCAATCACTAGTGCACCTAATATGCACTCCATGTTGTTTAGAGAGAACAGAGAGGCTGGGGTCCTGATTATTAGGGTTTCCAGCCAGACTATAGCCAGAAACCAGTGTAAACATCAGAAAAAAAGTGAGGGGCAACATAAGAGGCAGATCCTACTCTCCTAAACAACCCCCCCCAAACGCAGGGACACTAAACTAACGTTTACCAGTTGAGTCTTTGTGTTCTAAGTGGAAATACCTTGAGAGTCCATCTGCATTGGCATGTTGGGTCCCAGGTCTATGTTCCACTGTATAGTCCATCCCCTGTAGGGAAATGGACCACCTTAAAAGTTTTGGGTTTTCACATTTAATCTGTTTAAGCCATAGGAGGGGCTTGTGGTCAGTCTGAACTATGAAGCGGGTGCCAAACAAGTAAGGCCTCAGCTTCTTCAGGGCCCACACCACAACAAAGGCCTCCCTCTCTATAGCTGACCAACGTTTCTCTCTAGGGGTCAGCCTTCTGCTTATAAAAGCTACTGGCTGGTCTTGACCTTCATCATTCAGTTGAGACAGTACAGCTCCCACAACCAGCTCAGAAGCATCTGTTTGTACAATGAACTTTTTGGTGTAGTCTGGACTCTGTAAGATGGGGGCAGTGCACATGGCCTGCTTTAGGTCTTCAAATGCCTTTTGACAGCTAGCTGTCCACTGAACCTTTTTTGGCATTTTCTTTGAGCTACGATCATTCAAGGGGGTCAATATAGATCCATATCCCTTCACAAACCTCCTATAGTACCCAGTCAGGCCTAAGAAGGCTCTCACCTGTGTCTGGGTGGTTGGAGTACCCCATTCCATTATGATTTGGATCTTGCTCTGTAAAGGCTGAACCTGGCCCCCACCTACAAGGTGGCCCAGGTACACAGCCTGACTCTGCCCTATCTGGCACTTAGTGGCCTTGATAGTGAGGCCTGCTTTCTGCAGAGCCTCCAAAACATTACTGAGGTGGACCAGGTGATCCTGCCAGGAGGAACTAAAGACAGCAATATCATCTAGATAAGCTGAGCAATAAGTTTCCATCCCTGACAGAAATTTGTTCAGCAACCTCTGAAAAGTTGCAGGTGCATTTTTCAATCCAAAGGGCATCACCACAAAGTGGTAGTGCCCACTAGGGGTCGAAAAGGCTGTTTTGGCTTTTGCATCATCAGCTAACCTGATCTGCCAGTAGTCAGCTTTAGGTCAAATGTACTAAGATATTTGGCTGAGACCAAAGTATCAATCAGCTCATCTGCCCTTGGAATTGGATAGGCATCAGTCCTGGTGACTGCATTGAGGCCTCTGTAGTCTACACAAAACCTAATTTCTTTCTTACCACCCCGGGTATGAGGCTTGGGTACTAGGACTACTGGGCTAGCCCATGGGCTATATGAAGGCTCAATTACACCTAATTCCAACATTTTCTGGACTTCAGTCCTGATACAGTCCCAGACATGGTCAGGTTGCCTGTAGATTTTACTGTTGACAGGCAGACTGTCCCCAGTGTCCACCTCATGGGTGCATCAGGTAGTCTGACTAGGGGTGAGGCTAAACATATGTCTGTACTGTTGCAGAACTTGCCTGCATTCAGTTTGTTGATGGTCAGTTAGGCTGCTTGCCAAAGCAACACCATCTACTGACCCACCATCAGGGTTCTGTGAGAGCAGGTCAGGGAGAGGGTCACTCTCCTCCTCCTGTTCCTCATCAGTTGCCATGAGCAAGCCCATGTCAGCCCTGTCAACATATGGTTTCAATCTGTTGACATGGAGCACCCTCAGGGGGCTCCTGGGAGTTCCAAGATTCACCAGATAGGTGACTTCCCCCTTTTGCTCAACAATTGTATGGGGGCCACTCCATTTGTCTTAGAGGGCTGCTGGGGCCACAGGCTCCACCACCCACACTTTCTGTCCTGGCTGCACACACGCCGGTGGGACGCGGCATGCTGGACGAGACATTGGGTAGTCACCCCAGGGGCACATGATCAGAGGACGCGTGTTCCATTCCGAAGACGGTTGCAGGTACGAGGAGACTTCGCAATCCCTTGAGGTTTTAGGTGAATCTCACGTGAAGTTGATTTGGAATTCCAACAGCCCTGAAGAATTTGAGTGATGTTTCAGCAACAAAACATGTTGGCATCACAGAGTTGACTATGGTTTGATTAAAACCATTTTTAATTGTGGGAGCTTACAGCATTTAATAAAGTTATGTCAGGCTAGTAAGCGTCACCAGTTTTTAATTGTGAGAATTAGATTTTCACATTCTCACTGGGGTCCAAAGGGCACGAATAAAGGCACCAGGCACTGATAGTTTTTTACTATTGCACTTCACTGGGGTTGAGATTCTTGCATCTAAAGAATACACTTTTTGTTTTCTACACGGAGTAAGAGCAACCTATGATGATAAGTGGGTATGCTGGCGAGGACCAGCCAGCGACCCCCTTGGTGTTACTACCGTGAGGTGCTTTTTCTCTTTCCTCACACTTTTTCTAACCATTTATTGGTAGAAATCGCGTTATGATGATTTTTATGACACTTTTAATTTGATACACCATGACCTTTTGAGTAGTGATAGGGAACACACTCTAGGGAACAGGAAAGTATTGGAAACCTTCTCAGTGTCGGTATTTCAGGATTAGGTGTATTGCGGGGCAGGCTACTTGTTGTTTACAATGTATTGAGTGGGGGGCGGCCTGGCCCTTTCTTTCCCCCTGTGGCTCCTATTGTGTTGTTGGTACATAGTCGTTACAACAAACAAATGATGGACGGAATGCTGACAATGCATACATTCTCCCCCAGTCAAGAGATCTGGGTTAAATCCATCGTTCTTTTGCCCACTACACCACCCCAGTTTAGACATGGCCATATGCAAATCAGTCTTGACCCTGTGCCTCATGGGAACAGTCCAGCCCGAACTGCCAAGCCATGTCTTCCCTGGACCGGAATCAAGCATCCTAGGACTGGTTTATGGCTATCAGCCGTCATCAGCCAGGATAGCTTGACTCCAGTGGCGTAGTGAGCACGGGTCCCACGTCTGGGAATACCCATCCCACTTAGGGCGAAAAGCGTTACAACAAACAAATGATGGACGGAATGCTGACAATGCATACATTCTCCCCCAGTCAAGAGATCTGGGTTAAATCCATCGTTCTTTTGCCCACTACACCACCCCAGTTTAGACATGGCCATATGCAAATCAGTCTTGACCCTGTGCCTCATGGGAACAGTCCAGCCCGAACTGCCAAGCCATGTCTTCCCTGGACCGGAATCAAGCATCCTAGGACCGGTTTCTGGCTATCAGCCGTCATCAGCCAGGATAGCTTGACTCCAGTGGCGTAGTGAGCACGGGTCCCACGTCTGGGAATACCCATCCCACTTAGGGCGAAAAGCGTTACAACAAACAAATGATGGACGGAATGCTGACAATGCATACATTCTCCCCCAGTCAAGAGATCTGGGTTAAATCCATCGTTCTTTTGCCCACTACACCACCCCAGTTTAGACATGGCCATATGCAAATCAGTCTTGACCCTGTGCCTCATGGGAACAGTCCAGCCCGAACTGCCAAGCCATGTCTTCCCTGGACCGGAATCAAGCATCCTAGGACCGGTTTCTGGCTATCAGCCGTCATCAGCCAGGATACCTTGACTCCAGTGGCGTAGTGAGCACGGGTCCCACGTCTGGGAATACCCATCTCACTTAGGGCGAAAAGCATTACAACAAACAAATGATGGACGGAATGCTGACAATGCATACATTCTCCCCCAGTCAAGAGATCTGGGTTAAATCCATCGTTCTTTTGCCCACTACACCACCCCAGTTTAGACATGGCCATATGCAAATCAGTCTTGACCCTGTGCCTCATGGGAACAGTCCAGCCCGAACTGCCAAGCCATGTCTTCCCTGGACCGGAATCAAGCATCCTAGGACTGGTTTCTGGCTATCAGCCGTCATCAGCCAGGATAGCTTGACTCCAGTGGCGTAGTGAGCACGGGTCCCACGTCTGGGAATACCCATCCCACTTAGGGCGAAAAGCGTTACAACAAACAAATGATGGACGGAATGCTGACAATGCATACATTCTCCCCCAGTCAAGAGATCTGGGTTAAATCCATCGTTCTTTTGCCCACTACACCACCCCAGTTTAGACATGGCCATATGAAAAGTGTTTGTTGTAACGCTTTTCGCCCTAAGTGGGATGGGTATTCCCAGACGTGGGACTCGTGATCACTACGCCACTGGAGTCAAGCTATCCTGGCTGATGATGGCTTATAGCCAGAAACCGGTCCTAGGATGCATGATTCCGGTCCAGGGAAGACATGGCTTGGCAGTTCGGGCTGGACTGTTCCCATGAGGCACAGGGTCAAGACTGATTTGCATATGGCCATGTCTAAACTGGGGTGTTGTAGTGGGCAAAAGAACGATGGATTTAACCCAGATCTCTTGACTGGGGGAGAATGTCTGCATTGTCAGCATTCCGTCCATCATTTGTTTGTTGTAACGCTTTTCGCCCTAAGTGGGATGGGTATTCCCAGACGTGGGACCCGTGCTCACTACGCCACTGGAGTCAAGCTATCCTGGCTGATGACGGCTGATAGCCAGAAACCGGTCCTAGGATGCTTGATTCCGGTCCAGGGAAGACATGGCTTGGCAGTTCGGGCTGGACTGTTCCCATGAGGCACAGGGTCAAGACTGATTTGCATATGGCCATGTCTAAACTGGGGTGGTGTAGTGGGCAAAAGAACGATGGATTTAACCCAGATCTCTTGACTGGGGGAGAATGTCTGCATTGTCAGCATTCCGTCCATCATTTGTTTGTTGTAACGCTTTTCGCCCTAAGTGGGATGGGTATTCCCAGACGTGGGACCCGTGCTCACTACGCCACTGGAGTCAAGCTATCCTGGCTGATGACGGCTGATAGCCAGAAACCGGTCCTAGGATGCTTGATTCCGGTCCAGGGAAGACATGGCTTGGCAGTTCGGGCTGGACTGTTCCCATGAGGCACAGGGTCAAGACTGATTTGCATATGGCCATGTCTAAACTGGGGTGGTGTAGTGGGCAAAAGAACGATGGATTTAACCCAGATCTCTTGACTGGGGGAGAATGTGTGCATTGTCAGCATTCCGTCCATCATTTGTTTGTTGTAAAGCTTTTCGCCCTAAGTGGGATGGGTATTCCCAGACGTGGGACCCGTGCTCACTACACCACTGGAGTCAAGCTATCCTGGCTGATGATGGCTGATAGCCAGAAACCGGTCCTAGGATGCTTGATTCCGGTCCAGGGAAGACATGGCTTGGCAGTTCGGGCTGGACTGTTCCCATGAGGCACAGGGTCAAGACTGATTTGCATATGGCCATGTCTAAACTGGGGTGGTGTAGTGGGCAAAAGAACGATGGATTTAACCCAGATCTCTTGACTGGGGGAGAATGCCTGCATTGTCAGCATTCCGTCCATCATTTGTTTGTTGTAACGCTTTTCGCCCTAAGTGGGATGGGTATTCCCAGACGTGGGACCCGTGCTCACTACGCCACTGGAGTCAAGCTATCCTGGCTGATGACGGCTGATAGCCAGAAACCGGTCCTAGGATGCTTGATTCCGGTCCAGGGAAGACATGGCTTGGCAGTTCAGGCTGGACTGTTCCCATGAGGCACAGGGTCAAGACTGATTTGCATATGGCCATGTCTAAACTGGGGTGGTGGAGTGGGCAAAAGAACAATGGATTTAACCCAGATCTCTTGACTGGGGGAGAATGTCTGCATTGTCAGCATTCCGTCCATCATTTGTTTGTTGTAACGCTTTTCGCCCTAAGTGGGATGGGTATTCCCAGACGTGGGACCCGTGCTCACTACGCCACTGGAGTCAAGCTATCCTGGCTGATGACGGCTGATAGCCAGAAACCGGTCCTAGGATGCTTGATTCCGGTCCAGGGAAGACATGGCTTGGCAGTTCGGGCTGGACTGTTCCCATGAGGCACAGGGTCAAGACTGATTTGCATTTGGCCATGTCTAAACTGGGGTGGTGTAGTGGGCAAAAGAACGATGGATTTAACCCAGATCTCTTGACTGGGGGAGAATGTCTGCATTGTCAGCATTCCGTCCATCATTTGTTTGTTGTAACGCTTTTCGCCCTAAGTGGGATGGGTATTCCCAGACGTGGGACCCGTGCTCACTACGCCACTGGAGTCAAGGTATCCTGGCTGATGACGGCTGATAGCCAGAAACCGGTCCTAGGATGCTTGATTCCGGTCCAGGGAAGACATGGCTTGGCAGTTCGGGCTGGACTGTTCCCATGAGGCACAGGGTCAAGACTGATTTGCATATGGCCATGTCTAAACTGGGGTGGTGTAGTGGGCAAAAAAACGATGGATTTAACCCAGATCTCTTGACTGGGGGAGAATGTCTGCATTGTCAGCATTCCGTCCATCATTTGTTTGTTGTAACGCTTTTCGCCCTAAGTGGGATGGGTATTCCCAGACGTGGGACCCGTGCTCACTACGCCACTGGAGTCAAGCTATCCTGGCTGATGACGGCTGATAGCCAGAAACCGGTCCTAGGATGCTTGATTCCGGTCCAGGGAAGACATGGCTTGGCAGTTCGGGCTGGACTGTTCCCATGAGGCACAGGGTCAAGACTGATTTGCATATGGCCATGTCTAAACTGGGGTGGTGTAGTGGGCAAAAGAACGATGGATTTAACCCAGATCTCTTGACTGGGGGAGAATGTCTGCATTGTCAGCATTCCGTCCATCATTTGTTTGTTGTAACGCTTTTCGCCCTAAGTGGGATGGGTATTCCCAGACGTGGGACCCGTGCTCACTACGCCACTGGAGTCAAGCTATCCTGGCTGATGACGGCTGATAGCCAGAAACTGGTCCTAGGATGCTTGATTCCGGTCCAGAGAAGACATGGCTTGGCAGTTCGGGCTGGACTGTTCCCATGAGGCACAGGGTCAAGACTGATTTGCATATGGCCATGTCTAAACTGGGGTGGTGTAGTGGGCAAAAGAACGATGGATTTAACCCAGATCTCTTGACTGGGGGAGAATGTCTGCATTGTCAGCATTCCGTCCATCATTTGTTTGTTGTAACGCTTTTTGCCCTAAGTGGGATGGGTATTCCCAGACGTGGGACCCGTGCTCACTACGCCACTGGAGTCAAGCTATCCTGGCTGATGACGGCTGATAGCCAGAAACCGGTCCTAGGATGCTTGATTCCGGTCCAGGGAAGACATGGCTTGGCAGTTCGGGCTGGACTGTTCCCATGAGGCACAGGGTCAAGACTGATTTGCATATGGCCATGTCTAAACTGGGGTGGTGTAGTGGGCAAAAGAACGATGGATTTAACCCAGATCTCTTGACTGGGGGAGAATGTCTGCATTGTCAGCATTCCGTCCATCATTTGTTTGTTGTAACGCTTTTCGCCCTAAGTGGGATGGGTATTCCCAGACGTGGGACCCGTGCTCACTACGCCACTGGAGTCAAGCTATCCTGGCTGATGACGGCTGATAGCCAGAAACCGGTCCTAGGATGCTTGATTCCGGTCCAGGGAAGACATGGCTTGGCAGTTCGGGCTGGACTGTTCCCATGAGGCACAGGGTCAAGACTGATTTGCATATGGCCATGTCTAAACTGGGGTGGTGTAGTGGGCAAAAGAACGATGGATTTAACCCAGATCTCTTGACTGGGGGAGAATGTCTGCATTGTCAGCATTCCGTCCATCATTTGTTTGTTGTAACGCTTTTCGCCCTAAGTGGGATGGGTATTCCCAGACTCGGGACCCGTGCTCACTACGCCACGGGAGTCAAGCTATCCTGGCTGATGACGGCTGATAGCCAGAAACCGGTCCTAAGATGCTTGATTCCGGTCCAGGGAAGACATGGCTTGGCAGTTCGGGCTGGACTGTTCCCATGAGGCACAGGGTCAAGACTGATTTGCATATGGCCATGTCTAAACTGGGGTGGTGTAGTGGGCAAAAGAACGATGGATTTAACCCAGATCTCTTGACTGGGGGAAAATGTCTGCATTGTCAGCATTCCGTCCATCATTTGTTTGTTGTAACGCTTTTCGCCCTAAGTGGGATGGGTATTCCCAGACGTGGGACCCGTGCTCACTACGCCACTGGAGTCAAGCTATCCTGGCTGATGACGGCTGATAGCCAGAAACCGGTCCTAGGATGCTTGATTCCGGTCCAGGGAAGACATGGCTTGGCAGTTCGGGCTGGACTGTTCCCATGAGGCACAGGGTCAAGACTGATTTGCATATGGCCATGTCTAAACTGGGGTGGTGTAGTGGGCAAAAGAACGATGGATTTAACCCAGATCTCTTGACTGGGGGAGAATGTCTGCATTGTCAGCATTCCGTCCATCATTTGTTTGTTGTAACGCTTTTTGCCCTAAGTGGGATGGGTATTCCCAGACATGGGACCCGTGCTCACTACGCCACTGGAGTCAACCTATCCTGGCTGATGATGGCTGATAGCCAGAAACCGGTCCTAGGATGCTTGATTACGGTCCAGGGAAGACATGGCTTGGCAGTTCGGGCTGGACTGTTCCCATGAGGCACAGGGTCAAGACTGATTTGCATATGGCCATGTCTAAACTGGGGTGGTGTAGTGGGCAAAAGAACGATGGATTTAACCCAGATCTCTTGACTGGGGGAGAATGTCTGCATTGTCAGCATTCCGTCCATCATTTGTTTGTTGTAACGCTTTTCGCCCTAAGTGGGATGGGTATTCCCAGACGTGGGACCCGTGCTCACTACGCCACTGGAGTCCAGCTATCCTGGCTGATGATGGCTGATAGCCAGAAACCGGTCCTAGGATGCTTGATTCCGGTCCAGGGAAGACATGGCTTGGCAGTTCAGGCTGGACTGTTCCCATGAGGCACAGGGTCAAGACTGATTTGCATATGGCCATGTCTAAACTGGGGTGGTGGAGTGGGCAAAAGAACAATGGATTTAACCCAGATCTCTTGACTGGGGGAGAATGTCTGCATTGTCAGCATTCCGTCCATCATTTGTTTGTTGTAACGCTTTTCGCCCTAAGTGGGATGGGTATTCCCAGACGTGGGACCCGTGCTCACTACGCCACTGGAGTCAAGCTATCCTGGCTGATGACGGCTGATAGCCAGAAACCGGTCCTAGGATGCTTGATTCCGGTCCAGGGAAGACATGGCTTGGCAGTTCGGGCTGGACTGTTCCCATGAGGCACAGGGTCAAGACTGATTTGCATTTGGCCATGTCTAAACTGGGGTGGTGTAGTGGGCAAAAGAACGATGGATTTAACCCAGATCTCTTGACTGGGGGAGAATGTCTGCATTGTCAGCATTCCGTCCATCATTTGTTTGTTGTAACGCTTTTCGCCCTAAGTGGGATGGGTATTCCCAGACGTGGGACCCGTGCTCACTACGCCACTGGAGTCAAGGTATCCTGGCTGATGACGGCTGATAGCCAGAAACCGGTCCTAGGATGCTTGATTCCGGTCCAGGGAAGACATGGCTTGGCAGTTCGGGCTGGACTGTTCCCATGAGGCACAGGGTCAAGACTGATTTGCATATGGCCATGTCTAAACTGGGGAGGTGTAGTGGGCAAAAGAACGATGGATTTAACCCAGATCTCTTGACTGGGGGAGAATGTCTGCATTGTCAGCATTCCGTCCATCATTTGTTTGTTGTAACGCTTTTCGCCCTAAGTGGGATGGGTATTCCCAGACGTGGGACCCGTGCTCACTACGCCACTGGAGTCAAGCTATCCTGGCTGATGACGGCTGATAGCCAGAAACCGGTCCTAGGATGCTTGATTCCGGTCCAGGGAAGACATGGCTTGGCAGTTCGGGCTGGACTGTTCCCATGAGGCACAGGGTCAAGACTGATTTGCATATGGCCATGTCTAAACTGGGGTGGTGTAGTGGGCAAAAGAACGATGGATTTAACCCAGATCTCTTGACTGGGGGAGAATGTCTGCATTGTCAGCATTCCGTCCATCATTTGTTTGTTGTAACGCTTTTCGCCCTAAGTGGGATGGGTATTCCCAGACGTGGGACCCGTGCTCACTACGCCACTGGAGTCAAGCTATCCTGGCTGATGACGGCTGATAGCCAGAAACCGGTCCTAGGATGCTTGATTCCGGTCCAGGGAAGACATGGCTTGGCAGTTCGGGCTGGACTGTTCCCATGAGGCACATGGTCAAGACTGATTTGCATATGGCCATGTCTAAACTGGGGTGGTGTAGTGGGCAAAAGAACGATGGATTTAACCCAGATCTCTTGACTGGGGGAGAATGTCTGCATTGTCAGCATTCCGTCCATCATTTGTTTGTTGTAACGCTTTTCGCCCTAAGTGGGATGGGTATTCCCAGACGTGGGACCCGTGCTCACTACGCCACTGGAGTCAAGCTATCCTGGCTGATGACGGCTGATAGCCAGAAACCGGTCCTAGGATGCTTGATTCCGGTCCAGGGAAGACATGGCTTGGCAGTTCGGGCTGGACTGTTCCCATGAGGCACAGGGTCAAGACTGATTTGCATATGGCCATGTCTAAACTGGGGTGGTGTAGTGGGCAAAAGAACGATGGATTTAACCCAGATCTCTTGACTGGGGGAGAATGTCTGCATTGTCAGCATTCCGTCCATCATTTGTTTGTTGTAACGCTTTTCGTCCTAAGTGGGATGGGTATTCCCAGACTCGGGACCCGTGCTCACTACGCCACGGGAGTCAAGCTATCCTGGCTGATGACGGCTGATAGCCAGAAACCGGTCCTAGGATGCTTGATTCCGGTCCAGGGAAGACATGGCTTGGCAGTTCGGGCTAGACTGTTCCCATGAGGCACAGGGTCAAGACTGATTTGCATATGGCCATGTCTAAACTGGGGTGGTGTAGTGGGCAAAAGAACGATGGATTTAACCCAGATCTCTTGACTGGGGGAGAATGTCTGCATTGTCAGCATTCCGTCCATCATTTGTTTGTTGTAACGCTTTTCGCCCTAAGTGGGATGGGTATTCCCAGACGTGGGACCCGTGCTCACTACGCCACTGGAGTCAAGCTATCCTGGCTGATGACGGCTGATAGCCAGAAACCGGTCCTAGGATGCTTGATTCCGGTCCAGGGAAGACATGGCTTGGCAGTTCGGGCTGGACTGTTCCCATGAGGCACAGGGTCAAGACTGATTTGCATATGGCCATGTCTAAACTGGGGTGGTGTAGTGGGCAAAAGAACGATGGATTTAACCCAGATCTCTTGACTGGGGGAGAATGTCTGCATTGTCAGCATTCCGTCCATCATTTGTTTGTTGTAACGCTTTTCGCCCTAAGTGGGATGGGTATTCCCAGACGTGGGACCCGTGCTCACTATGCCACTGGAGTCAAGCTATCCTGGCTGATGACGGCTGATAGCCAGAAACAGGTCCTAGGATGCTTGATTCCGGTCCAGGGAAGACATGGCTTGGCAGTTCGGGCTGGACTGTTCCCATGAGGCACAGGGTCAAGACTGATTTGCATATGGCCATGTCTAAACTGGGGTGGTGTAGTGGGCAAAAGAACGATGGATTTAACCCAGATCTCTTGACTGGGGGAGAATGTCTGCATTGTCAGCATTCCGTCCATCATTTGTTTGTTGTAACGCTTTTCGCCCTAAGTGGGATGGGTATTCCCAGACGTGGGACCAGTGCTCACTACGCCACTGGAGTCAAGCTATCCTGGCTGATGACGGCTGATAGCCAGAAACCGGTCCTAGGATGCTTGATTCCGGTCCAGGGAAGGCATGGCTTGGCAGTTCGGGCTGGACTGTTCCCATGAGGCACAGGGTCAAGACTGATTTGCATATGGCCATGTCTAAACTGGGGTGGTGTAGTGGGTAAAAGAACGATGGATTTAACCCAGATCTCTTGACTGGGGGAGAATGTCTGCATTGTCAGCATTCCGTCCATCATTTGTTTGTTGTAACGCTTTTCGCCCTAAGTGGGATGAGTATTCCCAGACGTGGGACCCGTGCTCACTACGCCACTGGAGTCAAGCTATCCTGGCTGATGACGGCTGATAGCCAGAAACCGGTCCTAGGATGCTTGATTCCGGTCCAGGGAAGACATGGCTTGGCAGTTCGGGCTGGACTGTTCCCATGAGGCACAGGGTCAAGACTGATTTGCATATGGCCATGTCTAAACTGGGGTGGTGTCGTGGGCAAAAGAACGATGGATTTAACCCAGATCTCTTGACTGGGGGAGAATGTCTGCATTGTCAGCATTCCGTCCATCATTTGTTTGTTGTAACGCTTTTCGCCCTAAGTGGGATGGGTATTCCCAGACGTGGGACCCGTGCTCACTACGCCACTGGAGTCAAGCTATCCTGGCTGATGACGGCTGATAGCCAGAAACCGGTCCTAGGATGCTTGATTCCGGTCCAGGGAAGACATGGCTTGGCAGTTCGGGCTGGACTGTTCCCATGAGGCACAGGGTCAAGACTGATTTGCATATGGCCATGTCTAAACTGGGGTGGTGTCGTGGGCAAAAGAACGATGGATTTAACCCAGATCTCTTGACTGGGGGAGAATGTCTGCATTGTCAGCATTCCGTCCATCATTTGTTTGTTGTAACGCTTTTCGCCCTAAGTGGGATGGGTATTCCCAGACGTGGGACCCGTGCTTACTACGCCACTGGAGTCAAGCTATCCTGGCTGATGACGGCTGATAGCCAGAAACCGGTCCTAGGATGCTTGATTCCGGTCCAGGGAAGACATGGCTTGGCAGTTCGGGCTGGACTGTTCCCATGAGGCACAGTGTCAAGACTGATTTGCATATGGCCATGTCTAAACTGGGGTGGTGTAGTGGGCAAAAGAATGATGGATTTAACCCAGATCTCTTGACTGGGGGAGAATGTCTGCATTGTCAGCATTCCGTCCATCATTTGTTTGTTGTAACGTTGGTACATAGTCAGCAGTGGCACAGCCTTTTGGTCATGCCAAGTTTTTTGTAATTCTTGGCTGGCCTCTAGATTTTTGGTTGCCTTCTTCAGGTATTCGGCCATCCTGGAGTAGAGACCAAGTACATAGTCCATCACATCCTGTTTGGGGGGTTTGAGAGGTAACTCCCAGCCCTCTTTTACCAAACATAATGGACCTCTTACAGGGTGTCCAAACAGAAGCTCAAATGGGCTGTAACCAACCCCCTTCTGTGGAACCTCTCTGTATGCAAACAAAAGGCAGGGAAGAAGAAGGTCCCATTTTCGCCTAAGCTTCTCTGGGAGTCCTTTAATCATTCCCTTAAGGGTTATGTTGAAACGTTCAACCAGCCCATTGCATTGTGGGTGATAGGGGGTGGTGAAGTTATAAGTTACACCACACTCCTTCCACATTACTTTCAAATATCCTGACATGAAGTTTGTCATCTCTGTCAGAGATGACCTCCTTTCGGAAACCCAATCTAGAGAAAAATCCAATGAGGGCTCCTGCCACCACAGGGGCTGTGGTGGTCCTCAGGGGAATTGCCTCTGGGTACCTGGTGGCATGAACTACTACCACCAGGATAAATCTGTGCCCAGATGCAGTTGGAGGGTCAAGGGGACCAACAATGTCAAGCCCTACCCTTTCAAAGGGTACCCCCACCACAGATAGTGGTATCAGGGGGGCCTTTGTTGTACCACCTGCCTTTCCACTGGCTTGACAGGTGACAAAGGGGCGACAGAACTCCTTTGTGTCTTCTGACATATGTGGCCAATGAAAATGTGGAACAAGCCTGTCCAAGGTCTTGTTTTGGCCCAAGTGACCTGCCAAAGGGACATAATGTGATAGGGTAAAGAGGAACCCCCTAAAAGTCTGAGGTATTACCAACCTCCTGGTGGCTCCAGGGGTTGGGTCTCTACCCTCAGAATATAGGAGTCCCTCATCCCAATAAACTTTATGGGACCCACTAGCACTCCCAGCAGCCTCAGCAGCAGCCTGCTGTCGAGGGGTTCAAGAGAGGGGCAGCACTGTTGCTCCTTACTCAGATCTTCCGTAGAAGGACCCCCTGCCCCCAAGAACTCAACCCGATCAGGCTCAAGTCCCTCTGGGGCAGTTCCTTCTTCAGGATCTGTTTCTCCTCCCTCAAGAGGTGAATCTGTGATCTGAGACAGAGGGGAAGGCACTGCCTTAACCCTACTGCTCCTTTTCTTGGGAAGCATCTGGTCCATGGTTTCAGGATCCAGAGCTGGTTCAGTGTTATGCATTTTGGCTTGTGACATGGTCACAGCAAATACCTCTGCAGGGATGCCCAACATCTCAGCATGAGTCCATAACTCTACTTCAGACCAGGCTGAAGTCTCAAGATCATTGCCCAACAAACATTCTACAGGGAGGTCTGCACTGACTACTACTTTCTTGAGGCCAGTTACCCCTCCCCAGGAGAAGTTCACAACTGCCAGACTATGGTTGGTCCTGACATTGCTAGCATAGGTCACCTCCTACATTTCGCCCAGGATGATCTATCCAGGGTCCACAAGATCCTCTGCCACCATAGTGACACTAGCACCTTTGTCCCTCAATGACAAAGACTGTTTGCCATTTATTACGGGCTGCTGTTTGTATTTGCCCATGTTACTGGGGCTCACTAGGAAGGATATATTAATGTCTCCATCACAAATCAGCAATGCCTGAGTGGGTACTCTGACTAGGCCAGAGTCCACTTCAGAACCCAGGGTCAACCCTACTACACCTTTATTCTGTGTACCACCTCCACCAGTAGTTGGACTAGGGGGAACAGTTGCCTTAGGGGCAGGAGTGGTGGTGGTTTGGTCTTTGGACTTGTTACAATCAGAAGTCCAGTGCCCTTTCTGTTTACAGAATTTGCACCAGGGCTTCTTTTGGCCTTTTCCCTTGTTGGATTGTGACTCCCCACCAGATGCAGATTTGTGGGGCCCTTGTGAAGACTTCTGGTCTTTTGACTTATCCCCACCTTTCTCAGAGCTCTTATAATCCTGCTTCTTTGTATCACCCCCTTGGTTCTGTGTTTTCTGCCTCCCCCTGGTTCTGACCCACTTGTCTGCCTTCTTTCCCAATTCTTGGGGAGAGGTCAGATCTGAGTCCACCAGGTATTGATGCAACAACTGGGTCTGACAATTATTAAGGATCTGTTCTCTCATCATTAGATTATACAATTCCTTGAAATCAGTAACCCTACTGCCAACCAGCCAATCCTATAGAGCCTTGGTTGCACAATCTACAAAGTCAGTCCAGTCCTGAGTCTGTGCCTTTTGAGTGTCTCTGAACTTCAACCTGTACTGCTCAGTGGTCAAGCCAAACCCATCTATCAGTGCACTCTTCAGGACTTCATAGTCATCAGCATCCTCTTCTCTAACAGTGAGGAGCTTGTCTCTACCTTTATCTGAAAAGGAGAGCCACAAGATTGCTGCCCACTGCTTTTGGGGGACCTGTTGTACTCTACAGGCCCTTTCCATAGCAGTTATCCACTTGTGGATATCATCCCCACTCTGGTAGGGAGGAACAACCTTCTCAGGTTCCTATGGTCTGGAATATTTTCTCTGCCTCTAGGAACACTGTTGCTGCCACCAGGGGTTCTAACCCCTCTCTTCTAGACGCTCTCTGGAGCTCAAAGGCTTCTCCATCTAATGCCAACTGCTTGGTTTTGAGGGCAAATCTTGCTTCCTCATACTGCAGCAGTTTGTACATTCTGTCAGAGGAGGTCTCCCTTCTAGGAAAGTAGGAGCTCCTCTGGTGGACAGATTCTCTGCCAGAGTGATGGGAGTGGTCAGACTCCCTAGAAAAGGACCTAGGCCTTTCCTCCACTCTTTCAGTTCTCTTAGGGAGAATTCCTCTGTCCTTTTTAGACCCTTGGGGATCTGGCCCTTCCATCACAGAGTATTGGTCATCTTGATGTTCATCACCTGACACAGACACTGTAATTGACCCACCCCCTGATTCCGACCCATTAGCTCTTAGAGCTAATCTAAGATCATCTGTTGTCAGCAGATCTATCAGGTGTGGTGTGGAGGGACTCTGTCCTAGCTTCATGTGCCTTGCAGCACACATGGCTTTCAAGTCAGAGAAAGTCATGTCCTTATACTGAGGCTGGGTGGACCCACTGGTTCCAACACTTAAGGACATTCTAGTGTTGTGCAGTGTTGTACTACCTACACTAGTTTGTGGCCTACTGATCCTAGCTTGAGCTGTAACAAGGGTGTGCTATCCCTTCACAAACAGCTCTAAGTTCAGTAGAACTTATTGATACTAAGCTTGACTTTACATGTACCTTGAGTACCTATAGTGGTTTTCAGTTAGTAATTCAAATAGAGATTTTCTGGTAAAACAATGGCAAGCTGGAATCCCACACGCTGCCCACAAATGTGAGAAGTTGGCCTGGTATATGCAGTTCACTAGTTAAAGTGGACACCTTGCACCAGTACAATTCGACTCTTATGGTAGTATGTTTAAGACAACCTTTAAAGAAAGCTATCCTAGTGGTAGCTGTGCAGAGCAGCCTTCAGGCTAAGTCTTTAGAGGAATGTAAAGCAGCTTGTTTTACCTTATAATCTCTTGAATTACTAAATGAAAGGACACCACACAGGTATATATATCAAATATATATGTATTTATTACTAAACAACTCCCTGCTAATCTCTTTATGAGATTAGAAGTCAGGAACATATGCACAAATCAGCGTTTCACAATAAGTTAAGCACAAATATGGCTGGGGCCCTAGGGGCGTACCAGACCATATACTAAAAAATAGACGACTTTCAAAGGGACAAGGCCTAGGGCCTTCAGAAGCGCTGGGGCCTCACGAAATCACCCAAGGCAGGTAAGCAAAGGACCCACGGGGGACGCATGCAGTGTGTTAACACAATCGCGAATCCCTATTGACTTCAATGGAGCAAGTCGTGATTGGAAATTAAGAGTTTAAGGATGCTTCGGGAGAGTCTACAAGCAAGTCACTTATAGGGTAAGTAGTTCTAGAGCCAACACCCACAGGAGCACCGTAGTGCTAGAGTTACCTCACCCAGGGAAGCCGGGTGCATAGGTGTCTTTTGGTGTCGGGTCGCGGCATCGTTTTCAATGGGAGCCAATGAAGACTTGCTGCTTGTGAAGACAGAAGAAGTGTCCGGTGGAATCCAAGCCTGGATTCAGAAGAAGGAAGACCTGAAAGCAGAGGGGACAGTGTTCAAAGTCACTTGGCAGTGACCCGGGGCAAGGAAGCGGGATGCCCACAGTCGTCGGGTGATTTCAGGTAGTTCACGGCTGTCTTGACTCTTCAGCCACGAGGTCCAGGAGGCATCGACGATGACCAGGAGCTGGATTTGGCGTGCACCACGAAGTCTGCAGCTCACTGCTATGTCGGTGACCAGATTGGAGCCAACACACCTTGGTAACAGCAAGTCTTGTGGAAAGGACAAAAAGTCAGCGGTGCAGACCAGCAAGGTCTGAGGGACTCACCCAATGAGGGTAAGTCAGGGCAGGTCTGGAGCAACCGGGGGAGCCCTTTGGAACTGTAGAAAAGTCTTCAGAGGACCCACAAGCCAACCGGCAAGGGATCGCAAAGACGCCTCAGGAGGATCCACTCAACAGGGGCCCATGGTCACTCGAGACGGGGAAGGCCTCTGATCTTTGGAGGGATTCCTGCTAGAGGCTTGGACCACACGTGGCCCAAAGCACAGGTTCGTAGATTGTCGTGAAGGGGTTACACTCAAAAATAGTGCACGGTACCCAGGGATTGCGGTTCCTCATCACTCGTGGGGTCCACTTGCCTCAGCGTCGCTGGGGACTCACGATGGCCTTGGTGAAGTCAGGGAATCCTCTTCCTGGGCTGCAGGGACTTCGGGCTCCGGTGGAAGCAGTGGAGTTTCCGACTGTTGATTGCAGTTTTTGGTGCCTGCCAAGCAGGTGGGTCACTCCTTGACTCCAAGGGAGATTCTTCAGTCTTCCAGAAGTAGTAGAACGTCGAAGGTCCGGGATTAATCTTCAGAGCATCATCCAGGGGTATCTAGTTTGTAATGGCAAGGGTTCCCTAACTTATACTGAAAGGAAGGGAGGGACTAGCTCTATGACCCCACCTATGGGAGGGTCAGGGTAGTGGGTGGCTACACCCACTTCCCTTTGTCCAGTTTCACACCAGAGTAGGGGGCAGGTAGCCCCTGAGCCGGTTGAACTGGTGTATGCACAGAGGAGCTTACTGCTCCCCCAGTGCAGGACTTTAAAGCACTCCAGGAGTGCACCCAACCAGCCCCAATACACTGAACCCTGTCTGGGAGGTGGTCACACCTCCCTATGACAGGATACCTATTGTTGGGCTTCCTCCACTGCGAGTTTAGGTCATCAGCAGGAGGGCAGCCCAGTGTCTGTGACTGGTGGCATCCATTTTGTGAAGCCAGGGCTCCTCAGGATTCTACGGCGTTTCCACAGTAGGTACATGTCTTTCCCTCTAGACGGGTGGGATCATACTCCCACACCAGTTACTGGTGTGGGGGTGTGATTCCAAAGCGTTTGACACCAAACATAATATGTTTTGATGCAGCCATTCCAAAGTTAGCATTTACCACGAGGTTATAATGCACTTAAGAGTATATGGTTTGACTGCATTCACAAACAGCCCCAGAGAATGGACTCTGAGAGCTGCCAAGGGGCCCTGCTCAGGCAGAGGCACCCCCTCACATGGAAACCAAGCACCCTGCCCTCAGGATTGATATGGTCTGCTTTAGGGGTGACTGACGTTTAAATGTGTGCGCAGGAGAGATATAATGAACCTATATCTCAGTGAGGAGTGCTAGCACCACCTCACCCGGGCTGCAATAGCAGGCCTGTGGTGTCAGATTTTGTCTGCTTCCCAGGGGTGGCATAATACATGCTTCAGCCCCTGGTAGGCCTGTGAAGTAACTATGCCCTCGGTACCTAAGGTACCATATACTAGGAACTCATAAGGCACCACAGTATCCAATCACTAGTGCACCTAATATGCACTCCATGTTGTTTAGAGAGAACAGAGAGGCTGGGGCCCTGATTAGCAGGGTCTCAGCCAGACTATAGCCAGAAACCAGTGTAAACATCAGAAAAAAATTGGGTACAACATAAGAGGCATATTCTACTCTCCTACACTCCCTAATGTTCTACCGGAACCAAAGAGATGTCTTCTCAATATCTGGGAGCCTACAGATCTGAACCATATGGCTTAAGATTGGGCAACGTTAGGTATGGCAATAGGGAAGCAAAATATAGCCCAACACTGGGGAACCGGAATTACTCCAACATGTCGTAAATGGTGATGTGACATGGATGTAGTAATGGTGGCAGAAAAAGCAGTCTATGTACATAGAGGGTGCCCCAAGAAATGGACTCGGATATGGGGAAAGTGGAATGCTTAACAGGGTAACATATGTGAGCCCCCACGGGAGGAGCCGACGTTAGATGTCAGTGACTAACCGATCAAGGACCACATGCTACAATGATGACTGTGATAACACATGGTAGCCATGTTGTCAATGCATAGGAGACTTATAAATGATAAAGAGTCAAAAAAGTCTAGACCACTGTTTTATGATTCCTCAATGCACCATGTATGTACCATTAAAGTTGAATACTATGTAATTCTTGGAACCAGATATATAATGTTAATAAAAATGTTTCCAAAAAACAGAAAAAAGAGTGTAGGATGAGAATTTGTGGAAACAAACCACATATCTGCTTTATCAATCGATTATAGATACCTATGGCTTTCAAAGCTATCTCTCACTAGATACAAGACCCTAAAATCGCTATGTACAAACAAGGATGAGATTGGGTAATGTTCACCATCTAGTTGCATTCCCCAAAATGAAAATACAGCCTGTCTCTTTATGCCCATGTGATGAGCATTCTAAACAGAGCACTATGCACTTTCTACTTTTGTGTGATCTATATCTGAACTATAGACTTGTCTATCTAAATCCCTTGTTCGAGAAATATAATGTAAAAACTACTAATGCAGCTATGAGCCTATTGTTTGCACTAAGAGACCCAGAGATCTGTTTTTTTGGTGCGACATTTATTTTAAATTGATTCATGCGAGAAAAAGTATTGTTTTTGCCTGTTTTTAACTGATTTTAATGTACTAATGAATTGAGATTATATCTGTGTAATTGGATTTAATTGTTTGTACATGTATATTTGTTGCTTTTCTGGTTGCTACACAAACCGAATAACGCTTGCTGAATCGAATCGAATCAGTTCACTCACCTCTGGTTCTGATTGTTATTCCAATATTATTTTCAGATTTGCTGAATAATAGCTATTCTTTTGTAAGAGAAGTATGTTGCATCAATCCCTATTTTGTAAAGCATCAAATGGTCGAAATAAGGGGAGGTGCCCTTAAAGGACAGAAAAAGCATGTGACAGTGAGATGGCTGAGCATTCTTACATGCAGGGAAATTACATTGCACATAATTACCCATCGGTGCTTTCAAAGGAAGGGCTTCGCAACTAGGCTTCGTTCATCGGTTTCTCTTAAGCAAACTAAAGTAACAAGATTTCTTTTGCAAAGGAGACAAGGAGAACATTGCACGCTGGCAACAAGAGTGGCTAATTACCGTTTTGGAAGAAGCTTAATTTATCCTTCAGGCAGTAATTCTCAGATATTCTGGGATTCACGGGGTGATGGTTTACAAGCCTGCAAGAAAGATTTAGTCCATTCATCATCATAATCTTTATTTCGGTTTTAAAACCATAAAAGATACAAACATATTCTTCCTTGGCAGTGGAGCCCATGATACAGTTTACACAAGTAAAAGTAAATATTTGATACACCAGGTTCAAATGGACAAGTATCACGTACTGAGAATTGTAAACACAGATGAAATCACTAAGATGCAACATTTCTATGTGTGTAGAAATCAAGTAAAAAGATAAAACAGGAATAAAGTGCAGTACAATAATGACTAACAATGTCCATAATTTAAAAAGATTTTGATAAAACTATGAGAAGGAAGTTAAAAACAGGATCCTGGGGATTAAAGCACCCTCGAGTCGTAAGGTTTTTACTACAGCTGGTCCCTGGCACAAGGAAAAGTGGACAGGAGCCTTCGCCTAATGGCCCAGAACCAGCCAAAAAAAATTTCAATGGCACATACAAATGATAGTCTTGTATACGATCCTAAAATCCGTAGTGCGTCCAGATGGCTAAGGGTCCCCAACTGTCTGCATAGTGGGACCAACCAATTCCTTCTTGGTCTATCGTAGGCTGGACATGCAAAGAAAACATTGCCCACAGTTTTGTTTGGGTCTGGACAGGATGGGCATCCCTTGGGCTGGCTGGTGTTGTTTAGCCAAAGGTTGGTAAAGGCATTGATGGGTAAGCAGCCAAACCTAAACTGAGTATACAATTTCCTGTCCCCAGGCACTTTGATAATATCAAGATATTTCTCAAGGTATTTCGAGGATTGCATGTCTAAAAAAACATCAGTTAAACACGCATGACAAATCCTCGAGTAGGTGGTCTGTTCTACCCATAGCCAATATTGACGCTTTAGCTGGTCCTTTGAGTACCGTGGTGAAGAGCTAGCAGGCTAATTAGGGAGGCCAATTGCTGCCCGAACAGTGTTAACATATTTTATCCACCCAATTTGTTTGTTCCTGTCTAGGGCGGACACTTCATTAAAAGCAGCAACATAAGGGGCCAGGTCGGGGGTAGTGACCAACCTATACCAAAAAAGCAATGGTCGCAGACTTGCTTGGTCATGTATGGACCGAACTCCCACGTCCAGTTTCAAAGGAAGGAGGGGGGTGCTTTGGGGCAGGGCTACAAGACTCCTAAGAAACTTGTTTACAACTGTTGTTAATTTCCTTGCGGCCACCAGACCCCACAGTTCTGCCCCATAGAGTACACTACTCACAACCTTTGAGCTATAGAGTTTAAGGGCTGGGGCTACGGGCTTCGTATATGATAAGCAAATCTCGCGCTGCAAAGCCCCTGCTAGCTGAGAGAATTTTAGGGACGCCTTGTTCAACTGATTGTTCCAGGTCATCCTATCGGAGACCACTATGCCCAAATATTCAAAGAATCTAACCCTCTCCAAAGGGACATTATCTAGGACCAGGTTCCGTTTAAAGAATTTACGAGGGTTCATTATCATCAACTTGGTTTTGAGAGTATTAATAACCAATCCCCTTGCATCACAGAAAGCCTTAAATTTGTCCAGGAGCTTCTGGAGACCCATAGGAGTTTTAGAGACCAAAAGGGTATCATCAGCGAACAGCAAAGTAGCTATCTTCTGGTTCTCCGAAGGGCATCAGCTGCAGTTGAGATTAAACAAAACCATTTAAAATAGGGTCCAAGGGATATATATTTTAAAGACCCACACCTGATTTTATCCCCAGCACCAACTGAATGTATAACACACGAAACACAGGGGGTCTAACAGCCAAATTTGAGAGGCTACACTGTCGATACTGAGTCAACAAGATCTAAAAATATCTTTATCGCACACACATAACGTATTAATAAAGATAAAGAAGGAAAAAAGGCTAACACTACATGCATAGAGGAGACCGGTACATCATCGATTATTCGTAAAATGGCTGATTAATCCACAACAGATTGTAAAGGGTTTCCATCAAATTAGACTCAATGATCAGTCCTATCATTTGGCCAAACCCATGTGCAAATGAGGCTGGTCCCCTGATCAGTGGGACACTCAGCTCCGCACCTTATTGTTGTATCAGGATTTGGTCCACCAAATACACAAACCGTCCATGATGACTGATCTTTTGATGGTAAAGTAAGAAGAAATAGTGCAACGAACAAGAAAGTGATTTAAAATAGGATGGAATGTCCTCCTTCTAAATACTTTATTCTACGGACTGGACACGCCTCCTAATTAAAAAATAGAACAGTGCAAAAGAAGACAGTGACAATTATCTGTCTACATAAGGGCCAACATGTTTCTGCCTAACGGGTATTTAATCCCTTGGCATTCGTCAGGGCCTCTGCTCGTATAATAGTTGCACTCCTAATAGTGAAATATAGAATTCACCACCATCACCAAAAACAAATTATAGTAAAACTGGTTAGAAACGGTACAACCTGTAACAACCATGGACATTAACCCTCCGATTCACAATGGTTACTGTGAATTCTGTGAAGGAAAACGTTATATCATTAGTACTGTATTCGATCCATCAGTCTCATGTGCATAGTGTATCACCAAACCAACCAATAATGTGTGTCAGAAAATTAATTTTTATGCTTACCCTTTGTGGTAGGGCAATAGACCTCACCTCACTTGGACACTGCTCAGGTACTAAGAGGCCCCGCACTACAAAGATATAGGGAAAACAAAAGAATGTGGCAAAGTACTGTAAAGAATTTTTTTCCGCTTTATACCCTGCCTATGATCATTCCTATAACCAAATGCCCTGTATCTAGAGGCAAAACATGTGAGGTAGATAAACACCCCCAACTCAGTGTACTAAGCCTCAAATGATTCAGGAATTTTACAACATACTGATCTACAAAACCTGTGATTTGCTAAAGTTTACAACATAGTATAGCTAAAAATATTCAAAACATATTCTGTGGTAGCTGCAGTTGAACTTAAAAGGTCGACAATCTGGTTGACATAAAGGGAAAAAACGCACCCTTGGCGTACCCCGCGCCGGATCTTAATTGGGTCGGGAAGTTGCCCCTGGTTGCCCCACCTCACACGTGCAAAGTTATCATCATGCAACCTGACCAAAGGTTCTAAAATTCGAGGGGCATTCCCATACTCATGAGGGTTTGCCAGAGTTGGTCTCTGGGGACAAGGTCGAAGGCGGTTTTGAGGTCTATAAAGGTAAGATATAAGCTGCCTTTGCCCAACACAACCACCTTCCAATATAGCAAGGCGAAAGGCCTGGTCAACAGTGCTGGTCTTCTGTCGAAAGCCTGCCTGTAAGGGAGAGAGGATGTTCTTCTCATCCATTCAGGTTTGGATTTTAGTTAAAAGCGAGCGTTCTTTTGAGTGCAATCTATCAAGCTAATTGGGCGGTAGTTGGAGGGCTTAGACCTGTCCCCTTTTTTAAAGATTGGAATCACTTCCGCCCCCTTCCACGAGTCCGGAATCTTTCCTCCTTCGGCAATGTCATTGGCCAAGTTCATAAAATAAGTTGCCCAGATCGCCCTTTCAGCGCGGAAGAGATTGACTGGGATGCCGTCTGGGCCTGGGGCTTTAGCAGGTATAATGGCATATAAGGAGCTCATAATCTCTTTCCTGGTAAATACAATTATGCTTCGTTGCGCGTCCAAGCTGGGGGGCATCCAAAAACTATCAGTAGTATTACATAAATAATATAGCACATTAAAATGATTGTACCATTTTAGCAATGTAATGTTGTTAGCCAGGGGAGGGTTGCGTTCAAAATTTGTCTTGGCCACTAGCAGCCAGAATTGTCGAGGGTCAGGATGACCAATAGCCTCCTCTAGCTCTTCCCATCTCCCTTCATCCCATAGCTTTTTGGCTACGCCCTGTACCTGTTTATAGGCCCTTCTGCAGTCATGGATGCTTACTTGGTCCCTATTTTTAATAGCTGTGGTCAATCTTGCTCTGGCAAGCCTACAGTCTATATTGTACCACGGATTTGCTCCAAGGCGGCTACCCCGGAAGGATCTGGTCTTTGAAAAGGGGATGTAGAAGAAGGTAGCCAATTGCTCAAAGAATGCTCTGTGAAGGGAACTACAGGTGTTCAAAGAGAGAGAGTCGCTACTTGCTTGTTCTAATGTCGCTAAATGCTCGGCTAGAACTTCATTGATCTTTTGCATTTTAAAAGTTTGTCAGCCAGGACCATGGACCATATTTAAGCCGACGCTTATCATTTGTGGCGCTCAACTCCCTGGTACATAGTGGGGCAGTAGAGTCCTGCCGAATACTCACCCATAGATGGCTAATAGATGAAATAAAATGAAATGAAAAGGGGTTTTATTAAGCGCGACTGCTGCCCTTAGGCGTCCAAGCGCTAATAGAAAGGATAGTGCCTTGAGGAGAGCAGCTAGGGGGAGTTAGTAGCTGAAGAGGAACGTTTTAAGCTCCTTGCGAAAGGATGACAGATTAGGGTTCGATCTGAGGTGTAAGGGGAGGGAGTTCCACAGCTTAGCGGCGTTGAGCGTAAAGGACCTTCCTCCTGCTCTTGACCTCTTGATCCGGGGGGCTACCGCTAGGAATGTGTGGGTGGATCGGAGTTGTTTGCCGGGGAAGTAGGGGGAGAGCAGGGAGTGGTTGATTTTGGGGCCGGTTCTCCAGAAGGCTTGGTGGGATATGCACATGGCTTTAAATTTTATTCTCTCCCTGACAGGGAGCCAGTGAAGGGTCCTCAGCCCGGGCACCACTGATACTCTGCATGGGATCTGCAGCAGCGTGCGTGCAGCGCAGTTCTGGGTCCACTGGAGTTTCTGCAGCACGTATTCCGGCGCCCCTAAGTAAAGGGCATTGTTGAAATCAAGTCGGGATAGGATAAGGACTTGTATGACGATTTGTTTGGCTTCAAAGGGCAGGAGTGGCAGGATTTTTTTCAGCATCCTGATGATCCCGAAACAGGTTGCAGATGTTTTTGTAGCTTGGGAGTTGAGGGGTAAGGATTTGTCCAGCCAGACCCCTAAACTTTTGATATTGTCTTTCGGAGTTGGGGGTATGCCTAAGGTGATGGGCCACAGGCGGTCAATGGTGGACAGAGCTGGAGGGCCGAGCAACATGAGCTCGGTTTTATCGCCGTTGAGTTTAAGAGAGGATGCCGTCATCCATCTCCTGACCTCTTCCATACAGGTCGTTAGGTTGACCTGTGCCGGCTCACTGTTCTTCTGTGCGAGGGAGACCACTAGCTGAGTATCGCCCGCATATGTGATGATCTTAATGCCATATGGACGGACTATCTCAGCCAGCGGCCTCATGTACACGTTGAACAGCGTGGGGCTTAGTGATGAGCCTTGCGGTACCCCACAGTCCAATGGTTTGCTTGTGGAGATGACATCTCCGTCAAAGACTTGGAAGGTCCTTTCGCTCAAGAAGGATCCTAGCCAGGCCAGAGCGTCTCCTGACACTCCTAGATCGAGAAGTCGGCACAGCAAAGTTTGGTGACATACCGTGTCAAACGCGGCGCTCAGATCGAGGAGGATGACTGCCACTGACCCCCCTCGACCCAGGATCCGCCTGGTTTCTTCTGTCACGGCCAGCAGAGCCGTTTCTGTCCCATGTTTGGGGCGGAACCCTGTCTGTGAGGCATCGAGTAGATGGTTAGATTCGAGAAACCTTGTGAGATGGAGGTTGATGTAGATAAGTGTAGGGAGTTGTGATCACTGTGCAGGCCTGGTGTATAAACATGTCCTGAACTTGAGGCCACAGGGTCAGATCCACTAATATATAGTCGATCCGACTTGACCCCTTTGTTCCTATAAAGGTCATCCCACCACTTCTGTCGGAATTGGTACATCCATTGGTAGCCCTTAGCCTGTATTCCAGGGAGATTGCGTTTAGTTGGAGGGCAGCATGGGACCATTTTTTGATTGGGGTAATTCCAATGAGGGTACCCTCCAAACTAGGTCCTCTTCGTACACGTCAAGGGACTCGACCCAATCAAGGGGTTCAAATGTAACATTAAAATCACCACCAATTATCAGCGGAGAGCTGACATTCCTGTCTCCCAATAGGTTATCCAAGGCAAGGAGAGTCAGTGAGCTACCACCTTTAGAGCTCCTGGCATATACATTGTACATTTCGACAGTTAATCCATTCCCCTGGGCTAGCCTAATCCCCAAAATGTCCGGGTTATTGGTAGCCAGCACATTTATTTCACAATTCAGGGAAAGATTTGCCAAGATAAGAAGGCCCCCTGAAGCCCAACCTGCTTTAGCAGATATTGCTGGTTTAAAAAAGGACTTAAACCCAGGAATATGTATGGGAGTCTGGGACCAGGTTTCCTGAAATAGACATATTTCCTGCTTGGAAACCAGATCCAACCAATGTGGACCGTTACACTTTCGACGAATACCTGCCAGGTTCCATGAGAGGATATTCGTTGTGTCCCGATTAACTGATTCTACCCGGACCTGGAGAGATGGTAACACTTGCAAAATGGGCACAACTCCACTATCAGTCCTTCTATCTAGATCGCTGACCTGAGAGCGAGTATTCGCTGATATTGATAAGTTGAAATGGTAAGGCTCTACTGGGGAAACACTCCTCCGCTCTTGCTCAACCGGACAACCCTCCGGTGTAGATGGAAAGGGGCTATGGAGATCGTCGGGACCGTACTAAAACTATTCAGTACTGGCTTGGAAGGCAAAAGAATGAGTCAATTAATCTGTGAGAGTGATGAGGTCGGGGAAGCCAGGGGTGCTTTGCTCACACTTACATTTGGGCCGGTGGGGACAGTCAGCCTCAGCCTAATCTTTGTTGGTGCATAGTAATGAGATCTTGCTTCTATGGCAATTAGATTGTGTACTAATTGGTTGGAAGTTAATGTTAGTTCAATTGCATCCACTGGGCTGTGAGCCACGATACACCTCTTGGCACAGATGATATCCTCCCTTATTATGGATCTGCACCCCCTGGTGTGTCTCAGACCAATGTATGGCTTTATTTTTCAGGACATCCCCGCTCTCGTATCTAAGGCAGAGGGGATCGACTTTAGGAACATTAGTCAGGAAAATTGGAATTGATGGGAGGGTACCTTGCTTGTGGTTGGATACCTGTGTTACCTGTAGTGACTCAGGGGCTTTGTAGTATAGGAATGCCCTGCTGGGAGTCTGGGAAGCTAATCTTGAAGATGTGCTAAGTGCTACCTTGTTCCGTGTTGCTGCCACTTTACCCTTTCCTTGCACTTCGGAGGGTCTATATTGCCCAGGTGAGGCACTAATGGTTACCCCATTTTGGTTCTCAATTAAAGCATTCTGCCTCTTACCAGGACCAGGCTGAGTGGGAAGAACACTTGGTAGAACTGCTGGCATTGGATGTAATTCATTGGAGTTATCTATTCTTTGATAAAGTTTGAGAAGTAGGGAGGTTAGGGCCTCTATACTATTTTTTAATGAGGCTATTTCAATCAGGAGGTCAGAGATCAAAGGTGTACTACCACTACTCACATCTCATACTTCCTGCACAATGTCTGGACTAGTGGTAGTTAACAATTTGGGTGCGTGAGTGGGGACAACATGATGCATATCTATAAATGAATCCTCAGCAGTCACAGCTAGGGCAGCAAAACGATTGCACAGTGGAAACTCTTCCAATACGCTATTGGCTGTTGGGCAGGAAGGACCATCCGTAAACAGCACACTGGATGTAATCATGTTATGCTCATCTGCAACTGCAGATGGTTTAGATTTCTTAGAAGCAAGTTTAAATAGATTTGGGATGTTTCCATAACCAGCAGTAGCAGGGAGGGATTTGGCATGGGGGATTCCAGCTGACGGGGGACTAGGAGCAGGGGAGGATGGTGTCAGCAATTCCTCACAATCAGTGATAATATTCTCTATACGATCTAGTATTTCCTCACCAATCCCCCCTTCTCTCTCATCGCTTTTTGCAGTTGCCAAGGTCCGTTTTTTTTATCGCTTTTTCCTAGCACCTCCCTGCCCAGGTTCAATCTCTTTCCGCTTCCCCATTGCTACAACTGATGAACAAATTTAAATATTTTCGTCGAGGTAATTGTAATTAGGTCAGCAACGTAGCACAGCACTATATATTATCCCCAGAGACTGAAGGCACAATGCACAAGGTCCAGAGAATGTCAATGGAGGTGTAGTTAAGCGTTCTAAAAAGTTCCTCTTTGGTTTTTTGACGAAATATGCACTGTTAAACAGTATTAAGAATAATGGTTTAAACAGTACCTTCAGAGGAATGGATTAAGAGGGGCACTCAACACCTTCAAAGGCACAATATCGGGGGGCGCCCAGCCCAGCCTCCTACGGGCAAGGACGGGCCCGCCATACACCCCTGCGCCTATGTAGCGTGATGGATGCACCTCTCCCACACCTGCGGTAGTGGAAGCGGGAAGGCTGTGACCCTTGGTGCACCCTGGAACTCGTAGTCCCACCAGGGTGGATGACAACCCCAAGGCATCTCGGGGAAACGATCTGGAGTGAAGAGGTGGTTACTCTGGAATTAAGCTCCCACCAGAGTATGACACTGAGTGACAGGAGCACGCAGCAGACGGCAAGAATGCCCCCTTCATTGAGTCAACTGTAGAGCCTGGACCATAGATCCACACCAATAGCGTAGCCTGTATGCTATCCAGCCCCCTGACCCACAGAACCACTAAGCCAGCTTGGGGGATTGTCTCCAGTCTGTGTCCAGTGAGGCCTCTTTGACATGTCTCTCACTGTGTCACCCCGTTTGCACTGGCACTGCTCCGTGCCTTGCCTCACTCTAATACACTGCCGGAGGCTCCATCGGCGCCAACATCTCTAAGCGCTGCTGGCTCTGTGCTCACCTTCTATTTGCAGCTCCTCATGGCAACCTCCACTCGACCACAACCATGGCCACCGGTCGTGGCTCCAGGCTCTGCACCACCGCTGGCAGGGAGCTCTGGGTGCCGATACCGAAGTCGCCTAACACTGCTTTCTGGGTCTGAGGTTGCTGCCTGCGTCCTCATGTATGGATCCCCTGGAGGTCACGCTTCCTCCTCCCGGCTCCTGGCTCTGGCACTGGGCCTCCCCCGAGACCGACGCCCCCGAGAAGGCCTCCTCACATTCTGAGCAAGGTAGCACTCGCACCGGCACAGGCGCCTCTCCACTCTGCCACCTCACCTCAGTGCACCGTCGAGGCTCCGCTGGCTCCAATGTCAGCAGCGCCGCAGCCCACCCGCCTGTGATGTTGGGGCCTGGGGCCTAGAAATCATTAGCCACGACACACGTGTTAACAAGTGGTGACTAGAACACTGCTTGCCAAGCCCAGCACTCCGGGCCATTTATTTTCTCAAGTCACGGGCCTCCCGTGTGGACGTCAGACACGTCCACGGTGGGCACGCTCAGGGGGGAAAATTACTTTCGCTATTGCCAGGGACCCCCGTGACAGTGGTAGGGTCCACTGGCAAAGCACTACCTTCCTCCTTTACCCACAAATGCAAAAACAGAACAAACATTATGCATAACGACAAACTTTTCTAGAGTCTCTAGCCCAGTCTCTGTAGATTTCCTGAACAAACAAAAGAACAGTCTTACTTGGTCTTGGTGCAGCTCACTTCCGCTTCGGGAGTTGACATCGGGCCACAAAGTCTCGGTACCTTTGGGATGGCTGCGGGCATGGGCGTAGGTGGTACCTTCTCTGGCTGCGCCCTTCTGAAGGAGTCGGAAACATGTCCTCTGAACAGTCTGCACCCACCACGCTGGGGCTGCTCTGTGTCCCTTGCGATTCCTGATCTCCTTGAGCCGGTGTGGTCAAGGCGCTCTCCTTGTCTTCGACTCTACGTGGAGTCTCTCCTGCCGCAGCTGTCTCTTCTTCCGTGGCCTCTCTGGGACTCGGGGGCGCCGCCGGCCAGTAGTCTTCTTGCTCGGGTGACTCTTCCTCACTTTCTTCTGGGACCCTCTTGAAGAACGGCACATTTCTTGTGACCTCTTCTCCATTCCTGACCACCGTGATCAGTGTTCCGCTGACCCTCATGACTGTCCAGGGGTCTAGCTCGAAGGGCAGGTGGAACTTTCCCCCTGGGTGGCGGTCTCTCACCAGCAATCGGTCACCCACTTGGATGGGGCTGTCGGCAGCTCTCCTTTTCCGGGACGCTTTGCGATTGGTTTTTGTCCTGTGTTCCATGGACCGGTTAGGCGGGGTCGGTGCTGACGCCCACCTGGGATGGTGTGGAATAGTGTCGGTGACCGTTCTGCCGAAACAGAGGCGGCTTGGAGCAACTCCCATGGTGCAGTGGGGCATCACCCTGCACTCCCGTAGAAATTGATAGAGCGCTAACTCTATGCCCTGGCCGTCCGCCAGTGCGATCTGAATTGTCTTGTTTAGAGTTCTCATTAGTCTCTCTACCCCGTTAGCTTGAGGCCACCTCGGGGTTATGCGTCGGTGCTTAATGCTGTGGGACTGCAATTACTCTGCCAGCTCAGTGCCATTGAACGGGGGACCATTTTTCGTGCGCAGCTCCCCGATGAGGCCGTGTGTGGTAAGTATCTTTTCCAACTTGGGAACTACCTCAGATGCGGCTGTCGAGGACAGGAGCTCCACTTTGGGGTATCGCCAGAAGTCGTCCACCACCACCAGCATGTACTTTCCCCCTGGGAGGCTGCCGAAGTCTGCGCTGGCTCACACCCATGGATCCGTTGGTCCTTCCTTGGTGATTATTGGTGCTGGAGGGTTGGGTAGGCTGGTCGCTAGATACACAGGACATCGCTGGACGATT
This sequence comes from Triturus cristatus, assembly GCF_964204655.1. NCBI lineage: Eukaryota > Metazoa > Chordata > Amphibia > Caudata > Salamandridae > Triturus > Triturus cristatus. The sequence goes on from NC_140588.1 coordinate 914,533,636, forward strand.
GTCTCCACCATCTTGTCGAGGCCGGGGAACCAGAGCTTGCTCCGAAGGCGGTTCTTCGACTTCACAATGCCTTGGTGCGCGCCATGCGCCATGAGGGCTGCCTGTTGGGTGAGGCAGTTAGGTAGCACCAGACGGGGCCCACTCGGGAGGCATCCTTCTGGAGATACGGACAGTTCATTCTGGACTTGATGGAGGGCCTTAAGTGTCGCTTGGGCATCCGGTGTGCGGAATGACGAGGGCTTTGGAGTGCTTTCCAGTTGCCTGACGTGACGGATTGGATGGCGATCTGTAGGCAGTCATCATCTTTGGTGGCTTACGCCACTTCCTCCAAAGAGATCGGTAGCAGCCGTGACCTTTCCACGATCATCCTGACGTATTCCTCCGTGGCCGCGGCTTCTGCAGCTTCCGAGTCCGTGGCAGGGCATGCGTGCCTCGACAGAAAATCAGCAGGATTCCGGGTGCCCGGCCGATACTCCACCGTGAGTTGGAATTCCTGGAGTTGGAGCACCCATTTCTCGATGCGAGGAGGGGGGCGTGTGGAGGAAGCTTGGATCAGCGGGACTAGAGGTTTGTGATGACCACAAAGGGGTGCCCGTACAGGTAAATGTGGAAATGCCGGCACCCCCACAGGATGGCGATGGCCTCTCGTTCGATCTGCGAGTACCGCTGCTCCGTCGGGGTGAGGGTTCTGCTCGCATATGCAATGGGGGCCCACTCTCCGCATGCTTGTTGTTGGGTTAACACGGCCCCCAGGCCTGTCGGGCTGGCGTCCACCACGAGTTGCGATTCGTTGTGGGGATCGAAATAGGCCAGGGTGGTGCCTCTTGCTGTGCCGGGCCCCACTCCCAGGTGGCAGCCGCCTTTGTGAGGTCCCGAAGGGGGCCGGTGAGGTCAGACAGATCCTTGATGAACCTCCCGCAGTAGGTGACCATCCCGAGGAAGCTGCGGACTGCTGTCACCGACGTGGGGGCAGGGGCCGTGTGAATATCCTTGACCTTTTCTGGGTCCGGGCCAATTCCTTGGTCTGAAAACTGGTAGCCGAAAAAACTGATGTCCTTGCGTAGGAAGTCGCATTTTTCTCGGTGGAGGGTCAGCCCTTGCTCTTGAAGCTGGGTGAACACTGCCTGGAGGCGTTGGATATGCTCGTCCAAAGTTGGTGCGTGGACCAGAATGTCATCTCTGACATTTAAGACTCCTTCGAGCCCTTGTAGTACGTTCTGAATTATGTTTTGAAACACCTCCGCCGCACTCGATATTCCAAAGTTGAGCCGGGTGTAGCGCCAGAGGCCTGCGTGCGTGGAGAAGGTGGTAATCGGGTGCGAATCCGGGTGTAGGGGATTTGGTGGTATCCAGACCTCAGGTCCATCTTGGAGAACCACCTCGAACCCGACAGCTCCCCGACTATTTCGTCTATGGTTGGTGTCAGGTGGCGCTCGCACTTGATAGCGAGGTTGGGAATACGCATATGCACGCAGATTCGCACCGCGTATGGCTGTTTCGGCTTCTTGGCCACTACGATGGGTGACACCCACGGGGTGGGCCTGCTTACCCTCTCAATGATTCCAGCTCGCTCGAGTACCCTCAGCTCTGCTTCCACTTTGGGCTGTAGGTGAAACGCAATACGTCGGTGACGGAGGGCTACCGGGGTGACCGACTTGTCTATATGGAGGTGGATGGCGGGTCCCTTCAAACAGCCGATCCCTTCGAACAGAGACATGTGGTTTTGAACCAGATGGTCGAGACTGCGGGCTTGGACTGTGATCTCGAAGTGGATCAGCCCGAGATCTTGGGCTGTTCGGCAACCAAGCAAGAATCCCGACCCCTCTTGCGACACATAGATCTTGGTCTGCAGGCGAGTGGTGTCGTGGGACAGATCCGTTCGGAACATCCCGCACAGGTGGAGTGGGCGACTGGTGCCGTAGGCGTATACTTGTAACCTCGTGGGATGGAGTGCCGGGGTATTTTCTAGCGTCCGGTATACGCTGGCAGCCATCAGGTTGATTGATGCGCCTGTGTCGATCAAGGCCGCCACTGCTTGGTCTCGCACATTGACTGTACACATGGGTTCTGTGGATGGTGCAGCCGTCAGCGTGTGGAGCACTCTCACGACATGTACGGAGGCCACGTCCGCTTCGTCATCATCCATGTCGCTGCTGGTGGATGTACTGGGTAGCGGTTCTACCTTTCTTACCCTCCTGGGTGGGCCACTCTGTTTCTTCTTGGGTGCCGACAGACACGCTCGCGAAATGGTTGGCCTTCCCACACGCGCTGCATACTTTGCCTTGTGCCGGGCACGCTCCCCTGTGGGGTGTCGCGCCACCACACCACGCGCAGGCGCGGCCGGGAGGGGCTTGCGCCGGTCTTGGGTTTCTCCGCCGGAATTGTTTCATGTGAGTCTCGGCGGCGTCGGTCTTGAGGGCGCACACTGGCTCTGTCTTGATTGCGAGCACCGGCTTTGGCTCCATGTGCGCGGCCCTGGCTTTAGACAACTCCTTTGACCGCCCGAGTACAAGGATGTCGCACATGGGCATGTTGTCCGCTTCCAACACCCTATCGCGCAATTTCGACGACGCACAGCCCTGGATGAATTGGGCGCGTATTTCGTCGTCCACGTCGGGAAGGGTGCACGTGTGGCCAGCTTCTTCAGTCTCGCGTAAAAGACGTCAACCGACTCCTCCGGGAGTTGGCAGGCTTGGCGAAGTAGGAATCTCTCGTAGTCGGCGCTAGCGAAAGGTTCAAAGTACGCGGTGATGGCGTCGCGCAGTGTGTCATATGTCTTGGATGGGCCAGCCTCCGTCACGTCCTTCGAAATGTCATGGATGGGTTCTCTGCCCAAATGTAGAAGTATGGCACGCCACCGCTCGGCCGCGACCTCTGCCGCCACAAAGTAGTTCTTGAGCCGTTCCACCCACTTCTTCCACCGTGCCGCCTGCGACGGGGGGTGCCGGTGACCGCAAACGGCTCCAAAGGGGGTACGTTGGCCATGGCCGCTAGGGATGGGCACAGCAGCGGGGGCGGGCTCACCTTCACCCTTCCGGGGGTGGTGCACTAGTCCTCCAGGTGTCGTGCGCTGGTCCTGAGGGGCCCCGCGGTGTCCAGGGGCGGCCAGGGGATCAGGAAGGGCGATCCAGGGCTTCAGAACGGCTAAATTCGCATCTCACGCGAGATGCGTGAGAATTGGCAAGTCCGGACCACGCGTTGCACGCGAGATATGTGAGAAACGGCAGGCGGGTCGCGTTGCTCCGTAGTAACAGGCTCCGCAGGCTCAGAAGCGTCCCGGGCAGGCAGGAGGCGGTCGCTGGGTGCTGAGGGCGCAGCGGTGGGCCTGTCCAGGCAAAGGATGTACACAGCACGGCTGGGCACCAGGTAGGCAGCCTGGAGATGACAGGGGCCACACGAGGAGGGGAAACAGGTCCGCTCCTTGTACAAGAGCGAGGGCGGTGAAGCCCCGCCCAGCACTCCGGGCCATTTATTTTCTCAAGTCACGTGCCTCCCGTGTGGACGTCAGACACGTCCACGGTGGGCACGCTCAGGGGGGAAAATTACTTTTGCTATTGCCAGGGACCCCCGTGACAGTGGTAGGGTCCACTGGCAAAACACTATACCGCCCTTCCTCCACCTGTTGGATGACCGGCGCTGCGCTACGCTGGACCCCCTGGGGCTCAATGGTGGACCCAGTCGGCTCCTCAGTGATCCCCTCGGCAGCTCTGCTAACCGGCCCTGTGGCCCGGCAACTATCAGCAGTCAAGAAGCTGACAGAGATTTAGTCCATTCGTACTGTACAAAGGTGCGCACATCTTTCCTGACTGACAAAGAAAGACTTTAGTGGAGTGGGTGCGTCACGTCATGCCAACATGAATTGTCATACCTTTCACAGCTACTCTGAGAGGAAAGTCCCTTCGGACTTATCGAATCAGTTTGTATGATTAGAAAAATATGTTCTAAAACTTTAGGAAGTATAGAAACAAAGATGTGGTAACTCTTTCAATTTTGGCTACACAGGCCGAACAGTTGGTACCCTTAACGTCCGTTTTTGATGCTGTCTAAACTGCTTAAGTATTCTACGCTTTTGCGCTCACCAACAGTAAGATTTTTTCTGGTTTGTGTTAAATATCCGAATGAACTGAGTGGGTAGATATGATTTGACCAGGAACAATTTTATTTAAAGCGTTGCAAGAAATGTCATCAGCTCCCCATGTACTTTGCAGCCAGTGGCCAATGTGGCCTCTGTTGTTTCAGAATGTAATTAACTTTTTTGGCACATACGTGGCTGACACTTGTGCTTACAGAGTAGCTACATGTATGAGGCTACATTTCTGCAACCCAGTTACAATCCTGATATGGCAGCTGAGCAAAGGGTCACGGGTAACAGGTGCACCTTTTTAAGCCCAGTACAACTCTTATTTGAATTGTGATTTTTATTAGCCAGTCCTAAAGCACACATGCCTAACATGCAAATATAACATTGTAGTTATTCAACTATGTGTGAAGTCATGTCTGGCTGGAGCTGGCAGTGTTTATCCCAGACTTAACTTGGAAGGACTGTTTTAGGCCCGATTTCAAGTTACATTCTGATTTGTGCGGTATGTGGTTGTGTGTGTCTGTGTATTTACACGCACACACACATACACACTGAAAACTCCCAAGGCTAAAGTGACAGCTATAGTTAGATATACAAAAAACCTTAGCAATTCACTGAAAAAATAAAGCATAAAGTAAGGATATAGTTAATTGCAACCTTGCATTTTAAAACAAAAAAAACACTGAAATACAGAGTTATAGTTATCTCAAGTAACAATATATGCCCTAAATTAACTATAACTCACACCGCCCTCCATGCACAGTGATGTCATCAATTATGCCATTTCAGATGTTGCAGTGATGTTGTCATTATGTCATACATGTCATGAGTGATGTAATATACGTGGAAATTTACTGTGCCAAAGTAGTTAAAAAGTTAAAACACAACTAAATAAAAATCCCACAACCAATTTCTAAACATCATGAAAATAATAATCAGAAATTAAAGATATTGAAATGATTGAAATCCAATAAGGGTAATGGGTGACATGAATGTTTAGACTTTTTTAGATTTATTTTCACTTGACCTGCACAGAGGTCAACCACAATGAGCTATAGGCCCGCTATGAAATGCGTCAACACTGTCAAAGATTTTACCTTTTGACTCAGTCCCTGTCTAGCTCACCTCATGAGGAGTGCATGAGTATGTAATGCACGTGTAATAAGGTGGACAGGATATACGGCACATATGTGACTGGGCATCCATCCACTAATACCTAAAACAGGCCCTTAGTCTTTTTTATGGAAGTAGATATTCTACAGCAAGGTCAGGTTGCAGACTGTATCCAACAAAGTCCTTTCACAGGTTACACTATTGCATGGTCGAAATTTGTATGCTGAGATTAAGGGCCTGATATAGATTCACGGTGGTGGTTCCAAGTACTCAGTCTAGTTGACGTTGGTCTTCTTGCCGTATTTAGATGTTGCGGCAAGTGCGAGGGGTGGAAGTCTTCTCTCCTGGCTAATAGTACTCTAATTGTAGTAGTCATTCTAGTGGGTTTGCACCAAGGCCTTTTAGATGTTCCTGTTGTGTTGACAGTGTTCTGCCAGCTGAGTTCTGAAGGAGTGAGGCCATGGTGGTATTTAGACAGGTAAGTACTACTCATCATTATCTTGCTACACATATATATGCTGTGAATATGTCATAATGTATATGTAGGTAATTTGTAATGCCCTTTTTTTGCTTTGCACATGAGAAAAAATTGCATGTAAGAGTAATGCAAAAATACATAAGCCTACGGCAATTATCAACACACGATTCATGGTAATATTATTTAAAAAGTAACTTACATTGGATCCCTGAGACCGCTGAGTCATTTGGTATTGTGATGCAGTCAAAGCAGCAAAGGGGGGACCCGAACGGTGGGTTTCAAGATGGAAATGGAAGTGGAAAACAGAAAAAACAAAGTACGTGCTTACCTCATTTTTATTGAGTGTGCCAACTCAAAGCAGGAGGTATTCCCACCACAGTTGCCTTGACAGAAAGGCACATTGTAATCAGGATGGCGGGAATCTTGGCTGGACTCCATCCTACAGGCATTTCTGCCTCCAACACCTTCCACGTGGGAGCAAGATTCTGGCAAAGACGGCAGGACAATTTCTTATGCTCAGGCCAGCCAATTATTTTTGTCCTGATGATGATCCTAGTATTCTAAGACAGGATCGAAATGTCGTCGACCCAAGCTAACAACTTGCACATTAAGCCAGTGTGTTAAAAAAGTGCAACTGTTGTTACTTAAAAAGCTTCTAACATTGGATTTGTAAAAAAGTTCTTTACGTCTTGCCTGAAATGCCCCTTTGTATGTAATTGTTTTACATGTATTGTCTTTTTTTCCCCAAAGGATACAGGATTGTGTCCCACAATTAGTATGTTATTGTATTTGTTATTATTACATTCTAGAAATAAATAGGTTTGTCCGGCTGGACATCCCATAATATAGCTTCGATTCTGGACTATATTTATCCCAATTGTATTTTCCCTTTCTCCAAGGACCATTGTTTCTTTTTAAAACATAATTACCCAAGGGCCTTGATTACCTTTTGGGTTCCCTTGTGTCTTTTCAAGTAGCCACTTAGGAGGTCAGGCAACTGACCCTTGTAGGTACCTTCCTGGGTACAAGTGAGACCAGGTCCAGCCTTTTGGTTCTCTTTATGGGTTACAGAGACTACAGGCTTCTTCCTTTACTGTTCTTTTCTATTCTTCCTCAGTTCTAGAAGTGTTCTGAGAAAATGGAGATGAGGTGTCACATTTGTGCAGTTCACTAGCCTGTGGGTGGGGCTGAATCCTGTCCACTCCATACCAATGTTCAAAAAGTTCTCAAGGGCTAACCTTCACCCTTTTGAAGCACATTTTGTTTACCTCACTGAAACATATCCCAAGTAAACCATTCTCAATGAAATCCAACATGAATAAACCCTTCTGCACTTGAAAAGGCTGGTTTGTCCATAAAAATGAGCAGCCTCCTCATACCTAATCATATCAAAGTAGTTCGGAGGCAGCTTCCCCTTACTGGCAATGGAGCTACGCTGGCCAGATTGTACCCTGTGATCAAAAGGATCTTCTTCCCCAGGTCTCATTCTGTACTTAACTATGCATTTGAATGCCCTATACTTGCGCCTTTCAAATTAATGAAGCACCTGAATACTATCCGCTGCCCTACCTGAGATAAGCTGAGTCACATTCCTCATACTCAGGTCATCCTCACAAAGGACAGATGCCATTGTTCCACTTGAGGAGAGGTTTTACAACTCTTTCAATGGTGAAGCACTGATATGAAAAGCATTTAAGACATTCTCTTTCTAAGTAGCCTACTAAAGATTTAGGTTCTAGGCAGAAAAAATATAGCCTTCTGAATGTTGAGTTTTCTATATATTTATCTCAAATCCAACATCACCATTTAATTGCTTGTGTAATAAATATTAAAACAATGTTTTCTTGGACTCTGCAACTCTTTACAAACCACATTTACAAAAATTAGCATTTAATTGTACTCTAGCTTTTCTTGTAGAGAAATCAACAGCACCTACACAATGAATATAGCTTTTAGGGGCTAGTTACGGCCTTAAAGGTGCAAATGATCCATATTTAGAGACTAGGCAATCTGTTTTTCAGGCCTATTAGGTGTGACTTTCTTGGAATGTAAAAACAAGTTTCCCTCCCGTCAAAAATTCATAGTCTTCTTTATTGCAAACTCGCTTAGAAATTAATAGATTGCCAAATGGTTAATAGAAATGTTCTACCATTAAGTATTTTCCACAGGTTTCCGGATAAAAACGGTAGACTTCTTGTGTGGCTGGGCCTGGTGGCTTTGACGCAAGACATCCATAAAGCATGACCTAAAGATAACACACATCACCCAGCAAAATCAATGCATTTGTTTACCTCACGAAGGCCATCAGGCGTTTTATTTGTATTGTTTGTTGCAAACTTCTTGAATCTGCAGGGATCCCCAGCATTCCTAACACCCACTTGTCCCACACTTATCCTGATAAAAACAGCATCCCACTTGTGTGGTTTAGCAACAGGATAACATCAAACCAGGGACAATGGAAGTCCTATAACATATGTGCATATATAATATTAAAATGGCAAACTAATTTAATTAGTTTAACATTAGATCCTATAAGGTGTTATTTAAATCCCTGTTGCCATTGTTACTATGGGAGAATGTTGTAGCACCAGTCGTTGGCCATGCATGGCATCTCCAAAGCTGGGATATTATGTTTTGACACTATTAGGTTTATAGAAAATGTAAAGGTGAATTTTGTGAATTTCAATGTTTCACCTTTTTTTGGTGTGTGTTATGCACTAGAATGTCCTTCCCAAACCCATCCTTAATTTTCTCATAACTCCACCTATTTTGTAGTAATCATTCCAGATTTTATCACAATCCTACCTGGTCCTTCTCACATTTACTATGAAGTTATATACTTATGTGTTCAGCGAACTCACTGAGCACATAAGAGAGGCAAAAGTCTCCTGCCTACCGAACTACTGTAGAAGTTCTTTAAGTAGTAAAATTTGCAGTATGTGAATCAGGCCCATAGTGATACATTGATCACATGCAGATCTACATTATATTATTAACATTCTTCATAAGCTAAATGAAATAGCCAAATCAAACATTGAGGGACTTTATTCCACTTTTGTCTGATAGAGTACTTGTTTAGTAATGTTAATGACAGTTGTCTATGTAGGTTCTACTAAGTAGTGCAAGGTATCAGTAGATTCCACACTGAGTCAGATTTTGCTACTTTTCAGTATTCACAAAGGGACTCAGGGTGGAGGTTTCGCACTCAGGGCGGAACCTCCACATTTGGGGTGAAGAGGTGGGTAAAGGAGATGTTCAGCAGGATAGAGGTGGACAAATCACTCTCTGGTGGACAACCATGATCCCATATCCATGTCACAGCACTTGAGAAGGACGTTGTCTCTACCATGCACCCCCACCTGCTGCATGGGAAGTATGTGAATGAGAACCATGGTGCCAGGTAATATGTGATGAGTTAACAATGAATTAATTTGATCAATGTGTACTATAAACTGCAAATGTGACTATGGAAGTCACTTCAAGTTTGCGCAAATATTTATGGTGATTTAGACTCTAGTGTGTCTCATTTTGTCTATCGCACTACAAGTCCCAGAATCTTATGTACTGGAAATGTTAACTTGCAATTTCTTATTAACAAACAGTGGCCCATATCTACTGGCAAATGCAATTTACTATGACATATGGCACAAAATTGTATATGAATTAGTAACAAATACAGTTGTATTGTAAATGCAATTGAGTAAATATTTGAAAAGTAGGACATAATCATCATTTGTTGGTATTGTCTGTTGACTTCTACATTTAATTTCTTCACACAGCCAGAGTAGATCCAGCCAGTGGTGCAGAGGTTCCTGCACTCGCAGAAAGGCAACATCAAGGGGCATATGCAACACTGGTGAGTAAATATGGCCAGAAGTGACTAGCATCTACTTTATTGTGATAAGACAACCCATAGATATATTACAGAGAATCCATCAATAGTCTCACACGTGTAAACTGAACTAGGATATGTTGTTCATTACATGTGTCAAATATAACCCAAGTTAAATTACACCAATATCATCTTCATCATCATCATCATCAAAACTTCATTTCGATAACAAAGATCTTAAAAGTACAACACATCGGGCGTGGTCTGACCACGAAGGAAAATTGGCCACGTGAACCGAGAGCTCGGTTCGGGATGGGCTCCAGATGGAGTTAGTGCCCTCTTCAGCGTGACTCGGGTTGAAATATCGGCGTCTTCCACAATGTTAGAGACCCTGTATAGCGAAGGCTTGAGGTTTGGAAAAAAATAAGGCTCATTCTGGCCCATTCTAGTGAGGAGACGTTCTGAGAAGAACAGCTGAACCACAGGCCTTGAGTCACCTCAAAAACACCTGTCCTCTCGTGAACTAAGACTGCGCCCCTTGCGTCTCTTTGCGTCTGTTAACAGTGCCCGCCACTTGAATGAGACGGAGCTCCAAAAAGTACAGTGGAGCTTCCTACTTGCAACGTTGGCTGGAATTCAGTGAGTGAGTGAATCTTCCTGTGTGGAGATCCGCCTCATCTCCTCAGTCTGCAGAGATGCCTGTCGAGACCATCTTATGTGCCTTGTAGGGTCCTCCATGTTTTCTGGCCCTCATAAGTTCGATTGGCTGACCCTGTATGCAGTGTCCAGTGAAGTGAGAGGTGGTGAGCATTAATATTGAGCCCATATACACATTCAAGTTTTCTGGCTGTTTCGCTGGGGGTCAAGTTTTGTAATTCACTTTGATCTTGATTAGTTAACTCACTGCAGACTCAAAGTTATTTTTGGGGAATTTTCTTTTTTTTATTCAATGTCTAACTAATCCTCACAGATCAACACTCTTCCTTTTGTCAATGGACCATTAGTTGAGTAGTTGATGGTGATATTAACAATTAACTAACTAACTTAATCAATCAATCAATCAGTAACATTTATAGAGCACGCTACTCACCCGCGAGGGTCTCAAGGCGCTGGGGAGGGGGTGGGGGGTGCCGCTATCGAAAAGCCAGGTCTTGAGGTGCCTCCTGAAGGAGAGATGGTCCTGCGTCATTCGTAGTTGGGTGGGGAGGGAGTTCCACGTCTTGGCCGCCAGGTAGGAGAAGCATCTTCCTCCGGTGGTGGTTCTGCGAAACCGTGGGACTGTGGCGAGGGCGAGGCTGGCAGAGCGAAGCTGGCGGGTAGGTGTGTAGCACGTGAGGCGGGTTTCGAAGTATTCGGGGCCCATGTCGTAGAGAGCCTTGTGTGCGTGGGTGAGGAGTCTGAAGGTGATCCTCTTGCTGATGGGGAGCCAGTGCAGGTCTCTTAGGTGGGCCGAGATGTGGCTGTGTCGGGGATGTCCAGGATGAGTTGAGCAGATGCGTTCTGTATGCGCTGGAGTTCTTTCTGTAGTTTGACGGTGGTCCTGGCATAGAGGGCGTTCCCGTAGTTCAGTCAGCTGGTGACGAGGGCCGGGTTACCGTCTTCCTGGTTCCGGTGGGGATCCATCGGAAGATCTTACGGAGCATGCGGAGGGTGTTGAAGCAGGAAGATGTAACGGCGTTGACTTGTTTGGTCATAGTGAGGGAGGAGTCAAGGATGAATCCCAGGTTGCGTGCGTGGTCCGTGGGCTTGGGGGCGGTTTCCAGGGCGGGGGGCCACCAGGAGTCGTCCCAGGCGGATGGGGATGGTCCGAGGATGAGGATTTCCGTCTTGTCTGAGTTCAACTTCAGGCGGCTGTGCTTCATCCATTCTGCGATGTCTTTCATTCCTTCCAGGAAGCTGGCTTTGGCGGTGGCCGGGTCGTTGGTGAGGGAGAGGATCAGTTGGGTGTCGTCGGCGTAGGAGATGATGTTGATGTTGTGTTTGCGCGCGATGGCTGCGAGGGGGCTCATGTAGACATTGAAGAGGGTTGGGCTGAGCAAGGATCCTTGGGGTACGCCGCAGATGATCTTGGTGGGTGCTGCGCGGAAGGGCGGGACGCGGACTCTTTAAGTTCTGTCGGCGAGGAAGGAGGTGAGCCATTCCAGGGCCTTCCCCTGGACCCCGGCGTGGTGGAGACGGGTTGTCAGGGTGCGGTGGCAGACGGTGTCAAATGTGGCCGACAGGTCGAGGAGGATGAGGGCGGCCGTTTCACCGTTGTCCAGCAGGGTCCTGATGTTGTCGGTGGCTGCGATGAGGGCGGTCTCGGTGCTGTGGTTCGCTCGAAATCCGGACTGCGATGGGTCGAGGGAGTCGTTCATCTCGAGGAAGGTGGTCAGCTGTTTGTTGACGGTCTTCTCGATGACTTTGGCTGGGAAGGGGAGGAGCGAGATGAAGCGGAAGTTCTTGAGGTCTGTGGGATCCGCGGTGGGTTTCTTCAGGAGGGCGCTGATTTCCGCATGCTTCCAGCTCTCTGGGAAGGTGGCGGATGTGAAGGAGTTGTTGATGATGTCCCGGAGTTGGGGTGCGATGATGGAGTCGGCTTTGTTGAAGATGTGGTGTGGGCAGGGGTCCGCTGGGGAGCCGGAGTGGATGGAGTTCATCGTGTGGGTGGTGTCTTCCGTGCTGACGGGGGTCCAGGTGCAGAGGGTGGTGGTGGGGGGTAGACTCGGTGGCAGAGTACGTGGTGTGGGTGCCGAAGCTGTCATGGATGTCGGCGATCTTGCGGTGGAAGAATGTTGCGAGTGCGTCGCAGAGGTCTTGTGATGGAGTGATGTTGTTGTTGCTGACGCTGGGGTTGGAGAGCTCTTTGACGATGCTGAAGAGTTCCTTGCTGTTGTGGGAGTTATTGTCCAGTCGGTCTCTGAAAGCTGCCCTTTTGGTGGTGCGGATCAGCTGGTGGTGTTTGCGGATGGCGGTCTTGAGGGCTGACATGTTTCCTGATGACTGGTCATTGCGCCAGGTTTGCTCGAGGTAACGGCAGGATTTTTTTGAGTCTTTGAGATCGTTGGTGAACCATGAGGCTTTCTTGCTGCCGGAGTTGCTGGGAGGGTTCTTCAGTGGTGCGAGGGTGTCGGCGCAGTTGGTGATCCACTGTGTGAGGTTGAGGGCTGATTTGTTGGGGTCCGTAGTGTAGGAGGGTAGGTTTTGGCTCAGGGAGGTGGTGAGCTGGTCGGTGGTGATCTTGCTCCAGCATCTACGGGGTGCTTGTTGCGGGCAGTGGTGAATTGTGGTTTTCCTGAAGTTGAAGTGGACACAGCTGTGGTCAGTCCAGTGAAGTCCGGTGGAGTGGCTGAAGGAGATGTGGTTGCTGGAGGAGAAGATGGGGTCCAGCGTGTGGCCGGCGTAGTGGGCGGGGGTGTTGACCAGTTGCTTGAGTCCGAGGTTGGCGAGGTTGTCTAGCAGGGTGGTGGTGTTGTTGTCCTTGTTGTTCTCCAGGTGGAAGTTGAGGTCCCCTAGGAGGATGTAGTCGGTGGAGGCGAGGGCGAGCGGGCTGATGAAGTCTGCGATGGCTTCGCTGAATTGTGTGCGAGGGCCCGGGGGTCTGTAGATGAGGGTGCCTCTGAGGGATCTTCGAAGAGATCTTCGTGAAATAACCACAGACTCTGGGTAAGATTCAATGAATTTTATCTAAATCTCAGTCATAAATGAATGCTCATTAGAACAAATTCACAGAATCATTCAACAAATCAATGCATTAAGAGTGGATAGATGAAGAAACAGAAGGCATAATAAAATCATTCATTTGCAATAGATATGCAATTTTTAAGACAGAATAATAGTTACCCAATGATGATAACAGGAAAACCAGCCCTCGGGCCGAAGGACTGGTGGAGGTCCCCTGATTAAGAATCAGAAGACAAAGACTATAGGACAAAATCAGGACAGGGAAATACTTACTAAACTTCTCTACAGACCCGACGCACCGGGCGCATGCCTCTATTACACTCTCTCCCTCCTCGATATTCTTCCAGAATCTTCAATCTTACCAGGTTGTCTTTCAGAGGTGAATCTTCCCAGTTTGATCTCTCCTTCTTTAGCAGCAGTAGTTCTTGCCTCCCTCTCTCTCCTGCACTCGTGCTTGCCTCGCCTCGCTTACATGCATGTCAAACTAAATTAACTAATACATTTTAAGTCACTCTAGTTATAGTCTTTATTTCTGCATGTCCCACTCTCAAGAGGTGCAAATATTGATGGATCACACCTCATGCTGTAATGTTTATTTTCTTAATAAACTCTTTTGTCTAACAAACCCATCCCCTTTAGCTCATTCATTATTCTGTCTTATTTCCTTTCCCATATATTTAATGTTGCAAATCAAATAACAATTTTAATGCAGCTCCACAGTCGAGAACAGGTTTCACACGGCGTTTGTCCTTGACTCTTGGCAGCCTGTCAGTTACACGGTCAGCTGGTCTCATCATGATTTCACTGCGCATGCTTACTTGCCTCCATTTTTGCAACAAAAGGCCCAAATTTACATTATTAATAAAGCAATCATAAACAGATGTTAATTTCTCAAATATGTGTTTTTCACTGTTCATCACCCACTTCCACTCTATCCCATATTATTATTCATTCTTTGAGCAAAAGCATTAGCAGCAACCGCTCTCTTTAAAATCGGCCAAGTATATGCCAGGCATGCGGTGCCTTAAGACCTAGTGTTAGTAATTCTTGCACATGCGTGAGAGTTTTCCCTCACAAATGGGTTAGTCACGTTGTCATGTACGTAATTCTGGTTTGCATATGCGCAAAAGTGTTTTACAGTTTAAAGCAGGTTTTATTTGTGTTGCAATTTATTCTTTGTTATTTAAGCATGCATAACCCTCTCTTCCAGAGCATAGATGTTGTGCGTATATTAATTTTGTCTTCTTTGCTACTTTTAACAATTAGTACTGTTCATGAGGGATTTCTTCAAGCAAGTTTCATTTTCTTGAATCCTTGCTCCATCAATCCCCCCTCTGATGGCATTTTAGAGGCATTATAAAATACCCATCATTACCTAGTGGCAGGTTTATTATTTAATCTTGGTATCTAAATTGTTCTCTGTACATTCTTTATTTTTCTGCTTCTTCCATAGTTCTTTCATTTTGTCGTACAAATTTTCTTTCATTTCTTCTAACTCTATTTCTTCCCTTTTTCTCTTTCTTCCCATCCTTTTATTCTTTGTTTCAATCATCAGTCCAGTTCTCAATTTTCCCTTGTAACACTTGTAGGTCATTATTATCATCAAGATTACTAATGCTATTGAAATTACGGGGATCAATATTTTCCCTAATAAGCGCCCTCCCAAAAGTGGAAAACCAGCTACCTATAGTGGAAATACTTTTACTGAGTCTTTCCCTAACACCGTCAACCTCCAGTTGGGTCAAATCTTTATGAATTTTTGTAATATTCTTGATATATCTCTCAATACCTTTACTTTTGTTTGGGATATATGTACAGCAGTGTTGAACTTTCAACATGCCACAGACTCCACCCGCTTTTGCTAATAAAATATCAAGGGCAGGTCTATTTTGCAAAACCATAGACCAGATCGCAAGCATTTCAGTATTGATCATCAAGAACCCTCCAGCAGTATCTGTTGATAAACGATCAACTACTGTGGAAAATTGACGTATTTTATGTGAGTTCAATACGACTCCAACTGACGGTATCAGTGCACCAACTACGTCACCTATTATTTCAGAAAAACTTGCTCTTTTACTTCATTTTAGTCCTTTACTTATTATATCCATTTCATTGTTCTTAGTTATGTGATGTACCTTCGGAAATACAATGCAAAATAACAACTACCATACCATCGTGCAAGCAACCTATAGTAGGCATTTTTATCACACAAGTAATAGATACCTGGAAAGACAGAATCTGTACCACCTTTTAGTCCCAATCCTCCCATGATTAGGAAGGTATGTTCACATTCACTAGTACCAATGAAAATATTATTATATTCTGTTTTAAGTCTATGTAGGCAGAATTTAACCAATTTTGACAAGTCTAGGGACATTGCAGCATGAGTCTCACCTTTTTTATAGTCCCTCTCTAGAGAAGCCCATGGTGGTGCATGTGACTTCTGCTCAACAGCCTTCTTTTGGAAATCCTGTCTTCTTTCCTCTTCTAAATTTAGAAAATCTTTCTCTTCATCACGCAAAGGACACGTTAAGTTATTTCCATGAGCATATGTTATATCTATCGGATTCATTGTTAGGAAAGATTCACCCATAAACTATGCATCATTACTACTATGTACTGGATGAAAGATTCTTCTAATAGGGATTTCTGAAAAGACTAAATCCATATTGGAATAGTAATATTGTAAATTGCCGGATACATAGAACAAACTAGACACAACACTACAGGACACATGGTAAGTTAATGGAAGATGGTGATAGGTTACACCTTCTGAGACAGAAGTAAGCAGTTTCATGCAAACATAACAGTCACTCACATCCATCATATCAACATACTGATAAAGGAGCTTAGTAAATATATTTAATGACAAATCACTATCCGAATTGTCATGTGGATACATGCTCTTATCCCTTTGTTCTAAATCTGTAGTAGTAGTTTTCTTAGTGACTGCATTCATTCTTTCACTAGTATTTGTGTTATTTTGAATATTAGTCACCATTAGGACAGGTATCACAACAGTCAACAATAACCACATCAACATAAGTATTATAATACAACACAAACAGCATTTAACACATCTCCGTTTTAAACTAGATTTCGGATGTTCAGTCACTTTCACTTCTGTCATTTTAGTGTGTAAAATTATTTCTAAGATGTATTTTCTCTCGAATTATTTTTTTTTTTAAATGTAAAAATCTTCGTGTGATCCAAAACTTCAAAGGCTTTCAGCTTTTAGTCAGTCCTTTATCTTTGGATCTTTTCTTCTTTTTGCTTGATACATTTCTCAATAAATCCACCCTTTGTGCAAAAGTCTTTTGTTTAAGGTGGTCTCAATTAGGCATGAGTGGTAAATTCCGTTCCGCTAGCGGAATTTGCAGAATTTTGCGTTCCGCGGAGAATGTGAAATTGCCAAAAATTCCACGATTCGCGGCTTCACTGATTTTTTGTTTGTTCGCGCTTTCAAAATGCGTGTTCGTGATATATTTCTCCCTAAGCACGCAAACAGCGTCCGCAAACAGGAAAAAAGCATCGCGAACGGGCGGAATAAGCAATTCAATGTGTTCGCGGAGTTTCTGTGTGCTCGCGAAGATTTTTTACCGTTTCGCGGAGCTTTATGTATGGCGACTATGCAAATTCCGCCCACACCTAGTCTCAATTCCCTTTCAACAGTGTCACTTTCTGATTCTCCATTTAGATCAATAATTTCAACATCTTCAAGGATAATATAAGTCCACTGTGGAGTCTTACATGTTCTACTTGGAACCCTCACTCTTTTTGACAACCTTAATGATCTTCTTGATTGTTCTTGCTCAACCTGACTCGACACCTCATTTACTTGTTCTAGATCTTTCTCTGTTTTTCTTCTTAGAAAGTATCTCAGTCATTTCACTCCACTCAGCCCTGTGATCACCCTTTCTAAACCTTTTTGTCTGTACTGCCTTTTCATTTTCTTCACCTATTTCAAGTGTCATTTTCTCTTTCTTTTGGTTGGACTGGTTCTGAATTCTCTGCTTTTTCTCCCTCTGTTGTTTGTATTTGTTCTGGACCCTCAGGTCTTTCTTTTTCTTTTTCTTCTTCTAACTGAGTTTGATCTAGGTTTTCTGAAATGGATTCTTTTTCTGACTGAGCTGGATCTAGATTTTCTGCAATGATTCTTTTTCTTTTTCTAACTGAGCTTGATGGATTCTTCTATATTTTGCTTAATTCGTTCTGGTCTTTCAAGTTCCTGCTCTCATTTGTTCTTTACAGCAGCCTCTTCAGTCCCAGTAACTGGTGTCCACTCTACTTGACTTGTATTTGGTTGTTCATCGTCAATACGTTCTTCAGAGTCTGTTTCTCTGATTTATTTGACTTCACAACTTTCAGGTTCTTTTCTTTGTTCTACCATTGTTGTGTTTTGATTTAGATACCCGCATATAGGTCTCCCTGAATCATGTCCTTATATAGGCATAACTCGCTTTGCCCTTATTTAGGCATTGAATCCCAGTCCTTATTTAGGCATTAGCTATGCTAATCAAATACAGGCATGGTCACCTACATGCATCCATCCCACGTCACAACGAGTTCTTAGAAACCAGACCCTTAAGCCGAACGGAACTTTCCCTAGCTAGGATTATTGATTTCTCCAAGAACTCATCTATTATGCATGAACTACTATTCCTTAGGGGTTCATCGTCTTCCTCTGCCCAACTTTACATCAATGCTAGCATTCCTAAGCAACTTCCAGGTATAAATAGGCCTTCCCTTACCATGGCAAACCACGGCACGACTCAGCACGACTTGTCTGCACGGTTCACCACGGCAAGTTTGGAAGAGACCATATCCCGGCCTGACGCACTGACCAGACGCTGTCATCTCTGCTTGCAGAGAATCCAGCTTCCAGTGTTCTGACTCCCTTCGCGGGGTGATGGAGTTTGAGACCTGGATAGATATTCCCACCTCGCTCATCCTAAAGGTATGGAGCCGACTAGAACCTAGAGGGACTCTTGGCATACTAAACTTAGTATATATCATACTATAGAAAAAAGCACCTACTTTTACCTTACACTACACTTAGGTTAGGTACACTGGGGCAGGACTATTTTAGAAGATTCAGACGAGTATTCACCTTTTAGACTGTGTTATTTATGTATTTATATATGATTATATGTCATAGCTAAAAGACAATGCAATTGCAGTATTATTCCTTCTTACTGCTTACGCTGTGCGTAATATACCTTGCTTACTGTCTAATGATTGTAACAACTCATATCTCTTACACGAGAAACAAGACTGTTCAATAAACCCCTTTTATTGAAACGCCTGTCTATCTATTTCTGTGTACCTCTGGAGAAACTAAGCATGCACGATTGACTGAGTGAAACTGTTATCTATTGTTTCCACAATTCTGAGACTGTTCCGATTCTAAGGGAAACAAAGTTGTCATGTTTATGCGCTTGTCAGAAATTAATCCCTTCTTGTTCATTCGAGACGTTTCTAGTAACCTCCGAGTTAGCTGGCACACACAAGTAATTAAGTTCAATGTACTCGATGGGAGCATACTGACCTTAATCCTATCCAAAAACTATAGTGTATATTATTCCAATGCACAGAGCCTATAAGGGAAATAGGAACTACACTACATGGCTCCCAACGGTTTGGTAAGGCACTAATTTAACGTGAGATACTGAAGTAACTCAGTCGTGCTTTTCTCAGAGACCCCTACTCATAAAACTCCATAAGGCGTCTGGAGTGGGTAGAGATAATATCCGCCATAGCTGAGTAGGACGAAAATCCTAATATTGTGCACCTTATCTTTGTTTCCTTGAAACTTGTTCTGCATTTTTCATTTAACAGAAATTTCTGATACAGAGGCTGCGGCTGATCCAGTCGTAACAGGTTTAAATACTACA
This sequence comes from Triturus cristatus, assembly GCF_964204655.1. Classification (NCBI taxonomy): domain Eukaryota; kingdom Metazoa; phylum Chordata; class Amphibia; order Caudata; family Salamandridae; genus Triturus; species Triturus cristatus. The sequence continues at coordinate 914,552,700 of NC_140588.1, forward strand.
GGTTTAAATGAAACCATTGAGGGTGTTATAAACATCCATCCAAATTAAAGGAGAGCCATCAGTCTAAAACTTATAAAACATGGCCTAACACCAAGAGGTGGTAGAGCAGCTTTGTGATAGAGGCACATGAATCTTTTCAGACAGAGGTATTCTATTCATGGATTGCATTCCCAGAATCAAATCCAGTAAAAAAATGTTTCACTTCATCAAAGAAGATGAACCACCTGCGGAATACATTCCTTTCGAGGATATTGAAATTCCACTTTCATACCAGGAGCATCAGCTCTGGTTTAAAGGCGCACTAAAACATTACAATCACATTACCAGGCTCAGTCCACTAGGTAGACCAGGAGCAACATGGCCAATTTTAGCCGGTTACACACCTCATCCTGACCTTAAAACAATGTCAGACGATGAACTACTCACTCAACTCAAAGAGTTGATAAAAATGTACAGACAGTTAGTACAATATGTCATGCGGAATTTAACAGTCCAACCACCAATAACCATTCCAAATCAAACCCCTCATCAGGGGAATACACACAAAAAATACTCCACAGACTTTACACTCAGTCATGGGTAAAATGCCCACAAAACGTGAACATATTCCATTCTGGATAGCTCAAAATATTACTCAAATCGAAGCAGTATTTCCTAATACTAGCCCTTATGAGAAACACAGAATCTTAACAGTCTCTCTACCAATAAGGATCACACCACATCTGGAAGACTACACCACTTGGGGCACAGTCTTTGCTGCCATCTATACTAAAATACATGGTGTTCCGTCTATTGCGGTAATACCTGATGTCCTGAAACAAATTCAAAATGAATACGGGGCAGAGCCTGCTCTGAATCTAAGTATGAAATTACTACAGAACTTCGACCAGGTCTCAACAGTAATACTATCTAATATTAAAGGGGAGGCAGCAGCAGTGGTGATCCGCCAGAAATTAAGGGAATTTGATGTAACAGAAAATCAAAATGAACTACCCAGAATAATTGAGAAATCCTATGAAGAATTAGGCAGAGACAGTTTAGGTGGGAAACCAGTTAAACCACAATTGTCTGAGGGTCCTGAAAAAGACTCAATTAAACAGAATCCTACATCTTCTAAAAAGAAGTTGGAAAATAAAAAACAACATTCAAAAGAGAAACGTTCTCAATCCCAAGGGTGGTCTCCTCAAAAGGAGCAGTCTGAAAGGAGGTATAACCTCAGGAATAGGGATAATTTGAAAAAACCTGACAGGTATCAAGATACTGACACACTTTCCTCTCGTACCTTTCAGACATCTTCAAAGACATCCGAAAGAAGAGGACGGTCAGATCACAAAGAAGAACACATGAAGTCCAGAGACGATCAACACGTTCAGAAAACCAAACCAAAACCTCAATTCACCAGGAAAAAGGTAGTAGGTCTAAAGATCAGACATGCCGAGAATTCTGAGAACACAACTCAAGAACGGAGAATGGGCTCAGACAATGCTGGACAGTGCAGCAGAAGTAACTATAGCTTATCAGAACCTAAAGGAATTTCTGGAGATAGTGGACTTGAATGAATACATAACTGTTGAAACTGTAGACGCCAGGGTTAGTTCTCCGCAAAAGTTATATGAGATAAGCACTCTTTTGGGAGAAGCTTTCAAGGGGTTATAACATACTTCTAGCAGAAAAAGACTGTCCAACAGAATTTGTCAGGACATGCCCACATGGAGAAGACATCATTATGCCAGCCTACTCCAACCATGTTCCTATACATTTAAAAAATACTAATGCCAGGAAATGGCAGTAGCCCAGGCCCCAGCATTATACAAAAATCATGTAGGATGGGATGAAGACTCACCTCACCACAAGATCCAATTAAAATGTCAACCTACTGCACAAAGGCAGTACCCAATTAAGCAAGAAGCTAAAAAAAGGTCAGGGAGATCTTAGATAAACTTGAACACCAAGGGGTGATTGAAACATACACCTCATCAATAAACAATCCTTTGTTTCCTGTTTCTAAACCAGACAACACATATCGTCTAGTTTTGGATTACAGACACCTGAACACTTGTTCTAAAACATTTGCTGTGCAAAATGCACACAGTACAGCATTAATGAATAAAACTGTGCATAAAAAATAGAAAACCACATTGGATATTTCAAATGGTTTCTTTTGTCAAAAAATAGTACCTGAAAGTAGGTACTTGACAGCTTTCTCAATAATGGGGACCCAGCGTCACTTCTGTCAACTCCCACAAGGGTTCAAGAACAGCCCGGGGTTATTCTCAGCAAGAGTAACGGAGTTACTACAAATTTATAATGATGAGGCATTGTCATATGTCGATGATATCTATTTGACAGATGATGACCTGGATAGGCACTTGAACAGGGTGAACACCATCATACTGGGCTTCGCCTCTGAGGGATATAAATTCAACTTTAACAAGTCTAGAATTGCCCATCTCAATGTCCTGTTCCTAGGATATGAACTTTCAAGTAAAGGCAAAAGCCTGGAAGAGAAGTTTTTAGAAAAGTGTGTGCTGCTCCAACCTCCAAAAACGCTGAAAAATTTACAGTCGATTCTAGGTTTCCTGAATTTTGGAAGAACTTACATTCTAAATTACGCAGAAAGGGTTAACCTCTCTACGAACTAATCAAACCTGATTTCAAAATCAAAAATTGGACACAGGAACACACAGAAATCCTGTGTTCAATACAAGCTGACTTGTTAGAAACAAATCACTTACAAAAACGCGTAAATACACGTAATTTAGTGATCCGAATAATTTTGAGTTTTAATGAAGGTGAAAAAGTACCAATTGCATACAAATCACATTTGTATTCACAAGCGGAAATGCGCTTAACTTCAACAGAAAAATTTCTTGCTGCAACAGACCTTGAATATGTTTTTGATCCTTATTTAAAAACACAAGCATTCCTGCAATACAAAGACGAATGTCCTCTGCCTATTGAGATTCTCCCTCTGGATCAGTATGAATTCATAATTTATACTGACGGATCAGAACAACCTGCTACGGAAAGCAAGCTTACAGTGCAGCCTGTGCGATCGTTAATGGTCGTATGCGCAATGGTAAATTCCGACTGATGGTTGATAAAACACAATCTCTAGGAGATTGTACAGCTCAGTGAGCTGAACTACAGGCATTCAAATTGGTACATGAAAATATGGATTGTGAATTCCCCCCACTTATAGTGTGTGATTCTTTTTACTGTGTACAATCCTACAATGAACATTTATAGAATTGGCTTCAAAATATTTTTAAAGATGCAAAAGGTGGCACAATCAAGCATAAAACGCTTTGGGAACAAGTAGTTCAGTTGCGAAACGGACTACAAAACACTCACGTGATACAAACGCTGAGTCATCAATGTGATGGCATTCACGTTGCAGGGAATTCATTGTCTGACAAAGCCGCAAAGGGGGCTGTACAAATGGCTTCAGTAGCTGCGATCGCTCGTTCAAAAATGAAAATAGACAGGGACATATTGTTGGCTGTCAATACTTCAAGCAAAGGCAGTGGTGCAGTGTTACCTAAAAAAATTCTACTCAAATACTCGTATATAATTGATGCGAACAACGTTCCGTTTGCTGAAATCCTTGGAGTGGGGAATAGGGTAATTTCAAACATGGAACGTAGAGCAGCTTTGATTTATGAAGCACATCTGGGAGAGGGTTTTTCACATCAGAGGATCTCTAAAACAATCTTAACATTAAAAGAAATGTACTGGTGACCTGGAATGAATACACTTATTTTCATCTTCGTCAATAACTGCATAGACTGCAATAAATATCTCCACCAGACACCAGAATATGAAGTAGCCTGCCCAGTACAGACACCATTGTTAGACAGCATTAGACTATCTACGTGCAGACATCCTCTTGGACAAATGCAATCCCACAAACACTAGCTCAAGGTTCCTATGGATATGGCCTCAGCGCTCGGTTGATGCTCGAACTGTTATAATAGATTTGCGAGTCTTTATCGGAACATACGCAATTGGCACACTACATTCTGACCAGGGCCCTGCGTTTAGCTCCCGGCCCTACAAAGAAGCCATGGCCAGTTTGGACGTTGCATTGTGGTACTCCTCTCCATTCCATCCTGAGGGAAATTCGGTTGTGGAAAGGAAATACCGGGACATAAAGCGGTCTATAATAGTTAGGGTATTAGGTTCGGGTGATTGGTGGGTTAAACATCTTTATGAGGTCCAATGCTCTTCAAAAAATTTGCCAAGAAGTTCTCTAGGGGGGTCACTCCATATGAGGTCCTATTTGGGACAAGAATGTGGGTTTCTGATCTCAAATGTAAAGGCACAGTGGTGGAAAATAAACCATTTGATATCAAACATCGTTTGGCTGTTTTACAGGACTTAAATGAACTAAGATTGAAACAAAGCAACGTGTTCCTGGAGCCATCCCCCACTGGGGATAATCCAACCGTCCCAGCAAGGCCTGTCTGGATCCCAAAGCTTGGGGATCTAGTCAGAGAAAAGATCACAGACAAGAAGGAATTTTGGCCTTCTTACAGATAACCAGTACCTGTCCTAGCAATCCACGGATCAAGAACAGTACATTTGCTGCCCCTTGCTGGAAAAAAGGGAGAAAAGATTTTTGTCTATTGACCTCATCAAACCACACCATGGGGCCGATACTAAACAGAAGGCCATGTGGACTCTGACCAAGTAGCAGATGCACTCCTCTAGCTACTACCCAAGAGGTTCAAAATGAAAGACTCATCACCATTGAGAATCCAACAGTAAGAAATGAAGAAAAAAAGTAACAATGCTATGGAACTCATCCCTCTTGAAACCCAAATAACAGTTCGTCCTGATACACCTATCTACACCAATGTAACAAGTGATCCACTGGTTCCAGCGATTTCATTTGATATATTTTCTGAGGATCCCAGCGAGCCTATAACGACGCCAGCAAAAATAACTTTCAAAGAACAAACACAAGACTTTTTTCAACAAGTGAAAAAGACTTATCTGGTTTCATCATGGATTGAACTATGGATTATTTCTGGAATATTTTTCTTTCGGCTTTGGCTAGCTTGAGTAATACCTCTGAGCATGTTGATATATGGAAGATATATTCGTATGGACACAGGAAGTAAAAATATGAACTTACTTTTGAAACCACACAAATCATCCCATCTTGAAGGAAGAGACTTGTCAGCAGTGAACATCACAGCCGTTCCTATACAAGATGGTATAGTTTGGGACAAAACAGATTATGATACATTCGGTCCGTCTGAACTTTTGAAGATTCCACATTTATTCAAGATTTCATTAAGTGTCTTTATCACCCCCAGTACCTATTCTGATGATTGGGACTTTGAGACTGTTAATAACATGATGTCTGATCTAGAAAGATCTGTTGCATTCTCTAACCATGAATACGTTGAGGGTTCAACAGACTATGAACAGCTTTTTTATTACAACCACTATGGTCATAATTTCTTGCATGAATCTGCAACACCTAGAAATGTATTTATGTATAACCAATGGGAACATTGTCCTACACCACCAAGGGGTAGCTCAAAAACTTTTGAAATGAAGAGTCCATATTTTTCAGGTTATAATATATCCAATCCAGAAGCGAACAAGGACGGCAGGGGCTTCTAAAACATTGGCACACCTTTATTAACCCAAGTAGCAAGTGGAAAAGAAACCCTAATCCACAGGATAACTGGAACAATATAGAAAAATGGCAGCCGACCAAAACTTATTGTAAAGTTTGGCATTTTATATGGACATTTTTTCTCAAACAGGATCTAGCGAATTTATTTCTGGACAATTTCATTCACTTGAGCCTTTTTTGAAAGTTTTAAATAATAGAACTTTCACAGATCGTTTAAACTGTTAGGCAACATTTTATGCGCATTATAACGTTATTCAGATTTTAAAATATTGTAAAACGCATCGCTGAAAAGTGGTATTTAATGGAAGATTAAGTTTAATATATTTTTTAAAGTGTAAATTGCAAAGATATTAAGTAATCATATACAATAAACTATTTGACTTAACTTGACAATCCAGAAGCGTTTTACTTTAAAAATGTGAACAAAACAGGAACGAAAAATATGTTAACCAATACAAAACAGAGTTATTCTGCAGCCTTTATTGTCCAACTGTCTAGAGAGGGTTTCGACATTTGGAAAAAGACAATTGACATGAAATCTGTCTGGGGTACAAAAGATTGGCAAGTGCAGGGGATAGAAGCTTTATTTAGAGCCTGCATCATCTCACAGCAGATAATGTTTTTGAATGACACAGCCCAACAAACATCTTGCTTTGGGTTATCCAGCATAAAAAACATGAACATACCGTTCATACCTACACCTGCAAGTAATAGCACTACACAGGGGGTGGTTGACGTACATACTATCTTACACTACAACAGATCAGATTCCGAATGGAAAAAATGGTTGCTCTGGCCCACAGACACAAACATCTGTCAAGAAAGATTCCTGAACAAAACAGAAGGTTTAACAATCAATAGGCCAGGCCCACGCCTGTTCAAAGACAGCATCCAGGGGTGCTAACAACATACAATGTAGGAAAACTATGCCTTGATTGGCTGCAGAAATCTACACTAGAGGATGTGAAACAACACTTATCTTTACTTAAAGAAGACGCAAACCTTAGGGAATTCTAGCTAGGTCCAAGAAAATCATGTCATAAACGTTTCATATATGCCGGTATCTATGCTGCTTATAATGAAATATGGAAGGTTACCCAAGCAGACGCTGCAGAAAGAATACGAGAAATTGATTGTATTAATTTAGAGAAATCTCCCGCTGTGGTTGACAATGGGTTAATGACTCTGTCATCCAGGATATATTCTTTGGGCAACATTGCATCTTCTGCTATAGACATTGTGGAACAAGATTTGGTCCTGCTGCATCAAGGCCAGTCTCAATTACGTTCTATTCTGTCATTAGGCTGGATGCTACAAAACTTGCGTGCAGGCTATGTGCCTTGGCATTTCATCAACACGTCTTCTTTGTTTTCTGATTACAATCTCACTGATAGACAGATCAAGCTGACACAAAGGGGAGCGAAGTATACAGTGCTGAGCATTGAAAAACTGGAAAAATTGCCATTTACGGTAGCAGAAAAACCAGCTACAGAATGGATCATGCATGGCAAAATAACTCTCCCTGTTACAACTTTCCATTTTCAGTATTGCCTTAAACACATGCCAGTAGGCAAATATGAAAGGTTGGGTAAAGAATACATCAGGACATCCTGGGATTTATCTAACACACACAGATGTTGGAGTGAGGGGCGTGAAGTGTTTATTAGTGGTACACACTGTGAAAATGCACTGAACGGTTCACTCATAAACTTATGCTGCCACCTGCAAGGTTCACCGGACGCTGTGATTAATCCAACGTTTGGACAACTTTCAAATGGAAGTTACCTCATGTTGAATGATCAGAGCTGTTGTAGCATGTTGCCAGGTATCCCATATCTAGTAACGGTTACTTCCAGGGTCACTTGCTGTATGCAAGTCTTGTACCCCCAAATAGACACAGTCAGGGAGTCGCCTTTATGCCCTTCACTGAACATCTCTTCTATACGAATTGACACTTTAAGCAGAATAAAGGCCATTCTTTTACAACAAACCGTGCCTTTGACCTCGGCCAAAAAAAACTATGATCTACAAGGCACAATGACTTCGGCTGAGATACAGGCTCTGTTAAGGACAAATTGCCCTACACATTTCACAGAAATGTTGGGACGTATCGTAAACATTACTGATACGAGCGGTATTGTGCATGTATTTAAGACCGTATGTTCAGGACTGTTAACACCTTTTCAAGCAGTCCTAGGAATCATTCCAAACTTCATGCACTCGGTGTTTGGTGGTCTGCCGCTACTTCTAGCACTCTTTGCAGAATCCTGTTTTTATTCCTTCTGCTACGCTATGGCAAGCCAATCCACCAGCGTCACTCCCAGCACCTTGGAGAATGCTCTCCTGGAAAGGAAGTGTCGTGAGTGCATAGTACAGGTATTGGGTTTACCTCGTCTACGAGAACTAAATACAACATGGTTTCTGTCGTTCAGACCAATCTGGCAAGATTGCATCTTACCTGTTCTACACTGCCTGCTTTGCGGTGAAGAATGCGTGCTAGACATCTGTCTAACACTCCCATCAGTCATGCCAACGGATATCGATAATCTGCTGGACCCGACGACGGCCCATGCTCTGTGTTGTCCCCAGAGGCTACCAATCCTGATGACGGCATTCATTGAGATCTCACAGACACAACATGCTACTGCTGAGGTACGAGATGGATCAACAGGCCCACAGGTACCAACGAACACTGCTATTGACTATGCATCACATCTATGTGCAGTTAGTCTTCTAAACGAGGTAATCAACCTGTCACCGACAACAATAGACAACTTTTTGTATACAGGATTAGAGGATTTCATGTTTTCCCCAGCATCTTCAAATAACTTTTGATTTGGCTCACAGTGTACCATGTAATCTATGAATTCGACCTTAATTTCAACACAAAAAGACTACATTTGAAACTTTCCTAAGATCACACTTTTTGAATATTGACTTTTTCTTTTATGGCTCAAAGCTCTGCTTACAGTAGAACTATTCATAGAGAACAGACTTCTTTGAAACACTTCCGGGGACACATTGCCGCCTTTTTCAACATTTAAGTAATCACGACATGAAATGGCTCTGAACATTTTTCCTTTCTGTAAAACTGGACCATTTCATTACATATGTGTATATTTTTCTGCTCATTCACTTAGCATTCACTGTAAATATATGCTTAGAATGCAACATTGCTTTAATATGTACAGTACCTTTGCATTTCATGTGTAGCAAACTTTTAACAATGACTTCTTTAAGTATGCTTTTACAAAAGTTTTTAGTGAACATGTGATACTCAATTTTATGTTTTTAGCATGTTTAGAATTTAGTAATATCGATCATTCATCAATGGAGTGGGTGTTGTGTTTCGATTTAGATACCCGTATATAGGTTTCCCTGAATCATGTCCTTATATAGGCACAACTCGCTTTGCCCGTATTTAGGTATAGAATCCCAGTCCTTATTTAAGCATTAGCCATGCTAACCAAATACAGGCATGGTCACCTACATCCGTCCATCCCACCTCACGACTAGTTCTTAGAAACCGTACCCTTAAGCCGAATGGGACCTTCCCTAGCTAGGATTATTGATTTCTCCAAGAACTCATCTATTATGCATGAAATACTATTCCATAGGGGTTCATCCATGATGTCTTCCTCTGCCCGACTTTACGTCAATGCTAGCATTCCTAAGCACCTTCCAGGTATAAATATGCCTTCCCTTACCATGGCAAACCATGGCACGACTCAGCACGACTTGACTGCACGGTTCACCACGCCAAGTTCGGAAAAGACCATATCCCGGCCTGACTCACTGACCAGACGCTGTCATCCCTGCTCGCAGAGAATCCAGCTTCCAGTGTTCTGACTCCCTTCACGGGGTGTTAGAGTTTGAGACCCAGCTAGAGATTCCCACCTTGCTCATTCTAAAGGTATGGAGCCGACTAGAACCTAGAGGGACTCTTGTCATACTAAACTTAGTATATACCATACTATAGAAAACAGCACCTACTTTTACCGCGCACTACACTTAGGTTAGGTACACCGGGGTAGGACTATTTTAGAAGTATCAGATGAGTATTCACCTTTTAGCCTGTGTTATTTATGTATTTATATATTATTATATGTCATAGCTAAAAGACAATGCTATTGCAGTATTATTTCTTCTTATTGCTTACGCTATTCATATTATATCTTGCTTACAGTCTAATGATTGTAACAGCTCATATCTTTTACACGAGAAACAAGACTGTTGAAACGCCCGTCTATCTATTTCTGTGTACCTCTGAAGAAACTAAGCATGCACGATTGACTGAGTGAAACCGTTATCTATTGTTTCCACGATTCTGAGACTGTTCCGATTCTAAGGGAAACAAAGTTGTCATGTTTATGCGGTTGTCAGAAAAGAATCCCTTCTTGTTCAGTCGAGACGTTTCTAGTGACCTCTGAGTTAGCTGGCACACACAAGTAATTAAGTTTAATGTACTCGATAGAAGCATACTGAACTTAGTCCTATGCAAAAACCATAGTGTATATTATTCCAATGCGCAGAGCCTATAAGGGAAATAGGAACTAAACTACACCAGTTGCTGCTCCTGTCATTCAGGTGAACTTAGGACTTTTGGGTATGACTGGCATGGATCCAATCACCATTGATGTGACAAATATGATTTGGTGAGGTCCTTTCCACCTGGGTTCCAAACACGATTTCCTCGTGTGCATCTTCAACACAACCCAGTCTCCAGGACATAAATCACGGGCTTGATTCGGCTGTGCTGTAGTTGCATCTTCTCCAACCTGGTGAGATACAGAATGTACCAGATCAGCTGGTCTACAATAGTCCAACACTAGATAATCAGTTATATTCATCAATTTGTTTCCAGGTACAAAGGCTTGTCTCGTTGCTCTTCCCATGAGGATCTCATGTGGACTTAATCCTGTTCTTTGGTCAGCAATGCTTCTAAGGCTCATCAATACAAGGGGCAAAGTATCAGGCTATATCAGTGAAGTGGATGCACACACTTTCCCTAACCTGGATTTTATTGTGCCATTGAGCTGCTCAACCACTCTTGAGGCTTCTGGTCGATAGGCACAAAGTGACTGGAAATCCAAATCTTGGAATGAGCTCTCTCAACATTAGCTTGGCAACTGTGAGACTGTCATTCCTCCTTGTGGGAAAGGCTTCTACCCATCGAGAAAACAGACACACAATGACAAGGGCATACTTCAAACCGTTGCATGGTGGCAACTTGGGATTATACCATGTCTGTCTGAAATGTCTAATCATGGCATCCCTCCCAATGTGTGTAGTTCCATGATATACCCTAGCCATTTGTGCCAATAAATGTCTGGCATAGTTGGCCTACCATCTGGACACACCCACACTTCATCGTCCACTCTTCTTGTGCAATCTGATTTGATCCAGTGTTCCTTCTCTTTTACGTCTGCCTCATCCTGTAACTATCTAACTTCGTTCTGTGTTTCAAAAGCAGAGAAAAACATTAGTTGGCAATTGATAACTTCTTTTTCCATCCCTCTGTTCAAATACATTGTATTTCGAGCACAAAATTGTGCAACTTGGTCAGCGTACCAATTACCCAGTGTCACATAATTATTTCCTGACTTATGTGCGGCACATTTGACTACTGCAATCTCTTTTGGCAATTGCAATGCTTCCAATAGTTATTTAACATTTGATGGGAGATCCTGAAGAAGTCAGAAATCCCCACTGTAGCCACAATTGGCCGAAGTCATGCACAACCCCAAAACCATATTGACTATCCGTAAATATGGATACTCTCAATTTCCTCCCAATTTTACATGCTTTGGTTAAAGCGAATAATTCGGCTATTTGTGTACGCTTCACTCTTCTTATACAGGAAGCTTCTAAGATACCTGACACAGTACACACTGCATAATCAGACATCAATTCTCCATTTTCCCTTCTCAGGCATGACCCATCAACAAACAATACACAGTCAGACTCTTCTAAGAGGACGTCAATTATATCAGGTCTGGGCTTGGTACACATTTCCGTCACATGCAAACAATCATGATCAACTTCCTCTTTCACTTCTTCACAATATAAATCAGACAACAAGGTTGCTGGATTCATCATGGTGCATCTTGTCACACTTACATTCTCGACACCCAATATTACTCTTTCATACTTAGTCAGCTGACTCGGGGTCAAATGCTGAGTACGAGTCCTTGTTAAAAGGATCTCAACTGAATTTGGTACATACACCTTTACGGGATGTCCCATCACAATTGATTCACTCTGATCCAGACTCAGACAAGTAGCAGCTACTGCTTTTAAGCAGCCAGGTAATGCTGCAGCCATTAGATACAGAGTAGCAGAAAAGCATGCTATTGGACATCAGGACAATCCATGTCTCTGTGTTAACACTGAATGTGCACAACCATCCCTTTCACAACAGAACAAAGCAAACTCTTTCGTATAATCTGGCATTCCCATTGCTGGTGCTTGACACAAGCAGCTTCTCTTTATGAATGCTTCTTCACCTTCATCAACCTACTCAATCAGATCCATCACATCCGTTGATGTCAGCCTTATAAAGGTTTTCCAAGCAGTGAGATCCACTGATCCATTGACGACAGTATCCAACCACTCCCAAAAACATTTGCACTTCTTTCTTGGTTTTGGGCAAACTCATTTGTCGAAACACTTTATTCTTTCTGGTGTCACCTTACTGACTCCTCTCTCTATCTTGTGTCCTAAATATTGAACTTCTTGTTTGCAAAACTGTAATTTTCTGGGATTTGTAGTATGATAGACAGAATTAAGCACATGAGAGTCCAATTCACCATTAATATATTTGCACAAACATGAATTGACTTCGATAGTCACATTTTCTGTTCATAATAAACATTACCAGTCACCACATTAAGGTAATCATTCACAGGCAGCCCATGCAGCAGGTGGGGGGGGCATGGTGGAGAGTATATCCTTCCCAATTGTTTTGAGATGGAGACGGGGTCCAGTTTGTTCACCAGGGGGAGCTCTGGCCAACTCTACCCTGGTGAACTTCTACTTCACCCACCTCCTCTCATCCTGCCACTTTTTTTTACATCTGTGGTTGTACGGGCATCCTCCCCCAATTCAATGACTGCATTAGTCACCTGCTGTCATAGGTATGCCCTCTGTGTTGCGCTGGTGAGGAATGGAGGAACACCATGTTTTTGTTTAAAGTTCCCCACAACAAATCTGGAAAACATGTCAGTCACCTCGTTATTGAACTTTTTCTTCCTCCTGACATTTAGCATTCTGCTGCTTCGCGGATGGCAAGGTAGGTGATGTATCTGTGTGAAAAAACAGAGCCTTGGATGTGGGCTGCTTTAATGTGGTTTGCAGTGCACGGGTTGCAGGTGGCGTAAATTGTCTGAAGGTGTGTGCAATTATACTTTCTGCACCACAAGTAAAGGGATCCTGCCCAGAGTGGAGAGATTACACCCATAGTGCAGAACCTTGCCCCAAGTGTGGAAACTTTTCATTTGTAAGGATACTATTTGTCAGTCCCTTTGTGAATACCGAAAAGTAGTTAAGTTAGACTTGTTGTCTAAACTTAGACTTTTGGTCTAACTTTATATTTGTGAATTTGGCCATGGATGTTTGTTGAATTATATATGCGAATTACAGAGGAACCTGTGATAACTGGTGGAGTGCAAAGTTGCAGTATTGCACCATTACAGAATTTTAAACTTTGCTGCTTTTGCAAAGTGAAAATCTAACAAACTTTTTAAAAAAGGGTTCCACAAAGAGGGCACTGCACAATAGTTTCTGCTGCCACACAGGGCTTTCAGCTGAACACTGCCCAACTCTGTACCTACATATTGCCCCTCATCATCCATTCTGTACTCTGCAGCATAATGCAGGCCCCTGCATCCCCTGTGGTGCAAGGTGGTTCCCAACCCTTCAGAGGGCCCACAATGTTTCAAAGGATCCCCATTCAGCCCAAGGCCATTGAATATCTATGAAATCCGGGAGAGTCAGGGACCTCTCATTCCATTATTTTATTGTTCTTTCCAGAACTGCTGTAATTTAGAATGAAACTTCCAGCTATTGAGAAATGGGAGGCCCACAACTACAAACCCAACCAGTCAAAAAAGCCTGAGTGTAAAAGGGGCAAAGAGGCCTGCTTCTTGTAGGAGGGTATGCCTGGTTCTGGTATTTGTTTGCTACCAATCTAGGTACAGCCCGGAGTATTAGTGGAGAAAGGTTTGAAGCCAATTCCCTGCTGAATGATGCCCCAACCTTCTTGGTAATGCCATTCTTTAAAGATAATCCCTGCTGAGGAAACTAAACATCACCTTGGGTGAACTCATGTACATTTGCATGGTTTTAAGATGAAAGAAGCTTCTCAACTTCAATCTTAATCTTTAAATTTTAATCTTTCCACAATTCTAATAATAATTTAATATACATGTATGCAATCTGTATATACATTCATTTTCCAAAGGGGTAATAAGAAATTAGTTCTTTCATTCATGACCAGAACACCAATAGTTGTGCATATTGACAGCAGAGAGTTAAACCAAAGTAGTAGGATTGGCAAATGAATCTGAAATAGCTGTAGATATGCACATATTCTAATGCCAAAATGCTAATATTTTCAGGTAAGTGTATGGTTTTATTGCATATGGCTTTGTAAAACAGTATAACCTTAAAAAATCAATATGTGAGTGTGAATGTATATGTAAAACAAATCTGGAAATCTGCAAATGTGCTGATTGTAAATGTACCTATTCACTAACCAAACAACTATGGTTGCATACTAATGAGATTAGATAGAAATAAGTAAGGATGTATACATATGGTAAAGTCTGAAGAAAATGTACCATAAAATCAGGAGCTCTAATTCTAAATGAATCAAGACCCTCTAAAACATATTGTAAGCATACTGCAAGCAATATCACAAGTCTAGATAAGAAATGGTGAATCTGGCCATATCTTTCTATGGTTTTGGAACTCCAAAAAATCTTGAAATAGGCAAATATTGTTATTTCAGGCCCTCTTAGGAAGTAGCATTTATAAGGGGTATGCAATTTACTTGCTAGCATTTACTTTAATTTCCTCTACCTTCATAATCATCTTGACAATAACATTTTTCAGTCTTGTTTTACTTATTCAGACAATCAAAATACTTCATGTAATTCTAGGTATTCTTTGAAATACATCAACATTCTGCTACTCAGCTGGTTGAGGTGGTCTCAGCATTATTTTGTAAAGAGAACTAGGTCCTGGTACGGCTTTTCTAGGTCGAGAATTTGAGACAGCATTAGTTGTCTCACAAGACTCATTTTTTAAAAAAAAAGTCTTAAATCAAAATATATCTATGTATACATAAGATGGCGCACTAGGCCCTAAAATGTAATCACTTAGTCAAGTTGTCAAAGATTTTTCCCCTCTGGTCTTATGTACTTTTGATAGCTGGCACGGAGCATTGAAAGGGAGAAAACATCAAAAATGTATTTCTAATTTGTGAAGCAAAGGTAACCTCACAATAAGGATTAGGAAATGCTGAATATGATTAAAGGTTTTTATTTTGATTATCAATCAATCCAGTATATGTGCAAACCAAGATTAAGTTCAGTAAGTGCAGAAAAATAATAAGTAAGCTGACATATCTCAGTACATAAGGCCCAATAAAATGGCATATTCAATTGAAATAATCATAATTGTATAAACACAAAGTAAAGCAAACAGTTGTTCCATAAAGAAACTTCTCTTCTCTCTTCTAAACATTGATCAAATATGGGGTCATCTATCAAGGGTCTTTAAATCGGGAGCACAAAAGAAAAAGGAGACAGCGTGATCTGACTTTAGAAGTGTAAAGAAAGAAGTGTTCAGCCTAAAGCTTCACACTTGCAAGAATAGGGCAAGCAGAGGGGTCTCTATCTCTCAAAGGCTAAATGGAATCTCTCCTAACTCTAACTATGAGAACACCAATTTAAAAACTAAAGGAGATTTCGAAACATCATATAACCGTTCACATAACCAGGGACCAATCAGGTCTCTAATTGAGTACATTTGCCACATGGCTTCAGGTTCACATTGTATCGAATTAAGCCTCCAGTTCTCAATCTTGAACATCTTGCCATCCTGGTATATGATGAACAGAAGGCCTCTCTTGACCATTGTTTCTCCATGTTCACTGTCAAGTTTCTCCCCAGGCAATAAGTATTTCTCTATCTAACAAAAATCATGATAATAATCCTCCAAGGAAAAGAGAAACAATGCTGCTGAAGCAAATTTCATTTCAACTGAAGTCTGCAGTCCGGCTAACTTTAGGTAAGCATTTACTTTGCATTTTGAATACATGGTTATACATGCACATGTGTAACTTTAAACAGAACTGCAAAACATGAGCAAATAAATACATGTTTACCTATGCAAAAATAGCTTGAAGTATAAGTGTAAAACATAAGCAAGAAATATATGACTTCATGCTTAAACTGAACATTAGTGCACACATATATAAATCTCTAGTGTCTACAGTGAATACATTTAATTAATACATTTATATGCTTCACACACGTTAGTAAAGTTTAAGGCACACAGTGAATATAATGTCAAATGCACATATATAATTGCGTTTTTGTGACACATAAGGGTAGAGTCGAAATTGTGCTGCACACATACGTAGAGGGGCTTTAGGTCAATGGTCTTCATATGTTGGTCTATTACATTGTTATTTATATTTCGCTGCCCATGAGGGCATACAGCATTGGGCAATGAGTTAATCTACCTCAACAATTTAGCTCGCCTCTCTATTTAGCGGTAGTATTTTTGCTTATGCACAAAGTTCATACCCACCTTAAAAATAGTCCTCTTTAGTGCCAGGGAAGGCCCTGTGGCATGTTTTATAGTAAACATGATGTATTCATTTTACAAATCTCAGTTTACGTTTTTTTGTTTATTTACTTTTGCAAGAGTCTGACCTGCGCCAGCGTGTGGATGCTGCTATGGAAGTTATCTCAGAATTATGTTTCCCATCCTTTATTATTAATATAGTATTGCAAAACCATTCAGTGTTGGGCACAGCTTCATGGGCTACTATCTTTGGTTGGTTTTTTAACACCTTATTATTCTTTACCAGTTTGAGATGTCTGACTTGCTTTCAATGCATCAGCCATCTTGGAAGAATGATGCACAAGTAACAATCTTTGACTGTTTTTTTACAATCCTAATTAATAATTAAGCTTGGAAAACACATTCCAAGAGTACATTACCATTCACAAAATCAATAGCTCTGTGGTTGGCTACTAAAGGACAGACCTATTGGCTTTGACAATGCTTGCTTTAAAAGTGAGCACTAGTTCTATGTATGGAAAAATCAAACAGAAATCAGATCTTTAAGGGAGAAAGGCATAAGTGTAAATGAGAAGCTCGAAGCATTGGAAAATCAGTCCAGAAGAAGTAACCTTAGAATCCTGAACATACCCGAGGGGCGAGAAGAAACAGACATAAAAAAGAAATTGTTGTCAAACTCCTAGAAGAATATTTTCCTTGGTGTAAGGCTCTCGGGTTGGAAGAAGATATTCAGAGGGTTCACCGGGACCCGTTTGGGAAAAGCAAAGAAAAGAGGAATCCAAGGAAAATACTAATTAACTTCAAAACATACACTCTTAAAGAGAGGCTACTAAGTGAAGCCTTGAAAACTGGGTCTTATAATAAAGATGACTGGTCTTTCAGATTACGCTCAGACATTGCTAAAGCCACTCAAGATAGACAATGGGAGCTGGGCCAGTTGATGCCAGAACTAAAGACCTTGGGTGCCTCGGTCCAGACGAAATTCCTGGCATCCCTCAGGATCATGTGGAGAAACAAGATGTACAACATCCGTGACCCAAAAGAGGTAGAAGTATTCTTGGAACAAATGCGTGGCCAAACAAGAGATCAAACACAGGATTAAGGGCACATAAATAGAATATTTTAAATTTAAAAACCAAACACGGAGCTCAAAGTGGGCTATTAATAAAGCCCAAGAAGGAAGAAGGGAGGCTTCTCTAGGGAGGGAAATCTATATATATATTTTTTTTAAAACATACAAATTTTGTATAGAATAAAAAAGAATAAGAAAAACAGAATAAAATATGCATGGGAGACGGGAGCAAGTTAGGGAAAAAAAACAACAAAAAACATGTCCTCAATATGATAAAAGAAAGAGAGGAAATACGGGAGCCAGCAGTCGGGTTTGGGAAGGTCGAACAAAAAATAAAAAGAAATGAAAAAAGATCTGAAATATGTGAATATAACATCATGGAATGTTAATGGTTTACACACAAAAGGTAGGAGGTGGAGAATATTGGAGTATTTGAAGATAATAGACAGTGAGATTATAATACTCCAAGAAACTCACCTGTTAAAAAAAAGAATGGGAGGAGATTATAAAAAGCTACATTGGGTTGATACATATATATGCACTAATCAAGAGTGCGTTACTAAGGGGGTTGCCATTTTATTCAAAAAATCGTTAAAAGCAAGGGTGGAGCTAGCGGAAACTGACCCTAAGGGTAGATGGGCAGTTGCTAAAGTAAGGGCATTTAGTGACATTTTCATGGTCGCAGGATACTACGTCCCAAATATAGACGATCCTACTCCCCTACAATCCCTATATACACAACTACTTACAGCAACTATCCCAATAATAGTAGGAGGGGGTTTTAACATTATTATCGACCCTAAGGTGGACCGGCTTCCTTGAGGAAGACAAACTAGCCTGCCAAAAATGAGAGATTGGTTAGGACTCTGCATGAGAGATCTAAGTTTAGCCGATATATGGAAGAAGAAGGGCGACAAGCAACATGCTTTTACATTTAAGAATAAAAAACTGGGCATACAATCAAGGATTGACTATTTTTTGGTCGACCAGGGTCTAGTTGATAGAACACTGAAGGTGGTCCATATTCCAGCACATCTCTCGGACCATTCAGCAGTCCAGATTACAATACAATTGAGGGATAGTTCCCTAAGCTCAAGGTGGACAGTAGATCGTACCATTTTCCTAGACCCCGAGATTATTAAGCAGCTTAAGCAAGAAACTGACTTATATTTTGAAAACAACAAAGAGGCCGTCTCAGTACAGACCACATGGTATGCATATAAAGCAGTAATAAGGGGAAAAATTCTCAATTTGTTGGCATATAAATGTAAGGGGGTTAGACAGAAAATCTGCAATTTAGAAATAAACATTAAAACCCTGGATATACAGCTCTTAGCCGAAAAAATACCCTCCAATAGAGAGCACTTGGAGGAGGAAAAACTAAAACAAAAAGGATATCTAACAGAAATTTTGGAAGAAATATCAAGAGAAAAGTGGGAGATTAGTAAACTGGCCCACTATGAATATGGGGAAGGATGTGGAAAAATGCTAGCATGGAAAATCAAGACTGATCAATCTAGAAATAAAATAGCCAGCATTGACCCTCGAAATTCCAGTAGTCCCAGCTCAGAAGAAGCAGTAATAAGACAGGAGTTTGCAGCCTTTTTCGTAGATCTTTATACGGAAGATTGTAACCCTAATATAGATGAAATAAATCTATTTTTGGATGACCAGAACCTTCCAGTCCTAACTAGTGAGAGGAGAAAGGAACTAAGTGCAAATATAACAAAAGAGGAGGTGGAGGAAGCCATAAAAAATCTTAAGTCTGGTAAAGCTGCTGGCCGGGACGCCCTCCCAAATGAGTTCTTTAAGAAACTGAAAGAATCATTAGTCGCCCCTATAACAGCCCTCCTGAATAAAATTCTTTGGGATAAAGGTGACCTTCCTGACTCATGGAATGACGCTACAATCTCCATTCTTATAAAACCTGGAAAAAGTCCAAGAAAATGCGAATCATATCGCCCAGTCTCCATTCTGAATTGCGACTACAAAATCTATACGCAAATTATGGCAAAAAGACTGGAGAAAAAAGCAGGCTCTTTGATCCACACAGATCAGAAAGGCTTCGTAGCAGGAAGTCACTTACAAGAGCTAACACATGAGTTAATTGGGGCTATTGATTTAGCAATTAATGAAAATCTTCCCCTATCTATAATTACTATCGATGCGCTCAAAGCGTTTGATAGAGTCAACTGGATCTATTTAAACGAAGTATTGAAAACATTTATTTTGGGGGAAAACTTCCAGAATATGGTGAGCACAATGTATAGTTTTCCCAGGGCTAAAATTTTAATAAATGGCAACCTTACAGAAAACATCCAGATAAAGAGAGGAACAAGAGAGGGGTGCCCCCTCTCTCCTCTTCTTTTTAATTTAAATATTGAACCTGTGGCAGAAAGTCTTAGAAATCAACTCTTAGTATCCTCCTTTTCCTACCAAGGTTGGAATAAAAAGATTGCCCTGTATGCAGATGATCTTATGATCTTTACCAAGGACCTCAGTAAGTCCCTTAATGTAATAGAAGAATCTCTCCACAATTTTGGGTAAATTTCAGGGTACCAAATTAACCAATCCAAAACCGAGACTATGAGCTGGAATGATCCTTCCGCTAGTCCCTATGATAAGGATAAAATAAGGTATCTAGGAATAGATCTTGTTAAGGACCTGGATAAAGTAGCTCAAATTAATCTCCATAGAATTAAAGGGGAGGTAAAAAAGTAGCTAAAAGTATGGGGAGCTTTACCTTTAATGTTTTTGGGAAAGTCCAACATAGTAAAAATGGCTATCATCCCAAAATTTACCTTTGCTTTTAGCGCTATTCCGTTGGAATTTAAGAGAGAGACAATCAAAAAAATCCAAGGGGAACTTATAAGTTTTATATGGCCAACGCAAGGATCTCGAATTGCATGGAACAAATTAAGAAGGAGAAAAGAGCAAGGGGGTATTGCTAGCCCCGATCTCATGGAGTATTGCAGAGCTTTCCAATTTAAAGCTAGTAGAACTCTATTAAAATCATATGACAAATATCCAATATATCTCCAAGCAATGACCAAGAAAAACAGCCATTACTTATACAAATTTGGTCATCCAAAGTACTTCAAAAAAGTGAAATTAAAGACCCTGAAATCCGCCTCAAAATCGTGGTATCATATAAGGTGCATTCTGGATATTCCTTATTATAGTGACTAGGCACCGATATGGGACTCGCCGGGAACACCGGATTGTCTTAAAGATAAACTTGCTCTCCCTCTTAAGACGGCCTCAATAAAAAACTGGGGACAACTGCTGATACAAAACAAAATAATGGATTGGGAATTACTATCCTTGATAACCAATGCATCTTTAGCCAAATTTAAATATTATCAACTCGCAAGTTGGACCAAATCATTAAAAGAAATCAGAAAAGGAAACCCAACTTTAGAGACTGATATGCAAAAAGAAGATCCTTTCTATAAGGAGATTTCCCATTGGTATTGGGCTCTTATTACAGCATGCGAGGTAAACTTCCAGATTCCAGTTAAGACGTGGGGGAAAGAATTGCCGACGTTGGATGTCCACAACTTATGGCAAGTATCTATGAACAAATGCTGGTCATTTGTAACATCGGCAGCTTTAAATTACTGTTCAGAGAACATACTGGACCCCGAAAAGACTATCTAAATTTAAGGGAGCCTCAGTGAAGAGTTGTCCAAAGTGTGGACTCCACAAAGCTGACGATCTATACATGTTTTGGCAGTGTCCCCTCCTGGATGGTTTCTGGAAGGAAGTGGGTAAGACACTAAATGAAGTAATAGGAAGACACATAAATGTAAGTATTGACTTGGTGTTTTTTGGGATAATGGTCTATAATGTCTTAGAAAGGTTATCCAATTCACAGGAGAATTTACTTTTCCTATTGTTATTACTAGCTAGAAGGGAAATCTGTGTGAAATGGGTAAGTCAAGCCCCCCCCCCCCCTTCATGGATAATGGCTGGCTTCAATATTAAAAATCTATAAATTGGACAAAAGGAAATTGACTAGTAAAAGTATAAATTTTGGGAGATATGGGAAAACTATCAAAGAAATGAATACTGTTTAAACTTCTAACAATTTTAAATTAAAAATGGTTGGTACAATCTCTCTTTCAGTCCAATGATTATGCGATAGCAATAAGAAATCTACTGAAGGTTCTTTAGAGTAGCCAAGATGGCTAGCTTGTTTCCATTTTGATTAAAACCTTCAGAAAAGTATTGGAAATAAGGGGTGTCTGTCTTCTTTAAAACCACAGGGAATCTGCCTAAACCTAGATCCAAAGGCAGAGATAGACCAGGACTAAAGAAGAAATGGGCCCCCGAAATCCTCTATACTAATACTATTGCTAAATGAGGACAAAAAAAAAAGACAATGCTTGCTTTAAAAGTGAGCACTAGTTCTATGTATGGAAAAGGATTGAGAAGTGTTTAACGCCACACAATAACAAGAGTTACTATGAAGGCCAGTGGTGAAGGAAGTAGCAGATCATTTTGTCTTTGGCATGTCAGTGGCATACCTGCTGCACTCATTCAATGTTCAGATACATTTCTGGCCAGCATACATACTGTGTTGGAGGTGAGGCTGGTAGAAAAGAGGATAGCTGGAAGGGGCAGAGTGAATTTAATTTACCCTGTCTCAGAGTCCTGGGTCCCCTGTACCAGCATAAATGGAAAACAAAGTTCCTTTCCTTTCCTCTATCCCCTGAATCTCTCTCCCCCTGCCTGCTTTGTTTTTCCTTGTGCCTATTCTCCACTTAATCTCCCTACCCGTCGCCCTTTGACATTACCCCCCTACCCTTCTACATGCCATGAACCAACGGATGTAACCTGTAATTGATGTGCCTTTGAGATGTAACTTGTAATTGACGTACCTTCTGTAACAATGTGTAACGTGGAACCTATGTAACTCTCCTCATGTAAAGTGGTCTGATACCTCCGGGTCTAGCCAGCGCTATATAAAACTGAAGAAATAGAAATGAAAATAAAAACAATACCAAGCTAAAACTCAACTGTGGAAGATAAGACATAGGAAGAGAATAAAAGTAGAGGAAGAAGTGATGAAATTAAAACCAGTGAAAAGCAGCAATGGAAAGAAAACTAAAATGAAGGAAGGTAAAATTTGTGTTGGCCTTTTAAACACAACTCAATGGTAAATTTTCGAGCACTTGCGAGAAAAAATAACGCGCTAGACCTCATCCTGGTGAGATTTCTCATCACAGGCAGTAGCGGCAAGTCGCGACCTCTCACGTCGAGAAGTCTGACACTCGCTTTGAGAAAGCTGCTGCTCGAGTAAAATGTCTATTCGCGTGACAGAAAGCAGCATCGCCTTTTGACGTGACACATAGTGCCGTTATCGCTGATTTTAAAATGCGGGACAAACTACTGGCACTAAAAATCAGTGCGAGCAACCCAACTTAACAGACTCCACCACTGGGGGAACTCCGCAGAGCGCGGCGGAGTTTTTCTGCCACTTGACAGAGTTCCGCGGAGTGAAACTCTGTGAACTCCGCCCAGGCTTACTATAAATGCGTACATAGCGATTATGTTACACCACACTGGCTGCATAGCCTTGATCCCTCTAAGCCCAGACATTGTCCCAAATGCAAGGCAACAGTAGGAACTTATGTGGTGGATGTGCCCGAGGGTGAGGGAATTCTGGGAGAAACTGATCAAGATGTTGGGGGACCTGACAGAAATACCACTGCAGCCCACAATCCAGCTCTGCCTGCTAGACTTTGGGGCCCGGCCAAACAGACTAAATATGTGGAAATAATTCTGGAATTGGGGTTAACTGTGGTATAGGAATGTATAGCTGTGTGATGGATAATGAACCAACCTTCCACGCACACACAATGGCTATGGGAAAATGTGAGATAGGTACTCTCCGAATGTGGTGTGCGACACAGATTAGTATACACTGTACAGGACAAGGGGGTAGGATGGCATGGGTTATGGCAGGGGTTCATTAACAACAGTGAGCCTGTAGAGGAGCAGGCTGAGCAGCCTCTAGAAGGGTAATTTCATGTTTTTGAAATAGAACTGAAGTGAAGACCATCTGTATGTGGAAGTTATAAATCTGTATGTACTGTCTTAATGCTCTGTCTTACTAGATAATGATGTGGAATTACTGTGGCATGCCCCTTCTCATGAATGGGGTTTGGGGTGGGAGAGGGACAGTTCAGATATTATATGGCTCCATTTCTAACAACTCAAAAAAAGAAATATGAAGAAAATGAAATTCTGCCCGAATGGATAAATGTCTATGTATGCAAATCCAGAAATATGTGAGAGTTTATGACCACTTGAAGGTGAGCCCAGGAGAAAAAGGCTGCTGAAAGCTCATAAAATTATAAATATACCGCTGTCAGGGAGGATTTCAGGTGGAGATTTGGGGAGGAGAAGCCTCAAACATTGATGTGAGTTTAAGTCAAGGGGTTTCACTATCATCTGTTTTATGTTGTGATATGTGTGTCATAAGTTGTTCTCCAGGACAACAGAATCAGTCTGCCATTCTTCTGAGGTTGATTAATTCAGAGCTACTGAGACATTCATCATGAGTGGTCCAGTATTATGCAGTTGTAAGAGGTGTGGCGCCACGGCCAGGGCAACTGACTATGGAATCTGGGCCTCACGGTTCGATCCCTGGCGCCGGAGGCAGATTAGCTCAGCACCATGTGACTCTGGGCAATAGCTTGCTTAATCTTCCCGACGGCCCCCAGTGCCTAGAGACCCTTATGAGTGATTGTTCGTGCTTTACAAATGTGGATTATTATTATTATTATCACACTCCATATTCCTGCCATCATTGGTAATATTGATCTTGGCTTTATCCAGGAGTTCATGACTTGGTCAGCTCCAGGTGCCTATGAAACGGAGAATATTTTGGGAAACGTTGGGGTACATTTACTACAATTTAGCGTAATGCAGCACTGCATCTAAAGTTGCTGCCAATGGATGAGAGAAAAACAGCATAATATCAACGAAGGTATGGTGCTATATTTCTCTTCCATAGCACCTGTGCGCTTTAGGCTGCCATGTACTAACATGCACACCCTGCTGACATAGAGCAAGGGTGTGTGCATTCTATGAAGCATAGGTTTTTTACTAGAAAGGGACATTTCCTGTATAAAAATACTTTCCTCATTTTGCATATATGCTGTGCACAGCAGCATGCATGAATAATTGGAAACATTTACATTTAAAAGTTGCTCCATTGTTACGCTCACCTCCAGGCGGGTATCATTTATTGGCAAATATCTGTCTACAAATTTTACTAAATAAGTATTTTCATCAAAACCCATAGGTGGTTGCATTGGATCAGTGATGTACCACCCGTGGTATGCCCAGTTGACACAAATTAGCCCACAGTATCACTACTTTGTTTTACATTGGACAGTTTTCCAACATAAATTATGATTTGCTATGGAAAGTAAATCCAATTTTGGGCTTGCATATTTTTTGTGACACAAACCCGATGCGAAGTGTTTGTAAAGCTGGGTCCAGCTGGCGTTTCCACACTGATCTCCATTCTTAAACCTATATTTTCAGGCATTAGGGCAAGTAAGTAATTCTTTATTGTATGATTACCTAAAATTGTTTACAAATACAATATATGTTACATCAAAAATAACTACTTTTGGTTGGTTCAATGGTATAAAAACTTTTAAGAACATCTAAAAAGGAAAAACAAAATGCAGCAGGAATAAAGAAGCGAGACTGAAAGATATGGGAGCGTAGACGTGCAAACGTGCAATAAGATGTCATCCAGGCATAAGTATAGTTACTTTGTGCACAGGAAGATGGTTGGAATGGAACATATGTGAGCCGTGAGAGGACAATGAAAGGATGTAAAAAGAAGACTGAGCGACGTCACCGAATAGGACTGAGAGGCAGGAGTGGGTGAGTCCCTCAGTTTGTGGCATGGAGACTTTCTTCCTGGAAAAATAGATATAAAACAACCTCACTCAAGTCACCAGCTGCAATAATAGTGCAGCACATGTATTCCCAATTCTGCTGAGCCTGGGAGTGTTCTTCAAAACCGGGAATACTGTACCACTGGTAATCTGTTAATTATACATTTTGAAATGGCAGAAATGTAAACTGATTTGGGATGTAAAAATCAATGTATTATTATTCCAATCATATATTCAGAATTCTGATATGCCTTGCGTGTGCTGTTTTTTTAAATATCACGAAACGCTTATAGCTGTTTAAGACATTAACATTCTATCTGATGCATAATTTCTTCATGGCAGGGAATAAATCTGTATGTGCTTTTGCATATTTTATCTGGTATTACACTCATCATTGGGACACTTGAGGCATGGAAAAGAACAAACAAAGAGAGTCCTGAACGCAAATAAAGCCATCTATATTAATACAATATTGACAGCTAGATTTACTTGTACTACAAACCAGAGGCAATACAGCAATTGTATTTTATTGAATATGCCAAGGGCCATATTTATGACCTGGTTTGCTCCGCTCTTGCACCACGCACCACGTGGTGGAAGAGCGATGCAAACCCAAAGTCAAGAATTGTGATTTTTCCATTCATTACACCAGGCTGCAACAATGTGGGGTCACACAGATTAGTTGTGGTATTGTGCCGTTTCTGAACTGCATCCTACCTGAGCTTGGAGATTCTCCTTATTCTGCTGCTAGGGTGAGAGCCTGAACCCAGATATACTCATCTCTGCCTTATTAGAAGGACTCAGCTGTCCCTCCTCCCTCAGTCTGTGCTTCCTTGTCCAGGATACTGCTGTGTCCTCTGTGGCTCTATTGGGAGGGGAGGGGTAACCAGCATCAGAATATCTGCTCTTTTGCATGTTGTTTTAGGATCTGGGAGTCGTGGACCCAACTATGCAACTTGTGGCATTAGCGCAAATGCCGGCTACAAGTAGGGTCTCCTGTGGGCCTCAGCACCCCATGATGTCTTTTGAGGCTCTTCTCTTGCCTCCTGGGCTCTCTTTACACTCTCAGTCTTAGTTGAACAGTCAAGGGCTATTTTGTTCAATTGCCACTCTTCCTATTGATGCAGATATCAGGTGGAGGCTAGTGTGTGCAACACTCATTATCTGCCAGTGCTACTCTCAATGCCGTCATTGGAGAGTATGCTGCTGCCTTTATTGATGGGAGAGTTTCTCCTTCACTGCACCACTTACGTGGTGCCTCTCAGCACTCCAGCCTGGTTTAGTATGCTTCAGCTCCATGAGGATGGAGGAACTGACTCTGATCGCTCACTGGTCACCCTCCACCTGCTGCCAATTAGGCTTCAACATCATTCAGTTGCCCAGGGGGTGCACATCTCCCTTTTATTATGGCAACACTCCTCTTCCCCCACCCCTCACACACAGGGTGAACGTTGGTTCACTTAATTCAGGAGTGGCTGTTCTCCTGGCTCTCAGCACTGTATTCCTACCACACATCTGTTGTGGCTGACAGTAATACTTTTCAGGATGTGCCTCCGAAGGCTAAGGTCCTCACACTCGCTTTTGCTCTGGTGACATAATGCGCCTTCCATTTTCCCACACAGTATAGTCGGACCCACTTGAGTCAGAATCGTCTGGTCATCATTTTGTGGCTCTTCTGGCATGCTGTCCTGCTATCTCCAGAAATCAGTTTCAGTCAACTTCAGAGTTTTTCAAAGTGTGTCATTTAATCCAGCACACCCAGTGCACTCTCAGAGTGGCAGCACTCATGCAGTCTCTGGATATTACACTCTCCCATCAATGCACTGCTGGATACTTTAAGGATTGTGCTCCTTACACCATGACTTACAAGCCATGACTCCCTGACTTTTCAAAATCTTAAACAAGAAATCTCCACTCCAGTCAATCAGTTTGATAAATCCAGGCATGACAAATTTGATAACTAATTTTCATTAAAAATCATAAAACTTAGCAACAAGATCAACAATGAACCGAATACCTTTATTTCAAAAGACCTTCCAGCTAACAGACACACTTTTGACACAATCACTCTACAAAAGTTTGAAAAAGTGACCACAAAATCTAAAATATAGTAACATTTTAAAAATATCATCCCTTCATCAATGGCCAATTAATTAATGCAGATATGTTGTTACACATTTATGGTTTAAAATCATCAGTGCCCTCATTCCAGAATGGCCATGTATCTAATGCTTTCAAAATTGGCCATGTACAACCACTAATGAAGAAGGT
The DNA here is from genome assembly GCF_964204655.1 of Triturus cristatus. Lineage (NCBI taxonomy): Eukaryota > Metazoa > Chordata > Amphibia > Caudata > Salamandridae > Triturus > Triturus cristatus. The sequence goes on from NC_140588.1 coordinate 914,580,436, forward strand.
GATACAAATTAAGCTGAAACTTTGGACCTATCACCAGACTCCCTTTCTGGCAAAACAAACCAAACAAATGTGCAACTCAATGATCACATTTCGAACAATAACCTCTTAGCTCCTGCTATGTTGGGATTTAGATCAGGGCACAACTCTGAAACAAGGCTCCTCAAACAGAAGATGGTGCCCTCCAACTCCTTGGCAAAAGTAATACTTGCTTCCTCCTGATGCTAGAATTATCTGCTGCATTTGACAGAAGTGATCAAGACATCCATCTTACTATTCTGTCAGAGTATGTGTAAAACACAGTCCAAACATGGTTGAAATCCTAGTTAATCAAATTATTCCAACTGATGTTATCAGCAACTGTACATAAGAGCACACTCCTCAACTTTTGGTGTGCAACAAGGTCTTATCTTTATCAACCATTATGTTGAGCATTGATTTGAATTCCTCCAATAACAAGGAGTTTCAGTTCCTCAGTAGTCCAATGACACTCAGATTTAGTTGAACATAAAGGTCACAAACAAGGTCCTGATTTTAACCAGGTGCAAATGAAGAAATGTGAACTGGGTGACGAATATGAAGCTAAAACACAAGCGGGCTCCATGTTGTGTCATCAAATAAAACTGAACATTACATTGAGAATCACCTTCTGACCTGCCACTAACTTTACCCTTTTAACAGGTGAATGGCTAGTGAAGGTTCAGAATTTTGATCGTGTTTGTATATGTTTCTATTGTCACAAAAACTACTTGTCTATCAAGAAGTAATGCACTCTGGAAGGATCCCTTGATTTTGTTCACAGTCACACTATACAAAAATCAAATAAATACAAATTAATTGCCAATCACTATATGCACCTCTTTGCAAAAACTTTGCATACAATGGCCCAGTGTTTATGGTGAACATGCCTCATTCATAACGAATAAAAAATCATAGAATACTTGTTTGCTTTTAGAGATCAAAATAAATGTTCAAAGTTTCTATATTCAAATGTGAATTGCCTTTTTAAGGATGTCATCTGACAAGAAGCTTTTATCTAAAACAAACAACTTCGCGGGTTTTACTTATACACTTTTCTAGATGACTTCAAATCATATATACTAACATGCAATAACATGAGATAATAGTATATAATTTTATAGGAATAGTGCTACACAAAAAATAGAAAACAATCAAGGAGATATTTAACTTGTTATGTTAATGTTTTAACATCAGCCATGAGAAGAAACACACAGAAAAGTAAAGTATAAACCCCATAAAGCAAATACTTTCTGCATATCAGATTACACATTTTAGTAGTAGAAGTGATTCTTTGGACTTGCATTCTTTCCGGGTCCTTTTAATAATTTACTCGTTAAGGCTTTGAACCTCTTCTTTTACCCAATAAGGCCCACGTTTACCAAACATCATGCAATACACAACGCACCCATGCTGTGCTGCCTGAACTAATATTTGTAGCAAAGCATTGAATTACTTCATATCATGTGGCAATGATGGCACTGACTGATTGCACTACACATGATTTTGCATAACACAAGCTTCCTGACAGTGTCATGAACCAAAGAAACTTACAAAAGTACAGAAAAGACACTGATGAGAAAGGTAAGTGACCACAAATCACCAGTATGATTGATCAGGCACACAGGGAAGCAGGAGCCTCAACTATTAGGTAGATAAACATGTTGCCCTGTGACCAATACGCTGGCCAATATAAATGCAGAGGAATCTACAGGAAGGACTGTGGGTAATCTGAAGACATTATGGCATGGTAATAAGTATACACCACCAGAAAAGCTGGCACCAAACAGTAAGACAGCACATGTAATAGCTGGTAAACAATGGCCCACTTCACTGCAACAGAAAAGCAGCTGATTTCTATGAGCACCCCAAGGTTGATGTGTAGACTTTAGGGCAAGCAGACAGAAAATATTGTGTCAAGGGCAACCACAGGTAATTATTGGAAATTACAACCATAATCCAGGTCTGGCTCCCAGATTATCTCTACACAGTGAAGCATATGTTTCCTCAATATTCTTAGGTGATTCTCGCTCCTGCTGTGCAGGAATGTATCTCTTCCAGCATTGGCGTATGGCCACTACTGCTGCTGCCTCCCCTTTTATGATACTTAACATAATTGCAGTTCCTTGGGCAAAATTGCCCATTAGTTTTATCCCCAGGTCCAGTTCAGGCTGCCCCGCACTCATTCAGTATTTGTTTCAGTATATCTGGTATGCTATTGAAGGGGTACCATGAGTTCTGATATAAGCAGCAGTGAAGAATGTACCTCAAGTGACATAGTCTTCTATCAGGGGAATCATCCTCATTGGCAAGCAAATTGTTAATATTCTGTGTTTTTCCTGTTTGCCCATATGGGGAAAAACTGCTTCAAGCGGAGCTGTTGTCTGTGCTATCCAGATTGGGATTTGCTCCCGACTGCTGATAAAGCAGCAATGTCTGGATACGGTGTATAAAATGCTATGACTGGCAAGGTCGCTCCATCTTTACTGAGCGGACCGAGTCTCACGTTTTATATAGAATGGGGTAGGGTGCCTTTAAACCAATTAATATACTCTTGGTAAGTTAATGGGACTTCTAGGTCCACGTTTGGCAAATATATTCAGGTAGTTCATCTTCAATGTAAGTGTGAAACAAGTATCTGCTTGCATCTGCAGGTGGGAATTGAACCCAAGAGTGGAGTACCTCTGTTCTGAATGCTTTTTGTGCCTCGGCCGCGAAGGTAACATCTCCACCCATTGCCGGGAGTCCATGTTGTAACAGATTAAAATTAACTGCCTGTCTGCAATTTTCTGTAATGTTTACTGCAGGTGCTACTTGTCTACCATGCTCACTCGCATCTCCGTTTATGGACATTATGGGATGAAAAAAAGTATTGTATTGAATGAATTTTATGGAGGTATGTTATGCACAATGCAGGAAACTTTCACTTCTCCAAGCTTGAATAACCTTCAGGTAATACATAGAGTATACTTACTCAGCCGAGGGGGATTTATTTCCTTTCCCTCTTTGAACGTCTCCTGTTTAAATGTGAGTAGGGGTCCCGGAGAAAGCATAAAAACAACTCAGATTAACCGTTAAATAAGAACCCAACCAACGTTGGTGGCTACATGTAGTGTACTTCATATTAACCAGTACGATCAGCAAGTTTGTTGGACTACATAAACTAGGTCTTGGTGACTAGACTTATTCCGGCCACCCCCACAGGATATGTTGGCCTATAGACTAGTTAGCTCACAGTGCCACCCTAATCTTGTCAGGGAGCGAATGGTTTCTCGTAACTACTGAACATGACAATCCTGACCCCTCGTGGATCATGGAAATGGTACAGAACCTTTCGCTCAAACACTCATGCGCACTTATTCTCAGAGAGGTATACAGAGAATATACAGTGGGATGTTTTCAATATATTTGTTGAGCCAACGTTATTCTTGTATAAAATATGTGTGCTGCAATGATTAATAGACAGAAGCAAATAAGTGATTATAAGCACCAGAGTATAAATTGTAGATTTAGTTCTACCATGGTGCTAAAACAGTGTATAAATTCAGGCATATAAAATAATGGGGTAATCAAGCTTACTCATTCAACACAAACCCTACTCTAAGTGTAGCTAGAGTGAGTGTAGATGTGGAGCCAAGAATCCCCCCAAGGGACGATCCAACCCCATTACCTGATGGAAAAGAATGGAGGACCCCGTCTTGGTCATGAACTGGACATCCCTCACGAGATGTCAGACTGCTGCGTGGTGAAGTCTCAGCATGCTGGGACCCTCAGTGTCAGCTGAAGTGTCTCCTCTCCTAACCTATCGGGATGCTCATCTTTTATAATAGTAAGCAGCCTTCTGATGTGCATATAGATTAGTGATGCTATGGATATGTAGAAAGCCCTGTGGATGAATTAGAGATGACATTTGTACATGATGCAAGAAGAGACCTTGTACATGATGTTCAGGGCATTGTGATAATGTTGTGTGAAGCTATATCTGTAGATAAGTTCTGTTTCAGGGAAACTAATCCAACATTGTTGCACATGCAAATATGTGCAAAGGTTCACTGCTGTAAAATAGGACGATGTAAGAAATAAGCTGCTCCTCTACATGGGCCTATCTCAGGAATATAACTGGGCCATGTTACATGTGAACACCCCAAGAGGGAGATACATGCAATTCGCCTTAAACCCTACATTGACATAGTTGATGTGACTATGATTATGGTTACAGATGAGAACTGGAGGTAGAGAGGGTGCCAATCCCTGAACTCATCTCTCACAACCCTAGAGATGTGTCAATTGATGGAGTGGTCTTTTCAGACACCCTCACTGCCCAATAGCAGAATGATTGCAGGCAAGTCCTCAATCAGTTTGCTGAGCCCTTTTCCTTGACCCCTACGCAGACTAACTAGTGTACACATATTGTGAACACTAGTGACAGCCTACTTGTCAAAAGCAAAATACACAGGCAGTCCGATCATGTCAAGGAAACCAAAAAAGCGGAGGCAAGCAAGATGCTGGAGTTGGGTGTCAATGAACCCTCAGAGAGCCCCTGGACCAGCCCAGTTGTGTTAGTCCCCAAGCCTCATTCCCAGGATGGAAAGAAAGAAATGAGGTGCTGTGTGGACTACAGGGGCCTCAATGAAGTTACTACAACAGATGCCCATCTACTTTCAAGAGCTGATGAGCTAATTGACAGGTTAGGGGCAGCCACATATCTGAGTGCCTTTGATTTCACATCAGGGTACTGGCAGATAGGTCTGACCCCTAGAGCAAAAGAGGAAAATACAGCATTTTCCAATCCAGATGTGTACTTCCAGTTCACTGTGATGCCCTTTAGTTTGAAGAATACCCCTGCCACTGTAGCGTAGTTCCTATTTCCCTTATAGGCTCTGCGCATTGGAAAAATCTACACTGTGGAGGAGTGTGGCTCAATGGTTAGAGCGACAGACCTTGAAGCAGAGTTCTGGCCAGGGACCAGGGTTTGATTCCCGCCTCGGCGGGGCTCGGGCTCAATTTCCTCGGACCTGTCTATTCTCACCTCGGTGCCTATTCTAATCACGGGCCCCACGCTGCAACTCTGGGCAATAGCTTGCTTATCCTCCACACCGGCCCCAACAGCGCTAAGGATGCCTGGCTTCACCCTGGGGGTGCCCAGGAGTGCACACTTCACAGGGAAAGCCAGGACAGGGTTCCACAGCGGTATGAGTATCAGCGCCAGGAAACCGCAAAGGCGACACCGCAAGGTGTCCATCTGGTGACAGTGCGCTCTATAAGTACATTTACATTTACTATAGTTTTTGCATAGAATTAAGTCCAGTATGCTCCTATCGAGTACATTAAACTTAATTACTTTGTGTGCCAGCTAACTCAGAGGTCGCTAGAAACTTCTCAAATGAACAAGAAGGGATTAGTTTCTGACAACCGCATAAACATGACAACTTTGTTTCTCTTAGAATCGAAACACGTCTCAGAATGGTGGAAACAATAGATAACAGTTTCACTCAGTCAATCGTGCATGCTTAGTTTCTCTAATGTTACACAGAAATAGATAGGCGGGCTTTTCAATAAAAGGTTTTATTGAACAGTCTTGTTCCTCGTGTAAGAGATATGAGCTGCTACAATCATTAGACAGAAAGCAAGATATAATACGCAGAGCGTAAGCAGTAAGAAGAAATAATACTGCAATAGCATTGTCTTTTAGCTATGACATATATTCATATATACATGCATAAATAACACAGGCTAAAAAGTGAATACTCACCTCATGCTTCTAAATAGTTCTACCCTCATGTACCTAACCTAAGTGTGGTGTGAGGTAAGAAGTAGGTGCTGTTTTCTTTAGTATGGTATATACTAAGTTTAGTATGCCAACAGTCCCTCTAGGTTCTATTCGGCTCCATACCTTTAGAATGAGCGAGGTAGGAATCTCTATCTGGGTCTCAAGCTCTAACACCCCACGAAGGGAGTCAGAACACTGGAAGCTGGATTCTCTGTGAGCAGGGATGACAGCGTCTGGTCAGTGCGTCAGGCCAGGATATGGTCTCTTCAGAACTTGCAGTGGCGAACCGTGCAGTCAAGTCATGCTGAGTCGTGCCGTGGTTTGCCATGGTGAGGTAAGGCATATTTATACCTGGAAGGTGCTTAGGAATGCTAGCATTGACGTAAAGTCGGGCAGAGGAAGACGTCATGGATGAACCCCTAAGGAATAGTAGTTTATGCATAATAGATGAGTTCTTGGAGAAATCAATAATCCTAGCTAGGAAAGTCCCATTTGGCTTAAGGGTCTGGTTTCTAAGAAATCGTTGTGGTGTGGGGTGGACAGATGTAGGTGATCATGCCTGTATTTGGTTAGCATGGCTAATGCCTAAATAGGGCCTGGGATTCTATGCCTAAATAAGGGCAAAGCAAGTTGTGCCTATATAAGGACATGATTCAGGGAAACCTATATACGGGTATCTAATTCGAAACACAACACCACCTTTCAGAGCTTGGAGAATAAATTCCTTGCCAGATTGGATACCTATAGTGCAGCCTATCTTGATGATATTGCTGTCTTCAGCTCCACCTGGCAGGATCACCTGATCAATCCCCAAAATATCCTGGCGGCTCTGCTGAGATCAGGCCTCGCTACCAAGGCAAGCAAGTACCAGACAGGGCGGGCAAGGTTGTGCCAGACTTGGGCCACCTTGCGGGTCACTACAGCCCTAATTCTTTTCAATTCTCGATTGGGAAGCTCCAACCACCCAGACCCAATTTAGGGCATTCCTTGGCTTGATTGCGTACTACAGGACCTTTGTGCAGGGATATGGGTCCATTGTGGGCCTCCGCAGAGAATTGACCTTTAAGAAAATGCCAAAAAAGGTCAATTGGACAGTGAGCTGTAAAAAGGCTTTTGACACCTTGAAAGAAGCAATGTGTTCAGTGCTCATTCTAAAAACTCAAGATTACTCCAAGCAGTTAATAGTGCAGGCAGATACCTCTGAGCATGGTATAGGAGTGGTCCTATCCCAGATGAATGATGATGGTCATGACTAACCAATTGCTTTCATTAGCAGGAGGATTCTCCCCAGAAAGTAGAGCTGGAGTGCCATAGACAGGGAAGACTTTGCTGTGGTTTGGTCCCTGAAGAAGCTGAGACCATTCCTTTTGGTTCTCACTTCCTTGTCCAAACTGACTACAGACCTCTCAGATGGCTCATACGGATGAAAGGAGAAAACCCAAAATGTTTAAGGTGGTGCGTTTCCCTCCAGGGAATGGACTTTACAGTTGAACACAGACCTGGGACTGAACATGCCAATGCATACGGCCTTTCCAGGTTTTTCCACTTAGAAGATAAACTCTCTCTAGGGAAAGGTTAGTCACATCCACTTTTATTTGCGGGAGGTTATGTAGGAAAGCCTCTTTTTGCATAATTTACCCCCACTTTATGCCTGATGCCTAATGTGATTTCGAACTGAAAGTGCACTGTGTCCCTGCTAACCATGTTCCCAGTGCCAGCTCTCTTTTTTCTGAAAACACTGTACCATGATTGGCTTAAATTCAGCTACCCCTGTACGTTCCAAGTAAATGGTACCTGTGGTACCTAAGTCAGGGTACTGCAGAGGGTCCTCTGGGGCTGAAGCACTGGCTGTGCCACCAGAGAGCCCACTCACGAAGGCTATGCACTCTGCCAGTGTAGGCTGTGTGACGTGTTACAGTACAATTTAAAGAGCAGGCATGGCACACAGCCCTATGTGCTATACCAACTAATCACTGCATAAAATATATATAGTATATAAGTAACCCCTACTGCAGGCTTTAAGCCGTAAGGCAGGGTGCACTATGTCCTTTGTGTGGGCATATCAACATGAGCAGGCATGCCCCTATAATGTTCAGTCCATTCTGTGATGTTTGAGTGAACAGGGAAACAATAAAGAGTACAAGGGCTGGACACTTGTCAACATGAGTTTCCTAGGTCCATGATGGTTTCAATGATTTCTAAGATGCTTGGTACCAAACATCTTGTGTAAATAAATTTATTTAGTAATAAATGCACACAGGAGACCCTTTTAGAGGGTCCCCTGAAACCTAACCAAACACTAGTGAGGTATCTGGCCTGTTTGCACCAGCCTGCCACCAACAGACATGTTTCTGAGCCAGCGCTCTCAGAGGACAGAAACAATACCTGCTCTGGGCTGGGTTATCTCACACCTCCTCCAAGACAGGATGGCCTTCCTGGGCGGGAAGTTTCAAAGGCAATGCCTGCTTTTTATTCCAACCCCGGAACCCTCAGAGAGTGGGGAGGCCAAACCCCCTTTCCTGCACCACTTTTAGAGGGAGGAAAGGAGTAGAAAATGAGTTAGATTTGGAGGAGGGGCCCACTTAGCCTACACTAGGCCTAAGGTGGGGTAGGTGAGGTAAACCCCTCTCCTGGAATTCCACCCTCTTGGGATGGTGGAGAAACAACCTATCAGTGCTAGGACAGTCCTGCCTCCCCTGGAAGAGGTCACTAGAGGGTGTAGACACCCTAAAGGTAGGTAGTCCATTGGCTACTTCCTGTCTCCACTTGTAACACCCCTAATTCAGTATTTAGGTGGCACCCCGAGACCTGAACATCAGATTCGACAAAAAAGTGAAGGGAAAGACTGCTGCCTGAAAACTGATGCCCTCCTGCAGAAGAAACTAGCGGCGAACCCTGTCTGCTGCATACAAAAATCGATAATCGTGGCGTGCTGTCTCATCTTGCAACTGTGAGACCTCCAAGAACCCCAGAGCTCTTCCAGCCTTCAGGAAATGCCTTTAACACCTTTTTGGAGCTCAGTTGGAGGTAACTACCCTGTCTTTAGTTCTAGACGGACCTTGGCTTGGAAAGGATGTATGCATTGTATCAGAATTGATTTGTAAACACTTAAATCTTGAAGTTCTGGTGGAATTGAAATTAGTTCTAACTTGTTATGGACTGTCCTAGCTGGCATTAATCCTCCAATGTATCATACCATTATTTACATATAGTTTGAAGTGTACCCAAATCAAACCATTCTTCTACAAATAAATATGCAGCAAATTGTTGCCGCTTATCATTGTTCTCTTTTCACTTTTCAAATACAAATCAACATTCCGAGTTTGACTTTTGTAGTGAGTGCATTAACAACAAATGCAAACACAGTTTGGTTTCTCTGAAGAAATGCTGTTAAACTTTGCAATCTCTTTCACTAAACTTTCAGTACTAATGAATGTGTCCTGTTCTTCTACACTTTCAGAAGTCAAGTTTTACATTTCCCTGGACACCTGTTCAGGACTAAATAACCTGCTACTGTACCATGCAATAGACATTTATTCATCTCTCCTTAACATAAAGCAGGAGTCTTCACATAGTAAACTCTACTAACCAAATTTCACATTTTACAGTGATGCACAGCTAACATCCCGAAGTGATGAAAGCTGCTTGTGCACACTTTCTTTGAGAAACATGCAATTGAATGTCCCTGTAAATTACTATACTCCCTCACTTTGCAAGGATCTAATCCTTTTTTGCTTGATCCTTTTATCTGTAAATTGATGTGAAAATTCTCTAAATATGTCAATCAATTGCTGGGGAACACTACAAATACTACTACAGTTCCACTTGTATACATGGGCCTATCTACGCCTCCTTTGTACTTCTTCAGCTACCGCTTCCTCTACATTCCTAAGATCTATCTCTTCTCTTCCTATAGGACTACCATCTTTCACCTGATAACAACGACCATGTTAAATCAACTGCATGCAATAGTGTGTTCTCTTGGCAATTGCTTTGCTCATTAAAAAAAGGTTCTATACTAGAGGTATTCTTCCATTTGCTTTTAAAAATATTGCATATATTACTTCTGTTAATAAAACTTTTCTAAGTGTTTTTTTCTTCACACACATTACTGTTGTGTCTAGTATCCTCATTCTATTCAATATTATGATAGTTTCCTCTTTAAAGCAAATACTTTGTAAACAATGCTCTCAATATGTTGTTTTTGCTTAAGTACAGCACTACTTATATGTCTTCATCCTTTTTAGCAAATTCTGTGTTACTCTAGTCCAAAACAGATAGCTAATAACTCCTAAAACTGTTTCTGTCTTCTAGATAAACTCTCTGTTTTCTTAAGATGTTTCTTACTGTGAGAAACTTGTGCTGCTTCCCTTTTCCCACTTGAAGATAAAATTCCATTTCTACATAGCACTTTATTTTCATTTTGAATCTTCAGGTTATTTTATTCAAAAACTGCTTATTACACTTGCCCGCTTCTCTTTCCTTGTTCTACACATTGCCCACCTTATTTTCTTTTCTTTCTGAGTTTGAAGTTGTGATTAGCCCAGTACCAGGTGACTCTGGGCAATAGCTTGCTTGATTTTCCCGAGGGCTCCCAGCGCCTACAAACCCTTACGGGTGATTGTTCGCGCTTTATAAATGTGGAATATTATTATTATTATTATTTCCTTTGTAAATGGCTATAGTGTGGATTGTGAGCCAAAGCTATGTGTTTTGGGAATGCGAACATCCAGACCTCATGAATGTGCACCGTGGCGGCCTGGGTACTCTTACTGGGGTAGGATTGAAATCTTAATGAAGGATACTTTTGAAAAACTGACAACACTTTTCCCTAACATTGCCTTGGTGTTTTCCAACATATGCCAGAGGCAGAAATGGAAGTGGTCATCTGAATTCTGTCTACAGATAGACAAAGCTAGAAAACATGTCAATAAAGATGTATCTGTATTCTTGAGGGATCATAACATGGGCTCTATCTACAATAATAACCTGCACGTTGAAATGGATGGCATTTACAGAGCTGATGATGTGCATTTTACGGAGAAAGGCAACAGGCTCTTCATGAATAATTTGAAAGACTGCAGCATATTTTACATGTAATAATAACATGCACATAATAAACACAAAGGCTATTTTTAGAGGCACTTAATTCCCAAAGCACTTGTTACTTTGCATTTTAAATCCTTTTTTAAAAACGTATCTCAAATACATGGATCCATCGCGGATTTGCAAATTAAAAGCACACATTCAATATAAAACAGCACATCTAAAAAATTCTAAAAGAAAGTTCTGAGTGGATCAATGACTGTATGTATGAATCTGTGACTAAAAGTGTAAGTTCCTAACTGGGTCTGTCACTTGGTATATAAATGTTGATGTGGACATTTGATGGAGGTGAGATTGTGTGCATGAGTATATGAGTAGTTAAGAAAGTGTTCAAATAAGTGTAACTAAAGTTCTGACAGTATCTGAATAGGTGCATGAGCCCTCGAGTGGGTCTATGACTGAGTGCATGACTCTCTGAGTGAGTTTGAGAGTCAGTGCATGTCTGTCGATCTGTCAGTAGGTGTGTGAGTATCTGAGTGGGTCCATGAGTATCTGTATGTGTCTCTGAGTTATAGTTAGGACCTATTTTCCATAGGAAATCCACAACATTCTATTCCCAATAAGTCTGGCGCCGATTGACGAATCATCGCAAAATGTTCCAAACTTTTGGCCAGCTCCGCTCCACTCCTACCCTGAAAGTTTTGTGGTGATTTGTCAAGCGGGGGCTGAGAAAAAAGGGGGGTCCCAAACGCATTTTCCACATGCAATTTCCCATAGGATCTGTTGTCGCAGCTACAGCCCGAACTGCTGAGTGGAATTACACCAAATTTGGCAAAGAGGTAGTCCTCAGTTCAGACTCGTGCCTTTTGCATAAATGGTGTGAATCTGTTCAGTAGTTCCTGAGAAAATTAGGGTAAAAAAGTTAGTGATATCTATGGCCGGGGAGGATTGGGGCACCCTACCCGCACCGTAAGTGCACCCTCCCCGAACCGAGCGCGCACCCTGACGATCATGCGCTGAATGCTAATTGGCTGTTGAGTGTCTGTCAACATTCGAAACCAGGAACTGTTGGCGGCCATTTTCTGCCTCAGTAGAAACGAGGCTGAAGAAGCAAGGGGAATAAGTGTGTAAAACATATAAAGGGGGCAGAGTGGAAATACTTTGACCCTCTAGATCTGCTTAGGGGGTCCCAGAAGGACCCCCTGGGGCCCCCTTTTTTTTTTTTTTTTTAACGGCGAAATGCACGCAGGGTGCGCGCATCCTATCGCGTTGGGTGCACAGATTCTCTTGCGTTGGGTGCGCGGATCCAAGGGAAAAAAATTGACATTTTTAGGAGATAAACATCAAGCTTAAGTGTTTTGTTCTTGAGTGGCTCTAAAAAGAGCCGTTGTGTTCATTGAGAGTTTTTGGTACTTATAAGTAAGTACCTATACAGTGTCTAAAGTTGTTGGTGGAAGACTCTGTTTCCTTCATCAGTAAAGTGTACTCCATCTCTCCTATACATCTCTTGCATATGAAAGCGAAGATTGTTATTGAAAATGGACCCCATTCTAAAGTCTCGGAGAAAAGCAGAAACAGATTTATTCACATGTTTCCTAGCTTTCTCAATTTGTGGGCAAAAATGATCGGACCAGTTCCATTTCTGCCTTTGGCATATGTTAGAATACACAAGGGCAGTTTTGGGGAAAAGTGAAATCAGTTCTCCAAAGGTGTCCTTCATGAGCATTTCCAGACCTACCCCAGTCAAAGTGCCTAGGTCATTGCCACCACAGTGCACTATTATGAGGTCAGGGTGTTGGATATGCATGAAGGATTTCACCAATGGCATCAATTGGTGCCACTTTAACCCTCTCTGTCCAATCCATTTAATGTCTACATTTGGCAAACCTCGGTCTTTGTGAATGCCTTTGTTTCCTGCATACCTTTGGCTCCAGAAAATATAGCTGTGTCCCACAATCCACACTCTAAGCATCTTCAAAGGAGGTCTGGATGCACTCAGATGGTCTCTGTAAATGAAATGGCAGTTTGGAAAGTAAGATTTTTCTAAAATGGTGGCTAAGATGCAGTTTTGAAAAAAGACAAGAAATCATTGGTTGTTTGACAACCTTCTACACTGAAAGGTAGGGTGTATATTTCTGTTTTTTAAACGCATGATTCTTATTGGTTAACAAAAACTTATTGTAAGGAACATTATATATGATAAGCTGATATGTTGAAAAGTCAAGCTCACTTGTTGTCTTGATTAGCAACATTGTGTGCTGAACTTGTGACCTGTGTGCTCAGTACAGTGTTCCATGACCTGTTTCTATGGTAACAGGCAGAAGGCAGATTGGGGAAAGGGTTCAAATTTATGTCATTTGGAAAGGGTTGAAATGTTTAACCAATAGAAATGTGTGTTTGCTTTTGAATTTATGTGGGAAGGAATGTGATTTGATGTTTACATGTATATGTGTGGAAAATGAGAGGGAAACTTTGCCATTCTTTGGTTTTGCTGAGAGGTGCACAGTCCAGAGATTCTGTATAAGAAAATCTGGTGAGTGACTGATATCTGGTGTGTGACTGCTATACTTCTTAATCTACAAAACAACTTGAAAGGTGAGTTATTTAATTGTGAGGGGATGTATGTAGACTATTTTGATTTTAATCTGACTAATGTATTTCTCCTGCTAAAGTGTAGGGAGTACTTTTTTGTCTACAATCTTATTGACAGTGTCTGTGCATGTAGAAACCATTCTGTGATAAGCATTTGTGTTTTTATGTGTTTGCAGACAGATAACTGTGCTGTTTTTATAATTTGGTAGAATTAGAAACCAGTCATTGTTTATGAATTTGTGAAATCAATCAATCAATCAATCAGTACAAATGAGTTATGTTTCTACACTAAAATGTAGTACTCCTTCTAGATAAACACATGTGTTTGGGTATAGTGCAAGGGATAGTGTTGTTTGTCTAGAATCACACAGTGAGTCTGTTTGCATTTGGGAACCACTGTGAGAGAAGCATTTGGTAACATCGTGTATTTGCTGACAGATAACTGTTTTAAAACCTGTCTTGTTGTCAAGTTTTAGTAGCATTAGAAGCCAGTCTTTGCTTATACATTGATAAAATGAGTCATGCTTTAAAACTAATGTGCTGTACTTTAATATGTTGATTGTGTGTAGTCCCCTTACCCCTTGCACAGTACTGAATGAGTTTTGGTAAGCTGCTAGGGATAGTGTTGCTTGTCTAGAATCACACTGTGAGTCTGTGCGGATTTGGGTAAGGATTGTGAGCAAACAATTTGGTAACATCGTGTATTTGCTGACAGATTACTGTTTTAAAATCTGTCTTGTTGTGAAGTAGCATTAGAAGGCAGTTTTTGCTTATGCTTTGATTAAATGAGTCAGGCTTTGATACTATTGCAGCTCTGAAATATGTAGATTGTGTGCAGTTCCCTTACCATTTCCACAGTAGTGAATGAGTTTTGGTAAACTCCTAGGGATAGTGGTTGTTGTCTAGAATACACGGTGAGTGTGTGTGCATTTGGGAACCACTGTGAGAGAAGCATTTGGTAACATTATGTATGTGCTGACAGATAACTGTTTTTAAACCTGTCTTGTTGTCAAGTTTCAGTAGCATTAGAAGGCAGTTTTTGCTTATGCTTTGATTAAATGAGTCAGGCTTTGACACTAAAGTGCAGTTCTGAAATATATAGTTTGTATAGAGTCCCCTTACCTCTTCCACTGTAGTGAATGAGTTTTGGTAAACTCCTTGGGATAGTGGTGCTTGTCTAGAATCACACTGTGAGTCTGTGTGCATTTGTGTAACCACTGTGAGAGAAGCATTTGAGTAGTTCATTTCTTTGAATATGCATAACTGCTTAAAAATTTCCTGTTCTAAAGTTTAGGTAGAATTAAAAGGTAGTCATTCCTTATGTATTCACCGAGGAACTGTCCTTGCAATACTGTAAACATTCAGTTAATATTCAAGTAGTAATGGAGTGAGGCAGGCCTTTGCACATGCATTGATTCAAATGCTTATCTACTATGCATGCAGTTCTCTAACCATCCACATAGTTCTCTTTTATACCTTTAATTCTACAGTCAGTATCCATACACTTCAAGCAAACACCTTGTCACTCCCCATGTACTCCTCTAGTGACCCGTTCAGCACCATGAACTAATCCATTCACTGCGCAAAAACCCAAACACTTATAAA
This sequence comes from Triturus cristatus, assembly GCF_964204655.1. Classification (NCBI taxonomy): domain Eukaryota; kingdom Metazoa; phylum Chordata; class Amphibia; order Caudata; family Salamandridae; genus Triturus; species Triturus cristatus. The sequence continues at coordinate 914,595,464 of NC_140588.1, forward strand.
TTCTCCCAGGCACTCTCTTTGCAGTACTTTAATCATTCAGTCAGTGTCTAAGTACTCATGGTTATGACCAGCCCTTTCAACATGGACTGCTTTAAACCATATACAGTATGCATACAGGCTTCTAGTCACCCACACACTTGTCTTTCACCTCTTTAATTAACTAGTCAGTATCTATATATTTTAATAAACATCGTGTCAGTCATCTTGCACTCATCCAGTGACTGATTCAGTACCATGTACTATTCTCTTCACTGCGCCAGAACTGAAAATTTAAAAGTTTTACTCAGGCACTGTCCTAGCTGATGATTTAGTTAGTTTCCAAGTACTCATGTTGTGGACCATTCTTTACCACATAGACTGCTTCAAATGTCTGTGCAGTATGCATGCAGTCTTCTAACATACTACACACTTGTCTTTAACAGCTTCAATTCCCCAGTCAGTATCCATGTACTTCCAGCAAACATTCTGTCACTCCCCTTGCACTGTTCCAGTGACCCATTCAGCACCATGTAGTAATGCATTCAGTGTGCCAAAACTGAAACACTTATAAATTCACCCAGGCACTCTTCTTGCAATAGTATATTCATTCAGTCAGTACCCAAGTGCCAATGGAGTGAGACAGGCCTTTGCACACAGATTGATTCAAACGTGTTTCCCCTATGCATGGAGGCCTCTAACTACCAACACAATTGTCTTTCACACCTTCAATTACCCAGTCAGTATATATACACTCCAGCAAACACCCTGTCACTTCACTTGCAATTCTCTAGTGACCCATTCAGTACCATGTACTAATCCATTCACTGCGCCAAAACCCAAACACTTATAAATTCACCCATGCACTCTCCTTGCTGTACTGTAATCATTCAGTCACTACCCAAGTACTCATTTAGCGACCCAGGCCTTAGCACATGGACTGCTTCAAACCCCTATCCACTATGCATGCAGTTCTCTAACCACTTACACACTTGTCTTTCACACCTTCAATTCCATAGTCAGTATCCATACAGTCCAGCAAACATCCTGTCACTCCCTTTGCACTCCTCTAGTGACCCATTCAGTACCAAGTACTAATCCATTTACTGCGCCAAAGGCCAACCACTTATAAATTAGCCCAGGCACTCTCCTTGCTGTACTCTAATCATTCAGTCAATACCCAAGTACTTATGCAGTGAGCCAGGCCTTAGCAAATGGACTGCTTCAAACGCCTATCCACTATGCATGCAGTCCTCTAACCACCTACACACTTGTTTTTCACACCTTCAATTCCCAGTCAGTATTCATACACTTCTAGCAAACACCCTGTCACTCACCTAGTGTGTCTCCTTATAGTACTGTAATCATTCAGTTAGTTAGCATGTAGTCTTTTAGTGAGGTAGGCTTTAGGGCATGAACTGCTTCAAAGTAGTATGCACTATGCATGTAGTGTTTTAACCATTGTCACACTTGGGCTTCAGGGCTGTAGTTTCTTAGTCAGTGTTTATCTAAAATGTGTTTCTACAGTAATAGAATAGTATAAATTTGAAAGTTATTAATATACATTTATTTGTGATTCTTTTTTACAGATACTGTTTTTCAACGTTAAAATAGAGAAATCATGCCAGAAGAAAAAGAAAAGAACTGAGACAGGAGGATTACTTGAAGAAACATCAACGACAAGTATTGAATGGACAAGATAATGTGGCTAAAAGGAAAGAATCTTCTGGTAAGATTACACAGCAATTTGTTAAAAATGTTTGTAGGACCAAACAGAATGTACATAATGCTGGAACTACTGAGAATTTTTCAAGTAAGAAAAAAATTCAAAATAAGAGGAAAAGCAAATGGTCAGTCAAAGGAGATAAAGAATGGTAAAAGAAGGCAAAATCAGTAAAAGGAATTACGCAATTTATTTTATTTTACAAGAGAGTAGTGCATAATTTGCAGAAAGATGTGAAGAAATATAAAAAGAGAGCTTTATTTTATAAAAAGAAGAAGCATATTGAAAACATTGTGGAAAAGACTTATGAAGTAAAAAGGAAACTATTCATTTTAGTATTAATCACTAGATAAACCAATCCATGTAATGAAGGCCAAATGTAGGAGGAAAAGAGTTATTAATAAAAAAAAAATTGTGATTTTTTTTGGGAGAATGGAAACACAGTTCCAGTTCACAGCCTTTTTTTAACGAAGAGAGTTATTCACTGAGCGAAAAATTATTGTATGCAGTTGCCACCAGTGATAGAGGTTATGAGGTTAGCGACGGTTGTCCAATTGAGAAAGAGAAAATGGTTGAAAGAAATGCAGAAGAAGTGATAGCTGATGAAGTTTTAGGGAGACGTGCTAAAAACCCTGTGTACACTTGCAGTAGTATTTGCAATGTACGACAGGAATCTATTGAAAAAGTATGTAGTTTTTTACGAGCCTATACTAAAAAAAGTGTAAAACAAAAGGTTAGGCTGTTGCAAGGACAAGACCCTTGCAGAGTGAGAAAACATACTGGTTTGCAAGGTCATTCTCTGGCTTGTCTTTCTAGGAAAGTTTGTCAAAGTACCTCCATTGCGAGGTAGCTGTTCGCGCTTTATAAAATGCAGTATTATTATTATTTATTATTATTATTATTATTATTAAAGTGTTTTTCACCATTTCAGAATGCTGGCAGTACATCATACTCAAATGCGGAAGTTAGTGAGAAGGTTGTATTATGCAAAAAGTCCAGCACTAAAGTTAAGTGAGTTGAACAGTGCTCTTTTGCGTGGGTCAGTATCAGATGTGAAGCAGGTCTGTGATGATATTGAGTTTTGTTACTTTGGTCCTCAGCAAGAGAGTGAAGAAACTGACACATTAGTAGAACAAAATGTTGAAGACAACGTACAACCCGTAATTACAGAAAAATTTAAGGATGAAATCACAAAGTTTAATGTAATTTCAGGTGAAAGACCAAATGTTTCTTGTATTTGTTGTCGGCAAAGTCACTATAAAAATCAGACTAGGGGTGTCAATCTGTATTTTAAAAGTGAAATAGAAGATAATGATAAGTATATGGAATTTGCAACTTATTTGTTGGTAGAGGATTGTTTTGATTTGGGATCTGAGCAGCGTATTTGCAAATATTGTTATAAAAAATTAAATGAGAATAAAATACCTGCTAGAGCTGTTCATAATAATCGAGAGTTGGTTGCTATTCCACCAGAGCTGATAGATTTAAATACGTATGAGTCTATTCTCATACAATGTGTTCACCCGTTTAGGCTATTGTTCATATGGAGCCCAAAATAGGTAAATTACCTCCATCAGAGTTGCAAAGAGGATTGAAAGGAAGAGTTGTGTATTTACCGTTAGATTTAAGGAAAAATATTGAAACTATTGGTGTAGACCATGCAGAAAATGAGCCACTAGTCATTCTAGTTAATGGTGTTCCTACTAAGAATAAGAAAATTTGGCAAGATTTAGTGGATGTTAGAAAAGTGCAACAGGCATCATTGTATCTGTCAAAAAATAAGAGTACAATAGAAATGTGTTTGTAGGAGAAGAAGAAATAGATTTAGCAGAAGATACTGAAACATTAAGTGGACAAATAGAAAAAGTGGACATGTCCAGATGTGAAGAAATCTATGAACATTACAGTGTACATCCACTTCATTCCAAAGAGGTGATGGGGAATACAATCAAGTTGTTTTAAATGAAAAAAGCAACAGGAAGTCCAATGAGTGTATGGGAAGAGAGCTTGGAAGCTCGTTGTTTCCCGCAGTTGTTTCCAACAGGAAAAGGTGGACGATATGATGAACGTCCTGTGCAGATTCCTGCATCTGAAAATCGGACAACAAGATTATATGCAGAAGATCCAAGATTTCGACAATGTATCCCTTATATGTTTCATCATCTGTTTGAAAGTGAATTGTCTGGACTTTCATATGCAGTAAATCACATTTTAAAAACTGGAATGCATCTTCAAAATGTAACTGCAAAGGATTTTATGGATAAAGTACATCAGAGAGATGATCATTTAGAATCTCAGTTGATTAATCTGATGGCATGTCAGCGTGGGATTAATGAATATTGGTACCGTCGACATGGAGAACTGAAATATATGCTACGGAACTTGGGAACTCCTACATGGTTTGTTACACTAAGCTGTGCTGAGTATGCTTAGGATGATTTACTTGAATTTCTTCGAGAGGCAAATTCCAATATAAAAAATATTGAATACAAGACACCTGGAGAATTGTGCTCTTTGGATCCTGTCAATGTATGCAGATATTACAATCATAGATTTGAAGCTATGATGTCTTTCATCTGCAATAAAAAGAATCCTCCTTGGAGAAGTTGTGGATTTCTTTTGGAGAAAGGAGTATCAAGCAAGAGGTGCTCCTCACATACATATGTTGTTATGGATCAAGGACGCCCCCATATTTGGAACAGATTCAGATGAAACTGTTTTGTCTTTCATTGAAGATTACGCTACATGTGCTCTTCCCAATAGCAGAGAAGATAAAAACTTAAAACAAGTGTTATGATTTCAAAGCCCCAGGTGTGGAAAATACTGTCGATGAAAGTACAAGTCAAAGGATACGTTCTATACCAAATGTCGTTTTGGATTTCCACGTCCTGTATTATCCAAAGGAAGAGTGAACAGTTTTATGTCAGCTATGCGACATACCATCACAAGAAAGTCTCCGAAAAACACCTACAACTTAAGAAGAAGCGAAGAATCGAAATACATAAATGACTACAATCCAGTTATTTTATCCATGTGGAACGCTAACATGGATATTCAGTATGTTGCGGACAATTCCATTGCTGTTGCTCGATATGTAACGTCTTACATTACTAAATCAGAAAAGACTGAATTGAAAGAAATGTGGGAAGAGATTTCTCACAAGAAGACTCTAAGTAAGACATTATACAGTTTCAGTTTGAAGATGTTATCGCATCGTGAAATTGCAGCATATGAATGTTCAGATTGGTTATCATCTGCAAGTCTATATTCCAAAAGTAGAAGAATCATTTGGGTGAGTCTAGGTCTTGCAGGAATGCGAAATCGGGTACTGAAATCTGTTCAAGAAATTGAATATTTAGCAGAAAAAGAACCAGAAAGTACAGATATTTTGAAAACGAATATGTTGGACACATACTACCCAAATAGAAGTCATCATCTTGAGAACATGTGTCTCTATGAAGTGCTGCAAAACTACACTTTTAAACGGAATACTACACAGAACATCAACGATGGAAAATATGCAGTGATTGGTTCCGAAGAATGTCTGGTGAAACAAAGGAAAGGATATTTAATTAGTCACAGGAAACTGAGTTGCGACACTGCTGACAAAAAGGAATTTTACTATTTAGCCCTTTTGAAAATGTTCAAACCATGGCGTTCAGAACTGGAATTACTTGGAGATTTTCCCAGCTATGAAGATTCATTTAATGGTTCTAAAGATAGCATACAATGCAGTGCTTTCACAAATTATGTCAAAATGTTTAATGATGAAATTGATCAAGAAGCTACAATTGCAACTGAGATTGCTAGAGACAGTTCTCAAGACAGTCAAAGTTCTGCTGCACTGAGTCAAGATCCACTAGGACAACCAATTGTTGAAAATGAAGCAGTGATTGCAATGAATGAGGTGGAAACAGCGATGTATCAAGATCAAGAATATGCAATACAGTTAGGAAACGTGAAGAACAACTAAATGTTGAACAGAAACAAATATATCAGCAAGTGAAAGAGCAGATTGACCATGGATTACTTCATGAAAAGAGAGGGTGCTCATGTACATCATTTCAACCCATCCGAATGTATGTAAGTGGTCAAGCTGGAACAGGAAAAAGTTTCTTAATTAAAGTAATTACAAGTTATCTGCAGAAAACAACTGATTCACATTTGTCTTGTGTTGTCACTGCTCCAACTGGGTTGGCAGCACATAACATTAAAGGAATTACTTTACATCGTTTACTAATGCTGCCAGTAGCGCATGAGAACAAATTGGAATACCACAAGCTATCTGGAGAATCTTGTTGTGAAGTTTCAAGAGTCCTCAAGAAAATGAAACTTCTTATTATTGATGAGGTGAGCATGGTCTCAAACTTGATGCTTGCCTTTTTGCATTTAAGAATGCAGCAAATTCTTAAAACAGAGTATGACGTGTTATTTGGAGGAAAACACTTCATAGTTTTTGGAGATCTACTGCAACTGACTCCAGTAAAAGGACAACCGGTATTTAAAACACTAGCCCATGAAGATACCAGAAAGTCTCCTGGCAGTGTTGGTAATGTGAACATTTGGACTCAGTTTGAATACAAGGAACTGACAACAAATATGCGACAGGCAAATGATGCTGAATATGGAAGTATTCTTCAAGATATAAGAATTGGAATTCTTTCAAAACAAGGCAAACAAGCTTTGGAGAGTCGATTACTTTGCAATGTCTTTCCAAATGAAAATGCAGTTCCTGCAAAAGTGTACCTGGAAATTGCTAAAAATAAATCAGTGATTTGTTTAATGCCAACATTGCGCGAGTGTTCCATATTCAACGAAGAACTATTGAACCTGGAAAATGAAGAAATTGTAAAAATGGAAGCCATTGATAAAATACAGCATGAAGGAATCACTATTATTTTCTATACTGCTGGTTTTGAAAAGACACTGTATGCGTGTGTAAACTGTCGGGTCATTTTAAGGCGTAATTTGGATGTAGAAAAAGGTTTAGTTAATGGTGCAATGGTTAAAGTGGTGGATTTTGTGAATTATCAGAAAAAAGAAGGAATTTAATTTTTGAAAAAAATTCAATTTGATGAGATTGATGAAGTTAAAGAAATTGGTCGTTGTTCAGTTCGTTTTTTGCTTGTTAAACATTTATATGTCCGTAGGAAACAATTTCCATTTTCTCTGGCATACGCAGTGACTATTCATAAATCTCAAGGATTAATTGTAGACAGTGCATTGGTGAACATTGGATCTACCGTATTTAAAGAGGGTATGGCATATGTTGCTTTGTCACGAGTCAGAACATTATTTGGTTTGTTTTTGATTGATTTTGATGAGACAAAGCTTACTGCAGATGCAAACTGTGTAAAAGAGTATAATAGGTTAAGAAGGGTTTATGCTCCCAATTTAGGTCAATAACCTGTATTTGAAAAGCGTGTGGTTGGTCGAAAAAGAAGGTTTGAGAATATCTGTACTGAAGATGTCAAGAAGGAAAAAGAACAAGATAATGTTGTGATTGCAGGTAAAAAGAAATTGGACACTGTTGAAGAGATTGTTGGTTATCAGTTTGAAAATAGTTCAGGTGTCAACTGCTGTGCTAATGTAGTGGTCAATGTTGATTTTTATCTGGAAGGTTTGCGAGAACAAATTATGCAGAATCGGCAAAAAAGATTTTGTTCTCTGTTGCATTCTGTTTATGAAAAATTGACAACAGATACAAGTAAAATACAATCTGTTTCAGATGTTCGTAGTGTTTTGGATGTGTGTTCTGGTTCTACACAATTTTCACAAAATATCCAACAAGATGCTCAGGAATTTTTAATGTATATGCTTACCATTTTTGAAAATGAAGGTGTAGAAATAGAAAATATTTTTGGCCTTTCTTACAAATGGGAACATGATTGTGAAAATTGCATGTATACATGTAGCACCAATGTAGACACTGAGAGATTTCTGTATTTAACATTACCAGACTGTAAATCAGTGTCATTCAATAAATTAGTTAAAGGTGCAAATCAAAACATAGAGTGTAGCCAATGTAAATCAGAAATGTTATCCACATTATTCTTAACAAAATATGGAAAATACATAATTTTAATGATGCAACGTTGTACAGCTGATGGAAGAAAATTGGATACTTTAATAAAGCAATTTGTAGCAGCACAACTATCACTATCAGGAAGGACTTTTGTAGCAATTGCTATAATTTTCCATGATGGTGCTTCCACCACATCTGGACATTACACTGCCTATCTAAAATGTGACAAAGGCTGGACACATTGTAATGATTCTCAGTTGGTTTTTAAACAACGTTTGCCTAGGGAATTACAAAATTCCTACCTAATATTTTTAAAGTCAAAGTTTTAGGAAGATAATTCATTCTCTGAGGAATTTATTATTATAATGTAATAGGACTACCATTGGACAATTTACATAAAGGAGTGTAAAAATACCATTTGGCCTCAAGGAAAGGTATATTTTTGAATTATGGACTTTTTGGTGGTCATTGATTCGGTGAATATTTTAAAGCGGCAATATTTACAGTTTTTATAAGTTAAAGTTATAACATTTTGTAAGCCGTAAGCATTTCATATATGTGTGATTTGTATTTTCTGGTATTTTACTTAGAATAGCATGTTGGATTTTTTTTAACAATCTTTCTGATTTTTTTTTTTATGCCCGCTGTTAAGTGATGAGTACGATTGAAATCACTATTTCTAGTGAAATTCAATATATTCTGAGAACAGCAAAAAAGGCAAACAAATAACTTTGTGGAAATTATGCTGTGTTGTAAAAATGTATTATTACATGTTATATATTTTTTTCTTTTCTTTCACAGATCCAAATTTTAAAATAAGCAATTTATATCAATTTAGATTGCAATGAAAATCTGAAAAAAATGTATACCATTTTGTATTCCTATTACTGTGAAGCTAAGTTTAACTAAGTCTCACTATGCAGACTGAGGAGGTCTGCAAGAAGCTACAAAGTTGAAACACGTTTCTAAAAACACTCTGTTTATAACTATGTAGTTTTTAAATCTGGCCATAATCAGATATCATGTGACCTGCAAAAAAAGAGATTTGAGGGGTTCATAATATTTCCCATTGTACCTATTGAAGGACCGCAATCCTTTCAATCATTCTTCTTTGAACATCTTTGCAGACAAAACTCTGTTCTTACCTTCTATCATTCGCAAGGAAATTTAAAACCGGAAATATGTCACTTTTTGTAACATAGTTATTGCGCAAGACATTCTTTCATATTTACAAAGAGAGGAAAAGGCACTCTGTGTACTTTTTCTACTCCATGTAAATACAACCTCATCATACACACCACTTTGCGTTGAAAGGGTGTTTTATAAGTGTTGTTGTGCATGATTGCACTGAATACTCATAGAACAAGACACATCTCTAGATGTATCAGAAATCATAAATCTCGATATGTGTGTGAATGCTGCACCATTCTAAAATTGGTGTAGGAAAGCACAACAAGGAGAATTTATTTCATTTCTCCACATTTTTATATCGTCAATGCATGCTAAAATGTTCAGCATACATTGAAGGAGAAAAATGCATTTTCTCATTGTTTTTGTGCAGGAAGGTGTGTCTTCCTGCTGAAAAACAAACATCACATGACACAGATATCCTTGCACTATGGTGCAAGGGTGCCTGTGTCACCACATGGCTGCAGTTTAAGCAGCTGTGCACAGAGAAGCATAGATTTGCAACATATTTATGTACATATGTTGCATCCCTGTGCTTCGGAAGTACTACAGCACACTGCAGTTAAAGAGGTTACTGTGTGATGCTGCAGCACTTCCTCATAGTTCTGCACTTATACATTCACCATACGCTACTAATGCATTCATTCAGTCAATTACGTACTACACATACATTCATCTAAACTTTCACACACTAACAAAGAAATGTAGCTCTTTTTTTAAACCAGGAAAGTTAGTTCTTAGAAGAACTTTTTTTTTCTTCGTTCTTCTTTTATATATTTTTTTTTGGTTTTTCCAACAATTTTGTGATTTTTTGGGATTTTCTGGAAAAACAAAAAACAAAAAACAAATCAGGAGGAACCAAACAATGAACTTCAGGGAACAAAAAAAAAAAAACTAGCAATGGTGACTTTCTTGCTGGCGGCAGATCAGATCGATCGACTGCTCACCGTAGCACAAAGTCGCATTGCACTTAGTGGAGAGCACTTTTAAAAATTGAAATTGAGGACGGATGTCCAAGTTTTGGGCTGACGGATGCACTCTTGAAGTGCTCGGCTGCGATGAGGTGGAAGGCGCAGGAGCAGGAGTGTCTCTCATCCGTTGGTATTCTTCTCTTGCAAGATTGTTAGGATGAAGGGTTCTTAGGTGCTTCATCATACTAGTCGTCCCGCACGAGTATTTCTTGTTAGGATTAGGGGTGGGCGGAATTTGCGGAATTAACCTTCGCAAATTATCGCGAGAATGTTTAAAATTATCGCAAACAAGCAGAAATATCGCAAAGATGCGGAAGTTTTTTTCCGGCATGTTCGCGAGATTTTCTGCATGGTTGCGGGTCGCCAACTTACCCATGTGGTTGCTTGCGGGCGCGGCCATCTTGTTTTGAGTTGTTCTCGCGGTGCATGATCGCGAGAAGAAAGACGTGATCGCGCGACGCATGACGTCACTGCGGGCGCGAACTGTCGCGAGACAGCGCAAATGGCTAAAAACAATACAACATCTCATGGAGAACGCGACCGGATCAAGAAAACTTGTCGGCGAACGCAGGGATTCAGGTAAGGCGATCGCGCGCGCGCGAGAATGTATCATTTTACAGCGCGAGCAAGAAACAAATTATCGCCAAGCTGCGGAAACCGGAATTTTTGACATTTTCGCGCTCTCCGCGGAACGCAAAAATGTCAAATTATCGCAATTTCCGCGAACGGAACGAAATTTTTGCCCAGGCCTAGTTAGGATCCCCTCGAGACAGCACTCTTTTGCAAATCTTGCACATGACCAAGGTGGCATTGGTCTTCGTTTGCCCCTCGGGAAAAGTAAAAAAAAATCCTCAGATGTATGAGGAGATGCAGGTGATGCTTGCTGCCCTGAAGCCAGTTTTAGTAGAAAAAAGTTAGAGCTAGGTGTAAACTTAGTCTAAAAAGTCTTATTCTCTGCAAAGAGATGCTCCTTCGAAGAAGGTCAAAGAAGAATGATTGAATTGGGTGGGTTCTTTCAATAGTTAGAACAGGAAGTGTAATGAACCAATCAAATCTCTTTTTTTGCAGGTCACATGGGATCCACGCACCCTGCGCTTAGGCAGCACGCACCCTGCGCGCATCCGCGAAATTGAATTAAAAAGAAATATAGGATTAGATGTAAAAATATATTACTTTTAAGACTAATTAAGAGTTTGTCTTCAATTAATATTCACATGAAATCCATATATATGTTTTTTAAATGTTAAATATTTCGCAGGATCCGCTCACCTACCGCGTCATAGACGCACATGACGCATCGCGGAAGCACGTAAACGTCGCGTTACGAACATCGAATGTGTCGCGTATAGGCTGGGAGTCGCGTACCGGTCGCATTGCGATCGCGAACTAAACACGTACCAAACACATACCATGCGCGGATGCTATTGCGTAGGGATCGAGAACGGTGCACATAGGGTGCGCGGATCCAAAAACATGGAAAAAATATATATAAAATAAAGTTTTGAACATATAGTTAAAAATATATTTTTAAAAATATAAAAAATATGTTTGAAAAACCCAATAAAAACAAATAATATTTTTTAATTTTGAAAAGATTTAAATGAAAAAATAGGTTAAAAAAGAATTTCAAAAAAACATAATTAATGAAATTGACACACTGAAATTGAAAAATATAGAAATCCAATCAAAATCATTAAACATGATATCTTTAGAGATAAGTTATAGATAGGAATTAGCTTTTAAAAAACCTCTGAAATTCACTGAAAAAAACATAGGTTTCATGCACGTTATAGTTAGGAATTGGCATTTAAAAAACCTTTGAAATTCACTGAAAAAAACAAAGGTTTCAGGGGCGTTATAGTTAGGAATTGGCATTTAAAAAACCTTAGAAATTCACTGAAAAAACCATAGGTTTCAGGGGCGTTATAGTTAGCTGGACATTTCCCTCGCACAAAATCCTAGAAATAGTTATAGTTATAGTTTGTTCAGCTAACTATAACTCGCGCCCCCGCAATGCATCTGCTGATGACGTCACATATTACATCACTCATGACATGGTCAGTGACATCACTGATGACATCACTGATGACATCTGAAATGACATCACTGATGACATCACTGATGACGTCTTCCAGTGAGTGTGTGTTTTTGTAAATTTTAAATATTTTTAATATATATATAGAGAAAAACCTATGGAAGAATGAGTGGGTGTATAAGTGTGTAAATGGATGATTTAGTAGGTGTGTGACTGACACTATAAGTGAGTCATTAAACGTATCTTACTGCAGACTAGTGACTAAACTGTGTGAATGTCTATATCTGTCTGTCTGTTGGTGTATAAGCGGCTGCATGGTTTTGTGAATAGCTATATGAGTGTCTCTATGGGTTATTGATTGGTTGTCTGAGTATCTGTATGGGTGCCTGAGTGTTTGTGCGGGTGGGGTGTGTGTGACTCTGTGCATACATGTGTGAGTGGGTGATTCTATGGGTGCATGGTTTTAAGACTGCATTTGTGATGGACTGTATGGTTGGGTGAGTGTATGTATGGGTGTGTTAGGGATTGATGGATATCTCAGTGGTACATGTGTGACTAACTACATATGTGAAAGGCAGTATATATGTGTGTAAGAGTATATAAGTGGGTTTATATGAGAGTGTGTGATTGTGAGAGTGGCTGTATGGATGAATGTGTGCTTGTATCAATGATTGTATAAGAGCGTAAGAATGTGGTACTATTTTTATGATTAAGTGAACTTGTGTGTATAACTGCATAGGTGAGTAAATGGGAGTGTGATTAATTATTTGCATGACTGACTAGGTGTGAGAGTACCTCTATGGATGATTGGTGGTGTGTGAGTGTCTATGTAGGTGTATAAATGCATATGATAGTCCTGTACTGAGTGACTGTAAGTATGAGTGACTGTACAGGTGAGTGAGTGGATGTGTGTGTAGATCTAAGAGTCAATGAGTGGGTATGTAGTTATTGGTATTGGAGTATCTATGGTTTTGGGAATGGACATCTGAAATTTTGATTGAGTATATCAAAGGGTGTGAGAAGATGCACTATTTTATCACATGGATGGCGTCATCAGTGATGTCATCAGTGATGTCATTTCAGATGTCATCAGTGATGTCATCAGTGATGTCACTGACCATGTCATGAGTGATGTAATAAGTGACATCATCAACAGTGCATTGCGGGGGCGCGAGTTATAGTTAGCTGAACTAACTATAACGGGGGAATTTCTAGGGTTTTGCACGAGGGAAATGTCCAGCTAACTATAACGTCCGTGAAACCTATGTTTCTTTCAGTGAATATATATATATATATAAAATGAAGTTTCTCCACACCAAACCGGTAGCTTCAACCAGCGGGGAGAGTGCAGATGAGCAGTTGTGGAACCCTCTCAAAATTAAGCACAGGCCAATCATTGGAAATGTGAAAAAAGATCAGCGCCCCGCACAAAGCATGCCTGCTTCAACAAATCACTATTGGCAACGTGTTTCAACTCAAACAGGTCTTTGCCATGGCCAGGTACATTGTGTTGTGCACTACTTCCCTTAAAGAGCAAAAAAGGTGATAAACATACAAAAAACACTATAAAGATATATATACACGGAATGCTAAAGGGTTAGGATTAAACGTGATTAATGCATTTTGTAAATTTAGCAGAAACAGAAGCAAATGGAGGAAATAATATTGTTAAACAATGTGAATACATCATTTTCATATTTCATAAATTTTGCCAAACAAAGAGGGGGAAAAGAGGGTTATTAAATCCTGTCAATGTGCAACTCCAAGGAAAAACATTCCATATTTCAGAGTTCAACCATGTGGTGGAATTATTTCAAAACTAACGGCAATTCCCAGGGTAAGTGTCCTCCCCAAATGTCTCCTGTAGAGCCAAGTGGATTTTTGAACAGCTACCCTATTAGGTGAAGCCTGTTGCAAGTAAGATCAAAAGCTCATTCAGGTAACTCGAACGCAAAACAAAACCAAAAATAAAAAAATAAAATACTAAACTCCCCACATCCAGTAGGAGTATGTGATAACACCAACGTGATTAAAAACTTCTCTTAACTGAGAAGGCACAATCACATGTTTCACTGAGAGCTAAAGAGACCTAATGCATCTGAGTGCTGGGGGAGTCCCGCAAGTACAACCCAAAGTTGTATATGCACCAGTGGGCACATATCAAACAAGAGCTCCCCACAGTAAAGCAAAGGATAAGAGAGAAAATAGAATGTAAATAGAGAGACAGAGATACCATCACTTCAGTCAAAGTGAATGTGAAGTTCTTCACTCTCATCCACTTCACAACTTCACAACTTCACATTCACATCTATTTGAGAAGGTAGTTATAATTAGGACCTAGTTTCCATAGGGAAAGTGTTTTTTATATTGCTAATAACTTTGGCACTGTTTGATGAATCTTCACAAAATCTTTCAAAAGGATTTCCCAGCCACTTTTCCTGCTGTTTTGAAAGTTTCAGGGTGATTCGTCAAGCGGGAGTTGGAAAAAAGGGGGGCTCAAAATGCATTTTCCCATGTTAAATCCAGTAGGGCTTTTAGGTATGACTACAGCCCGAACCGCTGGATGAAATTGCACCTAATTTGGCAGAAAGTGAGATTTTGGCTTAGAACAGTGACTTGGGGTAGTTTTGTGTAAAATTGTCCAGTAGTTTTAGAGATATTGACCAAACTCCAAATTTGTATATCTAGGGACGTGGATCCTCTGTGGATTCACCTTCAGAGGATCCACGGGGCAAGGTGTCACAGCAGGGCCCTGATTGGCTGGGCGCAAACAGACTGGGAAGTTGTAAACACCCTTTAATGTATTAAGAAACGGTCTCTGGGGCGGAAAAGTTCTGTGCAAAGTGAATAAAGAGGACAGGGTAGAGGTACCCTGACGCCAGTGGTGTTTTAAAGGGGTCCCAGAGGTCAAAAAATTGTCTTATAAAATTTTCTTGGGATCCCCATCAGTGCTCAGCATGATCCTGTCCCCTGCGGAACCACAAATCCTGACGAAGATCATCAGAGGCCCTGACCCTTTGTTCACCACTCTGAAAAAACATACCTCCTGGCACACTACTGGTTGGGGGATGAAATCATCTTGAATGCTGAGGTTCTTGGTGGCCAAGACCCTCTAATGTTACCTCCACTAAGTCCCACACGGTGGGATTGCTGAGAGTTCATCGGAGGTCCCACTCCCTTTCTCCAACACTCTGCAAATGCTCCCCAAGTTCACTACTGGTTGGGGGATGAAGTCCACTTGGATGCTGAGTGTCCTTGGGGGCAAATAACCCCTCTTATTACCTCTAGGTAGCCCCACATAGCGGGATTGCTGAGAACTGGTGGGAGCCCCACCCACTTTCTCCACCACTCTGCAAACGCACCACCTGATGCACTACTTGTAGGGGGATGAAGTCACCTTGGATGCTGAGGGTCCTTGTGGGCCAAGAACCACTCCTATTACCTCCAGTAAGTCCCACACAGTGGATTACTGAGAGGTCATCAGAGGCCCCACCCACTTTCTACACTGCTTTGCAAACATGCCTCCTGGTGCACTACTGGTTGGGGAATGAAGTTCCCTTGGATGCTAATGGTCCTTGGGGGCCAAGAACCCCTCCTGTTACCACCAGTATGTCCCACACAATGGAATTGCTGAGATTTTGTCATTGGCCCTGCCCCCTTTGACCAACAGTTTGCAAACTCACCTCTTGGTGCACCACTGGTTGGGGATGAAGTGCCCTTGGATGCTGAGGATTGTTGGTGGCCTACAACCCCTCCTGTTACCACCAGTAAGTCCCACATAGCTGTATTGCTAAGAGCTGGACAGGGGGCCCGTCCCTTTTCCCACCACTCTGCATAATTGCCTCGTGGCACACCACTGATTGGGGGATGTAGTCCCCTTGGATGCTGAGGGTCTTTGGGAGCCAAGAACTCCTCCTGTTACCCCCAGTAAGTCCACACAGTGAATTTGCTGAGAGGTCATCGGAGGACTGGCCCCCTTTGTCTAGCACTCTGCAAACATGCTTCCAGGCACATAACGTTTTGGAGGAAGAAGTCCCCTTGGATACTGAGGGTCCTTGGGGGCCAATAACCCCTCCTGTTACCTTCAGTAAGTCCCTTATAGTGGGATTTCTGGGAAGTCATCGGAGGCCCTGTCACCTTTCTCCAGCACTCTGTACAGACCCAAATAGCCATTAACACACTCATAAAGCCACTCACAAACCCACTCACATACCCTCACAGCTACTCACACACCCACTTACAGACCCATACAGACACTCTCAAACCTACTCACACCTCCACACATCTACTCACACATGCACTCACATGCCCACATAACCACTCACACACCCAGTCACAGAGCCATACAGATACTCCCATACCCACTCATCGACCTTTATAGCCCCTCACACACCCACTATGAAAGGTTAGAGGTTACAGTTAGGAAATAAAACTAAAAAACCTTTGAAATTCACTAAAATAAACAAAGGTTACAGGGACGTTATAGTTAGGAAATAGAATTAAAAAACCTTAAAGATTCACTGAAAAAACAAAGGTTACAGGGATGTTATAGTTAGGCTCAGATTTCACTCATACAAAACCATTGAAATTCTGCAGTTATAGTTACCTGAGCTAACTATAAATCCCCCCATCCCCGACAGAGGAATCACCATTGCTTGCTTCCAACATTTTGGGACTAGTCCAGAAAAAGGTGAAGAATTACACATTTTATTTAGAAGATGATTGGAAACATCGATCGCAAATAGCAAAACACTGGGCAATAAGTGGTCAAAGAGAGAGGTAGATTTAGATTGTAAAATCACCTGTTGTGAGTCTGCTAAAGAGATCTGATTGACACTAAGAAGAAAACAAGCCACTTTAGGTGGGCTTTACTGGACCCCAAATCAGGGAGTGGATCAGGACCTATTTAAAAAAAATTGCTGTTGAATTTTGTCTACCTTCTCTTCAAAAAAAGATGAACAAATTGTTTCACAGCTCTTTTGATGGCAAAATCCTAGTGATGCAGGCTTTAGGATGAGAAAAATGCTTTGACAATTTTAAAGGTTTCCTGTGTAGTGTTGCCTTTAATTACTTGTGAATACAGTGAATACATGCATTTGAGAAATGCAGATTTTTTCAAATTTATGTTACAGAATTTCTGACATGTTCATTTTTTGTGGCTCTGATATGTCTTATGTTTTCCAATTCAGCCTCCACCATAGCACTTGCAAAGGAAGATATTTGTATTTGGAAAAAATGGTGGTGATCACATACTTTGACAGGCATCCTCATCATAACAAGTCCACAATCTGGACCTATGAGCAGATTTATTACCACCTAAAATGGCACCATATTGGTCTCATTTTATAGGTACGTAAATCCACCTATAGATGTAAATTTGCATTTTGTCATAAGAAACATTAGGTTTCGTTCACAAAGAAATATGTAAGTAATAAATGGAAAGATAGGTAATGGACACAAAACTAAAAGTAAACAATGAAACAAAGTAAATTGAACTCCCCCTTATCTCACAGCTTTGTATGTCACTAAAACTTCACTGCATAGACATTTGTGGAAATAGCACAAGCCAGTGAGTTATATGGATATGTGACAAGGTTCAAGAAAGTTGAAGGCTGCGATCTGAGACATAGTGGGTGGTGGTGGAGTAACCTGGTAGTAAATGGTAAGCAATAAGACAACATCAAAAGAAAAGTGAAAGAAATAGGCAAAACCAATGTCAAAAGAGTGAGATAATTTTAGGAATCCAATTCTGTAATCAGAATGATATCATTAAATTAAAACTCAATTACTATACACAGTGAGAGTGATGATGTGCTCAATCCTTTATGCTTACATCCAAATCTGATAACTCCAAATGTGGGACTTTGTGTTTTCATTCACATTGTTGGAAGGTGGGTTATAGGGAGTGGTAGGTAGGCACCTACCACCAGCAACAGGTCCACCAACATGGTACTGGATCCTAAATAGGGTCTCTATAAATTGGTCCCATGCTCAAACCTTGATAGCTGACATAGAGCAATAAGGCTTAACTTAGAAGAAAGGCATGTAAAGCATTTCAAAACACCAATACAGTGAATAAGTATGACACAATACACAATATAAATTCCCCACCAATTCATACAATTATGAAACATTGCTGTCTTTAAAATGGCACAACCCCATTAAAATCCAATGTAGGGAACCAGAGATATTCATTTTTAAAGAATAAACACATTCTAGTGCTTAGAAACAAATAGCACCACTTCTGGCCATCTTGTCACGATTGACCGGGACAAAGTCAATGTTTGTGGCCGACTGCGATGGAGCCCTGCTCAAGTACCCTACGCGGTAGGCCTCAGTCAAAATTTTACCTTTGGATTTACACATTTTCCTGGCCAAAGCCCTCGCTGCTCTCCACCTGTCCAGATTTGGTAAGGGTTCACTAGTTTGACTTTCAGGGAGATCCCGGTCAAACTCTGGAAGTCGGACCTCTGGAGCTCTTCAGTGGAAGAACCTGGAATCTGGGCCAGGTCATGGTTGAAAGTGGCCGGCTTGGCTCTTGCGGTCGGGTCAGAAAACTACTGGAGCTTTTTCCAAAAACGTTCCCAAATTTCCCAATCTTCTGGAGGTCCTTCCAAAAGAACTCCTGGGGAGTTCCAAGTGTCTAAAACACAAATCTAAGGGTCTGAAATCACCTAGATACCCCTTGGCAGGCCTGGACTTCACTTCCCACAATGCGTTTAGTCAACCCTTGAAACCTCCTCTGAACACACTACAGGAGGGGGACTCTGGCTGGAGAAGGGTCAGTTAAAGCTCTGTTAACCTGCAGGTGCAGAGAGTCCACTCCTTTCTTTTTCTTGAAGAAAGGCAAAGTCCTCAGAGCTGTAGTCCCAGATAGTGTAGCAGGTACAGTCTTCAGCAGGCAGGCCCTTGGGTGCACATTAGGATTTCAGCAGGACAATCCTGCTTCTTCATGCAGTTTCAGGCAGAAGAACTTAGAGGCTCTGCACCTCTCAGATATTTATCCAGTGTTCTCTGGCGACAATCAGGGGGACACCCCTGTCCAATGAGGTGCAGAGCAACACCCCAATGCATGACAACTTCCTCTAAAGTGTGGCATAGTCTTGCCCCAGAAAGCACTATTCTCTCAAAATTAATTATGGCTGAATTTTCAGCAGAGCAGCAACAGCTAACTAAACCAATCAATCAATCAAGGGAATTATAAGCATGCTACTCACCTGTGAGGGTCTCAAGGCAGTGAGGGGGGGTCTGCAGGTCTGTTTAGCCTAAGAGCCAGGTCTTATGAGTGTTCCTGAAGGGGTACAGAGAGGGGATGTGTCTGATGTCTGCCGGTAGCTCGTTCCAGGTCTTGGCTGCAATGTGGGAGAAGGATCTTCTGCCTGCTCTGACTCTGTGGATGCGCTGGGTTTCAGCCAGTGCGAGGTTGGAAGATCAGAGGTTTCTTTTGGGTACGTGGAAGTTGATTCTGTCGTTGAGGTATTTGGGTCCGTTGTTGCATAGGCATTGTAGGCGTGAGTGAGGATTTTGAAGGTGACTCTTTTCTCCACGGGGAGCCAGTGGAGTCTTCGTAGGTGTTGGCTGATGTGTCTTGCCGGGGGATGCAGAGGACAAGTCTGGCAGCGGTGTTCTGTATGGTCTGGAGTTTGCAGGGTAGGGGCTTGTTGATGCTGGCATAGAGTGCGTTTCCAGTCTGCTGGTGATGAGTGCATTGGTGACTGTCTTCCTTAACTCAGGGAGGATTCATTTGAAGGTCTTGCGAAGTATGCAGAAGGTGTTGTAGCAGCTGGATGTGACGGCGTTCACCTGTCGGGTCATGGTGACTGAATAGTCGAGTATGATGCCCAGGTTCTTGGCATGGTCTGAGGGGGTAGGTGGGCTTCCTAGGGCGGTTGGCCACCAGGTGTTGTCCCATGCTGAAGGGGAGGTTCCAAGGACCAGGACTTCCGTCTTCTCGGCGTTGAGTTTCAGACAGCTGTTGGTCATCCAGACTGCGACGTCTTGCATTCCTTTCTGGAAGCTGAGTTTGGCGGTGGTGGGGTCTCGGGTGAGGGAGAGGATGAGATTGGTGTTGTTGGCGTAGGATACGATGTTGAGGCTGTGTTGCCGGACGCTGGCTGCGAGGGATGCCATGTAGATGTTGAAACCAAACTCAGAGTATGGATTATCCATAAACCCCTCTCACTCAGATGTGTAAATTCCTTCCTTAAGCCTCCTATCTGGAAGAGGGAGGCGGTGGCCCTGGCTGACAGACTTGCTTGACCTGTTCTTCCTTTGAAGCTGATTCTTTATGGCCCAACCCCCTGCTCTAGCATTCTTGTGCCTCACAGAGCTCTATCCATCAAATAGCTTCTGCCTGACCAAGCCACTTATCACACAATCAAGGCCACCTAGCCAATGCCCTCAGGGACCCCCAACACCTGGAACACCTAGTGGAAACCTTGGGGATACCCACAATGTAACAATAAGGTAAATTTTCACTTTTAAAGTGCCTATATCACCAAACTGGAGTTTGCAGTGAATTTTATTTTTAAACGCAGTGCTGCAACACAGGGCTGCTTTAAAAATGACTTTAGGATCTCAGCAGTGCACATATGCAACTGTAACAAAGGCTGCTGGCCTCTGAACCGCAATTCCCTAGTATATACTAGGGACTTATAAGTAGTTTTAATCCCATGGTCCTATTATCTACTAGGGACTTATAGGGTAGATCATGCCAATTATAAGTGTACCTCAATTTAAGGGTTTGTGTTTAACATAGCACTGACCCTGGGCCTAACTAGCAGAGCCCAGGACACATTCAGAGTCAGCTACCACCAATTCCATTTAGCACCAAAAAATTAGATTGAACAGGCCAAAATGGGTGCCTTTCTAGCATACATATTCAACAGACCCAATAATTGGTAACTCAGCTTTGTCTGGAAATCCTATACAACACAGATATGCCTGTTGTACATATCAGGGCACCACGCTCGAAAGAGGAAAGTCGCAGAGCAATTTTTGTATTGTACTGCAACGAGCCTCTCCCTTTGGAGTGCAAGGAAAACTCCAACCCATCTCAACGGAAAGGGTCTGTGTGCAAGAAGTTACAAAACGCCCACGTAATGAATATTAATGAGACCTTAATTAAACTGAGACTGATTTTGAAAAGGAACAAATGCCGGGAGGGAGGCATACGTGGGACAGTACTCCTACATCCAAGCGTTCATATTTTCATTGTGCATGTCCCATAAAAATATAGGGGTCAAAATGCTAAATTTAGTGGCAATTCGTGAATGGAGCATGAGTGGAGTGCAGACAGTGGTCTCTAGGAAAATCCCCATAATGTATACATAGAGTGTAATCTGCCAAATGTTGACAATTAACGCCGTGCAAATAGTTATTTACTGGCTTTACCAGGCCTAGTCATCCTATGCCTTGAGACAAAAAAAAGTTGTGCAGTATTTGTGCATGCCGTTCCGAATGGCAAGGGGTGGGGGGAGACCCTTGCCTGCCCTTTGAGATATGTGCATAGGTGTTGAAATAGAAATTGCGAATTGTAACAAACTTTTTATATTGTTAATTGTGGTTTGCATTCACACAAAAAATACAACATCTTTTGAGTGTTAGGCTCCAGAAACAAACAGAAACATGTACACTAATAAGTGACATTTGTATTGAAACAAAAATGCTGGGATTGTGATAAGAAGCGTCCTTTATTGATTTCACAGACAAACATTTAGGTGCAGGTTTATAAATGTAATGCGTTATACATTATACACCCGACATTGTCTGTGGTTATAGCAAAGTAAATGAGGTGTGTAACTTCGATTCGTATTTATGCAAATGAGATAAAAATACAGCTGTATCCCAGGCACACGCACAGATGTTTCCTGTACCTGAACATAATGAACACCGTCTGCCTAGGAACTGAAGAAGCAGATTTACATCCTCTAATTGTGTGCGGGTATTTTAACAGATTGGAAAGGGCTTTTCAGCAGAATACATTTCTTTCAGTGAAAATCTGCAAATTGCCGATCTGGTCTATTTATTTCACTTTGGTAGGATTTTTGGAGCTGTAGTGCTGACTGCAATACAGATTTGCATTTATCGACTGTGTGCACATTGTGCATTATTAATAATTTTAAAGAGAGACCAATACCTTTTTCCGTCGAACATTCTATTGAATTGCTAACAAGATGTACTTCTTTATTTTGAATTTTTCCTAAAACTACTACATCAATTCAATTTTTTTTCCAAAACATCATAAAAGCATTAAATGCGTTAGACCTTGCGTATTACAATAATATTAAAATCATGTTCAGAATATCACAAGAAAAAATGGAAGAAGTTTGAGAAAAGAAAAGCACAATGGACAGTGGAGCGAAGGACGCAGGGGGCAGCGGCACGCACACAAACTATAGAAGGAAGGGGGTTGCAAGCTATCCAAGAAGGGTAGGCAGCAGGCGTACTGGCCGCTCAACAGACTGCGGATGGCAGAAGGGAGAGGGCGGGTGCATGGATATGCACACGGAAGGCCAGGGGCTAGAAACAGAAAGATGAAAAAGCAGGGCAGCCAGCAAGGGCAGAAGCAGCACCAGGGACCTTGGAGAGCAAGATGGAGCGGTAGGGGATTGCTCACAGACAGCCTGGGCAGAGGGGCAAGGGCAGAAAGATGACCAAAAGGACAGATAGCAGCTAAAGTGGGAGCTCAATGGACCACTGAGGCCATGATGAGGGGTGGGAAAGAGGCAGACAAGTTGACTATGGAGAGAATGGGGGAGAGTGGCAGGGGCAGAAAAATGAACAGGCAGGCAGATGGCAGGGGCAGTGGCAGCACAACAGATCATGGAGGGCAGGAGAAGGGGCAGCAGGCTGAATAGTCGGGGAAAGCAGCAAGGGTAGTGGCAGTATAAAAGGCCATGGAGGTCAGCAGGGACTGGATAGTGACGCATACAGACAACAGAGGGTAAGGGGGAGGGAGAGTGAGGCAGTAAGTCTACCAGGCAGGGTAGGTGTCTGGGGCACTGGCACAGGCTGAAGATGGGGGGCAGGGGAAGGGGGCAGAAGCAGCAAGTTGACCGCACAGGGCAGGCTGGGAGGCACAGGGGCACCAAGCTTATCACAGTGGGCAGGCGGCATGGGCAGTAGTACCACAACAGTCAAGGGATGGCACATCAAATGAAGCAGAGGCACACACCCAGAGAACAGAGGTCATGAGTGACAAGGTTAAGGGAAAGAAGCTGGCCAAGGATGTCAGGCTGGGACCTGCAGGAGCAGCATGTTGGCCACGGAGGGCAGGAGGCAGGGAGCAGGTGCACGCAGCAGGAGATGTGTGGGTTAAGAAGCAGTAAGCTTTCCACAGAGGGGAGGCCATCGTGGGCGGTAGGCAGAAGGGAGGTATCAAAGGTAGCAAGCTGAGTATTCAGGAAAGGCACAGCCCACGGAGAGAGGATGGAATGTGGTAAGAAGGTTGCGTTTGGACAGTAAACTGGAAAACGGAGGGTAGAAGGCAGGGGTAGGTTCAGCAAGCTGACCACATAGGTTAGGCAGGTAGGGGCAGCAAGCTGACCATGGAAAGCAGTCAGGCAGGGGTGTGGGCAAGCAGACAGAGAAATGAGGGCAAGGGAAAGGGAAGCAGAAACAGCAAACTAAACATGGAAGGAAGGCTGATATGGGCAGGGCAGAAAGCTGATCATGTAGGACAGGAGGGAGTGGGCATGGGCATGCAGCGGGAGAATGGAGGGCAGGCAGGAGGGTGGCAGGGGCAGGAGCAACAAGCTTACCATAGAGGGCATGCCAGCATTGAGAAGATCAGCAAAAGGGATGCAGAAGAGACTGCAAACTGATTATTCAGGGCAAGCCGGCATGGGCAGGAAAAGCACAATGTACCATGGAGGGCAAGAGGGTGGGGGCAAGGGCTCCCACAATCAGAATGAAGCACAGGGAGATAAGGTGAAGGGCAATGACAGTAACCTGACCAAGGAGGGTAGGACACCAGGGGCAGCGAAACGGAGCACTGAGGGTAGAAGGCAGCGTGCATGCGCACACACAGAATGAAGAACAGGCAGGAAGGGTCTATTGCAGCAAGATGACTGCGAATGGCAAGCCGGCAATGTCAGTGGCAGCAAGCTCACGACGCAGGGCAGGAGGAAGAGAGCAGGGACACTAAGATTGAGAATGACAGGCAAGCTGGAGGGGTGTAGAAGCAGGGACAGCAAACTGACTACTCCGTTGCAGGCTGTCATTGGCAAGGTCAGCAATGTGACAACAAAGGGCAGGAAGGAGGCATTGGGGCAGTCAGCTGGAGAAAATAGTGTAATCAGACGGGGGCAGGGGCACCAAGCTGACCACAGAGGGCAGGATGCTGTTGGTTGGCCACCCACAGTGGGCCATGAATGATGCCATTGCAGATTACATCAATTATGCTGTGTAACATGTCATGAATGATATGTGAGGGCATAACCAATCTATGGTAGGGGCACAATTTATAGTTAGTTCACTGAACTATAACTGGTGAATTTCAGTTTTTTTGTGTTTGTAACTGTTAGTCTTTAACCCATTTCAACCCTTAACTATACCATCACTTTTAACTAAATATTTTAAGGGAATTTATGTTTTTATTTAATGAAATAGAAGATCATATTACCATATAATTTGTTTTTTTCAGTGAATACTTTGCATCACCTTCAAAATGGTGATGCCCGAGACTATTAAAGTCACAACCAGGTGACAGTATGTAGGAGGGCTACTCTTATGTGCCTTTGACTTTGGATGTTCAGTTGAAACAATACAGGAAGGGCACAAAGACACATGTAAGTGTGATAATGAACACAAAGTAGCAGTAGATAGTAACTTGAGGTTACTATTAATTTTAATTTACTAGAATCTGATCACAAGAATCTTGCAGGGCGACTGAAGATTAATTAAACTTCTCTGTCCTCGCTATGCCCCAAACTGGCAGAATTACATGCCCAAGTGAAAGTGTTACTGGAGGTGGTCAAGCAACACAATCCCAGAGCAGAGGAGGAAGAAGGATGCTCGTACCTCAACAATGTGTGTTTGTTTGGACTCCTGGAGAACTCTAAAGGCACTGCTCCAGATGATTTAATTTAAAGATGTTTACTCCAAAAGGTGGCACGCCATAACATTTTGTGGTGGAGAGATCTCACAAGATTCAGTTCTTGTTAGCTTGCGTTTAAAGAATGCACCATTGTTGTTTATTTAAATGGTGCTTTTTTTTAAGGCAAGCTATCAAAAATCTTACTTCCAATAAAAAAACTAATGGAAACGTATGCTCAGCTGCAATTTTTCTCTCTTATAATTGCATTTTCTTATGTGGCTAATAGAGGTCTCTTTACAACTACACCAGGAAACCTAGTAACAGTTAGTGGTACTGGATCATTTCCTTGCTTTTGGCAATATGTTCTAGTACTTATGCTACTGTAGAGATATTTTTTTTACCAAAAAAAAGCCCAATCATTAGCTTTGTAAGACCTTTTGCACTGCAAATGCTTGATTAATTAAGGGGTGTTTTGGTCATTTTTAAATAAGGATAAAAATACAAAGTATCTCAATTCACATCTTCCTATCACTCTGTTGAATTCTGACTATAAGACCATTATAAAACTGCTGGCAACTAGGTTCAACAGGGTCATTATCAAGCTTGTCCACAAAGACTAAAATGGTTTTATTCCAGGACATCAATTGCATATCAATACAAATTATTAAATGGACACTCTGGAGGTGTTTACCACAAAAAGAATTTGACATTGGTATTTTGACTTGACGCCGAAGAAGCCTTTGGCTTGGGGGCCTGGGAAATGCTCTTTTTATCCGAGGTTAATTTGGAGTTACTCTGGCAATCATAAAGAACCTCCATAGGCTCTATGTGGGAGCAGTAGCTAAGATGTTTATTAATGCATCGGATGCAGGTAGGTTTGCTGGGTGTAGGCGAGACTAGTCATGGATGTCCCATATCCCTTGTTTCATTCACCTTATTTATAGAGCATTCTGGGTAGACACTAGAACACATCCTACCCTACCTCAATTGGCACAAATTAAGTTGTACACAGACACTACAATTTCTTTCTGCAGACAGAAAGAACACACCAGATCAGAGTATGTATCTATACAGTAGCAAGGGGTTGTTTAAGGCCAGCTAGGCCAGGCCAGGCCACTGGGAAATAATAGACAAACAGTTTCCAGTACTGACCTGACTTCAACTGAGCAATGATTCATTTTTGTGTTCCTACAACGCAATTAATTGGATCATCATTTATTTTCAGCAATATTTGTGAAATATTTTGTGATTTTCTAAAACTGTCACGTGGTGCTCCATGTGTTTTATATGCTTTTTCAATCTTCTCCTTTGTATCAACGAGAGGCGAGTCCAATCTTGGACTCGCCTCTCGTGATACAAAGAAGGAGATGATTGATTGAAAAAGCATATAAAACACATGGAGCAGCACGTGACAGTTTTAGAAAATCACAAAATATTTCACAAATAATGCACACTGCATTTGATACTCTCCAACTAAGGAGAAGGCTTTCAAATTGTATCATCTTGCCTATTTTGCCTTATTCTCCACTAGTTTTAAAATAATTACAAAACATATCCTATATTAATGACGAGTTAAAGAAAATTATGCTGAACAATAATAATATAGGAGATATGTTGCACTCAACTAAATTTCTACAAAAAGTGGGTTATAAGATCTTAAATTGATTCTCAGTCAGATGAGCACAATCAGTTAAATATTTGAGGTTATCCCAATTTAATGCCTCTACCAGCTTTGAGGATTTGGTTTTGCTAAATCTATTTGAACCTGACCGTGCATGACCGTGCAACAATAGCCAGCTCGATTATTAATGGGTATCAGAAGATTTTCGATTTTCTACTTATTATCATATGGAAAACATGGGCTGACATTGCTCAGTCAATTAAGTTGATTCAAAAATGGATGCATGGGTCTTATAACGAGATTTATCAAGTTCTTAAGAAAATTCATCCCTCTTCAATATATCTGCAGGATGAACTTGTGTATAGTTTTTTAAAATACACTTTTATGAAAGCAGGGAGTTGGAAAAGATTCCTGGCAAGCGTAAAACCGTCTAATATGTATTAAAAAAAAATCACTAATAGACGGTCAAAATAATTAGATAACTGGAAAGAATATATTAGCTCAATTTTTCAATACTCTGAAATGCAAACATTCACAAAAAACGCAATTTTATTGTATGTGGCTAATATATTACACACTCAGTGGTATGTATAAGATCTCGCCAACTAACTCAGAATCCTGCTTCAGGTGTAATAGCTCAGCAAAGGCTAACTGGTCTCATGTTATTTGGTCCTGCACTAGGCCAATTAGCTTGAGGAACTTAATTTATGAATACCTTAAGACTCTTTTAGCGATACTTTCCTATGCCAGGGTTAGTGCGCCGATTCTAAAAATGAATATAGATCACGATGCCTTCTTGATTGATCACTATTACTAGATTGGAGTTGCACTACAGTTCCTGTTTCACAGAATGACTACTGCAATATTTAGATAATGAATGTTTTATTAGTTCAATTGCTTCCTTTATAAAAAGTGCAATTAAATGTGGAAAAAGCATTGTGATATTGGGTTCTTGAAGTCATCTGAATGGTAACCCATTACAGCTGGTCGTTTAGCTTATGCACCTGTAATGATGTTTTTAGTAATGATATTTCATTTAGTTTGAGTCAAGCAATTAACGTCTGTTTTTATTATGTATGCCTTTATGATTTTCCTACAAAAATCGAATAAAGTTCTTATTGAATTCCATTGATTAGAGGGAAACCGCATGGGAACTCTATGCGAAACGAGCTGGATCAACGCGAACATTTTCGAAAATTTGTGGCTCAATGTTTTTAACATAGTAATTTCTTGCACTGTAGTTCAGTACTTGTATTTGCACTTTATTTACGCACCTTATTAGGCCCAGCACTTTGATACATTTAATCTGTATTGTGTGCATTGCGCTTTTCCCTTTGAAACCCTGAATCTGTTGCAGTTTCTGGCTTGACTGTTGAAAACTCTTCTTATGTTATTTATCTACCTTTCTTCGCTACTTTGTACCTCGATCTTTAAAAAACAAATAAACAAAATATACCCAGGAAATGTGGTTTCTGGTACAGCTTTTACCTCAATGACTGCCGATTCAAGGACACTATTTACTGGGCCACTGATGAAGTGCGTTGCAGTGAGCACAATGGGTGGATAAAGGCTACAGTGTGATGTGGGTGCAATTACTGTTGAATTTACAGGCTTCTCTGGTGACAGTTATTCATTTGGACACACACAACACCATGAAAGTTCAGTTGAGAAATTGCACACCGTTTGTTGAGTGCACTGTTCGGGTTGATGGGGTAGTTACCTAAACCTCAATAATTAAGTTCAGCGACTAGTCACACTCTTATATTAACAAGTCACATAACGACAACGATGGATCGCTTTGTATTTTGGACACAGTTCTGTGCTCTGACTAGCGGTCACCAGTACTGTCTTATAGTTAGTTAGCTAAAGTGCAGCGGTAGCAGCAGTAGCAGCATATTTTCTAACCATTGGTGGTATTCCTTGGAATCTTGTGGACTTTTTACTAACTCCACAGAATTCCACAGAGTTCCTCCCACCCCTAGTTAGTACCTGGTGCATACACTTGTGTATGTTAAGTAGAAATTGTCATGCTGAGACAATTTTGTCTAATAGCTGAAGGCTGCTTACAATACTTAGGGCCCGGTTTAGATTTTAGCAGACGGGTTACTCTGTCACAACAGTGACAGATATCCCGTCCGCCGAAATATAAATCCCATAGGATATTATGGGATTTATTTTTTGCTGGGCAGGATAGCCGTCATCATTGTGATGGAGTAACCTGTCTGCTGAAATTTCAATCAGATCCTTAGTCTCTAGCATGTAGAATCTCTGCCCTGCAGGAGACGTTTTCTGTAGTACCAAAAAACTTGTGTGGAACTTAATGAACACAAGTAAACTGTCACCTGCACATAGATTTACTTTTAAATACGAAGATTTATAATGTGTTCAATAATTTTACACACCTATGGTGCATTAGGAGCTCCTGCATCTTGTAAACACTTGCACTGATTAGCTGCACCCAGGCTGTTCAAAATTAGGTAGAAAAGCAATATGGTAGTTACTAGCCGTTATGTAAACTGTAAAAACAAACTAACACAATCATTGGATGATGTCATCATGGATGTCATCAGTGTTGGACTTGGCCCTTTTTGGCAGGTTCACCACTAAACTTTTTGTCTTTTCTGTGACCTGGTGTTGGTGGTTTTAGGCCTCTGAGAGCTTTAGCACTGTGGTCCAGTGTAAAGTGCGTGCGCTCTCTGTGTACATGTGGTGAGGCTGGCATGCCCACTCATAGCAATGCATTGGGGATTTCCTGATTGAGTGTGTCAGTGGTAACCCATGGTATGGGAGGAGCAGAGTGGTTGAGTTTAGTATGTATGGAATGGTGAGAATAGATGCTGCACAATGGTGTGCGCAGATTTATTATGACTATGAGAGAAATGCCACTTTTAGATGTTGGCATAATTGTGTGCTATGTGTCTGCCTGCCTGATGTGAATTTCATGCCTGGCTTGTGAGTGACAGGGGCTGGGAGGTGTGTGTGGCTCCAGGAGGGGTAGGGTGAATCAGCGTTGGGCTGAATAGGACATCTGTGCTAGGAGTAGTAAAAGAGGAGTAATCCCCTGACTCTGAATAGGAGTATGCCTTGCCTGAACAATGCTGGCTCCGCCCCCTGTGGTGTGTCTGATCACCTAGCCTCCACCTGACAAAGGGGAAGAGAAGCTTGCAAAACAAAGTGCTCCAAATCCCCCGTGAACCAGTTGCATCTGGTTCCCCCATGCCCTGCACCACAGACAAAGAGATATTTTGGTATAAATATAGGGGCTATGACCCCATGAAGAGGTTCAGTTCCTGTTCTGTACTTTGGGGCTGTTCCTGACTTGCTGGGGGGTGGCTGTAGCTGGGGTCCAGGAGGAACCTCCATGAGGGCTTGCCTCCCTGGGCCCAGCATTGCCCCCTGCATTCCCAAGGACTGTTTGACATCTTGCGCCCTGTGAGCGTTTTCTATTTTGGTTCTTCAGAAGGAAGAGGGGCATTTTGGCTTGACTTTGCAGCGCTGGAATGCACTGGGTGCGCAGAGGGAGTCACGACGTGGGGATCCCCCCTCGCTTTGCCAAGAAGCGGGAGCCCACCTTGCTTGTGGCATGCTTGAATTGCGGGTGCCCACCCCACTGCGTACCTGTTTTGGCGGCGGGTGCCCGCCCCGCCACTTTGCCGCTTTGTGCATGGTGAGGGCCCAGCAGGAGCCCACCCCGCAACGGGACCATGGAGGCGGATGCCCACCCCACTTCCCAGCATGGTTGAGGAGCAGGTGCCCACACCGCATGGGCGCAATTTGATTTTTAATAGCGGGTGCCCACTCCGCATCACCGCCACGACCCGGGGGAAAAAAAGCAAAAGAGGTCGTCGGCCACAGCAGTGCGACCCATAAGCCAGGCGAGCTGCCTGACTCGGGGCAGAAAGTGTTACAGCAAACGAATGATGGACTAACAATGCAAACATTCTCCCCCAGTCAAAAGATCTGGATTAAATCCATCATTCTTTTGCCCACTGCGCCACCGGGTGGAGCCACGGCCGGAGGAGGGACGTTCGGAGCCTCGCGAGCTCCACAGGGAAGTCCTGGGTGCCGAGGCCTGGGTCAAAACAGAGAGAAGCTGCAGGCAGGCGGGAGCCCACCCCGCCTGCATGGAGGCCGCTGGAGTAGAGGCGGGGCTCTCGTGCAAAGAGAGAGCCCCGCGTGTTGCTGCCCGCCATTGGCTCTGGCAAAAGAAGTCTCGGTCCCAGGAAGGGGGACCAGGTGAAGAGAAGCCCAGGAGCAGGAAGCTCACGCCCGGAGGAAGGGGGGAGTATCCACGAAGACCGGTGAGTGAGGGCTTCACTTTTTGGATACTCACAGCTGCCCCGCCTGGCAGTGGGCAGCTGTAACTTTGGACGCATTTGTTTGTAGTAGGGTCCCTGAGTGGGACTTGGGGCACATTTGCTTGAAGAGTCCCCGTGGGGACTCCAGAGGGCACCGTCAGTGCCAGTGCTCAGTCCTATCGGGTCATTGTTTTGTGTGGGCAGTCCAGGAGGCACAGTGGTGCCGATTGGGACACATTGTCGGTGCTCATTTGGGGCCAGTTGTTTTGGTAGAGTCCCAGTGGGGACCCCGGAGGCACTCTGGTGCCAGGGCTCATTCTCCCAGCTGCCAGCTGCAACGTTTAGGCCAGTACCTGTGCGCACTTTCTTCTTCTGCATTGGCAGCTGCCCTGACATCTTGGGACATAGGGCATTCAAGCCCTTTGAGAAGGCCAATTGGCCTGGGGGCAGTTGTGGTGACATTGGTAGAGCAATGGACAATGTTGGTGGATAGCGCACACTTCTTGTAAAGGACTAGACTGTGGATAAATCGGTATGTGTGCTATGTTAGAAACTATGCCTGCGGAGCATATTTTTGAACCCTAGAAAGTCGCCTAGTCCCTGGGTGGCGACTAGGACTCTGACATGCACTACAAATTGGTGTGTGATACTCAGTTTGAAAACAAATTTTTTAATGAAACAATATACTGTTATATTTTTCACAATACCACATAAATGCGTCATGTATTTTGCATATAAATGCGCCGGTCATTGGTCTTCATTCGCACTTTAAATACATTTGTTTTTCTTTTTTTCGTTTGTTTAGCACCGCTCGTGTGAAGATAGTAAGTGTTTATTTGCATGGGCACCACACTGTGTCACTGATTCTAGCACTATTTGGTGTAGGGTGCACGGTCATTTATATCACCACTTGATGTCTCTTGATTCCTTCTTTTGAACATCCTGTTGTTGATCTTAGTGTGCATTTTTTGAAATGTTTCCATTTCTTTTCTACAGATTACCCCTGATGAAAGGATCCAGTGTCCCGAAATGCATTGGGTTATGTCATTTTGTTTTTGTTTAAACAAAGTTTGTATCATTGAAATTCTTTTAAATGTATACTGTATTCATGTAAGCATTGATATGCAAACTACATGACGCATTTATGTGGTATTGTGAAAAATATAACAGTATATTGTTTCATTAAAAAAATTGT
Source organism: Triturus cristatus (assembly GCF_964204655.1). Lineage (NCBI taxonomy): Eukaryota > Metazoa > Chordata > Amphibia > Caudata > Salamandridae > Triturus > Triturus cristatus. The sequence continues at coordinate 914,627,535 of NC_140588.1, forward strand.
TTTCAAACTGAGTATCACACACCAATTTGTAGTGCATGTTAGAGTCCTAGTCACCACCCAGGGACTAGGCCACTTTCTAGACATTGGTAGATGCGTAATGTGTCTTTTACTAGGAGTGTTGCCAAAAGAATGATTATGTCCCATTGTGATTTAGGCAACCTGTGTTTATGCCCAGCTTTCAGGGCTACTATGTTTGCCTAACAGGTTCAGGCAAGATGCAATGTTACCAGTCATGACTGGTTGTTTTACTGGAATGTGATGTGACGTATGTCCAGTGTTTAGGCATAATTTAGCTATGGTGATGCCTATGACATAATGCGTTTATGTGTAGGATGTTTATGCATACTGTGTGTATGATGGTAAGGCCTATTGCGTAATGTGTTTATGCTAATGAGGTTTGGGCCTAATGTGATTTATTACCTAATGTCGTGCCATGATAGTTTAGGATGGTGTCTAATGCTAATAGGATAATGCTTAGGTCATTATGGTACCAGTAGTTACTGGTTGTGTTTTATATTTACAGTTACTTACCTGTTTTGATGGTTCTGACTGTGGCCCAATTGGCCTGGTCCTGTATATAATTCCCTGTGAATGTTGCCCGTGCCAGTTGGCACAGTGTAAATGTTTGATTATGTTTCTAATGTGTTTATGATAATACAAAGGCTATTTTTGATATAACCCTGTGTGGAGTTTCTTTTGTGGTGTGCCTAGTGTGTTGCTGCGCAAACGCTTTACACATTGCCTCTGAGATATGCCTGACTGCTCGTGCCAAGCTATCAAGGGGGTGAGCAGGGGTTATCTTCAGCGTGTAACTCCCTTGCCTTGACTAGAGTGGTGGTTTCTGCCTGGCTTTGGCGCAAGCCTTAGCCAACCAGAAATCCAATTTCTAACAATCAGTGACATCATCAATGATGTAATTTGAGATTTCATCATTGATGTCATCAATTATGTCATAGAACATGTCATATGGGAAATGATGTCTAGGGATAAATACACAAGTTATTACAGCAAAAAGACAACAAAATTGATCTCTTGCAAGGGAGCCTAGTCCCCAATTTTAACTCGTCAAAAGTATACTTACTCATGAGGGCGTCCTCAATTCTTTAACATATTTTTACTTAATTTTAGATATGAATATCTGCATTATAATTATAAATCTTACATAGAGAAACCATTATACATACAAAAGCACATAATCACAACCATTAGATGTTCAAGCTTTTGTGGTACCCATCCATTTAAACCCGGTTGAAAACAGATGAATATGTTTTAGCAATCCGAGGGGAGTTAATCCCTTTTACACACTGCATAACCAGAGAGATATTGCCTCTCTATTCAATCACTTATGTAGTGTGTGTAACAAATGATCAAAATCCATATTTCAATTAGATAGACTCCCCCTCTTCATCTGGTCGACGCGTTTTAGCCCACTGAGTCTATTCCTCTTCAGGCTAAGGGTAACACAACTCAACACAAAAACTACCTACAAAACAATATGACAACATTTAAAAACCTGTACACTTTGTCTTTCTCAAGAAAAAGGTGCCACATATTAAACATGCATGGTCCCATGCACGTACGGAGAAATAAACTAAATCATGGAGTGACCACCACAAGAAAATATTATACAACTAAAAACAAAGTCGAGATGATAATACATCCATAAAAACATCACGTGTGCCTGTATATAGTGATATAACTGAAAACCAAAAGCATCTTCTCCACACCGACCATGCTAGTTGTCATTGTTGTGCCCATGCAAATGTAAGTCGACATGCAATACATGCCCAGTTCTCAAGCTATCGAACATACAAAAAAACGTACTCGCAATGGAGCCAGTCACCGCTTAACGTATCTAGCAACAGACACCTCAATTCATCTGTACCTGCAGGGATGAAATCATACCTACAATCAACCGCCTGTCCTCTATAGAAGCTTAGACAACCCCTGTACCATATCCAGATAACCATTAACAAGTATCTCACATCTGTCCCGGTGGAGAATCACCAATTATCTCCCAACAGAAACCAAAGTCCAAACTCTGCGTCTTGAAATTAATCAAGCACTTTCCGTTCTGTAAAAAAGGAACACAGAGCCAAACCCCATTACTTTATATTCTATATATAGGTGCTAATGCAAGGTTTCTAATCACCATACGTTAAAAACGAGGACAATGTCCCCAGCGCAGCTACAATCTCATCTTAATGGTATAACTACGTAGTCTCCTTTTGCCATCAAAAGATTCATGTTCCACAGGGGGTAAACCAACCACCTTGCAACCAACTACGGATGGAAGTTTTCTTATCTCCCAAATATCCCAGGCACGTAGCTGGAAATACCTAAGACATGTTTCTGTGTGCCGTATTTGAAAATACACGCCTCCCTCTCTTTAGATCAAGGGGATGTCAATAAACATTGTGCAAGGACTCATATTAAGGGGGTATCCTTAAAGAGCATCTAAAACCAAATGAACCATCGAAAACTTTATGGTTCCACATTGATACTCAATATCCAACGGGACACAGCCTGCATGTAAAACTATTCCTCATATACAAGTAACCAACCAGGCAAACCTAAACCCACACTAAGACAATTCATTATTGTCAAATACAGCACGCAGAAACACGTCTTAGGTATTTCCGGCTACGTGCCCGGTATATTTGGGAGAAAAGAAAACTCCTGTCCGTTGTTGGTTGTGAGGCGGTTGGCTTACCCACGGCGGAATGTGAGTCTTTATATATAAATATATGACCAAGAAAATGTGAAAGGTCGAAACTCGTCTTTCTTTGCCAATAAATTAACAAATTTTGCATTCCACACCGGAGTGGTTTGTCTCCTTATCTTTAATCAGTAGAATTTCATTTGTATATATGCAACCAGAGAAGAAGGGAACCTGCTGTAACTGTCAGGCCATGTCTTCAAGGTGAGGGGTAGGCTACTCAGGCTGCGCCTCCAGGTGTGTTCTACTTGGGCATTGTGAGGCTGGACGAAGGGGTGGGAAGAAACCCAGTATATTTGAGATGTCATCGGTGATGTCATCAGTGATGTCACTGACCATGTCATGAGTGATGTAATTTGTGACATCATCAGCAGTACATTGCGGGGGCGCGAGTTATAATTAGCTCAACTAAATATAACAGCCGAATTTCTCTGGTTTTGTACGAGTGAAATGTCCAACTAACTATAATGACCCTGAAACCGGTGTTTTTTTCAGTGACTTTCTATGTTTTTTTTAAAATGCTAATTTCTACCTATAATATCCCTGAAACCTATGGTTTTTCAGTGAATTTCTATGTTTTTTAAATGATAATTTCTAACTATAACGTCCATGAAACCTATGTTTTTTTCAGTGAATGTTTAAGGTTTTTTTAAATGGTAATTTCTAACTATAATGTCCCTGAAACTTATGGTTTTTTCAGTGAATTTCAAAGGTTATTTAAATGCTAATTTCTAACTATAACATCCCTGAAACTTATATTTTTTTCAGTGAATTTCAAAGGTTTTTTAAATGCTAACTTCTAGCTATGTGTACTGAGGTAGGACATGTGCAGAAAGAGGAAAAAAGGTGCAAATAGAAGCAACAGAAATGCAGAAAGAGGCAACAGAAGTCCAGAAAGAGGAAGAAAGATACAGAAAGAAGCAAGAGATATGCAGAAAGAACCAAGAGAGGTGCAGAAAGAGGCTTTGTTGCAAAGTCATCCTGTGCCCTAGGCACACTCCAACTTTTTGCTGGCAGGTCCTAATGGTAACTGATTCTGACTGACCCGGGGCTCTGCCTAACCAGGCCCGAAGCCAATGCTATGCTGAAAGACACTTTGGGGCTGATTAGGATGTCGGGTGGATCGCCACCTCCCGCATGGCAGTGGCGATCCGCCCAACATTTCCCTCCACCCACCACCCATTTTCCCCCACCAAATTAGTATGGCGGGGGGACCCCGGTGGACGGAAAGACTGTCTGCTGGTTTTCCACCGGCCGACCAGTCGACCGGGCGGAAAAGAGTCTGGATATGGCGGCGGTGTCTGCTAGACACCGCCATCCATATTAGCATGGGCAGCGGTGCAGGGCTTTCCATGACGGAGAACCCACCATGGAAAGCCGGGTGGATTTTGCTTTTGGGGGCCCGTTGCGGGCCCCCAGGGTATTGGGGGATGGAGGTGCACCACGTGCATTCCAGGCATTGTGGTGGGAGGTGTTGTGAGCACCGCCCGCCACAATGCTGGGAATAGAGGATGCCGCCACCACCGTGGCGTTGGCATCCTATTTGCCGTTGCGGGACCGCCGCACCACTGGCAGCCGGTCCCAGCACCTTGTCCGCCCGCCATCCTAATCGGCCCCTTAGAATATAGTGAAAACACCTACATACACTAGGGTACACTATGGGTTATGATACCCCTGTATTTGGCATAACCTCCACTGTAAGGCCCTAGTACATAATAGGGCAGGTGGATTAAAACTACCTTTAAGTCCCTAGCATATACCAAGGCACCGCAGTTTAGAGGCCAGCAGCCCTTTTCTGCACTTGCATGTGTACACTATTAAGCCTGAGGTCAGTTTGAAAGTAGCCATGTGTGTGCAGAAAGAGGCAAGAGAGGTGCAGAAAGAGGCAAAGGAGGTGCTGAAAGAGGGAAGAAGGATGCAGAAAGAGGCAAGAGAGGTGCAGAAAGAAGTAAGAGAGGTGCAGAAAGAAGCAAGAGAAGTACAGAAAGAAGCAACAGAGGTGCAGAAGGAAGGAAGAAGGGTACAGATAGAGTCAAGAGAAGTGCAAACGAAGCAACAGAGGTGCAGAAAGAGGCAAGAGAAGTACAGAAAGAGACAGCAGATGTGCAGAAACAGGTAGGAGAGGTAAAGAAAGAGGGAATAGGGGTGCAGAAAGAAAGAAGTGAGGATGCCGAAAGAGTCAAGCTGGGTGCAGAAAGAGGAGAGAGAAGTGCAGAAAGAAGCAAAAGATGTACATAAAGAGGAAAGAGGGTTGCAGAAAGAGGCAAGATCACCACAGAAAGAACCAAGAGAAGTGCAGAAAGAGGCGGCTGAGGTGCAGAAGGAGGCAAGAGAACTGCAGAAAGAGGCAATAGATAAACAGGCAAAAGGGGTGCGGAAAGAGGGAACAGGTGTGCAGACAGAGGCAAGAGGGGTGCGGAAAAAATCAGCAGCAGAGGTGCCGAAAGAGACAAGAGAGGTACAGGGACAGGCAAGAAAGATACAGAAAGAGGGAACAGGGGTGCAGAAAGAGGTAAGAGGGATATAGAAATGTGCAAGAGAAGTACAGAAAGAAGCAAGAGCAGTGCGGAAAGAACCAACAGAGGTGCAAAAAGAGGCAAGAGAACTGCACAAAGAGGCTGGAGAATTGCAGAAAGAAGCAAGAACAGTGCACAAAGAAGCAACAGAGGTGCAGAAAGAGGCAAGGGGGTGCAGAAAGAGGAGAGAGACGTGTAGAAAAAAGCAAAAGAGGTGCAGAAAGAGGCAAGAGAGGTGCAGAGAGAGGCAAGAGCACTGCCGAAAGAACCAAGAGATGTGCAGAAAGAGGCAAGAGAGGTGTAGAAAGAGGCAAGTGAGGTGCAGAAGGCGGCAAGAGAACTACAGAAAGAGGCAAGAGGGTTGCACAAACAGGCAAAAGGGATGCAGAAAGAGGAAACAGGTGTGCAGACAGAGGCAAGAGAGGTGCAGATAGAGGGAAGGGCGTACAGAAAGGGGCAAGAGGGATGCAGAAATTTGCAACAGAGGTACAGAAAGAAGCAAGAGTAGTGCAGAAAGAACCGACAGGGGCTCAGAAAAAGGCAAGAGGGATACAGAAAAAGGCAGGAAAAGTACAGAAAGAAGCAAAAGTGGTGCAGAAAGATGCAAGAAAACTGCAGAAAACAGCAAGAGAGGTGCATAAAGAGGCAGGAGAGGTGTACAAAGAGGCAAAAGGGTACAGAAAAATGCAAGAGGGGTGCAGAAAAAAGCAAGAGAAGTGAAGAAAGAAGCAACAGAGGTGCTGAAAGAAGCAAGAGATGTGCAGAAACAGGCAAGAAAATTGAAGTAAGAGGAAACAGGGCTGCAGAAAGAGGTAAGAGGGTTACATACATTTTCAGAATAGGTGCAGAAAGAAGCAAGAGCAGTGAAGGAAGAACCAACAGAAGCACAAAAAGAGGCAAGCAAGGTGCAGAAAGAGGTAGGGGAGGTGCACAAAGAGGCAAAAGAGGTACTGAAAGAGGCAGTAGGGGTGCAGAAAAAAAGAAGAGAAGTGCATAAAGAGGGAACAGAGTTGCTCAAAGAGGGGCAAAGTGTACAGAAAGAGGCAAGAGAAGTGCAGAAAGAAGCCACAGAGGTATGTAAAGAAGCAGGAAAGGTGCAGAAATAGGGAAGAGGGATGCAGAAAGAGGCAACAGGGGTGCTGAAAAAGACAAGAAAAGTGCAGAAAGAGGCAAAAGATGTGCAGAAAGAGGCTTGAGAACTGCAGAAAACAGCACGAAAGCTGCAGATAGAGGCAGGAGAGGTGTACAAAGAGGCAAAAGGGGTACAGAAAAAGGCAAGAGGGGTTCAGAAAGAAGCAAGAAAAGTGCAGAATTAAGCAAAAGAGGTGCTGTAAAAGGCAAGAGGGGTACAGAAAGAGGCAGGAGAAGTGAAGAAAGAAGCAACAGAGGTGCCAAAAGAAGAAAGAGATGTGCAGAAACAGGCAAGAAAATTATAGAAAGAGAGAACAGGCCTGCAGAAAGAGGTAAGAGGGATACATAAATTTGCAGAAGAGGTGCAGAAAGAAGCAAGTGCAGTGAAGAAAGAACCAACAGAGGCACAAAAAGAGGCAAGCAAGATGCAGAAAGAGGCAGGAGAGGTGCTGGAGCCCCCATGCATAATTGATACAAGCCTTGGTTAAGTAGTTAAGTGGGGGTGGGGGTCCCTGTGGCTGCGGGGCCCCCACAGGACCCCGTTATACATATTTTGTAATTGCCCCCAGGACCTGGCCCACCCAGGATCTGAATAAAACGAAGTGCTGGGGACCCCGCTTCGCTTTTTTTTAATTTTACGTCCGGATTCGTGCACCCACCGCGAATTCTGCTGATTAAAAAAAAAGGATTTTTTTGGGCCAGGGTGTCTTTCTGGGCAGGTCTAGGAGGTCAGGGTGTTTCTACCCTGCCTCAGTTTTACCGAGTCACAAGATGGCTGCCACCACTCCTGGTTTGGAGTGTTGACAGCCATTCAGAATTAAGCTTGTGCTCGGAAGGGTTCGCAAATCCTCCTCGACCCTCAGATTTCAATATCTTTTTTTATTTCTCAGCAACGACTAAACGGAAGTACACCATTTAAAAAATAAAAGTCGCTTTCTGAACCAAGAGCTACCTTTTTGCGAAATTTGGTGTAATTCCGTTCAGCATTTCGGGCTGTAGTCGTATCTAAAGTTCCTATGGAACTTAAAATGGGGAAAATGCATTTTGGGATCCCCCTTTTTTCTCGGCTCCCGCTTGACAGATCGCCCCAAAACTTATCAAGACAGGAGCTGACCTGAGTGATCCATTAGTTTTGAAAATTTCATGAAGGATCGTCAAACGACGCCAAAGATATTGGTAAAAGAAAAAACGCCTTTTTGAATAGAAACGAGGTCGTTACTATAAATACTGCCAGTAGGTCATATATATATGTAATGCTAAGGGCTTTTTTCCATGCCTCAAATGTAAATCGTGTAAAACAGTAAAACAGAAAAAGATTACAGAGTCCCAGGAAAGGAGCAGGCTAAGAACATCACTAAAATACTGAATTGCAATTCAGATTTTACTGTCTATTGTCTGATGTGCCCGTGCAGCCTATGGTATGTGGGGAGCACGATACACCAGACAAAAATGAGAATCTTAGAGCATATGCATGCTATAACTAAAAAGGACAGTAACTACCCTGTTGTGAGACATTTGCTAAGCATCACAAAAGTAATAGTAATCTACTTAATTTTTTCTGTTTGGATCAGGTACCACCACCAAAAAGAGGAGGTGACTGGATAAGGACCCTTAGGCAGCTAGAGTCCAAATATATAGTAAAACTCCGAACCCTTGCCCTGTACGGTCTTAACTGTGAGGAGGAAATGTGGGTTCATGTGGGCTAACATATGGGTCGGGTAATACGAGCATCGATGTATTCATGTAATGCATCATGAGATGAAGTGGTACTTTGGTATGTACTGAAATCTCCCATTGAGGAATATTTGAATATTATTTACTTATTCGAGCTCCGATGATATTTAACATCAAATGATAACTCTGTCCCCACCAGATATAGAATCATGTTTTATTGTAACAATCATTGCATATGTCATTAGGTCTAATTTGATGATCTAGTACGTTTTGCATACTTTAGCTATCTCTCTTATCCTTAGGATTGTAGAGTAAGGAGTCTTTACTGTTAATGTCACCACCAAACTTTATCTGACACATCTATAGTACATGTTTAAAATAGCAGCAATGATAAACATACCTCTCTAAGTGTATCTAATTGTGTACGTAATATAACGTCATATACGAAATTAGTGTAAAAGGTGCCCATCCAGGGCTCGATTATGCCTAAATGATGTCTAAACAATGTTTTAATAACGGTTATCTCTGTCCAACAAACAGAGTGATTCATTCAGGAAATAGGAAATTATGTCATTGTATCATGTGTAAGATGGCTGCTGTGTTGTACTTAAAGCATAGATCCTCCACACGCTCAAAAATGGCCACAGAGATATTTGCTAAAGCAAAATGTTTGCAAGTCCTTTTACTGTGTCGATAATATAAGGCGGGAACTGACGTGTATTTAAAACTTTATTGAACACTGTTTACATTGACATTGACAAAGGTCACTCATACAAAACCACAAATTCAGCAGCTATAGTTAGCTGAGCTCGCACCCCGGCAATGTACTCATGACATGATCAGTGACATCACTGATGGCATCACTTTTATGACATCTCAAATGACAACACTCATGACATCATCCAGTGACTGTGAGTGTTTAAAAAAGTTTATGACTGTTAAATATATATACCAAGGTGAATTGGAGTATCATTGGGTGCATGAGTGCCTTGATGATTCAGCGGGTGCATGACTGACTATATAAGTGAGTGATTAGATGTCTCAGTGAATTTATGCGTGAGTGACTGGTTTTGTAAATGTCTGTATGAGTCTGTCAGTTTGTGTCTAAGTGGCTGTATAGGTGTGTGAGTGGGTACAGGAGTTTCTGAATGGGTGATAATCCCTATGGGTGTCTTTGTAGGTTGGTGAGGGTGTGTGTGACTCCCTGTATGGATGAGTGAGTGGAGGAGTCAATGGCTGTGTGGGTTAGTGAGTGTATGTGTGAGGGGCTGTATGGGTGAGTGAGTGAGTGTGTGTCTGACTGTGTCATGTAGTGAATGCATGTGGCTTGGGGGAAGATGCCCTGAGGCCCTCAGGAGTAAAGTGGAATTCATTCCCCAATCAGCAGCAGGCCTAGAGGCACGTTTGCAGAGTGGTGGAGAAAGGGAGCATGGCCTCCAAGTCCTCTCAGCAACCCTGTTGTGTGGGACTTACTGGCGGTAACAGGAGGGGTTCTTGCCCCACAAATATCATCAGCATTCAAGGGGGGTTCATACCTCAACCACCACTGTGCCAGGAGGTGCATTTGCAGAGTGATGGTAAAGAAGGGGCGGCTTCCGGCAATATGCCCGACGTTTTTCTTTCTACTTTTTACATTATTTTTTTAAGGGAGGGGGCTGCGTTGGCCCCTTTCACTGGGCCATTTTTGCCCCCAAGGACCCCATCTCTGGGGCCGGCCTCATTTTTAATTTATTTTTTAAACAAAAAAGGGAGGGGGGCCATGCGGCCCCCATCCCTCAGGGGACCTGCCCTTCTTTTTCTCTATTTGTAAAATGTTTTTCAGTAAAGCAAGGGGGGTCACGTGGCATCCTTACCTGGACCAGTTTTGACCCCGGAGATGACATACCCTGGGGACTGCCCGATTGTTTTTTTTTAAATATGGGAGGAGGCTATATATAAATCTCCAGCAGGCCCATAGGGAAGTGGTGCGCACTCCGGCAGAGCACACTGGCATACAATACACAATTAATAAAGTTTTACGTCACCGTACAAAAGACACTCTCAGGGCCAGGCAGGGTGTTCTTCAATACGTTTATTTTCCAAGACACGTTTCAGTTGATCACATGCAAATTCACTAAGTGCCTGGAGCCCTAATGACTCCGTAATATGAAATGAACAAAGGGCTAGAAATGCAGGGAATGTAAGAAAGTAGGTAACCATTTCCAGTAATGACATTGTGTCCGAATGGACCTGCATTAAAATTACTGCAAAGTTCAATGTTAGGTCCTATTCAAAACGTGTAGTGGTGGGAGGCCTGTGATGGCAAGTGCCTGATCAAGTTCGAACCGCTAGTACATAGTGAGTGCCCTGTAAATACAGAGACCTCAGGTTGGGTTGGAGTACATCTCATGTACCCAATACATGAAAGGCACATAATGACACAAACCAGGATAAATGGTCAGTGCAACTACATCCCATGTATCATTATGGCTGTGAAGAATGAAATATTTGGTGTAAATCTTATCTGAGAAGAAAATTCCGTGGCTGCCTTTGAAGAAGAGGGTAGGGAACCCGCTCTGGTGTTCTCAGGAGTGAGTGGGTCCCTTCCTTTCCTCCTGTGGAATAAAGAAAAAATAAGAAAAATGAAGAGAGTGAGGGTGCATATCACGACATCAAAACAGTTAAAAACAATAATTGCACAATGAGATCTTGAATTCGTATTGCCTGTCTGATCTGGAGAGATAAGGAGAACTCCATTAGATTACTCTTCTTTCAAACAAATTCCCAAATCTTCATCCTGTAGGAAAGTAGGATCTGCTTCACTTGTTTACCCCCACTTTTTGCTGGTGTTTCACTGTTTTTCGACTTTAGTCTGGCTGGAACCCTGCTACTCAGGGCCTCAGCCTAGCTGCTTCCTCTCTAAATTGATTGCAGGTACATTACAGATTGGATCTGGAGTGCCCTTATAAGTCCCTAGTATATTGTATACTATGTACCCAGGGCATAGGTACCCCAGAGGCTTACCAGGGGCTGAAGCATGGCACCCCTGGAAAGCCACCCAAAATGACACCACAGGTCTGCTACTGCAGCCTGGGTAAGGCGGTGCATGCACCCCTTTATTGTGATATAGTTTACCTATATCACTATATATACACACACATATAAACCTATAAGTCACTCCTATGGCAGGCCTTATCAATCCTGAAGGCAGAGTGCTTGGTTCTTATGTGAGAGGGTACCCCTGCATGAGTAGAACCCCTCTGCAGCATTCGAAGACCCTTCTCTGATGCTGTTTGTAGTGCAGCCTGACCATATACTCAAGTGCATTATAACCAAACGGTAAATGCTAACTTTGGACTGGCTGCACGGAAACATGTCGTGTTTGGTGTCAAACACCTTGGAATCATACCCCCACACCAGTAACTGGTGTGGGAGTATGATCCCACCCTTCTAGAGGGAGAGACATGGCAGTACTGGTATACTCGGTAGAAACGTATTAGTGCCCTGGCATCACAAAATGGATGCTGCAGCCACAGACAAAAGTCTGGCCTCCTACTGCTGATGGAAACTCCGGCAGGGGAGGCCTGGATAGTAGGTTTCCTGTCACAGGGAGGTGTAACCACCTCCCAGACAGGATTATATGTATTGGGGCTGGGTGGGAGCACTCTCTGAGTGTGTTGAAGTCCTGCACTGGGGGCACATTTGGTGTCCCTGTGCATAGTCCAGCTCAGACCGGTTCAGGGGCTTCCAGCCCCGGCTCTGGCGTGAAACTGGACAAAGGAAATGGGTGTAGCCACCGCTCTTTCCCAACCCTTCCATTGGTGGGTCCCGAGAGCTAGTCCAACCACTTCATTAGGTATAAGTAAGGAACCTCTGTAACCAGAACTTTAGATTACCTTGGACAAAACTTTGAAGCTAAATCCTGGACCTTCGACGCTCTGCTGAAGACCAGAGGACTGAAGAAATTTCCCTTGGGGTCAAGGAGTGACTCCCCTGCTTGGCAGGCACCAATGAAGCAATTTGCCAGTCTGCATTATCGAAGCTCCAACTGGACTCCAAAGTATTTGCAGCCCAGGAAGAGGATTTCCAGACATCTCACAAGCCGACCCAAGTCTCCAGCAAAGCTGAGACCCGCAGTCCTCATGAGTAGCGTGGAACTGGAACTCCTGGTCACTGTGCATTTCTGCAAGTGCATTAACTTCTCGACATCTCATGAAGTTGTGCTTGGGCTGACTTGTAGCCCCCACCTCGAGCACTGAATCTACCAAAGATTGTCGGCCTGGTCATTCCGAGTGACCCGTAGGCCATCATTTTGTGTTTCGTCTTGAGGTCCCTTCGCGATCCCTGGTCCGTTGACTGGTTGGTCCCTGAGGGGGCAACTTTGAATTTCCTTGGGCTTTCCTGGTTCAGGCATGCTCCAACTCCCTACCAAGTAGTGAGTCCCCCAGACCTTGCTGGTCTGCACCAAAGCATCTTTCTTGTTTCTGCATGGATTGCTGTTGCCAAGGCTTGTTGTGTTGAATCCGGGCACCGACGCTGCAGCACTCGACATCCTTTGTGGGACAGCTCAAATCCAGCTCCTAGTCATCCTCAACACCTTCTGGTCCTCGTGGCTGAAGAGTTAAGCTTCACCTCTTTTACCTGAAATCACCCAACATTGGTGGGCATCTGTTCCTCGCCTTCCTGGTCACTGGCTAGTGACCCAGACTCTGTCCCCTCTGCTTTCAGGTTCTTCTCATCTTCAATCCAGGCTTGGATCTCTTAAGGACACTTCGCATCTTCACGGCAGCAGCACTTCTTCGCCAGCTCCCATTGAAATCGACGCCGCGACCCGACACCAAAAGACACCTATGCACCCAGCTTCCCTGGGTGAGGTAGCACGTGTACTCCGGTGCTCCCGTGGGTGTTAGCCCTATAACTTCCTAAGTCCAAACGGGTTTGGTCCTGACTCAATTCTAAGTGTCTCTAATCTTTAAAAATCTAACTGCGACTTTCCCCATAGAAGCTAACGCGAGCTCACAGCTGTGTTCACACACTGCACATGGCCCCCGTTGGCCCCTGTGTCACTACCTTGGGTGGTTCCCTGGGGTCCCAGAGATTCTACAGGCTCTAGGCCTTGTGTCTAGTTAAGTCGTGGTTCGTATACCAATATTTTAGTATATGGTTTGGCTCGCCCCTAGGGTCTGACGTGTATTTGTGCTATTTTACTGTGATTATTGAAGTGTAACTTATGTGTTTTGGCTAATAGTCTCATAAAGAGACTAGAAGGGTGTGTTTAGTAATAAATACATATATTTTATATATCTACCTAGTGTGGATATCTTTCATTTAGGAACTCAAGAGATTATAGACTGGTAAAACAAGCTACTTTACATTCCTTCAAGACAGCCTGAAGGCTGCTCTCAATAGCTACCACTAGGGTAGCTTTAAATAAAGGTTGTCTTTAACCTATAACCTATAACCAATAAGGGGTTGTTTGGACTGATACAGGGTGCCCACTATAACTAGTGGACAGCATAAATCAGGCCAACTTCTCACACATTCTGATTTAACCACCCAGGCTTCTTGGTTTGCATCAATGATATATTTGGACTCCCTCTTTCTCAATTTGAGAACCCTATCTCCCCCTCTGGTGTTATTTACAACTTGCTCAATGGCAATGTACGACAGGAGGGATGTGTTGGAGAAATTATTTCTCTATCCATTACAGTGCTTTCTTGGAGCCTCTGTTGTTGCTTCCTATGCGACCACTTCCACTTCCTCTGCCTCATTTGCCATCTTTGTTGGATTCTCTTATTTCATCTCCTGTTCCTCCTTGTCCTCTTCCCCTTCCTCTGCCCTTCTGGCCTCTGGTCTTAAGTAACAGTGTGCCTCGAGTTTACCGGCCCCGGTGTACCAGCCGATATTCATCTAAAAAAGTGGCAGGTCTGCCACTTTGATCTTTAATAATCAAAGGGAATGCATCACTTGTAGCTGTCACCAGGGTTCAGGTAGTTGTTTCCGATATTTGGTAAAAAACCCTCATTCACATAAGACGGTTGTTGGGCGGTATATCTTGATTCTCCGCCTTGATTTTAAATACGTGACAGCATCATCATAGGGTTCTTTCCATGCTTCCTCCGTCCTGGAGGGAACCACTAGATATTTCGGTAGTGATCAGGGAAAAAAATATATATAAAAAAGGTGAGGAGTGCTCAAGTCGTCTGAATAATTAAAAAATTCCTCTTGCTGCCTGGACTTGACTTTATTCTGTTCGGTGCAAGGGAAAAAATCTTAAATACAACTATGTGCATATAGGACGTGTAATGAATCCACTGCAGTCTTAGTCTGAGTGGTCGGTCGACATGTTTCAGCCCCTTGTTTGCCCCGGAGGGTCGGGGGGCTCTCTTCAGGACCTCAGGTGAAAGTGATATGTGAAGGAAATGGGTAATGTCCAAATCCAGATTGAAAGTTCGAGTGCTACTCGTATGAACTTGGAAGAGGATAATACCTAGGGGGAGGAGGGAGGAAGAAGAAAAGATCAACGCACGGGTCCTAATTAGTTCAAGGAGGCCCGAGGTCATGGTATAGTAAAGTCACATTACTAAAAAAAGCAAATATAGATGGCAAATCTTTAAATACATCGTGGTTGTATGGTCTTGGCAAGTGGAGATTCGAACACACTGCAAGTGGGGAGATTATTATGCACAACGAATGAATAAAAAGGTAAACAAGTTTAAAAACAATTATTCGTTTGCGTTCATACTTAGAAAGGGGAGTGCAGTGTGATTATTTAGGTGCACACGGACAGCTCGCATTGCATTCTACTATATTCTGCCAGGTATGTTGCTTAGTGATAGATGGTCGCATAAGAAGTGGAGAGAAATTTATCGCACATACTGATGGGTGGAAAGTGCAACATGGTTAGTAAACAGCACACAATCAATTCGCACTGCATTCTGCTTAGTATTGCCGAGTCAAGTTAAAGAGATGATTATGGGTCACTTCTATACCGTAATGAGTGATGGTCCATAGTGATACTTAATGTGTCTTAGTTCTGGGACACGGGTATGTAATGCGTATTGTGTCCACAGACTTCCCTCTTGGAAGTAGGACTAAAGGACAATAACTTATGTAAAGTTAGAGGACTATTATTATAAAGATGTGCAAGTCAGGAGCCCCAGTGCCTCAATAAGTAGTAAGCGCGAGAGAAGACATATAGTGCGGTAGCGCGTACCTTCGAGGTTCGAGTTCCGAACTTCGTAAGGGCAAACAGGGGTGCATATTTACTGTTACGATAAAAAGGAAAAAAGGGAAAAAAAGGGAAATGAATGATACACCCTTAATCGGCACTTAAAACAATTAAAACAACAATATTTATGCAGCTTTTAACCCCTTCAGCGCTGCGCGGATTCCCCCGCGGTGCTGAAGGGTTCGAGCGCGGGCGGGGCCATGACGGAACGGTTCCGTCATGAGCACAGCTCAACCGATGCTCATGACGGAACCGTTCCGTCATGGGCATGGAAGGGGTTAATATCTCCTTTCAGATGAAGTTTCCTTTATAATAAAGACTCATCCCCCAATCCACCAATACACACTCACCGTTGCATTAATACAATGAGTCTTTTTTCTATACATCTCAAGGCTTACTTAATCCCACCTTCCAAGTCTCCCCTGTGAACAGGAAGACAGCGTCAGCACAAGTCGTGCCCGCCACTAACCCGCGGTAGGAAGAACCATCGTGAGCCTTCGTAGGAGACACGTAACGTTATATCTCTATAGTCAAAGTTTCTAAAATTACTATTTTTTCCCTTTTTTACTCTTTATCTTAACAGTAAATATGCACCCCTGTTTGCCCTTACGAAGTTCGGAACTCGAACCTCGAAGGTACGTGCTATCGCACTACATGTCTTCTCTCGCTCTGAGGCACCGGGGCTTCTGACTTGCACATCTTTATAATAATAGTCCTCTAACTTTACATAAGTTATTGTCCTTTAGTCCTACTTCCAAGAGGGAAGTCTGTGGACACAATACGCATTACATACCCGTGTCCCAGAACTAAGACACATTAAGTATCACTATGGACCATCACTTATTACGGTATAGAAGCGACCCATAATCATCTCTTTAACTAGACTCGACAATACGAAGCAGAATGCAGTGCGAATTGATTGTGTGCTGTTTACTAACCATGTTGCACTTCCCACCCATCAGTATGTGCGATAAATTTCTCTCCACTTCTTATGCGACCATCTATCACTACGCAACATACCTGGCAGAATATAGTAGAATGCAATGCAAGCTGTCCGTGTGCACCTAAATAATCACGCTGCACTCCCCTTTCTAAGTATGAACGCAAACGAATAATTGTTTATTCATTCGTTGTGCATAATAATCTACTCACTTGCAGTGTGTTCGAATCTCCACTTGCCAAGACCATACAACCACGATGCATTTAAAGATTTGCTTTTGTTTTACTAATGTGTCTTTACTATACCATGACCTCGGACCTCCTTGAACTAATTAGGACCCGTGCATTGATCTTTTCTTCTTCCTCCCTTCTCCCCCAAGGTATTATCCTTTTCCAAGTTCATACGAGTAGCACTCGAACTTTCAATCTGGATTTGGACAATACCCATTTTCTTCACATATCACTTTCACCTGAGGTCCTGAAGAAAGCCCCCCGACCCTTCGGGGCAAACAAGGGGCTGAAACATGTCGACCGACCACTCAGACTAAGACTGCAGCAGATTCATTACACGTCCTATCTGCACATAGTTGTATTTAAGATTTTTTCCCTTGCATCGATCGGTATAAAGTCAAGTCCAGGCAGCAAGAGGAATTTTTTAATTATTCACACCACTTGAGCACTCCTCACCTTTTTTATATATATTTTTTTCCCTGATCACTACTGAAATATCCAGTGGTTCCCTCCAGGGTGGAGGAAGCATGGAAAGAACCCTATGATGATGCTATCACGTATTTAAAATCAAGGCGGAAAATCAAGATATACCACCCAACAACCGTCTTACGTGAATGAGGGTTTTTTACCAAATATCGGAAACAACTACCTGAACCCTGGTGACAGCTACAAGTGATCCATTCCCTTTGATTATTAATGACTAGCTGGAAGCTGAATGGATCACAGCTCCTTCTATCTCCCTCCACTTTGATTAAAATATGCCACTTTGATCTCCAATTGAAGCGTTACTGACAGATATTTCAGATTCAATGTCACTGAATTTTGATTGTTCCGATGTCGAGCTTTCTGCTACTGTTCTTTGTGTTTCTGTGCCTTGATGTTGCAATTTAAACACATTGTCATACTTTTTGTTGAAGGTGAGGATCCTGCCACTCTCATAATCCTCAAAGTCCTCACAAATCTCTCCATGATCAAGTAAGTCAACGCCATCTCCTCCTCCTGCTTCAACACCCTCTGCATGCTGCGCAAGATCTACAGGTGGATCCCGACAAATACAAAAAGAACAGTCACCCAGGCCCTCGTCAGCAGCAGACTCGACTACGGAAACGCCCTCTATGCGGGAGCCCGACCAAGCTCATCAAATTACTGCAACACATCCAAAACGCCTTGACAAGACTGATCCTCGACCACATCACCCCCACCTGAGAAACCTGCACTGGCTGCCCTTCAACAAGAGGATATCCTTCAAGCTCTTCATCCACGCACACAAGGCACTCCACAAGACTGGCCCAGTCTACCTCAACAGGCGACTTCCCTTCTACATTCCCAACCGCCAGCTCTGCTCCGCCGACCTTGCACTCGCCACCGTCCCACACATCCGAAGAACAACCACCGGTGGGAGATCCTTCTCCCACCTCGCCGCCAAGACCTGGAACACCCTCCCACTGAGCCTACGACAGACCCAAGACCTGCTGAACTTCAGGAGGCTACTTAAGACCTGGCTGTTTGATCAGTAGCGCCCCCTCTCCCAGCGCCTTGAGACCTTAACGGGTATGTAGTGCGCTCTACAAATGTTTGATTGACAAATGGTTGATTGATTGAGAGTCCCTGTGCAACTTACGTTGCTTGTGTGCTTTAATGTCATCCTCATGGGTTTTGAGGTGTTCTCTCATAGTCTCAAGTGTTTTCTTCAAGATACCTTGCTCTATGTTCTTTTTCTGGTCTTCTTCGATATTTTTCATCTCTTCCAGCAATATGTTTTGGTCTATCCAGGAATTTTTTATTAAGATCTCCAGCATACATCTGGAACTGGTCGCAGAATTCTCTGCCCACTCTTCCAACATTTTGGGATTGGGTGAGTCATAGGAGGGTATGGTGTATATTCTCAACCCTCTTGGAATCATGCCCCTGTCAATGCGGTTCTGAAGGGATGTAGCTTCCCACCATTTGGAAGTTTCTGATTTATTCAGTTTCTCCAACTTCCTAAGTATGTCATCAAAAGTTTGATTATGGCTGATTTCCCTCGATGTACTTTTTCCTGTTCCTGGTGATCTCGCAAAGAGAGTGAGCATCAGCGCTCTCCTCTCTGCCTCTTCTTCCATGATGAATGAAAATAAATGACCCGGATTGCCGGTCTCCCCGAAAGTTCATGCCACGCTTGCCTGGTCCCACTGTTCAAATGACAGGTTGTCCCTATCGTGTCTTACTGTGTGAAGCAATACACTGCACCTGCCGACAAGAGTAAGTCTATAGTGCCACGTCACACCCTTCATTATGTATTGCTGAAAGTACACTTAGATTCCCAGGCTCAGTCGCCTGTCACAACTTGCAATGTGCAAAGCTGTAATAACCGCATAAGTACTACGTTCGCTCCCACCTCACCGGGGTAGGGGATCGTGGCGCAACCTCCATTGCCCAGCGATTCCGCCCTTCGGCGGAGTAGAAGCATGGCAGGCTTACCTTGGTTTGATCTCAATATTCCAATGAGTCCCGCTGGTGGTGTGAGCATGTAGGAGAGCCACAGTCGGTCCGCAATAAATGTTCCTCTAACAAATCCCAAAGCGCCAGCACTCCTTCAGGAACCAGCAGGCCCATAGGAAAGTGGTGCGCACTCCGGCAGAGTGCACTGTCACACAATGATTAAAGTTTTACATCACAGTACAAAATGCACTCTCAGAGCCAGGCAAGGTATTCTTAAATCTGTTTATTTTCTATGACGCATTTCAGCTGCGCAGCAGCCTCGATCACGTGCAAATTCACCAAGTGCCCGGAGCCCTAATGGCTCTGTAATGTGAAATGAATGAAGGAATAGTAATGTAGGGAATGTAAGAAAGTAGGTAACCATTTTGGCCCATTAGCACACATTAGTCTGCGGACATTAGTCCGCATACCATTACTACTCAAGCGTTACAATGCATGCGATGTAACAATGCGTAGCCTTTAGTACGCAAGTTGTTACATCGCATGCGTTGTTACAATGCAGGATTAGTTGGTAAGGGGGCGTCCACTTTCAGGAAGAGGGTCTGTTGCATGCGCAAGTCAGTGAGGGGGGCGTCCATTTTCAGGAAGAGGGTCTGCTGCTGCTTTTCCGGCTGGCTGTTGGTCATTCCCATCTCCGCGTCTGCCCTCAGGACTCCTTATTCTGCCTGCCCACGACTGAGGAAGCAGGAAGGGGGAAAAGATTGGTAGCAAGCATGGAGGTGAAGATAGGAACCACGAGGAGAGAGAGGTTGTGTAGGGTTGTGTTGGGGCTGTGTAGGGTCATGCAGGGTTGTGTACTTGTGTTTATGTAGTGTAGAGTAGTGTCGGGGGTCATGCAGGGTAGTGTACTTGTGTTTGTGTAGTGTAGAGTAGTGTTGGGGTCATGCAGGGTAGTGTTTGGGAGTAGAGACAGGACTGGGGTAGAGGCAGGGTCGTGATGGGGTAGTGTTTCAGGGTTTTGGGTAGTGTTCTGATGTTAGTGTAGTGTAGGGTACTGTTTTAGGGTTTAGGGCAGTGTCGGGGTGTCGTGGAGGGTAGTGTTTGGGAGTAGGGACAGGAAAGGGGCTGGGGCAGTGTCCTCTGGGGGTAGTGTTTTTAGGGTTTAGGGTGGTGTTCTGGTGTTAGTGTAGTGTAGGGTAGTGTTTTAGGGTTTGGGTAGTGTCAGGGGTCGTGCTGGGTAGTATTTGGGAGTAGGGACAGGACTGGGGCTAGGGGCAGTGTTGTGCAGGGGTCGTGATTTAGGGTTTAGGGTAGTGTAGTGGTGTTTTAGTAGTGTAGGGTAGTGTACTTTGAGGGTTTTGGTAATGTTTTTAACTTTTGGATGTTCAGGGTAGTGCATTTGTATGTAGTGTTGGGTTTTATTATTACTAGGTAAGTTTTTAGTTCGTATACATTAACACTTTCAATGTAAAGGTATGCAAACTAAAAACTTGTGTAGTAACGGTTATTGCTAAGAAAAAAACACGTAGTAATGGCATGCAAACTAATTGCATGCAAAATACCGAGTCATATTCATTTTGGCCCTATTGGAATGAAAAAAAGCCAACAATGTCATAATACGAATGAACACAAGCCAACATGTGTAAGTGAACCGTAAACACTAGCATACATATTGCAAAAGGCCAGATGTTTTGCCAGTAGTGACAGGTGTATCAAAAATAAATGAATTATATACATACACAATGCAGACTGACACCTGAACACTAAGGGCCAGATTCACAAAAGTAATCTGAGACAAAATGCTAACTTTACGACTTTCGCTATTCACAGAAGGCATTTAGGAGTAGTAAAGTTAGGATTCCTAATTTTACTACTCCTAAATGCCTTCTGTGAACACCGAAAGTCGTAAAGTTAGGATTTGTCTCAGTTTACTTTTGTGAATCAGGCCCATACTGTCACAACCCAAAACAATGTAAAAAAAACCATGATCAATGAGATGTGCTGTTAGTATAGTCTATAGGCAGTCTAAATACAGTTTGTAAGGAAGAATCCAGTAATGACATAGTGTCTGAATGGACCTGCAAGAAAATGGCTGCATAGTTCAATGTAGCGTCTTATTCAAAACATGTGTAGATGCAGGAGGTCGTTGATGGCAAGTGCCTGATCAAGTCGACCCCCCAGTACATAGTGAGGGCAATGTAAACACAGGAGAACTCAGGTTGGGATGCAATACATCTCACGTACCACATGCATGACAAGAATATGACACAAACCAGGATAAATGGTCAGTGCAACTACATCACATGTATCATTCCGTATGTAATGAATTAAATATTTGGTGTAAATCTTATCTGAGAAGAAAGTTCCATCGGTGCCTTCGAAGAAAAGTGTAGGGAGCCCGTACTGGTGTTCTCAGGAATGAGTGGGTCCCTTCCATTCTTCCTGTGGAACAAAGAAAAAAGTAGAACGAAGAAGAGAGCGTGGGTGCATATCATGACATCAAAACAGTTAAAAACAATAATTGCACAATTATATCTTGAATTTGTATTAACTGTCTGATCTGGAGGGATGAAGAGAACTTCATTAACAACAATGAAAGGGGAAGAGAGGTTACATGAGATTACTCTTCTTTCAAATGAATCCCCAATTCTACATCCTGATTTTAACCCCCCAGGGTTCTTGGTTTGGAAATCAATTATATATTTGGACTCCTTCTTTCTTAATTTGAGAACCCTGTCTCTCCCTCTAGTGTTATTCACAACTTGTTCAATGGCAAAGTAGGACAGGAGGAACGTGATGGAGAAATGATTATCTTGGAAATGGTTGGCAACCATATAATGGGGGATTTTGTTGGTGATAACCCTCATGTGTTCCAACATTCTTTCCTTAGTATCAAAGAGGTACTCCCTATGTACCATAATTTGCAGGGATATTTAATTGCATATATCACAAATGTCATGCTGCATGTGAGGAACTGGATGATCCATTTCGTGGTTTTGCCAACTGTAAATTCTTTCTGCATGTAGCTATTTTTGCAAGCCGTACAATGGCCACATGGGTAAAAAATCTTTGTAAGTTATGTTCCCTGTTGGTGACCTGTGAGGGGATATCACTGTGAACTAACATGTCCCTCATGTTGCATCCTCATCTGTATGTTATTTTGGGTATATTCTTAAAGGAACTGCCTATGATGTTGTCGTTAGTGAGTATGTTCCAGCTCTTGACAAGAATCCCTTTGAGATCATTGGAATTCTCATTATGTGTCGATATGATTCTGGTGTTGTCCTCACTGTACTTGCCTCCAGTTTTATCAGTGTCCAGGAGGGTTTCACTTCTGTTAATTGTGTTGGTTCTGTCTTTGGCCCTGTTTAAGACCCATAGGGGATACCCCCTTTCCCAGAATCTTTCAATCATGGTGGCTTCTGCAAGAGAAAATCCTCCTCAGTGTTGCAATTGCATTTAGCTCCCAGCAATTCTCCAAAGGGAATGCTCCACTTGAGACTCTCTAGACTCAGGGCATGCAAAATACTGTTTGCCTGCTGTCTTCTTCCTGAAGAGTCTGGTATGTATGGTGTTTTGCTTAATTTCTGTTCTGACATCTAGATATTCGACTGTGGTTTTACTTAGGGTACTCGTGAGGTGGATATTATGATCACTGGAGTTCAGTTTCTTGATGAACACAATGGCCTTAGACTCTGTACCTTTCTGGATGATGAACAGGTGGTCGATGTACCACAGCCAAAGTACGACCTGTTCAATCTCAGGAAATGTCATGTTGTCTTTGAATATTTCCTCCTGTCAGTGTCCTAGAAATAAATTAGCGAAACTGGGTGTGGAGCATGACCCCATGGCAGTCCCAAGGATCTGTTTGTAAAAGTACTGTTGAAGAGAAATGTTTTATTTTCAAGACAGTAGTGTATCATTTCTAAGATCATGTTGGTGTGATCCCTGAATTTAACATGCTGTGATTGCAGAAAATGTGGGCATGCTTCTATGCACTGAGAGTGTATAGGGAATTGACATCCAATGTGATGAGGAGGAAATCCTCCTCTCATTGGGTGCCTTCCAGTTTCCCTAAAAAATCCTTGGTGTCCCAGACATGTGACGGAAGACCTGAAACACAATCCCTGAGAAAATGATCCAAGCATTTGGAAACATTTTTCCAGGGCACTGCCTCTAGAGGAGACAATGGGCTGGCCCAGTGGATTGAGCGCATGCTTGTGAACTTTGCGTAGCAAGTATAGTACTGGTAATTTTGGAAAGTCTCTTTTCAAAAAGCAATATTCCTTCTGTTCTAAAACACCCCTGTCTTTCCATTCTGTGAGCTTGTTCCAAATGCCAGTCATGCTGTTAGTATAGGTGTCTTGTTGGACAATGGTGTAAGATCTGATGTAATTTAATTGGTGATTAGCCTCAGTGATATACATTTATTTATTGAGTAGAACAATGTTACCACCCTTGGCAGCTGGGCGTATAACTATGTTCTTGTCTTCTGAGAGAGATGCAAGGATTTCTTTTTGTGTATGTGTGAGATTGGGGCATTATTTGTTTCTGAAGCGTGTTCTACGACAGAATTCCATCAACCCTTTCATCACAATGTCATGAAAGGTATCAATATTGTCATGGGTTAAAGTGAGATAGAATGTGGACCGTGGTTTAAAGTTAGTTCTGGCTGCAGAATCATAGGTAATGCCTAACTCATCCAGGATTGTTTCAACACTAGTGTTATTACCCCTACTGCTCGTGTCTTCCAGCAGGTCATTGAGGGTCAGGAGAGTGTCAATGTCTCCAATATTGAGATCCACCTCAGACCTCCTGTTGGACGGTACAATTGTTCTGCCAGTGACTGAAGGTCTGAGTCTGTGCCTACTCTTTATGATTCCTTTACCAGCTCCATAGCCATCCTGGAAGGTATTCAGGCCACACTGTCCAGTGTCCCTTTCACAATCACAGAACCCTTTTGAAGTGCACTAGAGAGCCTGGCTCTCACTTCCTCCATCGTGTGTGTCTCACCCAGCTCTCAGGAATGTAGGCAATCCACAAATCTGTATGGGATGCCTTCTCCATCTGCCTTTCTAAGGCCATGGGCTTCCAAAATGTAACCCACAGACCTCAATGTATTGTGCCACACAGAGGCGCACATACATTACAGCATGCACACACATCATCATGTGTGTGCTGGACAGCTCTGCATACTAACATGATGCAGGCCAAGGGTGAGTTAAGTACACAGAAGCGAAACTTTATATGAGTTCGCAGGCAGGCCTCACTCAACACAGAGTTTTAAAGGCCTGTTCAATCTATCGATCACTATTGTAAAATAAGTTAGCTGTTACCACCACAGATATGCTACTTAACTCTGGGTAAGGGTAGTAGCCCACTACCATTACCAATGTAACAATTTCTGCTCCCCTCATGGCCAAACAAGACCGCAACCCATGAGACAGGTCTAGGACATGGACATGAACCGTGTTCACCCATGAGACAAAATTTGCACCAAAGAATTAGACATCACTGCAGCTGGGGCACTCTGAACAGGGGTGTATGTCCATGATCATGCCCTGCGCACAGTCCTATCCCATGCACAGCAATGGACATCTTACTTTATGCTTTATGCTTAATGTTACAGTGATGTTATAGTTAGGGATTGTTGGAATACCTTATTAAACATTTTTATGCACCCTTAGATATTGACAGTTAAGTGAAAATGTCACCCAAAAGATATCATTTTAAAGGAACAAAACCACTGAAACTCACCAGTTATAGTTATCGCACATAACTATTATTTGTCACCTAAGGCAACTATAACTTTCAGACTCAACATGCACTGCTAATTACATCATATATTACATCACTCATGACATCTTCTATAACATCACTGACAACATTACTGCAACTTCAGAAATGTTTTCATGGCGGGGCGCACAAAACATAATTTGTATACCAAATGCCATGCTCATGACCTCATCCTTAGTGAAACACAAGTAATTACAAATTTTGTAAATCATCATATATATGAGACTATATATCACATTACTATTACCACTTTGAGAGAGATGACTATAAATGTAGTATCATCTACTGGTTTGAGTATACGCTGTTGTTTAATTTAATTTATTGGATGGGTTATGGATCGCATGGTTAGTGTGCATTTATTAATGTGTTAACCCCAAAACAAAATATAACTTCACTTTAATGTTTAGTTCTTTAGTTAGCCAACTCCCACTGAACAAGACTTTGTCTGCACATAGCAGATGTTGGCCAACAATGCGTAGCCTTCAACTAGACCTGGCACATAACCCTGCATAGGAGGCCAGCCTCAACTGCTCACAGACATTGGCAATGTGCAACTGGAGTGGCCTTGGTTGGACAAGCTCTAAATCCAACTTGTATCCTTTGACCAACAACTGCTGCACAAGGCCTTTAGCTACACACAGGGATTGGCAGGAGGGCCCAATGATGTTGCAGCTTGCAACCCCCATTATGCATGTCCTTCGTGTTTGCCTATGGCGATTTCCTACACCCAACTCACTGCCTGAGGTCAATGCCCACGTATGACCATTGAGTTGTGCTTTTGCATTTTTATAACAGGCTTCAAAATCCTATGTTGGATTGGCCAATCCTGGACCCTCGCGTGGCCCTGTGATAAAAATATATTTTCCAAAATGTATTTTATTGCCAGAAGTTTGATTAGGAACCTCCAACATGGGTCTGCATATCAGAGTAGGCTCACTCTGACCACATATGCCCCTTTTTGATTTTCTTTTTTCCAACACAGTGCTCAGTGCACCATGTTGGCTGCCACCAACAGATATTTTCTGTGGTGATCAGCCAATAAGAGCATAGTGTATTTGAGTTCCAGAAGCTGGATTGAAGGCATGACTGGACAAAAAAGCTCTATTGTCCAATGGTTTGCCTTTAATTTTTTGAATGGATTCACAAATCACACAACTCAAAAGGGTATCTGTGATTTGACGGTCGAGATATATTTAAAATGTAACCACTCATGCCCAGCCCAAAATGCTTTGTAAATGCTAATTTTCTTGAAAAATGTTGAACATATTTGCACCAAATCAAGCAAAACCACTTCCTTGAGTAAAGTTCTATATATTTGCCAAATTCTGTGTAATTCAGTTCATCCGTTTCTTCGGTATCAAGGAGCAAAACATTCTATCGAAGTTGAAATGGGAAATGTCACATTGAGCCCCCCCGCTAATTTTTAGGCCCCTGCATGACAGATCTTCATACATCTTGGCATAAGAAATCTAAAGTTGATTTTAGTTGTTTGAAGTTTTTTTGATATTCATCAAATGACATCAAAGAAAACAAAATGCCTTTTCAATGGAAAATATGGCCTAACCATAACTACAGCTGCACTTCTGGTGCCTCTGTAATAAAAGGATAATCAGTAAAATATATAAGGAAAACATGAAAATGAAAAACAAAGAGGGATTGAAACAGGACAGAAGAAGACTCATGACCAACAGTGAAACTAAAGTTTAAAAAAGTACATGTTTGGACGAAACGAAGCAAACTGGAATGGGAAGGGTTGGGAAGTAGGAAACAGGGTGGTTGAAGGTAAGATGGCATATTTCACTCTTACCCAAAATGCCCCTTTGTGTGTAGTGTCACATGCAATTTTGCATGCCAGAGGGGACAAGAGTTTACCTAATCAGTATAAGGTGTTGAAGTCATCTGTAACTTTGAGAACTCAGGTAATCAGCGAATCTGACAAAGAAATCATTCGAGAAAATTAATTTTCCAGGGTGACATTGGCTTTTACCTAAAGGTCTATTCATGGACACCAACAGATAACAGCTCCTATTTCCTGTTTGGTATGGTCAGCACAGAGTCGAGTGGAAGGTGTGGAGTCTGCTCTATTGCTCTGTTGCTTAGCTGCGGTTGTTCTCAGGACCCCATGTCTCCCCTTGGAGGCAGCTCGGTGAGGAGAGGACCGGGTGCGAATTGCAGGGGCTCACAGGCTCTAACGTAGCTCCAACCTGGAATGGGGCAAAATCGGATGCAGCCAGAGACCAGATACAGAGCTGTAAGAGGGCAGTGAGAAGGCCATGCTTCTACACCACACCTACAGTGCAGCCAACGGTACAGCCGTGAATGTTGGGGCCACGTGGGAGTCAACGGCCTGGCCCCAGGATTTGTCTGCAAGACACAGCGCCCAGAGGCTCTGCAGCACCGGATAAGGGGGGGTGGCTATGCATGCCCTGTTTAAAACATGTCCCGGGCTCTGCATAGGATATACCGACATTGAGGCGTGATGTAATTTTAGCCTCTCCCTTGAGCTCCCCCAGAGCCTCCCAGGGTAAGAGACTGTGGCCTGACGGTGGCCTGATGTGATTCAATAGTAGGGTGAGGAGGGCTAAAGCTGGGCAACACAACTACAAATATAGATACAAACTTAAGTGTTGTAAGGGACGTAAGAGACGAAAAAGAGATCCTACTGTGGGTGCTTGGTGTGTATGTGCCTCCCCATACGGCATTGACAACCCCAACCAATAGTCACCTATTGGTGGTTGGGGGCATCACAGTAGCTAAGTATCAGCCTAAAAGTGACCAGAAGGAAGCAAAACAAACACTTTTGAATCAGCGAGAAGCGAAGTACGTAGTGCAGTTGTGCCAGTGTGTCAGTGTCTCCCTGAATGCTTTCTGAGCAGGCATGCATCAAAGTTTAGTTGGAGAAGATAGCTCCACCGGTACAAGAGGCAA
Source organism: Triturus cristatus (assembly GCF_964204655.1). Taxonomy (NCBI): domain Eukaryota; kingdom Metazoa; phylum Chordata; class Amphibia; order Caudata; family Salamandridae; genus Triturus; species Triturus cristatus. The sequence continues at coordinate 914,655,100 of NC_140588.1, forward strand.
GGCTAAGGTAAGATAAAGGGGCACAGCAAATACGCAACACACAATGAGGTCCGGTCTCTTGCGTATGGCCATACAATAGCAAATAAAACAACAGAAAAAAGAGACCGGGCAAAACTAGGCCTGGCTGGAGTTCATGGAGTTCCGCGAGTGACAAAAAACTCTGTCAAGCTATGCAGAATTTTGTGAGCAGCGGAGTGAGATACCTCATGCCGTTCATGCTGATTTTTAGTGGCGAGTATTTGTCCTGCACTGTAAAATCAGTACGAACGGCATCATACGCAGCACAAGAGGGTGCTGCTTCTTTCTGTTGCTCGAGTAGAAGTTCTACTTGAGCGTCAGCTTCCTCAAAGTGAACAGATGGTTTCTGAATGTGAACGATAGTGACCAACCGTGACTGTCCACATTGAGAAATCTCGCTGGGAAGAGGTATCGCAATAAAAAAATACACGGAGCAGAGTTTTTCAGAACTCCGTGAGCTCTGCGCAGGCCTAGGCAAAACAGCATTAGAGGCAACAAGCATCGACTTAAGTATAAACCTGGTAGAAGGGGTTAATATCATAAAAACAACTTCGGCCTTCTCCCCAATTGCTTTTGAGGGGTATTCTCCAAAACAACATAGTGGTGCTACTTGGCAGCTGACAATCGCAGATTACTTTGAATGCTCTGCAAAAACTAAGAATACTAATAAAGATCATGGTATACAATCAAAAACGGCTATACCAACTGCAATAAACAATAAGGACAGACGCTACATCAACCAATCACCTAAAATCTATGGGGAAAGACATCGCAAATGAATCCTTAATATATTGCCCAAATTCTTGAAAATTACCTGAAGACAACAGTGTAATCCCTGCTCCAGAGGTGGGCTCCCGTTCAGTGGTTGTAAAAGCACAAGTAAATTCCTCTTGCCATTCAATAATTGCAAGTCAACCAAGCACTGTATCTAGTTTGGATGGGCCTCTGAAAGGGCCAGTTGGAGATACCAACATTGACATAATTCCAGACATAATAGAGCTGGACTTAAGTATACATCTGAACAGCACAGTGATCAACTTATCATCTGGCATCAATTCAAATATAAGTGATGAGGTATTTCTGTCACCTTAACGATCACCCAAATCAGACTAGGAATGCAGACCGAAATGCTCAAGACAAGAAAGCTCAATAATTCTCAGGCCCTTGTGTTTCATATAGGTCAGCCCAATATCAGTAATAGGAAGAATCCAGCCTGACCTGAAACTGACCCTGACTCCTGAGATAAAAGCCATTGAGTGTGCCTGCGCCTGTATCATAGATAAAATGTCAAGTATACCAAGCATCGTTGGGTCTCTATTAGACAAAGTTAGACTCATGTCTGTGCAGCAAAATCAGGAGTTAGCAAACATACCGGATCATATACATTGTCAGTGTCTTGATGTCAAAGAACCAACAGTCCAAACACTCGGGCAAGTCAGAAGTGAAGATATGCTGTAGGACATGAGGGAGCTAATCATAATGTGTCTCAAGAGTATAAAGATCAGCAGCAAATAATAATGCAATAAGATCCCCACGGTAAAACAAATCATTCCATTCAGGTGTGTATGATAGAGATTAAAATGGCACCAACATTATCAGCCTAAGATGGTGAAGCTAGTAAAGTAATAAACAACGTAAATTATCTTCAATTTCAAAATGAATTGGGCTAACCAAAAGAGCCAGCAAAAAGCCAAAACGAAAAAACTAGCTAAGACAGGTATGGCTGATAGACTGAAGGAAAGCTACCCAATCGTCAAACCAATCGTAACATCTATGCAACAAACAAAAGTAGTGGAGAAAGGGGCGATTGCAGCACTAAGTAGTCAAGATATGCCAATTCTTTCGTAAGACATGCTAGACCAGTCAACCAAAGATCATTGTGATGGAGCTTCACTTAGCCATCTTTCAGACTAGATAATAACGAAGGGCTACCTCATGTTAGCAGAGGTGTATAGACAGAATATTGAGTTTTGAATATCGACATACACAAATATTGAGTTGGAAATATCGTGATGCAGAAATATCGACAGCAAGAATATCGTGGTCAAGAATATCGACTAGAAATTTAGAAGTGTGTTATAAATTGTGTGGTGTTGTAGGGTAGGAAACAAAAAAATACTAGATTTATTTAACAATTAATGTTTTTGTTTATGATTAATTTCTATTAAATATAGTTATTTGTTTGTAATTGTTTTTTAAAATGTTTAGAAAGTATTGTTTGTAGGGAATTTTTATTTGTTTTTTACCATTACAATATGTTTTTTTCTTTTGTCATTTTAAATATCTTTATATGTTTTCTTTTTTGTTTTTTTAACATCTTTTGTATTGAAGTTGATATTTTGTTTGTTTTTAATTTTGAATTGACTTGTGGGAATATTGATGTTTACCCCCCCCCCCCCGCTATCCAACACTTTCCGTACTGTTGCACTCACTGGAGTAGGAATAGTAATTTGTACCCCTCCAATGTCCAACACTTTCCCTACTGTTGCAGTCACTGGAGTGGGAATAGCAATTTTTCCCATCTGCTATCCAACACTTTCCCTACTGTTGCACTCACTGGAGTGGGACTAGTAATTTTTACTCCTCCACTATCCAAAACTTTCCCTACAGTTGCACTCACTGGAGTGGGAATAGTCATTTTAACCCCTCCGCTGTCCAATACTTTCCCTACTGTTGCAGTAATTGGAGTGGGAATAGTCATTTTTACCCCTCCGCTATCCAACACTTTCCCTACTGTTGCACTCACTGGAGTGGGAATAGTAATTTTTACCCCTCAGATATCAAACACTTTCCCTACTATTGCAGTAATTGGATTGGGAATAGTAAATTGTACCTCTCCACTATCCAACACTTTCCTACTGTTGCACTCAATGGAGTCAGGAATAGTAATATTTACCCCTCCAGTATCCAAAACTTTCCCTACTGTTGAACTCACTGGAATGGGAATAGTAATTTTTACCTCTCCGCTATCCAACACTTGCCATTCTGTTGCACTCACTGGAGTGGGAATAGTAATGTTTACCCTTCCGCTATCCAACACTTTCGCTTCTGTTGCAGTAAAGGGAGTGGGAATAGTACATTTTACCCCTCCGCTATCAAACAATTTCCCTACTGTTGCACTCATTGGAGTGGGAATAGTAATTTTTACCCCTTCGCTATCCAACACTTCCCCTACTGTTGCACTCACTGGAGTGGGAATAGTAATGTTTACCCTTCCGCTATCCAACACTTTCCCTTCTGTTGCAGTAAAGGGAGTGGGAGTAGTAAATTTCCCCCCTCCGCTATCCAACAATTTCCCTACTGTTGCACTCACTGGAGTGGGAATAGTAATTTTTACCCCTACGTTAACCAATAGTTTCCCTCGTGTTACACTCAGTGGAGTGCAAAATGTAAGTTTAATAATTATTAAATAAATTAATGTTTTAATTTATAATATAATGTTTTTTTATTAGATTTTATGTTATAGGTGTATGTATATATATATATATATATATATATTTTGCACACAAATGACCCAGATTCCCGAAATCCGTGTCCCGTAGGCAGGTGGCGAGTAAATACCGAGCAGGTCTCCCGGCAGTCAATATCCACACAGATTCTTCTGATAGAAGGACTCGCACTCGGAAGGATACACAAGAAGTTTTAATTAACACTCGTAACGCGTTTCGTCAGTGAAACTGACTTGATCACACGAAGTGCAACAAGAAACAGGAAGTATTTATCTGGCTGTTGAAACAGACGACAGGCACAAGAAAATTGGCAAGTAATGACAGTAACCATGGCGGCCATTATTAAATGTCTAAATACAGTGTAAAGATATAAGACCTGCCATGGTTCATAGTTGTACTTAGTCCAGAGTAGTTTGGTAGACATATAAATCCAACAGAAAATGAAACACAAATAGTGCGCTTTCTTTAACGACCAAAATAATGGTCATGGTACTTGTAATGTGTCATTGATTAATATTCGTGAAGTCTAGTGCTCCTGTCAAAAGACACGTGAAGTGTCTGCATTAAGCAACCTAATAAAGAATATACACAAAGTGCCAGATGTAGGTGTCAAATTTTTTGCTATTAAATGCAAATAGTGTATAAAACAAATAAATCATCATGGTCAATAATTACCAATTACATGATTGCCGCAGGACACGATATAAGCCCATAATTAAATTCCGTAAGGTATATATGTGTACTCTTGTACTATCAATAGACGTCTTATATCTTTACACTGTATTTAGACATTTAATAATGGCCGCCATGGTTACTGTCATTACTTGCCAATTTTCTTGTGCCTGTCGTCTGTTTCAACAGCCAGATAAATACTTCCTGTTTCTTGTTGCACTTCGTGTGATCAAGTCAGTTTCACTGACGAAACGCGTTACGAGTGTTAATTAAAACTTCTTGTGTATCCTTCCGAGTGCGAGTCCTTCTATCAGAAGAATCTGTGTGGATATATATATATATATATATATATTTTTTTTTTTGTACATGTTTATATATTTATAACATTTTAAAATAAATTAAAATGAGATGTTTATTAATAGTTTTGAAGTAAATACACATATATATAACATTTTTATTTATGTATGTTTAAATTTTTTAAATTACATTTATTTGTTTTATTTGTTAAAATGTATATTACATCTAAATAATTTTTTTAAAGTTAATTTTATTAATGAATTCATTTAACATTATTTTTTATTTTTTTATATATAAAAAACAATATTTTGTACATTGATATTTTTGACATCGATATTATGCTTTTGATATTTTTGTACTTTACATTATAAAGATAGGATGTCGATATATTTGACATTGATATTTATGTGTTGATATTTGTGTATGGGGATATTTTTTATAATCAATATTATGTCAGTGATCCATTAGCAGAGATAGTTAGTCATCTGTGTTAGGTGTGGAAGAAGCAAGGCGAACTACTACAATAATTACTCAACAATATAAATCATCAAACCAAACGTTGCCTTCTATCTACCTGTCCACTAAAACTTCACAGCAAACACAAAAAAACCCCTAGAAAACAATTTCACTCTTAAGCTTCCTTCTATAGCAGGAGATCTTCCCAGGTGTTTGGTGACACAAACTCCAATATCATTTCCTAATCTCCTTAATACGAATATAACAACCAAAAGTTTGGAGAAGAGTCCCAATTCTCATGCAAAATTTTCATTTATTCCACAGTATGCTTCAAGGGGCCCACATGATATATTAAATCACAGTAAAATATAAAAATTATTTGTTTAAATTGCAGCGCATAGCCATATTACAACAGATGCTTTAGTCTCAGTCCAATTTTAAAATGATCTCTCCTGAGGAGACTGTAAATAAAATCCTTGAAAATTGGTTACTCTTTGAAAAATGAGGGACTGAGACGAGGAAATGGAATGACAACTATTCAACGTTATTATTCCCTATTCTAACTGTGAAGAGAAGTGTTCTGACAAATACTATGACCATTGGAAAAGGTGGAGGGTATGCTAACGTTCTAAAAGGAGCAATTGGCCTACTATTCAATCCCTCATTATCTTATGGTATGAAAATTTCAAGTTGTAACTCAGGCCCATGTGTTTGTGAAGAAATAAAGAAAAATCCAGATCTAAAGGAGCATTGGGCTTGGCTACCAAAAATTCTTATTTAATGAACATCTCTTGGGAATGACTAATAATTGAATTGTTTGGATAGTTCAGAAAAATCCATTGATATTTGCTTTGGAATGTCCATGGCCTTTCCAGACAGTTGGAAGATTGAGATACCATAATCATTTTACAGAATTGAAAACTTTTATGTTTCAGGAAACCTGGAAAATGTGTAATGAGGCGTATATTGATTACCAGGAGTACTCTAACTTTGCAAACTGCTCATCAACACATGGCCGAGTGAAAGGTGGGCTTTCAATTTATGTCTCATTGGAAATAGATACCAAGCCTCAGGAAATTGATTTTCAATTACAATGGTTACTATGCATTAGAAAGTATCTACAAACACCGATGTTTTTTTAAATGTATATTTGAATGCAAAAAAATCGATCACAATAACCCAACATACCATCCAGTGGGAAAAAAGGAAAGCTCTGACACATCAATACCCTGCAATTGGTCTAATTATTTCACACATTTTTAATATGCATCTGGTCTCTAGGAATCCATCAGCTAAATCAAGCATAGACATAATCCAGTAGTGCTGTTTCCACTTAAATCAATATTATCTTACGTTGTTACAGGTACGTCTCCAACAGAATACAGTGGGTGCTCCAACATTTAAAAACTCAAGGCATAATGCTATAATTGATTACACCATCATCTCAAAGGACTTAGCATCTGGCTCTGTGGGGTACCAAGTTGCTCTCCAATGGGGAAGCGATCACAAGCAACCCTCAAATTATCACGTTGGCTCCAATAGCTGACTATCTGCCAAAGTAAAAAAATCTCGATCATATATCAATTGCTTATAATTTGAGAAGGCTGACATGGCACGCATCTAAACAACTGGTGGTACTCGCAGAGGCTACATCTTTACAAGAAGGCTCTTACTAAAGCAGCAAGGGCTATTTATAAACAACCAAACTTTCTAAATTGTGCACATTGAAAGGTCTGAGAAGAGTATATAAAAGTGAGATTTGGAAGGCAAAAAGGGCCCATCATGAAGAAATATGGGCAAAGCAGCACTACATATGTAAAACCAATCATTTGAAAGCCTTCTGGGGAACAATTGATGACTGAGAATATGGCAGCAGGACTACAAACAGTTCCAATATTTCCGAATCTGGCCTAGATTTCTTCATCTCCAAATTGTATGGAGCGTCTTCAGTAACTTACATAAGAAATCACATAAGAAATAACATCCAGCAGAACATGTCAGCCTCCACAGCTAACATAAGCTGTGGGTACAAGGGAAATGAAAATCCCCATGATGAGCATTTATTACTAATTGAGTTTATACAAGAAGAAATATTAATAAACTACTAGAGGTGGGATTAAATCAAATGGTGCACACACCCCCAATGGTATTCCCAACACCACTTTTAAAGCCGAAATAGATATGAGGGCAAGAATTTTAACTCCACTGTTTAAAGATATGGTAACATCCAAATCGGTTCCAGAATCCTGGCAAGGGAGTATTATCCAGCCTATTTATAAGAGTGGTCCACCGGGTAGCTTGGCTTATTTCCGACCAATAGCGCTAAACGATGTGGAGGTGAAAATTTTGCTACATGTCTGCTTAAGGACCTGGAAGAGTGGGCCACAACAACAAATATAATAGCAATTTTTCAATAAGTCAACAATCCCAAATTTACTGTCCCTTACACTCCTAGTGGAGAGGGCAATACACAAAAAACAAGTTAAACATTTGCTTTGTAGATCTGAAAGCTGCTTTTGACTCTGTTCCCTGCAATTTACTCTGGCAAAGCTAGCAGCATGGGGTGTGCCGCAAACATTATTAGATATGATCACATTGTTATACTCACCGACATGGGTCCAAGTGAAACTGGGGGATGGCAGCTATACCATTCGCCGTTTTGAAACCTATAGTGGATCTAAAAAAGGCTGCATACTAGCACCATATCTTTTTAACGTTTTCATGATTGAGTTACCCCTCCATCTACAGAACGTTAATGCTCATTTCCGAAACTTCTCAGGTCATAATATAAAATACTTGCAGTATGCAGATAACACCATACTGCTTACTCACAAGTCAATAGTTTTAGAACGATTGATAGATTCCTTTGACAATTATATTTAGCTAATAGTTTACAAATTAATATAAAAAAATATGATGATAGGATTATTTAAACCTGATATGAGAGTATGGAAAACTAATGGTGCAACGACTGAATCTGTAAAATTTTATAAGTGCCTAGGAATCACACTTGATGAGTGTCTTTTAAACATAATTTTACTAATCGAAAGGCTAAAGCTCCAGCACTTTCATTTGCTTTTAGAACACTGCGAGATAAGCTTTTATGTCCTAGTCATGAGCACTTAGGTAAAGTATTGGAGGCAAAGTTAAGTCCCTCTTTAGCCTATGGGTCAGTAATTTTTTGCAGTAAAGACTAAAAAATCCTTGACAATTTACAAACGTCTTCTTTTAAGTCTATTTTTTAGATTGCAAAACACACTGAATATGCTAATGTCCGACTGGAGTTTGATCTGACCAGCCAAACTCTAGTGATACAATCAGCTTTTTTTAAATGCTTATATTCATCATTTTTATCTGACCACGGAACTCTTGCAAATTTGTGTTGGCAAAAACTTTTAAAATATGATTATGCAAGTGTTTGGAGATCTTACCTAACTGAGATAATTACATACTTTTAACCTCCAGCCTTTTGGTCCTTTGTGCAGAAATAAAACTACTTTCAACCATTTATTAAATCGATTTATTAATTTTTTATCCTTACTATCGGATAAAGAGGCCATTGCAGTAAAAAAGCATGCCTGGTCGGTCATCAATAAAACAGAGCCTCAACTATACGTACTCTCTAACTTACAACCAATAATAAGAGATACATTTCTTTGGTTTAGATTTGGCCAATACCCAACAAAGGACGGAACTCCAAGATGGATACAAAATTGGTCAATGTATAGCTGTAGATTATGTAGTCTCCCCAATGAAATGCTATTACATAATGTATTTATTTGCCCCGACTACAACAGGAGCGGCTAGTATTGCTGAAATCTGTCTTCAATGAACATGGCGTTAGAACGTGTTGTCAAACTTTTATACTCTGCTTCTCTGGGAAAATTCACCTAACAAGTCGAGTTATCTAGTTTATTCTAATAGCAGATAAAGTGTTAAATACAGACTAAAAAATTCCCATTGAATGATATGGTAAGTAGTAATGATTTGCATGCATGATTACCTATCTGTTTGTTGATCGACAGTGCTAAGAACCAAGTTGGAATGGAGTTCTGAGGTGTAAGTACAGTGAATTTTTATGAATCTGGTCTCAAAATTCCCACTAGACTGATGATGAATGCAGTAATCACTTGTATGCATGGAAACAGTTTATTGAATTATCACCTGCCCATTGACTAACAGTGTAAATTATTTAGCTATTTGACTTATGAAATGTGATTTTAACAATATACTACCTCATTCAAATGTAAGCACGGAGGCAACTGTTTGGTTCTAGAGTAAGCCTGAGCGGTGAATTACGCTCCGCTCGTGGAGTTTGCGAAGTTTCGGTAACTTCGCGGTTCGAGAAGAGCGCGAAGTTGCCCAATACTACGCAATCTACAGCTTAGCGTAGTTGTTTTTCTTCCTCACGCACTCAATATGCATTCTTGCACGCGCAGTAACGTCTTACCGTGATTCTGCGTTCACCGACTCGATTTTCTATCCGTTCGCGTGCGCCACGAGATTTGTAATATGGCCGCTCGATCCCGCGAGAGTGTGCGAATGCGAACACGTCATTCGGACGCGCGAGCTGACTTCCGGCGGCAGTCTTGGTAAGATCGCGATCCCGAACACGCAAAAATTACAATCTGGCGAAGAATATCTCTCTCGCATCATAAAACCTTCTCAAAAATGATCATTTTGCTCAGAAAAACTCCTCGGTTTGTGATTTGGCTGTAGTCTTTTGTGCATGGAGTCCTTTTTTTTTACTCTTTTTTTCAATAGGAAGGAAGTGCCCCTGAGTCTCCAACTTCCTGTTCCTGTCCAGCAGGCTCCTCCCAGTGCTTTGTCCATGTGCTGTTCACTTTCATTTGGATTTGGAGCTGGAAGGATCACTTTTGTGTCTGTCTGCTGCATCATATCATTGGATTGGATTTATTTGAGGACTTTTGGATTTGAGATTTAATTTTACATGTAATTTGGAGAATTGGTGTACGTTTGTTTGATTGGGGCTTGTATTTACCTACATTTTTCTGGGATTTTCATTGTTTTTAAAATTTATTGTTGTGGCCTGTACTTTCAATAGGGGCATAGTTGTTTTTCTTTGAAATTTCAGCCAGTAGGCCAAGAGATACCCAGGCGTCCATGTTTCTGTGGTGTCTGTTGAATTTAAACATCATGTAGGGCATCGATGGCATAGGATTGAATTGCTAAATGTGGTTGTGGTGTATTTTACTGTTTGGGTGTGTGCCATAGGCCTGCATTGTCCGTCTTGTATTCCTTTTCTTGTTCTTGTGAGTGGCCTGGCCATGTGGTGGCGGCCTTTTTCTGGGACCAGCCACTGTGCTTTTGCCATAGGCCTCCATGCTTGTGGCTTAGTCTGCCAGTAGGCCCAGGGGTACTACTCATCAACCATCATGGGTGCATGAAAGTTAAACAACTGTTTTTGTGTTGTCTGTTAAATTTTAACATCATGTATGGCATGGATGGCTTTGGATTGAATTGCAAAATGTGGGTTTTACTTTTTCGGTGTGTTAAATAAATGACTTTTTTATGTGTATGTGTTTGTTGTTGCTTCTCCCTGATGCTGCATCCATCCCATGTGATGCACACATTTTTATTTAGGGCAAACAGGCTCCACTACATTTATGTTTTTGTTGTTAGCTATTCTTATTCTTCCTGAGTGTACACAGTACAGTACACCAGGAGCCCTGGCCTTGTTGTCAAAGTCTCATAAATGACTACACTGTTGTTGTTTACTGACTTAATAAAATTTAATAATTATGACCACCCACCACACACTAAGAAGTTATATATTATATTAGTTTGATTGTACTATCTTTTGACTGATGTTCTTCTGGCTTCTTTGCTTTTAGGTGCACAAAAGACTGAGGAGGAGGTGTGTCATTATCGCCCGTTGTGGTGCCAGACTGACGTCCTGCTGCTGTACATGACGCGACGTGTGAGTGACCTAACCAGCCATCTCTGCAACTTGTGCAACTGAGTGCTGCTGACATCTGAAGAAGATGCCCCCAAAGAAAGCAGGTAGCAGGTTCTCCAGTACCAAGAAAGTTGCCATTGAGAAGAAGGAACAGAAGAAGAAGGAAGAGTCACTTATGTCTGGTGTGCCGCCCAAAACCTTTTTTGGGACACCAAAAATGACGTCTCCAGCAGCGGTGTCCGGGGGCCAAGCTGGGGGCAGCACCACCGCATCAGTAGGCCCAACCCACCAACCCAGGCCCAAGCAGATGAGTGTGGAAGAGGTAGCCAGCCTAATAGTGGAAAGCAGTGATGCTGAGCCTGACCTAAACTTATCGCTATCTCAAAGTAGTACACAATCAACGCAGGAGGGAACACAGCAGATAAGTGGTCAACAACAACAGCCGCAACCACCGCCCGCAATAGTAGTTGTTGTTCCTCCCGAAGTAGGGGCAGTTCAGGAATTGAGCCTCATGCAGAGGAAGAAGAGGAAGCCACTCCTTCAGAAGTTCCATTGTCTTCCAAATCCCCAGCAAGGAAAAGTAGGGTTAGTCCATCAAGTTCTTCGCCAAGCCCCCCTTCTGATGATCTAGATGCCACTTGGAAGCCACAAACTGAGTCTGAGAGGCAGACACGTCCCAAGATCAGGCTAGGAAGAAGGAAGGTTCCAGATATCCTTACACTTATGGAGGTTGATGTAGAACAGCAGGATGCTGATGATGATGAGCCAGTCATCACGAACATCACTCCCGGCCCAGAGGAGATGGAGACCAACATTATTACCCTATCCAAAATGGCTGTGGGATGTAGCATGCATACCTCCAAAACACAGGTAACACCAACACGACCTCCAGCTTCCATATTTACATTAGCAAAGGGCCGGCAGCGTCCTACATCCAGCACAAGCACCACCTCAGCAGAAGTAAGTAGTGGTACTGCACAAAGTCAAATTCAACGCACACCCTCCAGTTCATTCAGCATTGGTAGTGGCACCTCCAGCAGGAGACAAAAGTTAAGCTCTCCAGTGTGGGACTTCTTTACGGTTAGTGAAAAGGAGGAGAACATTGCTATATGCTCCATTTGTCATACCTCTGTCAGTCATGGTAAGCTTGGTACAAACTATGGTACTGGTGGCCAAATGACCCATCTGAAAAAACACCACGCAATCAACTGGGAGGACCACCTTCATCGCATAAAAACTGGAACCATTGCTGTTGGTGGGGATAAACGAGTAGAAGAAGGTCCGCTCACGGTGGAACAGGAAGAAGAAGAAGAGGGAGACATTCTCTGTGGTAGTGGTACACAAAGTAGCCCTGTCCCCAGCACTGCAGTGATAACGCCCACATCCTCAGCAACATCTCAGTGGCACAAGAGTAAGAGTCAGCCTGAGACACCAAGGAGTACTGCATTGAAAAAAAGTGCGACGTTGAGCATAGCATGAGGAATACCACGCAGCCTACCATTCTTAGCATGCTTAAGAGGCCAGAGGGGAAGTACGAACGCAACCACCCAATAGCACGTTTGTACAATGCGAAGCTGGCTAAAATGTTAGCACTGGACCTTCTCCCTTTTTCATTTGTTGAAGGGGTGGGTTTTCTGGAATTTGTGACAACCATCTGCCCAAAATGGAAGGTTCCCAGTCGCTACTATTTTGCCAGAGTTGCTGTTCCAGCACTACATCACGACGTGCTGGAATTGCTTGGAAAAGCCTTAAAACAGAGTGCTGTTCAGAGTATCCACCTGACAACAGACATGTGGGCCAGTTGCCAAGCCACTGATTACATGTGCATCAGTGCACGCTAGGTCTCTTTTTCGGGTGTTAGAGATAAGATATCTGCAGGTGTTGACACTGCTGAGATTTTTAAGGACACTCGCAAACATGCAACTGTAGCCATGTTTGCTATGGAGAAATCTCATACTGCTGCAAACATTTTGGATGAGTTTAACAGCAAGGTAACATTGCTTTTGTTGCCATGGACAATGGCAGTAATGTAGTTAGGGCCATGAAAGATGGTGGCTATTTCAGGGTCCCGTGTTTGGCACACTGCATTAACATTGTTGTTCAAGACTTTCTGAAAAATGAAAGCAAAGTCAGCAACTTATTGACCACCTGCAGAAGAATATGCACACATTTCAACCATTATTTTAAATCCCAGAAGCTGCTGAGGGTCATTCAACATGAGCATAAAATGCCAGTCAAAGCACTCATCCAGGAGGTGCCAACACGTTGTAACTCAACTTATTACATGCTTGATTGTCTGTTTGAGCAGTACATACCACTCAATGCTTATGTCATGAAAAGGTCAGGAGATCCTACTGTGAAAGGCATGACAGTTGAGATGGCCCAATAGGACCTCGTTAAATGCCTGACAGAGATGCAACTTCTTTTGAGGTCTTCACACGTGAAGTCAGCAGGGAGGACTGTACTATGGGCCAAGCTATCCCATTGTTGTACATGCTAGAGCAAGAGCTGAAGGAGGTGTCTGAAACGTACGCAGGTGTGGATGACAAAGCAGATGCATATTATTTGGCGGACACCTTAGCCGTTCGCTTATCTGAAAATACAAGGATTCAAAATAACATTGTGTCACATCGACATTACATTACTGCCTCAATTTTGGATCCACGGTACAAATTATTTCTGAACAGTAATACAGTAATTCCTTTTTCAGAAGTGGATGTTGCCAAGTACAAAACTTTGATAGCTGAGGAAACCACTGACTTCGAAAACGAACGGCTCTTAATTAAAAAAAAAAAAAGAAAATTAGAGACACACCACCCCAGGCCAGAACAAGTACTACAGGGCACCCAGAGTTAAGTTCTACTTCAGAGCCTGAGAGCAGTGCGTTTGCCTCCCAGCAGTCACTAACACTACCAGCAATAACATCAACAACAGCACCAACAGGATCATCAGCCACATAAAAAAAAACGGCAAGTGATTGGTTTCTACGGAAAGGGTTGTGTATGTCCATTGCTGATGCAAGGGCAAAAGAGGCCAAGCAAATCGGAGCACCCCTGAACATAGAGCAGATGGTCCAGGCCTATCTGGATGACACAACAGAGGCCTTCATGGAGCAAAGCCCATTGGTGTATTGGTATGGGAAAAGAAGCCAATGGCCAGTGCTCAGCAGGCTGGCGATAAAGTATCTGGCTTGCGCTGTTGCAAGTGTTTCTTCTGAGCGTGTTTTCAGTGCTGCTGGTGCCATTGTAACTGTGAAAAGGACCAGTCTCTCGCCCAAAGCGTGGAGAGGTTAACAATGATCAAAATGAATCAGCACTTTATACCACTGAAGTACAAAATAGGTGAATCACAGCAGGAAGAGGAGAGCAACTTCGATGACATAAGTAGTGGGTCACATGACCTACTTCTGTCCAAACCAGCAGAGTTTGAGGACGAGCTCCTCTGCCCTGACAACTAGCCTTTCAAATAGTTACTTTATTCCTTCCTTTATTTGTGTGTGTATCTGTTTACTGGTTCAAATCTAATCACAACAAATCCATCACCACCATCTCCTCTTATTATTTCCCTATTGGAGTTGCATGTCTGTGCATAACTGTCCATTCCACTCCTCAGAGTCCTGCTCCATCTTCCTGACTCTCCCTAAATACATTTCCAGCAAGCCAGACATTGGATGGAGATGGAGAATAGTACAATAAATGTTGCCTCTAACAGTCCCTCCATAAAAAGTGAAACGTGACTACAGCTATCTTCCATTTTGTTTCCGAGCCGAAACGCATCACTGTCAAAAGGCTAGGCGTCTGATCTGACAGCCAAAGAGAAGAGCAAGACAGGTAATGATTATTATGAATGATGGGATGCATTGCATTGGATGCTTGCTGACTCCGAGTGAATGTGCATGAAGTTGAACTATACTAGTTTATCTACAAAGTAAAAGTGACTCAAGTGACAGTCAGTGTTTCCTTGTTGTTTAATAACCACATTGTACTCCTACTACTACAGGTGCAGGCCAATATACATTGCAATTGTTTAATATGGAATATAAACTTAATCGGAGTCACTACAGACTGAGTTGGTGTTGGACAACACGTACCACATGGTCATGATGATGAACATCCTATCTTTGCACGCAGTCAGTCAGTTGGATTGGAGATAATTGATGGAATAACTGCGTTTCATGAACTGGCATAAAAAGTAAACACAACAATTCAACAAGAACCACAGCAGACCTAGGCCACATGTCTGTGTAGTGGTGTGAAGCAGAGTGTAGTGGTATGACTGACAGTGGCACATTGATTTAGTCAATTGATTTGGAAAATGCTAGGTTGCTGTATATGCCTTTTGTCTGGCTCTGTCAAAATTTATGGTAAATGGAGGTTGGGTCACGGGCCGGCCCGGTGCCGTGGGCCTGTTCTATGTTGGCTCCTGTCCTGTTGTTGTTGTAGCTTAATGCTGTAGAGTGGACACGATGTATCCAAGCCGCCTCAGTCTGAAAGTGTTGTCTCAAGAGCCTTGTTTTCTCTTCTTGCACTCCACCGAAATGATTTTTTTTTTTTATTCAGTTATTTTTCAATACCCCTTTGGTTTTTCTATCTACACTTACAAGCCAGCCTTTACCCTGTGCTATACTGGGAGAAACAACTCACACTTACCTTACCAATCCTCATCAGGCAGGCAGTGGTACCCAAGATTGATGTGCGGAGTGTCCATGGAAGGGAGGACCAAGATGAATGACGAGATGCAACTCCAGGATAATACAGTAACTTTAGTATCATTCATCATTCGTCTTTTAATTTATTTGATTCCTTTTTTCTCTTCAATCATTACGACTGTGTGTTGTGGTTTGCTTGGTAATTGATCCCTACAACTATTTTTTAATTTTCATTGCTAGCTTTAAAAGTGAGCCCGGTACAGCATGTAATTTGGATCTCTCTGAGGGCATGCAGGCAAGGCAAATTTCATATTAATAATTATACTTCTGCCCTCTACTGTCTAATTGTGTAGTAGTAGTTAGTAAGTACTACTCATTAACCAGCAAGTTCTCTTCATCATCATGCATGCATTTCCTTTTTCTCCCTTTATAGATTTATTGGATAATGGATCATGGTTGTCTTCCAAGATTGTGTTTCACTTTTGTTGTGTCCATTACTTTGTCAAACCTTTCCCCAAACTCCCCTTCCCATCCATTCATCAATCCCCAACCCTCTTCCCCCGGGCTGTGTGATTTATATTGAGGTGTGATGTGACTACATTAAATGTACACCAACAATTGATCACACGCTTGCTGGGGCAGATGTGGTGAAAGCAACACTAATTCAATTTCAAGGCAGGGCAAGGATCTTCTTCTGCTTGCCCACCTATGCTGTACTTTACTTCGTTCTACTACTCCTCCCACAGTCTCTCTCAGTTAAGTGACTGTCTCTTTTTTTATCAATCACAGGTAAGATAAGTTTGGTGGGAGGTATAATGGACTAGGAGGAGAGACTGATAGTACTAGTAGGACAAATAAAATAACTCAGTGAGGGGTACTGCATCTATCTGTTTGTGTGTTACAAAATTGGAAGATATTTTAAATCAAACACTGGCTGCGGGCCTGTAGCAGCAAGGAAACCATGTGACTTAAATTCGTAAAACAGTAACCCACCCACAAAACATTAACATTGTATGTTTAAGTAAATATAATTTATTACCCTAACAAAAATAACTACAAAATGTCCATAAACCCCAACACCCAAAACCCACCCACCAACAAAAGGAATTAAAAAGGGGCAATTCAATGTGGTCCTAAATTCGGCGGGTTTGAGATGTTTATCAACGAGGATCTTGACCCGCTCCTCTAGATGCTCCTCCAAGCGTGCCATCTGGAGGAGCATTTGGCGGCGAAATGCCCTGCAGTTGCTTCCAGGGTGGGGGGGCAGCAGTGCTAGATGTTATCGAAGCACAGCGGCGGGCGGCTGCCTGACCACGGCGCCATAACACTAGAGGCGCAGCCTGGCTGGGGCCCAGGGCATTGGAGGAGGCTGCAGCTGCAGGCGCCTCCTCCTCCTCCTCCGCCTGAGCCACCAGCTGCCGGTACTCTTCACAGATGGCCTCCAGTTTACGGTAGGCGGGGCTAAAATTCCGTTCCGCTCGCGGAAATTGCGATAATTTGACATGTTCATGTTCCGCGGAGAGCGTGAAAATGTCAAAATTTCCGCAATCCGCATTTTACCGGAAATCTTTTGCTTGCTCGCGCTGTAAAATAATACATTCTCGCAAGCGCGCGATCGCCGTACCTGAATCCCCGCGTTCGCCGACAAGTTTTTCCGATCCGGTGCGTTCTCCACGAGATGTTGGATTGTAGCCATTTGCGCTGTTCGTGCCCGCAGTAATGTCATTCATCGCGCGATCACGTCTTTCTTCTGGTGATCACGCACCGCGAGACAAGTAAAAACAAGATGGCCGTGCCCATGAGCAACCACATGGGTAAGTTGGCGAGCCGCGACCACGTAGAAAATACCGCGAACGGGCTGGAAAAAAACTTCTGCATCTTTGCGATATTTCCACGTGTTTGCGGAGATTTTTAACATTTTCGCGATAATTTGCGAAAGTGAATTTCGCAAATTCCGCCCACCCCTAGTTTACGGCGCCGGGCCCTGGCTGCTAACTCCTTCCGTGTGGGTTTTTCTTGGGCAGGAGAATCTATATCAAGAAAGAAAAGAATATTGTAACCAATACTTTTAGCAAAACAGTAACACAAAATTAATTCAACACATAGTGGCACAGTATCACTAGCAAGCACAGTACATAACATTTGTGGTAAGTATCTATCCTCCCACTTCCTCGGACTCTAACATTTGTGGGAGTTTCAGGCATTATACTAGCACTATGGACTCCAGTACACAGTACACCAGTCGTCTTCTTCTTATCTCTAGTTTAGCAAAATTACATAACCTTGTTGTAGCCGGCATGCCAGTTCAGTCAGCTAAGCTTGCACCCAAGAGAAACAGATACGAGTCACATGATGCAGACTCACGATAGTTTTATTTACTACTACTGTCTGCAGGTGGGGAAGCTCATATTTTTATATTACGGGTGGCACTGGCCATACTCTCTCTGTTACATGAGGGCAATTGCTCAATTTTACTTTCACCCTGCCCTGGGTACTACAAAAAGGCAGATTATTTATCTGATCCAATGATCATTGCTTATATTATATATGGGAACAGGACATAAGGTCAGTAGCGGTCGGTGGTGGGAGTGCTGCCAGGCGGTGATGTGGGGAGGGGGAGGGGCAGGGTGGTGGTAGTAAACTACGGATTACGGACAATTACAGGTAAGTAAACAATACATATAAATAAATAAAACAAATTTTGTTGCACGCACTGCATCGTATTTGGCGGTGCAGTGAGCACAATGAAATTCCTTTTATTTATTTTTATGTTTACTTACCTGTATTTGGCCGTAATACATAGTTTACTACCCCCCACCGTGCCCTTCCCCACGTCGCTAGCACTCACACCACCGACCGCTACTGCATAGGGTACTGTGTTTTCATTGATTGTGTAACCAACAGATAGGCCACCCTTTGCAGGCTGGCTGACACAATCGAAAATAAATTAACATAGGTAGGGAGAGTTCCTCGGAGTCGGAGGAAGGCGCTTGATAATATATATATTATGTGCTTGCAAACTACTGTGAGTCAACTGTATTCTGAAAATACTACTTATATTCTTCCTCATTTTGCTACTCTGGCGCAGTTTCTTTTACATTCTCCTCAAAGTAAGACTCTCCAGTGACAGTCTCCGCCTATGCTGTCTATGATGCATAGTACATCCTGGCATCCAACCATTAAAAGTAAATGTCTATCATTCTTTTTTATATATCTCTTAACAAACCTTAGTTGGTTTCACCAGCAACCACCCATGCGTCCGCTCCTTCCTTGCTTGCCTTGGCTTTGAGTTTGACCCAAACACTGCTGATGATTCTTGCTATCTTGTATCCACCCATACTGTGTTGCCCACCTAGGCAGGCATCTTCTTTCACCTTCTACCCATCCTTCAACAACCCATGCATCTGATCTGATTCCTATTAGCCATCAATGCATGCTTCCAACATATCCTTCTCTGCCAGTCATATTACATCTCGCCCGTCCTTCCTCCTTTCACCCTTCTTTCCCTCTTTGTTCAACACATCCATCAAGGTGATCTGATCTGACTTTTAGTCTTCTCCATAAAACTTTCACAGCTGAGTTGGAGTCAGATAGAAGAGGCCATTGGTTACTCAACTCACGCTGCTAATGCTATTGCTAATGTATTGCTAATGCTAAGTAAAGGGTGTCTTCTTCAACCATTGTATAATGTTCACTACTACCTAATAAGTCTCACAGTACAATGAGTGAAGTGAACACCCTTCCAGCTAGTAGTAATGTCAATAAGTAATAAGTATAACCTACCACCGCCCGCCACTGCTGCTGGCTCCCCCTGTAGCTCCTGCAGGTGCCGCATGTTCTCCTGCCCCCTCCGGAATGGCCGCATTGTCATCGCTGCTGGCCCCGCCGGCACTGGTAGTTGGTAGTACGCCTAGAAAAAACATTACACATTTTTAGATGCCTGTACACCTCCCCCTATTTTATTAGTTTTCACTAGCAAGATTGAAAAAAATGTTAATACAACATACATCATCACTAGTCCAAATCGGGTACTAGAGTAGAGTCAGTAGACAGACACTAGTAGTGTTATGGTCCCTAGGGTTATCTTGTCCTACTCTACTCTTTGGAAAGTTAGCCTGAGCCATGTAACCATTTTAGATTCATCATGTCTACTCTTTTGCGCATATTACCTCGCAGCTTGTTGTGCAGTAGATACTTTTGAGGCCACATGAGTGTTGCGTACAAGTGAACAGGTTGTAAAACAAGCCACTTTATTATGGAGTTCGGTTAGTCCGTATTGCTTAGCCATAACATGTTACACTTTTTGGCATGACTGCGAAATCCTTGCATAAGTGCATTATACTATCTAACACGCACCATTTTTCTCATAATAGGCGGGAGATTCCCTTCTACAAACCAGAAATTTGCAGAGCTTATGATGCATGTAACCAGTATTTCTACGTACTACAGTGAGGGGTCTTCCGGAATTCACACAGATCCTTTGTCTTCTATCATGCACTTGTAAATGTTTACTGTTTTAATCATATGCTTTTTGCTGTTCGAGCTGGCTGTAGTAATTTTATAGAACAACGTATAGAGCTTGTTATTTGAAAATAAAACTTTTGAACTTACACATAGACTCTGTGGTATTTGGTGTGGTGGGGTGGACTTACACAAGTGAGTGAGCAAAAGGGTGTTATGTTCTGGGTTGTGTCATCATTGGGTATCTTCGTGTGGGGGTTTGGGACCTAATGAGACACTATAGCTAGTCGGTCAGGGGATTGTGGGTTCTTCTGACTGAGGTGTGAGTAAGGTCAAACCTCCCATCACCAACATCCTATTTTCTTGTGCATAGTTCTGCATGTGGCTGTGCAGAATCCCTACAACAGTAGTAGTATGTACTATCCTATCAAAAATACTAGTCAAATATCTGGTTAGGCATTTTTTTGGTGGGAATTGTCAAAGACTCAAGATTAAGAATACTAGAGGAGACAGGACCCAGTGGCTAGAGCTATTGGTCAATCTGAGTTTTATTCCTAAGAAAACCATCAATAAAGAGTGGCCAACTGGGAAAGCTTTGCTACAGACAGACTAATAGTAGTAGTAGTAGTACAGAGAGTCATAGCAGAGGTAGTTAGAAGGAACTTAGAGGCAGGGATAACCAGAATTAGGAAACAGATAGTCAAGGTGAAAGAAGCTTTTGTAAAAAATAGAATTAGGAAGTGGAACCATAATTAATAGTTCAGAAAAAAAAGGTGCAGTAAAAGTTAGGGAAATATAATTGTTAATATTAACCACTGGAGGACTTACTGGGACCAGCAGCAGGGGCCTCGGTAGAGGAGCGGTCCTCTGGTTGTTGTATCGCCGACTCGGACCCCGTCTTCTTGCCCCTGGGTGGTACTGATGATCATGTAAGATATAATAAAGAAAGAGACAAACATTAAGGAGTGCTGTGAAACAAATAAATCATTTTTAAAAAACTGCAAAAAACATTTTAGGAAACAACAATTGCAATAAAATTGACCTATCTAATCAGATCGACTACTGGGCTGCATGTTGGATTCACAGATCGTCTATTTATTTATGAACACTAATCCAGTGTTCCATAATCATTCTGATTCCAGAATACTAACGAAGCCTAAGTACCACCTGACCTAGACCACCTATTCCAGATGGGCCAATTGTTCATTAAGTCTGCATTTCCATTTTTTTTAGCCTTCAAAAATGCATATATGAGATGGAGGACACATGCATAAATTTGTGCATACACCAAATTGTGGGTTGATTGCGTCTGATGTTGTTCTGCTACTGATTGACACTGCTAAGCCTACCACTCACTAAACAAACTACAAAAGGTTCTACGGAGGACTGAGGTAAGCAGCACTCAGTGACAGAGGAGGCGTCACGCAGACTATAAAACAATTATGAAGTAATACTAACTAAACCTAGAATCCATTAGGGGTGGGCGGAATTTGCGTAATCGCGTTACGCAAATCTCCGCGAAACGGTAAAAAATCTACGCAAACACGCGGAATTGCTTGTTCGCGATGCTTTTTTCCTGTTCACAATCGCTGTTTGCGTGCTCGGGGAGAAATATCTCGCGAACACGCATTTTGAGAACGCGAACAAGCAAAAAATTTCGCGAAATTGCGGAAAGCAGACTTTAGGGCAATTTCGCGTTCTCCGCGGAACGCGAAATTACGCAAATTCCGCAAATTCCGCGAGCGGAACGGAATTTACCGCCCAGGCCTAGTATCCATCCACCACTATTTCAGAGGAGGAAAATGGAAGGACTAGAGTCTCTCTAGCAATAGCATTATTTAACTTCAGTTCTCTAAAGTAAACTCTTACATTAATCAGCCCAAGCTAGCGCAAAGTTGCAAACAAGTAAGAGTAGCGCCGAGCACCTGTGTCCTACAATCACAGAAGATTTTGAAACGTAATTTACCTGCAATGTAAGCAGCAGTAATCTTGTTATTCGTCAAAAAATTATACACAATACTTATACTACTATATATTAGCTACTCACCAAGCCCCACGACCTCGACACCTAGCAGGTCCAACAGGTCCTGATCCCAGTCCAGGATGTCTGACCACCAGTGGGCCAGCTGGTTATGGGTGTGCCGGACCCCTGAGCAGCGAAACACTGCCTGGCGCACCTGCGCCCACCGACGGTGACGCTCCTGGGTAGGGTACCCGGAGCCGGGCCTGCCGCCTGCTGCCAAGGTCAAGGGGAGGTGGTGCTGGATAAAAAAAACAAGGGTGGCCACCTCCGACTCGCCAAAAAGCTGTCGGGCCTGCACCCCTGCAGGGCGCATTCTGCCACAAGGCAGGCGGCTCTTGGGCGCAGGCGCCTTGCCCTTTGAGCCGTTAGTGCTATCCTTGGCCATGGTTCTAGGGTGTGTGGGAGGCAAAAAAGAAAAGTTAGAAGGAAAAAATAAAGTCAGGGGGAAGAAGTAGTAGCTTAAAGAAAGAAGTAATAGAAAACAGTAGAAAAGTAAAAAAAACAGTAAAAGTAGAAATAAAATGCAAAATATAAACTTAGGGACAGAGAGAGAGAGATGATAAATAAAAAAAAGTCAGAAAAACTGTGTAAAAAACTAAGGATTGCAAAGATTAAGGGATGATAGAAAAGTATGCCCAGAACCATAGCATAGAGTGAAAAACAAGATGGTCGAACCCATTCGCGACCGTGTGGGTAAGTTTGCGCGACGATTCTCACGAACACACAATAATCATCGCGAACAAGTAAAACGCGCTCCCGGACATGACATGCGCATTGCGAACACGCTATACGCGACTCGGAACAGGAAATAAGGCATTGCGAGCGGGCGGGACAATTGAAAAACAAGATGGCTGCGCCCATAGGCGACCGCATGGGTAAGTTCGCGAGATATTATCCCCCAAGCAAGGAAACAGCGCCCCGAACATGCACAACGTGCTTGCGAACAAGAAAAACGCATCGCGAACAGGCGCCCCAAGCAACTACGCACTCTCGCGTAGCTACACGTAGCTTGCGTGGTGCAATGACATCTTCCTGTAGCTGCGCGTAGCGCGACTACGCATACTACGCGCAGGGTTATGCTAGAGGCACTTTATTGATCTTTAAGTGATTCCTTTTTTTCCATGGAAGCACGTTTTGAACCCTGTAATTTTTATTGCACTACAGTGTACATAGTTTTATATGACTTATGAAATGTGACTTTAGCAAATGCTGTTCAGTTTTGAGAAGTGAGCACGGAGGCACTTTATTGATCTGGACCGATACATTTCGTTAACTGATGTGGCGAGCCGTAATGCTCTGTACGCATGGAAGCACCATATGGAACATCTATTTGCTCATAGAATTACAGTGTGTTTGTTCTATCTGATCATGCAATGTAATTTCAAGAATGCCCCAATACGATATGCAATTAGTAGAACGAAATGATGTGTTTACATGATATCAATGTTCCAGTACGGCATGTTATCCTTGAATCACCACAATATTTGCAGTATATTTGTTTCGAATCCGATGAAACTTTTAACCGGCTCTGCTTTAACATTTCCTTTTTTTATCATATTCATTTACGAATTAGTGTGCACAAGGTTTTATATTTTCTTTTTATTAATCAGACAATAAAGACATTCAATTTCCTGCTATTTTTGAAGAGGTTTCCGAAATGGCATTTAAAAATGTTACACATAACTTTTTCCAGGGTGTTTTGCCTAATTCCCTTACTGGAAATTATGTGAATTTCTCCTGGGCTTATCAGCAAGCCCATATAGGATGCACTTTGCAAAATGCCTGCAGAGCTAAACATATTCCCCATACCATGGACGAACCATCCAATGATTTAAAGAAAGCCCTCACTGTTCTTCCAGACTAAACAAAACCTTCACTGCCCTGATAGTCATTTAGCAAAGGAACATTGCCTCAGCTCTCCATAAGAAAGCTGAAGTGTTAGAGGTATTGAACTCATCCACATTGTCAATATGAGAAAACTAAGGGGGTTATTCTCAAGGACTTATCGGCGAGTTAGCGGCACTTTATCACTGCCAAAGTGGTGATAAATTAATCGCACCATTCACAAGCTGGTGCTAACAGCTGATATCACCAATTTTCCTGCGATAGTAGTCGCAAAAAACAACGCCATGGATGACACCGGCAACTAACGCTAATGAGATGCAGAGTAGACATTTACGTGCAAAAAGCCAGGACAACACCACTTCGCAACATTCTCAACGACCAGCCAGATCTGCGATAAGATCCCAAAACATGAGATACGCACGTTAGCAGCAGGAATTTAACACCTGCTCTTACCTGATGTTAAGTCGGACAACAACCTGCACCATGAAAGGGAGCCCAGCACACAGCCACACCTGATGAACAACAGATGCCGTGGAGCCACTGATCAGGCTGCTCTGGCACCCAAGAGGCCCAGGCCACAACACCCACCACCACCACCCCCAGGAATCCCCCCCTCCCTGGGCCCTACCCCGGGCCCCCCCAGACGAAGATAGTTGACATCAACGTTACAAATTCTTGAACCAAACAATTCGCCTGAAGCCGCACAATACCAACAATTAACATTCATGTGTGGACAGACACAGGTAAACATTTATTCACCTCTGTATTTCCCAAAAAGAATAATTAATTCAAATGTAACTCAATACTACTATTTGGAAGAGTCATAGAGGGTCTCCCATGGACATTCTGTAAGTCACAGCCCGCAAGACAAAATTCAAGATAAGAAAGTGTGTCATGCGCCCATCAAAGGACAGAGAGAGAAAGAAAGAGAGAGTGAAAGAGAAAGAAAAGTGGAGAGAGGAGAAGGAGAGAGAGAGCAACAGAGGAAGAGAGAGACAGTGAAAGGAAGAGAGGGAGAGAGAGAAAGAGAGCGAATCATCCCTGGGCCCTTGTGTGGTTCATTCCTGGGCTGGACAGGAAACCAACTGATGTGTGTGTCTCTGTTGCAGTGTCGGCGCCACACAGACCTCAACCGACAATGTCACCCTGTTGCATGCACAATGAGGGCGGCCGTGCATGAAGGGAGTGTACAAGGAGCGAAAGGCTGCTCGGGCTCTTGGCTGATACATGCCAACTGTTGTGTGTGTATCGCTATTGGTGCACCTTAAGCCTAAGGCCAAGCCTCATTTGCAAAGCAAAAGCTACATCACAGTTCAAGAATGCAAGCAGTAGTCAGACTGACATTGTGGATGAAAGCTCCTTTGTCCCAATACAGAAGGCGGAAGGACATCTGCACCTACAACCTTGGCAGTGTATACGGCTGGCACCCCCTGAAAGATACACTACAGCAGATGACGACTCCCACATTCCACACAGCGCTAATGAAAGAACGACGTATCCACACCCTACACGCAGAAGACCTTGCCCGAGACACTCCTGCATGGAATGCTCTTGACACTCAAGCACAGCAAAACCCATATGTCCAAACTTTGCACACCCATACGACTCTTTGCATCGAGCTGTGGTAAATCATCCACACAACTGCCGCAGGTCAGAAGAGTGCTGGTTCTTCGAGACCCAACAACGCAATGGCTGGACATCCCGGGCACATGCGCAACCCATGTCACGTGGAACTGTAGTGTGGCCGAATGCTGCATCTGTTGGTGGCACTGTCATTGGCAGTCCAGTGGATCAATTACCGTTTGAGCTTCCAACTTGCATACGTCACCTGCGTCCAGCCCTGATTCCATTGTCGATCATGCATATTCAAGTGGCCCATGGATGTCTGCCTATCCAACACAACAGTAGCTGAACTGGATTATGACATGTGGGTGCACCCCCTGTTGGCCCATGACCAGGAATGTAACCGTGATACCAGTTCATGGGATGCCTTGATATTTGGCGTGTGTGCCGGCAGTTGGTTATGGGAGATTGCACAATTCCTCATGCACGGTGACCACATTGAGGTGCTCCCCTATTGTGCTGTGTTGGAGATTGGTGAAACTGCATGGACGGAGCACATCTGTCCGGATCAGCTAATGGATTGGCTCGCCCTCGTGTTCGCTGAAGTCGACAACGACGTACTCTTGGAACTGATTGCCTATGAAGCTGCGCTCGCTCTCAGGGACGAGTAACTACGTTCCTGCAGCCACAACTGATTGTTATCAATAGCACAGGTCCCAACACCCTCTAGCATCTTGGAAAAATGTTCACATATCCCATCATTACAGTGGACATGGCTGCATTTGCCTGGACTCAGAATGCATGTGGGTGCAACACTGCGGGTTTACTCACACCTGTGCAAGTTGAGTGGACAGCGGCGCATGGCAACGTTCCCCAATTTGACACCCTGCTGAAGGGAGTGTACACACATGGCAATGTAGTTCT
This sequence comes from Triturus cristatus, assembly GCF_964204655.1. Classification (NCBI taxonomy): domain Eukaryota; kingdom Metazoa; phylum Chordata; class Amphibia; order Caudata; family Salamandridae; genus Triturus; species Triturus cristatus. The sequence continues at coordinate 914,681,376 of NC_140588.1, forward strand.
ACATGTGACCCTTTTTGACTCTGTCACCTGCTCACTGTCGTAATGAATCAAGTGGTCCGTGACTGCTTTAGAGAAGAATAAATTATAATTTATTGTGTGTGTAACTTAAATAAGTCAAACACTGGTAAAACATCTCAGGTACAACACTGGAGGTTGAGTACTTAATGGCTCTGTCAGGGTTTTCCAATAGTAGTGAGCTGAAAGTACTCAACCTCCAGTGTTGTACCTGAGATGCCTGTGTGGCACCAGGATTAGGTTGCCCCTGCCCCCCTTCATCCTGAAGAAGACTCGCAGCGGAGGTTGAAGTCACCCTCTATGCACAAGCCAAGTCAAAACGTCGACGCACCCCACCCACTAACAGCATGTATCACATCCCTTCGCTTGATGTTGCATTTATGCATTTACAAAAAGTATATAAAAAATGTTATAAATGATTTGTTTGGGACAGGCCTTTCTGTACTGGTCTCTTTACCAGTCCATTGCCAAAGCCGTAAAAATGTATAAACTCTGAATATTTGTGACTATTCACTTTTCCCTACCCATCACGAGCACACCCATTCTTCTCTCCTACTTTGAGCAACCTTAGTACCTTCCTTTTGTCAAATTAATTTTGATTTGTTTCAGTTATATGAAATTAAATATACTGGACTTAAACAATTCTTTGGCGCTTTTGTGTTTTACATTGACTGTACATTTGGAACAATGCTATCTTAGACAGCAGGGTATGTTGTTGCATTTATTTTTGGTATTTTCTTTACCAGTGTTTGACTTATTTAAGCTACACACACATGATAAATTATAATTTATTCTTCTCTAAAGCAGTCAAATTCCACTTGTTTCCTTACTGCATTGTACCCCGGTCTTGTGACATTTTTTTGGGTTACCCCATTAATTTGTAATGGACCTGCTCACTGTCAGCAGAGCAGACGGTCAGCGCAATCCGGTGGTACAGGACTATGCAGATCCCATGGGCTGTGACTGGTGTCCCCTGACACAGTGCAATGAGCTTATACCAAACATCACATGACTTGTTCAGCAAGGCAAGGTGGGCTGAGACCGTTGCCATCCGTGATGATTTCTGACCATGTTTTCATCCCCATGTCTTGCGCCTCTACATGTTCTTACGCTGCCCGTTTGTATATGATGCATTGGTCTGCATATTGTGGCCCTTGTCTTGCCCATATTGACACGCACATGCTAATAAAGTGTACGCAACTTCACTAGTTTTCCACTGTGATGACTGTTGATTAGAATGCCAAATCGTGTGCCTCAATAAGCATTGACTGATGCATTTCGCTTAGGGGTGAGTCCCCATTGACAGCTCGACCTCTTTGAGCCAGACATTGTGGTTGGGAAAGTTGCTGGTAGACCTGTGCGCTTACGTGTCTTTAGTAATGAGAGTATGGTGTCCAACTTCTTGCCATGTGCATCACTGTGATCCATCCAAACAGGCTGTGTCCACACAGTTGAGTGTGTGTAGGTAACCGAAGAGATGTACTGTGGTCACATGTGATGGGGGACACTACTTTGGTCCTGCTAGCGACTGACATTTTCACAAACAGCCATATTTCATACATGGATGTAGGGCTATGTTGGGGGGTTGTGAGATTGTTGTTAGTGAGCAATGAGGCCACAGCTAGTTTACACCTTCACAGACATATGATTGGCCATGTGTGTCACGGTCAAACATGCACATTATGTCATTTCCCAGGGTGTACCTTTTTGTGCAATCGATGTCCCTACATTCATCCATACTTTTATTCTTGACTGAACATAGACATGACACATCTGTGTGATTTGGAATGTTTTATTCACATTCTGTGGAGTGTCGGCGCTGGAGCAGTACATGGCCATGTACACCCCACATTACATGAAGTGCCAACCAGTCCTTGGAGGAATGACAAGTGAGTCGGAAGAGGAAGAGTCCAGTCCGCAGCCTGATTGCTCTGTCATTGGTAACCACTGCAGATATGGCAGTCCATGTTGGGGTCCAGGTGAATGTCGCAGAGTGTTTGGGGGGACAGTGAAAAGTGTTGCTCCAGGGTATGATGCAGAGGGCTGACCCAAGCAGGAACAGGCCATATGGCGGGGAAGAATGCTACAACCTCCTTTTTGACACAGAGTCATTACCATCCACATCTAAGTCCTCTGATATGTCTTCAGTGTCAGGTGTTCCAGGTGTGTGGGGTGGTGTTATGGCTGCATCACTGTGTGCCACAAACACATCAGGGGCGGAGGTGGTATGGCTGCATCACTGTGTGCCACAGACACATCAGGGGATGGAGGTGGTATGTCTGCATCACTGTGTGCCACAGACACATCAGGGGGTGGAGATGTGTGTGTCGAGGTTCCTGCAGCAGTCATCTGGGACAGGCTCGATGGCAGCAATGACAAGATGAGGATCTTCAGGGCATGGTAGATCCCAGCTACATCTCGCTGGTGTTCAGCCATGGCAGCCAGCATTCCTGCCTGCATTCGCTGCATGTTCTTCATTGTCCTCCACATCTGTGCCAACTCTGTGCTGTCGTCGCTGGAGCCTGTCTGACTAGAAAGTCCTTGTATCCGAGTAATGGCTCCAGCGAGGTCAGCCAAGGATTGTTGTAGGGCATGGAACGGACTGTGGGTGTCCGTTAGGGACTGTAAGTGGTCCCTGATGGGACTTATACACCCACATATGGCATCAAGTTCGGCTGCCACGATTTCAAACCCCAGACCCACATTTTCAGCCAGATCCTTCTGGCAGTCTAACACACAGTGTTGGAATGACATGTGTTCTTTGGTGAGGTGCTGGGAGCCAGTCGTGGTGGTTGGTGCTTCCTGCTGTGTGGTTTGTGCAGGGGGTGGGGTCACCTTGATGCAGCTGGGCTACACTGCTCCTAGGGGTGGGGTGCGGAGGCTATCCAAAGAGTGGCATATTTTGAATTCGGACTGCTCTAAAAAAAACATACCAAAGCCCATCTTTGCGTTTAGACGCAATAAAAATCTAAGGAATTCTTTGGTCAAGTCCAAGATACCCTCTGTCAATTCTTTTGTCCAGAGATCCATTACTGGAGCCAGACCTATAAGTGGAACTCACAAATGTGGCAATTGCCACGCCTGTCAGTTTGCTATTGTAACCAGCGAATTAATCTGGAACAAACTCACCTTTTCATTCAAAGAAATGACCAATTGTCACACCCGCCATGTGGTCTACCTTATCCTTTGTCCATGTAACAAAGGACACGTAGGCGAAACCAGCAGAGAATTTCGTGTACGCTTCAGCGAACACAAGTCAGCCATTCAGAATAAGCGAGAAGGGGCCCCATTGGTGGCCCATTGGACTGATCAGCAACACACTACCTCTGACCTCAGGTGGCTAATCTTGGAACACATACACCCATCCAATAAAACTAATGTGGATGCCGTTAGACGTAAAAGAGAGGTCTTCTGGATTTATGTTCTCCAGACACAAGAAAAAGGCCATAACGAACATCTGCCTTGGGAGAATGCGACTATATAGGTCCCTCTATACATATTTACTTGCTGTTATCTCTTAGTAAACATATTTGTATCTTTTGCTACATTTTGGTTCAGTAACCGCAGGGGGAGAGGCAGGGCCATTCTACAGGATCACGTTGATTCTCCTCTTGTTTGGAGCAGTGGTTGCACGTTTTTTAATTCCGCCACCATTGAGGATGCATATTCTTGTATGTTGCTGATATCATAAGCAGCACGCACACTAATTATTAGGCTCCCCAAAATGGTTTTTCTTTACATGTGATTGAACGGTAATTGTTCATTTTATATGACCTCCTTACAAAACGTTCTTAATGGCAGTCTATTCTATTCATTTGAGGGGATTCTTTCGTTCTCATGTCGTCTGACCCCTAAAACGCTTTGAAACCTATTGGTAGTCCATTGTTTATCTTTAGTACACCACTCGGTAGATTCTTTGTTTTAGTCCTTCGTTTCTATCCATGACTCCGTCTCACCACTTCCGGGTCTGCCATATAAGGAAGACGCTAGAATCCATATCATTCTAGGCAGGCAAGCGGCAGCAGCGGGACCCGCGATGCGCAATATTTGGAATCTCTGATAAGAACGCCACCGACACTATCGGATAGCCGTGGTATCACCTTTTCTAGCTATGCTCGCATTATCACTTAACACGTATTTTAGATAATGTGTATATCTTGCTTTTTAGATCACTGTTAGGACGCGGTGTTCGCTTGTCTAACCCGTGTCTAACCCGTGCCTACGACCTTCCTAAAGATAACGGCCTGCCAAATTATTGAATAGAAATTACTCAGGTACATGTAAATACCATCTATTAAGCTTCTTTAACACATCAAATTATACTCAGTTCCCTTTTTGCTCATAATAAAGCCTGTTGTATATATACTTTCAGGTCTTGTGTAACCTGGTGACTACATAGATTCTATCTATACTACATCCTTGCGGGAACGTTAATCCTTGATAAGAAATCCCCCTGACTCATTTTACATATATCCAGGTTCGGATATTACAATTGTGGTCAGTGATGACTCTTTTTGGTAAGCAGCCCAGTATAGAATCTATTACATCGACCTTGCCCCCATAAAGCATTTTTTTACTTAGTTTGTGTTCTTACATTTTCAGGTTACTCTTGAATGCGATCATTCTTACTAGCCTTATCCGCATTACATATCTGGACTCAATCAGATGTCGATCTTGAAACCTACCCACTCAGACACTTCCATCACACCCTATCATACCCCGGCAGAGTAAGTAAGTGGGTTAGTCATACCTTGGCGTTAGTCCCTCCAGCATCACGCGCTACCTCCAACCTATTGCGCGAAGAATTCCTTTTAGCCAATCGCCATCTATGTCTCTAGATTTAAGAGTTGTATTAGAGCAAACATGTTCTTTTAAATTTTTGTATATATTTGCCGCTATACACAGCCTGTAACACCATCCTTAACAAGGGTTCAGCAACAGGTAGTAACCCTGTTCACCATTCGTTTAGACCCAGCGGCAACCTTGTACCATAACCCTTCAGGTTCTAATTCTCACTTCTAAAATTTCCCAGATTTATACTTATTAATCTGGTATATCCTTATATTTTGAAAAGGGTCAATGTGTGTCTGTTTTTTTCTTATTTCTTCAGTACCCATGTATAAAGTTATGTCAAAGAACGAAGTCGCTGCCTACCTGGTATCCTCTTAAAAAAGAGTCGCTGCATGACAAGTATGTGTGTATATATATTTATTCCCACAGTTTCTTATGTGCACATCTAGGTGATGGGTCTTTGGAATTCTATTCCTTCACCATTTTCTTTTCCTCGGGTGATTGCTTCTTATCACGGGCCAATATGAGCCTTTAACGTCTTCATTCTCAGTAATAGCTCCTTCCACCTCCTGAAAGAAATTGCTAATTTAAATGATGATTATAAATTATTCATTGAGGTTCTTTATACCCACAGACCTACGGCTGTCAATATTGATTGTGTAACTATACCTTTTGAGGTTGGACACCTAACTAGGCCTTGAAGCCTTGTTTTTTTGAAAGACCACCTAAGCGCGCCCTGAAGAAGGAGCCTTTAAAAGCAACTTATGTGCTCCGAAACGCGCGTTGGCGCTGGTCTCATGTCTATATTGTACAACTCATGGTTTTAACCGTTATTAGACTGTTGTTTATTTTTTGTGTTTTTCAGGCCTACTGTCTTGAATGCTTTTGAATGTTCTTGAATCTATGTTGTATATATGTTTTTTAGATGTATTGTCTATATATTGTTAAGGTTAGTTACAATTTTGTTTCAATATTGTGACGCTATATGTATATGTCGCCCAAAAAAATAATGAAAAAATGAAAAAATGAACAAAATGAGTTAATAAATGAAATAACATAGTTTTGTACACCGTTGTCTGTGGTTGCTGTTAATACTTGTGGACATATTGCCTTTTTGAAAGACAAGCGCAGGAAGCCCTGTTTTTTGTAGTATACAACTTCTTGCCATGTGCATCACTGTGATCCATCCAAACAGGCTGTGTCCACACAGTTGAGTGTGTGTAGGTAACCGAAGAGATGTACTGTGGTCACATGTTCTTTGGTGAGGTGCTGGGAGCCAGTCGTGGTGGTTGGTGCTTCCTGCTGTGTGGTTTGTGCAGGGGGTGGGGTCACCTTGATGCAGCTGGGCTACACTGCTCCTAGGGGTGGGGTGCGGAGGCTATCCATGAGCCGTTGGAGGGTGTCTGAGCAAATGTCCAGGGTGTTCTTTTTCTCATCATCACTGAAGAGATTTTTGGTCTGCTCTGCAGGAGGTGTTGATTCTCCCTCTGCAATGTAAAGGGAAGATACATGTTAACAGTGTGTCCCATGTATGTTGACACATTGTAGATGTTTACATGCAGACTGCATGACAATATACATTGTGACTGTTTTGGAGGAGATGGCTATATGATGGGAGAAAGTGGACATTTGGACTACATGATGGATGTGAAGTTGTACTTGTTCATTATCACCTCACAGTTTCCTCCTATGCCAGATTTGATTGGCTAGTTTCTACGCAGAACCGGCACCAGTTGTGTCCCCTGTTCTGTAGTGAAAGTGTTGCACCTTGTACAACATTGTCTTCAATGTTGATGTGCTGTGATTGGTATGTGTGTGTGATGTGTTGTGGGAGAGTCACCCCTGCAGCTCTAATTTAGCAGCCCCTTATCCCTTTGAGGAGGTGTGCCTTTGACTTGTGTGCTTTTACGGTGCAGAGATGTTGGCGACTTCGGTCATTTGTGCTATTGGACCGTTTTTGTACTCGTGTGCAATGTTTGTCTGCAGTTTTGTTGTTGTCGTCAGGGGTTGCATGTGCACTTGGATGTATCAGAGTGTGACCTACTCATTGGAGGATGGGATCCACACTGGGCCACCTCAGTGTTGTGGCGTGCACCATGTCATGTATTTTGACTGAAGCCATGCTATTGGTCATGCAGTGTCACTTGCATTGTCAGTGTGGCTCACAAAGGTGGATATAGAACATATGCATGGGTAGGTTGTGTGATTGATGATAGGGAGGGGGGCCCCTTTGTGCACATAGTGGATGGGGGCATACTTGGTGTTTTTATGTGTGCTGCAGCGTGCCATGGGTATCAGGGACATGTTCCACACTCATTGGGGATGTGCAGTGTGTTACACATGATTGCGCATGTGTGCCATTGTGCCCATCTCCCCCATGTCCCCCCAGTCCCTGGTCATTACTCACCCTGTTGCTGTTGGGTAAGTTCATATCGAGCTGTGTCCGGCCCCCCAACTCCTGCCACCGTCTCCACACTGATGACTGTGGGCACCATTTCCTCCAGATCATCCAGCTCCTCCTGTGGTGCAGGACTCTCACCTCCAGTCGCTGTTGCTGCCTTCCTGTTGGCAGCGACTTTCTGCTTGGTTTGGCTTTTCACGTCATGCCAGCACCTCCTGACCTCCTCCATTGACCTCCTCGACACTCTGACTGCATTTACGTTGTTCACGATGGACTGCCATATTTCCGTTTCTGTTGCCAATGACACATTTGCGGTTCCGAACAGTTCTTGGTAGTGTCCTATCACCTCCGCAACAATGATCCTGTTTTCCTGCAAACTGAACCGTGTCTTCCTCTTCCTCTTCTACTTGGCCTTTCCCGAGCCCGGGGTCCTTGCTGGTCGTCTGTGGGGCTTGTGGGGTTCGCGTTGTCGTCTGCACTCAGCCCGGGTGCATCCATAGTACTACGCAGTTTATTTTCTTTTGGCTTTTTTTTTGTTCTTGTTTTATAGTGCATTTTCCCGAATGATGCATGGCAATTGAAGGCCTGTTGCTGGTTATCGCAGATTTTTGTAAAGCAATTGGCCAAATTGCAACTTTTTCACGTTCGTGTTTCGCGTTTTTTAGGCGCTGCGTTCCTTTTAACTCGGTCATTTGGCACATTGTCGTGAGACTATCGCATGGTGCCGCCGGGTTAGAGAATACAACGTTGACACGGCGTTATTTTCCCGCGATAGACTGCGATGTGCGAAGTTGCATTAAGGATTTTTTGCAATAGTTATCACACGTTATTGAGAATATCCCCATAAACTTTGAAGAAAACAAAAATAGTCATGCCTTTTTTTTGTGCATCGTTTAACTCTAAAGTTTCTTGATTCAAAAAACAAATGGAAAAGCACATTTAGACCTAAATTTATTGGTAAATTGCAGATGTCATTATTTAGGGTTTAGGGTTTTGCATCCGAAAATAAACCTTTCAAAATGCATATAGGATGCAGATAATCTGTGAATTTGTCACTGACTATTTATTAAATAATGAATGCTAAGGAATAAATGCCTCATAGCTTTTTTCTTAAAAGGAGCCTTATTTACTGCTGCACCATTCAGGGTTCAAAGCGACTGCTCGTGATAAAGACTGATCTTGCATAATTGCTGAATGATAAAAGCAGCTGTAAAAACTGCCAGAAGAATGTTAAATGCAAATGAGACGCGATAATGAAAACAAAGGCTGTAGAAAACAAGTGCAAACATATTTCTTGTGCTCGTGTGTCGGCTGAGTTTCTTTTTAGTAGGATGTATTTTTTCCAGTCACAGAGGCTAATAAAATATTTAGATTAACTTTGAACTTCCGCTGACAAGCACTGCTTGGCTGCAAAACTCGGATCAGTTTGATGATGAGAGAAGGGGGAGATATGCGCCGAAGAGGGCTCAGATGGTCTCCAAATTAAAATGGCAATCAGTAGCTTCATTGCAGGATCCTAGGAATATAATTAAACTTGTTCATTCACATGCAAATGCTTTATTTTAAGGCCACAAAAGATGTAAAATGCAAGAAATTAAGACATTACTTGCTCTAATACCAAGGGTTTTCACGTGCCCAAAACGGTTCTTTTAACAGGCTTCATTTTAGGAAATGGATGGTAGGACATCTGTTTCTATTCAGATGACATTCTGAGAATTAGCACTTTCCCAGGATTTCTGCAGAACATCTCTCTCTATCCCGGCAATGGCAATACTCACTGTGAATGAGCTATTGAGAAGCAGTGAAGGGCTTCTCTACCGAGTACAGCGAATAATATTTAATCAGAAGCAAATGTTTCCAGAATAAATACGAAATTGATAGAGTACTTGATAAAACCATAGAAAAATCAAAGACATTTGTATTGAAACAAACTATCTAAAAGAAATGCAATTCACTAGAAATCAAAACTGCCAGGCTCTGTTATGTGTCCCATAAAAGTTCAGATGCAGAATCAATATATGCATTTTATTGTTTATTATGGAGCACATGTAGCATTCTTTTTCTCTGCACAAAATAAGCGGAATAGGCAGGAACGAATTTATCAACCGATTCTAAAAAAAGGTTTTCAGTCTATTCCAGTTGACTTTCTATTACGTTTGGAAATATTTCCAATTTATAAGGGATTAACACAAATCAAAAGGAGTACGCCTGAAAACATATAAGAGCCTTGCTCTTCTATACTTAGTTGGAAGTAAGAAAGCGACTGCGTAGTGCTGCTGCTAGCAGAACTCCCTTGTCTCTCCGAGGGTCATTGGGGCATATTCACGAGGTAGTGGCGGTGAGAGGCGTTAGCCTCCATGGCTTAACGTCTCTCACCGTCACTTCGAAAACGCCAGGCTGCACCCTATTCACAAGAATGTGGTGCAGCCTGGCGTATTCCCCTGCGATGGAGCTAAGTCTCACGACTCACGCACCCTTGCACCAGAGTGTAAGGGTGTCTGCGGGCAGGGAGGTTTGTTTATGTACAGGAAAGTGTCCCTTCCTGCACATAAACAAACCTAAAATGCTGTTGAGTAACTTACATGTGTGCTGCTTCATGCAGCACACGTGTAAGTTACAAAACTGCATTTTTAAAAGGCTTTAAGATGGCTTTAAATGGCTTTAAGAAAGTGGGTTAACGCTGCCTTGAGAATAGGGAGCTGGCCCTATCGCCACAGGAACATCAAAAAAGTGACGTTCCCGTGGCGATAGGCGCTTGAGAATATGCCCCATTGTTTCTAGAAGGGGAGGCGGAGCTCTTACTGGCAGTGCAGTATGTGGTACAGTCTCTTCCCTGGTTTGGAGTGAGACATCAAGGATACCAGCTGGTTGAGCCCTGGGCACAGCTGTTGATGGTTTCAGTGGTGTCCCAATTTCTTTATCCAGCAACTAGAGAGTCGAGACAGGGACTTTGCTGGAGAAGAGTCCTAGGTGGCGGACTCAGTGTACGGTGTGCCTCGTGGTCAGCAATGGTGCCAAAGACTACAAGAGCAGCCCGTGAGTGGGTTGACTACGTAGTTCCTGGGTATTAAAGAATCATGCATACCCGGCAAAAGAGAACAGCACAAGTGATGGAGTTCCAGTAAAGAAAGCGTAGCCCAGGCTCAGCAAAAGCAATGAAAGGATGCCCAGCAGAGTAAGGAAAAACAGATGGCCAGGACAATCAATCAGGCTGGGTAAGAGGGGCATGGTTCCAGCTGTGACCACCAGTTACTGGTTGTATGATGCAAAAACGCATGCCTCAAAAATGCATGCCTAAACAATGCGGTCTCACCCATGACAACATCTTTACCACACATGCCTTTACCATGCATGCCTTTACAACAAATGTAATTGTAAAGGCATGATTGGTAAAGGCATGTGTGATAAGGATCACACACTAGACCCTCTGCCCTGAGCCCTAAAAAGCGGACCACCGGCACTGCTAATCCCTCCGCCCGAAACACTACCCAACACCCCACCCTGAGCCCTAACCACCAGCCCCAAGCCCTGCAATGCACCCCATCCCAGCCCAAAAAACTACCCTCAATCCTAAAACTCCCCAAGACCAAACAAGCATTTGCAATGCAATAGGTCTTGCATTATTAAAATTTGAGCTATTGGCATTGCTAAATAATGCAACACCAATAGCTCAAACTTTAATAATGCAAGACTTATTGCATACAATGTTTTACCTACACGATGGCCCATTGCATCATGCCGCTTCTTTTGCATGTTGGAAGCTGTACAACATAAGGCGTGCCCGCTGGTTGGTATAAAAAAAACGAGACCTATTGCATTGTAAATGCTTGTTTAACTGGGCAGTTCTCAGAAGCATCAATATTTATGTATTCCCCTTAACTATCGAAAAGGGCTGGAAATGCAATATTTACTGTTTAGGTCAAAACAACGGTGCTAATGAAACTAAATAATGCATGTGCCTGCACTGTTGCGAGTGATGCTAAGGAAGGAAGGATACGTTGGCAGAAGGTCACTAGACTAAGACTGTGTAAAGTATAAATGTTTTACTAATAGTGTTGCAATCCTTGATTTCAGTATGCTAATTTCATGATGTTATTGAGATTGTCTAGCCATCATTTTTAACCTTGTTTATCCAAGAAAGTTGGACCTGTGCTGCAAATGTTTCGTTGGTTTGTATGAATTGGTAAAAAACAATTGCAAAGAAGATGGGAGAGTGTGGAAAGGAGAGTGATATTAACATAGAGACTGAAATGAGCTGAGATAAAGAGTGTGATCGGAAGAAAAAAACGAGAGTTTGAGCTGTTGGCATTGTGTAAATGACAATGCCTTTTATTTATGTGTTGTTTTTAAAACAAATAAATAAAAGGCATTGTCATTTACAATACCAGTAGCTTAAACTCTCGCAAATGCAAGACCTATTGCATTGCAAATGCGTTCAGCATCCGTGTTATAAAGATTTTTTCTAAAGCATTAGCAGAGAGCGTGTCCTGCCTGCAACAGCAGGTAGAACAAAGCTATTTGAGAAAATAGTGCTCGGAGGCTGTAATTCAAGACTACCGAGTAACAACATATGTAACAGGTCGTGTCTTTATGGAAGGTTACAAAATGAGACCAGGCGGTATTAAGGATGGACTACTAAGCCTATTGACCAATGAAAAGAAGTTCATACCAGACTACAGCATGCGTCGCAGAGTCTCAACCTAAAAATTGGGCAGACTTTTTTCACACCAAATTTAAAGACTGTAATGAAGGAAATGTTAAGCCACATTTAAGTGCATTAAAGAACACACGTAATGAACCTCGCCAGCATCAATTCAACAATCCGGTGTAGTTTACAAAAAAAATTTTTTACAACCTTCAAGTGCAATAGGTTACACTACAATCTGGTTGAGTTGATAAGGTGTGCGTATATCGAGATCCATAAATTGCATTCCTTCTAATTACATAAAAAGCACCGTCCCAACTGAATCAAAAGCACACCTAGATAGATAATGACTTTATTTCGGATATTTCAATCCATAAAAGTACACATCAATAAACAGTTCATATTAAAAAAAAAACATCACATTAATAACAAAATCAATCACACACACATACAATACATAAATAAATTCCATAAAGGAGTGCAAAGGCAAAACAGTACAGGGAAAAAAGTGCATTGGTGCAATGGGCGACTAATAGTTCAGAGGTAGTTACATTTACTCATCTAAACATTTTCTAAATCTTAGTGTCAATTTTAAAAATTCTAACACCTGGAGGACACTATCCGGATACAGCATCTGTAAATACATAAAGGCAGGTCTAATTTGTTTAAAATTCAGTTTCTTTAAAAGGGTGAGAAGATATCTCCTACGGGGATATTCATAAAATGTACATAAAAACATAAAATGTAGCATATCCTGTGGAGACTTCCCGTCGCAGCCACAGGGAGCTACAGGTTTCTTAAAAATATCTACCGTGGGTCTAAATAAGAGAAGATGGAAAATGTTAAGCCTGAATCGGGTCAGCAAAAATTTCTCATGTGAGGTGAAGGAGCATGTTAGATACTTTTCCATAGAGTTACAAGTACTCAGCATAATATACTTTCTAACATTAGGTTTTAAGAGCTCAACTTCATCTCTTAGGGCAATACATTTCATAGAGAAAGCTTTTTTAATTGCTACTACATCACCCTTGACTATATCCCTCGGATTATCAAACACATTCAGGCGACCAAGTTTCAAAAATTGGGACTTCAGGTATTTAAGCCAAGGTACACACATGGCGTGATCAAGTGATATAAGGTCTTCCACTATCAAGTGAGTTAGGGGGATTTCATCACTTAACCATAGTTTTATCCAGCATAACAGAGGTTTTAAACCGACAATGTCGGATAGATACTGGCAGCCCAGTTCTTCATGCGCAATTAAATTCGAGGTACTACATGGGACACATAACAGGCGTTTTAAAAATTTATTTTCAACTATTTGTAGTTGTTCGCCATTTATGTAGCCCCATATCTCACTACCATATACAGCAGTGGCTATGGATTTAGAGTTGTATAATTTCATCATAGCCACATTTGGTTTATTCCCCAGTTTAGACGCAATATTGAAGATGGAAGCATTGGCTCTAGTCATTTCCCCCTTTTTCTTGGCCAGGTGAGGAGCCCAATTAAGTTTGGTATCAAATAAGATACCTAAATAGGTGAATGTTTGGGTGGTAGGGATCGGGACATTATTCAGTTTAAAATTGAACTTCTTCTTTAGTTGTCGGCCAACATGCATAGTATAAGATTTTGAATTGTTGACCTTAAGATCCCTGTCAGACATGAAATTATTAAAAACATTCAATAGTGCCTGTAGACCAACTTCAGTTCTGGAAATTAAGACCGCATCGTCAGCGTATAAAAGTAGAGGGATACCCCTCAGACCAACTCTAGGGCAGTCTGATTTTACCTCTTGTAACACAGCCTCAAGGTCATTTATATAAAAGTTAAAAAGAAAAGGGGCCAAAATACACCCCTGACGTACTCCTTTGTTGATGCTAAAACTTCCTGTAGTTTCCCCGGTCGATGAAAACCTCACGTTAGCTCTTGTGTCATTGTGCAGGTCCGCAAGGAACTCCACAATCCCCTTATCAATACCTTTATCCTTCATGGTCTGCCACAGCCTCCCCCTGTTAACACAGTCGAAGGCAGAGGACAGATCCATGAAGGCAAGGTGAATTGTTCCTTTATACACAACCGTATATTTACTCAATATAAGAAACAAATTAAGACATTGAGTTATAGTTGAACGCCCTTCACAAAAACCATATTGAGAGGTCGACAGAATATTGTTCTCGTTCGACCAGCTTGTTAGGCGTTGGAGTATAACTCTCCCCATTATCTTTACCATTGAATCAATTAACGAGATTGGGCGATAACACAAAGCACTACCCCTGTCTCCTTTCTTAAAGACCGGAACTATTGTTGAGAGACCCCAAGTCTCCGGGCAGCCCAATATGACTGCTGCATTAAAAACAGCAGTCAGAATGGGAGCCCAAAAGTCCGGATCAGATTTATAAAGATCAGGTGGTATTCCATCAGGGCCAGGGGCTTTGTTAGCAGTAAGACCCTTTATAGCAACCAGAACCTCATTTATATAAAAAATGATGGCAGTACTGTCCATATCAGAGGGGACAGCAACCATAGTTGCATCAGCTTCTGAATAATATAAACTTTTAAAATGACTCTCCCATTCCTCCTTAGTTATACAACATACCAGTCCATCTCCCGAGTCCCCAGTCAAAAAAGGTTTCTTTACCAGACCCCAAAATTTAGTACTATTATTCAAAGTGGAGGGATCAAGCAGTTCCTCCCAGGCCTCTTTCCTCAAAAACTCTTTACGGGCAGCAATAGTAGCCTTATATTCCTTTCTACATAGTTTTACCGCCTCCCTGTTCCTCGGGGTTGCTGCCAAGGCTACCCTCAAATTACGGGCAGCTAGAGTACAGTCATGACAGACCCATCTCGGGCCTGAGTTAAGATGGGGTTTATATGGGACCGATAGAAATGCTGATACCCTTTCCGTGATATTTTGGTACGCTTCTAAAACCAACTTGGGTTCACCTCCCTCATTCATACAAACTTTGATGTCCTCGGCACAGCCTTCAGTGATATTCTTATAGAGGACATCCTCAGAGACCATAGACCATTTTAAGCGCCTCTTACCATCTGTTGTAGCCAAACTACCTTGCCTGATACTCGCAATACCTTTTTTGAACCATGGGCAGTTTAGACCGATTATAAGAGGATTATGGTCACTGAATTCACTAAAGTCAATGGTAAAAGAATCCACAAAAGTTTGCATCGTCTGCGAGACCAGTATGTGGTCTATAAAGGTACCCCTTCCATGCCCTTTAAACGTAGGGGTATCAAAGCGAAATAGAGGGTCTTTTAAAGACATAGCCAAAGAGAGGTCATGGTCATTCAAAAAGTCATTACACAGTTCACCCTCCTTTGTGTGCTCCATATGGAGACAGTCTGCCCGATCACACACCATTTCTGGTAAACATTTATGCAATGGGTCTATACAAGGATGCAAATTAAAATCCCCCATAATCAGGAGGTTATGGCCCACATTTTCCATAAAATTTGAAACAAAGGAATTTAAAAAATAAATATGATTCCTGCCACCACTATCATGAACAGCATTATAAAAGTTCACCAGCCCGACACGGACATTACCTCCACATAAGATTACACCCATTACACCTGTATGCTGTGCTACAATTCTTTGTACTTCGCAGGAAATTAATATAGATACAAAAATTACAAGGCCCCCCTTGGGCCTACCACGCACAGATGGCAAGGCTGGCACAAAGAAGGCCCTATACCCTTCCAAAAAGAGTTCACAACCCAATTCCCAGGTTTCTTGTAAACAGATAATCGAGAATTGTTTGATATAGATCACCCAGTTTACATCAGACATTTTAGCAGCAAGGCCCGCAATGTTCCAGGAGACAGCAAGACATCCTGACAGTTTACCTACCAAACTATCTGGATTAGAAGGTTCACCTGAAGCCCCGATGTCCTGAGCTGCAGGTGCCCCCCGTCAATCGCACAGTTCAAGACCAGATAGTACTTCGAACCTATTCTGTGTGTGAAGATTCGGCCCATATTGATAGTGTCCAGCACTAACACTCCTGTTAGACACACCAATCGGTCCACCTACACCACAGGAATTAGTAATACTATGCTGAAAAAGGGTCTCTTGCACGGGAGTAAAAGGTTCACGTCTCCACCTGGTTAAATTCTGTGGCAGTCGTGGTTTGCACAAATGTGCATAAAAATAACCCAAAGGGCGTACACAGATACTATTTGTTTTATAAACCAGTGCAGAAGCTCTCAAAAGTACGGTTGCTACATGCTGGGGGTGTTTAAAGTTTACGACTATACAGTCCCCTGAACCAGCCTTTTTGGATGGCCCTACCCAATTTACACGCCTTACTGTTAATATCTCGTCAAAGTAGGAAATCGGAAAACCACAATTTTTGTTAAGCCAAGATACTGTCTTATTTTTCAGAGAGATAAAGGATTCATCATAGGGGGATGCAGGATGGGTGCCACAAGAAGGCACATTGGTCAGTACTACTACAAAAGGGGCACAGTCTGGTGGTAGATTAAGATAACCATTGTGTCTCGCCACACTAGAGGCTCTGTTGCTGTGGGGAGTTATGGATATTTGTTGCTGCAAAGCAGTTTTCACAGGAATATCCGGCTGGATAGAGGTTACAGGTCCTGGGATAACTTTATCAGCAAATTCTCCCCTCCCCTTATTCTGTAGATCATTAGGAACAGCAGTATCTCTCCTTTTCCCCCCAGAGTAATCAATTCCACTAGGCTGGGCAATCTCCCGAGACAATAACAGGTCACCCAGCCTTATCACTTCCTTTGCTAAATCATCAATCTTAGTGATTAATGGCTTAATAAGGTCCTCCATTTTGGCAGTAAAAGAAGCTTCTAAGTTTTTTAAAAGAGAGGCAATCATATCCGAGTTTAAATCAGTACCATTGCCAGCACCATTGGTGGCCGTAAATAAAAACGGGTTTGGTACAACAGTACCAGTATTTGGCTTACTAACCTTCTTTCTTGGCTTACAATTATTATTTTTCCCGTTCTCCCTTTGAGACCGTGTTCTACATGATCTCGTATGCCTAATCTCAGGTTGGGTCTCATTTAATACATCAGCATCAGAACTTGATGACACCCGAGAAGCTGAATGGACCTCCACCTCTACAGGAATGAGAACTGGGGGGGCCATAGAAATGACACCACTCGGGTTGATCTCAGGGTCTTGGGGCTGGCTTAAAGGATCATTTTCTAATAGTGTCTCTTCAGTCACGATGCCTTTCCCCAAGGATACACGTCTATCATTATTAATCTGTGTTACTTTCCTGACCAAGAAATTATCTAGGGTAGCTGGAGCCGCCATGGCTTTATCAGTTTTCGATTTCACCATTCCGTTCACTTATAAGTTAGGCTTCAACCCAGAAACCCTAGTGTCTGCCTACACACTCACAAATAGGACAATCAAATTAACCACAAATGGATAAATCAAATGGCAACGATAGTCAGTGCGCGATCAACGCCATTCGACAGGATGCACAGGAACCTGGCCCAGTCCAGTCTCTTCCGGCCTCTGAGGGCCACAGAGGGCCCGCCCTTTGCCCGGGCTTAGCCCGGCGCCGCCCGCGCGCGTCCCGCGCTGCGGGAGCTTTCAGTGCCTTATGTAGGACACCGGCGCGCTAAGATGACATCACGCGCTGCGCCGGTGTCTGGGGGTGCTGGGAATTGTAGTACACACTGCCGTTCCCCTCACGGCACGGGAGTTTGGTATGGAGGCAGGTAGCAGGTTGCAGGTCTCCCCCACGTGGCAAGCCGTTCCCCTCACGGCAAACTAGGAAGAAGGCAAGGTAAAGCACTCTTTTGCTCCTCCAGCACACCTTTTATTAACAACATTAAAAAAAAGTAGGCACGCTGATTTGCACTTTCTAACGCTGGTCAAATGAGGCTGCGTTTCCTTTTAATTGTAACTTCATAGTTTATGGTGGGGTAGGTTATGGTACTTCTTGAGAGCAGACTTTCACCCTGCGAAGGGTATCTTTAGCCTGAAGAAATAATCGCGCAGTATACACGTAAGGACAACGCCACCCTACCTCATATGTGGGAATAACCTTGAGACATGTCTGACCTTTTGATTAGATTCTCTCCAGGCGTTAACAAGGCCCGACCTCCTAATGAATAGCGCTGCAGCCAGTAATCCACAGATCTAGGTACACGCGTTGCATGGTACCACTTGAAATGGTGCCCACAGCCCAAGGGATGTGCGGCCAGAGTGGTAAAACGCCAGCGCACCAAACATTTTAAGCCTTTCAAGTCTCTATTCTAAGGTAAGTATACAACATATTAGAACTACCATACTTTGGTTATAGTGTTGGATAAACATCATATGGATAAGAGGTGGTAACATACAGAAATAAATCTATGCCTATGAGCCGCAATGCTGCAAAGCAGAAAACCTTCTGTCTGCAATGAGCAGGTTGATCAGGCCCTATTTTTAAAACAGTGAATCCTCCCCTTCAAGCATTCGTAGAAATCCCGACCAGCTCGATTTTCTGGAAATTCATAATATCCTGGAAAACTGTACGGTAGTCAGTACATTCTTGGGCACCTAAAATGCTAGTCTACCTATCAAAAAGTAATACAAATAAACAACGCAAAGAACTGCCTGGGATGCAAAACACTCGCATTTGAACCCAACACAGGTTAGTTATTTGGTGACAAGAAAGATAACTGGTGCTGAATTCAAGGAATAATTAACATGTAGAGAGAACTTTCATCTCTAAATTCTAGATCAACTTCCTTGTACCTTGAATGATTAAATGATACAGCGGATCCGAAAATGCAACGAACCAACCACATTATTTTGTAGTAATCTAGCACAAGGAAAGGAAATTACTCATAAAGAGATAACAATATGCAAATTATCGAGTCACTAGAAGGTTCTTCAGAACAAAATGCCTTTGGCTGCTAAATAGCTCTATCGAACATTGATAGAAAATGGAAAGGTTCTGGATCAAGAACGCTAACTGGAATGCCAAATTCACTCGCCTCAAAATGCCACATTTGGCTTATGCACGTTGTGTTAAAAATTGCGCAATCGTTGACAAGCAACTGGTAAGTGGCATTAAGAGGCACACCGTTACACTGTAATAGATGGATATCGGGATACAGCAGGCTCACTGTCTTGCAGGAAGCGTGGTGGTTGATGTACCTGCTTCGAGGCTTTTCGTCACTTGGAAGGCACCTGCTTGAATCCAGGCGGGTCTGGTTAGCCCTCTATCTTTAGGAGGTCAGTCCACTAAATACCACCAAGTCGAGTAAAAAATACAGTTACTTACCTGGCTTGAACACTAAGGGGCAGATTTACAAGCCCCTTGCTCCACTTTTGCAAAAGTGGCGCAAGGGTCTTGTAAATCTGCCCCCAAGTGGTTCCAACATAAACGAGCAGCACTTAAAGCATCAGCCCACATCTCTTGAAAGATTATTGTTCTAAAGAGTGGGTTGTGGTTCTAAAAAGTTTGGGAACCACCGTATTTTGTATACCTCTGTACTGCTGTTCTCTAGATTTGCTTAATCACTGCTGACTACCAAGGTAAGCATGTTTTAAATGCCTGGGGGCTGCACTGATGCCAACCACAGACATATATAGCTAGCTCTTATGTATGTGTATCATTTCTCTATCACCTGCAGATGCTGTGCAAGTTATCTTATTGACCCTTTATTTTAAAGCGCACTGTCACTCGTCCAAGGTCTAGAGCGCTGTAGCAAAAACTTTACAGTGAATAAATGGGGTTATTTTGTCATCTGCTTCAAGAAAATACCACAACAAGCTGCACAAAAAAAACATTTTACTCTGTGGCTGTGTATTGACAACAGAGATGGGGGCTGTTGGTTATAAACTGCTAGGGTTACCTTTTCCCTGAGTTTGGAGAAGCTATGTGGCCTTTAATTAAGATGGACCGTTGCGCCTGACAACCCTGAGTCCCTCCTGGAGGTGTTAATTGGCCCAGGAGAGCCCCGCGGAGTCTCCTGTGAAGCGGAGGGCTGAGGAATGTCCGTATTCCGCAGCCCCTTTAATCTCAGGACAGGAGCGCACATCTGACTGCTGCCAGCAAAAACAAAAAAAAACAAAAATCACAGCTTCGAAAGGTTTTACTGGGCTTAAATAATGTGCGAAGAAAGCACGGTTAGACTATTATGTCTAAAAAAAACCTGTACCCTAGACAAATAACTTAAGGGAACAGTTTTTTATCAAAACGTAAGTTAGTATCTACCCCGTTCAATTTCCATTGCAGCGCTCCCCATGACCCCAGTCATGAGAAGCGTATCGTGTTTTTTCTTTGGGGGGGTTGACCTCTTCTGAACCTGTCCAGATGATGCTGTAATTGCCCCTGATAAACCCCAGGGCGAGAAGCTTTGAGTGAACGCAAACTCTCCTATCTGGAAAAAGAGCACAGCGCGGGACTGGGGGAGGAGTGGGCATGCATACATTGCTGTGTGATAAACCGACTCTGAACTGCATAAACAAATACAGAGTTTTAACCCCTTCAGTGCCCATGACGAGCTGGACTCGTCATGGGCCGCGGTTGCGCTGTGCCCATGACGAGTCCAGCTCGTCATAGACCCCGCCCGCTAATGAAAGCGCAGGCACAGGGCGGGGAAAGGGGCGGGCACTGAAGGGGTTAAAGGCAGCTGCTGCATGGGAGAGCCCGGGCCAGGGCTGGGGCTGCACCAGGCCCCGCCTCGACCCCTGTGGACCGGCGCCTGCAAGGCCCTGTCTGCAGAGAGGAAGAGACGGAAAGTCATTCAGCTAAAAGCAGCAGTAATAACCACATGACTCCAAGGAAAGGACACAGCCCAACAATGCACACCCTTTTCCAGACATATATTATTCACTGGCAGAGAAAGGAGTAACCAGGCCCCGCTCTTCAAACAGAAAACAAACTCACCCCTATCGCCGCAGTGTGTTCAATTTAAGCAGGAAATTGGCGTCACCTAATGTAAGATCACTTGAGTGCAGCACACTGGCCAAGAGCTGCATTCAGACAGACTAGATTTACCCTGTCGCGCTACATAATCACGGTATACTACTTATTTGTATGCACGTGCATCATTGTTTTTAAACAACTAAAAAACGCATCCAGCAGCCAAATAGTTGAATTTAAACGATATCAAATTCTCTAGGTCCATGTGTGAGTAGGCCTTCCAATCCTGGGTTTCGGCTTTCCATTACGGGACTTGGGTGAAACAGGACTGCAAGCCATGACCTGCTCACACGAGAGCTCGAGAAACTGGAGAGCTCTGAGGTAAGGCCCTCGGGAGGCAAGCGCTTCAAAGGATGCCTTCTAGCTGCGTCACGCCCTCCATGTACTAAAGAAGATATGGCAGGTTCCTTTCAGAGCAGTGGAGTGCTAGACGGAGGCAAGGCGCCCTTATCGGGGCGGCGCAGAGGCCGGGGAGTCACATCCTCACAGGCCTCGCCCTGCCGCCGTACACGCTAGCGCCTGACAAAGGGGTCATGCTTCTCTTCGAGGCGGTGAGGCGGCCTGTGAAGAAGTACTACAGAGCTCTCGCCATGCAGCGTTCTTGTCACCAGACTGCACTATGAACAAGGTGCATGCATGTCCACAGTCCCGCCAACCCCCGGCAGATAAAATACAGCTCTCTCCTTGCAGCCATCTCTACAAACAGCTGCACAGCCCTGCGAGAAGCTTCCACTGGCGTACACAGGCCACAAACACGGGCATTGCAACATACAGCTCTTTCCATGCAGACAACCTTACACAGCCCTACGAACATCCTACAGGTGGTGCACTGCTCTCGCCGCACTACCATCCACGCGCGCAGCATGCATGCATCGGCGCAGACAGGGCCACTCGGCCTGCACCCACTCTCCACACAGAGTCTGATAGTGAGAAGAGGAGGCCCTCCAGTCACCTGCGCGCACTGGGTGCATCTTACAGACCAGCCATAGTCACTGTGTCTTCATTTCGGCAAAATGCCGTACAAAACATATAACACAAAACAGGAATGATCAACAAAACACATAGAAATTGAATTAAATAATATCTTTAAAAAACTAGTTATTGGCTTGATATCTCCCACGCTACGAACACCCCAAGTAATAGACATCACACTGAGCTACAGAAAAACACCCCCTATGTTTACATCTGCTGGGGAGGGGGAGAGAGCTTAACCTCGCCAATAGAATCACCATTAGTTGCTTCCCTGTGAAATGGATCCACAAAGAGAACAATCCCGCGAGTGGTGTGCGTGCTCGCCACTGCGAGCCATGTGGTTTCAATTATCGCACCCGTGTCTGGGCACGATAATTGAAACCACATGACGGCCGGTGCTCGTAACAGACACCAATAGGCCGTTGGCGGAGCAATGCGCCCGCCTTTGGCCAATTGCGTGCTGTCTTTAATAAAAAGACGCATGCAAAGGCCAATAGCGGGCCACAAAAGGAAAAGCACACAAATGAGCGTGTGCGATTCCAGGCTCCGTTTTCAAACCCCGGACAAAAGGGCTCTCGCCTGCGCGAGCAGTGCTGCACACTGCAACGCTAAGGCGCGAGTCCTAAAAATTACCTTGACCGCAGCCCCAGGTCCAAGACTTAAAAAGGCCCCAGCCCAAAAAACTACCTTTACTCCAGCCCTGACCCCTAAAACTACCCCCTGAAAACAGTACCCCCGAAACTCCCCCCCAAGCTCTACGTACCAAGCCGCATCCTGGTCCTTCCCCTCTGGATCCGTCCTGTTCCTCTCCCGGCCCATCCGGTCTCTGCAACTAGATCGCAGATTGCTGACTTTCTTACCCATGCACATGTTTGGTTAAAGCATATGAGTGGCTAAGACAAGCTATGTTACACTTACGTGAAAACAGCTTAGCGTGCGTGGTTAATGCTGTTTCCCCCAATTACTGAGTTCTTCAAGGCACCCACAGTGTCGGGTGGCAACTTGGCTATCATACCCTCAGTGGAGATAGCCGGTGGTGTTAATAAACAAACTCTTTAATATTTGAGTTGGGCACTCACATTTTTCTTGGAGCTGTGATTAGGCTCACAGGTGACGTTTCCTAAACATGCTGCCTGTGAGCGGGCCAGAATCTAATGTATTTGTGGTGCTAATGAGCTCACAGGCCTCAGGGCTGTGACCCTGTCAGCACTGCAAATACAGTGCCTAAAAGAACAGTCTCCACCCCCTCACGACATGGGGATAAAATTAGCAGTGTGCATTTTAGACTTAATCCCTTTAGCACTGGAATTTGAGGTCAGTCAGAGAGAAAAATGAAACGGTCGTACATCTGGCCCCAAATCTTCTATTAAATGTGTATATTTGCCGCCTAATAATTTATATACACAATAGCACCATAACAAATATGAACACTTTAATAAGAAAAAATCTAATAATTATTATTAAAAATTAAATATACAATTCTAAATCACTTAAAATTGCAAGCTAAGGGGGTCATTACGATGGCGTACGGAAAAGCCCGCCGACCGCTGTGGTTCTGGAAAAAACTGCCCGAAATGTTCCGCGGCAATACCGGTGATCACATTACGATGCAATGATAGAAAATTCCTACCGCGGCGGATTCCACAAAAATCCACCCGCAATGTCTCGAAAACCAGAAAATCCAACCGATGGTGGACGGAAATCCTGTGGAAAGAACCAAAAACACCAATCCACAAGCAGAATGACCACAAGTGAAATTCTGATAAGAGGGCGGAGCAAGCGGAACGATAAGTCTTTTCTGACCACTGCATTCACGCAGTCACGCGAAAAGATGAATGGCAGAGCTGGCGGAGACCGGAGCTGGTTCAGACCGCTGCGGTTGGGCGGAAAGAAGAATGGCGGTCGAATGCAACCAAACCACAAGGCCTCCAAGTGTGGCTGACTGTTTTTCCGCTGCCTTTAAAAACATTTGATCTTATCTTATCTTATCTTATACGGAATTTGTTAAGCGCACGGTCACCCAGAGGTTTCATGGCGCTGAGGAAACCGATGGTGGGAGGTAAGTAAAAAGGCGGATGGAATAATGCCCTAACCGTGCGCTTGTTTGAATAACCAGGTCTTCAACGCTCTCCTGAACTCTGAGAGCTTGGCACAATTCTGGATAGACAAGGGCAGAGAGTTCCAAGTTTTTGGGGCAAGGTAAGCAAAGCGGGATCCACCAAGTCGTTTCTTTATAAATGATGGCACCGTAAGGAGGGACAGATGGGCAGATCGAAGGTCGCGGGTCGGTTCATGTTTATTTATAAGTTGATTGATGAACCTAGGGCTTTTACCGTGGAGAGCCTTGTAAATTATGCAACCTGTCTTGAAGATAATCCGATGGGTGATGGGGAGCCAATGGAGGGAGGCCAGCAAAGGCTTGGCAGACATCCTGCGATTGCTCTTGAATATTAATCTGGCCGCTTGATTTTGAACAATCTGCAGGCGTTTGACGATGGTGAGGGGAAGACCCAGATAGATAGAGTAGGAGAAATCTAAACGCGATCGGACCAGTGCGAGTACTACCTGGATGAGAGCAGGATGGGTCAGCAGATGGGCGATTTTTTTAATCTTTCTCAGTTGGAAAAAGCAGGAGGAGATCACTGTACCGACCTGGGTTTTCAATGAAAGGTCGGCGCTGAGAGTGACCCCTAGGCTTTTGGCTGACTGGGAGGGGGATGGGGGAGTGCCCATTGAGGGTGGCCAGAAATGGGAGCCCCAGCTGAGAGTGCTATTGCTAGGGAGTACCAACTCAGTCTTTCCTGGGTTCAGCTTAAGATGGTTCCGATCCATCCAGCTCTGAATGTGCAGCATAGTTTTTTGAAATTCCTCGACGGAATCTGGAAAGTTAAGGGGGAATACCAGCTGGAGATCATCTGCGTAGTTGTAAATAATAACTTTTCTATTTTTCAGGGAGTGCAGTAGGGGTTTGAGATATAAATTAAAAAGGAGGGGGGATAGTGAGGAACCCTGGGGGACGCCGCAGGTGGTTGGGAGTGTGGGGGCCGTGAAGTTCTCCAGCTTTACAGCCTGGGATCTGTCCGTCAAGAAGGACTTAATCCAAGCGAGAGCTGCGCCGCTAAGGGCGGCTTGTTCCACACGGTGTAATAGAATAGTATGGTCCACCGTGTCGAACGCCGCTGATAGATCGAGAAGTACGAGGGCTTGGTGAATTCCATTGTCGGCGTTGGTCCTTAAAGTGTTCTGTACGGCGAGGATCACAGCTTCGGTGGAGTGAGCCTGGCGGAAGCCCGCTTGATTGGATTCCAGGTAATCTGATGTTTCAATAAAATTGGATAAGCAGCTGGTTACATAGGCTTCCAGCAGCTTTGCGCCGTAGGGAAGGAGGGAAATGGGGCGGTAATTTGAGAGGTTAGAGGGATCAGCCCCCGGTTTCTTGATTAGGGGGACCAGGGTGGCATTTTTAAAAGAGTCGGGTACTATTCCTTGTGATAGAGAGGTGTTCAAAATGGGGAGTATGCCCTGAGGGAGTGCAGTATAGACTTCTTTCAGTATATGCGGGGGGCAGGGATCATTAGGTGAGCCCGATTTTACTCGGTTCATTAATTCCAATAATTTAGGTGGATCAATGGGTGGGATATCCTGAAGGGTATTAGGATTCCTGCTAATGTCCGGGTAGTCTGCCACAGCATGGTTGGTATGGATGCTATTTTTTATAATGTCTATCTTCTCCTTAAAAAAATCGTTAAGGCGATTGCACATTATTTGTGAAGCAGGTTGAGAGGGAGAGGTTCTAGAGTCATTGCATAGATCATTTACGGCTCTGAAGATTTCCCGTGATTTGTTTTTAGCGTTGGAGATTTTGTCTGAGAAAAAAGTTGCTTTGGCAGATAGGATGAGGTCTTTGTAATTTTTCCGGGCTGTCTTATATGATGCTCTGTCTACGGCATGATAGCCGTGTCTCCACTTCCTCTCTAGTTGACGGAGTTCAAGTTTCTGTTTTTTTAAGTCAGCGGAAAACCACCTGTGGGCGTCCACACGACGAGCGCGGGAGAACCTGGTAAGAGGAGCGTGCTCGTTACATGCAGAGCGGAGCCACTCGGTGTGTGCTTTGTCCATCAGATTGATGTCTGGTCCCTGGGTAGGGATGGAACTAGTCAGGGTAGAGAGGAAATCTTGGAGATTTAGAGATCTCCATTTCCTGGCTGACTCCCCCAGGGGCGCTTGATTTTTTGGGTGACCTTGAGTGGTGATGCAGAATTGCAATAGGTGGTGGTCAGACCACATGCAAGGTGAGGCAGTAGGGCAGGAGATAGAGATATTGTCAGACCAAATGTGGTCTAAGATGTGTCCCTTTTTTCATGAGTGGGGAACGAGACGTGTTGGTGGAAGTTTAAATTCGAGAGAATCTCGAAAAGTTCTGTGGCGTGAGGTCCAGCTTCCGGGTTATTGTACCAGTAGTTGAAATCCCCTATGACCATGACCTTGTCATAGTCGATGACTAGGCCTGCTATTTGCTCAGACAAGGAAGCTGGGAAGGAGGGCATAGAAGAAGGTGGTCGGTAGATCAATACTAGCGCCATGGTGCTTGTATCGTTGTTAGATTTAAAGACTAAGTTTTCCGTATCTGGTAAATCTAGGGAAGGTAAGATGGTAAACGTATGGTTCTTATAAATAATGGCGGCAACCCCTCCCCCAGCTTTCCCTGATTTCCTATTTTCTGACAGGATGTAATAATCTGAGGGTAAGGCCGTGAGTATGTCTGGCAGGGAGTCTGTAGTGAGCCAGGTCTCCGTGACGAATAATATGTCAGGACTGTCCGACTTCAGGAGCATAAATATATCTAGTTGATGTTTAACCAGGGATCTGGTGTTCAGATAGAGACATCGGAGGGTCCGGAGGTTGGGTTTAGGGGGGGGTTTATTGGATTTAGATCCATGAGGTAAGATAGAGGTCGATTCTTGAATATAATCGAGAGAAAGAATATTGCTTGCCTCTAGGCGAGCGTATGTGGTCAGGTCGAGGGGTTGAAGAGCAGGATTATGAAGAGAGTGCAAGTTGAGGGAGGAATACCTGATGAGTTCTTCATTCTGCCTGGTCCCTGGGCCCGTGCAGGCGCGGACGGGCGCAGACGGGCTCGCCTTAGGCGCGCCTTCGGCGCGCAAACGGCGCTCCCGCTGCGCTCGTCCGCTGCGCTTCCTGCCCAGGCACATGATAAAGGGGAAGGAGGGGGCGTGGCCTCAAGGGGGCGTGGCTAGCGAGCGCGCCTGCGATGGCGTCCGCTGAATGTCAGCAAGCAATCAATCACCGCAGCAGCGTTCAATCGGCTGTGTGGTGTACGGGCGAGAAAGAGTGTCCACCAATGACACACCCCCATGGCATTTAAAAAGATACAAATCCCAGGTCAACATAGAGGACACACCTGGCATGAATACCCCATTTGGACACACCCACATAGCTGAGTATAAACCCAACCCCTTCCCTGACCAGCATCCTTTGCACAACTCGAGAAGTGAAGGGCCAAACAGCACAGCAGAAAGGAGAGGCAAATCATCACACATCACACCATTACAACTACTCAAACCAACACCACCAAAACACACCTCACACATCTCCACCACCACCTTCCTACCTGCACTTGTCACCCATTTGCACATCACACACCATGTCACAGGAATAAATTCCCAAGTTCACAAACATTGAGTTGTCAGTGATGGTATACGAGATAATCAGACTAGAACCACATTTGTTTGGAAGCATGGTCCAACAGACACCACTAGTCAGAATAAAATCAAATGTGGGAAAGGATAGTCAACAAAGTCAATGCAGTAGGGACCAGCCAGTGCACACTGCGTGACCTCAAGAAGAGGTGGCATGACCTAAAGACCAGGGTGAAATACTGTGCCGACAGGAACCATAAGGCAGCTCAGAGGACTGGTGGTGGCCCTCCCATTCCACCACTAACATTCACTGAATGGGAGGAGAAGGGGCTTGCCATACTGCATTCAGAGAGTATCACAGGAATAGCTGGGGGAGTGGAGGCTGGTAAGTACCAACAAATATATCCCATCACACTGCTATGTACTGTTTTGCACAACTATAAAGCTACACTTCCTAGACCTAAATGCACTTATGTACAACACCCTCTCCCCAACACATGTCTCACATATCTACAATTTCCTTCCTCTGATTCACTTCAAAGGTATCTAGCAATGTTTCCATGGTGGTATGTGTACAGGTAGCTAGCACTACAACTCCCACCAGGCACCATTGTCCCACAGCTGAGCAGGATGGAACACTCCCCCACCCAGAACCATGTGGCAGCCATTTCATTGCTCTCCTCAACCTTACAGGTTGGTAGTCATCTCAACAGGGAGGTAGGTTTGTGGATAGGCAGCCAGCACTACAACTCCCATCAGGCACCCTTGTCCCACAGCTGAGCAGGATGGAACACTCCCCCCACCCAGAACCATGTGGCAGCCATTTTATTGCCCTCCTCAACCTTACAGGTAGGTAGCCATCTTAACAGGGAGGGAGGTTTGTGGATAGGCAGCCAGCACTACAACTCCCATCAGGTACCCTTGTCCCACAGCTGAGCAGGATGGAACACTCCCCCACGTCGAACCATGTGGCAGCCATTTCATTGCTCTTCTCAACCTTACAGGTAGGTAGCCATCCCAACAGGGAGGGGGATTTGTGGATAGGCAGCAACATTCAACTCCCACCAGGGACCCCTGTCCCACATCTGAGCAGAATGGAACAGTACCCCCACCCAGAACCACGTAGCAGCCATTTCATTGCTCTCCTCAACCTTACAGGTAGGTAGCCATCTCAACAGGTAGGGGGGTTTGTAGATAGGCAGCCAGCACTGCAATTCCCATCAGGCACCCTTGCTCCACAGCTCAGCAGGATGGAACACTCTCCACACCCAGAACCATGTGGTAGCCATTTCATTGCTCTCCTCAACCTTACAGGTAGGTAGCCATCTCAACATGGAGGGAGATTTGTGGATAGACAGCCAGCACTGCAACTCCCACCAGGCACCCTTGTCCCACAGCTGATCAGAATGGATCACTCCGCCTGCCAAAGAGCCATGTGGCAGCTGTTTCATTGCTCTCCTCAACCGTACAGATACGTAGTCTTCTCATGCTCTCTTGTCTCACCCCAGAGCAGGATGGAACACTCCCAACACCCAGAACCTCGCGGCAGACATTTTATTGCTCTCCGCAACCTTACAGGTAGGTATCCATCTCAACAGGGAGGGGGTTTTGTGGATAGGCAGCCAAAACTACAACTCCCACCAGGCACCCTTGTCCCACAGCTGATGAGGATGGAACACTCCCCCCACCAAGAGCCATATGGCAGCCATTTCATTGCTCTCCACAACCTGACATATATGTAGCCTTCTCATGCTCTCTTGTCTCACCCCTGAACAGGACGGAGCATTCCCCACACCCAGAAACATGTGGCAGCCTTTTCATTGCTATCCTGAACTTAGAGGTAGGTAGCCATCTCAACAGGGAGGGGGGTTAGTTGCTAGGCAGCCAGCACTACAACTTCCACCTGGCACCCTTGTCCCACAGCTGAGCAGGATGGAACACTCCCCCCACCCAGAACCATGTGGCAGCCATTTCCCTCTACTGTACTACCTAACAGGTAGGTAGTCAGTGTATTCACCCTGTCATCCATCTCAAAATGCATGGAGTCATATGATACCACATCCCTCACATGTCAGCCAACTCTGTATAGATCCAAATGTTACATGCAGATGGCAGACAGCTAAGCGTATGTAACAGTCACAGAAATTACACTTTGACTCACCAAGTCACATGGGAAATAAATTCAGGGTAATCAACAAGAGAGAGAGGGAAAAGTATTCACTCTTGGTCCCCCTAATGGTAATACCAAATAAACAATAGAAGAGTGCAGCCAAAAGAAAAGAAGAGCCAGCAAAAGAAGTCACTCGTGTTTGTAAAAAGAACCCTCACTCACCAACCTAGTTGGTGACATGCTCCATCATTGTGTTCCCACCAGAGAGGCCGAGTGCCTCCCTGGTGTGCTACGATGCCTGTCTACACCTAAGTGGGTTTTCGGTGATGCAAGTGTGAAAAAGTGAGTGGAAGTGATTTCAAAAAGTGCTTCATTCGTCCGTAAACCAACTTTATTCGTGGAGAACTAGGCACCACTTAAAAACAGTGCAGTGGATGTTTCAGGAACTGGCTAGATTGACCGGTTACATCCGTGGTGTTTTCAAAAGGGGTGTGGTCAGCATGTTTTTGCCTCCATTCGCCTTTTGCGAGGCTTTCATCAGGACCATAACACCACGGCAGTATGCGCACGCTAAGGCGCACCTTAACCTGTGGTGTTGAGAAACCGGTGCGACTTACGGTTTGAGTAGAACCTTTACTATTTATGAAAGCCGTATGAATCTGTGAAGAAAAGAAAACATATAAAAAGACAGCACAAGTAACATACCAGTACAGACATTGAGGTTTGTGTACTCGAATAGTCCAAAGGTGACCATGCTTATGCCGTTTGTATGGTGCTCTTCATAGTGCCACTACAGGCTTAAATTTAGAAGGTTATAGTGCCTATTTGTGCTTGTGATGTGTACTTAGCACTAACACGTTGTGCTGTTCACGTGCCTTTTTGAGGTACCAACCTCTAATTCTAGCACTATTTCCAGCGTGATATTTGTAATAAAAAATGCGCTTTAGTCCTGCACGCCGACGCGGGTATTGCCGGTCATTCAGATATTTTTATCAAGTATTATGAACAAAATCAAAAAGCAAAGGGACATGACTAAACTGTTAGAATCACAGGAAACGAGCAAAAGTGGGGCTCATGGTATCCATACAATAGGCAGACTGAAAATACAGAAGGGGTCGGGCTTAGTTAAGGTATCAGGTAACCTTACGCCATGGGTCCTGGTGGGGGGCGGTGGCTTGTGGTCACACGCTGTAGAGGTAAAATCAAGTGAAAAAGAATGTTACTCAAATCACAGCCATTATATTTTACCTTCGAAAGCCTGAAGAGTGTGGGGATTCAATACTCACTACACCAAAGCCCAGCACCGTATGGAAACTGCATACTCCCTTCCTGAGGACCCCGTGGATGTCATCACGCTGTGT
Organism: Triturus cristatus; assembly: GCF_964204655.1. Taxonomy (NCBI): domain Eukaryota; kingdom Metazoa; phylum Chordata; class Amphibia; order Caudata; family Salamandridae; genus Triturus; species Triturus cristatus. The sequence goes on from NC_140588.1 coordinate 914,712,258, forward strand.
CAGGGAGTTTATAAAGCAGCTGCAAAACCTAAACTGCATCAGGAGTCTTGTAGCGTATAGACGGTGACGTAATGACGTCCCGGCATGCGCATGCGTCAGATGTACGCCCCTGGAGACTAGACCAGAATGCTTGTTCTAGTTGGAGACGCGTTGAATTGAATTAAAAAAGCTTTATTAAGTGAATGCTTGTGAGAGAATGTTAAATCACAAGTGTTTGCTTAGTGTGAGTATCCTCCAGGTGAGCGGACTGTCTTTAAAAAGAGTGTAATATAGGTATAACTCATAATTCTCTGTGTATGCGTAATTGTTTAAAAGGCTGTACTAATAAGCACAGTTGGATAAAGAAGAATTTAGATTTTGATTCTTTCAATCAACATCTCTTGAATAACATTCCTGACATCACCTCTATCAATGTAGCTGATTCAGATACCATCCATACTTGGATTATGACATCCATTGATGCATGTCTTCCAACGTCTATCAAAAAAATGAATAATCATCGACCTCCTGCCCCCTGGTTCTCGGAAAGGTTAAAAGCAGAGAAAACCAAATGCAAAGCACTGGAAAGACGTTGGAGGAAGGACTATGCACCTGAATCTAGACATATTTATAAACTAGCCAAAAGGGACTACCATTACCTTAGTAACGCTGCTCGAGCTGAATATGCAAACTTCACCATTATGTCGGCACATAATAGCCCCAAGGTCTTGTTTAAATTAGTTAAAGATCTTTCAGGAGCAACCTGCTAACCTGCGCCACCACTGCTCAATGAAGCTCAATGCAAGGACTTGGCCAAGTTTTTTATTAGCAAAGTGGAGAACATCTATGCAGAACTGAATGTAGTAACAACTAATATGGAGAAGCAAACGAAGAGCGCTCCATCTACATCAGGCTTCTTTACTCCACCGGCGATACAGATCACCATGCCAACTAATACACTAGAAAACTGGTTGCCTATGGACACCCTCTCCTTCAGCTGCATCTTAAATAGCCTCAAATCCAGCTCATCTAAAGATCCTCTTCCCATCCCCATTCTTCAAAAATTTGAACCATCTTCACTCAAACTCATAATGGAGTTGCTTAATGCGTCTCTGCAGGAAGCAACCGTGCAATCGGCATGGAAACATGCCATGGTTCTCCCCCTTTTGAAAAAAGCTAATGCTGATCTGGCGGAACTATCAAATTTCCACCCGATCTCTGTACTTCTAGCTTTTTCAAAAATTTATAAAAGCACATTAATCACCAATTGACACAGTTTGTTGACTCCCAAAAAATCTTACATGCATCACAATCTGGATTTAGAGCTGGGTTCTCTACAGAAACCGCGCCAATGTCTTGACATCGGTGAAACGGTGGCACTCATACTGCTTGATTTGAGTGCCGCATTTGACACTGTGTCACATACTGCCCTACTAAATGTTCTACAATCCTCGGGCATTGTCGGATCAGCAATCAAATGGCTTACTGATTTTCTGACCGGCCGGACATTTCAGTTCTTTTCACCGTCAGCAAGCTCTAAGTCCCACGCCTCTCCTTACGGAGTATCGCAGAGTTCTATTCTCAGCCCATTACTTTTCAATATCTATGTTAGTCGCCTGGCCACAATAGCTGAAGAGGCTGGGTTATCCATCTTCTCGTATGCTGATGATACCCAGCTAATCTTCTCTCTTTCCACCAATCAGGCATCTAAGGTGTCCTCTCTCCAGGTAGGACTGCAAAAGATAACTTGCTGGATGCATGCCAACATGTTAAAACTAAACGGGGGAAAAACAGAAGTTCTAATTCTTGGGAAAAACAAAGATCTTTGAGGCCCCTGACATTGGCCTCTTCAAATGGGTGATCTTCCCCAACCAGTGCAATTAGTCCGCAATCTAGGCGTAGTCATAGATGATCAACTATCAATGAAGCAGCAAGCAGTCAAGGTCGCCTCAATCTGCTTCACCATCCTAAAATGGCTCAAAAAAATACTCTGGATGTTGCCTAGTTCCACACAAAGAACAGTGGTCCAGGCCCTGATTACTTCCAGGCTGGACTATGGCAACAGCCTGTATTTAGGAGCCAACAAGGAGGTGATTTGAAAACTGCAGGTAGTACAGAATTCGGCGGCAAGACTGCTTTGCCAGGTGCCTAGAAAGGCCTCTATTTCAGGCTCTCTACTGGACCTCCATTGGCTTCGGATGGAGAATCGCATCAAATTCAAGGCCCTATGTTACATGCATAAAATTGAATCTGGCACAGCACCACAGTACTTGAGTGCCTTAGTCCACCCCTACTCCCAACGCGCCTTCTCCGATCTTCTACTCAGGTCGAATTTGTAGTTCCTAGGATCAAACAGGGGCATATGGGTGGCCGGTCTTTTTCTTACCTGGCTCCTTCACTACGGAATTCTCTCCCCACGCTACTCCGGCACAAAACCATCTATAACAACTTTCGCAACGGCCTAAAAACGTGGTTATTCAACCAATAGTTTTTTTTTCTCTCTCTCATTCTGCGTGTGTCTGATGGCGCCAGGAAACCTCCGGGTAGCTGTGCGCCTTATAAAATTAAATGATTATTATTTTTTTTTAATTAGTAAGACCGATATATTCGCTTATAAGGTAGTGTTCTGCTCAAGACAAACTATGGAAGCATCAGATTTATAGTGTATGATGCAAATCAAACTATCTAACATATGTAACAAACCCCATAGTGTATAGTCCTATAGGTGTATTGTCAATTGTTAGGGTTTCAACAGGTTAGATGAAGACCCTGCAATTTGTGTCATGGGGATGTGTCAATCATCAGGGACCATGAGGTATGCTACTCATATTGATAATTACTTAGAACCCAGATAGTGTCAAGATAATGGTTTTGGACTCTGTGAGAGTGTCTAATAGATATGTGTCCAAGTGCTGATGTATTTGTAAACTGAGACACATATGTGGTATGGCATGAACAAGAGGAATAAACTGTTTCAATAACGCAACATGGAACCCCACGGGATGTTATCGTTGAGTCCCTGTGTGTGTGTTGCAAGGCGGCAGACCCACCTCTGTTCCTTCTCGAACAGTATCTGTGATGAGTTGTTCCCAGATTGCCGTTTGTGTGGTGCTCTTCATAGTGTCACTACAGGCTTAAATTTAGAAGGCTATAGGGCCTATTTGTGCTTGTGATGTGTACGTAGCTAGCACTAACACGTTGTGCTGTTCACTTGCCTTTTTGAGGTACCAAGCTCTAATTCTAGCGCTAGTTTCGGAGTGATATTTGTAATCAAAAGCAAGCTTTAGTCCTGCACGCCTATGCTGGCGTTGTCGGTCATTCAGATATTTTTATCAAGTATTAAAATCAAAAACAAAAAACAAAAGGACATGACTAAACTGTTAGAATCACAAGATACAAGCGAAAGTGGGGCTCATGGTATCCATACAATAGGCAGACTGAAAATACGGAGGGGGTCGGGCTTACTTAAGGTATGAGGTAATCTTACACCATGGGTCCTGGTGTGGGCTGGTGGCTTGTAGTCATAACGCTGTAGAGGTAAAATCAAGTGAAAAAGAATGTTACTCAAATCACAGTCATTATATTTTACCTTCGAAAGCCTGAAGAGTGTGGGGATTCAATACTCACTTCACCAAAGCCCAGCGCTCATATTGAAACTGCATACTCCCTTCCTGAGGACCCCATGGATGTCACCACGCTGGGTGCACGACCTAAACCGCATCGGGAGTCTTGTAGCGTGTAGACGGTGACGTAATGACATCCCGGCATGCGCATGCGTCAGATGTACGCCCCAGAGACTAGACCAGAATGCTTGTTCTAGTTGGAGACGCGTTGAATTGAATTAAAAAAGCTTTATTAAGTTAATGCTTGTGAGAGAATGTTAAATTACAAGTGTTTGCTCAGTGTGAGTATCCTACGGGTTAGCGGACTGAATTTAAAAGGAGTGTAATATAGATATAACGCATAATTCTCTGTGTATGCGTGATGGTTTAAAAGATGTACTGATAAGCACAGTTGGATAAAATAGTCAGACCGATATAATCTCCCATAAGGTGGTGTACTGCTCAAGAGAAACTATGGAAGCATCAGATTTATAGTGTATGATGCGAATCAAACTATCTAACTTGTGTACTAAACCCCATAGTGTATAGTCCTATAGCTGTATTGTCAACTGTTAGGGTTTCAATTCGTTAGATGAAGACCCTGCAATTTGTGTCATGGGGATGTGTCAATCGTCAGTGACCATGAGGGATGTTCCTCATAATGATAATTACTTGGAACCCAGATAGTGTCAAGATAATGGTTTTGGACTCTGTCAGGTTGTCTAATAGAAATGTGTCCAAGTGCTGATCTATATGTAAACTGACACACATATGTGGTATCGCATGAACAAGAGGACTAAGCTGTTTCAATGGCGTAACTCGGAACCCTACGGTATGTTATCGTTGAGTCCCTGTGTGTGTGTTGCAAGGTGGTAGACCCACCGCTGTTCCTTCTCGAGCAGTATCTGTGATGAGTTGTTCCCAGATTGTATCTGTTCAATTACTGTCCAACGTAAATTGTTCGTTGTATGATTGGACTGCAGAAAATGTTCAGTCATCCTGGTTGTGCTCTTTTTGCATTGGACGTTGCTTTGGTGTTCACACACATGTTGTTTTACTTTGCGTGCGGTCAGGCCCACATACCGCAGTCCACATGGGCATGTGATCAGGTAGACCACGTTGGTTGAGTTGCAATTAGTATGCGAGCGATGCGCCCAATTTTTTCCACTTTCCAGGGCTTGGGTTTCAGTGGGGGCAGTTAAATGGCAGACGCTACAATCTCCACAAGGGAAATGTCCCAGGACTCTAGGCAGGGCCCAAGCATCAAGTACAGTTGGAGTTTCCTCATTCCCAGTTTTACTTGGGTGAGTGTGTACTAGGGCGTCCCTAATGCTTCTGGCCTTTTTGTAAGAAAACAATGGTTTCGTCCATTTTCTGTTGTTACTTTCCAAAATACGCCAATGTTTGTTTATTCACTTGGCAATGGCGTTAGAGGCAACATTATACGTGGTAACACAGGTCAGTGGAACTTCTTCAGGGTGTTTAGGGTTGTCTTCCAGCAGGGCCTCCCTCGGTTGGTTCCTGGCCTGTTTGCAACCCCTTTTAAGGATCTACTCTAGGTATCCCCGTCTTTGGAGTTTATTCGTTAGGTCCGCTGCCTGAGAGCGGTAATCTTCAAACTTGCTGCAATTGCGCCTGATCCTCAGATATTGGACATAGGGGAGATTCTCCCGCAGGGGTCTGGGATGAAAGCTAGATAACTCAAGTAAGTTGTGTTTAGCTGTAGATTTATAATCGGTTTTCGTGGAAAATTTCCCTTCTGACTTGGAGATAACCACATCCAGGAGGATCATCTCCTTTTTGTCTAGGACATGTGTAAACCTTAAGTTGGCATTGCGGGTATTAATCCATTCGAGGAATTCCACCAAGGGACGTTCTGGTCCTTGCCAGATAACAAAAATATTGTCAATTTACCTTTCCAAAAAGATATACCAAACGCGTAAGGGTCGTCTGTAGTTAGAATATGCTTACGTTCGAAATCATGAACATAAAGTCCACCTACGCTCGGGGCAACGGTGCTGCCCATAGAAGTACCTGTTGTTTATGGGAATAGGTCCCCCTTATCCTAAAAATAATTGTGTTTGAGGGCCAAAGTGGCACATTTGATGATAAATTGTTTGGGGGTCCGGTGTAGCTAGGTGGCTTCATTAAGAGCCTCATTTAGTACCATGATGGTATCATCCTGGGGGATGCTGGTATAAAGACTCTGAAGGTCTAGTGAGACCAGAATGGTAGAGTCTTCATCCACTGTAAGCTCTTGCAGGAGGGCTAAGAGGCTCTTGGTATCCTTGAGAAAGGTGGTGGTCTGCTGAATGAGGGGCTTCAAGAAGAAGTCACAAAAATGTGACAGAGGCTCCAACAGTGAGCCGATCCCTGAAACAATAGGGCTTCCAAGAGGAGGCATTCTATTTCTGTATGCCTTAGGTAGGGTATAGAAGTATGGAATAACTCCTTAACCTGTCGTCATGAAATCAGCTTCATGCTTAGTAATATGCCCCTTAGTCTCAGCACAGTTAACCAAGTTTGTAATCTGTGCTTTGAGTCGCGGAGATGGGTCAGTGGACAATAGGGTGTAGTTTTTGAGGTCACTAAGGAGGTGCCTGCACTCCTTGTCATAGTCCGCTGTGTCCTGGATGATCACGCCTCCACCCTTGTCCGCCGGATTTATGACAATTGAGTTGTTGGACTGTAGGAACTGACTTGCTCGAAACTCTGCCGCACTAGAGTTCTTAAAAACTCTTGTTTCCTCAAATGCCTCAACATCATTGAATACCGCCTGTTCAAAGGTGAGTATTTCAGCAGGGACTGTGTGTGGAGGTGCGTGGAACGTGGACTTGAGTCTGAGTCCTGTATCGCCTGATGAGTAGAATGCCTCCAGAGGTCCCAGTTTTTCAAAGTAGGCTTTGAGTTTGAGTTTCCCAAAGAACGCTGATAACTCACAGTGCAACCGGAATTTGTCTAGGCTGGCTGTTGGGACAAAACCAAGACCTCTCTCAAGAACTGTAGTCTTGGTTGGAGTTAGGTTTACATGAGAAAGGTTGGTAATTAGGCTCTCTGGTTGCTTGTTCCCGCCTGCTGATTCCCTGATTTGCTGCATGTGTAGTTCCTCACTGCATCTTCCTGTTCCCAATGGACTTGACTTGTCACTCTTCTTTTCCCTCTTCCCCTCCGGGCCCTCTCTAAATAAGGCGGTCGATATGTGTTTTATGAGTATGGGGGAATTGGCAAAAATGCTGGGTTCCAGCCCATCCTTGTGAGTTGGGGATGCTGAAATTGGCTATGGAAGCCTCCGCCCCCTGGTGCTGGGAAGCCTGGCCATGTCTATTGTGGGTAGTGTTGCTTGATTCTTCCCCTGCCCCTCTGGCTGGGTCTGTAACAACCCCCACTGGACTCACTTGTTGTGGATGCATCATCTTCAGATATGTCTTAGCTATTTGTATTCCTTAAAGGAGGTATTTACTCGGGGTCAGCATAGGGGTATACTTTGTTAAATGCACATTTCTTCAGATCCTTCTGAAACTTTTGTGCCTTAGACTGTGTAAGGTTGTCTTTATAATCATTAATTTCTTTATTTAGTTCCTCAAGTTTCTTCTTATACCCTGTCAGTGTTGTCTTACATTTTTTTTCGGTGATTTGGATTGCCACCATCAATGCTTCAGATAGCCTCAGTGCAGTTTTTATAATAAGAACCAGCCAGTCGCGGGTACAGTGCCACACGATCTGGGCCCATTCTTTTCTAAAAATCGCATCTTCTAGGAAGATGCGCGGAGCGTTTGTAACCAGCAGGCCTTTGGGAGCAGTGTTGTTCCACAGGTACTTGGTTAAAATCGTACCATGCAGGATGGTTTGAATCCTGTTGCGTTTTTGCTCCGTTAGTTTTTCCCATTCGCTGGTTTGGGAGAAGGTCAGTGCTATCGTGGGGTCTGTAAACATAGAAGGGCCTGCCACAATGGCATCCACCTCTGCATCAGTAAATGAAAGTCCTGGGATCTCCATATTGCTGCCAAAGTTGAGTCAGAGATCCGAAAATAGTGATTAGGAAGCTTGTGAAGCTGCGCGCTGCCTAACTATAGGTAATCAACCAGAGAGAGAGGGTAAAGTATAAGGAGTCACTCTTGCTCCTGTTATATTTCATATTGGTACCCTAATATAGGTCCAGGGAACATCGTACACTTTCCCTATATCATCTCCCCGTTATTTCATATGAACGAGCCTTATAAGGACATAACTCCAAATAAGGACAGAATGCCTTATAGGGACATCACGACTTATAAGAACTGCAGCCTTTTATGGACTAAACCTTTCACCTAGTTCCATGCCGAGGGTGGGTTTTTCCCAATCGATATTGCTAAGGCGTCATCCATAGCACATATGAATAATTGATGAGTACACTCTCCGGGAGGTATCCTTCACCTCTCCCATTGATGCACAAGGTTTAATCCCCAACATCATCCTCATACTGAACAATGGGTAACACACGTACATAGACTGTATAAATACAGCACCTCTTGCTACCAGAGAGCAGGAGGGAACTGAGACATCAAGACCGACACACTGACCAGAGACGCTGCAGCTCTGGCATGCCATCGCTCCAGCTGACAGTGGTCTGACGATCCCTTGCGGGGTGTCCATATCAAGTCCAGGACAAAGTCCCACACTCTCACTATTCAGATATGGGGTTTCAACTCAATCCTAGCGGGAGTCTTGGCTCTTAATCAATCAATCAATAATAGTATATGTAAAGCGCACTACATATCCGTGAGGGTCTCAACGCGCTGAGGGGAGGGGGGTGCTGCTACTGCTCGAAGAGCCAGGTGTTGAGAAGTATTCTGAAGGTGAGCAGGTCCTGGGTCTTCCGCAGGTGGGTAGGGAGGGTGTTCCAGGTCTTGGCGGCGAGGAAGGAGAAGGATATTCTGCCGGCGGTCGTTTGTTGGATGCGGGGGACAGCGGCGAGGGCGAGTCTGGCTGAGCGGAGCTGGCAGGTGGGGGTGTAGAAGCTGAGACGGTCGTTGAGGTATGCTAGTCCGGCGGAGGGCCTTGTGTGCGTGGGCGAGTAGCTTGAAGGTGATCCTCTTTTCGATGGGGAGCCAGTGAAGGTCTCTCAGGTGGGGGTGATGTGGCTGCAGTGAGGGACATTGAGGATCAGTCGGGCGGAGGCGTTTTGGATACGTTGCAGTCCTCGCAGTTGTTTGGTCGGGATACCTGCATAGAGTGCATTGCCGTAGTCCAACCTGCTGCTGACGAGGGCCTAGGTCACCGTTCTTCTTGCTTCGGTGGGGATCCACTTGTAGATCCTGCGGAGCATGCGGAGGGTGTTGTAGCAGGAGGAGAAGACAGCTTTAACCTGCTTCGACATGGAGAGGGAGGAGTCGAGGATGATACCCAGGTTGCGTGCGTGGTCCATGGGTGTCGGTGCTGTTCCTAGCATGGTCCATGGGTGTCGGAGTCGTCCCAAGCTGAGGGGGTGGAACCAAGGATGAGGACCTCTGTCTTGTCCGAGTTCAGCTTCAGTCGGCTGTTCCTCATCCATTCTGCGACAGCCTTCATTACCTCGTGGAGGTTGGTTTCGGCAGTGTGTGGGTCATTGGTGAGGGAGAGGATCAGCTGGGTGTCGTCGGCATAGGAGATGATGCTGAGGTCATACTGGCGGGCGACGTTGGCGAGGGGGGCCATGAAGATGTGGAACAGCGTCAGGCTGAGGGAGGATCCTTGGGGTACGCCACAGATGATGACGGTGGCTCTTAGGCTCTGTAGCAGCTACTCACATGCTAGGTACACTTAGGTACATCTAGTCAGGCATCTAAGGAGTACGCACTTTATTTTATAAATGGATTTCATATTTATGTATGTTTGTGAATATTGCAAAATGGTAGAACAGTACTATTCCTTTTTATTCACTGTACTGCTGGTTCTATATCTCTGCTACTGTGTGACAATTGTAACAGCGCACTTATTTTACATGAGAAGAAATAAGATACAATAAATTCTTATTGTAAAAATGCTCGACTGTTTCTTCTCTGTATCTCTCTGAGAGCAAAACAAGCATGCACAAGTGACTCGGTGAAACGTAGTATAATGTTTCCACAAGTCTAAGGATATTGTGTTCTGAGGTTGACAAAAACGAATCTCTCTGATAACAGGAGATTCTAGTGGCACTACGAGCTAGCTAATGCAAACCATAGGCTTACATATGCGTCAGGGGTGCACGGAGTCAGTCTGCCACCAGACCCACAGTATATGTTATCCGTAAACAGCATAGGTCCTGCATGACAGGGTACTATTGGGACTACACTACATGGCGCCAAGCATGGTATATTGGCGGCGCACTTATCAACAGTAGAATTTGAGTAGCCCAGTCGTGCTTATTCTCAGAGACCCTACCAAAACCCAGAGACGTCTGGAGTAAGTGGGCAAAATCTCCGCCACAGCTGAGTATGCAAGATATCCTATTTATTGGCTGTTGGTTAATCAAGCTTGAAGCAAAAAATTCCCAAAATTGAGCATAAAACCTTTCTAAAAAAACCTTTACATAATCTTAATTAAAAACAGTTTTTCTGTGTGCTAGACACAATGGTTGAACAAGGGGGAGATTTAAACGATCTAGCCCATGGACTTAATCAGTCTGGTGAGGAAGATGCGAATGCAATCCACATTGCAGCCAAAGTAAGACAAACTTTAACAGTTAAACTACTCAAACATAGGTTATCACCCAGAGGAGGTGTAGTAATATTCGTAATAGAGGCACATGAAGATTTCAAAACAGAGGTGTTCCACTCATGGGTTATATTCCCAGCAGCCGATGCTGTAACAAAAACTTTTAATTATTACATACATGATGACGTTCAAGCGGTCTACACTCCTTTTGAGGAGACTGAGATTCTGCTTACTTTCCAGGAACATATTTTCTGGTTTAATGGCGCCCTACCCGACATAAAAACAAGAGCAAGGCTTGGTCCTTTAGGGATTTCAGGAGCAACATGGTCAATATTAGCAACCTATGCACCACATTCAGACATTGACAAAATTCCACAGGATGAACCGATTGTTCAACACAAAGAGTTGATAAAACTCTACAGAAACATGCCACACTTTGTCTTAAGGACACTAGTGGCCCAACCAACAGTAATTACACCAAAGCCAGCTCCTACACAGAGCTCAGGTACTAAAATTACTGCACAAACATTACATGCAGTAATGGGCAAATTGCCCACAAAACGTGAAAAAATTCCTTTCTGGGTAGCTCAGAAAATAACCCAGTTAGAAGCAGTATTCCCAATTACCACACCATTTGAAAAACACAGAACGTTAACAATCTGTTTGTCCATGGGGATTACACCACAGTTAGAGGGTTGCACCTCTTGGGGTACAGTCTTTGCTGCCTTATATACTGGAACACATGGTATTCCTTCATTAGCAGTAGTACCAGATGTATTAAGACAAATACAAAATGACTATGGAGCAGAAACTGCCCTGAACTTAGGGATGAAGTTGTTAAACAACTATGGTGATAAAGAACAGGAGAGAGAGGGTTTTCAGGTAATCTAAGAAGGAGCACTCTTAGTCCCCCTGAGCAATATAGTAAAAAAAAAAAAACAGAGTGCACTTTCTTCGAGAGAGGAGAAGTCGAAAAAAGAATCACAATGGATTATTTAGAAAGCCCTCACTCACCAAACTGGTTGGTGACTGTTGGAGGGAGGACCACCGGGGAGTCGGGGGGACTACCTCGGGGCACCTTCCTACCGCAAAGTTATAGCCGAGCGCCGCTGAGAAGCCTCCTTGGAGAGGTCCTTCTCCTATGATCGTACTAGGCCCAGTAACACCACCACACAGGACTCCGTATCAGCTGCTTATCTTGGTTCTTTATATAAAAAGGAGCACGGTTCAATATTTACAATAGGATCGAGTGATCCGGTAAGAGTCTCAATGTTCTTGGGGGGATAGGGTAGCGGGACAGTCTTAGTACCAGCCAGGTACGGGAAGGCTCTGCGCCAGACCTTGGGTGCTGGTCTCAGAGCGGCTCGGACGTGGAGAGCCGCGACGGCGTCTGCAGGGCTCGGGTGGTAGTTCCGCTTGGGTCGAGCCGCGACACAGTCAGCAGGGCTCCGGTGGTAGGTCCGCTTCGGTCGAGCTGCGACGAGGTCAGCTGGGCTCTGATGGTACGTTTCAACAAGGTCGGGCCGCGACAGCGTCAGCAGGGCCCCAAAGGTTCGTGAAGGTCTTGTAAGCACGATGGAGCCGCGACGTCGTCAGCAGGGCTCAGAGTGTCGGTTCAGGAAGAGTCTTTCTCCGTAGGGTCAGCCGTGATCCGATCAGCAGGGCTCTGGACTCCGGGATACAACTGTCGTCTTGTTGCCGGGTCGCCCCAGATATAGGTCTGGAGGCCTTTGATGTCCGGACCCTTGCGCCCAGGAGGGCGGAGAGGCCGGGTAGGGCGCGGCCAGATGCCCAGCAGGAGAGGCGCCAGGCCCCAGAGAGCTGTGGGGCGATCGCACCTATGTGTGGAAGGACGGTTAGGGGTCCCATCGATACTGCCCTCAGCCGGGAGTGGGAAGGGCTCACGTGGTATCCCCCGGGCCAGGGGTTGGCGCCTCGATGTCGGGCCTCGCTGGGACCGAGGCTGGGTAGAGCAGGGTCATGTAGGTGGTCACGTTGAGTGACGTATAATCCAAAATGGAGGCGCCCCGAGGTGCATGGGACCTCGTGCGGCTTAGCGAGGGGGAACAGGACCACGCCACGAGGCCGGCTCCAACACGCGTCCCCCCCAGCTGAAGGCAGGGAGAGTCACCCATCTCCTTGGGGGTTCTCCTCGCCGAGGCGGAAGAATCTGGACAGGCCGTCAGCATTGGCGTGGTCGTTGCCGGGCCAGTGTTCCACGGTGAAGTCCATCCCTTGCAGCGAGATGGACCATCGCAACAACTTGGGGTATTCACCCCGCATTTGCATGAGCCACCGCAAGGGCCGGTGGTCAGTCTGGACCCTGAAGTGGGTGCCGAAAAGGTAGGGCCGGAGCTTCTTGAGAGCCCATACCACAGCGAAAGCCTCCCGCCCGATGGTGCTCCACCTCTGTTCTCGGGGCAGCAGTCGGTGGCTGATAAAGGCCACAGGTCAGTCGAGGCCCTCGGCGTCTTTCTGGGAGAGGACTGCCCCAACCCCGTACTCTGATGCGTCGGTCTGCACCACAAATTCCTTGCTGTAGTCAGGGGCCTGTAGCACCGGGGCAGCACACATGGCCGCCTTGAGGGCTTCAAAAGCGGTCTGACAGCGGGGCGTCCAGTGCACCACTTTGGGCTGTTTCTTGGAAGTGAGCTCCGTAAGGGGCCCCACAATGCTGCCATAATCTTTAATAAATCGCCGGTAGTAGCCTGTGAGGCCTAAGAAGGCCCGGACAGCGGTTTGGGTTACGAGGGGCTCCCACGCCTGGATGGCATCGACCTTTAACTGGAGGGGCGCTACCTGGCCACTCCCCACCTGGTGGCCCAGATAGGTCACAAAGCCTTGACCGATCTGGCACTTGCTGGCCTTAATTGTGAGCCCGGCCCTTTGGAGAGCGGCCAGGACTTCCTCGAGGTGCCCTAGGTGCGCGGCCCACTGGTCGCTGAAGACTGCAATGTCATCGAGGTAGGCCGCGCTGAAGGCTTCTAGCCCGGCCAGGACCTTGTTCACCAGCCTCTGAAAGGTCGCTGGGGCGTTCTTCATACCGAAGGGCATCACCCGAAAGTGGTAGTGCCCATCGGGGGTGGAAAATGCGGATCGTTCCTGGGCGCCGGGAGTGAGCTTGATCTGCCAGTACCCAGCGGTGAGATCAAAGGTGCTTAGGTAGCGGGCGGCCCCTAAGCGGTCGATCATCTCGTCTGCCCGTGGCAGGGGGTGGGCATCGGTCTTGGTGACTGCGTTCAGGCCCCGGTAGTCTACACAAAATCTGAGTTCCGGAGAGGTGCCGGGGTCGGCGGCCTTCTGGACCAAGACCACCGGGCTGGCCCAAGGGCTGTCGGAGGGCTCGATGACTCCGAGGGCGAGCATCTTGGCGACCTCGGTCTTTATGCAGGCTCGTACTCGGTCAGGTACTCTGTAGGCGCGGTGTCGCACAGGGGGGCTGTCCCCGGTATCCACGTCGTGGACGCACCAGGGGGTCACCCCGGGTGTGAGAGAGAAGAGGGCAGCGAAGGGTTGCAGCAGCCTCCGGCAGTCATGGTGCTGTTCTGGGGTCAGTGTGGCGGAGAGGTGGACGCCCTCCAAGGAGCCGTCTTGGCCCGAGGACCCCAGGAGGTCGGGTAGGGGCTCGGAGTCGCTTTCGCCCCCATCGTCAGTAGCCAGCAGCAGGCTTAGTTCAGTTCGGGCAAAGTGGGGCTAGAGCCGGTTGGCGTGTGGGACCCGGAGGGGGTTCCTCGGGCACTCCATGTCGACCAGGTAGGTGACGGGGCTCTTCTTCTCAACCACCTTGAAGGGCCAGGACCACTTGTCCTGCAGGGCGCAGGGGTCCACGGGCGACATGACCCAGACTTGCTGGCCCGGCTCGAACTCGACGGTCGAGGCATTTGCGTCATATCAGCGCTTCATGTCCTCTTGGCTGGCTTCGAGGTTGGCTTCTGCCAGGGCCCGGAACTTCCGAGTCTGGTTCCGCAGGGTCAGGAGGTACCGGTAGACGTCGGGGGGGGCATTTTGGGTGTTCGCCTCCCAGCCCTCCTTGACCAGGCTGAGGGGCCCTCGGACGGGGTGCCCATACAATAATTCGAAGGGGCTGAAGCCCAGGGATTTCTGTGGTACCTCCCGATAGGCGAACAGGAGGCAGGGTAGCAGGATATCCCACCTTCTCCTCAGGGGCTCTTCCAGGCCCTGGATCATCCCTTTTAGGGTTCTGTTGAACCGCTCGACCAGTCCGTTCCCCTGGGGGTGGTAAGGGGTGGTGAATCTGTAGGTGACCCCACATTGTTGCCAGAGGGATTTCATGTACTTTGAAATAAAGTTCGTACCCCTGTCGCTCACCACTTCTCGGGGGAACCCCACCCTGGAGAAGATGCCCATCAGGGCCCGGCCCACCACTGGAGCTGTCACGGTGTGGAGTGGGATGGCCTCGGGGTATCGGATGGCGTGGTCGACCAGTACCAGGATGAAGCGGTGTCCCAGGGCGGTTCGGGGGTCGAGGGGCCCCACGATGTCCATCCCCACTCGTTCGAACAGGATGTGGACGGCTGGAAATGGCTGGAGGGGGGCTTTAACTCGAACCCCAGTCTTTCCGCTAGCCTGGCAGGTCTGGCAGGACCAGCAGTGGTGGTCCACGTCTCTCCGCATTCGGGGCCAATAGAAATGGGTCACCAGGCGGCTGTAAGTCTTGTCCCGCCCGAGGTGTCCGGCGAGGGGCACATCATGCGCAAGGTTCAGGAGGAACTCCCGGAACCGGAGGGGAACCACCAACACCCGGCCGGCTCCCAGTTCGGCGATTTTCTGCTCGCTGTATAGTAAGTCATTGTCCCAATAGACCCGGTGGGTTCCCGTGGGGTCCCCCGAGGCCTGGGCGGCCGCTTGCTGTCGGGCCCCCTCGAGGCACGGGCAGGCCTTTTGTTCTTGCTGGAATTGTTCGCGGGTGGGGCCCCCATCGTGGCGCCACTGGGCTAGCTCGGGGATCTCGCTGAGGGAGGCGGCCTCGTCGGGAGAAAGTTCGGATGGCCCGGCCTCATCGTCGGGTTCCTCCGTGCCGGAGGATGGTGATAGATCTGGGCCCGTAGGCTTGTCGGTGGCCGCGGCAGCGGCTGGTTGGGCGGTCATGGACCGGGTGGTGGCGCAGGCCCACTCGGGCAGCCCTAGCATCCCCAGATGTTCGCGGCGCTCCACCTGGGCCCAGGGGGAGCTCTCTAGGTCATTCCCCAGGAGGCAGTCCACGGGGGCGTCGTCGCGGACAGTCACTTTTAGGGTGCCGGACACTCCTCCCCACTCGAAGGGGATCCTGGCCATCCGGCACATGCTCTCGGTGTTGTCCGCGGTCCGGACAGGGCATAGGACATGGGGCAGGATTTGTTCGGGGGTCACCAGGTGGCAGCGGACAGCGGTCACGCTGGCCCCAGTGTCCCGGAGGGCTTCGGCCCGCCGTCCATTGATAGTGACCCACTGCTGGTACTTCTGGGTGTTGCTGGGGATGGCCGCTCGGGGCACCATTTCTCGGGAGCCCAGGCATACGAGCGACATGGCAGCGGGTTCCCACTCGGGGGATCCGTCGTCGCGGTTTTCCTCCTCGTCCTCTCCTTCCCTCAGGGCTGCGGCTGCTATTTGTCGGGGAGGGGGCCCAGTGGTCCCGTTCCGTCGGTTCACGGGGCAGGCCGGGTCGCTGGCATTGTGGCCGGTCTGCTGGCAGCCGAAGCAGGTCACTGGTGGTCGGGGTCCAGGCCGGGCGATGGGGGTCCCCCTTTGGCCCATGGTCGGGGACGTGTGGTTGGTGGCTTGGCCTCGTGGCAGGCTTCTGGGCGGTCCGGCCGGGAATTCTCGACCGCGGTGGGACCCCCCTCCTCCGCCCCGCTGGTGAGGAGGACCCGTGGTACTCCGTTGGTAGTCCCCCACGGGGTTCCGGGGGACCCGGGTGTTGACCCATCGGTCTGCTTCGGCGGCGAGCTTCCGGGGCTCGGTCAGTTTACTGTCCAGGAGGTGTTGCCTTAGTTCCACAAAGCAGTTGTTGGCGAGGTGCTCCCAGACAATGAGGTCGAACAGTTCATTGTACGATGTGACCTTGCTCCCTTTTATCCACCCTTCAAAGGCCCGGCTGAAGAAGTCCACGTACTCGACCCAGGTGGTACCGGGGAGCTTCTTGCAGTCTCGGAAGCGCTGCCGGTACATCTCGGCTGATAGTCCGTAGCGGGTGAGTAGGGCTTCTTTCATGTGGTCGTAGGAGGTCATCACTGCGTCGGGGAGTTGCAGCAGGGTATCACGGCCCTCGCTGAGGAACCTCCCCCATAGGCCGGCACCCCAATCCTTCCGGGGTACCCGATGGGAGGTCATGGCTACCTCGTAGGCTCGGAACCATTGTTGGATGTCGTCGTTCTTGTAGTATTCTTTGACGACATCCTTGGGGATATGAACCTTTGGCGCGGTCAGTGGCAAAACGTCCCGGGTCCCGGGGGTGCTGGTCTCCCCCGTTTTGGCTTTCAGTTCGAGTTCTTTGAGGCTCCTCTCGTGCTCGAGGGTTAGCCGTCTCTCTTCGAGCTCCCGATGCCGTTTCTTTTCTTCAATTTCCTCTTGCAGCCGTAGTTGCTCCAAGGCTATTTTCTTCTCCGCCAGTTGGAGCTCGCCGTCCAGCCGGAGTCGTGCGAGGTCCATTTCGTGTGCCCGGACCCTCTCTCGTTCTTGCATTTCTTCGTGGGATAGGCTTGCTTCGGGGATGCCTCGCCCCCCATCTGTCGGGGTTGTGGTCGGCTGGTTTTCGTCCCGGGCCGAGGTCCCTTCGGTGCGGGGTGGAGTGGCCTCGGCTTCTGCCCAGGCTTTCAGGGCTTTCTGCATTTCCTCCTTGGTGCCCAATCCTGTGGTTGGGATCCCTTTGTCCTTGCAGAATTGTTTGAGTTCTTTGTGGGCGTATTCTTCCAGTTTTTCCAGCTGGAAGGTTGCGGCCACGGTTGCTTCTTGGCCATCCATGGTTCCCCTTTTCTTTTTCCGCCTGGTCAGGTAGTGGGTGCGTTACTTGCCTGTACGATTGCGTCTGGCTCGGATCCCGTCGCTGGCCACCAAATGTTGGAGGGAGGACCACCGGGGAGTCAGGGGGACTACCTCGGGGCACCTTCCTACCGCAAAGTTATAGCCGAGCGCCGCTGAGAAGCCTCCTTGGAGAGGTCCTTCTCCTATCATCGTACTAGGCCCAGTAACACCACCACGAGGACTCCGTATCAGTTGCTTATCTTGGTTCTTTATATAAAAAGGAGCACGGTTCAATATTTACAATAGGATCGAGTGATCCGGTAAGAGTCTCAATGTTCTTGGGGGGATAGGGTAGCGGGACAGTCTTAGTACCAGCCAGGTACGGGAAGGCTCTGCGCCAGACCTTGGGTGCTGGTCTCAGAGCGGCTCGGACGTGGAGAGCCGCGACGGCGTCTGCAGGGCTCGGGTGGTAGTTCCGCTTGGGTTGAGCCGCGACACAGTCAGCAGGGCTCCGGTGGTAGGTCCGCTTTGGTCGAGCCGCGACGAGGTCAGCTGGGCTCTGATGGTACGTTTCAACAAGGTCGGGCCGCGACAGCGTCAGCAGGGCCCCAAAGGTTCGTGAAGGTCTTGTAAGCACGATGGAGCCGCGACGTTGTCAGCAGGGCTCAGAGTGTCGGTTCAGGAAGAGTCTTTCTCCGTAGGGTCTGCCGCGATCCGATCAGCAGGGCTCTGGACTCCGGGATACAACTGTCGTCTTGTTGCCGGGTCGCCCCAGATATAGGTCTGGAGGCCTTTGATGTCCGGGCCCTTGCGCCCAGGAGGGCGGAGAGGCCGGGTAGGGCGCGGCCAGACGCCCAGCAGGAGAGGCGCCAGGCCCCAGAGAGCTGTGGGGCGATCGCACCTAGGTGTGGAAGGACGGTTGGGGGTCCCATTGATACTGCCCTCAGCCGGGAGTGGGAAGGGCTCACGTGGTATCCCCCGGGCCAGGGGTTGGCGCCTCGATGTCGGGCCTCGCTGGGACCGAGGCCGGGTAGAGCAGGGTCATGTAGGTGGTCACGTGGAGTGACGTATAATCCAAAATGGAGGCGCCCCGAGGTGCATGGGACCTCGTGCGGCTTAGCGAGGGGGAACAGGACCACGCCACGAGGCCGGCTCCAACAGTGACATGCTTCATCATCGGGCCCCACCAAATTATGATTAGTGCGGAAAAAATAAAAAATTAGGGCACATTTTGAGTGACTTCTCAAATCCTCTTCTATTTCATTAAAAAAGTCTGACATGCAGACTGAAACATGCACTTTCAATACCAGCAGCAGACTTCCCTGGTGAGCAGTAGCTTTACTACAGTGATCTAATAAGCAACTAGAGTGCTAACATTCCGAATTTTTGGCAAATGTGTGACACATCTCAATGCCTTCTTGATGGAATGAAAGTAAAAAACCTGAAAGTATTTCCTACTGAGGAGACTGTTGTAAATGAGGAAATTAGGAAACTTCAAAACAAATAAGTCTCCCAAGATGGCCACCAGAGACAAAAGAGCCCAAATGTAGCACAAATATCACCGAGATGTAGCCCAAGTATAGCCCAATGACAGAATGTCCCAGAGTGTTTTAAAGAACAACTAGAGCGCTAACAGTCCTACATATGACAAAAGTATGGCACACCTGATTGGAATAAAGTGGTAACACTTAAAACATTTAATTTGCAAAGGAACAAAATGAGGGGGTTCATTTTGCCATAGAAATTATGATTAGTGCTGCAGAAAGAAAGATTAGGGCACATTTTGACTTCTCAAATCCTCTTCCATTTCATTAAAAAAGTCTGACATGCAGACTGAAACATGCACTTTGAATACCAGCAGCAGACTTCCCTGGTGAGCAGTAGGTTTACTACAGTAAACTAATGAGCAACTAGAGTGCTACCATTCAGAATTTATGGAAAATGTGTGACACATCTGAATGCCTTCTTGATGGAATCAAAGTAAACAAGCATTGAAAATGCAATAGGTCTCGCCCTCGTTTAAGTTAAAGCAATTCTGTTTGTAATTAGGTGGCTTTTTAGCTTTGCTTGTATTAGAGTTTTTCAAACTTTCATGTACATACCATGCATATGTATGCATATATGTAAATGTATATGTTTGCATGCATTAATATTTATATAGATATGCAGATTATATTTATATGTTTATATATGTGTATATATATATATATATATATATACACATACATATATATAAATGCATAAGCATATATATGCATATATATATGTGCATATGTGTGCATGTACAGAGAGGTAGAGAGGTAGAGGTGTATAGGTAGAGGTGTAGAGGTAGAGAGGTAGAGGTAGAGAGGTAGAGAGTAGTAGAGAGAGAGGTAGAGAGAGGTAGAGAGGTAGAGAGTAGAGAGCGAGTAATAGAGAGTAGAGAGTGAGTAGTAGAGAGTAGTAGAGAGTAGTAGAGAAAGTATCAGAGAGTGAGTAGTAGAGAGTAGTAGAGTGACTAGTGGAGAGTGAGTAGTAGAGAGTGAGTATTAGAGAGTGAGTAGTAGAGAGTAGTAGAGAGTGAGTAGCAGAGTGAGTAGTAGAGAGTAGTAGAGAGTAGTAGAGTGAGTAGTAGAGCATAGTAGAGAGTGAGTAATAGAGCGTGAGTAGTAGAGAGTAGTAGAGAGTGAGTAGCAGAGAGAAAGTAGTAGAGAGTAGTAGAGAGTGAGTACCAGAGTGAGTAGTAGAGAGTAGTAGAGATAGAGTAGTAGAGAGTGAGTAGTAGAGAGTAGTAGAGAGTGAGTAGTAGATAGTAGTAGAGAGAAAGTAGTAGAGAGTGAGTAGTAGAGAGTAGTAGAGAGTGAGTAGTAGAGAGTGAGTAGTAGAGAGAGAGTAGTAGAGAGAAGTAGAGTAGTAGAGAGTGAGTAGTAGAGAGTGAGAAGTAGAGAGTAGTGGAGTAGTAGAGAGCAAGTAGTAGAGAGTGTGTAGTAGAGAGTGAGTAGTAGAGAGTGAGTAGTAGAGAGGGAGTAGTAGATAGAGAGTAGTAGAGAGTGAGAAGTAGAGAGAGTAGTAGAGTAGTAGAGAGTGAGTAGTAGAGTGAGTAGTAGAGAGTAGTTGAGAGCGAGTAGTAGAGAATGAGTAGTGGAGAGTGAGCAGTAGAGAGTAGTAGAGAGTGAGTAGTAGAGAGAGAGTAGTACAGAGTGAGTAGTAGAGAGTAGTAGAGAGTGAGTAGTAGAGAGTAGTAGAGTGAGTAGTAGAGCATGAGTAGTAGAGAGAGAGTAGCAGAGAGTGAGTAGTAGAGTAGTAGAGAGTGAGTGGTAGAGAGTAGGAGAGAGTAGTAGAGTGAGTAAGAGAGAATAGTAGAGAGTGAGTAGTAGAGCGAGTAGTAGAGAGTAGTAGAGTAGTAGAGAGTGAGTAGTAGAGAATGAGTAGCAGAGAGAGTAGTAGAGAGTAGTAGAGAGTGAGTTTTAGAGAGTGAGTAGTAGAGAGTAGTAGAGCGTGAAGTAGAGAGTGAGTAGTGGAGAGTGAGTAGTAGAGAGCGAGTATTAGAGAGTGAGTAGTAGAGAGTGAATAGTAGAGAGTGAGTAGTAGAGAGAGAGTAGTAGAGAGTGAGTAGTAGAGAGAGAGTAGTAGAGTAGTAGAGAGTGAGTGGTAGAGAGCAGCAAAGAGTAGTAGAGTCAGTAGTAGAGAGTGAGTAGTAGAGAGTGAATAGTAGAGAGTGTAGTAGAGAGTGAGTAGTAGAGAGTAGTAGCGAGTGAGTAGTAGAGAGTAGTAGAGAGTTAGTAGTAGAGTACTAGAGAGTGAGTGGTAGAGAGTAGTAGAAAGTAGTAGAGTGAGTAGTAGAGAGTGAGTAGTAGAGAGTGAGTAGTAGAGAATAGTAGTGAGTGAGTAGTAGAGAGTGAGTAGTAGAGTAGTAGAGAGTGAGTAGTTGAGAGTGAGCAGAAGAGAGTGAGTAGTAGAGAGTAGTAGAGTAGTAGAGAGAGAGTAGTAGAGAGTGAGAAGTAGAGAGAGTAGTAGAGTAGTAGAGAGTGAGTAGTAGAGTCAGTAGTAGAGAGTAGTTGAGAGCGAGTAGTAGAGAATGAGTAGTGGAGAGTGAGCAGTAGAGAGTAGTAGAGAGTGAGTAGTAGAGAGAGAGTAGTACAGAGTGAGTAGTAGA
Organism: Triturus cristatus; assembly: GCF_964204655.1. NCBI lineage: Eukaryota > Metazoa > Chordata > Amphibia > Caudata > Salamandridae > Triturus > Triturus cristatus. Next base: position 914,733,588 of record NC_140588.1, read on the forward strand.
GAGTAGTAGAGCGCGAGTAGTAGAGAGTAGTAGAGTGAGTAGTAGAGAATGAGTAGTAGAGAGAGAGTAGCAGAGAGTGAGTAGTAGAGTAGTAGAGAGTGAGTGGTAGAGAGTAGGAGAGAGTAGTAGAGTGAGTAAGAGAGAATAGTAGAGAGTGAGTAGTAGAGCGAGTAGTAGAGAGTAGTAGAGTAGTAGAGAGTGAGTAGTAGAGAGTGAGTAGCAGAGAGAGTAGTAGAGAGTAGTAGAGAGTGAGTTTTAGAGAGTGAGTAGTAGAGAGTAGTAGAGAGCGAGAAGTAGAGAGTGAGTAGTGGAGAGTGAGTAGTAGAGAGCGAGTAGTAGAGAGTGAGTAGTAGAAAGTGAATAGTAGAGAGTGAGTAGTAGAGAGTGACTAGTAGAGAGTAGTAGAGTGAGTAGTAGAGAGAGAGTAGTAGAGAGTGACTAGTAGAGAGAGAGTAGTAGAGTAGTAGAGAGTGAGTACTAGAGAGAGAGTAGTAGAGAGTGAGTGGTAGAGAGCAGCAAAGAGTAGTAGAGTGAGTAGTAGAGAGTGAGTAGTAGAGAGTGAATAGTAGAGAGTGTAGTAGAGAGTGAGTAGTAGAGAGTAGTAGCGAGTGAGTAGTAGAGAGTAGTAGAGAGTGAGTAGTTGAGTAGTAGAGAGTGAGTGGTAGAGAGTAGTAGAAAGTAGTAGAGTGAGTAGTAGAGAGTGAGTAGTAGAGAGTGAATAGTAGAGAGTAGTAGAGAGTGAGTCGTAGAGAGAGTAGTAGTAGAGAGTGAGTAGTAGAGAGTAGTAGAACGTGAGTAGTAGAGAGTGAGTAGTAGAGAGTGAGTAGTAGAGAGTAGTAGTGAGTGAGTAGTAGAGAGTGAGTAGTAGAGTAGTAGAGAGTGAGTAGTTGAGAGTGAGCAGAAGAGAGTGAGTAATAGAGAGTAGTAGAGTAGTAGAGAGTGAGTAGTAGTAGAGAGTGAGTAGTATAGAGTGAGTGGTAGAGAGAGAGTAGTAGAGAGTAGTAGAGATTCAGTAGTAGAGTAGTAGAGAGTAGTCAGACAGTGTCAGTCAGTGTCAGTCAGTCAGTGTCAGTCAGTCTGTCAGTGTCAGTCAATCAGTGTCCGTCAGTGCCAGTCAATCAGTGTCAGTCAGTCAGTTACAGTCAATCAGTGTCAGTCAGTGTCAATCAGTGTCAGTCAGTGTCAGTCAGTCAGTCAGTGTCAGTCAGTCAGTGTCAGCTAGAGCAGCTCTGCTGACCTGGTTCTCCGGCTCTAAAGCAGCTCTGCTGACCTGGTTCTCTCTCTCTAAAGCAGCTCTGCTGACCTGGTTTCTCTGGCTCTCCAGGAGGTCTGCTGACCTGGTTCTCTGGCTCTAGAGCAGCTCTGCTGACCTAGTTCTTATGCTACAGAGCAGCTCTGCTGATCTAGTTCTATGGCTCTACAACAGCTCTGCTGACCTGGTTCACTGGCTCTAAAGCAGCTCCTCTGACCCAGTTCTATGGCTCTGAGGCAGTTCTGCTGACATGGTTCTCTGGCTCTAGAGCAGCTCTGCTGACCTGGTTTTCTCCCTCTAAAGCAGCTCTACTGACCTGGTTTCTCTGGCTCTGCAGCAGCTCTGCTGACCTGGTTTTCTCCCTCTAAAGCAGCTCTACTGACCTGGTTTCTCTGGCTCTGCAGCAGCTCTGCTGACCTGGTTCTCTGGCTCTAGAGCAGCTCTGTTGACCTGGTTCTTAGGCTCTAGAGCAGCTCTACTGACCTGGTTCTCTGGCTCTAAAGCAGCTCTGCTGACCTGGTTCTATGGCTCTAAAGCAACTCTGCCGATTTGGTTCTCTGGCTCTTGAGTAGCTCTGCTGACCTGGTTCTCTGACTCTTAAGCAGCTCTGCTAACCTGGTTCTCTGGCTCTAAAGCAGTTCTACTGGCCTGGTCCTCTGGCTCTAAAGCAGCTCTGCTGACCTGGTTCTCTCCCTCTAAAGCAGCTCTGCTGACCTGGTTTCTCTGGCTCTACAGCACCTCTGCTGACCTGGTTTTCTGGCTCTAGAGCAGCTCTGTAGACCTAGTTCTTAGGCTCTAGAGCAGCTCTGCTGACCTGGTTCTCTCGCTCTACAGCAGCTCTGCTGACCTGGTTTTCTGTACTCACGACGCACGCACCCGACTTCGCGAAAATATATTTAAAAATAATATACGTTTATTATAAGTACAAATATATTATTTTGATGAATATCTTACATAATCTCTTGCCTTAGTATGTATATTAAAAACACATACATATCATTTTGTAACCTAAATTATTTTGCAGGAGTCGCGCACACAGCGCGCCCCAGCACGTATATGATGTCACGCGGGACCCGCAAGCACGCAAACATCTCGTACCGTAATGCGCATGTGTCGCGCGGGAGCAGGAGTCGCAGACTGGTCGCATACCAATCGCGCATATCACGTGATATTAAATGTATATGATGTAACTGAAAACACGCAGCCGTCGCACACCATACGCGGATCCTTCATGACTTTTCTAAAATGGCGGCTAGAATGCGCGCACCCACCGTGATGTGTACACTTTGAGTGCGCGACTCCGAAAAAAATTGGATTTTTTTTTTACAGAAAATAATATAAATATATTAAAATAAAAAATGAAAACGAGAAAATTAATCAAGATTTCAGTTTTAATTAAAAAGGTTTTTTGCAATTTTCAGAAAAATATATAATGTTATTTAATGAATAACATATTCATAAATAAACAGTTAAAAAAACTGTAGAAAATCAGTACAAAAAAATAGATATAACTACTATCACACTTAAAAGTTAGCATTTAAAAAACCTTTGAAATTCACTGAAAAAAACCATAGGTTTCAGAGACGTTATAGTTAGAAATTAGCATTTAAAAAACCTTAGAAATTCACAGAAAAAACCATAGGTTTCAGGGGTGTTATAGTTAGCTGCCCATTTCGCTCGTACAAAACCATAGAAATTCCTCTGTTATAGTTAGTTCTGCTAATGCTGCTGATGATGTCACATATTGCATCATTCATGACATGGTCAGTGACATCACTGATGACATCACTGATGACATCTCAAATGACATCACTGATGACATCATCCACTTGACAATCTGATACACCTCATCATACACTAGTATAACCTTTCATCACTCACTGTAAAATACAGAGTACCATATTTGAAACCATTGACACACCAATACCAGTTACTACATACCCACTCACTGATTCCTAAGTCTACACACACAACTACCCATTTAACAACAGAATCATGTATACATGCAGTCATTAATTAATAGAACACTATCAAATGCACTTATACACATATATAGACATTGACACATCAGCAGTCATCTTAGTCGGTTATGCAGTCATCCTACTCACTCATGAAAAAAATGTATCGAACTTAAATTTACTCACTTACACAATTATCCAACAACACCTCATTTATTCAAACACATAGTAACTCATCGTTAATATGTTAAAAAAGCACCATTACAATTATACACTCATTCATATATTTACTCTCACAATCACTGACTCTTACACATACTTATTTATATACACCAACTCTCACATACAATGCCTTTTATTTTTTTACTTTGTTGAAGATGTAAAACTAAAACATATATTTGCTCACCAACACACAAATAAATACACTCAGTCACCCAAACAACTGTTTCCACATGCACTCTTAAACCCATACACCTAGTCAATCAACCATTCACACATCTATGCATAGAGTTACACACACCCTATCCAACCACACACAAACTCAGTGTCCCATAAAAATACTCACCCAACTAATCAATAACTAATATACACACTCATGTAGTTAGTGACCAACTAATGCAGCATGTTATACAACAACAGAGACAGTGCTGCACATATTCACATAGATTAGTTACTAATCCATGTATTAAGTGAGAAACTTTTAATTACTCACTTAAAAAGACAGTCAGACAGCTACTAAATCCTCCATCCAGACAGTTATATATCCACTCAATCTTCAATACAGATTGGTATATATATAATACATATTTAAATTTCAAACTAATCCACATTCAGTGGATGATGTCATCAGTGATGTCATCAGTGATGTCATTTGAGATGTCATCAGTGATGTCACTGACCATGTCATGAATGATGCAATATGTGACATCATCAGCAGTGCATTGCGGGCGCGTGAGTTATAGTTAGCAGAACTAACTATAACGGAGGAATTTCTATGGTTTTGTACGAGCGAAATGGGCAGCTAAGTATAACACCCCTGAAACCTATGGTTTTTTCTGTGAATATATATATATATATATATATATATATATATATATATATATATGTTTGTCTGTGTCTGCTTCCTTTTCAGATAGCTGTTGGGTGCCGAACACTATCCGGTACCCTCCACACAGCAGGTTTTAAATTATTTGTTCCTGTTTTTTTCACACTATGACCACCACGTCTGGGTGAGCCTTAGCGCACTCATACCGCCGGGGTCGTCACACTGGTCCTGATGAATGACTAGCTAGTTTGCACCCAGATAGGCAAAAACATGTTGAGTGGAAAAAAGGAGAAAAGATTTGCCTCAATCGACTTAATCAAACCACACTATGTGGCCGATACTAAACAGTAGGCCTAGTGGACTCCGATGTAGTAGATGTCCTCCTCTGGCTTCAATCCAAGAAGTTCAAACAGAAAGACTCATCACGTTTGAAGAGCCACCTGTAAGGAATGAAGTACTAAGCAACAATACTATGGAACATGTTCCACTTGAACCAAACATTCAAATTCAAAAGGAAAATCAGAATAATTCACAAGTTGCAATTAGACCTAATACAGATGTCTACATCAACATGCCTCGTTGAGAGGAAAAGGACATTTCAACTAATCCGTATGCAATTCCAACAATTGATCGAACTTCTTCTGGCTACTTCAGTAACTTTGATACGTCTTCTCTGGATCCAAGCGAGCCAGAAACGGCGCCAGCCAAAACACCATTCAAGAATTAAAGAACTTTATTCTCTTACTTCAAAAGACATACCTGGTATCACCTTGGATTGAACTCTGGGCAATTTCTGGGATAATGTTTTTTCTTTTATGGCTAGGTTTAGTATTGACTTTTAGTGTGCTTATTAATGGACAGTATCTTCAACAAGATTCCACAGCCCGAAAGGTCAACATCCTCCTGAAGCCACAATAATCGTCACATCGTGAACGGAGAGACTTGTCATCAGTGAACATCACAACTGTTGCTATACTGGATGGTATAGTATGGGACAAAGTTGATTTCAACATATTTAGACTAACTGAACTTTTAAAAATTAATTATGTATTTAAAATCTCATTAAGTGATTTCATTAACTCCAGTACATTTTCTGATGATTGGGACACTGAAACAGTTAATAACATGTTATCTGATTTAGAGAAAACTGCTGCATTTTCTAATAATGAAATGTTAGAAGGTTCATCAGATTATGACAAATTGTACTGTTACCAACATTTTGGTCATCATTTCCTGCACAAATCCATTTCACCTAGGAATGTATTTGAATACAATCAGTGGGAACATTGCCCAACACCACCAAAAAGTAGTTCACAAACGTTTGCACAGAAATTTGCATACTTTTCAGGGTTTAACATCTCAGATCCAGCCTCATTCTATTATAAGGTTGCACCAACATCACCACTGAAAATCATGCTAACAAACACTAAACAGATTTACTCTGCTTCATTTTTGGCCCAATTGTCTGAACAGGGTTTCGACCTATGGCAAGATGAAATTGACCCAAAATCGATTTGGGGTTCAAAGGACTGGCAAGTCCAGGGTACAGAGGCACTATTTAGAGCATGCATAATTCCACAGGAGATTATCTTTTTAAATGAAACTGTGTAACAGACATCATGTCTTGGAATAGCCAAGACAAAGGACCTGAACTCTCCATAGTTTCCTACACCATCACATGGGTGGCAGAATTCTTCTACAAAAGAAGGGGCAACAATTGATGACATATTAAAGTACAATAGAACAGACCCAATTGGAAGGAGTGGGTGGTTTGGCCCGTAGATACAATCACATGTCATAAAAGATTCCTGCACATCACCAAGGGGCTCAATATGCACAGGCCGGACCCAAGTTATACACAGAGAGAACATCCAGGGATAGTGACATCCTATAGTGTTGGGACGTTGTGCCTACAATGGCTAGAAAGCTCAACCTTGCAGAAGTGAAACAACACTTATCTTTACTCTCACAAGACATGGTTCTTCGGGACTTTATACAAGGTCCTATGAAACAACGTCAAAAACATTTCATATATGCAGGCATTTATGCTGCCTATAATGAAATCTGGAAGATTTCCCAACAAGAACCCGCAGAGAGAATATGGGAAATAGACCGTATAAACTTAGAAAAAGCTTTTGCTGTGGTGGATAGTGGGTTAACAACTTTGACCTCCAGAGTATATGCATTGGGCAACATTGTATCTTCTGCTATTGACATACTGGAACAGGATTTAGCTATATTATAACAAGGCCAATCACAGTTACGTTCTATTATGTTATTGAGCTGGATGCTACAATCTTTGCGTGCAGGCCTTGTGCCTTGGCGTTTTATAAACAGTACATCTCTGTTTTTCAGAATTCAATCTGACTGATACACAGATTGAAATGGCACAAAGGGGAGCTAAATATACAATGCTGCAAATTGAAAAAATGGATAGACTACCATTTACAGTAGCTGAATTACCATCAACAGATTGGCTACTTCATGACCAGATCACTCTCCCGGTCACAACCTTTCAGTTTCACTATTGCCTTGAGCAAAGGCAGATAGGCAGATATGAAAAATTGGGTAAAGAATACATTAAGACATCCTGGGATTTACCATATAAATTTCGATACCGGTGTGGGGATCGAGAAGTGTTTCTTAGTGGTACCAACTGCAAGAATGCTTTAAGCGGTTCTCTCATAAGTCAAGATATCATTTTGCACGGAGCTTGTAATGGATCAGTTTCAAATCTGTCTTGCCACAAGAAGAAAGGAACACTAGCTGCCGTAATATTGCCAGTGTTCGAGTTACTTTCGAATGGGAGTTACTTGATGCTGAATGATCAAGGTTGTTGTGGCATGCTTCCAGGCATTGCATATCTGGTCACCGTGAACACCAGGGTTACTTGCTGTATGCAAGTATTGTTTCCTCCGACAAATACAGTCAGGGAGGCTCTAGTATGGCCTTCACTGAATGTTTCGTTGACACAGTTTGATGCTTTCAGCAGAATGAAAGCCATGCTTTTACGGAAAACCATGCCACTGACCTCCGCTCGAGAAACCTTTGAACTTCAAGTTGCAAGGACCTCAACCGAGATACAGGCGCTAATTCGGACAAACTGTCCCCTACATTTCGTAGAAATGGTGGGACGTATCTTTAACATGTCTGATACGAGTGGTATTATACACCTATTTAAGACCATAGGGTCCAGATTCCTTAGCACTTTTCCAGCTATCCTCAGAGTTATTCCTAATTTCAAACACTCTGTGTTAGACCTAGCACCTTGGCGTGGGTCTCCCTTCCATTTTTTGCTGTTGCCTCATGTGTTTTTGCGGGTGTTAGATGCTTTGGGCACTGTGCCACTGCTGTCCAGTACTCCCTATTGTAAATTGATGTGTGGATTATTGATTCCATGATTGGCTGGTTTGGTTTACCTGTCAGACCCTAGTACAGTGCACCAGGAGTGCCCAGGGCTGGTAATCCAAATGCTGCTGGTGGGCTTGCAAAACTGATGTGCCACCCATAAAAGCAGCCTGTAAAAGTGTGTCTAAGGCCTGCCATTGCAGAACCTGCGTGCAGTCTGGTACTGTCATGCTGACTGGGCAAGTGCACCCACTTGCCCATCCCTAAACCTTCCCTTTCTTCATATCAGACACCCCTATGGTAGGCCCAAGAGCAGGGTGCATTGTAATATAAGGTAGGACAAGCCCTAGTGTGTGTGGCATGTCCTAATAGAGAATTACAGCGTTTTTCACTATTGCAAGGCTACCTGTTTCCCATAGGCCAGAATGGGTGGTTTGGTTATTTCATCTTATAATCCTAACTGACTCAGAGAACATGGTAGAAATTCGAGTTTAGTATGCCTGAACTCAGAGTGATAAAATACATCTTTTAGTGAAGTTGGTTTTAACATTCTGTGTTTGAAAATACCACTTTTAGAAAGTGGGTATTTTCTTGCCTAACCATCCAAACCTGCCTCTGCTAGGCTGTGTATTCCTTGTCTGGAGTTTGAGTGACAGGGGCTGGGTGATTCCAGGAGACAGGGTGAGTCAGCACAAGGCTGAATACAGAGATCTGCATTTAGATGGGTGGGAGGAGTTGCACCAGGGACCTGAATAGGGCTGTGCCTTCCCTCTACAATGCTGGCTCCACCTCCTGTGGTGCGTCTGATGTCTCTGCCCTGCACTCTGAAAGGAAAGAAGGAGTCTTGTCAACAAAGTGCTCCAGGACTGACCAGAACTGGTTTGGACTAGTCAAAAGCCTCTCTGCCTTCAGAGAACAAAGAGAAACTTGGTATAAATATTGGGACCCAAACCCAAGACCTTTAGATCACTTTGGGAAACAAGAAGACACCTTTGCAGAGGAGAGGAACCAGAAGGAACTGAGGTGAGACTATCCATAAGCTGAAGTGCTGCTTGGGGGATTGGCCTGCAGTGGTTGCCTGACTGCAAAAGAGAGGAGAAAAGGAACTTTGTGTACTTTATTCAACTTGTGAAGGATCTCCAAGGGCTTGAGAAAAGAGCTTGCCTCCTGCTGAAGTCTCAGGGACAACAGACTTCAACCACCAGCTCCCCAGAGTTCTTTGGAAGTGCCTGCAGCTGTATTGGGGCCCTCTGAGGAACTACGTGTTGCAAGGAGCTGGAAGCGCGACTCACGAAGAAGAAGCGTGTCGCCGCCGCTGCCATTGCATCACTGAACAAGGATGTCACCGCTGTAGCTGTCGCATCGCATCACATTGTAAAGAAACGTCTCGCAACATCGAAGAAGCATGTCGCCGCCGCAGCCACTGTTGTCGCATCACTGAATAAGGGTGTCACCGCTGCAGCTGTCGCATCGAGCAAAGCGTCTCACCTCATCAAAGAAGAGTGTCGCCGCCATAACCGCTGTTGTCACATCACTGAACAAGGGTGTCGCCGCTGCAGCTGTCGCATCGAGGCGAGATGTCTCGCATCATCAGAGAAGCGTGTCGCAGGGCCTGTCGCAGCTCAGAAGAATCGCTGAGTCCCCGCACGGCCGTTGGGCATTCACGCATTGTGTCGCAACAAGAAGACGCCATCTTTGTTTCATTGCACCGGATCTTCATCGCATCACAGCGTTGCGGGCCGCATCGCCAAGGAAGCGCAGTAAGAAACCGACACATCACCGTTCCTGCGTGTCAGAAACCGACGCATCACCTTCCCGCAACACTTTCATTGTATATCGCTACGCATCAAAAGGTACATTGACTCAAAGTATTGCAATTTAACATCTAAAGAGAACTAAGCTAATTCTACCATTTTAAGTACAGTATTGTGGATTTTGTTTGTTTATGGTCTTGTGTTAAATCTATATAAAGAATACTTCTTTTTGATATAAAACTTGTGTGGTGTCCATCGGTAGTGTTGTCAATGGATTACTGTATGTGTTCACAAATGATTTACACACTGCCTCTGAGATAAGCCTGTCTGCTTGTGCCAAGCTACCAAGGGGGTGAGCAGGAGTTATTTTAGGAGTGTACCCCATTAAACTGACTAGATGCAGGGGTCCCTATTTGTCAAAGGTGTAGGAGAGTAGGAACTGCTTCACATGGGTACCCCCACTTTTTGCTGGTGTTTCACTGTTTTTCAACCTTAGTCTGGCTGTGGCCCTGCTAATCAGGACCAAAGAAGAGCTGCTTCCTCTCTAAAATGGTTTCCATGTACATTGGGTACATATCTAATTGGATTCTGGAGTGCCTTATAAGCCCCTAGTATATGGAATACTATGTACCTAGGGCATAGGTACAACAGAGGCCTACCAGGGGCTGCAGCATGTATTATGCCACCCCTGGGAAGCACTCCAAAATGACACCACAGGTCTGCTACTACAACCTGGGTAAGGGTGTGCTTGCACCCCTTACTGTGGTATAGGGTACCTATATCACTACCTTATACAGACACATATAAACCTATAAGCCACTCCTATGGCAGGCCTTGACATTCCTGAAGGCAGAGTGCTTGGTTTTATGTGAGAGTGTGCCCAAGCATGAGCTGAGCCCCTCTGCAGCTTTCTGAAATAGTTCCTTATGGCTGTTCTGTGGTACAGCCATACCATATACTCTTAAGTGCATTATAACCTCGTGGTAAATGATAACTTTGGGATGGCTGCATCAAAACATGTCATGTTTGGTGTCAAACGCTTTGGAATACTACCCCCCTGCCAGTCCTGCTGGTGGGGGTAGCATTCCACCCTTTTAGAGGGCGAGACATGTTCACATTGGCTTAACCCTGTTAAATCTTTCCAAAGCCCTGGCATCACAAAAGGGATGCCACTGCCACAGACACGGGTCTGGCCTCCTGCTGCTGGGGGAAACTCCGGCAGGGGAGGCCTGGACAATAGGTTTCCTGTCACAGGGATGTGTAACCATCTCCCCAGACAGGCAGATGTGTATTGGGGCAGGGCGGGTGCATTCAGAGAATGCTTTTGAGACACTGCCTGGGGCACACAAGGTGTCCCTGTGCATAGCCCGGTTCAAACCGGTTGCAGGGGCACTCAGCCCCTGCTCCGGTGCGAAACTGGACAAAGGGAAAGGGGTGTAACCACCCCCACCCCAGGCCCACCCATAGGTGGAGCCTTAGAGTTAGTCCATCCTCCTAAACTTAGTATAAGTATAGGAATCCAGTCCCTAGGAGTTTAGATTAAACTGGAAGAACCTCTGCAACATATATCCTGGACCTTCGACTTTCTATCACGACTAGAAGACAGAAGAAATCTCCCTTGTGGTCAAGGAGTGACTCCCCTGCGTGGCAGGCACCAAAGGAGCAACTGACCAGTCTGCAATTCTGAAGCTCCCGCCGGACTCCGAAGTCTCTGCATCCCCAGAGGTGGATTTCCAGACTTCACCGAGGCTACCCTGAGTCCACAGAAAAGCTGAGGCCCATGGCTATCGTGGGTGACGTGGTACTGTGACCCCTGGACACCGTAAACTTATGCAGCAACACTATCTTCCTGGTCATACTGGAAGTTGTGCTTTGGGCTCCCAGTAGCCCCAGCCTTGAGCACCTCCTGCACTGAAGATTGATGGCCTCCACTTCACGAGTGACCCGTGGGCCAGCTCCAAGTGCGACCGCTCAAGGCTCCTTTGCGATCACTAGCCCATTGGCTAGCAGGTCCCCACGAAAGCAACTCCACTTCTGCGGGGGCTTTTCTGGTTGCACCAGAAGTGCCCTTGCTTACCCTTGCTGGGTGAGTCCATCAGATCTTGCCGTTGCCAAGGCTTGTTGGGTTCTTTCTGGTCGCCGATACCGCACCACTCGACAGACTTTGTGGGACAGCTCGAATCCAGCTCGTGGACTTCATCGATGCCTCCTGGACCTCGTGGCTGAAGAGTCAAGACACCCATCAACTCAACTGAAGCACCCGACATCTGTGGGCATTGTTCCATCCTGCCCCAAGTCACTGGCAAGTGACCCAGGCTTCGTCCCCTCTGCTTTCAGGTTCCTTACATCCTATATCCAGGCTTGGATCTCTCCAGACACTTCTCCTCTTCACGGCAGCAGCAGTTCTTTGCAGGCTTCCATTGGAATCGACGACGTGACCCGACACCAAAAGACACCTATGCACCCGGCTTCCCTGGGTGAGGTAACATGAGTACTCTGGTACTCTCGTGGGTGCTATCCCTAGAACTGCCTAAGTCCAAAAGGGTTTGGTCCTGACTCGATTAGAAGTGTCCCTAATCTTTAAAATTCCAACCGCGACATTCCCCATAGAAGAAAAGAGGAACCCGCGGTTGTGTTTTCACACTGCATACAGTTCCCGTGGGTCCCCTGTGTCACTACCTTCGGTGGTTCCTTGGAGTCCCAGCGATTCTAGAGGCAATAGGCCTAGTGCCTATTACAGTCGTGGTTCTTATACCACTTTTTTAGTAAATGGTTTGGTACGCCCCTAGGGCTCAAACGTGTATTTGTGCTTTTACTGATGCTAGATCACTTGTAACTTTAGTACTTCGAACTCCAGTCTCATAAAGAGACTAGAGGGGTGTGTTTAACGTTAAATACATATATTTTGAATATATACCTGGTGTGGTTGTCTTTTCATTTGATCATTCAAGGGATTTATAGACTGGTAAAACAAGCTGCTTTACATTCCTTCAAGACTTAGCCTGAAGGCTGCTCTCCATAGCTACCACTAGGATAGCTTTCATATAAGGTTGTGTTTAACCATTCACCAAAAGGGGTTGTTTGGACTGATACAAGTTGCCCACTAGAACTAGTGGACAGCATATATCAGGCCACCTTCTCACAAAAGGTACCTACCTCTGCTAACTAGAGACCCCCAAATCTAACATTGGAGGTCAGCGGTGAGGATTCTGGACTTGCATTTGTGACTCATGTGCAGTGATTGGTGAACACTACTAGTGAGTTCAGACCAAAACACAACCACATACTTTTGGTAGATCTCTTTTTCCTGGGATTTTCTATTTTTGCCAAGTTTAACCATCATGAAGAAAGCAGCATCCATAGCATCTGTTGATTTTGATTGGTAAGAGGCGAAACTGGAATGCTACAATGTGAGACAGCTGAAGCACTTCTGCAAGAAATTTAAAGTTGTAATTACCGGGCTCACCAAGAAGGATGAGTTCTACAAGGCGCTGAGGGCCTGGGTAGAAGCAAGGAATACCCCTGAGGATGAGGAAGGGGATGAGACTGCAGATGGGCAGCTGGAGGGGCCATTGGGTCCAAGGGGAAGGAGAGCAATGTCCCCAGCAGGGAGCAGTGTTTCTGCCAAAAGCCTGTCCCCACAGGAGCTGGAGGACAGGGAGAGAAATAGGATGCATGAGTGTCAAGGTACTACGTCGTCGCTTACCTTAATGTGTTTTCAGAGACGTAGTAGGATTTCGCAGGGACGCAAGGGACCAACTTCCCAAATAACTAACTTTAAACTTGTAATTTTTTACATACTACAAGGCAAAATTTAGGAATTAGGGAGGAGGGCCGGATACTGGACGTGGTTTGGATTCTTGCTGTCGACCTGCCAAACAACACGTGATGGTTCTATTAAACTACTACATTCTTCCTTTCAATAGATACTAACATTTAGTTTTTTAGGTTCTTTCAGAAGTTGAATTTTCAAGGCTGATTCTTGCCTACCTGCGATCAAAGCTTGTCTGGCCTACGTCCCAGTATTTCTTGTCTTGTGTTGGTAGATGAAAATGAGAAGTCAGGCAGTTTCTTGTATGTGCGTCGCTGACCGTATATATCGTGGGATGAAAAGGCAAACAAGAAATTAAATTCAATTCTAAAAACCCTAGCAGTTCTTTTTTGTTCCTGTCTCTCTATCACCTTATTACTTACTTGACTCTTCTAATCTTGTGTTGCTAGATTATAAATCTGGTCTGCACTTTAGAGAATTTTGTCAGACTTCTTTACGTAAATAACAAGGTAACAGAAAATATATGCCACAAAATATCTAAATACACATCAATCGTACTTTCTAGTGTACAAATAAATTGAAAACAAAAGCACAAAGCACAAATGTCCAAATTATGTACCACATGTTCACTTTGACCATTCTTTTGCAGAAAAGTCTTTTTATGTCCTTGATAATTGTAAGCGAATTCCTTCTACATCAGAAGTTTGCAAAAATTAGCTTAGTTCTTTAAGCGAGCCTTTCTTGCGTAGGGCGCCCTAAATTCTAAAGGGTACTTATCTCCTTCTCTTTGTTTCCTTTGAATGTCCTGCCGTCGTGGAAGAAAGAGCCATCCGAAAACGAGAGACCAGAGCTGCTGAAATCTGCTCAGAAGATAATCAGGTAAGTCGGGAGGTTTTCAGACGGGAGGAGTTCAGACGCGATCCCTCGCGTGAAACAAACGGAAGGCAAAGCGCCTTCCAGAACGATGGGTGCGGTTTAAATAGTCAACCGCACCCAAGCGCTCACCCGTACCGTCACGTTGTATGTGTGGTGCGCGCTGAGATTCCACTTTGCATAATCATCCGGGTTCTGTCAATGAAACGCGGTGAACACAAAAATGCAGCGTTTCCAAAATGCGTTTCAGTTCCCAAATGAGTTACAGAGCATAAAAACGTACCAAACAATACTCTTAAGCATTTCACAGGATAAAATCAAAGAATAAATATACAGAATTCTTTTGCAAGCATTTTCCCTGATACGATATGTTTCATTTAGACACACAAGTTACAGGAGTGCTGTTGCACGAGAAAGGGGTGGGTTTTTTATATTAAGAAAATGACACTGGTTTCATGAACAATGTATGTTGTGGGACCAGCCCTACAACCCCAGTCGTATTTCTTGACAATGAGTTGGACCTGGCCAAAATTAATGGGCAATTGGAAATTAGGAAATTGGCCCTGGAAGAAAAGAGAATGCAGTTTGAGCATGGGAGGAATTTGAGGGATTTGGATTTGAAAGCTAGGAGCTTAGGGATTACTCCCTCTGGTGGCAGCACACCATCAAGGCCTGTTGAATCTAGGGTGTATATTCCTAAGGATGTGGTCAGAGAGTTTTATAAGAATGATGACATTGGGCAGTGCTTCAAGGCCTATGAGGTAGCCATGTCTTCCCGCCGGGTCCCTTAGAAGGATTGGGGAGCGGGGTTGTGGGGGCGGTTCCTTAGTGAGGGGCGGGATACACTGTTAGACTTGCCTTCTGATGTCCATAATTCTTATAGCCACATGAAAGATGCATTAATGTCAAGGTATGGTTTGACTCCTGAATTGTATAGACAGAGATTCAGAGATTGCAAGAAGATAGAGAGCAGTACCTGGGTGGAATATGTCACTTTTTTTGCAGAGCAGTGGATGGTTGGGTGAAGGGTAGCAAGGTTGCTGATTTTCAGGGGCTCTTTAATTTGATTGCATGGGAGCACTTGTCAAGTAATTGATTTCCAGAGCTATGCCAGCACCTGATTGATAGCAGGCTGACTAACCCTAGGAAGCTGGCAGAGGAGACGGACTGCTAGGTGATCACCCGGGTCCACAAGGGTCACGTGGGAGATTCAGCCAAGAGTGGGCAGGGTCCCCAGTGGAAGAGTGGAGGGGACAAGGGTAAACAGAGGGAGTTCCAAAGAAGGCCCCAAAGTAGTCTCCAAGGGAACCAAGGGAAAGGTTCCCAGCCTCCCCCCCAGAAACCGTCAGGGGCCCCAACAGGTCCACCTGTTCAAGGGCGACCCCTGAAGTGCTACAAGTGTGGAGACGTGGGTCATAAGGCGAATGATCCCAGTTGCCGCCAGTTTGGAAAGACAGCACCCCGTGGTGCAGCCCCCCGGCAGATGGGTGCCCAAGGTGGGTGGGGTCCCGCACAGAGATGTCCCTTGTCTCTTTAGGAGACTGTGAGGTGCTCCCCAGGACCCAGTTGCCTGACAACACTAAGAAATAAAGGCAGTAGGTGACCATCAATGGCAATAGAGTGGAGGCTCTTAGAGATACAGGAGCCAGTGTGACAGCTTTCAAGTGTCACCTGGTGTCACAAGAGCAGGTTGTCCCCAATGCATTTTACCCTGTTGCTGCTGCTGACAACACAGAGAGCCACTGCAAGGTGGCTCAGGTTCCCTTTGAGTGGGGGGGGGGTCTCTGGTACTCTTCAGGTAGCTGTGAGGCCCGTCATGCCTGTTGACTGTTTGTTAGGGAATGATCAGGAGAGCTCACCTTGGGTGAAGGTGGAGCGATGTGCTCATTTGGAGATGTTGGGTCTGCCTGACTGGGCGTGTGTAACCACATGGTGCGTCGCTGACCGTATATATCTTGGGCTGAAAAGGCAAACAAGAAATTAAATTCAATTCTAAAAACCCCAGAAGTTCTTTTTTGTTCCTGTCTCTCTATCACCTTATTACTTACTTGACTCTTCTAATCTTGTGTTGCTAGATTATAAATCTGGTCTTCACTTCAGAGAATTTTGTCAGACTTCTTTTCATAAATAAAAAGGTAACAGAAAGTCTATGCCACAAAATATCTACATAGAAAACAATCGTACTTTGTAGTGTCCAAATAAATTGAAAACAAAAGCACAAAGCACAAATGTCCAAATTATGTACCACATGTTCACATCTACCCTTCTTTTGCAGCAAAGTCTTTTTATGTCCTTGATAATTGTTAGCGAATTCCTTCTACATCAGAAGTTTCCAAAAATAAGCTTAGTTCTTTAAGCGAGCCTTTCTTGCATAGGGCGCCTTAAATTCTAAAGGGTACTTATCTCCTTCTCTTTGTTTCCTTTGAAGGTCCTGCCGTCGTGGAAGAAAGAGCCATCCGAAAACGAGAGACCAGAGCTGCTGAAATCTGCTCAGAAGATAATCAGGTAAGTCGGGAGGTTTTCAGACGGGAGGAGTTCAGACGCGATCCCTCGCGTGAAACAAACGGAAGGCAAAGCGCCTTCCAGAACGATGGGTGCGGTTTAAATAGTCAACCGCACCCAAGCACTCACACATATCATCACGTTGTACGGGCGGTGCGTGCTGAGATTCCACTTTGCATAATCGTCCGGGTTCTGTCAATGAAACGCGATGAACACTGAAAAATGCAGCGTTTCCAAAATGCGTTTCAGTTCCCAAATGAGTCACAGAGCATTAAAAAAGTACCAAACAAACCAACAATACTCTTAAGCATTTCACAGGATAAAATCAAAGAATAAATATACAGAATTCTTTTGCAAGCTTTTTCCCTGATACAATATGTTTCATTTAGACACACAAGTTACAGGAGAGCTGGTGCACGGGAAAGGGGTGGGTTTTTGTATATTAAGAAAATGACGCTGGTTTCATGAACAATGTATGTTGTGGAACCAGCCCTACAACGCCAGTCATATTTCTTGACAGTACTCCCCTCTCAAGATCACCCCTAAAATTCCTGCAATCGGTCTGGGTTTATTTGGGTATCGAGTATGGAAGGCTTTGATTATTCTGGGTACGTGTTTTAGATGAGTTAAAGGTTCTCAGGTTCGTTCTTCTGGGCCATACCCTTTCCAGTCCATTAAGTAAAAAAGCTTTCCGACTGGATTAAGAAAAAAAGTTTTACACGCACTCTTTTGGAATCTAAGATTGCTTTGACTTCAAATTCTGGATGTCCTTCAATGGTAATTGGAGGAGGAGGTCGAATAATTTGAGTCTGCGGATTGTATGGTTTTAGTAACGACACATGGAAGACTGGATGACACTGATACTTAAGAGGGAGTGTCAGTTTTACACAGACTGGGTTAATCACTTTTTCAATAGGAAAGGGTCCTATAAACCGAGGATTGAACTTTCCATTTGCTTTTATTCTTATATTTCTTGTATTCAACCATACCTCATCACCTACTGAATATGAAGGTTGAACAGTTCTATGCTTATCTGCTGAGTCTTTTTGGATTTCTTTTGCTTTAGCCAATTATATTGAGCCTCTAAATGAATGGAAGTTAATTTTGAGATGTAATCATGTATAGATGGCACTTTTTTGGAAGAATTTAAATGACAAAGAATGTTTTTAGGATGAAAACCATAATTACAGAAAAATGGGGACATTTTAAGAGAAGAATGTTCCACATTATTATATGCAAATTCTAGAGCACTTAAAAGATCTGTCCAGTCTTCATCTACATTTGTTAACATACAGTAAAGAAATTGCTCTATAGTGTGATTGGTGCGTTCACTTAAACTATCAGTTTGTGGATGGTAACTTGATGACAATCGGACTTCCATGTTCAATAATGCACTCAAATTTTGCCAGACATGGAATATGAACTGGGAACCCCTATCAAAAATAACAACTGATGGGATTCCATGTAACCGTATTCTGTTGGTCATTAGAACTTGTGCTAATTCCATAGCAGTTGGACGTTTCTTTAAAGGTATAAAATGAGCCATACGTTTAAATTGGTCTACTACAGTCAGGATGGTTGAAAGACCCTTCTTAGTCGGAGGAAGGTCAACTACGAAATCTAAGGAGATGGTATGCCATGGTTGAGATGGTACCGGTAAAGGTCTTAAAAGACCACTTTGAGCCTGGTGGGAGGATTTATTTTGACAACAGACGCTACAAGTTTCAACAAAATTTTGTATATCCTTGAACATGGAAGGCCACCAAAACTTTCTTTTAATGAATTCATACGTCTTAGTAACTCCAGGATGAGAAGACAAGAGGGTATCATGATGGAGGTACATAACAGATTGTTGTGTTTCAGGTGAAGGTACCATAAGTTGATCATGTACAAACAGAAGCTTATCTCTGTCTTGTCATCTTTTGACTCAAGTTCTTTTTTTATGTCAGTAATTACATCACATACAGAAAGACTAGCTTGAAAACATTGTTGTAGGCAGTACTGGTTTTACAATGACATTGTTTTCAGATTCATTTTCTCCAATTCGTGATAAGGTGTCGGCCTTCTGATTTTCTTTCCCAGGCCGGAAAGTGATTACAAAATTATAATAATTGAAGAACAAAGACCACCGCAATTGTCTCGCAGATAAAGCTTTGACAGATCTTAAGGCTTGTAAATTTCGATGATCTGTATAAATAGTAACTGGATGACGTGCACCCAACAAGTAATGGCGCCATTCCTCAAAAACTGCTTTAATAGCCAATAATTCTTTGTCTGCTATGGCATAATTTTGTTCAGCTGCAGACAATATTCTGGAATAGCACGCAATAGGATGCATCTGACCGGAGTCTTTATCACATTGTGATAACACACCTCCTAGAGCGAACTGAGAAGCATCTGCTTCCACAATGAAAGGTTGTGTAGGATCAGAGTGACATAAAATGGGTGCTGTGGTAAGCTTCGTTTTCAGTTCTTGGAAAGCTTTTTCTGCTGACTCTGACCAGTCAAATTTTACTCCTTTTCGTAAGAGTTTAGTTATCGGAGTAATGATTTGGGAAAAGTTCTGAATAAGTCGGCGATAAAAATTTGCAAAGCCTAGGAAACTTTGCACCTGTTTCATTGAAGCTGGACTTGGCCAAGCACTTACTGCGTTGATTTTTTTTGGATCCATTTCTATCCCAGAAGGACTAATCACATATCCTAGGAAGTCTACTTTTGAGACATGGAACAAACTTGTTTCCAACTTTACATATAGATTTGTAAGCAATTTTTGAAGGATGGCATGAACTTGTTTTCCATGCTCTTCTCTTAAGTTTGAATATATGCCTATGTCGTCAACATATACGACGCAACAAATATCTATGAACTTGTGTAACACTTAATTTATAAAAAATTGGAAAGCAGCAGGAGCATTACAGAGTCCGAAAGGCATGACTTTATATTCAAAGAGGCCGAATTTGGTGCAAAACACAGTTTTCCACTCATCGCCCTTTCGAACTCTCAGAAGATGGTAGGCTCCGCGCAAATCCAATTTTGTATAAATGGTTGCCTGTTTTACCTGATCCAATAAAGTAGGAATGAGTGGCAATGGATACATTTTCTTTATTGTGATGTTATTTAAGGCTCTGTAGTCAATGCACGTGCGTAACTCTCCCCCCTTCTTCAGTATAAAAAAAAGAGAAGAGGAGACAGGCGACTTTGAATGCCGGATAAATCCATTTGCTAGATATTCGTCTAGATAGTTTCGTAGATGTTCGTTTTCTTTTTCAGTAAGTGCATATATTCTACTGCATGGTAAAGCAGTGCCAGGTACTAAATCTATCCTACAATAAAAATCCCTATGAGGGGGGAGAGTATTTGCCTTTTTTTAGTCAAATACGTCTGTCAAGTCAGAATAATCAGATGGCACTCCTTCAAGTAGTAAAATGCTTGGTAATTCATTTGAAAAATCAAATCCTGGCACTATATTTTCTGTAAGATGTTCCAGAAAACAATGGTTAAGACACTGAGGAGATTTGAATGTAATGGTTTTAGATACCCAATCAATATCAGGGTTGTGTAGTTTTAACCATTGTATTCCTAAAATTAACCGAAACTGAGGCGCATCTATGATGTCAAATGTTATTTGTTCTCTATGTATGGGGGAACTATCCATGTCCAAAAGTTCTGTCTGTTTTAATATGGGTCCTGACGTGAGTTCTTTGCCGTCTACTGCCCGCACAATTTGAGGGTGACTTTTGATCTCAGTCTTAAAACCTAATTTTCTCAAAAATTGGGTATCAATAAAATTGCCAGTGGCTCCAGAATCTATAAGTGCGTCAATATCCCAGGAACACCTGGGATCAGACAAGGCTGTTAGTTTTACCTTAATACACAGGTGACGACACCCTAGAGGTGGCACAGTGGAGGCCAAGCTAGAATAAGCACTCGACAAACTGACCTCGTCTTTTATCGAGTGGTCTAGTTTTCCGACTGCACTTGAGTTATCGCTACGTCTGAAGTTTTTTGTTTAGTTTTATTTGGACGTGTAGGACATTCTTTAACAAAATGACCCGTTTTGCCACAATAGAGGCACTGGTTTCATTTCCGCCTTTTTTCCTTTTCTTCCCTTGAAAGAGGTCCTCGGATCGAACCTATCTGCATAGGTTCTACAGAATCTACTTTGGTAGTAACTTCTCTAAGAGGTGTGGTTTTATCTTGGAATAATATTAATTAATGATCTGATTTTCCTCTTTTTCCCCTTCTTTCAGACAATCTGTGATTTAGTTTAACAACCAGATCTATGAATTCGTTAATATCATCTGGAGGTTCTAGAATCTGCATTACCATGTCCTTCAGTTCTTCTTTCAACCCTCTATAAAAGAGAGAGACTCTCTTGTCCTCCGGCCAATTTGCTTCTAATACTAGCTGATTGAACACTGAAATGTAATGGAGTAAATCAGAAGAACCTTGCTTTAAATTCAATAGTTCATTATCCGCAGATTGCACAAAAACATGTTTTGCAAAGATCTTTTTCATAGCACGTTCAAACTCCCTGAAATTGTACAAAATTGGCTCATCTCTTTCTACCAGAGGGACCGACCAAAGGGCAGCATCTCCACCTAGATATGATAAAATAAAATCTACTTTGGAAGAATCATCAGGAAAAGCTGTTACTTTGGCCCAAAAAATGCAAGTGGCATTGATTCATAAAAATTGAGAATTTATTAATGTCACCATAAAATCATTCAGGTTGCGCAAGAGGAATTGGCACTGGAGTGACTACCTGAATCTCAGTTGGGGTACTTGAAGAAAAGGAGGCTGAATCAGTAAATGCTTTCTGAAAAGTTGCAGGTTTTAGAACTGTTTTTTGCTGCATTGCACCCTGTAGAGCAGATATATCTCTACGTAAAGCAGCATTTTCTACTTTTATATCATTTAACATGGAAGCTATGTCTTGCAACGAAATTTGCGAGGTGGGATCCATTGCGTCCAGGCGAAATAGTCTTCGTGGGCTTTGCCTTCTGTCAAGGTACTACGTCGTCTCTTACCTTAATGTGTTTTCAGAGACGTAGTAGGATTTCGCAGGGACGCAAGGGACCAACTTCCCAAATAACTAACTTTAAACTTGTAAAGTTTTACATACTACAAGGTAAAATTTAGGAATTAGGGAGGAGGGCCGGATACTGGACGTGGTCTGGATTCTTGCTGTCGACCTGCCAAACAACAAGTGAAGGTTCTATTAAACTAATACATTCTTCCTTTCAATAGATACTAACATTTAGTTTTTTAGGTTCTTTCCGAAGTTGACTTTTCAAGGATGATTCTTGCCTACCTGGGATCAAAGCTTGTCTGGCCTACGTCCCAGTATTTCTTGTCTTGTGTTGGTAGATAAAAATGAGAAGTCAGGCAGTTTCTTGAATGTGCGTCGCTGACCGTATATATCTTGGGCTGAAAAGGCAAACAAGAAATTAAATTCAATTCTAAAAACCCCAGAAGTTCTTTTTTGTTCCTGTCTCTCTATCACCTTATTACTTACTTGACTCTTCTAATCTTGTGTTGCTAGATTATAAATCTGGTCTTCACTTCAGAGAATTTTGTCAGACTTCTTTTCATAAATAAAAAGGTAACAGAAAGTCTATGCCACAAAATATCTACATAGAAAACAATCGTACTTTGTAGTGTCCAAATAAATTGAAAACAAAAGCACAAAGCACAAATGTCCAAATTATGTACCACATGTTCACATCTACCCTTCTTTTGCAGCAAAGTCTTTTTATGTCCTTGATAATTGTTAGCGAATTCCTTCTACATCAGAAGTTTCCAAAAATAAGCTTAGTTCTTTAAGCGAGCCTTTCTTGCATAGGGCGCCTTAAATTCTAAAGGGTACTTATCTCCTTCTCTTTGTTTCCTTTGAAGGTCCTGCCGTCGTGGAAGAAAGAGCCATCCGAAAACGAGAGACCAGAGCTGCTGAAATCTGCTCAGAAGATAATCAGGTAAGTCGGGAGGTTTTCAGACGGGAGGAGTTCAGACGCGATCCCTCGCGTGAAACAAACGGAAGGCAAAGCGCCTTCCAGAACGATGGGTGCGGTTTAAATAGTCAACCGCACCCAAGCGCTCACCCGTACCGTCACGTTGTATGTGTGGTGCGCGCTGAGATTCCACTTTGCATAATCATCCGGGTTCTGTCAATGAAACGCGGTGAACACAAAAATGCAGCGTTTCCAAAATGCGTTTCAGTTCCCAAATGAGTTACAGAGCATAAAAACGTACCAAACAATACTCTTAAGCATTTCACAGGATAAAATCAAAGAATAAATATACAGAATTCTTTTGCAAGCATTTTCCCTGATACGATATGTTTCATTTAGATACACAAGTTACAGGAGTGCTGTTGCACGAGAAAGGGGTGGGTTTTTTATATTAAGAAAATGACACTGGTTTCATGAACAATGTATGTTGTGGGACCAGCCCTACAACCCCAGTCGTATTTCTTGACAATGAGTTGGACCTGGCCAAAATTAATGGGCAATTGGAAATTAGGAAATTGGCCCTGGAAGAAAAGAGAATGCAGTTTGAGCATGGGAGGAATTTGAGGGATTTGGATTTGAAAGCTAGGAGCTTAGGGATTACTCCCTCTGGTGGCAGCACACCATCAAGGCCTGTTGAATCTAGGGTGTATATTCCTAAGGATGTGGTCAGAGAGTTTTATAAGAATGATGACATTGGGCAGTGCTTCAAGGCCTATGAGGTAGCCATGTCTTCCCGCCGGGTCCCTTAGAAGGATTGGGGAGCGGGGTTGTGGGGGCGGTTCCTTAGTGAGGGGCGGGATACACTGTTAGACTTGCCTTCTGATGTCCATAATTCTTATAGCCACATGAAAGATGCATTAATGTCAAGGTATGGTTTGACTCCTGAATTGTATAGACAGAGATTCAGAGATTGCAAGAAGATAGAGAGCAGTACCTGGGTGGAATATGTCACTTTTTTTGCAGAGCAGTGGATGGTTGGGTGAAGGGTAGCAAGGTTGCTGATTTTCAGGGGCTCTTTAATTTGATTGCATGGGAGCACTTGTCAAGTAATTGATTTCCAGAGCTATGCCAGCACCTGATTGATAGCAGGCTGACTAACCCTAGGAAGCTGGCAGAGGAGACGGACTGCTAGGTGATCACCCGGGTCCACAAGGGTCACGTGGGAGATTCAGCCAAGAGTGGGCAGGGTCCCCAGTGGAAGAGTGGAGGGGACAAGGGTAAACAGAGGGAGTTCCAAAGAAGGCCCCAAAGTAGTCTCCAAGGGAACCAAGGGAAAGGTTCCCAGCCTCCCCCCCAGAAACCGTCAGGGGCCCCAACAGGTCCACCTGTTCAAGGGCGACCCCTGAAGTGCTACAAGTGTGGAGACGTGGGTCATAAGGCGAATGATCCCAGTTGCCGCCAGTTTGGAAAGACAGCACCCCGTGGTGCAGCCCCCCGGCAGATGGGTGAGGAGATGGGTGCCCAAGGTGGGTGGGGTCCCGCACAGAGATGTCCCTTGTCTCTTTAGGAGACTGTGAGGTGCTCCCCAGGACCCAGTTGCCTGACAACACTAAGAAATAAAGGCAGTAGGTGACCATCAATGGCAATAGAGTGGAGGCTCTTAGAGATACAGGAGCCAGTGTGACAGCTGTCAAGTGTCACCTGGTGTCACAAGAGCAGGTTGTCCCCAATGCATTTTACCCTGTTGCTGCTGCTGACAACACAGAGAGCCACTGCAAGGTGGCTCAGGTTCCCTTTGAGTGGGGGGGGGGGTCTCTGGTACTCTTCAGGGAGCTGTGAGGCCCGTCATGCCTGTTGACTGTTTGTTAGGGAATGATCAGGAGAGCTCACCTTGGGTGAAGGTGGAGCGATGTGCTCATTTGGAGATGTTGGGTCTGCCTGACTGGGCGTGTGTAACCACATGGTCCATGGCAGCCAGTGAGGGTGCTCAAGATGACCTGGAGCCTGAGAAGAGGGCCCAGGTGCCTGCCTTAGAGAAAGGGGGCATGGGAAACTGGCCCCCAAAGTTCCCACAGTGCAGGAGGATGCAGACCCTGAGGGGGATGCCCTGGAGCCTACAGGGGAGCAGGTAGTTGAACTGGGGGACCTGCCTGAGCTGACCCATTGGCAGCAAGAAGGAGGACCCTCCAGGGAAGAACTCTGTAAGGAGCAGAAAGAATGCCCTACTCTTGTGGGTCAGCGGCAGCAGGTGATCAGTCTGGGTCACATTGGGTCTACTGAGAGAATGATTTCCTGTATAGTGAGCCTAAGGTTGCTGAGCCTGGGTCAGCCCGTGTGCTGGTGGTACCCCAGCGCTTCAGAGCCTTCCTACTGGGGCTGGCTCATGATGTGCCATTGGCAGGACATTTGGGGCAGGACAAGACCTTTGAGAGGCTTGTCACCCACTTTTATTGGCCCAAAATGCGCAGGAGTTCAGACACTCACTGCAGGACATGTCAGACTTGCCAGGCAAGTGGAAAGAGTGGGAGGAAGCAAAAGGCTCCTCTCCAGCCATTCCCTGTGGTCAGCACCCCCTTTGAACGGGTGGGTATTGACATTGTGGGGACATTGTGGGGCCACTGGACCCCAAGACAGCCGTGGGCAACAGGTTCATCCTGGTCTTGGTGGACCATGCCACCCGGTACCTGGAAGCCATACCTCTGAGGACAGTGACGATCCCCGTGGTGGGACAAGCATTGATGGGAATTTTCTCACGAGTGGGATTCCCTAGAGAGGTAGTGTCTGATTGGGAAACCAACTTCATTTCCAAGTATATGAAGTCCCTGTGGCAGTTTACCACTCCTTATCACCCCAAGGAAATGGGTTGGTTGAAAGGTTCAACCGAACCCTGATAGGCATGATAATGGGTCTTGAGGAACCTATGAGGCATAAGTGGGATGTACTCTTACCTCATGCCTGCTCTTCGCATACCGTGAGGTGCCACAGAAATCTCCAGGGTTCAGTCCCTTTGAGCTTCTCTATGGTCACTATTAGACCTGACATCCTTGGCGTGGGTTTTTCCCCTATCTTTTGCCTCTGCTACATGGATTTTTGATGCTGTGCTGGATTTCGTTTTGCTGGTTTAGATGCTTTGGACACTCTGCCACTGCTAATCAGTGCCAGAGTGTAAGTGCTCCCTGTGTAAAATATCGTATTGATTGGATATACCTGATTGGCATATCTGTATCACCATGAAGTCCCTAGTAAAGTGCACTGTGTGTGCCAGGGCTGGTGATGACAGATGCTACTAGTGGGTCTGCAGCGCTGATTGCGCCACCCACCTGTGTAGCTCTAAAACAGTGTCTCAGGCCTGCCGCCGCAGGCCTGCCTGCAGTCCCCGGACTGCCATGTCCTCCTGGCCAGTGTCCACACTGGCCGGGCCTAACCCTTCCCTTTTCGTACACGTCAGTCATCCCTATGGAAGGCCCAAGGTACCCCCCTGGGCAGGGTGCAGTGTATGTAGAAGGTAGAGCATGTACTAGTGCAGGTAACATGTTCTGGTAGTGAACACCGGCCATTTTGTGTGTTCACTGCTGCAAGGTTATCTTGGTCCATAGGCTAACATGGGGGAGGCGGGTGCCAATGGCTATCCGCCTATCTTCTCATAGGAACAAGATAAGACATGAGTGTTTGATATCCCTGAGCTCAGCATTTAATAACACATCTTTTAGGAGAGGTTGTTTTTAAATCCTGAGTTGGAGAATAGTACTTTTTAGAAAGTAGCTGTTCTCTTGTCTGACCCTTCTGTGTGTGCTTGTGGATTGACTGTCTGGTTTGAGAGTGACAGGGGCTGGGGATCCCCCGGGAGGTTGGCTGAGTCAGCCCTCTGCTGAATGGCGACATTTACAAGGAGAGTGGAGGGAGGAGATAGCACCTGGGATTGAATAGGGCTGTGCCTGCCTGCCACTCTGCTGGCTCCACCTCCTGCTGGGCGGCTGACGACTCTGCCCCTCACTCTGAAAAGAATGTAGAGGCCAGGAAAACAAAGTGCTCCAGCAACACCCAGAACTGGATCAGACCGCGCTCAGGACCCACTTGCACAAAGGCTTCAATGAATTTTAGGGGTATAAGTATACGACCCCTGACAACAGATTTTTAGATTCGACCATCGAGAGGAACCTCTGCTGAAAGACGGACCGCTGAAGAACTAAAGGAAGATTGCCGTGCTGTGTGCTCTAAAGGCTGACCTGTTCTGCTGTACAACCGAAGCTGAGGAGGAGAAGGGGTCTTGCTGTGTGCTGACCCTATCCACTTGCCCAAACAAGACTTTGCTGTGTGCTGTGTCTTCAACTGAATCTCCAAGGGCCTGAGAAGAGCTGGCCTCCTGTTTCGCAACCCAGGGATAGAAAGGTTGCCAAGAACCCAAGACTCTGCTGTGTCCCACCTGCGCTGCTGTGTGCCGCAGGGACCGTGGACTGTTCTACCAAGCTTCTCGACATCTGCCTGTGAGGTGGGCTGGCTGCTCTCTGTCTTGCTGGAGAGTACCGCACCGACCCGGGCCTGACACCGGTTGCCGCATCAAGAAGATCGACGTGCTCATCGGCACGTGCCTTGCCGACCCGGAGACCTGACGCAGATCGAGAGTCGTATTTCCCTGCTCTACAAAGCCGCGCTGGGAGTGGCTGACTCCGGTGACGTCGACATCGTCACTGGGGGCTCGTCGAGGGAGTTGTGGAATCCTTGCACCGAACAGCCCGAGGAGCGCTTGTACAATGAGTGCAGCGACACCGCCGGAGCAACGTAGTTGCCTAAACATCGAGAGCCTACAAACTGATTCATTCTCAGTGAGTATCGAATCACCCAAGAGACTAGAGACTATCATCTTACGATCCCGACCAACCAAGAAAGCGAATACTGTGTAACCCTGTGATGCTTAATTTCAACTGCCGAAACTAGATAAAGATATATTATTTTTGATATAACTCACCTGTGTGGTCTAAGTTTGTGGTGTGCGGAAGGGGGGATCATTGTGGTGTCTACGTGCAAATACCTTACACATTGCCTTGGGGATAAGCCTGTCTGCTCGAGCCAAGCTACCTAGAGGGTGAGCAGGGGTTATCTACCGTGTGTGTCCCTGTACCCTGACTAGACGCAAGGGTCCCTATTTGGTCTAAGGTGTATACCTCTGCCAACTAGAGACCCCCAGATCTAACATTGGTGGTCAGTGGTGCGGATTAGAACCAGTATTTGCACTTGACCTGCAGTGATTCTTCGTACATCACTAATCTAGTAAGCAGTTGCATCACACAAAGTTTTTGCGAAGACTATTCTTGGAGGATCGACGAAGCATCATGTCTCTGAATGGAGTAGGCGAGGAGTCGGAATTGCAATTCGAAGTGGAAAAGTTGCTCACGTACAAGAAGGATCAACTAAAGCAATTCTGCAAGCTGCTTGGATGCCCAGTGAAGGGCGGCGCCAACAAGACGGAGCTACAGAAAGCTCTAAGGGCCTGGTGGGAGGCCAAGAATGGCACAACCGAGGAAACTACTGAAGGAGATGGCACACCGGAGCACGGATTTGGATCCGATGATCTGCCAGTGAATAGGCCAGCGTCTAGGGCTGGCAGCGGCCATTCCAGTAGGAGCCTCTCTCCAGAGGAGCTGGAGGAAAACCAGAGGGTTAGGGCCCATGAGATTGAACTTTTTAAGCTCAAAGCTCAAGCGGAAGAAAGGAAACTGCGCCTTGACAGTGAGAAAGAGGCGGAGGAGAGGAGGAATGCTCTCGCTTTGGAAGAGAAGAAACTCCAGTTGGCTCATGAGTTGAGCATGAGGGAGCTGGACATTAAAGCCAAACAAGTGGCGTCCAGTCCAAATGGTGGCAGCGCACAACCAGTACAGGCGGGTAAAGTATACATACCGAAAGATTTGGTGCAGAATTATCAGAGGGGTGAGGATATCTATGCGTGGTTTAGATCCTATGAGCTTGCCTTGAAGATGAATGAAGTGCCTGAGAAGAGTTGGGGAGCAGGTTTGTGGAAGCATTTTGAGGCCTCTGGGAGGGATGTCTTAGCACCCTTAGAAGCAGCAGGGACCTTAACCTACCCCACTATGAAGGAGGCCTTATGCCTCAGGTATGGGCTTACACCAGAACAGTACCGCCAGAAGTTTAGGAACTTCAAGAAGCTTGATTCAAGTACTTGGGTGGAGTGTGTGAGTATGTACACGCGTGCACTGGAAGGTTGGATAAAGGGCTGCAAAGTTACTGATTATGTGGGGTTGTGTCACTTGATTAGTTGGGAGCACTTGAGTAGTCTATGTGTTCCAGAGCTGCGCCAGCATCTTTTCGACAGCAAGTTAACTGATCCCAGTGAGCTTGCTAAAGAGGCAGACCGCTGGACTAGCACCAGGGTTAACAAAGGGGTGGTAAGTATCCCAGCCAAGGGTGGACAGGGTCCCCAGCAGAAAGGTGGGGAGGACAAGGGTAACAGTAAGGAGTTCTCTAAAGGGCCCCAAAACAGTTCCCAGGAGAAGGAGTCCCAAGCCCCCAAGCCTAAGAGGTCTTGGCCCCCTAAGGGCAACAGACCGCCGCCTACTTGCTATGCTTGTAGGGAAGTGGGGCACATCGCCCCTAAATGTCCCAAGAAACCCCCAGCACCAGCTGCTGCTCCAGTCCCAGGGTTAGCTAGTGTAGCTTTGGGAGGGGATTTGATTTCCAGTGGGGAAGAGGGATTAGCTATGATGACCCTTGTCTCGTTAGGAGACCAAGAGATGGTCCAGGATACCTTGATACCCGCTAACACTAAGAAATACGGGCAAAAGGTGACCATCAATGGGAGGGAGTTAGAGGCTCTGAGAGACACCGGGGCTAGTGTGACATCTGTCAGGTGTCAATGGGTGTCCGAAGAGCAAGTCATTCCCAATGTGCTCCGCCCAGTAGTGGCAGCTGACACTTCAGTGCGCCTCTGCAAGATGGCGCGTGTTCCCTTTACATGGAGGGGAGTCTCTGGTACCTTGGAAGTCTGTGTCAGTGATGCCTTGCCAGTAGATTGTCTGTTGGGTAACGACCTGGAGAGTTCTCCATGGAAGGACGTAGAGCACCGAACTCACTTGGAGATGTTAGGACTGCCAGCGTGGATCTGCGTATCCACACGTGCCATGACAGCCAGTAAGGGTGGATTAGTAGCACTGGAGCCTGGAACAATGGCCCAGGAACCTGCCAGGAGAGGAAGGGGAAGAGGGCGCGGGAAACCAGCCCCCGCTGTTCCCACGGTCCAGGAGGAAGCAGAACCTGAGGGGGATGCCCTGGAACCTACAGGGGAGAAGGTGGCCGAACTGGGGGAGTTGCCTGAGCTGACCCATTGGCAGCAACAGGGTGGCCCCTCTAGGGAGGAATTCTGCCAGGCTCAGAAGGAGTGCCCTTCTCTCGTCGGTGTGCGGCAGCAGGCTGCAGACCAGGCAGCAGGCCTAGGGTCCAAGGAACATTTGATTTACTGGGAGGATGACTTACTGTATAGTGAGCCTAAGTTCGCTGAGCCCAGTGCAGCCCGTGTGCTGGTGGTACCCGAGCGCTTCAGAAACTTCTTACTGGGTCTGGCTCACAACGTGCCTCTCGCAGGACATCTGGGGCAAGACAAGACCTATCACAGGCTTGTCACCCACTTCTACTGGCCTCAGATGAAGAAGCACGTCGGTACCTTTTGTAATTCTTGCCAAACATGTCAAGCCAGTGGTAAGAGCGGAGGGAAGTACGTGGCGCCCCTCCAGCCGTTTCCTGTAGTGAGCACCCCTTTCGAGCGGGTGGGCATTGATATCGTAGGGCCCTGGATCCCAAGACCGCCTTAGGCAACAGGTTTATCCTGGTCTTGGTGGATCACGCCACTCGGTACCCGGAAGCAGTCCCTCTCAGGACAATCACAGCACCCGTGGTGGGCCGTGAATTGATGGGGATCTTTTCCCGTGTGGGGTTCCCTCGAGAGGTGGTCTCCGACCGGGGTACCAACTTCATCTCTAGGTATATGAAGTCTCTGTGGGAGGAGTGTGGAGTAACTTATAAGTTCACCACTCCTTACCACCCTCAAGGAAATGGGTTGGTTGAAAGGTTCAACCGTACCCTGAAAGGTATGATTATGGGCCTAGCGGAGCCCATGGGGCGGAAGTGGGACGTCTTGTTACCATGCCTGTTGTTTGCCTACAGGGAGGTGCCTCAGAAGTCCTTAGGGTTCATCACCTTTGAACTGCTGTATGGCCACCCTGTTAGAGGACCTCTCACACTGGTGAAGGAGGGATGGGAGAAATCCCGTGGGAAAACCCCCCAGGATGTGTTCAGCTATGTGCTGGCCATCCGCAACCAAACGCAGCGCTTCAGGAAGCTCGCTCAGGAGAACCTAGAAGCCAGCCAGGAGGAGATGAAAAGATGGTACGACCAGAATACCACTCTGGTAGAATTTCATCCTGGGCAGAAAGTGTGGGTAATGGCGCCGGTGGAGCCTTGCTCGCTCCGTGACAAGTGGACCGGGCCATATGAGGTGGTAGAGCGCAAGAGTGAGGTGACCTACCTGATCAACATGAAGACTCCTAGGCAGCCCCTTAGAGTCTTGCATGTGAACCGCCTCAAACCCCACTTCGAGAGGTCTGAAGTGACGATGCTCATGGCTACAGATGACGGTCGGGAGGAGGATAGTGATCCTCTCCCTGACCTTCTGGCAACCAAGGAGCAAGACGGGTCAGTGTATGGTGTGGTCCTCTCGCCCACCCTGACCCCAGAGCAGCAGAGAGACTGTCGCCAGGTGTTGGGTCAGTTTTCCTCCCTGTTCTCCCTGACCCCAGGTGTCACCAATTGGTGCGTCCATGATGTGGACACTGGAGATAGCCTGCCTGTGAAACAGAAGTTTTACAGAGTAGCTGACAAGGTCAGGGCCAGCATCAAGGAAGAAGTTTCCAAGATGTTGGCGTTAGGGGTAATTGAGCCCTCTAGCAGTCCCTGGGCTAGCCCAGTGGTCCTCGTTCCCAAGAAATCTGCTACACCCGGTGGCCCGTCAGAACTTCGGTTTTGCGTGGACTACCGCGGGCTCAATGCGGTCACCAAGAGTGACGCGCACCCCATCCCCAGAGCTGATGAGCTCGTGGATCGGTTGGGAGCTGCCAGGTACCTCAGCACTTTTGATTTGACTTCGGGGTACTGGCAGATTGCCTTAACTGAAGGGGCAAAGGAGAGGTCGGCATTTTCCACGCCAGAGGGGCACTTCCAGTTTCGCGTCATGCCCTTTGGGTTGAAAAATGCCCCTGCCACCTTCCAGAGACTGGTCAACCGGGTACTGACCGGGCTGGAGCAATTCAGCACCGCGTACCTAGATGACATTGCTGTGTTCAGCTCCACTTGGGAGGAACACTTGCAACACCTCTGTGAAGTGTTGAGGGCGCTGCAGAAGGCAGGCCTCACTATCAAGGCCAGTAAGTGCCAGATAGGGCAGGGATCGGTGGTGTATTTGGGACACCAGGTGGGGAGCGGCCAGGTGGCGCCCCTGCAAGCGAAGATCGATACCATTCTGGCTTGGGAACCCCCCAAGACGCAGACAGAGGTGAGAGCCTTCCTAGGACTCACCGGGTATTACAGACGGTTCATCAAGGGATACGGCACCATTGTTGCCCCCTTGACAGAACTAACCTCTAGAAATCAACCCAGGAAAGTGAATTGGACCGAGGCCTGTCAAACTGCTTTTGATGCCCTGAAAACTGCAATGTGCACAGCGCCGGTGCTTAAGGCGCCTGACTTTTCGAGTG
Organism: Triturus cristatus; assembly: GCF_964204655.1. Classification (NCBI taxonomy): domain Eukaryota; kingdom Metazoa; phylum Chordata; class Amphibia; order Caudata; family Salamandridae; genus Triturus; species Triturus cristatus. The sequence continues at coordinate 914,765,801 of NC_140588.1, forward strand.
AGTTCGTAGTGCAAACAGACGCTTCAGAGCAAGGTGTGGGAGCAGTACTCTCACAGATGGGCGACGAGGGCGGGGACCAACCCGTAGCTTTCATTAGTAGAAGGCTACTTCCCAGGGAACAGAGGTGGAGCGCTATTGAAAGGGAAGCATTTGCTGTGGTCTGGGCCCTGAAGAAGCTGAGGCCCTACCTGTTCGGGACTCACTTCCGTGTTCAGACCGACCACAGGCCCCTCAGATGGCTAATGCAGATGAGGGGCGAAAATCCAAAACTGTTGAGGTGGTCCATCTCCCTACAGGGAATGGACTTTACGGTGGAACACCGTCCCGGTACAGAACACGCCAATGCGGATGGTCTGTCCAGGTTTTTCCGCCTTAGTGATGAGAACTCCCAAGAGGGTGGGTAGTTCTCCCCACTTTCAGCTGGAGGGGACACGTGTTAGACCTGACATCCTTGGCGTGGGTTTTTCCCCTATCTTTTGCCTCTGCTACATGGATTTTTGATGCTGTGCTGGATTTCGTTTTGCTGGTTTAGATGCTTTGGACACTCTGCCACTGCTAATCAGTGCCAGAGTGTAAGTGCTCCCTGTGTAAAATATCGTATTGATTGGATATACCTGATTGGCATATCTGTATCACCATGAAGTCCCTAGTAAAGTGCACTGTGTGTGCCAGGGCTGGTGATGACAGATGCTACTAGTGGGTCTGCAGCGCTGATTGCGCCACCCACCTGTGTAGCTCTAAAACAGTGCCTCAGGCCTGCCGCCGCAGGCCTGCCTGCAGTCCCCGGACTGACATGTCCTCCTGGCCAGTGTCCACACTGGCCGGGCCTAACCCTTCCCTTTTCGTACACGTCAGTCATCCCTATGGAAGGCCCAAGGTACCCCCCTGGGCAGGGTGCAGTGTATGTAGAAGGTAGAGCATGTACTAGTGCAGGTAACATGTTCTGGTAGTGAACACCGGCCATTTTGTGTGTTCACTGCTGCAAGGTTATCTTGGTCCATAGGCTAACACGGGGAGGCGGGTGCCAATGGCTATCCGCCTATCTTCTCATAGGAACAAGATAAGACATGAGTGTTTGATATCCCTGAGCTCAGCATTTAATAACACATCTTTTAGGAGAGGTTGTTTTTAAATCCTGAGTTGGAGAATAGTACTTTTTAGAAAGTAGCTGTTCTCTTGTCTGACCCTTCTGTGTGCCTGGGCGTGCTTGTGGATTGACTGTCTGGTTTGAGAGTGACAGGGGCTGGGGATCCCCCGGGAGGTTGGCTGAGTCAGCCCTCTGCTGAATGGCGACATTTACAAGGAGAGTGGAGGGAGGAGATAGCACCTGGGATTGAATAGGGCTGTGCCTGCCTGCCACTCTGCTGGCTCCACCTCCAACTGGGCGGCTGACGACTCTGCCCCTCACTCTGAAAAGAATGTAGAGGCCAGGAAAACAAAGTGCTCCAGCAACACCCAGAACTGGATCAGACCAGGCTCAGGACCCACTTGCACAAAGACTTCAAAGACTTTTAGGGGTATAAGTATACGACCCCTGACAACAGATTTTTAGATTCGACCATCGAGAGGAACCTCTGCTGAAAGACGGACCGCTGAAGAACTAAAGGAAGATTGCCGTGCTGTGTGCTCTAAAGGCTGACCTGTTCTGCTGTACAACCGAAGCTGAGGAGGAGAAGGGGTCTTGCTGTGTGCTGACCCTATCCACTTGACCAAACAAGACTTTGCTGTGTGCTGTGTCTTCAACTGAATCTCCAAGGGCCTGAGAAGAGCTGGCCTCCTGTTTCGCAACCCAGGGATAGAAAGGTTGCCAAGAACCCAAGACTCTGCTGTGTCCCACCTGCGCTGCTGTGTGCCGCAGGGACCGTGGACTGTTCTACCAAGCTTCTCGACATCTGCCTGTGAGGTGGGCTGGCTGCTCTCTGTCTTGCTGGAGAGTACCGCACCGACCCGGGCCTGACACCGGTTGCCGCATCAAGAAGATCGACGTGCTCATCGGCACGTGCCTTGCCGACCCGGAGGCCTGACGCAGATCGAGAGTCGTATTTCCCTGCTCTACGAAGCCGCGCTGGGAGTGGCTGACTCTGGTGACGTCGACATCGTCACTGGGGGCTCGTCGAGGGAGTTGTGGAATCCTTGCACCGAACAGCCCGAGGAGCGCTTGTACAACGAGTGCAGCGACACCGCCGGAGCAACGTAGTTGCCTAAACATCGAGAGCCTACAAACTGATTCATTCTCAGTGAGTATCGAATCACCCAAGAGACTAGAGACTATCATCTTACGATCCCGACCAACCAAGAAAGCGAATACTGTGTAACCCTGTGATGCTTAATTTCAACTGCCGAAACTAGATAAAGATATATTATTTTTGATATAACTCACCTGTGTGGTCTAAGTTTGTGGTGTGCGGAAGGGGGGATCATTGTGGTGTCTACGTGCAAATACCTTACACATTGCCTTGGGGATAAGCCTGTCTGCTCGAGCCAAGCTACCTAGAGGGTGAGCAGGGGTTATCTACCGTGTGTGTCCCTGTACCCTGACTAGACGCAAGGGTCCCTATTTGGTCTAAGGTGTATACCTCTGCCAACTAGAGACCCCCAGATCTAACTGTCACCCTGTGAGAGGACCTCTAAGTCTGGTCAAGGAAGGCTGGGAGTAATCTCCCAGGAAACCTCCCCATAATGTATATAGCTACATGCTGGGTTTCTGAAACCAGACTAGGCGTTTCAGGCAACTCACTGAGGCGAATCTGGAAGCCAGCCAGGAGGAGATGAAGCGGTGGTACGACCAGAATGCCACTCTGGTAGAGCTTTAGCCTGGTCAGAAACTCTGGGTCATGGCCCCAGTGGAGCCCTGCGCACTCCAGGATAAGTGGTCCGGACCATTTGAGGTTGTGGAGCGCAAAAGTCTGGTTACCTACTTGGTGGACTTGCGGTCTCCCAGGAACCCCCTGAGGGTCCTGCATGTCAACCGCCTGAAGCCCCACTTGGAGAGGTCCGAAGAGGGCATGCTCTTAGCGACAGATGCTGGAATGGAGGAGGAGACTGAGCCTCTTCCTGACCCCCTGTCGGTGACAGAGCAAGATGGGTCAGTGGATGGTATCAACCTCTCTTCCACCCTGAGCAACAGAATGACTGCCGCCAGTTGCTGGGACAGTTTTCTGATCTGTTCTCCCTGATTCCCAGTGTCACTGATTGGTGCGTTCATGAGGTAGACACTGGGAATAGTACACCTGTGAAGCACAAAACTTACAGGGTGACTGACAGGGTGAGAGCTTGCATCAAGGAGGAGGTCTCCAAGATGCTTGCGTTAGGGGTGATTGAGTCCTCTAACAGTCCTTGGGACAGCCAAGTGGTCTTGGTCCCAAAGGCTGCCGCACCGGGTGCCACACCAGAACTCCAGTTCTGTGTGGACTACCCAGGGTCCAATTCAGTCACCAGGACTGACGTGCACCCTATCCCCAGAGCTGATGAGCTCATAGATCGGTTAGGGGCTGCCCAGTACCTCAGCACGTTTGACTTAACGTCTGGATACTGGCAGATCGCCTTGACTAATGGGGCAAGAGAGAGGTCAGCATTCTCCACACCAGATGGGCACTACCAGTTTCGGGTTATGCCCTTTGGGATGAAGAATGCCCCTGCCACCTTTTAGAGGTTGGTCAACCAGAGGTTGGCTGGACTGGAAGAGTTCAGTGCCGCCTACCTGGATGACTTTGCAGTGTTCAGCGCCAGTTGGGAAGAACATCTGCGCCACCTCTGGGAAGTGTTGATGGCGCTGCGGAGGGCAGGCCTCACGATCAAGGTGTGTAAGTGCGAGATCGGGCAGGGTTCTGTGGTGTACTTGGGACAACAGGTTGGGAGCGGTCAGGTGGCACCCCCACAGCCCAAGATTGAAACCATCCTGGCTTGGGTATCCCCCAAAACCGAGACAGAGGTGAGAGACTTTTTAGGACTCACAGGGTATTACAGGAGGTTTGTCAAGGGGTATGGCAGCATTGTTGCACCCTTGACAGAGCTGACTTCCAGGAAGCAGCCCAAGAAAGTGATGTGGACTGACACCTGTCAGAAAGCTTTTGAGGCCCTGAAAACTGCTATGTGCATGGCGCCCGTGCTCCTGGCACCCAACTTCTCCAGAGAGTTCATAGTACAAACAGACGCTTCAGAGCATGGTGTGGGAGCTGTTTTGTCGCAAATGAATGAGGAGGGCCTAGATCAACCCGTAGCCTACATCAGTAGGAGGTTACTTCCACGGAAACAGAGGTGGAGTGCGATTGAGCGTGAGGCATTTGCTGAGGTCTAGGCACTGAAGAAGCTGAGACCATACCTGTTTGGGACTCACTTCCAGGTTCGGAAAGACCACAGGCCCCTCAGATGGTTGATGCAGATGAGGGGTGAGAATCCAAAGCTGTTGAGGTGGTCCATTTCCCTTCAGGGGATGGGTATCATGGTGGAACACCGCCCTGGTACAGAACACGCCAATGCTCATGGTCTGTCTAGATTTTTCCGCCTTAGTGATGAGAACTCCCAGGAGGTAGGGTAGTTCACCCCACATTTCAGCTGGAGGGGACACGTGTTAGACCTGGCACCTTGGCTTGGGTCTCCCTTCCATTTTTTGCTGTTGCCTCATGTGTTTTTGCTGGTGTTAGATGCTCTGGGCAGTGTGCCACTGCTGTCCAGTGCCACATTGCAAGTGCTCCCTGTTGTAAAGTGATGTGTGGATTAGTGATTCCATGATTAGCTGGTTTGGTTTACCTGTCAGACCCTAGTACAGTGCACCAGGAGTGCCCAGGGCTGGTAATCCAAATGCTGCTGGTGGGCTTGCAGCCCTGGTTGTGCCACCCACAGAAGCAGCCTGTAAAAAATGTTCTAAGGCCTGCCATTGCAGAGCCTGCGTGCAGCCTGGTACTGTCATGCTGACTGGGCAAGTGCACCCACTTGCCAGTCCCTAAACCTTCCCTTTTCTTCATATCAGACACCCCTATGGTAGGCCTAAGGGCAGGATGCATTGTAAGTATAAGGTCGGACAAGCTCTGGTGTGTGTGGCATGTCCTAATAGTGAATTACAGCCATTTTCGTTTTCCACTATTGCAAGGCTACCTGTTCCCCATAGGCCAGAATGGGCAGTTTGATTATTATATTTTATAATCCTAACTGACTCAGGGAACATGGTAGAAATTCGAGTTTAGTATGCCTGAACTCAGAGTGATAAAATACATCTTTTACTGAAGTTGGTTTTAACAATCTGTGTTTCAAAATACCACTTTTAGAAAGCAGGTGTTTTCATGTCTAACCATCCAAACCTGCCTCTGCTAGGCTGTGTATTCCTTGTCTGGAGTTTGAGTGACAGGGGCTGGGGGATTTCAGGACACAGGATGAGTCAGTACAAGGCTGAATAGAGAGATCTGCATCTAGATGGGTGGGACGAATTGCACCTGGGACCTGAATAAGGCTGTGCCTTCCCTCCACAATGCGGGCGCTACCTCCTGTGGTGCGTCTGATGTCTCTGCCCTGCACTCTGAAAGGAAAGAAGGAGGCATGTCAACAAAGTGCTCCAGGATTGACCAGAACTGGTTTGGACTAGGCAAAGGACTCTCTGCCTTCAGAAAACAAAGAGAAACTGGATATAAATTTCCGGACCCAAACCCAAGAACTTTAGATCACTTTGGGAAACAAGAAGAAACCTTTGCTGAGGAGAGGAACCAGAAGAAACTGAGGAGAGACTATCCCTAAGCTGAAGTGCTGCTTTGGGGATTGGCCTGCAGTGGTTGCCTGACTGCCAAAGAGAGGAGAAAAGGAACTTTGTGTACTTTATTCAACTTGTGAAGGATCTCCAAGGGCTTGAGAAAAGAGCTTGCCTCCTGCTGAAGTCTCAGGGACAACATACTTCAACCACCAGCTCCCCAGAGTTCATTGGAAGTGCCTGCAGCTGTATTGGGGTCTTCTGAGGAACTGCGTGTCGCAAGGAGCTGGAAGCGCGACTCACGAAGAAGAAGCGTGTCGCCACCGCAGCCGCTGCCGTCGCATCACTGAACAAGGGTGTCGCCGCTGTAGCTGTTGCATCGAGTTGCGACGTCTCGCATCATCGGAGAAGCGTGTCGCAGGGCTTGTCGCGGCTCAGAAGAATCGTTGAGTCGCCACACGGCCGTCGGGCATGCACGCATCGTGTCGCAACAAGAAGACGCCGTCTTTGTTTTATTGCACCGGATCTTCATCGCATCACGGCATTGCGGGCCGCATCGCCACGGAAGCGCAGTAAGAAACCGAGGCATCAACGTTCCTGCATGTCAGGAACCGGTGCAGCACCTTCCCTGCAACACTTTCGTTGTATAGCGTTACTCATCCAAAGGTACATTGACTCAAAGTATCGCATTTTAACATCTATAGAGAACTAAGCTAATTCTACCATTTTAAGTACAGTATTGTGGATTTTTGTTGTTTATGGTCTTGTGTTAAATCTATATAAAGAATACTTATTTTTGATATAAAACTTGTGTGGTGTCCATCTGTAGTGTTGTCACTGGATTACTGTATGTGTTCACAAATGCTTTACACACTGCTTCTGAGATAAGCCTGTCTGCTCTTGCCAAGCTACCTAGGGGGTGAGCAAGGGTTATTTTAGGAGTGTACCCTCTTACCGTGACTAGACGCAAGGGTCCCTATTTGTCAAAGGTACCTACCTCTGCCAACTAGAGACCCCTAAATCTAACACTCCGTGTTTGGAAGCATTTTCGGAGGTCTACCTCTGATCCTGCTTGCTGTAGCTGGAATCCTGATTATCGTCTACCGGCTGCGCAATGGACGGACCATTCACCAGCGAGATTGCGAAGGCTCTCCTGGAAAGACATTACCGTGAGCGCATGGTACAGCATCTCGGTGCACCTTGCCTACGAGAACTAAGTGCCTCTTGGTTCTTATCCTTCAGATCAGTCTTTGAGGACTGCATCGTAGCTGTTCTATGGAGGCGAATGCGAGTTGGACATCTGTCTGACAGCTCTGATGGAGACGCTAGAGGGCTTGAACTCCAGGCTGGAACCCTTGTAGTACTATGCATGACTCTGTCCCCAGCGTATTCCTATCTTGACGCATGCCTCCTTGAGGAGCCGCTGGTGCCTTTCATGACTAAATTCAATTTCTGCTCACCGTGGTTTCGAATCAGGTACCGGAAGCCTACACACCAGCTACTGGCTACCAGGAGTTACATCTATGCACACTTGACGTGCTATGCAAGGTATTGCAATAATATTATGTCCCCCAGCCAGGACTTTTAATCTAAATCTGGCTCGCCGTGTGCTGGGAACGAATATGGAATCTTTTTCCTTCCATTTCGTTTTTTTTCTCCAAAGACTCTTTTTTCCAATTGACACTTTCTGTCTCAAAGCATGGCCTTCTAAGTACACTTGTAGTAGTTCAACTTGTGTGATCAAACTCATTTAGAACTGTGATTTGCGGAACTTTACAACAAAATGTCAAACTATTACCAAAATAACATTGATCGCCTCGTTTTTAAATTGTTTTTAAATGATTTTTTAACGTTTTTGGAAACATTTTAAATAACTCTTGATAATATTATGCACGGACACTGCTATAAATGTGTATTTCAGAAATGTGTATTATTATTGTGAAGTATAAGGTGGAGTGGGTGCTATATTTCATATCGGTACCCTAATATAGATCCAGGGAACATCGTACACTTTCCCTATATCATCTCCCTGTTATTTCATATGAATGAGCCTAATAAGGACATAGCTCCAAATAGGGACAGAATGCCTTACAGGGACATCACGCCTTATAAGGACTGCCGCCTTTTATGGACTAAACCTTTCACTTAGTTCCATGCCGAGGGTGGGTTTTTCCCAATCGATATTGCTAAGACATCATCCTTAGCACATATGAATAATTGATGAGTACACTCTCCAGGAGGAATCCTTCACCTCTCCCATCGATGCACAAGGATTAATCCCCAACATCATCCTCATACTGAAGAATGGGTAACACACAAACATAGACTGTATAAATACAGCACCTCTTGCTACCAGAAAGCAGGAGGGAACTGAGACTTCAAGACTGACACACCGGCCACAGACGCTGCAGCTCCGGCATGCCATCGCTCCAGCTGACAGTGGTCTGATGATCCCTTGCGGGGTGTCCAGCTCAAGTCCTGGACGAAGTCCTACACTCTCACTATTCAGGTATGGGGGTTCGACTCAATCCTAGCAGGATTCTTGGCTCTTAGGCTCTGTAGCACCTACTCACATGCTAGGTACAATTAGGTAATCTAGTCAGGCATCTTACGAGTATGCACTTTATTTTATAAATGCATTTCATATTCATGTATATGTTCGTGACTATTGCAAAATGGTAGGGCAATACTATTCCTTTTTATTCACTGTGCTGCTGGTTCTATATCTCTGCTACTGTGTGACAATTGTAACAGCACACTTATTTTACATAAGAAGAACTACGGTACAATAATTTCTTATTGTAAAAACGCTCGACTGTTTCTTCTCTGTATCTCTCTGAGAGCAAAACATGCATGCACAAGTGACTGGGTGAAAAGTAGTATATTGTTTCCACGAGACTGGGTGAAAAGTAGTATATTGTTTCCACGAGTCTGATGTTATTGTGTTCTGAGGTTGCCAAAAGCTAATCCCTCTGATAACAGGAGATTCTAGTGACACTATGAGCTAGCTAATGCAAGCCAAAGGCTAACATATGCGGTGGGGGTGCAGGGAGTCAGTCTGCCACCAGACCCTCAGTATATGTTATCCGTAAACAGCGTAGGTCCTGCATGACAGGGTACGATTGGGACTGCACTACAGTCTCCCTGATGGTAATATCAAATAAACATCAGAAGAGTGTAGCCAAAAAAAAAGAAGAGCTGATACAGGTTAGGGTGCGCATTGGCGTGTGCATACCGCCGTGGTGTTATGGTCCTGACGAAAGCCTTGCAAAAGGCGAATGGAGGCAGAAACATGTTGACCACACCCCTTTTTTAAACACCACGGATGTATCTGGTCAATCTAGCCAGTTTTTGAAACATCCACAACATTGTTTTTAAGTGGTGCCTAGTTCTCCACGAACAAAGTTGGTTTACGGACTAACAAAGCACTTTTTTAAATCACGTCCACTCACTTTTTCACACTTGCATCACCAAAAATCCTGCTCCGCTGTAGTCAGGCGTCGTAGCACACCTGGGAGGCACTCGGCATCTCTGGTGGGAACCCAATGATGAAGCATGTCACCAACTAGGTTGGTGAGTGAGGGTTCTTTTTACAAACAAGAGTGACTTCTTTTGCCAGTTCTTCTTTTCCTTTGGCTGCACTATTCTATTGTTTATTTGGTATTACCATTAGGGGGACCAAGAGTGATACTTTTCCCTCTCTCTCTGGTTGATTAACTATAGTTAGGCAACGCACAGCTGTGAGAGCTCCCTCATCACAATTTTTGGACTTCTGACTTAACTTTGGCAGCAATATGGAGATCCCAGGGCTTTCATTTACTGATGCAGAGGTGGATACCATTTTGGCAGGCCCCTCTATGTTTACAGACTCCGTGATAGCACAGGCCATCTCTCAAACCAGCAAATGGGAAAAACTAACGGAGCAAAAACGCTACAGGATTCAAACCATCCTGCATGGTACAATTTTAACCGAGTACCTGCGGAACAACACTGCTCTCAAAGACCTGCTAGTTACAAACGCTCCGCGCATCTTCCTGGTAGATGTGTTTTTTTTTTTAAAGAATGGGCCCAGATTGCGTGGCACTGTACCAGAGACTGCTGGTTCTTATTATAAAAACCATTTGAAGCTCATTTTAAGCCAAAAAATACATATTGTTCTGATACTGGGTAATGGCTGGGGGCACTACTCATTTCAAGACACACCGCCTCATCCCACACAGAAGTCTTGTCTGACCGATGCCAGCTCCTGCTAATGGGGTCTGCCAGCACTTTAGCGAGTATTGTCTTGCCATAAGCCTTGATCTCACCAAGGCTGTCTGGACGATCATCACCCAGCCACTGCCTACACCGCATCGTGAGGGCACCCCACCCTGCACCGCTTCCATTTTGCAATGCAACCGCTACGGTTGCCCCAACCAACTCGCACCAACGTGTATCTGCAACAAAAAAGGTAATCTTAACAAGTCTGTCTACGCTTTAGCTAGCTTGTACTGACGCGGCCGGCTAGAACTTTTAGACTCTGTTGTTTTCAGCATCGCAGTAGCCCAGGACGGAGCTACCGACTCAGAAGAACTGTGTTTTTGAGATATTTCTGCAATTTTAAGGATATCTTGCAACGTATATATTTTTAAATACTGTATGTTGGATTCTTATAGTTTTGGTCTTGTTTTGGATATATAAAAATATTGGAGGTTTTTCTAAACTGTTGTGGTGTACTTTTGTAGTGCTTACACTGTATTACTGTTAGTTATGTGCAAATGCTTTACACACTGCCTCTGAGATAAGCCTGACTGCTCATGCCATGCTACCAAGGGGGTAGGCAGGGGTTATTTTAGGAGTGTAGCTCCCTTACCCTGACTAGGGAGAAGGGTCCCTACTTGGACAAAGGTACCTACCTCTTCCAACTAGAGATCCCCATTTCAAAATTAATAGGACGTGCAGCAGGAGGTCTGGCCCTGTACATATTAGCGGACCTGAGCATCAGAACAGAAGAAGTAAAAATTGATCATCCTAACGTACAGGCAGTAAAGGCATGGGCCAACCACCCAGTCAACTCAGCCCCTCTCTGTATTATAAATGTGTACATCCATCCTCTCCCAATGAAGAAAAAGAAAAATTGAAATTATTTTGAGTTTTATATCATTGCTATGTAGATCTAACACAGTACCTATGATCCTCTTGTCTGGAGATTTTAGCGTGAATTTACTTAAAGCTATGCCTTGGGATGAAATAACAGAAATAAACCACCACATTTAGCATATTCCCCTATTCAAGCTTTTAAACAATGACCAGACTTATGGGGTAAGCAATTGGTGAGTAACTTGGCGCACTTGGGTCTACGAGTACTGGATGGTAGGGTACCAGCTCAGGCATCTCATCACTCGGTAAATTCCCAGTCAGTGATAGACTACTTCTCAGTATCTTCACCACTATACCACATGGTCACATAATACGGGCTAGACAATAGGTTGGAAAGTGATCACCAGCCGCAAATGATGAGTTGCAACTTAAATATTTCATTGCGTGAACAAAGGGTACCAGAAATAGGCCACTCTACGACGTCCAACTATAAAAAACTTCAGTAGCCGGTAACATGTATTGAGGAAGTCGAACATAAAGCAAGCGAGCTATGGGAAAAACTATATGACGCAAACCAAAGTCTTCTGGGCCATTGGGAACAAACTCAGTGCTTCTAATAGAGGAAATGATGATCGTCAAACCGGCATATTGACAATACCATCCACTTTTACAGGGAAAAATTTCAGTTAAACTTATAACAGTAAAAAAGGAATTGAATCACAATTTGAAGGGCAATAAGAAACAACCCAAATGCAAGAGTCTGGAACGAAATCTTACCAAAGTTAAGTTTGTTATCCAAAAAGAGGTATGGCTTCAAACAAAAAGAGAATTCGACCAGTACTGGATTAAAATCCTCCAAGCCTCCAAGAGCAAAGATTCAAGAGAATTCTGGAAAGTAGTTAATCATTCTATCAGCTGGAAATCTCAAGACCTGTCATCAAACATCTCGGAAAAAACCTGGAGCAAACATCTAGGAGCCATGTACGAGGGCACAGTCTCTGCAACTGGATCCTTAAATTCTATCACCAATATTATCACCGGGGAAGTCCCGCCCATGGTAATCAACCCTAGAACAGTAGAAAAATCCGCAGCAATACTCGCAGGGCTGGGGCCCCAGGTCCAAATGGCCTCCCTCAAGCACTTTATAATCAGAAACCGCAACACTGGATGGAGAACTTGGCCAATTTATTCAAACACATTCTTTTTAGCCAAGAAATCACTGACAATTGGAGGGGATCAATATTGGCCCCTATTCACAGAGCCGGCCTATCTTCAGATCCTGCCAACTTATGGACTGTGAGGCCAAGCTCTTTGTATGATGCCTGCTAGCAGAGCTTATGGCTTGGGTGGAATCAAAAAGTTGGTTGCCCAGAAATCAGACTGGGTATATCAAAGGCCTAGGTAAATCCATCAACACTCAGATGTTGGCCTTCATAACAGAACAAGCAAGGTGGTGCTTTCGATGCAGTGCAGAGAAACATTCTCTGGAGTAAATTGTTAAATTGGGGTATTTCATCTACTCTCCTCAGAGAAATTACTGTATACAGACACATGGACTAGAGTTAGGCTGGGTCAAGGCGCAACAATCTAACAAGAAAGACAAACAAAGAACGGCCTAAAAGAAGGCTGCGTCTTAGCCCCACTCTTGTTCAATTTGTACCTCGCCTATATTACACCTGGCCTGAAAGGTATCAATTCACATTCCTCGTCGGTGGCTAGCTTTAACATTTCCCATCTTCTGTACCCCGACGATATTCTCCTACTTAGCTACACCAACGTGGGGCTTCAGAGCTAATTAGCGAAACTGCCCAGTACGCCGTGATCTATTGGTTAATAGTTAAGTAAAACAGAAACATTGCTAGTGACACAAGGTATAGTAATATAACCAACATTTTATATAGAAGGCCTAAGGTTGGAGTCAGTACAAGAGTACAAATATCTGGGAGTTACATTTGATGTGAGAGGCTCATTCAAGATTCACTGTGTTGCGATGCAAAGAAGGAACAACTTATGAACCGTAGTGCTTGCCTCACTCCGGAATACCCTCGGAGGCTTATCCAAATCAGGACAAATCAGGGCAGCTAAACACGCCCGCCTCTGAAATATGGCGTGGAGATCCTGAGAGTGAAAGCCGATAAAATAATCGACAAGCTCATGGTAGGGACCTATTGTCGCTTATTTAATCTCCCAAAACAAGCCTCGTCTACACACACTCAACTAGAATTTGGCTCTAGGAGACAAAATATAAACAGTCTTGGAGCATTTTTAAAATTCTGTCATAAACTAAAAAGTAGACAACAATGCCACTCTGATGACAACCGAATGGCAGGATATAAACGGCCCCAGAAATACAGTTGCCCATGAATATTTCAATCTGGGCATGACTACTTTTAATGCAGAGCAATTATGGGCTTTACCCCTTTCACAAGTCGCATTTAATAGAGAGATTATGAGGATCAGCAAAAAAGTGTCATAGAGATATCATCCCATGCTAGGAAGGTAGTTGCATCAAACGGCCAATTAAAACCCCAGAATTACCTGGGGCGGTTTAAATGGACTAAAAGCAAAGTTAAAGCTTATGAGACTCTGGTTAGGCAATTACTAATTCCATAGCAATTTGCCAGTTTGGAAAAGGATTTGGCTATCCAACATCATGTTGCCTCTGTAATTATCACAGAGAAGACGTCTGTCACATAGATTGTAGTTGTCCAGCTTTAACGGGAGAACGCAGAAACCTGGTAAGTCAGGGGTTCAACCAATACGCCTTTCGCATATGTTATGTTATATACACTTGTACCGCGCACAGATACTCCGAAGAGTGTCCCGGCGCGAGCAAGACAAAGGTTCCACCACAACCACAGATAAAGGATCTAGAACAGGAACGTTTTCAGCTTTTAAAAAAAAATCACAGGGTCCTTAATGCCCCTCAAAATCAGTGGCAGAGCATTCCAAGCCTGCGGTGCCAGCCGGGAAAAGGAACTACCGCCCAGTCTTAGGCGCTTGAATCGAGGAGTCTCTGCCAGAAGTTGAGAAGACGAACGCAGCTGTCTTACCTGGGTGTAAAAAGCCAACCTATTCTGTAAATAGATAGGACCCAACCCGTACAGGGCTTTATGAGCAATGGATAAGATTTTAAATTCTATTTGAGCCTTAACCGGGAGCCAATGCAGAGATCGCAAGTTTAAATGCACACTGCACCTGCTGGAAAGACCCAGCAGGAGACAGGCGGCTGCGTTTTGAATCACCTGTAAACCAGACCCCAAGATTCCTAACGGAATCACCCTTAAAACAAGGAAGGGGAAAACCAGGGGGCCATAACCTCTTTCTGAAGTCGTCAGGAAATGCACCATGCAAGAGGATCTCTGATTTCTCCTCATTGCATTTCAGCTGAGCCTGAGCGAGCCACCGAAAAGCCGAGGATGGACAGTGTTGGGCAGGGAGACAAGGTTTCTTTTCACTCACTAAGATATGTCCTTAAGCAGTTGGCTTGCTGGGAGAAGATTTACCATTTACTGGTAAATGTTTTAAGTTTATTGTGCAAGCGGAGGCTAAACTAGCTAAATGCGTATAATAAAGATTTACAATGCTTCATATGCTATTTACCCAGGCACATACTGAGAGGAACGAGACACACCTATAGTAAGGTTTTTCTGTCATATAATCGCTCAAGTGGTTTGAATCATAAGGAAAAAGGTATGGGTTTTAAAAGTTTTTTAATTTAAGAACTTTGATGAATTTTACAAAATTGTCTCATTGCACTTCAAAATTCTTAATGAAGAAAGTGGGTGAAACAGATACAGGCCTTGTAAATAATGGAATTAGCTTTTCTTCTTTTTAAACTTTGAATTAGTTTAAAAGTGCACTTAATGACTTTGTTACTATCTGATATTAAGCATTGAATGTGTAATGGTGTATACTGTAATTTAAATCATTATTTCCTTACTTACCATGGATAGCAAGGCAGATGATATGCAAAAAACGTAGATTTCTGCCCTTGTAATTAATTTTGTATATGATTGCATGTACTAATTAGATTGGTCTAATTCATGACTGTTATTCAGTATGAGGTTAATAGAGGATTCTAGGGAGGCACATTGCACTTTGCTGACTGCTTTGCACAAATGGAATTGTGGAATAACTAACAACAGTGTAAATAGGAAATATAAGGCGTAATGGTCCTATTAAGTGCAATAAGACTTATAAAATGTTGCAACTGTAGATCTGTGCTGTTAAAACTAGTTTCTACCTTGCAGATTTGAATACGTTATGAAGGTTTTAACTCTATTTCAAGATGGTTTGTTTAAAATTATATTTATTTACAATGTCTTATGGTAATGTAAGTGTGTCATATTGTAAGTTTAAATTAGCTGAACAATAAAGTATAATTCATTCATACAAGCAGTTTTAAACTGCCAATTTGACTTTGTACACTAACCCCTTTTCCAAGCCTGACACTCCCTGTACAATACATCTAGGTCACTACAATAGGCCTTAACCAGCCCCTAGGGAAGGGTGTAGTGACGATAAAAAGCTGAACATTTACTTTTAGGTTTTAATGCCCTTGTAGTGAAATTCATCTACATTTTTGACTATTGTGAGGTCTACCGCTTCAATAGGATAACATCAGGTTACCCTATTACATTTATTAAAGGATAACTTTTGATTGGGAGCCGGTAAGAAAGTCATGTCTGGTGTCAGAGGAATTGCAATATAAACTGCTTTTTAATGGCAATGTCGGATTTCTGGAAATGCCACTTTTACAAAGGTAAAGACAAAATAATCAGGAGTAGGCCCGTTTTCCTAGGAGAGACCGGGCAATAGTTTGTAACAATCAACAACGTCTCAACTGGAAGTCATTTAAAACATAGCAAATTCAGAATTAGTGATATAAATCACATAGGGAGGGGGAAAAAAGGGGGAGACCACAAGGAAAAAAGGGAGAAGAATTATATTGTAAGTAGTTATTACAGCACTACAGTACAAATAAAGGTACAAGTGACCATAACACTCAAGTGAGCACTGGGCATGCTAGTGATAGTGAACGGAGCAGTGACACAAGAGTTTAGAACAGCGTGAACGGCGAAAAATGATAAGGTAACAATGTGGTCAAAGGAGACAAAAGATTATATACAGTGTAGTTTCTAAACAATTAATAAATTGACCACAGCAATTCCAAAGTTCATTGCTGGGAAAGGTCGACGACGTTTCAGCCTGATTGATTCCAGGCCATCATCAGGACAATGGTCACATTTTAAAGGAGTGCTGTAAAGGGAAAGGGGAGAAGTGAGGTCAGAGACGTCAAAAAAGGCCCGAGGATGAAAGGGACAGATACAGGCTGTGAATAATTACCTGAGCGTGGTATCGAGTAGGTTCAAGAAGTCCAATCAAACTTGAAATCAAGGGCTTATGAGGGGTAGGAAGCGCAATGTCTAATCAGCGCATAGTATTTACCCTGGGGATATGAGAAAAAGAAGTTGGTGCGGCAGGGGGAGGAGAAGGAGAAAGAGAGGAAAACACGCAGGTTAGTGGGACACAAAGGCAAGAATGAATAACTACCTGTAAAGGTTTAGCAGGCTGGTATACGATAGTTACCCAATTGAAGTAAAACGAATCTGCATGTGGGAATCGGTAATCCAATTCATGAATTGGCGGTAATTTGGAGGGTCCGAGTGCCGAGGGACAGGATATAAATATGTGTGGTTGGAAAAAGGGGGGGAGGGGAAGGAGTCAGGGAAGGTGCCCAAATGCTGTAAAAATTGGTAAGTTAACCGCCTAACGACGTCAAGGCATGCCTAGGAGTCAAAAGTCCGGCTCGATCTGGCAGCTGTGCGGGTCGGCCCATGAGTGACAGTACCGTAGGCTTGGATCAAATCAGAAGGTGGGTCTCGGGCGAGTGAAGTGTCAGTGGTTTTCTGGCGTTTGTGGGGAACCAGCGATAAGTGCCGTCGGGGGAGCCACGTGACCGAGGTCACGTGTGGAAGAAAAAGCTGGGCCTGTAACCTGCTAAGTGAGGCAGGGTGCCCCACGGTGACGAATTAGAGAAGGAAAAAGGGGGCGCGGTAGCATCAGAAAAACCACCGAATGTGAAGGGTTCAAGGCTGTAGGCAGCCACACATTTTAACCATTATTTTTCATTTTTAACAATTGCGGAAAAGACATACATGCATGTATGCTAACAGAACACCTGAAATCAGACACCATACTATTAGGTCTTCAGATACGTAATATCCCTGCCATCTTTACACAAGATCCAAAATTCCGGACCGACTTCAGCCATCTTGCTACCACCTGCTCCAGACACTGGATTGTGTTAGGCATTGACACAGCTATTGAGCACAGCCGAAAAGAACTTGAAGAAATTGCTGAATTAGAAAAATGTATCTTATCAGACACATCCATCACCGATGCGAAAGCATTACTAGACAAAATAAACAATACCATTGCGACATTCCATACCTTTGAACAAAACAAAAAGATAAACAAAATATAAAAGGATATAAAGAACTATAATAAGGACAATATCTATCCCTACCTCCTATACACATTCTTCAACACACCTTACCATCCCCCAAGAAGTAGGAACTGGGGCAGATACAGAAATAATCAAGCTATCACTTTCTCGGACTCTTCCAACAACTCCATTGAAGATTCAGATTCTGGTGAAGGTACAAGTAGTGAACGCCCACACAACAGACCTCAACCCCACCCACCACCTCTACTATCTTCGGTTTTTTTAGGAGGACACCGTGGACGCGGTCGTGGACAACCGAGAGCAAACTACTACTATCAGTACGCAGACGAAAGACAAACACGCCGAAAATACTATCAATGGGGCCCACAATGATGCCACTTTCCTGTACCAAACAGAACACTGAAACACAACCCTTGATGCTGTGTCAAGATCCCTCAGTACACACCCGGACAGTACCTATGACCAGTACGGATTTAGTGGAGTCTTCCATGATAGCTATTCCACCTTCCATAGAAAGTGATACTAATATAATTCAGCCAACTACTACACCAGAACTGGCCACAAGACAGCAGTCATGCTCATCCACTTCAACCGGGCCCAATGCCGCACCTGAACAGACTAATGTACAACATCCTTACCCTTCCACCGTTTCCCCATCCCCATTTTTAATTTATTCAAACATAATTTGTCCACTGAAGAAATCTCTATCCTCAGTAAGGGCCTCTCTTTTGTCCCAGCAGACCGCAGCAACTTCTTCAAACTACAGGAAGATTTACTCTTGTTCTTGAGACGCATTCGCCTCAAATACTACTTCTGGGATGAAGCTGACTCCAACAAAATTCACGAAAGACAATTTCACCTGCCCTCCACCTTTCCCCCCCTTGCCTCTACCATGCTACCGGAAACCCTGGCTTTTGAACGTCTTGTCTTACACGAAGTGAAGGAGATACAGTCCAAATCTGAATTCGTCCCATACAACATACCTATCTGGGAGAAACAGGCCCTTGATAACCTCAGCAACAACCCACAAATAGTTATCAAACCGGCAGACAAGGGTGGGGGTATAGTGATCATGGACATAGAGAAATATGACATTGAAATATTACGTCAACTCAACAACACTTCTCACTACCAACCTTTACCAGCAGACACCCTTCCAGACATTCTCAAGCAAATACAGACAGTCACCACCCAAGCATTAGACTTGGACATCATCTCCAAAAAAGAATACGCTTTTCTAAACAACCCACAGCCTCGTACACCAGTGATGTATTAACTACCCAAAATCCACAAAGACTCCGTTAACCCACCAGGACAGCTCATAGTGTCCGGTTGTGGTTCCATTCTGGAGCCAATAGGAAAATATATTGATTCCTTCTCAAAAGGATTTGTCCCTCTGATAGACACCTTTGTCAAGGACAGCACACATCTAATTAACATCATTGAGGACACCCCCTTTGATAGTGACAATGACCTAATGATAGGTCTAGACATCAAATCACTATACACCAACATACCCCACTCTGAGGGCCTCACTGTCATAACACTACTCCTGGACACCTGACCCAGACCCACTCGAATCCCCTCTGATTTCCTCATGGATCTACTACCCATTGCACTCACAAACAACTATTTCCTGTTCAAAGAAACCTTTTTTCTACAGATCAAAGGTGTTGCCATGTGGGTATGTTTTGCCCCAAATTTTGCCATCCTGTATTTTCACCATCTTGAAACCACTCTTTTCCTCGCCCTTCAGAATCCTTTTCTCAACAAGATTAATCTCTGGCTTCGCTACATCGACGATATCCTTCTACTATGGCATGGGACACACGAAGACCTCCTATCATTTATGCCTTGGCTAAACAACTGTCAAAACCATCTTACATTCACCAGTGATGTTAGAACGAATGACCTCCCCTTCCTCGATCTCACCCTCCACGCAGAAGAAGGAACCATAGGCACTAGCCTCTATTGCAAGCCTACAGAATGCAACACTCTCTTGATGTATTCTAGCTATCATCCTAGAGGCTTGAGAGACGGCTTACCCTATGGCCAGTTTCTTCGCATTAGAAGAAATTGCAAATGGCGCAAAGACTACTTTAGAGTGGCAGCCATTCTCTCTGAAAAATTGATATCCAGAGGCTACCCCAAATGCATTGTATCCCGGTCCTCTAAACGGGCATGGTATTGCCACAGGGAGGTACTTCTCTCCCCCTCACCAAAAAGAACTAACCTGCGCATTCCATTTGTTTCCAACTACAGCCCGTCAAGCAATATGGTCAGCAGAGTGATAATGAGAAACTGGCCCATCCTACGCACTCATGCTCCCTTCAAGGAACCCCCCCTTTTTTCATATAAAAGGGGCAATAACCTGTCAGATGATCTGGTCCATGCCATCACATGGCCCATAAAAGAAAAGAAAAACCAATCCGTGACTACTCTGTGGGGCCTCCCCCCGATTATAGGCCATTACAAATTCCAAACCTGTTCAGCATGTAACCTCACCCACAATACAAAGGAATTTGTTACACCAGGACAAACATACTAACTAAAAAACTTGTTATCTACGCTATCCGATGCCCCTGTAATCTTCTATACATCGGACAGACAACCCAGATGGTAAAACAGCGGATTTTTCAGCACCAAAGCCGCATAAGATGCAATGTTGAAACTGCACCTCTTGTTGCCCATTTCAAAGAAAAAAAATACTCAGAAACCGAACTAACTTGGCAAGTGATCGACCGTCCAGTACTCTCCCTCAGAGGTGGCAACTTTCAACTCCTACTGAGCAAGTGTGAATGCAGATGGATTGCATGCTGTGACTCTGTCAACCATGGACTGAATACCTGAGATGAGTGGAACACAGTCACCACGACATCATGACCTCTCCAACTGTTCTTCTCTGTCCCTGTTGACATTGACTTTACACAACACATGACGGAATTCCATAAATGTACTTTTTTGATTGCTATCTAACTGTACCTCGTACCCTAATCGGTACTATTTTTTCATATACTACCATGCATTAGCTACTTAAAATCATTAAAATCAGATGAGGTACATGCTGTTCAATTGTTTTTAATTGCTTCTCTCACCTGTACATTAAATTGACCTCTTCTCACATCAATATTAATGCAACTATCTCATTAACATTATGTGCATATTGTATGAAGAATTTTCTCCTGACCGTGTTTTTCAATCTGGCTACTGTTATACCCGCATCTTTTCAGCAATTGTTAAAAATGAAAAATAATGGTTAAAATGTGTGGCTGCCTACAGCCTTGAACACTTCACATTCAGTGGTTTTTCTGACGCTGCCGCGTCCCCTTTTTCTTTCTCTATTTCGGCCCCCTGGGGCAGCCTGCCTCACTTAGCAGGCTACAGACCCAGCTTGTTCTTCCACACGTGACCTCAGACACGTGGCTCCCCCACTTGCACTTATCGGCAGTTCCCACAAATGCCAGAAAACCACCGGACGCTTCACTTGCCCAGGACCCGCCTCCTGATTTGATCCAAGCTTACGGTACGGTCACTCATGGACTGACCCGCAATGCCGCCAGATCGAGCCTGGACTTTTGACTCCTAGGTATGCCTTGACGTTGTTAGGCGGTTAACTAACCAATTTTTACCACATGTGGGCACTTCCCCTGACTCCTTCCTCTCCCCCCCTTGTTCCAACCACACAGATTTATATCCTGTCCCTCGGCACTCGGACCCTCCAAATTACCGCCAATTCCCGAACTGGATTACCGATCCCCACATGCAGATTCCTTTTACTTCTATTGGGTAACTATCGTATACCAGTCTGCTAAACCTTTATAGGTAGTTATTCATTCTTGCCTTTGTCTCCCACTTACCCGCTTGTTTTCCTCTCTTCCTCCTTCTCTTCCCCTTGCCGCCCCTCCTTCTTTTTCCTATATCCCAGGGTAAATACTACACGCTGATTAGACATCGCACTTCCTCCCCCTTAAAAACCCTTGATTTCAAGTTTGATTGGACTTCTTGAATCTACTCTATACCACGCTCAGGTAATTATTCACTGCCTGTACCTGTCCCTTTCATCCTCGGACCTTTTTTGACGTCTCTGACCTCACTTCTCCCCGTCCCCTTTACAGCACTCCTTTAAAATTGTGACCATTGTCCTGATGATGGCCTGGAATCAATCAGGCTGAAACGCCGTCAACCCTTCCCAGCAAAGAACTTTGGCATTACTGTGGTCAACGTATTCATTGTTTAGAAACTACACTGTATATAATGTTTTGTCTCCTTTGACCACATTGTTACCTCATCATTTTTCGCCCTTTCACGCTGTTCTTCACCCTTGTGTCACTGCGCCGTTCACTATCACTAGCACGCCCAGTGCTCACTTGAGTGCTATGGTCACTTGTACATTTATTTGTACTGTAGTGCTGTAATAACTACTTACAATATAATTCTTCTCCCTTTTTTCCTTGTGGTCTCCCCTTTTTTCGCCCTCCCTATGTGATTTATATCACTTTAATAAAGGTGGCATTTTCTTCTCATAACCATTTGATGCTTGCAGGCTGTTCCTAGGTCACATAACTAGGTGTGAGTGGCAGTTGGCCTTTGTATATTCCTCCCAAACAGCCACAAAATGGAGGGACCAAGTGTGCCTGAATGGTACATCTCAGGCAGAATGAGGGAGCAGAGATCTGAACAGCCACATTTGCACTTCAAAAGACTCTTCATCTCACACATTCACACACACACACACACACACACACACACAGAACTTCAAACTAACATATTGTACCTGCAGACAGACTGGACTAGGACAGGGAGGCAGAACAAATTAAACATTCCAAACACTTCTGTGAGGGGAATTTTCCAGACTATCTTCTCACTTCAAAGTGGGCCCCAGATCTAACAAGCATTTGCAATGCAATCGGTCTCGCCTTTGGGATCTTATATGTATTTAGCTATGCAGCACATTCGCCTAGGTGCTGAAACATCTACTGTTCTTTAACATGGAGGACCAAACTGCGTGACACGCCAGGTATGGAACATATGGAAATAAGTAATGCCTTTCAGCGGGAAATGGTATAGTCCAAAGCTCTGTTTTTAATATACAATCAGGGCCTTTGGTGGTCATATCACACAAAAAAAAATAAAAAAAATTAAAATATTATTGTCTTTGTGTGCTTGTGGAAGACAATTTCTATGGACTGCTAAACTGATTCTGGTATTTTACTGACCTCTGCTGGCCGTTTTCTATCAAGAAAGTTAAATACAGGCAGTTGCCAGAAAAATAAAAATAAAGAAAGACTCTCAACAGAAAGCAATTCTGGTAATGTACTGACTTCTCCTGGTTGTTTTCTATCAAGACAGTTAAATAGAGGCAGTTGAACAGAAAAAAAAGTCCCTAAGCGGGAGCAGACAAGTCCTAGGGCTGATCTCCAGAGCCCACATAGTACATAGACATATAAGTATATAATAAGTATATATTAAAGTATATAGAAGAGGTCTCAAATGCTCGACCTAAAAAGGGGGACCTCACACCCAGTCTTTAGTTCCCTTTCTGGACCTGAGGAAGGACTTTAAAAGGACTGCCAGCTGCTGTGTCCCGCTGTGTACTTCAGAAGACTACTTTGCTGTACCAAGAAGGACTGCTCTGCTGCTTGAAGCCTGTTTCGAGCCCACAGAGGTCTGCCCTGCTACTTGAGCCCTGCTCTTCTACTTGAATAAAAGGCTTCCTGGGTGACTCCAAGGGCTAGTTGGGTGACCTCTGATCAAAACCTCAGGGACAGAAAAGGTTCCAACCATCTTGAACCTTCAACTGAACCCTGCCTGAGTGTGTCCTGACCCTCCAAGTGGTGTTTCTGCAGTCCTCGACCCTTGGAAGTGGTGCTAAAGGTGCCCGGATCATCGATCAGGCCAAGGTGCATCATGGGTCAGCCTGTTTTCTCAGCAGCTCCCACTACATTCTTTTCCACAGCAGCAAATTCTGTTTAACTGCACCTTGCAAAGGGGTATCAAGTCCTGTGGAGCTTTTATCAGCTACTGCCTGCAGCTTTGTCCTGGTTGAGGTTTTAGACTTCCAAAAAAAAGTCTACGTCCAAATGAAGGAATATTCACAGGGACTTCATCCACCGGCTCCCCAATGATGACACCTCCTCCTTCTCGGACACCTTGCCCTGCTAAACCTTTCCTTAACAGATATTTTTCTCCAAAATGTCTTCTAAGTCTGAAGGTTAGCTGAAACTGTGCCCATTGCCTCTAAATTATGCCTGCCTCCTTTTGTGCCAAGCTTCCAGAATCACAGGTTCATTTAGTGATGTTTTGTGGTTCACCCTGGCAGGGATTGTGGTTGGTGCTTGACAACAGCTCACACCCCCCCCTCAATCAAGAAACCAATTTCTCACAGACACTAAAGACCTCGTTTGTGAGGCCCCTAGTGCTGACGGAATGTCACTTTTTGTGAATTTCCATTGCGCTGGAGCCTGCTCTATATTTATGAGGCAGTACTAAGCCACTTTTTTTGGCTTAACACTGCCTCATAAATATGGTTTCCTTTAACACACTTTTCTGTGTTAAAGAGGCGTGCAATCGGTGTTTCTGGGGGCGTTCCCAGCAACGTCCATAGCTTTTGGCACTGCCCCAGATGTATGTAGTGCCAAAAACATATGCCTCCCCAGGGAGACACAAATATCTTTATTTCTCCTCGTTTTTCCTTTCTCTCTTTCATTATGCAGCACACATAGAAAGAGGAAAAAGTCTCTTCTGATTATTTTTGTGCAGGAAAGTTTCCCTTCCTGCACAAAAAAAATCATCCCCGCAACACAGGAAGCCTTGCACCATGGTACAAAGTGTCTGAGTTTGCACACGTCGGCCCACTGTGCGCCGGCGCAGAGGAAAAGGGCAGGAATGCGCTGTGTCTAATAGATATAGTGCATTCCTGTGCATTCCTGCCCTTTTCTTTTACCATGGGGCAGTGCAGCAGGAATGCCTGTGGTGCCATCCTACAGTAAAACCTCATAAATGAGACCTTAAGACCCTGAATATGACATTGCCAGTCTGACCAAACTGGCGGCATTCCAACCGATGCACTACAAGTGAACTGCGGGGCTGATGGTTCTACATTGCACAGTTATGGAAGAAGCATGCTGCAGCTCTAGGAAAGAGCCACAGCCAATGTCGGCCATGCTGTATGCTAAAAACATGATAAGCATAATTTCCTGAAGCTTCTTTGTAGCTCCACAGCAGGTGCGTCATCTGTCACTCAGCTTTACATTTCTCCTGTTGTGTACAATTTTTTTTAAAAGCCAGATATTCCTCAGGCATTCAAAGCGTTAGGACTACTGCAGCATCTGAGCCACCGTCCTCTGTCACTGAACATATTCAGTACCTCACCATCATCAATGCTGGTTTCTTTCCTATCTAGTGGGAACGAGCTCTAATTTCATGTTTTTACCAGATTGTTTGAAAGGGGGTATACATTATAAATAGGTAAACATATGTACACGAAATTTCTACTCGAGCCATGAATGGCTGCATTTTGAAATGCCAGCTCGTGATAAAAAAGAAGGCAGTCCTGTCCATAAGTTGAATCAAAAAGAATGTTTTTCACTTTCGAAATTGTTATCTTGAGTTATTTAAACAGCCAGTGCACTTCCTGATTACAGGATGCTCAACTAACTTTCAGAAATTGTAAGTATATCACGTTTTGTGGCTTTCCTTCAATACATGGCCCTGTTCTTATACCTGTTACAACACCCACCTTAATAATGATGCATAAAAACCCACCCGTGGCAACATTTTAGCAAGTCAAACCTACCAATATTTATCTTGGCGAAATAGCCAGTTAACACCGTGACATGGAATTTTGGTCAGTGATTGATTAGTAAAAAAAATATAAGTGCCAGGGCCTTCATAAGGATGTCACTGCAGCTTGCACCAGCCATTGCCCCTGCCATGCTTCCAATGACATTACCAACATGACTACTAATCATTATCACACTCCTGCAAGGTGACAAGTTAGACAATTCCATGCCCCTAAAGATATGAGAATAGCTTGGGTGACAGGTGTTAGACTTTTTTTAATGTTTATTAAATTAATAAACAACTGTTGTGCTCATCTCTAAATTTGTCAGACAGCGTAAGCATGTGCTGATGTTAACAATTATGATGTTCGCCCAACACCGTCCCTACCCTGGGACCGACCGACCTCTGGTCGGCAGTCCCAACTCCCTAATTAGGATGTGACCAGACACTGTTTGGTCACATTCCTACATTTCCTTATGGAAACATTCATTACAGCCGTAAACCGGCCGAAAAACATGCTCCTATAGAGAAATGGGAGTTGCTGTTCTTCAGGTGCCTGCCACAGGGTGCAGGGATCAACCAGGGGTGACCATAGGTGCCCCCCCTTCGGCCCCCGACCAAGGAAACCCTACTGGGGGCCCGCCCAACATGCTTTCTGACATGGTTTCCCTGTCTGAAAGGCAAGGCCAGCATGGACACATGCCAGGAACAATAAATCGTAATCCCAAGAGCAGAAAAGCCAACCCTTTGTGAATACGAGCTGGTTCCGACTGGCCGACGGGCTCCTTGAGCCTGTCTGAAGCCAGCCGGAATGACCTGCCAGTTTAGTTTCTAACCATCAGCATTGTAATGTGGCGGTAGGAAAGTAAACCGTGGGGCCGATTACGATGCGGACTGGAAGGCTCCGACCGTCAAAGTCTTTAAGGGTCGCATCGTAATCGGCCCCTTAGTGTCGGATGGGCACCCAAACCACCAGCTCAAATGAAACATTGATTTTGGTGCAATATGCAACACAATTCATACAGTGTCCATTTCAGTAGAAAAATCTCTCTCAACATGATAAACCCTGTGCATATCGACGTCGGTTTTGTCGCATGGACCTATTGATAACAACGTGTCAGGCTTTAGATCAATGAAGGACAGAAAATGAGCAGATGGTGGAAATGTGCCAAACGTTTCTTGTGAGGTCTGAGAAAGTTGGGCTTCGAAAAAACTAATTGTGTGAAGATATCCCTTGGAATCATACTGCGCAATAGAATATACTTTTTGATTGTTCCCAGTGGTACCTCAATAAATAACATTCAGCTCAATAAATTAACATATAATATTGGATGTAGCTTTTACCCCTGACTTCTTTCTAATGCAGCTGACACAAACCAGTTTAGGTGTTTGGGCAAAACCACTGGCCACCGCAATTCCCTCCGACATGAAACTGTTTAGCAACTGAGATGGGCGCAGCCAGGTTCGGGTGCACTAGTGCCTTAAAGATGTTCACCAAGGCTTCTTAGGTTTCCATGTGAAGCATTCTGCCGCGGAGTGACAGACGGAAACACTGCAACATTTTTGCAAGCAGAGGAACAAGCACAAAAGCCAACCTCTTTTTTCAAGTTTCAAGCCCTGATTTAGGCTTGAAGAAACTATTACTTTAATTGTGAGAGAAGTATGCTGAACGGTCGGGAAGAATGTAGGGTTATAGCTACCTTTGGTGCAGCAGGTGCATTGGTACCAGGTAGGCGCGCAACACCCATTGGACTCAAAGGGCTTCAGCCCCCCCGTCGTGTGTGGCAGCCCGGGATGAGACAGCTTCCCGGGCACACACACAGCCGCACCCGAGCACTTCACAGGTCTTTAAAAGACCATTTGCATGTTAATGAGGCCTTGCTGTTGTTTTACCCCTTCTAAGAGCCCCTGTAGCTCCACTCTGCCTATTGCTTAAAGATTCAGCCCACCCCGAAATTTTTTCTTAGCCCCCCCCCCCCCGAGATTTGGCTCTAGTTGTGCCTCTGGTACCAGGCACATGGAACCATGGTAATTGTTACATTTTGCCTCCCTCACTAGAGGTCAAGGGAGGCATTTTCCCTGCATGCACCAAGGCCCATTGCACTCTTGCTGCGTTCCTGGCCGAATTCTGCACGTAAGCACCGTGCCTGGCTTTATGTGTAGGTGTTAGACTTGGGGGTCTCTAGTTGGCACAGGTATGCACTTGTGACAAATAGGGACCCTCTCCTCTAGTCAGGGTAAGGGGGTACACTCCTAAAATAACCCTTGCTCACCCCCTTGGTAGCTTGGCACGAGCAGACAGGCTTATCTCAGAGGCAGTGTGTAAAGCATTTGTGAACACATACAGTAACCAAGTGACGACACTACAAATGGACACCACACAGGTTTTATATCAAAAATAAGTATTCTTTATATAGATTTGCCACAAGACCATTAAATGACAAAAACACACAATACTGTTACTTTAGATGGTAGGATTTTGCTTAGTTCTCTTAAGTTCTTAAATGCGACACTTTAAGTCAATGTACCTTTTAGATGCGACACGCAGGGCAACGAAAGTGTTGCAAAGATGTTGATGCGATGACGTTTTTGGTGCATTGTGGAAATATGGATTTTTCTGGTCAGTTATGTCCCCTATCTTGGACCCCAACGGTTCCATGTGCATGTCACAAGTACATGTATGTTCCCTCCAGTTCCAGTTATGAAGACGCAAATACATGTGCGTCCACCGTCAACATGTCCTTTGACAGATCCGCCATGTATAGGCCGGATATCCCATTCCTTAATATGAAAGGCCATCGGCTTTATATGGTTCACTTATGCCACTTTTCAGTCCAGGCAAGTAGGCCCTGATTCTGTCATCAAAACTCCTCTTGCCTTCTGCCTCTGAAAGCTCCAGCCCGAGCCTGCATCTGTGACCATGAACTTTGTCTCATTCTCTGCGCGGCTCACGAAGCCTGACATCAGCTTACTCTCTGCCAAGAACTGTATTTCACCTTCGAATTATCTGCCTCCCCCTCAGCCGATGCATTCCTGCCTAGTAGTTTAAGTAAACATTCTTCCAGTTACCAAGCAAAAAGGCCCATCTTCTCTGTCCTCATGCAAGTAATTCATAGCCCTGTTACCATGGAATATTCCTACCCCCTCGCATTCAGTGTAGACACTTAGACGCTTGTACACGCACGCACAGTCAGTATAGAATAGATTCTGTCCGAGAGTCCCTCTTTTATGGATAACATAGTTCTTTAAACATAGGATGTTAGATATGATTTGGGATTAGGTTGACTTGACCCCCCAGACTTCTCGTCTCCACATATAGAGCTAAATGTCAAGTCCCCGTCACCCCCTAGTTACACGTCAATTACACGTCATACTGCTGCGCGCGCATCAATGCCAAGTATTATCTTATAGATCCACCTATGTATTACATCATAACCAATCATGTTCCTTTTTACTCATTATTACACCCATTTTCGGTTACGCAGACCAAACGTCAATGTCCTTATCAATTGTTACGCCTACTGTATTCACTTCATTATAATGTATGTACTATAAAAGTTACTTCTTGTCAATAAAGTATGTACTTCACTTCCTGAACCCCCGTGGTGATGGAACTTGAAGCATCCGATTATAATCGATTATTGGAATAAAGCCCATTCCGAAACTCTAATATCACGGATTCTGCCTCTCATTTTACTGAGCTATTTTATAATGTTTCTGTATCAAATTCAGTCCCGGTAAAGGAATTTTTATTTACCACATGATGGCGCCCGAACAGGGACACTTTCTCATCTCACGCGCCGGCGGTGCGTTGCAGGCCCGGTCTCCTGCCACAGCTGGACGGACAATAACGCGTACCAGCAGGATTTCCTGTATCTCCCTCCGGTCAAGCGGGGGCGACTAAGACTGCGATCAACACCCAGACGAGGCGGTGAGAAGTGCGAAGTATCCCGACCAGAGCCTAGCTGAGAGAGCAAGATCCGAGGTATACAGAGACCCACCAGTCCGAAGTCAAGCCCAGTGTCCGACGAGTCGAGTCGAGTCCAGTCCGGTTCAAGTTCAAGTTACTGAGGCCTTCCGTTTCCGAAGCTACCCGGTGAGTACCATTGCTGGGGAGGCATTTCTGACGTGCACATAGGTTGTGCCGGTCAAGACGGGTTTGGGTACACAAATCCGGTCTGCACTGTTTTAGCAGTGTATCTGTACTGTTTAGCAGTATATCAAGTATTCCGAAGTATTCCGAAGTATCTAGTTATTGTCTAGTTATTGTCGAGAATTAAGCTTGGTGATTAGTTATGCAGACGATCATCATTGTTGTTTCAGTTAAAGGTTTAATGTTAAATGTTTAAAGTGTTTAAGTATGTTCTGTATATCGTGGTATGAATGACTGTTCATTATCGTGTTTATTGTATTAAGTCTGTTCAAATTCAAGTATCAGGTCAAAATCAAGTATAAGGTCAGTTCTCAATATGCCGCTCTTTTCGAAATTAAGACAGATCACTACCAGAAAAGGGGTTCTCGAAGAAGCCGTCCCTATTCCTCCTAGGGACACTCCAGGGCACTTTATGTATCACAAACATGGCTTAGACGCTATATTATTTCTTGATTTATGGGTAGACTATACCAAGGGATTACCAGAAAGTCAGAGGTGGCCCACAGCGGGGACCTGGGATGCAGAGTGCATCATGAAAGTCGAGGAAGAGTTATGGAAAAGAAAAGTCAGACAGTCACAGAAAGACGCCGTTGAATTATGGCGTAAAGAATCACATAGACGAACAGAAAAAGCACGTAGACAGGAAGAGAAGAGTAAAGAGAATTCCAATAAAGTTCGAGAGAATCTATTAATTGAGGAAGGTATCCGAGTGAAATCAGAACAAGTAGACAGACAAAGAAATGCCCTTATGAATGGTATGTATCCCCTTCTGGCCGAAGGATTACCTAAGGCTACTCCAGAGATACCGAAAGACTTGCCACCCCCATTATTCCCAATCAAGGTACATCCTAAGGGGCATCCTAGAACCGCAGAAGATGTTTTTCTTTCCTCATATTTAGATGACGCAGCTCCCGAGTATGCTAATTCCGCCCCACGTAGACCGCATACCAGGGAGGTCCAACGCCAAGATCCAGCACCCGTATCCCTGCAGCAACAAATCGAGTCACAAGTTCCGGCAAGCACATCTGTTTCTGCATCTGTTCCTACAAGTACTTCTATAGCTGAGTCCACACCTATAGTTGCTGTGTCACGTTCGACGAATCCTTTCACACCCGACGCCCCAGACGGGGCCACGGGAGGTGCTACCAATATTTTTTCTACGCCACCTAGAATAAATAAACTTATTTTCCAAGAGTCAGCGCATTCACGTACACCCAAATTCGTAAGTGATCGTACGCTTAAGGAACTTCTTATAGATTGTAGATATGACCCGGTGCTCGGTAAAGAGGACGAAATGATCCTGGCATCATTACGTATCAGACGAGCCGCAGGGTATTTAGCGAAGCTACCAGGAATGACTGCGCATCTAGATAAAATATATCATTTTGTTCAAACAGGGCGAGATCCAGAATGTATTAACAGAGCTATGGAATACCAGAAAGTAGAGATACAGGGGGAACTGTTGCGTTTCCTCATAAACTGTGTGATCAGAAATCAAGACCGACCGGGGGTAGATCCGGAAGCAATGAAAATTCTTACAAAATGGAGCCAGAATATATCAGAAGGGAGACACGATAAGCAAAATTGTATAATAGCCATGTGCCGAAAGATCCGTAAAGAAATAGAACGCCTACACGAAGAGAGATTAGAGACAGACGAGTTCGAGCAAAGCGAGGAAGAAGGGTCAGGACTGCCCGCCGGACTGTCAGACACCATAGCCTATGTAGGTAGAGGAAGATCTTGTAATAGGAATCAGACTAGATGTCATACTGACCCAATACGTCCAATATGTCCAGATAATGACAGGAATTTCCAAATACCTATAATTAACATAAGGTCTAACGAGCATTCATTCCAAACCGCCGACAAACTACTCCGAGAACGAAGGGGTTATCATTTTCTCGATTCTATGGATGAACAAGATTTAGCGAGGGCAGCTGTTCATTGGGTGGACAGTCCCGGAAAATATAGTGATGAGACAGTAGTACGCACATTTTTGAATCTCACCCCAGATGAGCAGAGGTTAGCTGGGATTTATATGATTCAACAACTCATTATACTATATCAGAGTCAGCATTCGGACCCTGGTCCCTTACCTGACATATTGACTGAATTGCTTATGAATAAATGGAGAGGTCCAGGTACCAAATTAATTAAAGAAATTCTAGTATCTAGAAAGCAGTATATTCTTTTTGTATGCTCAGAGCATGTCTCATTGCCTGTCAAGGAAAGAACGACGTATCACCTGGATAGACAGAATCCCTTACGAGAAGTACACCCAATAAAAGGCGAGGACAATCAGTTTAAACGTGTATTTGTATATACGCCTATATCGAAAATAGAATTGTTAGAAATGAAGAAAGTAGTACCCAGTCATGACAAGGACCCAGCGGGTTTTCACCGAGAAATTAAAGACATGTTACTCATGGGAGAGTATACCTACCCCGACATTATGACAATATTAAAGGTGTTGATGCCTGCTGGCATTTATGAGAAACTCAAGGAAAAAGAGTGGGAGGTAGGTGATCAAAAGATAGAATGGTCAGCATTAGAAGCAGAAGAAAGGGCCCGAGGTCCAGGTTCGGGGCTTGGGGACAAAACTAAAGCACTACCAGGTCTACTAGTACAGGTACTGCCACGTTTATTAACTACGAAAAAGGAAGATTGGGGTACAATTTCAGCCTGTAAACAGAAGCAAGATGAAGACACTAGCGATTACTATGCCCGATTCGAGAAATGTTTTGGTATAAATAGTGGCATAAAAGCAAGTAGCGAATCATACCCGCATCTGTTTGTAACAAAATTAGTGGAAAATGCCCTGCCCCCAGTAAAGAATAGAGTATTAAAATTCGAGAGTACCTGGCAAGGTAACACTCCAACACAAATGTTACAAATGTTACAGTACCACCACAATAGAATTAAAGAGGAACAAGAACATGAACACAGACGCATGAAAGACACGAAAATGAAAATGCTAGTTTCCCAGACAGTTCCAGCTGAAGGACATAAAAAGGGTATGACACATTCCGATTCAGCAGGACCTGTAAAAGGGACATGCAATTATTGTAAAAAGCCAGGTCATTACGTACACGATTGTCCAGTGCTAAAACATAATATCGCCATAGGTAAAACACAAGAAAGATCACGGCCACTAAGACAAGATCAGAATGAACAAGGAGCTACGCAGCATGCCCAGGCCATGCCAGCCGCACAACAGCCAATACAGTTTGTGCCAGCTGCACCACCGTTGCCTGTTGCTGCCACACAGACAACAACACGACAAATGTATCAGACTGCACAGTATGAATATCCGGAGTATCAACGTTACGCATGAACTAGCCTAGAGAGGGAAGTTGACTTACCCCTTATCGAGATTCCTGTAGATCAAGAAGGACCTTATGTACATAGTGAATTATTAGGTCAAGATAGAAAATTTTTACTCGATACAGGGGCAAGTCGAACAACTATAAAACGAAGTGAAGTCCCAGGGGCACCCCTCTCAGGCTCACAGAATATTTCCCTTGGTTTTTCAGGAAAACCTATTGTTAATGAAGTGTCACAGCCTCTTCCACTTACGATAGGACCTCTGACCCGAACTACAGATTTATTGCTTACTAAATCATGTCCAGAAAACTTGTTAGGAATAAAAACGTTGAAAGCCCTAGGAGCCATAATATGTTGTTCTCCGGAAGGAGTAAGGTTGTTTTTACGTGATTTTAAAGGTCACTATGTATCTAGAGACATGGATCCCCGACTGCAGACTTTACCTACACATCTATGGGCACAAGGCCCTACTGATGTTGGTTGCATGAATATTACACCATATCGAGTCACACTAAAGGCAGGAGTGGTGCTACCACGAATGCGACAATACAAGTTACCACCAGATGCTGTAACGGCTTTACTACAAATCATTGACGAGCTTATTGCCCAAGGAGTAGTTGTAGAAACAGACTCCAATGTATGTAATTCACCGATAATTCCGATTCTTAAACGAACAGATCCTACAGCTCCGCCAGTATATCGATTGGTTATTGATCTGCGCGAGTTAAACAAATGTATTGTGCCACAATTTCCTGTGGTCCCAGATATCTCGTCATTATTGACAGCTATTGATTCCGAAGCAACATTGTTTACTGTAATTGATCTCAAAAATGCCTTTTTCAGCGTCCCAATAGATCCGGAAAGCCAATATTTGTTCGGATTTAGTTTAAATGGGCGTAGCTTTAAATTCACCCGCGCACCTCAAGGATTTACAGAAAGCCCCAGCATCTATAGCCAAGCACTGAAACGAGAACTTGACAGTATCCACATGCCGGTTAACACTGCCCTGCTTCAATATGTCGATGATCTGCTGATCACCGCTAGAAGCGAACCCGAATGTGAGAAAGCATCACTGACAGTTTTACAATTTCTAGCCGAAAAGGGGCACAAGGTGTCCCCTTCTAAGCTGCAATTCTGTGTCCAGCGAGTTATTTATCTTGGTCACTCGCTGTCCAAGGAGGGAAGGCAGCTTACACCCGACCGCATTCAGTTAATTGCTAACATGTCAATACCCAAGACACAGAAGGAGGTGCGGGCTTTCATAGGCCTCACTTCATATTGTAGACAGTGGATCCCTCAGTATGCATTTCTAGCAAAACCACTCATTCAATTGACAACACAGGAGGCAGCCACACCGACTGTTCTCCCTTGGACTCAGGAACACACACAAGCTTTTGAAAGCTTAAAGAAAGCTTTATGTCAAGCACCCGTTTTAGCAACGCCATGTTACAGAAAACAGTTTACACTCTTTGTTACAGAACGCGAAGGTACGGCCTTGTCAGTACTCACACAGGAACAAGCAGGAGCACACAAACCATGTGCTTATTTTTCTAGTACATTAGATCCCGTAGCTCAGGCTTTGCCTGCATGCCTAAAATCAGTAGCAGCAACAGCTTTAGCAATCAGACAAAGCGATGCCATAGTGTTAGGACATCCATTGACAGTTCAAGTACCACATGCAGTAGAGGTTCTTGTAAATAGAACGCAAACACAACACTTGACTATAGCGCGACTTACAGGATACGAGCCTACATTGTTTCAGCCACATATAGAAATCAGACGCTGTAACACATTGAATCCTGCCACACTTTTACCAGTAGTCGGAACAGACCCACTAGCCCATGACTGTATTGAAGTTATTACAATAACAACAAAACCCAGACAAGACTTAACCGATGTCCCATTGTCAGATCCAGACCTGACCTTGTATGTAGATGGTTCATGCATGAGAACAAGTACAGGAGAGTTAGTAGCCGCCTACGCAGTCACAACAGATACTGAGGTCATTGAAACTAATCGTATAACTACTTTGTCAGCTCAAGCCGCAGAACTTATCGCTCTGACACAAGCCTGTATTCAAGCCATGAATAAAAAAGTCAACATATACACTGACTCACGTTATGCATTCGGAGTTGTACATGACTTCGGCGTGCTGTGGCGAGAGAGAGGTTATTTAACTTCCCACGGTGCCCACATTCAGCACGGACCCCTCATTCATGCATTATTAGATGCAATACATCTACCCACTGAAATATCAATTATGAAATGTAAGGCTCATACGAAGGTTACTGATATCATTTCCCAAGGCAATGATCTAGCCGACAGAACAGCTAAACTGATTGCTCAAACTCAAACCCCCGATATGACAAAGACAATAGTCCCGACACCGACACATTGTATGACAGTTAAAGATCCTACTCTTGACGTAATTGACATACAGACACATGCTACACCAGACGAAATAAAGAAATGGACTGAATTAGGAGGGATCCAAACGGACCAAGGATGGATGATGAAGGAAAGGTCTGTATGGTTCCTTCCTGATTCAATGGTCCAAGTCATAATTAACACTATACATAGTCCAGCACATTTAGGAGAAAAAGCTATGCTAGACAGCATTCAACACATTTGGTTCAATAAACATTTACGAGCAGCAGCAAAACAAAAGGTCCGTACCTGTATGATCTGTTGTCAGTTCAACCCAGGAAAAAGCGTTCCCGTAGAACAGGGTGGATTTCATACCCCTAATCATCCTTTTGAAGTACTCCAGATGGATTATATCCAGATGGAACGATGCAGAGGATTCAAATATGTTCTCGTAGTTGTCTGCGCTCTGTCCCGTTGGACGGAGGCATACCCGGTTTCAGATTACACTGCCCCGACTACTGCCAAACAGTTGGTTCGAGAATTCTTCCCACGATACGGTTTACCACGTGCTGTTTACTCAGATAACGGCCAGCCGTTCTCATCCGAATTAATGAAACACGTTTCACTTCTGTTAGGATATCAGTGGAAATTCCACTGTGTCCGACATCCCGAGGCAGCAGGTCTCGTAGAAAGACATAACCAGATACTGAAAATTAGAATGTCCAAAATATGCAGAGAGAAAGGTGTCGACTGGGTAGTAGCGTTACCAGTTGCACTCTTTTACATGAGAATGGTAGCACACTCTCGAACAGGGCTATCCCCGTATGAGGTGATCTTCGGTAGACCACCGAATATGTGGGGGACGCCCATACCACGCAAAATAACTGATATTGACTGTAATATGCTGACAGATTACTTGGCTTCCTTGATGTCTGCACTACAATCTTCTCGTTCACAGGTAGCTGCAGCCTTTCCCGACAACACTGAGGTGAAACCCCATGACGTTGTTCCGGGTAATCTTGTCTTTGTGAGGAATTTCGACCGAAAGACTCAGCTGGAGCCCAGGTGGAAAGCACCCAAGTTGGTCCTGTTGACCACAAGAACAGCCGTGAAGATCGAGGGCCGCAAGGGCTGGATTCATTCAAGCCACATCAAGAAATTTCATGGACTATCTTCGGATATAGACATTGTGCCCTGCACTCCCTCACAGACTGATACAAAACTCCCTTTTGTTGAACCTAACAAATCTGAAAATTACAAACTAAAGCTTAGGCCCAACCAGTCGAGCAATTTGATTGTTTAAGTCCTCTCCAAGGTGAAGCGGTTGAATTGTCTCTGACATGTATCCCTTGGACCTAAGTAGAGAAAATACCCGAAAAATGTTGAAACGACAGGCGTATTGTAAATCACTGCGTAGCCACTGCATAGTGACATTATTAATTTTGTTTTTATTGAGTCTTTTAATAATTATTACAAGTATGTTGTTGCACATATATTACCCTATTTCTAGACATGTTTATAATGTTGCTGCTGAACATTCTTTTAGTGACTTACCTCCGCATGAATTGTCTTATAGACTTGCGCTGCGCAATAACACTTTCATTAGTATGTTACATCATTCCCATCAGACTAGTAATGCCACCAATTGTTGGGTGTGTGGCCGACTCCCTCCCTATCAGAATTATGAAGGAGTCCTGCCTTTCTTTCCACATCCATTTACACATAATGGCTCCTGTGGAGCATGGTTTAGCTTAATTAATTCCATAGACTCAGACACAGCAGTTTACCAAGATCATTGGGTATGGGGAAATCTGAACCTAGCTTTACTCAAGGTCTGTTACCCTGACAAGGAGGGTCGCCCCAAAAGAACAGGAACTGATCTAGAAAATGAAGTATATGGATTAGGTAATTTTACACCTAATCTCATGATTCTAAATGTCGTATCTGAAATTGAACTAGTCTTACCCACCATGTCAGTATTCCCAGCGAGGGGTGAATTATGTGTAAGAAAGGTTGGTTCCATACATATGGGCCATAGTAAATGCACTACTATGGTAGAATTCAGTGATCAAGGAAAATCTTCATTTAGAGCTTCTCGCCACTCCTACTTTATATGTGGTCAGACTGCATATATGCGTCTACCTCTAGATTGGGATGGTACCTGCTACATTGCATTCCTTTTGCCACCTGTTTTCCTAGCTCCTCCTGATTATTACAGAAATATTCATTTAGTACACAACAGAGAACGGAGAGATCTCCCCATTGTCGATTACACTGAGACGGCATGGGACAAGTATGTAGATTTTAATAAAGGCATCTTTCCCTATATAGGTACTGTTACTAATAGTAAGCTGATACGTAGATTAACTAGAACCCTTGAAGCAGTAGTGAATGAGACTATTTCCGCCTTAGGCAATTTAACGGAAGAGCAGTCTGCTATGCGGATTGTTGTGCTTCAAAATCGTCTTGTCCTTGACGTCATCCTGGCTGATAGGGGCGGAGCTTGTAGGGTCATCGGATCAAGCTGCTGCGTATTCATACCAGAAAATTCGCCATCTGTATATAAAGCCATCACTCGCCTTCATAAGATTGTAAGCCAGATACACCAGAACCCAGGCACTTGGACTTGGTCCAGTTGGTTTTGGAATGCGGTATCAGCCTGGGGATGGAGAGTTTTATCCTTCCTAGGTATTGGCCTTCTCATACTATTCAGTTGCTGTCTATGTCTACAATGTGGACCAGCAATTTGTGGTCTGTGTGCCACATCGTGCATTCCACATCAAGATTTTCATTCAAGATCCCGGAAGAAGAAAGAAGAACAAATGATGCTATATGAACAGATCAATGGATTGATGAAGATTGATATCTCTTGAAGGGCAAGTAGGGGACAAGGAGGGAATGTGGAAATATGGATTTTTCTGGTCAGTTATGTCCCCTATCTTGGACCCCAACGGTTCCATGTGCATGTCACAAGTACATGTATGTTCCCTCCAGTTCCAGTTATGAAGACGCAAATACATGTGCGTCCACCGTCAACATGTCCTTTGACAGATCCGCCATGTATAGGCCGGATATCCCATTCCTAAATATGAAAGGCCATCGGCTTTATATGGTTCACTTATGCCACTTTTCAGTCCAGGCAAGTAGGCCCTGATTCTGTCATCAAAACTCCTCTTGCCTTCTGCCTCTGAAAGCTCCAGCCCGAGCCTGCATCTGTGACCATGAACTTTGTCTCATTCTCTGCGCGGCTCACGAAGCCTGACATCAGCTTACTCTCTGCCAAGAACTGTATTTCACCTTCGAATTATCTGCCTCCCCCTCAGCCGATGCATTCCTGCCTAGTAGTTTAAGTAAACATTCTTCCAGTTACCAAGCAAAAAGGCCCATCTTCTCTGTCCTCATGCAAGTAATTCATAGCCCTGTTACCATGGAATATTCCTACCCCCTCGCATTCAGTGTAGACACTTAGACGCTTGTACACGCACGCACAGTCAGTATAGAATAGATTCTGTCCGAGAGTCCCTCTTTTATGGATAACATAGTTCTTTAAACATAGGATGTTAGATATGATTTGGGATTAGGTTGACTTGACCCCCCAGACTTCTCGTCTCCACATATAGAGCTAAATGTCAAGTCCCCGTCACCCCCTAGTTACACGTCAATTACACGTCATACTGCTGCGCGCGCATCAATGCCAAGTATTATCTTATAGATCCACCTATGTATTACATCATAACCAATCATGTTCCTTTTTACTCATTATTACACCCATTTTCGGTTACGCAGACCAAACGTCAATGTCCTTATCAATTGTTACGCCTACTGTATTCACTTCATTATAATGTATGTACTATAAAAGTTACTTCTTGTCAATAAAGTATGTACTTCACTTCCTGAACCCCCGTGGTGATGGAACTTGAAGCATCCGATTATAATCGATTATTGGAATAAAGCCCATTCCGAAACTCTAATATCACGGATTCTGCCTCTCATTTTACTGAGCTATTTTATAATGTTTCTGTATCAAATTCAGTCCCGGTAAAGGAATTTTTATTTACCACAGCATAGAAATAAAGACGTGAAGATTTTCCAGATGCGGTACGCTTCTCTGATGTTGCGAGAAGACTCGACTCGATGCTTCAGCTGCAGCGGCGTCACCCTTTACGCGATGCGACGACAGCGGCCTTGGCAGCGACACTCTTCTCTGACGTTTGCGAGACGGTTCCGCTCGATGCGATTTTGCAGCGGTGACACCCCTTTACGCGATGCAACGACAGCAGCTCCGACGGCGGCACGCTTCTCCGTGGATGCGAGGCGCTTTTCTTGATGTGTTGCAATGCGACAACTACGATGGCTGCGATGGCGACACGCTTCTTCCTCGATGTGAGACTCTTATCTTGATGCGGTGCAATGCGTCAGACATGATGGCTGTGATGGCGACACGCTTCTTCGGAGTTGCGAGACACTTCCTGGATGATGCAAGATGCTTCCGCTCAATGCCATGCTGCAACGGCGACACACTTTACGAGATGCGACAACAGTTCCGATGGCGGCACGCTTCTCCTTCTTGAGTCGCGCTTTCAGCTCCTTGCGACACGAAGTCCACCAGAAGGCCCAACAACAGCAGCAGGCACTTCCAAAGAACTCTGGGGAGCTGGGGGGTGAAGTCTGTTATTCCTGAGACTTCAGCAGGAGGCAAGCTCTTTTCCAAGCCCTTGGAGATCCTTCACAAGTTGAGCAAAATACACACAAAGTTCCTTTCTCCTCTCTTTGGCAGTAAGGCAACCACTGGAGGCCAATCCCCCAACTTCAGGGATAGTTTCCTCCTCAGCTTCTTCTGGTTCCTCCCTCAGCAGAGGTTCTTCTTGTTTTCCCAAAGTGATCTAATTTCTTGGGATCAGGGTCCCAATATTTATACCCAGAAAGCCTTTGTCCTCTGAAGGCAGAGGGGCCTTTGCCCAGTCCAAACCGGTTCCTGAGCACTCTGTTTACCAGACTTCTCCTTTCCTTTCACAGTGCAGGGAAGAAACATTAGACGCCGCACAGGAGGTGGAACCAGCATTGTGGAAGGCAAGTACAGCCCTGGAGCACTTTGTTGACAGGATTCCTTCTCTTCATTCACTGTGCAGGGCAGAGACATCAGCCGCTCCCCAGGAGGTGGACCCAGCATTGTGGAAGGCAGGCACAGCCCTATTCAGGTCCCAGGTGCAACTCCCCCCACCCATCTAGATGCAGATCTCTCTATTCACCACTGGGGTACTTCACCCTGTCTCCTGGAATTCCCCAGCCCTGTCACTCAAACTCCAGACAAAGGAATACACACAGCCTAGCAGAGGCAGGTTTGAATGGTTAGACAAGAAAATGCCTACTTTCTAAAAGTGGCATTTTCAAACACAGAATCTTAAAACCAACTTCACTAATAGATGTATTTTATCATTGTGAGTTCAGGCATACTAAATTCGAATTTCTACCATGTTCTCTGAGGCAGTTAGGATTACAAGATGTAATAACCAAACTGCCCATTCTGGTGGCCTATGGAGAACAGGTAGCCTTGCAATAGTGAAAAACGAAAATGGCTGTAATTCACTATTAGAACATGCCACACACACCAGGGCATGTCCTACCTTATCCTTACAATGCACCCTGCCCTTGGGCCTACCATAGGGGTGTCTGATATGAAGAAAAGGGAAGGTTTAGGGACTGGCAAGTGGGCGCACTTGCCCAGTCAGCATGACAGTACCAGACTGCACGCAGGCTCTGCAATGGCAGGCCTTAGACACATGTTTACAGGCTGCTTCTGTGGGTGGCACAACCAGTGCTGCAAGCCCACCAGCAGTATTTGGATTACAAGCCCTGGGCACTCCTGGTGCACTGTACTAGGATCTGACAAGTAAACC
The DNA here is from genome assembly GCF_964204655.1 of Triturus cristatus. Lineage (NCBI taxonomy): Eukaryota > Metazoa > Chordata > Amphibia > Caudata > Salamandridae > Triturus > Triturus cristatus. The sequence goes on from NC_140588.1 coordinate 914,806,552, forward strand.
AAACCAACCAATCATGGAATCACAAATCATACTTCAATTTACAATAGGGAGCACTTGCACTGTGGCACTGGACAGCATGAGCACAGTGCCCTGAGCAACTAACACCAGCAAAAAATACATGAGGCACAGCGAAAAATGGAAGGGAGACTCACGCCAATGTGCCAGGTCTAACAGTAGGACTTTTTCATGTGTCATGCGGGGGCGCCGTCCGCGTTTGCCGTGCTAGTAATTACTGCAGGAGAAGACTGCGGCCCGACTCACGAAACAAGTGATGCTACAGAAGTATACGCTTCGACGCCAGTCAGAGTCTGCGACTTGACAAGAATAAAAAGGTAAATTAATTGCCCACTGCCTGGCGACTGCTTTTCATTCTGTCATTTTGGCGCTGTACTCTGCTAGAGACAACTTTCTTCCAGGAATCCTGTTATGAGCAAATTCACTGAAAGAAAAAAACAACAGGTTGCTTTTGATAAAGGAAACGCCTCTGGGACCGAGACAGTCTCAAGAGCTCCTGTCAAACTGATGTGAGGCCCTGAAAACTGTGTGAGCCATCACATAGGATTAGGGCTGCTGGAATTGTGTAGTGCTGCTGCTGTGGTAATTTATGCATTATTATGGATTGGAACCACCTGCCACATATCCCAACGTCCGCTGCACAATGTGCAGAAAAAGCTCAAACAGGTCAAACGTAATCAAAACGCCACACATGTTGCAAACCAGTGGGGGACTCTGCAGGGGTCAACTTGTCGTTTTTTGTTTGTTGATTGCTATATTTAAGTGTTAAACTGTTCCTAATGAGGTAAACCTTTGTCTATATAGTATTAACACATGTTAAAACATCTATATCAAAATAATGCTGCCACAGAAAGGGTAGCATAGCGCCTTTCCTTACCACATAATTTAGCCAGTGTTGTTGTTTAATTTTGTCATAAGCCCTGCTTGAGACCCAATTTCTTTAACGAAAAATGAGAAACATGTTAACATCAAAGTCTGAATGCAATATGTCTCAACGAGCCAAGCCTCCGCCTCTGGCAGTAAGAGTCTTTACCATAAGCAAATTTAGAAAAGGATTCTATAATTGTCACAGACAGCAGAAGCTTGCGGTGGTTGAGCGGCTATCAGTGCGGCCAGTGTGCTTTGCAAGTTCTGGTGCATAAAGGGCTGTCCCACCTTGGACTGAGGAAACCCAGGCGGTACGGCTTCCTGTAAGAGGGTTTGTGACGTTATCTGCATACACATATTTTGAAAAAAGACTGAGTGGTGCATTTTACAACATCATTTTAAAAAACACTGGCATGAATGCAATAGTCCAATACATTTTGTGTGGCCAGCAAATCGTGCCCTCCCTGGAACTCCTGAGACTCACAATCAATGATAAAACCCTAAAAAAATTGTAAAACTGTGAATTTTTGAGCAAAGTGTTGCAAACATTAGCGGGAAGGTATGTAATACAAATAGGAAAAACAATCTAGTTATTCAATGTCACATGAGTTATCATTTCGAAATGTGCATTGCATAATTTTTTTATTTAATTTGTCCAGTCTACCCCTGGCATGTAGATTCTCAGACTTATGTTTTGAATGGGAATCTGCTTGAAAGGGACAGGATAAGAATTTCACAAGCTATCCAAGTCTCAGAATTACACACTGGAGACAGCAGAGATAGAAATTCGTACAATAATCCTATAGAATCCTGTAGCGATATTACTGCTCCATTATGTAGCACGTGTCGGATCTCACAACAGCCCTCAACCCGCAGGAGTCAAATTATCATAGAAAAAGTAATTAATAAAGATGGCCTCATTCTTCTACACATCAGGAAATAGCATCAATAATAATAGCGTCCTTTGGTGCCAATGAACTAAATGAATCAGTGCCAACTGCCCAATACAGCTTGATTAAGCCGTGCATCGTTAGCTTTAAATAAACTTCAGAAACTAAGGGGGATATGTACAAATAAGTAGCGGAGCGCGGCGTTAGCCTCCTTGGCTTAACGCCGAGGTCCGTCACTTCTGAAACGCAAGGCTGTGCCATATTTACAAGAATGTGGTGCAATCTTGTGTTTCGCCCTGCGATGGCGCAAAGTTTAGCAGTTAGTGTCAACGCAGGCACCCTTGCACCGTAGTGCAAGGGTCTCTGCGTGAAGGGGAGTATTGTTTATTTGTAGGAAGGTGTCCCTTCGTGCACATAAACAATCCTAAAATGCCATTCTGTCACTTTCATGTGGGCTGCTTCATGCAGCACTCATAAAAGTGAAAAAAAGTCATTTAATTTAAAGGTTTGTTTATGTACAGGAAGGGACACCTTCCTGTACATAAACAAATCATGGCATTTTGCTTTTTTTCATGTGTGCTGCACAAGGCAGCACACATGGAAAAAGCAAAAACGAGGAGTATTAATGCATTTCTCCTCGTTTAGCCAACTTAAGACCAGGATTAACCTGGTCTTAAATTTGGCACTGCCTCCTATGTACGCCACCCTTATACATAGGGGGCAGCGTCAAAATGAATGGGTGTTGCAGTGGAACGGCCACCGCAACACCGACTGCCCACCCCTTTCACGCTAATTATAGCGTGAAAGGGGGGCGTAAGAACAAGCAGCGTTAAGCCACATTAAGTGGCTTAATGCTGCCTTGTACATAATGTTGCAGCCCCTATCGCCACCACAACGTTAATAAATTTGATGTTGTGGTGGCGATAGGGGCTTGTACATATGCCCCTAAATCTTTTTTGCTCTGAACGTTAACATCACTTTCCAAAAATATCGACATTTTACACAATGTAGATAGTTACACAGTTTCCATTTTAGATAAATATGCTTAACATTCCCAAACAAAAGTTTGCACTTTTTGTGGAAAGCATAAAGAGCCTTTAGTTTTCACCAAGCACTCAAATGCAGTAGTACCACACAATAATTGGCAATATTCTTCCAGCGATAGTCAGTGTTGTCAAATTCGTTGTCATGAGAGGTGCCTCCCAGCCCTGCTGCAAGTTCAATTTCCACCTCCTGTGATCAATCAATCAATAGGTCAGGTTCTTGTAAAGGTTGACTACTCACCCGTTTAGGTTTCAAGGAACGGGCAGGGGCTAAACTGCATCAGTCATGTTTACGCACAAAGCTCTTTAATTTAAGAAAGTCTTAAAGTGTATATTGACTTGACTTGGCTAATTTGTACAGGTCATGTGTACATTTTTGATTCACAGGCACTTTAAAATTCGGAAAAACTTCCAGCTACTAACAATGCTGAGCTAGGATTGTGAGTAGGGCATGGTCTTCTACCTATGCAGTATTATCAGTGAACTTTTTGTTAACAAACTGCACTTTATGGTGCATCTGCACATGGTGCAAAAATCAAAAGACGGATGGATTTTATGTGGTTTTACTGTAATGTGTTTATTTTAATTGTGAGTTTTAATTAACTGAACAATTACTTACTTGTGGGCGCAGGGGCGTGGAGCTGCGTTTCAGTCAAAGAGTCAGGTCTTGAGCTCCTTCCTGAATTGAGGCAGCAATGGTGATTGCCTGAGATGTAGAGGCAGGGAGCTCCAGATCTTCGCAGCGAGGTAGGAGAGCGTTCTTCCTCCAGCAAGGTCTTGCAGATCTGTGAGATGGTGGCCAGGGCCAGTTTGGGGGGAGCGGAAAGTCTGGTTGGAGTGTAGAAGGAAAGGCGGTGATTGGGGTATGCAGGTTCGGCTTTGTGGAGGGCTTTGTAGCCTGGTGTGGCATTTGTGTGCCCATCAAATATTACCGGCACAGTAGGTTTCACCACTGTTGTGACCATTTAACAACTGACCTTCGCATGGAGTGACCAGAAAGACCAGCTCAGTCTATTAACACAGCCTTTCCTAAGGTTTTCACAGGTGTTAGTATTAATACAGGACCAGTGTCCACAGCCTGAAAAAAAGTGTGCTGCTGGGGTGTGTGTTATATGAACTCAAGGGCTTCATCTTGGGTTTAGAAATGAAATATGGAATGGTCGATTACCTGTAACTTGGTGTACACATAGGTTATTGAATGCAAACCTTTTGTGAAGTTGAACTTGTCCTGCTGGTCTGTTCTAATTAGTTGCTCACTAACAACGGCGAGTCCTTCTGTACAAGCATACTCTGAATGTTGTCAAGAAAATGGTGACATTGGATCCAATATCATGCCAGGGAGACTGTGTACAGAATGTCAGGAATGTTGCCACAGTTCTAGGTCATTGCATCACATGCAATTAAATCTGGAGTAACTACATTGCAACCACAACATCCGGAGTCAGTATCTCAGAAGTACAAATGAAAAATAGTTTTATATTTTAAAACTACCTTACTGGCTGTGAAGACTATAAAACTGTGATCAAAGTCGTAGCCCAAAGTCATCAGCTTCAATGCTTCATATCTGTTGTCCTGCTGAGTCCTTTTTATTCTTATAATCTACCTTTAGTGTGCTTAAAATCAAGTCTATTTTTCGCTGAGGGTATCCTACAACAGGTGGACTGAGTTAAGAATCAGGCAATGGAATGGTCAAGGTCTATGTCTGTAGCTAAGCATGTGATCTCTTTCACGTCTTCAGTGGGCAAGCAGGGGTGTAACACAGGCCTCCGCAACCCCCGTGGTGCGGGGGCCCCCAATCTGCAGGGAGCCCCCTCAACACAGCACTTCGGCCAGAGAGCTCCTGATAGAGTCCAGAGGGGGCCCCTTCATGTACCTTGCAGGGGGGCATCAATTTTTGTTACGCCACAGTGGGCAAGTAAATAGTCTCTGAAGGACACTAGTAGAATTGTGAACAGTTCTTCTGCTTCTTCTCAGAAGATCAGAGATTCTTGTTACAGAAGTGTTACAATTATCATGAGCCCAGTCTAGTATTTGTACCTGAAAGTCCTTGAGGTAATTCATGCATTTGTAAAGCTTTTAGATACAAATACCAAACTTCCCTTAAGGTAACCTTCTCTCCCTTGTTATCAGTGTGGCATTGTAAATTAATTCTAAGTTGAGCTTTGGACATTCTAAACTCAAATTATGTGTCTTTTCATTTGCAACATAGCTTTATTGCCTCTCAGGGTCACCCTTATCCAGGTTCATGTGGTTATCAGATCCAAGGGTGGGTTCCATTGGTGTTTGCACTATGCTTTAAAGGAAAAATGACTCTATTACATAGACCTGTTAATGCCTTGATGGTAAGTCATGCTGAGTTTCCCAGATGATTAGTTTGCTAGCATAGACCATTACCATATAACTAAGGGTGTGTGAAATTTGTGTAATTTGGTTTTGCATAATTAAGTGAATTGTTTTTAAAGTTATGAGAAACTAGACATAATATGCAAAGAATCTATCATTTACCACTATAAATGTATCCTTGGGCCAATGTATGAAGTAGGGATACATTTTGCAGTAAGATTAAAGTGTAAAACACAAGTGGTGTGAGCAATAGCCACTGGCATTCTGGATATGTGGGTTATTCCCACTCTTTTGCAGGTAATTTATGCAAAGAGGCACAAATGCAGATGTGGCTTACCGGCTAGGGCAGCTGACTTTGAAGCTGGGGAGCCAGACTCGAGTCTGGCGGGAGACTCAAACATCCTGTGATTCTGGGCAAATCACTTAATCTCCCCATGCCTAAAAACAAAAAATAATGTGTCCATCTGTAACACAGTTGGTGCTCATGTAAAGAGCTCTGACTCCTTTGGGCCGAGTTTGCGCTATATAAAACTGAAAATAGAAAAAGAAAATAATATAAATGATATAATTTCTGAAATTTCTAGTAACAAGCATAACTCAGAACACTCAAAATTATGCAATTACACCAGTATACTTTAAATTTCTCCCATGCCTGCACATAACTTACATTTTCCATGCATAGATCCAGGTTCAAAATTAGGTAGTAAGCGTGGCTGGACATAACAACTGAAATCTTTCAAACATAGTCTGATGCTAAATTAGTGTCATACATTAACAATATGGCCGATATATACAATAAGAGGTTACAGGCTCAGTGCCCAATGGACTATTCATTTCATTTTGTTGGATGCCAAAGCACAGACACTGGTCAAGAAAATAGGAGAAGTATGTATATGTTAAAATATAAAGAGGTACTTTAAGAGCCATCTTACAATGTTAGATAGGCCCACCCTCTGTGTGAATGGTAGGAGACACATATAACAAGACTTGCATGTCAGCAAACCTGACCAATCAAGGGAAGACGTCAGGCTGATGCATGTGTTATAGAAAATAGGGCATAAACCCACTGAATATTGGGAATTGGAGTCAACCAGAGAGACAGAATGAAGTGATACTTTTCAGATTAAAATGAATAGAGAAACGTCCAGAGTTGAAAGCAGTTAATGAAAGATATGGAAGTACCAGAGGCTTGGGCAAAATAAAATCCATAGAGTTCGATATATGAAAAAGGAGACCCAAAACAATTATAAATATGCAGTATAATTGGTGTAAACACAGGGACAGGAGAGAAAACAAAAAGTCAGAGAAAGACTAAAGACCTCTGTTACACTTGGCATCTTTGGCATGTTTCCCCTGAGTTTTGCTTTCTGACCTCCTGATTTTTTCTGTTTTTGCTGGCTTAGTGTCTCTGCACACTTTCTCACTGCTGATCAGTGTTAAAGTGTAAGTGCTCCTGTTGTAAATTGTGTTATGGTTTGGTGTTTCCATGATTGGCATATTTTATTTACTCTCAGTCCCTAGTAAAGTGCACTGAGTGTGCCCGGGTCTGTAAATCAAATACTGCTAGTGGGCTGCAGCACTGGATTGTGCCAACCATACAAGTAGCCTGTAAATGTAACTCTGGCCTGCCATTGCATAACCTGTGTACATTCTGGGACTATCATATCAACTTGGCAAGTGTATCCACTTGCCAGGCCCTAACCATCCCTTTTCTTACATGTCAGTCACCCCTAAGGTAGGCCCAAGGTACCCCTGTGGACAGGGTGCAGTGTCTAAGAAAGGTATGACATGCCCTGGTGTGTGTGGCATGTCCTGATAGTGAATTACTGCCAATTTCGTTTTTCAGAATTGCAAGGCTACCTGTTCCCATAGGACAGAATGGGGATCTTGTTTATAACATCTTATAAACATAACTGGTACTCGGAACTAGGAAGAAAAATAAAGTTTAGTATGCCTGAACTCAGAATCTAAAGATGCATCTTTTAGTGAAGGTGATTTTTACATTCAGTGTTTGAAAATACCACTTTTAGAAAGTAGGTGTTTTCTTGCTCAGCCATCCAGTAGGCCTCTGCTGGGGTTGTGGATTGACTGTCAGGGTTTTGGATGAGAGGGGCTGGGGAGGTGCCGTGGCTCCAGATAGTATAGGTGTGTCAGGAATGGGCTGAATAGACCTGGGCTGCATTTAGAGGAGGACGAGGAGATTTCCTTTCACGTGAATGTGCCTGGTCTGTCTCTGACAATGCCGTCTCCACCTTCTGCCAGGATCCCACACCAGAGAGGGAGGAACTGGTTCTGGCTAGGCACAGACACCCTCTGCCTGAAAGGGCAAAGGATTTTGGGCTATAAAAAGTAGGGCTCAAACTTCTGAACTTTAGAACTCTTTTGGACCAAGAAGACTGCCAAGAAGAAGAGCTGGAGAAGCTGTGAGGAGGAACTACCACTTTGCTGTGTTGGCCTGCAGTGGTTGCTTATGTCTTGGGCATCGAAAGGACTGGACTGAACTTTCTGCAATCTATTCTTTTGAGTTTTTCCAAGGGCTTGGGGTAGATCTTGCCTCCTGTTCAAAAAGTCTTGGGAACAGCAAAGACTTAAAGTAATTCTGCCCTCAGCTCTGGGAACTGTGTATTTTTTGCTGCAACAGAAGAAAAAGCAACCTGACACCGTCTACAACACCGCTGCCAACTCCATGTCTTGAAGGCACCGCAGAGGGCACCGCAGCACCGCAACCCTGGTCTCACCAACGACGCCTGCTGATGCCACCACCGAGCAGCTGCTCGCACCACGACCTGTGGGCACCGCACTCCACATCTCCTTGGTATCCCAAACGATGACGCTCCACGCTGAAATCAGCACCGCTGCTTGCACCGTGGTTCAAGGGCACCACTTGTAAAGTTACACGATGCCTCACCCTCATCCCGCACTGCAGCTTTGGCCTACTGAAGCCGGCACCATTGACTCCAGTTCATCTGCCGACAACAGCGCTTCAGCAACGACGATCCCCTGCTTGCACCGTGACCTGCAAGCACCACAACAAACACCGCATCACTTCGCACCATGACCCTGGTCTCACCAATGATGCCACCTGATGCTGCCACCGAGCCACTGCTCGAACCGCGACCTGAGGGTTCTGCACACCGCACGCTGCACTTCGCACCGCAGCACTTGATGCCCGTTGAGGAGGTCGGTCTGCAACACGTGTGACTTCAAGGGCCCACCGACTCCTGCTTCGACCTCCGGAACTGACTCCTGCAGGCACTGTGCTTTCGGAAACAAAAGGTTGCTGACACCCTGCATTTCTTAAGGTACTGTTTTGCCGGTCTTCCTGACACCATAGCTGGCCCGCGACGCCGCAGTCAGCCAGAACTGTTTGGATTTGTTTGTTCACAATGCTGTGATAGCCCCAGAGGGAGCTATAGACTTCAATGAACCGTTTTTCAATGTTATTTTGATAAATGAATAATTCCAATTACTGTATTGTGCATTTTTATTGTTTTTGGTCTTGTCTTAAGTATATAAAAATATTGGATATTGTGTGGTGTGTTGTCCTTTTGTAGTGCTTTTACTGTATTACTGTTGGTTATGTGCAAAAAGCCTGACTGCTCGTGCCAAACTACCAAGGGGGGGGGGGGATCAGGGGTTATTTTAGGAGTGTAACTCCCTTATCCTGACTAGAAGGAAGGGTCCCTACTTGAACAAGGTGCAAACCATCATTTCTAACAACTTCATCTAGTGGTTCTGTCGGAGGCGGTCGGACTGACTGCCATATTACAATGCATTTGCATACATGGATATCTAACTGCCATGCTTCTTCCTATTCTGCTGGGAATTTTTCAACCACTGTGGTGTTGGAAATGACCAATGGAGCCAGTCGTAGAGCGGACATCCTTATGAACCACTAACCCAATTATGATGCGTTTTTCCAACTAGCCAACGATGACGGTCCAACCGCCTCATCAGAGCTGGCAGAAAGGAAATGATATAAGGCTGGAGCTAACCTTTACACAGCTCCTCACGTCCGGTGCCAGCATGGAGCCTATCACACACGTCCTGCTGCTATGTTTCATCCAGATACCCCGATATAGGCTCAGGTAGTAACCAGATCTTTTACCTATATTTCCCCTGCGATTACACTACATAACAGTTCTTGGTACTGACCTTTTACCTAGTTACGGTACTGCTTAAATGATGTGGGGTTTTGTCTAAAAACTAGCCTCATTCATTATGTATGAGAATTCTTGGAATCTCAGCAGGACTACCATCTCCTGCATAATAACTATGTATAAGGGACATTCCTTCCGTCATCCTAGTGTGACATGACACAGCAAGGTAGATCCCCTGAGGGTACCACTTTGGGTAAATAAACACCATATCTTTGCTGAGGCAGAGAGAGGAGAAAAAGGACTTCCATGCAGACACTCCAGCGCACAGTGGTTTGACATCCCTTGCGGGGGTCCATCTCGAGACCAAGACGGGCTCCCACAGTCTCTCACTTGTGGTAATGGGGTTGGCTTCAGCCTAGGGGGATTCTTAGCTCGACACCTACATACATGCTAGGTACAGGTAGGTACATCTAGTTAGGGTTGCATCATAGAAGTACGTATTTTGTTGTCATGTATTTTTAATACCTGCCAGTATTCATTGTTTTAGCACAATGGTAGGAATCCACTATCCGTTTACCCTATTGGTGTGTACAATCATTTATATCTGTTTCAGTATTATGGTTGTTTCTGCACACCTGCTTTACATTAGAATGAAGCTGGTTCAATAAATACTCTGAGACAAAGTGAGCATGAGTGACTGAGCGAAAAGTACTGTACTGTTTCCACGAGCCCTGATGGGACAGAGTTGTCATGTTCAATAGCTGCCAAGAACTATTCTCTCCTTGTAAGAGGAGTTTACAGTGGCATTGTGAGCTAGCTGGTATACAGGCGAACATACCCAGTGGGGGTGTCTGGAATTAGTCCCCACACCGTTCCGACAGTCTATGTTGTCTAAACAAGCAGATCCTATATAGGTTTATTGGAACTACACAACCCTGCCGCTGCTCTCCCTACTCGATGTTGCCCAAAATCAACACCATTGTGGAGGCAACCGCCGTTAAGTCTTACATATACCCCTGTACATAGACTCCTCAGCAAATCGATGTACCGCCATAGAAATGCAGGGGTGTAGCATGGTCAGCATGAAATGGAGGGGTGTTAGCAAACAGTACAGAAATGATCATACAGGAACATCTTGTCAATAAATACACATACCGTGAGAAGCAGTACATGAAGGGAAAGTGGTAAGAGTGAGTAGTCCCAGTTGTGGAGCATGGAATGAATTGGTCCCAGGCCTGCAGGTGCTTTGCACCAATATGTCGAAGAGGCATGTCTTGAGATGGGTCCCATCAAACTCTCCATAATTTCTCCTCACCCTCAGGGTGATACATACATTGAACTCTGCAGCAGTACCACCTTCCAGTGCTGCAGATGGCACTGCAAAGATACTCATAATATAGCATTCACAGTCTACTCATGTCAAAACTGAAGCTTCTTCAGACTCCTATGCAATTAAGCCACAGTTGTTGTCGCTATATCTAATGCAACTAACAACCATTTGCAAATCAAATAGTTCTGGCATTTTTAGGTGCAAAGTACGCTCATCCCACTAAACATCCTGTTGTGGAGAACACGAAGAAAATAAAATACCTGCACAACTCTATTCAAATACACCACACTATAGAATACAAAAGTGTGTGCGTGTGTTAGTATGATAGCTGTAAGAAATTGTTTATGCAGCTTGTTATCAGGCAAAATGTCCTTCTGATGTGTCAAAGAGGGTGTTTGTGCCTTCTCAAATCACTTTGAAATACAATTCATTAAATAGGAGAGAATCACAATAAACTAAGGGTATTCCAAAGAAAGATACGTTTTATCAATAAATATTGATCACAATTCATTATGAAGATACAATTTTAAGCAACTATTTGTAGAAAGTTGAAATATCCTTGCAGTAGACGTTTCCATTTTTGATGCATGAATATTAAAATTGCATAGACATACACACACACACATATACAAACACGCACACATATATATATAACATATTAAAAAACGATGATTTTGAGCTTGTAATTAGTATCATCATTTTGTTTACCATTTGAATTAATTAAATTGCAAAACCTAACTGCATTATAAGTACTGCTTGTCTTCAAACCACTAGTTGCTGGTCTTCAAACCTCTAGTAGTCAGATCAAGAATAATATTATGCATCTGTTCCGCTCCATCATACCCATAAAATGCTTCTAGGAAATGTCTGTATTTTTACTTGTCTTAACGTTTGATTCATTCTGTTACATCTTAGCTGCAATTAAATGTTACCAGCATTGCCTCATATCAGGAAATTGAACTATTCATGCTTCAAATTGAAATTCTTTTATCTGAATCCTTTATAAATAATGCACATTAGTTTCAAAAACAATAATCAGGTTATATGATTTCTAAGAGCAACACACGTTGGCACTATGTTGTGAAAGCTTCAAGGAGTTTAAAAAATATATTTTCTCCCCTTTGCTAAAGACGAATATTTACCAATTTGATCCAGAACTTTCTCCAATATAAAATATATTATTTCAGGATATATTTAAAGCCAAGCAGGTGGAAGAAACTCGGGAATCCAGGGAAGAAAATTCATATTAAACATTCTCCGATACATTTTTTTGCTCCACTATACTCGCCTGCATGCTGCCGATTGAAAGTGTACTTACTGAGGCACATTCTGGCTACTTTTTCAAGGCCTGAAATCACAAGTGATCAAATTAAGTGTCGCCAGTTACCAACATCAAGGTGAAGATGACCTGAATAAAGCTCATATAGCTATTTTTCAAGAGACCAATGACAGCTTTCCACCGACTGTGTCTGATGTATCTGTGTGAGGTAATGGTGATCACAAGTTGACCTCCCTGGAATGGGGAATAAACTGAAGGATTCAGAATTACTGGGATCTTTAAAACAGTTTTTCACAATCTCATGTTTACCCACCTCTTCTAAGCAGGTGGTTAAACTCTGCAGGGGCTGTGTGGGTCAGGGGCTGCTGGGCTGGGGCAGGCAGAGCATCTGAAGGTAGGGAGGGTGTAGCCACTGTGGGGAGCATTGTCTGAGGCTGGAAATATCAAGCAGGAGCAGGGCTGTGCTCACAGCCCTGCCTGTCTCTAGCCACGATTTTTCTCAATGTGGGAACACAGGTTTGTTGTTTCCAGCCCCAGTATTTTCCAAACTGGAAATGCTAGGCCGCTCAGAATTGTCTTTAGATACCACCACGAGAAACTTGTGATGACAACCTAAGTGGATGTCTCATTAGCATGCATTTGTAAGCTTAGGTTGGAGCTTTTTATTTTAATCAATGAACAAGCTGTCATTCATTAAGCAGAATGTTCTACACATGCGCAAATGTGTCCATGAAGCATATGCCACTGAACCCTTGCTAAGAATTATTTTATTACTGTAATGAGCATGGAATACATGGCCCACAGGACACACCACAGAGTAATAGTGTGATACATGGAGCCTGATTTACAAAGCTTTTGCAGTCAGTATGTTGACTTATTCTTGTAGTATTCCTGCTTACTTCTGAATTCTTCCAAAATTCCATGAGTAAGCAAGGACTGTTTCTGCCATACTCCTGGGATCTAAATGTAAGTCAGGTCACACCTCTACCCCCCTGTGGCTGTCTGAAGAGAATGCACACCCCGACCCCTGTCACTCCAAAGGCAGACAGTCAATCCTCAAACCAGCAGAGGCTCACAGGGTGGTTGCGCAAGAAAATACCTACTTTCTAAAAGTGGTATTTCAAGCACAGAACATAAAAACCATCTTTACTAAAAGATGCATTTCTACATTCTGAGTTCAGGCATACTAAACTCCATGTCTATATCTTGTCCCAATGGGAAGATATACTCATAAGTTGTTGTAATTAAACCCTATTCTATCCTATGGGACCGGTAGCCTTTCAATAGTAAAACATGAAATACACTGTTTTTTACTATCAGGACATGTCACCCATACAAGTACATGTCCTACCTTTCACATACACTTACATGTAATAAAAGGGAAGGTTAGAGCTTGGCAAGTGGATGCACTTGCCAAGTTGACATGGCAGTAAAACCTGTGTGCAGAAACTGCAGTGGCAGGCTTGAGAACCCTTAGAAACACTGCTCGTGTGGGTGGCACAATCGATGCTGCAGGCCAACTAGCAGCATTTGATTTACAGACCCGGCACCTCAGTGCACTTTACTAAGGGATTACCAGTAAATCAAATATGCCAATAATGGAAACATGATCTGACGCCGCGGAGAGTCGGAATCCCCCGGAAACAGAAGCATTGGCATCCGCTGCAAGTGCGCGTCCCTGTGTCTCTGTGGCCCATGGCGGCCTACGGCGTCTCTGCGGTCCACGGCCCAAGATATGGGGTCGTGTAGCAGAGCCCTGTGGTTCCCTTTGTGCATTGAGGCGTGGTGCAGCACTGATTGCAGCACCCCAGGGGCAAGGGGGAGCAACCACGAGGAGCAGAGGTGCTGGTTTGAAAACCCCTGGTCGCTTCTTCTCCTCTGACTCTAGCATAATATCAGAGCTTAGAGAACTTACAGTCCCCAGCCCCTCTGGCTCCTTAGTGCCAGCAACCGCCACAAAGCTCTCAAGTTTCCCCATATCCATGCATGAGTGTGTAACCTAGGCGAATGTTTTATGGTGCAATATAGAATTCCCATTTTTAAGAGGTAAACAGCAAAAATACAAGAACACAAATCAAAAACGTGTACTGGATCCTGTTCTCACCTGCTAATCTGACATTGCGGGATGTCAGAAGCCACCCGGGACAGGAGCATTGGTATACTGAGATTGCAGCACCCCAGTGGCAGGGCGAGCAACCGCGAGGAGGAGAGGTGCTGGCCCAGGCCCTGGAGAGACCATCAGGCATAGCTAGGGCACGGGCACGAACCACAGAAGACACCCGGCTGCCCATTTCTTGTCTCCTGCCCTGTTCCCCAGCTCTCGCCTCAGTGAACTGGCTGTCAACCAGTCACAGCCCTCGCCCTCAGAGCACAGAGTGGAGAAGAAGAAAGGGAGAAGGAGGAAGAAAGGAGAAGGACCAGGACTACCGGTAAGGCATCTTTGGAGAGAATAGGATGACAGGACGGCATCCCCCTTGGACAGTAGCTCCCACGTAGGGTCTGGGCAGCCAAGGCCACCACTTTGCCTACCTACAGACAATAGATTTAAGCTGTGTTAGTAAAGCAAACACAAGAATATGTGACATTGCACAAATCGGGACAGGCAAAAGAAGGAATCATTCAATCAAGGTGCAAGAACGCCTCCCACAAGAGCCAGGCGAAGAGTTGGCTCCTGGAAACCAGAGGGTGGACAGGAGGCATCAGCGAGGTAGCCACAGGTTTAAATCCTGTGGTGTGAGCTCTGACCCGGGTGAGCCCCAAAACTCAGAGGTGGCCCAGCTAGGTCTAGGTGCGGCTTGTTGCATGGATGAGCTCCCTGCCTCTGCCTCTGCAGTAGACAACCCCCCTGAATCCTCTAGCCACGACCAAAGCCCTCAGCACAACATAGGAACTAGCAAGGCAGCATTACAAATGATATAATTTCCACCCCAGAAGGATACGTATGGAAAAATCACGGAGCAAAAATACTAGTTGGCAAAAATAGTAGGGACTTTTGTTCTATCTGGAAACTGAGCTATAGATTACTGGCCAAGCTACGAGACACAAGAAGCATAACAAAGTAGGTACACAACAGAAGCAGACAACGGCAAAAAAGAAAATAGAGGACAAAGGAAAACATACGAGCACTGTTTACCCCTTACAAGGACTAATCAAAGCCTCTCATGCCCATAGTGAGTCAACACCCACTGCTCCTCTAGATTCCCAAGCTGCGTCAATCACCAGGTATTTTACTCCCATTGCACAGAGAATTGCAATTAAAGGGCAGATGCAAGATAATTCAGCCCACCCCAAAAACATACAGACAAGCAGGAGGCAGCTCCAGGGCCACATCAGGAGGCCGCTCACTTACAGAAAGAACCAGTTTTCATTGAAACATCATCACCCCTGTCTTCCCCGCAAGCCAACTATAACACCAAAAATAATGAAATACCCCAATGGTCAGGTAGTGGTCTCCAAGAGCCGTCCCTGGTAAAAACTCTTCACTATCGGAGCTTTATGACCCTCTCTTTTTCACTTTTGTCTTGGGCTCAGAAAATATAGTATGGAGGGGGTCCTGGGCTGGTCACTGCTATTCCATAAAACCAAGCATACACCGCAGCCAGGTGTAGCCATAAAACTCCCTCTTATCTTCAATAAATACAACTTTGGCAGGTGCCATTAATGCCCTCACATGGCAGTCACAAAACCTGGAGCTCCAAATGGACACGATGCAGCTAATACCAACAGCTATTACGGAGATAGCAACTAAAATTGATGTACTGGAAGGCAAATTGGATTCACTAAATAGTCACTAAACAATGACGTGCACATGCCTCCCCATTGTGGAGAAACTCAGCTCAGTGCCAGAAGTTCTCACAACCTTCATAACTGATTTAAAACAAAGGCAACGGTGGATGGCAGACCAGAAGAACAGCTTTATAGAGGATGGAGTTCCGGACTTTGTCCACAAAGAAGGTTACTCCAATTTTGCTAGCCCCCACAAAAGTGCCCACATAGTATAAAAGGACACTCCTCCCACCCTGTCACCCTATATCGTGGAACAGCAATTGGACAAAAAAAGACCAATCAGAAACCAACAAAACGCCAACTGCCGGTAAGGCCCCCAGGACGACGTAATAAGTGACAACTGGAATTAGAAACCCTCTAACTAGGAGAGAAAACAAAAAATAACAAAATGCGCACACGGACAAAGGAATTTCAAGCACGGCTAGAGGCCACAGCAAAGGTCGACATCCACACCAAGGTAACATCAGCCTCCGCCCACAAACAAAGACACCAATGCCACAAGAGTCAGATAGACTCCACCAATTAATGACATCAAAGAAGCACTTCCCAATTTTCTTCACACCAGGGCCTGCTATTATCCCAGATAATGAACTACCAAGGAAGTAACCAGTCCCACAGATACCGTCAACACTGCCCGTAAGGGGCAGCACAGAGAAGGGGGGCAGTCTCAAGACATCTATATTTTCATAGCCCCTGCCCTGACGAAACTCACACGGAACGATACAACAGGAGCTAGTACAAGTTGTGAGCGTGATTTCTGACCGGCTCGTCCCACCATACGAGCGAGCGAGTACGATGTGAATATTACCTCGCGCTACGAGCGACTCGTACCCGTTAGCGAAGACCTCCAGACGACTACAACATGGCCGACTCGTGCATCGTAACGGGTCCGATTTCTGAGTGACCAAGTACAATGCACACGTCGAGCAGCCTGATTAACAAGGAGCCTCTGACTTGAAAAAGCTTCAGGAAAGGGACTTTGGGGGGCTGTAGCGGGACCCCCTTCACCTTTAGCCCTAAAACTCGGACACAGGGGACACCCAAGGGTCCCCTTACACATGCATGTATGGTTCAGGGGGCACCAATGCGCACCCATGACCAGGGCCAGACTGGGAACTGAAACCGGTCCTGGCAAACTACTCGCCCCCCCCAGGAGGGAAAGGGGGTGCAGCCGATCTGTTGATGAGGGCCGGTTTCAGCCAATTTTGTTACAGGGGGGCGATTTTGCCAACCCTCGGTAACAAAAACGTCCCCCAGGGGCCCAAAATCGGCCCAAACCCTTGCAGCCCACTGGGGAAACACCCGGTGCCCAGAACTACCAGTCCGGCCATGCCCATGAAAGGGGACACCCTTTTCCACAACATACTTATTTCTCAATGGCTTCAATGGGGGTCCGAGCGACCTGAGTCTGTCAGCACGTACTTGCATCGTACTTTTGCGCTTGGAGGCCAGGAGCATGAGTCGTTCGGAAAGCTCTTTGGGACCGAGTCGTCCATAGGGCTTTCCGAGCAAGATCAGAATCGGGCCCCAAGTGTCCAAAAGAGGTCAGCCTTCCACAGAAGCATGCCAGCCCAAAAATAAACTAGGAACAAAATCCAAAAAGGGGCGAACTGAGTATAAGGACAGGAGAACGTATCATAAGGAATCTAGAAAACAACATCACAATATTCATTCCGGAATACATATCTCGAGGCAATAAGGACACTCTAAATAGGACAAATATACTACAAATTCTCAATCACATACCACAGCTAAGCCATCTTAACACAGAAGACTGCATGTACAATTCAAGGCTCTAAGCAGCAAGGCATCAACGCTAGTAACATGGAAAACCCTCACAATAGTTGAAACAGTTATAACAGTTAAGGATCAATTAGCCTACTGGGTACATGTTCAGGAACCTGAAGCAGATAAATACTCATATATGCTAGCAGAATAGCCTGAAGCAAAAAACATCATAAACAAAGAACATCTATTAAAGGTTTCGCTGCCAACAACGGCTGTGAAGCCTCAACCCAACCTAAAGATTTACCTGGCATCGAAAAATGCCTCCACAAGACGTAAAATCATTTAGGGACCCAATGGCACAGACCACACTAACGACTGGAGCTGGCTGGCATCAACTTTAGGGGGTTCCTACGGTACTTACTGCTAGTTCAATGGGATCAAAGGGGCTAGTGAGGAGAGGAGTACAAAAAGTACTAAAAATTATTTATTTGAATGTCTTCAAGCTGAAAACAACGCTGAATAAGCAAGATGCATTTGAATTCCTGCAATCTGCGGACATTATTTGTTTACAAAAAATTTGGCTTATGACACTTCTCCTAATTCCAGGATTTGCAGAGTTCCAACATCCAGCTAAAAAGTACAATCTATTTTGGAGGCTGTCAGGAGGTCTATTGATCTACGTAAACTTGAATATATCAATCAAAGCCGTAAAAACCAGCATGATCACAGACATGTTTCAAGCTCCATATTTACAAGGCTTAAAAATAAATGGTAGATTAACATCAGTTTTACTATTAAAAGTTTATTTTAACAGCAAGGATAGCCCCCGACAAAGGGCAAAATCACAGAGCAGGTGGGAACAATGGAAGATTTATTATTCAATTCCCCAAACTGCGGGATAATTATAGCAGGAGATTTTAACACCTACAACTTTGGATCAGACAAAGACATCAATCTACCGAGGGATCCAGCCAGCAATATGATATATTCATTTCTAATGGTACAATGTACAATATCAACCCATGAAATAATCCCTGTCGGTCAAACCCGCACTCTCGCCAGGCAAAAAACAACCATCGATTACGTTTTCATGAGTAGCCATCTTCAAATATTAGTCATGGACCTTTCTCAACCTCAGCAGCAGGCAAGCGATCACTTACCCATATGCAACAAAATGTCACTAAAGGCAGGAGGCTCTCACTTCATAAACATGGTGGGTGCACTTACCGGAGAAGAAATGCACAAGCTACTTCGTAGGCTAAAGTGGGGAGAAATTGACCGCTTGCAAAAGTAACTACCAATCATCCAGTAACAACAGCACTGGGGAGACCATATTCCTAAAATGGTCAAGCACGACTGTTACTTTGCACCAAGTGCTGAGAGGTAGATCATCTTTCCCTCCCAAATCACTTAAAGAAATGGGATGCTGCAAGCATCAATCAAACTGTTCAATAATAACTCAAAGTAAAAGGGCAAGGAGGCAGGCCAACCGTCACTACAAGCAACAGGGGGGGGGGAAGCGGCCCAACGCAAGTGGATTTCAACCCATAAAACACATAATGAAAACCTTTGGGGGCATATGTAAAAGCCCCAATTGCCCAGGGAACGTCACTTTTTCTGATGTTCCTGTGGCGATAGGGGCTTCGCCTTATTTACAAGGCAGTGTTAAGCCACTTAACGTGGCTTAACACTGCCTTGTAAATAAGGCCCCCTTTCACGCTATGCTGTGTGCCTTGTGCAACATACATGATAAAAGCAAAATGCCTTGGATTGTTTATGTGTAGGAAGGTCTCCCTTTCTGCACATAAACAATCTTTTTGTTAAAATGAAATTTTGTAACTTCCATGTGTGCTGCATTAAAATAACACTATATACATTGACTGCCCTGGCCTATTTAATCAATCAAGCAGCACAAGAAAGATAACACCCCCTCTTTGCCTGCTTATTTTTATTTTTTTTTGTATTTTGTTTATTAGATTTTTTAGTGAAGACAAAACAACAGTTAAACATATTGCTAGCATTCAGATATCATCGGGACATAATTTTAGTATGACTATCCGGCTATGTGCACCTATATCATGCAGTATGGAGGTGACGTGAGTCCAAATGCCTTTCAATGTCCCGATATCAATGCAGCATCTGGCTGCCCTGAACGAATTTCAGGGTGCAAAAATAGCACAGGGAAAGAGGGAGAGGGAGAAGATGGGGGAGGGGTAGATGAGAATTCTCTCTGGCAATCACAGAAAGACTTTTACGTGTCGCGCCGGCTCGGTAAGCGCCATCACAGATGATTCACACTATCTACACACAGCATCTACTTATCTGCAGTAGGGGCCTCGACTGGGTTGAGGGGGTAGGGTCTTTGCAGTGGTTCCCATATATTCTGAGTGGGCATTAATTCCCAGAAATCAGACAGCTGACTATAGCAGAGTGCGGCATTCCTTGAGTTACTCAATTACCCGTGGACTACACCTACGGCCATAGCAAATTGCAACCCACTGCTTTGCCAACAGTAAGAGCATAGTCACCAGTTTCCTATTCTCCACTGGCACACTGCGCATGTACCCGAGTAAAGCAGTCAGAGGGGAGCGCTCGAGCCTGCATTCTATAATCACCTCTAGCACATCAAGAATGCGCCCACAGTATCTCGCAACATCCGGCACTCCCAGGCCAAGTGCAGAAAGAATGCTCCCGGCACCCAGCATCGCACAAATAACGCATCCTCACTCAGGCCATCTCTATTCAAGCGCACAGGGGTCCCATACAATCTATGAAAGCTTAAAATGAATTAGCCTCAATCTGTAGTTAGGTGACATCTCCCTTGCCTTCGCACAGCAATATGCCCATGTGCCCTCCTCGAAGGGGGCTCCTAGGATCCTCTCCCATTCGAGCTGTGGCAGGAGGACACATAACGGTGGCACGCGCTGCATACCAGAGTATAACCGAGTGATAAGTTTGCATTGTGAGGAGTTCACCAGGAACTCTTTCAGCACTTGGAATGTTAGTGGCGCTATTGGGAAGGAATCGAAAAGTGTGCGCAACGCTGCTCTGAGCTGGTAATATGTCAGTGTGTCCAACATCCCTGTATTTTTGTCCCTGAGTGCAGCGTCCATGGAAATAAAGGTGCCGTCTGGAAATGCTCGCCCCATCGTGTGGAGCCAAAGTCTCTGCAGTAAAGGGCAACGCTGGGTGTCTAGTGAGTGGTATCAAGGGGGCAAACAGTGTCGCTGGGCACGCCCTGTAGCTAGGTTCCTGGCACACCCGTAAAGCTCAGGGTCATTTTTGTGGTCTTTAAAGCCATATAGTGGTGTCGGGTCCATCTGATCACTTTCAGGGGCGATATGCGCCATGAATTGGGTTAGATATACCCAGTAAAACCCAAACTGATTCTGAGCACAGTAATGCCCCGGTTACTTACCGGTAATCTTCATTACTCCGAGTCCTAGTCTTCCTCGCCACAGTAATACATATGAGCCTCCGGCTCCACACAGAACTCCAAGTAAAATAAAAGAGCAGCGCTCTAGTCTCCCCTCCCTCCTCCAATATGGCCCCCAGTGGCTTCAGCCAATCCTATAAAAGGATACAAACAAACCAGCTCGATCTGACAACCAAGCCGCAGACATGAAGCCACCACCAGGGCTGGGAGGGAAGGGAAACTATACTGTGGCGAGGAAGACTAGGACTCGGAGTAATGAAGATTACCGGTAAGTAACCGGGGCATTACCTCCTCGTCCAGTCTTCCTCGCCACAGTAATACATATGAGCCGATACCAAAGCAATCAGCTTCATGTAAGTAAATATATCACACCAATAGTGCAATGAAAAACATAATTTAATATACAGAGGTACCGCAACTAAAAGAAAACCTCTCTAGTCACTCCCGCAGTCAGAACAGAAGAGGCAAATGAAACAGAACCCCCACCCCCAAGCTGGAGGCGGTAGTGGGACATGAATGTATGAGGTGAAGACCAAGTAGCAGCCATGCAAACATCCTCCATGGACACCCCTTTGAAGGAAGCCCAAGACACAGCAACAGATCGGGTGGAACGCCCCTGAACAGGAAGGGCGGGAACCTCAGAAACCGAATCATATGCCAACATAATGGCCTCCTTAATCCAGCGACTGATCGTCGAGAGGGAGGGTTTCAGGCCCTGACGCGATAAACCATAATTGACAAACAAGTTGTCCACCTTGCAAAAGGAAGAAGTGCGTGACAAATAGATCAATAAGGCACGACGAACATCCAAGAGGTGCAAAAGGGATTCCTCAGCCGAGGAAGGATCCGGACAAAGAATTGGAAGAACCACTTCAGCAGATCTGTGAAAATATGAATCCACCTTAGGAATAAATGTAGGATGAGGTCGCAAGACCACACGGTCCGACAAAACCAACAAGAACGGGGCAGAACGAAGGAAGGCACCCTACTCACCCATACGTCTGGCAGAAGCAATCGCCACAAGAAACACCACCTTGAGCGTCAAAAATTTTAAGTCCACCGACTACAACGGCTCGAAGGGAGCCAACTGCAAGGAACGCAAAACCAAAGGCAGGTCCCAAGGAGGAGGACACATGATAGGACGGGGGCGTTTGAAAGAGAGAGACTTAAAAAGTATAGCAACCAACGGTGAAACAGAAACCAAAGGGAGGACATGGAATGCCCGAATCGCAGCCCACTGTGCCCAAAGAGTTGAAATGGCCAAGCCCAACACAAAACAATCATTTAAAAAATCCAGAATGCGAGCCGGATCCAAAGAAGCCACCGACAGTTCGTGACTCAGACACCAAGAAACAAAATTATCCCAGTGCCTCGCGTAGGATTTAAGAGTAGAAGGCCTCCGGGATTGCTGAATGACCTCAGCCACAGTCACCGAACAACCATTCCGCATCAATGAATCCCTCTCAAGAGCCAGGCCCGCAGACCCAACGAACGGAACACAGGCAGAGGAAGAAGAGGACCCATCAGAGGATAAGGTATGAATGGCAAGGCCCACCCCGGAGACACAGACAATTCCAACAGCAGGGGATACCAAGGGCGACGCATCCAACCCGGAGCAATTAGAAGCACAAAGGATCCCTCCCTCTTGATCTTCTGCAAGACCGCCGGAATCATGGGAACAGGTGGAAAGGCATACAACAGACCCGTCGGCCAAGGGAATGACAGGGCATCCACTGTCCAGGCATCCTGGCAAGGCATAACTGTGCAAAAACAACGGATCTTGGCATCTTCCTGGGAAGCAAACAGGTCCACAATCGGACAGCCAAACATCCTCCGCAACTTCCTGAACATCACATGCGTCAGGGACAAAGACCCCATGGAAGGAAACACCCAGACAATCCGCCACAGTGTTCTCCGCGCCAGGTAGGTAAATGGCAGATAGGGATTCCAGATGCACCTCCGCCCAACAACATATCCGACGGCTGAGGCAACTGAGGGAACGAACCTTGCCCCCCCCTTGATGGTTCACATAAGACATCACAACCTGATTGTCCATTCGGATCTGCACATGGTGACCCCGAACAAGATCCGAGAAATCCAACAGACCCAGAAGGACGGCCTTCAGCTCCTTGTAGTTGGAGGAACATGACAACACCGACTGAGGCCAAACCCCCTGAGTCGTCGAATCCCCCAGAGCAGCACCCCACCCCAGCAGGCTGGCATCGGTAGTGACCACGCGGGTGGGAACAATCAGAAATGGGCGGCCCCTGGACAAATGACCTTCGTCCAACCACCAACTCAGGACCACCCGAATATCGTCCGACATAGGAACCAAAACACCCATATCTAGGGAACAGGGGTCCCAATGCGATAAAATGTGGGACACCACCGGGTACATGTGGAGGCGAGCCCACGGCACCGTCAACAACGACGCCGACATCAGACCCTGAACCCTCAACCATAGGCTCACAGGATGAGAATGCCCCAACAACAGGGCACGAACTGCAGACACCAGGGACAGAATCCTGGGAGGGGGCAGGAATACCATCCCCAACTGAGTCCTGAACAGAGCCCCCATGAAAGTCAATTCCTGTGCAGGAACCAGGGAGGACTTCGGTACATTCACTAGGAACCCATGATGCTCCAGGACATGGCACACTCTTTGGACATGCAACTCCGCCTTAGGAAGAGAAGAAGCAGAAATTAAAATGTCGTCCAGATAAGGAAAAACACTAATGCCCTCCCTATGCAAATGTCCAATAAGAGGAGCCAGAACCTTAGTAAAGACCCTGGGAGCAGAGCAGAGCCCAAAGGGCAGTACCTGGAATTGGTAATGATGACCCAGCACGCAAAACCGGAGAAACCTCTGAGAGTCTGGATGAACAGGGATATGCAGATAAGCATCTCTCAAGTCTATAGACGCAAGGAAGTCACCCTGAGATATAAGAGGAAGGATCAACTGAAGGGAAACCATTTTGAACTTCTGGTGAGGGATGTAAGCATTCAACCACTTCAGGTCCATCACAGGCCGAAGATCCCCAGTGCGCTTCGACACCAGGAATAGGATGGAATACACACCCAACCCTGATTGATCGATGGGAACAGGAATCACCGCACCTTTGACCAACAGGGATTCGATGCCGTCCAAAAGCGCCAATCTCCTCACAGGGTCTATGGGACAAGGAGTGGCCCTGAAACAGTCTGGGGGAGTCTGGATAAATCCAATACGCAAGCCCTCTGACACCACCCGTAGCACCCTTTGGTCCGATACAGTCAGTCTCCAAGAATCCAGGAAGAAACTGAGGCGACCCCCAACCGGACCCAAAACAGGAGCGAACCAGTCATGACTTCGGTGCAGGAGTTGAGGAGGAAGATGAACCGGAGAACCGGGATTTACCAAAGGAAGGAGCACCCCGGCCACGCCCCCTTCCACGAAAGGGCTGACCAGCCCGACCCCTCCTAGAAGACCCAAAAGCCCGCTGAGAACCAAAGGAACGGAAGCGACTCGCCCTCTCAGGAGCCAGGAGTTTACGGTCCTCCGCCATCTTCTTCACCATGTCATCCAGAGGTGACCCAAAAAGTTTAACCCCAGAAAAGGGGATCTTCATCAGGAGACTTTTCTGCGCAGCATCAGCCTTCCATGAACGAAGCCACAACTGGCGCCTCGCAGCCACCGAATACCCAGCCGCAGAAGCCGCCGCTCCCAAAGAGTCAAAGGAGATATCCGAAAGCACCCGAACCTGTTGTTCCATCATAGCTAGGGTAGAAGAAACTTCCTCTCCCTGGTCCAACCATTCCGACAGAGATTGAAAATCCTTAAGCAAGGATTGGATAGTGTAAGATGAATAGGCAGCAGCCCTGATAGAAAAATTTGTAGCCGCAAAAGTGCGCTTCACCGCACCATCCACTTTACGGTCAACCGGGACAGCAGGAGAAGAATCCTCCGAAACCACAGTCCCATGAGACGACATGCTGGCCAACAAGGAGTCAACCTTCACCGAGGAAGGGAATTTTACAGCAAAATCCTGCAGCGGGTACCTCTTACTTAAAAATCGAGGAAAGGAACCCTTGTCCACATCCTTCCACTCATTCTCCAAGACTTTTAAGACCGAAGAGTGGAGAGGCAAAGAATCAGGTTCAGGACGTTGATATTGTGCAAATAGATCGTCCTCCAGAGGAACAACAGAAGCAGGAAATACCAAGTTCTCGCGTATGTGACCCAGCACCTCCTTCAGGTCGGCACCCTGCACAAAGCGACCCTTGACATCAACCTCCTCCTCATTCTCAGAATCATCCGCAGCAGCGCCCTCAACCTTAGCCCTTTTCGCAGGAGGAACAGGCACATGACCCTGCATTGCAGCAGCCACATCTGTTGTAATACGTCCATAGACGGGATCTGCATACCAGAACCAGAAGCCACAACCAAGGGATCAGGAGCAGCAACATTCATAGAACCACTCTCCATCATAACCAAACACAAGTGGACGAGTGAATAAAACACAGGCAATGAAGGTAACACGCCCGGCATAAAAAAAGCCCCGGGGTCGCTAGGCAACCATACAAGCCAGCCCATGCATGCCGAAAAACAACATAAATGCCGGAAGAGAATCCGCGCGCATGCGCATAGACAGCTGCAGACCATCGCGTGAGGCCGGAGTCAGACCGAAAGCTGCTCAGAACCGCAGCAGAAAAGGAACGTGAGCGGGAGCCTCCGGCCCCCACATCAAGCTCACTCGGCCTCGGCAGCAGGTAGGAATATGACCGGGAGCCTCCGGCCCCCAGATCAAACACACCCGGCCGCGCTACGTCCGCTCAGCAGGACGCACAGTCGGGAACGGAAACAAACACCCGCAAATAGGCAGGAATCACCAGCACAGCAGGATTCCAATAACGAGTGACACAGAAACAAACGCCACGAAAGTCCGCTCAAGCAGGACCAGAGGCGTGAAGGCAGAAGAAGGGGGAAAAAAACAAATGGTAGCAAAACAATACAAAAACAATTCAACTACTTCCCCCAAACTTGATACCCTAGGGCAAAACGGGGCTGCTCAAGCAGGACCCCAGCCCCACTCACCTGACCATCAGGGAACACAGCACTCGGAGAAGTGCAGAAAAAAAGAACAGATCGAGCTGGTTTGTTTGTATCCTTTTATAGGATTGGCTGAAGCCACTGGGGGCCATATTGGAGGAGGGAGGGGAGACTAGAGCGCTGCTCTTTTATTTTACTTGGAGTTCTGTGTGGAGCCGGAGGCTCATATGTATTACTGTGGCGAGGAAGACTGGACGAGGAGGTAATGGAATAGTTTCATGTCGGGGGAGCCCGAACGGAAGTGTTAGGATCTCCCACACAACTCGAAGCTGCCTTCCTGCTCATGTGAGAGACATCAGATTCGAGCGTAGCCTCCGCTTGAATTCAAGGGAGAGAGGGAGCGGGAGGTTGACATAAACATATAAACACTTGGGGAGTACCACCATTTTCACAATGGCAAGCCAGCCTGGATAATGGGAGCATACTCCAACGGTTCAGCCTGCTCTCCAGCCAGTCCATGAGTCTGCCGTATTTTCAACACCATAGTTTTTCAATTTCAGCAGGGACTCTGCCCATTTAAGTGGGAAAACCGACTGAAAGTGAGCTCACACCTATGGTCGCCCTTTCAGGGCGCTATGGACCTCCCCATCGTGTATCACCAGCAATTCAGTCATTCCCGTTCAGTGGCAAGCACAGCCCACAACTCCACTAGGCCTCTCCTCCTTTCTGATTTTGCTTGGAGGCCCAGAGTGGTGTCCCTGCACCAGCACCAACCCCCAGTGAGCGGGTTGTCTGGCTACACTATGCAGCTCCCTCCTGCGTGGCCTCCACCCACCTCACTGTGCGGATTGTGCCTCGGTGTAAGTTAAGGGGACCCCCTCTGCCGGTGTTTTCAGAGAAGGGGGCATATGCCCACAACTATTGTCTCTTCCCCCTGCCGCTCCTACCTTGCCACAGGTATGTATTGGACCTTGCCTGGTCTCTCTGCTCCAGACCCCAGAAGGCCAGGCCCTCTGACTGGGGGGGGATCATCAGGGCAGGGTCGGGGGAGGCTGCAATCCTTTCAGACTCTGTTGTGTCTCCCGTACTTCAGCTGCTCACCACACCAGTCAAGCCCCCAGCTGGCTTCCGTGCCTTGACGGGGCTGTCCCCGTGCAGCACCACATGGAGCTGGGCGATCTTCCAGCTAATCTCTCTTCACAGGACCATCTCGCCGTCCCACCTCGCGAGTCGTCAGGCAGATGCAGCCGCGCTCAGCCACCAGGTCAATCTGACTACACCTGGTGCAGTTCTCAGTACAGCCGGATTTACCTGGCCTTTTCGGGGTCTTCCGCCTCCCCCCACAAAGACGATCCTGATCGGAGCCTATCCCGGGACCGTTCACTGCGGGCGGTCAGCAGGTGATATCGTTGAGCTGCACCTCTCATCTCCCCCTCATTTGGCTGTGAAGCGGCGGGCCAAGGGGAATGGCAGGCTACTGTCTGGCGGCCACGCAGATCAAATTATTCTGCTGTGCTTGTTCTGCTCATTGCGGGACCACCATCTTGCTTCCTAGGGTGGCTACCGCGGCTCAGCTCTGTCTCCTCTGCTGCTCAAACAGGGTAGTCTTGACCATCCAGGGAGCAATTATTCACTGCCACAGGTGTCAGCAGTCAATCCCCCGTGTTTAGGGCCTGTGATGTTCACCCGTATTGCTGAATTAATGCCGGATTGGCAGTCCAGCCTGCAGAGCCCCACTATGAGGCGGCCATTTTGCAGCCGGCATTCTAGCGCCCTCTCTCTTCGCCTGCTCTGTGGACTTCATGGCAACATTTGTCTGTATCAACAGAAATCTACTTTGGGTAAAGCTACAAAACTGGGGGATTCTGAGTATGTTATTGAACGCTATCACTGCCCTTTACACAAAAACTCGGGTACGGGTCAAACTCACATCAAGCACCTCAACAAAAAAGGTTTTTATGGATCAAGGACTCAAGCAAGGCTGTATGTGAGCACCCCTACTTTTTAATGTGTACACTGGCGCCAATTTGCACATTCCAAAAATTGGTGATTCTGATTGTTTTTATTGCAGTACACATACAACATGGTCCTAATGAACCACACATGTATGGGACTGCAGAAAGAATTAGATGCACTTAGTATGTACAATAGCGCTAATGAACTAGTAGCCAATGCTAATAAAACTAAGGTGGTGAAATTCTGAACTTTTACTAATAAACTCAAGCAATACTGGTAGCTGGGCAACTTGAAAATCAACACCACTCCTAAGTACAACTACCTGGTTGTATGCTTTACGAGCAAGGCCAGGCCCAACCAGCACATGACGGCCATGGAAACAAAGGTGAAGGTGGTGACCTACGCCATGTGCAAACTAAATAAAAAAAATTACAGCCCATCCATGGCGGCAATACGAAAAGTGATAAAGGTCAAGCTACTGCCTGCAACTGCAGATGGACATCTGGCATTTCCAGGGGCCTTGGTGAAAACTTTGGAAACCGCACATTGCCGGGCCTTTAAAAGGATCTTTCAAATTCCCTGCTACACTCGGAATGCACTGGTAAAACTGGATTTCGGATTAAACAAACAAACATACAAAGACTGGGCTTCCACAGTGCAATACTATCGCTGAATTTATGCTGACCCCCAAAAACCATGACAAAAGTTTTGAAGGATATCTTCATTGAGGAGAATAATCCATGGTCACAGTATCTGCAGATTGCCTGCAGCAAACAACATTTAGACATGACAAATTGGAGCACATTTGTCCACCAACCCGGGATCCTAAAAAAAGTATTGAAGGACCAAGTTAGATACTTATCCTGGAAAGAAGACCTCCGACTTATTGAAACCTCTGAAAGCAACATCCAGGTGTTAGTTAACTCCTACAGGGACAAATCATGCCAACCTCATTGAAACAGTGCACTGAATAAAGAATTTTAAAACAAAGTTCAACAATCCGGCTTATGTCGCTTACAATAAAAGACAGAAACACACATTGGAAATGCCTGAAGACAGTCACTGTTTGCAGATTGTGTAAATCAAATGATGAATCCTTGGGCCACTTTCTTTGCATCTTAGCTTCATGCCGCACTTTACTAAAACCACTATTGTTAAAATATGGTACCCGCACTTGCAAAGAAGCAATGGAACTTCTTTTTAATTTAAAAACTCCAATGGAGCTGGCCAGGTTAGCTAAATTTGGGCGCCAGCTTCAGAATCTTTTAAAAGGAGGCCAGTGAGTATCGGTGAACATTAAAGAAACAGAGATGATTTAGAACTGGATCGTACCCAAGCTACTGTGGCGGCTCATGAATACTTTTTTTTTTAAATGCATTTTTAGAAGTAAAATATGGTAACAAATAATGTGATACATTTTTAGTACAATTTTGTAACAATATGTATTCATTGAATCAAATAAAGTTATTCATTCAATCATAGAAACACCAATCCTTAATACAATGTACAATAGGAGCACTTGCACTTTAACAATGGACAGCAGTGAGAAAGTACGCAAACCAGCTAAAACAGATTCAAAACCAGGAGGTCAGAAAGCAAAAATTCTGGGGAAACACGTCAAAAGATGCCAGGTAGAACACTACCTATGAGAGGTCAATTTACAAACTAAATATTCAACTAAAAATAATCAAGGACATCTGCAGCCTCTTTCTTTTCTTGTTAACACAAGTCATTTACTATGAAAAGCGAGACTCAAGTTCACCGCACTGATTGAATTCTCCTAAAAAAATCACTATTTACATGATCAATATTAGAAGAACATCTGTGCGTATCATCATTTCAGGGAGTGTGTTACTGACTTCTCTTTTATTAGTTGTTTTGATAGAGAGTTTCAATCAGCGTATAATTTTTTTTATAGAGCTATGCTCTACAATCGTAATTTAATATAATTAGCCCTAAAATATACTTTCAAATTCCAAAATGAAAGATTGGACCAATACGAATTGAAATTTGAGTAACTGTGTTTTTTATGATAACGTCCTGTTTACAAGATAGATCTGCAGTTAGGTGATGACTCAGGTACTGAGGAATGTTATATTGCCTTCTGAGAAATCCCTTTATTGTATTCGAACCTTATGAATACATTCAAGTATTTACTCAATTAAAAATATTTAAACAAAATAAATGTTTTTCAACTGTATACAGTAATTTTTGTTTAAAGACCCTGTGTACGATTCACAAATACATCTATGCACCTACATTGAACTTAGGTGTGCGAAAGATATCATTTAATGATTATGCGTTTATATCATTTATCACATTTGCAATTCATAAAACATGAAATTATCAACATACAATCATTTATTCAGGCATAAAATCACATGGTTGTGGTTCACTTTTAGGTTAGAATAAATTGGCTTTCTTGTGCAGGTAGTGGGTGCTCATTAGGGGAAAATAAAGATGGAGGATAACTGTAAATGCAGGATTTTGAGGGAACACCCAGGACCTGTCCGGCCCCGTGTACGCTTAGCACCACCCCAAAAGCCCCAGGGCTTCTGAGGCACAGGTCTAGGATTCCATCGCACTAGACAGGACAAAGGTGACAATGAGGGCACTTTCATGACATGTTGGGGAATCGCTTTCAGCCCTGGTGTGACGAATCCTCTAGCAAGACCGCCGTGAGGGGAACGGCCTGTCGTGGGGAGCACGTAACCTCGGTCTCCTGCCTGCCTATTCCTGTCTACTCCACCGACTACATTACCCAGCGCTCCCAGTCCCGGGCGCCTGCCGCTGACATCATCAGGCAGCGCCCGGGCTGTATTTAAACCATTGGAGTGCCCCGCAGCGCGGGAATCACTTTCAGCCCTGGTGTGACGAATCCTCTAGCAAGACCGC
Organism: Triturus cristatus; assembly: GCF_964204655.1. NCBI lineage: Eukaryota > Metazoa > Chordata > Amphibia > Caudata > Salamandridae > Triturus > Triturus cristatus. The sequence continues at coordinate 914,837,249 of NC_140588.1, forward strand.
CGTGAGGGGAACGGCCTGTCGTGGGGAGCACGTAATCTCGGTCTCCTGCCTGCCTATTCCTGTCTACTCCACCGACTACATTACCCAGCGCTCCCAGTCCCGGGCGCCTACCGCTGACATCATCAGGCAGCGCCCGGGCTGTATTTAAACCATCGGAGTGCCCCGCAGCGCGGGAATCGCTTTCAGCCCTGGTGTGACGAATCCTCTAGCAAGACCGCCGTGAGGGGAACGGCCTGTCGTGGGGAGCACGTAACCTCGGTCTCCTGCCTGCCTATTCCTGTCTACTCCACCGACTACATTACCCAGCGCTCCCAGTCCCGGGCGCCTGCCGCTGACATCATCAGGCAGCGCCCGGGCTGTATTTAAACCATCGGAGTGCCCCGCAGCGCGGGACGCGCGCGGGCAGCGCCCGGGCGAAGCCCGGGCCAAGGGCGGGCCCGTCCTTGCCCGTCGAGGACCGTACGAGGCCGGGCAGGGCATACCCTCTGACAATTGCCGCAGACCATCAGAATTGTAAGTGCCGCCAGTGATTGCTTGGCTTTATTAATCACTCTTGTGCTTCCGTTGATCATCAAAGCAGCATTGTTTGTGATCGAATATATAGGCATCCCAGCGTCAGTCCTGCATTTGTGCTCCCAGATGCACCTGAATTCGGCAACACCATCCGGCATTGACACTTAGGATATATGCTATTATTAACTCTGGACTGATAAGGGTCGTAGTTGAGTTTGTTATAGATTACTAGTTCATGCTGGAACCTTTCTGAACTGCTTTCTCTCCCGTTTGAGTTCCTTTTTCGCCAAATGTATTGAGTTCTGTTGCACCTATCGACGCCTCCCATATATCAGTCCATCGGCCCTTGCTGACGCCGCCAACGCGACCAGAGGCACCTCTAAGATCGCGGCTCCCCCTGTGTCGCGGGTCGCGTCGGCAAAGGGCGGGTTGCCTGTGACCGCAAGGGGTTTATAGAGGCTGGGTCGGCCTACCTCTCTGAGCTCCTGTGACTCACGGGTAAGACTGGTGGACTGTTTCGCCGAGGTTGCGCATCCATCTCTGCCACTGACTTAATACTCTGTTAGCACTTGTGACTGTGATACCATGGCTGGGAAAGGAAAGCGGACTACGGGTACTGCCTCAGTGACGGGAACTCTTGACCAGTTCATCACTAGAGCAGTTTCCGTCCTGGAGCATGAAATCTCTATCACCGAACGCCGCCTTTCAGTTGAACCTATGTATAGGCATTCATCTATTGGCGCATTGGCCCGGGCTAAGTCACCGACCAGGCCAGTGGAACAAACATGTGATAATTTGCTCCACCATAGAATCTCTGACTCTAGTCCTATTTTATCTTTGCAAAACACAAGTGTAAGCGCCTCTGAAGCTATTAATCTCCCTCTTACAAATGAGGGTCATGTAAGCCCTGGAGGCATTGCCCCGTTAACCAGGGCCAACAATAAAGTATCTAAAGTACCCAGAGCAGTTCCTCCCAAAAGGAAGAGGGGTATTGACGCACAAGGTGCAAGAAAGTGTAAAATTTCCAAAATCGCAGAGAATGTTTCTATTTCTGCCACTCCCCCACATGAAGTGCGTTCAGACCCTGTTGAGGCTTCTATTTGCCCGTTAGGTCAGTCACAAGCCAATGATATTCTTTCCTCGATTGAGCAACTGGTTCGCTCTCTAATGTTACCGCTTTTGGAAAGAATTAAACTGGTTAGTGATAAAGTTGACAACCTAGAGCAGACAATTCTAGACAACTTCTGTTCCTTAAAGAATGTAGTTAAACTCACCGTAAAAGCAAGTGACAACCGGAGCTCTCCACCTATAGTCACCTCTCCATCGGTTGTTTTAGCTCCTCCAGCTCTTCCTGGTACACGACCAGTTTTAACACATGATAGCTCTGGACAGGGTCCCTCAAAATTAAGGAATAAAAATTGTGTTCCTCCTAAGAAGGCTTTACAGCCAATTGTTGTCCCAGAGGATGTCGAGGTTGTCACACATACTGGTTCAATTGAACTCACTTCTCGTCCTGCCTTGGCCCATATCCATCTTCCCCCTCAGTCTCTTCCTTATGTAGTGGTTTTAACTGGTGTCCCCGAAATAAAAAACCCAAAACCCGAAACCTGTGAAGAACTCAAGAATAAAGTGATCCACTGGCTAAATAAGCATACGCCCATTCCTAACAATTTGGATGGAAAAATTTTGCTTGTAAGAAGGGTTAGCTGGGTAGGATCACGACCCAAAGATGTTTCGGGTGATTCTATTATTATCAACTTTAAAGACAGCCGTGTTGTTAACTTTATGTCACCACGCTCCTTCTTGGTTTCTCCCGGGGATCCAGGTGCATGATTTACACTATTTTTACATGCAAGCTGCCATCCACGAGGACAGAAGGGGTCCCGCTTGGCCGGGGATAGGTTTCAACTGTGGGTCTTCTGCTCTGATTCCCAATGATAATAATGGTACTTGCTATTGGAATGATATAGACTGACCAGTGGTTGATCATTTTAGCGCAACGATCCCTGGTGGAGCTTGCTCTAATATTGATTTGCCACTGGCATATTCTGATGTTTCTTCCTTGGCCGACTTTTGTATTTCCTCCCCTTCCAAGGAAAAAGTTCTAAACTTGCCTATTCAGCTTCTGAGTCCACAGGTAGTTACACATTGTCCTGATGCCCAGAGCGGGATGTCGAGATCTAGCCCTGGATCCTTGATTTCCTGGAATGTTGCTGGCCTCAAGGCGAAGATGGATTCCCTTGCATGGCTATAGTTCATAGGTAACTTTGATGTCTGTTTATTCCAGGAAACCTGGTCTGTTGAGCCATTATTTCTGCCAGGATATTTAAACTTCCACATTCCAGCAGCTAAGGGCCCTAAGGGCCGCCCTATGGGTGGCCTAACCATCTGGGCTCGCCAGGCTTTATTCCCTAAGGCTAGTGAGTTCCAGACTGGGTCTCAAGATATTCAATTAGTTAGGTTGCCCTTGGTCTCGATGCAAGACCTGGTTATTTTTAACCTCTATCTTAGAGGGACAAAGGGGAAAAGGTCGCAAGTTTTGGCCACTCTGGATTCTCTTATGGATACCTACGGCAGTACGAAGGGCACAATTATTGCTGGAGATTTTAATGTCACGTTTGAACCCCTCTTAGCCTCAGATTCAGAATGGGGTCTTGATCCCGAGGAGGATCGTCTTTGGGATATCCCAGCCTTGGCTCTTCCCCCAATTAAACGTTGGTCTGAGGTCATAGTCCAGGTAAATTCACTCTGTTATGAGCATGGTCTTAGGGCTTTGAATGGTAGAACCCGGGGTGACAAGATGGGTGCTAACACTTTTGATAATGGTCGCTCCAAAAGTAGAATTGATTATGTCCTCTGCTGTAATAATTTATGGCATTCCATTAAAGATATGGTGGTAGAATCTAGAGTTGAGAGTGACCATAATCCCATTTGTGTCACCCACCAGTGGTGGAGCGGTACCTCCTCTGCAGTAGGTACAATTGAACTCCATCCGCCAGAAGTTGTGCCCTCTAATAATATGCATAGGGTTAGATGGCGGGAGGTGGCGGCTAATGATATGTCCCTAGCAAAAATAGATTCTGATTTGGCGGGTGCCATCTTGCATCTAGAGGACGCATTGGCCTCCGACGGAGGTTTGTCCCAAGTTACAGGTATTCATGAGTTATTCTTTGAAAGACTAAAAGGTTACTTTTTGAAGCCAGCTGTTAAAAATAAAACACGCCCTTCTGGGCGGCTTCGCTGGTTTGATAGGGAATGTAGAAAGGCAAGAACGAATCTAGCTGCTGCCCTTTCTAGTGGCAATAGGACTCGCACCCAGCTGGCAAGGCAGGCCTATAAAAAATGCCTTGTGCAAGCTAAAAAGACTTGGGACGAGCTCTTTTGGCAAGATTTGAAGGGAGCAAGCTATGGGAATGACCCAAGAAAGTTTTGGAACATTATTAAGTGGAATAGGGGTGGCTTGCCCGATACCCCTTCAAACCATGTGGCCCAGGATGAATGGCTCAGGTATTTTAAGCCTCAATATGCCTGTAGTGTTTTATATAGCGATTTGGTTACAATCCCATATGTTTTTTATAACAAAGGCCCTTTCAGCCCCAAAGATGTCTCTGTTGCCCTGGCCTCGGTAGCCACAGGACGTGCACCTGGATCCGACGGGGTTCCGTCTGATGTCTTTCTCCAGAATAGAACTTGCTGGAGTAAGTACATTGCACTAGTGGCCAATGCGGTGGCTGAAGGTGCCCCTGTACCAAAATCTTGGGGGGCCGCCATTATTATCCCAATCTTCAAAAAAGGCGATAAGGCTCTCCCGAGTAACTACAGACCCATTAGTCTGATAGATACAATACAGAAGATCATCGGGAGGATGGTCCTGAATTTAATGTTAGATTGGGAAGAGGATAATGGGGTTTTATCCACATTCCAAGCTGGATTTCGTAGATCGGTTAGTACAGTGGACCAGGTTTTCCGTTTCATCCAATTACATTGGAAGACTGTGACTCTGGGGAAAGGCAGTCTCTTTGTGGCTTTTGTTGATTTGAGAGCTGCCTTTGACCTAGTTCCTCGGTCAAGGTTGTGGCTCGTTTTAGCAAAGCTGGGGCTTCCTCTGGAAGTTCTGACTCTGGTTATGAGATTACACAAGTCCAATTTTGCTAAAGTCCAATGGGGAGGTTATGATGATGTCACTCCTGAGTTTCCAGTCGAGCGCGGTGTACGCCAAGGCTGTACTATGGCCCCGACGCTCTTTTCCTTGTATATTAATGGGATTGTAGATCGTATGCTCAGTGTTCCCACAGATGCTCCTAAATTGGCGGGGATAGCCACCCCAATACTGATGTTTGCGGATGACACTCTTATTGTGTCAAAAACACCAAGTGGTTTGCAAAAAGCTTTGTCCGTTTTTGATGATTTTTGTCTAGCCCATGGATTGGAAGTAAATGTCTCAAAGACCAAACTTATGGTTTTCAACCCACCTCCTAGTTACAGTAAGGAAGTTCTTTATGAATGCCCAGCCACTAGAGGAGGTTAACAGCTTTATATATCTTGGTATGCACATATCTAACGACAATAGGTGGAATAAGCATGTCATGATGTCCTCCTTGAAGTTACAGCAGACTACTGGGGTTTTACTCAAGGAGTTTAAAACCTCCTTTACTAAGCCAATTAAACCTGTCCTTCAAGTCCATGAGGCAAAGGCTTTAAGCTCTGTCTTGTACGGGGCAGAACTATGGGGTTTCGACTCCTTGAGATCCCTAACGGTAGTCGAAAATAAATTCTTACGCAGTATTACAGGCCTACCGCAGAGTACTCCATTGGTCCCCTTAAGATATGATTTAGGTAGGAGAGCTATTCTGGAATTAGCCAACCTCCGTCCTGTTTTATACTGGCGGAGGTTGTGGTCTACTCCGGAGCTCTCCTCCTACGCCAGGGGACTCTTGGATGTTATCAAGTCTGATACTTCTCACAAGATTGGCTGGCTTAGGAAGATACGTGCTGCCTTGGTTGACTTGGGCTTGGTGGGGTTGTGGAGTGATCCAATGACAACGACATTCCCTTCTAAGAGCTCCTTGAAAATGCTGTATTGGGAACATATTGATTTTAAGATCTGGAGCCAAGTTAATAGCTCCTGGATGACTAATTGGTTCCTAGTGACAAAAATTACTCCAGCCCTAGAAACCTACTGGGACCTGATTACCAAACCTAGTGACAGGAAATTATATTTTCAGCTACGAATAGGTTCCTTGCCACTCAGGTCTCTGACTAGTAGCTGGTCAAATGCTGGTAATGATGCATGCCCTGTATGTGGCATGCAGTCTGAATCGATTGGTCATTTCTTGTTTGTATGCCACGCTTATATTGTCCCAAGACGCATTTGGTTGTCTCCATTGTGTAGGGCTTTGGGCACTAGGAGTAGTATTGTGGCCCTGAGGATCTTACGCACTAATACCCTACCAATTATTTCCATTGGTCTTGCCAAATATTTGGGCTGGGCATGGTATCTAAGGAACAAATTGTTACACCCACTCTGTTATTCTTAACTGAGCTTTGTATAATAGAGTTATGGAATACTTTTGCTGTTTTAACTCCCCTTATTTTATACGACATTCTATGATCTAGTCGTCTGCTTTACTGTTTAATCTTTTTTTAATACCCATTTTAATATTTATTATATGATTTCTTTTATGATTCTGTTACATCTATTTTTGTGTTTTTAATGAATTGTAATTTTGTGATACTTGTGTCTTTTATGAATTTGAACTTTCGAATAAAGACTATGATGATGATGATGTAAATGCAATAGTTTGTAGCTATTCCCAACATTTTTCATGGCTCTTTCCCACTCTAGAGATGGTCAGAGATTTACTCATGTCAAAGGCAAGAGTAAATTTCTATCCAGGATAACTATGGGTATATTTGTGTGTGTCTGAGTGTGTGTGCCTGCACGTGTGTGTGTGTATGGAAGATTTTCTCCATGGCAAAATAATTTCCCTGAGAAAAGGATAAAAGAATGTAGTAGATGCAAATGCTCTTTTGCTAAGCATAAACAAATGTGAATGGAAGTTCAGGGATGTGTCAATGGTAAGAGTTGTGAGTATTCCTGTAAAGGTTTGACTCCTTCAGATTCAAAGGAATAACCATTTAATTTCTGTGAACTTAAACAAAATATATCTCAATTTACCATAATGTAAAATGTCCCACATGTTTAAAGGAATACTAGGACTTTTCATTTGACATAGTTTAGAGATGAGCTGTTTGTGTTTTAACTGTTATGTTACATGCTGGTATGAGAAAAAGGAAGATTCAGTTTTTAGGTTATTGGTGTTCTTTTTCCGTGGCAAAGTCTAAGTGAGAATGCAATGAGGTGGAAGTGACTCCTGAGGGGAATGGCACTGCAGAATGATACTTGGCAGGAACATGTGTAACACATGTGTCAATTGTCCTTTCAACCCATACATCTCGTTTTGCACCTGCTTCACCCAGCAGTGATGGAAGAGAGGTTCAGGATTCTTGCCGCAGGTTCCCTATCCTAACTACAAAACCACCAGTATCAGATTTCCTGCCCCAAAAGATTCCTCAGTTTTCACACTATTGCCTTCTATGAGAGATTCCCAAATGTGCATACTTCCATTGTCTAATATAAAATGCTCTATATTCCAGAAACATGAATCCATTCTTGAATGTGACCGTCTACTACTACAATCCCTAATGTCCCATCCATCAGCAAAATCGTCGTGGGGCATTTGCCAAAACATCTTCGAGTCTACATGGAACTACAGCCACAGCCGATTGGAACCCATCATGCAGAATGTAGGGAATCTTGGTATTGGTTGCCTAACTCTCCTTCAGTCCCAATGTCAGTGCTGTGACAGAGTGAGTAAAGGGTCTGCAAAAAAGGTTGCAAGGGAAGGGATGACATATGGCTGTTAATAGGCTGATTCTGATATTTATAACTACTTTCAGTTCATTAAAACCTTTGAAACAAAACTATATAGACTTCGATTCAACTGAAGTCAGCACAGAACAGGGAGCCACAATTGATTATCACACGTCCATGTGCACTTTATCCTTCTGCCACATTATTGTACCCTTCAAGCTTCTGACTGGCATTCAGGAAATAACTGAAAGAAGACACATAGCGCTTCACAAATCTACTAATTAAAAATTACTTAAATAAACAAAGTTCACTTTCTTTGGACATAGTATAATTGCCGTCTGAATTCATATATTATTGGTGCTCCTAGATACAGTATAATTGATGGAATGTGGAAGTAAAAAATGGCTAAAATTAATATAACTACATATTGATCAAATGCCTTTGATAATTTGCTGACTTAAAACTTCAGCAGAAGCTTTAAAGAGCTTTGATGAAAAAAAAGATCAAATGTCCATTCTTGATGTGAGAACAAGGAGGAAGTGAGTGTTCTTACAATACATTACCTCATATTATTGACTTAACCAAGAGAGACAAGTTGGCCCAATGCAAAGAACATTTTAATTAATTGCTGATGTTTTATGCATGTCTGTCTACTTCCCTAAGAAAGAAAAATAACTTAATCCTTATAAACCTCAGAAGATCATGAGTATTGATGCAGTATGGAGGTTTTAAATTTGTATGCAGAATAGACATTTTAGAACACACATTTTATGCTGCCATCTGATCTGCAGTTTAGATAAATTGAAAGGCCAGCTATTTTTGCAGATGATTAACACTTTTGTTCTGTAATAATTAGTTACCTGCAGTTCACAGCTACATCAATGATTCCTCATTTTATCCTAAAGTGCCTTGTAGTTACATCAAGATGGCAACTAATGTGCCATAAAACACCAAAATAAAGAAGTATCCAGAAGTGTATGTCTTTAACATTAAATGAATAAGCTATACAAATAAAGCACCTTAGGAGTACTCACTGATATTAGTTTAGCATGTCTGAGCAGCAGCATCAGTTGGAGAGGGTCCCCTGACATGATGTTTTCATCAAAAAGTAAAAAGAAATTAAGGCTAGCTACTATTGAGCTACCTTTACCCAGAGGCTCTCCAAAAGAGTTCAGTTTGCAGATCTTTCCTGAATTGTCAATGGTGTATTTGAAATAATAATTGGAGTAATCTAGCTTGATTGCAAAAGTTCTAGTGCATTGAAGTTAAGTCAATCAAAAGAAAGACATGCACTGTTAAACTGCCTGTTAACCCAAGTAAAACATCCATTGTTGTAAGAAAATGTAACATAAAAGGGTTAAATTCAGATAAAATGTCATCATTATTATATGTTACCTTTACCATGCAGTAAACTAAACCATGGTACTTTGTATCACAAGTTGTTACCCTGGAGTATGTCACTTTGCAAGTTGTTACTATGCATTATTCATATATATATATATTAGGTAGTTATAGTTAGGACCCTGTTTCCATAGGAAAACCGCAACATTCTATTTTGAATAACTATGGCGCCGGTCGACGAATCCTCGCGAAATTTTCAAAATAGGTGGGGCGCTGCGCTCCGCTCCTACCCTGAAAGTCTCGGTGGGATTCGTCAAGCGGGGGCTGAGATAAAAGGGGGGTCCCAAAACGCGTTTTTCCCATGCATTTTTCCATAGGACCTTTAGACACAGCTACAGCCCGAAAGGCTGAACAGAGTTCCTTGAAATTTGGCAGAGAGGTAGTCTACAGGTCAAGGAAGTGCCTTTTGTAGGTTTGTTGTAAATCTGTTCAGTAGATTCTGAGAAAATAGCCTTTAAATCAATATATATATCTGAGCCAGCTTACGGTGCGCTTACGGTGCGCTTACCGTACGCGTACGGTGACGTGCGCGAGCGCGATTCTGATTGGCTGTTAGATCTTAGTAAACATTCGAATCGGTCGAAACCAGGAAGCGGCGGCCGCCATTTTCTCTCTCGCACTCTGAGTGGGGATTAAAAAACAAAGGACAAAAACATGTAAAGGGGCTGTTTAGACAGCTCCTAAGCACCTAGCCATGTTGGGGGGAGTCCCCAAAGATCCCCCAAGGCCAAAAACGGAATTTTAATTTTTTCGATAATTTCGCCGATTATGCTTACCGTACGCGTACGGTAAAAAAATTTTTTTTTAAAAAAATTATCCATACTCTCCCCACCCCATGTGCAAATGGTGCCCGAAGGGCACCATTTGTGCATGGCATATCACAGATGTGAAAAATTAAAATATTACCTTTCACAACGAAGCGCATCATATGTCCTCCATGTGCGCACGGTGCGCGAAGCGCATCGTGCGTACATGGCCCACCGTGCGTGCATGGCACTAACTGCGTAAAGTGGGCGCGCGGTGCGCAAAGCGCACCGCGTGCTCACCGTGCGCGCACGGTGCGCGAAGCGCACCGTGCGCGCACGGAATGAACTGCGTTAAGTGGGCGCGCACGCCACGAATGGGCGCGCACGCCGCGAAGCGCATCGTGCGTACATGGCCCATCTAGCGTAACGTGGGCACGCGGTGCGCGTAGCACACCGCGTGCCCACCGTGCGTGCACGGCACTAACTGCGTTAAGTGGGCGCGTGGTGCCCGAAGCGCACCGCGTGCTCACTGTGCGCGCACGGTGCGCGAAGCGCACCTTGCGCGCACAGAACGAACTGCGTGAAGTGGGCGCGCACGGCACGAACGGCGTAAAGTAACTTAGCATTTAAAAAAACGTACAAATTCACTGAAAAAACCATAGGTTTCACACACGTTATAGTTAGGAATTAGCATTTAAAAAACCTTGCAAATTCACTGAAAAAACCATAGGTTTCACACAAGTTATAGTTAGCTGTACATTTCACTCGTAAAAAACCAATGAAATTCCACGTTATAGTTAGTGCAGGCAACTATAACTCACGCGACCGCAATCCTCTGCTGATGACATATGTGTCTTTATGAAAAAAAAATATTTTTAATATATGTATAGCTAAAATTTAATGGAAAAAGACATGGGCAAATAAGTGTCTTAATACAGTATTAGCATCAGCAGAGGACTGCGGTCGCGTGAGTTATAGTTGCCTGCACTAACTATAACGTGGAATTTCATTGTTTTTTTACGAGTGAAATGTACAGCTAACTATAACTTGTGTGAAACCTATGGTTTTTTCAGTGAATATATATATATGTATGTATGTATGTATGCATGTATGTATGTATGTGTATATATATATATGTATTCACTTAAAAAACCATAGGTTTCACACATGTTATAGTTAGCTGGACATTTCACTCGTGAAAAACCATTGAAATTCCCCCGTTATAGTTAGCGCAGGCAACTATAGCTCACGCGACCGCAATCCTCTGCTGATGACGTCAGATATTACATCACTGATGGCATATGTGTCTTTCTGAACAATAAATATTTGTAATATATGTATAGCTTGAGATTAAAGGAAGAAGACATGGGTAAATAAGTGTCTAAATACAGTGATGTAATATCTGACGTCATCAGCAGAGGATTGCCGTCGCGTGAGTTATAGTTGCCTGCACTAACTATAACGGGGGAATTTCAATGGTTTTTCACGAGTGAAATGTCCAGCTAACTATAACGTGTGAAACCTATGGTGTTTTAAGTGAATATATATATATATATATATATATATATATATATATATATATATATATATATATATATATATATATATATATATATATTTATATATTTATTCACTGAAAAAACCATAGGTTTCAGACATGTTATAGTTAGCGGAAATTTTACTGATAAAAAACCAATGAAATTCCCCCGTTATAGTTAGTGCAGGCAACTATAACTCACGCGACCGCAATCCTCTGCTGATGCTAATACTGTATTTAGACACTTATTTGCCCATGTCTTCTTCCATAAATTTTTAGCTATACATATATTACAAATATTTTTTTTTCATAAAGACACATATGTCATCAGCAGAAGATTGCGGTCGCGTGAGTTATAGTTGCCTGCACTAACTATAACGGGGGAATTTCATTGGTTTTTTATCAGTAACATTTCCGCTAACTATAACATGTCTGAAACCTATGGTTTTTTCAGTGAATTTGCAAGGTTTTTTAAATGCTAATTCCTAACTATAACGTGTGTGAAACCTATGGTTTTTTCAGTGAATTTGTACGGTTTTTTAAATGCTAAGTTACTTTACGCCATTCGTGGCGTGCACGCCCACTTAACGCAGTTCGTTCCGTGCGCGCACGGTTCGCTTAGCGCACCGTGCGCCCACTTTACGCAGTTAGTGCCGTACACGCAAGGTGGGCACGCAGTGCGCTACGCGCACCGCGTGCCCACGTTACGCACCGTGCGCACATGGAGGACATATTATGCGCTTCCTTGTGATAGGTAATCTGTTAAATTTAATTTGTAAGTGATGACAATTATATGCCATGCACAGAGAGTGTTTTTTTTTTTTTATTACAATTTTTAGCGTAAGCGCACCGTACGTGTACGGTAAGCGTAATCGGCGAAATTTTCAAAAAATACAAATTTACCGTTTTTGGCCTTGGGGGATCTTTGAGGACTCAACTAACATGGCTATGTGCATGGGCGCTGTCTAAACAGCCCCTTTATATGTTTTTTGCCTTTGTTTACAGCCCCCCCCTCAGAGTGCGAGAGAGAAAATGGCGGCCGCCGCTTCCTGGTTTCGACCGATTCGAATGTTTACTTAGATGTAACAGCCAATCAGAATCGCGCTCGCGCACGCCACCGTACGCGTACGGTAAGCTTACGGTAAGCGTACCGTAAGCTGGCTCAGATATATATATTGATTTAAAGGCTATTTTCTCAGAATCTACTGAACAGATTTACACCAAACCTACAAAAGGCACTTCCTTGACCTGAGGACTACCTCTCTGCCAAATTTCTAGTAATTCTGTTCAGCCGTTCGGGCTGTAGCCCTGTCTAAAGGTCCTATGGAAAAATGCATGGGAAAAACGCGTTTTGGGACCCCCCTTTTATCTCAGCCCCCGCTTGACGAATCCCCCCGAGACTTTCAGGGTAGGAGTGGAGCGTAGCGCCCCACCTATTTTGAGAAATTTGCGAGGATTCGTCGACCGGCGCCAAAGTTATTCAAAATAGAATGTTGCGGATTTCCTATGGAAACAGGGTCCTAACTATAACTACCTACTGGCGACCGCCAGTAGGTAATATATGTATATATATATATATATAGGCTCCAAAGATTCCTCCGTTTTCTGGAAGGAAAAAACGGCACTCACGGGGCTTCGTTTCAGCAGAATTTAATGGTTTAAACCGAATGCAAACAGACGCGTTTCAGAATAGATCCTTCTTCAGTGTTTGCCTAACGCGCTGTGAGGCGCCATTAAAAAGAGTTACATCGATTAGCCTAGACATAAACAGGGGACTAGCGCATTTCCATCATGAGCGCCATCTTGGAATGGTCAATTATGCACGGTTTTTTTTAAAGTTGATTTAATACAACATTTTAAGCATTTCACAAGAAAATTCATAAACATGCTTAATTCTATAATCATAACCTTGCCATGACCCATCAATTCATTACATTTTTACCGTGTATCGGTCAATTGTGCCAAACAAATTATGTTACATGTGTCCCTCGTTTGTCATTATTTAGCCGTGAATCGGCAGAAGCTTTCGATGTCCCAGGTTTTTCACCAGTCAACATTTCAACGATCAATGATCACATTAAATTACATAACAATTAGTTACCCAGATGAACTGTCAATTCTTCCCCACCGTTTAACCCATTTGGGGACTTGGATTGGAGATCTATAATATATCGTGATTCAAGTCTTCGCAACTTCAGAACTCTGTCTCCTCCCCTTACATCAAATGGAATGCAGTCTATGCTGAAGTACTGTAACAGATCCCTGTTACTATTGTGTTTAAGGGCAAAATGACGTGCCACAGGATAGTTAAAATCTTTTTTAGCAATTGCAAGCATGTGCTCTAAAATTCTAAGTTTCACACAATGTATCGTACTCCCTATGTATCTCAACCCACAGGGGCATTTCAGACAATAGACCGCATGGGTGGTATTACAGGTCATGAACTTCTTGATTTTTTTAGGTGCTTTCAGGCCTTTGATCTCATACGTAAGCACCCTTCTGCTATACGCACAGGCCTTGCATCTCCCACAGGGGAAGAAACCCTTCATTTCACTAATGGTTCCCTGTTTAGATGGTATAGTATCCAGATGGCTGTGAACCAAGCTATCTTTGAGGGATCGGGCCTTTCTGAAGGTGATTAGTGGTCCTGCTGGAATGTCTGTGCCAATAATGGCATCAGTTTTCAATATGTGCCAGTTTTTTCTCATTATTCATCTTAGACTGTCGGCATCTTCCGAGAAGGTGGTTATCATACGGAATTTGCCGGTTTGATCATCGCGGACCTTTTGCTGAAATAAGTCCTTTCTAGGTATTCTTTCTACCTTCTTGAGTGTGTTCTCAAGGAGGCCTGAAGTATAGCCCCTTTCTATAAATCTATTTATGCTTGCTCTGGCTGCCAATTTATAATCGTTTTCTTCAGAGCAATTCCTTTTCAGTCTAAGAAATTCCCCATATGGAATGCTGTTTTTCAGTTTCTGGGGATGGCTACTAGCAGCATGTAGCGTGCTATTTCCAGCAGTCGGCTTTCTATATAAGGCTGTTGTAATCTTCCCCTCCTGTATCTCAACTCTCAGGTCAAGATAGTTTACTGCCACCAAACGTATCTCGCCTGAGAATCGTAGATTGATCTCGTTCTTATTTAGATGTTCAATATATCTTTCTGCCTGATCCACCGTGCCATTCCATACCAGGAAAAGGTCGTCTATGTACCTGTACCACGATATGACTTTATTAGTCCAGTCTGTATTTTCTTCAGACCATGCCACCTGCTCCTCCCACCAGCCCACGAACAAGTTCGCGTAGCTGGGGGCGAAGCAGGTGCCCATCGCGGTACCCGAGATTTGCCTAAAGAGGTCCCCCTGGAAGATAAAGATGTTATTATACAGACAGAATCCGATAAATTCCAACAACATCTCGTTGTGAATACTGAATTTCAAGGATCGTTTCTGGAGAAAATATCTCACTGCGTTTATGCCTTGTGTGTGGTTAATGCAAGTGTATAAACTCGTGATGTCTAAAACAATTAGGCAATAAGATGGTTGCCAAGTGAGTTTCTCAATCTGTCTTATGAAGATGGTGCTCTCGTTGTCAATCTGTCGCTCCAAGTACACCAAAATACGAGTCACTCGTTGCGGGCGGGTGCCGAGTGCGGTGGTGTACCGCACACAATATAGGCTCCAAAGATTCCTCCGTTTTCTGGAAGGAAAAAACGGCACTCACGGGGCTTCGTTTCAGCTTACTTGGAGCGACAGATTGACAACGAGAGCACCATCCTGAAACACCTGAGAACCAGGAGAAGACTGAGAAAGAGGATTGCGGTCATAATCAGAAGCGCGTCTGGCAGACATTGGTAAGCCAGCTTTACGTTATTTAAACGCGCTCGTGAATTGTTCGACTGTGAATACCTTTAGGAAACATGCCGAGGCCCTTACGGAACAACTGGTCTCTAGACAATATCCCCCAAGATTGGTGAAACGCTCATTAAAGCGGGCTACTAACAATCATCGTGAGGCACTCCTGGAACCTGCTTTTGAGAAACCCAAACTTGAACGCATGACGTTTGTTACTACGTTTAGCACAATGGCTAACAAAATACAAAAAAGCGTCAGAAAACATTGGCGTATTTTGACCTCATGCGATGGATCTCTGGCACCTCCTTTGTTCTCCTTCAAGAGATCTGGCAGCATACGGGACCGTTTAGTACATACCCGCCCGAAAACCCTTCCACAGAGAGCGGTAGGCACACTATGGGAGCTCCCCGCAGTGACTGGCCACTTCCCCTGCGGCAATTGCTCTATTTGCCCACAAACGATACACACCACCTCCATCGATATAGGCACCAACAGACCTTGGTTGCAAAAGAGGTTTACCAATTGCAACAGTGACAATCTAATTTATCTAATCACCTGTCCGTGCCAATGCAAATACGTGGGTATGACAACCCGGAAAGTAAGGACTCGTATGTTAGAACATAAGAGTTCCTTCAGATGTAAGAGATCAACTACCAAATTAACCAGACACTTCATTGAAAAAGATCACAAAGCAGAAGACTTTCTTTGGACTGTGCTCGAAAAACCACTAATACCATCACACATCGTTGACATCACTAAATACCTCTTCACGAAAGAACAGAAATGGGTGTTTAGGCTACATAGTGATGTCAGGGGTCTAAATGATGAAATTCCATGGACCACCATATAAAATGGGTTGTGTTTTCCTTCTTTTTTTTCTCTTGTTCAGTGTGCCTTATTACTTTGGAACCTGCATGTGGCCTCAGTTGTTACAGGACACCTTTTAATATCTACATTAGAACAAGGTTATTATGCTGTTTAGGTTGTATTTCCCCTCTAAACAACGAGGCATCTGCACATTAATATTCTAGAGATAGAACACACTGTTATACTCAATACAGAGCTTTAATATACTATATAACACTCTCACACCCACAAACTATACATTCTTAATGTATGTGATGGTGCGATCTCGCCATGCTTCGTATTTGTAGCTTAAAACGCGAGTTACATCTGTAGCGCGGTTAATGGACTACAGACGCCCCCATCGTGACGTCATTTTGTAGTCCTTGACGCCTCTACTATAATTATGCATTAACATTATATACTATGACTTTGCCATAATATTACGCTCTTTGTGGCCGCATGCACAAGTCCTGCTGATCTTTATGCTAGTTATGGTTATTCTTCCAGTCTAACTTGGTACGCGCGAATCAACATTTTAGCAGGCAATCCATAATAAACTACACAAATCTCCATTATGACGTCACCCTGTAGTCCGGATTGCATTTCCGGTAACAGGTGATGACGGACAAGGTAGTTTCTTCGCGTTTTGAAATCTACGAGGTCTGCTGGCTTTATAAGAACGCCGCGTTGGAAGTCCGGGTTACCTCCCTCCTGACTCTGCAGCCACAACGAGGTAACGACGGAGAGGTGAGCACCCGCCTGACTGTTTTGAGCCCTATTCCAGACAACACTGGGCACTCTAGCTGCACTTGCTTTAGAAACGAGGTCATGAGAACTTTTTCCCAACAGTTTCCATACGAGATTCTACACTAGCTATGGAAACATTTGTCATACTTAGTTATTGATTCCCCCTTGCCTCTAACATCATATTGCAAACCCTTTCACTACTACAACTGCTGATCAGTCGTAGGGGCTGGTATATCAGGCAAGAAATGCTATGTTCAATGTATCTTGACATACAGTCTCTCCCTTGGGCTTACGACACCTTGCCGGAGAGTATTTGTGTGTGTCTCTTCCCTCGAAACGACACATGTGTGTTTTTACTCTACCAATATCTGTTACTAGTAGTTTACCACACTAGTACACCCTCTCTCTTTTTGAAGACACTATAATTTAAGTGCTCGATGATTATTTTCCAGAGATTGGTAGCTCATTTTTCTCTTTTATACAGAGCGGGGCCTCCTAGTCCTGAGTCAGGATCCAGGCGAGGTGAGGTCCGTTCCCCGATCATTACGGGTAAGCCCTCTAACATGAAGTTGGGTTTGAATATAACAATGAGAGTACTTCTACTTCTATTTTCTTTTGACTGAGACATTTTCCATTTGCTTTCCTGACAGATGCACGCAGCATCCTTTTGAGACGGAGGATTTACCTAAGGTGGTATAATGTGCCACTTTTTCATGATAGTGAGATAAATTTACTTTTTTGTCTTTATCTATTCTTTTCATCACTATACATTTTCACTTGATTGCAGTAGCTAGAATACAACAACATATGTCCTGAAGAAAGCCGCAGGGGTAAATGTATCTCATTTGGCTGAAACATGTCGACCTTTTCACACAGCAGTTATTTGTTTAACACTGCTTTTCTGCACTGTTGTTTTATTTAGAATGTGAGACACGTATTAAACTGGTAGTGTTTTCTCGCAATTCTATTTTACTACACCACTTCACTGTCTTTTGTTAGCACTGCACTCCTTTCAATTGTCCTATCATCCTACTATGGTTGGTTTTCCCATTCCAATCCTCTGACAACCTTGGACCATCCACGAGTGAAATCACTCCCATTTAGATGTTCTCTATGATCAAGAGAAGCATCTCATTTTGGATTGGATAACCAGATGATAAGATTGATCACACAGACAATTGATGGGTATCCAATAATTCCGCTCTAAGGTCCTTCTAGATTGCATCTGGTTGTCTCTTTCTTTTTCTTCCTCTTGTTTCTGCTCTTTTACTCTCTTCTCTGTTATGTGGGACTTAGTAGCCCTTTATTTTTGCATTCCTGCTCATTCAGCAGGATTCCATTAGGTTTCCCAAGGTGCCCGCAGAGCTAGGGTTCAAAAACTACAGCTAGTCATTTTTCCAAAAAAGGGTCATTTTTCACTGCGAAATTGAGGTGTGACCAGGTTGCGTTTTGCGCCGTTTCCTGTCGTGGGCACTAGGCCGACCCACACAAGTGAGGTACAGTTTTTCTCGTAAGACTTTGGGGAACGCGGGGTGGGTGGAAATTTGTGGATCCACGCAGATTCCGGAACTTTCCACGACAGAAATGTGGGGAAAATGTGTTTTTTTTGACAATTTTTTAGGTTTGCAAGGGATTCTGGGTAACAGACCCTGGTGGGAGGCAGTCAAGTCACCCCATCCTGGATTCCCCTGGGTGTCTAGTTTTCAAAAATGTATAGGTTTGCTAGGTTTCCAAAGGTGCACGCAGAGCTAGGGTTCAAAAACTACAGCTTGTCATTTTTCCAAAAAAGGGTCATTTTTCACTGCGAAATTGAGGTGTGACCCGGTTGCGTTTTGCATCGTTTCCTGTCGCGGGCACTATGCCGACCCGCACAAGTGTGGTACCGTTTTTCTAGTAAGACTTTGGGGAACACGGGGTGGGTGGACATTTGTGGATCCACGCAGATTCCGGAACTTTCCGAACAGAAATGTGGGGAAAATGTGTTTTTTTCGACAATTTATTAGGTTTGCAAGGTATTCTGGGTAACAGACCCTGGTGGGAGGCAGTCAAGTCACCCCATCCTGGATGCCCCTGGGTGTCTAGTTTTTAAAAATGTACAGGTTTGCTAGTTTCCCAAGGTGCCCGCAGAGCTAGGGTTCAAAAACTACAGCTAGTCATTTTTCCAAAAAAGGGTCATTTTTCACTGCGAAATTGAGGTGTGACCAGGTTGTGTTTTGCGCCGTTTCCTGTCGCGGGCACTAGGCCTACCCACACAAGTGAGGTACCGTTTTTCTCGTAAGACTTTGGGGAACGCGGGGTGGGTGGAAATTTGTGGATCCATGCAGATTCCGGAACTTTCCACGACAGAAATGTGGGGAAAATGTGTTTTTTTTGCCAACTTTTTAGGTTTGCAAGGGATTCTGGGTAACAGACCCTGGTGGGAGGCAGTCAAGTCACCCCAACCTGGATTCCCCTGGGTGTCTAGTTTTCAAAAATGTATAGGTTTGCTAGGTTTCCCAAGGTGCCCGCAGAGCTAGGGTTCAAAAACTACAGCTAGTCATTTTTCCAAAAAAGGGTCATTTTTCACAGCGAAATTGAGGTGTGACCAGGTTGCATTTTGCGCCGTTTCCTGTCGCGGGCACTAGGCCGACCCACACAAGTGAGGTACCGTTTTTCTCATAAGACTTTGGGGAACGCGGGGTGGGTGGAAATTTGTGGATCCACGCAGATTCCGGAACTTTCCACGACAGAAATGTGGGGAAAATGTGTTTTTTTTGACCATTTTTTAGGTTTGCAAGGGATTCTGGGTAACAGACCCTGGTGGGAGGCAGTCAAGTCACCCCATCTTGGATTCCCCTGGGTGTCTAGTTTTCAAAAATGTATAGGTTTGCTAGGTTTCCCAAGGTGCCCGCAGAGCTAGGGTTCAAAAACTACAGCTAGTCATTTTTCCAAAAAAGGGTCATTTTTCACTGCGAAATTGAGGTGTGACCAGGTTGCGTTTTGCGCCGTTTCCTGTCGCGGGCACTAGGCCGACCCACACAAGTGAGGTACCGTTTTTCTCGTAAGACTTTGGGGAACGCGGGGTGGGTGGAAATCTGTGGATCCACACAGATTCCGGAACTTTCCACGACAGAAATGTGGGGAAAATGTGTTTTTTTTGACAATTGTTTAGGTTTGCAAGGGATTCTGGGTAACAGACCCTGGTGGGAGGCAGTCAAGTCACCCCATCCTGGATTCCCCTGGGTGTCTAGTTTTCAAAAATGTATAGGTTTGCTAGGTTTCCCAAGGTGCCCGCAGAGCTAGGGTTCAAAAACTACAGCTAGTCATTTTTCCAAAAAAGGGTCATTTTTCACTGCGAAATTGAGGTGTGACCAGGTTGCGTTTTGCGCCGTTTCCTGTCGCGGGCACTAGGCCGACCCACACAAGTGAGGTACCGTTTTTCTCGTAAGACTTTGGGGAACACGGGGTGGGTGGAAATTTGTGGATCCACGCAGATTCCGGAACTTTCCACGACAGAAATGTGGGGAAAATGTGTTTTTTTGGACAATTTTTTAGGTTTGCAAGGGATTCTGGGTAACAGACCCTGGGGGGAGGCAGTCAAGTCACCCCATCCTGGATTCCCCTGGGTGTCTAGTTTTCAAAAATGTATAGGTTTGCTAGGTTTCCCAAGGTGCCCGCAGAGCTAGGGTTCAAAAACTAGAGCTAGGCACTTTGCAAAAAAAGGGTAATTTTGCATTGTGAAAATGTGGTGTGACCACGTTGCGTTTTGCGCCGTTTCCTGTCGTGGGCACTATGCCTACCCACACAAGTGAGGTACCATTTTTATCGGGAGACTTAGGGTAATTCAGATTTGTAAAAGAACTGTTATTATCTATTGACTTTCCATGCATTTCTGCTTTCCAAATGAAAGACGTTGTGTAAAAAAGAAGTCGTTCTAAAAAATGACTGATAATTCTCATGCTAGTATGAGTATTCCCAATTTCAGAAATGTGCAAATATCTACTGTTTCTAAACTCTATAGTTTGTTCCCATTTCAGAAATACATAGGTGTCTTTCATACCGATTTTTCCATGTACACTTTTTTACAGAATAATTACTATATACCCAGTACATAATAAAAAACCATTGCAAGTTACTACTCAGTTTTTGGCTCTGGGTTCGTCGGGTTCTTGGTGAACCTACAAGTCCTATATATCCTCACAACCAGTAATGTCCAGCGGATGCAACGGTATATTGCTTTCAAAGAGCTGTCATAATTAGAAGAAGTTACAGGTGAAAACGTTGACACAAAAGGCTGTTTTTTTCAACTAAATTTCAATTTATCCTACATTTAACTGTTTGTTTCTATAAAAAACTTTGATGGATCTACACAAATGACCCCTTGCTGAATTCAGAATGTTGTCTTCTTTTTGAAAATGTATAGCTTTCCAGGATCCACTATTGCTTTTGTACCCATTTCTGCCACTAACTGGAAGGAGGTCAAAAGCACAAAAAATAGCAAAAATAGGCTATGTCCCAGAAAAATGCCAAAACTGTGTAAAAAATGTTGGGTTTCTGACAAAAGTCAAGTATCCCCGAAAATCTGGGAAAATGGTGATTTCAACCCCACAAACCCTTTTTTGATAACATTTGCAGGGAAAAACCCAGATGCTTTCATTTGCAGCCCGTTTTTCCAATTTTTCCAAAAAAACCCAAAATTTTGCTGTATTTTGGCTCTTTTCTGTGACCCCTCCAGGGGAATCCACAAACCCTGAGTACCTTTTGAATCCCCATGATGTTGGAAGAAAAGGACGCAAATTTGGCGTGGCTACCTAATGCGGTCAAAAAGTTACAGGGGCCTAAGCGCGCACTACCCCAAATAGCCAAAAAAAGGCCTGGCACAGGAGGGGGAAAAGGCCTGGCAGCGAAGGGGTTAATACAAACCGATCCCACATGTGTAACTGTGTCCTGAATCCTGAATGGCAGTCACCCCAACTTCGTGGCAGTGACCACAGCACCAGAATCTGATCAGTCTTATTTGTTGTTCTTTTCTTTAAATACATTTTTTTATATATAAATCTATACATGTCTAAGACTCCTCTTTGTCCAACCGCACAGGGACACTTCCGGGCCCAAGAAGGTTGTTGGGGGTATGATGGTAATGTGGGAAGAGGGTGCGTTACCTGCTGATGTGGGAGAGGCAGCATCAAAGGGGTATCTATCACAGAAAGAACTCCGATATGTTTTCACAAATACCTCGGACAAATGCCAGCTGATGGACTGAATCGCAAAATGATTTTTCAATACTTATGTAGTGTGAGTTATGAACGGTTTGCACCCAGGCTTGCAGAGGGACAGCTGTGGCCCATCCGCTCCACTCACAGACGCAGTACTACGAGCCGTCTGCACCATCGCGCCATTGTAGCTATCCCTGCCCTGTTCTGTCATACGCCACGCCACTCCACATCACTCAGATGACGGCCCCACATACCTACCTGTCGCAGAAGTACTCGCTGTTCCTCTGCAGGTCAGTGGTCTAGTTCTCCACATCTCCCGCCCACTCCCTGAGGGCACCTTTACCCACACACCACACCCGTCCGGTAAATGCGTCACAGGCCATGTGACCACGCAAATATAATAGATCGACAACGTCACATCCTTTATTGCCGGTGCTGACTAGATGCCGGACGCTCCACGTGTCTCAACCATAAAGAGTCTTTCAAAACTTGCGCAGAAGGTTACTCACACCCTAATCTGTATAGCCCTGAGTGGCCTACCACCCCCTTGGTGCAGACTTCAGATGCACAGGGTTAGTGCCACCCGAAGCTCATATGGCCATCAGGGGCCTACCATCCCGTGGCACAAACTTAACTTCCACAGGTTTAGCGGCCACAAAAGCTGATGTGGTCTCTGCCATTGATGACTCAGGACTCAGCGACATGTGTGAGATCTGCCAGGCCGTGGAGAAGATGATGTGGTCTCCGCAATTCATGACTCAGGACTTAGCGACATCTGTGCGATCTGCCAAGCACCTGATGTGGTTTCCGCCATTTATTACTCAGGACTCAGAGACATATCTGGGATGAGTTTTGATGGGCACATGGAGTGCCCACTGCTGCACACTCCGGTGGCACCAGGTAATTATTTGCTCATGGATGCGCAGGGGCGGCAGTGTCTCTCTCCATCTCTCTCTCTCTCTCTCTCCCCCCTCTCTCTCTCCCCTTCTCTCCCCCCCTCTCTCTCTCTCTCTCTCTTCCTTCTTTTCCTTCTATCTCTCTAACTCTCTCTCTTCCTTCTCCCTTTCTGACTCCCTTTCTTTCCTTCCCTCTCTTTTTCTCTCTGGCTTTTTTTCGTTATCTTTTTCTCTATGTCTCTCTCAGTTGATATGCGCATTACACACGTCCTTATTTTGTGCTTTATTTTCCAGGCTCTGTCGTTCACATCCATGGTCCCCACAGCAGTGTTCCACCTTGTTATTTTGTATTTTTTTGATAAATTGTGTTTATTACTTTATCGTTGATGCATGTTAATGAAAAAATAAAGTTGGAAAATTTTTTTTTATAACGTTTCTGGTTGCTTTCTTAACTGTTCTGTAACTCTCTCTTGTTCTTATTACTGTTATTTGATGAAGTACACCATGGTCTTAAATTTTGGAGGACCTATCGTGGGAATACTGGTGATGTCTGCAGTTTTCAACAACTTCTGAATAGTGTGTTAGATTTATCTCAACTTTACTTCCATTAAAGTACTGATAATGAAATGCAGACTAGCCGTTCCCGTACAAAAAGACACAAGGTGCACGTTTGCGATTTATTCTAAATACTAAAATCCTGTATTGAATTGCACTGACGTAGTGGCTGCACTCACAGTGTACACACAAAATCATGTACAAAACCTCATTGTATTTATATTGATTAGGAATCGGGCGTCAGCTGCTCGATCTTGGCGAAATACACTGCCCAGTTCGTATATTCCCTGCACATGCAAAAAATTACATCACAACTTTCACACCAACTGCAATGCAAAACAAATTCCGGCGATAAGCCACGGTAGCACCAGGGATTTTATACCTGCTTTCTGATGGTGTTAAGCTGGACGACTACCTGCACAATGAAAGAGAACACAGCCAAAAGCCACACCAGAACACCCACAGGTGCCATAGAATAAATAAGCATGATACAGGGATACCCATGAGGGCCACAAGACTCTTCGGAACAACTCCGGGACCGCCAACGCCCCCCAAACCCGCATCTGACCAAGTGTGTCCCTCTGGTCATTATGTTAGCATGATAGGCACCAGCCCTGCAACATCACAGTGTGCTATCATCTCAGCGTTGACAGTGAGCCTGGACATGTAGCTACACACGCATCCTCCTGCATGCACAACCGGCGTGTGCTGGTCCGGAGTACACAGGTCAGCACAGGGGTGTGCCTATCCGACAACGGGAACGGGGTGTCTCGGACATCTCCATGTGCAGGAAGTGTGATAAGTGTGTCTCTGTGTTCTGGTGTGGCTTGCCACAAGGGCCGCAGCAGTCGATGTTGTAAAGTGGCATGCACCACCTCCAAACGGCACTGTGATGGTGTAGTTGGAATGCAGCAGCACATGCGCAAATAGGCATTACAATGGTGTGCCCTACGAGTGCACGAGATACAACAGCGCACTGTACACAAGTGTGGGAGCTCGTGGGAGGGAGGAGCAGCTGTTTGCAACGTAACAGACAGTGAACTCACCCATGTGCCACGTGCTGGGCATCTCATCCATGATGACCACGGTTGCAGACATCCCACAACTCCAAAGACCCGCCTTTGTACACATCCTGTATGAATGCAGGGTGGTTTTCACTTCTATGCTCGTTAACTGGTGTGATGTTGGCGAGTTGCATGACTTGTGCTCCTTATTGGTGTGTTTAATTTTGGCCATTGTTTGTCTATACTTGTGCTATACTTAATTGTGCATGTCTGCCATTCTGCCCATCTACCCCCGTCCCCCCACTCCCTGCTTCTTCCTCTTCCTGGTGCTATTCTGTCTATAATGTTGTTGCTCCACACATAAATACATGTAAAGAACAAATTAGAATAGTTCCTTGATTCTTTTAGGTTTCAGAACTTCTCTCTCTTGGTTTCTTTTTAATTTTCCATATAAACAGTTTTTTTTAAATATTCAACAACACATAGAAGTCAGAAGTGCAACGTATTCTATCAACACACTTTCTAGAACATTCTACAACTATATATATATATATATATATATATATATATATATATATATATATATATATATATATATATATTTACCTATATATATATATATATATATATTACCTACTGGCAGTCGCCAGTAGGTAGTTATAGCTAGAACGTAGTTTCCATAGAAAAAGTATTATTTGTTTTGCCAATAACTTTGGTGCCGTTTGATGAATCTTCATAACATTTTTAAAACTAAATGTTCACTCAGGTCAGCTCATGTCTTGAAAGTTTCGGTGGGATTCGTCAAAGGGGGGGCGAGAAAAAGGGGGGTCCCAAAATGTGTTTTCTCCATGTTAATTTCCATAGGAAACTTTAGACACGGCTACAGCCTGAACTGCAGAACGGAATTACACCAAATTTGGCAGAGAGATAGCTCTTGGTCCAGAAAGCACGCTTCTTTAAAATGGTGTAATTCTGTTCAGTAGTTTTTGATGTATTTAAAGATTTACAGATATCGATATTTGAGAATTGTGAGATATGATTGGCTGAGCCATCCCAAGCACGAGTTTGCCTCTGATTGGCTGCCAACACTTCGAAGCAGGACGTGTTGGCAGCCATTTTGGGACTCTGTATGAGGAGAAGGAAAAAGGTGAGTGAAACATTAAAAAAGAAGAGGCAGGGTAAAAATACCCTGACCCCCTAGGCCTGGTCAGGGGGTCCCACAGAAAACCCAGCGCCCAAAAAAGCATTTTTTAAAATATTTTTGACCGGATTTGTGCACCCAGCATGAATCCAGGCAAAAATGAAAAAAGAAACGAAGCAGAGCTCCCGTGCTTTATTATTTAAAGCCCCTGGGTGGGCTGATTTATGTATCGGGGCCCCTGCAGCCCCGGGGACTGCCACCTTCCCGGGCATTCTTAATTATGTGGGGGCTTTGGCGCCCCCCCAAGCCATGGGGACTGCCACCGGTGCTTAAATAGAATTTTAAAAAGTAGGAGGCTCCTGCTCTTGCCCCTCCCCACACTGCCCAACGGACCACCACCCCCCGTTTCAAACTTAATTAAAATACAGGGGACCATCACCCCTGGCCCCGGGGACCACCACCTCCCTGGAGCTATGCAAATGATGGGCGGCTGTGCGGCTCCCCTCCTGGAGCCCTCGATGGCCCTGGGGACCACCACCCCTAGAGGGCCGGCTCTTGCAATGTCCCAGGGGCGGGACATTGCTATTTGCATTGGCAGGCCTGCCATACCAAACCCTTGCTTTGCTATTTGGAAGCATGAGCAGGAAACCTGGCCTTGCTTCCAAAAAGCAAAGCAGATTGCTTTTGCACAAGGGGAGCTGCATGTCAGCAGCTCCCCTTGTGCAAAAGCAATGCCAGCTCCCTGCGGGAGCCGGCTGGAACCGTGGGGGCATTAGGGTTGGCAAAGGACTGGCCCCTGGAGATGGAGTCCCTGGGGCCAGAAGTGGCCTGGGAGGGGGGCCACGTGGCCCCCTCCCCGTTAATTAAAATTTAAAAAAAGGCCAGTCCCAGGGGATAGGTTCCCAGGGGCCATAATTGGCCCCCTCCCAAAAAAAATATAAAAAAGGAAGGCTGGCCAGGACCCGGGGAATGTGGTCCCCGGCGAGGTAGTTGGTCTCTGGAAGGGGACCTCACGGACTCCCTCCCCCAAATAAAAATAAAAAAACAATATGGCTGCCATTCCCTGGGGGAAGGGGTCCTCGGCCCAAAAGTGGTCCAGGGAAGGCGGGCCATGGTGTCCAATCCCAGAAAATAACAAAAATGTAAATAAAGAAAACCGGCAACTTGCTGGAAGCCACGCCCCCTCCTTGCAGAACTCTGCAAACACGCCCCCCTAGCACGTTCTAAGTTGAGGAATTAAGTCCCCTTGAATATTGAGGGTCCCTGGGGCCAACTAGCCCCCCAGATACCTCCAGTAAGCGCCACACAGCTGGATTGCAGAGAGGTGGTCAGAGGCCATGCCCCTTTTGCACCACTCTGCAAACATTCATCTTGGCACACTGCTGGTGGGGCGTTGAGGCCCTCTTGTGTCCTGAGGACCTCAGGACACAAGTATACCTAATTGGACTAACGGTGTGCAAGTCACTCTTGCTTCCTTCTGTGCCTCTCTTGCCTCTTTCTGCATTTCTGTTGCTTCTTTCTGCACATTTCTTTCCTTTTCTGCACTTCTCTTGCCTCTTTCTATAAATCTCTTATACTTTCTGCACCTCTCTTCCCTCTTTCTGCACGTCTGTTGCCTCTTTCTTCACCTCATTTGCTTCTTTCTGTACCCCTTTTGCCTATTTCTGCACCCCTCTTTCCTCTTTGTGCAACTCTCTTGCCTCTTCCCGTACCTCTCTTCCCTCTTTCTGCACCACTCTTGCCTCTTTCTGTACCTCTGATCCTTCTTTCTTCACCTGTCTTGCCTCTTTCTGCACCCTTCATGCCTCTTTCAGCACATCTCTTGCGTCTTTCTGCATCCCGCTTTTCTCTTTATGCACTTCTCTTGCCTCTTTCTGCACCCCTGTTCACTCTTTCTGTACCTTTCCTGCCTGTTTCTGCACCTCTCTTGCCTCTTTCTGTGTCTCTGTTGCCTCTTTCTGCACTTCTCTTGCTCTTTCTGCACCCTTCGCGCCTCTTTCAGCACCTCTGTTGCTTCTTTCTGCACTTCTCTTCCTTCTTTTTGCACCCTTTGGGCCTCCTTCTGCACCTCTGTTGCTACTTTCTGTACTTCTCTTGGTTCTATCTGCACCCCTCTTGTCCCTTTCTGCACCCCTCTTACCTCTTTCTGCACCTCTGTTGCTTCTTTCTGAACTTCCAGTGCCTCTTTCTGCACCTTTTGTGCCTTTCATCACCTCTCTCGCCTCGTTCTGCACCGGTGTTCCCTCTTTCTGCACCTTTTCTGCCTGTTACTGTACCTCTCTTTCCTCTTTCTGTACCTCTCTTGCCTCTTTCTGCACTTCTCTTGCTCTTTCTGCACCCTTCACATCTTTTTCAGCACCTTTGTTACTTCTTTCTGCACATCTCTTCCTTCTTTTCGCACCCCTACTGCCTCTTTGTGCACCCCTCCTACCTTTTTCTGCACCCCTCTTGCCTCCTTTTGAACCTCTGTTGGTTCTTTTTGCACTGCTCTTGCTTCTTTGTGCTCCTTACTTGCCTCTTTCTATACCTCTGTTGGTTCTTTTTGCACTGCTCTTGCTTCTTTGTGCTCCTTACTTGCCTCTTTCTATACCTCTGTTGCTTCTTTCTGCACTTCTCTTGCCTCATTCTGCACCCTTCATGCATCTTTCAGCTCCTCTGTTGCTTCTTTCTGCACTTCTCTTCCTTCTGCCTGCACCCCTTGTGCCTTCTTCTGCATCTCTGTTCCTTCTTTCTTCACCTGTCTTGTCTCTTTCTGCACCCTTCGGGCCTCTTTCAGCACATCTATTGCCTCTTTCTGCACCCCTCTTTTCTATTTCTGCACCTCTCTTGGCTCTTTCTGCACCCCTGTTCCCTCTTTCTACACCTTTCCTGCCTGTTTCTGCACCTCTCTTGCCTCTTTCTGTACTTTGCATGCCTCTTTCGGCACCAATTTTGCTTATTTCCGCACCTCTGTAGCATCTTTCTGCACTTCTATTGCCTCTTTCTGCACCTTTCCAGACTGTTTCTGCACCTCTATTGCCTCTTTTTGTTCCTCTGTTGCTTCTTTCTGCACTTCTCTTTCTCTTTCTGCACCTTTCGTGCCTCTTTCAGCACCTCTGTTGCTTCTTTCTGCACTTCTCTTCCTTCTTTCTGCACCCCTTGTGCCTTCTTCTGCATCTCTGGTGCTTCTTTCTGCACTGCTCTTGCCTCTTTCTGCACCCCTCTTGCCTCTTTCAGCACCTCTTTTGCTTCTTTCTGCACTTCTCGCTCCTTTTTCTTCATCCTTCTTGCCACTTTCTGCAACTGTGTTGCTTCTTTCTGCACTTCTTTTGCCTCTTTCTACACCTCTCTTGCTTCTTTCTGCACATCACTTGCCTCTTTCAGCACCTCTGTTGCTTTTTTATGCACCTCTGTTGCTTCTTTCTGCACTTCCATTGCCTCTTTATGCATCCATCTTTTCTCTTTCTGCACCTCTCTTGCCTCTTTCTGTACCTCTGTTGCCTCTTTCTGCACTTCTCTTGCTCTTTCTGCACCCTTCGTGCCTTTTTCAGCACCTCTGTTGGTTCTTTCAGCACTGCTCTTGCTTCTTTATTCACCTCTGTTGCTTCTTTCTGCACTTCTATTGCCTCTTTATGCATCCATCTTTTCTCTTTCTGCACCTCTCTTGCCTCTTTCTGTACCTCTGTAGCCTCTTTCTGCACTTCTCTTGCTCTTTCTGCACACTTCGCGCCTCTTTCAGCACCTCTGTGGGTTCTTTCTGCAATGCTCTTGCTTCTTTCTGCACCTCTGTTGCTTCTTTCTGTACTTCTATTGCCTCTTCATGTACCCATCTTTTCTCTTTCTGCGCCTCTCTTGCCTCTTTCTGTACCTCTGTTCCCTCTTTCTGCACTTCTCTTGCTCTTTCTGCACAATTTGTGCCTCTTTCAGCACCTCTGTGGGTTCTTTCTGCACCTCACTTGCCTCTTTCTGCACTTCTCATGCTTCTTTCTACACTGCTCTTGCCTCTTTCTGCATCCCTCTTGCCTCTTTGAGCACCTCTTTTGCTTCTTTCTGAATTTCTCTCTCCATTTTCTGCACCCTTCTTGCCTCGTTCTGCACCTCTGATGCTTCTTTCTGCACTTCTATTGCCTCTTTCTACACCTTTCTTGCTTCTTTCTGCACGTCACTTGCCTCTTTCAGCACCTCTGTTGCTTTTTTCTGCAGATCTCTTGCCTCTTTCTGCACTACTCTTTTCTCTTTCTGCACCCCCTTGCCTCTTTCTGTACCTCTGTTGCCTCTTTCTGCACTTCTCTTGCTCTTTCTGCACCCTTCGTGCCTTTTTCAGCACCTCTGTTGGTTCTTTCTAAACTGGTCTTGCTTCTTTATGTACCTCTGTTTCTTCTTTCTGCACTTCTATTATCCCTTTATGCACCCATATTTTCTCTTTCTGTACCTCTCTTGCCTCTTT
This sequence comes from Triturus cristatus, assembly GCF_964204655.1. NCBI lineage: Eukaryota > Metazoa > Chordata > Amphibia > Caudata > Salamandridae > Triturus > Triturus cristatus. The sequence goes on from NC_140588.1 coordinate 914,866,981, forward strand.
CTGTACCTCTGTTGCATCTTTCTGTACTTTTCTTGCTCTTTCTGCACCCTTTGCGCCTCTTTCAGCACCTCTGTGGGTTCTTTCTGCAATGCTCTTGCTTCTTTCTGCACCTCACTTACCTCTTTATGCACTTCTCTTGCTTCTTTCTGCAGTGCCCTTGCTTCTTTCTGCATCCCTCTTGCCTCTTTGAGCACCTCTTTTGCTTCTTTCTGAACTTCTCCCTCCATTTTCTGCACTCTTCTTGCCTCTTTCTGTACCTCTGTTGCTTCTTTCTGCACTTCTGTTGTTTCTTTCTACACCTTTCTTGCTTCTTTCTGTATGTCACTTGCCTCTTTCAGCACCTCTGTTGCTTTTTTATGCAGATCTCTTGTCTCTTTATGCACTCCTCATTTTTTCTTTCTGCACCTCCCTTGCCTCTTTCTGTACCTCTGTTGCTCTTTCTGCACTTCATTTGCCCTTTCTGCACTCTTCTTGCCTCTTTCAGGAACTCTGTTGGTTCTTTCTGCACTCCTCTTGCTTCTTTATGTACCTCTGTTGCTTTTTTCTGTACTTCTATTGCCTCTTTATGCACCCCTCTTTTCTCTTCCTGCACCTCTCTTGCCTCTTTCTGTACCTCTGTTGCCTCTTTGTGTACTTCTCTTTCTCTTTCTGAACACTTCACGCTTCTTTCAACACCTCTGTTGGTTTTTTCTGCACTGCTCTTGCTTCTTTCTCCACCTCACTTGCCTCTTTCTGCACTTCTCTTGCTTCTTTCTAAACCTCTTTTGGTTCTTTCTGCAATGCTCTTGCTTCTTTCTGCACCTCTGCTGCTTCTTTCTGCACTTTTATTGCCTCTTTATGCCCCCATCTTTTCTCTTTCTGTGCCTCTCTTGCCTCTTTCTGTACCTCTGTTGCCTCTTTCTGAACTTCTCTTGCTCTTTCTGCACTCTTCGTGCCTCTTTCAGGAACTCTGTTGGTTCTTTCTGCACTCCTCTTGCTTCTTTATGTACCTCTGTTGCTTTTTTCTGTACTTCTATTGCCTCTTTATGCACCCCTCTTTTCTCTTCCTGAACCTCTCTTGCCTCTTTCTGTACCTCTGTTGCCTCTTTGTGTACTTCTCTTTCTCTTTCTGAACCCTTCACGCTTCTTTCAACACCTCTGTTGGTTTTTTCTGCACTGCTCTTGCTTCTTTCTGCACCTCACTTGCCTCTTTTTGCACTTCTCTTGCTTCTTTCTAAACCTCTTTTGGTTCTTTCTGCAATGCTCTTGCTTCTTTCTGCACCTCTGTTGCTTCTTTCTGCACTTTTATTGCCTCTTTATGCCCCCATCTTTTCTCTTTCTGCACCTCTCTTGCCTCTTTCTGTACCGCTGTTGCCTCTTTCTGCACTTCTCTTGCTCTTTCTGCAACATTCACGCTTCTTTCAGCACCTCTGTTGGTTCTTTCTGCCCTGCTCTTGCTTCTTTCTGCACCTCACGTGCCTCTTTCTGTACTTCTCTTGCTTCTTTCTAAACCTCGTTTGCTTCTTATAGCAATTCTCTTGCCTCTTTCTGCACTTCTCCTGCCTCTTTATGTACCTCGTTTGCCTCTTTCTGCACTACTCTTTTCTCTTTTTGCACCCCCTTGCCTCTTCCTGTACCTCTGTTGCCTCTTTCTGCACTTCTCTTGCTCTTTCTGCACCCTTTGCGCCTTTTTCAGCACCTCTGTTGGTTCTTTCTACACTGCTCTTGCTTCTTTATGTACCTCTGTTTCTTCTTTCTGTACTTCTATTGCCCCTTTATGCACCCATCTTTTCTCTTTCTGCACCTCTCTTGCCTCTTTCTGTACCTCTGTTGCATCTTTCTGTACTTTTCTTGCTCTTTATGCACCCTTTGCGCCTCTTTCAGCACCTCTGTGGGTTCTTTCTGCAATGCTCTTGTTTCTTTCTGTACCTCACTTGCCTATTTCTGCACTTCTCTTGCTTCTTTCTGCACTGCCCTTGCCTCTTTATGCATCCCTCTTGCCTCTTTGAGCACTTCTTTTGCTTCTTTCTGAACTCCTCTCTCCATTTTCTGTACCATTCTTGCCTCTTTCTGTACCTCTATTGCTTCTTTCTGCACTTCTTTTGTCTCTTTCTACACCTTTCTTGCTTCTTTCTGCATGTCACTTGCCTCTTTCAGCACCTCTGTTGCTTTTTTCTGCAGATCTCTTGCCTTTTTCTGCACCTCATTTGCCTCTTTCAGCACCTCTGTTGCTTTTTTCTGCAGATCTATTGCCTCTTTCTGCACTCCTCGTTTTTCTTTCTGTACCTCCCTTGCCTCTTTCTGTACCTCTGTTGCTCTTTCTGCACTTCTTTTGCTCTTTCTGCACTCTTCGTGCCTCTTTCAGGACGTCTGTTGGTTCTTTCTGCACTCCTCTTGCTTCTTTATGTACCTCTGTAGCTTCTTTCTGTACTTCAATTGCCTCTTTATGCACCCCTCTTTTCTCTTCCTGCACCTCTCTTGCCTCTTTCTGTATCTCTGTTGCCTCTTTCTGTACTTCTCTTGCTCTTTCTGCATCCTTTACGTTTCTTTCAACACCTCTGTTGGTTCTTTCTGCACTGCTCTTGCTTCTTTCTGCACCTCACTTGCCTCTTTCTGCACTTCTCTTGACTCTTTCTAAACCTCTTTTGGTTCTTTCTGCTCTTTATGTACCTCTGTTGCTTCTTTCTGTACTTCTATTAACTCTTTGTGCACCCCTCTTTTCTCTTTCTGTACCCCTCTTGCCTTTTTCTGTACCTCTGTTGCCTCTTTCTGTACTTCTCTTGCTCTTTGTGCACCCTTCACGCTTCTTTCAGCACCTCTGTTGGTTCTTTCTGCCCTGCTCTTGCTTCTTTCTGCACCTCACATGCCTCTTTCTGCACTTCTCTTGCTTCTTTCTAAACCTCTGTTGCTTCTTTCAGCAACTCTATTGCCTCTTTCTGCACTTCTCCTGCCTCTTTATGTACCTCTTTTGCCTCTATGTGCACTTCTCATACCTCCTTCTGCCCCCCTCCTGCCTCTTGCTGCACTTCACTTGCTTCTTTCTGCACCTCTCATGCCTCTTTCTGTACCTCTGTTGATTCTTTCTGCACTTCTCTTGCCTCTTACTGCACCTCTGAGTTAGAGGTATTTGTAACCTCCCTGCCCTATTATGTATTAGGGCCTTACAGGTGGGGTCATGCCAATCACAGGGGTACCCCAACCCATAATGTACCCTAGTGTATGCAGGTGTTTTCAATGTATTCTAAGTGTCTTTCAGCATAACACTTGCTCCGGGCCTGGTTAGTCAGAGTCAGTTACCACCAGTACCAGTTAGAAAAAAGTTGGGGGCACAGGATGACATTGCAACAAGGCCTCTTTCTGCACCTCTGTTGGTTCTTTCTGCATATCACTTGCTTCTTTCTGCACTTTTCTTAATCTCTTTGGACTTCTGTTGCCACTTTCTGCATTTCTCTTGCTTCCTTTTGTGCCTTTCTTCCTTTTTCTGCACATGTCTTAGCTCTGTAGGCATAGTTAGAAATTAGCATTTTAAAAACCTTTGAAATTCACTGAAAAAAACATAGGTTTTAGGGACGTTATAGTTAGAAATTAGCATTCAAAAACCTTTGAAATTCACTGAAAAAAACGTAGGATTCATGGACGTTTTAGTTAGAAATTAGCACATAAAAAACCATAGACATTTACTGAAAAAAACACAGGTTTTAGGGACGTTATAGTTAGTTGGACATTTCACTCATCCAAAACCAGAAAAATGTGGCTGTTATAGTTAGTTGAGCTAACTATAACTCGCGCCTCCGCAATGCACTGCTGATGAAATTACATATTACATCACTCATGACATGCTCAGCGACATCACTGATGACATCACTCATGACATCTCAAATGACATCACTAATGACATCATCCACATGATAATCTGATGCACCTTTTCACAGCCTAATGTAACCTTTGATACTCCCACCCAAAAATACAGGCTGCCATTCTCAAAACCATAGACACACCAATACCAGTTACTATATATCCACTCACTGATTCCTAGGTCTACACACACATCCATTCCCTAATCCATACAGTCACTCATAAATGCACTCACTCATCAATACAGCCACTATCATATGTACTCATATACCTATACAGACACTCACATACCACCACTCACTCATAGTTACTCACAGCTAGTCAGTCATGCAAAGAATCAATCACACTCCCATTTACTCACCCACACATTTATACACACACCACCTCACTTATGTATACAGATACTAAAACCTACTTTCTCGTACACAATCAGTGACACAAGCACACACTCATCCATACAGCCACTCTCACAATCACTCACTCTCACATATAATCATTTATATACTCCAACACTCACATATAATGCCTTTCAGATATGTGGTTACTCACACATGTACCACTGAGACATCCATTCACTCACCAACACAGCTATACACTAGGGGTGGGCGAAATTTGCAAAACTGACTTTCGCAAATTATCGTGAAATTGCTCAAAATCTCAGCGAGCATGCGGAATTTTCGCGAAGATGCGGAGAATGCTTTTCCTGCCCGTTCGCGATGTGTTTTTGCATGCTCTTGGGGAAATCTCCAACTTGCCCATGCAGTCACTAATGGGTGCGGCCAGCTCGCTTGCGATGCTTATTTCTTGTTCCGGGTTGAATGACATGCTCGCGATCACAAACTCTCGTGGGATAGCGCGACCGGCTACCAACAATCCAACATCTCGTGGCGCACATGAACGGATAGGAAAACTCGTTGCCGAACGCAGGAATGCATTTTTAAAGCGCAAACAAGAAAAATACTTCCGTCTCGCGGCAGATTGCGAAAGTTTTGACATTTTCGCTCTCTCTGCGGAACGCAAAAATGTCAAAATATCGCAGAATCCGGGAGCGGAACGCAATTTACCGGCCAGGCCTACTATACACACATTCACCCACCCATACATCGCCTCACAGACATACTCTTGAACCCATACACCCAGTGAATCAGCCACTCATACATCCATGCAGGGAGTCACACACACCCCACCCACCCACACAGACACTGAGACACCCATTTAGGTACTCAGACAACCAATAAAAAAAAATCATAAATAGACATTCATGTAGCTACTCACCAACCCAAGCAGCCACTTACACACCAACTGACAGACTGATGCAGACATTCACACAGATTAGTCAGCCACCCATGTATTAGTAAGACATGTTTGATCACTCACTTATACAGTCAGTCATGCACCTATTAAATCATCCATTCAGACAATCATATGTCCACTCATTCTTCAATACACCTTGGAATATATATTTATAACACATATTTAAACATTTTAGAAACACTCAGTCACTGGATGATGTCATCAGTGATGCCATCAGTGATGTCATTTGAGATGTCATCAGTGATGTCACTGACCACATCATGAGTGATGTAATATGTGATGTCATCAGCAGTGTATTGCGAGTGAAATGTCCATCTAACTATAACATCCCTGAAACCTCGTTTTTTTCAGTGAATATATATATATATATATATATATATATATATATATATATATATATATATATATATATATATATAAAGCATGTGACTGTAAGCAATGGTAAGTAAAGTGTGCCTGATAGGAGTATTGGGGCTATACCCTCTAAAAAGTAAATTTATGGGTTACATTATGTGATTGGTAAGAAAGGTAGCTTCGGAGCGTCAACTGCCAAAAATAAGTAAAAGTGTAGAGGGGCTTGGGGCAGGTGGCTCCTCACAAATAAAACTTATAGGTTATAATATATAACGGGTTAAGCAAGAGGACAAGGTTCCCCCCAAAAGCAAAATTATGAGTTAAATGAAACTCAACAGGTAATAATTAAAAATTAATAATTAATTTGTTTTTTGTTTTTATAAACTATGATTTACATTTTTTAGGACCAGGAATCCAGGGTTTAGCATGCCAGGGTTGGAGTAATCTACATTTGATCCAAAAATGTTTACTTAATGAACATTATTTTTTAATCCCAAAATAAACTTTGAGGTAGTTGTATTTATTATAAAAAGGGCTACAATTTTATTGATTGTTTTAGTTATTTTTTATCTTAGTCTTAATTTTTATTTAAAGAAGAAAAATTATGAATATGATTTTTTAGGATACGGAATGCTAGAAGTTAAGTGACCAAAGGTGGGGAGAAATTTAATGTTGGGTTTTAAATAACTAATGGTATTTTTGTACTTCAAATTAATAGTTATTGAGCACTTTCAGAGGATGAGTAATTATTATGGTATTTCTACTGTGGCTTTAAAAAAACTTGGATTATTATGTTGTGGAAGCAGGACACCAATACTTCAGGGTACTAGAAAGGGGGAAGGGCAATTTTCGAATGAAAAAAGATATGTGGAATGATTGTTTTTTTCAATCAAACATGCACTGAAGAGGTACTCTTTCAGGTATTTGTATCGGTAGTATTTATTTAAAAAAGTTCTATAATTTTAATATTTATTTGGGATATCTTCTGTTATTCTTGTTTTGGCAAAAACACAACAACACCTATGATTATGATTTTTAGGATGTGGTCTTAAAGGTGTGGGGTCCAAGGTGGGATGTAATTTCATGCTGAGCAAACATTTTTCATAGTTTTTATTTATTTAAAATATTTATTTTTCAAAATGATATCTCTTATAAATATTTTTTAAAGCATTCACATTCTTGCATGAGTATTTTATTTACTATTAAGAAATGCACATTAAAAATGCAAATGATATATAATTACATGAATACAATGTTTTTAAAGATGAAAATGAAAATTTCTACAACATTTTTTAAGTGTTTTATTATGGAAAGTAAACAGAAAAAAATATTTTTTATTTGAAAACATTTTTTTCCATCTTAAAATATACCCCATTTTTACAACTGTAAAACGCAGAAAAACAACTTTTATTGTAATTTAATTGCATTTTTGCATGTATTTGCAGGCTTTATGAATGTTTTGTTGGTCGGTTTAACATGTGGCCAAAGTCAGATCGAAGTTGCTGCGTCAGAAAGGTTGTAACATTTACTTTTTTGCTTAAAACATTAATTTGGGTACCTTTACTGTAGGGAGAATCTAAGGGAAGTTATTCTAGTTTAAAAATGTTAGATTTTTATAGTTTTGTATGTACATAACCTTTTTCCCCTATTCTGGTTGCTGGCCATGCATTTACCTGATTCAGAATATTGTTGTGCTTGTTTGAAGCCTTTAAATGTATTTTCTTTCTTTAACTTTAAGCATAATCGGTTGTATTTTTATTTTTACCCTACCACACTAGTTTGTTATCGATGAGGTACTTTTATATTTATATTGTCAAAGTTTGTTTTGGAGTGTAGGGAGTTGTGCAGGTGCCAACTGAAACTTAAAAACATGTCCTACATTTCTTTCCCGCTTTCATTGGGAACTCAGATTTTTTTTACTTTTTGGACTTTTCAAGAGAATGTTATTGGATTTAATATAAGCTGCTGTGGATGCGCAAACATTGACAGTGGACATATTTTCATACATTTTGTAATATTTAACTACACGCCACTCCTAGAAGACCACTGCAGATGCAAGCAGATTTGCACTGGCTATCTAGGGTAACAACAAGCAGTGACAAAGACAGCACATTTTGCTAATGCATGTTTCTTACATGTACAATATAAAGGAATGATTAAGAGGTGCCTTTTAAGAGATCTGCACAAAAAGTGAGAAAATATTTCAGTGACAATACAAATATAAAAGTTGACATATATAAGATTTAGGCCAGATTAGAAAACAAATGCACTCATATTGAAGGTGATGTCAGAATTATTGCTTATATTTCAACACTAATAAAACCATTATGTCCCATATAACAAAGACATTCCCTGACTTGGTGGCTAACCTAGATTGGGCAAGTGGATACCTGACCAATTTTAGGTGGCTCAGTTAATCTTATTTACTGCCAGAGCAAGCAATTTGTGGCATTTTGGTTTTGTTGTTGTTTGGTATATTGGGACTGGATAGCAGGCCAGGGGGGTGAGCAAGGAATGCTCAGCTGTCTTTTATGGTGCAATTTAGTGTGGGGTGCTCTGCATAATTTTTAGCTGGTTGTGCTGCTTTGATTTGGTAATTTATGGCAGTTTGAGAACCTCTTGTCATTGTTGATGATGTCTCATGGTGCGAGGAAAGGGTCCAGGCACCCACGGGCTGATGTAGATTTTGAGGCCCTCTCACACAGAATGGACTCCATGGATGAGGTAGGGCTTTGTTGGTGGTGCTGGCCCAGACAGGGAGAAATAGTGTGCCTGCTGCACAGGCAGAGAGGCCTAGAAGATCAAGAGTGGCTCATAGGGTGGCATTTCCTCTGGTTTAGAAGAGGGCCAAGGGACAGGGAACTTGAAGGGATTGACTAGGGTTCTGGTGGGAGACCAACAAATACCATCTGGAGTTAACCCTGGTCCCGTGGGGGCTCAATGCTCTGTCGCAGTGGCAGCCATGCCTGGTGCACAGACCCTGGTAGCAGGTAATGCTGGTCAGGTAGAGTCTCAGAGTAATGTCTCAGCATTAGTGGTGCCTGGGGCTGGTGGGAGTATTGTGCAGCATAGTATCAATTGTATGGCAATTGGAGTGGTGCCCGCGGTTAGCCCTGGCCAACTGGACCTGGTGGCTAACCTAGCCAGTATTTTGCCTTGGATCTCCAAGTTTGGAATGTTATCCACCCCCTTGTTTGGAGGAGTGCCCTTGTGGGTGATCGGAGGGAGATGATTTGTAGAGGGCCAGGCAATTGGTGGCCCACCTCAGAGGTTTGATGGCTCTGGGCTTGAAGTGGTGTGCTGCTCGAGTGTCAAGGGTTAGTTGGCGCTACTGGTTAATTCTGTGGTTCAAATGCGTTCAGCCCCATCTGGGAGTCAGAATGGGAAGTTGGGTCACCCCGGTGGTAGGAGTTAGTGGGGGCCCACAGGCATAGTTGGCGCAGTAGCAATGGTGGCAGCTCCACCTACTCAAGAACCTGCAATTTCAAGTACAGGGACATTGTTGCCAAGTATCCGTCTAGGGGTTGTGCAATCTGAGGAGGAACAGCTGGGAAGGCATGTCCTGATGGACGTGAAAGAAAACATTTGGAAGGGGTTATACATAGACACTTTTTAGTTGCTTTTGGACCAGTCTGAAAGAGAGGATGCCAAACACTGCTAGGAATGCTCGCATTCTAGGGACTGTGGCTATTTGCCATACAGAAGGGGTAAATGCTGGTGAACTGGGTAAAAGGTTTTTCAATTTTTGTAGCTATTATGGCCGAGTGTTTTACTAATTTGGGTGCCCAACTCACATGCTATTAGAATAGAATAGTATGCGCTCATAATGAGTATGGTGGTGTGGCCTGGAAAAAGTATGATAAAGGATTCAGGTGGATCAAGGCTACCAGGCAAACTCAAACTTGGGATCAGATTGACATCATCACTTGCCTGCATCTTATGAAGCATCCCTCCCAACTCTAACCCCATTCAGCCCTTACCGGTGGGTTCGGGGTTGGCTAGCAGTCCGGGAGTGGGAGGGAAGAAAGGTTGCTGTTTGGACATTAACAAGCTATCCTGTGCATGGCCCCAGGGTCTTGAAAATTAAAGCATTATTGCTCATTCTGTGGCTTGTCATCCCCCCCTGAGTTCAAATCTTCAGAAAGTGAAAGGATAAGGGTGGCATGAAGCCGAGCTCTCTCCCCAGTTAATTGGTTGGCAATGGTCCCATAACTCAATGTGTACAGTAATCACATGACATCTCAGGCATTGTATGAAGGCTTCGAAGATAGTTTCCAAATCCCAGCAGAGAGGTGCGTGGGCGTTCTTTATTGCAGAAATCAACAATCTCTCAGGTCCAATCATGGAAGATCCTCACATAAATGAGTCGGGGAAAGGTTCCTCTGATTCAGTCCCTCTCAACAGCTTCATCTGCTCCCCCTTGGGAGTAGTAACCAAGAAGGAGCCTGTGGAGTATAGGTTGTTACAAAACCTGCCAGCCCCCAGGGGTCAGTCTCAAATGGAGCCATTGATGGGGTCTTATGCTTTTTTAAGTACACTTCCCTGGAGCAGGCAATTCAGATGCCGCAATAGCTGGGACTTGGGGCTCACTTGGCGAGATCAGACATAGAGTTGCCATTCCGCTTACTACCTGTAGGAGGTGGAAATCCACAGGATTTGCACCTGCTGGGTTTTCAATTTGAGGGCCCATTTTATTTTAATAAATGCATGCCTATGGACTACTCGTTCTCTAGTTCCTATTTTGAAACATTCAGCACCTTCCAGAAGTGGGTCTTTAGGCAGAGGTCATGCCATCAGTGGATGTTACAGAACCTCAATGATTTCCTCTTCCTGGGGCCTTCCAACACGGAAGAATGTGCTGATGCCTTGCAGTCATTTTGTAAGCTGATAGGGGATATTGGGGTACCACTTGCCCAGGGCAAGACAGCGGGGCTGGCATCTATCATTGAATATCTGGGAACTGAGTTGGAGTACGTTGCTGTGATCTGAAGACCATTTGGAAAGGTCAATGCCTTCTCCCAAGTGTTGAGGGCATGTACAGGTACTAGGAAGATCAACTTGTTGACTTCCCATGCCATGTCTGGATTGGAGGAGAAACATCATCACAACAGGTTATCCAATGTGGTCCTGCAGGATATCACAATCTGGGAAACATTTTTGTTGGATTTTAGTGGGACAGTGGTGTGGCCCAGTCCAGCCAACACTATTGAGGAGTTGGTCTTGTTCAGTGTTGAGGCAGGAGGTGAGGGTTTTGGCGCTATCTTGGCACTGCATGGCGTGCACAGTGATGGCCCAGTTACTGGGTGCAATTTGGTCTGGTTGCTAACATTGGCTTGAGCAGTTTCACAGCCAGTCAGTCGTCTGATGATATTATAGTGGTATAATGTGTCAATCAGCAGGCACCGAAATGTAAAATGATCCTTAGATTGTTGAAATAAATTGTACTACAGTGTTGAAAGATAAATGCAATGTTTAAAGCCAAGCATGGTCAAGGTGTGTTGAACAATGCTGCTGATGCTTTATCTTGTTTCAAGATCCAGGCATTCAGGTACCATCACCTGGTAGCAGCAGAGTTCTCTATGCCCTTCCCAGATCAACTGTAGTGGCTTGGTGCGCAAGCTTACCAGTCTAGCACCCAGGACAAGGAGTGCCTATGAAGGGAAAATAACCCATATTGTACATTTTTAGGGCATGCAGGGGATAATTGTTTTGTGCAGACCTTGCATTCCTGGGGTACCTAAACAGATGGGTGCGGGCAGTTGCCTGCGCCTGGCACCACAAGGTGGCAATTTCCCTGTTTGCGAAAATGTTGGAGCACACCAATGAGACTAAAGCCTTTAAAGTGCAGAGGGTGTTTAGGGGTTGGAAGCTGATAGAGGGGACCAGGTCTGACTCCAGATGCCCAATTGACACATGCAAGCTAGCTGCAATGTTTGCCTCCCTGGAGACCATTTGTAGACTGTCAGATGAGGTTCACCTCCTCAGGGCATCATTTCCCCACGCTTTCTATGGTTTACTCAGGGTGGGTGAATTAGTAACTCAGACCAAGAAGGATTTCAAAGGGATGGCTGCAGCAGGTGACGATTCGGTAGGTGCATTGCTCCCTGGCAATTAGTATTCCCCGCTCCAAGATGGATCAGGCTGGAGCCTTAGGCAATGTGGGCTGTCGCCCATATAACTTGGAGAATGTCCTAGCTCACTAGCCCCTGAAAACTGGAGGCCCACTCCTGGTGCATGCAGATGGGGCCTTCCTGACCAGATTTTTGTTCTGCAGAATACTTACTGAGGCCCTGAGGGCAGAGGGGTGCAATCCTTTTGAATATAAGTCTCATTCTTTTTAAAACAGATGCTGCCACCTCTGCAGCAGCAATGGGGTTCACAGTGTTATGTTGGATTGCACATGTTATAAGGCCTACAGCCAATCCCCATCTTTCCTTCATGGGGACCCAGGTGGAAGACGTGAGTATTCTAGTCACCCACTGGATTTCTTGGTGACCCTTGTCAACGCAAATGTGGCAGAGACCATGGAAGTGCTGGTGCAGGACTATTCTTATGTTTAGCTTGCTAAGGCTGATTATGTTGAAGGTGGTTTTGCTGCCAGGGCTCCTCCGGCAGGTTACCGCTTGTCCTTTTGTGGTCAAGGGGGGCTGCATTTGGCCCTTTTGAGATCTTCTCTGGACAACATGTTACCCAAGGGGTATATGCCTCCTGGGGTCATTAAAGTGCATCTCAGTTGCAACAATTTAGTGCACATTAGCAGGAAATTCTTGTTTGAACTGATGATCTCTGAATTTTATTGGCTCTCAAGGAAATTTCTACATGCTGTGCTAGCATGACCCAACATCATCCCGAGGTTGCAGTTGAGGGAGTCTGTCAGTCAAAGCACTCAACAATTTGGTAAAACGAGTGAATAATAAGATTGGTAAGTTGTTCAGGTCCCCCTAGGTTTTGGCTATCCCGAATGGCTGTTTTTTGCTACAGGATGAACTCCACTTGTCAAAAATTGTTAATGAAATGTTCTTAGAGAACTTGCTAGCTTGATTAATTAATTGCCTGCATGTTCATGAGCGAATTGAGGAGGGGAAGGCAAGATAGTAAGTGAACTATGCTGACCTGAGGTGGGTGAGGTCATGATTGGAGGGGGCCAGTTTGAGTCCATAGAAGGCATCCATTTCTGTTTAGACCATCATAACAGTGGTGTCACTGGACCCTCCAAGGTTTGCTAGCAGCAAATCGAATGGAGGTTGCTGGACGCGGGCTTTGGGAGTGATCACTGACATCCTGACCTTCTGGCCAGTCTCCTGCACAGACGCAATGGTCGCAAAATTAGCACAGGCCTTGGGGGGTGGATAAGGTTTATTGTAGGGGTGCCCGAAGTAGGTATCCTAGTGGCATAGGCATACCCTTAGTGGGGATTCGGGTGGGTGGGTCCTCCTAGACATACTATGACTGAGAAATGGAGATTCCAGAGCAGGAGTCACATGGACATGTCATGTTCTCCCTTGAAGGCCAATTTGTGGGCACGCAGGAACAACGTTAGATAATGTTAGGAGAATTAATGTATTAGTGTCTCTGTTAAGGTCAAGGTAGGCATCAACACATGTAAATAAAGCTGTAAAAATATAATGGGTTACTGTGTATAATCATGGAAATGTGTTTTTTATATTGCCATTGTTTTGTGTGTAAATAAATACAGCATGGTGTTTATGACCCCTACCCAAAAAGAAAAGCTGGGAGTAGTGTCTGCCTAAAGAGGGATGGATGGGACAGGGACGTATCTCAGGTGTTAAATAACTGGTGGCCTCTGCAGTACTTGGCCATATATGTTTTCAATATATTCTGTTGACACAATCCTGGTATGAATTCATTTAGGTAGTCATTCATGTATTCAGACCTCCTGGCCATGCAGCAGTGCAGCCTATGTGCCTATTTGTGTGTTTGCTGTACTTGTCTATCTAGGCATGTACTGTATTATAGGGTTTGTGAGCCAGAAGATGATAGCCTGACCTGGATAGCAGCAGGAAGCATGACCTTCTTTGTCACACAGTGAAGCAGCTTTCAGATTCTTCTAGAAAGGCATTACTTTAGTTCACCTTTTGTCCTTTCTCCCCATTGCTTCTTAACTTCTGATTCAGTGAGTAGCATGGTGTCACTCAGCCTCTTGTGAGACTGCTGCTCCTTTCTATCTTTTCCATTGTATTTGACTATTGTGTTCTTCCTACTTTCAAACTTATTCAATTTCTGCACTGTGTTCCAACTATTCTTGCTCAGTCAGCTATAAATCCACCCGAATCCAAGTGGTACCTCCAGAGGTTATCCACAAAGCTCCTCTTATCTCTAACATCCTGCTATTCAATGCATCATGTCACAAGACTGTATTTAGGATCATCCAATCTCCTTGGTAATAATGCATAGCATAAATCATATTATAGTTCTTCTCCTATTGAAACACTTGTAACCTTTTGGTCAACTGCACAAACAATTCCTCTGCCAACTAGCCCTGTATTCCCTCACAATATATTCTGTCTTGATTTTGGCACTTTCTTCCTTGATATCCTCCAACTCAACAAAAAGCCTGTGGCTTTGTAACAGCACTTAGTACTGCTTTCCGCCATTGGAAGTCCCCAAAGCCACATAAAAACTGGTTGCATCTCTACAACTTTTCCGATTTTGAACCACTTATCATGATTCACATACACTCTTCCATACATCATTCTGATGTGCCTGAGAAGTTCTAAATTACAAAGCCATACATAATTCATGCATCACTTTTAAAAGTGTCCTAGAGGTTTTTTCTGGCCTTCTTGATATATTTGCTTCAGGGAAATGTTGTCAATGAATTCATAATTATACTGCTCCACTACTTCAAGGACCTATATACATGGCAGGCAATCAATACTGTTGATAATTGTTGAAGTGCAAGCAGATGCACACTTTTTGTCAAGTCATATACTGTAAATGCAGCTATTCATAATGCAGTTATGGTGAATCAGGGCTTTTCTTTTGTTATTTCTAAGCAGGTGCAATATATTGTTCTTGTGTCTGGGGTTACAATCTTTGATTCACTGTGGGTCACTTCCATTGTTTAATATCTGAAAATGAGATTGAGTTGTAATATAAATAGAATTAATTTTTCAGTTATTGGACATTTCTTAACCCCTTCCCCGCTCATGACGGAACCGTTCCGTCATGAGCCACGGTTGCCGTGTGCTCATGACGGAACGGTTCCGTCATGACACGCCCGTTGGCGGCCGCTCCGCTTACGCGGCGCTGTTTCCCCGCCTGTGCGGGGGGACAACGCAAATGGGCGGAGTCATGACGGAACCGTTCCGTCATGAGCACAGCTCAACTGTGGCTCATGACGGAGCGGCTCCGTCATGAGCACAGGCCCACCGCGCTGCCCCCCTGCCCCCCCCAGCGCTGCAGCGGAATGTCCGCAGCAGCGAAGGGGTTAAATTAAATTGATCATAGTCCCTATTTAGTTAGTTGGTCCTGGTCCGATCTGGTGGGTCACTATATTAATGCATCCACTCCAGGAATCTTTATTTGGTCCCATAATAGAGGTTGAATCCATTGCAGAGAGGTTGAGTAAACGAATAGAGTTCTATTGGGTAACCATCACCATTTGTTATCTGTCAACAAAACCAAGAGACCTCCTTGGAGCGATTGTTGCATTCTGCAAATGAATATATGTTAAAGTAAATATAGTGTCAATGCTTATATTCTTCAATTTATTTTCTTTTTCCCTAAAGTAATTTATACAGTTCTCAGAATGGAGATTAAACAGAGGAAATTGTGACCCTTTCAATGATTTTGAACTTGGTTTTTTCTTGTGATTTGCTGCCACTAATCTGGGGTAAAGAGCTGTGTTAAGGTTCTGGGGATTGCAAGTTTTTAAAAACAATTATTTTACTTTGATTTTACTGGCCTGGTAGCTGCTCACATTGTATTTTTGCACATTGGTCAGTTTCCCAAATGTTAGAGTGGGGCTGCCATTTTGGTTGTCGTTCTTGTGTTCAGACAGCATAAATGCACACACTGACCCGACCGTGCAGCGCTGTCACTAATCTGGGGTAAAGAGCTGTGTTAAAGCTCTGGGAATTGCAGATCGGGCTGCCACTGTTCAAACAGCATAAATGCACACGCTGACGTGACCGCGCAATGGATGGGCACAGCGGGTGCTCCGAAGAAAATCTGCACCCATCCATGGCCCTAATGTGCCGTGCGCCAGGACCCCTACCCAATTTTTTACTCGTGCCTACATTAGAGAGAAATTACTGAGTATTGGCCGCACAAGTAATAAAACAATTGTACAATGTTTGATTGTCAGGTGCCTGCTATCAAGCGGTGCTGTCCCACATGCAAATTTGTCTGTAATACTAAATGTACAGACCTCTCAAATCACAGGGTCATTCATTCAAGCTCTCAAGCTGCACACAATCATGAACCATTGGATCTAGCACTTACCTGCGTGTGGCTAAACACTAGGTCAATGACTAAACATAACATGAATTTGCTGATTTTATGTCTCAGTATAACCCAGACTTGATTTTTCTGACGGAAACCTAGACTGATAATACTTCAGATCCTGATTTAAAAATCTCCATTCCAGAAGGGTATGAGCTCTTCAAAGTATATAGAGATGGGCAATGAGGAGATGGGATTGTATCGTAACAATATTAAAGCTACTTTTATAGTCATTCCTCAGTTAGAGGGAGGAGCCATGATGTTTCTTTTTAAATTTAATAATAAGGTGGCTTTAAATTGTGCCCTCATCAATCGACCACCGGGTCCTAGAAACAGCTTCATTAGTTCTGTGCAGACATTTCTGGAATCCTGCATTGAGTTCTCCAGTTTCACATAATTGGGTGACCTTATCTTTCCTTCGGAATCTAAAGAAAGTAGGGATACTGCACACCTGGTTGACTGTCTTGGGTGTTTTCACCTAAGCCAGATAGTCTCTGAGCCGACTCACAGGGGTAGCCACACTTTTGATGGCATTTTCACTAATAACCCAAGGATCACTTTTAAGAAAGTTCTACCCATTGCATGGGCGGACCATAGTGTAGTATTCCTTAAGTTAGCCATCCCAGGGGAGGTCCCTTGTGTACCTAACAGGGTGAACTCTGTTATATTGCGTCCTTGGCGAAAGATAAATAAACTGGAACTAGACCTGACATTACACTCTCACACTCTATGCTTAGATATAGATATTGACTCGGTGGGCCTTAGTTTTGCAAGCTGGATTGATTCTGTGGTTACCAAGCATGATCCAGAAAAACACAGATTAAGTCACAGAAACAATCCATCAGCTCTCTGGTATACAGCTGAGCTAATACAGAACTTAAGATAAAGTGTAGGGCACAGGAGCGAAGATGGAGGAAAGATTACTCCTTGGAAGAAAAGAAAAATTATAACATAGCCATCAAAGAATATAAAGCAGCTATTGTCTCAGCAAATCAACATTTTGCACTGAGAAAACTAGTTCAGTGAGCAACTCGACCAGAGAACTTTTCAAAACCGTTACCGCACTTTCCAACTTTGATCACAGCAAACAGTTTACTCTTGACCAAGATTTTTGCAACAAATTTGCACATTTCTTTTACAACAAAGTAAAAGTCAATTACGAAGAGTTCTCTGCTAACCAAAATGCTCAACATCTGGTCGAATTGGGCTGCCTGGATCACAACACTGAAAACACTTGGTTAGCAAGAAAATGTTGACGCCTAAAAGAGCGGTAAGTCTTATAGAATCTACTAAATCTTTATCTCCATTGGACCCCTGCCCGGCGCATGTATTACACATTGTTCCCAACAAGATTGCAATCTATCTTGCCCCACTTCTAAATAATGCTCTTAGTTCAGGGTTTTTTCCAACAACCTGGAAAAAATCATTGGTTCACCCGATTTTGAAAACATCTTCACAAGACCCTACAGAGTTCAAAAACTACCTACCTATCTCCTGCCTCCCACTTCCATCCAAGATCTTAGAAGAAGTTCTAAATGAAGACCTGTTAGCCTTCTTAGTGGCAAATGATAGGTTGGATACATCACAAGATGGTTTTGGGTCTCAATATTTCAGAGTCAGCACTAAGTGCAGCCACAGATGAGTTCATAATGCAGGTCTACTGGGGAGGGAAGGCAGTACTTATTCTTATGGCCTCTCAGCTGCATCTGACACTGTAAACCATCACTGGTAGGGCACTGAGCATTCTCAGTTTATTTCTATCAAACAGAGAGCAGACAATGCTGTTAAGTGAACTCACATCTCACTTGTCTGCTCTTCCCTGTGGTGTGCCCCAGGAATCATCTTTATACCCAACTCTGTTTAATATTTATGTCACTCCATTGGTGAAACTCATTTGTTCTAATTATTTCTGTGAAATTTGCTATGCGGATGACACACAAATATTGGTATTACTATCATCTGAGCCAGAGAATGTGGCAAAGAAGTTTAACAACTGTATGGCTCACATCATCAGATGGATGTGGAAAACTGTCTTAAGTTAAACATCGAAAAAACCAGGGTCCAACTATTTGGAACTGACCCCACGTAATAGAACAACTCCTGATGGCCAGGGGTCGCCGGACCGTGTTCATCCATGTTCAAAAAGTAAAAAATCTGGGATTTGCACTAAATGATCAGCTGTCCTTTTCAGATCAGATCAATCACTTCACATCTTCCTGTTTTTACACCTTGAGGATTCTAAAAAAGATCTTTCCATTCATCCCATTAAATTGACATAAAACAGAAATTGTCACTTTGGATCTATAGGAGTTAGACTATTGTAATGCTCTCTATCTGGGAGTACAATCGCTTCAGAATGCAGCAGCCAGTTTAATACTAAAAATCCCCAAATTTAGTCCTGTATCAAAAAGCATCAGGGATCTGTACTGGATGCCTGTCCAGGCTAGGGTGACATGTAAGGCTTTGTGCATTGTCCACAAGCCCTCCATGGCTCCAGGCATGTTGATTTTCAGAAATCCTTTGGGTGGTATGTTCATCGGCGCAACCTTATGTCATCCCCCACGATTGATGGTCATCCACAGGGCCAAGACCATAAAGTTGGGGAGCAGAGCTTTTTCCACTTGGGCAATAAGTTGTGGAACACCATGCCTCTTACCTTGAGGTTTTAAACTAGTAGGCTGATGTTCATAAAATGTTTAAAAACCTGGCTATTTGCATCGGGGGTCGAAGCTCTTTGCCTCCCCGGTTCCTTATGATTGGTAATGGCACTCCTAGTGCGAAGACACCTTGGCATTCATGCACTTTGAAAAAAGGTTACTTACTTACTTACTTGCTTTTTGCGTACATTTGTATGTTATCTATGTGTAAATGCCTGTAAAATACCAACAAGGAAACTGGAAAACACTTGGGGGGAAATTTAAAACAGAGAAGCATGCCAAGTTTTGAGAAAAAAGAGAACTATAAATACAAATATCATCATAAAAGCAAACTATTTTGAAGAATCAGACCCAACAAGCCATACGATAAGGTATTGTGAAGATCTCACCTTTTAAGATAAAATCAAGGCCTATTGTCAAAGACCATGTTTTTGGCAACTTCACATGGAATAAAACACAGAACATCCATAAGGAACTCAGGTTGAAAACACCGTAAACACCAAAGCTTAACATCACATGGAATGTACAAATGGAAACTTCATTAGTTCACCTTGAATACTAAAAATAACTTTAAAGCAAAATACATAACACACAAAGGTTTTTACTCCAGCCCACAAACGTACCCCATAAACAACCTCTACATCACTGTAGACCAATCGCAATGGACCGCACTCTGCTAGCCCCTCCTCCGGGTTGCCCCTAAATTCAACAAGTACTTACTTGCACCCACTGGGGTGAACCACTCAAGAACTCCATGTCAGAGATCATCAGTTCAACAAGTACTTACTTGCACCCATTGGGGTGAACCACTCCAGAACTCTATGTACCAGCTTCCGCAGGGGCGACCCGGAGGAGGGGCTAGCGGAGTGCGGTCCATTGCGATTGGTCTACAAATATGGCTCCCTCGAGCTTTGAGCTGACGAGCTCCTGGACGACGCACCTGCGTGCCTGTGCGGGCAACGAGGCCTTTGACGGTTGTTTGGCAGCCCTCTTTTCCACCCCTAACTATTTTCTCTTCTGAGGAGGGAAGTTATCCCAAAACCCGAGCCATGTCTCGGGTGATATTCTAAAACCCGGGACATGTATCGGGTCTAGAGATCATCAATTCAACAAGTACTTACTTGCACCCACTGGGGTGAACCACTCAAGAACTCCATGTCAGAGATCATCAGTTCAACAAGTACTTACTTGCACCCATTGGGGTGAACCACTCCAGAACTCTATGTACCAGCTTCCCCAGGGGCGACCCGGAGGAGGGGCTAGCGGAGTGCGGTCCATTGCGGTTGGTCTACAAATATGGCTCCCTCGAGCTTTGAGCTGACGAGCTCCTGGACCACGCACCTGCGTGCCTGTGCGGGCAACAAGGCCTTTGACGGTTGTTTGGCGGCCCTCTTTTCCACCCCTAACTATTTTCTCTACTGAGGAGGGAAGTTATCCCGAAACCCAAGCCATGTCTCGGGTGATATTCTAAAACCCGGGACATGTATCGGGTCTATAGATCATCAATTCAACAAGTACTTACTTGCACCCACTGGGGTGAACAACTCAAGAACTCCATGTCAGAGATCATCAGTTCAACAAGTACTTACTTGCACCCATTGGGGTAAACCACTCCAGAACTCTATGTACCAGCTTCCCCAGGGGCGACCCGGAGGAGGGGCTAGCGGAGTGCGGTCCATTGCGATTGGTTTACAAATATGACTCCCTCGAGTTTTGAGCTGACGAGCTCCTGGACGACGCACCTGCGTGCCTGTGCGGGCAACGAGGCCTTTGACGGTTGTTTGGCAGCCCTCTTTTCCACCCCTAACTATTTTCTCTACTGAGGAGGGAAGTTATCCCGAAACCCGAGCTATGTCTCGGGTGATATTCTAAAACCCGGGACATGTATCGGGTCTAGAGATCATCAATTCAACAAGTACTTACTTGCACCCACTGGGGTGAACCACTCAAGAACTCCATGTCAGAGATCATCAGTTCAACAAGTACTTACTTGCACCCATTGTGGTGAACCACTCCAGAACTCCATGTACCAGCTTCCCCAGGGGCGACCCAGAGGAGGGGCTAGCGGAGTGCGGTCCATTGCGATTGGTCTACAAATATGGCTCCCTCGAGCTTTGAGCTGACGAGCTCCTGGACGACGCACCTGCGTGCCTGTGCGGGCAACGAGGCCTTTGACGGTTGTTTGGCGGCCCTCTTTTCCACCCCTAACTATTTTCTCTACTGAGGAGGGAAGTTATCCCGAAACCCGAGCCATGTCTCGGGTGATATTCTAAAACCCGGGACATATATCGGGTCTAGAGATCATCAATTCAACAAGTACTTACTTGCACCCACTGGGGTGAACCACTCAAGAACTCCATGTCAGAGATCATCAGTTCAACAAGTACTTACTTGCACCCATTGGGGTGAACCACTCCAGAACTCTATGTATCAGCTTCCCCAGGGGCGACCCGGAGGAGGGGCTAGCGGAGTGCGGTCCATTGCGATTGTTCTACAAATATGGCTCCCTCGAGCTTTGAGCTGACGAGCTCCTGGACGACGCACCTGGGTGCCTGTGCGGGCAACGAGGCCTTTGACGGTTGTTTGGCGGCCGTCTTTTCCACCCCTAACTATTTTCTCTACTGAGGAGGGAAGTTATCCCGAAACCCGAGCCATGTCTCGGGTGATATTCTAAAACCCGGGACATGCATCGGGTCTAGAGATCATCAATTCAACAAGTACTTACTTGCACCCACTGGGGTGAACCACTCAAGAACTCCATGTCAGAGATCATCAGTTCAACAAGTACTTACTTGCACCCATTGGGGTGAACCACTCCAGAACTCTATGTACCAGCTTCCCCAGGGGCGACCCGGAGGAGGGGCTAGCGGAGTGTGGTCCATTGCGATTGGTCTACAAATATGGCTCCCTCGAGCTTTGAGCTGACGAGCACCTGGACGACGCACCTGCGTGCCTGGGCGGGCAACGAGGCCTTTGACGGTTGTTTGGCAGCCCTCTTTTCCACCCCTAAATATTTTCTCTACTGAGGAGGGAAGTTATCCCGAAACCCGAGCCATGTCTCGGGTGATATTCTAAAACCCGGGACATGTATCGGGTCTGGAGATCATCAATTCAACAAGTACTTACTTGCACCCACTGGGGTGAACCACTCAAGAACTCCATGTCAGAGATCATCAGTTCAACAAGTACTTACTTGCACCCATTGGGGTGAACCACTCCAGAACTCTATGTACCAGCTTCCCCAGGGGCGACCCGGAGGAGGGGCTAGCAGAGTGCGGTCCATTGCGATTGGTCTACAAATATGGCTCCCTCGAGCTTTGAGCTGACGAGCTCCTGGACGACGCACCTGCGTGCCTGTGCGGGCAACGAGGCCTTTGACGGTTGTTTGGTGGCCCTCTTTTCCACCCCTAACTATTTTCTCTACTGAGGAGGGAAGTTATCCCGAAACCAGAGCCATGTCTTGGGTGATATTCTAAAACCCGGGACATGTATCGGGTCTAGAGATCATCAATTCAACAAGTACTTACTTGCACCCACTGGGGTGAACCACTCAAGAACTCCATGTCAGAGATCATCAGTTCAACAAGTACTTACTTGCACCCATTGGGGTGAACCACTCCAGAACTCTATGTACCAGCTTCCCCAGGGGCGACCCGGAGGAGGGTCTAGCGGAGTGCGGTCTATTGCGATTGGTCTCTACATCACTGTAGTTGAAAGACAAACATATCTAATGACGAAAATACACAAAAGGTAAGACATTAAAATAGACCATAGATATATTTTTATTAGGGGTGGGCGGAATTTGCGTAATCGCGTTACGCAAATCTCCGCAAAACGGTAAAAAATCTCCGCGAACATGCAGAAATTCCGCAAACACGCGGAATTGCTTGTTCGCGTTACTTTTTTCCTGTTCGCGATCGCTGTTTGCGTGCTCGGGGTGAAATATCTTGCGAACACGCATATTGAGAACGCGAACAAGCAAAAAATTTCGCGAAGTTGCGTAACGTAGATTATTTTGCAATTTCGCGTTCTCCGCGGAACGCGAAATGACCCAAATTTCGCAAATTCCGCGAACGGAACGGAATTTATCGCCCAGGCCTAATTTTTATACACACACACATGCGCACACGCATGCATACAAACCCAAGTACATTCAACTCGCCTTCCCACAGGAAAGAAAGATGCAATACCGCAGGCCGAATACTGGTGAAATTAGTGCTTTTATTCAATCCTCTCAAAATCAATGGACCCAACGTGTTTCAACTTGCCTCCCTGAGAAAACACGATAAAGACAACAGCTGAAACTGAAGTATGCCTGAGGGGTGAAGAGCCTCAGACATTGTTTATTGATCGAGCAGAAAGTGTAATCAATGTGATGGGGGGACAGACGAGCACTGTAAGAGAATCACGAACATTGCAACAAAGGCTTCTCAAATTGGAAAAAAACTATGAAAAAATGAAGGGGCATAATATCAAGGACGGCGTTAAAAATTATCGCCGGTTTAGCGGAAAAAAACTGTCGCTAAAGCGGCGACAATGGGCTTGATAATATGCCTCAGAGAATTCCAATAGAAGTCCATGTTCTGGTGTGAACCTGGGCTTCTATTGGAATTATCCAGGGCAAATTATCAAGCCCATTATCGCCGCTTTAGCGGCAGTTTTGTGCCGCTAAACCGGCGATAATTGTAACGCCGTCCTTGATAATATGCCGCGAAGTGACAATATTGGAGAGTGCTTCTCTCCCAAAGTACAATGAGGTGGCCAGAGATCCGAGGGGTCCATGTGTTATGATAACAACCAGGTATGCAAATCTGAATCCCCTGATGCTGAAGGAGGGGTTGAAAGCAATGCACAGGCATCTCTAAAAAGGATGTCTACACTAGTAAAATATGTGAATAAAGTTCTTGATGACCTATTGAAACTAATAAAAGAAATACATGAGGAAATTGACAAACATTATAATAAGGAAACTATAGCATAATTCAGAATGGGGATGAAAGAGCGAAAATGGAGGAGACATTAAAGCAACATTTGCAAAACTCGCAGACAGATAAAGGGAGACTATGAATTGGGACAAATGTATAGGTTTTCAAGGAAATTTGACAGTCAGCACCGGCAGTGTTTAACAGAATGGAATAGAACCAAACTGGAGAGCAAATTTGATCTGAGCTTGGATGTGAGTTCAGAAACTCAACAGGATGGAATAACCGACGTAACATTGGGAGGAACGAGCTTCCAGGAGGACTTTCATTTTTTTTATGAATGGGCAGACAGTACCAACAGAGATCAATAAAAGTCCAAATAAGGGTGGCTTAATAGGAGCGGTGGACAAAACAGCTAGTACAATACAATGAGAGACAGAGGAGAGCATAGCCAAGATGACAAGGAACAGCAAAAGATAAACATGTCCAGAGAGGAGATAGAGAAAACTGTAATCAATTTGACAGATGAACAATTGTCGTTAGCATAATTACAAAGTCTGTCTTTTGGTTTGTCGTTTTGTCAAGCAACCTCTTTTATTTATCCACAAACAAGAAAAGATGTATGCATGTAACATTTGTAAAATGAAACTAATGAGACATTTTGGTTTTATAATAAAAGATAAAAACAATATGGAGTGTCAACAAAAGAAATCAACATTTGAAACTATAAACATTTATGATATAGACCTGCGCAGCACTTTGTTTGAAATAGAAATTAATTCTGAGTCAACCATTCATATGTATTTTAAAGAAGATGTGATTAGAGTATTAGATCTTGAGGTCAGTCAAGAGTCAGTCAGCTCCTGTAGAGCACAGTCCAAATTAATTCCTCAATTACCACATAATTTGACTGATATGTTCTCTGAGGGCCTGGCTCACAAAGGGACTCTGCATTTGTGGTGGAGGCCCCGCAGTTGTGGAGGACTCACTGCACTCGGTTGCAATCTCAACAATGAGAATTCTCATTGCGGAGATTGCTTCCCGATTGCGGAGACTCCCCCAGCACCACGAGTGTGGCAGGCCTATTGTGAATCAGGCTCTGAGTGTGTAGGAAATTATTTAGAGGAACTTTCTTTTTGAGTTCAATCTAAAATCAAAAAGATGTATACCCAAAAAGAGAATATAATAAAGTAATAAAATATGAAGAATTGTGTAATAAAGACATCCAACAAGGGTGGTAACATTGTTCTGTGGATCAAAGATATGTACTTAAAAGAAGCCATAAGCTATATATACTTTCCATGTACTTATGTATCTATATATTTATTACTTTCTTCTAATTCAGTATATCCAATGCACTAACCTATTTCTCACCCTATACCTCTCTCAATATATCTTCTACCCCAACTGTCTGACTCATCTCAAACTTCTTTCTACTACTCTTATCAATGCACTACCCTATTTCTCACCCTATAGCTCTATTAATATAGCCTCTACATCCACTATCTCATTAATCCCAAACCCCATACCACTACTATGATCTCCATAATTACCCTTTCTAGACACTCCCCTACTCTACCCCTCCTTGCATCATCTGACACCTCTTTTACTATACCAATAACCGAAAACAAGCCTTTCTAACCTCTTCCCGCTGACTCTTCCCCTTCACATTCCTTTTTAGTCATCCCAAGCCTCCTCCTACTGCTATGACCTCAATAACAAACAAAAAAACTGTCCAAATCCTTCAATCCTTCATATTTCACTATACTGTTTCACCACCAATCCTTTATGGGCCCAGAGTACCGTGCTACTCCCTGAAAAAGCGATTCAACACCTCATCAGAGGTAGACAACACTATATAAATGCAAACCTTTTTCCCTGTTCTATCCCTCTGCTACCCTTCTCTTTCCAAACAACTGAATGACATATCCACCACTCAAATTGCTTTCATATTTCACTATACTAATTTTCAACACTAATCCTTTATGGTTTCCGGGGTAGCGTGCTACTCACCAAAAAAGTGTTCAACACCTCATCAGGGGTAACA
The DNA here is from genome assembly GCF_964204655.1 of Triturus cristatus. Lineage (NCBI taxonomy): Eukaryota > Metazoa > Chordata > Amphibia > Caudata > Salamandridae > Triturus > Triturus cristatus. Next base: position 914,892,576 of record NC_140588.1, read on the forward strand.
AGCGCTATATAAATTCAAACCGTTTCCCCTCTTCTATCCCTCCCCTACCCTTCTCACTCCAAATAAATGACTAACATATCCACCACTCAAATTACTTTCATATTTCTCTATACTAATTCAACACTAACCTTTTATGGGTTCCAGAGTAGAGTGGTACTCGCCAAAAAAGCACTTCAATACCCCATCAGGGGTAGCAAGCACTATATAAATGCAAACATCTTTCCCTCTTCTATTCTTCTGCTATCCTTCTGCATACAAATAACTGACTAATCTATACACCACTCAAATTACTTTCATATTTCCCTATACTAATTCAACACTAATCCTTTATGGGTTCTGGAGTAGCGCGCTACTCACCGAAAAAGCGCTTCAGCACCTCGTCAGGGGTCGTAAGCGCTATATAAATTAAATTACAATTACAATAACACAATTATCAGATGAGATATGCTACAATAAGATAAATACATCTGATTATATAGCAACCATGAAAAACTATCATAGGAAACTTGACATGTGGAGAGAGGACAGGTTATTAAGCCGTGATGAGTACAACTTTTAGAAGGTCACATATCCGGAAGCACCTGTTATGTATTTTATCCCAAAAATTCATAAGAACAGGGACAATCTTCCTGGTAGACCTAATATATCAGCTCAAGGTAGCTTATTGGAGAATACCTCCAAATACGTTGCTAGCTTCCTAATAACTCATGTGCAGTGTCTGCCATCTTATATACAGGATACTTCTGAATTTGTACGACATATTTTTGACATATCCTGGGAAAATTACTATTTACTCAAGACCCTGTATGTATCCTCACTATATACCAGCATAATTCACAGTGATGGCTTAAAGAACAGCCATTCATTTATTAATGTCCCGTCTCTTAAGGTTCTATGACCATACATGTATGATTATGGAAATGATGGATTATTGACTACGTGAAAACATATTCATGTTCAATAAAGAGAGGTACGGGCAAAAACAGGGCACTGCCACGGGCACCTGCTTCACCCAACAGCTCTGCAGAATTTTCATTTGGGCTGGTGGAAGAAACTGATGATCAATGGCAAAGACATGGAACACTGATCAGACCATATAATTCTATGTTTGAGATATATAGATGACCTTTTTGCGATATGGAAAGGCTCTAAGTCTGAAGCTGAGAAATTCCTAACAGCCATCAATGAGAATGATTTGAACTCACATCTTACTAGTGCTGTCAGTGAAGAACCAGTTGTGTTTCTAGATGTAAGTGTAACCATCAGTGGGATTAGAATTGGTACCAGTATGTTAAGAAAGCCTGCAGCTGGCAACATTGTTCTTCACGCCAGCAGTTTTCACTCTGTTCTGATAGAGAAAAGTATACCCTAAGATGAGTGCCTTCAAGCTAAAAGAAATAGTAGCATATAAGCTAACTACTTAGAATTGAGGGAACATATTCTAGAGAGGTTTAGAGCATGGGGATGTAGAGAAGAGCAAGCAAACTAATACGTAGAAAAAATCAAGAGAAAAAACAAGACAACTACACAATGTGGTTTTTTGAGGTTCATAACCACATACAGTAAAGAAAATAAGCCTGTCAGACACATATTGCAGAAGCATTGGCCATGACTAAACACTGACTCTGCGATAAGTAAGATACTCAGCATGAGACCGACTTTGACATTCAGGCAACTTATGTCCATGAGAGATAGGTTGATACCTAATGAACTTGAAACAGAAGGCTCTAGGTGCTGGTTTAAGAAAGAATGCGTTTTTTAAGTGCCATAAAAGTAAAGCATGTAAGCATGGCAAAAACATTAAAGAATTTTCCAACCCCAATAATTATAAAGTTAAACGGATTGGAAAACATTCTATTTGCAAGGTTCATTATGGGATATATGATATGCTGTCCATATGAAATGAAATACATATGGAGCACAAGACTGCCATTCCATAAAAGGATAATGCAAGAATTAAGAGCAATAGGCAACAGAGAGAACATGTATCCTGGAGCCAAACATTTTTGGAAAGTAGATCAGGGTAATTCAGACAACTTAGATTATGATGTGATCAATGGTATCCCCCAGAATGCTAGAGAGGGGGATCGAGAGAAATCTTTAAAAATACTTGTGAGACAATATATATTGGACTTAGATATTAAAGAACCAAATCTTTTAAATATAGATGAAGAATTGTATGTACACATATGAAACAGTACTGAGCCAGTATTCATGGTTTTGTTAAATCACTGTCACACATTTTAATTGAAAGTGTCCATCTATTGTATAACCTGGCATGGACAGCGTGGATTTGGTTCAAAAACAGAACTGTGTTTGAATGGTATGTTTGCAAAAAAGATAAGTAAATTATAACAGATTTTTAGGTTTTACAGGATTAATTAACATACTAGGGTCATATTTACAAGGGCTTTTAAAGCCCAAAAAAAGGAGATAAAACTATCTCCCTATGAACAAGAGGGTGCTAACATGCATTAGCGCATTTTAGCACCCTTTTACCCAACGCCTTCCTTTGCATCTCTAATGAGATTCAAAGTGGGCGTCTCTGGGCAGGACAACCTTGTAAATATCGCTGATGTTCACATCGCGATATTTACAAGGCTGCCCCAGCATTTTAGCACACGTTAGTTTTTGGAGAAAACCGCTGTTTTCTCCAAGAACTAACCTCTGCTAAAATGCAGACTTACCTATCCCTAACATTGGGGTGGATTATGCTGATCCGACCCTGTGGGTTGTATCAGCAAGGTTATCGCCATTTTGCAGGGAACATCGCTGGAAAACCAGTGATGTTCCCTGCAAAACGGCAATAACCTCGCTATCTCTGGAATTTGTATCGCCCTGGAGAAACACGTTGTTAATAACGCGCTACCAGGGCGTTAAATTCCAGAGATAGCCTGCGATAACAAAATTATTGCTAAGCCTGGCCAGCGATAATTATCGCTGGCCGTTGATAATATGCTCGCAAGTCATTTAATGAATGCCCTCAGGGGCTTAACTTGTTGGTATGGATAATGGCAAAATGACAACCATGAATATGAATTGTTTAACATGAATGTTTAAATGCAGCATTTTAACAAATAGGGTTGATGAAGTAAGCCCACTGGATCCTCATTTCGAAAAACAATAATGCGATTTGGTTTTGCATTTAATAATTTCCATCAGTGATGAAGAAAGAATGTCAACTGGATGACAATTGGATATTTCTGAACAACCAGTATGGACATGTTAAGGCTGAAATAGTAATTTTTCAAGTTTTGCTGTGAAGAATCTTGTGGTTTGGTATATAAGAGAGACCCCAAAATGGCCTCTGTTATAGTGCACAAGGCAATTTCACATCCAAAATGCATTGAACGTTTGCAACCTTAGAAGTGTGCTGGTGCGTCCTTTGAAAACGAGTAGAAGGATAACCAATATATCAACATACATCTATCTTGATATATGTATATATAATATATATATATATATATATATATATATATATATTATATATATTATCTACTGGTGGTCGCCAGTAGATAGTTATAGTTAGGACCGTGTTTCCATAGGAAATCTGAAAATTCTATGTTGAATAACTTTGGCGCCGGTTGACGAATCCTCACAAATTTTTCAAAATAGGTGGGGCGCTCCGCTCCGCTCCTACCCTGAAAGTCTCGGGGTGATTAGTCAAGCGGGGGCCGAGAAAAAAGGGGGGTCCCAAAATGTGTTTTCCCCATGCATTTTTCTGTAGGGACCTTTAGTCCAAGGTACAGCCCGAACGGCTGAACAGAATTATTTGAAATTTGGCAAAGAGAAAGTCCTCAGGTCAGGGATGTGCCTTTTGAATATCTGGAGTCAATCTGTTCAGTAGTTCCTGAGAAAATTTCAGTTAAAAGTACATATATATCTATAGGCGCGCACCGTGCGCGCACGGTAAGCATACCGTACGCGCACGCTGCCGTGCGCGAGCGTAATTCTGATTGGTGGTTACATGACAGTAAACATTCCAGTCGGTCGAAATCAGGAAGTGTTGGCCGCCATTTTGTCTCTCGCAGTCTGAGGCAGTGAAAAAAAAAGGTGGAGAATGTGAAAAGGGGGCAGGGTGGACAGTTCCTGACCCCCTAGCCTTTGTCAGGGGGTCACTGAAGGACCCCCAAGGATGAAAAAAACATTTTTTTTTTTCGAAAAAGCGCGGGGTGCGCACACTGTGCGCGCACGGCACGCACAACGCATCGTGGGTGCTCTGTGCGCGAAGCGCACCGAGTGCCCACAGCGCGCGGACGGTGCGCGAAGCGCACCGCACGCGCACGGTGAAGAACCTGAAAAAAAAAATATTAATAAATACATAACTTAGCATTTAAAAAACCGTACAAATTCACTTAAAAAACCATAGGTTTCACACACGTTATAGTTAGGAATAAGCATTTAAAAAACCTTGCAAATTCTCTTAAAAAACCATAGGTTTCACACATGTTATAGGTAGCTGGACATTTCCCTCGGAAAAAAACAATGAAATTCCCCCGTTATAGTTAGTGCAGGCAACTATAACTCACGCGACCGCAATCCTCTGCTGATGATGTCAGATATTACATCACTGATTAAATATCTGTCTTTCTGAAAAATAAATATTTGTAATATATGTATAGCTAAAGATTAATGGAAGAAGACATGGGTAAATAGGTGTCTAAATACAGTGATGTAATATCTGACGTCATCAGCAGAGGATTGCGGTCGCGTGAGTTATAGTTGCCTGCACTAACTATAACAGGGGAATTTCATTGTTTTTTTCTGAGGGAAATGTCCAGCTAACTATAACATGTGTGAAACCTATGGTTTTTTAAGTGAATATATATATATATTACCTACTGGCGGTCGCCAGTAGGTAGTTATAGTTAGGACCGTGTTTCCATAGGAAATCTCAAAATTCTATTTTGAATAACTTTGGCGCCAGTTGACGAATCCTTGCGAAATTTTCAAAACTAATGGGGCGCTCCGCTCAGCTCCTACCCTGAAAGTCTCGGGGTGATTCGTCAAGCGGGGGCTGAGAAAAAAGGGGGGTCCCAAAACGCGTTTTCCCCATGTATTTTTCCATAGGGACTTTAGTCGCAGCTACAGCCCGAACGGCTGAACAGAATTATGTGAAATTTGGCAGAGAGGTAGCCATAAGGTCCATGAAGTGCCTTTTGCAGGTTTGGTGTAAATCTGTTCAGTATTTCCTGAGAAATTAGCATTTAAATCAATATATATATCTGTAAGCGCGCAGCGTGCGCGCACTAAGCAAGTACTGTGCGCGCACCTTGCCGTGCGCGAGCGCACTTCTGATTGGTTGTTAGATGTCAGTAAACATTCGAATCGGTGGAAATCAGGAAGCGGCGGCCGCCATTTTGTCTCTCGCATAAAGAGGGGGTGATAAACAAAGGGGGAGAACTTGAAAAGGGGGCAGAGTGGGGAGATATTGACCCACTAGGCATTGTAAGGGGGTCACAGTAGGACCTTGAAGGGCAAAAAAAAGATTTATATTTTGAAAAAAAATATCGCCGAGTGCGCGCACCCAGCGCGCACCCGAAAAAAAACTTTTACAAAAAAATAATAAAAAATCGCATTTAAGTGTTTAGATATAAGGTGGCTCTAAAAAGAGCCCTTGTGTTTATTGTTTGTTTTTTGGTACCTACAAGTAAGTACCGATGCAGAGTCTAAAGTTCAAGAGGAAGACTCTGTTGCCTTCATCAGTGAAGTGTACACCGTCTCCTCTATAAATGTCTTGCATGTTGTAACGCAAGTTGTTGTGGTATATAGAACCCATACCATAGTCTCTGAGGAAAGCAGAAATAGATTTGTTGACGTGCTTCCTTGCTTTGTCAATCTGCTGACAAAATTGGTTGGACCAGTTCCACTTTTGCCTTTGGCATATGTTAGAATATACGAAGGCAGTTTGTGGAAAAAGTGACATCAATTGCACAAAGGTGTCCTTAATAAGCATTTCCAGACCTACCCCAGTTAAAGTGCCTAGGTCATTTCCACCACAGTGCACAATAAATAGGTTAGGCTGTGGGAGATGTAGAAAGGTTTTCACCAAAGGCATTAATTGGTGCCACTTTAACCCTCTCTGACCAATCCATTTAATGTTTACCATACCTCTTTTTTCTGCAAATTTTTCACTCCAGAAGACATAGCTGTGACCTACAATCCACACTGTGAACATCTTCAAAGGAGATCTGGATGCACTCAGGAGGTGTCTTTCAGTAGAAAGGCAAAAAGAAATGAAAGACAGTTGAAAAATGGGGGCACACATACTTTTTTTATAAAAAGAACTCATTGGCTGTTTCAAACCATTCTACACTAAAAACTAGGCTGTATGTTTAAATTTTAAAAAGCATGTATTGTATTGGTTCAGAAAAATGTGTGAACAAAGAAAGAACATTAGTTTGGATTTGCTGTTAGGTTTGAAAAGTCAAGCACTCTTGCTCTTTGGAAATGAAACATTGTCTGTTGAACTTCTGACCTCTCTGCTCACACCTGTGTTCCATGACCTGTTGCTATGGTAGCAGGCAGAAGTCAAGTTGGGGGAAGGGTACATTTGGAAAGGGGTTGAAGTTTTCAACCAATAGAAATGTGTGATTTCATTTGAAAAAATGTGGGAAGCACTGAGATTTGAAATTAACATGTATATGTGTGAAAAAAGAGAGGGAAACTGTGCCATTAACTGGTTCTGCTGAGAGGAGAGAGGTGTTCAGCTCAGAGATTCTGGTCTGATAAACTGCTGTGTGACTGCCACATTTCTATCACAACTAACTAATTTTAAAGGTGAGTTATGAGTTTGAGAGGGGGTGTTTGTGGTTAATTTTGATATAAATAAAAGAATTATGATTATTTGTTTAAAGTTGTGATTTACATTTTCTGTTTTGCGAGATATTTAACTGTTTTGAATATGTAAAATATTATGGAGTATGTTTTCACCATAAGTTAATGTGTACTGGTAACAATGAGGAATACTGTTTTGTGCCTACCATCAAACCATGAGTCTGTGTGCAGAGAAGAATTGTTGACAGAGATTTAATTTGTGTTGCTGTTGAAAAGTAAGACTTGCAGTTGAAAGAAAAGGACAGCTTCTTTTTAATTGTGATGGTTAGCATTTAGCAGAAATCACTTTGAAAGAAAAGAGAGGAAAATGGCAGCACATTTGAAAAAAGCATTAGTTCTGTTAGAATTGATAACCCAGGAAAGGGGCAGCCTGTGTTTTGTGCCTACCAACACAGCATGAGTCTGAGTGTATATAGGAATTGTTGTCTGAGATTTAATTTGTGAAGATGTTGTTCAGTAAGTAATGCAGTCCCTGGAAAGGGGTAGCCTGTATTATGTGCTTAAAATGATGACATGAGTCTGTGTGCACACAGGAATTGTGGGCAGAGATTTAATTTGTGAAGATGGTGTTCAGTAAGAAATGCAGTCCCAGAAAAGGGGCAGCCTGTGTTATGTGCGTAAAAAGATGGCATGAGTCTGTGTGCACACAGGAATTGTGGGCAGAGATTTAATTTGTGAAGATGTTGTTCAGTAAGAAATGCAGTCCCAGGAAAGGGGCAGGCTGTGTTATGTGCGTAAAAAGATGGCATGAGTCTGTGTGCACACAGGAATTGTGGGCAGAGATGTAATTTGTGAAGATGTTGTTCAGTAAGAAATGCAGTCCAGGCATACGTTGAACATGCGTATACGCGATCGTTATTGCGCGTAATTTTAGCTTATGCGGAAGTAAACCGCGTGGAGCGCGTAGGACGCACGCATGCGTACGTACGAACGCATACGTACTGGGTGCGCGCTCCCAGCGCGCACTATAACGTATATTTGCGTACGTAAATAACGTACGACGGTATTCATAAAAAACTTACGAAATTGTACTAGGAGTGCGCCCAGAGCGCGCACCCCAAGAATTTATATAAAAAAAAAAAAGTGGAGAAAAATTAATTGCAAAAATTATTAAAAATAATCAACTTTATCCTAATTGAAATTTAAAAAAAAAAACAAAAACAAATAAAAAGATACAGATAATATATAAATGAATACATGGGATTTTTATTTTTATTAAAAATATTTTTTAATAATTAAATAATACATAACTTAGCATTTAAAAAACCGTACAAATTCACTGAAAAAACCAAAGGTTTCACACACGTTATAGTTAGGAATTAGCATTTAAAAAACCTTGCAAATTCACTGAAAAAACCATAGGTTTCACACATGTTATAGTTAGCTGGACATTTCACTCGTGAAAAACCAATGAAATTCCCCCGTTATAGTTAGTTCAGCTAACTATAACTCGCGCACCCGCAATCCACTGCTGATGACGTCACATATTACATCACTCATGACATGGTCAGTGACATCACTCATGACATCACTGATGACATCTCAAATGACATCACTGATGACATCACTGATGACATCATCCAGTGAATGTGTGTTTTTCTGAAAATTACATATGTTTTATATATGTATATCTCAAGGTCGATGGAAGAATAAATGGGTATATAAGTGTCTAAATGGATTATTTTTTTTTAAAACATTTATTGTGTAACTGACTGATTAAGGGCGGGCCCGTCCTTGCCCGTCATCGCCCGGAGGAAGCTGGGCTGGGCCAGCCCTCTAATCCTTGGATTCCTGGGTCCTTCACCTTTCTACCAGTCAGAAGGTACTGTGCCGTTAATCAGAATATCTGTTTGTGCAACTACCAACTACCTGTTTCTGCGCTGCGCTGCGATGGCTCCTCCAGACCCACCCCTTCGTAGACAGGGGAGACTCGCATGTGTAGCAAAGCGCCCTGGGTTAAAGTCAAATCCACCCTCACCATCTTTGCCCATAGCTATTTACTTAATGCTTCAGAAGGCAATTGGAGTCGTCACATCTGAAATTGAACAGACTGAAAGACGCCTCTCAATTACCCCAGATTGCTTTCACTTGACCCAATCGCCCCCAAATGACTCTACGAATCTTATAGAACTGAATCTTGGCCAAAGTGTGGTTCCTTCTAATTCCGAATCTATTCCTACCCCAAACCTTGAGTCCCGATCTGAGGTTACCAGTGCCAAAACCTCCAGACCTAGGAAGAGAAAACTAGACAAACATGAGGGCCCTAAAGGGAAAAAAATAAGAGGAGGGTCCGCTCAAGGTACCGTGAGGTTAATTGACAGTGGAACTTCTCTGTCCATCTCTCCCAAATCTCTGCCATTTCAGTCCTACCCTCCCTGGGCTCATGCTCTAATGGTGGACTTTTTAGTCCAGTGTCGAGCGATTGTGAGGGAAGAGATTGCCCCATCCTTCAACATCTACAAAACCTCGCATCTACCAACAATATATTTCAAGCCCATTCCAACGAGGAACCTATAGCAATCCCCATAGCTCCCACACATAAGCATGGGCTTTCGACCACATAGGAATTACCTTTTTGCCGGGTTCCGCAGTCTTCTGAAGCCACCAAATTGACGCAAGATCAACCCCTTCAAAATTCTGAAGCCTGTAGTAATATCTCTGGAGTGACTTTAACCGGTGGACAAGGACTGGCCGGGCCATCATCCCAAAATCTACATGAGAATACCCATAATCCTGTGCGGGCGATAGCAACCCATACCCTACCTACACCAAGAAATGTATCCGATACCGATAAAAGTGTACCGCTACCTGCCATAGGGAATCTAGGGGGGGGTAGTCATGCGCTGCCACAAACCTGTCTTCCTATAATTAATCTACCACCGGAAGCTGCTCCCTATGTAACTATATTGGCAGGAATACCAGAACTTAAGAAAGGCCACAAAGAATCCTATTTAGAACTACGAAATAGGATCTTGTTTGGGTTGGCTAAAAATAAGCAATTCCCATATAACAAGGCTGGTGATATTTTGATGGTAAGGCGGGTTGCTTGGGTGGGCCCTACACATAAGTCCATTGGTGGGGACTGTGCGATCATTAACTTTAGATTCCCAGAAACCATACAAAGATCATTATTCCAACCCCCGATCAACAGGGAATCTTCTGTGAATATCCGTGCTCTTACCCTTGATTTTTTCTATCCATGTCCCTGGAGGGTGGGTGTCCCTCAGTCTTCAACCAACTTTGAAAGACGAGGCTTGAACCCTCAGATTACACCCGCTAGCTCGCAACATCATTCTTCTCTCTTTAATTTTCTTGTATCCAACCGCTACGCCCAACTGGAGGAAGTAGATTGACTCGGCAGGTTCGACGACCCGTACTCAGGCGGACACTATCCAGGTCTCCTTGCCAATGTTGGTGGACACCATTTAGGCCTCCTTGACACAGCTACCTACCCCGTTCACTCTACTAGTACTTTGGGGACTAGAACCAATCTAGATCTTAACGCTACTCCAACAAAATCGGATACAACAAGGTATGATGTAATTGTGGGTTCCCTTCAACCTCTATCTATTTTCCCCTTACGCCCCCACAAGGTGAACGAAACTAACAACCCTGTAAGTGATATGGCCATCATTCCGCCCCCTGCTTCAACCACGGTGTTAAGGTCCCTAAATGGTAAAGGTTGTGAACCACCGGCATTTGATAACAAATTTTCCACTTTGGAACGTGACGGGGCTCCGTAACAAGATGGCCTCACCAGACTGGGGACTTTTTATTGATCAGTTCGATGTTTGCCTGTTCCAGGAGACCTGGCTTAGGGAGCACTTTTTTAGGTTGGGTTTTTTGTCTGTTAATAATTTGGCTTCAATTGCTGAGAGGGGTAGACCCTTTGGGGGTTTGACCATCCTGATTGGCTCACACGTAGTCCCAATTAGACACTCCAACATCTGATTTACAATGTATCAGACTCTCCTTTCCGTCTAAATCTAGTCTGACTATCATTAACGTCTATTCTCGTCCTACCCAGATGGGAAAAGAATCACCAACATTGGACACTCTAGACAAATTTATATCTTCAGTACAGGGGGAGACTACTCTGATCGTTGATGGGGACTTTAATTGCCAGTACAAACCTCTGACCGGGCATTATGGAGTCTATCACTTCCGAGGAGGACTCACTTTGGCTTATTCCAGATCTCCAAGTTCCCCCGATCAAGGCATGGACACCACTTGCCCTCCAGTTGAATTCTCTTACTATGGCACATTCTCTGAGAGCCTGTAATGGCCGCTCTCAGTCTGATCTGGAGGGTAGCCCCACTTTTAATCGTCCAGGTCAGACCTCCCGCATAGATTATGTTATGGTAGAGACAAGGACCTGGCCTAGGGTAATTGATTTTGAGATTCTCCCACGTCATGATAGCGACCATGACGCCCTTGTACTTGACCTAAGTCTCCCAGAGATGGGTTTAAATACAGAGGAAAGAGTAGACAACCGAGGTACCCCCCTCCTCTCTAATGACAGAAGAAGGCTTAAATGGCCAATGGTGAAAAGGTCCCCCGATAAAATGACCACTCTCTACCAAGTTGTTTATCAGGCGCTCTTTGAATTAAGTGGATACTTAGACCAGGGTCAGGAATTGTTTGGCTATCAAATATATAACATCCATTCAGGTCTAGTGACTGCTCTTGCCGAACTACTAATACCACTAATGGCTAAATCAAGGAAGAATAAGAAGGCCCCTACTTGGTTTGATCACAATTGTAAGAAAGCAAAGGGGGCACTTCTGGAAGCAATCAAATCTTTGAATAGACCACTCATAAGACAAAAGAGACTAGATTATAAGAAAGTGCTAATTGAGGCTAAACAGAATTGGGATAACAGCAAATGGGATGTTATAAAATCTGCCCTTGGGAATAGGGACATGAGGGAATTTTGGTCAATTATAAGAACTGGCAGTAGGGTTGGTCAAAAGGCAGACAACCCTAATATTGCACCAGAGAGATGGGTTGAGCACTATCAGTCGCTGTATGCCCCCCTGATAGAACCAAACTTCTCTCCTGACCCGTTCTCCTCAGCCACTGCCCCAGAACATCGATGCGGCACTAAATTGCACCCTCCTTCACTTCACACTTCAAATAAAGAATCCTATTTTAAAGTCACACTGAAGGAGGTCGAACTTGCCATAAAAAGGCTCCCAGCAGGTAAGGCGCCTGGCCTTGATAACATCCCCGGCGATCTCTATAAGGACCAAACAGCGATTTGGGTTCCATATCTTTGTTTTTTGTTTAATGCCATAATCTTGGGAGCCAAATTACCGGATACCTGGGTGGGAGCTGAGATCATACCAGTGTTTAAAAAAGGATCCCCATTACTCCCGGCCAATTATCATCCGATCAGCCTGATCGATGTAAGTCAAAAACTATTCTCACATATTATACTCGATCGGCTTCAGATCTGGATGGAGGATCAGTCGATTATTAGCCGTTATCAGGCTGGTTTTAGGGAAAAGACATCCACGGTCGACCAGTTATTAAGGCTCCAACTCTTATACTGGAAAACCGTGAGAGTAGAGGGTGGCAGTCTCTACCTAATCTTTGTTGACCTCCAATCTGCCTTGGATTTGCTACCCGTCAAACACTATGGGCAGTAATGGAGGATATGGGGGTCCCTGTAAACCTCCTTAATATCATCAGGAGGCTCCATCTGGATAATTTTGCAAAAGTGAGGAGTGGTAAATGGGGCGGTTTAACAACTAGATTTCCAGTCAAGAGAGGAGTCAGACAGGGCTGTGTTCTGGCCCCCACCCTATTCTGTCTTTTTGTTAACGCACTGATTGCCCACCTCAAAGGGGTCAAAGACATCGATGCCCCAAAGTTACTAAACGATCAGGTGGTGGCATTAATGTTCGCTGACGATACCCTCCTAGTGTCTATATCGCCTATGGGTATCCAACGTGCCCTGGATAGTTTTGTCAATTTTTGTCTCATAAGGGGGTTGGAGATTAACACCCAAAAGACCAAGTTTATGGTCTGCAACCCACCAAAGACCAGATGTCCTAATCCCTCTTTGAATGGTATAGCATTGGACAGGGTAACAGTTTTCAAATATCTAGGTATCACTTTGACTGACAGAATGGATTGGGGCCCACAACTGGCCAAGGCTAAATTAAGACTTGTGCAAACCACAGGTGGTATCCTAAAACTTCATAGAGAATCCTCCTTTAAGCCTGTTGCTCCCATCGTAGAAATATATAAATCCCAAGACCGGGGAACTATTCTATATGGGGCGGAATTGTGGGGCCACTCCATGATACCAGACATCTGCAAGTCTGAAAATGTATTTCTTAGATCGCTGTTGGCCCAACCATCTAGCACCCCCCTCATTCCCATCAGAATGGATATGGGTATTAGACCCATAGAAGAAGTAGTGGCCCTACGGCCTCAACTCTATTGGCGAAGACTTTGGGTTACCCCTGAGCTGACGCACTTCAGATATGAAACTGCAGAGATAATGGGCCTTTTGGGGTCTCAGAAATTGCCCTGGTTTGCTTTCATAAAAAAAGAAAGTATGAGATTGGGTATACCAGGCTTCTGGTCTAATCCTGCTGTAGCCTGTGCTGAGCTGTCACGTGCTGACCTGGTTCTTTTACATCGTACGTGTAGTACCACGGCCATCTTTAGTAACCCTGGGTTGGGCTCGCTTACCCTCCACTTTTTGAACATAAAAACTGTTTATAGAGTGGAGCCGTTTCTAGATGAGATCTTGCCTAGCACCGCGAGAAAACTCTATCTACAGTTTAGATATGGTACACTCCCACTCAGGGTCCTTTCTTATAAATGGTCGACAGATAAGTCCGTACAATGTCCGGTCTGTGGGGCCAAGGAAGAGTCTGTAGCTCATGTCTTTTTTTTCTGTATGGGGTACAAATCTATACGACAACAATGGCTTGTTCTAATCTGTAGAAACCTTGGATTCAGCAACTACAAAGAGGCGCTCAGAATATTCAAATCTAATACTAGCACCCCATTAGTTTTTTCTGTCTCGCACTTTATTAATGCTATGTGGCGCAGGAGAAGATCTTTTTTATAACTATTTTGACCTATACCTCACCTCTGATGCCAATCAATCTAGAATTGACAACTTGCGCTTTTTAACTTTTTTATATTTTTTATCTTTTAATTGTAAATAATCCCCATAATATGATAATTGCACTGTGTTTTTTTTATCCTAAATGCTCGAAATACTTTATATGTTATTGTCTGTAAGTATGTATCTTTTAGGGTCTATGACCGAAATAAAGATTATTTGACTGACTGGCATTCATTTTTAAAGCCAGTGCTTTTTACCCATGGACCCTAGACCATTTTTTTGGTCTATGCTGTAACAGTTATTGTATATGCTTCAAACTTCAATTAAACATGATTCAATTTTATCACTTGCATTATTTCATTCATGGTTGCACTATCAAACCCTGAATGGGCAAATATTTATTTGAATATTTAAATGTTCGCCTACTGTATCTTGTCTATAGATCCCTGGACATTTGTTTCTTACTCTTAACTTGCCACTGCATTATCCTAGTTCATTGCTACCTGCTGGGAAATTTTGGAGAGAGAGATTACATCTATGTGGGTCATTCTCATTGTCATTCATTCAATCCCCACAATGTGTCCACAATTCCTCTTCACTGTTCAGACCCCTGGGGGTTCAGGCTTTCAACTCCACTATGCATTTTGATTCCAGGTGTCATAACTGTCTAACTCTGTCTCCCCCTCTTTCTGCAGTTCGGTACCTGATCAATCCAGAAGTAACTCAACATATCACTTCTGCTTTGGTGCCGGGCTACCTGATATGTTATATCATGATTACTGATTGTACAGCAATGTTCCAGAACACGTTTTGTTTGCAAAGTGGGCAGTACTTCCAATATATTTTTTCCCACACAGGCATTGTAGGACATAGCAAACACAAGGAGATGACGGACGGAGCGTTGAAACTTTTCAGACACAGAGCTGGGTTGAATCCATCATCGATCTTTAGCTCACTTCACCACCTCAGTTTGACCAAGCTATATGCAAATCAGTCTTGACCCTGTGCCTCATGGGAACAGTCCAAATGGTTTAAATGCTAATTCCTAACTATAACAACCTTGAAACCTGTTTTTTTCAATTCATTTCTAAGGTTTTTTAGATCATTTTATTTATGAAAAAGATGTTTGTGAGTATTTTTTTATTTCTTTTCTATGATTTTTTAAACATTTCTTCAAAGTTTTAAAATAAAAATAATCAGTTTTTAAATATATATATATATATATATAAAACATAGCTGATCAAAGATTTATAGTGTTATTTATTTGAATTGTTTTCTTGTTCGTAATTTTATACAGTGTGAATTTAAAAAGACAAATGTAATAAAAAGTTTTGCATATTTTTCTAAGTTTTTTTTGCTAAATTAAATTTTGTATTATTGCTTTTAATAGTATGAACATTGTTTTTTTCTTTTCTTATAATACCTATCTTCTCTCCCTCTCTCTCTCTCTATATATATATATATATATGTGTATATATATATATATATATATTTATATATCTATATATATTTGATTACATTTAAAAAAAGCGCTAACCTACGTGGTGGGTGCGCAGATCCATCATACGAATATCACTCTAAAAAATATTTAGAGCAAATTAATATATATTTTTTCATTTAAAGTTTTGTTACTGAGTACATAGAAAATAGCAACCAATAAGTTATCAATTTGATTTTTGTTGACGCAATGATATCACTTACTGGACGCAGATCTATGCATTGCATGCGTGAATCCATTACACAAATATGACCCTAAAATACATACTTACACTGAAATAATATGTTTTTTAACTAGGAGGTTTATTAATCAATCCTAAAAATGTGTATTAGTGTTCTCATTCAATATTTGTAAGATGTTTAAAGCACATTTTTATGTATGCACCACCATAGTTCAGCTGACGCGTAGGAGTTGCAAATTCTGCCGTCATGTATTTCCGTGATCGCTTAGGAGACGCAACTCCGGCATGATTTTCAAAAGTATCAAATATGAATGTTTCAAGTTTAAATATCTGTTTTGGATATAAAAATTGTATTCAAATACTTTGAAACACAATATCCTAATAGTAATTTTCAGTTTTATATTACATTTAGTACATTTTACGGGTGCGGAACGTACGTGCAACAGTTCTGCAACATACGCACGATGGGTGCGTGACTACCTACGCAGCTTCATGTCTTATAGAAAGAAAGCTTCTTATTGGTTAACAAGGTTTTCATTTTGTTGGTGGGTGGAACCAAGATCTCTTATAGTCCTTTCATTTTGGGTGTGTCTCACTTGAAGACTACCTGTTCCCCCCCATAAAATGGCATCAGCCTGAAGAGCAGGAGGAGGGGATGGAAGAGGTGGAGGAGCCAGTGACGAAGAGGAGGGAAAGCATTGTGTGGGCTTTCTTAACTTTGCCTGAAGGTGAAAAGTAAGTGAACGCATGTAAGGTGACGTACAATTTGTCACAAAGTCCTGTCAGGAGGATCAGAAAAGAAGTACTCATGTGGTACTTCTTCCATGAAAAAACATCTGGATACAATACACCCTGTTCGTCTTGCACGAGAGGTGGAGCACCAAAGAAGGGAAGAAGCAGCCAATGATGATGGAACACAACCATCAACATCTGCAGGGGTTGTTTTAAATAGACCACAACCTCTCATTGTTCTGGAGTTGGAGTATGCTGGCATCCACTGCAGAAAATGTTTGACAACTCTGTGTGTTGTAGAGTGCTCCATAGATGCTGTCAAGACTCCCCTCAGAGCTCACAAATGTAAAAAATGTTTTTGTTTTTTTGTTACTTGTTACCTCATTGAAAAGAAACAGCAGAGTTGGACTCTTTAACTTTTATTTTTTGTTTGTAAAAAAATGAGAAACACCACAAAAAAATTCCTAAAAAATAAAAAAAGGTTTTAATGGAACTACCTAAACTGGTCAAAAATAGAAAAATTGTAGTAGTGAATGTGATTGCTTGTATGAATGTATGTATGTATCTATATGTGGGATTTATTAAGCGCTAGAATCTCCCCCGTAGTGGTATCCCCTTGCTGCCAGAAAGAGAGGGTACAGAACGAGCAAAAATCAGTCCCGGAATAGTTCAGTCTTCAGAAGTTTCCTGAAATGTAGCAGACTGGGGCATTTGTGCAAGGCCTCCTGTAGAGTGTTCTAATATTTTAGGGCAAGGTATGCAACAGTTCTGCCACCTGTATGTAATTTCCTGTAGCGGGGGACCACACAAGCCCTTTCCCTTCAGATCTAAGCAGTCTGTTTGGACAGTTAACTTTAAACTTGTCTGCCAAATAGCTAGGACTTATACCATAAAGCGCTTTATGGGCACGGCAGCAAAGTTTGAATTTGATTCTCTGGTGGATAGGGATCCAGTGAAACTGTTTCAGCAATGGCCTGGGGGAGGTATGAGGCGGCTTTTGAGAGCCAAGCGTGCGGCAACATTCTGGACTATCTGTAGTATACTTAGGAGAGATTTGTTTGCTGATGCTAGCAGAGGGTTGCAATAGTCAAGACGACCAATGACCAGTGCCTGAATCAAAGTTCTTTGAACAGATAGGGGCAGCCACTGGAACACTCTGTGCAAAAGCCTCAGGGTGTGGTGGCAGGTCCCTGAGGTGGTAATGACTTGATCGTTCATAGATAAAGAGACTTCAAATCCATCCAAGTGGACCCCAAGATTTTTTGCAAAGATGATGGGATTGGGCGGGGCCCAAAACAGCAGGTCACCAATTAGGGGCCCCTGGTTGTTTGATCTGAGCCAAACAGCAGGATTTCTGTCTTGGCCGCATTTAACTGGAGAAAATTCTCTGTCATCCAGGCTGATATTGCTAGCATGCCCTTAGCAAAACAGTGTTCAACTAGTTCTGTATCCTTACAGACAAGAGTGGTTGCATATTGTCAGCATATGAATGTGGAGTAAATCCGTACTCCCTAATAATCTTGGCAAGGGGGACCACATAAACATTAAACAAGGTAGGACTCAAACAAGAGCCCCGGAGCACCCCCATAGTAAGCTTCAAGGTTTGGGAGCCAAAGGGGCCAAGATTGATCATCTGGGTACGCTGATCTAGAAAGCAAGTAAGCCATTTAAGGTCCTGTCCCTGAACTCCAGACTCCCTCAATTGATAAATCAATTTCAGATAAGAGACAGTGTCGAAGGCTACTGTCAGATCCAATAAAATCTGCAGCACAGCCTTGTTGTTGTTCAAAGCCATTTTTATATAATCTGTGACACCAATGAGGGAAGTCTCTGTAAAGTGATTGGGTCTAAACCCAGACTTGGAAGGGTCGAGGGTACCTTGAGATTCAAGATAACCCATCAACTGAGTGTTGACTTACCCTTCCACCATTATTCTCATTAGTGGCAGAACCGAGATGGGACGATAGTTGGCAATCACTTCGATGGGTAACTGAGCTTTCTTCTTCATTGGAAGCACTTGAGCTGCCTTCCAATCAAGAGGGAGTACCCTTTCATGTAGAGACGTGTTAAGGATGTCACAGATAGAGGGTGTAAGGAGAGGAGCTAATAGGGTAAATACATGTGCTGGCATAACATCTAGAGGAGAACCAGATTTCGCTGCTCTTAGCATGGCTTCAGCCTGAGGTATCTGTATCGCATTAAAATACTGAAGGCCTTCATCATCACTTCTTAAGGTAGGGGGTCGCGAGTTGGAAAGATCCTGAGGAAATTGATTGTAGATTAGGTTTATTTTTTCATTGACATAATTAGCTATGCTGTCACATAGGCCCTGAGAGGGGAGCATCTGCTAGGTACAGGCTTTGGGATTGGTGAAAGTGTTGAGAATTTTATAGAGTTCTTTTGTTGAATTACCTGCCTGATTGATTTTTAATATGACATTGGCTTTTCATGCCTTTTTTAAATTCTTGTGATTGGAAGGGAGAGCTATTTCATAGTTAAGTTTCTCCACTTCCGAATGGCATTTGTGCCAGATTTTCATCTGTTTACACTTAGAGTTTTCATTTACGCAAATTAGGGGTATACCAATCTGCCCATTTTTTAGGAGTATTCATTTGTTGCCTTTTCAGGGGTGCAAGAGCATCCGTCACTGAAGTGATGGCCTCATTGAAAACCCTAAGCTTATTGACAGTATTCATGTGTTCATTGAAAATAGGAGGCGCATACTTTTTGCTAAAGGAGTCAGAAATTACTCTATGCCATTTTCTTCTGAGACTTTTTTGGGAGTGCAAAGGAATTTGGTTTCTAAAACAGCTATTAATCTGGAACGAAATCAAAGAGTGATCTGACCATGTCACTGGACAAGAGGGATCAGAAGATATGAGGTGTAAACTAGTGAGTATGAAGTCCAGGGTATGCCCTGCTGAATGGGTAGGGCCAGTATTGATATTCACAATGCCAAAGAAGCCATATCGGCCAGAAAATTAGTCCCCTAGTAATAGAAAGTGTTTGGAGGTGATAGTATGATGGGCAATTCTCTCCATCAGTTTTAAATTAAAGTCTTTAAGTGGCCCTGGAGGGCGATATATGAGGACACCCTTAAGACTGTCCTGGGGGTCAACTCAATTTTAAATATACACATCTCCAAATCATTATCAGAGGCAGAGTCCATGACTGCGACTTTCAACACCTCTTTGTAAATTATGGCAATGACACCTCCCCCTTTTCTTTCTCTGTCTTATCTAAGAATCCAGTGTTTGTCAGGAAGGGCAAAGGCAATATCTGGTTATGAGGAGGGTCTCTGTAAGAAAGCCTAAATCTGGAGAATCGGAGTTCAGCAGATCCCAGAGAATGTGTGTATGAACAATGTTAGAGTTGATTGCATATGTGCAGAGATATGCCTGGGTGATTGGATGAGTGTTTTGAAAAGTACCTGAGTGAAAGTATCAGGGCAGGGGTAATGCCAGGGTCATTGAATGAGTGCATAGGTAGTGCATGAATGCATGGATGAGTGCGTGGGTAGTGCCTGAGTGAATGATTGAGTGAAACAGTAGTGCCTGGGTGACTGGATGAGTGCATGGGCAGTGCCTGAGTGAATTTAAGAGTGGAAGGGTAATGACTGGGTGCTTAGATCAGTGCATTGGTGGTACCTCAGTAAAACAATGACTGCAGGAGTAATGCCTGGGTGAATGGATAAGTGCATGCCTAGTGCCTGAGTCATTGGATGAGTGTATGGATAGTCATTGAGGGAATGGCTGAGCACATGGGTAGTGCCTGAGTGAATGGTTGAGTGCAAGACTAGTACCTGGGTGATTGTATGATTGCATAGGTAATGCTTGATTGATTGCGTGTGGGTATAGGTAGTTCCTCCTTAACTGTATGAGTGCATGGGTAGTACCTGAGTAAAAACATGACTGTAAGAGTAATGGTTGGGTCATTGGGTGAGCATCAGGGTAGTACCTGAGAAAATGAATGAGAGTATGGGTAGTGCCTGAGTAAATAATTCAATGCAAGAGTACGGCCTGAGTGATTACATGAGTGAATGTTTAGTACCTGATAGAATGGTTGAGTGCAACAGTAGTGCCTGGGTGATTGGATGACTGCATGGGTTGTGCCTGTGTGAAAGGAACAATGCAAGGATGATGTCTGGGTTATCCTATTAGTGCAAGAGTTATGCTATAGAGAATAGATGAGAGCACAGGTAGTGGTTGTGTGAAAGGATGACTGCCTATCTGATTACATCAGCAACATGATGATAATCTGCAAATAGTGTAAAGGATCAACATTGTTTATATTAAAAACAAAAAATGGTCCCAAACAGCATTACAACTGTTTTCAAACTTCACCAGTAGCTACTATAAACAAGAAGAAGAAAAACTATTATATAATGTAATGTATTACAAACATTATAACTTTATATTTTTAAGAACACAAATTTACAATTACATAACATTTTCAGTTTCCCTTTTTTGCTGTTCTCAGATTCCACTTAACATCACCATACACAGTGATTTCAATGTAGTATCATCATTGAACAGCGGAGAAAAAAACAATTAAATTCATTGCAAAAAACAATGGATCATCATTTTCAATATGTATAGCTTTATGTTTTTCTATGTACACTTTGTTATAGGCAAAATAAATGCACATATACATGGAAGATCAGAGGGGAAAAGAGTGATCAAACAGACGCTTATCAATCTGTGAATGTTTCAAGAACAACCAATATGGGTTGAAGTACTTAACTTCAGGGTGTGAGATATAAGGCTTGTTATTTGCAACACCAAGTTTGGAACTTGTATACTACATTAAACAGCCCAATAGGAGTATCTATGTTGGAGGTATTCAGGGCAACATTTCACACTGCAATCACAAATGGGTCACCTACCTATGGGGCACACTGTCACAGGGATCTTGAAAAGATTCTTTCAACTGCTGTAAAATATGTTTGTCTGATTAACCTGTTTGGGTTAGTAGACCCCCAGTTTGTTGAATATTGCTTATGCTTATGCCGAATAAATCCTGAGGAAGGCCCGCTAAAATCTGTATTGCTAATGGCATTCAGATCTTAAATAGAATCCTACATAATTTGGGCCTGTCGGAAGAATTGAAAAATAATTTCAACTATTGTTCACTCCAAAGTAGAACATTGGAATGTTGAGCGCACCATTGAAGACAATGGAGTGCTCAAGGCTTCTAATGACTTGTATCCTCCTGGAGCATCAACATTCCAATGTTTGTTCACAGCTAATGCTGTGAACAAAGGCCTCACTGAGCCCAAGGGGATTTTAACCCCCTCGGGCTCCGTGAGGCCTTTGTTTTATAAATTAGAACATTCTGCCCTCCAGTGGCGAAATCTTCTAATAGCCTTAGAGCCCGACGTAGTGGGCTTTACCTCCCATTAAAGACTCAATCCCTTGTAAAAGGCCCTTACCTTCGGCTCGGGACTTCAACCCTGGGGCGGTCCTTTAATGGCCGGTAAAGCCCGCTATGTTGTGCTCTAAGGCTATATTAAGTCTAGAAGCAGTTGTCTTGTCCTTTGGAGATAATCTTGAGGACTAAATGAAACTCAAAAGGAGAAAAGCTACTTCCATCATATACCTCTCTGTCGCCTCAGAGATATATGCAAGTATACCTTAGAGAGTAGAGGTTTCATCAACATGAGAGACACAAGTGATTTGGATGAACCAAATTGGTTGGTCTTGTGTTTGTTGTGGCGACTGTGGTCATGGGTCTGAATCTTTGGAACATGTATTCTGCTCAAGCTCAACTTTTCTAGAGGCTCACAGACAATTTTAAAGGCCATGTTTCACCAGATTGGAGTTTCATATCATTATTGATACATGCTGCAGATATGTATTGTGCAACAATATACAATTGATATGCAAATTAGTCAATTTTTGTATTCTTAGCTATAAAGGAACTTGACAATGCCAAAGAAATGCCAGTTGCTTCAGGTTGTATATTAGAAAAAAGCATAAGCCAGCAGAATCGGCCAGCATCTCATAGTTCTAATTTGAACTTCTGTTTATATAGCATAATAGCACTCAACAGCATCCCTTGTAAAGCTAACTTCTTCTAGACAGATTTGTTTTGTGTATGAAATCATTGACATTCATTTATAATTATACGTTGAAATGCAGTTTTAAAAAAAACCTTTTAATCATGCAAATAAATTAAATGAAATACCCAGATATACTCAGATGGCACACTGAAATCCACTTGATCTCAGGAGTGAATATGGTTTTTGCAGAAACAAATTCTGTCAATACTTACAATTGAGACAACGCCTGCTTCTGATATTAACTAGACTCCCACAAGATTTAGCACCCTCATCCTCGCATAATTACTTAGTAAAAGGGTCACATTATAAAAAGTTAAATTCAAGTATAGATCCATTCATGATAATTAAACTTTACTCAGTTCCCATGGAACCTTTACTCAGATATGAGTTAATGCTAACAAATGACAGAAGTTTTAGGGCATCCCATCTTAAATCTACCTGCTTCAAAAAATTGCAAGACTGCTACTGGACACGATATAAAATTACAGAGAGTGAAAATGTTCCATACACTATTTTGCTTATGCTGCAACTAGAAAACAGACAATACACAGCATACCCTTTGGAAATGTTTGAGTGTACAAATGCACTGGCAACAACGGTTATCTACTATCAATGGGACAAATAACCTCACCATTACTCCTTCTCAGGAGCTAGTACTACTCCATGATAATCAGGACATTGGATGGCCGAATATGCACAAGAGAAGTTGGATTGCATCAGCCCTTGCAATAGCACAGTTATGTATTTTATGGAAATCAAATTTTGTAACTCCGACAACACACGAGAATGACTGGAATCTATGGCTGTCATTGCGACACACCAGAAACTAATTTGAAAAGTTAATGACCAATTTAATTTTCTTTATGCTATCTGCATACTTATTCTCTCTAAGGGCAATATGTAGGTAATTTCTATTTACCGATTCCTAAATACCGAATTTAACCAATTCGGTATTTAAGAATCGGTAAATAGAATGTAGGTAAAAAATCGGTAAATTTTACTGATTCGTAATATTTGTTATTACCGATTCAGTATTTACCGAATTGGTAATAAGGAATACCTTCCCATTCATTCCTATGGGCCATGAGGCCCCTAGGAATGAATGGGAAGCCATTCAATATTACCGATTCGGTAAATACCGAATCGGTAATAATACCGAATCGGTAATAGGGGGAGCATATTCAAGGGTGGCAGGGTGTCACATTGACACCCTGTTGCACCCCTGAATCGTGCATGTGTGCACATGTGGCACACATACATGCCCTAAGGGCATGTATGTCTGCCACATGGCACCTTAAAAAAAGCACAAAATTGCTTCTGAAAAGGTATTCGGTATTTACCACCAATTTGTAGTTGGTGGTAAATAACAAATCCTTAAACGAACAATGCACTCACTTGAGTGCTCCCTACATAGGATTTAAGGATTCGGTAATTTACCGATTCCTTAAATTAAGGAATCGGTAAATTACCGAATCCTTAAATCCAGCCTCCTACATCGCAAAGGGCTAAATACCGGTCGGTAATGGGAAATTTACAGATTTTCGGCCGTTACCGACCGGTATTAGCCCACCTACATATGGCCCTAAATGATTAGCGTGGCTGCTCCCTAGGTAGAAGGTATCTTTACCAGCATGATCTGATGACTGAATACCCTCTTGAACAATATCCTGCATCTGTGTAGTTCTTAATAGTCCCTGATTGCATACTCCTTATCTTTGGCTTACCTAAAACCGAAGGTGATTGGTACTGTTTTTTTCCTATTCCTTCACTCTTCTTGTTCACACATCTCATATCTTTCTACTCTGTTGTGTAGATTATATAATAATCATAAGTACTGTTTGAGTCTGATATATTATTTGAGAGTATATGATGTATGGCTATATTTAGTATTTCCTTCTGTGTCACACAGAAAAACCAATAAAGATATTCAGATGAGAACTCTATGATAGCTACAATAGGAAGAATTTCCAATTGCGAACTATTTGACAAACAACACACAGAGGGGCTCCACATTGATATACACTAAGAGCTCTTCTTACACAGATCTCCAGTTCAGGTGGCAGTAATATTTGTAGTTTTATGCTCAGTATTTAGCTGTGTGTGAATATTAAAGTAATTTTTATTTTTAACCACTGATTAATTAAGAATTGTTAGGCAGTTTATGGAGTTCTTTATTACATATCAACTTGAACTGCTTTGTTTATACTTTTATAACAAAAAAACACTGATCCCTAGTAACAATGCTTTAGATGCAAAGAACTAAATGTGAATAACATTTATTCCTAGGAGTTCATGAAAGACAATTTCAGGACACATAGCGGCATAGTGAATATTAGTGTGAAAAAGCTCAGTGCTCTCTTTAGAGGTGATACACTCAAGTGATAAGTCACGATCAGCAAGTTTATCAAGAAACACATGAACAGCACGTCCAGTTACACCAATTTTTAAAAATCACATACGGTCTGTGTTAAAATCAATGGCATTTCACTCCCAATAGAAATGATGGGATCATCATCAGGACTCAGGACTCATGGGAATACACTTCCGGACCGGGGCAATTAGATCAAGTGTAGTTAGTATTGCGTTATTTAATTGCACAGCATCATGATTAACACTAGCTGTGGAGTCTAAGGAATAAGGACAGAAATTATCTTTGAATAGCAGCGAAGTTACATCGCGCCAGGGCCTGCAGGATACTTGATTGCTGTCAGAATTTGGTTTCTTTTTAGGGATAATTGGAATGGTGAATTTCAATAAGAAATGATCAGTCCATAACAGTGGCTCCGGGGTTTCAATGACCATTTCCAGTACATTTGAGAAAAGAAGATCAAGCGTATGGCCTGCGTAATGGGTAGTCCCAGCCACCATTTGGGCAAGACCCAGGGAGCTCATATTTGAAAGTAATTTGTCTGTGTCCGGATTGAGAAGCAATTCCGCATGATGGTTAAAATCTCCAATAAGGAGAAAGTTGTGAGACGCTAAAACATGTGGAGCAATAATTTCAACTAGCTGATCAGAGAAGTTACCTTTTATACCAGGGGGTCGTTAGACCAGGGCTCCTCTCCAAGACCCATTTAAGAGACCAATGATTTTAAAAATTCAAACTTCCATCTGACTACATGATACATTTTCCAGAGCATTGATTGTTAAAGTGCATTTATAAGCAATTAGTAGACCGCCCCCCCTTTTCTCTTTTCTGTCAATACGGATAATTTTATATTCTGGCGGAAGGGCCACATGTAGATCTGGACTGGCGTTTTCCTGAAGCCAGGTTTCTGTGATGAAGCATATATCTGAATCAGTTTGATCCAGTAAATCCCATATCTCCAAAGAATGTTTGGAGACAGACCGGGCGTTAAAATAAATTGCTTTCAGTGAGGGGAGGGGGGCTTTACGTTTCCTCAAAGACCTAGGACTGACAAATGTGATTGGGTTGATTAAGGCAGGTAAACGTCTAATTTCTGGGCATTGGAGCAAATCCTTTTCATATGTGTTGGTGCTATTAGAAGGAGAGGCATTTAGGTCTTTGAGTTGGGCACTCGAATATTGAATAAGACCCATTATCATCTGATCACAAGGAGAGGGTTACCCAAGGGTACATATAGGACAAAGAGGGGAACGTATCTTGGCGTGACCAAGAAACTAGCAAGGTTTGTGGCCGCTGGCTGTGACTAGGCGCGGACGGGCGCAGACGGGCTTGCCTTCAGCGCGCCGCCGGCGCGCCGCTGCGCGCGTCCGCACCCTTGCCCCGCTAAAGTAGGCAAAGTGTGAGGAAAGACTAGAACGCGACCCCGAACTTCCGCCCAAAACTGGAAGTTGTGCTGACCCCTAGGCGACCCTCCGTACAATCGGCACACGCCGTGACGGACCGGGGTCAGGGTCAGTATCTTTTGAAGGATTTCAACAGTGACAGGTAGGCTAAACCTATTTATTAAAAACACAGTGTAAAATGTAATATTAAAACAAATACATTTAACAATTGGTGCAAAGTGCGCAATAGTGCAGAGAGATGGCGTCAGAGGCAAGAATACAGGGCTAAGCAGCAGCCGTTACCGTTTTGCGATAGAGCAGTGCTGTGCGCGTCCGCGCCCTCGCCCCGCTAAATTAGGCAAAGTGTGAGGAAAGACTAGAACGCGACCCCGAACTTCCACCCAAAACCGGAAGTTGTGCTGACCCCTAGGCGACCCTCCGTACAATCGGCACACGCCGTGACGGACCGGGGTCAGGGGCAGTATCTTTTGAAGGATTTCAACAGCGACAGGTAGGCTAAAACTATTTATTAAAAACACAGTGTAAAATGTAATATTAAAACAAATACATTTAACAATTGGTGCAAAGTGCTCAATAGTGCTGAGAGATGGCGTCAGAGGCAAGAATATAGGGCTAAGCAGCAGCCGTTACCATATAGGGTAATGAACGTAGAGGGGTAAACACATTTGTATTGTCATGGGAAAAGTCTTTGTCAAAATAGATTGAGAAATACTAATTTTTCCTCATATTTGGACTGCTGTCTAATATGGGCAGGCCATGCAACTCCCTGAGGCAATGGACACAATACGGCTGAGAGTACAATGTGACTTATATATCGGGTGATGTGAAAACAGTAGCTGGGGAGGAATGGGAAGGCAGAAAAGATGTAATGCCTGCTATCAAGGTGGTCAGCAGGGTAATTAATGCCCTATGCTGGTTTGGGCCCCGCGGCCCCCCTCCCAAGTCTAATTTCGTACCCTGGGACCCCATACCCATTGTCAGGCCTTTTTGTTTAAAAAGGTGAGGGGGAATAGGCCCCCTCCCCAGGCTTATTTCAGCATTGGGGACCCCATCCCCCTGGGCCAGGCCTTCATATTCATGTATTTTATTTTTTAATAGGGTGGGGGGCCCGCTCGGCCGCCATCCCTGGGCCAACTGTGGCCATGCTGACCCCATCCATGGTGGCCTGGCCTCTGTCGGGTACCACAGGGGAGACTCAAGGCACCCGCAGTCCCTGCGGGAGCCGGAATTGCTTTTGGACAGAGGGAGCTGCTAAAATGCAGCTCTCTCTCTGTCAAAAGCATTTCTGCTTCGCTTTGCGGAAGCAAGAGCATTTTTCATGCTCTGGCTTCCATGAAGTGGAGCAGTGTTTGCTATGGATTGGCGTTAACGGTGCTCCTGCCAAGCCATAGCAAACTGCAATATCCCGGGGGTGGGCACTCTGGGACATTACTGCAGCCGGCCCTGGGGGACCCCCTCCTTTATTCAAATTTGCTCTGGGAGGTGGAGGTCCCCGGGAGTCCGCAACAGACCGCCTTAATTATTGTATGTGTGCCGTGTGATGTGGCAGCCCCCAAGGCTGCGTTGGGGGCCAGAGCCCCCCAAGCTTTTTTATTTATGTTAACTCTGAGGAGGTGGCAGTCCCCGGGGAAGAGAGGGAGGCCCTACGGCCTCCCCTGCATTACTTGAAAAAAAAGTGTGCCCCGGGGAGGATGTGGATCCTGGGGAATATCAGTTGAAAAAATTATATATATTCACACACCCACCCACAGTGTTACTTAGACACTCTCACACCCACTCACAGACACTGATGCACCCAGTGACAGACCCAGTCAAAGACTCAAACAGCCACTCACAGTCCCACTCTGACACTAACATACCCACTGACTCACTCACTCAGAGACTCACACATTCACTCACAGACCCACTTATAGACTCATGCATCCACTCACAGATCCATTCACTTCCAACCCACTCATAGACTGATGCGCCTACTGACAGACCCATTCAGACACTGATGCACCCACTCATAGACCAATTCATAGACTCATGCAGACACTCACTTGTCCACTCAGACACTAATACACCTAGTCACAGACCTACTCAGAGTCTGATAAATCCACAGACAGACCCATGCAGAAACTGATGCACCCACTGACAGACCCACTCACAGACCCACTCAGACACTGACACACTCACTGACTCACTCACTCAGAGACTCACACATTCACTCACAGACCCACTTAGAGACTCATGCACCCACTTACAGATCCATTTACTTCCAACCCACTCATAGACTGATGCGCCCACTGACAGACCCATTCAGACACTGATGCACCCACTCATAGACCAATTCATAGACTCATGCAGACACTCACTTGTCCACTCAGACACTAATACACCTAGTCACAGACCTACTCAGAGTCTGATAAATCCACAGACAGACCCATGCAGAAACTGATGCACCCACTGACAGACCCACTCACAGACCCACTCAGACACTGACACACTCACTGACAGACCCATTCAAAGAATTAGATACCCACTCACATGCCTACTCAACACTGACACACCCATTCACAGACCCTCTCACAGACTCAGACACCCACTCACATAACTACTCAGAGAGTTATGCACCCAGTCAAACACCTACTCAGACACTAATGTACCCAGTCAGAGACCAACTCAGAGACTGAAACACCCACTGACAGACCTACTCAGACAGTGACTCACCTACTGGAAGATCCATTCAGAGAATTAGACACCCAGTCACAGATGCAGGGAGACACTGATGAGCCCACTCACAGACCTACTCAGAGACTTAGATCCACTTACAGACTCATGTACCCACTGACAGCCCCACTTAAGCACTCACTCACAAACCCCATCAGACACTGTTGTACCCACTGACAGACCCACTCAGAAACTGATACACACACTCACAGACCTACTCATAGACTCATGCACCCACTCCCACACCCACTCAGACACTAATGCACCCAGTCACAGACCCACTCAGAGAATGAAATACCCACGGACAGACCCACTGAGACAGTGATGCACCCAGTGACAAACCCACTGATGAACTCAGACACCTAGTGACAGGCCCAGTCAGACACTAATTCATCCATTGACAGAGACTGATGCATGCGCTTACAGGTTCATTCAGAGACTAAAACCCACTCAAAGATTAATGCAGAAACCGATACACCCACTTACAGAGCCACTGTGAGACTCAGACATCCACTAAGATACCCACTCAGAGAGTGACACACACACTCACAGATCCATTCAGAGACTGAGACACCCAATCATAGCTGCATGCAGAACCTCATGCACCCAGTCACAGACCCACTCGCACACTCATGCTGCCAGTCACACCTCCCACTGAAACAGTCATAAATGCTGTGAGGGACACATTGAGGGAGATATACATTTTCTAGACTTACTTAGATAGTAATGTATGTAGTCGGATGGTTCAAATCATTTTCTTTATTTATACATTTTTTAAGTGGTGGTGGCTATTGAATGTCTGCTTTTGTTTTGTATTTTCGCAACTTAATTGTGAATATTGCGACATTGTCACAAATATTAAAACATGTTATTAAAAAATGTATTCATTAAGAAAATTAACAATCGTTTGGGTTCTAGGGTTGTTCTGACAGGATCCTTTATGTTGATTGTATGTATATGACAGCTACACATAAGAATGGATGCAGAGCTTCATGTTGCTTAGAAACACCCTGTTACCTTAATCTGTAAAGGGAACTCCATCACTCCTATAGATTCCATGCATGTCAAAATGCAGGTTGTTGTTATAGATAGAGCCCATGCTATGGTCTCTGATGCATGCAGAAACCGTTTGAACATGTTTCCTGGATTTGTCAATCTGTGGACAGAATTGATTAGCCACTTCTATTTCTGCCTCTGTCATATGTTGGAGTATGCCAAGACAGTGTGAGGGAAAATAGTCATTAATCTTGCAAAGGTATTAACCAAAGGCAACAATTTATGACATTGTAACCTTCTCTTCCCAATCCATTTAATGTCCACTTACAGAAACTCAGGTCTTTGTGAATACCACTCTTTCGAGCAGCCTCTCTAGCCCAAAGGACATAGCTATGGCCCACAATCCACACTCAAACCATTTTGAAATGAAGCAGTAGAAGCAAACAGGAGAAGGCTACAGCTGAATGAGGCAGATTTCAAAATAAAAAGGCATTTACAATTGAGGTGTTCTCCTTGTTAAAAAAAAACACAAAGAGAAGCAGTGATTTACTAACAAACTTACATACACATGCAATCACAGGCCTAGTTAGGGACTGAGACACTCCTTCTGATATCTGGTAAAGTACTGACACTTTCAACTCTACCATACAAAGAATTAGCCCTTGCATTATGTCACAGGCTTGCTATACTTGACCTTGTGCATGTAGTTTTACTGATAGCACTGTCTTGTCACTTAAAACTCCTACACAAGGTGGAAATTTCTTTTGTACCACTTAATAGTGACCACTAAGCTAGGCTGTAGCTAGGCCTTATAGCAGGTTGCTATGTGCTTAAAAGGTCATTATTATAAATGGGGTAACCCAGTGGAAATTGTCAAAAGGACCTGGGTATCGATCGATAAAGAAAACAGTGGTCCTAGACAAACCTAACTAGATACAATTTGTGTCTGTATTACATTCAATTTATACGAATGAAAATGCATAGTCTAGAGGCACAACAAAAAGGGCAACACAAAATTATCAAGTCATAAATGGTGGGTCACCAAAGGTTCATTGAGTTTGCAAGTATCAATTTATTTCTCACACTGAGTATACTTCATAGAATGAAATACATATGTTACGGCATAATATGCAGCATGAAGAAATTGACACGGTTATTATCAGGGGAAAGAGAAAAGTAAAAGTAAGTGCTCATGTGAAGAGTAGAGGGGGGAAGATGGAAATCATCAAGAGGTATATAGAAACAGTAAGCATATATTATGGTAAGAGGGATTCAGCAAGTGATCCTGACAGGGTGATATCCCTTCAATATTAGGGCCTACCCCTATCTGCAATTTGCAATCTCAGTAGTTATTTGACAATCTTTTGCCACAGCGTAACTTCATCGGTAGCTGGTATACAAGGGAGGTGACAGTTGGGTGTAGGACCACTTGGGGGGCGGGTTTGTTGTCGACGTTTCGACCCTAATCGAGAAAAGGACAAGTAGACTCCTCTGCATGCGAGTCTTCCTCAGGACAGGGAAGGGGACCTGAAACATAACCGTAGAGGAAATGGGGGTGGCCAAGTAGAGCTAAAAAATATTATTTCAACCCACATAAAGATGGGTACTTAATTGATGTGCCAACGTGAATATATAAATAATAAAAGCTCACCAGAGCAAAAGTCGTGGTGAAGAGACTACTTCATAGTCGTGTGGATAATAATTAAAAAATTCCATGTGGAATCATCATGGTCGGTATTAAATCATCTCGAAGCGCTGAGTAAACATTAGAAAGAAGGAAAACAACATAAGGGCAAACTCCCGAATATATACATAAACGGTGAAAAACGAGCACCGGCGTGCACCATAGACTCCCCCGCTAGGTTGTAGCGGTGTGAAAGCCTTCAAGCCAGATACTGTAGTGAGGGAGTTCAATTCTGTGAGAAAGGTGGCACAAGTTAGGTAATCCGATCAAATTAACCTCTTTGCGCGATCGGTTAAGCAGCCAGTGTATCCATTTACCTTGTGTTATAGAATCCTGGCGAGAAAGGGGGAAGAGAGACGTGCTGCATCCATCGGCATCTATGTAGCTGCATGAATGATGCGCATCTAGCCGATGGTTAAAGAACCCGCGTGCACATTACCGGACAAAACGTGCTGAGAACAGCTGTTGCGTTGCCGATCGGTTACGGTGAAGACAGACTGAATTGTCTTACCGGTTAAAGGAAAGGAGACTTGATCCAACATGCAGTGCCGCTATGAAGGGCTAGATTAACACAGCGACCTGGGGCACAGTGCTGTGTACAAAGTGATGCGATACATAAAATGAAATATACATATACACAATATTTATACAATACAATATATATAATACATTTTATCACTATACAGTAAGAAAACAATAACATTGCAGAAAAAAGTGCTGTACAAGGTATATACAAGTGGAAGTTTCTAGCCATTTTGGAGGGTGGAGATTTGTCTAGTAATCTCCTCATACTCATTAAGGCCCTTATGTACAGTATCAAAAATATGTATCCATTTACATTCATGTGTGCTCAAGATTTTAGCAAAGTTACCACCCTGTGGGTTCATCCGAACTTTTTCCACAACCCACCACCTCAGACTCTCAGCCGAGTGTCCAAAGGTGTTGAAGTGTTTGGCGAGGGGTGCACCCTGGACATTGCAGCGTATCCTGCTACAGTGTTGCAAGATACGTGATTTGATTTTCTGTACAGTTTGGCCAATATATAGGAAGTCACAAGGGCAAGCTATGACATAGATAACCCCAGCAGAGTTGCAGTTGGTGTGCTGTCTCAAAGTATGTACATAGTTGTTATATGTGCATTGTTTCAGTTCTTTTGTGAGAGGGCATGTCTTGCATGTCCCACATTTGTAGTGTCCTAGGACTGGTGGGATATTCCAGAGAGCAGTTTGACTTTCTCTGGGTTTCATGGGTAGTAATGATTTGACAACATAGTCCCTAACATTTCTTCCTTTTTTAAACGCATGCATGGGGGTTCCGTGATCCAATTTCATCCACCACCAGATGTCAGTGCCGATTCACGATATTTTTAACCTCATTGCTCCTAGTGCAAAAAGTGGTGGCACATATAAGTCTTTCATGGTCTGATCGATTCTTAGACTTAGGTTCTAGTAGGAACTCGCGATGACAAAACCAAGCTCGCTTACGTGCTTTTTTAAGTAGACTCCTGGGGTACCCCCTGTAACCTCAGGAACTGACCAAAGGGTAGGTTGTCACTAAGGTTACACGGATGATGGCTAGTATAGCACAGGAGGGTGTTTCTCTCACTAGGTTTTCTGCAGATTGTAGTATGTAGTTTGCCATCCTTCTCCCTGATAGAGATATCAAGAAAGTTAATCACTGCGTTACTGAAGTCAAGGGAGAACTGAATGTCCTGTGACTGAGCTTTAAGCCAGACATAAACATTTGAGAGTTGTTGTTCATTCCCTTTCCATACCATTAAAACATCGTCGATATATCGACGCCATAACAAGATGCATTCTCTGTAGGGATTAGTCTCGCTCAGGACATGTGTGTGCTCATAGGTGTCCATAAAGATGATGGCTAAATCTGGGGCAAAGCTCGCCCCCATAGCCACACCGTTAGTTTGAATATAATGGTCACCCTCAAAGTAAAAGACATTTTTGGTCATGGCGATCTCTAGAAGGTGCATTATAAAGTCAATGGGGACTTGCCATGGTCTGGGTCGTTTGTCTAGTGCTTCTCTAATGGTGTCTAGTGCTGCTCGTTGCAGAATGTTGGTTTATAACGATGTTATATCCATTGTGACCAAGATGTTTTCTCTATGATTAAAGGGACGCTCATCCACTAGCTGTATGGTCTGCATAGTATCCCTTAGATATGCTGTTGTGTTTTCTGCGATGGGTTTGAGAAACACATCAATATATTTACAGAGTGGCTCCTGAATAGATCCACACCCTGAAATGATAGGTCTTCCCGGTGGGTTATTCAGTCGTTTATGCACCTTGGGAAGCGTGTATATGGTTGGCATCCTTGGTTGGTCATTATTAAGATATGCATGCTCATGTTTCGAGAGGAAACCCTCATTAAGGCCACTATCAGTGATCCGTCTTATGCTAGCTGCTACATCCCTGGTGGGGTCAATTCTCAATTTTATATAGTTGCCTGCCACCCCCAGTTGTAAGAGTAGCTCCGTCTTATAGTCCTCACAACTCTGGGTGACAATGGCCCCACCCTTGTCAGCTGGCTTGATCACTATGTCGGTGTTATTTTTCAGTGATTCAAGCACACGTCGTTCCTGTCTAGAGATATTGTACTTGATATAATGTCTTTCTGTAAGGAGCTTATTAATGTCTCTCATAACTACTAACACTGGGCGTTGTTTGAGAAGTAGCGCTACGCGTAGCTACGCAAAGTGCACTTTGCAGTACACGAGCTATGCGTAGCACTTCGCGAACTGCGTAGTACCC
Organism: Triturus cristatus; assembly: GCF_964204655.1. Lineage (NCBI taxonomy): Eukaryota > Metazoa > Chordata > Amphibia > Caudata > Salamandridae > Triturus > Triturus cristatus. The sequence goes on from NC_140588.1 coordinate 914,926,906, forward strand.
TGTTCACACTGTGCAAGATGCTGTTTTCAATTATTGCACAGTGCGGACAAGCATCCGGCACTGTGCAATCATTGAAAACGGTGCGAGCTGTAGTTTTCTGCCGCTCGAGTAGATTTTTACTCGAGCGGCAGCTTTCTCAACACGGACTGGTAGTTTCTCATCACGAGTGGTCGCGAGCATACGCGACCACTCGCAATGAGAATCCCGACCTCCCCACGTTGAGAATCTCGCCGGGAGGTTTATTTTCCATGCTCGCGATCACCAACTTGATGTTGCTGATCACGAACGAGGAAAAAGTATCGCTGGGATGTCATTTTGCTTGCTCGCGGTCGCCAACTTGACGTTGAGGACCGCGAGCAAGCAAAAAATTACCGCTGCACTACGCAACGCTACGCGTGTTTGCACTATGCTACGTGCAATCCACGTAGTGCGAAGTAGCTCAAACTTCGCAAACTACTTGAGCGTAGCGTAGTGCTTTGCCCAGGCTTAATAACTACCTGTTCCCAGGCAAGAATCCTAGGGGACATTAGTTGAGGTGGTGGTGTGAAAGTGGACCGGGCGTAGGCCTGTACTGGAAAAAGTAGGTTTGTAGGGAGTCTTGTTAAAATAATGTTTAAGGCGTACCTTTCTGAAAAATTGAAGTAGCTCAATTTTCAGATTGAAAGTGTTCGGTGGATTATTTGGGACAAATGATAGGCCTTTCTCTAATATCATTTCTTCCTCAGGTTTCAGGACATAGTCAGAGAGGTTAATCACAGGGCTGTCATGTCTCACAGGAGGTTGAATCACCACCTGTAGTGCTGTCATCTGGTTTGGATATCCCCGTGGGTTTCCTGGCGGAAGTGGACCTGTTTCTTGGCCTTGCCCCAGTTCCACGTCAGTTGAACCAACCCCCTGGGGTGTGCAAATCCCCTGGGTAGGCCCGAGGGTTGCCCTCTCCCTTGGTAGTCCTCCCATTGATCTTCATCTAAAAAATGATTGTTGTTACCAGAGTAGTCAGGGTATTGGGGTATAGCTGAGCGTGTACTTGGTCTCTCGGACTCAACGTCAGAACCACTAGTGGCAGAGGAGTCAGAGAATGTTTTGTACCTTCTGTAGCCTCCACGGCATCTAGTCGAATACCTCCCCTGTTTTTCCTGTTTGTAGGAGTCTTCCACTAGATAAGGGCAGGTAACCTTCTAATCGTAAAACTTAATGTCTTTCGCAAGTTTATCAAGTTTATTTGACTGGGTGTAAATGTCAAAGTCTTTCAAAGTTCTTTCTAGATGTTCTAAAGCTTCCTTCGCATTAGTCAAAGCCTTATCGTCAATTATCTCCTTTTTAAGGACTGCAATTTCCTTCATTAAACGTTCAACCTCTTCCAAAGCTGTCACCACCCCAAGCACCATCCTGTGCCTGGAGCAATTATTGGAGATGAAGCTGAAATTCCCCTAAATTTAGGGTTGTCTACGAAGATGGCTGGTTCATTACGCACCTTGCAACCAACAGGAATCACATTGGCCTGTAAGTATTTTGTAAGGGCATGGCCATGTAATCTAGTCCTTATCAGTTTTTTTCCAGCCTCTCTAGTTTGTTAACTTTCTCATTAAGTGAGAGGTCGAAGTTTGTTGAGGAGGAGCCCAGGAAACTGCCACCTCCCTGGGTTTGTAAAAGTTTTTCAATGTAGTCCTCACTATAGGATAAGGTCTCTTTGTGCGGACATGTCCTAGATGCTGGATTTAACAATATGGTTTCAAGCTCGGTGAACAAATAACAACCACAATGACGCATAATACAAAAAAATGTGGAACACACACAACACTATTATTACATTTGTCAAAAAAGGGGGAATACAGAATAAACCTCGCAGGAATCCCTGCTCAGAGAGACCATTATTATAAATGGGGTAACCCAGTGGAAATTGTCAAAAGGACCTGGGTATCGATCGATAAAGAAAACAGTGGTCCTAGACAAACCTAACTATATACAATTTGTGTCTGTATTACATTCAATTTATACAAACGAAAATGCAGTCTGGAGGCACAACAAAAAGGGCAACACAAAATTATCAAGTCATAAATGGTGGGCCACCAAAGGTTCATTGAGTTTGCAAGCATCAATTTATTTCTCACACTGAGTATACTTCATAGAATGAAATACATATGTTACGGCATAATATGCAGCATGAAGAAATTGACACGGTTATTATCATGGGAAAGAGAAATGTAAAAGTAAGTGCTCATGTGAAGAGTAGAGAGGGGGAAGATGGAAATCGTCAAGAGGTATACACAAACAGTAATCATCTATTATGGTAAGAGGGATTTAGCAAGTGATCCGGACAGGGCTGATATCCCTTCAATATGTAGGCCTACCACTATCTGCAATTTGCAATCTCAGTAGTTATTTGACAATCGTTTGCCACAGCATAACTTCATCTGTAGCTGGGATACGAGGGAGGTGAAAGTTGGGTATATGCCCACTTGGGGGGGGGGGGTTTGTTGTCGATGTGTCGACCCTAATCGCAAAAGGGCAAGTAGACTCTTCTGCATGCGGGTCTTCCTCAGGACAGGGAAGGGGACCTGAAAATTAACCGTAGAGTAAAAGGGGGTGGCCAAGTAGAGCTAAAAAATATTATTTCAACCCACATAAAGATGGGTACTTCATTGATGTGCCAAAGTGAATATATAAATAATAAAAGCTTAAAATGTAACACATGTACTCTGAAGAAACAGTGACCTATATGCACTTCTAGAGACCCGTATGCCCAATCATACATCCACCCTACCACCCGTACTTCAATATGACATACCTAACTAGAAAAGCAGAGAGACACTAAAACACCCTGTAAGAGAGTAATAGAAGCACGTAAACATTCACTAGGATTGACAGGGAGAACTGATATGTATCTAGCACTAATGGAGCCAATTGCACACATTCTCACTAATACATCCAGACACATTTCTAGAAGCATACATCCACACTCAAACCATTTTGAAATGAAGCAGTAGTAGCAAACAGGAGAAGGCTGCAGCTGAATGAGGCAGCTTTCAAAATGAAAAGGCATTTACAATTGAGGTGTTCTCCTTGTTAAAAAAAACACAAATAGAAGCAGTGATTTACTAACAATCTTACATACACATGCAATCTCAGCCCCAGATTGGGACTGAAATATTCATTCAGACATCTGGTAAAGTGCTGACACTTTCAAGTCTACAATCCAGAGAGCAGTTCCTTTATGTCTTGGGCCTGCTATACTCGACCTTCTGCATGTAGTTTTCCTGCTAGCACTGTCTTGTCACTTAAAATTCCTACACAAGCTGTAACTTCTTCTCCTATCACATATAAGTGACCCTTAAGGTAGGTCATAGATAGGCCATAGGGCAGAGTGCTACGTGTTTAAGAGGTAACACGTGTACTCTGAACATTGAGTGAGCTATAGGCACTCCTAGAAACTGATGTGCCTAATTATACATCCACTTGGCCACCCAAACCTAATTTTTAACATGCTTAACTGGAAAAGCAGAGAGACACTAAATCACCCAGAGAGATAATAAGAGAAGCACCTGAACATTCACTCACACAGACAGATAGAACTCTTAGGTATCTAGCGCTACAGATTCCAATTACACACATATTTAAATAATCCAAAACACACTGATACACCCAGGAGGCAATCCATCCAGCCCTTTAAAACACATTTAGAGAAGCATATATGTCACACAGGGAGGCAGTGATTTACTAACAAACTTAAATACACATGCAATCACCCCCCCAGATAGTGACTGAGACAATCATTCAGATACTTGCTAAAGGACTGACATGTTCAGGTCTACCATCTTGAGAAGTAGCATGGACATTCAGTTTAACTTTTAGTGCTGTATTTCACTTAAAATTCCAACACAAACTCATCTTTTAGCACATGTAAGTGACCACTACAGTTGGCTGCAGCTAGGCCATTGGGCAGAGTGGTATGTTTGTAAAAGGTAACGCGTGTACTCAGAAGATACAGTGACCTATATGCACTCCTAGAGATCCATGTGCCCAATTATACATCCACCCTGGCACCTAGACTTCATTCTGACATACCTACGTAGAAAAGCAGATAGACACTAAAACACCCAGTGAGAAAGTAAGAGAAGCACCTAAACATTCACTCGCACAGACATGCAGAACTGATATGTATCTACTGCTAATGGAGCCAGCTCAACACACACTTAAAAAACCCAATATCCACTAATACACTGAGGAGGGAATCCATCCAGCCCCTATCAGACACATACATGACAAAAAAAGAGGCAGGGATTTACTAAAACATTTACATAAATATGAATCATAGCTGCACATAGGAACTGAGACACTCATTTAGATAACTGGCAGTTTCAAATTCTCCATTTACAGAAGTAGCCCTTGCATCATGTCTGTCTCAGACATGGTTCACTTGAGTGTCTGGTCTGCATGCACTTTAACTACTATGCCTACTTGGTATTTAAAACCCCTTGCAAGTGTTAACCTGTTGTTTCATCACATATGACTCACCTGAGCTATATCCACACTGACAGTCCCATATTCTCACTTATGCATCATCGTAACACATAGACATAAGCATCAAAATTTAAATTAATAAGTTAGCAATATTGTAATAATAAAACCCTTTATGTTGGTACTTCACCACGTAATACTACATATTGAAAGATAAATGTACTTTTTTTTTTCTTCTCAGACATTGATTTCTTGTAACTTCAGAGAGTGTCAATGCCAAGAAAATGTCAGAGAAGAAAGAAACAGAGACAAAGATACTGTGTCCATACAACTGAGAATCAAAAGGGTCCAAATGCATAAAAAGTGGTGAAAGAAAAGAGCTGCTGAAATGACGACAAATACATTTATTGAAAATGTATATATGTTGACAACTTGAATAAGTACAAAATCAAATAAATAAAAAGCAAACTTTACAACCAACTGAGTAAGGCGAAAGGAGAAAAAGTCTGTAATATGAAGAGTAAAAAATTGTACAAAGAAGAAGAGAGTTTAACCGGAAGGCAGAGGCAGTTTAAGGAAATCATAGTTAGAATGTTCCGTAGTAGAGTAATTATCAATTTAGTAAAAAGTATGAAGGAGTATATAAGAAGAAGAAAATCAATCAGATAAAAGGAACGTGTTGAGGGTGTAGTCCATAAGGTGTTTGCTCTGAAGAGGAAGCTATATGTAGTGATTCTAAACAGAATGAAGACACTAGACAAAATAGTGTTGTCTATGAGGACACAAAGCCAAAAGAAAAGACTTGCCAATAGAACTAACTTTTGCAAATTCCAGTACTGAGTTTTTCTTTCCTAAAAAAAGCTATGTGCAAGAAAAAAATTAGAGCATGCAGTTGACTAATATGGATGATATTATAAGGTGAAAGACAATTGTCTTGTTCCATAAGAGGTAATGTTACCTAGAAATGTAGAGGAAGTCATAGGTGAAGAGCTACAGGTAAGGCGTGGACAAGCCCCTGTATATAAATCAAACTGTAGCAGTATTTGTAGTGTTTGGCAGGAATCTATTGGTATGTTGAGAAATTTGCTATGTATGTTTTCCTGCATAAGTCTGAAGCAGAAAATAGCCACATTGCAAGGATTAGATCCATGCAAAGTAAGGAAGTAAACTAATTTACAGTGACATTCGCTAGCATGTCTATCAAAGAAAGTGTACCTAGGCACCTTTCATCACTTAAAAATGTTAGCTGTTCACCACTCTGAAATGCGAAAACTAGTTAGGAGGCATTACTATGTTACAAGTCCTGCCCTATGCTCTATTGCATGGTACAGATGCAGAGGTACAAAATATTTGTGATGAAGTTCATTTTCGTTTGTTTGGTTCTGAAGAGCAGTGTGGGCTACAGCAGTATCAGAACAGAAGACAGGTATTACTGTTGATAACTCCCGAGAAGAAATTAGAAACTTTAACAGTGTTTCTTCAGAGATACCAATCCCTGTTAGCATTAGTTGTCGACACACTTGCAACAAAAGTGAAACTCGGAATGTCAATTTGTATTTAAAAAGTGAAAATAGTAACATATCTTTATCTTTTTTTCTTTTTCAATAGTGGCTGCAGTTGAACATCGTTAGATATCATTAAAAACTTTTTTTCTTCTAACACACATATATAGCTTACTGATGTTCATGGAGAGTGTTTTAAACATAAAGTGTACTTGGCATACTTTCCCTTTAGTTTTGTTTTCTCAATTTCCTAATTAAAAGTCTCAGTGCCGTACAGCACGTTTGGAAGTAGTCATCCAATGACTTACTCAATTATTCCACCACTTATTTATGCCAGCACTAACACATCCAATAACTTACTAACAGTGTATCATACAATTAGTCACTCAGAGATTGAAGCATTGATATGCCTACTATTTCAGTTATAGACTAAATCATACTCCTGCTCATTGACTAAAACAGCCGATAACACTCCCATTGAGTTATAGATACATCGATTACAGATACACTCACTCAACCATACAACCATTTACACATGTACTGACTCACCCACAGAGCCTGTTACTCTAGCTCTCTCTCACTCATAGAAATACTTGCACCAGCACTGACTAACCAATACAGACACTTGTACACTCACACAATCACCCATACACACACTCATGTAGTCATTCATTTTCCCATGTATCACTGATTTCACTTATACAATCACCCATACACAATGCATGCAATCCTTCAATGATGCATACACCATTAATGCGCTTACTCATTCATCCATACATAGCTCATACACTAATTCAATCTTACATGCACCACTGAGCAACTCATTCAGTCACCCATAGAGATACTGACGACCCTGTGGCAGGGGGTCTCCGCCTGTGGCTAAGGAGGTCAGCAGCAGTATCCACAACGCGGAAAAGACATTGCTGGATCAGTATTTTAATTTTCTTTACACATCGCCGCATTAAGCGCAGAGGAGCGCTTTTAACTCTGGAAACTATCCTGTGATCCCAGTCTCTCCCCCGGACTCCAGGACACCTACCTGATCACTCCTCCTGAGTGCACCGGTGCTCGGCTGAGCGTTGACCGCTTCAGCGGGCTCGCAGCGGCAGGGGCCGCCATCTTGGGCCGGGTTGCTCGGGTGAGGTGGGAGGCGAGGCCAGTGACATCACCGCCACACCCCCGAGTCCCGCCCCTACTTAAACGGTCCATATGTGTCAGCGCAGCGGACGAGCGCAGCGGGCGCGACGAAGGCGCGCCGGAGTTGCGCCTGAGTTAAGCCCGTCTGCGCCCGTCCGCGGCCGACCGCGACCCGGGCCCACCCCCCCTGGCCATTTTGTGAGGTATTCCTCTCATGATCTATTATCACTACAACCTAGCTCCCCCTCAGGAATAGCCCTCCCTTCACTCCCCTCGCACACTTGCACACGTATACAAACATTGGGGCTCTCCCGCCTTCCCCTGCTGGCTGACGATATTCAGTCTATTCCACCATTGCCGAATGAATCTAGATCGGCTCCTCTACTACTACATAACATGAGATGCTACTACCTCAACACAAGGTCCCTAATAAAGAACCAGGTCAACATCTTCCTTTTCCTGACGGAAGAAAAACCAGATCTTCTGTTGTTGACCGAAAAATGGACCAACCCTCATTCCTTACCGGACATTCTGGCATCACTTCCCTCAGACTACTACATTCTGACTGCCAACCGTGCACAAGGGAAGGCTGGAGGTGGGGTAGCAGCAATTGTTTCGAAATCCTTTTATTTCCGGGAATTACCTTCTCTCACTCTCCCCAACACAGAGAATTTGGTAATCACACTAGACTCAGAGAGCGGGGCTCTTACTGTAATTCTGTTATACCGTCCTCCCCAATACATGGCCAATTATCCAGTACTTTTGGCAGAACAACTGGCCTCCCATGTAATAAAGCACTCTAAAACTGTCCTAGTGGGGGATTTAAATTATTGGTTCGATAGAACAGACACAGACACCCAAGCTGGAGAACTGAGGGATCTGCTTACAGATCTAAACCTGGTCCAACACATTCACTCTCCCACTCACCAGAAGGGTCACAGCTTGGACCAAATCTGGACATACAACGTACCATCATTCTCTCCTATTATAAGCCCTTGCATCTGGTCAGACCATCATCTTATCCAGTTCCCGCTAGAAATTCATGGGCAGCACAAGGCCAAACCTCCCATGGGTAAAGAGTTCCGCAAATGGAAATCCATGGACCGCTCTGGGTTCATGGACACGTTGAACAACACCCTTCCCCCATTAGACGAAGATCTGGAGGTTGACGAGAGGGCACTGTCCTCCTGGCTTCTCCATGCAGCAGATCTGTTCGCCCCCTCTGTATACCTACCTAACATTAGAGGTAATGATGCCCACAAATGGTTCACTCAAGAACTTAGAGCACTTAAATTAGGGGTACGACAGAAAGAAAGACAGTGGAGAGCTACCTACTCTTCACAGGATAGGGAAACCTTCTGCGTCACTAGGAAAAATTATCAAAAAATTTTAAAACAACACAAACTTAATTTCTTCTCCTCAAAAATGTTATCGTCATCCAACAAGTCCAAAGATATTTTTAATATAGTTAATGAACTCTGTGACAACGACAGGACAGCCCCTTCAATAGCTCCTACGCAGAAGCTATGTGATTCTCTGAATAATTTTTTCAGAGAAAAAATTGTCACTATCAAATCGAGCATTGCTAGTTCCCCAACGTCACTCCCTTTGGATGACGTCTTTTACAATCCCTCTGTATTAGATACCTTCCCGGTCATTGATGGTAAAACTTTTTCTTCACTTTTGACGAGGGTAAAGTCCGGATCCCCTAACGACATCTGCCCCCCCCACATCTTTTCGGAAATCGGTCAGACTATCCCTCAGGGGATTCTACCCCTACTAAATAAATCACTGACCCAGGGCAGGGTACCTACTGGCTTTAAACACGCTCTGCTAATCCCTCTAATTAAAAAACCAGGCCTGGACCCTCAGGACTCATCAAATTATCGTCCTATATCCCTGCTGCCGTTCCTATCCAAGATATTGGAGGCTCACGTCTCCAATTGCCTTTCCAACTTTGTGGAAACCACTGGATTTCTGGAGCCAAATCAAGCTGGGTTCCGTCCAGGCCATTCGACCGAGACGGTAACCCTGGCAGTCCAGAATACACTTCGGTGTAACGCAGACAGGGATATCCACCAGGCACTGGTGCTTCTTGACCTGTCTGCTGCATTCGACACGGTCGACCATACTATTTTGGTCGGCCGTGTCGAGCAGGCAGGCCTCAGAGGTGCTGCCCTGAGCTGGGTGGAATCATTCTTGTCCGACCGGACTCAAGCAGTGAGACTGGGCACTTTCACAGCCCCTAGAATTAAGAACGATTGCGGGGTCCCTCAAGGCTCATCCCTGTCCCCCCTTTTATTTAATTTATACTTGCGTCCCCTTTTGTACTCCTTGAGGAAATTCAAAGTGTGGATCTTTAATTACGCAGATGATCTGCAATTGGTTTTCCCCCTGGGGTCGCCGGATGCTGTCACTGAGTTTAGGGAGGTCATGGCTCATATCCAGAGATGGATGGGCCTTAACCACCTAAAACTTAACCCAGGCAAGACTGAATTGATCTTGCCTGGGAAGAGCGAACTCAGCTGGGGACCTCAATTTTGGCCTCTGGAGATGGGAAACCCCCCCTCCAATTCCCGCACAGTTAAGAGCCTTGGAGTCACCTTTAGTGAAGACCTCTCCCTGAAAAGTCAGGTAGGGTCAGTTGTTTCCGCTTGCTTCTTTCAGCTGCGCAAGATTAGAAAGATTGCCCATTTCCTAACCCATTCTGCCCTGATACAGGTGACCATCGCCCTTGTGCTGTCTAGGCTGGACTACTCAAATAGTTTATATTTGGGCCTTCCAGCCGGGCAGCTCAAGAGGCTGCAGCTGGTTCAAAATCAGGCGGCCAGGCTGATCTGTGGGCTTCCTAAATGGCAGTCCATCAGGCCAGGCCTGGCAGACCTGCACTGGCTGCCGGTAGCCCAGAGGGCGGCTTTTAAAACCGGCTGCATTATCTTTAGGGCATTACAAAGTAAAGGCCCCAAATTTATCATCAATCTGCTTGCCAGATACACCCCCTCCCGCAACCTCCGCTCTGGTCACAAAAACTTGCTCATGGTGCCGGTTGTTAGGAAACAACGTCAGGGCGGCAGCTCTTTTCATTTTCTTGCTGCCTCCCTCTGGAACTCCTTGCCAGCTTCTTTAAGGTCACACGAGGATATTCTAGCCTTTAGACTAGCCTTTAAGACCTGGCTTTTTAGAGAAGCTTATCCTTAGACGTTCTAAGTTGTCCTCCTGTTGTTGTGTTATGCTCTGAAAACCTCCTACAGCGCCATGAAGCCTACGGGCGTACGTGCGCTTTATAAGCTAAATTTAACATAACATAACATAACACTCACCTCATTCAAACACCCATACACTACTCATGCACTCAGTCAATCATCCATGTGGCACTCATGTACTCATTCAGCATCCATACTCCACTCATTCACTCTTTCATTCATCCATGCACCACTCATTCCCTCATTCAATCATCCATTCACCACTGATGCCCTCATTCAAACATCCATGCACCTCTCATGCAATAAATCACCCATGCACCACTTATGCACTCTTTCTAACATCCATGTACCCCTCATGTACTCATTTAATCATTTATGCACCACTCATGCACTCACTCTTTATCCATACACTATTCATGCATTAATTGTAAAATCCATGCACCCCTCATGCACTCATTCAATTATCCATCCACCTTTCATGCACTCATTTAATCATCCATGCACCTATCAAACACTAATTAAATCATGCACACATCGCTCATGCACTCCTTCAATTATCCATGCACCCCTTATGCACTCATTCTAACCTTTATGCACAACGTATGACCTCATTCTAACATACATGCACCTCTCATGCATTCATTCAGCCATCCATGCATTACTATGGACTAATTCAATCACCCATAAACCTCTCATGTACTCAATTAATCACCCATTCACCACTCAAACATGCATTCAATCATGCAGCCACCATTCATGCACTCATTCAGACATGCAGCTTATTGTTTCATTAACCATGAAACTGCTTTTCTCAAAGGAACCATTTTTTTTATTTTCTCAAACTATTTTTTGTGATTTTCAAAAATTCTTGTCTAAAAAAATGTAGAACTTTTGTTACTTTGCAGCTTGATGTATAGCGTCAATAAACTGTTCTGCTGTTACAGTGGTGTTACACTCTAAAAAGAACATGCCCATTAATTTCAATTCAGGCACGATGTCAGGGCGATGCCTCACCACTTCTGTAGGGACACTCTGAACTGGAATATGGAAGAGGTGTGGTGCAGCGGCCAGGGTGCCTGACTCCTGACCACAGCGTTCACGGTTCGATCTCCGGTGGCAGGTTAGCCCAGCACCATGTGACTCTGGTCAAAAGCTTGCCTAATCTTCCTGATGGCCCCCAGCGCCGGGAATCCTCTCTGGAGGTAGCTGTGTGCTTTACAAATGCTGGCATTTAAATTTGGAATAGGTGTAGCCAATGCAGATGTTAAAGCTTCTGCATTTTTCTTTTCCTCTGTGCAGTCTTCAACTGTGTTCGATGGTAGGTCTTCAGATGGTATAAAATCAAAGTTGTTCCACAGGAGTACTCTTTATTTGATCCCTTAAACAGGGTCTTTCGACAAGGGCAACAGTTGACCAGTTTTGCAACTGTCTTGTAATCTCACGATGGTAGTGCAAATAAGTCCCATGCCTTTTTTGATGGAGGCTCTGTAGTAGCGAAGTCATCCTCTTCTGCATCTTCCTCCTTTTCCTGTGGCACCTGTTGAAGATCTTTATCATTAGTACCCCCTGTTGCCAATTGGGTCAAGAAATACCAAATGCTGAAGACAACTAACAGGAACCTGTTCAGAATACTGGTTGAGAGAATGGAATATTCAAGAAAGATAAATAGGTGGGCACTTCCCTTAGAGATAAACACTGACTTAACCAATCATATCTCTTTCTGACTATGTCACCAAAAATCAAGACGGGATGTGCAAGCAGGAAATAGAACAAAAAAGAAGTTTGGAAAATATATTTGCTTTTGTATATGCAGGGGAACCTCCTGTGCCCCAAGGACTGCCTCCTCCTTGGGGAAAACATTTATAATTAAATATGAGGGAGGCCCACACGACCATTGCCCTCCTTCCCCGGGGACCTCCACCTCCCTGGGGCTAAATATGAATTAAATACCAGGGACCGCAGGGTCTCACTGCTGCCCAGGGGACTGGCCTGGACCACCTCTCTGCAACGCAGCCCTGTGGCGCTTACTGGAGGTACCTGGTGGGATAGTTGGCCTCCAAGGACCCCCAGTATTGAAGGGAAATTAATTCCCCAATTTAAAATGTGCCACAGGGCGCGTTTGCAGAGTGTTGCTGGGAGGGGGCAGGGCCTCCGGCACGATTGCGGTCTTTTATTAAAAAAATGTTTTTAGAAGGGGGGCTGTGTGGCCCCCCTTATTTTTCCTTTGTTTGGGCCCTGGAGACCCCATCCCCCAGGGCCTGGCACCTTTAAAAAAAAAAAGATCTCAACGGGAAGTGGGCCCCTCTCCCGTAGCCAAATCCGCCCCAGGGACCCAATTCCCCGAAGCATGGCCACATATATTTTTCATTTTTATGGAGGGGGCTGTGTGGCACTCAGCTTGAGGCCTCTATTGGCCCCAGGGACCTCATCCCCTAGGGCTGGCCTTTATTCATTTATTTATTTATTTTGGGGAGGGGGGCCGCTTGGCCCCCCTCCTGGGCCACTTCTAGCCCCAGGGACCCCATCCCTTGGGGCAGGCCCTATCCGTTGGGGACCGTGGGGGGAGCCCCAATGCCCCCACGGCCCCACTGGCTTCCCGCATCCTGCAGGAGCCAGCGTTGCTTTTCCGCATGGGGAGCTGCTGACATGCAGCTCCCCGTGTGGAAAAGAAATTCTGCTTTGCTTCATTGAAGCAAGAGCAGGTTTCCCTGTTCTCGCTTCAAAGAAGCGAAGCAGTTTGCAATGACTGGGGGAGAGCCACATGGCTCCCACTCTGTCATTGTAAACAGCAGTGTCCACTGCAGGAACCGGCCCTGGGTGGTGGCGGTCCTCAGGGCCATCAAGGCCATCAAGGGCTCCAGGAGGGGGGCCGTGTGGCCCCCCTCCCAATGTGTGCACAGCCCTGGGAAGGTGGTGGACCCTGGGGCTCAGGGGTCCGTTACGGACACCCGCATATACATACTTAGTGCCCCGGGGAAGTGGCGGTCCCAGGGGTGTGTGGGGGGGCTCGAGCCCCCACACAGGTTATTTTTTTTTTTTAAACAAGCCCCAGGGGCTGGTGGTCTCCAGGGCTGCGGGGGGCCGTGTGCCCCGCAAATATTTAAGGAAAGCCCCGGGGAGTGGTGGTCCCTTGGAGGACCCACACACATTAAAAAAACAATCCCCGGTGAGTGGCGGTCCCCGGGGCTGCGGTAGGGCCGTGTGCCCCCGCAAATATTTAAGGAAAGCCCCAGCAGGTGGTGGACCCCGGCCCCCGCAATAACAATATGGCATGCCCCTGGGACTTGGTCCACCCGGGGGCTAAATAATAACAAAGCGCAGGAGCCCGCGCTTTGTTTTTTTAATTTTTTCGGCAGGATTCGCGGTTCCTACGTGACTTATGCAGTTTAAAAAAAAAGTGTTTTTTTGGGCCCTGGGGATCCTTGTGGGGCCCCCTGAGCAGGCCTAGGGGGTCAGGGTGTTTCTACCCTGCCCCCTTTTCTTTTTTTTGCCTTTGTTATTCTGCTTTCTTCTGAATCGCTGCTACAGAGTCACAAGATGGCTACCAGCACTTCCTGGTTTGGAGTGTTGACATCCAATTAGAATAAAGCTCGTGGTGGGGAGGGTCCGTGGATCCACCGCGCCTCTAGATATCAATATTTTTATTTTTGAATTTCTTAGCAACTACTGAACGGATTTATACAATTTTTATAAGTTCACTTTCTGAGCCAAGCAGTACCTTTTTGCCAAATTTGGGGTAATTCTGTTCAGTAGTTTCGTGTAGCCTTGCCCAAAGTTTCCGACAGGAAATTGATTTTTTGACAGTTTCTTTTTTTCAATTTCTCAAAAACTACTGAACGGATTTACACCATTTAAAGAAAAAGTAGCTTTCTGACTTTTCTCTACCATTTTGCCAAATTTGGTGTAATTCCATTCAGCTGTAGCCCTTCTCAAAATTTCCCATGGAAATTAACATGGGGAAAATGCATTTTGGGACCCCTTTCTTTCTCAGCCCCTGCTTGATGAATTACCCCCAAACTTTCAGGATAGGAGCTAACCTGGATAGACTTTTTGTTTGGAGAATTTCGTGAAGATTCGTAAAACGGCGCCAAAGTTATTAGCAAATCAAAAAATGTTTATCCTATGGAAACTAGGTTCTAACTATAACTACCTACTGGCGAACGTTGTGTCCGCTTTGCATGGACTCGTATTATGCAGAGCAACAGCATCGAGTGTTGGCAGACACCCACTGTGGTATTTTAAACTTTGAAAAAAAGGGAGAACTTTATGGTATCCACTGTGGAATAAATTAGGTAAGAACTATGATAACCACAATGCAAATTGTTGCCACGCCCATGTGGGCAGAACTATAAAATCCACCGCTAGTGCGATGGGAGTAATTGCTGCCTTTTCTCCACACAGGCCGGAACCATTGACAAAGGGCGAGATAGCACCCGAAACACGTTTGGAACCTTGGCATATTTAAAGCTGGAACAGGTGATGTTGTTTGCCCTGCAGGTCCTGCAAATAAAAGGAAGAAACAACGAGTGTGTGTGGCACCTTCACTGTTGGATGCTCTTCATATGGATATATATATATATATATATATATATATATATATATATATATATATATATATATATATATATATATATATATATATGTATATATCTCCAAAGCAACCCTTACTCCTCACAAGAAGAAGGCACGCACTCAAATACTGCAGGATTAAGGCTTCTTTATTTAATAGGGCCTCCTTCGACCCAGCGACTGAAGAGACGCGTTTCGGCTGACCCAGCAGCCTTTCTCAATCTGACCTGCGCCAGTCAATTTCGAATGTTTATACACACATAGTGCATAATATTGAACATTTTAAATGCATAATACATCAGTGACCCACTATGCTGAATGTGAAGTAATCACAACTCAGTTGATGTGCATAAACTCAGTTCTATCAGGGACATGTAATACAAAAAATAGCACATTACTTAAAACCAATGTTATGAGCAGACCTACTTCAGGTAATGCTAAAATAATCAAACATGCTGCTGGAAACAAACTAATCTTTTTATGGGAGGGACACCAATAGCCTGAAATATTATCTTCTGCCATAACGTGGCTTCTAGGAAAAGTTAGTGACCTTTACTTATGCTCTTAATTGGGAGCCAAATCTTGCCTCTAACCGATTGGACTAATGCGCCCGGGTCGTGTTTAACATAATGGGGCAACAATATCAAATGAAATGAGAAACAAACTGCGGAGGTTAAAAACACAAAGTGTGTACTCTAAACACAAATGTCAACCCCAGAGTTGTAACGAATATCCAATAGGAACTGAAAGTTCCATAATGCACCATAATCATCTCACACAGAATGTGGCCAAACTCCGGAAGTCCATGGGCATTAACGATTTCCATGTGTCGGACAGCCAGGAGCGGTCCAAAATCACGGTGGGCGTGTGCGTCGGACGGCTCCCGGCCATCCTAGCACCCACCCACAGGGGAAGCGCTGGCGCTCCCCCCGTGGGCCGCCCATCTATGTGCCCCCACCAGGATAAATCACAACCAAAGGCATATGGCCATGTCTGAACAGGTGTGGCGGAGTGAGCTAAAGAATGATGATGGATTAAACCCAGATCAGATGACTGGGGTTGGGTGCTTGCAACGTTCAACACTCTTCCATCATCCCTTTTGGTTTAGCTTTGTTTGCCCTAAGTTGGCAGGGTATGCCCCAACGTGGGTCCCTTGCTCACTTTGCCACTGGATTCAAGCTAGCCTGGCTGATGACAGCTGATTAGCCAGAAACCGGTCCCAGGATGCTTGTTTCTAGTCCAGGGAGGACCTGGCTTGGCAGTTCGGGCTGGACTGTTCCCATGAGGCACAGGGTCAAGACAGATTTGCATATGGCTGGGTTCAAACTGGAATGGCATGGTGAGCAAAAAAAGGATGGATTTAGGCCCAGATATCTGTACTGGGGTGAATGAATGACATTGTTCTGCATTTCTATCCATCAACTGTTGTTTTTGCGTTTGTCACCCCCAGTGGGACGGGTATGCCTAGATGTGGGTCCCGTGCTCTCCATGTCACTGGAATCAAGCTATCCTGGCTGAAGAGGGGTGAAACCCTGAAACCGGCCTAAGATGGTTGTTTCCAGTCCAGGGAGGACCTGGCTTGGCAGTTCGGGCTGGACTGTTCCCATGAGGCACAGGGTCAAGACTGATTTGCAATCTGGCTGGGTTCAAACTGGAATGGCATGGTGAGCAAAAAAACAATGGATTCAGGCCCAGATCTCTGTACTGGGGTGAATGTATGAGATTGTTCTGCATTCTGTCCATCCACTGTTGTTTTTGCATTTGTCCCACTGGGATAAGGCAGTGGAAGCCCTTCCCCTGCCTCCCCCTGCCCCCCTTCACGTCATCAATGACGTCAGTGCGCAAGGTGTGCTGACGTCATTAGAGACTTCCCATTGCGCTGGAAGCCATTTATTCCAGCACGCCGGAGAGAAGAGGAGGTGAGTTTCTCCTTGGGGGAGGGGGATATTTAAACAAAAGAGGCATCGGGGAAAGGAAAGGGTTTTCCTTTCCCCTCATGCCTTTTTTGTGCATTCCTGCTGCATGATCGTGCGATCGTGCAGCAGGAATGCCCACTAGATGCCAGGGTGTTTTTTTTTTTAATTGAAATTTATTACTGTTTGGGGGGAGCGGCCCCTTATGCATGGGTCGCTCCCCTCATGGGGGCAATGTTTTTTTGGCATTGTCTGCCCGACCGGGGGGGGGGGCAGATTTCGCTTTTTTTTTTTAAGTGGCCCATTGGACCACCAGGTAAAATTTGTGGGGAGTGGCCCCTTTGGCAAGGGTCGCTCTCCTTTGGGGCAATGTTGTTGCCATGTTGTTATAAGATTGGGCCCACTAGACCACCAGGGATTTGTTTGTGGGGAGTGGCCCCATGGGCAAGGGCTGCTCCCCTATGGGGAGTATTAATTTGGCCGTTTCTGTCCCCCTGGGGGGGCAGATTGGCTGATTTTATTTTTATTGGTATGGCCACTAGGCCATCAGGAATTTATTTGTGGGAGTGGCCCCTTGGGCAAGGGTCGCTCCCATTTGAGGGCAGTCTTTTTTGCTGTGTCTGCCCCCCAGGGGCAGAGCTAGCCTTTTAAAAAAAAAAAAAAAATGGGCAAGGGTCGCCCCCCTTTGGGGAGCATTAATTTGGCCGTTTAAGCCCCCTTTTTTATGTATGGCCACCAGGGTTTTTTTATGTTGGGGAGCGGCCCCTTGGACAAGGGTCACTCCTCTTTATGGGAGGATGATTGTGGCCATTTATGCCCTCGTTGGGTGGCAGATTAGCAGTATGTTTTAAGGCCCATCTGCCCCCAAGGGAGGCAGATGCAACTAGACACCAGGGTTTTTTACATTTTTGTGTTGGGGAGTGGCCTCAAGTGCAAGGCTTGCTCCCCTTTTACGGGGGTGAATATTTTATTTATACTCTCAGGCCCACCTACCCCATAGCTTGGCTGGTGGATTGTGTGTGGACTGGTGCATTATTTGCATATGTGATTGTAATGTTTTTTTCCGTTTTATTCTAGTGTGAAGCTTTTGATTTCTGTTTGCGGTTTCGGCAGTGGTTGTTCTGCAGTATTGTGTAGTTGCATTTTTTGGTAAGAAAAACATTTTTTGTTGTATTTACTCCAAATGAGTATTATTGTCATGCATTAATGATTTTTTTTGTAAGTGGTATCATAATGGCAGCATATTTAGTTAGTGTTTTGAGCATGAAATTCTTTGCATTGTGTTTTGCATTCTCTTATGTGTAATTTTCTTTTCTATTTCTTTTTTAGTGGGATATTGTTAATCCTTACTGTGTCTGTGGAGAGTAGGTGGTGGTGAGTCTAGCTGCTTCTGGCAAGTAAGTGGTATAGTTTTGGATTATATAGGTATTTGTGATAAAGACGCATTTTATTTATTACTTATTTTACAAAGTGTTTGTTGTTGTTGACTTGTTTGACAAGTTACGGTAATTAGTAAGGATTATGGCTAGCCATAGAATTACTGCTCAGCAGGTGGTTGGTATGCTTTTTGAATCTTCCTTTGACCATGATTATGAGACTGACAGTGCGTCTGAGGGAGAGGTGCGAGGGGAAGATTCAGGCAGTGAGTTTTCTCTCCACATGGAATCATCGGATGACAAAATTATCTCAGTGCGGATGAAGCTACTATCAGCGCGGATGAAGTGCCTGTTTTAGAGGAGGACACTGATGTGCCGATGGTGCAAGAGGCATCTGGATTGCAGCCTGGAGCTGTAAGGCTTCCCATTGGTAGTGCTTCACTCTGGGTTGATCCAAACATGGTGCAGCCAGTGTTGCCTGCCTTTAGTGGTGATGCAGGGTGTAGACTGGATTGTGAAATTCTTTTGCCTATACAGTTTTTTCAGTTGTTTGTGGATGATGTATTTTTGCCTCAGATTGTTGAGCAGACTAATTTGCATGCTAAACAATTTTTGAGGGACAACTGTGCCAGACTTAGGCCCCACTCTAGAGCTACCCGATGGACTCCCACAAATCTGGATGAGATGAAGAAGTTTTTGGGTTTGACTTTTTTGATGGGCTTGATAAGGAAGCCGTCCCTGGCTTCCTATTGGTCTACCAGTCCCTTGATGGCAACGGCAAAATTTCCTGCAATTATGAGTTGTGATCGGTATTTACTTTTGCTTCGGATGCTGCATTTTGTTGATAATGATTTGGCGTTGCCACAAGATAACCCTGACAGTGACCGTATTTTTAAGATTCTGCCTGTTCTTGATCACTTTGTAGATCAATTTTCAGAGATCTATACTCCTGGCAAAGAAATAACTGTTGATGAGTCTTTGTTCCTGTTCAAGGGCCATTTTGGTTTTTAGGCAGTACATTCCTAGCAAGAGGGCACTTAATGGAATAAGATGTATATTTTGTCTAAGAGTAGGACAGGATATGTCTATAATTTCCGGGTGTACTGTGGTAGGGATTCCATTATTGACCCCCCTGGTTGTCTATCCACTTTTGGAGTTTCAGAGAAAATTGTGTGGGATCTTGCAGAAGCACTGTTTAACAGAGGCCACCATTTGTACCTTGATAACTTCTACACTGCTGTGCAATTGTTTAAGGAATTGTTCAAAGTGGACACTTTTCATTGTGCCACAATCCGCTCTAACTGTAAAGGTTACCCAAAAGAGCTTATTTGCTAAAAGCTTCAGAGGGGACAGTGCAGTGCCTTGCGTAGTGAGGAACTGCTAGCTGTGAAATTTGTAGACAGGAGGGATGTGTACATGCTGACTACCACTCATGATGAGAGTACTTCACCTGTGACTGTTTGGGGTCAAGTTGCTGAAGTGTGCAAACCTGTGTGCATTGTAGACTACAATAAGCACATGGGTGGTGTCGATAGAGAAGATCAGAGGTTGGAATCTTACATTGCTCTTCGTAAGGCTTACGTTAGGTATAAGAAGTAGGTCATCCATCTCTTCAATTTAGCAACTTTCAATGCTTTTGTTGTGTACAAGGAGTGTTCTCTTGCGTCAAAGATGACTTTTGTTCAGTTTCAGGAGTCTGTGATAGGTAGCCTTGTTGTTGTGGAAAAGGCAAGTGTTCCTAGAGTTGGAGTGGTGGAGGATGTGGCTAAACTGAAAGATCACCACTTTTCTGATTTAATTACTCCCACGCCCAAAAAAACAATCCCTGTAAGAGATGTAGAGTCTGCTTGCGAAGAGGTGTGCAGAAGGAGAGTCGAATGCACTTTGCCGATTATCCTTCTAATCCTGGGCTGTGTGTGCCCACATGTTTCAGATTGTATCACACTCAAAAGAGTTTTTGGGAGCAACTGTGAGTCTAATAGTGTACTGCCTGGTCTGTATGGTTTTATATCATTGTTCAGTTTCATGTTTGGCAATATAATGATGTCTTTAGTTACTGCTTGGCTGTCGGTGAGTGGAGAACGCGAGGTAGGTGGAATTTTGTGGATCCATGCAGATTCCAGAACTTTCCACCACAGAAATGTGAGGAAAATGTGTTTTTTTGACAATTATTTAGGTTTGCAAGGGATTCTGGGTAACAGAACCTGGTGACAGCCAGTCAAGGCACTCAATCCTGCATTCCTCTGGGTGTCTAGTTTTAAAAAATGTATAGGTTTGCTAGGTTTCCCTAGGTGCTGGAAGAGCTGGGGTTAAAAAACTACAGCTAAGCTCTTTGCAAACAAAGGGTCATTTTTCACTGTGAAAATGTGGTGTTTCCACATTGCGTTTTGGGCCATTTCCTGTCATGGGCACCATTCCTACCCACAAAAGTGAGGTGCCATTTTTATTGAGAGACTTAGGGTAACACAGAATTGTAGAGCAATTTTTATTACCTATTGACTTTCGATGCATTTCTGCCTTCCAAATGAAAGACAATGTGTAAAAAAGAAGTCATTTTGAAAAATGACCTATAAATCTCATGCTAGTATGGGTGCTCCCAATTTTGGAAATGTACAAATATCTACTGTTTCTAAACTCTAAATTTTGTTCTCATTTCAGAAATACATAGGTGTCTTTCATACCGCTTTTTCCATGTGTACATTTTCCCAGAATAATTGCTATATACCCGGTACATAATAAAAAACCCTTGCAAGACGCTGCTCAGTTATTGGCTCTGGGTTCGTCCGGTTCCTGGTGAACCTACAAGTCCTACATATCCCTACAACCAGAAAAGTCCAGTGGATGTAACAGTATATTGCTTTCAAACAGCTGTCATAATTGGAAGAAGTTACAGGTGAAAACGTTGACACAAATGGCTGTTTTTTTCAACTAATTGTCAATTTTTCCTATATTTAACTGTTAGTTTCTATAAAGAAACCTTGAAGGATCTACACAAATGCCCCCTTTCTAAATTCAGAATTCTGTCTACTTTTTTAAAATGTATAGCTTTTCAGGATCCATTATTGCTTTCATACCCATTTCTACAATTAACTGGAAGGAGGTTGAAAGCACAAAAAATAGCAAAAATAGGCTATGTCCCAGAAAAATGCCAAAACTGTGTAAAAAATGTTACAGGGGTATGAGTACGAACTACCCCAAATTGCCAAAAAAAGGCTTAGCACAGGGGGAAAAGGCCTAGCAGCGAAGGGATTAATGCTGCATATAAAATACATTGTGTCCAATGAAGGATTCATTCATGAGTCCATACTATCTTTTAGAAGCAGTCCCATTAGAAACAAAACTACATATCACGCCCCAGGCAGAAAACATGACTTTGCCTCGATGTTCTCGATGCCGGCTTCAAGTGAAAGCCATGTGTGATGCATTTTCAAAATTGTAGCCAAAAACAGGTAAATGTCACATGAAATGCAGCACACAGAGTTTGAAAGTCTTAACGTGAGGTTGGAGAGACCAGATAATAAAAATGAATAAGCCAAATCAGTCCTCACCGCTTTCGCGTAGGCATCCACGGTGCCCAGTCACCAAAAATACACCAGTCTACCGAGTGAGGCATTTCTAGTCATGGGGAACATAGATCCCGTGCTGGCAGTCGACAAACCACCACGCTCCAAGATCACTGCAACCCAATATTGCTGTCATCCTGGAATCCTCATTCCGGTGAATTCTCTGGGAGCTCATCAAGGTAGCACTTGCTATGCTGCTCAAAACTGGTTGTGGTTGAAAATGAAAAGCCCAAAATCCGACTAGTGATGCAATAACAGCGTCCACCACCAACGCTGAATGACATCCAAAGCAACCCACTCCTCACAAGAAGAAGGCATGCACTCAAAGGCTGCAGGATTAAGGCTTCTTTATTTAATAGGGCCTTCTTTGACCCAGCAGCTGAAGAGGCGCGTATATACATATATATTCATTGCCATTTTGAATGGGTTTGTGAATGGGTATGTGAGGGTTTTTGTGTTTTTTTGAGTGGATGTTTGAGATAGTCCATGGGGCTGTGAGTAGGTGTGTGAGTGCTTCTGTGGATGTTGTCATCAGTGATGTCATTTGAGATGTCATCACTGATATCATCAGTGATGTCACTGACCATGTCATGAGTGATGTAATATGTGAGGTCATAAGCAGTCCATTGCGGGGGCATAAGTTATAGTACGAGTGAAATCTGATCCTAACTATAATGTCCCTGTAACCTTTTAGTTTTTTAGTGAATTTCTAAGGTTTTTTAAATTCTATTTCCTAACTATAATGTCCCAGAAACCTTTGTTTTTTTCAGTGAATTTCTACAGGTTTATAATAATATTTCATAACTGTAACCTGTAGCCTTTGAGAGTGAGTGTGTGAGGGAATGTGAGTGTCTCAATGGGTATGTATGTGTGAATGTGTGAGTGTTTTTCATGGTTTGTGAGTGGTTGAGTGGGTCTGTGAGTGGGTGCGTGAATGTCTAAGTGGTCATCTCAGTGTCTGAGTTGTTTAGTGAGTGAGTGCATGAGTGCCTGGCTGGGTTCTGCTAATTTTCTGTTCATTTCTGCCTTAATTTTGCTTACCTATTACATTTCTGCCCGGTCCTGACCTTTATTTTTCCTCTTTCTGCAAAGCCATGTCAGAGCTCCTGAAAAACTCTGCCAAATTCTGTGGATTTCTGTGAGCGGGCAAGTATTATTCTGCTACCCATAATTAAGTCCCCTTGGATGCTGAGAGTAGCTGAGGGCCAAGAACCCCTCCTGTTACCACCAGTAAGTCCTCCACAGTGGGATTGCTGAGACCTCATTAGAGGCCAGCCCTCCTTTTCAACCATTCTGCAAATGTGCCTCCTGGCACATTACTGGTTGGGGGATGAACTCCCCTTGGCTGCTGAGGGTTGTTGGGGGCCAAGAACACCTA
Source organism: Triturus cristatus (assembly GCF_964204655.1). Classification (NCBI taxonomy): domain Eukaryota; kingdom Metazoa; phylum Chordata; class Amphibia; order Caudata; family Salamandridae; genus Triturus; species Triturus cristatus. The sequence continues at coordinate 914,950,005 of NC_140588.1, forward strand.
TTGTTGCTACAAGTCCCCCACAGCTGGATTGTTGAGACCTCGTCAAAAGTCCCACCTCCTTTCTCAACCAATCTGCAAAGTGGCCTCCTGGCACACTACTGGTTGGAGGAGGAGCTACCCATGGCTGCTGGGGGTCACTGGGGACCAAGAACCCCCATTTTTGCCACAAGTAAGTCTCCCGCAGTGGGATTGCTAAGACCTTGTGGGAGACCCCGCCCCCTTTCTCAACCACTCTGCAAAGAAGCCTCCTGGTGCACTACTAGTTGGGCGATGATGTCCCCTTGGCGTCTTAGGATCATTGGGGTCCAATAACCCCTATTGCTGCCTGAGTGGGTTCTACTAATTTTTCCCTAATTTTCGGCCTTTTTTCTGCTCACTTATAACCTTTATTCTCCCTCTTCCTGCTCGTTTCTGAATTCTATTTTGCCTCTTTCTGCACTTTGCTGACCCTTATTTTGCCTCTTTTGTGCTCCTTTCTGACCTTTATTCTACCTCTTTCTACTCTTTCTCACCTTTATTTTGCCTCATTCTGCTTGTTGCTGACATTTAATCTGACTCTTTCTGCTAGTTTCTAATCTCCAGTCTGCCTCTTTCTGCTCATTGCTGGCCATTATTTTGCCTCTTTTTCTTGTTTCTGACCATTATTCTGCCTCTTTATGCTTGTTTCTCACCTTTATTTTACCTCTTTCTGCTCGTTACAGACCTTAATTCTGGCTCTTTATGCTAGTTTCTGAACTTTATTCTCCCTCTTCTTGTTCGTTTCTGACCTCTATTTTGCCTCTTGTTGCTGACCTTTATTTTGCCTCTTTCTGCTGGTTTCTCAACTTTCTTCTTCCTCTTTCCGCTTTTTTCTGATTTTTTTTCTGCCTCTTTCTGCAAGTTTCTCACCTTATTTTGCATGTTTGTGCTCGTTGACAACCTTTATTTTGCCTCTTTCTGCCAGTTTCTCACTTTTATTTTCCAACTTCATTATCGATTCTGAACTTATATCTGCCTCCTTCCAGTTGTTTCTCACCTTTATTCTGCCTCTTGGCTTCGCTTTTGTCTCTCCCTCATTGCCACCATGTCTTTCTCAGGAGCCCTCATCTATCGCCCACCAGGTCAGAGCACCACCTTTACAGATTCACTTGGGGATACCTTGAGCTATCTTTTGCTCAAATATGCAAATTTCACCCTGTTAGACGACTTTAACCTTCATTTAGAAGGCAGTTCTGATCCAGAAACAGATAACTTTCTTAAAACTATAGAACTTCTTTCGCTACACCAACTGGTGAAGGGTCCAACACATCTGGCGGGCCATACCTTAGATGGGGTATGTTCTAATCTGACCCGGTTATCGGCCGACACCCCCTCCCCACAACTATGGTCTGACCATTTCTTTGTCACCCTTACACTTAGAATTCCTCAGAAGATTCAATCGGACAAGTCACCTAACGAACCCCAACCAGGGCATAAATGGGCACAAATAGCTGGTAATCCTAAATTAGCTACTTTTGCACAGGCCTATACCCCTGCTCTGACAGCGAACACAGAGCTTGATTCACGCCTTTTTCAGTCCTGGATAACCAACGTATGCAAAGAACTTTCTCCTCCTGAGAAGCCGAGTAAGTATAAGAAATCAAAAACTCAGAAGGCCCCCTGGTTCACGCCCTCATTGGCACAAGCACACTTGCTATGTAAACAACACGAGCGGCAATGGAGAAAGTTGTATAACGTTGAACAAAAAACAGTGTTCAAAAAGAGTAAAAAGCTCTATCATCGTCAGAATAAATTGGCTAAAAAAGAATACTTCACTAATAAAATAAATGAAGCTAATCAAGACCAGAAAATTATCTTTTCGGTAGTGAAGTCGTTCACAAACCCCAAAGCACAACAGAAAGAGCTTTCTGCCTCGCAGAAACTGTGTGATAATATCTCACTATTCTTCGAGGAAAAAATTCATAAAATTCAAAAAGAATTTCTTTTTTTTTTTTAGATATTTTACAGGGAAATCAAGAGAAACTTTATTACACTAGAAGAAAAAAAAAATAATCAAAGAAACACAGGAAAGAAACCAAATAATCACTGCAAATTCCATATTACAAAAACAACTTAGATCCCAAAATACAGAGTATAAAACACAGAGAGTTATATCTTCTTCGTTACATCTCATCAGTTTCCCAGATCGGGCCCCATACCCGGAGACCTCTTCTTTTGGCGCTTTTCCCTTTACATTTATAAAGTACCTTCTCTAAATTAAAAACATGGTGAAGTCTTGCAAACCATTCATGAAATGTGGGTGATTCAGCATCCTTCCAATGAGTCGCAATGATTAAACGAAAAATAGCAGAGACCATAAAGCAAAAATAGACTTGGGAGGGATCCAAACATAGGCTAGCATCAATCCCAGTCAAAATCAGAGTAGGAGTTAATCGTGCTAAACCACCAGTGATTTGATTAAGAAATTCCTCTATCTTTAATTTCAAATTATCCAGCTGATTACACCCACTGAACATGTGAATCATATCTGCCGGGCCGTGCTTACATCTAGGACACCAATCGGTTTCCCTTTTCCCCCAGCTAAAGAGTTTGGCAGGAGTATAATAAAGCCTAAACAAAGTTTTAAAGTGTTGAGCTTTAAGGTTAGCTGTGAGAAATATTTTTTTTGACAGATACAAAGACCTACAGAAATCCACTTCAGGATCCCCGAGCAAACCTGCCCAAACGGATTCGGAGCTGGCGATATCCTCCTGATTGGCATTCAACAAAATTAGATATAAATCCTTTACACGTGGCTGCCTATGCCCAAGCCAGTCAAGTATCGGAATATTATCGAATCCAGTTATTTGAGCCATTGCTATTTTGATAAACTCCCTAAATTGTAAGTATTTGAAGAATGTCTTAGTATCCAGCCCAAATTGAGTTTGAAGCTCTTCAAAGGATTTTAACTCCGATTGCTCAAATAAATCTCTAATTACGTTAATGCCAGCCTGTTCCCAAATTTTCCCAAGATTATCATAAAATAAAGGTGGGAACAAAGACGAACCCCAAATAGCATGATGTCTATGCAGCTTGGGGATCCTCAACAATTTACTTATTTTATTCCAGACATTCCAGGCGGTTCTAACAATTTTGAACCGGGTTCTTTTATAGTAGCTACCATCTAATTGTCTTAATAAAACACCAGGTGCATGATCCCCTAAGGCCAACTCATAGATAGAAGGAGGGGAATCACTGCTATCAATCGTCAAAGTAATTCCTACACCATTTTTTGGGCGGAACAAACTAATCATTTGCTGCAGCGTTACAGCCCAAAAATAATATAGCATATGAGGGATAGCCAATCCGCCACGATTTTGGGGCAGAGTCATGAACTTTATTGATCTCCTGATGTTTTTATATCCCCATATAAACTGAGAAAATATCCCTTCAATTTTTGTAAAAAACTCTTTAGAGGGTTCAATTGGAATGCATCTAAAAAGATAAAAGATTTTAGGGAACATCGTCATTTTAATAGTATTAGCACGTCCAATGATAGAGATGTTTAATTTATCTATATGCTTTAAATCAGTGCTAATCTTAGTTAATAACTGTGCCAAATTGATATCCCAGATAGTTGCCACCCCCGCACTTATATTTATCCCTAGATAAATAGCCTCCAGAGACCTCCGAGCATCCTTAAACGGGGTACTACTAGAACAGACGATCTTAGTTTTAGCTGTATTCAGCCTGTAACCAGACTGACGACCAAATTCTAATGCCAGAGCCTCAATACGGACCAATGCAGCCTGAGGGTCAGAGGTAACTATGGCAATGTCATCCGCATAGGCTAAAACTTTAGTACTAAATCCCCTAACCACTATAGGTTGGATAGCCTGATCATTAAGCAAAGCTCTAATTAACGGATCTATGTATAAAGCAAAAAGAATCGGGGAGCATGGGCAGCCCTGTCTGGTGCCCCGTGAGATCTTAATCCTCCCAGACTCCATCCCCATCATTTGTATTTTTGCATATGGTTGCATATACATGGCCTTTATAGCTGTCAGGATACCGGGGCCAAAGCCATTAGTACTTAATGTCTGCCATAAGAAAGCCCACTCGACCTGATCAAAGGCTTTCTGAGCATCTAACAAAATCAGAGACATTCGACCCCCCATCTGTTCGGTGATATCAAATAAAGAGATCACCCGACGCACATGATCGGTTGTTCCTCGGGCAGGAATAAATCCATGCTGCCATGGACTAACCAGGGAAGCTATTATTTTTGACAGTCTATTGGCTATGATTTTAGAATATATTTTCTCGTCAGTGTTTATCAAAGAGATTGGTCTGTACAAAGCCGGATCCCAAGATGGTTTCCCTTTTTTCAAAAAAACAATTAAATTAGTATCCTTCCAAGAATGAGGTGTAGTGCCATGATATTGTACTGCTAAAAACAAGTCCAGTAACATATGTGCTAATTCCGGCTGTAAAGCTTTATAAATTTCTACCGGAATTGCATCTGGACCTGCAGCCTTGCCCGATGCCATGGACTGTAATGCCTCATTAACTTCAGCTTGTGTGAAATCTATTTCTAGTTCCTGTATAACTATAGGGGGGGGGGTAGTTAAGCGCTGCCCTGCTACTACTACTAATTGAGGATCAATCTGAGATTTATAGACATCACCATAGAATTCAGCAAAAACTTGAAGAATATCCTGAGGATCAGTTGCTATATTCCCAGTCCGCTGTTTAATCTCCGGGATGTTATTAGCAGCCGACCTCTGTTTCAGCTTTAATGCCAGGTGTCTTCCGGTCATTTCCCCATATTCATATTTATCCCTAACACGGGTTTGATATATTTTAGCATTCCTATTGTTATACATTCCATTTAGTTTGGCTTTAACCCTTATTACTTCTAATTCAATTAGCTTCGCTGCATCCTTCTGTTTGCTTTCAATAGTTTGAAGATGTAATTCCTCATTCATAGAGAGATCAATCATGAGTTTTTGCACAGCCACCCTATGCTCTGACCTAAGATGCCCAGTGAAGCTAATGATTTCCCCCCTCAGGCATGCTTTAAAAGTATCCCAAACAATTTCCCTCGATGCGCTATACCGATTTACATAAAAAAATAGCTTGGTCCATCTCCTAAGATGGTCAAGAAACCCTTCTGTTACCAAGAGTTTCCTATCAAAGGACCATTTGCTAGGGTGACTCAGATGTTCGGGAAGGTCTAGCTCAAGTATCAAAGGATTATGGTCTGATAGGATCTTTGGGAGCTTCCGTATATTAGCGTGATCTATAAGGGAGGTAGATATAAAAAAGTAGTCTAGCCTAACATATTTCTGGTGGGGACAGGAAAAGTAGGTATAACCAGCATCACCTACTACTTTACGAGTCCACACATCAGCTAATCCATGGCTCGCTGCTAAGGCTTTGAGGGCCTTAAATACCCGTGGCTTCCTCCCATCATAGCTTATCAAAGATATATCCGATAAGCCTAGATGAATATTGAAATCCCCGCAGATTATAAGTGGAGAGGGCCAGGCTGTTAACTCGAGCTCCAACTTGGCCCATAAGTCAGAATCATCAAAATTGGAGCCATAGATGGTACATATGGTAACTTTACAAGGTAAATAGGCTATAGACCATCGACCCCATTTATCTGATAAGGTTCGCTCCACTTCAGGCATCCAAGTGGAGGTGTGGATAGCCACTCCTCTTGTAGTGGTAGTCTGTGAGGAGCAGATCGTCTGCTTATATCCGGGGATATTATTTAAGCTTTTCTTCTGAAAAGGAATATGGGTTTCCTGTTGACAGATAACGTCCACCCCCCATGAGCGAATAACTTCTGCGGATCTATGCCGCTTGCCAGCATCATTCAACCCCCCTATATTCAAGGAACAGATTCTCAACTTACCCATCATAGTAATTTTTATTCCAATGCAGTGATTTTAAACATTTTGATAACTCAATATCAGTCAAGCTATACCTTTTTCCTGATTTCCCTGGCCTTTTAGCTCCAGCCCCTTCCCTTCCCACCCCCCACCCTAACCCGCGGCTCCCCACCCACCCCACCCATCCCACCCTCCCTGTAAATGAAGGCAACAGACCAACCAGGTCTGTAGTGGATGAACATTGTGCTCTCCCGAAAGTAACATAACTTAGCCAACTAATACCCCCTAGTTATCCCAATAGCACCTCCCATGACCACATAGTCCTATATATCTGTGTCCGAACCGTCTAACCGAAAGAGGGAACAGAAAGTAGGAGGGAAAAAACAGAATACACTATTAGGTTAATTACCCCTAAGATTTAGCCTTCCCACCAGAATCCAAAAACTCCTTTGCCTTTATCTCAGACGTAAAGAAGCTTGTAGTATCCCTCCAGATTATTTTCAAACGGGCAGGGTTTAAGAGAAAGGCCTGAGCTCCCTTCTGTTGAAAGGGCTTGATCATCTGGCGTAAGCGCCACCGACGCTCCACGGTAACGTGACAGAAGTCGGGTCTGACGAAAAAAGAAAACCCCTCAGCTTTTAATTGGGCATCTGGCCTAGCTCTTTCAAAAACGCTCTGCCTTAGTAAAAAATTCCCAAAGTAAACCAGTAATGCCCTGGGTTTAGCATTAGGTCGAGCCAGTTGACGAATAGAGAAAGGAATCCGATGTGCCCTTTGCACCTCCCTGAGCCAGTCCCAACCAACCAGATCTGGCAGAGAGGTCTGCAATAGTTGAGCAATATACATACGAGGGTCTGACCCTTCCTTTCCCTCCGGAATACCCAAAAAGGTTATTCCTACGCTGGTAATTTTCCCCCTCCTCAAGCTTCCACTGAATATCCATAAGTCGAGCCTCATGAGCATCTACTTGACCTTTAGAGCCGGCTACTTCTAATTCCAGAACTTCTGTCCGAGTCTCAATGTCAGTCATACGATCGCTTATATCCTTACAGGTCTTTGCAACTTTCCTGATTGCCCCTTGAAGTTTACGATAGGCGTTCTGCGACCTCTTGCTTTCCATCCGGGATTCCTCTCGGTGTGCAACCACACACTGCATAATTGACTCTAGTGTTGGAGGAGCCGGCATAAGCCCTGCTTCCGATCCAGTATTTGGATTAGGTTTGATAGTACCCATCAATTGATCCCCAAGTGCGTAATCCCAATTCAAAGTCGCCTGATTTTGGCCTTCAGAACTCTTAGGGCATAGACTCACAGAACGTACCGTTGCTCCAGATCCCGAGGCAGAGGGTAGCTTAGCCTTGTATTGAGATTGCGGCTCATCGCTAGACAAAGTTTCCCCACCTGAATCAGAGGCAGCGTCTGACCAAGTTGCATCAGAAAGGGAAAAAAAAATCATTTGCCTCCGAATCTAGATCTTTATCCCAGTCCCGCCGTGGGGGCCCTAAAGCTCCCTTTATGTTTTGAGCCATGATCTGCCATCTGAGGGGGAGTACTCTGATCTTTCTCCATCGCGGCTTGAAGCTGCCCCGGCCGGGTGCCTGCTTTCTGGTCAGAAGGGATGAGGTGTAAACTTTCCCCCTTCAGTGACTCCACCGTATACCCCTGGGTGGCTTCCTGCACCTGATCCAAACCAAGATTCTGTTTATCAATTACAGCACAGGTCCGAGGGTCTATAGGTAACATTTCTTCTTCCCGGGAGTGCGCCTCAGCAGGGGGGTTAGATACTTCCTTAACCGGGCAATCCGTACTTAATTCCGTATGCAGCTGCAAATTAAGCATGGGCTCTTCTATCCCCCCGCTCAGCTCCTTACCCGGCTCCTTGCGCGACTTCTCGGAGATGCCTTCTCCGCCGACCAGTCCGTTGCCTTTCCTGTTGGTAGGAGCACCAACAGCCTGTACAGCCTGCCCTCTGAGCAAATCGACTACGGACACTGAGGACCGCTGTGGCTGGGGCTGAGTGCTCCCACCCTTCCCCTTCCGGTCCACAGAGGTCTCCGGGAGAGCGTTGAGTTTCTGCCTGCGTCCGCGCACTGGGATGTCAGCCTCAGAGGGCAACGCTGGAGGGCCCCGGCGATCCGCCGCAGCTCCACCTTTCGTGACAGATTTTGGCCCCATGACAGGAGCAGAAATCGAAGCAGCGGCTGGCAAATGGAAAACACAGAGCCTCTCAATGTGCTCCACCCGAAGAAGCAGCCACTCCGTGTATCGGGCCAACGCTGAAGCCCAGCTGCGTAAGTTGTTTATATCGCCGCTAACTTCTTTAAACATTTGAGTTCTTGTCTTTCTCTTTGTCTTCTTATCTTTGCACTCAGAGGGGTATCACATCCTCAAACTAAGGATATTAACATATTTTTTCGGGAGAGCACAATCAGCTGAAGCAGCTCACTCCTCACTCAGCCGCCATCTTGCCTCGCTCCCCAGAGAAAGAAAATAATTTCTTGTGTCCCCCATCCATAATCAGGATCTCACCTTTGACCCTGTTCCAATAAACGTCACTGGTTCTCTTAGTATCTTTGAACCAGTCTCACTGGAGCAGACACATGCGGCCATAGGAATTTGTAAATCAGGCTCACCGTTGGATGCCTGCCCCCGATGATTCTTCATAGAATCATAGACACGGTTAATCCTATCATAAATCATATAGTTAATTCCTCCTTAAGAACAGGCGTAGTACCAGACGAGTGGAAGCTTGCGCTGGTAAAACCGCTAAAAAAGAAACAAAACATTGATCCTTCTGTACTTTCAAACCTCCGTCCTAATTCTCGACTTCCCCTATTAGGTAAAATAACAGAGAAATTTGTCCACAAGGAACTAACTAAATTCATCGAAGTTCATCATCTCCTCCACCCACAACAATCTGGATTTCGCCCAAAGCACTCCACAGAATCGGCTCTCTTGGAAATAACTGATATTATAAAAACGATTGCTGACAAAGGCAGGAAAGCGGTTTTGATTCTTTTAGATTTGTCGTTTGCATTCAACACTATTTCACACAATATTCTTTTGAAGCGTCTCGAATGCAGAGGCATCTCTGGCATGGTGCTGGAATGGATCAAATCATTTCTCTCTAACCGCAGACAAGCGGTTACCCTGAGTACGTTCCTTTCAGCAGAACACAACTTAACAGCAGGGGTCCCTCAAGGCTCATCATTAAGCCCATTATTGTTTAATATATATATGACCCCACTCATCTCCCTGATTGGATCATTTAGGATAGAAGTCACTTCATACGCAGACAATACTCAGATGATCCTTTCAATAGATAATACTACCACAGATGCTGAGTCCAATTTTAGGAGTTGCCTATCTGCTGTTCTCCAGTGGATGAGAAATAACCATCTAAGATGCAACACGGACAAAACAGAAATTCTCCCGATAGGGAAAGATGTACTTTTACATCCATCTAAATGGTGGCCTGAGGGAGCTACTCCCCCTCCAGATGTGGTCAAGGTTGCTAAGAATTTGGGGATACAATTTAATGCAGCACTCTCTTTCTTACCACATGCCCCAGTGGTAGCAGGGGCATGTTTCAGCCTCATCAAATCACAAAAAAAAAATGTTCACTTTCTCCCACTGGCTGCAAGGAAATCAGTGGCAGTGGCTTTGATTCTCTTGCACTTAGGTTATTGTAATAGTCTTCTCACGGGAGCAAATAAAGCTATCTTAAAGAAGTTACAGGTGGTTCAACACGCGGCTGCATGGTTAGTGCTTAAGGCCTCAGCCTGGGACAACTCCTGGTGGCCGACCACACTGGGAACAGCACCGACACCCACGGACCATGCACGCAACCTAGGATTCATCCTCGACTCCACCCTCTCCATGTCCAAACAGGTCAACGCCGTCTCCTCCTCCTGCTACAACACCCTCCGCATGCTTCGCAGGATCCACAAGTGGATCCCGACCGAAACAAGAAGAACGGTGACACAGGCCCTCGTAAGCAGCAGACTGGACTACGGCAACGCACTCTATGCAGGAATCCCAGCCAAACACCTACGACAACTACAACGCATCCAAAATGCCTCCGCCTGACTGATCCTCAATGTCCCCCGCCGCAGCCACATTACCCCCACCTTTGAGACCTACACTGGCTCCCCGTCAATAAGAGGATCACCTTCAAGCTCCTCACCCACGCACAAAAAGCACGCCACAACGCCGGACCAGCCTACCTTAACAGCAGACTCAGCTTCTACACCCCCACCTGCCAGCTCCGCTCCGCCAGCCTCGCCCTCGCCGCTGTCCCCCGCATCCAATGAACAACCTCCAGCGGCAGATCCTTCTCCTACCTTGCCGCCAAGACCTGGCACACCCTCCCTGCCTACCTATGGCAGACCCAGGACCTACTCGCCTTCAGAAGACTCCTCAAGACCTGGCTCTTCGAGCAGTAGCGGCACCCCCCCTCGCCTCAGCGCCTTGAGACCCTCACGAGTAAGTAGCGCACTTTATAAATACATTGATTGATTGATTGATAAACTCCCACAAAGATCCTCAGGCTCCGCAGCCTTAAATAGTCTTCATTGGCTCTCAGTTCACAAGAGAATTCTCTTCAAAATTCTCCTGATCACCTACAGAGCCAGGCTCAATTTGGGACCCAAGTATCTTGCAGCACGATTTGCTCCATACACCACAACAAGATCTCTCAGGTCATCCTCAGCGAACCTGCTCAAACCCCCCACTTTTAGATAACCCTGGGCGTAGTTCACGTAGCCGCGCTTCGCGAAGCTTCGCGAAGATGTACTTGCACTAAGCGACCTTGTGCAGTTGCTTGGGGCGCCCGTTCGCGATGGCTTTTTCTTGTTCGCGAGTGCGGTGAGCATGTTCGGGGAGCTGTTTGCATGCTCGGGGGATATATCTTGCGATCTTACCCATGCGGTCGCCAACGGGCGCGACCATCTTGTTTTTCTATTCTCCCGCCCGATCGCAATGCCTTATTTCCTTTTCCGGGTCGCGAATAGCGTGTTCGCGATGTGCATTGACGTGTTCGGGAGCGCATTTTACTTGTACGCGATGAATAGTACATGTTCGTGAGAAATATCGCGCGAACTTACCCACGCGGTCGCGAATGGGCGCGGCCATCTTGTTTTTCACTCTATGCTATGGTTCTGGGCCTACTTTTGTATCCTCCCTTTATCTGTTCAATCCTTTGTCTTTAAAACATTTTTATTTTTGTTATTATCTATCTCTCTCTTTGCCTAAGTTTATATTTTGCATTTTATTTCTACTTTTACTGTGTTTTTGTTACTTTTATAAAGTTCTTTCTATCTTCTTCCCCCTAACTTTTTCTTCCCCTTCTAACTTTTCTTTTCCGCCTCCCACCCACCCCAGAACCATTGCCAAGGGCACACCGAGTGCCAAGGGCAAGGGACCTGCAGGAGCAGAGAAGGGCCGCCTGCCTTGCGGCAGAATGCGTCCTGCAGGGGTGCAGGCCCGGCAACTGTTTGGGGAGGAGGAGGTGGCCCCCCTTGTTTTTTTCATCCAGCGCCACCTCCCCTTGACCTTGGCAGCAGGCGGCAGGCCCGGCTCCGGGTAAGCTACCCAGGAGCGGCACCCCCACAATCAACTAGCCCACCAGTGGTCCGACATCCTGGACTGGGAGCAGGACCTGTTGGAACTGCTGGGTGTCGAAGTCGTCGGGCTTGGTGAGTAATTTATTGTGTATGTTTAATTTGATGGAGAACAAGATTACTGCTGCATGCCAAGCGTTGCTGGTAAATTAAGTTCCAAAAAGCAAAATGTTCTTTGATTTAAGGACCCAGGTGCTCGGTGCAACTTAGTTTGCGCTAGCTTGTGCTGATGCTGATTATATAAGAGTTTATTTTACAGAACTGAAGTTAGGTAATGCGATTTGCTAGAGAGACTCTAGTCCTTCCATTGTCCTACTGTGAAATAGTGGTGGATGGATATTGGATACTAAGTTTAGTGTCACTGAGTGCTGCTTACCCCAGTCCTCCGTCGAACCTTTTGTACTTTGTTTAGTGAGGGGTAGGTTTAGCATGGTCAGTCAGTAGCAGAACTAGATCAGAATCATGCAACCAACCCACAATTTGTTGTATGTATGTATGCACTAATGTATGCATATGTCCTCCATCTCATCTATGCATTTGATGGCTGAAAAAAATGGAAATGCAGACTTAGTGAACAATTGGCCCGTCTGGAATAGGTGGTGTAGGTCAGGTGGTACTTACTAGGCTTCGTTAGTATTTGTAATCAGAATGATTATGGAACACTGGAGTGTTCATAAATAAGTAGACGATCCGTGAATGCAGGAAGAAGTCAGTAGTCGATCCATCTGATTAGATAGGTCAATTTTATTGCAATTGTTGTTTCCTAAAATGTTGTTTGACTTATTTTTCCAAATGATTTATTATTATTTCTTTCACAGCACTCCTTAATGTTTGTCTCTTTCTTTATTATATTTTACATGATCATCAGCACCACCCAGGGGCAAGAAGATGGGGTCGAAGTCGGCGGGGGAACCAGAGGACGGCTCCCCTACCAAGGTTCCTGCTGCTGGCCCCAGTAAGTCCTCCAGTGGTTATATTGACATTTATATTTCCCTAACTTTTACTGCATCTTTTTTTTCCGAACTATAAATTATGGTTCCACTTTCTAATTCTATTTTTTACAAAAGCTTACTTCTTTGACCTTGACTATCTGTTTCCAAATTCTGTTTATCCCTGCCTCTAACTAAGTTGCTTCTAACTGCCTCTGCTATGACTCTCTGTACTACTACTACTACTACTATTATATTACTCTGTCTGTAGCGTAGCTTGCACAGTTGCCCACTCTTTATAGAAGGTTTTCTTTGGAATAATAATACTCTGATTGACCAATAGCTCTAGCCACTGTGCCCTGTCCTTTGGGTTGTCCTCTTCAAGTCTTCACAATGTTGCGGGTTTGACAATTACCACAAACAAAATGGCCAACCAGATATTTGACTAGTATTTTGGATCGGATAGTACATGATACTACTCTTGTCTAGTGATTCTGCAGAGACACATACAGAACTATGCACAACAAAATAGGATGTTGCTGATGGGAGGTTGGACCTTACTGATCACACCTCAGTCCGAAGAACCCAGGATCCCCTGACCGACTAGCTATAGTGTCTCACATTAGGGTCCCATTCCCGACCCCCCCACGAAGAAGATACACAATGTTGATGATGACTGAGACAGACAACCCAGAACATAATAACACCATTTTGCTCACTCACTTGTGTAAGTCCACCCCACCACACCAAATACCACAGAGTCTATGTGTAAGTTCAAACGGTTTATTTGAAACAAGTATCAAACTCTGTACATCGTTAATATGAAATTTAATTTACTACAGCCATAGTCAATAAGCCAGCAAAAAGCCTAAGATTAAAACAGTAAACATTTACAAG